>NC_050096.1:277654621-282654621 GCF_902167145.1 Zea mays
AAGACAGCAGTATAGAACTAAGGCGAAGACATTAGTAGAGAACAACGATGCTTGACGAAGAAGAAGAACGGTTCTATTGTTTTTGCATACCCATCTTTAATTGTTGCTGCTCCTTATATATTGTCAGCTAACTGGGCCGGCAAATACCATATGGGCTGGGTACCTGACAGTTTGATGACTGGATCACCCGGGAAGCAACGACTGCTGCATAGCGAGTCTCCAAGAACACCAAGGCACCGGGGCAGTTCTGTTCAGTAGCAAAACAGGATTCATGCCGACGCACGAAAAATCACATGTAGAAAGAATCATTATATGGAATTACAAGGTACAAGGAAACCTTTTACATTAAAAGACATTGTTTCCTTCTTGGTTCCATGACACTCTTGATGATGATGTGGCAGTGTGTTACATTAAAAGACATATTGCTCTAGATCCATGACACATCTCCTGCCAAGGCTGGGAAGCTGTGCAAAACAGACCCCTGAGCAGGATACAGTACAGACAAGTGCTGGGCAAATTTCCTAAGCTCATGGGCCAGGCAGCCAGCCAGTAAATCAAATGGGGCCCAACAAGGAAACGGGAACTCCGCGGGCCTGAAACCATTACTGCGTCTTGCTATAATAACTGGAACTGGAAGTTGACCGTGTTTTGAGCTCAGTTTGCTTTGATTGAGTTGGTCGTGTCATCTTTATCTGGAATGTCATGTCACCTTCTCCGTTCCGTCATCTTAATCTCACTAATTAATTTTGGTCATCCGCGCGTGCCACGACCACCACCACGATCGACTCCGTGACGCGGCTTTCGCGTGTGCATCCATCCTATCCTAGTAGTACTATCCCTGCCGTAGAACAACACAAGTTTGACCAACAAGGTGGTCGGCCCGGCCGTTCTCATTTCACCTCATCAGCCACCAGCCATGTGACAGATGTTTAAAAAAAAAAGGAAAGCAACCTTTTTTTTTACTTTCTCATCACCAAATTAGATTTACTACTTAGTTGTCCGTATATTGCTATGTTTCTATCTATCATATAGACATACTTTATATAAATGAGATATTTATCCAAACATTATTATATTTTATCTTTTGAATTATTATTATATATTTAAAGTATCGATCATTTGTATGACAAATAGAGGTTTTACACGTGCCCTGGACGGGGAGAAGAGCAGGGAGGACGCACGAAGAAACTTCCGCATTAATTAAGTTATTATAGGTGTAGTGAGAGTGATATATAAAATCATGTATTTTCATCTAGATAAAACTCTCTCACCTCCCACAAAACTCTATCTCTTTTCTTATTAAATTATTGCCATGTCATCAATCTTTCTTATGTGGCGATATATTTAATAAAGATAAAACTCAAATGAAATCCCCACTGGGAATATTGACCTGTTTAGCACAACTTCTCGTGGTTCTAACTCTTTCAATAGTAACTTTAGCATACCATTCACAAGAGTCAATTTTTTTTGTACTCGTGAAATAAACTAGAAGTCCAAAAAGTCCAACAGAATGTGCTAGACATCTCTCTCATCAGTTGTTGGGTTTTGTAAGTGTTTACTATATATTTCAAAGATATATAGTCAATGGTACTGGCTTTTCCTTACATCTACTTAGTTTTTTGAAGGATGGAGATTCAAAGATGTTGTAAAGAAGAGATTTACAATATTAGCTTCATTGATCCAGTGGTTATTAACGAGAAAACAATAAAGGACTACCATACAAAAGTCTTAAAAAATGTTCAAATTTTGTTTTTTTGCAGAAGCAACATTATATGCAATACACACTTATTCCTTATAATTTAAGATTGTCCACTAGCTTTTCGTAGCGCTATACCTTAAATGTGTAGTCTATAACTCTATATTGCTCTCTATGATTATAACATTTCTACAACATTCATGGAATACTTTTACTGATCTCAGTAGAGCAAAGCATTGTACATATTTTGACTACAACATGAGGAATCCAGTGAAAAAGATACAAGAAATAATGTACCTTGTAAATGAGTAATTCTTACCATTCGAACTTACCTCTCTAGATCTCTAAATGGTTGAAGCATATATGCACTAAGGACATATCATTTTTGTTATGTAGGCCATGGAGACTGGAAATTCTTAAGCTTAGGCCCAACTTTGTTGTACATATAAAGCTTGCACACCGTGCAAGTTATTTGTTAATGATAATCTATATTTTTTCTCGATTTCAGTGTTTGACACGGAAAAAGGGAACAACCTCTCTCGATACTACGTTTGTTAATTTATTCACACATTAGTAGGTAACATTTTAGTTACCAAAGATATCGAGTTACGTCAATAATTTCTATATTGTTGATGTTGATTTTATGGTAATAAAGTGTCTCAACTTTGAATTTAATATAATAACATTTTTATTAAAGCTTTTGATAAACCACAATTGATAAATATGGAGGGACTACTCCCTCTAGAAAAGATCTAAGCAATTTAGGAACAACTTATAGGGTTCATATATAATGAGATCGTATCTAAAGATGGACAGTTCTATTATGATGGATGAAATATCTCCACCCCACTAGAAGATTTAGATGATGAATATTGAGAATATAGAAATAAAAATATATATAACAGTTTGAAGACTTCATAGACATTTGTATATATTACTATTAATATTCACTTTAATGTGCATACTCATTTGAATATTTTAATGGACACATGTACATATATACACACATATATATTAATTAATTTGTTAATGTACACATGTACACATGTATAAATATTTTAATTATTCTACACATGCACATATTAATTTGTAAATATATAGAAGGAAAAAGTATACATTACTCCCCTCTACTATGGGAAATGTTCACATAACCCGCTAAAGTATTTTTACTTCATTTTACCCATTTCATCCTTTGAGTTGGTTTAATTTACCTCCTAACAAAATTTGTCTTTTTTATTTCCTTATGTACAAAGTAAGTTTTCAGTTCAGATTTTGTGGGTTACTAGCTAATATCATAATTTAGTCTAGAAAATATATTATGATTTTTATAATTCTTTTGATAAGTTAGAGGTCAGATAAGGTAATAGCTTTAATGGTATGAAACTAAATATGAAATAATGACGAAAAAATTAACATATTTTTCTAATATAACCTATGGTGGCCTCAATTATCTCAAAAATATGAACTTAAAATTCAACTTGTACATGGAGAAACAAAAAAAAGACAAATCTCCCCTAATAAAAAATTTCTTTTTCGTTTCTCCAAGTGCAACTTGAATTTCGAGTTCAGTTTTTCTAAGGTGATTAAGCACGTCATAACTTATGTTAGAAAAATATTTTTAATTTTTTATAATTATTTTATATTTAGTTATGTACCATTAAAGTTATTATCTTATCCGATCCTTAACTTATCAAACTTATCATAAAAATATATAATATACTTTTCTAGGCTGAATTGAGTTTGATGGTGGATGTGGAGGTGGTCGAGGTGCTAATAATGTTGAGGTCATATTCCCTAGGTCACATGTGGTTGGTAGTGCAAGTGCTTATGTTCCTCATGTGACCTCAAATGCTGATAGTGAGAGCACCTAGAGGGGGGTGAATAGGTGATCATGTAAAAAAATAGCTCAACAAAACAAACTTGGTCTAATATTGAATTAGTGAGATAAAAAAACCAAGTCCAGATGAAGAGGATGAGATAAGAGAACTCCTTCACTTAATTGCTCTCACAAGATGAGCCTTAAACTTAGAGCAATATTGTAAGTGAAGTGCTAGAAAGAGTAGAATCGCAATAACGTAAAGTAACTTAGACAAGTGACACATCGATTTTAGCCTGTGATTCGATCAAGCGTAAAATGCTAGTCTACTCCATGTTGTGGCGTCCCAATGGACGAGGGTTGCACTCAACCCCTCTCAAGTGATCCAACGATCAAATTGAGTACCACGATTCTCTTTGTTATCACAAGCCTTTCCCGTTGTGAGGAATCTTCACAATTTGGAATCTCTCATGCCTTACAGAGTTGATCTCAAATAAACCACAAGAGTAAGGGACGAAGTAGAAAAACACACACCCGAGACAAACTTGCAGCAACACACTTACACACACACACGTTGAGAGAGGAGCTCAAGAGACAAAACAGCGGAATTACAACTCAAACACTTGCTCAAATCTTAAACTATCAAAACCAAAAGTGTGGTCACAGTGTCTCGATGTTGTAGAATGTTCAATTGATGCTTGGTGTTGTGCTCCCTGCGCCTAGAGGTCCCTTTTATAGCCCCAAGGCACCTAGGAGCCATTGGAGTTCCATTTGGAAGGCTCCGGTTGCCTTCTGTCTGTGGGTGCACCAGACTGTTCGGTGCACACAAGACAGTGAACAGTGCAACGACTATAGAATCCCTGATTGGGTGGTTTCCTGTTCTAGGGGCGCCGGACTGTCCGGTGGGTGGCACTGGACCGTCCAGTGCGCCATGTGACCATTGTCCTCCAGCCGATGTGGCCACTAGCCATTGGCTAGGTGGCACACCGGACGATCTGACGCTCGCGTGGACGGTCCAGTGATTTATAGCCGACAGAGGCTAAACTTCCCGAGAGCGGTCTGTTCGGCGGCCCATGCATCGGACTATCTGGTGCACACCGGACTGTCCGGTGGGTGGCACCAGACCGTTCGGTGCTACACAGATCAGTCCCCTTTTCCTTTTTCAATCTTATTCTCTTTTGCTCCTTTTTGGCTTGACTTCATAAAGTCCCTAGCACTTTGACAAATATGATTAGTACCCAAAACAATTGACTAAGTGTATATAGCTTTTCTTTTTCACTTGGTCCCATATAGATTTGTATTATGTCCTCTTCCAAGCTTAATTTGCTTCATGTACCTATGCTCATTTCTCATGTTAGTCTAAACATAATGTGTTGAGCATATAATCATCAAAACAAGATATAAATGTCCCAAGGAAACATTTCTCTTTCAGATAGCACTGACCCTGCTTTGTCATTATCAACTGTTAGAGACTCTAAAACTCTTGCTAAAAAGGCAATTGCAACGATCCCTCCTGAGCTTAATGCACTAGCAAATGATCCGAAGTGAAAGGCAAGGTCACAGGACCTAGGATCGAAATTGGGGTGGTGGCCAGACACAACAAATAAGGATTTTGTTCTGTGTGTTTTCTGTTTGAAGATTGTTCCTTCTAGAATCAAAAGGTTCAAGCAACATCTTGTTGTTGGGTTTGGTGACACCATGAAGTGTGTTAGAATACTAGAATTGGTTTCAAAGGAAATGCACACCTATCTAAAAAGGAACATGAGGTTTGTGATTACTATTGATGGTGAAGAATGTGAAGAGGGAGGAGAGCAAAATGTTGAAGGTCCTGAACCAAGTTCCAGGATAAAAAACAAGCAAGCAAAAAATAAAATTGCCCAAGCTGTCATGTACTCATTTGTTGCATCTACTCCTCCAAAACCAAGTACAAAGAAGGCAAGAATAATGAGTGCAATGCTTTCCAAGACTCGTTGTTGCAGAGAGGCATAAAAACTAAACTTTCTAGGCCACTCTTGAGCACTACACGAAGAAAGGAACAGAAGCAAAGCAAATTGTTGATGACCATGTAGCTGATTTTTGTATGAGAACAAGATTCCATTGAATGCCATTAACTCAATAAGTTGGGAGATTATGTTGGAGTCCATTGGGCAGTACGATCCTGTATATCGTGGCCTATCATACCATGAGGCTAGGGTACCTTGGCTTGAAAGGGCAGTGAAGAGAACATCAACATTAAGAGCTAATCAAGAAAAGGCTTGGAAGGAATATGGTTGCTCAATTATGTTAGATGGATGGATCAACACAAGACAACACCATTTGATCAACTTCATTGCCAATAGTCCAGCATGGATCTACTTTCTAGGTTATTTGATGCATTAATTGAGATAGCAAATGCCAATATGTTGGCAAATCTGTTGGAGAAGCAAATAATGAAGGTGGGGAAAGAACATGTCGTCTAGGTGGTCACTAACAATGGATCCAATTTCAAAGTAGTGGGGAGGATCCTTATGGACATAATTCTGCATTGTTTTGGACTACTTGTGCTGCACATTGCTTGGATTTGTTGTTGGAGGATATTTGCAAGATCAAGGAGTTCAACACTTGCATCAACATGGAAAAGAAGGTTTCGAGGTTCCTATACAAGCATTGATGACTTCACAGCCTAATGAGAGAAAAGCTAGACAGGGACCTTGTTAGGCTAGGTGTCACTCGATTTGCAACATCATTCTTGACTTTGGCAAGCATGTATAAGCAGAAGAATAGATTATAGGGCATGTTTGTTATTGATGAATGGCACAAGTTTGCCCTAACTCACGAATGTGTACAAGATGAAAATATTGTCCTTTCTGTACAATTTTGGCAAACTCTTAAAAATTATCTACAGGCTTCACAACCTCTTCTTATTGCTCTAAGGATTGCTAACAGTGATGAGACGCCAACAACTCCAAAGATAATGGTAGCTATGAAAAAAGCAAAAGCCATCATACAGGAGTCACTGAAAGAGAAGCCAAGATTACTTGCTGAAGTAATCTCATGCTATAAGAAGTAGTGGCAAACTGAAAGTAGCCTAGAGAGAGGGTGAATAGGCTACACATGAAATTTCTCCCCAATAACTTCGAGATAGAGTCAAATTTCAAGTTGCACTGGTGCAACCCGGTTCAGCTGGAATATAAATCCCGACTGAACCGGTTTGAACCTGCTCAACTTAGGTTAGATTAATAACACATGAACAATGAGGAGTGATGAGAGTTTCTTTCTAATAGCTTGTCCTAGAGACAAATCCATGAGAATAGGATATGATTTGAGGAGAACCAACTCCACAAGATCCACACACGAGATGGAATTAGATTAAGCTAACTAACAATTTTAAGCCCTTTTCAAGAACACAACAAGAACACACGATATAACCCGATGTTCGACCACACCACAAAGGTGTCCTCCTCATTGAGGCACCCACAAAGGGTTGGATCACTTTCAACCCTAATCCTCCTCAAACCGACCACCAAGGTCTAGACAATCTCTTCTCAACTGAGCTCAAAGAGCGGGTGATACAAACTTTTTGAGGTCATCCACAAATTTGGAGACTCTCAAGCAGCCTCTATCCATCAAGAAACACAAGCTTCCAAGAGTAACAAATCCACACAAGAATCAAGTTTGCAACGAGCTCAAGAGAAAGAGAGGGAAATTAGAGCAATGAAATCACCAACAAGTTCACCAAATTTCACCTCACACCAAAGGCCCTCCAAGTGATTGAAGGGGATGAGATTTAGGGTGTGAGATAGGAAGTAAATGCACTTATTTGAGAGTTGGTTAACCAAGAATTCATGGATGAGGCCAGAGTGAATGAGGGGAGAGAGGGCTAGGGGTATATAAAGGAACTCAGCTCCCTTTCATGGATGGGCTCAGCTCCCTTTCTGCTCACATACTGTCTGAGACGGTATTGAAACCGGCTGAGCCAGTATCCAATAGAGACGAATTCAATCAAGCCACCGGCTGAGCAGCAAGGTGAACTGGGAGAGAAACTGTCTGAGTTGAGTCTGAAACCGGCTGAGCCGGTATCCAGCAGAGAAGAAACTGGCTGACTGCTCGATTGAGCAGGGAGCTGAGCAATGAGGAAAACCGGGTGAGCCGAGTCTGAAACCGGTAGAGTCGGTATTCAGCAAATAATATCCCGGTCCCAGGGTCGGCTGAGTAGGGGGTCGGCCGACTTTCTGCAGAGAGCAGCCTAGTCGACAACCCGACTGAGTAGGGAACTCGATCGACTTTCACCAAAATGCATCCATGACCAAAACTCAAGATTTTTTTTGAGGATTTTGAAGAGAAAAATGTTGAGCTCATCACAAAACTTACTCATTTGTGTGGATCACTCTGCATTGAATGGTGAATCCTAATACTCAAGAATTATAAAAATTTTAAGCGGTCATCAAACGGAAACACATGAAGCATGCCATATGATGTATATAATTAATCCATAACGCATTCTTCTTTGTTTAAAGATGGAATATATGCTCCTGTCTTTGAAACAATGAGCACATACTAGGAACAAACTTGTTAGAAACTCTATTTGCTTTATATTTTAATCACCAAAACCCTCAATTAGGGTTGATTGCACTTACACAAATTCATATGGAGCAAATATTATATGGGGCAACCCTTTACTTGAATCCATGTAAATTCTTTACCTCGAAAAATAAGGACAGGAGGCAAGCCGCAAGACTTAGAGCTATGTTCAATGATGTTTTGTGGAAGATGGTCAGTGATGGGATGAGCAAACAAAACTAAGTAAATAAGCAGATGACTACGAAAGATTCAAAGGGGAATGCTTTACAGGAGCAATAAAAGAAAGAGAGAGTAAAGAAGTCCTAGTAAGTTTTCCCATTCCAGCATTTGTTAATTTGTTTGCGTGTTTGGCACTAAAATTGACCTAAAAATTTGTATAGCAGTCCTATATTGGGATGCATATGGAGGATTCACATATGAACTATAAAGCCTAGAAAAAGGGTTATAAGCCTCTGCTATGCAGCTTCTGGTTGAGAGAATCTGGTCAAATTTTGCAGCAGCAAGTAGTATAATATTTATGGTGATTTTTCGTACTGGTTGATCATTATAGCTTGCTGGTTGATCATTATAGGTTGCTGAATTGGCAATTGTGCATTTTCAGGTCCATACAAAAAAGCGGAATCAACTAGAACACTAGAGTCTTAATAAATTGGTCTATGTCAGTTACAACAAGATGATGAAAAATAGGTTTCGAATAATAAGAGAGCTGGAATCCAAGGAAAAAAGAAGCAACCCACTAGTTCTTGAAGTGTTTTATGTGGGAAAATGATTAGGTTGAAGAAACTAATGAAGCTGATGGTGATAACAGCATATGACATGTTGTGGATGTGCATTAGGAGCAACTCAGGCTCTCCAAGGCATAAATTTGCCAAGAATAACTGTTGCAGGTGGTGGTTCATCTTTCTAGCGTTCAACAAATGCAGCAACTCAAGATATTGGAGAAGATGACGATGATGCTCGAGAATATAGTCCTGCTACAGCAGAACAACAACCACCACTAGAAGCAACTCGAGATATGGACCAAGGTCAATCTGAATATGTTATGTTGGAGGGGAAGTTGTTGCTGATGCTTTTTTCTTGGATGCTGACCTGCTCTAGGTAGCAGGTACTGCATTACTACTTGTAGTCTTGTAGTAGCATTCAATATTTCAGTTTTAGACTTTCTGTTTTACTGCTACTGCTATAGTGTCGCGGTGCTATACTACTACTGCTATATGCCATTATGTCGATATTGCTTTTTAGTATGTTACTAAGTTCCAATTTTAGAATTTTCAATTCAGACTTATATGATGCCTATTATAGTATTGCTTAATGCTTATTGAAAGTCGCCTAGAGGGGGGGTGAATAGGGCGAAACTGAAATTCTCAAATATAATCACAACTACAAGTCGGGTTAGCGTTAGAAATGTAATTGAGTCCGCGAGAGAGGGTGCAAAACGAATCGCAAGCGAATAAGGAGTGAGACACGTGGATTTGTTTTACCGAGGTTCGGTTCTCGCAAACCTACTCCCCGTTGAGGTGGTCACAAAGACCGGGTCTCTTTCAACCCTTTCCCTCTCTCAAACGGTCCCTCGGACCGAGTGAGCTTTTCTTCTCAATCACTTGGAACACAAAGTTCCCACAAGGACCACCACAAGATTGGTGTCTCTTGCCTCAATTACAAGTGAGTTTGATCGCAATGAAGAATCAAAGAAAGAAGAAAGCAATCCAAGCGCAAGAGCTCGAAAGAACACAAGCAAATCTCTCTCTCTCTCTAATCACTAGGGCGTTGTGTGGAGTTTGGAGAGGATTTGATCACTTGTGTGTGTTTAGAATTGAATGCTAGAGCTCTTGTAAGTAGTTGAAGTGAGAAAACTTGGATGTCTTGAATGTGGGGTGGTTGGGGGTATTTATAGCCCCAACCACCAAACTAGTCGTTTGGTGGTGCTGTCTGTCGCATGGTGCACCGGACAGTCCGGTGCACACCGGACATGTCCGGTGCGCCAGCCACGTCACCAAGACCGTTGGGTTCCGACCGTTGGAGCACTGTCTTCTGGGCTCGCCTTGATGTCCGGTGGCACACCGGACATGTACTGTAGAGTGTCCGGTGTGCCAGCACGCGCGTGCCTGACTTCTGCGCGCTCTGGCGCGCATTAAATGCGCCTGCAGGTGACCGTTGGCGCGAAGTAGTCGTTGCTCCGCTGGCTCACCGGACAGTCCGGTGTACACCGGACATGTCCGGTGAATTATAGCGGAGCAAATTCCCGAGGCTGGCGAGTTCCAGAGCCGCTCTTCCTTGGGGCACCGGACACTGTCCGGTGTACACCGAACAGTCCGGTGAATTATAGCGGAGCGCCTCTGGATTTTCCCGAATGTGACGAGTTTGACTTGGAGTCCCCTGGTGCACCGGACACTGTCCGGTGGCACACCGGACAGTCCGGTGCGCCAGACCAGAGGTGACTTCGGTTATCCCTTGCTCTCTTTGTTGAACCCCATACTTGGTCTTTTTATTGGCTAAGTGTGAACCTTTGGCACCTGTATAACTTGTACACTAGAGCAAACTAGTTAGTTCAATTATTTGTGTTGGGCAATTCAACCACCAAAATCATTTAGGAAATAGGTGTAAGCCTAATTCCCTTTCAATCTCCCCCTTTTTGGTGATTGATGCCAACACAAACCAAAGCAAATATAGAAGTGCATAATTGAACTAGTTTTCATAATGTAAGTGCAAAGGTTACTTGGAATTGAGCCAATATAAATACTTATAAGATATGCATGGATTGTTTCTTCAATTTTGTCATTTTGGACCACGCTTGCACCACATGTTTTGTTTTTGCAAATTCTTTTGTAAATCCTCTTCAACGTTCTTTTGCAAATAGTCAAAGGTAAATGAATAAGATTTTGCGAAGCATTTTTAAGATTCGAAATTTTCTCCCCCTGTTTCAAATGCTTTTTCTTTGACTAAACAAAACTCCCCCTAGATAAAATTCTCCTCTTAGTGTTCAAGAGGGTTTTGATATATCAATTTTGAAATACTACTTTTCTCCCCTTTTGAACATAATAAGATACCAATTTTTAAAATTATGAATTGAGAATCATACCAATTGAAAAACTCTTTTTAAAATTAGGTGGTGGTGCGGTCCTTTTGCTTTGGGCTAATACTTAGGTGGTGGTGCGGTCCTTTTGCTTTGGGCTAATACTTTCTCCCCCTTTGGCATGAATCGCCAAAAACGGAGTTATTAGAGCCCTTGAATTACTCTCTCCCCCTTTGGTCATAAATAAATGAGTGAAGATTATACCAAAGACGGAGTGTTGCTCGGAGTGATGGCGAAGGATGAGTTACGGAGTGGAAGCCTTTGTCTTCGCCGAAGGCTCCAATTCCCTTTCAATACACCTATGACTTGGTTTGAAATAGACTTGAAAACACATTAGTCATAGCATGTGAAAGAGACATGATCAAAGGTATATAAATGAGCTATGTGTGCAAATCAACAAAAGAAGTTCCTAAAATCAAGAATATTTAGCTCATGCCTAAGTTTGTTAAAAGTTTGTTCATCTAGTGGCTTGGTAAAGATATCGGCTAATTGATCTTTAGTGTTAATATATGAAATCTCGATATCTCCCTTTTGTTGGTGATCCCTTAGAAAATGATACCGAATGGCTATGTGTTTAGTGCGGCTATGCTCAACGGGATTATCTGCCATGCGGATTGCACTCTCATTATCACATAGAAGAGGAACTTTGGTTAATTTGTAATCGTAGTCCCTAAGGGTTTGCCTCATCCAAAGTAGTTGCGCGCAACAATGTCTTGCGGCAATGTACTCGGCTTCGGCGGTAGAAAGAGCAACGGAATTTTGCTTCTTTGAAGCCCAAGACACCAAGGATCTTCCCAAGAACTGGCAAGTCCCCGATGTGCTCTTTCTATTGATTTTACACCCTGCCCAATCGGCATCTGAATAACCAATCAAATCAAATGTGGATCCCCTAGGATACCAAAGCCCAAACTTAGGAGTATAAACTAAATATCTCAAGATTCGTTTTACGGCCGTAAGGTGAGCTTCCTTAGGGTCGGCTTGGAATCTTGCACACATGCATACAGAAAGCATAATATCCGGTCGAGATGCACATAAATATAGCAAGGAGCCTATCATCGACCGGTATACCTTTTGATCGACGGATTTACCTCCCTCGTCGAGGTCGAGATGCCCATTGGTTCCATGGGTGTCTTGATGGGTTTGGCGTCCTTCATCCCAAACTTGGTTAGAATATCTTGAGTATACTTCGTTTGGCTTAGGAAGGTGTCCTCTTGGAGTTGCTTCACTTGAAATCCTAAGAAATACTTCAACTCCCCTATCATAGACATCTCGAACTTTTGTGTCATGATCCTACTAAACTCTTCACATGTAGACTCGTTAGTAGACCCAAATATAATATCATCAACATAAATTTGGCATACAAACAAGTCATTTTCAAGAGTTTTAGTGAATAAAGTAGGATCGGCCTTGCCGACTTTGAATCCATTAGTGATAAGGAAATCCCTAAGGCATTCATACCATGCTCTTGGTGCTTGGTTAAGCCCATAAAGCGCCTTAGAGAGTTTATACACATGGTTAGGGTACTCACTATCTTCAAAGCCGGGAGGTTGCTCAACATAGACCTCTTCCTTGATTGGTCCATTGAGGAAAGCAATTTTCACGTCCATTTGATAAAGCTTGAAGCCATGGTAAGTAGCATAGGCTAATAATATACGAATTGACTCAAGCCTAGCTACGGGTGCATAGGTTTCACCGAAATCCAAACCTTCGACTTGGGAGTATCCCTTGGCCACAAGTCGAGCTTTGTTCCTTGTCACCACACCATGCTCGTCTTGCTTGTTGCGGAACACCCATTTGGTTCCTACAACATTTTGATTAGGACGTGGAACTAAATGTCATACCTCATTCCTAGTGAAGTTGTTGAGCTCCTCTTGCATTGCCACCACCCAATCCGAATCTTGAAGTGCTTCCTCTACCCTGTGTGGCTCAATAGAGGAAACAAAAGAGTAATGCTCACAAAAATGTGCAACACGAGATCTAGTAGTTACCCCCTTATGAATGTCACCGAGGATGGTGTAGACGGGGTGATCTCGTTGGATTGCTTGGTGGACTCTTGGGTGTGGCGGTCTTTGTTCTTCATCCTCCTTGTCTTGATCATTTGCATCTCCCCTTTGATCATTGCCGTCATCTTGAGGTGGCTCATCTCTTTGATCTTCTTCTTCATCAATTTGAGCCTCATCCTCATTTTGAGTTGGTGGAGATGCTTGCGTGGAGGAGGATGGTTGATCTTGTGCATTTGGAGGCTCTTCGGATTCCTTAGGACACACATCCCCAATGGACATGTTCCTAAGCGCGATGCACGGAGCCTCTTCATCACCTATCTCATCAAGATCAACTTGCTCTACTTGAGAGCCGTTAGTCTCATCAAACACAACGTCACAAGAAACTTTAACTTGTCCGGAGGACTTGTTAAAGACTCTATATGCCCTTGTGTTTGAGTCATATCCTAGTAAAAAGCCTTCTACAGTCTTAGGAGCAAATTTAGATTTTCTACCTCTTTTAACAAGAATAAAGCATTTGCTACCAAAGACTCTAAAATATGAAATGTTGGGCTTTTTACCGGTAAGGAGTTCATATGATGTCTTCTTGAGGATTCGGTGTAGATACAACCGGTTGATGGCGTAGCAGGCGGTGTTGACCGCCTCGGCCCAAAACCGATCCAAAGTCTTGTACTCATCAATCATGTCCTTGCTATGTCCAATAGAGTTCTATTCTTCCTCTCCACTACACCATTTTGTTGTGGCGTGTAGGGAGAAGAGAACTCATGCTTGATGCCCTCCTCCTCAAGGAAGCCTTCAATTTGTGAGTTCTTGAACTCCGTCCCGTGTCGCTTCTAATTTTCTTGATCCTTAAGCCGAACTCGTTTTGAGCCCGTCTCAAGAATCCCTTTAAGGTCTCTTGGGTATTGAGAGCACCTAGAGGGGGGGGGTGAATAGGTGATCCTGTAAAAACTTCAAACTTATAGCCACAAAACTTGATTAGGTGTTAGCACGATTATTGCCAAGTGGCTAAGGTGAAGTCTCAACAATCTCAACAAAACACAGTACCACAAGAGAATCAAGCACAGAGTGACACAGTGGTTTTATCCCGTGGTTCGGCCAAGACCAACGCTTGCCTACTCCACGTTGTGGCGTCCCAACGGACGAGGGTTGCAATCAACCCCTCTCAAGCGGTCCAAAGACCCACTTGAATACCACGGTGTTTTGTTTTCCTTTCACTATCCCGTTTGCAAGGAATCTCCACAAATTGGAGTCTCTTGCCCTTACAAGTATATGATCACAAATGAAACACAGAGTAAGGGAGGGAAGCAACACACACAAATCCACAGCAAAAGCGCACGCACACGGCCAAGAATCGAGCTCACAAGACTATCTCAGAGTTCTCACTTAGAACAGAGCTCGAATCACTTAGAAACACAAACGAATGCGCAGAGACTTAGTGTGGATGATCAAGAATGCTCAAAGGTTGCTTGTGTCTCTCCTCCATGCGCCTAGGGGCTCCTTTTATAGCCCCAAGGCAGCTAGGAGCCGTTGAGAGCAAATCCGGAAGGCCATCTTTGCCTTCTGTCGTCGGGGGCACCGGACAGTCCGGTGCACACCGGACACTGTCCGGTGCCCGATTTGTTTCCTTAAACGGCGAAGACGACCGTTGCAGACCGTTGGCAGATCTGGCGCTGTTGGCGCACCGGACATGTCCGGTGTACACCGGACAGTCCGGTGCCGTCTTCCGACCGTTGGCTCGGCCACGTGTCCCGCGCGGATTGCGCGGCCGACCGTTGGCCCTGGCCGACCGTTGGCTCACCGGACAGTCCGGTGCACACCGGACAGTCCGGTGAATTTTAGCCGTACGCCGCCGGCCAATTTCCCGAGAGCGGCCAGTTCGAGTCGCGCCAGCCTGGCGCACCGGACACTGTCCGGTGCACACCGGACAGTCCGGTGCTCCAGACCGAGCTGGGTCTTGGCAGCACACAGCCAAGTCCCTTCTCCTTTTCTCTATTCTTCTTCTTTCTGTTTCTAACACTTAGACAAATATATTAGTACTTAAAACCAATGTACTAAGGCTTAGAAACATACCTTTACTTCATGATTTTCACCTTGTTCATCCATGTACATAAATTCCCAATTAAGCACATGTGTTGGCACTCAATCACCAAAATACATAGAAATGGCCCAAGGGCACATTTCCCTTTCAATCTCCCCCTTTTTGGTGATTTATGCCAACACAACATAAAGCAACTAGAACAAGTGCAAAATCACTTTAAATAAAAACTCAAATTGGTTTTATTCAATTTTGGCATATATGGATCATCCTTTGCCACCACTTGGTTTGTTTTTGCAAATCAAACTCAAATCTCTGTCTCTAAGTCAAACACACATGTTGAAGTATAAAGAGAGTCATTCCAAAAGAGATTGATCAAAGATTTCAAAAACTCCCCCTATTTCCCATAATCAATACTTCTCCCCACAAGAAGCCAACTTTTGATAAGAGAGACAATAAAAGCTTTTGACACAACAAAAACTCTATTCGACTATTTTCAAAATCTCTCAAGTGGTAGCTGATCCATTTATCGCTTTGGCCTTTATTTTCTCCCCTTTGGCATCAAGCACCAAAACGGGATCAATCTTGGCCTTTTAACCTCATTGCCTCACCAAAGTCTTCAATTAAGAGCAAATGGCAATAAGATTTCATGAGATGAACTTGGAATTAGTTACCCTCTCATCGGAGTGCAGTGGAAGTCTTTCATGGTCCAAGTCCACCTTTTCCCTTTCAATCCTCCTTCGAGACTAAATTATCAAACTCAAGCACAAGGTTAGTCTCAAAGGGTCAAGTTGTAACACATCTCCCTCTAAACATGTGCATCACTTTGCAACGGACTTGTGAGGTCCAGGGAGGGTTTGTACAACTTGAGCACCACAATAAGCAACAAAATGCAGAATGAACCTGATCAAATGCATAAACACATGTATGCTACAATTCAATCCAAGTTCCGCGAATCTAAGACATTTAGCTCACTACGCAGCCTGCAAAAGGTCTTCTCATCTAGAGGCTTGGTAAAGATATCGGCTAGCTGGTTCTCGGTGCTAACATGAAACACTTCGATATCTCCCTTTTGCTGGTGGTCTCTCAAAAAGTGATGCCGGATGTCTATGTGCTTTGTGCGGCTGTGCTCAACAGGATTCTCCGCCATGCGGATAGCACTCTCATTGTCACATAGGAGTGGGACTTTGCTCAGATTGTAGCCAAAGTCCCTGAGGGTTTGCCTCATCCAAAGTAGTTGGGCGCAACACTGTCCTGCGGCAACATACTCGGCCTCAGCGGTGGATAGGGCAACGGAGGTTTGTTTCTTAGAGTTCCATGACACCAGGGACCTTCCTAAGAATTGGCACGTCCCCGATGTACTCTTCCTATCGACCTTACATCCAGCATAGTCGGAGTCTGAGTATCCAACTAAGTCAAAGGTAGACCCTTTTGGATACCAGAGCCCGAAGCAAGGCGTAGCAACCAAATATCTAAGAATTCGCTTCACCGCCACTAAGTGACACTCCTTAGGATCGGATTGAAATCTAGCACACATGCACACGCTAAGCATAATATCCGGTCTACTAGCACATAAGTAAAGCAAAGAACCTATCATTGACCGGTATGCTTTTTGATCAACGGACTTACCTCCTTTGTTGAGGTCGGTGTGTCCGTCGGTCCCCATTGGCGTCTTTGCGGGCTTGGCGTCCTTCATCCCAAACCACTTTAGCAGATCTTGCGTGTACTTCGTTTGGGAGATGAAGGTGCCTTCCTTGAGTTGCTTCACTTGGAACCCAAGGAAGTAGTTCAACTCGCCCATCATCGACATCTCGAATTTCTGCGTCATCACCCTGCTAAACTCTTCACAAGACTTTTGGTTAGTAGAACCAAATATTATGTCATCGACATAAATTTGGCACACAAACAAATCACCATTACAAGTCTTAGTAAAAAGAGTTGGATCGGCTTTCCCAACCTTGAAAGCATTAGCAATTAAGAAATCTCTAAGGCATTCATACCATGCTCTTGGGGCTTGCTTAAGTCCATAGAGCGCCTTAGAGAGCTTACACACATGGTCGGGGTATCGTTCATCCTCGAAGCCAGGGGGTTGCTCCACGTACACCTCCTCCTTGATTGGCCCGTTGAGAAAAGCGCTCTTCACATCCATTTGAAACAACCTGAAAGAATGGTGAGCGGCATATGCTAGCAAGATACGAATTGATTCTAGCCTAGCCACAGGAGCAAAAGTCTCCTCAAAATCCAAACCTGCGACTTGGGCATAACCTTTTGCCACAAGTCGAGCCTTGTTTCTCGTCACCACCCCGTGCTCGTCCTGTTTGTTGCGGAACACCCACTTGGTTCCCACAACATTTTGCTTCGGACGAGGCACCAGTGTCCAAACTTCATTGCGCTTGAAATTGTTTAACTCCTCTTGCATGGCCAACACCCAGTCCGGATCTAGCAAGGCCTCTTCTACCCTGAAAGGCTCAATAGAAGAGACAAAGGAGTAATGCTCACAAAAATTAACTAATCGAGATCGAGTAGTTACTCCCTTGCTAATGTCACCCAGAATTTGGTCGACGGGATGATCCCTTTGAATCATCGCTCGAACTTGAGTTGGAGGTGCCGGTTGCGCTTCTTCCTCTATCACTTGATCATCTTGTGCTCCCCCTTGATCAAGCGCCTCCACTTGAGGTACCTGTTCGTCATCTTTGGTTGGGGGTTGCACCATAGTTGAGGAAGAAGGTTGATCTCGTTCATCTTGTTCCTGTGGCCGTACTTCTCCAATCGCCATGGTCCGTATAGCGGCCGTCGGAACATCTTCTTCATCTACATCATCACAATCAACAACTTGCTCTCTTGGAGAGCCATTAGTCTCATCAAATACAACGTCGCTAGAGACTTCAACCAAACCCGATGATTTGTTGAAGACTCTATACGCCTTTGTATTTGAGTCATAACCTAACAAAAACCCTTCTACAGCTTTGGGAGCAAACTTAGAATTTCTACCTTTCTTCACTAGAATGTAGCACTTGCTCCCAAATACACGAAAGTAAGATACATTGGGTTTGTTACCGGTTAGAAGCTCATACGACGTCTTCTTGAGGAGGCGATGAAGGTAGACCCTGTTGATGGCGTGGCAAGCAGTGTTCACGGCTTCCGTCCAAAAGCACTCGGGGGTCTTGAACTCTCCTAGCATCGTCCTCGCCATGTCAATGAGCGTCCTGTTCTTCCTCTCTACCACACCATTGTGCTGTGGTGTGTAGGGAGCGGAGAACTCGTGCTTGATCCCTTCCTCTTCAAGGAACTCCTCCACTTGAGAGTTCTTGAACTCGGACCCGTTGTCGCTCCTTATCTTTTTCACTTTGAGCTCAAACTCATTTTGAGCTCTCCTGAGGAAGCGCTTGAGGGTCCCTTGGGTTTCAGACTTATCCTGCAAAAAGAACACCCAAGTGAAGCGGGAAAAATCATCAACAATAACTAAACCATACTTACTTCCCCCTATGCTTAGATAGGCGACGGGTCCGAAGAGGTCCATATGCAGCAGCTCCAGGGGTCTTGAAGTGGTCATCACATTCTTGCTGTGATGTGCTCCTCCCACCTGTTTCCCTGCTTGACAAGCTGCACAAGGTCTATCTTTTTCGAATTGAACGTTAGTCAAACCTATCACGTGTTCTCCCTTTAGAAGCTTGTGAAGGTTCTTCATCCCCACATGTGCTAAGCGGCGATGCCACAGCCAGCCCATGCTAGTCTTAGCCATTAAGCATGCATCTAGACCGGCCTCTTCTTTTGCAAAATCAACTAGATAAAGTTTGCCGTCTAATACACCCTTAAAAGCTAGTGAACCATCACTCCTTCTAAAGACAGACACATCTACGTTTGTAAATAGACAGTTATACCCCATATGACATAATTGACTAACAGATAGCAAATTATATCCAAGACTCTCTACTAAAAATACATTAGAGATAGAATGCTCATTAGAAATCGCAATTTTACCTAACCCTTTTACCTTGCCTTGATTCCCATCACCGAATACAATTGAATCTTGGGAATCTTTATTCTTGACGTAGGAGGTGAACATCTTCTTCTCCCCCGTCATATGGTTTGTGCATCCGCTGTCGATAATCCAGCTTGAACCCCCGGATGCATAAACCTGCAAGGCAAATTTAGGCTTGGGTCTTAGGTACCCAACTCATGTTGGGTCCTGCAAGGTTAGCACAAATGTCCTTAGGGACCCAAATGCAAGTCCTGTCTCCCTTGCATTTTGCCCCTAACTTCCTAGCAACTATTTTCCTATCCTTTCTACAAATAGCAAAGGAAGTGTTTAAAGCACAATAAATTATAGAAGGTTCATTCACTACTTTCCTAGGAGCATGAATAACATTCTTTCTAGGCACATGAGCAATATTTCTCCTAGGCATATCCCTATCATGCTTATAAGAAGAACTAGAGGCAAACATGGCATGAGAATCATAAACATGTGAATCAAAATCATTATAAGCATTTCTAGCATTTCTCCTATCATAATACATAAAAGCATGGTTCTTTTTAGCATTACTAGCCATAGGGGCCTTCCCTTTCTCCTTGACGAAGATGGGAGCCTTATGGCTTGTTAAGTTCTTGGCCTCTCTCTTGAAGCCAAGACCATCCTTAATTGAGGGGTGTCTACCAACCGTATAGGCATCCCTTGCAAATTTTATTTTATCAACTTCATTCTTGCTAGTCTTAAGTTGAGCATTAAGACTAGCCAGTTCATCATTAAGCTTGGAAATTGAAACTAGGTGTTCACTACAAGCATTAATGTCAAAATCTTTACACCTAGTACAAATTTCAACATGATCTACACAAGAATTGGATTTATTTGCTACTTCTAATTTAGCATTTAAATCATTGTTGACTCCTTTCAAAGTAGAAATGGTTTCATGACAAGTGGATAGTTCAAAAGAGAGCATTTCATTTCTCTTAACTTCTAAAGCATAGGATTTTTGTGCCTCAACAAATTTATCATGCTCTTCATACAACAAATCCTCTTGCTTTTCTAAAAGTATATTCTTTTCATTCAAGGCATCAATTAATTCATTAATTTTGTCTATCTTAGATCTATCTAAGCCCTTGAACAAACATGAATAATCTACTTCATCCTCATCACTAGATTCGTCCTCACTTGAAGAAGCATAGGTAGAGTTGTGAGTACATACCTTCTTCTCTCTTGCCATAAGGCATGTGTGACGCTCGTTGGGGAAGAGGGTTGATTTGTTGAAGGCGGTGGCGGCGAGTCCTTCATTGTCGGAGTCGGACGAGGAGCAATCCGAGTCCCACTCCTTGCCTAGATGCGCCTCGCCCTTTGCCTTCTTGTAATGCTTCTTCTTTTCCCTCTTGTTCCCCTTTTCCTGATCACTATCATTATCAGGACAGTTAGCAATAAAATGACCAAGCTTACCGCATTTGAAGCATGATCGCTTCCCCTTGGTCTTAGTCTTGCTCGGTTGTCCATTGCGACCCTTTAGCACCGTCTTGAATCTCTTGATAATGAGGGCCATTTCTTCATCGTTGAGTCCAGCCGCCTCAATTTGTGCCACCTTGCTAGGTAGCGCCTCCTTGCTTCGTGTTGCCTTGAGAGCGAGAGGTTGCGGCTCGTTGATCGGACCATTCAAGGCGTCGTCCACATATCTCGCCTCCTTGATCATCATTCGCCCGCTAACAAATTTCCCAAGAACTTCTTCGGGCGACATCTTGGTGTACCTGGGATTTTCACGTATATTGTTCACCAAGTGAGGATCAAGAACGGTAAATGACCTTAGCATTAGACGGACGACGTCGTGGTCTGTCCATCGCGTGCTCCCGTAGCTTCTTATCTTGTTGATAAGGGTCTTGAGCCGATTGTATGTTTGCGTTGGCTCCTCGCCCCTTATCATTGCGAACCGTCCAAGCTCGCCCTCCACCAACTCCATCTTGGTGAGTAAGGTGACGTCGTTCCCCTCATGAGAAATCTTGAGGGTGTCCCAGATTTGCTTGGCGTTATCCAAGCCGCTCACCTTATGGTATTCATTCCTGCACAAGGAAGCTAGAAGAACAGTAGTAGCTTGTGCATTCTTATGAATTTGTTCATTAATGAACATGGGACTATCCGAACTATCAAAATGCATTCCACTCTCTACAATCTCCCATATACTAGGATGGAGAGAGAATAGGTGACTACGCATTTTGTGGCTCCAAAATCCGTAGTCCTCTCCATCAAAGTGTGGGGGCTTGCCGAGTGGAATGGAGAGCAAATGAGAATGTGAACTTTGCGGAATACGAGAGTAATCAAAAGAAAAGTTCGAATTAACCGGTTTTCTTCTCTCGTAGTCGTTGTGGTCCTCGTCCTTTTGGGAAGAAGTAGACTCGTCGCTGTCGTAGTAGACGATCTCCTTGATGCGCCTAGTCTTCTTCTTCTTCCCTTCCTTCCGTCTTTGGCCCGAGCCGGAGTCGGTAGGCTTATCGTCCTTCGGCTCGTTGACGAAGGATTCCTTCTCTTTGTCGTTGATCACTATACCCTTCCCTTTAGGATCCATCTCTTCGGGCGGTTAGTCCCTTTGTGAAGAGAACGGCTCTGATACCAATTGAGAGCACCTAGAGGGGGGGGGTGAATAGGTGATCCTGTAAAAACTTCAAACTTATAGCCACAAAACTTGATTAGGTGTTAGCACGATTATTGCCAAGTGGCTAAGGTGAAGTCTCAACAATCTCAACAAAACACAGTACCACAAGAGAATCAAGCACAGAGTGACACAGTGGTTTTATCCCGTGGTTCGGCCAAGACCAACGCTTGCCTACTCCACGTTGTGGCGTCCCAACGGACGAGGGTTGCAATCAACCCCTCTCAAGCGGTCCAAAGACCCACTTGAATACCACGGTGTTTTGTTTTCCTTTCACTATCCCGTTTGCAAGGAATCTCCACAAATTGGAGTCTCTTGCCCTTACAAGTATATGATCACAAATGAAACACAGAGTAAGGGAGGGAAGCAACACACACAAATCCACAGCAAAAGCGCACGCACACGGCCAAGAATCGAGCTCACAAGACTATCTCAGAGTTCTCACTTAGAACAGAGCTCGAATCACTTAGAAACACAAACGAATGCGCAGAGACTTAGTGTGGATGATCAAGAATGCTCAAAGGTTGCTTGTGTCTCTCCTCCATGCGCCTAGGGGCTCCTTTTATAGCCCCAAGGCAGCTAGGAGCCGTTGAGAGCAAATCCGGAAGGCCATCTTTGCCTTCTGTCGTCGGGGGCACCGGACAGTCCGGTGCACACCGGACACTGTCCGGTGCCCGATTTGTTTCCTTAAACGGCGAAGACGACCGTTGCAGACCGTTGGCAGATCTGGCGCTGTTGGCGCACCGGACATGTCCGGTGTACACCGGACAGTCCGGTGCCGTCTTCCGACCGTTGGCTCGGCCACGTGTCCCGCGCGGATTGCGCGGCCGACCGTTGGCCCTGGCCGACCGTTGGCTCACCGGACAGTCCGGTGCACACCGGACAGTCCGGTGAATTTTAGCCGTACGCCGCCGGCCAATTTCCCGAGAGCGGCCAGTTCGAGTCGCGCCAGCCTGGCGCACCGGACACTGTCCGGTGCACACCGGACAGTCCGGTGCTCCAGACCGAGCTGGGTCTTGGCAGCACACAGCCAAGTCCCTTCTCCTTTTCTCTATTCTTCTTCTTTCTGTTTCTAACACTTAGACAAATATATTAGTACTTAAAACCAATGTACTAAGGCTTAGAAACATACCTTTACTTCATGATTTTCACCTTGTTCATCCATGTACATAAATTCCCAATTAAGCACATGTGTTGGCACTCAATCACCAAAATACATAGAAATGGCCCAAGGGCACATTTCCCTTTCAGGTATGAGATTTTTCCTGCAAAAAGAACACCCAAGTGAAGCGAGAATAATCATCCACAATTACTAGACAGTACTTACTCCCGCCGATGCTTATGTAAGCAATCGGGCCGAATAGATCCATGTGTAGGAGCTCCAGTGGCCTGTCAGTCGTCATGATGTTCTTGTGTGGATGGTGAGCACCAACTTGCTTTCCTGCTTGGCATGCGCTACAAACCCTGTCTTTCTCAAAATGAACATTTGTTAATCCTAAATTGTGCTCTCCCTTTAGAAGCTTGTGAAGATTCTTCATCCCAACATGGGCTAGTCGGCGATGCCAGAGCCAGCCCATGTTAGTCTTAGCAATTAAGCAAGTGTCGAGTTCAGCTCTATCAAAATTTACTAAGTATAGCTGACCCTCTAACACTCCCTTAAATGCTATTGAATCATCACTTCTTCTAAAGACAGTGACACCTATATCAGTGAATAAACAGTTGTAGCCCATTTTGCATAATTGAGATACAGAAAGCAAATTGTAATCTAATGAATCTACAAGAAAACCATTGGAAATAGAATGGTCAGGAGATATAGCAATTTTACCCAAACCCTTGACCAAACCTTGGTTTCCATCCCCGAATGTGATAGCTCGTTGGGGATCTTTGTTTTTCTCGTAGGAGGAGAACATCTTCTTCTCCCCTGTCATGTGGTTTGTGCACCCGCTGTCGATTACCCAGCTTGAGCCCCCGGATGCATAAACCTACAAAACATTTCTAGTTCTTTACTTTAGGTACCCAAATGGTTTTGGGTCCTTTGGCATTAGATAAAGAACTTTGGGTACCCAAACACAAGTCTTTGACCCCTTGTGCTTGCCCCCAACATATTTGGCAACTACCTTGCCGGATTTGTTAGTTAAAACATAAGATGCATCAAAAGTTTTAAATGAAAAGTTATGTTCATTTGATGCACTAGGAGTTTTCTTCTTAGGCAACTTAGCATGGGTTTGTTGCCTAGAACTAGATGTCTCACCCTTATACATAAAAGCATGATTAGGGCCAGAGTGAGACTTCCTAGAGTGAATTCTCCTAATTTTGCTCTCGGGATAACCGGCAGGGTATAAAATGTAACCCTCGTTATCCTGAGGCATGGGAGCCTTGCCCTTAACAAAGTTGGACAATTTCTTAGGAGGGGCATTAAGTTTGACATTGCCTCCCTGTTGGAAGCCAATGTCATCCTTAATGCCAGGGCGTCTCCCACTATAAAGCATACTACGAGCAAATTTACATTTTTCATTTTCAATTTCATGCTCGGCAATTTTAGCATCTAATTTTGCTATATGATCATTTTGTTGTTTAATTAAAGCCATGTGATCATGTATAGCATTAACATCAACATCTCTACATCTAGTACAAATAGAAGTGTGCTCAACGGTAGATGTAGAGGGTTTGCAAGATTTTAATTCTACAACCTTAGCATGCAATATATCATTCTTAGTTCTAAGGTCGGAAATAGTAGCATTGCAAACATTAAAATCTTTAGCCTTAGCAATTAATTTTTCATTTTCATTCCTAAGGCTAACAAGAGATGAGTTCAATTCTTCAATCTTAGCAAGCAAATCATCATTATCATTCCTAAGATTGGGAATTGAAATATTACAAACATTTGAATCAACCTTAGCTAGTAAATTTGCATTTTCATTTCTAAGGTTGTCTATAGTCTCATGGCAAGTGCTTAGCTCACTAGATAATTTTTCACATTTTTCAACTTCTAAAGCATAAGCATTTTTAACTTTAACATGCTTTTTGTTTTCCTTGATTAGGAAGTCCTCTTGGGAGTCCAAGAGATTATCCTTCTCATGGATGGCGCTAATTAATTCATTTAATTTCTCTTTTTGTTGCATGTTTAAGTTGGCAAAAAGAGTACGTAAATTGTCTTCCTCATCACTAGTATTATCATCACTAGAGGACTCATATCTAGTGGAGGATTTAGATTTAACCTTCTTCTTTTTGTCGTCCTTTGCCATGAGGCACTTGTGGCCGACGTTGGGGAAGAGAAGGCCCTTGGTGACGGCGATGTTGGCGGCGTCCTCGTCGAAGGAGGAGTCGCTAGAGCTTTCGTCGGAGTCCCACTCACGACAAACATGGGCATCGCCGCTCTTCTTCTTGCAGTACCTCTTCTTCTCCTTTCTTCTCCCCTTCTTGTCGTCACCCCTGTCACTGTCACTAGAAATAGGACATTTAGCTATAAATTGACCGGGCTTACCACATTTGTAGCAAACCTTCTTGGAGCGGGGCTTATAATCTTTCCCCCTCCTTTGTTTGAGGATTTGGCGGAAGCTCTTGATGACGAGCGCCATTTCCTCATTGTCGAGCTTGGAGGCGTCGATTGATTGTCTACTTGGTGTAGACTCCTCCTTCTTCTCCTTCGTCGCCTTGAATGCAACCGGTTGAGCTTCGGACGTGGAGGGACCGTCAAGCTCGTTGATCTTCCGTGAGCCCTTGATCATAAATTCAAAGCTCACAAAATTCCCGATTACTTCCTCGGGAGTCATTAGTGTATATCTTGGATTACCACGAATTAATTGTACTTGAGTAGGGTTAAGGAAAATGAGTGATCTTAGAATAACCTTAACCACCTCGTGGTCATCCCATTTCTTGCTCCCGAGGTTGCACACTTGGTTTACCAAGGTCTTGAGCCGGTTGTACATATCTTGTGGCTCCTCCCCTTGGCGAAGACGGAAGCGACAGAGCTCCCCCTCGATCGTCTCCCGCTTGGTGATCTTGGTGAGTTCATCACCCTCGTGCGCCGTTTTGAGCACGTCCCAAACTTCCTTGGCGCTTTTTAGTCCTTGCACCTTGTTGTACTCCTCCCTACTTAGAGAGGCGAGGAGTATTGTTGTGCCTTGGGAGTTGAAGTGCTCGATTTGGGCCACCTCGTCCTCATCATAATCCTCATCCCCTACGGATGGTACCTGTGCTCCAAACTCAACAACATTCCATATACTTTTGTGGAGTGAGGTTAGATGAAATTTCATTAAATCACTCCACCTAGCATAATCTTCACCGTCAAAGGTTGGTGGTTTGCCTAATGGAACGGAAAGTAATGGAGTAAGTCTAGAAGTACGAGGATAATGCAAGGGGATCTTACTAAACTTCTTGCGCTCATGGCGCTTAGAAGTTATGGAGGGCGCGTCGGAGCCGGAGGTAGAAGGTGATGAAGTGTCGGTCTCGTAGTAGACCACCTTCCTCATCTTCTTTATTTTGTCGCCACTCCGATGCGATTTGTGAGAAGAAGTCTTCTTCTCCTTCTTCTTCTCCTTCTTCTTCTCCTTGTTGCGGGACTCTTCCGATGAAGCCTTCCCGTGGCTTGTAGCGGGCTTGTCACCGGTCTCCATCTCTCTCTTGGCGAGTTCTCCCGACATCACTTCGAGCGGTTAGGCTTTAATGAAGCACCGGCCTCTGATACCAATTGAAAGTCGCCTAGAGGGGGGGTGAATAGGGCGAAACTGAAATTCTTAAACATAATCACAACTACAAGCCGGGTTAGCGTTAGAAATGTAATTGAGTCCGCGAGAGAGGGTGCAAAACAAATCGCAAGCGAATAAGGAGTGAGACACGTGGATTTGTTTTACCGAGGTTCGGTTCTCGCAAACCTACTCCTCGTTGAGGTGGTCATAAAGACCGGGTCTCTTTCAACCCTTTCCCTCTCTCAAACGGTCCCTCGGACCGAGTGAGCTTTTCTTCTCAATCACTTGGAACACAAAGTTCCCACAAGGACCACCACAAGATTGGTGTCTCTTGCCTCAATTACAAGTGAGTTTGATCGCAATGAAGATTCAAAGAAAGAAGAAAGCAATCCAAGCGCAAGAGCTCGAAAGAACACAAGCAAATCTCTCTCTAATCACTAGGGCGTTGTGTGGATTTTGGAGAGGATTTGATCACTTGGGTGTGTTTAGAATTGAATGCTAGAGCTCTTGTAAGTAGTTGAAGTGGGAAAACTTGGATGTCTTGAATGTGGGGTGGTTGGGGGTATTTATAGCCCCAACCACCAAACTAGCCGTTTGGTGGTGCTGTCTGTCGCATGGTGCACCGGACAGTCCGGTGCACACCGGACATGTCCGGTGCGCCAGCCACGTCACCAAGGCCGTTGGGTTCCGACCGTTGAAGCACTGTCTTCTGGGCCCACCTTGATGTCCGGTGGCACACCGGACATGTACTGTAGAGTGTCCGGTGTGCCAGCGCGCGCGTGCCTGACTTCTGCGCGCTCTGGCGCGCATTAAATGCGCCTGCAGGTGACCGTTGGCGCGAAGTAGTCGTTGCTCCGCTGGTTCACCGGACAGTCCGGTGTACACCGGACATGTCCGGTGAATTATAGCGGAGCAAATTCCCGAGGCTGGCGAGTTCCAGAGCCGCTCTTCCTTGGGGCACCGGACAGTCCGGTGTACACTGGACAGTCCGGTGAATTATAGCGGAGCGCCTCTGGATTTTCCCGAAGGTGACGAGTTTGACTTGGAGTCCGGTGGTGCACCGGACACTGTCCGGTGGCACACCGAACAGTCCGGTGCGCCAGACCAGAGGTGCCTTCGGTTATCCCTTGCTCTCTTTGTTGAACCCCATACTTGGTCTTTTTATTGGCTAAGTGTGAACCTTTGGCACCTGTATAACTTGTACACTAGAGCAAACTAGTTAGTTCAATTATTTGTGTTGGGCAATTCAACCACCAAAATCATTTAGGAAATAGGTGTAAGCCTAATTCCCTTTCACTTATATATACATATATTATGTTATATATATATATATGTATACATATGTCCAAAAAATATATATAGGACGATTAGGTCGACTAGGACCGATTAGGTGTTCTAATCATCACCCTAATCGACACATGATCGATCTTCTGAAACGACAAGCTAGTCGCTCGACCTGAAAACTGTGAAAGTCACCACTGAGAATAGGCTTATAATCTATCTTTTAGCCCATCTATATATTAATTAGGGCATGTTTGGGAACTCTATCTCTCAAAAGCATAATTTATAATACCACATTTTATTGTTTGTCATGACATAACTATGGTATATTTTACATCTGTGCAATCCAACACCTGTTTGGAGACCTAATATTTTAATTGTAGTATAGGAGAAGTGAATACTGCTGCTACGTGCAAGCAAAAAACTTTGGTCCAGACCAAAGTTTTTTTACCCCAAAAATACCATGTTTTAAAATACAGAGTTTTTAGATGAGCTATCAAACGCCTTTTGGTCTAAATACCATGGTATGATCAAATTTCATGATATTATCTTGGAACTAAGGAAATAATGTGTTCTCAAACATGTCGATCGTACTAATTTAATACATGCCATGTAGGATAGAAAGCTGATATGGCATGTGAGTAAAAAAGAAAGAGAATAAAGCCGTATCTTAGGTAGTGTTTGGTTGAGTAGTCAAGTAGAACAGAGTCGTTCCATCCCTGATTCTAGGAACGGAGCTGCTCTGTTCTGTGTTTGGTAATCTGGAACAGAGCGGCTCTGTTTTTTGTTTGGTTAGAGAGTAAACGGAACGGAGCGTGACTGTGCGAGCGGGCTGGAAACGGAGCGGCTTCGTCCGGTTGATTTTTTGGAGCGGGATGGTTCCGGATCTGAGGAGAATATTCCCTAATTGGAGTCATTCCGTTCTAGTTACTTTGTAACCAAACAACAACAAAACTGGGACAGAACGACTCTGTTCTACTTGGCTCTTCAACCAAGCACTACCTTAAAGGAGATATCACTTGGCACGAGATCATAGACATTGAAAACTGAATCATTTAAGTGATCCACGATTCATACTCTCGTATAAATGTAGCATTTAAGTGTCTTATGAAGACTTAAATAACACACCGTACTCAAGTTGTTCACTCAGCTTTAGGTGATGTTTGTTTTTAAAGACTAGTTTTTAGTCCCTCCATTTTATTACATTTTAGACACTAAATTGCTAAATACGGAAATTAAAATAAAATTTTAGTTTTTGTATTTAGTAATTTAGGAGATAAAATGGAATAAAATAAAGGAACTAAAATTAGTCCATAGAATCCAAATATCCACTTAATCTGAAACAACTTCTACTATTTCTACAATGTTTTGGCTCTATAAATTGCAGTTGCAGCAGTTTGAACAACTAGCTTTAATCTAAAACGAACATACTGACTCTGACTATGTACTGACACAATTATATCTTTTGTAGTAATATATGAGTATATGACGTGACAACTTTGGATATTGTGAGGAAAACAATGAATTACAAATAATCTTAGCTCTACATTATTAATGCATAAAGCCCGTCTCTCTCACGAAGGGCTAACGATGCATTAGTTGATATGCAAATTCTATGCAACAAATTCACCCTTTTTTAAAAAAAACATAAGTGCCAGCTTGAATGGCAAACCGGGCTGACGCTGGGCGAGCCCTCCAATGCTCGCTGCTCCAAGTCCCAACCACACAGTGCCAAAGCCTCACCCCAACCCAAACACAACTACAAGAAGCTCGATTTCTCACTTCTTTTATTAGAAGCGAAAAATAAATAAAATAGTAAAAAAGAAAAGTCAAAAGAAAGGATCAGATAAAAATCCTCACCGTTTCCTCTTCCTTCTTCCCTTCTCCTGCGAGTTGCCGAGTTGTGACTCTGGAGCTGTCGCCTGCGGCCTGCCTCTCCGTCTCCGTCCACGTCGCGTCATAAATCCCCCTTTCCGAGCCCCGACCTAGCACCTACCCCCGCCACCCGCCCATTCCATTCCCCAATCCGACTGGTGCACGAGCCCCGAATCCACTGTCGCATTTGTTGGCGGCCTCTAGCTCCCGCTACCCTTTCCGTCCCAGAGAGGCGGTCGCCTTGCGGTAGGCGGAAGGGGGATTTAGGTGAACAAGCATCTTGATTTTTTGACCAATCTTTGCTCTACCCGCCTTGCGGTCTTCGCCTTTAAATCTCTGGAGGTGGGAAGACTGACGAGGCAAAGGCGAAGGCAAGAACGGTCGTTTCAAGGCTCCTGCTGGTGAGATATTACTGTCCCCTGTAGTGTTCCAAAGCTCGAATCTTTTTTTTTGGCGTCCTATGGCCTTGCGTGCTTGTTCTTGTCTCGAAGCCCTTTAGGTTTATTGGGGGCGAAATATCTGGTGTTTGAGCTACTGAAGGTGTTGGATAATGGATTTGTGGTGTATGGTGATCGTTGAGCTGTTGTCCGGGGTTTCTTAACTCGATTTTGGCAGTTTTGAATCACCTGGTGTCAAAAATGGCGTTTATGTGATTTAGGTAATGCTTTGGAGGCTCTGCGTCCTTTTCTTCAATAACCTGATGGGTTTTTGCTCGTTGATTAGGACGCTTTGTTGACCTTAATTTAAGCTACTTGGATGTAGAAATGTAGCCGCGTGCTTGCTCTTGTTCCATTTTCAGTTTTCGTAGGCAGGTCATGCCAAATTTCTGTTTCCTACACTGTCTACGCATATTTTCAATAGAGGTACCTATTACCTAGTAGAGACGTTGGAAGTGTTGCAGATAGCTCAGCTATCAAATGCATAGTTTGTATTGATATGATTGGTAGGATTGCTACACCTATGGAATCTTTTTTTGGGGGGTTCACTGTATGGCTTGCACAAGTAAATTGAAGTAAATGAACTTAGGGGCACTTTGGGTCTCCTATAAAATTTAGAGCTCTGAAAGCTTTAGAGAACTCTAAAGCTCTAATGTGAGGTGGGCTAAAGTTTAGGTCTAACTTTAGAGCATTTGTTTGGACTTTGGAGCTTTAGATCTGAAGTTTAGAGGGGGCCAAAAAGGCCCTTAGTACTATTGTGTTCTTTCAAGTACTTCATCGTTTCCCTTACCCTTTGTGAAATATATCAAGAAGAATGCTTATATGTTGGTAACATCTTTTTTCAGGAACCATCAAGTGTTCCGGTGGAGGGATTGGGAGTGGAGGGGAAAGGATCGTAGAGGTTGTTGTTTTACCTCGTTTTGCTAACAATGTTGAGGCAGAGCTCTAGTAGAAATCAGAGATCCAAAGGTCTGAAGCTGAAGAAAGCTCTTCAGATTAGTCTCTTGCTTCTGGTTTCTGTTTGGTTGCTCTACCAAGTTAAGCATTCTTATGAGAAGAAGGCATACAGCGAAGATGAAGTGAGTGGTTCACATAAAGATGACAAGGACCAGGGAGAGACAGTCAGACTAGGCAGGAAGGATCTGCCTCCAAAGATGGAGGCCGACTCTTCAACATTGGATGAACGGGTTGAGGATGAAGAGAATGATGAAATGGAGCAAGAAATGAAACATGATGAGAACGATGATGATCCCATCGATGAGCAAGACTTGGAGAAGGATGAGGATCTTCCTGAGCCTGGTGAGCATTCTTCTGAAAGGGATGGAGATGTGGGTGTGTTTGATGATGAAGAGCGGAAGGAGCGGTCACAGGAGGATCAAGAGAAGAGCTTCCATGGTGACAATGTTTCTAGTGCTGTTACTCATGACCCCCCATCATCGGAGCAAGATGAGCTGTTCCATCGTGGCCAAGAGAAGGTCTTATTTGTGGATGATGCTTCAACTGCAGTGCCTAATGAAAATCACGAGGCTGGAAACGAGGATGAAGTGCGCAGGGCTAGGGAAAGGAGCTTCAGAGGTGATGATGTGTCAAGCTCTGTAGATCATGACGGCAAGGTGACAAAACCTCTCCCAGAGGAACAATTGAACATCATGGATAGGATATTTGAAGGCACCACAAACTTATCTAATGGAATTTCATTTCGAGCTCCTGGAATAAATGGATCATATACCACCGCAGGCAATGTGGCTACACCAACGAATTCATCTTCCCAGAAAAACACAGACATTCCTAGCGATGACATTGAAAGCAAGACCCATCCATCTCCAACAAATTTGACCAGCAACCCTGAGCAAACTAATTCAACTTTGAAAGGTCATCCGGATCAACAAGTGAATTCAATGGCAGTGCTCGGCAACCAAGTACAGCCTTTGACTAACCAGACGTCGCTTGAGTTGGATTCTCCTCCAAATGGCACCTTGGCTCTGGTAACAGATGCCAAAAAGTCCACATCTGGAGCTGGAGATGATGGCAGCAACAGCACCTCACCCTCCACTCATGTGGACAAGAAGACGGACGGCGGAGATGGTCCCAAAGAAGACGTGGATGTGTCCACTAAAATAATGAATAAGGCAATTAGTGAAGATGAAGTTGTTCCAGAGTGATAAGGAGATCCAAGATCTCGTGTCAGCTTCTGGTGTGACCTGTAAGTTTGTAGGACTTGGTTTATCTCCTAGACCTGGAGATGCAATGCAAGCAGGCTATCTTGTTGCACCCTTTTTTTGTATAACTAGTAACTGGCACGTGCCCTACGCTTGTAGATTTTTTTTTGCAATATAAGTAGAAAAAATCGCAATATAAGTGATAACAGTGCTATATTGCTTGTAAGATGCACATTAAGTAAGCTATTCATATATATTACAAGAGCTAGAACAAAGGCTAGTTCCGACTGAGTCAACATCTGAAATCAAGTTGTTATATTTATATAAATTATCTTCAAAAGGTTGATGATGCATCCATACATAATTACACAGAGCTTACAAAATAAACACCCAAGTGTCAACACTTGGGAATATTTCTCGGTAGGTTCTTCTGGGATGTGCACGGGTTCTTGCTTGAACCTGTTGGTCAGTTATGAAAAAACAGTGAGCTATTATATATATTTTACTTATGAATTGATTATCTAAACAGCCTGTCTCTTGAGCTTTGTATTTAAGTATGGGGGTTATTCAGCAAACTGGCTAAGCATGACAAAAGAACTGGGGGTTGTTTGTGTGAAATGAAGGGCTGTAAATATTGGTTGTGAGTGTTGGTCAATGGAGAGTGGAAGATTTTATTTTTGAACGTGCCGTGCTTCCATGATTTGTGTACAGGATGTTAGACATTCTTGTCTCGTAGTTATCTTGAATACATTGGTCCTAGATGAAAGAGGCTATGACGCATTTTAAAAACTCTTCACTATCAGGTTGGCTAGTGCATTACAATTAGAATTCCTTCCATTGACATGGAATTATTGGTGTGTATGCCTGACTATTTATTGAATTGTTTAGTGCAACTCTGAACAGTATTCATATTCTTATGAGAACTTTTATTATTACAAACATGTTTGTTTTGAAAATGGAAGGAGAATAATTTGTTGAGCAGAGTGCCAATATTTTCAAGTATGATTTGTTGTGCAATCCATTGCGGTTCATGTGTGTGATTTGAATTATTTATATATCTTATGTTTTAGCACGTGTTGTGTAAAAGAAATGCTTGAACAACATGTTAGCATAGTATGTGTGGTCTTTATAAATTGCAAGGTTATTAAGGCGTTAAGGCGAGACATGGCGACCGATCCCCTTCCAAACACCTAGGCGAGTTAGGCGTGCGGCGAGGCGACGCCATATGAGCATCGCCTAGACGAGGATATGCAAAAAAAAAACCTAACAATCTAACACTTGCAATAGCAATTTGGTAAGGTTAGAGAATACAAGCAATTTTATTGTCCATGCTTGGTATGTACTCTACACTTCTCTTTTCCTATTTGTTGTCTTGTAGCATCCATGATCCATCTCTCTTGCAATTAAGATGTAGCTTGTCATCAATGTGTAATGAAGATAAATTTGTTTTGCTATGTAAATATGGTTACCTTTACTTTATCGAAGATCCAATACCTCTTCTTTTCTTTCAAGCTGCAAGCTACATTAACATATGAATATTTACATATTAAAACAGTAAGACATAAAATAGCAGCAGCAGACAGCAAGTAAGGTATATCAAATTAAACCCACAATACATTGGTGAGAATAAAATAGCAGCAACAACATATGCTAGTCTTAGTGGCATAATTAGTACCAGTCTAGCCCCATAATAACTTAGCGACATAGATCAATCAAAAGCTTAAGAGACTAGTGGATTAAGTGCACAGGCAGTGAAGCACGACACAAAAATAGGTAAGCTGCAAATCTGAAATCAGTCAACTCTTAGGAGAGCAGCATTAGAGGAACTGAGGAAGAGCAGAGGAAAGCACATGATGGAGCAGAGGAAAGCACCGGAAGAGCAGAGGAAAACACTAGATGGAGCAGAGGAAAGCACCGGATGTTGGCGGCGCGCCGGATGGAGGAGGCGGCGCACTGGATGGAGGAGACGAGCGGCGGCACACCGGATGGATGAGAGGCGGCACGCCGGATGGAGGAGGCGACACACCGGATGGAGGCGGACGGCCGCCAGACTGCAGCTGCTACCGCCGGTTTGGCGCGCTGCAAGAAAGGTGCGCTGCAGCTGTTCCTCTCTTCCTTCTCTTTCCCTCCCACTCTCGGTTTGGTGCGCTACAGGAAAGGACGCTCGCACGCAAACCCTAAAACCATGTACGCGCTCCAAAAACGCGCGCGCAACTAGGCACAAATCCTAAGCACGTATTTTCTTCTGGGTGGCGTCCGTGGCGAAAGATTGGACGCCATGGCGACGACTAGACGCGCCAGGCGACGCCATATCCATCCAAGGCGTGGCGAGCGAGACGCCTGAACCCTAGAACCGCTTAGACGCCTAGGCGACACCATAATAACCTTGATAAATTGTAAGGAAGTCGCTGCTGCATAGTTTAGAATAGATATAATGAAGCTATAGCAAGTTAGCCATAGTAGTTAAATGCATATAATAAGTACACTATTTGTTGATGCGATGGCATTTATTCAGTACTATGTTCTGGGTAACAAAGCATTTGATGGCATCTACAAACTGAGGAATACAAAGTTCTAGATTCAAGGTTCAAATTAAGGTAAGGATGGACCTAAATTAAATAGAGAACATTATATAGAATGTCAATATGGAAAAAGAATGTTCATGGTAACTCATTGTAAGAAGGTTCATATCATTTTAAGGAAAGAATTCATATCAGCGAATGTTCTTTTAAAAAAACCGTATGTGTAGATGGATAATAGAATAAGAGACTATGTTATGGATTCTAATTCATTGGGTGGCGATGTAATTGTATCTATTGGACCTTTGTTTCTCTCATCATACATTGATGCAAACTGTATACAGGAAAGTTAGTTGTAAAGAACAGAATATGATTAGTGAGTCCCCCTAATTGCAACTAAGATGTGGTAAGAATGTTTGAAAGTGTAATTGTTGTGTCATGAGCGTTAGAATTTTAGGTAGAAGAGAGAAATTTGGTAGGTTAGTGAAATAAGAAAAATCGTACCTCCGTATTGTCTTCGTCAGTATCATCCTTTTGTAAGCTGGCAATATCTTTTTGTTTGGTCTGTAAACATGGAACAGATAGGACATGAGTGGGTGTTATTGTAATCTATTAATACTTAGGTTAGTTTGAAAATGAATGAAAGAGATTTTAATAAACGTGTGAAATTAAGAAGGTGCAGATCAAATTCGTTAAATTCAGTTTTTTCAAGAGAGATTTGTTTTCTTTATAAAAAAGTAAGAATGTCTATACAGGAACATGTAAAGTTTCAGGTGTACGTTAGTAAAGTGAAAACATAACTTCAGCTGATACTTCTTATATGCATAGTAAATGCATTTAAGGTTGATTTACCTTTTTTTGATAATTGATAATAAGATACGCAAATATATAAATAAAAGAAGGTACGTAGATGGAAAAGGTGTTTAGGAATATGTTACTACATTGATGGGCTGTAACTGAAAGTGGGAAGAGTGGATATGCTAATTGAACGTACCAGTTCTGCTCAGAATTGGAAATCATAGGAACTAGAGATGTTTTCTCTCAGCACCAACGGTCGACCTGCAGAATCGATCAGAAAGCATGTTAATAAACGACCATCAAACTATGTAACCAAATCTGCAAAGGAAAAAAATGCAGTATGGATTGGCATCGCAACGCAACGCCATTTGAGAGGTGTGTGTAGAGAGGGAGAGGCTCTCGACGTTGGCGCTTGCGATGTTGCAGTTGCCTACAACGTCAGCATTTTGTGCATACACCAATCAAATCTATTTGATGAACGAAATGCTCTGTTTTTTCGTTTAAAATGAACCAAATCTAATAAAGGTGACACCGTGTTATGCTATAATAGAGGTAAAGAGCTAGCTCGAGCAGCTTTAACACATTCAGTCTTCATCACCGACAACTTCTTCAGAGACTCTAAGCCACTCCTCAAGTTTCAGTTCTTGTTCTTATTTGAACATATTGCACTTGCACGGCTCCACCGGTCCGGGCTAGCCAGTAGCAGGCTAGATGTGGTTGGATGCAGTTGTACCATCTGACAACCAACTTGAAAACGGGGCTAACCAGTAGCAGGCTAGATGGTGTAGATGCTCTCAGCGACGTTTGAGGGAGGGAGGGGCTGTTGGCAGAGACACGCACAAGAAACGGGATAGTGTCTCCTGGCATCGACACATGCGCACGTCGCGGCGGCGGTCCGAGCGTCATCGACGTGTTCGCCGCCGACCAATCAATGTTGTAGGCTCTCGATGTCCGGGAGGTGGTCGCGAGGGCGCCGATTGGGCATGCCAAGGCCAGGAACCGGGTCGTGGACGGGTGGCGCTCGTCATGATGGCGTAGTCCGACAGCGTTTTGTGTGTGTGGGGGGGGGAGACGACTAAGAGGGTATTTGGTTAGAGAGACTAAAAATTAGTCTCTAGTTTGTAGTCTCATTTAGTATCTTTTTTGCCAAACACTAGGACTAAAATATGGACTAAAATAATTTAGTCTCTAGTCTTTCAACTAGGTGCTAAAAGAGACTAATGGTCCATAATTATCCTATTGCTCAAACCTATCCCTAATCTCTCTTGCACAGTTGCACGCAGTCTTCTAGTATTCTAAGGGCATTTGAGTCTTTGGACAGCTACTATCATGACTTTAGAATCTGTTTAGTCCCTACAACCAAATAGGTAGGAACTAAAGTTTTAGTCCTGGGACTAAAGTTTAGTCCTAGGGCTAATTAAAACTAAATATGGCCTAACAGAGGAAGACACTGTGGAAAAGGAGGATCGTTTATCTGTTTAAGCGTGGGCAGACGGGCGGGGCGTGTCCTGCCGTAGCGGTTACTGAACTCTTTCCGCATGGATGGCGTCGCCCTAGCCCTGGGAGAAGGAGGAAGACACAGATTTTTTTTATTCCACCGGTCTGTCCGGCTCCATCTGGAAACATCATGTAAAGACTGGAAAAAGATGGTACGAAGCGCTCTTGTTCGTTCGCTGCCAATATAACGGCTAGAAAAAAATGACATGGACGCATGTGATCGCATGATTGTGTCCCGCTTTGTATATAGGTAAGGTAGGTGTCGTTTGGTTTAAGAAATATAACGTAAATAGTAATGATAATGATTTACACTCGAGTATCGATGATAACAAAGTTGAATAATACGGTATCAATTTTTAGTATGGTACCCGATTACGATTGAATTTAAACAAACATGATTTAACGTTATTGATTACTTATTACGTTACCTATATATGAACCAAACGATAGATGTCTGCTTTGTATTGCCTAATTAGTATCCCATCATAATGATTTGGGTCAAGTGAACAACAAGAAGCATGTACCCACAAAGAGATATAGCGATTCTGCTGCTCTGAAGCTTTGCTGCTGGAATCAAATGCCAACTAGGCAGCTATGAATGAAATGTCCGTCGGAACCCACCTTAGTGTCTGAATGTGTGCCTTGTCAATAGTGGTGCTTGCAAAGTGGTAATCTGCAGAATGCAGCAACTTTTGAAGTTTATGTGTTGCTAGGTTTACATGGAACATTGAGTACTATAGTTGCACTCTCCTAATCTTGAGTTGTACTAGATGTTTGCAGCTCAATGGACTTGACTAGAGATCATGACTATCTGTGTACATGAGAGATCGTGATGGATCCAATCTCCAAGACTGGGAATATGGAACAATTATGATGCGGATTGCTGCAGGTCCTTGTGCGTGTGTGTGTGTGACATACAAAATACCCAAACCATTGTAGTGGCTTCCATATGTATCATGGAGATTGTAGTACTACAGGTCTAGACTGAAGCTATGACGTAATGGCCCTGTTTGGCACAGCTTATTTTCAGCTTCTTCACAAATTTAAGCTGAAGTCCTGCCAAACAGGCAGCTTCTGCAGCAGCTTATCAGTTCAGCTGCTTCTCAAAATGAACTAAAAGCAGCCAACAAGCAGAAGCTGCTTTTTACCAGCTTATCAGATAAGCTGCTTTTTTAACAAGCAGCCGTTGTCCCAAACAGGGCCAATGTGACCATCCCTAATAGCATATGTAGGGAGTACAATGTCGTAGGCTGAATCGTGTGGTCCTGTCTCCACTTTGAAGATGCATTCATACATGTGAGCTCATTCAAAGCCAGGACTTCTGAAGTCCGAACATTAGAAACTCTCATCTTAGTCGCAGTCAATACCATACGACCGTGAGTCCGTGACCATACGCATACAGTGCCTCGACTGAAATAAAGAAAGTAGGAACCACGTTGGCATAGCTCTTTCTAACATGCTAAAGGGTGTGTTTAGTTTGACATTTGGCTTTGGCTTCTGCTCTCTAAAAACAAAAGCCAAATCGAAGGACTGGATATAGGAAGTAGTTTTTTTAAAAGCTGACTTTCTTACAGTGTATCACCTTTGGATCTGTTTTTAGTGGCTTTCGGATAGAACTGTGAAAACATATATCGAAAAACTTTTAACGGTTTTTAGTGGTTTCTACCAAACGGTTTTTAGTTTTTTAACAGCTCGCAACCCACAACAGCTTTTTATATAGCTCACAACCCACAACAGATTTTTTTCACAGCCACATTCCAACTAAACAGACCAACACCCTCTACAGCAGAGTTAACTTGTTAGCTCATATGTTTTTTTAAAAAGAAAAAGGGAAAAAAGAGTAACCTAATATATCAGTATAGAAAAATATACAAGCATAAACATATAATTATTATGCTTAGCTTTTTATACAATAGTATGTGAGCTTAGCTTTTTATGAATAAAACAATTTGTTATTCTCTCTCTTTTATCGTTGTTAGAGCTGTCCTAACACAACAGCTACTGTAGAACGAGTCTTTTCTCTTTATTTTTCTAAATAAACTAGAAAATGGTGAAGCCATTTCTTCTAGTTTCACTGGCTCCACTACTATAGCAGGAACCGGAGCTGTAGAAAGCTCTCCCAAATAAGCCCCAAATGATCACAGATATCTATAAGAGAGACGACAAAAAACTACTACCTTGTTCTCGAATATTTGTTATCGGCTAATTTATTTTTAACTAAAACGTGTTAAATAAAAAGAAACCGCTACCGGAATCCGAGGCTTTGCCGAGTGTCGACCTCTTTGCCGAGTGTTTTTTGTCGGGCACTCGGCAAATAAGGCTTTACCGAGAGCCGCACTCGGTAAAGTTAGGCTCTCGGCAACGAGCCTCTTTACCGAGTGCTGGACACTCGGCACATGACCCCACTTGGCAAAGACACGAAACACTCGGCAAAGGTGGCGCTCGGCAAAGAGTCTTCTTTGCCGAGTGCCAACTAGTGGGCACTCGGCAAAGGACTCTTTGCCGAGTGTCTTCTCTAGACACTCGGCAAAGTATATTTTTATTTTTTTTTATTTTGTCTCCCAAACATTTTGTGGTATGTTCCTACACTATGTAGACCTACATGTATCATTTGTGGACAATTATTGTCGGCGTTTCGACCCCGGGGGGTTCCTGGACCGACGAGTAAACTGTCGCCGCGTGCCCCAGCCCAGATGGGTCGGCGCGAGACGGAGCGCGAAGGGGGGAAACAAGGAGACAGGCGTAAAGGGGAAACCCGCGGCCTTCGTGTTTGTCTCGCGCCCAGGTCGGGTGCGCTTACAGTAGGGGGTTACAAGCGTCCGCGTGGGAGAGAGCGAGAGGCTTATGCGCGCCGTCCCGTTCCCCCGCGCGGCCAACCTTCTCGTAAGAGAGCCCTGGACCTTCCTTTTATAGGCGTAAGGAGAGGGTCCAGGTGTACAATGGGGGTGTAGCAGTGTGCTAACGTGTCTAGCAGAGAGGAGCTAGCGCCCTAAGTACATGTCGTCGTGGCAGCCAGAGAGGTTTTGGCACCCTGTTCATGTGATGTCGTGGTCATCGGAGGAGCGTTGGAGCCTTGCGGAAGGACAGCTGTCGGGGCTGTCGTGTCCTTGCTGACGTCTTCTTGCTTCCGTAAGGGACTGAGAGCCGCCGTCGTCATGGAGCACGCGGGGCGCCATCATTATTTGTTTACCGGGGCGAGCCAGATGGGACGCCGGTCTTGTTCCCCGTAGCCTGAGCTAGCTAGGGGTAGGGTAATGATGGCCCCCCCTGTGACGTGGTCGGTCCGAGCCCTGGGTCGGGCGAGGCGGAGGCTCCTCCGAGGTCGAGGTCGAGTCTGTCTTCCGAGGTCGAGGTCGAGTCCGAGCCTCGGGTCGGGTAAGGCGGAGACCGTCGGCTGAGGCCAGGGCTGAGTCCGAGCCCTAGGGTCGGGCGAGGCGGAGTTCGTCGTCTTCCGGGATCGAGGTCGAGTCCGAGCCCTGGGGTCGGGCGAGGCGGAGTTCGTCGTCTTCTGGAGCCGAGGCTGAGTCCGAGCCCTGGGGTCGGGCGAGGCGGAGTTCGTCGTCTTCCGGAGCCGAGGCTGAGTCCGAGCCCTGGGATCGGGCGAGGCGGAGTTCGTTGTCTTCCGGAGCCGAGACGGGGGCCGAGCCCTGGGGTCGGGCGAGGCGGAGCTTCCTATGGCGCCCGAGGCCGGACTTGGCTGCTGTCAGCCTCACTCTATCGAGTGGCACAGCAGTCGGAGCGATGCAGGCGGCGCTGTCTTCTTGTCAGGTCGGTCAGTGGAGCGGCGAAGTGACTGCGGTCACTTCGGCTCTGTCGACTGAAGAGCGCGCGTCAGGATAAGGTGTCAGGCGGTCCTTGCATTAAATGCTTCTGCGATACGGTCGGTCGGTGTGGCGATCCGGCCAAGGTTGCTTCTTGGCGAAGACTGGGCCTCGGGCGAGCCGAAGGTGTGTCCGTTGCTTGAGGGGGCCCTCGGACGAGACGTGAATCCTCCGGGGTCAGCTGCCCTTGCCCGAGGCTGGGCTCGGGCGAGGCGAGGTCGTGTCCCTTGAGTGGACCGAGCCTTGACTTAATCGCACCCATCAGGCCTTCGCAGCTTTGTGCTGATGGGGGTTACCAGCTGAGATTAGGAGTCTTGGGGGTACCCCTAATTATGGTCCCCGACAATTATAACAGAGTTTTCAATCGTTAGTAGATTTAGTTCGTTTATTTGAATTTCTTCGGAAAATTCAGATTTGAACTGCAGGTCACTCGAAACTTGGAAAACAGTGCATGCAAAAATGATATTCATGTTACTTAGCATAAGTTATGACCGATTCCTGGAGTGTACCGGAAACTTCGAGCAACATGCTCACTAAACATGGCCGTGAACTTGCCATCCACATGTTTAAAAATTGTATAAAACACAAACAAAGTCAGAAAATCATGAAACTTGTCCACGTGTCATGATATCATATGTACAGGCTGTGATAAAAAATTGAAAAAAAATCGAGAAAACTATGACGCGCTATGTGTATAAATCTAAGAGATCCACATTGGAACTCTATGATTTCATGTGTAGTTCTCTTAGGTTTCTACATATTGTGTCTCACAACTTTCTCCAAACATTCTAAAATTTTTATCACAGCCTGTACATATGATATCATGACACGTGGACAAGTTTCATGATTTTCTGACTTTGTTTGTGTTTTATACAATTTTTAAACATGTGGATGGCAAGTTCACGGCCATGTTTAGTGAGCATGTTGCTCGAAGTTTCCGGTACGCTCCTGGCATCGATCGTAACTTATGCTAAGTAACATGAATATCATTTTTGCATGCACGGTTTTCCAAGTTTCGAGTGACCTGCAGTTCAAATCTGAATTTTCCGAAGAAATTCAAATAAACGAACTAAATCTACTAGATATTGCAAACACAGTTATAATTGTCCCCAAATGGCACATGTAGGTCTACATAGTGTAGGAACAAACCACAAAAAGTTTGGTGGCCAAAACAAAAAAAATACAAATGTACTTTGCCGAGTGTCAGCTGGTGACACTCGACAAAGTATGCTTTGTCGAGTGCCCCCTGGGTGGCACTCGGCAAAGAAGTGTAAATTAATCTTTGCCGAGTGTCACCTGGTCGACACTCGGCAAAGGAGCCTTTGCCGAGTGTCGCCGATCTGGCACTCGGCAAAGCTTATTTTAAAAATAAAAAAAATCTTTACCGAGTGCCAGATCGCGGGCACTCGGCAAAGAAGGAAAATAAACTTCGCGCCCGGCCTTCTTTCTTCTTCTTTCTCTCCTCTCACTCTCTCTGTCTTAGCCCTACGCCGCCGCCGCCGCCCCGCCGCGCCCGCCTCGCCACCGCGAGCGCCGCTCGCCGTGCCGCCCCACCGCCGTCCTGCCGCCCTCCCCGAGCCGCAGCCTCCCCGGGCTACCGTCTCCTCCCCGTGCCACCGTCTCCCCCGCCCGCCACCGTCTCAAGGTATATTTTTATTAAATTATGTATTAATGTTTATATTAATGTAATGATGTTTTGTAGATTAATGTATTGATGTTTCATAGATTATGTATTTCATAAACACATGTTTATATTAATGTGTTGATCACTCAGTATATGTCTCCCATCCAATCCACCACCGCACGCCGCCACTCGCACCGACCCTCACACAACACACTCCCACAACACACTATCCCATCATAGCCACCACGCCGTCACCGACCCTCACCACGCCAACGTCTACAATTCCTCGTCGTCATGCCGTTGAATTGAATATATATATATATATATATATATATATATATATATATATATATATATATATATATATATATATGTGTGTGTGTGTGTGTGTGTGTGTGTGTGTGTGTGATTGCCGGCCATCGTGCCGTTGAATTATTAGTGGAAGACAGCCATCATGCTGATACTTTTTTTGCAGGATTTCGAAACCTCCCCGTGCAGGGGAGGTGCTGCCGAAATTTTCTGTTGCTAGGCTTCTGTTAGAGGATGGAGAACCGTGAGTGGATGTCCACGGGTCGTAGAGGAAGGAACGATGTCACCACTGAATGGATTAGAAAGACCGATGATTTCGTGGAACGGGCATATGGCGAAGCTGCTAAAGGAGCGAGTCTAGTCCCATGCCCGTGCAGCAAATGTGCCAACCGGAAAAGAAAACCAAAGAAGGCCATGGTAGAACATATTTGGAAGAATGGATTTACGCCGGGCTATACTCGGTGGATATTTCATAGTGAAGTGTATCGTACGAGAGAGGAGGTGCTGAGACAACGTGTCGAGGATTATGACGCGGATGCGGGGGTAGCAGATATGTTGAACGACTATTAGGAGGCACAGTACACGGGAGGATGTATGGATGACGAGCCAGAGCCGACTGCAAAGGCGTTCTACGACATGTTCGACGCGGCACAGAAGCCCCTTCACGGCCAGACAAAGGTTTCTCAACTGGATGCCATTGGGCGTGTAATGGCGTTCAAGTCGCAGTACAGCATGAGTAGAGACACATTCGATGGCTTGTTGACGGTTATTGGGAGCCTGCTTCCGGATGATCACGTTCTGCCAAAGAGCATGTACGAGGCACAGAAACTCCTTCGTGCACTCAAGATGACGTATGAGCAGATTCATGCTTGTCCGAAGGGCTGCGTGCTATTTAGGAAAGAATACGCGGAGGCAAAGTACTGTCCCAAGTGTACATCGTCTAGGTTCATGGAGGTAGACTCTGGTGATGGATAGAAGAGGCAGCTCGACATTCCCTTGACAATCCTACGACACCTTCCGTTCATACCAAGGATCCAGCGTCTGTACATGACAGAGGAATCCGCGAAACAGATGACATGGCACAAAAATGGAAAACGATACAATCCTGACAAGATGGTGCACGCATCCGATGGTGAAGCATGGAAACACTTTGATGCCATTCACCGTGAGAAAGCCGAAGAGGCTCGTAATGTACGTGTTGTGTTGGCCACAGATGGGTTCAATCCCTATGGAATGAGCGCTGCCCCGTACACATGTTGGCCCGTGTTTGTTATCCCAATCAATCTCCCCCCTAGTGTGTGCTTTCAAAGGCAGAATATATTTGTGTCGTTGATAATTCCCGGACACCCGGGGAATAAAATGGGCGTGTACATGGAGCCTTTGATCGATGAATTGGTACGTGCCTGGGAGGAAGGGGTATGGACGTATGACCGAGCTACGAAGACAAACTTCAGAATGCATGTTTGGTACCAGTACTCCATGCATGACTTACCGGCCTATGGGCTATTCTGTGCCTAGTGTGTTCACGATAAGTTTCCATGCCCAGTTTGCAAGGAAGCTCTTAGGTTCATTTGGTTGAAAAAGGGTGGCAAATATTCGTCCATCGATAAACATCGACAATTTCTTCCTGCTGACCATCCATTCCGCCTAGACATCAAGAACTTTACGAAAGGTGTCGTAGTGACAGACCGCCCACCTGCAACGATGACTGGTGCCGAAATTCGTCAACAGATAGATGGGCTCGTGGCCAATACAGAAGGTGGTTTTGTGGGATATGGTGAGCAGCATATGTGGACACATAAGTCTGGCTTGACTCAGCTCCCCTATTATGACGACCTGCTCCTTCTACACAACATTGACGTAATGCACACTGAAAAGAATGTTGCCGAGGCACTGTGGGCAACAATTATGGACATTCCTGATAAGTCAAAGGATAATGTGAAGGCAAGAGTGGATCTGGCAGCGTTATGTGATAGACCAAAACTAGAGATGAAGCCGCCAAGTGGCGGAAAGACGTGGAGAAGGCCTAAGGCCGATTTCGTCCTAAGTAGGACCCAGAGGAAGTAAGTACTTCAGTGGATCAAGATGTTGATGTTCCCTGATGGGTATGCAGCTAACCTGAGTAGGGGGTGAACTTATCTACTATGCAAGTCTTAGGGATGAAGAGTCATGACTTCCACATATGGATTGAATGGATTCTTCCTGCGATGGTTCGAGGCTATGTCCCTGAGCATGTCTGGCTAGCGCTTTCAGAGTTGAGCTATTTCTTCCGTCAACTTTGTGCAAAAGAGTTATCTCGGACCGTGGTTGCAGACTTTGAAAGATTGGCGCCCGTGTTACTGTGTAAGCTTGAGAAGATATTTCCACCCGACTTCTTCAATCCAATGCAGCATTTGATGCTTCATCTCCCCTATGAGGCACGAATGGGGGGGCGTGCAGGGACGTTGGTGCTATCCAATCGAGAGATGTCTAAAGACTATTCGAAAGAAATGTAGAAATAAATGCAAAATCGAGGCTTCCATTGCAGAGGCATACATTCTAGAGGAGGTCTCAAACTTCACAACAACTTATTATGGTGACAAACTGCCGAGCGTGCATAATCCACCCCTCGTTACAATGATGGCGATAATGAATCGAACCTTAGCATATTTCGAGGCCAACTCGGAAGCGCAAGTGGCTCGACCACCAAGACCCTGACACATGAAGAGTGGCGGCATATCATGCTATACGTATTGACCAACCTTGAAGAGGTGACGCCATACATGGAATAATTTCTTCATGAATTCAGGCGTCGACCAAGGGACCCCACTCCACAGGAATATGACGCTCTTCTTAGAAAGGGTGCGAGAAACGGGTTGCCCGATTTCATTTCCTAGTTCAAACGTAAGGTACGTGCTTAGTTTGTAAAAGAGATACGTCTTTGAACTCAATTTAGCGTCTTTTAACTTGCGAATACTTGCAGGGCCAAAGAGATCTGTCTATGAGTGCCGAGTTGAGACAAGTAGCCAACGGCTTTGCTTATAGGGTCAAGAAATATTCTGGGTATGACGTCAATGGATACCGTTTTCGCACAACAAACTACGACAAAAGTCGGCCCAATCAGAAAACAACGTGTTCTGGAGTCTTTACGCCCGGCCTTGACAATGTCGACTATTTTGGACGAATCGAAGAAATATATGAGCTCAATTTTTATGGTTCCAAACCTCTCACTCCAGTGATATTCAAATGTCATTGGTTTAACCCTCAAGTGACGAGACAGACACATTCTAATCTTGGGATAGTCGAAATTCGACAAGATTCCACCTTAGCAGGAGACGATGTCTATATCGTGGCCCAACAGGCCACACAAGTGTATTATCTCCCATATGCGTGTCAAACAAAAGAACATCTTAAGGGTTAGGATGTTGTGTATAAGGTATCGCCGCACGGGAGGTTACCTGTTCCTAACGATGAAGATTACAACTTAGACCCGGACACATATGATGGAGAGTTCTTCCAAGAAGATGGGCTAGAAGGGCGCTTTGAGATAGACTTAACTGAAGCTATCGGAATGGACGTAGATATTGAAATGGTTGTTTATGAGGAGGATGATGAGGTGCAAAATGATAATGACTTAGTAATCCTTGAAGGCAATGACATTAATGATGAACTTGCGTCTTCCGATGGTGTTGAGATTGAAATGTTTGATAGTAATGATGAGAGTTATGATCCGGCTAACCCCGACACATATGAAGATTATTTTTAATCGATGTAATGCTATATGAATTTTTATTTCGCACCTATTTTTAAATACATCTTTTTATATGTGCTTATTTATTTACTCTTAATTGCAGTTTGTTGGACAAATATGGTGGGCAGTTGGCTGAGGGGGAGGAGGAGGAGGAGGGGGAGGAGGGGGAGGAGGAGTAGGACGGCGGACGAGGCAGAGCAGGCAGCGCAGCAGGACGAGGCAGAGCAAGCAGCGCAGCAGCAGGCGGCGCCTCACGACAACGACGACCAGCAGCAGGACGACGACGACCAGCAGCAGGACGCCTCAGGTTCAGGCGGCTCAAGTTCGAGGAGCATCTACCTGCGAGGCCCCGCGAGTCTCCCTCAGCGTCCCATACTTCGGGACAGGCGGCCGCTGATTCGGCCGGAAGGGGAGAGGTATGTAACTTTATGTTCTTCATTCTTGTTCATATTATGTGTTCAAAATCATAATATAAACTAATACTTTTTATTTATCACTTGGACAGGTCTTGGACGGTTTTGATTTATGCTGGGGGTCATCGTCGCCCCCCCCCCAATGGCATCCTTGGCCTGCTGTGCAGGGAACACTTCACTGGACTTGTGGAGTACGTCGGAGTGACGGGCCCAGCCTTCACCTTCGACCACTACGCCGTCGCCCCCGATGCAGTAGACCGGGACAGCCGAGAATTCAATAACAAGGCGGAGCGGGTGAAGCAAGAGCTGTGGGTAAGTCTTAGTATAATGTAAAATATGTTGCATTCGTTGCAAATTCTTGAAATAATGTATGGATACATCGTTTTTGTATGCAGGATTTCTTCAGATGTGATGCTGGATACGAGGCTAGGGCGGATGTGGTGGCCACCACGAGCTATAAGAAGCTCGTCGTGGACATGCACTATGAGGCCCGAATCCAGGCCATCATCACCTACCACGGCTCCGTCCTTGGGGAGAGGGTGACCAAACCTCAAGCCCGAACCATGTCGTTGACCAGGGAGCAGTACTTGCAGGTAAAGTCATGCATGTTTGGTACCAGTACTCAATGCATGAATTTTATTTTATCTTCTGATATGCACTTTACGTGTTTACTTTGTAGATGATTCCATATTGGTGCGCCGCACATCCTCTGTGCTGGGAGCAGATGGTGGATAGGTGGTGTTCGACTGAGTGGGACGAGGCGCACACCGCTAGCCGGGAACGGCGTTTGATGATGCAAGACCCCTCCCACCACCAAGGCAGCCGGAGCCTGGGCCAATATGCCGAAGCATGGGTACGCCATCTTTTTTATTTAGATATATAGCACTGAGTTAGATATTATTTCTAACTATCTCGTTGGTTTTTGTTGCAGTCGGCGTCACATGGTGGCCGACCTTGCTCCACCTTCTTGGCCTATGCTATGGCCCATAAGGGTAAGGCGACGTCCGACGTCACCTACAACCCGGATGACGGGACCGAGGCCTACACCAACCCCGCCGTCTACAGCCGCCTCCATGACTACACCGCCATGGCGCAGGAGGTCCATGGCCCAGACTATGATCCGAGCACCGAGCCGATCGACCCCGATGTGCTCATGAGGGTCGGAGGAGGCAAGAGACATGGGCGGTATTGCATTGTCGACGGGGCAATCGACTCGTCCTCCACTCCCACTCTGTCTCAGGTGAGAGCAAGGAGCACGGGCTCGAGTCCAGCCATACGCCTCGGCACGACAGCTCACAACATCGCATATAGCAACTCGAGGTTAGTGCTTCTGTAACTCGTCCTTCCTTGAGTTATATACCTACTCTTTGAGTTATTATAACGTTGGCTTGTAATATTACAGACCCAACTAGAAGAAGAGAGGAGGGAACGTCATGAGATGGAGGCGAGGATGATGGCAGAGCGGGAGGCGGAGCGCTGGGCAGATCATCAGAGGATGGTGGAGATGTTCTAGTACATGCAGAGCCTTGGCGCCGCACAGGGCATCGCTCCGCCACCTCCATTGTTCCCTCCAGTTGACCCTGCTCTCTTCCACACTCCTATGAGTATCAAAATTGTAGTTAGATGTTTGTAATGCATCTGGTATAACACATGCAATCTCTTCTCTGTGCAGGGCCAATCTGGGGCGGCATCCAACAACCCTCCGGAAGGGTTTAGCCCAACGCAGCCCCAGTCAAACCGCCCACCTCCATGAGTGTTGTGTTTTCATTGTTTTAGACTTCAGAACTTGTGTATAATACTTATGTCTGTGTTTGATACTTATGTGAGAGCTTGCGACGTTTGAGACTTATGTTTGTGTTTGATACTTGTGTCGAACACTTATGTTTGTGATGGATATTTATGTTTGTGGTGACGGTTTTATGTTTGTGTTGGCTATTTATGTTTGTGATGATATCTGTGATGTATATATGTGATATATATGTGATATCTTTTGTTTGTGTGGATGGAATACAAAAAAAAAAATAAAAAGGTATATACTGGTCACTTTGCCGAGTGAAACACTCGGCAAAGAGGCGCTTTGTCGAGTGTCAGGGTCATAAAACTCGGCAAAGAGCAAAAACCTGGGCACCGATTTAGGGACTTTGCCGAGTGTTATGTCGCTGGCACTCGACAAAGAGGCAGGCTTTGCCGAGTGCCGCACAGAGCACTCGGCAAAGAGCCTGACATGGGGACCCTCCCTGGTGGGCTCTTTGCCGATTGTCGAGTGCTTCTGGGAAGACACTCGGCAAAGATGCTGTCTCTGTCACCCGTCACCGTAACGGCCGCTTTTCTTTGCCGAGTGCTCCCTGGCACTCGGCAAACCTCTTTGTCGAGTATCCGAGAAAAAGTACTCGGCAAAGAAGGCTTTGCCGATGCACTGTTTGTCGAGCCTTCTTTGCCGAGTGTCACACTCGGCAAAGCCTTTGCCGAGTGTTTTTAAGGCTTTGTCGAGTGCTTCGGGCACTCGGCAAAGCGCCTGTTTCCTGTAGTGAACGGAGAGAGTATATTTGTTGGCTTTCATATATAATGTCCAACAACTTGACGTCTTTGAATATACAAATAGAAGTGAGCACTGAGCTGGTTCCTGAGTTTTTTCCTTTCAATTTCATTTTATGGGCATCATTTGTTGATGTCTAATTTTTCCACAACTAAGACTACCCACAACGTATGATGCTAATTTGCTAAAGCAAAGAGAGCAGGAGAGAGAATGTTACGAAGAGGTTCAAGCATCAACATGCTGATGCATGCCATTATAGAGGTCAATGCTGGAAAAAATGCATTATCATCAAAGCATTTTTCATGCCTCGATGCTGGAAAAACATTTTTCTTGACTAGTTTTAGTATCATTATAACATAACTATTGAAAGGCATAGTTTAGTTTTTGTAAATAAATGCCAACTATATGGAATAATATTTTTATTGAGTATGATGTTTGGCTAGAGCCTACTTAATGGTTATGAACAAGGCATAGGAGGTGATGGAGACAGGGATCATGATCCCACACATGTAAAACTTCGTCAAATAGAAAGAAGATGTAGCAAAACCAAATAGAGCTTTGCTTTTGGCAGCGATAGTGCAATAGAGCATACAATTGGATTTAGGATGGATGTGTTAGGAACAATAAAGCATAGGAGGAGGATGAATTAGGCAATATATTTTCTATACTTTAAATCAAGGCCTCTATTTTTTATTTATCAAAACCTACGAGAATAACCAAACAAGCATGTAAAACTAAGGTTTTGACTAAGTGATGTTATCTCTATCGCAAGAGAGTTATGCAACTTAGGTTCCAGTCCTACCAACTAGTATGTAACTAAGTTAGGAAAGGTAAAACGTGTAACTAAGGTAACAATATAAATGTGAAGGCTTACATATAGTAGAGATACAAACTCCCGTTGATGCGCTGATATTTTTACCAAAGTATCAAGAAGTGTGCAAGCTTCTTACTAGCCTTTGTTGGAGCCCCACGCAAAGGAAGCACACACGAGAGCCAAGCTCCTAGCCAAGTAACACCATAGATAGTCCCAGGCCTTCTCCACACACAAGTGGTGCTTCAGTTTCGATCTCTCTCGGATGCTCTCCGTTGTCTCCACTATCAAGCTTCCAGCAGAAATATTGTTGACTTCGTTCCCTGTAATACATTGTGACAACCACACCACAAATGCAATTAGTATGATATTACAAGATACAACCCCCTTCTGGTACAACTACAATGGTACGCGCAAGCACTAAGGGATTTGAGGTGTCTATCCTCACTTCTAACAACTAGGGGTGTGTAAGAGAAATGGATTGTAGCCTATTTGATTATTAGATTTTTGGTATTTGATGTATGACCATTTAGACTAATATTCTTTGCTAGTATACAAGGTATAGTTCAATCGGATGTAAGGTGGACTTGGACTTAGGAAAGTCATGTTGAATACCTACAAGACATGTCAAGAGTCAAATACACCAAGAAGTAGAAGTCTGGATGCAAAGACACAAACAAAAGTGAAGTTACTAAAGTTGAGACAAAGAGGTGGCTAAATTGGAAGTGACTCACGATTTTGGATCTGCTCAAATTGATATGGATTCATATCTGATATGTAGATCTTTTCACTAGCTTTCTAAAAAGTCTAAGATCATCAAAATTGAAGTTCAACGCTAAATTATGCTTGAAATACGAAAAATGGGCCATGTTGAAAAACACACCAAACATGTCCGGTGCTAGTGCTCAAATCTGCTCCAATTAACATGGCTTCAACTTTGGGCGGTAGAGCTTTTTATTAGCTTTTCAAAAAGTTCAAGGTCATCAAGGTCAGAGTTTAAATCTAAAAGCTATGCCTAAAATATAAAATGGGTCATACTGAGCACCCATACATATGATGATCTTGTCCAGTACCACATCTGATACACACAGAGCATTACGGTGACCCATGTTCCATATCTTAAGGTAACGAAGGTTTGTCCTAAGTTAAAGTTTTGAAACTTTGACAACAATATCTACAAAAATAATTATTTTTTACTTAAAGAAATTATATATTGTGCTAGATGTTTTAATAATAAATATAATAGTTTTATTTTTATTTAGTCAATGTTTATGAATATTTTGTTATTAATGATAAAAGTTTCAAAATTTTGACTTAGTATAAACTTTCGTGATCTTAAGATAGGGAAGAGAGGGAGTGAGTAGGTATCAATTGCACCCAGGTAATGATCATTTTCAACGGTCAAATTACTAAAAATAGCCGTTACCAAAAACTCAACAGTGTACATGATGTGGAGCGATCCGGGGGGAGACACCCACTTACGTTCAATGAAAATGCTAGTCCACGAAGGAGACGGAAGCCCACCCTGGCCTCTCTTTGAGGCGAAGCCACGTTCCGGCCAATCGTCTCACAGCCTCTATGCAGGCTGGAATGTCACCCATGCTGCACCTCACCTCAACCATCGTAAATCTTAAGGACCATTCTTCTTAATTAACTCATTTGCAAGGGTTTGTAGCGCCGCTTTACCTTAGTACATGTGTTACAGTAAACAAACAATTGCCAGTGCTTTATATGATTTCGATCCATCATATTTTAGGTCCAAAACAGCATCTTCACTCAAAGAGACAGATTAAAGCTGTTTGGACTGCTTTAGCTATAATAAAAATACTGTAGAAAAAACAGAAGTCGGTGGAAGCCGCAGCGAACATGTTCTGATTTTCACGGAAATACGGCTTGAAACGCACTCGGCTTGCACAAACAGAATGGGAATTGACTGATATTTACAATGTTCCATGCAACAAATATTTGCAGTTTTGCAGCCTAGCCTGGTGCTAGCGCAAGAATGAACAACAAATAACTGCTGGTCAGCCAGGAGCTGACGCAGAGAATGAACGACAAACAACTGCTGGTCAGCCAGGAGCTGACGCAGACGTGACAAAAACCTGCACCAACACACGCATTTGCAGGTTAGCCAGGAGCTAACACATGCATGACATGACGAAATCGCGCCCACTTCACAAAACTAAAGCCGTATGGTCAGCTCGTTAGCCAGGAGCTAACACGAGCTGAATTCACTACAGCGACTCTGTCGGTCTAAATGCGCACATGTTGGCGAGGAGCTAACTTGTGCACATACTCGGCGACTTTATTCTTCTAGATTTTGAGGGAGATGAGGTCAATTAGGCATTGGCCTGGATTCTCCCGGACGGATCGACAGTCTGATGGTGTTTGAGTTACTCGCAGAAGTTGAGGAACCCCATATATTCGTGATTGTTGATCATCGAAATGCTCTTCTGGGTTCCAACGACACCTGAAACTCACCGAAACAAGAGGCCATTAGGAGAGAAGTTAAAAATCAAACTAGATTGATTTAGACGAAACAAGTAAAAGAGCTAATATAATGCTACATCCGTTCTCGAATATTTGTCGTCCGTTAGTTCATTTTTTAAAATGAACTAAAACGTGACAAATAAAAAAGAACGGAGAATGGAGTGAGTATTCCTTAAGATTATTTTTCTCAAGGATGCATGCTATAATTGCAAAATCAATTTAAGCAACACCGGTACGTTTAGTTCAATTTAAGCAACACCGGTACGTTTAGTTCAATTCAACTTGGAGCGGTATCAGGTTAGCAATTTGCCAAGTTTAAAGCTAAGTAGCAAGTCAATGAGTTATCAATAGGTTCATACCCATCGTAAGAGCACTGACGAAGATAACAGAGGAGAGGATGAAGACAATAAGCGATGCTCTCTTGAGCACATGCACGATCTTCCTAACCAAACACTGGCCCCAGAATCCAGCCAATATGGAAATGAAGATGAGGTAGCCAGCTGCAGATAGAGAAACAGTGCAAGTTATTAACTCGTTACCATATAACAATCACACTTATGAAAACGTCTACATTTTGAGGAATTGGAATCTAACTAATAGAGTAGGTTATTTCTTTAGAACGTGACATTTCATAACTTTCCAAAATTTTTATATAAGACTATATCAAATTCATGGGGGTGAGAAATGGAAATTGATTTGTATGCTGTTTTTCTAATATACAACTTATAACACTCTCTTCTACTTATTTCTCTATAGTATAATGGTAATGTATAACTATCTCTCTCATATCATTTAGGATAATATACAAATATATTACATATACAGATATATTAACTTAATTAGTTTGTGTTTAAATTATGATTATTAGAATAGAATTCAATTTCAACGAAACAAACGTGGCTTCAGAGATTTCTAACATGGATTTACCAAAAGGCAGGGGGAATCTGTGCAGGAAGTAAAACTCCACCACAGAGAGGGAGGAGGAGAACATCATCACGAATGTTGCTGTTGCACTTGCCACCTGCCAGACAATGGAATGTGATGTGACATCACGGTTCTTATAAAATTACATAAAGCTATAAAGTGTAATAGTACACTGATATATTACCACTGATGAATCAACAGGGCTTTATCAGATTGACCAAACTCTCTCACATGGTAAATGCACGGTAGCTCAAGTTACACAGTGCAAGGTATTCATTCCAAAATCTAGGATTGCCCAATGAAAAATAAAATACTATTTGGCCATATAGTGTGAATAGTAGCTTTGATATATTACCACTGATAATCAACTGGGCTTTATCAGATTGACCAAACTCTCATACAGTAAATGCACAGTTTGCTCAACTTACACAATGCAAGAAAGGTATCCATTACAAAATCTTGGGCTGCCCAATGGAAAAGAAAATACTAATTGGCCGATTAACCATTTCAAAGTTGTAGAGATAACTGTACTGCAACTCTATATTGTGAATTCGCTTGTCCAGGTTCTGACCATCGTACATTGCATTCAACATCCAAACACTACTACATGAATGAGAATCTGGATGCAGCAGTGTTAGAAAAAAAAAAGATAGCACCACAAATAACCACATTCAGTCATTCACACTTTTCTTCCATAAAGGCTTAACATGTAAGCCATGTAGGCCAATAAACTATAAAAGATCACATGGGGGTTAATACCAAGTCGGCAAGTCCTAGCTAGCTGATCCCAGGAAGAGTAGCAGATGCTACCTCCTCCCTTTCTTTTCTGATGATATATAGAATCAGGCAAATTATAGGGGTGCATTCTAGACCATGCCAGAGGCAAATTTTATCATTATTACCAAAGGGCATTTTGCATTCCAACGGGAACAACAGGAGAGCTTCCTGAATTAGATTCGAGGTGATAAGGGACATATTCATAAATAAGACATCAAGGGCAACAATAACATTTTTTTATGATGGCGCCTTGTTGGCCTTGTTTATGATGGCAGGAATCTAAAACAGGAGAACAATACTTCATGGCCTTGTTTGTAACACTCACAGAGCAAACTTGGGCAAGACACAAGAATCTAAATTATATAGTCCTATTTGTTTTGTCAGTACAGTGCACCTAATGCATGTCACAGATCAACATCTTAGACTTGAATTCACAATTTACTACTGTGTGATACAATTGATGAATCAACAATCCTGTGAAGTAGGTAACTAATAATTTATGGCAGAAGGTATAAAATAATGATATATATGGGAATATATATCTAACATCAATGATTAGTTTAGTTTATGATGGCATGATGCTTCTTAGAATAAAATGTTACAATTGTGGTAAAAAAACAGCGGAAACTTTAACATCTTAGGCACTGCTGCATGAAAGTGGCAGCCACTGATGGAATAAGTCATGTGTGGAGGACAGTCCGCAGTCCGCACAGCATCTCTGCTGCAGGACAGCAGCAACGCAGCAGCTTTTGAGTCCGCAGTCCGCACAGCATCTCTGCAGGACAGCAGCAGCGCAGCAGCTTTTGACTGCAAGGACTGCGGCAGACAGCAAGGACTGCGGCAGGCAGCACAGCAGCAGTCTTTTGACTGCGAGGACAGCCTGCAGGCATCTCCTTTTCAGTTTCAGCTTTTGGAGGACAGCAGCTTGCTGCAGTTTGCAGTTTTTCCTTTTTGACTAGAGTACAACAGCACCTAGTGGTTAGTGCAGTTTGTAGGACAGCATATTCGCAACTCTAGGAAGCATATGCTGCAGCCCCTTGGGCTATAAATATGTATCCCGACCCTTAGACGGGTATGGCATTGTGTAGTGTTTGAAGAAATAAACAGAAAATTACCCCAACTCATAGTGTCATCCTCTGATGAGAGTTAGAGTCCCTCTACTAACAATTGGTATCAGAGCCAAACAATTGGCAAGAGCTCCAACTGTTCCTTCCTCTCCTGCTCAGACGAGCAGCCTTTCGTCTGAGACAACCTCTTCCACTCGCAGCGACCCCTCACTAGCCCACCATGTCCCTACGCTCGGTCACTTCGAGTGCGCGGCGCCAGCAGGAGGCCGAGGTCGCCGCGGCACAAGAACGCGAGCGAGCAGCAGCAGCGGCTGCAGCGACAGCGGCGAGGGCAGCACGGTTGGCGGCGGCGGAACTGGCAGCGGCGAGAGCGGAAGTAGAAGCAGCGGAGGCGGCGGATGCTGCACGTGCGGCGGCAACAGAGCTCGAGGTTCTGCGCGGCAGTAGAGCAGGCAGCTCTGCTTCTGTCGACGACAACACCGACGAAGAGCTCAGGCTGGCGAGGGAAGCAGCGCGAGAGCAGGCGGCACAGTGGGCAGCCGCGCATCCCCATGGGGGCGCGCGTGGCGGCAGCCCGGATAGGCGCCGACACGCTGACGGCGCTCCAGGCAGGGGCGCACGCGGCGGTAGCCCAGACGGGCATAGACGCGCCGGCGGTGCTCCCGGCGGCGGCGACCGAGTCGACGGAGATCGCGGCCTCTACAGGCGGCGCGGTTCTCCCTCCCCGGATCGGTACCATGGTCGCCGCATGGCCCAGGCCATTGTCAGGGACATCGGTTCCGGCGGTGGGTGGCCTACCCTCACCAAGACCAACTACGTCGAGTGGGCCGCGGTGATGAGGGTACGGCTCCAGGTTCGCCACATGTGGGAAGCAGTTCGTTACGACGACGTCGACTACCACGAGGATCGGCGGGCGCTGGATGCTCTCATTGCTGCAGTCCCGCCCGAGATGCAGTTTTCGCTTTCCCAGAAGCGGACTGCCAAGGAGGCCTGGGACGCCATCGCTGCGACCCGCATCGGCAGCGATCGTGCCCGCAAGACCACACTGCAGGCACTTCGCAAGGAGTGGGAGAACCTGGCCTTCAAGCCAGGTGAGGATGTTGATGACTTTGCTCTCCGCCTCAACACTCTGTTGCAGAAGATGGTGCAGTTCGGCGACGACACCTACGATGAGGAGAGAGCTGTTGAGAAGCTCTTCCGTTGCATCCCCGAGAAGTACAGGCAGATTGCTCGCTCGATCGAGTCTCTGCTAGACCTCTCCACGATGACGATCGAAGAGGCGATTGGTCGCCTCAAGGTGGTCGACGGCGACGAACCACAGGCTCTCTCTGGGCCTATCACTATCGGCGGGAAGCTACATCTCACTCGGGAACAGTGGGAGGCCTGCCAGGGTGACAAGAAGAAGGGGGAGTCCTCCTCCTCGACACGAGGCCGCAAACGCGGCAAGCCGCGCAAGCCGCGTGGAGGCGCCCAGGCCGGGGCGCGAGGACATGCTGAGGGTGGTGTTCGTAGAGGTGCCCAAGGCGGCGCCGTCGGCAACAAGAAGCCGGCACGAGACGACGGCTGCCACAACTGCGGCAAGCTTGGCCACTGGGCCAGGGATTGTCGGCAGCCACGACGTGGCCAGGCCAACGTCGCACAGGCGGAGGCGGAGGAGGAGGCCCTGCTCCTGGCACATGCAAGCATCGAGCCATCTCCAGCGGCACCGGCCGCAGCGGCACTCCTCCACCTTGATGAGTCGAAAGCACGCGCTTTCCTCGGCGACGGCTCCAACAAGGACATGATCGAAGGATGGTGCCTCGACACCGGCGCCACTCATCACATGACCGGCCGACGGGAGTTCTTCACCGAGCTTGACTCTAGCGTCCGAGGCTCCGTCAAGTTTGGGGACGCCTCCGGCGTAGAGATCAAGGGCGCCGGCTCAGTCGTCTTCACCGCCGCGTCTGGTGAGCACAGGCTGCTCACCGGAGTCTACTACATCCCCGCGTTGAGGAACTCTATCATCAGCTTGGGACAGCTGGATGAGAACGGTTCGCGCGTGGAGGTTGAGCACGGAGTCATGAGGATCTGGGATCCCTCTCGTCGCCTTCTTGCCAAGGTACGCAGGAGTGCAAATCGGCTTTACATCCTCAATGTGAAGGTGGCACAACCTTGCTGTCTTGCTGCTCGTCGAGACGACGGGGCATGGCAGTGGCACGAGCGCTTCGGGTACCTTAACTTCGAGGCCCTGAAGCGGCTCAGTGCCAAGGAGATGGTACGAGGCCTGCCGTGCCTTGACCATGTGGAGCAATTCTGCGATGTCTGCGTGTTGACAAAGCAGAGACGGCTCCCCTTTCCCCAACAGTCGAGCTTCCGAGCCAAGGAGAGGCTCGAGCTCGTGCATGGGGACTTGTGTGGCCCGGTGACACCAGCCACACCAGGAGGACGACGCTACTTCTTGCTGCTCGTCGACGATCTCTCCCGCTACATGTGGGTGATGATCCTTGGCAGCAAGGGAGAGGCTGCGAACGCCATCAGGCGTGTGCAGGTCGCTGCGGAGGCGGAGTGCGGCCGCAAGCTGCGCGTGCTGCGCACCGACAACGGTGGCGAATTCACGGCGGCTGAGTTCGCGTCGTACTGCGCGGATGAGGGCGTTCAGCGCCACTACTCCGCGCCGTACAGCCCGCAGCAGAACGGCGTCGTCGAGCGACGCAACCAGACGGTTGTGGGGATGGCTCGGGCTCTCCTCAAGCAGAGAGGAATGCCAGCTGTCTTCTGGGGAGAGGCGGTGGTGACAGCGGTTTACATCCTCAACCGCTCGCCCACCAAGGCTCTCAACGGGATGACACCGTACGAGGCTTGGCATGGGCGCAAGCCGGCGGTCTCTCATCTACGGGTCTTCGGCTGCCTCGCGTTCACCAAGGAGCTTGGCCACATCAGCAAGCTCGACGATAGGAGCACCCCGGGGGTGTTCATTGGCTACGCGGAGGGCTCGAAGGCCTACCGCATCCTTGACCCAAGAACACAGCGTGTGCGCACGGCGCGCGACGTAGTGTTCGACGAAGGGCGAGGATGGGCGTGGGACAAGGCGGTGGACGACGGCACGACTCCGACGTACGACTTCACCATCGAGTACGTCCACTTTGAGGGAGCTGGGGGAGTAGGCAACTCTTCTCCGAGCAGGTCTACCCCAGCCCCCAAGTCTCCACCGACTCCAGCGCCACACTCTCCAGCTCCTGCTACAACGAGCTCTTCACCACCACGCACTCCAGCCACGACTCCGGCTACAGCGAGCTCTTCGCCACCACGTACTCCAGCACCGACGGTACCCTCTCCGGGAACGTCCTCTCCGACACCAGCTCGTGTCGAGCACGACCCAGTGGAGCTCGTGACCCCTCTGTCCCGCGACGAGGAGCGCGTCGACGCGTGCTACGACGGCGAGCCGTTGCGGTATCGAAGGGTGGAGGGCCTTCTCATCGACCCGTCGGTGCCAGGCCCTGCATCTCGTATTCTGGCAGGAGAGTTGCATCTTGCATGCGACGATGGTGAGCCTCGGTCTTTCGCGGAGGCCGAGCAACATGCGGCTTGGCGTGCCGCGATGCAGTCGGAGATGGACGCGGTTGAGACGAACCGCACTTGGGAGCTCGCTGATCTCCCTCATGGTCATCGCGCGATCACCCTTAAGTGGGTGTTCAAACTGAAGAGGGATGAAGCCGGCGCCATCGTCAAGCATAAGGCTCGCTTGGTGGCACGCGGTTTCTTGCAGCAGGAGGGGATCGACTTCGACGATGCCTTCGCCCCTGTAGCACGGATGGAATCCGTGCGACTCCTCCTTGCGCTGGCAGCCCTGGAGGGCTGGCATGTTCATCACATGGATGTCAAGTCGGCGTTTCTTAACGGCGACTTAAAGGAGGAGGTCTATGTACACCAGCCGCCAGGTTTTGCGATCCCTGGCAAGGAGGGCAAGGTGTTGCGCCTGCGCAAGGCTCTCTACGGCTTGCGACAGGCACCAAGGGCGTGGAATGCCAAGCTGGATTCCACGCTCAAGAGGATGGGCTTCATGCCAAGCCCGCACGAGGCGGCCATCTATCGGCGGGGCAATGGAGATAATGCCCTGCTGGTGGGTGTCTACGTCGACGACTTGGTGATCACCGGCGCCAAGGATGCAGAGGTGGCAGCGTTCAAGGAAGAGATGAAGGCCACCTTCCAAATGAGTGACCTGGGGCATCTCTCCTTCTACCTGGGGATTGAGGTGCACCAGGGAGACTCCGGGATCACACTTCGCCAGACCGCCTATGCCAGGCGCATTGTTGAGCTGGCTGGGCTCACCGACTGCAACCCAGCTCTCACTCCGATGGAGGAGAGGCTGAAGCTGAGTCGCGACAGCACGACGGAGGAGGTGGATGCTACTCAGTACCGGCGTCTTGTGGGGAGCCTTCGCTACCTCGTCCACACACGACCTGACTTGGCATACTCCGTCGGCTACGTTAGTCGGTTCTTGCAGCGACCGACGACGGAGCATGAGCAGGCTGTGAAGAGGATCATCCGCTATGTTGCGGGGACTCTCGACCACGGTCTCTACTACCCGAGGTGCCCTGGGGAGGCACACCTTGTCGGGTACAGCGACAGCGACCACGCCGGCGACATCGACACTAGCAAGAGCACAAGCGGGATCCTCTTCTTCCTCGGCAAGTGCCTCATTAGCTGGCAGTCGGTCAAGCAGCAGGTGGTGGCCATGTCCAGCTGCGAGGCCGAGTACATAGCGGCGTCCACTGCTTCGACTCAGGCACTCTGGCTGGCTCGACTGCTCGGTGATCTCCTCGGGAGAGACACTGGAGCGGTGGAACTCAGGGTGGACAGCCAGTCCGCTCTGGCATTGGCCAAGAACCCCGTGTTCCATGAACGGAGCAAGCACATCCGGCTGAGATACCACTTCATCCGAGACTGCTTGGCAGAAGGGAGCATCAAGGCGCGCTACATCAACACCAAGGATCAGCTTGCAGACCTGCTCACCAAGCCCCTTGGGAAGATTAAGTTTGTTGAGCTTTGCTCCAGGTCCGGAATGGCTCAACTTTCCCACAAGGCGACACACAAGACTTAGGGGGAGAATGATGGAATAAGTCATGTGTGGAGGACAGTCCGCAGTCCGCACAGCATCTCTGCTGCAGGACAGCAGCAACGCAGCAGCTTTTGAGTCCGCAGTCCGCACAGCATCTCTGCAGGACAGCAGCAGCGCAGCAGCTTTTGACTGCAAGGACTGCGGCAGACAGCAAGGAGTGCGGCAGGCAGCACAACAGCAGTCTTTTGACTGCGAGGACAGCCTGCAGGCATCTCCTTTTCAGTTTCAGCTTTTGGAGGACAGCAGCTTGCTGCAGTTTGCAGTTTTTCCTTTTTGACTAGAGTACAACAGCACCTAGTGGTTAGTGCAGTTTGTAGGACAGCATATTCGCAACTCTAGGAAGCATATGCTGCAGCCCCTTGGGCTATAAATATGTATCCCGACCCTTAGACGGGTATGGCATTGTGTAGTGTTTGAAGAAATAAACAGAAAATTGCCCCAACTCATAGTGTCATCCTCTGATGAGAGTTAGAGTCCCTCTACTAACAGCCACAACAGAAAAAGATTAAAATCCCAAATCAATGTATCAGAAGTAATCAATTTAGCCCCAAGGGATTTACTGTAAATGCTACAGATTTTTTATTGACTCTAAGGGTGTGTTTGGTTCAGCTTTCTGAACCAGATTCACTGCCAAACATCTGGAATCTCAACCAAAATTTTACAACGGCTGAACATCATAATAGATTTCTGAAAATCTATAGATTTCTCTAGTTCAATTCAGAATCAGCTCCTAGCCTAGATTTTCCATATTCCTATCATCCATGTTACCAAACTACTATGCTCTTACATAATCTACAATTAACAGTTGTTTCAACCAGGGTTCAATTTCTCGAGCGAAAAGGGCGAGAAATCGATAAATTTCTCATGCCCGCTCAGGTGCGGGAAGCATTTTACGCTCTGGTTTTTGCTCTATTCCGAATCCAAATTTAAAAGTACAAAAGTCATTTTTTGGTCAAAATGAAATTTCGGAACAGTAAAAACAAAATGGTGAACCCTGGTTTCAACTAAACAAATTTTAGCTTCCCATAACTGTCAGCTCACAACAGTTTTTTATAGCTCACGGATAGAATGAAACTTTCCGGAATCTACAGCTGAACCAAACAAAACCTAAGTGTAACCACATTTACCAAATTAACAAGTCTAAATACGCTCAAGATTAGCTGTTCAATTTAAATACTGAAAAAATATGGTTTCAACTAAACAAATTTTAGCTTCCCATAACTGTCAGCTCACAACAGTTTTTTTATAGCTCACGGATAGAATGAAACTTTCCGGAATCTACAGCTGAACCAAACAAAACCTAAGTGTAACCACATTTACCAAATTAACAAGTCTAAATACGCTCAAGATTAGCTGTTCAATTTAAATATTGAAAAAATATGTTTTTGTCTCTAAGGTATCATTGAAAGTGCTTAAGTAGCAAAGCGGTATCAGGTTGATCTTTTCAGTACAGTTTGCTTACATGCCTACCTATGCATGTGAAACGACAAGTCACATTCTTGTATTCCCACTTTGGGCTTGTCTGCTGGCCTGACCATTGCCTTACACTCCCATGCATCACAATGGTCTCATAATAGTATGTGACAATGCAGTGGTAATTGTTAGAGTATTGTTACGGTTTCGGGGCTAGTCCCTGTGTATTTACTTGCATACCCTCAGTGTAATGGGCTTGGCCCAATTACACGACTTATATATATGCACTCCCAACCCAGTTAGGGTTAGAGTTTTACATTCCAACTTGGTACAAGAGCCAATTTCTCTCTATTCCCCTCCCACCCCACCCCACAGCAGGCGGCACCCCCAACCCAGAGATCATCGGCCCCCCTCCTTCCCTAGGCTACCAGAGCCCCTTTGGCCGTGTCGGCCGCCGTCGGGCTCTAGCCGCACGCACCCTAGGGCGGCCGCCCCGTGCCACGTGCGCCCCACCCCTGCCCCGTGCCTTCCCGCCGCCGTCCGGATCCGCGTCGTCCCGCCGGATTCCACCCATCACCAGCGAGTCCACGCCATCAACGCCGTCGGATCCCGCCGTGCTCGCGTCATCACCGCCGCCTTGGCCTGCTGCCACCGATGAGCCCCCTCCACTCCCTGGCGTCTTCCCCGCCAGCCTGCCGCCGACCCGCGCTACCGCGCGCCTAGTGCTTTGCACTGGACGCCCCCCTTCCCGTCGGTGCCTCCCACCGCCGGCCTCCCCCAGCACGCTGCCCCCTGTGGTGCTCCCTCCATGGCGGCCCCCATCGCCTACCCTGGTGCCCTTCTTTTGCACGTCGTTGTTGCTGGGCCACCGAGCACTCTTCTCCCAGATGGCGCGCACGCCGGCCTTTCCCCAACCGACTGTGCTCTTCTTCTCAGCCCCCTGCCATCCTTCTACGAGGTCCCACCATTCTCTGCCCCTCTGGTTTCGCCTCAGGGGACTCCTACCTCCGTCGCGGCTACTGTCCCCGGTCCCGTGCCTAGGCGTGTCCTCCACGACGGCCAGCTTGTCCGGGGCACCTTAGTGACCCTCGATCCCGACATGAACCCTATCCTTTGTGACTACGTCAAGCTTCACCCACATGCGGGCCACCACGTGCCTGGACCGCTTGTCTTCACCAGAGCTCTGATTGCCTCCCTGGCGATCGAGACCCTGTTGTCACCTCCCATGGCACCCCGTGGCTTCGCCACCCTCTCCCACCGATTGGGTGGCCGACTCCGGAGCCTCCTTCCACACTACTCCTACCACTAGCTCATTATTCCACTCCCATCTACTACACCCCTCACATCCTAACTCTATCATTGTAGGCAACAGTTCCACCCTCCCGATCACAACAGTAGGTGCATTGATTCTTCCGGAACCATTCTACCTAACGACGTCCTTGTTGCTCCTGGTCTGACTCATCCCCTTCGCTCGTTGTGATAGCTCCGGCCCCCTCTACTCTCTTCACTTGCCCTCTACTTCCCTACCAGTGTAGCCACATCACATGCTCTTGTTACTACCACCACCTCCACCATTTGGCATCGTCGTCTCGGGCACCCTGGACCTGACGTGATGTCCCAACTTTCCAGCCGCTCAGACATCTCCTATACTCGAGGCTCCTCTAAGCGCCTCTGTAATGATTGCCAGCTTGGCCATCACTCTCGTCTTCCTTTTTCAACTTCCATGTCTCGGGCTATTCAGGCCTTTGATCTTGTCCACTGTGATCTCTGGACTTCTCCTGTCCTCAGCCTCTCTGGTTGCAAATACTACCTGGTCATTCTGGACGACTACTCCCATTTTCTTTGGACTTTCCCTCTTCGGCTGAAGTCCGACACGTTCACCACCCTCACCCACTTCTTTGACTGGGTCTCCACCTAGTTCTGTCGCCCGGTCCGTGCCCTCCAGTGTGACAATGGCCACGAGTTCGACGACAACACCTCTCGATCCTTCTTCCTCACCCATGGCGTCCAGTTGCGTCTCTCGTGCCCCTTCACCTACCTCTCCCTAGAACGGCCGGGTCGAACACATCATTCGCACCACCACCAACATGATCTGTCGCCTTCTCTTCCTAGCGTCTCTCCCTGCCAGCTACTGGGCAGAGGCCCTGCACACCGCCACACATCTCCTCAACCGCCTCCCCTCGAAGGCGGTGAGCCACCCCACTCCCCACTTTGCCCTGTGTGGCACATCCCCCTCTTACGACCAAATCCATGTGTTCGGTTGTGCCTGCTATCCCAACACTTCCACCACCGCTCCCCATAAGCTATCTCCTCGCTCACTCGTTGTCTCTTCCTCGGTTACTCCCCTGACCACATGGGGTATCGATGTCTTGACCTCGTCACCTACTGCATACTTATCTCTCGTCACGTTGTTTTCGACGAAGATGTGTGTCCCCTTGCTGGCTCCTTCCCCACCCACCGATCTCAACTCTCTCCTTGAGTCCGATCCGATTCCCCCTCCACCCCAGGCGCCCCGCCTTGCGCCGTTGCCCAGCCACGCGCGGCCTCGTCGACCCATCCTGCGCCATGCGTGACCCCGCCCTCGTCTACCGCCGTCGCGGGCGGGCAGCTCCCTTGGCTCCTGCTAACCCGCCCCCGTCGACGAGCGCGGCTCGCTTCGCCGACCCTACTCTCGTCTAACGCCGCCACGAGCGGGGCACTCCCTCGGCCCCGCCGACCTGCACTGAGCCTCCCGTGTACCACCGAGTCGCCATCCACCGCGACCCAGGCACGTCCAGCCGATGGTGACTTGTCGCGCAGCCGGCGTTCTCTGCCCCGTCGACCGGCTGACATAGCCGCAACTCCTCCGAATGCCTCCCCGGTCCCCTACTCCATTCGCGCCGCCCTCGTCGACCCCCACTGGCCGCTATGGAGGAGTACGTGGCCCTGTTGGCCAATCACACCTGGGACCTAGTACCGCGTCCACCAGGCACCAACATGGTCACCGGCAAGTGGCTTTTTCGCCACAAGCTGACCTTTGCCTTCTGGTTACGCCGTGTTCCTGGGCGGCAACCTCGTCTGCTAGGCCGCCAGGCGACAGACCGTTGCCTCCCGCTCCAGTGTAGAGGTCGAGTACCGCGATGTGGCCAACAGCGTGGCAAAAGCCTCTTGACTGCGCCAACTTCTCCACGAGCTCCACAACCCTCCAACGCGCAAGCCTCGTCTACTGCGACAACGTCAATGCGGTCTACCTCTCCACCAATCTCGTGCAACATCAACGTATGAAGCACGTGGAGATCGACCTGCACTTTGTCCGCGAGCGGGTCGCCGATTGTGACGTTCGGGTTCTCAGCGTCCCCACCACGCTGCGGTTCGCCGACATCTTCACCAAGGGGTTGTCGTTGAGTGTCTTCGCTGACTTTCGATCCAGTCTCAACATCTGTACAGGATAGAGTTAAGACTGCGGGGATGTTAGAGTATTGTTAGGGCTTCGGGGCTAGTGCTGTGTATTTACTTGCATACCCTCAGTGTAATGGGCTTGGCCCAATTACTCAGCTTATATATATGCACTCCCAACCTAGTTAGGGTTAGGGTTTTCCATTCCAACTGTATAGGGGTCGACTTTATCCTATATTTTTACGGTGTTCCTTGTTATTATAATCAGGACTCCTGCCAAAAGTTCTCTGCCAATTAAAAGGCTAGCTAAGCGCTTTGTGTGCTGCATTAGCATCAAGATGACAGATATATGAAAACATATAATTCTGCTTGATAGCTTTTGAAAATGACTGGCAAGAATAGCATGGAATCAAGGCAACTTAAATACCTGCGGTATGCACCCAAGCTCAAGAAGAAGTGGGCCAAGGATGAACCCACCACCAGATCCAAGAAGGCCACCAACAGTCCCACCGAGAAGGCCACAAAAGGCACAAAAGATCAGTTGTGCTGGTGACCACTCAATAGAGGCCTCACACACACATTCCAGGTTCCCATTCATACGTCGTGCATGACTCTCCCTACATAACTGCATGGCCTCCCACAAGAACACACTTACCGCAACTGGAACCTAAAAGAATTTAGCAGAATGTTAAAAGGTATCAATGATAAGGATCTCAATTCTGATGAATGTGATGTATAACAGAATCAACACCCCGCTTTCAGTTTGCAACAAAATAAGGGCTAATGTTAAATGAAGAGTTGAGATATGCTTAAAATGTGGCTGAAGGATATGCTAGTGTGGTTTATGTTTTTAAAAAAAATGATTGCCCAAATGCAATAGAACAAATGGTTACTATTACAACTGGAAAGACAGCCTGACAGGCAGGCATAATGTCAGTTTAAAGAACATAGAAGCACAAAATTGAGCTTTTCATTACCTGTAGAACGTTTATCACCCAGTAGAAAGAGCTGCATGATTTTGAATTATTCTGCAAGTATTCAAAAACTTGCTGCAGTTAATAACAAATTCCATCTAAAAGAGATAAAGGAGTCAAAAGACCACTGAAAGTATTGTATGCACATGCGGGCTAGAATAACTTAGGTTTGAACAGTCAACAGAAGTAACTGATTCCAAAGTGATTGTACTTGTATGGGAGAAATGAGGTCATTATCTTTCAGAGGCATCAATCATTGCTATGAAGATTGGCTATATTAAAATAGGAGTTATAAAAAATAGTTCAGTGTAGAAGGTAGACCTTGAGAACTTGCAGCACCAAGAACAATGACCAGACAGACATTAACACAAGGATATTCTTCCACCTCAGATTGAACATGAAAGTCTCCTGAAATAAAAAAGGGTACAAAATCCTGTGAATAGGTGACATGTGACTCTTTTGTTTCTTATTGCTTTCTTGCATGTTCAGAGCATCTATCAGTATCACCCTAGGCCCTAACCATGTTAATATATACAAGAAGAATCACTGAATGGATCTGAATAAGACCTGTCAACCAATTATGAATGGATCTGAAAGCACATTCATAACATATGATTACGTGAAGAACCAGAATTGCTTAGGAAGTCACAAATGCCAATGCTAGGAACTTGTAGTGGTTGTAGCTTACCCATGCAGACTTCTTGGGCTGAGGTTGAGTCAGGAGGGGCTCCCCATAACTGGGATCAATGACCACTGCAACAAGTTCATATTTGATCACAACATGTTAGTCCATAATATGAATATCAGCTCAAAGTACAAGCAACTAATGCTAGTCGCTATGAACAAAGCATGCCAAAGTATCATGCAGTGAGTGCTGTAATAGTTCTCACCATCACTTGCAGCGCAGGTAGACTTGGATTGCTCTTCTCGCCCGCGTGTCTCCATCTGCAATCATTCAACATAGAGTAAACAAAAACAGATGTCAGTATACAATAATTCAACAGCAAACATTTCGAATGTGACAGGAACCAACCAGAATCCTGGACTCCTCCCTCCACATCAGAATGCCCTTGTAGAAGGATCTCGACGAGGTGCCTGCAATGAATGGGTCCACACGAATACAGCACAGGTTTTCATCTCAGTGACTACACAGTACACGGGACGGGCGCACAGAACAGTAGGCACCAAAAGCTAAAGGCAAGCGATGATTACCTACGAAGAGGATTATAATGAGGACAGTGATTAGCCAGTATGGGAAGATGACGCTGAGCTCTACGCCGATGGTTATGCCGAGCATAAGCATGGGCTGGAAGAGCAACGCGAGCTTGTAGTCGATGACGGGCGCCTCCTTGGTCGGGTGCGACACCTGGAGGTTGTACCAAACTGATGACGCCGAGGCCCCCATGATCATGCCTGCGCCCAAACCGAACCAGGCGAGCACGCACGCGTGTCAGGGAGCAAATCAGCAGATGCATGCACCGGCAAAGGCCAGTAACTTACATTTGGAGAGCGCGGCGGCGGATTTGGTGTCGAAGCCGACGACGAGGTTGAGCATGGGCACGAAGATCCCGCCTCCGCCGACGCCGCCGACGGTGCCAAACGCGGAACCGAGGAACCCGACGACGGTGGCGACCACCACCCGCCAGTTGAACGCGAGGTCCTGGGAGAGGGAGAGAGAGCGGGGGGGAAACACCATCCCGATCCCGATGGATGACGTGAGCACGGCATCAGGCACGCAGGGGCAGGGCAAGCACGCGAACCGTGCGCAGTAGAGGAGGCGGCAAAGGAGCGAACAGCTTACGGGCCAGACGCGCGGTGAGCGCGAGGACAGGCGGAGGCGCTCGCCATCGTTGCGCGCCGCAGATGCCGGCGAGTCCGCGGCGGAGAGCACGAAGCAGGCGAGGACAGCCGCGCAGGCAGCCCCGGCGGCGGTGTAGGCGAGGAACCCCCGCGTGCTGCTCTTGTTGAGGCGGCCGTAGAGTGAGCCCGTGCGCCCCTCCATCACCATGCAGGGAGCTGTAGTACGCTAGCTACGCCGCCACAAGTGGCCGCCCGAAATGCGGAGAGGAGAGGACCGAGGAAGAAGGAGAGAGAAGAACGGCCGGCGCCTGCCCCTCCGCCTCGCTCTTTTATAGGCGGCGGCCAGGGCATGAGGAGAGCAGGCAAGGCTAGGCAAGGCGGCCAGGCGGGTGCGGATGAGATTACGAGATCGGTCACGGGGAGCCAGACGAGGAGGGGGAGGCGTGTTTCGATTTTGGCATCGCCCCGCAGGCCGCAACCGCAGAGTCGAGCGAAGCGAGTCATGTAATGTGGGACCGAACGGGGTTTTTTAGTGAATGATGAGAAGGGTTGGCAGCCGACTCCGACTGCCTACTGGCCCCGGCGCCGTAATGGCTACTGCCTACTGGCCCCGCTCGCCCGCTTGTCTGGTTGCAGCTAATCAACCTGTCAGTAGCCATTCGCATGTGGGGTCTGTAAAAAAATCACAGCACGGTGATTTCGCACGTGTAATTGCCATCATCCTTTCCGCCAAGAGGGTAACTGCGTAACTTCGTGCTTCCATCACAGCCGCATGTTTCGTTATAACAAGTCGAGTGTCAGATCCAGATCACATGCGCATCCCTTGAGCCCAGCATGTTCCAGCGCGATTCGGTTTGAGTTCTTTCTAAAATTGTGCAAAGTCAATAGGCAAGCGACGTCAAGATCAAATTGCTAGGGATCTCGCGGACAACGAATCAAATTTGAAGTGTCGTTTTTTTATGTTTCGGTTTAGGGCGGGTACAACTACATTTATTATGTGGTCTCTTGAGGGGTTAATTAAAAAATTCCAAAGACACGCTCTTTGTGAAGACCAAATTTTTAGCATTTTGGTCCTTTTTCGAAGAAAAAAAATCAAGTTTAGACCCTAGAAAAATTAAATGTCATTTGTGAACCTTTTGCTCGGCGGCATAGCTTATGGCGCCAAGTGCCTCGTGCGTTGGACTCTCCTGCTCCACTGTCGCTTATGTGGCCGAGTCCGGCGCCATGATTCATGGCGCCGAGCTCCTATCTCCGGTCGTAGACAAATTAAATCTCACGCTGCACGTACGCTTCAGTGAAGTTGTGGTGGTTTGCTCATGAGTCGGGACCTTGAAAGTCGCCTAGAGGAGGGTGAATAAGGCGAATCTGAAATTTACAAACTTAATCACAACTACAAGCCGGGTTAGCGTTAGAAAAGTAAGCGAGTCCGAGAGAGGGCGTGAAAACAAATCGCAAGCGAATAAAGAGTGAGACACAAGGATTTGTTTTACCGAGGTTCAGTTTTTGCAAACCTACTCCCTGTTGAGGTGGTCACAAAGACCGGGGTCTCTTTCAACTCTTTCCCTCTCTCAAACGGTCCCTCGGGCCGAGTGAGCTTCTCTTCTCAATCAATTGGGACGCGAAGTTCCCGCAAGGACCACCACACGATTGGTGTCTATTGCCTCGATTACAAGTGAGTTTGATCTCAAGAAAGAATGAGAAAGAAGGAAGCAATCCAAGCGCAAGAGCTCAAAAGAACACAACAAATCTCTCTCACTAATCACTAAAGCCTTGTGTGGAATTGGGAGAGGATTTGATCACTTTGGTGTGTCTTGTATTGAATGCTTAGCTCTTGTAAGTAGTTGGAAGGTGGAAAACTTGGATGACTTGAATGTGGGGGTGGTTGGGGTATTTATAGCCCCAACCACCAAACTTGACCGTTGGTGGATGCTGCTGTCGACGGGCGCACCGGACAGTCCGGTGCGCCACCGGACAGTGTCCGGTGCGCCAACCACGTCACCCGGCTGTTAGGGTTCGACCGTTGGAGCTCTGTCTGGTGGGGTCGCCTGGCTGTCCGGTGGTGCACCGGACAGGTACTGTAGACTGTCCGGTGCGCCTCCCGCGCGTGCTCTGACTCTGGCGTGCACTGTAGCGCATTAAATGCTTCTGTAGGTGACCGTTGGCGCCGTAGTAGCCGTTGCTTCCGCTGGCACACCGGACAGTCTAGTGTGCACCGGACATTGTCCGGTGGCTCACCGGACAGTCCGGTGAATTATAGAGGAGCGCCCTTGGAAATTCCCGAAGGTAGCGAGTTTGGCTTCGACTGCCCTGGTGCACCGGACAGTCCGGTGCGCCAGACCAGGGTGCCTTCCGGGTTGTCTTTTGCTCTATTGTTTGAACCCTTTTCTTGGTCTTTTTATTGGCTTATTGTGAACCTTTGGCACCTGTAGAACTTATAGACTAGAGCAAACTAGTTAGTCCAATTATTTGTGTTGGGCAATTCAACCACCAAAATCAATTAGGAAATAGGTGTAAGCCTAATTCCCTTTCAATCTCCCCCTTTTTGGTGATTGATGCCAACACAAACCAAAGCAAATATAGAAGTACATAATTGAACTAGTTTGCATAATTGTAAGTGCAAAGGTTACTTAGAATTGAGCCAATATAAATTCTCATAAGATATGCATGGATTGTTTCTTTATTTTTAACATTTTGGACCACGCTTGCACCGCATGTTTTGTTTTTGCAAATTCTTTTGTAAATTCTTTTCAAAGTCCTTTTGCAAATAGTCAAAGGTAAATGAATAAGATTTTGCGAAGCATTTTCAAGATTTGAAATTTTCTCCCTTTGTTTCAAAAGCTTTTCCTTTGACTAGACAAAACTCCCCCTATGTGCTCTTCCTATTAATCTTACACCCCGCCCAATCGGCATCCGAATAACCAATTAAATCAAAGGTGGATCCCCTAGGATACCGAAGCCCAAACTTAGGAGTATAAGCTAAATATCTCAAGATTCGTTTTACGACCGTAAGGTGAGCTTCCTTAGGGTCGGCTTGGAATCTTGCACGCATGCATACGGAAAGTATAATATCCGGTCGAGATGCACATAAGTAGAGTAAAGAGCCTATCATCGACCGGTATACCTTTTGATCGACGCATTTACCTCCCGTGTCGAGGTCGAGATGCCCATTGGTTCCCATGGGTGTCTTGATGGGCTTGGCATCCTTCATCCCAAACTTGTTTAGAATGTCTTGAATATACTTTGTTTGGCTAATGAAGGTGTCCTCTTGGAGTTGCTTTACTTGAAATCCCAAGAAATACTTCAACTCCCCCATCATAGACATCTCGAATTTCTTTGTCATGATCCTACTAAATTCTTCACATGTAGATTCGTTAGTAGACCCAAATATAATATCATCAACGTAAATTTGACATACAAACAAATCATTGTCAAGAGTTTTAGTGAATAGAGTAGGATCGGCTTTTCCGACTTTGAAGCCATTAGCAATAAGGAAATCTCTTAGGCATTCATACCATGCTCTTGGGGCTTGCTTGAGCCCATAAAGCGCCTTAGAGAGCCTATAGACATGGTTAGGATACTCACTGTCTTCCAAGCCGAGAGGTTGCTCAACATAGACCTCTTTTTCCTTGATTGGTCCGTTGAGGAAGGCACTTTTCACGTCCATTTGATAAAGCTTAAAGCCATGGTAAGTAGCATAGGCAAGTAATATACGAATTGACTCAAGCCTAGCTACGGGTGCATAGGTTTCACCGAAATCCAAACCTTCGACTTGTGAATATCCCTTGGCCACAAGTCGGGCTTTGTTCCTTGTCACCACACCATGCTCGTCTTGCTTGTTGCGGAACACCCACTTGGTACCTACAACATTTTGATTAGGACGTGGAACCAAATGCCATACCTCATTCCTAGTGAAGTTGTTGAGCTCTTCTTGCATCGTCACCACCCAATTTAATCCGAATCTTGTAGTGCTTCCTCTACCCTGTGTGGCTCAATAGAGGAAACAAAAGAGTAATGCTCACAAAAATGTGCAACACGAGATCTAGTGGTTACCCCCTTGTGAATGTCGCCGAGGATGGTGTCGACGGGGTGATCTTGTTGGATTGCTTGGTGGACTTTTGGGTGTGGCGGCCTTGGTTCTTCATCCTCCTTGTCTTGATCCTTTGCATCTCCCCCTTGATCATTGTCGTCATCTTGAGGTGGCTCATCTTGTTGATCTTCTCGTTCATCAACTTGAGCCTCATCCTCATTTTGAGTTGGTGGAGATGCTTGCGTTGAGAAGGATGGTTGATCTTGTGCATTTGAAGGCTTTTCGGATTCCTTAGGACACACATCCCCAATGGACATGTTCCTTAGCGCGATGCACGGAGCCTCTTCATCACTTATCTCATCAAGATCAACTTGCTCTACTTGAGAGTCGTTAGTCTCATCAAACACAACGTCACAAGAAACTTCAACTAGTCCTGAGGACTTGTTAAAGACTCTATATGCCCTTGTGTTTGAATCATATCCTAGTAAAAAGCCTTCTACAGTCTTAGGAGCAAATTTAGATTTTCTACCTCTTTTAACAAGAATAAAGCATTTGCTAACAAAGACTCTAAAATATGAAATATTGGGTTTTTTACCGGTTAGGAGTTCGTATGATGTCTTCTTGAGATTCGGTGTAGATACAACCGATTGATGGCGTAGTAGGCGGTGTTGACCGCCTCGGCCCAAAACCGATCTGAAGTCTTGTATTCATCAAACATGGTTCTTGCCATGTCCAATAGAGTTCTATTCTTCCTCTCCACCACACCATTTTGTTGTGGGGTGTAGGGAGAAGAGAACTCATGCTTGATGCCCTCCTCCTCAAGGAAGCCTTCAATTTGAGAGTTCTTGAACTCCGTCCCGTTGTCGCTTCTTATTTTCTTGATCCTTAAGCCGAACTCATTTTGAGCCCGTCTCAAGAATCCTTTTAAGGTCTCTTGGGTTTGAGATTTTTCCTGCAAAAAGAATACCCAAGTGAAGCGAGAATAATCATCCACAATAACTAGACAGTACTTACTCCCGCCGATGCTTATGTAAGCTATCGGGCCGAATAGGTCCATGTGTAGGAGCTCCAGTGGCCTGTCAGTCGTCATGATGTTCTTATGCGGATGATGAACACCAACTTGCTTCCCTGCTTGGCATGCGCTACAAATCCTGTCTTTCTCAAAATGAACATTTCTTGATCCTAAAATGTGTTCTCCCTTTAGAAGCTTATGAAGATTCTTCATTCCAACATGGGCTAGTCGGCGGTGCCAGAGCCAACCCATGTTAGTCTTAGCAATTAAGCAAGTGTCGAGTTCAGCTCTATCAAAATCTACCAAGTATAGCTGACCCTCTAACACTCCCTTAAATGCTATTGAATCATCACTCCTTCTAAAGACAGTGACACCTACATTAGTAAATAGACAGTTGTAGCCCATTTGACATAATTGGGAAACGGAAAGCAAGTTATAGTCTAAAGAGTCTACAAGAAAAACATTGGAAATAGAATGGTCAGGTGAAATAGCAATTTTACCCAAACCTTTGACCAAACCTTGGTTTCCATCCCCGAATGTGATCGCTCTTTGGGGATCTTGGTTTTTCTCATAGGAGGAAAACATCTTCTTCTCTCCTGTCATATGGTTTGTGCATCCGCTATCAATGATCCAACTTGAGCCCCCGGATGCATAAACCTACAAAACAAGTTTAGTTCTTCACTTTAGGTACACAAATGGTTTTGGGTCCTTTAGCATTAGACACAAGAACTTTGGGTACCCAAACACAAGTTTTTGACCCCTTGTGCTTGCCCCCAACATATTTGGCAACTACCTTGCCGGATTTGTTTGTTAAAACATAGGATGCATCAAAAGATTTAAATGAAATATTATGATCATTTGATGCAATAGGAGTTTTCTTCTTAGGCAATTTTGCATGGATTGATTGCCTAGAATTAGATGTCTCACCCTTATTCATAAAAGCATGATTTGGGCCAAAGTGAGACTTCCTAGAGTGAATTCTCCTAATTTTGCTCTCGGGATAACCGACAGGGTATAAAATGTAACCCTCGTTATCCTAAGGCATGGGAGCCTTGCCCTTAACAAAGTTAGACAATCTTTTAGGAGGGGCACTAAGTTTGACATTGTCCCCCTTTTGGAAGCCAATGCCATCCTTTATGCCAGGGCGTCTCCCACTATAAAGCATACTATGAGCAAATTTAATTTTTTCATTTTCAAGTTCATGCTCGGCAATTTTAGCATATAATTTTGCTATATGATCATTTTGTTGCTTAATTAAGACCATATGATCATGAATAGCATCAATATCAACATCTCTACATCTAGTGCAAATATAAGTATGCTCAACTGTAGATGTAGAGGGTTTGCAAGATTTTAATTCTACAACCTTCGCATGTAATATATCATTTTCACTTCTAAGGTTAGAAATTGAAGCATTGCAAACATCTAATTCTTTAGCCTTAGCAAGCAATTTTTCATTTTCAATCCTAAGGCTAGCAAGAGAATTGTTCAATTCTTCAATCTTAGCAAGCAAATCATCATTATCATTTCTAAGATTGGGAATTGAAACATCACAAGCATTTGAATCAACCTTAGCAATTAAATTTGCATTCTCATTTCTAAGGTTGACAATAGTATCATGGCAAGTGCTTAGCTCACTAGATAGTTTTTCACATTTTTCTACTTCTAGTGCGTAAGCATTTTTAACCTTAACATGCTTCTTGTTTTCTTTAATAAGAAAGTCCTCTTGGGTGTCCAAGAGATCATCCTTCTCATGGATAGCACTAATCAATTCATTTAATTTTTCTTTTTGTTGCATGTTTAGGTTGGCAAAAAGAATGTGCAAGTTATCCTCCTCATTACTAGCATTATCCTCATCGCTAGAGGTTTCATATTTGGTGGAGGATCTTGATTTTACCTTCTTCCTTTTGCCGTCCTTTGCCATGAGGCACTTGTGGCCGACGTTGGGGAAGAGAAGACCTTTGGTGACGGCGATGTTGGCGGCGTCCTCGTCGGAGGAGGAGTCGGTGGAGCTCTCGTCGGAGTCCCACTCGCGGCACACATGGGCATCGCCGTCCTTCTTCTTATGGTACCTCTTCTTTTCCTTTATTCTCCCCTTCTTGTCGTCGCCCCTTTCACTGTCACTAGAAATAGGACATTTGGCGATAAAGTGACCGGGCTTACCACACTTGTAGCAAACCTTCTTAGAGCGGGGCTTGTAATCCTTCCCCCTCCTTTGCTTGAGAATTTGGCGGAAACTCTTGATGATGAGCGCCATTTCCTCGTTGTCGAGCTTGGAGGCGTCGATGGGTTGTCTACTTGATGTAGACTCCTCCTTCTTCTCCTCCGTCGCCTTGAATGCCACCGGTTGTGCTTCGGGCATGGAGGGGCCATCTAGCTCGTTGATCTTCTTTGAGCCTTTGATCATCAATTCAAAGCTCACAAAATTCCCGATTACTTCCTCGGGAGTCATTAGTGTATATCTAGGATTGCCACGAATCAATTGAACTTGAGTAGGGTTAAGGAAAACAAGTGATCTAAGAATAACCTTAACCACTTCGTGGTCATCCCATTTTTTGCTCCCGAGATTGCGCCACTTGGTTCACCAAGGTTTTGAGCCGGTTGTACATATCTTGTGGCTCCTCCCCTTGGCGAAGACGGAAGCGATCGAGCTCCCCCTCGATCGTTTCCCGCTTGGTGATCTTGGTCACCTCATCTCCTTCGTGCGCGGTTTTTAGCACGTCCCAAATCTCTTTAGCACTCTTCAACCCTTGCACCTTATTATACTCCTCTCGACTTAGAGAGGCGAGGAGTATAGTTGTGGCTTGGGAGTTGAAGTGTTGGATTTGGGCCACTTCGTCCTCATGATAATCTTCATCCCCTACAGATGGTACCTGTACACCAAACTCAACAATATCCCATATACTTTTGTGGAGTGAGGTTAGGTGATATCGCATCATATCACTCCACCTAGCATAATCTTCACCATCAAATGTTGGTGGTTTGCCTAATGGGACGGAAAGTAAAGGCGTATGTTTAGGAATGCGAGGATAGCATAGGGGGATCTTACTAAACTTCTTGCGCTCATGGCGCTTAGAAGTAATGGATGGTGCGTCGGAGCCGGAGGTGGAAGGTGATGAAGTATCGGTCTCGTAGTAGACCACCTTCCTCATCTTCTTTTTCTTGTTGCCACTCCGTTGCGACTTGTGGGAAGAGGATTTCTTCTCCTTCCCTTTTCCCTTGTTGCGGGACTCTTCCGATGAAGCCTTCTCGTGGCTTGTAGTGGGCTTGTCGCCGGTCTCCATTTCCCTCTTGGCGTGATCTCCCGACATCACTTTGAGCGGTTAGGCTCTAATGAAGCACCGGGCTCTAATACCAATTGAAGGTCACCTAGAGGGGGGGTGAATAGGGCGAATCTGAAATTTACAAACTTAATCACAACTACAAGTCGGGTTAGCGTTAGAAAAGTAAGCGAGTCCGAGAGAGGGCGTGAAAACAAATCGCAAGCGAATAAAGAGTGAGACACAATGATTTGTTTTACCGAGGTTCAGTTTTTGCAAACCTACTCCCCGTTGAGGTCGTCACAAAGACCGGGGTCTCTTTCAACCCTTTCCCTCTCTCAAACGGTCCCTCGAACCGAGTGAGCTTCTCTTCTCAATCAATTAGAACGCGAAGTTCCCGCAAGGACCACCACACGATTGGTGTCTCTTGCCTCAATTACAAGTGAGTTTGATCTCAAGAAAGAATGAGAAAGAAGGAAGCAATCCAAGCGCAAGAGCTCAAAAGAACACAAAAAATCTCTCTCACTAATCACTAAAGCCTTGTGTGGAATTGGGAGAGGATTTGATCACTTTGGTGTGTCTTGTATTGAATGCTTAGCTCTTGTAAGTAGTTGGAAGGTGGAAAACTTGGATGACTTGAATGTGGGGGTGGTTGGGGTATTTATAGCCCCAACCACCAAACTTGACCGTTGATGGAGGCTGCTGTCGACGGGCGCACCGGACAGTCCGGTGCGCCACCGGACAGTGTCCGGTGCGCCAGCCACGTCACCCGGCCGTTAGGGTTCGACCGTTGGAGCTATGACTGGTGGGGTCGCCTGGCTGTCCGGTGGTGCACCGGACAGGTACTGTAGACTGTCCGGTGGTGCACCGGACAGGTACTGTAGACTGTCTGGTGCGCCTCCCGCGCGTGCTCTGACTCTGGCGCGCACTGTAGCGCATTTAATGCTTCTGCAGGTGACCGTTGACGCTGTAGTAGCCGTTGCTTCCGCTGGCACACCGGACAGTCCGGTGTGCACCGGACATTGTCCGGTGGCTCACCGGACAGTCCGGTGAATTATAGCGGAGCGCCCTTGGAAATTCCCGAAGGTAGCGAGTTTGGCTTCAACCGCCCTGGTGCATCGGACACTGTCTGGTGGTGCACCGGACACTATCCGGTGGCACAGCGGACAGTCCGGTGCGCTAGACCAGGGTGCCTTCTGGGTTGTCTTTTGCTCTATTGTTTGAACCCTTTTCTTGGTCTTTTTATTGGCTTATTGTGAACCTTTGGCACCTGTAAGACTTATAGACTAGAGCAAACTAGTTAGTCCAATTATTTGTGTTGGGCAATTCAACCACCAAAATCAGTTAGGAAATAGGTGTAAGCCTAATTCCCTTTCAGACCTCACCAGCACGAACAAATGAGGACGTGTGTAAAAATGTTCAAGCATGTGCAAATTAGATCGCTATATGTGTCGGAGTAACTTTTCTATAAAAACCAACAAGTGTCACATACCACCTTCTCTCCCGTTGTAGCAGTGCTAGCTCATATGAACCAGACTACCAGAGTATGACAATGCGCTAAGCTTCCTTGAATTTATCACTGTTAAATTTCATTGAGTCACGAATGAGATCAACACAAACAAGGTGTGGGGGTGCATACGTGCATTATTAGCTTCGATGAGTGAGGTCAATCAACTAGTGTGTGGTTGCAGTGAGAAATGAGCTTAAATGATGTGCTTGGTGGATTTAGTTAATTAGGTCACATGTGGGAAATTTGACAGGAACTGTGTGTAGGGAAAAACGAGGTCGGGACGAGACCATCAGTGGTAGAGGGCGCAGGACGATCAGTGCAGCAGAGCGGGTGGTGTTTGTTCCGGTGTTTGTGATGGATGAATGGATAGATTCAGTAGGTTTCATGTCAGGACCACGACCTGAGATGGAAGCTCGGTGCCATGATTCATGGCGCTGAGCTCGGCCTCATAAGCGCCAACGCGGCAGGGAGTCCAGCGCACCAGGTACCTCGGTGCCATAGGCTATAGCGTCGAGCTGTGTTACCTCGGCGCCATAGCTTATGACGCCGAGCAAAGAGTAAAAAATGGCATTAAGTTTTTCTGAGGTTCAAACGTGAATTTTTTTCCCAAAAAGGGTCAAAATGCAAAAAAAATCGGTCGCGGAGAGCTCGTCTCTACATGATTCTTCATACGCATTGTCTCTTAACTTCATTTATGATTTAGTGTCTTAGGGTCATATCATGTAGTTTCTTTGTTGTCTATTGTACTTAGAAAATTGCCGCATCATCTTAGGGTTGTGCATGCCCTTATATAATTCTATGAAGAGAGTGATCAATTTTCGTGTCAGTTTCTTGTTTTTATTGATCCCACATAATACCATTTAAATCATGGAAGAACGCCTCTACCCTTAGGGCATGTACAACCCACATAAATGAATCGTATCTTAAGTGGTATCAAGGGAGTAAGTGAAAAAAACACAAAAGACATATATTGGTTTATAATGAGTGCTGCAAAAATCAACTCTAAACAACACAAACTTAGTTTATAATGAGTGTTAGTGAAAACCAAGTTAGGATGAGAAGATAGATGGAGAGAGAACTATTCTCTCGATTACTCCTTTTAAGATCAGTATTAAATTTAGAAGCAATACTGCAAGAGAGTAGAGAACTCAAGAAGATAGTAATCGCAACAAGTAAATGGACAAGTGACACAACGATTTTTACTGTGGTTCGGTTAATGGCTACTCCACGTTGTGGTGACCTCCTCTGGTCAAGAGTTGCACTCAACCCCTCTCAAGTGATCCAAAGATCAAACTTGAGTGCCACAGATATCTTCCTTATACCAAAATCCCGTTGTGAGGAATCTCCACAAATTAGAGTCTCTCACACCTTATAATTGATTACAGACAAAATCGGAGTAAGGATGGGAGTAGAAACGCACACAAGAGCACAACACAACAACAACACGCACACAAGTGAAAAGAGAGAGCGCATGAAACACAACGGAAGAGTTATAGCTCAAGAACGTGCTTAAATCTCTCTAGCAAAATAATAGCGTGGTCGCTAGGATTCAGAGTGGTAGTGTGCTTAAAGAGCCTTTGGTAACGACTCTATGCATCTAGGGGGTCCTTTTATAGCTCCAAGAGACCAAGGAGCCGTTTGATCTTCATTTGGAAGGCACTGGTTGCCTTCTGTCCGCGGGTGCACCGGACTGTCCGATGCACACCATACACTGCACCATAGATGATTTATTTCCTTCTCTAGCGAAGTCGACCTTTGACGACCGTTGGTCACTTGGCACACCGGACAGTCCAGTGTCGCATGTTGACCGTTGGCTGGGCTGATGTGGTCTACGCAAATTGCGCGGCCGACCGTTGGCCAGACGCGTGTCTGGCACATCGGACAGTCCGGTGATTCATAGTCGCGATGCCTCAGCAAAAACATGAGATCGTCTTGTTTGCCGGCTAAAAAGTTCGGGCACTGGATACTATACGATGCGCACCAGACAGTCTGGTGCTCCCTAGACTAGCACGGGTTTAGCCAAACTTAGTCAAACACCATTTCTCCAAATTGATTAAACTTGAGAAGTTTACTAGCACTTAGATGAACATAGTTAGCAACTAAAACAATTTACTAAGTGCTAGAATCATACATTTGTTCCTTCAATGCAATAGGATTTGCAATGTACACCAAAATGCACTTTTTCTATGTTTCTCAATTTGCTTTTCAAATACCTTTGCTTATGCTCATATAAGAAGATGTTAGTGCAAAACAATGTGTTGATCATTTAATCACCAAAATAGAAATGACCCATGAGCATATTTTCCTTTCAGCTGTGGCAGCTTCAAGCCCAAAGCAGCCACCACCTCAGTCAAATCTCTCGTCGTCGCCTCATCCCCTAGCAACTTTTGTGCCTCTACCGCCTCAGTACGTCTAGGTAGACAGGTTCCACCATTTGGGAGGCATTGATGTAGAGAAGAGATCACGATGCATCTAATGGGTGGGAGTGGCTTTTCACAAAATATATGCAAGCCAAAGCTGGTTGAGCCCTTTTTTGGCTTCACCATTCAAGTGCTTTTAAGCCAAAACCATTTTACAAAATGTTGTTTGGTACGACTTATGGAAACAATAGCAAAGCTGCAACATAAAGCCGCCTCACAAAAGCCTATCAAAGGGGCCTCAATATCTAGCCCACTGAGCAACCATCAAAGCTATAACCTGCAATCCCACACTAACTGTCTCCTCTTTAGCCTTAACATTATCTCTATTTCAGTACCTGATGTTAATATGATTACAACTGGCAGCGTCCAAGGAAGATCATAACCCCGATTGTCGATCAAAGATCCTGACTCGAGACATTGGCTTTGGGGTCCATCATAATAGGACCACCACTCTCAGAACTTAGACCTAGAGACTTTCCCTAGACTCAGTTTTTTACCTAGACCCAACTATTTTTTTGTCAAAGCTTTCGTTTCTTGTTGATTGACACATTTGAGAATGTCAGGATGTAAGCTTAAGTACTCTTTACCGACAGTAAACAAAGTAAGTGCATGCATCCAGTTGTGATATCTGACTGTCTACCGTCAAAAATGACTATGTGATGCGAGTTTGCTCAGCCACAATGTCCACCGGTCCAGCTATATGATCCAGTATGGGCCATTCTCTTCTCAGTGATGCTCTGTGCTAACAGTGACTGCAGTTTAAGATCAACTCCAAAGGAGCCATGTAAAACGCTCTCTAATATATATTTAGAAGATATTTTATCTTCTATATCTTTAATGATGTTCTCTAAAACATTATCTAAATATTGAGACCGTTCCTCCATTCTCTCTCTCTCTCTATATATATATATATTCACTCTCTTCGGGGACACAGTCAAAAAAATTAGGACGGATTGAACTAAACCGCTATAGTATTATTATACTGTGTATATTTAAAATTTTAGAGAAGACTCTAGTAGAGCTTCATGGGCTCGACAGCGATATAGGAGCTCCGCTCGCCGCTTCCGGTCCTTGACTCTCATTTTCTGTATCAGTTTTTATACTTTAAATAACAAATTACACAATACTAAAATATTATAAGATATTTGAAGGTATAATAAATAAATGCATAAATAAATTGAAAGTGGAATATATCTCTAATATAGATATTCAACATATAGAAGATAAGATATAGATAATGTTGTCATAGAGAAATAGGATATAGAGCAGAGAACTTTTTTTAGATGAATATATAAATGAGGATATAGAGAAGGAATATGGAGATACGCTTGAGAGTCTCAAACGAACAGCCCTGTTTCTGAATAATTCTAGAGAAAATAGCAGCGGTAGCCTTTGTTATTCTGGATATTCCACGCGAATGGATAACGTGCCCTCCGTATATTCTATCATGCGTTGATTTCCCAGGCCCCCCTCCCCTCGAGGCCTGGACTGATGTCTGGTGACCACTTCCACTCCACCACTAACGTAGCGAGATACAAGATTCCATTTCTCCTCTGTATTACGGGATAGCTTAGCTAGTATGTCGACGTTGACGCCGCGCAGCCCCCGCCGTGCGTGGCACAAAACGCCGTAGACAGAGTGGAGGGCCCAGCGCCATCTCACGCCGTCACACCCCGCCCCCGGTCGTATTCCGGCGAGGCAGGGATCCTTGCTTGCGAATTTAGCCTACCCATTAAAATTGTCGGCCATCGTTGATCCATGACTCCGACCGCAATCGCATCCAGCCACCCAATCTGGTTTGGAAATCAAAGTCTTCATCGCTGGGCCAATCGTACTTTGTCATTGTCACCTACACGAGAACGATTTCAGATACAATAATCGCTGGATTTGGACTCTAGTGTTTGGTTTAGGTCCTGTTTCATTCGCTGCCTAATTTGTTAAATTTTTCTTTTAAAGTTAGTTATTCGATCCGAACTTGATCCGAATGACTAACCTTAGATAAGGTGTGGCGCAACAAAACAGACCGTTATGACGTAGTACCAAATTCATTATTATCTGTTGGTAGCTTTATTTAATACTAATATCTTTTTGAGTAGTGACCATAGTCATTAACCGGTATTAAGTTTTTGAGCATACATTAGTGCTGATTGATGGCTCTAACCAATACTAAATAGTCCATTCTAATGTTCATCAGTAACATCAAACTATATATACTAGAAGGTGTCCTTTAATCCTGAATTTTAGCCTCAATTATTATTAAAAATTCATAAAAGAAAAAAAAATATTTTTATTCAGGAGCAATTGCACTAGTGCCCCTGTTTTGGAGTGTAATTATATATTTGTCCTTGGTTTTTATACTTTACGTGTTTTTCCATGTTTCTTAAAACAAAATTGTTGCATGCCTCTACTCCATGCGCAATTGTTTGTTGTCTTTTTATCAAGCATAACAGCGTTATATACAAATAACGAAGTAGGGCTATACAATAATTTAATTTGTTTTCAAAAAAACAGGGACAAACATATAAAGATCTAAAAAACATAGGCAAATATGTAATTACACTCTAAAACAATGATACTAGCGTAATTGCCCTTTTTTTATTAGTCACAAATAGTTCTATAACATAGTGGTAAGAAGAGGACACGTGAAGTCTTAGGTCTTAGAACCATTATGTTAGAACCATTATGTGGGATAACAAATGACCACATAACCAAAATAAACTTTATAGATCTTGAGACGTTATAAAGTTTTGTAGTTGGCAACTTTTTTATTTGAAGTCATCTTGTCAACGAAAATTATGTCTGGATTTTAAAAAATTAAAATTTGAAAATGACCTCAAATGTAAAAACCACCAACATAAAAGTTGTAGTTCTTGAAAAGTTATGAACTTTGTAGTTGACAATGTTTCGGTTTAAAAACATCTTGTCATGCAAAACTATGTTTGAATTTTTAAACTACCTTAGATGGAAAAACCACCAAAATAAAAGTTGTAGGTTTTGACATGTAATGAAACCTTGTAATTGACAATTTTTTGATTTGAAATCATCTTATCATAGAAAAATTCGTGTGAAGTTTTCAAATTTAAATTTCAAATTTTGTAAACAACCTAGTCGGATGTAGAAACTATCAAAATAAAACTTGTAGATCTTAAAAAGTTATGGAACTTTATAGTTGGCAACATTTTTTCAATTGAATTCATTTAGTGTATCAAATAATCAAATTACTTTTGGCTTGTTATAATACATGAGGAATGAAAACATAATATAAACACAATTGATGTAGTAGTGTAATGGTAGAGAATGTTATGCGTGAGAGAGAGGTTGCGAGTTCGAATCTCTCCTTCATAATTTAGAGGTTGCTCCTTTAATTATTGAAAGTAAAATAAAAAATGTTCTATTTTTTATATTTTTTGCAATTGAGATTTGTCGAGTGTTTTTCTTTGCTGAGTTTTTTTACACCTGGCAAAGTCTTTGTCGAGTATCTAAAAAAGTACTCGACAAAAAAAATGTTTACCGACAAAGGCTTTGCCGAGTGTAAAATGACATTTGCCGAGTGTCTGAGACACTCAACAAACAAGGCGAGCCCGATAATGACAGATTGAAACCCCAAATGACACAGACTTAGGGTGTGTTTGGTTTGACTTTTGCCCACCAAAAGCGAAAAGCCAAACTAAAGGGCTGGATCCACGAAACAACTTTTTTCTAAAAGTTGACTTTCTTGCAGTGCAAAATTGAAAGCACCACTGGACCTGCTTTAAGTGACTTTTGGATGGAAATGTGAAAACATATATCGAAGAACATTTAACGGCTTTTAGTGGTTTACACTAAACAGTTTTAGCTTTTTAATAGCTCACAGGCCACAACAGCTTTTTCCACAGCTCACAGCTCACAACAGCTTTTTCCACCGGCACAGCCCAACCAAACAGACCCTTATGCCCTATTTGCTTACCCTCTAGATTATATAATACAATTTAGATAAGGAACAAACAAACAACTCATAAATTAGGTACTTGTGTAGGCCCTGTTCTAAACCTCTAAATAGTTAGTAGCTAGAATTAGCTAAGAGGTTTAGAACTGATCAGCTAATAGAGCAACTAATTATTAGTTATATCTCTCAAATAACTATTAGTTGGTAGCTGCATCAACTCAACTAATAACTTATTAGCTAGCTAATAATTAGCTCTAGACGTTTAGAACGAGGTCATAATCTATAAGCTGGATTATATAATCCGAAAAGGAAACAAACAAGGCCTTAATTTAGAACCTAGTGTGACATTCGATTTATAACCGATGTCAAATGTTATTTTTTAGTAGTAAATAAAAGATTAAGTATTTCTTCGCTTGCATTTGTAGGTAGGTGACGCCAGCTCTTGTAGTGTAGTTGCATAGTACTACTTCGTACGTTGGTCTCTCACTCGCTCACGACACACATGTGACATGTGCGCCAAACCAGTGACGACACACTTGGCATCGCTAATCTCTACTACTACATAAGTTCTTAGTGTAGACGTCCACAACAAACGGTGCACGGTTCTGCCATCTATCCCAGCTTGGAAGGTTCCCGAGATCTCCGCCTCCCTACGCCGATTCGCCCCTCGCGCCGCGTCTCTCTCGCTGCGTCCTTCCGTAGTCTCCTCCCGCAATCAACGCGTTCTCGCCTCACCATGTCGATCTAGCCCCGTATCTCCATGGAAGGTGTGACCTCTGCACCCAACTCTCCAGGGAAGGCGCGGTCTACTCTCCATGGCCTCCCGCAATCAGCGGTCTCTTGCCCCACCGCGACGACCTTGCCCTGGCTCCCCATGGAAGGTCGTGGAAGGTGCGACCGAGCCCCAGCTCAACATGGAAGGCGCCATCCACTCTCCTCGCCCCATCATCGGCATCCACTATCCATCGAAGAGTCCCGCCTTCCCAGTCCCCCTTCCCCACAGATGGCCGGTGAACCCATCGCCACCGTGCCATCGAGGCCTGAATCCGTGGCCGAGGCCGACCGCCTCCTGGCGCTGGCCGAGTCGGAGCTCTCCATGGGCAGGCACGCCCTTCGCGCGCAGGTACGCCCTCCGCGCCGCCCGCCTGTACCCGACCTCCCCGCGCGCCCCAGTGGTGGCCACCGCCGCCAACGTGCTCCTCGCCGACGCCTCCTCCCACCACGCCGCGCTGCTGCTGCCCGAGCCTGACGACCCCGACGCCTCGCCGCTCTCCGTCTCCGAGCTCTGCCGCCACTTCAAGTCGCTCATCAAGTCCCTCCGCGTCGGCCTCGACGCCACCACCGCAGCCGCCTACCCCTCCGTTGCTGCCGCCGCCGAGGAGGCACTCGGCCGCGCCACCAAGGCCTACGAGGCGCTCACCGCTCCTGCCCCTGGGACCTTCTGGACCGCCTGTGCCGGGTGCCGCCGCCTCCACGAGTTCGAGCGCAAGTATGTGGGATACTGAGTGCGATTAAGGTTCATCAAGTGAAATTTAGATACTGAGTGTGATATCGGTTTCAGCTCTGGAAATTGCTGATCAATTAATTATGGGGGGAAGCGTCTCTACTTCCTTCTCGGTTGGTCAAGGTATCCCCTTCCTGTGTCCTCTCTCCTCTGTATAGATGGCGAATTTGTGGAGTCCGAATAATCTGAATGTTCTCGCATTCTTTACATAATCCCTTGCCAATTTATGGCAAGTTTTATTTGCTCCATTTGTTTTATGGTATGATGATCTGGATCTGATGAGTCCATTCAAATTCTTTTGCCGAGCCGACATCCCTCTTTTTCTACTGTTTGTTTGTGCATCGGAATTGCTGGATCTATACCAAAATCTGAAAAGTGTAGGCCATACAGAGAATTAAGAAGTTGTCTTGACCTCACTGGACCCAGAGACTACTCATCACCAGAGGAAATGGTCACGCCGGAAAGAGGCGGAGGCCACGACGACCGCGGGCTGTGCCCTGTGCGGCTGTGCCGGTGCTTGCGGTTGTTTGGGTGACTTGATTTGGTTGTAGGTGGATGCAGCGACCTTCCTTCACGGACGACCTCCTCATCGCCTTCTTCCAGAGCAAGATGGTGCACGCGAGTTCCACTCCATCCACCTATTCCTTCCTTCCTCCGGTTAGCTGATGCTAAACTGTGTTGTTAGTTTTTTAAAGAAACTTAAATCCTTTTATTAGTTTCTTTTTCTTAAGTGATAACCAGGAAAAATAACATTTTGGGTTTACCGTAGAGTTCTAGCATGGCAGATAATAGGATTTTCTTAACATTAATTATTCGTTCATTGCTAGGTTCAGTTCTGCTGGGTAATTTTGATCAACAGACTCAGAAATCTTGAGAAATTAACGTCATGTGAATAACTTAACTTGTGCTAGCTATTAGTTATTTAGTTTACAGAATACTTTGATCGAGCTTGAAACTTTGTACTTTTATCAGAAAACAACTAAGTAGATCCAATTCAATGTTGTCATAGTTTCCAAACAGAATACAACTCTAGAAACATAGAATTATCATTGTCTTATATGAATGAAAAATGTACACACTTGCATCCCACCCCGAAAATTTTCCTGGAAGTGGCTATGAAAGAAAATTCATGTGCTTTAGGACAAGGTACAAATACTTAGAAAGCCAACCCCCGTTCACGTCTATTTTTTTACAATCGCTGGGTCCGAGTACTACATTCACTGCTTCCACCTCTCTTGCTTATTCTTTACAAAGTTCTTTTAGCGCCAATTAATAATGGCCAACTAGCTGTTATGATGCTTGGTGAATCACGAGAAGCTTCAAGATCTTCGCTGATCATTTTACTTGTCATTGCAAACAACTGGCTCTTTATTTTTGTACAGATCATTGCACACTAATACACACAAGATCTCATTGTCAAAAGTATAGCTATTCACATGCCAATTCGCTATGAACGTTTGCCTCATTGGAGCATAGAAAGGCATGGCATGAGGTCCACAACTTTAGCAAGTGTCTGTCAGGTACTCTGAATTTGTGAGATATTAAGATCGATAATAATATATATTGTTCATTTTTTATAATTTTCATGCACTAATATTTTATTGAATATTTGTGTGCATGTCGCAACGCACGGGTACGCCTGCGCGCGTCAGCGTGTGTGTGTTTGAGCTTGTAAGTTTTCATCATCAGATCGTGTACTTTTAATTCGTTTGCGTATATTTCCCTTATATACATATTCCCTTGGATGATACTATATTAGTTCAGGTGGTTACTTTTATGAGCTATTCTATCCTAACATTTGGCAATGGAGGACATGGACTTGTGAATTGTAGATGATTGTTAAATTTGGTATACCAATGTGGCTTATACCAGATCAATATGCCACATATTTGTGTATTTTTTTAAAAAAATGTGATATTTTTAACGCTCTTTTAGGTTTCTCAACAAGAAGCCATTAGAGTGAAGGAAAAGCTCAAGAAAGAAATGGAGTGCCTTGAAGTTGTGTTCAAGCAAGTTTGAGGTGATCGTGATCATTCAGTTATTCAACTGAACAATTTGAACATTGAATTTGGTAATTAAGGAACATATTGATAAAACTTCAAAAGAATATGAAAGATTCTGCACCAAAGTTTCTTAACAGTTTATACTCACATTTTTTTTAAAAAAATACACAAATATGTGGCACATTGTGCAATATTTATGTGGCACATTGATGTGGTATAAGCCACATTGGTATTCTTGCATCTAAAGAAAATTCTCAATTCAACCAGATCGACCTGCACGAGCTGCATTGGTTTGTAGCTTCAGGTTTATACTCATGTCTCCTGTTGTAACTATTGGACATAAATTGTTCTCTATTTTTAGGAAACGTGCAGTACGCAGCAAGAACAAATTCAAACATTTCAGAAGCAGCTTGCAGTTGCGACTGAGAAGTTGAAGGTTAAAAGTTGAAGCATATGCTACTAGCATTCTTTATGTCTTTACAAACATGTGCACTGTTCCATTATTTGTCATCTCAAAATTGATACAGTTATTCAATTATGTTCTGGGCTCCCACTTGCCATCTCATGCTTTTGCAAACACAAGGTATTGCCGTATTGATTCTCTCAACTCTTTTGACTGTGGAAGGCCTTCAAAGACTTCATGCCTTCTTTGTAACCTGCCAATTATTCTAATCGTTTAGGTTGCAGCAAAGCCCTTGTGACCTCAACAGTATTTACAGTCATTTGAAGAGTTCATGTCCAAGGCGACTGGAAATGCTGTCAACTGGGTGCAAATAGTTGGGATGAAAGTAATAACTTGTTTTTAAGGTAGTATGCTACCCTAATATGGTGATCTACCTGATGCTGATATTTCTGACCAATATAACAAATTGTTGATTCTTATTGGTCTTGTCGTCTTGCATTGTCTTTTAGCTTTTGCAGCGGTGAGACATCTAATTAATTTCCGTTCAACGCCACCCTTCAAAATCTTGTACGCCATCACATCAAATTAGCTGATTAGTAATTAGTTCCTCTGGTACCTTGTGTAGATCAGATTGACTACTTTGTTTGACTGTTTAATACACTTATCTATTTTTTCGAACTTTGTATGCTTTTGAAGCTTGTGTTTTAGGTACTACACAAGGTAATTTTTAAGTTCACAATTTTCAAAAACTATCTCATTTCTTGTCAACCAAATAGACTAGCAGCAGGTGTTGTCTCCCTGTTAGAGGCATAGGTTGGCTCCATGCTTCCATTGTCAGGACAATAGCTTTATAAATCTTTTTTATTACAATCCAGCATATATATATAAACGCTCTTGATAAATGAAATTATTCGAACACGCAGCATTCTAGAAAATGCAACTCGCAACCAAAGATTGGTTTTCTTCTTGGGCGTGCCTCGCCTTCCAATTAATCACCTGCGTGCTGGACTTAATTTCATTTGATCCATGGCTGTGTTTGCTTGTTCGCTGAGGTCATCAGTCGGTAGTCGGAACCCATGCAGGAACCAAGGCCACAAAAATAAACATTAAGAGGGAGATCACCACGATTAGGGCCAGTTGCCCAGAAGCACGCGCCCAGCATTGAATCTGGGGTTCCTGATTGCAGGAGGTATGTGCATTGTTGTATCTGATGAAACCATATTTTCAGCCTCCCATTACTCTTAATATTCTAACAAGCAGAATTCTTATTTTATGGCAGTCCTAATGGTGCATACAGTACAGGTTTTAAACCACTTTCTCATCAGGTTTCCCCAGCATTGCTTGTCAAATGATGTCTCTTGCTGTTTTTTATACACATTTCTTTCATTATGGTGCTATTTTTTAAAAGGGACGCTGGCATCTTTTACAAAAAATTCAAATTTGTATCCTAAAGATAACAAGGTTTTTATTCTGTTTATCTGCATACATTGTCTTTGTGTGAGGACTCATACAAAGAGGCTACTTGTGTTACAATCAGCTATATTACATAAGAAGTTAACTCTGTTCTCTTCACCTTTGTTCAGCTGTATAACTATCTGGAGTAGCTGTTTTATTAGGAATCAGCTATATTGTATTATTTCAATTACTGTACTTATATACTAAGTTGATAATGTGTAATTATGTATCTTCTCATGACATGTAAAACCATTTGAATCAGGCCACAATGGACAATGCTGAACGTGACTGCACATCAATTTTCTTTTTGCCAAATAATTTAATAGTCATTAGTGCAGAAAGATGCGATATTTTTTTTGTAGTGGTTTGATCAAATTTGCAATAGCTGTTTTATTCCCATGTGTTGTCACACCAACTATATATAATGATGTTTTGCTATTTGTATATTTCTCTATCCAGGTTGCAGTTGTTGTAGCTCATGAATTAGCTCATCAATGGTTTGGAAATTTTGTCACAATGGAATGGTGGACATATGTGGCTTAATGAGGGCTTTGCGACTTGGGTAATAAATTAGAACAAAAATAAGTAATTGCAAAGATCTATATAATTTATGTTGTTCATATAATATTTTTCTTTCCACTGCAGGTGTCTTACTTAGCTGCAGATCAGTTCTTTCCTGAATGGAATGTTTGGACTCAGTTTCTAGAGGAATCTACAATAGGTTTCAAGTTGGATGCTCTTGCAGGTTCACATCCAATTGAGGTAACAGAAAATTTTGTTACTTTGCAATGTTATGACCATATCTGTGCTCTGTGGGAATTTACAGATGTATATATTACATTCTTAGTGAATTTGGATGTTCGGTGCATTGATGTGAGTGTTGATAGCTTCCCTAATTTTACCAGTCCTAAAAATAAATATGATATGATTGGCTTTACATGCATTTATTTAGTGGCAAAACATAGGTGGATAACTCAATTGAGACTGAAGTTGGGACTTGGGATACACACATCCCAGTTTATGTTTTATGAATGTTTTGAGTTGTTCTACTTCCTGGTGTGGTGGTACCTGCAAGCCTATTAATTAGAATATAATTAACAAAATTTTGTTTGTTCTATATTAGCAAAATTATTGATTAGAATATGATTAAAGTAGTGTGATGATGAAAAATGATATGTGGTTGTATAATGGCCAGTTTAATGCCATTATGCAAGCTGAATATTTTTTGGGGCCTGTAACATATTCTAATCAGTCAACTTGTTTGTGGCTCAATGGCGTTGGTAGAGAATGATATAGGTAATGTAGATATTTGTTTTGCTTGGCGAGGAAATGGGCCTGCTATTTTCTTACGGATACTTGACATTTAATCCTTTATTTTCTCAGACAGCAAGCTTGCCAAACATTTAGGAGGAGAGTTCTAGCTCTGGTCAAAAGCATGGATTCAGTTGTCAAAAGAGTCCCTTGACAGTACTTATAACTAAAACTGTGTATAAAAGGAATTAGAGAGGAAAATGTGAAGGAGAAACTCTCCCATTTTTTGCCATGTTCCGGTAGGGAAACATTTTAATTCAAAGCTTCATATGTTGTAGATACTTCACTCCAGGAAGTTATTTCTTCATTGTTTTTTTGCAGGCAGCAAATATTATCACTTTGTATGATGTTTCCAATATCTGGCGCATTCCTTTGTTGCTACATGTAAGTCACATCTGTTTTCTTTTGTCTGAGTCATTTTTGGTTTGGTATTCACATTCTCTGTTAAAACGTCATTTGTGCCCTGCAAGTCCTTGAATTTGTGATTTTTCTGACTGTTGTATTATTGAAAATAATCTTTTCCAGGTATGGTGAATGGGGTGACCATGTCACGCTACAAGCAGCTGCTGACAAGGTTATTCACTTTTTATGCTATGTTTCTAACATCATTTGCTCTACTGAAGTTTCATGCAGCCTATGTTTCTTTCGTCATTTCTTTTTTTGCATCGTTGAAACTGATCGACGGTAGTGCATCTTTCTGATGGTCAGAGACTCAGGATCAGTTCTCCAAGTACTCCTGCACTTGGAACCATCAACAAAGAGTCAAAGAGTAAATATGTTATTCTACGATGGTGTTTCATACATTATTTATCTTTATGTTATATTTTGTTGTAGATTTTTAATTGTTATTTTCTATTTAAGTATTGCATTGTATGGTTGTTTCCTTGAAACCACATTCGCGCTCATCTCTATAGCAATGAACGGACATTTTGTTATATCTTTTAAGTATGTAAACATCCAATATGAGTGATGCTAGAAAGAATATAGAATAACAATTAGTGTTTTTACATATCTATGGATTTTATCATATTGATTCCGTAGCAACGCACGGGCATATACCTAGTAAAATAAATAAAAATGCAAAGCAGCCGCCTCAACCATGCGTTTTTTTGTTCCGACTTCCCACTTCGAGTTCGAGCCACTGGCCTTTGCCTCATTGCCTGCCATATTCGACGTGGCAAGCGTTGAGCAGGTGGAAACAAACGAGCACGCGAAGGTTTCGAGCGATCAATAGTCCGGCATATGCACCTCTTTCTCTTTTCGCATGCGCGCGCGCAAAGGAATAAACCTGCAAGTTTGCGCCTTGTTCGCTGTTTGTTGACGTTGATTTGTTTCCTTTTTACTCACGCGCGGGCTCAGTTGATTAATTTGTTTGCTTTTTCATTACGCGCGCGCATAATCAATTGGGCGGTGGTAGTAAAATAAAATATGTTTTTATAAGTTAGATGACATGTATGTAAATGTTGAAGTCAGCGCTGTTGGTGACCCGCGGACTCCAATCCGTGTCGTCGGCTCGTCGCAGCACGCGCGCGGCGCCGCGGCCGTCGTCGTCGACACATCGCCCGCCCGCCGGCCGGCCTGATCTCCAGACGATCCTTGGCACCGCGCACATTCATTACGTACTGCTCCGGTGTCCTTGTCGCGTTTTCTGGCCCTGTAGCAATCGCGTCCAGTAATGGCACATGGGTCCGGGGGGCCGGGATAGGATCATGATGGAAGCATGCGCATGCATAGCCGCATGGTCATGGACAGAGGAGTGGTCCATGTGTGTCCAACTAGCTAACGTGCCCATCACCGGCCACCGGGGACTAGGCACCACACTCCGGAATTGCACAGGAAAAATCATGGTTCCTGGTTCCATCGTTGTCAACGGAGAGTCGGTGACGATCGAAGAGAGGATCAATTATCACCTACACGAACTCGACTGGGATTCGGGACCCCGGCCTGGCCTGTGCCAACTCTACCTCCGTCATTTCACGTGCAAGCCAGGACATTGCCGAGCCGGCTAGCTCGGATACCACATAAGATTTTGTATAAATATAGTAGTAGCACTCTTTACATAACATAATGATGATATCCTCAACTGCTCACCATACACGTGTCACACGACCACGCGAGGTTAGAGCATCATCGAGAAAACTTACTTTCGAAATCATTATTTTCAAGGGTCATCTATATATATAAATTTATTTTTCTATATTTTTCTAGTATTTTGCATCAGTTTTTCTATATTTTATTTACACTCTAACTCTATAAAATATTTTTACTTTTTTGTCTAGGGAGAAATTTGGAACACAAGAGCGTGGGCACGCGACAATTACACCTTTAAAGTTAGAGTCCGGAAAAAAAATCGAAACAAATCCTAGAAATCGACCTATAAATAGAGGGGTACTTAGGTTCATTCACACCCCTCATTCTCCATTTCTCACATCTTCCTCATATTGTAACTTCTCACTCTCTATTTCAATATAGATTCTAGGTGCAGTTCAAACTTTCAAATCTTCATTGACTTGCTCAACAATCGGCCTTCACAACTTACCGACACCCTGGCGGTGTGGGGACATTTTTTTGATGGTCTTTCTCACGTACGTCATCGTCGAGAGGATGTTTTTGTCCATCTTTGTTCCTTCACTCCACAACCAGGTTTCCATACACATATCCTTCTCTTGTTCCTTCACTCCACAACCAGGTTTCCATACACATATCCTTCTCTGTGTCCCTACTTACCTTCCATAGATGCTCCTACTCCTAATAATGAACCTACCACCGACGCTCCTCCTCTCACTCAAGCTCCTACCTCCAACACTGCTCCTCCTCCATCATTCACTTATCCATACTCTCCTCCATACACATATAGATATCCATATGGTGCTCCTTCATATGGATCGTATAGTGCTCCTCCTCCATATGATGTCCCATATGGTGCTCCTCTATATGGATCATATAGTGCTCCTCCTCAATATTATGTTTCATATGGCGCTCATCCTCCATTCTCTTTCCCGTTTGGTGCTCCTCCCCTATATGGTGGTCCTCCTCCATGTTGTCATCCTGCAGCCATGACAGTACCCCCCAAGCAGCGATAGTGATGCCGCTTCGAACTAGTCTGATTACTCTAGTGCTCCACAATTCTAATAGCGAAGGGACTCGACAAAGATAGAGGACAAAATACTAGCAAGTACATTTTTTTCAAATTCCACACATTTTTAGGTCCAAAATATTTTTTTAGTTTATATTTTTAGGTGCACGCGAGGCTACTGCACTCGGTGGATCTCATTGGTAGCAATAGTAAGTTGGATCAGTGTTCTAGAGGCAAATAGCCAACACATATAACTCCACCATAAAATCTCCTCACCACTTTACCTCCAAACAACTATATATAGGATTGGTAGTCGATAAGCAATCAAAAGATCACTCTCTTTAATGGTATCTATAACTACTTGTACACGACTCAACCGAGTGGAGAAGATGATGCTATGTTGCTTGAAGCGGCCAAGGAAAGTTTTCGCAGCAAACTTAGAGAAACTGAGTTCAAACTAGAGCACATATGGCACGCTCTTCACCATCAACCTAAGTGATGGGACGATGACTCGAGTGATGGGAGAAAAAGATCTTGTCTCAACTTGGAAAACGATCATAGCTAACTTCATAGAAAAGTATGGACACATCATGCACTATTGGCCATGGTATGACTTGAGCTCAATATAAAGGGAAGGACCCAACAATAAGCAGTGCGAGTTGTTGGATCTTTTATGGGCTTGGCCCATTTATTGAATAAACTCTAAGGTGTGTAATGGTGGAGAATACCAATAGTACCACATTGGAAGTCCAAGGGTCTGTTGGCTTGACTTATATGGTGGGATTTATTCCACTTAACTTGAGAAGTCAAGAAATGGACAAGAGCGTGCCACACACGCGCGCGCCGCCACCGCCGCCGGCCGGGCGTGGCGTGGCGTGGCGTGGCGTGGCAGGCGAGCGGGCGGGCGGGCGTGGTGTGGTTGTGTTAATTTTTAGCACTCACTAACCGCGTTAACCTTTCAGTTGCCTGTCTCTTCGTCAGCCGAGTGACTCTGTCTCTTCGTCAGCCGAGTGACCCTGTCTCTTCATCAGCCGAGTGATCCTTCAGCTGGCCGACTCATGGCATGACTCGGCGAGGGCTGACTGACTATTGGAGTGATTAGCCGAGTGACCCTTCTCCTTCAGCTTCCCTCTGCGAGAGGTTAAATAGAGGAGCACCCCTGTCACTCGGTACACGCGAGAAACATTTTCAGAATCACAGTCCAGCCGCCGAGTGAGGGTATTTCCATCTCGTGACTCTGCGCGCACAGAGAAGCGAGAGGGCAGGTGCCTCCGAAGCCGGTGCCGTTCGAGACCTTGCACGGGGGATCGACAATTAGGTTTTTGGGGAGCGTCTACGCGACTGCCCAACGTCCGTCGTTGTCTTCTTCACTGGTTCCTGGCGTCTTCATTTCGTACCGGATGGCAAGAGAAGTTGGACAAGGTTCAGGATCATCGGAGCGCATGGGAGGGTATGATCAATTCAGTTCGTTATTGTTTTATATTCTGCATATTATATATGTCGTACGTAGCTCTATTCTGTCATATTATAATATGTTATATCTATCTGTTTTAATTTTACAGTCACTCTGTTTATATTACTATCTGTTTACTTTCAGTTGTTCTGTAATAATTCATGAAACATGCTTATATACTTATTATATTTATATGCTTTATGTTCTCTTGATCCATATTGGTATGGATCAATTTAAGATCACGATTTCTATGGTTAATTATTCATACGTCATCATTACAATGTTAATTTATAGAATTAAAATGATATGGAAAATGCCTATAATTCTAACAATCCAAAAACCTAATGTTAGGCATTTTTCTATCAGAGGTTTTGCTGCTGTGCTGAAGCCTGATCCTTTTGATGGTAAAAACTTCTTGATATGGAAAGCTAAGATGGAACTGTGGCTAACTGCAATGTCATGTTATTATGCCGCTGAGGGCAAGCCTGCCAACTTACCTCCTGAGGATGAGGCTAAGTTTAAGGCTGATGACAACCTCTTTCGAGGAGTAGTGATTAGCGCACTTGACACAAAATTCCAGAAAAGCTATATCATCCTTCCTACAGGGAAAGAGTTGTGGGATGCACTTGTTGGAAAGTTTGGAGTTACTGACGCTGGTAGCAAGCTGTATCTCATGGAGCAGCTGTATGACTACAAGATGGTTGAGAACCGATCTGTAGTGGAACAGGCTCATGAGTTTCAGGCACTAGCCAAGGAACTTGAACTTTTTCCTTGTCCTTTGCCTGACAAGTTTGTGGCTGGCGGTATAATCGCCAAGTTGCCACCTTCTTGGAAGGACTTTGCTACCTCTCTCAAGCATAAGAGACAAGAGTTCAATGTGGAAGAGCTCATTGGTACTCTTGATGTTGAGGAAAGGGCTAGAACAAAGGACAATGGAAAAGGTGTGGAGACCTCTACTGCTAATGTGGTGCAGAAGAGAAACTTGCGCAAGTTTAACAAGAAGAAAAACCAGAACAAACCAGAGAACACAAATAAACCTGTTCATACAGCACAGTTTAAAAAGAAGAACAACAACAACAAGGGAAAGGGAGGTTGCTTTGTCTGTGGCAGTGATCAACATTGGGCTAGAGAGTGCCCTGATCGCAAGTTCACACAGGACAAGAAATCAGCTAATGTTGTAACCACTGAAACTAGAGATGGAACATCTGGGTATGGTAATTCTTTACCATTTGTTCTCTCAGTTTGTAATTCACCTGAGTGGTGGATGGACAGTGGTGCAAATATTCATGTGTGCGCTGATGCCTCTATGTTCTCCTCCTACCAGGTCGGGAGGTCTGGCGCCTTGTTAATGGGAAATGGGTCGCGTGCTCATGTTCTTGGTGTTGGTACGGTCATTCTGAAGTTTACTTCGGGAAAGACGGTGTCATTGAAGAGCGTGCAGCATGTGCCCTCTATCAAGAAGAATCTCGTTAGCGCGTCTATGCTATGTCGAGATGGATACAAAGTTGTTCTTGAGTCTAATAAATGTGTTGTGTCTAAACATGGTATTTTTGTTGGTAAAGGATATGACTGCGGAGGCTTGTTCCGCTTATCACTGCATGATGTGTGTAATAAACTCGTGAATTCTGTTCATTTTTCTGATGAGTCGGATTTATGGCATTCATGTTTTTGTCATGCAAGCTTTGGTTGTCTTATGCGGTTAGCAAATATAAATCTAATTCCTAAATTTAACTTGGTCAAAAAGTCTAAGTGCCATGTGTGTGTTGAATCAAAACAACCTCGCAAGCCTCACAAGGCTGCTGAGGCGAGGAGTTTGGCACCTCTAGAACTTGTTCATTCTGATCTGTGCGAGATGAATGGAATTTTGACCAAAGGTGGTAAAAGATACTTTCTCACCTTTATAGATGACTCCACTAGATTTTGTTATGTGTATCTCTTAAAAACAAAAGATGAAGCGTTCAATTATTTTAAGACCTATAAAGCTGAAGTTGAGAACCAACTTGAGAGGAAAATAAAACGGTTAAGGTCTAATCGAGGTGGAGAATATTTCTCTAATGTGTTCGATGAGTTCTGCGTGGAACATGGTATTATTCATGAGAGGACACCGCCATTCTCACCACAATCCAATGGGATTGCTGAAAGGAAAAACCGCACTTTAACAGATTTGGTGAATGCCATGTTGAGTACAGCAGGATTATCCAAGGCATGGTGGGGTGAGGCGATTTTGACAGCATGTCATGTCCTGAATAAAGTTCCAACAAAGAACAAAGAGATCACACCATTCGAGGAATGGGAAAAGAGAAGAGTAAATCTCACATATTTACGCACTTGGGGTTGCTTGGCTAAAGTGAATGCGCCAATCAACAAAAAGCGTAAACTTGAGCCTAAAACTGTTGACTGTATATTCCTTGGGTACTCTTTTCACAGCACTGGGTATAGGTTCTTAATTATAAAATCTGATGTGCCTGATATGTATGTTGATACTATCATGGAATCAAGAGACGCAACATTTTTTGAGAATGAGTTTCCCATGAAGAATACACCTAGTGATACAAGTCATGAGACTATAATTCTCCATGAGCACGAACTGTCGACTCCTATAGATCATGCTGAGGATTCTCACGTGCACATCCCTGAGGAGGATGACACTATAGTCACTCGAAAGAGCAAGAGACAGAGGGTTGCAAAATCCTTTGGTAATGACTTTATAGTGTACCTTGTGGAAGACACACCAACTACCATTAGTGAGGCATATTCCTCTCCTGATGTTGACTTATGGAAGGAAGCAATAAGGAGTGAGATGGAATCTATTATGTCTAATGGAACTTGGGAGGTCGTTGACCGTCCTTATGGTTGTCAACCTATAGGTTGCAAATGGATCTTCAAGAAAAAGCTTAGGCCTGATGGTACAATTGAGAGGTACAAGGCAAGTGAAAGGGAATTAGGCTTACACCTAGTCCCTAATTAATTTTGGTGGTTGAATTGCCCAACACAAATAATCGGACTAACTAGTTTGCCCAAGTGTATAGATTATGCAGGTGTAAAAGGTTCACACTCAGCCAATAAAAAGACCAAGTTTTGGATTCAACAAAGGAGCAAAGGGGCAACCGAAGGCACCCCTGGTCTGGCGCACCGGACTGTCCGGTGTGCCACCGGACATGTCCGGTGCACCAGGGGGACTCAGACTCAAACTCGCCACCTTCGGGAATTCCCAGAGGCGACTCGGCTATAATTCACCGGAATGTCCGGTGTGCCACCAGACATGTCCGGTGCACCAGGGGGACTCAGACTCAAACTCGCCACCTTCGGGAATTCCCAGAGGCGACTCGGCTATAATTCACCGGACTGTCCGGTGTACACCGGACAGTGTCCGGTGCGCCAAGGGAGGTCGGCCTCAGGAACTCGCCAGCTTCGGGAAACTCCAACGGCTAGTCCACTATAATTCACCGGACTGTCCGGTGTGCACCGGACTGTCCGGTGCGACTCCGGAGCAACGGCTAACTCCGCGCCAACGGCTACCTGCAGCACAATAAATGCGCGCGCAGCGCGCGCAGATGTCAGGCGCGCCCATGCTGGCACACCGGACAGTAAACAGTACCTGTCCGGTGTGCACCGGACACCCAGGCGGGCCCACAAGTCAGAAGCTCCAACGGTCAGAATCCAACGGTAGTGATGACGTGGCAGGGGGCACCGGACTGTCCGGTGTGCACCGGACTGTCCGGTGCGCCATCGAACAGACAGTCTCCCAAACGGCCACTTTTGGTGGTTGGGGCTATAAATACCCCAACCACCCCACCATTCATTGCATCCAAGTTCTCTACTTCCCAACTACTACAAGAGCTCCAGTATTCAATTCTAGACACACCAAAGAAATCAAATCCTCTCCAAATTCCACACAACGCCATAGTGACTAGAGAGAGTGATTTGCTTGTGTTCTTTCGAGCTCTTGCGCTTGGATTGCTTCCTTCTTTCTTGATTCTTTCTTGTGATCAAACACTCACCTGTAATTGAGGCAAGAGGCACCAATTGTGTGGTGGCCCTTGCGGGAAGTTTGATTCCCAAGTGATTTGAGAAGAGAAGCTCACTCGGTCCGAGGGATCGTTTGAGAGAGGGAAGGGTTGAAAGAGACCCGGCCTTTGTGGCCTCCTCAACGGGGAGTAGGTTTGCAAGAACCGAACCTCGGTAAAACAAATCCACGTGTCTCACTTCACTATTCGCTTGCGATTTGTTTTGTGCCCTCTCTTGCGGACTCGATTATATTTCTAACGCTAACCCGGCTTGTAGTTGTGATTATTTTTGAGAATTTCAGTTTCGCCCTATTCACCCCCCCTCTAGGCGACTTTCAATTGGTATCAGAGCCCGGTGCTTCATTAGAGTCTAACCGCTCGAAGTGATGTCGGGAGATCACGCCAAGAAGGAGATGGAGACCGGCGAAAAGCCCACTACAAGCCACGGGAGCACTTCATCGGAAGAGTCCTGCACCAAGAGGAAGGAGAAGAAGAAGGACTCCTCCAAACGGAAGGAGAAAAGGTCTTCCTCTTCTCACCACAAAGAGAAGAAGGAAAAATCTTCTTCCCACAAGCCGCATCGGAAAGGCGACAAGCACAAGAGGATGAGGAAGGTGGTCTACTACGAGACCGACACTTCATCAACATCGACCTCCGACTCCGATGCACCATCCGTCACTTCTAAGCGCCAAGAGCGCAAGAAGTATAGTAAGATTCCCCTACGCTACCCTCGCATTTCCAAACATACACCTTTACTTTCCGTCCCATTAGGCAAACCACCAACTTTTGATGGTGAAGATTACGCTAGGTGGAGCGATTTAATGCGATTTCATCTAACCTCGCTCCACAAAAGTATATGGGATGTTGTTGAGTTTGGTGCACAGGTACCGTCCGTAGGGGATGAGAACTATGATGAGGATGAGGTGGCCCAAATCGAGCACTTCAACTCTCAAGCAACAACAATACTCCTCGCCTCTCTAAGTAGAGAGGAGTATAACAAAGTACAAGGGTTGAAAAGCGCCAAGGAGATTTGGGATGTGCTCAAAACCGCGCACGAGGGAGATGAGCTCACCAAGATCACCAAGCGGGAAACGATCGAGGGGGAGCTCGGTCGGTTCCGGCTTCGCAAAGGGGAGGAGCCACAACACATGTACAACCGGCTCAAGACCTTGGTGAATCAAGTGCGCAACCTCGGGAGCGTAAAGTGGGATGACCACGAGATGGTTAAGGTTATTCTAAGATCTCTTATTTTCCTTAACCCTACTCAAGTTCAATTAATCCGTGGTAATCCTAGATATACTAAAATGACCCCCGAGGAAGTTATCGGGAATTTTGTGAGTTTTGAGTGCATGATCGAAGGCTCGAGGAAGATCAACGAGCTTGATGATGCCACCACATCCGAAGCTCAACCCGTTGCATTCAAGGCAACGGAAGAAAAGAAGGAGGAGTCTACACCAAGTCGACAACCAATAGACGCCTCCAAGCTCGACAATGAGGAAATGGCGCTCGTCATCAAGAGCTTCCGCCAAATCCTCAAGCAAAGGAGGGGGAAGGATTACAAGTCCCGCTCCAAGAAGGTTTGCTACAAGTGTGGTAAGCCCGGTCATTTTATTGCTAAATGTCCTATATCTAGTGACAGTGACCGAGGTGACGACAAGAAGGGGAGGCGAAAGGAGAAGAAGAGGTACTACAAGAAGAAGGGCGGTGATGCCCATGTTTGTCGGGAATGGGACTCCGACGAAAGCTCAAGCGACTCCTCCGACGACGAGGACGCCGCCAACATCGCCGTCACCAAGGGACTCCTCTTCCCCAACGTCGGCCACAAGTGCCTCATGGCAAAGGACGGCAAAAAGAAGAAGGTTAAATCCAACTCCTCCACTAAATATGAGTCTTCCAGTGATGATAATGCTAGTGGTGAGGAAGATAATTTGCGTACTCTTTTTGCCAACCTTAACATAGAACAAAAGGAGAAATTAAATGAATTAATTAGTGTCATCCATGAGAAGGATGATCTCTTGGACTCCCAAGAGGACTTCCTAATCAAGGAAAATAAAAAACATGTTAAGGTTAAAAATGCTTACGCTCTACAAGTTGAAAAATGTGAAAAATTGTCTAGTGAGCTAAGCACTTGCCGTGAGATAATTGACAACCTTAGAAATGAAAATGCTAGTTTAAATGCTAAGGTTGATTCTCATGGTAGTAATGTTTCAATTCCCAATCCTAGAGATAATAATGATGATTTGCTTGCTAGGATTGAAGAATTAAACATTTCTCTTGCTAGCCTTAGATTAGAGAATGAAAATTTGATTGCTAAGGCTAAAGATTTTGATGTTTGCAAAGTTACAATTGCCGATCTTAGAGATAAGAATGATATACTTCGTGCTAAGATTGTTGAACTTAATTCTTGCAAACCATCTACATCTACCATTGAGCATGTCACTATTTGTACTAGATGTAGAAATGTTGATATTAATGCTATTCATGATCATATGGCTTTAATTAAACAACAAAATGATCATATAGCAAAACTAGATGCTAAAATTGCCGAGCACAACCTAGAGAATGAAAAATTTAAGTTTGCTCGTAGCATGCTTTATAATGGGAGACGCCCTGGCATTAAGGATGGCATTGGCTACCAAAGGGGAGACAATGTCAAACTTAGTGCCCCTCCTAAAAGATTGTCAAATTTTGTTAAGGGCAAGGCTCCCATGCCTCAGGATAACGAGGGTTACATTTTATACCCTGCCGGTTATCCCAAGGACAAAATTAGGAAAATTCATTCTAGGAAGTCTCACTCTGGCCCTAATCATGCTTTTATGTATAAGGGTGAGACATCTAGTTCTAGGCAACCAACCCGTGCTAAGTTGCCTAGAAAGAAAACTCCTAATGCATCAAATGATCATGCTATTTCATTTAAAACTTTTGATGCATCCTATGTTTTGACTAACAAATCCGGCAAGGTCGTTGCCAAGTTTGTTGGGGGCAAACACAAGGGGTCAAAGACTTGTGTTTGGGTACCCAAAGTTCTTGTTTCTAATGCCAAAGGACCCAAAATAGTTTGGGTACCTAAAGTCAAGAACTAAATTTGTTTTGTAGGTTTATGCATCCGGGGGCTCAAGTTGGATACTCGACAGCGGGTGCACGAACCACATGACAGGGGAGAAGAAGATGTTCTCCTCATATGAGAAAAACCAAGATCCCCAACGAGCTATCACATTCGGGGATGGAAATCAAGGTTTGGTCAAAGGATTGGGTAAAATTGCTATATCACCTGACCATACTATTTCCAATGTTTTTCTTGTTAATTCATTAGATTACAATTTGCTTTCTGTTTCACAATTATGTCAAATGGGCTACAGCTGTCTATTCACTGATGTAGGTGTCACTGTCTTTAGAAGAAGTGATGATTCAATAGCATTTAAAGGAGTGTTAGAGGGTCAGCTATACTTAGTAGATTTTGATAGAGCTGAACTCGACACTTGCTTAAATGCTAAGACTAACATGGGTTGGCTCTGGCACCGCCGACTAGCCCATGTTGGAATGAAGAATCTTCATAAGCTTCTAAAGGGAGAACACATTTTAGGATTAACAAATGTTCATTTTGAGAAAGACAGGATTTGTAGCGCATGCCAAGCCGGGAAGCAAGTTGGTACCCATCATCCACACAAGAACATCATGACGACCGACAGGCCACTGGAGCTCCTACACATGGATCTATTCGGCCCGATTGCTTACATAAGCATCGGCGGGAGTAAGTACTGTCTAGTTATTGTGGATGATTATTCTCGCTTCACTTGGGTATTCTTTTTACAGGAAAAATCTCAAACCCAAGAGACCTTAAAGGGATTCTTAAGACGGGCTCAAAATGAGTTCGGCTTAAGGATCAAGAAAATAAGAAGCGACAACGGGACGGAGTTCAAGAACTCTCAAATTGAAGGTTTTCTTGAGGAGGAGGGCATAAAGCATGAGTTCTCTTCTCCCTACACCCCTCAACAAAATGGTGTAGTGGAGAGGAAGAATCGAACTCTATTGGACATGGCAAGAACCATGCTTGATGAGTACAAGACACCGAACCGGTTTTGGGCCGAAGCGGTCAACACCGCCTGCTACGCCATCAACCGGTTATATCTTCACCGAATCCTCAAGAAGACATCATATGAACTCCTAACCGGTAAAAAGCCCAACATTTCATACTTTAGAGTTTTTGGTAGCAAATGCTTTATTCTTGTTAAAAGAGGTAGAAAATCTAAATTTGCTCCTAAGGCTGTAGAAGGCTTTTTACTTGGTTATGACTCAAACACAAGGGCATATAGGGTCTTTAACAAGTCCACTGGACTAGTTGAAGTCTCATGTGACGTTGTGTTTGATGAAACTAACGGCTCTCAAGTAGAGCAAGTTGATCTTGATGAGATAGGTAATGAAGAAGCTCCATGCATAGCGCTAAGGAACATGTCCATTGGGGATGTGTGTCCTAAGGAATCCGAAGAGCCTCCAAGTGCACAAGATCAACCGTCCTCCTCCATGCAAGCATCTCCACCAACTCAAAATGAGGATGAGGCTCAAGTTGATGAAGGGCAAAATCAAGAAGATGAGCCACCTCAAGATAATGGCAATGATCAAGGGGGAGATACAAATGATCAAGAAAAGGAGGATGAGGAAGAACCAAGACCGCCACACCCAAGAGTCCACCAAGCCATCCAACGAGATCACCCCGTCGACACCATCCTCGGCGACATTCATAAGGGGGTAACTACTCGATCTCGTGTTGCACATTTTTGTGAACATTACTCTTTTGTTTCCTCTATTGAGCCACACAGGGTAGAGGAAGCACTTCAAGATTCGGATTGGGTGATGGCGATGCAAGAGGAGCTCAACAACTTCACTAGGAATGAGGTATGGCATTTAGTTCCACGTCCTAACCAAAATGTTGTAGGAACCAAATGGGTCTTCCGCAACAAGCAAGACGAGCATGGTGTGGTGACAAGAAACAAAGCTCGACTTGTGGCCAAGGGATACTCCCAAGTCGAAGGTTTGGATTTCGGTGAAACCTATGCACCCGTAGCTAGGCTTGAGTCAATTCGCATATTATAGGCCTATGCTACTTACCATGGCTTTAAGCTTTATCAAATGGACGTGAAAAGTGCCTTCCTCAACGGACCAATCAAGGAAGAGGTCTATGTTGAGCAACCTCCCGACTTTGAAGACAGTGAGTACCCTAACCATGTTTATAGGCTCTCTAAGGCGCTTTATGGGCTCAATCAAGCCCCAAGAGCATGGTATGAATGCCTTAGAGATTTCCTTATTGCAAATGGCTTCAAAGTCGGCAAGGCCGATCCTACTCTCTTTACTAAAACTCTTGAAAATGATTTGTTCGTATGCCAAATTTATGTTGATGATATTATATTTGGGTCTACTAACGAATCCACATGTGAAGAATTTAGTAGGATCATGACAAAGAAATTTGAGATGTCTATGATGGGGGAGTTGAAGTATTTTCTAGGATTTCAAGTCAAGCAACTCCAAGAGGGCACCTTCATTAGCCAAACCAAGTATACTCAAGACATTCTTTGCAAGTTTGGAATGAAGGATGCCAAGCCCATCAAGACACCCATGGGAACCAATGGGCATCTCGACCTCGACACGGGAGGTAAGTCCGTGGATCAAAAGGTATACCGGTCGATGATAGGTTCCTTACTCTATTTATGTGCATCTCGACCGGATATTATGCTTTCCGTTTGCATGTGTGCAAGATTCCAATCCGACCCTAAGGAATCCCACCTTACGGCCGTAAAACGAATCTTGAGATATCTGGCTTATACTCCTAAGTTTGGGCTTTGGTACCCTCGGGGATCCACATTTGATTTAATTGGTTATTCCGATGCCGATTGGGCGGGGTGTAAGATTAATAGGAAGAGCACATCGGGGACTTGCCAGTTCTTGGGAAAATCCTTGGTGTCTTGGGCTTCAAAGAAGCAAAATTCGGTTGCTCTTTCCACCGCCGAAGCCGAGTACATTGCCGCAGGTCATTGTTGCGTGCAATTGCTTTGGATGAGGCAAACCCTGCGGGACTACGGTTACAAATTAACCAAGGTCCCGTTGCTATGTGATAATGAGAGTGCAATCAAGATGGCCGACAACCCAGTCGAGCATAGCCGCACTAAGCACATAGCCATTCGGTATCATTTTCTTAGGGATCACCAACAAAAGGGAGATATCGAGATTTCTTATATTAACACTAAAGATCAATTAGCCGATATCTTTACCAAGCCTCTTGATGAACAAACTTTTACCAAACTTAGGCATGAGCTCAATATTCTTGATTCTCGCAACTTCTTTTGCTAGATTGCACACATAGCTCCTTTATACTTTTGATCATATATGCTATGACTAATGTGTTTTCAAGTCTATTTTAAACCAAGTCATAGGTATATTAAAAGGGAATTGGAGTCTTCGGCGAAGACAAAGGCTTCCACTCCGTAACTCATCCTTCGCCGTCGCTCCAAGCTTCTCTCCATCTTTGGGGGGAGAGTTCAAAGCAAAAGGACTTCGTCTTTGGGGGAGAAAGTAAGCCCAAAGCAAGAGGACTTCGTCTTTGGTATAATCTTCACTCATTCATTTATGTCCAAAGGAGGAGAAAGGAATTCAATGGGCTCTAATGATTCCGTTTTTGGCGATTCATGCCAAAGGGGGAGAAAGTATGAGCCCAAAGCAAAAGGACCGCACCACCACCAATTTCAAAAACTTAGTGCTTTCCAAAAGTATTTATCAATTGGTATCCTATTGTGTTCAAAAGGAGGAGAAAATTAGTTTTTCAAAAATGTATATCAAAACCCTCTTGAACACTAAGAGGTGGATCTCCTTTAGGGGGAGTTTTGTTAAGTCAAAGGAAAAGCATTTGAAACAGGGGGAGAAAATTTCAAATCTTGAAAATGCTTTGCAAACTCTTATTCATTTACCTTTGACTATTTGCAAAAGATCTTTGAAATAGATTTACAAAAAGAATTTGCAAAAACAAAACATGTGGTGCAAACGTGGTCCAAAATGTTATATAAGAAAGAAACAATCCATGCATATCTTGTAAGTATTTATATTGGCTCAATTCCAAGCAACCTTTACACTTACATTATGCAAACTAGTTCAATTATGCACTTCTATATTTGCTTTGGTTTGTGTTGGCATCAATCACCAAAAAGGGGGAGATTGAAAGGGAATTAGGCTTACACCTAGTCCCTAATTAATTTTGGTGGTTGAATTGCCCAACACAAATAATCGGACTAACTAGTTTGCCCAAGTGTATAGATTATGCAGGTGTAAAAGGTTCACACTCAGCCAATAAAAAGACCAAGTTTTGGATTCAACAAAGGAGCAAAGGGGCAACCGAAGGCACCCCTGGTCTGGCGCACCGGACTGTCCGGTGTGCCACCGGACATGTCCGGTGCACCAGGGGGACTCAGACTCAAACTCGCCACCTTCGGGAATTCCCAGAGGCGACTCGGCTATAATTCACCGGACTGTCCGGTGTGCCACCGGACATGTCCGGTGCACCAGGGGGACTCAGACTCAAACTCGCCACCTTCGGGAATTCCCAGAGGCGACTCGGCTATAATTCACCGGACTGTCCGGTGTACACCGGACAGTGTCCGGTGCGCCAAGGGAGGTCGGCCTCAGGAACTCGCCAGCTTCGGGAAACTCCAACGGCTAGTTGAAAGGGAAATGTGCCCTTGGGCCATTTCTAAGTATTTTGGTGATTGAGTGCCAACTCAAGTGCTTAAAATGTGAATTTATGCAATGGATGAACAAAGTGCAAATCAAGAGCAAAGGTATGTTTCTAAGTCTTAGTACATTGGTTTTGTGTACTAATATATTTGTCTAAGTGGTAGAAACAGAAAGAAGAAGAGAAGAGAAGACTTGGCTGTGTACAGCCAAGGGGCTGTCTCGGTCTGGGGCACCGGACTGTCCGGTGGTGCACCGGACAGTGTCCGGTGCGCCAGGCTGCCTCGACCGAAGAGGTCGCTCTCGGGAATTCGCCGACGACGTACGGCTATAATTCACCGGACTGTCCGGTGTGCACCGGACTGTCCGGTGAGCCAACGGTCGGCTAGGGCCAACGGTCGGCCGCGGATTCTGCGCGCGACACGTGGCCAAGGCAACGGTCGGAAGGGGGCACCGGACTGTCCGGTGTGCACCGGACATGTCCGGTGCGCCAACGGCTCCCGCATCTGCAACGGTCGGCTTCGCCATTTAAGGAAAGGAATCGGGCACCGGACAGTGTCCGGTGTGCACCGGACTGTCCGGTGCGCCCGACGACAGAAGGCAAAGATGGCCTTCCAGATTTGGTCTCAACGGCTCCTAGCTGCCTTGGGGCTATAAAAGGGACCCCTAGGCGCATGGAGGAGAACACCAAGCAACTCTTGAGCATTCTTGATCATCCACACTCAGTCTTTGCGCATCCGTTTGTGATTCTAAGTGATTCGAGCTCTGTTCTTGTGAGAAACTGTGAGATAGTCTTTGAGCTCGAATCTTGGCCGTGTGTGTGCGCGTTTCGCTGTGGATTTGTGTGTGTTGCTTCCCTCCCTTACTCCGTGCTTCTTTGTGAATCTTAAGTGTAAGGGCGAGAGACTCCAATTTGTGGAGATTCCTCGCAAGTGGGATAAAGATAAGCAAGGCAAAATACTGTGGTATTCAAGTGGGTCTTTGGACCGCTTGAGAGGGGTTGATTGCAACCCTCGTCCGTTGGGACGCCACAACGTGGAGTAGGCAAGTTTTGTACTTGGCCGAACCACGGGATAAATCACCGTGTCTCCTCTGTGTTGAATTCTCTGTGATTGTCGTATTGTGCAAGATCTTCTCTTTAGCCACTTGGCAATTATTGTGCTAACCTCTAACAAGTTTTTGTGGCTATAAGTTAAGTTTTTACAGGATCACCTATTCACCCCCCCCTCTAGGTGCTCTCAATTGGTATCGGAGCCGTTCTCTTCACAAAGGGACTTACCGCCCGAAGAGATGGATCCTAAGGGGAAGGGAATCGTGATCAACGACAAAGAGAAGGAATCCTTCGTCAACGAGCCGAAGGACGACAAGCCTACCGACTCCGGCTCGGGGCAAAGGCGGAAGGAAGGGAAGAAGAAGAAAACAAGGCGCATCAAGGAGATCATCTACTACGACGATAGTGATGAATCTACTTCTTCCCAAAAGGATGATGACAACGACTACAAAAAGACGGTCAATTTGAACTTTTCATTTGATTATTCTCGTATTCAACATAGTTCGAATTCGCATTTGCTTTCCATTCCTCTTGGCAAACCCCCACACTTTGATGGGGAGGACTACGGATTTTGGAGTCACAAAATGCGTAGTCACTTATTCTCTCTCCATCCAAGCATATGGGAGATTGTGGAGAATGGAATGAAATTTGATAGCTCGGATAGCCCTATGCTTATAAATGAACAAATTCATAGAAATGCACAAGCTACTACTGTTCTCTTAGCATCTTTGTGCAGGGAAGAATACAATAAGGTGAGCGGCTTGGACAATGCCAAGCAGATATGGGACACCCTCAAGATCTCTCACGAGGGGAACGACATCACCATGCTCACCAAGATGGAGTTGGTGGAGGGCGAGCTTGGACGATTCGCCATGATAAGGGGAGAGGAGCCAACTCAAACTTACAACCGGCTCAAGACCCTTATCAACAAAATAAGGAGCTACGGAAGCATGCGTTGGACGGATCACGACGTCGTCCGCCTAATGCTCAGGTCATTTACCGTTCTTGATCCTCATCTCGTGAACAATATTCGTGAGAATCCCAGGTACACGATGATGACGCCCGAGGAAGTACTTGGAAAATTCGTGAGCGGGCGGATGATGATCAAGGAGGCAAGATACGTCGACGACGCGTTGAACGGTCCACTCCACGAGCCTCAACCCATTGCTCTAAAGGCAACGAGGAGCAAGGAGTCGCTACCTAGCAAGGTGGCGCAAGTTGAGGCTGCCGGGCTCAATGATGAAGAGATGGCTCTCATCATCAAGAGATTCAAGACGGCGCTAAAAGGTCGAAAGGGACAGCCAAGCAAGGCCAAGACCAAGGGAAAGCGATCATGCTTCAAATGCGGTAAGCTTGGTCATTTTATTGCTAACTGTCCCGAAAATGATAGTGACCAGGAGCAAGGGAAAAATGGGAAGAGAGAGAACAAGAAGGTGTACAAGAAGGCCAAAGGCGAAGCACACCTTGGAAAGGAGTGGGATTCGGATTGCTCTTCGTCCGACTCCGACGACGAAGGACTCGCCGCCACGGCCTTCAACAAATCGGCTCTCTTCCCCAACGAGCATCACACTTGCCTCATGGCAAAGGAAAAGAAGGTAATCACTCGTAATGCTAATACTTATGATTCTTCTAGTGATGATGAATCTAGTGAGGATGAAATTGATTACTCTAGTTTATTCAAGGGATTGGATAGAACTAAGATAGCTAAGATTAATGAGTTGATTGATGCCTTAAATGAAAAGGATAGAATCTTAGAGAAACAAGAAGACCTTTTATATGAAGAACATGATAAATTTGTTAGTGCACAAAATTCACTCGCTCTAGAAGTTAAAAGAAATGGAACACTTTCTTGCGAACTTTCTACTTGTAATGAAACCATTTCTTCTTTAAAAGGTGAAATTAATGTTTTAACTGCTAAACTAGAAGTAGCAAGTAACTCGTGTGTTGAAAATATTACAATTTGCACTAGGTGTAAGGATTTTGATATTAATGCTTGTAGTGAACACTTAGTTTCAATTTCAAAACTAAATGATGAAGTGGCTAGTCTTAATGCTCAACTTAAGACTAGCAAGAGTGAAGCTGATAAAATAAAATTTGCAAGGGATGCCTACACAGTGGGTAGACACCCCTCAATTAAGGATGGTCTTGGCTTCAAGAGAGAGGCCAAGAACTTAACAAGCCATAAGGCTCCCATCTTCATCAAGGAGAAAGGGAAGGCCCCTATGGCTAGTAGTGCTAAAAGGAACCATGCTTTCTTGTACCATGATAGGAGACATGCTAGAAATGCTTATAATGATTTTGATTCACATGTTTATGATTCTCATGCCATGTTTGCTTCTAGTTCTTCCTATAAGCATGATAGAGATATGTGTAGGAGAAATGATGTACATATGCCTAGGAGAAATTTTGCTCATGCTCCTAGAAAAGTTGTGAACAAACCTTCTACCATTTATTATGCTTGCAATGCTCCCTTTGATATTTGTAGAAAGGGTAAGAAGGTAATTGCTAGGAAGTTAGGGGCAAAATGCAAGGGAGACAAAACTTGCATTTGGGTCCCTAAGGAAATTTGCACTAACCTTGTAGGACCCAACAAGAGTTGGGTACCTAAGTCCCAAGCCTAAATTTGCCTTGCAGGTTTATGCATCCGGGGGATCAAGCTGGATTATCGACAGCGGATGCACAAACCATATGACGGGGGAGAAGAATATGTTCACTTCCTACGTCAAGAATAAGGATTCCCAGGATTCAATTATATTCGGTGATGGGAATCAAGGTAAGGTAAAAGGGTTAGGTAAAATTGCAATTTCTAATGAGCATTCTATCTCTAATGTATTTTTAGTAGAGAGTCTTGGATATAATTTGCTATCTGTTAGTCAATTATGTCATATGGGGTATAACTGTCTATTTACAAATATAGATGTGTCTGTCTTTAGAAGAAGTGATGGTTCACTAGCTTTTAAGGGTGTATTGGACGGCAAACTTTATTTAGTTGATTTTGCAAAAGAAGAGGCCGGTCTAGATGCATGCTTAATAGCTAAGACTAGCATGGGCTGGCTGTGGCATCGCCGCTTAGCACATGTGGGGATGAAGAACCTTCACAAGCTTCTAAAGGGAGAACACGTGATAGGTTTGACTAACGTGCATTTCGAAAAAGATAGACCTTGTGCAGCTTGTCAAGCAGGTAAACAAGTGGGAGGAGCGCATCACAGCAAGAATGTGATGACCACTTCAAGACCCCTGGAGCTGCTACATATGGACCTCTTCGGACCTGTCGCCTATCTGAGCATAGGAGGGAGTAAGTATGGTTTAGTTATTGTTGATGATTTTTCCCGCTTCACTTGGGTGTTCTTTTTGCAGGATAAGTCTGAAACCCAAGGGACCCTCAAGCGCTTCCTCAGGAGAGCTCAAAATGAGTTTGAGCTCAAGGTGAAGAAGATAAGGAGCGACAACGGGTCCGAATTCAAGAACCTTCAAGTGGAGGAATTTCTTGAGGAGGAAGGAATCAAGCACGAGTTCTCCGCTCCCTACACACCACAGCAAAATGGTGTGGTAGAGAGGAAGAACAGGACGCTAATCGATATGGCGAGGACAATGCTTGGAGAATTCAAGACCCCCGAGTGTTTCTGGTCGGAAGCCGTGAACACGGCTTGCCACGCCATCAACAGGGTCTACCTTCATCGCCTCCTCAAGAAGACTTCGTATGAGCTACTAACCGGTAACAAACCCAATGTATCTTACTTTCGTGTATTTGGGAGCAAGTGCTACATTCTAGTGAAGAAAGGTAGAAATTCTAAGTTTGCTCCCAAAGCTGTAGAAGGGTTTTTGTTAGGTTATGACTCAAATACAAAGGCGTATAGAGTCTTCAACAAATCATCGGGTTTGGTTGAAGTCTCTAGCGACGTTGTATTTGATGAGACTAATGGCTCTCCAAGAGAGCAAGTTGTTGATTGTGATGATGTAGATGAAGAAGATGTTCCGACGGCCGCTATACGAACCATGGCGATTGGAGAAGTACGGCCACAGGAACAAGATGAACGAGATCAACCTTCTTCCTCGACCATGGTGCTACCCCCAACTCAAGACGATGAACAGGTTCATCAACAGGAGGCGTGTGATCAAGGGGGAGCACAAGATGATCATGTGATGGAGGAAGAAGTGCAACCGGCACCTCCAACCCAAGTTCGAGCGATGATTCAAAGGGATCATCCCGTCGACCAAATTCTGGGTGACATCAGCAAGGGAGTAACTACTCGATCTCGTTTAGTCAATTTTTGTGAGCATTACTCTTTTGTCTCCTCTATTGAGCCTTTCAGGGTAGAGGAGGCCCTGCTAGATCCGGACTGGGTGTTGGCCATGCAGGAGGAGCTCAACAATTTCAAGCGCAATGAAGTTTGGACACTGGTGCCTCGTCCGAAGCAAAATGTTGTGGGAACCAAGTGGGTGTTCCGCAACAAACAGGACGAGCACGGGGTGGTGACGAGGAACAAGGCTCGACTTGTGGCAAAAGGTTATGCCCAAGTCGCAGGTTTGGACTTTGAGGAGACTTTTGCTCCTGTGGCTAGGCTAGAGTCAATTCGTATCTTGCTAGCATATGCCGCTCACCATTCTTTCAGGTTGTACCAAATGGATGTAAAGAGCGCTTTCCTCAACGGGCCAATCAAGGAGGAGGTGTACGTGGAGCAACCCCCTGGCTTCGAGGATGAACGGTACCCCGACCATGTGTGTAAGCTCTCTAAGGCGCTCTATGGACTTAAGCAAGCCCCAAGAGCATGGTATGAATGCCTCAGAGACTTTCTACTTGCTAATACTTTCAAGGTTGGGAAAGCCGATCCAACTCTTTTTACAAAGACATGTGATAGTGATTTGTTTGTGTGCCAAATTTATGTCGATGACATAATATTTGGTTCTACTAACCAAAAGTCTTGTGAAGAGTTTAGCAGGGTGATGACGCAGAAATTCGAGATGTCGATGATGGGCGAGTTGAACTACTTCCTTGGGTTCCAAGTGAAGCAACTCAAGGATGGCACCTTCATCTCCCAAACGAAGTACACGCAAGACTTGCTAAAGAGGTTTGGGATGAAGGACGCCAAGCCCGCAAAGACTCCGATGGGAACCGACGGACACACCGACCTCAACAAAGGAGGTAAGTCCGCTGATCAAAAAGCATACCGGTCAATGATAGGATCTTTGCTTTACTTATGTGCTAGTAGACCGGATATTATGCTTAGCGTATGCATGTGTGCTAGATTTCAATCCGATCCTAAGGAGTGTCACTTAGTGGCGGTGAAGCGAATTCTTAGATATTTGGTTGCTACGCCTTGCTTCGGGCTCTGGTATCCAAAGGGGTCTACCTTTGACTTAGTTGGATACTCAGACTCCGACTATGCTGGATGTAAGGTCGATAGGAAGAGTACATCGGGAACGTGCCAATTCTTAGGAAGGTCCCTGGTGTCATGGAACTCTAAGAAACAAACCTCCGTTGCCCTATCCACCGCTGAGGCCGAGTACGTTGCCGCAGGTCAGTGTTGCGCGCAACTACTTTGGATGAGGCAAACCCTCCGGGACTTTGGTTACAATCTGAGCAAAGTCCCACTCCTATGTGATAATGAGAGTGCTATCCGCATAGCGGAAAATCCTGTTGAACACAACCGCACAAAGCACATAGACATCCGGCATCACTTTTTGAGAGACCACCAGCAAAAGGGAGATATCGAAGTGTTTCATGTTAGCACCGAGAACCAGCTAGCCGATATCTTTACCAAGCCTCTAGATGAGAAGACCTTTTGCAGGCTGTGTAGTGAGCTAAATGTCTTAGATTCGCGGAACTTGGATTGAAATGTAGCATACATGTGTTTATGCCTTTGATCATGTTCATTCTGTATTTTGTTGCTTATTGTGGTGCTCAAGTTGTACAAACACTCCCTGAAGTGATGCACATGTTTAGGGGGAGATGTGTTACAACTTGACCCTTTGAGACTAACCATGTGCTTGAGTTTGATGATTTAGTCTCGAAGGAGGATTGAAAGGGAAAAGGTGGACTTGGACCATGAAAGACTTCCACTGCACTCCGATGAGAGGGTAACTTATTCCAAGTTCATTTTTAGACTCTTATTGCCTTTGTGTTCTCATGTGAAGATTTTGGTAAGGCAATGGGGTTAAAAAGGGCCAAGATTGATCCCGTTTTGGTGCTTGATGCCAAAGGGGGAGAAAATAAAGGCCAAAGCGATAAATGGATCAGCTACCACTTGAGAGATTTTGAAAATAGTAGAATAGAGTTTTTTGTTTTAGCAAAACTCTTTTATTGTGTCTCTTGTCAAAAGTTGGCTTCTTGAGGGGAGAAGTGTTGATTATGGGAAATAGGGGGAGTTTTTGAAATCTTTGATCAATCTCTTTTGGAATGACTCTCTTTATACTTCAACATGTATGTTTGACTTAGAGATAGAGATTTGAATTTGATTTGCAAAAACAAACCAAGTGGTGGCAAAGGATGATCCATATATGCCAAAATTGAATCAAAATCAATTTGAGTTTTATTTGAAGTGTTTTTGCACTTGTTCTAGTTGCTTTATGTTGTGTTGGCATAAATCACCAAAAAGGGGGAGATTGAAAGGGAAATGTGCCCTTGGGCCATTTCTAAGTATTTTGGTGATTGAGTGCCAACTCAAGTGCTTAAAATGTGAATTTATGCAATGGATGAACAAAGTGCAAATCAAGAGCAAAGGTATGTTTCTAAGTCTTAGTACATTGGTTTTGTGTACTAATATATTTGTCTAAGTGGTAGAAACAGAAAGAAGAAGAGAAGAGAAGACTTGGCTGTGTACAGCCAAGGGGCTGTCTCGGTCTGGGGCACCGGACTGTCCGGTGGTGCACCGGACAGTGTCCGGTGCGCCAGGCTGCCTCGACCGAAGAGGTCGCTCTCGGGAATTCGCCGACGACGTACGGCTATAATTCACCGGACTGTCCGGTGTGCACCGGACTGTCCGGTGAGCCAACGGTCGGCTAGGGCCAACGGTCGGCTGCGGATTCTGCGCGCGACACGTGGCCAAGGCAACGGTCGGAAGGGGGCACCGGACTGTCCGGTGTGCACCGGACATGTCCGGTGCGCCAACGGCTCCCGCATCTGCAACGGTCGGCTTCGCCATTTAAGGAAAGGAATCGGGCACCGGACAGTGTCCGGTGTGCACCGGACTGTCCGGTGCGCCCGACGACAGAAGGCAAAGATGGCCTTCCAGATTTGGTCTCAACGGCTCCTAGCTGCCTTGGGGCTATAAAAGGGACCCCTAGGCGCATGGAGGAGAACACCAAGCAACTCTTGAGCATTCTTGATCATCCACACTCAGTCTTTGCGCATCCGTTTGTGATTCTAAGTGATTCGAGCTCTGTTCTTGTGAGAAACTGTGAGATAGTCTTTGAGCTCGAATCTTGGCCGTGTGTGTGCGCGTTTCGCTGTGGATTTGTGTGTGTTGCTTCCCTCCCTTACTCCGTGCTTCTTTGTGAATCTTAAGTGTAAGGGCGAGAGACTCCAATTTGTGGAGATTCCTCGCAAGTGGGATAAAGATAAGCAAGGCAAAATACTGTGGTATTCAAGTGGGTCTTTGGACCGCTTGAGAGGGGTTGATTGCAACCCTCGTCCGTTGGGACGCCACAACGTGGAGTAGGCAAGTTTTGTACTTGGCCGAACCACGGGATAAATCACCGTGTCTCCTCTGTGTTGAATTCTCTGTGATTGTCGTATTGTGCAAGATCTTCTCTTTAGCCACTTGGCAATTATTGTGCTAACCTCTAACAAGTTTTTGTGGCTATAAGTTAAGTTTTTACAGGATCACCTATTCACCCCCCCCCTCTAGGTGCTCTCACTAGTCCACTATAATTCACCGGACTGTCCGGTGTGCACCGGACTGTCCGGTGCGACTCCGGAGCAACGGCTAACTCCGCGCCAACAGCTACCTGCAGCACAATAAATGCGCGCGCAGCGCGCGCAGATGTCAGGCGCGCCCATGCTGCCACACCGGACAGTAAACAGTACCTGTCCGCTGTGCACCGGACACCCAGGCGGGCCCACAAGTCAGAAGCTCCAACGGTCAGAATCCAACGGCAGTGATGACGTGGCAGGGGGCACCGGACTGTCCGGTGTGCACCGGACTGTCCGGTGCGCCATCGAACAGACAGCCTCCCAAACGGCCACTTTTGGTGGTTGGGGCTATAAATACCCCAACCACCCCACCATTCATTGCATCCAAGTTCTCTACTTCCCAACTACTACAAGAGCTCCAGTATTCAATTCTAGACACACGAAAGAAATCAAATCCTCTCCAAATTCCACACAACGCCATAGTGACTAGAGAGAGTGATTTGCTTGTGTTCTTTCGAGCTCTTGCGCTTGGATTGCTTCCTTCTTTCTTGATTCTTTCTTGTGATCAAACACTCACCTGTAATTGAGGCAAGAGGCACCAATTGTGTGGTGGCCCTTGCGGGAAGTTTGATTCCCAAGTGATTTGAGAAGAGAAGCTCACTCGGTCTGAGGGATCGTTTGAGAGAGGGAAGGGTTGAAAGAGACCCGGCCTTTGTGGCCTCCTCAACGGGGAGTAGGTTTGCAAGAACCGAACCTCGGTAAAACAAATCCACGTGTCTCACTTCACTATTCGCTTGCGATTTGTTTTGTGCCCTCTCTTGCGGACTCGATTATATTTCTAACGCTAACCCGGCTTGTAGTTGTGATTATTTTTGAGAATTTCAGTTTCGCCCTATTCACCCCCCCTCTAGGCGACTTTCAGCAAGGCTTGTGGCCAAAGGATATACCCAAAGGGAGGGTGAAGATTTCTTTGATACCTACTCACCAGTGGCTCGATTGACTACGATTCGCACATTAATAGCCGCGGCAGCCTCTTATGGTCTTATCATTCATCAGATGGATGTTAAGACAGCTTTCCTTAATGGAGAGTTGGATGAGGATATCTACATGGATCAGCCAGAAGGGTTCATTGCGGATGGTCAAGAGAACAAAGTGTGCAGGTTGATAAAATCATTGTATGGCCTAAAACAAGCACCTAAGCAATGACATGAAAAGTTTGATAATACTCTTACAGCAGCTGGCTTTGTTGTAAATGAATCTGACACGTGTGTATACTATCAGTATGGTGGGGGTGAGTCTGTTATGCTGTGCCTTTATGTTGATGACATCTTGATCTTTGGATCAAATCTCAATGTGATTGAGGAAGTTAAAAATCTTCTATCGAGCAATTTCGAGATGAAAGATTTGGGAGAAGCTGATGTCATTCTAAACATCAAGCTTGTTAGAGAAGCTGATGGTGGGGTAACTTTGTTACAATCCCATTATGTGGAAAAGGTATTGAGTCGCTTTGGTTTTAGTGACTGTGATCCTGCTCCAACACCTTATGATCCTAGTGTGCTATTGAGAAAGAATCGGAGAATAGCAAGGGATCAATTGACATACTCCCAGATCATTGGCTCGCTCATGTACCTTGCAAGTGCAACAAGGCCAGACATCTCTTATGCTGTGAGTAAGCTAAGTCGGTTTGTGTCGAAACCAGGAGATGATCACTGGCGTGCTCTTGAGAGAGTGTTGCGGTATTTGAAAGGTACTATGACATACGGTATTCATTATACCGGAAACCCAAAAGTGCTGGAAGGCTATTGTGATGCCAACTGGATTTCTGATGCTGATGAGCTTTATGCCACAAGCGGATATGTGTTTCTGTTTGGAGGTGGCGCTGTTTCCTGGAAGTCTTGCAAGCAGACTATCTTAACGAAGTCTACAATGGAAGCAGAACTCGCAGCATTAGACACTGCTGGGGCTGAGGCCGAGTGGCTTCGTGATTTCCTATTGGACTTACCGGTAGTTGAAAAACCGATACCGGCTATTTCCATGAACTGTGACAACCAAACGGTGATTACAAAGGTTAACAGTTCTAGGAATAACATGAAGTCTACAAGGCATGTTAAGAGGAGATTGAAATCTGTCAGAAAGTTGAAAAACTCTGGAGTTATAACTGTGGATTATGTTCACACATCGAATAATCTGGCAGATCAATTTACTAAGGGTCTGTCACGCAATGTGATAGAAAGTGCATCGAGGGAAATGGGTATGAGACCCATGTGAGATCTACTCTAGTGGTAACCTGCTCTATGTGATCGGAGATCCCGTGAAGTAGAGTGGAGAAACAAGCTAGGAGTAGATTGTGAGGAAAGATCCCTTCTTTAACTCATTTCTGATGCACATCTTTCCTATCTGTAAGGCAGGTTGGTTTTTACCTTAATGTATTCCAAGAGTCTTTTAAAGGTGAGATGTTGTCCTACAGAACATCTTTTGAGTAATACACCTATATGAGTCAGACTGCTGGCCACAGTCTATGGGACTTGGGTAACCCTAAATACTCATGAAAGGCACTGAAGTGTGACTTATATGCTTCTAAAAAGCGGGAATACCCTTTTGCAGCCTAGTATCAGCAAAGGATTTGAGTGAATCTTATTTCGCACAAAACTATCAATTCAAGGCATAGTCCATTGTTCAGTTGTGAATGAGTGAAACTCTTATTCTAGATGGATGTTAAACTTAACAGTCTCCATCGAAACACTGGTATATCAAAGGATTGTGATTCTGATACTTCATCATTACAAACCCTAGAGTTTGGTGGGGATTGTTGGATCTTTTATGGGCTTGGCCCATTTATTGAATAAACTCTAAGGTGTGTAATGGTGGAGAATACCAATAGTACCACATTGGAAGTCCAAGGGTCTGTTGGCTTGACTTATATGGTGGGATTTATTCCACTTAACTTGAGAAGTCAAGAAATGGACAAGAGCGTGTCACACGCGCGCGCGCGCCGCCGCTGCCGCCGGCCGGGCCGGGCGAGGCAGGCAGGCAGGCGAGCGGGCGGGCGTGGTGTGGTTGTGTTAATTTTTAGCACTCATTAACCGCGTTAACCTTTCAGTTGCCTGTCTCTTCGTCAGCTGAGTGACCCTGTCTCTTCGTCAGCCAAGTGACCCTGTCTCTTCATCAGCCGAGTGATCCTTTAGCTGGCCGACTCATGGCATGACTCGGCGAGGGCTGACTGACTATTGGAGTGATTAGCCGAGTGACCCTTCTCCTTCAGCTTCCCTCTGCGAGAGGTTAAATAGAGGAGCACCCCTATCACTCGGTACACGCGAGAAACATTTTCAGAATCACAGTCCAGCCGCTGAGTGAGGGTATTTCCATCTCGTGACTCTGCGCGCACAGAGAAGCGAGAGGGCAGGTGCCTCCGAAGCCGGTGCCGTTCGAGACCTTGCACGGGGGATCGGCAATTAGGTTTTTGGGGAGCGTCTACGCGACTGCCCAACGTCCGTCGTTGTCTTCTTCACTGGTTCCTGGCGTCTTCATTTCGTACCGGATGGCAAGAGAAGTTGGACAAGGTTCAGGATCATCGGAGCGCATGGGAGGGTATGATCAATTCAGTTCGTTACTGTTTTATATTCTGCATATTATATATGTCGTACGTAGCTCTATTCTGTCATATTATAATATGTTATATCTATCTGTTTTAATTTTACAGTTACTCTGTTTATATTACTATCTGTTTACTTTCAGTTGTTCTGTAATAATTCATGAAACATGCTTATATACTTATTATATTTATATGCTTTATGTTCTCTTGATCCATATTGGTATGGATCAATTTAAGATCACGATTTCTATGGTTAATTATTCATACGTCATCATTATAATGTTAATTTATGGAATTAAAATAATATGGAAAATGTCTATAATTCTAACACGAGTTCCCATCTATGCAGAAACGAATGTTAAAGCTCTACAAGGCTAGTGAGAGGATTGCACAAACTAAATTATTTGAGTAATTTAAAACATTGTTGGACCGTTCTAGCGCTGATATGGATGAAGACGTGAAAAGACCCACAAATTGACCTTAAAATTGACAAAGCATCTTAAATTAGAGGGAGAAAAAGTGGCATAAGAGGTGGAAGAGGAAGAGGAGGAAGATTAGTAGTTTGTTAGTATATTTATGAATCATGTAACTTAATATTTATATTTAAGTTATATAATTTTAAATTGTTTTTATAAACTATGTAATTTTATTTACTTAATTATATAATTGAATGCAATTTTATTTTAATAAAATGATGCATTTCATGTAAACTAAAAGTCTATCAAAGAAAAGTTGACATGTACGTTGTGGCTAAAGGCTGTGTACTGAAGCACTAGAGTAGATAGGAACTGATGAGCATCGATAATAAAATCGATAGCTAATGTGACAGTGGATATAGACCCTCTGCATTTTTAACCAGCCTTACAATTGATCCACGGGTGTAGGATTTCATTTATAATGTAGTGTTAGTTCTAAAGCCTAGTTGGACGGAATGACTTCGTTCTAGTTTGTGAGAATAGAATGACCCAATCCCGTGTTTAAAAGATAAAGTTGACTTGTGCTGGATTTTGTTTGGTTCATAAATGTAGGTGGAACAAAGCAGCTCCATCATATATTTGGTTGAGGAGCCATATGAGTGTGATTACCTATCTCTCTAGCTAACTTTTAGAATATATGAACTTGTAGTCAAACTTAAAACCTAGAATATTGTTCACGCATTCAAATAAGCCATGTAACGCATGCACGGTCTTGTGTTGTATTGAAACACCCCTTAAAAGATTTTGTATGTCTTCGTCATCTCCATAAGCACATGCGCACATTCCTAGCAATTGGAGATGAGACTGAGGTGTTTAGTTTGAAGAGTCAATTCATTCTAGATGATGTGATGCATTATGAGTTCATTTCACAAATTTGATTTAATGAATATATTCCTCATATTATTACTAATTATTAGCTTATGAAGAATGAAATGATAATGAATCAACTCATTTTATTCCACAAGAAAATAAGGAGTGAGCTTATTTTCTAAACCAAACACGCTATAATAAGTTATTAATAATACTCCAGTGATCACTGTGGTACTCCGTGCACCATCCGTCGTGGAAGCCACAGACGTCGCCGACTGGGCTCGCTCGTCAGCTAGCGCAGCCAAAGCTGTGCGCTGAGCGGTCCCTCTACGCTGTCATCTTCCTCATGTCCGACAACACTCGGACGGGCCCCGGCTCCGACCTTGAGACCTTTCCAGCCACGTCATGGACACACAGACATTAATCGCATACGCAACATAGCTGGATGGAATGGATAGTAGTAGTAGTACGCCAACTTGGCTAGCTGGCACATGCTGCACGAGTGCACGACGACCGGGTCACTCCGATCCCGAATAAACTCCTGTGGTCCAGTGTCAGTGTACCTTATAAAGCGAGCCTATTGTGATTTTTGTGAAGCATAGCCTGCACATGATGCACATGTATGCTGGGGCACCGTACCGTATCTATGTACTATATATATATACCTGTATGTGAAGCATAGCCTGCACATACTGCATCTGGCTAGAGGCTGCTTGGCAGCTAGCTGAACGTGTGGAACGGTACCGGTGGCGATGCTGTTTGTTACCGGTAGCTGCGATTAAAGTAAAAGATATAGAGAAACAGTAAGTGTCCGTTCGTTTCTGCATGATTGGACCAAGAACTGTTTGTGTTGATCAAAATTTATATAAATTAGAGAAGTAATCTGGACCGGAACAGTTCCGGTCTTCTATTCTCTATCAACCGAACGTGTCCTAAGGCGTCTTTCGTTTCGGCCGGAACGGCCTATTCCCGGTCTCTTTCCGGGCGGGATGAATCAACCCGGCTTAGAATCCGGCCCAGTCTGCTAGAGCCGTTCGCTTTAATCTGGACCAGAAACAGACCCACCTGATTTGAATTCCCTTCGCTCAATTCTTGGTCTGAAACGAGTCCTGGTGAGCTACCTCCCGGATTGGTTCCTGGGCTAGTGACCAGGAATTAATGACAACACATGTATCACTTGATCCTAGGTTGCTTTCGATCCTGGCCTGGTTTGGACGCTGGCCTGCCGAACGGGGCCTAAATGAGATCCCAATTCCACGCTGCTGACCGCCCCTTGTAACCTTATTGGTTTCCTGTGTTATGTCTCATGTCCCCTTCGCAACGGTAAAATAGAGAATTTCCGACGACTAAAGCCGTCGGAAATAAACCCTAACTCTAATTCATTATTCATGAACATGGTATAAAACATCGGATCAATGATACTCATAAACTAGACATATCATACCTCACTGTTACTCCCTGAACTTTATATTTTAATAAATCGGTTTGCAATGAAGGGCAAAGAATTGGCATCGTGCTTGTTTCACCAAGTAATATCTTCTTCGACTTCTCTAGCCGATTGAAAACTTATTGCACTAACAAGCAAGCCGAATATGAGTGCCTTTTGTTCGGCTTAGAACTTTTAAATTGTATGTGAGTAAAACATGTGAAGGCATTTGATGATTCTCAGCTAGTTGTCCAATAGGTATTAGAAGAGTATCAATGTTTTGATGGTACTCTAAATAATACCTTGAAAAGTGTTGGAGCATAATTCATTCTTTTGACGAATTCAGCATTCAGCACATCTCTAGAGTTGAGAATCACGGGACTAACAATTTGGCACAAGATGCATCAGGTTATCGCATAAAGCGAGGGAAATTTCACAACACAGAAAATCTGATAACCGGTACAGGGCCCATTCCCCAGGTCGCGGACTGTCCGAGTGAAGGCTCCGGACCGTCCGGAGTTACCAGGAAAGTTCTCCTAATTGATTCGGCTGGTAATAAAGCCGATGCAAGTGATTGGAGGACACCCATAATTAATTATCTACGAAATCCCAGTGTTAGGACGGATAAGAACATTCGACGTACAAGTTTCAAGTATGTTTTAATGAGTGATGAACTATACCGCCGAACAGTCAAGACGTCCTGCTTAAATGCTTGGGCCCAGGTGATACTATATTAGGCATGACCGAAGTACATGAAGGGATTTATGGTACCCATCAATCGACTCCAAAGATGAAGTGGTTGTTGCGAAGGTCTGGCTTCTATTGGCCTAACATGATAGCTGATTGTTTCAAGTACTACAAAGGATGCCAGGTATGTCAAAAATTCGGCGACTTAAAGTTGGTCCCTACAGCCGAATTACATCCTATCATCAAGCCTTAGCCATTCAGAGGATGAGGATTGGACTTTATAGGAGAGATTCATCCGTCATCATCAAAATAACATCGGTTCGTGTTAGTTGACACTGACTACTTTACCAAATGGACTGAAGTCGTTGCTCTGAAGAACATGACACACAGGGAAGTAATTGAGTTCATAACTAAACATATTATTCATAAATTCGGCATTCCCCAGACTTTGATTATATATCAAGTGACTTTTTTATGTCAAAGGAGGTACATGAGTTTGCTAAATTATATAGAATTAAATTGCTCAATTCATCTACGTATTATGCTCAGGCCAATGGACAGGCCAAGTCTAATAATAGAACATTGATTAACTTGATAAGAAAGAAGATATCTGATAACACTAAGCATTGGCATAAGATTTTGTCCGAAACTTTGTGGCTCACAGAATATCTAAACACCGTGCTACTAAGGTTTCTCCATTTGAGCTTGTCTATGGGCAGGAAGCAGTTTTACCCGTGGAGATAAGTTTAAATGTTGTCAGGATCGCCAGACAAAATGACTTAACTATCGGTGATTATTATAATTTGATGATGGACAATATTGATGAGGCGACCAATAAAAGAGTGGCAGCCTTAGGAGAAATAGAAAAGGAGAAAATCATGGTAGCCAAGGCCTACAACAAGAAGGTCAAAGCTAAATCGTTTCAGGTAGGGGACCTGGTGTGGAAGACTATCTTGCCTCTAAGAAACAAAGGCCGAAAGTTTGGGAAGTGGTCGCCAAGCTGGGAAGCTCCATACAAAGTAACACAGGTAATATCTGGTAACGCCTATTTACTGCAAATATTACAAGACAAAGATTTGACCAAAACTTTGGATGGGTGTTTCATCAAGCAGTACCATCCTAGTATGTGACAAGATGCTTAAGAAAACCAATGTGATTACATCGAGTTAGTTGCTTTTGATTCGCTCAGCTCCACCAAATGGCAGGGGACATATGTTGAGCACCAAATTGAGTGGCCGGACGGTCCGGTCCGGTCCGCGCCGGTGGTCCAGACGGTCCGCGCGCGCAGAATCAGTTAGGGTTCTAAGTTTCTTGCTATAGTTATTGGCTAGATTTGCGGAATTAGCTCGGGAAATCTGTTTGTAACGGGTCCAGCCCCCTCCTCTATAAATAAAGAGGATTACATCCGATTAAGCATCAACAATCGAATTAATAATCAATTTATCTCGTATTTATTTCTTGTATATTTAGGAGTAGTTCTAGTCTAGTTCTAGTTTAGCATTCCAATCCCCAAATTCTCCGCTTCTCTTCGACTCTACGTCTATTAAAGGAGTCTAGATCGGCCTGCCGAGCCTAGACAACACTTAGGATCTCTTCTCCCCGATGGGGTCCCTTCCAGGAGCGAGATCCAGGCGTTCCTGCGCACGCGCGGACTCCGGCCCGTCAGGCAGAAAACTCTAGCCCTGCCCTAGGTCGCGGACCGTCCGCTCCTGGCCGCGGACCGTCCGCGCCTGTGCAGAGAGCACTGCCGCCAATTCTCACGCAGTGATTGGCATAAAAAAGCACCAACACGATGCATTTTGGAATTAAGTTCAGAGAGGAACAGAGTTTCGAATTGATCGAAGTTGCTATGTGATGTGGGATAGACCGAACACCGGTGCCAATAAAAATTGCATGCATTGGAGATGGACGTGAAGTGTCGAAAAAACGAAAAAGGGAAAAAAGAAAGAAATCTAATTCCAGCCGTTTGGCTGGTGGCCTGGCGTTCTCTGGACGTTCTGGCTTCGGATGTGGCCGTGCGGGCTGGCGGTCTGGTGGGCGGCTGGTGCACCCGGCCCATAGCGCTCAGCGGCTGCACAGCCCATGGCGCGGAAGCCAGGCCAAGCGCCGCAGTGGTCGACGCCAGCCCACAGCCCAAGGAAGGACCAGTCGGGTCAAATTAAAACTCTTTCCCTCCTACAAATAGCAATTAATTTCGTGACACAAATTTTAGACACAATTAGCAAGAGATCTAATAGATTAAATTAGTCTATTGGTTTTAGAGGTTTTGGGGGAGAACCCTCAGGTGCTTTTGGAGAACATTTTTGTATATAAGTTTTGATGGTTAAAATTGTGATCATGCAAGATTAGAATGATAATATTGTTCATCTATTAGAATGATAATATTGTTCATCTATCTTCGGTCATTAATTACATGCCTAGATTTCTATTCTAGATGGAATTATTATTTTTCAATTGTTACGGTTAAGTTGAATCATCTATATCATTTTAGGGCATCAATTTAGTGATATGAAAAAATTGGAAAATTATTTTTTCAACGTTCTTCCTTAGTTTCGAAAATAGAGCTAGATTATTTTTGTCATTTACTAAAACAAAAATATTATTTTATTAATACTTTAGATCTGGAAGTCTGATCGATGTGATTCCAGTTGGATTAGTAGCATAAGTTTATCTAGTTTGTTTTTAAATTTAAGGTCGACCAAAGTTACAAATTTGGATCAGTAACATTTTTACTAAGGTAACAATAATATGTACAGATTTAGAAAAAGTGCATAATTTTGGTTTGGTAATTAGAAGGAAGTGGGATAATTATTTTTAAACTTTCACGACCATTCACCTTTTCTAATTGCATATCCTAGTGTCATATGTTCCTACAAGTGGTATTGGAGCAAGTTTTATTGGCTAATTGTTCCTAACTGACGATTAGAATAAATAGCAATATATAAGTATTCTACAAAGCCATGTGTTTTTTATGGTGTTGAACTCCAGTTTTGGATGCCAAAGATGTAGGCATACATTGAAGCACAAGGTTGGATGTATTGGGGAAAAATGGCTACTCCTTTTCAGGTGCCTGTCAAATAAACGATGCTAATCAAACAAATATGGATAACGTCAATAGCAAGGCATGAAACTTAATCACCCAAGGTCTTGGGAGGAGTGACTTTGACCTTGTGGTGCATCTCAAGCGTGCATACGAGATATGGAAAGCATTTTGTGATTGACATTAATGTTCTAACACAATAAAAAGAAGTGTGTCAAAATATGTTAAAAAAAGAATATTTTGCGTCTTGAGATAAAACCTAGTGAATCATTAGATGAGTTTTTTTTGCACCCTTACATAAAATTCTCGGCAATTTGCATGCTGTAAATGTTATTTTCACTTATGCTAAAAACGCTAGACAATTACAAGGTTCATTAGACATGTCATGAGTATTATCTTCTTATAAGCAGGATTAAGAAACTTTCTTCTCCTCACCTCATAGGTAACGCCATAGCGCAGCGCACAAAATTTCTTACCGTTACGCATGTCAACAAATCAAAAAAAATACTGTTAAAAGTGTTAGAATTATAGACATTTTCCGTATTATTTTAATTCCATAAAATAACATTATGATGATGACATATAACAAATAATTAATCATAAAAATCGTGATTTCAAATTGATCCATACCAATATGGATCAGCAGAACATAGAGCATATAAATCATATAAATATAATAAGTATATAAACATGGTTCATGAATTATTACGGAACAATTAAAAATAAGTAGATAGTAATATAAACAGCATGACTGTAAAACTAAAACAAACAGATATAACATATTATAAAATGACAGAACAGATAAGATAAATACATGACTACATATTAAACAGCAGAGGTGAATATATGAAACATATGTAATCTGCAGAACGCAAAACAGTAGGGAAATAAACTGATCATACCCTCTCATACGCTCTGATGATCCGGATCCTTGTCCAGCTTCTCTTGTCATGTCGCCAGGAAGAAGACGTTTTGGGCAGTCGCGTAGACGCTCCCCAAAACCCTAATTGTCGATCCCCCGTGCAAGGTCTCGAACGGCAAGGGCTCCGGAGGCACCTGCCCTCTCGCTTCTCTGTGCGCGCAGAGTCATGAGATGAGAACACTCTCACTTGCGGCTGGATTGTGACACTAAAATGGTTCTATTCTCTTGTACCAAGTGCTAGGGGTTCACCTCTATTAAACCTCTCGCAGAGGGAAGCTGAAGGAGAAGGGTCGCGGCTGCACGCCAAGGGACAGGCAGCTGAAGGACAAGAGTCTCGCATGCAGCTGACGAAGAGACAAAGAGTCTCGCATGCAGCTGACGAAGAGACAGGCAACTGAAAGGTTTACGCGGATAGTGAGTGCTAAAAATTAGGTTTACGCGGATAATGAGTGCTAAAAATTAACACAACCACACCACGCCTGCCTGCCTGCCACGCCACGCCCGGCCCGAGCCCGGCCCGGCCGGCGGCGGCGCGCGCGCGCGTGTGGCACGCCCTTGTCCGTTTCTTGACTTCTCAAGTTAGGTGGAATAATTCCCACCATATAAGTCAAGACAAAAGACCCTTGGACTTTAAATATGGTACTATTTGTATTCTTGTAACACCTCGTCCAATCCCTGGACCGGCGGTACTTACTCCTGGCAGCTCTCTAGGATCATATATTGTCCCCACAGACCAACACGAGTCTTTTATGCGCACTTTGTCCTCACTCATGCGCATCCGAGAAAACTTCCCGGTCGGTCACCCATCCCAAATTGCTCCAAGCCAAGCACGCTTAACTTGGAGGTTCTTTCGAGATAGGCTTCCGAAAAAGAAGATGCACCTTGTTGGTATGATTATACTATTAATTCTATTAAGCCTTGGGCCAGGACATCCCATCCCAGGGGCCAGGATATCACAATCCACCCCCCTTAGAAGACCGACGTCCTCGTCGGTCAACCCCAATCCAGGAACCTCCCCTCTTGGCCACGTCTGTATGTCTAGTGCCGTCATATGCCATGCCATGTGACCACTCCGGGCCCACATGCGCCATGCGCCATATACCCGAACCCCTAGCTCACACACGCCCGTGAAACCGCAAGGGTCGGCTCTGATACCACTTGTAACACCCCGTCCAATCCCTGGACCGGCGGTACTTACTCCTGGCAGCTCTCTAGGATCATATATTGTCCCCACAGACCAACACGAGTCTTTTATGCACACTTTGTCCTCACTCATGCGCATCCGAGAAAACTTCCCGGTCGGTCACCCATCCCAAATTGCTCCAAGCCAAGCATGGTTAACTTGGAGGTTCTTTCGAGATAGGCTTCCAAAAAAGAAGATGCACCTTGTTGGTATGATTACACTATTAATTCTATTAAGCCTTGGGCCAGGACATCCCATCCCAGGGGCCAGGATATCACAATTCTCCACCACTACACACCATAGAGTTTATCCAATAAATGGGCCAGACCCATAAAAGATCCAACAATCCCCACCAAACTCTAGGGTTTGTAATGATGAAGTATCAGAATCACAATCCTTTGATATACCAGTGTTTCGATGGAGACTGTTAAGTTGAACATCCATCTAGAATAAGAGTTTCACCCATTCACAACTAAACAATGGACTAAGCCTTGAATTGACAGTTTTGTGCGAAGTGAGATTCACTCAAATCCTTTGTTGATACTAGGCTGCAAAAGGGTATTCCCGCTGTTTAGAAGCATATAAGTCACACTTTAGTGCCTTTCATGAGTATTTAGGGATTACCCAAGGCCCATAGACTGTGACCAGCAGTCTGACTCATATAGGTGTATTCCTCAAAAGATGTTCTGTAGGACAACATCTCACCTTTATAGGACTCTTGGAATACATTAAGGTAAAAACCATCCTGCTTTACAGATAGGAAAGATGTGCATCAGAAATGAGTTAAAAAAGGGATCTTTCCTCACAACCTACTCCTAGCTTGTTTCTCCACTCTACTTCACGGGATCTCCGATCACATAGAGCAGGTTACCACTAGAGTAGATTTCACATGGGTCTCATACCCATTTCTCTAGATGCACATTCTATCACATTGCGTGATAGACCCTTAGTGAATTGATCTGCCAGATTATTCGATGTGTGGACATAATCCACAGTTATAACTCCGGAGTTTTTCAGCTTTCTGACAGATTTCAATCTCCTCTTAACATGCCTTGTAGACTTCATGTTATTCCTAGAACTGTTAACCTTTGTAATCACAGTTTGGTTGTCACAGTTCATGGAAATAGCCGGTATCGGTTTTTCAACTACCGGTAAATCCAATAGGAAATCACGTAGCCACTCGGTCTCAGCCCCAGTAGTGTCTAATGCTGCGAGTTCTGCTTCCATTGTAGACTTCGTTAAGATAGTCTGCTTGCAAGACTTCCAGGAAACAGCGCCACCTCCAAACAGAAACACATATCCGCTTGTGGCATAAAGCTCATCAGCATCAGAAATCCAGTTGGCATCACAATAGCCTTCCAGCACTTTTGGGTTTCCAGTATAATGAATACCGTATGTCATAGTACCTTTCAAATACTGCAACACTCTCTCAAGAGCACGCTAGTGATCATCTCCTGGTTTCGACACAAACCGACTTAGCTTACTCACAGCATAAGAGATGTCTGGCCTTGTTGCACTTGCAAGGTACATGAGCGAGCCAATGATCTGGGAGTATGTCAATTGATCCCTTGCTATTCTCCGATTCTTTCTTAATAGCATACTAGGGTCATAAGGTGTTGGAGCAGGATCACAGTCACTAAAACCAAAGCGACTCAATACCTTTTCCACATAATGGGATTGCAACAAAGTTACCCCGCCATCAGCTTCTCTAACAAGCTTGATGTTAAGAATGACATCAGCTTCTCCCAAATCTTTCATTTCGAAATTGCTCGATAGAAGATTTTTAACTTCCTCAATCACATTGAGATTTGATCCAAAGATCAAGATGTCATCAACATAGAGGCACAGCATAACAGACTCACCCCCACCATACCGATAGTATACACACGTGTTAGATTCATTTACAGCAAAGCCAGCAGCTGTAAGAGTATTATCAAACTTTTCATGCCATTGCTTAGGTACTTGTTTTAGGCCATACAATGATTTTATCAACCTGTACACCTTGTTCTCTTGACCATCCGCAATGAACCCTTCTGGCTGATCCATATAGATCTCCTCATCCAACTCTCCATTAAGGAAAGCTGTCTTAACATCCATCTGATGAATGATAAGACCATAAGAGGCTGCCACGGCTATTAATGTGCGAATTGTAGTCAATCGAGCCACTGATGAGTAGGTATCGAAGAAATCTTCACCCTCCTTTTGGGTATATCCTTTGGCCACAAGCCTTGCCTTGTACCTCTCGATTGTACCATCAGGTCTAAGCTTTTTCTTTAAAATCTATTTGCAACCTATAGGTTGACAACCATAAGGACGGTCAACGACCTCCCAAGTTCCATTAGACATAATAGATTCCATCTCACTGCTTACTGCTTCCTTCCATAAGTCAGCATCAGGAGAGGAATATGCCTCACTAATGGTAGTTGGTGTGTCTGGTACATTATAAAGTCATTACCAAAGGATTTTGCAACCCTCTGTCTCTTGCTCTTTCGAGTGACTATAGTGTCATCCTCCTCAGGGATGTGCACGAGAGAATCCTTAGCATGATCTATAGGAATCGATAGTTCGTGCTCATGGGGAATTATAGTCTCGTGACTTGTATCACTAGGTGTATTCTTCATGGGAAACTCATTCTCAAAAAATGTTGTGTCTCTTGATTCCATGACAGTATCAACATACATATCAGGCACATCAGATTTTATAATTAAGAACCTATACCCAGTGCTGTGAAAAGAGTACCCAAGGAATATACAGTCAACAGTTTTAGGCCCAAGTTTACGCTTTTTGTTGATTGGCACATTCACTTTAGCCAAGCAACCCCAAGTGCGTAAATATGAGAGATTTAATCTTCTCTTTTCCCATTCCTCAAATGGTGTGATCTCTTTGTTCTTTGTTGGAACTCTATTCAGGACATGACATACCGTCAAAATCGCCTCACCCCACCATGCCTTGGATAATCCCGCTGTACTCAACATGGCATTCACCAAATCTGTTAGAGTGCGGTTTTTCCTTTCAGCAATCCCATTGGATTGTGGTGAGAATGGCGGTGTCCTCTCATGAATAATACCATGTTCCACGTAGAACTCATCGAACACATTAGAGAAATATTCTCCACCTCGATGGGACCTTAAACGTTTTATTTTCCTCTCAAGTTGGTTCTCAACTTCAGCTTTATAGGCCTTAAAATAATTGAACGCTTCATCTTTTGTTTTTAAGAGATACACATAACAAAATCTAGTGGAGTCATCTATAAAAGTGAGAAAGTATCTTTTACCACCTTTGGTCAAAATTCCATTCATCTCGCACAGATCAGAATAAACAAGTTCTAGAGGTGCCAAACTCCTCGCCTCAGCAGCCTTGTGAGGCTTGCAGGGTTGTTTTGATTCAACACACACATGGCACTTAGACTTTTTGACCAAGTTAAATTTAGGAATTAAATTTATATTTGCTAACCGCATAAGACAGCCAAAGCTTGCATGACAAAAACGTGAATGCCATAAATCTGACTCATAAGAAAAATTAACAGAATTCACCATTTTATTACACACATCATGCAGTGATAAGCGGAACAAGCCTCCGCAGTCATATCCTTTACCAACAAAATTACCATGTTTCGACACAACACATTTATTGGACTCAAGAACAACTTTGTATCCATCTCGACATAGCATCGAAGCACTAACGAGATTCTTCTTGATAGAGGGCACATGTTGCACGCTCTTTGAAAGTCGCCTAGAGGGGGGGGGGGTGAATAGGGCGAATCTGAAATTTATAAACTTAAGCACAACTACAAGTCGGGTTAGCGTTAGAAATATGAACGAGTCCGAGAGAGAGGGCGCAAAATAAATCGTGAGCAAATAAAGAGCGAGACACGACGATTTGTTTTACCGAGGTTCGGTTCTTGCAAACCTACTCCCTGTTGAGGTGGTCACGAAGACCGGGTCTCTTTCAACCCTTTCCCTCTCTCAAACGGTCACTTAGACCGAGTGAGCTTCTCTTCTCAATCAAACGGAACACGAAGTTCCCGCAAGGACCACCACACAATTGGTGTCTCTTGCCTTGGTTACAATTGAGTTTGATCACAAGAATGAAGGAAGAAAAGAAGCAATCCAAGCGCAAGAGCTCAAATGAACACAACAAATCTCTCTCTCTAATCACTAAAGCTTTGTGTGGAGTTGGGAGAGGATTTGATCTCTTTGGTGTGTCTTGTATTGAATCCTATAGCTCTTGTAAGGTGTAGAAGTGTAGAAACTTGGATGCCATTGAATGTGGGATGGTTGGGGTATTTATAGCCCCAACCACCAAAAATGGCCGTTGGAAGTGTGCTGTCGTATGGCGCACCGGACAGTCCGGTGCGCCACCAGACACTGTCCGGTGCGCCAGCCACGTCAGCAGACCGTTGGGGTTCGACCGTTGGAGCTCTGACTTGTGGGGCCTCTGGGCTGTCCGGTGGTGCACCGGACAGGTCATGTAGACTATCCGGTGCGCCTTCTAGCGCTGCTCTGTTCTCTGCGCGCGCATGCGCGCATTTAATGCGTTGCAGTCGACCGTTGCTCGCGAAGTAGCCGTTACTCCGCTGGCACACCGGACAGTCCGGTGAATTATAGCGGAGCGCCCTCAGATTTTCCCGAAGGTGAAGAGTTCGAGCTGAAGTGCCCTGGTGCACCGGACACTGTCCGGTGGTGCACCGGACAGTCCGGTGCGCCAGACCAGGGTGCCTTTGGGTTGTCTTTTGCTCTCTTTGTTTGAACCCTTTCTTGGTCTTTTTATTGGCTTATTGTGAACCTTTGGCACCTGTGGAACTTATAGACTAGAGCAAACTAGTTAGTCCAAATATTTGTGTTGGGCAATTCAACCACCAAAATCAATTAGGAAATAGGTGTAAGCCTAATTCTCTTTCACTCTTCAATGGCACCGTCTTTCCCGAAGTAAACTTCAGAATGACCGTACCAAGAACATGAGCACGCGACCCATTTCCCATTAACAAGGCGCCAGACCTCCCGACCTGGTAGGAAGTGAACATAGAGGCGTCAGCACACACATGAATGTTTGCACCACTGTCCATCCACCACTGAGGTGAATTACAGACTGAAAGAACAGATGGTAAAGAATTACCATACCCAGATGTTCCATCTTCAGTTTCAATGGTTACAACATTAGCTGATTTCTTGTCTTGAGTGAAATTGCGATTAGGGCACTCTCTTGCCCAATGTTGATCACTGCCACAGACAAAGCATCCTCCCTTTCCCTTGTTATTGTTGTTCTTCTTTTTAAACTGTGCTGTTTGAACAGGTTTATTTGCGTTCTCTGGTTTGTTCTGGTTTTTCTTCTTGTTAAACTTGCGGAAGTTTCTCTTCTGCACCACATTAGCAGTAGAGGTCTCAACACGTTTTCCACTGTCCTTTGTTCTAGCCCTTTCCGCAACATCAAGAGTACCAATGAGCTCTTCCACATTGAACTCTTGTCTCTTATGTTTGAGAGAGGTAGCAAAGTCCTTCCAAGAAGGTGACAACTTGGCGATTATACCGCCAGCCACAAACTTATCAGGCAAAGGACAAGGAAAGAGTTCGAGTTCCTTAGCTAGTGCCTGAAACTCATGAGTCTGTTCCACTACAGATCGGTTCTCAACTATCTTGTAGTCATACAGCTGCTCCATGAGATACAACTCGCTACCAGCGTCAGTTACTCCAAACTTTCCAACAAGTGCATCCCACAGCTATTTCCCTGTAGGAAGGATGATATAGCTTTTCTGGAATTTAGTATCCAGTGCGCTAATTACTGCTCCTCGAAAGAGGTTGTCTTCAGCCATAAACTTAGCCTCATCCTCAGGAGGTAAGTTGACAGGCTTGCCCTCAGCGGCATGAAAACAAGATATTGCAGTAAGCCACAATTCCATCTTAGCTTTCCATATCAAGAAGTTTTTACCATCAAAAGGATCAGGCTTTAACACTGTCGGGGACCATAATTAGGGGTACCCTCAAGGCTCCTAATTCTCAGCTGGTAACCCCCATCAGCACAAAGCTGCAAAGGCCTGATGGGTGCGATTAAGTCAGAGATCGGTCCATTCGAGGGACTCGATCACGCCTCGCCCGAGCCTAGCCTCGGACAAGGGCAGCCGACCCCGGAGGATCTCCGTCTCGCCCGAGGCCCCCCTCCAGCGACGAACATACTTCTGGCTCGCCCGAGGCCCTGTCTTCGCCAAGAAGCAACCCTGACCAAATCGCCGCGCCAACCGACCAGATCGTAGGAGCATTTAATGCAAAGGTGGCCTGACACCTTTATCCTGACACGCGTCCTCCAGTCGACAGAGCCGAAGTGACCGCAGTCACTTCGCCGCTCCACTGACCGGCCTGACAGAAGGACAGCGCCGCCTGCGCCGCTCCGACTGCTGTGCCGCTCGACAGAGTGAGACTGACAGGTAGTCAGGCTCGACCTCAGGCACCATAGGAAGCTCCGCTCCGCCCGACCCAGGGCTCGGACTTGGGCTTAGCCCCAGAAGACGACAAACTCCGCTCCGCCCGACCCAGGGCTCGGACTCGGGCTCAGCCCCTGAAGACGGCGAACTCCGCTCCGCCCGACCCAGGGCTCGGACTCGGGCTAAGCCCCAGAAGACGGCGAACTCCGCTCCGCCCGACCCAGGGCTCGGACTTGGGCTCAGCCCCAGAAGACGACGAACTCCACTCCGCTCGACCCAGGGCTCGGACTCGGGCTCAGCCCCCTGAAGACGGCGAACTCCGCTCCGCCCGACCCAGGGCTCGGACTCGGGCTAAGCCCCGGAAGACGGCGAACTCCGCTCCGCCCGACCCAGGGCTCGGACTTGGGCTCAGCCCCAGAAGACGACGAACTCCGCTCCGCCCGACCCAGGGCTCGGACTTGGGCTCAGCCCCAGAAGACGATGAACTCCGCTTCGCCCGACCCCAGGGCTCGGACTCAGCCCTAACCTCAGCCGACGGTCTCCGCCTCGCCCGACCCAGGGGCTCGGACTCGACCACGGCCACGGAAGACAGACTCGACCTCGACCTCGAAGGAGCCTCCACATCGCCCAACCTAGGGCGCGAGCCGGCCACGTCAACGGGAGGCGCCATCATTACCCTACCCAAGCTAACTCAGGCTGCGGGGAACAAGACCGGCGTCCCATCTGGCTCGCTCCGCCAGATAGGCAATGATGGCGCCCCGCACGCTCTGTGACGACGGCGGCTCTCAGCCCCCTTACGGAAGCAAGAGGACGTCAGCAAGGACTCGACAGCCTCGACAGCTGTCCTTCCGCCAGGCTCCGGCGCTCCTCCGACGGCCACGACACCACACGAACCGGGTGCCACAACCTCTCAGGCTGCCACGACGACATGTACTTAGGGCGCTAGCTCTCCTCCGCTAGACATGTAGCACTCTGCTACACCCCCCATTGTACACCTGGATCCTCTCCTTACGCCTATAAAAGGAAGGACCAGGGCCCTCTTAGAGGGGCTTGGCCACGCGGGGACGAGGACGGGACAGGCGCTTGCGTGAGGCCGCTCGCTCCCTCTCCCGCGTGGACGCTTGTAACCCCCTACTGCAAGCGCACCCGACCTGGGCGCGGGACGAACACGAAGGCCGCGGGATTTCCACCTCTCTCACGCCCGTCTCCGGCCGCCTCACTTCCCCCCTTCGCGCTCGGCCTCGCGCCGACCCATCTGGGCTGGGGCACGCGGCGACATTTCACTCGTCGGCCCAGGGACCCCCCGGTCTCGAAACGCCGACAGTTGGCGCGCCAGGTAGGGGCCTGCTGCGTGTTGACGAACAGCTTCCCGTCAAGCTCCAGATGGGCAGTCTCTAGCAACCTTTCCAGCCCGGGACGGTGCTCCGTTTCGGGAGTCTTGAGTTCATGTCCCTCGACGGCAGCTACGACATGATACTCCTTCCTCCGCCGTGCGACAGCGACAATGGCGGCCGATAGCCCGCCCGCCGGCGGCGGAATCGACGACGCCTTCCCCGCGTGGTGGAAGAACAACATTTAAGCTCACCCCGCCCTCTCCCCCGCCGACGGAGGAGGAGGCGGGGCAACCAAGGCCAAGCAGGAGGCGGCCCCTCGTCGGCTGTCGAGCTAGTCGACGGCGTCGGCGCCCCAACAGGGGGCGCGTCGGGCATCGATCTCGCGTTTGAGACGAAGACGAGCGCCGTCTCCCCGCTCGCGAAAGGCTTGCTGGGCGTCACCCTCGTGCCTGAGACGACGGTGCAGTCAGTCCCCGACGCGACTTCATCACCGCCCGTCGACCAAGAGGTACCGACTGATTCCCATCTCACGCCCCTTGGATTCAGCCTCGACCCGCCAAGCGGCTTCGCTTTGGCGGACGCTCTCGTAGAGGCGAGTCCAAACCCTCTGGGGTATCGTGTGCGGTCACCCTGGGACCGGCTGACGGACGTCTCGACCTACGGGCCCTCGGGGTCCGAGGAAGATGACGAGCCCGACTTCTGTTGGGATTTCTCTGGACTTGGCAACCCCAGTGCCATGCGGGACTTCATGACCGCATGCGACTACTGCCTTTCCGACTGTTCCGACGGTAGCCGCAGCCTCGGTGACGAGGACTACAGCCCAAGTCGCGAATGTTTCCACGTCGATCTAGGGGGTCCCTCCGAAGGCAACCATCTCGGTATGCCGGAGAACGGTGATCTCCCTAGGCCTGTGCCTCGCGTTGACATCCTACGGGAGCTAGCTGTGGTCCCCGTTCAGGCGGGGGGTCATGACCCACAGCTTGAGCAAATCCGCGGGGTGCAGGCCAGGCTCGACGAGGGGGCAGGAGCACTTGAGCCGATCCGCCGGGACGTCGGGCAGGAATGGGCGGGCCAGCCTCCGGCTGGAGAAATGCGTCATCTACCCCAGGGTATCCAGCACCGCATCGCCGACGATGTCAGGGTCAGGCCGCCACCCGCATCCAGTGGGGTCGGCCAGAACCTGGCTGCAGCGGCAATGCTTCTCCGCGCGATGCCGGAGCCATCAACCACCGAGGGGCGGCGAATCCAGGGAGAGCTCAAGAATCTCCTGGAGGGCGCCGCGGTTCGACGGGCCGAAAGCTCCGCCTCCCGAAGGCAGGGGTACCCCTCGGAACATCGCGCCGCGACTTCCCGATTCATGTGGGAAGCCTCGGTCCACACCGGGCGCACACGCAACACAGCGCCTGCGGCCCCGGGATGCCTCGGCAATGAGCACCATCACCGCGACCGTCGGGCCAACCTCGACGAGAGGGTGCGCCGAGGCTACCACCCCAGGCACGGAGGACGCTACGACAGCGGGGAGGATCAGAGTCCCTCCCCTAAACCACCCGGTCCGCAGGCCTTCAGCCGGGCCATACGACGGGCGCCGTTCCCGACCCGGTTCCGACCCCCGACTACTATCACAAAGTACTCGGGGGAGACGAGACCGGAACTGTGGCTGCGGACTACCGGCTGGCCTGCCAACTGGGTGGAACGGACGATGACAACCTCATCATCCGCAACCTCCCCCTGTTCCTCTCCGACACCGCTCGCGCCTAGTTGGAGCACCTGCCTCCGGGGCAGATCTCCAACTGGGACGACCTGGTCGAAGCATTCGCCGGCAATTTCCAGGGCACGTACGTACGCCCCGGAAACTCCTGGGACCTCCGAAGCTGCCGGCAGCAGCCGGGAGAGTCTCTCCGGGACTACATCCGGCGATTCTCGAAGCAGCGCACCGAGCTGCCCAACATCACCGATTCTGATGTCATCGGCGCGTTCCTCGCCGGCACCACCTGCCGCGACCTGGTGAGCAAGCTGGGTCGCAAGACCCCCACCAGGGCGAGCGAGCTGATGGACATCGCCACCAAGTTCGCCTATGGCCAGGAGGCGGTTGAGGCTATCTTCCGGAAGGACAAGCAGCCCCAGGGCCGCCCACCGGAAGATGCCCCCGAGGCGTCAACTCAGCGCGGCGCCAAGAAGAAGGGCAAGAAGAAGTCGCAAGCGAAACACGACGCCGCCGACGCGGACCTTGTCGCCGCCGCCGAGTACAAGAACCCTCGGAAACCCCCCGGAGGTGCCAACCTCTTCGACAAGATGCTCAAGGAGCCGTGTCCCTATCACCAAGGGCCCGTCAAGCACACCCTTGAGGAGTGCGCTATGCTTCGGCGCCACTTCCATAGGGTCGGGCCACCCGCGGAGGGTGGCAGGGCTCGCGACGACGACAAGAAGGAAGATCACTAGGCAGGAGAGTTCCCCGAGGTCCGCGACTGCTTCATGATCTACGGTGGGCAAGCGGCGAACGCCTCGGCTCGGCACCGCAAGCAAGAGCGTCGGGAGGTCTGTTCGGTGAAGGTGGCGGCGCCAGTTTACCTAGACTGGTCCGACAAGCCCATCACCTTCAACCAAGCCGACCACCCCGACCACGTGCCGAGCCCGGGGAAATACCCGCTCGTCGTCGACCCCGTCATCGGCGACGTCAGGCTCACCAAGGTCCTCATGGACGGAGGCAGCAGCCTCAACATCATCTACGCCGAGACCCTCGGGCTCCTGCGTGTCGATCTGTCCTCGGTCCGGGCAGGCGCTGCGCCTTTCCACGGGATCATCCCCGGGAAGCGCGTCCAGCCCCTCGGACAACTCGACCTTCCCGTCTGCTTCGAAACGCCCTCCAACTTCCGAAGGGAGACCCTCACGTTCGAGGTGGTCGGGTTCCGAGGGACCTACCACGCGGTACTGGGGAGACCATGCTACGCGAAGTTCATGGCCGTCCCCAACTACACCTACCTCAAGCTCAAGATGCCGGGCCCCAACGGGGTCATCACCGTCGGCCCCATGTACAAACACGCGTTCGAATGCGACGTGGAGTGCGTGGAGTACGCCGAGGCCCTCGCCGAGTCCGAGGCCCTCATCGCCGACCTGGAAAGCCTCTCTAAGGAGGTGCCAGACGTGAAGCGTCACGCCGGCAACTTCGAGCCAGCGGAGACGGTTAAGTCCGTCCCCCTCGACCCCAGCAGCGACGCCTCCAAGCAGATCCGGATCGGCTCCGAGCTCGATCCCAAATAGCAAGCAGTGCTCGTCGACTTTCTCCGCGCAAACGCCAACGTTTTCGCGTGGAGTCCCTTGGACATGCCCGGCATACCGAGGGATGTCGCCGAGCACTCGCTGGACATTCGAGCCAGAGCCCGACCCGTCAAGCAGGATCTGCGCCGATTCGACGAAGAAAAGCGTAGAGCCATAGGCGAGGAGATCCACAAGCTAATGGCGGCAGGATTCATCAAAGAGGCGAAAGGTGTGAAGCTCAATCCCGAAAAGTGTGTCTTCGGGGTACCCCGAGGCATGCTCTTGGGGTTCATCGTCTCCGAGCGGGGCATCGAAGCCAACCCGGAGAAGATCGCAGCCATCACCAGCATGGGGCCCATCCAGGACTTGAAAGGCGTACAGAGAGTCATGGGATGTCTTGCGGCCCTGAGTCGTTTCATCTCGCACCTCGGCGAAAGAGGCCCGCCTCTGTACCGCCTCTTAAGGAAGGCCGAGTGCTTCACTTGGACCCCTGAGGCTGAGGATGCCCTCGGGGACCTGAGGGCGCTCCTCACGAACGCGCCCGTCTTGGTGCCCCCCCCGTTGCTGGAGGAGCAGGCTAAAATAGCCTCGGGGCAAATAACGGTTCCCCCGGAAGCCTTCTCTCGAGACCTGCATCAACCCTCCGTCAAGATCGACAACACGCCCGAGCCCGAGGCGCCCTCGGCCCAGCCCGAGGTACCCTTGGCTCAGTCTGAGGTACCCACGGTTCGGCCCGAGGTACCCTCGGCCCCCGAGGGTGAGGCACTGCGCGTCGAGGAGGAGCGAAGCGGGGTCACGCCTAATCGAAACTGGCAGACCCCGTACCTGCAATATCTCCACCGAGGAGAGCTACCCCTCGACCGAGCCAAAGCTCGGCGGTTGGCGCGGCGCGCCAAGTCGTTCGTCTTGCTGGGAGATGGGAAGGAGCTCCACCACCGCAGCCCCCTCAGGCTTCCTCCAGTGATGCATTTCCATCGCCAAAGGCCAGGAGCCCCTACGAGAGGTACACTCGGGGGCTTGCGACCATCGCGCAGCACCCCGAGCCCTTGTTGGAGACGCCTTGCGACAAGGTTTCTAATGGTCGACGGCGGTGGCCGACGCCACTCGAATTGTCCACACCCGCGAAGGGCGTCAGTTCTACGCAAGGCAGACCCACCCCTTGCGGAAGACACCCGGGGGCTACACGCACCCCTGGGAAGGGCCGCTCGTCATCGCCAAAATTCTGAAGCCCGGAACAAGCAAACTGGCCGACAGTCAAGGCGAGGTCTGCACCAACACTTGGAACGTCTAACAGCTACGTCGCCTCTACCCTTAAGATGCTTTCAAGTTGTTCGTATACCTCGCTCCCATGCAAGTTTTAGTCATCAAGGAAGGGTCAGCCTTGCCTCGGCAGAGCTGAAAGGGAAATGTGCCTTTGGGTCATTTCTAAGTATTTTGGTGATTGAATGCCAACTCAAGTGCTTAAATGTGAATTTATGCCATGGATGAATAAAGTGCAAATCAAGAGCAAAGGTATGTTTCTAAGTCTTAGTACATTGGTTTTGTGTACTAATATACTTGTCTAAGTATTGGAAACAGGAAGAAAAAGAAAAGAAAAAGAGTTGGCTGTGTACAGCCAAGAGGCTGTTTTGGTCTGGGGCACCGGACTGTCCGGTGGTGCACCGGACAGTGTCCGGTGCGCCAGGCTGCCTCGGCCGAAGTAGCCGCTCTCGGGAATTCACTGACGGCGTACGGCTAAAATTCACCGGACTGTCCGGTGTGCACCGGACTGTCCGGTGTGCACCGGACTGTCCGGTGAGCCAACGGTCGGCCGGGCCAACGGTCGGCCGCGGAATCTGCGCGCGACACGTGGTCGGGCCAACGGTCGGAAGAAGGCACCGGACTGTCCGGTGTGCACCGGACTGTCCGGTGCGCCAGATCTGCAACGGTCGGCTGCGCCTGTTAAGGAAAGAAATCGGGCACCGGACAGTGTCCGGTGTGCACCGGACTGTCCGGTGCGCCCCACGACAGAAGGCAAGGATGACCTTCCAGATTCGTTCTCAACGGCTCCTAGCTGCCTTGGGGCTATAAAAGGGACCCCTAGGCGCATGGAGGAGAACACCAAGCATTCCTATAACATTCCTAAGCACCAAGACATCGATCTCACGCATTCGTTTCATTGTGATAGCATCTAGAGCTCTTGTTGAGTTGCGAACTCTTTGAGTTGTGTTGCGAGCTCTTGTTGCGACTTGTGTGCGTATTGTTGCTCTGATCTTTTGAAGTCTTGTGTGCGTTGCTCATTCCCCCTTTGCTCTGTGTTCTTTGTGAACTTCAATTGTAAGGGCGAGAGGCTCCAAGTTGTGGAGATTCCTCGCAAACGGGATTGAGAAAAAGCAAGCAAAACACCGTGGTATTCAAGTGGGTCTTTGGACCGCTTGAGAGGGGTTGATTGCAACCCTCGTCCGTTGGGACGCCACAACGTGGAGTAGGCAAGCGTTGGTCTTGGCCGAACCACGGGATAAACCACTGTGTCATCTCTGTGATTGATCTCTTGTGGTATTGTGTTTTGTTGAGACTCCTTTCTAGCCACTTGGCATTTATTGTGCTAACACTTAACAAGTTTTTGTGGCTATAAGCTTAAGTTTTACAGGATCACCTATTCACCCCCCCCTCTAGGTGCTCTCAATTGGTATCAAAGCCGTTCTCTTCAAGAAAGGGACTAACCGCCCGAAGAGATGGATCCTAAGGGGAAGGGAATCGTGATCAACGATAAGGAGAAGGAGTCCTTCGTCAACGAGCCAAAGGATGACAAGTCCAACGACTCGGGCTCGGGTCATAGACGAAAAGATGGGAAGAAGAAGAAGACAAGGCGCATCAAGGAGATTGTCTACTACGACAGCGACGAATCTTCCTCTTCCCAAAAGGATGACGACAACGACTACAGGAAGACGGTCAATTCGAACTTTTCATTTGATTATTCTCGTATTCCACATAATTCGAATTCGCATTTGCTTTCCATTCCTCTTGGCAAACCTCCACACTTCGATGGGGAGGACTACGGATTTTGGAGTCACAAAATGCGTAGTCACTTATTCTCTCTTCATCCAAGCATATGGGAGATTGTAGAGAATGGAATGAAATTTGATAGCTCGGATAGTCCTATGCTTATAAATGAACAAATCCATAGAAATGCACAAGCTACTAATGTTCTTTTAGCATCTTTGTGCAGGGAAGAATACAATAAGGTGAGCGGCTTGGACAATGCCAAGCAGATATGGGACACCCTCAAGATCTCTCACGAGGGCAGCGACGTCACCATGCTCACCAAGATGGAGTTGGTGGAGGGCGAACTTGGAAGATTCGCTATGATAAGGGGGGAGGAGCCAACCCAAACATACAACCGGCTCAAAACCCTTGTCAACAAGATAAGGAGCTATGGAAGCACGCGATGGACGGACCACGACATCGTCCGCCTAATGCTAAGGTCCTTTACCGTTCTTGATCCTCATTTGGTGAATAATATTCGTGAGAATCCCAGGTACACCAAAATGTCGCCCGAAGAAGTTCTTGGGAAGTTCGTAAGCGGGCGAATGATGATTAAGGAGGCAAGATACGTGGACGACGCGTTGAACGGTCCTATTCATGAGCCTCAACCCATTGCTCTCAAGGCAACAAGGAGCAAGGAGGCGCTACCAAGCAAGGTGGCGCAAGTTGAGGCGGCCGGGCTAAATAATGAGGAGATGGCCCTCATCATTAAGCGCTTCAAGACGGCACTTAAAGACCAAGACAAAGGAGAAGCGCTCATGCTTCAAATGTGGTAAGATTGGTCATTTCATTGCTAACTGTCCCGATAATGAAAGTGACCAGGAAAAAGGGGACAAGAGGGAAAAGAAGAAGCATTACAAGAAGGCCAAAGGCGAGGCACATATCGGAAAGGAGTGGGATTCGGATTGCTCCTCCGACTCCGACAATGAAGGACTCGCCGCCACTGCCTTCAACAAGTCATCTCTCTTCCCCAACGAGCGTCACACATGCCTGATGGCAAGAGAGAAGAAGGTGAGTACTCGAGACTCCACTTATGCTTCCTCTAGTGATAATGAGTCTAGTGATGATGATGACATAGACTATTCATGCTTATTCAAGGGCTTAGATAGATCTAAAATAGATAAGATAAATGAACTCATTGATGCATTGAATGAGAAAGATAAACTCTTAGAGAAACAAGAGGATTTATTGTATGAAGAGCATGATAAATTTGTAGAAGCTCAAAAATCCTATGCTTTAGAAGTTAAAAGAAATGAAATGCTTTCTTTTGAACTATCCACTTGCCATGAAACCATTTCTACTTTAAAAGGTGTTAACAATGATTTAAATGCTAAACTAGTAGAAGCAAATAAATCCAACTCTTGTGTTCAACATGTTGAAATTTGCACTAGGTGTAAAGATGTAGATATTAAGGCTTGTAGTGAACACTTAGTTTCTATTTCAAAATTGAATGATGAATTAGCTAGTCTTAATGCCCAACTTAAGACTAGCAAAAGTGAATTTGAAAAACTAAAATTTGCAAGGGATGCCTACACTATTGGTAGACACCCCTCAATTAAGGATGGACTTGGCTTCAAAAGGGAAGCTAAGGACTTGACAAGCCATAAGGCTCCTATCTCCGCCAAGGAGAAAGGGAAGGCTCCTATGGCTAGTAGTACTAAAAGGAACCATGCTTTTATGTATCATGATAGGAAACAAACTAGAAATGCTATTAGGAGTTATAATGCACATGATGATTTTGACTCTCATGCCATGTTTGCTTCTAGTTCTTCCTATATGCATGGTAGAAATATGTCTAGGAGAAATGCTATTCATCATGTGCCTAGAAAGAATATTACTCATGCTCCTAGGAAAGTAGTGAATGAACCTTCTAAAATTTATTGTGCTTTAAATGCTTCCTTTGCTATTTGTAGAAAGGATAGGAAAATAGTTGCTAGGAAGTTAGGGGCAAAATGCAAGGGAGACAAAACTTGCATTTGGGTCCCTAAGGATATTTGCACTAACCTTGTAGGACCCAACATGAGTTGGGTACCTAAGACCCAAGGCTAAATTTGCCTTGCAGGTTTATGCATCCGGGGGTTCAAGCTGGATTATCGACAGCGGATGCACAAACCATATGACAGGGGAGAAGAAAATGTTCACCTCCTACGTCAAAAATAAGGATTCCCAAGATTCAATTATATTCGGTGATGGGAATCAAGGCAAGGTAAAAGGGTTAGGTAAAATTGCAATTTCAAATGAGCACTCTATCTCTAATGTGTTTTTAGTAGAGTCTCTTGGATATAATTTGCTATCGGTTAGTCAATTATGCAATATGGGATATAACTGTCTATTTACAAATATAGATGTGTCTGTCTTTAGAAGAAGTGATGGTTCACTAGCATTTAAGGGTGTACTAGACGGCAAACTTTATTTAGTTGATTTTGCAAAAGAAGAAGCCGGTCTAGATGCATGCTTAATAGCTAAGACTAGCATGGGCTGGTTGTGGCATCGCCGCTTAGCACATGTGGGGATGAAGAACCTTCACAAGCTTCTAAAGGGAGAACACGTGAAAGGTTTGACTAACGTACAATTCGAAAAGGATAGACCTTGTGCAGCTTGTCAAGCAGGTAAACAAGTGGGAGGAGCACATCACAGCAAGAATGTGATGACCACTTCAAGACCTCTGGAGCTGCTACATATGGACCTCTTCGGACCCGTCACCTATCTGAGCATGGGAGGGAGTAAGTATGGTTTAGTTATTGTTGATGACTTTTCCCGCTTCACTTGGGTATTCTTTTTGCAGGATAAGTCTGAAACCCAAGGGACCCTCAAGCGCTTCCTAAGGAGAGCTCAAAATGAGTTTGAGCTCAAGGTGAAGAAGATAAGGAGCGACAACGGGTCCGAGTTTAAGAACCTTCAAGTGGAGGAGTTCCTTGATGAGGAAGGGATCAAGCACGAGTTCTCCGCTCCCTACACACCACAGCAAAATGGTGTGGTAGAGAGGAAGAATAGGACGCTAATTGATATGGCGAGGACGATGCTAGGAGAATTCAAGACCCCCGAGTGCTTTTGGACGGAAGCCGTGAACACGGCTTGCCACGCCATCAACAGGGTCTACCTTCACCGCCTCCTCAAGAAGACTTCGTATGAGCTTCTAACCGGTAACAAACCCAATGTATCTTACTTTCGTGTATTTGGGAGCAAATGCTACATTCTAGTGAAGAAGGGTAGAAATTCTAAGTTTGCTCCCAAAGCTGTAGAAGGGTTTTTGTTAGGTTATGACTCAAATACAAAGGCGTATAGAGTCTTCAACAAATCATCGGGTTTGGTTGAAGTCTCTAGCGACGTTGTATTTGATGAGACTAATGGCTCTCCAAGAGAGCAAGTTGTTGATCTTGATGATGTAGATGAAGAAGACGTTCCAACGGACGCTATGCGCACCATGGCGATTGGTGATGTGCGACCACAGGAACAATTGGAGCAAGATCAACCTTCTTCCTCAACTATGGTGCATCCCCCAACTCAAGACGATGAACAGATTCATCAACAGGCGGCGTGTGATAAAGGGGGAGCACAAGATGATCATGTGATGGAGGAAGAAGCGCAACAGGCACCTCCAACCCAAGTTCGAGCGATGATTCAAAGGGATCATCCCGTCGACCAAATTCTGGGTGACATTAGCAAGGGAGTAACTACTCGATCTCGATTAGTTAATTTTTGTGAGCATTACTCCTTTGTCTCTTCTATTGAGCCTTTCAGGGTAGAGGAGGCCTTGCTAGATCCGGACTGGGTGTTGGCCATGCAAGAGGAGATCAACAACTTCAAGCGCAATAAAGTTTGGACACTGGTGCCTCGTCCGAAGCAAAATGTTGTGGGAACCAAGTGGGTGTTCCGCAACAAACAGGACGAGCACGGAGTGGTGACGAGGAACAAGGCTCGACTTGTGGCAAAAGGTTATGCCCAAGTCGCAGGTTTGGACTTTGAGGAGACATTTGCTCCTGTGGCTAGGCTAGAGTCTATTCGTATCTTGCTAGCATATGCCGCTCACCATTCTTTCAGGTTGTTCCAAATGGATGTGAAGAGCGCTTTCCTCAACGGGCCGATCAAGGAGGAGGTGTACGTGGAGCAACCCCCTGGCTTCGAGGATGAACGGTACCCCGACCACGTGTGTAAGCTCTCTAAGGCGCTCTATGGACTTAAGCAAGCCCCAAGAGCATGGTATGAATGCCTTAGAGACTTTCTAATTGTTAATTCTTTCAAGGTTGGGAAAGCCGATCCAACTCTTTTTACTAAGACATGTGATGGTGATTTGTTTGTGTGCCAAATTTATGTCGATGACATAATATTTGGTTCTACTAACCAAAAGTCTTGTGAAGAGTTTAGCAGGGTGATGACGCAGAAATTCGAGATGTCGATGATGGGCGAGTTGAACTACTTCCTTGGGTTCCAAGTGAAGCAACTCAAGGACGACACCTTCATCTCACAAACGAAGTACACGCAAGATCTGCTAGAGCGGTTTGGGATGAAGGACGCCAAGCCCGCAAAGACACCGATGGGAACCGACGGACACACCGACCTCAACAAAGGAGGTAAGTCCGTTGATCAAAAAGCATACCGGTCAATGATAGGGTCTTTACTTTATTTATGTGCTAGTAGACCGGATATTATGCTTAGCGTATGCATGTGTGCTAGATTTCAATCCGATCCTAAGGAGTGTCACTTAGTGGCGGTGAAGCGAATTCTTTGATATTTGGTTGCTACGCCTTGCTTCGGGCTCTGGTATCCAAAGGGGTCTACCTTTGACTTGGTTGGATACTCAGATTCCGACTATGCTGGATGTAAGGTCGATAGGAAGAGTACATTAGGGACGTGCCAATTCTTAGGAAGGTCCCTGGTGTCGTGGAACTCTAAGAAACAAACCTCCGTTGCCCTATCCACCGCTGAGGCCGAGTACGTTGCCGCAGGACAGTGTTGCGCGCAACTACTTTGGATGAGGCAAACCCTCCGGGACTTTGGCTACAATCTGAGCAAAGTCCCACTCCTATGTGAGAATGAGAGTGCTATCCGCATGGCGGAAAATCCTGTTGAACATAGTCGCACAAAGCACATAGACATCCGACATCACTTTTTGAGAGACCACCAGCAAAAGGGAGATATCGAAGTGTTTCATGTTAGCACCGAGAACCAGCTAGCCGATATCTTTACCAAGCCTCTAGATGAGAAGACCTTTTGCAGGCTGCGTAGTGAGCTAAATGTCTTAGATTCGCGGAACTTGGATTGAATTGTAGCATACATGTATTTATGCCTTTGATCATGTTCATTATGCATTTTGTTGCTTATTTTGGTGCTCAAGTTGTACAAACACTCCCTGGACCTCACAAGTCCGTTGCAAAGTGATGCACATGTTTAGGGGGAGATGTGTTACAACTTGACCCTTTGAGACTAACCATATGCTTGAGTTTGCTTGATTTAGTCTCGAAGGAGAATTGAAAGGGAAATGGTGGACTTGGACCATGAAAGACTTCCACTGCACTCCGATGAGAGGGTAACTTATTCCAAGTTCATCTCATGAACTCTTATTGCCATTTGCTCTTAATTGAAGATTTTGGTGAGGCAATGGGGTTCAAGGGCCAAGATTAATCCCGTTTTGGTGCTTGATGCCAAAGGGGGAGAAAATAAAGGCCAAAGCAATAAATGGATCAGCTACCACTTGAGAGATTTTGAAAATAGTAGAATAGAGCCTTTTGTTTTGGCAAAACTATTTTATTGTCTCTCTTGTCAAAAGTTGGCTTCCTGTGGGAGAAGTAGTGATTATGGGAATAGGGGGAGTTTTTGAAATCTTTGATCAATCTCTTTTGGAATAACTCTCTTTATGCTTCAACATGTGTGTTTGACTTAGAGATAGAGATTTGAGTTTGATTTGCAAAAACAAACCAAGTGGTGGCAAAGGATGATCCATATATGCCAAAATTGAATCAAAATCAATTTGAGTTTATTTGAAGTGATTTTGCACTTGTTCTAGTTGCTTTATGTTGTGTTGGCATAAATCACCAAAAAGGGGGAGATTGAAAGGGAAATGTGCCTTTGGGTCATTTCTAAGTATTTTGGTGATTGAATGCCAACTCAAGTGCTTAAATGTGAATTTATGCCATGGATGAATAAAGTGCAAATCAAGAGCAAAGGTATGTTTCTAAGTCTTAGTACATTGGTTTTGTGTACTAATATACTTGTCTAAGTATTGGAAACAGGAAGAAAAAGAAAAGAAAAAGAGTTGGCTGTGTACAGCCAAGAGGCTGTTTTGGTCTGGGGCACCGGACTGTCCGGTGGTGCACCGGACAGTGTCCGGTGCGCCAGGCTGCCTCGGCCGAAGTAGCCGCTCTCGGGAATTCACTGACGGCGTACGGCTAAAATTCACCGGACTGTCCGGTGTCCACCGGACTGTCCGGTGAGCCAACGGTCGGCCGCGGAATCTGCGCGCGACACGTGGTCGGGCCAACGGTCGGAAGAAGGCACCGGACTGTCCGGTGTGCACCGGACTGTCCGGTGCGCCAGATCTGCAACGGTCGGCAACGGTCGGCTGCGCCTGTTAAGGAAAGAAATCGGGCACCGGACAGTGTCCGGTGTGCACCGGACTGTCCGGTGCGCCCGACGACAGAAGGCAAGGATGGCCTTCCAGATTCGTTCTCAACGGCTCCTAGCTGCCTTGGGGCTATAAAAGGGACCCCTAGGCGCATGGAGGAGAACACCAAGCATTCCTATAACATTCCTAAGCACCAAGACATCGATCTCACGCATTCGTTTCATTGTGATAGCATCTAGAGCTCTTGTTGAGTTGCGAACTCTTTGAGTTGTGTTGCGAGCTCTTGTTGCGACTTGTGTGCGTATTGTTGCTCTGATCTTTTGAAGTCTTGTGTGCGTTGCTCATTCCCCCTTTGCTCTGTGTTCTTTGTGAACTTCAATTGTAAGGGCGAGAGGCTCCAAGTTGTGGAGATTCCTCGCAAACGGGATTGAGAAAAAGCAAGCAAAACACCGTGGTATTCAAGTGGGTCTTTGGACCGCTTGAGAGGGGTTGATTGCAACCCTCGTCCGTTGGGACGCCACAACGTGGAGTAGGCAAGCGTTGGTCTTGGCCGAACCACGGGATAAACCACTGTGTCATCTCTGTGATTGATCTCTTGTGGTATTGTGTTTTGTTGAGACTCCTTTCTAGCCACTTGGCATTTATTGTGCTAACACTTAACAAGTTTTTGTGGCTATAAGCTTAAGTTTTACAGGATCACCTATTCACCCCCCCTCTAGGTGCTCTCAAGAGCCCGACCCTCCCTCAGGGGCTAAAAAGGGGGGAACCCCTCTGCGTCAAAATTTTCAATCGAAAAGGCTTTTGCGTTCCCCTGGCTATGTCGGAAGCAGGACCCCAAGGAGCGAACGCGGGTGCGTGTAAGTGGCAAGGCTGACTGAGCCGAGGGACTCCTACGCCTCTGGGTTACGGACACCTCACTCGTCACCCACCACGAAAAATGACTCCTACTTGAGGAAGCCACCCTGCTACTGACGGGCGGGGCCGGACACGCAAAATGAAAGGAAAAGGGGCACAACTTTATGCAACGATAATAAAGTGTTCAGGCCTCAGCGGCCGCAAAAAGACACACGTGCATCCAACAGAAACTGCCCCGATAGAGTTAGGCGTCGCTCGGGGAAGGAGCCGCGCCTTCGGCCTCGTCCCCGCCCTCGGCAAAGTCCATCCCGTCTTCGGACGACGGCGCAGGCGGGAGGATCTCTGCCTCGAAGGTGGTCGCCAGCACTGCGCTCGGACCCACGGCGACCGCGTCGAGCCTCTAGACTTCTGCCAGGGCGGCTTCATCTTCGTCAGGAAGGCAATACCCCTCGCTGACCCGCTCTAGGTCCACGACGTAGTGGGAAGCGAGCACGGCGAAGGCCCGCCTGACGCCGTGGTGTAGCGCCTCGCGGAGTCTGCCGCGCACATGATCGCCCAAGGCCTGCAGGCGACTTTGAGGGGAGCTTCCTGAGGGGACGTCGCCGAAGCCAAGGACCCGGCAGAAGTCCGAGACGGCCTCAGACATGGCCGCATGGTCGGCCTCCCTCTACTCGGCCGCCCCGGCAAGCGCCTCGGCAAGCGCCTTGGCGGACTCATCGAGGGCGGACTCGAGCTCTGCGAACAGTCAGAACGAAAGATCTCAAACACAAGCGGAGGAAACAAGCTGAAACGAAAACCAAAAATGGCCAGGGCGTACCTCCGGCTCGGGCACGCTGCTCCGAGGCTGCGACCTGGGCTACGGCTAGGTCGGCTGCAAGGGCTCTAGCCCGGCTTCGGCCTCGGCAGCCCGGCCCCGAGATTGGTCTCGCTCATTGACGACCTGGTCGAACTCCGACTACTGTCGTGGCACCTCTGCGCGTGCCGCTGCCGCCTCTGCGCGTGCCGCTGCCGCCTCGGCTCTCAGATCGGTGCAGAGCAACCGAAGGTCCGCCACCTCGGCGCCCTGCTGAGAGAGGCGCGCAGTAGCCCCGGCGAGCGAGGTCCTCAGGGATCGCAGCGAGCCCCAGACGTCGACCTCGTGGCGGATGAACGACGACTTGGCGACGCTCAGATCCGTCAGATCCTGAGGGAAGGAAGCGGGGCGTCACAAAAGACGCCTTGGTCACAAAAAAAGGTATGCCTGAAACCATTACCTGGAGGATTTTGGGGACGTCCCTGCAGAAAACCTCCAGCGACGACCGGAGCGACCCCACCGTCGCTTCGGCACACTTGCGGAGCTCGTCCCAAGACTGCTCCTCCCGTTCATCGTCAAGAACGAAGAAGGGATCCGAGGCCTCACGGGTCCGGAACCGGAGCAACTGGCGCCGACCCTCGGAGCTCCGCCGCACAGCGACAAGGCTGCCGCTCGGCGGGACGGATTGCGTTTCCACGCCCCCCTCCTCCGAGGCACCGAGCGCCGACGCCTCGGCCATCTCAGCGTCGGCAGCAACAGGTCGCTCCCCGACTGGGATGGCAGCGGCTTCAGTAGCAATAGGTGCCAGCACCGCCGGCACGTCCGGTGGGGCCAGGGCCACGTTCGCGTCAGCCGCCTCCTCTAGCACGATGATCGCCTCGGCAGAAGAGCCGGCCTCGGGAACTCGCTCCACGGCGACTGGTGCCGCCTGAGCCCCCTGCTGTGGAGCGCCTTGCGAGAAGGTCAGCTGAACGGCAAGGCCCGGAGCGGCGCCGGCTGCGGAAGCCGACACTGTCTTAAGGGCCTTTCGGGGAGCCAGATCGGTCAGGCCATGGCTTCGCTTGCTGAGGAGGAAAGAAAAATCGTGGTCGGGACATACGAATGAAAAGCCAGGACGAAGACGTTCCAAGATACTTACCCGCTCCGGGCCATGATCAACCGTGCCTGAGGGGAGGTCTTTCGGATCTCGACCCCCGAAGGCGCCGCCGAGGTCCGCCTCGCCGGCAGCTTCGGCACCACCCTTGCTTTAGGTGCCTTGGACGCCCGGGAGACGGACTGCCCAGGCACTGCCACGGCGACCTGAGGGTCGCTCTCCTGCGCTGCCGGCGTGGGCGACGACTCTCGGGGAACAGACGCCTCGGCCTGACTCCCCGAGGTCACCTCAACTCCCCCGGCTGAGGGGTCAAGTACCCTCTCGGTCTGCCCCCGCTCTTCGGGCTGGGACCTCGGCGTCCCGACTCCGGGGACTGACGGCGCCAGCCCACTCGGGGGCTGGCTTGACGGCTCCTGGCCTAACCTCAAGCCCGGGCTGAAGCCGAGGCGGGCAGCCATGTCGTCATCCTCGTCATCATCTTCATCATCGTCGTCGTCATCAGGCGTTTCCGGCGACGGCTCCCTCGGGAGCCCCTCCCTCTCCTGCCAACGATGGAGCTTTTCCAAGGCGTCTCGAGCCCGCATCCGCTCGCGGGCCCGAGCCTTCTCCGCGTCCTTCTTTTTCTTCTTCTCCTCCGCGGCAACCCGCCGCGCTGCTCGGTCCACCGCATCCTCCGGGACCCGTGGCAGGGAAGGCTTGTGCCACCCTACCTCCTGGAGACGGATGGAAATCCCGACCGTAAGAACCAGGGGCAACCCGACACAAGAAGAAGGAAGGAGCGGACACTCACCAGAGTCACGCACCCTTGGTCGGGGCGCATCAAGGGCTGGGAAAGGGCGCTAGTGTCCGGTTTCCCCAACGCGACGGCCACCCGCCCGTGGAGAACGTCGACGGGAAGAGGATCCGAGGACATCCGCGAGCCCTCCAAGTCAGCCTCCGGCGTCATCTCCCAAAGCGGCAACCGCCGCTCTGCCAAGGGAAGCACCCTCCGGCGGTGGATGGCGGCAATCACTCCCGCAGCGGTGAGTCCCCCTTTCCGCAGCGCCTCCAGGGCCTTGAGAAGGGGCTCGAGGTTCTTCTATCTGTCGTGCGGGGTCCCGTGGCGCCAAGCATCGGCGGCGACGGTAACCACTCGCTGGGAAAACGGCGGGAGCATCTCGCCGTCGTTGCGGAGGTAGAACCACCTGCGCTGCCACCCTTTATTCGAGGACGCAAGGATGAATGTACAGCAACGCTCGCGACTGCCTCAGCTGGAGGATGCAGCCTCCGGCCCGCACTGCCGCGCGGACCCTTCTCTCCCCCGTCGGCGAAGCAAAAAGCTCCGCGGAAAAGAGATGAGTCCACAAGTCCTAGTGGGGGCGATCCCCAAATACCCTTCGCACACCGCTACGAAGATGGCGGCTTGCGAGATGGAGTTGGGGCTGAGGTTGTGCAACTCCACCCCATAGTTGTGCAGGATCGCCCGCATAAAGCGGCTCGCCGGCACACCGAATCCCCGCTCATGAAAGGAGACAAAGCTCACGACGTACCCCGGCGGCGGGGACGGAGCAGCTCCGCTCGCAGGGGGAATCCACTCCGGCCGCTTCTCATCAGAGAGAGGGCGAAGTAAACCCTCAGCAACAAGATCCTCCAGGTCACCCGCCGTGACCGTGGAGAAAGGCCATGGATCGCGCGGCGAGATGATGGTCACCCGGTCGGCCATCACCGAGCAAAAGGGGTGGCGGCGGAAAGGACTGGGTAAGCGGTTTCCTTTTCTCTGGCTAAACCTCTCGGGTTGCGAAAACCTAAGGGGGAGGCGAGCAGCGGAGCAAAGAACCGTCGCCAGACCCTCCTCCGAGTATATAAAGGCCAAGACGAGACCCGTTCAACATTTCGTCCGGACCCGCCGCGGGATTCAAAAAACCCAAAGCGAAACGGCCGTTCCTCGAACGACTCGCGCACGCGCAGCGGCTGCCCCGCGAACCGCACGCCCCGTCGCATTAACTCCGCGGCGGGAAAGGCGGCGCCTCTGGCAGGAGAAGCAAGCGACGCTTCGCCTTCGCCATAACGACCGCGTCAAAAAAGGTACGCCGCGTCGTTCAATTTCGTATCCTTTTCCTTTTCCTCTTTCTCTCTTACAACAGGGACCGAGAAAGGGGGATACCCCGAAAAGGATCCTTCTCCGTGAAGGAACCAGGCTCCGAGCCTCCCTACTGATCAGAGGTTCGAAGGCCGGCCTCTCGGAGGGGTTCAACAGCCGCCTCAGAGCGCGTGGGCTCCACACCCACTACTGGTCAGAGGTTCGAAGGCCGGCCCCTCGGAAGGGTTCAACGACCGCCTCAGGCTACTCGGGCTCCGCGCCCACTACTGATCAGGGGTTCGAAGGCTGGCCCTCGAAGGGTTCACAGCCGCCTCAGACACAGAGCGAGGGATGACCATGAGTACGTTCGATACATAACCAAGGCTCGGGCTGCGCTCCCGAGGTACCCTAGGACATTTCCGAGACCAGCGGGAACGATCTTGTAACGGAATCCCATCAGAGGGAGGCATCGAGCCCTCGGACCCCGTCGACAGGGGACCGGGTCCGGCAGATCACCCGCAGGTACTTTTGGGCGCGCCTCTGGGCCTCTAGCCGACCCCTAGCAAATGGGGCACGGACGTCCGCTCGGATTACCCGCCAGCACCTCACCGGAGACACCATGTTCGGCGCCCACCGAGGGCAACATGGCGCTTTCCCCTCCTCCTCCTTGCGGAAAGGCGACGCAGGGGGGTATGTAAAAAAGTCGAGTCTGTCCCTGATCGTCCTCTCGCCCTGTGCAGAGGCTCGGGGGTTGCTCTCGCAAACCCGGCTCCGGCCAAACCGTTGACAGCGTCAACATACCAGCCCGAGAACTTGGAACCCGACCGTGCACCCGGGCTACGGCCAGCTCGCATGAGGGAACGACCAGACCAGCCGAAGTATTACGCGAGGCATTAAGACCTCGGAGGAGTCAAACCACTCCTCCAAGGCCTCGGGGGCTACACCCGGAGGGTGCGCTCGTGCGCACCCACCGGAACAAAACGCAACCGAGAAAGGCTGGTCCCCTTGCAAAAAAGTGCGACAAAAGCCTCCAAGCGAGTGCTAACACTCCCTTCGAGGCTCGGGGACTACTGTCGGGGACCATAATTAGGGGTACCCTCAAGGCTCCTAATTCTCAGCTGGTAACCCCCATCAGCACAAAGCTGCAAAGGCCTGATGGGTGCGATTAAGTCAGGGATCGGTCCATTCGAGGGACTCGATCACGCCTCGCCCGAGCCTAGCCTCGGACAAGGGCAGCCGACCCTGGAGGATCTCCGTATCGCCCGAGGCCCCCCTCCAGCGACGAACATACTTCTGGCTCGCCCGAGGCCCTGTCTTCGCCAAGAAGCAACCCTGACCAAATCGCCTCGCCAACCGACCAGATCGCAGGAGTATTTAATGCAAAGGTGGCCTGACACCTTTATCCTGACACGCGTCCTCCAGTCGACAGAGCCGAAGTGACCGCAGTCACTTCGCCGCTCCACTGACCGGCCTGACAGAAGGACAGCGCCGCCTGCGCCGCTCCGACTGCTGTGTCGCTCGACAGAATGAGACTGACAGGTAGTCAGGCTCGACCTCAGGCACCATAGGAAGCTCCGCTCCGCCCGACCCAGGGCTCAGACTTGGGCTCAGCCCAGAAGACGACGAACTCCGCTCCGCCCGACCCAGGGCTCGAACTCGGGCTCAGCCCCTGAAGACGGCGAACTCCGCTCCGCCCGACCCAGGGCTCGGACTCGGGCTAAGCCCCGGAAGACGGTGAACTCCGCTCCGCCCGACCCAGGGCTCGGACTTGGGCTCAGCCCCAGAAGACGACGAACTCCACTCCGCCCGACCCAGGGCTCGGACTCGGGCTCAGCCCCTGAAGACGGCGAACTCCGCTCCGCCCGTCCCAGGGCTCGAACTCGGGCTAAGCCCCGGAAGACGGCGAACTCCGCTCCGCCCGACCCAGGGCTCGGACTTGGGCTCAGCCCCAGAAGACGACGAACTCCGCTCCGCCCGACCCAGGGCTCGGACTTGGGCTCAGCCCCAGAAGACGACGAACTCCGCTTCGCCCGACCCCAGGGCTCGGACTCAGCCCTGGCCTCAGCCGACGGTCTCTGCATCGCCCGACCCAGGGGCTCGGACTCGACCACGGCCACGGAAGACAGACTCGACCTCGACCTCGGAGGAGCCTCCACATCACCCAACCTAGGGCGCGGGCCGGCCACGTCAATGGGAGGCGCCATCATTACCCTACCCCAAGCTGACTCAGGCTACGGGGAACAAGACCAGCGTCCCATCTGGCTCGCTCCACCAGATAGGCAATGATGGCGCCCTGCACGCTCTGTGACGACGGCGGCTCTCAGCCTCCTTACGGAAGCAAGAGGACGTCAGCAAGGACTCGATAGCCCCGACAGCTGTCCTTCCGCCAGGCTCCGGCGCTCCTCCGACGGCCACGACACCACACGAACCGGGTGCCACAACCTCTCCGGCTGCCACGACGACATGTACTTAGGGCGCTAGCTCTCCTCCGCTAGACACGTAGCACTCTGCTACACCCTTCATTGTACACCTGGATCCTCTCCTTACGCCTATAAAAGGAAGGACCAGGGCCCTCTTAGAGGGGCTTGGTCGCGCGGGGACGAGGACGGGACAGGCGCTCGCGTGAGGCCGCTCGCTCCCTCTCCCGCGTGGACGCTTGTAACCCCTACTGCAAGCGCACCCGACCTGGGCGCAGGACGAACACGAAGGCCGCGGGATTTCCACCTCTCTCACGCCCGTCTCCGGCCGCCTCACTTCCCCCCTTCGCGCTCGGCCTCGCGCCGACCCATCTGGGCTGGGGTACGCAGCGACATTTCACTCGTCGGCCCAGGGACCCTCCGGTCTCGAAACGCCGACAAACACAGCAGCAAAACCTCTGACAGAAAAATGTCTAACATTAGGTTTTTGGATTGTTAGAATTATAGGCATTTTCCGTATTATTTTAATTCCATAAAATAACATTATGATGATGACATATAACAAATAATTAACCATAGAAATCGTGATTTCAAATTGATCCATACCAATATGGATCAAGAGAACATAGAGCATATGAATCATATAAATATAATAAGTATATAAACATGGTTCATGAATTATTACGGAACAACCAAAAATAAGTAGATAGCAATATAAACAGCATGACTGTAAAACTAAAACAAACAGATATAACATATTATAAAATGACAGAATAGATGAGATAAATACATGACTACATATGAAACATATGTAATCTGCAGAACGCAAAACAGTAGGGAAATAAACTGATCATACCCTCCTATACGCTCTGATGATCTGGATCCTTGTCCAGCTTCCCTTGTCATGTCGCCAGGAAGAAGACGTTTTGGGCAGTCGCGTAGACGCTCCCCAAAAACCTAATTGTCGATCCTCCGTGCAAGGTCTCGAACGACAAGGGCTCCGGAGGCACGTGCCCTCTCGCTTCTCTGTGCGCGCAGAGTCATGAGATGTGAACACTCTCACTTGCGGCTGGATTGTGACACTGAAATGGTTCTATTCTCTTGTACCAAGTGCCAGGGGTTCTCCTCTATTTAACCTCTCGCAGAGGGAAGCTGAAGGAGAAGGGTCGCGTGCTGCACGCCAAGGGACGCTGACGAAGAGACATGCAATTGAGAGGTTTACGCTGATAGTGAGTGCTAAAAATTAGGTTTACGCGCGCGCGTGTGGCACGCCCTTGTCCGTTTCTTGACTTCTCAAATTAGGTGATAATTCCCACCATATAAGTCAAGACAAAAGACCCTTGGACTTCTAATATGGTACTATTTGTATTCTCCACCACTACACACCATAAAGTTTATCCAATAAATGGGCAAGGCACATAAAAGATCCAACAAAAAGTACTAACAGACAGATCTATCACCTCGTAAAAATAGTGTCATTTAGCCTGTTGTTGTATTGCATACTTTAGTCCAGAAAAAAAATTCTAACATAATGAATTTGAAGTATCTTTGATTTTGAAAGGATATTATTAAATTTGTTATGAGATATATTTTTAGAATATTTTATCGAGTGCCATAAACATTATTATTTATTTATTTATTTGAACTTTAAACGCTAAATAAACTTGGACGGAGGTGGATGTGGGGGTGGCTACTGCATCCGTTCGGCTGAGGCCTTGTGCGTGCCTGCCTCATGATTGTCGTCTCGTGTGGATTGGTGCAGCCTGGCACTGGCTCGGCTAGTTCTAAGTGAAACGGAGGAGAACAAACAAACAAACAAAGGAGACAGGCGCTTCAACTCCAGTCCACGCCGACTGCTCGCTGCTGCGTGTTGTTGTTGAGTAGTAGGAGGCGGAAGTGACATGTCCTCTTGCTAGGTCTAGAGGGAGTAGGAGCCGAGAGCTGACTTGATGACTCGAGAGTGAATTCATGGTGGCTCAGCAGTGTCGCTTTCTTTTTGCCCAGGTGGGCAAGGGCAAGGGCAAGGCAAAGAAAGATTCGTGTCAAATTATGATCACCATCTTGAGCATTACTGCATGGCTGCCTGCCTAATTCAGATTCAGAGCTGAGACTACTATCAAATTATATGGAACGCTTGGTTTCTTAATTGCGCCTAGCTTGTTTCGTGCAATGCCGGTGCTTGCATTGGCATACACTGCATTTTTCTTATTTTCAACGAGGCTGGCGAGAATAGAAGCAAACACTTGTCAGGCCTAAGCCTGTACTGCTGTATAAGCATGCCTAGTACTACTACAAGTCTACAACAACCTGAAAACGTGCGGCGCAGAAGCATTTGTACAGTGTTTATGCATGCAACAACGAGATCGCTGCACTATATGTTTCTGTCTGGCCACGATATCTGCTGCCACTGGTCCGTGTATCAAATATTCAAATGCTTTCTACGGTAGTACAGGTTCTTCATCAAGAGAAAAAAAAAGGACAGGGCGAGCAATGATGCACGTACCTCCAAGCTCCAAAAGGTGTTTTGTTTGTCCTACTGTTTCAGACCCTTTTCTTTTCTCCTTCCAACAATTCTCCCCACCCTTGCTGTGGCAGCAAGGATACGGCAGGTGATGTAAAAAAACTCCTGGCTCACGGGGGGTTACTACTGCGAATTGGCAGCCTGTTGCTAGTACACGAGTTCAACTCGTCATGCACATCAGTAGTCAACTAACCTTGGACATTTCTGCATGGCCAGCAAAATATCCGTTCAATAATAAGAACTCGAACTCTCTCCACCACCATGTCGTGTAAACGGCAATACAAATTACTGTTTTGCACCGTATATTATTTATAAAGTGTATTTTAAAATAGTGAGTGAGACAGAGAGTAACATATTCGGTTGACCTGAAATACTGTAGAACCTATAGCCACACCCAGATTAATGTCAAAGCAAGCAGTCTAAGCAGCAGGTTTTTCAAGTGATTATCGATCACCAGACAAATTGCCGAAGCCTATGCCTAGCTGCCTACCACTACCAAAAATCCAAAAGCCTAGCTACAGAATAGAGACGAGAACGTTTGCCAAACAATCCTCCTGGCCATGGATCGATCGACCATTCACCAGCAACAGTTCCTCCAAAGAAAAGAAAAAACACGTAAGTACAGTACACCAATGGGCTCATCAGCAGCAGCAGCTGGAGACCTGACGAGGGGATCGCAATCGCAGCATCCGGATCGATCACGGGTCCAGTGCTCGCCGGTCCGCGCAGCGGCACCTCCAGTTGAGAGGCTTGTAGTCGGTGTAGCTCTCCTCGGCGCTGCCGAACAGCCCTCCGCGGCGCCGGGGCTCGCCCCCGCGGCTGTCGGCCCGCGGCGCCACCGGCACCTGCACCGCCTCGCACCGCCCGCACGGCGCGCACTTGCCGTCGCACCGCGGCGGCCTCGACCCGATCAGCGACTCCGCCGTCGCCGCCCCCTCGCCGTCGCCGATCTGCTGCACCCGGCATTTGCCCAACAGCACAAGCAATTGCAATTGGTTGGCGGGGTTGAGAGACAGAGACAGAGACAGAGACAGAGACAGAGACAGAGACAGAGAGAGAGAGAGATGGAGATGGACTCGAGATGACGGCACTGACCTTTGGTGGACGCGGATCCTTGAGCCGGTAATGCGGCGCTCTACTACCTGCAATAATCAAGAAGAAAGCGGCGCACTTGCGTAAACAACGTCTACGAATCGAAGGCATAGAGGTGAGGGGATAGGAGTGGGACTACTAGAGGTTTTTAGGCAGGCGAACGAAAGATGTTTTTTTTTACCGTCGGCAGAGCGCAGGCCGTGAGAGGAGGAGGAAGAAGAAGAGGGTAGCAGGAGAAGAAGAAGCAGCAGCAGCGGCAGGAGGAGGGTTGTGGTGGAGTGGTAGAGCTGGAGTTCCATGAGAGCTCGGCTCGGAGCTTCACTGAACGTCGCCTAGCTAGCTAGCCACTGTCTGAAATGAGGTCGGCAACAGTAGGTAGGGTGCCCGGTTTATATCGATCACAGAGGATGGACGGACAGCAGCGCCACCAACATGGTCACTGTTCACATGGGCAGGGGTTCCTTGTGCCTGTGGTTGTTCAGAATCAATACGAGTAGAGCACGTACTGTACGTACGTACTCCGCGACCACGAGAGAGAGAGTGTCGGTTCAGAGAAGAAAGCGAGGGAGAGAGATAGAGGGGGGGGCAGCCGGGCAGGAGGTGATGTACAGCAGTGTACAACCGTGGATCAGGTCATTGAATGCGCTGAGGCCATAAAGGCCCCCCCCGCCGGCCATTGCTTCGGCAGCAGCCAGCAGCGAGCTCAAAAGCTGAAGTTGAGAGAGAGAGAGTGAGAGAGAAGCCGGCCGGAGCGAAAGCTGAGGTGGTGGACTGGTGGTGCCGCAGACACGAGAGCTGGCATTGCGAAAACGACATGAGCCTTGCACGATCAGGGGAGGGGGGCAGTGGGCACGGATTGCTGTGGTCCTTCGACGGAGCAAGCGCCCGGCCGCCGCTCCATGAGAAAGGAAAAACAACTTTGCGATTCTCGGCACACGATGAGCTGAAGCACTGAAGCAGTGTGGTGGGTCTGAGGGAGGAAGCGAGGCAGGGGAAACCGGAGACGCAAGCGAGGGCGAGGCGGCTTTGCATCGCATCGCATCGCATTGCATGGAAGGAACGATCCTTGCTGCCAGTGCCAGCCAAACGAAGCGGGCCACGGGGGCGTGTCCTGTGCAGATTCTCTCCCCCACCCCTGCCGAAAGCGAGCGCAGAGAGAGGAGAGGTCCAAGGATTTCAATGGACAGCTGAATGGCGCTAGTAGTAGAGTAGGAGCAGAGTAGTAGTGTAGTGTAGTCCTTCACACCTGCCGGCTGCAAAAACATGTTTTTCACAAAGTTTTTTCTTTCTTTCGATACTTGTAAAAAGACATGTTTTTTCTTCTTCTTCGGTTTTACTACTACGCTTTTGGATCCTCCGTCCTAGTCCTAGCTAGCAATAATATCGTTGGGGGGGGGGGGGGGGGGGGGGGGGAAAGGAGGTTCTGGTCAAGCTGTGAAACCTGCTACATACACGGCACTAGAGCAGCAGCGTCATATGATATTTCACTCGACAGGAAGTCAATAGTCGTAATTCCCGCGATGCATGGGTTCTCTGCACGACAGACAGCCGATGGCATTCCAAAGCACTAGTCCTTTATTGAGGGCTCCTTTGAAATACCTGAATTTTATAGAAATGATATAAGAATTTTTAGAAATTAGTTTAAAAACATAGAAAAATGTAGGATTTAGATTTTTTTTATTTGTTCCAAAGAGGGCCTGAGTCGCAAAAAAACTAGAGTGTAGTATCCACCCAAAATATATTTGGTGCGAAAAGCTTGCCAAGCTAGTTCATGGACGACTTCATCGCATCTTGATCCATTCATTGGGTGTGTGTGTAGCACTCGTCCGAGATTGTCGCTGCCGCTGTCCAAACAAAACAATCTGATCGAAGAATAAACATGCTGCAGCCTAAATGTAATATGTTGCACAAGTAACAAGCCCTCCTATACTGCTTATGCTTAACCGCTTAGGCCATTTAGGTCCGGTTTAGAAGCTTAGTATTTTTACGACTTTAAAACAACACCAGGTATTTGGTCATATGGAAACCATTTAGGCCCTATTTGAAAGTGTAGTATTTTTTGTAGTTTTGAAAAAAATACTATGATATTTGATGATACTATAACTTTGGAACTCAAAATGTGTTTGGTTTGTACAGACAAAACACAGTTCTTAAATACCATGGTTTAACCTAAAACCGTGATATTTTTAGAGTTTTCGAAACTACACTCAAGACCTCAGTTTTCTTCTTTTCTCTCTACATATACTTTGTTTTTCCAATGGAACCAAACAGATCTCGGTTTTAAACAACACTGTGGTTTTACTGTGGTAAAGTAATATCGTAGTGTTTATGTCATGTACAATTGTAGACTATGGTATCTCAAAACTAAAATACTTCAAAACTGCATTTCCAAACACACCCTTAGGGTCAACGTAGTATTTTTGATGTTTTTGGGGAATACTGTGGTTTTTGAAGAATGAAGATACCACAATATTTTATACAATGAAGTGTTTGTTTGTGTTATAGAATACTTTGTTTTAAAAACTGTAGTATTATGAATACCATGATATTTTTAGAGTATTTGAAACTCCACTCCAAGTCAAAGTTCTGGCCACTTGACTATCTCCTTGTAGACTTATACTAGAATACTATGGTTTTAAACATTGTTTCCAAACACGTGTTATAATACTGTGGTTTTGGACGCGGTAAAAAATACCATAGTTTTGTCATGACATTTGATTACTGTAGTATTAAAAACCCATGGTTTTAAAAAAACTTTACTTCCAAACACGATCTTAGTTGCTACAGGCAAAACATAGTTTTAAATAACATGGCCTATTATAAAATTTTGGTATTTTTAGAGTTTTGAAAACTCCACTCAAGTTCTGAGGTTTCTTCTGTTCTCTCTACTAACACTTTGGTTTCCCAATGTAACCAAACATATCTCAGTTTTAAGCAATACTGTGATTAGACTGTGGTAAAGAAATACTCTAGCATATGTGTCGGGTATCCAGGAACAGGGTACCCTAAATAGGCCCATAAACCTCCTTTCCAATCCAAAGCCCCCGCTGAGCAAGTCTGCAAGGTGGAGCGATCGACCAAGTCCCCGACGAGCAAGTATGCAAGGCGGAGCGACGACCGAGTCCCCGCCGAGCAAGTCTGTGAGGCAAAGCGGCTGACCAAGTCCTCGCCGAGCAAGTCTACGAGGCGGGCGAAGACCCGAATCCAGTAGTACGAGCCCACACGAGCTACGACAAGATGCATAATCACCTAGCCACACCTAGACGTGTGCGCACCATACATGACAGACGCTAGGGAATCATATCAACATGATTGTACGCCCTCGCGAACGGTTCATGCGTGCCCCTGTTGCCTCGTAGGGTCGGTTAGTTATATGAGACCTCAGCACAGGAGTCTCAATAGTGGCTCGCATATCGAAAAATATGAGACAACACACAAGACCGAGCGTATATGTGACCACGTATGGCGGAAGGTGAGCAGGACATACAACGACAGGTGAAGCCATGCCACGTATGACCGTGCCCTAGGACAGACTCACGGGACCCGCCATGCACTACCACCAAGACATCAGCAACAGACTCGCTACATGGACCAACGCGATAGACAGTGCCATACCGAGGGTACGACCATGGCACAAAAGGAAAGAAGACCCACCACGTCGACCTGGGGAGACAACTCTCTCTCTCTCTATTTCCTTCTCATCAAAGGCAAGACTCCACTGTAAGGCTTCTCCCTTGATGTATAAAAGGGAGGACACACCTTTCTTCTGAACAGAGGTACTCTTATTGTAACACGCTCCCAAGCAATGCTACGATCAACACTACATTAGACTAGGGCACGATCCTGAACCAGTATAAACCCTCTATCTTCATCCACGTCTAAGTCCTAGTGATTCACCATCCGGAGTGAGTCCGTGCTAGCATCCCCACCGAACTCAAATCTTATTGTCCTTGGTTTCCAACACCAGGACAGTTGGCGTGCCAGGTAGGGGATCGTTAGCGTGCCAGTAGACATCTCCCACTCCGATGACCATGTATGGTTCTCTACTTCCTTATATGCATATAGGGCCGCCGTCATCGACATAGATATCAAAAGAGACTTGATCTCATCTAAAAGACCATAGTTTATTGAGATACATAGAAAATTAGTCCACATATACACCAGTGTGAGCAACTTGAGATATGATGGTAAAGTGCCTTGGTTTTGTTGTAACCCTCAACTAATGTTGATTGAAGGAGCTCATTGCATAAAAGGCATGACATGAGGTCATATGTTTAGATGGAGAAGATTAAGACACATGACTTGGTTATGATGGATCAGGTTGCAAAAGTGAAGGGCTAAGTCAGAAGCTTTGGAGTGACAGACACACATTGCGGTGAAGGTTGAGCAAGGACTTGGTGTCGATGGACCAAGACAACGATGAAGAGCAAACGAAATTATGATTGATAAAACCAATAAGACTATGTGATGATATGAAGTCGATTATATCATTCAAGAAAGATCAAGTCAAGTATTGATTTATGTTTATGATCATGTGGCTTGGAGAAGAATGAAGAAACCAATAAGACCATGATGCTTTTTCCTTGACTTGCTTTTGTTGCTCTGGTTTTTCTACTTCATTGATGTTATGCACAGCTTTTGACATTACCCGGGTTCCTTTGGCCCTTCTAGGGTCCTCGAGACTGCCATATACTGATATTGGGCCTTGAATACTTGGCATCTTGATACACAAATACGTTGGATGGACAATGGCTTCAAAGAAATGCAACATTATCATCGGCGGGTGGCGGCGCCCCGGCTAGATGGCAGACGACGACGCAGTGGTTGGCGTGCCGGCGACACCGTTCGTGCATGCTGGCTGCTATGGCTCTAGCGGGCGGCGGCTCTCTGACTGGATGGCAAGCGACGATGCGGCGGCTCTCTGACTGGATGGCAAGCGACGATGCGGCGGCTCTCCGACTGGATGGCAAGCGACGAGACGATGCAACGGTTGGCGTGCTGACGACGCTCTGTTCGTGCATGCTGGCGGCTAGGTTTAAGGGTGTGTTTGGTTTGGCTTTTGGCTTTGAAAGCCAAAAGCCAATCAAAGGGCTAGATACAAGAAACAACTTTTTCTAAAAGCCGATTTTCTCGTAGTGCAAATCTGAAAGCACCACTGGATCTGCTTTTAGTGGCTTTTCGGATGAAACTATGAAAACATATATCGAAGAATTTTTAACGACTTTTAGTGGTTTCCACCAAACGGTTTTTAGCTTTTTAACAGCTTACAGCCTACAACAGCTTTTTTCACAGCAACTTTTTTCACCGCCACAGTCCAACCAAACAGACCCTAAGTCTTCTTTACAGTTACAAGGTTGGATGGGTTATTCAGCTTATTTTTACCAGGCCTAAATAAGTCAGATGGCTTAACTCCCACGATTAATCGTGGCTAGTCAGCGACTAGTAGAGCGACTAATAGAGAAGGTCGAGTTGCTTAGGGCACCTACTTCTTGACTAGTCAAGATTAATCGCCTGACTTTAAAACATTGGTGGAGCCTAGCGAAATATACTTTGAACTGTTAGCTGGTAACTACTGTTATATTACCGGTTATTTATAGACATAGTTATGTATTTATGGCAACAGTAACAAGGGATTTGTGTTATAAGTTGGTATAAGACAAAGGGATCATCGTTCGGAGAAGCAAATACGCAGCAAATATCTTTGTATTTGGAGAACAAATTCTGGTCCAGTATATGGGTACAAAACAACTGAGATTCTGAATTCTGAAAAGGGAAGAAAAGAACCTAAACGGCCCAAAATTATCAAGAAGGGTAGAGATAAGATACCCCTTTACACTTTACAGTGGGTTCTACTCCTTCAGTATAACTCTAATCCTGTCTTCAAAACAAGAACATTTCCCACATGTTCCTCTTTGGCCGAGAATCGATCGACAAAGAGAACTTGGTACCAACTTAGTACACCCATCTTAATAAACAAAATGGTCGATCATGTGGTTGATCACGTCAGCTCCATCGGAGTTCAAGAAATAGGTCTTGACCTGAAATACAAGAGGAGGAAATGGAAAGAATGGATCAATGCTCAGACAGGACTAACTTACATTTTCTGCTTAACGTAACAGTTTTTCAAACTCATGAACTGATTGCCAGGGGGGGTTAATCACATACCTGAATAGTGCTATGAGCGAAAATCCTTTGTCTACTTTTTTTGAAGCTAACATCTACCCTTTCCCATGAAACTCTATTCAGACCTTTGAGCATCACCTCTGAAGTTAAAAGGTAATCCAATTAAGAGAAAAATAATTTCAGTAATCATAAAGAAAGAACAACTAATTTATTAGACACAAAAGAAGAACAAATTTATAGTTACGAATCAATGGCTTAACATACAAAAAGATGTATGAATATGGAATTTCTTCATTCCAGCAAAAATAAGAGAACTTTGCACCACACCTTCCATTTCACTAGTCGTTTTTGCCTCGTAAATCATCGCATCCAAAAAATCAACATCCTCAACTTTTGGCCCTTCCACATATACAATGTGTGGATATCTATTGTTGTTTATAAAACTTCGGGGCTGATGCACATGAATTTTCAGATTCAGGAGCCCAGCTTAAATACCAAAATGAGTTATAGTGAATATACTACCTCAGGAAGCTCGTGTTGACGACGAATTGATGATGTCCTCCAGCCAACGATAACTAGTTTATTAGTCAAGGCCATAGTAATGGTAGTTGATAGTTACTCAATAGATAAATCAAAAGGCTTATGTGATGTCAAAACTGGAAGCATTTATAAGGATAAGGATACAGTCATTACAAACATTGGAGTAAGCAACACGCCGCTTGAAAGAGCGGAGAGCTGACCTGCAGCATAAGCAAAGTGCATGTTGGAACATCAGCACCAACTTACACATCTGTGAAACAAGTAGAATTATTTTTTATTGCATACATGAAATGGAGACCACCATAATCAGTAACCATCTGTAGAAGAAGTGGTGGTTTCTCATCTTCCATATCTTTCAGGAAGAGATGTTTTCCACTTCTCCCAGCAATCCAAGACAAACGATACGCCATCTTTTCTAATTTGTTGGAACCACGAAGAAGTGGTATCTGCCAGTGCATAACAGAAACCGAATCAGTCAAATATGTGGATTCTTCATGGCTATGCAGCCATGAGACCTGTAGCATTATAAACTTATACTCTTTGATCCGTTACCATACGGGTTATCTTAGATTTTTTTCTGAAGTCACAGAGAATAAACGCCATTATCTTTACTAGCTCAGTGATATAAAAGGCCATGGTTGAACTATAGCATTTGGGATTGTAAATACGTGACATTTATGAAGAAGTAACACGGGGTACTAGTATTGATATGAGGAAACAAGTACATGCATTTAGTACACCAGAACAATCATGTCATGTGAGTCAAATAAAAGAAAACAAGGACACCTTATGTTGTAGCACCAATAGGAACAAATTTATTGAGGAAAATGAAGCATCTAACTGATTACCTTCTTTATAGAACTCAGTTTATAATTAGTACCCACTCCCCTGTATAAATATGATCAACAATACTATACAAAATCCTACAAATTCAACATGGATTATATCACAACTATACCACAATACGCAGGTTACAAAAGAAAATAATTCAACACCAACTTCCAAATTATAAGTGCTTGAAATTTTTTAACCTAACCTGTTTGTGTGATATTGTACCGAGGTGTGGTGTTGCAAAAGTGATGAAGTTAATAGGCTCCAAACCAACAATTTTCCCTTTGCTGTGCTGGTTACTAGAATAGTCAACAGCATGGTTCTCAAACTTTTCATGAGAATCTTTTTGTGTCTCGCTCTCATATAATAATGCAATAGCATATCTTGCAATTAGTCCACCCAATGAATGCGCAACAAAGGAAATCTTGCAAAGCTCCGGTCTACTGTCAACAATAGAAGCCACCTTCATACAGAAAAGCAACAGTTAATTCAAAGAAACATGTGCAAAAAGCAAAAAGTGCTGCTGCTGATATCCAATGCAGGGTTTAATAATGAAGGAAAAGGCAGAAAATGTCCATTAATGTAAATTATAAAATGTTCATTCTTGATTCTTCTCAACATAATACTCTTTCAATGTTAGTTCATTGGCACTTACCTCGTCTGCCAATCTTCTCCCCATCACATCAACTCCATCAAAGGTTCGAGCTGCTGAGTTGCACCCACTGCCTGTGCCACCCAATCAAAATTGCCACTATATTAGCCAAGCTAAGCAGAACAAAAAAAAACAGATAGAAGGGTGCTTGTTCGGACGTTAGATAAGTTTTTGGGATTAAAAGTAGAGTTTTTTCCATTGTTGTTTAACTCACAGTGAACAACCACGTCTTCAGGGTGTTTCTTGATGAAGTGCTTTGCCGCAAAACGCCAATTTTCTGCACTGCATAATTGAAGGGACGCATCTTGTAAAAGGTGGAAATGAGTGTCACCCATCAATGACATGTAAAAAATCGCCGAAGCTAACTTGTTCAGTTAGAACTATCATAAGTTGAAGTTAAGGTTTTAATCTATTAGAAGATGCATTCACCAATGCAAATTGCATGCATAACCCTTGTTATGGTCGCTAGATCGGTGAGAGATTGGAGAGGGAATTCGATGGTTGGAGCTGCTGGTGGAGGTGGTGTGGTACTGTTCACAGGGCGCCGGCCGGGGGCCTCTGCCCACGGCCAAGCAAAAGGAGGGTTTCTTCCTTCTAATTCTTGCCTACTTTATTTCTCATCCATTGATTACATAAATAGACCAGCTGGTTGTCCCTATCTAGCTAGAGATCCTTATCTCCTTGAAACTCTCCTAAAAACTCTCAACAAACTACTAACTGATAACCTTCCTAGATAATCTCAACCAATCTCCTAAATAAACTCAACTAATCTTCTAATCTTATCTCTAACTATCCTTATCTAATCTCCCTTGGAGGGCCCATGGCTGCTGCTACCGCAGCCCCTCCGTGGGCCTGCTTAGGCCCTGACACTACACCCCTCCTGGACAAGCAGCTCGTCCTCGAGCTGCAGCATGACGGATGTTCAAAGACGAGTCTACTTGACCCAAAACTAGACACCTAGAAGACAAGCCTTTTATATCTCGGCTTATCTTATTATTTCGAATCTAATTTTTTTGACCCCATAAGATAAGGAGGACACCCTCCGCGTATTGGACTTGCACGTGTGCAGCCACCTGGATCCCATGAATGTCATCTGGACGAACGTGGAGCACATAGACGGGCACCTGGAATAGGTCGCAACAATAACCAGCGGAGGCGCCCTCGTGGCGGCCGGTAGCCGAATGTGGTGGCGCTAAATAGTGTGCCCTTGTCTATGACGAGGGGAGTGCCTTCCCTACCGCCGTAGAGTTGAAGCTCGTCGCCCGCGGGACACGCACCATGCTCACTGAAAGGGAAATGTGCCCTTGGGCCATTTCTATGTATTTTGGTGATTGAGTGCCAACACATGTGCTTAATTGGGAATTTATGTACATGGATGAACAAGGTGAAAATCATGAAGTAAAGGTATGTTTCTAAGCCTTAGTACATTGGTTTTAAGTACTAATATATTTGTCTAAGTGTTAGAAACAGAAAGAAGAAGAATAGAGAAAAGGAGAAGGGACTTGGCTGTGTGCTGCCAAGACCCAGCTCGGTCTGGAGCACCGGACTGTCCGGTGTGCACCGGACAGTGTCCGGTGCGCCAGGCTGGCGCGACTCGAACTGGTCGCTCTCGGGAAATTGGCCGGCGGCGTACGGCTAAAATTCACCGGACTGTCCGGTGTGCACCGGACTGTCCGGTGAGCCAACGGTCGGCCAGGGCCAACGGTCGGCCGCGCAATCCGCGCGGGACACGTGGCCGAGCCAACGGTCGGAAGACGGCACCGGACTGTCCGGTGTGCACCGGACATGTCCGGTGCGCCAACAGCGCCAGATCTGCCAACGGTCTGCAACGGTCGTCTTCACCGTTTAAGGAAACAAATCGGGCACCGGACAGTGTCCGGTGTGCACCGGACTGTCCGGTGCCCCCGACGACAGAAGGCAAGGATGGCCTTCCGGATTTGCTCTCAACGGCTCCTAGCTGCCTTGGGGCTATAAAAGGAGCCCCTAGGCGCATGGAGGAGACACACAAGCAACCTTTGAGCATTCTTGATCATCCACACTAAGTCTCTGCGCATTCGTTTGTGTTTCTAAGTGATTCGAACTCTGTTCTAAGTGAGAACTCTGAGATAGTCTTGTGAGCTCGATTCTTGGCCGTGTGTGTGCGCTTTTGCTGTGGATTTGTGTGTGTTGCTTCCCTCCCTTACTCTGTGTTTCATTTGTGATCATATACTTGTAAGGGCAAGAGACTCCAATTTGTGGAGATTCCTTGCAAACGGGATAGTGAAAGGAAAACAAAACACCGTGGTATTCAAGTGGGTCTTTGGACCGCTTGAGAGGGGTTGATTGCAACCCTCGTCCGTTGGGACGCCACAACGTGGAGTAGGCAAGCGTTGGTCTTGGCCGAACCACGGGATAAAACCACTGTGTCACTCTGTGCTTGATTCTCTTGTGGTACTGTGTTTTGTTGAGACTTCACTCTAGCCACTTGGCCATACTTGTACTAACCCTTAACAAGTTTTTGTGGCTTAAGTTTAAGTTTTTACAGGATCACCTATTCACCCCCCCCTCTAGGTGCTCTCAATTGGTATCAGAGCCGTTCTCTTCACAAAGGGACTAACCGCCCGAAGAGATGGATCCTAAGGGGAAGGGTATAGTGATCAACGACAAAGAGAAGGAATCCTTCGTCAACGAGCCGAAGGACGATAAGCCTACCGACTCCGGCTCGGGCCAAAGACGGAAGGAAGGGAAGAAGAAGAAGACCAGGCGCATCAAGGAGATCGTCTACTACGACAGCGACGAGTCTACTTCTTCCCAAAAGGACGAGGACCACAACGACTACGAGAGAAGAAAACCGGTTAATTCAAACTTTTCTTTTGATTACTCTCGTATTCCGCAAAGTTCACATTCTCATTTGCTCTCCATTCCACTCGGCAAGCCCCCACACTTTGATGGAGAGGACTACGGATTTTGGAGCCACAAAATGCGTAGTCACCTATTCTCTCTCCATCCTAGTATATGGGAAATTGTAGAGAGTGGAATGCATTTTGATAGTTCGGATAGTCCCATGTTCATTAATGAACAAATTCATAAGAATGCACAAGCTACTACTGTTCTTCTAGCTTCCTTGTGCAGGAATGAATACCATAAGGTGAGCGGCTTGGATAACGCCAAGCAAATCTGGGACACCCTCAAGATTTCTCATGAGGGGAACGACGTCACCTTACTCACCAAGATGGAGTTGGTGGAGGGCGAGCTTGGACGGTTCGCAATGATAAGGGGCGAGGAGCCAACGCAAACATACAATCGGCTCAAGACCCTTATCAACAAGATAAGAAGCTACGGGAGCACGCGATGGACGGACCACGACGTCGTCCGCCTAATGCTAAGGTCATTTACCGTTCTTGATCCTCACTTGGTGAACAATATACGTGAAAATCCCAGGTACACCAAGATGTCGCCCGAAGAAGTTCTTGGGAAATTTGTTAGCGGGCGAATGATGATCAAGGAGGCGAGATATGTGGACGACGCCTTGAATGGTCCGATCAACGAGCCGCAACCTCTCGCTCTCAAGGCAACACGAAGCAAGGAGGCGCTACCTAGCAAGGTGGCACAAATTGAGGCGGCTGGACTCAACGATGAAGAAATGGCCCTCATTATCAAGAGATTCAAGACGGTGCTAAAGGGTCGCAATGGACAGCCGAGCAAGACTAAGACCAAGGGGAAGCGATCATGCTTCAAATGCGGTAAGCTTGGTCATTTTATTGCTAACTGTCCTGATAATGATAGTGACCAGGAAAAGGGGAACAAGAGGGAAAAGAAGAAGCATTACAAGAAGGCAAAGGGCGAGGCGCATCTAGGCAAGGAGTGGGACTCGGATTGCTCCTCGTCCGACTCCGACAATGAAGGACTCGCCGCCACCGCCTTCAACAAATCAACCCTCTTCCCCAACGAGCGTCACACATGCCTTATGGCAAGAGAGAAGAAGGTTTATGCATCCGGAGGTTCAAGCTGGATTATTGACAGCGGATGCACAAACCATATGACGGGGGAGAAGAAGATGTTCACCTCCTACGTCAAAAATAAGGATTCCCAAGATTCAATTATATTCGGTGATGGGAATCAAGGCAAGGTAAAAGGGCTAGGTAAAATTGCAATTTCTAATGAGCATTCTATATCAAACGTATTCTTAGTGGAGAGACTTGGATATAATTTGCTATCTGTCAGTCAATTATGTCAAATGGGATATAATTGTTTATTTACAAATGTAGATGTGTCTGTCTTTAGAAGATGTGATGGTTCACTAGCTTTTAAGGGTGTACTAGACGGCAAACTTTATTTAGTTGATTTTGCAAAAGAAGAGGCCGGTCTAGATGCATGCTTAATGGCTAAGACTTGCATGGGCTGGCTATGGCATCGCCGCTTAGCACATGTGGGGATGAAGAACCTCCACAAGCTTCTAAAGGGAGAACATGTGATAGGTCTAACGAATGTACATTTCGAAAAAGATAGACCTTGTGCAGCTTGTCAGGCAGGTAAACAGGTGGGAGGAGCGCATCACAGCAAGAATGTGATGACCACGTCAAGACCCCTGGAGCTGCTGCATATGGACCTCTTCGGACCTGTCGCCTATCTGAGCATAGGAGGAAGTAAGTATGGTTTAGTTATTGTTGATGACTTTTCCCGCTTCACTTGGGTGTTCTTTTTGCAGGAAAAATCCGAAACCCAAGGGACCCTCAAGCGCTTCCTCAGGAGGGCTCAAAATGAGTTTGAGCTCAAAGTGAAAAAGATAAGAAGCGACAACGGGTCCGAGTTCAAGAACCTTCAAGTGGAGGAGTTCCTTGAAGAGGAAGGGATCAAGCACGAGTTCTCCGCTCCCTACACACCACAGCAAAATGGTGTGGTAGAGAGGAAGAACAGGACGCTCATCGACATGGCGAGGACGATGCTAGGAGAGTTCAAGACCCCCGAGTGCTTTTGGACGGAAGCCGTGAACACGGCGTGCCACGCCATCAACAGGGTCTACCTTCATCGCCTCCTCAAGAAGACGTCGTATGAGCTACTAACCGGTAACAAACCCAATGTATCGTACTTTCGTGTATTTGGGAGTAAATGCTACATTCTAGTGAAGAAGGGTAGAAATTCTAAGTTTGCTCCCAAAGCTGTAGAAGGGTTTTTATTAGGGTATGACTCAAATACAAAGGCGTATAGAGTCTTCAACAAATCATCGGGTTTGGTTGAAGTCTCTAGCGACGTTGTATTTGATGAGACTAATGGCTCTCCAAGAGAGCAAGTTGTTGATCTTGATGATGTAGATGAAGAAGATGTTCCGACGGCCGCTATACGAACCATGGCGATTGGTGATGTGCGACCACAGGAACAAGAAGAGCAAGATCAACCTTCTTCCTCAACTATGGTGAAACCCCCAACTCAAGACGATGAACAGGTTCATCAACAGGAGGCGTGTGATCAAGGGGGAGCACAAGATGATCTTGTGGTGGAGGAAGAAGCGCAACCGGCACCTCCAACCCAAGTTCGAGCGATGATTCAAAGGGATCATCCCGTCGACCAAATTCTGGGTGACATTAGCAAGGGAGTAACTACTCGATCTCGATTAGTTAATTTTTGTGAGCATTACTCCTTTGTCTCTTCTATTGAGCCCTTCAGGGTAGAAGAGGCCTTGCTAGATCCGGACTGGGTGTTGGCCATGCAAGAGGAGTTAAACAATTTCAAGCGCAATGAAGTTTGGACACTGGTGCCTCGTCCGAAGCAAAATGTTGTGGGAACCAAGTGGGTGTTCCGCAACAAACAGGACGAGCACGGGGTGGTGACGAGAAACAAGGCTCGACTTGTGGCAAAAGGCTATGCCCAAGTCGCAGGTTTGGATTTCGAGGAGACTTTTGCTCCTGTGGCTAGGCTAGAATCAATTCGTATCTTGCTAGCATATGCCGCTCACCATTCTTTCAGGTTGTTTCAAATGGATGTGAAGAGCGCTTTCCTCAACGGGCCAATCAAGGAGGAGGTGTACGTGGAGCAACCCCCTGGCTTCGAGGATGAACGGTACCCCGACCATGTGTGTAAGCTCTCTAAGGCGCTCTATGGACTTAAGCAAGCCCCAAGAGCATGGTATGAATGCCTTAGAGATTTCTTAATTGCTAATGCTTTCAAGGTTGGGAAAGCCGATCCAACTCTTTTTACTAAGACTTGTAATGGTGATTTGTTTGTGTGCCAAATTTATGTCGATGACATAATATTTGGTTCTACTAACCAAAAGTCTTGTGAAGAGTTTAGCAGGGTGATGACGCAGAAATTCGAGATGTCGATGATGGGCGAGTTGAACTACTTCCTTGGGTTCCAAGTGAAGCAACTCAAGGACGGCACCTTCATCTCCCAAACGAAGTACACGCAAGATCTGCTAAAGCGGTTTGGGATGAAGGACGCCAAGCCCGCAAAGACTCCGATGGGGACCGACGGACACACCGACCTCAACAAAGGAGGTAAGTCCGTTGATCAAAAAGCATACCGGTCAATGATAGGTTCTTTGCTTTACTTATGTGCTAGTAGACCGGATATTATGCTTAGCGTATGCATGTGTGCTAGATTTCAATCCGATCCTAAGGAGTGTCACTTAGTGGCGGTGAAGCGAATTCTTAGATATTTGGTTGCTACGCCTTGCTTCGGGCTCTGGTATCCAAAGGGGTCTACCTTTGACTTAGTTGGATACTTTGACTCCGACTATGCTGGATGTAAGGTCGATAGGAAGAGTACATCGGGGACGTGCCAATTCTTAGGAAGGTCCCTGGTGTCATGGAACTCTAAGAAACAAACCTCCGTTGCCCTATCCACCGCTGAGGCCGAGTATGTTGCCGCAGGACAGTGTTGCGCGCAACTACTTTGGATGAGGCAAACCCTCAGGGACTTTGGCTACAATCTGAGCAAAGTCCCACTCCTATGTGACAATGAGAGTGCTATCCGCATGGCGGAGAATCCTGTTGAACACAGCCGCACAAAGCACATAGACATCCGGCATCACTTTTTGAGAGACCACCAGCAAAAGGGAGATATCGAAGTGTTTCATGTTAGCACCGAGAACCAGCTAGCCGATATCTTCACTAAGCCTCTAGATGAGAAGACCTTTTGCAGGTTGCGTAGTGAGCTAAATGTCTTAGATTCGCGGAACCTGGATTGAATTGTAGCATACATGTAGTTATGCTTTTGATCATGTTCCTTTTTGCATTTTGTTGCTTATTGTGGTGCTCAAGTTGTACAAACACTCCCTGGACCTCACAAGTCCGTTGCAAAGTGATGCACATGTTTAGGGGGAGATGTGTTACAACTTGACCCTTTGAGACTAACCATGTGTTTGAGTTTGATAATTTAGTCTCGAAGGAGGATTGAAAGGGAAAAGGTGGACTTGGACCATGAAAGACTTCCACTGCACTCCGATGAGAGGGTAACTAATTCCAAGTTTATCTCATGAAATCTTATTGCCATTTGCTCTTAATTGAAGACTTTGGTGAGGCAATGGGGTTAACAGGCCAAGATTGATCCCGTTTTGGTGCTTGATGCCAAAGGGGGAGAAAATAAAGGCCAAAATGATAAATGGATCAGCTACCACTTGAGAGATTTTGAAAATAGTAGAATAGAGTTTTTGTTTTGTCAAAAGCTTTTATTGTCTCTTATTGTCTCTCTTGTCAAAAGTTGGCTTCTTGTTGGGAGAAGTATTGATTATGGGAAATAGGGGGAGTTTTTGAAATCTTTGATCAATCTCTTTTGGAATGACTCTCTTTATACTTCAACATGTGTGTTTGACTTAGAGATAGAGATTTGAGTTTGATTTGCAAAAACAAACCAAGTGGTGGCAAAGGATGATCCATATATGCCAAAATTGAATAAAACCAATTTGAGTTTTTATTTAAAGAGATTTTGCACTTGTTCTAGTTGCTTTATGTTGTGTTGGCATAAATCACCAAAAAGGGGGAGATTGAAAGGGAAATGTGCCCTTGGGCCATTTCTATGTATTTTGGTGATTGAGTGCCAACACATGTGCTTAATTGGGAATTTATGTACATGGATGAACAAGGTGAAAATCATGAAGTAAAGGTATGTTTCTAAGCCTTAGTACATTGGTTTTAAGTACTAATATATTTGTCTAAGTGTTAGAAACAGAAAGAAGAAGAATAGAGAAAAGGAGAAGGGACTTGGCTGTGTGCTGCCAAGACCCAGCTCGGTCTGGAGCACCGGACTGTCCGGTGTGCACCGGACAGTGTCCGGTGCGCCAGGCTGGCGCGACTCGAACTGGTCGCTCTCGGGAAATTGGCCGGCGGCGTACGGCTAAAATTCACCGGACTGTCCGGTGTGCACCGGACTGTCCGGTGAGCCAACGGTCGGCCAGGGCCAACGGTCGGCCGCGCAATCCGCGCGGGACACGTGGCCGAGCCAACGGTCGGAAGACGACACCGGACTGTCCGGTGTGCACCGGACATGTCCGGTGCGCCAACAGCGCCAGATCTGCCAACGGTCTGCAACGGTCGTCTTCACCGTTTAAGGAAACAAATCGGGCACCGGACAGTGTCCGGTGTGCACCGGACTGTCCGGTGCCCCCGACGACAGAAGGCAAGGATGGCCTTCCGGATTTGCTCTCAACGGCTCCTAGCTGCCTTGGGGCTATAAAAGGAGCCCCTAGGCGCATGGAGGAGACACACAAGCAACCTTTGAGCATTCTTGATCATCCACACTAAGTCTCTGCGCATTCGTTTGTGTTTCTAAGTGATTCGAACTCTGTTCTAAGTGAGAACTCTGAGATAGTCTTGTGAGCTCGATTCTTGGCCGTGTGTGTGCGCTTTTGCTGTGGATTTGTGTGTGTTGCTTCCCTCCCTTACTCTGTGTTTCATTTGTGATCATATACTTGTAAGGGCAAGAGACTCCAATTTGTGGAGATTCCTTGCAAACGGGATAGTGAAAGGAAAACAAAACACCGTGGTATTCAAGTGGGTCTTTGGACCGCTTGAGAGGGGTTGATTGCAACCCTCGTCCGTTGGGACGCCACAACGTGGAGTAGGCAAGCGTTGGTCTTGGCCGAACCACGGGATAAAACCACTGTGTCACTCTGTGCTTGATTCTCTTGTGGTACTGTGTTTTGTTGAGACTTCACTCTAGCCACTTGGCCATACTTGTACTAACCCTTAACAAGTTTTTGTGGCTTAAGTTTAAGTTTTTACAGGATCACCTATTCACCCCCCCCCCTCTAGGTGCTCTCACTCACACTTGGAGATAGCGGCCCGGTGCTGCTGCTGATGGCCGTTCGACAGGGCAAGGTCGCGCTCCCGTGTGTCGAGGTCAACCGTCACTAAGGCTGCCTCGAGCATCTGTCGGCGCATCTCTCGCACTCTCTGTCGTGCAAGGAAGCCACGAGCAGCAGCTTGTATGCCCACAGTCGCTGACGACTGGAGCCGTGCGGACAACGCCAGCTGATGCTGCTCATGTTGCACTGCTGCCTTGATTTGCATGAGCCCTTGCTCAACCTTCTGAAGCGTGGCTTGCATCTTTGCGAGATCAACCCTTATGTTGGTCCACAAGCCCCCCATCGATGGAGCTGGTGATTGCTGAGTCGTGGCTGTCCCTAGTGGCGTCGCCCATGGAGACGGAGATGCCGTCAACGAAGATGATGTGACGAAATTTGGCATTGTCCCTGGAGATGGGCACGCCAGTGTCCAGGATGTGGTGACAAAATTGGTCGGCGATGCTGCCCATGGAGATGGGGACGTTGGTTGCCAGGATGGCGTGACGAAGGTAGCATGCGGCGCAGCCCATGGAGATGGGGACGTCGGTTGCCAGGACGGTGTGGCGAAGGTGACATGCGGCGCAGTCCATGGAGATGGGGACGTCGATTGCCAGGATGACGCCGCGAAATTGGCAGCAGAAGCCATGTGATCAGATCGAAACCCAAGCTCTCCGATACAAGATGTTATGGTCGCTAGATCAGTGAAGGATTGGAGAGGGGTATCGATGGGCAGGAACGTCGGTCGGGGGCCTCTGCCCACGGCCGAGCAAGAGGAGGGTTTGTCCCTTCTAATTCTTGCCTAGTTTATTTCTCATCCATTGATTACATAAATAGGCCAGCTGGTTGTCCCTATCTAGCTAGAGATCCTTATCTCCTTGAAACTCTCCTAAAAACTCTCAACAAACTACTAACTGATAACCTTTCTAGATAATCTCAACCAATCTCCTAAATAATCTCAACTAATCTTCTAATCTTATCTCTAACTATCCTTATCTAATCCCCCTTGGAGGGCCCATGGCTGCTGCTACCGCAGCCCCTCCGTGCTGACAACCCTACTGCTTGAGGGCATTGTGTATGAACGCAATGGACCTCACTAGCACTCTGGCAGGCTGTTTGGAACTTTGGATGCTCCGAGGGATGTGCCAACATTACACTCGTCAGATTGTAAAAGGATGGCATATAACAGTGTTTAATGTTTTTACTTGAATAAAAGAAGAAGAAAACAATATTGTACATGGATCACAATCTTAGAATGAGCGTTTTAGGCTACAGCTGCTGTGTTCATATTACTTAACAGTGATGCGTCGTGTCCTACTGGATTCAGGGCTACTGCCCACCAGTTAGTCCCACGATCATCGTGCCGTGCCTTTTTCCCAAACTGCAAGGCAACATGATTTGGTAGACTAAACTGTGGATGCAGATGTTCACTACTGATACAACTGAAGCTCTGAGTAGACCCAAAGCAGAGTTTCAGGAATGTGAGTGTAAACAGAGCCAATGATGCGCAGGAGACTCTACTGGCCGCTACTATTTCTGACAGTTCTGAAGACAGTCTTGTGAGGTTTAACTACAGTCACGAGGACCATCAGTCATCGGCATAGGAGGATAAAAAATGGTAAATTCAACTTCGCAAACTAGTCTGTAACCAGAACACTGTCGTAGTATCTACGTATAATTCTTGGTGACGGCTCAAAGTTACAGGAGCTAACCTGGCTTGGCGAATTGAGCTCCAGCTCGTTGATAAGCAGGGAAAGTAGGACAAATAAAACAGGATAAAGGCAGAAAGAACCCCAGAAGTAAATCACCTTCCGACGATCCCATTGACCGTGACGACCAGATGCGTGGGCTTGGGCTTGCTCTCCCCCTCGCCGGCACCGTGAGCCGACGGGCCCTCGTCGGCGGCGGACACCGTGAAGCACCCCGGCCGCGGGAGGCACGCCGCCCACAGCTGCCGCCGCCGCCGCTGCCGTCTGCTCTGCTTCTTCCCGTCCCCGCTCGCCATTTCCCCCTCCCTCTGGGACTGGGGCTCTGACTCGGCCGCGGGTGCTGGGGCCACGGATCTTTTTTCTTATGTAGGCGCGTGCACGCCGTGCAGGGAGTCTGGATTCTGGAAGCCGTCCACGGTCCAGACCAAGACTTGCAAGGGAGTCTTTTGGACTTGCGCTTGCGCAGCAGGTGCTTCTATTCAGCGCTCTGCGGTCCTGCAGCTGCAGTCGCGATCCGCGACTCCGCGAGAGCGAGCATGGCTGCCGAGGCGTGGCGCGGAGAATTGTACTCCCACTGCGGCTACCGGCTAGGCTAGGCTGCCCTGCCGTGGTGTGTGCCTCCAGAGGCCACTCGACCGCTCCGAAGCTTTCCCTTCCATGTGCCTGTGCTTTCCTTTTCCTCCATAGTTAGTGACGCGTCGATCACTCGACCGTATATGGTTTGTGTTTTTTCCCCTTATGATGTTACGTGTACTTACTAAAGTATGTATGCTAGGCGCCCTAGATCCATGTGAGTCAGAGTCATCCGCCTGCTGGCTTTCCATGCCTGCTGCATTTTCACGCACGGGCACGGCACATCCTAGCTGTGTGAGGCCACAAGACGCGATCCAAATGCATCGTCACCTATTCCAACTCCAAGGGCAGACCATGCGCCACGCCACGCAAGGTCGCTAAACCCTACACACTACGCAGTGACTCACCAGGCGTTCGTGTCGTCCTCTGAATTCAATGGCCAGTATCACCACCGTCAGAATCAAGGAGCATCTGTCCACCGGGGTTAGTAGTTGGTAGTGGTAAAAGCTACCTTGGTCACGACCGTCCCTACGGCTTACAGGCACCAGCCATTAGTCAGAGTCGCGACCGCCCCTAAGGCTTTCAGGCACCAGCGTTGGTCAGAACGGCGTTACAAATCCAAATCTGGAAGGGCATGTTCCAGAACGCTAAATGGTCTGACCGATTAGGCTATGGGGAGGACTGGGGAGGGAGCTAACCTCTCTCTGTCTCTTCTAGAGATGTGATTCTCTAGAAGCCGGCGGCAATTTTCAACCAGCTCCGCTAAACCCGGCGAACGCATCCACCACCTAGAGCGTAGAAAGAAACTGTCAGAGTAATGATGGACAACGTGTCCGAAGGTAACACCTGGCTGCTAGTCTCCTCTTTCTTTTTCCCTTCTCTGTGACATGGAACAAAATCGAAGGTGACCTTAAAATGGGTGGTTACGATCGCCTGCCTGACCTTGTAAACGCCGACCAAAACTTGGAAGTTTGGTGTTAGTGGCCGGTGATCTTGACGGCCACGGGAACGCTGCGGTAAGGGGCAGAGTTCCCGAACAGGGGCATCGAACGGCCTGCCAACACGAGGAAGACAGACAGACACCAGGCCCGTGAACAAATAACCATAGGATCAACACAGCAACAGCATCACTATGAGGAGGATTTTGGTACACTTCGGTTGGTCCAACCGTACTGCCTGGTCGTGGTGACGAAGCGCAGCCAGTCTCTGAGGCACACGGAATGGAAGGCTCCGCTGCAGCTGGGGTGTTCTCGCACCTGCAGTCCGTCACGCACCCGCTCAGTAGTATATGTAGCACATGAATAGTAATAAAACATCACGAGTTTCGAGTAGTAGACATTCTACGTTTGGGGGGCACGATGATCATGTAGTCATCAAGGCTTATAAGTATCTCTCGCTCGGTATAGCATATCAAGGCACTGACCCACTCATCTGAAACTCTATTTCGCAATCAGTCATCAAGGCTTCTAAATATTTTTGTTACGTGGGGTACCTAGGACAACTGGACAAGCGGCGCTTAGGGGGTGCGCCGGCTGCCCCCCCTGCGTAAAAATTGTGATGCGTGGGAACAACCACGGTTGGCTTCAAACAGAGCCCTGAAATCTGAGCTTACTCTGGTAAGGAGTCGGGCTGGCATGCGTCAATATGCAACAGGATGCAGCAACCGTCACCTGGTGATTTCAGGCACAGATAGCAATTTAAGCAGACATAAATAAAAGGAGTACAACTATTACTTCCAGATGAGTAAGGGAATCACCTAAAGATATATGGCGATGAGACAAAATAGCATAGGAGGGCTTTGTTGGATCAACGGTCCAAAGGACCTTACCAATCGCATTCATCGTAGACCACAACTCTTGTAAGATCTTCAGGTGCCGATTGCGTGAATCCAATAACATAGCACGACCCAACATAACAATTCATGGATAGGTCAACCATATGATTCAAGCAATAAAAAAAGAGGTTCACCTACCGCTTGGAGTCGCCAAAGAACATGTTTTGATCTTGAGCTTTTTGACCACTGTATTTTTGGGAGATATGGTATGTCCTGTTAATGAGACAAGTTCAACCATATGACACATATGGCTACGGTTCTGAAATTTCATGCAACTGTAGGATATAATAAAAAACAGGCCTAGTTTATGGAAATGTCAGAATAGAGCCTAACCGCAGAGATTGAAGGAGCACTTTCAGGATAGCCCTTGGGGCAGTGTGATCTCCAGTAAATGAATCCACCCTGGATTCCTAGTTCATCCCTGGCAGATACATAAAGCCATAATTTCAGACAATAGAATAGAATTAGAGAGATGCTAAAAAAACGCTGCCACACTTGCGATTGATGTCCATATGCATTACAATGTTCAGGCTGGTTTCTGAAACAATCTCTTTGAACAACTATCAAACTGACAAACTCCAATATGTAATACATCCGCTAGCCTTGCTCAGCCGCCTCAATGGCAGTAGCTTTTCTCCAAACAATCGTACAGTACCACAGTATAGATATATATATAAAGAGTTAGCGCCGATTGTCAGTGTCAGCACATGAAGGAATCCTTACACGATGCAGAAGGTGACACAGAACGCTCCATCATCTCCTGTGGCTCTCACCAGCTGCTCTGCTCCCACCCGGTCTCTTCGATCTGCACACGCAAACGTCCAAACAGAAAATGGGCGCAATGTCACCCAACCGCACAGATGGGGGAAAAAAGGAACCCAATAAACTCTGAGGGCTAGTTTGGCAGTCCATTTCCACGCAGGGAATTTACCTTTTTCCCTGTGCCAGCGGCCCACGCGAGAATCTACCACGGGTTATGGCTCCGGCATGTTTGGGAGTTAGCTCCGTGGGGGGATCGGCCCGGTCTTAGCGCAGCTTCCGCGTGGAAACGCGCCCGGCCTCCGAACGTCGGGCACCTATCCCCGACTCATGTCCTCTCTCGTGCGGTCGCCGGCGCTGCCACCGTGTGCGATCTCCGTCGTCGCCATGCCTCAACCAGCCTCCTTCCTGGGGTAAGCTCACTTCTTCTCACACCTTGCTGGGTAAGTTCGACTCTTCCCGCACCTTCTTGCTAGGGTTTCTTCTTGCGATTTGGACAAGAGACTAGAGTCCGATTTGAGTGGGGAAAGAGGCGGCGAACAAGAAGTTCGGCGTCACGCTTGGACTGTCCATGGTGTTCATCGTCGTCATGTATGGGTTGCTCGGCCTCACCAAACCCACACTCGTTCGAGCCGTCATGTACGAGGATGCGTGGGGCTCGGCTATGCGGCTAGACGCCTCCTCCTGGGACCACGCCATGGAGGCGAAGAGGAGGAGGACTGTATGGGCGTTGGGCAATGCCGGCAGCACCATGCATGGATGAGAAGTAGGCAGCAAGCGGGCAGACAGATCTCGGCAAGGCTGGTGTGCGTATGGGCAGATCCTGTTTCTTTCTCTTGTCCCCTTTCCTCAGTTAGCCTAATTTGGTTCCTATGTTTCTGTTAAATTGGCTTTCTGATGTTTATCCAAGACTAGTAGAAAAATTCAAAGTGAGGGGAAAGCAAATGGCTGTGCTTAATTATTCAAAGGCTAGTTTCTTGCCTGTTCATGTCAGCTGTTGCCAACATATGCTTATGTTTTTGTTGTTCGATGGAAGTTAATGCATACGAAGTTTTTACTTCTTTTTACTTTCCTACTAATTTGAGAAGTGTTGACTACAAAAAACAATCATTTCTCTCCCACTATTGTTTCTTCTGTGTGGAACTTCTTTTTTACTTTCCTACCATCGATGAACCTCACCCAATAGCTGTTGGTCCGATGGAGCTCTACCTCCATACCATTTCAGTCCACTCTGATATGCTCCACTAGATAAAAGGATGATGTTGTTTATTAGATTCTTTCTAAAAAACTGAACTGTAGGAGAGTTGCATGTCCTATTAAAAAGAGGATGGTCATGACGAATAAAGTACAAAAAATAAAAACCAAAGACTCTCCGCACAGTGGCAAATTTTTCTGTTAGCTGTAGCAGCTGAGAAATATTCTTTTGGCTGGATGCTGAAATTTTTGTTGTTCTTCCTGAAGACTAGAGTTACTCAGTTTAGAAGAAGATGTGAAATGTGGATTAGTTGGAGTGTTTTCTATTGTTTTTTGGCTGGAACCCATTTTGGTACCCTTAGGGCATGTACAGTGGAGAGCCACCAAAACGGTTCTCCAAGCACAGGAGACAACTAAGAGACTTTATTGTACAATGGAGTGTCTATAAACGTAGTCTATTAATAAATACAGAATTAAATGTATTTGTATAGCATCAGATCGATAGAACAGACGACAAATTCGTACAGTGGGAAGTGAGGCGTCTGTTGCTACTTGGTATTTGTATAGCATCACGGAGAGACGGCTCTAAGATTTTTTTTGCAAATAACCCCCTTAAACACCTTAAGAGACTCCACATTAAACACCACTGTACATGCCCTTACTGCATAGTTGCAGTTGATTATGAATGGACATAGTTCCCGAAGCGTGCAACAGGGTTCCTGATATTCTAGTCGTTAATCATGAATGGACACAATTCCCTTATAGAGCCATTAACATGTACCAATTGTATCCAGCAGTAGCGTCTAAGTGCAAAGATATACAAGGTTGGGAGTGCTATTGTTTGCAGAGGTATTGTCAACGAAGATCACTCCATTGAGACCGAAAACTGATGTTACCATCGGTGATGCTACGGAAGAGTAATCATGTTTGCTAGCTTTCTGTGTCTATGGCCGGTCTTCCAGAGTTTGATGGGGAAAATGAGCAAAGAAGGAATATTTTTCTGTCATTGAGGTCTTATGTAATCTAAAGTATAGTGCTTTCATAATGTTGATGATTTTTTTTTGTTGCGTCTCATGGAACATGCAAGTCTAGAGGAAGGGGAAGGCAAGACCAAGACCTTGGGTTGCACCAGAATGAATATGATGATTTTTTTGTAATTTAGATGCATGAATGGAGATGATTTTTTATGATTTGGAGAATTAAATTATGGCGCTTTAAGTTATCTATCTTGATTCATGTATGAAGATGATTTTTTTTGTGATTTGGAGTACTAAATTAGCTTGATCGGTATTAGTTGGAACATGAAAAATTATCTATCTGGATACATAAATGGAGATGGAGTTTTTTCTTGATTATGATCATACTTTTTTTTGAATTTTCCTTGTTTTTCTCTAGTTAATATGAATGATTTGGTGACAAACATTTTTGATTCCATGCTGTAATGGAGCAGACAGCTCCCTGCATGTCCCTTGTGCAATATATTTCTTTGTATGCTGATAGCGGTGTGAGGCGCTGTTGCCAGGTTCTCGGTTAATTATCCCACGGAATGTCCGGTGACCAAACAAACCCGGGTAATTCTCTCATGGAGGTATTTTCTGACAGGGAAGTAAAGTGACAAGGAAATCTCCCCCTTTGGTACTTTTCTCTGGGTTAATTACCCTTTGGCTTCCAAACTAGCCCTGACCGATTTATGCGGCGTCAGTCGGCGCAGGCATTTCGTCGAGCGGCTGGCGTACCTGCGCGAACACGGAGCTGTAGAACGTGGGTGGCCAACGGGGAGGTGGCCCCGCCTCCGCCTGCGAATTCGTATAAGCCTCCTCGCCCGCCCGCCCGCCCGCGTTTGCGGTCTCGCTGGCGCGTGAGAGAGCGTGAGAGAACGGCCCTGTTTGTTTGGGCTTTTTCCAGCTTCTGACCACCAAAAGCTGCTGCAGATCGCCAAACGCCCCAGCTTTTCAGCCAGCTTCTATAAGAATCACTTTGGTAAAAACCGTCCAAAATCAACATGAACATAAAATCGGTCGAATCGTCATAATAGTAGGAATCTGTTGGTTTCTAGATCCTGAACCCTTTGGACCACTTCATCTTCCTCCGCACGTAATCCACACAATACTCAGATTCTTGCCACAGCCAGATTCTCTCCACAGCCAGATTTTCAGAAAAGCTGGTCAGAAAAAAGCTGAACCAAACAGCCCCAACGTGGGTGGCCAAGGATGGAAGTTGTTCCACTCCAATGCGATACCGACGGCGGAAATTGCGTGAGGACCATCCGATTAAAGGCCCAGATTTCCCTTGGCTTAAGACAGTCCGAGTCAAACGGCCCAGATGGCGAGCGTATATGCACGGCCCAGTCCACCAGACAGGATCGCGACGCCGCCGCCGCCGCCGCCCAGAAACTCAACTCAAGTCACGCCGCCAGTCCGTACATGCGTGACCCCCTCTCCGGAGTAACGGGGAGAGGAGTCACTTTCACTTCCCCTCCTGGCCGGCCGGCCGGACTGCGGCACCGCTCCCGATCGCGTAAACTCGTAAAGCCTCTCCTGCAAACCCAGCCTCGTCTCGTCTCCTTGTCGAGTAGATGCTGGTGCTGGCGTGCTGGTGCGTGCAGAATGGTACTCACCCTTCGTAGTTTTTTTTTTGAAAAGTACATTGGTAGTGGACTCGTTGGCTCGTCTCGCCTAGTTACCCAAATATTAATCTCCCTATTCACTCGAGTTCTCCTGATGTCTGAGGTGGACGACAAGTGAAATTTCAAATCCACGCCAAACTATTGATGTAAATACACACGCATCCAAACAATCCCAGGATGATTCATAATTCACCATGCGTGACCCCACACCAATCCAAATTGGCATGCCATCCTGATTAGGGCTTGTTCGTTTGTACCAGATTGCGCCCGAAATTATTTTAGCTAATCAAAGTTTATATAAATTAGAGAAGTAATCTGATTAGTAATCGTTTCGATCCATCGATCTCAAACAACCGAACGACACTTTAGTGTATCCAAACTAGCCACTAAGGTCCTGTTTAGAACCTATAGAAATAAAATTAAAAATTAGTTGTTAGGTTCCAAACATCATCAGCTAATATCATAATTAATTGTTAGTTATCTCACAAATAACAATTAGTGTATTAGAGCTGGCTCAAACCAGCTAATAATATATTAGCTAGCTAACTATTAGTAATTGTTAGTTATCTCACAAATAACAATTAGTTTATTAGAGCCGGCTCATACCGACTAATAATATATTAGCTAGCTAACTATTAGTTCTAGGGATTCCAAACAGGGCCTATGATCTTCGGTTATGGATTGGAAGAATTATAACAGATTTTGACTGACTTTGGAATTTAAACTCATTTAATTCCACCCAATTCACATGGATGGATTGAGAGCAAAACAAACAAGCCTCAATTTGAAAAAAAAAACACATAACAAATCCACCTGACAAGACATGAGCCGTACCATTAGATTAGGCAGAAACTAGCTAGATCATGCAAATTATTCAAACATGTAGCAATCAGGGATCCATCTGTCAGGTTACGCATACAATACGACCACACAAAAGCAAAAGCACACCACCACAGTGTGGAGCAGCAACCACCTAAAGCATAGTTCATGCACGGAGGCATAGGCGCATATAGATAGAGTAGCAACGGCAACAGAATAATTAAGCATGGCCTCCTTACAGCTCATGCGTGCGGCACAAACATTAGATAGCTAGCCCCCCTGTCTTCAGTACTTCAGACACCTGGAACCATTAGTCTTTATAGCTAGGCCGTGGGGTGTGAAATGGAAGCGAGATACCGGTGGCTAGCCGAGCCGGTACAGCCCGCCGTCGTTGATGAAGTGGCCGTCCATGTAGAAGGCATTGGTGGTGTGGTACCCGTCCATCATCAGGTGGTGCATCTCCTCGGATGGCTTCCAGTGCCGCTTCCGCTGGTTGATGAACCAGTTGTTGATCTGCTTCAGGTCAAGCCCGGTAGACTCAGCCAGTGCCACCTTCTGAGTCTCCTGCTCACCGATGGGAAGAGTTGGTTAATTCATATCCAGTAGGGAAGCACAGGCTATATGCCGTATACAAAACATCCAACAAAATGAAGATATGATAAAAAAAAAGTTCAGTGTATGCTCCTGGACTCAATGTTTTTTTTTCACTTAGAACCCTAAACTTGAAAATTACAAATTTGAATCTGCGCTTATGAGTATCAACACACAATTCAGGGCACTATGATTTTCTGTTTCAGCCATGTAAGTGAAACCATTGTAGACTCTTCAATTTGTATATCAGAAAAGGCTTCATTTTTCACCAGATAAATATATAGTTGCTTAAATTAAAATCAATGGTATTTAGTAAGAACGCTACAGAAGTTTCAAAATACCTTAAATAAGGTTAAATTAATACCAATAATCACCTGCCACTCCCTGATCAATATTATTAGACTCTGACATATTTTGGCTCACTTTTTATATGCCGATATGCAAATCAGAGATCAACAGACCGTCATGGAAGATCAAAGACCCATATGTAGCTTAGATTTGCCAAATGTGATTTATGTATATATATACTTACCCTTGAATTACAATGTGCAGTCAGTACTAACATTGGGTAGCTGGCTATGAAAAGTTCATGAAGAATTGGCATCGTCTAAATCATGTGTCACCAACAATAGTTAAAATGGAAGAATAAAAAGAAGACGTACTGAGGGGTAAGGCCATTTGTAGTGCTGATCCCACCAGCTAAGGAGCTGCTGGCGAGCCTCCTTGGGGAGCTTCCCTTTCTTCTTCTTCTTTGACAGTTCTTGCTTGAGCGAGCTTAGATAGCCACTGTATTTCTTCAGGAGATGGTGCTTCAGCTCTTGGTCCACACCATGTGCATCAACTTCAGGGAGCTCGGTCTCTCCTCCGCTACCTTCTTGATCCTCCTCAGAAGAGCCTTCAAGCATAAGACATGGAACTTTTAGATAAAACAAAAGAAGTGATCAAGCATCATTCGTAGCCAGATTGGTGAAATTTGTCCGGCAAAGACATTTACTGAACTTATTTACTAAAAAACTAAAATACATGTTCCATACAAGCAAAACAACACACAGTATGTTTTTATATGCCATAGTTAAACAAGAAGTGAACAAAGTTATGACTTCATGAATGTGAATTGTGAAGTGTGATGGTCTATGTAAACTAGCGCAGCCATCTGCTTCTTTACAAAAAAAATCATCCAAACTCCCACTTGAGTTCGGCCTTGGGAATTTGCGAGTTGCATTAGGATATTGTCCCACCAATCAATCTAACATCTCCAGAAAACCCATTGAGTACAGATATAAAGGACATGTGCAGTTGCACCATTTTATTTTGTGAACCTACTGCATTTCAAAGACGAATTTCAAAAGTATGGGTGTTTCTGGACGTATTACTTTGTTTGCGTGATATTTGATCGTTTTTTTATTGCTGGGTAAAAAGATTTATATTGCAAGTGTATGTGCAGACCTTGTTCTTTTCCCAACAGTCAACACTGCATATGTTTTTCTTTATTGGTATCTTAATATTTAACTTATGCTTTTCAGAATTGGCATAAATGAACCATGCACACTTTTCGTTTTGACAATTATCTATATCCATCTTGATGACAACATATTTGGAAGCAATATAGAGATAAGATAACCAAAGAAACACAGGGCTTAAGATTTCAAAAAAAAAACTTTGTCTATTTATGAGCACTGTAACAAATATGGGAGAACGATGTATATTCTCCAATATAAAGTTACAGTTTTTTTTTTGCTTTAACGAAACAACTCCGCTTGTATTGCTTCAACACATCCTATGTCTAGCCCAGGATAACAGATAAAGGAGGCTTGTGAACATATTACCAAAGCCTTTTTCGTGAAGATAGTCCAGAGCATTTATGAATTTAGAAAAGGTATCTGGTTGGAGTTTAAAAATTATAAAGGTTTGCTTAATCTACACTTAAAAAAGAAAAAGAGCACATGGCATCCCTAAAACCTTTGGCTCAGTGAGAAGCTTCTCACCACTGCCAGAAACAAACATTCATATATATATATTTGCATAAAGGAAATGATATTTTGTGTTTGTGGTGCATTCTTACGGAAGCAACAATGAAAATATTACTTTAATTTTAGAAACGACTTGAGGATATATGTGACTTGACATGAGACTCTGTAACTCTATTCCGTCATGCTGTTAACTGGGGAAAACTAAAGAAGTGTGCAGTTACGACTGACACATTTTTTTTGAAACGATGCCCGTTGTATTAAAAAGAGGAAAGGCCCCAATGGACAAAGTACAATGTACGCATGAATACAGTACATGTGTATAGTAAAAGTAAATGACCGTACCACAAAGTTTTAGTGACCAATCAGAACTTATGCCAAATGTGTCTGTCTTTGAAATGAAGAACATCATTAGATAACATGGATGTAGAAAGCTATGAAATTTTTTCGAGGGATACTACAGGAATAAGACAAGAACATCATGGAAAAATTTGGTGGCCTTGCTGAAAATGAGGAAAACCAAAAAAGAAAACGAAGAGCATTGCACCTTGTCATTATACAGCAATCTAAAAAACTTCTGGAAAAGATTGCATGATACGCTTAGGCCTTCATTGGGATGCAGTATCGATAAAACACAGGAATAGAAAAAATGTAGGAATAGTGCTGCTTGACACTTACAATCATACATAAATTAAAACACATGAAAATTTTCTAATAGTGTTTCAATGCAACATAAGAACACATGAATTAGAGGAGAGAGATAGACACAAAGAACAATTTTCAAGGGGATGAGCCTCTTGTTAGAAATCATCCTAGGAACACAATTCTTTGCATATGAAAGCTTCCTATAGGATTTCAATCCTTCAAGATTCCTTCATTTTTCTTTGTTCCAAAGAAGGCCTAATCTTGCCAAAGAAATCCTTAGGAACTGTTTTATTGTCCCAAATGTTGTCGAAACATTTTCTTAGGGCCTGTTTGGATCCAAGAGCTAAACCAAACTAACTAAAATTTAGCTCCTTCTTAGGAGCTAAAAATGACTAAAAAGATACCTTTTACTATTCTAGTCACTTTTAGTTTCCTATTTAGTAGATCTTTAGCTCCTAAAGTGACTAAACTTTAGTCACTTTTCTTTTAGCTCCTAGGATCCAAACATGCCCTTATGAGGTGTTTGGTTTGATGAATCACTCTATCTAAAATGAAGTGGTGCATCATGAGTCCATTCTTCAAATTTGGTGGGATGACTTCATTCCACATATTAGTACTAAACAACTAACTATGAGGAATGAGGTGTTGATGGATTAACTCACTCCATTCCATAAACCAAACAAAAAAGTGAGGAGTGAGAAGATGATGGACTACATCATTATTCAAACCAAACACTCCATTAATGTTTCATTTCAATGCATTTAAAACCTTGAGTTCTTTTCCTTGTTCCCGGCCGATGCTGGGTTTCAAGGTAAATAATTATACATATTTTTAAAAGGCTGTTGTGCTTAAATTTATTAACGTTTTTCAGAACATATTATCAAACAAATCCAGTGTTAAATTAAAGAAAATAAAAAAACAAGATTGTATGTGATAAAGAAATCTAGTCACAGGATTTTATGTGATACTGAATATTGGGAGAGATAGAATAGAAATCCATGAAAACGATAAAACCAACAGCATAAGTGACTAGAACCAGAGAATCGATCCAGTCAATCTCAAAAGGAAAATAAAAACGAACGGACCTGGCTCCAGTAACCAATAATTGAATCCTGAATAAAAATGGATGCACCCGATTTCCAGTAACCAAGAAAATAAACATGCACGAGACGCACATCAAATGGAAGAATTCACACAGTTGGAAGTGCCAGATCGTTCCTTTCCTCTAGTCGCGTTGTCTTTTCCACTCTGGCGATACATTGTAAAATCCATCAGCTCTTTTCCATCCTACCCTTTGTTTTATGTTGTTTGCTTCCGGTATCTTTTTTGGTCTTACCTCGAGACAAACGGAAACTCGTGACACCCGGTGTCCCTGCTTTTGCATGACCTTGAAAGAGTGCATGCAACCAAGAATCTTGGAGTACATGTGCAACATCAGTCAGAAAAGAAAAGAAAAAACGCAGTAGTGTTGTTTTGTGATTAAATTCAACAGTTTGTCTGTGGCCTTATTATAACCAAAAATGGTCAACAAATAGTTTCTTCCAAGAAAACAGTACCAAGAAGGTCAAAGAACAGTTGGAGCTGAGGAGAAATCTGAGTTGACAGCTGAAAAATACAAACGCAAACGCAGATGAAACTTGTACTAGCTCGCCTCGGAAAGCATCCAATGTTCCTTGACCGTCATTTATTTATGAGAGAACGCGCGGGGGAGAAGTCTATCTGTCAGAAAATACAGGGACTGGTAGGGATATAGTAGACGCATATATAATATAAACCTAGCAGATCACACATCCATTGATAGAGAGATCTCACATCAAATAATAGGGGCCGCTCAGCGCTCATGCGCTAGGCAACTGTCTCTATGGTTCTCGAGGCACACAGGCCATTTTGTCCACTGCGCCGGTCAGAACACAAAAAACTGGGCCGCCGCATACGGTGCTCCATTTCAACCCGTATGCCTGCCTCTGAACCTTTCATTTTTGCAGCATTCTACGACATCAGATGGCAGCTTCTTCGCTAACTTGCTCCAGTAATGAAGTGATTGTGTGTGTGTGTGTGTGTTGCTGCCATGCATATATACTAGCCATAGCCAGTGCTCTAAGAAGAACAGAACCGAGAAGTGAAAAACTCTGGGCTGTGCGTAACTGTGGTGGTACGAGTTGTTACTATAGCCTTGTGATAGGTCATTAGAAAGACGCTTGCCATGGATCGTCTCGATCTACCTGATGTGTTCATTTTAAAATTAGCAAATACTAAGGCCAGCAGTGGCCAGATCTGTGTGCGCACCTGGAAGACCACACCACAACACTATAGATTCTAGGACAACAGGTAGCTACATCTCTTGAGGGGGAGAAAGATGACAAGAATGTTCTGGCCACAAGCTTGCGTGACAGATGGGGGATGACTCCCCATCTCTCTCTCTCTCTGATCTCCCACTACTACAACGTGTATACTACTATGTTTCACTGACATACGCCAGTGAGACTCCTCGGCTATAGACTGTGCTTGCACAATGCCACAGCACCCAGTACACTGTGGCCCTTTCCCAAACCCTAGAACAAGGGAACTCCCTGGGGTTCCCATCATGGGAAAAGATGGCTGCGCTGAGCCAGGAACTACTCGCAGAACACATGCACATGTTCCATTCCAAATGGAATCGATCAATATAATGGAGGACGATGAACAACGCATCCATGGCAACAGCAGCCAAATTAGTACTCCCACTAGTAAAAAAGACAGGTGTTTTCATTCATCCTCGTCGCTAAGCAGTTTAACAGCAGAATATATGCAAGGAATGTGCAGGATGGAGTGTATGGAAAGAACCAGAGAGCTTTCAGCCATGCTAGATTGAAGCTGCGCTCCTGCACATGTGTGACTGAGGACTATTTCCTTTCCAGCAGAAGCAAAGATCGACGGAAGCCAGAGAGAAGAATCTCACAGATGCATGGCCAGGAAAAGCAAGCAGGGAGAAGATTCTCTTTCGAAACCCCTGATTAGGAATGCTGCCGCGCATTAAAAAACATGAAGCGCAGACAAGACATTCATCTGCGTTCCGCAGCTATCTATACTCAAAATATGCATGCATAGCAAGATGCTCTTAAAAAGGGAACTACACAGATGCCAAAATTAATTGCTGAGAAACCACATCAAGGAAAAATTTAACCCTTTTGAAATGCAAAAAAAAAAACCCATCAACATATGCTCAACCAAGAAAGAGGACAGCAAGACGAAGGAGAGGACAGGAAGATTTTAACAAGAGGGAGGGCATGCATCGCTGCATGAGGCGACAACCGATCCAAGAAATCATCTAATATAAAATAAGAGGGGCATGGGCCGCAGCAACTTCAGTACCAGATGAAAGGATGTTGCGCAGCGACCTTCCGGAGATGGAAAGCGAGTTCAGCTGCGACTCCACCCTTCGCATGAACTCCATCGCCTCCTGCAGCGGCCTCGTCAGCTCCTCCCTGAACTTCACCAGCATCTCGTGGTACGCCTCCTACCATATATACACGCAAATTAAATCCGAGCCCGAGCTGAAAACGACTAATAATGGTGCGCTGCGCGCGCGTGAAATAAACCTAAAGATGCCTCACCATGAACTGGTCCAGCTCCGGCTCCGTCGCAGCGGCCAGGCCGCCGAGCGCCGTGCGCTGCCGCGCCTCCACCTCCTGCGCTATCTCCGTCAGCCTCGCCGACACCTCCGGTGGTGCCCCCACCTGCAAACACCCACGGCCGTTTGAGAAAGTTCCGAACACCAGATGCACATGTCTACATGAGCAGCATGCATAAACTATAGTATGCTATGTAAAAGCAAGCAGAAAGTATGTGCATGCGCCATGCTCTTGACATCAGATGTGGCCAAACTTCGCTAGCAGCAGTAGCTGAACCGGAAGCAGGAGAGCTATTGTTAGACTGCGGCTACTAGTCTTGCTTGCCTTGTTGCACTCGAGGTAGGCAGTGAGGAGCGAGTAGTAGTGTGGGTGCGAGATGATCTTGGCCTTGATGGCCTCGACGTCGCCTGCGTAGGGAGACGACGACGAGGGCTCCTTCGCCTTGACGCATGCGTCGAGGAGGCCGCCACCGTTGGCAAGCTGCAGCACCGGGTTGCCGCTACCGCCGCTGTTCCCAGTGGCCGCCACCGTGTTCAGGGTCAGCGGCAGGCCTGCGCTTGGCGGTTGCGGCGGCAGCGGCGCTACGACGGCGCTGAGGGAGGATGCCCACGGGTGGTGGTGGTGGTGATGATGGTGGTGCTGGCCGTGGCCATGGCCGTGGCTGCTTGCGCCAACTCCAAAGTGTTGGGTGATCTCCTCCATGGGAGTGGGCGGACCTCCAGTGAAGTAGTGGTGCAGCGATCGAGCTCTCCGCCCACTGTCCCCGTGAGCTCCTCCTGCGCAAGCGCAAAAGGGGCGCCTGGAGATGAGATGAAGTTCTTGGGGCGAGGGAAAGAGGAAAAGGGTTTGGGGAAGGAGAGGGAAAGGAGAAGGATGCCTCGGAGTATGCCTTCTCTCCCTATGCTATCATTAGAGAGAAGGGAGGGCGCGCGGCACAGTAGGGAAAAGGCTGGAGGCCAATGCAGCTGCCTTTGGAGAGAGACAGTGCACTAGTGTGGAGTGGTGTTTGTGGGGGCTTCTTTTTTTTAGGTCAAATCAAAAGGCTTGAGGTGGATTTGCGGCCAGTTTCTGTTTTCAACTCACTCTAAATATTATAAAAATTATCAGTTTATCTGAAATCAAACAAATTTAAGTTTTATTAAATCAAAAGATTTGAGCTAGCTTTGAACTTTGGAGAGAGCCATATAAGCATGCTATAGTTAGCACATACAAGTTATGTAGAAAGTGCTTAGTAGCCTGTCTTGGTCCTGAATGGACAATGGGCTCATGCGCTCACATCCTGGACATCTCAACTCATAAATGTATGTCAGTATAACTAAGTTAACATGATGCTTATGCCTTGCATGACATGTGATATGGATGAATAAATGTGTTGCACGTGGTATAAATTATATGTATTTAGGCTTGTTGAGCCCACTTTTGGGCAGGGGACGCTAGGCCGGATGATCCGCGGTGATGGCATGGATGGTCCGCTTGTGTGTAGAATCGGTTAGGATTTCGATTTTCTTGTGGGATTTGTTAGCTAAATCTACGAGATTAACTCGGTAAACGACATGTAACGGGTTCAGATCTCTCATTTATATATATAAAGGGCTACGGCCGATTGAACCCCCACATTCGATCAGATCAAATTTACTTATCGTTTTTACATTTTGTATTAGGAGTAGCTCTAGTTTAGCCTTCCTCTACCTTAAATCTTCGCATTTCTTCGGTTCTACATCGATTAGAAGCGTCTTGGGTGGCCTGCTGACACCAAGACACACCCTAGGATCTCTCCTCCCCGACGGGATCCCTCCCGAGAGGCAAGATCTAGGTCTGCTGTGAAAAATAAGACCCTCTGCGCCATCGTGAACCGTTCGGGCCCCAGGCGCGACCATCCAGACGTGCGCAGAGTAGAGATGACAATGGGGACTCGATCCCCAATTCCCCGCGGAAAATTCCCCTATTAGGGGATGGGTATGAGACTAATTTAGTCCCCGCGGGGATTTAAATGGAGAAAATTTAATCCCCGTAGTTCACGAGGACCGTCCACGTTCCCCATGTACCCGCCCCACGAAACATTTTTTTATCCAAGTTAGTCATTTTACTTGTTAAAATTATAGTAAAAACTCAGTGCATCACTACAAGAATCCAATTAATTCCCGCCGACTCAGAACCGACGGGAATAAGCACTAAACCGATAGGGATTACTAATTCTCGTCGGTATATGGTTAATTCCCGTCGACCCTAAGCCGACGGGCATCAGATGTTGGGGATATGCTTATTCTCGTCGGGCACTGACGGGAATTAGTAATTCCTGTCGGCTACGGCTGGCCGACGGGGATTACCAATTAATGCACATCGGCCGAGTAACTCCCGTCGGCTACCGCTGGCCGACGGGGATTACAAATTAATGCATGTCGGCCCTGTCTGGCCGACGGGAGTTACTGGGCCGACGTGCATTAATTGTTAATTCCCATCGGTTTGACCATAGCCGACGGGGATTAACCTATACTGCTGCAAAACCAGCACCAGATGAGGTCATTATTTCTCCACAATTGCACACATAACATATATATACAGAACAGACACATTACAAACACATACATTGATAATCAATTCACACATCACAAACTTCACATCACCAACATAGTTTACACAAACATTTTAAATAGGAACAACGAGTTAATTTAAATTGTTTAGTTCACGAAAACAAAGTGTGCACGAGTTAAAAAACAAATACGACAAAACACCATATTTAGGGATGGCCACCACTTGGATAGTTAGAACTTTGACCGCTGCCGCCACCAGGAGGAGGGAACGTGAAGAGGGACTCAACAAATCCAGACCCTATTGTGGGATCAGACCCACTACCACCCGCTTTAGGCATAACCTATTCAAGTTAGCAAATATCAACATTTTTAATGCATATATCAACATGTTAAATGCATATATCAACAAGTATACAAGTGTATAAATTCATCGAGAGTTACCAAACGTACCCTATCTCCAGGTGCAGGTATATGTGTCGGAGGGGTGTTGAACTGTTGAGTCCCCAATCCCTATTTAATGAATATTCAACAAGTTAAGTATATGGTTCATGTTTTGCTAACTAGATGAATTGCTTGTTTAGACAATGTTATTAACCGAATTTGTTAAGATTAACGTATCAGAGCTGGTGTGGATGCAAACCGGTTCCATTGTGGTGGCGGTGGAATATTTGGTGTCATGCCCTGTTGCTGCATTAACTGTTAAACATATGTGTTACTATTGAAGATGTTGTATTGAAATATAATAATTTAGAGTTCGGATTATGTATACTCACTTGATACATCGCTTGGTTACGTGCATTGCAAGCCTCCATAAATTCTCGTTGCTGTCTCATCTTCTCACGTATCCTCATAATCTCCAACTCCTACTCGTTCGGTCGACGAGAGCATGAGCTACGGGAAGACGAACCCGTCCTCTGCCGACGACGAGTCAATGAATCCGTCGAAGAGTGTGTATCTATAAGTGATTCAAAAATTATGATTACTGCATTATCAATTTAGTGTCAACCATGTAATTTCATAAGTTAGAGCTTATCGTCTATGCGCTTTTCCACCACCACTTGCGTACACCACCGAGGGATCCATCGGTTCATGTCGCCAGTCGAAGTCAGGGCCATGGCGACGAACCATCTCCTCCCCATATGACGCCTATACATCATTCATAACCTTACAAATGCAGGAATTTCTATACTTTGAATGTTTGTAATTTTGGGCCAAAACCCACCAACCGATCCGTGGTTGTCTGGCTGTAGAGCTGGTCAAGGTTGTTAGGGTCTGGTCCTTTGTGGCCCTCTTCGTAGACCTCAATGAAAGGGTAATGTGCCCTTGGGCCATTTCTAAGTATTTTGGTGATCAAGTGTCCAACACAAATGGTTATGTGTTAAACTATGACAAATAGTGGACAAAGTGCAAATCAATACAAAGGTATGATTCTAGACTTAGTACATTGGTTTTTTGTGTACTAACATATTTGTCTAAGTGCTAGAATCAGAGAAAAAACAAATGGAAAAGACTTGGCTCGAGCAGCCAAGACTCTGCTCAGTCTGGGTGCACCGGACTGTCTGGTGGTGCACCGGACAGTGTCCGGTGCGCCAGGCTGGCGCTGGTCAACTGGCCGCTCTCGGGAACTCGACGGCGGCATACGGCTAAAAATCACCGGACTGTCCGGTGAGCCAACGGTCAGCTGAGCCAACGGTCGGCCGCGCAATCCGCGCGTGACGTGTGGCCGGGCCAACGGTCTGAAGGGGGACCGGACTGTCTGGTGTGCACCGGACAGTGTCCAGTGTGCCAACGGCTCCAAATCGTCAACGGTCGGTTGCGCCAGAATAGGAAAGAAATCTGCATCGGACAGTGTCTGGTGGTGCACCGGACTGTCCGGTGCACCAGTCGAGAGAAGGCAAGAATTGCCTTCCTGGATTGCTCTCAACGGCTCCTAGCTGCCTTGGGGCTATAAAAGGGACCCTAGGCGCATGGAGGAGAACGCCAAGCATTCTTTGATCATCTCTTAGCACCAAGGCACCTCTCTAGCGCATTTGATTCGTTGTGATAGCAATTTGAGCTCCTCTTGAGTTGAGAACTCCGTGTGCGATCTTAGAGCTCAAGTTGTGACTTGTGTGTGTGTTTGTGCTCGTGTTTTGAGGCTTGTGTGTGTTGCTCTTCCCACTCTTACATCTATGCTTCTTTGTGATCATCTCATTGTAAGGGCGAGAGGCTCCAAGTTGTGGAGATTCCTCGCAAACGAGAAAGAGTAAAGAAAAAAGAACACCGTGGTATTCAAGTTGATCATCATCCATTGGAATGCCACGATGTGGACTAGGCAAGTATTGTACTTGGCCGAACCACGGGATAAATCTCTGTGTCTCTTGTGCTTGTTCTCACTGTGTCAATTGTGGTTCACAAGAGCTCTCCTTAGCCACTTGATTTCATTGTGCTAACACTTAATCAAGTTTGTGGCTTTAAGTTTCAAGTTTTTACAGGATCACCTATTCACCCCCCTCTAGGTGCTCTCAATTGGTATCAGAGCTGTTCTCTTCACGAAAGGGACTAATCGCCCGAAGAGATGGATCCTAAGGGAAAGGGGATGGTGGTCAACGATAGGGAGGAGTCCATCTTCAACAAGCCGAGGGATGACAAAGCCACTGACTCTGGCTCGAGTCAAAAGAAGAAGGACGGGAAGAAGAAGAGGCGGATCAAGAAGATTGTCTACTACGACAGCGACGAATCTTCCTCTTCTCAAAAGGACGACGAATACGAGGAGAAAAAGAAAACGGTTAACTCGAACTTTTCTTTCGATTATTCTCGTATTCCGCATAATTCCAATGCTCATTTGCTTTCCATTCCACTTGGTAAACCTCCCCACTTTGATGGAGAGGACTACGGATTTTGGAGTCACAAAATGCATAGCCACTTGTTTTCTCTTCATCCAAGTATATGGGAGATAGTAGAAAATGGGATGCGATTTGATAGTTTGGATAACTCCATGTTTATCAATGAACAAATCCATAAAAATGCACAAGCTACTACTGTTCTTTTAGCATCCTTGTGCAGGGAAGAGTACAATAAGGTGAGCGGCTTGGACAACGCCAAGCAGATTTGGGACACCCTCAAGATATCGCATGAGGGGAACGACGTCACCATGCTCACCAAGATGGAGTTGGTGGAAGGCGAACTAGGAAGGTTCGCAATGATCAGGGGAGAGGAGCCAACTCAAACGTACAATAGGCTCAAGACCCTGGTCAACAAGATTAGAAGCTATGGAAGCACGAGATGGACGGACCACGACGTCATCCGACTTATGCTAAGGTCCTTCACTGTCCTTGATCCTCATCTTGTAAACTCTATTCGTGAGAATCCTATGTACATCAAGATGACGCCCGAGGAAATACTCGAGAAGTTTGTAAGCGGGCGAATGATGATCAAGGAGGCGAGATACGTTGATGAGGCGTTGAATGGCCCAATCTACGAGCCTCAAACCGTTGCTCTCAAAGCAACAAGTAGCAGGGAGACGCTACCTAGCAAGGTGGCGCAAGTTGAGGCGGCCGGACTAAATGAAGATGAAATGGCCCTCATCATCAAGCGCTTCAAGACGGCGCTCGAAGGTCGCAAGGAGCATCCCAACAAGAGCAAGACGAAGGGGAAGCGCTCCTGCTTCAAGTGTGGTAAGGTTGGTCACTTTATTGCTAACTGTCCTGATAATGATAGTGACCAGGATCAAGAAAAGAAGAGGGAAAGGAAGAAGACTTACAAGAAAGCGAAGGGCGAGGCACACCTTGGCAAAGAGTGGGATTCGGATTGCTCTTCATCCGACGACGAAGGACTTGTCGCCTCGGCCTTCAACAAATCATCCCTCTTCCCCAACGAGCATCACACCTGCCTCATGGCAAAGGAAAAGAAGGTATGCACTAGGAATACTATTACATATGCTTCTTCAAGTGATGATGAATCTAGCGATGATGAAATAGACTATGCAAGTTTATTCAAAGGTTTAGATAGAACTAAAATTGATAAAATCAATGAATTAATTGATGCCTTGAATGACAAGAATAGATTGTTAGAAAAGCAAGAGGATCTTTTGTATGAAGAGCATGATAAGTTTGTAGATGTCCAAAAATCTCTTGCTTTAGAAGTTAAAAGGAATGAAATGCTTTCTTGTGAATTATCTACTTACCATGAGACTATTTCTAGTTTAAAAAGTGCTAATGATGATTTAAATGCTAAGCTAGAAGTAGCAAATAAATCTAGTTCTTGTGTAGAACATGTAGTGATTTGCAATAGGTGTAAGGACTTTAATGTTGATGCATGTGTTGAGCACCTTACTTCTATTGCAAAACTAAATAGTGAAGTGGCTAGTCTTAATGCCCAACTTAAGACTAGCAAAAATGAATTTGATAAACTAAAATTTGCAAGGGATGCCTACACTGTTGGTAGACACCCCTCAATTAAGGATGGGCTTGGCTTTAAGAGGGAAGCCAAGAACTTAACAAGTCATAAGGCTCCCATCTCCGCCAAGGAGAAAGGGAAGGCCCCTATGGCTAATAGTGTTCAAAAGAATCATGCTTTCATTTATAGTGATAGAAAACTCTCTAGAAATGCTTATAGGAATTATTCTTATGATTCATATGTTATGCCTGCTTCTAGTTCTTCTATTGTGCATCATTTGCCTAGGAGAAATGTTGTTCATGTACCTAGGAAAGCAAGTAATGAACCTTCTACAATTTATCATGCTTGCAATGCTTCCTTTGCAATTTGTAGAAAGGATAAGAAAGTGGTTGCTAGGAAATTAGGGGCAAAATGCAAGGGAGATAAAACTTGCACTTGGGTCCCTAAGGCTATTGTCACTAAACTTGTAGGACCCAACAAGAGTTGGGTACCTAAGACCCAAGCCTAAATTGCCTTGGAGGTTTATGCATCCGGGGGCTCAAGCTAGATTATCGACAGCGGATGCACAAACCACATGACGGGGGAGAAGAAGATGTTCACCTCCTACGTCAAGAACAAAGATTCCCAAGATTCAATCATATTCGGTGACGGGAATCAAGGCAAGGTTAAAGGACTAGGAAAGATTTCTATTTCATCTGAGCACTCCATTTCTAATGTGTTTTTAGTTGAGTCGCTCGGGTATAACTTGTTGTCCGTTAGTCAACTTTGCAATATGGGTTATAATTGCTTATTCAAAAATATAGATGTGTCTGTCTTTAGAAGAAGTGATGGTTCATTAACTTTTAAGGGTGTACTAGACGACAAACTTTATTTAGTTGATTTTGCAAAAGAGGAGGCCGGTCTAGATGCATGCTTAATTGCTAAGACTAGCATGGGCTGGTTGTGGCATCGCCGTTTAGCACATGTGGGGATGAAGAACCTTCACAAACTTCTAAAGGGAGAACATGTGTTAGGTCTAACAAATGTGACTTTCGAAAAAGATAGACCTTGTGCAGCTTGTCAAGCAGGTAAACAAGTGGGAAATGCTCATCACAGCAAGAACGTGATGACCACATCAAGACCGCTAGAGTTACTTCATATGGACCTCTTCGGACCCGTCGCCTACCTAACCATAGGAGGAAGTAAGTATGGTCTTGTTATAGTTGATGATTTTTCCCGCTTCACTTGGGTATTCTTTTTGCAGGATAAAACAGAAACCCAAGGGACCCTCAAGGCTTCCTAAGGAGAGCTCAAAATGAGTTTGAGCTCAAGGTGAAGAAGATAAGGAGCGACAACGGGTCCGAGTTCAAGAACCTTCAAGTGGAGGAGTACCTTGAGGAGGAAGGAATCAAGCACGAGTTCTCCGCTCCCTACACACCACAACAAAATGGTGTAGTAGAGAGGAAGAACAGGACGCTCATTGACATGGCGAGGACAATGCTTGGAGAGTTCAAGACCCCCGAGCGGTTTTGGTCGGAAGCCGTGAACATGGCTTGCCACGCCATAAACCGGGTCTACCTTCATCGCCTCCTCAAGAAGACTTCGTATGATCTTCTAACCGGTAACAAACCCAATGTGTCATACTTTCGTGTTTTGGGAGCAAATGTTATATTCTAGTGAAGAAAGGTAGAAATTCTAAGCTCCCAAAGTTGTAGAAGGGTTTTTGTTAGGTTATGACTCAAATACAAAGGCGTATAGGGTCTTCAACAAATCATCGGGTTTGGTTGAAGTCTCTAGAGACGTTGTATTTGATGAGACTAATGGCTCTCCAAGAGAGCAAGTTGATCTTGATGATGTAGATGAAGAAGATGTTCCAACGGTCGCAATATGCACCATGGCGATTGGAGATGTGCGACCACAGGAACGCCAAGAGCAAGGTCAACCTTCTTCCTCAACAAAGGTGCAACCCCCAACTTAAGATGATGAACAGGTTCATCAAGAAGAGGCGTGTGATCAAGGGGGAGCACAAGATGATCATGTTATGGAGGAAGAATCACAACATGCCCCTCCAACTCAAGTTCAAGCGACGATTCAAAGGAATCATCCCGTCGACCAGATATTGGGAGATATTAGCAAGGGAGTAACTACTCGCTCTAGATTAGTTAATTTTCGTGAGCATTACTCTTTTGTCTCTTCTATTGAGCCTTTCAGGGTAGAAGAGGCCTTGCTAGATCCGGACTGGCTGTTGGCCATGCAGGAGGAGCTCAACAATTTCAAGAGAAATGAAGTTTGGACACTGGTGCCACGTCCCAAGCAAAACGTTGTGGGAACCAAGTGGGTGTTCCGCAACAAACAGGATGAGCACGGAGTGGTGACAAGGAACAAGGCACGACTTGTGGCAAAAGATTATGCCCAAGTCACAGGTTTGGACTTTGAGGAGACTTTTGCTCCTGTGGCTAGGCTAGAGTCAATTCGCATATTGTTAGCCTATGCTGCTCACCATTCTTTTAGGTTGTTCCAAATGGATGTGAAGAGCGCTTTCCTCAACGGGCCAATCAAGGAGGAGGTGTACGTAGAGCAACCCCCTGGCTTTGAGGATGAACGGTACCCTGACCATGTGTGTAAGCTCTCTAGGTGCTCTATGGACTTAAGCAAGCCCCAAGAGCATGGTATGAATGCCTTAGAGACTTTTAAATTGCTAATGCTTTCAAGGTTGGGAAAGCTGATCCAACTTTATTCACTAAGACTTGTGATGGTGACTTATTTGTGTGCCAAATTTATGTCGATGACATAATATTTGGTTCTACTAACCAAAAGTCTTATGAAGAGTTTAGCAGGGTGATGACTCAAAAGTTTGAAATGTCGATGATGGGCGAGTTGAACTACTTCCTTGGGTTCCAAGTGAAGCAACTCAAGGATGGTACCTTCATCTCCCAAACGAAATACACGCAAGACTTGATCAAGCTATTTGGGATGAAGGACGCCAAGCCCGCAAAGACTACGATGGGAACCGATGGACATGTCGACCTCAACAAAGGAGGTAAGTCCGTTGATCAAAAGGCATATCGGTCTATGATAGGGTCTTTACTTTATTTATGTGCTAGTAGACCGGATATTATGCTTAGTGTATGCATGTGTGCTAGATTTCAATCCGATCCAAGGGAGTTTCACTTAGTGGTCGTGAAGCGAATTCTTAGATATTTAGTCGCTACGCCTTGCTTCGGGATCCGATATCCAAAAGGGTCTAGCTTTGACTTAATTGGATATTCAGACTCCGATTGTGCTGGATGTAAGGTTGATAGGAAGAGTACATCAGGGACGTGCCAATTCTTAGGAAGGTCCCTGGTGTCTTGGAGTTCTAAGAAACAAACTTCTGTTGCCCTATCCACCGCTGAGGCCGAGTATGTTGCCGCAGGACAGTGTTGCGCGCAACTACTTTGGATGAGGCAAACCCTCCGGGACTTTGGCTACAATCTGAGCAAAGTCCCACTCCTATGTGATAATGAGAGTGCTATCCGCATGGCGGATAATCCTGTTGAACACAGCCGCACTAAGCACATATACATCTGGCATCACTTTTTGAGAGACCACCAGCAAAAGGGAGATATCGAAGTGTTTTATGTTAGCACCGAGAACCAGCTAGCCGATATCTTTACCAAGCCTCTAGATGAGTCAACCTTTTGCAGGCTGCGTAGTGAGCTAAATATCTTAGATTCGCGGAACTTGGATTGATTTATAGCATACATGTGTTTTATGCTTTGATCATGTTCCTTCTATGCATTTTGTTGTTTATTTATGGTGCTCAAGTTGTACAAGCACTCCCCGGACCTCACAAGTCCATTTACAAGTGATGCACATATTTAGGGGGAGATGTGCTACAACTTGACCCTTTGATACTAACCATGTGTTTGAGCTTGCTTGATTTAGTCTCAAAGGTGGATTGAAAGGGAAAGGTGGACTTAGACCATGAAAGACTTCCACTGCACTCCGATGAGGGGGTAACTTACTCCGAGTTCATCTCCATGTCTCTTATTGCCTTTTGCTCTTAATTGACAATTTTGGTGAGGCAATGAGGTTAAAAAGGTCCAAGATTGATCCTGTTTTGGTGTTTGATGCCAAAGGGGGAGAAAATAAGTCCAAAGCAAGAATTGGATCAGCTACCACTTGAGAATTTTGAAAATAGTACAGTTAGAGTTTTTGTTTTGGCAAAATTCTCTTAATGTCTCTTCTTGTCAAAAGTTGGTCTCTTGTGGGGAGAATGTTTGATTATGGGAAAAAGGGGGGAGTTTTTGAATCTTTGACCAATTTCTCTTGGAATACCTTTCTCTATGCCTCAACAAGTGAATTTGACTTAGAGATAGGAACTTGAGTTTGATTTGCAAAAACAAACCAAGTGGTGGCAAAGAATGATCCAAATATGCCAAATTTGAATCAAAACAAATTCTTGTTCTAATTTGCATTGATGTTGCACTTCTATATGTTGCTTTTTGTTGTGTTGGCATAAATCACCAAAAATGGGGAGATTGAAAGGGAAATGTGCCCTTGGGCCATTTCTAAGTATTTTGGTGATTAAGTGTCCAACACAAATGGTTATGTGTTAAACTATGACAAATGGTGGACAAAGTGCAAATCAATACAAAGGTATGATTCTAGACTTAGTACATTGGTTTTTGTGTACTAACATATTTGTCTAAGTGCTAGAATCAGAGAAAAACAAATGGAAAAGACTTGGCTCGAGCAGCCAAGACTCTGCTCAGTCTGGGTGCATCGGACTGTCCGGTGCGCCAGGCTGGTGCTGGTCAACTGGCCGCTCTCGGGAACTCGACGGCGGCGTACGACTAAAAATCACCGGACTGTCCGGTGAGCCAACGGTCAACCAAGCCAACGGTCGGCCGTGCAATCCGTGCGTGACGCGTGGCCGGGCCAACGGTCTGAAGGGGGCACCGGACTGTCCGGTGTGCATCGGACAGTGTTCGGTGCGCCAACGGCTCCAAATCTTCAACGGTCGGCTGCGCCAGAATAGGAAAGAAATCTGCACCGGGCAGTGTCCGGTGGGTGCACCAGCCGACAGAAGGCAAGAATTGCCTTCCTGGATTGCTCTCAACGGCTCCTAGCTGCCTTGGGGCTATAAAAGGGACCCCTAGGCGCATGGAGGAGAACACCAAGCATTCTTTGATCATCTCTTAGCACCAAGGCACCTCTCTAGCGCATTTGATTCGTTGTGATAGCAATTTGAGCTCCTCTTGAGTTGAGAACTCCATGTGCGATCTTAGAGCTCAAGTTGTGACTTGTGTGCATGTTTGTGCTCGTGTTTTGAGGCTTGTGTGTGTTGCTCTTCCCACTCTTACATCTATGCTTCTTTGTGATCATCTCATTGTAAGGGCGAGAGGCTCCAAGTTGTGGAGATTCCTCGCAAACTGGAAAGAGTAAAGAAAAAAGAACACCGTGGTATTCAAGTTGATCATTGAATCACTTGAAAGGAGTTGAGTGCAACTCTCGTCCATTGGGACGCCACAACGTGGACTAGGCAAGTATTGTACTTGGCCGAACCACGGGATAAATCTCTGTGTCTCTTGTGCTTGTTCTCACTGTGTCAATTGTGGTTCACAAGAGCTCTCCTTAGCCACTTGATTTCATTGTGCTAACACTTAATCAAGTTTGTGGCTTTAAGTTTCAAGTTTTTACAGGATCACCTATTCACCCCCCCTCTAGGTGCTCTCACTCAATGTCACTAGGCTTTTGGCCACGCGTAGCTTCCTGTATAAACAAAAAACACCCATAAGCAATCGTACTATTTGGTGATCGACATAGCTAGATCAAACTTACCATTCTTTTTTGCTTTTCGGAGCATGGCGTCACCGCCAAACTTGTGGTTAGGATTGGTTCCTCGACATTGCCTGTGATGCGCTGACGCTTTCTGGAAGGCTTCGGAAGCCCAATATCGACACCGAGCATAGTACGCATCAGGCACGGGCGCCATCCATGGAACCATCACCTGCACACACAATGTTACATATTATATCAATCACAGCTATCAATGAAAAGGGTAAAACAAATTGAATACTAACCTCACGATATTGATCCTCAGCCAAATATATCTTTGAGGACCCTTCCTTTTTTTCAAGGGGCCTGCTTCTTCCGGATGATTTTGAAAATACAGGTTTGTAGTCTGAATTCTCGCATAGTATATGGCATACTTCACTAGCTTCTTTGCATTGTTTTGGAACACACGTTCAACGTGCCCCATGTAAATCTTCGTCAGGCAACCGATATCGAAGCTACAACATAAAGAATACAAATACAATGGTATAAGTCATAGAATTACAATATTAAGAAACATAACAAAAACAATAAAGAATTCATACCCAAAAGTCATGATGCACAAGTCCCTGTCTGTCGGTGTGGTTTCGTTCCTTTTTTAACTTGTACTCATCCCAGGTACTGACGAGCACCTCATCGACGCTATCTTCGTCTGACACCTTCACTATACCAGGGTAGTGAAGGCGGCAAAGAGAACCCAACGTAAGGTTAATCTGAGTGTGGTGTCCCTTGCCGTCAAAGGACAGATCCTCCCAATTCCTGCATTACACAAAAACATTAACAATACACATAATAGTTATATGAGACAAGTTAATATATTACACTCACCGATCTCCATGACGCATGATTAAGATCCTATCAGCCTCTCGTTCTATCGTGTGACGAGGCTTTATCGAGTGGCTTTTCCTTGAGCGACGTGTGCGTGTCGCTGAAGAGCCTCCTGAGCCATCATCCATCGGGTTGTCAATCGGTTGTGCCTGTTGGCCCCACTGGTCCCACACCTGTTGCTACTCTCTAGTGGTCCCACTGGTCCCATGGCTGGTGTTGCTGCGCGGCCTGGTCCCATGTCATGTGCTGCATCTCCTCATTGTGCTGCACCTCCTCATTATGCTGCTCATCCTCTTTGCGCTGCTCGTCCTCATTGTGCTGCTCCTCAATGTGCTGCTCATCCTGGTACATACAACTCAAGACTTAGATACAGGTAAATATGTAAACAAATTTATTTGTACAAGATATGTTACCTCATCTCCATGTACAACGCTCAACAGCTCTCGACGTCTGCTGCTGCTCGAAGAACTACCCTAAAATAGGCCCAGGCCCTTGAACAGTCCCTTCGCTGACTTCTTTGACTTTAGCAGCATCCTGCATCAAAAATAAGAAATTATTCATTAGTGCATCAAAAATGACATAATCCTTAAAATTAGAAACAAATTAAAGAACAAAATAATTTACTTGTTAAGTATCAAAATAATTCAAAACAAATGAAAGAACAAAATAACTTTACCTGTTAAATATCATCAAAATCAGGATCTATTTGTTCTCTTCTATGCAGAGGTCGCCATGTAACTTTTCTCCTAACAGCTTGTCTTCTCCGTCTCTCGGGAGAAGTTAAGTCGTTAACGTCTGCAACTAGTGAATCTAATGCCGGTGCAGGATCAATATGAAAATTAGTTGGCAACTCTTCTTCTTGAAACACCTCATCAACCTGCTCAAGGTGACCAAATTGATATTCATCCTCACGAGGAGTGTATAGACGTTCGTGGGGATTTACATTGTACATAACCCTCCATGTAGACAACTTTTTGCATGGATATGTCGAGAAATAAACTTGGTCTGCTTGATGGGCAAGGATATACGTGTCGTGTCCTTGAAGCAATTTTTCAGGTTGGATCTGTGCCATCCCAAATTCGGTCCTATAATACTTCGTGTCATACCATTTACACTCAAAGAAAACTAGCGCTAAAGGCTTATTTCCAGCAAATGTAATCTCAATTATATTTTTGATTTTCCCGTAATAGCAGGCTTCGTGTCCTTCCATGTCGGTTGCCCTAGTGACGACTCCACTATTTTGAGTGGCAGCCATAGGATGACTAGATTCGAAAATGCTTGAACGAAAGCGATATCCATTGACGTCGTAACGTCCATAGCTTTTGGCAGTTACGCTTTTAATAGATAACTGACGTAAGTCATCATTCAAATTCATTTCCTCCCCCAAACTGTCAAGTATGCCACAAAGCATTAGCAAAATCTGTAATATTATTTAACTAAAATTAGGTCTCGGAGCCACATAATTGAGACTTATAGGGTCCCGATGCCACATAATGAAATTAGGTCGCTCATGCATTCCATCACGTCGCAATTTGTCTATGTCTCTCGTTGTTGGCCTACCGAGACACCTCATGTTTTGTTCATCAAACTCGTTGTCAAATATTATTGTATGACATTAGATATTTGATAACATAAACTAATTCACATATGAACAATTTAAGGTAATAAATCTTACACAAAGTATTTCTCCACCTTAGGCATATTCGTGAACATGTACAGTAAACACAGACTTCTGTTCTTCCATAGTGAGGTGATAGGCCTTGGGTGGACCAACGACTTTGCCGTTTGTCTAAAAATCGAAAGATCACTACACGGAGGCATCTCTCGTTCATCATCATGGTAGCTCTTCTTTAGAGCAAATACATTATGTCCTTCTGCAAAGTAACAACTTGTGATGTGTGCTACCTCCTTCAGTTTAAATTGTTCCACAATACATCCTTCAACTCTTGCCTTATTGCCCACCATTGCTCTAAGCTTCTTTAATGCTCTTTCTATATGAAACATCCACCTGTACTGAACAGGACCACCGACCTTAGCCTCATATGGAAGATTGAAAGGGAAATAGGGTTTAACCTTTTCCTATAAATAATTTTGGTGGTTGAATGCCTAACACAAATATTGGACTAACTAGTTTGCCCGATGTTGGGGGCCTTCGGCTTCCGAAGATCCTCAAAAATATGATTTAACAATGTTTCTGGAGTATGATACATGAACAGGTACCTTCAGACTTAGGTCAAAACTACAGTGTGAAGAAGCACAAAAGAATACAAAGGATGGCGCAGAGCCGAAGCTATGCGCAGGGGAGCTTCGGCGTGATAACAGAAAATGGAACCGACTTAAAGGGGAAAAGGTTGTTTAGACCCCGATGGATTATTATAGAGTTATTAGTGAATGTAAAGGGCATGGGTGTAATTTTACATGGGCTGCGTCTCGTGCCTATAAATAGATGAACAATGCTCTTGTACTGTTCACGCTGACTTGGCATTTGCTTTTGCGTTACGCTTGTACTTTTACCTTCTTTCAAGCCGAAGGTACTTTTGTAACTTGTTTTCATTTATATTTTTCCTTAATAATAAAGTAGAAATGAGTTGATGATAATAAATAGTTGTTTGTATTATCTCTTATATTTCATATGTTTCTTTCCTTGTTTATATGTTGCTTTGACGAAGGTACGTCCTTCACAACCTTCGTCCGAAAATCATTATGTCTCAAGGGAAATAATGCTTCGAAGGACGAAGGACTTTAACGTTTAACATTCTCTGTGTTGCCTTGTTCTTGACTCATAGCATTTGAGAACAAGTCCCCAACTTTGGCGCCCACCTCCGGTGAACCCTTTTCGACCACTTTCGGCAAGCATCAACCTTTGTCATGCCGCCAAAGAAAGCTTCAGCAATAGGGGTTGCCGCTCTGTAGCCGCTGGACCCAAACCAGGAGACCCTTTCTCTTCGGGAGGCCCGAAGCCAGAAGAGGAAAGCCACCAGTCCAACGCCTCAGGAGAACGACTTGGACCAAGAGATCAGGAATATGGAGATGCTTCATCAGCAAGTGCAAAGGAAGAAGGAAAAGATGGCTCGGCTAGCTGACCTGCAAAGGCAGATAGACAAAGCCTCTGAAGAAGTTCGTCATCTTGCTCAAGATGAGCAAAACCGAAGGCCCCAGCACAGAGAGCTTCACCAAGAGGGCCTCGTCAACAAAGATGACTCGTATGAGGATTTCCATCATGGAAATTTTGCCTTTGATGATGCTTCTCCTCTGTCAGCAGAACTGCAGGCTACACCTTGGCCCCCGTCTTACAAACCACCTAAGCTCCCCATGTATGATGGACACTCAGATCCGAAGTAATTTCTGATGAGCTACGAAGCAACCATATCTTCATATGGTGGCAATACTGCAGTCATGGCGAAATCCTTCGTCATGGCAGTCAAAAATGTTGCACAAACCTGGTACTCCTCTCTTCGGCCAGGAACAATCACATCATGGCAGAAGCTGAAGGACATGCTGATCACTAGTTTCCAAGGGTTTCATACGAAGCCGGTTACTGCTTAAGCTTTGTTCCAGTGCACGCAGGATCACGAGGAATACCTTCAGGCATATGTCCGAAGGTTCTTGCGTTTGAGGGCACAAGCGCCAACAGTGCCCAATGAGATTGTCATTGAGGCCATGATCAAGGGGCTTCGGCCAGAACCTTCGACCCAATACTTCGCCAGGAAACCCCCTCAGACCTTGGAAAAATTGCTTCAGAAGATGGATGAATACATCCGCGCTGATAATGACTTTCGTCAAAGAAAGGAGGAAGCTTACAGGTTCTCCGAAATGACCAGGGGCTTCGGAGGGAGAGTCCACCCTAGGCACGTCAGATCAATTCATTCCACTCAGAATGACGACAGGGGAAGTCAGCTACAGAGGCTGCAATATTCTTCTCAGGCTTCAGGGCAGCAACAGAGCTATCCCCGGCCCCCAGCTCCAAGGGGCAGAGGCGCCAGGGGCTTTAGAGGAAGGTTTGGAGATCAGCCCAGGAAAATTTATTGTCTATTCTGCGGTGAGGACAAGGGCCATACTACCAGGATGTGCCATGTCACCATCTAGAAACAGAAAGAGATAGCAGAAGCTGCAGCCCAACAGAGCCAGCCGAAGCAAGTTATGCATACTGCTTCGTATCACTCACCGTACATTCCAGAGTATGTGGGTAACCATTCTGCAGCTTCTGTTGCTTCGGCAAGCCAATCTTAGGCATCTTGGCAACAACTTCCACCTCCACCACCAATACAACGAGGCCAGCAGCCAAAAGGGAGCCAGCACACCTATCAGCAACGAGACTTCAGAGAGGAGTCTGAAGCTCGCACAGTTAACAGTACTGTACCAGAGTCGAAGCACATCTACTAGAAGATATCCTACTGCTGAAATAGTTCTTGTATTTGTTATCATTTTTCTTTTTAGTAAGGAACAATCATTGAAAACCTAAGTTTTTCTTGTCGCTTTCAATTTCTTGAACAGCTTCGTTCTTGCCATAGTGAAAATATATCTTATACACAGACTTACGGAATCCAAAAAGTTGCTGAAGCATGAAAACTCGTTCTTAAGAGCTCGTGGCTACAGAAAGTATCTCCGAAGCTACAAAAAAAGTCGTTCTACGGAACGCAGCGTAAGTTTGCTGAAGTTACAAAAGTCGTTCCTAAGGGAGCGCAGCGTAAGTTTTCTGCTCAAAAGTCGTTGCAAAGGGAATGCAGAGCTTAAAGCGAAAAATAAACGCAGATTCCGCCGAAGTGTAAGGCGAAGCGCGAAAAGTCAACGCGAATACCGCCGAAGTAAAAGGCGAAGAAGCTCCTAAGGGAGGCTTACAGCGAAAAGTCAGCGCTGATACACCGAAAAATAAGCGATGAAACCGAAAAATAAACGTCAAAAAGATTGTGTGCTCTACTGTGGGAATGTGTGTGTATCTTCGGTACAAATATCATTTTGCATAGCATAACATCATCACATCATTTGCATGGCATAACATCATACATCATATTGCATCGATGGCACAAGAAGGGGATACAATGTTGATCTTCGGAGATTGTTTCGAAGAAGCAGTGCCAAGGCACAAAATAAGTTTTGAAGAATTACCGCTTCGTCAACTCTAATATGAAAAGGAGATCTATTGCTTACGAAGCATAATGTTTTTACGGAGATTGGATGTTTTTACGAAATATGGATATCCTTCACGAAGCATGAAAAGAAGTGAAGGTGTTTTTTCGCCGAAGGCTCAAAAACGGTACGTATGTAAAGTTTCATGCATCGTAAAGAATTGAGTTACAAGCACCTTATATATTACATTCAAAATTATAAAAATACTACACACTTTGTTCAGCAAATATTACATTCCAAATGTTTTTACAATAATAGCTATTCTTCTTTTAAAACTGCTTCCGCAGCTTCGTTTAACAGTCGAGAAACAGCTTCATCCAAAATAGCTTTGGCCATTTTAGTGATTTCTTCCTCTCTTTGCTTCTGGGTCGGCCGTTGCCTCGAAAGGCTCCGGGGGAGGATATAGTTCAGCTGTGATACAAAACATAAATAAGTTCGAAGTCACAGAAATAAAACACAAAGTCAAAAGTAATTAAGTAATACCTATCCGCCTTTCAAGTTTCGCAGCTTTCTCAGCTGCCTTCGTCGCTTCTTTTGCATCATGAGAATCTTTTTCACTCTTTTTTATTATCTCGTGCGCCATCTCTCGGCCGCCATTCTCCCAGATGTTAGTAAAGAATTTCCCGCCAACTAAGCTTGCTTCGGCCGAGGGGTCTTTTGTATCTTCAATAGATAAGGTAGCTTCGGTTTGGGCCAAAGCTTTCACGTGATCACAGCCTAATTTCTCCAAAATAGCCACGATTCCCCTGGCACCTGAGAAGGCGCAGACATCCCCGCGACCACTCAAAACTTCTTCAAAGGCTTCAACTTTGTTGCTGATCCAATCAATTGGGCCTTCAGGATCACCCCTTACGAAGTTGTCCTCGCTAGAGAATGCGCCAACTTTGGCGAAGCTAGATTTTATCTTTTGCACACATTCTATGGATTTTTCGTAGCATTTCTCTTTTGAAGACCGAAGTTCTACAACTGTCTTCTCCCAATAATTTTTCCAATAGTTACTGGCGTCTCGGTTAGCTTCGGCAATTGCACACTTTAGCTTCGCTTCAGCTAGCTGTTTCTGAAGATCTTCAATTTTGCACTTCTGGGCTTCAGCTTGGGCTTTGGAAGTAGCTTCGTCTTCTTTTATTTTATTTAGCAATGAGTTTAATATTTTATCTTTCTCAAGACCTTCGTTCCTTACTTCGATTACTTCGGAATGAAGATTGTTCAAGGTCATGGTACATCCCTCGTCTTCAGCGCTTTTTTGCGCCCTGAGGGCATTGCTAAGAATAAGGCCCTGAAAAACAAATACGGTATTAAGTATAAGCAAAATGGAAAAATCTTGCTTTTCAATAAAATTCATTTTCTCACCTTTAAGCTATTGTATGCTAAGCTGTCGGCCAATTCATCTTTTGATAGCACCGAGAGCCCGTCCTCTAGTGTCGGGAATCCGAAGCTTTTGCTCATCTCCCGGCAGACAGAAATCTCCTTGCTGTCTGGGAGACAATACAAAAAGTCTTCTTCTTCGCTGCCATTGAAAATCAATGCCCCCTTTGGATATTTCAATTTTTGGGCATAGAACTGAGCTTCTCGCTTTTCTTTTTCAGTCAATTTTTTCCCCGAAGCATGTCGTAAAATATAATTGACAGCTTCAGAAAATGCTTCGGGGGTGGTAGTGGCAGTTTTTTTCAGCCAATATTTGCTCTGCTGCTTCTGTTTCTTTTTCTCTGGTTTCCAAGGATTTCTCCTTGGCAGGCTCTGAAGGCCCAGCTTCGGTCTCAGCCTGGCGCTTTGTAGCTTCGGCTTCAGAGGCTGTTGTCTCAATTTGCGTTTTTGGAGCTTCGACAATTTTCCTCGGAGTAGAGCTTGAAGACTTTATTGTTTCCAATACATCTAGAACATTAACCATCCTTTTTCTTTTGGGGGTCACTGCTAGACCTTTCTGGGTTTTTGGCACTTCAACTCCTGCCGAAGGACTTAAAATTTCTGATGTTCTTGTCTCTTCAGCTCTCGGCTCTTCAATTTTTTCAACCTTCGGCGTTGCAGTCAGCTCTTCAGTTTTCTGCGCAAGCGTAGGTTCTTTGGCTTCAGTGGCCGAAGAGGTCTCACCGACAAACTTGGGCACTATGGCCGGTTCAATAAAGCGCGGTCGGTGAGTAAGGACCTTCACCTTTTTCCTCTTTGGCGCAGGCTCGCTTGGAGCAGCTGAAGCATCATCTTTACCGGAAGTTGCACCTTTTCTTTTTTGCCCCCGTAATGGGTAGCGGTAGTCAGGGTACATGAACCCAATAACATCGAAAACTCTGTTGAGTCTCTTCTTTTTCCGGCTTCTGAAGGTCGCTGATAGTGCATTATCGTCTGTTTTGGAGTACGACCCAAGCAATTCATCACTTGTAGCTTCGACACTCTTCAGCCAATCATCGTCTGGCTCGTCAAACTGGTCACCAAATCTGAAGGTGTATTTTACTCGAACCAAACCACCTTCGTGGTGATTGTTGATAGTTTCCTTTGGCATCTCCCAGTTGGCTACCAATAGCCATATCCTGTAGGCCACATGCTCTTGAACTAGGTCCCTTGTCCCGATGAAGGAGCAAACTATGCCGAAGGCCTTTCGGCATTATTCGGCTGCTTCATCAATTTCCACCTTCAGTTTTCGGAGGCCGAAGCGTTGCCAGATATGGCGCATGATATTCTCCTTAATATCCTCTCGTGCCTTTAAATCATTTTTAACATAGAACCATTCCTTCATCCAATCCCCAGGCCATCGTTTCCGGAAGGTCGGCACAGGGCAGCTTGACCCAGAGCGGGCAACGAAGCTGTAGCAGCCAAAGTTGTTGTGATACTGCTCTTTACCCCAGGGCTTCATCTCTGAAAGTCGCCTAGAGGGGGGTGAATAGGGCGAATCTGAAATTTACAAACTTAAGCACAACTACAAGCCGGGTTAGCATTAGAAATATAAACGAGTCCGAGAGAGAGGGCGCAAAACAAATCGTGAGCGAATAAAGAGTGAGACACAATGATTTGTTTTACCGAGGTTCGGTTCTTGCAAACCTACTCCCCGTTGAGGTGGTCACAAAGACCGGGTCTCTTTCAACCCTTTCCCTCTCTCAAATGGTCCCTTGGACCGAGTGAGCTTCTCTTCTCAATCAAACGGAACACTAAGTTCCCGCAAGGACCACCACACAATTGGTGTCTCTTGCCTCTGTTACAATTGAGTTGATCGCAATAAGAATGAGAAAGAAAAGAAGCAATCCAAGCGCAAGAGCTCAAATGAACACAACAAATCACTCTCTCTAATCACTAAAGCTTTGTGTGGAGTTGGGAGAGGATTTGATCTCTTTGGTGTGTCTTGAATTGAATGCTAGAGCTCTTGTAAGGTGTAGAAGTGTAGAAACTTGGATGCCATTGAATGTGGGGTGGTTGGGGGTATTTATAGCCCCAACCACCAAAAATGACCGTTGGAAGTGTTCTGTCGCATGGCGCACCGGACAGTCCGGTGCGCCACCGGACACTGTCCGGTGCGCCAGCCACGTCAGCAGACCGTTGGGGTTCGACTGTTGGAGCTCTGACTTGTGGGGCCTCTGGGCTGTCCGGTGGTGCACTGGACAGGTCCTGTAGACTGTCCGGTGCGCCAACTGTGCGTCCTCTGACCTCTGCGCGCGCAGGCGCGCATTTAATGCGTTGCAGTCGACCGTTGCGCACGAAGTAGTCGTTGCTCCGTTGGCACACTGGACAGTGCGGTGTGCACCGGACACTGTCCGGTGACTCACCGGACAGTCCGGTGAATTATAGCGGAGCGCCCTTGGAAATTCCCGAAGGTAGCAAGTTCAGCGTCGAGTGCCCTGGTGCACCGGACACTGTCCGGTGGTGCACCAGACAGTCCGGTGCGCCAGACCAGGGCTGCCTTTGGGTTGTCTTTTGCTCTCTTTGTTTGAACCTTTTCTTGGTCTTTTTATTGGCTCAGTGTGAACCTTTGGCACCTGTAGAACTTATAGACTAGAGCAAACTAGTTAGTCCAATTATTTGTGTTGGGCAATTCAACCACCAAAATCAATTAGGAAATAGGTGTAAGCCTAATTCCCTTTCAATCTCCCCTTTTTTGGTGATTGATGCCAACACAAACCAAAGCAAGTATAGAAGTGCATAATTGAACTATTTTGCATAATTGTAAGTGCAAAGGTTACTTAGAATTGAGCCAATATAAATACTCATAAGATATGCTTGGATTGTTTCTTTATTTTTAACATTTTGGACCACGCTTGCACCACATGTTTTGTTTTTGTAAATTCTTTTGTAAATTCTTTTCAAAGTTCTTTTGCCAATAGTCAAAGGTAAATGAATAGGATTTTGAGAAGCATTTTCAATATTTGAAATTTTCTCCCCCTGTTTCAAATGCTTTTCCTTTGACTTAAACAAAACTCCCCCTCAATAAATTCTCCTCTTAGTATTCAAGAGGGTTTTAAGATACCAATTTTTGAAGGTGCTATTTTCTCGAAAATAAGATACCAATTGAGAAAATAAGATACCGATTAAAAAATTCATCATTTCAAGACCTTTTAAATTTTTGAAAATTGGTGGTGGTGCGGTCCTTTTGCTTTGGGCTAATACTTTCTCCCCCTTTGGCATGAATCGCCAAAAACAGATACTTTGAGTGAAATATAAGCCCTTTCCTAACTACTTTCTCCCCTTTGGCAAAATAAAATATGAGTGAAGATTATACCGAAGACGGAGAGTTGCTCGGAGTGACGGCGAAGGATGAGTTATGGAGTGGAGTGGAAGCCTTTGTCTTCGCCGAAGACTCCAATTCCCTTTCAATACACCTATGACTTGTTTTGAAATTCACTTGAAAAACACATTAGTCATAGCATATAAAAGAGACATGATCAAAGGTATATTCATGAGCTGTGTGTGCAAAAACATCAAAAGAAATTCCGAGAATCAAGAATATTTAGCTCATGCCTAAGTTTATTAAAGGTTTGTTCATCTAGTGGCTTGGTAAAGATATCGGCTAATTGTTCCTTGGTGTTAATATATGCAATCTCGATATCTCCCTTTTGTTGGTGATCCCTTAAGAAATGATACCGAATGGCTATGTGTTTAGTGCGGCTATGCTCAACGGGATTATCCGCCATGCAGATTGCACTCTCATTATCACATAGAAGAGGAACTTTGGTTAATTTGTAACCATAGTCCCTAAGGGTTTCCCTCATCCAAAGTAGTTGTGCGCAACAATGACCTGTGGCAATATACTCGGCTTCGGCGGTAGAAAGAGCTACGGAATTTTGCTTCTTTGAAGCCCAAGACACCAAGGATCTTCCCAAGAACTGGCAAGTCCCCGATGTGCTCTTTCTATTAATCTTACACCCCGCCCAATCGGCATCCGAATAACCAATTAAATCAAATGTGGATCCCCTAGGATACCAGAGCCCAAACTTAGGAGTATGAACTAAATATCTCAAGATTCGTTTTACGGTCGTAAGGTGAGCTTCCTTAGGGTCGGCTTGGAATCTTGCACACATGCATACAGAAAGCATTATATCCGGTCGAGATGCACATAGATATAGCAAAGAGCCTATCATCGACCGATATACCTTTTGATCTACGGATTTACCTCCCGTGTCGAGGTCGAGATGCCCATTGGTTCCCATGGGTGTCTTGATGGGTTTGGCATCCTTCATCCCAAACTTGTTTAGAATGTCTTGAATATACTTCGTTTGGCTAATGAAGGTGCCTTCTTGGAGTTGCTTCACTTGAAATCCCAAGAAGTACTTCAACTCCCCCATCATTAACATCTCGAATTTCTGTGTCATGATCCTACTAAATTCTTCACATGTAGATTCGTTAGTAGACCCAAATATAATATCATCAACATAAATTTGGCATACGAACAAATCATTTTCAAGAGTAGAGATGGCAACGGGTACAAACCCGCTGGGTTTTGCCGTCCCAAACCCGTACCTGTTGGGGGCCTTCGGCTCCGAAGGTCCTCAAAAACAGGATTTAACAGTGTTTCTGGAGTATAATGTGTGAACAGGTATCTTTGGACCCGAATCGGTACCACATTGGGAGAAGCTCAAAGAATACGAAGGTTGATACAGCGCCGAAGGAGTGAGCAGGAAAGCTTCGGCGTGACTGCAGAAAAGGAAACCGACTTAAAGATGAAAAGGCTATTTAAACCTCGGTGGATTACTATAGAACTACTACCAAATGTAAAGGGCATGGATGTAATTTTATATGGGTTGTGTTCCGTGCCTATAAATAGGTGAACAGTACCCCCGTACTGTTCACGCTGACTTGGCATTTGCTTTTTGCGTCACGCTTGTACTTTTACTTCCTTCCAAGCTGAAGGTACATCTGTAACTTGATGTCGTTTTTATTCTTCAATAATAATAATACAGAAATGAATTGATAACAACATATAATTGCCTACATTTTACTTCATATTCCATATTTCATATGCTTCTTCTTTTATTTAACATATACTACGATGATGAAGGTATGTCTTTCATGACCTTCGTCTGAAGATCATTATGTCCTAAGGGAAATAATGCTTCGAAGGACGAAGGGTATTAACATTTAACATCTTGTGTTGCCTTGTTCTTAATTCATAGTATTTGAGAACAAGTCACCAACATTGGCGCCCACCTCCGGTGAACTCACTTCCATTTCTTGAGCTTTGAACACCTTCGGCAAGCATCACCTTCGTCATGCCGCCGAAAAAAGCTTCAGCAACAGGGGCTGGCACGCTGCAGCCGCTGGACCCCAATCAAGACGTCCTTTCTCTTAGAGAGGCTCGAAGCCAGAAGAGGAAGGCTGTCAGTCCAACACCTCCGGAGGATGATCTAGATCAGGAAATTCAAAATCTGGAGATCCTTCAGCAGCAGGTCCAACGCAAGAAGGAGAAGATGGCTCGTCTAGCTGATCTTCAGAGACAGATAGATGAAGCTTCTAAAGAGGTTCGTCATCTTGTTCAAGATGATCAAAGCCGAAGACCTCCACGCAGAGAGCTTCATCAGGAAGGCTTCCACAATGAGGATGACTGGTATGAAGATTTCCATCATGGAAACTTTGCTTTTGATGATGCTTCTCCTCTCTCAACAGAATTGCAGGCTACACCTTGGCCACAGACTTACAAGCCACCTCAGCTTCCCATATATGACGGTCACTAAGACCCTAAGCAATTCCTAATGAGCTATGAAGCAACTATATCTTCGTACGGTGGCAATACGACAGTCATGGCAAAATCCTTTGTCATGGCCGTCAGGAGTGTTGCTCAGACTTGGTACTCTTCTCTTCGGCCAAGGACAATCACTTCTTGGCAGAAATTGAAGGATATGCTGATAACTAGCTTTCAAGGGTTTCAGACGAAGCCGGTCACCGCTCAGGCTCTCTTCCAGTGTACCCAAGACCATGAAGAGTACCTTCAGGCGTATGTCCGAAGGTTTCTGCGTCTGAGGGCACAGGCGCCGACAGTGCCCAATGAGATTGTCATTGAGGCCATGATCAAGGGGCTTCGGCCGGGGCCATCAGCGCAGTATTTTGCCAGGAAGCCACCACAAACGCTGGAGAAGCTGCTCCAGAAGATGGACGAATACATTCGAGCTGACAATGATTTTCGTCAAAGAAGGGTGGAGGCTTTCAGGTTTTCTGAAATGACCAGGGGCTTCGGAGGAAGATTCTATCCAAGGCATGTCAGGTCAATTCACAACTCTACTCAAAATGATGATAAGGGGAGTCAGTAGCAAAGGCCACAGTACTCCTCACAGGCTTCGGGGCAACAGCAAAGCTCCTTCCGACCGCCAGCTCCAAGAGGCAGAGGCGCCAGGGGCTTCGGCGGAAGATTTGGGGATCAACCCAGGAGAATATTTTGTTTGTTTTGTGGAGAAAACAAGGGCCATACAACCAGGATGTGTCATGTTACCATCCAAAAGCAAAAGGAGATAGCCGAAGCTGCAACACAATAGGGTCAGCCGAAGCAGGTCATGCACACTGCTTCGTATCATTCGCCTTACATCCCAGAATATGTAGGTAATCACCCTGCAGTTTCTGTTGCTTCGGCGAGCCAACCTCAAGCTTCCTGGCAACAGCCCCCGCCCCCACCACCACCACTGCAACAAGGCCAGCAGCCAGAAGGGGGCCAATATGAGCAACGTCAAAGGGACTTCAGAGAACAATCCGAAGCTCGTACAGTCAATAGCACTGTGCCAGAGTCGAAGCACATCTATTAACAAATATCCTACCCTGACAGCAGTCTTTTCCATTCAGTTCTATTTTCTGTGTAATAAAGGACACCTTTTAAATTTCAAGTAATAGTTTTGTTGTTTGTCACAAGGTAAACATATCTTCTACACAGGCTTAAGTTGCTGGAGCTTGAGAATTTGCAATAGCAAGGAGGACCTTCGGATTATTAAATTTATTTTAAAAAAAATACGATATGAATTCTTCGAAACAACAAAAAGTCGTTCCAAAAGGAGCGCAGTGTAAGTTTTTTGCTCCAAAGACGTTCCTAAGGGAATGTAGAGCTTACAGCGAAAAGTCAACGCTGATTCCGCTGAAAGTAAAAGGCGAAGAAGCTCCAAAGACGTTCCTAAGGGAATGCAGAGCTTACAGCGAAAAGTCAACGCTGATTCCGCTGAAGTAAAAGGCGAAGAAGCTCCTAAGGGAGGCTTACAGCGAAAAATCAACGCTGATTCAAAGAAGGATTATGTATTTTATCGCACGGATGTGCGTGTACCTTCGGAATGAATACTGTTGGGGACCTTCGGCATCCGAAGGTCCTCAAAAACAGGATTTAACAGTATTTCTGGAGTATAATGTGTGAACAGGTATCTTCGGACTCAGGTCGGCATAACAGCAGACCAGAATAATACGAAGGTCGGTACAGCGCCGAAGGTGTGAGCAGGAAAGCTTCGGCGTGACAGCAGAAAGTGAAACCGACTTAAAGATGAAAAGGCTATTTAGACCTCAACGGATTACTATAGAATTATTATCAACTGTAAAGGGCATGAATGTAATTTTGTATGGGTTGTGTCCCGCGCCTATAAATAGGTGAACAGTACTCCCGTACTGTTCACGCTGACTTGGCATTCGCTTTTTGCATCACGCTTGTATTGTCATTCCGATTGAAGGTACACTTGTAATTCAGCGGCATTTCTGTTTATACCTAATAATAATGTATAATTGTTCATGTCGTCTTTTATATCCTTTATATTCCATCCTTCGTCATTGTTTAATGAATTTATGAAGGTACGTCCTTCATAACCTTCGTCTGTAAACCATTATATCCTAAGGGAAATAATGCTTCGGAGGACGAAGGACCTTAACGATTAACATTTTTTCTATGTTGCCTTGTTCTTAACTCATAGCACTTGAGAACAAGTCCCCAACATTGGCGTCCACCTCCGGTGAACTCACTTCCACTCTCAGTTTTTTTGAACATCTTCGGCGATCATAAACCTTCGTCATGGCGCCGAAGAAGGCTTCAGCGACTGGGACGACAGCTCTGCAACCACTGGACCACAATCAGGAGACAGTCTCCCTGCGGGAGGCCCGAAGCCAGAAAAGGAAGGCTGTCAGCCCGACACCACCAGAGGACGAGATAGATCAAGAAATCAGAGATATGGAGATACTTCATCAACAAGTACAGAGGAAGAAAGAAAAGATGGCCAGGCTGGCTGAACTGCAGAGGCAGATAGACGAAGCCTCTGAAGAAGTTCGTCATCTTACCCAGGATGAACAGCACCGAAGGCCTCAACACCAAGATCTTCATCAGGAGGGTTTTCCCAACGAAGATGACTGGTATGACAATTTCCATCATGGGAATTTTGTTTTTGATGATGCTTCTCCTCTGTCCGCTGAGCTGCAGGCTACACCTTGGCCTCCGTCCTACAAGCCGCCCCAGCTTCCTGTATTCGATGGCCACTCAGACCCGAAGCAGTTTTTGATGAGTTACGAAGCAACAGTATCTTCGTATGGTGGCAATGCTTCAGTCATGGCCAAATCTTTCGTTATGGCTGCCAGGAGTGTGGCTCAAACCTGGTATTCCTCCCTTCGACCAGGAACGATCACTTCGTGGCAGAAGCTGAAGGACTTGTTGTTAACTAGCTTCCAAGGATTTCAGACGAAGCCGGTCACTGCTCAGGCTCTGTTCCAGTGCACCCAAGATCACGAAGAATACCTTCAGGCGTATGTCCGAAGGTTCTTGCGTTTGAGGGCACAGGCACCAACGGTGCCCAATGAAATTGTCATTGAGGCCATGATCAAGGGGCTTCGGCCAGGACCGTCAGCTAAGTACTTCGCTCGGAAGCCTCCTCAAACTTTGGAGAAGCTGCTCCAGAAGATGGATGAGTACATTCGGGCCGATAATGATTTTTGCCAAAGAAGGGAGGAGGCTTTCAGGTTTTCTGAAATGACCAGGGGGCTTCGGAGGGAGGTTCTACCCGAGACACGTCAGGTCAATTCATAACTCTACACAAAATGATGACAGAGGAAGCCAACAGCAAAGGCCACAATGTTCCTCACAGGCTTCGGGGCAACAGCAAAGCTCCTTCCGACCACCAGCTCCAAGAGGCAGAGGCGCCAGGGGCTTTGGAGGAAGATTTGGCGATCAACCAAGAAGAATCTTTTGCTTATTCTGCGGTGAGAACAAAGGCCATACTACCAGGATGTGTCATGTTACTATTCAGAAGCAAAAGGAAATAGCTGAAGCAGCAGCACAACAAGCTCAGCCGAAGCAGGTCATGCATACAGCTTCGTATCATTCGCCCTACATCCCAGAATATGTGGGCAATCATCCTGCAGTTTCTGTCGCTTCGGCAAGTCAGCCTCAAGCTTCCTGGCAACAGCCTCCGCCTCCACCTCCGTTGCAACAAGGCCAGCAGCCAGAAGGGAGCCAGTATGCTCCACACCAGAGGGACTTCAGAGAGCAGTCCGAAGCTCGTACAGTCAATAGCACTGTGCCAGAGTCAAAGCACATCTATTGACGAATATCCTACCTTAATAGCAATCTTTTTCATTCAGTTTTATTTTCTGTAATAAAGGACATTGTTTAGGTTTCATGTAATTAGTTTCGTTGATTCCTACAAGGAAAATATACTTTCTTCACAGGCATATATTGATTAAAATTCAAAGACGTGATGACAAAGACGACCTTCGAACTATCGAAAATTCTTCGAAGCAACAAAAAGTCGTTCTAAGGAACGCAGAGTAAGTTTACCGAAGTCACAAAAAGTCGTTCCAAAGGGAGCGCAGTGTAAGTTTTCTGCTCCAAAGTCGTTCCAAAGGGAATGTAGAGCATACAGCGAAAAGTCAACGCTGATACCGCCTAAGTAAAAGGCGAAGCGCGAAAAGTCAACGTGAATACCGCTGAAAGTAAAAGGCGAAGAAGCTCCTAAGGGAGGCTTACAGCGAAAAATAAACGCTGATTCCGCTGAAGTAAAAGGCGAAGAAGCTCCTAAGGGAGGCTTATAAAAGATTGTTTTATTGCAGGGATGCGTATGTATCTTCAGAGTAAACATCATCTCACATAACATAACATCATCGCATCATTTCGCATAGCATAAGCATCATACATCATTTTGCACATGGCACAAGAGGTGGACACATTATCAATCTACGGAAGAACGTTTTGAAAAAAGAGAGAAATCAGTCACAAAAAGATACATCATTGATCTTCGGAAGGGTAGCTTCGGAAAATATTTTTACGAAGCCTAGATATTATTCATCAGAACATTGGATATTGTTGTGACAACGAAAAATTCTTCTTCACGACGCATGAAAAGAAGGGAAGGTGTTTTTTCGTCAAAGACTCAAAAGCGGTACGTGTAAAGTTTCATGCATCGTAAAGAATTGACTAACAAAAATAGGTATATTACATTTGTGGTTACCAAATGTTACAGTATATTACATTTCCGAAGTTTTTTACAAAAATACTTAATCTTCTCTCAAAACGACTTCGGCAGCCTCGTTCAGGAGCCGATTGACGACTTCGTCCATAATATCTTCAGCCATCTTTTTAATTTCGTCGTCTCCTTTCGGCTGAGGGCCCGAAGACGCTTTAGCAGGATCTGAAGTAAGATAGGATACGGATACAGTGCTATTACAAATCGCAAACAAATCTTAAAGCCTAAGATTACAACACAATAAAACTATCAGTTAATACCTAATTGACCTTCGGCCTCTGCGCTTCTTTCAGCAGCCTCAGCTACTTCTCTGGCATCATGAATTCCCTTTTCACTTCTTCTAATAATTTCCCCGGCCATTTCTCGGCCACCATTATCCCAAATATCGGTAAAAAATTTTCCACCAATTATACTAGCTTCGGCCGAAGGATCTCTTGCATCTTCAAAAGACAAAGCAGCTTCGGATTGTGCTAAAATTTTTACATGATCATAGCCTTTCTTCTCTAAGATGGTGGCAAGTCCTCTGGCGCCAGAGAAAGCACATATATCTCCACGGCTATTTAAAATTTCTTCGAAGGCTTCAGCTTCGTGATCGATCCACTCGATGGGACCTTCGGGATTGCCTCTCGTAAAGTTTTCCTCACTTGAAAATGCGCCGACCTTGGCGAAGCTAGCCTTCAGCTTTTTAACACATTCTATAGATTTGTTATAACATCTCTTTTTGGACGACCGAAGCTCTTCAACAGTTCTTTCTAGGTGATCTGCCCATTGGTCGCTGAGTTCTCGCTTTGTCTCTTCAAGTATGCGTTCTTCCTTGGCTCTGGCCAGTTGTTTCCGAAGATCTTCAATTTCGCGTTTCTGAGCTTCAGCTTGACCTTTAAAAGCAGATTCGTCTGCCTTTATTTTATTTATCAATGAGTGTAATATTTTATCTTTCTCGAGACCTTCGTTCCTCAGTTCAATAACTTCGGAACGAAGGTTGCTCAGGGCTATAGAACACCCTTCGTCTTCAGCATCTTTTTGTGCCCTGAGGGCATTGCTAAGTATCAGGCCCTGCAAAGAGAAATATGTGTGTGTCAATAGGTTTAAACAAACGAAAGATTTTGAACTCAACAAAAATACAAGGATTTCATTTGTCGCACCTTTAAGCTATTGTAAGCCAGGCTGTCGGCCAGATCGTTCTTCGACAGCACCGAGAGCCCGTCTTCTAAAGTTGGGAATCCGAAGCTCTTGCTCATCTCCCGACAGACAGAAATCTCCTTGCTGTCGGGGAGACAATACAAGAAGTCTTCTTCTCCACTGCCATTGAATATTAACGCCCCTTTTGGATATTTCAGTTTTTGGGCGTAGTGCTGGGCCTCTTGCACTTCTTTTTCTGATAGTTTTTTCCCCGAAGCATGACGAACAATATAATCACGAACTTTGGGGGATGCTTCGGGGGCAATAACACTGGTTTCTTCAACTAAAGTTGGCTTCGTTATTTTTTCTGCCTCACTTTCCAAGGATTTTATCTTTACAGACTCTGGGGGCCCAGCTTCGGCTTCAGTCCCTTGCCCTGGAGCTTTAGAACCAGAAATTTCAGTTGTTGTTTCAGGAATGACAACAACCCTTTGCGGAGGTGTGCTTGAAGATTTGATCGTTTCCAGTACATCCAGCACATTAACCATTCTCTTTCTTTTTGGAGTCACTGCTGACACTTTTTGATTTTTTGCCGTCTCAATGTTTGCTGCAGGACTCAAAACTTCTGATGTTTTGGATCCCTCAGTTGCTTCTTTTACCTCTTCCATTTTTTCTGTGGACGGCGCTTCGGCCTTTTCTTTCGTTTCTGATAACAAAGTCTTTGATTGTTCCAATTCTATCTTTATTGGCACTTCGGCCGTTTCTGCGACTTCTGGCAGCAAGGTTGGCTTGGCTGGCTTTTTAGCTTCGGTGGCCGAAGACATTTCTCCGGTAAACTCAGGCACCGAAGCTGGTTCAATATAGCGCGGCCGATGTGTAAGGACCTTTATCTTCTTTCTTTTCGGTTCTGGCTCGCTAGGAGCAGTTGCAGCTTCTTCTTTTGCAGAGGTTGTGTTTTTTCTCTTCTGCCTTCGAATGGGATAGCAATAGTCAGGGTAGACAAACCCGATTGCATCAAATACCCGATTCAGCCTCTTCTTTTTTCGGCCTCCGAAGGCTGCTGACATTGCAGTGTCTTCGGCCTTCGAGTAAGCCCCAAGCAGTTCATCACTTAAATTTTCAATACTTTTTAACCAGTCATCATCTGGCTCAACGAATTTGTCTCCAAATTTAAAAGTGTACTTCAACCTGATAAGTCCACCTTCGTCGGCCTTTTTTACGGTTTCTTGTGGCATTTCCCATTTCTCCGCGAGCGGCCATACCCTGAAGGCAATATGCTCTTGTACTAAGTCTCTCGTTCCAATGAAAGAGCAGACTGCGCCGAAGGCCCTCTGGCATTCTTCGGCAGCTTCATTCATTTCAACCTTCGGCCTCCGAAGGCCGAAGCTTTGCCAAATAGGGCGCATGATTATACCTTTGATATCTTCTCGTACTGTCAGATCATTCTTCACATAAAACCATTCTGTCATCCAATCTCCGGGCCATCTCTTCCGAAAGGTTGGCACGGGGCAGCTTGACCCGGACCGGGAAACGAAACTGTAGCAGCCAAAATTATTGTGATACTATTCTTTACCCCAAGGTTTTGTTTCGTATGATAATTCGTGTATGTTGCAGAAGCTTTTTGCATCAGGCTGCAGACCTTGGCTTCTCACGGCCCACACGAAGATATTCAACTTTATGATTGCTTCGGGGGTAAGTTGGTGAAGATAGACTTCGAAGATTTTCAGCACCTCCACGACGAAGCTGCTCAAGGGAAATCGCAGTCCAGCTTTCAAAAAGCTTCGGTACACTACGACTTCATTTTCTTCAGGGTGTGGGCACGTTTTTTCCCCTTCGTCGGCCCTCACAATGGATAAATCCCGGAAATACCTTCCTCTCATGTTGGCAAGATGATTCTCTTTGATAGTTGATTTACCATAAACTGAATGGCTTGGTCGCCAGGGACGATCTTCAGAGTCCTCACCACCACTGTCCACATCATAGCTGTCACTGTCACCAGTATCTTCAGACAAACCTTCCAGAATCTCCTTGGTGATTTTTTCTGTATTGGTCTTTGACATCGCTATAAGAAACCCCAAGTTTTTCTCTTCGTCCAGGCTCAGCTTCATCTCAGCAGCAGTCTTCTTATCCTCAGACATCTTCGGAGACACTAAAAACTATTTTCAAAGCCGAAGCTTCAAAACTAAAGGCTTAACAAATCTTAGTGCACAAGAGCTAAAAATTGAGTGAGCAGGAGCAATTGGCCAGAGAGCGTGTCAAATGAGTTTGCGGTATGACTGTATTTATACGCCAAGAGCGTTGAAAATTGAAAGACCCCGCTTGTCAGTGAATGTTGCTATTCTAGCAAAGGGAAGGTGTTTTTTCGGACCTTCGGCATAAAGCCTTCGTCTATGTCGCAATCTAAATTTATTATTTCAAACAAATTAATATTGCGAGGGGCTACTGTTGGGGACCTTCGGCATCCGAAGGTCCTCAAAAACAGGATTTAACAGTATTTCTGGAGTATAATGTGTGAACAGGTATCTTCGGACTCAGGTCGGCATGACAGCAGACCAGAATAATACGAAGGTCGGTACAGCGCCGAAGGTGTGAGCAGGAAAGCTTCGGCGTGACAGCAGAAAGTGAAACCGACTTAAAGATGAAAAGGCTATTTAGACCTCAACGGATTACTATAGAATTATTATCAACTGTAAAGGGCATGAATGTAATTTTGTATGGGTTGTGTCCCGCGCCTATAAATAGGTGAACAGTACTCCCATACTGTTCACGCTGACTTGGCATTCGCTTTTTGCATCACGCTTGTATTGTCATTCCGATTGAAGGTACACTTGTAATTCAGCGGCATTTCTGTTTATACCTAATAATAATGTATAATTGTTCATGTCGTCTTTTATATCCTTTATATTCCATCCTTCATCATTGTTTAATGAATTTATGAAGGTACGTCCTTCATAACCTTCGTCCGTAAACCATTATATCCTAAGGGAAATAATGCTTCGGAGGACGAAGGACCTTAACGATTAACATTTTTTCTATGTTGCCTTGTTCTTAACTCATAGCACTTGAGAACAAGTCCCCAACAAATACCATCTCACATAGCATAACATCATCACATCATTTTGCATAACATAAGCATCATACATCATGCTGCATATGGCACAAGAAGGGGGCCTAATATCGATCTTCGGGAAAATGCTTTGAAAAAGGGCAAATCATGCTAAGTCACAAGGAGAAACAATATTGATCTTCAGAGTATAGCTTCGGAAGATATTTTCATGAAGCTTGGATATTTTTCATCAGAACACTTTGGATATTGTTATGATAAATGACAATCCTTCTTCACGAAGCATGAAAAGAAGGGAAGGTGTTTTTTCGTCGAAGACTCAAAAACGGTATGTGTTTAAAATTTCATGCATCGTAAAGAATTAAACCATAAAAAACAAGTATATTACATTCAGGGTTACAAGATATTACACATATCACATTTCAAATGTTTTTACAATAGCACCTAGTCTTCCCTAAGTACTACTTCTGCAGCTTCGTTCAGGAGTCGATCGACAAATTGATCCATGATAGCTTCAGCCATCTTTTTAATTTCATCGTCATCTTTAGGCTGAGGGCCCGGAGACGCTTCAGTAGGATCTGAGGGAGGGCAGGATACGACTACATTACTATTACAGCTTGCGAGCGAAATTTAAAATCAAAAGTTACAACACAATAAAAACCATTAGTTAATACCTATTTGCCCTTCGGGCTCTATGTTTTTCTCAGCAGCCTCAGCTACTTTTCTAGCTTCGTGGATCCCTTTTTCGCTTTTCTGGATGATTTCTCGGGCCATTTCTCTACCACCATTATCCCAGATATCGGTGAAAAATTTTCCCCCAACCATGCTAGCTTCGGCTGAAGGATCTTTTACATCTTCAACGGACAAGGTGGCTTCGGATTGCGATAAAATCTTTACATGTTCGCAGCCTTTTCCCTCCAAAATGGTGGCAATCCCTCTGGCACCTGAGAAAGCGCAGATGTCTCCGCGGCTATTTAAAATTTCTTCAAAGGCCTCTGCCTCGTGATTAATCCATTCGATGGGATCTTCGGGGTTGCCTCTTTTAAAGTTTTCTTCGCTCGAGAATGCGCCAACGCTGGCGAAGCTAGTTTTTATTTTCTTAACACACTCCATAGATTTGTCATAGCATTTTTTCTTGGACGAACGAAACTCTTTAACAGTTTCTTCTAAATGATTTGCCCATTGGTCGCTAAGTTCTTGCCTCGTTTCTTCAAGTATGCATTCCTCTTTAGCTCTGGCTAGTTGTTTTCGAAGATCTTCAATTTCATGCTTCTGAGCCTCGGCTTGACCTCTAAAAGTAGCTTCGTCTTCTTTTATTTTATTTATCAAGGAATACAATATCTTATCTTTTTTGAGACCTTCGTTCCGTAGTTCAATAACTTCGGAACGAAGGTTGCTCAGGGCCATAACACACCCTTCATCTTCGGCATCTTTTTGGGCCCTGAGGGCATTGCTAAGTATAAGGCCCTGCAAACAAAAATGAATGTGTGTCAATAAGTTTGAGCAAATGAAAGATTTTGGTTTCAAGAAAAAACACAAAGGCCTCATTTTTTGTACCTTTAAGCTATTATACGCCAAGCTGTCGGCCAGCTCGTTTTTCGACAGCACTGAGAGCCCGTCTTCTAGTGTTGGGAATCCGAAGCTCTTGCTAATCTCCCGACAGACAGAAATCTCCTTGCTGTCAGGGAGACAATACAAGAAGTCTTCTTCTCCACTGCCGTTGAATATCAACGCCCCCTTAGGATATTTCAGTTTTTGGGCGTAAAACTGGGCCTCTTGTTTTTCCTTTTCAGACAGCTTTTTCCCCGAAGCATGTCGAAGAATATAGTCAGGGACTGTGGGGGATGCTTCGGGGGCAACAGCACTGATTTCTTCAATAGGAATTGGCTCTGATATTTTTTCTTCCTTCGTGGGCTTTGAAGGCCCAGCTTCAGTCTCAGCATTGAAGACTCCAGTTTCTGCTTCGGATGTTTCAACAGTCTTCTTTGGAGGTGTGCTTGAGGATTTAGTTGTTTCCAGAACATCTAGCACATTGACCATTCTCTTTCTTTTCGGAGTCACCGCAGGCACCTTTTGATTTTTTATTGTCTCAACATTTGCTGAAGGACTTAAAACTTCTGATGTTTTTGATCCCTCAACTGGTCCTTTTACTTCTTCCATTTTTTCTATCGATGGCGCTTCGGCCATCTTTTTGGTTTCTGGTAACAAAATCTTTGGTTCTTCCAATTCTATTCTTGTTGGCGCTTCGGCCATATCTTCGACTTCTGGCAGCAAGGTTGGCTTGGTTGGCTTTGCAGCTTCGGTGGCTGAAGAGGTCTCTCCGGTGAACTCAGGCACCGAAGCTAGTTCAATATAGTGTGGCCGATGTGTGAGGATCTTTATCTTTTTTCTTTCCGGTGCTGGTTCACTAGGAGCAGCTGCAGCTTCTTCTTTTGCAGAGGTTGTGCTTTTTCTTTTCTGCCCTCGGATGGGATATCGATAGTCAGGGTAGACGAACCCGATTGCGTCAAACACTCGGTTCAGTCTTTTCTTTTTTCGGCCTCCGAAGGCTGCTGACAGTGCAGTATCTTCGGCCTTCGAGTAAGCCCCAAGTAGTTCATCACTTAAATTTTCAATGCTTTTTAGCCAGTCATCATCTGGCTCAATGAATTTATCTCCGAACTTGAAAGTATACTTCAGCCTGATAAGTCCACCTTCGTCAGCCTCTTTTATGGTCTCTTGTGGCATTTCCCATTTTTCCGCGAGCGGCCATACTCTGAAGGCAATATGCTCTTGGACCAAATCTCTTGTTCCAATAAAAGAACAAATAACTCCGAAGGCTCTCTGGCATTCTTCGGCGGCTTCATTCATCTCAACCTTCGGCCTTCGCAGGCCGAAACTTTGCCAAATAGAGCGCATAATTATACCTTTAATGTCTTCCCGTGCTTTCAGGTCATTCTTCACATAAAACCATTCTATCGTCCAGTCGCCGGGCCATCTCTTCCGAAACGTTGGCACGGGGCAGCTTGACCCAGACCGAGAAACGAAACTGTAGCAGCCAAAATTATTGTGATACTGTTCCTTACCCCAGGGTTTTGTCTCGTATGATAATTCGTGTGTGTTGCAGAAACTTTTCGCATCAGGTTCCAGACCTTGGCTTCTCACGGCCCACACGAAGATATTTAGCCTTATAATTGCTTCGGGGGTAAGTTGATGAAGATAGACTTCAAATATTTTCAGCACTTCTACGACAAAGCTGCTCAGGGGAAATCGTAGTCCAGCTTTCAAAAAGCTTCGGAACACTACGACTTCATTTTCCTCAGGGGTCGGACAAGTTTTTTCTCCTTCGTCAGCCCTCACAATGGATAAATCCCGGAAGTACCTTCCCCTCATGTTGACAAGATGATTTTCTTTGATACCTGACTTGCCAAAAACTGAATGGCTTGGTCGCCAGGGGCGATCTTCGGAGTCTTCATCACCACTATCCACATCATAACTGTCGCTGTCATCAGTATCTTCAGACAAACCTTCTAAAATTTCTTTGGTGATTTTTTCTGTATTGGTCTTCGACATTGCTATAAGAAACCCCAGATTCTTCTCTTCATCGAGACTCAGCTTCATCTCAGCAGCAGCCTTCTTATCTTCAGACATCTTCGGAGACACTAAAAAACTGTTTTCAGCTCCGAAGCTTAAAAACTTAAAAAGTTAAGCAAATCTTGGTACGCAAGAGCTAAAAATTGAGTGAGCGAGAACAGCTGGCAAGAGAGCGTGCCAAATGAGCTCGCGGTATGCTCTTATTTATACGCCCAGTGCGTGAAAGATTGAAAGACCCCGCCTGTCAGTGAATGTTGCTATTCTAGCAAAGGGAAGGTGTTTTTGCGGACCTTCGGCTTAAAGCCTTCGTCCATGTCGCAATCTGAATTTGTCGATTTAACAAATTAACATTGTGAGGGGCTACTGTTGGGGGCCTTCGGCTCCGAAGGTCCTCAAAAACAGGATTTAACAGTGTTTCTGGAGTATAATGTGTGAACAGGTATCTTTGGACCCGAATCGGTACCACAGTGGGAGAAGCTCAAAGAATACGAAGGTTGATACAGCGCCGAAGGAGTGAGCAGGAAAGCTTCGGCGTGATTACAGAAAAGGAAACCGACTTAAAGATGAAAAGACTATTTAAACCTCGGTGGATTACTATAGAACTACTACCAAATGTAAAGGGCATGGATGTAATTTTATATGGGTTGTGTTCCGTGCCTATAAATAGGTGAACAGTACCCCCGTACTGTTCACGCTGACTTGGCATTTGCTTTTTGCGTCACGCTTGTACTTTTACTTCCTTCCAAGCTGAAGGTACATCTGTAACTTGATGTCATTTTTATTCTTCAATAATAATAATACAGAAATGAATTGATAACAACATATAATTGCCTACATTTTACTTCATATTCCATATTTCATATGCTTCTTCTTTTATTTAACATATACTACGATGATGAAGGTATGTCTTTCATGACCTTCGTCTGAAGATCATTATGTCCTAAGGGAAATAATGCTTCGAAGGATGAAGGGTATTAACATTTAACATCTTGTGTTGCCTTGTTCTTAATTCATAGTATTTGAGAATAAGTCCCCAACAGTACCCGTGAAAAATATCTATGCCCATTAAAAAACCCGTACCCATGACGGGTTTGAGATTTTGCCCAAACCCGTACCCATCGGGTTAGCGGGTACCCATGGGTTACCCGCGGGTTTCATCTCCAATATACTTGTTCTTCTCATAATCAATAAGTATCGTAATGATTAATGATATCATGATCCAAAATCTATGTAATGAACAACGAGTTCATGATTTGGTATAAAAATTATTAATAGAGGGAATGAAATACAAATAATAAGTTGTATAATTAAGTGACCTTGCACTAAGTTATCCATCCACCACATATATAACGCTAGTAAAAACTATAATAGCAAGCAAGCAACACTCTCACCGATTATTGATACATTCACCAATTGATAAAAAATATGAAGTAAATAAGGAATAACAAGTTCCTTGTTCGTTTATAAAATAAAATGACAATGTGCACTAAGTTTGATCGGGTTTAAAAAACCCACGGGTTCACGGGTTTGGGTACTATAGGAACAAACCCATACCCATAAACCCGTCGGGTATAGATTTATACCCATTAACAAACCCATGGGTATGAAAATTGACCCAAACCCGTACCCTAATAGGGTAAAAACCCACCGGGTTTCAGGTTTCGGGTACCTGTTGCCATCTCTATTCAAGAGTTTTAGTAAATAAAGTAGGATCGGCTTTTCCGACTTTGAAGCCATTAGTGATAAGAAAATCTCTTAGGCATTCATACCATGCTCTTGGAGCTTGCTTGAGCCCATAAAGCGCCTTAGAGAGTTTATACACATAGTTAGGATACTCACTATCTTCAAAGCCGGGAGGTTGCTCAACATAGACTTCTTCCTTGATTGGTCCATTGAGGAAGGCAATTTTCACGTCCATTTGGTAAAGCTTAAAGCCATGGTAAGTAGCATAGGCAAGTAATATATGAATTGACTCAAGCCTAGCTACGGGTGCATAGGTTTCACCGAAATCCAAACCTTCGACTTGTGAATATCCCTTGGCCACAAGTCAGGCTTTGTTCCTTGTCACCACACCATGCTCGTCTTGCTTGTTGCGGAATACCCACTTGGTTCCTACAACATTTTGATTAGGACGTGGAACTAAATGTCATACCTCATTCCGAGTGAAATTGTAGAGCTCCTCTTGCATCGCCACTACCCAATCCGAATCTTGTAGTGCTTCCTCTACCCTGTGTGGCTCAATAGAGGAAACAAAAGAGTAATGCTCACAAAAATGTGCAACACGAGATCTAGTAGTTACCACCTTATGAATGTCTGAAAGGGAAATGTGCCCTTGGGCCATTTCTAAGTATTTTGGTGATTGAGTGTCAACACAAGTGCTTAGATGTGAATCAATAACCATGGATGAACAAAGTGCAAATCTAGAGCAAAGATATGTTTCTAAGTCTTAGTACATTGGTTTTGTGTACTAATATACTTGTCTAAGTATTAGAAACAGGAAGAAGAAGAAAAGAAGAAAGTTGGCTGTGTACAGCCAACATGCTGTTTCGGTCTGGGGCACCGGACTGTCCGGTGGTGCACCGGACTGTCCGGTGGTGCACCGGACAGTGTCCGGTGGTGCACCGGACAGTGTCCGGTGCGCCAGGCTCCCTCGACCGAAGAGCCCGCTCTCGGGAATTTGCTGACGGCGTACGGCTAAAATTCACCGGACTGTCCGGTGTGCACCGGACTGTCCGGTGAGCCAACGGTCGGCCGGGCCAACGGTCGGCCGCGCGATCAGCGCGCGACACGTGGCCGAGCCAACGGTCGGAAGGAAGCACCGGACTGTCCGGTGTGCACCGGACTGTCCGGTGCGCCAGATCTGCAACGGTCGGCAACGGTCGGCTTCGCTGTTTATGGAAATAAATCGGGCACCGGACAGTGTCCGGTGTGCACCGGACTGTCCGGTGCGCCCGACGACAGAAGGCAAGGATAGCCTTCCAGATGTGTTCTCAACGGCTCCTAGCTGCCTTGGGGCTATAAAAGGGACCCCTAGGCGCATGGAGGAGGACACCAAGCATTCCTACAACACTCCTAAGCACCAAGACATCGATCTCGCGCATTTGTTTCATTGTGATAGCATATAGAGCTCTTGTGGAGTTGTGAACTCTTTGAGTTGTGTTGCGAGCTCTTGTTGCGACTTGTGTGCGTGCTGTTGCTCTGATCTTTTGAAGTCTTGTGTGTGTTGCTCATCCCCTTCCTTACTCCGTGATTCTCTGTGAACATCTTTTGTAAGGGCGAGAGGCTCCAAGTTGTGGAGATTCCTCGCAAACGGGATTGAGAAAAGAAAAGCAAGAACACCGTGGTATTCAAGTTGATCATTGGATCACTTGAGAGGAGTTGAGTGCAACTCTCGTCCGTTGGGACGCCACAACGTGGAGTAGGCAAGTATTTGTGCTTGGCCGAACCACGGGATAAACCACTGTGTCTTCTCTGTGTTTGATCTTTTGTGGTTATCGTATTGTGCAAGACCTTCTCTAGCCACTTGGCATTATTACTCTAACTCTTAACAAGTTTTTGTGGCCATAAGTTTAAGTTTTTCAGGATCACCTATTCACCCCCCCTCTAGGTGCTCTCAATTGGTATCGGAGCCGTTCTCTTCAAGAAAGGGACTAGCCGCCCGAAGAGATGGATCCTAAGGGGAAGGGAATCGTGATCAACGATAAGGAGAAGGAGTCCTTCGTCAATGAGCTCAAAGATGACAAGCCTACCGACTCCGGCTCGGGTCATAGACGAAAGGAAGGGAAGAAGAAGAAGACGAGGCGCATCAAGGAGATCGTCTACTACGACGACAGTGATGAGTCTACTTCTTCCCAAAAGGACGACGACCACAACGACTACGAGCAAAGGAAACCGGTTAATTCTAACTTTTCCTTTGACTACTCTCGTATTCCGCAAAGCTCAAATTCACATTTGCTTTCCATTCCACTCGGCAAGCCCCCACACTTTGATGGGGAGGACTACGGATTTTGGAGCCACAAAATGCGTAGTCACCTATTTTCTCTCCATCCTAGTATATGGGAAATTGTAGATAGTGGAATGCACTTTAATAGTTCAGATAGTCCTATATTCATTAATGAGCAAATCCATAAGAATGCACAAGCTACTACTGTTCTTCTAGCTTCATTGTGCAGGGATGAATATAACAAAGTGAGTGGCTTGGATAACGCCAAGCAAATCTGGGATACCCTCAAGATCTCTCATGAGGGAAATGACGCTACCTTGCTCACCAAAATGGAGTTGGTGGAGGGCGAGCTTGGACGGTTCGCGATGATAAGGGGCGAGGAGCCAACTCAAACATACAACCGGCTCAAGACCCTTATCAACAAAATAAGGAGCTACGGAAGCACGCGATGGACGGACCACGACGTCGTCCGACTAATGCTAAGGTCCTTTACCGTTCTTGATCCTCATTTGGTGAATAATATTCGTGAGAATCCCAGGTACACCAAAATGTCGCCCGAAGAAGTCTTAGGAAAATTCGTCAGCGGGCGAATGATGATCAAGGAGGCAAGATACGTGGACGACGCCTTGAATGGACCGATCAACGAACCACAACCTTTTGCTCTCAAAGCATCAAGAAGTAAGGAGGCGCTACCTAGCAAGGTGGCACAAATTGAGGCGGTCGGACTTAATGATGAAGAGATGGCTCTCATCATCAAACGCTTCAAGACGGTACTAAAGGGTCACAAGGGGCAGCCAAGCAAGACCAAGACGAAGGGAAAGCGCTCATGCTTCAAGTGCGGTAAGATTGGTCATTTTATCGCTAACTGCCCCGATAATGATAGTGATCAGGAAAAGGGAAACAAGAGGGAAAAGAAGAAGCATTACAAGAAGGCAAAGGGCGAGGCGCATCTAGGCAAGGAGTGGGACTCGGATTGCTCCTCTTCCGACTCCGACAATGAAGGACTCGCCGCCACCGCCTTCAACAAATCAACCCTCTTCCCCAACGAGCGTCACACATGCCTTATGGCAAAGGAGAAGAAGGTATGTACTCGCAACTCTACCTATGCTTCTTCAAGTGAGGACGAATCTAGTGATGAGGATGAAGTAGATTATTCATGTTTGTTCAAGGGCTTAGATAGATCTAAGATAGACAAAATTAATAAATTAATTGATGCCTTGAATGAAAAGAATATACTTTTAGAAAAGCAAGAGGATTTGTTGTATGAAGAACATGATAAGTTTGTAGAGGCTCAAAAATCCCTTGCATTAGAAATTAAGAGGAATGAAATGCTTGCCTGTGAAGTGTCAACATGCCATGATTCTATTTCTAACTTAAAGAGCATAAACGATGATTTAAATGCTAAACTAGTAAAAGCACAAAAATCCAACTCTTGTGTTGAACATGTTGAAATTTGCACTAGGTGTAAGGATGTTGATATTAATGCCTGTAGTGAACACTTAGTTTCCATTTCAAAATTGAGTGATGAAGTGGCTAGTCTTAATGCTCAACTTAAGACTAGCAAAAGTGATTTTGAAAAACTAAAATTTGCTAGGGATGCCTACACGGTTGGTAGACACCCCTCAATTAAGGATGGACTTGGCTTCAAGAGGGAAGCCAAGAACTTAACAAGCCATAAGGCTCCCATTCCCGCCAAGGAGAAAGGGAAGGCCCCTATGGCTACTAGTGCTAAAAGGAACCATGCCTTTTTGTATCATGATAAAAGACATAGAAGTTATGATGCTTTTGATTCATATGCTTATGATTCTCATGCCATGTTTGCTCCTAGTTCTTCTTATGTGTATGATAGAAATGTTACTAGGAGAAATGTTGTTCCTAAAAGAAATGTTGCAAATGTTCATAGAAAAGTAGTGAATGAACCCTCTACAATTTATTGTGCTCTGAATGCTTCATTTGCAATTTGTAGAAAGGATAGAAAAGTAATTGCTAGGAAGTTAGGGGCAAAATGCAAAGGTGATAAAACTTGCATTTGGGTCCCTAAGGAAATTGTGACTAACCTTGTAGGACCCAACAAGAGTTGGGTACCTAAGTCCCAAGCCTAAATTTGCCTTGCAGGTTTATGCATCCGGGGGTTCAAGCTGGATTATCGACAGCGGATGCACAAACCATATAACGGGGGAGAAGAAGATGTTCACCTCCTACGTCAAGAATAAAGATTCCCAAGATTCAATTATATTCGGTGATGGGAATCAAGGCAAGGTAAAAGGTTTAGGTAAAATTGCAATTTCTAATGAGCACTCCATATCTAATGTGTTTTTAGTTGAGTCTCTTGGATATAATCTGCTATCTGTGAGTCAATTATGCAATATGGGATATAACTGTCTATTTACAAATGTAGATGTGTCTGTCTTTAGAAGAAGTGATGGTTCACTAGCTTTTAAGGGTGTATTAGACGGCAAACTTTATTTAGTAGATTTTGCAAAAGAAGAGGCCGGTCTAGATGCATGCTTAATAGCTAAGACTAGCATGGGCTGGCTGTGGCATCGCCGCTTAGCACATGTGGGGATGAAGAACCTTCACAAGCTTCTAAAGGGAGAACACGTGATAGGTCTAACTAATGTTCAATTCGAAAAAGATAGACCTTGTGCAGCTTGTCAAGCAGGGAAACAGGTGGGAGGCTCTCATCACACCAAAAATGTGATGACGACATCAAGACCCTTGGAGATGCTGCATATGGACCTTTTTGGACCCGTCGCCTATCTGAGCATAGGAGGAAGTAAGTATGGTTTAGTTATTGTTGATGACTTTTCCCGCTTCACTTGGGTGTTCTTTTTGCAGGAAAAGTCCGAAACCCAAGGGACCCTCAAGCGCTTCCTCAGGAGAGCTCAAAATGAGTTTGAGCTCAAGGTGAAGAAGATAAGGAGCGACAACGGGTCCGAATTCAAGAACCTTCAAGTGGAGGAATTCCTTGAGGAGGAAGGGATCAAGCACGAGTTCTCCGCTCCCTACACACCACAGCAAAATGGTGTGGTAGAGAGGAAGAACAGGACGCTAATTGATATGGCGAGGACAATGCTTGGAGAATTCAAGATCCCCGAGTGTTTCTGGTCGGAAGCCGTGACCACGGCTTGCCACGCCATCAACAGGGTCTACCTTCATCGCCTCCTCAAGAAGACTTCGTATGAGCTTCTAACCGGTAACAAACCCAATGTATCGTACTTTCGTGTATTTGGGAGCAAGTGCTACATTCTAGTGAAGAAAGGTAGAAATTCTAAGTTTGCTCCCAAAGCTGTAGAAGGGTTTTTATTAGGTTATGACTCAAATACAAAGGCGTATAGAGTCTTCAACAAATCATCGGGTTTGGTTGAAGTCTCTAGTGACGTTGTATTTGATGAGACTAATGGCTCTCCAAGAGAGCAAGTTGTTGATTGTGATGATGTAGATGAAGAAGATGTTCCGACGGCCGCTATACGGACCATGGCGATTGGAGAAGTACGGCCACAGGAACAAGATGAACGAGATCAACCTTCTTCCTCAACTATGGTGCATCCCCCAACCGAAGATGACGAACAGGTACCTCAAGTGGAGGCGCTTGATCAAGGGGGAGCACAAGATGATCAAGTGATGGAGGAAGAAGCGCAACCGGCACCTCCAACCCAAGTTCGAGCGATGATTCAAAGGGATCATCCCGTCGATCAAATTCTGGGTGACATTAGCAAGGGAGTAACTACTCGATCTCGATTAGTTAATTTTTGTGAGCATTACTCCTTTGTCTCTTCTATTGAGCCTTTCAGGGTAGAGGAGGCCTTGCTAGATCCGAATTGGGTATTGGCCATGCAGGAGGAGCTCAACAACTTCAAGCGCAATGAAGTTTGGACACTGGTGCCTCGTCCGAAGCAAAATGTTGTGGGAACCAAGTGGGTGTTCCGCAACAAACAGGACGAGCACGGGGTGGTGACGAGAAACAAGGCTCGGCTTGTGGCAAAAGGTTATGCCCAAGTCGCAGGTTTGGATTTCGAGGAGACTTTTGCTCCTGTGGCTAGGCTAGAGTCAATTCGAATCTTGCTAGCATATGCCGCTCACCATTCTTTCAGGTTGTACCAAATGGATGTGAAGAGCGCTTTCCTCAACGGGCCGATCAAGGAGGAGGTATACGTAGAGCAACCCCCTGGCTTCGAGGATGAACGGTACCCCGACCATGTGTGTAAGCTCTCTAAGGTGCTCTATGGACTTAAGCAAGCCCCAAGAGCATGGTATGAATGCCTTAGAGACTTTTTACTTGCTAATGCTTTCAAGGTTGGGAAGGCCGATCCAACTCTTTTTACAAAGACATGTGATGGTGATTTGTTTGTGTGCCAAATTTATGTCGATGACATAATATTTGGTTCTACTAACCAAAAGTCTTGTGAAGAGTTTAGCAGGGTGATGACGCAGAAATTCGAGATGTCGATGATGGGCGAGTTGAACTACTTCCTTGGGTTCCAAGTGAAGCAACTCAAGGACGGCACCTTCATCTCCCAAACGAAGTACACGCAAGATCTGCTAAAGCGGTTTGGGATGAAGGACGCCAAGCCCGCAAAGACTCCGATGGGGACCGACGGACACACCGACCTCAACAAAGGAGGTAAGTCCGTTGATCAAAAAGCATACCGGTCAATGATAGGTTCTTTGCTTTACTTATGTGCTAGTAGACCGGATATCATGCTTAGCGTATGCATGTGTGCTAGATTTCAATCCGATCCTAAGGAGTGTCACTTAGTGGCGGTGAAGCGAATTCTTAGATATTTGGTTGCTATGCCTTGCTTCGGGCTCTGGTATCCAAAGGGGTCTACCTTTGACTTAGTTGGATACTCAGATTCCGACTATGCTGGATGTAAGGTCGATAGGAAGAGTACATCGGGGACGTGCCAATTCTTAGGAAGGTCCCTGGTGTCGTGGAACTCTAAGAAACAAACATCCGTTGCCCTATCCACCGCTGAGGCCGAGTACGTTGCCGCAGGTCAGTGTTGCGCGCAACTACTTTGGATGAGGCAAACCCTCCGGGACTTTGGCTACAATCTGAGCAAAGTCCCACTCCTATGTGATAATGAGAGTGCTATCCGCATGGCGGAAAATCCTGTTGAACACAGCCGCACAAAGCACATAGACATCCGGCATCACTTTTTGAGAGACCACCAGCAAAAGGGAGATATCGAAGTGTTTCATGTTAGCACCGAGAACCAGCTAGCCGATATCTTCACTAAGCCTCTAGATGAGAAGACCTTTTGCAGGTTGCGTAGTGAGCTAAATGTCATAGATTCGCGGAACCTGGATTGAATTGTAGCATACATGTACTTATGCTTTTGATCATGTTCCTTTTTGCATTTTGTTGCTTATTATGGTGCTCAAGTTGTACAAACACTCCCTGGACCTCACAAGTCCGTTGCAAAGTGATGCACATGTTTAGGGGGAGATGTGTTACAACCTGACCCTTTGAGACTAACCATGTGCTTGAGTTTGATAATTTAGTCTCGAAGGAGGATTGAAAGGGAAAAGGTGGACTTGGACCATGAAAGACTTCCACTGCACTCCGATGAGAGGGTAACTAATTCCAAGTTCATCTCATGAAATCTTATTGCCATTTGCTCTTAATTGAAGGCTTTGGTGAGGCAATGGGGTTAATAGGCCAAGATTGATCCCGTTTTGGTGCTTCATGCCAAAGGGGGAGAAAATAAAGGCCAAAGTGATAAATGGATCAGCTACCACTTGAGAGATTTTGAAAATAGTAGAATAGAATTTTTGTGAGTTTTTGTTTTGTCAAAAGCTTTTATTGTCTCTTATTGTCTCTATTGTCAAAAGTGGGCTTCTTGTGGGGAGAAGTGTTGATTATGGGAAATAGGGGGAGTTTTTGAAATCCTTGATCAATCTCTTTTGGAATGACTCTCTTTATGCCTCAACATGTGTGTTTGACATAGAAATAGAGATTTGAGTTTGATTTGCAAAAACAAACCAAGTGGTGGCAAAGGATGATCCATATATGCCAAAATGGAATCAAAACCAATTTAAGTGTTTATTTGAAGTGGTTTTGCACTTGTTCTAGTTGCTTTATGTTGTGTTGGCATAAATCACCAAAAAGGGGGAGATTGAAAGGGAAATGTGCCCTTGGGCCATTTCTAAGTATTTTGGTGATTGAGTGTCAACACAAGTGCTTAGATGTGAATCAATAACCATGGATGAACAAAGTGCAAATCTAGAGCAAAGGTATGTTTCTAAGTCTTAGTACATTGGTTTTGTGTACTAATATACTTGTCTAAGTATTAGAAACAGGAAGAAGAAGAAAAGAAGAAAGTTGGCTGTGTACAGCCAATAGGCTATTTCGGTCTGGGGCACCGGACTGTCCGGTGGTGCACCGGACAGTGTCCGGTGCGCCAGGCTCCCTCGACCGAAGAGCCCGCTCTCGGGAATTTGCTGACGGCGTACGGCTAAAATTCACCGGACTGTCCGGTGTGCACCGGACTGTCCGGTGAGCCAACGGTCGGCCGGGCCAACGGTCGGCCGCGCGATCGGCGCGCGACACGTGGCCGAGCCAACGGTCGGAAGGAAGCACCGGACTGTCCGGTGTGCACCGGACTGTCCGGTGCGCCAGATCTGCAACGGTCGGCAACGGTCGGCTTCGCTGTTTATGGAAATAAATCGGGCACCGGACAGTGTCCGGTGTGCACCGGACTGTCCGGTGCGCCCGACGACAGAAGGCAAGGATAGCCTTCCAGATGTGTTCTCAACGGCTCCTAGCTGCCTTGGGGCAATAAAAGGGACCCCTAGGCGCATGGAGGAGGACACCAAGCATTCCTACAACACTCCTAAGCACCAAGACATCGATCTCGCGCATTTGTTTCATTGTGATAGCATATAGAGCTCTTGTGGAGTTGTGAACTCTTTGAGTTGTGTTGCGAGCTCTTGTTGCGACTTGTGTGCGTGCTGTTGCTCTGATCTTTTGAAGTCTTGTGTGTGTTGCTCATCCCCTTCCTTACTCCGTGATTCTCTGTGAACATCTTTTGTAAGGGCGAGAGGCTCCAAGTTGTGGAGATTCCTCGCAAACGGGATTGAGAAAAGAAAAGCAAGAACACCGTGGTATTCAAGTTGATCATTGGATCACTTGAGAGGAGTTGAGTGCAACTCTCGTCCGTTGGGACGCCACAACGTGGAGTAGGCAAGTATTTGTGCTTGGCCGAACCACGGGATAAACCACTGTGTCTTCTCTGTGTTTGATCTTTTGTGGTTATCGTATTGTGCAAGACCTTCTCTAGCCACTTGGCATTATTACTCTAACTCTTAACAAGTTTTTGTGGCCATAAGTTTAAGTTTTTCAGGATCACCTATTCACCCCCCCCCTCTAGGTGCTCTCAATGTCGCCGAGGATGGTGTCGACGGGGTGATCTCGTTGGATTGTTTGGTGGACTCTTGGGTGTGGCGGCCTTGGTTCTTCATCCTCCTTGTCTTGATTATTTGCATCTCCCCCTTGATCATTGCCGTCACCTTGAGGTGGCTCATCTTCTTGATCTTCTCCTTCATCAACTTGAGCCTCATCCTCATTTTGAGTTGGTGGGGATGCTTGCATGGAGGAGGATGGTTGATCTTGTGCATTTGGAGGCTCTTCGAATTCCTTAGGACACACATCTCCAATGGACATGTTCCTTAGCGCGACGCACGGAGCCTCTTTATCACCTATCTCATCAAGATCAACTTGCTCTACTTGAGAGCCGTTAGTCTCATCAAACACAACGTCACAAGAAACTTCAACTAGCCCTGAGGACTTGTTAAAGACTCTATATGCCCTTGTGTTTGAATCATATCCTAGTAAAAAGCCTTCTACAGTCTTAGGAGCAAATTTAGATTTTCTACCTCTTTTAACAAGTATAAAACATTTGCTACCAAAGACTCTAAAATATGAAATATTGGGCTTTTTACCGGTTAGGAGTTCATAGGATGTCTTCTTGAGGATTCGGTGTAGATACAACCGGTTGATGGCGTAGCAGGCGGTGTTGACCGCCTTGGCCCAAAACCGATCCGAAGTCTTGTACTCATCAAGCATGGTTCTTGCCATGTCCAATAGAGTTCTATTCTTCCTCTCCACTACACCATTTTGTTGTGGCGTGTAGGGAGAAGAGAACTCATGCTTGATGCCCTCCTCCTCAAGGAAGCCTTCAATTTGAGAGTTCTTGAACTCTGTCCCGTTGTCGCTTCTTATTTTCTTGATCCTTAAGCCGAACTCGTTTTGAGCTCGTCTCAAGAATCCCTTTAAGGTTTCTTGGGTATGAGATTTTTCCTACAAAAAGAACACCGAAGTGAAGCGAGAATAATCATCCACAATAACTAGACAGTACTTACTCCCGCCGATGCTTATGTAAGCTATCGGGCCGAATAGATCCATATGTAGGAGCTCGAGTGGCCTGTCAGTCGTCATGATGTTCTTGTGTGGATGATGAGTACCAACTTGCTTCCCTGCCTGACATGCGCTACAAACCCTGTCTTTCTCAAAATGAACATTTGTTAGTCCCAAAATGTGTTCTCCCTTTAGAAGCTTATGAAGATTCTTCATTCCAACATGTGCTAGTCAGCGATGCCAGAGCCAGCCCATGTTAGTCTTAGCAATTAAGCAAGTGTCGAGTTCAGCTCTATTAAAATCTACTAAGTATAGCTGACCCTCTAACACTCCCTTAAATGCTACTGAATCATCACTTCTTCTAAAGACAGTAACACCTATATCCGTAAAAAGACAGTTGTAGCCCATTTTACATAATTGAGAAACGGAAAGCAAATTGTAATCTAAAGAGTCTACAAGAAAAACATTGGAAATGGAATGGTCAGGAGATATAGCAATTTTACCCAATCCTTTGACCAAACCTTGGTTTCCATCCCCGAATGTGATCGCCCTTTGGGGATCTTGGTTTTTCTCGTAGGAGGAGAACATCTTCTTCTCCCCTGTCATGTGGTTTGTGCACCCGCTATCGACGAACCAACTTGAGCCCCCGGATGCATAAACCTACAAAACAAGTTTAGTTCTTGATTTTAGGTACCCAAATGGTTTTGGGTCCTTTGACATTAGACATAAGAACTTTAGGTACCCAAACACAAGTCTTTGACCCCTTGTGCTTGCCCCCAACATATTTGGCAACTACCTTGCCGGATTTGTTAGTTAAAACATAAGATGCATCAAAGGTTTTAAATGAAATGTTAGAATCATTTGATGCCTTAGGAGTTTTCTTCTTAGGCAATTTTGCATGGGTTGATTGCCTAGAACTAGATGTCTCACCCTTATACATAAAAGCATGATTAGGGCCAGAGTGAGACTTCCTAGAATGAATTCTCCTAATTTTGCTCTCGGGATAACTGAAAGGGAAATGTGCCCTTGGGCCATTTCTAAGTATTTTGGTGATTGAGTGCCAACGCAAGTGCTTTTGTGTTGATCTATGCAACGTGGTGGACAAAGTGCAAATCATGTCAAAAGGTATGTTTCTAGACTTAGTACTTTGTTTTATGGACTAATGTATTGTGTCTAATGCTGGAAACAGGAAAGATTGAATTGGAATAGAGATGGCTCTGTTCTGCCAAAGTCAGCTCGGTCTGGGTGCCCCGGACTGTCCGGTGGTGCACCGGACAGTGTTCGGTGTGCCAGGCTGGCTCAGGCGAACTTGCCGCTCTCGGGAATAAATTAACGGCGTACGGCTATAATTCACCGGACTGTCCGGTGTGCACCGGACTGTCCGGTGAGCCAACGGTCGGCCGGGCCAACGGTCGGCTGCGCGATCTGCGCGAGACACGTGGCCGAGCCAACGGTCGGGAGGGGGCACCGGACTATCCGGTGTGCACCGGACAGTGTCCGGTGCGCCAACGGCTCCCAGGCGCCAACGATCGGCTCCGCCACAGAAGGAAAGAAATCCACACCGGACAGTGTCCGGTGGTGCACCGGACTGTCCGGTGCGCCAGGCGACAGAAGGCAAGAATTGCCTTCCTGGAATGCTCTCAACGGCTCCTAGCTGCCTTGGGGCTATAAAAGGGACCCCTAGGCGCATGGAGGAGTACACCAAGCATCCTCTAAGCATTCCTAAGCACTAAGACATCGATTCCGCGCTTTTGATTCCTTGCTATAGCAATTAGAGCTCTAGTTGAGTTGTGAACTCATTGATTTGTGTTGTGAGCTCTTGTTGCGACTTGTGTGCGTGGTGTTGCTGTGATTTCTTGTCTTGAGTGTGTTTCTTATCCCTCCCTTACTCCGTGCTTCTTTGTGATCATCTAAGTGTAAGGGCAAGAGGCTCCAAAGTGTGGAGATTCCTCGCAAATGGGATATAGTAAAGCAAGCAAAACACCGTGGTATTCAAGTGGGTCTTTGGACCGCTTGAGAGGGGTTGATTGCAACCCTCGTCCGTTGGGACGCCACAACGTGGAGTAGGCAAGCGTTGGTCTTGGCCGAACTATGGGATAAACCACTGTGCCATCTCTGTGATTGATCTCTTGTGGTTATTGTGTTTTGTTGAGACTCCTCTCTAGCCACTTGGCATTACTTGTACTAACTCCTAATCAAGTTTTGTGAGTTAAATATCAAGTTTTACAGGATCACCTATTCACCCCCCTCTAGGTGCTCTCAATTGGTATCAGAGCCATTCTCTTCAAGAAAGGGACTAACCGCCCGAAGAGATTGATCCTAAGGGCAAGGGGATTGTGATCAATGATAAGGAGAAGGAGTCCTTCGTCAACGAGCCCAAGGATGACAAGCCTACCGACTCGGGCTCGGGCCACAAACGCAAAGATGGGAAGAAGAAGAAGACAAGACGCATTAAGGAGATTGTCTACTACGACGACAGCGATGGGTCCACTTCTTCTCAAAAGGACAACGACGACAACGACTACGACAAAAGAAAGACGGTTAATTCGAACTTTTCTTTCGATTACTCTCGTATTCCGCATAGCTCAAATGCACATTTTCTTTCCATCCCTCTTGGCAAACCTCCACACTTTGATGGGGAGGACTACGGATTTTGGAGTCACAAAATGCGTAGTCACCTGTTCTCTCTCCATCCAAGTATATGGGAGATTGTTGAGAATGGAATGAAATTTGATAGCTCGGATAGTCCTATATTCATTAATGAACAGATTCATAAGAATGCACAAGCTACTACTGTGTTGTTAGCCTCTTTGTGCAGGGACGAGTACCATAAGGTGAGCGGCTTGGACAATGCCAAGCAGATCTGGGACACCCTCAAGATCTCTCATGAGGGGAATTACGTAACCTTGCTCACCAAGATGGAGTTGGTAGAGGGCGAGCTCGGGAGATTTGCAATGATAAGGGGCGAGGAGCCAACCCAAACATACAACCGGCTTAAGACCCTCATCAACAAAATAAGGAGCTACGGAAGCACGCGATGGACGGACCACGACGTCGTTCGCCTAATGCTAAGGTCCTTTACTGTACTTGATCCACATCAGGTGAACAATATTCGTGAAAATCCTAGGTACACAAAGATGTCGCCCGAGGAAGTTCTTGAGAAGTTCGTGAGCGGGCGAATGATGATCAAGGAGGCGAGATACGTGGACGACGCATTGAATGGTCCAATCAATGAGCCTCAACCCTTTGCTCTCAAGGCAACAAGAAGCAAGGAGGCGCTACCTAGCTAGGTGGCACAAGTTGAGGCGGCAGGGCTAAATGATGAAGAGATGGCTCTCATCATCAAGCGCTTCAAGACAGCGCTAAAGGGTCACAAGGGGCAGCCAAGCAAGACCAAGACAAGGGGGAAGCGCTCATGCTTCAAATGTGGTAAGATTGGTCATTTTATCGCTAACTGCCCCGATAATGATAGTGACCAGGAACAGGGGAACAAGAGGGAGAAGAAGAAGGCATATAAAAAGGCTAAGGGCGAGGCACACCTAGGCAAGGAGTGGGACTCGGATTGTTCGTCATCCGACTCCGACAATGAAGGACTCGCCGCCACCGCCTTCAACAAGTCATCCCTCTTCCCCAACGAGCGTCATACATGCCTCATGGCGAAGGAGAAGAAGGTATGTAATCAAAACAATGTCACTTATGATTCTTCTAGTGATGATGAGTCTAGTGATGAAGAAATAGATTACTCTAGTTTGTTCAAGGGATTGGATAGAACTAAAATAGATAAGATTAATGAATTGATTGATGCCTTGAATGAAAAGGATAGACTTTTAGAGAAACAAGAGGACCTTTTATATGAAGAACATGACAAATTTGTAGAGGCACAAAAATCTCATGCTTTAGAAGTTAAAAGAAATGAAATGCTTTCTTGTGAACTATCTTCTTGCCATGAGACAATTTCTAGCTTAAGGAGCATAAATGATGGTTTGAATGCTAAGTTAGAAATAGCTAGTAAATCTAACTCTTGTGTAGAACATGTTATGATTTGCAATAGGTGTAAAGATTTTGACATTGATGCTTGTAGTGAACACCTAGTTTCAATTTCCAAACTGAATGATGAAGTGGCCAATCTTAATGCCCAACTTAAGACTAGCAAGAGTGATTTTGATAAACTAAAATTTGCAAGGGATGCCTACAAGATTGGTAGACACCCCTCAATTAAGGATGGACTTGGCTTCAAGAGGGAAGCCAAGGACTTAACGAGCCATAAGGCACCCATCTCCATCAATGAGAAAGGGAAGTCCCCTATGGCAAATAGTGCTAAAAAGAACCATGCTTTTATGTACCATGATAGAAGACAATCTTATAGGAGTTGTAATGCTTTTGACTCTCATGCCATGTTTGCTTCTAGTTCTTCCCATATGCATGGTAGAGATATGTCTAGGAGATATTTTGTTCATATGCCTAGGAGAAATGTTGTTAATGTTCCTAGGAAAGTTAATGAACCCTCTACAATATATCATGCTTTAAATGCTTCCTTTGCTATTTGTAGAAAGGATAGGAAGATAGTTGCTAGAAAATTAGGGGCAAAATGCAAGGGAGACAAAACTTGCATTTGGGTCCCTAAGAATATCTGTGCTAACCTTGTAGGACCCAACATGAGTTGGGTACCTAAGACCCAAGCCTAAATTTTCCTTGCAGGTTTATGCATCCGGGGGTTCAAGCTGGATTATCGACAGCGGATGCACAAACCATATGACGGGGGAGAAGAAGATGTTCACCTCCTACGTCAAAAACAAGGATTCCCAAGATTCAATAATATTCGGTGATGGGAATCAAGGCAAGGTAAAAGGGTTAGGTAAAATTGCTATTTCATCCGAGCACTCTATATCTAATGTGTTTTTAGTTCTCTTGGATATAATTTGTTATCTGTTAGTCAATTATGCAATATGGGATATAATTGTCTATTCACAAATGAAGATGTGTCTGTCTTTAGAAGAAGTGATGGTTCACTAGCTTTTAAGGGTGTATTAGACGGCAAACTTTACTTAGTTGATTTTGCAAAAGAGGAGGCCGGTCTAGATGCATGCTTAATTGCTAAGACTAGCATGGGCTGGCTGTGGCATCGTCGCTTAGCACATGTGGGGATGAAGAACCTTCACAAGCTTCTAAAGGGAGAACACGTGATAGGTTTAACTAATGTTACCTTCGAAAAAGATAGACCTTGTGCAGCTTGTCAAGCAGGCAAACAGGTGGGAAGCTCTCATCACACCAAAAACGTGATGGCCACATCAAGACCTTTGGAGATGCTTCACATGGACCTCTTCGGACCCGTCGCCTATCTAAGTATAGGAGGAAGTAAGTATGGTCTTGTTATAGTTGATGACTTTTCCCGCTTCACTTGGGTATTCTTTTTGCAGGATAAAACTGAAACCCAAGGGACCATCAAGCGCTTCCTAAGGAGAGCTCAAAACGAGTTTGAGCTCAAGGTGAAAAAGATAAGGAGCGACAATGGGTCCGAGTTCAAGAACCTTCAAGTGGAGGAGTACCTTGAGGAGGAAGGGATCAAGCACGAGTTCTCCGCTCCCTACACACCACAGCAAAATGGTGTGGTAGAGAGGAAGAACAGGACGCTTATAGACATGGCGAGGACGATGCTTGGAGAGTTCAAGACCCCCGAGCGCTTTTGGTCGGAAGCCGTGAACACGGCTTGCCACGCCATCAACAGGGTCTACCTTCATCGCCTTCTCAAGAAGACGTCATACGAGCTACTAACCGGTAACAAACCCAATGTTTCGTATTTCCGAGTTTTTGGGAGTAAATGCTACATTCTAGTGAAGAAGGGTAGGAATTCCAAATTTGCTCCCAAAGCCGTAGAAGGGTTTTTGTTAGGTTATGACTCAAATACAAAGGCGTATAGAGTCTTCAACAAATCATCGGGTTTGGTTGAAGTCTCTAGCGACGTTGTATTTGATGAAACTAATGGCTCTCCAAGAGAGCAAGTTGTTGATTTTGATGATGTAGATGAAGAAGAAGTTCCAACGGCCGCAATACGCACCATGGCGATTGGAGATGTGTGGCCACAGGAACAAGATGAGTGAGATCAACCTTCTTCCTCAATAAAGGTGCAACCCCCAACTCAAGATGATGAGCAGGAGGCGTGTGATCAAGGGGGAGCACAAGATGATCTTGCAATAGAGGAAGAAGCGCAACCGGCACCTCCAACCCAAGTTCGAGCGATGATTCAAAGGGATCATCCCATCGACCAAATTTTGGGTGATATTAGCAAGGGAGTAACTACTCGATCTCGATTAGTTAATTTTTGTGAGCATTACTCTTTTGTCTCTTCTATTGAGCCTTTCAGGGTAGAAGAAGCCTTGCTAGATCCGGACTGGGTGTTGGCCATGCAGGAGGAGCTCAACAACTTCAAAAGAAATGAAGTTTGGACACTGGTGCCTCGTCCCAAGCAAAATGTTGTGGGAACCAAGTGGGTGTTCCGCAACAAACAAGACGAGCACGGGGTGGTGACAAGGAACAAGGCACGACTTGTGGCAAAAGGTTATGCCCAAGTCGCAGGTTTGGACTTTGAGGAGACTTTTGCTCCTGTGGCTAGGCTAGAGTCCATTCGCATTTTGCTAGCATATGCTGCTCACCATTCTTTCAGGTTGTTCCAAATGGAAGTCAAGAGCGCTTTCCTCAACGGGCCAATCAAGGAGGAGGTGTACGTGGAGCAACCCCTGGCTTTGAGGATGAATGGTATCCCGACCACGTGTGTAAGCTCTCTAAGGCGCTCTATGGACTTAAGCAAGCCCCAAGAACATGATATGAATGTCTTAGAGACTTTTTAATTGCTAATGCTTTCAAGGTTGGGAAAGCCGATCCAACTCTTTTTACTAAGACTTGTGATGGTGATCTTTTTGTGTGCCAAATTTATGTCGATGACATAATATTTGGTTCTACTAACCAAAAGTCTTGTGAAGAATTTAGCAGGGTGATGACTCAGAAATTCGAGATGTCGATGATGGGCGAGTTAAGCTACTTCCTTGGGTTCCAAGTGAGGCAACTCAAGGATGGAACCTTCATCTCCCAAACGAAGTACACACAAGATTTGATCAAGCGGTTTGGGATGAAGGACGCCAAGCCCGCAAAGACCCCGATGGGAACCGACGGGCACACTGACCTCAACAAAGGAGGTAAGTCCGTTGATCAAAAAGCATACCGGTCTATGATAGTGTCTTTACTTTATTTATGTGCTAGTAGACCAGATATCATGCTTAGCGTATGCATGTGTGCTAGATTTCAATCTGATCCAAGGGAGTGTCACTTAGTGGCCGTGAAGCGAATTCTTAGATATTTAGTCGCTATGCCTTGTTTCGGGATCTGGTATCCAAAGGGGTCTACCTTTGACTTGATTGGATATTCAGACTCCGACTATGCTGGATGTAAGGTCGATAGGAAAAGTACATCAGAGACGTGCCAATTCTTAGGAAGGTCCCTGGTGTCATGGAGTTCTAAGAAACAAACTTCTGTTGCCCTATCCACCGCTGAGGCCGAGTACGTTGCCGCAGGACAGTGTTGCGCGCAACTACTTTGGATGAGGTAAACCCTCAGGGACTTTGGCTACAATCTGAGCAAAGTCCCACTCCTATGTGATAATGAGAGTGCTATCCGCATGGCGGATAATCCTGTTGAACACAGCCGCACAAAGCACATAGACATCCGGCATCACTTTTTGAGAGACCACCAGCAAAAGGGAGATATCAAAGTGTTTCATGTTAGCTCCGAGAACCAGCTAGCCGATATCTTTACCAAGCCTAGATGAGCAGACCTTTTGCAAGTTGCGTAGTGAGCTAAATGTCTTAGATTTGCGGAACTTGGATTGATTTATAGCATACATATGTTTATGCCTTTGATCATATTCCTTATGCAGTTTGTTGCTTAGTTATGGTGCTCAAGTTGTACAAGCACTCCCCGGACCTCACAAGTCTGTTGCAAAGTGATGCACATATTTAGGGGGAGATGTGTTACAACTTGACCCTTTGAGACTAACCATGTGCTTGAGTTTGCTTGATTTAGTCTCGAAGGAGGATTGAAAGGGAAAAGGTGGACTTGGATCATGCAAGACTTCCACTGCACTCCGATGAGAGGGTAACTTATTCCAAGTTCATCTTTATGATCTTATTGTCTTTTACTCTTAGTTGAAGATTTTGGTGAGGCAATGGGGTTAAAGGGCCAAAATTGATCCCGTTTTGGTGCTTGATGCCAAAGGGGAAAAAATAAGGCTAAAGCAATAAATGGATCAGCTACCACTTGAGAATTTTGAAAAAGTAGAGTTAGAGTTTTTGTTTGCCAAAATACTCTTGTTTGCTTCTTATTATCAAAAGTTAGTCTCTTGTGGGGAGAATGGTTAATTATGGGAAATAGGGGGAGTTTTTGATACTGTGATCAATTTCTATTGGAACAACTCTCTTTATGTCTCTACAAGTGTGTTTGACTTAGAGTTAGGAAATTGAGGTTGATTTGCAAAAACAAACCAAGTGGTGGCAAAGAATGATCCATATATACCAAATTTGATTCAAAACAAATTTGAGTTTTCATTTGCATTGATACTGCACTTGTTCTAGTTGCTTTATGTTGTGTTGGCATAAATCACCAAAAAGGGGGAGATTGAAAGGGAAATGTGTCGTTGGGCCATTTCTAAGTATTTTGGTGATTGAGTGCCAACGCAAGTGCTTTTGTGTTGATCTATGCAATGTGGTGGACAAAGTGCAAATCATGTCAAAAGGTATGTTTCTAGACTTAGTACTTTGTTTTATGGACTAATGTATTGTGTCTAAGTGCTGGAAACAGGAAAGATTGAATTGGAAATGAGATGGCTCTGTTCTGCCAAAGTCAGCTCGGTCTGGGTGCACCGGACTGGTCGGTGGTGCACCGGACTGGCCGGTGGTGCACCGGACAGTGTCCAGTGTGCCAGGCTGGCTCAAGCGAACTTGCCGCTCTCAGGAATAAATTAACGGCGTACGACTATAATTCACCGGACTGTCCGGTGTGCACCGGACTGTCCGGTGAGCCAACGGTCGACCGGGCCAACGGTCGCTGCACGATCTGCGCGAGACACATGGCCGAGCCAACGGTCGGGAGGGGGCACCGGACTGTCCGGTGTGCACCGGACAGTGTCCAGTGCGCCAACGGCTCACAGGCGCCAACGGTCGGCTCCGCCACAGAAGGAAAGAAATCCGCACCGGACAGTGTCCGGTGGTGCACCGGACTGTCCGGTGCGCTAGGCGACAGAAGGCAAGAATTGCCTTCCTGGAATGCTCTCAACGGCTCCTAGCTGCCTTGGGGCTATAAAAGGGACCCCTAGGCGCATGGAGGAGTACACCAAGCATCCTCTAAGCATTCCTAAGCACTAAGACATCGATTTCGCGCTTTTGATTCCTTGTTATAGCAATTAGAGCTCTAGTTGAGTTGTGAACTCATTGAGTTGTGTTGTGAGCTCTTGTTGCGACCTGTGTGCGTGGTGTTGCTGTGATTTCTTGTCTTGAGTGTGTTGCTTATCCCTCCCTTACTCCGTGCTTCTTTGTGATCATCTAAGTGTAAGGGCGAGAGGCTCCAAAGTGTTGAGATTCCTCGCAAACGGGATATAGTAAAGCAAGCAAAACACCATGGTATTTAAGTGGGTCTTTGGACCGCTTGAGAGGGGTTGATTGCAACCCTCGTCCGTTGGGACGCCACAACATGGAGTAGGCAAGCGTTGGTCTTGGCCGAACCACGGGATAAACCACTGTGCCATCTCTGTGATTGATCTCTTGTGGTTATTGTGTTTTATTGAGACTCCTCTCTAGCCACTTGGCATTATTTGTACTAACTCCTAATCAAGTTTTGTGAGTTAAATATCAAGTTTTACAGGATCACCTATTCACCCCCCTCTAGGACAAAACAAGTTTAGTTCTTGATTTTAGGTACCCAAATGGTTTTGGGTCCTTTGACATTAGACATAAGAACTTTAGGTACCCAAACACAAGTCTTTGACCCCTTGTGCTTGCCCCCAACATATTTGGCAACTACCTTGCCGGATTTGTTAGTTAAAACATAAGATGCATCAAAGGTTTTAAATGAAATGTTAGAATCATTTGATGCCTTAGGAGTTTTCTTCTTAGGCAATTTTGCATGGGTTGATTGCCTAGAACTAGATGTCTCACCCTTATACATAAAAGCATGATTAGGGCCAGAGTGAGACTTCCTAGAATGAATTCTCCTAATTTTGCTCTCGGGATAACTGAAAGGGAAATGTGCTCAATGGTAGATGTAGAGGGTTTGCAAGATTTTAATTCTACAACCTTAGCATGTAATATATCATTTTCATTTCTAAGGTTAGAAATAGTAACATTGCAAACATCAAAATCTTTAGCCTTAGCAATCAATTGTTCATTTTCTTTTCTAAGGCTAGCAAGAGAATCATTCAATTTTTCAATCTTAGCAAGCAAATTGGCATTGTCATTTCTAAGATTGGAAATCGAATCATCACAAACATTAGAATCAACCTTAGCAAAAAGTTTAGCATTTTCATTTCTAAGGTTGGTAATAATATCATGGCAAGTGCTTAGCTCACTAGATAGTTTTTCACATTTTTCTACTTCTAGAGCGTAAGCATTCTTATCCTTAACATGCTTCTTGTTTTCTTTAATAAGGAAGTCCTCTTGAGAATCCAAGAGATCATCCTTCTCATGAATAGCACTAATTAATTCATTTAATTTTTCTTTTTGTTGCATGTTAAGGTTGGCAAAAAGGGTGCGAAAATTATCCTCCTCATCACTAGCATTATCTTCATCACTAGAGGATGCATATTTAGTGGAGGACTTTGATTTTACCTTCTTCCTTTTGTCGTCCTTTGCCATGAGGCACTTGTGGCCGATGTTGGGGAAGAGAAGACCCTTGGTGACGGCGATGTTTGCGGCGTCCTCGTCGGAGGAGGAGTCGGTGGAGCTCTCGTCGGAGTCCCATTCCCGGCAAACATGGGCATCGCCGCCCTTCTTCTTGTAGTACCTCTTCTTATCCTTTCTTCTCCCCTTCTTGTCATCGCCCCTGTCACTGTCACTAGAAATAGGACATTTTGCAATAAAATGACCGGGCTTACCACACTTGTAGCAAACTTTCTTAGAGCGGGATTTGTAGTCCTTTCCCCTCCTTTGCTTGAGGATTTGGCGGAAGCTCTTGATGATGAGCGCCATCTCCTCATTGTCGAGCTTTGAGGCATCGATTGGTTGTCTACTTGATGTAGACTCCTCCTCCTTCTCCTCCGTTGCCTTGAATGCAACCGGTTGTGCTTCGGGCGTGGAGGGGCCATCTAGCTCGTTGATTTTCTTTGAGCCTTTGATCATCAATTCAAATCTCACAAAGTTTCCTATTACTTCCTCGGGAGACATTAGTGTATATCTAGGATTACCACGAATTAATTGAACTTGTGTAGGGTTAAGGAAAACAAGTGATCTAAGAATAACCTTAACCATCTCATGGTCATCCCATTTCTTACTCTCGAGGTTGCGCACTTGGTTCACCAAGGTCTTGAGCCGGTTGTACATTTCTTGTGGCTCTTCGCCTTGGTGAAGCCGAAAGCGACCGAGCTCCCCCTCGATCGTCTCCCGCTTGGTGATTTTGGTCACCTCGTCTCCTTCGTGTGCGGTCTTGAGCACGTCCCAAATCTCCTTGGCGCTCTTCAATCCTTGCACCTTGTTATACTCCTCTCGACTTAGAGAGGTGAGGAGTATAGTGGTGGCTTGGGAGTTGAAGTGCACGATTTGGGCCACTTCGTCCTCATCATAATCTTCATTACCTACGGATGGTACCTGTACACCAAACTCAACAACATCCCATATACTTTTGTGGAGTGAGGTTAGGTGATATCGCATCATATCACTCCACCTAGCATAATCTTCACCGCCAAACGTTGGTGGTTTGCCTAATGGGACGGAAAGTAAAGGCGTATGTTTAGGAATGTGAGGATAGCGTAGGGGGATCTTACTAAACTTCTTGCGCTCATGGCGCTTAGAAGTTACGAACGACGTGTCGGAGCCGGAGGTGGATGGCGACGGGGAGTCGGTCTCGTAGTAGACCACCTTCCTCATCTTCTTCTTCTTGTCACCGCTCCGACGCGACTTGTGTGAAGGGGATTCCTTTTCCTTCCCCTTCCCTTTATTGTAGGACTCTCCCGATGGAGCCTTCCCGTGGCTTGTAATGGGCTTCTCGCCGGTCCCCATCTCTTTCTTGGCGTGATCTCCCTACATCACTTCGAGCGGTTAGGCTCTAATGAAGCACCAGGCTCTGATACCAATTGAAAGTCGCCTAGAGGGGGGGGTGAATAGGGTGAATCTGAAATTTACAAACTTAAGCACAACTACAAGTCGGGTTAGCGTTAGAAATATAAACGAGTCCGAGAGAGAGGGCGCAAAACAAATCGTGAGCGAATAAAGAGTGAGACACGATGATTTGTTTTACCGAGGTTCGGTTCTTGCAAACCTACTCCCCGTTGAGGTGGTCACAAAGACCGGGTCTCTTTCAACCCTTTCCCTCTCTCAAATGGTCCCTCGGACCGAGTGAGCTTCTCTTCTCAATCAAATGGAACACTAAGTTCCCGCAAGGACCACCACACAATTGGTGTCTCTTGACTCGGTTACAATTGAGTTGATCGCAATAAGAATGAGAAAGAAAAGAAGCAATCCAAGCGCAAGAGCTCAAATGAACACAACAAATCACTCTCTCTAATCACTAAAGCTTTGTGTGGAGTTGGGAGAGGATTTGATCTCTTTGGTGTGTCTTGAATTGAATGCTAGAGCTCTTGTAAGGTGTAGAAGTGTAGAAACTTGGATGCCATTGAATGTGGGGTGGTTGGGGTATTTATAGCCCCAACCACCAAAAATGACTGTTTGAAGTGTTCTATCGCATGGCGCACCGGACAGTCCGGTGCGCCACCGGACACTGTCCGATGCGCCAGCCACGTCAGCAGACCGTTGGGGTTCGACCGTTGGAGCTCTGACTTGTGGGGCCTCTGGGCTGTCCGGTGGTGCACCAGACAGGTCCTGTAGACTGTCCGGTGCGCCAACTGTGCGTCCTCTGACCTCTGCGTGCGCAGGCGCGCATTTAATGCGTTGCAGTCGACCGTTGCGCACGAAGTAGCCGTTGCTCCGTTGGCACACCGGACAGTCCGGTGAATTATAGCGGAGCGCCCTTGGAAAATCCCGAAGGTAGCAAGTTCAGCGTCGAGTGCCCTGGTGCAACGGACACTGTCCGGTGGCACACCGGACAGTCCGGTGCGCCAGACCAGGGCTGCCTTTGGGTTGTCTTTTGCTCTCTTTGTTTGAACCTTTTCTTGGTCTTTTTATTGGCTTAGTGTGAACCTTTGGCACCTGTAGAACTTATAGACTAGAGCAAACTAGTTAGTCCAATTATTTGTGTTGGGCAATTCATCCACCAAAATCAATTAGGGCCCGTTTGTTTCGTTGGAATTGAATTTCATTTTAATAATTATAATTTAGACAAAACTAATTAAGTTTATATATTTATATATGTAATATATTTGTATATTATCCTAAATCATATGAGAGAGATAGTAATATACTACATTTATGTTATAGAGGCGCAAGTAGAAGAATGTGCTATAAGTTGTACATCGGAAAAATAGCATGTAAATCTATAGAATCAATTTCCATCTCTCACCCCATGAATTTGAGGTAGGCTTATATGATAACTTTGGAAAGTGGTGGAATGTCATATTCTAAAAAAATAGCCTATTCCATTAGTAAGATTCCAATTCCTCGAAATGAAAGGAAACAAACGGGGCCTTAGGGAATAGGTGTAAGCCTAATTCCCTTTCAGTCTCATATAAAAGTTTGTGCATGCTACAGAAACTTTTAGCATTTGGCTCCAAGCCCTGACTCCTCACAGCCCATACGAAGACTCCCATCCTTATAATAGCTTCGGGAGTAATCTGGTGAAGAAAAATCTGGAATATCTTCAAAACCTCAACCACGAAACTGCTTAGAGGGAACCGAAGCCCAGCCTTCAAGAAGCTTCGGAAGATCACAACTTCATTTTCTTCGGGATTAGGACAAGTCTTGTCTCCGTTGTCAGCTCTCACTGCACAATAGACATATCCCGAAAATATCTCCCCCTCATATTGTCAAGATGGCTCTGTTTAATAGTTGATTTTCCAAAAACTTCATGGCTTGGTCGCCAGGGTCGATCTTCGGAGTCTTCCCCGCCGCTTTCCACATCATAACTGTCACTATCACCAGTATCTTCAGATAAACCTTCTAAAATCTCCCTTGTAATATTCTCTGTATTCATCTTTGCTATTGACTCAAGAAAGCCAAGATTCTTCTCCTTAGAAAGGCTCAGCTTCATTTCAGCAACATCTTTTTTATCTTCAGACATCTTCGGAAATGCTAAAAAACTGCTCTCAAAGCCGAAGCTTAAAAAACCTAAAAAGCCAAGCAAGTGTTGGTGCGCAAAGAGTTAAAAGTTGAGTAAGCAAGAGCAGATGGCAAGAAAGCGTGCCAGATGTGCTCGCCGTGTGCTCTTATTTATACGCCCAGTGCGTTGCAAGTGGGAGGGCCCCACTTGTCATTGACTGATGTTATTCTAGCAAAGGGAAGGTGTTTTTTCGGACCTTCGGCTTAAGGCCTTCGTCCATATCGCAATCTGAATTTATCATTCTAACAAATTAATATTGCGAGGGGCTACTGTTGGGGGGCCTTCGGCTTCCGAAGGTCCTCAAAAATATGATTTAACAATGTTTCTGGAGTATGATACATGAACAGGTACCTTCGGACTTAGGTCAAAACTATAGTGTGAAGAAGCACAAAAGAATACGAAGGATGGCGCAGAGCCGAAGCTATGCGCAGGGGAGCTTCGGCGTGATAACAGAAAAGGGAACCGACTTAAAGGGGAAAAGGCTATTTAGACCCCGATGGATTATTATAGAGTTATTAGCAAATGTAAAGGGCATGGGTGTGATTTTACATGAGCTGCGTCCCATGCCTATAAATAGATAAACAGTGCTCCTGTACTGTTCACGCTGACTTGGCATTTGCTTTTGCGTTACGCTTGTACTTTTACCTTCTTTCAAGCCGAAGGTACTTTTGTAACTTGTTTTCATTTCTATTTTTCCTTAATAATAAAGTAGAAATGAGTTGATGATAATAAATAGCTGTTTGTATTATCTTTTATATTTCATATGTTTCTTTCCTCGTTTATATGTTGCTTTGACGAAGGTACGTCCTTCACAACCTTCGTCCGAAAATCATTATCTCTCAAGGGAAATAATGCTTCGAAGGACGAAGGACTTTAACGTTTAACATTCTCTGTGTTGCCTTGTTCTTGACTCATAGCATTTTAGAACAAGTCCCCAACACCCGAGATTATATATTCTACAGGTGCATAAAGGTTCAACATAAACCACTAAAAGATTGAAGAAAGGGTTCAAATTCAAAGGAGCAAAGAAACCGAGTGTGCCCTGGTCTGGCGCACCGGACAGTGTCCGGTGCACCAGGACCGTACAACGTCCAACTCTCAACTCTCGGGTTTCTCAGGGCATGCTCCGCTATAATTCAGCGAAATGTCTGGTGTGCCACCGGACTGTCCGGTGTACCAGCGGAGCAACGGCTACCCAGCGCAACGGTCGACTGCAACGGACCCCTGTAGACGCGAATAGTGCGCGCAGAAGTCAGAGCAGTCGTCAGAGGCACACCGGAGAGTGAACAGTGCTTGTCCGGTGCGGCACCGGACTGTCCGCTGCCACTACAAGACAAAACCTCCAACGGTCAGAAGCTCCCGAACCCTAACGGTTGGGTGACGTGGCTAGCGCACCCTGTCAAGTGCGCCCATCGACAGCAGCCTACCCCAACAGTCAATTGGTGGTTGAGGGCTATAAATACCCCCAACCACCACCACTCCAAGCATCCAAGTTTCCAGCACTTCACATTCAATACAAGAGCTAGTGCATTCACTCCTAGACATAATTCAAAAGAATCAAAGCCTCTTCAAGTCCCAAATTCATTCCAATCACCTAGTGACTAGAGAGAGTGTTTTGTTCGTGTTCTTTGAGCTCTTGTTTCTTGGATCACTTTCTTCTTCCTCATTCTTGTTCTCTAAGTGACTTGTAATCAAAGCAAGAGACACCAAATGTGTGGTGGTCCTTGTGGGGTCTAAGTGACCCGTTTGATTAAGGAGAAATCTCACTCGGTCAAGTGACCGTTTGAGAGAGGGAAAGGGTTGAAAGAGACCTGGTCTTTGTGACCACCTCAACAGGGACTAGGTTCTTTAGAACCGAACCTCGGTAAAACAAATCACCATGTTCATCCGCTTTATTTCTTGGTTGATTTGTTTTTCCTCTCTTTCGGACTCGAATTTAATTCTAACGCTAACCCCGACTTGTAGTGTGTGCTTAAGTTTATAATTTTCAGATTCCGCCTCCCCCTCTAGGCGACTTTCAAAGATGTATAAAGAGATGTTGCATCGGATTGAAGAAACCTGGTGGAAATATTTTTTCCAATTTGCACAAAAGCACTGGTGCCTCTTTCTGCAGCTGTTCCATCACATCTCTTCTGATTTATTTAGCACACAACTATATGTAGAAATAGCTAACTTCAGCTAATGTTTTCCACACAGCATCGGAAATGTACCCATGAAACATTATAGGCATGAGCCTTTCCATAATTATGTGGAAGTCATGGCTCTTCAGTCCATTCATCTTCATTGTCTTCAAGTTCACAAATCTTCTAAAACTAGCAGCATAACCATAGAGGAATTTCATATCCTTCATCCACTTCATCACTTCTTTCCGTTGCTTAGGTTTCAGACAATAGTCAGCTTTTGGTTTGCCTCCGTTTTCTCTAAGCACTTGGGTTGGACAATCACATATCACGGCTATGTCCATGCGTGCCTTGTCATTGTCTTTCGTTTTATCAGAAAAATCCATGCATGTATTTATGAGGGCTTGGCAAAATTTACTCTCTTGATGCATGGCGTCGATGTTGTGCATCAAAATCAATGACTTAGCATAAAGAAGCTCCCACAAGCCACATATGTGACTCCAGTTATGCTCCTCACCAAAACCTTGATACCTTTTCCCACTCTCGTCTAGGACAAGTTTCCTATGCTCTTCTGTAATTTCTATCCCACTACGTCGCTTGGGTGGTCCCTTTGTGATGATGGTGCCCTTCCTAAACTCCTTTCTCTGCCTTCTGAAGGGGTGATTGAAGGGTAGAAAACATCTATGGCAATCAAAGTAACATATCTTGCCACCAGCACTAAGACGAAAATAATATGTATCTTTAGCACAATAAGGACACGTCAATCTACCATGCACGCTCCATCCAGAGAAAATACCATACGCCATAAAACCATGAACCGAGAACAGATACACAACACGAAGATTGAATTTCTGCTTCTTGAAGCAGTCATAGGCTTCCACTCTTTGCCATAGCTTCTTTAACTCTTCAATCAGTGGTTGAAGCATCACATTGAGGCATACGCCAGGATGCTCAGGCCCAGGTATAACAAGACATAGGAACATAAACTCATATTTCATGCAAAGAGCAGGTGGAAGGTTGTACGGTATGGCAATGACAGGCCAACATGAATACAACGTAGCGGTCATATTGAAAGATGTGAAACCATCAGTTGCCAAGCCGATACGAACGCTTCTTGCATCGCTGGCAAACTCTGGATCAAAGTTGTCAAGAGCCTTCCATGCATCACCATCTGACGGGTGCACCATTAACCCATCTTGTCTATCCGTACAATATTTATGCCACCTCATGTGCATAGCGGTCTTCCTCGAGAGAAACAAACGTTTCACTCTAGGAGTGAGAGGCATGTACCGAAGCTGTTTATGTGCAACCTTTGTGACCACCTTCTCCCCGTCTTCATTTACAAGCTCCACGTACATCGACTTCCCACATTTTAAGCATTTCTGCTCTCTGCCACGCTCCTTCCAAAAAAGCATGCAGTTGTATCGGCAAACATCAATCTTCTCATACTCCATAACAAGACCTTTAAGCAATTTCTTGGACTGGTACATGTCTTTGGGCATCTTGTGACCCGTAGGAAGAACATCGCTAATCAAATCCACGAGCTCTTTGTAAAAATTAATAGAGAATGCAAACTTGGACTTGTTTGACATTAGTCGTGTCACGAATTCGAGAACGGTCACATTGGTGTGTCCATGAAGAGGCTCTTCTGACGCCTTGAGGAGGTCGAAGAACTTCTGAACCTCCGGTGTTGGTGAATCATGATGATCTGGGGCCAATTCAGGTTGTAGATCCTCAAGCATATGGTCCATCCTATCAACATCGTCACCGCCATCAACTTCTACTTCTGCTGCTCGTTCAAGGCGTGACTCCCCGTGGAGATACCAGACCTTATAGCCTGGCACAAAACCATGCGAGCACAGGTGTAGTGTGACCTGCCTCTTGGTGTGGCTCATCATATTTCTACATTTATTGCATGGACACCTAATATTATCTATTTGTGACAAAGCAACTGTATGGTCCAAAAACATCTGAGTCTTGGCAAACCATTCACTAGTGTGACACCCACCCTTCTTGAAACCTTCATACATCCAATCACGTCTATCACCCATTATTGTAGTTGTGTACATATGACTAAGAGTGCGTGTGAGACATTCATGTTTCTACATGTCACACATACCATGTATGGTGTGTATATATATATATATATATATATATATATATATATATATATATATATATATATATATATATATATATATATATATATATATATATATATATATATATATATATATATAGGGTAGGTATAACGGGAGCCCTGGGCTTCCAATAGTTAAAGGAAGCCCAGGCCGACCACCCCTTCAAACTGGTTCAACCAGCGCGACCAAACAGGCTGTCGGGTGCGCCACCTGCCCCACGTCTGTTAGCGCAAAAAAAGGAATGCATGCATGAGTCAAACACGATCCAATGCATGCGCATAAATTTAGGAAAGATATATGCGGCAGTTTCTGTTTTTAAAATCCTTTATTTCCTCCATAAATTTAGGATCGCTGCAACAGCCATGCAGCTAGACACGTAAGGACCATTTTATGCTATATACTGAGACTAAATATGCTATACTGTGTTAATAATTATGCAATTCGATACACTGCGTAAAAATCTGTTACCAGCTGCATGCACACGAATTTATGATAAAAAAATGTGCAATGAAAGGAAATGAATTACACGCATAGAAACAAAAAAATCATATTTAATATTTTATTTCCTTCATAAATATAAGGTCCCTCCAACAGCCATGCAGCTAAAACACATTAAATCTAGTTTATGACATATACTGATACAAATTATACTATATAGTGTAGGTATTTATGCAATTCGTTACACTGCGTAAAAAATCTGGCATGTTGTTCACTGGTGGACGCACCTCCGGGTTGGAGCGTAATAACCTTAAGTTTTGAACATAAAATCCCTCAATTATAAGCGTATATACCGAGCCAATGTGAGAGGTTGATAGCTCTAGTAGGTTGTTATTACGATCCTATTTTTATGGCAGATCCGAAAAACATGGCAGTCGCATGCATGCGGTTATACAGATCCTAAAATTATGGCAAAATGCATGCATGAGTCAATCACGTTCCCTTGCATGCGCGTAAATTCAGGAAAGATATGTGTGGCGGTTTCTATTTTAAATGCTTTATTTCCTCCATAAATTTAGGATCGCTGAAACAGACATGCAACTAAAACTCGTAATGACCATTTTATGCTATATACTGATACTAAATATGCTACACTGTGTAGATAATTATGCAATTCGGTATACTGCGTAAAAATCTGCTACAGACTGCATGCACACGAATTTATGATGGAAAGAATATGCAATGAAAGGAAATGAATTGCATGCATAGAAACAAAAAAATCACATTTAATGTTTTATTTCCTTCATAAATATAGGATCCCTCCAACAGCCATGCAACTAAACGCATTAGAACTAGTTTATGATGTATACTGAAACAAATTATACTACACGGTGTAGGTATTTATGCAATTTCTTAGACTGCGTAAAAAATCTGGCATGTTGTTCACTGGTGGACGCATCTCCGGGTGGAGCGTAAAAACCTTAAGTTTTGAGCATAAAATCCCTCAATTATAAGCGTAAATACCGAGTCAATTAGAGGTTGATAGCTTTAGTAGGTTGTTATTACGATTCTATTTTTATGACAGATCCGAAAAACATGGCAGCCGCATGCATGCGGTTTCTATTTTTATACAGATCCAAAAATTATGGCAAAATCGTGGGAGTTTCCATTGCATGCGCGCAAATTAAGAACAACATAAATCAAGTAATTTCCTTTCAAATGTGCATGCAGTAAACTGATATACGAACTCTGTGTTAAAGCATAAAACATACAGTTTTTAGCGTAAATAATACATGTGGTAGGCATAAAACACAATAAACGAAAAGAAAAATGCGCCGGATCAGAGGATGTCACGCGCGATCATCGCTGCGCGCATCTCGCCCCTTCCGTGACGTCGCTCGCTCGAACATCGCGCCTCATGCGTCGCCGTCGCTACTCGCACGTCGACGGGCGTCGCTTGCTCGCCGGCCTTGGAAGTGCCGCCTCCTCGGGGCTTCGGGGACGCCGCCGCTTGCCTGCACAAGGGCCTCGCTGCGGATCGAGGAACCTCCGCCACCGCGCGTCGAGGTAATGGAGTTGCGGCCACCGGCCTGGGAATCGCCGCCACCGCACAAGGACGCTGCCGCCGCTCTCCCTCTTGATCGGGGGCCGCCACCGCCGGCCTGGAAACCGCCGCCACCACATAAGGGCGCTGCCGCCGCCGCTCGCCCTCTGGATCGAGGGCCGCCACCGTCGGCCTGGGAACCGCCGCCACCGCCGGCCTGGCAACCGTCGCTAATGAATCGAGATGGGGCGTAAAAACGGATCCCTAGCACTACGGATTTCCTTTTATAGACGTCTGGACCTGGTCCGGCTCGACCGGATTGCACTGTCTGGCCTGGGCTTCCAATAACTAAAGGAAGCCCAGGGCTCCTAATATACAATCTATATATATATATATATATATATATATATATATATATATATATATATATATATATATATATATATATATATATATATATATATATAGTTGCAACAATGACGTAGTATAGTCAATACATACATATATGACATTCATCAATTAACAATACTCACAACAATTAATATTTGCAATAATTACTATTTGTATAACACATCACATTCACCATCAAATTCATTAACTAATGACATCAAACCGCACAGTTTATATTTGCAACATAAAATTTAAAATAGCAACGACAATGTATAAAGTCATATGAAGACTAATAACACTATCAATTAACAAATTTAAACTAACTCTAATCACATAACAGTTAACTCCCGTCGACCACAAAAAACCGACGAAAATAAAACGTTTTAATATATAATATACCTCACCTTGCGCGGACGGCGGTGGTGGACGACGACGGTGGACGACAGCGTGGGGTGGCGGCAGCGGTGGTGGACGACGACGGTGGACGACGGCGTGGGGTGGCGGCAGTGGCAAACGACGTTGGGCGACGTGGAAAACGGTGGATGGGCGGCGCGGCAAACGGCGGCGGCGGCGGTGGCTGGCGTGGCAACCGGGGGCGGCGGCGGGCGGGCTGGCGCGGCAAACGGGGGAGGCGGCGACAACCATGGGCGACGGCGGGCGTGCTGGCGCGGCAACCGGGGCGATGGCGAGCGGGCGACGCGGCAACCGAGGCCGGCGGCGGGCGGGAGGCCGGGCGCGATGGCGGCTCTGGTCTTCCAGAAAATGAAATGAGTGCGGGGTGGAGGCTGCGGTGTTATTCGAATAACTCCCGTCGACCGGAGTACTGGGTTGACGGGAGTTAAGTTTTTCCTGTCGGCCTCGTTGACTGGCCGACGACGATTAATTAATTCACGTCGGCCAGCCAGCAGGGCCGACGTGAGTTAATTAATCGTCGTCGGCTAGGGTGCAGGCTGACGGGAATTAATTAAATGTCGTCGGCTTTATTTTGGCCGACGGGGATTACGTTATTCCCGTCGGCCTTTTCCCAGACCGACGGGAATTAATATAGCCGACGGGAATGCTTCGGATTCCTGTAGTGCATGACATGTTATAAAATAGCAAACTAAACTTTAAAGTAGATATCTCTTGTAATCTTCAATCTTGCTTGTTAATTTTGTATTAATTTGATACAATCAATTTAAACTTATCTTTAAATATTGTACTTCTAGCGGGGACAGATTCCCCGTGCGGTTCCCCACGTGTATAAATTCCCCGACGGGGACGGGGATGGGAGAAAAGGCTCCCCCGTGAGCCATTCCTCGACGGAGAAATTCCCGTTGCCATCCCTAACGCAGAGGAGGAGCCGCTCCTGCGCCAGGTCGCAAACCGTCCACGCCTCCGCAGAGAGCACTGCTATGTGGCCCGTTCCAGTGTTTGACGCTCAGATCGACGCCAACACACTTTTTGGTGACTCCGCTGGGGAACAAGTGTCTAGATCTATTAAAAATCATGCCCTCAAATGGCCGGTTCTAAAGATCATACTGATATTTCCCCGGACAATATCCTAAAGCAGGTTGTTGAAAGTCTGACGACTGAGGGGCAACAACAATACGAAGACTACATGCGTCAAGCGAAGGAGAAATTCTTGTCACAATACACGGTGGATCGTCTCCAGAAGGTTGTCAAACATGGAGAGACCGGCGTCGCGTCATTTCTCGCTTCAAGTCCCCAACGTAAGTAAACCCGACGACATCCAATCTATTAAACATTATGTAGATCAGCAGCAGGATCAAATGAAACGACAGATTGGAGGATTAGAAGAACCAATTAGAAAATTAATACGTGCGTTGGCGAAGTCTGTTGCTCCTAGTTTTCCATAATATGAAACTAGTGACATGATATATGTGTCTAATAAATCAGTAACATCGGTAGTACAAGAGCAAGTATGAGAGCATGCCTAAGGAGCTTGAGTCTGCTAGAGCTTCTGTCATAGTGTCCGACGAGACTGAATGTGATGAGTGCGCTCTTCACATGTCAAACACCACCACATTGCAGAGCAAGTACGCTTGTTGGGTGTGTGTCAAACTTGTCTTGCTTATAGACTGAGCTAGAAGAGAAGAACGGTAGGATAGCCTTACTTGAGAATGCTAGCTCAGTAAGTGCACATGTACATGCTCAATGTGCACTCCGTGAGGGTTTGCAGTTCGTGCTTGAGTCTTGCAGACACAACAAGACTATGATCAAGGAGGAAAACACATACCTTCGATTAGTCTTGATATGGGTGTCTTGCAGTGAGCCCCAATTGGACATGATGGTTAGTCAGTTCAAGAGGGGAACTAGCGGATTGGGGTTAGGATTTGTTGCTAGGACTAGGAGTGACTGAGAGCACCTAGAGGGGGGGTGAATAGGTGATCCTGTGAAAACTTAAACTTATAGCCACAAAAACTTGTTAAGTGTTAGCACAATTATTGCCAAGTGGCTAGAAAGGAGTCTCAACAAAACACAATACCACAAGAGATCAATCACAGAGATGACACAGTGGTTTATCCCGTGGTTCGGCCAAGACCAACGCTTGCCTACTCCACGTTGTGGCGTCCCAACGGACGAGGTTTGCAATCAACCCCTCTCAAGCGGTCCAAAGACCCACTTGAATACCACGGTGTTTTGCTTGCTTTTTCTCAATCCCGTTTGCGAGGAATCTCCACAACTTGGAGCCTCTCGCCCTTACAATTGAAGTTCACTAAGAACACAGAGCAAAGGGGGAATGAGCAACGCACACAAGACTTCAAGAGATCAGAGCAACAACACGCACACAAATCGCAACAAGAGCTCGCAACACAACTCAAAGAGTTCGCAACTCAACAAGAGCTCTAGATGCTATCACAATGAACCGAATGCGTGAGATCGATGTCTTGGGGCTTAGGACTGTTGTAGGATTGCTTGTTGTCACCCTCCATGCGCCTAGGGGTCCCTTTTATAGCCCCAAGGCAGCTAGGAGCCGTTGAGAACAAATCTGGAAGGCCATCTTTGCCTTCTGTCGTCGGGCGCACCGGACAGTCCGGTGCACACCGGACACTGTCCGGTGCCCGATTTCCTTCCTTAAACAGCACGGTCGACCGTTGTAGATGCGGGAGCCGTTGGCGCACCGGACATGTCCGGTGCACACCGGACAGTCCGGTGCCCCCTTCCGACCGTTGGCTCGGCCACGTGTCCCGCGCAGATCGCGCGGCCGACCGTTGGCTCACCGGACAGTCCGGTGCACACCGGACAGTCCGGTGAATTTTAGCCGAACGCCGTCAGTAAATTCCCGAGAGCGGCCTCTTCGGCCGAGGCATCCTGGCGCACAGGACACTGTCCGGTGCACCACCGGACAGTCCGGTGCCCCAGACCGAAACAGCCTCTTGGCTGCACACAGCCAAGTCTTCTCTTCTCTTCTTCTTTCTGTTTCTACCACTTAGACAAATATATTAGTACACAAAACCAATGTACTAAGACTTAGAAACATACCTTTGCTCTAGATTTGCACTTTGTTCATCCATGAGCATTGATTCACATTTAAGCACTTGTGTTGACACTCAATCACCAAAATACTTAGAAATGGCCCAAGGGCACATTTCCCTTTCAATCTCCCCCTTTTTGGTGATTTATGCCAACACAACATAAAGCAACTAGAACAAGTGCAAAATCACTTCAAATAAAACTCAAATTGATTTTGATTCAATTTTGGCATATATGGATCATCCTTTGCCACCACTTGGTTTGTTTTTGCAAATCAAACTCAAATCTCTATCTCTAAGTCAAACGCACATGTTGAAGCATAAAGAGAGTCATTCCAAAAGAGATTGATCAAAGATTTCAAAAACTCCCCTTATTTCCCATAATCAACACTTCTCCCCACAAGAAGCCAACTTTTGACAAGAGAGACAATAAGAGACAATAAAAGAGTTTGACTACTATTCTACTATTTTCAAAATCTCTCAAGTGGTAGCTGATCCATTTATCGCTTTGGCCTTTATTTTCTCCCCCTTTGGCATCAAGCACCAAAACGGGATCAATCTTGGCCCTTTAACCTCATTGCCTCACCAAATTCTTCAATTAAGAGCAAAATAGGCAATAAGAATTTAAAGATGAACTTGGAAAAGTTACTCTTTTCATCGGAGTGCAGTGGAAGTCTTGCATGGTCCAAGTCCACCTTTTCCCTTTCAATCCTTCTTTAAGACTAAAGCATCAAACTCAAGCACAGGGTTAGTCTCAAAGGGTCAAGTTGTAACACATCTCCCCCTAAACATGTGCATCACTTTGCAACGGACTTGTGAGGTCCAGGGAGTGTTTGTACAACTTGAGCACCAATATTAAGCAACAAAATGCATAAGGAATATGATCAAAGGCATAAACACGTGTATGCTACAATTTAATCCAAGTTCCGCGAATCTAAGACATTTAGCTCACTACGCAACCTGCAAAAGGTCTTCTCATCTAGAGGCTTAGTGAAGATATCGGCTAGCTGGTTCTCGGTGCTAACATGAAACACTTCGATATCTCCCTTTTGCTGGTGGTCTCTCAAAAAATGATGCCGGATGTCTATGTGCTTTGTGCGGCTGTGTTCAACAGGATTTTCCGCCATGCGGATAGCACTCTCATTATCACATAGGAGTGGGACTTTGCTCAGATTGTAGCCAAAGTCCCGGAGGGTTTGCCTCATCCAAAGTAGTTGCGCGCAACACTGTCCTGCGGCAACATACTCGGCCTCAGCGGTGGATAGGGCAACGGAGGTTTGTTTCTTAGAGTTCCACGACACCAGGGACCTTCCTAAGAATTGGCACGTCCCTGATGTACTCTTCCTATCGACCTTACATCCAGCATAGTCGGAATCTGAGTATCCAACCAAGTCAAAGGTAGACCCTTTTGGATACCAGAGCCCGAGGCAAGGCGTAGCAACCAAATATCTCAGAATTCGCTTCACCGCCACTAAGTGACACTCCTTAGGATCGGATTGAAATCTAGCACACATGCATACGCTAAGCATAATATCCGGTCTACTAGCACATAAGTAAAGCAAAGACCCTATCATTGACCGGTATGCTTTTTGATCAACGGACTTACCTCCTTTGTTGAGGTCTGTGTGTCCGTCGGTTCCCATCGGCGTCTTTGCGGGCTTGGCGTCCTTCATCCCAAACCTCTTTAGCAAGTCTTGCGTGTACTTCGTTTGGGAGATGAAGGTGCCATCCTTGAGTTGCTTCACTTGGAACCCAAGGAAGTAGTTCAACTCGCCCATCATCGACATCTCGAATTTCTGCGTCATCACCCTGCTAAACTCTTCACAAGACTTTTGGTTAGTAGAACCAAATATTATGTCATCGACATAAATCTGGCACACAAACAAATCACCATTACAAGTCTTAGTAAAAAGAGTTGGATCGGCTTTCCCAACCTTGAAAGCATTAGCAACTAAGAAATCTCTAGGGCATTCATACCATGCTCTTGGGGCTTGCTTAAGTCCATAGAGCGCCTTAGAGAGCTTACACACATGGTCGGGGAACCGATCATCCTCGAAGCCAGGGGGTTGCTCTACGTACACCTCCTCCTTGATCGGCCCGTTGAGGAAAGCGCTCTTCACATCCATTTGGAACAACCTGAAAGAATGGTGAGCGGCATATGCTAGCAAGATACGAATAGACTCTAGCCTAGCCACAGGAGCAAAGGTCTCCTCGAAATCCAAACCTGCGACTTGTGCATAACCTTTTGCCACAAGTCGAGCCTTGTTTCTCGTCACCACCCCGTGCTCGTCCTGTTTGTTGCGGAACACCCACTTGGTTCCCACAACATTTTGCTTCGGACGAGGCACCAGCGTCCAAACTTCATTTCTCTTGAAGTTGTTGAGCTCCTCCTGCATGGCCAGCACCCAGTCCGGATCTAGCAAGGCCTCCTCTACCCTGAAAGGCTCAATAGAAGAGACAAAGGAGTAATGCTCACAAAAATTAACTAATCGAGATCGAGTAGTTACTCCCTTGCTGATATCACCCAGAATTTGATCGACGGGATGATTCCTTTGAATCATCGCTCGAACTTGGGTTGGAGGTACCGGTTGCGCTTCTTCCTCCATCACATGATCATCTTGTGCTCCCCCTTGATCACATGCCTCCTGTTGATGAACCTGTTCATCGTCTTGAGTTGGGGGATGCACCGTTGTTGAGGAAGAAGGTTGATCTCGTTCATCTTGTTCCTGTGGCCGCACTTCTCCAATCGCCATGGTTCGTATAGCGGCCGTTGGAACATCTTCTTCATCTACATCATCACAATCACAAACTTGCTCTCTTGGAGAGCCATTAGTCTCATCAAATACAACGTCGCTAGAGACTTCAACCAAACCCGATGATTTGTTGAAGACTCTATACGCCTTTGTATTTGAGTCATAACCTAACAAAAACCCTTCTACAGCTTTGGGAGCAAACTTAGAATTTCTACCCTTCTTCACTAGAATGTAGCACTTGCTCCCAAATACACGAAAGTAAGATACATTGGGTTTGTTACCAGTTAGAAGCTCATACGACGTCTTCTTTAGGAGGCGGTGAAGGTAGACCCTGTTGATGGCGTGGCAAGCCGTGTTCACGGCTTCCGACCAAAAACGCTCGGGGGTCTTGAACTCTCCAAGCATCGTCCTCGCCATGTCGATTAGTGTCCTGTTCTTCCTCTCTACCACACCATTTTGCTGTGGTGTGTAGGGAGCGGAAAACTCGTGCTTGATCCCTTCCTCCTCAAGGAACTCCTCTACTTGAAGGTTCTTGAACTCGGACCCGTTGTCGCTCCTTATCTTCTTCACCTTAAGCTCAAACTCATTTTGAGCTCTCCTGAGGAAGCGCTTGAGGGTCCCTTGGGTTTCAGACTTATTCTGCAAAAAGAACACCCAAGTGAAGCGGGAAAAGTCATCAACAATAACTAGACCATACTTACTTCCTCCTATACTCAAATAGGCGACGGGTCCGAAGAGGTCCATATGCAGCAGCTCCAGGGGTCTTGAAGTGGTCATCACATTCTTGCTGTGATGTGCTCCTCCCACTTGTTTACCTGCTTGACAAGCTGCACAAGGTCTATCTTTTTCGAATTGCACGTTAGTCAAACCTATCACGTGTTCTCCCTTTAGAAGCTTGTGAAGGTTCTTCATCCCCACATGTGCTAAGCGGCGATGCCACAGCCAGCCCATGCTAGTCTTAGCTATTAAGCATGCATCTAGACCGGCCTCCTCTTTTGCAAAATCAACTAAATAAAGTTTGCCGTCTAATAGACCCTTAAAAGCTAGTGAACCATCACTTCTTCTAAAGACAGACACATCTACATTTGTAAATAGACAGTTATACCCCATGTTGCATAATTGACTAACAGATATCAAATTATAACCAAGAGACTCAACTAAAAACACATTAGAGATAGAGTGCTCATTAGAAATTGCAATTTTACCTAACCCTTTTACCTTGCCTTGATTCCCATCACCGAATATTATTGAATCTTGGGAATCCTTATTCTTGACGTAGGAGGTGAACATCTTCTTCTCCCCCGTCATATGGTTTGTGCATCCGCTGTCGATAATCCAGCTTGAACCCCCGGATGCATAAACCTGCAAGGCAAATTTAGGCTTGGGTCTTAGGTACCCAACTCATGTTGGGTCCTACAAGGTTAGCACAAATATCCTTAGGGACCCAAATGCAAGTTTTGTCTCCCTTGCATCTTGCCCCTAATTTTCTAGCAACTATCTTCCTATCCTTTCTACAAATAGCAAAGGAAGCATTTAAGGCATGATAAATTTTAGAAGGTCCATTCATAACTTTTCTAGGAACATTAACAACATTTCTCCTAGGCATATTATGAACAACATTTCTCCTATCAACATTTCTATCATGCACATAGGAAGAACTAGAAGCAAACATGGCATGAGAATCAAAATCATCATAAGCATTATAACTCCTATAAGCATTTCTAGTTTGTCTCCTATCATGGTACATAAAAGCATGGTTCTTTTGCACACTACTAGCCATAGGGGCCTTCCCTTTCTCCTTGGCGGAGATGGGAGCCTTATGGCTTGTCAAGTTCTTGACTTCCCTCTTGAAGCCAAGCCCATCCTTAATTGAGGGGTGTCTACCAATTGTGTAGGCATCCCTTGCAAATTTTAGTTTATCCAAATCACTCTTGCTAGTCTTAAGTTGGGCATTAAGACTAGCTACTTCATCATTTAATTTAGAAATGCACTCTAGGTGTTCACTACAAGCATCAACATTAAAGTCTTTACACCTAGTGCAAATCACAACATGTTCTACACAAGATGTTAATTTACTAGATTTTTCTAGCTTAGCATTTAAATCATCATTTATGCTCTTTAAGCTAGAAATTGTCTCATGGCAAGAAGATAATTCACAAGAAAGCATTTCATTTCTCTTAACTTCTAAAGCATGAGATTTTTGTGCTTCTACAAATTTGTCATGCTCTTCATATAAAAGGTCCTCTTGTTTTTCTAGTAATCTATTCTTGTCATTCAAGGCATCAATCAACTCATTAATCTTATTAATTTTAGATCTATCTAATCCCTTGAATAAGCATGAGTAATCTATCTCATCATCATCACTAGACTCATCCTCACTAGAAGAAGCATAAGTGGAGTCTCGAGTACTCACCTTCTTCTCCCTTGCCATAAGGCATGTGTGATGCTCGTTGGGGAAGAGGGATGACTTGTTGAAGGCGGTGGCGGCGAGTCCTTCATTGTCGGAGTCGGAGGAGCAATCCGAATCCCACTCCTTTCCGATGTGTGCCTCGCCCTTGGCCTTCTTGTAATTCTTCTTCTTTTCCCTCTTGTTCCCCTGTTCCTGGTCACTATCGTTATCGGGGCAGTTAGCGATAAAATGATCGATCTTACCGCACTTGAAGCATGAGCGCTTCCCCTTTGTCTTGGTCTTGCTTGGCTGCCCCTTGTGACCTTTTAGCACCGTCTTGAAGCGTTTGATGATGAGAGCCATCTCTTCATCATTAAGTCCGGCCGCCTCAATTTGTGCCACCTTGCTAGGTAGCGCCTCCTTGCTTCTTGTTGCTTTGAGAGCAAGAGGTTGCGGCTCGTTGATCGGTCCATTCAAGGCGTCGTCCACGTATCTTGCCTCCTTGATCATCATCCGCCCGCTTACGAATTTTCCGAGTACCTCCTCGGGCGTCATCTTCGTGTACCTGGGATTCTCACGAATATTGTTCACGAGATGAGGATCAAGAACGGTAAATGACCTTAGTAATAGTCGGACGACGTCATGGTCCGTCCATCGCGTGCTTCCATAACTCCTTATTTTGTTGATAAGGGTCTTGAGCCGGTTGTATGTTTGGGTTGGCTCCTCGCCCCTTATCATTGCAAACCTTCCAAGCTCGCCCTCCACCAACTCCATTTTAGTGAGCATGGTGATGTCGTTCCCCTCGTGAGAAATCTTGAGGGTGTCCCATATCTGCTTGGCATTGTCCAAGCCGCTCACCTTATTGTACTCGTCCCTGCACAAAGAGGCTAGCAACACAGTAGTAGCTTGTGCATTTTTATGAATTTGTTCGTTAATAAACATAGGGCTATCCGAGCTATCAAATTTCATTCCACTTTCCACAATCTCCCAAATGCTTGGATGGAGAGAAAATAGGTGTGTACGCATTTTGTGACTCCAAAATCCGTAGTCCTCTCCATCAAAGTGAGGAGGCTTGCCAAGTGGAATGGGGAGCAAATGAGCATTTGAGCTGTGCGGAATGCGCGAATAATCAAAAGAAAAGTTTGAGTTAACCGTCTTTTGTTTGTGGTAGTCGTCGTCCTTGTGGGAAGAAGTAGACTCGTCGCTGTCGTAGTAGACGATCTCCTTGATTCGTCTTGTCTTTTTCTTCTTCCCGTCTTTACGTTTGTGGCCCGAGCCAGAGTCGTTGGATTTGTCATCTTTTGGCTCGTTGATGAAGAACTCCTTTTCCTTGTCGTTGATCACGATTCCCTTCCCCTTAGGATCCATCTCTTCGGGCGGTTAGTCCCTTTCTTGAAGAGAACGGCTCTGATACCAATTGAGAGCACCTAGAGGGGGGGTGAATAGGTGATCCTGTGAAAACTTAAACTTATAGCCACAAAAACTTGTTAAGTGTTAGCACAATTATTGCCAAGTGGCTAGAAAGGAGTCTCAACAAAACACAATACCACAAGAGATCAATCACAGAGATGACACAGTGGTTTATCCCGTGGTTCGGACAAGACCAACGCTTGCCTACTCCACGTTGTGGCGTCCCAACGGACGAGGGTTGCAATCAACCCCTCTCAAGCGGTCCAAAGACCCACTTGAATACCATGGTGTTTTGCTTGCTTTTTCTCAATCCCGTTTGCGAGGAATCTCCACAACTTGGAGCCTCTCGCCCTTACAATTGAAGTTCACTAAGAACACAGAGCAAAGGGGGAATGAGCAACGCACACAAGACCTCAAGAGATCAGAGCAACAACACGCACACAAATCGCAACAAGAGCTCGCAACACAACTCAAAGAGTTCGCAACTCAACAAGAGCTCTAGATGCTATCACAATGAACCGAATGCGTGAGATCGATGTCTTGGTGCTTAGGACTGTTGTAGGATTGCTTGTTGTCACCCTCCATGCGCCTAGGGGTCCCTTTTATAGCCCCAAGGCAGCTAGGAGCCGTTGAGAACAAATCTGGAAGGCCATCTTTGCCTTCTGTCGTCGGGCGCACCGGACAGTCCGGTGCACACCGGACACTGTCCGGTGCCCGATTTCCTTCCTTAAACAGCGCGGTCGACCGTTGTAGATGCGGGAGCCGTTGGCGCACCGGACATGTCCGGTGCACACCGGACAGTCCGGTGCCCCCTTCCGACCGTTGGCTCGGCCACGTGTCCCGCGCAGATCGCGCGGCCGACCGTTGGCCCGGCCGACCGTTGGCTCACCGGACAGTCCTGTGCACACCGGACAGTCCGGTGAATTTTAGCCGAACGCCGTCAGTAAATTCCCGAGAGCGGCCTCTTCGGCCGAGGCATCCTGGCGCACCGGACAGTCCGGTGCACCACCGGACAGTCCGGTGCCCCAGACCGAAACAGCCTCTTGGCTGCACACAGCCAAGTCTTCTCTTCTCTTCTTCTTTCTGTTTCTACCACTTAGACAAATATATTAGTACACAAAACCAATGTACTAAGACTTAGAAACATACCTTTCCTCTAGATTTGCACTTTGTTCATCCATGAGCATTGATTCACATTTAAGCACTTGTGTTGACACTCAATCACCAAAATACTTAGAAATGGCCCAAGGGCACATTTCCCTTTCAGTGACACTCGCTTTGGTAATGTTGGTGAGTGCAATTGCTTGAATTCTTCAGAAAAAATCCAGCCTCCCCAAAGCTTGTCAAAATCTTTCCACCCAAATCTACCACCCTTGTTGTGGGAGATGGAGTGCTTGTGGAGCGTGGAGACCACCTTAGAAACAAGTGTGGTGTCCTAAACAAAATTATCGCAGGAACACACTTGACACCTAGCTTGACATCTCTGGGGATTCCCTTCCTAGAGCACCTTAGCCACCTAAGAAGACCCACTCCCACAAAATAGATTCCACTGAAGAGAGGTGAGGTACTGTTGTGAGTATTGTGAGAGGGATGGTCACTTAGCTGCGTTTTGCTTTAGGAGAAATAGAGATGAGAGGCAGGGTTCTAAGGTGAGCAGAAGGGACAAGCAACCCCCCTCTCATGGTGTGTGTGATCCTCCTGCTCAGAGACGCGCTGTTATGCCTATAGGTGTTTTACCTCATGTTTCTAGGCCTTAGGCAGTGATACAACATGGTGGTTGTGCCCGACGGGGTGCTAGTCATGTGCCATATGGCCATGAACCCTCGTGTTAGAGGCTTTGGTTCCCACATCTCTAGTGGACCACAGTTTCCATCTCGTGGTGATCACTACCCCCTATGGACTAGGTATATTTGGTGTTTTTCTTAACACTTTTCAGGGGCAAATTCCACGACACTAGTATTATTCACAGTATACTAACCCCTTTTTATGTCATTTGCTCACCCCATATCTTTCTATTGATACAGGACGAAGGCCAGAAGAACACGTGGCTCGTGGATTACGGTTGTTCGCGCCATATGACCGGAAGATCTAGATGGTTCTATAGCCTTGGCCCCGTGATTGGCAAAGAGTACATCACTTTCAAGGATAAGTCTAGAGGTAAAATGGTCTCTCGTGGCACCATTCAGTTGAATGAGACTTTATGCTCAAGGATGTTGCTTTGGTTTCAAATTTGCATTTGAATCTGCTTTCTGTTTTGCAATTCCTTGAGGATGATTATGAAGTGCGCTTTAGGGGGGTCTTTCTCGTGTTTTGGATGCTAAGAGAGATCTCGTTTGCCAAATTTCTCTATTTGGACGAGTTTTTTGAGCTGATTCTTCTCATTCTTTAGGTCCCTCTCGATGTCTTTTGGCAGTATCTTCCTCTTTGATTTGGAAGTGGCATAGGAGGTTAGGTCATTTGAGCTTTAATCTTTTGTGTTGATTGAGCTCACTTGACCTAATTCAAGGATTGACTAAATTAAAATTTCAGAAAGATCTTGTTTTCCACCCATGTCGTCATAAAAATATGGTTGCCGCTTCACATTCCCCCGTCACCAAGGTGACGATGACCTCGCAACCCAGCGAATTGCTTCACATGGACACTGTTGGCCCAGCTAGGGTTTGCTCCTTTAGGGGGAAGTGAAATGTTCTTGTGATTGTTGACGACTTTTCTCGCTATTCTTGGGTGTTCTTGAAAGGGAATTAGGCTTACACCTAGTTCCTAAATAATTTTGGTGGTTGAATTGCCCAACACAAATCTTTGGACTAACTAGTTTGCTCTAGTGTATAAGTTATACAGGTGTCAAAGGTTCACACTTAGCCAATAGAAAGACCAAGTGTTGGGTTCAACAAAAATGCAAAGGAGCAACCGAAGGCTCCTCTGGTCTGGCGCACCGGACTGTCCGGTGTGCCACCGGACATGTCCGGTGCACCAGAGGACTCAGGTTTCAAACTCGTCACCTTCGGGAATTTCCAGAGGCCACTCCGCTATAATTCACCGGACTGTCCGGTGTGCACCGGACATGTCCGGTGCTCCAAGGAAGGGCGGCCCCAGGAACTCGCCAGCCTCGGATTTTCATTCCAGCCGCTCCGCTATAATTCACCGGACTGTCCGGTGTGCACCGGACTGTCCGGTGCATCTGCGGAGCAACGGCTACTTCAGGCGCCAACGGCTACCTGCAGCGCATTTATTGCGCGCCAGCGCGCGCAGAGGTCAGGCACGCCCACGCTGGCGCACCGGACACTCTACAGTACATGTCCGGTGCGCCACCGGACATCAAGGCGGGCCCAGAAGTCAGAGCTCCAACGGTCGATTTCCAACGGCACTGGTGACGTGGCGGGGGCACCGGACTGTCCGGTGTGCACCGGACTGTCCGGTGCGCCATCGAACAGACAGCCCAGCCAACGGTCAAGTTTGGTGGTTGGGGCTATAAATACCCCAACCACCCCACCATTAATGTGTATCCAAGTTCTCTACTTCCCAACTACTACAAGAGCTCTAGCATTCAATTCTAGACACACCAAAGAGATCAAATCCTCTCCATATTCCACACAACGCCCTAGTGACTAGTGAGAGAGATTTGCTTGTGTTCTTTCGAGCTCTTGCGCTTGGATTGCTTCCTTCTTTCTTGATTCCTTTTTGTAATCAAACACTCACTTGTAATTGAGGCAAGAGGCACCAATTGTGTGGTGGCCCTTGCGGGAAGTTTGATTCCCAAGTGATTTGAGAAGAGAAGCTCACTCGGTCCGAGGGACCGATTGAGAGAGGGAAGGGTTGAAAGAGACCCGGCCTTTGTGGCCTCCTCAACGGGGAGTAGGTTTGCAAAAAACCGAACCTCGGTAAAACAAATCCGCGTGTCACACTCTTCATTTGCTTGCGATTTGTTTTGCTCCCTCTCTCGCGGACTCGTTTATATTTCTAACGCTAACCCGGCTTGTGGTTGTGATTATTTTTGAGAATTTCAGTTTCGCCCTATTCACCCCCCCCTCTAGGCGACTTTCAATTGGTATCAGAGCCAGGTTCTTCATTAGAGCCTAACCGCTCGAAGTGATGTCGGGAGATCACGCCAAGAAGGAGATGGAGACCGGCGAAAAGCCCACTACAAGCCATGGGAGCACTTCATCGGAAGAGTCCCGCACCAAGAGGAAGGAGAAGAAAAAGAGCTCCTCCAACAAAGGGAAGGAGAAGAAATCTTCTTCGCACCACAAGGAGAAGAAGGAGAGATCTTCCTCCCACAAGCCACATCGGAGAGGGGACAAGCACAAAAGGATGAGGAAAGTGGTCTACTACGAGACCGACACTTCATCAACATCAACCTCCGGCTCCGTTGCGCCCTCTGTAACTTCTAAACGCCAAGAGCGTAAGAAGTTTAGTAAGATCCCCCTACATTACCCTCGCATTTCTAAAAATGCACCTTTACTTTCTGTCCCATTAGGCAAACCACCAACTTTTGATGGTGAAGATTATGCTAGGTGGAGTGATTTAATGCGATTTCATCTAACCTCACTCCACAAAAGTATATGGGATGTTGTTGAGTTTGGTGCACAGGTACCATCCGTAGGGGATAAAGACTATGATGAGGATGAGGTGGCCCAAATCGAGCACTTCAACTCTCAAGCGACAACAATACTCCTCGCATCTTTAAGTAGAGAGGAGTATAACAAAGTTCAAGGGTTGAAGAGCGCAAAGGAGGTTTGGGATGTGCTCAAAACCGCGCACGAGGGAGATGAGCTCACAAAGATCACCAAGCGGGAAACGATCGAGGGGGAGCTCGGTCGGTTCCGACTTCGCAAAGGGGAGGAGCCACAACACATGTACAACCGGCTCAAGACTTTGGTGAACCAAGTGCGCAACCTCGGGAGCACGAAGTGGGACGACCACGAAATGGTTAAGGTTATTCTAAGATCTCTCATTTTCCTTAACCCCACTCAAGTTCAATTAATTCGTGGTAATCCTAGATATACTAAAATGACCCCCGAGGAAGTTATCGGGAATTTTGTAAGTTTTGAGTGCATGATCGAAGGCTCGAGGAAGATCAACGAGCTTGATGATCCATCCACATCCGAAGCTCAACCCGTCGCATTCAAGGCGACGGAGGAAAAGAAGGAGGAGGCTACACCAAGTCGACAACCTATAGACGCCTCCAAGCTCGACCATGAGGAAATGGCGCTCGTCATCAAGAGCTTCCGCCAAATCCTCAAGCAAAGGAGAGGGAAAGACTACAAGTCCCGCTCCAAGAAGGTTTGCTACAAATGTGGTAAGCCCGGTCATTTTATTGCTAAATGTTCTATATCAAGTGACAGTGACCGAGGCGACGACAAGAAGGGGAGAAGAAAGGAGAAAAAGAAGTACTACAAGAAGAAGGGCGGCGATGCCCATATTTGTCGGGAGTGGGATTCCGACGAAAGCTCAAGCGACTCCTCCGACGACGAGGACGCCGCCAACATCGCCATTACCAAGGGACTTCTCTTCCCCAACGTCGGCCACAAGTGCCTCATGGCAAAGGACGGCAAACGGAAGAAGGTTAAATCTAACTCCTCCACTAAATATGAGTCTTCTAGTGATGATAATAATAGTGATGAGGAGGATAATTTGCGTGTTCTCTTTGCCAATCTTAACATGGAGCAAAAAGAAAAATTAAATGAATTGATTAGTGCTATTCATGAAAAGGATAACCTTTTGGACTCCCAAGAGGATTATCTAATTAAAGAAAACAAGAAACATGTTAAGGTTAAAAAGGCTTATGCTCTAGAAGTAGAAAAATGTGAAAAATTATCTAGTGAGCTAAGCACTTGCCGTGAGATGATTGACAACCTTAGGAATGAAAATGCTAGTTTAAATGCTAAGGTTGATTCTCATGTTTGCATTGTTTCAACTTCCAATCCTAAAGATAATAATGATGATTTGCTTGCTAGGATTGAAGAATTGAATATTTCTCTTGCTAGCCTTAGAGTAGAAAATAAAAATTTAATTGATAAGGCTAAAGATTATGATGTTTGCAAAGTTACAATTTCCGATCTTAGAGATAAAAATGATATTCTTCATGCTAAGATTGTTGAACTTAATTCTTGCAAATCGTCTACATCTACTATTGAGCATGTGTCTATTTGTGATAGATGTAGAGATATTGATGTTAATACTATTCATGATCACATGTCTTTAATTAAACAACAAAATGATCATATAGCAAAACTAGATGCTGAAATTGCCGAGCACAACTTAGAAAATGAGAAATTTAAATTTGCTCGTAGCATGCTTTATAATGGGAGACGCCCTGGCATTAAGGATGACATTGGCTTCCAAAGGGGAGACAATGTCAAAATTAATGCCCCTCCTAAGAACTTGTCTAACTTTGTTAAGGGCAAGGCTCCCATGCCTCAGGATAACGAGGGCTACATTTTGTACCCTGCCGGCTATCCTGAGAGCAAAATTAGGAAAATTCATTCTAGGAAGTCTCACTCTGGCCCTAATCATGCTTTTATGTATAAGGGTGAGACATCTAGCTCTAGGCAACCAACCCGTGCCAAGTTGCCTGGAAAGAAAACTCCTAATGCATCAAATGATCATGCCATTTCATTTAAAACTTTTGATGCTTCTTATGTGCTTACTAACAAATCCGGCAAAGTAGTTGCCAAGTTTGTTGGGGGCAAACACAAGGGTTCCAAGACTTGTGTTTGGGTACCCAAAGTTCTTGTGTCTAATGCCAAAGGACCCAAAACCGTTTGGGTACCTAAAGTCAAGAACTAAAATTGTTTTGTAGGTTTATGCATCCGGGGGCTCAAGTTGGATACTCGACAGCGGGTGCACAAACCACATGACAGGGGAGAAAAAGATGTTCTCCTCATATGAGAAAAACCAAGATCCCCAACGAGCTATCACATTCGGGGATGGAAATAAAGGTTTGGTCAAAGGATTGGGTAAAATTGCTATATCACCTGACCATACTATTTCCAATGTTTTTCTTGTTAATTCATTAGATTACAATTTGCTTTCTGTTTCACAATTATGTCAAATGGGCTACAACTGTCTATTCACTTATGTAGGTGTCATTGTCTTTAGAAGAAGTGATGATTCAATAGCATTTAAGGGAGTGTTAGAGGGTCAGCTATACTTAGTAGATTTTGATAGAGCTGAACTCGACACTTGCTTAATTGCTAAGACTAACATGGGTTGGCTCTGGCACCGCCGACTAGCCCATGTTGGAATGAAGAATCTTCATAAGCTTCTAAAGGGAGAACACATTTTAGGATTAACAAATGTTCATTTTGAGAAAGACAGGATTTGTAGCGCATGCCAGGCAGGGAAGCAAGTTGGAGCTCATCATCCACACAAGAACATCATGACGACCGACAGGCCACTGGAGCTCCTACACATGGATCTATTCGGCCCGATTGCTTACATAAGCATCGGCGGGAGTAAGTACTGTCTAGTTATTGTGGATGATTATTCTTGCTTCACTTGGGTATTCTTTTTACAGGAAAAATCTCAAACCCAAGAGACCTTAAAGGGATTCTTAAGACGGGCTCAAAATGAGTTCGGCTTAAGGATCAAGAAAATAAGAAGCGACAACGGGACGGAGTTCAAGAACTCTCAAATTGAAGGCTTTCTTGAGGAAGAGGGCATCAAGCATGAGTTCTCTTCTCCCTACACCCCTCAACAAAATGGTGTAGTGGAGAGGAAGAATCGAACTCTATTGGACATGGCAAGGACCATGCTTGATGAGTATAAGACTTCGGATCGGTTTTGGGCCGAGGCGGTCAACACCGCTTGCTACGCCATCAACCGGTTATATCTTCACCGAATCCTCAAGAAGACATCATATGAACTCCTAACCGGTAAAAAGCCCAATATTTCTTATTTTAGAGTCTTTGGTAGCAAATGTTTCATTCTTGTTAAAAGAGGTAGAAAATCTAAATTCGCTCCTAAGACTGTAGAAGGCTTTTTACTCGGTTATGACTCAAACACAAGGGCATATAGAGTCTTTAACAAGTCCACTGGACTAGTTGAAGTCTCATGTGACGTTGTGTTTGATGAGACTAACGGCTCTCAAGTAGAGCAAGTTGATCTTGATGAGATAGGTATTGAAGAGGCTCCATGCATCGCGCTAAGGAACATGTCCATTGGGGATGTGTGTCCTAAGGAATCCAAGGAGCCTCCAAATGCACAAGATCAACCATCCTCCTCCACGCAAGCATCTCCACCAACACAAGTTGAGGATGAGACTCAAGATGTTGAACAAGAAGACCAAGAAGATGAGCCACCTCAAAATGACGGCAACGATCAAGGGGGAGATGCAAATGATGAAGACAAGGAGGATGAAGAACCAAGGCCGCCACACCAAAGAGTCCACCAAGCAATCCAACGAGATCACCCCGTCGACACTATCCTCGGCGACATTCATAAGGGGGTAACTACTAGATCTCGTATTGCTCATTTTTGTGAACATTACTCTTTTGTTTCCTCTATTGAGCCACACAAGGTAGAGGAAGCGCTTCAAGATTCGGATTGGGTGGTGGCGATGCAAGAGGAGCTCAACAACTTCACTAGGAACGAGGTATGGCACTTAGTTCCACGTCCTAACCAAAATGTTGTAGGAACCAAATGGGTCTTCCGCAACAAGCAAGATGAGCATGGTGTGGTGACAAGGAACAAAGCTCGACTTGTGGCCAAAGGATACTCCCAAGTCGAAGGTTTGGATTTCGGTGAAACCTATGCACCCGTAGCTAGGCTTGAGTCAATTCGTATATTATTGGCCTATGCTACTTACCATGGCTTCAAGCTTTATCAAATGGACGTGAAAAGTGCCTTCCTCAACGGACCAATCAAGGAAGAGGTCTATGTTGAGCAACCTCCCGGCTTTGAAGACAGTGAGTATCCTAACCATGTCTATAAGCTCTCTAAGGCGCTTTATGGGCTCAAGCAAGCCCCAAGAGCATGGTATGAATGCCTTAGAGATTTCCTTATCGCTAATGGCTTCAAAGTCGGCAAGGCCGATCCTACTCTATTCACTAAAACTCTTGACAATGATTTGTTTGTATGCCAAATTTATGTTGATGATATTATATTTGGGTCTACTAACGAATCTACATGTGAGGAATTTAGTAGGATCATGACACAAAAATTCGAGATGTCTATGATGGGGGAGTTGAAGTATTTTCTAGGATTTCAAGTCAAGCAACTCCAAGAGGGCACCTTCATTTGTCAAACAAAATACACTCAAGACATTCTAACCAAGTTTGGAATGAAGGATGCCAAGCCCATCAAGACTCCCATGGGAACAAATGGGCATCTCGACCTCGACACGGGAGGTAAGTCCGTGGATCAAAAGGTATACCGGTCGATGATTGGTTCATTGCTTTATTTATGTGCATCTCGACCGGACATTATGCTTTCCGTTTGCATGTGTGCAAGATTCCAATCCGACCCTAAGGAATCCCACCTTACGGCCGTAAAACGAATCTTGAGATATTTGGCTTATACTCCTAAGTTTGGGCTTTGGTACCCTCGGGGATCCACATTTGATTTAATTGGTTATTCGGATGCCGATTGGGCGGGGTGTAAGATTAACAGGAAGAGCACATCAGGGACTTGCCAGTTCTTGGGGAGATCCTTGGTGTCTTGGGCTTCAAAGAAGCAAAATTCGGTCGCTCTTTCAACCGCCGAAGCCGAGTACATTGCCGCAGGTCATTGTTGCGCGCAATTACTTTGGATGAGGCAAACCCTGCGGGACTACGGTTACAAATTAACCAAAGTTCCTTTGCTATGTGATAATGAGAGTGCAATCAAAATGGTCGACAATCCTCTCGAGCATAGCCGCACTAAGCACATAGCCATTCGGTATCATTTTCTTAGGGATCACCAACAAAAGGGGGATATCGAGATTTCTTACATTAACACTAAAGATCAATTAGCCGATATCTTTACCAAGCCTCTTGATGAACAAACTTTTACCAAACTTAGGCATGAGCTCAATATTCTTGATTCCCGCAACTTCTTTTGTTAGATTGCACACATAGCTCATTTATATACCTTTGATCATATCTCTTTTATATGCTATGACTAATGTGTTTCCAAGTCTATTTCAAATCAAGTCATAGGTATATTGAAAGGGAATTGGAGTTTTAGGCGAAGACAAAGGCTTCCACTCCGCAACCCATCCTTCGCCGTCGCTCCAAGCCACTCTCCATCTTTGGGGGAGAGAACAAAAGGACTTCATCTTTGGTATAATCTTAACTCATTTGTTTATGACCAAAGAGGAAGACATTACTTCGAGGGCTCTAATAATTCCGTTTTTGGCGATTCATGCCAAAGGGGGAGAGAATATGAGCCCAAAGCAAAAGGACCGCACCACCACCAATTTCAAAAACTTGTTTTCCAAGAGTATTTATCAATTGGTATCCTATTGTGTTCAAAAGAGGGAGAAAGTAGTATTTCAAAAATGATTTATCAAAACCCTCTTGAACACTAAGAGGAGGATCTCCTTTAGGGGGAGTTTTGTTTAGTCAAAGGAAAAGCATTTGAAACAGGGAGAGAAAATTTCAAATCTTGAAAATGCTTTGCAAAATCCTATTCATTTACCTTTGACCATTTGCAAAAGAACTTTGAAAAGGATTTACAAAAGAGTTTGCAAAAACAAAACATGTGGTGCAAGCGTGGTCCAAAATGTTAAATAAGAAAGAAACAATCCATGCATATCTTGTAAGTAGTTATATTGGCTCAATTCCAAGCAATCTTTACACTTACATTATGCAAACTAGTTCAATTATGCACTTCTATATTTGCTTTGGTTTGTGTTGGCATCAATCACCAAAAAGGGGGAGATTGAAAGGGAATTAGGCTTACACCTAGTTCCTAAATAATTTTGGTGGTTGAATTGCCCAACACAAATCTTTGGACTAACTAGTTTGCTCTAGTGTATAAGTTATACAGGTGTCAAAGGTTCACACTTAGCCAATAGAAAGACCAAGTGTTGGGTTCAACAAAAATGCAAAGGAGCAACCGAAGGCTCCTCTGGTCTGGCGCACCGGACTGTCCGGTGTGCCACCGGACATGTCCGGTGCACCAGAGGACTCAGGTTTCAAACTCGTCACCTTCGGGAATTTCCAGAGGCCACTCCGCTATAATTCACCGGACTGTCCGGTGTGCACCGGACATGTCCGGTGCTCCAAGGAAGGGCGGCCCCAGGAACTCGCCAGCCTCGGATTTTCATTCCAGCCGCTCCGCTATAATTCACCGGACTGTCCGGTGTGCACCGGACTGTTCGGTGCATCTGCGGAGCAACAGCTACTTCAGGCGCCAACGGCTACCTGCAGCGCATTTATTGCGCGCCAGCGCGCGCAGAGGTCAGGCACGCCCACGCTGGCGCACCGGACACTCTACAGTACATGTCCGGTGCGCCACCGGACATCAAGGCGGGCCCAGAAGTCAGAACTCCAACGGTCGATTTCCAACGGCACTGGTGACGTGGCGGGGGCACCGGACTGTCCGGTGTGCACCAAACTGTCCGGTGCGCCATCGAACAGACAGCCCAGCCAACGGTCAAGTTTGGTGGTTGGGGCTATAAATACCCCAACCACCCCACCATTAATGTGTATCCAAGTTCTCTACTTCCCAACTACTACAAGAGCTCTAGCATTCAATTCTAGACACACCAAAGAGATCAAATCCTCTCCATATTCCACACAACGCCCTAGTGACTAGTGAGAGAGATTTGCTTGTGTTCTTTCGAGCTCTTGCGCTTGGATTGCTTCCTTCTTTCTTGATTCCTTTTTGTAATCAAACACTCACTTGTAATTGAGGCAAGAGGCACCAATTGTGTGGTGGCCCTTGCGGGAAGTTTGATTCCCAAGTGATTTGAGAAGAGAAGCTCACTCGGTCCGAGGGACCGATTGAGAGAGGGAAGGGTTGAAAGAGACCCGGCCTTTGTGGCCTCCTCAACGGGGAGTAGGTTTGCAAAAAACCGAACCTCGGTAAAACAAATCCGCGTGTCACACTCTTCATTTGCTTGCGATTTGTTTTGCTCCCTCTCTCGCGGACTCGTTTATATTTCTAACGCTAACCCGGCTTGTGGTTGTGATTATTTTTGAGAATTTCAGTTTCGCCCTATTCACCCCCCCTCTAGGCGACTTTCAGTTCTTCATGGAGGCGAAGGATGAGGCTTTCACTCATGCTCGAGAGTTGATTCTTCGGTTGCATAATGAGTTTCCCAAAAATGACATGAGAGCGATTCGCAGTGACAACGACACATAATTCAAGAATACTCGCTTTGAAACCTTTTGTGCTTCTTTGGGTATCGAGTATTAGTTTTTTTTCTCTCCGTATGTACATCAACAGAATGATATTGTTGAACACTAGAATTGAGCACTTGCATAGTTATGGATTTGTTATAGTTGATGACTTCTCAAGATAAACACGAGTTTTCTATCTATGTAACAGGAGGCGTTTTTATCAAGGGATGAGACTTAGATCCACGAACTTTGAAATATATTTCTAGGTGGTTAAACTTGTTAAGTGGTATGCTACAGTGTTCCGTACGATCAAAAATAGACATGCGATGCATTATTTTTTATAAATTTAGGGATGTGCGGTACATCATTTAATAACTTCAAGGATTTAAAACTATATTTTTAAATTTTGTAGACCTATGTAATTAACATTCCTTTAGAGGCTAGGGTGGGTCACCGATGCATTTAACTCTTAATTATAAAACACGCCGACACTATTTAAAAAACGACTACGGATTCTGTCGACATGCTTCTTTTTCTCTTTTTATTTGAAAATTTGGTTTGACGGTTTAATAGTAATATAAAATCACTTAAGGCTTCGACATGCAGGTGGCTGGCTCTAGGTGAAGGAACCAAGGGTGATCTCTGAGAGGATCCCGGCCGCGTACGTCCGCTCGGCGGTCGCAGGGGCAGAGCTTCCAGGGGGGGTGACGACGACCTGTGCCTGACGGGGTGAGTGGTATTTCGCGCCCGAAAACCCGGAGCAGACGAGCCAGCAGTGCATGCAGCGCAAGCGCAGTGGAGGAGCAAGGCCGACCGAGTGGGTCTGCCTGCCTGCAATCTCTCGTCCGTCCCAAGCTCGAGCTGCTTGTCGCGAGGGGCGCTGTGTAGGGACAGCTACAGTGGGTAGCTAGGCAGGCTCGCTCTCGCGAGGTGTTGGTGTTGCTGTTGCGCGCGGTGGTAGCTAGACCGTAGACGTAGACAGCAGATAGTAGCCCTGCGACGCGAGCACATGCAGGCAGGGCCAGGCGCACGCATGTGGATGTGGGTGGGTGCCCGGCACGGTGGAACTCCGTCGTGGACGGTCGCGCGGAATTGGGCCCAGGCGCCCAGCGCCACCATGCTTGTACCAGTGCTCTGCTGTTCACTGGCAGTAGATTCTAATCATGCTCTCTCTCTCTCTCTCTCTCTCACAGTCTCTCTCTCTCTTCCTCCCACTCTCTCTCGTAGTCAGCTGCCCACTGTCTGCAGAAAGCTAGGTTTACGATCTATCCATGTGTCTCAAGGCGCCGAGGGCCTATTTGGAATATAGGATTCTGTAGACATAAAATTAGAAGAAGAAGAAAAAACATTTAGGCCTTCTTTGGAACAAAGGAAAAATAAAGAAATTTTGAAGGGTTGAAATTCTATAGAAAGTTTTCCTATGTGATCCTTTGGAGCAAATGATTGAGTTGCTACAAATCCCATAAAATTTATATGGAATGGAGCATTATAGTGAGATTTTGGAGGATTTTTAGCATGAGATCCAACCTCCTAGAAATTTTCCTATGGAATTGAAGGTGTCATGCAACTCTATCTCTATATTTTTTTTCTATCCTTATATTTTACTAATCATCCATTCCAAAGGAGGCCTTATGGCTAGTTGGAGAACTCCATTTCACAAGGGAATCCTATTTTCCCAAGGAAAAATAAAATTAATTTCATTGGGAAAATGGAAATGGTTTGGTAAAATAGGGTTCCCAAACTAGCCCTCCCGTGTAAAATGTCTTAACAATTTGAATTGTATGGAATTAAGGAAACATAAAAACGGTAAGATTAAACATTCACATGAAATACACCAAAAAACGTAGGAATTTAATAAGAGAATGACGGAAAGTGAATTTTTTAAGACGTTCAACCTCTTTATAGAGAATCCCTTTAAAAAAATCCGAGATGTCGAGTGAAACTGTATTTTAGGAAAAAGAGTATTTGGTGAAATTGCATGGGAAAAAACTAAAAATGACGTTTAGTTTCCTGAATCAGCAGATACAACATGCATGTTGCCTGATGCAACATATATGTACTGTGACGTGTGGTCCGCAACCTTCGTCCTGCATCCAGCGAGTCAATCTCTGGAGTGAAGCTCAATTTGAACATATTATTACATCGGTTTGCATCAATCTATACAATTGCATCCGCTCCTACATGATGGATACCGCAAGCAACCAACCAAATAGGCTGGACTACTGAACCGTCAGGACAACCAAACACACACTCGTTTCATCTCTTGGCTGGTGTCTTGAGATATCTCTAAGAGACTAAGTGAAAAAATTATAAGAGATCGTCTTTTTACGACTCCCCATACATATTGTATCTTATCTGCGTTTATAATTTAAAGTCTTAATAGGTGTTTGAATGCACTAAAACTAATAGTTAGTGGCTAAAATTAGTTGAGACATCCAAACATCCTAGCTAATAGTTCAACTATTATATATTTTTAGTAAATTAGTTAATAGTTAGGTAGCTATTTGTTAGCTAGCTAATTCTACTAACATGCATTTGTTAGCTATTTGTTAGCTAATAGTTCAACTATTAGATATTTTTAGTAAATTAGTTAATAGTTAGGTAGATATTTTTAAGGCGAGTCTTATAATTGTATTATATAGTCTCTTAGGTTGTGTTTGGTTTGGAGTCAAAATAGAATAGGATAGGGTCATCCCTAATTTAGAGGCAGGGTCATCCTTAAGAGTCACTACTGTTTTTGTTTGGTTGAAGTGATAAACTTGGATGGAATCAACCTAGTTTTTGTTTGGATGGTGGTTTTGTCACTTATTGGGAGGCAACACGTTTTTTTCAGCACCGCGACAGGGGTGGGGGCGACTTCATCCGCTCGTTTTTTGGGACGGCGCCGCCACCGAAAAATGGTCTAGAGTTCAACTCGCTCCTGCTTGACCCTCATCCAAACATGACTAAAACTGTGACCGTCTTGTTCCGTCTCTCTTTGTTCATTTAACCAAACGCACACTTAGCTGTCCTCGGCGATATCAATAGTGGTTCAAATTTCGCTGTCCGGTGTTAAAAACAAACGAGCCTTTTCATCACGTCACAGTTTCTCATATAACTGTTTCGTTGCTTACCGCAATTTAGGGCAACCCGCCGCACTTTGTTAGTACAATATGCCCCGCATGTCATACATTGGTTTCCTTGACCAATTTTTTTTGCAACGATCATGCTCTATTAATTGCCATCTGCTACGCTCATGATGAACTCTACTCGCACTGTATACGGGCACCCGCACTATTACGAAGCTACTGGCTCTAAAATAATCTCCTTAATGATACTATTTTTAGCATATAGGAGTAACTCGTAATATAAGTAACTCCATATAGGGTCTGTTTGGTTGGGCTGTGGCTGTGGAAAAAGTTGCTGTGGGCTGTGAGCTGTAGAAAAAGCTGCTGTAGGCTGTGTGCTGTTAAAAAGCTAAAAATCGTTTGGTGGAAACCACTAAAAGTCGTTAAAAGTTCTTCGATATATGTTTTCACAGTTCCATCCAAAAGCCACTAAAAGCAGGTCCAGGGGTGCTTTCAGTTTTGCACTACGAGAAAGTCGGCTTTTAGAAAAAGCTGCTTCCTAGATCTAGCAGGGTTGGCTTTTGGCTTTTAGGGGGCAAAAGCCAAAGCCAAACCAAACACACCCATAATATTCTTATACAATCTTAAAATGTGTCTATAAGATGAACACTGGCTCTTAATTAAATTTTCTATGAATGCTAGTTTGGGAACTATATTTTCAAGCGATTTTTATTTTCCTAAGTAAAAAATGAACTAATTTTTTCTGGAAAATTGAAATTCTTTGAAAAATAGGGTTCTTTAACTAGCCCTTAAAATGTAAACTAATATGTTTTGAGCTAGCTTGTAAATTATATTGCATGTCTATAGATGTGAAGTGTAAACACTGGTGACCTGCAGCTAGGGGTGGATAACGAGCCAGCTCGGCTCGGCTCGTTAAGCTAACGAGCCATAGAGTCAGCTCGGCTCGGCTCGTTTATGAGCTCGAGCTGGCTCGTTTAGCTCGCGAGCCAGAGCAGAAAAAATAATATGTAAATAATAATTATTTTTAGTTTATTTTAAACTAATTTAACAATAGAAAATATTAATTATACTCATAGTTTCACAAACCACGTCAATGTAACACCAAATTAGCACATTCGACACTCATTAATTTACAATTCACATACATATTCAACAGTTTAACCCATAATTATATTTGCATAGACCAAATTAACACATATTCATAGTTCATTAATCATTAGTTTAATTCATAGGCCATAGACACCTCTCACACACACACACACATATATATATATATATATATATATATATATATATATATATATATATATATATATATATATATATATATATAACATGTTCATCAATTATTATGTAAATGATATGCATATAGTTTCGTTTTGCTGGAATATGGTAGCTCGTTTAGCTCGCGAGCTGGCTCGTTAACGAACCGAGCTGGCTCATTAACGAACCGAGCTAGGATGTCAGCTCAGCTCGTGAAAAAATTCAAACGAGCTGATCTGAGCCGAGCTGACTATGAACCGAGCGAGCCAGCGAGCCACGAGCATTTCGTCCGGCCCTACCTGCAGCTGCAGACTGCAGTGTGGCCGTGTGGGGACAAGGGCAGAAGAGAGAACACAGCCCCGAAGCGAAATGAGCTAGCAACTGTAGTACTGTACTGCACAAGTGCACATACCAGCAGGGCGTGGGTAACAGGGACTGACTGTACCTGGCTCGTTGCGGCACCCTCTCGGTTCTCAAATGAATATACATTGTCAAATATTTTTTTAAGTTTAATTAGATCTTAAAAATAATATTAACATATATATCTTTAGACATGTTTATTATAATTTATATATCTAACCATGTTTATTTAAGATCATTATAAACATTAACACTATATACTTTGTCAATTTTAGGGTTTACTGAGATATGGCATATTTTTTGGACGGAGCTTCTTGGGAAGGGAAGGAGAGACTGCCCTTCCCCCTGGTTTAAAATAACCGGCGGAGATGGATCATTTCCCATGCACGCCAAGCCATGGTCAGTCAGCAAACGCATCGTTCCATAGTGGAAAAGGTTCCTGTGCTCCACTGCTGCCAGGCCTTTTTTGACTTGCAGTTGCAGTTACAGAGACTCTCCACGCCATGCGCAGCATGCACTGCAGCAAAATCGACGAGGAACCAGCCAAGTCGACAGAACAGAGTAGAGATGGGCATCCACGTCCATACGCGAACGACGCCAGCAAATCAATACTGACCAGAGTTTAAATCTAGACTAAGAGAGGCGAATAAAATTCTTTCGAGAGGTAAAGAAAATCACTGAAGATCCTACCATTATTATACGTGGACCTAAAGCAAATTCTTGACTCCATTCACCTTCGAGCTTGAGCATATGAGTGTTCCCAACCCCAAAACAGGAACAGTAGCAATACGTAATAATTATTTATGCATGCCACACTCGTAGTGATGAAGCCTGTGAACAGCAGAATCTCAGCATGCATGCGTGTGTTAGAATATATTTCCATGCATGATGCATGGCATCGAACTGCTAGCCGTTACTGTTACCATGAGCCTTTTCACGAGTTACCAGCCAATGATCAGCCAGGAGAGCTTGTTTGTTTGGTAGAGAAAGCATCCATAGTCTTTGTACGTACGTACCTGGCTGGACTGTCGTTACGTGATGCTCTCTCTCTCTCTCAAGTCTCAAAGACACGGACAGCTATCAACAAAACAGAAAACCATGCAGGTTGTTGTATTGTACAGTACTAGTATTGACGACGCATAGCGCAAGGTAAATAAGCAAATAAAAATTATATAGTCCATTAATAAGAATTTAAAATGACATTACTTGAGTTCTTTTCAATCCGCAAAAATAATCAGTTTTAATACAATGATGTGGTGACCAATACAAACTCATCTCCTTTTTAATTTTTCACTTATCTTGAATCCTATTTTTTTTATCTTGTGGATGGCATTTGGAGCACTTGGATCCATGGACCTACACTTGGAGTGCTATAAATACCCCTTACCCCTTCACTCTAAATGCATGATTACAAGGACAAAACTACTCTCACTTTAACTTAGGCAAAGGCATGTTCTAGTACGTAGTTGTATGCAAATAGGGAGGGAGTGAGAGGAATGTGTAGGAGTGTCAGGCTTGTCTATCATCTTCTCCAAGATGTACCTTAGAAGATGCACATCCCTTCATAAGTAAACATTTGAGATCTTTTATAATATCCGATATTCCGATTCTTGTATAATAGATGTATAACATATCCTCACTGGTACACTATTTACTTTAGTAGAGTGCTCAAGCTTCACTAAGGAAACTTGGTTCTGTAAGCTTTTAGGCACCATTGTCGAGGAATGGTAGATATTCTTAACATAGAATTGAGTTGTTCGAGTTATCCTTGTTTTATCTTTCTATTTTTCATATCCTTTTTACACCATGGATCTCCCACCCATATCTCATCTCACTACTCCAAAGGGTGCTTATTTTGAGGTACCACCACCATCAAAACCCATCCATTTGCCTGGCTCTAGCAATAGGGGCTAACATTAGCCTCTCTATGATGATAAGTTAATGGTGGAAACTTGTCAGGGTGTAGGATATTTGGTGATGCTTCAACACGATTGAGTTTAGGCCCAAACCAAGGTGGATTTGTTGGGATAACATCTCTAGACCAGCAAGTAAGACACATACAAGGGGAATGGCATTAGGGACTCATTATCCCTCGATAAGGTTTTGACGGGTACCTAGAAATAGGGGTACCCAAAGAAAGCCCTTAACTTATGGCAAGCCCATCCGGTACAAAGGTCGACCAACTCCTGTCGAACAACCCCGCGAGGTGGGCTGGACGACCAACTCCCGCTGGGCAACTCAGCGAGGCGGACAAGTCGACCAACTCTGACGAGCAGCTCTGCGAAGTGGAGGAGCGAAGGCCCATAATAGGGGCAGAACACCCGAGGACCCCAATGACATAATCCTGTCATGCGCACGCCTATACCTGCCTGACATAGAGATGTGGTCGGCACTCTAGCCCCACGCCAACCATGATATAGGCACGTCACCACCAAACACCGTCTTGGCAGATGCACGACATGGTAGAGGAGTGACGGGGGGGGGGGTATCCGTCAATGGAAAAGGGTGTCATCGCATACAATTCCTAATGTCCCCTGACTCTACCTCGTGGGGCCAACCAAGCTCTGCCACCAGGATCCTCAGCACCAGAGACTCTACAATGACCCACATACATGATAGGACGGGGCAATCTGCCATATCGGGTGTATGCCTATGCATGTACCGGAGGACGATGTTAGGGAGATTACATCAGAAGGGCTCCCGTAAACAACGAACCACACCCTGCTTTAGATAACAAGTCCCCTTGTAAGAGCCTCTCCCTTGAACTATAAAAGGGAGACAACCAAAACAGGTATTGGAGAGAGGATTTCTTTGACTAGAGTCCCCTCCTTCCTTCCATCCTCACACTTGCACCCTTTGTAACACATTCTCAGGAGCAATACAATGATCAACACTACACTAGACGTAGGGCATGAGCCCAAACCAATATAAACCTTCTCAAGTCACTTGATTCACCATTCGGAGTGAGATTGCGCTAGCCTCCCCCACCGAACACAAATTCTATTATGTCCCCGATTTTCAAAACCACGACATGTTTCAACAAAAAAGTTGGAGTTCACCACTAAGATCAACTATGTGGTCCAATTTTTTGAAGATGTGAGTCTAGCGGAGAGCAAAGAAGCTGCCACTAGAGATAATCTCATTGGGGAAGCATATGTCACCTTTAAGGGTGATGCCTCTAGCTCTAGCAATGAGGATGATGGCTTAGGCTATCAAAGGGTGACATTGACATGTGATGTTGCCCCTACCTAGCACATTATCTATCAATGGTGAGAGTCATTGGGTTGTTTGACGTGGGCCCTACATGTACACCTTCATATCTTGTGCACCTAAAACACACAAAGACTCAAGCAATTTATCCTTGTCAGAGCACCTGAGACCTAAATTGAGTAGTTGGTGTTATTCATGTTAAGAATGTTCAATTGATGGTGTTCTTAGAATTCAAAGAGATTGGGAAAAAGAGAAATGTGTAGAGGGAAGCTTGAAAGGGAAATGTGCCTTTGGGCTATTTCTAAGTGTTTTGGTGGTTAACTGCTTAACAGACCACTTTGAACTAACTCTCTTCATGTGAGCATGAGCATAGGTATATAAAGAGCAAATGGAAGATGTCAAGTCCAAAAGAGCACAAACATGGACCTAAATATGCAACTTTGTGGAAAATAGTATAAGTATGAGGTTTGTTCCTTTGGATATGTTGCATAGGTACATTTCAATGTTTCTAGTACTTGTGATTGGGCTCTAACACATGTTGTAGAGAAAATAACTTTTTTGGAGTTAAGTTTGCACATATTGCAAACCCCTATGAAAAGATGAGAAAAATGTATGATTCTAGCGCTTAGTCATTTGTTTTAGTTGCTAATTATATTTGTCTAAGTGCTAGGGATCACCTCAAGTCAAGCTAAAAGAAGCCAAAGAAGTTTTGACACAAAAGAGGAGAAGCTGTACTGGTCTGGGCAACACCGGACAGTCCGGCGAAAGTACGACCGAATTGGTCGCTATCGGAGTTGACCAGGCCTCGCTGGCTATAACTCACCGGATAGTCCGGGCGGAGCGCCGAATAGTCCGGTGCAATGGACATTCAACATCTATTAGCCACGCCAGCAGGCTACAGCGGTCAGATGGCGCACCAGACAGTCCGATGCCTCCACCAGACAATCCCATGCCCCTTGAAAAGGAAAGCAACCAATCAATGATCTAGTGACCATTGTACTATACTAATGTGCATTGTTCGGTGCACCATTGGACAGTCCGGTGCACATGCAGTTAGGGAAGACTGAGAGCTTCCAAATGAAGTTCGAGCAGCTCTTAGGCCCCTTATGGTTGTAAAAGGACCCCTAGGCGCCATGGAAAAGTAGACCAAACATTCTAAGACCACACTACAACTTCGAAACTCCACGACCACGCCTTCGAAGTGTCTAAGAGAGATTTGAGCACTTTTCTGAGTTGTTACTCTGTCACTTTGTTATTGTGCTCTTTTATTTGCATTCGTGTGTGTTGTTACAGCATTGTGCTCGTGTGTGTACTCTACTCACTCCCTTACTTTGATTTGGATTGTGATCATTTTATGTAAGGTGTGAGAGACTCCAATTTGTGGAGATTCCTCACAAACGAGTTTGATATAAGGATGAAAACCGTGACACTCAAGTTTGATCTTTGGATCACTTGAGAGGGGTTGAGTGCAACCCTTGACCGAAGGAGGTCACCACAACGTGGAGTAGATTTTGGCCGAACCACGGGAAAAACCACTATGTTTCTTGTCCATTTACTTTTCTACGATTTCTATCTTCCTTTGAACATAACCTTCACTTATTTATTGCTCCTAGTTTAACACACATCTCAAGTGAGCAATCAAGTGAAGAGTCTTTCTTTCTCTTCTCTACTCATCCGAACATGGTTTTTAGTTACTCTAACCCATAAATTGGACCAAGTTTGTGTTGTTTGGAGCAAGTTTTTCATGTTAACCTATTCACCCCACCTCTAGGTGCTCTCAAAGCTACATGATGATCAATGGTTTGATCGGAGTTGAGTCGAGTTTTGCCGTCCCCTTTTAAAGGAGCCCATGCATCCCCCTTATATACTAAGGAGGGCATGTGATACAAAGTAGATGCTTTCTCTTAGGGTTCGTCTCCTTAGGCTTTGGTCTTATTCTTGGGAATGCCTACTCCTCATGTCTCTTATAGCTGAGAACTAAACAAATCTCAAACACTCCTTTGACACCATTGTTGCATCTTAGTGCTAACCGCTAGGTACTATACGCTATAGAGACGCCTTTCTTGGATCACCCTTATAGTGGCTTCCTTGTAAATGTCAAGCTCCTCTTTCTACTTGAGGGGCTGCCAGTGGGCCTTGAGCCCCCACCCACTTTGTGGGCTCTAGGGAGTTCCTTGTCCTGACACATCATGTCTTGGGTGTGACCATATTGAGGGATTGATCGACAATGCCTCACAACCACGTAATATGATGCCAATGTAGTGTTTCTGTGCCTACGAGGCTTTAGGTTCCTAATTCATTTTGAACTTGGCTTTCAGCCTTGGCCTAGGATGAATGCTCACACGTAGCCAAGGTTGGGACAACTACGGGGATTGTGGCTCAGCCAAGGCTCCCCTCAAGTTAGGTATCCATGTGTCGGCGTTTCGAGACAGGGGGGTCCCTAAGCCGACGAGTGAGTGTGCTGCGTGCCCCAGCCCAGATGGGTCGAGCGCGTGGGCGAGCGCGAAGGGGGGAGAGGCGAGGCGGCCGGAGCCGAGCGTGAGAGAGGTGGAAGTCCTGCGGCCTTCGTGTTCGTCCCGCGCCCAGGTCAGGTGCGCTTGCAGTAGGGGGGTTACAAGCGTCCACGCGGGTGAGGGAAGCGAGCGGCCCCAAGAGAGCGCCTGTCCCGTCCTCGGTCCCGCGCGGCCAACCTTCTCTGAGAAGGCCCTGGTCCTTCCTTTTATAGTCGTAAGGAGAGGATCCAGGTGTACAATAGGGATATAGCAGAGTGCTACGTGTCTAGCGGAGGGAGAGCTAGCGCCCTAGGTACATGCCAATGTGGCAGCCGGAGAGATCTGGGCACCCTGTTGGCGTGATGTCGTGGCTGTCGGAGGTGCGGCGGAGCCTGATGGAGGGACAGCTGTTGGAGCGGTCGAGTCCCTGCTGACGTTGTCCTGCTTCCGTAAGAGAGCTGGGGCCGCCGTCGTCATAGAGCTTGTGGAGCGCCATCATTGCCCCTCTGGCGGAGCTGGCCGGATGAGACGCCGGTCTTGTTCTCCGTGACCCGAGTCGATTCGGGGTGGGATGATGATGGCGTCTCCTGTTGACGTGGCGGTCTGTGCTCTAGGCAGGGCGACGTGGGGTTTCCTCCGAAGCCGAGGTTGAGTCTGCCTTCTGTTGCCGTGGCCGAGCCCGAGCCAAGGGGTCGGGCGAGGCGGAAGTCGTTCAGCCGAGGCCAGGGCGGAGTCCGAGCCCTGGGGTCGGGCGAGGCGGAGTTCGAGCCCTGGGGTCGGGCGAGGCGGAGTTTCGTCGTCTTCTGGGTCTTAGCCCGAGTCCGAGCCCTGGGGTCGGGCGGAGCGGAGTTCGCCGTCTTCCGGGTCTTAGCCCGAGTCCGAGCCCTGGGGTCGGGCGGAGCGGAGTTCGCCGTCTTCCGGGTCTTAGCCCGAGTCCGAGCCCTGGGGTCGGGCGGAGCGGAGTTCGCCGTCTTCCCGGTCTTAGCCCGAGTCCGAGCCCTGGGGTCGGGCGGAGCGGAGTTCGCCGTCTTCCGGGTCTTAGCCCGAGTCCGAGCCCTGGGGTCGGGCGGAGCGGAGTTCGCCGTGGTGCCTTTGGCAAGGCCTGATTGCCTGTCAGACTCACTCTGTCGAGTGGCACTGCAGTCGGAGTGGCGCAGGCGGCGCTGTCCTTCTGTCAGACTGGCCAGTGGAGCGGTGGAGTGACGGCGGTCACCTCGGCTCTGCCGGGGGCGCGTGTTAGGATAGAGGTGTCAGGCCACCTTTGCGTTAAATGCCCCTGCAATTTGGTCAGTCGGTGTGGTGATTTAGTCAAGGTTGCTTCTGAGCGAAGCCAAGGCCTTGGGCGAGCCGGTGATGTGTCCGCCATAAAAAGGGGGCCTCGGGCGAGACGGAAGTCTCTCGAGGTCGGCTGCCTTCGGCCGAGGCTAGGCTCGGGTGAAGCGTGATCGAGTCACTCGTGTGGACTGATCCCTGACTTAATCGTGCCCATCAGGCCTTTGCAGCTTTATGCTGATGGGGGTTACCAGCTGAGAATTAGGCGTCTTGAGGGTACCCCTAATTATGGTCCCCGACAGTAGCCCCCGAGCCTCGAAGGGAGTGTTAGCACTCGCTTGGAGGCTTTTGTCGCACTTTTTTGCAAGGGGACCAGCCTTTCTCGGTTGCATTTCGTTCCGGTGGGTGCGCGCGAGCGCACCCGCTGGGTGTAGCCCCCGAGGCCTCGGAGGAGTGGTTACACTCCTTCGAGGTCTTAATACTTCGGCTGGTCTGGTCGTTCCCTCATGCGAACTGGCCGTAGCCCGGGTGCACGGTCGGGGCCCAAGCTCTCGGGCTGGTATGTTGACGCTGTCAACGATTTGGCCGGAGCCGGTTTTTGCGAGAGCAGCCCCCGAGCCTCTGCACAGGGCGAGAGGACGATCAGGGACAGACTCGGCTTTTTACATACGCCCCTACGTCGCCTTTCCGCAAGGAGGAGGGGGGGAGTGCGCCATGTTACCCTCGATGGGCACCGAACATGGTGTCTCCGGTGAGCTGCAAGCGGGTAATCCGAGTGGACGTCCGTGCCCCGTTCGTTGGGGGTCGGCTAGGGGCCCAGAGGCACGCCCAAAAGTACCTGCGGGTGATTTGCCGGACCCGGTCCCCTGGCGACGGGGTCCGAGGGCTCGATGCCTCCCTCCGATGGGATTCCGTTACAAGATCGTTCCCGCTGGTCTCGGAAATGTCCTAGGGTACCTCGGGAGCGCAGCCCGAGCCTCGGTTATGTATCGAACGTACCCCTGGTCATCCCTCGCTCGGTGTCTGAGGCGACTGTGAACCCTTCGGGGGCCAGCCTTCGAACCCCTGATCAGTAATGGGCGCGGAGCCCGAGTAGCCTGAGGCGGCCATGAAGCCCTTCGGGGGGCTGGCCTTCGAACCCCTGACCAGTAGTGGGTGTCGGGCCCACGCGATCTGAGGCGACTGTTGAACCCTCGGGGGGCCAGCCTTCGAACCCCTGATCAGTAATGGGGGGCTCGGAGCCCGGTTCCTTCGCGGAGAAGGATCCCTTTCGGGGTATCCCCCTTTCCCGGTCCCTGTTGCAAGAGATAGAGAAAGAGGAAAACAGAAAAGGATACGAAATCGGACGACGTGGCGTACCTTTTCTGACGCGGTTATTACGGCGAAGGTGAAGCGTCGCGCGCTCCTCCTACCAGAGGCGCCGCGTGTCCCGCCGCGGAGTTAATGCGACGGGGCGAGTGGTTGGCGGGGCGGCCGTTGCGCGCGTGCGATCCGTTCGAGGAACGGGTCACGGGTGCACCGTCTTCACGCCATGAGAGGAGGCTCTCTTGCTGTCTCAGGATGGGACGTGAGCCTGGCTGACGACGTGACCGCTGCGCCCGCCCGCCTGCCACCGCTATTACTGCCGGCCCACTTTCGGTCGCTTTGACCGACGCGCCAGTCTGGCGCTGTTGGGTCGCCTCGAGTCGTGGCATAGGCTTCGCAACCGAAGAGGCGCGATGGTGGCACAAGTGGCGGTGCGGTTGCTTGCATGCAGCAACTGGCGTGCCGGTTGCTCGACGCGTGGGCCTGGGTTCCAAGCTGGCGTGTCAGAAGTCGGAGAAGCGCGTCCATCTGGCGCGGTTGCATGCCGCCTGCATGGCTGCCCGCCCCTTCTGCCCGTTGGTCTGGGCGAAAATGGGGGGTCGCCTGTAACCGCTGGACGGTCGTGCGCACCATGCGCGGCGGTTTGGCTTCTTCTGCCCTGAGCCGGCTTGCATGACATGCGGGACCCAGCCCCCGAGTCGCAGGGGAGGGCCTTGGAGCGTGTTGGAGAAGACTCGGCCCGCGGCGCTTGGGGGCGCACGTAGGGGAGTTGCCTTTAAAAGGAGGGAGGCTCCCTTCGTAAGGCAACCATGTCTTCTTCCTCCCTTAAGCGTCGGGTCTTCCCGTCTTCCAAGCCCCCGGATGGGGGGTATCCGCCGCCTTTCCGCCTCCTCGTTGGAGGAACGCAACTCCACGGGAGTTGGTACCTCTCAGCCATCGTTCGGCTTCAAGGATTTTCATCATGCTGCCCGGCTGCTCCCCTCCGCCGGCGGTCACCTGAGATGGCGACCTCCGGCTCGATGGTGAGGGAAAGCGAGCCGGGCCGCGGCCTCTTCCCCTCCCTCAGCCTCAAGGATTTTCATCACCAGGGCTGGGGAGGGGAGTGCGCCGAGTTGAGGTCGGCCCCCGCGTGGGTGGCGGCCCGCTCCTTCACTAAGTGATCGGAGGGAAAGGCGGCCGTCGTCCGTGGCGCTGGCAGCTGCAGCGTGCCTGGCCTTCAGACGCGAGTGGCTTCGGAGCCACTCGCGGTGCCGGCATCCGCCACGGCAGCTTGAAGAAGTTCTGCTGCCGGCGAGATGGCCGGGGCCGGCCACGGGCTGACCTCCAACTCTATGGCCTTCTGCCCGTCCTTGCCTCACAAGTTTTGGCACGGGCGGGGGCCTCCTGGTAGCAGCATCGAACCTGAGATCGGCGTTGCCACTGCTTGGTCCCCCGGAGCAGAAGGCGTCGTCGTCGCCGCTGCTGGAGCGGGTGACGGCACACCATTCGTCGGCCTTCCGTTGCTCCGCAGGCCTTCCCCCTCGGAGTGGGGTTGTTCGTACCTGCGGAGGGGGAACCGGAGTTCCGTTTGTAATGGCACTTCGAATGCCAGTGAGTTCGTTCATTGTGGCTGTCGAGGCCTGAACGTGTATGTAATTTTGGCACGGAGCCGTGTTTTTTTTCTCATTTTCGAGCACTAAGTCTCGCCTGTTTGATTATCTGAACCGCTTTACCAAGCATGAGTTGCCCCGTGCCAAGGTGACGGGTGAGGTATCCGTATCCCGGAGGCGTAGGAATCCCTCGGCCCGTTCGGCCTTGTTATGTGAGGCTCCTCTGGCTTAGTTGAAGAGACCCCTCGGCCGCCCTTCGGTGGATCGAGGTCGGGGGTAGCGATATCAGTATGAACAGAGGCGGAGTTGGCTCGAGAATGGGGAACCTGGTTGGCCGGAGCCTAGCCGTGTCGTCCGTCAGCGGGGCCGACGCCAAAGTCGGTCAGTCGAGGCCTCGGATCGGGCTGGCGCCCTTGGAAGCCGGTTGACCGAGGCCCCAGGGGTAACCGGTTGAGCCGCCTGCTCGGGCCGGATTCCCGGAGGAGCCCCTGGACCGCGGCGCCGCCCGAGGCTGGGTCGGGCTTTGCTGAAGACGTCGTCGATGCCGAGGGTGCTACAGCTCCCTTCGGCGTGAAGACCCGAGCCTGCATGATCCGATCATCTTGTAGCGTGTGCTTCCTGCGGCCGCCGAGGCCAGAAGAAAACACCCTCGCTGCACTTGCGAAGCTGCGCCTTTTTTCCTCCTGTTTCGAGCATCTGGACTCTGTCGGTAACAGGGATGTTTGTGTGAGCGAGAGTCGCTTTTCGCGGAAGGGACGAGTGAGGTATCCGTATCCCAGAGGCGTGGGAATCCCTCGGCTCGGTCGGCCTTGCCGCTTACGCGTACTTTCACCCGTCCATGAGGCCCTGTCCCCGACTTAGTCGAGAAAGCTTGAAAGACTGCTTCGGCAGGAGAGCTTCCGAACGTGATGACTCGTTCGGTCCACGGAGTCGCTTTATCCGAGCGCAAGTTACTTATCGCAGAAGGGGACGAGTGAGGTATCCGTATCCCGGAGGCGTAGGAGTCCCTCGGCTCGGTCAGCCTTGGCTGCTTACGTGTACCTCGTCGTTTCCAGGATCCGCTTTCCGAAGTAGTCAAGAAGCACGAAAGAAATCCTGCTAAAAAGAGATCCTTTTTCGAGGAAAAATTCGACGCAGAGGGGGTCTCCCCCCTTTTAGCCCCCGAGGGAGGGTCGGGCTTTGCCGAGGCTAGGCCAACCCTTCCTTGACAACTAAACTTTGCGTAGGTGCGAGGTATATGAATAACTTGAAAACATCTTAAGGGTAGAAGCGACGTAGCTGTTTGATGTTCCAAGCGTTGTCGTAGATCTCGCCTTGATTGCTGGCCAGCTTGTATGTTCCGGGCTTCAGAACTTTGGCGATGACGAATGGCCCTTCCCAGGGGGGCGTGAGCTTGTGCCTCCCTCGGGCGTCTTGTCGCAGCCGAAGCACCAGGTCGCCCACCTGGAGTTCTCGGGACCGGACCCCTCGGGCGTGGTAGCGTCGCAGGGACTATTGGTACCGCGCCGAGTGTAGTAAGGCCCTGTCCCGAGCTTCCTCCAACTGGTCCAGCGATTCCTCTCGGCTGGCTTGGTTGCTTTGTTCGGTGTAGGCCCTCGCCCTTGGGGAGCCGTATTCCAGGTCAGTGGGCAAGATAGCTTCAGCCCCGTAGACCAGGAAAAACGGCGTGAAGCCCGTGGCACGACTCGGCGTCGTCCTTAGGCTCCAGACCACCGAGGGGAGTTCCTTCATCCATCGCCTGCCGAACTTGTTGAGGTCGTTGTAGATCCGAGGCTTGAGCCCTTGTAGAATCATGCCGTTGGCACGCTCTACTTGCCCATTCGACATGGGATGAGCCACAGCGGCCCAGTCCACCCGGATATGGTGATCCTCGCAAAAATCCAAGAATTTTTTGCCGGTGAACTGGGTGCCATTGTCGGTGATGATGGAGTTCGGGACCCCGAAGCGATGGATGATGTTGGTGAAGAATGCCACCGCCTGCTCGGACCTGATGCTGTTCAGGGGTCGGACCTCGATCCACTTGGAGAATTTGTCGATGGCGACCAGCAAGTGCGTGTAGCCCCCGGGCGCCTTCTGCAAGGGACCGACGAGGTCCAGACCCCATACAGCGAAGGGCCAGGTGATGGGTATTGTCTGCAGAGCCTGAGCGGGCAGGTGTGTCTGCTTCGCATAGAATTGGCACCCTTCGCAGGTGCGGACAATTCTAGTGGCGTCAGCCACCGCCGTTGGCCAGTAGAAGCCTTGCCGGAAGGCATTTTCAACAAGGGCTCGGGGTGCTGCGTGGTGGCCGCAAGCCCCCGAGTGTACTTCTTGCAGCAGTTCCCGACCTTCGGCGATGGAGATGCATCGCTGGAGGATGCCCGAGGGGCTGCGATGGTAGAGCTCCTCTTCGTCGCCCAGCAAGACGAATGACTTGGCGCGTCGCGCTACCCGCCGAGCCTCGACTTGGTCGAGGGGTAGCTCTCCTCGACGGAGATATTGCAGGTACGGGGCCTGCCAATCTTGGTCTGGCGTGGCCCCGCTCTGCCCTTCCTCGACGTTCAATGCCCCGCCCTCGGGGCCCGAGGGTACCTCGGGCTGAGCCGAGGATACCTCGGGCTGAGCCGAGGGTACCTCGGGCTGAGCCGAGGGTACCTCAGGCTCGGGCGCGTCGTCGAGCTTGACGGAGGGTTGATGCAGATCCCGGGAGAAGACGTCCGGGGGGACTGTCGTTCGCCCCGAGGCTATCTTGACCAGCTCGTCTGCGGTTTCGTTGTAGCGCCGAGCGATGTGGTTGAGCTCGAGCCCGAAGAACTTGTCTTCCAGGCGCCGAACCTCGTCGCAGTAGGCCTCCATCTTCGGGTCGCGGCAGTGGGAGTTCTTCATGACTTGGTCGATGACGAGCTGCGAATCACCGCGGGCGTCGAGGCGTCTGACCCCTAGCTCGATGGCGATCCGCAATCCGTGGACCAGAGCTTCGTACTCGGCCACATTGTTGGACGCCGGGAAGTGGAGGCGCAGCACGTAGCGCAAGTGCTTTCCGAGGGGCGAGATGAAGAGAAGGCCCGCACCGGCCCCCGTCTTCATCAGCGACCCATCGAAAAACATGGTCCAGAGCTCCGGTTGGATCGGAGTCGTTGGTAGTTGGGTGTCGACCCATTCGGCCACGAAATCCGCCAACACTTGGGACTTGATGGCCTTCCGAGGGGCGAACGAGATCGTTTCGCCCATGATCTCCACCGCCCACTTTGCGATCCTGCCCGAGGCCTCTCGGCACTGGATGATCTCCCCCAGGGGGAAGGATGACACCACAGTTACCGGATGGGACTCGAAGTAGTGTCGTAGCTTCCGCCTTGTCAGGATCACAGCATACAGCAGCTTTTGAACTTGTGGGTAGCGGATCTTAGTCTCGGACAGCACTTCGCTGATGAAGTAGACCGGCCTCTGAACGGGCAATGTATGCCCTTCCTCCTGCCTTTCGACCACAATCGCGGCGCTAACCACCTGAGTGGTCGCGGCGACGTAGACCAAGAGGGTTTCTCCGTCCGCCGGCGGCACCAAGACTGGCGCCTTTGTAAGGAGCGCCTTCAGGTTGCCGAGGGCTTCCTCGGCCTCAGGGGTCCAAGCGAAACATTCGGCCTTCCTTAAGAGGCGGTACAGAGGCAGACCTCTTTCGCCGAGGCGTGAGATGAAGCGGCTCAGGGCCGCGAGGCATCCCATGACCCTCTGTACCCCTTTTAAGTCCCTGATGGGTCCCATGCTGGTGATGGCCGCAATCTTCTCCGGGTTGGCTTCGATGCCTCGCTCAGAGACGATGAACCCTAGGAGCATGCCTCGGGGCACCCCGAAGACACACTTCTCAGGATTAAGCTTGACTCATTTCGCCTTGAGACACCGGAATGTCACTTCAAGGTCGGAGAGGAGGTCGGGAGCCTTCCGTGTCTTGACCACGACGTCATCGACGTAGGCCTCGACTGTGCGACCGATGTGTTCGCCGAACACATGGTTCATGCACCGCTGGTACGTCGCGCCTGCATTCCTCAAGCCGAACGGCATGGTGACGTAGCAGTACATGCCGAACGGCGTGATGAAAGAAGTCGCGAGCTGGTCGGATTCTTTCATCCGGATCTGGTGATACCCCGAGTAGGCATCGAGGAAGGACAGGGTTTCGCACCCAGCAGTGGAATCCACGATTTGGTCGATGCGAGGCAGAGGGTAGGGAACCTTCGGACATGCTTTGTTGAGACCAGTGTAGTCTACACACATCCGCCATTTCCCCCCTTTCTTCCTTACGAGCACAGGGTTGGCAAGCCATTCGGGATGGAATACCTCTTTGATGAACCCTGCCGCCATTAGCTTGTGGATCTCTTCGCCAATCGCTCTGCGCTTCTCCTCGTCGAATCGGCGCAGAGGCTGCCTGACGGGTCGGGCTCCGGCCCGAATATCCAGCGAGTGCTCGGCGACATCCCTTGGTATGCCGGGAATGTCCGAGGGACTCCACGCAAAGACGTCGGCGTTTGCGCGGAGAAAGTCGACGAGCACTGCTTCCTATTTGGGGTCGAGCCCGGAACCGATCCGGATCTGCTTGGTGGTGTCGCCGCTGGGGTCGAGGGGGACGGCCTTGACCGTCTCCGCTGGCTCGAAGTTGCCGGCATGGCGCTTCACGTCTGGGACCTCCTTGGAGAGGTTCTCCAGGTCGGCGATGAGGGCCTCGGACTCGGCGAGGGCCTCGGCGTACTCCACGCACTCCACGTCGCATTCGAACGCGTGTTTGTACGTGGGGCCGACAGTGATGACCCCGTTGGGGCCCGGCATCTTGAGCTTCAGGTAGGTGTAGTTGGGGACGGCCATGAACTTCGCGTAGCATGGCCTCCCTAGCACGGCGTGGTAGGTTCCTCGGAACCCGACCACTTCGAACGTCAGGGTCTCCCTTCGGAAGTTGGAGGGTGTCCCGAAGCAGACTGGGAGATCGAGTCGCCCGAGGGGCTGGACGCGTTTCCCAGGGATGATCCCGTGGAAGGGCGCAGCGCCCGCTCGGACGGAGGACGGATCGACGCGCATAAGCTTGAGGGTCTCGGCGTAGATGATGTTGAGGCAGCTGCCCCCGTCCATCAGGACCTTGGTGAGCCTGACGTCGCCGACAACGGGGTCGACGACGAGCGGGTATTTCCCCGGGCTCGGCACATGGTCGGGATGGTCGGCCCGGTCGAAAGTGATGGGCTTGTCGGACCAGTCTAGGTAGACTGGCGCCGCCACCTTCACCGAGCAGACCTCCCGGCGCTCTTGTTTGCGGTGCCGAGCCGAGGTATTCGCCGCATGCCCTCCATAGATCATGAAGCAGTCGCGGACCTCGGGGAACCCCCCTGCTGGGTGATCTTCGTTCTTGTCGTCGTCGTGGGCCCTGCCACCCTCGGCGGGTGGCCCGACCCTGTGGAAATGACGCCGAAGCATAACGCACTCCTCGAGGGTGTGCTTGACGGGCCCCTGATGGTAGGGGCACGGCTCCTTGAGCATCTTGTCGAAGAGGTTCGCACCTCCGGGGGGCTTCCGAGGGTTCTTATACTCGGCGGCGGCGACAAGGTCCGCGTCGGCGGCGGCGCGTTTCGATTGCGACTTCTTCTTGCCTTTCTTCTTGGCGCCGCGCGGAGCAGACGCCTCGGGAGCTTCTTCCGATGGGCGGCCCTGGGGCTGCTTGTCCTTTCGGAAGATAGCCTCGGCCGCCTCCTGGCCGGAGGCGAACTTGGTGGCGATGTCCATCAGCTCGCTCGCCCTGGTGGGGGTTTTGCGACCCAGCTTGCTCACCAGGTCGCGGCAAGTGGTGCCGGCGAGGAACGCGCCGATGACATCCGAGTCGGTGATGTTGGGCAGCTCGGTGCGCTGCTTCGAGAATCGCCGGATGTAGTCCCGGAGCGACTCCCCCGGCTGTTGCCGGCAGCTTCGAAGGTCCCAGGAGTTCCCGGGGCGCACGTATGTGCCCTGGAAATTGCCAGCGAAGGCTTGGACCAAGTCGTCCCAGTTGGAAATCTGCCCCGGAGGCAGGTGCTCCAACCAGGCGCGAGCAGTGTCGGAGAGGAACAGGGGGAGGTTGCGGATGATGAGGTTGTCGTCGTCCGTTCCGCCCAGTTGGCAGGCAAGGCGATAGTCCGCGAGCCACATTTCCGGTCTCGTTTCCCCCGAGTACTTTGTGATAGTAGTCGGGGGTCGGAACCGGGTCGGGAATGGCGCCCGTCGGATGGCCCGACTGAAGGCCTGCGGACCGGGTGGTTCGGGCGAGGGACTCCGATCCTCCCCGCTGTCGTAGCGTCCCCCACGCCTGGGGTGGTAGCCTCGGCGCACCCTTTCGTCGAGGTGAGCCCGACGGTCGCGTCGATGGTGCTCGTTGCCGAGGTGGCCCGGGGCCGCAGGCGCGGTGTTGCGCGTGCGCCCGGTGTAGACCGAGGCTTCCCGCATGAATCGGGAAGTCGCGGCATGAGGTTCCGAGGGATATCCTTGCCTCCGGGATGCAGTGCTCTCGGCCCGCCGGGCCGCAGCGCCTTCTAGGAGATTCTTGAGTTCTCCCTGGATTCGCCGACCCTCGGTGGTGGACGGCTCCGGCATCGCGCGGATGAGCATTGCTGCGGTTGCCAGGTTCTGACCGACCCCACTGGATGCGGGCGGCGGCCTGATCCTGACATCGTTGGCGACGCGGTGATGGAGACCTTGGGGCAGATGACGTATTTCTCCGGCCAGGGGTTGGCCCACCCATGCCTGTCCGACGTCCCGACGGATCGGCTCAAGCGCTCCTGTTCCCTCGTTGAGCCTGGCCTGCGCCTCGCGGACTTGCTCGAGTTGTGGGTCGTAACCCCCCGCCGGAGCGGGGACCACAGCTAGCTCCCGTGGGATGTCGGCGCGAGGCACCGGCCTAGGGAGATCACCATCCTCCGGCATGCCAAGATGGTTGCCTTCGGTGGGATCCCCTAGCTCGATGTGGAAACATTCGCGGCTTGGGCCGCAGCTCTCGTCACCAAGGCTGCGGCTTCCGTCGGAACAGTCGGATAGACAGTAGTCACATGCGGTCATGAAGTCCCGCATGGCACTGGGGTTGCCAAGTCCGGAGAAATCCCAACCGATGCTGGGATCGTCATCTTCCTCGGACCCGGAGGGCCCGTAGGTCGTGACGTCCGTCAGTCGGTCCCAAGGCGACCGCATACAGAACCTCAGTGGGGTTGCACTCGCCTCAATGAGAGCGCCCGCCAAAACGAGGTCGTTTGGCGGGTTGAGGCCGAGTCGAAATGACGCAAGATGGGAGTTAGTCGTTACCTTTTGGTCGACGAGGAGCGACGTAGTCACATCGGGGACTGGTTGCGCCGTCATCTCTGGTTCGAGGGCGACGTCCTGCAGGCTTTCCGCGAGCGCGCCGGCGTCGTCTTCTTGCTCGGGATCAGCGTGCCGCGGGGGGACGGCGCTCGCCTCCGTCTCGAACGCGAGGTCGACGTCCGGCGTGCCTTCCGTCGGGGCGTCGGGGGCGTCGATTCGCTCGACGGCCGACGAAGCGCGGCCTCCCGTCTGGCCTTGACGGCTCCGCCTCCTCCTCCGTTGGCCGGGGAGAGAACGGAGCGAGCCCGAATATTGCTTTTCCACCACGCGGGGAAGACGTCGTCGATTCCGCCGCCGGCGGGCGGGTTGTCGGCCGCCATTGTCGTAGTCGCGCGGCGGTGGAAGAAGTGTCATGTCGTAGCTGCCGTCGAAGGACATGAACTCGAGAGTCCCGAAACGAAGCACCGTCCCGGGCCGGAGAGGTTGCTGGAGACTGCCCATCTGGAGCTTGACGGGGAGCTGTTTGTCAGCACGCAGCAGGCCCCTACCTGGCGCGCCAACTGTCGGCGTTTCGAGACAGGGGGGTCCCTAAGCCGACGAGTGAGTGTGCTGCGTGCCCCAGCCCAGATGGGTCGAGCGCGTGGGCGAGCGCGAAGGGGGGAGAGGCGAGGCGGCCGGAGCCGAGCGTGAGAGAGGTGGAAGTCCCGCGGCCTTCGTGTTCGTCCCGCGCCCAGGTCAGGTGCGCTTGCAGTAGGGGGGTTACAAGCATCCATGTGGGTGAGGGAAGCGAGCGGCCCCAAGAGAGCGCCTGTCCCGTCCTCGGTCCCGCGCGGCCAACCTTCTCTGAGAAGGCCCTGGTCCTTCCTTTTATAGTCGTAAGGAGAGGATCCAGGTGTACAATGGGGATATAGCAGAGTGCTACGTGTCTAGCGGAGGGAGAGCTAGCGCCCTAGGTACATGCCAATGTGGCAGCCGGAGAGATCTGGGCACCCTGTTGGCGTGATGTCGTGGCTGTCGGAGGTGCGGCGGAGCCTGATGGAGGGACAGCTGTTGGAGCGGTCGAGTCCCTGCTGACGTTGTCCTGCTTCCGTAAGAGAGCTGGGGGCCGTCGTCGTCATAGAGCTTGTGGAGCGCCATCATTGCCCCTCTGGCGGAGCTGGCCGGATGAGACGCCGGTCTTGTTCTCCGTGACCCGAGTCGATTCGGGGTGGGATGATGATGGCGTCTCCTGTTGACGTGGCGGTCTGTGCTCTAGGCAGGGCGACGTGGGGTTTCCTCCGAAGCCGAGGTTGAGTCTGCCTTCTGTTGCCGTGGCCGAGCCCGAGCCAAGGGGTCGGGCGAGGCGGAAGTCGTTCAGCCGAGGCCAGGGCGGAGTCCGAGCCCTGGGGTCGGGCGAGGCGGAGTTCGAGCCCTGGGGTCGGGCGAGGCGGAGTTTCGTCGTCTTCCGGGTCTTAGCCCGAGTCCGAGCCCTGGGGTCGGGCGGAGCGGAGTTCGCCGTCTTCCGGGTCTTAGCCCGAGTCCGAGCCCTGGGGTCGGGCGGAGCGGAGTTCGCCGTCTTCCGGGTCTTAGCCCGAGTCCGAGCCCTGGGGTCGGGCGGAGTGGAGTTCGCCGTCTTCCGGGTCTTAGCCCGAGTCCGAGCCCTGGGGTCGGGCGGAGCGGAGTTCGCCGTGGTGCCTTTGGCAAGGCCTGATTGCCTGTCAGACTCACTCTGTCGAGTGGCACTGCAGTCGGAGTGGCGCAGGCGGCGCTGTCCTTCTGTCAGACTGGCCAGTGGAGCGGTGGAGTGACGGCGGTCACCTCGGCTCTGCCGGGGGCGCGTGTCAGGATAGAGGTGTCAGGCCACCTTTGCGTTAAATGCCCCTGCAATTTGGTCAGTCGGTGTGGTGATTTAGTCAAGGTTGCTTCTGAGCGAAGCCAAGGCCTTGGGCGAGCCGGTGATGTGTCCGCCATAAAAAGGGGGCCTCGGGCGAGACGGAAGTCTCTCGAGGTCGGCTGCCTTCGGCCGAGGCTAGGCTCGGGTGAAGCGTGATCGAGTCACTCGTGTGGACTGATCCCTGACTTAATCGTGCCCATCAGGCCTTTGCAGCTTTATGCTGATGGGGGTTACCAGCTGAGAATTAGGCGTCTTGAGGGTACCCCTAATTATGGTCCCCGACACCATGTGTCTTGGTTGAGACCCCGAGCCCCAAGCGAAGGTGACAAGAGTGGTCGCTTTGCCTCTCTTGGCTCACCCTTTTTATATTGGGGACTCACTCAAGAGAGGGCCATCTATGTTCTATCGAGTCATATCTTGTTTTTAGAGGGTGTGCGCACAAGCGTACCCACTAGGTGCAGCCCATGAGCGTAGCTAATTTGGAGAATCATTCGATAGGTTAGACATACTGTCACATCCTTATTCCAGGGACTTAATATACCCCTATGTTATACTACCATCACAAAGCATGTTTGAAAGGGAAATGTGCCCTTGGGCCATTTCTAAGTATTTTGGTGATTTAGTGTCCAACACAAGTGCTTAAGTGATAAACTATGCCAAATGGTGGACAAGGTGCAAATCAATACAAAGGTATGATTCTAGACTTAGTACATTGGTTTTTGCGTACTAACATATTTGTCTAAGTGCTAGAATCAGAGAAAATACAATTGGAAAAGCTTGGCTCGAAGCAGCCAAGAGTCTGCTCAGTCTGGGTGCACCGGACAGTGTCCGGTGGTGCACCGGACAGTGTCCGATGCGCCAGGCTGGCTCTAGTGAAAAGGCCGCTCTCGGGAATTCGGCGACGGCGTACGACTATAATTCACCGGACTGTCCGGTGGCGCACCAGACTGTCCGGTGAGCCAACGGTCGGTCGAGCCAACGGTCGGCCGCGGAATCCGCACGTGACGCGTGGCCGAGCCAACGGTCTAAAGGGGGCACCGGACTGTCCGGTGCGCCAACGGCTCCAAGACTTCAACGGTCGGCTGCGCCGGTGAAAGTCGCCTAGAGGGGGGTGAATAGGGCGGAACTGAAATTCTCAAAAATAATCACAACTACAAGCTGGGTTAGCGTTAGAAATATAATCAAGTCCGCGAGAGAGGGTGCAAAACAAATCGCAAGCAAATAAAGAGTGTGACACGCGGATTTGTTTTACCGAGGTTCGGTTCTCGTAAACCTACTCCCCGTTGAGGTGGTCACAAAGATCGGGTCTCTTTCAATCCTTTCCCTCTCTCAAACGGTCCCTCGGACCGAGTGAGCTTTTCTTCTCAATCACTTGGAACACAAAGTTCCTACAAGGACCACCACAAGATTGGTGTCTCTTGCCTCAATTACAAGTGAGTTTGATCGCAATGAAGAATCAAAGAAAGAAGAAAGCAATCCAAGCGCAAGAGCTCGAAAGAACACAAGCAAATCTCTCTCACTAATCACTAGGGCGTTGTGTGGAGTTTGGAGAGGATTTGATCACTTGGGTGTGTCTAGAATTGAATGCTAGAGCTCTTGTAAGTAGTTGAAGTAGGAAAACTTGGATGACTTGAATGTAGGGTGGTTGGGGGTATTTATAGCCCCAACCACCAAACTAGTCGTTTGGTGGTGGCTGACTGTTGTATGGTGCACCGGACAGTCCGGTGCGCCAGCCACGTCACCAGGCCGTTGAGATTCGACTGTTGGAGCTTCTGACTTCTGGGCCCGCCTGGTTGTCCGGTGTACACCGGACAAGAACTGTAGATTGTCCGGTGCACCGTCTCGCGCGTGCCTGACTTCTGCGCTCTTCTGGCGCGCATTAAATGCGCCTGCAGGTGACCGTTGGCGCGAAGTAGCCGTTGCTCCACTGGCTCACCAGACAGTCCGGTGTACACCGGACATGTCTGGTGAATTATAAATTCCCGAGGCTGGCGAGTTCCGGAACCGCTCTTCCTTGGAGCACCGGACACTGTCCGGTGTACACCGGACAGTCCGGTGAATTATAGCGGAGCGCCTCTGGATTATCCCGAAGGTGAAGAGTTCAGCGTGAAGTCCCCTGGTGCACCGGACACAGTCCGGTGGCACACCGGACAGTCCGGTGTGCCAGACCAGGGCACACTTCGGTTATCCCTTTGCTCTTTTGTTGAACCCCAAAACTTGGTCTTTTTATTGGCTAAGTTTGAACCTTTGGCACCTGTATAACTTGTACACTAGAGCAAAACTAGTTAGTCCAATTATTTGTGTTGGGCAATTCAACCACCAAAATCATTTAGGAAATAGGTGTAAGCCTAATTCCCTTTCAATCTCCCCCTTTTTGGTGATTGATGCCAACACAAACCAAAGCAAATATAGAAGTGCATAATTGAACTAGTTTGCATAATGTAAGTGCAAAGGTTGCTTGGAATTGAGCCAATATAAATACTTATAATATATGCATGGATTGTTTCTTTAATTTTTGACATTTTGGACCACGCTTGCACCACATATTTTGTTTTTGCAAATTCTTTTGTAAATCCTTTTCAAAGTTCCTTTGAAAATAGTCAAAGGTGAATGAGTAAGATTTTGCAAAGCATTTTGAAGTTTTCTCCCCTTGTTTTAAATGCTTTTACTTTGACTAAACAAAACTCCCCCTAAATAAAATTCTCCTCTTAGTGTTCAAGAGGGTTTTGATACATCAATTTTGAAATACTACTTTTCTCCCCTTTTTGAACACAATAAGATACCAATTTTAATTTTATCAATTGAGAATCATACCAATTGAAAAAACTCGTTTTAAAATTAGGTGGTGGTGCGGTCCTTTTGCTTTGGGCTAATACTCTCTCCCCCTTTGGCATGAATCGCCAAAAACGGAGTCATTAGAGCCATACCAATTGATAAAACTCGTTTTAAAATTAGGTGGTGGTGCGGTCCTTTTGCTTTGGGCTAATACTCTCTCCCCCTTTGGCATGAATCGCCAAAAACGGAGTCATTAGAGCCCTTAGAAATACTCTCTCCCCCTTTGGTCATAAATAGATGGGTGAAGATTATACCAAAGAACGGAGTCCTTTTCTCCCCAAAGATGGAGAGTTGCTCGGAGTGATGGCAAAGGATGAGTTATGGAGTGGAAGCCTTTGTCTTCGCCGAAGACTCCAATTCCCTTTCAATACACCTATGACTTGGTTTGAAATAGACTTGAAAACACATTAGTCATAGCATATGAAAGAGACATGATCAAAGGTATATAAATGAGCTATGTGTGCAAATCAACAAAAGAAGTTCCTAGAATCAAGAATATTTAGCTCATGCCTAAGTTTGTTAAAAGTTTGTTCATCAAGTGGCTTGGTAAAGATATCAGCTAATTGATCTTTAGTGTTAATGTATGAAATCTCGATATCTCCCTTTTGTTGGTGATCCCTTAAAAAGTGATACCGAATGGCTATGTGCTTAGTGCGGCTATGCTCAACGGGATTATCCGCCATGCGGATTGCACTCTCATTATCACATAGAAGAGGAACTTTGGTTAGTTTGTAACCGTAGTCCCTAAGGGTTTGCCTCATCCAAAGTAGTTGCGCGCAACAATGGCCTACGGCAATATACTCGGCTTCGGCGGTAGAAAGAGCTACGGAATTTTGCTTCTTTGAAGCCCAAGACACCAAGGATCTTCCCAAGAACTGGCAAGTCCCCGATGTGCTCTTTCTATTGATTTTACACCCTGCCCAATCGGCATCCGAATAACCAATCAAATCAAAAGTGGATCCCCTAGGATACCAGAGCCCAAACTTAGGAGTATAAACTAAATATCTCAAGATTCGTTTTACGGCCGTAAGGTGAGCTTCCTTAGGGTCGGCTTGGAATCTTGCACACATGCATACGGAAAGCATAATATCCGGTCGAGATGCACATAAATATAGTAAAGAACCTATCATCGACCGGTATACCTTTTGATCGACGGATTTGCCTCCCTCGTCGAGGTCGAGATGCCCATTGGTTCCCATGGGTGTCTTGATGGGTTTGGCATCCTTCATTCCAAACTTGCTTAGAATATCTTGAGTATACTTCGTTTGGCTTAGGAAGGTGCCCTCTTGGAGTTGCTTCACTTGAAATCCTAAGAAATACTTCAACTCCCCCATCATGGACATCTCGAATTTTTGTGTCATGATCCTACTAAATTCTTCACATGTAGACTCGTTAGTAGACCCAAATATAATATCATCAACATAGATTTGGCATACGAACAAGTCATTTTCAAGAGTTTTAGTGAATCAAGTAGGATCGGCCTTTCCGACTTTGAATCCATTAGTGATAAGGAAATCCCTAAGGCATTCATACCATGCTTTTGGGGCTTGCTTGAGCCCATAAAGCGCCTTAGAGAGCTTATAGACATGGTTAGGATACTCACTATCTTCAAAGCCGGGAGGTTGCTCAACATAGACCTCTTCCTTGATTGGTGCATTGAGGAAGGCACTCTTCACGTCCATTTGGTAAAGCTTGAAGCCATGGTAAGTAGCATAGGCTAATAATATTCGAATTGACTCAAGCCTAGCTACGGGTGCATAGGTTTCACCAAAATCCAAGCCTTTGACTTGGGAGTATCCTTTGGCCACAAGTCGAGCTTTGTTCCTTGTCACCACACCATGCTCATCTTGCTTGTTGCGGAAGACACATTTGGTTCCTACAACATTTCGATTAGGACGTGGAACTAAATGCCATACCTCATTCCTAGTGAAGTTGTTGAGCTCCTCTTGCATTGCCACTACCCAATCTGAATCTTGAAGGGCTTCCTCTACCCTATGTGGCTCAATAGAGGAAACAAACGAGTAATGTTCACAAAAATGTGCAACACGAGATCTAGTGGTTACCCCCTTATGAATGTCGCCGAGGATGGTGTCGACAGGGTGATCTCGTTGGATTGCTTGGTGGACTCTTGGGTGTGGCGGCCTTTGTTCTTCATCCTCCTTGTCTTGATCATTTGCATCTCCCCCTTGATCATTGTCGTCATCTTGAGGTGGCTCATTTGATTGATCTTCTCCTTCATCAACTTGAGCCTCATCCTCATTTTGAGTTGGTGGGGATGCTTGCGTGGAGGAGGATGGTTGATCTTGTGCATTTGGAGGCTCTTCGGATTCCTTAGGACACACATCCCCAATGGACATGTTCCTTAGCGCGATGCATGGAGCCTCTTCAATACCTATCTCATCAAGATCAACTTGCTCTACTTGAGAGCCGTTAGTCTCATCAAGCACAACGTCACAAGAAACTTCAACTTGTCCAGAGGACTTGTTAAAGACTCTATATGCCCTTGTGTTTGAATCATATCCTAGTAAAAAGCCTTCTACAGTCTTAGGAGCAAATTTAGATTTTCTACCTCTTTTAACAAGTATAAAGCATTTGCTACCAAAAACTCTAAAATATGAAATGTTGGGCTTTTTACCGGTTAGGAGTTCGTATGATGTCTTCTTGAGGATTCGGTGTAGATATAACCGGTTGATGGCGTAGCAGGCGGTGTTGACTGCCTCGGCCCAAAACCGATCCGAAGTCTTGTACTCATCAAGCATGATTCTTGCCATGTCCAATAGAGTTCTATTCTTCCTCTCCACTACACCATTTTGTTGTGGGGTGTAGGGAGAAGAGAACTCATGCTTGATGCCCTCCTCCTCAAGGAAGCCTTCAATTTGTGAGTTCTTGAACTCCGTCCCATTGTCGCTTCTAATTTTCTTGATCCTTAAGCCGAACTCATTTTGAGCCCATCTCAAGAATCCCTTTAAGGTCTCTTGGGTATGAGATTTTTCCTGCAAAAAGAACACCCAATTGAAGCGAGAATAATCATCCACAATAACTAGACAGTACTTACTCCCGCCGATGCTTATGTAAGCGATCGGGCCGAATAGATCCATGTGTAGGAGCTCAAGTGGCCTGTCGGTCGTCATGATGTTCTTGTGTGGATGATGGGCACCAACTTGCTTTCCTGCTTGGCATGCGCTACAAACCCTGTCTTTCTCAAAATGAACATTGGTTAATCCTAAAATGTGCTCTCCCTTTAGAAGCTTATGAAGATTCTTCATCCCAACATGTGCTAGTCGGCGATGCCAGAGCCAGCCCATGTTAGTCTTAGCAATTAAGCAAGTGTCGAGTTCAGCTCTATCAAAGTTCACTAAGTATAGCTGACCCTCTAACACTCCCTTAAATGCTATTGAATCATCACTTCTTCTAAAGACAGTGACACCTACATCAGTGAATAAACAGTTGTAGCCCATTTTGCATAATTGAGATACAGAAAGCAAGTTGTAGTCTAAAGAATCTACAAGAAAAACATTGGAAATAGAGTGGTCACGAGATATAGCAATTTTACCCAATCCTTTGACCAAACCTTGATTTCCATCCCCGAATGTGATAGCTCGTTGGGGATCTTGGTTGTTCTCGTAGGAGGAGAACATCTTCTTCTCCCCTGTCATGTGGTTTGTGCACCCGCTGTCGATTACCCAGCTTGAGCCCCCGGATGCATAAACCTACAAAACATGTTTAGTTCTTGACTTTAGGTACCCAAATGGTTTTGGGTCCTTTGGCATTAGAAACAAGAACTTTGGGTACCCAAACACAAGTCTTTGACCCCTTGTGCTTGCCCCCAACATATTTGGCAACTACCTTGCCGGATTTGTTAGTCAAAACATAAGATGCATCAAAAGTTTTAAATGAAAAGTTATGTTCATTTGATGCACTAGGAATTTTCCTTTTAGACAACTTAGCATGGGTTGGTTGCCTAGAACTAGATGTCTCACCCTTATACATAAAAGCATGATTAGGGCCAGAGTGAGACTTCCTAGAATGAATTCTCCTAATTTTGCTCTCAGGATAACCGGCAGGGTACAAAATGTAACCCTCGTTATCTTGAGGCATGGGAGCCTTGCCCTTAACAAAGTTGGACAATTTCTTAGGAGGGGCATTAAGTTTGACATTGCCTCCCTGTTGGAAGCCAATGCCGTCCTTAATGCCAGGGCGTCTCCCTCTATAGAGCATGCTTCTAGCAAATTTAAATTTTTCATTTTCTAAGTCATGCTCGGCAATCTTAGCATCTAGTTTTGCTATATGATCATTTTGTTGTTTAATTAAAGCCATGTGATCATGAGTAGCATTAACATCAATATCTCTACATCTAGTACAAATAGAAGTGTGCTCAACGGTAGATGTAGAGGGTTTGCAAGATTTTAATTCTACAACCTTAGCATGCAATATATCATTTTTAGTTCTAAGGTCGGAAATAGTAGCATTGCAAACATCAAAATTTTTAGCCTTAGCAAGCAATTTTCCATTTTCATTTCTAAGGCTAGTAAGAGAAATGTTTAGTTCTTCAATCCTAGCAAGCAAATTATCATTTCTAGGATTGGGAATTGAAACATTACAAGCATTTGAATCAACCTTAGCTAACAAATTAGCATTTTCATTTCTAAGGTTGTCAATAGTTTCATGGCAAGAGCTTAGCTCACTAGAAAGTTTTTCACATTTTTCTACTTCTAGAGCGTAAGCATTTTTGACTTTAACATGCTTCTTATTTTCTTTAATAAGGAAGTCCTCTTGGGTGTCCAAGAGATCATCCTTTTCATGAATGGCACTAATCAATTCATTAAGTTTCTCTTTTTGTTGCATGTTGAGGTTGGCAAAAAGAGTGCGCAAGTTATCTTCCTCATCACTAGCATTTTCATCACTAGAGGATTCATATCTAGTGGATGTTTTAGATTTAACCTTCTTCTTTTTGCCGTCCTTTGCCATGAGGCACTTGTGGCCGACATTGGGGAAGAGAAGTCCCTTGGTGACGGCGATGTTGGCGGCGTCCTCGTCGTCGGAGGAGTCGCTAGAGCTTTCGTCGGAGTCCCACTCACGACAAACATGGGCATCGCCGCCCTTCTTCTTGTAGTACCTCTTCTTCTCCTTTCTTCTCCCCTTCTTGTCATCGCCTCTGTCACTGTCACTAGAAATAGGACATTTTGAAATAAAGTGACCGGGCTTACCACACTTGTAGCAAACCTTCTTGGAGCGGGGCTTGTAATCCTTCCCCCTCCTTTGCTTGAGGATTTGGCGAAAGCTTTTGATGACAAGCGCCATCTCCTCGTTGTCGAGCTTGGAGGTGTCGATGGGTGTTCTACTCGGTGTAGACTCCTCCTTCTTCTCTTCCGTTGCTTTGAATGCGACTGGTTGAGCTTCGGACGTAGAAGGACCGTCAAGCTCGTTGATCTTCCGTGAGCCCTTGATCATAAATTCAAAGCTCACAAAATTCCCGATTACTTCCTCGGGAGTCATTAGTGTATATCTTGGATTGCCATGAATTAATTGTACTTGAGTAGGGTTAAGGAATATAAGTGATCTTAAAATAACCTTAACCACCTCGTGGTCATCTCATTTCTTGCTCCCGAGGTTGCGCACTTGATTCACCAAGGTCTTGAGCCGGTTGTACATATCTTGTGGCTCCTCCCCTTGGCGAAGACAGAAGCGACCGAGCTCCCCCTCGATCGTTTCCCGCTTGGTGATCTTGGTGAGTTCATCACCCTCGTGCGCCGTCTTGAGCACGTCCCAAACTTCCTTGGCGCTTTTTAGTCCTTGCACCTTGTTGTACTCCTCCCTACTTAGAGAGGCGAGGAGTATGGTTGTGGCTTGGGAGTTGAAGTGCTCGATTTGGGCCACCTCGTCCTCATCATAATCCTCATCCCCTACGGATGGTACCTGTGCTCCAAACTCAACAACATTCCATATACTTTTGTGGAGTGAGGTTAGATGAAATTTCATTAAATCACTCCACCTAGCATAATCTTCACCGTCAAAGGTTGGCGGTTTGCCTAATGGAACAGAAAGTAATGGAGTATGTCTAGAAGTACGAGGATAATGTAAGGGAATCTTACTAAACTTCTTGCGCTCATGGCGCTTAGAAGTTATGGAGGGCGCGTCGGAGCCGGAGGTAGAAGGTGATGAAGTGTCGGTCTCGTAGTAGACCACCTTCCTCATCTTTATTTTGTCGCCACTCCGATGCGACTTGTGGGAAGAAGTCTTCTTCTCCTTCTTCTTTTCCTTCCTCTTCTCCTTGTTGCGGGACTCTCCCGATATGGCTTTCTCGTTGCTTGTAGTGGGCTTTTCGCCGGTCTCCATCTCCTTCTTGGCGTGATCTCCCGACATCACTTCGAGCGGTTAGGCTCTAATGAAGCACCGGCTTTGATACCAATTGAAAGTCGCCTAGAGGGGGGGTGAATAGGGCAAAACTGAAATTCTCAAAAATAATCACAACTACAAGCTGGGTTAGCGTTAGAAATATAATCGAGTCCGCGAGAGAGGGTGCAAAACAAATCGCAAGCAAATAAAGAGTGTGACACGCGGATTTGTTTTACCGAGGTTCGGTTCTCGCAAACCTACTCCCCGTTGAGGTGGTCACAAAGACTGGGTCTCTTTCAACCCTTTCCCTCTCTCAAACAGTCCCTCGGACCGAGTGAGCTTTTCTTCTCAATCACTTGGAACACAAAGTTCCTACAAGGACCACCACAAGATTGGTGTCTCTTGCCTCAATTACAAGTGAGTTTGATCGCAATGAAGAATCAAAGAAAGAAGAAAGCAATCCAAGCGCAAGAGCTCGAAAGAACACAAGCAAATCTCTCTCACTAATCACTAGGGCGTTGTGCGGAGTTTGGAGAGGATTTGATCACTTGGGTGTGTCTAGAATTGAATGCTAGAGCTCTTGTAAGTAGTTGAAGTAGGAAAACTTGGATGACTTGAATGTGGGGTGGTTGGGGGTATTTATAGCCCCAACCACCAAACTAGCCGTTTGGTGGTGGCTGACTGTCGTATGGTGCACCGGACAGTCCGGTGCACACCGGACATGTCCGGTGCGCCAGCCACGTCACCAGGCCGTTGAGATTCGACCGTTGGAGCTTCTGACATCTGGGCCCGCCTGGCTGTCCAGTGTACACCGGACAAGAACTGTAGATTGTCCGGTGCACCATCTCGCGCGTGCCTGACATCTGCACGCTTCTGGCGCGCATTAAATGCGCCTGCAGGTGACCGTTGGCGCGAAGTAGCCGTTGCTCCACTGGCTCACCGGACAGTCCGGTGTACACCGGACATGTCCGGTGAATTATAGCAGAGCAAATTCCCGAGGCTGGCGAGTTCCGGAGCCGCTCTTCCTTGGAGCACCGGACAGTCCGGTGAATTATAGCGGAGCGCCTCTGGATTATCCCGAAGGTGAAGAGATCAGCGTGAAGTCCCCTGGTGCACCGGACACTGTCCGGTGGCACACCGGACAGTCCGGTGCGCCAGACCAGGGCACACTTCAGTTATCCCTTTGCTCTTTTGTTGAACCCCAAAACTTGGTCTTTTTATTGGCTAAGTGTGAACCTTTGGCACCTGTATAACTTGTACACTAGAGCAAAACTAGTAAGTCCAATTATTTGTGTTGGGCAATTCAACCACCAAAATCATTTAGGAAATAGGTGTAAGCCTAATTCCCTTTCAGCCGGAAAAGGAAAGAAATCCGCACCGGACAGTGTCCGGTGGTGCACCGGACTGTCCGGTGCGCCAGTCGACAGAAGGCAAGAATTGCCTTCCTGGAATGCTCTCAACGGCTCCTAGCTGCCTTATGGCTATAAAATGGACCCCTAGGCACATGGAGGAGTACACCAAGCATACTTTGAGCATTCTTGATCATTCACACTTCGTCTTTGCGCACTCGTTTGACATTCTTAGTGATTTGAGCTCCGTTCTAGTGAGAACTTTGTGATATTCATTAGAGCTCAAGTCTTGGCCGTGTGTGTGCGTATTTGCTGTGGACTTGTGTGTGTTGCTCATCCCATCCTTACTTCCATGTTCATTTGTGATCATCTTTTGTAAGGGCGAGATACTCCAAGTTGTGGAGATTCCTCGCAAACGGGATATAGTGAAAGGAAAAGAAACACCGTGGTATTCAAGTGGATCTTTGGATCACTTGAAAGGGGTTGATTGCAACCCTCGTCCGTTGGGACGCCACAACGTGGAGTAGGCAAGTGTTGAACTTGGCCGAACCACGGGATAAACCATTGTGCCTCTCTGTGTTGATCTCTTTGTGGTTATTGTGTCTTGCAAGAACTCCTCTCTAGCCACTTGGCTTTATTGCTCTAACACTTAATCAAGTTTTTGGCTTTAAGTTTTAAGCTTTTACAGGATCACCTATTCACCCCCCTCTAGGTGCTCTCAATTGGTATCAGAGCCGTTCTCTTCACGTAAGGGACTAATCGCCCGAAGAGATGGATCCTAAGGGAAAGGGGATGGTGGTCAACGATAAGGAGAAAGAATCCATCTTCAACGAGCCGAGGGACGACAAAGCCAATGACTCCGGTTCGAGTCAAAAGAAGAAGGATGGGAAGAAGAGGAGGAGGATCAAGAAGATAGTCTACTACGACAGCGACGAGTCTTCCTCTTCCCAAAAGGACGATGAATACGAGGAGAAAAAGAAATCGGTTAATTCGAACTTTTCCTTTGATTACTCTCGTATTTCGCAAAGTTCCAATGCTCGTTTGCTTTCCATTCCCCTTGGTAAACCCCCTCACTTTGATGGAGAGGACTACGGATTTTGGAGTCACAAAATGCGTAGTCACTTGTTCTCTCTCCATCCAAGTATATGGAAGATAGTAGAAAATGGAATGCAATTTGATAGCACGGATAGTCCCTTGTTTATCAATGAACAGATTCATAAAAATGCACAAGCTACTACTGTGTTGTTAGCCTCATTGTGCAGGGATGAGTACCATAAGGTGAGCGGCTTGGATAACGACAAGCAGATTTGGGACACCCTCAAGATCTCACATGAGGGGAACGACGTCACCATGCTCACCAAGATGGAGTTGGTGGAAGGTGAACTAGGAAGGTTCGCGATGATCAGGGGGGAGGAGCCAACCCAAACGTACAACAGGCTCAAGACCCTCGTCAACAAAATAAGGAGCTATGGAAGCACACGATGGACGGACCACGACGTCGTCCGCCTAATGCTAAGGTCCTTTACTATCCTTGATCCTCATCTTGTTAACTCTATTCGTGAAAATCCTAGGTATACCAAGATGACGCCCGAAGAAATACTTGGGAAATTTGTGAGCGGGCGAATGATGATCAAGGAGGCGAGATATGTCGATGAGGCGCTAAATGGCCCAATCCATGAGCCCCAAGCCATTGCTCTCAAGGCAACTAGTAGCAGGGAGGCGCTACCTAGCAAGGTGGCACAAATTGAGGCGGCCGGGCTTAACGAGGATGAAATGGCCCTCATCATCAAGCGCTTCAAGACGGCGCTCAAAGGTCGCAAGGAGCATCCCAACAAAAGCAAGACGAAGGGAAAGCGCTCCTGCTTCAAGTGTGGTAAGATTGGTCATTTTATCGCTAATTGTCCCGATAATGATAGTGACCAGGAACAAGAGAAGAAGAGGGAAAAGAAGAAGGCCTACGAGAAGGCTAAGGGCGAGGCACACCTTGGCAAGGAGTGGGACTCGGATTGTTCATCGTCCGACTCCGACGACGAAGGACTCGCCGCCACCGCCTTCAACAAATCATCCCTCTTCCCCAACGAGCATCACACCTGTCTCATGGCAAAGGAGAAGAAGGTAAGCACTCGAAATGCTATTACATATGCCTCTTCAAGTGATGATGAATCTAGCGATGATGAAGTAGACTATGCTAGTTTATTCAAAGGACTAGATAGAACTAAAATTGATAAGATCAATGAATTGATTGATGCTTTGAATGAGAAAAATAGACTTTTAGAAAAGCAAGAAGATCTTTTATATGAAGAGCATGATAAATTTGTAAGTGCACAAAATTCTCTTGCTTTAGAAGTTAAAAGAAATGAAATGCTTTCATGTGAATTGTCTACATGCCATGGATCTATTTCTAGCTTAAAGAGTATCAATGATGACTTGAATGCTAAGTTAGAAATAGCTAATAAATCAACCTCTTGTGTAGAACATGTTATGATTTGCAATAGGTGTAAAGATTTTAATGTTGATGCTTGTAGTGAACACCTAAGTTCTATTTCTAAATTAAATGATGAAGTGGCTAATCTTAATGCTCAACTTAAGACTAGCAAAAGTGAATTTGATAAACTAAAATTTGCAAGGGATGCCTACACGATTGGTAGACACCCCTCAATTAAGGATGGGCTTGGCTTTAAGAGGGAAGCCAAGAACTTAACAAGTCATAAGGCTCCCATCTCCGCCAAGGAGAAAGGGAAGGCCCCTATGGCTAATAGTGCTCATAAGAACCATGCCTTCATGTACCATGATAGGATATATTCTAGGAATGTTCATAGAAGTTATGATGCTTTTGATTCTCATGCCATGATTGCTTCAAGTTCTTCTATTATGCATGATAGAAATTTGGCTAGGGAAAATGTTCATCATATGCCTAGAAGAAATGTTGTTCATGTACCTAGGAAAGTAAGTAATGAACATTCTACAATTTACCATGCTTGCAATGCTTCCTTTGCTATTTGTAGAAAGGATAAGAAAATGGTTGCTAGGAAATTAGGGGCAAAATGCAAGGGAGACAAAACTTGCATTTGGGTCCCTAAGACTATTGTTACTAACCTTGTAGGAACCAACAAGAGTTGGGTACCTAAGACCCAAGCCTAATTTGCCTTGCAGGTTTATGCATCCGGGGGCTCAAGCCGGATTATCGACAACGGATGCACAAACCACATGACGGGGGAGAAGAAGATGTTCACCTCCTACGTCAAGAACAAATATTCCCAAGATTCAATCATATTCGGTGATGGGAACCAAGGCAAGGTTAAGGGACTAGGAAAAATAGCAATTTCATCCGAGCATTCCATTTCTAATGTGTTTTCAGTAGAATCGCTCGGGTATAACTTGTTGTCTGTTAGTCAACTATGTAATATGGGATATAATTGCTTATTCACAAATGTAGATGTGTCTGTCTTTAGAAGGAGTGATGGTTCATTAGCTTTTAAGGGTGTACTAGACGACAAACTTTATTTAGTCGATTTTGCAAAGGAGGAGGCCGGTCTAGATGCATGCTTAATTGCTAAGACTTGCATGGGCTGGTTGTGGCATCGCCGTCTAGCACATGTGGGGATGAAGAACCTTCACAAACTTCTAAAGGGAGAACACGTGTTAGGTCTAACAAATGTTACTTTCGAAAAAGATAGACCTTGTGCAGCTTGTCAAGCAGGTAAACAGGTGGGAAGTACTCATCATAGCAAAAATGTGATGACCACGTCAAGACCACTGGAGCTATTGCATATGGACCTCTTCGGACCCGTCGCCTACCTAAGCATAGGAGGAAGTAAGTATGGTCTTGTTATAGTTGATGATTTTTCCCGCTTCACTTGGGTATTCTTTTTGTAGGATAAATCTGAAACCCCAGGGACCCTCAAGCGCTTCCTAAGGAATCAAGCACGAGTTCTCCGCTCCCTACACACCACAGCAAAACGGTGTGGTAGAGAGGAAGAACAGGACGCTCATAGACATGGCGAGGACGATGCTTGGAGAGTTCAAGACGCCTGAGCGGTTTTGGTCGGAAGCCGTGAACACGGCTTGCCACGCCATAAACCGAGTCTACCTTCATCGCCTCCTCAAGAAGACGTCGTACGAACTTCTAACCGGTAACAAACCCAACGTGTCATACTTTCGTGTATTTGGGAGTAAATGCTATATTCTAGTGAAGAAAGGTAGAAATTCTAAGTTTGCTCCCAAAGCTGTAGAAGGGTTTTTGTTAGGTTATGACTCAAATACAAAGGCGTATAGAGTCTTCAATAAATCATCGGGTTTGGTTGAAGTCTCTAGCGACGTTGTATTTGATGAGACTAATGGCTCTCCAAAAGAGCAAGTTGTTGATCTTGATGATGTAGATGAAGAAGACGTTCCAACGGCCGCAATGCGCACCATGGCGATTGGAGATGTGAGGCCACAGGAACAAAAGGAGCAAGATCAACCTTCTTCCTCAACAATGGTGCATCCCCCAACTCAAGACGATGAACAGGTTCATCAAGAAGAGGCGTGTGATCAAGGGGGAGCACAAAGTGATCAAGTTATGGAGGAAGAAGCACCTCAAGCCCCTCCAACTCAAGTTCGAGCGACGATTCAAAGGAATCATCCAGTCGACCAGATTTTGGGTGACATTAGCAAGGGAGTAACTACTCGCTCTAGATTAGTTAATTTTTGTGAGCATTACTCTTTTGTCTCTTCTATTGAGCCTTTCAGGGTAGAAGAGGCCTTGCTAGATCCGGACTGGGTGTTGGCCATGCAGGAAGAGCTAAATAACTTCAAGAGAAATGAAGTTTGGACACTGGTGCCTCATCCCAAGCAAAATGTTGTGGAAACCAAGTGGGTGTTCCGCAACAAACAAGACGAGCACGGGGTGGTGATAAGGAACAAGGCACGACTTGGGCAAAAGGTTATGCTCAAGTCGCAGGTTTGGACTTTGAGGATATTTTTGCTCCTGTGGCTAGGCTAGAGTCAATTCGCATATTGTTAGCCTATGCCGCTCACCATTCTTTCAGGTTGTTCCAAATGGATGTGAAGAGCGCTTTCCTCAACAGGCCAATCAAGGAGGAGGTGTACGTGGAGCAACCCCCTGGCTTTGAGGATGAACGGTATCCCGACCATGTGTGTAAGCTCTCTAAGGCGCTCTATGGACTTAAGCAAGCCCCAAGAGCATGGTATGAATGCCTTAGAGACTTTCTAATTGCTAATGCTTTCAAGGTTGGGAAAGTCGATCCAACTTTATTCACTAAGACTTGTGATGGTGACTTATTTGTGTGCCAAATTTATGTCGATGACATAATATTTGGTTCTACTAACCAAAAGTCTTGTGAAGAGTTTAGCAGGGTGATGACACAGAAATTCGAGATGTCAATGATGGGCGAGTTGAACTACTTCCTTGGGTTCCAAGTGAAGCAACTCAAGGATGGCACCTTCATCTCTCAAACAAAGTATACACAAGACTTGCTCAAGCGGTTTGGGATGAAGGACGCCAAGCCCGCAAAGACTCCAATGGGAACCGACGGACATGTCGACCTCAACAAAGGAGGTAAGTCCGTTGATCAAAAGGCATACCGATCTATGATAGGGTCTTTACTTTATTTATGTGCTAGTAGACCAGATATTATGCTTAGTGTATGCATGTGTGCTAGATTTCAATCCGATCCAAGGGAGTGTCACTTAGTGGCTGTGAAGTGAATTCTTAGATATTTAGTCGCTACGCCTTGCTTCGGGATCTGGTATCCAAAGGGGTCTACCTTTGACTTAATTGGATATTCAGACTCCGACTATGCTGGATGTAAGGTCGATAGGAAGAGTACATCGAGGACGTGCCAATTCTTAGGAAGGTCCCTGGTGTCATGGAGTTCTAAGAAACAAACTTCCGTTGCCCTATCCACCGCTGAGGCCGAGTACGTTGCCGCAGGACAGTGTTGCGCGCAACTACTTTGGATGAGGCAAACCCTCCGGGACTTTGGCTACAATCTGAGCAAAGTCCCACTCCTATGTGATAATGAGAGTGCTATCTGCATGGCGGATAATCCTGTTGAACACAGCCGCACAAAGCACATAGACATCCGGCATCACTTTTTGAGAGACCACCAGCAAAAGGGAGATATCGAAGTGTTTTATGTTAGCACCGAGAACCAGCTAGCCGATATCTTTACTAAGCCTTTAGATGAGAAGACCTTTTGGAGGCTGCGTAGTGAGCTAAATGTCTTAGATTCGCAGAACTTGGATTGATTTATAGCATACATGTGTTTATGCCTTTGATCATGTTCCTTATGCATTTCGTTGTTTATTTGTGGTGCTCAAGTTGTACAAACACTCCCCGGACCTCAAAAGTCCATGAGTGAGTGATGCACATATTTAGGGGGAGATGTGCTACAACTTGACCCTTTGAGACTAACCGTGTGCTTGAGTTTGCTTGATTTAGTCTCAAAGGTGGATTGAAAGTGTCGGGGACCATAATTAGGGGTACCCTCAAGACTCCTAATTCTCAGCTGGTAACCCCCATCAGCATAAAGCTGCGAAGGCCTGATGGGTGCGATTAAGTCAGGGATCAGTCCATTCGAGCGACTCGATCACGCCTCGCCCGAGCCTAGCCTCGGACAAGGGCAGCCGACCCCGGAGGATTTCCGTCTCGCCCGAGGCCCCCCTTCAACGGCGGACACATCCCCGGCTCGCCCGAGGCCCTGCCTTCGTTAAGAAGCAACCCTGACTAAATCACCGCACCGACCGACCGAATTGTAGGAGCATTTAACGCAAAGGTGGCCTGACACCTTTATCCTGACGCACGCCCCCCGGCAGAGCCGAAGTGACCGCCGTCACTTCGCCGCTCCACTGACCGGCCTGACAAAAGGACAGCGCCGCCTGCGCCACTCTGGCTGCAGTGCCACTTGACAGAGTGAGACTGACAGGCAGTCAGGCCCTGCCAGAGGCACCATAGGAAACTTCGCTCCGCCCGACCCAGGGCTCGGACTCGGGCTCAGCCCCGGAAGACGGCGAACTCCGCTCCGCCCGACCCAGGGCTCGGACTCGGGCTAAGTCCCGGAAGACGGCGAACTCCGCTCCGCCCGACCCAGGGCTCGGACTCGGGCTAAGTCCCGGAAGACGACGAACTCCGCTCCGCCCGACCCCAGGGCTCGGACTCGGGCTCAGCCCCAGAAGACGACGAACTCCGCTTCGCCCGACCCCAGGGCTCGGACTCCGCCCTGGCCTCCGCCGAACGACCTCCGCCTCGCCCGACCCAGGGGCTCAGACTCGGCCTCGGCCGTGGAAGACAGACTCGACATCGGCTTCGGAGGAGCCTCCACGTCGCCCGACCTAGGGCGCAGGCCAGCCACGTCAACAGGAAGCGCCATCATCACCCTACCCCGAGCTGACTCGGGCCGCAGAGAACAAGACCGGTGTCCCATCTGGCTAGCTCCGCCAGATAGGCAATGATGGTGCCCCGCATGCTCTGTGACGACGACGGCTCTCAGCTCTCTTACGGAAGCAGGAGGACGTCAGCAAGGACTCGACCGCTCCGACAGCTGTCCCTCCGCCAGGCTCCGTCGCTCCTCCGACGGCCACGACATCACACCAGCTGGGTGCCAAGATCTCTCCGGCTGCCACATCGGCATGTACTTAGGGCGCTAGCTCTCCCCCGCTAGACACGTAGCACTCTGCTACACCCCCATTGTACACCTGGATCCTCTCCTTACGCCTATAAAAGGAAGGACCAGGGCCCTCTTAGAGAAGGTTGGCCGCGCGGGGACGAGGACGGGACAGGCGCTCTCTTGGGGCCGCTCGCTTCCCTCACCCCGCGTGGACGCTTGTAACCCCCTACTGCAAGCGCACCCGACCTGGGCGCGGGACGAACATGAAGGCCGCGGGATTTCCACCTCTCTCACGCCCATCTCCGGCCACCTCGCTTCCCCCCTTCGCGCTCGCCCACGCGCTCGACCCATCTGGGCTGGGGCACGCAGCGACATTCACTCGTCGGCTTAGGGACCCCCGGTCTCGAAACGCCGATAGTTGGCGCGCCAGGTAGGGGCCTGCTGCGTGTTGACGAACAGCTTCCCGTCAAGTTCCAGATGGGCAGTCTCCAGCAACCTCTCCGGCCCGGGACGGTGCTCCGTTTCGGAAGTCTTGAGTTCATGTCCTTCGACGGCAGCTACGACATGATACTCCTTCCACCGTCGCGCGACAACGACAATGGCGGCCGACAGCCCGCCCGCCGGCGGCGGAATCAACGACGTCTTCCCCGCGTGGTGGAAGAACAACATTCGAGCTCGCCCCGTCCTCTCCCCCGCCAACGGAGGAGGAGGCAGGGCAACCAAGGCCAAGCAGGAGGCCGCGCCTCGTCGGCTGTCGAGCGAGTCGGCTTCCCCAGCGCTCCAACGGGCGGCGCGTCGGGCGTCGACCTCGCGTTTGAGATGAAGGCGAGCGCCGTCTCCCCGCGACACGCCAACCCCGAGCAAGTGGACGACGCCAGCGCGCTCGCGGAGAGCTTGCAGGACGTCGCCCTCGTACCTGAGACGGCGGTGCAATCAGTCCCCGACGTGACTATGTCGTTGCTCGTCGACCAAAAGGTACCGACCGATTCCCATCCTACATCATTTCGACTCAGCCTCAACCCGCCTAGCGACCTTGCTTTGGCGGGTGCACTCGTAGAGGCGAGATCAAACCCTCTGGGGTTTCGCATGCGGTCGCCTTGGGACCGGTTGACGGACGTCTCGACCTACGAGCCCTCTGGGTCCGAGGAAGATGACGACCCCAACATCTGTTGGGATTTCTCTGGATTTGGCAACCCCAGTGCCATGCGGGACTTCATGACCGCATGTGACTACTGCCTCTCCGACTGTTCCGACGGTAGCCGCAGCCTCGACGACGAGGACTGCGGCCCAAGCCGCGAATGTTTCCACGTCGAGCTAGGGGATCCCTCCGAAGGCAACCATCTCGGCATGCCGGAGGACGGTGATCTCCCTAGACCGGTGCCTCGCGCTGACATCCCGCGGGAGCTAGCTGTGGTCCCCGTTCCGGCGGGGGGTCACGACCCACAGCTCGAGCAAGTCCGCGGGACACAGGCCAGGCTCGACGAGGGAGCAGGAGCGCTTGAGCCGATCCGCCGGGACGTCGGGCAGGTATGGGCGGGCCAACCCCCGGCCGGAGAAATACGTCACCTGCCCCAGGGTTTCCAGCACCGCGTCGCCAACAACGTCAGGGTCAGGCCGCCACCCGCATCCAGTGGGGTCGGTCAGAACCTGGCTGCAGCAGCGATGCTTCTCCGCGCGATGCCGGAGCCATCAACCACCGAGGGTCGGCGAATCCAGGGAGAGCTCAAGAATCTCCTGGAAGGCGCTGCGGTCCGACGGGCCGAGAGCTCTGCCTCCCGAAGGCAGGGATACCCCTCGGGACCTCATGCTGCGACTTCCCGATTCATGCGGGAAGCCTCGGTCTACACCGGGCGCACGCGCAACACCGCGCCTGCGGCCCCAGGCCACCTCGGCAACGAGCACCATCATCGCGACCGTCGAGCCCACCTCGATGAGAGGGTGCGCCGAGGTTACCACCCCAGGCGTGGGGGACGCTACGACAGCGGGGAGGATCGGAGTCCCTCGCCCGAACCACCTGGTCCGCAGGCCTTCAGCCGGGCCATCCGACGGGCGCCGTTCCCGACCCGGTTCCGACCCCCGATTACTATCACAAAGTACTCGGGGGAAACGAGACCGGAACTGTGGCTCGCGGACTACCGCCTGGCCTGCCAACTGGGTGGAACGGACGACGACAACCTCATCATCCGCAACCTCCCCCTGTTCCTCTCCGACACCGCTCGCGCCTGGTTGGAGCATCTGCCTCCGGGGCAGATCTCCAACTGGGATGACCTGGTCCAAGCATTCGCCGGCAATTTCCAGGGCACGAACGTGCGCCCCGGGAATTCCTAGGACCTCCGAAGCTGCCGGCAGCAGCCGGGAGAGTCTCTCCGGGACTACATCCGGCGATTCTCGAAGCAGCGCACCGAGCTGCCCAACACCACCGACTCGGATGTCATCGGCGCGTTCCTTGCCGGCACCACCTGCCGCGACCTGGTGAGTAAATTGGGTCGCAAGACCCCCACCAGGGCGAGCGAGCTGATGGACATCGCCACCAAGTTCGCCTCTGGCCAGGATGCGGTCGAGGCTATCTTCCGAAAGGACAAGCAGCCCCAGGGCCGCCCATCGGAAGATGCTCCCGAGGCGTCTACTCCGTGCGGCGCCAAGAAGAAAGGCAAGAAGAAGTCGCAAGCGAAACGCGACGCCGCCGACACGGACCTTGTTGCCGCCGCCGAGTACAAGAACCCTCGGAAGCCCCCCGGAGGTGCCAACCTCTTCGACAAGATGCTCAAGGAGCCGTGCCCCTATCATCAGGGGCCCGTCAAGCACACCCTTGAGGAGTGCGTCATGCTTCGGCGCCACTTCCACAGGGCCGGGCCACCCGCGGAGGGTGGCAGGGCCCGCGACGACGACAAGAAGGAAGATCACCAAGCAGAAGAGTTCCCCGAGGTCCGCGACTGCTTCATGATCTATGGTGGGCATGCGGCGAACGCCTCGGCTCGGCATCGCAAGCAAGAGCGCCGGGAGGTCTGCTCGGTGAAGGTGCCGGCGCCAGTCTACCTAGACTGGTCCGACAAGCCCATCACCTTCGACCAAGCTGACCACCCTGACCACGTGCCGAGCCCGGGGAAATACCCGCTCGTCGTCGACCCCGTCATCGGCGACGTCAGGCTCACCAAGGTCCTTATGGACGGGGGCAGCTGCCTCAACATCATCTACGCCGAGACCCTCGGGCTCCTGCGCGTCGATCTGTCCTCCGTCCGAGCAGGCCCTGCGCCCTTCCACGGGATCATTCCCGGGAAGCGCGTCCAGCCCCTCGGACGACTCGACCTTCCCGTCTGCTTCGGAACGCCCTCCAACTTCCGAAGGGAGACTCTGACGTTTGAGGTGGTCGGGTTCCGAGGAACCTACCACGCGGTGCTGGGGAGGCCATGCTACGCAAAGTTCATGGCCGTCCCCAACTACACCTACCTGAAGCTCAAGATGTCGGGCCCCAACGGGGTCATCACCGTCGGCCCCACGTACAAACGCGCGTTCGAATGCGACGTGGAGTGCGTGGAGTACGCCGAGGCCCTCGCCGAGTCCGAGGCCCTCATCGCCGACCTGGAAAGCCTCTCCAAAGAGGTGCCCGACGTGAAGCGACATGCTGGCAACTTCGAGCCAGTGGAGACGGTCAAGGCCGTCCCTCTCGACCCCAGTGGCGACACCTCCAAGCAGATCCGGATCGGTTCCGGGCTCGACCCCAAATAGGAAGCAGTGCTCGTCGACTTTCTCCGCGCAAACGCCGACGTCTTTGCGTGGAGTCCCTCGGACATGCCCGGCATACCGAGGGATGTCGCCGAGCACTCGCTGGATATTCGGGTCGGATCCTGACCCGTCAAGCAGCCTCTGCGCCGATTCGACGAGGAGAAGCGCAGAGTGATAGGCGAGGAGATCCACAAGCTAATGGCAGCAGGGTTCATCAAAGAGGTATTCCATCCCGAATGGCTTGCCAACCCTGTGCTTGTGAGAAAGAAAGGGGGGAAATGGCGGATGTGTGTAGACTACACTGGTCTCAACAAAGCATGTCCGAAGGTTCCCTACCCTCTGCCTCGCATCGATCAAATCGTGGATTCCACTGCTGGGTGCGAAACCCTGTCTTTCCTCGACGCCTACTCAGGGTATCACCAAATCAGGATGAAAGAGTCTGACCAGCTCGCGACTTCTTTCATCACGCCCTTCGGCATGTACTGCTATGTCACCATGTCGTTCGGTTTGAGGAATGCGGGCGCGACGTATCAACGGTGCATGAACCATGTGTTCGACGAACACATCGGTCGCACGGTCGAGGCCTACGTCGATGACATCGTAGTCAAGACAAGGAAAGCCTCCGACCTCCTCTCCGACCTTGAAGTGACATTCCGATGTCTCAAAGCGAAAGGCGTCAAGCTCAATCCCGAGAAGTGTGTCTTCGGGGTCCCCCGGGGCATGCTCTTGGGGTTCATCATCTCCGAGCGGGGCATCGAAGCCAACCCGGAGAAGATCGCAGCCATCACCAGCATGGGGCCCATCAAGGACTTAAAAGGCGTACAGAGGGTCATGGGATGTCTCGCGGCCCTGAGCCGCTTCATCTCACGCCTCGGCGAAAGAGGTCTGCCTCTGTACCGCCTCTTAAGGAAGGCCGAGTGTTTCGCTTGGACCCCTGAGGCCGAGGAAGCTCTCGGGAACCTGAAGGCGCTCCTCACAAAGGCGCCTATCTTGGTGCCTCCAACTGACGGAGAAGCCCTCTTGGTCTACGTCGCCGCGACCACTCAGGTGGTTAGCGCCGCGATTGTGGTCGAGAGGCAAGATAAGGGGCATGCATTACCCGTTCAGAGGCCAGTTTACTTCGTCAGCGAGGTACTGTCCGAAACCAAGATCCGCTACCCACAAGTCCAGAAGCTGCTGTATGCAGTGATCCTGACGAGGCGGAAGTTGCGACACTACTTCGAGTCTCATCCGGTAACTGTGGTGTCATCTTTTCCCCTGGGGGAAATCATCCAGTGCCGAGAGGCCTCGGGCAGGATTGCAAAGTGGGCGGTGGAAATCATGGGCGAGACAATCTCGTTCGCCCCTCGGAAGGCCATCAAGTCCCAGGTATTGGCGGACTTCGTAGCCGAATGGGTCGACACCCAGCTGCCGACGGCTCCGATCCAACCGGAGCTCTAGACCATGTTTTTCGACGGGTCGCTGATGAAGACGGGAGCCGGCGCGGGCCTGCTCTTCATCTCGCCCCTCGGGAAACACCTACGCTATGTGCTACGCCTCCATTTCCCGGCGTCCAACAATGTGGCTGAGTACGAGGCTCTGGTCAACGGGTTGCGGATCGCCATCGAGCTAGGGGTCAGGCGCCTCGACGCCCGCGGCGACTCGCAGCTTGTCATCGACCAAGTTATGAAGAACTCCCACTGCCGCGACCCGAAGATGGAGGCCTACTGCGATGAGGTTTGGCGCCTGGAAGACAAGTTCTACGGGCTCGAGCTTAACCACATCGCTCGGCGTTACAACGAGACGGCAGACGAGCTGGCAAAAATAGCCTCGGGGCGAACAACGGTTCCCCCGGACGTCTTCTCCCGGGATCTGCATCAACCCTCCGTCAAGATCGACGACTCGCCCGAGTCTGAGGCGCCCTCGGTCCAGCCCGAGATACCCTCGGCACAGCCCGAGGCACCCTCATCTCGGCCCGAGGCGCCCTCGGTTCAGCCCGAGGTACCCTCAGCCTCCGAGGGCGAGGCACTGCACGTCGAGAAGGAGCGGAGCGGGGCCACGCCTGATCGAAATTGGCAGACCCCGTACCTGCAATATCTCCGCCAAGGAGAGCTACCCCTCGACCGAGCCGAGGCTCGGCGGGTAGCGCGACACGCCAAGTCGTTCGTCTTGCTGGGCGACGAGAAGGAGCTCTACCACCGCAGCCCCTCGGGCATCCTCCAGCGATGCGTCTCCATCGCCGAAGGTCAGGAACTCCTGCAAGAGATACACTCGGGGCTTGCGGCCATCACGCAGCGCCTCGAGCCCTTGTCGGGAATGCTTTCCGACAAGGCTTCTACTGGCCAACGGCGGTGGCTGACGCCACTAGAATTGTCCGCACCTGCGAAGGGTGCCAATTCTATGCGAAGCAGACCCACCTGCCCGCTCAGGCTCTGCAGACGATACCCATCACCTGGCCCTTTGCTGTGTGGGGTCTGGACCTCGTCGGCCCCTTGCAGAAGGCGCCCGGGGGCTACACGCACCTGCTGGTCGCCATCGACAAATTCTCCAAGTGGATCGAGGTCCGACCTCTGAACAGCATCAGGTCCGAGCAGGCGGTGGCGTTCTTCACCAACATCATCCATCGCTTCGGGGTCCCGAACTCCATCATCACCGACAACGACACCCAGTTCACCGGCAGAAAGTTCATGGACTTCTGCGAGGATCACCACATCCGGGTAGACTGGGCCGCCGTGGCTCATCCCATGTCGAATGGGCAAGTAGAGCGTGCCAACGGCATGATTCTACAAGGGCTCAAGCCTCGGATTTACAATGACCTCAACAAATTCGGCAAGCGATGGATGAAGGAACTCCCCTCGGTGGTCTGGAGCCTGAGGACAACGCCGAGCCGAGCCACGGGTTTCACGCCGTTCTTCCTGGTCTACGGGGCCGAGGCCGTCTTGCCCACTGACCTGGAATATGGCTCCCCGAGGACGAGGGCCTACAGCGATCAAAGCAACCAAGTTACCCGAGAAGACTCGCTGGACCAGCTGGAAGAAGCTCGGGACAAGGCCTTACTACACTCGGCGCGGTACCAGCAGTCCCTGCGACGCTACCACGCCCGAGGGGTCCGGCCCTGAGACCTCCAGGTGGGCGACCTGGTGCTTCGGCTGCGGCAAGACGCCCGAGGGAGGCACAAGCTCACGCCCCCCTGGGAGGGGCCATTCGTCATCGCCAAAGTTCTGAAGCCCGGAACGTACAAGCTGGCCAACAGTCAAGGCGAGGTCTACGGCAACGCTTGGAACATCCAACAGCTACGTCGCTTCTACCCTTAAGATGTTTTCAAGTTGTTCATATACCTCGCACCCACACAAAGTTTAGTCATCAAGGAAGGGTCGGCCTCGCCTCGGCAAAGCCCGACCCTCCCTCGGGGGCTAAAAGGGGGGGGGGACCCCCTCTGCGTTGAAATTTTCCTCGAAAACAGATCTCTTCTGCCAGAATGTCTTTCGTGCTTTCTGACTACTTCGAAAAGTGGATCCTGAAAACGACGGAGTACACGTAAGCAGCCAAGGCTGACCGAGCCGAGGGACTCCTACGCCTCCGAGATACGGATACCTCACTCATCACCTTCTGCGATAAGTAACTCGCGTTCGGATAAACTGATTCCGCGGACCGAACAAGTCTTCACGTTCGGAAGCTCTTCTGCCGAAGCGATCCTTCGAGCCTTCTCGACTAAGTCGGTGACAGGGCCTCATGGACGGGTGACAGTACGCGTAAGCGGCAAGGCCGACCGAGCCGAGGGACTCCCACGCCTCCGGGATACGGATACCTCACTCATCACCTTCCGCGAGAAGCAACTCTCGCTCGCACAAACATCCCTGTTACCGACAAAAAAGTCCAGATACTCGAAACAGGAGGAAAAGAGACGCAGCTTTACAACGCAGCGAGGGTGTGTGTTTTGGCCTCGGCGGCCGCAAAAGGCACACGCTACAAGACAATCTGATCCTGCAGGCTCGGGTCTTGACGCTGGAAGGAGACAGCAGCACCCTCGGCATCAACGACAACTTCGGCGAGGTTCGACCTAGCCTCGGACGGCGACGCGGTCCGAAGACCTCCACTCCGAAGGACGACGTCGTCGCCACGCCCGGGCCATCGCCGCCAGGGTCTTCTCCGGGAATCCGGCCCGAGCAGGCGGCTCGGCCGGTCACCTCTGGGGCCTCGGCCAGCCATCTTCCAAGGGCACCAGCCCGACCCGAGGCCTCGGCTGGTCGACTCCGGCGTCGGTCCCGCTAACGGACAACCCGGCTAGGCTCCGGCCAACCAGGTTTTCATTTTCGAGCCAACTCCGCCTCTGTTCATGCTGATATCGCTACCCCTGGCCTCGGCTCGTCGAAGAGCGGCCAAGGGGTCCCTTTAACTAAGCTAGAGGAGCCTCAGACAACAAGGCCGACCGAGCCGAGGGACTCCTACGCCTCCGGGATACGGATACCTCACTCGTCACCTTGACACGGGGCGACTCATGCTTGGTGAAGCGGTTCAGATAATCAACAGGCGAGTCTTAGTGCTCGAAAATGAGGAAAAAACACGGCTCCGTGCCAAAATTACATACATGTTCAGGCCTCGACAGCCATAATGAACAAAAACACTGGCATTCAAAGTGCCATTACAAACGGAACTCCGGTTCCGTCCCCGCGGGTACGAACAACCCCACAAGATTGGGGAACCCGCGGAGCGATCGCGGGCCGACGGGCGGCCCGCCGCCGCCCGATCCGGCAACAGCGACAACCACCCCCGCCCCGCGTGACGAAGCAGCTTCAGCAGCGGCTTCGGGGCGGGTGCTACGGCAGAAGGACTCTCACCCGCCGAGGACGAGAGGCAGCCATTCAGGCCGGGAGACGGAGACCCAGGGCTACTTGCGGAGTTGGCAATCTCATCGGTAGAGAAGCCATCTCCGGCTGCCGGCGCCTCGAAGCGCGTCGGCAGGTCTTCGCCCTAGCCAGAACCGCCCAGAGCGTGGGCGCCGCCCTCGCGGTGCGCGGCGCAACCGTCGTCCGGACGGAGGGCGTAGTGCTGCGCCCTAGCTGAGTGACGGCGGCCCACCTATCCCGGCATGGCTGGAGGAAGTCTCCACGAAGCTGGAGGATGCCATTCTCCCCCAGACGCCAGGGGAAGAAAAGGGTAACCGACCCACGCGGAGGCAGCCCCCCGACTCGCCTCATCCTCCATCTTGGCCTGGATGACGAAAATCCTTGAGGCTGAGGGAGGGGCAGAGGCCACAACCCGGCTCGCTTTCCCCCACCATCAAGCTGGAGGTCACCATCTTGGGTGACCGCCGGCGGAGGGGTGCAGCCGGGCTGCATGATGAAAATCCTTGAAGCCGAACGATGGCTGAAATGTACCAACTCCCACGGAGTTGCATTCCTCCAACGATGAGGCAAAAAGACGGCGGGTATCCCCCATCCGGGGGCTTGGAAGGTGGAGAGACGCGATGCACAAGGGAGCGAGAAGACATGGTCGCCTTCCGAAAGGGGTCGCCATCCTTTTAAAGGCAACTCTCCTTGCTTGCGCCCCCAACCGTAACGGGCTGAGTCTTCTCCAACACGTTCCAAGGCCCTCCCCTGCGGCGCGGGGGCTGGGTCCCGCATGTCATGCAAACCGGCTCGGAGCAGAAGAAGCCAAACCGTCGCGCGTGGTGCACTCAACCGCCCAGCGGTTACAAGTGACCCTCCACTTTTGCCCAGGCCAACGGGCGAAAGAGGCGGGGAGCCATGCAGGCGACATGCAACCGCGCCAAGTGGACGCGCTTCTCCGACTCCCAGCGCGCCCAGCCTGGAGGCCCAGGCCCACGCGTCACTCAACCGGCGCGCCGGATGCTGCATGCAGGCAACTGCACCGCCACTTGCGCCACCACCGCGCCTCTTCGGTTGCGGAACCAATACCGCGACTCGAGACGACCAGGCACACGACCCAGCAGCGCCAGCCTGGCGCGACGGTCAATACGGCCGAAAGTGGGCCGGCAGTAATGACGGTGGCAGGCGGGCGGGAGCAGCGGTCACGTCGTCAGCCAAGCTCACGTCCCATCCGGGGGCAGCAAGAGAACCTCCTCTCACGGCGTGAAGACAACGCGCCCGTGATCTGTTCCTCGAACGGCTCGCGCACGCGCGACGGCCGCCCCGCCAACCACTCGCCCCGTCGCATTAACTCCGCGGTGGGGCAGACGACGCTTCTGGCAGGAGAAGCGGGCGACGCTTCGCCTTCGCCGTAATAACCGCGCCAAAAAAGGTACGCCACGTTGTTCGATTTCGTATCCTTTTCCTTTTTTCCTCTTTCTCTATCTCTTGCAACAGGGACCGGGAAAGGGGGATACCTCGAAAAGGATCCTTCCCCGTGAAGGGACCAGGCTCCGAGCCTCCCTACTGATCAGAGGTTCGAAGGCTGGCCCCCCCGAGGGGTTCAACAGCCGCCTCAGATCGCGTGGGCCCTACACCCACTACTGGTCAGAGGTTCGAAGGCCGGCCCCCCGAAGGGTTCCACGGCCGCCTCAGGCTACCCGGGCTCCGCGCCCATTACTGATCAGGGGTTCGAAGGCTGGCCCCCGAAGGGTTCACAGCTGCCTCAGACGCCGAGCGAGGGATGACCAGGGGTACGTTCGATACATAACCAAGGCTCGGGCTGCGCTCCCGAGGTACCCTAGGACATTTCCAAGACCAGCGGGAGCGATCTTGTAACGGAATCCCATCAGAGGGAGGCATCGAGCCCTCGGACCCCGTCGCCAGGGGACCGGGTCCGGCAGATCACCCGCAGGTACTTTTGGGCGTGCCTTTGGGCCCCTAGCCGACCCCTAACGAACGGGGCACGGACGTCCACTCGGATTACCCGCTTGCAGCTCACCGGAGAAACCATGTTCGGCGCCCATCGAGGGTAACATGGCGCTTTCCCCCTCCTCCTTGCGGAAAGGCGACGCAGGGGCGTATGTAAAAAAGCCGAGTCTGTCCCTGATCGTCCTCTCGCCCTGTGCGGAGGCTCGGGGGCTGCTCTCGCAAACCCGGCTCCGGCCAAACCGTTGACAGCGTCAACATACCAGCCCGAGAACTTGGGCCCCGACCGTACACCCGGGCTACGGCCAGTTCGCATGAGGGAACAACCAGGCCAGCCGAAGCATTACGCAAGGCATTAAGACCTCGAAGGAGTGAAACCACTCCTCCGAGGCCTCGGGGGCTACACCCGGCGGGTGCGCTCGCGCGCACCCACCGGAACAAAATGCAACCGAGAAAGGCTGGTCCCCTTGCAAAAAAGTGCGACGAAAGCCTCCAAGCGAGTGCTAACACTCCCTTCGAGGCTCGGGGGCTACTGTCGGGGACCATAATTAGGGGTACCCTCAAGACTCCTAATTCTCAGCTGGTAACCCCCATCAGCATAAAGCTGCGAAGGCCTGATGGGTGCGATTAAGTCAGGGATCAGTCCATTCGCGTGACTCGATCACGCCTCGCCCGAGCCTAGCCTCGGACAAGGGCAGCCGACCCCGGAGGATTTCCGTCTCACCCGAGGCCCCCCTTCAACGGCGGACACATCTCCGGCTCGCCCGAGGCCCTGCCTTCGTTAAGAAGCAACCCTGACTAAATCGCCGCACCGACCGACCGAATTGCAGGAGCATTTAACGCAAAGGTGGCCTGACACCTTTATCCTGACGCACGCCCCCCGGCAGAGCCGAAGTGACCGCCGTCACTTCGCCGCTCCACTGACCGGCCTGACAAAAGGACAGCGCCGCCTGCGCCACTCCGGCTGCAGTGCCACTTGACAGAGTGAGACTGACAGGCAGTCAGGCCCTGCCAGAGGCACCATAGGAAACTCCGCTCCGCCCGACCCAGGGCTCGGACTCGGGCTCAGCCCCGGAAGACGGCGAACTCCGCTCCGCCCGACCCAGGGCTCGGACTCGGGCTAAGTCCCGGAAGACGGCGAACTCCGCTCCGCCCGACCCAGGGCTCGGACTCGGGCTAAGTCCTGGAAGACGACGAACTCCGCTCCGCCCGACCCCAGGGCTCGGACTCGGGCTCAGCCGCAGAAGACGATGAACTCCGCTCCGCCCGACCCCAGGGCTCGGACTCGGGCTCAGCCCCAGAAGACGACGAACTCCGCTTCGCCCGACCCCAGGGCTCGGACTCCGCCCTGGCCTCCGCCGAACGACCTCCGCCTCGCCCGACCCAGGGGCTCGGACTCGGCCTCGGCCGTGGAAGACAGACTTGACCTCGGCTTCGGAGGAGCCTCCACGTCGCCCGACCTAGGGCGCAGGCCAGCCACGTCAACAGGAAGCGCCATCATCACCCTACCCCGAGCTGACTCGGGCCGCAGAGAACAAGACCGGTGTCCCATCTGGCTAGCTCCGCCAGATAGGCAATGATGGCGCCCCGCATGCTCTGTGACGACGGCGGCTCTCAGCTCTCTTACGGAAGCAGGAGGACGTCAGCAAGGACTCGACCGCTCCGACAGCTGTCCCTCCGCCAGGCTCCGTCACTCCTCCGACGGCCACGACATCACACCAGCTGGGTGCCAAGATCTCTCCGGCTGCCACATCGGCATGTACTTAGGGCGCTAGCTCTCCCCCGCTAGACACGTAGCACTCTGCTACACCCCCATTGTACACCTGGATCCTCTCCTTACGCCTATAAAAGAAAGGACCAGAGCCCTCTTAGAGAAGGTTGGCCGCGCGGGGACGAGGACGGGACAGGCGCTCTCTTGGGGCCGCTCGCTTCCCTCACCCCGCGTGGACGCTTGTAACCCCCTACTGCAAGCGCACCCGACCTGGGCGCGGGACGAACACGAAGGCCGCGGGATTTCCACCTCTCTCACGCCCATCTCCGGCCACCTCGCTTCCCCCCTTCGCGCTCGCCCACGTGCTCGACCCATCTGGGCTGGGGCACGCAGCGACATTCACTCGTCGGCTTAGGGACCCCCTGGTCTCGAAACGCCGACAGAAAGGGAAAGGTGAACTTGGACCATGCAAGACTTCCACTGCACTCCGATTAGAGGGTAACTCACTCCAAGTTCATCTCCATTGCCTTTTTATTCTTATGTGAAGATTTTAGTGAGGCAATGGGGTTTAAGGGCAAAAAATTGATCCTGTTTTGGTGCTTGATGCCAAAGGGGGAGAAAATAAGGCCAAAGCAAGAAATGGATCAGCTACCACTTGAGAATTTTGAAAATAATAGAATTAGAGCTTTTGGTTTAATACTCTTGCTGTCTCTTATTGTCAAAAGTTGGTCTCTTGTGGGGAGAATGCTTGATTATGGGAAAAAGGGGGGAGTTTTTGAATCTTTGATCAATTTGTCCTGGAATACCGCTCTTTATGTCTCTACCAGTGTGTTTGACTTAGAGATAGGAAATTGAGTTTGATTTGCAAAAACAAACCAAGTGGTGGCAAAGAATGATGCAAATATGCCAAATTTGAATCAAAACAAATTCTTGTTCTTGTTTGCATTGATGTTGCACTCCTTTTAGTTGCTTTATGTTGTGTTGGCATAAATCACCAAAAATGGGGAGATTGAAAGGGAAATGTGCCCTTGGGCCATTTCTAAGTATTTTGGTGATTTAGTGTCCAACACAAGTGCTTAAGTGATAAACTATGCCAAATGGTGGACAAGGTGCAAATCAATACAAAGGTATGATTCTAGACTTAGTACATTGGTTTTTGCGTACTAACATATTTGTCTAAGTGCTAGAATCAGAGAAAATACAATTGGAAAAGCTTGGCTCGAAGCAGCCAAGAGTCTGCTCAGTCTGGGTGCACCGGACAGTGTCCGGTGGTGCACCGTGCGCCAGGCTGGCTCTGGTGAAAAGGCCGCTCTCGGGAATTCGCCGGCGGCGTACGGTTATAATTCATCGGACTGTCCAGTGGCGCACCGGACTGTCCGGTGAGTCAATGGTCGGTCGAGCCAACGGTCGGCCGCGGAATCCGCGCGTGACGCGTGGCCGAGCCAACGGTCTGAAGGGGGCACCGGACTGTCTGGTGCGCCAACGGCTCCAAGACTTCAACGGTCGGTTGCGCCGGAAAAGGAAAGAAATCCGCACCGGACAGTGTCCGGTGCGCTAGTCGACAGAAGGCAAGAATTGCCTTCCTGGAATGCTCTCAACGGCTCCTAGCTGCCTTGGGGCTATAAAAGGGACCCCTAGGCGCATGGAGGAGTACACCAAGCATACTTTGAGCATTCTTGATCATTCACACTTCGTCTTTGCGCACTCGTTTGACATTCTTAGTGATTTGAGCTCTGTTCTAGTGAGAACTTTGTGATATTCTTTAGAGCTCAAGTCTTGGCCGTGTGTGTGCGTATTTGCTGTGGACTTGTGTGTTGCTCATCCCATCCTTACTTCGGTGTTCATTTGTGATCATCTTTTGTAAGGGCGAGAGACTCCAAGTTGTGGAGATTCCTCGCAAACGGGATATAGTGAAAGGAAAAGAAACACCGTGGTATCCAAGTGGATCTTTGGATCACTTGAAAGGGGTTGATTGCAACCCTCGTCCGTTGGGACGCCACAACGTGGAGTAGGCAAGTGTTGAACTTGGCCGAACCACGGGATAAACCACTGTGCCTCTCTGTGTTGATCTCTTTGTGGTTATTGTGTCTTGCAAGAACTCCTCTCTAGTCACTTGGCTTTATTGCTCTAACACTTAATCAAGTCTTTGGCTTTAAGTTTTAAGCTTTTACAGGATCACCTATTCACCCCCTTTAGGTGCTCTCAATGTTACGTTACGACCAAAGTTAAATTTTTCATTTTTTTCGTATTTTCATTGTTTTATAGCCCTTTGTTATTAGCCAATGTCATGGCATGGAAACTTCCATCGCTACATAGTACATGGATCTTGGAGTAGTTTTAGCTTGCCAAATGCTATAAGGTGATGGAAAGTGAAGACTTGATGCATAAATATTATGACTATTTAATTTTCTATCTTAACACTCTTCATATATGCTAGCTTACCTAAACTTTATTATATCTTCTAGTAATTTCCTAGAAATTCACATATTACATGCAACTAGGCAAATTAGCAAAGTAAAAGGTATATGAACATTCCTTCTTAGTTTACTATTACCGAAAAATAACATTTTTCTCATTTCAGAGGCTTCCAGGTAACTTTAGATGTAAATTGTTATGCTTAATGTTTATTCACACCAGTACTCTATTATAGTCATCATACATGTATTCTTGTATGTGTTTATCAACTGAAAGGTTTAGTTTTTGTTTGTGAACCATTATTGCCACTGTTGCGATACCACATACATGCTCATTTTTTCCATAAGAAAGGCATATGACTATGTTGTAGGTGAAGCTCCTCCCACATGGGAAGAATACGATTATTCTGTTAGCATCTCTGTAGCTCACCATTTGCGGTTGTGATCAATGCACACAAAGACAGAAACAACTATAGTTTTCTAAGCGTGGATCTAATGAAACGGAACTATATTATGTTTTGGGAGTGCAATAATACACTTGTTTAATAATGGGAAAAACATTTAAATTTTATCATTAACACTGTATTACGTGTCCATCCACTGTACTTTGTATGAGCGTGTGTAATATATTAAAAATAGCATCTTGTTCTAATTAAGCAGCCGCCATGAGCATCACAGTGCTAAGTTGTTTCTCTATTGATTGTTATACGTGTATATCATGCTATATATGTTGGCTATCAGGCCTTTATGTTTGATTTGCTACCTATATTATGTTTGTACCCTTAAAACTTTTATTGACAGTTATCTTATTAGGTTTATGTTATTAGTGTGTTCTTCTTTTTCATATGCTATAACTAGGTGAGTGCCCGTGCGTTGTAACGGAACATATAATACCACGATAACTTATATATAAAATGTGTGTTATACTGTTATGAGAAAAGGTTTCATAATCCATTTGTGATCCTGACCATACAAAATTTTTGAATATTTTAATCTAGTTGTTTCACCACAACATTGCAACCATCAGTACCATACAGACTTTAATATATGCCACGATTTGTATGGTCTCGTCGTTGGAGAGCACGTCCCACCCGTGCTGGAAGAAGTTCCCTCGTACATCGTCAGTCATCAGGCACGCACCACCATACACGCTTGCTTAAACAAAAAGGCAAGTGTGTGTGTTTGCGAAGAGAATTAAAGGCATGTCGGCATAAAAGCTACTCCGACGGTAGTGAAGATGACAAACTGGTCATTGCTATCGGTCCTCCTCTGTGTCGCCTCCGGCGCCGAGATGACGCCACCGTCCTTGATATAGTAGTCGCCGAACACGCGCGACATAGAGAGTCACGACGACTCTTGGCTAGGCTGCCAGACAAAGTGCACCCCGAGCTTATCAGTGAGGTAGTACCTGACCGTTGCACCACTGGATGCACTACTCCTCTGCATACATCATGTTCGAGGACACTCACACAACGTCAGTAACGGCCCTCGTTCCAGCGCACAAAAATTCATGGCCGGTCAGTTGCGACTTACGTGGCAGGTTGGGCTTCAGGTGAATGATGAGCTGGATGGCGTGATGACGCCGTCATCGGATGGGTGCTTAGAACAACCCGAGAGTCGCCGACGTTGGCGACGACCATGAGGTCCCCCTGTTTGACGATGGACAGCGCAGTGCAGCCGCTCTGGACTGCGTCCAAGCAGCTGCTGCGCCGGAGCTTGTCGTCCACAGAGACGCATGCGGCACGTAGGACTGCTTCTAGAGGTCGAACTGACAGTCGTCAGGCTTCTTCTCGTCATCGATAAGCGGCGTCAACGCGAGCGCCTCCTGCTAGTGGTGTTTGTTCGTGGTTTCCAAGTAAGAAACATAGATTCATCCTTGGCGTTGGTTTATAAAAATGACTCATAAGTTAGACCCATGGAAAAAAATATTACGGAGAATAAATGTCACGCATGCAAAAAAAGGAATTTAAGCTGAAAACATTATTCAAACAAAAAAATTTGCATGCAAGGCTCTTCTTTAAATACTACTCCCTCCATCCAAAAATATAATTTAAGAATCTAAGTGATACTTATCTACTACTGCGCATTGTTCAATGGTAGCAGATGGGCTTGGTGAGAGATGCAGTAGATGTTTTTCCTGTCATAGATGTAGACAGAAACACACATGTAGTGTAGCGGTAGCTACTGCTTGCGTTGGCCTAGGGGCGCGGGTGCAATGTGTTTTTTAATTTTAGCTAGGTGTGGGTTGTGCGAGGGAATGAAAATGTGAATGAGTGTGGGCTGTGCGAGGAGGGGAAAATGGGAAAGGCATGATTGTTGGTTGTGCGAGGAGGGGGAACGAAAAAGAAAGAACAAGAAATGGAAATGACAGAATAGAGAATGTTGGGATACTCTTATAGTCTTAATAAGTAGTAGATATTCACAATTAATTGTATTGTTCCAAAAGGATATATGTGGTGCCAACTCCGTGCAAGAACGCACCTAATCGCTAGTAGATAATAGATAGCCTAATAATGTTTGTTGGCGTAGTGTTGCATGCACTAGTTACGTGCAACGACGACGAGGCCCGGCCAGCCAATAGGAACACGACAGGATGGCCCACTGGCGCGACCTCCTAATGCGATGCTGGCTCGTATGTACCCTATAAAGGCAACATTAGTCGACGTCAAACAGCACATTTAGCGGACGAAAGCATGCCTGGTGCTAGCTAGATCACTCCAAAAATCTGTCAACTGTCACCCGCCCGGAGCAACCAACAGTGCCCAATATTTTAGTGCGCGAACGCGAGTAGGGTTAATCAAACGTCCTCTCACAAATGAATCATCAGGGATAGATGTAATCAATCATAGACTTATACTAATCATAATCATCATTTCATGCATGCATGCGACGATGATGGGCTGGTAGGGTGCATTATTAGGTCCCACATTTTTGTCCTTATTTACCTTTTACCACTTCACCATGATCTTGCTCACGTGTCCACTCCCACAGTTTCAAATTTTAAGCCGTTTTTTAGTGTTGCGAAACTTGTCTGATTTCAGTCAGATTTATCAGAAAGCAAATTTATTATTATGTACAATATCCTCTCCTATCCATCCAAAAAGGATACAACTACGAGATTTGCGCAAGTTAAATTGTTGGACTTCTCAAGAAGTGCGAATTGCATTCTTCTGTTGATGAAAGTAGTATCAAAAATATATCTCATGGTCTGATGTTGTAAACTTTGTGTGTGTTTTGATCAGAGTTATACACACACACACGAGGATGTTATTCACCACCTAGGGTCACCCGAACAGCCCACCCAATCAGATCCGTCGAACCACCCATGCGCACTAGCCCCCAATCAGATCCGTCGAACCACCCATACGCACTAGCCCCCAATCAGATCTGTCGAACCACCCATGCGCACTAGCCCACCCAACCGATTCCCCACACGTCGCCGCTCACGTGTCCCGCTTGGCCACGCCCCGCTCGCCATTAGTCCCTTCGCTTTGCGGCCATTGGAGCCAGCCACCGATATCCGTCAGCGATTAACCAACTCTGCTTCGTTCGGTCCAATCTGCCACCGCGACGAACCACGCCACCCCAACGTCTGCAATTCCTCATTGTCGCGTCTCCACTCATCTGTCGCAGTCACCCCTCATGTCCTCGACTCATCACCTTAAATTGTTGAATCTTTATTCCTAAATGGTTAGAATAAACCTTGAATTGTTGAATGTTTCTCTTCTTTGTAAAATTTTAAAAACGATGAGTGACTAAAGTAAACATTGAATAGTTGAATATTTGTTTATGTTGTATGTTGAAGTAAACATTGAATGATTGAATATTTGTTTTTGCACGCTATAGAAGGCGGACTAATTAGCCACGTTAGACACGCGCGAGGCCATTTTAGTTCCCAGTTGTGGGGGATAGATATCCCCCGGGTCCACTAAAGGAGTAAAAGACCTCACGAAAGGCCCAAGGGCCCAATAGATCGTAAGGTCATTCTTTCGTGGGCCTAGGGAGAGACAATCAACAAAGCAGAGAAGACGTAAGACCGGATTGGTGCAAACCCGGACGACCCACAACGTCGAACGAGTAAATCGCAACAGAGACCCGAGTTTCCCGCGCTGAAGCCCCCATGCAGCGAAGCCATGCGAGGATAAGTCGGCGAGGGTTACGTAGGGATAAATTCAAGAGGTTCACTACCTTTTAGCGACTTGTAGTTATCATATCCACATGTACTGCCCCACGGTCGAGTATATAAGGCCTAGGGGGCACCCCTTCAGAACGATCGACCCTATCTCACTTAGCCATCCACATCAACTCTCTAGGTCTCCAATTCAGAGAGCCCTCTTGTAACCACGCTCACATACTCACCAGGACGTAGGGCGTTACGCATCTCTAAGCGGCCCGAACCTGCAAATCTTGTCCACTGTCCCTCGTGCGATCGGCACGAACCATTTTGCTACAGTCGTTGACACCGTCCTACTCCTAAAAACACCTCGAGGGGCAACCCCGGGTGCGCGGTCGGACCCAAAACACCGACAGCTGGCGCGCCAGGTAGGGGGTGTGTCGACGATCCAAGCTAGCTCAATGGCCGTCACTTTCAACAGCAAGATCACCATGTGTCGGTGTTTTGGGTCCGACCGCACACCCGGGGTTGCCCCTCGAGGTGTTTTTAGGAGTAGGACGGTGTCAACGACTGTAGCAAAATGGTTCGTGTCGATCGCACGAGGGACAGTGGACAAGATTTGCAGGTTCGGGCCGCTTAGAGATGTGTAACGCCCTACGTCCTGGTGAGTATGTGAGCGTGGTTACAAGAGGGCTCTCTGAATTGGAGACCCAGAGAGTTGATGTGGATGGCTAAGTGAGATAGGGTCGATCGTTCTGAAGGGGTGCCCCCTAGGCCTTATATACTCGACCGTGGGGCAGTACATGTGGATATGATAACTACAAGTCGCTAAAAGGTAGTGAACCTCTTGAATTTATCCCTACGTAACCCTCGCCGACTTATCCTCGCATGGCTTCGCTGCATGGGGGCTTCAGCGCGGGAAAGTCGGGTCTCTGTTGCGATTTACTCGTTCGACGTTGTGGGCCGTCCGGGTTTGCACCAATCCGGTCTTACGTCTTCTCTGCTTTGTTGATTGTCTCTCCCTAGGCCCATGAAAGAATGACCTTACGATCTATTGGGCCCTTGGGCCTTTCGTGAGGTCTTTTACTCCTTTAGTGGACCCGGGGGATATCTATCCCCCACAAGCCCCCGATCTTTGGGTTAATTTGGAGGTAATCAACCCAAAGATCCAAGGTCCAAAAAATGACTTCCTGCTGTCTTCTCTTGCTCCGATCACTCGTTTGACCAAAGCTTAGTTTCGTGCTTGTGCCTTAGAGGTCGGCATTTCGATTTGTACGATTCTGAACTTCATTGGGTGCACCGGAGGTGCACCCAATGGGTGTAGCCCCCGACCTTTGAGTAGATTTTAGAAGATAATCTACTCGAAGGTCTTCCCCAGAAATTATCTCCATTTGTGCTCCTGCATCTTGGTTGAGGATTGGTCTTTTTAATCTTGTCTCACGCCTTAGAAGTCGGCACTATCTCGGTTTGGAATGATAATCCATGGGGTGCACCGGAGGTGCACCCAATGGGTGTAGCCCCCGACCTTCAAATGGATTTTTTAAGGATAATCCATTCGAAGGTCCTCCTTTTGTTTGTAAAAATTGGCATGAAGCTATTTGCATTATGCTTTGGAGGTCAGCATTATGTCATCAGTATTTTGCTGCAGAGGTCAGCGTATATTTTGTCTTTAGCAGCCGAGTTTGTAATCCATCCATATCTTGCTAGGTAGTGCAATTTATTTGCTTCTGCGATTGATTGGACGTTTGATGGACGTTCTCTGTCTAGTCTTCACGTCGCTTCTATCGACCATATCTTGTACTTTGCTGGCTATATTTGGCTTTCCTCTGATCCTTACTGATATCTCATTTTTGTCTTGAGGTATTCACTGCGTGCTCTGCACGGATGTGACCGTTTTGAAAAATATACTGATAATTCCTGGGCGTCCCCCCCCAATGGGTGTGGGTAAGGGACGGCTTGGTACGCTGAGTGTTTTAGTCGGCTGCTTCTGAGTAGTAATGTGATGGGACGGCTAGTGTAATCATATCCTTTGCGCTGTTGACTGGAGTCCCAATGGGTGTAGTGTTGCATGAAACGGCGTCAGCCGCCTGACGTGTCTCCAGACGGGTGGAAGTGCTTATTGAATGCTTTGCGACTGTTCAGTGACCACGGTTGGAGGTGAGCGGTTGCCTTTCCCTTCTATAAATAACGCCGTTGCTCCTCTGGTTTTTTCATATCTCTTCGCTGTTCCTTACTGCCTCCTTCTCTTCCCTTCTGTCTGCTTCCGCCATGGGCAAGAGTAACAAACGCAAGCGTGAGCCGACTCCTCCGTCGGAGGACTTCGGCGACTCGGAATACTCGGAGGAGGAGTTCTCCTCCGAGTCCGAGGGGTCTTCGGCTCCCGTCTCTCCCCCGGCGTCGTCTGATGATTCAGACGACTCCCAGGGGATTGCCGCGGAAGTCTGGACGTACATCCGGGCCGTCGAGCGCTCCGGGCTCGAGGGCTCGGATGAGTCTGAGTTCTCCTCGGACGAGGAGGACTCGGACGGCGGCGAGGACGAAGATGACGACGACGACGACGGCGACGACGACGACGGTGGCGACCGCGACGGTGACGGCAGCGGCAGCGGCGGGGGCAGCGGCGGCAAGGGCAGCACCAGAGGCGGCAGCAGCACGGGCAGCACCAGAGGCGGCAGCAGCAAGGGCAGCACCAGGGGCGGCGGCAGCAAGGGCAGCAGCAGCAAGGCCAGTGGCTAAACGCCACTGGTCTTTAGATATTAGTATAGTGTAGTTAGAATAATGTAGTAGTAATGTAGAGTAGTATAGTGTAGTATAGTAGTAGTAGTAATGTAGTAATAGTAGGGAAGCACCAACTCGCAAAGAGTTGGTTTGTAAGCTTATTATCTTCCCTTTAATGAAAAACTGACGTTGGCCCCTTCTCGATGACTCGCTTTCCCTGATTATTGAACTGATTCTTTTGAGACAGTAGATGAATAACTTGTGCATCACACTGACGCTTCCAGAAGTAGCTGCCGAATAATCCTGTAGTCGATATCGGCGTTTTAGAAGCAACGCCGAGCGATTGAAGGTCGACGTCGTCATTTTAGAAGTAATGCCGAGCTTTCGAACACGAGATCAGCGTTTTAGAGACAACGCCGAGTGACTGGAGGTCGACGTCGGCATTTTAGAAGTAACGCCGAGCGATTGAATACGAGATCAGCGTTTTAGAGGCAACGCCGAGTGAGTGGAGGTGACGTCGGCATTTTAGAGGTAATGCCGAGCGACTGAAGATGAAATCAGCGTTTTAGAGTCAACGCCGAGTGACTGGAGGTCGACGTCGGCATTTTAGAAGTAATGCCGAGCGACTGAATAGAAAATCGGCGTTTTAGAGGCAACGCCGAGTGGTTGGAGGTCGACATCGGCATTTTAGAAGTAATGCCGAGCGATTGAATACGAGATCAGCGTTTTAGAGGCAACACCGAGTGAGTGGAGGTGACGTCGGCATTTTAGAGGTAATGTCGAGCGACTGAAGATGAAATCAACGTTTTAGAGTCAACGCCGAGTGATAGCCGGCCGCATGAGTTATTTTGAGGATGATAACCGAGTGATGAAGTGGCACATCGGCTTTTTGGAAATAACTGCCGGATGACCACGTGGCATGCTGGGGTTTCGGAAATAACCGCCGGGTGATGACTGGGCACTTTTTGAAGCGGTATCTGGCTCGAGAATATCCCATAAGAGTTGCGCTTTTAGCCGCCTTTGCTTTCCGTGCCCTAGTTCTTGCATTCCCGCATCTGAATCTTCTCTGCCACTCGCCTCCTACTCTGCTCGCTGGTAAAAATCGAGATGGCGCCCAAGAGGAAAGCTGCGAGCTCGTCTACTGCGGTGATCCCTCCAATCGACCCCAACAGCCAGTTGCCTTTCGCAGGTAACCATATGTCCATTATTTCCGAAGCTGAACTCCTCCACCTCGTATCCATCGGGGTTCTTTCTCCGCGGGAACTCTGTTCTTGGCGGATTTGCCGCGGGTCTACTGTCCCAACAGAGGATACCCACGAGTCTGTAGTCTACGCTCCTTTTCTTCTCCGCGGCCTCGGCCTTCCCATCTCTCCTTTTTTCCGCGGCCTCCTTGATTTCTACCACATTAACTTGACACATTTGAATCCTAATTCCATTATGCAAATCTCCATTTTCATCCACTTATGTGAAGCCTTTCTCGGCGTGCTGCCGCATTTCGGTTTATGGAAGTATCTGTATCATTGTCGCCCTGGGATGGCCGGGGGACAACATCAGTTGGTTGGAGGTGCCAGTTTGGAGATGCGCCGTGGGCGGAAAACTGAGTACCTTGAGATTCCCCTCAAGGATAGCATTAAGGGGTGGCGTCTAGAGTGGTTTATAGTTGATAATTATGGAAATTCTCTTCCCTCCCGGTCGGGAAGACAGCCAGACGTTCGCACTCCGAGTTGGACTGAGTCTCCCACAGATCAGGAAGTGGCTGAGGCAGGTGTGTTGCTAACTGAAGTTGGATTGCTGAAAGAGAGAGGTCTAACTACTGAAGCTGTGGTCACTGATTTTGTTTTCAAGAACATTCAGCCACTGAAAGACAGGGCCTATCCGGCATATCTGTATAGAGGGCTAGCCGACTCAACTCGGGTTACCAATAGGAGAATTCCTTCTGTAGACTTGGTAAGCCGACTTGAGATGATCCTCAGGGGTAAGGTTTCAAATGTTGGTGCTCCAGTGGCATACTCGGCCTGGAACCTACCTCCTCTCAAAGCTTTCACCCTTTTTGTGTCAAATCCGCCTGTGATTGATGGCAATTTGGGCCTTAGAGTGCGACCCTCTGCTGAAGAAGTCAGTACTTTGGTTGCTTCGCTTGGGGAGATTCCTGATGATGAACGGCAGGTTTATTTTGAAGTGCCCCTGAACCCTAGTGATGCGGACATAAATGACATGCTTGATCTGTTAGCTGAGGATTCATCCGACGCTGCTCCTGTTGGTACGTTGGCAGTGGTGCCCCTTCCAGAGGTTGATACAACTTTGGATGTCCCGAAACCTGTCAGTACTCGCCCGAGGCGCCCTAGCCGAACCAGTCAGCCTGAGCCTTCTGCTGATGAGCAAAAGAAGAAAAGAAGACGCCTCCGACGAGTATCCAGTTTTGATGAGGACGCTGGTACCTTAGCTCCTGCTGCTGAAGAAGTGCCTGCAACTGGCCTTACCGACGCTGACCCCAATGGGTGTGCCCAAACTGCTGCTGATCCCAATGGGGGTGCTCCATCTGTTGCTGATCCCAATGGGGGTGCTGCTTGCGTTGTTACTGTGGAAGATGAGGAGGAAGAAGATGAAGCTCCTTTAACTCGGAAAAATAGTCGGCAGTTCATCGCCAGCGGTGGAAGTAGTGGAGTTCCTTCTCCTGCTTTGTCTGCCCTTATTGGTCTGCAAGAACTGTCCCTGGCCAATTTTGATCAAACTCTAGAGGATATGGTCCCAGAGGACTTGTTATCAGAGCCTGTGGATGATGATGCAACAGAGACTTGCGCTGCCGCGCCTGATGCTGGGTTGAGGTCATCCCGTGCCTCGTCGACCTTAGAGCGCGATCTCGAGGGTCGGGATGCTGACTTGGATTGTTCTGGTCCCATGGAAGTGGCTGAAGGCCCGTCAACCTTAGAGGTGGTTACTGCAGAGAGCCTGGACCCCAAGAATAGTGCTGACACATGCCCAGCCCCCGAGGATGTCGCCGGGGATGACTTAGCTCGGGTGAAGAGTGTAAGCCACTGCCCAGCCCCCGAGGGTGTTGCCGGGGATGATCCGGCTCAAGTGGGCAGTGCCAACTGTGACCCAGCCCCCGAGGGTGCCCGAGCAGGGTCTCCTTCCTGCACTTCCATGGACGTTCACGCGGGTTCACCTCCACACTCCGGCGGCATGGTGGTAGCCCAAACTCTGGACCAGGGAGTCGCTTTAGAGGGCAGCGTCCCCGCTGATCTGGCGTTTGGCTCTGTTGAAGGCACTGAGCTGATTCCTACTGGTCCGTTGCAAGCTGCTTCGGGTGGTGGTCTTGCACCTGGTTATCAGCTGATTTCTCCTGATTTGGGGATCCCTTCGTTCTTTTCCAACCTCCAGGTACTGTGCTGTACTTTAGCTTGATCTTTACGTTGCATGAACTTTTGTCATTATGTTCATCTGTTCTTCTAATCAGGCTTTGGTAGATGGGATGACCAGCCAGCTGAGATTGCAGGGTGTTTCCGCCCCAGAAGTGGCTTCGTCTCTTGCGTGTTGGAATCCAGTGTCACTTCATCGTCGTGTATCCGAGTTGGAGGCAACTAATGCTGGTTAGTGCCCTTTTTCTTCTCTTTGCCTTTGTTGTGGACTGTTTTACCTTCTGACCTCGGTTTGTTTGATTACTTCTTGCTAGGAATGACTCGGCAGATTGCAATTCTTGAAGAAAAACATTCCCGAGATCAGGCTGAAATGGTTCAACGGTGCGCTGACTTCGAGGAGAAGTACTCTCAGAGTCAAACTGAATTAAATCAGGTTTCCGCTGCCTTGGACGACGCCAACGCCTTGAGTTCTTCTCTTCATGCTCGGCTTGACTCTGAAAAGGTAACTTACAAAACCGTGCCTTGCCTTGCTATGCCCTTATTACTTGCTTGGTTTCTGAAGGAGTTGATTTTTGTTTGCAGGAAGAGAAACGTATCCTTGCTGCTTTTCGTGACAATCTAGACAGATTGTATCGTGATTCTAGCAACTCGCTGACCATCTTGGAGAGGAGTCGCCGCTTTACAATGGAGGAGCTGGACAATCAGCGTTGTAGGCTGCAAGAATCTGCGGACGAAGTGACCCGCCTTAAGCAATTGATATCAGCGAAGGATGCCACCATCAAAGAACTCCGAGCTTCCAAGAATTCCATTGCCCAGGAGTTGGAGGCCTCTCGGCTGGCTACTAAAGTTGCCGAAGAAACTGCGGCTACTCTCAAAGCCCAGCGTGATAAAGCCATGGACAAGGCTATTCGTGCTGGACGAATCTTAATGAGGAGACCCGACGTGGTTGTTCCTGAAGACATAAAGGCCGACGTGAATGCTGCCCCCGATTCCTCGAATTGCCCTTCTTCGTCGGTCGTTCCTGAGAAAGACATTGGAAAATAGAGAAACATTTTGCGTGCTCTGAGCGCGCGCTTAGCATGATCCAGTATTCGTTAGAAGACATCAGCTTATCATTCGAATGACATGATTACTCTCTTATTGTATCAGAATTTATTGGTTCGTAGATTTGTGGTAATGCCGCATGATGATTATGAAATTTGTTTGCGGGATATGGAAGTCATCCCCTGAATTATATAGGCACGAGTATGCTGCACCGGCTTAAGCCACCACTGACTTTAGCCGATAGCTCCGTTATTAGGGCATAGTGGTCACCCCGAGTTAAGCAAGCGTGAGCATGTTGCACCGCCTTAAGTCGTTGCCGGCTTAAGTCGATTGCTCCATTTGTAGGGCATAGTGGTCACCCCGAGTAAGTGTGAGCATGTTGCACCGCCTTAAGTCGTTGCCAACTTAAGTCGATTGCTCCGTTTGTAGGGCATAGTGGTCACCCCGAGTAAGTGTGAGCATGTTGCACCGCCTTAAGTCGTTGCCGACTTAAGTCGATTGCTCCGTTTGTAGGGCATAGTGGTCACCCCGAGTTAAGTAAGCGTGAGCATGTTGCACCGCCTTAAGTCGTTGCCAACTTAAGTCGATTGCTCCGTTTGTAGGGCACAGTGGTCACCCCGAGTTAAGTAAGCGTGAGCATGTTGCACCGCCTTAAGTCGTTGCCGACTTAAGTCGATTGCTCCGTTTATAGGGCATAGTGGTCACCCCGAGTTAAGTAAGCGTGAGCATGTTGCACCGCCTTAAGTCGTTGCCGACTTAAGTCAATTGCTCCGTTTGTAGGGCATAGTGGTCACCCCGAGTTAAGTAAGCGTGAGCATGTTGCACCGCCTTAAGTCGTTGCCGACTTAAGTCGATTGCTCCGTTTGTAGGGTATAGTGGTCACCCCGAGTTAAGTAAGAATGCAAGCCAATCGTAAACGAGCCGAGTATCTTTGAAATCTCTCTTTATTGATGACATATTTCCACTTTACAGAATACATTGTCACCTCAGCAGTTTTGAAACACAGCTAGGGATAAAATTTTCTGAGGTGCTCTATGTTCCAGGAGTTCCCAACTTCTGTGCCATCCATCTGAGTGAGGCGATACGATCCGGGCCGAGTGACTTCTGCTACTACGAAGGGTCCTTCCCATAAGGGCGATAACTTGTGTCGTCCCTCCCCCGTTAGAATTCGGTGGAGGACGAGGTCTCCTACTGAAAAGAACCGTTGCCGCACAGCCTTGTCGTGATAGCGCCTTAGAGTCTGCTGGTACCGTGCTGATTGGATTACCGCATTTAGCCGTTCTTCCTCAAGTACATCAATGTCCTCCAGCCTGGTGGCCTCAGCTTCTGCTATGCTCTCGAAAATCAGCCTTGGCGCCCCGAACTTGAGATCAGCAGGTAGTACTGCCTCCGACCCATAGACCATGAAGAAAGGGGTGTTTCCATGCAGGGCTCGGCTAGGTTGGGTTCTTAGGCTCCAAACAACATAAGGCAATTCTCTTATCCACTTTCCTGCAAATTTTTCATTCTTATCGAAGACCTTTTTCCTGAGTGCCTCCAATATCATTCTGTTAGCTCGCTCAACCTGCCCGTTGGTTCTTGGATGTGCTACAGATGCGTACTTGATCTGAATGCTCTTTTCCTCGCAGAAGTCAAAGAATTCTGAACTGGTGAAGTTGGATCCTAAGTCAGTAATGATATTGTTTGGTATCTCGAATCTGAATATTATGTCTTGTATGAATTCCACGGCCTTAGCAGATGTTAAAGAGGCAATGGGCTTGAACTCTATCCATTTAGTGAATTTGTCAATCGCCACCAATACATGGGTATATCCCCCTTGAGCTTTCTTGAAAGGTCCAATCATATCCAGTCCCCAACATGCGAAAGGCCAAGTTACTGGTATGGTCTGTAGTCGCTGTGCTGGCATGTGTTGTTGCTTTGACAAGTATTGGCAAGCTTCACACCTCTGGACTAACTCGGCTGCATCATTCTTCGCCGTCGGCCAATAGAATCCTGACCTGAAAACCTTTCCGACTAGTGTTCTGGATGATGCATGTATTCCACATTGCCCTGCATGGACCTCCTCCAGAAGTTGTTTCCCAGTGGACGGGAGAACGCACTTCATGAGGATGCCTGACGCGCCCCTTCTGTACAATTCTTCCCCAATGAGTGTATAGTGAGCCGACTGCCTAGCAATGCGCTCTGCCGAGTTCTTGTCGTCTGGCTCTTCTTCATTCTTTATATACTTAATAATCGGCCGTCTCCAGTCATCAGAGTTTGACTCGGGTTGATCTATGATATTGCACTCTTCTGTTTGATCCATTGAGATACTTGGCTGAAGAATTTCTTGCACGAAGACCCCGGGTGGGACCTGAGTTCGACTGGATCCGAGCTTGGACAGTACATCGGCTGCCGTGTTCCGATCTCTTTCTACATGATGAAATTCTAGACCCTCGAATTTATCTTCCAACGTTCGGACGGCTGCGCAGTACTTTCCCATTGAATCACTTGAACAATCTCATTCCTTGTTTATCTGGCTGATGACTACCAGGGAATCTCCGTATACCATCAATCTCTTGACGCCCAGTGATATGGCGATGTTCAATCCGTGTATCAGAGCCTCATACTCGGCTGCATTGTTAGAGGCCGGGAATAGCAGCTGGAGGGCGTACTTGAGGTGTTCGCCTCCAGGTGAGGTGAAGTGAAAGGGAATTAGGCTTACACCTAGTTCCTAAGTTAATTTTGGTGGTTGAATTGCCCAACACAAACAATTGGACTAACTAGTTTGTTCTAGTGTATAAGTTATACAGGTGCTAAAGGTTCACTCTCAGCCAATAAAAAGATCAAGTTTTGGATTCAACCAAGGAGCATAGGGCCAACTGAAGGCACCTCTGGTCTGGCGCACCGGACTGTCCGGTATGCCACCGGACAGTGTCCGGTGCACCACCGGACATGTCCGGTGCACCAGAGGACTCCAACTCCAACTCGTCACCTTCGGGAATTTCTAGAGTCACTCGCGCTATAATTCACCGGACTGTCCGGTGTACACCGGACAGTGTCCGGTGCGCCAAGGAAGATCAGCCTCAGGAACTCGCCAGCTTCGGGAAACGCCGACGGCTAGTCCGCTATAATTCACCGGACATGTCCGGTGTACACCGGACTGTCCGGTGCAACTCCGGAGCAACGGCTACCTCGCGCCAACGGCTACCTGCAGAGCATTAATTGCGCGCTCTGCGCGCGCAGAAGTCAGGCGCGCCCATACTGGCACACCGGACAAGGAACAGTGCATGTCCGGTGTGCACCGGACACCCTGGCGGGCCCACAAGTCAGAAGCTTCAACGGTCAGAATCCAACGGCAGTGATGACGTGGCAGGGGGCACCGGACTGTCCGGTGTGCACCGGACTGTCCGGTGCGCCATCGAACAGACAGCTCCACCAACGGCCACATTTGGTGGTTGGGGCTATAAATACCCCAACCACCCCACCATTCATTGCATCCAAGTTTTCCACTTCTCAACCACTTACAAGAGCTAGGCATTCAATTCTAGACACACCAAAGAGATCAAATCCTCTCCAATTCCACTCAAGGCTTTAGTGATTAGAGAGAGAGATTTGTCGTGTTCTTTTGAGCTCTTGCGCTTGGATTGCTTCTTTTCTTTCTCACTTGTTCTTGTGATCAAAACTCCATTGTAATCAAGGCAAGAGGCACCAATTGTGTGGTGGCCCTTGCGGGGAAGTTTTGTTCCCGGCTTTGATTTGAGAAGAGAAGCTCATTCGGTCCGAGGGACCGTTTGAGAGAGGGAAGGGTTGAAAGAGACCCGGCCTTTGTGGCCTCCTCAACGGGGAGTAGGTTTGCGAGAACCGAACCTCGGTAAAACAAATCCGCGTGTCACACTCTTCATTTGCTTGCGATTGGTTTTGCGCCCTCTCTCGTGGACTCGTTTATATTTCTAACGCTAACCCGGCTTGTAGTTGTGTTTATATTTGTAAATTTCAGTTTCGCCCTATTCACCCCCCCCCCTCTATGCGACTATCAATTGGTATCAAAGCCCGGTGCTTCATTAGAGCCTAACCGCTCGAAGTGATGTCGGGAGATCACGCCAAGAAGGAGATGGAGACCGGCGAAAAGCCCACTACAAGCCACGGGAGCACTTCATCGGAAGAGTCCCGCACCAAGAGGAGGGAAAAGAAGAAGAGCTCCTCCAACAAAGGGAAGGAGAAGAAATCTTCCTCTCACCACAAAGAGAAGAGGGAAAAATCTTCTTCCCACAAACCGCATCGGAGTGGGGACAAGCAAAAGAGGATGAGGAAAGTGGTCTACTACGAGACCGACACTTCATCAACATCAACCTCCGGCTCCGATGCGCCCTCCGTAACTTCTAAACGCCAAGAGCGTAAGAAGTTTAGTAAGATCCCCCTACGCTACCCTCGCATTTCTAAACATGCACCTTTGCTTTCCGTCCCATTAGGCAAACCACCAACTTTTGATGGTGAAGATTATGCTAGGTGGAGTGATTTAATGCGATTTCATCTAACCTCACTCCACAAAAGTATATGGGATGTTGTTGAGTTTGGTGCACAGGTACCGTCAGTAGGGGATAAAGACTATGATGAGGATGAGGTGGCCCAAATCGAGCACTTCAACTCTCAAGCAACAACGATACTCCTCGCCTCTTTAAGTAGAGAGGAGTATAACAAAGTTCAAGGGTTGAAGAGCGCCAAGGAGGTTTGGGATGTTCTCAAAACCGCGCACGAGGGAGATGAGCTCACCAAGATCACCAAGCGGGAAACGATCGAGGGGGAGCTCGGTCGGTTCCGGCTTCGCAAAGGGGAGGAGCCACAACACATGTACAACCGGCTCAAAACCTTGGTGAACCAAGTGCGCAACCTCGGGAGCGTAAAGTGGGATGACCATGAAGTGGTTAAGGTTATTCTAAGATCTCTTATTTTCCTTAACCCTACTCAAGTTCAATTAATTCGTGGTAATCCTAGATATACTAAAATGACCCCCGAGGAAGTATTCGGGCATTTTGTAAGTTTTGAGTGCATGATCGAAGGCTCGAGGAAGATCAACGAGCTTGACGATCCCTCCACATCCGAAGCTCAACCCGTCGCATTCAAGGCGACGGAAGAAAAGAAGGAGGAGTCTACACCAAGTCGACAACCAATAGACGCCTCCAAGCTCGACAATGAGGAAATGGCGCTAGTCATCAAAAGCTTCCGCCAAATACTCAAGCAAAGGAGAGGGAAAGACTACAAGTCCCGCTCCAAGAAGGTTTGCTACAAGTGTGGTAAGCCCGGTCACTTTATTGCTAAATGTCCATTATCAAGTGATAGTGACAGGGGCGACGACAAGAAGGGGAGAAGAAAGGAGAAGAAGAGGTACTACAAGAAGAAGGGCGGCGATGCCCATGTTTGTCGGGAGTGGGACTCCGACGAAAGCTCAAGCGACTCCTCCGACGACGAGGACGCCGCCAACATCGCCGTCACCAAGGGACTTCTCTTCCCCAACGTCGGCCACAAGTGCCTCATGGCAAAGGACGGCAAAAAGAAGGTAAAATCAAGATCCTCCACTAAATATGAAACCTCTAGTGATGAAAATGCTAGTGATGAGGAGGATAATTTGCGTACCCTTTTTGCCAACCTCAACATGCAACAAAAGGAAAAACTTAATGAATTAATTAGTGCCATCCATGAAAAGGATGATCTCTTGGACACTCAAGAGGACTTCCTTATTAAAGAAAATAAGAAGCATGTTAAGGTTAAAAATGCTTATGCTCTAGAGATTGAGAAATGTGAAAAATTATCTAGTGAGCTAAGCACTTGCCGTGAGATGATTGACAACCTTAGGAATGAAAATGCTAGTTTAAATGCTAAGGTTGATTCCCATGTTTGTAATGTTTCAATTCCTAATCCTAGAGATAATAATGATGATTTAATTACTAAGGCTAAAGAACTAGATGTTTGCAATGCTACCATTTCCAATCTTAGAGATAAAAATGATATTCTTCATGCTAAGATTGTTGAACTTAATTCTTGCAAACCCTCTACATCTATTGTTGAGCATGTATCTATTTGTACTAGATGTAGAGATGTTGATATTAATGCTATTCATGATCATATGACTTTAATTAAACAACAAAATGATCATATAGCAAAACTAGATGCTAAAATTGCCGAGCACAACCTAGAAAATGAGAAATTTGCTCGTAGCATGCTTTATAATGGGAGACGCCCGGGCATCAAGGATGGCATTGGCTACCAAAAGGGAGATAATGTCAAACTTAGTGCCCCTCCTAAAAAATTGTCAAACTTTGTTAAGGGCAAGGCTCCCATGCCTCAGGACAACGAGGGTTACATTTTGTACCCTGCCGGCTATCCTGAGAGCAAAATTAGGAGAATTCATTCTAGGAAGTCTCACTCTGGCCCTAATCATGCATTTTTGTATAAGGGTGAGACATCTAGCTCTAGGCAACCAACCCGTGCTAAGTTGCCTAAGAAGAAAATTCCTAATGCATCAAATGAACATAGCATTTCATTTAAGACTTTTGATGCATCTTATGTTTTAACTAACAAATCCGGCAAGGTAGTTGCCAAATATGTTGGGGGCAAGCACAAGGGCTCCAAGACTTGTGTTTGGGTACCCAAAGTTCTTGTGTCTAATGCCAAAGGACCCAAAACCATTTGGGTACCTAAAGTCAAGAACTAAAATTGTTTTGTAGGTTTATGCATCCGGGGGCTCAAGTTGGATCATTGACAGCGGGTGCACAAACCACATGACAGGGGAGAAAAGGATGTTCTCCTCCTATGAGAAAAACCAGGATCCCCAACGAGCTATCACATTCGGGGATGGAAATCAAGGTTTGGTCAAAGGTCTTGGTAAAATAGCTATATCTCCTGACCATTCTATTTCCAATGTTTTTCTTGTAGATTCTTTAGATTACAATTTGCTTTCCGTATCTCAATTATGTCAAATGGCCTACAACTGTCTTTTCACTGATATAGGTGTCACTGTCTTTAGAAGAAGTGATGATTCAATAGCATTTAAGGGTGTGTTAGAGGGTCAGCTATACTTAGTAGATTTTGATAGAGCTGAACTCGACACATGCTTAATTGCTAAGACTAACATGGGTTGGCTCTGGCACCGCCGACTAGCCCATGTTGGGATGAAGAATCTTCACAAACTTCTAAAGGGAGAACACATTTTAGGATTAACAAATGTTCATTTTGAGAAAGACAGGATTTGTAGCGCATGCCAAGCAGGGAAGCAAGTTGGCACTCATCATCCGCATAAGAACATAATGACGACCGACAGGCCACTGGAGCTCCTACACATGGATCTATTCGGCCCGATCGCTTACATAAGCATCGGCGGGAGTAAGTACTGTCTAGTTATTGTGGATGATTATTCTCGCTTCACTTGGGTATTCTTTTTACAGGAAAAATATCAAACCCAAGAGACCTTAAAGGGATTCTTGAGACGGGCTCAAAATGAGTTCGGCTTAAGGATCAAGAAAATAAGAAGCGACAACGGGACGGAGTTCAAGAATTCTCAAATTGAAGGTTTTCTTGAGGAGGAGGGCATCAAGCATGAGTTCTCTTCTCCCTACACCCCACAACAAAATGGTGTAGTGGAGAGGAAGAATCGAACTCTATTGGACATGGCAAGGACCATGCTTGATGAGTACAAGACTTCGGATCGGTTTTGGGCGGAGGCGGTCAACACCGCTTGCTACGCCATCAACCGGTTGTATCTACACCGAATCCTCAAGAAGACATCCTATGAACTCCTAACCGGTAAAAAGCCCAACATTTCATATTTTAGAGTCTTTGGTAGCAAATGCTTTATTCTTGTTAAAAGAGGTAGAAAATCTAAATTTGCTCCTAAGACTGTAGAAGGCTTTTTACTTGGTTATGACTCAAACACAAGGGCATATAGGGTCTTTAACAAGTCCACTGGACTAGTTGAAGTCTCATGTGACGTTGTGTTTGATGAAACTAACGGCTCTCAAGTAGAGCAAGTTGATCTTGATGAGATAGGTGATGAAGAGGCTCCATGCATCGCGCTAAGGAACATGTCCATTGGGGATGTGTGTCCTAAGGAATTCGAAGAGCCTCCAAATGCACAAGATCAACCGTCCTCCTCCATGCAAGCATCTCCACCAACTCAAAATGAGGAAGAGGCTCAAGTTGATGAAGAAGAAGATCAATCAAATGAGCCACCTCAAGATAACGGCATAGATCAAGGGGGAGATGCAAATGATCAAGACAAGGAGGATGAAGAGCAAAGGCCGCCACACCCAAGAGTCCACCAAGCAATCCAACGAGATCACCCCGTCGACACCATCCTCGGCGACATTCATAAGGGGGTAACTACTAGATCTCGTGTTGCACATTTTTGTGAGCATTACTCGTTTGTTTCCTCTATTGAGCCACACAAGGTAGAGGAAGCACTCCAAGATTCGGATTGGGTGATGGCAATGCAAGAGGAGCTCAACAACTTCACTAGGAATGAGGTATGGCATTTAGTTCCACGTCCTAACCAAAATGTTGTAGGAACCAAATGGGTCTTCCGCAACAAGCAAGATGAGCATGGTGTGGTGACAAGGAACAAAGCTCGACTTGTGGCCAAGGGATACTCCCAAGTCGAAGGTTTGGATTTCGGTGAAACCTATGCACCCGTAGCTAGGCTTGAGTCAATTCGTATATTATTAGCCTATGCTACTTACCATGGCTTTAAGCTTTATCAAATGGACGTGAAAAGTGCCTTCCTCAATGGACCAATCAAGGAAGAGGTCTATGTTGAGCAACCTCCCGGCTTTGAAGACAGTAAGTATCCTAACCATGTCTATAAGCTCTCTAAGGCGCTTTATGGGCTCAAGCAAGCCCCAAGAGCATGGTATGAATGCCTTAGAGACTTTCTTATTGCTAATGGCTTCAAAGTCGGTAAAGCCGATCCTACTCTATTCACTAAAACTCTTGAAAATGATTTGTTTGTATGCCAAATCTATGTTGATGATATTATATTTGGGTCTACTAACGAATCTACATGTGAAGAGTTTAGTAGGATCATGACACAAAAGTTCGAGATGTCTATGATGGGGGAGTTGAAGTATTTTCTAGGATTCCAAGTCAAGCAACTCCAAGAGGGCAACTTCATTAGTCAAACAAAGTATACTCAAGACATTCTAACCAAGTTTGGAATGAAGGATGCCAAACCCATCAAGACACCCATGGGAACAAATGGGCATCTCGACCTCGACACGGGAGGTAAGTCCGTGGATCAAAAGGTATACCGGTCGATGATAGGTTCATTACTCTATTTATGTGCATCTCGACCGGACATTATGCTTTCTGTTTGCATGTGTGCAAGATTCCAATCCGACCCTAAGGAATCCCACCTTACGGCCGTAAAACGAATCTTGAGATATTTGGCTTATACTCCTAAGTTTGGGCTTTGGTACCCTCGGGGATCCACATTTGATTTGATTGGTTATTCAGATGCCGATTGGGCGGGGTGCAAAATCAATAGGAAGAGCACATCGGGGACTTGCCAGTTCTTGGGAAGATCCTTGGTGTCTTGGGCTTCAAAGAAGCAAAATTCGGTTGCTCTTTCCACCGCCGAAGCCGAGTATATTGCCGCAGGCCACTGTTGCGCGCAATTGCTTTGGATGAGGCAAACCCTGCGGGACTACGGTTACAAATTAACCAAGGTCCCTTTGCTATGTGATAATGAGAGTGCAATCAAGATGGCCGACAATCCCGTCGAGCATAGCCGCACTAAGCACATAGCCATTCGGTATCATTTTCTTAGGGATCACCAACAAAAGGGAGATATCGAGATTTCTTATATTAACACTAAAGATCAATTAGCCGATATCTTTACCAAGCCTCTTGATGAACAAACTTTTACCAAACTTAGGCATGAGCTCAATATTCTTGATTCGCGCAATTTCTTTTGCTAGATTGCACACATAGCTCATTCATATACCTTTGATCATATCTCTTTCATATGTTATGACTAATGTGTTTTCAAGTCTATTTCAAACCAAGTCATAGGTATATTGAAAGGGAATTGGAGTCTTCGGCGAAAACAAAGGCTTCCACTACGTAACTCATCCTTCGCCGTCGCTCCAAGTCACTCTCCATTCTTGGGGGAGAAAAAGAATGAGCATCAAAGGATCGGACTTCGTCTTTGGTATAATCTTAACTCATTTATTTATGACCAAAGGGGAAGATAGCTCTTTGAGGGCTCTAATGATTCCGTTTTTGGCGATTCATGCCAAAGGGGGAGAAAGTAAGAGCCCAAAGCAAAAGGACCGCACCACCACCAATTTCAAAAACTTAGTGTTGAATATTTTCAATTGGTATCCTTTTGTGTTCAAAAGGGGGAGAAAGTAGTATTTCAAAAATGATATATCAAAACCCTCTTGAACACTAAGAGGAGGATTTCATTTAGAGGGAGTTTTGTTTAGTCAAAGGAAAAGCATTTGAATCAGGGGGAGAAAATTTCAAATTTTGAAAATGCTTTGCAAAATCTTATTCATTTACCTTTGACTATTTGCAAAAGAACGTTGAAAAGTATTTACAAAACAGTTTGCAAAAACAAAACATGTGGTGCAAGCGTGGTCCAAAATGTTAAATAAGAAAGAAACAATCCATGCATATCTTATAAGGTTTTATATTGGTTCAATTCCAAGCAACCTTTGCACTTACATTCTACAAACTAGTTCAATTATGCACTTCTATATTTGCTTTGGTTTGTGTTGGCATCAATCACCAAAAAGGGGGAGATTGAAAGGGAATTAGGCTTACACCTAGTTCCTAAGTTAATTTTGGTGGTTGAATTGCCCAACACAAACAATTGGACTAACTAGTTTGTTCTAGTGTATAAGTTATACAGGTGCTAAAGGTTCACTCTCAGCCAATAAAAAGATCAAGTTTTGGATTCAACCAAGGAGCATAGGGCCAACCGAAGGCACCTCTGGTCTGGCGCACCGGACTGTCCGGTATGCCACCGGACAGTGTCCGGTGCACCACCGGACATGTCTGGTGCACCAGAGGACTCCAACTCGTCACCTTCGGGAATTTCCAGAGGCACTCGCGCTATAATTCACCGGACTGTCCGGTGTACACCGGACAGTGTCCGGTGCGCCAAGGAAGATCAGCCTCAGGAACTCGCCAGCTTCGGGAAACGCCGACGGCTAGTCCGCTATAATTCACCGGACATGTCCGGTGTACACCGGACTGTCCGGTGCAACTCCGGAGCAACGGCTACCTCGCGCCAACGGCTACCTGCAGAGCATTAATTGCGCGCTCTGCGCGCGCAGAAGTCAGGCGCGCCCATACTGGCACACCGGACAAGGAACAGTGCATGTCCGGTGTGCACCGGACACCCTGGCGGGCCCACAAGTCAGAAGCTTCAACGGTCAGAATCCAACGGCAGTGATGACGTGGCAGGGGGCACCGGACTGTCCGGTGTGCACCGGACTGTCCGGTGCGCCATCGAACAGACAGCTCCACCAACGGCCACATTTGGTGGTTGGGGCTATAAATACCCCAACCACCCCACCATTCATTGCATCCAAGTTTTCCACTTCTCAACCACTTACAAGAGCTAGGCATTCAATTCTAGACACACCAAAGAGATCAAATCCTCTCCAATTCCTCTCAAGGCTTTAGTGATTAGAGAGAGAGATTTGCCGTGTTCTTTTGAGCTCTTGCGCTTGGATTGCTTCTTTTCTTTCTCACTTGTTCTTGTGATCAAAACTCCATTGTAATCAAGGCAAGAGGCACCAATTGTGTGGTGGCCCTTGCGGGGAAGTTTTGTTCCCGGCTTTGATTTGAGAAGAGAAGCTCATTCGGTCCGAGGGACCGTTTGAGAGAGGGAAGGGTTGAAAGAGACCCGGCCTTTGTGGCCTCCTCAACGGGGAGTAGGTTTGCGAGAACCGAACCTCGGTAAAACAAATCCGCGTGTCACACTCTTCATTTGCTTGCGATTTGTTTTGCGCCCTCTCTCGTGGACTCGTTTATATTTCTAACGCTAACCCGGCTTGTAGTTGTGTTTATATTTGTAAATTTCAGTTTCGCCCTATTCACCCCCCCCTCTAGGCGACTATCATGAAGAGAATCCCTGCTCCTGCTCCCTGCAGCTTCAGCGAGCCATCAAAATACATTCGCCATACTTCTGCAGTTTCTGGATTATCTGGTACTTGCTGTTCTGTCCACTCTGATACGAAATCAACCAATGCTTGAGTTTTGATGGCAGTTCGAGGTCGGAACTCGATGTCGTGTGATCCCAGCTCGCAAGCCCACTTGGCTATTCGACCAAGGGCTTCCTTGTTGTGAAGAATATCCCCTATTGGAAAACCAGTGACTACTATGACTTTGTGGTCGTCAAAGTAGTGACGCAACTTGCGGGCAGTTAGAAGTACTGCGTATAATAGCTTCTGAACTTGAGGATACTTTTTCTTCGAGGGGCCTAGAACTTCACTGATGAAGTAGACGGGATGTTGCACTGGATAGGCATGTCCTTCTTCTACTCGCTCGACTACCAACGCGGTGCTTACCACGTGAGTCGTGCAAGAGATGTACAGTAGCAAATCTTCAGCCGGTTGAGTCGATGTAGCTCGCCGGGGTGGTTTCAGTACTGGTGGTGTTGTCAAGAATTTCTTCAGTGCGTCTAGAGCTTCTTGTGCTTCTGAAGTCCATTGAAACTTATCCACCTTCTTGAGTAGCTTGTAAAATGGCAAACCTTTCTCTCCCAGCCTAGATATAAATCTGCTCAGAGCTGCCATACATCCAGTAAGTCGCTGAACCTTCTTTTGTGACCGAGGAGCTTCCATCTTCATGATAGCTTCAATCTTATCCGGATTAGCCTCGATTCCCCGGTGGCTGACGATAAACCCGAGCAACTTTCCTGCTGGTACCCCGAAAACACATTTTTCAGGATTGAGCTTCCATCTATATCTTCTTAGGCTGTTGAAAACCAACTGTAAATCTTCGATGAAGTTTTCCGAATTCTCTGTTTTGATCACCACATCATCCACGTAAGCTTCCACACGCTTGCCCCAGTGATCGGCTAAGCATGTTTGAATAGCTCTCTGATAAGTCGCTCCAGCGTTTTTGAGGCCAAACGGCATGGAGGTATAACAGAAAGCACCAAACGGTGTGACGAACGCCGTTTTTTCCTCGTCTTCCTTTGCCAAACTAATCTGGTGATACCCGGAATAGCAATCTAAGAAAGACAGCACAGAACATCCAGTGGTGGAGTCCACCACCTGATCTATCCTCGGGAGCCTGAAGGGATCCTTCGGACAGTGTTTGTTGAGATCAGTATAGTCGACGCACATGCGCCAATCCACTTTATTCTTTTTGAGTACAAGAACAGGGTTGGCTAACCACTCGGGGTGTAATACTTCTCTAATAAATCCAGCCGCAACCAAGCGAGCTAACTCGGCTCGGATGGCCTCTCTCTTATCGGGCGTGAAACGACGTAGCTTTTGCCGGATCGGCCTCGCCTGGGGATAAACCTTCAATTTGTGCTCGGCCAGTTCTCTTGGGACTCCCGGCATATCCGCAGGTTGCCATGCGAATACATCTCGGTTATCTTGCAGGGACTGGACGAGCGCGCTTTCCTATTTGTCGTCCAAGCTAGAGCTGATGATGGCTGTCTTGTGCTCATCAGCGAACCCCAAGTTGATTCGCTTGGTTTCTTCAGTCGGCCGCATAGAGGTCGCGGCCTGAGCTTCGTTTGCCGGTATGGCGAGGTCCTCTTCAGGCTTAGAGTTCGCCAGCGTAGAAGGGACCGTTGACGGCTTGGTGGTGAGAGCCGCTTGAATGGCCACTCGGAAGCATTCTGCGGCGCCTTGGAAGTCGGCACGCACAGTTATGATCCCTCGCGATCCTGGCATATTCAGTATCATGTATGTATAGTGCGGAATGGCCATGAATTTGGCCAATCCGGGCCTTCCGATGATGGCGTTGTACCCGCAGTCGAAATTTGCCACTTCAAACCTCAGGAACTTGGTTCTGTAGTTCTCCGGAGTTCCGAAGGTGACCGGCATGTAGATGTGGCCCAGCGGGTATTCCCCCTCCGTCGGCACGATGCCGAAGAAGGGAGTGTCCGACTTGTGGAGCTCTTTGAGGTGAGCCCCCAAGCCATGGAGTGTCCGGGGGAAGGTGACGTTGATGCTGCTCCCCCCGTCCACTAGCACCTTCTTCACCCGGCTCTCTCGGATCACCGGATCGACGAGGAGCGGGTATTTGCCCGGATGATCGAAGTTGAGCCATTGATCCTCTCGGGTGAAAGTGATCGGGTGTTCTGACCACCGGTACGGGGCGGGTGGACCGGTGGTCGCCACCAGTATCTGGCGGTCGTTGAGCTTTTGTTGTCTTTTGTTCTCCTGCGACCCATGTCCGCCGAAGATGACGTTGACCTCCCTGTCGACGCGTGGGAAAGCTCCTCCTCCTCCCTCCTCCGGCTGATGAGGTTGTCGTGGTTCATCCGGTCCTCCCCTCGGCGGAGGAGGAGGTAGAGGTTGGAAGGGTCGGCCATGCCCCACGGAGTGCTTGAAGTCCCGGCAGTTGCGAAGAGTGTGGCGCATGTCCTTGTGGTATGGGCACTGGGCATCGAGGATGTCGTCCAGCGTGCGCTCGCCTCCACGAGGTCCTCCTCGGGCGCGAGAGGCAGGTGGCCCGGCGGCGTGTACTTGTTCGCGAGGCCTCTTCTCCCAGCGTTTGTCGGGTGGCTGGTTCGCGTCACGTCGTGGTGCTGCCGATGCAGGCTTTGCTCCTCCGATGAGGTCTTGAGCTCGCTCGTCGGCAGTGATGTAGAGGTCGGCTTCCCAGAACAGCTCCTCGGAAGTAGTCGGCGCCTTCTGTAGTATGGCTCGGACAAAAGCCGAGTCGTTGGATCCTCTGTAGAAGTCCTCAATCACGGCCGCCTCCGTGACCTCGGGGATGCGATTTCTCATGGTCTGGAACCTTTTGAGGTATGACCGGAGAGTTTCATCCCCCCGGCGCTTGATGGATTTGAGGTCCCACGGTTGCGCTGGTTTGTCGGAGAGGGACTGGAAGTTGGCGGTGAAACGTCGACTGAAGTCTCCCCAGTCGTCGATGCAGTGTCGGGGTAGATGTCGTAGCCACTGTAGCGCATCTTGCCCAAGGACGATGGGCAGATACGCGGTCATAACGTCCTCAGATGCTCCGGCGGCCCGAGCAGCGGTGGTGTAGATGGCTAGCCAACCCCCTGGATCCTGCTTAGGCTCATATTTGTCGACATTGGATACCTTGAAGTTGGGAGGCCATTGGATGGCTCTAAGGCGCGGAGTAAGAGCGGACACTCCGCACGTGTCTTCCTGTCGTCGGGAACGATGTCTGTCCCGGGGAGGGGAGTTGTGGTTGTGGTTCCTCGACCGTCCCCGGGTGGTACCGCCAGTTGAAGCTGTTGCCGACTCAGTCCTGGTGGCCTGGCTCTGAGTCGGGATGCCATGATCCCGGTCGTACTCCTCCCGGCGGCGAATCTCGTTCTCATGCCGCCGTTCGCACGAAGCATTGATGGAGCTTCGCGCGTATCGGCGACTGTTGATGGCGTGTCGTAGATCGTTCAGCGGGTGAGCGAGCGGTAGAAGATGGTTGGCTGCCTGAGTGAACAGGCGTCGGTATCCCTCGGCGTCGGGAGTCCGAGGAAGTCCATCAACTATCCGAGCTAGTACTCCTCCGACTTCGCTTGGCGTGTTCATAGCTCGGGCGAAGTCGGGATTCAGGTTGCGCCCGAAGAGCGGATTCTCCCGGCGTTGCCTTGCGTCTTGCTCGGCCTGCTCCTGAGCCCGCCGGCGATCACGTCGCCGGGAGTTCCTTCGTTCTCTGAAGACGCGTTCTTCCGGAGTTTCTCCTATCTCCGAGACCTCGTCTCGCGAGACAGGCTGCTCCGGATCCTGTTCTCCGGCCGCGTGATGTCGTCGAACGTTCCTGCGCCGATTCCTCCGTCGGTGGGACTCTCGTTGAGGCGGTTCTTCTCCGGGTGCGGTCGGTTCGTCGTTGGAAACGGCGGGCGACTCCACTCTCTCGATGAAGAGGATGTCGGGGTAGAATGGCGCTGCTGTCGTGGCGACTTTCTTTCCGTTCTCCTTTGAGGCCGGAGGAACGGAAAGAACGACTTGCTTTTCCCTGGTCTCCTTTTTCCTCGCGATCCGCGTCCATTCTTTTGTCGGGGAAGTAGACAGCGGAGTCTTCCGGGTTAGCAAACTCTTGGACCCCGGCTTTCCGAAGACGATCTTTTTTCGGAGAGCTGGAGGTTGCGCCTCTCCAGCATTTTTGGGGTTCGTTGGAGGAGACTTCTTTTCCGGCGGATCCGCAATACGGTGTAGAGTTCCCTCTTCATCCGCTACGGATGAAATTGTCCCAAAGCAGAATACGGATCCGGGACGCATGGTGATCTTGTTGTTGAAAGTGACGACCATTGAGCTAGCTTGGATCGTCGACACACCCCCTACCTGGCGCGCCAGCTGTCGGTGTTTTGGGTCCGACCGCACACCCGGGGTTGCCCCTCGAGGTGTTTTTAGGAGTAGGACGGTGTCAACGACTGTAGCAAAATGGTTCGTGCCGATCGCACGAGGGACAATGGACAAGATTTGCAGGTTCGGGCCGCTTAGAGATGCGTAACGCCCTACGTCCTGGTGAGTATGTGAGCGTGGTTACAAGAGGGCTCTCTGAATTGGAGACCTAGAGAGTTGATGTGGATGGCTAAGTGAGATAGGGTCGATCGTTCTGAAGGGGTGCCCCCTAGGCCTTATATACTCGACCGTGGGGCAGTACATGTGGATATGATAACTACAAGTCGCTAAAAGGTAGTGAACCTCTTGAATTTATCCCTACGTAACCCTCGCCGACTTATCCTCGCATGGCTTCGCTGCATGGGGGCTTCAGCGCAGGAAAGTCGGGTCTCTGTTGCGATTTACTCGTTCGACGTTGTGGGCCGTCCGGGTTTGCACCAATCCGGTCTTACGTCTTCTCTGCTTTGTTGATTGTCTCTCCCTAGGCCCACGAAAGAATGACCTTACGATCTATTGGGCCCTTGGGCCTTTCGTGAGGTCTTTTACTCCTTTAGTGGACCCGGGGGATATCTATCCCCCACACCATGCGTCCCGGATCCGTATTCTGCTTTGGGACAATTTCATCCGTAGCGGATGAAGAGGGAACTCTACACCGTATCGCGGATCCGCCGAAAAAGAAGTCTCCTCCAACGAACCCCAAAAATGCCGGAGAGGCGCAACCTCCAGCTCTCCGAAAAAAGATCGTCTTCGGAAAGCCGGGGTCCAAGAGTTTGCTAACCCGGAAGACTCCGCTGTCTACTTCCCCGACAAAAGAATGGACGCGGATCGCGAGGAAAAAGGAGACCAGGGAAAAGCAAGTCGTTCTTTCCGTTCCTCCGGCCTCAAAGGAGAACGGAAAGAAAGTCGCCACGACAGCAGCGCCATTCTACCCCGACATCCTCTTCATCGGGAGAGTGGAGTCGCCCGCCGTTTCCGACGACGAACCGACCGCACCCGGAGAAGAACCGCCTCAACGAGAGTCCCGTCGACGGAGGAATCGGCGCAGGAACGTTCGACGACATCACGCGGCCGGAGAACGGGATCCGGAGCAGCCTGTCTCGCGAGATGATGTCTCGGAGATAGGAGAAACTCCGGAAGAACGCGTCTTCAGAGAACGAAGGAACTCCCGGCGACGTGATCGCCGGCGGGCTCAGGAGCAGGCCGAGCAAGACGCAAGGCAACGCCGGGAGAATCCGCTCTTCGGGCGCAACCTGAATCCCGACTTCGCCCGAGCTATGAACACGCCAAGCGAAGTCGGAGGAGTACTAGCTCGGATAGCTGATGGACTTCCTCGGACTCCCGACGCCGAGGGATACCGACGCCTGTTCACTCAGGCAGCCAACCATCTTCTACCGCTCGCTCACCCGCCGAACGATCTACGACACGCCATCAACAGTCGCCGATACGCGCGAAGCTCCATCAATGCTTCGTGCGAACGGCGGCATGAGAACGAGATTCGCCGCCGGGAGGAGTACGACCGGGATCATGGCATCCCGACTCAGAGCCAGGCCACCAGGACTGAGTCGGCAACAGCTTCAACTGGCGGTACCACCCGGGGACGGTCGAGGAACCACAACCACAACTCCCCTCCCCGGGACAGACATCGTTCCCGACGACAGGAAGACACGTGCGGAGTGTCCGCTCTTACTCCGCGCCTTAGAGCCATCCAATGGCCTCCCAACTTCAAGGTATCCAATGTTGACAAATATGAGCCTAAGCAGGATCCAGGGGGTTGGCTAGCCGTCTACACCACCGCTGCTCGGGCCGCCGGAGCATCTGAGGACGTTATGACCGCGTATCTGCCCATCGTCCTTGGGCAAGATGCGCTACAGTGGCTATGACATCTACCCCGACACTGCATCGACGACTGGGGAGACTTCAGTCGACGTTTCACCGCCAACTTCCAGTCCCTCTCCGACAAACCAGCGCAACCATGGGACCTAAAATCCATCAAGCGTCGGGGGGATGAAACTCTCCGGTCATACCTCAAAAGGTTCCAGACCATGAGAAATCGCATCCCCGAGGTCACGGAGGCGGCCGTGATTGAGGACTTCTACAGAGGATCCAACGACTCGGCTTTTGTCCGAGCCATACTACAGAAGGCGCCGACTACTTCCGAGGAGCTGTTCCGGGAAGCCGACCTCTACATCACTGCCGACGAGCGAGCTCAAGACCTCATCGGAGGAGCAAAGCCTGCATCGGCAGCACCACGACGTGACGCGAACCAGCCACCCGACAAACGCTGGGAGAAGAGGCCTCGCGAAGAAGTACACACCGCCGGGCCACCTGCCTCTCGCGCCCGAGGAGGACCTCGTGGAGGCGAGCGCACGCTGGACGACATCCTCGACGCCCAGTGCCCATACCACAAGGACATGCGCCACACTCTTCGCAACTGCCGGGACTTCAAGCACTCCGTGGGGCATGGCCGACCCTTCCAACCTCTACCTCCTCCTCCGCCGAGGGGAGGACCGGATGAACCACGACAACCTCATCAGCCGGAGGAGGGAGGAGGAGGAGCTTTCCCACGCGTCGACAGGGAGGTCAACGTCATCTTCGGCGGACATGGGTCGCAGGAGAACAAAAGACAACAAAAGCTCAACGACCGCCAGATACTAGTGGCGACCACCGGTCCACCCGCCCCGTACCGGTGGTCAGAACACCCGATCACTTTCACCCGGGAGGATCAATGGCTCAACTTCGACCATCCGGGCAAATACCCGCTCCTCGTCGATCCGGTGATCCGAGAGAGCCGGGTGAAGAAGGTGCTAGTGGACGGGGGGAGCAGCATCAACGTCACCTTCCCCCGGACACTCCAAGGCTTGGGGGCTCACCTCAAAGAGCTCCACAAGTCGGACACTCCCTTCTTCGGCATCGTGCCGACGGAGGGGGAATACCCGCTGGGCCACATCTACATGCCGGTCACCTTCGGAACTCTGGAGAACTACAGAACCGAGTTCCTGAGGTTTGAAGTGGCAAATTTCGACTGCGGGTACAACGCCATCATCGGAAGGCCCGGATTGGCCAAATTCATGGCCATTCCGCACTATACATACATGATACTGAAGATGCCAGGACCGCGAGGGATCATAACTGTGCGCGCCGACTTCCAAGGCGCCGCAGAATGCTTCCGAGTGGCCATTCAAGCGGCTCTCACCACCAAGCCGTCAACGATCCCTTCTACGCTGGCGAACTCTAAGCCTGAAGAGGACCTCGCCGTACCGGCAAACGAAGCTCAGGCCGCGACCTCTATGCGGCCGACTGAAGAAACCAAGCGAATCAACTTGGGGTTCGCTGATGAGCGCAAGACAGCCATCATCAGCTCCAGCTTGGACGACAAATAGGAAAGCGCGCTCGTCCAGTTCCTGCAAGATAACCGAGATGTATTCGCATGGCAACCTGCGGATATGCCGGGAGTCCCAAGAGAACTGGCCGAGCACAAATTGAAGGTTTATCCCCAGGCGAGGCCGATCCGGCAAAAGCTACGTCGTTTCACGCCCGATAAGAGAGAGGCCATCCGAGCCGAGTTAGCTCGCTTGGTTGCGGCTGGATTTATTAGAGAAGTATTACACCCCGAGTGGTTAGCCAACCCTGTTCTTGTACTCAAAAAGAATAAAGTGGATTGGCGCATGTGCGTCGACTATACTGATCTCAACAAACACTGTCCGAAGGATCCCTTCGGGCTCCCAAGGATAGATCAGGTGGTGGACTCCACCGCTGGATGTTCTGTGCTGTCTTTCTTAGATTGCTATTCCGGGTATCACCAGATTAGTTTGGCAAAGGAAGACGAGGAAAAAACGGCGTTCATCACTCCGTTTGGTGCTTTCTGTTATACCTCCATGCCGTTTGGCCTCAAAAACGCTGGAGCGACTTATCAGAGAGCTATTCAAACATGCTTAGCCGATCACTGGGGCAAGCGTGTGGAAGCTTACGTGGATGATGTGGTGATCAAAACAGAGAATTCGGAAAACTTCATCGAAGATTTACAGTTGGTTTTCAACAGCCTAAGAAGATATAGATGGAAGCTCAATCCTGAAAAATGTGTTTTCGGGGTACCAGCAGGAAAGTTGCTCGGGTTTATCGTCAGCCACCGGGGAATTGAGGCTAATCCGGATAAGATTGAAGCTATCATGAAGATGGAAGCTCCTCGGTCACAAAAGAAGGTTCAGCGACTTACTGGATGTATGGCAGCTCTGAGCAGATTTATATCTAGGCTGGGAGAGAAAGGTTTGCCATTTTACAAGCTACTCAAGAAGGTGGATAAGTTTCAATGGACTTCAGAAGCACAAGAAGCTCTAGACGCACTGAAGAAATTCTTGACAACACCACCAGTACTGAAACCACCCCGGCGAGCTACATCGACTCAACCGGCTGAAGATTTGCTACTGTACATCTCTTGCACGACTCACGTGATAAGCACCGCGTTGGTAGTCGAGCGAGTAGAAGAAGGACATGCCTATCCAGTGCAACATCCCGTCTACTTCATCAGTGAAGTTCTAGGCCCCTCGAAGAAAAAGTATCCTCAAGTTCAGAAGCTATTATACGCAGTACTTCTAACTGCCCGCAAGTTGCGTCACTACTTTGACGACCACAAAGTCATAGTAGTCACTGGTTTTCCAATAGGGGATATTCTTCACAACAAGGAAGCCCTTGGTCGAATAGCCAAGTGGGCTTGCGAGCTGGGATCACACGACATCGAGTTTCGACCTCGAACTGCCATCAAAACTCAAGCATGCGGAGATTCCCTGGTAGTCATCAGCCAGATAAACAAGGAATGGGATTGTTCAAGTGATTCAATGGGAAAGTACTGCGCAGCCGTCCGAAAGTTGGAAGATAAATTCGAGGGTCTGGAATTTCATCATGTAGAAAGAGATCGGAACACGGCAGCCGATGTACTGTCCAAGCTCGGATCCAGTCGAACTCAGGTCCCACCCGGGGTCTTCGTGCAAGAAATTCTTCAGCCAAGTATCTCAATGGATCAAACAGAAGAGTGCAATATCATAGATCAACCCGAGTCAAACTCTGATGACTAGAGACGGTCGATTATTAAGTATATAAAGAATGAAGAAGAGCCAGACGACAAGAACTCGGCAGAGCGCATTGCCAGGCAGTCGGCTCACTATACACTCATTGGGGAAGAATTGTACAGAAGGGGCGCGTCAGGCATCCTCATGAAGTGCGTTCTCCCGTCCACTGGGAAACAACTTCTGGAGGAGGTCCATGCAGGGCAATGTGGAATACATGCAGCATCCAGAACACTAGTCGGAAAGGTTTTCAGGTCAGGATTCTATTGGCCGACGGCGAAGAATGACGCAGCCGAGTTAGTCCAGAGGTGTGAAGCTTGCCAATACTTGTCAAAGCAACAACACATGCCAGCACAGCGACTACAGACCATACCAGTAACTTGGCCTTTCGCATGCTGGGGACTGGATATGATTGGACCTTTCAAGAAAGCTCAAGGGGGGTATACCCATGTATTGGTGGCGATTGACAAATTCACTAAATGGATAGAGTTCAAGCCCATTGCCTCTTTAACATCTGCTAAGGCCGTGGAATTCATACAAGACATAATATTCAGATTCGGGATACCAAACAATATCATTACTGACTTAGGATCCAACTTCACCAGTTCAGAATTCTTTGACTTCTGCGAGGAAAAGAGCATTCAGATCAAGTACGCATCTGTAGCACATCCAAGAACCAACGGGCAGGTTGAGCGAGCTAACGGAATGATATTGGAGGCACTCAGGAAAAAGGTCTTCGATAAGAATGAAAAATTTGCAAGAAAGTGGATAAGAGAATTGCCTTATGTTGTTTGGAGCCTAAGAACCCAACCTAGTCGAGCCCTGCATGGAAACACCCCTTTCTTCATGGTCTATGGGTCGGAGGCAGTACTACCTGCTGATCTCAAGTTCGGGGCGCCAAGGCTGATTTTCGAGAGCATAGCAGAAGCTGAGGCCACCAGGCTGGAGGACATTGATGTACTTGAGGAAGAACGGCTAAATGCGGTAATCCAATCAGCACGGTACCAGCAGACTCTAAGGCGCTATCACGACAAGGCTGTGCGGCAACGGTTCTTTTCAGTAGGAGACCTCGTCCTCCGCCGAATTCTAACGGGGGAGGGACGACACAAGTTATCGCCCTTATGGGAAGGACCCTTTGTAGTAGCAGAAGTCACTCAACCCGGATCGTATCGCCTCACTCAGATGGATGGCACAGAAGTTGGGAACTCCTGGAACATAGAGCACCTCAGAAAATTTTATCCCTAGCTGTGTTTCAAAACTGCTGAGGTGACAATGTATTCTGTAAAGTGGAAATATGTCATCAATAAAGAGAGATTTTAAAGATACTCGGCTCGTTTACGATTGGCTTGCATTCTTACTTAACTCGGGGTGACTACTATACCCTACAAACGGAGCAATCGACTTAAGTCAGCAACGACTTAAGGCGGTGCAACATGCTCACGCTTACTTAACTCGGGGTGACCACTATGCCCTACAAACGGAGCAATCGACTTAAGTCGGCAACGACTTAAGGCGGTGCAACATGCTCACGCTTACTTAACTCGGGGTGACCACTATGCCCTACAAACGGAGCAATCGACTTAAGTCGGCAACGACTTAAGGCGGTGCAACATGCTCACGCTTACTTAACTCGGGGTGACCACTATGCCCTACAAACGGAGCAATCGACTTAAGTTGGCAACGACTTAAGGCGGTGCAACATGCTCACGCTTACTTAACTCGGGGTGACCACTATGCCCTACAAACGGAGCAATCGACTTAAGTCGGCAACGACTTAAGGCGGTGCAACATGCTCACACTTACTCGGGGTGACCACTATGCCCTACAAACGGATCAATCGACTTAAGTTGGCAACGACTTAAGGCGGTGCAACATGCTCACACTTACTCGGGGTGACCACTATGCCCTACAAACGGAGCAATCGACTTAAGCCGGCAACGACTTAAGGCGGTGCAACATGCTCACGCTTGCTTAACTCGGGGTGACCACTATGCCCTAATAACGGAGCTATCGGCTAAAGTCAGTGGTGGCTTAAGCCGGTGCAGCATACTCGCGCTTATATAATTCTGGGGATGACTTCCATATCCCGCAAACAAATTTCATAATCATCATGCGGCATTACCACAAATCTACGAACCAATAAATTCTGATACAATAAGAGAGTAATCATGTCATTCGAATGATAAGCTGATGTCTTCTAACGAATACTGGATCATGCTAACCGCGCGCTCAGAGCACGCAAAATGTTTCTCTATTTTCCAATGTCTTTCTCAGGAACGACCGACGAAGAAGGGCGATTCGAGGAATCGGGGGCAGCATTCACGTCGGCCTTTATGTCTTCAGGAACAACCACGCCGGGTCTCCTCATTAAGATTCGTCCAGCACGAATAGCCTTGTCCATGGCTTTATCACGCTGGGCTTTGAGAGTAGCCGCAGTTTCTTCGGCAACTTTAGTAGCCAGCCGAGCGGCCTCCAACTCCTGGGCAATGGATTTCTTGGAAGCTCGGAGTTCTTTGATGGTGGCATCCTTCGCTGATATCAATTGCTTAAGGCGGGTCACTTCGTCCGCAGATTCTTGCAGCCTACAACGCTGATTGTCCAGCTCCTCCATTGTAAAGCGGTGACTCCTCTCCAAGATGGTAGCGAGTTGCTAGAATCACGATACAATCTGTCTAGATTGTCACGAGAAGCAGCAAGGATACGTTTCTCTTCCTGCAAACAAAAATCAACTCCTTCAGAAACCAAGCAAGTAATAAGGGCATAGCAAGGCAAGGCACGGTTTTGTAAGTTACCTTTTCAGAGTCAAGCCGAGCATGAAGAGAAGAACTCAAGGCGTTGGCGTCGTCCAAGGCAGCGGAAACCTGATTTAATTCAGTTTGACTCTGAGAGTACTTCTCCTCGAAGTCAGCGCACCGTTGAACCATTTCAGCCTGATCTCGGGAATGTTTTTCTTCAAGAATTGCAATCTGCCGAGTCATTCCTAGCAAGAAGTAATCAAACAAACCGAGGTCAGAAGGTAAAACAGTCCACAACAAAAGGCAAAGAGAAGAAAAAGGGCACTAACCAGCATTAGTTGCCTCCAACTCGGATACACGACGATGAAGTGACACTGGATTCCAACACGCAAGAGACGAAGCCACTTCTGGGGCGGAAACACCCTGCAATCTCAGCTGGCTGGCCATCCCATCTACCAAAGCCTGATAAGAAGAATAGATGAACATAATGACAAAAGTTCATGCAACGTAAAGATCAAGCTAAAGTACGGCACAGTACCTGGAGGTTGGAAAAGAACGAAGGGATCCCCAAATCAGGAGAAATCAGCTGATAACCAGGTGCAAGACCACCACCCGAAGCAGCTTGCAACGGACCAGTAGGAATCAGCTCAGTGCCTTCAACAGAGCCAAACGCCAGATCAGCGGGGACGCTGCCCTCTAAAGCGACTCCCTGGTCCAGAGTTTGGGCTACCACCATGCCGCCGGAGTGTGGAGGTGAACCCGCGTGAACGTCCATGGAAGTGCAGGAAGGAGACCCTGCTCGGGCACCCTCGGGGGCTGGGTCACAGTTGGCACTGCCCACTTGAGCCGGATCATCCTCGGCAACACCCTCGGGGGCTGGGCAGTGGCTTACACTCTTCACCCGAGCTAAGTCATCCCTGGCGACATCCTCGGGGGCTGGGCATGTGTCAGCACTATTCTTGGGGTCCAGGCTCTCTGCAGTAACCACCTCTAAGGTTGACGGGCCTTCAGCCACTTCCATGGGACCAGAACAATCCAAGTCAGCATCCCGACCCTCGAGATCGCGCTCTAAGGTCGACGAGGCACGGGATGACCTCAACCCAGCATCAGGCGCGGCAGCGCAAGTCTCTGTTGCATCATCATCCACAGGCTCTGATAACAAGTCCTCTGGGACCATATCCTCTAGAGTTTGATCAAAATTGGCCAGGGACAGTTCTTGCAGACCAATAAGGGCAGACAAAGCAGGAGAAGGAACTCCACTACTTCCACCGCTGGCGATGAACTGCCGACTGTTTTTCCGAGTTAAAGGAGCTTCATCTTCTTCCTCCTCATCTTCCACAGTAACAACGCAAGCAGCACCCCCATTGGGATCAGCAACAGATGGAGCACCCCCATTGGGATCAGCAGCAGTTTGGGCACACCCATTGGGGTCAGCGTCGGTAAGGCCAGTTGCAGGCACTTCTTCAGCAGCAAGAGCTAAGGTACCGGCGTCCTCATCAAAACTGGATACTCGCCGGAGGCATCTTCTTTTCTTCTTTTGCTCATCAGCAGAAGGCTCAGGCTGACTGGTTCGGCTAGGGCGCCTCGGGCGAGTACTGACAGGTTTCGGGACATCCAAAGTTGTATCAACCTCTGGAAGGGGCACCACTACCAACGTACCAACAGGAGCAGCGTCGGATGAATCCTCAGCTAACAGATCAAGCATGTCATTTATGTCCGCATCACTAGGGTTCAGGGGCACTTCAAAATAAACCTGCCGTTCATCATCAGGAATCTCCCCAAGCGAAGCAACCAAAGTACTGACTTCTTCAGCAGAGGGTCGCACTCTAAGGCCCAAATTGCCATCAATCACAGGCGGATTTGACACAAAAAGGGTGAAAGCTTTGAGAGGAGGTAGGTTCCAGGCCGAGTATGCCACTGGAGCACCAACATTTGAAACCTTACCCCTGAGGATCATCTCAAGTCGGCTTACCAAGTCTACAGAAGGAATTCTCCTATTGGTAACCCGAGTTGAGTCGGCTAGCCCTCTATACAGATATGCCGGATAGGCCCTGTCTTTCAGTGGCTGAATGTTCTTGAAAACAAAATCAGTGACCACAGCTTCAGCAGTTAGACCTCTCTCTTTCAGCAATCCAACTTCAGTTAGCAACACACCTGCCTCAGCCACTTCCTGATCTGTGGGAGACTCAGTCCAACTCGGAGTGCGAACGTCTGGCTGTCTTCCCGACCGGGAGGGGAGAGAATTTCCATAATTATCAACTATAAACCACTCTAGACGCCACCCCTTAATGCTATCCTTGAGGGGAATCTCAAGGTACTCAGTTTTCCGCCCACGGCGCATCTCCAAACTGGCACCTCCAACCAACTGATGTTGTCCCCCGGCCATCCCAGGGCGACAATGATACAGATACTTCCATAAACCGAAATGCGGCAGCACGCCGAGAAAGGCTTCACATAAGTGGACGAAAATGGAGATTTGCATAATGGAATTAGGATTCAAATGTGTCAAGTTAATGTGGTAGAAATCAAGGAGGCCGCGGAAAAAAGGAGAGATGGGAAGGCCGAGGCCGCGGAGAAGAAAAGGAGCGTAGACTACAGACTCGTGGGTATCCTCTGTTGGGACAGTAGACCCGCGGCAAATCCGCCAAGAACAGAGTTCCCGCGGAGGAAGAACCCCGATGGATACGAGGTGGAGGAGTTCAGCTTCGGAAATAATGGACATATGGTTACCTGCGAAAGGCAACTGGCTGTTGGGGTCGATTGGAGGGATCACCGCAGCAGACGAGCTCGCAGCTTTCCTCTTGGGCGCCATCTCGATTTTTACCAGCGAGCAGAGTAGGAGGCGAGTGGCAAAGAAGATTCAGATGCGGGAATGCAAGAACTAGGGCACGGAAAGCAAAGGCGGCTAAAAGCGCAACTCTTATGGGATATTCTCGAGCCAGATACCGCTTCAAAAAGTGCCCAGTCATCACCCGACGGTTATTTCCGAAACCCCAGCATGCCACGTGGTCATCCAGCAGTTATTTCCAAAAAGCCGACGTGCCACTTCATCACTCGGTTATCATCCTCAAAATAACTCATGCGGCCGGCTATCACTCGGCGTTGACTCTAAAACGCTGATTTCATCTTCAGTCGCTCGGCATTACCTCTAAAATGCCGACGTCACCTCCACTCATTCGGCGTTGCCTCTAAAACGCTGATCTCGTATTCAATCGCTCGGCATTACTTCTAAAATGCCGACGTCGACCTCCAACCACTCGGCGTTGCCTCTAAAACGCCGATTTTCTATTCAGTCGCTCGGCATTACTTCTAAAATGCCGACGTCGACCTCCAGTCACTCGGCGTTGACTCTAAAACGCTGATTTCATCTTCAGTCGCTCGGCATTACCTCTAAAATGCCGACGTCACCTCCACTCACTCGGCATTGCCTCTAAAACGCTGATCTCGTATTCAATCGCTCGGCGTTACTTCTAAAATGCCGACGTCGACCTCCAGTCACTCGGCGTTGTCTCTAAAACGCTGATCTCGTGTTCGAAAGCTCGGCATTACTTCTAAAATGACGACGTCGACCTTCAATCGCTCGGCGTTGCTTCTAAAACGCCGATATCGACTACAGGATTATTCGGCAGCTACTTCTGGAAGCGTCAGTGTGATGCACAAGTTATTCATCTACTGTCTCAAAAGAATCAGTTCAATAATCAGGGAAAGCGAGTCATCGAGAAGGGGCCAACGTCAGTTTTTCATTAAAGGGAAGATAATAAGCTTACAAACCAACTCTTTGCGAGTTGGTGCTTCCCTACTATTACTACATTACTACTACTACTATACTACACTATACTACTCTACATTACTACTACATTATTCTAACTACACTATACTAATATCTAAAGACCAGTGGCGTTTAGCTACTGGCCTTGCTGCTGCTGCCCTTGCCGCCGCCGCCCCTGGTGCTGCCCTTGCTGCTGCCGCCTCTGGTGCTGCCCGTGCTGCTGCCGCGTCTGGTGCTGCCCTTGCCGCCGCTGCCCACGCCGCTGCCGCTGCCATCACCGTCGTCGTCGCCACCGTCGTCGTCGTCGCCGTCGTCGTCGTCGTCATCTTCGTCCTCGCCGCCGTCCGAGTCCTCCTCGTCCGAGGAGAACTCAGACTCATCCGAGCCCTCGAGCCCGGAGCGCTCGACGGCCCGGATGTACGTCCAGACTTCCGCGGCAATCCCCTGGGAGTCGTCTGAATCATCAGACGACGCCGGGGGAGAGACGGGAGCCGGAGACCCCTCAGACTCGGAGGAGAACTCCTCCTCCGAGTATTCCGAGTCGCCGAAGTCCTCCGACGGAGGAGTCGGCTCACGCTTGCGTTTGTTACTCTTGCCCATGGCGGAAGCAGACAGAAGGGAAGAGAAGGAGGCAGTAAGGAACAGCGAAGAGATGTGAAAAAACCAGAGGAGCAACGGCGTTATTTATAGAAGGGAAAGGCAACCGCTCACCTCCAACCGTGGTCACTGAACAGTCGCAAAGCATTCAATAAGCACTTCCACCCGTCTGGAGACACGTCAGGCGGCTGACGCCGTTTCATGCAACACTACACCCATTGGGACTCCAGTCAACAGCGCAAAGGATATGATTACACTAGCCGTCCCATCACATTACTACTCAGAAGCAGCCGGCTAAAACACTCAGCGTACCAAGCCGTCCCTTGCCCACACCCATTGGGGGGACGCCCAGGAATTATCAGTATATTTTTCAAAACGGTCGCATCCGTGCAGGGCACGCAGTGAATACCTCAAGACAAAAATGAGATATCAGTAAGGATCAGAGGAAAGCCAAATATAGCCAGTAAAGTACAAGATATGGCCGACAGAAGCGACGTGAAGACTAGACAGAGAACGTCCATCAAACGTCCAATCAATCGCAGAAGCAAATAAATTGCACTACCTAGCAAGATATGGATGGATTACAAACTCGGCTGCTAAAGACAAAATATACGCTGACCTCTGCAGCAAAATACTGATGACATAATGCTGACCTCCAAAGCATAATGCAAATAGCTTCATGCCAATTTTTACAAACAAAAGGAGGACCTTCGAATGGATTATCCTTAAAAAAATCCATTTGAAGGTCGGGGGCTACACCCATTGGGTGCACCTCCGGTGCACCCCATGGATTATCATTCCAAACCGAGATAGTGCCGACTTCTAAGGCGTGAGACAAGATTAAAAAGACCAATCCTCAACCAAGATGCAGGAGCACAAATGGAGATAATTTCTGGGGAAGACCTTCGAGTAGATTATCTTCTAAAATCTACTCAAAGGTCGGGGGCTACTCCGGTGCACCCAATGAAGTTCAGAATCCTACAAATCGAAATGCCGACCTCTAAGGCACAAGCACGAAACTAAGCTTTGGTCAAATGAGTGATCGGAGCAAGAGAAGACAGCAGGAAGTCATTTTTTGGACCTTGGATCTTTGGGTTGATTACCTCCAAATTAACCCAAAGATCGGGGGCTTGTGGGGGATAGATATCCCCCGGGTCCACTAAAGGAGTAAAAGACCTCACGAAAGGCCCAAGGCCCAATAGATCGTAAGGTCATTCTTTCGTGGGCCTAGGGAGAGACAATCAACAAAGCAGAGAAGACGTAAGACCGAATTGGTGCAAACCCGGACGGCCCACAACGTCGAACGAGTAAATCGCAACAGAGACCCGACTTTCCCGCGCTGAAGCCCCCATGCAGTGAAGCCATGCGAGGATAAGTCGGCGAGGGTTACGTAGGGATAAATTCAAGAGGTTCACTACCTTTTAGCGACTTGTAGTTATCATATCCACATGTACTGCCCCACGGTCGAGTATATAAGGCCTAGGGGGCACCCCTTCAGAACGATCGACCCTATCTCACTTAGCCATCCACATCAACTCTCTGGGTCTCCAATTCAGAGAGCCCTCTTGTAATCACGCTCACATACTCACCAGGACGTAGGGCGTTACGCATCTCTAAGCGGCCCGAACCTGCAAATCTTGTCCACTGTCCCTCGTGCGATCGACACGAACCATTTTGCTACAGTCGTTGACACCGTCCTACTCCTAAAAACACCTCGAGGGGCAACCCCGGGTGTGCGGTCGGACCCAAAACACCGACACCAGTAAGCTGGCGCGGTTGGTTCCTTGGTGGACTAATCTGATTAAATCTTTTGATCCAGGTGATGGACCATGACATCCATCATCCTGGATGATGAATAGCGTGTGTTTATCATTTGAGTGGAAGGCTAGAACAATATTAATATTTTATGTTTTTAGATAGGTCTATACATACGGTTTTCTTAAAAACCTAGCGTTTCAAACATGTGTGCGTTGCCTGCCAACACTACCGGGATCCAGCTCTTTACCGAGTGCTCGGCACTTTGCCGAGTGCATTTTGTCGGGCACTCAACGAAACAAGACTCTTGGCAATGACCTCGTTTACCAAGAGTGAGACACTCGGCATAGAAGGACACTCGGCATAACGTGACGCTCGGCAAAGGGTCGTCATCAGTCGTCTATAGCTGACGGTCGTTAACTTTGCCGAGCGCCAGGCGTTAACACTCGACAAATCTATATTTTGTCGAGTGTCTTTCTTGACACTTGACACTCGACAAATCCATATTTTACCGAAGAGGCTCGTAATGTACATGTTGCGTTGGCCACATATGAGTTCAATCTCGATGGAATGACCACTGCCCCATACACATGTTGCCCCGTGTTTGTTCCCCATCAATCTTCCCCCTGGTGTATGCTTTCAAAGACAGAATATATTCGTGTCGTTGATAAGTCCTGGACACCCGTAGAATAAAATGGGCGTGTACATGGAGCCTTTGATTGATGAATTGGTCTGTGCTTGGGAGGAAGGGGTATGGACATATGACCGAGCTACGAAGACAAACTTCAAAATGCATGTTTGGTACTAGTACTCCATGCATGACTTATCGGCGTATAGGCTATTATGTGCCTGATGTGTTCACGATAAGTTCCCATGCTCAGTTTGTAAGGAATCTTTTAGGTTCATTTGGTTTAAGAAAGGTGGCAAATATTCATCATTCGATGAACATTGACAATTTCTCCCTCCTTGCCATGCATTCCGACTAGACATCAAGAAATTTACGAAAGGTGTCCTAGTGATAGACCGCCCACTTGCACTGATGACTGGTGTTGAAGTTCGTCAACAGATAGATGGTCTCGTGACCAACCCAGAAGGTGGTTTTGTGGGATATGTTGAGCAGCATATGTGGACACATAAGTCGGGCTTGACTCGACTCCCCTATTATGATGACCTGCTCCATCCACACAACATTGACGTGATGCACACTGAAAAATGTCGTCGAGGCACTTTGAGCAACAATTATGGACATTCCTGATAAGTCAAAGGATAACGTAAAGGCAAGAGCGGATCTGGGAGCGTTATGTGGTAGACCAAACCAAGAGATGAAGCCGCCTAGTGACGGAAAGACATGGAAAAGGCCTAAGGCCGATTTCATCCTGAGCAGGGCCCAAAGGAAGGAAGTACTGCAGTGGATTAAGATGTTGATGTTCCCTGATGGGTATGCAACTAACCTGAGTAGGGGGTGAACTTATCTACTTTGCAAGTCTTAGGGATGAAGAGTCATGACCACATATGGATTGTACGAATTCTTCCGACGATGGTTCGAGGCTATGTCCCTGAGCATGTCTAGCTAGCGCTTGCAGAGTTGAGCTATTTTTCTGCTAACTTTGTGCAAAAGAGTTATCTCGGACTATGGTTGTAGACTTGGAAAGAATGACACCCGTGTTACTATGTAAGCTGGAGAAGATGTTTCCACCCGACTTCTTCAATCCGATGCAACATTTGATTCTTCATCTCTCGTATGAGGCATGAATGGGCATGCAGGAACGTTGGTGCTATCCAATCGAGAGATGTCTAAAGACTATCCGAAAGAAATGTAGAAATAAATGCAAAATCGAGGCTTGTGTTGCAGAGGCATACATTCTAGAGGAGGTGTCAAACTTCACAACAACTTACTATGGTGAAAAACTGTCAAGCGTGCATATTCCACCCCCTTGTTACAATGATGACGACAATGAAGCGAACCTCAGCATATTTTGAGGGCAACTCAGAACCGCAAGTGGTTCGACCACCAAGACCCTGAGACATGAAGAGTGGCGCCATATCATGCTATATGTGTTGACCAACCTTGAAGAGGTGACACCATACATGGAACGATTTCTTCATGGATTCTAGCGTAGATCAAGGGACCCAACTCCACAGGAACATGATACCCTTATTAGAAAGGGTGCGGGAAATGGATTGCCCGATATCATTTCCTGGTTCAAACGTAAGTTATGTGCTTAGTTTCTCATTTGAAGTTGCTCTTATGTGCGAATAATATAACAATCTAGCGTGTTTGAACTTGCAAGGCCAAAGTGACCCGTCTATGAGTGCCAAGTTGAGACAAGTAGCTAATGGCTTTGCCTATAGGGTCAGGAAATATTCTGGGTATGACGTCAATGGATACTGTTTTCGCATAACAAGCTATGACCAAAGCCGGCCCAATCAAAAAACCACGTGTTCTGGAGTCTTTATGCCTAGGCTTGACGACGTCGAGTATTATGGGCGAATTGAAGAAATATATGAACTCAGTTTTCATAGTTCCAAACCTCTTACTCTAGTGATATTTGAGAGCACCTAGACGGGGGGTGAATAGGTGATCCTGTAAAATCAAACACTAAATAGCCACAAGACTTAGTTTATTAGAGAGTTAGTGCGACTAAGTAGCTTTGAAGCGAGTTCTTGTGAACACAACAATAATAGAGAAAGCAACACAAGAGACACACAATTTTTATCCCGTGGTTCAGCCAAGTAACACTTGCCTACTTCCACGTTGTGGCGTCCCAATGGACGAGGGTTGCACTCAACCCCTTTCAAGTGATACGATGATCAACTTGAATACCACTGTCTTTTCTTACAGTCTTTTACCGTGTGCGAGGAATCTCCACAGTTTGGAGTCTCTCGCCCTTACAATAGAGATCACAAAGAAAGCACAGAGTAAGGTTGGGGAGAGCAACACATGCAAGACTCAATTCCGCAGTACAACCACGCACACAAGTCACGACTTGAGCTTGAAACACAACACACGGAGTTCGCAACTCAAATGGAGCTCAAATCACTAACACAGATAATCAAATGCGTGGAGACGGAGTCTGAGAGTCTTAGAATGTTTCTTGTAAGCTTGGTGTTTTCCTCCATGCGCCTAGGGGTCCCTTTTATAGCCTCAAGGCAGCTAGGAGCCGTTGGAGATCAATTTGGAAGGCATTTCTTGCCTTTTGTCGAGTGGTGCACCGGACAGTCCGGTGCACCACCGGACAGCCACTGTTCATGTCCGGTGCGCGATCTCCTTCCATATTGGGCGCATCCGACCATTGCTCCTCCAGGCCTGTTGGCGCACCGAACACTGTCCGGTGCACACCGGACAGTCCGGTGTGCCCAACCGACCGTTGGAGCGAGACACGCGTCGCCTGCAGATTGCGCGACTGACCGTTGGCCGCGAGCGCCGTTGGCTCACCGGACAGTCCAGTGCACACCGGACAGTCCGGCGAATTATAGCCACGTCGCCCTTCTCTTTTCCCGACAGCGCCCAGTTGACGCTGTCCGGTGCACCACCGGACAGTCCGGTGTGCCAGGCCCGAGCAGATATTTAGCTGTTCACAACCAAATCTTTTCCAATGCATTTCTTCTTTTGTTGGCCCTGTTTCTAGCACTTAGACAAACACATTAGTATATAAGGTAATATACTAAGTCTAGAAACATACCTTGTACTTTGATTTGCACTTTTCACACATTTAGCACATAAGGGCTTAATCAATCATGTTGGGCATTTAATCACCAAAACATTATAGAAATGTCCCAAGGGCACATTTCCCTTTCAATATTCAAATGTCATTGGTTTGACCCTGAAGTGACGAGACAAACACATTCTAATTTTGGACTAGTCAAAATTCGACGGGATTCCACCTTACCAGGAGACGATTTCTATATCATGGCCCAACAGGCCACACAAGTCTATTATCTTCCATATGCAGGCCAAACAAAAGAACATCTTAAGGCTTGGGATGTTGTGTATAAGGTATCACCGCACAGTAAATTACCTGTTCCAAATGATGAAGATTATAACTTAGACCCACACACATATGCCAGATAGTTCTTCCAAGAAGATGGGCTAGAAGGGTGATATAAGATAGACTTAACCGAAGTTATCAAAATGGAAATAGATATTGAAATGGTTGTTGATGAGGAGGATGATGAGGTGCAAAATGAGAATGACTTAGAAATACCTGAAGGCAATGGAATTAATGACGAACTTGCGCCTTTAGATGGTGTTGACTATGAAATGGTTGATAGTGATGATGATACATATGATTCGGCTAACCCAGACACATATGAAGATTATTTTTAATCGATGTAATACTATATTTTATTTATTTCACATCTATTTCTAAATATATCTTTTTTATATGTGCTTATTTGCTTACTCTTAATTGCAGGTTGATGGACAAAGATGGTGGGTGGTGGGATGAGGATGGGGAGGGGCAGGAGGAGCACTCGTAGGACAAAGAAGGGAGCACAATAGGACGATGACACTCAGCAGCAGGTGGAGCAGCACACCGCTGTCGATGCGGCATAGCAGGACAACGATGATGCTCAATAGGACTCCTCAGGTTCGAGGAACGTCTACTTGCGAGGTCCCGCGACCCATAATTTGTGACATGTGGCCGCTGATTCGTCCCAATGAGGAGAGGCATGTAACTTTAGATGTTGTCGCTGCTTTTTCATATTATGTTTTCAAATTCACAATAGAAACTAATACTTTTTCTTTATCACTTGGACAGGTCTTGGAAGGTTGTGGAGAATGCAGGGGGTCACGGCCGCGACCCCAATGGCATCCTCGGCCTTCTGTGTAGGGAACACTTCCCTGGACTTATTGAGTACGCCAGAGTGTCAGGCTCAGCCTACACCTTCAACCACTACGTCGTCGCCCCCGATGAAGTAGATCGGGACAGTAGGGAATTCAACAACAAGGCAGAGCGGATGAAGCAAGAGTTGTGGGTAAGTCTTCCTCGCACTATATTGTTAAATACATCACATTCGTTGCACATTCTTGAAATAATGTATGGATACATCATCTTTGTATGCAAGATTTCTTTAGATGCAAGGCTGGATACGAGGCCAGGGCGGATGTGGTGGCTACCACGAGCTGTAAGAAGCTCGTCGTGGACATGCACTATGATGCACGAATCCAGGCCATCATCAATTACCACGGCTCCATCCTTGGGGAGAAGGTGACCAAGCAGGACGTCTGAACCATGTTATTGACTCGGGACCAGTACTTGCAGGTAAATACAAAACTTTAATATTGGTATTAAATTTGCTTAATTTTATCGTCTGATATGTTGTGCCCTAGTTTTTTGTACATGATTCCTTATCGGTGCGTTGTGCATCCTCAGTGCTGGGAGCATATGGTGGAGAGGTGGTGCTCGCCTGAGTGGGACGAGGCGCACAAAGCTAGACGAGAACAACGTCTGATGATGCAAGGTCCCTCCCACAACCAAGGCAGCCACACCCTCGGCAAATATGCAGAAGCATGAGTACGCGCTCTTTTTTTATTTAGGTATATAACATTTGATTTGGCATGATTTCTAACTATCTCATTGGTTTTCTTGCTGTCGACGTCACATGGTGGCTAGCCTTGTTCCATCTTCTCGGCGTATGCTATGGCCCACAAGGGTAAGGCGACGTCCGACATCCCATACAACCCGGAGGACGGGCCCAAGGCGTATAGCAACCCCACCGTCTATAGCCGCCTCAATGAGTATACTGCCATAGCACAGGGGGTCCTTGGCTTAGATTACGATCTGAGGACCGAGGACATCGATGGAGATGTCCTCATGAGGGTCAGGGGAGGCATGGGCGTACTGGATTGCCGACGGGGCAATTGACTCGTCGTCCACTCTCACGCTGTCTCAGGTGCGAGCAAGGAGCACGAGCGCGAGTCCAGCCATACGATCTCGACAAGATATCTCACATCATCGGATACAATAACTCCAGGTTAGTGCTTCTGTAACTTGTCATTCCTTGAGTTATATACCTTCTCTTTGAGTTATTGTAACATTAGGGTGAAATATTATGGGTATAGGTAGAACAAGAGATGGGGGAACAGATGGAGATGGAGGCAAGGATAAGGGCGGAGCGGGAGGCGGAGCGGGTGACTCGCTTGGCAGATCAGCAGAGGATGGTGGAGATGTTCCAGTACATGCAGAGCCTTGGCGTCGCACAGGGTTTTGCTCCACCACCTCCGTTGTTCCCTTCATCTGACCCTGCTTAGTTCCATACTTCTGTGAGTATCAAAATTCTAGTCCTGTATGATATATACTCATCTGGTATAACACATGCAATCTTTTCCCTGTGCAGGGATAATCTGCGGCATCCAACAACCCTCATGGATCGCCTAACCCATCGTCGAACTAGTCCAGTCGCCCACCTCGCTGATGTTCTTCTCAACTTAGTTGTGAGACATATTTATGGCATATATTGGATGTTTGTGGACTTATTTATGTGAGTACTTGTTAGTGTTGTGAACAATTTTGTGGTACTTGTGACTTTGTGATCTTTGTGAAGAAACATGTGATCTTTGTGAGATATGTCGTGTGTTCGATGTATGCGATGATTCTGTGATATCTGTGATGTATATGTGATATATATATTGTTTCCTTGGATGGAATAGAAAAAACAAATAAAAAAGAGGTACTTTGTCATCATAGCACTCGTAAAAAGAAGGCACACCTGGGAACCGGTAAAGCTTCTTTGCCAAGTGTTATGACCGCGACACTCGGAAAACAAGCAACCTTTGTCGAGTGCCACCAAATGCACTCGGTAAAGAACTAGCAAAGGGTCCCACTTGTGCTAGGCCTGCTGGCACTCAGCAAAGACGGAGCCTTTGTCGAATACCTCCTAATATACTTGGCAAAGGAACTGGCAAAGGGGGCCACATGGTGCTTCTTTGCCGGGGGCAGTACAACAGGCACTTGATAAAGAGGGAGCCTTTGCCGAGTGTCACGGTGGCACTCGACAAAGTCTATCATCGTCACCTGGCGCCGTGATGGCGACTTTTCTTTGCCGAGAACCAAGTGGCACTCGGCAAATTCTTTGCGGAGTTCCCGACAAAAAGTACTCGGCAAAGAAGTTGTTACCGATGTACAGTTCACCGAGACTTATTTGCCGAGTGTCACACTCGGCAAAGACTTCGTTGAGTGTTTTCCAGGGCCGTCTAGTGCCCAGCGCAAATTGAGCAACTGCATAGGGCCCCCAAAATTTTAGGGCCCCAATTTTTTGAGTTTCTGAATATAAATAATATAAAAAGGTAAATGTTGTTTATTGTTTTTTGAAATCTCGATTTTAAAATAGATAGTATAAGAGGACAAGAATATGAGAATAGATCAAATATGAAAGGCTACATTTTAGATTGGTTTTTATCTGTATATACTATAGGTCTGAGGGCCTATTTTTATGTTTTGCACCGGGGTCTAAAAAACTCAAAGATTGCTCTGGTGTTTTCTAGGCTTTGCCGAGTGCTTCATGCACTCGGCAAAACAACTGTGTCAGGTAGTGCAACTGTGGTGCCACTATTCACAAATTGGCAGTATAAAAGAATTTATGTTCCTGCTAACTGCCAATATGAAAAACACGCCTCTCCTAGCTATAAGTTGTACTTTATCTGTTGCGCGTTAGACAAAAGAAACGCAGCATTATGCTAGCCTTATTCTAAAGTGAAAGTGAGCACATCACATGACAAGCCTTTAAGCAATTACTACTTTACTAGTGTAGTTAGCTAAGCACAAACCAACTTTAGAAGACTTTTAGCCGCCTTAGGACGATCTAACTATCGGATCAGTCACAAAGGTTTGTCTCTCCTAAGTACTAGCCCTGAACGGAGAGATAAAAGGGGAGCAACATTAATTATGTTATTGGTGACTGAAACGATCTTCTTTAGGTCCGTACGTAAAAAGTGTAGAGGACAAGGTTACTGATGACAATTAAAATAAGTTATCCAGATAAACATTCTCGAGTTCAACTGGTGCTTCTTAACCCAGGGACAGACGTGACAGTCATATATCACTTGGTTTTAGGTGTTTGGGTGGGTGGGGTTTTGGTGTGCGGGGAAGAAATAAGCACCCCCACAACTCTCCACATACCATATCTTGTGTACTTTAGGAAGAGAAGCCGTTCTAAGATTCACCCCATGACATATCTTATTGGACAGAAATTTATTTTTTTCTCCACATACAAGTATAATTTCAAGTTCATATTTCTGAGGTTACCGTGGACATCATAACTTATATTAGAAAATTATATTGATATTTTTCATCATTATTTAGTATTTAGTTTTCTAGCATTAAAGACATTTTTATATCTGATCCCTAACCTATCTAAAAAATTATAAAAAATATCATAATATATATATATGCTAAATTATGCTATTAGCTACTAATCAACAAAATTTGGACTAAAATCACAGTTTGTACATAAAAATAAAAAGAAAAAATGGGTAAATTGAACCAACTCAAAAAATAGAGGGGAAAATGAACTAAAAAATATAGTTTAAGAGTTTATGTGAACATTGTTCATAGGTGAGGCCGTGAGGGGAGTAATTTAGATTTTTCCCCTTAATTTTAAAAGATTAAAATACACTAAGGGTTTCTAAACTTGTAGCGTTGTATCATCCCGGTCTCCAAATTCTAAAAATGCATATCCTGGTACCTAAACTTGTAAAATTATATCATTTTGGTCTCTAAATTTTCAACGTGCACCTTTTGATCCTTATACTTGTACAATTGTGTCATCTGAGTTTCTAAACTTGTTATTGATGTCATCAAAGGTCCAAATTATTTTGGCCTGTGATAACACCGAAAACAAGTTTATGGACTAGATGACATAACCATATAAGTATAAAGATCAGAATATGCACATTGAGAGTTTAAGGACCAGGATTATACTTTGACTGCCCTTATTTGAAAAATGTAGCAGGTAGTTAAGTTCAATAAGCAAACGAGTAGAAAAGAGTAGCAAGCTACAACCAACACGTCAAATAAGAGCAGCCGAACAGATTCAATTCGGCCTTGTTTGGAAGCTTGGTATTTTTGTAGTTTTCAGACAATAGTATAGTATTTGGTAATATCGTGGTATTGAAAGTTAAAAAGGTGTTTGATTGATATAGATAAAACACAGTTTTAAATATCATAGTTTACATAAAAATGTTGTATTTTTAGAGTTTTGGAAACTCCACTAAGGACTTCAGTTTCTTCTATTCTCTATGTAAGTACTTTGGTTTTCTAATAGAATCAAAAACATCTCAGTTTTAAGTAATACCGTGGTTTTACTATGGTAAGGCAAGGATGTAGTATTTGTGTTATGTATAATTGTAAACTACAGTATTTTAAAACTATAAAACTACATTACCAAACAGGTCCTTTACAAGTTTAGGGATATATATAGAGAGAGAGAGAGAGATTAGATATCAAAATGATACAATAGTATAAGTTTAGAGATTGATAATGCATTTAATTATTTTACTCGTTTTAAAAAATGTAGACTACATGTGGCCAGTTGGGTGGTGATGGTAGGAGTCGTGAGTTGCCAAGCAAGGAGTTTTATCACGACACACTGCTCTCTTTAGTGTATCGTACAAGCATTTGTTGGATTATTATATTTTTTATTACCGATATCAGAAAAGAAAATTTGGGTAAAGTTCCAAAGTGAGACACCAATGTCTAGGACCGAAACATTGCTAGGTAGGAAGGCACCCACCCGGTCACTCTGCCTCCACTACAGGAGTAGGAGTCGTTTTGCACCTGGCAAAGTGTTAGTCGATAACCCAAAAAATAGTTTTTTTAATCGAGAGAGGCACCCACCCAACCACCCCACTATAGAAATTGCCTCCTTTGTCTAGTATCATAGACATTTGGCAAAACCTATTTTTCACTTGGCAAAGAGTAGTCGACAAAATGAAAAATAGCAATTTTTATTCGAGGGAGGCACCCACCACTAGTCATGGCAACTTCGTAGCCATTTTGTTGACATTTTTTTGTGTATATTTCACAATCGGTGCGACCAGTAGGATTCAAACCGGCAACCTCCCTCTCACGCGTGAGTTGTTTTAACACTCCACCTACACTCCACCCCAATCCCACATGTGTCTATATTATGTTTTCTTTCCCCATATATTATACCAAACCGAGTGTGAATTTATTGTTTAAGGCACTAAATGAATTTAATGAAAGGGTTGTCAACTACAAAGTTGCATAACGTTTCAAGATCTATAATTTTTATATGGTATTTCTTCATTTGATGTTGTTTACAAAAATCAAAAACTTCAAAACGTATTTTTCTATGATAAGGTGATTTATGGTCAAAAAGTTGTTAACTACAAAGTTATTTTGAGACCTACAACTTCTATTTTGATGGTTTTTCCATTTGAGGTCGTTTGAAAATTTCGAATATAGTTTTACATGACACAATGATTATAAATCAAAAGGTTGTCAACTACAAAGTTTTATAACTTTTTAAGACATACAACTATTATTTTGTTGGGTTTTCCATCTGAGGTCGTTTTAAAAAAATCGAATTTTAGTTTTTTTATTTAGACATAGTTTTCGTTGATAAGATGGCTTCAAATCAAAAAGTTTTCAACTACAAAAATCTATAACTTCTCAAGATCTACAAAGTTTATTTTAGTTGTTTGGTCATATGTTCATCCAAAATGGTGGTTCTAACATTGTTCACAAGTCTTATCATATGAAGAAATGACCAAAAATGTATATATCTTGATGAGTCATACAACTTTGTAGATGAAAACCTTTTGTCAGAGAGAAATCTCCGGCAGGGTGTCAGAGTGCACCCGCCCTATTACTAAGAACTGGAGGGGCAGCCTAGGGTTAGCATCATGAGATAGATGAACACAAGAACACACAAGGGTTTAGAGTGGTCCGAGCCATCTGAGCGTAATACCCTACTCCAATGTGAGTTGTATTGCCGAGAGCTTGAGCAAGCCCGAGATTCGAGTGAGTCTGTCCTGGCATGAACAACTTTAGGTCGATCTGCTTTCTATTGAGTGTGCCCTCCCTTTTATAGCTTAAGGGAGGTGCTTACATGGCGCATGAGCCCAGATAAGTGGACCCAGGGATACAAAGAGACCACATGGTAATGCAAGTGGATCGAGGTCTTCTCCATCCGGTCTTTTCCTCTTCTCGGTTTTGTTGGTGTGGGGCCAAAGGCTACAACGTAGGTTGCGGGTTAGGCGAGCGTAGCGAGAATACGGACGCTGTCGTCCTGTCCCCTCCGCCTATTCCCTCACACCTCGATAACACATGAGGAATAGTAGAGGTCAAATGAAGGGTGTCCAAGCGGTGCATTGAGTCAATGGTCTTGCCTCGGTAACGCGCAGCTTTCTGATGCGGTGGAGGCTTTGCGGGCTACGCACGCCACCTCCATTTAATGTCGGGTGTGCAGCACCTATCACTGGCGTGAAGAGCGATGCACTCTGCTCGCCTTAAACGTAGGTGGCCCCCTCCTGCCTGAGCTTATGTCAGGTTCTTCCCAACGGCTTATGTCACGCACCTTAAGACACATTGCAGCACCGGGTCCTCACCGAGCAGGGAGCGATCAACGAGGAGTATATGTAGGTGTGGTAGATCTAGACCACCCCTAGTTGGGGTCTGGAAGGTACTCGGAAGAGTCCGAGACCCTTTGGCGAGGGCACATGGCGGTACCTGACCTATTTAAGTCGGAGGTACAAGTAGCATATGCAGGTGTCCTAGACCATCTAGAGGGGATCTGGCCCCTGGGCACAACTGTAGGGATTCCCCATACTTGGGGCATGTGGCGGCCCTGGGCCCCCACTTCTGGGGATCTGGAGAGCCCTACGTGGAAACTGGCCTCCATCCGAGGGCAGCAGCCTCGTCGGACGGGCCCTTGTTCCGAGCCAGGGTGGACCACCTGCAGTTATGCGATTAAGGATAACTACAGGGGTCCCGTCTTGGTCCTGTAGGAGTGGGTACCCCAGTTTTGAGGTACCGACACTTTGCATTTGAATTAATTTTCCACTTCAAAATGTGATTTAAAATTTGTCTTTGCCAAGTATAAAAAAACGCTCGACAAAGAAACTCTTTGCCTAATGCCAAAAAAGCACTCGACAAAGATCTAGTGTCAAAAAAGTACTCAACAAAGAAGCTCTTTGGCTAGTGTCAGAAAAAGCACTCGACATAGAAGGCTTTTTGTCTAGTGTTATTTTTTGACACTCAACAAATAGCCTCTTTGCCTAGTGTGCCAGTTTAGGAAACTAGGCAAAGAGACATTTTGCATAGTGCCTTTTTTTAACACTCGGTAAAGTGTTTTTTATTTTTTCCTTCTAGCTCCCAAACTTTTTATGTTGTGTTCCAACAACACCTAGAACTACATGTTCAATTTTGGCAGATTTCTCGAAGTGCTTAATATATTTAGTAAATTTATTTCATTTAATTAATTTTTTTGGATAATTTAAATTTGAACTGCAAATCATTCATATAATGAAAAAATGATATTCATGTTATTGAGCATAAGTTGAGACCATATCCAGTAATAGAATAGAAATTTCAAATATCTTGTTCACGAAACATGATCACGAATTTGCGGTCCAGTTGTTTTAAATTGTATAAAAAGCAAACTAAGTCAAAAAATCATGAATGTTGTTGAGATGTTATGATATCATGTGTGGAGGCTATGATAAAAAGTTGACAAGTGAAAGTCGCCTAGAGGGGGGTGAATAGGGCGAAACTGAAATTTACAAAGTTAATCACAACTACAAGCCGGGTTAGCGTTAGAAATATAATCAAGTCCGCGAGAGAGGGAGCAAAACAAATCGCAAGCAAATAAGGAGTGTGACACACGGATTTGTTTTACCGAGGTTCGGTTCTCACAAACCTACTCCCTGTTGAGGTGGTCACAAAGACCGGGTCTCTTTCAACCCTTTCCCTCTCTCAAACGGTCCCTTGGACCGAGTGAGCTTCTTCTTCTCAATCAAACGGGAACAAAACTTCCCCGCAAGGGCCACCACACAATTGGTGCCTCTTGCCTTGGTTACAATTGAGTTGATCGCAAGAAAGAATCAAAGAAGAAAGCAATCCAAGCGCAAGAGCTCAAAAGAACACAAGCAAATCTTTCTCACTAATCACTAAGGCGTTGTGTGGAATTTGGAGAGGATTTGATCACTTGGGTGTGTCTAGAATTGAATGCTAGAGCTCTTGTAAGTGGTTGAAGTAGGAAAACTTGGATAACTTGAATGTGGGGTGGTTGGGGGTATTTATAATCCCAACCACCAAACTAGCCGTTTGGTGGAGGCTGCTGTTGTATGGTGCACCGGACAGTCCGGTGCACACCGGACAGTGTCCGGTGCGCCAGCCACGTCACCAGGCCGTTGAGTTCCGACCGTTGGAGCTCTGACTGCTGGGCCCGCCTGGATGTCCGGTGGCACACCGGACATGCACTGTAGAGTGTCCGGTGTGCCACATCGCGCGTGCCTGACTTCTGCGCGCTCTGCGCGCATTTAATGCTTCTGCAGGTGACCGTTGGCGCGAAGTAGTCGTTGCTCCACTGGCTCACCGGACAGTCCGGTGTACACCGGACACGTCCGGTGAATTATAGCGGAGCAATTTCCCGAAGCTGGCGAGTTCCAGAGTCGCTCTTCCCTGGGGCACCGGACACTGTCCGGTGTACACCGGACAGTCCGGTGAATTATAGCGGAGCGCCTCTAGATTTTCCCGAAGGTGAAGAGTTCAGCGTGAAGTCCCCTGGTGCACCGGACACTGTCCGGTGCGCCAGACCAGGGCACACTTCGGTTATCCCTTTGCTCTCTTGATGAACCCAATTCTTGGTCTTTTTATTGGCTAAGTGTGAACCTTTGGCACCTGTATAACTTATACACTAGAGCAAACTAGTTAGTCCAATTTATTTGTGTTGGGCAATTCAACCACCAAAATCATTTAGGAAATAGGTGTAAGCCTAATTCCCTTTCAATCTCCCCCTATTTGGTGATTGATGCCAACACAAACCAAAGCAAGTATGAAATACATAAATTGAACTAGAACCAAAGTTCTTTTGCAAATAGTCAAAGATAAATGAATAAGATTTTTGCGAAGCATTTTCAAGATTTGAAATTTTCTCCCCCTGTTTCAAATGCTTTTCCTTTGACTAAAACAAAACTCCCCCTCAATGGAGTTCTCCTCTTAGTGTTCAAGAGGGTTTTGATGTATCAATTTTGAAATACTTCTGTCTCCCCCTTTGGAACATAATAGGATACCAATTTGAAATTTCCAATTGAAAATTATTTTAAAATGAGGTGGTGGTGCGGTCCTTTTGCTTTGGGCTAATACTTTCTCCCCCTTTGGCATTCGCCAAAAACGGAGTCATTAGAGCCCTATTAGTAACTTTCTCCCCCTTTGGTCATAAATAAATGAGTGAAGATTATACCAAAGTAGGAGAGATGCTCTCTCCCCCAAAGATGGAGAGTTGCGCGGAGCGACGGCGAAGTATGAGTTACGAAGTGGAAGCCTTTGTCTTTGCCGAAGACTCCAATTCCCTTTCAATATACTTATGACTTGGTTTGAAATAGACTTGAAAACACATTAGTCATAGTACATGAAAGAGACATGATCAAAAGTATATTAATGAGCTATGTGTGCAAATCAACAAAAGAAGTTTCTAGAATCAAGAATATTTAGCTCATGCCTAAGTTTGTTAAAGGTTTGTTCATCAAGAGGCTTGGTAAAGATATCAGCTAATTGATCTTTAGTGTTGATATATGAAATCTCGATATCTCCCTTTTGTTGGTGATCCCTTAGAAAATGATATCGAATGGCTATGTGTTTAGTGCGGCTATGCTCAACGGGATTATCCGCCATGCGGATTGCACTCTCATTATCACATAGAAGAGGAACTTTGGTTAGTTTGTAACCGTAGTCCCTAAGGGTTTGCCTCATCCAAAGTAGTTGCGCGCAACAATGGCCTGCGGCAATGTACTCGGCCTCAGCAGTAGAAAGAGCTACAGAATTTTGTTTCTTTGAAGCCCAAGATACCAAGGATCTTCCCAAGAACTGGCAAGTCCCCGATGTGATCTTTCTATTAATTTTACACCCCGCCCAATCGGCATCCGAATAACCAATTAAATCAAAAGTGGATCCCCTAGGATACCAAAGCCCAAACTTAGGAGTATAAACTAAATATCTCAAGATTCGTTTTACGGCCGTAAGGTGAGCTTCCTTAGGGTCGACTTGGAATCTTGCACACATGCATACGGAAAGCATAATATCCGATCGAGATGCATATAAATATAGCAAAGAGCCTATCATCGACCGGTATACCTTTTGATCGACGGATTTACCTCCCTCGTCGAGCTCGAGATGCCCATTGGTTCCCATGGGTGTCTTGATGGGTTTGGCATCCTTCATTCCAAACTTGCTTAGAATATCTTGAGTATACTTCGTTTGGCTTAAGAAGGTGCCCTCTTGGAGTTGCTTCACTTGAAATCCTAAGAAATACTTCAACTCCCCCATCATAGACATCTCGAATTTTTGTGTCATGATCCTACTAAATTCTTCACATGTAGACTCGTTAGTAGACCCAAATATAATATCATCAATATAAAATTGGCATACAAATAAGTCATTTTCAAGAGTTTTGGTGAATAAAGTAGGATCGGCCTTTCCGACTTTGAATCCATTAGTGATAAGAAAATCTCTAAGGCATTCATACCATGCTCTTGGGGCTTGCTTGAGCCCATAAAGCGCCTTAGAGAGTTTATACACATGGTTAGGGTGCTCACTATCTTCAAAGCCGGGAGGTTGCTCAACATAGACCTCTTCCTTGATTGGTCCATTGAGGAAAGCACTGTTCACGTCCATTTGATAAAGCTTGAAGCCATGGTAAGTAGCATAGGCCAATAATATGCGAATTGACTCAAGCCTAGCTACGGGTGCATAGGTTTCACCGAAATCCAAACCTTCGACTTGGGAGTATCCTTTGGCCACAAGTCGAGCTTTGTTCCTTGTCACCACACCATGCTCGTCTTGCTTGTTGCGGAAGACCCATTTGGCTCCTACAACATTTTGATTAGGACGTGGAACTAAATGCCATACCTCATTCCTAGTGAAGTTGTTGAGCTCCTCTTGCATCGCCACCACCCAATACGAATCTTGAAGTGCTTCCTCTACCCTGTGTGGCTCAATAGAGGAAACAAAAGAGTAATGCTCACAAAAATGTGCAACACGAGATCTAGTGGTTACTCCCTTATGAATGTCGCCGAGGATGGTGTCGACGGGGTGATCTCGTTGGATTGCTTGGTGGACTCTTGGGTGTGGCGGTCTTTGTTCTTCATCCTCCTTATCTTGATCATTTACATCTCCCCCTTGATCGTTGCCGTCATCTTGAAGTGGCTCATTTGTTTGATCTTCTCCTTCATCAACTTGAGCCTCATCTTCATTTTGAGTTTGTGGAGATGCTTGCGTAGAGGAGGATGGTTGATCTTGTGCATTTGGAGGCTCTTCGGATTCCTTAGGACACACATCCCCAATGGACATGTTCCTTCGCGCGATGCACGGAGCCTCTTCGTCACCTATCTCATCAAGATCAACTTGCTCTACTTGAGAGCCGTTAGTCTCATCAAACACAACGTCACAAGAAACTTCAACTTGTCCAGAGGACTTGTTAAAGACTCTATATGCCCTTGTGTTTGAATCATATCCTAGTAAAAAGCCTTCTACAGTCTTAGGAGCAAATTTAGATTTTCTACCTCTTTTAACAAGTATAAAGCATTTGCTACCAAAGACTCTAAAGTATGAAATATTGGGCTTTTTACCGGTTAGGAGTTCATATGATGTCTTCTTGAGGATTCGGTGTAGATATAACCGGTTGATGGCGTAGCAGGCGGTGTTGACCGCCTCGGCCCAAAACTGATCCGATGTCTTGTACTCATCAAGCATGGTTCTTGCCATGTCCAATAGAGTTCTATTCTTCCTCTCCACTACACCATTTTGTTGAGGGGTGTAGGGAGAAGAGAACTCATGCTTGATGCCCTCCTCCTCAAGGAAGCCTTCAATTTGAGAATTCTTGAACTCCGTCCCGTTGTCGCTTCTAATCTTTTTGATCCTTAATTCGAACTCATTTTGAGCCCGTCTCAAGAATCCCTTTAATGTTTCTTGGGTATGAGATTTTTCCTGTAAAAAGAACACCCAAGTGAAGCGAGAATAATCATCCACAATAACTAGACAGTACTTACTCCCGCCGATGCTTATGTAAGCTATCGGGCCGAATAGATCCATGTGTAGGAGCTCAAGTGGCATGTCGGTCGTTATGATGTTCTTGTGTAGATGATGGGCACCAACTTGCTTCCCTGCTTGGCATGCGCTACAAATCCTGTCTTTCTCAAAATGAACATTTGTTAATCCTAAAATGTGCTCTCCCTTTAGAAGCTTATGAAGATTCTTCATCCCAACATGGGCTAGTCGACGGTGCCAGAGCCAACCCATGTTAGTCTTAGCAATTAAGCAAGTGTCGAGTTCAGCTCTATCAAAGTCTACCAAGTATAGCTGACCCTCTAACAATCCCTTAAATGCTATTGAATCATCACTTCTTCTAAAGACAATGACACCTACATCAGTGAATAGACAGTTGTAGCCCATTTTGCATAATTGAGATACAGAAAGCAAATTGTAATCTAATGAATCTACAAGAAAAACATTTGAAATAGAATGGTCAAGAGATATAGCAATTTTACCCAATCCTTTGACCAAACCTTGATTTCCATCCCCGAATGTGATAGCTCGTTGGGGATCTTGGTTTTTTCTCATAGGAGGAGAACATCTTTTTCTCCCCTGTCATGTGGTTTGTGCACCCGCTGTCGATGATCCAACTTGAGCCCCCGGATGCATAAACCTACAAAACATGTTTAGTTCTTGACTTTAGGTACCCAAATGGTTTTGGGTCATTTGGCATTAGAAACAAGAACTTTGGGTACCCAAACACAAGTCTTTGACCCTTTGTGCTTGCCCCCAACATACTTGGCAACTACCTTGTCGGATTTGTTAGTTAAAACATAAGATGCATCAAAAGTTTTAAATGAAATGTCATGATCATTTGATGCACTAGGAGTTTTCTTCTTAGGCAACTTAGCACGGGTTGGTTGCCTAGAACTAGGTGTCTCACCCTTATACAGAAAAACATGATTAGGGCCAGAGTGAGACTTCCTAGAGTGAATTCTCCTAATTTTGCTCTCAGGATAGCCGGTAGGGTATAAAATGTAACCCTCGTTATCCTGAGGCATGGTAGCCTTGCCCTTAACAAAATTAGACAATTTCTTAGGAGGGGTATTAAGTTTGACATTGCCTCTCTGTTGGAAGCCAATGCCATCCTTAATGCCAGGGCGTCTCCCACTATAAAGCATACTGCGAGCAAATTTAAATTTTTCATTTTCAATTTCATGCTCGGCAATTTTTGCATCTAGTTTAGCTATATGATCATTTTGTTGTTTAATTAAAGCCATATGATCATGTATAGCATTAATATCAACATCTCTACATCTAGTGCAAATAGTAGTGTGCTCAACGGTAGATGTAGATGGTTTGCAAAATTTTAATTCTACAACCTTAGCATGCAATATATCATTTTTACTTCTAAGGTCGGAAATGGTAGTATTGCAAACATCAAAATCTTTAGCCTTAGCACGCAATTTTTCATTTTCATCTCTAAGGCTAGCAAGAGAAATGTTCAATTCTTCAATCTTAGCAAGCAAACCATCATTATCATTTCTAAGATTGGGAATTGAAACATTACAAGCAATAGAATCAACCTTAGCTAATAAATTAGCATTCTCATTTCTAAGGTTGTCTATAGTCTCATGGCAAGTGCTTAGTTCACTAGATAATTTTTCACATTTTTCAACTTCTAGAGAATAAACATTTTTAACTTTAACATGCTTTTTGTTTTCCTTGATTAGGAAGTCCTCTTGGGAGTCCAAGAGATCATCCTTCTCATGGATGGCACTAATTAATTCATTTAATTTTTCTTTTTGTTGCATGTTTAAGTTGGCAAAAATGGTACGCAAATTATCTTCCTCATCACTAGCATTATCATCACTAGAGGACTCATATCTAGTGGAGGATTTGGATTTAACCTTCTTCTTTTTGTTGTCCTTTGCCATGAGGCACTTGTGGCCGACGTTGGGGAAGAGAAGTCCCTTGGTGACGGCGATGTTGGCGGCGTCCTCGTCGTCGGAGGAATCAGTAGAGCTTTCGTCGGAGTCCCACTCGCGACAAACATGGGTATCGCCGCCCTTCTTCTTGTAGTACCTCTTCTTCTCCTTTCTTCTCCCCTTCTTATCGTCGCCCCTGTCACTGTCACTAGAAATAGGACATTTTGCTATAAAGTGATCGGGCTTACCACACTTGTAGCAAACCTTCTTGGAGCGGGGCTTGTAATCTTTCCCCCTCCTTTGCTTGAGGATTTGGCGGAAGCTCTTGATGACGAGCACCATTTCCTCATTGTCGAGCTTGGAGGCGTCGATGGGCGTTCTACTCGGTGTAGACTCCTCCTTCTTCTCCTCCGTCGCCTTAAATGCGACCGGTTGTGCTTCGGACGTGGAGGGACCGTCAAGCTCGTTGATCTTCCGTGAGCCCTTGATCATAAATTCAAAGCTCACAAAATTCCCGATTACTTCCTCGGGAGTCATTAGTGTATATCTAGGATTACCATAAATTAATTGTACTTGAGTAGGGTTAAGGAAAATAAGTGATCTTAGAATAACCTTAACCACCTCGTGGTCATCCCATTTCTTGCTCCCGAGGTTGCGCACTTGATTCACCAAGGTTTTGAACCGGTTGTACATGTCTTGTGGCTCCTCCCCTTGGCGAAGACGGAAGCGACCGAGCTCCCCCTCGATCGTTTCCCGCTTGGTGATCTTGGTTAGTTCATCACCCTCGTGCGCGGTCTTGAGCACATCCCAAACTTCCTTGGCGCTCTTTAATCCTTGCACCTTGTTGTACTCCTCCCTACTTAAAGAGGCGAGGAGTATGGTTGTGGCTTGGGAGTTGAAGTGCTCGATTTGGGCCACCTCGTCCTCATCATAATCCTCATCCCCTATGGATGGTACCTGTGCTCCAAACTCAACAACATTCCATATACTTTTGTGGAGTGAGGTTAGATGAAATTTCATTAAATCACTCCACCTAGCATAATCTTCACCATCAAAGGTTGGCGGTTTGCCTAATGGAACGGAAAGTAATGGAGTATGTCTAGAAGTACGAGGATAGTGTAAGGGGATCTTACTAAACTTCTTGCGCTCATGGCGCTTAGAAGTTATGGAGGGCGCGTCGGAGCCGGAGGTAGATGGCGATGAGGTGTCGGTCTCGTAGTAGACCACCTTCCTCATTTCTTTTTCTTGTCGCCACTCCGATGCGACTTGTGGGAGGAGGCCTTCTTCTCCTTCCCTTTCTTTTTGTTGCGGGACTCTTCCGATGAAGCCTTCCCGTGGCTTGTAGCGGGCTTGTCGCCGGTCTCCATCTCCTTCTTGGCGTGTTCTCCCGACATCACTTCGAGCGATTAGGCTCTAATGAAGCACCGACTCTGATACCAATTGAAAGTCGCCTAGAGGGGGGTGAATAGGGCGAAACTGAAATTTACAAAGTTAATCACAACTAAAAGCCGGGTTAGCGTTAGAAATATAATCAATTCCGCGAGAGAGGGAGCAAAACAAATCGCAAGCAAATAAGGAGTGTGACACACGAATTTGTTTTACCGAGGTTCGGTTCTCGCAAACCTACTCCCCGTTGAGGTGGTCACAAAGACCGGGTCTCTTTCAACCCTTTCCCTCTCTCAAACGGTCCCTCGGACCGAGTGAGCTTCTTCTTCTCAATCAAACGAGAACAAAACTTCCCCGCAAGGGCCACCACACAATTGGTGCCTCTTGCCTTGGTTACAATTGAGTTGATCGCAAGAAAGAATCAAAGAAGAAAGATATCCAAGCGCAAGAGCTCGAAAGAACACAAGCAAATCTTTCTCACTAATCACTAAGGCGTTGTGTGGAATTTGGAGAGGATTTGATCACTTGGGTGTGTCTAGAATTGAATGGTAGAGCTCTTGTAAGTGGTTGAAGTAGGAAAACTTGGATGACTTGAATGTGGGGTGGTTGGGGGTATTTATAACCCCAACCACCAAACTAGCCGTTTGGTGGAGGCTGCTGTCGTATGGTGCACCGGACAGTCCGGTGCACACCGGACAGTGTCCGGTGCGCCAGCCACGTCACCAGGCCGTTGGGTTCCGACCGTTGGAGCTCTGACTGCTGGGCCCGCCTGGATGTCCGGTGGCACACCGGACATGCACTGTAGAGTGTCCGGTGTGCCACATCGCGCGTGCCTGACTTCTGCACGCTCTGGCGCGCATTTAATGCTTCTGCAGGTGACCGTTGGCGCGAAGTAGTCGTTGCTCCACTGGCTCACCGGACAGTCCGGTGTACACCAGACACGTCCGGTGAATTATAGCGGAGCAATTTCCCAAAGCTGGCGAGTTCCAGAGTCGCTCTTCCCTAGGGCACCGGACAGTCCGGTGAATTATAGCGGAGCGCCTCTAGATTCTCCCGAAGGTGAAGAGTTCAGCGTGAAGTCCCCTGGTGCACCGGACACTGTCCGGTGCGCCAGACCAGGGCACACTTCGGTTATCCCTTTGCTCTCTTGATGAACCCAATTCTTGGTCTTTTTATTGGCTAAGTGTGAACCTTTAGCACCTGTATAACTTATACACTAGAGCAAACTAGTTAGTCCAATTTATTTGTGTTGGGCAATTCAACCACCAAAATCATTTAGGAAATAGGTGTAAGCCTAATTCCCTTTCAACAAGGTTTCGTTAAAGTTGTTACGTACAATACTTACAAACCGAACAAATCTATGAAGAAGTTTCATGATGGCATGTGGAGGTCAACTAGGTGGTAATTGTCACACGTGTGAAACTTGGACGAAACTTTGCCAACCTTTTATCACAACCTCCACAATGATATCATGACATCTCGACAAGTTTCATGATTTTCTGATTCGTTTACTTTTTATACAATTTGAAAACAATTGGACCGCAAGTTCAGGGTCATGTTTCGTGAACTTGATGTTCAAAATTTCTTGTTCGTTACTGCATATGACCTCAACATATACTCAATAACATGAAAATCATTTTCTATACATTTTGTCCATTATGTGAATGACTTGCAGAAATTTTGCATGATTCAAATGAAAAATCTTTGATTCTTCTTCTACTAACACGAGTTATACTAATAAGGGTAGACATGCTATATTTATGTTTGTTCCTGAAGGGGAAACCGTTCAAGTTGTTCCTGAATAGCTTTCTTCAAAAGGGTTTCTGCTTGCTCGATGAATGTCTTACTAGAAGATATAATTTCTTGGAATTGAGGTTTATTATCTTTTAGGTGTTTACGTAACTCATCCAAAAATTTCTTTACCTGTTCAATTTCTAACGAATCAAGATATCCTCCCGTTTCGGTATAAATAGTAGCTACCTGCTCTTCCACTAGGGAGTGTTCGATTGGGATATCAAGAAAAAAATAATTAAATGAAATAAATTTACTAAATATACTAAACACCTCAAGAAATGTGCCAAAAAAGAACATGTAGTTCTAGATGGCGTTGAAACATAATAGAAAATGTTTAAGGTCAAAATAAAAAAAATAAAAAACACTTTTCCTAATGTAAAAAAGATAATAGGCAAAATGTCTCTTTGCCTAATGTCCTCGATTGATACTAGGAAAAACACAAGTTTGCCTAGTGCTTGAAAATGGCACTAGGCAAAGAGGCCTCCTTTGCCGAGTGACACGTGGGACACTCGGCAAAATTAACGGTAGTTAGTGTGTGTTAGGTTCGTACGTTGATTTGTCGAATGTTTTCTTTGTCGAGTGTTTGACACTAAGCAAATCACTTTGTAGAGTGTTTTTTCTTTGTCGAGTGTTAGACACTAGACAAACCACCTATTTGTCGAATGTTTTTATTTGTCGAGTGTCAAGCACTAGGCAAGCAACTGATTTGCCTAGTGTCTTTCTTTGCCGAGTATCACACTCGGTAAAAGACTCTTTGCCGAGTGGTCATGAATTTGCACTTGGCAAAGAATTTGGCACTAGGCAAAGATTGTCTCTCTAGTAGTGCTCATTGAGGGTCAGTTTGAGAGCAAGATAATTGGGGGGGATTGAGGGCATGTTTTAGAGCAAAAGGAAAAGATGGGCTAAAATCCCTTTATTATTCAATCCCCTTCTTCTCAAACATGTCCTAGATAAAATCTTCTTCCTATTCTATTCGGGGCATGTTTGGGAGAAAGAAGAATGGATGGGATTAAAGGGGCTAAAAGCTCTTTACTATTCAATTTTAATTAGTAAGAGGATTTTAGCCCTCCAATACTCTCCAATTCCCTTCCTCCCAAACATACTCTTAGGGTGCGTTTGGTTGGAGAGTCAACTAGAATAGAGTGACTCTATTTCCGTTTTGTAGAATTGAGTCGTTCTATTATGCGTTTGGCAAGCAGAATAGAGTCGTTCTATTGTTTTGTTTGGTTGAATAGTAGAATAGAGCAGAGCCGCTCCGTTATTTCTTTGGTTGGAGAGCCATATGAGTGAAGGGAGGAGAGCCGCTCCGTTATTTCACTCCGATTGAGGCAGGCCTGTGCCTGGGGCAGGGCGAGCGAGGCAACCGACGTGGGCCCCCAGATCCCAGGGGCCCCACCCCATATACCATACAGGAGTACAGAACTAGTGGACTACGACTACATGCAGCTGTAGGCTGGCGCCAAACTCAGGAACATGGAGGCACATAAACAACACACGCAGGACGACAGACGGACATAGTGTAAATACATATACGCGCTAGGGAGTACATATTCACAACGCATGGCAACATGATCATCCAGTCAGGGAACAACGAATCAACCCTCAAACCTTAGCCGATCAGGCTACCATTGTTAGGCAAGGCTATACTTTTTAATTGCTTTAGCAAGTAATTATGCTTAACAAATAACATGAATTAATTTATTCTATTGATTCCTTGTATATTGCCATTGATATTATGCCTCCTAAGAAGTATGCTAGCAACTTTATGTATTGAGAAGAATTTGTTAGATAATATTAATATTAAAGCTATCATTGATAATTTTGCATCAAGAAATGTTAAAAGACATTTTTAAGATGATCTATAATATATTTGAGGTAATGATCTGACTTCTTTTTTTAGCGCTCATTTTTTGATACATTAAATTATAAGTAAATATATAATAGTAAAAAATAGTGCTTATAATATTGGGACCTTATTTATAATGTTGCCCCGGGCCCCTCCAAACTCAGGAACGACCTTGGATTGGGGTAAACGACCGTTGCAAGACTGAAGCATATATAATCACAATTATCGTTTTAATATTAGTTATAGATATATAGATACAAATAAAACAAAAAAAATCGAATACAGGGATATCGTATCCTAGCTAGCTCGTGGATTAAGTGGAGTGCTCCTCTCCCACCAGTACGTGTTGCTTAATGCATATCGATCAGATGTGCATCCGATGCGGCCGTGGATCGTGTCGATCTTTAAAGAGCAAACAAAAAGCAAGACGTCGAATAATGTGGATGTACGCAGTACTACGTTACATAGGCCGCGGCGCGCGCGCAGCAAAGGTATAGGATACCGGATGAGGATGGGATGTATCGTGTATGGCGATGGGAATCGGAAGGGACGGGAATAAAGCTGGGAGGGGGACATGATGATGCTGAAGAATCTAAGCGGATTATTTTGACATGACGCTTTGTCCTTACACCTCACGTTTGCTAATGTGTCCCCTAAAGTTCTATCCTCTTGGAAGCTATACAATCTCCACGACATCCGTAGTGTAATATACTGTCATATGATGTATATGTACATGTGCAAGAATAATAATATGCTACCTTTACAAGCTGATGTATAGATGCGCTACGGCACTGCAAATATTGATCTTAAAAACTGATAAATAGATAACCATTGAACAGCTAGTATAAGATTAGGTGAGGTCCCATTTAGAACGCAGAAACTTTAGGATAAGCATATAATATTTTTTTTGTAGGAATAAGTTTTAGATCTTGTTTAGAACCTCTAGAGCTAATAGTTAACCAACTAACAAATTATTAGTTGGGTCCAAACTAATGAACTAATTATTAGTTGTGAGATAGCGCTCCAATAGTTATGTAGTAGTTCTCTAAATCATATATTTAGCAAGTTGATAAAGATCTTTGGGAGTAAAAAATATGAGTTATCCAATAGCTCTCTAAATATACTCCATCCGGTGTACTATTAGCTACCGTATAGGACAGCGACACGGTCTCCAAAATATAAATTTAACTAATGTTTTTATTAAATATAAATAAACTTTTAATGTATTTATACTTTTATAAGAGTACTTGTTAAGACAAATCGGTGTATATAAATATTATATTTCAAAGCTACGTAATAAAATAATTATTTGAATTTCAAATTTTATAAATTTGACTCAAACCTTGTTCAATACAACAAAAAATAGGACATCGGAGGGAGTAGGTTGTAGTTTGGTTTTGATTCTATTCACGTCAAAAAAAGTGGACCTATTTTCTATCTGTAATTTGATTGGATCTGTAATAAAAACATTCGACTGACTAGTTCCTTCTATCGTCGGCAGCAGAAGACCTAGCATATGAATCTCGCTGAATCTATGCACATGAGGCGATCGATTTGCTCTGAAGTATCCTTTATTTACATTTTATCTAATGTCAAGCGTGATCATCTCACATAAACACGTCGCAATAAAACATTGTGTTATTTTTTTGTTGTTTCAGGAGTTGATAAAAAGTTGCTAGATCTAGGAAGAAAATGGGGTTAGATGAGAAGTATCTAAATTTAGAATGTTTATTTAGATCTGTTGGATAGAAGTTTTTAGAACAACTAGTCAAATTATTGATTTAGAGAGTATTTTAGAGAACTACTGAAGTTGCTCTTAGTTGGAGGTGTTTGAAGATCTAAAACTAATTTTAATTGCTAACTATTAGTTTTAGAGGTTCCAAACAAGACCCATAGAACAAACATAGGAGATTGAAAATTTTCTCGCGTTTCAAAGGGACCTAATGTTTAGGTGATACTATGCACTACAAATTAGAGCATTCCACCAATTATAACGACCGTGAGAAGACTTGATAGTTAGCAAACATCCTATATGTAGTATTTACGACCATCTTTGAACTTGCATTGGCAAGGGATATCATTCTAGTCCCTAACTTAAAGTGCTATTTTGGGGTCACTAAACTTAGCTGTCATTGTTATCTGGATCTCTAATTTATCAATTGCCATTTTCTAGTATCTAAACTTAACTCGCTGTGGTTTTTTAAGGGTGCGAAAAATGAGAGATAAAGTGACAAAACATGTGCAATACGCTATATATACATGGTGCTACTATGAAATGCTCCATCCGTTCCAATTTATAATTTGTTTGACTTTTTTACCATGAATTTGACCGACTTGTCTTACTTAAATTTTTTTATAGTTATTATTAAATTTTACTGTAATATCATTTAATATATAATAGTATACTTTAAGTATGACTTTAAAAATTTTATATTTTTTAAAAAATGGATAAGACGAGGCAAAAAAATTGGTGTAAAAAAGTCAAACGAATTATAAAATTAGACGGAGAGAGTACAATTTTTTTCATGTACCAGAGGGACCCTAAGTCCCACCTTGTGTCACACATCTACCCTTTTATCCTTACTATCCCCTCTCCTCTCCTGGTCTTTGTCTTCGTATTATCATTGCCATTCTTCTTGCTTAATCACATTGTCCCTAGCTATCCTCATCTTGGTTATATCGTCATTGGTATGGAGAGATTGATGGCCCAAGTGCCACAACATGCACCTAAGTTGGCTCTATAAGAAAAATGGATCGTGGCCTATTTAAAGTATTGTTTTGGTGTTTCATGCTCAACATAACCATTTGGACTAGCATTATTTGCTATGCTTTGAGGTATAGTTCAAATGATGCATAATTATACATGAACTAAGGCAAAAGGTTGATCTAGATGATCAACACCCCAAGCAACACATTAACAAGAGATGTTGAAGACCGATAGATAATGGCTTGCTGCATGAGCATTTTAATAAGTCAAACTTTTAACAATATATTGTGTTTAGTTATGATTGACCCAAGTAGAAACCACATGATCAATATATGGGTTTTTTGAGCCACTCGTAACCATGGGCATGACTGGTATATAATTTTCACACTTTATAGCGAGAGTCATGAATTACCTTATGATAGGCTTAAATACTCTCATTATACACTTCCAAGGTGTATGTTAGGTTTAACTATTTAGTTTTTCAGAAATTTATCTAGTAAATTGCTAGCTTATACGAACACCTTTCAAATGCCACAATACCCTTTATTCAAAACATATCACCTCCTAGCTATACACATAAGCTAGATGTTGTACTATTCATCCACTAGAATATTAGACAAGGTCTCTATACTTGACTAAACCCAGAGCTATAATAAGCACTCGGCTTCACTATAAGTCCCAAATTTTGCTTACAGATGAGTCGTTGGAGAGAGGAATTTAGAGCATCATAAGAAAAGACATGCTCTAGTCTCTGATTCTGTGCGTCTAAAAATCACCTTTTACATCTGTGCACTAAACCATTAATCAGGTATAGATCAAGTATAATTAAATTAAGCACTAGCCAAACTACCCTTATGCAATAATAAGCCATATGTATCAAGGAAGAAGGTAGTAAGACTAGGAAATCCTTAATGCATTTGAAATTTAGGACACATGCAACATGAATTATTAATGAATTTATTGTGTATAGGTACAAAGAAATCCCATCCTACACTGGTGAAATTATTGTGTATTGATCAAGCAATTAAAATTACATGAGAAAGAAAATACAGAAGATATGGAGGAAGACAATAATAATGAGCAATAATATTGTATCACTTTTTTATGAACTATGTAATTTTTATTTTTTATGTTTATTTTTTATCGAATTATGTATTTTTTCTTAATTATGTGATTAGATGATTTTTTCTAAATAAAATACCATGTTTCATTTTACATAACAATCTTTAAAATAAAAATTGAGATGACTTTAGGTTAACAATAAAGACTGTACATTTTAATAAATGAAGACCGACGATGATCGATAGTGTGGATGATAGTGACGTTTCAGATGGTAAAACAATAGCCAGGTGTATTGGATCCAGCCTAAGGCCTTGTTCGTTTCCGTCGGATTGCACCCGGAATCGTTCCAGCTAATCAAAATTTATATAAATTAGAGAAGCAATCCGGTCAGGAATCGTTCCGATCCACCAATCCGGCAGAAACGAACAAGGCCTAAGGGTTGTTCGGTTGCTCAGGAATGATGGCTTGGAACTATTCGTGACTGGATTGTTTACCTATTTTATATAAGATTTTATCCGGTGGAATAATTCTAGGTCCAATTCTGGACAACCGAACAGGCCCAAGCCGAGTTCATTTTTTTGGTCTGTCTTGGGTCAGATAGCGATAATATATGAACATATCGTATCACTCGTTACTTTATTTATTACATAGCTATTTTAATGGCGGGGCGGACGGTGAACTGGTGATATTGTTATATGGCTGTCATTTTTCCCCTACAAATCGTAGGTCAAGTGTCCAGAGATGAGAGATCAGTTACCTTCGCGATAGCTAAAGAAAGCAGAATGAATTTCTTCCTTTCGCAATGTATCCATGGCAACAAGTTTGGGCTAGATCTGAGACGAGACATTTGGTTTGGCCCGGTAAGTTAACTTTTCGGCCTAACTCAATCGACACCATTGTCCAAGCTAAAAGGCCCAACTTAATAGGCTGCCACTTGCCAGTAGAACCGTTTGCCTCTCGCCTGCATCCTAGTCCGGCGGCCGCACCCGGGCAGCTCCGGCGGTTCCCCGCCGCCGTCCTCCGTCTATCCCCGACTGCGCTAGAGCTCCGTCTCATGGGGGCGTCCGAATCTCTCCTATCTAGGCAGCAGCTTCAGCAGCCGCGGCCTCAGTGGGCGGATGAGATCACGACGGTGTCCGAGGGCCGGCGCGACGACGCCGACGCCGATCCCCTCGTCCGCCGTATCCGGTCTCTCACCATAGTAAGTCCTGAACTCTCGTCTCCTGATATCTCACTATAGTAAGGCCTGATATTAACGCTTCTGACTGGTGTTACGATGTTGAGGATTTGTAGGCTCCTCCGCTATTGAGCTCCCAATCTGAAGCGGAAGCAGAGAGCAGCCTCACGGATATCCTCGTCGGGAAGCCCTCTAACTCCTCAGCCACCTCTGGTGAGTGGCTGCCAGCCAGGACGCTATTTTGGTTAGTTTGTATGTTACTGTGCAGGCGAGATTTTACATAGTAGTGTTTGGGTATATAATTGACTAATTGGAAGCACGCTGTACTCGAAATAATTTGCATCAAGCATTGTTGCATTTCCATTATTGTTGTTGAAGCTTACAATGTCACGCTAATTTATTTGTAGGAAATCTGAACCCAAATGTCCTAGCTGAGCTTTTCGCCATGTACCGCGAATGGCAAGAAGAGAATGCCAAGAAAATTAGCCGAAAACAGGTAGGTGGGAATTGTTGTAAGAGTTCTCTCTTTCAGTTATTGCTTATTGAGGGGACTCAATCAGGATATGGCATTGTGGTTCGAGTCACTAGTTTAAGCCCTACAGTATGCTATCATATTGTTGTCAATATAAAGCACATCGCTTCATTTGTTTGCAGTTATTCTCTGTTGATATTTGACCTTGACAGCAAGGCGAATAATATAAATAAATCAGAGTCTCAGTTACCAAAGGCCTTTTGTTCTATGTGTTCTGTGCAACTGTGTTGCTTGTTATGTTTGTCATCATATAGACACGATACAAAATAAAAAGACAGACCCAGTACTGGAGCCTCTCATATAAGGCGTCTGGTGATAGGGTAAAGTGGTAAACTGAGGCAACCCTTCCCTCCACAAATGTGGAGAAGCTGCTTAGAAACCTGACCTGGTGACACAGTTCTCCCCGTTGCACTAGGCAGGCCTTCGTCACCATATAAACATGATCTTGTGAATTAATGTGAAACTGGTTTTTAGGCTGTTTCCAACCTGTGACCTGATGACTTAGTGAGACAGCGCTTACCATTGCGCTAGGCCTGCTCTTCACCACCATATAAACATGATCTTGTGAATTAATGTGAAACTGGTTTTTGTAGTAGTAAATATCAACTTGATGGGCAAAAAACAGTTGCTCTTTCAGTCTAGACATTGAATTCTGAGTTTACTTGCATGAATTCTCAAGGAGAAGATTTGATATTCACTTATATGAATAGTTGTCACTTTTTCTGAGTTTCCTTTTACTGCCTGTTTGGATCCCATGAATTGAAACAAATATCTAGAAAGTGCTTCTCATATTATTATTATTAGATTACTTTTGAATTCCTCTCAATTCCAGGGAACCAAACAGGGCATTAGTTTCATTGTTATAACCGATATTGGTCCTAGCATATTCATGTCATTGTTGAACTGCAGTGTTTATATTAGTTATGCAGCTCTGCATAAAGTATGAAGGAGAAATTAACTAATAAATTCTAAATGTTCGAGGTAAACATGCAAGCGGTATTTGGATGCTTACAGAACATGTCTCTACAATCTGACTTAGGAGACTTAACACTGCCACCGCAATAGCTTGGCAACTACTTCATTTTTGTTTGTTGTGGCTGGTTTATGATAAGCAGATCCAACATGGAACGTCTTGGTGCAGGAGGAGATAGAAAACAAGATAGAAACAGCTGATGCATTGGCAGTTAAACTTCTCCAGCGGTTCAATTATTGTCTTACTTACATGAGATCCACCTCCCACAATCTTGCTGAAGGTAATGATGTAATTTTATTTCGTAAGTAGGTCGTCATCTGTATATGTAAGGAAGCCATCCATCGCATTGTTAGGTATTTTGGCTCTAGTCTAATTGAGGCAAGCGAGCACAACTAGCGATGTCAGCTTGTGTTGCTATTACTACCTGTTCCGTGATAGCAGCTATTGATACCTGTTCCGTGGTTTAGAATATCACGGGAGTGCCCAAATTACATGCTGACATTCCCCCCTTCGATATTACAGTGCATCCGCTGCAGATCGAAGTTGGTGAGTCAAAGGGCAGGTTAACTGAAGTCATAAGCAACTGCGATGCATTGTGTAAGAGAATTGCTGCAGAAGGACCAGAAAGCCTACGATCATCTGTTCAACCTTTCATGGCTGCTAGAGCGGAGGCAGAAGGGAGTGGTTCACTTGACCCAAAACAAGAGTCCTGAATTGTACAATCTAACTGCTGACAGCATGCGCAAAGAAACTTCAGAGGATGATTAGTTTGTCCTGAACAAATATATTATATAAACACGTTTAGGAATTGTTCGGTTATTCTCAATACATATGGATTGGATGAGATTGGAAAAAATTAAGAAGAAGTTTGACTTGTTTGGGATTCAAACCTATCAAATCCCACTCAATTCACGTGGATTGAGAGCTAATCGAACAAGCCCTTATAATGTTGGAAAACATGTTTTAGTCTTAGAAACCGTCTACATTGACACTAGTATATCTATCACGTTAACCAACGTATCATTCGAATGGAGAATTGTATCATTCGAATAGAGAATTGTAGATCTTTACTACTAGACGCATAGCGTAGATGTAGTGGAAGTAGTCGAATGTTCTTGTGTTCATTCATCCTCAAGTTTGTTGTTGATTACTGTCGCAATAATAGCAGCTTCTCCACGGTGTTCACACATGTGGTGATGAAACGATGTAATACCATTGTGCTAGCATAATATCACATCCAGCTTTAAGGACAAAATTGAATGCACATGTATATGTGCTCTATGTGCTCTGAAGTTTTCTTACCGATCAATGACATCATTAGTGACAACAATATACTATATTCAAATTAAAACATTGCTAACTTACTACAGATGGATTCTATGTCAAAAGAGAAAGGTACAACTATCATAGCAAAACATCAAAGGTTAGCGAAACTAGTAGTACTAGTAGCTGCAAGCTGCCTCCATAGGCATTGACCGAGAAAGAGTCTAGTCTTCACCTTCGTCAACACCCGCGCAAGTTTGAATCCTTATTGTTCTCAACAAGTGTGGTAAAAATGTTATACAGACTAGAGTCAAGAAAAATCTAGAAAAGGCTAAACTTGGTTCTTTTACTCAAAATGCTTTTAGTTCAAATTCATTTATAAAAGCAATTAATTATTATGTGATTCTCAACTCACAATTATTCTTGTAAACAAGATCATTTATTGTAACATAAACCCATAACAATCAACTAAACCATAACTCAACTAATCGTGTGAGGATCCATGCCGCTTGAGCACGATTGTCATGACAGTTTTATCTATGCAGAGGTTGTACGCTTTTTTCATGAGAAGTGATTTCATTCCCTCGCCATTGGGTGTATGAATATCTTCATCTGGTCTATGGTTTCAAGCCACTTGCCACTTCCTTGGTGTGCGACCAGGAGACCACTTCAAAACTTTTCGACGTGTTCAACCAAGTTACACACGCTCACTAAGGTTCCGACCAATAGAAAAGTACTTCTTTCTTGGAAGGTCCCCCTTTTGTGCCAAATGGATATCAAGAGTATCCCTACTATCTCCCACAGATAATGTTTCGCCGAATTTGGCATACCCCACCATCCCTGGGCGACCATTTGGCACGTACCATAATTGGACTCCATCACTTACCTTGCTAGGTCATACCCATACTTGGCTCATGGTACTTAGTTTTCGTGTAGGGTTGCTCCACGAACCGCTCCTTAGGATTCAGGTGATAAAAACACCTAAGAAAACTATCGGTAACCCTAGCATAGTTTCCAAACTATCGGTAACCATAAACACAGTTCACGTACCAGAGCACACAAAATCATACTTTTTCCTATTGCATAAAAACTACTTGACTAAATGAAGTAATTAAATTAATCAAATTAAAAGTGTGGCTAAGCATTTCTACCCATAACAAGAAGATAACAAAGTGTTACAATGAATTATGTAGAATTTCTAGTAAACCATGTATTAAGTGTGCATTCATTGACACAAGCATGTAATATTGCAAATAAAAGCGTTTATAAATTAGGATCAACATGGTTAAGGACACTTGACTTTGTCTTGAAAGTGTTGTGTTTGATAGCCCTAAAATAATTCACTACAAATAGTGAGAAGCAGTAGTGATTTTAGGTATAATTATCTCATAGGTATACCACTCGAGAACATTTGATGTCACATTTGTAACATAGCAATCCTAGCAATGACTTAGAGTAGGTCAATCCAACACCATGAAATGTATCATGTGTCCATATTATTGATTTGATATCTCTATATCAATGATTAGTGAAACATGATCATCAATCAATACATATGCTAGTCTATAAAATCATTATTATACCAAACATGATATAAGACTAGGGATATTTTGAATAACAATATAAAACATAGATTTTCACAAACAAGTCATGTACTTTCCAACCAATGTAATAGTGATAATTCAAAGGATTGAACAACACTTTATTCAACACTCATAAACATAAGACATTTATACAATTACCTTCCACTTATACTAAAGCCAGTCATGCAAGTATGTAATACCGATTGCACTAGTGTGTGCCTCATGTTTTTGTCATGGGAGAGGCTTCATCAACGGATCAACAACATTCATATCCATGTACACTTTGCAAATCTTCACATCACTTATATTAATGATCTCGCGGATAAAGTGATAGCGCCGAAGTATGTGTTTGAATTTTTGGTTTGATCTAGGTTCCTTGGCCTATGCAATAGCACCATTATTATCACAACAAAGGTTCCAAGGATTTGACACACTCCAAACCACACTCAACTCAAAATCAAACTTTATGATCCAGACAACCTCCTTAGCAGCTTCTAATGTCACTATATACTCAATCTCTATCGTAGAATTAGGCACCATCTCTTGCTTGAAACTTTTCCAACTTATTGCTACTCCATTAGGGCAGGACACAAATTCATATTGCGATTGACTATCATATCTATCGGTTTGGATGCTAGCATTAATGTAACCATTTATAATGAGCCCTTCCTCACCTGCATAAACTAGGAACACATTCCTAGTTCTTCTCAAGTACTTCAGGATATTCTTTATTGACACCCAACAAGCCTTACTAGGGTTAGATTGATACCTACTTATGACACTTAGTGCATAAGCAACATCATGTCATGTACATATCATGGCATACATGATGGATCTAATCGTGGAGGCATATAAAATCACACTTATCCTTTTTAGCGCACTAGGTGTCAAAGCACACTGAGTATCTCTTAGAGTAATGTCACATAAGATTTGCATGAAACCTTTCTTGTAATCATACATATTGAACTATTTTAATACCTTGTAAATATACACAATTTTGGCTTAATCCAATTAGCCTTTTTGATCTATCTCTACAAATCTTAATGCCCAAACTGTAAGTTGTCTCTCCCAAATCTCTCATAGAGAACTATTTTTTAATAAAGACTTGATAGCTTAAAACAAAGGAATATTGTTTTCGATTAAAAATATGCCATCTACATATAAGACCAGAATACGTGTGTGCTCCCACTAGCATTCTTGTAAACGCAAGTCTCCTCTTCATTTGTGATGAAGCCAAACTTTTAAATTCTTCACCAAAATGAAGATTCCAACTCTGAGATGCTTGCTTCAATCCATAAATAAACTTTTAAAGTTTGTATATTTTCCCAACATTTTTAGGATCGACAAAAACCTTTAGGCTATGTCGTGTACACATCCTCACTTAGATTTCCATTTAAGAAAGTCGTTTTGACATCTAGCTGCTAAATTTCATAATCAAAATGGGTAGTAATTGCTAGGAGGGTCCTAATAAACTTTAGCATAGTGACGGGTGAAAATGGTTCATCATAATCAACACCTTGAACCTGCTTAAACCTTTCGCTACCAATTGTGCATATATATGTGAATATTTTCATTCATGTCTATCTTTTTTTTTTCTTAAAAATCCATTTGCAGACAATGGTTTGAACACCATCTACTGGATCAACCAAGTTTTAAACTAGATTGCCATATATAGAATCTATGGCTCCTTGCATTTCTTGGAGTCTGATCCCATCAATGCTTCTGTGTAGTTTGAGACTTCATTATTGTCCAACAATAATATGTCATGTTGTCCCGTGATTAGGAGCAATAGTAGGTTAGTAGCGTGACATGTCATCTCTAACCTACATAGGTGTGGTGCCTCGATAATTTGTTGTACAATATCTTGTACTTCATGTGGAGGATCAGTAGGTACCGATACCTTTTCAAATGTTTCTCAAATTTCTTCAAGATGCACCTTGCTCATACTAACTCCCTTTGAGAGAAACTTTTTCTTCAGATTGGCACCATTCTGACTGTTCATCAGCTAAAATAGATTTACAGAAACAGACATTTTTAGATGACCACCTCTATAAATGGTTGCGTTAAAAATAATTCATAATGTTTTCGTATGAATTTAGACAAAGACAAATTGTATATCAAAATTGTAGCTCTCAAATTGGACATACAACTTTATAGCCATTTTTTAAAAAAATTTAAACTATTTAGAGCCCCTAAAATATTGTTGTAAATTCACGAATTTTTAAATCTGAACTTTAAAATTATCAAACAACCTCGGATGTTGGCATATTCTATATGCAAGTGATAGTTCTCGATACAAACTATAATTTTGCAGTTGAAAATTTTCATTTGAAGTAGTTTAGTATCCCAAATATATGTTCTAAGTTTATAAATTTTGAATTTTAGAATTTCTAAAAAAATGTTCACATAGTTAATATCAATGTTGTAGTGACTGATGTGAGCTAGATGTTTGCTATTGACAAATTTTTATTTCAAGTGGTTTAGAGTTTCAAATGATTGTTTTATATCCAAATATTTTAAGCTTTATTTTTAAAGTTTTAAACAATCATGGATGGGCATACACCCTATACAATAGTTGTAGTACTTGACAAAATTTAAAACTTAGTAGTTAAAAGTTTTTTATGAGTTTAATTAGTAGCCAAAATATCAGATATAAGTAACATTTATATAAAAGATAATATAATAATCTATACTATACTTAAAACACCAGTTTCAACGGTCGTCCCGCGTCATCTTTTTACAAATAACCCCTTACAGCCATTTCAAATTAACCCGCTGCACGCCTATAGATGGCCAAACGACGGTCCGACACGGGCCAGACACCCGCGGGCCACAACTCTGGCCCAGACACATCATACCGGCGTGCTGACTGTGCCATACCAGCCCGTTAGCCCGTCAGACTATTTATTTAAATCAGCGTAAAATATTAAAAAACAGTGCAGGAGGTGGGGATCAAACCCATGCCCTGATGGAAGAAGGACGGGAGACACTGGATAAAGCTGTCTAACCAGTAAAACATCATGCTCTGATGTTTTTAATATAGAATATAAATTATATATATGTATATACGTTTTTTGAAAAATAAAAAATATAAGCGTGTCGGGCCGGACCAGCACTACGTGCCGAGGCTACAGCCCAAGCACGACACAACGTTCTTGGCTCTTGCAAACATTATGTCGTTTCTGAGACCACATTGACGCAATGGACTCCATGGTGTTTGATGTTGCTGAATTGGACAGAGCAACAATAATTTGTCACACTAACAGTAAAATGAAAGGTTATTTGTTGGTTTTAAACGTTAGTAATTGCTACGAAGTAACATAATTTATATGGAGTGCATCCTGTTTTTATTGATGCCTGACTTTAGCAATCACTCCATATTTTGATCTATCTTTTTTATAAGTTTGAGTTAATGTGACTTATTTTAGAAACTTGAGCTCACAAACTTTCTCTTATTTGATCTCTGTATGGTGGAATTATGTCATTTTATAATCTCTGTTCATTCAGTCAGTCGTTGTGAACTCCCTTCTAATCGCTCACTTCATTGGTCGTGTTGTACCAAGACATATTGGATGGAGTAAATAATAACATCAGTTAGCCAAATCAAAAAAAATATTATACGGAGAGCGAACACAATCAATAAAAAATCTTGAATTTTTTTGTGGATAGTTTACATGGGTATTGTTGTAAGCCGTCGCAATGCATGAACAACCGACTAGTATAATCTGAAATGTGTGTGTGGTATAGAGTTAGAGAAGTGCTATTGCTAGGTAAAAAAGGTCATGAGTTAGATTCTCCAAAACAGGAAAAAAATGGTTTTTAAGAAGATTAACGGAGTCGACGTGACGTGTCATACGGAGTTGGGGGTATTTTTGCATGGTAACAACATACTTAGCACATCTTGACATGGATTGACGAGGGAATGAGCCATATATCTCTACTAACTATTAAGGGGTTATTGTAGACTGCCCCCGCCTGCCAGTCGCTAACCCCGCCGTGAAGCGCCCGCCGCGACCGCTCCGCACGCCCGCCGCGAACCCCGCCACGAAGCGCCCGCACGCCCGCCGCGATCGCTCCGCACGCCCGCAACTCCCGCTGCAACCGCTTCGCCGCGAACCGCACGCACGCTGCGCCTCCCTACGCCCGCCCGCTAGCCGTTAATCCTGCCGCGACCCACACGCATGTTGTGCCTCCCTACGTCCGCCCGCTAAACATGCATAATGCATTGTAGGACTCTGATCACGGCGAGGATGCGGGCTCAGGACTACGCGGGCGCGAGGGCGCTGCTGTTGCGGACGTTTCAGACGAACCCTAGGCTGGAGGGCGCCCTGGAGATGCTCCCGTTGCTCGAGGTCCTCTGCTGCACCGCCGCCGGCCGTGGGGGTGTGGACTGGTACAACCTGTGCTGCTGCGGACGCTTCAGACGAACCCCAGGCTGGAGGGTGCCCTGGAGATGCTCCCGGTGCTCGAGGTCCTCTGCTGCGCCGCCGCCGACCGTGGCACCGCCCGAGCCAGAGTTGTTGTTCTTGCTACCGGGGGACATCGCAGCTAGGAGCGAGGCGGTGCTGCCGGGAGCGAGGCGTTGGATCCGTCTCCGTGGGCCTGTTCCGACGTCATCGTCCGCATCGCACGACCATTTATTAAAGAACAATTCCGTTTTTATTCTCACGTTAATCCCGCGGGCGCAGGGTTCTCTCTCGTGGCGATTGCTAACCGTAACGGCCACCCTCTGCCAGGTGGCCAGGTTTTCGTGTGGCCCTCCGCCATGTCTTCGCAGGACCCTCCACCGGCGACGAGCACCCAAAAGGTATGCTCGCCCCTTCTTTGCTCTCCCTGCCGTGCGACGCCGAGTACTCAAACCCTAACTCGAGCTATTTTGTGCACTCTGATCTAATCTAATTACAAGCGCGTACTTGTATCATGCCTACCAAATTTGGTTTTGCTGCAAAAGTTATTGGGTGTGACCCATGTCCTTTCACTGGATCCGCCCCTGCAATTGGTCTTGGTTTGTTGGTTTGCTCTGTAGTGACGGAGGTTTAGGGAGGAACTAACTTGGTTTTGTTCCTGCATTGGTACCTAGACTTGCGAATCCAGCAGAAGCAATCGGAGAGTTTGGTAAACCTACTGACAGAAGCAATCAGAGAGTTATGTAAGCTTGTAGCAACGGTGGTTTGGTTAGACATAATTTTTAGGGGTATAAGGAACCAGACTTAGTTGGATGGTATTGTGGCAAACTTGATGCTAGGGCCTGAACTGCACTGCAGCTGGAGACTTGGATTTGTTCTGTCTGATAATTTTAGGCATGCAGAACTGCCTATGCGAACAAACCTATGGGTCTGCTGTTATTGAAAGGGAATTAGGCTTACACCTAGTTCCTATATAATTTTGGTGGTTGAATTGCCCAACACAAATCTTTGGACTAACTAGTTTGCTCTAGTGAATAAGTTACACAGGTGTCAAAGGTTCACATCAAGCCAATTAAAAAGACCAAAGTTGGGTTCAAATAGAGAGCTAAAGGCATCCCGGAAGTCTCCCTGGTCTGGCGCACCGGACTGTCCGGTGGCGCACCGGACAGTGTCCGGTGCACCAGGAGAACTCGCGCTGAACTCCTCAGCCTCGGGTCTTTCCTGGAGCCGGCACGCTATAATTCACCGGACTGTCCGGTGTACACCGGACAGTGTCCGGTGCTCCAAAGAAGGCACGGCTCCGGAACTCGCTAGTCTCGGGAATTCGCGAGGGCTGCTCCGCTATAATTCACCGGACATGTCCGGTGTACACCGGACTGTCCGGTGCATCCTCGGAGCAACGGCTACTTCACGCCAACGGCTACCTGCGACGGCATTTAATGCACGCGCAGCGCGCGCAGAAGTCAGAATCGCCCATGCCGGCGCACCGGACAGTGAACAGTGCATGTCCGGTGCGCCACCGGACATCAAGGCGGGCCCAGAAGTCAGAACTCCAACGGTCAATTTCCAACGGCACTGATGACGTGGCGGGGGCACCGGACATGTCCGGTGTGCACCGGACTGTCCGGTGCGCCATCGAACAGACGGCCTCCACCAACAGTCAAGTTGGTGGTTGGGGCTATAAATACCCCAACCACCCCACCATTCATTGCATCCAAGTTCTCACCTTCCAACCACCATACAAGAGCTAGCTTTCATTGCAAGGCACACCAAAAAGAGATCAAATCCTCTCCCAACTTCATTCAAAGCCCTAGTGACTAGAGAGAGTGATTTGTAGTGTTCATTTGAGCTCTTGCGCTTGGATCGCTTCTTTTCTTTCGCATTCTTTCTTGTGATCAAACACTCACTTGTAATTGAGGCAAGAGACACCAATTGTGTGGTGGTCCTTGCGGGAAGTTTTGATTCCCAAGTGATTTGAGAAGAGAAGCTCACTCGGTCCGAGGGACCGTTTGAGAGAGGGAAGGGTTGAAAGAGACCCGGCCTTTGTGGCCTCCTCAACGGGGAGTAGGTTTGAGAGAACCGAACCTCGGTAAAACAAATCCGCGTGTCTTACCTCATTATTCTCTTGCGATTTGTTTTGCGCCCTCTCTCGCGGACTCGATTATATTTCTAACGCTAACTCGGCTTGTAGTTGTGATTGTTTTTGAGAATTTCAGTTTCGCCCTATTCACCCCCCCTCTAGGCGACTTTCAATTGGTATCGGAGCCCGGTGCTTCATTAGAGCCTAACCGCTCGAAGTGATGTCGGGAGATCACGCCAAGAAGGAGATGGAGACCGGCGAAAAGCCCACTACAAGCCACGTGAGCACTTCATCGGAAGAGTCCCGCACCAAGAGGAAGGAAAAGAAGAAGGACTCCTCCAAACGGAAGGAGAAAAGATCTTCCTCTTCTCACCACAAAGAGAAGAAGGAAAAATCTTCTTCTCACAAGTCGCATCGGAAAGGCGACAAGCACAAGAGGATGAGGAAAGTGGTCTACTACGAGACCGACACTTCATCAACATCGACCTCCAACTCCGATGCGCCGTCCATAACTTCTAAGCGCCAAGAACGCAAGAAGTTTAGTAAGATTCCCTTACACTATCCCCGTACATCTAGACATACTCCATTGCTTTCCGTTCCATTAGGCAAACCGCCAACTTTTGATGGTGAAGATTATGCTAGGTGGAGTGATTTAATAAAATTTCATCTAACCTCACTCCACAAAAGTATATGGAATGTTGTTGAGTTTGGAGCACAGGTACCTTCTGTAGGGGATGAGGATTATGATACGGACGAAGTGGCCCAAATCGAGCACTTCAACTCTCAAGCCACAACCATACTCCTCGCCTCTTTAAGCAAGAAGGAATACAACAAAGTGCAAGGGTTGAAGAATGCAAAGGAAATTTGGGACCTACTCAAGACCGCGCACGAGGGTGATGAACTCACCAAAATCACCAAGCGGGAAACGATCGAGGGGGAGCTCGGTCGCTTCCATCTTCGCCAAGGGGAGGAGCCACAAGATATGTACAACCGGCTCAAAACCTTGGTGAACCAAGTGCGCAACCTCGGGAGCAAGAAATGGGATGACCACGAGGTGGTTAAGGTTATTTTGAGATCACTTATTTTTCTTAACCCCACTCAAGTTCAATTAATTCGTGGTAATCCTAGATATACTCAAATGACCCCCGAGGAAGTTATCGGGAATTTTGTGAGCTTTGAATGTATGATCAAGGGCTCCAAGAAGATCAACGAGCTTGATGAACCCTCCACGTCCGAAGCACAACCGGTGGCATTTAAGGCGACGGAGGAGAAGAAGGAGGAGTCTACACCGAGTAGACAACCAATTGACGCCTCCAAGCTCGACAATGAGGAGATGGCCTTAATCATCAAAAGCTTTCGTCAAATCCTCAAGCAACGGAAGGGGAAGGATTACAAATCCCGTTCCAAGAAGGTTTGCTACAAATGTGGTAAGCCCGGTCATTTTATTGCAAAATGTCCTATGTCTAGTGACAGTGACAGGGGCGACGACAAGAAGGGAAAGAGGAGAGAAAAGAAGAAGTACTACAAGAAGAAGGGCGGCGATGCCCATGTTTGTCGGGAGTGGAACTCCGACGAGAGCTCCACCGACTCCTCCTCCGACGATGAGGACGCCGCCAACATCGCCGTCACCAAGGGACTCCTCTTCCCCAACGTCGGCCACAGGTGCCTCATGGCAAAGGACGGCAAAAAGAAGAAGGTTAAATCTAAATACGAATCTTCTAGTGATGATAATGCTAGTGGTGAGGAAGACAATTTGCATAACCTTTTTGCCAACCTTAACATGGAACAAAAAGAAAAATTAAATGAGCTAATTAGTGCTATCCATGAAAAGGATGATCTCTTGGACTCCCAAGAGGATTTCCTAATCAAGGAAAACAAGAAACATGTTAAGGTTAAAAACGCTTATGCTCTAGAGGTAGAAAAATGTGAGAAATTGTCTAATGAGCTAAGCACTTGCCATGAGACCATTAACAACCTTAGAAATGAAAATGCTAGATTAATTGCTAAGGTTGATTCTCATGTTTGTATTGATTCAATTCCCAATCTTAGAAATGATAATGATGATTTGCTTGCAAAGATTAAGGAATTGAATGAGTCTCTTGCTAGCCTTAGAGTAGAAAATGAAAATTTGATTGCTAAGGCTAAAAATTTTGAAGTTTGCAATACTATTATTTCCGACCTTAGAACTAAGAATGATATGTTACATGCTAAGGTTGTAGAACTAAAATCTTGCAAACCCTCTACATCTAATGTTGAGCATGTTTCTATTTGTACTAGATGTAGAGATGTTGATATCAATGCTATTCATGATCACATGGCTTTAATTAAACAACAAAATGATCATATAGCATTATTAGATGCAAAAATTGCCGAGCATAACTTAGAAAATGAGAAGTTTAAATTTGCTAGAAGTATGCTCTATAATGGGAGACGCCCTGGCATCAAGGATGGCATTGGCTACCAAAGGGGAGACAATGTCAAACTCAATGCCCCTCCAAAGAACTTATCCAACTTTGTTAAGGGCAAGGCTCCCATGCCTCAGGATAACGAGGGTTACATTTTGTACCCTGCCGGCTATCCTGAGAGCAAAATTAGGAGAACTCATTCTAGGAAGTCTCACTCTGGCCCTAACCATGCTTTTATGTATAAGGGTGAGACATCTAGCTCTAGGCAACCAACCCGTGCCAAGTTGCCTAGAAAGAAAACTCCTAATGCATCAAATGATCATGCTATTTCATTCAAAACTTTTGATGCATCTTATGTTTTGACTAATAAATCCGGCAAGGTAGTTGCCAAATTTGTTGGGGGCAAACACAAGGGCTCCAAGACTTGTGTTTGGGTACCCAAAGTTCTTGTTTCTAATGCCAAAGGACCCAAAACCGTTTGGGTACCTAAAGTCAAGAACTAAAATTATTTTGTAGGTTTATGCATCCGGGGGCTCAAGTTGGATACTCGACAGCGGGTGCACAAACCACATGACAGGGGAGGAAAAGATGTTCTCCTCATATGAGAAAAACCAAGATCCCCAACGAGCTATCACATTCGGGGATGGAAATCAAGGTTTGGTCAAAGGACTGGGTAAAATTGCTATATCACCTGACCATACTATTTCCAATGTTTTTCTTGTAGATTCTTTAGATTACAATTTGCTTTCCGTATCCCAATTATGTCAAATGGGCTACAACTGTCTATTCACTGATGTAGGTGTCACTGTCTTTAGAAGAAGTGATGATTCAATAGCATTTAAGGGAGTGTTAGAGGGTCAGCTATACTTGGTAGATTTTGATAGAGCTGAACTCGACACTTGCTTAATTGCTAAGACTAACATGGGTTGGCTCTGGCACCGCCGACTAGCCCATGTTGGGATGAAGAATCTTCATAAGCTTCTAAAGGGAGAACACATTTTAGGATTAACAAATGTTCATTTTGAGAAAGACAGGATTTGTAGCGCATGTCAAGCCGGGAAGCAAGTTGGAACCCAACATCCACACAAGAACATCATGACGACCGACAGGCCGCTTGAGCTACTCCACATGGATCTATTCGGCCCGATTGCTTACATAAGCATCGGCGGGAGTAAGTATTGTCTTGTAATAGTGGATGATTATTCTCGCTTCACTTGGGTGTTCTTTTTGCAGGAAAAATCTCAAACCCAAGAGACCTTAAAGGGATTCTTGAGACGGGCTCAAAATGAGTTCGGCTTAAGGATCAAGAAAATTAGAAGCGACAACGGGACGGAGTTCAAGAACTCTCAAATTGAAGGCTTCCTTGAGGAGGAGGGCATCAAGCATGAGTTCTCTTCTCCCTACACTCCACAACAAAATGGAGTAGTGGAGAGGAAGAATCGAACTCTATTGGACATGGCAAGAACCATGCTTGATGAGTATAAGACTTCGGATCGGTTTTGGGCCGAGGCGGTCAACACCGCTTGCTACGCTATCAACCGGTTGTATCTACACCGAATCCTCAAGAAGACATCCTATGAACTCCTAACCGGTAAAAAGCCAAATATTTCATATTTTAGAGTTTTTGGTAGCAAATGCTTTATTCTTGTTAAGAGAGGTAGAAAATCTAAATTTGCTCCTAAAACTGTAGAAGGCTTTTTACTAGGATATGACTCAAACACAAGGGCATATAGAGTCTTTAACAAGTCCTCAGGACTTGTTGAAGTTTCTTGTGACGTTGTGTTTGACGAAACTAACGGCTCTCAAGTAGAGCAAGTTGATCTTGATGAGATAGGTGAAGAACAGGCTCCATGCATAGCGCTAAGGAACATGTCCATTGGGGATGTGTGTCCTAAGGAATCCGAAGAGCCTCCACATGCACAAGATCAACCATCCTCCTCCACGCTAGCATCTCCACCGACTCAAAATGAGGATGAAGCTCAAGTTGATGAAGTAAAAGATCAAGCAAATGAGCCACCTCAAGATGACGACAATGATCAAGGGGGAGATGCAAATGATCAAGACAAGGAGGATGAAGAGCAAAGACGGCCACACCCAAGAGTCCACCAAGCAATCCAACGAGATCACCCCGTCGACACCATCCTCGGCGACATTCATAAGGGGGTAACTACTAGATCTCGTATTGCACATTTTTGTGAACATTACTCGTTTGTTTCCTCTATTGAGCCACACAGGGTAGAGGAAGCACTACAAGATTCGGATTGGGTGGTGGCAATGCAAGAGGAGCTCAACAACTTCACTAGGAATGAGGTATGGCATTTGGTTCCACGTCCTAATCAAAATGTTGTTGGAACCAAATGGGTCTTCCGCAACAAGCAAGATGAGCATGGCGTGGTGACAAGGAACAAAGCTCGACTTGTGGCCAAGGGATACTCCCAAGTCGAAGGTTTGGATTTCGGTGAAACCTATGCACCCGTAGCTAGGCTTGAGTCAATTCGCATATTATTAGCCTATGCTACTTACCATGGCTTTAAGCTTTATCAAATGGACGTGAAAAGTGCCTTCCTCAATGGACCAATCAAGGAAGAGGTCTATGTTGAGCAACCTCCCGGCTTTGAAGACAGTGAGTATCCTAACCATGTCTATAAGCTCTCTAAGGCGCTTTATGGGCTCAAGCAAGCCCCAAGAGCATGGTATGAATGCCTTAGAGATTTTCTTATTGCTAATGGCTTCAAAGTCGGAAAAGCCGATCCTACACTCTTTACTAAAACTCTTGAAAATGACTTGTTTGTATGCCAAATTTATGTTGATGATATTATATTTGGGTCTACTAACGAGTCTACATGTGAAGAGTTTAGTAGGATTATGACACAGAAATTCGAGATGTCTATGATGGGGGAGTTGAAGTATTTCTTAGGATTCCAAGTAAAGCAACTCCAAGAGGGCACCTTCATTAGCCAAACGAAGTACACTCAAGACATTCTAAACAAGTTTGGGATGAAGGATGCCAAGCCCATCAAGACTCCCATGGGAACAAATGGGCATCTCGACCTCGACACGGGAGGTAAGTCCGTGGATCAAAAGGTATACTGGTCGATGATTGGTTCATTGCTTTACTTATGTGCATCTCGACCGGACATTATGCTTTCCGTTTGCATGTGTGCAAGATTCCAAGCCGACCCTAAGGAATCACACCTTACGACCGTAAAACGAATCTTGAGATATTTGGCTTATACACCTAAGTTTGGGCTTTGGTACCCTCGGGGATCCACATTTGATTTGATTGGTTATTCGGATGCCGATTGGGCAGGGTGTAAGATTAATAGAAAGAGCACATCGGGGACTTGCCAGTTCTTGGGAAGATCCTTGGTGTCTTGGGCTTCAAAGAAGCAAAATTCGGTCGCTCTTTCTACCGCCGAAGCCGAATATATTGCCGCAGGCCATTGTTGCGCGCAATTGCTTTGGATGAGGCAAACCTTGCGGGACTACGGTTACAAATTAACCAAAGTCCCTTTGCTATGTGATAATGAGAGTGCAATTAAAATGGCCGACAATCCCGTCGAGCATAGCCGCACTAAACACATAGCCATTCGGTATCATTTTCTTAGGGATCACCAACAAAAGGGGGATATCGAGATTTCATACATTAACACTAAAGATCAATTAGCCGATATCTTTACCAAGCCACTTGATGAACAAACTTTTACCAAACTTAGGCATGAGCTCAATATTCTTGATTCTAGAAATTTCTTTTGCTAGTTTGCACACATAGCACACAAGTATACCTTTGATCATATCTCTTTTGTATATGCTATGACTAATGTGTTTTCAAGAGTATTTCAAACCAAGTCATAGGTATATTGAAAGGGAATTGGAGTCTTCGGCGAAGACAAAGGCTTCCACTCCACTCCACTACTCATCCTTCGCCGTCACTCCAAGCATCTCTCCAACTTTGGTATACTCTTCATTCATTTATTTTATAACCAAAGGAGGAGAAAATACTTCGAAGGGCTCTAATGATTCCGTTTTTGGCGATTCATGCCAAAGGGGGAGAAAGGTTGAGCCCAAAGCAAAAGGACCGCACCACCACCAATTTCAAAAACTTAGTGTTTTCCAAGAGTATCTTTCAATTGGTATCTTATTGAGTTCAAAAGGGGGAGAAAATAGTTTTTCATTTTGAATCATCAAAACCCTCTTGAACACTAAGAGGATGATTTCATTTAGGGGGAGTTTTGTTTAGTCAAAGGAAAGGCATTTGAAACAGGGGGAGAAAATTTCAAAACTTGAAAATGTCTTGCAAACTCTTATTCATTTACCTTTGACTATTTGCAAAAGAACTTTGAAAAGATTTACAAAAGATTTTTGCAAAAACAAAACATGTGGTGCAAACGTGGTCCAAAATGTTAAAAATGAAGAAACAATCCATGCATATCTTGTAAGTATTTATATTGGCTCAAATTCCAAGCAACCTTTGCACTCACATCATACAAACTAGTTCAATTATGCACTTCTATATTTGCTTTGGTTTGTGTTGGCATCAATCACCAAAAAGGGGGAGATTGAAAGGGAATTAGGCTTACACCTAGTTCCTATATAATTTTGGTGGTTGAATTGCCCAACACAAATCTTTGGACTAACTAGTTTGCTCTAGTGAATAAGTTACACAGGTGTCAAAGGTTCACATCAAGCCAATTAAAAAGACCAAAGTTGGGTTCAAATAGAGAGCTAAAGGCATCCCGGAAGTCTCCCTGGTCTGGCGCACCGGACTGTCCGGTGGCGCACCGGACAGTGTCCGGTGCACCAGGAGAACTCGCGCTGAACTCCTCAGCCTCGGGTCTTTCCTGGAGCTGGCACGCTATAATTCACCGGACTGTCCGGTGTACACCGGACAGTGTCCGGTGATCCAAAGAAGGCACGGCTCCGGAACTCGCCAGTCTCGGGAATTCGCGAGGGCTGCTCCGCTATAATTCACCGGACATGTCCGGTGTACACCGGACTGTCCGGTGCATCCTCGGAGCAACGGCTACTTCACGCCAACGGCTACCTGCGACGGCATTTAATGCGCGCGCAGCGCACGCAGAAGTCAGAATTGCCCATGCCGGTGCACCGGACAGTGAACAGTGCATGTCCGGTGCGCCACCGGACATCAAGGCGGGCCCAGAAGTCAGAACTCCAACGGTCAATTTCCAACGGCACTGATGACGTGGCGGGGGCACCGGACATGTCCGGTGTGCACCGGACTGTCCGGTGCGCCATCGAACAGACGGCCTCCACCAACGGTCAAGTTGGTGGTTGGGGCTATAAATACCCCAACCACCCCACCATTCATTGCATCCAAGTTCTCACCTTCCAACCACCATACAAGAGCTAGCTTTCATTGCAAGGCACACCAAAAAGAGATCAAATCCTCTCCCAACTTCATTCAAAGCCCTAGTGACTAGAGAGAGTGATTTGTAGTGTTCATTTGAGCTCTTGCGCTTGGATCGCTTCTTTTCTTTCGCATTCTTTCTTGTGATCAAACACTCACTTGTAATTGAGGCAAGAGACACCAATTGTGTGGTGGTCCTTGCGGGAAGTTTTGATTCCCAAGTGATTTGAGAAGAGAAGCTCACTCGGTCCGAGGGACCGTTTGAGAGAGGGAAGGGTTGAAAGAGACCCGGCCTTTGTGGCCTCCTCAACGGGGAGTAGGTTTGAGAGAACCGAACCTCGGTAAAACAAATCCGCGTGTCTTACCTCATTATTCGCTTGCGATTTGTTTTGCGCCCTCTCTCGCGGACTCGATTATATTTCTAACGCTAACTCGGCTTGTAGTTGTGATTGTTTTTGAGAATTTCAGTTTCGCCCTATTCACCCCCCCTCTAGGCGACTTTCAGTTATCATTTTTCAAAAGCTACTTGAAAGGACTGGAAAGAGTCAGTTCTCATTTCCATATTAACACTCTACCAAACACTGCATACAGTTGACTGAACTTTAATCTTCTTATGGTATCAAATGAATTAGTTTCATTTTTTTGAATGCTGGATAAGATGCTTGAAGCTTGACAAAGCCTTGGCACCAAATTGAATATCCATTCATAAATTGTATCATAATTCAAATTGTTTAGCCTTATGAAGCAGGAAAAAATTATGCCCTCTAGACTGAAACTTTTTATTTGGATCAAATCAAATTATCTTTCGTGTTCTTTCTTTTACCCTCATTGTGCAATTTGAACTATCAGTATGCATTAGATTTTCTGTAAGAATTTACTTGTAACCCTGGAAATATTCCAATCAGCTCCATGCTCTCATCCATTTTCACAGTTAATTTCACAAACATCTTCCTCCCTTGATGACTTGTCGGGTACCATAATTAGGGGTACCCCCAGTACTCCTAAGTGTGGCTGGAGAACATCTTCTAAAATAAACCATAAAGACTGGTAAGCACGGTTCTAAGTTAAGGCCTCATCTACCAAGGGACGTGATCCCGTCTCACCCGAGCCCAGCCTCGGGCAAGAACAGTAGTCCCGGACGGATTCACGGCTCGCCCGAGGGTACCCTCAGGCAGTGAGCGCACCCCGGCTTGCCCGAGGCGAAGCTCGGGCGAACTTTGTTGTATAGCGACCTCAGCCAAATCGCCTTGCCACCGACCATATCACGTGCGCATTTAATGCGGGGATCACCTGTGACCTTATCCTGACACACGCGCCTCAGTTGGCAAGGTCGAAATGACCGCAGTCACTTCACCCTTCTTACTGATCGTTTTGATAGGATGACGACACTATTCACCCCGTTCAGACCATTGTGCCAACCACCGAGGTAAGACTGACAACAGTAAGTCACCGCATCTCCCGAGATCGGCCTCAGGCGTAGCAGGAAGTTCCGCCTCGCTCGACCCCAGCCTCGGGCTCGGAAGGAATCGTCGCCACGCCCGACCTAGGCCTCGGCCTCGAGAGGAGGTCTACGCCTCGCCCGACCTAGGCCTCGGCTTTGGGAGAGATCACCGCCTCGCCCAAGACGACCTCGAGCCAACTACGCAAACCAGGAAAACAACACTATCCTTCCCCTAGCTAGCCACCTCAGGCTACGAAGGAACAAGACCGGTGTCACATCAAATTACTCCAATAGCAGGTAATGATGATTCCCGGCATGCACCCATGACGTCGACCACCCTCAGCTCTCTATGAAGGCAAAGAAACGTCAGCAGGACCTGGGGCCGCACCGCCAGCTACGCTTCTATAGGGCTCAAGCACTTCTCCGCCGGCCACGTTAGCACATAGCTACACCCCCATATGTATAGCTGGATCACCTCCTTGTATCTATAAAAGGAGATGCCCAGGGCCTTCCCAGGGCACGCTTTGAAGGCTAACTCAGACGGCTTACTTCAAGGCAAAAAACCTTCTCTCCACAACACGAGACCTCTCAAGAGACCTGGGATCCGTTCCCTCTCTCACGAAGCTTGTAACCCCTACTACAAGCACCCCGGTGCAAGATAATATAGGCCTCATACTCCCTCTTGTGTTTCATCTTGCATCAATCCATCCGGGCAGGGACACGCAGCATAAAATTCACTAGTCGGTTGAGGGTTCCCGCGGGTCCAAAACACCGACAGTTGGTGCGCCAGGTAGGGGACAGCTGCGTGTTGACAATACTTTTCCGTTAAGTTCCAAATGGACAATCTTCAGTAACCTCTTCAGCCCGGGTCGGTGCTCCGCTTTGGGAGTCTCGACTTCATGTCCCCCGACGGTAGCTACGACATGATACTCCTCCCCCCGCAGCATGACATCAACGACGGTCGTCGGCTCGCCCGACGGAGCCGAACCCGACGACGACATCTCCCCGGGGCAGAAAAGGAACACCCGAGTTTGTGTAACACCCGGGTTTTAGGGGTCCAAAGCCCGGGCGTAAACATAATCACCAGGTGTGCTGGGACCAAGTCTCACACATATGATGAATCATGGCACAGGATCGAATGTCACATCTTTACTACATAACAGGAGTTCTATACAAAATAAGTAAATGATTACATTATAAGGAGACATCGGTCCAGCAACCCAAAGTTGACTGGGAGACGACGGCCTAGACCACTCACGAACTCATCACAGCATCCTCCAAGCGCCTCATCCTGAAGTACCTGCTCTTGACCTGTGGGGGGGTGTGAGACAGCAAGAGTGAGCTCACATACGTTCATCGCTCAACAAGTTGTGGGGAATAATGTGTAGGAACTCGCCAAAGGTGGGAGCTCATGTGAAGTGTAAGGCTTACCAAAGAGGATGGTTAGAGCTGAGCATTGCTTTTAAAGTTGGTCAAAATTTTATTAGCAATTACTAAGTATAAGTAAATACCAACCCAATTAAATAGTAGAACAAAAGTAACAACATCACCTGTACAACATCACCTGCGATGCAATGCATATGACAAATTGAGTTTAATTCCATAATTTAATCATGTGAGTGTCCGAGCTGCTCATGACCGTGAGCACGGCTAGTATACCAGTTTTACACTCTGCAGAGGTTGCGCATCTTTACCCACAAGTCATGTTACCCATCTGCCAAGGGATCGCGACTTCCCATACACCTCTACCGAGGAGGCGAGGCAGGGTAACACTACGAGGCCTTTACAAAGTTCCACTAGCTTCAGAAAACCCGCTACAGTTTATAGGAAGCTCCAATGCAGGAATCCCTTGCAGGACCGCCATCACAGCAAAATCCTCCCGAGGGCCTCCCCAGGAATCCCTTGCAGGACCGCCATCACAGCAAAATCCTCCCGAGGGCCTTCCCAGGAATCCCTTGCAGGACCGCCATCACAGCAAAATCCTCCCGAGGGCCTCCCTACACTGACCACTCCCCTACTGCCCTTGCCCCTTTCGGGTAAGGTAGTCCTCCACTAGCTTTCCTAATTAGTCAGCCAAGGGCGTCCCATTAAACCCTTGTGGTAGCACTGTTTTCCCGGGTGGTTCTCCATGTTCCAATTAACATAATGATCTTATCATGAACAGTAATAATAAACAGATAATAAAAGTGTAATCATAATTAATGTATCTTCATACCCAAAACCACATAAAGCACTAGCAAGTACTACCCAAAAAGTTCAGTGGTAAACAAGGTATAAAGATAGTCAAAACTAGGGTAACCTATTAGGTCCCATCAAAATTAACCTATGCAGATCATTATGATTAATTAGAACATGAGTGGGTAAAAAGAAGTGATCAAGGGCACAACTTGCCTGGGACTTGAGATTCCAGGTACCAGGATGATCTTTAGGTGACACGTGTCCTCACGCTAGTCGTAGCATTACAAACAAACAGTGTATAGGCAAAATTAACATTACACCAAACATAAGAATACACTACATAAAAATAATCTACGCGAAGCTACGAGACTAACGCAACTTGAACGGATCAAATCGGAGTTAAAACGGAGGAGTTATGATTTTCTGAAGATTCTATGTGTTTTGCACAAAATTAAATAGGATATAAATTTTATTGTGACTTTCATGTCAAGACAGCGGTACTAGATGATAGACAATAATATTACACAATTATAGGAATTGGAACGGATTAATTTGGGCTAAATATACATTTTCTATGAATTAAACAAATTCTAGCATTTATTTTTGCATAAAAATCATTTTCTAATTCCTTTTTCTAGATTTTATAATTCTCTGGACTGGGCCACAAATTCCAGAGAAATCAGGGGCAACGGCGCAAAAGTATCTAAGACTCAACACTACCTGTCGATGGACTGCGGGTTGGTTTCAACTATTTACAGGGACTCATACGCAAAACCAACAGCCGAAAGGGTATCGGCCCATCGGAGCCGACCGATGAAGAAAGGATGGCCCAGATTAGATTCATCCCGCGGATAACTGATGCGAGACTAGCACGGTCAGATTCCGATCCTACGGTCCAAATGGATCCAGCGCCTATACGAGTCTCAACCGATCGATCCAAGATCAACGGCTAACCTAGCCCCGGCCGAAACGTTACGGCCAGCCAATCTCCACCGCATAGACTCTATCCAATGGCTAAAACGCGTCCCACCAAGGATCTAATCTCAGCCCTTCACGGAGATCTAACGGTCCTGCGCCCTTCTTCCTCCCGACGGCCAAGAACGGCGGCGCCACAGGTCCGACGGCGGAGGCCCCTCCGGTGAACCCCAATCGCGCACATACGTACAAATTCTCCGATCCGAAAGCTCCTATGCGTTGCCGAGATGATAGCGAACACAACGGAGGGATTCTTACCTAGCTTCCGGCAATGGACGAACCGCCCCACGGAGTTTGGCGGACGCGCGGCGGTGTTCGCGCCACGGCGATGAATCCCGAGGGCTCAAGCCACCAATTCACGGCAGGGAGGTCCCTGGATCAATCCCTGACGCACGACGAGACTCACAGGGCCGGCGACGGCGCTAATTCCTCTCTCTCACTGCGCTCTGCTCTCTCTCTTGGTGGCGGCGGCACAGATTCCGCCCGCTGTGGCGTGGATCACCCCCCTTCTCTCTCAATCGTGCCTCACTTGATGACCTGGGCAGCGCCCGATGGGTTGAGTCGAGGGGGAAAGCACCTACGAGCTGTGGATTTTATGGGGGAGGGCAAGTCCGAGCTGGTCAGGGCGACCGCGGTTGGCGCGAGTTTACCGGCGAGGAGATCGCGTTCCGTTGCAGGAGAACGAGCGAGGATCCGACGTGATGACCCCACCAAGCGCGGATCACGGGGTTCCGTTGGAGGTGGTCGTGCACTGCCCACCGCCAGGAAACGATGTTCCGATCGGCGGGAGGAAGAAGAATGGGTCCGACAAGTGGAGACCACCCGACAGCGGCCCAAGGTGACAAGCTAGGCGACCGACGCGAGGGACCCACATGTCATCCATACTAAGAGAAAAGAAAAAAAAAACGAAACAGGAGAATAGGGTGGGCTGGTGCGCAAGGTTGTTGGGCCGCGCGGGGAGTGAGATGCTCAATTGGGCCGAAATGGTGGCGATCCGGCCCAGGAAGTGGAGGATTTTCTCTTTTTTTTGTTTTATTTTCTGTTTTCTATTTCCAATTGAATTCACTTTTGAATCTGAGTTTGAATTTTCTATTTCAAACAAAAGTGCACAATCAAAATCCAGCATGATGCAATATTCATTTTTTATTTATTCATTCATTATTCTACATAAATAATTGCTTTTGAATATGTAGCACACATGCAATTATTTAAAGAGAAATAGTTTATATTGTATTATCTCAAAAAAAAAATGTTCTCACATTAATACTTATGAACTTCAATAAAGGCTAGTTCATATAAGAATCATTTTATTGCATTTTTGTTATAGAACTTTTATCTAAGGAGATGTGAATTCAAATGTTATGGGAATTCCAAGGGAGAAGGAAAGAAGAAAAAAAATCTAATTCAAGTTCTTTGATTTTTTTTACTATATTCTCAAAATGAGATTTAGGGTGTTACAAATCCTACCCCCCTTAACAGAAATCTCGTCCACGAGATTTGTAAGAAAAGGGATACAATGGGTATGGTTTAGAATTTTTAGTTTCTCATTGGGTTTTGGAAATCAAAGTTTTGTTCAAGGTTTTTTTTTTTACATAACAGTTAGTAGACGATTTGGAACATATGGATATTGTACGTCTAGCCATCTATTATGTCCTATAAGGCACGATTATAGCAAGGGTATAATAAGGAAAGACTTCATCCTAAACTATGGATCTTGATTCCGCTCGCGATTCAACTTGATCTTTGAAGTCTTGAGTTGATGCTTATCCTTCTTTGACATGGTTGGTCTTCTTTGGCCTTCATCCTTGGTGTTGCCATCCGCATTAAGGACATATGGTTAAGATAGTTATGGATGAGATAGACTACATGATGTAGGTCAAAGGTTTGTTTGATGTTAGGTGGGGATAGACATATTATGTAACTCATCGTGACTTTATTAGCTAGGTTAGATCTTATGCCCATGGTTGAGTTGATCTATTGTGCGAAGTTAAGTCAATACCTGGCCAGTAGTGTCTAATCTCTTATACCAGTATCACTATTTTTTTTTAAATAGATCACATTAGATTAGACCATATTAGATTAAATATAATCTAGATTAGGTTGGATATAACTAGATTAGACTAGCTTAAGTCAGATAGGTCTACCAAGGTAGGGTATATATTATTAAGATATGTTAGAATCTTTTGAGATGGGATGAATTATATGGTGAAGGTAGATCATAATCTCTATTTTTGTTGTTAGGTTAAAACAAAGGGGTTATGCAACTATCTCATGGGTAAGGTAGTTGCATATGTATATGGTCAAGTTAATTCAGGGCACCAATTAAATCATTTTTTTATAGGAGTGAGGTCTAATCCATTTCACTAGTACTAACTAATCTATTAAATGACTTACTTTAGATTGGATCCTATTAGATTAGATGAGATCTAGATTGGTATCACCAGGTTAGTCTAGACAATATCTAATTACTTTGAATTAGATCATGGTTGATATTTTAGACTAGGATAAATATGCTAATTAGGGTAGGATGAATTCATAAGGATAAGGTATAATCTTTTGAGGTAAATTAGATCTATTAGGATAACAAAATCTTTTCAAGATAAGATGAATTTATTAAGGCAAGAGAGTATCTTTTAAGATGAGATGGATCTATTAAGATAAGGAATAATCTTTTAAGATAAGATGAGATCTTTTAGGATAGGATAAATCTCTTAAGCTAGATATGTTCCAATGGGGCAGTCTAGGTTGTCTAGTTACTTTATAAATATATTTTTATACCTATGTGTATATACAGATGCAATTGTGGACATTACTCCACAACCCATCACACTCAATCAAAGATCCAAATCAGACAGGTATCATAAGAACAAACATTCAAATATATAAACACTTATAAAAAAAATAGTTTTGTTTTTTTGTTCCTAGGATTAGGTCTCCTATTCCTAAAGTCACTTTAGGCACAGGGTTTCAAAGTGTGAAATCCATTTTTGTCTTTAGAAAAGAAAAGGTAAGAATAATCAGAGTAAAGCGGAAATAGATGAGAAAGATTAAGAGAAGTTTAGAAAAGAATCAGAGTAGCAAAGGTAAGTAAGTATTGGTTGTCCAGTGCTATCTAGGTTTCGTCCTACAGTCAACATTCCTCTGATACCACTTCTGTAACACCCGGGTTTTAGGGGTCCAAAGCCCGGGCGTAAACATAATCACCAGGTGTGCTGGGACCAAGTCTCACACATATGATGAATCATGGCACAGGATCGAATGTCACATCTTTACTACATAACAGGAGTTCTATACAAAATAAGTAAATGATTACATTATAAGGAGACATCGGTCCAGCAACCCAAAGTTGACTGGGAGACGACGGCCTAGACCACTCACGAACTCATCACAGCATCCTCCAAGCGCCTCATCCTGAAGTACCTGCTCTTGACCTGTGGGGGGGTGTGAGACAGCAAGAGTGAGCTCACATACGTTCATCGCTCAACAAGTTGTGGGGAATAATGTGTAGGAACTCGCCAAAGGTGGGAGCTCATGTGAAGTGTAAGGCTTACCAAAGAGGATGGTTAGAGCTGAGCATTGCTTTTAAAGTTGGTCAAAATTTTATTAGCAATTACTAAGTATAAGTAAATACCAACCCAATTAAATAGTAGAACAAAAGTAACAACATCACCTGTACAACATCACCTGCGATGCAATGCATATGACAAATTGAGTTTAATTCCATAATTTAATCATGTGAGTGTCCGAGCTGCTCATGACCGTGAGCACGGCTAGTATACCAGTTTTACACTCTGCAGAGGTTGCGCATCTTTACCCACAAGTCATGTTACCCATCTGCCAAGGGATCGCGACTTCCCATACACCTCTACCGAGGAGGCGAGGCAGGGTAACACTACGAGGCCTTTACAAAGTTCCACTAGCTTCAGAAAACCCGCTACAGTTTATAGGAAGCTCCAATGCAGGAATCCCTTGCAGGACCGCCATCACAGCAAAATCCTCCCGAGGGCCTCCCCAGGAATCCCTTGCAGGACCGCCATCACAGCAAAATCCTCCCGAGGGCCTTCCCAGGAATCCCTTGCAGGACCGCCATCACAGCAAAATCCTCCCGAGGGCCTCCCTACACTGACCACTCCCCTACTGCCCTTGCCCCTTTCGGGTAAGGTAGTCCTCCACTAGCTTTCCTAATTAGTCAGCCAAGGGCGTCCCATTAAACCCTTGTGGTAGCACTGTTTTCCCGGGTGGTTCTCCATGTTCCAATTAACATAATGATCTTATCATGAACAGTAATAATAAACAGATAATAAAAGTGTAATCATAATTAATGTATCTTCATACCCAAAACCACATAAAGCACTAGCAAGTACTACCCAAAAAGTTCAGTGGTAAACAAGGTATAAAGATAGTCAAAACTAGGGTAACCTATTAGGTCCCATCAAAATTAACCTATGCAGATCATTATGATTAATTAGAACATGAGTGGGTAAAAAGAAGTGATCAAGGGCACAACTTGCCTGGGACTTGAGATTCCAGGTACCAGGATGATCTTTAGGTGACACGTGTCCTCACGCTAGTCGTAGCATTACAAACAAACAGTGTATAGGCAAAATTAACATTACACCAAACATAAGAATACACTACATAAAAATAATCTACGCGAAGCTACGAGACTAACGCAACTTGAACGGATCAAATCGGAGTTAAAACGGAGGAGTTATGATTTTCTGAAGATTCTATGTGTTTTGCACAAAATTAAATAGGATATAAATTTTATTGTGACTTTCATGTCAAGACAGCGGTACTAGATGATAGACAATAATATTACACAATTATAGGAATTGGAACGGATTAATTTGGGCTAAATATACATTTTCTATGAATTAAACAAATTCTAGCATTTATTTTTGCATAAAAATCATTTTCTAATTCCTTTTTCTAGATTTTATAATTCTCTGGACTGGGCCACAAATTCCAGAGAAATCAGGGGCAACGGCGCAAAAGTATCTAAGACTCAACACTACCTGTCGATGGACTGCGGGTTGGTTTCAACTATTTACAGGGACTCATACGCAAAACCAACAGCCGAAAGGGTATCGGCCCATCGGAGCCGACCGATGAAGAAAGGATGGCCCAGATTAGATTCATCCCGCGGATAACTGATGCGAGACTAGCACGGTCAGATTCCGATCCTACGGTCCAAATGGATCCAGCGCCTATACGAGTCTCAACCGATCGATCCAAGATCAACGGCTAACCTAGCCCCGGCCGAAACGTTACGGCCAGCCAATCTCCACCGCATAGACTCTATCCAATGGCTAAAACGCGTCCCACCAAGGATCTAATCTCAGCCCTTCACGGAGATCTAACGGTCCTGCGCCCTTCTTCCTCCCGACGGCCAAGAACGGCGGCGCCACAGGTCCGACGGCGGAGGCCCCTCCGGTGAACCCCAATCGCGCACATACGTACAAATTCTCCGATCCGAAAGCTCCTATGCGTTGCCGAGATGATAGCGAACACAACGGAGGGATTCTTACCTAGCTTCCGGCAATGGACGAACCGCCCCACGGAGTTTGGCGGACGCGCGGCGGTGTTCGCGCCACGGCGATGAATCCCGAGGGCTCAAGCCACCAATTCACGGCAGGGAGGTCCCTGGATCAATCCCTGACGCACGACGAGACTCACAGGGCCGGCGACGGCGCTAATTCCTCTCTCTCACTGCGCTCTGCTCTCTCTCTTGGTGGCGGCGGCACAGATTCCGCCCGCTGTGGCGTGGATCACCCCCCTTCTCTCTCAATCGTGCCTCACTTGATGACCTGGGCAGCGCCCGATGGGTTGAGTCGAGGGGGAAAGCACCTACGAGCTGTGGATTTTATGGGGGAGGGCAAGTCCGAGCTGGTCAGGGCGACCGCGGTTGGCGCGAGTTTACCGGCGAGGAGATCGCGTTCCGTTGCAGGAGAACGAGCGAGGATCCGACGTGATGACCCCACCAAGCGCGGATCACGGGGTTCCGTTGGAGGTGGTCGTGCACTGCCCACCGCCAGGAAACGATGTTCCGATCGGCGGGAGGAAGAAGAATGGGTCCGACAAGTGGAGACCACCCGACAGCGGCCCAAGGTGACAAGCTAGGCGACCGACGCGAGGGACCCACATGTCATCCATACTAAGAGAAAAGAAAAAAAAAACGAAACAGGAGAATAGGGTGGGCTGGTGCGCAAGGTTGTTGGGCCGCGCGGGGAGTGAGATGCTCAATTGGGCCGAAATGGTGGCGATCCGGCCCAGGAAGTGGAGGATTTTCTCTTTTTTTTGTTTTATTTTCTGTTTTCTATTTCCAATTGAATTCACTTTTGAATCTGAGTTTGAATTTTCTATTTCAAACAAAAGTGCACAATCAAAATCCAGCATGATGCAATATTCATTTTTTATTTATTCATTCATTATTCTACATAAATAATTGCTTTTGAATATGTAGCACACATGCAATTATTTAAAGAGAAATAGTTTATATTGTATTATCTCAAAAAAAAAATGTTCTCACATTAATACTTATGAACTTCAATAAAGGCTAGTTCATATAAGAATCATTTTATTGCATTTTTGTTATAGAACTTTTATCTAAGGAGATGTGAATTCAAATGTTATGGGAATTCCAAGGGAGAAGGAAAGAAGAAAAAAAATCTAATTCAAGTTCTTTGATTTTTTTTACTATATTCTCAAAATGAGATTTAGGGTGTTACAGTTTGCCCCGCCACCCTGCTCGCCGGAGGAGGGGGAGACGGAGCAACCATGGCCAGGCAAGAGGCAGCACCTCGTCGGCTGTCGGACCAGAGCGAGTCGACGGCGCCGGCACCCCTGCGGGGGACATGTCGGGTGTTATCCTCACACCTGGGACAACGACGGGTGTCGCTTCCCAGCAACGTGCCAACCCCAGGCGTACTGATGATGCCAGCACCCTTGCGAGGGACTTGCCGGGCATTAGTCTCACGCCTGAGATAGCGACACGTTCCATCTTCGATGCAACTTCACCACCATCCACCAACCAGGATGTACCATCAGTTTTCCATCCTGTTCCCTTTAGATTCAGCTTCGATCTGCCAAGCAACCCCACTTCGGCAAGCGCTTTCGCAAGGGCATATCCTGACCTTCCGGGGTACCATATGTGGTCAACTTAGGACCTACTGACGGTCGCCTCTACCTCCGGACCCACGGGTTCCGAGGAAGAGGACGACCCCGACTTCAGTTGGGATTTCTCCGAACTCCATGATCCTAGAGCCATGCGAGACTTTGTGTCCGCATGTGACCATTGCCTCTCCGACGACTCTGACGATGGCCACAACCTTAACGACGAGGGTTACGACCCAACTCGCGAGTGCTTCCACATCGATCAGGAGGATCACGATGAAGACAACCTCCTCGGCATGCCAAGAAACAACGACGCCCCTGCACCTACGTCTTGCGTTGAGATCCCGCGGGAGCTAGCTGAGGCCCGGGCCCTGCAGGGGGTCAGGGCACGCAGCTTGAGCAACTCCGCGAGATGCAGGCCAAGCTTGATGAAGAAATGGGGCGACTTATGCAGCTCCGACAAAACCTCAAGCAAGAATGGGCAGGCCGAGCACTCGCCGAAGGAGCGCGTCATCGAGCCCGGGACGTCCAGCGCTGTATTATTGACGACGCCAGGGCAGGGCTGCCCCTGACCTTCAATAGGGCCAGCCAGAACCTAGCTGCAGCAGCGATATTACTTCGAATAATGCTGGAGCCATCCACCACCGAGGGGCGACGTGTCCAGGGCGAACTCAAGGACCTCCTGGAAAATGCCGCAGTCCGACAAGCCGAGAGCTCTGCCTCTCGAAGGCGGGGATGCCCCTCGGAGCATCACGCCTCGTCCTCCCGACACATGCGGAAAGCCTCGGTCCATACTGAGCACACAGGAGACAGGACCTCTGCAGCCCTGGACCGCCTCGGCAACGAGCAACACCGCCGCGACCGTCGAGCCCGCCTCGAGGTAAGGGTGCGCCGAGGCTACCACCCCAGATGTGGAGGACGCTACAACAGTGAGGAGGATCGGAGCCCCTCACCCGAACCACCAGGCCCGCGAGTCTTCAGCCGGACCATACGACGGGCGCCGTTCCCGGCCCGGTTCTGAGCCCCGACTACCATCACCAAGTACTCAGGGGAGACAAGGCCAGAGTTATGGCTCGCGGATTACCGGCTGGCGTGCCAGTTGGGAGGGACGGACGACGACAACCTCATCATTCGCAACCTCCCCCTCTTCCTCTCCGACGCTGCCAGAGCCTGGCTGGAGCATCTGCCTCATGCGTAGATCTTCTACTGGGACGACCTAGTCAAGGCCTTCACTGGAAATTTCCAAGGTACGTACGTGCGCCCTGGGAACTCGTGGGATCTCCGGAGCTGCCGCCAGCAGCCAGGGGAATCCCTGCGAGAGTACATCCGACGGTTTTCAAAGCAGTGCACCGAGTTGCCTAACATCACCGACTCGGACGTCATCGGAGCATTCCTCACCGGCACCACTTGCCGGGACCTGGTAAGCAAACTAGGACGCAAGACTCCCACCAAGGCAAGCGAATTGATGGACATAGCCACCAAGTTCGCCTCTGGTCAGGAGGCGGTCGAAGCCATCTTCCGGAAAGACAAGCAGCCTTAGGGAAGGTAGAAGGAAGACGTCCCCGAGGCGTCCGTCCAGCGTGGCACGAAGAAGAAGACCAAGAAGAAGGCGCAAGCAAAACGCAACGCCGTTGACGTAGATCTCGTTGCTGCTGCCGAGCGCAGGAATCCTCGGAGACCTCCCGGAGGGGCCAACGTGTTCGACAAGATGCTCAAGCAGTCGTGTCCCTATCATAGGGGTCCAGTCAAGCACACCCTTGAAGAGTGCGACATGCTCCAGCGTTACTTCAATAAGGCTGGGCCCTCGGCGGAAGATGGCAAGGACCAAGGCAACAACAATAAGGAGGGCGATAAGGAAGAAGAGTTCCCGGAGGTCCACAACTGCTTCATGATCTACGGTGGGCAAGTGGAGAATGCCTCGGCTCGACACCGCAAGCAAGAACGCCGGGAGGTCTACTCGGCGAAGGTAGCAATGCCAGTCTACCTAGACTGGTCCAACAAGCCCATTACCTTCAACCAAGACGACCACCCTGACTACGTACCAAACCCAGGAAGGTACCCGCTCGTCGTCGACCCTGTCATTCCAAGGTCCTCATGGATGGAGGCAGCAGCCTCAACATCATCTACGCCAAGACCCTAGGGCTCTTGGGGGTCGATCGGTCCACGATCCGGGCCGATGCAGCACCTTTTCACGGGATTGCCCCCGGCAAGCGTGTCCTGCCCCTTTTGCAACTTGATTTTCCCGTCTGCTTCGGAACTCCCTCCAACTTCTGAAAGGAAACCCTCACTTTCGAGGTAGTCGGGTTCCGAGGAACCTATCACACGGTGTTGGGAAGACCGTGCTACGCCAAGTTCATGGTCGTCCCCAACTACACGTACCTCAAACTCAAGATGCCAGGCCCCAAGGGAATCATCACCGCCGGATCCACATACCGCCACACTTACGAGTGCGACGTGGAATGCGTGGAGTACGCTGAAGCCATCGCCGAGTCTGAAGCCCTCATCGTTGACCTGGATTGCCTCTCCAAAGAGGCGCCCGACCCGAAGAGGCATGCCAGCAACTTCGAGCCGACCGAGGCAGTTAAGTCTGTCTTTCTCAACCCTAGCAACGACGCCGGCAAGAAAGTCAGAATCGGCTTCGAGCTCGACCCCAAATAGGAAGCAGTGCTCGTCGACTTTCTCCGCGCAAACGCCGAGATTTTTTGCGTGGAGTCCCTCGGACATGCCAGGCATACCGAGGGATGTCGCCGAGCACTCACTGGACATCCGAGCTGGTGCCCGACCCGTGAAACAGCACCTGCGTTGTTTTGATGAAGAAAAGTGCAGGGCCATAGGCGAGGAGGTCCACAAGCTAATGGCAGCAGGGTTCATCAAAGAAGTATTCCATCCAGAATGGTTAGCTAACCCTGTACTTGAAAAGAAAAAAGGTGGGAAATGGAGGATGTGTGTAGACTACACTCGGTTGAATAAAGCATGTCTAAAAGTTCCCTACCCTCTACCTTGCATCGATCAAATTGTGGACTCCACTGCTGGGTGCGAAATCCTGTCTTTCCTTGATGCCTATTCAGGCTATCACCAAATCAAGATGAAAGAATCCGACCAGCTCGTGACTTCTTTTATCACACCTTTCGTCATGTATTGTTATACAACTATGCCATTTGGCTTGAGGAATGCAGGTGCAACATACCAAAGGTGCATGAACCATGTGTTCGGAGAGCACATCGGCATACGGTTGAGGCTTATGTCGATGACATCGTTGTCAAAACAAGGAAAGCCCCCCGACCTCCTCTCCGACCTTGAAGTAACATTCAGGTGCCTAAGAACAATGGGCGTAAAACTCAATCCCGAGAAGTGTGTCTTCGGAGTCCCCCGAGGCATGCTCCTAGGATTCATCATCTCCGAACGAGGCATCGAGGCCAACCCGGAGAAAATCGCAGCCATCAACAACATGGACCCATCAAAGATTTAAAAGGAGTACAGAGGGTCATGGGATGCCTTGCGGCTCTAAGCCGCTTCATCTCGCGCCTTGGGGAGAAATGATTACCCTTGTACCGCCTCTTAAGGAAGACCAGACGCTTCACTTGGACTCCCGAGGCCGAAGAAGCCCTCAGAAACCTTAAAGCACTCCTTACTAATGCGCCCATCTTGGTGCCCCCCGCTGCGGGAGAAGCCCTCTTGATTTACGTAGCCGCAACCACTCAGGTGGTCAGCGCTGCGATCGTAGTCGAGAGACGAGAAGAAGGGCATGCGCTGCTCATCCAGAGGCCAGTCTACTTCATCAGCGAGGTGCTATCCGAGACCAAAATCCGCTACCCGCAAATATAGAAGCTACTGTACGCAGTGATTCTAACACGGCGAAAGCTGCGACACTACTTTGAGTCTCATCTTGTGACTGTGGTGTCATCCTTCCCCCTGGGAGAGATCATCTAGTGCCGAGAGGCCTCGGGTAGGATAGCAAAATGGGCAGTGGAACTCATGGGGGAAACACTTTCATTTGCCCCTCGGAAGGCCATAAAATCCCAAGTCTTGGCAGACTTCCTGGCTGAATGGACCGACACCCAATTGCCAACAGCTCCAATCCAGGCCGAACTTTGGACCATGTACTTCGATGGGCTGCTTATGAAAACCAGAGTAGGTGCTGGCTTGCTCTTCATCTCACCCCTCAGAAAACATGTGCGCTATGTAATACGCCTCCATTTTCCGGCGTCAAACAACATGGCCGAATACGAGGCTTTGGTGAATGGGTTGCGCATCGCCATCGAGCTAGGGGTTCAGCGCCTCGACGCTCGTGGCGACTCACAGCTCGTTATTGACCAAGTCATGAAGAACTCTCACTGCCGCGATCAAAAAATGGAGGCCTACTGTGACGAAGTTTGGCGCTTGGAAGATAAGCTCTATGGGTTGGAACTCAACCATGTTGCTCGACGGTACAACGAGACTGCAGATGAGCTGGCTAAAATAGCCTCGGGACGGACGACGGTTCCCCCGAATGTCTTCTCTAGGGACATATATCAACCATCCACCAATCTCAACTACGCACCCGAACCCGAAGGGACCTCGGCCCAGCTCGAGGTACCCTCGGCCGCCGAGGGTGAGGCCCTGCGTGTCGAGATAGAGCGGAATGAGGTCACACCAAACCTAAACTGGCAGACCCCTTACCTGGAATATCTCCTCCGAGGAGAGCTGCTTCTCGACAAGGCCGAAGCTCGGCGACTGGCTCGGCGCGCCAAATCGTTCGTTTTACTGGGTGATGAAATAGAGTTGTACCACCGCAGCCCCTCAGGCGTTCTCCAACGATGCATATCCATCACCTAAGGACAAGAGCTGTTATAGGAAACTCGGGGGCTTGCAGTCACCATGCAGCACCTCGAACCCTCGTAGGAAACGCTTTCCGACAAGGTCTCTACTGGCCGACCGCGGTGGCCGACGCCACTAGGATTGTACGCTCCTGCCGAGGGTGTCAATTCTACGCGAGACGGACACACCTGCCTGCTCAGGCCCTACAGACAATACCTATCACTTGGACGTTTGCTGTGTGGGGTCTGGACCTCGTCGGTCCCTTGCAGAAGGCACCCGGGGGCTTCACGCACCTGCTGGTCGCCATCGACAAATTCTCCAAGTGGATCGAAGTTCGACCCTTAACCAGCATCGGGTCCGAGCATGCAGTGGCGTTCTTTACAAATATCATCCACCGCTTTGGGATCCCAAACTCCATCATCATCGACAATGGCACGCAATTCACTGGGAAAAAGTTCCTAGACTTCTGCGAACGCCACCACATCTGTGTGGACTGGGCCACCGTAGCTCACCCAATGACAAATGGGCAGGTGGAGCGCGCCAATGGCATGATTTTGCAGGGACTAAAACCGAGGATCTACAACGACCTCAACAAGTTTGGCAAGCGGTGGATAAAAGAGCTACCCTCGGTGGTTTGGAGTATGAGGACAACACCGAGCCGAGCCACGGGTTTCTCGCCGTTTTTCCTAGTCTATGGGGCCGAGGCCATCCTACCCACGGACTTAGAATACGGTTCCCCGAGGACAAAGGCATACGACGACCAAAACAACCAGACCAGCCGAGAGGATTCATTGGACCAGCTGGAAGAGGCTCGGGACATAGCCTTACTACACTCAGCGCGGTATCAGCAGTCTCTGCGACACTATCACGCCCGAAGGATTTGGCCCCGAGGCTTCCAAGTGGGAGACTTGGTGCTTCGGCTACGACAAGATGCACGAGGGCGCCACAAGCTTACTCCCCCCCTGGGAAGGGCCGTTCATCATCGCCAAAATATTGAAGCCCGGGACATACAAGCTAGCCAACGATCAAGGCGAGGTCTACAACAACGCTTGGAACATCGAACAACTACGTCACTTTTACCCTTAAAATGTTTCAAGTCGTTCATGTATCTCGGTCCCTTTACATGTACAAATAAAAAGTCTAACCGTCAAGGGAGGATCGGCCTTGCCTCAGCAAAAACCGACCCTCCCTCGGGGGCTAGAAGGGGGGAACCCCCTCTGCGTCAAAATGTTCCTCAGAAAAGTTGTCTACCAAAATGACTTTTGTGCCTTTCGACTATATCGATAACGGAATTCTAAAAACGAGCGAGAGAGACCTCGAACGGCAAGGCCGACCGAGCCAAGGGACTCCTACGCCTCCGGGATACGGATACCTCACTCATCACCTTCCGCGAAAAGTAACTCGCGCTCGGATAAGTGATTCTGCTACCGAACAAGTCCTAAAGCTCGAAACGAGAGGAAAGAAACGCAGCTTTATACTCTGACACCCAAAATGTTTAGGCCTCAGCGGCCGCAGAAAACATACACATACTTAAAATAACTGTTCCCCACAGGCTCAAGTGTCGGTAGGGGGAGGAGCAGCACCCTCGGTGTCGTTTCCACCCGCTGTGGAATGTGGCCCGGCCTCGGACGGTTACACGGGCGGAAGGATCTCCACCTCAAAAAAGGAAGCCAGCGCCGTGCCTGGACCCTCGGTAGCCACATCAAGCCTTTGGGCCTCGGCCAGGGCGACCTCCTCTTCATCGGGTAAGCAGTAGCCCTCGCTGACCCGCTCCAAATCCACGTCGTAGTGGGAAGCGAGGACGGCGAAGGCCCGCCTAACACCATGGTGCAGCGCCCCGTGGAGTCTGCTGCGCACGTGGCCACCCAAGGCCCGCAGGCGGCTCAGGGGGGAGCTGCCCGAGGGGACGTCGTCGTGGCCAAAGGTCCGGAAGAAGGCCAAGATGGCCTCGGACATGGCCGTGCGGTCAGCCTCCTTCTGCTCGGCCGCCTGGGCAAGCGCCTTGCAGTTCTTGACGGACTCGTTAAGAGCCGTCTCGAACCCTGAAGACAACCAGACAATATTCTTCAGACACGAGGAGAAGAGTTAAGCTAAAGCAAAATCACAAAGCAGGCAAAACATACCTTTGGCCCGGGCACGCTGCTGTGAGCCATGGCTTGAGCGGACCAGGCAGACCCGACGGCCACGGCCAGGCCCTCTGAAAGGGTCCCGGCCCGAGCGGTCGCCTCGGCTAGCCGCTCCGTAACCTCAGCCAGCTGTCCCCTAAGGGCCTCAGCCCGGCTCACGGCCTCGGCAGCTTGGCTCTGGAGTTGGTCCCGCTCGCTGGTGACCTGGCCAAGCTCCAGCTGCCGCTGCTGCATCTCCTTGGCCAGGGAAGCCACCTGCTCCCGAGCCGACGAAGCCTCCATCGGTGCCGACGCCGCCTCTGTCCGCGCCGCCGCTGCCACCGACTTCAGCTCCTCACAAAGCAGCCGAAGGTCCGCCGCCTTGGCGCTCTGTTGGGCGCGACACTCATTGGCCTCGGTAAGCGCAGCCCACTGGGACCGCAGCGATTCCCAAACGCTGCTCTCGTGATGGAGGAATAGCGACTTAGCGGTGCTCATGTCCGCGAGCTCCTGAAAAGCAAAATAGAATATCATGAAGAATGCCCTGATCACACGAGGTGTACGTCTAAATCCTTACCTAGAAGACCCTGGGAACATCTTTAGAAAGGATTTCCGTGGCCATTCGAAGCGACCTCATCGCCGCCTCGCTATATTCACAGAAATTATCCTGCAACTTTTCCTCCAACTCATCATTAAGGGCAAGGAGAGGCTTTGAGGTATCGCGGCCCCAGAACACGAGCGGCTGCCCTCCCCACTCATTGGGATTGAGCTGCGTGGGGATAAGGCCGCTCTGAGTATAGCCTTTAGCCACAAGCCTAGCCTTGTACTTTTCGATTGTACCATCAGGCTTGAGCTTCTTTTTAAACACCCACTTACAACCCACAGGTTTGCATCCATAGGGTCGATCAGTGACTTCCCACGTACCATTTGAAAGAATGGAGTCCATCTCATTATGAACTGCTTCTTTCCAATCATCTGCATCTGGAGATGCAAATGCTTCTGCAATGGTAGTAGGAGTATCGTCCACAAGGTACACAATGAAGTCATCACCAAAGGATTTTTCAACCCTTTGTCTCTTACTCCTTTTAGGAGCATCATTGTCATCCTCCTCTAGGACAATTTCATGTGGCTGTTCAAAACTCTCAATAGGTGTACTATGTTCAGGAGTTATCTCAGAAGAGTATCTAGAATTGCTATGAATGTCTTTCATTGGAAATATATGTTCAAAGAAAGTAGCATCACATGATTCCATAATAGTATCAACATACACATCAAGAACTTCAGATTTAACTACTAAAAATCTATATGCTATGCTACACGAAGCATATCCAAGAAAGACACAATCCACTGTCCTTGGACCAAGCTTGCGATTTTTATTAATTGGTACATTGACTTTCGCCATGCACCCCCAAGTGTGCAAGTATGAAAGTGATGATTTTCTCCCAACCCACTTCTCATAAGGGGTTTTCTCTTCTTTGCCCATAGGAATTCTATTCAGAACATGACATGAAGTCAAGACTGCATCCCCCACCATGCCTTAGATAAACCACAAGTGTCTAACATGGCATTCACCAGGTCAGTAAACGTACGGTTTTTCCTTTCAGCAATCCCGTTTGACTCGGGTGAATAGGGAGGAGTCCTCTCATGAATAATGCCATGTTCTGCACAGAAATCATCAAAGACTTTGGGAAAGAATTCGCCACCACGATCTGATCTAAGACGTTTGATCTTTCTCTCTAGTTAGTTTTCAACTTCAGCCTTATAGATTTTAAAGTAGTCTAAAGCCTCATCTTTAGTTTTTAGCAAGTATACATAGCAAAATCTAGACGCATCATCAATCAATGTCATGAAGTATCTCTTACCACCCTTTGTCAACACACCATTCATCTCACAAAGATCAGAATGTATGAGTTATAGATGTGTCAGGTGTCTCTCCTCAGCAGCCTTGTGAGGCTTTCGAGGTTGCTTCGACTGCACAATACTATGGCACTTAGAACCTTTGACTATGGTGATATTCGGAATTAAACTCATGGTTGCAAGCCGAGACATAGAGCCAAAATTAATATGACACAAACGAGAATGCCAAATACTCGCAAGATCATCAACATTAGCGCAAATATGGTTCACAGACTTATTATTGAAATCTAACAGAGAAAAGCGGAACAAGCCTCCGCAATCATAGCCTTTACCAATAAATTGTCCAGACTTAGACACAACTAATTTATTGGACTCCAAAACTACCTTGAACCCATCTCTACACAGAAGGGTTCCGCTAACGAGATTCTTGTGTATAGAAGGGACATGATGCACATTCTTCAGCTGCACGATCTTTCCCGAAGTAAACTTCAGATCCACCGTGTCAGTGCCATGAACAGAAGCATGCGACCCATTCCCCATTAGGACGGAAGAATCCCGGGCACCCTGATAAGAAGAGAACAAGTTAATGTCAGAACACACATGAACATTAGCACCAGTATCAAGCCACCAACTAGGTGATTGAAATACTGAGAAGATGAAAGGTAAATTACCATACCCTTTGTCTTCCTCATTGCTAGCGATCACTGTGTTGACATTGCCCTTTTTGCCATGGCGATCCGCTCGATCAGGACAATCCTTGGCAAAATGAACCGTCTCGCCACATGCGAAACATGTCAGTTCAGCCTTGTTCTTCTTCTTCTTGAAGTTGGTAGTTTTGTTGGGCTTGTTAGATTTTGGCTTTCCTTTGCTCTTGTTGTGGTTCTTCTGAACCATGTTGGCGCTGGAGTGGCCCTCGCCTCCTTTAGATCCCGTGTCCTTAGCCCGAGCTTTCTCCTCAACATCTAGAGACGCTATCAGATTTTCAACTGATATCTCCTGTCTCTTATGTTTCAGAGATGTGGCGAAGTTCCTCCAAGTAGAAGGCAACTTTGCAATAATGCACCCAGCCACAAATCGGTCGGGAAGGACTATCTTAAGGTGGTCGAGCTCCTTGGCTATACACTGTATTTCATGAGCTTGCTCTAGAATAGAGCGATTATCAACCATCTTATAATCATGAAAGCTCTCCATGATATATAGGTCACTGCCAGCATCCGATGCACCATACTTGGTAGTAAGTGCATCCCATACCTCTTTCTCGTCTGTGTGTTGAATATTCGCATCAACCAGACGGTCAACAAGGGCGCCAAGAACTGCTCCCGTAAAGATAGTATTGGCATGGTCGTACTCTTTCTCCTGTTCAGGAGTCAGTGGACCCTCAGGTTTGCCTTTACTAACATGGAAGACATTCATAACAGTCAGCCAGAGCGTGGCCTTGACTTGCCATCTCTTAAAGTGCATACCATTGAACTTTTCTGGCTTCAGCGCGTCGGCAAAAGCAGCCATAGAAAAACTAGGAAATTGTCTACAATAAGGTTTTTGGATTGTTGAATAATTAGACAAATTCCAGATTAAATTCCGAATATAAATCATGACCAAATCAGAAGAACTGAAGTAAAAAGCCAAATCAGATGATGCGCACTGATTAGACATACTGATAGATGGCGCGCGCCGGAGTCAGCAGGGTTGACGACGTCGAAGCAGCGAAATCAGCAGGGTCGACGAGGTTAGAAGATCACGAGCAGTCGCGTGAAGACGCTTCCCAAAAACCTTATTCGCCCTCTCCCGGTGCAGGATCTAGAAGACGAAGGGTTCCAGAGACCTGCTCTCCTGATCGCAGATGCACGTCTGCGGTCGGGATGAAGGGAACTGGAAAGGCGACTCAACTATGAAGAGAGGCGAAAGCGAAACTGGGGATAATCTGGATGCTGGCTGCCGGGCTCCTTTTATAGGGCTGAGTCCGCGACCTCCGATCTTATCCGCCCATGAAAATCGCGCGTTCAGTTGAGATTTTAAAGCGATCGGTTAGGATGAACGTAACAGCCAAGTAACCAAAAAATCAAACGGCAAAAGGAAGCCGCGCCCCCGCAAGGCGAGGGGCCGGATTTCGGCGGACCATTCACGCGCATGTCGTGCGCCCGCGCCCTTTGCCCCGGCCCGGCCCGTCCAGGCGAGCGAGCGCGGGCGCGCGTGTGGCTCTCCACACTCTCTACTCTCATCCATGACTTGGTGAGTGAGTGTGGCTTCCATATTTAAGCTAGCTCTACTCTACTAGAACTAGCAATATGGTGCTATTGATTCCACCTATTCCCTAGCCATACACTTATATGGGCTTTTGAGATTTTACTGGGATTTATTTGAATTTCTAAACTGGGCCTAGCCCATAAATCCTAACAATAATTGTTGAATATTTAGACAAATTCCAGATTAAATTCCAAATATAAATCATGACCAAATCAGAAGAACTGAAGTAAAAAGCCAAATCAGATGATGCGTACTGATTAGACATACTGATAGATGGCGCGCGCCGGAGTCAGTAGGGTTGACGACGTCGAAGCAGCGAAATCAGCAGGGTCGACGAGGTCAGAAGATCACGAGCAGTCGCGTGAAGACGCTTCCCAAAAACCTTATTCGCCCTCTCCCGGTGCAGGATCTAGAAGACGAAGGGTTCCGGAGACCTGCTCTCCTGATCGCAGATGCACATCTGCAGTCGGGATGAAGGGAACTGAAAAGGCGGCTCAGCTATGAAGAGAGAGGCGAAAGCGAAACTAGGGATGATCTGGATGCTGGCTGCCGGGCTCCTTTTATAGGACCGAGTCCGCGACCTCCGATCTTATCCGTCCACGAAAATCTCGCGTTCAGTTGAGATTTTATAGCGATCGGTTAGGATAAACGTAACAGCCAAGTAACCAAAAAATCAAACGGTAAAAGGAAGACGCGCCCCCGCAAGGCGAGGGGCCGGATTTCGGCGGACCATTCACGCGCATGTCGTGCGCCCGCGCCCTTCGCCCCGCCCCGGCCAGGCGAGGCGAGGCGAGGCGAGCGCAGGCGCGCGTGTGGCTCTCCACACTCTCTCCTCTCATCCATGACTTGGTGAGTGAGTGTGACTTCCATATTTAAGCTAGCTCTACTCCACTAGAACTAGCAATATGGTGCTATTGGTTCCACCTATTCCCTAGCCTTACACTTATATGGGCTTTTGAGATTTTTCTGGGATTTATTTGAATTTCTCAACTGGGCCTAGCCCATAAATCCTAACAATAATTGTTGAATAATTAGACAAAATCCTGATTAAATTCCGAATATAAATCATAACCAAATCAAAAGAACTGAAGTAAAAAAAGCCAAATCAGATGATGCCTGCGGGGCTCCTGCCGCGCCCCCGCAAGACGAGGGGGCAGATTTCGGCGGACCATTCACGCGCATGTCATGCGCCCGCGCCCGTCGCCCCGGCGAGCGAGCGCGTGCGTGTGGCTCTCCACACTCTCTCCTCTCATACATGACTTGGTGAGTGAGTGTGGCTTCTATATTTAAGCTAGCTCTACTCCATTAGAATTGGCAATATGGTGCTATTGGTTCCACCTATTCCCTAGCCATACATTTATATGGGCTTTTGAGATTTTTTCTGGGATTTATTTGAAATTCTCAACTGGGCCTAGCCCATAAATCCTAACATGGTTTTCATATGGATGGAACTACCTACATTTGCTATGGGAATGGGATTAATACTTATCATAATCCATCAGAAATTCACTTAACGAGCATCATATATGCAAAATGCCGCAAACCTGTAGCATTAAGGAGGCACAGTCTTTGCTGTTCATGACATGTAAAGTTTCTTGGTGCAACAACGGGGGTACAGTAATGCAGTAGGGTTCTTTCTCGATCTCCAGTTCATTGTGCAGATCATTCATATTTATAGGCTAATTAAGCTACGGCATGCATGCAGGTTTTCAGGCGCACACTTCAATACTTCATGGTAGCGTGCGTGGGCTGAATCAATTGTGCCAGAGGCCATGATGAGCCCCATGATCCGGCCGGGCGTAGAACATCGCCGGCGTTGCTCCCACGAGGCGTGCGTCGACGTAGAACGCGGCGGCGTTGGGCGGGGCCGGGTGGAACCCATCCATCACCGCGAACTGCATCTCCTCCGACGGCTTCCAGTGCCGCTTCCGCTGGTTGATGAACCAGTTGTTGATCTGCTTCTGCTCCAGCCCCGTCGACTCCGCCAGTGCGATCTTCTCCATCTCCTGCACATGCATGCAACAATGGCGCGCGGCACCACCGTCGCTCCATCATCCATCTCATCCATATATATAAGGGTGTCTCGGAATGAATTTCCATGCATGCGTACCGAGGGGTAGGGCCATCGGTAGTGCAGCTCCCACCAACTGAGCAGCTTCTGCCGGGCCTCCTTGGGGAGCTTGTCTTTCTTCCTCTTCTTGCACAGCTCCTTTCTCAGGTTGCCCAAACACCCGCTGTATTTCCTGAGGAGCTGCTTCTTGAGCTCCTTGTCATCGGAGCAAGGATCGATGCCCAGGGCTACTTCTGCCTCCATGCCGCTGCCTTCTTCTTGTTCATCGTCGGACATATCGACGACTCCAGTTTTATCTAGTACAGCCAATGCAAGTTAAATAGCACTGACTTAGGACACGCACAATATATAATTAACAGCACTAGACGAACGGTCATAGTGGCATCAATGAGCGAATTAACACAAACTTTAACTAACAGTGGCACAAATGGTTTAAGAACCGCATGAGAGGTAATTCAACAGTACTCGTCCATCACTTTGGAAAGATGGTGCAATTATGAAGCTAGCAACAATCCTTACATCAGTCTCTCTCTCTCTTTTTTTTGCCTAAATATGCATGCATGGCTCACACAACTATTGAGGACATAATAGAGATACAAGTTGACTCCCTAGCACTAGTTAATTAGTAGATACACTACGTACTCATATCTGTCAACATGGATGTAAATAAAGCTTTATGACTTGGACCCATAAGAAATTAGGAGAACTAGCTACATATACTTAGGTCATTGGACATGTTATCTAATATGGATCTATATGTAAATAAAGTTCACTAGTAGAAAAAGGCTCAAAGCCTGCGGTGCGGTATATTTTTATAGGCAGATTCGGTTATCAATCGCCTGTGCTATTTTTAGTGGCGGTTTATTAAGAAAACCGCCACTAGAAATTGTATGTCTAGAGACGGTTCCTTATGAAAACCGTATGTAGAAATCCATGATTTCTAGTGGCGGTTTTCTTAAGAAACCGTTTGTAGAAATCGATTTCTAGTGGCGGTTTTCTTAAGGAACCGCCACTAGAAATCATTTTTATCCTTAATTTTTCGAGTTTTTCAAACGACCTCGTATGATAAAACCATCAAAATAAAAGTTGTAAATCTCTAAAAGTTATAAAACTTTGTAGTTGACAACTTTTTTATTTGAAATCATTTTGGCTCTCAAAAATTGTTCTAAATTTGTCAAATTTAAAATTCAAATTTTGCAAACGACCTCGGATGAAAAAAGTGTCAAAATGAAAGTTTTAGAACATAAAAAATTATTCAACTTTGTAGTTGACAACTGTTTTATTTGAATTCGTTTACGGTCTCAAACAAGCAATTTACATTCAGTTGGTTATAATATGTGGGCAACAAAACTACAAACTAAACACAAAGCATGTCATAGCCGGAGCGATAGAGTAGGGTACGCATGAGGGTGAGGTCAGGGGTTTGATTTCCAGCAACCGCGTAGTACACAAAAAATTCCGCGACCTTCGACTGAGACGGACAGGTGGGGGTGGTGGGGTGGTGGGCCGCGAGGCCTCCATAATAAAAATATATTTTTTTGTTATTTTTAAAATCCGTTTTATGTTTCCTGGAAACAATTTTCACTGGCGGTTTTATTATGCCGACCGCCAGTGAAAATCGATTTCCACTGGCGGTTTTATTACAGCGACCGTCAGTGAAAATCGATTTCCACTGGCGGTTCTTAGTTACCCGCCTGTGAAAATGATGATTTCTACTGGCCCTAGCACTGGCGGTTACGAAAAACGTCACTGTAAATAGGTTTACGACCGCCATTATAGAGCTTATCTGTACTAGTGGTTTTTGACCGCGTTAACTTCCGATGGCACTAGAAAGCCATCAATATTTACTTAACTTCTGACGACAACAGTCGGAAAGTTAGATAACTTCCGTCCATTTTTTCGATACATGTCTATTGTTAAAAGTTAGTGTTTGTCATCAAAAGTTAGTTAACTTACGATAATATTGGCTAACTTCCAACAGGTTTGACCGTCATGATTCATGCTATTTCTTGTAATGACAGTCTTGACCTTCTTATTCATTAATTTTTAGACTAAGTATTTGTAAAGTAATTACTGTAGGAACCTAATCCGGTTGCATCAAAATACAAATGACATTTCACAATTAAGATATAAAATTCATAATGGTTTGACATAGATTGAGCTATGACATTTTTAATAATTGAGTTGTACGGTATGTCTCAGTATTTAAAAATTATTTAAAAAATCTTATTGTATGTCCAAGTTTAGTCAAGTTTAGAATATCATTATTCACTATGCACACAAAGCCCCTCCCGATAAGTTCACCATAAACGTTTAGCTTGCTTTGTTCTTAGGTGCCGACTTAAAATGGAAGTGTGTGTGCGTGTATATAAAGTTGTTATATTGAACTCAAATTTTTTTTTGGAAAATAATACTACCTAATATATTGACCATCCGCTTTTTGAACTAAAACGCACAAATAAAAAAGAAAGGAGAGAGTATGTTAGAAGTAATATGCTCCTAGTTAGACTTGCAAGAATCCTGAGCACGTATTCATTAATTAATTTTAATATACTATTTTTCTTGTTTATGAGATATTCTAACTTGGAAGATCAGTTTATATGCTCATGTTTTTAATAATACTACGACACCCTGCGTGTTGCAACCTTTAAATAAGCTGTTCCATGTGTTATTGCATCGGATTGGTCAAAATTGGGCAAGCTAATAGAAAAAAAACTAAAGGACCGTTTGTATCCTTAGAATTGAATTTCATTCTAATAATCGTAATTTAGACACATATCAATTAAACTAATATGGTTTTATAACGAATATAGTTGTATACTACTATTAACCATATGAGGAAGAGATTTATGTGCTACATTTCTACTATAAAGGAGCGATCCGAAAAGAGTATTATAAGTTACAGAATAGAAACATAGACTAGTGGTACATAAAATCAATTTACACCCCTCATCCTATGAATTTGGGTAGGCTTATATCTAAACTTTGGAAAGTGGTGTAATACCAAATTCCAAACCAGATAACTTACTCTATTAAGTAAATCAAATTCCTTCGAAATGAAGGGATACAAACGGACCCTAATAGATATTATAACAAACTATTAAGAGGATGGGATGGCCAAACAAATAGTATGATGTGAATGCCTGATATGTTGTCAGATTGAGAATAGTACCTATATTTAGAGGGTTGATACAATACTTAGTCACAAATGACGTGAACTTCTTCCATATGGGAATAATAAGTGTACTTAGTAGTGGATGTTGTGATACTTAATAAGATAGAAAAGTGGGTTTGCTTTCATATGACATGCCCCTGTTTGTTTCGGCTTTTCGCAGCTTTTGGACACCAAAAGCTGCTGCGGACTACCAAACACTCAGCTTTTCAGCCAGCTTCTATAAAATTCGTTTGGGTAAAAATCATTCAAAATCAACATAAACATATAATCGGTTGAGTCGTCGCAATAGTAGTAATCCGTCACTTTATAAATCATGAGCCCCATGGAGAACTTTATCTTTCTCCGTATTTAATTCTAATGATACTCAGATTCTCTACACAGTCAGATTCTCCCCACATCTAGATTCTCGGAAAAGCTGGTCAGAAAAAAACTGAACCAAACAGGCCCTATAGATATAGGTTCCAACAAGAGGTCCCAACAATCCACCTACATAAATTGCTATGTACCCAAGCTTATTTTATACACAAAACAAGGCAATCAATACAAATAAGTTATTTAATACTCTCTCAATACCAAATTTTAGGACTTTTTGTTTTTTGGATATGTATATAATATAACTATACTTGATAAGAAAAATGAAAGTGGAAAGAAGGTCATTTGTTACTTATATAAATATGTTAGTGCTTTGTTGTTTCCCATTCATATTTCAAAATTGTTATTATGCACCTAATAATTGTCCTACATGACTATGAATTTGTGACCAGATCAAGTAACAGTGGAATAAGAGACACTAGATCTTAAATGTCGAGCCTTAATGCCCGATAAACACTTACTTGTAAAACAAAGAAAAGTTAGGGTCTCCTTATAATTAGATATCCGAAGTATAGGAATAAGAAAAATTATAGAATTTGAGAGTTACATGCCACTTATAATCTTATAGACATTTGGTTAGGAATTGCAAATGCATAAAAGTCTCTAAAAAAGCATTTGAATATAGAACATGAAAAACATGCAAAATCAAAAGAGAAGCATACACATAAAGGAATTAAGTTTCCCAAGGTGTTGGACCTTCTGTTAGATTTATTCCAAAATTCAATAGACTGAGCATTTCCATAAGACCCCGTTTGTTTCCCTTCATTTTGTGGAATTGAAATCTAACTATAATGGAGTAAGTTATTTTTTTAGAATGTGACATTCAACAACTTTTCAAAGTTTATATATAAGCATATCTCAAATTCATAGGTGAGAGATGAAAATTGATGCTATAGATTTACATGCTACTTTTTAATGTACAACTTATAGCACACTCTTTTACTTACTTTTCTATAGCAGAAATGTAGTGTATATCTATCTCTCTCATATGATTTAGGATAATATACAAATATATTACATATACTATACAAATATATTAATCTAATTAGTTTTGTCTAAATTATAATTATTATAGAATGGAATTTTTCCGGTTTTATAGAATTTCAGAATGGCCAATCCTTTGTTCAAAAGGGTCCATAGGAAAAAATTCCAATAGTTTACAATTTTATAAGGTTGCATCATGAATCCTATCCTATATATGTTCCAAAGACCCCCAGGGTCCAAATGGGTCAAATCCACTCTATGCACTGAGTCAACCACACACTACCATCAACGTACTTACGCTTTTTAATTTATCCTCATTTCTCGTAACAGGATTAAGCCAAGGTTGGGTGTATGAACTAGAAACCTTATATGTTGTTCTAATCCAACTTAACAACTAAGGTGAGATGAAACCCTACAATCTCAAACCAACCTACACACGGATCAATATATACCAAATCAGCAAATCTAAATTACGTCAGATATCCAGATATAACCCCTCAAAGGGCACGATGTCCTCGTCATTCCAACACACTCATAACTATAGATGCCCAACTGGGAATGGAATATGGATTGGTACTAGGCACATCACGACACGTAGTGCTTTGGCATGACACAAGCACTATGTAAATAGTGTCAGTGCTGGTATGACACGAGATAAGTGTCATGCATGGGCCGTCACTCCATCACAATTGACTCGCACAAGCACGCCATGATTAAGTGGTCGACACGATTAGACACAGTTTATAGGACCTTAGGGCAACTGGTGGCCTATAGATACGATTGTGATATGTTCATGTGATTGTAAATTGTTATTGTTTCAAATATAATAAGTTCACTCTATACATATGTAAGTGCAATCAACCCTAATTGAGGGTTTTGGTGATTAATGACAAAACAAACTAAGATTCTAACAAGTTTGCTCCTAGTATGTACACAGTATTTCTACAGACAGGAGAAGCACAGATCTTACGAGCATAAAAGTATAAAGCACAGCAGATTTAAAATTCCACATCAAATGGCGTGCTCCAAGTGCTATGAAACAACGGCGGTGCTAAGTTTATAATTCTTGAGTCATAGGAATCGCCGTACAATTAAGAGGGATCCGCGACGGTTAAGTAAGTTGTGAAACGAGCCAAGTTCAAAATCTTTTGAAAACTCCTTGGAGATCATTTTCCCAGATCATGAATGCCCTTGAGAAAAACAAATTTTACTTCCCACAAAGTCTCCTCTTTTGTTCTCTTCAAAATTCTCAAAGTTTGGTTTCAGCCCCCAAAACCGGTTCAACCGGTCCTGAAACCGGTTCAACCGGATTCGGTACTGTTCACCCTGCCACCTCTGCTCTGACCTGTCTGACAGTCATAGCTGTCAGAAAAGTCGCAGCAGATACTTTTCAGAAACCGGTTGAGCCAAATTTTGTCCCTACTCAGCCGGTTTTGAAACCGGTCCAGTGTCCGGCTGAGTAGCCCAGTGGACCGGGATCCCCCTGGTAGAAACCGGTTCAACCGGTTTGAAAACCGGTTCAACCGGTTTTTACCCATTTTCTCCCAACGGCTGCCAGCTTTTGGGGATCCTTTATATACCCCCTCACACTCTCTCTCTCATTAACTCCTGTCTCTCACACGAATCTTTGGCTGACCAACCTTCAAACAAGAGCATTCACTTCACCTTTCACACCCGCAATCGCATCTCCTTCAATCATTTGAAGGACCCTTGGTGTGAGGTGAACTCGATCGAACTCGTTGTCAATTTCTTCTCGATTCTTCCATTCTCTTGTTCTTGAGCTCGTTGCAAACTTAACTGTGTGCGGATTTGTTACTCTTGGAACCTCGTGTTCCTTGACGGTTAGAGGTTGCTTGGGAGTCTCCAAATTTGTGGACGACCCCAAGAAGTTTGTATCACTCGCTCCTTGAGCAGATTTGAGAAGAGATTGCCTTGACCTTTGTGGTCGGCTTGTGGAGGATTAGGGTTGGAAAAGACCCGGCCCTTTGTGGGTTCCTCAACGAGGAGTAGGACACCTTTGTGGTGGTTGCCGAACCTCGGGTTATATCGCGTGTTCTTGTGTGTTCTTGTCAAGCGCTTTATATTCGGTGGTTGGTTCATATTATTCATTTAAGTAGTTCTTGTGTAGGGAAAATTTGTAGCTATATTCTTTACTACTTCGCATTTGTTCAATAGATTATCAAATTTAAGTTGAGCGGGTTCAAACTTGTTCAGTTGTGATTAAAATCGACTGAACTGGTTTGCACCTGTGCAACTTTAATTTAACCTATTTCGAAGTTTTTAGTGAAAATTTTCAGGTGTAGCCTATTCACCCCCCCTCTAGGCTACTTTCAATTGGTATCAAAGCTACGTGCCTCGTTTTACGCTTAACCACGTGAGGAAACGATCATGTCTACACAACGGGACCATGTGGATCCTCTCCTCAAGGAAATCCCCGTCACATCTTCCGGTGAGGAAGTGGACCCCAAGGTCCTCGACCTCGCCATGAAGATTGCCGAGAGAATGTTCCTCAAAATGAAAGAGGAAGATGCTAGGAAAAAGGCCGAAGAAGAAGAATCAAGAAGAAAGGCCGAAGAAGATAAAGGTAAGGGAACATTTGATTATAATGACGATCTAGTGGATCTTTTGGTGTCTAAGGTATTGAGCAAGGTAAGTCTCAACACCGAAGGATCATCTACCAAAAGCAAAGGTAATGACTTTAGCAAAGTTCAATTCGATTACTCTAGAAATTATATTCCCAACTTCTCTTCCGCCCCACTTGGAAAGTTGCCAACTCTTAGTGAGTTGAACTATGATGAGTGGGCCGACAAGATGAAGTCGCATTTAATCGGTGTGCATCCTAGTCTTTGGGAGATTGTTAATGTAGGTATGTATAAGCCCGCCCAAGGAGAAGAGATGACTCCGGAAATGATGCAAGAGGTTCATCGAAATGCTCAAGCAGTGAGCATAATTAAAGGAAGTCTTTGTCCGGAAGAATACCGGAAAGTTCAAGGAAGAGAAGATGCCCGTGACATTTGGAATATTCTTAAAATGTCACATGAAGGAGATCCCAAAGCTAAAAGACATAGAGTTGAAGCTTTGGAAAGTGAGCTTGCAAGATATGATTGGACAAAGGGTGAGTCGCTCCAATCACTCTTTGATCGATTGATGGTTTTCGTCAACAAAATAAGAGTTCTTGGGAGTGAAGATTGGAGTGACTCCAAGGTCACAAGATTGTTCATGAGAGCTTATAAAGAGGAGGATAAAAGTCTTGCAAGGATGATAAGGGATCGTGATGATTATGAGGACATGACGCCTCATCAATTATTTGCAAAAATTCAACAACACGAGTCCGAAGAAGCCCCCATCAAGACAAGAGACTCTCATGCCTTGATCACAAATGAACAAGACAATCTCAAGAAGAGCAAAGACCACAAAGCAAAGAAAGTGGTCGAGACCTCAAGTGATGAAGATAGCTCAAGTGATGAAGACACAGCTATGTTCATCAAAACTTTCAAGAAATTTGTAAGGAAGAATGACAAGTTCCAAAGGAAAGGAAAGAAGAGGGCATGCTATGAATGTGGCCAAACCGGTCATTTCATAGCGGATTGTCCTAACAAGAAGGAACAAGAAGCCAAGAAGGAATACAAGAAGGATAAGTTTAAAAAGGGAGGCAAGACCAAGGGATACTTCAAGAAGAAGAAGTATGGACAAGCTCATATTGGTAAAGAATGGAACTCCGATGAAGAGAGTTCTAGCTCCGAGGAAGAGGAAGTGGTGGCAAATGTGGCCATCCAATCTACATCAAGCGCGCAACTCTTCACCAACCTTCAAGACGACTCCTACACTCCAACTTGCCTCATGGCAAAGGGAGATAAGGTAACTTTATTTAGTAATGATTTTTCAAATGATGATGATGATGATCAAATTGCCATGAAAAATAAAATGATTAAAGAATTTGGCTTAAATGGATACAATGTTATCACAAAATTAATGGAAAAGCTAGATAAAAGAAAAGCAACTCTTGATGCTCAAGAAGACTTGCTTATCCTTGAAAAGGAAAGAAACCTAGAGCTTCAAGAGTTTATTCACAATAAAGATAAAGAAGTAATTAACATGAAAACCTCTATTGATAATCATGCAAATGAAAAGAATGCACTTGAATCAAGCATGTTAAGCTTGAATGTTCAAAATCAAGAACTTCAAGTGCAACTTGAAAATTGCAAGAACATCAATGCCCCCTCTTTAGTATTTGACTCTAAGTCTAGCTCTAATGATGATTCTTGCAAGCATTGTGCCAAATATCATGCTTCTTGTTGTCTAACTAACCATGCAAGGAAGCATAGCCCACAGGTGAAGGTCAAAGAAATTTTGAAAAGATGCTCTAGCAATGATGGGTTAAAGAAAGTTGAACCCAAGTACAAGTCCCTTAAGCCCAACAATGGAAGAAGGGGGCTTGGGTTCAACTCATCCAAAGAAAACCCTAGCACAGTGCATAAGGGGTGGAGATTCCCCAAATTCATAGAGGGAACCACTCTATATGATGCCTTGGGGAGGATCCACTCCTCAAATGACAAGTTATCTCAGGTAAAGGTTAACTTGAGTTCCACAAAGAGTAAGATGAAGGAAGTGGGTTCCTCAAGTGGACAAAAATCTAATGCTCCCATTTCCCACTCATATCTTTGTGATTATATGTTGACTTGGGATTCAGGGAAATTGGTTGTGAAATATGTGGGTGCCTACACTAAACGAAAAGTCATGAAAAGAAGTGTGTGGGTACCCAAGGCTATAACTAACACTGTAGGACCCAATTCAATTTGGGTACCTAAAAGCATAGCCTAAACTTGTTTTGCAGGTCTACTCCTCTGGTGGGTCAAGTTGGGTGCTTGACAGTGGATGCACAAATCACATGACCGGGGAGAAAGACATGTTTCATACATTGCAACTAACTCAAGAAGCACAAGAAATTGTGTTTGGAGATAGTGGCAAGAGTAAGGTGATTGGTATTGATCCTTAGAAGGGAGGACTCCTCAGTTGCCTTTACCGGTCGCTTGAAGGGCAAGCTTTATCTTGTTGATTTCACAACAAGTAAAGTGACGCCTGAGACTGTTTAGTGGCAAAATCCGACAAGGGGTGGCTATGGCATCGCCGGCTAGCCCATGGTTTGTGGCGCATGCCAAGCAGGAAAGCAACATGGAGTCCCACATCAATCAAAGAATGTGGTCACAACAAAGAGGCCATTGGAGCTTCTTCACATGGACCTCTTCGGACCTGTGGCCTACATTAGCATTGGTGGTAGTAAGTATGGTCTAGTTATTGTTGATGATTTTTCTCGGTTCACCTGGGTTTTCTTTTTGAGTGACAAAGGTAAAACTCAAGAAATTTTAAAGAAATTCATGAGGAGAGCTCAAAATGAATTTGAGCTCAAAATCAAGAAAGTGAGAAGCGATAATGGGACGGAATTTAAGAACACAGGTGTCGAAGAATTCTTAGGAGAAGAGGGAATCAAACATGAGTTCTCGGTGCCGTACACTCCACAACAAAATGGTGTTGTGGAAAGAAAGAACCGAACTCTAATTGAAGCAGCAAGAACCATGTTGGATGAATACAAGACACCTAACAACTTCTGGGCAGAGGCGGTCAACACCGCCTGTCATGCAATCAACCGTCTCCATCTTCATAAGATCTACAAAAAGACTGCTTATGAGCTTCTCACTGGTAACAAACCTAAAGTTGATTATTTTAGAGTATTTGGTTGTAAATGTTTTATTCTTAACAAGAAAGTCAAGAGCTCAAAGTTTGCTCCTAGAGTGGACGAGGGCTTCTTGCTTGGTTATGCATCAAATGCGCATGGATATCGTGTTTTCAACAATACCACCGGTCTTGTTGAAATAGCGATAGACGTGACATTTGATGAGTCTAATGGCTCGCAAGGGCATGTTTCTAATGACACTGCAGGAAATGAAGAACTACCTTGTGAGGCCATAAAGAAACTTGCAATAGGTGAGGTGAGACCTCAAGAAAGGGATGATGAAGAAGGAACCTTATGGATGACCAATGAGGTAGTTGATGTGGGTGCAAGGGTGGTGAGTGACAAAGTCTCCACCCAAGCAAACCCATCAACCTCAAGTCATCCAAGCCACGAAGAAAATCATCAAAGGATGCCAGCAGTGGTAGAAGATGAACAAGAAAGTATTGATGGTGAAGTGCCTCTTGATCAAGTAATTGATGAGGAGGAGCAAATTCAAAGACATCCATCAGTGCCTCATCCTAGAGTCCATCAAACAATTCAAAGGGATCATCCAGTGGACAACATCCTGGGTAGCATCAGGAGAGGGGTAACAACTCGATCTCGTTTAGCTAATTTTTGTGAATTTTACTCGTTTGTTTCCTCTCTTGAGCCACTTAAGGTTGAAGAAGCATTGGGTGATCCGGATTGGATAATTGCCATGCAAGAGGAGTTGAACAACTTCACTAGGAATGAAGTCTGGTCCTTAGTCCAAAGACCCAAACAAAATGTGATTGGGACTAAATGGGTCTTTAGGAACAAGCAAGATGAAAATGGCGTTGTTACAAGAAACAAGGCACGGTTGGTTGCCCAAGGCTATACTCAAGTGGAAGGACTTGATTTTGGTGAAACATATGCGCCGGTAGCAAGGTTAGAATCAATTAGAATATTAATTGTCTATGCTACTAACCATGATTTCAAGCTATATCAAATGGATGTCAAGAGCGCTTTTCTAAATGGACCACTACAAGAAAGAGTATATGTGGAGCAACCACCGGGCTTTGAAGACCCAAAGAAGCCAAATCATGTTTATCTTCTTCACAAGGCACTCTACGGGCTTAAACAAGCCCCTAGAGCTTGGTATGACTGTCTTAAAGATTTTTTAATTAAAAATGGGTTTACAATAGGAAAAGCTGACTCTACTTTATTTACTCGAAAAGTTGATAATGAATTATTTGTGTGCCAAATATATGTTGATGACATTATATTTGGTAGTACTAATGAAAAATTTTGTGGAGAGTTTAGCAAAGTAATGACGAACAGGTTTGAGATGTCTATGATGGGCGAGCTTAAATACTTCCTGGGATTTCAAGTCAAACAACTCAAGGAAGGTACCTTTCTATGCCAAACTAAATATACTCAAGATATGCTCAAGAAGTTTGGCATGGAAAAAGCAAAGCACGCCAAGACTCCAATGTCATCAAATGGACATCTCGATATAAATGAGGAAGGTAAACCTGTAGATCAAAAATTATATAGATCAATGATAGGATCACTGCTTTACTTATGTGCATCTAGGCCTGATATAATGTTGAGTGTTTGCATGTGTGCACGTTTTCAAGCAAATCCTAAAGACTGTCATCTTGTAGCCGTTAAGAGAATTCTAAGATACTTAGTCCACACCCAAAACCTAGGATTATGGTATCCTAAAGGCTCCCTTTTCGATTTGCTTGGCTACTCTGACTCAGATTATGCCGGTTGCAAAGTAGATCGAAAAAGCACTACTGGGACTTGCCAATTCCTTGGACGGTCCTTAGTGTCATGGAGTTCCAAGAAACAAAATTGTGTTGCACTTTCCACTGCAGAAGCTGAATACATAGCAGCTGGGGCATGTTGTGCACAGTTGTTATGGATGAAGCAAACCCTTAGAGATTTTGGTTGTGAGTTTCACAAAATTCCACTTTTGTGTGACAATGAGAGTGCCATAAAACTTGCAAACAATCCGGTGCAACACTCTAGAACTAAACATATTGACATCAGACACCATTTCTTGAGAGACCATGAAGCCAAAGGAGATATCGAACTATTTCATGTGAGCACCGAAAATCAACTAGCCGATATCTTCACAAAACCCCTTGATGAGACTAGGTTTTGTTTTCTTAGGAGTGAGCTAAATATCTTGGATTCTCGAAACGTGACTTAATAACTAAAATTTGGATCAAATTTGATGGTTGAAAATTGATTGTTTGAGCAATATGAAATGAGAAATATCTTTTTTATCTTTAAAATATCTCATGTCATATTTGCTAAGTGCTATTACAGCCCTTCCGGGCAATATTTGAAATCTGGTTGAGTAAACCGGCTGAGTAGGCCACTCAACCGGTTTCTCCCTGGTGGAAACCGGTTGAACCGGTATAAAAACCGGTTGAACCGGTTTTGGCCGTCGCGCCGTCAGTCAGCGCGCAGTCTGCGCTGACAGCTGCGCAGTCTGCGCTGTCAGTTTTGCAGTCTGTGCTGTCAGACTGCCAGGATTTTCGCGCAGTCAACACCGTTTTCTGCGCGCTTTTACTGCGCCGTTTGACCCGAAACCGGTTGAACCGGTTTTGAAACCGGTTGAACCGGTTTTCGGTTTTCTCGTGGCCGACTCCTTCCCTTTTTATGTCTCTCCCTCTCTCCTCTTCCCTTCTCAGACTCATTTTCCAGCCGCCGCCACCCTCTTGTTCTCCTCTCTCTCACCTTCACACTCCTCGTCAAAAACTTTCTCGAGCCCTCACTCTTTTGGAAGAGTGGTTGGAGATCCGTTCTTCCCGGCGTGTTTCCACCATCTTCCTCCATCTCATTGGGAGATCTTGACCAAATCTTCGGATCGAGGTATTGCTCTATATTATTTCCTTGTACTCGATCCTACGCGTTCTTGATTATCATATGTATCATTCATTGGGTACATTTTAGTTTAAGTGATTGCAACACTTAGATTATCTTCATTTTGTCACAAACATTGTTAGGGATTAGCGATTTGATATTGTTCGTTGTAGTTGAACCGCTCATATGAACGGTTGAAGTGCATGCTCAATATCTTATGCGTTTCTTCTCAAACGTGTTTGATCCTTGCTCATCATAGGTTCTATTTCTTATTTCTTATTTCTTAGAATGGTGCGTCGAATGAACCCGTCGGTGGTCGAATCCGACTCCTCGGATGACCAGGAAATCCACGGAGATACCCCACCTCGCTCTCGATCCAAGCGAGGGCGCGGAAGCGGCAATGTCATGCCGGGTGCTGAGGCCTCCGGGTCTCAAAGTGCTCGCGGTCGAACATCCCGGAATCCTTCCGGACGGTCTCGACCTGCGACGAATCTGCAGGCGTGGGAGCCTACAAGTGATGATGATGGCGGGAAGGACGATGAAGTCGATCTTCCCCCGGCCCACGCTCCTGTGATTCGCGGCTTGGTCCTCCACCGGGCAGAGGCTCGGCGTGCTGGCAATGAGCCAGTCACTGACTTTACTGCCAGTGGAGGCTCTGCTCTTCTCCAGGATCTTCGTTTCCAAAATCCTGTATTGCGTATTCGCGATGCCAGGATCGATGGAAATCGCTTTTGGACTCTTCACCACGTGGATTTCTATAATTCCGTCATTCTACCCAAGAAGCATCAACCCATCCTGCATCAACGATATATTAACTGGGAAGGTTGTGAAGCGATTGGGGACCCAGAAATGTCACAGGCACTGAGGGCCTGTGAAAGGAAACAAATGAAGAATATCATGACATTCCAATATGATTGGAATGATGAAGTGATTGCTCAATTCTACTCCACTCTCTGGATAAAGCTTGCTGACGAGGAGAGTCATTACAACTACCCCTATCTGAACTTCTTCATTGAAGGTAGTTGGTACAAGGTGAGCTATCGTCGATTTGCTCACATTCTTGGCTTTTCTGACGATGATATATCTGGAGACAAGATCAAGATTCATGATTTCCGGCAGCCCACAAGAGATGAAGCCAAGGATCTTCATCTGTCTGAGTCTGGAAAGTATTGGGAGTCGACCAACATTCATAAGTATTATCGTTATATCAACTCCCTCTGCAGGATGACCCTCATTCCAAAAGGGGGAAATCAGATGAACATCCTTGGAGAGAGCAAGGTCTTGCTCTCTTTTATGAAACCCAACAGCTCAGAAAGGATTAATGTCTTTGACATGATATGGCAGAAAATTATTCATGCAGCCTGCTTTCCTTTGAAGGGGTGTCTTCATGCTCCATTCATTATGAAGATGATTGAGGTCGTGACCCAGTTCAGATTTGACAAAGGTACCCGACATCAGTCATACACCCCTTTCTGGATTGATCCCAACAATCCAGCTGGGCGCCTCAGGAAAGCCCCCTCCAGTTCTCGTGGTCATACATCTGCGGGTCCGTCTGCTGGTGCTGGTGCTGCTGCTGCTGGTGCCTCGCGCCCTTCCCCTGGCCGCGGATCTCCCACACCACGTGGTCGTGGTCGTGGTCGAGGCCGTGGCCGTGGGATGGGTGCCCGCCTGGCCCACGGGTTTGCGGCTTTCTTCTCCATGTGCCGAAATATTGCTGCAGATGTCCATGAGGTGGCTCGACGTCAGCGGGAGACCGACGACAACCTACGTCGTCAAGCTTCCGCTTTGGGTACTCCCTTCGCCCCTCGCTCTCCTGATGTACCTCTCCACCCTCCTCCTCCAGATGTCAACGAGTGGTACCAGCAGGCATATGGGGTACCTTTTTCAACAACCGATGACGTCGAAGAAGAAGAAACTTATTTTGATGATCCGGAGCAGTTTGTCTCGCCCCCATATCACGGGGATCCGGGCCAATCGTCCTCTTATCCTCCGCCCCAGGACCCGTCTGGCAGTGCTCCTCCTCCGGCCCAGTCTGGCGAGGAACACTTTGCCTCCGACCTGGCGCAACACTTCTTCGCTCCTCATCATCCTCCTCCTCACTGGTGATCATTGGATTGGCGCTTCTCTCTCTCTCTTTTTGGTTCTTGTTGCCAAAAAGGGGGAGAAAGTTTATTATTCAGTACCCCTTAATTTTTGTAATGAACACTTGGTCTGTAATAACTATTTGATGCATGCATGGCTTGAATGCCATAAACACTTTTATGATGGGATGAGACGAGCTCGGGATGAGACGAGCTCTCATTATTGTAATAGCTGTTAGAATCTTACTTTGATGCATGCATGGCTTGAATGCCATAAACACTTTTATAATGAGCTTGAATGTGCTTTTACTCTTTCTATTCAACTATGTTTCATTCCTCATCATTTCTTGTGTATGGTGTTGATTGTTCTCTCTAAATATGTTGCAAATTGACATATCAAGTCAATGTTAATATCACAAAACTCATGCACATATTTAGGGGGAGCTACACATACACAAAAGATTTTATATCACAAGTACTTGTAACTTTTAATTCTTATTTCTATTCTAGTTTGTTTTGGCATCAATCACCAAAAAAGGGGAGATTGTAAGTGCAATCAACCCTAATTGAGGGTTTTGGTGATTAATGACAAAACAAACTAAGATTCTAACAAGTTTGCTCCTAGTATGTACACAGTATTTCTACAGACGGGAGAAGCACAGATCTTACGAGCATAAAAGTATAAAGCACAGCGGATTTAAAATTCCACATCAAATGACGTGCTCCAAGTGCTATGAAACAACAGCGGTGCTAAGTTTATAATTTTTGAGTCATAGGAATCGCCGTACAATTAAGAGGGATCCGCGACAGTTAAGTAAGTTGTGAAACGAGCCAAGTTCAAAATCTTTTGAAAACTCCTTGGAGATCATTTTCCCAGATCATGAATGCCCTTGAGAAAAACAAATTTTACTTCCCACAAAGTCTCCTCTTTTGTTCTCTTCAAAATTCTCAAAGTTTGGTTTCAGCCTCCAAAACCGGTTCAACCGGTCCTGAAACCGGTTCAACCGGTCCTGAAACCGGTTCAACCGGTTTCGGTACTGTTCACCCTGCCACCTCTGCTCTGACCTGTCTGACAGTCAGAGCTGTCAGAAAAGTCGCAGCAGATATTTTTCAAAAACCGGTTGAGCCGAATTTTGTCCCTACTCAGCCGGTTTTGAAACCAGTCCAGTGTCCGGCTGAGTAGCCCAGTGGACCGGGATCCCCCTGGTAGAAACCGGTTCAACCGGTTTGAAAACCGGTTCAACCGGTTTGAAAACTGGTTCAACCGGCTTTTACCCATTTTCTCCCAACGGCTGTCAGCTTTTGGGGATCCTTTATATACCCCCTCACACTCTCTCTCTCATTAATTCCTGTCTCTCACACGAATCTTTGGCTGACCAACCTTCAAACAAGAGCATTCACTTCACCTTTCACACCCGCAATCGCATCTCCTTCAATCATTTGAAGGACCCTTGGTGTGAGGTGAACTCGATCGAACTCGCTGTCAATTTCTTCTCGATTCTTCCATTCTCTTGTTCTTGAGCTCGTTGCAAACTTAATCGTGTGCGGATTTGTTACTCTTGGAACCTCGTGTTCCTTGACGGTTAGAGGTTGCTTGGGAGTCTCCAAATTTGTGGACGACCCCAAGAAGTTTGTATCACCCGCTCCTTGAGCAGATTTGAGAAGAGATTGCCTTGACCTTTGTGGTCGGCTTGTGGAGGATTAGGGTTGGAAAAGACCCGGCCCTTTGTGGGTTCCTCAACGAGGAGTAGGACACCTTTGTGGTGGTTGCCGAACCTCGGGTTATATCGCGTGTTCTTGTGTGTTCTTGTCAAGCGCTTTATATTCGGTGGTTGGTTCATATTATTCATTTAAGTAGTTCTTGTGTAGGGAAAATCTGTAGCTATATTCTTTACTACTTCGCATTTGTTCAATAGATTATCAAATTTAAGTTGAGCGGGTTCAAACTTGTTCAGTTGTGATTAAAATCGACTGAACCGGTTTGCACCTGTGCAACTTTAATTTAACCTATTTCGAAGTTTTTAGTGAAAATTTTCAGGTGTAGCCTATTCACCCCCCCCCCCTCTAGGCTACTTTCAACATATTTAAATGTTCATGTTTTAAAATTATATACATGACATGATTAAGTGGTCGACACGATTAGACACGGTTTATAGGACCTTAGAGCAACTGGTGGTCTATAGATACGATTGTGATATGTGCATCTGATTATGAATTGTCATTGTTTAAAATATAATAAGTTCGCTCTATACATATATAAATGTTCGTGTTTTAAAATTATATATAAATTATATATGTAACCTTAAATGTTCTAAATCTTTTGGACTCTTAAAGTGAAATATTGTCTTGAACAATGGCTAGACACTAGTGCTGGTACGACACTCACACAGTTACTAACAATGTCCAATAGTGTCGTGCTTTATAGTGTTGATGCCAATATCGTGTCGTGCGACCCATTTGACCATCTATACCCATAACCAGGCAGATGATAACCAGGAAAGTTCGACCTTAGCATATGCGATCGTGCGAGTGCCTCGTGCGTCCAATATCCCTCTTAAACCACGCAGGGTGGTAGGGCTCTAAATTTTACACTATAAAATTTAAGGATCGGATCGAATTAGGATCACCAACAATTGTTCTAGCCAATCAAATCTTAAATAAATTAGAAGAAAACCAATCCAACTAGAAATCGTTTAGGGCGACGAATCTAAGAAAACCAAACATGCCCTAAACTGCGTCAAACACTTATATTGGCAATAATATATATACAATATTATTTGCTAGAGGTAGGTGAGCAGATGGTCATCACAGCCACCACTACCGGAATCTAGCTCTTTGCCAAGTGTCGAGATCTTTGCCAAGGACAATTTATCGGGCACTTAGCACAACACGCGTTGCCGAGTGCCACTCTCAGCGAAAAATGACAATTGGCACAGACCCCATTTGTCGAGCGGCAAACAATCGGCAAAGGAGTCTTTGCCCAGAGTCAAGCTCTTAGCGAAATGTGACCCTCGACAAAGGGGCGTTAGCAGCCATCTATAGTTGGCAGTCATTAACTATGCCGAGTATCAGGAGTTAACACTCGACAAAATAACTTCTTTGCCAAATATCCTCTGTAAGACACTTGCCAAAATAACTTTTTTGTCGAATATCTTCTGTAAGATACTCAAACTCAACAAATTAATTATTCGCTCTTTCTTTGACACTCGACAAAACATATTTTTTCTTTTTTCACCAAACTTTTTTATACTATGTTCCTACACTTAGACCTACATGTTCCATTTTGACACAATTATCAAAGTGCTTGCTATAACTATTAAGTTTAGTTCGTTTAATTGAATTCCTTCGGATAATTCAGATTTGAATGCAAAAATGATATTCATGTTATTTAACATAAGTTACGACCTATATATTTCAGAAACGGACCGGAATTTTCGAGCACGATGCTCACGAAACATGATCGTGAACTTGCGATCCAGTTATTTTAAAATTGTATAAAACACAAACAAAATCAGAAAACATGAAAAAGTTTGGTGAAACAAATTAAAAAATGAAAGGGGCAACGGGGCCTCTAGAGCCTTCTTTGTCGTGTACCTCCCGGAGCTCTCGATAAAGGGGTCTACTGGAGCTCTATTTGTCGATTGTCAGAGAGAACACTTGGCAAAGGCTCCGTCACCGTCACTTAGCGCCATGACGGTGACTTTTCTTTGCCCAACACAGGTGACACTCGACAAAGTCTTTACCGAGTGTCCGATAAAAAGTACTCGGCAAGGAATCCGTTGCGAATGTACAATTCATCGGGACCTCTTTATCGAGAGTCACACTCGGCAAAGACTTTGTCGAAAGTTTTCTGGACTTTGCCGAGTGTATGAAGCACTTGGCAAAACAACTGTTTCCGGTAGTGCATTAAGAAAATAATCGTGCACATCTCTTTAGTTTCTGATGCACTTGTTTCACTAACTTTTCTGTCCTGATGACGTAGCTCATCAAATTAGATGATTTTATGCTAGCTAGCGAAGATAAAAATCCAACGGGAAGAACAACTGCTTTGACTTGTTTTAAGAGAGAAGAACAGTTATTTGGACACTCAAGTTGAAGTAGCACTGCTGTCTACTGCTAAGTCCCAGTAATAATACAAGCATAGGATTTGCCCCAAAGGGCAGCCAGATTCTTCACATTCAAAATCAGTACAGAAATACTTTATTTAACGTCAGGACCAGTATATGAGACCGGACATGTGCGCAAGACTATACATAGCCCATATATAGCTAGCATGTAGACTAGTTTTTCCCTGTTCCTCCGTCCAAAAAAATATCATTTCTGAAGGAGTAATATATATATAATTTAAGTATTTTTAGAAAATTATATTTAAAAAATATGTTTTACTGTTAGTATAACAGTACTTACTATACATCATAAATATTATTTTTTATATATAATGAACCATAAGATTACTTACCTTTTAAAAAAACGAGATTTTCATTCTGAGTAGAAATAATAGTACTGCACAGTAACAGATTGGTAGGAGTAAATAGAAAATACTACTTCCGACCTGAGAAGAATACCATTATTCAGCTTTGGGACTACTATATCATCTTATATCTTTAAATAAATTTATAATAAAAATATATTTCATTATTCACAAAAACCATCTATTTTGGCTAAATTTAAGATTTATGGACTCTAAAAACGAGAATGTTTTTTTTACTGAGGTAGCACTCCATGATGGTGTCACATAGACCTAGGCAGCAGATTAACATGTGCTCCATTCCGATCGTTACGACGGGAGCGTCATGACTTGAGAAACGTATAACGTTGCTTATGTTAGTATATACTTCGTGCTAGGAGCATTGCTTTGTTAGCAATATGAAAAAAGAACATTTTGTGCTTGTTGCTGCCTAGCTAGGCAACGACACTGACAGTGTATTCGCTTCCATGGAAAGAAAAGAAAATTCTGTTAATCTATGCTATCCGCTACTGTGGCGACTGGCGACTACTTCACCGATATGATGAGGTAGTAAAACTGATATAGACTTAACCGGTGAATGGTTGATGGATTATAGACCGTTAATGAGTAAGCTGAAGGTTAGTCACCTGCAGCTGCAGCTGAAGAGATGAAAGCTCCCATGGTTGGCCCGGTGTTGGTAATGGAGTTGAGCTGCGCCTCCACTGTCGTCAGGAACTCCTCCGCCTCCCGGAGCGGCCGGGTCAGCTCCTCCTTCCACGTCACAAGCAGCTCGCAGTAGGACTCCTGGTCACAACAAAAACTTTCACACATGACAAAGGCCAAACATGTGTTTAACCGAATAACACCAATAGATATGAGGCCATATATATGCGTGATCATCCCAGGGATGAGAGGCTGCAGGGTGTGTCATGTGCAAGCATGCATGTGTTTCGTACGGTACTCCACCATGAACTGGTCGAGCTCCGGGTCCGGCCTTGTGTGCGCGACGTCGCCCGCGGCTGCACGCTGCCACGCCTCGCGCTCCCGCGCCACCGCCGCGATCTCCTCGGCCGCTTCCGGCGGGCAGCCGACCTGAGTAAGGTGAGCACATGCGACAGGGATATATGAACACATGTAATCTAGGAAGGATAGCAGCAACAGGAACGAACACGTGCGCGCGCGCGCGCGCTAAAGTTGAAGGGTCGTCGATCGGCGCGCGTGCCTTGTGGCAGTCCAAGAAGGCGGCGAGCAGGCGGTGGTAGCTAGGGTGGGAGACGATCTTGGCCTTGACGGGGTCTAGATCAGCAGCGCGGCCGCCATGGCCAGCGACGCTAGACGCATGCATCATTGGTGCAACACCTTGACCTCGGGCTTCACGGCCGGTAGCAGCTGAGCTTGGGACGGTGTAGACTTGCACCGAGACCTTGGAAGAGGACGCCAATGATGGCGCCGCGGGCCGCCAGGCAGCAGCACCCGGGTGGCCGTGGCCTCCAAGATCCGAGAGATCCTCCATCGCCAGTAATTAGTAGCTATAGATTTCGTGATCCGAGTAACGAAGACGGGAGAGGAGAAGAAAAGGACCAGTAGCTAGCTAGGGCTAAGCACGAGAGATTTGTTTGCTTCGGCTTTGAGATCTTTTTGCAGTACTACAGTACAGTATAGTAAAGTGGAATTTCGGGATAAATAAAAGGAGAGGAACAGGAAGAGTGGAGACGAAAAGGAGGTCCACACCGTGGCTGTGAGATTCGACTGGCTGTGGCACAGAGATGAGATGAGATCGCATAGAGCTAGAGAGAAGTATAGGGTAGGGGGGTGAAGTAGGAAAAGAAAGGAGAGGCGAGGTCTGGTGGCCGTCATGTCCGACGTCAAATCGGGCAAAAAGCCGGAGAGAGACTAGCGTGAGTTTCACCGGCTAGTGCTTCAGGCTTCACTGCTTCCATGGCGAAATGTGTACTGCCTTGCGCGTGCTGTCGACCTGGAGCACCAGTGGGTGTGATTGCTACGTTTTGGACGTGCTGACAGCGCAACGGCCAGTTTGCACCTTCAAAATGATTATTTGCCGCACAGACGCAGGTCTTTTTCTACTCCATCTCTAGTAGGCAACTATAATTAACATTATTTATATCTCCTAGTATATTTGTTAAAGAAATACAGTGCATAAAAATATTGATTTACTCCCCCCCTCTCTTTTTATCTAGCATTCTTATTTTCCGACATATGCATTTAACTTTAATGTATGTAAAAGAAAACATTTTATATTTATATTATATAATAGATAGATCAATGAATCTATATTTATAATGATTTATTTGGAGAATAAATATTACTAATTTTTTTAATAAACTTAGTCAAAATTAGAAGATGAATTCTATGCCGATATTTAAATAAGGCCAGAGGGATTACGTATTATAAATTGTATACATATATTTAAAAATAATAATTTAACTCCTTAGAAAAGTAGAAATATAATTATTTTGGAATCAAGAAAGTACATGTTTTATTGTTTTGAAGGATGTAAAAGTCGTCGTCGTGGCGCCAAGTGACGTGACAGAGACTTTATCGAGTGTTTGATGGTCTGACACTTGGTAAAGAAGGCTCCAGTGGGCCTCTTTGCAAGTCCCTTTGTCGAGAGCTGCAAAAAGCACTCGGCAAATAAGCCCCCTTTGTCGAGTGTCTGTTGGACTGACACTCGGCAAAGAAGGCTCTAGTAGGTCTCTTTTTCAATCCCTTTGCCGAGTGCTTGTGGAGGCACTCTGTAAAGAGAGCTTCTTTGCTGAGTGTCAACAATATAGCACTTAGCAGAGAAGTTTTACTGGTTTCTAGGTGTGCCTTCTTTGTCGAGTGTTATGGTCATGACACTCAACAAAAAAAAAACTCTTTGCCGAGCGTACCACTCGGCAAAGTGACCAGAAAACCTCTTTTTTATTTATTTTTATTATTCCATCCAAACAAACAAAAGATATGTATCATTGACATCACATATATCACAGAATCAATACATGTATCAACAACACCATATATCTCATAAATATCACCACATCAAACAAGTTTCACAAACATACGTCTCACCAAGTGTCTCACAACATCAAGTATTACAACATCAACAAGTTTAACGAACACACATATCACCAACACTAACAAACATAAGTCTCAATCATCACTAAGAGATCATCAACGAGGTGGTCGGCTGGACTGGTTCGACGAAGTGTTGGGTGAAGCGTGAGGGTTGTCCAATGCCACCGATTGTCTCTGCCCAAAGAAGAGATTGCATGTGTGAGACCAGATGAATATATATCACGCGGGACTAAAATTTTGATACTCACAGGAGTATGGAACTGAGCAAGGTCAGTTGTAGGGAACAACGGAGGTGGTAGAGCAAGACCCTGTGCGGCGCCAAGGCTCTGCATGTACTGTAACATCTTCGCAATCCTCTACTGATCCGCAAGTGAGTCTCCCGCTCTGCCCTCATCCTCGCCTCAATCTCCATATGTTTCCTACTCCCTTCTTCTAGCCAGACATGTAATATTTCACCCTAATGTTATAATAATGCAAAGAGAAGGTATATATAACTCAATGAATGACGAGGCATAGAAGCACTAACATGGAGTTCCTGGATGCGATGGTGTGAGCTATCCTATCGAGGTCGTATGGCTAGGCTCACGCTCATCCTCCTTGCTCGCACCTGAGACAGAGTGGGAGTGGAGGACGAGTCGATCGCCTCGTCCGCAATCCAATACCACCCATGCATCTTTCCTCCTCCGACCCTCTTCAGGATATCTCCATCGATGTCCTCGGTCCTCGGATCATAATCTGGCCCACGGACCTCCTTTGCCATGGCAGTGTACTCAATGAGGTGATTGTGGATGGCGGGGTTGTTGTACGCCTCGAGCCCATCCTTCGGGTTGTAGGTGACGTCGGATGTCGCCTTGCCCTTGTGGGCCATTGCATATGCCGAGAAAGTGGAGCAAGGCTGGCAACCTTGTACCATCGACTGCGAGAAAACTAACGAGATGGTTAGAAATCATGCGTAATCGAAAGTTGGACTTGATAGTCGCCAAGAAGGGGGTGATTAGTGAAATCTGAAAATTATAAACTTTGAACACGCACTATGTTCGGGGTTAGCGTTAGAATTAAATTGGAGTGCGGAAGATAGTTCTCCTTGCTTAGAGTTGCTCAATCAATGTGGGTAACTTTGGGAGCCAACTCAAATCAATGTGAGCAAGGGAACTTTTAGAGAGAGGAAAGAGGGGAAACAAATCAAGTGAAAATCAACAAGTGAGCACGGTGATTTGTTTACCGAGGTTCGGTTCTAAAGAACCTAGTCCTCGTTGAGGAGGCCGCAAAGACCGGGTCTATTCTAACCCTTTCCCTCTCTTAATCGGTCACACAGACCGGTCGAGGCTTCTCCTTAATCACTTGGGTCACTGAGACCCGCAAGGATCACCACACACTTAGGTGTATCTTTCTAGCTTTACAAAGCATTTAGAGAATAAGAATGAGAAGGAGAAAGCAATCCAAGCAACAAGAGCAACAAAAGAACACAAATGATCCTCTTACAAGTCTCTAAGCAATAGAGTCGATTTTGGAGCCTGGAGTGGATTGAATGCTTTGATTGTGTATTTGGAGTGTTTGCCTTTGCACTTGCAATGAATGTGAAGTTCAAAAAACTTAGATGACTTGAATGGAGGTGGTTGGAGGGTATTTATAGCCCCAACCACTATTCAAGTCGTTGTTGTCGATGGCACACCGGACAGTCCGATGGTGCACCGGACAGGATACTGTTCACTGTCTGGTGCCTGCCATGTCAGCAGACCGTTGGGGTTTGGAGCGGTTGACCGTTGAAGTCCTTTGTCTTCTAGCTGCACCGGACAGTCCGGTGGCAGACCGAACATGTCCGGTGCGATCTGACCTCGCTGTTCTAACTTCTGACTGCGCACTGTTCACTTTTACTGTTCATCGTAGTCGACCGTTGAGCTCAGTTGATCGTTGCTCCATTGGCTCACCGGACAGTCCGGTGAATTATAGCGAAGCAACTCCAGGGAAAACTCGAGAACGGTCAGTTGATGAGGTGCTCGGCCTAGGCACCGGATAGTGTCTGGTGCACACCGGACAGAGTCCGGTGCGCCACTGGCAGTACCATTGCTAGTCTTTGCTCCAAACTTGGTTGAGTCACTACCTTAATTTCTTTCTTGGTTTATGTTGAGCCTTATGCACCTGAGATAAATGACAACTAGGCAAACTAGTTAGTCCACGTGGTTTGTGATATACATCAAACACCAAAATCGATTATAGGAAATGTTTTAAGCCCATTTCCCTTTCAATCTCCCCCTTTTTGGTGATTGATGCCAACACAAACCAAAGCAAATATAGAGTGTAAAAATATAACTAGTTTGCAATTATGACAGATGTGCATAAGTTGCTTAGATTTAAACCAATTGAGACGATTTCTACATATGTCTAAGTAAATGTGATTGCTTTCTTCTATTATAACATTGTGGACCACATTTGCACCACTTAGTTTGTTTTTTCAAATCTTTTGGAAATGTCTTTTCAAATTCTTTTGCAAATAGCCAGTGATATAAGAATATGATTTCAAAAGCATTTATCAAGATTTGAAAGTTCTCCCCCTGTTTCAAATGCTTTTTATTTGGCTAAATAAAAGCTTCCCCTGAAAAAGTTCTCCCATTAGCTGTCAAAAGGTTTTTTTAATTCCCTTTGTGTAGTAGTTTTTGAAAAAATTGAAAATAGGTGGTGGTGCAGTCCTTTTGCTTTGGGCCTTTAATTCTCCCCCTTTGGCATTAATTGCCAAATACGAAGAACTTAAGAGGCCTTTTAATTTTCCCCCTTGTGGCCTATTTTCTCCCCCTTTGGAAAATAAAGGGTATGAGTGAAAGTTTATACCAAATGGAAGTTTATGAGTAAGGCAAAGGATAAATGATACCGACAGAGTTGGAGTGGAAGCCTTGCCTTTGCCGAATTACTCCATTTCCCTTTCAATCTAAGACTAACCATAGAGATACTCATGGAAGTATATTAGTCTTAGCCTTGGCACAAGAAAATTAAGAAATGTGCATGTGTACCAAATGAAAGAGACATGATCATAGGTATATAAATGAGCAAAGTGTGCAATGTTTCAATCAAAGTTCTGAGAATCAAGTATATTTAGCTCATTCCTAAGCTTGCTAAAGGTCTTTTCATCTAGTGGCTTGGTAAAGATATCAGCTAATTGGTTGTGAGTGTTGACATAAGCAATTTCTATATCCCCCTTTTGTTGGTGATCTCTCAAAAAGTGATACCGAATGTCTATGTGCTTAGTGTGGTTGTGTTCAACGGGATTATCCGCCATGCGGATTGCATTCTCATTCTCACATAGGAGAGGGACTTTGCTCAATTTGTAGCCATAGTCCCTAAGTGTTTGGCTCATCCAAAGTAATTGCACACAACAATGTCCTGTGGCAAATATACTCGGCTTCGGCGGTGGATAGAGCTACTGAGTTTTGTTTCTTTGAAGCTCAAGACACCAGGGATCTTCCCAGAAACTGACAAGTCCCTGATGTGCAATTTCTATCAATTTTACATCCGACATAATCAGCATCAGAATACCCAATTAGATCAAAGGTAGATCCCTTGGGGGTATCATAGCCCAAACTTAGGAGTGTAAACTAAATATCTCATGATTCTTGAAAGGGAAATATGGTCAAACCTTTTCCTAAATGATTTTGGTGGTTGAATTACCCAACACAAACAATTGGACTAACTAGTTTGCTCTAGATTATATGTTCTACAGGTGCCATAGGTTCAACACAAACCAATAAAAAGAACAAGTTAGAGTTCAAAACAAAGGAAGCAAAGAAAATCGAAGTGTGCCCTGGTCTGGCGCACCGGACAGTCCGGTGTGCCACCGGACAGTGTCCGGTGCACTAGGGTGGATCAACTCAAACTTGCCACCTTCGGGTTTTTGGAAATGCCACTCCGCTATAATTCACCGAACTGTCCGGTGTAGCACCGGACTGTCTGGTGTGCCATGCAGAGCAACGACTACTGTGCTAATGGTCGCCTCTAAAGCAACAGTGAACAGTGAACAGTGCGCGGACAGCGCGCGCAGAGTTAGAGCAGCGCCAGAAGGCGCACCAAACAGTGAACAGTACCTGTCCGGTGTGGCACCGGACTATCCGGTGCCCCATGAAGACAGAGCTCCAACGGTCGAAACCGTCAGAACCCTAACGGTTGGGTGATGTGGCTGGCGCGCCCTTCGACAGCAGACTTCCCCAACGGCTGTTTTGGTGGTTGGGGCTATAAATACCCCCCAACCACCACACTTCAATGCATCCAAGTTTTTCAGATATCTCACTCAATACAAGAGCTAGTGCATTCAATACAAGACACAATTAGATTGAACCAAAGCCTCACCAAGTCCCAATTCCACTCAAAGCAATTAGTGACTAGAAGAGAGAGTTTTGCTCGTGTTCTTTGAGCTCTTGCGCTTGGATCGATTTTCTTCTTCCTCTTTCTTGTTCTCAAGACACTTGTAATCAAAGCAAGAGACACCAAGTTGTGGTGGTCCTTGTAGGTGTCTAAGTGACCCATTTGATTAAGGAGAAAAGCTCACTCGGTCTAGGTGACCGTTTGAGAGAGGGAAAGGGTTGAAAGAGACCCGGTCCTTGTGACCACCTCAACGGGGAGTAGGTTTGCAAGAACCGAACCTCGGTAAAACAAATCACTGTGTCATCCGCTTCATTTGCTTATGATTTGTTTTCACCCTCTCTTTCGAACTCGATTTTAATTCTAACGCTAACCCGGCTTGTAGTGTGTGCTTAAGTTTATAATTTTCAGATTCCGCTTATTCACCCCCCTCTAGGCGACTTTCAATTGGTATCGAAGCCCGGTTCTTCATTAGAGCCTAACCGCTCGAAGTGATGTCGGGAGATCACGCCAAGAAGGAGGTCGTGACCGGCGAGAAGCCCGCCACAAGCCACGGGAAGGCTCCATCGGGAGAGTCCGGCAATAAGGTGAAGGGATCCCCTTCACACGCCAACTCGCATCGAAGCGGTGACAAAAAAAAGAAGATGAAGAAGGTGGTCTACTACGAGACCGATTCTTCGTCGCCATCTACCTCCGGCTCCGACGCGTTGTCCGTCACTTCTAAGCGCCATGAGCGCAAGAAGTATAGTAAGATGCCACTTCGTTATCCCCGTATTTCTAGACGCACTCCTTTACTTTCTGTCCCACTAGGCAAACCACCCATTTTTGAGGGTGAAGATTATAACATGTGGAATGATAAAATGAGGCATCACCTAACCTCACTCCACGCTAGTATTTGGGACATTGTTGAGTTTGGATCGTAGGTACCATCGCCGGGGGACGAAGGCTATGACTCGAACGAAGTCGCCCAAATCTGGCACTTCAACTCCCAAGCCACTACTATACTCCTCGCCTCTCTAAGTCGAGAGGAGTATAATAAGGTGCAAGGGTTGAAAAGTGCTAAAGAGATTTGGGACGTGCTCAAAACTGCGCACGAAGGAGATGAGGTGACAAAGATCACCAAGAGGGAGACGATTGAGGGGGAGCTCGGTCGATTCATGCTTAACCAAGGATAGGAACCACAAGCCATGTACAATCGGCTCAAGACCTTGGTGAATCAAGTGCCAACCTCGGGAGCAAAAAATGGGATGACCATGAAATGGTCAAGGTTATTCTAAGATCACTTGTTTTTCTTAATCCTACACAAGTTCAATTAATTCGTGGTGATCCTAGATACAAGCTAATGTCTCCCGAGGAGGTTATAGGAAAGTTTGTGAGCTTTGAATTGATGATCAAAGGCTCCAAAAAATCATCGAGCGAGGCGCCACCTCAACACCCGAGGTGCAACCCGTTGCCTTCAAAGCAACGGAGGAGAAGAAAGAAGAGTCTACATCAAGTAGGCTTCCCATCGACGCCTCCAAGCTCGACAACGAGGAGATGGCGCTCATCATCAAGAGCTTCCGTCAAATCCTCAAGCAAAGGAAGGGGAGAGATTACAAACCCCGTTCCAAGAAGGTTTGCTACAAGTGTGGTAAGCCCGGTCACTTTATAGCAAAATGTCCTATTTCTAGTGACAGTGACAGGGGTGACGACAAGAAGGGAAATAGGAAGGAAAAGAAGAAATACTACAAGAAGAAGGGCGGCGATGCCCATGTATGCCAGGAGTGGGACTCCGATGAGAGCTCCACCGACTCCTCCTCCGATGAGGACGCCGCCAACATCGCCGTCAACAAGGGCCTCCTCTTCCCCAACGTCGACCACAAGTGCCTCATGGCAAAAGACAGCAAGAAGAAGAAGGTAAAATCTAGAGGCTCCACTAAATATGCAACATCTAGTGATGAGAGTAGCTCTAGTGATGATGAAGATAACTTGCTTGCTCTTTTTGCATACTTAAACATGCAACAAAAGGAAAATTTGAATGAATTGATAGGAGCTATTCATGAGAAGGATGAACTCTTGGATAGCCAAGAGGAATTCCTAATTAAGGAAAACAAAAGGCATGTTAAAGTGAAAAATGCCTATGCTCAAAAAGTAGAAAAATGTGAAAATTTGTCTAATGGGCTTAGGAGTTGCCATGATTTGATTTCCAACCTTAAAACTGAGAATGCCAATTTATTTGCTAAGGTTGAGAAATTAAATGTTTGTGATGATTCTCTTGTCAACCTTAAAAATGATAATGCTAGTTTAATTGCTAAAATTGACAAGTTGAATGAATCAATTGCTAGCCTTAAGATTGAGAATGAAAAATTAATTGCTAAGGCTAAAGATTTAAATGTTTGCAATGATGCTATTTCCAATCTTAGAAATGAAAATGCCATGTTACATGCTAAGATTGATGAATTAAATGTTTGCAAACCCTCTACATCTACTGTTGATCATGTTTCTATATGTACTAGATGTAGAGACATTAATGTTGACGCTATCCATGATCACCTAGCTTTAATTAAACAAAAAAATGATCACATAGCTCAACTTAGTGCTAAAATTAATGAGCATGACTTAGAAAATGAAAAATTTAAATTTTCTAGAAGCATGCTCTATAATGGGAGACGCCCTGGCATTAAGGATGGCATTGGCTTCCAACAGGGAGGCAATGTCAAGCTTAATGCCCCTAAGAAATTATCTAACTTTGTTAAGGGCAAAGCTCCCATGGTTCAGGATAACGAGGGTTACATTTTATATCATGCTGGTTATCCCGAACACAAAATTAGGAGAATTCATTCTAGGAAGTCTCACTCTGGCTCTCATCATGCTTTTATGTATAAGAGTGAGGCATCTAGCTCTAGGTAATCCACTCATGTTAAATTGCCTAAAAAGAAAACTCCTACTGCATCAAATGAGCATATTATTTCATTTAAGACTTTTGATGCTTCTTATGTTTTAACTAACAAATCAAGCAAAGTAGTTTCTAAATATGTTGGGGCCAAGCACAAGGGCTCAAAGACTTGTGTTTGGATACCCAAGGTGCTTGTTTCTAATGTCAAAGGACCCAAAACCGTTTGGGTACCTAAGAACAAGGCCTAAACTTGTTTTGCAGGTTTATGCATCCGGGGGCTCAAGTTGGATCATTGATAGCGGGTGCACAAACCACATGACTGGGGAGAAAAGGATGTTCTCCTCCTATGAGAAAAACCAAGATTCCCAAAGAGATATCACATTCGGGGATGGAAATCAAGGTTTGGTCAAAGGACATGGTAAAATTGCTATATTACCTGACCATTCTATTTCCAATGTTTTTCTTGTAGATTCATTAGATTAAAATTTGCTTTCAGTTTCTCAATTATGCAAAATGGGTTACAACTGTCTTTTTTCAGATTTAGGTGTTACTATCTTTAGAAGAAGTGATGATTCAGTAGCATTTAAGGGAGTGTTAGAGGGTCAGCTATACTTAGTTGATTTCAATAGAGCTAAACTCGACACTTACTTAATTGCTAAGACTAATATGGGTTGGCTCTGGCATCGCCGACTAGCCCATGTTGGGATGAAGAATCTTCACAAGCTTCTAAAGGGAGAGCACATTTTGGGACTAACCAATGTTCATTTTGAGAAAGACAGGATTTGTAGCGCATGTCAAGCAGGAAAGCAAGTTGGTACCCACCATCCACACAAGAACATCATGACGACCGACAGGCCGCTTGAGCTACTCCACATGGATTTATTCGGCCCGATAGCTTACATAAGCATCGGTGGGAGTAAGTATTGTCTTGTAATTATGGATGATTATTCTCGCTTCACTTGGATATTCTTTTTGCAGGAAAAATCTCAAACCCAAGAGACCTTAAAGGGATTCTTGAGACGAGCTCAAAATGAGTTCGGATTGAGGATCAAGAAAATAAGAAGCGATAATGGGACGGAGTTCAAGAACTCACAAATCGAAGGTTTCTTTGAGGAGGAGGGCATCAAGCATGAGTTCTCTTCTCCCTACACACCTCAACAAAATGGTGTAGTGGAGAGGAAGAATAGAACTCTACTTGACATGGCAAGGACCATGCTTGATGAATATAAGACACCGGACCGGTTTTGGGCCGAGGCGATTAACACCGCTTGCTACTCCATCAACCGGTTATATCTACACTGAATCCTCAAGAAGACATCATATGAACTCCTCACCAGTAAAAAGCCAAATGTTTCATATTTTAGAGTCTTTGGTAGCAAATGTTTTATTCTTGTTAAAAGAGGTAGAAAATCTAAATTTGCTTCTAAGGCTGTAGAAGGCTTTTTACTTGGTTATGATTCAAACACAAGGGCATATAGAGTCTTTAACAAGTCCACTGGACTAGTTGAAGTTTCTTGTGACATTGTGTTTGATGAGACTAACGGCTCTCAAGTAGAGCAAGTTGATCTTGATGAGCTAGATGATGAAGAGGCTCTGTGCGTCGCACTAAGGAACATGTCCATTAGGGATGTGTGTCCTAAAGAATCCGAAGAGCCTCCACAAGCACGAGATCAACCATCATCTTCCATACAAGCATCTCCACCAACTCAAGATGAGGAATAGGCTCAAGATGGTGAAGAAGAAGATCAAGAAGTTGAGCCACCTCAAGAGGAGGGCAATGATCAAGGGGGAGATGACAATGATCAAGACAAGGAAGATGAACAGGGTCAAAGACCGCCACACCCCAAGAGTCCACCAAGCGATTCAAAGAGATCACCCCGTGAACACCATCATCGGCGATATTCAAAAGGGGGTAACCACTCGATCTCGAGTCGCACATTTTTGTGAGCATTACTCTTTTGTCTCCTCTATTGAGCCACACAGGGTAGAGGATGCACTAAGAGATTCGGATTGGGTGCTGGCAATGCAAGAGGAGCTCAACAACTTCACGAGGAATGAGGTATGGCATTTGGTTCCATGTCCTAATCAAAATGTTGTAGGTACCAAGTGGGTGTTCCGCAACAAGCAAGATGAGCATGGTGTGGTGACAAGGAACAAAGCATGACTTGTGGCCAAGGGTTATTCACAAGTCGAAGGTTTGGATTTTGGAGAAACTTTTGCACCCGTAGCTAGGCTTGAGTTAATTCGCATATTACTTGCCTATGCTACTTACCATGGCTTTAAGCTCTATCAAATGGACGTGAAGAGTGCCTTCCTCAATGGACCAATCAAGGAAGAGGTCTATGTTGAGCAACCTCCCGGCTTTAAAGATAGTGAGTACCTAACCATGCTTATAAACTCTCAAAGGCGCTTCATGGGCTCAAGCAAGCCCCAAGAGCATGGTATGAATGCCTAAGAGATTTTCTTATCACTAATGGCTTCAAAGTCGGTAAAGCCGATCCTACTCTCTTTACTAAAACTATTGCAAAAGATTTGTTTGTATGCCAAATTTATGTTGATGATATCATATTTGGGTCTACTAACAAATCTACTTGTGAAGAGTTTAGTAGGATCATGGTCCAAAAATTCGAGATGTCTATGATGGGGGAATTGAAGTATTTTCTAGGATTTCAAGTCAAGCAACTCCAAGAGGGCACCTTCATCAGCCAAACAAAGTACATTCAAGACATACTCACCAAGTTTGGAATGAAGGATGCCAAGCCCATCAAGACACCCATGGGAACCAATGGCATCTCGACCTCGACACGGGAGGCAAATCCGTAGATCAAAAGGTATCCCGGTCCTAAGGAAGTTCACCTTAGGGCCGTGAAAAGAATCTTGAGATATTTAGTTTATACTCCTAAGTTTGGTCTTTGGTACCCTAAGCGATCCCCTTTTGATTTATTAGGATATTCAGATGCTCATTGGGCAGGGTGTAAAATTGATAGGAAGAGAACATCAGGGACTTGTCAGTTTCTGGGGAGATCCCTGGTGTCTTGGGCTTCAAAGAAACAAAACTCAGTAGCTCTTTCTACCGTCGAAGCCGAGTATATTGCCGCAGGCTATTGTTGCGCGCAATTGCTTTGGATGAGGCAAACCCTCAGGGACTATGGCTACAAATTTAGCAAAGTCCCTCTCCTATGTGATAATGAGAGTGCAATCCGCATGGCGGATAATCCCGTTGAACACAGCCGCACTAAGCACATAGTCACTCGGTATCACTTTTTGAGAGATCACCAATAAAGGGGGATATCGAGATAGCCTATATTAACACCAAAGAACAACTAGCCGATATCTTTACCAAACCACTAGATGAGAAAACCTTTAACAAACTTAGGAATGAGCTAAACATTCTTGATTCTCGGAATTTTGATTGATACTTTGCACACATAGCTCATTTATATACCTTTGATCATACCTCTTTTATGTCTATGACTAATGTGTTTTCAAGTGTATTCTCATGCTTAGTCATAGAATTGAAAGGGAAATGGAGTATTCGGCAAAGACGATGCTTCCACTCAACTCCATCGGTATTATCTACTCTTTGCCGGTATTCCGCCATCTCTCCACATTGGTATAATCTTTCACTCATGTATTGTTTGCCAAAGGGGGGAGAATTTACTAAGGGCTCACAAAGTCTCTGTTTTTGGCGATTCATGCCAAAGGGGAGAGAATATTAGCCCAAAGCAAAAGGACTGCACCACCACCTAAATTACTTTCTTTAGAGGAGTATCAATTTGAAAGATACTAATACCAATAAAATTTTTCAAAACACAATTAAAATTTAGGGGGAGTTTTGTTTAAATCAAAGGAAAAGCATTTGAAACAGGGGAAGAAAATCTCAAATCTTGAAAATGCTTCTTTCAATCTTATTCATATACCTTTGACTATTTGCAAAAGGATTTTGAAAAGAATTTACCAAAGAATTTGCAAAAACAAAACTAGTGGTGCAAGCGTGGTCCAAAATGTTAAATAAGAAGAAAGCAATCCATGCATATCTATTGAAATAATTATATTGGTTTCATTCCAAGCAACCTATGCACTTACATTATGCAAACTAGTTCAATTCTGCACTTATATATTTGCTTTGGTTTGTGTTGGCATCAATCACCAAAAAGGGGGAGATTGAAAGGGAAATACGGTCAAACCTTTTCCTAAATGATTTTGGTGGTTGAATTACCCAACACAAATAATTGGACTAACTAGTTTGCTCTAGATTATATGTTCTACAGGTGCCATAGGTTCAACACAAACCAATAAAAAGAACAAGTTAGGGTTCAAAACAAAGGAAGCAAAGAAAACCGAAGTGTGCCCTGGTCTGGCGCACCGGACAGTCCGGTGCACCAGGGTGGATCAACTCAAACTTGCCACCTTCGGTTTTTTGGAAATGCCACTCCGCTATAATTCACCGGACTGTCCGGTGTGCCATGCGGAGCAATGGCTACTGCGCCAATGGTCGTCTGCAAAAGCAACAGTGAACAGTGCGCGGACTGCACGCGCAGAGTCAGAGCAGCTCCAGAAGGCGCACCGGACAGTGAACAGTACCTGTCCGGTGCGGCACCGGACTGTCCGGTGCCCCATGAAGACAGAGCTCCAACGGTCGAAACCGTCAGAACCCTAACGGTTGGGTGACGTGGCTGGCGCACCGGACTGTCCGGTGCGCCCTTCGACAGCAGACTTCCCCAACGGTTGTTTTGGTGGTTGGGGCTATAAATACCCCCCAACCACCACACTTCAATGCATCCAAGTTTTTCAGACATCTCACTCAATACAAGAGCTAGTGCATTCAATACAAGACACAATTAGATTGAACCAAAGCCTCTCCAAGTCCCAATTCCACCCAAAGCAATTAGTGACTAGAAGAGAGAGTTTTGATCGTGTTCTTTGAGCTCTTGCGCTTGGATCGCTTTTCTTCTTCCTCTTTCTTGTTCTCAAGACACTTATAATCAAAGCAAGAGACACCAAGTTGTGGTGGTCCTTGTAGGGGTCTAAGTGACTCGTTTGATTAAGGAGAAAAGCTCACTCGGTCTAGGTGACCGTTTGAGAGAGGGAAAGGGTTGAAAGAGACCCGGTCTTTGTGACCACCTCAACGGGGAGTAGGTTTGCAAGAACCGAACCTCGGTAAAACAAATCACCATGTCATCCGCTTCATTTGTTTGTGATTTGTTTTCACTCTCTCTTTCGGACTCGATTTTAATTCTAACGCTAACCCTGGCTTGTAGTGTGTGCTTAAGTTTATAATTTTAAGATTCCACCTATTCACCCCCTCTAGGCGACTTTCAATTATATCCGGTCGTGAAACACATAAATAGAGTAAAGACTCTATCATCGACCGGTATACCTTTTTGATCTACTGATTTACCTCCCATGCTGAGGTCGAGATGTCCATTGGTTCCCATGGGTGTTTTGATGGGTTTGTCATTCTTCATTCCAAACTTCTTGAGAATATCTTGTATGTACTTAGTTTGGCTGATGAAGTGCCCTCTTAGAGTTGCTTGATTTGAAATCCAAGAAAATACCTCAACTCCCCCATCATTGACATCTCAAATTCCTATATCATAATCCTACTAAACTCTTCACAAGATGACTTGTTAGTAGACCCAAAGATGATATCATCAACATAAATTTGGCATATAAACAACTCCTTAGCAATTGTTTTAGTGAAGAGAGTAGGGTCAGCTTTATCAACTTTGAAGCCATTAGTGATAAGAAAGTCTCTCAGGCATTCATACCATGCTCTTGGGGCTAGCTTGATCCCATAAAGCGCCTTTGAGAGCTTATAAACATGGTTAGGATACTCACTATCTTCAAAGCCGGAAGGTTGCTCAACATAGACCTCTTCCTTGATAGGGCCATTGAGGAAGGCACTCTTCACGTCCATTTGATACAACTTAAAACCATGGTAAGTAGCATAGGCAAGTAATATACGAATTGACTCAAGCCTAGCTACGAGTGCATATGTTTCATCAAAATTCAAACCTTCGACTTGTGAATAACCTTTAGCAACAAGTCGTACTTTGTTCCTTGTCACCACACATGCTCGTCTTGTTTGTTGCGGAATACCCACTTGGTACATACAACATTTTGGTTAGGACGTGGAACCAAATGTCATACCTCATTCCTCGTGAAGTTGTTGGGCTCCTCTTGCATTGCCACCACCGAGTCCGGATCTCTTAGTGCATCCTCTATCCTGTATGGCTCAATAGAAGACACAAAAGAGTAATGTTCATAAAAATGAGCAACTCGAGATCTAGTGGTTACCCCCTTGTGGATGTCACAAAGAATGGAGTTGACGGGGTGATCTCTTTGAATTGCTTGGTGGACTCTTGGGTGTGGCAGTCTTTGATCCTGGATCTCTTGATCATCTTCCTTGTCTACATTATCTTCATCTCCCCCTTGATCAATGTCCTCCTCTTGAGGTGGCTCATCGTCTTGATCTTCATCTTCTTCTTCTTGAGCCTTATCCTCAACTTGAGTTGGTGGAGATGCTTGTATGGAAGATGATGTAGATCTTGTGTTTGTGCGGACTCTTCGGACTCTTTTGGACACACATCCCTAATGGACATGTTTTTTAGTGCGACACGTGGAGCCTCTTCATCATCTAATTCATCAAGATCAACTTGCTCCACTTGAGAGCCATTAGTTTCGTCAAATACAATGTCACAAGAAACTTTAACTAATCCAGTGGACTTGTTGAAGACTCTATATGCCATTGTGTTTGAGTCATAGCCAAGTAAAAAGCCTTCTACTACTTTAGGAGCAAATTTAGAATTTCTACCTCTCTTAATAATAATAAAGCATTTTCTCCCAAAAACTCTAAAATAAGAAACATTGGGCTTTTTACCGGTGAGGAGTCTATATGATGTTTTCTTGAGGATTCGGTGAAGGTAGAGCCGGTTGATGGAGTAGCAGGCGGTGTTAATCGCCTCCGCCCAAAACCGATTCGGAGTCTTGTACTCATCAAGCATGGTACTTGCCATATCCAAAAGAGTTCTATTCTTCCTCTCCACTACACCATTTTGTTGAGGAGTGTAGGGAAAAGAGAACTCATGCTTGATGCCCTCCTCCTCCTCCTCAAGAAATCCTTCAATTTGAGAGTTATTGAACTCCGTTCCATTATCGCTTCTAATGTTCTTGATTCTCAATCCCAACTCATTTTGAGCTCGTCTTAAGAATCTCTTTAAGGTCTCTTGGGTTTGAGATTTGTCCTGCAAAAAGAATACCCAAGTGAAGCGAGAATAATCATCCACAATAATAAGACAACACTTACTCCCACCGATGCTTATATAAGCGATCGGGCCGAATAGATCCATGTGGAGTAGCTCAAGCGGCCTATCGATCGTCATGATGTTCTTGTGTGGATGATGAGCTCCAACTTGCTTCCCTGCTTGACAATCGCTACAAATCATGTCTTTCTCAAAATGAACATTTGTTAGTCCTAAAATGTGCTCTCCCTTTAGAAGTTTGTGAAGATTCTTCATTCCAACATGGGCAAGTCGGCGATGCCAGAGCCAGTCCATATTGGTCTTAGCAATAAAGCAAGTGTCTAGTTCAGCATTGTTATCATTAGAATCAACCAAATAAAGCTGACCATCTAACACTCCCTTAAAGTTAGTGAATCATCACTTCTTCTAAAGACAGTAACACCTATATCAGTAAAGAGACAAGTGTAGCCCATTTTGCATAATTGATAAACAGAAAACAAGTTGTAATCTAAAGAATCTACAAGAAAAATATTGGAAATGTATGGTCAGAAGATATAGCACTTTTACCCAATCCTTTGACCAAACCTTGATTTCCATCCCTGAATATAATTGTTTTTTAGGGATCTTCATTTTTCTCATATGAGGAGAACATCTGTTGGTACCTTGGATCAGGGGTACCCCTTGTTACAAGGTAAAGACGTTGTGCCGGTAGTGAAGTCTCTGGTTGCGCGGTAAGCGACTCACCATCGCGCAACCTCAACCACCTTGGGTTCGCCACGTGACCAAGGGAAGGACATGCCCTAGATACACGCAGCGGGTCTGGACCTGCTACGTGGGAAGCACCGGACCCTGTGCATGACGGGCGGACCTCCGAAGAAAGATCCCAGACCCTTCTGAGTGGGGTCCGGACAGATCACCACCGGGTCCCGGGATTCTGGAGCAGGGAATACTCGAACCCTGCCCTGGAAGGGGTCCAATGCTGGCACGTGTCCGGGGCTTGCACTACGCTCCCCGCTCAGGCAGAGACCCACCGCTGCCGCGTGGTTTGTGACTCATGATGTAAGCCAACGGGTGGAGTCTGACGTTGGGCCACTGAAGCCACAGTCTCTGTATTTATTGCAGAGAGGACGCGGCGCCTGTCACCAAGCCAGCGAATGATGTGCCCTCTCGGCATTTAATGTGTCCAGTCCACTCCGCTGGCAGGCGGCGTCAGACGGTGCGCCTGTCCAATCTATCATCAAATAGTGTGCCCGAGCCATACGGCGCACTGTACTTATTATCCCTTCCGCGTGAAGCTTCCCCTGCACACCGAGGATACGCAGATCTCGGGTGTCAGGGCACTAGGAGATCGCCACAGCAGCAAACGTTTGTGGCTCCAAGTGCTATATTCATTATGTCCCTGAGCCTGCATGTCGGGGCCCAGTATCTTTGTGCATGCCCCCATTCAGCTATAAAAGGGGAGGCATGCGGCGTTGCTGGACAGATCCAACCCTAGTCTCACTCAGACACTACAAGCTCTCAAGCAATACATCACACAGTGGAATAGGGTATTACGCTCTGGCGGTCCGAACCACTCTAAACCCTCGTGTGCTCTCGTATGTTCATTCGCCAGTCTCGTAACAAGCGAAACACTTAGGCCCCTCCTCTTCTTAGGATTTAGGGCGGGTGCAATCCGCCAACCGGCCGGAGAGATTTCCTCTCCGAAATTTGGCGCGCCAGGTAGGGGGCTAGGCTTTTAAATTTTTGCTTGTTACCCGATCGACACCATGGTCCATATCGCTGAGCACCAAGATGAGACCTCCGAAGATTTCCTCTTGGAGGAGGGGGCTGCATCTGCTACGCCGCAGGGTTCCGACTGCCCGGCGCCCGGCACCGCAGCTGCGCGCTCCACGCGGCAGCACGCACCAGCGCAGGCATCCCGGACTCCATCGGGGGTCGCTCCCGCCGGAGCGCTTTGCGCGGCCAGGGAATTGCTGCTTCACCCACCAAGTTCCACAGCCTCGCCAGGGGTTATGGGCCAATGGCGCGACAACGTGGATCGCCTCCTTGGCATAGCACACATTAGCTCGGTCAGGCCCAGGCCTCAATTGCCCCGACGCCAGTTCGAAGCGTCGGCCTTGGTGCGCTCGCCCTCGGTGAGGGCTATGCCGACCAAAGATCTACGAGCAGAGCTCAATCGTAGACGTGCGGCAGAAGATACGCAAGTCCCCCTGGAGAGGCCAGAAGACCTACGGGACGAGCTCGACCGTAGGCGTGCGGGCAAGAATGCCCGCCTCTCTTTAGAAGGGACACGTGAGTGCCGCCGGAGCCTCGAGGGTCACAGCCTCGAGCAAGATTTCGCTACGGTCGCGCCGCAAGGCCCGGGAGATGCCCGATTCCAGACGAGCATCCCATTGGCTGGAGTAGGCTGCGCCGCCCTAATGGGCCACCTCCGCGCGGCGACGTGGCCAACCAAGTTTCGTCCACATCTGCCAGAAAAGTATGACGGTACGACAAACCCATCAGAATTCCTGCAGGTCTATGTCACCGCCATTGCAGCGACAGGTGAAGACACCGCCGTAATGGCGACCTACTTCCATGTAGCACTGTCTGGGCCAGCCCGGACTTGGCTCATGAACCAAGCCCCAGGGTCCATACGCTCTTGGGAAGAACTCTGCGCGCAGTTCATGGCGAACTTCGCCAGCGCCTACTAGCAGCATGGTGTAGAAGCACACCTCCATGCAGTAAGGCAGGAACCTGGGGAAACCCTCCAAGCGTTCATTTCTCGCTTCACCAAGGTACGTGGGACAATCCCTCGTATCTCAGATGCTTCCATCATCACTGCTTTCCACCTGGGGGTGCGTGACAAAAAGATGCTGGAGAAACTGGCCACGCGTGACGTGGACAACGTCACCACGCTCTTCGCTCTGGCTGAAAAATATGCCAGGGCCACCGAGGGCCGTGCTTGGCACTTGGCGCCACAAGATGGGGTCACCCTAGTGGGTGGTTCGGGTGCCACCGCCCAGGGCGATGGCAAGAAGAAAAGGAGAAACAAGGGTCACGGCCACGAAAAGCAGCAGGTTGCTGCTCCAGCCGTCACTTCCGCGACTGGGGGCCGGGGTAAGCGCAGCAAGCGCTCACGGCCCCAGGAAGGCAACGACAACACATGCCCAGTGCACCCCAATAGCCGACACACCGACTGCCGGGAGATTATCATACTCGTAAAGCGCGTCAGCGAGCGGCACGGGCAGTCCTCTAGGGATGGCTCACCGCCTCGTCGCCGGCTTGACAAGGAAGGGGTCAACGAAAGGACTGCGGCTATGGGGGGACAGGATCTCGGCTACCAGTCGCCCGAGAGGAACCTTGAGGACATTTTCACCGAAGAAACCGACTCCGGCAACGACGACAAGCGCCGCAAGAAGCTGTATGTCATGTACGGCGGGAGCTGGGAGCTCGTTTCCCGCAGGAGTGTCAAGTCCCTGCGATGGGAGGTGTCGGTGTTTTGGGTCCGACCGCACACCCGGGGTTGCCCCTCAAGGTGTTTTTAGGAGTAGGACGGTGTCGACAACTGTAGCAAAATGGTTCGTGCCGATTGCACGAGGGACAGTGGACAAGATTTACAGGTTCGGGCCGCTTAGAGATGCGTAACACCCTACGTCCTGGTGAGTATGCTTGGTGGACAATATTACAAGAGAGCTCCCTGAATTGAGAGTGCAGAGAGTTGATGTGGGTGGCTAAGTAATAGTGTCGATCGTTCTGAAGGGGTGCCCCCTAGGCCTTATATACTCGACCGTGGGGCAATACATGTGGATATGATAACAACGAGTAGCTAAAAGATAGTGAACTGCTTGAGTTTATCTCCACGTAACCCCGCCGACTTATCCCCGCACGGCTCCGATGCATGGGGGCTCCAGCGCGGGAAAGTCGGATCTCTGTTGCGGTCACTCGCTCGACGTTGTGGGCCGTCCGGGTTTGCTCCAATCCGGCCTCATGTCGCTCTGCTTTGCTGGTTGTTTCTCCCCAGGCCCACGAAAGAATGACCTTGCGATTTATTGGGCCCTTGGGCCTTTTGTGAGGTCTTTTACTCTTTTAGTGGACCCGGGGGATATCTATCCCCCACAAGCCCCCGATCTTTGGGTTAATTTAGAGGTAATCAGCCCAAAGATCCCAGGTCCAGCTTGTAGGTGATTTGAAGAAAATGACTTCCTGTTGTCTTCTCCTGCTTTGATCACTCGTAGACCAAGGCCTAGTTTCGTGCTTGTGCCTTAGAGGTCGGCATTTCAATTCGTGGGATTCTAAACTTCATTGGGTGCACCGGAGGTGCACCCAATGGGTGTAGCCCCTGAGCTTCGAGTAGATTTTAGAAAATAATCTACTCGAAGGTCTTCCCCAGAAATTATTTCCATTTGTGCTCCTGCGTTTTGGTTGAGGGCTGGCCTTTTAATCTTGTCCCACGCCTTAGAAGTCAGCACTATCTTGGCTTGGAATGATAATCCATGGGGTGCACCGGAGGTGCACCCAATGGGTGTAGCCCCCGACCTTCAAATGGATTTTTGAGGATAATCCATTCGAAGGTCTTCTTTTTGTGTCTCTTTGCTAGAAATTATCCTTTCTGTTTGTAGAAATTGGCATGAAGCTATTCGCATTATGCTTTGGAGGTCAGCATTATGTCATCAATATTTTGCTTCAGAGGTCAGCATATATTTTGTCTTTAGCAGCCGAGTTCGCAATCCATCCATATCTTGCTAGGTAGTGCAATTTATTTGCTCTGCGACTGATTGGACGTTTGATGGACGTTCTCTGTCTAGTCTTCACATCGCTTCTGTCGGCCATATTTTGTACTTCACTGGCTATATTTGGCTTTCCTCTGATCCTTACTGATAACTCATTTTTGTCTTGAGGTATTCACTGCGTGCCCTGCACAGATGTGACCGTTTTGAAAAATATACTGATAATTCCTGGGCGTCCCCCCAATGGGTGTGGGCAAGGGACGGCTTGGTACGCTGAGTGTTTTAGCCGGCTGCTTCTGAGTAGTAATGTGATGTGACGGCGGGTGTAATCATATCTTCCGCGCTGTTGACTGGAGTCCTAATGGGTGTTGTGTTGCGTGAAACGGCGTCAGCCGCCTGACGTGTCTTCAGACGGGTTGAAGTGCTTATTGAATGCTTTGCGACTGTTCAGTGACCGTGGTTGGAGGTGAGCGGTTGCCTTCTCCTTCTATAAATAACGCCGTTGTCTCTCTGGCTTTTTCACATCTCTTCGCTGTTCTCTGCTGCTTCCCTCTCTTCTCTCCCTTCTGCTTCCACCATGGGCAAGAACAACAAGCGCAAGCGTGAGCCAACTCCTCCATCGAAGGAGTTTGGTGACTCGGAGTACTCAGAGGAGGAGTTCTCCTCTGAGTCGGAGGGGTCTTCGGCTCCCGTCCCCCTGCGTGAGTCGTCTGATGACTCAGACGACTCCCAGGGGCTCGCGGCGGAGGTCTGGACGTACATCCGGGCCGTCGAGCACTCCGGGCTCGAGGGCTCGGATGAGTCGGAGTACTCCTCGGATGAGGAGGACTCGGACGGCGGCGGCGAGGACGACGACGACGACGACGACGACGACGATGGCGACGGTGACGGTGGCGGCAGTGGCAGCGGCAGGGGCAGCGGCGGCGGCAGCAAGGACGGTGATGGCGGCGGCAGCAGGGGCAGCAACCGGGGCGGCAGCAGCAGGGGCAGCACCAGGGGTGGCAGCGGCGGCGGCAGCAACAGGGCCAGTGGCTAGATGCCACTGGTTTTTTAGATATTAGTATAGTATAGTTAGAATAATGTAGTAGTAATGTAGAATAGTATAGCGTAGTGTAGCAGTAGTAGTAGTAATGTAATGTAGTAGTAGTAGGGAAGTATCAGCTCGTAAAGAGTTGATTTGTAAGTGCGTTATCTTCCCTTCTAATGAAAGAATGATGTTGGCTTCTCCTTTATGACTTGTCTTGCTCGTTTGTGAAGCTGATTCCTTTGAGACAGTAAATGAATAACTCGGGCATCAAACTGATGCTTTTAGGAATAGCCGCCGAGTAACTTTGTAGATGGTGTCGGCGCTTTTTAGAGTAACTGCTGAGTGATTGAACACAATATCGAAGTTTTAGAGATAACTGTCGAGCGACTGAATACAATATCAGCTTTTTAGAGGCAACGCCGAGTGATTGAATACGATAGCAGCGTTTTAGAGGTAACGCCGAGTGACTGGAGGGTGATGTCGGTGTTTTAGAGGTAATGCCGAGCGACTGAACACGAAATCGACGTTTTGGAGGCAGCGCCGACTGATTGGAGGGCAACGTCGGCATTTTAGAGGTAATGCCGAGCGACTTGAACACTATATCAGCGTTTTAGAGGCAACGCCGAGTGACTGGGGGGCGACGTCGGCATTTTAGAGGCAATGCTGAGCGACTGAACACGAAGTCGGCGTTTTGGAGGCAACACCGAGTGATAGCAGGCCGCGCGAGCCACTTCGAGGATGATGGCCGAGTGATGAGGTGGCGCGCCGGTGTTCTGGAGATAACCGCCGGGTGACCACGTGGCACGCTGGGGTTTTGGAAATAACCGCCGGGTGATGACTGGGCACTTTTTGAAACGGTATCTGGCTCGAGAATATCCCATAAGTGCTGCGCTTTTAGCCGCCTTTGCTTTCCGTGCCCTAGTTCTTGCTTTCCCGCTTCCAAATCCTCTCTGCCATTCGCCTCCCACCTTGCTCGCTGGTAGAATCGAGATGGCACCCAAGAGGAAGACCTCGAGCTCGTCTGCTGCAGTGATTCCTCCAATCGACCCCAACAGCCAGTTGCCTTTCGCAGGTAACCACATGTCCGTCATTTCTGAAACTGAACTTCTCCACCTCGTATCCATCGGGGTTCTTCCTCCGCGAGAACTCTGTTCTTGGCGGATTTGCCATGGGTTTACTGTTCCGACAGAGGATACCCATGAGTCCGTTGTTTACGCCCCTTTCCTTCTCCGCGGCCTTGGCCTTCCCATATCTCCCTTTTTTCCGCGGCCTCCTTGATTTCTACCATATTAACTTGACCCATTTGAATCCCAATTCAATTATGCAAATCTCCATTTTCGTTCATTTATGTGAGGCCTTTCTTGGCGTGCTGCCGCATTTCGGTCTGTGGAAATACTTGTACCATTGTCGCCCTGTGATGGCCGGGGGACAACATCAGTTGGTCGGGGGTGCCAGCTTGGAGATGCGCCGCGGGAGGAAAACTGAATATCTCGAGATCCCTCTCAAGGACAGTATTAAGGGATGGCACTTGGAGTGGTTCATAGTTGAGAATTATGGGAATTCTCTCCCCTCCCGGTCGGGAAGACAGCCGGACGTTCGCACCCCAAGCTGGACCGAGTCTCCCACAGATCAGGAGGTAGCTGAGGCAGGTGTGTTGCTAGCTGAAGTTGGACTGCTGAAAGAGAGGGGTCTAATTGCTGAAGCTGTGGTTACTGATTTTGTTTTCAAGAATATTCAGCCATTGAAAGACAGGGCCTACCCAGCTTATCTGTATCGAGGGCTAGCCGACTCAACTCGGGTTACTAACAGAAGAATTCCTTCTGCAGACTTGGTGAGTCGACTAGAGATGATCCTTAGGGATAAAGTGTCAAATGTTGGTGCTCCAGTGGCGTACTCGACCTGGAACCTACCTCCTCCCAAAGCCTTCACCCTTTTTGTGTCGAATCCACCTATTACTGATGGCAGTTTGGGCCTTAGAGTGCGACCCTCTGCTGAAGAAGTTAGTGCTTTGGTTGCCTCGCTTGAGGAGATTTCTGATGACGAACGGCAGGTCCATTTTGAGGTGCCCCTGAACCCTAGTGATGCAGAAATAAGCGCTATGCTTGATTTGCTAGCTGAGGATTCATCCAACGCTGTCCCTGCTGGGGCGTTGGTAGTGGTGCCCCTCCCAGAGGCTGATACGACTTTGGATGTTCAGAAGCCTGTCAGTACTCGCCCGAGGCGCCCTTGCCGAGCCAATCAGCCTGATCCTTCTGCTGATGAGCAGAAGAAGAAAAGAAGACGCCTCCGGCGAGTATCCAGTTTTGATCAAGACGCTGGTACCTCGGTTCCTGCTACTGAAGAAGTGCCCGCGACTGGACTTACCGATGCTGACCCCAATGGGTGTGCCCAATCCGCTGCTGATCCCAATGGGTGTGCCCCATCTGTTGCTGACCCCAATGGGGGTGCTGCTTGTGTTGCCAATGTGGATGACGAGGAGGAAGAAAATGAGATTCCTTTGACTCGGAAAAACAGTCGGCAGTTCATTGCCAGCGGTGAAAGTAGTGGAGTTCCCTCTCCTGCTTTGTCTGCCCTCATTGGTCTGCAAGAACTGTCACTGGCCAACTTTGATCAGACTCTTGAGGATATGGTCCCAGAGGATTTGTTATCGGAGCCAGTAGATGATGGTGCAATGGAAGCCTGCGCTGACGTGCCTGATGCTGGGTTGAGGTTATCCCGTGCCTCGTCGACCTTAGAGCGCGATCTCGAGGGTCGGGAGACTGACTTGGATCGTCCTGGTCCTATGGAAGTAACTGAGGGCCCGTCAACCTTAGAGGTGGTTACTGCAGGGAGCTTGGACCTCAAGAATGGTGCTGACACATGCCCAGCCCCCGAGGATGTCGCCGGGGATGACTTGGCTCAGGTGAAGAGTGTAAGCCACTGCCCAGCCCCCGAGGGCGCTACCGGGGATGATCCGGCTCAAGTGGGCAGTGCAAACTATGACCCAGCCCCCGAGGGTGCCCGGGCAGGGTCTCCTTCCTGTACTTCCATGGATGTTCATGCGGGATCTCCTCCACACTCTGGCTGTATGGTGGTAGCCCAAACCGTGGACCAGGGAGTCGCTTTAGAGGGCAGCATCCCCGCTGATCGAGTGTTTGGCTCTGTTGAAGGCACCGAGCTGATTCCTACTGGTTCGTTGCAAGCTGCTTCGGGTGGTGGCCTCACGCCTGATTATCAACTGATCTCTCCTGATTTGGGGATCCCTTCGTTCTTTTCCAACCTCCAGGTACTGTGATGTATTTTAGCTTGATTTTCACATTGTATGAACTGCTGTCATTACACTCATCTGTTTTCCTCATCAGGCTTTGGTGGACGGGATGCCTAGCCAGCTGAGGCTACAGGGTGCTTCCGTCCCAGAAGTAGCTTCATCTCTTGCATGTTGGAATCCAATGTCACTTCAACATCGTGTCTCTGAATTGGAGGCAACCAACGCTGGTTAGTGCCTTTTTGCTTCTCTTTGCCTTCATTGTGGACTACTTTACCTTCTGACCCCGTTTTGTTTGATTATCTCTTGCTAGGAATGACTCGGCGGATTTCAACTCTTGAGGAAAAACATTCCCGAGATCAGGCTGAATTGGTCCAGCGGTGTGCTGACTTCGAGGAGAAGTACTCTCAGAGCCAAACTGAACTGGGTCAAGTCTCTGCTGCTTTGGATGACGCCAATGCACTGAGTTCTTCTCTTCATGCTCAGCTCGATTCTGAAAAGGTAATTTACAAAACTGTGCTTTGCCTTGCTGTGTTCCTATTACTTGCTTGGTTTTTGAAGGAGTTGATTTTTGCTCGCGGGAAGAAAAACGTATCCTCGCTGCCTCTCGTGACAGTCTTGACAGATTGTATCGTGATTCTAGCAACTCGCTGACCATCTTGGAGAGGAGTCACTGCTTTACAATGGAGGAATTGGACAATCAACGCTGTAAGCTGCAGGAATCTGCGGACGAAGTGACCCGCCTCAAGCAGTTGATATCAGCAAAGGATGCTACCATCAAAGAACTCCGAGCTTCCAAAAAATCCATTGTCCAGGAGTTAAAAACTGCTCGACTGGCTGCTAAAGTTGCTGAAGAAACTTCTGTTACTCTCAAAGCTCAGCGTGACAGAGCCATGGACAAGGCTATTCGGGCGGGACAAATCTTGATGAGGAGACCCGGCGTGGTTGTTCCTGAAGACATAAGGGCTGATGTGAATGCTGCCCCTGATTCCTCGAGTCGCCCTTCTTCGTCGGTCGCTCCTGAGAAAGACATTGCGAAATAGAGAAACATTTTGCGTGCTTTGAGCGCGCGGTTAGCATGATTGAGTATTTGTTAGAGGACATCAGTTCAGTATTCGAATGATATAATTACTCTCTTATTGTCTCAGAATTCATCAGTTCGTAGATTTGCAGTGGTGAAATGACGCGCGATGATTATGAAATTTGTTTGCGGGATATAGAAGTCATCCCCTGAATTGCATAGGCATGAGCATGTTGCACCGGCTTAAGTCGCCACTGACTTTAGCCGATTGCTCCATTAGTAGGGCATAGTGGTCACCCCGAGCTGAGTAAGCGTGAGCATGTTGCACCGCCTTAAGTCGCTGCCAACTTAAGTCGATCGCTCCGTTAGTAGGGCATAGTGGTTATCCCGAGTTTAAGTAAGCATGAGCATGTTGCACCGCCTTAAGTCGCTGTCGACTTAAGTCGATTGCTCCGTTAGTAGGGCATAGTTGTCACCCCGAGTTAAGTAAGTGTGAGCATGTTGCACCGCCTTAAGTTGCTGCCGACTTAAGTCGATTGCTCCGTTAGTAGGGCATAGTGGTCACCCCGAGTTAAGTAAGCGTGAGCATGTTGCACCACCTTAAGTCGCTGCTGACTTAAGTCGATTGCTCCGTTAGTAGGGCATAGTGGTAATCCCAAGTTTAAGTAAGCATGAGCATGTTGCACCGCCTTAAGTCGCTGCCGACTTAAGTCGATTGCTCCGTTAGTAGGGCATAGTGGTCACCCCGAGTTAAGTAAGCATGAGCATGTTGCACCGCCTTAAGTCGCTGACGACTTAAGTCGATTGCTCCGTTAGTAGGGCATAGTGGTCACCCCGAGTTAAGTAAGAATGCAAGTCACTCGTAAACGAACTGAGTATCTTTGAAACCTCTTTTTTATTGACGACATATTTCCACTTTACAGAGTACATCGTCGTCCCAACAGTTTTTGAAATACAACTAGGGATAAAACTTCCTGAGGTGTTCTATGTTCCATGAGTTCCCGACTTCTGTGCTATCCATCTGAGTGAGACGATACGATCCGGGCCGAGTGACTTCTGCTACCATGAAAGGTCCTTCCCATAAGGGCGATAATTTGTGCCGTCCCTCCCCCGTTAGAATTCGGTGGAGGACGATATCTCCTATTGAGAAGGATCGTTGCCGCACGGCCTTGTCGTGATAGCACCTTAGAGTCTGCTGGTATCGTGCTGATTGGATTACTGCGTTCAGCCGTTCTTCCTCGAGTACATCAATGTCCTCTAGCCTGGTGGCTTCGACTTCTGCTATGCTTTCGAAGATCAACCTTGGCGCTCCGAACTTGAGGTCGGCTGGTAATACTGCCTCTGACCCATAGACCATGAAGAAAGGAGTGTTTCCATGCAGAGCTCGGTTGGGCTGGGTTCTTAGGCTCCAAACGACATAGGGCAATTCCCTTATCCACTTTCCTGCGAACTTTTCAATCTTGTCAAAGACCTTTTTCCTAAGTGCCTCCAGTATCATCCCGTTGGCTCGCTCAACCTGCCCGTTGGCCCTTGGATGTGCTACAGAAGCATACTTGATCTGAATGCTTTTTTGCTCGCAGAAGTCGAAGAACTCTGAACTTGTGAAGTTGGATCCTAGGTCAGTTATGATGCTGTTTGGTATCCCGAATCTGAATATTATGTCTTGTATGAACTCCACGGCCTTAGCAGAGGTTAAAGAAGCAATGGGCTTGAATTCTATCCATTTAGTGAATTTGTCGATTGCTACCAATACATGAGTGTATCCCCCTTGAGCTTTCTTGAAAGGTCCAATCATATCCAGTCCCCAGCATGCGAAAGGCCAAGTTACTCGTATGGTCTGCAGTTGCTGTGCTGGCAGATGTTGTTGTTTTGACAAGTATTGGCAAGCTTCGCACCTCTGAACTAACTCGGCTGCATCATTCTTTGCTGTTGGCCAATAGAATCCTGATCTGAAGACCTTCCCGACTAGTGTTCTGGAAGCTGCATGTATTCCACATTGCCCAGCATGGACCTCCTCCAGAAGTTGCTTCCCAGTGGATGGGAGAATGCACTTCATGAGGACGCCTGATGCACCCCTTCTGTACAAGGTCTCCCCAATGAGTGTATAGTGAGCCGACTGTCTGGCAATGCGCTCTGCCGAGTTCTTGTCGTCTGGTTCTTCCTCATTCTTTATATACTTAATGATCGACCTTCTCCAGTCATCAGAGTCTGACTCGGGTTGATCTATAATGTTGCACTCTTCTGTTTGATCCATTGAGATACTCGGCTGTAGTATTTCTTGCACAAAGACTCCGGGTGGGACCTGAGTTCGACTGGATCCTAACTTGGATAGTACATCAGCTGCTGTGTTCCGATCTCTTTCTACATGATGAAATTCCAGACCCTCAAATTTGTCTTCCAACTTTCGGACGACAGTACAGTATTTTCCCATTGAATCGCTTGAATAATCCCACTCTTTGTTTATCTGGCTAATGACTACCAGAGAGTCTCCGTATACCATCAATCTCTTGATGCCCAATTATATGGCGATGTTCAATCCATGGATCAAAGCTTCATACTCGGCTGCATTATTGGAGGCCGGAAATAGCAGCTGGAGGGCATATTTGAGGTGCTCGCCTCCAGGTGCAGTGAAGAGAATTCCTGCTCCTGCTCCCTGCAACCTCAGCGAGCCATCAAAATACATTCGCCACACTTCTGCAGTCTCTGGGTTATCTGGTACTTGCTGTTCAGTCCACTCTGATACGAAATCAACCAGTGCTTGAGTTTTGATGGCAGTGCGAGGTCGGAACTCGATGTCATGAGATCCCAATTCACAAGCCCATTTGGCTATCCGGCCAATGGCCTCCTTGTTGTGAAGAATATCCCTTATTGGAAAACTGGTGACTACTATGACTTTGTGGTCGTCAAAGTAGTGACGTAGCTTGCGGGCAGTTAGAAGTACTGCATATAATAGCTTCTGAACTTGAGGATACTTTTTCTTTGAGGGGCCTAGAACTTCACTGATGAAGTAAACAGGATGTTGCACTGGGTAGGCATGTCCTTCTTCTACTCGCTCGACTACCAACGCGGTGCTTACCACGTGAGTCGTGCAAGAGATATACAGTAGCAGATCTTCAGCTGGTTGAGTTGACGTAGCTCGTTGGGGTGGCTTCAGTACTGGTGGCGTTGTCAAGAATTTCTTCAGCGCATCTAGAGCTTCCTGTGCTTCTGAAGTCCACTGAAACTTATCCACCTTCTTGAGTAGCTTGTAAAATGGCAAACCTTTTTCCCCCAGCCTGGATATAAATCTGCTCAGAGCTGCCATGCATCCAGTAAGTCGCTGAACTTTCTTTTGTGATCGAGGCGCTTCCATCTTCATGATAGCTTCAATCTTATCCAGATTAGCCTCAATTCCTTGGTGGCTGACGATGAACCAGAGTAGCTTTCCTGCTGGTACCCCGAAAACACATTTCTCGGGATTAAGCTTCCATCTATACCGTCTCAGACTGTTGAAAACCAGCTGTAAGTCTTCAATGAAGTTCTCTGAATTCTCCGTTTTGATTACCACATCATCTACGTATGCCTCCACACGCTTGCCCCAGTGATCGGCTAAGCACGTTTGGATGGCTCTCTGATAAGTCGCTCCAGCGTTTTTGAGGCCGAATGGCATGGAGGTATAACAGAATGCACCAAACGGAGTGATGAATGCCGTTTTTTCCTCGTCTTCCCTTGCCAAACTAATCTGGTGGTATCCGGAATAGCAATCCAAGAAAGACAGCACAACATCCAGCGGCGGAGTCCACCACCTGATCTATCCTCGGGAGCCCGAAGGGATCCTTCGGACAATGTTTGTTGAGATCGGTATAGTCGACGCACATGCGCCAATCCACTTTATTCTTTTTGAGTACAAGAACAGGGTTGGCTAACCACTCGGGGTGTAACACTTCTCTAATAAATCCAGCCGCGACCAAGCGAGCTAACTCGGCGCGAATGGCCTCTCTCTTGTCGGGCGTGAAACAACGTAGCTTTTGCCGAATCGGCCTTGCATGGGGGTAGACCTTCAGTTTGTGCTCGGCCAGTTCTCTTGGGACTCCCGGCATATCCGCAGGTTGCCATGCGAATACGTCTCGGTTATCTTGCAGAAACTGGACGAGCGCGCTTTCCTATTTGTCGTCCAAGCTGGAGCTGATGATGGCAGTCTTGCGTTCATCAGCGAACCCCAGGTTGATCCTCTTGGTTTCTTCAGTCGGCCGCATAGAAGTCACGGCCTGAGCTTCGTTCGTCGGTACTGCGAGGTCCTCCTCAGGCTTAGAGTTCGCCAGTGTCGAAGGAACCGCCGACGGCTTGGTGGTGAGGGCTGCCTGGATGGCCACTCGGAAACACTCTGCGGCGCCTTGGAAGTCGGCGCGCACAGTTATGATTCCTTGCGGCCCTGGCATCTTCAGTATCATGTACGTGTAATGAGGGATGGCCATGAATTTGGCCAGTCCCGGCCTCCCGATGATGGCGTTGTACCCGCAGTCGAAGTTCGCCACTTCAAACCTTAGGAACTCGGTTCTGTAGTTCTCCGGAGTTCCGAAGGTGACTGGCAAGTAGATGTGGCCCAGCGGGTATTCCCCTTCCGTCGGCACGATGCCGAAGAAAGGGGTGTTCGACTCATGGAGCTCTTTGAGGTGAACTCCCAAGCCTTGGAGTGTCCGGGGGAAGGTGACATTGATGCTGCTCCCCCCATCCACTAGCACCTTCTTTACCCGGCTCTCTCGGATCACCGGATCGACGAGGAGCGGGTATTTGCCTGGGTGGTCGAAGTTGAGCCATTGATCATCCCGAGTGAAAGTGATCGGGTGTTCCGACCACCGGTATGGGGCGGGAGGACCGGTGGTTGCCACCAGTATCTGGCGGTCGTTGAGCTTTTGTTGTCTTTTGTTCTCCTGCGACCCATGTCCGCCGAAAATGACGTTGACCTCCCTGTCGATGCGTGGGAAAGCTCCTCCTCCTCCCTCCTCCTGCTGATGGGGTTGTCGTGGTTCATCTGGTCTTCCCCTCGGCGGAGGAGGAGGTAGAGGTTGGAAGGGTCGGCCGTGTCCGACGGAATGCTTGAAGTCCCTGCAGTTACGAAGAGTGTGGTGCATGTCCTTGTGGTACGGGCACTGGGCGTCGAGGATGTCGTCCAGCGTGCGTTCGCCTCCACGAGGTCCTCCTCGGGCGCGAGAGGCAGGTGGTCCGGCGGCGTGCACTTCTTCGCGAGGCCTCTTCTCCCATCGTTTGTCGGGTTGCTGGTTCGCGTCGCGTCGTGGTGCTGCCGGTGCGGGCTTTGCTCCTCCGATGAGGTCCTGGGACCGCTCGTCGGCGGTGATGTAGAGGTCGGCTTCCCGGAACAGCTCCTCGGAGGTAGTCGGCGCCTTCTGTAGTATGGCTCGGACGAAAGCCGAGTCATTGGATCCTATGTAGAAGTCCTCGATCACGGCCGCCTCCGTGACCTCGGGGATACGATTTCTCATGGTCTGAAACCTTTTGAGGTACGACCAGAGAGTCTCGTACCCCCGGCGCTTGATGGATTTGAGGTCCCACGGTTGCGCCGGCTTGTCGGAGAGGGACTGGAAGTTGGCGGTGAAGCGTCGACTGAAGTCGCCCCAGTCGTCGATGCAGTGTCGGGGTAGATGCCGCAGCCATTGCAGCGCGTCTTGCCCAAGGACAATGGGTAAGTACGCGATCATCACGTCTTCGGACGCCCTGGCAGCTCGAGCAGCGGTGGTGTAGACGGCTAGCCAACCCCCTGGATCTTGCTTAGGTTCATATTTGTCGACATTGGATACCTTGAAGTTGGGAGGCCATTGGATGGCCCTGAGGCGCGGGGTAAGAGCAGACACTCCGCACGTGTCCTCCTGTCGTGGGGGATGATGTCTGTCCTGGGGAGGGGAGTAGTGGTTGTGGTTCCTCGATCGCCCCCGGGTGGTGCCGCCAGTTGAGGCCATTGCCGACTCAGTTCTAGTGGCCTGGCTTTGAGCTGGGATGCCATGATCCCTGTCATACTCCTCCCGGCGGCGGATCTCGTTCTCATGCCGACGTTCGCGCGAAGCATTGATGGAGCTTCGCGCGTCTCGGCGACTGTTGATGGCGTGTCGTAGATCGTTTGGCGGGTGAGCGAGCGGTAGAAGATGGTTGGCCGCCTGGGTGAACAGTCGTCGGTAGCCCTCAGCGTCGGGAGTCCGAGGGAGTCCATCAGCTATCCGAGCTAGTACCCCTCCGACTTCGCTCGGCGTGTTCATAGCTCGGGCGAAGTCGGGATTCAGGTTGCGCCCGAAGAATGGATTCTCCCGGCGTTGCCTTGCATCTTGCTCGGCTTGCTCCTGAGCCCGGCGGCGATCACGTCGTCGGGAGTTCCTTCGTTCTCTGAAGACGCATTCTTCCGGAGTCTCTCCTATCTCCGAGACCTCGTCTCGCGAGACAGGCTGCTCCGGATCCCGTTCTCCGGCCGCGTGATGTCGTCGAATGTTCCTGCGCCGGTTCCTCCGTCGGCGGGATTCTCGTTGAGGCGGTTCTTCTCCGGGTGTGGTCGGCTCGTCGTTGGAGACGGTAGGCGACTCCACTCTCCCGATGAAGAGGACGTCGGGGTAGAATGGTACTGTCGTCACGGCGACCTTCTTTCCGTTCTCCTTTGAGGGCGGAGGAACGGAAAGAACGACTTGCTTCCCCTTGGTCTCCTTCTTCCTCGCGATCTGTGTCCATTCTTTTGTCGGGGAAGTAGACAGTGGAGTTCTCCGGGTCAACGGGCCCTCAGTCCCCGACTTTCCGGAGACGATCTTTTTCCGGAAAGCCAGAGGTTGCGCTTCTCCGGCATTTTCGGAGTTTGTTGGAGGAGACTTCTTTTCTGGCGGATCCGCAATGCGGTGTAGAGTTCCCTCTTCATCCGCTACGGATGAGATTGTTCCGAAGCAGAATACGAATCCAGGACGCAGGGTGATCTTGCTGTAGAAGGTGACGGCCATTGAGCTAGCTTGGATCGTCGACACACCCCCTACCTGGCGCGCCAGCTGTCGGTGTTTTGGGTCCGACCGCACACCCGGGGTTGCCCCTCAAGGTGTTTTTAGGAGTAGGACGGTGTCGACAACTGTAGCAAAATGGTTCGTGTTGATTGCACAAGGGACAGTGGACAAGATTTACCGGTTCGGGCCGCTTAGAGATGCGTAACACCCTACGTCCTGGTGAGTATGCTTGGTGGACAATATTACAAGAGAGCTCCCTGAATTGAGAGTGCAGAGAGTTGATGTGGGTGGCTAAGTAATAGTGTCGATCGTTCTGAAGGGGTGCCCCCTAGGCCTTATATACTCGACCGTGGGGCAATACATGTGGATATGATAACAACGAGTAGCTAAAAGATAGTGAACTGCTTGAGTTTATCTCCACGTAACCCCGCCGACTTATCCCCGCACGGCTCCGATGCATGGGGGCTCCAGCGCGGGAAAGTCGGATCTCTGTTGCGGTCACTCGCTCGACGTTGTGGGCCGTCCGGGTTTGCTCCAATCCGGCCTCATGTCGCTCTGCTTTGCTGGTTGTTTCTCCCCAGGCCCACGAAAGAATGACCTTACGATTTATTGGACCCTTGGGCCTTTTGTGAGGTCTTTTACTCTTTTAGTGGACCCGGGGGATATCTATCCCCCACAGGAGGTCCTGTCGGCAGTCCCAGGAGTCCCCAAAGCTGCTCTGCACCAACGATGGAGGAACACCACCATCTCTTTTGGGGCATTCGACTGCACCGACAACATGGCGGGGGCCGGCGTACTACCGCTCATCACCGCCCCCATTGTCGCCAATATGCGGCTGCATCACGTGCTGATCGATGGAGGGGCAGGCCTCAATGTCATCAGCCATGCGACATTCAAGCAGCTGCAGATCCCGGGGTCTCGGCTGGGGCCCTCCCGCCCATTTTTCAGAGTAAGCCCACAGCCCGTGTACCCCCTCGGGAGCATTACGCTCCCAGTTATATTTGGGACGGAGGAAAACTTCCGCACGGAGAACGTCCAGTTCGACATCACGGAGGTCAACCTCCCCTTCAACGCCATCATTGGGAGGTCGGCCCTGTACCGGTTCATGGCCATTGCCCATTACGGGTACTTGGTCCTCAAGATGCCATCCCCCATAGGGGTTCTCAGCGTGCGGGACGACCGCACTGCCACGCTGGTGGCCGTCGAGAAGCTACATGCCCTGACGGCCGAGACCGCTTGGCTGGACGACGGAGGGAGAAGCCCCTCAGCCTCCGGTGCCAAAGCATCGAAGGTACAACCAACCGAAGTAGACGGCGGACCCACAAAGACCATCCAGGTCGGCGCGGACCCGTCCAGGACCACCCGCATTGCGGGAAATCTAGGGGAAAAAATAGGAACTCGCGCTTGTCACCTTCCTCCGGGCAAATGTCGACATGTTCGCTTGGGAGCCGTCGCAGATGCCTAGGATCCCCAGGGAGGTGATTGAGCACCAGCTGAAGATCTATCCGGACACCAAGCCGGTAAGCCAGAAGCCTCAGAAACAGTCCGTGGAGCGGCAGGACTTCATCTGTGAGGAGGTTCAGAAGCTGTTGCACGCCGGCTTCATCGAAGAGGTTCATCACCCCGTGTGGCTGGCCAACCCAGTCATCGTGCCAAAAGCAAACGAGAAACTCTAGATGTGCATCGACTACACCAGCCTAAATAAGGCATGCCCCAAGGACCCATATCCACTTCCACATATAGATCAGATCGTGGACTCTACCTCGGGGTGTGACTTTTTGTCTTTCATGGATGCCTACTCCGGTTTTCATCAAATCCGGATGTCTGGTGAAGATAGGAAGCACACCGCTTTTGTAATGGTAGATGGGCTGTACTGTTATGTTGTGATGCCTTATGGTCTGAAAAACGTCCTGCCAACATTTGTTCGGGCGATGAGTAAGACCTTCGGGGACCTGATCCGGGACAAGGTGGAGGTTTACGTTGATGACATCATGGTCAAGACTAGAATGGGGTCGACTGTAGTAGAATATCTGGCTCTGGTTTTTGACAAGCTGCGGGCAACCCGCACCATACTAAACCCAGAGAAATGTATCTTCGGCGTCTCCGCAGGAAAGCTGCTTGGTTTCCTGGTTTCATATCGGGGCATTGAAGCTAACCCAGAAAAAATCAAGGCTATCGAGATAATGAGGCCTCCCGCCCGCGTCAAGGACATCCATAAACTTGCGGGATCTTTGGCTGCCCTTAGCCGCTTCATTTCGAGGTTGGCTGAGAGAGCACTGCCCTTCTTCAAGCTCCTATGGAAATCTGGCCCCTTTATCTAGACCGAATAGGTAGAGCAAGCCTTCCAAGAGTTGAAGCAGCACCTAACTTCCCTGCCGATCCTGGTCGCTCCAGAGCCAGGGGAGCCGCTGTACCTGTACATTGTAGCAGCGGCGGAAGCAGTGAGCATGGTGTTGGTCGCCGAAAGGGCGACACCAGGAGGACAGGGACCTGAGAGCTTAGAGCCAGTGTCGGGCGCCCAAACTGTCCAGAAGCTGGTTTATTACGTAAGCGAGGTCCTCCATGAAGCAAAGGCCAGGTACCTCGAGACACACAAGCTCCTCTATGTTGTCCTGGTTGCGTCCAGGAAGTTGCGTCACTACTTCCAAGCACACAGAGTTGTGGTGGTGACCTCCTTCCCATTGAGGGCCATCCTCCACAACTCAAACGCCACTAGCAACATCGCCAAATGGGCAGCAGAGCTCGCGGAGTTCCAGCTGGATTTCCAGCCCCGCCATGCTATCAAAAGTCAGGTCCTGGACGACTTCATCGTGGAGTGGACTCCACCCCCATGCACCCCTAGGGGCCCAGACCCCGATCCGGGCTCCACACCTGCGGAGCGCAGGGGTCCGGTCTTCACCGAGCCCCACTGGACGCTCTTCTTCGACGGGTCCGCCCGCCAGTAGGGTGCTGGCGCAGGAGTGGTCCTCGTCGGCCTAGACGAGGACCAACTGAAGTATGTGGTACGCCTCGAGTTCAAAGCCACCAACAACATGGCAGAGTATGAGGCGCTGATCTTCGGCCTATCTGCGGCCCTATCCCTGGGGGTTCGCCAGCTCCTCGTGAAGGGGGACTCTCAGCTAATCATCAAGCAGGCCCACGGGGAGTGTAGCTACAATGAGCCCAGACTCGCAGCTTACCTCCTCCATGTAAAGAAGCTAGAGAAAGACTTCGCAGTCCTGGAGCTACAACATGTTCCCCGGGCCGACAACTCAACGGCAGATGACCTCTCCCAGAGGGCACCAACTCGAGCACCCGTGCCCGAGGGCGCCTTCGAAAGGCGGTTGCTGAGACCCACCACCCAGCCTACCGAACTGGGCGAGGGGGGCGAGACCGGCACCTCGAAGCCAGCGGTCCCGGTGGCGTCCCAAGCCCCACCAAAGGTTGTGTGTGCACTGGGGGCTTCACCGACCCCCTAGCACCACAACCGACAACTCAGAGTGGTCACGATGTATGGATCTCCGAGATCTGGGACTACCTGAAGGAAAATATCCTTCCTGAAGACCATGTCTCCGCAGAGCGCATAGTACGGTTGGCTGAACGGTACACGACGGTAGAAGGGGATCTCTACCGCCGTGGCGCCAACGGTATTCTTATGCGGTGCATCACCCAGGAGGAGGGCTATGAGTTGCTCATGGAGATCCATGGAGGGGAGTGTGGAAGTCATTCTTCATCCCGCACACTGGTCGGTAAGGCCTTCCGGCATGGTTTTTACTGGTCGATCGCCCTCCAGGATGCGGCCGAGCTAGTGAAATCCTGCGAAGCGTGCCAGTACCACGCAAAGCAGATACACACACCGGCTCAGGCTCTGCAAATGATTCCGCCCTCCTGGCCATTCGCCGTATGGGGGGTGGATATCCTGGGACCGTTTCCCAAGGCTGTCAGCGGCTACCGGTACCTCTTTGTCGCCATCGACAAGTTCACCAAGTGGCCGGAGGCCACCCCTATGGTCAGCATCACCCAGGGTGCTGTTGTCGCCTTCCTCAAGTCAATTGTCTATAGATTTCGGGTCCCAAGTCGTATCATTACAGACAACGAGACCTAGTTTACAAGTCAAATCTTTCAGGAATATTGCGAGGGCATCGACACCCAGCTCTGCTTTGCGTCCGTGGCTCACCCTAGGAGTAACAGATAGGCGGAGAGGGCAAATGCAGAGATTCTCAGGGGGCTCAAGACGCGCACCTATGACTGCTTAAAAAAGCATGGTGCAAATTGGGTCAGTTAGCTCCCATCCGTGTTGTGGGGGAACCGGACCACGCCCAGCCAAGCCACCGGGGAGACCCCATTCTTCCTGGTGTACGGGGCTGAAGCTTGCCTTCCTCCGGAAATCATTATGGGCTCTCCGCGGGTTCAGTCTTTTGATGAGTCTGCGCAGGAACAACTGTGGCGTGAAGATGTGGACTTCATCGACGAGCGCAGGTGGCAAGTAGCAATCCGAAATGCACGATACAACCAAGCACTCAGGCGATACCACCAACGGTTCGTGCATAGTAGGAAGCTTGAGGTCGGGGACCTGGTCCTAAGGCGAATACTGAACCGAGAAGGGCTCCATAAGCTCTCTCCCAGCTGGGAAGGACCCTTCAAAGTGATAGAAATATGCCGCCCCGGATGTGTCCGCCTCGCCACAGCTAACGGAGTACCTCTTCCCAATCCCTGGAACATAGAACACCTCCATAAGTTTTTCCCATAAAACAGGATTGGGGGTTCGATCTCTTTCCCTGTAACCGAGAAGCACATTTATATGCGCCAGCCCGGAGAGGTCCGCCCTCAGTAAAACCGGACTGTTGCCCTACACTCGTGTATATCCAGTTGTAAGGAAGGGGTTCGACCCACAGAACTGTTTTTATGTTGATTTTATTATGCGACCATCATTACTGTCTCACCACCCATGAAGTTTTCTTCCCTGGCTAGTATAGCGACATCCGAATTAAGTAGCCAGACTCGGCAACCAGATGATGGGGTGGTTTCGGGCATGAAGTCGCTTGATATGACCAAATATTGTAAGCCTACACGCCCCACCGCCCTACAGCCGGTCCTGTTGTGTGAATCAAAGGATAAGACATACCAGCTGGCGGACCCTATGGGTGCGCTACTAAAAATACCTAGCCAAGACTGTGTGCAGGTCGGGTCCCAATTGGGGTTGCCCCTTAGGGGTCACGACACCGGTTCCTCCTTACGAATCCTTGCATCCAGCCTCGACACGTCGAGGCCATATCCTAGGGGGGGCAAGTACCAGGGAAGAAGTTGGTAACAATGCACACAGCAAAGGGAAAGTGGTGTGCAGATAAGTTGTAATGTTGCCCGATAAGTAGAACCTAAAGAGTATCTTACGAAATCAAAGATATGTTACAACCTGCTCCCCAGCGGAACCCTTGTTTTTCTCCATGCAGGCATGGCTACTCATCGTCAGTAGGATCCCGCTGGAAGCGCCCAACCACCGTGTCCACAACATCCTACACGCCCTCCCGGGCAGCATCTTCAGTATCAGCCACTGGACCCGCGATGACTGGCCCCAAGGAGACAGCCGGGTCGTGGCTCTGGAAGCATGTCAAGACGTATTCTATTGCCGACCGACAAAGTTCGCTGCCCTCAGCCTCCAAGCGGGCGCCAAGAATCTGATCCAGACGTCGAAGGCGGTCAGCAGTGGAATCTAGCACCGGGAGCGCATCGGAGATGGACGCCGGCCACTCCAGCGCCGGGATGGGGCTCACCCCCAACGACACTAACGTCGTGCTTGCCTCGCCAGCCCAGGCGGCGATACGCTGAGCCCCGTCGCGTTGCTCAGCCTAGAGGTCGTCGAGTGCCTTCCTCATCACCTCCACTGCTTGGGGGCCCGAGGCCGTCCGCGTCGCCTGAGCAACTTGCGCTGCCTAGAACTGGCGGACCTACTCTTCCAGAGCCCATACTTTCTCCTCCAAACGCTTCCTTTTCTCCTCTGCCTCGAGCTCAAGCTCATCTACCAGCCTATTCCGCCTTGCCCACATCTCCTCCCTGAAGGCGAGGTCCTCCTCCTGCCAGGTGAGATCAGTTGCCTATTTCACCAGGGAAGCTTCCTTTGCCTTGAGGCTTTCCTCGGCGCGAGCAATGCCGCTGGACCTGTCGGCAAGTTCCTGCTGCAGCTTCTGCAGCTTCACCTCAGTTGCAGCCTGTTTGTCCTGCTGTTTCTCCAGCACCGTATTATAAGCTTTCAGCTTATCATGGAGCACTGTGACAGCTTCATCCCTTTGGTCTAAGTGTGCCTCCTTCTTGGCCAAACTTTTCCCCTTCTGGGCCACCTCTTCCTCTCGATCAGACACCTTCTGGATGTCCTCCTTGAAGTCCTCACGCTCCTGCTCAAACTCGGCCCGCTCTAAGGCAAATTGGCAGGACACTGCCTTAGTGCGCTCCTCCAGTTGGGTGCACCAGTCGCCAAGGCGCTGGTGCTCGGTCTCGAGCGCCTCCCACTTCCGTCGGATAGCCACCTCGGTTTCCTAGAGAGCCTGGTGAGCGCGGGACAGCACCTGGAGGAGGGGAGTTAACATTGCTTCAGGTTCGGTGCTAGATTAGAGCGGTCGCCCAAGGATAACCTCCGGAGCCTCCGAAGTTGGCGGCGGGATGGAGCTGGACGCGCCTCCCACGCCAACCAACGACGGTGCACCCGACGGTATCGCCGCCGCTGGGTCTACAACAGCTGTTGGCAAAATTGCCACCTCCGGACCCCCAGCTGGAACTTGGGAACCCGAGGGAGTCACCTCGACGGTGACAGGCGGATCCCGGGGGTCCGACGGTGCCACCTCAGCACCAGCATCACCCCGTATGGTGGAGGCAAACGCAACGAGAACCTCTTCGGCCACTGCCAATGGTGGGCTTGGCACTGACGCTGATGAGGCTGCGGTAGCCACTGATGGATCACCAGCTACATCCCCGGTAGATGTATGTTGCTGGGAACCAGACCCACCGGCGGGCATGGCGACCGAAGGGGGACGAGCGTCCACAGAAGCCGAAGAAGGGGGGCCCTGACAGGCAAAGGACGAATCAAGACCTGTGGGCGAGAAAAGCTACGCTCGAAATTGGGCATTTGGGAGAGCCTAAGCTTACTTGGGACCGTGAACCTTCCAGCGGCCTTAGAAGCGGGGCGCCTGTTGTCGTTGCTGCTGGTGCTGTCGTCCCTACTGCTGTTGCTGTCGTTGCCCCCGCGGTGACAACGGTCGGTCTGACATGGGCGGTGGTGGTGGTGGTGTCGAATCCGAAGGAGGTGGCGGCGAAGGGCTCACGCCCCTCTGCCTGCCCTGGACCCGAGGTTTGGCCTCCTTACCCCCAACAGCTGTCTTTTGACGCTTCTGGGGGGGGGAGTCCAAATCGAGGGGTAGGTTCGAGACAAAGGACCCATCGGCGCGACGCAGTCGATGTCGCCTTACTCCATCTGACCTCCCGGCGACGTCCGGAGTGGAGGAGCTGCATGCAGGCCCCTTGCCCTTGTCCGAGGAACTGGGGCCCACAGGAGGGACTCTAGGGACCACATCAGCAGGCTGGGGGCCTCCAACTGGTACACCAGGGATATGGATCCCCTGGTGGGCGTCCCGGCCACCGGTCTGGCGGACCGCAACACCACTCTCATCAAGGGTTGGTAGTCGGGCCAGCACCGCTGACCGCAACCCTGGGTTGTCGCAAAGCGGTGAAATGCCCTGAGGAGGTATCAAGGATTCGGGGATAAAAGCCTCACCAGTGACCCCCCTCACCAAAATTTCCAACTACTCCCATGACTGGTCAGTCCTAGGCCCGCGTTGGATCCTGCCAATATCGCTGGGGCCAGTAAACCAGCAACACAGACGCGGCCTCCCCTGCAGTGGCATGACTCGGCGCTTCAGGAAATCGCCGAGTACGTGCATTGAGGTCAGGCCACCAACCGCCAGTTCCTTAATCCTGTCCAGGACGGGCTCAAACTCCAGCACGAGGCATGGTTTTTCCCTCCACTGCTTCTGGCCAAGTCTGGGCCCGTCACTCGGAAGGGCAAGGCGATCACTGACCTCAGCACTGGTGATCACCCAGTCATGCCGCTAGTTCTCCCACCTCGCGCCGCCAAGGGAGGCAATATAGGTCACTATTGGATCTGACCTTGTCTGAAAATAGTAGGCCCCAAGGTGGTCTTTGCCCTTCCCAGACCTCACCAGCAAAAAAACTGGCGAAAAAGGGAAGTGCAAGCTGCCACTCCCAAGAACATCTCACAGAAATGGACAAAGATGGCCACCTGGAGGATGGAGTGGGGCGTGAGGTGCTGGAGTTGCAGTTCGAACTCCTCCAGCAGCAGCAGGAAGAATGGTGAAATCGGCAACGCTAACCCACAGAAGAGATAGGAGACGAAGAGCAAAAACTCCCCGGTGGCGAGATCACCGAGGGGAGTAGTGTCGGCCCGGATCCTCCCGGCGAACGCAGGCGAGCCCCACTCGAGCAGGTGACGCACCGAGTCGAGCGCCTCCTTGGTCTGGTAATAATCAGGGCAAACCAGCATGGCCATGGCGACCACGGCGGCGGAAAACTGAGGAGCACGAACGCGGAAAGGCGTGGAAGGCTCGGAGGCGAAAGAGCGGAGCAGTTGGGGAAAATGCAAAAGCAAAAGTACTGCGCGCGGAAAACCCCTCCTTCAAGGGATGGCTCCCCACGCGCCCTAGGAAGATCCGCCTGGCGCATACCAGGCATCCGAACAACTCAGTCGCTGACAAAGGGGCCCGGACCCGCAAGTCGCATGGCTGAGGCGCAGGTCTCCATGCGCAGGAGAAGCAAACCATCGCGCACGCTCCCACGTCGCCTCGGGGCCACTACCGGAAGATATTCTTAACATAGGCAGGGTCAACAGGGCGCCCCACGCATGCAGGGCACGGCCAAACCGCCATGCGTGGGGGCCACGCGCCAGACTGCCGCAAAGACGGGCGCGACAGTTGGAGTGACCAGTAGCAAACTGACTGCATGCGCGCGCTGGGTTAGTACGGCGCACGCCAAAAAGATGCTCTGGTCTCCGGTCATGAAGAACTTATGCAGGATGCAGGTTATGGCCCCACCTGTAGGCTTGCGCCCTCCCCTGAGGTGGGCCCGGGGGCCACTGTCGGTACCTTGGATTAGGGGTACCCCTTGTTACAAGGTAAAGACGCTGTGCCGGCAGTGAAGTCTCTGGTTGTGCGGTAAGTGACTCACCATCGCGCAACCTCAGCCACCTTGGGGTCGCCACGTGACCAAGGGAAAGGACATGCCCCAGATACACGCAGCGGGTCCGGACCTGCTACGTGGGAAGCACCGGACCCCGTGCATGATGGGCGGACCTCCGAAGAAAGATCCCCGACCCTTTTGAGTGGGGTCCGGACAGATCACCATCGGGTCCCAGGATTCTGGAGCAGGGAATACCCGGACCCTGCTCTGGAAGGGGTCCGGTGCTGGCACGTGTTCGGGGCTTGCACTGTGCTCCCCGCTCAGGCAGAGACCCACCGCTGCTGTGACGGAACCTCCCAAGTTATTAGGCCCACCTACAGTTGTCCTTGTCCAACAGACATCAGAGAACCCTGTAGATGTTCCTGAATCACTTGACAAGTTCGGTATCTTTTTCCTGACCTTTCCAGGAACGTTTCACCCGTCTGACAGACAGTATGTTCATCGGAGATGCGGAAATGCGGAAGTGATTACATAAACTTACATTTATTTTAAAAGTAAGAGTAAGTTATTAAGTACAGACCAGAGTGTAAAGCGAGTGCTGAAAAGTATTATTACAATACCTGGGAGGCAAAAGCTCCTCCCATTAAGTTCTTTACATAAAAGTTTTTAAGGAGGACTCGGTCCTCCAGCAGCTTCATTCTTGATTGTCCTCATTTTTCACCACCTTGGTATAAAAACAACAAAGGTTTGTTGTCTCCTCACCTAAAAACAACGGGGGAATAAACCCTGAGTATGGAATTACTCAGCAAGTCTTACCCGACTAAAGAAAAGACTCTTAAGGGTATGCTGGTTTAAGGGAGTCAAGGTAAGGCTTCTCAATAATCAAAGACTCTGTTTTGCAGAAATGCTTACTAAAGTGGATCCTTAAAATCCAGTTTTATTGGTCAAGTTAAGTAAACTTACTTATCTATAGAGTTCTCTCTAACCTAGTTCAAACACTTATCCTGAACTAGCCAAGTTCTTAATTCATACTTTATCTTCACTGGAGTGCTACGTGTAGGGCAGTGACCAAGTCTTCATAACCGCGAAGGTACGGCGATCCGAATCGATTATACTCAGCTGAGGATCTCCAATCACACGACATATGTAGCACTTAACCTTTGCATATGTCAACCCGCCACCGGGGTTCTTAAGACCAGATCAGGTTCAAGCAAACCGAGAGCACAGATACACCACCGTCCAGCCTCTTGCCACGGAGGGTACACGCTACTCTCGCCACCGCTCCACGCCCATTTCGTGTTATCTTATTCTGGCCTTAGTCTGCCCGAGGCAAGGCTTACCCATGACGAGGCATGTGACCAGTTAAAGGGTCCTCGATCATCAAGCCTACATCGACAAGGTCCTTAATCGACTCAGACGGAGACACTACACCGAGACTCTCTTCTCGGGCAAGTCACCCGCCCGGTCTCAGCTTAATCTTTTCAACCCAAAAATGTGGTACCTGGCAGAGGTACATCTTTTCCGATGTTGAATCCATCAAGGCCTTTGACAGACTCAGCATCAAGTTTTATTTTTGAAAACAACCCTCCCACTTTGCCAATCATCTTTTGTAAAACAAAACCTTTTGTTTTGCTAGAGCAATACTAAGCATAATAAAACCTTTTGTAAAACAGGGTATCAAGGAAGGTAATCAAAGACCAAGGAAGGTAATGCAGGAATTGTTTAAGCATTCAACTCCTATCACCTAATGCATCAATCAAGTGAGAAAGATTTTAAAAACATCAAGGGAGGTGGCAAATGCACCGGGGCTTGCCTTTGTTTATGGGTGAGTCAGGCTCAGATCCATAAATATCGAAGTAGAAACAGTTCTCAGCCTGTGTTTCCAAAGGTGGTGGTACTTGCTCTTCAGTGGCTTCCACTTCTTCCTCGTGTTCTAATCATAACCATATATATGTATAAGAATGAATGCCATGTGATGCTCATGAGGGTGCAGAGATAATATAAATCTATTATCTAAGTCTTGAGTACAACTTTCCTTCACGGAACTCCGAGAACTTAGGGTTTCCGGAGTTGGTAAAGGAGTTCACAGGGCGGGGGGGAATTTTAGGGTTTGGTGATCAAACAAGGTCCAAATCAACCCAAATTCTACCCAAGGCTTCTAAATAATATGAGGAACTCATATAAAAATTTTGAGCATTTTTGGGATTACCATTTATCTTTTAAAAATCCAGAACTACTATCTTAAACTATTTTAAATACCTTAAAATTTCTAATTTAACCTAAAAATCATGAAACTATTTTTATTAAATTCTAGGGAAAATAAGAAGGCTAGGAAAATTGGTCTCATATTTTTAGGATTTGTCTGTAATTTTCTACATATTTCTAAAGTTCTCCTGAAAAAGAAAAAGGAAAAATACTCAACAGTATTGGGCTCAAACTGGCCCAAGCGGCCCAACACCACGCAGAAGCGCGCCTGCGCACGCGCCCGCGCTGGCCATTTTGCACAGAGGCCCTCGGGGTTCTGGGTAACAGGAAACAAGTTCCTTTACTATTCCTAGGTGTCGCTGACGGTTCACAGAAACACCCCTTGATTTCTATTTCTTCGCACGGCCAAGTCCACGACGACGTTCACGCGCGGTCGTGCTTCGGTGAGCCACTGCACCGGCCGATTGAGGCGATGACCGGCGCCGGGACTAAGACTAAACCAAATCCATGACCAGGGGAGCATTTCCCCCAACATAATTGCACTAAGGATCAAGGAGTGTGCTTTGGCCACGGTGGCCGTGAACATCATGGCAACGCCGTCGTGTTCCTAGCGATTGGCGGGCTCCTAGTTCAATTCAGTGGCTCGGCAAGCATCGTAGACTTAAGGGAAAGCTTGAACGAGGGAGAGAAGGAGATGAACTGACCGGAGTAAGGCTGGCCGCGGTGAGGTAGAGTTTCGGGTGGCGGAGAATGGATTTGGGGGAAATCTTAAATTCGAGCTCTCGGAGGCACGGTTGCTAACGATTGCTGGTGGCTGGATAGAGGATGACTTTGCGGAGCTAGCGGGGGCTTCAATTTATAGAGCTCTACGGCGGTGACTGTGAATTTGGACGTTGATGTGCGGCGGTCAGAAGTGAGGAATGCTGGTGCAGTGAACACGTGTTCACCGGCGTGGCAGTAACTCCGGTGGTCGACGGGGAGTTTAGAGGGAGCCACGGCGACGCGATGGCGAGGTTGGGACACACGGTGGACAACGGCGAGGGCACGACGACGGTGAGCAGCTTTATCCACGGTGGCGAGCAAGGGGAAGAGTATCGTGGCTGACCGGGGTGGCTTCCAGCTCGACGGCGACGACGATCTTTCTACCCCGCAGCGTTATCCGGTTACCAGCGAGCGTTAATCTTAACGCGGCGGCGCGAATCCTTGCACGGGGGAGGGTCACCGGCGGCGAGCACGCGATGCTGGCATCCTGATCCACTTTGGCTACTGTACCATCAGAGCTCGCTTCAGACAGCCTGACAGTCAAGTTTGGAGCCAAATTTTCTCTTAATTCCTAATGGTAATCCATGTCATGCTCTATAGCAAAATTGTAGAGTAATGTACTATCTACAATGTTGCCATATGGTGTTGCCACTGAAAATCACTGAATCATGTCTGAAATTGGGCTTGAAGTTGGTGGTAGTTCACTGTTAGTCTGAAAATTCAGACCTAATCAGCCTGACAACCTGACAGTCAGGCTTAAATATCTCTGGATTTTTCTTAAAAAGTGAGCTTACAACCTTAAGCAAAGTTGTTCTCCTTAGTTTGCTCTATAATTTTTATGTGGTGACCTAGGGCAAAAACCCCATAATTTGAAAGTTACAGGGCTCCAAAGTTGAGCCCTCATCACTGAAAATCAGACTTAGACTATTAAGGACTTAAGAGGTGAGTTTTGCAAATAAGCCCAAAATTTAGGGTTTAACTTGCAAATTCACATATTTGTGACCCAAATGACTTAAGATACTTATTTAACTTGGTTTTTGCACTTTAGTCCAAAAGTGGACTAATTTTGCACATAGGTCCCTAGGGTTTGGGTTTAGGGTTTCCCAGGGTTCTAATTGAGATTTTTGGTATCCCAGGGGTATAAATGTGATTCAACTTTGTTTTTGGGGACATTTTATGACTCTTTCCCTAAAGCCTTTAGGTTTTCTCATCTTGGGTTAAGTTTTACCCCTTTGAGCCTTATTTAAGGTCAGGTTTCCTATCCAGGGTTCTATTTGCAAAATGCTATAACAATCCAACTTGCTTGAAATTTTTACCTAGTAAATGCACTCTAGGTGTGTCAAACACATGCAATGCCAAATGTTTATGATGCCATGCTCAAGTTTTAGTGACAGTAACACCAGGGGTGTTACATCTGCCGCGTGGTTTGTGACTCATGACGTAAGCCAATGGGTGGAGTCTGACATCGGGCCACTGAAGTCGTGCAGTCTCTGTATTTATTGCAGAGAGGACGTGCCGCCTGCCACTAAGTCAGCAAACGATGTGCCCTCTCAGCATTTAATGCGTCTAGTCCACTCCGCTGGCAGGCGGCGTCAGACGGCGCGCCTGTCCAATCTATCATCAAACAGTGTGCCCGAGTCATATGGCGCACTATGCTTATTATCCCTTCCGCGTGAAGCTTCCCCTACACACCGAGGATACGCAGATCTTGGGTGTCAGGGCACTAGAAGATCGCCACAGCAGCAAACGTTTGTGGCTCCAAGTGCTATATTCATTATGTCCCTAAGACTGCATGTCGGGGCCCAGTATCTTTGTGCATGCCCCCCTTCAGCTATAACAGAGGAGGCATGCGGTGTTGCAGGACAGATCCAACCATAGGCTCACTTAGACACTACAAGCTCTCAAGCAATACATCACATAGTGGAGTAGGGTATTACGCTCCGGCGGCCCGAACCACTCTAAACCCTCGCGTGCTCTCGTATGTTCATCCGTTAGTCTCGTAATAAGCGAAACGCTTAGGTCCCTCCTCTTCTTAGGATTTAGGGCGGGTGCAATCCGCCACTCGGTCGGAGAGATTTCCTCTCCGACAACATCCTTCTCTCCCTTGTCATGTGGTTTGTGCACCCGCTATCGATTATCCAACTTGACCCGTCGGATGCATAAACCTACAAAACAAACTTAGGTCTTGTTCTTAGGTACCCCAAACAGTTTTGGGTCCTTTGACATTAGAAACAAGCACCTTGGGTACCCAAAGACAAGTCTTGGGACTCTTGTGTTTGCCCCTAACATATTTGGCAACTACTTTGCTTGATTTGTTAGTTAGCACATAAGATGTGAAAGTCACCTAGAGGGGGTGAATAGGCGAAACCTGAAATTTACAAACTTTAAGCACGCACTAAGGTAGGGGTTAGCGTTAGAATTAAATCGGTGTATGGAAGATAGTTCTCCTTACTTAGAGTTGCTCAATCAATGCGGATAACTTTGGGAGCCAACTCAAATCAATATGAGCAAGAGAACTTTTAGAGAGATGAATGAGGGGAAACAAATCAAGTGAAAAATCAATGCAAGTGAACACGGTGATTTGTTTACCGAGGTTCGGTTCCTAAGAACCTAGTCCCCGTTGAGGAGGCCACAAAGGCCGGGTCTATTTCAACCCTTTCCCTCTCTCAATCGGTCACATAGACCGGTCGAGGTTTCTCCTTAATCACTTGGGTCACTAAGACCCCGCAAGGATCACCACACACTTAGGTGTCTCTTGCTAGCTTTACAAAGCACTTAGAAGAATTTAGAATGGGAAGGAGAAAGCAATCCAAGCGACAAGAGCAACAAAAGAACACAAAAGATCCTCTCACAAGTCTCTAAGCAATAGAGTTGATTTTGGAGCTTGGAGTGGATTGAATGCTTTAATTATGTCTTTGGAGTGTTTGCTTTTGCTCTTGCAATGAATGTGAAGTTCAGAAAACTTGGATGGCTTGAATGGAGGTGGTTGGGAGTATTTATAGCCCCAACCACTATTCTAGCCGTTGCTGTCGATGGCGCACCAGACAGTCCGGTGCGTGCCACGTCAGCACACCGTTGGGGTTCGGAGCGGTTGACAGTTGAAGTCTTCTGTCCTCTAGCGGCACCAGACAGTCCGGTGGCACACCGGACATGTCCGGTGCGTTCTGACTTTGCAACCTAACATCTGACTTCTGTACTGTGCACTGTTGATCTGACATCGGATTCAACCGTTGCCCTCAGTTGACCGTTGCTCCATTGGCTCACCAAACATGTCTGGTGTACACCGGACAGTCCAGTGAATTATAGCGGAGCGTCCCTTGGAAAACCCCGAGAGTGGCCAGTTCGGGAGGTGCTCGGCCTGGGCACCGGACAGTGTCCGGTGCGCCACTGACAACACCATTTCTAATTTTTGCTCCAATCTTTGTTGAGTCCCCAATTTAGTTTCTTTCTTGGTTTATGTTGAACCTTATGCACCTGAGATAAAAGACATCTAGGCAAACTAGTTAGACCACGTGGTTTGTGATGGACGTCAAACACCAAAACCGATTCAGGAAATGTTTTAAGTCCATTTCCCTTTCAAGTTGCATCAAAAGTTTTAAATGAAATGTTATGCTCATGTGATGCATTGACAGTTTTCTTTTTAGGCATTTTGATATGAGTTGAATGCCTAGAGCTAGAAGCCTCATTACTATACATATAAGCATGATAAGAAACAGTATGAGGTTTTCTAGCATGAATTCTCCTAATCTTATGCTTAGGATAGTTTTCAGGATATAAAATGTAACCCTCTCTATCCTGAATCATGGAAGCCTTACCCTTAACAAAATTAGAGAGTTTGTTCTTGGAGGCATTAAGCTTGATGTTGCTTTGGCTCTCTTGTTGGAAGCTAATGCCATCCTTAATGTCAGGGTGTCTCCCATTATAAAGCATGCTTCGAGCAAATTTAAATTTTTCATTTTCTAGCTCATGCTCGGCAATTTTAGCAGTTAATTTAGCTATGTGATCATTTTGTTCTTTAATCATAGTAATTTGATCATTCATAGCATCAATATTAACATCTCTACATCTAGTACAAATAGTTAAATGTTCTACAAATAGTTACATCTCTACATCATTCATAGCATTAACATCTCTACATATATAAAATTGTCATTGTATATCAGTGTATGTTGTTGGCTTGATGTGAGACAACAAGCTTAACCCACGGGTTTTCCATGGGTTTCCACCCAATTACGGGTTGGTTTGGGATCAATAATATTATTGGATGGGTTGGGTATAATTTCCTTCTTATATTTTTGGGTGGATGTAGGATGGATATCAAAGTTACTAGATTTGGGTATGGGTTGGGCGTGGGTTGGATTTTTTTGCCATTAGCAGGCCTAATTGTGACTAGTGATCATTAGTGATTAGTGTCTTGGAAAGTCTAGAGAGTGTGTGATCTTGTGATTTTCTTGTTGATCTTGTTGCTTGGCTTTCTTGATCTTGCTTTCTTCATCTCCTTGTAAACTCTAAAGTGACTTATAAAGCTAGCAAGAGACACTAATTGTGTGGTGATCGTTGCGGGGTCTAAGTGACCCTCGAGATTAAGAAGAAGCACTCAACCGGTCTAAGTGACCGTTTGACAGAGGGAAGTGGTTGAAAGAGATCCGACCTATGTGGCCTCCTCAATGGGGAGTAGGTTCTTTGGAACCAAACCTCGAGAAACAAATCGCCCGTGTCTTTGTGCTAATCTTGTATTGCGATCTGATTCTTCCTCTCCTCTCTCTCTAAGTTATATTGCTTGCAATCATTTTGAGTTAGCTCCCAAAGTTATCCACATTGATTGAGCAACTCATAGCAAGAAGAACTCTTTTCCGCACTTTAATTTCATTATTACTCATTCTAAACTAAGCCCGAGTGAAGTTTGTGTTCAAAGATTATAATTTTTAGGTTTCGCCTATTCACCCGTCTCTAGGCGACTTTCAATTGGTATCAGAGCCTGGTACTTCATTAGAGTCTAACAACTCGAAGCGATGTCGAGTGAACATGCTAAAGGAGTTAGCCACCGGGGAAAAGCCCGAATCTTTAGAAAAGAAGCATGAAGACAAGACTCTGTCAAAGGAGGCTAAGACATCTGGCGACAAGCACAAGGAAACCAAGGAGGAATTCGCTGGCTCCATCAACTCACACAAGAAGAAGGGCGACAAGAAGAAAAAGACGATTAAAAGGGTTGTCTACTACGAGACCTACTCATCCGCGCCCTCAACCTCCGACGCCGAGTCAACTTCAAAGCGCCAAGAGCGTAAGAAGTATAGTAAGATTATTCTTCGCTATCCTCGCATTCCTAAATATCCTTCTTTACTTTCTGTTTCCTTAGACAAACCACCATATTTTGATGATGAAGACTATTCTATGTAGAGTGATAAAATGAGGCATCATCTAACCTCACTCCACGAAAGCATTTAGGATATTGTTGAGTTTGGAGCGTAGGCACCACAAGTGGGGGATGAGGACTACGACTTCGATGAGGCCGCTCAAGTGAGACACTTCAACTCCCAAGCCAACTCATACTCCTTGGTTCCTTGTGTAGGGAGGAGTATAACATGGTGTAAGGGTTGAAAAGTGTCAAATAAATTTGGTACATCCTCAAGACGGCACATGAAGGGACAAAGTCACCGAGATCACCAAGCGGGAAACAATTGAGGGTGAACTCGGTCGGTTCGTCCTCAATAGAGGAGAAAGCCACAAGCCATGTACAACCGGCTCAAGACCATGGTAAACCAAGTTTGCAACCTCGAAATCACCAAGTGGGATTACCATGAAATGGTCAAGGTTATTTTAGGATCTATTTTTTCGTAATCCCACTCAAGTGTAATTAATCCATGAGAATCCTAGATATAAGCAAATGTCTCCCGAGGAGGTGATTGGCAAGTTTGTGAGCTTTGAACTTATAATCAAAGATTTCAAACACATTATCAACTTGGAGCAAGATGGCGCCTCCACTCCTAAGGCACAACCCATTGCATTCAAGGGAACGAAAGAAAAGAAGGATGAGCCCATGCCAACCAAAAGGTTCCCAATTGATGCCTCCAAGCTTGACAATGAGGAGATGACTCTTATTATTAAGAGCTTCTGGCAAATCCTCAAGCAAAGGAAGGGGAAGGAGTACAAACCCCGCTCTAAGAGGATTTGCTACTGGTGTGGTAAGTCTGGTCATTATATTGCTAAATGCTCATATGCAAGTGATAGTGACAGGGATGACGATAAGGAAGGGAAGAAGAAGATGGAGAAGAAGAAGTACTACCACAAGAAGAAGGGTGGTGAGGCGCACATGGGAAAGGAGTGGGACTCCGATGAGAGCTCCACCGACTCCTCCTCCGACTAGGACGTCGCTAACATCGCCATCAACAAGGGTCTTCTCTTCCCCAATGTCGGCCACAAATGTTTCATGACCAAGGAAGGAAAAAAGAAGAAGGTATACTATAGAGACACCCCAAATATACTACTTCCGATGATTAGGGTAGCTCTAGTGAAAGAATGATGATTTGTCTTCTCTTTTTGCAAACTTTACCATATAACAAAAGGAGAAAATCAATGAATTGATAAAATACATTAATGAGAAGGATGAAGTCTAGGAATGCCAAGAAGATCCATTAACGAGAAGGATGAAGTGTTTGAAAATTTTAAAATTTCTCGATGCTTATGTAGCAAGCTTTAGGAGGGCTGTGAATTTAAAGACAAAAAAACTAGATTGAAGAGTCATGACTACGACATAGTTATGGAGAGTCTCCTTCCTATCTGAAGATGGTGTGCGGAAGGCATTGGCTGAGCTAAGTTTCTTTTACCAAAAACTTCATGCTAAAGAAATCAAGGAAGAGATGGCGGAGAAGTTGAAGAAAGATAAACCAGTACTTGTATGCAATCTGGATTTTTTTTCTTCAATCCAATGCAACATTTACTCATCCACCTTTCATATGAAGAAAGATCGTGTGCAATATCAATGGAAGTATCACAGTGAGAGAGCGTTAAACGAAGTGGTTGGGGAACAAGGTGGGATGGAGCCGCTTCATTCTATGTTTGGTTCGGGAGCGAATAGAGTGGTTGGAGCAGAGCGACTCTAAATCGGGAATATTACCACTAGACTTGGGACAAGCTCACTCCAAAAAATCGGTGGATTCTCACAGTTCCACTTCTCCCTCTCTCGTTACGATTGGATCAAACATAAAATGGAACGATTTCACCCTGGAATCTATACTGGAACCGCTCCGCTTGTGAAATCTGGCATGAACTGCTCCGCTCCCATGGTTGTCCAACCAAACCGAGCTTTAGTGCAATAGTTGGCACTAAAAGAAGGGTCGAACTGTTGAAGAGTGCATTATAGAAGGATTTAAATAATCCTTCGCGAGCGCGCGCGCACCCACCCACGAGCGAGTGCGAGTTTCTCTCCATGTGTGTGACATGGGGATCGGACAGTGTCAACGTCGCCCAATAAAGCTATACATCTGATATCTCATGTGACCTGATGCATGATTCGATGCCGGATCAAACATAATCCTTGTGATGGACGAGGATGGTACAGCCAATGCAACTACCAGAGATGCTCGAACCACTGGATCTCACGCTCGGTGTGTCACCTGACTCTTTCAAAATGCTCGCTTTCCATGGTTCTGTTTGCACAGCGACAGCGGGAGACCCCTTAGGCCCTTATGCCAAGACGCGTTTTAAGCTTTTGCGTTGATTAATAGTGTGTGGTTTCACTTGCTCAATCATATTGACAGTCAAGGAGCAAAGCAGTAAGTAGTACTTAGGAAGAGGAATGCATGCGTGCTTCTTCGGTTGATGCGAAACATTAGGGTCGTGAGTCTGGCTTGTTTGGCTAGCTATACTGCAGAGTAAACACAAGTGTAATGAGTAGCTGCATTATTTGGCGCAAGCACACGCAGCCAGCCCTTGGGAGATGAGATCAGATGCAGGGAATGAGACCCCGCGGCGCGCGGTGGTTGCGATTGCGATGCGAGGAAACAAGGCCTTTCCTTTGCGGCCCGGCGCGGCCCCAGCCAACTGGCAAGGCAACGAATGACGGAAGTGAAAGGCGGTCACGAGGCCGAGGCTGCCCTCTGGAGACCTGGGACCCGGCCCGCCCCTCCACGGACGGGACGGATCAGCAGCAGCCATCGAGCGCCAACCCCGCGGGCTCTGTCGCTGGGGGCCCGTCGCCGCCACACCCACAAGGCCACAAGCAGGGAAGGGGGGAGGCCGCGAATCGAAGCGCGACAGGTTCCAGCCACACGTGATGGCGCTTCTTCTCGCCCTGGTCCGGTCCGGGGCGTCCGTCAGCTAGCACTACGACGTGCGACGACGTGCCGCAAGGCTGCATCTGCTGCCCACCCTGCCGCATCACCGGGCGCGGGCACTGGCTCTCCCCGCTCGACAGCAAACGGCTAGTGTTTGGCCCATGGCAGGCAAAGGAGATGCATGCTGCCGCCATTGCCCTGTTGCTTTTTGGGGTTTCCATTCGTCGCATCGTCGGTCGTCGCCGTCCTGTTTCGTTCCTTGGGGAGAGCGGAGAATAGAATAGGAGCAACAGCCCAGCAGGATGTTCACGTGAGAACCCTAATCATCGTTATCGCAGTTCAAATTACCCAACTGTGCTCTCTTATCCCGACTTGTTCTGACGTAAGTGTCAGCCAGGACAGAGTGATCAAAATGAAGCACCGAACTATTACTCGTAGTGAAAAAAATAGTATCACGTACTTCTAGCCAATTTTAAGTGACGGCATATAGTCTCAATCTCACTCCACATTGTTAAGTAACCCTAGTTAGGGTTATGTGGACAAATACCGACTTTACCCCTGATGAGTCTCACATCTCTATATAAGAAATATGTACACTCCTTCATATGATAGAGAAGAGAAAGAAGACAGAGGTCCAACCCTATACCTTGTGTCTCGTGTGTTTCTCTGTTATGCTTATGGGAAGGGAGACGGGTCTTCTACAGCTTCTCGCGCCTAATCTGTTGATGAAGGGAAGAGAGCGGATCTGGTGATCTGTGGTAACATAGTTCTCAATATGTTATCAGCACGCTCTACCTCGACGTTGCTGCGAGATTGGATCTGCATCAACTCTCCGTCAATCCGGCAGGTCTCTGGCCTAGCCGAACTGTCCTACGCGATAGTCTTTGATTCCTCTCCTACGCAATACAGTGGTATGTCTTTCTGTATAGATTGAATACACAGTTCGCGGTGATAAAAAAATAGTGGCGGCCATGCTGGCCACGCGTCGTGCAAACCGTCTTGCTTGCCAACCAGCGACCATGTCGTCGTCTCCCATGTTGCGGCTTACACAGGGAGAGGAGGCTCTACGGGCAACCGTGGACGCATGCCAGCTCGGTGGCGAACAGACGCGCATGCGCGTGACGAACATTCGGTTGCGCTCGCCATCGAAGATCCGATAGATGCGCGATGGAAGGGCAACGGGGTTGCGGCTGGTGAGCATGGTCGCGCGCCACACGACGCCGCACACCGGTTACATGGTGCTCGGCCTGTGTAAAGAGATATGCACGATGGGGAGATAAGCTCGTGGCAGCCAGAAGCGGATCACACGCCGAATCTGCCTGAGTTTTCATTCAAACCAATCGGTTTGGAACCACCCTGCAAGGACCGCTGCATGCAACCTGTAACCCAAGGTGAAAGTACCGTGAGACCAGTGCGGGTCCCGCAACAGTGCGGATGGGGTGCTGCTTTTGTGATGGCAGGCGAGCTTGCCCATTGTTGGGGCGAAGGCAAAGACGCCACCCTTCGCTCGAGGCCTTCGCTGCAGTCACTGGTCCGACGGAGACAAAACGGGCAGGGACACCCTTCGCTTGATACGGCGCCAGACGAAGGCCTGCGACGTCGTCACCCCACCGTGCGGCCTCGTCCAGCTCAGAGGCCCACGTGTGATCCGGCCCATTGTAACGGGCCCCGCGTGGCCGCTGAGTGTTACGGGCCTAATTTGCAAAGGCATTCCTATAATTACAGTCTGTAACCCTGCTTTATGGGAATATTCTGGGGATAACCTAGGTATCTGAGGGCACATGCGTCCTTAGCACAAGGCGCTGGGCGCTCAGACACCTATAAATACCCCCGCACAGTGCCCGTGAGGGGGCAGGTTAACAGAGCTATTGCCATCTTGCGCGAGAACCCTGTTGACGTCATTGTTCACCCTTGTTGGATCCCCTTGCAACTGAGAGCAAGTTCCAACATTTGGCGCCCACCGTTCGTGCTACGAAAAAACCACCCGCGATGGCACCCAAGAAAGCTAACTCGAAGGCTGACGAGGCTGCGAAGGCAGCGCTACTTGCCGCAAGAAAGGGCAAGGCCCTCGTCCTCACCCAATCCACCCACCAAGAAGCCACTGAGGATGACACTCGTCGCACCTGCGAAGACGACACTCTCCGCACCTGCGGCCCTGAAGGGCAATCGCAGCCACCCACAGGCTTCGCCCCACTGGAGGGCGCGGACCTCACCGAGGATGGTGAAGTCCTCGGCGTCTCAGCGGAAGAACAGCTACAGCTGCGCGCCCTGCGCCTCAAGAACCGCAATCTCCAGAGGCAGAAAGAGATACTGGAGGCCAAGCGCCAGCGCGTGTCCGCACTAGCCAAGGTGCGGCAAATGATCCGCGACGAAGAGCAGAAGGCCCAGGACCTCGAACGGGAGATCACGCCGATGCAGCGCGAAGGCCATCTTGGCCTGCAGCACGGGCCACCCCTACAACAGCGTGCACAGCTGGAAGACACGCTCGAAGGCCACGTCGGCCTGCAGCATGGGCCACCCCTGCAACAGCGCGCACAACCGGAAGACCCGCGTTTCCCCCAGCGCGACCACACCTTCCCGCACGCCGCGCCATTCCAAGGAGTCAACTACCTGGACGAGCGAATTCCCCTGGCGCCACACCTGCAAGTGATGCCTTGGCCCGCTAACTTCCGGGCAGGGACCTATCCCAAGTACAACGGCAGCACCGACCCAGCACAATACATAATGAGTTATCAGGTCGCCGTTGCATCTTCCGGAGGGGACAACGCCACAATGGCCAAGTCTTTCATCATCGCCCTCGAAGGCCCAGCCCTCACCTGGTTCACCAGGTTGCCTCCGCTGTCCATTGATTCCTGGAGAAGCCTCCGGGACAAGTTCCTGCTCAACTTCCAAGGGTACCGCCCGGACACCGACGCCTTGGCCGAACTCTCGCTCTGCAAGCAGCTAGAAAAAGAGACTCTGCGGGAATATTACCGCAAGTTTCTAACACTCAAGTCACAGCTGCCCTCAGTTGACGACCAGATCGCCATTCACTACGCCATCAGTGGCCTTCGCGCCGGCGTCCTTTACAGTCATTGCATCAGGGACCCGCCCAAGAACCTTCAGGAGTTATATCAACTATTTGAAAAATACGCCAAATCCGAAGAGCTCCACCAGCGCAAGGTTGAGTCCCAGAGAAAGCCCAAAGATGCTCCACAGTCCAGCCGCACGTGGACGAGGACTCCGCAGCCAGACTCTGGCCGAGAAGGCCGCAACCAGCAGCAGGTGCACAACATCGTCAACCAGCACCCCGCTGGTGATGCCCCTCGCCGCCAGGAGTATCCCCCCCAGGGCCGCGGAGGTGGAGCTCGCGGTAGGGGCCGGGGACGCGCGCAGCCGCCGCGCCGATTCTACTGTCTCTTCCACGGCGAAGACTGCGCCCACCAAACCAAAGATTGCCCAGAAATGAAGGCCACCAAGGATAGGATGGCACGGGCACAGCCAGCCGACAACCCCAGAGTTGTCGCACACACTTACCAGCAACCCCCTCCACCATATATCCACGCCCCCGCCCCGCATCCACCGCACCACGCTTACCAACACCATCCGGAAGTACAAATCATACCTCCCCCACCCCCACCACCACACCAGCAACATCAAAACATCCCCCACGCCCCAAAGCAGGAAGACTTCGCCGATCAGCCGTATCGCGGAGTCATTCACATGATAACTGGGGGGTCCAGCACTGACTTCGATACAAAGCGGCAGAAGCGGGACCACTACCGCAGCATCAACCACGTCGCCGTCACTGGCCCAGTCGTGCAGACAAAGTGGTCCCACATACCGCTAACCTTCGACGCACGAGACGTCGACCTGCGCAGCGCCCCCCACAGCGACGCCATGGTTATCAATTGCAGCGTGGCAGGCTGGGACCTGCATAAAGTCCTAGTCGACAATGGCAGTCAGGCGGACATCATCTTCCTCCACGCCTTCGATCGCATGGGCATAAGCCACAGCCTGCTCAAGCCTTCGGACAACCCGTTGTATGGCTTCGGCGGCAAGGGCACCTTCCCTGTCGGTAAAATAGAGCTGCCTCTCTCCTTCGGTGTAGCACCCAATGCCCGAAGCGAGCAAGTAACTTTTGATATTGTGGATATGGTATATCCATACAATGCCATCATGGGCCGGGGCTCCATCAATAAGTTCGAAGCAGCCATCCACGGACTGTACCTATGTATGAAGATACCAGGTCCGTTAGGCGTTATTACGGTCTACGGCAATCAACAGACTGCGCGCAACATAGAGCGAGACTTCGTGCCCGGTCAGAGAAATGTGCACTGCCTCACGGCCCAGCGCGAGGTCCCCGCACCCGCCAGCCCAACCGATAAACAGCACGACAAGGCACAGCTGCAGAGCAACGACGGGACCAAGACTGTCCCCCTCGACCAGGCCACGCCCAAGCAGACAGTCACTATCAGCGAAGACCTCACTGCGCATGAAGAAGAGAGGCTCCTCTGCTGCCTGTCCAAGAACAAAGATGTCTTCGCCTGGTCAGCCCTCGACCTGGCCGGGGTCAGCCGATCCATAATTGAGCACAGCTTGGGAATCGACCCTTCGGTGAGGCCGAAAAAACAGCGGCTTCGCAAGATGTCCGACGAGAAGACAGAGGCCGCCAAGGCAGAAGTGCACCGCCTTCTGGAAGCCAAATTCATCGAGCCGGTGGCTTACCCCACATGGCTCTCCAATGTCGTGATGGTGCAGAAAAAGAGCGGGAAGTGGCGAATGTGCATCGACTTCACCAGTCTCAATAAGGCCTGCCCAAAGGACAACTTCCCGTTGCCGCGGATCGACCAAATAGTCGATAGCGCGGCCGGGTGCGAAGTCATGTCACTCCTCGACTGCTTCTCCGGTTACCACAAGATATACATGAGAGAGGAAGACAAGGCTAGCACCAGCTTTATAACGCCCTTCGGCACATATTGCTTCATCAGAATGCCGGAGGGACTCAAGAACGTCGGGTCCACCTTTTCCAGGCTCACCAAGACAGTGCTCAACGGGCAGGTTGGCAGAAACATATTCACATATGTGGACGACATCGTCGTCGCCAGCAAGAGCAAAGAGGACCACCTCGCAGACCTCGCCGAGACATTCGCGAACATGCGGGACGCACGACTTCGCCTGAACCCCGATAAGTGCGTCTTCGGTGTTCGCCAGGGGAAAATATTGGGTTATCTGGTATCACACCGCGGCATCGAGGCCAACCCAACCAAGATCCAGGCCATTATTAACATGACGCCCCCGCAGTCACCCAGAGAGGTCCAGCGTCTGACGGGCAGATTGGCCGCCCTCAACAGGTTCATTTCCAAATCCGCTGAGCGAAGTCTTCCCTTCCTCAAAACACTCCGCGGCGCAAAAGACTTCGTTTGGGGACCAGAGCAGGCGGCGGCCTTCGCCTCACTAAAACAGTACCTGATGGAATTGGTCGTTCTTACGAGCCCCGACTCTTCGCTACCACTGTTGCTTTACGTCGCGGCTTCGCCGCACGCGGTCAGTGCGGCACTGGTTCATGAGCAGAAGGCAGAGGGCGTGATCAGGCAGTGCCCAGTATATTATGTCTCCGAGGTGCTCACACTGTCAAAGTGTAACATGACGGAGCTCGAAAAGATTGCATATGCAGTTGTCATGTCTTCGCGCAAATTGCGCCACTATTTTGAAGCATTCAAGGTCCGCGTCACCTCAGATAGGGGACTCGGTGAATTATTCAGAAACCCGGAGGCATCGGTGCGGATCGCCAAATGGGCGGCCGAGCTCTCCGGCTACCACGTCACTTTCGAGCCAAGGACAGCGATCAAGTCACAAGTTCTAGCAGACTTCGTCGTCGACTGGACCGGGCCAATAATAGAGCCAGAGCCGTCCGCAGAGAAGGTTTGGACAATCCACTGCGACGGCGCTTGGTGCCATGCGGGGGCAGGCGCTGCTGCAGTCATCACCTCACCCGCTGGGGTCAAGCACAGATACGCGGCACGCTTAAGCTTCGCTCTGGAATCTGACAGATGCACAAACAACATCGCAGAATACGAAGCTGTCATCCTCGGCCTCCGCAAATTAAAAGCCCTCGGCGTCACCACCTGCATAATCCGAACGGACTCCAAGGTAGTCGTCGGCCAAGTCGAGAAAGACTATGCAGCCAAGGACCCCGCACTTATGCAGTACCTCGCGGCCATCCGGCGCCTCGAGAAACAATTCAAGGGATTCACTTTGCAGCATGTGGACCGGGCCAAGAATGAAGAAGCTGACGCATTGGCCAAGGCGGCCGCCAGGGGTGAAACCCTCCCCTCCGACGTGTTCTATCACGTCATCGGCACACCAGCCGTCCGCAACCCTGAAGGGCTCCAAATAACCAACAACAGCGAGGGCCAGCGCACGGTCAACCTTATCATGACCGAAGACTGGAGGGCGCCAATAACCCTATACCTACAAGGGTTCTATCACCCAGTCGACAGCAACGAGGCCAAGCGCCTCCACCACCGAAGCCGGGACTTCGCATTGATCGAGGGCCAACTGTACAAAAAGGGGGTCAGCCAGCCGATGCTTAAGTGCGTCACCGAGACCGAGGGCGTTCAAATCCTGCGCGAAGTCCATAGGGGGACCTGCGGCTCCCACGCAGGCCCCACGGCCTTGGCGGCAAAGGTGATACGACAAGGCTTCTACTGGCCCGCCATTATCTGCGCCGCAAATCGGGTCGTCAGATCCTGCGAAGCCTGTCAGAAATTTTCCCCACGCTCGGGGCGCCCCTCGCAGTTCACGAAGCTGATCGCCCACACGTGGCCCCTCCAGCGCTGGGGCCTAGACATCGTCGGGCCCCTGCCCACGGCTCAGGGGAACCTCAGGTTCACCTTTGTAGCCATTGAATACTTCACCAAATGGATTGAAGCGAGGGCAGTCTCCACCATCACATCAAAGATGGCCCAGAAATTTTTCTGGCAAAATATTGTTTGCCGCTTCGGAGTACCATCCGAACTAACGGTCGACAACGGCAAGCAGTTCGACAACCAAGATTTCAAAGACTTCTGCTTCTCCATCGGCACCAAGCTTGCCTTCGCCTCCGTGTACCATCCCCAGTCCAACGGAGTCGTGGAGCGCGCCAACGACAAAATTTTCACAGCTGTCAAGAAAATGCTCCTCGACGACAAAAAAGGCAAGTGGCCCGACCTGTTACCCGAAGTGGTCTGGGCACTAAACACAACTGAGTGCAGGGCGACCGGGTTTACCCCCTTCCGCTTATTATACGGATCGGAGGCCATGACTCCGCAAGAAATAAAGCACGGGTCGCCTCGGACAGCCGCGTCGGCCGTCCCAGACGTAGATGAGCCAACTTCGAAGGATCTCATCGACGGAGACCGCGTCTTCGCCCTGCAGGCTCTGGACAAATACCAAGCCCAGACAAAAGCATGGCGCGACCAGGCAGTCATCCCAAGGGAATTCAATGAAGGGGACCTCGTCCTCATCCGGACAGCTCGAACGGAGTCCAGAGGCAAGCTGGAACCCGCGTGGGAGGGCCCTTACATTGTTAAGTCGAAGGCCTCCCCCAGCGCTTACAGGCTTGCAACGCCAAACGACGAAGACTTAGAGCATTCCTAGAACATTGATAACCTGCGCAAATTTTTTGTTTGACTCATCAGGGCCAGCCCGCCCTTGTAATTTGTAAAAACAATTTTGTTCTGGCCCGCACTCTTTTCCTCCCGGGGGGTGAGGTTTTTAACGAGGCGGAGTCATGTAATATACAAGAGAAAAATCCCCCACAAATCCACGTCGAAAAAAGACCGCATCAACGGTCTTCGACATTCGACTAATACAAAGTCACTGCGAGGCCCCGCAGCAGCCGCCCTCGCGTGCGACAAATCCGCGCAGAAGTCGCCTAAGGGTGCAGCCGGATTAGCACAACAAGTGCGAAAAATCGAAGTCTACCGCGAAGACTTACCACGCAGAAGTCGCCTAAGGGTGCAGCTGAATTAGCACAACAAGTGCGAAAAATCGAAGTCTACCGCGAAGACTTACCGCGCAGAAGTCGCCTAAGGGTGCAGCCGGATTAGCACAACAAGTGCGAAAAATCGAAGTCTACCGCGAAGACTTACCGCGCAGAAGTCGCCTAAGGGTGCAGCCGGATTAGCACAACAAGTGCAAAAAATCGAAGTCTACCGCGAAGACTTACCGTGCAGAAGTCGCCTAAGGGTGCAGCTGGATTAGCACAACAAGTGCGAAAAATCGAAGTCTACCGCGGAGGCTTACCGTGCAGATCGCCTAAGGGTGCAGCCGGATTAGCACAACAAGTGCGAAAAATTGAAGTCTACCGCGGAGGCTTACCGTGCAGAAGTCGCCTACGGGTGCAGCCGGATTAGCACAACGAGTGCGAAAAATCGAAGCTACCGCGAAGATTATCCGCGCAAAAGTCGCCTAAGGGTGCAGCCGGACTAGCACAGCAAGGGCGACAAACCGAAGTCCACTGCAAAGACCATCTCGAGGGCACAGTCGGGCGAACGCCTCCGCAAGCATAGCCAAATGTGCGAGGGCACACAACTTCACCATACAAGCCTTTACACATGTACAAGCGAGGGCACCACACTCTACATCGGCTCAACCTTCGGAATAATTCCCATCTCCCTATAGTTAAATAACATAATCCTAAGCTCCTCACCCGCAAAAAGACTTCGCAATTCCCCCTCACCTGTACTCACGGCAGCCGGCAAGGACAACAGTTCCTGCCGGCTAGCCCTATTCACACGAAGCCGACCGCCCTCCGCCCCACTCACTCTACGCTTCTCAACAGCCCTTCGCCGCCTGCGCCCAGTACCCGAACCAGGCACATCTTCTGTGTCCGCAGTGCGCGGTGAAGCCTCCGCCACTGCCACATCCAAGGCCGCAAAATAGTCCAAGTCCTCATCCGACTACTCCTCAGTCCACTCAACCGAGCTCCCGGAGTCACCAAAATCAAAAAACTTAGATGTGGACCCATCCGATTTATTAACACCATCCACAGTCGAAGCCGCCAAAAAATTAGTACTAGCGGTTGCGTGCGCAGGACCAAAATCTTGAACCTGCGCAGCAACCAAGATTCAGCAACATATCCAAAATTCCCTAACTACCCACACCCATTACGCCACCTGCGAGGACCCAGCCGTTGCGGGAGCCTCCGCCGTCACCTCCACCACCACCGTCGTAGGATCTTCAACCCTCGGCACAGCAGCAGGCGGCAGGCCTTCGCCGGCTGCAGCGGCTGCGGGGGCATCAGGGACGCTTACGGCGGCCTCCAGGGGTGGGCCTCCGCCGGCCGCAGCGGCTGCGGGGGCATCAGAAGTGCCTTCGGCAGTCTCCGGGGGCGGCTCCAGGGCGGCCCCGGACACGGCCTCCGCCGGGTTCGACTCCGGGTCAGGCAGCGCGCTGTTCAACGCCCCGAAATCATCCACCCTCTCGCCGCGCGCCGCCTAAGACACAACACACAGATTCAGCAAACCCACACATAGCCCACATCCAGCAAACATCAAACAAAGGCCAAACATTACCTGAGCCCTCGCCGTCTCGGCCCGCTCCCTGACCACCTCGCGACCGTGCGGACCCCACATCCGGTCGTAGATGGCTCCGGCGGATTCCTTCACTATGGGATCCTCAACCTTGTAGATATCTCGCTCAAAGTCTTCATCAGCCTGGTCGAAGACCTCAAAGTGCCGGCACCCCTCGCGGGAGAGCGCGTTCATCGCCCCCTCGCAGGTGACCAGGGAGGCATACGACATGAACCCCTCCACAATAGTGGGGAGCGCCTACAACTCCTCCTGTACCCACTCCAGGCAGCAAAGTCCGGACTCTCGGTCCGGCACTTCGAAGTCACCGGCCCGCGCGCCCAGCTCATGGTACGAATCCATAAGCTGTTTGCGCGTCCGCTCGGCCTCCGCGCGCGTCGCTGTCACACCCGGTTTTGGAAGGTAAACCGAATGTGAACCATGTACGTGTCAGGATCAGAACTCACGTACATAGTGATTACATAAATGACTCATCATAGCACAATGCTTCGAATAATAATAAATAATAAAGAATAATATCAAAGACTAGAGTCATTTACATAATATGAATCAAAGCGCACATATTAGAAACGTAGACAACGTAAATAAACCCACCACAGGCAGCTGACTGGGGAAGGTCGCTAGCCTAATCCTCGAACTCGCCGAAGTCCTGGAACTCCCAGAGATCCGCCTCGGCACCTTCTTCTTTACCTGAGCATAGATTGCACCAAAGGCAACCTGGTGTTTTGTGAAAGCAAGGGTGAGTACACATCAACGTACTCAGCAAATGTCCCGTTTGGCTTAGGTGGACTAGCTTTATGTGGGGTTAAGCTCAAGCTGTTGCTTTTAGTTGGTCAGATATTTATTATTAATGGAAGCCAAGTTTTATCAATAACCAACCCGTGAATCATTTCCTCATCGAGGAACATCATTATCATCATCGAACCAAAACCATCAATAGAGCCATGAATCTCAGATCATTTGTATCTCTAATCAAAGAGGATCCCAAGGCCGCTCATAACCGCGAGCACGGCTGATATATCAGTTTCATAACACTCTGCAGAGGTTGCACACTTTACCCATGAGTCGTGATTCCCTTTCTGCCCGAGGACCGTGACTCCCCATTGATCACTTCCAAGGTGAACTGGCAGGGTCTCACTACGTGGCTTTTCCCTAGGGTCCTCACTATGCGAATGTTGGAAATGACCATTGCATAAAGTCCATCTGACGTCCCAAAACATATACCTCTGCCCTCAAGAAAAAGCCATGGGACGATGCCCGTACCCAGATCCATGAACGAGAATATAGGAGCCATAACAGATGCCTTCGTTTCCCAATGACCAAAAACCAGCACCCAACATAAGATTTCCCTAAATACTTGGCCAAGGGCATCCCATTTCACCCTCATGGTTGCACTGTTATCCCGGGTGGTCTCTCAACGAACAGGTCCTTACGGAGAGGTACTCAGGAAACAGCCTGAGCCCCCTAAAATGCCACAAGTATATCACCATCGTATCCAAAATAAAAGCATTGTATCATCAAGTAATTCTCATCATGTTCGTTGATTAGAGTGAAGCGCTAGCATGTAGTTAATCATAGTAACCCAAAAGGTAAATCAAGGACAAGGTAAATAGAAAGCTAGTAAATCCTTAGGTTATTCATAGTATGCGGGATAGTGTATTATAAAATAAATGGGACATAATGGGACTGAGGACACTTGCCTTCACCAAACAGATGCTCAGAGTCTCCAACTTTGTAGAACTCGAAGAGCTTGATCTTGGGACCAGTGGTTCACCAAATCTTGATCGTCGCTTCCTAAAAAAGCTCAGGAACAGATCACAATCTATTCGCGACGCGCAATGAATCCAAACAGGCACAAGCAAACATATACTTGCATAAGGACATTACACCATACAAAACAAAATATTATCAAAATGAGCAATATAAAAATAGAGAGTGCTTCTACGGTCACACGAGGAAATAAGCGCTGAAATCGAAACTATGGTTGAGACGGTATGGTTTTTCGGAAGGTTTGCACAATAAACGTGTAACCTATGTTCTAGGTCGATTCTAATTAATATAAATCATTTGCGGAAGATACTCTAAAGAAATACCTAATGTGGCATTAATCGAGATTGTAATTTGATAGGAAACCACGTTTTTTAAATTGGTCGGATTATATTTATGAACACGACACACAAGACTCACTATGTTTAAACATATAATAAATTTATAAACGACACGATATACGGGTACCACTAAATTATATCATTTTATATTAATCTAATATTGAATATAACGTCTAAGTCGGCATAATCGCTTAACAGGTTCGATCGAACTATTATTTTAACTAACCGGCGCTAAACAAGAAATTAATTATTTAACATGAACGATGCAGCGAAGTGATTTTATCAAAGCGCCTGAATAGTGATTTATGCGAGACAACCCTGCGGCACGCGCGAAGGACATGTGAAACAACCCTGCGGCACGCGCGAAGGAGCACACGACAGCACGCACGACAACACGTGACCATGTGACTAGCGCGTGACGACGCGCGCGAACAGCACGCGACAACACGTAAACCATACGCGTGGCGCGAACGCGCGAGCGAACGATGATGACGTACAAGCAGCACGCGAATGACACGCGAAACAGTGTGCCACCGCATGTGGAACAGGCCACGCGACAGGCCGAGAAAAACTAATTAGATGTCGTGTTTAAACTAAACAAGTATTAAACAAATAAAAGTATTTAAGCTAATATCAACCGTGCTAATGTTTATTATCAAAGCGCAAGTCGAACACTACACTTTTAATCTAATTAAAATATTAATCTAACAATTATTAGTCGAGCAAACCTTAAGTTAACTATCGGAAATACCCAACCAGACAAATTATCATTATTAACATACGTGTTTACAAGCGAAAACAATTTATTATCACTCGCAGACGCCACGCGACATACGTGACGACACGTGAGAAACACGTGACACGCGAACCAGACGCGCGACACACGTGACCTAGCGCGCGGACAACGTGCGGCGATGTGCATGATCCACACGCGAAGAGAACGTGTCGAGACACGCGCAAAACAGCACGCGCGATCCAGCACACCATCGCGCGCGGAACAACATGCGCGACATACAAGAAATATCTAAATAGATGACGCGCATACACTAAGCGAGTATTAATGTAAAATATTTGAGTTGGTATTAATCAAATTAACGAGTATTTGTAAAGCACAAGTTAGAACTATAAATTAGTTTTAATTGAAAAGTCGTTATTTAACCACTATCGAATGAACAAATAATTAATTACTTAAGACCTGCGACAAACCAAAATAACGTGACTAATACGAAATTGATGTTGTTACGAAGTTAACGCGTCTGGAACGAGTCGTGATGGATTTACGACGCAATTTATATTGAATAAATAGTGATATACAGAATAAATACGACGTGGTGCGATATTATTGGCAAGAGCTAAGCCACACGAATGGCCACACGGTCGCAGCCACACAAGCTCCTGCGTGGTGGCCAAACACCAAACGACAACTTGGGCCACTAAGGGAAAGACACGTAGCCAGCTGATGGGGAGTGGGGATGGTTTTCTCTCTAATCTTTTCTGCACCCGAACAACAGTTTCTTCCTCCACGGATGGAATAGAGAACAGAGGGAGAGGAGGCCAGCTAGCAGGGGATTTTGCCGGCCACGACGGTTTCCACGTCTGGGGAGGGGCCTGGCTCGCCTGCGCGCCACCAAGTGCCTGCTGGCCGTGCCCTGGGGCTCGCCGGTGGGAGTGCGCTCGGCTGCTGGCAGCAGCACGCCGGCAATGGCCGAGATGCTGTGCCCGGGGAGAGAGGAGGGCTGGGCGCTGCGTGGGGTTGCTGGCCGCGCTGAGGCCTTGGTGGGCTAGCCGGGACTGGCCGCCGCGCTGGCCATGAGCCAAGCGCGCCGAGCTCGCGCGCACCCGCGCCGGGATGCCGCGCCCGGGGACGCCGCGTGCCATGGCCTCCTGGCCGGCCAAGTTATAGCGCGCGCAGGGGCATTGCCTAGACACAACGCGATCGTTCGCCTGGAGGTGCAGTCGCGCCCTGGTCAAGAAGTCAACCGGGGGTTCCGGCCAGGATTCATGTGCGCTCGGCTGCTGGGAAGGTCACGCGTCGCGGTGAGGAGCAGGACGGAGGTGCCGCACATGCTGGTGGCCTATCCTGAGCGCACAGGTCGTCGCTACCGCGAGCTTAGGGGTCTGCGAGGAAGAGAGGGAGAAGGAGAGGGGTCCTGCGTACCTGGTAACCGCTGCCCTTCACGCCTGTGATCTGGATCCGGGGCGAGACGAGGAGCTTTGCGACGGCTAGGGATGCATTTATAGAAAAGAGAGGATGTAGAAGGCGGTTGTAAAATTTGTCGCAGATCGCGTCATGGCCGAGTGAAAAAAGACGGTCACGCGACGAGTTGCGCAATACAGTGTACGACAGAGGCTGAGTCAGACGGATGGTAGAAAGGGTTAGATAAAATTAGACGAAAATGGTTAGAGCTGGCTCGCGGACCAGAGATCACGGGGTGGAAGGCGAAGGGGTAGACGAGGATAGACAAGGATTATGTCGACGACGCGAGCAGCATGCCGTTCGCGGGAAGAAGTGGTTCGATGATCTCGTGAAAAAGAGCACGAGATCGGGAACGGATCAACGAGAGAAAGAGATATATATATATTATCGAGTTTCCAAAAAAAAACTTATACTTTTCGCAACTACTACATTTTTGGTATTTAATTAATATTAGAAAGACTAAAAATTCATATTTTAATACTCGGAGAAACATTTCGAAGGTCCCAGCAATCCCTAAAAACACTATCGAGATAATCTTTTTATGTTGCGAAAACCTTTTACACCCATAAACAATATGCAACGACATGAATGCAACAATCAAAGCTTCTCTAGCTAGGCTTTTATTTTACTACCGCAAAACTCATATATATATATATATATAATAATAAAATAACTCTCCATCATTTAGAAAAAGAGAAGAAAAGCAGGTAAAGAAGAGGGTAACACCTGAATTTGGTGGATATTAGAAAAGAAATTTTATACCTCCAAATTTAGGGTGTTACAGTCGCGGCCTCGGCCCTCTCCACGCGGCTCTCCAGGGCGACGAGCCGCTCCTGCAGCTGCTCGGCGCGCTCCCTGGCAAGCTTGCCCTCCGCCCGCGCTAGATTGGCCTCCACCTGCGCAGCCTGCGCCTTGACGAGGGCCTCGTTGGTCTCCCTCCTCTCCCCCACCAGTTGGCGCCGGAGGTCAGCCTTCTCCCCCTCCAGCGCGGCCACCTTGTCCGCCAGCTTGCGACACTTACTGTCGGCGGCCGATTTTTCACGGACGGCGTCCGCATGTTGCGTCCGAAGTCTCTCGACTTCGGCAGACACAACTGCCGTGAGGACCCCCGACACCGTGCGGTTGGCGAAGTCAGCCACCTGCAGAACACACGTAAGACCGCGGCCACAGAAAAAAAACGGAGCCTAGCTCAACGGACCTGACTTAGTGCCTCTGTCACCTCCTTCAGCCGGCGGGACGCAGCGCCCGCCTCATCCCTGACAGCCGCCAGTGCCGACATCTCGCCTCCGGCACTAAGAGCACCGCCCTTCGCCTTCGGCACTACGGCAGCCGCCATGGCCGCCGCGGCAGGCGCAACAATAGCAAGCTGGCCCTCGTCCGACCCTGCAACGTATCAACGAATTAAAAAAAACGAGAACGAGCCAAGGGCTTACCACCAAGATAGTCGTCCACACTAATATCGGTGGCAAAGTCGACGACGCGCTTGCCCGACGACGGCAACTCTCGGGCCGCCTTCGCGACCTCTGACACCCTGCTGGACGGCGGCACAGCCTTCGTCGATTTGGAACCACCGCGCGTCTGCCGCTGCCTCCGGCGCCTTGCTAAATACAGGGCCGCCCGACTTCGCCGCCAACGGCGGCTTGCCTCCGCTAGGGGCCGCAGCCTTCGCAGCCCCCCGCTGCCTCTTCGGCCGGGCTTCATGAAGCCTGACAACCGCCTGGCGCTTTTTGTGCAGCTCCCTGGCGATCCTTGTCCATCACTGCCAACACAATAGCAGCAATATTCCGCCCGTAAGGAAACACTTTCCATTCACGAACCATGCGAGATGTAAAAAAGTCTTCGCCGGCCGCGCGGGGGATAGGAACATTCCTACGCCACCAACCCCCGGTAACCCTCAGCATCCGCGCCGAAGACTCCCGGAGCTCGGGCGAAGACATCCTTCCCCCCGGTGCCGCGCAAGTCCTCATCAACTCTCTAGCAAAACAATCGGAAACCCCAAGTCCTCCCATAGCAGTACCTAATTTCCTCTTTTTAGAGGATGGGGCGGCTGCCGGTGCAGGGTCGTCTCCAGTCTCCACCACCGGCATCTTCCCACGGCGGTCCACATCGTCTTGGCCGGGGTAGCCGCCATACGGAAGTTGATTCAATTCAAAAACCCTGTTCAAACGGTCATTCGACCCGCGGATATCCCAGCTACACTGGCCCTCTGTCCTCGGCACGTACCGACCAACGAGCCGTACCGCCCCATCCTCCGTCTCACGCACAAAGGCGGCCGGATCGCGGCTTTGCAGATTCAGCGCGAAGGCAGGACTTCGCACCATCTTCCCACCATGGGAAGGCATCCGGCGAGGGCACACTTCGCCCAACGCCCAGCCATGCGCCAAGGGCCATACCCCGTACGCCACAAATTCTTCAACCAAATCGCGCCCACTGCTCAGGCCGGCGGCGCACCGAAGGGCCCCTTCGTCCGCATCTCCCTCCGCCACCTCAAAGGACGGGTATGCTGAGTAAAAATGTGAACACATCTCGGACACGGGGAGCCCCTCACGGCCTTCGACGGTACCCTCAGCGACATAAAACCAAAACTCATTCCAGTTGCCCCACTTGTTGCGGGCGCAAGGAACCAACTCGACTACCTGCATCGTGGTCTTGCCGGTCTTCGGCGTAAACGTACAGGACCCAAACTGGGCAACTTCATCTCCAATCATCCTCTTCTGCCAGTGCAGACAGTAGTACTTCGCAAAGACTTCGACTGATGGCTGTCCGCCGTACGAAGTCGTCGCCCAGACATACTTCGACAGAGCCACCACGGCATTCGGAGTCAGCTGATGTATCTGAACGTTAAACCTGCGCAGGACTTCGCCGACAAATCGGTGCGCAGGCAGGCGGAGACCGGTGGCGAAGAACGCCTCGAACACAACCAACTCGCCCTCCGGCTCGGGGACTTCCTCCATCCCTGGGACACGAGCAACTCCGCCGCCAAAGTAACCCAGCCGCTGCATATCTTGCACGCGGACCGACGACATCCGCGACACGCCAAAATCCACAGAATCGCCAGCGCGCAACTCCTCCGCCACCAAACTACTCAGCGTCTCCTCAGACGAGGCGTAGGCCGGCGGCGAGGCGTCGGCCGGCGGTGTAGCGGCAGCAGAAGAAGAGGAGGTCGGCATCGCTACGTACCGTCGGCGGCGACGGGCGGTCTGCTTCACTCGAGCCAGATCTCCGGCGAACAAAAGCAAGGCGGGCAGACGAGCAGCAAGACGGTGGAAAAGGAGGCTAGGGTTTGCACGGAGCGCGGAAGGTGAAGTTCAAAAAGCGCCGACCCCCGCCCCCTTTTATAGACAGGGCGCGGTGCTTCGGGAAACCCGCAATCCAACAGTACGGTGTCAATCAACGGTCATGTCAAAAACCCCCGCGGAACCACTTCGAGCGAGGACAGCGTCTCCTCCATCTAGCGACGCTTCGGCACCAGGTGACTTTGTCGAACTGGTCCCTCGGAGGGCAAATGTTGGGGCGAAGGCAAAGCCGCCACCCTTCGCTCGAGGCCTTCGCTGCAGTCACTGGTCCGACGGAGACAAAACGGGCAGGGACACCCTTCGCTTGATACGGCGCCAGACGAAGGCCTGCGACGTCGTCACCCCACCGTGCGGCCTCGTCCAGCTCAGAGGCCCACGTGTGATCCGGCCCATTGTAACGGGCCCCGCGTGGCCGATGAGTGTTACGGGCCTAATTTGCAAAGGCATTCCTGTAATTACAGTCTGTAACCCTGCTTTATGGGAATATTCTGGGGATAACCTAGGTATCTGAGGGCACATGCGTCCTTAGCACAAGGCGCTGGGCGCTCAGACACCTATAAATACCCCCGCACAGTGCCCGTGAGGGGGCAGGTTAACAGAGCTATTGCCATCTTGCGCGAGAACCCTGTTGACGTCATTGTTCACCCTTGTTGGATCCCCTTGCAACTGAGAGCAAGTTCCAACACCCATGCCCTAGCGTGGAGGCGCGGCCATGACACGGCCACCAATCTGTTTTTCCAGGAGAAAAAGGGAAACGAGTTTGCATATATATGTGATAAAGAAACCATCAACTTTATCTCCTGCAAGGCCACACGCACCCACCTCCTGCATGGCCGCATGCAAGGGTCATGCGTGCATGACACTCGGCTATATGTGTTAATTACATATTAAAATGTTTTAGCACAATGATTTGGATGACTAGAGGATAACCTATTATATGTGTCGGGGACCATAATTAGGGGTACCCCCAAGACTCCTAATCTCAGCTGGTAACCCCCATCAGCACAAAACTGCAAAGGCCTGATGGGCGCGATTCAGGTCAAGGCTCCGTCCGCTCAAGGGACATGATCTCGCCTCGCCCGAGCCCAGCCTCGGGCAAAGGCAGCCGACCCAGGAGGATTCAAGTCTCGCCCGAGGGTCTCCTCAAGCAATGGACGCACCTTCGGCTCGCCCGAGGCCCAGGCTTCGCTGAGAAGCAACATTGGCCAGATCGCCACGCCAACCGACCATATCGCACGAGCATTTAATGCAAGGATCGATTGACACCATATCCTGACGCGTGCTCCTCAGTCGACAGGGCCGAAGTGACCACAGTCACTTCGCCGCCCCACTGACCGACCTGACAGGAAAACAACGCTGCCTGACCTGCTCCGACTGTTGTGCCACTCGACAGAGTGAGGCTGACAGCAGCTAAGTCCAGCCTCGGGCGCCATAGGAAGCTCCGCCTCGCCCGACCACAGAGCTCGGGCTCAACCTCGACGCCGGACGACGGACTCCGCCTCGCCCGACCCCAGGGCTCGGACTCAACCTCGACGCCGGACGACGGTCTCCGCCTCGCCCGACCCTAGGGCTCGGACTCAGCCTCGACCTCGGAAGACGGACTCCGCCTCGCCCGACCCCAGGGCTCGGACTCAGCCTCGACCTCGGAAGACGGACTCCGCCTCGCCCGACCCCAAGGCTCGGACTCAGCCTCGACTCCGGAAGGCGGTCTCCGCCTCGCCCGACCCCCGGGGCTCGGACTCAGCCTCGACCTCGGAGGAGCCTCCGCCTCGCCCGACCTCGGGCTCGGACCGACCACGCCACAAGGGGGTCCATCATTACCCTACTCCTAGCTAGCTCAGGCTACGGGGAACAAGACCGGCGTCCCATCTGGTTCGCCCCGGTAAACAAATAATGATGGCACCCCGCGTGCTCCATCACGACGGCGGCTCTCAGTCCCTTACGGAAGCAAGGAGACGTCAGCAAGGATCCGACAGCTCCGAAAGCTGTACTTCCACAGGGCTCAAGCGCTCCTCTGACGGCCACGACATCACATGAATAGGGCGCCAAAACCTCTCCGACAGCCACGACGGCATGTACTTAGGGCTCTGGCTCCTCTCTGCTAGACACGTTAGCACACTGCTACACCCCCCATTGTACACCTGGGCCCTCTCCTTACGTCTATAAAAGGAAGGTCTAGGGCTCTCGTACGAGAAGGTGGCCGCGCAGGAGAACGGGCCGACGCACAAGGATCTCGCTCTCTCTCTCTCCCACGCGAACGCTTGTAACCCCCTACTGCAAGCGCATCCGCCCTGGGCGCAGGACAACACGAGGCCGTGGTTTCCCCTTACTGTTTTCCCCCTTGTGTCCCGTCTCGCGCCGACCCATCTGGGCTGGGACACGCAGCGACAATTTACTCGTCGGTCCAGGGACCCCCCGGGGTCGAAACGCCGACAGTTGGCGCGCTAGGTAGGGGGTTGCTGCGTGTTGACGAATAGCTTCCCGTCAAGCTCCAGATGGGTAGTCTCCAGCAACCACTCCAACCTGGGACGGTGCTCCGTTTCGAGAGTCTTGAGTTTATGTCCCAACGCGCTGGAGCTGACGACGCTTGCGGACGACCAGCCCCGCATTGTCGAAGTTCGCCCCCTCCGCTAGGCCGGTGGGCGCCTTCTTCCCTGAATGCTGAAGGAGAGGGTGACCCACGAACCCGTGCGGGGGGTAGAGCTTCGGCTCAGCTCGCCCTCCGCCCCAGCAAGGATGATGAAGATCCTTGAAGCTGAGGGCGGGGCAGAGGCCACAGCCCGGCTTGCTTCTCCCCACTATCAAATTGGTGGCACCGTCTTGGGTGACCACCGGCGAGGGGATGCAGCCGGACTGCCTGATGAAAATCCTTGAAGACGAGCGATGGCTGAAAGGTACCAACTTCCGCGAAGTTGCGTTCCTCCAACGACGACAAGACGAAAGCAACACGGGCGCTCCCCATCCGGGGGCTCGGAAGGTGGAAGGGCGCGATACATGAGGAGAGTGCGAAGACGTGGTTGCCATCCAAGGGGGTCGCCCTCCTTTTAAAGGCGACTCTCCCCACTTGTGTCCTCAGCCGTCGCGGACTGAGTCTTCACCAACACGCTCCAAGGTCCTCCCCCTACGACACGGGGGCTGGGTCCCACGCGTCATGCAAGCTGGCCCAGGACAGAAGGAGCCAAACCACCACGCACGGAGCGCGTAACTGCCGAACGGTTACAAGCACTCCCCCACTTTCGCCCAGACCAGCGGCTGAAAGGGCAAACCGCCATGCGGGCGGCATGAAACCGCACCAAGGGGGCGCACCCTTTCGACTTCGACACGTCCAGCATGGGGCCCATGCCCACACGTCATGTAACCGACGCGCCGGTTACTACGTTAGAGAAACTGCACCGCCACTTGCGCCAGTACCGTGCCTTCTCGACTGCGGAACCGATGCCGCGACTCGAGGCAACCTTGCGCATGGCCCAACAGTGCCAACCGAGCACATCGGTCACAGGTCAGTCCGCCGCAAGAGAAGGCGCGACGGTCGACATGGCCAAAAGTGGGCCGGCAGTAATGTCGGCGGCAGGCGGGCGGAAGCAGCAGTCAAATCATCCGCAGGCTCACGTCCCCTCCTGGGACAGCGAGAGAGCCCTCTCCCACGACGTGAAGACGACGCGCCCGTGTTCCGTTCCTCGAACGGCTCGCACACACACAACGGCTGCCCCGCGAACCACTCGTCCCGTCGCATTAACTCTGCGGCTGGACAGGCGGCACCTTTGGCAGGCGAAGCAGGCGACGCTTCACCTCCGCCATGATGACCGCGTCAAAAAAGGTACGCCACATCGTTCGATTTCATATCCCTTTTCTTCCCCTTTCTGAGAGCACCTAGAGGGGGGGTGAATAGGTGATCCTGTAAAAACTTAAACTTATAGCCACAAAAACTTGTTAAGTGTTAGCACAATGATTGCCAAGTGGCTAGAGAGGAGTCTCAACAAAACACAATACCACAAGAGATCAATCACAGAGACGACACAGTGGTTTATCCCGTGGTTCGGCCAAGACCAACGCTTGCCTACTCCACGTTGTGGCGTCCCAACGGACGAGGGTTGCAATCAACCCCTCTCAAGCAGTCCAAAGACCCACTTGAGTACCACGGTGTTTTGCTTGCTTTTTCTCAATCCCGTTTGCGAGGAATCTCCACAACTTGGAGCCTCTCGCCCTTACAATTGAAGTTCACAAAGAAACACAGAGCAAGGGGGAATGAGCAACGCACACAAGACTTCAAAAGATCAGAGCAACAACACGCACACAAGTCGCAACAAGAGCTCGCAACACAACTCAAAGAGTTCACAACTCCACAAGAGCTCTATATGCTATCACAATGAAACGAATGCGCGAGATCGATGTCTTGGTGCTTAGGAATGTTGTAGGAATACTTGGTGTCCTCCTCCATGCGCCTAGGGGTCCCTTTTATAGCCCCAAGGCAGCTAGGAGCCGTTGAGAACAAATCTGGAAGGACATCCTTGCCTTCTGTCATCGGGCGCACCGGACAGTCCGGTGCACACCGGACATTGTCCGGTGCCCGATTTCTTTCCTTAAATGGCGAAGCCGACCGTTGCAGATCTGGGAGCCGTTGGCGCACCGGACATGTCCGGTGCACACCGGACAGTCCGGTGCCCCCTTCCGACCGTTGGCTTGGCCACGTGTCGCGCGCAGAATCCGCGGCCGACCGTTGGCTCACCGGACAGTCCGGTGCACACCGGACAGTCTGGTGAATTTTAGCCGTACGCCGTCAGCGAATTCCCGAGAGCGGCTACTTCGGTCGAGGCAGCCTGGCGCACCGGACACTGTCCGGTGCACCACCGGACAGTCCGGTGCACCACCGGACAGTCCGGTGCCCCAAACCGAAACAGCCTCTTGGCTGTACACAACCAACTCTTTCCTTTTCTTTTTCTTCCTGTTTCCAATACTTAGACAAGTATATTAGTACACAAAACCAATGTACTAAGACTTAGAAACATACGTTTGCTCTTGATTTTCACTTTATTCATCCATAAACATGAATTCACATTTAAGCACTTGTGTTGGCACTCAATCACCAAAATACTTAGAAATGGCCCAAGGGCACATTTCCCTTTCAATCTCCCCCTTTTTGGTGATTTATGCCAACACTACATAAAGCAACTAGAACAAGTGCAATATCACTTCGAATAAAAACTCAAATTTATTTTGATTCAATTTGGCATATATGGATCATCCTTTGCCACCACTTGGTTTGTTTTTGCAAATCAAACTCAAATCTCTATCTCTAAGTCAAACACACATGTTGAAGCATAAAGAGAGTCATTCCAAAAGAGATTGATCAAAGATTTCAAAAACTCCCCCTATTTCCTATAATCAATACTTATCCCCACAAGAAGTCAACTTTTGACAAGAGATACAACAAAAGAGTTTTGAAAAAACCAAAAGCTCTATTCTACTGTTTTCAAAATTTCTCAAGTGGTAGCTGATCCATTTATTGCTTTGGCCTTTATTTTCTCCCCCTTTGGCATCAAGCACCAAAACGGGATCAATCTTGGCCCTTTAACCCCATTGCCTCACCAAAATCTTCAACTAAGAGCAAATAGGCAATAAGAGTATAAAGATGAACTTGGAAAAGTTACTCTTTTCATCGGAGTGCAGTGGAAGTCTTGCATGGTCCAAGTCCACCTTTTCCCTTTCAATCCTTCTTTAAGACTAAAGCATCAAACTCAAGCACATGGTTAGTCTCAAAGGGTCAAGTTGTAACACATCTCCCCCTAAACATGTGCATCACTTTGCAACGGACTTGTGAGGTCCAGGGAGTGTTTGTACAACTTGAGCACCATTATTAAGCAACAAAATGCATAAGGAATATGATCAAAGGCATAAACACATGTATGCTACAAATCAATCCAAGTTCCGCGAATCTAAGACATTTAGCTCACTACGCAACCTGCAAAAGGTCTTCTCATCTAGAGGCTTGGTAAAGATATCGGCTAGCTGGTTCTCGGTGCTAACATGAAACACTTCGATATCTCCCTTTTGCTGGTGGTCTCTCAAAAAGTGATGCCGGATGTCTATGTGCTTTGTGCGGCTGTGCTCAACAGGATTTTCTGCCATGCGGATAGCACTCTCATTGTCACATAGGAGTGGGACTTTGCTCAGATTGTAGCCAAAGTCCCGGAGGGTTTGCCTCATCCAAAGTAGTTGCGCGCAACACTGTCCTGCGGCAACATACTCGGCCTCAGCGGTGGATAGGGCAACGGAAGTTTGTTTCTTAGAGTTCCACGACACCAGGGACCTTCCTAAGAATTGGCACGTCCCTGATGTACTCTTCCTATCGACCTTACATCCAGCATAGTCGGAATCTGAGTATCCAACCAAGTCAAAGGTAGACCCTTTTGGATACCAGAGCCCGAAACAAGGCGTAGCAACCAAATATCTTAGAATTCGCTTCACCGCCACTAAGTGACACTCCTTAGGATCGGATTGAAATCTAGCGCACATGCATACGCTAAGCATAATATCCGGTCTACTAGCACATAAATAAAGTAAAGACCCTATCATTGACCGGTATGCTTTTTGATCAACGGAATTACCTCCTTTGTTGAGGTCGGTGTGTCCGTCGGTTCCCATCGGAGTCTTTGCGGGCTTGGCGTCCTTCATCCCAAACCGCTTTAGCAGATCTTGCGTGTACTTCGTTTGGGAGATGAAGGTGCCGTCCTTGAGTTGCTTCACTTGGAACCCAAGGAAGTAGTTCAACTCGCCCATCATCGACATCTCGAATTTCTGCGTCATTACCCTGCTAAACTCTTCACAAGACTTTTGGTTAGTAGAACCAAATATTATGTCATCGACATAAATTTGGCACACAAACAGATCACCATCACATGTCTTAGTAAAGAGAGTTGGATCGGCTTTCCCAACCTTGAAAGCATTAGCAATTAGAAAGTCTCTAAGGCATTCATACCATGCTCTTGGGGCTTGCTTAAGTCCATAGAGCGCCTTAGAGAGCTTACACACGTGGTCGGGGTACCGTTCATCCTCGAAGCCAGGGGGTTGCTCTACGTACACCTCCTCCTTGATCGGCCCGTTGAGGAATGCGCTCTTCACATCCATTTGGTACAACCTGAAAGAATGGTGAGCGGCATATGCTAGCAAGATACGAATTGATTCTAGCCTAGCCACAGGAGCAAAAGTCTCCTCAAAGTCCAAACCTGCGACTTGGGCATAACCTTTTGCCACAAGTCGAGCCTTGTTCCTCGTCACCACCCCGTGCTCGTCCTGTTTGTTTCGGAACACCCACTTGGTTCCCACAACATTTTGCTTAGGACGAGGCACCAATGTCCAAACTTCATTGCGCTTGAAATTGTTGAGCTCCTCCTGCATGGCTAATACCCAGTCCGGATCTAGCAAGGCCTCTTCTACCCTGAAAGGCTCAATAGAAGAGACAAAGGAGTAATGCTCACAAAAATTAACTAATCGAGATCGAGTAGTTGCTCCCTTGCTAATATCACCCAGAATTTGGTCGACGGGATGATCCCTTTGAATCATCGCTCGAACTTGGGTTGGAGGTGCCGGTTGTGCTTCTTCCTCCTTCACATGATCATCTTGTGCTCCCCCTTGATCACACTCCTCTTGATGAACCTGTTCATCGTTTTGAGTTGGAGGATGCATCATTGTTGAGGAAGAAGGTTGATCTTGCTCCAATTGTTCCTGTGGTCGCACATCACCAATCGCCATGGTGCGCATAGCGGCCGTTGGAACGTCTTCTTCATCTACATCATCAAAATCAACAACTTGCTCTCTTGGAGAGCCATTAGTCTCATCAAATACAACGTCGCTAGAGACTTCAACCAAACCCGATGATTTGTTGAAGACTCTATACGCCTTTGTATTTGAGTCATAACCTAACAAAAACCCTTCTACAGCTTTGGGAGCAAACTTAGAATTTCTACCCTTCTTCACTAGAATGTAGCATTTGCTCCCAAATACACGAAAGTAAGATACATTGGGTTTGTTACCGGTTAGAAGCTCATAGGACGTCTTCTTGAGGAGGCGATGAAGGTAGACCCTGTTGATGGCGTGGCAAGCCGTGTTCACGGCTTCCGACCAGAAACACTCAGGGGTCTTGAATTCTCCAAGCATCGTCCTCGCCATATCGATTAGCGTCCTGTTCTTCCTCTCTACCACACCATTTTGCTGTGGTGTGTAGGGAGCGGAGAACTCGTGCTTGATCCCTTCCTCCTCAAGGAACTCCTCCACTTGAAGGTTCTTGAACTCGGACCCGTTGTCGCTCCTTATCTTCTTCACCTTGAGCTCAAACTCATGTTGAGCTCTCCTGAGGAAGCGCTTGAGGGTCCCTTGGGTTTCAGACTTATCCTGCAAAAAGAACACCCAAGTGAAGCGGGAAAAGTCATCAACAATAACTAAACCATACTTACTTCCTCCTATGCTCAGATAGGCGATGGGTCCGAAGAGGTCCATATGTAGCAGCTCCAGGGGTCTTGATGTTGTCATCACATTTTTGGTGTGATGAGAGCCTCCCACCTGTTTCCCTGCTTGACAAGCTGCACAAGGTCTATCTTTTTCGAAATGAACATTGGTTAGACCTATCACGTGTTCTCCCTTTAGAAGCTTGTGGAGGTTCTTCATCCCCACATGTGCTAAGCGGCGATGCCACAGCCAGCCCATGCAAGTCTTAGCCATTAAGCATGCATCTAGACCGGCCTCTTCTTTTGCAAAATCAACTAAATAAAGTTTGCCGTCTAATACACCCTTAAAAGCTAGTGAACCATCACTTCTTCTAAAGACAGACACATCTACATTTGTAAATAGACAGTTATACCCCATGTTGCATAATTGACTAACAGATAGCAAATTATATCCGAGAGACTCTACTAAAAACACATTAGATATGGAGTGCTCATTAGAAATTGCAATTTTACCTAACCCTTTTACCTTGCCTTGTTTCCCATCACCGAATATAATTGAATCTTGGGAATCCTTATTCTTGACATAGGAGGTGAACATCTTCTTTTCCCCGTCATATGGTTTGTGCATCCGCTATCAATAATCCAGCTTGAACCCCCGGATGCATAAACTTGCAAGGCAAATTTAGGCTTGGGACTTAGGTACCCAACTCTTGTTGGGTCCTACAAGGTTAGTCACAATTTCCTTAGGGATCCAAATGCAAGTTTTATCACCCTTGCATTTTGCCCCTAACTTCCTAGCAATCACCTTTCTATCCTTTCTACAAATTGCAAAAGAAGCATTCAAAGCATGATATATTGTAGAAGGTTCATTGACTTTCCTAGGAACATTAACAACATTTCTCCTAGGCATATTGTGAATAACATTTCTTCTACCAACCTTTCTATCATGCACAACATGAGAACTAGAAGCAGTCATAGCATAAAAATCTTAAGCATGTGAATCAAAAGCATCATAACTTCTAGAAGCATTTCTAGAATTTTTCCTATCATGATACAAAAAGGCATGGTTCTTTTTAGCACTAGTAGCCATAGGGGCCTTCCCTTTCTCCTTAGCGGGAATGGGAGCCTTATGGCTTGTTAAGTTCTTGGCTTCCCTTTTGAAGCCAAGTCCATCCTTAATTGAGGGGTGTCTACCAATCGTGTAGGCATCCCTTGCAAATTTTAGCTTATCAAATTCGCTTTTGCTAGCCTTAAGTTGAGCATTAAGACTAGCCACTTCATCATTCAATTTAGAAATTGAAACTAGATGTTTACTACAAGCATCAACATTAAGATCTTTACACCTAGTGCACGTTTCAACAATTTCTACACAAGATGTTGATTTACTAGCTACTTCTAGTTTAGCATTTAAGTCATCATTAACACTCTTTAAAGTAGCAATGTTTTCATGACAAGAAGATAATTCACTAGAAAGCACTTCATTTCTTTTAACTTCTAAAGCATAGGATTTTTGTGCCTCTATAAACTTATCATGTTCATCATACAACAAATCCTCTTGCTTTTCTAAAAGCCTATCCTTTTCATTCAAGGCATCAATCAATTCATTGATTTTATCAATTTTATTTCTATCCAATCCCTTGAACAAACTAGAGTAATCTATTTCATCATCACTAGACTCATCGTCACTAGAAGAATCATAAGTGATATCATTACGAGTGATTACCTTCTTCTCTCTTGCCATGAGGCAAGTGTGACGCTCGTTGGGGAAGAGGGATGACTTGTTGAATGCAGTGGCGGCGAGTCCCTCATTGTCGGAGTCAGACGAGGAGCAGTCCGAATCCCACTCCTTGCCAAGATGAGCCTCGCCCTTTGCCTTCTTATAATTCTTCTTCTTCTCCCTCTTGTTCCCTTGGTCCTGATCACTATCATTGTCGGGACAGTTAGCAATAAAATGACCAAGCTTACCGCATTTGAAGCACGAACGCTTCCCCTTGGCTTTGGTCTTGCTTGGCTGTCCCTTGCGACCTTTAAGCGCCGTCTTGAATCTTTTGATGATGAGGGCCATCTCTTCATCATTAAGTCCGGCCGCCTCAATTTGTGCCACCCTGCTAGGTAGCGCCTCCTTGCTTCTTGTTGCCTTGAGAGCAAGGGGTTGAGGCTCGTTGATCGGTCCATTCAAGGCGTCGTCCACGTATCTTGCCTCCTTGATCATCATCCGCCCGCTTACGAATTTTCCGAGTACCTCCTCGGGCGTCATCTTCGTGTACCTGGGATTCTCACGAATATTGTTCACGAGATGAGGATCAAGAACGGTAAATGACCTTAGCATTAGGCGGACGACGTCGTGATCCGTCCATCGCGCGCTTCCGTAGCTCCTTATTTTGTTGATAAGGATCTTGAGCCGGTTGTATGTTTGCGTCGGCTCCTCGCCCCTTATCATCGCGAATCGTCCGAGCTCGCCCTCCACCAACTCCATCTTGGTGAGTAAGGTGACATCATTCCCCTCATGAGAGATCTTGAGGGTGTCCCAAATTTGCTTGGCATTGTCCAAGCCGCTCACCTTGTGATACTCGTCCCTGCACAAAGAGGCTAGCAACACAGTAGTAGCTTGTGCATTTTTATGGATCTGTTCATTAATAAACGAAGGACTATCCGAGCTATCAAATTTCATTCCACTTTCCACAATCTCCCAAATGCTTGGATGGAGAGAAAATAGGTGTGTACGCATTTTGTGACTCCAAAATCTGTAGTCCTCTCCATCAAAGTGAGGAGGCTTGCCAAGTGGAATGGGGAGCAAATGAGCATTTGAGCTGTGCGGAATGCGCGAATAATCAAAAGAAAAGTTTGAGTTAACCGTCTTTTGTTTGTCGTAGTCGTCGTCCTTGTGGGAAGAAGTTGTAACGCCCTGAATTTGGGGGTAGAATTTTTTCTTCTTTTCTTTCACCAAATTCAGGCGTTACCCTTTTCTTTTTCTCATTCCCTCGCTAAACCTTGATCTTTTCCAAAGTTATAACGGAGTTCGGCTTGGAATTCCCGTGTAAAGAAAAACCCTAAAATTACTTGATGTTGTTTGATGCACCATGCCGAACTATGCATTCTCTGATTTGCTTAGAGATGTAAGTGCATTCATTTAGAAAGATCGGATTTCGAAAAGGAGAAAAACCTTTTCTTTCTTTTTCTTTTTCTTTCTCTCTCTTCCGCGCCGTGGGCCGCCCTGGCCGGCCCAGCCGCCCCCCCCCCCCCGCGCGCCCCCTTTGGGCCCATTGGCCCAGCCGCCCCTCCCAACCCCCCCAAATCCCCCCAATCCCTCTCCCTCCCCCTCATTCTCTCTCTCCCCACCCCAGCCGCCGCCCCTGCCCTAGCCGCCTGCCCCTGCTCGTCGCCGGCTCGGCCGCCCGTCCCCGTCCCCGGTGAGATCCCCCTCCCCCTCTCCTCCCTCCCCCATCTCCCCTCCCCTTCCCCCTACCCGGCTCGGCCGCCCCAGCGCCCCGGTCCGGCCGCCCAGCTCGGCCGCCGCCGCCCCTGCGCGCCCAGCTCGGCCGCCCCTGGCCGGCTCGGTCGCCCCTGCGCGCCCTGCCCCGCCCCATGGCCGGCTCGGCCGCCCCCTGCCCCTGCGCCCCGCCGGTTCGGCCGCCCCCCCCCCCCCCCCCCCCGCCAGCTCGGCCGCCCGCCGCCGGCTTGGCCGCCCCCGCCCCTGCCCAGGCCGGTTCAACCGCCCCCTGGCCGGTTCAACCGCCCCCCTTTTTTATTTTATTTTATGTTCTTTTATTATTGTTATTTATTTTATTTTAGGCAAGTTAATCATTGTTCATGTTATTGAAATAGGAAACTTAATTTAGAATTCCGTTTCGCTAGTTAATTCATATGATCAATTGTTTATCCAGTTCAATGTTGATCAACTAAAAATGACTAGGTTTCCATTAGTACATATAACTGAATTCTTTTGTTAGAACCAATTGTAACTAATCATTAGTGCATAAGCTTTAACCCCCCCTCGCGAGACCTTTCCCGTTTCCTTCTAACCATAATGAATGTGATATCGAATGTCATACTTGATGCATATTCACTTTAATGGTTCCCTTGTATGATGTACTGTTTGTTTCCCAATTTGAATGGATGAATGTATGTATGCTTGCAATCGCATAGAGAACGATCCGGTCGAAGAGCCCGAGGAACTCGCAGGAGAAGCCCCTGAGCAGCAGTCGTTTGGTGGAGGCAAGTGTCCCTTGACCTATCTCTGTCCTATTCATTCTTTAATTCACCCCCCCGCATTACACATTTATACCTAAGGATTGACTAGCTTTTGTTGTCCATGTCCTTGTTTACCTATCTGGGTTGGATTATTATTATTATTAGTTAGCTTTATGCTATTGCTCAACTCTAATCAATGAACATGATGAGAATTATCTATGATACGCTGTTTTCCCTTCTCTTATTATGATGTTGTACTTGGGGTCTTCAAGGGGGCTCGAGCGGTTTCTCGAGTGCCTCTCCGTAAGGACCTGTTCTATGGATGACCGCCCGGGAAAACAGTGCAACCATGAGGGTGGAATGGGGTGCCCTTAGCTGAATAATTAGAGGATCCGGGGTGTAGTTCGCTTCGCCGTCGTGCCGTCAATGGGGCTCGGTGTATGCGGCTCGCTCTGCCAAGGTTGATTTGTCCCTTGGGGAGGAGTGCGGTACATTTAGGAAACCTAACGGGCGGCTACAGCCCCGGGGAATCTTTGTAAAGGCTACGTAGTGAAACCCTGCCTATTCACCTTGGTAGTGTTTAAGGGTTTGATCGGCCCGAGGCAAGAGGGAATCACGGCTTGTGGGTAAAGTGCACAACCTCTGCAGAGTGTTATGAAACTGATATATCAGCCGTGCTCGCGGTTATGAGCGGCCAAGGGAGCTCCAGTGATTAGTGGTACTTCATCAGAGACATTGTGGTACAGGTGGTTATGAGATCGATGGTTCTGGTTATGACTATGGTGCTGGTAAGTGGTATTCTTTCCGTTTGGAAAGGGTACATTGGGCTAATAACTTGGGTTAATGCTAAAACTTGGCTTTTTCTATTAGTAAATAATAATCTGACCAACTAAAAGCAACTGCTTGACTTATCCCCACATAAAGCTAGTCCACTACAGCCAAACAGGATACTTGCTGAGTATGTTGATGTGTACTCACCCTTGCTCTACACACCAAACCCCCCCCCCATCCCCAGGTTGTCAGCATTGCAACCACTGCTCAGGCGAAGATGAAGCTGTGGAAGGAGACTTCCAGGAGTTCCAAGACTACGACGAGTTCTAGGAGTGGGTTAGCGGCAACCCCCAGTCGGCTGCCTGTGAAGGCCGCGTTTATCTACGTTTCTTTTCCGCACTTTGATTTATTGTAAGAACTATATGGACGTCTCAGACGTATGATGTAATCAACTATTATTCCCTTTTAATACTATTTTGAGCACTGTGTGATGATGTCCATGTTATGTAACTGCTGTGTACGTGAATAACTGATCCTGGCACGTACATGGTTCGCATTCGGTTTGCCTTCTAAAACCGGGTGTGACATAAGTGGTATCAGAGCCGTGCTGACTGTAGGACCGCTAACCTAGAGTAGAATGGTCGTTCTAAGGACTATAGACCTCTGTCCCTTCCTTGACTTTGATATCCCTTCAAAAGTTGGTCATACCGATCAAACCTATGTTCTACTATATATTATACCTTGCTGAAAATCATGTTTTATTCTAATCCTTCATTTACTTATGATTCATTATTTGCTGGTCATATTAATTCTGTTCTCACCCTTTTGCTTGTGATGTCTTTTATAGATGGCTCGACTTAGACACACTGCACGTAAGTCCGTCATCCCCTTCTTACCCTCCCGCCTTGCTGAGCGTCCGCTTCGCCGTCCTGTGGCCGGACAGTCCAGCCACTTGGAGAGACTGCACCACCGCCTGCATGAGGAGCAGGAACGTCGACGACAGGAGCAGGAGCAGCAGGACTCTTCTTTCTCGCTCCAGCAGGAGATAGAGTCTGTGAGGAGCTGCTCCCCTGTGCTTCCCCTGGAGGCGCCCCCTGCACCACCACAGGGCGCCCCAGCCCCTGGAGTAGCTGCTGGAGGAGACCCAGATGACGGAGGTGGCGACGACAGCTCGAGCCACGACACCGACTTCTCTGCTAACCATGAGCTGGAAGGATGGTTTGCTCGATCCATCACTCGCGACGCTGCTCGCGGGTGTCACTTCCACGATGCGCTCGATACCCTGCTACGTCGGGCACTTAACCGGCATACTTGGTCCATCGAGTATCGCTGTGTGGTCTACCAGCACTGTCGCGGGATCTACCCGGACCGCTGGGAGGCAACCTGCTTGGTGCGCCGTCCGGAGAACAGTCTCCAGGGTGCAGAGGCCTGCTCAGAGCACTATTCTATCTCTGAGCGGGACTCAGCTGAGGCAGCCATGCAAGATGCTGCACGGCGTGCGCTTTCGCACTACTGCTCGGTTTTCGGTGGGGTAGCTGACGGTCTTGACCTGAAGTATTACCCCCGCCGTTCATCTGGCAGCACAGGAGGCGTGATTGTCTCACCTGTCGGTGAGGGCAATCCTAGGTTGAGCAGCACAGTCAACCTAGCCGCCGTGCTAAACACGGAGCTGGACCATGCACTGGACGAGCTGAGTAGGGCTCGTGCTGAGATCGCCCGGCTGCGGGCTGAGCGCGCGGAACGTCGTCACCTGGAGGATGGTTCCCCCGCTCCCGTCGGGACTCAGCATCTGTACCGCTCACCTCAGCGTGGACACCAGTCTTATGGCAACCCCGACTGCAAGACCAAGATAACTCTAGAACCATAGATCGTTAGAGTTGGATCTTGTAATTAATACGAAATATATATATACATAGAAGCTTCAGTCTTAGCGTTAGTCTCAGTTTTAGTTAGTCTTAGTTAGACAGGGTAGTTTGCTATATCCTGTGCATTTATGTTTGTCATGATGAACTATGTTTGGTTTGGATCTTTGTAATGATTGTCACCAGAGTGTGGGTATCCCCTGCATTTTGGTTTACCTATTATGTTAATGGAGTTAGTTATATAGTTGGGAAACCCTTTATTCTACTTTCCTCTTTATCTGAGAAGCTGGGTGGTCTGTGTTGGAGATCAGTGAAGATGCTCATCTGTTCAGTGCTGTTGAAGGATTCTATACTCTTTTCTTATGCTGCAAGATTTGCCAGATCAGTTCTGATGTGTGGTTGCATTCTGCAGATGTCAGAGAACAGGCGTAGAGGAGGAAGGCGTGCTCAGCAGGAGCGAGCCGCTCAACAGGATGAGGTGCCCCAGCAGCAGCACCTGCCGCCCCCGCCCCCGATGTCCATCGAGCAGATGTTTCTGATGCAGACTCAAGCAGTTCAAGCCATCGGTCAGACTTTGGCCGCCATTCAGCAGCAGCAGCAACAGCAGCAGGCCCCACCTCAGCCTCAGCCTCAGATGCCTAGAGACAAGCGTGCTGAATTCATGAGAGGTCATCCACCAACGTTCGCTCATTCTTCTGACCCCATGGATGCTGAAGACTGGCTGCGCACTGTGGAGCGCGAGTTGCATACCGCTCAGTGCGATGACAGGGAGAAAGTCTTGTATGGTCCCCGTCTGTTGAGAGGAGCAGCCCAGTCATGGTGGGAGTCTTACCTCGCCACCCATGCCCACCCTGACGCCATCACCTGGGAAGAGTTCAGAGGAAGCTTTCGTCAGTACCATGTTCCTACAGGTCTGATGACAGTGAAGAAGGAGGAGTTCCTGGCTCTCAAGCAAGGGTCATCGTCTGTCAATGAATACCGGGACAGATTTCTGCAGTTGTCTCGCTATGCTCCTGAAGATGTTAACACCGACGCCAAGCGACAGTACCGTTTCCTGAGAGGCTTGGTTGACCCTCTGCAGTACCAACTGATGAATCACACCTTTCCGACATTCCAGCACCTGATTGACAGAGCAATCATGACAGAGAGGAAGCGTAAGGAGATGGAGGATCGTAAGCGCAAGATCAGTGGACCCCAGCCTGGAAGCAGCAACCGTCCTCGTTTCTCAGGCAATCAACCTCAGCAGTTCAGGCAGAACCAGCGTCCACCTCAGCAGCATCAGCAGTTCCAAAGGCAGTATCCTCAGCATCAGTACCAGAACCGTCAGAGCAATCAGTCAGGAGGTCAGTTTCAAAGGCAGAATCAGCAAGCACCTCGTCTTCCTGCCCCAGCAAACCAGCAGAACAGTCAGGCAGCACCAGCTCAGGTTGGAAACAGGGCATGTTTCCACTGTGGAGAGCAAGGCCACTGGGTGATGCAATGTCCGAAGAAGGCAGCCCAGCAGCAGTCAGGCCCCAATGCCCCAGCGAAGCAGAATGTGCCTCAGCCTGGAGCAGGCAATCGCCCCCAGCCGCGCTATAATCATGGAAGGCTGAACCACTTGGAGGCTGAAGCAGTTCAGGAGACCCCCGGCATGATAGTAGGTATGTTCCCAGTCGACTCCCATATTGCAGAAGTGTTATTTGATACTGGAGCAATGCATTCTTTCATTACTGCATCATGGGTAGAAGCACATAATCTTCCAATTACTACCATGTCAACCCCCATTCAAATTGACTCAGCCGGTGGTAGAATTCGAGCCGATAGCATTTGTTTGAATATAAGTGTGGAAATAAGGGGGATAGCGTTTCCCGCCAACCTTATAGTAATGGGTACTCAGGGAATAGATGTCATCCTAGGGATGAATTGGCTAGATAAGTATCAGGCAGTTATCAGCTGTGATAAAAGGACAATCAAGTTGGTGTCTCCACTAGGAGAGGAAGTGGTGACCGAGTTAGTCCCGCCTGAGCCAAAAAAAGGAAGTTGTTATCAGATGGTCGTTGATAGCAGTGAAGCAGACCCAATTGAGAGTATCAAGGTTGTGTCTAAGTTCCCAGATGTGTTTCCAAAGGACTTACCGGGTATGCCACCAGAGCGGAAAGTTGAGTTTGCCATAGAGCTTCTTCCTGGAACCGCCCCTATCTCTAAGAGAGCTTACAGAATATCTGGACCAGAGTTGGTTGAACTTAAGAAGCAAATTGATGAGCTGTCAGAGAAAGGTTACATTCGGCCAAGCACCTCGCCTTGGGCCGCTCCTGTCTTGTTCGTAGAAAAGAAAGATGGCACCAAAAGGATGTGTATCGATTACCGAGCTTTGAATGAAGTCACGATCAAGAACAAGTATCCCTTGCCCAGAATAGAAGATCTGTTCGACCAGTTGAGAGGAGCCAGTGTGTTCTCCAAGATTGATCTGAGGTCAGGTTATCATCAGCTCAGGATCCGACCTTCGGACATTCCGAAGACGGCATTTATTACCAAGTATGGTTTGTATGAGTTCACAGTGATGTCTTTTGGTTTGACCAATGCGCCAGCGTTCTTTATGAACTTGACGAACAGTGTATTCATGGATTACCTTGATAAGTTTGTGGTGGTATTCATTGATGACATTCTGATTTATTCTCAAAGCGAAGAAGAGCACGCAGAACATTTGAGGATGGTATTGCAGAGATTGCGAGAGCACCAGTTGTATGCAAAGTTGAGCAAGTGTGAGTTCTCGATCAGTGAAGTCCTGTTCTTGGGTCATATAATCAACAAAGAAGGATTGGCTGTGGATCCGAAGAAAGTGGCAGACATTCTGAACTGGAAAGCGCCAACAGATGCTCGAGGAATCAAGAGTTTCATTGGAATGGCCGGATATTATCGGCGATTCATTGAAGGGTTTTCGAAGATTGCAAAACCGATGACAGCGTTGCTAGGCAACAAAGTTGAGTTCAAGTGGACCCAGAAATGTCAAGAGGCCTTTGAAGCGCTGAAAGAGAAGTTGACTACAGCGCCTGTCCTAGTCTTGCCTGATGTGCACAAGCCCTTCTCGGTGTATTGTGATGCTTGCTACACAGGTTTGGGATGTGTGTTGATGCAAGAGGGAAGAGTTGTGGCTTACTCGTCCCGACAGCTGAAGGTTCATGAGAAGAATTACCCAATCCATGATCTAGAGTTGGCAGCAGTGGTTCACGCACTGAAGACATGGAGGCACTATCTGTATGGACAGAAATGCGATGTTTACACAGACCACAAGAGTCTGAAGTACATATTCACTCAGTCAGAGTTGAACATGAGGCAACGAAGATGGTTAGAGTTGATCAAAGACTATGAGTTGGAGATTCATTACCATCCAGGCAAAGCAAACGTAGTGGCAGATGCTTTGAGCAGAAAGAGTCAAGTCAATCTGATGGTCGCTCGTCCGATGCCTTATGAGTTGGCCAAGGAGTTCGACAGGTTGAGTCTCGGATTTCTGAACAATTCGCGAGGAGTCACAGTTGAGTTGGAACCTACCCTGGAGCGCGAAATCAAAGAAGCGCAGAAGAATGATGAAAAGATCAGTGAGATTCGGCGACTGATTCTAGATGGCAGAGGCAAAGATTTTCGAGAAGATGCAGAAGGCGTGATATGGTTCAAAGACCGCTTGTGTGTTCCCAATGTCCAGTCCATTCGGGAGTTGATTCTTAAGGAAGCTCATGAGACAGCTTATTCGATTCACCCTGGCAGTGAGAAGATGTATCAGGATCTGAAGAAGAAATTCTGGTGGTACGGAATGAAGAGAGAAATCGCAGAGCATGTGGCTATGTGTGATAGTTGTCGAAGAATTAAGGCAGAGCACCAGAGACCTGCTGGATTGTTGCAACCGTTGCAGATCCCTCAGTGGAAATGGGACGAAATCGGTATGGATTTCATAGTCGGATTGCCTCGCACTCGAGCCGGCTACGATTCCATTTGGGTAGTAGTGGACCGTTTGGCCAAGTCAGCCCACTTCATACCTGTCAAGACCAATTACAGCAGTGCAGTATTGGCAGAGTTGTATATGTCTCGGATCGTTTGTCTTCATGGTGTGCCAAAGAAGATAGTATCAGACAGAGGAACGCAGTTCACCTCTCATTTCTGGTAGCAGTTGCATGAAGCCTTGGGCACGCATCTGAATTTCAGTTCAGCTTATCACCCGCAGACAGATGGCCAGACCGAAAGGACCAACCAAGTTCTTGAAGACATGTTGAGAGCCTGTGCGTTGCAAGATCAGTCCGGATGGGACAAGAGATTGCCTTATGCAGAGTTTTCCTATAACAACAGTTACCAGGCCAGTTTGAAGATGTCACCATTTCAGGCGCTCTATGGAAGGAGTTGCAGAACTCCGTTGCAATGGGATCAACCTGGAGAGAAGCAAGTGTTTGGGCCACACATTTTACTTGAAGCCGAAGAGAACATCAAGATGGTCCGAGAGAATCTGAAGATAGCGCAATCGAGACAGCGAAGCTATGCAGACACAAGAAGAAGAGAGCTGAGTTTTGAAGTCGGAGACTTTGTCTATCTGAAAGTGTCACCGATCAGAGGAGTCAGAAGGTTCGGAGTCAAAGGCAAGCTAGCACCCCGCTACATTGGTCCGTATCAGATTCTTGCAAGACGTGGAGAAGTGGCCTATCAGCTCAGTTTGCCAGAGAATTTGTCTGATGTGCATAATGTCTTTCATGTGTCTCAGTTGAAAAAGTGCTTGTGTGTGCCAGAAGAGCAGTTGCCAGTGGAAGGTCTTGAAGTCCAGGAGGACTTGACCTACGTTGAGAAGCCAGTGCAAGTCCTTGAGGTTGCAGACCGAGTCACCCGAAGGAAGACCATCAGAATGTGCAAAGTCAGATGGAATCACCACTCTGAGGAAGAAGCAACCTGGGAGCGTGAAGATGATCTGATGGCTAAGTACCCAGAGCTCTTTGCTAGCCAGCCCTGAATCTCGAGGGCGAGATTCTTTTAAGGGGGATAGGTTTGTAACGCCCTGAATTTGGGGGTAGAATTTTTTCTTCTTTTCTTTCACCAAATTCAGGTGTTACCCTTTTCTTTTTCTCATTCACTCGCTAAACCTTGATCTTTTCCAAAGTTATAACGGAGTTCGGCTTGGAATTCCCGTGTAAAGAAAAACCCTAAAATTACTTGATGTTGTTTGATGCACCATGCCGAACTATGCATTCTTTGATTTGCTTAGAGATGTAAGTGCATTCATTTAGAAAGATCGGATTTCGAAAAGGAGAAAAACCTTTTCTTTCTTTTTCTTTTTCTTTCTCTCTCTTCCGCGCCGTGGGCCGCCCCCCCCCCCCCCCCCCCCGCGCGCCCCCTTTAGGCCCATTGGCCCAGCCGCCCCTCCCAACCCCCCAAATCCCCCCAATCCCTCTCCCTCCCCCTCATTCTCTCTCTCCCCACCCCAGCCGCCGCCCCTGCCCTAGCCGACCGCCCCTGCTCGTCGCCGGCTCGGCCGCCCGTCCCCGTCCCCGGTGAGATCCCCCTCCCCCTCTCCTCCCTCCCCCATCTCCCCTCCCCTTCCCCCTACCCGGCTCGGCCGCCCCAGCGCCCCGGTCCGGCCGCCCGCCGCCCAGCTCGGCCGCCCCCTTGGCCGGCTCGGCCGCCCCTGCGCGCCCTGCCCCGCCCCATGGCCGGCTCGGCCGCCCCCTGCCCCTGCGCCCCGCCGGTTCGGCCGCCCCCCCCCCCCCCCCCCGCCGGTTCGGCCACCCCCCCCCCCCCCGCCAGCTCGGCCACCCGCCGCCGGCTTGGCCGCCCCCGCCCCTGCCCAGGCCAGTTCAACCGCCCCCTGGCCGGTTCAACCGCCCCCCTTTTTTATTTTATTTTATGTTCTTTTATTATTGTTATTTATTTTATTTTAGGCAAGTTAATCATTGTTCATGTTATTGAAATAGGAAACTTAATTTAGAATTCCGTTTCGCTAGTTAATTCATATGATCAATTGTTTATCCAGTTCAATGTTGATCAACTAAAAATGACTAGGTTTCCATTAGTACATATAACTGAATTCTTTTGTTAGAACCAATTGTAACTAATCATTAGTGCATAAGCTTTAACCCCCCCCCCTCGCGAGACCTTTCCCGTTTCCTTCTAACCATAATGAATGTGATATCGAATGTCATACTTGATGCATATTCACTTTAATGGTTCCCTTGTATGATGTACTGTTTGTTTCCCAATTTGAATGGATGAATGTATGTATGCTTGCAATCGCATAGAGAACGATCCGGTCGAAGAGCCCGAGGAACTCGCAGGAGAAGCCCCTGAGCAGCAGTCGTTTGGTGGAGGCAAGTGTCCCTTGACCTATCTCTGTCCTATTCATTCTTTAATTCACCCCCCCCCCCCCCCGCATTACACATTTATACCTAAGGATTGACTAGCTTTTGTTGTCCATGTCCTTGTTTACCTATCTGGGTTGGATTATTATTATTATTAGTTAGCTTTATGCTATTGCTCAACTCTAATCAATGAACATGATGAGAATTATCTATGATACGCTGTTTTCCCTTCTCTTATTATGATGTTGTACTTGCGGTCTTCAAGGGGGCTCGAGCGGTTTCTCGAGTGCCTCTCCGTAAGGACCTGTTCTATGGATGACCGCCCGGGAAAACAGTGCAACCATGAGGGTGGAATGGGGTGCCCTTAGCTGAATAATTAGAGGATCCGGGGTGTAGTTCGCTTCGCCGTCGTGCCGTCAATGGGGCTCGGTGTATGCGGCTCGCTCTGCCAAGATTGATTTGTCCCTTGGGGAGGAGTGCGGTACATTTAGGAAACCTAACGGGCGGCTACAGCCCCGGGGAATCTTTGTAAAGGCTACGTAGTGAAACCCTGCCTATTCACCTTGGTAGTGTTTAAGGGTTTGATCGGCCCGAGGCAAGAGGGAATCACGGCTTGTGGGTAAAGTGCACAACCTCTGCAGAGTGTTATGAAACTGATATATCAGCCGTGCTCGCGGTTATGAGCGGCCAAGGGAGCTCCAGTGATTAGTGGTACTTGATCAGAGACATTGTGGTACAGGTGGTTATGAGATCGATGGTTCTGGTTATGACTATGGTGCTGGTAAGTGGTATTCTTTCCGTTTGGAAAGGGTACATTGGGCTAATAACTTGGGTTAATGCTAAAACTTGGCTTTTTCTATTAGTAAATAATAATCTGACCAACTAAAAGCAACTGCTTGACTTATCCCCACATAAAGCTAGTCCACTACAGCCAAACAGGATACTTGCTGAGTATGTTGATGTGTACTCACCCTTGCTCTACACACCAAACCCCCCCCATCCCCAGGTTGTCAGCATTGCAACCACTGCTCAGGCGAAGATGAAGTTGTGGAAGGAGACTTCCAGGAGTTCCAAGACTACGACGAGTTCTAGGAGTGGGTTAGCGGCAACCCCCAGTCGGCTGCCTGTGAAGGCCGCGTTTATCTACGTTTCTTTTCCGCACTTTGATTTATTGTAAGAACTATATGGACGTCTCAGACGTATGATGTAATCAACTATTATTCCCTTTTAATACTATTTTGAGCACTGTGTGATGATGTCCATGTTATGTAACTGCTGTGTACGTGAATAACTGATCCTGGCACGTACATGGTTCGCATTCGGTTTGCCTTCTAAAACCGGGTGTGACATAAGTAGACTCGTCGCTGTCATAGTAGACGATCTCCTTGATACGTCTTGTCTTCTTCTTCTTCCCATCTTTACGTCTGTGGCCCGAGCCAGAGTCGTTGGATTTGTCATCTTTTGGCTCGTTGACGAAGGACTCCTTTTCCTTGTCGTTGATCACGATTCCCTTCCCCTTAGGATCCATCTCTTCGGGCGGTTAGTCCCTTTCTTGAAGAGAACGGCTTTGATACCAATTGAGAGCACCTAGAGGGGGGGGGGTGAATAGGTGATCCTGTAAAAACTTAAACTTATAGCCACAAAAACTTGTTAAGTGTTAGCACAATGATTGCCAAGTGGCTAGAGAGGAGTCTCAACAAAACACAATACCACAAGAGATCAATCACAGAGACGACACAGTGGTTTATCCCGTGGTTCGGCCAAGACCAACGCTTGCCTACTCCACGTTGTGGCGTCCCAACGGACGAGGGTTGCAATCAACCCCTCTCAAGCGGTCCAAAGACCCACTTGAATACCACGGTGTTTTGCTTGCTTTTTCTCAATCCCGTTTGCGAGGAATCTCCACAACTTGGAGCCTCTCGCCCTTACAATTGAAGTTCACAAAGAAACACAGAGCAAGGGGGAATGAGCAACGCACACAAGACTTCAAAAGATCAGAGCAACAACACGCACACAAGTCGCAACAAGAGCTCGCAACACAACTCAAAGAGTTCACAACTCCACAAGAGCTCTATATGCTATCACAATGAAACGAATGCGCGAGATCGATGTCTTGGTGCTTAGGAATGTTGTAGGAATACTTGGTGTCCTCCTCCATGCGCCTAGGGGTCCCTTTTATAGCCCCAAGGCAGCTAGGAGCCGTTGAGAACAAATCTGGAAGGCCATCCTTGCCTTCTGTCATCGGGCGCACCGGACAGTCCGGTGCACACCGGACATTGTCCGGTGCCCGATTCCTTTCCTTAAATGGCGAAGCCGACCGTTGCAGATCTGGGAGCCGTTGGCGCACCGGACATGTCCGGTGCACACCGGACAGTCCGGTGCCCCCTTCCGACCGTTGGCTTGGCCACGTGTCGCACGCAGAATCCGCGGCCGACCGTTGGCCCGGCCGACCGTTGGCTCACCGGACAGTCCGGTGCACACCGGACAGTCCGGTGAATTTTAGCCGTACGCCGTCAGCGAATTCCCGAGAGCGGCTACTTCGGTCGAGGCAGCCTGGCGCACCGGACACTGTCCGCTGCACCACCGGATAGTCCGGTGCCCCAGACCGAAACAGCCTCTTGGCTGTACACAGCCAACTCTTTCCTTTTCTTTTTCTTCCTGTTTCCAATACTTAGACAAGTATATTAGTACACAAAACCAATGTACTAAGACTTAGAAACATACCTTTGCTCTTGATTTTCACTTTATTCATCCATAAACATGAATTCACATTTAAGCACTTGTGTTGGCACTCAATCACCAAAATACTTAGAAATGGCCCAAGGGCACATTTCCCTTTCACTTTCTCTCTCTTACTACAGGGACCGAGAAAGGGGATACTCCAAAAGGGATCCTTCTCTGCGAAGGAAACGGGCCCCGAGCCCTCCTACTGATCAGAGGTTCGAAGGCTGGCCCCTCGGAAGGGTTCGACAACCGCCTCAGAGCACACGGGCTTTGCGCCCACTACTGGTCAGAGGTTCGAAGGCTGGCCCCTCGGAAGGGTTTGACAGCCGCCTCAGGCCACTCGGGCTCCGCACCCTCTACTGATCAGGGGTTCGTAGGCTGGCCCCCAAAGGGTTCGACAGCCGCCTCAGAGCCCGCGGAGCGAGGGATGACTCTGGGTACGTCCGATACATGGCCGAGGCTCGGGCTACGCTCCCGAGGTACCCTAGGACATTTCCGAGACCCGTAGGAGAGATTCTGTAACGGAATCCCATCAGAGGGAGGCATCGAGCCCTCGGACCCTATCAAATGGGACCGGGTCTGGCAAATCACCTGCAGGTACTTTTGGAGCGCGCCTCTGGGCCACTAGCCGACCCTTATCGAATGGGGCACGGGCGTCCACTCGGATCACCCGTTAGCAACTCACTAGAGACACCATGTTCGGCGCCCTCCGAGGGCAACATGGCGCTCTCCCCCCTCCTCCTTGCGGAAAGGCGATGCAGGGGCATATGAAAAAAGCCGAGTCAGTCCTTGACCGTTCTCTCGCTCTGTGCGGAGGCTCGGGGGCTGCTCTCACAAACCCGGCTCCGGCCAAATCGTTGACAGCGTCAACATACCAGCCCGAGAACTTGGAACCTGACTATGCACCCGGGCAACGACCAGTTCACATGAGGGAACAACCAGACCGGCCGAAGCATCACGAAACGCGATAAGACCTCGAAGGAGTCAAACCACTCCTCCGAGGCCTCGGGGGCTACACCCGGCGGGTGCGCTCGCGCGCACCCACCGGAACGAAATGCAACCGAGAAAGGCCAGTTCTCTTGCAAAAAAGTGCGACAAAAGCCTCCAAGCGAGTACTAGCACTCCCTTCGAGGCTCGGGGGCTACTGTCGGGGACCATAATTAGGGATACCCCTAAGACTCCTAATCTCAGCTGGTAACCCCCATCAGCACAAAGCTGCAAAGGCCTGATGGGCGCGATTCAGGTCAAGGCTCCGTCCGCTCAAGGGACACGATCTCGCCTCGCCCGAGCCCAGCCTCGGGCAAAGGCAGCCGACCCAGGAGGATTCACGTCTCGCCCGAGGGTCCCCTCAAGCAACGGACGCACCTTCGTCTCGCCCGAGGCCCAGGCTTCGCGGAGAAGCAACCTTGGCTAGATCGCCACGCCAACCGACCGTATCGCAGGAGCATTTAATGCAAGGATCGACTGACACCTTATCCTGACACGCGCTCCTCAGTCGACAGGACCGAAATGACCGCACTCACTTCGCCGCCCCACTGACCGACCTGACAGGAAAACAGCGCCGCCTGACCTGCTCCGACTGTTGTGCCACTCAACAGAGTGAGGCTGACAGCAGCTAAGTCCAGCCTCGGGCGCCATAGGAAGCTCTGCCTCGCCCGACCCCAGAGCTCGGGCTCAACCTCGATGCCGGACGACGGACTCCGCCTCGCCCGACCCCAGGGCTCGGACTCAACCTCAACGTCGGACGACGGTCTCCGCCTCGCCCGACCCCAGGGCTCGGACTCAGCCTCGACCTCGGAAGACGGACTCCGCCTCGCCCGACCCCAGGGCTCGGACTCAGCCTCGACCTCGGAAGACGGACTCCGCCTCACCCGACCCAGGGCTCGGACTCATCCTCGACCTCGGAAGACGGACTCCGCCTCACCCGACCCCAGGGCTCGGACTCAGCCTCGACCTCGGAAGACGGACTCCGCCTCGCCTGACCCCAGGGCTCGGACTCAGCCTCGACTCCGGAAGGCGGTCTCCGCCTCGCCCGACCCCTGGGGCTCGGACTCAGCCTCGACCTCGGAGGAGCCTCCGCCTCGCCCGACCTCGGGCTCGGACCGACCACGCCACAAGGGGGGCCATCATTACCCTACTCCTAGCTAGCTCAGGCTACGGGGAACAAGACCGGCGTCCCATCTGGTTCGCCCCGGTAAACAAATAATGATGGCACCCCGCGTGCTCCATGACGACGACGGCTCTCAGCCCCTTACGGAAGCAAGGAGACGTCAGCAAGGATCCGACAACTCCGACAGCTGTACTTCCACAGGGCTCAAGCGCTCCTCCGACGGCCACGACATCACATGAACAGGGCGCCAAAACCTCTCTGACAGCCACAACGGCATGTACTTAGAGCTCTTGCTCCTCTTTGCTAGACACGTTAGCACACTGCTACACCCCCTATTGTACACCTGGGCCCTCTCCTTACGTCTATAAAAGGAAGGTCCAGGGCTCTCATACGAGAAGGTGGTCGCGCGGGAGAACGGGCCGACGCACAAGGCTCTCGCTCTCTCTCTCTCTCTCCCCCCACGCGTACGCTTGTAACCCCCTACTGCAAGCGCATCCGCCCTGGGCGCAGGACAATACGAGGCCGCGGTTTCCCCTTACTGTTTTTCGCCTTGTGTCCCGTCTCGCGCCGACCCATCTGGGCTGGGACACGCAGCGACAATTTACTCGTCGGTTCAGGGACCTTCCGGGGTCGAAACGCCGACAATATGATAACAAGGTAGTATGTTTTATTTTGCAGCTTCTAGTTCAATTTCGTGTCTATTAAATAATTAGTAGACAAATACATGCATGAATATGGTAAAATGCTTGTTACACGATGTGCTATGTTCATGCATTAGTTCTGGAGTTTATTTTTCTGCTTTTATTTCCCATAGTAGATAGTTGGCAGAAATTATTAAATGTGTGAAGGCTATACTGTGCATACTTAAATCGTTCTCAATATTTGAGTTGCGTTGAGCTTTCAGACTCACGTCGAACGATTAAATTGTATAGTGCATATTCGGACACACTAATCAGTCTATGTTATTATCAGCTGAGTTATGGCATTAGCTGAATATTGACTGCGCCCTGGCAAGATGACACAATATTTGTGCCGTTCGAACTTGGCTGCGTCATGTGACTGCTATGTCACACTCTTGCTTAATCGGACCACCCCCGTTGAGTCGGACCGCCATAGCCGAGTTACACATTTTTCGCATGCCCTGTAGGCACTATCCATGTGTCGCAATTATTGACGCCACATACACTAGAGCTTGTACTCGTGTGGATTGTGATGGTTATTCGAGCCCCTTAAGTCACATTATTTTGCAACCTTCATAAACAATTTTGTTTGGCTCTATATTTTATTTGATTGTGTTGTGTGGCATCATATATTTATATGTATCGCCAAGTGGCCCTAACAACTATATCAAGCTCTATAGTGCTTGGAAATATGGGAAATTAAATTGAAATACAATGAAACACAAAAAAGTTAATCCTCTGCTCTCACCTCGTGCATAAAGTTTTACCTGAAGTAACCTGAAGATATATAATATTGTCGGTACCCAAAATCAGGGGTACCCTCTCCTACAGCATGAAGACACCGCACCCATGCGAACGTCCCTTAGCCACACGGAGGACCATGCCTGGCCCCACCGGATGGGCAGGCCAAAGGGCGCCACGCGGCAAGGAATGACACCACACCCCAGTAAGGCCGGAGCCCCACAAAAGGACACCGGACCCCCTATATATGAGTCTGGAGCCTTCGGGTAAGTCTGAACTCCAGCAGGGTCCCTGAGCGAGAAGGACCCTAGTGTGTGCAGGGGTCCGGCGCTGACACATGTACGGGCCTTGCCTCCGCTTGGCGCTCAGGCAGAGAGCTGCTGCTTGTGGCCCATGACATAAGCTACTGGGCCGAACCTGACGAGAAGTCGTGTAGCCCTGCATTTATTAAGGAAAAGACGCGTCGCCTGCCACTGCGCCGACGGGCGACGTGCCCTCTCAGCATTTATTGTGTCCCGTCCCATCCACTGGCAGGCGGCGTCAAGGTCATCCAGCAGGCGGCGCGCCTGCTGGGTCTGCTGGCAAACAGTGCGCCCGTGCCAGGTGGCACCCTATACTCGTCTTCTCTTTCGCAGGAAGCTTCCCCTGCACGCCAAGGATACGTAGACCTCGAGCGACAGGGAACAAGAAGATTGCCTCGGCAACAGACATTAGAGGATCCAATCTCTATATTCTTTATGTCCTTGGGCCCACATGTCGGGGCTTAGTCCTTTAGTGCATGCCCCCCTTCAGCTATAAAAGGGGAGGCATACGACGTTACAGGCAGGCTCTCAAACCTAGCTTTAGGCAGACACTCATAAGTTCATACAAGCTCCAAGCAATATATCACACAGTGGAGTAGGGTATTACGCTCCAGTGGCCCGAACCACGCTAAACCCTTGTGTGCTCTCGTGTGTTGATCCACCAGCCTCGTAGCAAGCAAAACGCTTAGGCCCCTCCTCATCTTAGGATTTAGGGCGGGTGCAATCCGCCACCCGGCCGGGGAGATTTCCTCTCCGACATTTGGCGCGCTAGGTAGGGGGCTAGGCTTCAAGTTTTTTCTTATTTTCTCGCTCAACATGATGGTGTGGATCATCGAGCACCACGCCGAAACTTTGGAGGATTTCGTGATGGAGCAAGAGGTTGCATCCTCCACGCCACGAGCGTCCGACCGCCCCAACTCTGGGACTACTGTCGTGCATGCCTTGCAGCAGCACACGCCAGCGCAGGTGTCCCACACTCCATCGAGGGCAGCGCCTACGACGCTGTATACGGCCAGAGAATTGCTGTGCCACCCCCCTAGTTCCACGGCATCACCGGAGGCCATGAAGTAGTGGCGCGACGACGTCGACCGGCTGCTCGGAATGGAGCATTCTACTTCGTCCAGGTCGAGGCCTCGATCATCCCGGCGCCAACGCGAGGCGACGACGTCTGTGGGCTCGCCCTCCGTAAGGGGTGCACAGACCGACGACCTCCGGGCGGAGCTCAACCGTAGGCGTACGGGAGATGACGCCCGGGTCTCTTTGGAAAGGGCGTGTGAGCGCCGTCAGAACATTGAGGGTCGCAATCTCGACCGAGATTTCGCCACGTTGGCATCGCAGACACCAGTGGGCGCCCGGTCCCAAACGGGTGTCCCCTTGGCCGGCGTGGGCTGCGCCGCCCTCGCAGACCATCTTCGCGCAGCGTCATGGCCGCCCAAGTTCCGGCCACACCTGCCGGAAAAATACGACGGAACATCAAACCCGTCAGAGTTCCTGCAGGTTTACGTTACCGCCATCACGGCAGCAGGTGGAAACACCACTGTGATGGCAACATACTTTCATGTGGCCTTGTCTGGACCTGCCCGGACCTGGCTCATGAACCTTACCCCGGGATCAGTCTATTCCTGGGAAGAACTCTATGTGCGGTTCGTGGCGAACTTCGCCAGTGCTTACCAACAGCACGGTGTGGAGGCCCACCTCCATGCAATATGGCAGGAGCCCGGGGAAACCCTCCGGAAGTTCATCTCCCGCTTCACCAAGGTACGAGGTACGATACCTCGTATTTCTGATGCTTCCATCATCACGGCTTTCCGACAGGGAGTACCTGATGAAAAAATGTTGGAGAAGTTGGCCACACATGACGTGGAAACTGTCCCCACGCTCTTCCTTCTGGCCGACTAATGCGCCAGAGCCGTCGAGGTCCGTGCATGGCACTCGGCCCCACAAACTCGAGCTGCCCAGTCAGGTGGTGCGGGACCCATCCTCCGGGACGGAAAGAAGCAAAAGAAGAAGGACCGCGACTACCAAAAGCCGCGGTCCACTGCTCTGGTGGTCACAGCAGCGACCGGAGGCCAGGGCGACCGCAGCAAACGCTCGCGACCGCAGAAGGGTAACAGCGGTTCATGCCCTTTGCACCCGCATGGTCGCCACAGCCGCGGAGTGTCGTGAGATCATCAACCTCGCAAAACGCATCAGCAAGCGGCGCGAGCAGTCCTCCAAAGATGGCTCCCCGCCTCACCGCCAGCCCGGCAAGGAAAAGGTGGACGACGGTGAGGTGGCCGCGGCTGAACGAGACCTCGGGTATCAGTCGCCCGAGGGGGACCTGAAGGATATCTTTGCCGGAGGCTCCTACTCCGGTGAAGACAACTAGACAGACCTCGAGGGAACTCCGTGTCTCCCGGTCTATGAAGATGAAGCACGCCTTCCTCCGGAGGCCCTTCCGGACCTCCCACGGGTCCAAGCTGCAGACAGGTACATGCAGAAGTGATCACAGCCAGAGGCAAGGGTTCCCGTGTCAAATGCGGATAGGAACCCTAGGTCGGCGCCTAGCCCCGTGGCAAGTGCCACACCAAGAGGTGCTCCGCAACTCTCCCCCAGCTGGGAAGGACCCTCCAAGGTAACGGGAGTGCACCGACCCAGGGGCAACCATCTAGCTACGACTGGGAGTACCTTACCCCGATGCCAAATATCTCTGTAAGTTCTATCCATAGAGCAATACAAAGGGGTCGAGTCTGTTTCCTTTTTATAACTAAATGACGCATACGTGTATGATAACCCGGTGGGGTCCGCCCTCATGAACCCGGACTATTGGTCTGTCCACATGCACGACAAGTTATGAAGAAGAAACTACCCCCCTTCAGTCGTGCTCTTGTGATAGTCCCATCTTGCTGCTCCATGGTCCCACCTTGCAGTCTTTCAGATAATAACTTTCAGCTAACCCACCCGTATGGGTTCCATCTGTCTGACATGGCGACATCTGAATTAAACAGCCAGGCTTGCAGTTTAGGGCCCCTGACACGAAAGTGGGGAGGTCCGACAGCCTGGGGGCCGGCTCTAGAAAACGGCACCCCGTTCCATAGGGTAGTCCGGAGCCCGTGTAGCCGCTCAGCCAGGTCCTGTACCGTGGGCCTACATGCTCCACCACCCCGTGGCAGGAACTTAGTATCTAGAGTTATAAGTCCTGCGGGTCCGACAACCTCGGGACCGGAGCTAGAAAATAGACATTAGTCTCCTGGGGTGGTCCGGAGCCCATGCAGCCGCTCAGCCTGGTCCCGTATCGTGGGCCTGCACGCTCCACCGCCCTGCGACAAGTGTCCTAGCATCTAGAACTGCGACCCAAGGGGGTCCGGACACGCAACTTGGCCACCCGGACTAAAACCTGCAGGTCCCGAGCATGTATCAAAGGGCGACTAATGTCAGACAGAGCACCCTAGGAGGTGTACTTCTAATGCTTCCTAGCTAAAAGTTGTGTACAGATTCAGACCCCGGCGAGGTTGCCTCCCGAGGATTGTTGACAACCTTTTTCAGAAACGCTGGTATCCAACCTCAACACATCAAGCCTGCATCCCAGGCGGGGGGCCAGGTACCAGGGAGGAGTCAACAACATCGCGCACAACAAGAAGAGGCGTTACACAGATAAGTGTTAAATGCTGCTTAGAAGACAATATTTATTTTTTTTACAAAAACAGGGAAAGGCCTGGGGGCCGGTTCTAAAGAACGGATGCCCGTTCCATAGGGTGGTCCAGAGCTAGTGTGGCCGGTTAGCCTGGTCCCGTATCCAAAATCCTGCACACTCCACCACACCATGACGGGTGTCCTAGTATTTAAAACTATAGTCCTGTGCGTCCAACAACCTGGAGGTCCGGCTTTGAAGAACAGACACTTGTCTCCTGGGGGGTCCGGAAGCCATGTAGCCGCTCAGCCAGGTCCTGTGCCGTGGACCTGTATACTCCACCGCCCTGCGGTAGGTGTCTTAGTACTTGAAGCCACCATCTAGGGGGTTCAGACATGCAACTGGGCTTCCCAGGCTAAAATCCTACATATGTTATTACATTTTGCTCTCAAGCAAATACTATTACATTCCCTTACAAGCGGGACCCCAGCTCCATTTCTGCAGGAATGAACTACCTCCACACCAGAAGGGCCACAGGATAACAAACCCCGAGTGGCTCACCAGCAGAGGCAACCGCATCAGCACCGACAACGACGGCCGCCTCTGCACCAACGACTCGCCAGCATCGGCAATCATCCCAGCATGTGCGCCGCTGCAGGAAGGACCTCGCCCTCGTCTCCCTACGGGGGGCGACAACAAGCCATTAAAGCCAAAGAGCCAGAGGTCCAACAGCAGGTGGCACTGACGGTCTCGCCGGCGAAGGCAATAACCTCTGCAGTGGGGAGCCTCACTAGTGGCGGCAACCACCTCAGCACCGACGACAGCGGTGTCGGCGTTTTGACCCCGGGGGGTCCCTGGACCGACGAGTAAATTATCGCTGCGTGTCCCAACCCAGATGGGTCGACGCGAGACGGAACACAAGTGGGGAAAATAGTAAGGGGAAACCGCGGCCTCATGTTGTCCTGCGCCCAGGGCGGATGCGCTTGCAGTAGGGGGTTACAAGCGTTCACGAGGGAGAGAGAGAGAGAGAGAGCGCGAGCCTTGTGCGTCGGCTCGTTCTCCCGCGTGGCCTCCTTCTCGTACGAGAGCCCTGGACCTTCCTTCTATAGATGTAAGGAGAGGGCCCAGGTGTACAATGGGGGGCGTAGCAATGTGCTAACATGTCTAGCAAAGGGGAGCCAGAGCCCTATATACATGTCGTCGTGGCTGTCGGAGAGGTGTTGCTGCCCTGTTCATGTAATGTCGTGGCCGTTGGAGGAGCGCTTGAGCCCTATGGAAGTACAGCTGTCGGGGCTGTCGGATCCTTGCTGACGTCTCCTTGCTTCCGTAAGGGGCTGAGAACCGCCGTCGTCATGGAGCACGCGGGGTGCCATCATTACCTGTTTTACCGGGGCGAGCTAGATGGGACGCCGGTCTTGTTCCCCGTAGCCTGAGCTAGCTAGGGGTAGGGTAATGATGGGCCCCCCTGTGATGTGGTCGGTCCGAGCCCGACGTCGGGCGAGGCGGTGACTCCTCCGAGGTCGAGGCTGAGTTCGAGCCCTAGGGTCGGGCGAGGCGGAGACCGTCTTCCGGAGTCGAGGCTGAGTCCGAGCCCTGGGGTCGGGCGAGGCGGAGACCGTCTTCCGGAGTCGAGACTGAGTCCAAGCCCTGGGGTCGGGCGAGGCGGAGACCGTCTTCTGAGGTCGAGGCTGAGTCCGAGCCCTGGGGTCGGGCGAGGCAGAGACCGTCTTCTAAGGTCGAGGCTGAGTCCGAGCCCTGGGGTCGGGCGAGGCGGAGACCGTCTTCCGGAGTCGAGGCTGAGTCGGAGCCCTGGGGTTGGGCGAGGTGGAGACCGTCTTCCGAGGTCGAGGCTGAGTCCGAGCCCTGGGGTCGGGCGAGGCGGAGACCGTCGTCCGAAGTCAAGGTTGAGTCCGAGCCCTGGGGTCGGGCGAGGCAGAGCTTCCTATGGCGCCTGAGGCCGGACTTGGCGGCTAGCAGCCTCACCCTGACAGGTGGCACAGCAGTCGGAGCGGCGCAGGCGGCGCTATTTTCTTGTCAGGTCAGCCAGTGGAGGGGCGAAGTGAATGCGGTCACTTCGGCTCTGTCGACTGAAGAGCGCGCGTCAGGATAAGGTGTCAGATGATCCTTGCATTGAATGCTCCTACGATATGGTCGGTTGGCGTGGTGATCTGGCCAAGGTTGCTTCTCCGCGAAGCCTGCCCGAGCTGGGCCTCGGGCGAGTCAAAGGTGCGCCCGTTGCTTGAGGAGACAGGTCGGTGCTCGCCTGTCCGGGAGGACCCGAGTGGGGATCTGCCGGTGGGCAGATAGCCGCACTCCGCCCAGCGGTCGGAGGTGGCACCGGAAGCCGTGCCAGAGCCAGCTGAGCCAGCGAACCAGGCATGCTGGAGCTGACGACGCTTGCGGCCGCTCGGCCCCGCATTGTCGAAGTCCGCCCCTTCCGCTAGGCCGGTGAGCGCCTTCTCCCCTGAATGCTGAAGGAGAAGGTGGCCCACGAACCCGTGCAGGAGGTAGAGCTCCGGCTCAGCTCGCCCTCTGAAAGGGAATTAGGCTTACACCTATTTCCTAATTGATTTTGGTGGTTGAATTGCTCGACACAAATAATTGGACTAACTTGTTTGCTCTAGTGTATAAGTTATACAGGTGTCAAAGGTTCACACTTAGCCAATAAAAAGACCAAGAAATGGGTTCAACAAAGAGAGCAAGGAATAACCGAAGGCAGCCCTGGTCTGGCGCACCGGACTGTCCGGTGTGCCACCGGACAGTGTCCGGTGCACCAGGGGACTTCACGCTGAACTCCTCACCTTCGGGAAAATCCAGAGGCGCTCCGCTATAATTCACCGGACTGTCCGGTGTACACCGGACAGTGTTCGGTGCTTCAAGGAAGAGCGTCCCAGGAACTCGCCAGCTTCGGGAATTCGCTCCGCTATAATTCACCGGACATATCCGGTGTGCACCGGACTGTCCAGTGAGCCAGCGGAGCAACGGCTACTTCGCGCCAACGGTCACCTGCAGAAGCATTAAATGCACGCTAGAGCGCGCAGAAGTCAGGCACGCGCGAAGTGGCGCACCGGACACTCTACAGTGCATGTCCGGTGTGCCACCGGACATCCAGGCGGGCCCAACAGTCAGAGCTCCAACGGTCGGAACCCAACGGCCTGGTGACGTGGCTAGCGCACTGGACTGTCCGGTGCGCCATGCGACAACAGCCTCCACCAAACGGCTAGTTTGGTGGTTGGGGTTATAAATACCCCCAACCACCCCACATTCAAGTCATCCAAGTTTTCAACCTTCCAACCACTTACAAGAGCTAGGCATTCAATACAAGACACATCCAAGTGATCAAATCCACTCCCAATTCCACAAAAGCATTAGTGACTAGTGAGAGTGATTTGTCGTGTTCTTTTGAGCTCTTGCGCTTGGATCGCTTTCTTCTTTCTCATTCTTTCTTGTGATCAAAACTCAATTGTAACCAAGGCAAGAGACACCAATTGTGTGGTGGTCCTTGCGGGGAAGTTTTGTTCCCGGTTGATTTGAGAAGAGAAAGCTCACTCGGTCCGAGGGACCGTTTGAGAGAGGGAAAGGGTTGAAAGAGACCCGGTCTTTGTGACCACCTCAACGGGGAGTAGGTTTGCGAGAACCGAACCTCGGTAAAACAAATCCGCGTGTCACACTCTTATTTGCTTGCGATTTGTTTTGCATCCTCTCTCGTGGACTTGATTATATTTCTAACGCTAACCCGGCTTGTAGTTTGTGTTTAAGTTTGTAAATTTCAGTTTCGCCCTATTCACCCCCCCTCTAGGCCACTTTCAATTGGTATCAGAGCCCGATGCTTCATCAGAGCCTAACCGCTCGAAGTGATGTCGGGAGAACACGCTAAGAAGGAGATGGAGACCGGCGAAAAGCCCACTACAAGCCACAGGAAGGCTTCATCGGAAGAGTCCCGCAAGAAGGGGAAGGGGAAGGAGAAGAAAGCCTCTTCCCACAAGTCGCATCGGAGTGGCGACAAGAAAAAGAAGATGAGGAAGGAGGTCTACTACGAGACCGATACTTCATCAACTTCCACCTCCAGCTCTGACGCGCCCTCCGTAACTTCTAAGCGCCATGAGCGCAAGAAGTTTAATAAGATCCCCTTACATTACCCTCGCACTTCTAGACATACTCCATTACTTTCTGTTCCATTAGGCAAACCGCCAACCTTTGACGGTGAAGATTATGCTAGGTGGAGTGATTTAATGAAATTTCATCTAACCTCACTCCACAAAAGTATATGGAATGTTGTTGAGTTTGGAGCACATGTACCATCTATAGGGGATGAGGATTATGATGAGGACGAGGTGGCCCAAATCGAGCACTTCAACTCCCAAGCCACAACCATACTCCTCGCCTCTCTAAGTAGGGAGGAGTACAACAAAGTTCAAGGATTAAAGAGTGCCAAGAAAGTTTGGGACGTGCTCAAGACCGCGCACGAGGGTGATGAACTCACCAAAATCACCAAGCAGGAAACGATCGAGGGGGAGCTCGGTCGCTTCCGTCTACGCCAAGGGGAGGAGCCACAAGACATGTACAACCGGCTCAAAACCTTGGTGAATCAAGTACGCAACCTCGGGAGCAAGAAATGGGATGACCACGAGGTGGTTAAGGTTATTCTTAGATCACTCATTTTCCTTAACCCTACCAATCCTAGATACACACTAATGACTCCCGAGGAAGTAATCGGGAATTTTGTGAGCTTTGAGTTTATGATCAAAGGCTCAAGGAAGATCAACGAGCTTGATGGCCCCTCCACGTCCGAAGCACAACCGGTCGCATTTAAGGCGACGGAGGAGAAGAAGGAGGAGTCTACACCGAGTAGAACACCCATCGACGCCTCCAAGCTCGACAACGAGGAAATGGCGCTTGTCATCAAAAGCTTTCGCCAAATCCTCAAGCAAAGGAGGGGAAAAGATTACAAGCCCCGCTCCAAGAAGGTTTGCTACAAGTGTGGTAAGCCCGGTCACTTTATAGCAAAATGTCCTATTTCTAGTGACAGTGACAGGGGCGATGACAAGAAGGGGAGAAGAAAGGAGAAGAAGAGGTACTACAAGAAGAAGGGCGGCGATGCCCATGTTTGTCGAGAGTGGGACTCCGACGAAAGCTCTAGTGACTCCTCCGACGACGAGGATGCCGCCAACATCGTCGTCACCAAGGGTCTTCTCTTCCCCAACGTCGGCCACAAGTGCCTCGTGGCAAAGGACGGCAAAAAGAAGAAGGTTAAATCTAAATCCTCCACTAGATATGAGTCTTCTAGCGATGATAATGCTAGTGATGAGGAAGATAATTTACGTACTCTTTTTGCCAACTTAAACATGCAACAAAAGGAGAAATTAAATGAATTGATTAGTGCTATCCATGAGAAGGATGATCTCTTGGACTCCCAAGAAGACTTCCTTATAAAAGAAAACAAGAAGCATGTTAAAGTAAAAAATGCTTATGCTCTAGAAGTTGAAAAGTGCGAAAAATTATCTAGTGAGCTAAGCACTTGCCATGAGACTATAGACAACCTTAGAAATGAGAATTCTAACTTGTTAGCTAAGGTTGATTCTATTGCATGTAATGTTTCAATTCCCAATCTTAGAAATGATAATGATGATTTGCTTGCTAAGATTGAAGAATTAAACATATCTCTTGCTAGCCTTAGGATTGAAAATGAAAAATTGCTTGCTAAGGCTAAAGAATTAGATGTTTGCAATATTTCCATTTCCGATCTTAGAGACAAAAATGATATATTGTGTGCTAAGATTGTTGAACTTAATTCTTGCAAACCCTCTACATCTACCACTGAGCATGTCACTATTTGCACTAGATGTAGAGATGTTGATGTTAATGCTATTCATGATCACATGGCTTTAATTAAACAACAAAATGATCATATAGCTAAACTAGATGCTAAAATTGCCGAGCATGAACTTGAAAATGAAAAATTTAAATTTGCTCGTAGTATGCTTTATAGTGGGAGACGCCCTGGCATTAAGGATGGCATTGGCTTCCAAAAGGGGGACAATGTCAAACTTAATGCCCCTCCTAAGAAATTGTCTAATTTTGTTAAGGGCAAGGCTCCCATGCCTCAAGATAACGAGGGTTACATTTTGTACCCTGTCGGTTATCCTGAGAGCAAAATTAGGAGAATTCATTCTAGGAAGTCTCACTCTGGCCCTAACCATGCTTTTATGTATAAGGGTGAGACATCTAGTTCTAGGCAACCAACCCGTGCTAAGTTGCCTAAAAAGAAAACTCCTAATGCATCAAATGATCATGACATTTCATTTAAAACCTTTGATGCATCATATGTTTTAACTAACAAATCCGGCAAGTTAGTTGCCAAATATGTTGGGGGCAAGCACAAGGGGTCAAAGACTTGTGTTTGGGTACCCAAAGTTCTTGTGTCTAATGCCAAAGGACCCAAAACCATTTGGGTACCTAAAGTCAAGAACTAAACTTGTGTTGTAGGTTTATGCATCCGGGGGCTCAAGTTGGATAATCGACAGCGGGTGCACAAACCATATGACAGGGGAGAAGAAGATGTTCTCCTCCTACGAGAAAAACCAAGATCCCCAAAGAGCGATCACATTCGGGGATGGAAATCAAGGTTTGGTCAAAGGATTGGGTAAAATTGCTATATCACCTGACCACTCCATTTCCAATGTTTTTCTTGTAGATTCTTTAGATTACAATTTGCTTTCCGTATCTCAATTATGTCAAATGGGCTACAACTGTCTTTTTACTGATGTAGGTGTCACTGTCTTTAGAAGAAGTGATGATTCAATAGCATTTAAGGGTGTGTTAGAGGGTCAGCTATACTTAGTGGATTTTGATAGAGCTGAACTCGACACATGCTTAATTGCTAAGACTAACATGGGTTGGCTCTGGCACCGCCGACTAGCCCATGTTGGGATGAAGAATCTTCATAAGCTTCTAAAGGAAGAGCACATTTTAGGATTAACAAATGTTCATTTTGAGAAAGACAGGATTTGTAGCTCATGCCAAGCAGGGAAGCAAGTTGGAGCCCACCATCCACATAAGAACATCATGACGACTGATAGGCCACTGGAGCTCCTACACATGGACCTATTCGGCCCGATTGCTTACATAAGCATCGGCAGGAGTAAGTACTGTCTAGTTATTATGGATGATTATTCTCGCTTCACTTGGGTATTCTTTTTGCAGGAAAAATCTCATACTCAAGAAACCTTAAAGGGATTCTTGAGACGGGCTCAAAATGAGTTCGGATTAAGGATCAAAAAGATTAGAAGCGACAATGGGACGGAGTTCAAGAACTCTCAAATTGAAGGCTTCCTTGAGGAGGAGGGCATCAAGCATGAGTTCTCCTCTCCCTACACGCCTCAACAAAATGGTGTAGTAGAGAGGAAGAATAGGACTCTATTGGACATGGCAAGAACCATGCTTGATGAGTACAAGACTTCGGATCGGTTTTGGGCCGAGGCCGTCAACACCGCCTGCTATGCCATCAATCGGTTGTATCTACACCGAATCCTCAAGAAGACATCTTATGAACTCCTAACCGGTAAAAAGCCCAATATTTCATATTTTAGAGTCTTTGGTAGCAAATGCTTTATACTTGTTAAAAGAGGAAGAAAATCTAAATTTGCTCCTAAGACTGTAGAAGGCTTTTTACTAGGATATGATTCAAACACAAGGGCATATAGAGTCTTTAACAAGTCCTCTGGACAAGTTGAAGTTTCTTGTGACATTGTGTTTGATGAGACTAACGGCTCTCAAGTAGAGCAAATTGATCTTGATGAGATAGGTGATGAAGAGGCTCCATGCATCGCGCTAAGGAACATGTCCATTGGGGATGTGTGTCCTAAGGAATCCGAAGAGCCTCCAAATGCACAAGATCAACCATCCTCCTCCACGCAAGTATCTCCACCAACTCAAAATGAGGATGAGGCTCAAGATGATGAAGGAGAAGATCAAGAAAATGAGCCACCTCAAGATGACGGCAATGATCAAGGGGGAGATGCAAATAATCAAGACAAGGAGGATGAAGAACAAAGGCTGCCACACCCAAGAGTCCACCAAGCAATCCAACGAGATCACCCCGTCAACACCATCCTCGGCGATATTCATAAGGGGGTAACCACTAGATCTCGTGTTGCACATTTTTGTGAGCATTACTCTTTTGTTTCCTCTATTGAACCACACAGGGTAGAGGAAGCACTACAAGATTCGGATTGGGTGGTGGCGATGCAAGAGGAGTTCAACAACTTCACTAGGAATGAGGTATGGCATTTAGTTCCACGTCCTAATCAAAATGTTGTAGGAACCAAATGGGTCTTCCGCAACAAGCAAGACGAGCATGGTGTGGTGACAAGGAACAAAGCTCGACTTGTGGCCAAAGGATACTCCCAAGTCGAAGGTTTGGATTTCGGTGAAACCTATGCACCCGTAGCTAGGCTTGAGTCAATTCGTATATTATTGGCCTATGCTACTTACCATGGCTTCAAGCTTTATCAAATGGACGTGAAGAGTGCCTTCCTCAATAGACCAATCAAGGAAGAGGTCTATGTTGAGCAACCTCCCGGCTTTGAAGATAGTGAGTACCCTAACCATGTTTATAAACTCTCTAAGGCGCTTTATGGGCTCAAGCAAGGCCCAAGAGCATGGTATGAATGCCTTAGAGATTTCCTTATCACTAATGGATTCAAAGTCAGAAAAGTTGATCCTACACTCTTCACTAAAACTCTTGAAAATGACTTGTTTGTATGCCAAATTTATGTTGATGATATTATATTTGGGTCTACTAACGAGTCTACATGTGAAGAATTTAGTAGGATCATGACACAAAAATTCGAGATGTCAATGATGGGGGAATTGAAGTATTTCTTAGGATTTCAAGTGAAGCAACTCCAAGAGGGCACCTTCCTAAGCCAAACAAAGTATACTCAAGATATCCTAAGCAAGTTTGGGATGAAGGATGCCAAACCCATCAAGACACTCATGGGAACCAATGGGCATCTCGACCTCGACACGGAAGGTAAGTCCGTGGATCAAAAGGTATATCGGTCGATGATTGGCTCTTTACTCTATTTATGTGCATCTCGACCGGATATTATGCTTTCCGTATGCATGTGTGCAAGATTCCAAGCCGACCCTAAGGAAGCTCACCTTACGGCCGTAAAACGAATCTTGAGATATTTAGTTTATACTCCTAAGTTTGGGCTTTGGTATCCTAGGGGATCCACTTTTGATTTGATTGGTTATTCGGATGCCGATTGGGCGGGGTGTAAAATCAATAGAAAGAGCACATCGGGACTTGCCAGTTCTTGGGAAGATCCTTGGTGTCTTGGACTTCAAAGAAGCAAAATTCCGTAGCTCTTTCTACCGCCGAAGCCGAATACATTGCCGCAGGCCATTGTTGCGCGCAACTACTTTGGATGAGGCAAACCCTTAGGGACTATGGTTACAAATTAACCAAAGTTCCTCTTCTATGTGATAATGAGAGTGCAATCCGCATGGCGGATAATCCCGTTGAACATAGCCGCATTAAACACATAGCCATTCAGTATCACTTTCTAAGGGATCACCAACAAAAGGAAGATATCGAGATTTCATATATTAACACTAAAGATCAATTAGCCGATATCTTTACCAAGCCACTCGATGAACAAACCTTTAACAAACTTAGGCATGAGCTAAATATTCTTGATTCTAGAAACTTCTTTTGTTAATTTGCACACATAGCTTATTCATATACCTTTGATCATGTCTCTTTTATATATGCTATGACTAATGTGTTTTCAATTCTATTTCAACCAAGTCATAGGTGTATTGAAAGGGAATAGGAGTCTTCGGCGAAGACAAAGGCTTCCACTCCGTAAACTCATCCTTCGCTGTCGCTCCAAGCAACTCTGCATCTTTGGGGGAGAAAAGGACTCCGGCTTCGGTATAATCTTCACTCATTTATTTATGACCAAAGGGGGAGAAAGTAACTCTAAGGTCTCTAATGACTCCGTTTTTGGCAATTTATGCCAAAGGGGGAGAGAGCATGAGCCCAAAGCAAAAGGACCGCACCACCACCTAATTTTAAAAAATGATTTTCAATTGGAAAATTTCAAATTGGTATCTTATTATGTTCAAAAGGGGGAGGGAGAAAGTAGTATTTCAAAATTGATATATCAAAACCCTCTTGAACACTAAGAGGATGATTTCATCTAGGGGGAGTTTTGTTTAAGTCAAAGGAAAAGCATTCGAAACAGGGGGAGACAATTTCAAATCTTGAAAATGCTTTGCAAAATCTTATTCATTCACCTTTGACTATTTGCAAAAGAACTTTGAAAAGGATTTACAAAAGAATTTGCAAAAACAAAACAAGTGGTGCAAACGTGGTCCAAAATGTTAAAAATGAAGAAACAATCCATGTGCATCTTATAAGTATTTATATTGGCTCAATTCCAAGCAACCTTTGCACTTACATTATGCAAACTAGTTCAATTATGCATTTCTGTACTTGCTTTGGTTTGTGTTGGCACAATCACCAAAAAGGGGGAGATTGAAAGGGAATTAGGCTTACACCTATTTCCTAATTGATTTTGGTGGTTGAATTACCCGACACAAATAATTGGACTAACTTGTTTGCTCTAGTGTATAAGTTATATAGGTGTCAAAGTTTCACACTTAGCCAATAAAAAGACCAAGAAATGGGTTCAACAAAGAGAGCAAGGAATAACCGAAGGCATCCCTGGTCTGGCGCACCGGACTGTCCGGTGTGCCACCGGATAGTGTCCGGTGCACCAGGGGACTTCACGCTGAACTCCTCACCTTCGGGAAAATCCAGAGGCGCTCCGCTATAATTCACCGGACTGTCCGGTGTACACCGGACAGTGTCCGGTGCTTCAAGGAAGAGCGTCCCAGGAACTCGCCACCTTCAGGAATTCGCTCCGCTATAATTCACCGGACATGTTCGGTGTGCACCGGACTGTCCGGTGAGCCAGCGGAGCAACGGCTACTTCACGCCAACGGTCACCTGCAGAAGCATTAAATGCGCGCCAGAGCGCGCAGAAGTCAGGCACGCGCGAAGTGGCGCACCGGACACTCTACAGTGCATGTCCGGTGTGCCGCCGGACATCCAGGCGAGCCCAGCAGTCAGAGCTCCAACGGTCGGAACCCAACGGCCTGGTGACGTGGCTGGCGCACCGGACTGTCCGGTGCGCCATGCGACAACAGCCTCCACCAAACGGCTAGTTTGGTGGTTGGGGTTATAAATACCCCCAACCACCCCACATTCAAGTCATCCAAGTTTTCAACCTTCCAACCACTTACAAGAGCTAGGCATTCAATACAAGACACATCCAAGTGATCAAATCATCTCCCAATTCCACAAAAGCATTAGTGACTAGTGAGAGTGATTTGTCGTGTTCTTTTGAGCTCTTGCGCTTGGATCGCTTTCTTCTTTCTCATTCTTTCTTGTGATCAAAACTCAATTGTAACCAAGGCAAGAGACACCAATTGTGTGGTGGTCCTTGCGGGGAAGTTTTGTTCCCAGTTGATTTGAGAAGAGAAAGCTCACTCGGTCCGAGGGACCGTTTGAGAGAGGGAAAGGGTTGAAAGAGACCCGGTCTTTGTGACCACCTCAACGGGGAGTAGGTTTGCGAGAACCGAACCTCGGTAAAACAAATCCGCGTGTCACACTCTTATTTGCTTGCGATTTGTTTTGCATCCTCTCTCATGGACTTGATTATATTTCTAACGCTAACCCAGCTTGTAGTTTGTGTTTAAGTTTGTAAATTTCAGTTTCGCCCTATTCACCCCCCCCCCCTCGAGGCCACTTTCACCCTCCACCCCAGCAAGGATGATGAAGATCCTTGAAGCTGAGGGCGGGGCAGAGGCCGCAGCCCGGCTTGCTTCTCCCCACCATCAAACTGGTGGTCACCGTCTTGGGTGACCATGGCAAGGGGATGCAGCCGGGCTGCCTGATGAAAATCCTTGAAGCCGAGCAATGGCTGAAAGGTACCAACTTCCGCGAAGTTGCGCTCCTCCAACGACAGCAAGGCGAAAGCAACGCGGGCGCTCCCCATCCGGGGGCTCGGAAGGTGGAAGGACGCAATGCATGAGGGGAATGCGAAGGCATGGCTGCCATCTAAGAGGGTCCCACCTACGCATCAGCGAACGGGGCCGCACCAGCGCGCACGAAGAGGTCTTTGCTCCCATCCTCACTACGGGAGTGAGGACAAGACCATCCAAGAATGCCGCCCCCACCCGCATGGCGTACGACGTCTTGTACGACCTCCCAGTACGGCTGGTGCCGCAGGAGAAGCCGTGGATGTGGCCAACCCGCGCACGGCGCGACCGTCGCCCGTGCGATGGACGGGCAGCCACGCTCCGCCCCAGCGGTAGGAGGCTACGCCGGAGGTGGCACCAGAGCCGCCCAGGCCACGGAGCCAGACACGCGGCAGCTGACAGCGCCACAGACGGCGAACACCCTTCTCCCCCGAACACTGAGGGAAGAAGCGGGCCGCTGCCCACGCGGAGGCGGGTCCCAACTCGGCGCACCCTCCTCCCCAGCATGGATGATGAACATCCTTGAAGCTGAGGGCAGGAGGGAGGCCACAGCCCGGTTTGCTTCTCCCCACCACAAGGCTGGTAGTCATCCTTCTAGATGACCACCGGTGGGGGACTACAGCCGGGCTGCGTGATGAAAATCCTTGAAGCCGAATGGTGGTGGAAGGATGCCAACCCCCACGGAGTTGCACCCCTCCAACGGCAGCAGGAGGAAGACAAGATCAGCGACGCCACCACAAGCGCACGCTCTCCGACGGTGAAGTCGCCGGAAGAGACCACCTTGACGTGGATCCCTCCAGAGAACACTGGCACACCCCATCTGGAGGCCCGGAAGGCGAAAGGGCGCGGTGGTCGCAGGGGGAGCGAGGCATGTCTACTGCCCAGGGGATCGACCCCTTTTTTAAAGGCAGATCCCCCCCACTCGCGCCCCTGAAACGTCACAGGCGAAGTCTCCCCCGGCGTGCACCAAGGATCTCACCTTATGACACGGGGGCCAGGCCTCGCATGTCATGCAAACTAACCCTAGGAAGGGACGTATGACTGCCCTACGGCTACGCGCCCCTCCATTTCCGGGGCAACCAGCGGTCAGGAAGGCGAACCGCCGCGCAAGGGGCATGCAGCCGCCCCACGATTAAGCACCCCTTCATCTTCGCCATATCCAGCGGTCAAAGTGGCAAACTGCCGCGCAAGAGGCGTGCAACCGTCCCACGGTTGTACGCCCCCTCAGCTCCGCCACAACTGGCGGCCCAACTCAGGGGCCCAGGCCCACACGTCATGTAACCGGCGCGCCGGTTATCGTGTGCAAAGAAATCGCACCACCGCCTGCGCCAATGCCACGTCTTCTCGGGACTGTCACGGATTCTGAAAAGGTAAATTTTTCAGAACCAGTGCAGTGACTCGAGGCAGCCCCGCGCATGGCCCAACAGTGTTGTTAAGTACGACGGTCACGGGTCAGTCAGCCGTGGGAATAGGCACGGCAGTTGGCGTGGTCATAGGCGGGCCGACAGTAATTGCAGCAACGGGCACACGGAAGCAGCGGTCCAACCGCCAATCAGACTCTGGTCCCACCTGCAGGCTTGCATCCTCCCCTGAGGCGGGACCGGGGGCCACTGTCGGTACCCAAAATCAGGGGTACCCTCTCCTACAGCATGAAGACACTGCACCCATGCGAACGTCCCTTAGCCACACGGAGGACCGTGCCTGGCCCCACCGGATGGGCAGGCCAAAGGGCGCCACGCGGCAAGGAATGACACCACACCCCAGTAAGGCCGGACCCCCACAAAAGGACACCGGACCCCTATATACGAGTCCGGAGCCTTCGGGTAAGTCCAAACTCTAGCAGGGTCCCGGAGCGAGAAGGACCCTAGTGTGTGCAGGGTCCGGCGCTGACACGTGTGCGGGCCTTGCCTCCGCTTGGCGCTCAGGCGGAGAGCTGCTGCTTGTGGCCCATGACATAAGCTACTAGGCCAAACCTAACGAGAAGTTGTGCAGCCCCTGCATTTATTAAGGAAAAGACGCGCCGCCTGCCACTGCGTCGACGGGCGACATGCCCTCTCAGCATTTATTGCGTCCCGTCCCATCCGCTGGCAGGCGGCGTCAAGGTCATCCAGTAGGCGGCGCGCCTGCTAGGTCTGCTGGCAAACAGTGCGCCCGTGCCAGGCGGCACCCTATACTTGTCTTCTCTTCTGCAGGAAGCTTCCCCTGCACGCCAAGGATACGCAGACCTCGAGCGATAGGGCACAAGAAGATTGCCTCGGCAATAGACATTAGAGGATCCAAGCTCTATATTCTTTATGTCCCTGGGCCCACATATCGGGGCCCAGTCCTTTAGTGCATGCCCCCTTCAGCTATAAAAGGGGAGGCATACGACGTTATAGGCAGGCTCTCAGACCTAGCTTTAGGCAGACACTCATAAGTTCATACAAGCTCCAAGCAATACATCACACAGTGGAGTAGGGTATTACACTCCGGCGGCCCGAACCACTCTAAACCCTCGTGTGGTCTCGTGTGTTGATCCACCAGCCTCGTAGCAAGCAAAACGCTTAGGCCCCTCCTCATCTTAGGATTTAGGGCGGGTGCAATCCGCCACCCGGCCGGGGAGATTTCCTCTCCGACAAATATAATGCATGAAAGCCTTTTTGGCATATAAGACATCACAAATTGGGATTCTATTAGTAAGAAAAATGACCTTACCAAATAATTTAAGACCAGAAATCTTAATCATACATTGCTGAATCAGATGTTAGCACATTGCTCTCTTTGTCGCTGAATGACATGAAGCAAATTATGAGATAAAAGGACATATAAATAACCTCTAGCAACACGAAGTTGCGCGTATATCAAAAGGTTATTATGAGAAAATTTTCACTATGTTGGTGTGCAAAACTATTGTGTGTTCCTGTCGAACTACTTTACTCGTCCTATCTAGGACCTCTATGCTTGTGTTGCATACATCTCTCAGAATTGTAAATACTTATAGTCGCTGAATTGACTTAGGATAGTCCTTTGACTGGTATGGTATACTTTTAAGCCAATTGGTAAAGGTCAGTCCTGAATGAACATATACCTGGAGTTTTTGTAGCAGAACTATATTGGATTCCACCCTTTAACATGCTTACTGTAATCTATCTCTGATCTACCAGAAGAAAGAAGACTAGAACAATAGCCATAAAATCCCACATCACTGCAAAGTTTGAAGCTAAATTGGGCATTAATCTGTCCTTAGTCCTTGGCGCCGAAAGAGCCATAAATCTTGAACGCCAGAGGGGTAGTTGAAAGGGAATTAGGTTCAAACCTTTTCCCAAATAATTTTGGTGGTTGAATTGACCAACATAAATAATTGGACTAACTAGTTTGCTCTAGATTATAAGTTCTACAGGTGCCAAAGGTTCAACACAAACCAATAAAAAGTCCAAGAAAGGGTTCAAAAGAAAGGAGCAAAAGAAAACCAAAGGCTGACCTGGTCTGGCGCACCGGAGTGTCCGGTGTGCCACTGGACAGTGTCCGGTGCACCAGGGAGATCAACTCCAAACTTGCCACCTTCGGGTTTCTGAAAATGCCACTCCGCTATAATTCACCGGACTGTCCGGTGTAGCACCGGACTATCCGGTGTGCCAGCGGAGCAACGGTCGCCAGCGCAGCGGTCGAGTTCAACGGTCGGCTGACAACGCTACAGTGCGCGGACAGCGCGCAGAGTCAGAGCAGGCGCCAGAAGGCGCACCGGACAGTGAACAGTACATGTCTGGTGCACCACCGGACTGTCCGGTGGCCCCACATGTCAGAGCTCCAACGGTCGAACCCTAACGGTTGGGTGACGTGGCTGGCGCACCGGACAGTGTCCGGTGCTCGGTGGAGCACCGGACTGTCCGGTGCGCCCATCGACAGCAGCCCCTCCCAACGGCCATTTTGGTAGTTGGGGCTATAAATACCCCCAACCACCACACTTCAAGGAATCCAAGTTTTTCAGCCAACACATTCAATACAAGAGCTAGTGCATTCAATACAAGACACAATTAGATTGAATCAAAGCCTCTCCAAGTCCCAATTCCACTCAAAGCAATAAGTGACTACAAGAGAGAGTTTTGTCCATGTTCTTTGAGCTCTTGCGCTTGGGTCGCTTTTCTTCTTCCCCATTTCTTGTTCCCAAGACATTTGTAATCAAAGCAAGAGACACCAATTGTGTGGTGGTCCTTGTGGGGACTAAGTGTCCCAATTCATTAAGGAGAAAAGCTCACTCGGTCTAGGTGACCGTTTGGGAGAGGGAAAGGGTTGAAAGAGACCCAGTCTTTGTGACCACCTCAACGGGGAGTAAGTTTGCAAGAACCAAACCTCGGTAAAACAAATCACCGTGTCACACTCTTCATTTGCTTGTGATTTGTTTTTGCCCTCTCTTTCGGACTCGATTATATTTCTAACGCTAACCCCGGCTTGTAGTTGTGCTTAAAGTTCATAGATTTCAGATTTGCCTATTCACCCCCCTCTAAGCGACTTTCAATTGGTATTAGAGCCCGGTACTTCATTAGAGCCTAACCGCTCGAAGTGATGTCGGGAGCTCACGCCAAGAAGCAGATGGTGACCGACGAGAAGCCCGCCACAAGCCACGGGAAAGCTCCATCGGGAGAGTCCGGCAACAAGAAGAGGGAGGAATCACCTCCCCGCGTCAAGTCGCACTAGAGTGGCGACAAGAAGAAGAAAATGAAGAAAGTTGTCTACTACGAGACCGATTCTTCGTCGCCTTCCACCTTCGGTTCCGACATGCCGTCCATCACTTCTAAGCGCCATGAGCGCAAGAAGTTTAGTAAGATCCCCTTACGCTATCCTCGCATTTGCAAACGCACTCCTTTACTTTCTGTCCCACTAGGCAAACCACCGGTTTTTGACGGTGAAGATTATTGTATGTGGAGTGATAAAATGAGGCGCCATCTTACCTCACTCCACGCTAGCATTTGGGACATTGTTGAATTTGGAGCGCAGGAACCATCCGTGGGGGATGAAGGCTATGACTCGGACGAGGTAGCCCAAATTCGGCACTTCAACTCCCAAGCCTCTCTAAGTCGAGAGGAGTATAATAAGGTGCAAGGGTTGAAAAGTGCCAAAGAGATTTAGGATGTACTCAAGACCGCGCACGAAGGAGATGAGGTGACCAAGATCACCAAACGGGAAACGATCGAGGGGGAGCTCGGTCGATTTATGCTCAACCAAGGAGAGGAGCCACAAGCCATGTACAACCGGCTCAAGGCCTTGGTGAACCAAGTGCGCAACCTCGGGAGCACAAAATGGGATGACCATGAAATGGTCAAGGTTATTCTAAGATCACTTGTATTTCTTAATCCTACACAAGTTCAATTAATTCGTGATGATCCTAGATACAAGCTAATGTCTCTCGAGGAAGTTATAGGGAAGTTTGTGAGCTTTGAGTTGATGATCAAAGGCTCCAAACAAATCATCGAGCAAGGCGCCACCTCCACACCCGAGGTGCAACCCGTCGCATTCAAAGCTACGAAGGAGAAGAAAGAAGAGTCTACACCAAGTAGACTCCCCATCGACGCCTCCAAGCTCGACAACGAGGAGATGGCGCTCATCATCAAGAGCTTCTGCCAAATCCTCAAGCAAAGGAGGCGGAAAGATTACAAGCCCCGCTCCAAGAAAGTTTGCTACAGTGTGGTAAGCCCGGTCATTTTATTGCAAAATGTCCATTATCAAGTGATAGTGACATGGGCGACGACAAGAAGGGAAAGAGGAAGGAAAAGAAGAGATATTACAAGAAGAAGGGTGGCGATGCCCACGTGTGTCGGGAGTGGGACTCCGATGAGAGCTCCACCGACTCCTCCTCCGACAAAGATGCCGCCAACATCGCCGTCAACAAGGGTCTCCTCTTCCCCAACGTCGGCCACAAGTGCCTCATGGCAAAGGACGGCAAAAAGAAGAAGGTAAAATCTAGAGCTTCCACTAAATATGCAACATCTAGTGATTAGGCTAGCTCTAGTGATGATGAGTTTGATTTGCTTACATGTTTTGCCAACCTAAACATGCAACAAAAGGAAAAATTGAATGAATTAATTAGTGCTATTCATGAGAAGGATGAACTCTTGGATAGCCAAGAGGACTTCCTTATTAAGGAAAACAAGAAGCGTGTTAAGGTTAAAAATGCTTATGCTCAGGAAGTAGAAACGTGTGAAAAATTGACTAGTGAGCTAAGCACTTGCCATGACACTGTTTCCAACCTTAGAAATGAGAATGCTAAATTAATTGCTAAGGTTGAGAAGCTAAATGTTTGTGATGATTCTCTTGTCAAACTTAAAAATGATAATGCTAGTTTGATTGCTAAAATTGACAAGTTGAATGAATCACTTTCTAGCCTTAGGATTGAGAATGATAAATTAATTACTAAGGCTAAAAATTTAAATGTTTGCAATGATATTGTTTCCAATCTTAGAAATGAAAATGAAATATTGCATGCTAAGATTGATGAATTAAATGCTTGCAAACCCTCTACATCTGGTGTTGATCATGTTACTATTTGTACTAGATGTAGAGACATTAATGTTGATGCTATCCATGGTCATCTAGCCTTAATTAAACAACAAAATGATCACATAGCACAACTAACTAGCAAAATTAATGAACATGAAATAGAAAATAAAAAATTTAAATTTGCTAGAAGTATGCTTTATAGTGGGAGACGCCCTGGCATTAAGGATGGCATTGGCTTCCAAAAGGGATGTCAAGCTTAATGCCCCTAAGAAATTGTCTAACTTTGTTAAGGGCAAAGCTCCCATGGTTCAGGATAACGAGGGATACATTTTATATCCTGCTGGTTATCCCGAACACAAAATTAGGAGAATCCATTCTAGGAAGTCTCACTCTGGCTCTCATCATGCTTTTATGTATAAGAGTGAGGCATCTAGTTCTAGGCAATCCACTCATATTAAATTGTCTAAAAAGAAATATCCTATTGCATCAAATGAGCCAAATATTTCATTTAAGACTTTTGATGCTTCTTATGTTTTAACTAACAAATCAGGCAAAGTAGTTGTCAAATATGTTGGGGGCAAACACAAGGGGTCAAAGACTTGTGTTTGGGTACCCAAGGTGCTTGTTTCTAATGTCAAAGGACCCAAGATCGTTTGGGTACCTAAGAACAAGGCCTAAATTTGTTTTATAGGTTTATGCATCCGGGGGCTCAAGTTGGATCATTGATAGCGGGTGCACAAACCACATGACAGGGGAGAAAAGGATGTTCTCCTCCTATGAGAAAAACCATGATCCCCAAAAAGCTATCACATTCGGGGATGGAAATCAAGGTTTGGTCGAAGGACTTGGTAAAATTGCTATATCACCTGACCATTCTATTTCCAATGTTTTTCTTGTAGATTCTTTATATTACAATTTGCTTTCCGTTTCTCAATTATGCAATATGGGCTACAACTGTCTATTTACTGATGTAGGTGTTACTGTCTTTAGAAGAAGTGATGATTCAGTAGCATTTAAGGGAGTGTTAGAGGGTCAGCTATACTTAGTTGATTTCAATAGAGCTGAACTCGACACTTGCTTAATTGCTAAGACTAATATGGGTTGGCTCTTGCATCGCTGACTAGCCCATGTTGGGATGAAGAATCTTCACAAGCTTATGAAGGGAGAGCACATTTTAGGACTAACAAATATTCATTTTGAGAAAGACAGGGTTTGTAGCGCATGTCAAGCAAGGAAGCAAGTTGGTGTTCATCATCCACACAAGAACATCATGACTACCAACAGGCCACTTGAGCTACTCCACATGGACCTATTCGCCCTATAGCTTACAAAAGCATCGGCAGGAGTAAGTAATGTCTAGTTATTGTGGATGATTATTCTCGCTTCACTTGGGTGTTCTTTTTGCAGGAAAAATCTCAAACCCAAGAAACTTTAAAGGGATTCTTGAGACAGGCTCAAAATGAGTTCGGCTTAAGGATCAAAAAGATTAGAAGCGACAACGGAACGGAGTTCAAGAACTCTCAAATTGAAGGCTTTCTTGAGGACGAGGGCATCAAGCATGAGTTCTCTTCTCCCTACACACCACAACAAAATGGTGTAGTGGAAAGGAAGAATAGAACTCTACTTGACATGGTGAGGACCATGCTTGATGAGTACAAGACTTCGGACCGGTTTTGGGCGGAAGCAATCAACACCGCTTGCTACGCCATCAACAGTCTCTACCTTCACCGAATCCTCAAGAAGACATCTTATGAACTCCTCAACGGTAAAAAGCCCAATGTTTCATATTTTAGAGTCTTTGGTAGCAAATGCTTTATTCTTGTTAAAAGAGGAAGAAAATCTAAATTTGCTCCTAAGGTTGTAGAAGGCTTTTTACTTGGTTATGACTCAAACACAAGGGCATATAGAGTCTTTAACAAGTCCACTGGACTAATTGAAGTTTCTTGTGACATTGTGTTTGATGAGACTAACGGCTCTCAAGTAGAGCAAGTTGATCTTGATGAGCTAGATGATGAAGAGGCTCCATGCGTCGCACTAAGGAACATGTCCATCGGGGATGTGTGTCCTAAGGAATCCGAAGAACCTCCACAAGCACAAGATCAAGCTCAAGATGATGAAAATGAAGATCAAGAAGAGCCACCTCAAGAGGAGGACAATGATCAAGGGGGAGATGCCAATGATCAAGACAAGGAAGATTATCAGGGTTCGAGATCGCCACACCCAAGAGTCCACCAAGCGATACAACGAGATCACCCCGTGAACTCCATCCTCGGTGATATTCATAATGGGGTAACCACTCAATCTCGTGTTGCTCATTTTTGTGAACATTACTCTTTTGTATCTTCTATTGAGCCATACAGGGTGGAAGACGCATTAAGAGATTCGGATTGGGTGTTGGCAATGCAAGAGGAACTCAACAACTTCACGAGGAATGAGGTATGGCATCTTGTTCCACATCCTAATCAAAATGTTGTAGGAACCAAGTGGGTCTTCCGCAACAAGCAAGATGAGCATGGTGTGGTGACAAGGAACAAAGCCCGACTTGTAGCCAAGGGATATTCACAAGTCGAAGGTTTGGATTTTGGTGAAACCTATGCACCCGTAGCTAGGCTTGAGTCAATTCGCATATTACTTGCCTATGCTACTTACCATGGCTTTAAGCTTTACCAAATGGACGTGAAAAGTGCCTTCCTCAATGGACCAATCAAGGAAGAGGTCTATGTTGAGCAACCTCTCGGCTTTGAAGATTGTGAGTACCCTAACCATGTGTATAAACTCTCTAAGGCGCTTTATGGGCTCAAGCAAGCCCCAAGAGCATGGTATGAATGCCTAAGAGATTTCCTTATCGATAATGGCTTCAAAGTCAGAAAAGCTGATCCTACTCTCTTTACTAAAACTATTGCAAATGTTTTGTTTGTATGCCAATTTTATGTTGATGATATCATATTTGGGTCTACTAACAAATCTACATGTGAAGAGTTTAGTAGGATCATGATTCAAAAAATTGAGATGTCTATGATGGGGGAGTTGAAGTATTTCTTAGGATTTCAAGTGAAGCAACTCCAAGAGGGGACCTTCATCAGCCAAACCAAGTACACTCAAGATATACTTACCAAGTTTGGAATGAAGGATGCCAAGCCCATCAAGACACCCATGGGAACCAATGGGCATCTCGACCTCGACACGGGAGGTAAATCTGTAGATCAAAAGGTATACCGGTCGATGATAGGATCTCTACTCTATTTATGTGCATCTCGACCGGATATTTTGCTTTCCATATGCATGTGTGCAAGGTTTCAAGTCGATCCTAAGGAAGTTCACCTTAGGGCCGTGAAAAGAATCTTGAGATATCTAGTTCATACACCTAAGTTTGGTCTTTGGTACCCCAAGGGATCCACCTTTGATTTAATAGGTTATTCAGATGCTGATTGGGCAGGGTGTAAGATTGATAGAAATAACACATCAGGGACTTATCAATTCTTGGGTAGATCCCTGGTGTCTTGGGCTTCAAAGAAACAAAACTCAGTAGCTCTTTCAACCGTCGAAGCCGAGTATATTGCCGCAGGCCATTGTTGCGCGCAATTGCTTTGGATGAGGCAAACCCTTAGGGACTATGGTTACAAATTAACCAAAGTTCCTCTCCTATGCGATAATGAGAGTGCAATCCAAATGGCGGATAATCCCGTTGAACACAGTCGCACTAAGCACATAGCCATTCGGTATCACTTTTTGAGGGATCACCAACAAAGGGGGGATATCGAGATAGCCTATGTGAGCACCAAAGAACAATTAGCCGATATCTTCACCAAGTCATTAGATGAGAAAACCTTTACCAAACTTAGGAATGAGCTAAACATTCTTGATTCTCATAATTTTGATTGATACCTTGCACGCATAGCTCATTTATGTACCTTTGATCATCGCTCTTTCATTTGCTATGACTAATGTGGTTTTCAAGTGTATTTCATGCTAAGTCATAGATTGAAAGGGAAATGGAGTCTTCGGCGAAGACAAGGCTTCCACTCCACTCCATCGTATTATTTCATCTTCGTCGTCACTCCGCATCGCTCTCCACTTTGGTATAAATCCTTCCCTCCTATATTATTTGCCAAAGGGGGAGAAAGCTTGAAATAGGGCTCTAAAGACTCCGTTTTTGGCGATTAATGCCAAAGAAGGAGAGAGTATTAGCCCAAAGCAAAAGGACCACTCCACCATGCCAATTTCAAATTTTTTTCGAAACAAGTTTAAGTTTTTACATGTTCTTCAATTGGTATCTTTGAAATTAGTATTCCTTCGAGAAATTCTATCTCAAACTATATCTCTATTTTAAGGAGGGGTTTTTCAAAATTTGGTATCTAAAATATTTGACATTCCTTCAATTTGAAAAAAAACCTCTTGAACAACTAAGAGGAGAATTTCATTAAGGGGGAGTTTTGTTTAGTCAAAGGAAAAACATTTGAAATAGGGGGAGAAAATTTCAAATCTTGAAAATGCTTCTCGAAATCATATTCATTTACCTTTGACTATTTGCAAAAAGACTTTGAAAAAGAATTTCCAAAAACATTTGCAAAAACAAAACATGTGGTGCAAAGCGTGGTCCAAAATGTTAAAATGAAGAAAGCAATCCATGCATATCTTATGAAAATGTAAATTGGTTTAATTCCAAGCAATCTTTGCACTTATCTTATGCTAGTTCAATTCTGCACTTATATATTTGCTTTGGTTTGTGTTGGCATCAATCACCAAAAAGGGGGAGATTGAAAGAGAATTAGGGTCAAACCTTTTCCCAAATAATTTTGGTTGTTGAATTGACCAACACAAGTAATTGGACTGACTAGTTTGCTCTAGATTATAAGTTCTACAGGTGGCAAAGGTTCAACACAAACCAATAAAAAGTCCAAGAAAGGGTTCAAAAGAAAGGAGCAAAAGAAAACTGAAGGTTGTCCTGGTCTGGCGCATCGGACTGTCCGGTGTGCCACCGGACAGTGTCCGGTGCACCAGGGAGATCAACTCCGAACTTGCCACCTTAGGGTTTCTGAAAATGCCACTCCGCTATAATTCACCGGACTGTCCGGTGTAGCACCGGACTGTCCGGTGTAGCACCGGACTGTCCGGTGTGCCAGCGGAGCAACGGTCGCCAGCGCAACGGTCGAGTTCAACGGTCGGCTGACAACGCTACAGTGCGCGGACAGCGCGCACAGAGTCAGAGCAGGCACCAGAAGGCGCACCGGACAGTGAACAGTACATGTCCAGTGCACCACCGAACTATCCAGTGGCCCCACATGTCAGAGCTCCAACGGTCGAACCCTAACGGTTGGGTGACGTGGCTAGCGCACCGGATAGTCCGGTGCCACCGTACACTGTCCGGTGCGCCCATTGACAGCAGCCCTTCCCAACGGCCATTTTGGTAGTTGGGGCTATAAATACCCCCCAACCACCACACTTCAAGGAATCCAAGATTTTCAGCCAACACATTCAATACAAGAGCTAGTGCATTCAATACAAGACACAATTAGATTGAATTAAAGCCTCTCCAAGTCCCAATTCCACTCAAAGCAATTATTGACTACAAGAGAGAGTTTTGTCCGTGTTCTTTGAGCTCTTGCGCTTGGATCGCTTTTCTTCTTCCCCATTTCTTGTTCCCAAGACATTTGTAATCAAAGAAAGAGACACCAATTGTGTTGTGGTCCTTGTGGGGACTAAGTGTTCCAATTGATTGAGGAGAAAAGCTCACTCGGTCTAGGTGACCGTTTGAGAGAGAGAAAGGGTTGAAAGAGACCCGGTCTTTGTGACCACCTCAACAGGGAGTAGGTTTGCAAGAACCGAACCTCGGTAAAACAAATCACCGTGTCACACTCTTCATTTGCTTGTGATTTGTTTTCGCCCTCTCTTTCGGACTCGATTATATTTCTAACGCTAACCCCGACTTGTAGTTGTGCTTAAAGTTCATAGATTTCAGATTTACCTATCCACCCCCCCTCTAGGCGACTTTCAGTAGTGATGGTAATTTATGATAGAACTATGAAGATCTTGCAGAGACCGGATGACTCCTTCATATGAGAGCAGCACTATCTGTTGTTGAAGACTGGTCCCAGAAGATATTGGTCTTTTTTTCGCTCCTGCCAAGCAGTCATCACCATTTGCTTAGTCTTAGCAATTAGATGAGTTTTCCTAGATAAAATGAATTCCTGGACTTGTCTGTTCTATTTCAAAGATTCTCTTTTTGCAGAACAATGAAGAGACAAAATAATACTTTATAGAACAAGTTGGTACACAATACGAGGAGAAAAGTTTGCCCTGCTGGCAACACCACAAATAATTAACTATTGTTATAAGTTCTCTCTCAAAATTATTATATCTAAAAATGTTGCATAAATCGATATCCAATTTCAAAATGGTATGAGTAATTGGGTAACCCATGAGCAATGATAAAAACGAGTTGGACTATACATCTCTGCATATAAAAATATCTGCTTGGCAGCATTTGCCTGATGTCGTGCACTTTACCACCATTATATATGCGCAAATTCTCATATGTGCTTGAAAGCACAATGCAACCAGTGAATGTCCTTGTGAGCGCTAGACCTGATGGTCATTGTCCCTGTTGATCTGAAGTCAACTACTTGCTCCAAACGACAAATGGTGTGCATGAGCCTTAAAGTATTTTGTTTTTATGGCTAACATATTGTTGCGCAAATCAGTCTAAATCCTGATGATTGATTGTATATTTGGTGATAATAACGGTAAGTTTGCAGAATTGTAACCACAAAGCAACTTGTTGTTGCGTGTCTTGCTGGAAGCTGAGACTAATTCTTCGCGTTGAAGGACCAATATATAGTATTCATGCCACTACATCAATCTAAGTCCAAAGCTCACTGCATAAAACCCTATATATAATGTGTGTAAGATTTCCCAAATAAATCACCACAATAGCATACATTAGCCACAACTGGATGATTGTGGTTGGGAATTTTATCTGTATGCTTGTAGTACATCTCGACATTAGGGGGAGGAATGCCCATATAGTGTAATGCCTCAATATTCTATTAAACGCACAAAAGCCAAACTGAACCTGTCGTTCGGTGTACTCCTGTGTATATGGAGTTTGCCAAAAATCGTTGAGGAGTAACCATATTGGTCTGAATGCTTCTACCTAACGTAGATGTGGATATACCCAGGATTAATATCATATCCATATTTGACTTATTGGCATTTGATCTATTCTCAGGGACGCCTGCAAATATGATCCACTGGCCTTAGTCAAAGCATATATTCTGATTGCAGATTCACGTGGTCTGTAATAACTCTCCTCTGATGAACTCGCCCTGCTGGTGAGTTGCCTCACGAAGAGGTTCATCATGATGATGAAATTCCTAGCAATGCGCACAATATCATTGTGCTAGGAATACAAAACAATGAATCTTTTGTTTTTGGGAAATGACAAAGATCATTATTAAATGTGGAGATAAATGTGTCGACGCCTATCTTGCCTCTATAGATTGCAAAGGGATCCAAAACAAAGTCCTAGGCATGAGTGTTTGAAGCTCTCTTATCGGGTCATTGATAAATGCAATCGAGGGTGAACCAATAATCGCAAAGTGAAAGTCGTGAGCTTGAAGTTCGGACATTTATGGGCACTATTGAAATAATGTGTGGTGAATGTGATGGTTCAAGTGGTCTTGCGAGAGACCCAACCCACATATATATTGAATAAACACAGTTCCGCTATGTAATATATCTGGTAAATGGCATGAATTAAAATATGCAGTTAATAGGATTCTGAAGATCCATCATGAGATCCTATGAGGATTCATATCTTTGACTTATAAATTTGCAACATATAAATCTCATACCGAATAATACATTCCTGGCGAATGAACACTCTTCTATGTAGAGAGAATGTCTCCTAGATGAGATTATAGTTCATTAATGGAACCTTTCCAGAAGAAATAAAATTTGTGTTAAACACCAAAGTTTGATAATCCCTATAAAGGGATAAAGACCCATACAGACCCGAAAAGGAATAAGATGAGGTACCAAAGGACTTGAAGTTCACCGAATAAGCACATGTGCATTCCATGATCTATACTCATGGTATTTTCCACTTGATGTGGAATTACGGTATCCTCTAAAGCGCTGATGGCAGAAACCTATATGGTTTAGGTGTTACTGGCAAAATATCCCCATTGTGCCAGAATGGCAGATTATAACGATGTATCTGATTGATGAAAAATCGCTGATGGATTACGATGTTTGATGGACTTTTGTTACACTATCATAGATGTTGCAATGGATGAACGCCTCGATTGATGTGTCATATTTAGAATATGTACTGCTGCACTATATTATCCCCTAAGTCCTATAGAAGGATATGTTACTTGATTTGCACAACTATGTATAAATTGTGGTGTAAGATAGAAAATGATAGCACCCCAACCTCATCCATTCTAGTTATTCCAGATGAACAATGAGACATATATCTTGAAGAATATGCTTGAGTTTTGAGGGATAACGACTTTGACAGATGTCATCGTCAGGGGGAGCGAATGCTTATATTGATCACAATCGTGAGACAATAAATGTCATATTCTATGCCCCGAAGGCATCAACTTGATGATCAATATGTGAACCTTTATGGAAGTTTCTATCAAATATAAAGATCCAACCGATCGAACACCATCAGTCGAAGTGGCTTGTTTATGTTGATACGTGCACTTACCTCGTATATCCTAGAAGTGAGTAGAGGTGAAATTCCTGATATAATCCTTGCAACAGTATGCAATCTATTTGCTAAATCTCTATGTGCGTATACTTCCAGAAGAAGATGTTGTGCCATATTGATACAGTTTTGCAAGGATCTCAATACACATAACCCTACGTCCGCTCATGGATCCATTCACCTTTCCCAAGTGATATTGTTTACGTTCTTTCTCTCCTCATGGTTACTCAGAAATGTGAATGGTGTGATAATATAGACACCATCCTTTATACGTCCACATATTTAGGGGTATTGGGTTTGAAGAGCCAATCCATTCTATATATGGTGGTGCATCATGAGTTTATTTCATGAATTTGGTGGGATAAAATCATTCCTCATATTATTACTATCGTGATTTCGGAAAAGGACAATAGATTTGTGTTCGGTGGGGATGCAAGTGCGGACTCACTCCGAATGGTGGATCACGGAGAACCCAGCAAGGAACTGAGACACGAGGTTTATATTGGTTCAAGCTTTTGTCCTAGTCTAGTGTAGTGTTGATCGTACTATTGTTTTGAGGCGTGTTACAGTTTAGTGCGTTTGTGTGTGTATGAGGGGAGAGGGACTCCCTTTTATACTTCAAGGGATGGCCTTACAAGAGAGAGAAAGAGAGAGACTTCTTCAGCTAATGCCCTTAGTTATAGTGCACAGTGGACCCCTCTAGGGTCAATCTTGGGGCGTGCCTGCACGGTATGTGATACACCCAGCCCAGGTGGGGTTGGCCGAGGCCCAACAAATTAGGGTTGCCCGGAGCCCAACAGTTCATTAAGCACACCCAACTCAGGGAAAGACTCAATCGCCCCAAAAGACTAGTCCAATGGGGGAAGGGTGGCTCTCCCTTTTAAAGTGGCTTCCTCCTCCCAAGTTAAGCGAGATGGGATAATTCTGAGGCTCACACGGTCACCGTCCGACTACAATTGGGTCAACTGGGCCAATTGCGTCTTTGCCAACGGGTAATAGTGGAGGATGTCCTCATCAGTATGGCTCCTTCTAACAGGTCGTGTGCTTCCGTATTTCTCACACGGCGCCCTATCACATCCATCTGTCATGCAAGTCCCTATAGCTGGCTCTATGCTCATACCGTCGTAACAGATGGGTCCCACAGAACATGCTCTCGGTATGGTTAAGGTTCATGTTCAGTCAACTCGCTTGTGTCACCCTCCATCATGTGCGAGCATGCTAGGTGTGTCGTCATGTCCTTCCTGATATGAGGGTTTGATGTCGTGACCCCCATTGGTATTGTACATATGGCGTGGACATGGTTCGGTGGCGACCTGTCCAGTTACGACCGTCGTGGACCCATAATGTCAGTCTGGGTTCACTCCTTGCCGATCTGTTTGGTCGTTTGTTTCGCCTCGTAGACTTGCTCCGTGTGGATTTGGTCGGTCGTCCCGTCTCGCGGACTTGCTCAGCGAGGACTTGGTGGGTCGCCCTGCCTCGCAGACTTGTTCAGCGGGGACTTGGTCGGTCGCCCCACCTCGCAGACTTGCTCGACGGGGACTTGGTCGGTAAATGGGCCAAAGAGAGGTTTATGTGCCTCGTCTTAGGTACCCCTTTCCTAGTTACCCGATAATTACTAATTATTAGCCTATGAGGAATAAAATGGTGATGGATCAACTCATATCATTCCACAAACCAAACAAGAAAATGGCGAGAGGGAAGATGATGAACTACCCCATTATTCCCAAACCAAACACGCTATTAATGAAATGAAAGCATAAACAGTCTCTTCAATCCTCTAAAATTTATTGTTGTGTTGCCACTAAGTTAGGCTCATAATGACCATCTAGCCTAGAGCTCCCACGTGCATGAGGGTCTAGAGTTGTTCGAGCTAAGAAAATTAATAATAGAGTCCTGGTGGTTATTGATAAATATGTAACCATCAATTTAGGAACAGGTTGGGATTATGGTAACAACACAAAGAATAGTCATCCTTGAAGGAAGGATAATCAATTTGTGGGGAACATCAAATGAGATGCAAGCTATCTGAATTATGCATGAGTTGAGAAATTTAAAGCAAGGCTCAAAGAACATGATTAAATATGTTGAGGATCACTTTCCTTTGCCTTTTATTGATCAGTTGCTTTAGTGGATAAGATGCCATCCTTATTTTAGCTACCTCAATGGATACTCAGGCTTGTTGTGAAGATGGATGGAAGGTCCTCTTTGTGCAAACAAATCACTCCTTATAGAGCCAATGGATCCTTTAAGCCTTCGCCCGATTCCTCATGCATTAGACTTCAGCACTAAAGGATTACAAGTTGTTTGCTCTAATAGGATTTGTAGTTCTAGGAAACTTTGCTTATTTATGGCTCTTCAATAAGTAAACTGGATTTTTATCGCCTTTTCATTGTATTCGCAATAGATGGTGAGAATGGTACTTTTTATGCTGACACTAGTGGCTTTGGGTATATTTGAATGGACTAGGTTAATCGTCAACTCTATGTAAAAATATAGTCAAGTATTTAAGTAGCTAAAAGTCAATGTAGTGGTGTTTGTATTTCAGCTTACATATTCCTACCATTCTCTAAAAGAGGGCTTTGGTAAGATCGAGGTTTATGAGCTTGTGAACAAGATATGTGCTCATCAAATGTTCATGCATGGAAAATTGGAATAACCTTCCATACCCAAGATTTTTTCCTCTATGGTTGAAACAGCGAAGAATATGAAGAAGATTGTCATCCATACATCAAGGCCTAGTGAAGATTCAATTGGTGAAGATGAAGAGGAAGACTATTTTTCTTCTAACATGGGTTCGTAACCATGGCTAGTCATTAGTGGTTGATGATGTGGGACTTTGGTGGTTAACACTCAAGAAAATGAGAGGGTCATCCTAGTTTGGACGGTGAGCCCTACATCCAACAAGAAAGGTATTTCATGTTAGAGTGACATAGAGAATTTATAATAGGGCTAGGTGAGTTAAAGTCGCCTGGAGGGGGGTGAATAGGCAAAACCTGAAATTTATAAACTTAAACACACACTAAAGTCGGGGATAGCGTTAGAATTAAATCCGAGGCAGAAGATTGTTTCTCTTGCCACGAGTTGCTCAAATGATGCGGATGACGTGTGGGAGCAAACTCAAATCAGTATAGGCAAGGAAACTTTAGAGAGAGGAAAGAGGGCAAACAAATCAAATGGAAATCAACACGAGATGACACGGTGATTTGTTTTACTGAGGTTCGGTTCCAAAGAACCTAATCCCCGTTGAGGAGGCCACAAAGGCCGGGTCTATTTCAACCCTTTCCCTCTCTCAAACGGTCACTTAGACCGAATGAGCCTTCTCCTTAATCATACGTGTCACCAAGACCCCATAAGGATCACCACACACTTAGGTGTCTCTTGCTAGCTTTACAAAGCACTTAAGAATAAGAATGGGGAAGGAGAAAGGCAATCCAAGCAACAAGAGCGCAAATGAACACAAAAACTCTCTCTCTCTCTCAAGTCACTAAGTGGTTGAGTTGATTTTGGGACTTGGAGAGGATTTGATCTTTGGAATTGTGTCTTGAAGTGAATGTTATTGCTCTTGTATTGAATGAGAACTTCAGAAAACTTGGATGGCTTTGAATGAGGTGGTTGGGGGGTATTTATAGCCCCCAACCACTTCCTAGTCGTTGGTTGTTTCTGCTGGCGATGGGCACACTGGACAGTCCGATGGCGCACCGGACAGTCACTGTTCACTGTCCGGTGCGCGCCATGTCAGCGCGTCTGTTGGGTTTGGAGCTGTTGACCGTTGTAACTCTTTGTCTTTTTGATGCACCAAACAGTCCGGTGACCTCTGACTTTGCTGCTCTGACTTATGCGCGACACTGTTCATCATTGTACACTCCTGCAGTCGACCGTTGGCGCGCAGGAAGTCGTTGCTCCGTTGGCTCACCGGACAGTCCGGTGAATTATAGCGGAGCGCGCCTGGCGAATTCCCGAGAGTGGCTGGTTCGTTCGTGCCTGGGTTTGGTGCACCGGAGAGTGTCCGGTGCGCCAATTGACAGCACACTCTCTTATCTTGCTCCAAATTTCATTGTGCCCCCAACTGAATTTCTTTCTTGGTTTATGTTGAACCTTATGCACCTGAGATAAATGATATTTAGATAAACTAGTTAGTCTAAGTGGTTTGTGTTGGACGTCAACCACCAAAATAGATTATAGGAAATGTTTAGGTGTATTTCCCTTTCAGTGAGTGAGGAGCAAATTGAATTGATTGTCAAACTGAACAAAATGTAACAGGCAAAGTCCCCTATCTAGCGTGTCAACTGTCGTGGCTTCATTCTTATGACAAGTAAATTTGTATGTCAGAGAAGGTTTTGTGGGCTACTGTTCCAATGTTTTTGCTCTTGCGAGCTTATAGAGGGAGAAAGAGAGAGAGTTTAGATTGGTTAAGGAAGTCCCTTACGTCCAGCGGTCTTTCTTGATAATTGAATGTGTTACAAGACGAAGCATACTTGTGTGAAAAGAATATAACAGGTTCTAGTCGGCTTAGGATAGGAGTTCAGGTGTCTCTATTAATTAGTGGGGTCTGTTTCCTTTTTTTTATTTTATGTAGCGTTCGTTTCGCAACATATCTAAAATTGTCGACCTATTGTGTCCATGTGTGTGTACATCTTTTCACCTTCGCTTTCATCATTCACCAACTAGATTCGTAATCGTCGACACTATACAGTTGATAGATATACTGCCTACGTTCTCTCTCATGCTACACGTTATGAGCCACGTGGTTATACCAATCAAGAAAACCATCCCTCGTTTCTACCTTTCTTGATTTGTGACGGGCTAGGGCTATATTATGCGCATACGGGATTTGCTGCAAGTTTGGTCACGCAATTCGCTTAGGTGTAATGAGGGCCAGGCTGGAGTTGCATTGGGCTGAAATGAACCACCATTCGGCCCGGCTCGACCCAGCCTCAGCATTTAGAGACTCTCTAAAGTTGAAGTTTGGCAAATGCTTGGGGGCCTGCTACATCGGCCTAGCCCGCCCTGCGACGGGCAAGCACCTGGGCCAGGAATAGAAGCGCCTATACCATCTGGGCTGCAAGAAAAGGGACAGTTGATCACTTTGGTGGTATTGGCCCAATTCAACATGGCGACATAGCAGGTGTCCGAACTGTCGGCTCCAGTCGCATTCAGGCAAAAGCTCGGGGTGGGCGGGTGGCCAAGTCGGCATACCCATCCACCCATCGCAAACAGAGTTGCCATGCTAACCCCATGCCGGCCCCATACAGTGCCTAGCGCTCGCATTAAGCCCGCAGGTCAGCCGACCCAGTCTTCCGATCGATGGGGGCGTTCATCGGTGATCGGTACATGTAGAGAGGCCTGCTGCTGGCCGGCGGGTCGGTGGCCTCTAGCGCGTGTCCAACTCGTTGCATACATGCATGGGCAGCATGGAGGCCATGCGTGCATGCATGCATCTCCTCTCCCTGTTGGACCCAGGTGGCGCACATTTACGCGTAGCAGCATGCATGTCTCGACAACGACGACGACGACGCCGTCGCCGGCGGCAGGCAGACGTGTGACGGGTTCGGGAGCGTCGTATAAGGTCGGTTCGCCACTGCTGCTTGTCCGCACTCGATCGACCGAGAGAAGTGGTGTGGTGTGGTGTGGCGGCGACCAACCTCTCCCCTCCCTCCTCGTCAAAGCAGATCGAGGGCGACGACCAACAAGCAACGCGAAATTAACCTGTGTGTGTGCGCGCGCGCGATCGAGCGCCGTGCCTAAAGCGCGCTCCACGGATGGGTGCGCCCGGAGCTAGCGGAGAACGACGTGCATCCGAAAGAGAGAGAGACCGCACGACATGGGGGGCCACGCAAAGTCCTCGGCTTGCGGCGGCCGGTCGGCCGTCCCCTGCCCCAGTGTCCCGGCCCGGCCGAGCCGCCGACCACGCACGCGGCGCGCGAGGGGAAGGAAACCGATAGGTCGGACCGGGCGGCCGGAGTGCCGGGCGGTAGATTTGGCGATCGTCGCATCAGTACGTCACATGGAGGCTGCGCTCGCTGTCGCTGGTCGTTACGTACTCGTCACCGTCCCGTCCCGTCCCGTCGCGTCGAGCCGAGCGCTGTGCCAAGCCAATGCAAGTCGCGGCCAGGATACTCCTACTACTGTGCCAAGCCAATGCGAAGTGCGGCCGACGGCCCCCCGGATGCGTGGCAAGGCAGCACGTGCTTGTCCGGCGCCGTGCCCTCTGAGTTCTGACCGCGGCGTGTGTGCCTGTACGTCCGAGGGCAAGCATGCAGGGACAGTCTGCCGAATCAAGGCTGACCACCACTGGGGCGGGCGATCCTCTTGGGGAATCCCGGAAGATCTCGGACGGGCCGTGCGTAACGGCGTACACACGCTGTCCACAGGGCCGCCGGCAGGGCGGGGCCGCCTGCGGCTACGCTGTCTGCCGTGCTGTCGCCGCTGCATGGAAGATAAAGACACGCTCCTCAGATTTTTCTGTGCAAAAAGGATGACGACGAGGAGCAGCAGTAGATTTTTTTTTTAACATAGTATGTGTCTAGTGTCTAGGTAGGTGGCTTTTTTATCCAAATATGTATTTAGGTTAACTCCTTTCGCATATACTATCTCCCTTCTCGAATATTTATCGATCACTAATTCATTTTTAAACTAAAATACGATAAATAAAAAACAGAGGACGTAGTTAATAGAATTTTAATAGGTTACATTATAGATTAATTTTGTAACAAGCGAGATATCAGTTTAGGAGTCCTGGTTATACGATTTTGTTATATAAAGGGTTGGATTCTGTGTATAAACACAAAGATGTTGGTGCCATAAAAGGGGCAACGCTAGCTTTGGGGCATCTCTAGTTTTGACATGGTAATCAAAGCCGCTAATTAGACTTAAAAATACAGTCGCCACAATTCCATGCGTATCTCCCCCATCCACAAATTTTTGCAGCCAATTATATCATTGCCGAGAAGCTCAAGCAATACGAACAATAGCCGATAGAAGGCATAGGTTTTGGCCATGGCGCAATGACCATTCCTACAAGGCCATCTCATCAAAACATCACCAACGCCACAAGCTATGCTAAAACGATACAACAGGATGATAAGAAAGTCATCAACGCTAACTCTGCCCATGAAAAGTAGAATGCAATATATCAACAAGTGCTTACATACCTTCTCTCATCCATGACAAAGGATGTCATGACAAAACATGGACACGGCATGGCGCCCCCCTGAAAGGGAAATGTGCCTTTGGGCCATTTCTAAGTATTTTGGTGATTGAGTGCAAACACAAGTGCTTAAATGTGAAAATGTGCCCATGGTTGAACAAAGTGCAAATCACAAGTAAAGGTATGTTTCTAAGCCTTAGTACATTGGTTTTGTGTACTAATATCTTGTCTAAGTGTTAGAAACAGGAAGAAGCAGAAAAGAAAAGAAGTGGAAGAGTGGCTGTGTACAGCCAAAGGCTGTTTCGGGCTGGGGCACCGGACTGTCCGGTGTGCACCGGACAGTGTCCGGTGCGCCAGACCAGCGCGGGGCAAACCAGCCGCTCTCGGGTTTTTCTCCGGCGACTTCGGCTAAAATTCACCGGACTGTCCGGTGTGCACCGGACTGTCCGGTGAGCCAACGGTCGGCCGGGCCAACGGTCGGCCGCGCGATCGGCGCGTGACACGTGGCCGAGCCAACGGTCGGAAGGAAGCACCGGACTGTCCGGTGTGCACCGGACTGTCCGGTGCGCCAGATCTGCAACGGTCGGCAACGGTCGGCTTCGCTTTTTATGGAAACAAATCGGGCACCGGACAGTGTCCGGTGTGCACCGGACTGTCCGGTGCGCCCGACGACAGAAGGCAAGGATAGCCTTCCAGATGTGTTCTCAACGGCTCCTAGCTGCCTTGGGGCTATAAAAGGGACCCCTAGGCGCATGGAGGAGTACACCAAGCATTCCTTGAACACTCTTGATCACTCACACATCAATCTTGCGCACTTGTTCGACATTCTAGTGATTTGAGCTCCGTTCTAGTGTGCTAGTCTCTTGAGCTCAAGTCTGGGTCTTGTGTGTGCGTATTCGCTGTGATCTTTGTGTTGTGTGTGAGTTGCTAATCCCTCCTTTGCTCTGTGATTCTCTGTGAACATCTTTTGTAAGGGCGAGAGGCTCCAAGTTGTGGAGATTCCTCGCAAACGGGATTGAGAAAAGAAAAGCAAGAACACCGTGGTATTCAAGTTGATCATTGGATCACTTGAGAGGAGTTGAGTGCAACTCTCGTCCGTTGGGACGCCACAACGTGGAGTAGGCAAGTTTTGTACTTGGCCGAACCACGGGATAACCACTGTGTCATCTCTGTGATTGATTTCTTGTGGTTATTGTGTTTTGACTCCTCTCTAGCCACTTGGCCATAATTGTGCTAACACTTAATAAGTTTTTGTGGCTTAAGTTTTGAAGTTTTACAGGATCACCTATTCACCCCCCCTCTAGGTGCTCTATTTTGAAAAGCTAAAATTTGCAAGGGATGCCTACACGGTTGGTAGACACCCTTCAATTAAGGATGGACTTGGCTTCAAGAAGGAAGCCAAGAACTTAACAAGCCATAAGGCTCCCATTCCCGCCAAGGAGAAAGGGAAGGCCCCTATGGCTACTAGTGCTAAAAGGAACCATGCCTTTTTGTATCATGATAGAAGACATACTAGAAATGCAAATAGAAGTTATGATGCTTTTGATTCATATGTTTATGATTCTCATGCCGTGTTTGCTCCTAGTTCTTCTTATGTGTATGATAGAATTGTTACTAGGAAAAATGTTGTTCCTAAAAAGAATGTTATTCATGCTCCTAGGAAAGTAGAAAATGAACCTTCTACCATTTATTATACTTGCAATGCTCCCTTTGCTATTTGTAGAAAGGGCAAGAAGGTAATTGCTAGGAAGTTAGGGGCAAGATGCAAGGGAGATAAAACTTGCATTTGGGTCCCTAAGAATATATGTGCTAACCTTGTAGGACCCAACATGAGTTGGGTACCTAAGACCCAAGCCTAAATTTGCCTTGCAGGTTTATGCATCCGGGGGTTCAAGCTGGATTATCGACAGCGGATGCACAAACCATATGACGGGGGAGAAGAAGATGTTCACCTCCTACGTCAAGAATAAAGATTCCCAAGATTCAATTATATTCGGTGATGGGAATCAAGGCAAGGTAAAAGGTTTAGGTAAAATTGCAATTTCAAATGAGCACTCAATTTCTAATGTGTTTTTAGTTGAGTCTTTGGGATATAATTTATTATCTGTAAGTCAATTATGCAATATGGGATATAATTGTCTTTTTACAAATGTAGATGTGTCTGTCTTTAGAAGAAGTGATGGTTCACTAGCTTTTAAGGGTGTATTAGACGGCAAACTTTATTTAGTTGATTTTGCAAAAGAAGAGGCCCGTCTAGATGCATGCTTAATAGCTAAGACTAGCATGGGCTGGCTGTGGCATCGCCGCTTAGCACATGTGGGGATGAAGAACCTCCATAAGCTTCTAAAGGGAGAACACGTGATAGGTCTAACTAATGTTCAATTCGAAAAAGATAGACCTTGTGCAGCTTGTCAAACAGGGAAACAGGTGGGAGGCTCTCATCACACCAAAAATGTGATGACGACATCAAGACCCTTGGAGATGCTGCATATGGACCTCTTCGGACCCGTCGCCTATCTGAGCATAGGAGGAAGTAAGTATGGTTTAGTTATTGTTGATGACTTTTCCCGCTTCACTTGGGTGTTCTTTTTGCAGGAAAAGTCCGAAACCCAAGGGACCCTCAAACGCTTCCTCAGGAGAGCTCAAAATGAGTTTGAGCTCAAAGTGAAGAAGATAAGGAGCGACAACGGATCCGAGTTCAAGAACCTTCAAGTGGAGGAGTTCCTTGAAGAGGAAGGGATCAAGCACGAGTTCTCCGCTCCCTACACACCACAACAAAATGGTGTGGTAGAGAGGAAGAACAGGACGCTCATCGATATGGCGAGAACGATGCTAGGAGAGTACAAGACCCCCGAGTGCTTTTGGACGGAAGCCGTGAACACGGCTTGCCACGCCATCAACAGGGTCTACCTTCATCGTCTCCTCAAGAAGACGTCGTATGAGCTACTAACCGGTAACAAACCCAATGTATCTTACTTTCGTGTATTTGGGAGCAAGTGCTACATTCTAGTAAAGAAGGGTAGAAATTCTAAGTTTGCTCCCAAAGCTGTAGAAGGGTTTTTGTTAGGTTATGACTCAAATACAAAGGCGTATAGAGTCTTCAACAAATCATCGGGTTTGGTTGAAGTCTCTAGCGACATTGTATTTGATGAGACTAATGGCTCTCCAAGAGAGCAAGTTGTTGATTGTGATGATGTAGATGAAGAAGATGTTCCAACGGCCGCTATGCGCACCATGGCTATTGGTGATGTGCGACCACAGGAACAAGATGAGCGAGATCAACCTTCTTCCTCAACCATGGTGCAACCTCCAACTCAAGACGATGAACAGGTTCATCAACAGGAGGCGTGTGATCAAGGGGGAGCACAAGGTGATCAAATGACGGAGGAAGAAGCGGAACCGGCACCTCCAACCCAAGTTCGAGCGATGATTCAAAGGGATCATCTCGTCGACCAAATTCTGGGTGACATTAGCAAGGGAGTAACTACTCGTTCTCGATTAGTTAATTTTTGTGAGCATTACTCCTTTGTCTCTTCTACTGAGCCTTTCAGGGTAGAGGAGGCCTTGCTAGATCCGGACTGGGTGTTGGCCATGCAGGAGGAGCTCAACAACTTCAAGAGAAATGAAGTTTGGACGCTGGTGCCTCGTCCGAAGCAAAAAGTTGTGGGAACCAAGTGGGTGTTCCGCAACAAACAAGACGAGCACGGAGTGGTGACAAGGAACAAGGCTCGACTTGTGGCAAAAGGTTATGCCCAAGTCGCAGGTTTGGACTTTGAGGAGACTTTTGCTCCTGTGGCTAGGCTAGAGTCCATTCGTATCTTGCTAGCATATACCGCTCACCATTCTTTCAGGTTGTACCAAATGGATGTGAAGAGCGCTTTCCTCAACGGGCCAATAAAGGAGGAGGTGTACGTAGAGCAACCCCCTGGCTTCGAGGATGAACGGTACCCCGACCACGTGTGTAAGCTCTCTAAGGCGCTCTATGGACTTAAGCAAGCCCCAAGAGCATGGTATGAATGCCTTAGAGACTTTCTAATAGCTAATGCTTTCAAGGTTGGGAAAGCCGATCCAACTCTTTTTACAAAGACATGTGATGGTGATTTGTTTGTGTGCCAAATTTATGTCGATGACATAATATTTGGTTCTACTAACCAAAAGTCTTGTGAAGAGTTTAGCAGGGTGATGACGCAGAAATTCGAGATGTCAATGATGGGCGAGTTGAACTACTTCCTTGGGTTCCAAGTGAAGCAACTCAAGGACGGCACCTTCATCTCCCAAACGAAGTACACGCAAGATTTGCTAAAGCGGTTTGGGATGAAGGACGCCAAGCCCGCAAAGACGCCGATGGGAACCGACGGACACACCGACCTCAACAAAGGAGGTAAGTCCGTTGATCAAAAAGCATACCGGTCAATGATAGGGTCATTACTTTACTTATGTGCTAGTAGACCGGATATTATGCTTAGCGTCTGCATGTGTGCTAGATTTCAATCCGACCCTAAGGAATGTCACTTAGTGGCGGTGAAGCGAATCCTTAGATATTTAGTTGCTACGCCTTGCTTCGGACTCTGGTATCCAAAGGGGTCTACCTTTGACTTGGTTGGATACTCAGATTCCGACTATGCTGGATGTAAGGTCGATAGGAAGAGTACATCGGGGACGTGCCAATTCTTAGGAAGGTCCCTAGTGTCATGGAACTCTAAGAAACAAACCTCCGTTGCCCTATCCACCGCTGAGGCCGAGTATGTTGCCGCAGGACAGTGTTGCGCGCAACTACTTTGGATGAGGCAAACCCTCAGGGACTTTGGCTACCATCTGAGCAAAGTCCCACTCCTATGTGATAATGAGAGTGCGATCCGCATGGCGGAGAATCCTGTTGAGCACAGCCGCACAAAGCACATAGACATCCGGCATCACTTTTTGAGAGACCACCAGCAAAATGGAGATATCGAAGTGTTTCATGTTAGCACCGAGAACCAGCTAGCCGATATCTTTACCAAGCCTCTAGATGAGAAGACCTTTTGCAGGCTGCGTAGTGAGCTAAATGTCTTAGATTCGCGGAACTTGGATTGAATTGTAGCATACATGTATTTATGCCTTTGATCATGTTCCTTTTTGCATTTTGTTGCTTATTGTGGTGCTCAAGTTGTACAAACACTCCCTGGACCTCACACGTCCGTTGCAAAGTGATGCACATGTTTAGGGGGAGATGTGTTACAACTTGACCCTTTGAGACTAACCATATGCTTGAGTTTGCTTGATTTAGTCTCGAAGGAGAATTGAAAGGGAAAGGTGGACTTGGACCAATGAAAGACTTCCACTGCACTCCGATGAGAGGGTAACTAATTCCAAGTTCATCTCATGAACTCCTATTGCCATTTGCTCTTAATTGGAGATTTTTGGTGAGGCAATGGGGTTAAAGGGCCAAGATTGATCCCGTTTTGGTGCTTGATGCCAAAGGGGGAGAAAATAAAGGCCAAAGCAATAAATGGATCAGCTACCACTTGAGAGATTTTAAAAATAGTAGAATAGAGTTTTTGTTAGAGTTTTTGTTTTGTCAAAACTCTCTTAGTGTCTCTTTTGTCAAAAGTTGGTTTCTTGTGGGGAGAAGTATTGATTATGGGAAATAGGGGGAGTTTTTGAAATCTTTGATCAATCTCTTTTGGAATGACTCTCTTTATGCCTCAACATGTGTGTTTGACATAGAGTTAGAGATTTGAGTTTGATTTGCAAAAACAAACCAAGTGGTGGCAAAGGATGATCCATATATGCCAAAATTGAATCAAAACCAATTTGAGTTTTTATTTGAAGTGATTTTGCACTTGTTCTATCTGCTTTATGTTGTGTTGGCATAAATCACCAAAAGGGGGAGATTGAAAGGGAAATGTGCCTTTGGGCCATTTCTAAGTATTTTGGTGATTGAGTGCAAACACAAGTGCTTAAATGTGAAAATGTGCCCATGGTTGAACAAAGTGCAAATCACAAGTAAAGGTATGTTTCTAAGCCTTAGTACATTGGTTTTGTGTACTAATATCTTGTCTAAGTGTTAGAAACAGGAAGAAGCAGAAAAGAAAAGAAGTGGAAGAGTGGCTGTGTACAGCCAAAGGCTGTTTCGGGCTGGGGCACCGGACTGTCCGGTGTGCACCGGACAGTGTCCGGTGCGCCAGACCAGCGCGGGGCAAACCAGCCGCTCTCGGGTTTTTCTCCGGCGACTTCGGCTAAAATTCACCGGACTGTCCGGTGTGCACCGGACTGTCCGGTGAGCCAACGGTCGGCCGGGCCAACGGTCGGCCGCGCGATCGGCGCGCGACACGTGGCCGAGCCAACGGTCGGAAGGAAGCACCGGACTGTCCGGTGTGCACCGGACTGTCCGGTGCGCCAGATCTGCAACGGTCGGCAACGGTCGGCTTCGCTTTTTATGGAAACAAATCGGGCACCGGACAGTGTCCGGTGTGCACCGGACTGTCCGGTGCGCCCGACGACAGAAGGCAAGGATAGCCTTCCAGATGTGTTCTCAACGGCTCCTAGCTGCCTTGGGGCTATAAAAGGGACCCCTAGGCGCATGGAGGAGTACACCAAGCATTCCTTGAGCACTCTTGATCACTCACACATCAATCTTGCGCACTTGTTCGACATTCTAGTGATTTGAGCTCCGTTCTAGTGTGCTAGTCTCTTGAGCTCAAGTCTGGGTCTTGTGTGTGCGTATTCGCTGTGATCTTTGTGTTGTGTGTGAGTTGCTAATCCCTCCTTTGCTCTGTGATTCTCTGTGAACATCTTTTGTAAGGGCGAGAGGCTCCAAGTTGTGGAGATTCCTCGCAAACGGGATTGAGAAAAGAAAAGCAAGAACACCGTGGTATTCAAGTTGATCATTGGATCACTTGAGAGGAGTTGAGTGCAACTCTCGTCCGTTGGGACGCCACAACGTGGAGTAGGCAAGTTTTGTACTTGGCCGAACCACGGGATAACCACTGTGTCATCTCTGTGATTGATTTCTTGTGGTTATTGTGTTTTGACTCCTCTCTAGCCACTTGGCCATAATTGTGCTAACACTTAATAAGTTTTTGTGGCTTAAGTTTTGAAGTTTTACAGGATCACCTATTCACCCCCCCTCTAGGTGCTCTCACCCCCCCCCCACCCCACCCACAGTCGCATAGGTAGATCACAAGGACATGGCTTCAACAATAATTTGATACTTTTACAACCTCAAGCTTGTGGCAAAAACTCCAACAAAAGCGATGTTGATACTAGGCTCAAGTGCCAGCTATGCTACAAGAGGGACATATTGTTCTCACTTGTTACCACAGGTTTGATGAAGACTCTGTTCGACATAAGTGCTATGTTGGATCTGCTACATCTTATACAACATATTCTAATTGATACATAGACATAGGAGCTACAAATCATAGCATAGGACAAGTTGAGAAGCTTTTGCAGTCAAAGATAAATATAATACAAAGGGACTAGCTAGATCCACATGACAAGTGGCGTTGATATACATATTAGCCATATTAGACACTCTTTCGTTAAAACTTCGAGCCACAATCTTTCCTTAAACAATGCTCTTTATGTTCTTAACGCTAGAAAAAAGCCTTATTTCTTCTCATCGCCTTGGTAAAGACAATTCTACATACTTGAATTTCAAATGTCTTCTTTATCAAGGATCAGACCACACGGGTAGAAATCTTCTGAAAGGTTATTGTCATCAATGGATCTATCCTCTTCCATCCTCACCATCCATCAAGCAAGTTTTCTTGTGGGTGTTTCACCATAGGTAAACACATCTCTCGATAATCTGGAGTTAACTAACAAGCGTTTGTTATAAACATGGGCTTGCACAATTGACTTCACGTCAATTAAAGCAATCAGAAGTGAGAAACTTCCTGGCATGAAGACTTCACTTTGAAGCTCCTACAAGGTTACAACAAAGGAAGGACGCATGAAGACTCATCTACAAAGACTACACATGTGAAGCTTCATCCACGAAGACAAATATTCTATGAAGCCTTAACGAAAATATTTACACAAAGACCATGCTTGCAGATACTACGCCAAGTTGCAAACTCCAAGAACCTTTGCAGATGCATGAACATGACTGCAAGGGTTAATTAAACAAAGACTAATTTATAGATAAGGATGAAGGATTAGAAAAATGACCATACAACCTTAATGTAAACAAACTATTGTAATATAATAGTTGAGGGGTAGGAGAGTTTTCTTGTGTACATTATGAAGATGGGGATCCCTATAAATACCTCCTAACATGTATTGTACATGAACAAGAAAAAAAATTATGCAATAAAGTTTAACCATTCTATGAAGCCTTAATGGAAATATTTACCTCAGTAAGACCTCAAGCTATGAAATCCAAGAACCTTTGCAAATGCATGACACATGATTGCAAATCCAAGAACCTTCCCCCATCCGTTGTACCATCCCTTCTACTACTATGGAAACCATATAAGCCACCCAAATCCATCACTCCCATTAAGCTACGGCCACACATCCACATAATGCAAAATGAATCCAATTTCCAACCATCTCAACAATTAATGAAGTTTCTACGTATTGAGACATTGGTCATATAAAAGATGCTATGTTTTCGGACATCTCTAATTTTTTTTAACAGCTTTCGCGTCCATGTGCGCGCGCGCTGTTTTACCTGAACTTCGTTTGGGCCTAGGCGGGGCGCATGCACAAGTACAGTGCCATGCACGATAAACGGCGAGGCAGCAGGACAGGAACAGAGGTCTCCACTCCAGCAGCGTTCCTTCCTCGCGAGGGTTGTTCTAGCGGCGGGGTGGGGGGACTGTGCCGTGTGATCCTGGCCGGCTCTGGCCGGTCGGGGAAGTCCTGGACCGTGGCAGCACGGCTGCCTGTCCTCCGGAGGGCACGCCGGTGACAGGGCGGTCTCGCGTGTCCGTTTTGGAAGGTGGACGACAACGGTCGACGGAACACCTGAACAATTCCGCGCGTCGTGATTCATGTGCGGGTTTTATCCCATGCATGACACCGATCGCGTGTCCTGGATTCTGGAAGACGACGCATATATACGGCCGATGGAGGCATTATTTGTCAGGATGGATGTTATTGGCACGCACAGTGCGCAGACAGCGCGCGCGGTTGCTGGGTGGTAGTGATAGATCACGAGATTATTGGCGCGTCATGTTGTTTGACCTTTGTTCTTGTGAGGGAGGACGAACAGACCAACAAGTGCAAGCACAGAAGCAGCCTCCTCTTGTCCGTCCGCGGGTGTGTGGTACAGGCACGACCCGTTCTCGACGCTGCTCCTAAAGCCGTCTGTTGGTTTGTCCGGCGCTGTTTGTTTGCCCGGCCGGCCATGTGTGCTGTTATATATATAGTTTTAGCACTGATTTTAATTTCATGTAGTACTCAGTCCGTCGCCGTCCTAAAATAGTTCAAGTTCTAGGTTTCGATACGTGAATGAATTTTTAGAGAGAATAATAAAAGGATGCGCGTGGTGCATAGAAACAAGAAGAAGAAGAAGAGAGATAGAGATACATTGACAAAAAAAAAATCAAAAGAATATAAAGTGTATTGGAAAACAAAAAATGACAACTATTTCAAGATAAAATTTAAATTTTGGACGACAAAAGAGTTAGGGTGCGTTTGATTTGTCTTTTGTCTATGACTTCTGTTCTCAAAAAGCCAAAAGTCAAATCAAAGAACATATTCAGTCAATAATATTTAATAACAAAACATCCCAAAGTACAACTATATATGTGTGTTTTAAATTATTACTTTTTCTTTTTTTAGATTACCGAATGTACACATGTATCTACAAGAAGCGATGAGCATACCTTTTTTTTTACGTAAACACGTATGTAATGATACCGTTAAAATATGCTAATCGGATACGGATGAGATAAGATGCAAATGATGAAAAAACTACGGACGTAGATCGTTAAAGAGAGAGAGAGAGAGAGAGAGAGAGAGAGAGAGAGAGAGAGAGAGAGAGAGAGAGAGAGAGTACCTACATGAATACTGTTTAGAATATGAACAAATATGAGGACTCTTACACTCATCTCGTCGAGCTATACATGGACTAACCAGCATTATTAGCCAGAAAATAATGCTCACGTACTTGTGTACATGGGGTGGCTTACGTTCTTCGAGATTAGGAAAAATGGCACATGTTTTAATTCGCCTCAAGCGTGGCTCTAAAGTGTAAAGGCTGATGTCAAATTAATTAGCTGGCTTTACGTTGTTCGAAATTATATACAGTATAGTGCTTGGTTAATAGTAAGCCGGGGTGATCTGACCGGGTCACATGAACTTTGGAAAAGTTAAGTGCAGGGGGTTAGTAGTTGACTGATTATCGGCTCACCAAACCAAAAGTTTAGCAGCACGCGTCCCCACATGTCGCTCCTCTGTCGGATAAATGTTCGCGCCCGCGTTCATTTGGACCTCGACGTGTAGTAGAGTCAGAGTCAGAGTGCGCCAGCGCCAGTTCCAAAAAAACAAAACAGGACAGAAAGAGTCTCTCTGGTTTTCAGAACGTCGGCATGCAGTCGCCTCAAGCTTCAAATCCTCAACCAACTCGCAACCGAAGAACGCTAGCTGCTCCACCCTACTACTACCACTACCGTCGAAGGGGATGGAAAACGTGGCTTTCGATCGCTTACCGGCCGTTTTCCTAGCGTCGGTGACGGCGCATAGCTGGGTGTAGACTACTGCCCGCTTTCTTCTTAAGGATCGAGTAGACGACCGCGGTCTGCGCGTACTAACTAGCTCGTCGTCGCTGTCGTCGATCGTCCCGGCGGCCGGCTGGTCGATCGGACAGACAGTGCAGTACATGCATGGATGGCGCGCTGCGGGTGCGGGACGGGACCATCAGGATCGCCGATTACATTACACGTCGACCAGGCGTGGCTTAGGGCCACACCCACCGCCGCGCGCGCCACCCCAACAGGCGCACCTCGTCACATGTTCATCGGGGGGGGGGGGGGGGGGGGGGGAGGCGGCCGGAGACCGTACCAGACCTGACCTGGGTACGGCACCGGCCACCGGCCATCCATATCGGTTAATCGGAAAAAAAATTGGTGCAGCACTGCTGCAAACCAGAGTGTTTGCAGCCCCTCACAAAAAGGAGAATAGACCCCACCCGCAGCAACAATAATATAACTAAAACGTTATCTGCTGGACCTGCAGGTGGGGTCTATCCTACTTTTTGTGAGGGGCTGCAAACCACTCTGGTTTGCAGCAGTGCTGCACCAAATTTTTTTCCGGTTAATCGGTGTGCGGCTGCATCTTCGTCAGATACCGGGCCGGGGTCAACGATTACCGCGGGCGCGCGGAGTGTACGCGGCCTACTACGTCCCATGCATGGCAGCAGCATGTACGAGTACGAAAGGATGTTCCGTGGTCAAATGTTGTCTGCACTTACAGGACCATTGTTTGTTTATACAGTCTTCTCTGGAGGATGAACTTCCTGGGGACAGACAAAAAAAAACGTTTACTTTCTTCTTGCTGTTTTTTCTGTTTGCTCGCTCGCTCGCTGTCATCCACTTTTGTCGCTTGGGTTTGGAGGTGGTGCTTCTTCGTGTCGTTATTTTTCAGCCATTGGAGGAAAAAATATGGTTCACTCGTAACCACACTTCCTTTCTACGCAAATCTTCTGCGCGATCTTATTCCCTCTATCTCAGCAGCCGTGCTTCACTTTTGTGTTTAAAAAAAAAATACATGGACGCTACTGTTGCTTCCTCTCTTTGTTTCTTCAGTGTTGACGCACCCATAATAATAATAAAAAAAAATATAATATTGTAACCTTTCCTAAGTTGCGGTGGTAGTATCTTAAAAAGATTTAAAACGATCTTCACCTTTAGAAACTTAGGTCCTAGCTAAAACAAAAGGATGACGAAACTGTCGTATCTAGAAAATCTGCTACTTTTGCGACTTGTAGGTCAGTTCAGTACAGTGTTACCGCCAAGGATCTGAAAGGCTGATCTTTTTTTAAAAAAAAAAGAAAAAGAAAGAAAGAAATAAAGGAAACTGCACGCGGAGGCAACTACTCGGTTACCGGTATTTGCAAGTCAAATCCATTTAGCTAGGGTTGGATTCGGATATCTGAAGATCTAAATTATTCATATTCGTATTCGGATAAAATGTTAATATAGATATTTATATTCGTATTCGATTTTAATATAGATGTTAAATAGACATATCCGAATTCGATTTTTCTCTATCCGGTTTAAGGTTCGTATTCGATAATATTCGACAAAACAGTAAAATGACACGCTTTTATATAGTGTTTTTTTTGTCTGTGTTCTCCCCACAGCTCATATATAGCTCTCGTTTGTACTCCTAACCTACGGAGTTTCTCTGCAAGAACTAAACCATCTTATCCTGACCATCTCTCTCGCGCTCTCTCTCTCTCTCTCTCTCTAGCTAGGTACCCACAAATGGTGTGACAAATATAATACGGCCTTATTTTGCACGGTGGGAAATGAACCTCTTCGCGTGTAGCAGTCAACCCTGGAAAACCATCTCCCCTACCATTTTTCACGATAAAAACACGGAGCACCCTGCAATCGAGCATGTGAAAAATTAAGATTTCGCGTGCGCCATCAAGCCGAACTGGCAGTGAGCTGAGATTCTGCGTTGACCACTCACTGCCCTTCCCCCCCGCCGACCAGTGCAACCAGGAATCGTCGGACAGTGCTGCCACGTCAAGTCCAGCGACCCGCCGTGCAAGTGCGAAGACATGCATGCATCAGCCACCCGTACCAGGTACCACACACACAGACACACAGGTCCGCAGACACGACTGACAGCTGCAAGTGTAAATTCCACCGGATAATACTGCGGTCGCTTTCATCCCTCTGTCACCGGGATAATATTTTACTCGATCTACCAACCTCTAGGTTCGCTGGACAAACCCCGTATATATATAAATGGTGCATGGTCCTAAAAACTTTCATATCTACGTACTAAAAATTTTCGAGATCATATTTAATGTGGATTTGTTTGCTCGGAATGTGTTATTATGACCTCACTTCATATTATGTGTGTTGTAGTAAAGATGAAAAACTACCGAATTTAAATTACCAGGTTATAGATCTATAGATACATAATGTCTCTATACAACTTAAAGAGGAAATGTCTTCACTCTACAGAAAATCAAAAGGAAACGATGATGAACTCGTGACAGATTGTACTGTTGCTTCATTGACACAGAGCAAAGGAAACGATTTTTTTAGAAAAATAGGAAGCCAAGAGGGACCATCGCCCACAGCCCCCACATATATACGGCGGGCGGTGGGAGCGAGCGGGGGAGTAGGGAGACATCGCGTCGCAGTCGTGCCTGATCCTGGTGATCACGGGTATCATCAAGATCAAGATCAAGCTCAGCCAAAAGATAAGCAATCAAAATAAAAAGAGATAAGCTAATAATCGCCCCCATACTCTCATCCATGCATGCATGACGACATAGGACGGAGCACGTAGTACATATATACCGCTGGCTGTACTAATAATAACACTATTAAAGCAGAGCCGCAGTCGCAAGCGTCGTCAAGGGTTCCAAGTATAGATTAAGGGAAAAGCGCGTAGACAGGTCGGTCTATTTTCGGCCCTTGGATGGAGACCAGGAGGTTGCTTGAGCACGTATTAATGTAGGAGGAGTACCGTACCCAGCAGCTGGTGGATGACTTGGACACGCACGCACGGGACGGCACGATCTGGGAAGCTTCGAACCAAGCGGAGGAGGATCGGAGACCGTGTCTTGGCCACCACCCATATCGGGCCGGCCTGGGGCCTGGGTGGGCGACTGGGCGTTCTCGTCATCGAAAAAAAAGGGCAAAGTCGGTGGACAAAACTGTGTGCTGAAATGTGCGAAGTGCGACTAGAGGGATCGGTCCCCGTCCTAGCCCCCTCTCTCGTTTCGTTGGTATCCGTGGCAATCCTCGCCGACACCGGAAAATTGAGTACTAGTACTCCTACAACTCGATTTTACTAAAGCATACTACACGGGAGTCTGACGTTGTTGGTGTCTTTTTTTCCCCTCTCCATTCGTTTGACCATTTGGTTTTTTTAAATAAAAAACTAGTACAAGGCAATGGTAAATCACTTTTGCTGACATTCTTCCCGCTTTACTTAACTACAAGTAAAGTAGGAATGAAGCCTGTACCACTCTTGGAGGAAATAAAAAAAAATATGCTTAGAGCTAAGGAAAAAATTTCTGCAACACTCGCTCGCTCAAGGCCGGGCTACTCAAGTTTGCCTCATTCATGTGTCGTTAGACGTCTTCGGTAGAATGCGTAAAATAGTAACGTGAAACTGTAGATAATACTGTTTAACACTATTTATAAAGAGAGAATTTGAAATAGGGAATACAATATGAGATAAGATAAGGATGTGCTCGAGAAAGTCTTAGAGCTTAGACCCCCCGTAGAGGGTCACGAGACAAAATAGCAACCCTTGTTTATCTACAGGAAGCAAACGACATCTTTAATGTTGTGTTAGTTGTCAGTTTTGTAACCACCATGAGCTTTAGCTAACATATGTATTTATATTAGCCCAGCAATTTACGATATCTGTGTGTTATGAAATTCTGTTTTCCAAACAGTCTAAGCTTTCGATTCTATTCCTTCATGTATCGTCTACCATTCTTATATATGTTTTGTATTCCTCTATTCCGAACACGTCGACGACGGATTCGGCCGCGCTCCAGATAGGTGAAAGAATCGGGTAGGGCTCGCTAGTCGGCAGTCGCTACTCCCGGTGATGTCACGGGTGCGTAGCTTGTGACCGGCCATAACATTCAAATTTTAATGTTCTGCTCTGACGAAACAAATAGTGGTGTATTGCGGTGAATAATGTTCTTCATGTACGTAATCCTGTACAGCAGCCCACGATATACAAGTTCTTCGCTAGTACTGAAAACGGTAAAAGTTGTGCGTAGCAGGACCGGCGTTGGTCCTGTTTGTTTTGGCTTTTGACAGTTTCTGGCCACTAAAAGCTGTTGCGGACTACCAAACGCTCAGTTTTTCAGTCAGTTTTTATAAAATTCGTTGGGGCAAAAACCATCAAAAATCAACAAAAAACACATAATCAGTTGAGTCGTTGTAATAGTAGTAATCCGTCACTTTCTAGATTCTGAGGCCTATGAACAACTTTATCTTCCTCCACACGTAATCGTAATGATACTCAGATTCTCCTCACAGTCAGATTCTTCCTACAACCATATTTTCAGAAAAGCTGGTCCAAAAAAAGTTGAACCAAACGGGCCCAATGGGAGAAGGAAGCTTGTTGTGCTGCTGATGTGAAATCACATTTCCCAGGAAGGTGGCAGTGACGTTGCATCTCCTCCACTCCCAAGTACATGTACAGCCAGCAGCGATATGAGATGAGACGCAACATGAGCACGTTGCCCTCCACCCAGGCCAGATTTGACTGTGCCATAATAGTACAGGAGTTAGATTCCTCGCACGCATTATCATGAGCCCGCCCCTACACAAACCTGCGCAACCATCTTATCCCCATGCGCGCCCCTGCAGAGTCCAAGCTAGAGTCGTTCGTTCTACTCTATCCCCCACGGCGTGTTCATGGTTGTTCTGTTCGTCCCGGTAGTCAATCAATAAAACGGCAAAGCCTGAGCCCGATAATGCGTGGCATGGATTTCACAGTGGCGAAAATAATTGGTCGCATGCAGCAGAGCCCCCCGTGTCACTTGTGGAACTTGGGAGAGGATAAGACGAGAGAGAGAAGAAGATGCGCTCTTGACGTTCTGGTGATTCCGGCGGACACCGGTCTGGTCGGTCGGTTCTTGTTCTTCCATCGGCGCGCAAGCAAAGACCCTGACAGGACACATGTCCATGTCCTGGTGCGCGCGCGGGTGAGCCCCATGTGGCGTGCTCGGGTTGAGGCCGCCGCGCGGGGCCTAGCCTACCAGCAGTACCGGCGACCTGCCCGCCCGCCCGCGGATGTTGTTTTGGCATCTGCGTGTCGCCACTGTTGGCGGGCGGCACCCCGGATCGCCGGGCCGGCTTCACTGGTTCGGTTCGATACAAACAGTTTTCTAATCCACCAGCACACTGGAAGAGAGGAAACAACGCGGGAGAGAGTGAGACAGAGAAAACTAACGTCTCCATTATCGTGCCAAGCTGGTTTCTCCCTCTCTTTTTAAGGCATAGCAGCTCCACCGTAGCATCCCTCGTCCTCTATAAAACTGTTGTATAGAAAGAGTTAAGACAATTTTAGGATGCGTTTGTTTGTGGGATATCTGGGGAAAGGCAGAACAGGGTCCTCTCTTATCTCTACAATTTTAAGAATTAGGAGATAACACTGTGATAGTCCTGTCCAACCCTGACCCTGAACCAAACAATTTTATTTAAGAGATTGTCATATTACATCTCGTTCTGTCATTACAACCAAACACACATGGTTTCAGCAAGTCCCCGTAGCGACACTGTAGTGCGGTTTTTTTTTAATAGAAGATATAGCTAAGACATAAATAGGTATAATAAAATGTATCTAACCCTTATATCTTACTGTTCAATAAAAGTTCTGTAAGACAAGAAGTTTCGTTTATATGTGGGTGTACTGGTAAATCTACGTCTTAGGCCTAAAACCGAGCAATACAGTAAGTACGTTTATGTCACATGAAGCCTAGAGGCTTGTTATCGGCGTCCCAGAGCGTTGAAAAACGATGGGGTTCCGGCGGGTTTGACTTTTTTTTGTCACGTGATGGCGACGCGATGCCTGCCGGCTGCCGCAAGTGCCGACTGCCGACCGGTCCGGCGAACTCCCAAGTAGCAAAGGCTACAGAAGCGTCCAGAGGGCGTGAGAGTCCACTTTATAACGTTTTCAGATGTGAAATTTATTTACCGAGCAGTAATACAATCGTCGTAACAATGATACAGAGTGACCCAAAACAACCGGGAGACCCAGTCGAAAAATACACAAATGTGATGCCTGCTGCTGGAAGGTGGATTCGCTACCCACCACTCCTGCTCCTACCTAATACAGCAGTGCAGTGCAGTGGCCCTCGGGCACCTATCGGCTGGCCTGGCCCCAAGGAAAAATGGCGGCGTGGTATATACGAAATTACAAGAACCCAATAAGGAATTAATGATTACTACTAATCTCCTACTGCTAATGATGCTGCCGTGTGGTGTGGTACGGTAGTAGTATTGTATAGTACGTGACCGTGGTTTCTATGAACATTGCTTGCTCCACGCCTCCACCCCAGGTGGTGGTGGTGGTGGTGGTGGTGACTGGTGGTGAGCTGTGAAGCTGCTGAGCTGAGCACGTGCGGTCGGCGCGGACGGGGACCGGCTACCGCTCGGCCTTCCGGTCGGCGGCGGAGCCCGGGGTGAGGCGGTTAGCCCAGCTGAAGCGGACCGGGAGGCTGATGCTCCTGGCGGGGGCAAGCACGCGGCGCCCCGCGGTGGCGGCCTCCGCGAAGGCGCCCAGGCGCTGGAGCGCGACGTCGAGCGTCTTGGCGGACATGTTGGCGAAGCAGACGCGGAACCAGCCGGGCTCCCGGCAGTGGCAGGAGGAGCCCGGGGAGATGTTGAGCCCCACCTCGAAGACCACCTTCTTCCACAGCTCCATCTCGCCCTCGAACGACCGGCTCCGCATCAGGCGCCGCATGTTGACCCAGCAGAAGAGCCCCGCGTTGCTCTCCAGGCACTCGATGCCCACGGCCGCCAGGCCCTCCGCCAGCTGCTCGCGCCGCTCCCTGATCCGCCGCGTGTTCTCCGCGATGTACCTCCGCGTGAAGTCCCTGTCGCCCAGGAGCGACGCCAGGAGGTGCTGCGTCTGGGACGACACCAGGCCGAAGCTCGACATCTTGGTGGCCGCGGAGACCACGCCGGCGTTGGACGAGTAGATGGCGCCCACGCGGAACCCCGGGAGGCCCAGGTCCTTGGACAGGCTGTACACCACGTGCACGCGGTCCGACAGCGGCCCAACGCCGACGACGCCGTCGTCCGTGGCGGCGCGCGCGGCCACCACCTCGAGGACGCTCACGAAGCCCGGGTCCGCGAAGACCGTGCCCGAGTATATCTCGTCGCTCACCAGGTGGATGCCCTTGGCGGCCACGAAGTCCACCAGCATCTCCAGGTCGGCGCGCGGCGACGTGGTGCCCAGCGGGTTGGAAGGGTTGGTGATGAGCACGCCCTTGACGCGCAGCCGCAGCTTCTGCGCGCGCCGGTACGCGTCGTCCAGCGCGGCGCGCGTCAGCCGGAAGCCGTTGCCGCTCGTGCAGTGCACGGGGACGATCTCCGCGCCGGTGCGCCACTTGAGGTCACGGTCGAACCTGCAGACAAGAGCAAGCAGGCCCAGTCAGCAGCCGTTCCCATCCATCGTTCGTCATGTCATCGTGTGCTGTGGTGGGCCTAGCTATTAGTGTACTACTACTACTTTAATAGCAGTAACGTGCATCGCGGCGACACCCAGACGCCGCCCCGCCGCCACTTGCACGTTCCCTACTGCAAGTACTTGCGGCGACGAGTAAGTACAAGGCAACACACACACATACCCTGGGTAGTATGGCGTGGGGATGAGAAAGGCGTCTCCGTGGTCGGCGAGGCAGAACATGAGGGCCTCGTTGGCCGAGGTGGCTCCGGCGGTGAGCACGATGTTGCTGGGGTCGAAGGTCACCCGGTACCCACGTTGCTCCGACATGAACCTCGCCAATGCCTGCGGGAATCACGCATTCATGTGCGCGAGAGAGGTCAGACTGGTTCGGCATGCCGTGGCTGGCTGCCTGCCTGCCTGGGAATGAGTAAGCTAGCAGGCACTCACATTCTTGAAGGCCGGCATGCCGTGGTAGTCCTGGAAGAGCGCGAGCTCGCGGAATACAGAGGCGCCTCCCCGGCGGAGGCCGAGCGCGTCCGGGTTGGCCTCCAGCCACGCCTCCAGCAGGTCGAAGGACAGCTGGTTCTCGGCGAGGCCCATCTGGATGATGCCGCCGGGGTTGGCGACGGGGTCGTATGGGTTTTTCTCATACTCCTCCCACCCCAGGAAGTAGGACGAGTCCTGGCCGTGGCTGTTGCAGGCGGCCTTCTTGGACAGCAGCTGCGGCTGCGGCTTCTCGTCGGCGATCATGCTCACCATGCTGCCACGTCACTCACGTAGCTTTGGCGCGCGCGCGTTTCTGGCTGGGTCGTTCGTTTGAAACTGGGGGGCGGCGTCAGGCACAGACACACAGTGTGTGTGTGTGTGTGTGGTGACTGGCGAGCGAGCGAGCGAGCTAGCTAGCGAGAGACAACAGAGATGGCCAGTTGGCGAAGGAGGGAGAGAGAGGCAGAGGAATGAAGCTAGCTGTTGATCAGCTGGTGGTTTTGGTGACCCCAAAACGCGTCTATATATAGCAGCAGCTAGCAGCAGGTGCCGAGCTCAGAAGCCTGCAGCACAAGTGCGAGAGTGCGGTGCTGGACAGGGACAGGGACCGCGGATTTTTCCTTTTATTGCTGAATTTCAGTTGAGGAACAGAGGACTCGTTCAGGGAGGTGTTAACATCGCGGGTTCAGCATGCGGACAACGCGGCGAGAGCAGACTAGAGTACACAAGTTGTATTAGCCTATTATAGCAGATGACTGCCTGCGGGCTGGGGTCAAACAAGTAGGCTTATATCATTTGGAAGGGGAAGATACCCGTTTGGTACTCACCGCTCTCATATCCTTCTCCGACTGAAGCCTTTTAGAGCCTGTTTGCTTGCGACTGCGGCGTAGCTGTTTGTATAGTGCATGGCAGAGGTAATCTAATACATACATTAAAAAAAAGTCCCGTGATGATAATATATCATTACACTGAATAAGTTTAATGACATATGTGCCCTATACGTCATACTCAATGTTTTGATTTTTTTTGACATTGCTACAATATATATGACAGTAATGACACGGCTGGGTGTCGGAGCGAAGGCCGAACTCAACCTCGATCGGGTATTTCCCGACCACACTTAACCACGTTTGGACACATGGCCCGCAACGTCCGAAGACATCGTCTGAAATCGAAATGGGTGAAAGCATCTAGTGACAACGTAATGGGTGAAAAATATCGATAGAGATTAATGACAACGTAATATTATATGACTAACGTGTGTTTTGAAGAGCAAATGGCAAGTTAGGTCACATTGCATGAAGTTGCACTACAACGATAAAACAATCCCTCGGATGAGAACTTGAAGCGACGGCGGAAAAAGGCGAAACAAAAGATGAAGGACTTTATATTCTAAGTGTCGAAGGAGTTGTTGACACTTGGTATAAAGTTAGGACTTCTATTTTTATTTTAGCCGTACTATAAAGAGTGGTTGTGGATGAGTAGTTTGACCAAGAGAAATCTAATATAGTGTTGGTGTTCATACTCACAACTAGTGCTAGGTGTCACTCGATAACTCACTCACAAGTTAAAACGAAAACGGTTTAGAAAAATCTAAGGAAGAGAACTTTGACTTGCTGACCTAGGGGCATCAGACTGTTCGCTGTGCACCGGACTGTCTGGTGCTCCCCCTGACAGTGAGCACAAGAATGCCCCGAGAGCAACCCTCTGCCCCCGTAGAAACCCGAGAGCGCGCTGTTCGCTGGCTCGATATTTAGCCAGGCACCGGACTGTCACTGTTTACTGTCTGGTGCGCTGTCAGAACATCGACTAACTATCAAAACTAGCCGTTGGATGCACACCGGTGGCGCACCAGACTGTCCGGTGCGCCCATGCGTAGTAGCCTATAGTAACGACTAGTTTTGGTTGGTGAAGGTATTTATACCCGCTCTACCAGCCACATCAAGTGTTTTGCTTGCCCATATTCACTTGTATCCATTGCTAGAGCATTGCAAGCCCACAAAGCATAGTGAGGAGATTAGTAAAATCATAATCTCATGTTAGGACCTCATTAGTGCGCATGAGAGCCACCTAGAGTACACACCATATGCATTAGTCTTCTCTTGGTCAAGTGAAAGTCTATAGCTTGTTACTCTTGGTGACCTACATCACCTTGACAGCTTAGTGACGATTGGAGTTTGCTAATCACCCCGGAGGACTTGTTGGTGACCCGACTCGGAGCTTGTATGCGGTCTTGAGGGATCCATCGCGCCGGAGAGGCAAAGGGTCATCTCATGTGAGCACTTGGTTCTTGTCAGGACCAAGGGGGAGCGATACCCTTGCGCAGGTGCTCCAATGAGGACTAGAGAAGAGTGCCGACTCTTCGATACTTCCGAAAAATTAGAGGAGTCTTCTTGTCCCTACTTTATATTCCGCATTTACTTCGAGCATTTTACTTTGTGTATTTGCTTAGTTAGTATTTGTAATAATGACTTAGAATTGTTGTCTATCTCGTAGCATTCACTTATTGCTAGTAGCTTGGGTGAAGTTGGGATCATGCTTAGGATTTAATTTTTGTTGAAATTTTATAAAAACCTAATTCGCCACTCCTCTGATCCTTTCAATGTGCACCGCCTCACCATAGAGAGCAAAGGCCCTAGTAACCACTTTCTCAAAAAAGTGCGACAATAAAAGCTCAAATTCAGAGTAACGAGAAAATAGCATGTGCAGTCTTTGTAGCATCACGTAAGCTGGGCCACTATTTTTAGCATCAATTTTGTTTTGTTAGATCCACTGCCACTGCAAATAATGTTTAGGTCTAATTATGGTCCTATTTGTTTATGCTTTTCTAGGTGTGATTCTTGCGGTAGCCGCTTCCTCGTATCGCCAGATTTTTGTCAATTCTTCGATTCTCAATTACTAGTTTAATTCTTTTTATTATGGACAATGGTGGGATAAAGATAAACGAGTTTATTGTAGTGTGTTTATCAGGATTATATGATCCTCACGACCACCGTCGCCAAATAAGCTGAAACCGGTGTTTTAAATAGCGGAATCTAAAATTTATCTCCACCCTTCTCAAACATGCAAATATCGGGACAAATCACGATAGATATAGCAGAATATATTGGGCTAAACAGCATAAATTTCCACTTGTAAAAAAATATACCGTCTTTGATTATCTAAAACCTTGGCTGAAACAGACAGGGTCTCACCTAAAAAATAATTTTTAAACTTTAAGTCATTTAGAAGTTATAAAAATAAGAAAAAAGTATGTTATAGTAGTCTAGAATACTGACTACACACTATCACAAGATATGATTTTCAACTTATTTTGCACAAGTGTAGCCGCAGCAACCGCAAGTCTCCATATCTAGCCTCGTGCGTGTCACCTCTTACTGCCACATCACATAGTCATATGTGAATTTTAAAAAAATATAAATCTGTGAACTTAATTTATATATCTAGAATCCAAAATGATCTCGAACAAAAACATTATCAATTGCAAGTTTTAAACTCATCGAGCTCTACAAATTTAACGTAAACTAAGTCTTGATTTGAATTTATTTGAAAAGGATACAATTTTTTTTGTGTCGTAGTTATTTAGTCAACCGCCTTAGGGACGGTGGAGTTAACCAAATCGTCCTTAGAAACCACCCAATTTTAAGATACGGTTGATATAAGTGGTTAGCCTTAAAAAATTTAGTTTTAGTGTAAGACTTCATCAATCAGTGGTACTTACTCCTTGCAACCCTTTAGAATTATAGACTATCCACAAACCACACGAGTCTTTTGTGTTCACTTTGTCCTCGCTTATTTGCACCTGAGAAAACTTTTTGACCGGTCACATTTTCCAAATTTGCTCTGATCCAAGCACGTTTAACCTATAGAATCTTTCGAGATAGGATTCCCCAAAAGGTGTACTTTGTTAGTATGAGTATTCTATCAATTCTATTGAGTCTTGGACCTTTATATCACAATCCACCATTCTTAGAAGACCAATGTTCTTGTCGGTCAACCCCAAGTCAAGATCATCCCCTCTTGGCCGCGTCTGTTTGTTTAGTGTCATCATATACCATTGCCATAATGCCATGTGACCACCCTAGGCCCACATGTAGCATATACTCGCAAGGGGCTCATATGTAGACCTATTCAAACATAGTGTCAAGTCGGGTCGTGCGTCGTTTGGCATGGTCCGTACTCGACCCGTGCCTAGCGTTGGGTCGGGTTGGACCGTGTTTTCCCATTGGTCATGTTGGGTCAGGTTTTTTGGGTTGGGTATGTTTTTTTGGCTTTGGGTCAGGTTTTTCGGGTTGGTTCGGGTTTAAGGTAAAAATCATGGCCCGTGCCCGATCTGTGGATTGTTGCGAGTCAAAAACTATGGCATGTAGCCACTTGTTCCATTAGTTGGGTTGGGTTGAATAGGTCGAGCGGTCCATGCTCAGATCTATCCACATGTGTCATATAGCTAAACCCTACGAGTCTTTTGTGTGTAATTTATCCTCACTCATATACACTCCATAAAACTTTCTGGTCGGTAAGGATGGCAATCCTACCCGCGGGTATCGTACCCGACAAGTGCAGGTATGGGTAAAAGTTCTAACTGTGGGTATGGCTACTGATATAAAATTTTAACAGCGAGTATAAAATTTCACATGTTACCTTATAAAATACTCGTACCTATTGGGTACCCGCGGGTATTATGGGTATGGATATAATTTTTTACCCACGGATAATGGTATGAAATTTTACCTTGTACCTTGTACCTTGTACCCACGGATAATGGTATGAAATTTTACCTTGTACCCACGGATAATAATTTTTTTTGAGATAGTCTTCAAAAAAGAATGTGTACTTTGTTAGATAAGAATATTACAATCCACTCGGGCTACATTTAGGGACGGTTCTTTTATACCCTAAAAATAGTTATATTCTCGTTGACTTATTTAATAGAACCGCCGCTAAAAAAGTGTTTGTACTGCAGTTTATAAGTTAAATGCTCTTCGACATACTTAAAGGACGGTTTCTTGCATTATCCGTCTCTATTAGAAATAGAAAGAAAATTATTTTTTGTGTTGATGCTTATTACTAACTAGGTGTGTGCCCGTGCGTTGCAACGGGAGTACGCTAGGATGAGCATCGACACATCTAATCGGATCTTATATTTTCTAAGAGGTCTAGAAAAAGTTTGCTCGGAAGTCAAACATGTTAAGACCTGAGCATGAGTTACCCTTGTGCCCCATCAGCACACTGTTCCGCGCTTATATGAGTCTTGCTAATTTGCATGTCTCGTGCATAGTCTCTATAATATACAAAATCCGTGTGACAAACGCTATAATCAAGGCAACTTAATCTGATATCATAATGGCGATTCCCCTAAACAACGTATCCTTAAACGGGAGTTACATCCTTCGACCTGATAACAGTTATTTTGCATGAGTGATTCCTGCATTGAACCTAATTAACTGCTCGTATAAACCTTAATCATGTTAATACTACATGCTGATTAAGTCCGAAATCTAAACCTACCACACAGTTAAATAATTCAGCAACAAATCATCGCAATCACCTGACCTTTTTGCACATTAATTCAGATTCCCTCAGATCCACAGGATGCCACAAGAAAACTTTATCCAATTCACCCTGATTTCGGCTAAACGTCTAGCATATTAATTGAGAGAGGAACAACGAACACACCCGGCGAGCGAGATCGAACTGGGAGAGGATGCCGTCGGCGGCCTTGATGGTCCGATCGATATTCTCATGCGCCATTCGGATCGCGTGCGTCCTCACCTGCAACCCCACCAAGCATACCCGCCTCAAATTCCATCCAACCAAGGCGTGACGCATCCGAAATGGTGGGGCATGATACGGGGCGGGCGAACCTGGGTGGGGCGCATTGCGGCCTCGAGCGCAGAGAGGCGGTGGTCGAAGGAGCCGAGGATGGTGACCATGCCGTCCGTGTTCCCCTGGCTTCGCCGCAGAGAGTCCCGCAGCATGGTCCTCCACCGCGACAGCGCATCCATCGCCTGCAGAGCCGCCACCGTCATCGCGGACGTCGGGTCAAGAGCGGGCACTCCTCTCGGGAGAGGGCCGGGGAGATCTCGGCAGTCGGCACCGAGAGGAGAATGCGCCAGGGTGAGGGCGGCTGAGGCGTGGGCGGTGGGGCGACGCGGTATAGGCGATGGGGACGCGAGCGGGGGCCGGCTGCGGCTCGCGCGGGGGAGGGGTTGCGTGGCAGCTCGAGCGCCCTGCGGCCCGCCGGCCTTCTGTCGAGATCGTCGGTCTAGGTTGCGTCGGCGGCGGGATCGGAGCTGGGCAGTTAGGTGGGAGAGGGGTGTGGGGAGGACGGATGGATCAGGGAAGCTGTTGCTCGCGCGGGGCGTGGGCGTGATCCGGCGGCGTGAGGCGAGGATGAGGACTCTGATGGCGGGGTCACGGAGATGCGCGACGGTGTAGCAGAGGGTTTTGCGGCAGCAGGCCTGAGGGCATGCGAGATGCGCGGCGGCGGCGGGCGTGGGGTTGCGGCGGGTTGCACGGGGGCTAGCAGGCGTGCGGTAGCAGGGGGGAGGGGGGTGGGTAGCGGCGAGGGCGGTCTATACTAAGCGCTTAATAGTTAGTAGAGATAAAAGTAAAAATAATACAAAGATGCGGCAGTTCCATTCAGAAAATGCGGTGTATCAGTGTATGCTGCAGTTTAAACTCTCATCTATTGAACGAACCTTTTTCTTCAGTCTATATATGTAGTCGGTCTGTTGAGAAAGCGAGACCAGTTCAAATGAGATCAACATTAAAGGACGATACGAAAGCGACAGGGAGTGTCCCTGCAGACACTTCCTGGATTTGTCTTTTAAGCTTGTGGTTGCCCATTTGTCTTGCAAGTTGAGGCTAACAAAAGGTAGGAGTATTAGAAAGGAGCTTGTGGAACTGGAACCCTTCAAACGGAACAAAGATGAACGGGGCATCAATGAATAATAATATACCTTCCTTCCTCCAAAAAATATAGAAACCTCTCTCTATCGATAAGTTAAATATTTTTAAATTTGATTAAAAATGTAGAATATAGCTTTAATATCTGCATCTCTCAATATGTTTCTTATAAAATTATAATTTACGTTTAAGCTAAATGTTTTTTTTCAAAGTATTTGACTTATAGAAAGAAAAGCTGTACATTTACTTTGTGACCGAGCAGTAGTGCACGCCTTTCCTCGATGGGATCGCTGACGAGAGTTTTCTAGCTCCAACAAACGCACAAGCAGAGTAGCTCAGGCGGCCCTTTCGTTGACGTGATGAGGCGAGCGGGGTGCTCCTATGAACTAGTAAACAATTGAGAGTAGGGCAGGACATCATGTGGTTCTGTTGTCTCATGTTGCTGTACATTTTTTTTATTTGTATAGGTTGGGCCAGTATAATAGGACGGCTACCAACCTGGCAGTGCGCGGAAACCAGGCGACGGACACAGGTTTTTCGTTATGAAGCTCGTTGGTTTGTAGGCAAGGGACAATTTAGTTGACGATCTCAATGGTCCACTCACCATTGGCAAATGCTGATCTGGAGATGCGGCACACCTTTAATAAAGTTCAATCTAGGCGATGTTTTTATAGGATCTTTTTTTTTAGCTTAGGAACCTAAAAATTTGTCATAGATCTCAGAAGATTTTGAGCATAGTATATATAAATATATCTTTACAGCTCATGTAAATGCATGATTTTGCATGCTGACACACACTTTAACTGAACACATATTACACTATGAATATGAATGGAAAGACATATATAATTTTGCATATCACAATCATATAGGGATTAATGAGTCAATGTATATATATACACACACACACATTGACTCACTAATCCATGTATGAGCACATATATATATATATATATATATATATATATATATATATATATATATATATATATATATATATATATATATATATATATGTCGGTGTTTGGACCGCGGGTACTTAACCAACCAGTAAATGTGCCGCGTGGTCGACTCTAGATGGTGTGCGAGGAGACACAAGCGATTATCCTAGTCGGGCTACTCAAGGCCCTACTTCCAGCAGAGAGGATGAGACTTATATTACTCGCACGGTGGTGCCTGTAGTAGGGGTTTACAAGCATAACGGGAGATGGGAAATCCCCAAGTCCCTAGAGATAATTGAGGCAAGTGCCAATATCTAAGGCAGAGTGGAGGAGTGAGCGTTCGTCTATGTGTGTCGATGTGTGGGTGTCGATGTCGATCCCCCGTCCGTGGAGGGACCACAACCCTATTTATACATCAAAGGGAGCGTCCTTAGGGAAGCCAGGTCTTATATTCGAAGAAGAGATGCCTGGCGTCTCACGTGACGGCGTACTATGTAGTAGATTCGTGCCTGCTGACTTCCCGTAGAGAGCCGAGGCCGAGACCGAGGGGTTGTCCGTACGCCCGAGCCCTCGAGGGAGAGGCCACCCATGCCGTAGTGATTGTAACAGCGCCAGGGTATGGGTCAAAGGCTGCTTACGGGATGCGTCATCGTCCTGGCGTGTGATGACGTCGAGATTCCTGCAACACTCATCGAAATCAGAGCCCCTGCTTGGTTGATGCAGAAGTCTTTCCGAGACGTTAACCGAGCCGTCCCTCGACGTAATCAGTGGCCGAGGCCGAGCTCGGGCGATGCGGAGAACTCGCTCGAGGGCTGAGCTTGACGTCGGGCGAGGCAGATAAATTTCCTGAAGGTTGGACCCGGGGTCGGGTGAGGCGGAGAGGTTGCGCCCGAAGGCCCGTCTGCTCGGCTTTGTCGTATTAGGCGTCCCATCGGAGGGCGTCAGGCGGCATGCGTGCATGTTTTGGCACAGTCGTAATCATACTGCTGCGCTTGACGTGATCGCTGTCTTGTCCACCACTGTGCTCCGCTGTCACAGCGTAGGTTGGCACACACATTAAATGCGCATGTCTCCTGCGTGTTTTCGGGTGCCTTGTCTTATCTGCTTGAAGCTGGCTCAGGCGAGACAGACTGGGCTGAGATGACCTCGAGCGAGGCGGAGTGAGTGGTGTCGACGTCACCCTCGGGAGATATCTCGGCTGTCATCTCTCGGAAGTTTAGTCCTTATTTATCTGAGTGTGTTTGTTAGGGGTAATTTGGGTATTTCTAATTATTGCCCCCAACAATATATATATGTAGAGAGAGAGAGAGAGAGAGAGAGAGAGAGAGTAGGGGTATTTTTATTTTTTGAAAATGAATAAAACATAACAAAGGTGAACTTTTAGGTCCTGGTCTGATCAGCAAGAGATTTGGAATCCAGCTTTTACAGTCTCTAGGTAATCCATATGCTAGCTTTTGGTCAATTCCCCTTATGAAGCCGTTTTTTTTTTCAGTGCTGCTTTATAATCCACAAATCTGCAAAGTAGCTTTTACTATTTCTACTCAATCCAGATGAACCCCAATGGAGTGATTTATTTACAAGGAATTTTAACTCGAGGTCGAATCTTATCCAAGAAACTACTTGACGAAGGGAGTGATTATAATTTGTAGCGTCAGATTTCTCAGTAAATAGTTTGCACGTCATGTATTTTTTTAATGTGGTAGTAAAATTGATTATTTAGATTGACTTTATAACAAAACTAACGCCTTTTTTTTTTCTCAGTTCGGATCAGAGCATGTGCTACTGTATTTTAGTGCTTGTGGGCGACGTGCACGGTGGGCTCCTCCCAGCGGCTGACGGCGGTGTGCGACTGGTCAGAGATACAGATACGCTCGGCCCAGCGGGCAGTATGGCTTCCGCGGCTCCCCTAGCCTCGTCACAGTCGCACGTTGCCGGCAGGCAGGCAGCGCCGAGAGCACACTGCCACGCACGCGCCCATCCGTGTCGGTGCTGTCGCAACCCCCCGACGCGCAGAGCTGTGGGCTGCGGCACTGTTGCCTCGCTGGCTGGCTATCGATCGCCGTTGGGTGTGCGATGAGATCGCCGAGACGGCGACGCCCCGGCGCATGCCGCCGCGCTGACGCCGATCCGACCGCGCCCACGACGCGGGCACGGCTGCCCGCGCTACTTTTTCGCCGGCTTCCTGCGCTCCTTCTTGCCGGTACTGACTTGTACTGGGGACAGGCCAGCGCCGACCAGGACGTGGGTGCTACTGGGCGCGGATGGTCGGCTCTGCTGTCATCTTTTCTTCTGATGGCGATGACACTGGAACGAACGAGAGTCGAGAGAAGGGTTTCACTGCCGTGTACTAGTCTATACTAGTCTATTATGGATTGTTCGTTTTTCTTTTAATCCTTGTGAATTTAGTGAGATTGAGTGGTTTAAATCTTAAACAAATTAAAATTCTTCGTAATTTTTTTTAATTCAATCCAATCCACAATTATTAGAAATAATCGAACAAGCCTTTAAGAGTCTAGCATCAGCGTCCACACCCTACTCCAGTCCCCGCCTGCCCCGATCGTTTTAGCTGCGTCCGCACGCCCCCATCCCCATGCCTACACTCTCGCCCATGCACGCCCGCGGATCTCGCGACTAGAGTTGATGTGTCTCCTACTCTCTCCCCTGCCGCACTCCTCCGCCCCCCTCTCCTACCCTCTCCCTCGTGGCATCCTCCAATGGACGCCGAAGGCCGCCATGCCTCCCGCCCCGCCCCTCGCCGGCGATGCCCGGCATGACGCCCTCCCTATTAAGAGTGTAAAGTCAGCGTCCACAGCCCTGCCCCCGCCCGCGCCCACATTGCTTGCGCTATTACGGATGTCGTCGCGCCCAACGTGCCCCTGCGTTCTCCTGCAGATGTCACCCGACACCGACCATCCTCATCCGTCCAGGTATGGCTAGCGCCTCCTTCCATCTTCGCCCTTGTGCAGCTTGGCCCCTTTCACCTTTACCCACTCGTCGTGTTCCCTTCTATCCTCGACTGGATCAGTGGAATCAAGGTTGGTTGCCACGACAACCCATCAATGAAAACCAACCTCACGCCCCGCGTCGGGATCTACCTTCCTTGCCACCACGCCACCACACCGCTCTCGCCTTCCACGGGAGCTGCCCCCGAATCCGCGCCCCCAATCAGCGCTCTGCGTTCCCCTTCCATCCTCTCCCCCCATGTCTCACTCCTTTCATCCTCGCCATCACACTGCGATTACTATTAAAGAGTGGGAAAGGGGCGCCATATGCGTTGTCGTCGCCCACCGCGAGGACAACAAGAGGTGCGTATTCAGTTGTTCCTTTGTAGACGCCATCTTCGGTTTTTTTCCTGCTGAGAACATCGCCTAAGCATATGTGTGGATGTCTTCGTTCTGTTCCCGAGACCATCCCGGGCGGGAGACGCATTCACGAATCGCACGTGGCCAACCTCTGGAGGGAGATCCAGTCATGACTCGTTCGAGGCCAATCTCGGGCGGGAGACATACTCACGACTCATCCGAGGCCAACAGTAGCAGTACATGGAGTTGTTTTACGATATTAATAATATTTGTGACATAGATTTTACATATCGTAGTGATGTTGTTTCATATAATTTTTTTTACTTCCGCGCATGGACACATATCTAGTCATTTAATTTATCATAAGAGTACCATTTCGGGTGTTCTATTTTGTTCCTCTCGCAGACATTTCTTTTAAGAAAAAGATAATCTTAATTATGTTAAACACCTATTCAAATGAAATATTTGTTGGCTTGAGATGGTGGTATAGGTCTACGTACGACAAATTATAAGTTGTTTTTACTTTACGTACTGTTTGTTTACAAGCATTGGCGACACGTACGAGCTGGCTGCTCCAGTCGAGTCGATTCTGTGCCTCCAGTTCGTCCCGTTTCCTTCTTTCATTTTGACCATTATAGTAATACATGTAGTCCAACTTTTGTTGTATATAGAGATAGCAACGGGTACATATTTGTCGGGTAGTACCATTCTATTACTGTACCTATAAAAAAATTCTAACCGTCGGATTGCCCATATATATTTCGGTTATAAAATCTCACTCATAACCATACCCGCGTGGGTAATTTTACCCGTCGGAAAACCCCGTACCAGCTAGGAAAGTCTTAAATTCTAATATACCAATTACTCAAAATATTAAATAAATATACAAAAATAAGTTAAACTTCACAGAGAACAAATCATATGATTACATAACTTGGTAGCTAGATAAACGATAGCTAGAGAAAAGTTTTATTTTAGCTAAGATAAGCTCTATTAGATGGTTATAGTGGTATTGATGCGATATATTTTTGTCGGGTACCATAATTAGGGGTACCTCCAACGCTCCTAATCATGGCTGATAAACACCCTCAGACCAACTGACGGGTGCGGTTCAAGCCAAGACTTCGTCTACCCGAGGGACGCGATCTTATCCGAGCCCAGCCTCAGGTTGGAACAGTAGTCCCAGACGAGTTCACGTCTCGCCCGAGGGCCTCCTCAGGCAGCGAGCGCCCCCTCGACACTCCCGAGGCCCGACTCGGGCAGGCTTCATTGTGAAGCAACCTTGGCCAGACCGCCTCACCAACCGACCGCTTCGCAGGCGCATTAAATGCAGGGGATGTCTGACGCCGTATCCTGACACACGCGCCTCAGACGGGCAGGCCGAAGTGACCGCAGTCACTTCGCCCCTCTTCTTTACTGTCCGATATGACAGGAAAACAGCGCCGCTCGCTCCGCTCCGACTGCCGTGTCAGCCGCTCCGGCAGCGACTGACAACAGGTCACGATCAACCACCGAGTTCAGCCTCGGACGCAACAGGAAGCTCCGCCTCGCCCGACCTCATGCTCCGGCCTCGGGAGGAGGTCTCCGCCTCGCCCGACCTCAGGCTCCGGCCTCGGGAGGAGGTCTCCGCCTCGCTCGACCCCCGGACTCGGCCTCGACCCCGGTCTCGGGAGGAATCGCGTCCTCGCCCGACCCCGGCCTCGGCCTCAAGAGAAGTCTCCGCCTCGACCGACCCTGGGCTCGGACTGACCGCGCTAATAGGGGATGCATCATTTCCCTATTCCTAGCCTGCTCAGGCTATAAGGAACAAGACCGGCGTCCCATCTGGCTTACCCCGGCGACGGGTAATGATGGTGCCCCACGTGCACCATGACGCCGGTGGCTCTCAGCCCCTTACGACAGCAAGGAGACGTCAGCAGGATCCTCGCCGCGCTGCTAGCTGTGCTCCTACAGGACTCAGGCGCTCCTCCGACGGCCACGCCATCACATCTACAGGGCCCAAGCTCTCCCCCAACGGCCACGTTGGCATGTACATAGGGCTTAGGCACTCCACTGCCGGACACGTTAGCGTATAGCTACGCCCCCCATTGTACGTCTGGACTCTCTCCTTGCCTCTATAAAAGGGAGATCCAGGGCCACCCTGAGGGGGGTTCGCGCGAGGGAAGCGGCGGACGAACTCTGTGTGCCTCCCCCTCTCACGCGACGCGCTTGTAACCCCTACTGCGAGCGGCACCCCTGGTGCAGGATAATACAAGGCTTGTCCCACCTCTTGTGTTTCATCTCGTGCCGACCCATCTAGGCAGGGACACACAGCGATTTCACTGGTCAGTCCAAGGGACCCCCTGGGTCCAAAACGCTGACAGTTGGCGCGCCAGGTAGGGGCCTTCTGCGTGTTAACGAACACCTTCCCGTTGAGATCCAGAGGGGGAGTCTTCAGCAACCTCTCCATCCTGGGACGGTGCTCCGCTTCGGGGGTCTCGAGTTCATGTCCCTCGACGGCAGCTATGACATGGTACTCCTCCCCCCGCGGCGTGACGACAACGACGGTCTCCGACTCGCCCGACGGCGGCGAGCTCTACGACAACATCCTCCCGCGGCAGAAGAGGAGCACTCCGATCGTCCCCGCCACCCTCCTCGTCGGAGGAGGCGAAGACGAGGCAACCGTGGCCACGCAAGAAGCGGCACCTTGTCGGCTGTCGCACCAGAGCGAGTCGACGACGTCGGCACTCTCCCGGGGGACATGTCGGACATTGTCCTCGCAACTGAGACGACGGCGGGTGTCACTTCCCCGCGACGTGTCAGCCCCAAGCGGACTGATGACGCTAGCACCCTCGCAAAGGACCTGCTAGGCGTTACCCTCGTACCTGAGATGACGGTGTGCTCCGCCCCCGACGCGACTTCACCACCGTCCAACGACCAAGAGGTACCGTCCGTTTCCCATCCCGTACCTTTTTGGTTCAGCTTCGATCCACCTAGCGACCCCGCTATGGTGAGCGCCTTCGTAAAGGCGTATCCAAACCTTCCGGGGTACCAGATGTGGTCGACCTGGGACCGACTGACAGCCGTCTCAACCTTCGGACCGGCAGTTCTGAGGAAGAGGACGACCCCGACTCCGGTTGGGATTTCTATGCCCTCAATGACCCTGGTGCCATGCGGGGCTTCATGTCCGCATGTGACCACTGCCTCTCCGATTGTTCTGACGATGGCCATGACCTTGACGATGAGGGTTACGGCCCAAGTCGCGAATGTTTCCACATCGATCTGGGAGATCACAACAAAGGCAACCACCTCGGTATGCCAGAGGTTGACGATCCCCCTGGGCCCGCATCTCGCGTTGACATCCCGCGGGAGCTAGCTGTGGTCCCAGTCCCTGCGGGGGGTCAGGACATACAGCTCGAGCAAATCCGTGAGATGCAGGCCCGGGTCGACGGGGAAGCAGGCCGGCTTATACAGCTCCGACAGAACATCGAACAGGAGTGGGCAGGCCGAACACTCGCCGGAGAACCTATCACCGGCCCCAAGACATCCGGTGCCGCATCGTCGACAATGCCAGGGCAGTGCTGCCCCCGGCCGTCAACGGGTCCGGCCAGGACCTAGCTATAGCGGCGATGCTGCTTCGAGCCATGCGACAGCCATCCACCACCGAGGGACGGCGTATCTAGGGCGAACTCAAGAATCTCCTAGAAGGCGTCGCGGTTCGACGAGCCGAGAGCTCCGCCTCCCGCAGGCGAGCGGACCCCTCGGAGCATCACGTGGTGTCCTCCCGGCGCATTTGGGATGCCTCGATCCACCCCGAGCGTACACGGGACGAGGCGCCCGCCGCCCGGGAACGCCTCGGCAACGAGCACCACCATCTCGACCATCGAGCCCGCCTCGACGAGAAGGTGCACCGAGGCTACCATCCCAGGCGTGGGGGATGCTGCAACAGTGAGGAGGATCACAGTCCTTCGCCCGAACCACCCGGTCCGCGAGTCTTCAGCCGGGCCATACGACGAGCGTCGTTCCCTGCCCGTTTCCGAGTCCCGACTACCATCACCAAGTACTCGGGGGAGACGAGGCTGGAGCTGTGGCTCGCAGACTACCGACTGGCATGCCAGTTGGGAGGGGCGGATGATGACAACCTCATCATCTGTAATCTACCCCTTTTCCTCTCTGACGCCGCCCGAGCCTGGCTGGAGCATCTGCCTCCTGCGCAGATCTCTGACTGGGACGATCTGATCAAAGCTTTCGCGGAAAACTTCCAAGGCACGTACGTGTGCCCTGGGAACTCGTGGGACCTCCGAAGCTGCCGCCAGCAGCCAGGGGAGTCCCTCCGAGAGTACATCCGGTGATTTTCAAAGCAGCGCACCGAGCTGCCCAACGTTACCGACTCGGATGTCATCGGTGCTTTCCTTGCCGGCACCACTTGCCGAGACCTGGTGAGCAAACTGGGGCGCAAGACTCCCACCCGTGCGAGCGAACTGATGGACGTCACCACCAAGTTCGCCTCGGGTCAAGAGGCGGTCGAAGCCATCTTCCGAAAGGACAAGCAGCCTCAGGGGGAGCCAAAGACAGACGCCCCTGAGGCGTCCGCCCAGCGGGGCACGAAGAAGAAGGCTAAAACCAAGTCGCGAGCGAAGCGTGATGCCGCAGACACAAATCTCGTCGCTGCGGTCGAGCAAAGGAACCCTCAGAAACCTCCTAGAGGGGCCGACGCGTTCGATAAGATGCTCAAAGAGCCGTGCTCCTATCACCAGGGGCCCGTCAAGCACACCCTCGAAGAATGTGTCATGCTCCGACGCTACTTCCATAAGACCGGGCCCCCGACGGAGGATGGCAAGGGCCATGACAACGATAAGAAGGAGGGCAGCAAGGAAGAGGGATTCCCGGAAGTCCATAACTGCTTCATGATCTACGGCGGGCAGACGGCGAACGCCTCGGCTCGGCACCGCAAGCAGGAGCGCCGGGAAGTCTGCTTGGTGAAGGTGGTGGCGCCAGTCTACCTAGACTGGTCCGACAAGCCTATCACCTTCGACCAAGGCGACCACCCCGACTTCGTGCCAAGCCCGGGAAGGTACCCGCTCGTCGTCGATCTGATCATCGACAACGTTAGGCTCTCCAAGGTCCTCATGGACGGAGGCAGTAGCCTTAACATCATCTACGCCGAGACCCTGGAACTCTTAGGGGTTGATCGGTCTGAGGTTCGGGCCGGTGCGGCACCCTTCCACGGGATCGCGCCCGGGAAGCGAATCCTACCCCTCGGACGGATCGACTTACCCGTCTGCTTCGGAACTCCCTCTAACTTCCGGAAGGAAGCTCTCACCTTTGAGGTCGTCGGGTTCCGAGGAACCTACCATGCGGTGTTGGGAAGACCATGCTACGCTAAGTTCATGGCCATCCCCAACTACACATACCTCAAGCTCAAGATGCCGGGCCCGAATGGGATCATCATCGTCGGATCCACGTACCGCCACGTGTACGAATGCGACGTGGAGTGCGTGGAGTATGCCGAGGCTCTCGCCGAGTCCGAGGCCCTCATCGCCGACCTGGAACGCCTCTCCCAGGAGGCGCCCGACGCGAAGCGGCACGCCGGCAACTTCGAACCAGTTGAGGCAGTCAAGTCCGTCTCTCTTGACTCCAGCAACGACGCCAGCAAGCAAGTTCGGATCAGCTCCAAGCTCGACCTCAAATAGGAAGCAGTGCTCGTCGACTTTCTCCGCGCAAACGCTGAAGTCTTTGCGTGGAGTCCCTCGGACATGCCCGGCATATCGAGGGATGTCGCCGAGCATTCACTGGACATCAGAGCTGGAGCCCGACCCGTGAAGCAAACCCCGCGCCGTTTTGACGAAGAAAAGCGCAGGGCCATAGGCGAGGAGATCCACAAGCTACTCGCGACAGGGTTTATCAAAGAGGTATTCCATCCCGAATGGTTAGCTAACCCTGTTCTTGTAAGAAAGAAGGATGGGAAATGGAGGATGTGTGTAGACTACACTGGTCTAAACAAAGCATGTCCGAAAGTTCCCTACCCTCTACCTCGCATCGATCAAATCGTGGACTCCACTGCTGGGCGCGAAACCCTGTCATTCCTCGATGCCTACTCAGGCTGTCACCAAATCAAGATGAAAGAGTCCGACCAGCTCGCGACTTCTTTCATCACACCTTTTGGCATGTACTGTTACACTACAATGCCATTTGGGTTGAGGAATGCAGGCGCCACTTACCAGAGGTGCATGAACCACGTGTTCGGAGAACACATCGACAGAACGGTCGAGGCTTACGTCGACGACATTGTTGTCAAGACGAAGAGAGCCTCCGACCTCCTCTCTGACCTTGAAACGACATTCAAGTGTCTGAGAGCGAAAGGCGTGAAACTCAATCCCGAGAAGTGTGTCTTCAGAGTCCCCCGAGGCATGCTCCTTGGATTCATCGTCTCCGAGTGGGGCATCGAGGCCAACCCAAAGAAAATCACGGCCATCACCAACATGGGACTGATCAAAGATTTGAAAGGAGTACAGAGGGTCATGGGATGCCTTGCGGCTCTAAACCGCTTCATCTCACGCCTTAGCGGGAAAGTCTTACCTCTGTACCGCCTCTTAAGGAAGGCCGAGTGCTTCACTTGGACCCCCGAGGCCGAGGAAGCCCTCGGAAACCTTAAGGCGCTCCTTACGAACACACCCATCCTGGTGCCCCCCGCCGCAGGAGAAGCCCTCTTGATCTACGTAGCCGTGACTACTCAGGTGGTCAGCGCCGCGATCGTAGTCGAGAGACGGGAAGAAGGGCATGCACTGCCTGTCTAGAGGCCAGTCTACTTCATCAGCGAAGTGCTTTCCGAGACCAAAGTCCGCTACCCACAGATCCAGAAGCTGCTCTACGCAGTGATCCTGACACGGCGAAAGTTGCGACACTACTTTGAGTCTCATCCGGTGACTGTGGTTTCGTCCTTCCCCCTGGGGGAGATCATCCAGTGCCGCGAGGCCTCGGGTAGGATAGCAAAGTGGGCGGTGGAGCTTATGGGCGAAACGCTATCATTCGCTCCTCAGAAGGCCATAAAATCCTAGGTCTTGGCAGACTTCCTGGCTGAGTGGACTGACACCCAGTTACCAACAACTCCAATCCAGCCCGAGCTCTGGACCATGTACTTCGATGGGTCACTCATGAAAACAAGAGCAGGCGCTGGCCTGCTCTTTGTTTCATCCCTCGGAAAGCATCTCCGCTATGTCATTCGCCTCCATTTTCCGGCATCAAACAACGTGGCCGAGTACGAGGCACTGGTTAACGGGCTACGCATCGCCATCGAGCTAGGGGTTCGACGCCTCGACGCTCGAGGCGACTCGCAGCTTGTCATTGACCAAGTCATGAAGAACTCCCACTACCGCGACCGGAGGATGGAAGCCTACTGCGACGAAGTCCGGCGCCTGGAAAACAAGTTCTACAGGCTAGAGCTCAACCACATCACCCGACGATACAACGAGACTGCGGACGAGCTGGCGAAAATAGCCTCGGGGCGAACAACGGTTCCCTCGGACGTCTTCTGCAGAGACCTACATCAATCATCCGTCAAGATCGACGACGCGCCCGAGCCTGGGGAAGCCTCGGCCGGACCCGAGGCACCCTCGACCATCGAGGAAGAGGCCTTGCCCGTCGAGGAGGAACAGAATAGGGTCATGCCAGATCCGAACTGGCAGACCCCGTACCTAGAATATCTCCTCCGAGGAGAGCTTCCCATCGACAAGACCAAAGCTCGGCGGCTAGCTCGACGCGCCAAGTCATTCGTCTTCCGCGGTGATGAAAAAGAGCTCTATCACCACAGCCCCTCGGGCATCCTCCAATGATGCATATCTATCGCCCAAGGACAAGAGCTGTTGCAAGAAATACACTCGAGGGCTTGCGACCACCATGCAGCACCTCGAGCCCTCGTGGGGAATGCCTTCCGACAAGGTTTCTACTGGCCAACCGTGGTGGCCGACACCACTAGGATTGTGCGCTCCTGCCGGGGGTGTCAATTCTACATAAAGCAGACGCATCTGCCCGCTCAGGCCTTGCAGACGATACCCATCACCTGGCCATTTGCTGTGTGGGGTCTAGACCTCGTCGGTCCCTTGCCGAAGGCACTTGGGGGCTTCACGCACCTGCTGGTCTCTATCGACAAATTCTCCAAGTGGATCGAGGTCCGACCCCTAAACAGCATCAGGTCCGAGCAGGCGGTGGCGTTCTTCACCAACATCATCCATCGCTTCGGGGTCCCAAACTCAATCATCACCGACAATGGCACGCAGTTCACCGAAAAAAGTTCCTGGACTTCTGCGATGACCACCACATTCGTGTGGACTGGGCCGCCGTAGCTCATCCCATGACGAATGGGCAGGTGGAGCGTGCCAATGGTATGATTTTGCAGGGGCTCAAACCAAGGATCTACAACGACCTCAACAAGTTCGGGAAGCAGTGGATGAAAGAGCTACCCTCGGTAGCCTGGAGTCTGAGGACGACGCCGAGCCGCGCCACGGGTTTTACGCCGTTCTTTCTAGTCTATGGGGCCGAGGCCGTCCTCCCCACGGACTTAGAATACGGCTCCCCGAGGACCAAGGAGTACGACGATCGAAGCAACCAGACCAGCCGAGAAGACTCGCTGGACCAACTCGAGGAGGCTCGAGACGTTGCCTTACTACATTCGGCACGGTACCAGCGGTCGCTGCGGCGCTACCACGCCCGAAGCGTTCGGTCCCGAGGCTTCCAAGTGGGAGACTTGGTGCTTCGCCTACGACAGGACGCCCGAGGGCGCCACAAGCTCACTCCACCCTGGGAAGGGCCCTTCATCATCGCTAAGATCTTGAAGCCTGGAACATACAAGCTGGCCAACGACCAAGGCGAGGTCTATAGCAACGCTTGGAACATCCAACAGCTACGTCGCTTCTACCCTTAAGATGTTTTAAGTCGTTCATGTACCTCGTTTACATACACAAAGCCTAACCGTCAAGGAAGGGTCGGCCTTGCCTCGGCAAAGCCTGACCCTCCCTCGGGGGCTAGAAGGGGGAACCCCCTCTGTGTCAAAATTTTCCTCGGAAAAATTTTCTACCAAAACAACCTTTGTGCTTTCGACTTCCGTATCGATAGCGGGATCCTGAGAACGATGAGAGTACACGTAAGCGGCAAGGCCGACCGAGCCGGGGAACTCCTACGCCTTCGGGATACGGATACCTCACTCATCACCTTCCGCGAGAAGTAACTCACGCTCGGATAAGCGATCCTGCTACCAAACAAGTCCTAACACTCGGGTAGAAAACGACTTTCGCGCCTTCTCGACTGTTCCAATAATGGAATCCTTCGACCAAATGAGAGCGCACATAAGCGGCAAGGCCGACCGAGCTGAGGGACTCCTACGCCTCCGGGATTCGGATACCTCACTCATCACCTTCCGCAAAAAGTAACTCTCGTTCGGGTAAATGATTCTGCTATTGACAGACAAGTCGTGATGCTCGAAACAAGAGGAGAGAAGACGTAGCTTTTTAAACACGACGATAAAGTGTTTAGGCCTCGGCGGCCGCGAAAAAGCATGCGCATGCTACAGGCAAACTGTCCCTGCAGGTTCGGGCATCTGCAGGGGGAGCAGCAGCACCCTCGGCGTTGTTTCCACCCTCGGCGGAACCTGGCCCGGCCTCGGACGGCAACCCAGGCAAAAGGACCTCCACCTAAGGGAGGACGCCAGCACCGCGCCAGCAGATGTCTTGGCCAAGCTCCAGCGGCTGCTACCACATCTTCCTCGGCCTAGGAAACCGCCATCTCCCGGGCCGACGAAGTCTCTTTCCGAGCCGACTCTGCGTCTGTCCGCGCTAACACCGCTGCCTCCGGCTCCGACTAATCGCAGAGCAGCCGAGGGTCCCAAAAACTGAGCAAGGGAAGCCTAGAGCGCAAGGCCGACAGAGCCGAGGGACTCCTACGCCTCTGGGATACGGACACCTCACTCGTCACCTTCCGCGAAAGGCAACCGACGCTCGGTTAAGTGGTTCGGCTAGCCAACAGACAAGTCCCAGCGCTCGGAATGAGGAAGACACACAGCTTCATTCTCGAATACCCAAATGTTCAGGGCTCAACAGCCACAAAGAACAAACACATATACCTAGGGTAACTATGCTACACAGACTTAGACGTCGGCAGAACCCTCAGCGGTTCTCCCGACCTACGACAAGTGTCTAAGTACTTGAAGCGGTTACATTTTGCTCCGGCAAAAACCCGGTATATCTCCTTACAAACAGGACTCCGGTTCTGCTCCCGCGGGTATGAACAACCTCCACACCAGGGGCCCATGGGATGACGAACTCCAAGCGGCTTGCCGGCGACCTCTGCAGCAGCAGAGACAACGACCTCCACCTTGGGCGGCTAAACAGCAGCAGCGATGACCTCAGGACAAACGCTGCTGTGAAGAGGCCCTCACCCACGTCCCCACACGAGGGGCGAGGACAAGCCGCTAAGGCCGAAGAGTCAGAGGGCGCCGACCGTGGGTTCGAACCCACCCACACCGCGCCGGCGAACAACGTCTGCCCCAAAGCGCATCGGCAGGTCCTCACTCCCGTCCTCGTCGAGGCCGCCCCAGAACATGAGCACCGGCCTCGCGGCATACGACGTGCTGGGCGACCCCCCGACGCGGCTGACGGTGGAGGAGGACCTGGACGTGGCCGGCCCGCGCGCGGCACGACCGCCGCTCGGACGAAGGACGGAAAGGTGCACCCTGTCCAGGAAGCAGCAGTTCGCCTTCCCCCGCATGGCTGGAGGATGCCTCCGCAGGGCTGGAGGATGCCTTTCTCCCCCAAACGCTGGGGGAAGAAAAGGGTCACCGGCCCACGCGGAGGCAACCCCCCACTCGGTGCGCTCCTCCGCCTCAGCCCGGATAACGAAGATCCTTGAAGCTGAGGGCGGGGCGGAGGCCACAGTCCGGCTTGCTTCTTCCCACCAAACTGCCCATTGGTGAGGGAATGCAACCGAGCTGCATGACAAAAATCCTTGAAGCCGAGCGATGGCTGAAAGGTGCCGATCTTCATGAGGCCGCGCTCCTCCAACGACAGCAAGAGCAAGGCGGCGCTGGAGCACCCCATCCGGGGGCTCAAAAGGCGGAAGGGCGCGATGCATGAGGGGAGAACGAAGGCATGGCCACTGCCCAGGGGATCGATCCCCCTTTTATAGGCAGACCTCCTCGCTTGCACCCCTTAGCGTCACGGGCGAAATCCCCACTGACATCCTCCAGGGTTCTCCCCCTACGACACGGGGGCTGGGACCCACACGTCATACGAGCTGATCCGAAGCACGAAGAAAGCGAACCGCCGCACGCGAGGCATGTAACCGTCCCGCGGTTACAAGCGCTCTCCCATCTTCACAGAAACTGGTGGTCGAAAGGGTGGACTGCCACGCGACAGGCATCTAGCTGCACCGCAACTGTGCGCCCCTTCGGCTCCGTCCACATCCGGCGGACCAGCGCAAAGGAAGCGGGCCCGCATGTCATGTGACCGGCGCGCCGGTTACGACGTGCGAGAAGTTACACCGCCACTCGCGCCAATGCTGCGCCTCCTCGACTGCGGAACCGGTACCGCGACTCGAGGTAGCCCTGCGCAGGACCCAACAGTGCCAGTTAAAGGTGACGGCCACGGGCCGGTCAGCCACCGGGTAGGCACGACGGTTGGCATGGTCAAAAGCGGGCCGGCAGTAACTGCAGCGGCAGACGAGCGGAGGCAGCGGTCAAGTCGCCTGTAGGCTCGCGCCCCCTCCTGAAGCGACGGGAGAGCCCTCTCCCACGGCGTGAAGACGACGCACCCGTGCCTCGTTCCTCGAACGGCTTGCACGCGCAACGGGCGCCACGCGAATCGCCCGTCCCGTCGCATTAACTCCCCGGCGGAGCACGCAACACCTTTGGCAGGCGAGGCGGGCGTCGCTTCGCCTTCGCCATAATGATCGCGTCAAAAAAGGTGCGCCACCTTATTTAAATTCATATCCTTCCCCTCCTCCTCCTCTCTCTCTCTTGCCACAGGGACCGGGAAAGGGGACGTTGTGGAAAGGATCCTTCTCGGCGGAGGAAGCGGGCCCCGAGCCCTCCTACTGATCAGGGGTTCGAAGGCTGGCCCCTCGGAAGGGTTCGACAGCCGCCCCAGAGCGCTCGGGCTCCGTGCCCACTACTGATCAGGGGATTGTAGGCTGGCCCCTCGAAAAGGTTCGACAGTCGCCCAGAGCACGCAGAGTGAGGGATGACTCTGGGTACGTTCGATACATAGCCGAGGTTCGGGCTACGCTCCCGAGGTACCCTAGGACATTTCCGAGACCGACGGGAACAATTTGTAACGGAATCCCACCGGAGGGAGGCATCGAGCCCTCGGACCCTGTCGAAGGGGTCTGGGTCCGGCGAATCACCCGCAGGTACTTTTGGAGCGCGCCTCTGGGCCACCAGCCGACCCCTAACGAACGGGGCATGGGCGTCCACTCGGATCACCCGTTAGCAGCTCACTGGAAACACCATGTTCGGCGCCCTCCGAGGGCAACATGGCGCTTTCCCCCCTCTTCCTTGCGGAAAGGCGACACCGGGGCGTATAATAAAAGTCGGGAAAGTTCTTGATCGTCCTCTCGCTCCGTGCAGAGGCTCGGGGGCTGCTCTCGCACCCGGCTACGGCCAAAACTGTTGACAGCATCAACAAACCAGCTTGATAACTTGGAACCCGACCATGCACCCGGGCTACGGCCGGGCCGCATGAGGGAACAATCAGACCGGCCGAAGCACCACGAAAAGCATTCAGACCTCAGAGGAGTCAAACCACTCCTCCGAGGCCTCGGGGGCTACACCCGGCGGGTGCGCTCGCGCGCACCCACCAGAACAAGGCAAAAACCAAGAAAGGTCGGTCCCCTCACCGAAAACGTGGCAAAAGCCTCCAAGCGAGTACCATCACTCCCTTCGAGGCTCGGGGGCTACTGTCGGGTACCATAATAAGGGGTATCCCCAACGCTCCTAATCATGGCTGGTAAACACCCTCAGACCAACTAATGGGTGCGGTTCAAGCCAAGACTTCGTCTACCCGAGGAACACGATCTCACCCGAGCCCAGCCTCGGGTTGGAACAGTAGTCCCAGACGAGTTCACGCCTCGCCCGAGGGCCTCCTCAGGCAGCGGGCGCCCCCTCGGCACTCCCGAGGCCTGGCTTGGGCAGGCTTCGTTGTGAAGCAACCTTGGCCAGACCGCCTCACCAACCGACCGCTTCGCAGGCGCATTAAATGCAGGGGATGCCTGACGCCGTATCCTGACACACGCGCCTTAGACGGGCAGGCCGAAGTGACCGCAGTCACTTCGCCCCTCTTCTTTACTGTCCGATATGACAGGAAAACAGCGCCGCTCGCTCCGCTCCAACTGCCGTGTCAGCCGCTCCGGCAACGACTGACAACAAGTCCCGATCAACCACCGAGTTCAGCCTCGGGCACAACAGGAAGCTCCGCCTCGCCCGACCTCATGCTTCGGCCTCGGGAGGAGGTCTTCGCCTCGCCCGACCTCAGGTTCCGGCCTCGGGAGGAGGTCTCCGCCTCGCCCGACCCCCGGACTCGGCCTCGACCCCGATCTCGGGAGGAATCGCGTCCTCACCCGACCCCGGCCTCGGCCTCAAGAGAAGTCTCCGCCTCGACCGACCCTGGGCTCGGACTGACCGCGCTAATAGGGGATGCATCATTTCCCTATTCCTAGCCTGCTCAGGCTACAAGGAACAAGACCGGCGTCCCATCTGGCTTACCTCGGCGACGGGTAATGATGGTGCCTCGCGTGCACCATGACGCCGGTGGCTCTCAGCCCCTTCCGACAGCAAGGAGACGTCAGCAGGATCCTCGCCGCGCTGCCAGCTGTGCTCCTACAGGACTCAGGCGCTTCTCCGATGGCCACACCATCACATGTACAGAGCCCAAGCTCTCCCCCAACGGCCACGTTGGCATGCACACAGGGCTTAGGCACTCCACTGCCGGACACGTTAGCGCATAGCTACGCCCCCCGCTGTACGTCTGGACTCTCTCCTTGCCTCTATAAAAGGGAGATCCAGGGCCACCCTGAGGGGGGTTCGTGCGAGGGAAGCGACGGACGAACTCTGTGTGCCTCCCTCTCTCACGCGACACGCTTGTAACCCCTACTGCGAGCGGCACCCCTGGTGCAGGATAATACAAGGCTTGTCCCACCTCTTGTGTTTCATCCCGCGCCAACCCATCTGGGCAGGGACACGCAGCGATTTCACTGGTCGGTCCAAGGGACCCCCCCGGGTCTGAGACGTCGACAATTTTACCCATGGGTAGACAGGGTAGTACCGACCCGTACCTATACCCGTCTACCAACGGGTAGAGGTTATTGCCCATTAATATACCCGCGGGTAGAGAAATCATCCTGTACCCGCCTTTATATCGTGTAAAACTCGTCGGATAGTCGGGTTTCGAGTACTCATTGCCATCTCTAGTTGTATACGGGCTCTTTGAGCTTAGGAATCATCTGGTTTGTAACTTATAAGGGACTTTCGGCTCCTAGAGCACTACATAGCACTGTTAGCACCGTAGATTGTTAGAACTTAAGAAAAAACGACTTGTCTAAAATATCACTTTTATTCCTAGAAGTCTTGGACAGTCTTGGATTTGGCTGGACAAAAAAAACCTTCCAAATGGTAAAGCCATTCATGTTGTTGAGGTAGCTGCAATCTGCTTGGCCTTGTAGAAGGATAGAAATAAAATGTGTTTTAAAAATATTCTCATCAAGTCATATATGGAAAGAATAGTGGCTCCTTCTCTAAGGCGCCACCGACCACCGATCCCCTCCTTGGTCTATAAAAGAAGGAGATCAGCCACAAGGATAAAGGGGCTAGGCTGGCTGAATGCAGACGAACCAAGACGAACTGAAGAAGACTTAAGACAGAAGACACTCGACAGGAGGCAGCCACATACGTCCGGAGAGAACTGAAGACCTGGAGGCCGAAGCCCAGACATAGCGTAGGACTCTAGTTTCGTACTCTTTAGTGCCACTACCTTGTAAAAGACTTCGGAGCCTTTTCTGTCTCTCTCGCCCGCTTGTAATCCCTATTATGAGCATTGAGCAACATAGGTAGCGATAGCGCTAGCCACCGAAGACAAGATGGAAGACCATTCTGTCCGAATCAATATAAATCTTGTGTCCATCGAACACATTGTCTGAAGCCCAAAACAAGCACATAAAAATTTACTTGTCGGGGTGGAGATTCAAAACACCGACAATTCGTTTTTTAAATAGAGAAATATAGATTGATGTTTTAAGAGACTCTTGAAGTTGTTGTAGTCCGAGACACACATTCACTCTAAAATATTATTTTAGTATTCCTTATACTTTAAAACGTATAACTGTTTTGCTAAACCATTTATTGTTGTTTTGATGTCACCGTCCCTCGAAAGCACAAGAGGCCACCGGGAAGTTCCGTGCGCCGCAGCTATGAGCTACCGAGTGGAACTGGCTCGATGAGGAGCAGGAGCTCCTCGATCAAATGTAGGACCATATGGAGGCTATTGTCCAAGAGGCCCGGCCGGCTATAATTATCGTATACAACACTGTCACTTTGGCTTTGGAGGCTGAAGAGGTCTGGGACATGCTGCAACACCGAAGGCAGGAAGCGGTGGCCTGACTTAGGCCACCATGAAGAGGAAGGTGGCCTTTGTGGAGGCCCTGGCAGCTTAAATTAAGGCGTAGGAAGCCTAGGAGGCAGGGTTTATAAAACCGATCGGGTTTGGTGGTAAACCGTTCCGTTTACCAAAACCATCGGACCTCGGTTAACTACCGTTTTTCTTAAATCGTTCTATATTTAATTTTTTTAGAAAATATAATAAAAAACTACATCTTATTACGAGTAATCTAATATACAAGATATTCAAGTTTATTCTAGTTTAGACCATAAAAAAATAAAAACCGTTTATACCCGCTACTAAACCCGTTAACCTATTAGGGTATTAGATAAAAAAAATATTCTCCCCTTCCCGTAACTTTCCCTATTCTTCGTAGCTCCCTGCCTCACGCACCTGCCGCCTCCCTCTACGAAACCGCCGTCGCCGCTGCTAAAACCATCCAAGGGACGCGGTTTACCTCCACGTTGCGCCAGATATCGGCCGGAGGGAGCGGCTAACCATCGGTTTATCGCTCGCTCCCAGCTCCAGCCGCCCGCTCGATTGCACCAGTGGTTTACCGCTCGTTCCCGGCAGTTCATTGCTAATAGCCATCGATAAGTTGCGTTTTGGTACTGAGAAACCGGATTTAATGCCCACAATAGTTTCTAGTTCGTATTTAGTGCTATATGTGAAGATAATTTATGTATGTTAGATGCTATATGTGAAGATGATATATTGTTAGATGCTAGTTATATATTAGTATTGTTAATGTGTTGTATACCTGCATTATTTTCGCCATATCTGTAGGAGACATGTCAGATGAAGATAGAGATAGAGATAGAGAAAGAGAAAATGATAGAGTCTGGTTCCACGGAGAGAAGGTTGGCGCAAGTTTTAGGTGCAACTATTGTAGAGAAACAAAGAGCAGAGGGGTGGTACCTGAAAGGGAAATAGGGTCAAACCTTTTCCTAAATAATTTTGGTGGTTGAATTGCCCAACACAAATAATTGGACTAACTAGTTTGCTCTAGATTATATGTTCTATAGGTGATAAAGGTTCAACACAAACCAATAAAAAGATCAAGTTAGGGTTCAAAAAGAAAGGAGCAAAAGAAACCGAAGGCAGCCCTGGTCTGGCGCACCGGACTGTCCGGTGCACCAGGGTGGATTGACTTCAAACTTGCCACCTTCGGGTTTCTGGAAAGCCACTCCGCTAAAATTCACCGGACTATCCGGTGTAGCACCGGACTGTCCAGTGTGCCAAGCGGAGTAACGGCTACTGCGCCAACGGTTGTCTGCAAAATGAACAGTGCGCGTGAACAGTGCGCGGATAGTTCGTGCAGAGTCAGAGCAGTGCCAGAAGGTGCACCGGACAATGAATAGTGTCTGTCCGGTGCGACACCAGACTGTCCGGTGCCCCAAGATGTCAGAGCTCCAACGGTCAAAACCGTCAGAACCCTAACGGTTGGGTGACGTGGCTGGCGCACCGAACTGTCCGATGCGCCCATCGACAGCAGCTCTCCCCAACGGCTGTTTTGGTGGTTGGGGCTATAAATATCCCCCAACCACCACCATTCAAGGCATCCAAGTTTTCAGCAATTTGCATTCAATACAAGAGCTCTAGACTTCACACCAAGACACAAAACAAAAGATCAAATCCTCTCCAAGTCCCAAACTCATTCCAAAGACTTAGTGGCTTGTGAGAGAGAGAGAGACATTTGTGTTCATTTGAGTTCTTGTCGCTTGGATCGCTTTTCTTCTTCCTCTATTCTTATTCTCAAGACATTTGTAATCAAAGCAAGAGACACCAAGTTGTGGTGGTCCTTGTAGGGGTCTAAGTGACCTGTTTGATTGAGAAGAAAGCTCACTCGGTCTAGGTGACCGTTTGAGAGAGGGAAAGGGTTGAAAGAGACCTGGTCTTTGCGACCACCTCAACGGGGAGTAGGTTTGCAAGAACCGAACCTCGGTAAAACAAATCACTGTGTCACTCGCTTTATTTCTTGGTTGATTTGTTTTCGCCCTCTATTTCAGACTCGATTTTTATTCTAACGCTAACCCCGACTTGTAGTTGCGCTTTAAGTTTATAATTTTCAGATTCCGCCTATTCACCCTCTCTAGGCGACTTTCAATTGGTATCAAAGCCTGATAGTTCATTAGAGCCTAACCGCTCGAAGTGATGTCGGAAGATCACGCCAAGAAGGAGATCGTGACCGGCGAGAAGCCCGCCATAAGCCACGGGAAGGCTCCATCGGGAGAGTCCGGCAACAAGGTGAAGGGATCCCCTTCACACGTCAAGTCGCATCGGAGCGGCGACAAGAAAAAGAAGATGAAGAAGGTGGTCTACTACGAGACCGATTTTTCGTCGCCATCCACCTCCAGCTCCGACGTGCCGTCCGTCACTTCTAAGCGCCATGAGCGCAAGAAGTTTAGTAAGATCCCCTACGCTATTCTCGCATTTCTAAACACACTCCTTTACTTTCCGTCCCACTAGGCAAACCATTGGTTTTTGACGGTGAAGATTATTGTATGTGGAGTGATAAAATGAGGCATCGTCTAACCTAATTCCACGCTAGCATTTGGGACATTGTTGAATTTGGAGCGCAAGTACCATCCGTAGGGGATGAAGGATATGATTCGGATGAGGTCGTCCAAATCCGGCACTTCAACTCCCAAGCCACCACTATACTCCTCGTCTCTCTATGTCGAGAGGAGTATAATAAGGTTTAAGGGTTGAAGAGTGCCAAAGAGATTTAGGACATGCTCAAGACCACGCACGAAGGGGACGAGGTGACCAAGATCACCAAGCGGGAAACGATCGAGAGGGAGCTCGGTCGATTTGTCCTCAACCAAGGAGAGGAGCCACAAGCGATGTACAACCGGCTCAAGACCTTGGTGAACCAAGTGCGCAACCTCGGGAGCACCAAATGGGATGACCATGAAATGGTCAAGGTTATTCTAAGATCACTCGTTTTTCGTAATCCTACACAAGTTCAATTAATTCATGGTGATCCTAGATATAAGCTAATGTCTCCCGAGGAGGTTATAGGAAAGTTTGTGAGCTTTGAATTAATGATCAAAGGCTCCAAACAAATCATCGAGCAGGGCGGCACCTCCACACCTGAGGTGCAACCCGTCACATTCAAAGCGATGGAAGAAAAGAAAGATGAGTCTACATCAAGTAGGATTCCCATCGACGCCTCCAAGCTCGACAATGAGGAAATGGTGCTCATCATCAAGAGTTTCTGCCAAATCCTCAAGCAAAGGAGGGGGAAGGATTATAAACCCCGCTCCAAGAAAGTGTGCTACAAATGTGGTAAGCCCAGTCATTTTATTGCAAAATGTCCTATATCTAGTGACAGTGACTGGGGCGATGACAAGAGAGGGAAGAAGAAGGAGAAGAAGAGATATTACAAGAAGAAGGGCAGCGATGCCCACATGTGTCGAGAATGGGACTCCGACGAAAGCACCACCGACTCCTCCTCCGACGAGGACGCCGCCAACATCGCTGTCAACAAGGGTCTTCTCTTCCCCAACATCGGCCACAAGTACCTCATAGCAAAGGACGGCAAAAAGAAGAAGGTAAAATCTAGAGCCTTCACTAAATATACAACATCTAGTGATGAGGGTAGCTCTAGTGATGATGAAGATGATTTGCTTGCTCTTTTTGCCAACCTTAACATGCAACAAAAGGAAAAATTGAATGAATTGATAGGTGCTATTCATGAGTAGGATGAACTCTTGGATAGCCAAGAGGAATTCCTTATTAAGGTAAATAAGAAGCATGTTAAGGTGAAAAATGCTTATGCTCAGGAGATAGAAAAATGTGAAAAATTAACTAGTGAGCTTAGCATTTGCCATGACACCATTTCTAACCTTAGAGCTGAAAATGCTAGTTTTATTGCTAAGGTTGAGAAGTTAAATGCTTGTGATGATTCAATTACCAATCTTAGAAATGATAATGCTAGTTTGATTGATAAGATTGATAAATTGAATGCCTCACTTTCTAGCCTTAAAATTGAGAATGAAAAATTAATATCTAAGGCTAAAGATTTAAATGTTTGCAATGATGTTGTTTCCAATCTTAGAAATGAAAATGCCATGTTACATGCTAAGATTGATGAATTAAATGTTTGCAAACCCTCTACTTCTACTGTTGAGCATATTTCTATTTGCACTAGATGTAGAGATATTAATGTTGATGCTATCCATGATCACCTAGCTTTAATTAAACAACAAAATGATCACATAGCTCAGCTTAGTGCTAAAATTAATGAGCATGACTTAGAAAATGAAAAATTCAAATTTGCTAGAAGTATGCTCTATAATGGGAGACACACTGGCATTAAGGATGGCATTGACTTCCAACAGGGAGACAATGTCAAGCTTAATGCCCCTAAGAAACTGTCTAACTTTGTTAAGGACAAAGCTCCCATGGTTCAGGATAACGAGGGCTATATTTTATATCCTGCTAGTTATCCTAAACATAAGATTAGGAGAACTCATGCTAGGAAATCTCATTCTAGTTCTCATCATGATTTTATGTATAAGAATGAGGCTTCTAGCTCTAGGCAATCAACCCATGTTAAATTGCCTAAAAATAAATCTCCTACTGCATCAAATGAGCCTATTATTTCATTTAAGACTTCTGATGCCAAATATGTTGCCAAATTAGGCAAGGTAGTTGCCAAATATGTTGGGGCCAAACACAAGGGCTCAAAGACTTGTGTTTGGGTACCCAAGGTGCTTGTTTCTAATGTGAAAGGACCCAAGACCGTTTGGGTACCTAAGAACAAGACCTAAACTTGTTTTGTAGGTTTATGCATCTGGAGGCTCAAGTTGGATCATTGATAGCGGATGCACAAACCACATGACTGGGGAGAAAAGGATGTTATCCTCCTATGAGAAAAACCAAGATCCCCAAAGAGCTATCACATTCGGGGATGAAAATCAAGGTTTGGTCAAAGGACTTGGTAAAATTGCTATATCATCTGACCACTCTATTTCCAATGTTTTTCTTAGATTCATTAGATTACAATTTGCTTTCTGTTTCTCAACTATGCAATATGGGCTACAACTGTCTTTTTACAGATGTAGGTGTTACTATCTTTAGAAGGAGTGACGATTCAGTAGCATTTAAGGGAGTGTTAGAGGGTCAGCTATACTTAGTTGATTTCAATAGAGCTGAACTTGACACTTGCTTAATTGCTAAGACTAATATGGGTTGGTGAGAGCACCTAGAGGGGGGGTGTGAATAGGTGATCCTGTAAAACTTGAAACTTAAGCCACAAAAACTTGGTTAAGTGTTAGCACAATAATTGTCAAGTGGCTAGAGAGGAGTTTCAACAAAACACAATAACCACAAGAGATCAATCACAGAGATGGCATGGTGGTTATCCCGTGGTTCGGCCAAGACCAACGCTTGCCTACTCCACGTTGTGGCGTCCCAACGGACGAGGGTTGCAATCAACCCCTCTCAAGCGGTCCAAAGACCCACTTGAATACCACAGTGTTTTGCTTGCTTTTCTTAATCCCGTTCGCGAGGAATCTCCACAACTTGGAGCCTCTCGCCCTTACACTTGAAGTTCACAAAGAAGCACGGAGTAAGGGAGGGATTAGCAACTCACACAAGACACAAAGATCACAGCAAATACGCACACACAAGACCCAGACTTAAGCTCAAAAGACTAGCACACTAGAACGGAGCTTAAATCACTAGAATGTCGAACAAGTGCGCAAGAATGGAGTGTGAGTGATCAAGAGTGCTCTAGGAATGCTTGGTGTACTCCTCCATGCGCCTAGGGGTCCCTTTTATAGCCCCAAGGCAGCTAGGAGCCGTTGAGAACAATCCTGGAAGGCAGATCTTGCCTTCTGTCGACTGGCGCACCGGACAGTCCGGTGCACCACCGGACACTGTCCGGTGCAGATATCCTTCCTTATTTGGCGAAGCCGACCGTTGGAGTCTGAGAGCCGTTGGCGCACCGGACACTGTCCGGTGCACACCGGACAGTCCGGTGCACCAATGTGACCGTTGGCTCGGCCACGCGTCACGCGCGGAATCCTCGGCCGACCGTTGCCCTAGCTGACTATTGACTCATCGGACAGTCCGGTGCACCACCGGACAGACCGGTGAATTTTAGCCGTACGCCGTTAATCATCTCCCGAGAGCGACGAGTTCGCCTGTGAACGGCTCACCGGACAGTCCGGTGCACCACCGGACAGACCGGTGAATTTTAGCCGTACACCGCCGTCGAAGTCCCGAGAGCAGCCTGTTCGCCAGAGGCAGCCTGGCGCACCGGACACTGTCCGGTGCACCCAGACTGAGCAGACTTTGGCTGAACAAAGCCATCTCATTTCCAATTCAATTTTTCCTGTTTCCAGCACTTAGATGCAATACATTAGTCCATAAAACAATGTACTAAGTCTAGAAACATACCTTTTGACTTGATTTGCACTTTGTTCACCATATTGCATAGATCAACACAAAAGCACTTGCGTTGGCACTCAATCACCAAAATACTTAGAAATGGCCCAAGGGCACATTTCCCTTTCAATCTCCCCCTTTTTGGTGATTTATGCCAACACAACATAAAGCAACTAGAACAAGTGCAATATCAATGCAAATGAAAACCAGAAGTTGTTTTGAATCAATTTTGGCATATATGGATCACTCTTTGCCACCACTTGGTTTGTTTTTGCAAATCAAACTCAAATTCCTATCTCTAAGTCAAATCCACTTGTAGAGACATAAAGAGAGGTATTCCAAAGGAAATTGATCAAGGATTTCAAAAACTTCCCCTTTTTCCCATAATCAACACTTCTCCCCACAAGAGGCCAACTTTTGACAAAAGAGACAATAAAAGAGTTTTGACAAACCTAAAGCTCTAATATACTATTTTCAAAATTTCTCAAGTGGTAGCTGATCCATCTATTGCTTTGGCCTTTATTTTCTCCCCCTTTGGCATCAAGCACTAAAACGGGATCAATCTTGGCCCTTTAACCCCATTGCCTCACCAAAATCTTCAAATAAGAATACAAAGGCAATGATATGAACTTGGAATAAGTTACCCTCTCATCGGAGTGCAGTGGAAGTCTTTCATGGTCCAAGTCCACCTTTTCCCTTTTAAACCTCCTTTGAGACTAAAACAAGCAAACTCAAGCAAACAGTTAGTCTCAAAGGCTCAAGTTGTAGCACAACTCCCCCTAAATATGTGTATCACTTGCACAAGGACTTGTGAGGTCCGGGAAGTGATTGTACAACTTGAGCACCATAGTAAGCAACAAAATGCATAAGGAACATGATCAAAGGCATAAATACATGTATGCTACAAATCAATCCAAGTTCCGCGAATCTAGGATATTTAGCTCACTATGCAGCCTGCAAAAGGTCTTCTCATCTAAAGGCTTAGTGAAGATATCGGCTAGCTGGTTCTCGGTGCTAACATGAAACACTTTGATATCTCCCTTTTGCTGGTGGTCTCTCAAAAAATGATGCCGGATGTCAATGTGCTTTGTGCGGCTGTGCTCAACTGGATTTTCCGCTATTCGGATAGCACTCTCATTGTCACATAGGAGTGGGACTTTGCTCAGATTGTAGCCAAAGTCCCGGAGGGTTTGCCTCATCCATAGTAGTTGCGCGCAACACTGTCCTGCGGCAACATACTCGGCCTCAGCGGTGGATAGGGCAACGGAAGTTTGTTTCTTAGAATTCCACGACACCAGGGACCTTCCTAAGAATTGACACGTCCCCGATGTACTCTTCCTATCGACCTGACATCCAGCATAGTCAGAATCTGAATATCCAATCAAGTCAAGGTTAAACCCCTTTGGATACCAGATCCCGAAGCAAGGCGTAGCGACTAAATATCGAAGAATTCGCTTCACAGCCACTAAGTGACACTCCTTAGGATCAGATTGAAATCTAGCACACATGCATACGCTAAGCATAATATCCGGTCTACTAGCACATAAATAAAGCAAAGAACCTATCATGGACCGGTATGCTTTTTGATCAACGGACTTACCTCCTTTGTTGAGGTCGGTGTGTCCGTCAGTTCCCATCGGCGTCTTTGCGGGCTTGGCGTCCTTCATCCCAAACCGCTTTAGCAAGTCTTGCGTGTACTTCGTTTGGGAGATGAAGGTGCCGTCCTTGAGTTGCTTCACTTGGAACCCAAGGAAGTAGTTCAACTCGCCCATCATCGACATCTCGAATTTCTGCGTCATCACCCTGCTAAACTCTTCACAAGACTTTTGGTTAGTAGAACCAAATATTATGTCATCGACATAAATTTGGCATACAAAAAGATCACCATCGCAAGTCTTAGTGAAAAGAGTTGGATCGGCTTTCCCAACCTTGAAAGCATTAGCAATTAAAAAGTCTCTAAGGCATTCATATCATGCTCTTGGGGCTTGCTTAAGTCCATAGAGCGCCTTAGAGAGCTTACACACGTGGTCGGGGTACCGTTCATCCTCGAAGCCAAGGGGTTGCTCCACGTACACCTCCTCCTTGATCGGCCCGTTGAGGAAAGCGCTCTTCACATCCATTTGGTATAACCTGAAAGAATGGTGAGCGACATATGCTAGCAAAATACGAATTGATTCTAGCCTAGCCACAGGAGCGAAAGTCTTCTCAAAGTCCAAACCTGCGACTTGGGCATAACCTTTTGCCACAAGTCGAGCCTTGTTCCTTGTCACCACCCCGTGCTCATCCTGTTTGTTGCGGAACACCCACTTGGTTCCCACAACATTTTGCTTGGGACGAGACACCAGTGTCCAAACTTCATTACGCTTAAAGTTGTTGAGCTCTTCCTGCATGGCCAACACCCAGTCCGGATCTAGCAAGGCCTCTTCTACCCTGAAAGGCTCAATAGAAGAGACAAAGGAGTAATGCTCACAAAAATTAACTAATCTTGAACGAGTAGTTACTCCCTTGCTAATATCACCCAAAATTTGGTCGACGGGATGATTCCTTTGAATCATTGCTCGAACTTGGGTTGGAGGTGCCTGAGGTGCTTCTTCCTCTTCAACTTGACCATTCTGTGCTCCCCCTTGATCATGCGCCTCCACTTGAGGTACCTGTTCGTCATCTTGGGTTGGGGGATGCACCATAGTTGAGGAAGAAGGTTGATCTTGCTCCAATTGTTCCTGTGGTCGTACATCACCAATCGCCATGGTGCGCATTGCGGCCGTTGGAACGTCTTCTTCATCTACATCATCAAGATCAACAACTTGCTCTCTTGGAGAGCCATTAGTCTCATCAAATACAACGTCGCTAGAGACTTCAACCAAACCCGATGATTTGTTGAAGACCCTATACGCCTTTGTATTTGAATCATAACCTAATAAAAAACCTTCTACAGCTTTGGGAGCAAATTTAGAGGTTCTACCTTTCTTCACAAGAATGTAACACTTACTCCCAAATACACGAAAATAAGACACATTGGGTTTGTTACCAGTTAGCAGCTCATATGAAGTCTTCTTGAGGAGGCGGTGAAGATAGACCCTGTTGGTGGCATGGCAAGCTGTGTTCACGGCTTCCGACCAAAAACGCTCGGGGGTCTTGAACTCTCCAAGCATAGTCCTCGCCATATCGGTGAGCGTCCTGTTCTTCCTCTCTACCACACCATTTTGCTGAGGTGTGTAGGGAGCGGAGAACTCGTGCTTGATCCCCTCCTCCTCAAGGAACTCCTCCACTTGAAGATTCTTGAATTCGGACCCGTTGTCGCTCCTTATCTTCTTCACCTTGAGCTCAAACTCATTTTGAGCTCTCCTGAGGAAGCGCTTGAGGGTCCCTTGGGTTTCAGATTTATCCTGCAAAAAGAATACCCAAGTGAAGCGGGAAAAATCATCAACTATAACAAGACCATACTTACTTCTCCTATACTCAGATAGGCGACGGGTCCGAAGAGGTCCATATGAAGCATCTCCAAGGGTCTTGATGTGGTCATCACATTTTTGGTGTGATGAGAGCCTCCCACCTGTTTCCCTGCTTGACAAGCTGCACAAGGTCTATCTTTTTCGAAATGTACATTTGTTAAACCTATCACGTGTTCTCCCTTTAGAAGCTTGTGGAGGTTCTTCATCCCCACATGTGCTAAGCGGCGATGCCACAGCCAGCCCATGCAAGTCTTAGCAATTAAGCATGCATCTAGACCGGCTTCTTCTTTTGCAAAATCAACCAAATAAAGTTTGCCGTCTAGTACACCCTTAAAAGCTAGTGAACCATCACATATTCTAAAGACAGACACATCTACATTTGTGAAAAGACAATTATATCCCATTTTGCATAATTGCCTAACAGATAACAAATTATATCCAAGCGACTCAACTAAAAACACATTAGAAATAGAGTGCTCAGATGAAATAGCAATTTTACCTAACCCTTTTACCTTGCCTTGGTTCCCATCACCGAATATTATTGAATCTTGGGGATCCTTGTTCTTGACATAGGAAGAGAACATCCTCTTTTCCCCTGTCATGTGGTTTGTGCATCCGTTGTCGATAATCCAGCTTGAACCCTCGGATGCATAAACCTGCAAGGCAAATTTAGGCTTGGGTTTTAGGTACCCAACTCTTGTTGTGTCCTACAAGGTTAGTCACAATTGTCTTAGGGACCCAAATGCAAGTTTTATCTCCCTTACATTTGGCCCCTAACTTCCTAGCAATCAGTTTCTTATTCTTTCTATAAATGGCAAAAGAAGCATTGCAAGCATGATATATTGTAGAAGGTTCATTAACTTTCCTAGGAACATTAACAACATTTCTCCTAGGCATATTATGAACAACATTTCTTCTACCAACATTTCTATCATGCACATAGGAAGAACTAGAAGCAAACATGGCATGAGAATCGAAAGCATCATATGCATTATAACTCCTATACGCATTTCTAGATTGTCTCCTGTCATGGTACATAAAAGCATGGTTCTTTTGCACATTATTAGCCATAGGGGCCTTCCCTTTCTCCTTGGCGGAGATGGGAGCCTTATGGCTTGTTAAGTTCTTGACTTCCCTCTTGATGCCAAGACCATCCTTAATTGAGGGGTGTCTACCAATTGTGTAGGCATCCCTTGCAAATTTTAGTTTGTCAAATTCACTCTTGCTAGTCTTAAGTTGAGCATTAAGACTAGCTACTTCATCATTTAGTTTGGAAATGCACTCTAGATGTTCACTACAAGTATCAACATTAAGATCTTTACACCTAGTGCAAACATGTTCTACACAAGAGTTAGATTTACTAGCTACTTCTAGTTTAGCATTTAAATCATTATTAACACCTCTTAAAGTAGAAATGGTTTCATGACAAGTAGATAGTTCATAAGAAAGCATTTCATTTCTTTTAACTTCTAAAGCAAGAGCTTTTTGTGCCTCTACAAATTTGTCATGTTCTTCATACAACAAATCCTCTTGCTTTTCTAAAAGTCTATCCTTTTCATTCAAGGCATCAATTAACTCATTAATTTTGCCAATTTTAATTCTATCCAAACCTTTAAATAAACTAGAATAGTCTATCTCATCGTCATCACTAGAATCATCACTTGAAGAAGCATAAGTGGTATCCCGAGTACATACCTTCTTCTCCTTCGCCATGAGGCATGTGTGATGCTCGTTGGGGAAGAGGGATGACTTGTTGAAGGCAGTGGCGGCGAGTCCTTCATTGTCGGAGTCGGAGGAGGAGCAATCTGAATCCCACTCCTTTCCGATATGTGCCTCGCCCTTGGCCTTCTTGTAATTCTTCTTCTTTTCCCTCTTGTTTCCTTTTTCCTGGTCACTATCATTATCGGGACAGTTAGCAATAAAATGACCAAGCTTACCACATTTGAAGCATGAGCGCTTCCCCTTTGACTTGGTCTTGCTTGGCTGTCCCTTGCGACCTTTAAGCGCCGTCTTGAAGCGCTTGATGATGAGGGCCATCTCTTTATCATTGAGCCCTGCCACCTCAACTTGCGCCACCTTGCTAGGTAACGCCTCCTTGCTTCTCGTTGCCTTGAGAGCAACGGGTTGAGGCTCATTGATTGGACCATTCAGTGCGTCGTCCACGTACCTCGCCTCCTTGATCATCATTCGCCCGCTTACGAATTTTCCAAGGACTTCTTCGGGCGACATTTTGGTGTACATGGGATTCTCACGAATATTATTCACCAAATGTGGATCAAGAACGGTAAAGGACCTTAGCATTAGTCGGACGACGTCGTGGTCCGTCCATCGCGTGCTCCCGTAGCTCCTTATTTTGTTGATAAGGGTCTTGAGCCGGTTGTATGTTTGGGTTGGCTCCTCGCCCCTTATCATCGCAAATCTTCCGAGCTCGCCTTCTACCAACTCCATCTTAGTGAGCAAGGTGACGTCATTCCCCTCATGAGAGATCTTGAGGGTGTCCCAGATTTGCTTGGCATTGTCCAAGCCACTCACCTTATGGTACTCGTCCCTGCACAAAGAGGCTAACAACACAGTAGTAGCTTGTGCATTTCTATGAATCTGTTCATTAATAAAAATGGGACTATCCGAGCTATCAAATTTCATTCCATTCTCGACAATCTCCCATATGCTTGGATGGAGAGAGAACAGGTGACTACGCATTTTGTGGCTCCAAAATCCGTAGTCCTCCCCATCAAAGTGTGGAGGCTTGCCGAGAGGAATGGAGAGCAAATGTGAATTTAAACTTTGAGGAATACACGAATAATCGAAAGAAAAGTTTGAGTTAACCGTCTTTCGTTTGTCGTAGTCGTTGTCGTCGTTGTCCTTATGGGAAGAAGTGGACTCATCACTGTCGTCGTAGTATACGATCTCCTTGATGCGTCTCGTCTTCTTATTCTTTCCATCTTTGCGTCTGTGGCCCGAGTCCGAGTCGGTAGGCTTGTCATCCTTAGGCTCGTTGATGAAGGACTCCTTCTCTTTATCATTGATCACGATTCCCTTCCCCTTAGGATCCATCTCTTCGGGCGATTAGTCCCTTTGTGAAGAGAACGGCTCTGATACCAATTGAGAGCACCTAGAGGGGGGTGAATAGGTGATCCTATAAAACTTGAAACTTAAGCCACAAAAACTTGGTTAAGTGTTAGCACAATAATTGCCAAGTGGCTAGAGAGGAGTTTCAACAAAACACAATAACCACAAGAGATCAATCACAGAGATGGCACGGTGGTTATCCCGTGGTTCGGCCAAGACCAACGCTTGCCTACTCCACGTTGTGGCGTCCCAACGGACGAGGGTTGCAATCAACCCCTCTCAAGCGGTCCAAAGACCCACTTGAATACCACAGTGTTTTGCTTGCTTTTCTTAATCCCGTTCGCGAGGAATCTCCACAACTTGGAGCCTCTCGCCCTTACAATTGAAGTTCACAAAGAAGCACAGAGTAATGGAGGGATTAGCAACTCACACAAGACACAAAGATCACAGCAAATACGCACACACAAGACCCAGACTTAAGCTCAAAAGACTAGCACACTAGAACGGAGCTTAAATCACTAGAATGTCGAACAAGTGCGCAAGAATGGAGTGTGAGTGATCAAGAGTGCTCTAGGAATGCTTGGTGTACTCCTCCATGCGCCTAGGGGTCCCTTTTATAGCCCCAAGGCAGCTAGGAGCCGTTGAGAACAATCCTGGAAGGCAGATCTTGCCTTCTGTCGACTGGCGCACCGGACAGTCCGGTGCAGATATCCTTCCTTATTTGGCGAAGCCGACCGTTGGAGTTTGAGAGCCGTTGGCGCACCGGACACAGTCCGGTGCACACCGGACAGTCCGGTGCACCAATGTGACCGTTGGCTCGGCCACGCGTCACGCGCGGAATCCTCGACCGACCGTTGCCCCGGCTGACTATTGACTCACCGGACAGTCCGGTGCACCACCGGACAGACCGGTGAATTTTAGCCGTATGCTGTTAATCATCTCCCGAGAGCGACGAGTTCGCCTGTGAACGGCTCACCGGACAGTCCGGTGCACCACCGGACAGACCGGTGAATTTTAGCCGTACACCGCCGTCGAAGTCCCGAGAGTAGCCTGTTCGCCAGAGGCAGCCTGGCGCACCGGACACTGTCCGGTGCACCCAGACTGAGCAGACTTTGGCTGAACAAAGCCATCTCATTTCCAATTCAATTTTTCCTGTTTCCAGCACTTAGATGCAATACATTAGTCCATAAAACAATGTACTAAGTCTAGAAACATACCTTTTGACTTGATTTGCACTTTGTTCACCATATTGCATAGATCAACACAAAAGCACTTGCGTTGGCACTCAATCACCAAAATACTTAGAAATGGCCCAAGGGCACATTTCCCTTTCAGTTGGCTCTGGCATCACCGACTAGCCCATGTTGGGATGAAGAATCTTCACAAGCTTCTAAAGGGAGAACACATTTTAGGACTAACAAATGTTCATTTTGAGAAAGACAGGGTTTGTAGCGCATGTCAAGCAGGAAAGCAAGTTGGTGCCCATCATCCACACAAGAACATCATGACAACCGACAGGCCGCTTGAGCTACTCCACATAGATTTATTCGGCCCGATAGCTTACATAGGCATCGACGGGAGTAAGTATTGTCTTGTAATTGTGGATGATTATTCTCGCTTCACTTGGGTATTCTTTTTGCATGAAAAATCTCAAACCCAAGAGACTTTAAAAGGATTCTTGAGACGAGCTCAAAATGAGTTTGGATTGAGGATCAAGAAAAGAAGAAGCGACAATGGGACGGAGTTCAAGAATTCTCAAATTGAAGGCTTCCTTGAGGAGGAGGGCATCAAGCATGAGTTCTCTTCTCCCTACACACCTCAACAAAATGGTGTAGTGTAAAAGAAGAATAGAAATCTACTAGACATGGCAAGGACCATGCTTGATGAGTACAAGACTGTGGACCGGTTTTGGGCCGAGGCGATTAACACCGCCTGCTACTCCATCAACCGGCTCTACCTTCACCGAATCCTCAAGAAGACATCATATAAACTCCTAACTGGTAAAAATCCCAATGTTTCATATTTTAGAGTCTTTGGTAGCAAATGTTTTATTCTTATTAAAAAAGGTAGAAAATCTAAATTTGCTCCTAAGACTATAGAAGGCTTTTTACTAGGATATGATTCAAACACAAGGGCATATAGAGTCTTTAACAAGTCCACTGGACTAGTTGAAGTTTCTTCTGACATTGTGTTTGATGAGACTAATGGCTCCCAAGTGGAGCAAGTTGATCTTGATGAGCTAGATGATGAAGAGGCTCTGTGCATTGCGCTAAGGAACATGTCCATTGGGGATGTGTGTCCTAAAGAATCTGAGGAGCCAACACAAGCACAAGATCAACCATCATCTTCCAATCAAGCATCTCCACCAACACACGATGAGGATCAGGCTCAAGACAATGAAATTGAAGATCAAGAGGATGAGCCACCTTAAGAGGAGGACAATGATCTAGGGGGAGATGACAATGATCAAGACAAGGAAGATGAACAGGGTCAAAGACCGCCAAACCCAAGAGTCCACCAAGCGATTCAAAGAGATCACCCCGTGAACACCATCCTCGGCGATATTCATAAGGGGGGTAACCACTCGATCTCGAGTCGCTCATTTTTGTGAACATTACTCTTTTCAGTGAAACCTATGCACCCATAGCTAGGCTTGAATCAATTCGTATATTACTTTCCTATGCTACTTACCATGGCTTTAAGCTCTATCAAATGGACGTGAAAAGTGCCTTCCTCAATGGACCAATCAAGGAAGAGGTCTATGTTGAGCAACCTCCCGGCTTTGAAGATAGTGGGTACCCTAATCATGTCTATAAACTCTCAAAGGCGCTTTATGGGCTCAAGCAAGCCCCAAGAGCATGATATGAATGCCTAAGAAATTTTCTTATCACTAATGGCTTCAAAGTCGGTAAAGCCGATCCTACTCTCTTTACTAAAACTATTGCAAAAGATTTGTTTGTATGCCAAATTTATGTTGATGATATCATATTTGGGTCTACTAACAAATCTACTTGTGAAGAGTTTAGTAGGATCATGGTACAAAACATCGAGATGTCTATGATGGGGGAGTTGAAGTATTTTTAGGATTTCAAGTCAAACAACTCCAAGAGGGCACCTTCATCAGCCAAACGAAGTACATTCAAGACATACTTACAAAGTTTGGAATGAAGGATGCCAAACCCATCAAGACACCCATGGGAACCAATGGGCATCTCAACCTCGACACGGGAGTTAAATCCGTAGATCAAAAGGTATACCGGTCGATGATAGGATCTTTACTCTACTTATGTGCATCTCGACCGGATATTATGCTTTCAGTATGCATGTGTGCAAGGTTCCAAGCTGATCCTAAGGAAGTTCATCTTAGGGCCGTGAAAAGAATCTTGAGATATTTAGTTTATACTCCTAAGTTTGGTCTTTGGTACCCCAAGGGATCCTCTTTTGATTTATTAGGATACTCAGATGCTGATTGGGCAGGGTGTAAAATTGACAGGAAGAGCACATCAGGGACTTGTCAGTTTGTGGGAAGATCCCTGGTGTCTTGGGCTTCAAAGAAACAAAACTCAGTAGCTCTTTCTACTACCAAAGCCGAGTATATTGCCGCAGGTCATTGTTGCGCGCAATTACTTTGTATGAGGCAAACCCTCAGGGACTATGGCTACAAATTTAGCAAAGTCCCTCTCTTATGTGATAATGAGAGTGCAATCCGCATGGCGGATAATCCCGTTGAACACAGCCACACTAAGCACATAGCCATTCGGTATCACTTTTTGAGAGATCACCAACAAAGGGGGGGATATCGAGATCTATGTAAACACCAAAACAATTAGCCGATATCTTTACCAAGCCATTAGATGAGAAAACCTTTACCAAACTTAGGAATGAGCTAAATATTCTTGATTCTAGGAATTTTGATTGAAACATTGCACACATAGCTCATTTATATACCTTTGATCATATCTTTTTCATTTGCTATGACTAATGTGTTTTTCAAGTAAATTTCTACTAAGTCATAGATTGAAAGGGAAATGGAGTATTCGGCAAAGACGACACTTCCACTCAACTTCATCTGTATAATTTACTCTTTGCCGGTATTCCGCCATCTCTCCATTATTGGTATAGTCTTTCACTCATATCTTGTTTGCCCAAGGAGGAGAAGTTACAAGGGCTCTCAAATGTCTCCGTTTTTGGCGATTCATGCCAAAGGGGGAGAAAGTATTAGAGCCCAAAGCAAAAGGACCGCACCACCACCTAATTTGTGTTTCAAAAATTTTATTGATATATTTCAAATTAGTATGGGTTATTTTCAAATAATATTTAATAAAACCCTCTTGACCACTAAGAGGAGAATCCAATTTAGGGGGAGTTTTATTTAGTCAAAGGAAAAGCATTTGAAACAAGGGGAGAAGTTTCAAATCATGAAAAATGCTTCTTACAATCTTATTCATACACCTTTGACTATTTGCAAAAGGATTTTGAAAATAATTTTCCAAAGAATTTGCAAAAACAAAACTAGTGGTGCAAGCGTGGTCCAAAATGTAAAATAAAAGAAAGCAATCCATGCATATCTATTGAAATGATAATATTGGTTTAATTCCAAGCAACCTTTGTACTTACATTATGCAAACTAGTTCAATTCTGCACTTATATATTTGCTTTGGTTTGTGTTGGCATCAATCACCAAAAAGGGGGAGATTGAAAGGGAAATAGGGTCAAACCTTTTCCTAAATAATTTTGGTGGTTGAATTGCCCAACACAAATAATTGGACTAACTAGTTCGCTCTAGATTATATGTTCTACAGGTGCTAAAGGTTCAACACAAACCAATAAAAAGATCAAGTTAGGGTTCAAAAAGAAAGGAGCAAAAGAAACCGAAGGCAGCCCTGGTCTGGCGCACCGGACTGTCCGGTGCACCAGGGTGGATTGACTTCAAACTTGCCACCTTCGGGTTTCTCGAAAGCCACTCCGCTAAAATTCACCGGACTGTCCGGTGCGCCAAGCGGAGTAACGGCTACTACGCCAATGGTCGTCTGCAAAAGGAACAGTGCACGTGAACAGTGCGCAGACAGTTCGTGCAGAGTCAGAGCAGCGCCAGAAGGCGCACCGGACAGTGAACAGTGCCTGTCCGGTGCGGCACCGAACTGTCCGGTGCCCCAAGATGTCAGAGCTCCAACGGTCGAAACCGTCAGAACCCTAACGGTTGGGTGATGTGGCTGGCGCAACGGACAGTGTCCGGTGGTGCATCGAACTGTCTGGTGCGCCCATCGACAGCAGCCCTCCCCAACGGCTGTTTTGGTGGTTGGGGCTATAAATACCCCCCAACCACCACCATTCAAGGCATCCAAGTTTCCAGCAATTTGCATTCAATATAAGAGCTCTAGACTTCACTCCAAGACACAAAACAAAAGATCGAATCCTCTCCAAGTCCCAAACTCATTCCAAATACTTGGTGGCTTGTGAGAGAGAGACATTTGTGTTCATTTGAGTTCTTGTCGCTTGGATCGCTTTTCTTCTTCCTCTATTTTTGTTCTCAAGATATTTGTAATCAAAGCAAGAGACACCAAGTTGTGGTGGTCCTTGTAGGGGTCTAAGTGACCTATTTGATTGAGAAGAAAGCTCACTCGGTCTAGGTGACCGTTTGAGAGAGGGAAAGGGTTGAAAGAGACCCGGTCTTTTTGACCACCTCAACGGGGATTAGGTTTGCAAGAACCGAACCTCGGTAAAACAAATCACCGTGTCACTCGCTTTATTTCTTGGTTGATTTGTTTTCGCCCTCTCTTTTGGACTCGATTTTTATTCCAACGCTAACCCTGGCTTGTAGTTGCGTTTTAAGTTTATAATTTTCAGATTCCGCCTATTCACCCCCCTCTAGGCGACTTTCAGTACCCAATTGAAGGAGCATCTCATGCATAGAGGGAAGAATGTCAAGAAATGTCCCTCTGTTCCTCTAGACATAAAAGCATACTTCCAACTTGACATAGATAAGACAAAGGAAAAGAAGAGGTCTAGGTTCAGTTAGCGGCTCTGCATTAGTCACGTGTGGAGCACGAATTTAGTCAGATGGCTAGCGCAAGGTATGACATGGGTGGTGGATCTGGATCCTCTAGCCAGAGGGTATCTTCAGGGCCACTTGATAGGATGATGGGAAGGAGTAGAGAACAAGTACCTGAGCGTGTTAGAGGCTATAATCTTGCTCAATCCTTTGGACCAAGGCAAAAGAGGATATATACTGATCTTTGGGCAAGTAAGGGAAGGAGCTCGAAAGAGATTCTTGGTAGGGCTCGGACAAAGGCTTGTCATGCCATGGGCATGCCGGGTCGAAAGGTCGATAACCCATATTTTAGGGCCACGATTATGGAGTCCCAAAAACAAGGTAACAAATAACACAATATATTTTTTGTATTTGATTTATGTTGTTGATATAATCTTGTTACCTTCAATGCAGGTGCGGGAGTCACATTACCAACTGGTCGAGAGATTGATGGCAAGTATCTTGATGAAAATGTAAAGGAGTTTCAAAAAGAGATTGAAAAATAGAAGGATGAGTGGAATAAGTTTGGTGCGACTCTAATGTGTGATTCATGGACTGGTCCTACACAAAAGAACATCATTAACTTTTGGTATATTGCAACGGGATGATGTATTTTTTAAAGACCGTTGATGCAACTGGAGTGGTCAAGGACCTTAAATTCATAATGCAGGTATGATAAGGTTGAACACATATGTATGTACTCATAATTGCTTCACCCTTTTTTACTGGCCACTCATATGTATGTTGATGTAGCAGGAGATCAAGGAGGTCTCGAAGATTATTGAACATGTATCAAAATTGTAACAGATAATGGTTCCAACTTTAAGAAGGCTTGTAAGATGTTGAGCAGAGAAGCCAGAGAGTACAATCATATAGTATGGCAGCCATGTTTAGCACATACCATTAATCTGATGTTGAAGAACATTGGAAAGTGGCCACATCATGAAGCGATGATTAAAAGCGCCCAAAGGATCTGTAGTTGGATGTACAACTCAAAGAGGAAGAAGAGGATGAAGACAGTGATGATAGCACAACCGACCCTAGTGCAGGTGATGATGGAAGCCATGGTGATGCTATATTATATGGTGCAGGAGAGAGTGGTGCAGGAGGGAGTGGTGCAAGAGATTGGAGGTTCATTGGAGGAAGTCGGTTCACCCATGCCACACAATATTCTTACCATGATGCACCTCATTCATAGCAGGAGACAATAAGCAGTCAACGTTGTTCGGTTTCATTTCCTATCTAAGATGGAATCCGTAGCTCAAGTAGCTCTAGTTCTTCTAACTATCTGCCCAGACAAGACCAAATCTATAATCCTTATGTGTGGCAATGACAACCGGGTCAGTGACCACTAGGCGAAGTACTTCCATCGATCATGTATGGGTATGGACCCCTCTAATGCCATATTCAAATTTGTCACAAATGTATCCACCAGAACTAAAGTATGGGTATGGACAAGTTCTCGTTGCACCGATATGTTACTTTTGCTTCGTCGATTAGTATTCATTTATCGTTCTTGTTTTCCTCGCTAATGTATCTCATATCTTTTGCATAGAACTATCACTATCACAGTGACAGATTGGAACCATATCATGATCCTTCCAACATGCCTGGGTACTATCACTAAGAGTCGAGCTAAATCTGTGAATACTATGAAACAAGTCGACCTATGTGTCATTGGAGAGCTATAAAAGAACTTGTATTTGAGTATGGTGAAGTTCATTGGTTGTTTGTTGCATGAGAATTGGAGTTTGTAGTTGCGTATGTATGATGTATGCCATTTTGTTGAACACATGTTGTGTGGACCAATTATTATTTATTGTGCAACATGAATTGAGCAAAAATAAACCCTGTCAAAAAATTCATTTTTCTGTAAATTACAAAAAACCGGTTCGTGAGGCTGGTTTACCAGCAGCTTTTGGCGGTTTATCGCCGGTTTTTGCAGGGAAAACCGTTTTAAATTTGCTTTGGTTTGAACTGGCCAAATCAGTCGGTTTTTGGCGGTTTACCGGCGATAAATCGTTACCGCTGGGTTGCGGTTTTCCCCATTAAAACAGTTTGGTTAACCTTGCCAGGAGGTTGAGTGAGAAGCTATTGGGGTCAAAGAAGAATAAGATCTTCAGCTCTGATGAAAATTTTTAGAGACTGTTGCCGTTGGTCTCCTGACTCAAGAGCAGGCCCTCTCGTAGGGAAAAATTCATATTTCAAAGAGGCTCACCAGGTTGTGAGAGACGAAGTGTGCCATTGATGAGAACATGATGAAGCAGGAGCAGGTCCTGCTATCAAACTCCTATGACCCCGTAATGCATGGAAAGAGTTAAATGGGAAAAGGGAGGGCCTCAAGATAAGATTGAGAGCATGCCTTTCAAAGGAAGAGAGCTTGAAGGCTCTAACTAAGAGGATGACGAACTGAGAGGTTGTGTTGGGTCCTCCCAAGACTTGGGGGCCTCACAAGAGAAAGTCAAGTAGCTAGAGGAAGTCATCACCTAGCTCTAGATGTCACTAAAGAGGAGTGCACCCTAGCACGGGAAGCCCTCAAACAGGCGACTAATGCCTTGCGCTTGTAGGTCTTAGGACCATCAATAGAGCATGGGGGCACCTACCTTGGGTTCATCCAGATTACCAACAAGTTGGTCAAGTTCTAAGGCAAGGTTAATGCCCAATGGTTATGAGAGGATTGGGAGCTAGGTCTTCAGGTGGTCGTTCTACATCCTGGTGACCCTCAAGAGCTAGACCCAAGAGTTCTCCTTAAACCCATTTACTAGGGGCTAAAGGACACACTTCCTGATAGGCAAAAGACAAAGTGAGGCTACAAAGATGGCAGCCAGCTGCTAGATTTGAGAAGCAGCAAACTCTAACATGATAGTGACAATGAAGTATGGGTGGGTGGGTAGCTACAATAATTAGTCCATGCCCCTGTCTTCTATACAACTTGTAATCTATGCCTTGATGATTGGTTTTGTGCTAGTAAAATAATTTCATACATTAATGTTGTCTTCATCATGATTCTCTTTACTTTGCATCACCAACACTTTAGCATCACAAAGGGCCAACTTATATGTCCCATGGCACCCAGTTTGCATGGGCCTTGGGCTATGAGCCTTAGGAAGGTTTGAGATTCTTAGTGAAAGTCGCCTAGAGGGGGGTGAATAGGCGGAATCTGAAAATTATGAACTTAAGCACAACTACAAGCCGGGGTTAGCGTTAGAAGTAAAACCGAGTCCGAAAGAGAGGGCGAAAACAAATCAATCAAAGAAATAGAGTGGATGTGAAAGTGCATTCATCCCTTGTGTGAGTTTTGGTGATTTGGATAACAACACATTTAAAAGACTAACAAGTTTGCTAAGTGTTGAACAGGAAATTCAGTATGACGAACATACTTGAATAGTGTATAATGATCAGTGAACAAAGGTTCAACACAAGGTTAAATAACCAATGGGACAATGTAAATGGATATAATATGATCTCAATATTGGTTTGAATATATGGACAAGACCTGAGAAATCACTACATAGATATGATCAGAATAGAGGATTAAGTGATTAAGAGGATTGGTTAAGCCAAAGTGGATAAGATATGAGGAATCATGAATTGGCTTGACCATATTACTACCAGTCCATATATGCTTCTATGAGAATCAAACTAGAGCTTGATTGTTTTTAACAGTTATATCTAGAAGACATTCAAGCAAGGTTCACAATATTGAAGAAATGATTCTCTGAATGGATGCTCAATATGATGTGACTTAAGAATGGCTTGATAGGGTGAAGATAGCAAGGAAAGGGCTTCGAGGAACTAAGCGAAGGTGAAGGCCAAGCGATGGCTTGTGGATCGAGGTACCATGGCTAAGGTGAAGAAGGGAGTACTTGCACTAAGTCGATGAACTAATCAGCTATGAAGAGTTATAACATGTTGATGCATCAGTAAGGTGACTTGAAGCCATGATTTGAACTCATACATGGTGATATGGTACAAGTCACAGGGTTTGAGTTGTGTTTGCTTCAAAAGGTGAGACAAAGATGTTTGTGATCCTTATGAAGCAACGCCATGGAGAAATCACACATGAGACACCAATGACTCAAGGAGTTTACTTAATTAATTTTATTTAACTTGAGTATAGGAATCGTCATACTATAAAGGGGATCCAAAAAGAAGGTTGGTGTTTGCCAAAGCTCAAACCTCTATATTCAAAAGCTATTTTTGAAAAACAAAAATCTCTTTAACATTCTATGGTAGACCATGGTTAGGTTTGAGAAACCTAGAGTGTTCTTGTTGAAAAGCAGTTGAACTTCTTCAACTACAGCTGAGCTGAACTTCACCTGAGTTGAGCTTCTTCAGCTGCAGCTGAGCTGAACTTTAGCTGAGTTGAGCTTCTTCAGCTACAGCTGAGCTTTTCAGCTGGGCTGAACTTCAGCTGAGTTGAGCTTCTTTAGCTGCAGCTGAGCTGAACTTCAGTTGAGTTGAGCTTCTTCAACTGCAGCTGAGCTTTTCAGCTGAGCTAAACTTCAGCTGTGTTGAGCTTTCTCAACTCTAGCTGAACTTCAACTTCAACTGGGTCCAGGCAGGTTCAACCGGGGTCCAAGGCAAGTTCAACCGGGGTCCAGAGAGGTTCAACCGGGGTCCAGGAAAAGTTCAGCCGAGGTTTTTTCCCCGGACCTCACTGGTCAAAACCGGTTGAATCGGTCCTAGGGGAGGTTCAACCGGTGTCAGGGTCACCTGACCGGTCTGACCTCCTGACTGGCAGTCTGACTGCCAGTCTGACCCCCAGGCGGTTGAACCGGCCCTAGGGGTGGTTCGACCGGTGTCAGGACCTGTTTTTGCAATCTGACCTGCAGTCTGCCAGTCTGACTAGCAGACTGACTGTCAGCCTGCCCCAGGCGGTTGAACCGGTCCTAGGGGCGGTTCAACCGGTCCTCCACAGCCAAAATCAGTCCAACGGCTAGTTTTGAAGCCCACCTATATATACTCACACCTACCTCTCTCCCCACACAAGAGCACGATTTGAACTCCATTTCCAACTTGAGAAACACCTCCCACTCTCTCTCACACATCTCTTGCCTCTCCCATTTCAAATCTTTGGAGAGAAATCTTTGAGTGAGCTTGAGAGCTGCGGTTTGTGTGCTTCATCTCTAAATCTCTCTCGCTCTTCTTCATTCGAGCTTTGGTACTACATCGAGTTCTTTGTGGATTCATTACTCTTGGAGCTTCTAGCTCCTAGACGACTAGGTGTGTCTTGTGAGTCTCCAAATCTTGTGAAAGACCACAAGAAAGTTTGTATTACCCGCTCGTTTGAGCAAAGATTAGTGTGTGGGCTTGACCTTTGTGGTCGGCAAAGGGAGGATTAGGGTTGAAAGAGACCCGGCTCTTTGTGGGCGCCTCAACGAGGAAGTAGGGCACCCTGGTGGTGTGACCGAACCTCGGGATAAATCTTGTGTCTCTTGTGTTCTTGCTCATTGTGTTTGTTTGTGTTTTTCGTTCTCTCACCATTCCGTGAAAGATTTGTTTATATCATTTTGGTGTGTGAATTTTGAGAAGTGCCCTTTGTTGGGGCGAAGGCAAAGACGCCACCCTTCGCTCGAGGCCTTCGCTGCAGCCGCTGGTTCGACGGAGACAAAGCGGGCAGGGACACCCTTCGCAGGACTCGGCACTTTGACGAAGGCCTGCGGCGACGTCCTGCCACGGCGCGTCCTCGTTCAGTCCCAAGGCCCACGTGTGATCTGGCCCATTGTAACGGGCCCCGCGTGGCCGCCTCTGTATTACGGGCCTAACTTGTAAAGGAATACTTGTAATTACGGTTTGTAACCCTGCTTTATGGGAATATTCTGGGGATAAAATAGGTGTCTGGGGGCACATGCGTCCTTAACACAAGACGCTGGGCACTCAGATACCTATAAATACCCCCGCACAGTGCCCGTGAGAGGCTAGAAAAACAGAGCTATTGCCCCCGTGCACGTAACCCTGTTGTCACCACTGTTCACCCTTGTTGGCCTTCTTACTGCCGAGAGCGAGTGCCAACATTCGGCGCCCACCGTTCGTGCTACGACAAAACCACCCGCGATGGCACCCAAGAGAGCTAACCCCAAGGCTGACGAGGCTGCGAAGGCAGCACTGCTGGCCGCAAGAAAGGGCAAGGCCCTCGTCCTCACCCAATCCACCCACCAAGAGCCCACTGAAGACAATGTTCCCCACACCGGCGAAGACGACACCTTCCGCACCTGCGGAACCGAAGGACAGTCACAGCCGCCCCCAGGCTTCGCCCCACTGGAAGGCGCGGACCTCACCGAGGACGGTGAGGTCCTCGGCGTCTCAACAGAAGAACAGCTGCAGCTGCGCGCCCTGCGCCTCAGGAACCGCAATCTCCAGAGGCAGAAAGAGATACTGGAGGCCAAGCGCCAGCGTGTGTCCGCATTAGCCAAAGTGCGGCAAATGATACGCGACGAGGAGCAGAAAGCCCAAGACCTCGAGCGCGAGATCGCGCTGATGCAGCGCGAAGGCCACCTCGGTCTACAGCAAGAGCCACCCCTCCAACAGCGCACACAACCGGAGGACACGCGCGAAGGCCACCTCGGCCGGCAGCATGGCCCACCCCTGCAGCACCGGGCACAGCCGGAGAACCCGCGTTTCCCCCAGCATGACTACGTCTCCCAGCACGGCGCGCCATTCCAAGGGGTCAACTACCTCGACGAGCGAAGTCCCCTGGCGCCACACCTACAAGTGACGCCTTGGCCAGCTAACTTTCGAGCGGGGGCATACCCCAAGTACAACGGCAGCACCGACCCGGCGCAGTACATCATGAGTTATCAAGTCGCCGTTGCATCAGCCGGAGGAGACGACGCCACAATGGCGAAGTCTTTCATCATCGCACTAGAGGGCCCAGCACTCACCTGGTTCACCAGATTGCCTCCGCTGTCCATTGATTCGTGGAGAAGTCTCAGGGACAAGTTCCTCCTCAACTTCCAAGGCTACCGTCCAGACACCGACGCTTTGGCCGAGCTCTCGCTTTGCAAACAGCTGGAAAAAGAGACTGCGTGAGTATTACCGCAAGTTCTTAACACTCAAGTCACAGCTGCCCTCTGTCGACGATCAGATCGCTATCCACTACGCCATCAATGGCCTTCGGGCTGGCGTCCTCTACAGCCATTGTATCAGAGATCCACCAAAGAGCTTGCAGGAGCTATATCAGCTCTTCGAAAAATATGCCAAATCCGAAGAGCTCCACCAGCGCAAGGTTGAGTCACAGCGGAAGCCCAAAGATGCCCCGCAGTCCAGCCGCACCTGGACGAGGACTCCGCAACCAGACTCCGGTCGAGATGGCCGCAGTCAACAGCAAGTGCACAACATCGTCAACCAACAACCTGCTGCTGATCCCCCTCGCCGCCAGGAATATCCCCCCCAGGGCCGCGGAAACGGAACTCACGGTAGGGGTCGAGGGCGGGCGCAACAGCCGCCGCGCCGATTCTATTGCCTTTTCCACGGCGAAGACTGCGCCCACCAGACCAAAGACTGCCCCGAGACGAAGGCCACCAGAGACAGAATGGCGCGGGCGCAGCCAGCCGACAATCCCAGAATTGTCGCGCATAATTACCAGCCACCCCTCCACCATATATTCACGCTCCCGCTCCGCATCCACCGCACCACGCTTACCAACACCATCAGGAAGTACAAATCGTACCTCCTCCACCCCCACCACCACACCAGCAACATCAGAACATCCCCCATGCCCCAAAGCAGGAAGACTTCGCCGATCAACCATATCGCGGAGTCATTCACATGATAACAGGGGGGTCTAGCACTGACTTCGACACCAAGCGGCAGAAGCGGGACCACTACCGCAGCATCAACCATGTCGCCGTCACTGGCCCAGTCGTGCAGACGAAGTGGTCCCACATACCGCTAACCTTCGACGCACGAGACGTCGACCTGCGCAGCGCCCCCCACATCGACGCTATGGTCATCAATTGCAGCGTGGCAGGCTGGGACTTACACAAAGTCCTAGTCGACAACGGCAGTCAGGCGGACATCATCTTCCTCCACGCCTTCGACCGCATGGGTATAAGCCACAGCTTGCTGAAGCCTTCGGACAACCCGTTGTATGGTTTCGGCGGCAAGGGCACCTTTCCAGTTGGCAAGATAGAGTTGCCCCTCTCCTTCGGTGTAGCGCCCAATGCCCGAAGTGAGCAAGTAACCTTCGACATTGTCGACATGGTATATCCATACAACGCCATCATGGGCCGGGGCTCCATCAACAAGTTCGAAGCTGCCATCCACGGGTTGTACCTATGTATGAAGATACCAGGCCCGCTAGGCGCCATCACAGTCTACGGCAACCAGCAGACGGCGCGCAACATTGAGCGGGACTTCGTGCCCGGTCAGAGAAACGTACACTGTCTCACGACCCAGCGCGAGGTCCCTGCGCCGGCCAGCCCAACCGACAAGCAGCACGACAAGGCGCAGTTGCAGTGCCAAGACGGGACCAAGACTGTCCCCCTCGATCAGGCCACACCCAAGCAGACAGTAACTATCAGCGAAGACCTCACCTCACTTGAAGAAGAGAAACTTCTCTGCTGCCTGGCCAAGAATAAAGATGTCTTCGCCTGGTCTGCCCTCGATCTGGTCGGAGTCAGCCGAGCCATAATTGAGCACAGCTTGGGCATTGACCCTTCGGTGCGACCCAAAAAGCAGAAGCTTCACAAAATGTCAGACGAAAAGACAGAGGCCGCCAAGGCGGAGGTGCATCGCCTCCTGGAGGCTAAATTCATCGAGCCGGTGGCTTACCCCACGTGGCTCTCCAATGTTGTGATGGTGCAGAAAAAAGCGGAAAATGGCGCATGTGCATAGACTTCACCAGTCTCAATAAGGCCTGCCCAAAGGACAATTTCCCGTTGTCGCGGATCGACAAAATAGTCGATAGCGCGGCCGGATGCGAGGTCATGTCCCTCCTCGACTGCTTCTCCGGCTACCACCAGATATACATGAAGGAGGAAGACAAGGCTAGCACCAGCTTTATAACACCCTTCGGCACTTATTGCTTTGTCAGAATGCCGGAGGGTCTCAAGAATGCCGGATCCACCTTCTCCAGACTCACCAAAACAGTGCTCGAGGGGCAGGTCGGCAGAAACATATTCACATATGTGGACGACATCATCGTCGCCAGCAAGAATAAGGAGGACCATCTCGCCGACCTAGCAGAGACATTCGCGAACATGCGAGATGCACGACTCCGCCTAAACCCGGAAAAGTGCATTTTCGGTGTTCGCCAGGGCAAGATATTGGGCTACCTGGTGTCCCGCCGCGGCATCGAGGCCAACCCAACCAAGATCCAGGCCATCGTCGATATGTCGCCTCCGCAGTCCGCCAGGGACGTCCAGCGCCTGACAGGCAGGATGGCAGCTCTCAACAGATTCATCTCCAGGTCCGCCGAGCGAAGTCTCCCCTTCCTCAAAACACTCCGCGGCGCGAAGGACTTCGCTTGGGGACCGGAGCAAGCAGCGGCCTTCGCCTCACTAAAACAGTACCTGTCGGAGCTGGCCATCCTCACGAGCCCCGACTCCTCGCTCCCCTTATTGCTCTATGTCGCGGCTTCGCCGCACGCAGTCAGCGCGGCACTGGTACAGGAGCAGACAGTCGAGGGCGCAGTCAGACAGTGCCCTGTCTACTATGTCTCCGAAGTCCTGACACCGTCCAAATGCAACATGACAGAGCTGGAGAAGATAGCCTACGCAGTTGTTATGTCCTCGCGCAAGCTGCGTCATTATTTTGAAGCATTCAAGGTCCGAGTCACCTCAGACAGGGGGCTCGGCGAACTATTCAGGAACCCGGAGGCATCAGTGAGGATTGCCAAGTGGGCAGCCGAACTCTCCGGCTACCACATCAGCTTCGAGCCCAGAACAGCTATCAAGTCGCAAGTCCTGGCAGACTTCGTCGTCGACTGGACTGGGCCAGTAACGCAGCCGGACCCATCCACAGAAAAGGTCTGGACTATCCATTGCGACGGTGCATGGTGTCATGCGGGGGCAGGCGTCGCTGCAGTCGTCACCTCGCCAGCCGGAGTCAAACACAGATATGCAGCACGCCTCAGCTTCGCTCTGGAATCCGACAAATGTACAAACAACATAGCAGAGTATGAAGCAGTCATCCTCGGCCTCCGCAAGCTAAGGGCCCTCGGAGTCACCACATGTATCATCAAAACAGACTCCAAGATAGTTGCCGGTCAGGTCGAGAAAGACTATGCAGCAAAAGACCCCGCCCTCATGCAGTACCTCGCGGCTATACGAAGTCTCGAGAGACAATTCAAGGGATTCACCCTGCAGCATGTGGATAGGGCCAAGAACGAGGAGGCCGATGCCTTAGCCAAGGCCGCCGCCAGGGGCGAGCCCCTGCCCTCCGACGTGTTTTTTCACACCATCGGCACTCCAGCTGTCCGGAGCCCCGAAGGGCTCCAGATAACTAATGATAGCGAAGGCCACCGTATAGTCAACCTAATCATGACAGAAGACTGGAGGGCACCAATAACCCTGTTCCTACAGGGGTACTATCATCCAGCCGACGTCAGTGAGGCAAAGCGCCTCAGACATCGAAGCCGGGACTTCGCTCTGATCGAGGGCCAACTGTACAAGAAAGGGGTCAGTCTGCCAATGCTCAAATGCGTCACCGAAACCGAAGGCATGCAGATCCTACGCGAAGTCCACAGTGGCACGTGCGGCTCGCACGCAGGGCCAAGGGCCCTGGCTGCCAAGGTGATCCGTCAAGGGTTTTACTGGCCCGCAATGATCTGCGCCGCAAATCGGGTCACGAGGTCCTGCGAAGCCTGCCAGAAGTTCTCCCCTCGGTCAGGCAACCCCTCGCAATATACAAAGCTGATTGCCCATACATGGCCTCTCCAGCGCTGGGGCCTGGACATCGTCGGGCCCCTGCCCACCGCTCAGGGGAACCTTAAGTTCGCCTTCGTAGCTGTCGAATACTTCACCAAATGGATTGAAGCGAGGGCTGTTTCCACAATCACATCAAAGACTGCCCAAAAATTCTTCTGGCAGAACATCGTTTGCCGCTTCGGAGTACCGTCCGAGCTAACAGTCGACAACGGCAAACAGTTCGACAGCCAAGATTTCAAGGATTTTTGTTTTTCCATCGGCACCAAGCTTGCCTTCGCTTCAGTCTATCATCTGCAGTCCAACGGGGTCGTGGAGCGCGCCAATGGGAAAATATTCACAGCTGTCAAAAAGATGCTCCTCGATGAAAGAAAAGGCAGGTGGACCGATTTATTACCAGAGGCAGTCTGGGCGCTAAACACAACCGAGTGCAGAGCGACCGGGTTCACTCCTTTCCGCCTTCTATACGGATCGGAGGCAATGACCCCGCAAGAAATAAAGCATGGGTCCCCGCGTACAGTTCCGTCAGCCGTCCCCGACGTGGATGAGCCAACTTCAAAAGATCTCATTGACGGAGACCGGGTCTTCGCCCTACAGGCCCTAAACAAATATCAGGCCCAGACCAAAGCATGGCGCGACCGCGCAGTCATCCCGAGGGAGTTCAGCGAGGGGGACCTCATACTCATCCGAACAGCTCGGACGGAGTCCAAGGGCAAATTGGAGCCCAAGTGGGAGGGCCCCTTCATAGTCAAGTCAAAAGCTTCCCCCAGTGCTTACAGGCTCACAACGCCAAACGGCGAGGACCTAGAGCACTCCTGGAACGTCGACAACCTTCGCAAATTTTTTGTTTGACCCATTTAGGGCTGATTTCGCCCTTGTAATTCGCCGCAAACAATCTTGTACCGGCCCGCACTCTTTTCCTCCCGGGGGGTGAGGTTTTTAACGAGGCGGAGCCATATAATATATGTGAGAAAAATCCCCCGCAAAAGCATGTCGAAAAAAGACCGCAACAACGGTCTTCGGCATTCGACCAATTCGAAGTCACCGCGAGGCTAAGCGCTAGCCACCCTCGCGTGCGACCAATCCGCGCAGAAGTCGCCTAAGGGTGCAGCCGGACTTAGCACAACAAGTGCGCAAAAATCCGAAGTCTATCGCGAGGACTATCCGCGCAGAAGTCGCCTAAGGGTGCAGCCGGACTTAGCACAACAAGTGCGCAAAAATCCGAAGTCTATCGCGAAGACTATCCGCGCAGAAGTCGCCTAAGGGTGCAGCCGGACTTAGCACAACAAGTGCGCAAAAATCCGAAGTCTATCGCGAAGACTATCCGCGCAGAAGTCGCCTAAGGGTGCAGCCGGACTTAGCACAACAAGTGCGCAAAAATCCGAAGTCTATCGCGAAGACTATCCGCGCAGAAGTCGCCTAAGGGTGCAGCCGGACTAAGCACAACAAGTGCGCAAAAATCCGAAGTCTATCGCGAAGACTATCCGCGCAGAAGTCGCCTAAGGGTGCAGCCGGACTAAGCACAAGCGCGCAATAATCCGAAGCCTATCGCAAAGACTTCGCGCAAGAGCCGCCTAAGGGCGCAGCCGACCCAATACAACAAAAGCAGAAACGACACCAAGACCAATTACAATCATGCTGGCACAGCATAACCAATCACACCAGACAAAGTACACAGCCCTCGCAGGCACAGGCACGCGAGGGCACACAACTCCATTTTACAAGCCCTTACACATACACAAGCGAGGGCACCGCGCCCTACATCGTCTCAACCTTAGGAATAATCCCCATCTCTCTATAATTAAACAACATTATCCTAAGCTCCTCACCCGCAAAAAGGCTTCGCAGCTCCCCTTCCCCTGCACCAGCGGCAGCCGGCAAAGACAGCAGCTCCTGCCGACCAGCCCTGCTAACGCGAAGCCGGGCCCCTTCCTCCGCACTAATCCTACGCTTTGCAACCGCCCTTCGCCGTCGGTGCCCGGTGCTAGGACCGGGCACGTCTGGCGCGTCCGCAGCATGTGACGCAGCCTCCGCCGCAGCCACGTCCAAGGCCGCAAAATAATCCAAGTCCCCCTCCGAAGACTCCTCAGTCCACTCAACCGAGCTCCCAGAGTCAGTAAAAGCAAAAAACTCAGAAACAGACCCACCATATTCATTTCCATCTTCCGCGGTCGAAGCCGCCAAAAACTCAGTAGTAGCGGTTGCGTGCGCAGGCCCAAAATCTTGAACCTGCGCAGCAACCAAAATTCAGTACAACATCCAAAAATTCCTCAACCCTAAACACCACCTACGCCACCTGCGAAGGCCCTGCCGCTGCGGGAGCCTCCGCCGAGGCCTCCGCCGCTGCCTCCGCCCCCACCTCCGCTGGATCTTCAGCGCTCGGCACAGCAGCTGCGGGGGCATCGGGCGCGCCTTCGGCCACCTTTGGGGGAAGGTCTTCGCCGGCCGCAGCAGGTGCAGGGGCGCCTGGTGCATCTTCCGCGGTCTCCGGGGTCGGTCCCGGGGCGACTCCAGTCGCGGCCTCCGCAGGGGTCGTCTCCGGGTCAGGCGGCGCGCTGTTCAGCGCCCCGAAGTCGTCCACCCGCTCGCCGCGCTCCGCCTAAGACAAAACGCACAAAAATTCAGCAAACACACGCACAGACCGCATCCAGAAAACGCCGAGCAAACGACAACGTTACCTGAGCCCTCGCAGCCTCGGCCCGCGCCCGAACCACCTCACGACCGTATGAACCCCACATCCGGTCATAGAGGGCCCCGCCGGATTCCTTCACCACGGGGTCTTCGACCTCAAAGATATCTCGCCCAAAATCCTCATCTGCCTGGTCGAGGGCCTCAAAGTGCCGGCAGCCTTCGTGAGAGAGCGCGTTCATCGCCGCCTCGCAGGTGACCAAGGAGGTGAACGACATCAACCCCGCCAAGACAGTGGGGAGCTCCTGCAGTTCCTCCTGCACCCATTCCAGACAGCGAAGTCCGGCCTCTCGCTCCGGCACCTCGAAGTCACCCGTCCACACACCCAGCTCGCGATATGTAGTCATGAGCTGCGTGCGCGTCCGTTCGGCCTCCGCTCGCATCGCGGCCTCGACCCCCTCCGCGCGGCTCTCCAGGGCAGTAAGCCGCCACTGCAGCTCTCCGGCGAGCTCCTTGGTGATATTGCCTTCCGCCCGCGCCAGCCTAGCCTCCGCCTGAGCAGCCTGCTCTTTGGCGATGGCTTCGTTGGCCTCCCTTCTCTCCCCCGCCAGCTGGCGCCGGAAGTCAGCCTTCTCCTTCTCCAGGGCGGCCACCTTCTCCGCCAGTTTGCGGCACTTGCTGTCGGAGGCCGACTTCTCACGGACAGCGTCAGCATGTTGCGTCCGAAGTCTCTCGACCTCGGCAGACAAGGCTGCCGTAAGGGCCCCCGACGCGGTGCGGCTGGTGAAGTCAGCCACCTGCAGAACACACGTAAGGCCGTTACGTAAAAAAAAATGTGTGTATATCTCGGAGGGCGGAGAGGGAATAGCTCGGCGGACCTGACTCAGCGCCTCCGCCGCTCGACTCAACGCCTCCGTCGCTCCCTTCAGCCGGCGGGTCGCCACGCCCGCCTCGTCCCTGACCAGTGCGAGGGCAGACACCTCGCCTCCGGCGCCAAGGGCCTCTCCCCCCGCCTTCGGCGCTGGCGCAGCCGTCGCGATCGCCGCGCCAGGCATAACTAGAGCAAGCGGGCCCTCGTCTTGTGTGAATTTTGAGAAGTGCCCTTTGTTGGGGCGAAGGCAAAGACGCCACCCTTCGCTCGAGGCCTTCGCTGCAGCCGCTGGTTCGACGGAGACAAAGCGGGCAGGGACACCCTTCGCAGGACTCGGCACTTTGATGAAGGCCTGCGGCGACGTCCTGCCACGGCGCGTCCTCGTTCAGTCCCAAGGCCCACGTGTGATCTGGCCCATTGTAACGGGCCCCGCGTGGCCGCCTCTGTATTACGGGCCTAACTTGTAAAGGAATACTTGTAATTACGGTTTGTAACCCTGCTTTATGGGAATATTCTGGGGATAAAATAGGTGTCTGGGGGCACATGCGTCCTTAACACAAGACGCTGGGCACTCAGATACCTATAAATAACCCCGCACAGTGCCCGTGAGAGGCTAGAAAAACAGAGCTATTGCCCCCGTGCACGTAACCCTGTTGTCACCACTGTTCACCCTTGTTGGCCTTCTTACTGCCGAGAGCGAGTGCCAACACCCTTCTCAGATCTACTACTTTGAACCCTGTGGATCATTTAGAACATCTCATTTCCAAAGTTAACTGGGTGAATTTCGAGATCAATTTAGTTTTACCTAGTTTGCTTCTAGTTTTTGTTGAAAAAGTATTAACTTGCCTATTCCCCCCCCCCCTCTAGGCAACTTTCAATTGGTATCAGAACCTAATCCTCGTTCTAACGCTTAACCGCGTGAGGAAAAGATTATGTCGGGGGGGCTAAGAAATGAAAGTGCTTCTAAGCTTGAAAAGTTGAGGTTGCCTTGACTTCATCTTTTGGTGCAGATGTTTATCCTAGGACAATAGATCTTGCCATGAGAATCGCCGAAAGGATGTTCCTCAAAATGAAGGAAGATGAGGTGAAGAAGAAAATTGAAGAAGAAAATGATCGATGGAGACCAAACGACGAATCCACCTCTTCACAAGGTTCGTCTTTCAAATCCACTTCTCATATGTGCTTTATTGCTAATGGGAGTGACAGTGAAAGCGAAAGTGAGGATGAGGAGGAGCAAGAAAGTGGTAGTGAATATGAGGATGATCTTCAACAATTCTTCGCTCAGCTAAGCAAGAAAAATCGGATGAGCTTGCTCAAACTCATGAAAAGAGCGAAAGAACAAAAAGAAATGCTTCATAAGCAAGAAGACTTCCTCATCAGAAAAATCGAAGACTTAGAGAGGTTGACCAAAGAGCATGAGAAGTGTCGGTGTTTCGAAACCCCGGGGGGTCCCTGGACCGACGAGTGAATCGTCGCCGCGTGCCCCAGCCCAGATGGGTCGACGCGAGGCGGAACGCGAAGGGGGAAAGGAAGCAGCCGGAGGGAGGCAGGCGTGAGAGAGTGGATCCCGCGGCCTTCGTGTTAGCCCCGCGCCTGAGTCGGGTGCGCTTGCAGTAGGGGGATACAAGCGTCCACGCGGGAGTGGGAGCGAGCGGCCTTGCGCGAGCGCCGTCCGGTCCTTCTCCGCGCGGGCCAACCAACCCTCTGTAAGAGGGCCCTGGTCCTCCCTTTTATAGGCGTAAGGAGAGGATCCAGGTGTACAATGGGGAGTGTAGCAGTGTGCTAAAGTGTCTAGCGGTGGAGAGCTAGCGCCCTAAGTACATGCCATCGTGGCAGCCAGAGAGGTCTTGGCACCCAGTTCGCGTGGTGTCGTGGCTGTCGGAGGAGTGCTGGAGCCTGGCGAGAGGACAACTGTTGGGGCTGTCGAGTCCTTGCTGACGTCCTCTTGCTTCCTTAAGGGGGCTGAGAGCCACCGTCGTCACAGGGCATGCGGGGCGCCATCATTGCTCGCTTGGTGGAGCGAGCCAGATGGGACGCCGGTCTGGTTCCCCGTAGCCCGAGTCAACTCGGGGTAGGGTAATGATGGCGCTTCCTGTTGACGTGGTCGGTCCATGCCCTAGGCTAGGCGAGGTGGAGGCTCCTCCGAGGTCGAGGTCGAGGTTGCGCCCCCGGGTCGGGCGAGGCGGAGTTCGTCGTCTTCCGGGGCTGAGTCCATGTCCGAGCCCTGGGGTCGGGCGGAGCGGAGTTCGCCGTCTTTCGGGGCTGAGCCCGAGTCCGAGCCCTGGGTCGGGCGGAGCGAAGTTTGCTGTCTTCCGGGGCTGAGCCCGAGTCCGAGCCCTGGGTCGGGCGAGGCGGAGTTTCCTACGACGCCCGAGGCCGGCCTTGGCTGCTGTCAGCCTCACTCTATCGGGTGGCTCAGCAGTCGGAGCGGCGCAGGCGGCGCTGTCCTCTTGTCAGACTGGTCAGTAGAGCGGCGAAGTGACTGCGGTCACTTCGGCTCTATCGACTGGTGGGCGTGCGTCAGGATAAAGGTGTCAGGCCACCTTTGCATTAAATGCCCCTGCGATTTGGTCGTTCGGCATGGCGATGTGGCCAAGGTTGCTTCTTGGTGAAGACTGGACCTCGGGCGAGCTGTCAGTGTGCCCGTTGCTGGAGGGGGGGTCCTCGGGCGAGACGTAGGTTCTCCGGGGTCGGCTTCCCTTGCCCGAGGCTAGGCTCGGGCGAGGCACGATCGTGTCCCTTGAATGGACCGATCCTTGACTTAATCGCACCCATCAGGCCTTTGCAGCTTTGTGCTGATGGGGGTTACCAGCTGAGATTTAGGGGTCTTGAGGGTACCCCTAATTATGGTCCCCGACAGTAGCCCCCGAGCCTCCAAGGGAGTACTAATACTCGCTTGGAGGCTTTTGCCGCACTTTTTTGCAAGGGGACCAGCCTTTTTTGGTTGCATTCTGTTCCGGTGGGTGCGCGCGAGCGCACCCGCCGGGTGTAGCCCCCGAGGCCTCGGAGGAGAAGTTTTACTCCTTCGAGGTCTTAGTGCGTTTCGCAACACTTCGGCTGGTCTAGTTGTTCCCTCATGCGAGCTGGTCGTAGCCCGAGTGCACGGTCGGGTCCCAAGTTCTTGGGCTGGTATGTCGACGCTGTCAACGGTTTGGCCGGAGCCGGGTTTGCGAGAGCAGCCCTCGAGCCTCTGCACAGGGCGAGAGGACGGTCAAGGACAGACTCGTCTTTTTTACATACACCCCTGTGTCGCCTTTCCGCAAGGAGGAGGGGGGAAAGCGCCATGTTGCCCTCGGAGGGCGTCGAACATGGTGTTTCCGGTGAGCTGCTGGCGGGTAATCCGAGCGGACGCCCGTGTCCCATTTGCTAGGGGTCGGCTAGAGGCCCAGAGGCGCGCTCCAAAAGTACCTGCGGGTGATCTGCCGGACCCGGTCCCCTTTGATGGGGTCCGAGGGCTCGATGCCTCCCTCTGATGGGATTCCGTTACAAGATCGCTCCCGCTGGTCTCGGAAATGTCCTAGGGTACCTCGGGAGCGTAGCCCGAGCCTTGGTTATGTATCGAACGTACCCAGGGTCATCCCTCGCTCTGTGTCTGAGGCGACTGTGAACCCTTCGAGGGCCAGCCTACGAACCCCTGATCAGTAATGGGCGCGGAGCCCGAGTGGCCTGAGGCGACCGTTGAACCCTTCGAGGGGCCAGCCATCGAACCTCTGACCAGTAGTGGGCGCAGAACCCAATCGATCTGAGGCGGCCGTTCAACCCCTCCGAGGGGCCGGCCTTCGAACCTCTGATCAGTAGGGAGGCTCGGAGCCTGTTTCCTTCACGGAGAAGGGTCCTTTTCGGGGTACCCCCTTTCCCGGTCCCTGTTGTAAGAGAGAGAAAGAGGAAAAGAAAAAGGATGCGAAGTCGAATGACGTGGCGTACCTCTTTCGACGCGGTTATTATGGCGAAGGCGAAGCGTCGCTTGCTTCTCCCGCCTGAGGCGCCGCCTATCCCGCCGCGGAGTTAATGCGACGGGGTGAGTGGTTCGCGAGGCGGTCATTGCGCCTGCGCGCGCCGTTCGAGGAACAGATCACGGGTGCGCCGTCTTCACACCGTGAGAGAGGGCTCCCTCGCTGCCCCTGGATGGGATGTGAGCTTGGCTGACGACGTGACCGCTGCTTCTGCCCGCCTGTCACCGCCATTACTGCCGGCCCAATTCTGACCACGTTTGACCGTCGCGCTTGGCTGGCACTACAGGGTTGCCTCGAGTTGCGGTATTGACTCCGCAGTCGAGGAGGCGCGGTAGCGGTGGGAGTGGCGGTGCAGTTGCTCACACGTAGCAACCGGCGCGCCGGTTGCATGACGCGTGGGCCTGGACCTCCATGTTGGGCTCGTTGGAGTCGAAGGGGCGCGCCCACTTGGCACGGTTGCATTCCGCCTGCATGGCTGTCCGCCCTTTTACCCGCTGGTCTGGGCGAAAGTGGAGGAGTGCTTGTAACCGCCGGGTGGTTGCATGCACCGCGCGCGTGTGGCGGTTTGGCTTCTTCTCCCCTGGACCGGCTTGCATGATGTGAGGGACCCAGCCCCCGCGCCGTGGGGGGAGAATCTTGGAGCGTGTTGGAGAAGACTCAACCCGCAACGGTTGAGGGCGCAAGTGGGGAGAGTCGCCTTTAAAAGGGGGGCGACCCCCTTGGAGGGCAACCATGTCTTCGCGCTCCCCTCATGCATCGTGTCTTCCCACCTTCCGAGCCCCCGGGTGGGGGACGCCCGGAATCCTTTCGTCTTGTCGTCGGAGGAACGCAACTTCGTGGAAGTTGGTACCTTTCAGCCATCGTTCGGCTTCAAGGATTTTCATCATGCAGCCCGGCTGCATCCCCTCGCCGGTGGTCACCCAAGACGGTGACCACCAGCTTGATGGCGGGGAGAAGCGAGCCAGGCTGCAATCTTGGTCCCGCCCTCAGCTTCAAGGATGTTCATCATCCTCGCTGGGGCGGAGGCCAGGCTGAGCCGGAGCTCTACCTCCCGCACGGGCCGGCTGGTCACCTCCTCTTCCAGCTTCTGGTGGTGGAAACCATCCTCCAGCCTTGCGGAGGAGGCGTCCTCCAGCCATGCCGGGGAAGGCGAACTGTTGCTGTCCAGCTAGGATGCAACATTCCGTCCTTCTCCTCGCTTTCGTGGCGAGGACGGGAGTGGGGACCTGCCGGTGCGCCTTGCCGACCGTCGGCGTTGGTGGAGAGGCGAACGCCGCCGTCCGTGCTGATGTGGTGACAGCCGGAGGAAGCTCCCCCTCATTGAGGCCGTCGGCGCCGCCCACGGGCCGGCCCCCGGCTCTTTGGCTTTGATGTCTGTTTCGCGTCCCTTGAGTAGGGACGCGAACGAAAGCCTTCCGGTGGCCGCGTCCGTACTGGGACCATGGCTGCTGTTGTGGGGTCGGAACTGGAGTTCCATTTGTAATGGCACCTTGAGCGCCGGTGTTTTGTTCATTGCGGCTGTCGTGGCCTGAACGTGTATGTATTTTCGACACGGAGCCGTGTTTTTTCTTCATTTCGAGCACTAAGACCCGCCTTGTCGATTATCTGAACCGCTTCACCGAGCGTGAGTTGCCTCGTGCAAAGGTGACGAGTGAGGTATCCATATCCCGGAGGAGTAGGAGTCCCTCGGCTCGGTCGGCCTTGCTGTCCGAGGCCCCTCTTGCTTAGTTAAAGGAGCCCCTCGGCCGCCCTTCGATGAGTCAAAGCCGGAGGTAGCGGTGTCAGCACGGACGGAGGCAGAGTTGGCTTCGAAAAGGAGGTGTGGTTGGCCAGAGCCTGGCCGGGTCGTCCACTGGCGGAACCGACGCCGGAGTTGAGCTCCGAGGCCACAAGCTGAGCTGATGTCTTTGGGGGACAGCTGGCCGAGGCCTCGGAGTGGCCGGCCGAGCCGCCTGCTCGGGCCGGATTCTCGAAGAAGACCCTGGCGGCGATGGCCCAGGTGTGGTGCTGATGCCGTCCTTCAGAGTGGGGGCCCTCCGACCGCGTCGCCGTTCGAGGCTAGGTCAGACCCCGCCGAAGGTGTAGTTGATGCCGAGGGTGCTGCTGCCCCCTTCGGTTGTCGACGTCCGAGACTGCAGGATCAGGTTGTCTTGTAGTGTGTGTATGTTTTCTGCGGCCACCGAGGCCTAAACACACCGTCGTCGTGTTGTATAGCTGCGTTTCTTTTCCTCTTGTTTCGAGTATCTGGACTCATTTGTCGGTAACAGAATTGTTTGTGCGGGCGAGAGTTTCTTTTCACGGAAGGCGATGAGTGAGGTATCCGTATCCCGGAGGCGTAGGAATCCCTCGGGTCGGTCGGCCTTGCCGCTTACGCGCGCTCTTACTCGTTCATAGGGTTCCGTTACCGACGCAGTCGAGAAGGCCCGAAAAATCATTTCGGCAGAGGAGCTCTCGAGCATGAAGACTTGTTCGGTCCGTGGAGTCACTTATCCGAGCGTGAGTTACTTATCACAGAAGGTGATGAGTGAGGTATCCGTATCCCGGAGGCGTAGGAGTCCCTCGGCTCGGTCAGCCTTGGCTACTTACGTGTACTCCGTCGTTTTCAGGATCCACTTTTGAAGTAGTCGAAGAGCACGAAAGTCATTCTGGCAGAAAAGATTTTTTTTCTTTTTTCGAGGAAAATTTTGACGCAGAGGGGGTTGCCCCCTTCTAGCCCCCGAGGGAGGGTCGGGCTTTGCCGAGGCAAGGTCGACCCTTCCTTGACGACCAGACTTGGTGTGTGAACGAGGTATACGAGCAACTTGAAAGCATCTTAAGGGTAGAAGCGACGTAGCTGTTGGATGTTCCAAGCGTTGTCGTAGACCTTGCCTTGACTGTTGGCCAGCTTGTATGTTCCGGGCTTCAGAACCTTGGCGATGACGAACGGCCCTTCCCAGGGAGGCGTGAGTTTGTGCCGCCCTCGGGCGTCTTGTCGTAGCCGAAGCACCAGGTCGCCCACCTGGAGGTCTCGGGACCGAACCCCTCGGGTGTGGTAGCGTCGAAGGGACTACTGGTACCGCACCGAGTGTAGTAAGGCCATGTCCCGAGCCTCCTCCAGCTGGTCCAGTGAGTCTTCTCGGTTGGCTCGGTTGCTTTGGTCGGTGTAGGCCCTCGCCCTCGGGGAACCGTATTCTAGGTCTGTGGGCAAGATGGCCTCGGCCCCATAGACTAGAAAGAATGGTGTGAAGCCTGTGGCTCGGCTCGGCGTTGTCCTCAGACTCCAGACCACCGAGGGGAGTTCCATCATCCACCGCTTGCCGAACTTGTTGAGGTCATTGTAGATTCGAGGCTTGAGTCCTTGCAGGATCATGCCGTTGGCCCGCTCCACTTGCCCATTTGTCATGGGGTGTGCCACGGCAGCCCAGTCCACCCGGATGTGGTGATCCTCGCAGAAGTCCAGGAACTTTCTGCCGGTGAACTGGGTACTGTTGTCGGTGATGATGGAGTTCGGGACCCCAAAGCGATGGATGATGTTGGTGAAGAACGCCACCGCCTGTTCGGACCTAATGCTGTTTAGGGGTCGGACCTCGATCCACTTGGAGAATTTGTCGATGCCGACCAACAGGTGCGTGTAGCTCCTGGGTGCCTTCTACAAGGGGCCAATGAGGTCCAGACCCCACACAGCAAACGGCCAGGTGACGGGTATGGTCTGCAGAACCTGAGCGGGCAGGTGGGTCTGCCTCGCGTAGAACTGACACCCTTCGCAGGTGCGGACAATTCTAGTAGCGTCGGCCACCGCCGTCGGCCAGTAGAATCCTTGTCGGAAGGCGTTTCCAACGAGGGTTCGAGGTGCTGCGTGATGGCCGCAAGCCCCCGAGTGTATCTCTTGCAAGAGCTCCTGGCCTTCGGTGATGGAAATGCATCGCTGGAGGATGCCTGAGGGGCTGCGGTGATAGAGCTCCTTCCCATCTCCTAGCAAGGCAAAAGACTTGGCGCGCCGCGCCAACCGCCGAGCTTCGGCTTGGTCGAGGGGCAGCTCTCCTCGGTGGAGATATTGCAGGTATGGGGTCTGCCAGCTTTGATTAGGCGTGACCTCGCTCTGTTCCCCCTCGACACGCAGTGCCTCAACCTCGGGGGCCGAGGGTACCTCGGGCTGAGCCGAGGGCACCTCGAACCGTGCCGAGGGTACCTCGGACTAGGCCGAGGGTACCTCGGACTGAGCCGAGGGTGCCTCGGGCGGAGCCGAAGGTGCCTCGGGCTCGGGCGTGTCCTCGGTCTTGACGGAGGGTTGATGCAGGTCTCGGGAGAATACGTCCGGGGGAACTGTTGTTCGTCCTGAGGCTATTTTAGCCAGCTCATCCACAGTCTCGTTGTAGCGTCGGGCGATGTGGTTGAGCTCGAGCCCGTAGAACTTGTCTTCCAAGCGTCGAACCTCATCGCAGTAGGCTTCCATCTTCGGGTCGCGGCAGTTGGAGTTCTTCATGACTTGGTCGATGACGAGCTGCGAGTCACCGCGAGCGTCGAGGTGTCGGACCCCTATCTCGATGGCGATTCGCAACCCGTTTACCAGAGCCTCGTACTCAGCCACGTTGTTGGACGCCGGGAAGTGGAGGCGTAGCACGTAGCGTAGGTGCTTCCCGAGGGGCGAGACGAAGAGGAGGCCTGTGCCGGCCCCCGTCTTCATCAGCGACCCGTCGAAAAACATGGTCCAGAGCTCTGGTTGGATCGGAGCCGTCGGGAGCTGGGTGTCGGCCCATTAAGCCATGAAGTCCGCCAAGACCTAGGACTTGATGGCCTTCCGAGGGGTGAACAAGATCGTCTCGCCCATGATCTCCACCGCCCACTTCGCAATCCTACCCGAGGCCTCTCGGGACTGGATGATCTCTCCCAGGGGGAAGGATGACACCACAGTCACCGGACGAGACTCGAAGTAGTGTCGCAACTTCTTTCGTGTCAGGATCACCGCATATAGCAGCTTCTGGATTTGTGGGTAGCGGATCTTGGTCTCGGACAGTACCTCACTGATGAAGTAGACTGGCCTCTGGACGGGCAATGCATGCCCTTCTTCTTGTCTCTCAACCACGATCGCAGCGCTAACCACCTGGGTGGTTGCGGCGACGTAGATCAAGAGGGCTTCTCCGGCAGCGGGGGGCACCAAGATGGTCGCGTTCGTGAGGAGCGCCTTCAGGTTCCCGAGGGCTTCCTCGGCCTCGGGAGTCCAAGCGAAGCACTCAGCTTTCCTTAAGAGGCGGTACAGAGGCAGACCTCTTTCGCCGAGGCGGGAGATGAAGCGGCTCAGAGCCGCGAGACATCCCGTGACCCTCTGTATGCCTTTCAAGTCCTTGATTGGCCCCATGCTGGTGATGGTTGCGATCTTCTCTGGGTTGTCTTCGATGCCCCGCTCGGAGACGATGAACCCCAAGAGCATGCCTCGGGGGACCCCGAAGACACACTTTTTGGGATTAAGCTTCACGCCTTTCGCCTTGAGACATCGGAATGTCGCTTCAAGGTCGGAAAGGAGGTCGGAGGCCTTCCTCGTCTTGACTACGATGTCATCGACGTAGGCCTCGACCGTTCGGTCGATGTGTTCGCCAAACACATGGTTCATGCATCGCTGGTACGTTGCCCCCGCATTCCACAAACCAAACGGCATTGTAACATAGCAGTACATGCCGAAGGGTGTGATGAATGAAGTCGCGAGCTGGTCGGACTCTTTCATCCTGATCTGATGATACCCTGAGTAGGCATCGAGGAAAGATAGGGTTTCGCACCCAGCAGTGGAATCCACGATCTGATCGATGCGAGGCAGAGGGTAGGGAACCTTCGCACATGCTTTGTTTAGACCAGTGTAGTCTACACACATCCGCCATTTTTCCCTTTCTTTCTCACAAGCACAGGGTTGGCAAGCCATTCGGGATGGAATACCTCTTTGATGAACCCTGCCGCCAGTAGCTTGTGGATCTCCTCGCCTATGGCTCTGCGCTTTTCTTCATCGAATCGGTGCAGAGGTTGCTTCACGGGTCGGGCCCCAGCTCGGATATCCAGAGAGTGCTCGGCGACTTCCCTCGGTATGCCGGGCATGTCCGAGGGACTCCATGCGAAAACGTCGGCGTTTGCGCGGAGAAAGTCGACGAGCACTGCTTCCTATTTGGGGTCGAGCTCGGAACCGATCCGGATCTGCTTGGAGGCGTCGTTGCAGGGGTCGAGAGGGACGGACTTGACCGTCTCCGCTGGTTCGAAGTTCCCGGCGTGGCGCTTCACGTCGGGCGCCTCCCTAGAGAGGCTCTCCAGGTCAGCGATGAGGGCCTCGGATTCGGCGAGGGCCTCGGCGTACTCCACACACTCCACATCGCATTCGTACGCGTGTCGGTACGTGGGCCCGACGGTGATGACCCCGTTGGGGCCCGACATCTTGAGCTTGAGGTAGGTGTAGTTGGGGACGGCCTTGAACTTGGCGTAGCATGGCCTCCCCAGCACTGCGTGGTAGGTTCCTGGAAACCCGACCACTTCGAATGTGAGGGTCTCCTTTCGGAAGATGTGAGTTGTCCGAGGGGTTGAACGCGCTTCCCGGGGACGATCCCGTGGAAAGGCGCAGCGCCCGTCCGGACCGAGGACAAGATCGACCCGCAGGAGCCCGAGGGTCTCGGCGTAGACGATGTTGAGGCCGCTGCCTCCGTCCATGAGGACCTTGGTGAGCATGACGTTGCCGATGATGGGGTCGACAACGAGTGGGTATCTCCCCGGGCTTGGCACGTAGTCTGGATGGTCGGCCCGGTCGAAGGTGATGGGCTTGTCGAACCAGTCTAGGTAGACTGGCGCCGCCACCTTTACCGAGCAGACCTCCCAACGCTCTTGCTTGCGGTGCCGAGCCGAGGCATTCGCCACTTGCCCGCCGTAGATCATGAAGCAGTCGCGGACCTCGGGGAACCCTCCTGCCTTGTGATCTTCCTCCTTTGCGTCGTCGAGGGCCTTGCCACCCTCCGCGGGTGGCCCGGCCTTGTGGAAGTGTCGTCGAAGCATGGCACACTCCTCAAGGGTGTGCTTGACGGGCCCCTGATGATAGGGGCACGGCTCCTTGAGCATCTTGTCGAAGAGGTTGGCACCTCCGAAAGGTTTCCGAGGGTTCTTGTACTCGGCAGCGTCGACAAGGTCCACGTCGGTGGCGTCGCGTTTCGCTTGCGACTTCTTCTTGCCCTTCTTCTTGGCGCCGTGCTGAGTTGACGCCTCGAGAGCATCTTCTGGTGGGCGGCCCTGGGGCTGCTTGTCCTTCCGGAAAATGGCCTCAACCGCCTCCTGGCCAGAGGTGAACTTGGTGGCGATGTCCATCAGCTCGCTCGCCCTGGTGGGGGTCTTGTGACCCAGCTTGCTCACCAGGTCGCGACAGGTGGTGCCGGCGAGGAACGCGTCGATGACATCTGAATTGGTGACGTTGGGCAGCTCTGTGCGCTGCTTCAAGAATCGCCGGATGTAGTCCTGGAGAGACTCTCCCGGCTGCTGGCGGCAGCTTCGGAGATCCCAGGAGTTTCCAGGGCGCACGTACGTGCCCTGGAAATTGCCGGCGAAGGCTTGGACCAGGTCGTCCCAGTTGGAGATCTGCCTCGGGGGCAGGTGCTCCAGCCAGGCTCGAGCGGTGTCGGAGAGGAACAGGGGGAGGTTGCGGATGATGAGGTTATCATCGTCCGTTCCACCCAGTTGGCAGGCCAGCCGATAGTCCGCGAGCCACAGTTCCGGTCTCGTCTCCCCCGAGTACTTTGTGATAGTAGTCGGGGTTCGAAACCGGGTCGGGAACGGTGCCCGTCGTATGGCGCGACTGAAAGCCTGCGGACCGGGTGGTCCGGGCGAAGGACTCCGATCCTCCCCGCTGTCGTAGCGTCCCCCACGCCTGGGGTGGTAGCCTCGGCGCGCCCTGTCGTCGAGGTGGGCCCGATGGCTGTGATGATGGCGCTCGTTGCCGAGGCGACCCGGGGCCGCAGGCGCTGTGTTGCGCGTGCGCCCGGAGTGGACTGAGGCTTCCCGCATGAATCAGGAAGTCGCGGCGCGATGTTCCGAGGGGAACCCCTGCCTTCGGGAGGCAGAGCTTTTGGCCCGTCGGACCGTGGCGTCCTCCAGGAGATTCTTGAGCTCTCCCTGGATACGTCGCCCCTCGGTGGTTGATGGCTCCGGCATCGCGTGGAGGAGTATTGCCGCTGCAGCCAGGTTCTGGCCGACTCCGCTGGAATCCGGTGGCGACCTCACCCTGACGTCGTCGGCGATGCGGTGCTAGATGTCCTGGGGGAGATGACGCGCTTCTCCGGCCGGGGGTTGGACCGCCCATTCCTGCCCGATGTCCCGGTGGATCGGCACAAGCGTTCCTGCTCCCTCGTCGAGCCTGGCCTGCCTCTCGCGGATTTGCTCGACCTGTGGGTCAGGACCCCCCGCCGGGACGGGGACCACATCTAGCTCCCGAAGGATGTCAACGCGAGGCACAGGCCTAGGGGGATCACCGTTTTCCGGCATACCAAGATGGTTGCCTTCGCCGGGACCCCCTAGATCGACGTGGAAACATTCATGACTTAGGCCGCGGTCCTCGTTGTCGAGGCCGCGGCTGCCGTCGGAACAGTCGGAAAGGCAGTAGTCACATGTGGTCATGAAGTCCCGCACGGCACTGGGGTTACCAAGTCCGGAGAAATCCCAACAGAGGTCGGGCTCGCCATCTTCCTCGGACCCCGAGGGCTCATAGGTCGAGTCTGCCATCAGTCGGTCCCAGGGTGACCGCACACGATACCCCAGAGGGTTTGGACTCGTCTCTATGAGAGTGCTCACCGAAGCGGGGTCGCTTGGTGGGTCGAGGTCGAATCCAAAAGACGCGAGATGGGAATCGGTCGGTACCTTTCGGTCGACGGGCGGTGACAAGGTCGCGTCTGGGACTGACTGCACCGTTGTCTCAGGTACGGGGGTGACGCCCAGCAAGTCCTTCGCGAGCGTGCTGGCGTCGTGCGTTTGCTTGAGATTGGCGTGTTGCGGAGAGGCAGCGCTCGTCTTCATCTCAGACGCGAGATCGATGCCCGACGCGCCCTCCGTTGGGGCGCCGGCGCTGTCGACTCGCTTGACAGCCAACGAGGTGTCGCTTCCCGCTTGGCCTTGGTCGCCCCGCCTCCTCCTCCGTCGGTGGGGGAGGAGACGGGACAAGCCCGAATGTCGTCCTTCCACCACGTGGGGAAGGCGTCGTCGATTCCCTCGCCGGCGAGCGGGTTGTCGACCGCCATTGTCGCTGTCGCGCGGCGGGGAAAGGAGTATCATGTCGTAGCTGCCGTCGAGGGACATGAACTCAAGATTCCCGAAACGGAGCACCATCCCGGGCCGGAAAGGTTGTTGGAGACTGCCCATCTGGAGCTTGACGGGAATCTGTTCGTCAACACGCAGCAGGCCCCTACCTGGCGTGCCAACTGTCGGTGTTTCGAAACCCGGGGGGTCCCTGGACCAACGAGTGAATCGTCGCCGCGTGCCCCAGCCCAGATGGGTCGACGCGAGGCGGAACGCGAAGGGGGGAAAGGAAGCAGCCGGAGGGAGGCAGGCGTGAGAGAGTGGATCCCGCGGCCTTCGTGTTAGCCTCGCGCCTGAGTCGGGTGCGCTTGCAGTAGGGGGATACAAGCGTCCACGCGGGAGTGGGAGCGAGCGGCCTTGCGCGAGCGCCGTCCCGTCCTTCTCCGCGCGGGCCAACCAACCCTCTGTAAGAGGGCCCTGGTCCTCCCTTTTATAGGCATAAGGAGAGGATCCAGGTGTACAATGGGGAGTGTAGCAGTGTGCTAACGTGTCTAGCGGTGGAGAGCTAGCGCCCTAAGTACATGCCATCGTGGCAGCCGGAGAGGTCTTGGCACCCAGTTCGCGTGGTGTCGTGGCTGTCGGAGGAGTGCTGGAGCCTGGCGAGAGGACAGCTGTTGGGGCTGTCGAGTCCTTGTTGACGTCCTCTTGCTTCCGTAAGGGGGCTGAGAGCCGCCGTCGTCACAGGGCATGCGGGGCGCCATCATTGCTCGCATGGTGGAGCGAGCCAGATGGGACGCCGGTCTGGTTCCCCGTAGCCCGAGTCAGCTCGGGGTAGGGTAATGATGGCGCTTCCTGTTGACGTGGTCGGTCCATGCCCTAGGCTGGGCGAGGTGGAGGCTCCTCCGAGGTCGAGGTCGAGGTTGCGCCCCCGGGTCGGGCGAGGCGGAGTTCGTCGTCTTCTGGGGCTGAGTCCATGTCCGAGCCTGGGGTCGGGCGGAGCGGAGTTCGCCGTCTTCCGGGGCTGAGCCCAAGTCCGAGCCCTGGGTCGGGCGGAGCGGAGTTCACCGTCTTCCGAGGCTGAGCCCGAGTCCGAGCCCTGGGTCGGGCGAGGTGGAGTTTCCTATGACGATCGAGGCTGGCCTTGGCTGCTGTCAGCCTCACTCTGTCGGGTGGCTCAGCAGTCGGAGCGGCGCAGGCGGCGCTGTCCTCTTGTTAGACCGGTCAGTAGAGCGGCGAAGTGACTGCGGTCACTTCGGCTCTGTCGACTGGTGGGCGTGCTTCAGGATAAAGGTGTCAGGCCACCTTTGCATTAAATGCCCCTGCGATTTGGTCGGTCGGCATGGCGATGTGGCCAAGGTTGCTTCTTGGTGAAGACTGGGCCTCGGGCGAGCTGACAGTGTGCCCGTTGCTGGAGGGGGGTCCTCAGGCGAGACGTAGGTTCTCCGGGGTCGGCTTCCCTTGCCCGAGGCTAGGCTTGGGCGAGGCACGATCGTGTCCCTTGAATGGACCGATCCTTGACTTAATCGCACCCATCAGGCCTTTGCAGCTTTGTGCTGATGGGTGTTACTATCTGAGATTTAGGGGTCTTGAGGGTACCCCTAATTATGGTCCCCGACAAGAAGCTAAAGTGCTCTCATGATGATTTGGTCCAAAGGTATGAAGACATTTCAATTGAGCAAATTAAAGTTGTTAATCAATCATCATATATTGCTCAATTAGAAAATAAAAATGCTATGTTCAAGAACACGATAGAAAGGCTAAATATTGAAAATCTAGCTTTGCAAGAAAAACATGATATGCTTGTGTGCTCTCATAATAAATTTATGGATTCACATATCATGTTAGAAATGGCTCATGAGGTTGTGTTAACTAATTTGAAATCATACCAACCTCACTTATGCACATGTACTTAAATAGAAACTATATTATCATGTGCTAACAAATGTTGCTCTCAAGAAAGCCAATCTTCCATTGAGCTAAAATTTTCAGGAACAAGTAATGTTTCCTATGCAAAAGAAAACAATGAACTCAAGGAAGAAAATGAGAGGCTAAGAAGGAGCTTGACTCAATTGAAGGGAAAGTGTCATGCTCAACCTTCTCAAGATAACCGTGATAATTTGGTGAAAAAGCTTGAGAAGGGGACAACCGTAGCATGCACAAAACCCCTTCAAAAGAATACCAAGCTTTCCAAGAAGGGCATGAGCAAAATTCATGGTAAGAAAATTAATGCTCATACTATTTGCTCTAACAATGTACCTATGTGCTTCAACAAAGAAAGATCAAAGAGAAGCGATAGAAGGTGCTATGGATGCAAGGAGAAGGGTCATGAAATTGATTCATACCCCCACATGAAGAACCAAAACCTTGCACGATCAAGAAAGATGACCATCAAAAAGGATGAAAGCAAAGGGCAAATGCATTGCAAGGACTAGCACCGCATTTGTTACAACAGTCCGGTGTGCCACCAGACACTGTCCGGTGCGCCAGCCACGTCACCCAACCGTTAGGGTTCGACCGTTGGAGCTCTGACAGGTGGGGCCACCGGATAGTCACTGTTCACTGTCCGGTGCGCCTTCTGGCGCCTGCTCTGACTTCTGCGCGCGCAGTTGCACTATTCACTGTAGACTTTTGCAGACGATCGTTGGCGCAGTTAGCCATTGCTCCGCTGGCACACCGGACAGTCCGGTGTTACACCAGACAGTCCGGTGAATTATAGCGGAGTGGCTCCCCAAATTCCCGAAGCTGAGCAGTTCAGAGAGGATCTCCCTGGTGCACCGGACACTGTCCGGTGGCACACAGGACAGTCCGGTGCGCCAGACCAGAGCAGCCTTCGGTTGTCTTTTGCTCTTTTTATTTAAACCCTTTCTTGGACTTTTTATTGGTTTGTGTTGAACCTTTGGCACCTGTAGAACTCATAATCTAGAGCAAACTAGTTAGTCCAATAATTTGTGTTGGGCAATTCAACCACCAAAATCATTTAAGAAAAAGGTTTGACCCTATTTCCCTTTCAATCTCCCCTTTTTTGGTGATTGATGCCAACACAAACCAAAGCAAATATAAAAGTGCAGAATTGAACTAGTTTGCATAAGATAAGTGCAAAGGTTGCTTGGAATGAAACCAATAATTATTTCTACTAGATATGCATGGATGGTTTTCTTCTTATTTAAAATTTTGGACCATGCTTGCACCACAAGTTTTGTTTTGCAAATTCTTTGTAAAATTCTTTTCAAAACTTTTTGCAAATAATCAAAGGTATATGAATAAGATTAAAGAAGCATTTTCAAGATTTGAAATTTTCTCCCCCTGTTTCAAATGCTTTTCCTTTGACTTAAACAAAACTCCCCCTCAATGAAATTCTCCTCTTAGTGTTCAAGAGGGTTTTACAAATTTTTGAAGATACTAGAACTTTCTCCCCTTTTGAAAACACATTAAGATACCAATTTGAAAACTTTATTTTTAAAATTCGGTGGTGGTGCAGTCCTTTTGCTTTGGGCTAATACTTTCTCCCCCTTTGGCATGAATCGCCAAAAACGGATACTTGTGAGTGAAATATAAGCCCTTTTACTTTCTCCCCAATGGCAAACAAATAGATATGAGTGAAGATTATACCAAAGTGGAGAACTATGCGGAATACCGGCAAAGAGTAGATAATACCGATGGAGTTGAGTGGAAGCATCGTCTTTGCCGAATACTACATTTCCCTTTCAATTCTATGACTAAGCATAAGATTACACTTGAAAACACATTAGTCATAGACATAAAAGAGATATGATCAAAGGTATATAAATGAGCGATGTGTGCAAAGTATCAATCAAAGTTCCGAGAATCAAGAATGTTTAGCTCATTCCTAAGTTTGGTAAAACTTTTCTCATCTAGTGGTTTGGTAAAGATATCGGCTAATTGTTCTTTGGTGTTAATATAAGCTATCTCGATATCCCCCTTTGTTGGTGATCTCTCAAAAAGTGATACCGAATGGCTATGTGCTTAGTGCGGCTGTGCTCAACGGGATTATCTGCCATGCGGATTGCACTCTCATTATCACATAGGAGAGGGACTTTGCTAAATTTGTAGCCATAGTCCCTAAGGGTTTGCCTCATCCAAAGTAATTGCGCGCAACAATGACCTGCGGCAATATACTCGGCTTCGGCGGTAGAAAGAGCTACTGAGTTTTGTTTCTTTGAAGCCCAAGACACCAGGGATCTCCCTAGAGACTGACAAGTCCCTGATGTGCTCTTCCTAACAAATTTACACTCTGCCCAATCAGCATCGCAATATCCTAATAAATCAAATGAGGATCCCTTGGGGTACCAAACACCAAACTTAGGTGTATGAACTAAATATCTCAGGATTCTCTTCACGGCCCTGAGGTGAATTTCCTTAGGATCGGCTTGGAACCTTGCACACATGCATACAGAAAGCATAATATCCGATCGAGATGCACATAAATAGAGTAAAGATCCTATCATCGACCGGTATACCTTTTGATCTACGGATTTACCTCCTGTGTCGAGGTCGAGATGCCCATTGGTTCCCATGGGTGTCTTGATGGGCCTGGCATCCTTCATTCCAAACTTGGTGAGTATATCTTGAATGTACTTTGTTTGGCTGATGAAGGTGCCCTCTTGGAGTTGTTTGACTTGAAATCCTATGAAATACTTCATCTCCCCCATCATAGACATCTCGAATTTTTGTACCATGATCCTACTAAACTCTTCACAAGTGGATTTGTTAGTAGACCCAAATATAATATCATTAACATAAATTTGGCATACAAACAAATCTTTTGCAATAGTTTTAGTAAAGAGAGTAGGATTGGCTTTGCCGACTTTGAAGCCATTAGTGATAAGAAAATCTCTTAGGCATTCATACCATGCTCTTGGGGCTTGCTTGAGCCCATAAAGCGCCTTAGAGAGTTTATATACATGGTTAGGATACTCACTATCTTCAAAGCCTGGAGGTTGCTCAACATAGACCTCTTCCTTGATTAGTCCATTGAGGAAGGCACTCTTCACGTCCATTTGATATAGCTTAAAGCCATGGTAAGTAACATAGGCAAGTAATATACGAATTGACTCAAGCCTATCTACGGGTGCATAGGTTTCACCAAAATCTAAACCTTCGACTTATGAATAACCTTTGGCCACAAGTCGTGCTTTGTTCCTAGTCACCACACCATGCTCATCTTGCTTGTTGCGGAATACCCACTTGGTACCTACAACATTTTGGTTAGGACGTGGAACTAAATGCCATACCTCATTCCTCGTGAAGTTGTTGCGCTCCTCTTGCATCGCCAGCACCCAATCCGAATCTTTAAGTGCATCCTCTACCCTGTGTGGCTCAATAGAGGGAACAAACGAGTAATGTTCACAAAAATGAGCGACTCGAGATCGAGTAGTTACCCCCTTATGGATATCGCCGAGGATGGTGTTCACGGGGTGATCTCTTTGAATCGCCTGGTGGACTCGGGTGTGGCGGTCTTGGACCCTCAAAATCTTCCTTGTCTTGTTCATTAGCATCTCCCCCTTGATCATTGTCCTCCTCTTGAGGTGGCTCCTCTTGATCTTCATTTTCATCATCTTGAGCTTTATCCTCATCTTGAGTTGGTGGAGATGCTTGCATGGAGGAAGATGGTTGATCTTGTGCTTGTGGAGGTTCTTCCGATTCCTTAGGACACACATCCCCAATGGACATGTTTCTTAGCGCGACGTACGGAGCCTCTTCATCATCTAGCTCATCAAGATCAACTTGCTCTACTTGAGAGCCGTTAGTCTCATCAAACACAATGTCACAAGAAACTTCAACTAGTCCAGTGGACTTGTTAAAGACTCTATACGCCCTTGTGTTTGAATCATAACCAAGTAAAAAGCCTTCTACAGCCTTAGGAGCAAATTTAGATTTTCTACCTCTTTTAACAAGAATAAAGCATTTGCTACCAAAGACTCTAAAATATGAAACATTGGGCTTTTTACCGGTGAGGAGTTCATATGATGTCTTCTTGAGGATTCGGTGAAGGTAGAGACGGTTGATGGCGTAGCAAGTGGTGTTGATTGCTTCCGCCCAAAACCGGTCCGAAGTCTTGTACTCATCAAGCATGGTCCTTGCCATGTCAAGTAGAGTTCTATTCTTCCTCTCCACTACACCATTTTGTTGTGGCGTGTAGGGAGAAGAGAACTCATGCTTGATGCCCTCCTCCTCAAGAAAGCCTTCAATTTGAGAATTCTTGAACTCCGTTTCATTGTCGCTTCTAATCTTTTTGATCCTTAAGCCGAACTCATTTTGAGCCCGTCTCAAGAATCCCTTTAAGATCTCTTGGGTTTGAGATTTATCCTGCAAAAAGAATACCCAAGTGAAGCGAGAATAATCATCCATAATAACTAGACAGTACTTACTCCCGCCGATGCTTATGTAAGCTATCGGGCCGAATAGATCCATGTGGAGCAGCTCAAGCGGCCTGTCAGTCGTCATGATGTTCTTATGTGGATGATGAACACCAACTTGCTTCCCTGCTTGACATGCGCTACAAATCCTGTCTTTCTCAAAATGAACATTTGTTAGTCCCAAAATGTGTTCTCCCTTTAGAAGCTTATGAAGATTCTTCATCCCAACGTGGGCTAGTCGGCGATGCCAGAGCCAACCCATATTAGTCTTAGCAATTAAGCAAGTATCGAGTTCAGCTCTATTAAAATCAACTAAGTATAGTTGACGCTCTAATACTCCCTTAAATGCTACTGAATCATCACTTCTTCTAAAGATAGTAACACCTATATCCGTAAAAAGACAATTGTAGCCCATTTTGCATAATTGAGAAACTGAAAGCAAGTTATAATCTAAAGAATCTACAAGAAAAACATTGGAAATATAATGGTTAGGTGATATAGCAATTTTACCAAGTCCTTTGACCAAACCTTGATTTCCATCTCCGAATGTGATAGCTCTTTGGGGATCTTGGTTTTTCTCATAGGAGGAGAACATCCTTTTCTCCCCAGTCATGTGGTTTGTGCACCCGCTATCAATGATCCAACTTGAGCCTCCGGATGCATAAACCTACAAAACAAGTTTAGGCCTTGTTCTTAGGTACCCAAATGGTCTTGGGTCCTTTTACATTAGAAACAAGCACATTGGGTACCCAAACACAAGTCTTGGAGCCCTTGTGTTTGCCCCCAACATATTTGGCAACTACTTTACCTGATTTGTTAGTTAAAACATATGATGTATCAAAGGTCTTAAATGAAATGTTAGGTTCATTAGATGCAATAGGAGATTTCTTCTTAGGCATTTTGACATGGGTAGAACGCCTAGAGCTAGAAGCCTGATTTTTATAAATAAAAGCATGGTGAGAAACAGAATGAGTCTTCTTAGCATGAATTCTCCTAATCTTATCCTCAGGATAACCAGCAGGATATAAAATATAGCCCTCGTTATCCTGAGGCATGGGAGCCTTGCCCTTAACAAAATTAGACAATCTTTTAGGGGCATTAAGCTTGACATTGCCTCCCTGTTGGAAGCCAATGCCATCCTTGATGCCAGGGCGTCTCCCACTATAAAGCATGCTACGAGCAAATTTAAATTTCTCATTTTCTAGTTCATGCTTAGCAATTTTAGCATCTAGTTTAGCTATATGATCATGAATAGCATCAACATTAACATCTCTACATCTAGTGCAAATAGAAACATGACTGACAGTAGATGTAGAGGGTTTGCAAGCATTTAATTCATCAATCTTAGCATGTAAAATAACATTCTCATGTCTAAGATTGGAAATAAAAACATTGCAAACATCTAATTTCTTAGCCTTAGCAATTAATTTTTCATTCTCACTCTTAAGGCTAGCAAGAGAGGCATTCAATTTATCAATCTTAGCAATCAAGCTAGCATTATCATTTCTAAGATTGGCAATTGAATCATCACATACATTTGATTTCTCAACCTTAGCAATCAAATTAGCATTCTCAATTCTCAGGTTAGAAATGGTGTCATGGCAAGTGTTTAGCTCACTAGTTAATTTTTCACATTTTTCTACCTCTAGAGCATAAGCATTTTTAACTTTAACATGCTTCTTGTTTTCCTTAATAAGGAAGTCCTCTTGGCTATCCAAGAGTTCATCCTTCTCATGAATAGCACTAATCAATTCATTCAACTTTTCTTTTTGTTGCATGTTTAGGTTGGCAAAAAGGGTGAGCAAGTTATCCTCATCATCACTAGAATTATCCTCATCACTAGAAGTTGCATACTTAGTGGAGGATCTGGATTTTACCTTCTTCTTGCCGTCCTTTGCCATGAGGCACTTGTGGCCGATGTTGGGGAAGAGAAGACCCTTGTTGACGGTGATGTTTGCAGCGTCCTCGTCGGTGGAGCTCTCGCCGGAGTCCCACTCCCGACAAACATGGGCATCGCCGCCCTTCTTCTTGTAGTATCTCTTCTCCTTCTTCTTCCCCCTCTTGTCGTCGCCCCTGTCACTGTCACTAGAAATAGGACATTTTGCTATAAAGTGACCAGGCTTACCACACTTGTAGCAAACTTTCTTGGAGCAGGGCTTGTAGTCTTTCCCCCTCCTTTGCTTGAGGATTTGGCGGAAGCTCTTGATTATGAGTGTCATCTCCTCGTTGTCGAGCTTGGAGGCGTCGATGGGAAGTCTACTTGATGTAGACTCTTCTTTCTTCTCCTCCGCCGCCTTGAATGCGATGGGTTGTACCTCGGGTACAGAGGAGGCGCCTTGCTCGATTTTCTTGGAGCCTTTGATCATCAATTGAAAGCTCACAAATTTTCCTATCACTTCCTCAGGAGACATTAGCTTGTATCTAGGATCACCACGAATTAATTGAACTTGAGTGGGATTAAGAAATACGAGTGATCTAAGAATAACCTTGACCATTTCATGGTCATCCCATTTGGTGCTCCCGAGGTTGCGCACTTGATTCACCAAGGTTTTGAGCCGGTTGTACATGACTTGTGGCTCCTCTCCTTGGTTGAGCATGAAACGACCGAGCTCCCCCTTGATCGTCTCCCTTTTGGTGATCTTGGTCACCTCATCTCCCTTGTGCATGGTTTTGAGCATGTCCCAAATCTCCTTGGCGCTCTTCAACCCCTGCACCTTATTATACTCCTCTCGACTTAGAGAGGCGAGGAGTATAGTGGTGGCTTGGGAGTTGAAGTGCCGAATTTGGGCAACCTCGTTCGAGTCATAGTCTTCATCCCCTACGGATGGTACCTGTATCCAAACTCAACAACATCCCAAATGCTAGTGTGGAGTGAGGTTAGATGGTGCCTCATTTTGTCACTCCACATATTATAATCTTCACCATCAAAAACGGGTGGTTTGCCTAATGGGACGGAAAGTAAAGGAGTACATTTGGAAATGCAAGGATAGCGTAGGGGGATCTTACTAAACTTCTTGCGCTCATGGCGCTTAGAAGTGACGGACGGCGCGTCGGAGCCGGAGGTGGAGGGCGACGAAGAATCGGTCTCGTAGTAGACCACCTTCTTCATTTTCTTCTTCTTGTCGCCACTCCGGTGTGACTTGACGCGGGGAGGAGATTCCTCCTTGTGCTTGGTACCGGACTCCCTTGATGGAGCCTTCCCGTGGCTTGTAACGGGCTTCTTGCCGGTCATGACCTCCTTCTTGGCGTGATCTCTCGATATCACTTCGAGCGGTTAGGCTCTAATGAAGTACCGGGCTCTGATACCAATTGAAAGTCACCTAGAAGGGGGTGAATAGGCGGAATCTAAAAATTATGAACTTAAGCACAACTACAAGCCGGGGTTAGCGTTAGAAGTAAAACCGAGTCCGAAAGAGAGGGCGAAAACAAATCAATCAAAGAAATAGAGCGGATGACACGGTGATTTGTTTTACCGAGGTTCGGCCCTCGAAGGCATAGTCCCCATTGAGGTGGTCACAAAGACCAGGTCTCTTTCAACCCTTTCCCTCTCTCAAATGGTCACCTAGACCGAGTGAGCTTCTCTTCTCAATCAATCGGGACACTAAGTCCTCACAAGGACCACCACACAATTGGTGTCTCTTGCCTTGATTAAAATGACTTGGGAACAAGAAAGAAGGAAGAAGAAAAGCGATCCAAGCGCAAGAACTCAAATGAACACAAATATCACTCTCTCACTAGTCACTATTTGATTGGAATGATCTTTGGACTTGGGAGAGGATTTGATCTCTTGTTTGTGTCCTGGAGTGAAGTCTAGAGCTCTTGTATTGAATGCAATGGCTGAAAACTTGGATGCCTTGAAGTGTGGTGGTTGGGGGTATTTATAGCCCTAACCACCAAAGTGGCCGTTGGAGATGGCTGTTGTCGTATGACACACCGGACAGTCCGTTGTGCCACCGAACACTGTCCGGTGCGCCAGCCACGTCACCCAACTGTTAGGGTTCGACCGTTGGAGCTCTGACAAGTGGGGCCACTAGACAGTCCGGTGGTGCACCGGACAGTCACTATTCACTGTCCGGTGTGCCTTCTAGCGCCTGCTCTGACTTCTGCGTGCGCAGTTGCACTGTTCACTATAGACTTTTGCAGACGACCGTTGGCGCAGTTAGCCATTGCTCCGGTGGCACACCGGACAGTCCGGTGGTACACCGGACAGTCCCGTGAATTATAGCGGAGTGGCTCCCCAAATTCCCGAAGCTGAGCAGTTCAGAGAGGATCTCCCTGGTGCACCGGACACTGTCCGGTGGTGCACCGGACAGTCCGGTGCGCCAGACCAGGGCAGCCTTCGGTTGTCTTTTGCTCTTTTTATTTGAACCCTTTCTTGGACTTTTTACTGGTTTGTGTTGAACCTTTGGCACCTGTAGAACTCATAATCTAGAGCAAACTAGTTAGTCCAATAATTTGTGTTGGGCAATTCAACCACCAAAATCATTTAGGAAAAAGGTTTGACCCTATTTCCCTTTCACTTAGCATCGCAAGTTCCCGCGAAGTAGTTCCCCTATGTGCTCATAAGCAGCTATGGCCTTAGGGAGCAAGGATAATATGTCATTTTAGGGTTTTAGTCACTTGGCGCCACAAGGGCCCTGGAGAGATCTCTGCCTTGGCCCTTGAGCTGAGGTAGCTCTAGAGTAAAGAGGTGATACCTACAGTCATAGACGAGCCCTTTGTACCATAAGGGTTGAAAGGGAAATGTGTTATATGCCTTTTCTATCTTGGTTTTGGTGATTATTGCTCAACACAACCCCTGACTACTAACTAGTTTGTTATGTGTGTGCTTGCAGGTTCATAAGTTAAGTCCTAACTACCTTCAGGAATATTTTTTAACACCTTAGAGGCTTTGGAATGAGGGATTTTGGAAAAGGTGCATTTGGAGCCTAGTTTGAGCCTAGAACAAAATTCTGAGTTGGAGTCAAGAAAAATGTCATCGATGACTTAGACCAGTTGGACATACTCTAAATAAGTTCGTCTAAGTTATAGGAAGGTTCTCAAAATCATCCAAATTATTTGGAAGGAGGTATGCAAAAAAGTTGTCAAATTCCAGCTATTCTGGGCGCATGGGACCCTTCTTCCAAAGGCGTCTCCAGGTGGCTTTGGTGACCTAGCACACCGGACCAATCCAGTGGTGCACTGGACCACTTTACCAGAGAGCACACAGAAGTGTAGTTCTAGCGTGGCGCACCAGTGTCATGCTAGACCATTTTTCTAGACAACTCTACAAAAGAAGCCTGAAACACCTTAGCACGCGAGACCGGTCCGGTGTGCACCGGACCAGTTAGGTCCAATGGGAAGTTTCAACTTTCAACGGTCGGCTTCAATGGCTAGCTGATGTGACAAGGTCTAGTGGTACACCAGACAGGTTCGGTGAGTCCTCAGAAGGCAGCGCTAGAGAAGATCCCATTGATTGAGGTTGCCGTTGGTCGGATCGATCTGATGCAGCCAAGCAAAGAGCAGATTTTGTGGATTTCTAGCAACGGCTATTTAGAGGTTTGGGGACTATAAATACCCCCCCCCCCAACCAGCCTAATCGACACAAGAATCACCTCTAGAGCTGAGAACATTCTCATACACTTGTGCAACACATCCACTCGATTTGAACTGAGATAGTGATTTTAGAGAGAGAGTGCTTGAGCGATCTGATTTCTTGGTGGTGGTGGTGTTGTGTTTTTGCTCTTGATTGTTGGTGATACTCTGTTGTAAAAGATAGTAAGAGGATCCAGACTTTGTGGAGTTGATGAGTACATGGACGTCAACTATATGGTTAAGGCCTAATCAATCATAGATTCCCAAGCTCAAGAGAAGATGACGTCCAAGAATCACCTCTAGAGCTGAGCAACATTCTCATACACTTGTGCAACACATCCACGCCATCCCAAGAGATCCAAGCACTCGATCTGAACTGAGATAGTTTAGGGAGAGAGTGCTTGAGCGATCTAATTTCTTGGTGGTGGTGGTGTTGTGTTTTTGCTCTTGATTGTTGGTGATACTCTGTTGTATAAGATAGTAAGAGGTTCCATAGCTCTAGACTTTGTGGAGTTGATGAGTACATGGATGTAAACTATATGGTTAAGGCCCAATCAATCATAGATTCCCAAGCTCGAGAGAAGACGTCCAGAATTTGCCAGAAATCAGCGACGCCTGTTTCTTGGCCTAAAGGCCTTATACATCCTAGAGTTGCTTGACCACCCCCTTGGCCACCGCCTGAGTCGAGGATGACTCCAATTCAAGTGGGGAGGATGATCAGGACATCACTCCCATACAAACAATGCATGGATTGACAACACGAGCACATGCACGGTAAATCTCCAAGTTCGTTCTAACCTAGTCAATTATGTTTTAGAGATTATGCTTGGTGCCATAGATATTTTGATGATCAGAAACCTTGGAGAGTACCAACAAGGACTTGAGAAAGGTCAAGATATCAAGGAGGAGAAGCTAGGACGTTCACAACAAGAGAAAGTCAAGCCCGATCCAACTTTGTCTCCACCTCGGAGTTCAGGACCAGTCTGCACTAAAACAGACACCCAGGATGCATCTGAACTCCAATTAGGTTGGTCTTTATATGGATGGAAATATAAGGAGATAAGATTTCCAGCCCAACTGGTACCACCTTAAAATTCATCCGGAGTCAACAAGAATCGTCGTAACATGCCAGCGTTCAGATTCTGTTTTGGTGCTGCGACATCGTCTATTGGGCCATTGGGCCGTGTATCGTGTTGGAGCCCATTAGGGGTAGCTCCAGGGGTTGTGCACGCCCTTAAGCTCTATTTTAACAGCAGCGACTGCCATATTAGTGTTGGGGGTTTTGCTCAGATCATATCTATCATCGAACAGTTCGTTGTTCATCGGTTTGTGAGACCCCAACTCGTAATCAACACAGCTTTGGTTGCGTTCTACTTGTTCCTGCTTGTGTTCTTGATTGTGCTTGCAGGGATAAGCCTTCGTGGCGAGGCCACTCATGTGTAATGGGTGATAACCAATGGAGCAGTGGTGTAGTGATTGCGCGGATCCGTTCGCTCGGAGCCTTGGATCATCAACGCTGAGATCTCCACCCAATCAAGTTATCATACCTCATGGAAGATCGCCGCCACTTTAGTGTTGATGTCGTCCAACTTTGCTCCCCTTCTTGAAATTGACCCTGTTTTTGTAAAACATACAAAGAAGGACAAGTGGAACTGGACGTGATATGGTTAGCTTTAACATAGCCCTCTAATTGATCATATTGTTTTATGAAAAAAGGAGATTCCATATTTGAACAAATATATACTCGATGTACCATATATTCTCCTTTCCAATTATATCTTCCAATAACATGATATGTATGTTTAGATAACCATGGCAAATCAACAGTAAAAGAAAGTTTCTCCTCTAAATTATTTAATTTACATAGAACTTCAAATTCAATATAGCCCAAAGTATCTAAACAAGGTAACAATTTTAGCTCATCATGCAAACTAGTTACAGGATTGAATGTTCTAATTTTGGCACAATTAATAGGATCATAAGCAACAACATCAAGTTTGTTCTCAAGTTGTGGCATATAAGTAATAGAAGAATCATCACACAACTCTTCTTTACCACAAGAATTACTAGTACAATCATCATGTAATAAAGGTAACTCAAGTTTATTTGGAGGCATGTCATCATTGGAAGAAACAAATCATTCTCTCATAATCATTTTTATATTTGCCCAAGTTTGTGGTTTATCAGATGGAGTTAAGGACTCCAACCAAGATAAAGCAGAATGTGTCAAAACACTAGTTGCCTTTTTTATTTTTTTCTGTTCACACATAAAGTAGTTTGCAAAAAGACAATCTATCTTAGTTTCCCACTCAATATATTTTTCAGCGTCTATACCATCATAGGATGGAAAAACATTAATAGAATCACCTGCAGAAGAAATTGTAAGTTGTGGTAGACGAGTCTCCATCGTGTCCATCTGTTCAACAAGTCATGAAACTCCCTTCAACCTTTTAGTGTTCATGTTGAGTGCATCACACATAGCTCTCATCATGTCACGGAGCTCTAGATAAAATGTTCCTGTCATTGTTAGTACAAAACAGAAACAAAGCAACAAGCAAAATGAGTGAATCCTACAATTGCTCTCAAGGATGGTGGTGGAACACAGTTTGTGAAGCGTCTTACCCTGCTCTTAAAAGGTTCTTACCAGCACTACAGGTGGCAAACGGTGACCAATGTGATAGGCCAAAGAGCATGGGTGTGATTGCAAAGGAGTACCTGTTCTACTCGAGAGAAAGGTGGAGTTATGGGAAGGCTCACTAAATATCTATTTGTGCTACACAACTCAGTAACAAATAGCAATGTTGAATAAGTGTCCAAAGTACTCGTCTTAGGTGCTGGCCTAGAGAATATATTAGAACAGTTGGAGGAAGACACAAAGGAGGTAACAAGGATCTAGGTACAGCAAGGAAACAAGATGGAAATAAGATAAACCACAGAGTTGCACAGAACAATGGTGTTTCTCTTTATGTGTTACTCTTTTTTCTCTTTTCCTCTTTTTTCTCTTTTTCCCTAATTTTTGCACTAGTCGTTTTTGCGATTTTTTCAAATAATTTGTTATATTTTTCACTTTTGCAGCAACACATAAGAAGTAAACACACCGAGTTTTAGATTTTTTTTGCACAAAGGCGCGTCCTCTGGAATTTCAGCAAATTTGCCCTAAAATCGGATTAAACGTTTGGAAAATGAGAACTCTTATTTCCAAGCCAAATATGGGGATTTTAAAAATGGCAAATTCGGCAAAGCCGGGGAGAATCAGATGCGAAATTTAATTCAATGCGATTTGAAAAAAAAAATGGGCCCGATTCGAGTTTTGAGGCAAAAGTTATGGTCGTTTTAAGTTTGGACTTCGAATTAGGGTTTCTAGCGAGGTGCTGGAAGGGTGCGGGCGGTTTTGTGGGTATGGTCGGTTTGGGTGATTGGGTTGGTTTATCGAGATTGAGTTTGTTGAATGATAGTGGAGGTGATGACCAAACTGACCCCCAAAAAATCTAACCCAACAACCTAATTAGGGTTTTTGGCGAGGCAAATGAAGGGTGAATAGGGTCAGTTTTGTGGATAGATTGGTTTGTCGAGATTGAGTTTGTTGGGTGGCAGCAGATGATAATTATCAAACTGACCTAAAACAAATCTACACCAGCACAAGACCTTGACCTAGGACACGAACTCAGAATTGCGGACTCCAAAACTGAATTGTGCAAAGGCTAAGGCGATGGTTTTAGGTTGGGATAAATGGATCGTAATTTTTTTGTTTTTTGTAAGTTATAGGACGAAAAAACAAATCTAAAGGTAAGATTATACCTCACGGTCAACCTGAATCTTCATACCACTTGATAGAAGGGGAAGGCCTGATCTTCCGTGAGGTATGATAACTTGAATGGGTAGAGATCTCGACGTTGATGATCCAAGGCTCCGAGCGAATGGATCCTCACAATCACTACACCACTGCTCTATTGGTTATCACCCGTTACACATGAATGACCTCGCCATGAAGGCTTATCCCTGCAAGCGCAATCAAGAACAAAGCAAGAACATGTAGAATGCAACCAAAACTGTGTTGATTACAAGTTGGGGTCTAACAAACCGATGAACAGAGAACTGTTCGATGACAGATTGGATCTAAGCAAAAACCCCAACCCTAATGTGGCAGAGGCTGCTATTAAAATAGAGGTTAGGGCGTGCAAAACACCTTGAGCTACCCCTAATGGCCTCCAACACGATACACGACCCAACGACCCAATAGACGATGTCGCAGCACCAAAACAGAATGTGAACGCTGCCTTGTTTCGACGATTCCCATTGACTCCGGATGAATTTTAAGGTGGGACTAGTTGGGTTGGAAATCTTATCTCCTTATATTTCCATCCATATAAAGCCCAACCTAATCGGAGTTCAGATGCATCCTAGGCGTACGTTTTAGTGCAGACTAGTCCTAAACTCCGAGGTGGAGACAAAGTTGGGTCGGACTTGACTTTCTCTTGTTGTGAACGTCCTAGCTTCTCCTCCTTGATATATTGGTCTTGCTCAAGTCCTTGTTGGTCCTATCCAAGGTTCCTAATCATCAAAACATCCATGACACCAAGCATAAGCTCTAAAACATAATTGACTAGGTTAGAACGAAGCTGGAGATTTAGTTGTCGTGCATGTGCTCGTGTTCTCGATCCATGCATTGTTTGTATGGGAGTGATGTCCTCGTCATCCTCCCCCACTTGAATTGGAGTTATCCTCGACTCATGCGGTTGCCAAGGGGGTGGCCGAGAAACTCTAGGATGTACAAGGCCTTTAGGCCAAGAAATAGGCGTCGCTGATTTCTAGTAGATTCTGGACATCATCTTCTCTTGAGCTTGAGAATCTATGATTGATTGGGCCTTAACCATATAGTTGACATACATGTACTCATCAAGAGTGCCTTGCAGAGACTCTATCTCTTTCTAGTGGATCTGAAAGCTCAAGTTTGATCGATGGGTCACTTGATAGGGTTGAGAGAGACCTAGTCCTTTGGGACACCTCAACACGGATGTAGATTCTTCGGAACCGAACCTCGACAAACAAATTATGAGTCTCTCGTGTTGTTTACCTTTTTGTTGAAATTTGTTCTTGTCTCTCTCCCTCTCTAAGTTTTCTTGATTGTACTTTGATTTGTACCACTAGAGTTGCTCTCAAAGCAAATTCTATATTCATAAGAGCAACAAGTCGTAGAGAATTTCTTCTCATTTCTCCTCTCCATATTGATTATATTGATCTAATCTCTGATTTGAGATTTAGTTTGTTTTAAGTGTTGAATTTTCAGGTGTTGCTTATTCAACCCCCTCTAGGCAATCTAGGGTATTGGGCGCACTTCTCTATAGTCCCCTTAGGATATATGTCACTCCTAAGAATTTAGGACCCTTAGCACTGCAAGGGCATGATTGGGTTTTGCTTGGCCCCAATATAATGGTAGCCCTGAGGACCTCAAGGGAGCGCATGTTGAGAGCATAGAATATGTTAGGATAATCCTACATGCAATCTAAAATAAAAGGGATGAAATTTACCTTGTCATGGGGCACTCTTACACCAGATTTAGTGTAGGCTTTTAATTTTACTCCTAAAACCTCTTTTGGGCCTTGGCATATGTGAAAGTCGCCTAGAGGGGGGTGAATAGGGCGAAACTAAAATTCTCAAAAATAATCACAACTACAAGCCGGGTTAGAGTTAGAAATATAATCGAGTCCGCGAGAGAGGGTGCAAAACAAATCGCAAGTGAATAAGGAGTGTGACACGTGGATTTGTTTTACCGAGGTTCGGTTCTTGCAAACCTACTCCCCGTTGAGGTGGTCACAAAGACCGGGTCTCTTTCAACCCTTTCCCTCTCTCAAACGGTCCCTCGGACCGAGTGAGCTTTCTCTTCTCAAATGTTTGGAACACAAAGTTCCCACAAGGACCACCACAAGATTGGTGTCTCTTGCCTCAATTACAAGTGAGTTTGATCGCAGTGAAGAATCAAAGAAGAAAGAAAGCAATCCAAGCGCAAGAGCTCGAAAGAACACAAGCAAATCTCTCTCACTAATCACTAGGGCGTTGTGTGGAGTTTGGAGAGGATTTGATCACTTTGGTGTGTCTAGAATTGAATGCTAGAGCTCTTGTAAGTAGTTGAAGTGGGAAAACTTGGATGACTTGAATGTGGGGTGGTTGGGGGTATTTATAGCCCCAACCACCAAACTAGCCGTTTGGTGGAAGCTGTCTGTCGTATGGCGCACCGGACAGTCCGGTGCACACCGGACATGTCTGGTGCGACAGCCACGTCACCAGGCCGTTAGGGTTCCGACCGTTGGAGCTCTGACGCTGGGCCCGCCTGGATGACCGGTGGCGCACCGAACATGAACTGTAGGGTGTCCGATGCGCCAGCATGGGCGTGTCTGACCCCTGCGCGCGCTGGCGCGCATTTAATGCGCTGCAGGTAGCCGTTGGCGCCTGAAGTAGCCGTTGCCCCGCTGTTACACCGGACAGTCCGGTGTACACCGGACATGTCCGGTGAATTTTAGCGAAGCGGCCGTTGCAAATTCCCGAGACTGGCGAGTTCGGAGCCGCGTCTCCTTGGAGCACCGGACACTGTCCGGTGTACACCGGACAGTCCGGTGAATTATAGCGCGCCGGCTCTGAGAATTCCCGAAGGTGAAGAGTTTGAAGTTGATCTTCCCTGGTGCACCGGACACTGTCCGGTGGCACACCGGACAGTCCAGTGCGCCCGACCAGGGTGCCTTCGGTTCTCCCTTTGCTCCTTTGCTTGAACCCTTTTTCTTGGTCTTTTTATTGACGTACGGTGAACCTTTGTACCTGTAGAACTTATAAACTTGGGCAAACTAATTAGTCCAATTATTTGTGTTGGGCAATTCAACCACCAAAATTAGTATAGGAAATAGGTGTAAGCCTAATTCCCTTTCAATCTCCCCCTTTTTGGTGATTGATGCCAACACAAACCAAAGCAAATATAGAAGTGAATAATTGAACTAGTTTGCAAAGTGTAAGTGCAAAGGTTACTTAGAATTGAGCCAATAAATATTACTTACTAGATATGCATGGATTGTTTCTTTATTTTTAACATTTTGGACCACGCTTGCACCACAAGCTTTGTTTTTGCAAATTCATTTTGTAAATCCTTTTCGAAGTCCTTTTGCAACGTAGTCAAAGGTAAATGAATAAGAATTTTGCAAAGCATTTTCAAGTTTGAAATTTTCTCCCCTTGTTTCAAATGCTTTTCCTTTGACTAAACAAAACTCCCCCTCAATAAATTCTCCTCTTAGTGTTCAAGAGGGTTTTAAGATATCAATTTGAAAATACTACTTTCTCCCCCTTTAGAACACAAAGAGATACCAATTTGAAATTTACCAATTGAAAATCATCGATTTTTTAGAATTAGGGTGGTGGTGCGGTCCTTTTGCTTTGGGCTCATACTTTCTCCCCCTTTGGCATGAATCGCCAAAAACGGATACTTTGAGTGAGATATAAGCCCTTTGATAACTACTTTCTCCCCTTTGGCAAATAAAACATATGAGTGAAGATTATACCAAAGACGGAGAGTGAAGCGGAGCGACGGCGAAGGATAAGTAGTAGAGTGGAGTGGAAGCCTTTGTCTTCGCCGAAGACTCCAATTCCTTTTCAATATACCTATGACTTGGTTTGAAATACACTTGAAAACACATTAGTCATAGCATATATCAAAGAGACATGATCAAAGGTATACTTAAGAGCTATGTGTGCAAATTAGCAAAAGAGATTTCTAGAATCAAGAATATAGAGCTCATGCCTAAGTTTGGTAAAAGTTTGTTCATCTAGTGGCTTGGTAAAGATATCGGCTAATTGATCTTTAGTATTAATATATGCAATCTCGATATCCCCCTTTTGTTGGTGATCCCTAAGAAAATGATACCGAATGGCTATGTGCTTAGTGCGGCTATGCTCAACGGGATTATCCGCCATGCGGATTGCACTCTCATTATCACATAGAAGAGGAACTTTGGTTAATTTGTAACCATAGTCCCGCAGGGTTTGCCTCATCCAAAGCAATTGCGTGCAACAATGGCCTGCGGCAATGTACTCGGCTTCGGCAGTAGAAAGAGCGACCGAATTTTGCTTCTTTGAAGCCCAAGACACCAAGGATCTTCCCAAGAACAGGCAAGTCCCTGATGTGCTCTTTCTATTAATATTACACCCCGCCCAATCAGCATCCGAATAACCAATCAAATCAAATGTGGATCCCCGAGGGTACCAAAGCCCAAACTTAGGAGTATAAGCCAAATATCTCAAGATTCGTTTTACGGCCGTAAGGTGGGATTCCTTAGGGTCGGATTGGAATCTTGCACACATGCATACGGAAAGCATAATGTCCGGTTGAGATGCACATAAATAAAGCAATGAACCAATCATCGACCAGTATACCTTTTGATCCACGGACTTACCTCCCGTGTCGAGGTCGAGATGCCCATTGGTTCCCATGGGTGTCTTGATGGGCTTGGCATCCTTCATTCCAAACTTGGTTAGAATGTCTTGAGTATACTTTGTTTGGCTAATGAAGGTGCCCTCTTGGAGTTGCTTGACTTGGAATCCTAGAAAATACTTCAACTCCCCCATCATAGACATCTCGAATTTCTGTGTCATGATCCTACTAAATTCTTCACATGTAGATTCGTTAGTAGACCCAAATATGATATCATCAACATAAATTTGGCATACAAACAAATCATTGCCAAGAGTTTTAGTGAATAAAGTAGGATCGGCCTTGCCAACTTTGAAGCCATTAGCAATAAGGAAATCTCTTAGGCATTCATACCATGCTCTTGGGGCTTGCTTGAGCCCATAAAGCGCCTTAGAGAGCCTATAGACATGGTTAGGGTACTCACTATCTTCAAAGCCGGGAGGTTGCTCAACATAGACCTCCTCCTTGATTGGTCCATTGAGGAAGGCACTCTTCACGTCCATTTGATAAAGCTTGAAGCCATGGTAAGTAGCATAGGCTAATAATATGCGAATTGACTCAAGCCTAGCTACGGGTGCATAAGTTTCACCAAAATCCAAACCTTCGACTTGGGAGTATCCCTTGGCCACAAGTTGAGCTTTGTTCCTTGTCACCACACCATGCTTGTCTTGCTTGTTGCGGAAGACCCACTTGGTTCCTACAACATTTTGGTTAGGACGTGGAACTAAATGCCATACCTCATTCCTAGTGAAGTTGTTGAGCTCCTCTTGCATAGCCATCACCCAATCCGAATCTTGTAGTGCTTCCTCTACCCTGTGTGGCTCAATAGAGGAAACAAAAGAGTAATGCTCACAAAAATGTGCAACACGAGATCGAGTGGTTACCCCCTTATGAATGTCGCCGAGGATGGTGTCGACGGGGTGATCTCGTTGGATTGCTTGGTGGACTCTTGGGTGTGGCGGCCTTGGTTCTTCATCCTCCTTGTCTTGATCGTTTGCATCTCCCCCTTGATCATTGCCGTCATCTTGAGGTGGCTCATCTCTATGATCTTCTCCTTCATCAACTTGAGCCTCGTCCTCATTTTGGGTTGGTGGAGATGCTTGCGTGGAGGAGGATGGTTGATCTTGTGCATGTGGAGGCTCTTCGGATTCCTTAGGACACACATCCCCAATGGACATGTTCCTTAGCGCGATGCACGGAGCCTGTTCTTCACCTATCTCATCAAGATCAACTTGCTCTACTTGAGAGCCGTTAGTCTTATCAAACACAACGTCACAAGAAACTTCAACAAGTCCTGAGGACTTGTTAAAGACTCTATATGCCCTTGTGTTTGAGTCATATCCTAGTAAAAAGCCTTCTACAGTTTTAGGAGCAAATTTAGATTTTCTACCTCTTTTAACAAGAATAAAACATTTGCTACCAAAAACTCTAAAATATGAAATATTTGGCTTTTTACCTGTTAGGAGTTCATAGGATGTCTTCTTGAGGATTCGGTGTAGATATAACCGGTTGATGGCGTAGCAGGCGGTGTTGACCGCCTCGGCCCAAAACCGATCCGGTGTCTTGTACTCATCAAGCATGGTTCTTGCCATGTCCAATAGAGTTCGATTCTTCCTCTCCACTACACCATTTTGTTGTGGGGTGTAGGGAGAAGAGAACTCATGCTTGATGCCCTCCTCCTCAAGGAAGCCTTCTATTTGTGAGTTCTTGAACTCCGTCCCGTTGTCGCTTCTAATTTTCTTCATCCTTAAGTCGAACTCATTTTGAGCCCGTCTCAAGAATCCCTTTAAGGTCTCTTGGGTATGGGATTTTTCCTGCAAAAAGAACACCCAAGTGAAGCGAGAATAATCATCCACAATAACTAGACAGTACTTACTCCTGCCGATGCTTATGTAAGCGATCGGGCCGAATAAATCCATGTGTAGGAGCTCTAGTGGCCTGTCACTTGTCATGATGTTCTTGTGTGGATGATGAGTGCCAACTTGCTTCCCGGCTTGACATGCGCTACAAATCCTGTCTTTCTCAAAATGAACATTCGTTAATCCTAAAATGTGCTCTCCCTTTAGAAGCTTATGAAGATTCTTCATCCCAACATGGGCTAGTCGGCGGTGCCAGAGCAAACCCATGTTAGTCTTAGCAATTAAGCAAGTGTTGAGTTCAGCTCTATCAAAATCCACCAAGTATAGCTGACCCTCTAACACTCCCTTGAAAGCTATTGAATCATCACTTCTTCTAAAGACAGTGACACCTATATCAGTGAATAGACAGTTGTAGCCCATTTGACATAATTGTGAAACGGAAAGCAAATTGTAATCTAAAGAATCTACAAGAAAAACATTGGAAATGGAATGGTCAGGAGATATAGCTATTCTACCCAAACCTTTGACCAAACCTTGGTTTCCATCCCCGAATGTGATCGCTCTTTGGGGATCTTGGTTTTTCTCGTAGGAGGAGAACATCTTCTTCTCCCCTGTCATGTGGTTTGTGCACCCGCTGTCGATGATCCAACTTGAGCCCCCGGATGCATAAACCTACAAAACAAGTTTAGTTCTTGACTTTAGGTACCCAAACGGTTTTGGGTCCTTTGGCATTAGAAACAAGAACTTTGGGTACCCAAACACAAGTCTTGGAGCCCTTGTGTTTGCCCCCAACAAGCTTGGCAACTACCTTGCCGGATTTGTTAGTCAAAACATAAGATGCATCAAAAGTTTTAAATGAAATGCTATGATCATTTGATGCACTAGGAGTTTTCTTTCTAGGCAACTTAGCATGGGTTGGTTGCCTAGAGCTAGATGTCTCACCCTTATACATAAAAGCATGGTTAGGGCCAGAGTGAGACTTCCTAGAATGAATTCTCCTAATTTTGCTCTCAGGATAACCGACAGGGTACAAAATGTAACCCTCGTTATCTTGAGGCATGAGAGCCTTGCCCTTAACAAAATTTGACAATCTTTTAGGAGGGGCACTAAGTTTGACATTGTCTCCCCTTTGGAAGCCAATGCCATCCTTGATGCCAGGGCGTCTCCCATTATAGAGCATACTTCTAGCAAATTTAAACTTTGCATTTTCTAAGTTATGCTCGGCAATTTTAGCATCTAATCTTGCTATATGATCATTTTGTTGTTTAATTAAAGCCACATGATCATGAATAGCATTAATATCAACATCTCTACATCTAGTGCAAATAGAAACATGCTCAACATTAGATGTAGAGGGTTTGCAAGATTCTACAACCTTAGCATGTAATATATCATTCTCACTTCTAAGGTTGGAAATAGTAACATTGCAAACATCAAAATCTTTAGCCTTAGCAATCAAATTTTCATTTTCTACTCTAAGGCTAGCAATAGAGACATTCAACTCATCAATCCTAGCAAGTAAATCAACATTATCATCTTTAGGATTGGAAGTTGAAATAGTACAAACATGTGAATCAACCTTAGCTAACAATTTAGCATTCTCATTTCTAAGGTTGTCAATGGTCTCATGGCAAGTGCTTAGCTCACTAGATAATTTTTCACATATTTCAACTTGTAGAGCATAAGCATTTTTAACCTTAACATGCTTTTTGTTTTCCTTAATAAGGAAGTCCTCTTGAGAGTCCAAGAGATCATCCTTCTCATGAATAGCACTAATCAACTCATTTAATTTTTCCTTTTGTTGCATGTTTAGGTCGGCAAAAAGGGTACGCAAATTATTTTCCTCATCACTAGCATTATCATCACTAGAGGACTCATATTTAGTGGAGGATTTAGATTTAACCTTCTTCCTTTTGCCGTCCTTTGCCATGAGGCACTTGTGGCCGACGTTGGGGAAGAGAAGTCCCTTGGTGACGGCGATGTTGGCGGCGTCCTCGTCGGAGGAGGACTCGGTGGAGCTCTCATCGGAGTCCCACTCTCGGCAAACATGGGCATCGCCGCCCTTCTTCTTGTAGTACCTCTTCTTTTCTCTCCTCTTTCCCTTCTTGTCGTCGCCCCTGTCACTGTCACTAGATATAGGACATTTTGCAATAAAATGACCGGGCTTACCACATTTGTAGCACACTTTCTTGGAGCGGGGTTTGTAGTCCTTCCCTCTCCTTTGTTTGAGGATTTGGCGAAAGCTCTTGATGACGAGCGCCATTTCCTCATTGTCGAGCTTTGAGGCGTCGATTGGTTGTCTACTTGGTGTAGATTCCTCCTTCTTCTCCTCCGTTGCCTTAAATGCGACCGGTTGAGCCGCGGATGTGGAGGGATCATCTAGCTCGTTGATTTTCTTCGAGCCCTTGATCATATACTCAAAGCTCACAAAATTCCCGATTACTTCCTCGGGAGTCATTAGTGTGTATCTAGGATTACCACAGATTAATTGAACTTGAGTGGGGTTAAGGAAAATGAGAGATCTTAGAATAACCTTAACCACCTCGTGGTCGTCCCACTTCTTGCTCCCGAGGTTTCGCACTTGGTTCACCAAGGTTTTGAGTCGGTTGTACATATCTTGTGGCTCCTCTTCTTGGCGAAGACGGAAGCGACCGAGCTCCCCCTCGATCGTTTCCCGCTTGGTGATCTTGGTGAGTTCATCACCCTCGTGTGCGGTCTTGAGTAGGTCCCAAATCTCCTTTGCACTCTTCAACCCTTGCACCTTGTTATATTCCTCTCTACTTAGAGAGGCGAGGAGTATGGTTGTGGCTTGGGAGTTGAAGTGCTCGATTTGGGCCACTTCGTCCGTATCATAGTCTTCATCCCCTACGGATGGTACCTATACACCAAACTCAACAACATCACATATACTTTTGTGGAGTGAGGTTAGGTGATATCGCATCATATCACTCCACCTAGCATAATCTTCACCATCAAACGTTGGTGGTTTGCCTAAAGGGACGGAAAGTAAAGGTGTATGTTTAGGAATGCGGGGGTAACGTAGGGGGATCTTACTATACTTCTTGCGCTCTTGGCGCTTAGAAGTTACGGACGGTGCATCGGAGTCGGAGGTCGACTGAGAGCACCTAGAGGGGGGGGTGAATAGGTGATCCTGTAAAAGTTCAAAACTTAAGCCACAAAAACTTGTTAAGGGTTAGCACAAGTATGGCCAAGTGGCTAGAGAGAACTCAAAACACGATAACCACAAGAAAGCAATCACAGAGTTGACACGGTGGTTATCCCGTGGTTCGGCCAAGTACAAAACTTGCCTACTCCACGTTGTGGCGTCCCAACGGACGAGAGTTGCACTCAACTCCTCTCAAGTGATCCAATGATCAACTTGAATACCACGGTGTTTTTCTTTCCTTTGATCTTTTCCCGTTTGCGAGGAATCTCCACAACTTGGAGTCTCTCGCCCTTACAATTGAGTTCACAAAGAATACGGAGTAAGGTGGGAATGAGCAACGCACACAAGACTCGAAAATCAGAGCAACAACACGCACACAAGTCGCAACAAGAGCTCGCAACGCAACACACAGAGTTCACAACTCCACAAGAGCTCTATATGCTATCACAATGAAACGAATGCGTGAGATTGATGTCTTGGTGCTTAGAAGTGTTGTAGGAATGCTTGTTGTGCTCCTCCATGCGCCAAGGGGTCCCTTTTATAGCCCCAAGGCAGCTAGGAGCCGTTGGGAACAAATCTGGAAGGCCATCTTTGCCTTCTGTCTCGTGGCGCACCGGACAGTCCGGTGCACACCGGACACTGTCCGGTGCCCGATTTGTTTCCATAGAAAGCGAAGCCGACCGTTGCCGACCGTTGCAGATCTGGCGCACCGGACAGTCCGGTGCACACCGGACAGTCCGGTGCTCCCTTCCGATCGTTGGCTCGGCCACGTGTCGCGCGCCGATCGCGCGGCCGACCGTTGGCCCGGCCGACCGTTGGCTCACCGGACAGTCCGGTGCACACCGGACAGTCCGGTGAATTTTAGCCGAAGTCGCCGGAGAAAAACCCGAGAGCGGCTGGTTTGCGCTGCGCTGATCTGGCGCACCGGACACTGTCCGGTGCACACCGGACAGTCCGGTGCCCCAGCCCGAAGCAGCCTTTGGCTGTACACAGCCACTCTCCACTTCTTTTCTTTTCTTCTTTCTCCTGTTTCTAACACTTAGACAAGATGTTAGTACACAAAACTAATGTACTAAGGCTTAGAAACATACCTTTACTTGTGATTTACACTTTGTTCATCCATGAGCATATTTTCACATTTAGGCCCTTGTGTTTGCACTCAATCACCAAAATACTTAGAAATGGCCCAAGGGCACATTTCCCTTTCAATCTCCCCCTTTTTGGTGATTTATGCCAACACAACATAAAGCAAGTGGAACAAGTGCAAAATCACTTCAAATAAAAACTCAAATTGGTTTTGATTCAATTTTGGCATATATGGATCATCCTTTGCCACCACTTGGTTTGTTTTTGCAAATCAAACTCAAATCTCTATCTATAAGTCAAACACACATATTGAAGCATAAAGAGAGTCATTTCAAAAGAATTTGACCACGGATTTCAAAAACTCCCCCTTTTTCCCATAATCAACACTTCTCCCCACAAGAAGCCAACTTTTGAAAATAGAGACAATAAGAGACAATAAAAGCTTTTGACAAAACAAAAACTCTATTCTACTATTTTCAAAATCTCTCAAGTGGTAGCTGATCCATTTATCACTTTGGCCTTTATTTTCTCCCCCTTTGGCATCAAGCACCAAAACGGGATCAATCTTGGCCTATTAACCCCATTGCCTCACCAAAGTCGTCAATTAAGAGCAAATGGCAATAAGATTTCATGAGATGAACTTGGAATTCGTTACCCTCTCATCGGAGTGCAGTGGAAGTCTTTCATGATCCAAGTCCACCTTTTCCCTTTCAATCCTCCTTCGAGATTCAATCAAGCAAACTCAAGCAAATGGTTAGTCTCAAAGGGTCAAGTTGTAACACATCTCCCCCTAAACATGTGCATCACTTTGCAACGGACTTGTGAGGTCCAGGGAGTGTTTGTACAACTTGAGCACCATAATAAGCAACAAAATGCAGAATGAACATGATCAAAGGCATAAACACATGTATGCTACAATTCAATCCAAGTTCCGCGAATCTAAGATATTTAGCTCACTACGCAGCCTGCAAAAGGTCTTCTCATCTAGAGGCTTGGTAAAGATATCGGCTAGCTGGTTCTCGGTGCTAACATGAAACACTTCGATATCCCCCTTTTGCTGGTGGTCTCTCAAAAAGTGATGCCGGATGTCTATGTGCTTTGTGCGGCTGTGCTCAACAGGATTCTCCGCCATGCGGATAGCACTCTCATTGTCACATAGGAGTGGGACTTTGCTCAGATTGTAGCCAAAGTCCCGGAGGGTTTGCCTCATCCAAAGTAGTTGCGCGCAACACTGACCTACGGCAACGTACTCGGCCTCAGCGGTGGATAGGGCAACGGATGTTTGTTTCTTAGAATTCCATGACACCAGGGACCTTCCTAAGAATTGGCACGTCCCCGATGTACTCTTCCTATCGACCTTACATCCAGCATAGTCGGAGTCAGAGTATCCAACTAAGTCAAAGGTAGACCCCTTTGGATACCAGAGCCCGAAGCAAGGCGTAGCAACCAAATATCTAAGAATTCGCTTCACCGCCACTAAGTGACACTCCTTAGGATCGGATTGAAATCTAGCACACATGCATACGCTAAGCATAATATCCGGTCTACTAGCACATAAATAAAGCAAAGAACCTATCATTGACCGGTATGCTTTTTGATCAACGGACTTACCTCCTTTGTTGAGGTCGGTGTGTCCGTCGGTCCCCATCGGAGTCTTTGCGGGCTTGGCGTCCTTCATCCCAAACCGCTTTAGCAGATCTTGCGTGTACTTCGTTTGGGAGATGAAGGTGCCGTCCTTGAGTTGCTTCACTTGGAACCCAAGGAAGTAGTTCAACTCGCCCATCATCGACATCTCGAATTTCTGCGTCATCACCCTGCTAAACTCTTCACAAGACTTTTGGTTAGTAGAACCAAATATTATGTCATCAACATAAATTTGGCACACAAACAAATCACCATCACATGTCTTAGTGAAAAGAGTTGGATCGGCCTTCCCAACCTTGAAAGCATTAGCAAGTAAAAAGTCTCTAAGGCATTCATACCATGCTCTTGGGGCTTGCTTAAGTCCATAGAGCGCCTTAGAGAGCTTACACACATGGTCGGGGTACCGTTCATCCTCGAAGCCAGGGGGTTGCTCCACGTACACCTCCTCCTTGATTGGCCCGTTGAGGAAAGCGCTCTTCACATCCATTTGGAACAACCTGAAAGAATGGTGAGTGGCATATGCTAGCAAGATTCGAATTGACTCTAGCCTAGCCACAGGAGCAAAAGTCTCCTCAAAATCCAAACCTGCGACTTGGGCATAACCTTTTGCCACAAGTCGAGCCTTGTTTCTCGTCACCACCCCGTGCTCGTCCTGTTTGTTGCGGAACACCCACTTGGTTCCCACAACATTTTGCTTCGGACGAGGCACCAGTGTCCAAACTTCATTGCGCTTGAAATTGTTTAACTCCTCTTGCATGGCCAACACCCAGTCCGGATCTAGCAAGGCCTCTTCTACCCTGAAAGGCTCAATAGAAGAGACAAAGGAGTAATGCTCACAAAAATTAACTAATCGAGATCGAGTAGTTACTCCCTTGCTAATGTCACCCAGAATTTGGTCGACGGGATGATCCCTTTGAATCATCGCTCGAACTTGGGTTGGAGGTGCCGGTTGCACTTCTTCCTCCATCACTTGATTATCTTGTGCTCCCCCTTGATCAAGCGCCTCCACTTGAGGTACCTGTTCGTCATCTTTGGTTGGGGGATGCACCATAGTTGAGGAAGAAGGTTGATCTTGTTCATCTTGTTCCTGTGGCCGTACTTCTCCAATCGCCATGGTCCGTATAGCGGCCGTCGGAACATCTTCTTCATCTACATCATCACAATCAACAACTTGCTCTCTTGGAGAGCCATTAGTCTCATCAAATACAACGTCGCTAGAGACTTCAACCAAACCCGATGATTTGTTGAAGACTCTATACGCCTTTGTATTTGAGTCATAACCTAACAAAAACCCTTCTACAGCTTTGGGAGCAAACTTAGAATTTCTACCTTTCTTCACTAGAATGTAGCACTTGCTCCCAAATACACGAAAGTAAGATACATTGGGTTTGTTACCGGTTAGAAGCTCATACGACGTCTTCTTGAGGAGGCGATGAAGGTAGACCCTGTTGATGGCATGGCAAGCAGTGTTCACGGCTTCCGTCCAAAAGCACTCGGGGGTCTTGAACTCTCCTAGCATCGTCCTCGCCATGTCAATGAGCGTCCTGTTCTTCCTCTCTACCACACCATTTTGCTGTGGTGTGTAGGGAGCGGAGAACTCGTGCTTGATCCCTTCTTCTTCAAGGAACTCCTCCACTTGAAGGTTCTTGAATTCGGACCCGTTGTCGCTCCTTATCTTCTTCACTTTGAGCTCAAACTCATTTTGAGCCCTCCTGAGGAAGCGCTTGAGGGTCCCTTGGGTTTCAGACTTATCCTGCAAAAAGAACACCCAAGTGAAGCGGGAAAAGTCATCAACAATAACTAGACCATACTTACTTCCCCCTATGCTTAGATAGGCGACGGGTCCGAAGAGGTCCATATGCAGCAGCTCCAGGGGTCTTGAAGTGGTCATCACATTCTTGCTGTGATGCGCTCCTCCCACCTGTTTCCCTGCTTGACAAGCTGCACAAGGTCTATCTTTTTCGAATTGAACATTGGTTAGACCTATCACGTGTTCTCCCTTTAGAAGCTTGTGAAGGTTCTTCATCCCCACATGTGCTAAGCGGCGATGCCACAGCCAGCCCATGCAAGTCTTAGCCATTAAGCATGCATCTAGACCGGCCTCTTCTTTTGCAAAATCAACTAAATAAAGTTTGCCGTCTAATACACCCTTAAAAGCTAGTGAACCATCACTTCTTCTAAAGACAGACACATCTATATTTGTAAACAGACAGTTATATCCCATATTGCACAATTGACTAACAGATAGTAAATTATATCCTAGTGACTCTACTAAAAACACATTAGAGATAGAGTGCTCATTAGAAATTGCAATTTTACCTAACCCTTTTACCTTGCCTTGATTCCCATCACCGAATATGATTGAATCTTGGGAATCCTTATTCTTGACGTAGGAGGTGAACATCTTCTTCTTCCCCGTCATATGGTTTGTGCATCCGCTATCAATAATCCAGCTTGAACCCCCGGATGCATAAACCTGCAAGGCAAATTTAGGCTTGGGTCTTAGGTACCCAACTCATGTTGGGTCCTACAAGGTTAGTGCAAATATCCTTAGGGACCCAAATGCAAGTTTTGTCTCCCTTGCATTTTGCCCCTAACTTCCTAGCAACAATTTTATTATCCTTTCTACAAATAGCAAAGGAAGCATTTAAAGCATAATAAATTGTGGAAGGTTCATTCACTACTTTCCTAGGAGCATGAATAGCATTCTTTCTAGACACATGATGAATAGTATTTCTCTTAGGAACAACATTTCTCCTAGTAACATTTCTATCATACACATAAGAGGAACTAGGAGCAAACATGGCATGAGAGTCAAAATCATCAAAAGCATTATAACTCCTATAAGCATTTCTAGTTTGTCTCCTATCATAATACATAAAAGCATGGTTCTTTTGCACATTACTAGCCATAGGGGCCTTCCCTTTCTCCTTGGCGGGAATGGGAGCCTTATGGCTTGTTAAGTCCTTAGCTTCTCTCTTGAAGCCAAGTCCATCCTTAATTGAGGGGTGTCTACCAATTGTATAGGCATCCCTTGCAAATTTTAGCTTATCGAAATCATTCTTGCTAGTCTTAAGTTGAGCATTAAGACTAGCCAGTTCATCATTAAGCTTGGAAATTGAAACTAGGTGTTCACTACAAGCATTAATGTCAAAATCTTTACACCTAGTACAAATTTCAACATGTTCTACACAAGAATTGGATTTATTTGCTACTTCTAATTTAGCATTTAAATCATTGTTGACACCTTTCAAAGTAGAAATGGTTTCATGACAAGTAGATAGTTCAAAAGAAAGCATTTCATTTCTTTTAACTTCTAAAGCATAGGATTTTTGTGCCTCAACAAATTTATCATGCTCTTCATACAACAGATCCTCTTGCTTTTCTAAAAGTATATTCTTTTCATTCAAGGCATCAATTAACTCATTAATTTTGTCTATCTTAGATCTATCTAAGCCCTTGAACAAACATGAATAATCTACTTCATCCTCATCACTAGATTCTTCCTCACTTGAAGAAGCATAGGTAGAGTTGCGAGTACATACCTTCTTCTCCCTTGCCATAAGGCATGTGTGACGCTCGTTGGGGAAGAGGGTTGATTTGTTGAAGGCGGTGGCGGCGAGTCCCTCATTGTCGGAGTCGGACGAGGAGCAATCCGAGTCCCACTCTTTGCCTAGATGCGCCTCGCCCTTTGCCTTCTTATAATGCTTCTTCTTTTCCCTCTTGTTTCCCTTTTCCTGGTCACTTTCATTATCAGGACAGTTAGCAATAAAATGACCAAGCTTACCGCATTTGAAGCATGATCGCTTCCCCTTGGTCTTAGTCTTGCTTGGCTGTCCATTGCGACCCTTTAGCACCGTCTTGAAGCGCTTAATGATGAGAGCCATTTCTTCATCATTAAGCCCGGCCGCCTCAATTTGCACCACCTTGCTTGGTAGTGCCTCCTTGCTCCTCGATGCCTTGAGAGCAATGGGTTGAGGCTTGTGGATTGGACCGTTCAACGCGTCATCGACGTACCTTGCCTCCTTGATCATCATCCGCCCGCTTACAAATTTTCCAAGAATTTCTTCGGGCGACATTTTGGTGTACCTGGGATTCTCACGAATATTATTCACCAAATGAGGATCAAGAACAGTAAAGGACCTTAGCATTAGGCGGACGACGTCGTGGTCCGTCCATCGCGTGCTTCCATAGCTCCTTATCTTGTTGACAAGGGTCTTGAGCCGGTTGTATGTTTGAGTTGGCTCCTCGCCCCTTATCATCGCGAACCGTCCAAGCTCGCCCTCCACCAACTCCATTTTGGTGAGCAAGGTAGCGTCATTTCCCTCATGAGAGATCTTGAGGGTATCCCAGATTTGCTTGGCGTTATCCAAGCCACTCACTTTATTATATTCATCCCTGCACAATGAGGCTAGAAGAACAGTAGTAGCTTGTGCATTCTTATGGATTTGCTCATTAATGAATATAGGACTATCCGAACTATTAAAGTGCATTCCACTATCTACAATCTCCCATATGCTAGGATGGAGAGAGAATAGGTGACTACGCATTTTGTGGCTCCAAAATCCGTAGTCCTCCCCATCAAAGTGTGGGGGCTTGCCGAGTGGAATAGAAAGCAAATGTGAATTTGAACTTTGCGGAATACGAGAGTAGTCAAAAGAAAAGTTAGAATTAACCGGTTTCCTTTGTCTGTCGTGGTCGTCGTCCTTTTGGGAAGAAGAGGACTCATCGCTGTCGTAGTAGACGATCTCCTTGATGCGTCTTGTCTTCTTCTTCTTCCCATCTCTTCGCTTGTGGCCCGAGCCCGAGTCATTGGACTTGTCATCCCTTGGCTCGTTGACGAAGGACTCCTTCTCCTTGTCGTTGATCACAATTCCCTTCCCCTTAGGATCCATCTCTTCGGGCGGTTAGTCCCTTTCTTGAAGAGAACGGCTCCGATACCAATTGAGAGCACCTAGAGGGGGGGTGAATAGGTGATCCTGTAAAAGTTCAAAACTTAAGCCACAAAAACTTGTTAAGGGTTAGCACAAGTATGGCCAAGTGGCTAGAGAGAACTCAAAACACGATAACCACAAGAAAGCAATCATAGAGTTGACACGGTGGTTATCCCGTGGTTCGGCCAAGTACAAAACTTGCCTACTCCACGTTGTGGCGTCCCAACGGACGAGAGTTGCACTCAACTCCTCTCAAGTGATCCAATGATCAACTTGAATACCACGGTGTTTTTCTTTCCTTTGATCTTTTCCCGTTTGCGAGGAATCTCCACAACTTGGAGTCTCTCGCCCTTACAATTGAGTTCACAAAGAATACGGAGTAAGGTGGGAATGAGCAACGCACACAAGACTCGAAAATCAGAGCAACAACACGCACACAAGTCGCAACAAGAGCTCGCAACGCAACACACAGAGTTCACAACTCCACAAGAGCTCTATATGCTATCACAATGAAACGAATGCGTGAGATTGATGTCTTGGTGCTTAGAAGTGTTGTAGGAATGCTTGTTGTGCTCCTCCATGCGCCAAGGGGTCCCTTTTATAGCCCCAAGGCAGCTAGGAGCCGTTGGGAACAAATCTGGAAGGCCATCTTTGCCTTCTGTCTCGTGGCGCACCGGACAGTCCGGTGCACACCGGACACTGTCCGGTGCTCGATTTGTTTCCATAGAAAGCGAAGCCGACCGTTGCCGACCGTTGCAGATCTGGCGCACCGGACAGTCCGGTGCACACCGGACAGTCCGGTGCTCCCTTCCGACCGTTGGCTCGGCCACGTGTCGCGCGCCGATCGCGCGGCCGACCGTTGGCCCGGCCGACCGTTGGCTCACCGGACAGTCCGGTGAATTTTAGCCGAAGTCGCCGGAGAAAAACCCGAGAGCGGCTGGTTTGCGCTGCGCTGATCTGGCGCACCGGACACTGTCCGGTGCACACCGGACAGTCCGGTGCCCCAGCCCGAAGCAGCCTTTGGCTGTACACAGCCACTCTCCACTTCTTTTCTTTTCTTCTTTCTCCTGTTTCTAACACTTAGACAAGATGTTAGTACACAAAACTAATGTACTAAGGCTTAGAAACATACCTTTACTTGTGATTTACACTTTGTTCATCCATGAGCATATTTTCACATTTAGGCCCTTGTGTTTGCACTCAATCACCAAAATACTTAGAAATGGCCCAAGGGCACATTTCCCTTTCATCGACGTTGATGAAGTGTCGGTCTCGTAGTAGACCACTTTCCTCATCCTCTTGTGATTGTCACCTCTCCGATGCGACTTGTGGGAAGAAGATTTCTCCTTCTTCTCTTTGTGGTGTGAAGAAGACTTCTTCCCTTTGGAGGAGTCCTTCTTCTTCTCCTTCCTCTTGGTGCGGGACTCTTCCGATGAGGTGCTCCCATGACTCGTAGTGGGCTTGTCGCCGGTCTCCATCTCCCTCTTGGTGTGATCTCCCGACATCACTTCGAGCGGTTAGGCTCTAATGAAGCACCGGGCTCTGATACCAATTGAAAGTCGCCTAGAGGGGGGTGAATAGGGCGAAACTGAAATTCTCAAAAATAATCACAACTACAAGCCGGGTTAGAGTTAGAAATATAATCGAGTCCGCGAGAGAGGGTGCAAAACAAATCGCAAGCGAATAAGGAGTGTGACACATGGATTTGTTTTACCAAGGTTCGGTTCTTGCAAACCTACTCCCCGTTGAGGTGGTCACAAAGACCGGGTCTCTTTCAACCCTTTCCCTCTCTCAAACGGTCCCTCGGACCGAGTGAGCTTTCTCTTCTCAAATGTTTGGAACACAAAGTTCCCACAAGGACCACCACAAGATTGGTGTCTCTTGCCTCAATTACAAGTGAGTTTGATCGCAATGAAGAATCAAAGAAGAAAGAAAGCAATCCAAGCGCAAGAGCTCGAAAGAACACAAGCAAATCTCTCTCACTAATCACTAGGGCGTTGTGTGGAGTTTGGAGAGGATTTGATCACTTTGGTGTGTCTAGAATTGAATGCTAGAGCTCTTGTAAGTAGTTGAAGTGGGAAAACTTGGATGACTTGAATGTGGGGTGGTTGGGGGTATTTATAGCCCCAACCACCAAACTAGCCGTTTGGTGGAAGCTGTCTGTCGTATGGCGCACCGGACAGTCCGGTGCACACCGGACATGTCCGGTGCGACAGCCACGTCACCAGGCCGTTAGGGTTCCGACCGTTGGAGCTCTGACGCTGGGCCCGCCTGGATGACCGGTGGCGCACCGGACATGAACTGTAGGGTGTCCGGTGCGCCAGCATGGGCGTGTCTGACCCCTGCGTGCGCTGGCGCGCATTTAATGCGCTGCAGGTACCCGTTGGCGCCTGAAGTAGTCGTTGCCCCGCTGTTACACCGGACATGTCCGGTGAATTTTAGCGAAGCAGCCGTTGCGAATTCCCGAGACTGGCGAGTTCGGAGCCGCGTCTCCTTGGAGCATCGGACACTGTCCGGTGTACACCGGACAGTCCGGTGAATTATAACGCGCCGGCTCTGAGAATTCCCGAAGGTGAAGAGTTTGAAGTTGATCTTCCCTGGTGCACCGGACACTGTCCGGTGGCACACCGGACAGTCCGGTGCGCCCGACCAGGGTGCCTTCGGTTCTCCCTTTGCTCCTTTGCTTGAACCCTTTTTCTTGGTCGTTTTATTGGCGTACGGTGAACCTTTGTACCTGTAGAACTTATAAACTTGGGCAAACTAGTTAGTCCAATTATTTGTGTTGGGCAATTCAACCACCAAAATTAGTATAGGAAATAGGTGTAAGCCTAATTCCCTTTCAATATGGTACATGATGGAAATAGTGACAACTAGGAGACCCTGACCAAGTGGTGGCACAATGTATCAGCGGAACAAGCTAAGGAGAGCGACCCTCCACGAAAAAGCTAGTTCATTCCATAGCTTAGACACTCCTAGGGTGCTGACTAGGCATCTTGATTGGACCACTTAGCACTTGGGCTGGTTGTCAGCACCATGTTGAGTTGGCTTGCATAGAGGTACCTTGAATTTATTAAACATAAGGTCTAAACAATTGTGTTTTAGTGTAAGAGTAGGACCCCTACAGGTAAAATAAGGAAGATAAGGAAACTCTTGCATAAGTTTAAGAGGGTACATCAACTGTGATGGAACCATGAGGGCACCAATGTGATGGAACCGTGAGGGAACCAAAGAAAGAGTTACCTAAGGATAGGCTTCATAGGCTAGACGAAAATCATTCTTGCATCATTTCTTAGAGAAGGAATAAAATTATTCCATGTCGGGGCCTCACTACATTGTACTTAGCAATATTCATTCGAGTTACTGCTTAAACCTTTTTAAGGGCCTAGCTAACTACTCACGTGGGTGGTGTGTTAAGGATATATATCAAGGGTACTCGAGACGTTCCAACAAAGAAGACACCAATATGTGGGATCGATAGACTCAAACGGGCTAGGGAACTCGGACTCGACCAAAGGACTTGGACTCGGGCACCAGGGGACTCAGCCCACATGTCATAAAAGGATCCACATATGTAATACAGATAAGTAAAAATGATGATTCGTGGTAAGGGCAGTATCTTTGTAAAAGTAGCATATCTCAATTTATAAGGGAGTTCAGATTTAAAGATAAGTCTCCTTGCTTTTAGGAGAAGGTCGGTTAGGTTGATCTCCATCCTTATCTAGATAGTGGCTAGATAATATTTCTATAACAAACCACACCTCCTTGGACTATAAAAAGGGGGGGTGGTAGCGCCCATCTAGGGTAGATCATTCTATCACAACTGCATAGGCAGTAGACACCACATCGCATAGGACACAGGGTATTGTCTCACATTGAGAGCCCAATCCTATCTAAAGTCTCATGTCCTTTGTGCGTTCACCTTCAGTTCTCGATCTCGTCTGGGTACCTAGTATTGGCGTTATCGATAACTTCATTGATGAAGTAGACTAGTCACTGGACCTGGTAAGCAACATGGTGAGAGAGAGCCAACTCAAGAGGGTTAGGGCTTGGAGGGATAACAACCTCTATCAAAATATGTGCAGACTTTGTCTTCACCGCTATATGCTCACTCAATACACTTTCAGGAGATACAGTCTCCCCTACTTCTAGGTTAAAGTTATTGCAAGCCTTATCAGAGGCTAGGGCACCCTGCTTTCATCGGGGACCTTGGAAGAAATTATTGGCCTCGAGTGTTTGCAGGAGAGCCTAGAAGCTATGAGAGGCTCTAGTTTTCACTAGAGGTGAATCTAGAACCATGGTCGTGTGCTTGGTCATGCTCCACAAGCCCCAAATGGCCCTCTCTCTCCATGGTCGTGCACCTAGTTGTGTCTGTCCACCCTAGTTGACCACTCTCTCTATTTATTTTTATCTCCCTCTCTCTCTCTCCCTAGCTACAACCATGTTGATGAGTACATGGATGTCAACTATAAGATCAAGGCCCAATCAATCATAGAGTTCCAAGCTCAAGGGGAGAAAAAGTCCAGTTTATTTGTGAATCCGGTTTGGACTGCAGGAGTGGGTTGCGAAAACGGACGCCTAGGCTACATACTGACTCCATTTTTGACATTCTAGATACTGTTGGAAAGCTAAGGAGATAAGATTTCCAACCCAACTAGTTCGACATCAATATGCGGTTGGAGTTGTTCAGAATCATCATAGCAAGATGATGTCCAGATTCTGCCAGAAATCAGTGGCGCCAGTTTTTGGGCCTAAAGGCCTTATACATCCAAGGGTCACTCGGCCACCCACTTCGCCACTGTAACACCCCGTCTAATCCCTAGACCGGCGGTACTTACTCCTGGCAGCTCACTATGATCATATATTGTCCCCACAGACCAACATGAGCCTTTTGTGCGCACTTTGTCCTCACTCATGCGCACCCGAGAAAACTTCTCGGTCGGTCACCCATCCTAAATTGCTCCAAGCCAAGCACACTTAACTTGGAGGTTCTTTCGAGATAGGCTTCCAAAAAAGAAGATATACCTTGTTGGTATGGATACTCTATTAATTCTATTAAACTTTGTGCCAGGATATCACCATCCAGCCCCCTTATAAGACTGACGTCCTCGTCGGTCAACCCTAATCTAGCAACCTCCCTTCTTAGCCACGTCTGTGTGTTAGTGTCATCATATGCCATGCCATGTAACCACTCTAGGCCCACATGCGCCATGCGCCATATACCCAAACCCCCTAGCCCACACACGCCCGTGGAACCTCGAGGTCGGCTCTGATACCACTTGTAACACCCCGTCCAATCCATGGACCGGTGGTACTTACTTCTGACAGCTCGCTAGGATAATATATTATCCCTATAGACTAACACGGGTCTTTTATGCGCACTTTGTCCTCTCATGCGCACCCGAAAAAACTTCTCGGTCGGTCACCCATCCCAAATTGCTTCAAGCCAAGCACACTTAACTTGGAGGTTCTTTCGAGATAGGCTTTCAAAAAAGAAGATGCACCTTGTTGGTATGGATACTCTATTAATTCTATTAAGCCTTGGGCCAGGATATCACCATCCGAGGGGTCAGGATATCACAGCCACCGCCTGAGTCGAGGACAACTCCAATTCAAGTGGGGGAGAATGATGAGTACATTACTCCCACACAAACAATGCATGGACCGACAGCACGAGCACGTGCACGAAAGCTGAATCTCTAGGTTCGTTTTAACCTAGTCAATTGTGTTTTAGAGCTTACGCTTGGTGCCATGGATGTTTTAATGATTAGGAACTTTGGAGAGGACCATCAAGGACTTGGGAAAGTCCAAGGTGTCGAGGAGGAGCAGCATGGGCGTCCACAACATGAAGAAGATTAAGTCTGACTCGGCTACGATTCCATCTTGGGTTCTAGGACCAGTCTGCACTAAAATGGACACCCAATACGCATCCAGACTCTAACTGTGATGGACTTGATATGGTTGGAAAGATAAGAAGATTATCTAACCAACCCAACTAGTCTCACCTTAAACTTCATCCGGAGTCAATGGAAATCGTCGAAACAAGTCAACACTCAGATTCTATTTTGGTGTTGTGACACCGTCTGTTGGACCGTTGGGCCATGTATTGTGTTAAAGCCCTTTAGAAGTACCTCCAGGGGTTGTGCACGCTCCTAACCTTTATTTTAACAGCAGTCACTGCCACATTAGGATTTAGGTTTTGCTTAGATCATATATGTCATCGAACAGTATCGCCATTCATCGATTTCGTGTGTCGTGCGTCAAATTCTGATAGCGCTAAAATATCTCTACTACTCTGAAGCACAAGTTTCGTGTCGTCGTGCGTCACGCGCGAAGCACATAGATCTGTTTTTCCCCATACGTCTCGACTAACCATCAGATAATATAAGACTTACCTCTTACTTGTGAACAACCATGTAACTATCACAAGTGCTTCCCCTCCTCCTCGTTGTTGTCGTCGACGATCACGAGTGCTTCCTCATCCTCTTCGTTATTGTCGTCGTATATTAACCCCTAATTTTTCATCTCTTTCCCGTCTCTGTCTTCCTAACTAGGAAAGAGGAGCAGGTTCGAACCTTATGCTATCTCCAACAGCTTACCTATCCTCAAACACATATTCAAACTCCACTCTATAAACATTGTAGTCTACAATGCAAAACAGTGTAAAACCATGTTCTGAGTGACCATATGATAAACTGCTGCACACGGCCTTAGTTGTTGGCTCTATATTTATACCCACCTAACCAATAGAATACATAGATTTTTATGTTATTAAAACGAAATCTATCTATATGATATATAGAAACCATAGTAACGTATGGACATCTAATTGATCATTCACTCGTTCATGTACATGCGAGAAGTCCTGCAGTGAACATTGAACCACTGGTTGGTTGACAGTGTCTTACACACAACAGCATTGTGCACGATTTTTGGCGGCCACATTTATTTTCGGCGACTAGGACTAGGCCGCCGAAAATAAGTTCATATTTTCGGCAGGGAAGCTTGGCCACCGAAAATACGTTTATTTCGGCGGCCACTGACACAGTCGCCGAAAATAAGTTCTTATTTTCGGCAGCCCGGCCTAGCCGCTGAAAATAAAGTTATAAAAAACCGCCCTGACTCCTCTCTTCTCTCTTCACTCTGTTTCTCTCCACGCGCACCGACTCGTCTCCTCACCGCTGCCCGCGCCGCCCCAAGCCGCGCTGCTCGCGCCCTGCCGACTCGCCGCCCCGCAAGCTCCACCGTCGTCCTCGGCTCCCGTCGACCTTGGCTCCATTAAGGTAATTTTTTGCGTATTTTATTTTGTATTTTTGGCGGACGTTTATTTAATTGTCGCCGAAATTAGTATATTTTTGTGATTGTGTTTGTTGATTAGTGCGTTTGATTAATTTTTATGTGTTATATGTGTTAGGGAATGCATATGTGTTATATGTTTAGGGAATGCATATGTGGTTCATTAAGGCATATTGTATATGTGTTATATGTTTAGGGAATCCATATGTGGGGTTTATGGTATATGTGTTATATGTTTAATGTATATGTGGTATATGTGTTATATGTTTAGGGAATGCATATGTGGTTCATTAATGTATTAGTGGTATATGTTTTTGTTGATTAGTGTGTGTCATTAGTATTATTGTTTAGTTCGAGGCATATTGTATATGTGGTTTACGGAAGGCAATATATGTGGTATATGTGGTATATATGGTATATGTGGTTCAGTCTTATATTGTTTAGTGGCAGCGAGGTTATGCTGCCGAAATTTTTTGGGTCCTGCTAGCTTGATGTGGGTTTAGAACCTATCTTTGCCTACACATGTAGGATCAATACCCTTGACGAAGTTGAATAATGTTTTCACGATATGGTTCGGTTTAACAGTCTCAGGCATGGCTGAAGATCGTACATAGATGTATAATGGTTGGAGTAGGAATGGACATCATTCTAATGATTGGGTAGCCAATACCAAAGATTTTGTGGACCATGTATTCTCCTTGTCATTAACCGGCACTGTCAGATGCCCTTGTAGACGGCACGAAAACAGTATATTTCTTAATAAGGAAAAAGTTAGCCTAGATCTTTGTCAGTTTGGATTTATGTCCGGATATGAGGTGTGAGAACATCATGGTGAGGTAGTATCCAACCGGAATGTAGAAGAGGAGGAGAACAATGATTGGGCTGGCGATGATGCGATGCATGAGATGCTAGATTCGCTACATCCAGAATTAAACCTAAGCTCCAAGGATCCTGCCACACCAGAGGTTTCCAGATTTTTCAAACTACTAAAAGACTCTGAAGAGTCGTTGCATGAACACACAGATGTGAGTATACTCGCTTTTGTGACTCGGCTCATGGCCATTAAGTCCAAGTGTTTTTTTTCTCGAACAATTGTTACAATGAGATTTTAAAGTTATTAGGAGATGTGCTCCCAAAGCCCAATAAGTTGCCTAAAGACATGTACCATTCAAAGACAATTATCAAAGGTCTCGATATGGATTATGAAAAGATTGATGTGTGCAAAAATAATTGTATGCTTTTTATGAAGGAGCATGCGGGAAAGAAAAATGTCTGAAATGTGGACAATCTAGATTTGTGGAAGTTGTTAATGATGAGGGTGACAAGGTGATGACAGATGTTGCACATAAGCAGCTTCACTACTTGCCACTAACTCCTCGAGTGAAACGGTTGTTTCTATCTAAAAAACTGCTATGCACATGCGATGGCACAAAGAAGGTGTTCGTGATAACGATGACCTAATCGTGCACCCTTCAGATGGGGATGCTTGGAAGGCTCTTGACATGTTTGATCCAGACTTTGCAGCTGATCTGAGGAATGTTCGAATCGGCCTCGCGACCGATGGCTTCACACCTTTTGGTCAAATGGCATCATCATACTCATGTTTAGGGATGGCAATCGGGTGGGTAGTACGCGGATATATAGTTCACGAATCCATACCCGCGAGACAAAACTCAACCCATACCCGTACCCATAAACGTTCGTGGGTATGGATCCCTACCCATACCCGTACCCGTCGGGTATTCGCTATCCGACAGATACCCGTTACCCGCCCGCCCACTACAATTTTAGCATTCAACATCAAACAACAATTTTATCACATTTCAAAAACAATTATCATTCCATCGTCATCAAATGATAATTTCAGCACCAATCAACATGTCATAGATAAAAATTGAAAAATTAGAATTTAGGATAATATATTAAATCCAGATGGCCCACATGTTAGATATCCATTGGGTAACGGGTATGGATACTGGATATCCATACCCGCAAAAAATATCCGCGGATACCTTATTATATCCATAACCGTACCCGCGGATACCAAAGTACACCATACCCATATCCAATGGATAATTATCCGCGGTTATTTACCCATACCCGTACCCATTGTCATCCCTACTCATGTTGGCCCGTATTTGTTATTCCATACAACCTTCCACCTTCTCTTTGTATAAAATATGAATTTATATTTCTTTGCTTAATCATTCCTGGCCCAGACTATCTTGGAAAGAACCTCAATGTCATGTTAAAACTCTTGATTGAAGAGTTGAAGGAGCTTTGGAAAAGAGTTGAAGCATACGATGTTTTTAAAAAACAGATATTCAAACTTCGAGTTGCGTATTTGTGGTCGGTGCATGACTTCGTGGTGTATGCTATTTTTACTGGTTGGAGTACACATGGTAGATTGACATGTCCATATTGCGGTTCAGATACAGATTGCTTCTGTCTTGCTCATGGTGGAAAGATCACTTACTTTGATTGTCATCGACACTGGTTGCCGAGGAAACACCCCTTTAGGAGCGATAAGGAAAACTTTATAAAGAACACCGTGGTCACCAAAGGACCGCCTAAACGTCTTAACGCAGCTGAAATATATGCTCAGCTGAACAACCTTGTCCTAAATGAAAAGGAGGACAAGTACGAAGGATTCGGAGTGGACCACAACTGGACACATATATGTGGTCTCTTGGAGCTCCCTTATATGTTGTCATTGATTCTTGTGCACAACATTGATGTCATGCACCAAGAAAGTAATGTTGTTGAAGCCCTCATACACACCTGCATGCATTTTGAAAAAACAAAGGATAATCTGAAAGCTCGAAGAGATCTAACAATGCTTTATGACTGACCAACCCAAGTGCTCAATGACAACGGCAAGCCACCACGTGCCTTGTTCTGTCTTACCTCTAAAGACAAGATCGAGGTAATGAGATGGATGAAAAAAAAAATTCCCGATGGTTATGCTGCAGGTTTGAAAAGATCTGTGAATTTGAAAACGGAAAAACTAATTGGGTTAAAGAGCCATGACTTCCATATATTAATGGAGAGAATTATCCTTGTCATGTTTCGTGGTTACATGGCCAACGCCATGTGGCAAGCAATAGCTGAGCTAAGTTATTTCTACAGGCAGATCTGTGCCAAAGAAATAAGTAAAAATATGATGGAGAAGTTAGAGAAAGAAATACCAGTGTTGTTATGCAAGCTAGAAAAAATATTCCCACCTGGATTCTTCAATCCGATGGAGCATCTACTTATTCACATTCCATATGAGGCAAAGGTTGGTGGACCTATACAATATAGGTGGATGTATCACATTGAACGTGCACTCAAAAACCTGTGAGGCATGGTTCGAAATAAGGATAGAGTAGAAGGATGCATCGCTGAAGCTTTTTTGCTAAAGGAGGTTTCATACTTCATGAGTGTGTATTTCGCAGAGGAACATAATGTCTATGCTGCTACAATGCGATACAATGTCGATGAGGAACCTCTTGTCAGTGATGTCAACATTTTCCAATGGAGAGGCACAAGTACTAGTAAGGGCACATTCTACCACCTTAGCATGGATGAAAGAATGTCTGCATTGCTATACATGTACTCGAATATGGAAGAGATGGAGCCATATTTCATGTAAGTCTTTATTTTGCCACATAATTTCTTTGCCAAGGAGCCATATTTAATTACTTATTTGTCGTACAGTAAGTTCAACGAGGAAAATTGGACTTATTCCCATCAGCCTACAAGCAAACAACTATATACGATGTGACGACATTGGAGGCAAGGAAGACCTAAGTTTGTTGACTGGTTTCGGGAGCATGTAAACTCTTTATATTCCTTACTTTGATGTCAATTAGCCTTTTACGCGAGGTAGTCATTTTAATTGTATATTATTTGCAGTGCACAAAGACTCGTCCTCGCGTAGCCACACGTATCTTATGGGACAACTATCTTATGGGACAGTGACTTGCAGAACCTTTGGTCGATACGATGTGGATGGGTTCCGTTTTTGTTCAGACCAATTTGAAAAGTATCGTCTCGTGCAGCCACACGTAACACTGGTGTTCTGACTAGGGCACTCGATGCACTCGGAAGAGAAACTAACTATTATGGCATCATTCAAAACATCCTAGAGTTTAATTTTGCAGGGAACAAAACTTTGAAATTAGTATTCTTTCTATGTGATTGGTTTGACAGCAATAATGGGATTAGACAAAGTCAATATGGCATAATTGAAGTAAAGCACAAGGAACGACTTCGAGGCTATGATAATTTTATCCTTGGACACCAGTGCGAGCATGTCTACTATATGTCGTACCCAAATCCGAAGTTTAAAACATGGTGGGTAGTTCACAAGGTGAACCCTAGGGAACGTTTACATACTCCTTGCACTGCTGGTTATCAATTCGAAGACGAATAGGCAGATGATGTTTATCAAGAAGAAGAATTGCCAACCACTTTTACTGTCGATAAGGGTGTTGCACTAAACTCACTAGTCAGAGACTGTAATGATGTCACTGCTAATGAGTGTGTTGCACCGAAACGAAAACGAAATCCAAGGAACAAAAAAGCCACATTGCGAGCTTTGGATCGAAGAAGACTCCTTGATCGTGATTCCGATGAATTTTGATGTGTAATGCATAATTTAATTTTATTTGATGTATTATTTGATTTGTATTAATTCACTTAATTTTATGGAGCTAATTTTCTTGTTTTTCAAGATATTCTATGTTTACCGGTGTGATCGATTCGATGGAATTGCGTTCTCGTGGCAAATCTTCATCACAGGCGGGTTGTGGTAGTAGCAGCCGTAGTCGGCGCTCTATATCTAGCATGGAGGACGCTATGAGGGAGCAGCAAGAAAAGTTTCGTGAAGAGCTGCGGCAACAACAAATGACATTCCTCCAACAGCAATCAGAGTACATGGCTGCTTACAACGCATAGGCGCAACAAGCAATGAATGTGAGTGTCTAATTTATTCTCAACACGGTCGGTATTGGTCCTATAACTATTATATTGTATTTGCAACAGTCTTGGTTTCCAGAGCAGGCACAGCAGCAACCATTTGTTTTCCCTCAATTTTAGCCACCGATGCCTCAGTGGGGATTACATGCTTCGCCACCTCCACCTTAGGTGCTTCAATTTAGTTAAGACTTGTCGTTTGTATTAACCTTTCAAATCTTGACTAAACTTGATTTTGTACGGATCCGGGATCATGGGCCACAACATGCCACCACAGGTGATACCAGCTCCAGGAGGAGCTTAAGTAGGGGAGGGAGCTACTACAGGAGAGGTTAGTTTGACAAACAATTTGTTTGAATAGTGGTCATGTAAACACTGTTGTTATTAATGTCTTCTTTTTCTTTAGAATCCAAACCCGTTACACGACTTCGTCAACAAGTTTTTCGCTTCTGGAGGAAGCGGTCACAACTCCAACGATCCCGATATGTGATGGTTTGAGTTATTCGCTTCTGGAGAGAGTTATTATGTTGTAATGGACTATTTGTGAACTGTGATGTTGTATTTGTGAACTCTGATGTGGTGAACCATTTGTGAACTACAATGTGGTTGTGAAAAAGTGTGATACAATGTGGTTTAATGTTTCTGTCATTGTATTGTGATTATATTGTTGATGAAATTGCTATTGCGATTATACTGTTGATGAAATTGCTATTATGATTATACTTTTGATGAAATTGATGTTATTTTTTGCATTTTTCAAAATTTTTTCTCCGAAAATGGTAATTTTCGGCGGCCAACTCGACACCGCCGAAAATAAGCCTCTACTGTTTTCGGCGTTTTCTGTTTTCGGCGGCCCAGCCTGGCTTATTTTCGGCGGCTAGTATGTTGGCAGCCGAAAATAAGCTATTTTCGGCGGCTAGTCCCTGGCCGCTGAAAATAAAGGCTTATTTTCGGTTGATTTTTTCTGGCGGCCAGGAACCACCGAAAATAAGCCTAAAGCCGCCGAAAATAACTTATTTTCGGCGGCTCCTGGCTGCCGAAAATGACTGTAGCTGTTATAGTCGACGATCACGAGTGCTTTCTCCTCCTCTTCGTTATTGTCGTCGTATATTAACCCCTAATTTTTCATCTTTTTCACGTCTCTGTCTTCCTAACTAGGAAAGAGGAACAAGTTCGAACCTTATGCTATCTTCACCAGCTTACCTATCCTCAAACACATGATCAAACTCTACTCTATAAATATTATAGTCTACAATACAAAACAGTGTAAAACCATGTTCTGAGTGACCATATGATAAACTGCTACACACGGTCTTAGTTGTTGGCTCCACATTTATACCCACCTAACCAACAGAATACATAAATTTTTATGCTATTAAAACGAAATCTATCTATATGATATATAGAAACCATAGTAACGTATGGACATCTAACTGATCATTCAGTCGTTTATGTACATGCGAGAAGTCCTGCAGTGAACATTGAACCACTAGTTGGTTGACAGTGTCTAACACCTTCGGTCTTCAGATCGATAGGGGCTAGGAACAAGCTGAGCTCTTGTATCGACTTGGGCTAGTCATATTCACTTTCCGATATTTCTACTCATGTCGACTTTGCCAATTTAAGCTACTTGACTTTCTACCAAGTACAGCTGGGATTGATGTTTTCGTAATCCACGTAATCATGCCTTGTCTCCATCAGATCTCAGGCGGCAGTTGGCTTGGGAAAAAATTCTGTACATACTGGATATAAACACTATCTTTTATATCCTCTCACATCCACCATTTGAAGCTCCACAAAGTCAGATCAAAATTTACAAAATAATTCTTTAGTAATTTGTTTTTTCTTCTATTTATATGAACCAGCAGTTGATATATGTGATGGACTGTAAAAGAGATCATTTACATCTGGTATGTGGTATGTAAAGAATTTTTTTCGTTGGTTTGAGCTCCTTAATGGCCGAACAAAGCTAAGTCAGCGCCTGTACCATGCGACTAAATGACTAAGGGGGTGTTTGGTTAGAGGGACTAAAGATTAGTCTCTAGTTTTTAGTCTCATTTAGTCCCTTTTTTGCCAAACACTAGGACTGAAATATGGACTAAAATGATTTAGTCTTTAGTCCTTTACATATGTGCTAAAAGGGACTAAACAATATTAATTTCATATTTACCCTTCATTTAGTTCAATTGTACTAATAGCAGAAGAATGTTAAAGTCCATTTTAGTCTTCTTATAAGTCATTTAGTATATTCTTACTATTTTTAGCATCTAGAACCAAACATGCTAGGGACTAAACTTTAGTCCCTTAACTAGAGTTTAGTCCCTAGACTAAAGAAACCAAACATGGCCTAATGATATGGCAAATGGTTTATTAACGCGGATAGACACCCGGTCAATGCGGTTTAGCTCATTACTACTCGAGTACCTCGTGCTTACAAGCTCCAATTTCCAACCAAGAGAGCAGGCTAGAAGCAGCTAGCCTCGACCTCGAGACTGTCTCGTCTATTTTGCACTTGCCAAAAGTCAAGGGACAGAGACTGCCATATGGGGGCAATCAATACGCCGAGTATGTCAAGTATGGAAATGTTGCGCTTGCAGTTGCAGTGAGTGGTACATGCAAGCGACGGGCTGATCGGTGCGTCGTCGCCGCGCACCTTAACCGTCGCTGTGTTGGAGTTTTGACGTGGAATTCGTCAAAAATTGCGCAGGTTGTCTGGCTGGTCTGAGAGGCAAAAATCAAAATCAGGTACTACCACATCCTACAAAGGAATCAAAGATGTAATTTCAAAACTAGTATTCAGTCAAACTTTCTTATGTTTGATCATTTTTTTTACAAAAACACACATAATATTTAGTATTACTAAACATACATAATTAGATTTCTATCTTCGAATATATTTTTATAGACTACTTATGTTGGCGCCCTTTTTGTCAAACACTAACTATCTCTAGGCCTCACTAACGGAAATGAGGCCTTGGAGAACCTCTCTGCGAGATGGTACATAAGATGTAAGACAAATAACCATCGGTCAATTTTAGATCACTTCTATGTTGACGCCTTCTTGGGCTAAATAGCAACAAACCCTAGGGCATTCTCGTGATGAGCAAGACCTTAGGTTCAACTCTATAAGGTGTCAGACGATTTGTGATAGGTCACCTGACCGTCTGCGATAGGTCGCCGAATTGTCCGCCATGGTGCAGAGAGATCTTGGGTGAAGTAGATCTTGCCCCCTGTGACCGTGAGGGACCTCGTCAGGGTAAGATCCTACGGTCGTCTTAGGGTTGTTATGCCATCTAAGATGGCTCTAGACGACGTAGAGTCAAATAGAGCTAAAGATAGGAGTTGTAGAGCTACAACTAAGGCTACGCTACATCTAGATCTAATGGATGAATAATAAATAAGGTAAAGTAGATTGGTTCGATTGGAATGTGTTCGGGGGTTCTCAATCGGTCGTACCCTTTTATATTTATAGGAGGAGGTCCGGACCCGTTCTTAAGCGAGGTCCAACAGAATCCCACGGATAGGTTAGGATAATCATGTGTGGGATAAGTACTCTCGCCCGAGTTAATATGATCGCGAACCGTTCGGGTTATCCAACGTACCTTCCAGTGTGTGGACCATCCGAGACACAAGGTCGGACCGTCCGGCCATGCTCAGGTGCCAAATATGATGCTCAACATATGCCCCTGCCTTTTGGTGAAGCTTGGTGAACCAAAAGAACCTGGTACTACCACACTCTTTTGCAAAAACAATAGAATCTGCAACTTGCCTTGTTCCTGAAATATGACCTCTAGCGCGATGTAAGTCAACGGCTCTTGCGATCAGATAATATAACTATTTGATAGAACTCTAATGCATAGAGGTCATTTAGGATTGCATCTTCTTCATCCATATCCACCTAATCATCATGTTAATAAGCAAAAACTTGTGGTGCCCCCAGCCCGAATAAGCAAACGGAATAGGCAAGTAATACAGATTCATTATCGTACCATGCCACACTTGAGTAGGACAACGCATCAGCAATGAGTAGATTCGAAAGTACCACAACATCTTAGGAGGTGGATGAGCAGGCGACCTTGGTTGCACCACTTTTTGGGCCAGTTTAGTCGGTCTTTGCCTTTGCATAGATCACCTCTTTGACTTTGATTGTTTTATGGACCTGTTGTGCGAAACGACTTCCCCTTCATATATTTAACAAGAAGCTGATCAAAAGTTGGGCCAACATTGTCGAGCCGGCCAGACGTCTTGAAGGTGTTTTGCTTCCTAGTACCTACTTTAGGGATGTGGTTTGATGGTCTGAGGTCGCTGATGCTCCTGGTTATCTGTGAACCGTCCGGCCTTTATAGCCGGACTGCATGCGTCTCCTCTATATTGTTCGACCTTAGTGCCCGAACTGTCCAACGTACGCAGGGCAGGTGACTGTAATCGGGTATTCGATCGTGGTTGCCCCAGTGCCTCTGGTCATATTAACCTTTCTTTTGTGCAGAGCCTTCTAGGTAACCACTCTATGTGATAGATTTGGCGTGCGCGGATCACCAATGTGGCCGCACACGGCCAAACCAAGACTTTCTTGTCTGTCGGTTCTAATGTGCTAACAAGGACAGGTTGTATGTGAAAGGGAAATGTGCTCTTGGGCCATTTCTAGTATAGTTTTGGTGATTAAGTGCCCAACACATATTGAGTGAGTAATTATGTGCCAAATGATGGATGAAGTGCAAATTAACAAGAAGATATGATTCTAGACTTAGTACATTGTTTTTTGTGTACTAATATATTTTTCTAAGTGCTAGAATCAGAGAAAAGAGAAAAAGGAAAAAACTTGGCTGGAGCAGCCAAGACTCAGCGCAGTCTGGCACACCAGACTGTCCGGTGGTGCACAGGACAGTGTCCGGTGCGCCAGGCTGGCTTCTGGCGAACTGGCCACTCTCGGGAATTTATCGGCGGCGTACGACTATAATTTATCGGACTGTCCGGTGGTGCACCGGACTGTCCGATGAGCCAACGGCCGCCAGCGCAACGGTCGACCGCCAAATCCGCAGGCGACGTGTGGCCCGCTCCAACGGTCGGCAGGAGGCACCGGACTGTCCGGTGTGCACCGGACAGTGTCCGGTGCGCCAACGGCTACAATTCTGCAACGGTTGGCTGTGCCATTTTAGGAAGGCGATCTGCACCGGACCATGAACAGTGCCTGTCCGGTGGTGCACGGGACTGTCCGGTGCGCCACCCGACAGAAGGCAAGAATTGCCTTCCCAGATTGTCTCCAACGGCTTCTAGCTGCCTTGGGGCTATAAAAGGGACCCCTAGGCGCATGAAGGAGTCACCCCAAGCATTCTTTGATCATCTCTAAGCACCAAGACTCCATTCTCGCGCATTTGATTCTTTATGATAGTGACTTGAGCTCTATTTGAGTAGAGAACTCCTCGCATTGTGTTGTGAGCTCAAGTTGTGGGTTGTGTGCATGATTGTGCTCGTGCTTTGAGTCTTGTGTGTGTTGCTCTCCCCTCCCTTACTTCCTTGCTTCTTTGTGATTATCATTTGTAAGGGCGAGAGGCTCCAAGTTGTGGAGATTCCTCGCGAACAGGAGATAGTAAAAGAAAGGAAAACACCATGGTATTCAAGTTGATCATTGATCACTTGAAAGGGGTTGAGTGCGACCCTCGTCCAATGAGACGCCACAACGTGGAGTAGGCAAGTGTTATACTTGGCCGAACCACGGGATAAATCACCGTGTCTCTTGTGCTTGTTTTCTTTGTGACCATTGTGTTTCACAAGAGCTTGGTCCTTGCCACTTGATTCTATTGAGCTAACACTTAACCAAGTTTTGTGGCTACAAGTATTTGATTTTTACAGGATCACCTATTCATCCCCCCCTCTTTAGGTGCTTTCAATTGGTATCAGAGTCGTTCTCTTCACGCAAAGGACTACTCGCCCGAAGAGATGGATCCTAAGGGAAAGGGGATGGTGGTCAACGACAAGACAAAGGAGTCCATCGTCAATGAGCCAAGAGATGATAAGCCCTCGGACTCTGGCCGAGTCATAAGAAAAGAGACGGGAAGAAGAAGAGGCGCATTAAGAAGATCGTCTACTACGACAGCGACGAGTCTTCTTCTTCCCCAAGAGACGACGAATACAACGAGAAAAAGAAATTGGTTAATTCAAATTTTTCTTTTGATTATTCTCGTATTCCGTTTAATTCCAATGCTCATTTACTTTCAATTCCACTTGGGAAACCTCCGCACTTTGATGGAGAAGACTACTCATTTTGGAGTCACAAAATGCGTAGTCACCTATTCTCTCTCCATCCAAGTATTTGGGAGATTGTTGAAAACGGAATGTTTTTTGATAGTACTGACAACCCCGTTTTCATTAATGAGAAAATCCATAAAAATGCACAAGCTACCACTATTTTGCTAGCATCCTTGTGCAGGGACGAGTACAATAAGGTGAGCGGCTTGGACAACGCCAAGCAAATCTGAGACACCCTCAAGATTTCTCATGAGGGGAACGACGCCACCATGATCACCAAGATGGAGTTGGTGGAAGGCGAACTGGGGAGGTTCGCAATGATCAGGGGAGAGGAGCCAACGCAAACGTACAACAGGCTCAAGACCCTGGTCAACAAGATCAAGAGCTATGGAAGCACGAGATGGACAGACCACGACGTCGTCCGACTTATGCTCAGGTCCTTCACTGTTCTTGATCCTCATCTTGTGAACTCAATCCGTGAGAATCGTAGGTACACAAAGATGACGCCCGAGGAAATACTCGGAAAGTTTGTAAGCGGGCGTATGATGATCAAGGAAGCAAGATATGTTGATGAGGCATTGAATGGCCCAATGCCCATCTATGAGCCTCAAACCGTTGCTCTCAAAGCAACAAGCAGCAGGGAGGCGCTACCTAGCAAGGTGGCGCAAGTTGAGGCGGCCGGGCTAAATGAGGATGAAATGGCCCTCATTATCAAGCGCTTCAAGACGGCGCTAAAAGGACGCAAGGAGCATCCCAACAAGAGCAAGACAAAGGGAAAGTGCTCCTGCTTCAAGTGTGGTAAGACTGGTCACTTTATTGCTAACTGTCCCGATAATGATAGTGACCAAGGACAAGAAAAGAACGGGAAGAGGTAGAAGAAGAAGGCCTACAAGAAGGCGAAGGGCGAGGCACACCTAGGCAAAGAGTGGGATTCGGATTGCACTTTGTCCGACTCCGACGACGAAGGACTCGCCGCCTCAGCCTTCAACAAGTCGTCTCTCTTCCCCAACGAGCGCCATACTTGCCTAATGGCAAAGGAGAAAAAGGTAAGCGTTCGAGAAACTTCTAAATATACTACTTCTAGCGATGAAGATTCTAGTGATGATGAAGTAGACTATTCTAGCTTATTTAAAGGTTTAGATAGAGCCAAGGTAGAGAAAATCAATGAATTGATAGATGCTTTAAATGAAAAGAATAGACTCTTAGAAAAGTAAGAGGATATATTGTATGAAGAACATGATAAGTTTATTAGTGTACAAAAATCTCTTGCTTTAGAAACTAAAAGGAATGAGATTTTATCTTCTGAAATTTCTGCTTGCCATGAATCTATTTCTAGTTTGAAGAGCGTTAATGATGAGTTAAATGCTAAGTTAGAAGTAGCTAATAAGTCTAGTTCATGTGTGGAACATGTCGTAATTTGTAATAGGTGCAAGGATTTTGATGTTAATACTTGTAATGAACATCTTGCATTCATTACTAAATTAAATGATGAAATTGCAAGTCTTAATGCTCAACTTAAGACTTGCAAGGTGGATTTTGATAAACTAAAATTTGAAAGGGATGCCTACACTGTTGGTAGACATCCCTCTATTAAGGATGGGCTTGGCTTTCGAAAGGAAGCCAAGAACTTAACAAGTCAAAGGGCTCCCATTTCCGCCAAGGAGAAAGGGAAGGCCCCTATGGCTAATAGTGCTCAAAGGAATCATGCTTTCATCTATAGTGATAGAAAATTTTCTAGAAATGCTCATAGGAGTTATGCTTATGATTCACATGCTATGATTGCTTCAAGTTCTTCTTTTGTGCATGGTAGAAATATGCCTAGGAAAAATGTTGCTCATGTGCCTAAGAAAGTACGCAATGAACCTTCTACAATTTACCATGCTTGCAATACTTCTTTTGCAATTTGTTGTAAGAATAAGAAAGTGATTGCTAGGAAGTTGGGGGCCAAGTGCAAGGGAGACAAGACTTGAATTTGGGTCCCAAAGACTATTATAACTAACCTTGAAGGACCCAACAAGAGTTGGGTACCTAAAACCCAAGCTTAATTTGCCTTACAGGTTTATGCATCCGGGGGCTCAAGCTGGATTATCGACAGCGGATGCACAAACCACATGACTAGGTAGAAGAAGATGTTCACCTCCTACATCAAGAACAAGGATTCCCAAGATACAATCATATTTGGAGATGGGAATCAAGGCAAGGTCAAAGGCTTAGGCAAGATAGCCATCACAAATGAGCACTCTATCTCTAATGTATTTCTAGTAGAGTCGCTAGGCTATAATCTGTTGTCTGTTAGTTAATTGTGCCACATGGTCTACAATTGTTTATTTACAAATGTTGATGTGTCTGTCTTTAGAAGGAGTGATGGTTCATTAGTATTTAAGGGTGTACTAGATGGCAAACTCTACTTAGTTGGTTTTTCGAAAGAGGAGGCTGATCTAGATACATTCTTAATGGCTAAGACTAGCATGGGCTGGCTGTGGCATCGCCGTCTAGCACATGTTGGGATGAAGAAACTCCATAAACTTCTAAAGGGAGAACATGTGTTAGGACTGACAAATGTGGTTTTCGAAAAAATAGACCTTGTGCAGCTTGTCAAGCAGGCAAACAAGTGGGAAGCGCTCATCACAGCAAGAATGTGATGACCACATCAAGACCTTTGGAGCTACTTCACATGGACCTCTTCGGACCCGTCGCCTACCTCGGCATCGGGGGAAGTAAGTATGGTCTTGTTGCTGTTGATGATTTTTCCCGCTTCACTTGGGTATTCTTTTTGCAGGATAAATCAGAAACCCAAGGGACCCTCAAGCGCTTTCTAAGGCGAGCTCAAAACGAATTTGAGCTCAAGGTGAAGAAGATTAGAAGCGACAATGGGTCCGAGTTCAAGAACCTTCAAGTGGAGGAGTTCCTTGAGGAGGAAGGAATCAAGCACGAGTTCTCCACTCTCTACACACCACAGCAAAATGGTGTGGTAGAGAAGAAGAACAGGACGCTTATAGACATGGCGAGGACGATGCTTGGAGAATTCAAGACGCCCGAGCGGTTTTGGTCGGAAGCTGTGAACATAGCTTGCCACGCCATAAACCGGGTCTACCTTCATCGCCTCCTCAAGAAGATGTCGTATGAACTCCTAACCGGTAACAAACTCAACGTTTCATATTTTCATGTATTTGGGAGTAAATGTTACATTCTAGTGAAGAAAGGTAGAAACTCCAAATTTGCTCCCAAAGCTATAGAAGGGTTTTTGTTAGGTTATGACTCAAATACAAAGGCGTATAGAGTCTTCAACAAATCATCGGGTTTGTTTGAAGTCTCTAGCGACGTTGTATTTGATGAAACTAATAACTCTCCAAGAGAGCAAGTTGATCTTGACGATGTAGATGAAGATGATGTTCCAACGGACGCAATTCGCACCATGGCGATTGGAGATGTGCGACCACAGGAACACCAAGTACAAGATCAACCTTCTTCCTCAACGATGGTGCATCCCCCGACTCAAGATGAAGAACAGGTTCCTCAAGAGGAGGCGTGTGATCAAGGGGGAGCACAAGAAGAACAAGTTATGGAGGAAAAAGCACCACGAGCCCCTCCAACTCAAGTTCGAGCGACGATTCAAAGGAATCATCTCGTCGACCAGATTTTAGGTGATATAAGCAAGGGAGTAACTACTCGCTCACGTCTAGATAATTTTTGTGAGCATTACTCGTTTGTTTCTTCTATTGAGCCTTTCAGGGTAGAAGAGGCCTTGCTAGATCCGAACTGAGTGTTGGCCATGCAGGAAGAGCTCAACAACTTCAAGCGAAATGAAGTTTGGACACTGGTGCCACGTCCCAAGCAAAACATTGTGGGAACCAAGTGGGTGTTCCGCAACAAACAGGACGAGCACGGGGTGGTGACAAGGAACAAGGCTCGACTTGTGGTAAAAGGTTATGCCTAAGTCGCAGGTTTGGACTTTGAGGAGACTTTTGCTCCTGTGGCTAGGCTAGAGTCGATTCGCATTTTGTTAGCCTATGCCGCTCACCATTCTTTCAGGTTGTTCCAAATAGACGTGAAGAGCGCTTTCCTCAACGGGCCAATCAAGGAGGAGGTGTACGTGGAGCAACCCCCTGGCTTTGAGGATGAACGGTACCCCAACCACGTGTGTAAGCTCTCTAAGGCGCCCTATGGACTTAAGTAAGCCCCAAGAGCATGGTATGAATGCCTTAGAGATTTTCTAATTGCTAATGCCTTCAAGGTTGGGAAAGCCGATCCAACTCTTTTCACTAAGACTTGTGATGGTGACCTATTTGTGTGCCAAATTTATGTCGATGACATAATATTTGGTTCTACTAACCAAAAGTCTTGTGAAGAGTTTAGAAGGGTGATGACACAGAAATTCAAGATGTCGATGATGGGCGAGTTGAACTACTTCCTTGGGTTCCAAGTGAAGCAACTCAAGGACGGCACCTTCATCTCTCAAACGAAGTACACGCAAGACTTGCTCAAGCGGTTTGGGATGAAGGACGCCAAGCCCGCAAAGACTCCAATGGGAACCGACAGACATGTCGACCTCAATAAAGGAGGTAAGTTCGTTGATCAAAAGGCATACCGGTCTATGATAGGGTCTTTACTTTATTTATGTGCTAGTAGACCGGATATTATGCTTAGCTTATGCATGTGTGCTAGATTTCAATCCGACCCAAGGGAGTGTCACCTTGTGGTCGTTAAGCGAATTCTTAGATATTTAGTTGCTACGCCTTGCTTCGGGATCTGGTATCCAAAGGGGTCGACCTTTGACTTAATTGGATATTCAGACTCCGATTATGCCGGGTGCAAGGTTGATAGGAAGAGTACATCAGGGACGTGCCAATTCCTAGGAAGGTCCCTGGTGTCTTAGAGTTCAAAGAAACAAACTTCTGTTGCCCTATCCACCGCTGAGGCCGAGTATGTTGCCGCAGGACAGTGTTGCGCGCAACTACTTTGGATGAGGCAAACCCTCTGGGACTTTGGCTACAATCTGAGCAAAGTCCCACTCCTATGTGATAATGAGAGTGCAATCCGCATGGCGGACAATCCTGTTGAACATAGCCGCACAAAGCACATAGACATCCGGCATCACTTTTTGAGAGACCACCAGCAAAAGGAGATATCGAAGTGTTGTATGTTAGCACCGAGAACCAGCTAGCCGATATCTTTACCAAGCCTTTAGATGAGAAGACCTTTTGCAGGCTGCGTAGTGAGCTAAATGTCTTAGATTCGCATAACTTGGATTGATCTATAGCATACATGTGTTTTATGCCTTTGATCATGTTCTTTTATGCATATTATTGCTTATTTATGGTGCTCAAGTTGTGCAAGGGATCCCCGGACCTCACAAGTCCATGTGTGAATGATGCACATATTTAGGGTGAGAAATGGTACAACTTGACCCTTTGAGACTAACCGTGTGCTTGAGTTTACTTAATTTAGTCTCAAAGGTGGATTGAAAGGGAAAGGTGAACTTGGACCATGCAAGACTTCCACTGCACTCCGATGAGAGGGCAATTTACTCCAAGTTCATCTCCATGCTCTTATTGCCCTTTTACTCTTAATTGACGATTTTGGTGAGGCAATGGGGTTTCAGGGCCAATAATGATCACGTTTTGCTGCTTAATGCCAAAGGGGGAGAAATTAAGGCCAAAGCAAATGGATCAGCTACCACTTGAGAACTTTGAAAAACTTTGAAAATAGTAGAGTTAGAACTTTTGATTTGTCAAAATACTCTTATTGTCAAAACTTGGTCTCTTATGGGGAGAATTTATGATTATGGGAAAAAGGGGGAGTTTTTGGATCTTGATCATTTTCTCTCTTGGATTATCTCTCTTTATGCCCAAACAAGTGAGTTTGACTTAGAGATAGGAAAATGAATTTGATTTGCAAAAACAAACCAAGTGGTGGCAAAGAACGATCCAAATATGTCAAATCTTGTAAAAGACAATTTTTGTTCTCAATTGCATTGATGTTGCACTTCTATTTGTTGCTTTTTGATGTGTTGGTATAAATCACCAAAAAGGGGGAGAATGAAAGGGAAATGTGCCCTTGGGCCATTTCTAGTATAGTTTTGGTGATTAAGTGCCCAACACATATTGAGTGAGTAATTATGTGCCAAATGATGGATGAAGTGCAAATCAACAAGAAGGCATGATTCTAGACTTAGTACATTGTTTTTTGTGCACTAATATATTTGTCTAAGTGCTAGAATCAGAGAAAAGAGAAAAAGGAAAAGACTTGGCTGGAGCAGGAGGCACCGGACTGTCCGGTGCGCCAACGGCTACAATTCTGCAACGGTCAGCTGTGCCATTTTAGGAAGGCGATCTGCACCAGACCATGAACAGTGCCTGTCCGGTGGTGCACCGGACTGTCCGGTGCGCCACCCGACAGAAGGCAAGAATTGCCTTCCCAGATTGCCTCCAACGGTTCCTAGCTGCCTTGGGGCTATAAAAGGGACCCTTAGGCACATGAAGGAATCACCCCAAGCATTCTTTGATCATCTCTAAGCACCAAGACTCCATTCTCGCGCATTTGATTCTTTGTGATAGTGACTTGAGCTCTATTTGAGTAGAGAACTCCTTGCATTGTGTTGTGAGCTCAAGTTGTGGGTTGTGTGCGTGATTGTGCTCGTGCTTTGAGTCTTGTGTGTGTTGCTCTCCCCTCCCTTACTTCTGTGCTTCTTTGTGATTATCATTTGTAAGGGCGAGAGGCTCCAAGTTGTGGAGATTCCTCGCGAACAGGAGATAGTAAAAGAAAGGAAAACACCGTGATATTCAAGTTGATCATTGGATCAATTGAAAGGGGTTGAGTGCGACCCTCGTCCAGTGGGACGCCACAACGTGGAGTAGGCAAGTGTTATACTTGGCCGAACCACGGGATAAATCATCGTGTCTCTTGTGCTTGTTTTCTTCGTGACCATTGTGTTTCACAAGAGCTTGGTCCTTGCCACTTGATTCTATTGAGCTAACACTTAACCAAGTTTTGTGGCTACAAGTATTTGATTTTTACAGGATCACCTATTCACCCCCCCCCCCTCTAGGTGCTTTCAGTATGTCAATCTTCATTTCTTGTAATCTCAAATGGTCTTCATTTATAGTCAATTGTATTTGCTAACAGAAGACATTATAATCATTGGTGTTATGAAAAAAGAGTTGTGACATTTACAATACACAAGCGTTTTCAATTCCTCTATCGGAAGAATTGTGTGCAGCAATTTAATGGCACCATTCTTAAGTAACTCATAAAATATTTTATCATACTTAGCAACATTAAATGTAAACTTAACTTTCCCCTTTTGTACTGAATGTAGGGGAGAGCGAGCAGAAAATTTTGCCTTAGCTAGCCAAACAAGCTCAACGACATGTAACTTTTTGGCTCATCCCCTGAGCTACTATCGTTGAGATATTCATCATGGGGCTCATGGGGGTGCTTATGTTTATGCCAACCTTCTCCACTAGGACGATCATATGTGACTTTTGGTATTCTGGATGGTCCAACCTGGGTGGTCGAACGGTCTATAAATGAGTCGACCGGTCCGGTACTATACCTAGACTGTCTGGTCGTGTCGGGCATCGCCTGCAAGCCTCATGGTGGGCTTGTTGTCACTCTGGACTGTCCAGCGCAAGGTGTCAGATGGTGAATGTTTTAAGATTAAGTATCTAAATATTGCTCTTGCCAACTTAGGAGAATGGTGCCAATGGCAGCTGCTATCGTTTGATGGCATGGCATATCAACCAGTCAACATCAACCGCCACGGTTCCAGCGCTAGTCGACATGTATGCGCGGTTGATAGAGCTACTGACCGATCGGTACCGACTGTGTGGGGTCACGAACAGTCAGTACCGACTGGTCAGTATTGCCCGTCGCACTGCTACCACGGCCAGTAGGGTCAGGCAATTGTCAGTTGTCACACAATGTTTTATGGTTGGTTCATTTTGTTTTTTTAATTATATATATATATAACTTGAACCTAGTCTATAAATGGAGAAGTTCTTGAGTTCATTCACACAACCCTCACTTTAAATTTCTTTACCACCTCCTCGGTCTCCTCTCATGGTCATTTTGTTTGAATCAGCCAATGTCTCAGTGTCTTCATTCGGCTCTAACAACAACATGATCGAAGAAGAGTTCTTCGAGTTGTTGCAGCAAGGAATAATGTAGCAAGGGAAAAGCTTACCTCTAAGTCTTCCACGTCAAGGAGTCGACTGAGGCGGCGTTGAAGGTACATCAACCGAAACCGTGAAGCCGCCCATGACTGGTCAATGCACGACTAATTCACCTACCCATGAGTCTATCTATTGTTCTACTTTCATCAAAGGTACCACATGTGGAGGAGCCTCTTCCTTCACATACTAGAGATGTTGGGTGAGCACTCCCCCTACTTCACTCTTCAAATTGATGCAGTCAATCGAAGTTGATTCTCCCCCCCCCCCCCACTAGATTGCATAGCTGCCCTATGTATTCTTGCATACGGTAGCGTTGTCGACCATCGATGAGTGCAAAAATGGGGAAAAGCTACACCTTGGAGTGTCTTGAAGTTTTCTGTAGAGGTGTTACTGAATGTTTTGGACTAAAGTACATATGTCGTCCCACTGTTGTTGACCGTACCCTAGGCATCTATTAGCTTGGGGGATGGGATTTTCTGGTATGATAGGGAGTATAGATTACATGCATTAGAGGTAGATGAATTGTCCCATTGGATAGAGGGGACAGTTCACAAGAGAGGACATCGGATCCCAACTATCATGCTCGAGGCAGTTGCCTCATATGACTTGTGCATGGCATGTTTTTAGGAGTGGTGGGATCGAACAATGGTGTGAATATGATCAACCACTTAAGGGTGAAGCACCAAATATGAATTTCATAGTGAATGGTCACGAGTACAACTAAGGATACTACCATGTTAATGGCAATATACCCTCGGTAGCAGGTGTTCATGAAGACTGTTCTGCTCCCACGGACTACAAAGTTTGTTGCGTGCTAGGAGGGGCCACAAAATAATATGGAGAGGACATTTGGGGTGCTCAAAGCTCGATTTCATAGTTTTGCAACCCCAGGTTGTTCTTTCTCCTAGCAAGTACTCAGTGTGAACATATGTGCATGTATCATTATGCACAATATGATGATTAAGGATGAGCATGGAGGATCATACGACATGGATGACTATAAAACAGTCGAGCCCTCCGTTGCAGCACCAATCGTGACCCCCGAAGCATCGACGAGCTTAGCGAGAGGCAACACTTCATGCAAACCTGTTGCATGACCAGCTCCAAAATGATTTATGATTTAATGGAGCATGTTTAGGATCTGTACCACGGCAATTATATTTTCATTTTATTAAAGTAATGCTAGTTTTATTTTTAAAGTATTGTGTAATTTTTATTTAAATTGGACATATGTATTGTGCAGTTTTCTTTACGTAATGTAATGTTTTATTTTCTTTTCTTCTCTTTACGTAATGTAATGTTTTATTTTCTTTATGATATAAATATATTTTATTTACTTTTTCCCTTGCAATGAAATGTCGAATTTCATTTGTAATAAAAATATAAAAAAAAACTAATGTGGCGTTGATGTGGTTGTATGTTGACGATAAATATTGTACTGAAAAGTTATAGTAGATAAAGGATGACAGTGCTTTGAATTCATTTAAGCAAGTAGAAATGAATTCAACGCAGGATCGTCTCCCGATCGGCCATACATTTTCAGTACAGTATTTATCATCAACATGCAACCACATCAACGCCACGTCAGCTTTTGTTCCATATTTTTATACTGGGAGACAGAGGGAAACATGTAACAGTATTTGTTGATCAGTACAAATAACTTTACAGTACAGTATTTATCGTACATTTAAGCAATTTGTGTATACTCGTGTGCATCATGGTAAAAGTGGCCCTGGATTGGGCCTGAGGCCGACGCAAAAACGCCTCTGTCAATCTGCACATGCAACCTGAATTTTTATTTTTATTTTTATTTCATTTCAGAGAAGCAGTGGATCGAGTGGCCACCACGTGTCTGTCCTTGTTGATATATACTGTGGTAGTAAGTAAGTAGAGACAAGTAGCATCATCCAATTCCCCAAACGCCCAACTGCAGCAACTACTGGCACGCGAGGGAAGATGCTGTGTGGCCCGTTGCTGTGCCCTGTGCTGATTCTTTTGGTCCGGCTGCCGGGCGGCCTCGCTCTCACACTGGCATCGGCGCATCGCCGTTGGGCGTGGCCCATGGGCACTAACGGTTGTCTTAACTTCCACAACCGACCACGACCATGCGCTCCCATGAATGGCTAACACTGCCTCGAACCGGGGCATGCAGTCACATAAAAGATGTCGGACTCGATCCAAATCGGATCGCCCCCCGGCCGGTCCTGTGCCTGTGCTCTCCAATCTCTGAGACTATCGAAGCGTTGTCCTCGTCCATTACTGTCCTGTGCGAGTGGGCACTCGGATCCTCTCTACTCTTGCAGATTCCCACGGCGAGAGACCGGGCCAAGTCGTGGCGACCCATGTGGGCTCCGTGTGCATGGGATGGGCGGGCTTGCATTGTAACCCGTACGTAGGGCCCGTCGCCGTCCGGGGTCGATGGCGCAGCGAAGCACAGTGTCATGTCGTGCACGAGCACGACCAGAGAGCGGCTGGACGGCCATTTCCTCCTCCGGTGGGCACTAGCAGTATAGTTAGTATATAACCAGTGGGCCGGCCAGTCACGGGTCACGGCTACCGCGCGAACGAACGAGCCGGAGCCGGAGCGGCAGTCGGCTAGTCTACACGTACGATCGACGACATGCATGGGGGACCGGGGCAGAGGTAGCACGTAGGGCCGGTGGTGCCGCGCGCGATGCATGGCCCTCCGTATGGCGCTGCCGCGGGACGGCAGGCGCCAATGATGGATGGCCGGGGGCGCGGCAGCGCGTGACACCCAACGTGGTGCTGCGTCCACGGAGGCAGGCCATAAACCCAACCCTGGCCTGCCCCGGCTCCCCGGCCGGCTGCCTCCGCGGCGGCCAGGGCTCGGGGATGTGGACCGTGCGCGCGGCGCCGGGGACACGGGGGTTTTGCCGTGTCCGGACGGGATCGGAGACGGGTAGGGACGTCGCGCGGCGCTAGCTGCTCGACAGCCTCAGGTGCAGGTCCCCCCCTGTGCTGCCTGCATGCTGTACCGGGTCGCATGCACGGCGGATCCTCTGACGACGTGTTGGGTGGCGCTGCTCCATCATATGCTATTTCTTCTCCCGCTGCGGAAAGGTCAACTAGTACGTGCTCCGACTTGTTCGCGTCGTTCGTACGTTGTCACGAGGGTTCGGATCAGCCATCCACGGCCCGGCGCGTTGTCCTGAACACGAGGATAGCCTTTGCGGTTCTGCTAGTTGAGCTTCTTGCATGAACTTTTACAGCAAGATTAATAATTGTTTCATTCCCCGGTGGTGGCGAATCTAACCGACGTTAAGAGTATTAGATCAACTTCATTATATTATATGATAGAAATTTTCTTGAACTTTAGCAGTTTTTTTTTCTAAAATATTTATGAATTTTTATTAGTAAGGTCGGCGGTGGCGATTCGAGCTGATGTTTATTTATTTAACTGCTTCTATATTTTAGCTGTCTGCGTTTTAAAATAATTTCAGATAACATTATTATACCATCAACTAGTGTAAGTATATTATTAGTTTATGATTTGTTATTTATTTTATGTTATAATATTTTTTTGGTCCTTGTCTAACTATAAAAATAATTGTAAATTATTAGGTGTCTTAGTGCCTACATAGATCACAATTTAAACGAAATCCATAGTTTCTCCTCGGAAACCAGTTTCCGCGGTTTGGGAAAAGACAGCCCAACCCATGTACCAATCGAAGGTTCGCCCCAGGTCCCAGGATAGTACAAAAATGGCCGGGAAAGCCCATGTTACTACCTTTTGCTAAGTGGTAAGCCCAGCATTAATTCCCTGATGAGCCCGGCTCATTTCAGTTTCTTTTTACTATAAAGAAGCATAACGAGCAGCTAAGCTAAGCTTCTCACTTCACATAATAGGACAACAAATTTGATTAGAACTACGTTACCGTGGATCACCATATCCGCTTTCTTTCCTCCCATAGGCAGCTTAGGCACGAGAAGATGTGGAAGACATGTTTCCCATTCCAGATGCATGACAGTGGTAACGCACGAGATACAGGTAGAGATGGCAATGGGTACCCGAACCCGAAAACTCGACGGGTTTTACCCGATATGAAGGCGAGTATGGGATGATTTCTTTACCCACGGGGCGCGGGTATGTTAGTGGGCGAGAATCTCTACCCGTTGGGTAGATGGGTACGGGTTTAGGTGGGTACTACCCATACCCATGTACCCATGGGTAAAAGATACCCGCATCATTACCACTATTATCAATAATAAAGCACATATAAGCTAAAAGAAAATCTTTCTCCAGCTATTATTTGTTTAACTATTAAGTTATGTAATCATATGCTTAGTTATATTTTAAGTTGAACTTATTTTTGTGTGTTTATTTGACATTTGGGTCATTGAAATAATAGAATTAAAGACCTTCCTAGCGGGTACGGGTTACCCGACAGGTAAAATTACCCGCACGTTATGGGTAACATTTTATACCCGTGAGTGGATATTGGGTAACCTGGTGGTGGGTATACTTTTTGTTGATGGGTACGCGTATGGGATGACACTACTCGATGGGTATATACCAGTTGTCATCCCTAGACACATGATGTAGAGGTGGACCTCTCACCTCTTTCTCTCCTTCATTATGAGGGGTGTGCAGGCTCCTTTTACAGAGAGATGAGACTTGTCAAGGGTAAACTTAGTGTTTTCCCACATAGCCATGATTAGGGTTTCTTAACATTCCTTTTTTTGCGAATAATGTGACCAACACATGCCTCATTAAAACTCTCAAATCCTAGTAAGAAAATTATAGAGAAAGGGTGCATGGTGATGCAAATTGCATTTGCACTTTGTTGCCTCGTTAAAAACCTTATGTGGGGAACTTCAGAAAAGCCACCTAGGGGAAAAGAGTACAACAGTTATCATCGGGACAGATTTCGATCATCTAGATCTGGATTCCATTGAATCTTCTACAAGGGCTAGCACTAGAAATGTGCTCCCTTTGATCCTTGCAAAATCGTCTCAATGTGGAAAAACACCTTTTCTATAAGTATATGCACACAGAGATTTAGCAAACGAATCACATATTGTTGCAAGGATTATTTCAGAAACTTCACCCCAACTCACTTCTAGAATACACAAGCCAAGTGCACATATCAACATAAAAAGTCACTTTGACTAACGATGTTTAATCGACTGGATCTACATATATCTAATAGAAACTTTCATAAAGGTTGACATATTGATCATCAAGCTGACACCTTCAGGGCATACAACATGATATTCAATGTCCCGCAATTGTGATTGATATTAAGCATTCGCTCCCGTGACAATGACATATGTCAAATTCATTATCCCTCGTAACTCAAACATATTCTTCAAAATATGTGTCTCATTGTTCATCAAGAAAATGAGGATGAATGAGGTTGGGATGTGGGGGATGAATATCTCCTGGGTCCCCGTTGTTGAGAAACCCTAATGAAGGGTTATGTGGGCAAATACCGAATATAGCCCTGAGGGCTATCGCGTCTCTATATATAGAACATGTACCCCTCATATGGAATGAAGAACAGAAAGAGGCCAGATGCCCAACCATATATCATGTGTCTCGTGTGTTTCCTCTGTCGTGCTTATGGGAAGGGAGACGGGTTATCTACAGTTTCTCGCGCCTCTACTGCTGACGGGAGGGAAGGGAGCGGATCTAGCGATCCGTGGTAACGTAGTTCTCAACACGTTATCAGCGCGCTCTACCTCGACGTTGCTGCGAGATCTGATCTGCGTCAACTCTTCGTCACGCCGGCAGGTCTCTGGCCTTGCCGAACTGTCCTACGCGACAGGCTTCGTTTCCATTCGCAGAATCAAGAAACATGGTATGAAATATATAGATCTACTATTCGTCTTAAAAAAACAGAACAGTGGTGACGACTCTGCTGGCCGCGCCGCGCGTACGACCTGATAGAGAGCCCGGAGCATATGAGCTCGATGTGACCCCGCGTCTCTTGCCTGCATCCTCACGCATGCAGCCGATCCTTGCGCCTGAAGCGGCTCTGGCCGTCATGCAAAGACTAGTCCGCGTGGGGAGAAAAGAACGGATCGTGTGGGCAGTTTCTGGCCGAGCAAGGCCACATGAACTCCACTAATTGGTCCAATATCATGTGTGGGGCCCAGTGACTTGCATGCTTGCATGCATTCTATCTTGATGGTGCGTGTGGCACATACATGCACGACTGCACTGCATGCAAGTCACGAGCGGGTCATCCGGCTAGATAAACAATGCGGCCCCATTTCCATTTCTTTGACCAGGCATGACGTGCGGCTGAAAAAAAAATCAAAAAATGAAACATATGCTATTAACTCTATTTATTCTATGTTGCAAATAAAAATAGAATAAAAACTTGTTTTATATTGCAGTTTCATCCATAATCAATTATTTCTTGCAGTAAATAATTAGTGGAAAAATGCATGTGAAGACTATGTTGAGCATTTTTATACGCTCTAAATATTTATGATGTGTTGAGCTTTTGGAGTCACGTCGAGTGATTAAATTGTATAATGGGTACTCAGACACGCCGATCAGGCTGCGTTGGTAATCGGCTGAGTTATGACATTAGTTGAATATTGACTGCGCCCTGGCAACACGACGCAATATTTGTGACGTTCGAACTTGGCTGCGTCATGTGATTGCTATGTCGCGCTCTCCATTAATCGGATCGCTCCCGGTGAGTTAGACCGTCATCGCTGAGTCGCGTATTTTTTGCATGCCTTGTAGGCACTGTCTGTCTGACGCAAGCCAAAATTGCGCCTGTTGCGCACGTTGCGTGGATTTATCGTGTACCCCAATTACCGAGCCATAACTGTGCCTGTTGCGCTTATTACGAAGGCTTGCTATATTGTCGTAGCCCTGATGGCCGCAACCGTGTTGCCGCCAGATACGCTGGAGCTTGTACTCGCGGAATGTGGTGGGTTATCCAAGCCCCTGAAGTCACAGCATAGTGCAACCTTCGTAAATAATTTCGTTTAGCTCTATATTTTGTTTGACATGTGTTGTGTGGCTTAATATATTTATATATATCGCCAAGTGGCCATAACAACTTTGACAAGCTCTATGGTGCTTGTAAGATCTGGGAAGTTAATGAAATACCTATGAAACACAAATAAATAATCTCTGCTCTCTCCTCATACATAAAGTTTTACCCGAAGTAACCCGAAGATATATAATATAATGCATGAAAGCCTTTTTGGCATAGAAGACATCACAAATTGAGATTTTATTAGTAAGCAATAAGACCTTGTCAGATGAATAAATGCTAGAATCTCAGTCATACATTGCTCAACCAGATGTTGGCACATTCCTATTTGTCGCTGAACGACATGAAGCGAACCTTGAGATAAATGGCTAGTACATTAGCAACACGAAGTTGCGAGTACATCGAAAGGTAATTCTGAGAATTTTTTCACAACGTTGGTGTGAAAAAACATTGTGTGTTCTCATCGAACCACTTTACTCGGGGTTTATGTAGCAGAACTACATTGTATTCCACCCCTTGGCATGCTTACCATAATCTATATTTGATCTACCAGAAGTAAGAAAAGTACAAATATAGCCATGGAATCCCACATCACCACAGAACTTGAAGCTACATTAGGCATTAATTTGTCCTTGGTTTTTGGCGTTGGAAGAGCCACAATTCTCGACCGCAATACTGTCATTGATGATAATTTGTGATAGAAATATGAAGATCTTGTAGAGACATGTTGTATCCTCTCTACTCCTGGTGATTTCTTCGTATGAGAGCAGTACTATCTGTTGTTGAAGATGGATCCTAGGCGGATACCAGTCTTGTTTCGTTCTTGCCAAGCATTTATCATCATTTGTTTCATGAAAAGCTAGTTATATGGTGATTTTTCCCAGATAAAAATGAATTCTTGGCCTTGCCTGTTCTATTCCAAAGCTTCTCTTTTTGCCGAACAACGAAGAGATCGAAATAATGCTTTTATAGAACAAAATGGTATATAATATGAGGAGAAATATTTGCCCTGCTGGCAGCACCACAATTTATTAACTATTGTTATAATTTCTCTCTCAAAATTATAATACCTAAAATGTTGCATAAATCGATACCCAATTTCAGAACGGTATGAGTAATTGGATAAACCATGGGCAATAATAAAATGAGCTGGACTATACATCTCTGCATATAAAAATCTTTGCTTGGCAGCATTTGCCTGATGTCGTGCACTTTACTACCAATATAAACACACATTTTCCTATGCGCCTCAAAGCACAATGCAACCAGTGAATGTCCTTGTGAGCGCTAAACCTTGATGGTCATTTTACTTGTTGACCTGAAGTGAACTAATGGCTCCAAACGACGAATGGTATGCATCAGCCCCTGAAGGACCCTTCTGGATAACATAGTGTTGTGCATATCAGTCTAAATCTTAATGATTGACTGTGTATTTGGTAATAAAAACAATAAGTTTGCAGAATTGTAACCATGAAGCAACTTGTTGTTGCATGTCTCGCTGGATGTTGAGACTAACCCTTCATGTTGAAGGACAAATATGTAGTATTCATGCCACTACATTAATCTAAGTCTAAAGCTCACTGCATAAAACCCCTATCTGTAATGTGCGTAAGATTTCCCAAATAAATCACCATAATAGCATACATTGGCCACGACTGGATGATTGTGGTTGGGGATTTTATATGTATACTTTTAGAACATCTCGACATTAGGGGGAGGAATGCCCATATAGTGTAATGCCTCAATATTCTATTAAACGCACAAAAGCCAAATTGAACATGTCGTTCGGTGTCTACTCCTGTGTATATGGAGTTTGCTAGAAATCGTTGAGGAGTAACCATATTGGTTTGAATGCTTCTACCTGATGTAGATGTGGATATACCCGGGATTAATATCGTATCCACATTTGACTTATTGGCATTTGATCTATTCTGCGGGGACGCCTGTGGATATGGTCCATTGGCCTTAGTCAAAGCATATGTTCTGATTGCAGATTCACGTGGTCTGTGATAACTCTCCTCTGATTAATTCACCCTGATGGTGATTTACCTCACGAAGAGGTTCATCTTGATGATGAAATTCCTAGCAATGCGCACAATATCATTGTGCTGGGAATACGGAACAATGAATTTTTCGTTTTGGGAAATGACGGAGATCATTATTAAATGTGGGAGACAAATGTGTCGACACCTATCTTGCCTCTCTAGATTGCAAAGGGATCCAAAACAAAGTCCTAGGCATGAGTGTTTTAAGCTCTCTTATCGGGTCATTGATAAATGCAATCGGGGCCGAACCAATAATCGCAAAATGAAAGTCACGAGCTTGAAGTTCGGACATTTATGGGCACTATTGAAATAATGTGTGGTGAATGTGATGGTTCAAGTGGTCTTGTGAGAGACCCATCCCACATATGTGTTGAATAACCACTATTCCGCTATGTATTATATCTGGCAAATGGCATGAATTAAAATATGCAGTTAATAGGATTCTGAAGATCCGTCATGAGATCCTAGGAGGACTCATATCTTTGAATTATAAAATATGCAACATATAAATATAGTACCGAATAATACATTCCCGACGAATGAACACTCTCCTATGTAGAGAGAATATCTCCTATTTGAGATTATAGTTCCTAGATGGAACCTTTCCAGAAGACATAAAGTCTGTGTTAAACACCAAAGTTTGATAATCCCTATAAAGGGATAAAGACCCATACAGACCCGAAAAAGAATAAGATGAGGTACCAAAGGACTTGAAGTTCACCGAATAAGCACATGTGCATTCCACGAGTTTTACTCATGGTATTTTCCACTTGATGTGGAATTACGGTATCCTCTAAAGCCCCGATGGCAGAAACCTATAAGGTTTAGGTGTTACTGGCAAAAATATCCCCATTGTGCTAGAATGACAGACTATAACGATGTATCTGATCGATGAAAAATCCCTGATGGATTACGATCTTTGATGGACTTTTGTTACACCATCATAGATGTTGCAATGGATGAACGCCTGGAGCGATGTGTCATATTTAGAATATGTACTATTGCAACTATATTATCCCCTAAGTCCTATATAAGGACATGTTACTTGCTTTGCACAACTATGTATAAATCGTGGTGTAAGATAGAAAATGATAGCACCCCAACCTCGTCCATTCTCGTTATTGCAGATGAACAATGAGATATATATCTTGAAGAATATGCTTGAGTTATGAGGGATAACGACTTTGACATATGTCATCGTCAGGGGGAGCGAATGCTTATATTGATCATAATCGTGTGACAATAAATGTCATATTATATGCCCTGAAGGCGTCAGTTTGATGATCAATATGTGAACCTTTATGGAAGTTTCTATCAAATATGTAGATCTAGTCGATCAAACACCACTAGTCGAAGTGGCTTATTTATGTTGATACGTGCACTTACCTCGTGTATCCTAGAAGTGAGTTGAGGTGAAGTTCCTGAAATAATCTTTGCAAGGATATACAATCTGTTTGCTAAATCTATATGTGCATATACTTTCAGAAGAAAATATTTTGCCATATTGATACAGTTTTGCAAGGATCAGGGGGAGCACATTTCTAAAGTTAGCCTTTGTAGAAGATTCGGTAGAATCTAGATCCCAGAGGATCGAAATCTGTCCCGATGACAGTTGTTGTACTCTTTTTCCCTTGGTGAGTTTTCTTGAAGTTTCTCACATGAGGTTTTTAACGAGGCAACAAAGTGCAAATGCAATTTGTATCACCATGCACTCTTTCTCCATATTTTTCCCACTGGGTTTTTTGGAGTTTTAACGAGACATGTGTCGGTCGCGGTATTCGCCCAAGGGGGAGTGTTGAGAAACCCTAATGAAGGGTTATGTGGGCAAACACCGAATATAGCCCTGAGGGCTATCGCGTCTCTATATATAGAACATGTACCCCTCATATGGAATGGAGAACAGAAAGAGGCCAGAGGCCCAACCCTATATTATGTGTCTCGTGTTTTTCCTCTGTTGTGCTTATGGGAAGGGAGACGGGTTATCTACAACTTCTCGCGCCTCTACTGCTGACGGGAGGGAAGGGAGCGGATCTGGCGATCCGTTGTAACGTAGTTCTCAACACCCGTGACTCAGGCTTAGTTAGTGGGCTGTTGGATGGCCTCAATGGGCTGGACGAGTTGGGCCCATGTGTTAGTCGAACGGACGCATCCAGAAGAAGACCACTACTACATATACCACTATTTGAAACGATTAATTTTCGCTTATTAAGACGTTTCTAAAGTGTCCAAATTTGATAGAGTCGCAAAAGTTGTCCCACATTTAAGACTGTTGCAAACCGTCTTAAAAAGGTGTTATATAAGACGTTTTTAGTTTATAACCGTCAAAAATATATCTGTTTAAGTCATTTTATCCGGTAAACCGTCCTGAACTATGTTTTGTTTAAGACACTTTTTCTAGACAATCGTCGAGGATATGAACATTTTAAGTCACAAGTCATTTATTAAAATGTTTAAAATATTCCATACTAATAGACACTTATGATATAAAAGTTGTCTTATTTAAAAAAACTAATATTGGACGTTTTGTGAACTGTCTTATTACGATTTAAACAGATTGACTTAAATGACAATATATTCTTCAATTTATAATCATTTTGAGATACCGCACTATAATAATTTGAAAGACAAGTACATACACATATATTTAATAAAATACAATTAATATAGTATATATGAATACCAATAATTTTTTCATTCATAAGTGTACTCTAAATCCAAACAAAAACACTCAAATAATCTAGCCTAATAATATGTGCACCCCTCCTACCTATGTTCCATGGCTCCATTCTTGTTGGCCTCTTTCTCCCAACCATTTCACCAAACCAATCCAAGTGCATATGGTAGTTGTGTTATGACTCCAACATAAATCAAGCAGCGCTACTACTAAGAACACCATTATATCTTTCGGAAGGTCACTCCTATGCCACGATAGTTGCATGCACACTTCGCTGCAAGTCAAAACCCTTCTTGTTCGCTGCGACTAGATTAAAGTCATTCAGACTACTACAGTTGTAATCCATAGAGATAAAATACTGTAGAAAAAGAAGAAGCCGATGGATTAAATCCGCAACGAACATGCAAGAACTTTCTCAGCGACTTCATGAGAAATGAATTATATAAACCCATAACATGATACTCTATTATGAAGTTGCAAACTTATATGGTAAAATAAAACATGTATCATTTAGCAACCTGTCCTCAATCAATTGAATCAGAATGTCCTTCCAACCCCAAATTCTTAATTATTATTAAGTTTTATGATGTGCTCTTACAATGTTACAATTGTACTCATGCATGGTGTTACCTTTTCATGTTTGTCGAGATGACTCGAAACTCATTGTTCCTGAACTGTTAGTTAAGAACATAAGTTAAAAACCATCTCATAAGTTTAAAACCATCTCATAAGAACACATAGCCAAAAAGCTTCATATGGCCACAAAGCTTAGTAATTATAATTCAGCTTCCATTTGGTCGCATATAGCTTGCTTCGCACTGCAATTTTGGGGTTTTAATAACTTGGTTATCTGACACATCCTTTTTAACACAATCAAGTTTGATTCCTACCACAATCGGTTTGAACTATAGCAATTTTACAGGAGCACTACCAGTTTAAGAACATCATTGGCCCAAGAGAAATGGAATCAACTTGATCTTTTTTTCTTATGTAAAATCAATCCAAAAGCAATACCAATTAATACTTATGCAATCTTAAAATCTAAAAATGATTTAACAAATTCTAGTGCAGTACGACATTTTTTCCTTTAATGGATTCCTTCGCTTGTAAACAACACATATTCATCAGTGAATAAGGCATCAGGAGAGGAGTAATAGACATTCCAAATGGGCATCACCACTAAGAGAGTCGAAACAAAACGAGAGGGCAATCCATGCTTTAGTAATTAGTCAATTATCATTGTCTCACTCTTACCTTTGTCTCACCAGCTGTTCTTTCGTCTCACGGAGTCGTTTCCTCATGACAGCCTCCTCATCAAGTACTGAAAAAACAGGAAAAAATCAAATCAAAATTAGCACGGTCTACCCCAATACTATTACAACTGTTTAATCCCTGAAGCATAATAAGAACAGTAAGGAAGCAAATAAGGAATAGGAATAGAGGGAGGGGAGCCATGGGGAGAGACATCCATCACGAGAGTACAAACATGCGCTTCTTTTATAACACATTTTTTTTCTACTCTTTTTTTCTGTAAAAATAAACTATTTTTTAAAAAATGCATATATATATTTTAATTTATGTGTTTCCTTAGTTTTCATATTTTTTCGAAAGTACAAGCAAACACGTTAATCAAACGCAACGTAGTTAGATATTTTCAAACGTTTAACTAAATATCTCTCTGAACCGGTGTATAGAGTGTATGGTCCTGCCCATGCTCTCCAACATTGTGCTCCATCTTCTCCCCTCATGTCTAGTGACCTCCCTCCTTGCTCTATATATGGAGTGATTTCCCTCTCCCCCATTCTTTAATTAGTTTGTTTCTCTTATATTATGGTAGTACAAATAGTTCATAATTTTGTAAAACTAAAAAACTGATAAGAAAATGTTAAATAACTGAATTATAATATATAAAAGAGCTGTATAGCGTGAATGATTGAAATGTCTTGTATATGTGGAGAGTATCTATGATGTAGTAAAATATAGTAGAAACTACATTTAGGGCCCCTTTGGTAGGGCTTATTTTTCAGCTTCGGCTCTGGCTCATGCAAAAGTTGTGCCAAACACCTCTTTTTCAAATGGCTTCACCAGTGAAGTGCTTTTCCAAAATGAACTAGAGGGCATGAGCCAAAAAAGTGGCTCACCCGGCTTCAGCTCACGTCATTTTTGCACAATAGCCCTTCCACCAGTCCAAAATATTTTTTTTTGGGTCCTGCCCTCAATCCTTAGCCACGTACAGGAGAGATAAACTATACAAGGGTCTTTCTGAAAAACAACCTATAAGCCGTTTTGCCAAATAATTTTTCAGAATGGCTTTGGCTCATCTAAAGAAGTGGTTTCACCTCGTGAGCCAGAGCCAAAACCGTTTTTAGAGAAGCCAGAGCCCTGCCAAAGAGACCCTTACATGGCCTTACGCATGGCAATTGCACCGTCTGAACGGAGAACGCGAGAACGCGAGTGTAGATTCGCACGTGAAAATACACAAAACGGCATCGGCAGCCTGCCAGTGTGGGCCTTCGCTCCGCGGATCGGCAGTTGCCAAAAATTTGGGAGTGGAAACGAAAAACCCGCCCGCTCGCCTCTCCCGCTCGGAGGTGGCTAAAAATTCGCGAGGGGTGTTTAAAAAATAAACGGGAGGGAAGCCCAAAAGACGCCGCGGCCGGGCGGATACCAAAAATTTCGCTGCCGCCTTCTCGTCTTCCTTAAAACCGCTGCTCTTCAACATCAATTTCGCCGCCGCGGCATCGCGCCTGATTGTTCTACTACCCCGCCGCGCCTTGGCATTGCGCCTGAATCCTGATTCGATTTTCTGCTACCCCGTCGCGCCACCGCATCTCGCCATGGTGTCCTCCTGCATCGTCCGCCGCAAGCGCTCCCGGTCGCCGACACACTGTTTCGACTCCGGGAGCCGCACGCGCCCACGCCCCTCGCCGTCCTCCCCCGACGTCGGCCGCAAGCGTTCCCGGTCGCCGCCGCACTGTTCTGACCGCGAGGGCCGCAAGTGCACGCGCCCCTCAGCGTCCCCCTACGGCGGCCCCAACCGCTCCCTGTCTACATCGTGCGGTTTCGACTCCGCGCGGTTTGAGCGCGCGCGCCTGACGACGGGAGATGGCAAAGTCGCGGCGGTGGCATCGCTCTCCGACGATATGCTCCTGGAGGTCTTCAAGCGGCTGCCGCCCCCGCGCGACGTCATCCGCTGCGCCGCGGTGTGCCGCCGCTGGCGCCGCGTCATCTCCGGCGCTGGAGCGGCATGTCTTCCCAGGCCGCCTAGCCATTTCGGTTTCTTCCGCAACTACGGTCCATCGCCGCTGCCCCCGTTCGTGCGCACCGCGGGCCTCTCCCTTGACATCAGTTTCCTCCCGGTGCCGCCCGCGTGCGGCGCGGTCCTCGTCGACTCCCGCAACGGCCGACTACTCTTGCGGGAACTCGGCCCTGGCTACCCTCGCGAACTCAGGCTCCTCGTCTGCAGCCCGCTGGAGAAGGCGTACGTTCGGGTGCCGCCTCTGTGCATAGCGGAGCACATGGTGGCGTGTAGCGTGCTCGTCCCGGGGGAAGGCGATGCATTCCGCGTGGTGGTTGTCCTCTTCGGCAACGACCCGAAACACTTCAGTGTTCTCGTCTACTTTTCGATATCTTCCGCTTGGGAGTCTGCCACTGGGCCGGTTCATCGGAATCTGGTCCCTCGTCAAGGCCCATCAGTCGTCGTCGGAGATGTCATGTACAAGCTGCAGAGCGAAGAGAAGTACATCATGGTTGTCGACGCGGTCCAGATGACTCTGTCGGCGGTGCCCCTTCCTGATGCCAGAACGCTCCTCTACGCTGGTAACCACTGGATTGGCAGGACACCGGACGGCCGGCTTTGTTTCTTCGTGATCAGGGAGCAGCTTACTCTCGCCACCTGGGTTCTCCAAGCACCTGGGAAGTGGGTGGAGCAGCAACCCGTGGACCTGCGCACGCTGATGCACCCGGCGTTTATGGGTGATCTCGCCCACATGAAGCTCTCGGCGAAGATGTCGGACCAGCTCCGTGGCTTCAAACTTGTGAGCTTCGCAGCGTTCTGTGAGGGTACATGCACGCTGTTCTTTGTCATGGCAGATTGGGTTGTGATGCTCGACCCTAGGACGAGGAGACTGCTGAGGCTGTGGCGCAACAGTGATGAGTCGCGGCCATTGGGTGATGTATACCCGTGTGAGATGCTGCAGTGGCCGCCAGTGCTTAAGAACTTTGGCGGGTCTGAATCAGATGAGGCGGGTATTTAAAATACGACTTGGCGGCGTAGTGTTTGTGGTGATTTGACTAGAAAAGTTGTGTGCCACGCTATATGGCCGCTTATTGTCATGAATCCATGTATGTGAACTGAATTCAATTGGGAAAACACGGATTTGAATGAATTCCAATTCAATGTATTTTTCCATATAGTTTTCTTGTTCGGACAGTTTTTTCATTTGTTTATTGTAAATCTTTGAAGATGGCACACTATTATAGCCCTATTTAGCTTTGTTGTCCAAATTTAGGAATAATATCTCCAATATTTCAAATTTCAATCAAGCTTGTCTGCTAGAGTCATAAGACATGGAGCATGATGAAGTGTATCTTGGGTTTTCTGAACTTTGTTGATGTTGGCTTCTAAGCTGACTCCAATTAATCATATATCCATGAAGTCAACTGAAATTTGCTGGTTAGCTTGACATTCATACCCCTTTTCATGACTGCTTCCTAGCTAGTTCGTTGTTTTTTACTCTAATGAATTTTATGCTTGACAGATCTGTCATAGCATTTCGTTGAATGAAAACTTTGCATCGTGATGAGTTGGTCAGGTTTTGAACCTGAACTTCTTATACTCTGCTTTTCAATTGTTAAAGTGTTACTTTAAGTTATGTGAAAATTTACAGGACTTGGTCAATATCAGAAAGAGTTGGTCAGGTTCTGAACTTCTTATACTCAGTTCAAGTTATGTGAAAATGTACAGGAATTTAAAATTATGTTTCCAGTACATGAAAATTTCTATTTGATTTCGTGTGGAATGTGGATGTTGGTGTAGGCAAGTGCTGCTGGTATCTTTTCTACTGCGGCAAAATTAGGACAATTCAGTTGGAGTATACTGATGCTAAAGAAAGCGTCTTGCAAGCTGCCCAGAAGGCACTCGAGTGTGAATTATTATAGTTGTCATTTACGTTACAGCTTCTGAACTAAACAATATCTAAAGCTCTTCACCTCTATGTTTCTGTTTTCAGCTTGGAAAATTTGCAGTTGGGAGAAGTTCAATAAAAACTTGCATTTCTTAGTTTAGGACTTTAAACTATCTTGCACAGCCTCATGTTGTCAGCATTTTTGCAGAGGTATATACCGCTATGGTTACCTAGTGCATCGGGTGCCCAAAGGCGTCAATTTAGTTATAGGTAATGCCTTCCTCGCGCGCATAAAAAAAATGATGTCTGGTTGCATTTCCTAAAACACTGTGACTATATTAAGTTGTACAATCCCCCAATCAAACAAACGGGGATGTAGTTCAGATGGTAGAACGCTCGCTTAGCATGCGAGAGGTACGGGGATCGATACCCCGCATCTCCATTTAGTTCTTTTGTTTTCTCTCTTTTTATGTCTCTTATTTATCCTATTCCAACTGCAGCAGCACGTCTGAATCTGGATTACTTCCTCATCAATGTAGCGAAGAGAAACACGGTTACTAACAACATACAATCTTCATTTTTCTCTGTAGCGTAACTAGGGTCCAAAATTTCGTTTAGAAGATTCGAATTTCGTTTTTGTTGACCAAATTTTGACTTTTGTATTTTTATATTTTTGAATTAAGATCCAGTTAAAACCGGACTGAAATCCGTTTCGAAAGTGAGCGAAAACGAGAAAAAATGTTGAAATTCGGTGTTACTGGAATGAGAAAGTAAACTAGTGAGCAGGGGACATCTCTAATCTAGAGCCTTGTGCTTTGTCTCCTTGTTACAAAGTATAATTAAAAAAACAGAGCCTAAGTCTCGCAGGTAATAAACTCTAAATTTTACGATACAAGCCTTAAGGATCGTAGTATCATGATTATTTCTATTTATTTTTAAATTAAAATTATTTAAGAGATCTAATTTTTGTAAAAAAATATATAAATCATGATCCATTACTATCCCTGCTCCCACGACACAATCGGGATATACATCACATCCTGATAATGGTGATAATTTATAGGTGCATTGAATGACAGCCCTGGCATACTTATCGATCCGAAGGCCTCTTTCATAGTTAATTTTGAAAAATAAAAATGGACACGAAAATCCTGTTTCAAAGGAAACCTGAATGCAAGTTGCCAAATTACGAATGCTGCTTTTTAGCATAAGCATAGACCTAATCATGGAGCATTGCGATATGGATTGGTGCATTTTTTAGCATTTTAATGAAAAACCTTTTGCGCAAATGAAAGAGGTTGTGCTACGCACTAGCGCATGGCCACATATCCAGGGAACTTCAATTCTAATAGACACTGTTTTAGATCCACACGAGGAAAGGAAAAGAGGGAGGATAATTTGACTCACCAATAGGTTAGACTAGCGAACATATGCAAACAATGATAATACAAATATTTCTTGTATGCACTTGAATATTAGAATAATACATAGATCTCTATCAAGATCTTTCTCTACCTGATTTATAGAAACTAAGATTAGGGAGGTGATATGGGGGATTAGACACATAAGTCAACTGATCAATCACCTAAACGGAAAATAGACCAATCAGCCTAAAGCAACAAGCCAATCACCTAAACAGAAAAGGAGATAAACTGTAACACACTTATAGTTAAAACATTTATAGGACCGACGTTAAAACTTGAGCGAAATTTGCAAAAAAAGTAGGAAGCCTAAGATGTCAACAAATTAGAATGTCGTCAGAACACGAAGAACGCGAACATCACCAATACCAATACGCTTCCGTATAAAGTAGAAATCGATCTCAACATGTTTCATATTTTGATGTTGAATAGGGTTGATCGATAAATAGACAACACCGAAATTATCACAAAAGACCAAAGTGTTCTTCGTCATGAGACTATGAAGTTCTTGTAGCAACTGTTGAAGCCAACAAGCCTCAGCCACACCATTGCCAAGTGGCAACCATGTCACACTCGGATTTAATGGGTAAAGTCGGGTGCGTCTCATATGTGCGCCAAAGAAGAACAATACATATAATGACCAAGTGTATATAGATAATTGTCATAAATATTATTACATAGTGGAAGTATCTTACAAAAATAAATGATAACAATAAAGCGAACTAATAATTATTCCTTGGTGCCATCAAGCTGACTGGGAGACGCTGCCTAGATCAACTCGTACTCCTCATTGTAGACCTCCTCCTGGAATACCTTCTCTTCACCTGTTGAAAGGAAAATATGCTCTTGGGCCATTTCTAAGTATTTTGGTGATTAAGTGTCCAACATAAATGGTTATGTGTTAAACTATGCCAAATGGTGGACAAAGTGTAAATCAATACAAAGGTATGATTCTAGACTTAGTACATTGGTTTTAGTGTACTAACATATTTGTCTAAGTGATAGAATCAGAGAAAAGACAAATGGAAAAGACTTGGCTCGAGCAGCCAAGACTCTGCTCAGTCTGGGTGCACCGGACTGTCCGGTGGTGCACCGGACAGTGTCCGGTGCGCCATGCTGGCTCTGGTGAAAAGGCCGCTCTCGGGATATCGTCGGCGGTGTACGGCTAAAAATCACCAGACTGTCCGGTGGTGCACCGGACTGTCCGGTGAGCCAACGGTCGGCCGCGCAATCCGCGCGTGACACGTGGCCTAGCCAACGGTCTGATGGGGGCACCGGACTGTCCGGCGTGCACCGGGCAGTGTCCGGTGCGCCAATGGCTCCAAATCGTCAACGGTCGGCTGCGCTAGAATAGGAAAGAAATCTGCACCGGACTGTCCGGTGCACCAGTCGACAGAAGGCAAGAATTGCCTTCCTGGATTGCTCTCAACGGCTCCTAGCTGCCTTGGGGCTATAAAAGGGACCCCTAGGCGCATGAAGGAGGACACCAAGCATTCTTTGATCATCTCTTAGCACCAAGACATCTCTCTAGCGCATTTGATTCATTGTGATAACAATTTGAGCTCCTCTTGAGTTGAGAACTCCGTGTGTGATCTTAGAGCTCAAGTTGTGACTTGTGTGCGTGTTTGTGCTCGTGCTTTGAGGCTTGTGTGTGTTGCTCTTCCATTCTTACATCTGTGCTTCTTTGTGATCATCTCATTGTAAGGGCGAGAGGCTCCAAGTTGTGGAGATTCCTCGCAAACAGGAAAGAGTAAAGAAAGAAGAACATCATGGTATTCGAGTTGATCATTGGATCACTTGAAAGAAGTTGAGTGCAACTCTCGTCCATTGGGACGCCACAACGTGGACTAGGCAAGTATTGTACTTGGCCGAACCACGGGATAAATCCTTGTGTCTCTTGTGCTTGTTCTCACTGTGTCAATTGTGGTTCACAAGAGCTCTCCTTAGCCACTTGATTTCATTGTACTAACACTTAATCAAGTTTGTGGCTTTAAGTTTCAAGTTTTTACAGGATCACCTATTCACCCCCTCTAGGTGCTCTCAATTGGTATCGGAGCCGTTCTCTTCACGAAAGGGACTAATCGCCCAAAGAGATGGATCCTAAGGGAAAGGGGATGGTGGTCAACGATAAGGAGAAGGAGTCCATCTTCAACGAGCCGAGGGACGACAAAGCCACTAACTCAGGCTCGAGTCAAAAGAAGGACGGGAAGAAGAAGAGGCGGATCAAGAAGATAGTATACTACGACAGCGACGAGTCTTCCTCTTTCCAAAAGGACGACGAATACGAGGAGAAAAAGAAAACGGTTAACTCGAACTTTTCTTTCGATTATTCTCGTATTCCGCAAAGTTCCAATGCTCATTTGCTTTCCATTCCACTTGGTAAACGTCCTCACTTTGATGGAGAGGACTACGGGTTTTGGAGTCACAAAATGCGTAGTCACTTGTTCTCTCTCCATCCAAGTATATGGGAGATAGTAGAAAATGGAATGCAATTTGATAGTACGGATAGTCCCATATTTATGAATGAACAAATTCACAAAAATGCACAAGCTACTACTGTGTTGTTAGCATCATTGTGCAGGGAGGAATATCATAAGGTGAGCGGCTTGGATAACGCCAAGCAGATTTGGGACACCCTCAAGATCTCGCATGAGGGGAACGACGTCACCATGCTCACCAAGATGGAGTTGGTGGAAGGCGAACTATGAAGGTTCGCAATGATCAGGGGGAGGAGCCAACTCAAACTTACAACAGGCTCAAGACCCTGGTGAAAGTCGCCTAGAGGGGGGGGGGGGTGAATAGGGCGAAACTAAAATTTACAAATATAAACACAACTACAAGCCGGGTTAGCGTTAGTAATAAAGAAACGAGTCCGAGAGAGAGGGTGGAAAAACAAATCGCAAGCAAATGAAGAGTGTGACACACGGATTTGTTTTACCGAGGTTCGGTTCTTGCAAACCTACTCCCCGTTGAGGAGGCCACAAAGGCCGGGTCTCTTTCAACCCTTCCCTCTCTCAAACGGTCCCTCGGACCGAGTGAGCTTTCTTTTCTCAATCACTTGGAACACAAAGTTCCTACAAGGATCACCACAAGATTGGTGTCTCTTGCCTCAATTACAAGTGAGTTTGATCGCAATGAAAGAATCAAGAAAGCACGATTTCAAAAGCCAAGCGACAAGAGCGACAAATAACACACGGATCACTTTCTCTCTCAAGCCACTAATCACTAATGATCTCTTTTCTCAATTGTGAAACTTGGAGAGATGGAGGCTTTGAATGTGTCTTGGAATGGATTGCTAGCTCTTGTATTGAATGTTGAAGGTTGGAATGCTTGGATTTATTGAATGGAGGTGGTTGGGGTTGTATTTATAGCCACCAACCACTTCCTAGCCGTTGGGCCATTCTGCTGAGCGCGGACGGTCCGCCCTCCTGGTGCGGACGGTCCGCCCTTGAAGATCAACGACTGAAAATGCAACGGTCAGCAGTAACGGCTATATCAACGGCTATATTGCATTTAATGCGTCGTCAGATGTCAGACAGAGCCAGTCGCGGACGGTCCGGTCGTGCACCCCGGACGGTCCGCGAGGCCCCCTATAATTCATTTCTCCGAACCCGTCACCTTCGGGTTTTTCGGTTTCTTACCGACCGGACGGTCCGCGCCTGAGGCCGGACGGTCCGCGCGAGGGCTCGGACGGTCTTTGCTTTTCCTCCGGACAGTCTGTAGTGGAAACTTGTGTTTTTGCATTGGTTCTGTCCGAGGGTCATTCTTGTGTCGCGGACGGTCCGCCGCAGGAGCCCGGACGGTCCGCGCTTGGCCTGTTTTTCCAAAAAGCTTCTCCTGTCCGGAATAATCTACGGTATTCCGGACAGTCGATTTAGTATAGTTATAGATGAACCTTTGGCACCTGTATAACATATAATCTAGAGCAAACTAGTTAGTCCAATTATTTGTGTTGGGCAATTCAACCACCAAAATTAATTAGGGACTAGGTGTAAGCCTAATTCTCTTTCAATCTCCCCCTTTTTGGTGATTGATGCCAACACAAACTAAAGCAAAAATAGAAGTGCATATTTGAACTAGTTTGCATAATGTAAGTGCAAAGATTGCTTGGATTTGAGCCAATACAAATACTTACAAGATATGCATGGATTGTTTCTTTGTTTTTAAGTATTTTGGACCACACTTGCACCACATGTTTTGTTTTTGCAAGCTATTTTGTAAATCCTTTTCAAAGTTCTTTTGCAAATAGTCAAGGGTAATTGAATAAGATTTTGCAAAGCATTTTCAAGATTTGGAATTTTCTCCCCCTATTTCAAATGCTTTTCCTTTGACTAAACAAAACTCCCTCTAAATGAGATCCTCCTCTTAGTGTTCAAGAGGGTTTTGATATATCATTTTTGAAATACTACTTTCTCCCCCTTTTGAGCATAATAGGATATCAATTGATAAAATTCTTGGAAACACAAAGTTTTTGAAATTGGTGGTGGTGCGGTCCTTTTGCTTTGGGCTCATACTTTCTCCCCCTTTGGCATGAATCGCCAAAAACGGAATCATTAGAGCCCTCGAAGTGCTATCTTCCCCTTTGGTCATAAATAAATGAGTTAAGATTATACCAAAGACGAAGTCCTTTTGCTCTCTCCCCCAAGGATGGAGAGTGGCTTGGAGCGACGGCGAAGGTTGAGTTACGGAGTGGAAGCCTTTGTCTTCGCCGAAGTCTCCAATTCCCTTTTAATATACCTATGACTTGGTTTGAGATAGACTTGAAAACACATTTAGTCATAGCATATAGAAGAGATATGATCAAAGGTATATAAATGAGCTATGTGTGCAATCTTAGCAAAAGAAATTGCGAGAATCAAGAATATTGAGCTCATGCCTAAGTTTGGTAAAAGTTTGTTCATCAAGGGGCTTGGTGAAGATATCAGCTAATTGATCTTTAGTATTAATGTAAGAAATTTCGATATCTCCCTTTTGTTGGTGATCCCTCAAAAAGTGATACCGAATGGCTATGTGTTTAGTGCGGCTATGCTCGACGGGATTGTCGGCCATTTTGATTGCACTCTCATTATCACATAGTAAAGGAACTTTGGTCAATTTGTAACCGTAGTCCCGCAGGGTTTGCCTCATCCAAAGCAATTGCGCGCAACAATGGCCTGCGGCAATGTACTCGGCTTCGGCGGTAGAAAGAGCGACCGAGTTTTGCTTCTTTGAAGCCCAAGACACCAAGGACCTTTCCAAGAACTGGCAAGTCCCCGATGTGCTCTTCCTATTGATTTTACACCCCGCCCAATCGGCATCCGAATAACCAATTAAATCAAAAGTGGATCCCCTAGGATACCAAAGCCCAAACTTAGGAGTATAAGCCAAATATCTCAAGATTCGTTTTACGGCCGTAAGGTGAGCTTCCTTAGGGTTGGCTTGGAATCTTGCACACATGCATACGGAAAGCATAATATCCGGTCGAGATGCACATAAATAAAGTAAAGAACCTATCATCGACCGGTATACCTTTTGATCCACGGACTTACCTCCCGTGTCGAGGTCGAGATGCCCATTTGTTCCCATGGGTGTCTTGATGGGTTTGGCATCCTTCATTCCAAACTTGCTTAGAATATCTTGAGTGTACTTCGTTTGGCTTAGGAAGGTGCCTTCTTGGAGTTGCTTCACTTGAAATCCTAAGAAGTACTTCAACTCCCCCATCATAGACATCTCGAACTTTTGTGTCATGATCCTACTAAACTCTTCACATGTAGATTCGTTAGTAGACCCAAATATAATATCATCAACATAAATTTGGCATACAAACAAATCATTTTCAAGTGTTTTGGTAAAGAGCGTAGGATCGGCCTTTCCGACTTTGAATCCATTTGCAACAAGAAAATCTCTAAGGCATTCATACCATGCTCTTGGAGCTTGCTTGAGCCCATAAAGCGCCTTAGAGAGCTTATAGACATGGTTAGGATACTCACTGTCTTCAAAGCCGGGAGGTTGCTCAACATAGACCTCTTCCTTGATTGGTCCATTGAGGAAGGCACTTTTCACGTCCATTTGATAAAGCTTAAAGCCTTGGTAAGTAGCATAGGCTAATAATATTCGAATTGACTCAAGCCTAGCTACGGGTGCATAGGTTTCACCGAAATCCAAACCTTCGACTTGGGAGTATCCTTTGGCCACAAGTCGAGCTTTGTTCCTTGTCACCACACCATGTTCGTCTTGCTTGTTGCGGAAGACCCATTTGGTTCCTACAACATTTTGATTAGGACGTGGAACTAAATGCCATACCTCATTCCTAGTGAAGTTGTTGAGCTCCTCTTGCATCGCCACTACCCAATCCGAATCTTGTAGTGCTTCCTCTATCCTGTGTGGCTCAATAGAGGAAACAAACGAGTAATGTTCACAAAAATGTGCAACACGAGATCTAGTAGTTACCCCCTTATGAATGTCGCCGAGGATGGTGTCGACGGGGTGATCTCGTTGAATTGCTTGATGGACTCTTGGGTGTGGCGGCCTTTGTTCCTCATCCTCCTTGTCTTCCTCATTTGCATCTCCCCCTTGATCAATGCCATCATCTTGAGGTGGCTCATTTGCTTGATCCTCTACTTCATCAACTTGAGCTTCATCCTCATTTTGAGTCGGTGGAGATGCTTGCATGGAGGAGGATGGTTGATCTTGTGCATTTGGAGGCTCTTCAGATTCCTTAGGACATACATCCCCAATGGACATGTTCCTTAGCGCGATGCACGGAGTCTCTTCAATACCTATCTCATCAAGATCAACTTGCTCTACTTGAGAGCCGTTAGTCTCATCAAACACAACGTCACATGAGACTTCAACTAGTCCAGTGGACTTGTTAAAGACCCTATATGCCCTTGTGTTTGAGTCATAACCAAGTAAAAAGCCTTCTACAGTCTTAGGAGCAAATTTAGATTTTCTACCTCTTTTAATAAGAATAAAGCATTTGCTACCAAAGACTCTAAAATATGAAATGTTGGGCTTTTTACCGGTTAGGAGTTCATATGATGTCTTCTTGAGGATTCGGTGTAGATATAACCGGTTGATGGCGTAGCAAGCGGTGTTGACCGCCTCGGCCCAAAACCGATCCGAAGTCTTGTACTCATCAAGCATGGTCCTTGCCATGTCCAATAGAGTTTGATTCTTCCTCTCCACTACACCATTTTGTTGCGGCGTGTAGGGGGAAGAGAACTCATGCTTGATGCCCTCCTCCTCAAGGAAGCCTTCGATTTGAGAGTTCTTGAACTCCGTTCCGTTGTCGCTTCTTATTTTCTTGATCCTTAAGCCGAACTCATTTTGAGCCCGTCTCAAGAATCCCTTTAAGGTCTCTTGAGTTTGAGATTTTTCTTGTAAAAAGAATACCCAAGTGAAGCGAGAATAATCATCCACAATAACTAGACAGTACTTACTCCCGCCGATGCTTATGTAAGCGATCGGGCCGAATAGATCCATGTGTAGGAGCTCCAGCGGTCTGTTGGTAGTCATTATGTTCTTATGCGGATGATGAGTGCCAACTTGTTTCCCTGCTTGGCATGCGCTACAAATCCTGTCTTTCTCAAAATAAACATTTGTTAATCCTAAAATGTGTTCTCCCTTTAGAAGCTTGTGAAGATTCTTCATCCCAACATGGGCTAGTCGGCGGTGCCAGAGCCAACCCATGTTAGTCTTAGCAATTAAGCAAGTGTCGAGTTCAGCTCTATCAAAGTCTACCAAGTATAGCTGACCCTCTAACACTCCCTTAAATGCTATTGAATCATCACTTCTTCTAAAGACAGTGAAACCAATATCAGTAAAAAGACAGTTGTAGCCCATTTGACATAATTGAGATACAGAGAGCAAGTTGTAATCTAAAGAATCAACAAGAAAAACATTGGAAATAGAATGGTCAGGAGATATAGCAATTTTACCCAATCCTTTGACCAAACCTTGATTTCCATCCCCGAATGTGATAGCTCGTTGGGGATCTTGGTTTTTCTCATATGAGGAGAACATCTTCTTCTCCCCTGTCATGTGGTTTGTGCACCCGCTGTCGAGTATCCAACTTGAGCCCCCGGATGCATAAACCTACAAAACAAGTTTAGTTCTTGACTTTAGGTACCCAAATGGTTTTGGGTCCTTTGGCATTAGACACCAGAACTTTGGGTACCCAAACACAAGTCTTGGAGCCCTTGTGCTTGCCCCCAACATATTTGGCAACTATCTTGCCGGATTTGTTAGTCAACACATAAGATGCATCAAAAGTTTTAAATGAAATGTCATGATCATTTGATGCACTAGGAGTTTTCTTTCTAGGCAACTTAGCACGGGTTGGTTGCCTAGAGCTAGATGTCTCACCCTTATACATGAAAGCATGATTAGGGCCAGAGTGAGACTTCCTAGAATGAATTCTCCTAATTTTGCTCTCGGGATAACCGACAGGGTATAAAATGTAACCCTCGTTATCCTGAGGCATGGGAGCCTTGCCCTTAACAAAATTAGACAGTCTTTTAGGAGGGGCACTAAGTTTGACATTGTCTCCCCTTTGGTAGCCAATGCCATCCTTGATGCCAGGGCGTCTCCCATTATAGAGCATACTTCTAGCAAATTTGAATTTTTCATTTTCCAAGTTATGCTCGGCAATTTTTGCATCTAATTTTGCTATATGATCATTTTGTTGTTTAATCAAAGACATGTGATCATGTATAGCATCAACGTTAACATCTCTACATCTAGTACAAATAGAAACATGCTCAACACTAGATGTAGAGGGTTTGCAAGATTTTAATTCAACGACCTTAGCATGTAACATGTCATTCTTAGTTCTAAGGTCGGAAATAGTAGCATTGCAAACATCAAAATCTTTAGCCTTAGCAAGCAATTTTTTATTTTCAATTCTAAGGCTAGCAAGGGAAGCATTTAACTCATCAATCCTAGCAAGTAAATCAATATTATCATCTCTAGGATTTGAAGTTGAAACATTGCAAACATGTGAATCAACCTTAGCATTTAAACTAGCATTTTCATTCCTAAGGTTGTCAATCATCTCACGGCAAGTGCTTAGCTCACTAGATAATTTTTCACATTTTTCTACTTCTAGAGCATAAGCATTTTTAACCTTAACATGCTTCTTATTTTCTTTAATAAGGAAGTCCTCTTGGGTGTCCAAAAGGTCATCCTTTTCATGAATAGCACTAATTAATTCATTAAGTTTCTCCTTTTGTTGCATGTTGAGGTTGGCAAAAAGGGTACGCAAATTATCCTCCTCATCACTAGCATTATCATCACTAGAAGATTCATATTTAGTGGAGGAGTTAGATTTAACCTTCTTCTGTTTGCCGTCCTTTGCCATGAGGCACTTGTGGCCGACGTTGGGGAAGAGGAGTCCCTTGGTGACGGCGATGTTGGCGGCATCCTCGTCGTCGGAGGAGTCGCTTGAGCTTTCGTCGGAATCCCATTCCCGACAAACATGGGCATCGCCGCCCTTCTTTTTGTAGTACCTCTTCTTTTCTCTCCTCTTGCCCTTCTTGTCATTATCCCTGTCACTGTCACTTGATAATGGACATTTGGCAATAAAGTGACCGGGCTTACCACACTTGTAGCAAACTTTCTTGGAGCGGGACTTGTAGTCTTTCCCTCTCCTTTGCTTGAGGATTTGGCGGAAGCTCTTGATGACGAGCGCCATTTCCTCATTGTCAAGCTTGGAGGCGTCTATTGGTTGTCGACTTGGGGTAGACTCCTCCTTCTTTTCTTCCGTCGCCTTGAATGCGACGGGTTGAGCTTCGGATGTAGATGGATCATCAAGCTCGTTGATTTTCCTCGAGCCTTCGATCATGCACTCAAAACTTACAAAATGCCCGATTACTTCCTCGGGGGTCATTTTAGTGTATCTAGGATTACCACGAATTAATTGAACTTGAGTGGGGTTAAGGAAAATAAGAGATCTTAGAATAACCTTAACCACTTCATGGTCATCCCACTTTACGCTCCCGAGGTTGCGCACTTGGTTCACCAAGGTCTTGAGCCGGTTGTACATGTGTTGTGGCTCCTCCCCTTTGCGAAGCCGGAACCGACCGAGCTCCCCCTCGATCGTTTCCCGCTTGGTGATCTTTGTAAGCTCATCTCCCTCGTGCACGGTTTTGAGCACATCCCAAACCTCCTTGGCGCTCTTCAACCCTTGAACTTTGTTATACTCCTCTCTACTTAAAGAGGCGAGGAGTATTGTTGTTGCTTGAGAGTTGAAGTGCTCGATTTGGGCCACCTCATCCTCATCATAATCCTTATCCCCTATGGATGGTACCTGTGCACCAAACTCAACAACATCCCATATACTTTTGTGGAGTGAGGTTAGATGAAATCGCATTAAATCACTCCACCTAGCATAATCTTCACCATCAAAAGTTGGTGGTTTGCCTAATGGGACGGAAAGTAAAGGTGCATGTTTAGAAATGCGAGAATAGTGTAGTGGGATCTTACTAAACTTCTTACGCTCTTGGCGTTTAGAAGTTACGGAGGGCGCATCGGAGCCGGAGGTCGATGTTGATGAAGTGTCGGTCTCGTAGTAGACCACTTTCCTCATCCTCTTTTGCTTGTCCCCGCTTCGATGCGGCTTGTGGGAAGAAGATTTTTCCTTCTTCTCTTTGTGGTGAGAAGAAGATTTCTTCTCCTTCCCTTTGTTGGAGGAGCTCTTCTTCTTCTCCTTCCTCTTGGTGCAGGACTCTTCCGATGAAGTGCTCCCGTGGCTTGTAGTGGGCTTTTCGCCGGTCTCCATCTCCTTCTTGGCGTGATCTCCCGACATCACTTCGAGCGGTTAGGCTCTAATGAAGCACCGGGCTTTGATACCAATTGAAAGTCGCCTAGAGGGGGGGTGAATAGGGCGAAACTGAAATTTACAAATATAAACACAACTACAAGCCAGGTTAGCGTTAGTAATAAAGAAACGAGTCCGAGAGAGAGGGTGGAAAAACAAATCGCAAGCAAATGAAGAGTGTGACACGCGGATTTGTTTTACCGAGGTTCGGTTCTTGCAAACCTACTCCCCGTTGAGGAGGCCACAAAGGCCGGGTCTCTTTCAACCCTTCCCTCTCTCAAACGGTCCCTCGGACCGAGTGAGCTTTCTTTTCTCAATCACTTGGAACACAAAGTTCCTACAAGGATCACCACAAGATTGGTGTCTCTTGCCTCAATTACAAGTGAGTTTGATCGCAATGAAAGAATCAAGAAAGCACGATTGCAAAAGCCAAGCGACAAGAGTGACAAATAACACACGGATCACTTTCTCTCTCAAGCCACTAATCACTAATGATCTCTTTTCTCAATTGTGAAACTTGGAGAGATGGAGGCTTTGAATGTGTCTTGGAATGGATTGCTAGCTCTTGTATTGAATGTTGAAGGTTGGAATGCTTGGATTTATTGAATGGAGGTGGTTGGGGTTGTATTTATAGCCACCAACCACTTCCTAGCCGTTGGGCCATTCTGCTGAGCGCGGACGGTCCGCCCTCCTGGTGCGGACGGTCCGCCCTTGAAGATCAACGGCTGAAAATGCAACGGTCAGCAGTAACGGCTATATCAACGGCTATATTGCATTTAATGCGTCGTCAGATGTCAGACAGAGCCAGTCGCGGACGGTCCGGTCGTGCACCCCGGACGGTCCGTGAGGCCCCCTATAATTCATTTCTCCGAACCCGTCACCTTCGGGTTTTTCGGTTTCTTACCGACCGGACGGTCCGCGCCTGAGGCCGGACGGTCCGCGCGAGGGCTCGGACGGTCTTTGCTTTTCCTCCGGACAGTCTGTAGTGGAAACTTGTGTTTTTGCATTGGTTCTGTCCGAGGGTCATTCTTGTGTCGTGGACGGTCCACCGCAGGAGCCCGGACGGTCCGCGCTTGGCCTGTTTTTCCAAAAAGCTTCTCCTGTCCGGAATAATCTACGGTATTCCGGACAGTCGATTTAGTATAGTTATAGATGAACCTTTGGCACCTGTATAACATATAATCTAGAGCAAACTAGTTAGTCCAATTATTTGTGTTGGGCAATTCAACCACCAAAATTAATTAGGGACTAGGTGTAAGCCTAATTCCCTTTCACCTGGTCAACAAAATAAGGAGCTATGGAAGCACGAGATGGACGGACCACGACGTTGTCAGGCTTATGCTAAGGTCCTTCACCATCCTTGATCCGCATCTTGTAAACTCTATTCGTGAAAATCCTAGGTACAACAAGATGACGCCCGAAGAGATACTTGGAAAGTTCGTAAGCGGGCGAATGATGATCAAGGAGGCGAGATATGTTGACGAGGCGTTAAATGGCCCAATCCACGAGCCTCAAACCATTGCTCTAAAAGCAACAAGTAGCAGGGAGCCAGGGAGGCACTACCTAGCAAGGTGGCGCAAGTTGAGGCGGCCAGGCTAAATGAAGAGGAAATGGCCCTCATCATCAAACGCTTCAAGACGGCGCTCAAAGGTCGCAAGGAGCATCCCAACAAGAGCAAGACGAAGGGGAAGCGCTCCTGCTTCAAGTGTGGTAAGGTTGGTCACTTTATTGCTAACTGTCCTGATAATGATAGTGACCAGGATCAAGAAAAGAAGAGGGAAAAGAAAAAGACTTACAAGAAAGCGAAGGGCGAGGCACACCTTGGCAAAGAGTGGGACTCGAATTGCTCTTCATCCGACGACGAAGGACTTGCCGCCTCAGCCTTCAACAAATCATCCCTCTTCCCCAACGAGCATCACACCTGCCTCATGGCAAAGGAAAAGAAGGTATGCACTAGGGATACTATTACATATGCTTCTTCAAGTGATGATGAATCTAGCGATGATGAAATAGACTATGCAAGTTTATTCAAAGGTTTAGATAGAACTAAAATTGATAAAATCAATGAATTAATTGATGCTTTGAATGACAAGAATAGATTGTTAGAAAAGCAAGAGGATCTTTTGTACGAAGAGCATGATAAATTTGTAGATGTCCAAAAATCTCTTGCTTTAGAAGTTAAAAGGAATGAAATGCTTTCTTGTGAAATTTATCTACTTGCCATGAGACTATTTCTAGTTTAAAAAGTGTTAATGATGATTTAAATGCTAAGCTAGAAGTAGCAAATAGATCTAGTTCTTGTGAAGAACATGTAGTGATTTGCGATAGGTGTAAGGACTTTAATGTTGATGCATGTGTTGAACACCTTACTTCTATTGCAAAACTAAATGGTGAAGTGGCTAGTCTTAATGCCCAACTTAAGACTAGCAAAAATTAATTTGATAAACTAAAATTTGCAAGGGATGCCTACACCGTTGGTAGACACCCCTCAATTAAGGATGGGCTTGGGTTTAAGAGGGAAGCCAAGAACTTAACAAGTCATAAGGCTACCATCTCTGCCAAGGAGAAAGGGAAGGCCCCTATGACCAATAGTGTTCAAAAGAATCATGCTTTCATCTATAGTGATAGAAAATTCTCTAGAAATGCTTATAGGAATTATTCTTATGATTCATATGCTATGCCTGCTTCTAGTTCTTCTATTGTTCATCATATGCCTAGGAGAAATGTTGCTCATGTACCTAGGAAAGCAAGTAATGAACCTTCTACAATTTATCATGCTTGCAATGCTTCCTTTGCAATTTGTAGAAAGGATAAGAAAGTGATTGCTAGGAAATTAGGGGTAAAATGCAAGGGAGATAAAACTTGCATTTGGGTCCCTAAGGCTATTATCACTAACCTTGCAGGACCCAACAAGAGTTGGGTACCTAAGACCCAAGCCTAAATTTGCCTTGCAGGTTTATGCATCCGGGGGCTCAAGCTGGATTATCGACAGCGGATGCACAAACCACATGGCGGGGGAGAAGAAGATGTTCACCTCCTACGTCAAGAAAAAGGATTCCCAAGATTCAATCATATTCGGTGATGGGAACCAAGGCAAGGTTAAAGGACTAGGAAAAATAGCAATTTCATCCGAGCATTCCATTTCTAATGTGTTTTTAGTAGAATCGCTCGGATATAACTTGTTGTCCGTTAGTCAATTATGTAATATGGGGTATAATTGCTTATTTACAAATGTAGATGTGTCTGTCTTTAGAAGGAGTGATGGTTCATTAGCTTTTAAGGGTGTACTAGACGACAAACTCTATTTAGTTGATTTTGCAAAGGAGGAGGCCGATCTAGAAGCATGTTTAATTGCTGGCTGTGGCATCACCGTCTAGCACATGTGGGGATGAAGAACCTTCACAAACTTCTAAAGGGAGAACATGTGTTAGGACTAACAAATGTGACTTTTGAAAAGGATAGACCTTGTGCAGCTTGTCAAGCAGGTAAACAGGTGGGAAGTTGAAGCGTCCCCAATCCTCTGGGACTCAAATGTGATACAATTACTAGTCCCAAGAGGCTAGTAAACACATTTATACATCATATGATTCCAGATCTGCTTAAACGAGACAAACCTATAAAGGTGGCGATCAACTTTAAGAGTTGGTCCACAACTCGGGACATATCATCAGAGTGGGGCTGAAGCAGGCCGATATACGCAGCGAAGCAAATCAGCGTTCCAACCGCCACAGGCAAGGTTGGGAACAGTCGTAACCCTTACCCGATCTCCTTTTTCTGAAAAACAACAAATAAGCAAGGGTGAGTACAAACGTACTCAGCAGCCCACCTTCACCCGCGGAATGGGGAAATCAGATATAATGCATGGAATATGTGGAGCTCAGGATATTTTGCAGAAACAACAATATTTTATGCAGAGTTGTTTTGAAAAAAACATTTTGTATTTTTGCAAAGCGCATCCTCTCCAAAAGGAGCAGGAAGTTTTTCAGTATTATAACAAAATCCCCTGGACTAAACCATCCAGGTATCTCAACAGTTCCCACTGGTTTTCATTTTCAAAAACAGCTACTGGAATTCCCGTCCACCATAGCTCACGGCTCAACCGCCGAACCTTTTAAAAACCACTTTTCTCAAACGCACCCTTTTTTTGGAAAACAAAACACAAATTGCCATACCACACCAGACTCGTCCATTCCTGTGGACACAGACTATTCGAATAGGTTTGAACTCTGCGCAGAGGGGTACACTTTACCCACTAGTCCGGCTCTGCGATCTCATAGTTAGTGAGACCCGAATCCGAATCTCTTTCTTTCCCCGCACGTCCTAACCTTAATGGTTATACCGGAAGGAGTCAAGCCACCGCCATGTCCAAACCGGACAAAACATTCCCCCTCCTTATCCTCCCGGTGCTCCTCAGCCTTCATAACCCTGGGGTTGGACCGTACGAGTTCAGATTGAGTGACTGCCCACACAGTCTTGAGTGGTTGTACTTGTCATGAGTACAAGTAGTGAAGGATGACAAACCGATCCTTATATGAGGGGACAATCCTTCTGCTCACGCCTAAACCAGATGAGCCATCACCTTAGGCCCTCCCCTAAACCAGGGAGTCCCTGATCATCCCTACTCAAAGGTGATAAGGGTGAAAACCCTTCATCATACACATTTTGAAATGCATTTTCTTTTGAAAACTCACACCTTTTCTCAAATCATTTGGAACAAGTATATCAGGGATTGATTGCGACAAGCGGCTGGGTGGCCATAATAACTTGTCTCAAAATCATATCATGCATAAAATAACAGACTGAGGGTTGTGGTTGAAAAATCATAGGTAATTTATGCATCAAAGGGATCCAGTGAGCTTGCCGTGCTTATCCGGCGAAGGGGAAGGAGAGCTCGCGGAACTGGCTTTTGGCTCCACCGCCTGGCGTAGACTTGCAGACCTGGCCTCCACGAGACGGCACGAACGCTCCGATACCTATGCAACATGAACAAGCAAACATACAAACCAACAAGTATAGCAACAAATATTTAGTATAGTGGTCAACATAGCGATACATGGATGGGTAGAGTCTTGAGTAGAATATGTGTCATGTGGTGTTGAGATACTACTAGTGGTGGAGTGGAGGTGCTTACCAGGAGGGTGGACTGGAGGCGAAGCGACACTATGCATGTAGCCGGAAGAGCGGAGTAACTGAGTGGGTAGGGTGTTTTCCTTGGCTGAGGGTGTTGAGTGTGTGTGGAGAGGGAGAGGGTAGCTAGGTGTATTTATAGCTGAGTGTATGTGGTGTAGCACAGTGAAGTTCACTGTTGGTGACAATAGTGACGAATGAATCATCTGACTTAGTATGAACAGGAGAGGGATGACATGGTTGGATAGGGAATAATTCGATAAGAATTTAGAAACAAGAATTATTGGAATCTGAGTTTGGAAGCCTAGTTCAAAGGGATCTCAAAGTTAAGCGTGTTCAACTTGGAGGAACCTGAGATGGGTGACCAGATGGGAAGTTCCCACTGGAAGGAAAATCACAGTCACCGGAGTTCGTATGACTGGAATATGGGTCTGGCTGGTCTTAGGTGGACTGGACAACATGATGTATGAGTAGTTGAAATTTGGGGTGATCGGCTAATTGATGAATAGTAACGATGAATAGTAACGATAAATAGCGACGACAAAAAAAGTCACGTAGATATCATCGGTGAGTAGTAACGGTGATGAATAGTAACGATGATGAATAGTAACACTGAATAGTAACGATGGTGAATAGTGTCAGTGAATAGTAATAATGAATAGTAACGGTGAATAATCGTATGAACGAACGATGAACGATGAATATGAACTATGAACGAACGATGAACGATGAATAGGAACTATGAACGAACGATGAACGATCGAATGATCGAACGAACGAACGATCGGAATTTCGGCAGCATAACGGCAGGACAAAAATTATCTGGAAGAACGATGAATATGGACTATGAACGAACGATGAATAGGAACTATGAACAAACGATGAACGATCGAATGATCGAACGAACGATCGGAATTTCGGCAGCATAACGACAGGAAAAAGATTATTTGGACGAACGAACAGACGAACGATCGGACGATCGGACGAACAAACTAAGAACAGGGGGACAAACGATCGAAGAACGACCGAACGATCCTTGTGCTAGTGTGTGCTTGTGTGGGAAGTGGAGTGGGTGTGTGTGGGGGGGAGAGTTGCCATGAAATGGCTTGGGGTGGGATGAGAGGAGGCCCTTGCCCCTCTATTTATAGCCATGGTGGGGGGATTAGGGGGGAGGATGAGAGGATTAGTGGAAGGATGAGAGGATTAGTGGGAGATTAGCATGTATTTGTCTTGTATAAGTGAGATTAGCTTGTAGAGCTCACCGTATGACACTGGAGGCATACGTATACATATGAGCATGAAGAAAGTTATGAAGAAAATATTTGTGGGGACTTCAAAAAAGATTCGGAAGGTATTTCTCAGGAGAAAAATACTTGGAGATATATCAGTGGAATATTTGGACAGTATTTCTGGAAAGAACTTGAAGGGGATTACTCGGGAAATATCTGGGCAGTATTTCTGGAAGAATTTGAGGGGATCACTGGAGAAATATCTGGGCAGTATTTCTGAAAAGAATTTGAGGGTGATCACTGGGGAAATATTTGTAGGATATTTTGAGGAGGATTTTGGAGAGAATATAGACCACTATAATTTATTTGTTGATATCAACTTGCAAACAAACATTTTGAAACAAAATTTGAAATTCATTTTGAATTTAGAGGGAGTTTGAGAAATTATCAAGATTTGAATTTTTGGGATGCTACAAATCTACCCCACTTAAAATGAATCTCGTCCTCGAGATTCGGCTCAGAAGGGTTATGGGTATAGCTTTACTTCAGCTACATACCTTCACTTTGCAGACTCTTCGAGGAGATGGAACTTCAACAAAATCTGGCCTTTGCGGAGCATCTGGTTGCCGATTGCAAACGCTGATTCTGACTACTCAAAGATCATCTTCAGGCTTCTAGGTTTCGCTTGGCGGCTAGCTTACTGAAGAAGCAACGATGCCAACACGCAAACCTTTCTCTTGCGAACTCCCACATGGATTCCTTCCTTGATTGGTCTTCTGGTGCTTCATCAACAAAACTTGGGTGACCACTTCTTATCCAGAAACTTATATGCTTGGATGATCTGGTCCTCCACAAGCTTGATGCATGCCTTCTTCTTATTCTCCATAGCAGGAACCTTACTAGAACACTACCCCACTTAAAAAGAATGAGGGTAGAACTCTTGAATCTTGGGGATTTGAACTCCTTGAAGTACCTCATAACAAGGGTGTTACGGGGCCTTCTTCTGCTGTTTTTGCTTGAGCAGGCAGCGGAGAGATGACTGACACAGGGTTGATTATGGGAGAACCTTCTTCTTATCTTCTCTTCACTATCTTCTTTTCACTGACCCTTTCTTTCTCTTTTCTCTTCCCACTGGAGGATTCAATCAAAGAGTATTACTATCATACACTGGAGGAAACCAAAGACTATGAACCATGTGCAACAGTCTTCAACCCAAGAATCACCAAGCATTGTGATCTTAGGGGCGAGGGAGTGGAAAATGGAGTTTCTTGCGATTTGGCAGAGGAGATTTATCTGGAGTGTGCTTTGCTTTGAGCGAGATGGGAGTTGAGGGAGCTGGTGGTGGGGTTTTATAGGCGAGCGAGGGTGCTCGGGGGGTGTGGAGTGGTAGTGATGGAGCAGGTGCCACATGGCAGCAGACACAACAAGGGGAAGGGGGGCCTGTTGCCGGCGACGATGGCGGTGGGTGCGCTGCAAAAGGGGGCGTGGGTGGCGGTAGTGCGCTGCAAAGGGGGGCATGGGCGGCGGTGGTAGTGCGCATGGAGGCGGGCACGCGTGCAGGGGGCATGGGTGACTGGTGGGGTCAATGACCCAGATGTTTGTGGTCTCTGGTTCCAAGAATCTTTGCCTCTCTGTATGGTAATAACTCCTTCTGTCATCTTTTCCTATTTACTTTGACTCAGGGGCAGTGCTTTGATTCTCACGGTCGGTCCTTTTGACTGAGCGACTCGATAGGTTCCTCTGTAGCTTATTCCATGCTTCAAGGGTAAGCTTTCCGGTATCTTCTTGGGTAAGGTGCTTTTCTCTTGAGATGGGTTAAGGGGAGAATGGAAGCATAAGATGAGGATTAGCTCTAATTTGTTATCTGTGTTTTTAGAGGAAACCTTTTTTAAAAAGAAAGAAAATACACAAGCTCAGCAATGATAAGCACAAACAAATCAAATATTTTGAATAAGGGAAGAATAGAGTTTTTCCAAAGCACGGACTACTCAGATTCGGGGGCTAAGCATAACTACTATTGCTTGGCTCCTGAATGGAGAACTATGCTAAATGCAACTTATGAGCACTAACGTTAAAGCATCACATATGCACTCAAAAGGGGAGAAAACATCAAGCAAAATTCATTTTGAAATGCCCTAGGGGGCACACAATTAGAGTTTTGCAAAACACGAGTATACACGATTACCTCTCATACATGCAGGGCTCTAGCCAAAGTGAAGAAAAACTTCACTACCCAATGCATGCAGAGGACTGGGCATAACTAACTTCAGACCAGGCAGCTTCTCTTCTGGCAAGGCTGGCTCACAACTTCAATCTGAGACATCTCCTGGATGGGTCAAGAGGGAGCTGATGTTGATGACTTCTTCTGGCGACAACTGAGATGGTAAGACGGGGTCGAACTCTTCTTCAAGCGCGACTGGCTCTTGTAGCTCCTCAGAGGGCGGCGGTGCTGGCGGGGTGCTTGCAGCTTCTTCCTTGACTTCAAGGGATGGTGCTGGAATCTTCTTCATGGTGAGGGGCTCAAACAACTCTAGCGGGGGATCTTGGGAGGATTCAGGGTGCTCTTGCTTATCCATAGCCTGAGGGAAGACTAGAACTCCTTCCAAGACTATGGCTCCTTCTGGGAGTTCCCAAGCCTTCTTATCTCCTCTGATAGGGACCGGGTGACCTTCAAGAATCTGGGGATCTTCCGCTCTCATGGGTTGAACTGGGTTGGATGGAGCGGGCTCTTGGATCCGTAGGGCTCTATGTTGGTTATGGGTTACCAAGTAGGCCTCCATCAACTTCTGGACATGCTCATCCTTGGCTTGCTTTAGGGCTTCAATAGCAATGATTTCACGACTTTCCAAGGCAGCTACACGGGCTTGAGCTGTGGTGAGATCCACATGGAGCTTACAGTTGAGCTTCTCTGCATCTTCTGCTTGGGCAATCATCTGACGGTGGTGCCGAGCCAAGAAATCATACTGGGCATCCAGGGTGAGCAGGTATGCAGTGAGGTACATGACTGTGGGGTCGTCCTCAAGCAGCTGCTGTCCTTCCAATGCACGCATCCTGGCCATCCAAACGGGACGATTTCTCTGAAAGGGCGGAAAGAATCTGAGCGGTGTGTCGTCCACTTCTTTTTCATAGATCTGACACAGGGCCCTCAATGCCTTGCGAGCGACGACTTGGCAGGTGTCTTTGAATCTGTGCCCAGCAGCAGTGACACTCCATTTCACATGGTGCAGACTGGATCCAATGTACACAGTCATGACACATTTCTCTGTGTCATGCTCGACGAATTCACGACCATCATACTCTGGCTGGCTCCTGATTCTGAGGCGAACTGTGCATGCTCTCAGTAACTTGGGGAAACCATCTTCATTCTGGCAAAAGCTGGTTTGGCAACGGACCTCCATCTGACTTCTGAGAGAAGGAAAGGGGAAATCATTTTTGAAATGGAGGGACGAGAGCAAGAATTTTTTTAAGAAAATAGTTTTGACTCAAAAACTTTTGGATCAGGCTAAGGGTTATGTCCTGCGGCCAACCTAACAGCTCTGATACCACCTGAAGCGTCCCCAATCCTCTAGGACTCAAATGTGATACAATTACTAGTCCCAAGAGGCTAGTAAACACATTTATACATCAGATGATTCCAGATCTGCTTAAACGAGACAAACCTATAAAGGTGGCGATCAACTTTAAGAGTTGGTCCACAACTCGGGACATATCATCAGAGTGGGGCTAAAGCAGCCCGATATACGCAGCGAAGCAAATCAGCGGTCCAACAGCCACAGGCAAGGTTGGGAACAGTCGTAACTCTTACCCGATCTCCTTTTTCTGAAAAACAACAAATAAGCAAAAGTGAGTACAAACGTACTCAGCAGCCCACCTTCACCCGCGGAATGGGGAAATCAGATATAATGCATGGAATATGTGGAGCTCAGGATATTTTGCAGAAACAATAATATTTTATGCAGAGTTGTTTTGAAAAAACATTTTGTATTTTTGCAAAGAGCATCCTCTCCAAAAGGAGCAGGAAGTTTTTCAGTATTATAACAAAATCCCCTGGACTAAACCATCCAGGTATCTCAGCAGTTCCCACCGGTTTTCATTTTCAAAAACAGCTACTGGACTTCCCGTCCTCCATAGCTCACGGCTCAACCGCCGAACCTTTTAAAAACCACTTTTCTCAAACGCACCTTTTTTTGGAACAAAACACTAATTGCCATACCACACCAGACTCGTCCATTCCTGTGGACACAGACTATTCGAATAGGCTTGAACTCTGCGCAGAGGGGTACACTTTACCCACTAGTCCGGCTCTGCGATCTCATAGCTAGTGAGACCCGAATCCGAATCTCTTTCTTTCCCCGCACGTCCTAACCTTAATGGTTATACCAGAAGGAGTCAGGCCACCGCCATGTCCAAACCGGACAAAACATTCCCCCTCCTTATCCTCCCGGTGCTCCCCAACCTTCATAACCCTGGGGTTGGACCGTACGAGTTCAGATTGAGTGACTGCCCACACAGTCTCGAGTGGTTGTACTTGTCATGAGTACAGGTAGTGAAGGATGACAAACCGGTCCTTATATGAGGGGACAATCCTTCTGCTCACGCCTAAACCAGCTGAGCCATCACCTTAGGCCCTCCCCTAAACCAGGGAGTCCCTGATCATCCCTACTCAAAGGTGATAAGGGTGAAAACCCTTCATCATACACAGTTTGAAAAGCATTTTCTTTTGAAAACTCACACCTTTTCTCAAATCATTTGGAACAAATATATCAGGGATTGATTGCGGCAAGCGGCTGGGTGGCCATAATAACTTGTCTCAAAATCATATCATGCATAAAATAACAGGCTGAGGGTTGTGGTTGAAAAATCATAGGTAATTTATGCATCAAAGGGATCCAGTGAGCTTGCCGTGCTTATCCGGCGAAGGGGGAATGAGAGCTCGCGGGACTGGCTTCTGGCTCCACCGCCTGGCGTAGACTTGCAGATCTGGCCACCACGAGACAACACGAACGCTCCGATAACTATGCAACATGAACAAGCAAACATACAAACCAACAAGTATAGCAACAAATATTTAGTATAGTGGTCAAAATAGCGATACATGGATGGGTAGAGTCTTGAGTAGAATATGTGTCATGTGGTGTTGAGATACTACTAGTGGTGGAGCGGAGGTGCTTACGAGGAGGGTGGACTGGAGGCGAAGCGACACTATGCGTGTAGCCGGAAGAGCGGAGTAACTGAGTGGGTAGGGTGTTTTCCTTGGCTGAGGGTGTTGAGTGTGTGTGGAGAGGGAGAGGGTAGCTAGGTGTATTTATAGCTAAGTGTATGTGGTGTAGCACAGTGAAGTTCACTGTTGGTGAGAATAGTGACGAATGAATCATCTGACTTAGTATGAACAGGAGAGTTATAGGCAGAATATGGGACAAGAGTATTTGGGGAGTTTTTTGGAATATGAACCATGCTTAAGGGATGACATGGTTGGATAGGGAATAATTCGATAAGAATTTAGAAACAAGAATTATTGGAATCTATGTTTGGAAGCCTAGTTCAAAGGGATCTCAAAGTTAAGCATGTTCAACTTGGAGGAACCTGAGATGGGTGACCAGATGAGAAGTTCCCACTAGAAGGAAAATCACAGTCACCGGAGTTCGTATGACTGGAATATGAGTCTGGCTGGTCTTAGGTGGACTGGACAACATGATGTATGAGTAGTTGAAATTTGGGGTGATCGGCTAATCGATGAATAGTAACGATGAATAGTGACGACAAAAAAGTTACATAGGTATCATCGATGAGTAGTAACGATGATGAATAGTAACACTGAATAGTAACGATGGTGAATAGTGTCAGTGAATAGTAATGATGAATAGTAACGGTGAATAGTGATGGTGAATAGTCGTATGTACGAACGATGAACGATGAATAGGAACTATGAACGAACGATGAACGATGAATAGGAACTATGAACGAACGATGAACGATCGAATGATCGAACGAACGAACGAACGATCGGAATTTCGGCAGTATAACGGCAGGACAAAGATTATCTGGAAGAACGATGAATAGGGACTATGAATGAACGATGAACGATGAATAGGAACTATGAACGAACGATGAACGATCGAATGATCGAACGAACGAACGATCGGAATTTCTGCAGCATAACGACAGGAAAAAGATTATTTGGACGAACGAACAGACGAACGATCGGACGAACAAACTAAGAACAGGGGGACGAACGATCGAAGAACGACCGAACGATCCTTGTGCTAGTGTGTGCTTGTGTGGGAAGTGGAGTGGGTGTGTGTGGGAAGGGGGGAGAGAGTTGCCATGAAATGGCTTGGGGTGGGATGAGAGGAGGCCCTTGCCCCCTCTATTTATAGCCATGGTGGGGGGATTAGGGGGGAGGATGAGAGGATTAGTGGGAGATTAGCATGTATTTGTCTTGTATAAGTGAGATTAGCTTGTAGAGCTCACCGTATGATACTGGAGGCATACGTATACGTATGAGCATGAAGAAAGTTATGAAGAAAATATTTGTGGGGACTTCAAAAATGATTCGGAAGGTATTTCTCAGGAGAAAAATACTTGGAGATATATTGGTGGAATATTTGGATAGTATTTCTGGAAAGAACTTGAAGGGGATTACTCGGGAAATTCTGGGCAGTATTTCTGGAAGAATTTGAGGGGGATCACTGGAGAAATATCTGGGCAGTATTTCTGAAAAGAAATTGAGGGTGATCACTGGGGAAATATTTGTAGGATATTTTGAGGAGGATTTTGGAGAGAATATAGACCACTATAATTTATTTGTTGATATCAACTTGCAAACAAACATTTTGAAACAAAATTTGAAATTCATTTTGAATTTAGAGGGAGTTTGAGAAATTTTCAAGATTTGATTTTTTGGGATGCTACAGAAGTGCTCATCACAGCAAGAATGTAATGACCACATCAAGATCTCTGGAGTTACTTCATATGGACCTCTTCGGACCCGTCGCCTACCTAAGCATAGGAGGAAGTAAGTATGGTCTTGTTATAGTTGATGATTTTTCCCGCTTCACTTGGGTATTCTTTTTGCAGGATAAAACAGAAACCCAAGGGACCCTCAAGCGCTTCCTAAGAAGAGCTCAAAATGAGTTTGAGCTCAAGGTGAAGAAGATAAGGAGCGACAACGAGTCCGAGTTCAAGAACCTTCAAGTGGAGGAGTACCTCGAGGAGGAAGGAATCAAGCACGAGTTCTCCGCTCCCCACACACCACAACAAAATGGTGTGGTAGAGAGGAAGAACAGGACGCTCATTGACATGGCAAGGATGATGCTTGGAGAGTTCAAGACCCCCGAGCGGTTTTGGTCGGAAGCCGTGAACACGGTTTGCCACGCCATAAACCAGGTCTACCTTCATCGCCTCCTCAAGAAGACGTCGTACGAACTCCTAACCGGTAACAAACCCAATGTATCATACTTTCATGTTTTTGGGAGCAAATGTTATATTCTAGTGAAGAAAGGTAGAAATTCTAAGTTTACTCCCAAAGCTGTAGAAGGGTTTTTGTTAGGTTATGACTCAAATACAAAGGCGTATAGGGTCTTCAACAAATCATCGGGTTTGGTTGAAGTCTCTAGCGACGTTGTATTTGATGAGACTAATGACTCTCCAAGAGAGCAAGTTGTTGATCTTGATGATGTAGATGAAGAAGACGTTCCAACGACCGCAATACGCACCATGGCAATTGGAGATGTGCGGCCACAGGAACAAAAGGAGCAAGATCAACCTTCTTCCTCAACAATGGTGCAACCCTCAACTCAAGACAATGAACAGGTTCATCAAGAAGAGGTGTGTGACCAAGGGGGAGCACAAGATGATCATGTTATGGAGGAAGAAGCACAACATGCCCCTCCAACTCAAGTTCGAGCGACGATTCAAAGGAATCATCCCGTCGACCAGATATTGGGTGATATTAGCAAGGGAGTAACTACTCGCTCTAGATTAGTTAATTTTTGTGAGCATTACTCTTTTGTCTCTTCTATTGAGCCTTTCAAGGTAGAAGAGGCCTTGCTAGATCCGGACTGGGTGTTGGCCATGCAGGAGGAGCTCAACAATTTCAAGAGAAATGAAGTTTGAACACTGGTGCCACGTCCCAAGCAAAACATTGTGGGAACCAAGTGGGTGTTCCGCAACAAACAGGACGAGCAATGGGGTGGTGACAAGGAACAAGGCACGACTTGTGGCAAAAGGTTATGCCCAAGTCGCAGGTTTGGACTTTGAGGAGACTTTTGCTCCTGTGGCTAGGCTAGAGTCAATTCGCATATTGTTAGCCTATGCCGCTCACCATTCTTTCAGGTTGTTCCAAATGGATGTGAAGAGCGCTTTCCTCAACGGGCCAATCAAGGAGGAGGTGTACGTAGAGCAACCCCCTGGCTTTGAGGATGAATGGTACCCCGACCACGTGTGTAAGCTCTCTAAGGCGCTCTATGGACTTAAGCAAGCCCCAAGAGCATGGTATGAATGCCTTAGAGACTTTTTAATTGCTAATGCTTTCAAGGCTGGGAAAGCCGATCCAACTTTATTCACTAAGACGTGTGATGGCGATTTATTTGTGTGCCAAATTTATGTCGATGACATAATATTTGGTTCTACTAACCAAAAGTCTTGTGAAGAGTTTAGCAGGGTGATGACTCAAAAGTTTGAAATGTCGATGATGGGCGAGTTGAACTACTTCCTTGGGTTCCAAGTGAAGCAACTCAAGGACGGCACTTTCATCTCCCAAATGAAGTACACGCAAGACTTGATCAAGCGATTTGGGATGAAGGACGCCAAGCCCGCAAAGACTCCAATGGGAACTGACGGACACGTTGACCTCAACAAAGGAGGTAAGTCTGTTGATCAAAAAGCATACCGGTCTATGATAGGTTCCTTGCTTTACTTATGTGCTAGTAGACCGGATATTATGCTTAGTGTATGCATGTGTGCTAGATTTCAATCCGATCCAAGGGAGTGTCACTTAGTGGCCGTGAAACGAATTCTTAGATATTTAGTCGCTACGCCTTGCTCCGGGATCTGGTATCCAAAGGGGTCTACCTTTGACTTAATTGGATATTCAGACTCCGATTATGCTGGATGCAAGGTTGATAGGAAGAGTACATCAGGGACGTGCCAATTCTTAGGAAGGTCCCTGGTGTCTTGGAGTTCTAAGAAACAAACTTCCGTTGCCCTATCCACCGCTGAGGCCGAGTATGTTGCCGCAGGACAGTGTTGTGCGCAACTACTTTGGATGAGGCAAACCCTCCGGGACTTTGGCTACAATCTGAGCAAAGTCCCACTCCTATGTGACAATGAGAGTGCAATCCGCATGGCGGATAATCCTGTTGAACACAGCCGCACAAAGCACATAGACATCCGACATCACTTTTTGAGAGACCACCAGCAAAAGGGAGATATCGAAGTGTTTTATGTTAGCACCGAGAACCAGCTAGACGATATCTTTACCAAACCTTTAGATGAGAAGACCTTTTGCAGGTTGCGTAGTGAGCTAAATGTCTTAGATTCGCAGAACTTGGATTGATTTATAGCATACATGTGTTTTGTGCCTTTGATCATGTTTCTTTATGCATTTTGTTGCTTAATTGTGGTGATCAAGTTGTACAAAGCAACCCCGGACCTCAAAAGTCCATGTGTAAGTGATGCACATATTTAGGGGGAGATGTGTTACAACTTGACCCTTTGAGACTAACCATGTGTTTGAGCTTGCTTGATTTAGTCTCAAAGGTGGATTGAAAGGGAAAGATGGACTTGGACCATGAAAGACTTCCACTGCACTCCGATGAGAGGGTAATTAACTCCAAGTTCATCTCCATACTCTTATTGCCTTTTATTTTGAGTTGAAGATTTTGGTGAGGCAATGGGGTTTGAGGGCAAAAAATGATCCCGTTTTGGTTTCTTGCCAAAGGGGGAGAAGTTAAGGCCAAAGCAAGAAATGGATCAGCTACCACTTGAGAATTTTGAAAATAGTAGAGTTAGAACTTTTGTTTTGTCAAAATACTCTAAGTGTCTCTTTTTGTCAAAAGTTGGTCTCTTGTGGGGAGAAATGTTTGATTATGGGAAAAAGGGAGAGTTTTTGAATCTTTGATCAATTTCTCTTGGAATACCTTTCTCTATGCCTCAACAAGTGAATTTGACTTAGAGATAGGAAATTGAGTTTGATTTGCAAAAACAAACCAAGTGGTTGCAAAGAATGATCCAAATATGCCAAATTTGAATCAAAACAAATTCTTGTTCTCATTTGCATTGATGTTGCACTTCTATATGTTGCTTTTTGTTGTGTTGGCATAAATCACCAAAAAGGGAGAGATTGAAAGGGAAATGTGCTCTTGGGCCATTTCTAAGTATTTTGGTGATTAAGTGTCCAACACAAATGGTTATGTGTTAAACTATGCCAAATGGTGGACAAAGTGTAAATCAATACAAAGGTATGATTCTAGACCTAGTACATTGGTTTTATTGTACTAACATATTTGTCTAAGTGATAGAATCAAAGAAAGACAAATGGAAAAGACTTGGCTCGAGCAGCCAAGACTCTGCTCAGTCTGGGTGCACCGGACTGTCCGGTGCGCCAGGCTGGCTCTGGTGAAAAGGCCGCTCTCGGGATATCGTCGGCGGTGTACGGCTAAAAATCACCAGACTGTCCGGTGGTGCACCGGACTGTCCGGTGAGCCAACGGTCGGCCGCGCAATCCGCACGTGACACGTGGCCGAGCCAACAGTCTGATGGGGGCACCGAACAGTGTCTGGTGCGCCAACGACTCCAAATCGTCAACGGTCGGCTGCGCCAAAATAGGAAAGAAATCTGCACCGGACAGTGTCCGGTGGTGCACCGGACTGTCCGGTGCACCAGTCGACAGAAGGCAAGAATTGCCTTCCTGGATTGCTCTCAACAACTCCTAGCTGCCTTGGGGCTATAAAAGGGACCCCTAGGCGCATGAAGGAGGACACCAAGCATTCTTTGATCATCTCTTAGCACCAAGACATCTCTCTAGCGCATTTGATTCGTTGTGATAGCAATTTGAGCTCCTCTTGAGTTGAGAACTCTGTGTGTGATCTTAGAGCTCAAGTTGTGACTTGTGTGCGTGTTTGTGCTCGTGCTTTGAGGCTTGTGTGTGTTGCTATTCCCGTTCTTACATCTGTGCTTCTTTGTGATCATCTCATTGTAAGGGCGAGAGGCTCCAAGTTGTGGAGATTCCTCGCAAACGGGAAAGAGTAAAGAAAGAAGAACATCGTGGTATTCAAGTTGATCATTGGATCACTTGAAAGGAGTTGAGTGCAACTCTCGTCCATTGGGACGCCACAACGTGGACTAGGCAAGTATTGTACTTGGCCGAACCATGGGATAAATCCTTGTGTCTCCTGTGCTTGTTCTCACTGTGTCAATTGTGGTTCACAAGAGCTCTCCTTAGCCACTTGATTTCATTGTACTAACACTTAATCAAGTTTGTGGCTTTAAGTTTCAAGTTTTTACAAGATCACCTATTCACCCCCTCTCTAGGTGCTCTCACCTATGAGTAGGGTTGAAAACAGACGAAAAAAATCCCGTCCCGACCTGTACCGTTTTATACATTTGATCCGACTGTTTCCGTATTTACGGAAAAATATGGAAACGAGACAGAAACGGGAGAGGGCTTATTCCGTCCGTTTTTGCGTGATCCCGTTTTTTCCCGGATTGAACCCGTATTTATTCCGTATTTGACAAATATGGGACGAACCTAATATGAATTAGTATATAAACTAAAGCCTCGTGTATTTAGGTGACAAATTATAGCACAATTGACCATTGCAACCACCGGCTCTTTTCAAATTACAAGTGATCTAAAGTCTTAAACAACATCGGATGTAGCTAAATGTACACATTTAGCAACCAAACAACAATAGAATGTTGCCTCTCTATATCTTTTTGTTTTATGTTATTGTTCTGCCACTCAATCACTAGTCAAACATCAATAACATTTCTATTTGTATTAAATTATGAGTTTCCGTTAGTATTTCCGTTTCCGTTCGTTTTCGCAATTCCGTTTATCCCGCCCCCGTTTCTGTTTCCAACTATTCCGGACCCGATCCCATTTCCGACAATAAAATGCGGTTACGGAAACGGGAGGGGTTTTTCCGTCCGTTTCCGTCCGTTTTCATCCCTACCTGTGGGGGGGTTATATATCGCAAGGGTGAGCTTACAAAAGATCATAGCTGAACAAGTTGTGGGGAATAATGTGCATGAACTCACCAAAGATGGGAGTTCATGTGAAGTGTAAGGCTGATCAACAAATAGGGGTTAAAGCTAAGCGTTGCTTTTAATAAGTTGGTCAAATTTTATTAGCGGTTACTAAATGTAAGTATATACCAAACCAGAGTGTCCTGTGCTTAATTAATAATAAAACCACAATGCGATGCAAATGATAAATTGAGTTTAAGTTCATAAGTTAATCATGCGAGAGTCATGAGCTGCTCATGACCGCGAGCGCGACTAGTATACCAGTTTTAAACTCTGCAGAGGTTGTACCCTTTACCCATAAGTCATGTTACCCATTTACCACGGGGTTGATCGGACCCCATACACCTCTACCAAGGAAGCGAGGCAGGGTACCACTACAAGGCCTTTACCAAGTTCCACTAGCTTCAGAAAACCCGCTACAGTTTCTAGGGAGCGCAGCATAGGAATCTCCCGTCTAAAAAACCATCGTAGCAAAATCAACCCGAGAACCTCCCTATACCGACCACTCCTCTACTACCCTTGCCCCTTTCGGGTAAGGTAGACCTCCACTAACTTTTCTAATTAGTTAGTCAAGGGCGTCCCATTCCACCCTTGTGGTGGCACGTGTTTATCAAGTTAAGCTACATGTTCCAATTAACATAATAGTCTTATCATGAACAGAATAGAACAACAATAATAAGCATGACCATGAGTAGTAATTATCTTAACACCCAAAACCACATATAGCAATAGCAAAAACTACCCAAAAGTTCAGGGGTAAGCAAGGTGTAAAGATGATCAAACTAGGGTGACCTATTGGGTCCCATCAAAATTAAGCCTAAGCATACCAAAATAATTATAGAGAACATTATTAGGTAAATAAAAGTGGTCAAGGGCACAACTTGCCTTCCACGAGCTCCTGCTCAGTATTTTCCACCTGCTGAGCACCTGGGTCCTTGGTCACTTGTTCGTCTACTTGAAACAATACAAACAAACATAGTACATGAGAAATTAATATCACACCAAATATGATAACATAATAATATTCTACACATCGTAACGAGATCACCAGTTCGAGAATCACTAAATTCGGAGTTACGAACAACAAGTTATGATTTTATGAAGGTTTTATGTGGTTGGTATAGAATAAACTAAGTGATTAATTCTAATCTATGTTCTATGATAAAACAGGGTTACCATGTGATAAACAATATTAATACAAAATTAATGCAACTGGAATGGGTAAAAAAGGAGTTAAATTCCTCAAGTTATGAATTTCCTAAGTTTGGGACATTATTTTTGCACTAAAAAGAATTTCTATATTTAATTTAATAGATTTCTAAGTTACCTGGACTGCGGCCACAATTATAGAAAAGTTTAGGGGTCTAAATCAAAGAAATTATGGCCTTTCTGCAACTACTTAACACGTAGTGTGGACTGTGGGTTGATTCACACATTTGCTAGGGACTCTTATGCGAAGTGGCAACTGTGAAGGGGTATGAACCATTCTCGACCGTGTGAGTAAAACTCTATGGTCCCATTTAGATCCAACCGCGAATGAATCGATACAACGCAGCGGCCGTTGGATCAAACATTTGCGTCTCAGATTAAAAATAACCCCAATCACCTCTCGCCCGCACGATCCAAGTTTTACGGTCCAGATTCGTTAGCGCGAAAGTGTACACGCGCTCTAATCGGGGCCGTCCGTGACCAGATCAATGGTTAGGACACCTCCACCATATCCCGACGACGGAGCGTAGCGACGCCACCCTGGCTGTGGTGAGAGGCAGAATCTCGCCGCAGTGGCACCAAACCAGTGCACGAGTGCAATAACATCCAATCCACCCACATCTACGCGTTTAGGGAACGACAAAGAACTCGACCGAGGGGGTTCATACCAGAGGGTTGGTAGCGCAGTGCCCTGGACGAGGTAGAGCTTGATCCTGAGAGCACCTAGAGGGGGGGTGAATAGGTGATCCTGTAAAACTTCAAACTTATAGCCACAAAACTTTGATTAGGCGTTAGCACAGTTTATGCCAAGTGGCTAGAGAGGAGTCAAAACACAATAACCACAAGAAAACAATCACAGAGATGACACGGTGGTTATCCCGTGGTTCGGCCAAGTACAAAACTTGCCTACTCCACGTTGTGGCGTCCCAACGGACGAGAGTTGCACTCAACTCCTCTCAAGTGATCCAATGATCAACTTGAATACCACGGTGTTCTTCTTTTCTTTGCTCTTTTTCCGTTTGCGAGGAATCTCCACAACTTGGAGTCTCTCGCCATTACAATTGAGTTTCACAAAGAAGCACAGAGTAAGGGAGGGAAGCAACACACACAAATCCACAGCAAAATGCGCACACACACGGCCAAGAATCGAGCTCAGAAGACTATCTCAAAATTCTCACTAGAACGGAGCTCGAATCACTTAGAATGACAAACGAATGCGCAAAGACTGAGTGTGGATGATTAAGATTGCTCTAAGGTTGCTTGGTGTACTCCTCCATGCACCTAGGGGTCCCTTTTATAGCCCCAAGGCAGCTAGGAGCCGTTGAGAACAAATCTGGAAGGCCATCCTTGCCTTCTGTCGTCGGGCGCACCGGACAGTCCGGTGCACACCGGACACTGTCCGGTGCCCGATTTCTTTCCTTAACAGGCGCAGCCGACCGTTGCCGACCGTTGCAGATCTGGCGCACCGGACAGTCCGGTGCACACCGGACAGTCCGGTGCCTCCTTCCGACCGTTGGCCAGCCCACGTGTCGCGCGCAGATTCCGCGTGGCCGACCGTTGGCCCGGCTGACCGTTGGCTCACCGGACAGTCCGGTGCACACCGGACAGTCCGGTGAATTTTAGCCGTACGCCGTCGGCCAAATCCCGAGAGCGGCGTCTTCAGGTCGAGGCAGCCTGGCGCACCGGACACTGTCTGGTGCTCCACCGGACAGTCCGGTGCCCCAGACCGAAACAGCCTGTTGGCTGTACACAGCCAACATTCTCCTTTTCTTTTTCTCTCTGTTTCTAACACTTAGACAAATATATTAGTACACAAAACTAATGTACTAAGGCTTAGAAACATACCTTTACTTGTGATTTGCACTTTGTTCAACCATGGGCATAGATTCACATTTAAGCACTTGTGTTGGCACTTAATCACCAAAATACTTAGAAATGGCCCAAAGGCACATTTCCCTTTCAATCTCCCCCTTTTTGGTGATTTATGCCAACACAACATAAAGCAACTAGAACAAGTGCAAAATCACTTCAAAATAGAATAAATTTGAGTTTTATTCAATTTTGGCATATATGGATCATCCTTTGCCACCACTTGGTTTGTTTTTGCAAATCAAACCCAACTCTCTATCTCTAAGTCAAACACACATGTTGAAGCATAAAGAGAGTCATTCCAAAAGAGATTGATCAAAGATTTCAAAAACTCCCCCTTTTTCCCATAATCAACATTTCTCCCCACAAGAAACCAACTTTTGATAAAAGAGACAATACAAGAGTTTTGACAAACCAAAAGCTCTATTCTACTATTTTCAAAATCTCTCAAGTGGTAGCTGATCCATTTATTGCTTTGGCCTTTATTTTCTCCCCCTTTGGCATCAAACACCAAAACGGGATCAATCTTGGCCCCTTAACCCCATTGCCTCACCAAAATCTTCAATTAAGATCAAATGGCAATAAGAGTTCATGAGATGGATTTGGAATAAGTTACCCTCTCATCGGAGTGCAGTGGAAGTCTTTCATTGATCCAAGTCCACCTTTTCCCTTTCAATTCTCCTTCGAGACTAAATCAAGCAAACTCAAGCATATGGTTAGTCTCAAAGGGTCAAGTTGTAACACATCTCCCCCTAAACATGTGCATCACTTTGCAACGGACTTGTGAGGTCCAGGGAGTGTTTGTACAACTTGAGCACCATAATAAGCAACAAAATGCAGAATGAACATGATCAAAGGCATAAACACATGTATGCTACAATTCAATCCAAGTTCCGCGAATCTAAGACATTTAGCTCACTACGCAGCCTGCAAAAGGTCTTCTCATCTAGAGGCTTGGTAAAGATATCGGCTAGCTGGTTCTCGGTGCTAACATGAAACACTTCGATATCCCCCTTTTGCTGGTGGTCTCTCAAAAAGTGATGCCGGATGTCTATGTGCTTTGTGCGGCTGTGCTCAACAGGATTTTCCGCCATGCGGATCGCACTCTCATTATCACATAGGAGTGGGACTTTGCTCAGAGTGTAGCCAAAGTCCCTGAGGGTTTGCCTCATCCAGAGTAGTTGCGCGCAACACTGTCCTGCGGCAACATACTCGGCCTCAGCGGTGGATAGAGCAACGGAAGTTTGTTTCTTAGAGTTCCACGACACCAGGGACCTTCCTAAGAATTGACACGTTCCCGATGTGCTCTTCCTATCGACCTTACATCCAGCATAGTCGGAGTCTGAGTATCCAACCAAGTCAAAGGTAGACCCCTTTGGATACCAGAGCCCGAAGCAAGGCGTAGCAACTAAATATCTCAGAATTCGCTTCACCGCCACTAAGTGACACTCCTTAGGATCGGATTGAAATCTAGCACACATGCATACGCTCAGCATGATATCCGGTCTACTGGCACATAAATAAAGCAAAGAACCTATCATTGACCGGTATGCTTTTTGATCAACGGACTTACCTCCTTTGTTGAGGTCGGTGTGTCCGTCGGTTCCCATCGGAGTCTTTGCGGGCTTGGCGTCCTTCATCCCAAACCGCTTTAGCAGATCTTGCGTGTACTTCGTTTGGGAGATGAAGGTGCCTTCCTTGAGTTGCTTCACTTGGAACCCAAGGAAGTAGTTCAACTCACCCATCATTGACATCTCGAATTTCTGCGTCATCACCCTGCTGAACTCTTCACAAGACTTTTGGTTAGTTGAACCAAATATTATGTCATCGACATAAATTTGGCACACAAACAAATCTCCATCACATGTCTTTGTAAAAAGTGTTGGATCGGCTTTCCCAACCTTGAATGCATTAACAATTAGAAAGTCTCTAAGGCATTCATACCATGCTCTTGGGGCTTGCTTAAGTCCATAGAGCGCCTTAGAGAGCTTACACACATGGTCGGGGTACCGTTCATCCTCGAAGCCAGGGGGTTGCTCCACGTACACCTCCTCCTTGATTGGCCCGTTGAGGAAAGCGCTCTTCACATCCATTTGGTACAACCTGAAAGAGTGATGAGCGGCATATGCTAGCAAGATACGAATTGATTCTAGCCTAGCCACAGGAGCAAAAGTCTCCTCGAAATCCAAACCTGCGACTTGGGCATAACCTTTTGCCACAAGTCGAGCCTTGTTTCTCGTCACCACCCCGTGCTCGTCCTGTTTGTTGCGGAACACCCACTTGGTTCCCACAACATTTTGCTTTGGACGAGGTACCAGCGTCCAAACTTCATTGCGCTTGAAGTTGTTTAGTTCCTCCTGCATGGCCAACACCCAGTCCGGATCTAGCAAGGCCTCTTCTACCCTGAAAGGCTCAATAGAAGAGACAAAGGAGTAATGTTCACAAAAATTAACTAATCGAGACCGAGTAGTTACTCCCTTGCTAATGTCACCCAGAATTTGGTCGACGGGATGATCCCTTTGAATCATCGCTCGAACTTGGGTTGGAGGTGCCGGTTGCGCTTCTTCCTCCATCACATGATCATCTTGTGCTCCCCCTTGATCACGCGCCTCCTGTTGATGACCCTGTTCATCTTCTTGAGTTGAGGGATGCACCGTTGTTGAGGAAGAAGGTTGATCTTGCTCCAAGTGTTCCTGTGGTCGCACATCACCAATCGCCATGGTGCGCATAGCGGCCGTTGGAACATCTTCTTCATCTACATCATCAAGATCAACAACTTGCTCTCTTGGAGAGCCATTAGTCTCATCAAATACAACGTCGCTAGAAACTTCAACCAAACCCGATGATTTGTTGAAGACTCTATACGCCTTTGTATTTGAGTCATAACCTAATAAAAACCCTTCTACAGCTTTGGGAGCAAACTTAGAATTTCTACCTTTCTTCACTAGAATGTAGCACTTGCTCCCAAATACACGAAAGTAAGATACATTGGGTTTGTTACCGGATAGCAGCTCATACGACGTCTTCTTGAGGAGGCGATGAAGGTAGACCCTGTTGATGGCGTGGCAAGCCGTGTTCACGGCTTCCGTCCAAAAGCACTCGGGGGTCTTGAACTCTCCTAGCATCGTCCTTGCCATGTCGATGAGCGTCCTGTTCTTCCTCTCTACCACACCATTTTGCTGTGGTGTGTAGGGAGCGGAGAACTCGTGCTTGATCCCTTCCTCTTCAAGGAACTCCTCCACTTGAAGGTTCTTGAACTCGGACCCGTTGTCGCTCCTTATCTTCTTCACCTTGAGCTCAAACTCATTTTGAGCTCTCCTGAGGAAGCGCTTGAGGGTCCCTTGGGTTTCAGACTTATCCTGCAAAAAGAACACCCAAGTGAAGCGGGAAAAATCATCTACAATAACTAGACCATACTTACTCCCTCCTATGCTCAGATAGGCGACGGGTCCGAAGAGGTCCATATGCAGCAGCTCCAGAGGTCTTGAAGTGGTCATCACATTCTTGTTGTGATGTGCTCCTCCCACTTGTTTACCTGCTTGACAAGCTGCACAAGGTCTATCTTTTTCGAATTGTACGTTAGTCAAACCTATCACGTGTTCTCCCTTTAGAAGCTTGTGTAGGTTCTTCATCCCCACATGTGCTAAGCGGCGATGCCACAGCCAGCCCATGCTAGTCTTAGCTATTAAGCATGCATCTAGACCGGCCTCTTCTTTTGCAAAATCAACTAAGTAAAGCTTGCCGTCTAATACACCCTTAAAAGCTAGTGAACCATCACTTCTTCTAAAGACAGACACATCTAAATTTGTAAATAGACAGTTATATCCCATATTGCATAATTGACTAACCGATAGCAAATTATATCCCAAAGACTCAACTAAAAACACATTAGAAATTGAGTGCTCATTAGAAATTGCAATTTTACCTAACCCTTTTACCTTGCCTTGATTCCCATCACCGAATATGATTGAATCTTGGGAATCCTTATTCTTGACGTAGGAAGTGAACATCTTCTTCTCCCCCGTCATATGGTTTGTGCATCCACTGTCGATAATCCAGCTTGAACCCCCGGATGCATAAACCTGCAAGGCAAATTTAGGCTTGGGACTTAGGTACCCAACTCATGTTGGGTCCTACAAGGTTAGTGCAAATCTCCTTAGGGACCCAAATGCAAGTTTTGTCTCCCTTGCATCTTGCCCCTAACTTCCTAGCAACAATTTTCTTATCCTTTCTACAAATAGCAAAGGAAGCATTTAAAGCACAATAAATTTTGGAAGGTTCATTCACTACTTTCCTAGGAGCATTATGAACTACATTTCTCCTAGGCATTTGGTGAACAACATTTCTTCTAAACACATTTCTACCATGCATAACATGAGAACTAGAAGCAGTCATAGCATAAGAGTCATAAGCATGTGAATCAAAAACATCATTACCTCTAAAAGCATTTCTAGAGTATCTCCTATCATAGTACATGAAAGCATGATTCTTCTTAACACTATTAGCCATAGGAGCCTTCCCTTTCTCCTTGGTGGAGATAGGAGTCTTATGGCTTGTTAAGTTCTTGGCTTCCCTCTTGAAGCCAAGCCCATCCTTAATTGAGGGGTGTCTACCAATAGTGTAGGCATCCCTTGCAAATTTTAGTTTCTCAAATTCACTCTTGCTAGTCTTAAGTTGGGCATTAAGACTAGCTAATTCATCATTCAATTTTGAAATGGAAACTAAGTGTTCACTACAAGCATTAATATCAACATCCTTACACCTAGTGCAAATTTCAACATGTTGAACACAAGAGTTGGATTTATGTGCTTCTACTAGTTTAGCATTTAAGTCATCATTAATGCTTTTTAATTTAGAAATTGAATCATGGCATGTAGACAATTCACAAGCAAGCATTTCATTCCTCTTAATTTCTAATGCAAGGGATTTTTGAGCCTCTACAAACTTATCATGTTCTTCGTACAAGAGATCCTCTTGCTTTTCTAGTAGCCTATTCTTATCATTTAAAGCATCAATCAATTCATTAATTTTGTCAATCTTAGATCTATCTAAGCCTTTAAATAAGCATGAATAATCTATTTCATCATCACTAGACTCATCCTCACTAGAAGAAGCATAAGTAGAGTTTCGAGTACTTACTTTCTTCTCCTTAGCCATGAGGCACGTGTGATGCTCGTTGGGGAAGAGGGATGACTTGTTGAAGGCGGTGGCGGCGAGTCCTTCGTTGTCGGAGTCGGACGAGGAGCAATCCGAATCCCACTCCTTTCCAATATGAGCCTCGCCCTTTGCCTTCTTGTAATTCTTCTTCTTTTCCCATTTTCCACTCTTCTTTTCCTGGTCACTATCATTATCGGGACAATTAGCGATAAAGTGACCAATCTTACCACACTTGAAGCATGAGCGCTTCCCCTTCGTCTTGGTCTTGTTGGGATGCTCCTTGCGACCTCTTAACGCCGTCTTGAAGCGCTTAATGATGAGAGCCATTTCTTCATCATTAAGCCCGACCGCCTCAATTTGCGCCACCTTGCTTGGTAGTGCCTCCTTGCTTCTCGATGCCTTGAGAGCAATGGGTTGAGGCTCGTGGATTGGACCGTTCAACGCGTCATCGACGTATCTCGCCTCCTTGATCATCATCCGCCCGCTTACAAATTTTCCGAGTACCTCTTCGGGCGTCATCGTCGTGTACCTGGGATTCTCACGAATATTGTTCACGAGATGGGGATCAAGAACGGTAAATGACCTTAGCATTAGGCGGACGACGTCGTGGTCCGTCCATCGCGTGCTTCCATAGCTCCTTATCTTGTTGACAAGGGTCTTCGGCCGGTTATACGTTTGGGTTGGCTCCTCCCCCCTTATCATAGAAAATCTCCCAAGTTCGCCCTCCACCAACTCCATCTTGGTGAGCATGGTGACGTCGTTGCCCTCGTGAGAGATCTTGAGGGTGTCCCATATCTGCTTGGCATTGTCCAAGCCGCTCACCTTATTGTATTCTTCCCTGCACAAAGATGCTAAGAGAACAGTAGTAGCTTGTGCATTTCTATGGATTTGTTCATTTATAAGCATAGGACTATCCGAGCTATCAAATTTCATTCCATTCTCTACAATTTCCCATATACTTGGATGGAGAGAGAATAAGTGACTACGCATTTTGTGACTCCAAAATCCGTAGTCCTCCCCATCGAAGTGTGGAGGTTTGCCAAGAGGAATGGAAAGCAAATGCGAATTCGAATTATGTGGAATACGAGAATAGTCAAATGAAAAGTTCGAATTGACCGTCTTCCTGTAGTCGTTGTCGTCGTCCTTTTGAGAAGAGGAAGATTCGTCGCTGTCGTAGTAGACAATCTCCTTGATGCGCCTTGTCTTCTTCTTCTTCCCATCTTTTCGTCTATGGCCTGAGCCCGAGTCGTTGGACTTGTCATCCTTTGGCTCGTTGACGAAGGACTCCTTCTCCTTGTCGTTGATCACGATTCCCTTCCCCTTAGGATCCATCTCTTCGGGCGGTTAGTCCCTTTCTTTGAAGAGAACGGCTCCGATACCAATTGAGAGCACCTAGAGGGGGGGTGAATAGGTGATCCTGTAAAACTTCAAACTTATAGCCACAAAACTTTGATTAGGCGTTAGCACAGTTTATGCCAAGTGGCTAGAGAGGAGTCAAAACACAATAACCACAAGAAAACAATCACAGAGATGACACGGTGGTTATCCCGTGGTTCGGCCAAGTACAAAACTTGCCTACTCCACGTTGTGGCGTCCCAACGGACGAGAGTTGCACTCAACTCCTCTCAAGTGATCCAATGATCAACTTGAATACCACGGTGTTCTTCTTTTCTTTGCTCTTTTTCCGTTTGCGAGGAATCTCCACAACTTGGAGTCTCTCGCCCTTACAATTGAGTTTCACAAAGAAGCACGGAGTAAGGGAGGGAAGCAACACACACAAATCCACAGCAAAATGTGCACACACACGGCCAAGAATCGAGCTCAGAAGACTATCTCAAAATTCTCACTAGAACGGAGCTCGAATCACTTAGAATGACAAACGAATGCGCAAAGACTGAGTGTGGATGATTAAGATTGCTCTAAGGTTGCTTGGTGTACTCCTCCATGCGCCTAGGGGTCCCTTTTATAGCCCCAAGGCAGCTAGGAGCCGTTGAGAACAAATCTGGAAGGCCATCCTTGCCTTCTGTCGTCGGGCGCACCGGACAGTCCGGTGCACACCGGACACTGTCCGGTGCCCGATTTCTTTCCTTAACAGGCGCAGCCGACCGTTGCCGACCGTTGCAGATCTGGCGCACCGGACAGTCCGGTGCACACCGGACAGTCCGGTGCCTCCTTCCGACCGTTGGCCAGCCCACGTGTCGCGCGCAGATTCCGCGTGGCCGACCGTTGGCCCGGCTGACCATTGGCTCACCGGACAGTCCGGTGCACACCGGACAGTCCGGTGAATTTTAGCCGTACGCCGTCGGCCAAATCCCGAGAGCGGCGTCTTCAGGTCGAGGCAGCCTGGCGCACCGGACACTGTCCGGTGCTCCACCGGACAGTCCGGTGCCCCAGACTGAAACAGCCTGTTGGCTGTACACAGCCAACATTCTCCTTTTCTTCTTCTCTTTGTTTCTAACACTTAGACAAATATATTAGTACACAAAACCAATGTACTAAGGCTTAGAAACATACCTTTACTTGTGATTTGCACTTTGTTCAACCATGGGCATAGATTCACATTTAAGCACTTGTGTTGGCACTTAATCACCAAAATACTTAGAAATGGCCCAAAGGCACATTTCCCTTTCAGATCCGCGGCGGAGGAAGGACTCTGATGAGCAATTGATCCTGCCACGAAGCTTGCCACAGACCAATAGAGGTGGTCATGGGTTCAGGAGATGGCGGCGGACGATTTTAACCCAACACCGTAGTCTTGCTGCAGTCCGCGGCGCAAGTCGTCACCAGCGCACTACCGCCTTCCTCCCCTCTTCCCTCACTGCGGCGGTGGCGATTTCGTGTGCTAGGGTTTGCGCAACGGGGATCCGGGTCGGCTACATATACACAGAGGGGATGTCGACCGGACAGGTAGGAGACCGTTGAGCCAGCTGGCCGATCCCGGGCATGTCGCGGCGGTCGTTGCTGAAAGGGAAATGTGCCCTTGGGCCATTTCTAAGTATTTTGGTGATTTAGTGTCCAACACAAGTGCCTAAGTGTTAAATGGTGGACAAAGTACAAATCAAGTATAAAGGTATGTTTCAGACTTAGTACATTGTTTTAGAGACTAATGTATTGTGTCTAAGTGCTGGAAACAGGAAAAATCCAGTTGAAATTAAAGATGGCTCTGTTCAGCCAAAGTCAGCTCTGTCTGGGTGCACCGGACTGTCCGGTGGTGCACCGGACAGTGTCCGGTGCGCCAGGCTGGCTCAGGCGAACTTGCTGCTCTCGAGAAGTGATTAACGACGTACGGCTATAATTCACCGGACTGTCCGGTGAGCCAACGGTCGGCCGCGGAATCCGCGCGTGACGCGTAGCACAAGCCAACGGCTAGAAGAGGGCACCGGACTTTCCGGTGTGCACCGGACAGTGTCCGATGCGCCAACGGCTCCAAAGCGCCAACGGTCGGCTTCGCCAAAGAAGGAAAGAAATCCGCACCGGACAGTGTCCGGTGGTGCACCGGACTGTCCGGTGCGCCAGGCGACAGAAGGCAAGATTTGCCTTCCTGGAATGCACTCAACGGCTCCTAGCTGCCTTGGGGCTATAAAAGGGACCCCTAGGCGCATGGAGGAGTACACCAAGCATTCTCTAAGCATTCCTAAGCACCAAGACTTTGATTCCGCGCATTTGATTCTTTGTGATAGCAATTAGAGCTCCATTTGAGTTGTAAACTCGTCGAGTTGTGTTGTGAGCTCTTGTTGTGACTTGTGTGCGTGTTGGTACTCTGATTTCGTGTCTTGTGTGCGTTGCTCATCCCTTCCTTACTCCATGATTCTTTGTGAACATCAAGTGTAAGGGCGAGAGGCTCCAAGTTGTGGAGATTCCTCGCAAGTGGGATATAGTAAAGTGAAAGCAAAACACCATGGTATTCAAGTGGGTCTTTGGACCGCTAGAAAGGGGTTGATTGCAACCCTCATCCGTTGGGACGCCACAACGTGGAGTAGGCAAGTGTTGGACTTGGCCGAACCACGGGATAAACCATCGTGCCATCTCTGTGTTGATCTCTTTGTGGTTATCGTGTTGTGCAAGCTCTCCTCTCTAGCCACTTGGCTTAATTGTGCTAACTCCTAATCAAGCTTTGTGGATTAAGTTTCAAGTTTTTACAGGATCACCTATTCACCCCCCCCTCTAGGTGCTCTCAATTGGTATCGGAGTCGTTCTCTTCAAGAAAGGGACTAACCGCCCGAAGAGATGGATCCTAGGGGCAAGGGGATGGTGGTCAACGATAAGGAGGAGTCCTTTGTCAATGATCCAAAGGAGGACAAGCCTACTGACTCGGGCTCGAGCCACAAAAGAAAAGATGGGAGGAAGAAGAAAACAAGGCGCATCAAGGAGATAGTCTACTACGACAGCGACGAATCCTCTTCTTCCCAAAAGGACGACGACAACGACTATGAGAAAAAGAAGACGGTTAATTCAAACTTTTATTTTGATTATTCTCGTATTCCTCAAAGTACCAATGCTCATTTACTCTCCATTCCACTTGGTAAACCTCCTCATTTTGATGGAGAGGACTACGGATTTTGGAGTCACAAAATGCGTAGTCATTTGTTCTCTCTCCATCCTAGTATATGGGAGATAGTAGAGAGTGGAATGAAATTTGATAGCTCGGATAGTCCTTTGTTTATCAATGAACAGATTCATAAAAATGCACAAGCTACTACTGTGTTGTTAGCCTCATTGTGCAGGGACAAGTATCATAAGGTGAGCGGCTTGGACAATGCCAAGCAGATCTGGGACACCCTCAAGATCTCACATGAGGGGAACGACGTCACCATGCTCACCAAGATGGAGTTGGTGGAAGGTGAACTCGGGAGATTCGCGATGATAAGAGGGGAGGAGCCAACCCAGACGTACAACAGGCTAAAGACCATCGTCAACAAGATAAGGAGCTATGGAAGCACGCGATGGACGGACCACGACGTCGTCCGCCTAATGCTAAGGTCCTTTACTGTACTTGATCCACATCTGGTAAACAATATTCGTGAAAATCCTAGGTACACCAAGATGTCGCCCGAAGAAATTCTTGGGAAATTTGTAAGTGGGCGGTTGATGATCAAGGAGGCGAGATACGTGGATGATGCATTGAATGGCCCAATCCACGAGCCTCAAACCGTTGCTCTCAAAGCGACAAGGAGCAAGGAGGCACTACCTAGCAAGGTGGCGCAAGTTGAGGCGGCCGGGCTTAATGAGGAAGAAATGGCCCTTATCATCAAGCGGTTCAAGACGGCGCTAAAGGGTCGCAAGGAGCACCCCAACAAGAACAAGACGAAGGGGAAGCGCTCCTGCTTCAAATGTGGTAAGATTGGTCATTTTATCGCTAATTGTCCCGATAATGATAGTGACCAGGAAAAGAAGAGTGGAAAGTGGGAAAAGAAGAAGAACTACAAGAAGACGAAGGGCGAGGCACATCTTGGAAAGGAGTGGGATTCGGATTGCTCCTCGTCCGACTCTGACAACGAAGGACTCGCCGCCACCGCCTTCAACAAGTCATCCCTCTTCCCCAACGAGCATCACACATGCCTCATGGCAAAGGAGAAGAAGGTATGTACTCGAAACAACACTACTTATGCTTCTTCAAGCGAGGATGAGTCTAGTGATGATGATGAAATAGACTATTCATGCTTATTCAAGGGATTAGATAGAACTAAGATTGACAAGTGCAAACAAATGTGTTGCATGCCTTGTAATTGGTCATGCCTAAAAGGATAAGGATATCCAGTGAATCGAGCCAATCTATTTTTGTAATAAATAAATCCTATCAGATAGCCCCATTTCACCTCTTGTGCATAAGAGTGGTTTCTATCCTATCATAAGAGTTTTTTACCGGTGAGGAGTTTATATGATGTTTTCTTGAGGATTTGGTGAAGGTAGAGTTGGTTGATGGAGTAGCAAGCGATGTTAATCGTCTCCGCCCAAAACCGATCCGATCTTGTATTCATTCTCTCCACAACACCATTTTGTTGAGGTGTGTAGGGAGAAGAGAACTCATGCTTGATGCCCTCCTCATCAAGAAATCCTTCAATTTGAGAGTTCTTGAACTACGTTCCATTGTCGCTTCTAATCTTCTTGATTCTCAATCCAAACTCATTTTGAGCCTGTCTCCAGAATTTCTTTAAGGTCTCTTGGGTTTGTGATTTTTCCTGCAAAAAGAACACCCAAGTGAAGCGAGAATAGTCATCCACAATTACAAGACATACTTACTCCCACCGATGACTATGTAAGTAATCGGACCGAATAGATACATGTGGAGTACCTCTCAGTCATCATGATGTTCTTGTGTGGATGATGAACTCCAACCTGCTTCACTGCTTGACATGCACTACAAATCCTGTATTTCTCAAAATGAACATTGATTAGTCCTAAAATGTGTTCCCTTTAGAAGCTTGTGAAGATTCTTCATTCCAACATGAGCAAGTCGGCGATGCCAGAGCCAGCCCATGTTAGTATTAGTAATTAAGCAAGTGTCTAGTTCAACATTGTTACCATTGAAATCGACTAAGTATAGTTGACCATCTAACACTCCCTTAAAAGCTATTGAATCATCACTTCTTCTAAAGACGGTAACACCAACATCAGTAAATAGACAATTGTAGCCCATTTTACATAATTGAGAAACAGAAAGCAAGTTGTAATCTAGAGAATCTACAAGAAAAACATTAGAAATAGAATGGTCAGGAGATATAACAATTTTACCCAATCCTTTGACCAAACCTTGATTTCCATCCCCAAATGTGATTGCTCTTTGAGCATCACCATTTTTCTCATATGAGGAGAACATTCTTTTCTCCCATGTCAAATGGTTTGTGCACCTGCTGTCGATTATCCAACTTGTTCCGCTGGATGCATAAACCTACAACACAAATTTAGGCCTTGTTCTTAGGTACCCAAACGGTCTTGGGTCCTTTCACATTAGAAACAAGCACTTTGGATACCCAAACACAAGTTTTTGGACTCTTGTGTTTGCCCCCAACATATTTGGCAACTACCTTGCCAAATGATGCATCAAAGGTCTTAAAATAAATGCTATGTTCATTTGATGCATCAACAATCGTTTTCTTAGGCATTTTAATATGAGTTGTATACCTAGAGCTAGAAGCATCATTACTGTAAATGTAAGCATGATGAGAAGCAGAATGAGATTTCTTAGCATGAATTTTTCTAATCTTGTAAAATGTAACCTTCTCTATCATGAACCATGGGAGCCTTGCCCTTAATAAAGTTAGAAAGCTTGTTTCTATAGGCATTAAGTTTGATGTTGCTTTGGCTTCTAGGTTGGAAGCCAACCCCATCCTTAATGCCAGGGCGTCTCCCATTATAAAGCATACTACGAGCAAATTTAAATTTTTTATTTTCAAGCTCATGCTCGACAATTTTAGCATTTAACTTAGCTATGTGATTATTTTGTTCTTTAATTACAGCAAGGTGACCATTCATAGCATCTGAAAGTCGCCTAGAGGGGGTGAATAGGGCGAATCTGAATTTTACAAACTTAAGCACAACTACAAGCCGGAGTTAGCGTTATAAATATAGACGAGTCCGAAAGAGAGGGCAAAAACAAATCACAAGCAAAAAGGCGGATGACACGATGATTTGTTTTATGAAGGTTCGGTTCTTGCAAACCTACTCCCCGTTGAGGTGGTCACAAAGACCGGGTCTCTTTCAACCCTTTCCTTCTCTCAAACGGTCACCTAGACCGAGTGAGCCTTTCTCTTCAATCAAATGGGACACTAAGTCCGCTACAAGTACCACCACAACTTGGTGTCTCTTGTTTTGATTACAAGTGAATTGAGCACAAGAATTAGAGGAAGAAGAAAAGCAATCCAAGCGCAAGAGCTCAAATGAACACAAGTCTCTCTCTCACTAGTCACTATTTGATTGGAATGATCTTTGGACTTGGGAGAGGATTTGATATCTTTGGTTGTATCTTGTATTGAATGCTATAGCTCTTGTAAGGTGTTTGAAGGCTGAAAACTTGGATGCAATGAATGGTGGGTGGTTGGGGTTATTTATAGCCTCAACCACCAAACTAGCCGTCTGGTGGAGGCTGCTGTCGCATGGCGCACCGGACAGTCCGGTGCGCCACCGGACACTGTCCAGTGCGCCAGCCACGTCACCCGACCATTAGGGTTCGACCGTTGGAGCTTCTGTCTTCTGGGTCACCGGACAGTCCGGTGGTGCACCGGACAGGTCCTGTAGACTGTCCGGTGCGCCGTCTGGCGCGTGCTCTGACTTCTGCGCACGCACTGTAGCGCATTTAATGTCCTCTGCAGTCGACCGTTGGCGCGAAGTAGCCGTTGCTCCGCTGGCACACCGGACAGTCCGGTGAATTATAGCGGAGCGGCCCCCAGAATTCCCGAAGGTGGCAGGTTTGGAGTCGGGTTCCCTGGTGCACCGGACACTGTCCGGTGGCACACCGGACAGTCCGGTGCGCCAGACCAGGGCACACTTCGGTTGTATTTTGCTCTCTTTGTTTGAACCCTTTCTTGGTCTTTTTATTGGTTTATTGTGAACCTTTGGCACCTGTAAAACTTATAGTCTAGAAAAAACTAGTTAGTCCAATTATTTGTGTTGGGCAATTCAACCACCAAAAGCAAATATGAAAGTGCAGAATTGAACTAGTTTGCATAATATAAGTGCAAAGGTTGCTTGGAATGAAACCAATAATTATTTCTTCTAGATATGCATGGATGGCTTTCTTCTAATTTAAAATTTTGGACCACGCTTGCACCACATGTTTTGTTTTTGCAAATGTTTTGGAAACTCTTTTACAAGGTCTTTTGCAAATAGTCAAAGGTAAATGAATAAGATTTTGAGAAGCATTTTCAAGATTTGAAATTTTCTCCCCCTGTTTCAAATGCTTTTCCTTTGACTAAACAAAACTCCCCCTTAATCAAATTCTCCTCTTAGTATTCAAGAGGGTTTTAGATATTAATTTTGAAAGGGGTATACCAATTTGAAATTATATCAATAATAAGATACCAATTTGAAAATACTACTTTAAAGACAAATTGAAAGACTAAATTTTTTGAAATTGGTGGTGGAGCGGTCCTTTTGCTTTGGGCTAATACTCTCTCCCCCTTTGGCATGAATCGCCAAAAACGGAGTTATTAGAGCCCTTCTAACTATTTTCTCCCCTTATGGTAAATAACATATGAGTGAAGATTATACCAAATTGGAGAGCGGTGCGGAGCGACGGCGAAGGATCAATAACCGATGGAGTGGAGTGGAAGCCTTGTCTTCGCCGAAGACTCCAATTCCCTTTCAATCTATGACTTAGCATGAAATACACTTGAAACCATATTAGTCATAGCACATGAAAGAGATATGATCAAAGGTATATAAATGAGCTATGTGTGCAAAATATCAATCAAAATTCCTAGAATCAAGAATATTTAGCTCATGCCTAAGTTTGGTAAAAGTTTGCTCATCTAATGGCTTGGTAAAGATATCGGCTAATTGTTCTTTGGTGTTAACATATGCAATCTCGATATCCCCTTTTGTTGGTGATCCCTTAAAAAATGATACTGAATGACTATGTGTTTAGTGCGGCTATGCTCAATGGGATTATCCGCCATGTGGATTGCACTCTCATTATCACATAGAAGAGGAACTTTGGTTAATTTGTAACCATAGTCCCTAAGGGTTTGCCTCATCCAAAGCAATTGCGCGCAACAATGGCCTGCGACAATATACTCGGCTTCGGCGGTAGAAAAAGCGACAAAAATTTTGCTTCTTTGAAGCCCAAGACACCAGAGATCTTTCCAAGAACTGGCAAGTCCCTGACGTGCTCTTTCTATTAATTTTACACCCTACCCAATCAGCATCCGAATAACCAATTAAATCAAATGTGGATCCCCTGGGGTACCAAAGGCCAAACTTAGAAGTGTAAACTAGATATCTCAAGATTCGTCTCACGGCCCTAAGGTGAACTTCCTTAGGATCGGCTTGGAATCTTGCACACATGCATACGGAAAGCATAATATCCGGTCATGAATCACATAAATAGAGTAAGGAACCTATCATCGACCGGTATACCTTTTGATCTACGGATTTACCTCCCGTGTCGAGGTCGAGATGCCCATTAGTTCCCATGGGTGTCTTGATGGGCTTGGCATCCTTCATCCCAAACTTGGTGAGTATGTCTTGAATGTACTTCGTTTGGTTGATGAAGGTGCCCTCTTGGAGTTGCTTCACTTGAAATCCTAAGAAATACTTCAACTCCCCCATCATAGACATCTCGAATTTTTGAGTCATGATCCTACTAAACTCTTCACATGTAGATTCGTTAGTAGACCCAAATATGATATCATCAACATAAATTTGGCATACAAACAAATCATTTTCAAGTGTTTTAGTAAAGAGAGTAGGATCGACTTTTCCGACTTTGAAGCCATTAGCGATAAGAAAATCTCTTAGGCATTCATACCATGCTCTTGGGGCTTGCTTGAGCCCATAAAGCGCCTTAAAGAGTTTATAAACATGGTTAGGGTACTCACTATCTTCAAAGCCGGGAGGTTGCTCAACATAGACTTCTTCCTTGATTTGTCCATTGAGGAAGGCACTTTTCACGTCCATTTGGTAAAGCTTAAAGCCATGGTAAGTAGCATAGGCAAGTAATATACGAATTGACTCAAGCCTAGCTACGGGTGCATATGTTTCACCGAAATCCAAACCTTTGACTTGTGAATATCCCTTGGCCACAAGTCAGGCTTTGTTCCTTGTCACCACACCATGCTCATCTTGCTTGTTGCGGAAGACCCACTTGGTTCCTACAACATTTTGGTTAGGACGTGGAACTAAATGCCATACCTCATTCCTCGTGAAGTTGTTGAGCTCCTCTTGCATTGCCAGCACCCAATCCGAATCTTGAAGTGCTTCCTCTACCCTGTGTGGCTCAATAGAGGAAACAAAAGAGTAATGTTCACAAAAATGAGCAACACGAGATCGAGTGGTTACCCCCTTATGAATATCACCGAGGATGGAGTTCATGGGGTGATCTCGTTGTATTGCATGGTGGACTCTTGGGTGTGGCGGTCTTGGACCGTCGTCATTTTCATTGTCTTGATCATTAGCATCTCCCCCTTGATCATTGCCCTCCTCTTGAGGTGGCTCATCTTCTTGATCTTCATTTTCATCCTCTTGAGCTTGATCCTCATCTTGGGTTGGTGGAGATGCTTGCATGGAGGAAGATGGTTGATCTTGTGCTTGTGGAGGCTCTTCGGATTCCTTAAGACACACATCCCCAATAGACATGTTCCTTAGCGCAACGCACGGAGCCTCTTCATCATCTAGCTCATCAAGATCAACTTGCTCTACTTGAGAGCCATTAGTTTCATCAAACACAATGTCACAAGAAACTTCAACTAGTCTAGAGGACTTGTTAAAGACTCTATATGCCCTTGTGTTTGAATCATAACCAAGTAAAAAACCTTCTACAGCCTTAGGAGCAAATTTAGATTTTCTACCTCTTTTAACAAGAATAAAGCATTTGCTACCAAAGACTCTAAAATATGAAATATTGGGCTTTTTACCGGTTAGGAGTTCATACGATGTCTTCTTGAGGATTCAGTGAAGATATAACCGGTTGATGGCGTACACGCGGTGTTGACCGCTTCTGCCCAAAACCGATCCGAAGTCTTGTACTCATCAAGCATGGTCCTTGCCATGTCCAATAGAGTTCTAATCTTCCTCTCCACTACACCATTTTGTTGTGGCGTGTAGGGAGAGGAGAACTCATGCTTGATGCCCTCCTCCTCAAGGAAGCCTTCGATTTGTGAGTTCTTGAACTTCGTCCCATTATTGCTTCTAATCTTCTTGATCCTTAAGCCGAACTCATTTTGAGCCCGTCTCAGGAATCCCTTTAAGGTTTCTTGGGTTTGAGATTTTTCCTGCAAAAAGAACACCCAAGTGAAGCGAGAATAATCATCCACAATTACAAGACAATACTTACTCCCGCCGATGCTTATGTAAGCTATCAGGTCGAATAGATCCATGTGGAGTAGCTCAAGCGGCCTGTCGGTCGTCATGATGTTCTTGTGTGGATGATGAACACCAACTTGCTTCCCTGCCTGACATGCGCTACAAACCCTGTCTTTCTCAAAATGAACATTGGTTAGTCCCAAAATGTGCTCTTCCTTTAGAAGCTTATGAAGATTCTTCATCCCAACATGGGCTAGTCGGCGATGCCAGAGCCAACCCATGTTAGTCTTAGCAATTAAGCAAGTGTCGAGTTCAGCTCTATTAAAGTCAACTAAGTATAGCTGACCCTCTAACACTCCCTTAAATGCTACTGAATCATCACTTCTTCTAAAGACAGTAACACCTGTATTCGTAAAAAGACAGTTGTAACCCATTTTGCATAATTGAGAAACGGAAAGCAAATTGTAATCTAAAGAATCTACAAGAAAAACATTGGAAATGGAATGGTCAGGTGATATAGCAATTTTACCAAGTCCTTTGACCAAACCTTTATTTCCATCCCCGAATGTGATAGCTCTTTGGGGATCTTGGTTTTTCTCATAGGAGGAGAACATCTTCTTCTCCCCTGTTATATGGTTTGTGCACCCGCTATCGATGATCCAACTTGAGCCCCCGTATGCATAAACCTACAAAACAATTTTGGGCCTTGTTCTTAGGTACCCAAACGGTCTTGGGTCCTTTCACATTAGAAACAAGCACCTTGGGTACCCAAACACAAGTCTTGGAGCCCTTGTGTTTGCCCCCAACATATTTGGCAACTATTTTTCCTGATTTGTTAGTAAGCACATAGGATGCATCAAAAGTCTTAAATGAAATGTTATGCTCATTTGATGCAGTAGGAGTTTTCTTCTTAGGCAATTTAGCACGGGTTGATTACCTAGAGCTAGATGCCTCACTCTTATACATAAAAGCATGATTAGAGCCAGAGTGAGACTTCCTAGAGTGAATTCTCCTAATTTTGTGCTCGGGATAACCGGTAGGGTACAAAATGTAACCCTCGTTATCCTGAGGCATGGGAGCTTTTTCCTTAACAAAGTTAGATAATCTTTTAGGAGAGGCATTGAGTTTGACATTGCCTCCCTGTTGGAAGCCAATGTCATCCTTAATGCCAGGGTGTCTCCCACTATAGAGCATGCTTCTAGCAAATTTAAATTTTTCATTTTCTAAGTCATGCTCATAAATCTTAGCACTAAGTTGAGCTATGTGATCATTTTGTTTCTTAATTAAATCTAGGTGATCATGAATAGCATCAACATTAATGTCTTTACATCTAGTGCAAATAGTAACATGTTCAACGGTAGATGTAGATGGTTTGCAAGAATTCAATTCAATAATTTTAGCATATAGTATAGCATTCTCATCTCTAAGATTGAAAATGGAAACATTGCAAATATTTAATTCCTTAGCCTTAGCAATCAATTTTTCATTCTCATTTATAAGGCTAGCAAGAGAGGCATTTAATTTTTTAATCTTAGCATTTGAATTAGCATTATCATTTCTAAGATTGTCAATTGAATCATCACAAACATTTGATTTCTCAACCTTAGCAATTAATTTGGCATTTTCATTTCTAAGGTTGGAAATAACATCATGGCAAGTGCTTAGCTCACTAGATAATTTTTCACATTTTTCTACTTCCAAAGCATAAGCATTTTTAACCTTAACATGATTTTTGTTTTCTTTAATTAGGAAGTCCTCTTGGCTATCCAATAGTTTATCCTTCTCATGAATAGCACTAATCAATTCATTTAATTTCTCCTTTTGTTGAATGTTTAGGTTGGCAAAAATAGTTAATAAATCATCCTCATCATCACTAGAGCTAGCCTCATCACTAGATGTTCTTCTTCTTGCCGTCCTTTGCTATGAGACACTTGTGGCCGACGTTGGGGAAGAGGAGGCCTTTGGTGACGGCGATGTTGGCGGCGTCCTCGTCGGAGGAAAAGTCGGTGGAGATCTCGTCGGAGTTCCACTCCCGGCAAACATGGGCATCGCCGCCCTTCTTCTTGTAGTACCTCGTCTTTTCTCTTCTCTTTCCCTTCTTGTCATCGCCCCTGTCACTATCACTAGACAATGGACATTTTGCAATAAAATGACCGGGCTTACCACACTTGTAGCAAAATTTCTTGGAGCGGGGCTTGTAGTCCTTCCCCCTCCTTTGCTTGAGGATTTGGCGAAAGCTCTTGATGATGAGCGTCATTTCCTCGTTGTCAAGCTTGGAGGCGTCGATAGGGACCCTACTAGGTGTAGAGTCTTCTTTCTTCTCCTCTGTTGCCTTGAATGCAACGGGTTGCACATCGGGTGTGGAGGAGGCGCCTTGCTCGATGATTTTCTTGGAGCCTTTGATCATCAACTCAAAGCTCACAAATTTTCCTATTACTTCTTCGGGAGACATTAGTGTGTATATAGGATCACCACGAATTAACTGAACTTGCGTAGGGTTAAGGAAAACGAGTGATCTAAGAATAACCTTGACCATTTCATGGTCATCCCATTTGGTGCTCTCGAGATTGCGCACTTGGTTCACCAGGGTCTTGAGCCGGTTGTACATCGCTTGTGGCTCCTCCCCTTGGTGAAGCATGAAGCGACCGAGCTCCCCCTCGATCGTCTCCCGCTTGGTGATCTTGGTCACCTCGTCTCCTTTGTGCGCGGTTTTGAGCACGTCCCAAATTTCCTTTGCACTCTTCCTGCTGAGCGGCTTGCTCCTGCTGAGCACGCCTTCCTCCTCTGCGCCTGTTTTCTGACATCTGCAGAATGCAACCACATATTAGAACTGATCTTGCAAATCTTGCAGCATAAGAAAAGAGTATAGAATTCTCCACAACACTGAACATATGAGCATCTTCACTGATCTCCAACACAGACCACACAGCTTCTCAAATAAAGAGGAAAGTGGAATAAAAGGCTTCCCAACTAAATAACTAACTCCATTAACATAACAGGTAAACCAAAATGTGGGGGATACCCACACTCTGGTGACATTCATTACAAAGATCCAAAGCAAACATAGTTCATCATGACAAACATAAATGCACAAGATAAGCAAACTACCCTGTCTAACTAAGACTGACTAAGAGCGAGACTAACGCTAAGACTATAGCTTCTATGTATATATTTTCGTATTAATTACAAGATCCGACTCTGACGATCTATGGTTCTAAGTCTATCTTGGTCTTACAATCGGGATTGCCATAAGACAGGTGTCCACGCCGAGGTGAGCGGTACGGGTGCTGAGTCCCGACGGGAACGAGAGAACCATCGTCCAAGTGACGACGCTCCGCGTGCTCGGCCCGCAGCTGGGCGATCTCAGCACGAGCCCTACTCAGCTCGTCTAATGCATGGTCCAGCTCCGTGTTTAGCACGGCGGCTAGGTTGACTGTGCTGCTCAACCTAGGATTGTCCTCACCAACAGGTGAAACAATCACGCTTCCTGTGCTGCCAGATGGACGGCGGGGGTAATACTTCAGGTTGAGACCGTCAGCTACCCCACCGAGCACTGAGCAGTAGTGCGAAAGCGCACGCCATGCGGCATCTTGCATGGCCGCCTCAGCTGAGTCCCGCTCAGAGATAGAATAGTGCTCTGAGCAGACCTCTGCACCCCGGAGACTGTTCTCCGGACGGTGCACCAAGCAGGTCGCCTCCCAGCGGTCCGGGTAGACCCCGCGACTGTGCTGGAAGACCACACAGCGATACTCGATAGACCAAGTACAACGGTCAAGTGCCCGACGTAGTAGGGTGTCGAGCGCATCGTGGAAGTGACACCCACGAGCAGCGTCGCGAGTGATGGGTCGAGCAACCCATCCTTCCGGCTCCTGGTCAGCAGAAAAGTTGGTGTCGTGGCTCAAGCTATCGTCGCCACCTCCGTCGTCTGGGTCTCCTCCAGTAGCTACTCCAGGGGCTGGGGCGTCCAATGATGGTGCAGGGGGCGCCTCCAAGGGAAGCACAGGGGAGCAGCTCCTCACAGACTCTATCTCCTGCTGGAGCGAGAAGGAAGAGCCCTGCTGCTCCTGTCGTCGACGCTCCTGCTCCTCATGCAGGCGGTGGTGCAGCCTCTCCAAGTGGCTGGACTGACCGGTCTCGGGACGGCGAAGCAGACGCTCCGCGAGACGAGAGGGTAAGAAGGGGATGACAGACTTCCGTGCGGTGTGTCTAAGACGAGCCATCTACAAAAGACACCGCAAGCATAATAGTGAGAACATAACTAATATGACCAGCAAGTAATGAACCATAAATAAATGAAGGATTAGAATAAAACACAATTTTCAGCAAGGTATAATATATAGTAGAACATAGGTTCGGTCGATATGACCAACTTTTGAAGGGATACCAAAGTCAAGGCAGGGACATAGGTCTATAATCCTTAGAACGACCATTCTACTCTAGGTTAGCGGTCCTACAGTCAGCACGGCTTTGATACCACCTATGTCACACCCGGTTTTAGAAGGCAAACCGAATGCGAACCATGTACGTGCCAGGATCAGCAATTCACGTACACAGCAGTTACATAACATGGACATCATCACACAGTGCTCAAATAGTATTAAAAAGGGAAATAATAGTCGATTACATCATATGTCTGAGACATCCACATAGTCTTTATAATAAATCAAAGTGCGGAAAAGAAACGTAGATAAACGCGGCCTTCACAGGCAGCCGACTGGGGGTTGCCGCTAACCCACACCTAGAACTCGTCGTAGTCTTGGAACTCCTGGAAGTCTCCTTCCACGGCTTCATCCTCTCCTGAGCAGGGGTTGCAATGCTGACAACAAGGGGGGGTTTGGTGTGTAGAGCAAGGGTGAGTACACATCAACATACTCAGCAAGTATCCTGTTTGGCTGTAGTGGACTAGCTTTATGTGGGGGTAAGTCAAGCAGTTGCTTTTAGTTGGTCAGATTATTATTACTAGTAGAGAAAGCCAAGTTTTAGAATTAACCCATGTTATTAACCCAAACGTACTCCTTTCCAAACGGAAAGAGTACCACTTACCATTACCAGAGTCAAAACCAAGAACCAGCAATCTCATTGCCACCTGCAAACCGAACATCTTTGATCAAGTACCACTAATTAGTGGAGCTCCCTTGGCCGCTCATAACCGCGAGCACGACTGATATATCAGTTTCCAAACACTCTGCAGAGGTTGTACACTTTACCCACAAGTCGTGATTCCCTTTCTGCCCGGAGAGAGCTACTCCCCATTGACCACTACCTAGGTGGCCTAGCAGGGCATCACTACGTAGCCTTTACAAAGATTCCCTGGGGCTGTAGCCGCCTGTTAGGTTTTCTAAATGCACCACACTCCTCCCCAAGAGGCGAACCCAAGCTTGGCAGAGCGAGCCGCATACACCGAGCCCCATTGATGGCACGACAGCTAAGCAAACTACACCCTGGATCCTCTAATTATTCAGCTAAGGGCACCCCATTCCACCCTCATGGTTGCACTGTTTTCCCGGGCGGTCATCCAACGAACAGGTCTTTACGGAGAGGCACTCGAGAAACCGCTCGAGCCCCCTTGAAGGACACAAGTATATAATCATGAATAAGAGGGAAAACAGCGTATCATAAATAAATCTCATCATGTTCATTGATTAGAGTTGAGCAATAGCATAAAACTAAGCAATAATAATCCAACCCAGATAGGTAAACAAGGACGTGGATAACAAAAGCTAGTCAATCCTTAGGTATAACTGTGAAATGCGGGGAGTGAATTAAAGTATGTATAGGACAAAGATAGGTCAAGGGACACTTGCCTCCACCAACCGACTGCTGCTCAGGGGCTTCTCCTGCGAGTTCTTCGGGCTCTTCAACCGGATCGTTCTCTATGCGAGCGCAAACATACATACATCCACACATTTAATACAAAAGAACAATACACCATACAATAGAATGCAGTAAGTAAACAGACGTTTCACGCGGGCTCGCAATTAAGGTTAAGAGAGAAAGAGAAAAAAAAGACAGTCGAGAAACGATCACGTTACATGATTATAGATTAAACCACTCGCTTAACAGAAGGACATTAATTAGGATACTACGTTTTAGCATAAAGTAAAATCAAGTTCCACATTTAATCATTATAAGCGATTGAAGATGAATGAAAGGGAGTGGTCGCACGTCGAGACGTCCGACACGACATTTAGATTAAATTAAGAGGTAAATGACTTGCCGCGTGACAGAGCGCATAACGAGACACTTGCATTAATTATAAAGAGACGTTAAACATCGCGCGACGAAGCGCACGACGACATACGTCAACAAAGCTGAGCTTAAAGTGAAACGTCGCGCGACTGGACGCGCGACGTCACACAATAAACAACCTGAAATCAAAATGGATCGTCGCGCGACGAAGCGCGCGACACAGCACACTAATATTTATAAATTAAAAGAATCGTCGCGCGACGAAGCGCGCGACGCAGCACGTCGACTAAACAATTTAAAATAGATTAAAACGAGATTAAGCGCAATGCGACTACGGTCGCACGCGCGAAAGCACGTTACGCGTGCCGAAGGCACGCAAACCGTGAGGCACGCGGGACGCGAGTCGCCGGGGCAGGGGCGCGGCCGAGGGCGGGGTGCGGGCCCGGGCACGGCCGCCAAGGCGCGCGACGAGGGCGCAGCCGCCGGGGCACGGCCGGGGAGTGGGGGCTCGCGACGGGGCGGGCTCGGCGAGGCGAGGGCACGTGGGCAGGGGCCGAGCCGCCGGCGCCGGGCGCGAGGACGCCGGGGCGGCGCGGGCAGGGGGGCCGCGGGCGCGGGGCTGGGGAGGGCTCGCCGGGCGTGTGGAGGCCGTCGGGGGGCGCGGCGCGGCTCACCGGGGCAGGGCCGAGGGGGCGCGGGGCTCGCCGGGCCGAGGCCGGACGCGGGGGGGAAGGGGGCTCGCCGGGGGCGCGGCTCGCCGGGGAAGGGAGCGGCGGGGCGGGCCGAGCCGGACGCGGGGAGGGGAGGGGCTCGCCGGGGCCGAGCGCGCGCGGGGGAGGGCGCGGCTCGCCGAGGCCGGGCGCGGGGACGCCGGGGCGGCGCGGGCCGAGGGCGGCGCGGCGCTAGGGCGCGGGGTGCGCGCGAGCAGGGGAAGAAGAAGGGAGAGGGAGGGAGAGAGAGAGAAGGGAAGGGGAGGGGAAAAACTCACCTTTGGGGATCCAAATTCCGGTGATCTCGACTCCAAACCCTAGGGCACCACAGGGAGAGAGAGGTGGAAGACGGAGAGGGAGGTTGCTGCGCGGGAGAAATCAAATGAGCCAAACAGATCTAGGGAAGGGGGGCGCGCATGGGGAGAGGAGGGGCGCTTGGGGCGCGCGGGCCGGACCTGGCCGGGCTGGGCTGGACTGGATCACAACGCGGATCGAAACCCACGACACGCACGACCATTAAACGGACTCAAATCGCGAGTCGAAAACCGAAACAGAACAAGACGAACATACGACATCAGACAAAGAAATGTGCGTCGGCATGATGCAACACCCATGACACTTAGGTTTTGTTCATACATGACACGGACACCTGTCACTATACTGGTTTTGAACTTGGGAAGAAGGAGCGAAACGGGAAGAGAAAAGAGAGTAACGCCCGAATTTGGTGAGAGAAAAGAGGAAAATATTCTACCCCCAAATTCAGGGCGTTACAACTGTCCGGTGCGCCAGCCACGTCACCCGACCGTTAGGGTTCGACCGTTGGAGCTTCTGTCTTCTGGGTCACCGGACAGTCCGGTGGTGCACCGGACAGGTCCTGTAGACTGTCTGGTGCGCTGTCTGGCACGTGCTCTAACTTCTGCGCGCGCACTGTAGCACATTTAATGTCCTCTGCAGTCGACCGTTGGCGCGAAGTAGTCGTTGCTCCGCTGGCACACCGGACAGTCCGGTGCTACACCGGACAGTCCGGTGAATTATAGCGGAGCGGCCCCTAGAATTCCCGAAGGTGGCAGGTTTGGAGTCGGGTTCCCTGGCACACCGGACACTGTCTGGTGGCACACCGGACACTGTCTGGTGGCACACCGGACAGTCCGGTGCACCAGACCAGGGCACACTTCGGTTGTCTTTTACTCTCTTTGTTTGAACCCTTTCTTGGTCTTTTTATTCGTTTATTGTGAACCTTTGGCATCTGTAAAACTTAGTCTAGAGAAAACTAGTTAGTTCAATTATTTGTGTTGGGAAATTCAACCACCAAAATCAATTAGGAATAGGTGTAAGCCTAATTCCCTTTCATCATCAACATCTCTACATCTAGTGCAAACAGTAACATGCTCAATGGTAAATGTAAAAACTTTGTAAGGATTCAATTCCTCAACCTTAGCAATTAAACTTACATTTAGAACTTTCAGTTCTAAGACAAGAAATTGAATCATTTTGCATATATTTATCTCTTTAGTTAAGATTTCACATTTTTCAACTTCAAGAGCATAAGCATCTTTTAGCTTAACAATTTTTTTTTTGTTTTCCTTAACGAGCAAGTCTTCTTGGCATTCCAAGATTTCATCCTTCTCGTTAATGGTTTTATCAATTCATTAATTTTATTTTTTGTTCCATGGTAAGGTTTGTAAAAAGAGAAGACAAATCATCATCATTTTCACTAGAGGTACCTTCATCATCGGAAGTAGTGTATTTAGGGGTATCTCTAGAATGTACCTTCTTCTTTTTGCTATCCTTGGCCATGAGACATTTGTGGCCGACGTTGGGGAAGAGAAGACCTTTGTTAATGACGATGTTAGCGGCGTCCTCGTCGGAGGAGTTGGTGGAGCTCTCGTCGGAGTCCCATTCTCATCCTATGTGCGCCTCACCACCCTTCTTCTTGTTGTAGTATCTCTTCTTCTTCATCTTCTTCTTCCCTTTCTTATCGTCGTCCCTGTCACTATCACTTGTATATGGACATTTATCAATATAGTCATCGGACTTACCACACCGGTAGCAAATTCTCTTGGATCGGGGTTTGTAGTCCTTCCCCTTCCGTTGCTTGAGGATTTGACGGAAGCTCTTAATAATAAGCGTCATATCCTCGTTGTTAAGCTTGGAGGCATCGATTGGGAGCCTATTTGTTGGTGTAGGCTCTTCATTCTTTTCTTCCATTGCTTTGAATGCAACGGGTTGCACCTCTGGTGTGGAGGTGGCGCTTTGCTCCAAGTTGATAATGTGTTTGGAGTCTTTGATCATAAGTTCAAAGCTCACAAACTTGTCAATCACTTCCTCGGGAGACATCTGCTTATACCTAAGATCTCCACGAATTAATTGCACTTGAGTGGGGTTACAAAAAACAAGAGATCTTATAATAACCTTGACCATTTCATGGTCATCCCACTTGGTGCTTCCGAGGTTGTGTACTTGGTTCACTATCGTCTTGAGCCGGTTGTATATTTCCTGTGGCTCTTCTCCTTTGTTGAGGACGAATCGACCGAGTTCTCCCTCGATCGTTTCCCTCTTGGTGATCTTTATCACTTCGTCCCCTTCATGAGCTGTCTTGAGGACGTCCCAAATTTCTTTGGCACTCTTCAACCCTTGCACCTTGTTGTACTCCTCTCTACACAAGAAAGCGAGGAGTATGGAGGTGGCTTAGGAGTTGCAGTGCCTCACTTGGGCGGCCTCATCGGAGTCGTAGTACTCGTCGCCCACCTGTGGTGCCTGCGCTCCAAACTCAACGATATACCAAACACTTTCGTGGAGTGAGGTTAGATGGTGCCTCATTTTATCACTCCACATACAATAATCTTCACCATCAAAGTATGGTGGTTTGACTAGGGGACAGAAAGTAAAGGAGTGTGTTTAGAAATGCGAGGATAGTGAAGGGAGATTTTACTATATTTCTTATGCTCTTGGCGTATTGAAGATGTTGACTCGGCGCCAGAGGTTGAGGGTGAGGAAGAATTGGTCTCGTAATAGACCACCTTCTTCATCTTCTTTTTCTTCTTATCGCCCTTCTTATGTGACTTGATGGATCCGGCGGATTCATCTTTTTCTTCCTTGTGCTTGTGGCTGACCTCCTTTGACGAAGTCTTTTCTTAATTCTTCTTTCCAGAAGATCCAGGCTTTTCCCCGGTGATCATCAACTCCTTTTTGGCGTGTTCTCCCGACATCACTTCGAGTTGTTAGACTCTAATGAAGTACCGGGACCTGATACCAATTAAAAGTCGCCTAGAGGGGGATGAATAGGCGAAACTTGAAAATTATAAACTTTGAACACACAATTCACCCAAGGTTAGGTTAGAAACAATTAATAATGAATACGGAGTGCGGAAGATAGGTCTTCTTGCTATGAGTTGCTCAATCAATGCGAATAACTTTGGGAGCTAACTCAAAGAGTTATGAGCAAGAGAACTTTTAGAGAGAGGGGAGAGGGAAGAAACAAATCGAATGGTGATGATCAACGCAAATGAACACGGCGATTTGTTTCTCGAGGTTTGGTTCCAATGAACCTACTCCCCGTTGAGGAGCCCACAAAGACCGGTTGAGTGCTTCTTATTAATCTCAAGGGTCACAAAGACCCTGCAAGGATCACCACACGCTTATGTGTCTCTTGATAATTTTACAAATCACTTAAGAGTTTAGAAGGAGATGAAGAAAGCACAACCAAGCAACAAGAACAATAAATAAAACACAAATCTCACTCTCTCAAGTCACTAATCACTATTGATCACTTGTCTTAATTGTGAGACTTGGAGAGGATTGAAAGCTTTGAATGTGTCTCTGACCTGACGTTGCAGACTGTCTCTGACCTTCTGACGGTTCAGACCACGGTGGTAGTCGACCGTTGCTCATGGGCTCACCGGACAGTCCGGTGAATTTTAGCCGAGGAGCGCTGTGTTTTCCCGATAGCGGCCTATTCGTCGGGTACCTAGGCACCGAACACTGTTCGATGCACACCGGACAGTCCGGTGCACCGAAGGCTGATGCAATCCTATCTTGCCCCATACTTATAGAATTGTCCCAAGGGTCATTTTCCTTATTGATGTATATAAACTTTATATAACTGAGAAAAGATCAGCTAGACAAACTAGTTATGATGGTCGTCAAACATCAAAATCGATTATAGAAAATGATTGAGACATTTTCCTTTCACCAGGCATGTCCTTCCTCAAGCGCTAATAGCAGCCTTTTCTGGAGTTATAGGCAGTGGAGAAGCAGGACACGAGAGATCATCCATGAGAAACTCCCAAAGGCATAAAGCACACATGAAAAGTCACATGCATGGAACCCCATTACGACAATTAGTACCATTAAAAAGCACAGAACACGTATAGAATTAAAACACCATCAGACAAAGAGGTCAAAGACGACCATAGCAGCAATTGGCAACGAGAGTGTAGAGTGGAGGAGCGACAAACAACGATAGGTGAGTAAAAGAAAAAGAGGCACAAGTTACCTTTTTTACCGAAACCAAACAAAAATGGTTAGAATCAGACCTACGAACCTAGATCCGATCAAAACAAGATCTAGAAGGAGAGCTGTAGACGCGAGTAGAACGCAACACCACATGGACAATATGCGCAGGAGCAAAGAATCAGATATCATTGCATGAGATTAAAATATAGTTATTGTATACTTTGACTTTTGCAAGTCACTTATAGCCAAACACTTAGCTTGGCTCTACTGTTGAACTTGCTCTTAGACTACCTCCAACCGTGTTATCTATATCTCTCCGGTCTCCTCTATATCTCTCCGATCTCCTCTATATCTGTTATTTACAGACTTCTCTCATTTATCTATATCTCGTCCTCTATATGATCTCATCCTCTATATGTCAAAGTGAGACATATTTTGCTTTAGGTTATATATATATATATATATATATATATATATATATATATATATATATATATATATATATATATATATATATATATATATATATATATATTGTATATTAGCAGCCCTGGGCTTCCTTTAGTTATTGGAAGCCCAGGCCAGACAGTGCAATCCGGTCGAGCCGGACCAGGTCCAGACGTCTATAAAAGAAAATCCGTAGTGCTAGGGATCAGTTTTTACGCCCCATCTCGATTCATTAGCGACGGTTGCCAGGCCGACGGTGGCGGCCCCCGATCCAGAGGGCGAGCGGCGGCGGCGGCGCCCTTATGCGGTGGCGGCGGTTTCCAGGCCGGCGGTGGCGGCCCTCGATCCAGAGGGCGAGCGGCGGCGGCGCCCTTGTGCGGTGGCGGCGATTCCCAGGCCGGTGGCCGCAACTCCATTACCTCGACGCGCGGTGGCGGAGGTTCCTCGATCCGCAGCGAGGCCCTTGTGCAGGCAAGCGGCGGCGTCCCCGAAGCCCCGAGGAGGCGGCACTTCCAAGGCCGGCGAGCAAGCGACGCCCGTCGACGTGCGAGTAGCGACGGCGACGCATGAGGCGCGATGTTGGAGCGAGCGATGTCACGGAAGGGGCGAGATGCGCGCAGCGATGATCTCGCGTGACATCCTCTGATCCGGCGCATTTTTCTTTTCGTTTATTGTGTTTTATGCCTACCACATGTATTATTTACGCTAAAAACTGTATGTTTTTATGCTTTAACACAGAGTTCGTATATCAGTTTACTGCATGCACATTTGAAAGACAATTCCTTGATTTATGCTGTTCTTAATTTGCGCGCATGCAATGGAAACTCCCACGATTTTGCCATAATTTTTGGATCTGTATAAAAATAGAAACCGCATGCATGCGGCTGCCATGTTTTTCGGATCTGTCATAAAAATAGGATCGTAATAACAACCTACTAAAGCTATCAACCTCTAATTGACTCGGTATTTACGCTTATAATTGAGGGATTTTATGCTCAAAACTTAAGGTTTTTACGCTCCACCCGGAGATGCGTCCACCAGTGAACAACATGCCAGATTTTTTACGCAGTGTAAGGAATTGCATAAATACCTACACCGTGTAGTATAATTTGTTTCAGTATACATCATAAACTAGTTCTAATGCGTTTAGTTGCATGGCTGTTGGAGGGATCCTATATTTATGAAGGAAATAAAACATTAAATGTGATTTTTTGTTTCTATGCATGCAATTCATTTCATTTCATTGCATATTCTTTCCATCATAAATTCGTGTGCATGCAGCCTGTAGCAGATTTTTACGCAGTATACCAAATTGCATAATTATCTACACAGTGTAGCATATTTAGTATCAGTATATAGCATAAAATGGTCATTACGAGTTTTAGTTGCATGTCTGTTTCAGCGATCCTAAATTTATGGAGGTAATAAAGCATTTAAAATAGAAACCGCCACACATATCTTTTCTAAATTTACGCGCATGCAAGGGAACGTGATTGACTCATGCATGCATTTTGCCATAATTTTAGGATCTGTATAACCGCATGCATGCGACTGCCATGTTTTTCGGATCTGCCATAAAAATAGGATCGTAATAACAACCTACTAGAGCTATCAACCTCTCACATTGGCTCGGTACATACGCTTATAATTGAGGGATTTTATGCTCAAAACTTAAGGTTATTACGCTCCAACCCGAAGGTGCGTCCACCAGTGAACAACATGCCAGATTTTTTACGCAGTGTAACGAATTGCATAAATACCTACACCATGTAGTATAATTTGTATCAGTATATATCATAAACTAGATTTAATGTGTTTTAGCTGCATGGCTGTTGGAGGGATCTTATATTTATGAAGGAAATAAAACATTAAATACGATTTTTTGTTTCTATGCGTGTAATTCATTTCCTTTCATTGCACATTATTTTTATCATACATTCGTGTGCATGCAGCTGGTAACAGATTTTTACGCAGTATATCGAATTGCAAAATTATTAACACAGTGTAGCATATTTAGTCTCAGTATATATCATAAAATGGTCCTTACGCGTCTAGCTGCATGGCTGTTGCAGCGATCCTAAATTTATGGAGGAAATAAAGGATTTTAAAAACAGAAACTGCCGCACATATCTTTCCTAAATTTATGCGCATGCATTGGATCGTGTTTGACTCATGCATGCATTCCTTTTTTTGCGCTAACAGACGTGGGACAGGTGGCGCACCCGACAGCCTGTTTGGGCGCGCTGGTTGAACCAGTTTGAAGGGGTGGTCGGCCTGGGCTTCCTTTAACTATTGGAAGCCCGGGGCTCCCGTTATACCTACCCTATATATATATATATATATATATATATATATATATATATATATATATATATATATATATATATATATATATATATATATATATATATATATATATATATATATATATATATATATATATATATATATATACTGTTTTTATATATTACACCTGGGTGCATTCAATATAGAGAATGCACCCAGGCCGAACCTACGCGCCAGGTCCGAGCCAACCGTCCCACCCAGGTCGTCTTCGTCCGTCTTCGTCCCTCCCGCACGTCTTCGTCGCTCCCGCCGGCTCCCGACAAAACCTTTTCACTTTCGCGCCCACGCCCCTCTTTCTCCACGAACGACTCAACCTCTTCACATAAGTTGCAATCACATCAGACCAGCAGTTGCAATTACACCAGACAGTAGTTGCAATCATTGTTTTGTTTAACAGATTTTTGAACATAGTTATATAGAAGTTGGAATCACACCAGACCAGCAGTTGCAATTACACTAGAAAGCAGTTGCAATCACACCAGACAACAGTTGCAATCATTGTTTGTTTAACAGATTTTTGGACATAGTTATATAGAAGTTGCAATCACACCAGACCAGCAGTTGCAATTACACCAGACAACAGTTGCAATCATTGTTTGTTTAACAAATTTTTGAACATAGTTATAAAGAAGTTGCAATCACACCAGACCAACAGTTGCAATTACACCAGACAGCAGTTGCAATCATTGTTTGTTTAACAAATTTTTGGACATAGTTATATAGAAGTTGCAATCACACCAGACCAGCAGTTGCAATTACACCAGACCAGCAGTTGCAATCATATTTTTTTAACAAAATTTCCAGAGTTATTCAGTACTTGCATCCACACCACACCAGCAGTTGCAATTACAACAGACCAGCAGTTGTAATCATTTTGTTTACATTTTTAACAGATATTTGGGTAGAATTATACAGCAGTTGCAATCACACCTAATGCGAGGGACATGGAGGCGCGCTGACAAAGAGGCGCGCGGCGGCGCAGGGACAGGGAGGCGCTCGGCGGCGGTGGGAAAGAGGGTGGCGCTCGGCGGCGGTGGGGGAGAGGGTGGCACTCGGCGGCGGTGGGGGAGAGGGTGGCGCGGGAACAGGGAGACGCGCGGCGACGGGAGGCAGGAAGGCGCGCATACAGGAGGCCGAGGCGTGCTCGAGGTGTTATTGCAGGTGGGTGCATTCAATATAGAGAATGCACCCAGGTGCATTTTAGTGCCGTCGTGTATATATATATATATATATATATATATATATATATATATATATATATATATATATATATATATATATATATATATATATATATATATATATATATCATACTCTCAAATATCTTTATTTTTGATTAATATTATCTAAAGTATAAAAATAAATAGAGAAGAAAAGAGTGTTAGAGAAAATCGTTGGAAACTATAGAGAAACAAATCTTCTTGAAATATAAGTTGAGACCCTTTACTGGTTCTTGTTGGAGACATCATTAGCCCCACCATGCGACCAAAATAAAGGTACAGAAAATCGATTAGAGGGAATGAACAAAATAAGGCCATACAAAAGGAGCAACATAAATACATCTACAGCAACCAACATACTCATCAGAATATAAGATAAAGATAAGATGCTATCTAGCAACATGAAGCATGAGTACAAAATGTCTGTTAAAGTGACTGACATTGATCAAAACTCATACGGTCCCTTCCTACAGTTTCTTCATGTTCTGCAGAAAGAATATCAAGATACTCTTTGAATGATACATCATACATCATGCACAAGCGCATATTCAAACACATTGTGTGGTTTCCATCTCTAGGGATGCAAACTCAGAAACTGGTTACTGCTACTGATCTCAGCAGCATATAGAAGAGGGGAAGGATGAATCCCATATAGAAGAGGGGAAGGAGGAATCCCATACCTACGGCTCTGCAGCCTTTTCACAATCCATAGAGGTAGGTCTCCATTTTCTGTCGAAAGGTCCATAGCTTCTTTGCACGACAGTTTGTTGTTCAGTCAGTTTCCTCTCTATCAATGCTAACAACTCTTGCAATCCTGTCCCCGTCACAGCAGAAGTTTTTACATGACAAGTGGAAGCTGGTTGTGGGAAAGTGTGTCCATTTGTATCTAGGACACGAAGTTCTCCAAAACATTCTTTTGATGACAACTCTTTCATTGCTCCCATCTCAGTTGGCTCAGCAAATGACTTTTTAGATGGCAGTTCATTGCTATCTTCAGAATTTTCTTCTGATAAATATTCTGAATCTGCTCCGTCATCTACATCTACAGAATCAAAAGATGTTTGTTCTGATGGAGCATCATCTTCAGAGAATATGTCATCCTCCTGTTCACCTTCGGTCAGGAAGACTTCATCGTCAATCCCATCAGATTTAACATTCTCGTCCACAAGATCAATCTGGAATGCCCCAATAGAAAAAATATATATAATGCAAACCAACAATCTATTGTCAAATGCCGAGAAAGAAAAACTCAAGACTCAGTAGGTACCTTGTTCCAAACTTCAATCATATTGTTGATCTTCTCCTGAGAAACCCCTATCTGCTGCAGTACTTGCAATACAGTAGATCGATGCTCTTCAAGATTAGATGCACTTGAATCCAACACATGCTGCACTAATGCGTATAAGATAAAACGAGACCTCAGTCCTTTTCTCTTGTTCTCTAAACAATTCATATCTTAGAACTAGAACATCATCTGATAACTAAAACACAGATGGCTGAAGAAAACTTTGTTGCTAAATAAGGAAATCAAAAGTACATCATAAGTCATGCTCAACTCCAGACTTCAAGAAGAAAAGAAAACCTACCACTAACATGTCTGCTTCAACAACTTCTTCTAGGGTCGCATGAAATGCTTCCACAAGCTGGGGAAAAAACAAAATAAAGAGGTTAACAATAACCTGACATAGAAAGTGTCAAACAATGCAGAAGAAAGGTCAAGGTTGCCAAATCAGTACAAATTAAATTATTGAGGGTTGACTTGTTGAGGGCTTGAGGCAAGGAGTCAACACAATGAATCAATATCCCATACTCTGAGAGGAAAAAGGCAAGACAGAAAGTGGGAAGTGGCAGGGTGGATGAGAAAAAGAAAGTGGTGAGGAGGCACCAACAGCAATGTTTTTTTACCGGGAAAACTGTAGGGGATACCCCTACAGCAGGATTTTATTGCAAAGGAAAATAACCCAAGGGCAAAACTGTACAAAACAAAAACAGCTACAGGTCAACTACAGGCCAGATAGCCAGGTATTTACAGCGGCAGAAGTCTCAGGATTAGTTCTGAGCAAGTTAAGCTTTAGAGTACAAGCGAAGCTCTCCTTCCAAGACTGAAAGAGGGGACAACTCTGAAGATTTTTCCATGTCTTTCCTTCCATATCTCCCATGCTGCCACAGAAAAAAATTCCATGATGAAAGGATGCCCAAACATATCTCTGACCTTTACCAACGTATGAAAAAAAATATCCATAGTGTGATTCCTTGAATTCCCACGTAGCTCCAGCAGTTATTGATGCATTGACACTCAAAGAAAAGATGATAAGTTGTTTCGTCACACCTCAGGCCTTGTTCGGTTACAGACCAGTTTCAATCTGGATTCAATCTCGTTCCACCCTAAGATACGAGTTCACTCAGTGTTAGACTGTGTGTGTGATGGCCGTTGGCCGCCTTCCTCAACCCCTAGTGTCGGCCAACTCCTCTCTGCCCACTGACGCCCAGCAGCGCCCTGTGTGGCTCCTTCAAGCTTCTCCCGTTGCCGGCATCCAACCGCCCTGCTAGGCCCGGCGCAGGCCCCTACCCGGCTAGAACCATCCCGTCGCCCTCCTCCCCCCCCCCCTTCGTCGCCTTCGTTGGATTCGTCGCTGCCGCGGCTTTCCCGGCCGGATCCACCGTTGCCGCGACCTTCCCGGCTAGATTCGTCCTCCCTTTGGCCGGATCGTCGTCTTCATGGCTGGATTCCTCGCTGACGTGGCTTTCCCGACCGGATCCACCGGTACCCCTTCTTTTCTGTCGCGGGCGCCGACGCAGACGCGTGTGCTGCCGCCGGCCTCCCTGGCGAGGCTCCTCGATGACCTGTCGCGGAACGAAGCAAGAAGGCCCTGAGGATGCTGCTGTCCTTTTGTGTCGCCTCGCCGACCGTTGACGCTTGAACGTCAACCCCTCCCGAAGAACAGGTTACTGTTGCGTGTCTCCCGACCACGGCCACCACGACTTCGGATACCTCGGCATCAAAGGGCTATCGTCTTCTCGAAGTCCACACTGGTCTGTACTCTAGCCGCAACATTTTCGCACCCTCACGACGCTGCGACTGCGGGGGGATTTGAACCCGTCGGCTCCTACCTTCGGCTTCTACTCCAGTCTCATCGTGTGTGGTGCCCCTGTTACGTCTGCGAGGGGATGTTAGACTGTGTGTGGGCCGGCACCACTGTTGGGCTACCGGCCCATTAGGGTTAGGGTTAAGTCTCTATATATATGTAACCCCTTCTCTATGCAATATATTAAGCAGTTAGGTTTCTTTCACTCAGGCCTACTCTCGGCATGTCAGGTAGATCAATCTTTGGTCTTTGTGAAACCTCCTCACCACTCTCTGGAATCGATCCACTTCTCTAAGGTCATGGAACTAATCCCGCCTCAAATATACACTGCATGCATGGAAGAGGCTGGTCTGCTTTCCGCTGTAAAGTTGACTGCATGTTTACTCTGCACGGAGATGGAAATCAGATACTCATGGCAAATGGCTGCACGTTTACCCTGGGTGGGAACTAATCCAAGGCAACCAAACATGCCCTCAGTTGGCAGTTGGCACATCACAGAGCAATAATCCCCATTCTCCACTCGATATCTTCTCGTTCTAAGCAGATTTCTGGAGTTTAACCTATCCCTGAACATTAACCAGACAAAGATTTTGATCTTTTTGCAAATCTTGGACTTCCAGGTCCATTTTAAGGGTGGAGGTTGGATGCTTTGAAAATGCAGCCTGTAAACCTTCCCAGTCTGAAAATTGCCATTTCCTCCCCCCTGGCAGTCATATGTCCTCTTGTATTCCATTCACTAGGCCATTTATTTTGTTCTGAAACAAGCTATATTTCTCAAGAGCTTCCACCGAGAGTGGGGTATGAAAGTTCTCATGTACATCTGTGTTTGTCAGATATTGCTGAAGTGTGCAGTTTGCATTTCTTGCAGATGAGAAGAGCCTGGGAAATTATGTTGTCAGATGCACATTATTCCAAACATCCATCCAAAGTAGGAAGGTCCTCCCATCTCCTGCCTTTGGCATGGCAATCCCTCTGTATCCCTCGGTCATTCTGCTGATATCCCTCCACCAAAAGGATCCTCTTTCATTCGAAGTTTGAGATATATGTCCCCCCTGTAGTGAGTATTCCATATCAATTGGACCCAAGGTGTATTCTGCCTGTTATAGAATTTGTGCAGATGCTTCACTAACAGAGTTTGATTGGATGAGATGGTAGCAGTAGAGAAATGGAAGAGAATGAGGCTGCCAGAAGAAGAGCAGAGGAGAAGAGGAATTGAAGGGTTCCCGCACAATTCAGTTATGGCTCACTTGGTTCTACATGAGCCATGAACAGAGAGCATTAGGGCTCACCCCCCTCTTTTGCCATCTCTTCACTCCCCCCTCCTGAGCCCTGTCTCTCCTCTGTCATGCATCCCAACAGCAGGAGCTGCATTGTTTTCAGGTTCTTAGGAGGTGTGCCAAGCTTTATCTGCGAGGAACTCTACATACTTAACTCCACCTCCTTCTCCATGCAATGCAGCCATAAAATGGCCGCTACCATCAATGCCAAAGCAGCACCTATGCAATGCCTTGATAGCCATGTGAAAGAAAACTAAATATTCCTTAAAAGACCAGACTTTTATTATTGAAATTGGATTCACCCATATATTAAAATCATGGATGTTTTAAAACTAATAATAAGGTGAATATTAGTTTTAGAAATGGCTGATGAAGCAACCTAATGGACCATTTGCTACCTCCAAATCTTACATGGACCCCGGTTAGGACTTCGGATTGAAGTGTTCAACTCAGGTGTGGGTGTCCAATTCGGCAAACCTTATGGGGACATGCCAAATATCTCTTGGAATCTGACACTTGTGTAAGCTGTCAGACTCACCAAAAAAGAAAATTAGGACACAGATGTCCGAATAACACTGTTGCTAACTACTCTAGTGGGGTTTGGGGAAGGGATGAAGTGAGGCAAGCCTTCCCTCTACAAATGCGGAGAGACAGCTTCGAACAAGCGACCTGACCTGACGACTCAGTGATACAGCTGTCAACACTGAACCAGGCCTGCCTTCCACTTATTAGTCTTTGTATTATTATAAAAAAATTGCAAATGAATTGAGGTGTTGTTTGGTTCACATATCTGTAACGTAATGGGTAACTGATAACGTTAAATCATGTTTGTTTTAGTCCAACCGTAATCAGATATCACACTAAAAATTGATACCAACCTATTCAAACTTGTTACCGCCAGTAATCGAGTGTAAACCATTACCATTACCATTTGCGTTACATTTCATGAACCAAACAGCACCTGAGCTAATCAGGTTGGCTGTATACATGCATAGAATACATTTATCCTATAGATTACAATTGAATCAAAACTACACTTGAAAAAAGTTAATTTTCAAAATGGATCACCAATATTCACGCGCAAGAAAACTTACCTGTACTGGTAAATCTGAGATGAAGCCAACGGTATCACTAAGAAGTGCTTTTCTCCTGAATACACAAATGCAAGGTCATGGGCTAAACCAGTGCAAAAGCTAATCAGCTTTACCAATATATGATATCTCATATTTTCTACAGTACCCTGATGGAAGAATCACACTTCGTAACCGGGGATCTACTGTTGCAAACAGCCTGAAACAAAATAGGAGCATGATTTCTCTGGTCATAGCTGCTGCAAGTGAATACAGGTAGAACTGTAGAAGCTAAATTTAGCATACCTGTCATCACTGTATAAATCAGCTTCAGAAAGTGCACTCACAAGCGTAGATTTCCCCTATGAAAAAGACCATCATAGAACTCAATTAAGTACAATATTTAATTTGTAGAAAGCTCAAGTACATTTTGCAGTGTGATCTGAAGGAATATAGTTAATAGTTGCCAAAGAAACATAAGCTAAAAAACTATTTTAGTGGATCTCCATACAGCATTTGTATATCCGACGACTGCAACAGTTACAAGCTCTTGACCAAACGAGCCACCATGTCTTTTCCGACTTGAACGTTGTATCGCTCTAGTGCGGCGTACATCTTCAATTTGAGCTAACAAGCTCACACGGCGTTCTTGGATTCTGGAAGAGTTGTGGGTAAAGTAAAATGAGAAGTTGCTGTGAGATGCAACTTTGATAACTTTTAAAATCTATCAATTGTCAAGCACCTCCTCCGTTGTAGTTGAAGCTCTGTTTCACCAGCACCACTCATGAATCCCCTCCCCCCACTACCTCTCCTGAACAGTAAAATAGCAAGATGAGCATTGCATCCGATGATCCAACAATAATCAATGGGTCAAAAAACGAATGAATCATCACTTCAAATGATTCGATCAACCTAGTATTAGATCAATTCAGGAAAGTGGAATAGAATAGAAGAATAACAGTAATCTCTACTAATATAAAGCAGGAGTTGCTTCCTTCGTGTATCCTCCTCCCGCACACGCGAGCGCTCAGCGAGCAGCTGGCCCCAGCGCACAATGAAGCGTGCGCGAGCCCCTCCCACGCGCGTGGCCGGCCCAGCGAGAAAAAAACTGCATCCAGGATTCGAACCCTGGTTGCTTCGCTCCAAGCATTTGGAGCTTACCACTACAATTCACATCTGCTTGTGTTATATAAAAGATATATTATAAATAACCGTAGCAATGTACCGGTACCTAACTAGTAAAAATAATACATCAGTAGTACAAAGATACTATGTGGATCCCCCTGACTATAACCAAAATCAGGTTCCTTAAAACCTGAGGTGTTTTCTGGGCACCAAAAGGATCTGTGCTGCAGCAATACCTCTGTGCGTTGACACGTGGGGTCGACATTTTTGCATAAAGACCCTTCTATATTTTGGAAATGAACATGCAGTACAGATCGTCCTACCGAAGCAGTGAACATGTTGAGATATTTTTCGTGTAGAACCTTGATGTAAAACTTATTTTAGTGCGAAGCAGATAAAATTCGAGATTCTTTTCGCTTCTGCAGAAAAACTTATTTTAGTTTCGACATGCGGATATATGGCAAGGTGGCCACGATGGCTCACTGCCTCCTGCACCACCAGATCTGATGCCGGTGCCGCTGTGTGGTCCAGCTTTGTCTGGATCCAGCCTCTCCTGCCATAGATTTGCCCATCGATGTGTCTCCTATTCCAGAAACCGGGAACGTGGAACATGGCCACGTTCCTCGTTCCGGGAACGTGGGAACAATCCCGTTCCTGTAGTATTAAAACCTAGTTTTAGTAGCTTACAGCGTACCATATTCCCGTTCCTCGATCCCATCGATCCGGGAACCTGGTTACTTCCACCGTGACATTTGGTGTGGCTATCTGACGGGTAGATGCGACGTATGTGGCCGAGACACCGGCCCTTTTCCCCCATCGTGCATAGTAGCGCAGGTCTGAGTAGATTTGCTCTGCTCTCCAGCACAGCAGCAAGGCAAGACCGCAGGATGTGTGTTGTCTTCTCCGTGTAAGCGAGGTGTACTGGTAGTCTGGTATGTCAACACGTACCTAGCCAATTAATATTTGCTTTTGCCCTGATGGTTGTTGATAGGTAGGATCACTTTTTAGAGAACTGCTCCAAGAGAAATTGGGATATGTTTGGGTTCAATTAGGTCATTTCTCCAGTAGCCTTCTTGAATAGATTTATTCAGTAGCTTTCTTGAGAAGAGCCTTCAAGTTCAGGATCTACATTATAGCTTGCTAATTTCAGAGATGTGAGTCCAAGCTTAGATTATATCACAGGCAGTTTCAAAATGGAGATTTTCAATGCTAGATAGCACATGTACTCTAAATTGTGACTTCTTCCTTAGCTAGACAGGGCATTGTACATTGATATTCGACATAGTTTGCTATAAACTACTACGCACACGGAGTATGTAATTCTCGCTGAGCTAACAATTCACTTCCATACTTCTGGTTTTGTATTCTGGCCAATAGGTCCTCTGAAGTTCTGTATTTTGCTGAAAAATGGAAGGACTACAATATTGTATATTTTGTTCTTTTATTAGAAAATTATATTTGTTTCCTTACTTGCCCTTATGAAGAAAAACAAACAAATAAAACATTCATGTTCCCAATGTGCTTGGATCTTGATTTGCAATGTGAAGAGTTAACCCAGGAAGAGTTTGGCTTGCGATACAATTTTGAGGTGATGGATGCTGTTGAAAAGCTGGAGAGGCTTGTAATCATTACAAGAGTAAGTTCTCACATATTTTCTCTTATTAGTTATTACCACTTTGTGAAAGCATAGGGATGGTTTCTTACAAACACAGTGCCACAGAATCAAGTTTTCGCAGAGACAACAAGCATCAAGCAGCCACCATCGCAGAGACAACAAGCAGCAGCTGCCTGACCTTTGCCATCTCTGTGCACCACATGCAACAGCCAATAATGTTTGTCACTACTAGCGATGGCAGCGGGTCCGGTATGGTTGCGGGTAGAGAATATACCCACCTGCGACACATTAGCTAATAAAATTCTATACCCGTACCCATACCCACGGGTAAAAATTTTTACCCACACGCCATAACCGCACCTATAGGGTAAATACGCGCAGGTACACGACAGCTATGGGTATTTTATTTTATACGGAGTACCATGTAAAATCTTGTACCCTCATCTGTTATGACCGGTATACAGCCGTTTGTTAGTTTGCTTAGGTTGTTAGATCGGATAGAGTTTGTTAGGATCAGGTTGTTAGTCTTGGATAGAGTTTGAGGCTGCTATCTCAGCCATATATATAGCCCCTTTTGGCTAAGGAATAAACCACCGTGCTTCCCCCATCCCGTCTACTGATCATCGCGCCACTGTTCATCCACGGTACTGTTCACGCGTGAACAGTACCGCCCCTCCCTGCCAGCAGTCCTAATCCTGTGACGACGGCGCCCTGGTCATAGACCCCAAACCTACCACTCGTACTATCTCTGTAACCCTAGTTCCAACAATCTGGTACCAGAGATGCCAGGTTCCAACGACATGCCGCCGAGATCAGCACCACCCACCACCTCCATCGTTGCCAAAACTATTGATGTGAGGGCTGCTGCTACCGGCCCAATTTCAAAGGCGAACTTCATGGCATTCCAGCAGCTAATGGTAAAGTTGTTCACCGCCCACACAGCCGCCATCAACGGCATGTCCAGCAGGACACCGCCGCCGCCTCCAGCTTCTACCACCACCAGTGCTGCTGCTTTCCCCTATGGCATGCCAGGCTATGGTGGCATACCCCCCCTTCCCACTACCGTCGCACCAAAACCACCACCAACATCATTCCCTTCGTGCCACAGCACCCCTTCCATCGCCGATCTCTGCCTTGGTGCCACCGGCATCAACCATGCCCGTATCCATCCACCAAATCGCCTTCCCACACTCCCCATCCCCGATCCCCAGCTTCCCCGAGTATGCTCTTCCTGCACACCATCACCTTGTTGTGGGCGCCATCACCACCACCCCCACTTCCATAAATTATCCTTCCCCACATTCAATGGGAAAGATGATCCCGTGGGCTGGTTGAGCTGGTTGAACCGCTGCGAGCATTTTTTTCCATGGCCAGCGCACTCTTGAGACAGGCAAGGTCTGGCTCGCCTCGTTCCATCTCACCGGGACTGCACAACATTGGTACTACATGCTGGAGCGTGACGAGGGCTCCATCCCATGGCAGCGCTTCAAGGACCTCTACCAGCAGCGCTTTGGTCCCCTTTTGCGCAACAACTTCTTGGGTGAGACTGTGCGTCTCCAATTCTGTTCCACGGTCGAAGACTATTAGGATTGTTTCTTGGTCCTCATCTGACACGCCGACCCGCCACCAACGCCGTACCAGCAGGCACACCTCTTCACCACCGTCTTACTAGGCCGCCTCCACATCGATGTCGAGTTGTGCGGGCTAGACCTGTAGCAGGCCTTGGCCCTCGCCCGGTCGTACCAACGCCGCCAGCAAGGCTCGGACCACGCGCCTCCGTCCTCTGTGCGTCTACCGGCTACGCCATCCCCTATGCTGGCAATGCCGGTCGGGCCAGTGGCGGTTGTCCTCGCCCAGGCAGCACCGACGTTCAAGCGCCTCACCCCAACAGAGATGACGGAGCGACGACACCAGGGTCTATGCTACAACTACGACGAGCCGTCAACGGCAACGCCTCTTCTACCTTGAGGTGACTGCCGACGACGACGGGGTGGCTGTTGAGGAAGATCCCCCACTGTAAACGGAGCATCTCAGGCTGAAGCTACATGGGAACCGGTGCAGATGTTCAAGACCTCTTATCCTGCCTTCCATACCGTCGTTTGTTAGTTTGCTTAGGTTCATAGGTTGTTAGATCGGATAGACTTTATTAGGATTAGATTGTTAGTCTTGGATAAAGTTTGAGGCTGTTATCTCAGCCATATATATAGCCCCTTTTGGCTAAGGAATAAAACCAAGCAGGCAAGTATTCTTGTCTGTGCTTCCCCTACCCCGTCTGTTGTTCATCGCGTCTACTGTTCATCCATGGGTACTGTTCACCCCTCCCTGCCAGCAGCCCTAATCCTGGGACAACAACACCCAAGCGCCGGGGTCCTCCTGGTCATAGACCCCAAACCTACCACTCGTACTATCTTTGTAACCGCAGTTCCAACATCACCATACCCACGGGTGAAATTTTGTGCCCACACGCGTACCCGCGGGTAGAACTTTTCAGCCATACCCACACCCATCGGGTACCATACCCACGGGTAGGATTGCCATCGCTAGTTACCTTGACGAAGCGAAGCGGCTGAGGGTGAAGGCGGGGCACATTCACAGCAGCTGCTGCACGGTGGCTGCCGGCATAGCATAGGTAGCCAGTGGTGGTGAGGACAGGGCCGCTCCGCTATCTGGTGGACCATTTGCTTCATAATGACAACACGTCTGTGCCAAAATGGTGTGGTGAGGTAATTTCCAAAGTTTTATGTGCTTGACACAAACTGTGGTAGTTTCTGATGCATCTCTCAAACCAGTTGAACATTATAGTTTCTGTTATTATGTTGTGTGAAAATATATATCGTATCGCGGACATAATATACTTTTTCTCAGTTGACAAGGAGAACCCAACTACTGGTGCCATTTTCCCAAACAGAAATGGCACAATAAATCATCAAATGAGCCTGAACGTTGCCCTCAAGTCCATGATTGCAGAGTACAGACCCGGAACATGAGACGATGCCTCTCACTGCTGCTCGTGGGTCAGTGGACTGCATAACTAAGACCAAAAGGCTGTCGTGGTCCCCCCTGAATTTCGCTTCAGGGCGGCACTTCAGCTGTGTGGACGGTGAGTATGCTCACAGACACCACCGTGTCAGCTAGGGATGGGGGGCATCTTGTGGGTTGGCACATCCAAAGCACTGTGATTGCAAGGGAAGGAAAGACAGTTATTCTTTGTGCTTATTTTAGATCTTTCACTATTTGTGTTGCAATGATCCCAAGATAATGTGACACCTTTTCAGAACTTGACTATTTTTTTGCTTTAACTGTGATTTATCATTTTTATCTCATTAATGAGCACGAGGATAAGATAACAATTGGAAAAAAAACACTATAATTATGCTCTCCTATTCTCTTAATTACGAATTGAGCCGCTTTGGCATATGCAGTGATAATAATCATTCTCTACATAACAAAGGTAATTTGTTGACTTCACAATTCCTAACGTTTATATTTTTCTCCACAGGACAAAGTTCTATAAGATTGGAAAACAACATTATTAACCTTTATAGTTGAATATGTAAGTGCCTCCTTTCTTATTTCCTATAAAGAAGTATTGCATGTTTCTGCACAATGCTGAATTTGTCATATGTAGGGTTGGCAAGTTATTAAACCAGTACACAAGTGGAAAAAATCTAAAAGCATTCGAGCACACCCCAGTGCTAGACAAATGTGATAGCACGAAATATTGCATGTTTTGGGCTAAATAGCAGGAGTACATATATATAGGCCTCTACCAGTTCGTGCTCCACCTGATTTATGGAAACAATGATCAGGGAGACAATTTGGGAGATCAGGCGATAAAAGGAAACAATCACGCAGAAAATAATCAACTGCCGGCACCTAATCGGGGACAGCTAAGCAGGGAGGAATCAATCGTGAGCACCTAGTCAAGGAAAGTTGGATTGCACAGACACAACCTATCTGTCTTGGAAGCTCTTGTTTCTGATCAAGAGGTGTGGGAAACCATCAAAGAATTACCACCAGATAAGGCCCCTGGGCCGGATGGTTTCACAGGTCTTTTCTGTAAAGCTTGCTGGCCTGTTATTAAGACTGATGTTATGGCTGCGGTTTCAGCGATACGGGGCAGAAAATTCAGTAATTTTGGCCGTCTTAACACAGCCTACATTGCCATGATCCCAAAAAAGGATGGGGCAAATGAAGTAAAGGATTTTCGACCAATTAGTCTTGTGCATAGCTTTGCTAAAATGATTACCAAAGTCCTAGCCAATAGGTTGGCTAAAGTCCTAAATGGGTTGGTGTCACCAAATCAGAGCGCTTTTGTTCAAGGAAGATTCATACATGATAATTTCATGTTGGTGCAGCAAACTTCAAGGCTTCTACACCAACAAAATAAAGCTCGAATCCTTCTCAAATTAGACATCACCAAAGCCTTTGATTCGGTCTCCTGGCCTTTTCTAATTGAGGTAATGACACAGCTGGGTTTCGGGCAAATCTGGAAGGATATAGTTTGTGGGCAAGTACTGCTTAATGGTTTCCCGGGGGAGCCTATTAAGCATCGAAGAGGGCTACGTCAGGGAGACCCCCTCTCGCTGATGCTTTCATTTTGGTTATGGACGTACTTGGTGCTCTGTTCACTAAGGCTGAGGAGGCGGGTTTATTACAGCAGCTATCAGTGAGAAAAAAATGTCACCGGGTCTCTATGTATGCTGACGATGTGGCTCTTTTCCTTCACCCAACTGCAGCTGATATTTATGTCACCCTGGATATCCTACAACTCTTTGGAGATGCTTCCGGCCTCCATAATAATGTGAACAAATCTAATGTCTATCCTATCCAGGGTTCAGAGGACTCTTTGCTGGCAGTTCAGAACACTCTGCCATGTGAGATTTCAGACTTTCCATGCCGTTACCTAGGGGTCCCTTTATCTCTACACAAGTTGACTAGACAGCAATACCAGCCCCTAATTGATAGGATTGCAGATCAACTCCCAAGTTGGAAGGCTGAATTAATGACAAGGGCAGGAAGGAAAGTTCAAGTGCAACATGTTCTTACATTACAAGCATGATTATCTATCCAGCAATGGCAATTAACCTTCCTAAATGGGTTTTAGATGCTATTGACAAAATAAGAAAAGGTTTCCTTTGGAGGGGTTGCAAAAGTGTTAGAGGTGGCCATTGTCTGGTGGCATGGGGTAAGGTTTGCCGTCCCCTGCAGCTGGGTGGCTTGGGAATCTCTAGTCTTCCTGAGCTCTGCTGGACTCTCCGCATGCGATGGCTTTGGTTACAAAAAAACCGACTCCAAACGACCTTGGACAGATCTCCCCATCCAGGTACCAGGCAAGGCTCGTGTATTTTTCTCTGCAGTTCTGATATCTAAAGTGGGAAATGGAGCCAATACCAAGTTCTGGAAAGATAGATGGCTGCATGGAGAAAGACTTGCAGATTTTGTTCCTAGACTTTTTTATGCAATCCCAAAACGGTTGGTCAATACCAGGACTGTTCAGGATGCCATCTTGAGTCGGAAATGGGTCTCTGATATTAAGGGAGCTCTCTCAGTTGGTGTACTCATAGATTATCTTCATCTCTGGGATTTGCTTTCAGATTTTGAGCTGCAGCTTGGCATAGATGATAAACACCTTTTCAGCTTAGCCTCAGATGGTAAATATTCAGCCAAATCTGCTTACAAAGGCCTTTTCCTTGGCTCAAGCTCCTTTGCATATTATAAGATGGTGTGGAAATCATGGGCCCCGCCAAAATGCCGGTTTTTCATTTGGCTTGTTACTCAGAAAAGATGCTGGACAGCGGATAGACTTGCAAAAAGGGGCCTGGATCACCCGGAGAAATGTCTTCTATGTGACCAAGACGCTGAAACTGTGGACCACCTCCTTGTGACATGTGTATTTGCAAGAGAATTCTGGTATCTTTTGCTGAGACAGTTTGGGTTGCACTCTGTCGCACCACAGATGGCTGCTTCCTCCTTCCTAGGCTGGTGGGAAAAGGCAGCAGGAGCAGTAAGCGGGCTTATCAAAAAGGGTCTTAACTCCCTTATCATTTTGGGTGCTTGGGCGATTTGGAATCACCGGAATAAATGTGTTTTTGATGGTTGGAATTCAAATATAACTCTAATCCTTAGTTGGGCAAAAGAGGAGATGCATCGATGGGAAATAGCGGGAACAAAAGGCATTTCTTACCTAGCAGCCCCCTTAGCTGAGTCCTAGGGACTTTCCTGGCAGTGTGTGAGTTTTTTTCTGTTTTCCTATATGGATTCCTTCCTATATGTGTGTTTCTGGCCCCCGTAAGGGGTCTTTTGTATCGGGCCTTCCTTTAAACCCTAGTTTCTTTTTCTTCTTAATATAATAAGGCGTAGTTCTCCTGCGCGTTTTCGAGAAAAAAAAAAGGAAGCTCCTAACTCAACAACATCAGCATAGTCTTTTAGTCCCAAGCAAGTTGGGGTAGGCTAACTACTTAACTAGGGAAGAAAATAAATTGTCGAGGCCCACTAGGCTCGGGCCCTAGCCGAGGCCCGCTAGGCTCAGGTACTAGCTGAGGCCCACTAGGCCCAGGCCCTAGCCAACGGCACCCAGGACAGGGACGGCTGGACCAGGGGCGGTCGGGCCAGGGACAGCCACAATTTTTGTAGTTATGTGAAATTGTCAATCATACAAAAATATCATGTACAGATACTATCCGAGACAGGGAAAAACATTAATTAAACTATTGTAGAGATCAGAGAAGGTAATGTATGTATTCTCAGTTTTTTGTTTTATTTACAATACATAGTGGGGTTTTTTCCTATGTGCATCCGGTACAACTCAATCTGAAGTATAACAAATAAAACAAGCTAAAATCATAGTCACATAAAACGGGTTTGAAGGCATCGACCCTCGACCTGGGTTCGTTGACCCCGACCTAGGTTCACAGGTTCATTTTCGACCCCTAAGTGTAAACACCTCTCACAAGTAGTGTACCAAATTCCATGACCCTGTACCTCGACCCCGTCGACCTAGAAACTTTGTGGCTATGGTTAAAACTCAACAAGCATGACATCAAGAGCTATGCAGAGTTGGATTTTGTCATAACTTATGTCGCCACAAGCCCACAAGGATATAGCATAACTTAACTAGTAATTACATGATACGCACAATAAGAATGATATGCATATCAATGTAAATACTTTTTCTTCCAAAGACATCTGTGCAGCTAGGTGTCCATGTGCCCACAAGTTCATGAGCTAGTTCATAATGAAGCCAGACCAACTAAACATATGCAAATTGAAGATACCATTACTCCCTCCTGCTCTAATGATGCCTTACAACCCGAACCCTCATTTCCAAACCTTCTAAACAGTTACGTTTAAAAAAACTTATAAACAGAATTCATAACGTTCACGAAAGGGCCACTAGATAAGTTGGTTAGGTGGTCTAGGTTCAACTCCTCGTGGAAGTGAATTTCAAGTTGTGGTTAAAAAAGTCTCCTCTATTGTCCCACGCCAAAGTACAGGTCTAAGGCCCGGCCTCGGTCACGGTCGTTCTCACATAGGCTACGGTGCCGCTGTGTATGGGTGAGGCAGAGATTCAGGGGTTTTCTTGACCTGCGTGAAAAGGTCTTCTTAATATAATGTTGTGGGGCGGTCTTACCCCGTAGGTCGAGTTTTAAAATTCATAATGTTCAAAACTATCAAGAATTTGATATCTTTAACACTAAAATCAACTGTAGTTGCATGAACATAATCTCTCCCCCCCCCCAAAATGCACAGGTATAAATTTCATACAAACAAACAAATTACTATCTGCAGTTATTAAACGCAACAGGAAAAAATCATACCCTCTTGCACTGACAACCTCAGCCTCCCCACTTGGACCAAAAGTTAGTCGTCCACCTGGGCCACGTACACGGACAAGCCTAGTCTTCATGTACATGAGAGCTGCCAACTCTGACTGTGTAAAGTGGCAGACAAAGTAAAATACTTAAACAAATATCAATGCTAGTGCCATTTTATCAATACAGTATGTCCAATGAAGATCCAAATACCCCATATCCCCACCCCCACAAATATTTGACATAGTAACATATAGTTCAATATCTAGACAAACAAACACCTGTAACTTCGCTTCTTTTGTTTCAGCATGAGCATTGAATATTTCAATTATAAGCCCAACACGATCCAAAACCGACTTTCCCCAGGCAACCTGCTAAGCGAAGTGTTAACGCAAACAATAAGGCGGTATGTTATTCTGGGTCACAAAATTAAATGCAACACAAAGGGAAAACATGGGCATGTTCGAGAAAAAAGGGGGAGAGAGAAATGGTACTTGCCTCCAAGTTTCTCTGTTGGATTCCAGAGAGAATCGCATTGACAAAAACTGCATCCACATCTTCCTGTTAGGATCAAAACGAGTGAAGATTACTTAATATAGCATATTTGTGGGAATTGTCAGTACAGCATGAGTTATAACAGCAACTTCAAGCAAGTGCAAACACCAAGAAGAGACAATATTGGGTGATGCATCATCTACGAATAAAATACCACAATCCTACTCATGTAAAAGGTCAGTGAAAGTGCACCTCTGATTCCGTTGCACTCAGGTAGCACTTGACATTATCCACAGTTCCAGGCCCAAAATATGTATCTGGCATGATCAACTGTCAAATATTTTTTTGGTAATTCTAGCCAATCATCTGTAATGTGAGTATATTACAGAAACTAACCCAACTACATATGCAAACCAAAAACACTCCCAATGGACCGTCGAGCTAAGCACTAGAAATGGTGAGGCATATAGCTGGATACCAGCGTGTGAGCGACCGCGGGAGGCGGGGTTCTGGACGACGAGGTGCGGCGGCGCGCCCTTGGCGCCGAACTCGCTGTGGTAGAAGCCGTCGCGGCGCTCCTCGAGGGAGTTGGCGAGGTTGAGTGCCTCGGCGAGCTTGGACTCGAGGAGGCTTCCGGGGCGGAGGCGCGGCTGCACCACCAGCAGCCGCGGTGGGCACTCGGGGTCGCGGGATAGCACGAAGAGGCCGCGCAGGGGTCCCTCGTCATCGCAGTCCGCGGGCGACAGGGTGGGGGAGGAGCGTTTACCGCGGCGGGTGGAGAGGACGCGGAGGCGAGGAGAGGCCGGAGAGGGGTCGGCGTGGAGGCGGAGGCGAGCACCGAGGCGGGAGATGGCGCCGCGGAGCATCCCGGCTCGTGGGCAACGGCGGCGGCGTAAGGAGCGTGGCGATCCGGGGTCTCGGTCCAGACTGAGTTTTTTACATAGGTGAGTATCATGCGTTACAACGGGAAAATATAATGCCATAATAACTTTTATACAAATGTGTCTTATATTGTTATAAGAAAATATTTTATAATCCATTTGTGATCTTAGTTATACATAAATTTTGTTATTTTAATTTAGTTATTTTACTATTACATTGCAACCATCAGTATCATGCAGACTTCGATATATATCATGATTTGCATGGTCTCATCATTGGAGAGCACGTGCTACATCGGTAGAAGTTCCGTCGTACATCGTTAGTCATCAGGCACGTACGCACCACCATACACGTTTGCTTAAACAAAAAATGCAAGTGTGTATTTGCGAAGAGAATTAAAGGCATGCCGGCACAAAAGCTACCCCGACGATGGCGAGTGGTCATTGTTGTCGGTCCTCCTCTACTCACCTCCGGCGGCGAGATGACGGCATGACGCCACAATCCTTGATATAGTAGTCGTCGAACGCGCGCGACATGGTGAGTACTGATGACTCTTGGCTGAGCTGCCAAATAAAGTGCACCCCGAGCTCATCAGCGAGGTAGTACACCTGGTCATTGCACCACCAGATGTGCTACTCCTCTACATACATCTTGTTCGAGGACACTCACACAACAGCAATGATGGTCGTCATCCCAGCACACAAGAATTCATGGCCGGTCAGTAGCGACTTACGTGGCAGGTTGGGCTTCAGGTAGATGATGAGCTGGACGACGTGATGGCACCGTCGTCGGTTGCGGTGCCCAAAACAACCCGAGAGTCGTCGGCATTGGCGATGACCATGAGGTCCCCATGTTTGACGATGGATAGCGCGGTGCAGCCGCTCTGGATCGCGTCCAAGCGGCGGCTACGCCGGAGCTTGTCATACACAGCGGCGCATGGGCCACGTAGGACTGCTTCCAGAGGTCGAACTGGCAGTCGACAAGCTTCTTCTCGTCATCGATGAGCGATGCCAACGCGAGCGCCTCGTGCTAGTGGTGTTCTTTTGCACACTTGTTGCAAGATGTTCATTTTCACTCTTAAGTTTCTTGACCTCATTTTTAAGTCTTTCATTATCCACTGCCAACTCATTGTTGAAATCATTGTTCTCAATGGAAACTTTTCCTCTAGTAGTTGCATCAATCAAGTACCTCTTCAATTTTTGGTTGTCTAAAGTCAAGACTTCAACTTTTTCGGTCAATTCATCATGTAGACTAGTTTGATCTCCTTGACTCAAATCATCACATAAGGTTGCTACATCAATCTTAACAACAGGGTTAATAGCCTCATGTGTATTGCAAGATAAAAGTTCATTTTCAACAAGAAGATTATCATGATCAAATTTAATCTTAGTATAGTCTTCCTTGATTTTCACTAGTCTATCTTTCAACTCCCTATTAGCTTCATTTAACTTGTCACATTTATCCTTAGCATCTTTTAGGGAGGATGTGAGCTCATTTACAGTGGATGACATAGTTTTGTTTTCTTCTTTCATTTCATCACTAGCTTTCATAACTATGTCATATTTGGCATTCAAAGATTCATTTTCATTTTTCAACCTATCGCATTTAGCTTTTGACTTCCTAATGATTTGAGTGTATTCTTTAAGCAAGTCAGCTAGTTCATCATAAGAAGGTGAAGCAAATTCATCATCACTATCACTATCACTATCATCAGTAATGTCATTATCATTTTGTACCTTTCGTTCACCTCTAGCCATGAGGCATAAGTGAGAAGTCGATGATGGCGATGGTGGTGGTGAAGAGAAGTCCCCAGCGATGGCGGTAACTTTTTCATCATTTTCTTCTTCACTTGAAGAAGATCCACTTGATGACTCAATGTTAGTGAGCCAGTCACCAACAATATATGCCTTTCCATTTTTCTTTTTGTGGAACCTCTTGTGCTTCCCATCATTCCTCTTGAAGAATCTCTTTTCCTTTTTCTCATCATCGTTGTCATCTTCTTTCTTGCCCTTGAACTTGTTCTTCTTTGGCTTGTTACATTGATGAGCAAGATAACCAAGCTCTTCATAGTTGTAGCAATCCATTTCAGAAATGGGCTTTCTTTTGCTGGAAAAGAACTTCTTCTTTCTTGAATCAAATTTGATGCCTTCTCTGTTGAGCTTCTTTAACATCTCGGTGGTCTTCCTCACCATCAAGGCAATGTTAGCATCAAGGTCATCATCACTTGAGGATTCTTCCTCAATTTGTACTTTAGCTTTTCCTTTTCTTTCTTGATTTGCTTTGAGAGCCAAATCCTTTCTCTTGGAAGATGACTCATCCTTGTCATTGATGTGCATGTACATCTCATGAACATTGATCTTTCCCAATATCTGTGTAGGTGTGGTAACTGAAAGATCCATTTGATGCAGCACTGTGACAATGTGTCCATATTTGTCAGTTAGGAGGACACTGAGAATCTTCCTCACAACATCCGGTTGTGAAATTTGTGTAAGCCCCAAGCCATTTACTTTCTCTACAAGAATATTGAGACGTGAGTACATAGCATTGGCATTTTCATTAGCAAGCATTTCAAAAGAATTTAAATTTCTCAAAGCAATGTGATATCTCTCCTCACGCTCACTTCTAGTTCCTTCATGTAGAGCACATATGTCCATCCACAAATCATGAGCATTTTTATGATTTCTAACTCTATTAAACACATCTTTGCAAAGGCCTCTAAAAAGGGTGTTTTGGCTTTAGCATTCCATTTCTCATAATTAAACTCTTCACCTACAAGATTTGTGGGATCTTTAGGTTCGGGGAATCCTTGTGTGGCGGCTTTGTAGACACCAATGTCTATAGCCTCTAAATATGCTTCCATACAATTTTTCCAATATGGAAAATCGTCACCATAAAAAACGGGAGGAGGTCCATCCCCACCGGACATCGTTACTCTAGCAGTTAAGCTAATCTAAGAGCAACAAGGCTTTGATACCAATTGAAAGGATCACGATGCCCAAGAGGAGGGGGTGAATTGGGCTTTTCTAAAAATCAACACTAATTAAAACCTAAGCAAGAGCCCAACTTCACCCAACACCTAGCACTTAAGAGAATAATACTAGAAATACAATAGTGTTAAGACAATACTTCAAATACTTGCTAAACAAATACACAATGTAAAATGCTTGAATTAAGTGCAGAATATAAAGCAAGGTTTATAAGACTCCTCCAATTTTTCCCGAGGTATCGAAGAGTCGGCACTCTCCACTAGTCCTCGTTGGAGCACCTGCGCAAGGGTATCGCTCCCCCTTGGTCCTCGCAAGAACCAAGTGCTCACTACGAGATGATCCTTTGCCACTCCAGCGTGGTGGATCCCTCACGACCGCTTACAAACTTGAGTCGGGTCACCAACAAGATCTCCACGGTGATCATCGAGCTCCCAACGCCACCAAGCCATCTAGGTGATGCCGATTAGGGCTAGAAAATAAGCTCGAGGCTCGCGAGCCGGCTCGAGCTCGGAGTGGCTCGGCTCGGCTCGGAGCGGCTCGCGAGCCTCGAGCGAGCCGAGCCGGCTCGCGAGCTGTGTCAAATTACTTAATATGTATAATATTGATGGATATTGGCTAATTTTATAGGTTGTCAATTTATTTCTTAGCGTTTCATGATAGATATATAACAATTAATAATTTAGATTCCTCATAATAATGAATTATATCTATATATTTCATATTTATATACTAATAATTCACTATATAATGCAATTATATAATATCAGGGTGTGGCTCGCGAGCCGAGCCGAGCCGAGCCTGGTTCCTCAGCTCGTGAAATGGCCGAGCCGAGCTCGGCTCGGCTCGTTTCCAGCCCTAATGCCGATCACCGAGAGTAACAAGCCATAGACTTTCGCTTGATCAAGAGAAGTCTAATGCAAGTGGTGTGTGCTCTAGGTGGCTCTCGCTAGCGCTAATGAGGTCCAAATGCGGGATTAAGATTCTCTAATCACCTCACTAGGCTTTTGGTGCTTGCAATGCTCTACCAATGTGCAGAAATAAATGTGAGCAGCAAGACATTGAATATGGTGGGTGGAAGGGGTATAAATAGCCCTCACCCACCAACTAGCCGTTACCAGCAATGTTCTGCGCATGGGCGCACCGGACAGTCTGGTGCGCCAACGGTGCGCCACCGGTGCGCCAACGGTCGACTCCAACGGCTAGTTCTAACAGCTAGCCGTTGGGCAGATGGCACACCAGACGGTCCGGTGCGCTGTCCGGTGCGCCACTATAATTCAACTCGTGAACCTTGCACTCTTGGGTTTCTGTGCGGGGAAAACCTTCCCCGGGCCAACCTGGCCCCACTTGACAGAGGGTGCACCGGACAGTCCGGTGCCCCAAGGCCAGAAACCCTAACTTCTATTTTCTTCTGTTTTTGTTCTAACTTGTGAGTATGTTCTAGAGTGTCACCTAGCACTATATGTGAGTGTGAATATGCACCAACACTACACTAGAACTCTCTTGGTCAAACTACTCATCGACAACCCCTCTTTATAGTACGGCTAAAACAAAATAAAAGACCTAACTATATCACGAGTGTCCGCAACTCCTTGACACTCGTACTATGTAGACCTTCACTTTATGTTTCGTCGCTTTAGCCGTCGCTTCGAGTTCTTATCTCCGGGATTGTTATCACCATTGTAGTACTTCTACCTGTAATGTGACCTAACTTACCATTTGTCTCTGCAAAACACACGTTAGTCACATATAGCATTACGTTGTCATTAATCACTAAAACCAACCAAGGGCCTAGATGCTTTCATTTACCTAATAATGTTCTCTGATAATCACTGTGACATGCTCAGGTTAATTTGATGGGACCTAATAGGTTTCCCTAGTTTTGTTTATCCCACACCTTGCAAATAAATGAACTATTGGGTAGACTCACTATTGCTCTACCTGGTTTTGGGATTAATGTTATTATGATCATGTTCCATTAATATTGTTGGTTCAATTATTGTTCGTGTTAAGATCATTATATTAAATGGAACATGGAGCGACCACCCGGAAAAACAGTGCTACCACAAGAGTGGAATGGGACGCCCTTCGCTGAATAATCAGGAAAGCTAGTGTGAGTTAATCCTTTCCCGAAAGGGGCAAGCGGGGTGGAGTTGTGCAGCTGTAGGGAGATCCTCGGGTCGGACTGTTTTTCTAGCTTTCCGGACGAGAGATTCCTACATCGCCTTCGGCCCGAAATCCATAGTGGCTTCTCTCCTCTAGAGGAACTTTGTAAAGGCCTCGCAGTGGATCCCTAGCCATTCACCTTGTAAGGGTCTAACTAACTCTGGATAATCAGGAAACACGTCTTGTGGGTAAAGATGCATAACCTCTGCAGAGTGTAAAACTAGTATATCAGTCGTGCTCACGGTCATGAGAAGCTCAGACCCTCACATGATTAATTGATGTTTGCCGCCCGGAGGGGCAGCAGGGGTGAAGAGAATTGTGGACACCAAACGGAAAGGTGGGGCGGCGAGCATCACGGACACGGAAACCGGGCGACAAGCATCGCGGACTCGTGGCTATTGCGCGTGGGGTGGGGAGAGAGGGCAGAACCATGGTGCACGGATGGTCTACATTGCATTCTTATAGAGTAGTAGAGATATGCATTGCATTGTGGGTTTTATTATTAATTTTTGATCTTTTATTTAATTGGTATGGTATCTACTTACACTTAGAAACTGCTAATAAAATTTTGGCCAACTTTAAAAGCAACGCTCAACTTTAACCATCTTCTTTGGTAAGTCTTACAATTCACATGAGCCCCCACCGTAAGTGAGCTCATGCACATTATTCCCCACAACTTGTTGAGCGATGAACATATGTGAGCTCACCCTTGTTGTACTCACCCCCAGGTCAAGGACAGGTACCACAAGATAAGAAACATGAAGGATGTCGCGATTAGTTTTTGAGAGGTCTAGGCCATCGTCTCCCAGTCAACTATAGTTGTTGGATCATCGTCTTCGTATGATGTAATTATTTAGTTATTTTGTACATAACTCCTATTAGATAGTAAAGATATGACATTCGTTTATGTACCATGAGTCATCATATGTGTGAGACTTGATCCTAGCACATATTTGATTCGCGTGCGGGTTTGCCCCTTAAATCTGGGTGTGACAGGGACATAAATTTTTTTCTTGCAAAGGTGAGAAAAAAGTTTTGAATTTACCAAAGGGGGAGAAATCTTCAAAATCTGGAAAAGAATTTGATTTGCAAAATCAAAAGCGAAGTGGTGGCTTATATGGTCCAATCATGTTAAATTTGTTAAACACCCACATCCAAATTAGTTCATATTTCAATTTGCATATTATATTCTTATGGGATTGTGATGATATCAAACAAGTCAGTGAGTAAGATTTTTCATATTTGCTTTGGTTGTGTTGGCATCAATCACCAAAAGGGAGATTGAAATGGAAATGTGTTATATGCCATTCGTAGTTTGATTTTGGTGATTAATGACCAACACAACCTTGAGATCTAACTAGTTTGTAAGTATGTGCTTGCAAGTTCATAAGTGTGAAATTGAGAAAATTCAGCTTAATAATTAACTCAAACAAAGGCTAGAAAGGGCATATTTTGGATAAGGTGAGCTATGGGTAGGTCATATGTTTGGATAAGTTCTAACCACCGTTAGGAATATATTTGAGCACCTTAGAGGATCTAGAAAGTCAAATTTTAGAAAAAGGTCCATTTAGAGCCTAGTTTGAGCAAAAACCAGATTCTAAGTTGGATGAGGTAAAGAAGTGAAAATCCATGACATAGGCTAGCTAGACAGACACTAGAAGTGTATGTATAAGTCATGGGAGTACTCTTAAAAAGGCCAAATCAATTTAAAGAAGATTGCTTAATTGGGACTTCAACTTGGCAGGTCTGGGACGCACGGACCTAGTACATAGAGAGCTCTGTAGAAGGGTTTCTGAAAGTAGCCTAGAGGGGGGGTGAATAGGCTAATCTGAAAATTTTCACAACAAACTTCGAAAGATTGTTAGATACACAGTTCGACTGGTGCAGGCCGGCTCAGCAGCTACGTGCGCAAGTTGAACCACTCTGAACCAATCCAACTGTTTTAAAAAACTTTAGACTAAAATCTACTCGAAAAGTATTTCACAAGTTCTTGAGAGAAGTGAGATATAGCTAAGTGAGGATGAAAAGATGAATATGTAAAGGCTATTTTACTTCTAGATAAACTCTACGGAGAAATCTTTATGTCAATCTTGCAAGTGAAAATATCTCAAGTTGAAACAAGCAAGAACACAAGACACAAGATTTAATCCGAGGTTCGGCCACACCACAAAGGTGTCCTACTCCCCGTTGAGGAGCCCACAAAGGGCCGGGTCTTTTTCAACCCTAATCCTCCAAAAGCCGACCACAAAGGTCAAGGCAATCTCTTCTTATCTTAGCTCAAAGAGCGGGTGATACAAACTTCTTAGGGTCGTCCACAAATTTGGAGACTCCCAAGCAACCTCAAAGATCTTGAAACCTAGGGTTTCAAGAACACCAAGAACGCACAAGAGGGGTTTGCACAAGCTCAAGTCTTTGAAAGAGAGATGGGAGAGGAAAACCAAATCGTGAGCACAAGCACAAACCTCACACCCAAGAGCTCCTCCAACAAGGTTGAATCTTGAGGAAGATTTAAGTGTGAGAGAGATGGAGAGATGAGTGCTTTGTCTCAAGTTAGGTGAGCAATAAATGAGTGAGTGTTCAGCCGTATTGAAGAAGAGAGAGAGGTGGGTCTATTTATAGTCACGACTCAAAAACTAGCCGTTTGACCAAAAACCCCGTTGAAAACCGATTGAACCGCCCCCTAGGGCGGTTGAACCGCCCCCTGACAGGTCAGCAGACTGTCTGCCAGTCTGACTGGCAGACTGACCTGCAGGCGGGTCAGACAGGCCAGGACCGGTTGAACCGCCCCCTAGGGCGGTTGAACCGCCCCCTGACACCCCTGGCGACCTGACTGCCAGTCTGACTGGCAGACTGCAGATCAGAGGTCAGAGGGTCACAGACCAGTTGAGCTGCCCCCCAGGACCAGTTCAGCTGGTCTAGACCAGAGAGTTTTGGAGAGAAAACCCCAGCTCAGCTGCCCTGGGGCAAGTTCAGCTGGGTATGGTCAGAGAGGTCCACAGCTGAAGTTGAAGTTCAGCTGGAGTTGAAAGTTCAACTCAGCTGAAGTCCAGCTCAGCTGAAAAGCTCAGCTGCAGCTGAAGAAGCTCATCACAGTTGAAGTTAAGTTCAGCTGGAAAGCTCAGCTGCAGTTGAAGAAGTTCAGCTGTTTTTCAGCAAGAACACTCTAGGTTTCTCAACCCAAACCATGGTCAGCCAAATAATGTTAACGTGATTTTTGGTTTTCAAAAAAAGCTTTTGAATTAGAGGACTTGAGCTATAGCAAACACCTGTACCTGTGCGGAAAAGAACAAGGAAGAATTACATCATGCAACACAAGATTTTACATAAATTTTATACGTCCATTGCATGAAGTCCTTGGTGCTTCCTTAAGTTCCTGTTTCCTTCTAATCAAACACTGAGAACAAAAACTGTTAGTACCCTTATTTGTTTTGTCATTAAATCACCAAAACCCTCACTTGGGGTTGATTGCACTTACAATCTCCCCCTTTTTGGTGATTGATGCCAAAACAATTAAGGTCAAAAGATATATATTTGCAATAGAAAATTTCTTTTGAATGATTGTATGTAGATGGCTCCCCCTAAATGTGTGCACGATTGTGAATCCAACGTCTTGACATAATATGTCATATGAGCAACACATTTAGAGATAGTGACAACAACCATACTAAATACAATCATCTGAGGGGTGCAAGAGTGTCATAACAGGAGTTGTGATGCACATGACTATCTCTAAAAACCCATTATTTTTACTTCATAGCAGAGTAGACATTACAAACTGATAGGACACAAGATGATGGCCAGAAGACCATCGTATTACTTTGAATAACAATCCAACAGTTTTATTTCATACAATGGTAAAAAGGGTACAAGCCACAGCAGTGGCCAAAAACAAAAATAATCCAAAAGAAAAACGAAAGAACCACAAACTAGAAGTTGGATTTTCTCCCCCTTTTTGGCAACAAGTACCAAAAACGGAGAGAGAGACAAGGATACAAGAATCAGTATCCTCCAGGAGGAGGATATGACGGAGGATACGATGGAGGATATGAAGTGTAGTCAGGGAAAAAAGTCCTCATCGCGTCCTCCTCAAAAGTGGAGTCCCGAGGTGGCTCATCAGCCGCAGAAAAAACAGATGCCGAAGATGTACGATGATCAGGAGGAGGTGGAGGGTGGTGGTGGTGGTAACCAGAGCCGGATGGCCTAGAGTCACCAGGAATGGGTCCCGGACCCGGGTAAGGAGGCGGAGGGTGGGAGGATGATTGACCCGGATCCCCATGGTAGGGAGGCGGGGCAAACTCCTCGCGATCATCAACATAGACTTCTTCATCTTCATCGTCTGCAGGCATAAAAGGCACCCCGTAGGCCTGCTGGTGCCACTCGTTGATCTCCGGGGGAGGAGGATGGAGAGGCACATCAGGCGAACGAGGGACAAAAGGCATGCCCATGGAGGAAGCTTGACGACGAAGATTGTCGTCAGTCTCCCGCTGACGCCGTGCCACTTCATGGACATCAGCAGAAATGTTGCGGCACATGGAGAAAAATGCCGCAAACCCATGGACCAAGCGAGCACCCATCCCGCGGCCACGACCTTGACCACGACCACGAGCACGTGGCATGGGAGAGCCGCGGCCAGGAGAGGGACGCGAGGCAGCAGCGGGGGGAGAGGAGGATGGATGATGGGGAGGCTGGCGAGGTGGCTCAGAGGAGGAGGCAGGGCCTCCAGACCGTGAGGGAGCCCGCTTCGTACGAGCAGCTGGGTTGGAGGAATCAACCCAGTAGGGTACGTAGCGGGAGTGTTTGACGGGTTTTTCGAAGTGGGTCTGGGTGACCACTTCGATCATCTTCATGATAAAGGGTGCATGAAGACACCCTCTGTGAGGAGACCAGGAAGCACGGACGATCTCTTCCCAGATCATGTCAAACACATTGATGCGGGCGAGACTATTTGGAGCAAGGAGGAGGAGGAAGACTCGACTCTCCCCAAGGACGTTCATTTGATTACCGCCCTTTGGGAGAACGGTCATCCGGGACAAAGAATTAAGGTACCTGTAGTACCTATGCATGTTAGCGGTTGTCCAGAACTCCCGCTCAGTGGAGACATGAATGAATTCCGTCTCTTCCCGCATGGGCAGCCGAATGTCATGCACTCGCATGTTGCTGCCCTGAATGTCTGCATCAGAGAAGCCCAGAATATGGGCAAAACGACGATAACTGACTTTGTACCAGTTACCCTGGATGAAGAAATACATGACTGGGTAATCATACCCATCGGCTTCCTCATCTACTTTCTTTATCCAGAGGGTGGCATAGAACTGAGCTACCACCTCATCGTTCCAGGGGTATTCCATGGTCATAATGTTTCGTAACCCCTTTCTCTCTAAGTTTACGAGAGCTGACGACATGTCAGCATCTCCCATATTCTCACAACCCTCCCAGTCAATAAATCTATGTCGGACGACTGGGTGTTTCTTGGAAAGAATGACAGAATTGTAGAAGTCAGCCTGGAAAAGATTCCAGAACCGAGGGTCCTGGACACCAGGATGACGAGGAGTGAGAGTAGGGTTGGTAAACCTCAGACGCTGAAGGGTGTCTATTCCCTTCTGAGTAAAGTCGACGGGAGATTCATGCGGACCGCGGCTGACGTTCGCCGGATGCATGTGCAGTCCGGTGACGAAGAGAGCATCAGGCGCCGGAAGGTCGACGAAGTCGTCGAACGCCCCATCCTCCTCCTGGCAGGGAGCATACCCAGAGGAAGACGTGCTACGACGAGGACGAGAGGCGCCAACCTTTTGGCGTCTCCCGCGAGTCGGCTGTGAAGGCATAGAAGAACCCTCGCCATCCTTCCGACCAGAGCCACGTCCTCTCTTAGAGAGGGAGCGACGAGGCGGAGGAGAGGGGACGGGAGATTCCTCCTGAATCTCGTCGGAGTCGCTGCTAAACTCAACCACAGAGGGGTTGCGACGACGCACCATGATTGAAAAGGTGGTGAAACTGTGAACCGTTTGAAGTGTGTAAAGGAGAGGCTCTAAAGGTTGTGAAGCGACTAAGGCGAGAGAGAATGAAGTGGGAGAAGAGAAGAGGAGAGTCAAGTATATATAGGCAGTTGAGCTGGTCCTCAGGACCAGTTCAACCGCCCCCATGGGCCAGTTCAGCTGGTTCTGACTAGTGTGGTCAGAGAACCAGAAACAGCAGAGGGAAGATGCAAAAAAAATCAAATTTGCGCGCAGCTGCTGGAAGCGACTGGACAGGAAAAATGGGTGCCCCTGACACGCATGCAGGGCTAGTGCGCGTGCAGAGCAGAAATGTCCAAGAAAAATCTGCGCGTGCTCAGCGGAGGAGAAGTGACCGGACACAGCATGCGCACCCAGAAAAAAAGATTCTGCATGCACACCCCTGCTGACCGGACTCCACAAAAAAAAGACTGTGCGCTCAGACAAGAAGCGACCGGACAGAAAAAAGTGGCGCGCTGAGCGGCAGCAAGCAAAAAAAACTTTATCTGCGCGCCAGGGGAAGTGATCGGACAAGGCAAAGGTGTCTGCATGCACACACCTGCTGACCAGACACAGCAAAAAAAAGATTCTGGCGCGCACAGGCCCTGCTGAGCGGCTGCAAGCAAAAAAAAACAAAAAAAAGGTACACTGCGCGCGCCGCAGGGGTGGAAGTGACCGGACAGGGGCGCTGACAGACGCTGTTGAGCAGCAGCAAGTAAAAAAAATATGCGCGCCCAGCAGAGGAAATGACCGGTCAAAAAAAGTGCTGTGCGCCCTGCAGAAAGCGACCAGATAAAAAAAATCTGCGCGTCAGACACTGCTGCAGCTGACAGACCTGCGTGAACAGGCCTGCGCGGTCAGACCGGGCAGAGACCGGTTCAACCGCTCCACCATGTCGGTTCAACCGCTTTTAACCAGGATGGTCCTGGTAAAAACTGGTTAAAAACAGCTGAGCTGAAGTTCAGCTGCTAAGTTCAGCTGGTCTCCTCCAGCTGAACTAGAAAGTTCAGCTGGTCTCCTCCAGCTGAACTAGAAAGTTCAGCTGGTCAAGCTAGTTGAGCCAAAAAAATCTTAGCACTAAAATGCATTCAAATTTTAACATTTTCACCAAGTTTTTGAAAGATCATCACATAGCTTTAAAACTATCAATCAAAAATAGTGAATCAAACAATTTTTTGTGACCGTTTTCAAACTAAGTTACGAGAATCCAAGATATTTAATTCACTCCTAAGAAAGCAAAACCTAATCTCATCGAGGGGTTTTGTGAAGATATCGGCTAGTTGATTTTCGGTGCTCACATGAAACAATTCGATATCTCCTTTGGCTTCGTGGTCTCTCAAGAAATGGTGTCTGATGTCAATATGTTTAGTTCTAGAGTGTTGCACAGGGTTGTTTGCAAGTTTTATGGCACTCTCATTGTCACACAAAAGTGGAATTTTGTTAAACTCACAACCAAAATCTCGAAGGGTTTGCTTCATCCATAACAACTGTGCACAACATGCCCCAGCTGCTATGTACTCAGCTTCTGCAGTGGAAAGTGCAACACAATTTTGTTTCTTTGAACTCCATGATACTAAGGATCGCCCAAGGAATTGGCAAGTCCCAGTAGTACTTTTTCGATCTACTTTGCAACCGGCATAATCTGAGTCAGAATAGCCAAGTAAATCGAAAAGGGAGCCTTTGGGATACCATAATCCTAGGTTTTGGGTGTGAACTAAGTATCTTAGAATTCTCTTAACTGCTACAAGATGGCAATCTTTAGGATTTGCTTGAAAACGTGCACACATGCAAACACTCAACATAATATCAGGTCTAGATGCACATAAGTAAAGCAGTGATCCTATCATTGATCTATATAATGTTTGATCTACGGGTTTACCTTCCTCATTTAGGTCGAGATGTCCATTTGATGACATTGGAGTCTTGGCGTGTTTTGCCTTTTCCATGCCAAATTTCTTGAGCATATCTTGTGTATATTTGGTTTGGCATAGAAAAGTACCTTCCTTGAGCTGTTTGACTTGAAATCCCAGGAAGTATTTAAGCTCGCCCATCATAGACATCTCAAACCTGTTTGTCATTACTTTGCTAAACTCTTCACAAAATTTTTCATTAGTACTACCAAATATAATGTCATCAACATATACTTGGCACACGAATAATTCATTGTCAACTTTTCTAGTAAATAAGGTAGAGTCAGCTTTTCCTATTGTAAACCCATTCTTAATTAAAAATTCTTTAAGACAGTCATACCAAGCTCTAGGGGCTTGTTTAAGCCCGTAGAGTGCCTTGTGAAGAAGATAAACATGATTTGGCTTCTTTGGATCTTCAAAACTCGGTGGTTGCTCCACATATACTCTCTCTTGTAGTGGTCCATTTAGAAATGCGCTCTTGACATCCATTTGATATAGCTTGAAATCATGGTTAGTAGCATATGCAATTAATATTCTAATTGATTCTAACCTTGCTACCGGCGCATATGTTTCACCAAAATCGAGTCCTTCCACTTGAGTATAGCCTTGGGCAACCAATCGTGCCTTGTTTCTTGTAACCACGCCATGTTCATCTTGCTTGTTCCTAAAGACCCATTTAGTCCCAATTACATTTTGTTTGGGTCTTTGGACTAAGGACCAGACTTCATTCCGGGTGAAGTTGTTTAACTCCTCTTGCATGGCAATTATCCAATCCGGATCACCCAATGATTCTTCAACCTTAAGTGGCTCAAGAGAGGAAACAAACGAGTAAAATTCACAAAAATTAGCTAAACGAGATCGAGTCGTTACCCCTCTCCTGATGCTACCCAGGATGTTGTCCACCGGATGATCCCTTTGAATTGTATGATGGACTCTTGGATGAGGCACTGATGGTTGTCTTTGTATTTGCTCCTCCTCATCATTCACTTGATCAAGAGGCACTTCACCATCAATGCTTTCGTGTTCATCTTCTACCACTGTTGGCATCCTTTGATGATTTTCTTCATGGCTTGGATGACTTGAGGTTGATGGGTTTGCTTGGGTGGAGACTTTGTCACTCACCACCTTTGCACCCACATCAACTAACTCATTGGTCATCCATAAGGTTCCTTCTTCATCATCCCTTTCTTGAGGTCTCACCTCACCTATTGCAAGTTTCTTTATGGCCTCACAAGGTGGTTCTTCATTTCCTGCAGTGTCATTAGAAACATGCCCTTGCGAGCCATTAGACTCATCAAATGTCACGTCTATCGCTATTTCAACAAGACCGGTGGTATTGTTGAAAACACGATATCCATGCGCATTTGATGCATAACCAAGCAAGAAGCCCTCGTCCACTCTAGTAGCAAACTTTGAGCTCTTGACTTTCTTGTTAAGAATAAAACATTTACATCCAAATACTCTAAAATAATCAACTTTAGGTTTGTTACCGGTGAGAAGCTCATAAGCAGTCTTTTTGTAGATCTTATGAAGATAGAGACGGTTGATTGCATGACAGGCGGTGTTGACCGCCTCTGCCCAAAAGTTGTCAGGTGTCTTGTACTCATCCAACATGGTTCTTGTAGCTTCAATTAGAGTTCGGTTCTTTCTTTCCACAACACCATTTTGTTGTGGAGTGTAAGGCACCGAGAACTCATGCTTGATTCCCTCTTCTCCTAAGAATTCTTCGACACCTGTGTTTTTGAATTCCGTCCCATTATCGCTTCTCACTTTCTTGATTTTGAGCTCAAATTCATTTTGAGCTCTCCTCATGAATTTCTTCAAAATTTCTTGAGTTTCACCTTTGTCACTCAAAAAGAAAACCCAGGTGAATCGAGAAAAATCATCAACAATGACTAAACCATACTTACTACCACCAATGCTAATGTAGGCCACAGGTCCGAAGAGGTCCATGTGAAGAAGCTCCAATGGCCTCTTTGTTGTGACCACATTCTTTGATTGATGTGGGACTCCATGTTGCTTTCCTGCTTGGCATGCGCCACAAACCCTATCTTTCTCAAATACAACATTTGTTAGTCCAATGTTGTGATTATCCTTTTGAAGTTTGGCCAAATTCCTCATACCGACATGGGCTAGCCGGCGATGCCAAAGCCAACCCTTGTCGGACTTTGCCACTAAACAAGTCTCAGGCGTCACTTTACTTGTTGTGAAATCAACAAGATAAAGCTTGCCCTTCAAGCGACCGGTAAAGGCAACTGAGGAGTCCTCCCTTCTAAGGATCTTCACATCCACATCCGAAAATAGGCAATTATAACCCATTCCACAAAGTTGTGAAACGGACAACAAATTATAGCTTAAAGAATCTACTAATAAAACATTTGAAAGTGATTGTTGGTCTGAGATAGGAATTTTACCAATACCAATCACCTTACTTTTGCCACTATCTCCAAACACAATTTCTTGTGCTTCTTGAGTTAGTTGCAATGTATGAAACATGTCTTTCTCCCCGGTCATGTGATTTGTACATCCACTGTCAAGCACCCAACTTGACCCACCAGAGGAGTAGACCTGCAAAACAAGTTTAGGCTATGCTTTTAGGTACCCAAATTGAATTGGGTCCTACAGTGTTAGTTATAGCCTTGGGTACCCACACACTTCTTTTCATGACTTTTCGTTTAGTGTAGGCACCCACATATTTCACAACCAATTTTCCTAAATCCCAAGTCAACATATAATCACAAAGATATGAGTGGGAAATGGGAGCATTAGATTTTTGTCCACTTGAGGATCCCACTTCCTTCATCTTACTCTTTGTGGAACTCAAGTTAACCTTTACCTGAGGTGACTTGTCATTTGAGGAGTGAATCCTCCCCAAGGCATCATATAGGGTGGTTCCCTCTATGAACTTGGGGGATCTCCACCCCTTATGCACCGTGCTAGGGTTTTCCTTGGATGAGTTGAACCCAAGCCCCCTTCTTCCATTGTTGGGCTTAAGGGACTTGTACTTGGGTTCAACTTTCTTTAACCCATCATTGCTAGAGCATCTTTTCAAAATTTCTTTGACCTTCACCTGTGGGCTATTCTTCCTTGCATGGTTAGTTAGACAACAAGAAGCATGATATTTGGCACAATGTTTGCAAGAATTATCATTTAAGCTAGACTTAGATTCAAGCACTAAAGATGAGGCATTGATGTTCTTGCAATTTTCAAGTTGCACTTGAAGTTCTTGATTTTGAACATTCAAGCTTAACATGCTTGCTTCAAGTGCATTCTTTTCATTTGCAAGATTAGCTATAGAGTTTTTCATGTTAATTACTTCTTTATCTTTATTCTCTATAGTTATCTTGACTAAAGATACTTCCTTAGTCAAGACATCTAGCATTTCATCTTTATTGTGAAGCAATTCTTGAAGCTCTAGGTTTCTTTCCTTTTCAAGGATAAGCAAGTCTTCTTGAGCATCAAGAGTTGCTTTTCTTTTATCTAGCTTCTCCATTAATTTGGTGATAACATTGTATCCATTCAAGCCAAATTCTTTAATCATTTTATTTTTCATGGCAATTTGTTCATCATCATCATTTGAAAAATCATTACTAAATAAGGTTACCTTATCTCCTTTTGCCATGAGGCAAGTTGGAATGTAGAATTCGTCTTGTAGGTTGGTGAAGAGTTGCAAGCTTGATGTAGACTGGATGGCCACGTTTGCCACCACTTCCTCTTCCTCGGAGCTAGAACTCTCTTCATCGGAGTTCCATTCTTCACCAATATGGGCTTGACCATATTTCTTCTTGAAGTATCCCTTGGTCTTGCCCCCCGTTTTGAACTTGTCCTTCTTGTATTCCTTCTTAGCTTCTTGTTCCTTCTTGTTAGGACAATCCGCTATGAAATGACCGGTTTGGCCACATTCATAGCATGCCCTCTTCTTTCCTTTCCTTTGGAACTTGTCATTTTTCCTTACAAATTTCTTGAATGTTTTGATGAACATAGCAGTGTCTTCATCACTTGAGCTATCTTCATCACTTGAGGTCTCGACCACTTTCTTTGCTTTGTGGTCTTTGTTCTTCTTGGGGTTGTCTTGTTCATTAGTGATCAATGCATGAGAGTCCCTTGACTTGATAGGGGCTTCTTCGGACTCGTGTTGTTGAATCTTTGCAAATAATTGATGAGGTGTCATATCCTCATAGTCATCACGATCCCTAATCATCCTTGCAAGACTCTTATCCTTTTCTTTATAAGCTCTCATGAACAATCTTGTGACCTTGGAGTCACTCCAATCTTCACTCCCAAGAACTCTTATTTTGTTGACCAACACCATCAACCGATCAAAGAGTGATTGAAGCGACTCACCCTTTGTCCAATCATATCTTGCAAGCTCACTTTCTAAAGCTTCAACTCTATGTCTTTTGGCTTTGGGATCTCCTTCATGTGACATTTTAAGAATATTCCAAATGTCACGTGCATCTTCTCTTCCTTGAACTTTCCGATATTCTTCCGGACAAAGACTTCCTTTAATTATGCTCACTGCTTGAGCATTTCGATGAACCTCTTGCATTATTTCCGGAGTCATCTCTTCTCCTTGGGCGGGCTTATACATACCTACATTAACAATCTCCCAAAGACTAGGATGTACACCGATTAAATGCGACTTCATCTTGTCGGCCCACTCATCATAGTTCAACTCACTAAGAGTTGGTAACTTTCCAAGTGGGGCGGAAGAGAAGTTGGGAATATAATTTCTAGAGTAATCAAATTGAACTTTGCTAAATTCATTACCTTTGCTTTTGGTAGATGATCCTTCGGTGTTGAGACTTACCTTGCTCAATACCTTAGACACCAAAAGATCCACTAGATTGTCATTATAATCAAATGTTCCCTTACCTTTATCTTCTTCGGCCTTTCTTCTTGATTCTTCTTCTTCGGCCTTTTTCTTAGCATCTTCCTCTTTCATTTTGAGGAACATTCTCTCGGCAATCTTCATGGCGAGGTCGAGGACCTTGGGGTCCACTTCCTCACCGGAAGATGTGATGGGGATTTCCTCGAGGAGAGGATCCACATGGTCCCGTTGAGTAGACATGATCGTTTTCTCACGCGGTTAAGCGTAAAACGAGGTACGAAGCTCTGATACCAATTGAAAGTAGCCTAGAGGGGGGGTGAATAGGCTAATCTGAAAATTTTCACAACAAACTTCGAAAGATTATTAGATACACAGTTCGACTGGTGCAGGCCGGTTCAGCAGCTACGTGCGCAAGTTGAACCACTCTGAACCAATCCAACTGTTTTAAAAAACTTTAGACTAAAATCTACTTGAAAAGTATTTCACAAGTTCTTGAGAGAAGTGGATATAGCTAAGTGAGGATGAAAAGATGAATATGTAAAGGCTATTTTACTTCTAGATAAACTCTACGGAGAAATCTTTATGTCAATCTTGCAAGTGAAAATATCTCAAGTTGAAACAAGCAAGAACACAAGACACAAGATTTAATCCGAGGTTCGGCCACACCACAAAGGTGTCCTACTCCCCGTTGAGGAGCCCACAAAGGGCCGGGTCTTTTTCAACCCTAATCCTCCAAAAGCCGACCACAAAGGTCAAGGCAATCTCTTCTTATCTTAGCTCAAAGAGCGGGTGATACAAACTTCTTAGGGTCGTCCACAAATTTGGAGACTCCCAAGCAACCTCAAAGATCTTGAAACCTAGGGTTTCAAGAACACCAAGAATGCACAAGAGGGGTTTGCACAAGCTCAAGTCTTTGAAAGAGAGATGGGAGAGGAAAACCAAATCGTGAGCACAAGCACAAACCTCACACCCAAGAGCTCCTCCAACAAGGTTGAATCTTGAGGAAGATTTAAGTGTGAGAGAGATGGAGAGATGAGTGCTTTGTCTCAAGTTAGGTGAGCAATAAATGAGTGAGTGTTCAGCCGTATTGAAGAAGAGAGAGAGGGGGGTCTATTTATAGTCACGGCTCAAAAACTAGCCGTTTGACCAAAAACCCCGTTGAAAACCGGTTGAACCGCCCCCTAGGGCGGTTGAACCGCCCCCTGACAGGTCAGCAGACTGTCTGCCAGTCTGACTGGCAGACTGACTGGCAGACTGACCTGCAGGCGGGTCAGACAGGCTAGGACCGGTTGAACCGCCCCCTGACACCCCTGGCGACCTGACTGCCAGTCTGACTGGCAGACTGCAGATCAGAGGTCAGAGGGTCAGAGACCAGTTGAGCTGCCCCCCAGGACCAGTTCAGCTGGTCTAGACCAGAGAGTTTTGGAGAGAAAACCCCAGCTCAGCTGCCCTGGGGCAAGTTCAGCTGGGTATGGTCAGAGAGGTCCACAGCTGAAGTTGAAGTTCAGCTGGAGTTGAAAGTTCAACTCAGCTGAAGTCCAGCTCAGCTGAAAAGCTCAGCTGCAGCTGAAGAAGCTCATCACAGCTGAAGTTAAGTTCAGCTGGAAAGCTCAGCTGCAGTTGAAGAAGTTCAGCTGTTTTTCAGCAAGAACACTCTAGGTTTCTCAACCCAAACCATGGTCAGCCAAATAATGTTAACGTGATTTTTGGTTTTCAAAAATAGCTTTTGAATTAGAGGACTTGAGCTATAGCAAACACATGTACCTGTGCGGAAAAGAACAAGGAAGAATTACATCATGCAACACAAGATTTTACATAAATTTTATACGTCCGTTGCATAAAGTCCTTGGTGCTTCCTTAAGTTCCTGTTTCCTTCTAATCAAACACTGAGAACAAAAACTGTTAGTACCCTTATTTGTTTTGTCATTAAATCACCAAAACCCTCACTTGGGGTTGATTGCACTTACAGTTTCAATGGCCTGACATATCGGACCACTTACGCAAAGCAATTTACAAAAGATCTTTGGTGGTCTAGCACACGGGACCAGTACGGTGGTGCGCCGAACCACTTATGCAGAGACTTTGCATATTAGGGCATAAGATAGTTGGCGCACTGACCCAGGCCGATGTGCACTGGACCACTCGAGTTTAATGGCTTCTTTATGATTTAACGGTCGACTCCAGCTGCTAGCTGGCGTGGCTATTAGCGTGGTGGGGTACGGTGCCACCTAAGATGGAAGGCACTCAGCTAGAATCTCGTTAATTTCGCAGTGAGAGGAGGTCTGGTGGGTTCGGTGCGCCCGAGGAAAGCAGAATTTCAACAATTATTCCAATGGCTATTTAAGGGGTTTGGGCTATAAATACCCCCCAAATAGTCAACTCGATACACCAATCAACACTAGACCCTAGGAAGATGACTGATTCCGAGAAATTGGATTGCATTCTGGGACACTTGGCCACCATGAACAATCAATTGCATGGACGCCCACACTCAACGTCTTTCTCCTTAAACCCTAAACCCTGAAACCCTAAACCCTAAAACCTAAACCCTAAACCCTAGTACGATGCCCGTGCTTTGCAACGACACTCTTTCTCCTAAATATTTGCAAAATATCTACCAACCAACCTTTTCTAAGATCCCAAACACGATTTCATTTCACTTTTCCATCATCTCAGTACTGCTAGTGGAAAAGGAGGTGAGGGCCTTCAGAGCATCAAGTCTCCACGCATGAACTTCAAAGGAGCAACAACCATAATTAAGAACAGTGAGGAACAAAGGACCATCATCCATATTTAAGAACAGTGAGGAAGAAAACAACATGATTCAACAAAGAATTAAAATAGGTAGAACTAAAACATTAATTGTTTTAGGGTATGGCAGAAGAACAGACCAACTTGAAATCAAATGCTATAATTTTAGTTGGTATAGTCAGGACCCAGCTGTTTGGCCTTAACACGCCAGGCTGAAATAAGATCTTGTATAGAGAGGGGTAAAACAGTAGAGTTAACAAAGGTAAAGGTTTACTTTTTGCAGCTTATATGGTCAAGATTTGATCATTCTTGTACAACATGTAGTATGCTTTCAAATAAACTTCTTCCAAGCTGGGCGAGCGAAGGACACATGAATAATGCAGGATCATCTAGTCTTGACCTTGTTAGCTTGAAATGTTGTCGAAATCTTCTTCCAGCTCCTTGTGGCGATGAACGTCAATATGATCACCCATGAACTGTTGGAATCGATGAAATATGCCCAGAAGTAGAATGGACTCACCCAAAAATTGAATTAGAAGGGAAATAGTTCCTAGAAGAAGCTGTTCAGGTCACCTTTTTGTGTATCGAAGGCCATCGGTTTAGTCTCTACATCCTGAAATTTAACAAAGATTATTACATTTAGTTAAAACATATTTTCCACCGGTCTATATGTAACATCAGAATAGATATTTTTTGTCGTTAAATATCATTGCACACCAAGTCATGCACCTGGTACTGCTCTTGTCTGTTGATGTTAATTTCTCACTAATCACATGCCTCTTAGGTTTCTTGGAATGAATGTCCTCCAAAACAATGTCAGCTCTCTGGATGACTTCAATTGGAACACCTGCTAACAGGCAAACATAAGGACCATATTTAAATTACAGTTTAGAGTAACATGATATCATGTTTCCTTGTACTATCTCTGGAGACCATCCACATGACATTGTGACTTGTAGGTAAATTTTAGATTGCACGTCAAATTAACATGCCAATCACTTTAATACGAACTTCAACTTTTAATTGCAGCCATACAATGCTGACAACACCAATTTGATCAAAATAGTATAGAAGTTTATGGTTCCACTAAAAAAGTAACTGTGGTGATTAGAAGTTCGTCCAGGTACATACCATTAAGCTGTGCACAATGCCGACCTGCAAGGCAAAAAAGTGTTACCTTGTAACTGATTCAAAAGGATCCATAGAAAAAGTATGTAAGCTTACCAAAGCTTAAGAGAGATTGCCCAGATATCGACCTTCATCATGTGCATTACAAATTAAGGAATTAATACATAAGAAAAACAAGACAGAAACAAGAATAAAGCATGGCTAGTGTGCTAGTCATCTTTCAATTGATTGCATCTTAGAAAAAAACAGACAGAATTTCTACAACTGGCTAAAAACAGTTAAATGGAAAGAGAAGGGTGAAAGCTAGCACCTCACTAGCAAACAATCATTCTTGCCCCGTCAACAAACTGCATTCCTCCATGCACATTATTAGCAAACCGCACACCAATAGTGAATGCACCTAATAATGTTTCAGTAGAAAAAGTCATGGTGGTAGAAAAGACAAATTGTTCTTGTCTGTTGTTTTCAAAGAACAAAAAGAAAACAAAAAAGGACAGACCGTAGCATGGGATAGAAGAAAGAATCTGAACCCATTTTAGAGAAACACAAAGGTACTTAACCCAATGAAAATAAGAAACACAAAAAAAGAATTCCTAGATAAATAGATTGTGAGTCGAGTGAGCTCTTGTCTGCGATCTGTTTCCATCATCCCTAGTGTCTGATTCAAAATTCTAACTCATCCCTTCCTAGAGTAATTACTGCTAATTCATCGTTGCTTTTAATTGACGAATATCACTGAACTGGGACAACTTTGATTCTGCTTGGTGTATTGGGTGCTGGTGCTAGACTGACTGGCATCTAAAACTACTAATGTGGAGAATTACTGAGCTAAATTTTGATCCAACGAGCAATGATCTGAACAACATGGGTCATTACATAAACATGAACCTTGCCACATGTGTTCCTTTCATATATATATGGCACACATTTTTTCTAACTGAATACTATTAGGACAAGTTAGAGACAATATGGAATTTCCAAACCAATATGCTCAGACATGCATTCTAGATCACATATGATATATATACATCCTCACCAGTATTAAACAGGAGGATGCCATAACCAATAAATAAGATTTTAGTTTAATTTGCTAAGCAAAACCATATATGGACAGATGTGCAGAAGGAGTACAATCAAATTACCATAAAAAATATATGGAGAACCACAAAGCAGGTTAAAGATAAATGTCACAAAATTAGTAAATTGTCAAGCTTGTTCTTGGTTTACATGTATTCTTGGTTAAAAAGGCAGCCACAATTTTCAGTACTTTCTGATAAGTTTTGTTCTTGGTTTACATGTATTCTTTGTTTTATTTGTTTTAAAAGTGGCAATTCCCAAATACAAGTTACGACAGAGATAGAAAAGTATATATAAATTACATAAGATTATCAAAAGAATAAGGAAACAAAACATGTAAGGATCAAAGATAGCACAGTCACCTGCTTTAAGGACACATGAAAAGTGGTTTTGCAGAAAACTCTAAATTCATAACAATCTCTTTGCATATCTCTCTCCAAGTTTGACAAACAACTGCACAAGAGACTACACTCTTCCTTTCAGTGACTATGGAAACATGAGCCAGTCTAACAAGAGAAAAGAAAACTCATGTTATCCTCTAAAGTTTCTTTTCTGGTAAGAACAAAGAGATGCTGCTTAATTCAGAGTAACAAAGAAGCAACAATCTAGAGATAAAACTCTGCAACATGCCTTGTACACTATTTGAATCTCACCATGCAATTTCTCAAATACATTAGTACAATCAGTCATTATAAACAGGGGAGAATGTATCTCCCTCTTGCAAAAAGGCTTGACGTATTTTTTCCAAAGAGGATATCAATTAATTGATTCAAATAGAATAATCCACTCTAGTAGAGCATCAGACACACATACAAAGCATAAGGAACCTAGGAGCAGAGAACACAAAATAGACTACTTGGATTAGTAGTAGTAGCTGGTCATAGTAGACAAGGGAGGTGTTGAATCTGGCCAGAGCGTTCTCAATCATGGGCAATCCCACCAGATCAAACACATCGGCCTGCAAATAACCACCAAGATTTTGCTGCCACATGACGGCAATACCACGTGGATGCAGAGTCCGAGGGAAGGTGACTCGAGGCGGGAGCAGGCTGTGAGAACCGCGGAGAGGTAGCGGGAGTCGGGGACAGACCCCTCCTCCTAGGAAGCGGTGGCGCCGGTTGTGGTGGTCTTGTGCTCGTGGAGCACGCGGAGGGATGACGGCGGGCGCGGGGATGACGACACGACGATGGACTTGCGAGTCGGGGGAGCGGCTATCTCGGCGCATCGTGTGTTGGGCGGGGAGGACGATTGCGGGGGTCACCGCGGCGGTGCATTGGCCTCGTCTCCGCAACTAGAACCCGACGAGGAGGAGCCACATTAGGTGCGACAGTCCTCCTTGGTGGCAGGGCACGTGGGATTTCGAGGGGTGCCCCGTTGTCGCTCTGGACTCGACAGTGTTGTTGTGGCTAGATCTTCTGGCAGGGTTCCACACATGCATTTCTGGTGGAGGGGCGAAATCGGCCATGAAAGTCGCCTAGAGGGGGGTGAATAGGGCGAAACTGAAATTTACAAACTTAATCACAACTACAAGTCGGGTTAGCGTTAGAAATATAATTGATTCCGAGAGAGAGGGTGCAAAACAAATCGCAAGCGAATAAAAGAGTGTGACACGCGGATTTGTTTTACCGAGGTTTGGTTCTCGCAAACCTACTCCCTATTGAGGTGGTCACAAAGACCGGGTCTCTTTCAACCCTTTCCCTCTCTCAAACGGTCCCTCGGACCGAGTGAGCTTCTTCTTCTCAATCAAACGGGAACAAACTTCCCCGCAAGGACCACCACACAATTGGTGTCTCTTGCCTTGGTTACAATTGAGTTGATCGCAAGAAAGAATGAGAGAAAGAAGCAATCCAAGCGCAAGAGCTCAAAAGAACACAACAAATCTCTCTCACTAATCACTAAAACTTTGTGTGGAATTGGGAGAGGATTTGATCACTTGGGTGTGTCTACAATTGAATGCTAGAGCTCTTGTAAGGTGGAAAACTTGGATGACTTGAATGTGGGGTGGTTGGGGGTATTTATAACCTCAACCACCAAACTAGCCGTTTGGTGGAGGCTGCTGTCGCATGGCGCACCGGACACTGTCCGGTGCGCCAGCCACGTCACCTGGCCGTTGGGTTCCGACCGTTGGAGCTCTGACTTGTGGGCCCGCCTGGCTGTCCGGTGGTGCACCGGACAAGTCCTGTAGACTATCCGGTGTGCCACCCGCGCGTGCTCTGTCCTCTGCGCGTGTAGGCGCGCATTTAATGCGTTGCAGTAGACCGTTGCGCGCGAAGTAGTCGTTGCTCTGCTGGCTCACCGGACAGTCTGGTGTGCACCAGACATGTCCGGTGGATTATAGCGGAGTGGATTCCCGAAGCTGGCGAGTTCAGAGTTGCTCTTCCTTGGAGCACCGGACACTGTCCGGTGGTGCATCGGACAGTCCGGTGAATTATAGCGGAGCCCTCTGAAAATTCCCGAAGGTGAAGAGTTGGGCATTGAGTTTACCAGGGCAGCCTTCGGTTGTCCCTTGCTCTCTTTGTTTGAACCCTTTTCTTGGTCTTTTTATTGGCTTAGTGTGAACCTTTGGCACCTGTATAACTTATAGACTAGAGCAAACTAGTTAGTCTAATTATTTATGTTGGGCAATTCAACCACCAAAATCATTTAGAAATTAGGTGTAAGCCTAATTCCCTTTCAATCTCCCCCTTTTTGGTGATTGATGCCAACACAAACCAAAGCAAGTATAGAAGTGCATAATTGAACTAGTTTGCATAATGTAAGTGCAAAGGTTACTTAGAATTGAGCCAATACAAATACTTATAAGATACGCATGGATTGTTTCTTTATTTTTAACATTTTGGACCACGCTTGCACCACATGTTTTGTTTTTGCAAATTCTTTTGTAAATCCTTTTCAAAGTTCTTTTGCAAATAGTCAAAGGTAAATGAATAAGATTTTGTGAAGCATTTTCAAGGCTTGAAATTTTCTCCCCCTGTTTCAAATGCTTTTCCTTTGACTAAACAAAACTCCCCTTTAATGAAATCCTCCTCTTAGTGTTCAAGAGGGTTTTAAGATATCGATTTGAAAATACTACTTTCTCCCCCTTTTGAACACAATAAGATACCAATTTGAAATTTACCAATTGAAAATCATTAGTTTTTAAAATTAGGTGGTGGTGCGGTCCTTTTGCTTTGGGCTAATACTTTCTCCCCCTTTAGCATTAATCGCCAAAAACGGATACTTAGAATGAAATATAAGCCCTTTTGTAACTACTTCCTCCCCTTTGGCAAATAAAACATGAGTGAAGATTATACCAAAGACGGAGAGATGCTCGGAGCGACGGCGAAGGATGAGTTACGGAGTGGAAGCCTTTGTCTTCGCCGAAGACTCTAATTCCCTTTCAATACACCTATGACTTGGTTTGAAATAGACTTGAAAACATATTAGTCATAGCATATATAAAAGAGACATGACCAAAGGTATACTTATGAGCTATATGTGCAAGACATCAAAAGAAATTCCTAGAATCAAGAATATTTAGCTCATGCCTAAGTTTGTTAAAAGTTTGTTCATCAAGTGACTTGGTAAAGATATCGGCTAATTGATCTTTAGTGTTAATGTATGCAATCTCGATATCCCCCTTTTGTTGGTGATCCCTTAGAAAATGATACCGAATGGCTATGTGTTTAGTGCGGCTATGCTCAACGGGATTATCCGCCATGCGGATTGCACTCTCATTATCACATAGAAGAGGAACTTTGGTTAATTTGTAACCGTAGTACCTAAGGGTTTGCCTCATCCAAAGTAGTTGCGCGCAACAATGGCCTGCGACAATGTACTCGGCTTCGGCGGTAGAAAGAGCTACGAAATTTTGCTTCTTTGAAGCCCAAGACACCAAGGATCTTCCCAAGAACAGGCAAGTCCCCGATGTGCTCTTTCTATTAATCTTACACCCAGCCCAATCGGCATCCGAATAACCAATCAAATCAAATGTGGATCCCCTAGGATACCAAAGCCCAAACTTAGGAATATAAACTAAATATCTCAAGATTCGTTTTACGACCGTAAGGTGAGCTTCCTTAGGGTCGGCTTGGAATCTTGCACACATGCATACGGAAAGCATAATATCCGATCAAGATGCACATAGATAGAGTAAAGAACCTATCATCGACCGGTATACCTTTTGATCTACGGATTTACCTTCCGTGTCGAGGTCGAGATGCCCATTGGTTCCCATGGGTGTCTTGATGGGTTTGGCATCCTTCATTCCAAACTTACTTAGAATATCTTGAGTATACTTTGTTTGGCTAATGAAGGTGCCCTCTTGGAGTTGCTTCACTTGAAATCCCAAGAAGTACTTCAACTCCCCCATCATCGACATCTCGAATTTTTGTGTCATGATCCTACTAAATTCCTCACATGTAGATTCGTTAGTAGACCCAAATATAATATCATCAACGTAAAATTGGCATACAAACAAATCTTTGTCAAGAGTTTTAGTGAATAGAGTAGGATCGACCTTTCCGACTTTGAAGCCATTATCTATAAGGAAATATCTAAGGCATTCATACCATGCTCTTGGGGCTTGCTTGAGCCCATAAAGCGCCTTAGAGAGTTTGTAAACATGGTTAGGGTACTCACTATCTTCAAAGCCGGGAGGTTGCTCAACATAGACCTCTTCCTTGTTTGGTCCATTGAGGAAAGCACTCTTCACGTCCATTTGATAAAGCTTGAAGCCATGGTAAGTAGCATAGGCTAATAATATACGAATTGACTCAAGCCTAGCTACGGGTGCATAGGTTTCACTGAAATCCAAACCTTCGACTTGGGAGTATCCCTTGGCCACAAGTCGAGCTTTGTTCCTTGTCACCACACCATGCTCGTCTTGCTTGTTGCGGAAGACCCATTTGGTTCCTACAACATTTTGATTAGGACGTTGAACCAAATGCCATACCTCATTCCTTGTGAAGTTGTTGAGCTCCTCTTGCATCGCCACCACCCAATCCGAATCTTGAAGTGCTTCCTCTACCCTGTGTGGCTCAATAGAGGAAACAAAAGAGTAATGCTCACAAAAATGTGCAACACGAGATCTAGTGGTTACCCCCTTATGAATGTCGCCGAGGATGGTGTCGACGGGGTGATCTCGTTGGATTGCTTGGTGGACTCTTGGGTGTGGCGGCCTTGGTTCTTCATCCTCCTTGTCTTTATCATTTGCATCTCCCCCTTGACCATTGTCGTCATCTTGAGGTGGCTCATCTCTTTGATCTTCTCCTTCGTCAGCTTGAGCCTCATCCTCATTTTGAGTTGGTGGAGATGCTTGCGTGGAGGAGGATGGTTGATCTTGTGCATTTGGAGGCTCTTCGGATTCCTTAGGACACACATCCCCAATGAACATGTTTCTTAGCGCGATGCACGGAGCCTCTTCATCACCTATCTCATCAAGATCAACTTGCTCTACTTGAGAGCCGTTAGTCTCATCAAACACAACGTCACAAGAAACTTCAACTAGTCCTGAGGACTTGTTAAAGACTCTATATGCCCTTGTGTTTGAATCATATCATAGTAAAAAGCCATCTACAGTCTTAGGAGCAAATTTAGATTTTCTACCTCTTTTAACAAGTATAAAGCATTTGCTACCAAAGACTCTAAAATATGAAATATTGGGCTTTTTACCGGTTAGGAGTTCATATGATGTCTTCTTGAGGATTCGGTGTAGATACAACAGGTTGATGGCGTAGCAGGCGGTGTTGACCGCCTCGGCCCAAAACCGATCCGAAGTCTTGTACTCATCAAGCATGGTTCTTGCCATGTCTAATAGAGTTCTATTCTTCCTCTCCACTACACCATTTTGTTGTGGCGTGTAGGGAGAAGAGAACTCATGCTTGATGCCCTCCTCCTCAAGGAAGCCTTTGATTTGTGAGTTCTTGAACTCCGTCCCGTTGTCGCTTCTTATTTTCTTGATCCTTAAGTCGAACTCGTTTTGAGCCCGTCTTAAGAATCCCTTTAAGGTTTCTTGGGTATGAGATTTTTCCTGCAAAAAGAACACCCAAGTGAAGCGAGAATAATCATCCACAATAACTAGACAGTACTTACTCCCGTCGATGCTTATGTAAGCTATCGGGCCGAATAGATCCATGTGTAGGAGCTCCAGTGGCCTGTCAGTCGTCATGATGTTCTTGTGTGGATGATGAGCACCAACTTGCTTCCCTGCTTGGCATGTGCTACAAATCCTGTCTTTCTCAAAATGAACATTTGTTAATCCTAAAATATGTTCTCCCTTTAGAAGCTTATGAAGATTCTTCATCCCAACATGGGCTAGTCGGCGGTGCCAGAGCCAACCCATGTTAGTCTTAGCAATTAAGCAAGTGTCGAGTTCAGCTCTATCAAAATCTACCAAGTATAGCTGACCCTCTAACACTCCCTTAAATGCTATTGAATCATCACTTTTCCTAAAGACAGTGACATCTACATCAGTAAAAAGACAGTTGTAGCCCATTTGACATAATTGCAAAACGGAAAGCAAATTATAATCTAAGGAATCTACAAGAAAAACATTGGAAATTGAATGGTCAGGAGATATAGCAATTTTACCCAATCCTTTGACCAAACCTTCGTTTCCATCCCCGAATGTGATAGCTCGTTGGGGATCTTGGTTTTTCTCGTAGGAGGAGAACATCTTCTTCTCCCCTGTCATGTGGTTTGTGCACCCGCTATCGATGATCCAACTTGAGCCCCCGGATGCATAAACCTACAAAACAAGTTTAGTTCTTGACTTTAGGTACCCAAATGCTTTTGGGTCCTTTGGCATTAGACACAAGAACTTTGGGTACCCAAACACAAGTCTTTGACCCCTTGTGCTTGCCCCCAATATATTTGGCAACTACCTTGCCGGATTTGTTAGTTAACACATAAGATGCATCAAAAGTTTTAAATAAAATGTCATGATCATTTGATGCACTAGGAGTTTTCTTCTTAGGCAACTTAGCACGGGTTGGTTGCCTAGAGCTAGATATCTCACCCTTATACATAAAAGCATGGTTAGGGCCAGAGTAAGACTTCCTAGAATGAATTCTCCTAATTTTGCTCTCGGGATAACCGGCAGGGTACAAAATGTAACCCTCGTTATCCTGAGGCATGGGAGCCTTGCCCTTAACAAAGTTGGACAATTTCTTAGGAGGGGCATTAAGTTTGATATTGCCTCCCTGTTGGAAGCCAATGCTATCCTTAATGCCAGGGCGTCTCCCATTATAAAGCATACTACGGGCAAACTTAAATTTTTCATTTTCTAGTTCACGCTCGACAATTTTAGCATCTAATTTAGCTATATGATCATTTTGTTGTTTAATCATGGAAAGGTGATCATGTATAGCATTAACATCAACATCTCTACATCTAGTGCAACTAGTGACATGCTCAGTGGTAGATGTAGAGGGTTTGCAAGAATTAAGTTCAACAATCTTAGCATGTAATATATCATTTTTATCTCTAAGATCGGAAATTGTAACATTGCAAACATCTAGTTCTTTAGCCTTAGCAATTAATTTCTCATTTTCAATCCTAAGACTAGCAAGAGTAACATTTAATTCTTCAATCTTAGCAAGTAAATCAACATTATCATCTTTAAGATTGGGAATTGAAACATTACAAGCACTTGAATCAACCTTAGCAATTAAACTAGCATTACAGATGACATCATGGCATGTGCTTAGCTCACTAGTTAATTTTTCACATGTTTCAACTTCTAGAGCATAAGCATTTTTAACCTTAACATGCTTTTTGTTTTCCTTGATTAGGAAGTCCTCTTGGGTATTGAGAGCACCTAGAGGGGGGGGGGTGAATAGGTGATCCTGTAAAACTTAAACTTATAGCCACAAAAACTTGGTTAATTGTTAGCACAGTTAATGCCAAGTGGCTAGAGTGAAGATCTTGCACACAACGATAATCACAAGAAGTTCAACACAGAGAAGACACAGTGATTTATCCCGTGGTTCGGCCAAGTACAAAAACTTGCCTACTCCACGTTGTGGCGTCCCAACGGACGAGAGTTGCACTCAACTCCTCTCAAGTGATCCAATGATCAACTTGAATACCACAGTGTTATGCTTTTCTTCTCAATATCCCGTTTGCGAGGAATCTCCACAACTTAGGAGCCTCTCGCCCTTACACTTGAGATTCACAAAGAAATACGGAGTAAGGGAGGGAATGAGCAACGCACACAAGACTTCAAAAGATCAGAGCAACAACACGCACACAAGCAGCAACAAGAGCTCGCAACACAACTCAAAGAGTTCACAACTCCACAAGAGCTCTATATGCTATCACAATGAAACGAATGCGCGAGATCAATGTCTTGGTGCTTAGGAATGTTGTAGGAATGCTTGGTGTCCTCCTCCATGCGCCTAGGGGTCCCTTTTATAGCCCCAAGGCAGCTAGGAGCCGTTGAGAACAAATCTGGAAGGCCATCCTTGCCTTCTGTCGTCGGGCGCACCGGACAGTACGGTGCACACCGGACACTGTCCGGTGCCCGATTTATTTCCTTAAACAGCGCAGCCGACCGTTGCCGACCGTTGCAGATCTGGCGCACCGGACAGTCCGGTGCACACCGGACAGTCCGGTGCCACTTTCCGACCGTTGGCCAGACCACGTGTCGCGCGCAGATTCCGCGGCCGACCGTTGGCTCGGGCCGACCGTTGGCTCACCGGACAGTCCGGTGCACACCGGACAGTCCGGTGCACACCGGACAGTCCGGTGAATTTTAGCCGTACGCCGTCGGCAAATTCCCGAGAGCAGTGTCTTCGCCCGAGGCAGCCTGGCGCACCGGACACTGTCCGGTGCACCACCGGACAGTCCGGTGCCCCAGACCGAAGCAGTCTTTTGGCTGTACACAGCCAACTCTTCTTCTTTCTTCTTCTCTCTGTTTCTATCACTTAGACAAGTATATTAGTACACAAAACCAATGTACTAAGGCTTAGAAACATACCTTTACTTGTGATTTGCACTTTGTTCATCCATGGGCATAGATTTACATTTAAGCACTTGTGTTGACACTCAATCACCAAAATACTTAGAAGTGGCCCAAGGGCACATTTCCCTTTCAATCTCCCCCTTTTTGGTGATTTATGCCAACACAACATAAAGCAACTAGAACAAGTGCAAAATCACTTCAAATAGAATAAATTCGAGTTTTATTCAATTTTGGCATATATGGATCATCCTTTGCCACCACTTGGTTTGTTTTTGCAAATTAAACTCAAATCTCTATCTCTAAGTCAAACACACATGTTGAAGAGAGTCATTCCAGAGAGATTGATCAAAAGATTTCAAAAACTCCCCCTTTCTCCCATAATCAATACTCAAAAACTCCCCCTTTCTCCCATAATCAATACTTCTCCCCACAAGAAGCCAACTTTTGACAAAAGATACAATAAAAGAGTTTTTGACAAACCAAAAGCTCCAAAAGCTCTACTCTTCTATTTTCAAAGTTTCTCAAGTGGTAGCTGATCCATCTATTGCTTTGGCCTTTATTTTCTCCCCCTTTGGCATCAAGCACCAAAACGGGATCAATCTTGGCCCTTTAACCCCATTGCCTCACCAAAATCTCCAACTAAGAGCAAATGGCAATAAGAGTACATTAGATGGACTTGGAATAAGTTACCCTCTCATCGGAGTGCAGTGGAAGTCTTTCATGGTCCAAGTCCACCTTTTCCCTTTCAATTCTCCTTCGAGACTAAATCAAGCAAACTCAAGCATATGGTTAGTCTCAAAGGGTCAAGTTGTAGCACATCTCCCCCTAAACATGTGCATCACTTTGCAACGGACTTGTGAGGTCCAGGGAGTGTTTGTACAACTTGAGCACCATAATAAGCAACAAAATGCAGAATGGACATGATCAAAGGCATAAACACATGTATGCTACAATTCAATCCAAGTTCCGCGAATCTAAGACATTGAGCTCACTACGCAGCCTGCAAAAGGTCTTCTCATCTAGAGGCTTGGTAAAGATATCGGCTAGCTGGTTCTCGGTGCTAACATGAAACACTTCGATATCTCCCTTTTGCTGGTGGTCTCTCAGAAAGTGATGCCGGATGTCTATGTGCTTTGTGCGGCTGTGCTCAACAGGATTTTCCGCCATGCGGATAGCACTCTCATTATCACATAGGAGTGGGACTTTGCTCAGATTGTAGCCAAAGTCCCTGAGGGTTTGCCTCATCCAAAGTAGTTGCGCGCAACACTGTCCTGCGGCAACATATTCGGCCTCAGCGGTGGATAGGGCAACGGAGGTTTGTTTCTTAGAATTCCATGACACCAGGGACCTTCCTAAGAATTGGCACGTCCCCGATGTACTCTTCCTATCGACCTTACATCCAGCATAGTCGGAGTCTGAATATCCAATCAAGTCAAAGGTAGACCCCTTTGGATACCAGAGCCCGAAGCAAGGCGTAGCAACTAAATATCTAAGAATTCGCTTCACCGCCACTAAGTGACACTCCTTAGGATCGGATTGAAATCTAGCACACATGCATACGCTAAGCATAATATCCGGTCTACTAGCACATAAGTAAAGTAATGACCCTATCATTGACCGGTATGCTTTTTGATCAACGGACTTACCTCCTTTGTTGAGGTCAGTGTGTCCGTCGGTCCCCATCGGCGTCTTTGCGGGCTTGGCGTCCTTCATCCCAAACCGCTTCAGCAGGTCTTGCGTGTACTTTGTTTGAGAGATGAAGGTGCCGTCCTTGAGTTGCTTCACTTGGAACCCAAGGAAGTAGTTCAACTCGCCCATCATTGACATCTTGAATTTCTGCGTCATCACCCTGCTAAACTCTTCACAAGACTTTTTATTAGTAGAACCAAATATTATGTCATCGACATAAATTTGGCACACAAACAAATCACCATCACATGTCTTAGTGAAAAGAGTTGGATCGGCTTTCCCGACCTTTGAAAGCATTAGTAATTAAGAAATCTCTAAGGCATTCATACCATGCTCTTGGGGCTTGCTTAAGTCCATAGAGCGCCTTAGAGAGCTTACACACGTGGTCGGGGTACCGTTCATCCTCGAAGCCAGGGGGTTGCTCCACGTATACCTCCTCCTTGATTGGCCCGTTGAGGAAAGCGCTCTTCACATCCATTTGGAACAACCTGAAAGAATGGTGAGCGGCATATGCTAGCAAGATACGAATTGATTCTAGCCTAGCCACAGGAGCAAAAGTCTCCTCAAAATCCAAACCTGCGACTTGGGCATAACCTTTTGCCACAAGTCGAGCCTTGTTCCTTGTCACCACTCCGTGCTCGTCCTGTTTGTTGCGGAACACCCACTTGGTTCCCACAACATTTTGCTTCGGACGAGGCACCAGTGTCCAAACTTCATTCCTCTTGAAGTTGTTGAGCTCCTCCTGCATGGCCAACACCCAGTCCGGATCTAGCAAGGCCTCTTCTACCTTGAAAGGCTCAATAGAAGAGACAAAAGAGTAATGCTCACAAAAATTAACTAATCGAGATCGAGTAGTTACTCCCTTGCTAATGTCACCCAGAATTTGGTCGACGGGATGATCCCTTTGAATCATCGCTCGAACTTGGGTTGGAGGTGCCGGTTGCGCTTCTTCCTCTATCACATGATCATCTTGTGCTCCCCCTTGATCACGCGCCTCCACTTGAGGTACCTGTTCGTCATCTTGGGTTGGGGGGTGCACCATGGTTGAGGAAGAAGGTTGATCTTGCTCCAAGTGTTCCTGTGGTCGTACGTCACCAATCGCCATGGTGCGCATAGCGGCCGTTGGAACATCTTCTTCATCTACATTATCAAGATCAACAACTTGCTCTCTTGGAGAGCCATTAGTCTCATCAAATACAACGTCGCTAGAGACTTCAACCAAACCCGATGATTTGTTGAAGACTCTATACGCCTTTGTATTTGAGTCATAACCTAACAAAAACCCTTCTACAGCTTTGGGAGCAAACTTAGAATTTCTACCCTTCTTCACTAGAATGTAGCACTTGCTCCCAAATACACGAAAGTAGGATACATTGGGTTTGTTACCGGTTAGTAGCTCATACGACGTCTTCTTGAGGAGGCGATGGAGGTAGACCCTGTTGATGGCGTGGCAAGCCGTGTTCATGGCTTCCGTCCAAAAGCACTCGGGGGTCTTGAACTCTCCTAGCATCGTCCTCGCCATATCGATGAGCGTCCTGTTCTTCCTCTCTACCACACCATTTTGCTGTGGTGTGTAGGGAGCGGAGAACTCATGCTTGATCCCTTCCTCCTCAAGGAATTCCTCCACTTGAAGGTTCTTGAACTCGGACCCGTTGTCGCTCCTTATCTTCTTCACCTTGAGCTCAAACTCATTTTGAGCCCTCCTGAGGAAGCGCTTGAGGGTCCCTTGGGTTTCAGACTTATCCTGCAAAAAGAACACCCAAGTGAAGCGGGAAAAATCATCTACAATAACTAGACCATACTTACTCCCTCCTATGCTCAGATAGGCGACGGGTCCGAAGAGGTCCATATGCAGCAGCTCCAGGGGTCTTGAGGTGGTCATCACATTCTTGCTGTGATGCGCTCCTCCCACTTGTTTACCTGCTTGACAAGCTGCACAAGGTCTATCCTTTTCGAATTGCACGTTAGTCAAACCTATCACGTGTTCTCCTTTTAGAAGCTTGTGAAGGTTCTTCATCCCCACATGTGCTAAGCGGCGATGCCACAGCCAGCCCATGCTAGTCTTAGCTATTAAGCATGCATCTAGACCGGCCTCTTCTTTTGCAAAATCAACTAAATAAAGTTTGCCGTCTAATACACCCTTAAAAGCTAGTGAACCATCACTTCTTCTAAAGACAGACACATCTACATTTGTAAATAGACAGTTATATCCCATGTTGCATAATTGACTAACAGATAGCAAATTATAACCAAGAGACTCTACTAAAAACACATTAGAGATAGAGTGCTCATTAGAAATTGCAATTTTACCTAACCCTTTTACCTTGCCTTGATTCCCACCACCGAATACAATTGAATCTTGGGAATCCTTATTCTTGACGTAGGAGGTGAACATCTTCTTCTCCCCCGTCATATGGTTTGTGCATCCGCTGTCGATAATCCAGCTTGAACCCCCGGATGCATAAACCTGCAAGGCAAATTTAGGCTTGGGACTTAGGTACCCAACTCATGTTGGGTCCTACAAGGTTAGTGCAAATATCCTTAGGGACCCAAATGCAAGTTTTGTCTCCCTTGCATTTTGCCCCTAACTTCCTAGCAACAATTTTCTTATCCTTTCTACAAATAGCAAAGGAAGCATTTAAAGCACAATAAATTGTAGAAGGTTCATTCACTACTTTCCTAGGAGCATGAATAATGTTCTTTCTAGGTATAGCATTTTTCCTAGACGTATTTCTACCATGCATAAAGGAAGAACTAGAAGCAAACATGGCATGAGAGTTAAAATCATCATATGCATTATAACTCCTATAAGCATTTCTAGTTTGTCTCCTATCATGATATAGAAAGGCATGGTTCTTTTTAGCACTACTTGCCATAGGGGCCTTCCCTTTCTCCTTGGCGGAGATGGGAGCCTTATGGCTTGTTAAGTTCTTGGCTTCCCTCTTGAAGCCAAGCCCATCCTTAATTGAGGGGTGTCTACCAACCGTGTAGGCATCCCTAGCAAATTTTAGTTTCTCAAAATCACTTTTGCTAGTCTTAAGCTGGGCATTAAGACTAGCTACTTCTTCATTTAATTTAGAAATGCAAGCTAGGTGTTCACTATAAGCATCAATGTTAATATCTTTACACCTAGTGCATGCCACTACATTTTCTACACACGAGGTAGATTTACTAGCAATCTCTAACTTAGCATTCAAATCATCATTGATGCTCTTTAATTTAGAAATTGTCTCATGGCAAGAAGATAATTCACAAGAAAGCATTTCATTTCTTTTAACTTCTAGAGCATGAGATCGTTGAGCTTCTACAAATTTATCATGCTCTTCATACAATAAATCCTCTTGTTTCTCTAAGAGTTTATCCTTCTCATTCAATGCATCAATCAATTCATTGATTTTATCAATTTTATTTCTATCCAATCCCTTGAACAAACTAGAATAGTCTATGTCATCATCATCACTCGACTCATCACTAGAAGAATCATAAGTACTAGCGTTACGAGTGATTACCTTTTTTCCCTTGCCATAAGGCAAGTGTGATGCTCGTTTGGGAAGAGGGATGACTTGTTGAAGGCGGTAGCGGCGAGTCCTTCGTTGTCGGAGTCGGACGAGGAGCAGTCCGAGTCCCACTCCTTGCCTAGATGCGCCTCGCCCTTTGCCTTCTTGTAATTCTTCTTCTTTTCCCTCTTGTTTCCCTGTTCCTGGTCACTATCATTATCGGGGCAGTTAGCGATAAAATGACCAATCTTACCGCACTTGAAGCATGAGCGCTTCCCCTTTGTCTTGGTCTTGCTTGGCTGCCCCTTGTGACCCTTTAGTACCGTCTTGAAGCGTTTAATGATGAGAGCCATCTCTTCATCGTTAAGTCCGGCCGCCTCAATTTGTGCCACCTTGCTAGGTAGCGCCTCCTTGCTTCTTGTTGCTTTGAGAGCAAAAGGTTGCAGCTCGTTGATCGGTCCATTCAAGGCGTCGTCCACGTACCTTGCTTCCTTGATCATCATTCGCCCGCTGACGAATTTTCCTAGGACTTCCTCGGGCGACATTTTGGTGTACCTGGGATTCTCACGAATATTATTCACCAAATGAGGATCAAGAATGGTAAAGGACCTTAGTAATAGTCGGACGACGTCATGGTCCGTCCATCTCGTGCTTCCATAGCTCCTTATTTTGTTGATAAGGGTCTTGAGCCGGTTGTATGTTTGGGTTGGCTCCTCGCCCCTTATCATCGCAAACCTTCCAAGCTCGCCCTCCACCAACTCCATTTTAGTGAGCATGGTGATGTCGTTCCCTTCGTGGGAAATCTTTAGGGTGTCCCATATCTGCTTGGCATTGTCCAAGCCGCTCACTTTATTGTACTCGTCCCTGCACAAAGAGGCTAGCAACACAGTAGTAGCTTGTGCATTTTTATGAATCTGTTCATTGATAAACATAGGGCTATCCGAGCTATCAAATTGCATTCCACTCTCTACAATCTCCCATATGCTAGGATGGAGAGAGAACAAGTGAGTACGCATTTTGTGGCTCCAAAATCCGTAGTCCTCTCCATCAAAGTGAGGGGGCTTGCCAAGTGGAATGGGAAGCAAATGCGAATTTGAACTTTGCGGAATACGAGAGTAGTCAAAAGAAAAGTTCGAATTAACCGGTTTCCTTTTCTCGTAGTCGTTGTGGTCGTCGTCCTTTTGAGAAGAAGAGGATTCGTCGCTGTCGTAGTAGACGATCTCCTTGATGCGCCTTGTCTTCTTCTTCTTCCCATCTTTGCGCTTGTGGCTTGAACCCAAGTCGGTAGACTTGTCATTCTTCGGCTCGTTGAAGATAGACTCCTTCTCGTTGTTGTCGACCACCATCCCCTTTCCCTTAGGATCCATCTCTTCGGGCGATTAGTCCCTTCCTTGAAGAGAACGGCTCTGATACCAATTGAGAGCACCTAGAGGGGGGGGGGTGAATAGGTGATCCTGTAAAACTTAAACTTATAGCCACAAAAACTTGGTTAATTGTTAGCACAGTTAATGCCAAGTGGCTAGAGTGAAGATCTTGCACACAACGATAATCACAAGAAGTTCAACACAGAGAAGACACAGTGATTTATCCCGTGGTTCGGCCAAGTACAAAAACTTGCCTACTCCACGTTGTGGCGTCCCAACGGACGAGAGTTGCACTCAACTCCTCTCAAGTGATCCAATGATCAACTTGAATACCACAGTGTTATGCTTTTCTTCTCAATATCCCGTTTGCGAGGAATCTCCACAACTTAGGAGCCTCTCGCCCTTACACTTGAGATTCACAAAGAAATACGGAGTAAGGGAGGGAATGAGCAATGCACACAAGACTTCAAAAGATCAGAGCAACAACACGCACACAAGCAGCAACAAGAGCTCGCAACACAACTCAAAGAGTTCACAACTCCACAAGAGCTCTATATGCTATCACAATGAAACGAATGCACGAGATCAATGTCTTGGTGCTTAGGAATGTTGTAGGAATGCTTGGTGTCCTCCTCCATGCGCCTAGGGGTCCCTTTTATAGCCCCAAGGCAGCTAGGAGACGTTGAGAACAAATCTGGAAGGCCATCCTTGCCTTCTGTCGTCGGGCGCACCGGACAGTCCGGTGCACACCGGACACTGTCCGGTGCCCGATTTATTTCCTTAAACAGCGCAGCCGACCGTTGCCGACCGTTGCAGATCTGGCGCACCGGACAGTCCGGTGCACACCGGACAGTCCGGTGCCACTTTCCGACCGTTGGCCAGACCACGTGTCACGCGCAGATTCCGCGGCCGACCGTTGGCTCGGGCCGACCGTTGGCTCACCGGACAGTCCGGTGCACACCGGACAGTCCGGTGAATTTTAGCCGTACGCCGTCGGCAAATTCCTGAGAGCAGTGTCTTCGCCCGAGGCAGCCTGGCGCACCGGACACTGTCCGGTGCACCACAGGACAGTCCGGTGCCCCAGACCGAAGCAGTCTTTTGGCTGTACACAGCCAACTCTTCTTCTTTCTTCTTCTCTCTGTTTCTATCACTTAGACAAGTATATTAGTACACAAAACCAATGTACTAAGGCTTAGAAACATACCTTTACTTGTGATTTGCACTTTGTTCATCCATGGGCATAGATTTACATTTAAGCACTTGTGTTGACACTCAATCACCAAAATACTTAGAAGTGGCCCAAGGGCACATTTCCCTTTCAGGTATCCAAGAGGTCATCCTTCTCATGGATGGCACTAATTAATTCATTTAACTTTTCTTTTTGTTGCATGTTTAGGTTGGCAAAAAGGGTACGCAAATTATCCTCCTCATCACTAGCATTATCATCACTAGAGGACTCATATTTAGTGGAGGATTTGGATTTCACCTTCTTCTTTTTGTCGTCCTTTGCCATGAGGCACTTGTGGCTGACGTTGGGGAAGAGAAGACCCTTGGTGACGGTGATGTTTGCGGCGTCCTCGTCGGAGGAGGAGTCAGTGGAGCTCTCGTCGGAGTCCCACTCCCGGCAAACATGGGCATTGCCGCCCTTCTTCTTGTAGTACCTCTTCTTCTCCTTTCTTCTCCCCTTCTTGTCGTCGCCCCTGTCACTGTCACTAGAAATAGGACATTTTGCTATAAAGTGACCGGGCTTACCACACTTGTAGCACACTTTCTTGGAGCGAGGCTTGTAATCCTTCCCCCTTCTTTGCTTGAGGATTTGGCGGAAGCTCTTGATGACGAGTGCCATTTTCTCATTGTCGAGCTTTGAGGCGTCGATTGGTTGTCTACTTGATGAAGACTCCTCCTTCTTCTCCTCCATCGCTTTGAATGCGACCGGTTGTGCTTCGGACGTGGAGGGGTCGTCAAGCTTGTTGATCTTCTTTGAGCCTTTGATCATCAACTCAAAGCTCACAAAATTCCCGATTACTTCCTCGGGAGTCATTAGTGTATATCTAGGATTGCCACGAATTAATTGAACTTGAGTAGGGTTAAGGAAAACAAGTGATTTTAAAATAACCTTAACCATTTCGTGGTTATCCCATTTTTTGCTCCCGAGGTTGCACACTTGGTTCACCAAAGTTTTGAGCCGGTTGTACATGTCTTGTGGCTCCTCCCCTTGGCGAAGTCGGAAGCGACCGAGCTCCCCCTCGATCGTTTCCCGCTTGGTGATTTTGGTCACCTCGTCTCCTTCGTGCGCGGTCTTTAGCGTGTCCCAAATCTCCTTAGCATTTTTCAACCCTTGCACCTTATTATACTCCTCTCGACTTAGAGAAACGAGGAGTATAGTTGAGGCTTGGGAGTTGAAGTGTTGGATTTGGGCCACTTCGTCCTCATCATAATCTTCATCCCCTACGGATGGTACCTGTACACCAAACTCAACAACATCCCATATACATTTGTGGAGTGAGGTTAGATGAAATCGCATCAAATCACTCCACCTAGCATAATCTTCACCATCAAAAGTTGGTGGTTTGCCTAATGGGACGGAAAGTAAAGGCGTATGTTTAGGAATGCGAGGATAACGTAAGGGGATCTTACTAAACTTCTTGCGCTCATGGCGCTTAGAAGTGACGGACGGCGCGTCGGACCCGGAGGTGGAAGGTGATGAAGTATCGGTCTCGTAGTAGACCACCTTCCTCATCTTCTTTTTCTTGTGCCCACTCCGATGCGACTTGTGGGAAGAGGATTTCTTCTCCTTCCCCTTCCCTTTGTTGCGGGACTCTTCCGATGAAGCCTTCCCGTGGCTTGTAGTGGGCTTGTCGCCGGTCTCCATCTCCTTCTTGGCGTGATCTCCCGACATCACTTCGAGCGGTTAGGCTCTAATGAAGCACCAGGCTCTGATACCAATTGAAAGTCGCCTAGAGGGGGGTGAATAGGGCGAAACTGAAATTTACAAACTTAATCACAACTACAAGCTGGGTTAGCGTTAGAAATATAATTGAGTCCGAGAGAGAGGGTGCAAAACAAATCGCAAGCGAATAAAAGAGTGTGACACACGGATTTGTTTTACCGAGGTTCGGTTCTCGTAAACCTACTCCCCGTTGAGGTGGTCACAAAGACCGGGTCTCTTTCAACCCTTTCCCTCTCTCAAACGGTCCCTCGGACCGAGTGAGCTTCTTCTTCTCAATCAAACGGGAACAAACTTCCCCGCAAGGACCACCACACAATTGGTGTCTCTTGCCTTAGTTACAATTGAGTTGATCACAAGAAAGAATGAGAGAAAGAAGCAATCCAAGTGCAAGAGCTCAAAAGAACACAACAAATCTCTCTCACTAATCACTAAAGCTTTGTGTGGATTTGGGAGAGGATTTGATCACTTGGGTGTGTCTAGAATTGAATGCTAGAGCTCTTGTAAGTAGTTGGAAGGTGGAAAACTTGGATGACTTGAATGTGGGGTGGTTGGGGGTATTTATAACCCCAACCACCAAACTAGCCGTTTGGTGGAGGCTGCTGTCGCATGGCGCACCGGACAGTGTCCGGTGCGCCAGCCACGTCACCTGGCCGTTGGGTTCCGACCGTTGGAGCTCTGACTTGTGGGTCCGCCTGGCTGTCCGGTGATGCACCGGACAAGTCCTGTAGATTGTCTGGTGTGCCACCCGCGCGTTCTCTGTCCTCTGCGCGCGCAGGCGCGCATTTAATGCGTTGCAGTCGACCGTTGCGCGCGAAGTAGCCGTTGCTCTGCTGGCTCACTGGACAGTCCGGTGTGCACCGGACATGTCCGGTGAATTATAGCGGAGCGGATTCCCGAAGCTGGCGAGTTCAGAGTTGCTCTTTCTTGGAGCACCGGACACTGTACGGTGGTGCACCGGACAGTCCGGTGAATTATAGCGGAGCCCTCTGAAAATTCCCGAAGGTGAAGAGTTGGGCGTTGAGTTTCCTGGTGCACCGGACACTGTCCGGTGGCACACCAGACAGTCCGGTGCGCTAGACCAGGGCAGCCTTCGGTTGTCCCTTGCTCTCTTTGTTTGAACCCTTTTCTTGGTCTTTTTATTGGCTTAGTGTGTGAACCTTTGGCACCTGTATAACTTATAGACTAGAGCAAACTTGTTAGTCCAATTATTTGTGTTGGGCAATTCAACCACCAAAATCATTTAGAAATTAGGTGTAAGCCTAATTCCCTTTCAGACCGCATGCGAGGCATCAGAGTCAATCGCAGGAGGGGGAGGGGGCAGCAGGGGTGAAGAGAATTGTGGATGCCAAACGGGAAGGTGGGGCGTCGAGCATCACGGACACGGACATCGGGCGGCAAGCATCACGGACCCGCGACTGTTGCGCGCGTCGGGTGGGGAGAGAGGGTAGAACCATGGTGCACGGATGGTCTACATTGCATTCTTATAGAGTAGTAGAGATATAGATATTCACCAAACAAAACGAAACATCTTAATAATCATGCAAATAATACTACAATCTAATACTATCATATAAATAATTCCATCATCTAATTAATTACACAAATAATACATCTATGCACTAACAGAAACTCTAAACCCTATGCAACTCTAAACCCTATGCAGTAACCGTAAAAAAATCATCATCACACGACTAAACACTATAAATTATTTACACATTACATCCACTTGCGAAATCCACAAAAAAATCATCAAATTAATAATAAATCTCATCTCAGACGTTCACGTTCGGGATGTGCGGTTTCTTAACGAGTCTAGCATTTTTTAATTTTCACTTACCAAATATGACTCAATTTTAACGGTATCTACTTTAAAATGTTAAGAAAAAGGTCTAGATATTTATGATATTTTCTCTTGATATTTATATTTTCCCTATTTTTTTAAAAATTTCAACAAATTTATCGATTATTTCCAAAATTATTATTTTCGCAACTGCCCGAGATTTCGAGACCTTGGTCCACTGCACGGTTTACAAAACCGTTAGAAGCCGACGGTAAACCATCCGGTTTATCAAAACCGTCGGTGGGCAGTACCGGTTTTATCACCGGTATATTTTTGAATTTTGTTTGAAATCTATTTTTTTGAAAATTTTTGTTAAAAATGAAAAAATTATGATAAAAAACTACATGTTCTAGTGAGTAATCTGATATACAAAATATTCAAATTTAGTCTTGTTTAGTCTGTTAAAAATTAAAAACGTTTAAATCCGTTACCAAACCCGTTAACCTGTTAATAAAATATCTAAAATAAACAATACATCTTCTCCTCCCTTCACTTTCCCCACTCCATCTCACCCTCTCTGTTCGCCTCCCACTCCAAAACCGCTGCCACCTGGGCACAAACTGTCGCCACCATTGCATTTGCCGGCGCCCAGGCGCGGTTTACCGGCCCGGAGGCGACAGATCTCGCCCTCGCAACCGGTTTACTGGCCTCGCCCCCACGCGACCACCTCTTCCTCGCGCCCACGGTTAATCGCGTGCGAGCGCCGGTAAACCGCTCTGTTGAGCCGGTAAACCAGCTTCTCCAGCCGGTTAACCACTCCAACCTGATGCCCTATTGGGAGCTAGGCGCCAAACCAACGGTAAACCGCCTCGAACCGGCGATTACCCGCTACTAGCATAAGGTAAACCGTGTTTTGACCCAGTAAACCAAAGTTAGTGCCCATATTTAATTCTACACTACATATTTATTGTTCAAAGTTAGTTTTATGATGTTTAGGGTTTCAGATTTAGTAAAAATAATATGTTTTAGATTTAGTGTTTCAAATTTGTGTATGTTAGATGTTATGTGAAGATGATTTATTGTTAGATACTAGTTATATATTAGTATTGTTAATGTGTAGTTAGTACTAGTTATATATGTTAGTATTGTTAATGTTGAGTTATATATGTTAGTATTATTGATATTTAATTATATATGTAGCCGATAATATTATTTGCTACTAATGTGTTGCATACTTGCATTATCTTTGCCACATCTGTAGGAGACATGTCAGATGAACATATAGAGAGAGAAATATAAAGAGATAGAGTCTGGTTGCACGGAGAGAAGGTTGGCGCAGGTTTCAAATGCAAGTATTGTAGAGAAACAAAGAGTGAAGAGGGTGATACTCGATTGAAGGAGCATCTCACACATAGAGGGAAGAATATCAAGAAATGTCCATCTGTTACTCCAGACATAAAAGACATACTTCCAACTTGACATAGATAAGGCAGAGGAAAAAAGAAGAGGTCTAGGTTCAGGCAGTAGCTGAGGGCAGATGAGGTAGCACGGACCCATTTTGGGGACGATCAGTATGAGGATGAACTTCAAGAAGCTCTGCATCAGTCATGTGTGGAGCACGAATTTAGTCAAAGGGCTGGTGCAAGGTATGATAGGGGTGGTGGATCCTACAGCTAGAGGGTATCTCGAGGGACACTTGATAGGATGATGGGAAGGAGTAGGGAACAAGTACTTGAGCGTGTTAGAGACTACAATCTTGCTGAAGCTTCTGGACCAAGGCAACAAAGGAGATACTAGTCCTTGGACAAGTAAGGGAAGGAGCTTGAAAGAGATTCTTGGTAGGGCTTGAGCAAAGACTTGTCATGCCATTGGCATCCCGGGTCGAAAGGTCGATAACCAATATTTTACAGACGCAATTATGGAGTCCCAAAACAAGGTAACAAATAACACAATATATTTTGTTGTATTTGATCTATGTTGTTAATATATCCTTGTTGCCTTAAATGTAGGTGTGGGGGTCACATTACCAATTGGTCGAGAGATTGATGGCAAGTATCTTGATGAAAATGTTAAGGAGTTTTAAAAGGAGATTGAAAAATGGAAGATTGAGTGGAATGAGTTTGGTGCGATTGTAATGTGTGATTCATGGATTGGTCCTACACAAAAGAGCATCATTAACTTTTTGGTATATTGCAATGCGATGATGTATTTTTTAAAGACCGTTGATGCATCTGGAGAGGTCCAGAACCATAAATTCATAATGTAGGTACATATGTTGATACAACATATATGTTGTATGTACTCGTAATTGCTTCACCCTTTTTACTAGCCACTCATACATATGTTGATGTAGCAGGAGATCAAGGATGTCTTGAAGATTATTGAGCCAGAGAACGTTGTCCAAATTGTAACAGATAATGGTTTAGGGTTAGGAACAAGACCTAGTCTATAATCCTTATGCATGGCAATGGCAACCGGGTCAGGGACCACCAGATAAAGTATATGGGTATGGAAACTATGGACCCCTCCACCGCTATATTCAAATTTATCAAATATGTATCCACCAGGACCACAATATGGGTATGGACAAGTTCCCGCTGCACTGGTATGTTATTTTTGCTTCGTGAATAAGTATTTATTTGTCGTTCTTATTTTCTCACTAATGTATCTCATTGTATAGACCTATCACTATCACTATGACGGATTGAAACAATATCATGATGCTTCCAACATGCCTGAGTACTATCACTATGACTCGAGCTGAACATGTGAGTATTGTGAAATAAGCTGACCTATATGTTGTTGCCTTATTGGAGAGCTGTAAAAGAACTTGTATTTGAGTATTGCGAAGTTCGTTGTTTGTTTGTTGCATGAGAACTGGAGTTTGAAAGAAAGATTTATCACTTTGCTTTTAAGAAAGCACATAAGGAACACAAACAACATTTAGGTTCATACAAGTTCAGATAAGACCCACATAGGCAAGTAAAAAACCAACATCCAAACGAGAGTAACCTTATTGTACGCAAACAACAATTAAACACCCAATCACTACTAACTCAGACAACACACTAGATCAGCTCCCAGAAGCCCCACCTCCTAGCTCTAGCTAACTGCCCCAGGCCAGGATGAGACCGACTCTGTCCATCAGAGAAATGCAATATCCGAATGATTCCTAGGGGCGGGCAGTACTCATGGATACAACCCTTCATCAACTCCATGGTGTTCTTCATCTTGCTGGAATCCTCCTTCTTGATCAGCCATTCCCACTTCTGCATGAAAGAAATCGCATCATACATGATCATAGTAGCATTGCTTGGAAACTTTTTTCGATTGACATCTTGTTCAGTTACGCCATAAGGCCCAGACTATGCTTGCAAACAGAAAAAGATGAAGGGATTGAGGGATATGTGACTTCATCACATCATCGATAGAGAAAATATCTTCTACCAATCTAGGAGTCCGTCTCCAGTTCAAAATAATGTGAATACAGTTCCAAACATAATTCGCCAACGGGCAAAAGAAAAAAAATGTGGTCAATAGTCTCCGGTTCCCAGCAAAGGGCACATGCACCACTACTTTTCCAACCCTTTTTTTAATTCATGGGTCGCTTGCATTTTTCTGTTGTAAAGTAGCCACAAGAACACCCTGATCTTAAGAGGAACTTTGCATTTCCAGATGATGTTATAAATATTATTCCTGACCCCCCATCAAACATAAACCTGTACAACGACCTAGTAGAGAACATATTAGAGTTCTCTAAGGTCCAGATCACTGTATCTCTCCCATGTGAAATCCCATGATCCTGCATTTCAGATTTAAGAATCTTCCGTTCGCTGAAATCCTTATTAGAAAGTGGTCTCTCAAATTCCAACCAACCATTATCTCCATCGAAGCAATCAACTACAAGGACATCTTCATCCTTGCAAATTTCATATAGATTTGGATATTTGATACTTAGAGGTACCTCTCCCATCCAAGTATCCTTCCAAAACAGAGTGCCTTCTCCGTTTCGGACAATGTTCACTACCCCCATTGGAACAAATGTTTAACTTTGGGAAATTTGGATCCATACCATTAAAAGATCACCACTTTGGATCCATACCATTACTATCTCACTTACATGTGGGTCCACATGAGTCAATGACATGTGGGGTCCATGGTATATATCTAAAGTTTGGATCTTTTAATGGTATAGATCCAATTGTTCCTTAACTTTATGTAATCCTTGCCAAATCTGAGAAGCCCCCCTTGGTTTTAGATTTAAAGAAGTTGATCCCTGTCATATACTTAGCTTTAATGATTTTGTACCACATATCCTCCTATCCCTAAACAATCCTTTAAATCCATTTAACCAATAAGCATTCATTCATTAGCCTAGTATTTATGATACCAAGACCCTCTTGTCTTTAGGTCTAGTAACCATGTCCCATTTCGCCATGTGAGAATTGGAGTTTGTGGTTGTATAATATGTTTGTTGTATATTATTTTCGTGAACATATGTCGTGTGGATCAATTAATATTTAATGTGCAATGTGAATTGAGCAAATTACAAATAAATTTTGTTAAAAAATTTCTTTTCCTGTAAAAAAACAGTAAAACAGTACATTTTCTTGGAAAACCATCGATTTATGATGATTTACCGCTGGTTTTTCATCTATAAAACCTACCAAATTTAGGGCCTGTTTGGTTTGTGACTAAATGTGCCACACTTTGCCTAAGGTTAGTCGTTCGAATTGAATAACTAACTTTAGACAGAAAAGTTAGATAAAATATGACAACGAGGTAGTGAACCAAATAGGCCCTTAGTTTTGTTTAGACTGGACAAATCGGTTAGGCGGATTTTTAGGGGCAAACGGTCTGCTGTCGATACAACAGTTTTCGTTGGGTGCATTTCGCTTTCGCATCGCCCGCATGTGCATCTCGTCCGCCACGGGCCACAGCCGGCCTCACTCCGCAAGTCCGCGACCATGCGGTGCACCCTCTCCGCCCCTCTCCGGCGCTGTCTCTCCTCCACCGGCGCCGCCGATCCTAGCCTAGTCTCTTCAGCTGAGCATGCGTACCGGCTCCTCCGCCGCCACCACTCCGACCCGCAGAGGCTCTCCGCCGCGCTGTCCGCGTCGGGTCTCGACGCCTCCTCGCCGCACCTCCTCGACGCCGTCCTCCGCCGCTGTGGCGCTGCCTCCTCCCTCGCGCTGCACTTCTTCCACTGGTGCTCCCCGTCGCTGCCCTCGCCGCTCCCGTCCTCCCTAGCGCTCCTCGCCAAGTCCTTCTCCCGCGCCTCCTCCGCGCCGTCCCCGTCCCTACTCGCGCCGCTCCCCTCTCAACTCCTTGGCCCCTCCCTCCTCTGCCCCGTCCTGCGCCGCCTCCCGCAACCGCGCCTCCTGCCGTTCGCGCTCTCACTACTCTCCGCCCGCCCCGACCACGACCAGCCCGCCCTCTTTCTTTCCCTCCTCGAGTCCCTCTCCAAGGCCGGCCACGTCCTCACCGCCGAGCAGCTTGTCGAGGAGCTCCAGCCCCGGCTCCCGCTTTCGCTCCGCCACTATACGGCCTTGCTCTACGGATGGTGCCGTCAGGGCAAGCTCGACGAGGCCAAGCACGTGCTCGCTCGCATGAAGGCTGCGGATGTTGCCCTTGACGTCGTCGTATTTAACACCCTGCTCGCTGGCTTCGTCGCGGAAGGGAGATTCGAGGACGCGTTCGAGCTGGCGGGGCAGATGGAGCAGCGTGGCTGTCCACCGAACGCGGTGTCGTACACCACCCTGATTCAGGGGCTTGGCGCGAGGGGGAGAGTTGATGAGGCCATGCGCGTGTTTGTGGAAATGCGAAGGAAGGGGTGCGCGCCCGATGCTGTCACGTACGGCACCCTGGTTAACACGTTTTGCAAGGCTGGCAAGATATCCCAGGGGTACGAGTTCTTGGATGCTATGTCGAGGGATGGCCTGCGGGTGGACGCTGCCGTGTACCATGGTTTCTTTGTAGCACACGAGAAGAAGGAGCAGCTTGAGGAGTGCTTGGAGCTGATGGAGAGGATGCGGGAGTGCCGGTGTCCACCAGATCTCAAGATATACAATGTGGTGATTCGGTTGGCCTGCAGGCTTGGGGAGACCAAGCAAGCCATGACATTGTGGAATGAGATGGAAAGTGCTGGGCTCAGTCCTGTGGTCGATACATTTGCTATCGTGGTGAGTGGCCTTGTTGGGCAGGGTTTGCTGATTGAGGCATGTAGTTATTTTAAAGACATGGTTGGGAGGGGGCTCTTTGTGGTACCGCAATATGGGGTGCTGAAGGACCTCCTCAATGCGTTGGTCAGAGATGAGAAACTTGAGCTTGCAAAGGATGTTTGGAAATGTATTGTGAGCAAAGGCTGTGAGCTCAATGTGAGTGCATGGACTATCTGGATTCATGCACTGTTTGCGAAGAAACATGTCAAGGAGGCCTGCCTGTATTGCTTAGACATGCTAGAGGCAGGACTGATGCCACAGCCTGACACATTTGCAAAGTTGATGAAGGGGCTGAAGAAGTTGTACAACCGTCAGATTGCTGCTGAGATTACTGAGAAGGTTAGGAAGATGGCGGAGGAGAGACATGTTAGCTTTAAGATGTATAAGAGACGTGGGGTGAGGGATCTTGAAGAGAAACTCAAGGCAAAGAGGAGAGGACAGAAAAAGAGGCATCTGCGGCAGCCTGGTCATGGTCAGTCTAGTAGGGATGCTGGCAATTTGGATGCTTCTGATGAAGTAGAATTTTCCGGCTAATTGAAATAGAATTCATTGGGGGCAATGCATCTCTGTTCATTTGAATTGTTTTGGGGAGTGATAGACTTACTAAACAATAAAGGAGTGCTGGTGATCATGCCTTGCCATCATAATATTATTCTTATGCTAAAGATGTATTGGGTTTCAGGCAAGAGCCAAGTGGTACATCGATTACATGTGAAGTTGTGTGCCAAGAGTTACTGACCATGAGGAGGTAACTATTTTCATCCTACCTACACTGTGCAAATTAGAACTTCATTCAGGTGTTTATTGCTGTTTTTGTAGGTAGAAGAATATGACGGGTGATTTATTTGATCTGCACTTAGGCCTTGTTTGGCTGTACCTCAATCCACTCCAATCCACGTGTATTGGGGTGGATTAAGGGGCCGTTCGGTTACTGCAGAATGAAGTCCTGGAACAATTCCTATCCGAATTGTTTCTCTCATTTATATAAATTTTGATTAGCTGGAATAATTCCTGGTGTATTCCTATGCAAACAGGGCCTAAGGGTTTGTCTAGCTACACTGCAATCCATCTCAATCCACATGTGGATTGGGGTGAATTGCAACGTAACCAAATAAGGGCCAAGGTGGAAGCAATGTTTCAGATTATTATCTTTTTTTACTCCTGAAAGCAGTGGGTTTTGAAACCCGTTTTTTTCTTCGAAATGAGGGAAACAGAGATAATCATGTATACGTAAGTTTGGTGCTGGTGCAACCAGTTGGGCCAAAATTTGTAGCTGATGAAGCTTCGTTGTTACTTTTCTTTGACTTGCTTATCTCTTCACTCTTCCATCCGTCCAAGAATTTTTACGAGCCAATCACAGGTGCACACCACTATTGGTGAATACACCAAAAAGAGGGATAAAAGAGGAGAGGGAGGGATTAAATGAGTGACCAAGTGTCCACTTGACCCCTTTTTATAGGGGCTCTGTTTGTTTTCTTTTAAGATTATATAATCGAGCTCATAGATTATATAAGCACCTGATATTCTACTTATGGATTACATAATCTAGGTATCTAGATTACATAATCTATTTAATAATCTGTGTTGTTTGTTTGTCTCTTAACTTATTTAAGCTGGATTATATAATTTAGAGGATAAACAAACGGGACCATAGAAGGGAATTTTGTAGCTGATGAAGCTTCATTGTTACTTCGCGCTTTTACTTGCTTATCCCTTCACTCTTTCTTCCGTCCCTCCAAGAATTTTTATGAGCCAATCACAGGTGCGCACCAATGTTGGTGAGTACGAGAAAATTTTATATTTGGGACTTCAAACAAAAAGATTCATAGTTTTGCCATCTGAATCGTTCGCTTTGCAAAAACAAGATTCATAACATCTTCCAATTGATTTCAATATCATTTCATGTATTTTCTTCTTTTTCCTATTTTTTCAAGTATTTGGAGACCTTGCCCTTAAGTATTTCTACGTTCCAATGGAGCTCGACTGTCGCCTGCTCCCGTGCTCGCCCCGGCCGCCGCCGCCGCATGCGATCCCGCGCTGGCAATGTCAGCCGCCAATCCTTGTGAATTTTTGGTCGTTTGCTCCAATCTTGTGGATTCTGGTCGCTGGTTCCAATCCTAAACTTGCAAAGGTCCACATACCCTGGCCCTGCTATGTAGGAGTCTGCTACGGCGCATGAGCGCGGTCTGAAGTGACGGCTTCGGCCTTATCCGTCTTTGGCGATCGTCCGAGAGAGGTGGCTCCAACAAGAACAAGCACTGAGGTCGGTGCGGGACTCGAGGTGACATCGAGCAGCAGGACGACTCGAGGACGAAGCCCCAGCCATGATTTTGCAGCGCTTAAACGCGATTCATAGCACTAATTGCTGCACGATCAGGGGACAAAGAGACGTTGTTCAGATGCGTACGTAGAAGATAAAATATGTATAAGGGCAAAGTTATCTTTTCAGACTTCAAATACAAGGAAAAATTAGGAAAAAGAAGAAAATAAATAACTAAAATGTATTTAAATAACTGATTTTCACTTTACCTCTAAGAAATTTATTTCAAATGTATGTAAATCTTCAAGTGGATAACTAAGAAATAAATAACTAAAATGAATGATTGGGCATATCTTTTACAAATCCTTTAATCCTAGGGATTAGCTCAGTATCTGAACAGATGCTAACGTGTATGAGCAGTAATTTATTAGGACAATCCTCAGTGTAGTGGTTTTGTGTAGTTCAAATTTAGCAAGAGTAAATTAAGATTCTTCTCCTTACATCAACAACACATTAAGGTGATCCCACAAAGGCACTTCTATTGAAGTGTTCGTAGCTATTGAAATTCCTAACATTGTAAATATAATGAACACCAAGTTGATTGTCATTATGTAGAGCATATCGGACATGGTAAACATAACTGATGTTTTAATACAAAAGCATGGATGCACAAAAACCGTGGCATCAATGGGTTGGTTGACCACACAATCTATGACAAGAAGTGGCTCATCACTTGTCTGAATCTTTGTTTAACTGAAACATCTCGTAGATGTACTGGCAGAGGGGAGAGGCTTTGCAGTAATTTGGAACAGTGAAAGCTCTGCGCAACTTTCTTAGTATCTCCTAAGTTATGTTAGTATATACTATATCTGTTCTCGAATATTTGTCGACTGCTAGTTCATTTTTAAACTAAAATGCGACAAATAAAAAAGAACGGAGGGAGTACATGAGTTTCTTTGGTTGGTAGAGGAGAGTGGTTGTTTGCAGTATTTTGGAGCAGTGCAAGCTTTGCACAACCTTCTTAGTTTCTCCTAACTTATGTTAGTATATATGGCTTCCTTCAGTTTTTATATATATGGGATGCTAAATTATTTTTTCATGTTATTATAAGTTATAACCATAGATTTTTAATAGTGGTGATAACAAAAGAATATTTGTGTTCCCAGAAATTGCTGACTAAACTAAATAAATGCCTCTTTTCAGGGGACTTTCTGATGGAACCTCCAGTAATTCATCTCATTAGGGAGATTTCGTCGAAGACTGTCACTACACATTAAACGTCTAGCTCTAACTTTTTTCTCAACGCACATGAGAGCTATACATCATTATATTATGAAGAAAAGAAGATTCAAAGTAGACTAATACATTATTTTATTTTTTATTTTTATACATACGTATTTGTCATACTCTCAAATGTATTGTATATATTTTAGTTTTGTTAAACCGGTTATTTAAAGTATTTAAATGGATAAAAGATCGTTTAGAGAAACTATATATAGAGAATCTAGTAGCGTTCTCTAAATTTAGAGGATCATTTAGAGGACGCTGCTAAATAGTGTAGAGACGTGTTTGATCCCCTACATTTAGGGTATAAGAGCTTTTAAAGTATTTTGTTGGAGTTGTTTTGTTTTTTCACTGGCCAGACGTTCTATCAACGTCACTTTTTTTATCCACACCGTCTGATCCCATATCAACGGCGCTCAGCCCCGCGGTTTGTCTCCCCCCACACGAATCTTGTCTCCGTCGGCTTCTCGAATCTCGATGCCTCTAGATTCTTCTCCTCCACTCGTCCTCCCGGACGCCATTCCCACCCGCGCCCTCGGCTTGTCTCTCCGTCCCCGCTTCACTGCATGCATCCGCTGGTGGAACCAGGGCCCAACCTGCCTGGGGACGTGCCCGGGCTTGGCTTCGTTGGTGGTCGTGTGGATCCCTGCGTTAGCTGCGCAGGTTGCCCCATGTCCGCACCCTCCGACCTAAATCTCGCTCATGTCGTCCGGTGCCATGCGACTCGCTGTTGTGCGCTCAGGTGCCCAACGCGGCGTGATGAGACCGGCAACGTGGCTGGACCGGCGACGCGGCTGCGTGGCAGATACATGTGAGCATGGGCACTGTCGCCACCTACTCGACCAGGGGCTGCTCCTCCCCATCTCACGTGGAACTCCTCCCTTGGTTGCTTCTCAACCGCATCAGCGAGGTAGGATCCTGCTCAGAGTTTCTTCTGGTGGACTATGGGACGACATGGCCATTGGGCTCCTTGTCTCTTCCATCACTTTGCAGGGTAATAAAAGTGCATAGGTGGTTAGCTGCTGCCAGATTGAGTCTAGATTTGAAGGATCCTGATCTCTAATCTTTCTGACATAAAAGGAACCACAAATCTGCAACCACCTTACTATATCACTCAATTAGTATACTGCATTATACAGGTGTCTGTAGGAGTTATGATCTAATTTTGTGAGATTAAAAGTGTTCACTTTTTAATGATGCACGTGATTTTTTTCTAATATTTTAGTAAATCACAAAATGTCTAATAGTTGGCTTGGCATTCATGCATACCATGTGTGTTCAGTGTTCTTAAGGCGGAATTTTAGTACCCTACTTTTGTGGGATTTGTGATTGAGTTTGGGCATTTGATACTCTGCAATGGGTAGGTAGGAGCAATGGATAAACTTTTATTTTCTTTGAACATAAAGAGAGCCGCAGACCATGTGCAATTGCCTTCTTCTGCGCTAAGCTGATATTGCTCTGTATGATGGAGAAAAGCTACCATGTAGGTGTTTAGCTGCTGCTGCATTAAGTCTAGTTTTTTCAATAGTTAGCTTGACATTCATGCATACCCTGTGTATTCAGTGTTCTGAAGGCAGAATTTCAATACCCTACTTTTCTGGAATTTGTAATTGAGTTTGGGCATTTGGATATTCTGCAATGGGTAGGTAGGAGCAAGGGATAAAACTTTATTTTCTTTGGACATAAAGAAAGCCGCAGACCGTGTGCAATTGCCTTCTTCTGCGCTAAGCTGATACCTGATAGTGCCCTATATGATGGAGAAAAGCTATTGCATAGGTGTTTAGCTGCTGCTGCATTAAGTCCAGATTTTAAGGATCCTAATCTCTAATCATTCCGACAGAAGGAATCGCAAGTCCTCAAACATCTTACTATGCCGCTTAGTTAGTATACTGTAATATATATGTGTCGGTAGGAATTAGGATATAATCTTGTGAGATTTCTGATAATATGTTGAGTTGCCGATATGCAATTTGATAGCTTTATTGACAATAAGTGGTATATGTTATGCTATGTTTCTTTCATGATGGGTGATTCCAATTGATAGGAATACACATTCTATTAAAGTATTCCTTCTTTATTTATATGTTTTTTTGTTAGGAAAACAAGCACAGAACTATGCACACTTGTTCTAGCATGAATGGAGGTCGCCAAGATGGATTTGGCAAACTTCATGGTGGATACTAGAGACGTACACCAAGAAGAAACTCACGTAGGTTTGTAACTTCTTTTAGTTGTACCTATATGATGCCCTAGCTTAATGTTCTCAAACCAAGTGAACAACTTGTTATCTTGCTTATCCAGGCTCAGCAAAGTCATTGTCGCAAGGTGTTGCTAGGGACAACTTCTATTCAATGTTTCACATTACCCAGAGAGGAGGAAATTCTCAAAAGAGGAATACAAAGCATTCACGAGAGAGATGAATAAAGCTATGAAGCAGCTGTTGTCGTGACCGGATTTCAACAGGTGGGCGTTGGCTAACGCGGACATGATATCTGTGTGGCTCTGCCAGGAGGAAACTACAGCAGCAGCAACAGCAACCAACAGCGGCATCGTTTCTTGGGACTATTTTTGATCTGCATGTGTGTAGTGTGCTTTCTTAGCAGCAATAGGAGTGCTCCCTACTCAGTCATTTCATGTGAGTTGATTAGCAAGGGTAGGGTAACATCTGAGTGTTCCACATTATGAAGTGGCAGCAAATATGTAGAATATTGTAGTTTAGTGAGTCACATCTTAGGTCCAAAAAGTCCAAACAGCATCTGAATCTTGTAACATTCAGTGCTAAGGTGAGTGAATCTCAATTTGTTGAGTTGTATATCATGCTTGATCATCATGAGGATAGAATGAACGTATTTAAGTGTTTCTAGGCCTGCATATGAAGCAAGCTGTGGCATATGAAGCAAGCTGTGCTGAAGTGTCGTGTGTAGTAATTTTAGTAATTAGTGTTTGTAGCTGGGTCATACGATGGATACTATTCTCATTTCCGTCAGTAAACTAATACAATCTATTCTTGTCTCTAGGTTCCAGTGTAAAGTTGTTAGATTCTGACTCCGGTGTAAAGTTGTCAGGTTTCGGCTCACTTGCTAGTGATTTAAATCCACTCCAATCCATATAGATTGAGATTAAAATAAACAAATCATAGGACTTGTTCAAATGTTCGATTTGAAGTGAATTGAAGGAGATTGAGGCCATGTTTGAATGCACTAGCTAATAGTTAGCTACTAATTAAATCCATATAGATTGAGATTAAAATGAACAAACCATAGGACTTGTTCGAATGTTCGGTTTGAAGTGAATTGAAGGGGATTAAGGCCATGTTTGAATGCACTAGCTAATAGTTAGCTACTAATTAAATCCATATAGATTGAGATTAAAATGAACAAACTATAGGACTTGTTGGAATGTTCGGTTTGAAGTGAATTGAATGAGATTAAGGTCATGTTTGAATGCACTAGCTAATAGTTAGCTACTAAAATTAGCTGAAGTCATCCAAGCAATCTAGCTAATAGTTTAGCTTAGTTTAGCTATTAACTACTTTTAGCAAACTAGTTAATAGTTAGCTAGCTAACGCTACTAATATTTTTTTAGTTAACTAACTATTAGCTATAGTGCATTCAAACACTCCCTAAATCCATTGTTAGTCAAAAGTTGAAAAGAAAGAGATTTAATCTTCTTAACTTCCTTCGATTCCCATATATTAAATGCATTAGAGCTAATAGTTAGTTGACTAAAAAATTACTAGTAGAATTATGTAGCTAATAAATAGCTAGCTAACTATTAGCTAATTTGTTAAAATAGCTAACTATTAGCTAGGTTTTTTTGGATGTCTTCATCTAATCTTAGCACATAATTATTAGCTTTAGTACGTTCAAATATCCCATAATCCCTTCTTTTCTGAATAGAATTCTGCCCATTTTATCAACCTCGAAACTCTAATTAGAAAAAAAAAGATAACACCGGTGCAGTGAAGTTTGCAGATAAATCTTTAGAAAAAAAACAAAGGAAAAGGAAAGAACCAGGTTGGAGACTTGCAGCCCAGTGCCAGCGGCCATTCAGTTTCTGTTTTGATATCATAAATAAATATAGCAAACTCCATGGAATTTCTGACAAAACCACTGGTTTCAAACTCTGCATTTTTTTACCTACAACTACGATTCTATTAGTACTCGTCTAGTACGTTTAGGCCCATCAGTATTCAGCACGTGGTCCCAAGTCCCAATCCCAACAAGCTTCTGTCCTTGAATTTCATGGATGCTACTAGGTTTCCATCCCAATTTTCGCAGGCCAAAGCACAACAGAAATTTACAGTGGAATCAGTTCTTCAGCTCCAGCTGTACACGATCCATATGCCATACCATAAACAATGTGCCGCACAGTATGGGAGCAACCGCAGGAATCCAGCATAAATGGTCAGGCCTCCAGCTATACAAAAAAAGCTTCATCTCGAGAGCGCTTTACGATGATTCAGTGATTCACACAACAATTTCGAAGCTACTATACAGCAGCTCACTGTTCGATCTTCATGGAGCCTGTAGAGCACATAAGGAGCATTTCTGTAAGATGGACGGATTACTATGGACATTTGTATTTTTCAGAGAAGAGACTAGAGAGGATCACATAGATACCAGAGTTGTTGGTGCCGCTATCAGCTGCCACACCAGGGTTGAAGTTCATCTGAGGCATGCTCTGAAGTCCTTCCCACATGGAAGGTATCTGGGTCCAAGGTTCACAGAAGCCCATCACCTCTTCAGAACCAGATGATATATGTGAATCAGCATGCCATGGAATAAACTGGGATTACCTGGTTCATTGTTGACACGTCATGAATAGTTCCGTGCAAAACATCGGCAGGATTAGAAATGTTGCACATCATTGCTGGCTGCACGATTCCTTGGTTGAATGGAGCAGTAAGGCTGCTTGATCCTGGATCGACTCCATAGAAAGCAAGATGTCTGTCTTGTGAAAGCATCATCTGCAAACAACAATTTACATTGAACAAAGCATATCTAAAAATGACATCTGGAGGGAGATATAATGATCAGATCGGTGAATTTACTTGTTTGGATATGATCTGCTCAATGTCAAAGCCAAGTTCAGGGTTAACAGTTGAAAGTTTCATTGACAAGAACTGCAAGTTCGAAATTGTATTAGAACTGGATTATATATACTAACAAGATGTCACACATATTCCAAAGCAATTCAACTACAGATGCACTATCACTACCTCCACTTGTCGTTGCAATGACTGTACATAGTTGATAATCTCATCGAGCATGACTGCCTTGCCAGTGATCTGCCCGAAAGAAACTTGTAATGTATGGACTAGAGGAGTTTTTGAGAAATGCTCGCACCAAACAAAGGAGAAGTTACCTTACTGCATCCAGGAACAAGATCTTGAAGAAGCTTCATTCTCTCACTTATCTTTTTTCTCCTCAGCTGCAGAGTTTCATTAACTTCAAGTGTGAGTGAAGGTAATAAAGCAAACTGAACTGGTAGTTACTAATTACAAGAGAGAAATTTACTCTTTCTGCGAGGCTGTGGCTGTTAGTGGCTTGACCTCGCTTTGCCCGGATATGAACATAGTCCTCTTTAGTACCATCACCATCAGAAGAATCTTCCTTGCTTTGTATTTTGGGCGAAATCTTTCTGTTCCCCTCCTCCATTGAATTCCTTTCTGGCTGAGATGAACCTTCTGTTTGTTGATCACCTGCATTCTATAGCCAGCAATTACAAGACAGCCAGTCAATACCATAAGAAACCATCAACATATAATTCTAGACATGTAGATTAGATGAGGAAGTGAGCTCAACAAGAAATCTTACAGGCAACAATGTGACACAGTCCTCCACTCCTTTCCTCTTCTTCACACCTCCGCTATGCTCATCACTCATTTGGATGTCATGACTTAATGTACCTGCGAGAATTATTATTGTTTCTATTAACTCCAGAATTGTCACCATCAGAAAGATCTACCTGGCAACATGATACAAAACTAACCAGATGAAGATTGATACAACCCCAGCCTATCTTCTAAGCCCATGCCGTAAGGTCCAAACCCATGTTGTCCACTATAAGCTATCTTTTGATGCATTGTGTAAGAATTCCAATTTGCCTCGGAGAATTCTCTGCCACTATTTGCACTAGGACCTTGATCAGATTGCTGGCCTGAGTACATCTCCAATTATCCAGAAACACCAACGTTCCTCAATCACCTATTCAAGATAAACAGAAGGTAAACAGTATGAATGAAACTACAGAAGGTAAACATTGGCCCATAGCGCCTTGTACAAAGGAGTAAACATTGATCAACTGGTTTGGTTGAGGTCGAGGGCAAACAGTGTCACCTCAACTGGTAACCTAACAAAGTTGAAAAGCAACCAGTCCCTTCGAGAATAACCATGCTATCCCTAACTACAGATAAAAAGACGGGCAAAAGAACCATCCACCGTCCAGGCAAAGGCCTGGTGGAACTGCATTACAGCTGGAGAAGACATGCTTCACCCATAGCCTTTGAGAACAAACCAAATCTGCAACAGGCTAAAGCACACAGTCCAGAAAGTGAAACTTTAAACCCAGGGCATAAAGGAGGAGACACAGGAGAAATAACCCCATCATTAAGCAAACGGCACTCACTAACTGAGTCTTTTGGAGCAAAGTGAATGAAATGGGAGGAGAGCCAGCTCTTCCTAAAAGACTAAAAACACCAAAGCTAATTGGGAACAGGAAAAGTTACCAAATCTTCAATAACCAGGCATGTACCACACTAGTACCATTGAGCTTGAAAGAAAAGGGTCATGTTTCACCAGATGAAGAATACGAAAACAAGTTTGGAACTAACCAAGAAGTGCGGTCTCCTTTAGGATATGGCTAGGCAGCTGCTCCTTAAGAAGCTAAAAGAGCTCCTAGTAATGTTATTGGGAATTTAAACTAACGGGCCCTACTTGGATGAGTAAAATCACAGGACTAGCATCTCCAGGAACGCACAGAAAACATGAAGCTGTCTCCAAACAGGGCTACCGATCACTTTATAGTTTCTTCATAATCTTGGAAAAACAGCAAATGTGAAATGAAAACTTGGAGAAATACTTTCGCATCACCAAAGCTCACAGAAGGAAGGGGGTAAGAAGGTAAGCTGAACTGGTGATAGCGTGAGGCTATTTGAATGCGTAGGTGGCAGGAGTAGGATCTGCAAGAAATAACTAAGGCAGTGCTGAAGCTTTCCGAGAGCAGGGGGAGACGAAAGCAACGACCTTTGACTACACCGCGTAATGAGGTGGTGTAAAGATCTTGAAAGGAACAGGTGCCAAGATGTTCGAGACAATAACTGCCTGAGAATTACCCGACCGCGGAATCACATGAACCCTTCAACTCCAAAAGGCCGGCCACCAATTTCACCAGCAAGCGGAGACGAACACTTTGAAATAATCGATTAGATGAAATTTTTTCTTTCCTTTTTTTGCAGAATTACCTGACGTTGGTGGGCATCGGAGAGAGAGCTCTGGTTTCTTGGCCCTCCCCAAACGAGGATCGCCAATTTGACCGCGACGGGAGGGGGTGGTGAAAGATTTTAAGGGCAGGAGGCGGAAGCAAAAGGGCAAGACGGACGCAAGAGCCTGCTGCTAAGTGGTGTTTGTTACCTGCCACTGAGGTGAAATGATTCCTTCTTGCGCTCTGGCAGAGGGTTGTTAACCACTGCAACTGCCCCTTTCTCTCTCTCTCTCTTCTCTATTCCTTCCCTTCTCTCTCTTCTCTCCTCTCTAATATTTCCAAAACCTTAGCGTAAGCTAACAACCCCTAATCAAAGTTAACAGCAGGCTAGTGTACTATTAGTAGTAGTTTACTGCTTGCTTTACTTTAGTACACAAAGATTAGCTGTAGTAAGGAGAAAATAAAGTAGAGAGTAAAAAAAATAGTGCATAATTCTCAGCTCTCCAGCCTTGCATACCCTCAATGTCCTGTGGGCCCCAGTTTGCCTGTGCACTGGTACTATTGAACATTTGTATATTATCTATAGCTTGTTATTTTATTCTTTACCCAATGGATACATAGCAGCAAGTTTGAACTGAAGGAAAATGATTTCTCACCAGGTAGCAAGGGCTAGGCGGTAAACAGCATTTGAGAAAAAAAAATCCAGAAATGTGAGTCAGATCATTGGATGGTTTATGGAGTTTATTTTAAGCTTCATGGTATGCTTGATTTTGTAGATGTAGCACAACAGCACTGTTGCTAGTGCTACTACTGCTACTTTTACAAAGATGGCTTTGTTTATAAGGGTTGGGAGTGCTTCTCTTCCACACCAAGCTTTGAATGAGCCATATCTCTCTTTCTACTGACATGCTGCCATCTATTTGTACATTGGTCTTTTTTCTCATTCCTGCCAGCTTACCTACAGGCTACAGCCATCCTCCCTCTCTCTAGACACCCAGGCAGGGAAGAAGAAAAGAACATATACAGAGAGGGAGAAGGTGAGCAAAAACATTAGGAATCTTGTAATCTTTTCACCTTCTTGTCCTCTACAGTCTGAGAATGCAGGACACTAGCTGGATTTGTGGGATATGGTCAAAGCATGCACTGTAAGGCATCCTGCTGCTTCCTTGCTTGCTTAGGTGTCTCCATCTCCACGAGATCTTTCTCTCTTTGCCTCTCTCTTTATAGTACAAAAAAACTTGCTGGTACATGGTGATGGAATGACTTCAGCATCAACCAAACCACACACAGACACAGCTAAAAAGTTTGATCACTCTCCATATCACCAAAAAAAAAAAGATTTTGCTCCACTGGTCAGATTGGGGAGAGAAATGAGGTGGAGTATGGACATTACCCTCATGCAGATGCAGCTAGTCACCTACTTCTGCATCCCAATGAGAATCTGGGGCTTGTATTATGTGTCGGTGTGATTAGTTGTTTACATGCTTGCTTTGCGCTAATCTAAGCAGGTATACTTATACTTAATACAATCCTTCAGTCCAAAGTGCCTGTTTTAAATATTAGAAGCATTAGCTGTTACTGTTAGCCTGTTCCTTTGTTCTTAGTTCTTACAAAAGACCAGAGAGGGATGCAACCTTTGGCCTGACCTTCTCAATTTGCAGTATCTATTGAAATGCTTGTATTTTTTACAGATGGTTCTAAATGCCTGTTTCACCAATGGTAGGGCTTCGCATTAAATCTAATTAAGCGAGAAAAATGGAGTGATTTCTCTATCAAACCGAATAGATTAAGTCAAACATGTAACTGTCCCAGTGAACGAGCAAAAGAATAGGGCCTGAGTCTAGTTCACGCGTACCAAGTGTGCCAGTGTACTAGGCTTAGTGACATCATGCTTGTGCTAGGCAAAGTTGATAGGTCGATTTTAAAATCATTCTCTTGTTCCAACAGTCTACTCAGATACAGAGGGTTTTCTGTGCTCCTATATACGGAGTACAGTACATGTACTAGGTAATTAAAAATACCTGAGACTTTTGTATTAGGAACATGTACAACTGTTGCTCTTTTTGTGCAGTAGGAGCCTGTCTCCCTGTTCTTTCAAGCGAAAAAAAAAAGATTGCAGCACCTTTGAAATCGCCAACGCAAACTTCCATTTCGACTCATGAAGAGGGCTAGATTCCTAAGATCTTGACCAACTGGTTTTGGTTAGAAATTAGATTTTATCTAGTTTTCATTGTGTTTTTCTTTCAAACAGCAACCGGCAAGATATTTACCGATCAAGTGTTAATCAATATTGAGTACTTAAGCTTAGGATCCCAGTATCATTTCTTCTAATCCAAAGTGGAGATGGCAATGGGTACCCGCTACCCGAAACTCGGTGGGTTTTTGCTCTATTAGGGTATGAGTTTGGGTCAATTTCTCTACCCATGGGTTTGTTAACGGGTTCAAATGGAAACCCAACGGATACGTGGGCATGTGTTTGTTCTTCCACTACACATACCCGCAAACCTATGGGTTTTTAAAACCCGCCTTAAAATCATCATTCCTTATAAATATGTTTCATAATATTATCAATTGAATATGTTCTAATTGAAATAAACTTCATGTAACAAATTTTAAGCTAAAATTAGTTATCACTTGTTCCTTTTAGCCTAGCTTATTAATGTATTGATTGTTATTTACATGATGAATTATTTTTTATGTTGGTGTTAGTGGGTATGGGAAACCCGTTGCGTACCCGAAACCCGCATGAGTATGGGTTTGAGCAAAATTTTATACCCGTCATGGGTATGATTTTTTAGCGGGCGTATTTTTTCTTCGCGGTATGAGTTTGGGCAAGTAATATCCAACGAGTTTTACCCGTTGCCATCTCTGATCCAAAGACCTGTCTAAAGCGCATTTTACAATACGAGGGCTTCACTTCAAACGTAGTTTCAACAAGTCATTAAAGCTGATACTGCACTATAGGAAAATGAGAAAAAACGTTGGTTTCTATGACAGAGTAAATACTAGAACCGACGTACTTAAACGTAAGTATGCCGGTCGTATGCAAGCCAACGTACGTCGGTTGTTGCAAACTAACAGACTTAGATCTTGTTCGTTTGTGTCGGATTGGTGGGTCGGAACGATTTCTAACCGGATTGTTTCTCTAATTTATATAAATTTTAATTAGTTGAAACGATTTCGGGTGCAATCCGACAGAAACGAACAAGGCCTTAGAGAGTACGTATGACGGCAAGTGGTTAGCCGACGTTCTTAAATACGAACTTGGTCAAATTCACGGCCTACTAATTCAAATAAGTATGTCGATGGTTACAAACCGATGAACTTAGAGCGTGTTGGGTATACTTTACCGAAGATCCTCGAAACACCTTACCTTCAGATCAAGTGAATATGTTTAAGGCATATCACAAAGAAGAGACAGAGTCAGTCTTTGATTGAAGTGGTGAGCAAAGAAGCTTCGTCCAAGAGCGCGAATAGCGAAGATGCACACCGAGGCAATTAGCTTCGACGTCTTGAGACTTCACGCACAAAGCAGAAAAGGAGAAGGATCGGAAGACTTGTGCTGCAAGAAAGGAGAAAAGACGATGTCGCGTATGTGTAATTTGTAAATCCTAATTGTAAACTTTGTGGGTATACTTGTAATTTCTTACTAAGCAGTACCTCTCCTATATAAATAGGTGAACATTGACATGCATAAATTTACCTTTTGAAGGTTCATAGCTTTGTTTAGCTCAGCCTTCAAAGTACCTTCAAGCTATTCCTCGTGTAAAGCCAAAGATATATTTATAATCATATGGTATATTGAGAAGAATGAAATGATAATGACTGAAGCGACGAGTTGTATGCTCCGTCCTTCGGTTATTCTTCTCTTATGCGATTCATTGCACCTTCGTCTTTATCCCTTATCTTCTCCCCTTCAATTATCTTTCGGATAAGGGGAGAAGATTGATATTCTCTAACTTGTGTTGCCTTACTTTTGTTGTCATGTAGCAACTGAAAACAATTGACCAACAGTGCGTAAGTCAGTCGGCCACCTGGCCAATCGCCGTACTTAATTACAAACATGGTCAAATCGAACATCCACTCTGTCATTTTCTCTACCCGTCGTTGCATCTCACTACATGCCATCACCATGCCCACTCGCCACCGCCACAACCAACGTCGTCGTGCACCGTGGCGTCGCCGCCAACACGTCACCGCCCTCACTTCCACCACACCGCCCTGCCGCCACCGGTGACGCTCCACCACCGCCCACTGCAACCAACACGGTCGTGCCACCGAGCCGCCCCCACTGCCACTGGACAGCCTGGCCGCCACCGGTGCCCACTCGCTCTTCGCCCCCGTATGCCCACACCACGGCCGATCATCGGCTCCTCGCGCCCGTGCGCCCACGCCGCCGCCGACCACCATCTCCCCACGCCTGTGTGCCCATCGCCAGAAAGCTTCTCCTCGCGCCCATGTCACCGTCGGTCGCCTAGTGAAAGAGAAGAAGCTTACCTAAAGAAACTTTGTGTTGTGTAGAAGGGATCTTAATATCCAATGTTGCATTGTATATGAAGATTCAGATAGGAGCGAAAGAAGTTATACTATTATTCATGTTTGAATTCTTATTTAGACTATCAAGATGAAATGATCCATTTGGATTAAGATAGAAAATTTTAATCGAGAGAATTTTCTCATTCACATAGTTAGTTACAGACCAAATAAAAAATAAACGAAAGAAATTTTGGCTAAACAGTACTAGGTATAGAATACATAAACTTAGCCCAAAAATATTCATAATTAAATGAGGTGACCGTTTAATTTTCTGGGGGACATTTTTTTTGAAGCATTATTAACTCATTGATGCCTTTATATAGCTATGGCTTTACTAATTACTGCTATATTTGTTACTATTGTTATATATATGAGCATTTGTCCACTATCTTGACGCTAGAAATTAGTATCATTGTTATCACATTTACTTATGTGTAGGACACAAATGTAGACAAAGTTATGCATGCGGACACAAATGTAGGGAACCTATGTGTCGTCCGTTCGAAAACGATGCATCTCACATTTACTTGTGATGTGTGTAATCCAAATTGTTCAGCGGTATTTTGGATAGCCTGAGAATAGCGTCTATTGCGTGTTATTTTGTCTGCAGCCCATGTTCGTTCCGTTCTTAGTCTCAAATGTGTAACTATTTTTTCGGAAATGATACAAGCGCCAAAAGACTAACATGACTAGAGAGGCGACAAAAAATATACACCTCACAACTGAGCAGTATAAGGATTGTTGGGAGCCTTCTCCCGATTGTCCTCAAAACACCAAAATAATATTTGTTTTCTGGTCTATTTCTAAGTGTTACAGGTACTCTTACAAAAAGCGTTTTCGTATGAATCAATTATGTACGAAGGTACAAGCTCCAGGATAACATCATAAAGGGGCGAAGGACGAAGCTGGACGAAGCCGAAGCATGTCTACCCTCTCAAAGATGATAGAAGAAAAAGACATTGTTACCCTCTCCATGCTAAATAGTTTAAATGTATAGGCTTGAGGGCATAAATGTAATTTTACCAAAACTATACCCTGCGCCTATAAATAGAGTAACAATGCTATATATTTGGACTACTTTTGGTCGAGTGGATAGCTCTTATCTACGAAGCTGTAATTCTTCCTTCATCTTGTAAGCCTCTAAAAGCTGAATGTATAAATGTAATCTTTGATTTAATATTGAAAAAGCCGAAGGAAGTAAATAGTGTTCATAAGATTGTATGATATGTTTCACGTCTTTCTCCCATGTATTTTACTTATTATCCTATTTGCATTCAACTTATTAATTTTAATGATACCTTCATCTTTTATTTATCTTTCTTCCAGGAGAAAGGATGAATTTAAAGATGAAGGTAAATCTCAATCCCATTGTGTCGCCTTGTTTTTGTTAACCGAAGGAGTAACAAAAAACAAGTGCCCAACAAGGAGAGTGAGGTGGATTGGTTGAGACAGCACCAAGATGTTTGGATGTGGTTGTGCAAGTACTAGGCTTCAGAGGAGTTCAAAGGCGGATCTAATAGAAACTGTGAGAACCGGTTAAGGAAGCCTGAGCTCCACCACTTCGGGGCTAATGGTCACACTAGCAAGGCTAAACAAATGGTATGTTCAATTGTTGTGTCAATTTCTTTGTTAAAACAAATCTATGGACGTGTAATCTTGTATTGCAGGATGATCGCGATGGTATGGACCCTTCAGTTATTCAAGTTTTTGTTGCGGGGCACAAGGATCCAGATTTGAATCGCTCGGAGGTTCTATGCGATGAGAATGCGACATAAAAGTTGGTAAGTATGGATATTGGCTTGAGTCTCTAATTTCAATGTTGTCTCTCTATATGTTGAAATCAATATATTTTGCCTTTCACTTAAATTAATGTTTTGCAGGATTGCTATATTACCACATTGCGAGAGAAACATGGATAGGAAGTGGACTAGATGACAATTTACTTCGACACTATGATAGCTTACCAGGCTGGTGGAGGTGTGTCGCATGGGAGGTACACCAACTTGTGTTATCATTTCATTTGTATAACTGTGATTCAATTTGGTGTATATATTGTGATGCTATGTGCAGGTTTCCTATCAGCGTTAGGGATGTTTACCACTAAAGTTATAGTAGGTAGTCCTCTCCCTTTATCAGAGTAGTCATCCCCCACAAGCATCTACACAGGAGGATGCGCTAATGGAGCAGCAGCAGTAGCTGGCACAAGAGGTGCAACAAATGGAACAACAGATGATGTGAATACAGACCATGTGAATGTAACAAGTAATAGCTCAACTTCAATTTCGTCATTTATCAGGTTTCCAAATCATTCTAAATGCACAAGTGATGATTAATTTACTTGTAAGCGTACGATGGCATTAGACCTTCGTTTGGCATGCCTCCAATTGCACCAACGAACCCCTTGCCTTCACAATTGATGCATCTAAGTTAAACTTGTGTATTCCATTCAAGTTAGAGTTGTAAATCGTGAGCATTTGTTTGAATTCAAGCCGGTGGTTACATTAATTACTATTAGAGCTTCGCTCCTAGCTGACTAGTGCATCATTTGTTGAGCTATGCCATCTTCTGTGGTAGCCTTAGAATTCTATAACCACTCCTACATTTGAGTAAGAATAACTCATCTCAAGAGCTTTGCCTCTTGACTTGAGAACGAGTATAGGGTTTGAGAAACCCAAGCCTTGGTGACTTCTCAACAACGTGAAGGTTTGCAAGCATTTGTGGTGAGCTAGACCACAATATAAATCTCCATGTTCTTGCGTTCCTTACTTATTTTATGATATACTTGCTCATAAGGGATATTTAGTGTTTGATCCTAATCTAACAATTTGTGCATCTTAGATTACTTTCTACTGGTGAGTTAGGATTTACATCATCTTAGAAACCTAACAAATTTACTCGATCTATTTTTTACTAGGTCAATTTTGGACTGTGCAGTTCATGTTCGTGGCAGTGCCGCTCTAAGACCGATAGTGCCAGACCATCACACTATGTAGTTCATGTTTGTGGCTTGTGTTGCTAATCAGTTTTAGAGTGTCATTTTTTACATGCCTATCCATCCCACTCTAGGCATAGTAGATCCTTGCAACTGGCTTTTAGGGGGCCCAATAGTCTACCATGTGTGTTGATATTGGGGAGCACTTAGGGTATATGGACACATAGGCTCAAGGTCCTTAGCAATGCAAGGTCCCTAAAAGGTTATTTTTCAGCCCCTGAGCATAGGATCATGGGTGAGTTCTCGAGCCCCTGCGAGTATGAACACCACAAAATATGCCACAATGTCCCCTAGGCGATATAGTTCACGATGCATCTGGGGACTTTAGCATCACAAAGGCCCCAAAGGGATGTCCCATTGACCCCAAGACCAGAGGATTGAGCCAACAATGTGTTTTGGGCTCTTAGTATCGCAAGGAACCCAATGGGACATCTTCGACCCCTAGGTACGAAGAGCCCTATGACCACGAGACACAACACTTACAGATTGCTCGAATTTCTCCTGCATGAATTTATAAGAAACAATAGTAAAATTCCTCCTTCTCATGGTGATCCTTACTTTATTTTAAGTTGTAGACTCTTGATTCTACTTCTAAAACCTTTTGGGCCCCCCTAGGTATCAAGCTAAACAAATTAGTGTGTATCATTAGACTCTACTTGAGTAGCGACATAGAGTGAAGGGCAAACCAAGCTACGCTTAGTGACCCACCATGATAGAGAGGATGAATACCATGGTTTTTCTATTACCAAGGTACTACATTTGAACCCTTTATCAAGTTACCTAGCTCAGAAGCTTTTCGATAGACACCAAAGGGCTCACTTTCCTTATTAAATAAAAGGTTGACAATACTATGTTCTAAAGTAGAAATTAGGATCATCCAAAGGCGCGTAGGACAAGCTAATGACATTTTTACAAGGATAAAGAACTTGACCCATGATAATTTATATAAAAAATAAATGTGAAACTTATATTTTCGTAATAGTCTAGTAGAAGGAAGATTTTCCTAGTTACAATAGGTTTTTGTCCCTGTATTTTCTTATTACAAATCATAAAGTTATTTTCTTCTAGGGCTAGGTGCATATTCCTAAAATTGCCCTATATCTGCCCCAAAATTGGCCTAGGCTTGGTAGATAACAAAGGGAACATGAAGTTGACTAGAAATCTTTGGAAACGACGATAGAAAGAGGAAGTGGCTAGGCCATGGAGTGACCTGCCATGGCAGAGCTGACTCCTACCATGGGTTAGTCATTCTCGGGCTATTACCTCAATTAGATCTATGTCATCCCCTGCTCAAGCATTAGCCAACCGAACACTTGATCCTTAAGCTCCTACCTGACACATCAAGCCTATTTAACCAAGAGTACAAAGAATGGACAAATTTCTAGTATATGCCCATGGCCCAACAGGGGGAACAATCTTTAAATACGATTGATAATCACAAGTGTATAATGATGGCCCTTGGTTAACATATCCAAGATAATCACAAGTGTATAATGATTGCACCTATAATTCACAAAAGCATATACCAAATATATAATATGAAATGCAAGTAAAGCAAATAAAGCAAAAGTACATGACAAGTGATTTATCTCGTGGTTTGGCCAAATCTCAAACCTCAAATGCTTGCCTACTCCACGTTATTGAGGTAGCCCAACTAGTTTGGAGTCTCTTTCAACTCGCTCCTCCACTCAAACTTATCACCATTGTGATAAGTCAAGATTTCTACTATGATCACTTGATACTTTACAAACTACGTTGGGGCTCTCCACAAGCTTGAGAGCTCTCCAACAAGTGTGCAAAGTGTATGGCCATAGCTTGACAATTTGCTCAAGGATACCTTGATCTTTCTAAGTTATCTCTAGCTTCTACAACCAACACTTTAGCTCTATGCTCACTTCTTGTCGGCGTTTCGAACCAGTTTCGACAAATAAATTTGTATGTGCGTGTTCTGTGGTCCGGATGGTGTGCTTAGTGGGCGCCAGATTTATACTGGTTTGAGTGAAACGTCCCTATATCCAGTCTTTGGTGGCTCACGCTACCGACACCCTTATTGCTCAATGCTCGTAGTAGGGGTTACAAGCGAGCGAGAGTGGGAGGAGCTCCCATGTCTCTTATGCATGGCTAGACCTAAACACTATGGGACTGGTGCTCTATGCTAAGCCTTAGATGTCTCGATGATTCGCTTCTTGGCTCCAACCTTCGGGCCCTCTAGTCCCGTCATCTGTGTGCTTGTATGTAAGTTCCTCAACTCGTCCTCTGGACGACCTCCTCCTTTTTATAGGCCAAGGTGGGGGTTGGCCACCGGTAGCTTCCCAAGGAAGGAGCTACTGCAGTGTTGTAAAACGAGGTGTTCTACCCTGGTAATGTTGTGTTTGTCCATATGTGCCTCAGTCATCTAGGCTTGCCTAGTCGTGCTCTTTATGGCGAGTGACATGGGAGGTGAAGAGCACTGACACCATCATTGATGTCTCTGTACCACGTCGACCCTTGGCCATAGTAGCCTAGGTCTCGATTTGTCCCAATGTGATGCTGGCCTTGTAGGCGACAAGTGCACTCAGGCCTAGGCTCGATAGGTCATGAGTGGGTCGTAGGCTTAGGGGCCCATAGGTCATGAGTGGAAGGTGGATCAACTCCCCCACTGCAGCTCTATGCCAGGCATAGTTAATGCAGTCGGTCACTTATGATGGGTCAGTCCTGGGTCAGACGTGGAATCCACTCAAGTGGCTTCCTCTTGATCCACCTAACCCCCTTTTGGCTCTGCCTCACTCAACCCTGGGCTCGGTGCCTCAGGACCAACCAGGGGCGGGTCCTTTTGGGGTGAACCTTTCCCTAGCCTTGTACTGACTAGTGGGTCCTAGGGGCCCAAGGATCATTTCCCTGACACTTATCTAGCTCACTATTCACTCTCTAACACATAATTTGACATTTAGCACTTTCTATCACAAAGAGTGGGGTTAGACATGCTTTGCAACTTGCTAGGAATGAGTATACACAATGTTAAACACTCGCTTGCTTGCTTGAGCCTGTGGGAGGGGTGTATGTATGGTCCCAAAGCCAAACTAGCCATTACCAAAAATCTACATTCTCTGGTCACACTAGACACTTCCGGTGGTGCACCAAACACCTCACTATTCATCTGATCGGTCAGCAGCCATTCTAAAAAGTTGTCAGCTATCAGACTACACCATACATGTCTGGTGGCACATTGGACACACCATGCTAGTGCCACATCAGCCAACTATTGGACCTTCACTTCTGACCATTGGGTTCACTGTGTGTCTGGTGGCACACCAAACATGTCCGTTGTGCCAAGTTATCGAAGTCCAAAAACATGCTCTCTATGTGCCCTATCCGGCGAGTTGTCCGACATCACATTGGACAGGTCCGGTATGCCCAACATCGAAGTCCTAAAACAGGCTCTCTGAGTGTCGTGTGCGGTGACATGTCCGGTGCACACCGAATAGGTGCAATGCACTCAGCAACATCCTGGACACTTCTAACTTGGGTTCAACTTCTTCGACTTTACTTGGCTTGTATCTTGGGCAAGTTTATGAGTTGTACAAATGTTTCTTGAGTCCATCCAAACACTCAAAGCCATCCCTTTTGTTGTATTCCACCCTCTAACTTAATTTGCAATTTTCCATTAAGCCTTTGTTGCAATTGACCCTCAGAACTTCTAAATCCAATTCTAAGCAACTCTGCTAATCCAATGAACTCTGATATATTCTTATGGTCATAAGGAACCTATCCAAGTATAGGAATGGCCCAAAGTTCACTTCCTCCATCTCTCATCATTTGCCCCTTCTATCAAAGTGTGCACTTTAGTGAGCCCTTCTAGGATCTTTTCTTTGATACCTCCTTATATAGGCTTGTGACATACCTTGAGTATCATGTTTTGAACCATCTCAACACTTATGTATAAAATCCATGGCTTTAAATAACCTCTTTGACCTTTCTGATTCTCAGCACAACATGTCTCTTATAGTTTGATTAGTCCCTTGACTCTATGCAACTACTCTCTTCTTCACCCTAGCCATGGTACCTCAGTCCACAAGCCTTTGCTAGACATTCACCTTCGCTTGGTCCCTCAAAGCTCTTTCCTTGCAGTCTTCACTCTAATAAATTATAGTCTTCTTGAGACATTTCCATAGTCATCAAGTTTTTGTCTCATTGTCCAATTCCAATCATGTTTTCTTTTCTCATACTATTAAGATATCCATGATCCATATAGTCATCTGTTCACTCGATGGGATATCATCAATATTGCCTTATGTTGAACCTTTGTATGCTTCTCACTGATCATACTGAAGTATATGCATTATACTCAACTTTCCTGTTTCAACACATAGCAAACTAGTTAGTTCTTCAATTGTGTTGTCATTCAATTCACCAAAACCCACAAAGGGCTAGATGGATTTTTAGTTTACCCATTTTTGGTGATTGGTGACAACTCTATCAAAGCTTAAAGAAGATTAATAAACAAGATTTTCAAATCCTATGATATAATTTGCTCCTCCTAAATGTGCACATTGAGAGAAATACAAATTTTGGACTCAAATGCCAATGCACATATTTAAGCAAAAGTGTGGGAACTTACTATATCATAGAATACGTGGGGTGCAAGGTGTCATAAAGATAACATGATGCTCATAACAGTTAATGCAAAAACTAGCAGTTTATTTTCTACTCCACACATGTTACAACTTTTCTCCCTTTTTCATAACAAATTAGTATTTTAAACTTTCATTCTCCCCTTTGGCATTCCATTTTCTCTCCATCTTTGGCATACTTTTCTCTCTTAACATGCTTTTCTCCACTTTTCTCTCTTAGCATACTTTTATGCCCTTTTAGCATTAATCTCCCCCTCAAATTATCTCCCCACTTTTCTCTAGCATCAATCGCCAAACAGTTTCCTTTTGAATAGGAGACAATTGAGGGCAAGAGGCCAATAAAAGGATAAACAACTTATTTTATGCACACGCTAGCATAAGAGGGGTCTTCAATGCACAAAGATAATATGAGAGTTTTAGAGTGATATGCTTTTGTTCTACGGCTCCGTTCGAGCATATTCTAGACACCTTTGTATAAATTTTCATTGAAGCATTAGTCTAACATTTCTTTACCTAGTCCCAAGTCTCAATGGCTAGGTTTTGGTCCATACAACTTGGCCAACCAAGAAAGTGACTTGGAAATCTAACTTCAAAGTCTGTCTCACCCAAGCCGATGGCTCAAATAAGTTAGACTCGGGGGGCCACATCCGCAAGATGCACCAGATGTGCCTACCCAAAAAGCTAATCTTGGTTGAGTGGCCATCTTTCTTGCACTAGGAGCATGCACTTGTACCTTCTCTATTGGCTTGCTTAGCCAACTTGGTAGATGTTTTGGCTTTGACCACTTCACACTTGTTGGCCCAACTCTTGTATGGACGCATAGCACCTTCATGCCAATACAAGATACAACCATATCACATCTTTTTCCATGTTGTTTGCTCTTGGTTTTGTTGTCATTGCTAGGAGTGTTATTCTCTTGTTAGTTTATGGAGGAAGCAAGGTTTGAACCTGTCGGCGTTTTGAACCCGGGGGGTCCCTGGACCGACGAGTAAATTGTCGTCGCGTGCCCCAGCCCAGATGGGTTAGCGCGAGACGGAGCGCGAAGGGGGAGAGAAGCCGGAGGGAGACAGGCGTAAAAGGGGAAACCCGCGGCCTTCGTGTTTGTCCCGCGCCCAGGTCGGGTGCGCTTGCAGTAGGGGGTTACAAGCGTCCACGCGGGAGGGAGCGAGCGGCTTACGCGAGCGCCGTCCCATCCTTCCCCGCGCGGCCAACCCTCTGTAAGAGGGCCCTGGACCTTCCTTTTATAGGCGTAAGGAAAGGATCCAGGTGTACAATGGGGGGTGTAGCAGTGTGCTAACGTGTCTAGCGGAGGAGAGCTAGTGCCCTAAGTACATGCCATCGTGGCAGCCGGAGAGGTTTTGGCACCCGGTTCGTGTGGTGTCGTGGCCGTCGGAGGAGCGCTGGAGCCTGGCGGAAGGACAGCTGTCGGGGCTGTCGAGTCCTTGCTGACGTCCCCTTGCTTCCGTAAGGGGACTGAGAGCCGCCGTCGTCATAGAGCATGCGGGGCACCATCATTACTTGTTTACCGGGGCGAGCCAGATGGGACGCCGGTCTTGTTCCCCATAGCCTGAGTTAGCTTGGGGTAGGGTAATGATGGCGCCTCCTGTGACGTGGTCGGTCCGAGCCCTGGGTTGGGCGAGGTGGAGGCTCCTCCGAGGTCGAGGTCGAGTCTGTCTTCTAAGGCCGAGGTCGAGTCCGAGCCCCTGGGTTGGGCGAGGCGGAGACCGTCGGCTGAGGCCAGGGCTGAGTCCGAGCCCTGGGGTCAGGCGAAGCGGAGTTCGTCGTCTTCCGGGGCTGAGCCCGAGTCCGAGCCCTGGGGTCGGGCGAAGCGGAGTTCGTCGTCTTCCGGGGCTGAGCCCGAGTCCGAGCCCTGGGGTCGGGCGAAGCGGAGTTCGTTGTCTTCCGAGGCTGAGCCCGAGTCCGAGCCCTGGGGTCGGGCGAAGCGGAGTTCATCGTCTTCCGGGGCTGAGCCCGAGTCCGAGCCCTTCGGGCGATGCGGAGTTTCCTATGGCGCCTGAGGCCGGACTTGGCTGCTGTCAGCCTCACTCTGTCGAGTGGCACAACAGTCGGAGCGGCGCAGGCGGCGCTGTCCTCTTGTCAGGCCGGTCAGTGGAGCGGCGAAGTGACTACGGTCACTTCGGCTCTGTCGACTGAAGGGCGTGCGTCAGGATAAGGTGTCAGACCACCTTTGCATTAAATGCTCCTGCGATACGGTCGGTCGGCGTGGCGACTTGGCCAAGGTTGCTTCTTGGTGAAGACTGGGCCTCGGGCGAGCCGAAGGTGTGTCCGTTGCTGGAGGGGGTCCTCGGGCGAGACGTAAATCCTCCGGGGTCGGCTGCCCTTGCCCGAGGCTGGGCTCGGGCGAGGCGAGATCGTGTCCCTTGAGTGGACCGATCCTTGACTTAATCGCACCCATCAGGCCTTTGCAGCTTTGTGTTGATGGGGGTTACCAGCTGAGATTAGGAGTCTTGAGGGTACCCCTAATTATGGTCCCCGACAGTAGCCCCGGAGCCTCGAAGGGAGTGTTAATACTCGCTTGGAGGCTTTTGTCGCACTTTTTTGCAAGGGGACCAACCTTTCTCGGTTGCGTTTTGTTCCGGTGGGTGCGAGCGAGCGCACCCACCGGGTGTAGCCCCCGAGGCCTCGGAGGAGTGGTTGACTCCTTCGAGGTCTTAATGCGTTTCGCAATGCTTTGGCCGGTCTGGTTGTTCCCTCATGCGAGCTGGTCGTAGCCCGGGTGCACGGTTGGGTCCCAAGTTCTTGGGCTGGTATGTTGACGCTGTCAATAGTTTGGCCGGAGTCGGGTTTGCGAGAGCAGCCCCCGAGCCTTCGCACAGGGCGAGAGGACGGTCAAGGACAGACTCGACTTTTTTACATACGCCCCTGCGTCGCCTTTCTGCAAGGAGGAGGGGGGAAAAAGCGCCATGCTGCCCTTGGAGGGCGCCGAATATGGTGTCTCCAGTGAGCTGCTAACGGGTAATCCGAGTGGACGCCCGTGCCCCATTTGTTAGGGGTCGGCTAGAGGCCCGGAGGCGTGCTCCAAAAGTACCTGCGGGTGATCTGCCGGACCCGGTCCCCTTTTGACGGGGTCCGAGGGCTCGATGCCTCCCTCTGATGGGATTCCGTTACAAGATCGTTCCCGCTGGTCTCGGAAATGCCCTAGGATACCTCGGGAGCGTAGCCCGAGCCTTGGTTATGTATCGAACGTACCAAGGGTCATCCCTCGCTCTGTGTCTGAGGCGGCTGTGAACCCTTCAAGGGCCAGCCTACGAACCCCTGATCAGTAGTGGGCGCGGAGCCCAAGTGGCCTGAGGCGGCCGTTGAACCCTTCTGAGGGGCCGGCCTTCGAACCTCTGACCAGTAGTGGGCGCGGAGCCCGAGCGCTCTGAGGCGGCTGTTGAACCCCTCCGAGGGGCCAGCCTTTGAACCTCTGATCAGTAGGGGGGCTCAGGGCCCGTTTCCTTCGCGGCGAAGGATCCCTTTCGGGGTATCCCCTTTCCCGGTCCCTGTTGTAAGATAGATAAAGAGGAAGAGGAAAAGGATACGAAATCGAAATGACGTGGCACACCTTTTTTGACGCGGTCATTATGGCGAAGGCGAAGCGTCGCCCGCTTCTCCTGCCAAAGGTGTCGCCTGTCCTGCCGCAGAGTTAATGCGACGGGACGAGTGGTTCATGGGGCAGCCATTGCGCGCGTGCGAGCCGTTCGAGGAACGGAACACGGGCACGCCGTCTTCACGCCGCGAGAGAGGGTTCCCTTGCTGTCCCTGGATGGGACGTGAGCTTGGCTGACGACGTGACCGCTGCTTCCGCCCGCCTGCCACCACCATTACTGCCGGCCCATTTTTGGCTGTATTGACCGTCGCGCCTTCTCCCACAGCTGACTGACCCGTGACCGACGTGCCTGGCTGGCACTGTTGGGTCATACGCAGGGTTGCCTCGAGTCGCGGTACTGGTTTCGCAGTCGAGGAGGCGCAGTAGTGGTGCGAGTGGCGGTGCAGTTGCTCGCACGTAGCAACCGGCGCGCCGGTTGCATGACGTGTGGGCCTGGGCCTCCATGCTGGGCGCGTTGGAGTCGAAGGGGTGCGCCCACTTGGCACGGTTGCATGCCGCCTGCATGGCTGTCCGCTCTTTCACCCGCTGGTCTGGGCAAAAGTGGAGGAATGCTTGTAACCGCTGGGCAGTTGCGCGCACCGCGCGCGGCGGTTCGGCTTCTTCTGCCCTGGGCCAGCTTGCATGACGCGTGGGACCCAGCCCCCGGGTCGTAGGGGGAGGACGTTGGAGCGTGTTGGAGAAGACTCAGCCCGCGATGGCTGAGGACGCAAGTGGGGAGAGTTGCCTTTAAAAGGAGGGTGACCCCCTTGAAAGGCAACCATGTCTTCGCACTCCCTTATGCATCGCGTCTTTCCACCTTCCGAGCCCCCGGATGGGGAACACCCGCGATCCTTCCGCCTTGTCGTTGGAGGAACGCAACTTCGCGGAAGTTGGTACCTTTCAGCCATCGTTCGGCTTTAAGGATTTTCATCAGGCAGCCCGACCGCATCCCCTCGCTGGTGGTCACCCAAGACGGTGACCACCAGCCCCTGGGTGGGGAGAAGCAAGCCGGGCTGCGATCTTGGTTCCGCCCTCAGCTTCAAGGATCTTCATCATCCTTGCTGGGGCGGAGGCCGGGCTGAGCCGGAGCTCTACCTTTTGCGCGGGTTCGTGGGTCAGCCTCTCCCTCAGCATTCAAGGGAGAGGGCGCTCACTGGCCTAACGGGAGGGTCGGACTCCGACAACGTGGGGCCGATCGGCGGCGAGTGTCGTCAGCCTCAGCGCGTTGGGCTCGCTGGCTCAGCTGGCTCTAGCTCGGCTCCCGGTGCCCCCTCTCGCCGCGAGGGCGGTTGTCGCGCCGCGCGCACCGGAGGACCGCCCAAGATGTCGCGTGCTGCTAGGGCGGCATTCTTGTTCTGGGGCTGTCCTGCCTTTGCCCCGGTACGGCGCCTCTGCGTGGGGGTCGGTGCTTCCGCTCGTCCGGGAGGATTCGAGTGGGGATCTGCCGGTGGGCAGACGGCTCCTGTCGTCGGTGCTGAGGTGGCGGCGGCTGGAGAAGTCCTCGTCGCCGACGGGATCACCGCCACCATCCGCGCTCCGGGCCTCCGGCTCTTTGTACTTGTCCTCGCCCCTCGAGCGTAGACGTGGGCGAGGGCATTGTTGCAGCGGCGCCCGCGCTGAGGCCATTGCTGCTGCAATTCGGCCACCCGGAGCGGAGGTCGTTGTCGCTGCTGTTGGAGCGGGCGACGGTGGGCGACCTGGAGCTTTGTCGCCCGTGGGCCCCCCAATGTGGGGGGTTGTTCGTACCCGCGGAGGTGGAACCGGAGTTCCATTTGTAATGGCACTTTGAGTGCCGGTGTCTGTTCATTGTGGCTGTCGAGGCCTGAACATGTATGTATTTTCGGCACGGAGCCGTGTTTTTTCCTCATTTCGAGCACTAAGACTCGCCTGTCGGCTATCTGAACCGCTTCACCAAGTGTGAGTTGCCTCGTGCAAAGGTGACGAGTGCGGTATCCGTATCCCGGAGGCGTAGGAGTCCCTCGGCTCAGTCGGCCTTGCTGTCCGAGGCTTCTCTTGCCTAGTTAAAGGGACCCTCGGCCGCTCTTCGATGAGCCGAAGCCGGAGGTAGCGGTGTCAGCACGGACAGAGGCGGAGTTGGCTCGAAAAGAAGACTTGGTCGGCCGGAGCCTGGCCGGGTCGTCCACTGGCGGGACCGACGTCGGATTTGAGTTGCCGAGGCCACGGGCCGGGCTGATGTCCTCGGGGGACAGCTGGCTGAGGCTTCGGGGTGGCCGACCGAGCCGTCTGCTCGAGCCGGATTCCTAGAGAAGACCCTGGCGGCGATGGCCCGGGCGTGGTGCTGATGTCGTCCTTCGGAGTGGGGACCCTCTGACCGCGTCGCCGTCCGAGGCTAGGTCGGACCTCGCCGAAGGTGTATATAACGCCGAGGGTGCTGCTGCTCCCTTCAACTGTCAAGGTCCGAGCCTGCAGGATCGGGTTACCTTGTAGTGTGCGTATGTTTTCTGTAGCCGCCGAGGCCCAAACATACTGTCGTCGTGTTGTAAAGCTGCGTTTCTTTTCCTCTTGTTTCGAGTGTCTGGACTTGTTTGTCGGTAACAGAATTACTTGTCCGAGCGAGAGTTACTTTTCACGGAAGGCGATGAGTGAGGTATCCGTATCCCGGAGGCGTAGGAATCCCTCGGCTCGGTCGGCCTTACCGCTTACGTGTACTCTTACTCGTCCGTAGGATTCTGCTATCGATGTAGTCGAGAAGGCCCGAAAAATCGTTTCGGCAGAAGATGTTTCAAGCGTGAAGACTTGTTCGGTCCGCGTAATCACTTATCCGAGCGTGAGTTACTTATCGCAGAAGGTGATGAGTGAGGTATCCGTATCCCGGAGGCGTAGGAGTCCCTCAGCTCGGTCAGCCTTGGCTGCTTACGTGTACTCCGTCGTTTTCAGGATCCACTTTCGAAGTAGTCGAAAAGCACGAAAGACATTCTGGCAGAAAAGATCTTTTTCCGAGGAAAAATTTGACGCAGAGGGGGTTCCCCCATTTTAGCCCCCGAGGGAGGGTCGGGCTTTGCCGAGGCAAGGCTGACCCTTCCTTGATGACTAAACTTTGTGCGTGAGCGAGGTGTATGAACGACTTGAAAACATCTTAAGGGTAGAAGCGACGTAGCTGTCGGATGTTCCAAGCGTTGCTGTAGACCTCGCCTTGACTGTTGGCCAGCTTGTACGTCCCGGGCTTCAGAACTTTGGCGATGACGAACGGCCCTTCCCAGGGAGGCGTGAGCTTGTGCCGCCCTCAGGCGTCTTGTCGTAGCCGAAGCACGAGGTCGCCCACTTGGAGGTCTCGGGACCGAACCCCTCGGGCGTGGTAGCGTCGCAGGGACTGCTGGTACCACGCCGAGTGTAGTAAGGTCATGTCCCGAGCCTCGTCCAGCTGGTCCAGTGAGTCTTCTCGATTAGATCGATTGCTTTGGTCGGTGTAGGCCCTCGTCCTCGGGGAACCGTATTCTAAGTCTGTGGGCAAGATGGCCTCGGCCCCATAGACTAGAAAGAACGGTGTGAAGCTCGTGGCTCGGCTCGGCGTTGTCCTCAGACTCCAAACCACAGAGGGGAGCTCATTCATCCATCGCTTGCCGAACTTGTTGAGGTCGTTGTAGATCCGCGACTTGAGTCCTTGCAGGATCATGCCGTTGGCACGCTCTACTTGCCCATTCGTCATGGGGTGAGTCACGGTGGCCCAGTCCACCCGGATGTGGTGATCCTCGCAGAAGTCTAGGAACTTTCTGCCGGTGAACTGGGTGCCGTTGTCGGTGATGATGGAGTTTGGGACCCCAAAACGATGGATGATGTTGGTGAAGAACGCCACCGCCTATTCGGACCTGATGCTGTTTAGAGGTCGGACCTCGATCCACTTGGAGAATTTGTCGATGGCGACCAGCAGGTGCGTGTAGCCCCCGGGCGCCTTCTGCAAGGGACCGACGAGGTCCAGACCCCACATAGCAAACAGCTAGGTGATGGGTATCGTCTGCAGAGCCTGAGCGGGCAGGTGTGTCTGCTTCGCATAGAACTGACACCCTTCGCAGGTGCGGACAATTCTAGTGGCATCGGCCACCGCGGTCGGCCAGTAGAAGCCTTGTCGGAAGGCGTTTCCAACAAGGGCTTGAGGTGCTGCGTGATGGCCGCAAGCCCCCGAGTGTATCTCTTGTAAGAGCTCCTGGCCTTCGGTGATGGAAATGCATCGCTGGAGGATGCCTGAGGGGCTGCGGTGGTAGAGCTCCTTCCCGTCTCCCATCAAGACGAACGACTTGGCGCGCCGCGCCAACCGCCGAGCTTTGGCTCGGTCGAGGGGTAGCTCTCCTCGGTGGAGATATTGCAGGTACGGGGTCTGCCAGTTTCGATTAGGCGTGGCCCCGCTCTGCTCCTCCTCGACGCGCAGTGCCTCACCCTCGGGGGCCGAGGGTACCTCGGGCTGAGCCGAGGGTGCCTCGGACTGAGCCGAGGGTGCCTCGGGCTGGGCCGAGGCCTTCTCGGGCTCGGGGGTGTCGTCGGTCTTGATGGAGGGTTGATGTAGGTCTCGGGAGAAGACGTCCGGGGGAACCGTTGTTCGCCCCGAGGCTATTTTAGCTAGCTCGTCCACAGTCTCGTTGTACCGTCGGGCGATGTGGTTGAGCTCGAGCTCGTAGAACTTGTCTTCCAGGCGCCGGACCTCATCGCAGTAGGCTTCCATCTTCGGGTCACGGCAGTGGGAGTTCTTCATGACTTGGTCGATGATGAGCTGCGAGTCACCGCGAGCGTCGAGGCGTCGGACCCCTAGCTCGATGGCGATGTGCAACCTGTTGACCAGAGCCTCGTACTCAGCCACATTGTTGGACGCCGGGAAGTGGAAGCGTAGCACGTAGTGTAGGTGCTTCCCGAGGGGCGAGATGAAGAGCAGGCCCGCGCCTGCCCCTGTCTTCATCAGCGACCCGTCGAAAAACATGGTCCAGAGTTCCGGTTGGATTGGAGCTATTGGGAGTTGGGTATCGACCCATTCAGCCACAAAGTCTGCCAAGACTTGGGACTTGATGGCCTTCCAAGGGGCAAACGAGATTGTCTCGCCCATGATTTCCACCGCCCACTTTGAAATCCTACCCGAGGCCTCTCGGCACTGGATGATCTCCCCCAGGGGGAAGGATGACACCACAGTTACCGGATGAGACTCGAAGTAGTGTCGCAACTTCCGCCGCGTCAGGATCACCGCGTACAGCAGCTTCTGAATTTGTGGGTAGCGGATCTTGGTCTCGGACAGTACCTCACTGATGAAGTAGACTGGCCTCTGGACGGGCAATGCATGCCCCTCTTCTCATCTCTCAACCACGATCGCGGCGCTAACCACCTGAGTGGTAGCGGCGACGTAGATCAAGAGGGCTTCTCCGATGGCGGGAGGCACCAAGATGGGCGCGTTCGTGAGGAGCGCCTTCAGGTTCCCGAGGGCTTCCTCGGCCTCAGGGGTCCAAGTGAAGCACTCGGCCTTCCTTAAGAGGCGGTACAGAGGCAGACCTCTTTCGCCGAGGCGCGAGATGAAACGGCTCAGAGCCGCAAGGCATCCCGTGACCCTCTGTACGCCTTTTAAGTCCTTGATAGGCCCCATGTTGGTGATGACCGCGATTTTCTCCGGGTTAGCCTCGATGCCCCTCTCGGAGACGATGAACCCCAAGAGCATGCCTCGGGGGACCCCGAAGACACACTTCTCAGGATTGAGTTTTACGCCTTTCGCCTTGAGACACCGGAATGTCGTTTCAAGGTCGGAAAGGAGGTCGGAGGCTTTCCTTGTCTTGACTACGATGTCATCGACGTAGGCCTCGACCGTTCGACCAATGTGTTCGCCGAACACGTGGTTCATGCACCGTTGGTACGTTGCACCCGCATTCCTCAAACCAAACGACATGGTAACATAGCAGTACATGCCGAAGGGTGTGATGAAAGAAGTCACGAGCTGGTCGGACTCTTTCATCCTGATCTGGTGATACCCTGAGTAGGCATCGAGGAAAGACAAGGTTTCGCACCCAGTAGTGGAATCCACGATTTGATCGATGCGAGGCAGAGGGCAGGGAACTTTCGGACATGCTTTGTTTAGACCAGTGTAGTCTACACACATCCGCCATTTCCCTCCTTTCTTTCTCACAAGCACAGGGTTGGCAAGCCATTCGGGATGGAATACCTCTTTGATGAACCCTGCCGCCATTAGCTTGTGGACCTCCTCGCCTATGGCTCTGCGCTTTTCTTTGTCGAATCGGCGCAGAGGCTGCTTCACGGGTCGGGCTCCAGCTCAGATATCCAGCGAGTGCTCAGCGACATCCCTCGGTATGCCGGGCATGTCCGAGGGACTCCACGCGAAGACGTCGGCGTTTGCGTGGAGAAAGTCGACGAGCACTGCTTCCTATTTGGGATCGAGCTCAGAGCCGATCCGGATCTGCTTGGAGGCGTCGTTGCTGGGGTCGAGAGGGACGGATTTAACCGTCTCCGCTGGCTCGACGTTGCCGGCGTGGCGCTTCACGTCTGGTGTGGCGGAACTACCCGAATTATTCCGACTTAAGTGCCTAAGCCCCGCCGTAGAGGCTAGACCACACTTAAATGGGAATAACCCGTCAATCCCTCGGATCTAGTCCGACACGGCCACTGACAGGATCAAGTACCACAATCTCACTCGATGGTGAGTCACAGAGCAAATATAATAAAGCATGAAACCATACATGTCAGAGTATTAAATTATTACATCACCATCATCATCATCGGAGTTTTTGCAAAAGTAACCATCATTGTTCGAAGTGCAGCGGAAATAAACTAACGGTAAATAAATGGAGAGATGGGGAAGCCTGTCCCATCACTCCTCATGCTCCTCCTCAGCCGAGGCAGGGTCCCACTCGACAGTCCAACCCGGTGGCAAGGTGGACGGCCAAGTCACTCCAGCAACCATTTCCTCCAGAGAACCTGTAAAAATTATGCCACAAGCAAGGCTGAGTATACTAATACTCAGCTAGACTTACCCGGTGTGAGGAGTCTACTCCTCTACCTCTAGACATGCAGCTGTTTGGCTGTGGGGTTTGGTTGCCAAAAGCACTAGCTGAGTTTCTCAATCAATATTTTAACTTTATCAAAATTAAGTGTGACTCTCTTAAGGCTAAAAGTGTACTATCTACTCATACATAGTAGCAAGCATTTTTAGCAATCAACATCTTGTATCATCTCAACACAGTTCCACTTGTTACTCAATGTAGCAGCATGGATCAAGTAGTCTCATTAGCTGCGAGAAGCAGACGATTCGAATCGAGTTTTAAACCTTGCAAGGTAAACCTAAACACACGACATGCAGGGGCACTCCATCCCCACACACATCAACCGTCCCCATCGATTCCCTGGCAACAGATCAGGGCTCACCGCCTTGGCGTACAATGCCTCACTGACCCCGACTGGCCGTCGTGCAGTGACCGCACTTGTACCCACCATAACCGGAATGGGAGACCTCGTCTCTGGGCGCGTGAGGGGATATGTCTGCGGGCAGGTTCACTCAGGTACTAGGCTTACCGATTTACCATATTTCTCGATATGTGTTTAGTACATTCAAACGCTTGACACACGGTACCACACCTTAATCCTTATTCCCATTTTTATCCCGTGAACAACCAATCCCCATGGATGGTTGCCCACACCCAACATCAGTACGATATGAAAGTGGGTACAATCAATGTCCTGACCTCGCGCGAGTGCTAGAAAAATCACTCGTCTTCTACCGAGATCCTACTTAATAAAGCAGCTACTCGACCTAGCATGCTAGTATTCATCTCAACAGGGTTCCTGATATCATGCAACTAAGGTTCCAAACAATTCCTACACCTATGTGCACAATCAATCCTACAATCATTAAGTGAAGTAAAATAGCATAATTAACAGGTTATGCATAAAACTGGGGCTTGCCTTCCAAAGCAGTGGCAGGCAGGTCCTCTGGTGCAGACTCTGGTGCTGGATCTGGGACTACCTCCTGAGCAGCTCCTTGCTCCGGCACGAGGATGTACTCTCCGTCAGCGAGGTTACAGTCTATCGAATGTAATGAACATGTATGTCATGATTATGCAGGATTTAATAACATTATGCTAAAAAGAAACTAAGTCAAGAAGTAACTTAAGGTTTATTGGTGAGGTGGGGCCTCTAATGGGTTAGACTTATCACCTTTAAGCTTAAGTTTTTGCTGAGAATAAACATAGGTAATTTGTATTGCCCTTGTATCCTTCAGTGGATAAGATATAAGGGATTTTAAGATGGCACATTTTTCTATTACTCATTTTTCCCTTTTCTCTTATTTCCTACTTATGGTTTCTAAGGTAGGGTTGAACTATGACAGGGGTTTAATATTTTCCAAAAATTCTATAAAAAGTACAGTGGGTTGTTAATTGCTATTCTAGCCTGTTTTAAGAATTTGAGGCTCAACATATAAAGACTATGCTTAAGACAAAAAGAATAAAAGTTGGGTAAATGAGCCACTTTGTACTGCAACTCTTAATTAGAGGTGGGTGCTGTCCTAAAGGTTATTTTTGCTAGCATCCATTAATAATAATAGGCTTCTGTGCTAAAAATTACAGAAAACTAAGGGGTGGTTAATTAGTTATGATTTTCTTAAGTTTAGTGTCAAAAAGGCACTTTCTACTACATTACTATTTGAAAAATGTCAAACAGCAGATTTTATATTTTTCCTAAGTTCTTATCAATAAAACATTTGTTATCCCAAGGGTGGGGGTGTTTTTACCTTGGGGTTATTTTTGTAGAGTTTTTCTAAGTTTCACTTATTTTATTAAAATAAAAGGTATCCTACTTATTTTATACTAAACCAGGGTATGATATATTTTTCCAGTGAACTACATTAAATAAGTATCCTAACAAAAATAGAGGTGCTCTCTGGTTCATGGTTTAAATTACATTTTCTATTTTTCTTATCTTTAAGCATATTATGAAATAAGGGGTAAAAACTAACTTAATAGAGTGGACAGAGAGGTTCAACATTTTTAAACAGATCAGTAGGTAGATATAAGCTTCTCCAAATTTTCCTAACCCTAGTCAAATAGCACAACTATTTTTCTTTCTATTATTGAGCTTTTGGCCAAAACTAACATTAAATCAGAGCTTTAAAATCTTCCTTAGTACCAAGGGGTTTTATATTTTTCTTAAATAGGTTACATTAATTAGAGTCTGGCAAAATTGGTTTGACCAAATTTGGATGAACTAAACATAAGTTATGAATTTTTAAAGTCTCTGTTCAATTTTAAAATAGATTTTAAAAAGAGTTTCCTGGAAAAACAGTTTACACCGGGGTCCCTGGGTTTAAACCAAATCAACCCTCGCAAATCTACCCTCGTGCCACTGTTCCCCTGTGTCTCTAACATTTCACAAAACCCCCCGACCTTCTCTCCCTCTCATCCGCAGTCCTTCCCCCAACTGAAACAGTAACTGCGGGAAAGAAAAGGGTGGCGCGGCTTACCGGCAGCGAGGGAGGTCTGGCGAGGGGTGGGGTTGGCTCGGGGAGACTCTGGCGGTCACGTTGAGGTACGGCTTGAAGTCGGGGATGGCCGGAATCGCCCGGTCCACGAGCGCAGGCGGGTGTGCTCGTCGGCGGCGAGTGTACCGGCCAAACTACGGCGAACTGGTTCAATCCAAGGGCACGGTGAGCTTCACGGTGTAACGTAGCGACTGTGTGCACAAGGAATCGAAGGATGGTTGAGTGGTTTACCCGGTCCACGTACTCCGGCGGGGTTCTCCGGCGAAGCAAACTCCGATTCCTTGCTCGGGGAGCTTCCCGGAGGCGTGCACAGCCTTCTCCGAGGGCTGGGCGGGGTTGGAAATGGCTCTATTGGCCGGTCTACGGTGACAGAGGGATCGGGCGGCCGCGGACTCGCTGCGCACGGGCAAACGGCGACGAGCTAAACTCCGGTGAGGTTTTGAGGGTGCGCGGAAGAGTGTAGCCGAAGCCTGGGAGGGCTTTATAAGCTCGGGCGCGGGCCACGACGCTGGTTTGGCTCGGGCGCGGCGCTGGGCATGCGGGGGCGCGCGCGGGCGTGCTCTGGCGCGGGCAGAAGGCGTCGAACACGTGGAGGTGAGTTTCTTCCATTGTTCAAACGTCTCTAGAGATCGCAAACGTGCGAATCTTGCCATGAATCCGGCGCAGACCTCCTCCTGGCACCTAGGGCTATCTCACATGTGTGAGTTCCAAAGGAGGATACGCCTTAGATCAGGAGATAGACGGGCGCCAAATCTGGCTTGTCTCACTGCCCACACTGCGACAAAACTGATGTCAAGAGCTGTCAAACGTCAGGGTCTCGGTGTCCACTTTTTCCAGGGGGTGCCTTAAGTGGTATACCACATTTTTGGTATAGAACCCAAGTGGTTTTGGTGCCATCTTCAAGGTGAACACGGTTGATCCTTAAACTAGGGTTAAAAATTTGACTTAGAGGGAAATAGAGAGCTTTAGCTCTCTCTCCACTTGGAGATTTGAATTGGGGTTTGTCCAGGGGTCTTTTTGCAATATTTCCCTCCCCTAATTGATGGTTATATGGTTAGTTAAGGTTTGGGTAAAAATTACTCATGCTTTGCACACTTGTTCACTCTCTTTCCCCTCTTACCTAGGGTTTTGGGAGATAGGGTTTAAGAGAGGTCTAGGGTTCTTCTCCCCTCTTATCCATGGTAGTAAGTGAGCAAGGATTAGAGTAATGCTTCTTAGGTCATTAGCAACTTGATTAGCACATGATCTCCAAAGTTCTTATGTGTTGCCCTAAGCCTTTACCCCATATAATTCACAGTCCTTAGTGCCAAGATGTGCTCTAGCCATGGTAACACCTGGGGTGTTACAGCCCTCCCCCCTTAAAGGAATCTCGTCCCGAGATTTCAGGTAGAATCCCTTGGGGGTGTTTGAAGGTGTGTTAGTGCTACTCTTCCTTTATACTTAAGTTTCTCTTATTAACTGCTCTTCGAATGTCATCCTCTTTGCAACTTCAGAAGGAAGACCTTCTTAAGTTAAATCCACAACTTAGACTATCCTTGTTATCTAAGTTTTTCTTATAATTGAATTCAAAGGGCAGGTGGGGGTGGGGTTTTGGGGTTACATACCGACTCCTTTGGGCAGAAAGTCGGGGAAGCGAGAGCGTAGAAAATCCTCAGTCTCCCATGTAGCTTCTTCTGCTGAATGGTGACTCCACTGAACTTTATACATTCTGACTGACCTTGCCCGAGTTGATCTTTCCTTTTGATCTAATACCTTGACGGGGTACTCTTGGTATGACAAGTCTGGTTCTATCTCAATATCTGGTTCTGGTAGCACTTAAGTGGGTAGGCGAACACATTTCCGTAGCTGAGATACATGGAACACATTATGAACTGCTGACAGGTGAGGTGGCAATTCCAATTGGTAGGCTATGGGTCCACAACTTGCCTTGATCTCAAAGGGTCCAATGTAGCGAGGGGCTAACTTGCCCTTGATCCCGAATCTCTGGACACCCTTGGTGGGTGATACCTTAAGATAGACACGATCTCCCACCTCAAACTGCAGAGGCTTCCGCCTCTTATCATGATAACTCTTTTGCCTGGCCTGAGCAGCTTCTAAGTTCTTGGTAATAACCCTGACCTTTGCCTCTGCCTCGAGTACCAAGTCTGGCCCAAAAATTTCCCTTTCTCCCGCTTGAGACCAATTTAGTGGGGTCCTACACCTTCTCCCATATAAGGCTTCAAAAGGTGCCATCTTCAGACTGGACTGATAGCTGTTATTGTAGGAAAACTCTGCTAAGGAAAGACACTTGTCCCAATCCTTCCCGTAGTGTAGTGCACATGCTCGCAACATGTCTTCCAAAATCTGATTCACCCTTTCTGTCTGGCCATCTGTTTGAGGGTGATATGCTGAGCTTCGGATTACTTGGGTCCCAAGTGATTCTTGCAGTTTCTCCCAAAAGCGTGCCACAAACAGTGCTCCTCGGTCGGAGACTATAGTCCTTGGTATCCCATGCAGACGAACTATCTGGTCAATGTAGATCTCTGCATACTTCTCTGCCCGGTGGGTGGTGTGCACTGGCAAGAAATGAGCAGTCTTGGTCAATCTGTCCACGGTAACCCATATAGAATCATGGTGCCTGGAGGTATTGGGCAATCCCACTATGAAGTCCATGCAAATGTCCTCCCATTTCCAAGATGGTATGGGAAGGGGTTGCAAAGGGCCTGCTACCTTCAAATGACTAGCTTTGATTCTCTGGCAGGTGTCACACTCGGATATGTACTTGGCAATTTCCCTTTTCATTCTAGTCCACCAATATAAAGATCTGAGATCATGGTACATCTTGTTGCTTCCAGGGTGCATGGAGAATTTGGAAAGGTGAGCTTCATCTAGTATCTTCTTTCTGAGCTCAGGGTCCTTGGGAACAACCACTCTATCTCCAAACCATAGAATTCCCTTGCTGTCCTGTCGGAAACACTTGTATTTCTCTGCCCTTTGCTTGACCATTTCCTTAATCATTTGGACACCCTTATCCTCAATCTGTGCCCTGACTATCTGTTCTTGCAATGTGGGCTCTACCGAGATATAGCTCAGGTCACCTGAAGAAACAACTTCCAGGTTCAATCTGCACAACTCATCACACAGGGTGGTGACTCTTGCATCCATGCTCATACAATTGCACTGTTGGGTCTATGCTTCGTCGCCGAAGGTCTTATATAAAGAAGTGATCCTCGGCTGAAGCTGTTTGCATAAGATAGCCGAAGGTTCCTCTTCGTGAAGCTTCGGTATTACAAACCGACTTAAAGATAGAATGACCTTTTAGTCCATAAAGGTCTGAGTCAATATTGTAAGCTTTTATAAGGGGCATACTTGTAATTCCTCACAGGCTGCGTCCTGTGCCTATAAATAGTGAACAGTATTCCGTTACTGTTCAGGCATTCTAGTAACTGCCATCGCATATTTTGGAATTCAACCTTTTGTCAAGGCAGAGGTATTATTGTATTCAATGACTGGATATATTAAGAAAATATAATATAATTTATCTATGACTTGTTTACCTCTTTTGTATCTTTTATGTCATCTTGCAATATCTATTGGAATTTTATTACAAAGATTTAGGCTTCGTAATTTTACTCTCATCAACCTTCGTCCAAGATCCATTATCCTCGAGGGAATAATGTTTTATGGACGAAGGACGTTGACATTTAACACTTTATGTTGCCTTGTTCTTAATTCATAGCACTTGAGAACGAGTCTCCAACATTGGCGCCCACCTCCGGTGAACTCACTTCCACTTTTCGAGCTGATGGCTTCGTTCAATGACCAAGCTGGAGCTTCTTCAGACCCGAAGCTGGTGCTCCCGATCACAGGTGGTTCGTCCTTAGAACCAGCTAACAAGAAACAAAAGAAGGAAGCACAGAGAAGGGTACAACATGTTGGGGTGCAAGGACCCTTCATCAAGTCAAGATGGTCTCACATTCCCATTACCTTCTCCCAAGAGGACCTTCACCTCAAGGATTACCCACACAACGATGCCATGGTTATCTCTTGTGTTATCAAAGGATTTCTGGTCCATAATGTCTTGGTTGACACAGGCAGTGCAGCTGATATCATATTTGCTAAGGCCTTCAGACAAATGCAAGAGCCAGAAGATAAGATTCATGATGCTACACATCCTCTCTGTGGCTTCGGAGGGAGACAGATTGTAGCATTGGGCAAGATCACCATGTCAGTAACCTTCGGGTTCATCAACAACACTAGAACTGAGCAAGTTGTGTTTGACATTGTTGACATGGAATACCCTTACAATGCAATTATTGGTCGTGGCACCCTCAATGCTTTCGAAGCAATTCTTCATCCTGCCTATCTTTGCATGAAGATACCTTCGGATCAAGGACCCATCGCTATACATGGAAGTCAGGAAGCTGCCAGAAAGGCCGAAGGTAATTGGACTGACTCAAAAGCAATCCATAACATAGATGGAGCTGAAGCTTGTGACCAGTACAAATTCAGAAGGGAGAAAGCAGCTTCAACAGATCAGCCGAAGCCTATGCTCTTATGTGAGGACATAGCAGAGCAGAAGGTGCTGTTAGGCTCTCAATTATCCGAAGAGCAGGAGAAAACCTTGATAAGGTTTTTGTTCAACAACAAAGATGTTTTTGCATGGTCAGCTAATGATCTCTGCGGAGTAAATAGGGATGTTATTGAACATTCGCTTAATGTTGATCCATCCTTCAGAGCCAGAAAACAGAGGCTTCGGAAAATGTCAGATGATAAGGCCGAAGGTGCTCGTAACGAAGTCAAAAGACTCCTCAGTGCAGGAGTCATCAGAGAAGTAAAGTACCCAGAATGGCTAGCTAATACCGTTATGGTAAAAAAGGCTAATGGCAAGTGGCGAATGTGTATTGATTTTACAGATCTTAACAAGGCTTGTCCGAAGGATGAATTCCCATTGCCAAGGATAGACTCTTTAGTTGATGCAGCAGCTTCTTCAGAGCTCATGAGTCTGTTAGACTGTTATTCAGGCTATCATCAAATTTGGATGAAGAAGGAAGATGAGCCAAAGACTAGCTTCATAACTCCAAGTGGCACATATTGTTATCTTCGGATGCCTGAGGGGCTCAAAAACGCTGGAGGAAGTTTCAGCAGAATGACTGCGAAGGTTCTCCAGTCTCAGATAGGCAGAAATGTGCTAACTTATGTTGATGACATCATTGTCAAAAGCACAAAGCAGGAGAATCATATTGCTGACTTGCAGGAGACCTTCGCCAGTTTCAGACAAGCTGGTTTAAAGTTGAATCCAGAAAAATGCGTCTTCGGAGTAAAGAAGGGGAAATTTCTAGGATGCTTGGTTTCAACAAAGGGAATTGAAGCCAATCCAAGTAAGATTGAAGCTATACTTCGGATGGAGCCACCAACTACAAAAAAGGGGGCTCAAAGATTGACGGGAAGGTTGGCATCTCTCAATAGATTCATATCCAGATCAGCAGAGAGAAACTTACCATTCTTCGAAGTGCTGAAGTCAGCCGAAGTCTTTCAATGGGGACCAATCCAGCAGAAGGCCTTCGAAGACCTGAAGCAGTATTTAATAGATCTAACAGCATTAACTCCACCTGTGCCAGGGGTTCCTTTATTATTATATGTGGCAGCTTCGCACTCAGCGGTAAGTGCAGCACTTGTCCAGGAGAAGCTTGATGGCCAAGCCAGGAAACAGGTCCCAGTATATTTTGTATCTGAAGTTCTCAGTATATCAAAGAAAAACTACACAGAATTAGAGAAGGTGTTATATGCTGTTTTGATGGCATCCAGAAAGCTTCGGCATTATTTTCAAGCTTACAACATAATCGTTCCTTCTTCACAACCTCTGAAGGATATTATGAGGAACCGAGAAGCTACTGGAAGGATTGGAAAATGGGCTGCAGAGCTCAATGAATTTTGTATTGAATATGTTCATAGATCTTCGATTCAGTCCCAGGCGTTAGCAGACTTCATTGCTGACTGGACGCCAGGGGCTCAGGAGGAAGAAGCAAATAAAGACGCCGAAGCATGGATAGTGTTTTGTGATGGATCTTGGGGAACCTTCGGAGCAGGAGCGGCTGCTGTGTTGGTTTCACCTTCCAAGGTCAAAACTTGTTATGTGGCAAAGCTTGATTTTAGTTGCACAAATAACATTGCCGAGTACGAAGCCTTGCTTCTAGGTCTTCGGAAGCTAAAAGCAATGGGAATCAGAAGGGCTATACTCAAAACTGATTCCTAGGTTGTTTCGGGTCATATTGACAAGAGTTGCAAGGCTAAGGATCCGAAGCTTGAAAAATATCTGGATATGGTTCGAAGAGTTGAAGCTTCCTTCGAAGGATTTTCTGTCAAAAATATCCCTCGAGGACAAAATGAGCATGCTGATTTGTTAGCTAAGTCAGCAGCACAGGGGCTGCCTTTACCTTCGGATGTATTCTTCGAAACAATAAAAGCACCTTCGGTGGAACTTCTTGAAAGGGCAGTCCTCAGTATATCTCCTGTGTATAGCGAAGATTGGAGAACTGAGATCATCTCTTATCTTCAGGGAAAATTCCTTTCAGATGACGAAGCTTATAACAGGAGGATAGAGGCAAGAGCTCGTCCATATGTCATGATAGAAGGGGAGTTGTACAAGCATGGAGTTTGTGCTCCGCTACTCAAGTGTTTATCCAGAACCGAAGGTATAGAGTTGATGAAAGAAATACATGCAGGCCTGTGTGGATCTCACATTGGGTCTAGGCCGTTACTTGGAAAAATTTTCCGCCAAGGATTTTATTGGCTGAAGGCAGCTTCGGATGCAGCGGAATTAGTTCAAAAGTGCGAAGGTTGGCAGAGATGTGCACGAGATCAAAAACAACCTTCGTCCTTAACACAGCTCATACAACCCGTTTGGCCATTGCAAAGGTGGGGCCTTGATTTGTTAGGTCCGTTACCACCGGCCCAAGGGAACCTAAGATATGTTGTAGTGGCGGTGGAGTATTTTTCTAAATGGATTGAGGCAAAGCCTTTAGCCACAATAACTTCGGCCACCGTCCAAAAGTTTTTCTGGCAAAATATTGTTTGTCGGTTCGGGGTACCAAAGGCTATTACTGTGGATAATGGAACACAGTTTGACTCCGAAGCTTTTAGGGATTTCTGTGATCAAATTGGTACGAAGATCCATTTTGCATCAGTCAGACATCCGGAGTCAAATGGACTCGTTGAAAGAGCCAATGGTATCATAATGACAGGAATAATGAAGTTAATCTTCAATCAACCCAGGGGAAAATGGCCAGATCAGTTAACCAAAGTGGTGTGGAGCCACAATACAACAATATCAAGGTCTACAGGCTTTACTCCATTCAAGTTATTATTCGGTGACGAAGCAATAACTCCGGAGGAAGCTAAAACCGGATCAATAAGGGTAATAGCTTCGGCAGAATCAGGTTCCGAAGCTGCTTATTCTGTGGAAAAAGATGCTTTAGAAGGGATCAGGCTGCAAGCCGTGGAGAACATTAATAAATATCAAGCCGAAACAATTAAATGGCGAGATAGAAAGGTTCGGTTAAAGAATATTGAGCCAGGACACTTGGTGCTTCGGAGAGTGGCCAACCCAGAAACAGTGGGCAAGTTGTAGTTAAAATGGGATGGACCTTTCTTAGTAGCATCTTCGTCAAGACCCGGTTCATACAGACTGAAGGATATGGACGGCAACGACGTTCCTAGGTCTTGGAATGCGGATGAGCTTCGGCGATATTATGTATAACTCGATGTAATTTTTCATATTTTTCTTTCATGGCACCCTTTTCCTTTCCGAAGGGGGAGAAAGGTTTTTAATGGGGCCAGCACATGTAATTTCCTTTTTTAGTTCTATAAGAGCAAAATCCCCCAAGGAATGTAAATGTAAAAGCTGAGAACGCACCATCGAGTGCCAAAAAGTAAAGGCGAAGAAGCTCCAAAGTCGTTCCTAAGGGAATGCAGAGCTTACAGCGAAAAGTCAACGCTGATTCCGCCAAAAGTAAAGGCGAAGAAGCTCCAAAGTCGTTCCTAAGGGAATGCAGAGCTTACAGCGAAAAGTCAACGCTGATTCCGCCAAAAGTAAAGGCGAAGAAGCTCCAAAGTCGTTCCTAAGGGAATGCAGAGCTGAGGTGCGATTGTTTTTAAGAAAATAATGGCTATGAATATGGCTTCGGATACGTGTTTGGCCATTCATTTGCACATCGCATTACATCATAGCATTTGCATTCATAAACATTCATCTAGGCATATGTAGGATAATCATCTTCATGGCATAAATGGTTGCTTCGGCAAAAAGAGGAAAAAGAAGGGGAAGAAAGAGTTTCGTGTACAAAAAGGAGAGCTTCGGAAAAAAGGAAAAATGTTGTTTTCTATGCTTTGCTGCGTACGAAAAGAAGGGAAGGTGTTTTTTCGCCTTCGGCTCAAAAGAAAATTTCGTCCACATCAAAGCATTTCTCATACATCAATGGAAGGATAAGGATATATAACAAGGTATGAACAGAAGTTATCTCAAAAGTTTTAGTTACATTTACAAAAGTTATCTCAAAAGTTTCTCAAGTACTATCTACAGTCTACTATCTAATCTCCATGGAGCTTCGGCTTCGGCGTCATTTTTGATCATCGGCTTCGGCTTCGTCATCCTATATGATTAAGGTCGTTGTAAGTCAAAATCAAGCTTACAGGAAAAGGTAAGCACAAGGTATGGTTTCTTACTGGTTCAAGGTGGCAACGAGCTTCGTCTCCAGCCTTTTCTCGCCCACCTTTTGTCCATATCATTTTTACAAATCTATTCGAGATACTCCGGGCGAGATCAGGAATGTCATCCAGGATTGATGGTGATAACGTGAAATTTGGCCTATTGACAATCTTTGCATGATCACAGCCAGCCTTCAGGAAAGCTGCAGCAGTGCCTCGAGAAGCCACCCAGGCACAGAAGTCACCATGCCCAGCTATGACTTCGTCGAGCTCGTCAATCTCCCCCTCAATATGTTCGAAGGTTTTCGGTAGATCTTCAGCTGAGGGGGTGAATTTTTCACTGCTGGCTCCAACTGAGTAAAAAATCTTTCTTAAGTGTTGAATGCATTTGTTGCTAAATTCCAGACATTTTTCTTGAAGGCTTGTCAATAGTTTTCTCAAATCTGAATTTTGTTGAGCTTCGGCTTCAAGTTTTGCATTAAGCTCTAGCTTTTCTCGCTCGAACTGTTCAGACTGGCGGAGAAGCTTCGTGTTCAGTTCTGTTATTTTTGCTTCAGCTTCCGCCAATGAACCTTCGGCTGCCTGGAGCTCAAAGTTCTTTTTCTCAATAACATCCGATTGCTCCTTTATTCTGCTTTCTAAATTTTCAATTATAACTTCGTGCTTCTTATCTTCAAAATCTTGCTGCATTTGCAAGGCTTTGCTCAACAGCATACTCTGCACGAAAACAACCTTCGTCAGACATGTTAGAAGCAATAAAGTTAAGGGACAAGTAGTTCACCTTGAAGTTGGAATAAAATAAACTACCAACGACATGTTGTCGTCGGTAGCGGCTGATGTCTGTTTCTAGCTTCGGGAAGCCGATACTCTTGGACAGAGTACTGATAACTTTGGCTCCTGTTTGATCTCGAATACAATCTAATTTCTCATCATCAACGCCTCCGAAGAGGAGTGCCCCAGGTTTGTATCCACAGGATTTGGCATACTCTCTAAGCTCTTCTATTTCAGCTTTTGATAGTTGTTCTCCAACTAAATTCTGGAACATGAAGGTCTCGTTCTCTGAAGCTTCATCAGCAATTTCTTTTCCTTTCCCCGACGCTGCGGTCACGACCTCTTCGGCGGCGGTGGTAGCTTCTTCTGCAGCCATGTCTAGCAGTATTTGGTCAATGTGTTCAATTGTGCTCTCCAGGTTCAAACCTTCAGCTGAGGCAGCTTCGGCAGCTGCGGCCTCCGAAGGTGCAATTTCAATATCTGTCTCCTCTGCAGCCGCTGGTGTTTTCTGGGCTGAAGCTCTTGGCGGCGTCTTGTCAATTACCTCTGTCACAGTAATAATTCTTTGTTTCTTTGCCTTGATTGTTTTCTTCGATTTTTCGGGCTCCTTGTCCTTCTGAAAAAACTTTGTCAGTTGAGGGCCCAGTGGACTTAGCTTCGCAGGTAAGGATTCAGTCATTACCTTCAGAATTTCCTCAATGACAGCAGCAGAAGGTGATGCGGGGGTTTCTTCTGCTTCGGATATTTGTTGCTTCGGAGAAGAAGCTTTCCTCTTCTTCGGAATTTTCTTCTTTATTGGTTCTTTTTCTTCATTCATGGCCTCAGTTATCCTTTTTCTTTTTTGGCCCCCAGCACCTTTGTTCAGATTTTCATAATCAGGATAATCGAAGCCCAAGGCGTCCAACACTCGATTTAGCCTTCGCTTCGGACGGGTGCCGAAGGCAGCGGTCATCAATTGATCTTCTTTTTTGGAATAATTGCCAAGTATTTCATTGCACATTACTTCAATTGTATCTAGCCACTCTTGGCAAGGTGTTTTAAAGTACTTTTTAAACTTGAAATAGTAAGGTAAACGTACAAGTTCACCTTCTTTCTTTTCCCCCTGTAGCTTCGGCATATCCCATGCTTTCAAACTGGGAAAAACTTTGAAAGCTAAAAACTCCTGAACCAGGTCCCTTGTGCTGATATGCTCTGCAATAATTCTGAATTCACTCATTGCTTGTTGTGTTGGACCTTCGGGTGTCATGTTGCAGCGAGGTCGGGTTTCTCCGAAGATTAGTTCCAGCGGGCTTTGCACAAGCTTTTCCTTGTCGTCATCAACCTTGACATAGAACCATTCAGATTTCCAGCCTGCTGCCCATTTGCTTCGGTAGCTAATTACAGGAAACTTTGTAGTTTTCCGATAGGCGAAGTTATAACAACCAAAATTGTCGTGCAATCCATCCTTTCTAGCCTTCGTTTGATAATGCAACTCGTGAACCCGGCAAAAGCTGTCCGCAAATGGTTCCACTGCTTGGCTTCGGAGTGCCCAGATATAAACAATAAGTCTAACAATAGCGTTAGGGGTCAGCTGGTGAAAATAGATACCGAACTTATTCAGTACCTCTGCAATAATCCCATGTAAGGGGAACCTTAATCCAGCCTTTAGAAAGCTTTTGAAAATAACAATTTCATCTTTCTCCGGCTTTGGGGTAGTCTCTTCTCCCCCGAAGCGCAATAGCTTCTTCTGATTTTCAGTAAAAAAGCCCGATTTTACCATCTTGGACAGATCAGCCTTCGAAACAGTAGATTTCCCGAAATCCAAGTGGCTGGGTTTGCTTGGCATGGCAATGCGATAATCATCTTCGGGATCAGTTTCCTCAATATCTTCTTCCTCTGCTTCAGCGATTGCTTGTTCTGCATCATCACTAGGAATCTTTTCCGAAGTCACTAGCCCGGATCGTTGCATGGCTTCGGAGATAGGGACAGTCTCCGAAGCTTCAGTTTCGTCCCCCTCACGTTCGACCCTGGCGGTAGAACGCACTCTGGCCATTTAATTATGAACTTGTGGAACTTTGATACTTTCTTCCTCCGAAGCAGGTTACAAACTGGAGCTTTGTTCGATTCCGACAGACAAGCTTCGGCGACGGTTGAAAATTTTGGCAGCAAAACAGTGCAAATAGCAATGAATGCTGTGGTAACTTCACACCTACTCGTCTGTTTATATAGTGCTGCAGGTAAGAAGGCGAAGCGCCAGAATTTTTACACCAGGCGGACACCCGCTCGCACTCACTGCGTGGTGGACCGCAGAGACCGAACAGTAACTCTGCAAGGTGGGGCCGCTACACGCTGGGAGATTGAATCGTTTCTCGACAACAAGCTCAGGGAAGGTGTTTTTTAGACCTTCGGCGCTTCGAAGCTTAAGAGACTTTTTTCACGGATCAAGCTCGTTACGAAAAACGATCTAGCACCGCGAAAGGGGCTACTGTTGGGTCTATGCTTCGTCGCCGAAGGTCTTATATAAAGAAGTGATCCTCGGCTGAAGCTGTTTGCATAAGATAGCCGAAGGTTCCTCTTCGTGAAGCTTCGGTATTACAAACCGACTTAAAGATAGAATGACCTTTTAGTCCATAAAGGTCTGAGTCAATATTGTAAGCTTTTATAAGGGGCATACTTGTAATTCCTCACAGGCTGCGTCCTGTGCCTATAAATAGTGAACAGTATTCCGTTACTGTTCAGGCATTCTAGTAACTGCCATCGCATATTTTGGAATTCAACCTTTTGTCAAGGCAGAGGTATTATTGTATTCAATGACTGGATATATTAAGAAAATATAATATAATTTATCTATGACTTGTTTACCTCTTTTGTATCTTTTATGTCATCTTGCAATATCTATTGGAATTTTATTACGAAGATTTAGGCTTCGTAATTTTACTCTCATCAACCTTCGTCCAAGATCCATTATCCTCGAGGGAATAATGTTTTATGGACGAAGGACGTTGACATTTAACACTTTATGTTGCCTTGTTCTTAATTCATAGCACTTGAGAACGAGTCTCCAACATGCACTGGGCCTTTCTGCTCAAAGCATCTGCCACAACATTGGCCTTACCAGGGTGGTAATGCACCTCCAAATCGTAGTCCTTGATTAACTCCAACCATCTCCTTTGCCTCATGTTCAGATCTGCCTGAGTGAAGATGTATTTGAGACTCTTGTGATCAGTGTAGATGTTACAGTGAGCTCCCATCAAGTAGTGTCTCCATATCTTAAGAGCATGGACTACAGCTGCCAATTCTAGATCATGTGTAGGGTAGTTCTGTTCATGGGGCCTGAGTGCTCGGGAAGCATAGGCAATGACTCTGCTCTCTTGCATCAAGACACACCCCAATCCTGTACCAGAAGCATCACAATAAACTTCAAATGGCTTGGCGTTATCTGGTTGAGCCAGCACTGGGGCTGTTGTCAAATGCTGTCTCAAAGTGTGAAAGGCATCTTCACACTTTTGGCTCCACTCAAATTTGACTCCCTTCTTCAACAGTTCAGTCATTGGTTTGGCAATCCTGGAGAAATCCGGAATAAATCGTCGATAATACCCTGCCAAACCCAGAAAACTTCGAATCTGCCTCACTGTAGTCGGGGGTTTCCAATCCATTACCTCCTGCACTTTTTCAGGATCAACTGATATCCCATCCTGAGAAATTGTGTGACCCAAGAATTTGATTTCCTTCAGCCAGAACTCACACTTAGACAACTTAGCATACAACTGATGGTCACACAGTCTCTGAAGTACAGTATGCAAATGTTTAGTGTGCTCAGCTTCATTCTTGGAATAAACCAGAATGTCATCAATGAAAACGACCACGAACTTGTCTAACTCTGGCATGAATACTGAGTTCATCAAGTACATGAAATAAGCCGGGGCATTGGTCAGCCCGAAAGACATCACCAAAAACTCATACAGCCCATATCTGGTAGAAAAGGCCGTCTTGGGAATATCACTGGCACGGATCTTGATTTGATGGTAACCTGAGCGAAGGTCTATCTTGGAGAATACCTTGGCTCCTACCAACTGATCAAACAGAACATCAATACGGGGCAGTGGATATTTGTTCTTGATAGTCACCGCATTGAGAGGGCGGTAGTCAACACACATCCTCAAACTCTCATCCTTTTTCTTTACAAATAAAGCTGGACATCCCCATGGTGAAGTACTTGGACGAATAAACCCCTTGTCCAACAACTCTTGCAATTGCTTCTTCAATTCTGCCAATTCCGCGGGAGGCATCCTATAGGGTCTTTTGGAGATAGGAGCAGTCCCGGGTTGCAACTCAATTGCGAACTCAATGTCTTGGTCAGGTGGCATCCCTGGCAATTCATCTGGGAAAACATCTGGGTAGTGACAGACCACTGGGATCTTTTCCCCTGGGGATTCTAACATAACAAAGGCACAAGATCGGGTACAACCCTGGTCAGGCAAATATAGTGTGGTTTCACCACAAGTTGGTGAGTGCACCTCAATGGTTCTGATTGCAATATCCATCATAGCTTGATTTCTGGTCAACCAGTCAGTTCCCAATATAATATCCACACTCTCCAAACCCAAAATGAGGAGGTTGGTTTTAATTATCAGACTACCGAACTTTATAGGCACATTCTTGTTAATTTGATAAGTGGCAACCCTGCCTCCTGGTGTTGAAATTGTGATACCCCCATCGGTGTGGTGAAAAGGTAATTGGCACTTGGCACTAAATTTGGCACTGATAAAACTATGTGAAGCACCGGAATCAAAAAGAACAATAGCGGGATAATTTAAAACTGTAAAGATACCAGTCATGACGGGTGCTCCCTCTGGAATATCAGCCATGGTGGTGAAGTTCAGCCTGCCCTGCCTCACTTGCACCTTCTGCCTCTTCCCTTGGTTCTGATTAACATTCTGCCCCTGCTGGTTCCGGGGGCAATTCTTGGCATAGTGTCCGGTGTTGCCACATGTGAAGCACCTGTTGTCATTTGCCTGGCGGTACTGCTGCTGCTGCTGATTGCTCCTCTGGGCTGGAAACTGGGTGCGGTTGGGTGCCTGCTGCTGCTGCGGTCGGATCACCCATCTCCCCTGCTGCTGCTGAGGTCCCCTGTTCTGAGTGTCGGATACAATCCTGAAGCGCTGTGGCTGAGCTGAAGGTCCTGCCACAGGGGTCTTCCTCTTCTTCTCCGCCTGTCGAGCCGTAATGCAATCCTCTTGGGAGATAGCCATGTTGACCAACTCATTGTAACTGTTGGCCCTGACGGTGTTGAGACGGTCACGGAGCTTAGTGCTGAGCCCCCTCCTGAACCTGTCTCTCTTTTTCTCATCCGTATCTGCGTGATACCCAGCATACTGGCACAAGTCATTAAAGGCCTGGGCATACTGCAATACTGTCCTGTTGCCCTGAGTGAGTGCCAGAAACTCATTGAGCTTCCGGTCCATAATCCGGCTGGTATATGGTGTCCTCTGAAAGCTGCCTTGAACTCTCTCCACTCCACCTCTCGGTCCTCTGGCTGCATAGCAAGAAAATGATCCCACCAAGTCCTTGCAGGTCCGCGAAGCTGCTGGGTGGCGAACCTGACTTTGGTGACCTCTGAGCAAGCTCCATGGAGTAGTGGGAATTTGGATTCCACCACTCGCAACCATACATCTGCATCAAGTGGGTCCTCTGCCCTTGTGAACAGTGGTGGCTGGGTGCTAAGGAATTCCTGATATGTAGCCGCCGCGGGGTGACGCTGATGGTCTCCACCACCATAGTGCTGAGGTGCTGGCTGACGTTGAGCAAGCTGCCTCAGGATCTCATTCTGCTGAGCCATTAGCTCCTGCAGAGTGGGAGGTGGTGGCGGCGGTGGAGGAACGCGCTCATTCTGGCCACGACGCTGCCTCCCGGCCATCTGAAAAACCACATACATGCTTAACACCATATCTCCAAGTTCAATATTTTATCGCGGTGAAAAAGTTAAAATCAACATGATAGACTCCAACTTCAATATAAGGATTTTAAAAAGACATAAATTCCTCTTTCCAAATTTAAACTGATAATAGCATCCATCAAACAGGCTTCCAAGAGAGTTTAGCACGATTACATCGATTTGTCCCAAAATGACTCAACTCTATCTAGCCTAGTACCCCAAGGGCGCAAAAGCTAAGCTAGCTGCGAGGAGTCCTACCATCACCAACGTCTAACTCTACTCTGGACATCTAGTGAGCGAATGAGGCCACACTCGACTCGGGGGAAGGTGGTCTTCCCGAGCCAGCAGTGTCCACACTGGAGGCAGGCTCATCTCCTCCCTCGATGTCGACGTCCTCGTTGGCCTCCAGGTCCTGGATCTCCTGGTGATGCATATCCAGGTGCTCGTTAGCCTCAGCAAGCTGCTGCTGAGTATTAATGAGCTAATCCTCAAGAACCTCAATGGTGTTCTCCCTGGTGCCCACTAGCTCCTCCAACTCTTGGATATCAGTGGATAGCTGCTCCACCTGCAAGTCTTTCTCCACCATCTCTTGGGACAAGTCAACCACGAGTTCCTCTCTGTTGTCCAAGGTGATCTTGGTAGCCTCCAATAATGCCATCAGGTGGGACATCGCCTCATCGCGCATTACTTGCAGACGGTACAGCGCATTCATGCACCGTACGGTCAAGTGCGCAGTCTGTCCTGGGTAGATGGCCCAGATATCCTTGGCATGCTCCACCCGATCCTTCCACATTGGGTCGTCCTCCCTCTCAGCGGGGAACAAACCAATGGGGTGGGTGGCCAACTCCAAAGGATGGAACCCGCAGAAAGTAGTCAATCCATGCAGGGCAATCGCCTCGAGCGTGTCCTCTGCTCGGTATCCGAAAGACTCGGAGTCCAAGGAGCGCCAGCCTGGCTGCAGGGGATGAGGCTCCAGGGTCATCCTCACCCTACAGCGGGGCACTCGGTGCTTCTCGAACTGCTGCACCGCGTACTGAGGGGGTGTCACGTATCCGGCCCCCTGAAGTACCTCCCACAAAATGCAGGGAAAGCCCTCTCGTGCAAGTCCGTCAGTGTGGGTCAGTGCATTTCCGTCATCGGAGGATCCGTGGGAAGTCATCTGTGTACGGTTAAGCGTAAGTAAAAGAAAAAGAATTACAAAAAAGAACAAGGAAAATAAAACTCAGCCTATCTCTAGTTAAAAGAAAAAGGCACTGGGTTGTTATCTTGTTTTTAAGTCTTTACTTAGTTATCCATTTGCTTAATTAAGAATGCATGCATGCTCGTCCTGAACGACCTCACAACAAGATAAAAGGAATAGGGAAGAGCTCCCATCCTGTAATGTGGCCTGTAGGGCCTAGTTACTTAGCCACCTAGCTACCCTCTATCATCCTAAGGCTTCACGTCCTAGGTCTATCCTGCTCGTCCTACTATCTATCCAACATTGTTTCTATCAAGTTTTACTTTAGAAAAGGATGGCATTCATATTTTATTGATTCCTCTGTGGTGGTACAAGCTCCGATACCAGCTGTGGCGGAACTGCCCGAATTATTCCGACTTAAGTGCCTAAGCCCCGCCGTAGAGGCTAGACCACACTTAAATGGGAATAACCCGTCAATCCCTCGGATCTAGTCCGACACGGCCACTGACAGGATCAAGTACCACAATCTCACTCGATGGTGAGTCACAGAGAAAATATAATAAAGCATGAAACCATACATGTCAGAGTATTAAATTATTACATCACCATCATCATCATCATCGGAGTTTTTGCAAAAGTAACCATCATTGTTCAAAGTGCAGCGGAAATAAACTAACGGTAAATAAATGGAGAGATGGGGAAGCCTGTCCCATCACTCCTCATGCTCCTCCTCAGCCGAGGCAGGGTCCCACTCGACAGTCCAACCCGGTGGCAATGTGGACGGCCAAGTCACTCCAGCAACCATTTCCTCCAGAGAACCTGTAAAAATTATGCCACAAGCAAGGCTGAGTATACTAATACTCAGCTAGACTTACCCGGTGTGAGGAGTCTACTCCTCTACCTCTAGACATGCAGCTGTTTGGCTGTGGGGTTTGGTTGCCAAAAGCACTAGCTGAGTTTCTCAATCAATATTTTAACTTTGTCAAAATTAAGTGTGACTCTCTTAAGGCTAAAAGTGTACTATCTACTCATACATAGTAGCAAGCATTTTTAGCAATCAACATCTTGTATCATCTCAACACAGTTCCACTTGTTACTCAATGTAGCAGCATGGATCAAGTAGTCTCATTAGCTGCGAGAAGCAGACGATTCGAATCGAGTTTTAAACCTTGCAAGGTAAACCTAAACACACGACATGCAGGGGCACTCCGTCCCCACACACATCAACCGTCCCCATCGATTCCCTGGCAACAGATCAGGGCTCACCGCCTTGGCGTACAATGCCTCACTGACCCCGACTGGCCGTCGTGCAGTGACCGCACTTGTACCCACCATAACCGGAATGGGAGACCTCGTCTCAGGTCGCGTGAGGGGATATGTCTGCGGGCAGGTTCACTCAGGTACTAGGCTTACCGATTTACCATATTTCTCGGTATGTGTTTAGTACATTCAAACGCTTGACACACGGAACCACACCTTAATCCTTATTCCCATTTTTATCTCGTGAACAACCAATCCCCATGGATGGTTGCCCACACCCAACATCAGTACGATATGAAAGTGGGTACAATCAATGTCCTGACCTCGCGCGAGTGCTAGAAAAATCACTCGTCTTCTACCGAGATCCTACTTAATAAAGCAGCTACTCGACCTAGCATACTAGTATTCATCTCAACAGGGTTCCTGAGATCATGCAACTAAGGTTCCAAACAATTCCTACACCTATGTGCACAATCAATCCTACAATCATTAAGTGAAGTAAAATAGCATAATTAACAGGTTATGCATAAAACCGGGGCTTGCCTTCCAAAGCAGTGGCAGGCAGGTCCTCTGGTGCAGACTCTGGTGCTGGATCTGGGACTACCTCCTGAGCAGCTCCTTGCTCCGGCACGAGGATGTACTCTCCGTCAGCGAGGTTACAGTCTATCGAATGTAATGAACATGTATGTCATGATTATGCAGGATTTAATAACATTATGCTAAAAAGAAACTAAGTCAAGAAGTAACTTAAGGTTTATTGGTGAGGTGGGGCCTCTAATGGGTTAGACTTATCACCTTTAAGCTTAGGTTTTTGCTGAGAATAAACATAGATAATTTGTATTGCCCTTGTATCCTTCAGTGGATAAGATATAAGAGATTTTAAGATGACACATTTTTCTATTACTCATTTTCCCTTTTCTCTTATTTCCTACTTATGGTTTCTAAGGTAGGGTTGAACTATGACAGGGGTTTAATATTTTCCAAAAATTCTATAAAAAGTACAGTGGGTTGTTAATTGCTATTCTAGCCTGTTTTAAGAATTTGAGGCTCAACATATAAAGACTATGCTTAAGACAAAAAGAATAAAAGTTGGGTAAATGAACCACTTTGTACTGCAACTCTTAATTAGAGGTGGGTGCTGTCCTAAAGGTTATTTTTGCTAGCATCCATTAATAATAATAGGCTTCTGTGCTAAAAATTACAGAAAACTAAGGGGTGGTTAATTAGTTATGATTTTCTTAAGTTTAGTGTCAAAAAGGCACTTTCTACTACATTACTATTTGAAAAATGTCAAACAGCAGATTTTATATTTTTCCTAAGTTCTTATCAATAAAACATTTGTTATCCCAAGGGTGGGGGTGTTTTTACCTTGGGGTTATTTTTGTAGAGTTTTTCTAAGTTTCACTTGTTTTATTAAAATAAAAGGTATCCTACTTATTTTATACTAAACCAGGGTATGATATATTTTTCCAGTGAACTACATTAAATAAGTATCCTAACAAAAATAGAGGTGCTCTCTGGTTCATGGTTTAAATTACATTTTCTATTTTTCTTATCTTTAAGCATATTATGGAATAAGGGGTAAAAACTAACTTAATAGAGTGGACAGAGAGGTTCAACATTTTTAAACAGGTCAGTAGGTAGATATAAGCTTCTCCAAATTTTCCTAACCCTAGTCAAATAGCACAACTATTTTTCTTTCTATTATTGAGCTTTTGGCCAAAACTAACATTAAATCAGAGCTTTAAAATCTTCCTTAGTACCAAGGGGTTTTATATTTTTCTTAAATAGGTTACATTAATTAGAGTCTGGCAAAATTGGTTTGACCAAATTTGGATGAACTAAACATAAGTTATGAATTTTTAAAGTCTCTGTTCAATTTTAAAATAGATTTTAAAAAGAGTTTCCTCGAAAAACAGTTTACACCGGGGTCCCTGGGTTTAAACCAAATCAACCCTCGCAAATCTACCCTCGTGCCACTGTTCCCCTGTGTCTCTGACATTTCACAAAACCCCCCGACCTTCTCTCCCTCTCACCCGCAGTCCTTCCCCCAACTGAAACAGTAACCGCAGGAAAGAAAAGGGTGGCGCGGCTTACCGGCGGCGAGGGAGGTCCGGCGAGGGGTGGGGTTGGCTCGGGGAGACTCTGGCGGTCACGTCAAGGTACGGCTTGACGTCGGGGATGGCCGGAATCGCCCGGTCCACGAGCGCAGGCGGGTGTGCTTGTCGGCGGCGAGTGTACCGACCAAACTACGGCGAACTGGTTCAATCCAAGGGCACGGTGAGCTTCACGGTGTAACGTAGCGACTGTGTGCACAAGGAATCGAAGGATGGTTGAGTGGTTTACCCGGTCCACGTACTCCGGCAGGGTTGAGAGCTCCGGCGAGCGTGGACTGGCCTCTCCGGCGAAGCAAACTCCGATTCCTTGCTCGGGGAGCTTCCCGGAGGCGTGCACAGCCTTCTCCGAGGGCTGGACGGGGTTGGAAATGGCTCTATTGGCCGGTCTACGGTGACAGAGGGATCGAGCGGCCGCGGACTCGCTGCGCACGGGCAAACGGCGACGAGCTAAACTCCGGTGAGGTTTTGAGGGTGCGCGGAAGAGTGTAGCCGAAGCCTGGGAGGGCTTTATAAGCTCGGGCGCGGGCCACGGCGCTGGTTTGGCTCGGGCGCGGCGCTGGGCATGCGGGGGCGCGCGCGGGCGTGCTCTGGCGCGGGCAGAAGGCGTCGAACACGTGGAGGTGAGTTTCTTCCATTGTTCAAACGTCTCCAGAGATCGCAAACGTGCGAATCTTGCCATGAATCCGGCGCAGACCTCCTCCTGGCACCTAGGGCTATCTCACATGTGTGAGTTCCAAAGGAGGATACGCCCTAGATCAGGAGATAGACGGGTGCCAAATCTGGCTTGTCTCACTGCCCACACTGCGACAAAACTGATGTCAAGAGCTGTCAAACGTCAGGGTTTCGGTGTCCACTTTTTCTAGGGGGTGCCTTAAGTGGTATACCACATTTTTGGTATAGAACCCAAGTGGTTTTGGTGCCATCTTCAAGGTGAACACGGTTGATCCTTAAACTAGGGTTAAAAATTTGACTTAGAGGGAAATAGAGAGCTTTAGCTCTCTCTCCACTTGGAGATTTGAATTGGGGTTTCTCTAGGGGTCTTTTTGCAATATTCCCTCCCCTAATTGATGGTTATATGGTTAGTTAAGGTTTGGGTAAAAATTACTCATGCTTTGCACACTTGTTCACTCTCTTTCCCCTCTTACCTAGGGTTTTGGGAGATAGGGTTTAAGAGAGGTCTAGGGTTCTTCTCCCCTCTTATCCATGGTAGTAAGTGAGCAAGGATTAGAGTAATGCTTCTTAGGTCATTGGCAACTTGATTAGCACATGATCTCCAAAGTTCTTATGTGTTGCCCTAAGCCTTTACCCCATATAATTCACAGTCCTTAGTGCCAAGATGTGCTCTAGCCATGGTAACACCTGGGGTGTTACAGTTGGCACCTCCTTAGAGAGGCTCTCCAGGTTGGCGATGAGGGCCTCGGATTCGACGAGGGCCTCGGCGTACTCCACGCACTCCACGTCGCATTCGTACGCGTGTCGGTACGTGGGGCCGACGGTGATGACCCCGTTGGGGCCCGGCATCTTGAGCTTGAGGTAGGTGTAGTTGGGGACGAGCATGAACTTGGCGTAGCACGGTCTCCCCAGCACTGCGTGGTAGGTTCCTCAAAACCCGACCACCTCGAACGTGAGGGTCTGCCTTCGGAAGTTGGAGGGCGTCCCAAAGCAGACGGGTAGATCGAGTTATCCGAGGGGCTGGACGCGTTTCCCGGGGATGATCCCGTGAAAAGGCGCAGCGCCTGCCCGGACCGAGGATAGATCAATCCGCAGGAGCCCGAGGGTCTCGGCGTAGATGATTTTGAGGCTGCTGCCTCCGTCCATGAGGACCTTGATGAGCCTGACGTTGCCGATGACGGGGTCGACAACGAGCGGGTATTTCCCCGGGCTCGGCACACGGTCGGGGTGGTCGTCCTGGTCGAAGGTGATGGGCTTATCGGACCAGTCTAGGTAGACTGGCGCCGCCACGTTTACCGAGCAGACCCCCCGACGCTCTTGCTTGCGGTGGCGAGCCGAGGCGTTCGCCACTTGCCCACCGTAGATCATGAAGCAGTCGTGGACCTCGAGGAACTCTCCTGCCTTGTGATCCTCCTTCTTATCGTCGTCGCGGGCCCTGCCACCCTCCGTAGGTGGCCCGGCCTTGTGAAAGTGGCGCCGAAGCATGGCGCACTCCTCAAGGGTGTGCTTAACGGGCCCATGATGATAGGGGCACGGCTCCTTGAGCATCTTATCGAAGAGATTGACGCCCCCGGGAGGTTTTCGAGGGTTCTTGTACTCGGCGGCGGCGACAAGGTCCGTGTCGGCGGCGTCGCGTTTCGCTTGCGACTTCTTCTTGCCTTTCTTCTTGGTGCCGCACTGAGTGGACGCCTCGGGGACATCCTCCGGCTGGCGGCCCTGGGGCTGCTTGTCCTTCCGGAAGATGGCCTCAACCGCCTCCTGGCTAGAGGCGAACTTGGTGGCGATGTCCATCAGCTCGCTCGCCCTGGTGGGGGTCTTGCGACCCAGCTTGCTCACCAGGTCGCGGCAGGTGGTGCCGGCGAGGAATGCACCGATGACATCCGAATCGGTGACGTTGGGCAGCTCGGTGCGCTGCTTCGAGAATCGCCGGATGTAGTCCCGGAGAGACTCTCCCGGCTGCTGGCGGCAGCTTCGGAGATCCCAGGAGTTCTCAGGGCGCACGTATGTGCCCTGGAAGTTGCCGGCGAAGGCTTGGACCAGGTCGTCCCAGTTGGAGATCTGCCCCCGGAGGCAGGTGCTCCAGCCAGGCTCGAGCGGTATCGGAGAGGAACAGGGGGAGGTTGCGGATGATGAGGTTGTCATCGTCCGTTCCACCCAGGTGGCAGGCCAGCCGGTAGTCCGTGAGCCACAGTTCCGGTCTTGTCTCCCCCGAGTACTTTGTGATAGTAGTCGGGGTTCGGAACCGGGTCGGGAACGACGCCCATCGTATGGCACGGCTGAAAGCCTGCGGACCGGGTGGTTCGGGCGAGGGACTTCGATCCTCCCCGCTGTCGTAGCGTCCCCCACGCCTGGGGTGGTAGCCTCGGCGCACCCTCTCGTCGAGGTGGGTTCGACGGTTGCGGTGAGGGTGTTCGTTGCCGAGGCGACCCGGGGCCGCAGGCACTGTGTTGCGCGTGCGCCCGGTGTGGACTGAGGCTTCCCGCATGAATCGGGAAGTCGCGGCGCGATGTTCCGAGGGGTACCCCTGCCTTCGGGAGGCGGAGCTTTCGGCCCGTCGGACCGCGGCATCCTCCAGGAGATTCTTGAGCTCTCCCTGGATACGCCGCCCCTCGGTGGTTGATGGCTCCGGCATCGCGCGGAGAAGTATTGCCGCTGCAGCCAGGTTCTGGCCGACCCCACTGGAAACCGGTGGCGGCCTTACCCTGACATCGTCGGCGATGCGGTGCTGGATGCCCTGGGGTAGATGACGCACTTCTCCGGCCGGAGGTTGGTCCGCCCATTCCTGCCCAATGTCCCGGCGGAACGGCTCAAGTGTTCCTGCTCCCTCGTCGAGCCTGGCCTGCATCTCGCGGATTTGCTCGAGCTGTGGGTCATGACCCCCCGCCGGGACGGGGACCACAGCTAGCTCCCGAAGGATGTCAATGCGAGGCGCAGGCCTAGGGGGATCACCGTTTTCCGGCGTACCAAGATGGTTGCCTTCGCCGGGACCCCCTAGATCGACGTGGAAACATTCACGACTTGGGCCGCAGTCCTCGTTGCCGAGGCTGTGGCTACCGTCGGAACAGTCGGAAAGGCAGTAGTCGCATGCGGTCATGAAGTCCCGCATGGCACTAGGGTTGCCAAGCCCGGAGAAATCCCAACTGAAGTCGGGCTCGTCATCTTCCTCGGAGCCCGAGGGCTCGTAGGTCGAGACGGCTGTCAGCCAGTCCTAGGGTGTCCGCATACGATACCCCGGAGGGTTTGGACTCGCCTCTATGAGAGCGTCCACCGAAGCGAAGTCGCTTGGTGGGTTGAGGCTAAATCCGAAAGGCACGAGATGGGAGTCGGTCGGTACCTCTTGGTCGATGGGCGGTGACGAAGTCACGTCAGGGGTAGACTGCACCGTCGTCTCAGGTACGAGGGTGACGCCCAGCAAGTCTCTCGCGAGCATGCTGGTGTCGTCCGTTCGCTTGGAGTTGGCGTGTTGCGGGGAAACAGCGCTCGTCTTCGTCTCAGACGCGAGGTCGATGCCCGACGTGTCCCCCGTCGGGGCGCCGGTGCCGTCGACTCGCTCGACAGCCGACGAGGTGCCGCCTCCTGCTTGGCCTTGGTTGCCTCGCCTCCTCCTCCGTCGACGGGGGAGGGGACGGGACAAGCCCGAATGTTGTTCTTCCGCCATGTGGGGAAGACATCGTTGATTCTGCCGCCGGCGGGCGGGTTGTTGGCCGCCATTGTCGCCGTCGCGCGGCGGGGGAAGGAGTATCATGTCGTAGCTGCCGTCGAGGGACATGAACTCAAGACTCCCGAAACGGAGCACCGTCCCGGGCTGGAAAGGTTGCTGGAGACTGCCCATCTGGAGCTTGACGGGAAGCTGTTCGTCAACACGCAGCAGACCCCTACCTGGCGCACCAACTATCGACGTTTCGAATCCGGGGGGTCCCTGGACCGACGAGTAAATTGTCGCCGCGTGCCCCAGCCCAGATGGGTCGGCGCGAGACGGAGTGCGAAGGGGGGAGAGAAGCCGGAGGGAGACAGGCGTAAAAGGGGAAACCCGCGGCCTTCGTGTTTGTCCCGCGCCCAGGTCGGGTGCGCTTGCAGTAGGGGGTTACAAGCGTCCACGCGGGAGGGAGCGAGCGGCTTACGCGAGCGCCGTCCCGTCCTTCCCCGCGCGGCCAACCCTCTGTAAGAGGGCCCTGGACCTTCCTTTTATAGGCGTAAGGAAAGGATCCAGGTGTACAATGGGGGGTGTAGCAGTGTGCTAACGTGTCTAGCGGATGAGAGCTAGTGCCCTAAGTACATGCCATCGTGGCAGCCAGAGAGGTTTTGGCACCCGGTTCGTGTGGTGTCGTGGCCGTTGGAGGAGCGCTAGAGCCTGGCGGAAGGACAGCTGTCGGGGCTGTCGAGTCCTTGCTGACGTCCCCTTGCTTCCATAAGGGGGCTGAGAGCCGCCATCGTCATAGAGCATGCGGGGCGCCATCATTACTTGTTTACCGGGGCGAGCCAGATGGGACGCCGGTCTTGTTCCCCGTAGCCTGAGTTAGTTTGGGGTAGGGTAATGATGGCGCCTCCTGTGACGTGGTCGGTCCGAGCCCTAGGTTGGGCGAGGTGGAGGCTCCTCCGAGGTGGAGGTCGAGTCTGTCTTCCAAGGCCGAGGTCGAGTCCGAGCCCCTGGGTCGTGCGGGGCGGAGACCGTCGGCTGAGGCCAGGGCTGAGTCCGAGCCCTGGGGTCGAGCGAAGCGGAGTTCGTCGTCTTCCGGGGCTGAGCCCGAGTCCGAGCCCTGGGTCGGGCAAAGCGGAGTTCGTCGTCTTCCGGGGCTGAGTCCGAGTCTGAGCCCTGCGGTCGGGCGAAGCGGAGTTCGTCGTCTTCTGGGGCTGAGCCCGAGTCCGAGCCCTGGGGTCGGGCGAAGCGGAGTTCGTCGTCTATCGGGGCTGAGTTCGAGTCTGAGCCCTGGGGTCGGGCGAAGCGGAGTTTGTTGTCTTCCGGGGCTGAGCCCGAGTCCGAGCCCTGGGGTCGGGCGAAGCGGAGTTCATCGTCTTCCGGGGCTGAGCCCGAGTCCGAGCCCTTCGGGCGATGCAGAGTTTCCTATGGCGCCTGAGGCCGGACTTGGCTGCTGTCAGCCTCACTCTGTCGAGTGGCATAGCAGTCGGAGCGGCGCAGGCAGCGCTGTCCTCTTGTCAGGCCGGTCAGTGGAGCGGCGAAGTGACTACGGTCACTTCGGCTCTGTCGACTGAAGGGCGCGCGTCAGGATAAGGTGTCAGGCCACCTTTGCATCAAATGCTCCTGCGATACGGTCGGTCGGCGTGGCGACTTGGCCAAGGTTGCTTCTTGGTGAAGACTGGGCCTCGGGTGAGCCGAAGGTGTGTCAGTTGCTGGAGGGGGTCCTTGGGCGAGACGTAAATCCTCCGGGGTCGGCTGCCCTTGCCCGAGGCTGGGCTCGGGCGAGGCGAGATCGTGTCCCTTGAGTGGACCGATCCTTGACTTAATCGCACCCATCAGGCCTTTGCAGCTTTGTGCTGATGGGGGTTACCAGCTGAGATTAGGAGTCTTGAGGGTACCCCTAATTATGGTCCCCGACAGAACCCTTCTCAAGCTTCCTCACCACATTGTCACTTTATCTTGAGAAGTTGTGCTTTCTCCGAACCTTTTAACTAAATCACATCTTTATTTAACTTCTCAACTTCTTTGACCTCTTTGCTTTCTATAGAATTTGTCTCAATTGAATATTGTCTTGCTTGAGAAACACACTTGTTAGCACATGAAATATTTAATTGAGATGGTGCACAAGTGTGTTTGTGTGTGAGAGAGAGAGGTTGAATTAATTTACCGATGTAGTTACAACATCATGAACCACCTTAGACATAATATGAGATTCCATCAATTTCTGAATAAAATAATTAAGATCAACATAGTTGGCTTATATGATTCATACTTGCATGGGAGCTAACTCATTTTTCCTTGAACTCATTAATTTCCGTTTCTAATTGAGTAACAACAATAGAGAAGTTATTAACCAAATTATGCTCAATTCACAACTTTTCATACCTTTTGGTCATTGCCTTTAGATCTTTCAACTTGGAGATGAGAAACTCTTCTTGTATCTTAAGAGATTGATCTTGTTTCCCAATCTCCATTTATGGCTCATCATTCTTATCCACAAACTTCATGGAAATGATATTATCTTTGTCATTGAGATGATGAATGGTATAATTATCCTCAATCTCAATTTCATCTTCATATTTTTATTCTAAATTCTTCACCTTTTTATCAACCACCACATTTTGCCTTTTTGTTTTTGCTTTTCTAAGCCATGAAGCAAGTGTGGCAGGGAGATCTAGTAGTTGAAACTGTTGAAGAGGTGGACTCTTTGGATTGGAGAATATCTAAGTCTTACACTTGAGAAGTAACAACATTGGGCAAGATGACCAGTTTGGCACTAGATCTCGGCCTAACCGACATGATAGAATGGTAGACACACCTAGGATGGCTAGCTTTGCTAGTGTGGTAGCAAGCAAACCACTGGTAATGTAGTGGTGATGGTGTTTTTGTCCTTCTCTTTGCCATGCTCTTCATCACATTTGATTTGCCTAGAGTTTTCATATAGTTTGGCCCAAATGAGATGAGCATCCTTGATGGGATCGCAATCACAAAGAATTATCTCATCAATAATCTCTACACACATTATTCTTAATAATTTGATTATAACTTGAGCTTTGAGTTGCAAGCATGGAATGCCCTAAACTACAACAATCTCACAGGTTAGACCCATAGCCCACAAAGTATCAAGAACATGTGATAACAAAGAAGATAAGTTTGAGCCTTCCTCATGGAGTATCTAAAAAATACCTCACACGTTGTAGACATCTTGTCGGGGACCATAATTAGGGGTACCCTCAAGACGCCTAATTCTCAGCTGGTAACCCCCATCAGCATAAAGCTACAGAGGCCTGATGGGTGCGATTAAGTCAGGGATCAGTCCATACGAGCGACTCGATCACGCCTCGCCCGAGCCTAGCCTTGGGCAAGGGCAGCCGACCCCGAGGGGTTTCCGTCTCGCCCGAGGCCCCCCCTTTTAACGGCGGACACATCTCCGGCTCGCCCGAGGCCTTGTCTTCGCTAAGAAGCAACCCTGACTAAATCGCCGCGCCGACCGACCGAGTCGCAGGAGCATTTAACGCAAAGGTAGCCTGACACCTTTATCCTGACGCGCGCCCCCCGACAGAGCCGAAGTGACCGCCGTCACTTCACCGCTCCACTGACTGGTCTGACAGAAGAACAGCGCCGCCTGCGCCACTCCGACTGCAGTGCCACTTGACAGAGTGAGACTGACAGGCAGTCAGGCCTTGCCAAAGGCGCCATAGGAAGCTCCGCCCGACCCAGGGCTCGGACTCGGGCAAGGCCCCGGAAGACGGCGAACTCCGCTCCGCCCGACCCAGGGCTCGGACTCGGGCTAAGCCCCGGAAGACGGCGAACTCCGCTCCGCCCGACCCAGGGCTCGTACTCGGGCTAAAGCCCCGGAAGACGGCGAACTCCGCTCCGCCCGACCCAGGGCTCAGACTCGGGCTAAGGCCCCGGAAGACGGCGAACTCCGCTCCGCCCGACCCAGGGCTCGGACTCGGGCTAAGGCCCCGGAAGACGGCGAACTCCGCTCTGCCCGACCCAGGGCTCGGACTCGGGCTAGGCCCCAGAAGACGACGAACTCCGCTCCGCCCGACCCAGGGCTCGGACTCGGGCTAGGCCCCAGAAGACGACAAACTCCGCTTCGCCCGACCCCAGGGGTCGGACTCCGCCCTGGCCTCGGCCGAACGACCTCCGCCTCGCCCGACCCAGAAGCTCGGGCTCGGCCTCGGCCATGGAAGACAGACTCAACCTCGGCTTCGGAGGAGCCTCCACGTCGCCCGACCTAGGGCACAGGCCCGCCACGTCAACAGGAAGCGCCATCATCACCCTACCCCGAGCCGACTCGGGCCGCAGAGAACAAGACTGGTGTCCCATCTGGCTAGCTCCGCCAGATAGGCAATGATGGCGCCCCGCTAGCCCTGTGACGACGGCGGCTCTCAGCTCCCTTACGGAAGCAGGGGGACGTCAGCAAGGACCCAACCGCTCTGACAGCTGTCCCTCCGCCAGGCTCCGTTGCTCCTCCGACAGCCACGACACCACACCAGCTGGGTGCCAAGATCTCTCCGGCTGCCACATTGGCATGTACTTAGGGCGTTAGCTCTCCCCCGCTAGACACGTAGCACTCTGCTACACCCCCATTGTACACCTGGATCCTCTCCTTACGCCTATAAAAGGAAGGACCAGGGCCTTCTTAGAGAAGGTTGGCCGCGCGGGGACGAGGACGGGACAGGCGCTCTCTTGGGGCCGCTTGCTTCCCTCACCCGCGTGGACGCTTGTAACCCCCTACTGCAAGCGCACCCGACCTGGGCGCGGGACGAACACGAAGGCCGCGGGATCTCCACCTCTCTCACGCCCGTCTCCGGCCACCTCGCTTCCCCCCTTCGCGCTCGCCCACGCGCTCGACCCATCTGGGCTGGGGCACGCGGCACACTCACTCGTCGGCTTAGGGACCCCCCGGTCTCGAAACGCCGACAGTTGGCGCGCCAGGTAGGGCCTGCTGCGTGTTGACGAGCAGTTTCCCGTCAAGTTCCAGATGGGCAGTCTCCAACAACCTCTCCAACCCGGGACGGTGCTCCGTTTCGGGAGTCTTGAGTTCATGTCCCTCGACGGCAGCTACGACATGATACTCCTTCCACCGCCGCGCGACGACTACAATGGCGGCCGACAACCCGCCCGCCGGCGGCGGAATCGACGACATCTTCCCCGCGTGGTGGAAGAACAACATTCGAGCTCGCCCCGTCCTCTCCCCCGCCATCGGAGGAGGAGGCGGGGCAACCAAGGCCGAGCGGGAGGCCGCGCTTCGTCGGCTGTCGAGCGAATCGACGTCCCCAGCGCCCCAACGGGGGGCGCGTCGGGCGTCGACCTCGCGTTTGAGACGAAGGCGAGCGCCGTCCCCCCGCGACACGCCAATCCCGAGCAAGTGGACGACGCCAGCGCGCTCGCGGAGGGCCTGCAGGACGTCGCCCTCGTACCTAAGACGACGGCGCAATCAATCCTCGACGTGACTATGTCGCTCCTCGTCGACCGAAAGGTACTGACTGATTCCCATCCTACGTCATTTCGACTCGGCCTCAACCCGCCTAGCGACCTCGCTTTGGCGGGCGCTCTCGTTGAGGCGAGTGCAACCCCTCTGGGGTTTCGTATGCGGTCGCCTTGGGACCGATTGACGGAAGTCTCGACCTACGGGCCCTCTGGGTCCGAGGAAGATGACGATCCCAGCATCTGCTGGGATTTCTCTGGATTTGGCAACCCCAGTGCCATGCGGGACTTTATGACCGCATGTGACTACTGCCTCTCCGACTGTTCCGACAGTAGCCGCAGCCTTGACGACAAGGACTGCGGCCCAAGTCGCGAATGTTTCCACGTCGAGCTAGGGGATCCCTCCGAAGGCAACCATCTCGGCATGCCGGAGGACGGTGATCTCCCTAGGCCGGTGCCTCGCGCCGACATCCCGCGGGAGCTAGCTGTGGTCCCCGTTCCGGCGGGGGGTCACGACCCACAGCTCGAGCAAGTCCGCGGGGCGCAGGCCAGGCTTGACGAGGGAGCGGGAGCGCTCGAGTCGATCCGCCGGGACGTCGGGCAGGTATGGGCGAGCCAACCCCCGGCCGGAGAAATACGTCACCTGCCCCAGGGTTTCCAGCACCGCGTCGCGAACGACGTCAGGGTCAGGCCGCCACCCGCATCCAGCGGGGCCGGTCAGAACCTGGCAGCTGCAGCAATGCTCCTCCACGCGATGCCGGAGCCATCAACCACCGAGGGTCGGCGAATCCAGGGAGAGCTCAAGAATCTCCTGGAAGGCGCTGCGGCCCGACGGGCCGAGAGCTCTGCCTCCCGAAGGCAGGGATACCCCTCGGAACCTCATGCCGTGACTTCCCGATCCATGCGGGAAGCCTCGGTCTACACCGGGCGCACGCGCAACACCGCGCCTGCGGCCCCGGGCCACCTCGGCAACGAGCACCATCGTCGCGACCGTCGGACCCACCTCGACGAAAGGGTGCGCCGAGGCTACCACCCCAGGCGTGGGGGACGCTACGACAGCGGGGAGGATCGGAGTCCCTCTCCCGAACCACCCGGTCCGCAGGCCTTCAGCCGGGCCATCCGGCGGGCACCGTTCCCGACCCGTTTCCGACCCCCGGCTACTATCACAAAGTACTCGGGGGAAACGAGGCCGGAATTGTGGCTCGCGGACTACCGCCTGGCCTGCCAACTGGGTGGAACGGACGACGACAACCTCATCATCCGCAACCTCCCCCTGTTCCTCTCCGATACTGCTCGCGCCTGGTTGGAACACCTGCCTCCGGGGCAGATCTCCAACTGGGATGATTTGGTCCAAGCCTTCGCCGGCAATTTCCAGGGCACGTACGTGCGCCCTGGGAATTCCTGGGACCTCCGAAGCTACCGGCAACAGCCGGGAGAGTCTCTTCGGGACTACATCCAGCGATTCTCGAAGCAGCGCACCGAGCTACCCAACATCACCGACTCAGATGTCATCGGCGCGTTCCTTGCCGGCACCACCTGCCGCGACCTGGTGAGCAAGTTGGGTCGCAAGACCCCCACCAGGGCGAGCGAGCTGATGGACATCGCCACCAAGTTCGCCTCTGGCCAGGAGGCGGTCGAGGCCATCTTCCGAAAGGACAAGCAGCCCCAGGGCCGCCCGTCGGAAGAGGCTCCCGAGGCGTCTACTCCGCGCGGCGCCAAGAAGAAAGGCAAGAAGAAGTCACAAGCGAAACGCGACACCGCCGACGCGGATCTTGTCGCCGCTGCCGAGTACAAGAACCCTCGGAAGCCCCCCGGAGGTGCTAACCTCTTCGACAAGATGCTCAAGGAGCCGTGCCCCTACCATCAGGGGCCCGTCAAGCACACCCTCGAGGAGTGCGTCATGCTTCGGCACCACTTCCACAAGGCCGGGCCACCCGCAGAGGGTGGCAGGGCCCGCGACGACGACAAAAAGGAAGATCACCAAGCAGGAGAGTTCCCCGAGGTCCGCGACTGCTTCATGATCTACGAAGGGCATACGGCGAATGCCTCAGCTCGGCATCGCAAGCAAGAGCGCCGGGAGGTCTGCTCGGTGAAGGTGGCGGCGCCAGTCTACGTAGACTAGTCCGGCAAGCCCATCACTTTCGACCAAGCTGACCACCCCGACCACGTGCCGAGCCCGGGGAAATACCCGCTCGTCGTCGACCCCATCGTCGGCGACGTCAGGCTCACTAAGGTCCTGATGGATGGGGGCAGCTGCCTCAACATCATCTACGCCGAGACCCTCAGGCTCCTGCGCGTCGATCTGTCCTCCGTCCGAGCAGGCGCTGCGCCCTTCCACGGGATCATTCCTGGGAAGCGCGTCCAGCCCCTCGGACGGCTCGACCTCCCCGTCTGCTTCGGAACGCCCTCCAACTTCCGAAGGGAGATTTTGACATTCGAGGTGGTCGGGTTCCGAGAAACCTACCACGCGATATTGGGGAGGCCATGCTACGCGAAGTTCATGGCCGTCCCCAACTACACCTACCTGAAGCTCAAGATGCCGGGACCCAACAGGGTCATCACCGTCGGCCCCACGTACAAACACGCGTTCGAATGTGACGTGGAGTGCGTGGAGTACGCCGAGGCCCTCGCCGAGTCCGAGGCCCTCGCCAAGTCCGAGGCCCTCCTCGCCGACCTGGAGAGCCTCTCCAAAGAGATGCCAGACGTGAAGCGCCATGCCGGCAACTTCGAGCCAGTGGAGACGGCTAAGACCGTCCCCCTCGACCCCAGTGGCGACACCTCCAAGCAGATCCGGATCGGTTCCGGGCTCGACCCCAAATAGGAAGCAGTGCTCGTCGACTTTCTCCGCGCAAACGCCGACGTCTTTGCGTGGAGTCCCTCGGACATGCCCGGCATACCGAGGAATGTCGCCGAGCACTCGCTGGATATTCGGGCCGGAGCCCGACCCGTCAGGCAGCCTCTGCGCCGATTCGACGAGGAGAAGCGCAGAGCGATAGGCGAGGAGATCCACAAGCTAATGGCAGCCGGGTTCATCAAAGAGGTATTCCATCCCGAATGGCTCGCCAACCCGGTGCTTGTGAGAAAGAAAGGGGGGAAATGACGGATGTGTGTAGACTACACTGGTCTCAACAAAGCATGTCTGAAGGTTCCCTACCCTCTGCTTCGCATCGATCAAATCGTGGATTCCACTGCTGGGTGTGAAACCCTGTCTTTCCTCGATGCCTACTCAGGGTATCATCAAATCAAGATGAAAGAGTCCGACCAGCTCGCGACTTCTTTCATCACGCCCTTCGGCATGTATTGCTATGTCACCATGCCGTTCGGTTTGAGGAATGCGGGTGCGACGTACCAGCGGTGCATGAACCATGTGTTCGGCGAACACATCGGTCGTACGGTCGAGGCCTACGTCGATGACATCGTAGTCAAGACAAGGAAAGCCTCCGACCTCCTCTCCGACCTTGAAGTGACATTCCGGTGTCTCAAGGCAAAGGGCGTCAAGCTCAATCCCGAGAAGTGTGTCTTCGGGGTGCCCCGAGGCATGCTCCTGGGGTTCATCGTCTCCGAGCGGGGCATCGAAGCCAACCCGGAGAAGATCGCAGCCATCACCAGCATGGGGCCCATCAAGGACTTAAAAGGTGTACAGAGGGTCATGGGATGTCTCGCGGCCTTGAGCCGTTTCATCTCACGCCTCGGCGAAAGAGGCCTGCCTCTGTACCGCCTCTTAAGGAAGGCCGAGTGCTTCACTTGGACCCCTGAGGCCGAGGAAGCTCTCGGGAACCTGAAGGCGCTCCTCACCAAGGCGCCTATCTTGGTACCCCCAGCTGATGGAGAAGCCCTCTTGGTCTACGTCGCCGCGACCACTCAGGTGGTTAGCGCCGCGATTGTGGTCGAAAGGCAAGAAGAGGGGCATGCATTGCCCGTTCAGAGGCCAGTTTACTTCGTCAGCGAGGTACTGTCCGAAACCAAGATCCGCTACCCACAAGTTCAGAAGCTGCTGTACGCAGTGATCCTGACGAGGCGGAAGTTGCGACACTACTTCGAGTCTCACCCGGTAACTGTGGTGTCATCCTTCCCCCTGGGGGAGATCATCCAGTGCCGAGAGGCCTCGGGCAGGATTGCGAAGTGGGCGGTGGAAATCATGGGTGAGACCATCTCGTTCGCACCTCGGAAGGCCATCAAGTCCCAAGTCTTGGCGGACTTCATAGCCGAATGGGTCGACACCCAGCTACCGACGGCTCCGATCCAACCGGAGCTCTGGACCATCTTTTTCGACGGGTCGCTGATGAAGACGGGAGCCGGCGCGGGCCTACTCTTCATCTCGCCCCTCGGGAAACACCTACGCTACGTGCTACGCCTCCATTTCCCGGCGTCCAACAATGTGGCTGAGTACGAAGCTCTGATCAACGGATTGCGAATCGCCATCGAGCTAGGGGTCCGACGCCTCGACGCTCACGGCGACTCGCAGCTCGTCATCGACCAAGTCATGAAGAACTCCCACTGTCGCGACCCGAAGATGGAGGCCTACTGCGATGAGGTTCGGCGCCTGGAAGACAAGTTCTACGGGCTCGAGCTTAACCACATCGCTCGGCGCTACAACGAGACTGCGGACGAGCTGGCAAAAATAGCCTCGGGGCGAACGACGGTTCCCCCGGACGTCTTCGCCCAGGATCTGCACCAACCCTCCGTCAAGATCAACGACACGCCCGAACCCGAGGCACCCTCGGTCCAGCCCAAGGTACCCTCGGTCCAGCCCGAGGCGTCCTCGGTTCAGCCCGAGGTACCCTTGGCCCCCGAGGGCGAGGCGCTGCGCATCGAGGAAGAGCGAAGCGGGGCCACGCCTGATCGAGATTGGCAGACCCCGTACCTGCAATATCTCCGCCAAGGAGAGCTACCCCTCGACCAAGCCGAGGCTCGGCGGGTAGCGCGACGCGCCAAGTCGTTCGTCTTGCTGGGCGATGAGAAGGAGCTCTACCACTGCAGCCCCTCGGGCATCCTCCAGCGATGCATCTCCATCGCCGAAGGTCAGGAACTCCTGCAAGAGATACACTCGGGGCTTGCGGCCATCACGCAGCGCCTCGAGCCCTCGTCGGGAATGCTTTCCGGCAAGGCTTCTACTGGCCAACGGTGGTGGCTGACGCCACTAGAATTGTCCGCACCTGCGAAGGGTGTCAATTCTATGCGAAGCAGACCCACCTGCCCGCTCAGGCTCTGCAGACGATACCCATCACCTGGCCCTTTGCTGTGTGGGGTCTGGACCTCGTCGGTCCCTTGCAGAAGGCGCCCGGAGGCTACACGCACCTGCTGGTCGCCGTCGACAAATTCTCCAAGTGGATCGAGGTCCGACCCCTGAACAGCATCAGGTCCGAGCAGGCGATGGCGTTCTTCACCAACATCATCCATCGCTTCGGGGTCCCAAACTCCATCATCACCGACAACGGCACCCAGTTCACCGGCAGAAAATTCTTGGATTTTTGCGAGGATCACCACATCCGGGTGGACTGGGCTGCCGTAGCTCATCCCATGTCGAATGGGCAAGTAGAGCGTGCCAACGGCATGATTCTACAAGGGCTCAAGCCTCGGATTTACAACGACCTCAACAAGTTCGGCAAGCGATGGATGAAGGAACTCCCCTCGGTGGTCTGGAGCCTGAGGACAACGCCGAGCCGAGCCACGGGTTTCACGCCGTTCTTCCTGGTCTACGGGGCCGAGGCCGTCTTGCCCACTGACCTGGAATACGGCTCCCCGAGGACGAGGGCATACGACGATCAAAGCAACCAAGCTAGCCGAGAAGACTCGCTGGACCAGCTGGAAGAGGCTCGGGACAGGGCCTTACTACACTCGGCGCGGTATCAGCAGTCCCTGCGACGCTACCACGCCCGAGGGGTCCGACCCCGAGACCTCCAGGTGGGCGACCTGGTGCTTCGGCTGCGGCAAGACGCCCGAGGGAGGCACAAGCTCACGCCCCCCTGGGAGGGGCCATTCGTCATCGCCAAAGTTCTGAAGCCCGGAACGTACAAGCTGGCCAACAGTCAAGGCGAGGTCTACGGCAACGCTTGGAACATCCAACAGCTACGTCGCTTCTACCCTTAAGATGTTTCCTAGTTGTTCATATACCTCGCACCCACGCAAAGTTTAGTCAACAAGGAAGGGTCGGCCTCGCCTCGGCAAAGCCCGACCCTCCCTCGGGGGCTAAAAGGGGGGAAACCCCCTCTGCGTCAAAATTTTCCTCGAAAAAAGATCTCTTTTACCAGAATATCTTTCGTGCTTTTTGACTACTTCGAAAAGTGGGTCCTGGAAACGACGGAGTACACGTAAGCAGCCAAGGCTGACCGAGCCGAGGGACTCCTACGCCTCCGGGATACGGATACCTCACTCATCACCTTCTGCGATAAGTAACTCGCTTTCGGATAAAGTGGCTCCGCGGATCGAACAAGTCTTTACGTTCGGAAGCCCTTCTGCCGAAGCGATCCTTCGAGCCTTCTCGACCGAGTCGGTGACAGGGCCTCATGGACGGGTGAAAGTATGCGTAAGCGGCAAGGCCGACCGAGCCGAGGGACTCCCACGCCTCCGGGATACGGATACCTCACTCATCACCTTCCGCGAGAAGCAACTCTCGCTCGCACAAACATCCCTGTTACCGACAAAAAGTCCAGATACTCGAAACAAGAGGAAAAGAGACGCAGCTTTACAACGCAGCGAGAGTGTGTGTTCTGGCCTCGGCGGCCGCACAAGGCACACGCTACAAGACAATCTGATCCTGCAGGCAAGGGTCTTCACGCTGGAAGGGAGCTGCAACACCCTCGGCATCGACGACACCTTCGGCGAGGCCCGACCTAGCCTCGGACGGCGACGCGGTCCGAGGTTCTCCGCTCCGAAGGACGACGTCATCACCACGCCCGGGCAATCGCTCCCAGGGACTTCTCCGGGAATCCGGCCCGAGCAGGCGGCTCAGCCGGTCACCCCTGGGGCCTCGGCCAACCATCTTCCAAGGGCGCCAGCCCGACCTGAGGCCTCGGCTGATCAACTCCGGCATCGGTCCCGCTGACGGACAACCCGACTAGGCTCCGGCCAACCAGGTTTCATTTTCGAGCCGACTCCGCCTCTGTTCATACTGATATCGCTACCCCTGGCCTCGGCTCGTCGAAGAGCGGCCGAGGGGTCTCTTTAACTAAGCTAGAGGAGCCTCGGACAGCAAGGCCGATCGAGCCGAGGGACTCCTACGCCTCCGGGATACGGATACCTCACTCGTCACCTTGACACGGGGCGACTCATGCTTGGTGAAGCGGTTCAGATAATCAACAGACGAGTCTTAGCGCTCAAAAATGAGAAGAAAACACGGCTCCGTGCCGTAATTACATACATGTTCAGGCCCCGAAAGCCAAAATGAAAAAAACCCTGGCATTCAAAGTGCCATACAAACGGAACTCCGGTTCCCCCTCCGCAGGTACGAACAACCCCACTCGATAAGGGCGGGCCTGCGGGGCTACAGAAGACTGACGAGCGGCTCGCCGCCGCCTGCTCTGACTACGACGACAACGGCCCTCACTCCGGATGGCCGAACTGCAGCAGCGCAGGCCTCAGGGTAGGCACTGCTGCAGTCTTGCCCTCGCCCATGCCGACGCTCGAGGGGCGAGGACAAGTACAAAGAGCCGGAGGCCCGAAGCGCGGATGGTGGCGGTGATCCCGTCGGCGACGGGGACTTCTCGAGCCGCCTCCGCCTCGGCACCGACGGCAGGAGCCATCAGCCCTCCGGCAGATCCCCACTCAAATCCTCCCGGACGAGTGGGGCACCGACCTCTGCGTGAGGGCGCCGTCCCGGTGCAAAGGCAGGACCACCCCAGAACACGAACGCCGCCCTAGCAGCGTGCGGCATCTAGGGTGGTCCTCCCGTGTACACGGCGCGGCAGCCGCCCTCCTGCAGAAGGGGCCGTCGGGAGCCAAGCCGGCGAACCCGACACGCTAGAGGTGACGACGCCTGCCGTCGACCAGCCCCGCGTTGTCGAAGTCCGGGCCGCCCGCAGGGCCAGTGAGCGCCCTCTCCCTCGAATGCCGCGGGAGAGGATGACCCACGAACCCGCGCGGGAGGTAGAGCGCCGGCTCAGCCCGGCACCCACCCCAGCGAGGATGATGAACATCCTTGAAGCTGAGGCTGGGACCAAGATCGCAGCCCGGCTTGCTCCTCCCCACCCAGGAGCTGGTGGTCACCGTCTCGGGTGACCACCAGCGAAGGGGAGCAACCGGGCTGTGTGATGAAAATCCTTGAGGCCGAACGATGGCTGAAAGGTACCAACTCCCACGGAGTTGCGTCCCTCCGACGACGAGGCGAAAAGACGGCGGGTTCCCCCCATCCGGGGGCTTGGAAGGTGGAAAGACGCGACGCATAAGGGAGGAAGAAGACATGGTCGCCTTCTGAAAGGGGTCGCTCTCCTTTTAAAGGCAACTCTCCCTGCTTGCGCCCCCAACCGTCACGGGCTGAGTCTTCTCCAACACGCTCCAAAGCCCTCCCCTGCGGCGCGGGGGCTGGGTCCCGCATGTCATGCAGACCGGCTCCGAGCAGAAGAAGCCAAACCGCCGCGCGTGGTGCACGCAACCGCCCAGCGGTTACAAGTGACCCTCCACTTTTGCCCAGACCAACGGGCGAAAGGGGCGAGCAGCCATGCAGGCGGCATGCAACCGCGCCAAGTGGACGCGCTTCTCCGACTCCCGACACGCCAGCATGGAGGCCCAGGCCCATGCGTCGCTCAACCAGCGCGCCGGATGCTGCATGCAAGCAACTGCACCGCCACTTGCGCCACCACCGCGCCTCCTCGATTGCGGAACCAATACCGCGACTCGAGGTGACCCAGCGCGCGACCCAGCAGCGCCAGCCTGACGCGGCGACCAACACGGCCAAAAGTGGGACGGCAGTAATGACGGTGGCAGGCGCGCGGGAGCAGCGGTCACGTCGTCAGCCAAGCTCACGTCCCATCCGGGGGCAGCAAGGGAACCCCCTCTCACGGCGTGAAGACACCACGCCCGTGATCCGTTCCTCGAACGGCTCGCGCACGCGCAACGGCTGCCCCGCCAACTACTCGCCCCGTCGCATTAACTCCGCGGCTGGACAGGCGGCGCTTCTGGCAGGAGCAGCGGGCGACGCTTCGCCTTCGCCGTAACAACCGCGCCAGAAAAGGTACGCCGCGCCGTTCGGTTTCGTATCCTTTTCCCTTTTTTCCTCTTTCTCTATCTCTTGCGACAGGGACCGGGAAAGGGGGATACTCCGAAAGGGATCCTTCCCTATGAAGAAACCAGGCTCCGAGCCTCCTTACTGATCAGAGGTTCGAAGGCTGGCCTTCCGAGGGGTTCAACAGCCGCCTCAGATCGCGTGGGCCCGACACCCACTACTGGTCAGAGGTTCGAAGGCCGGCCCCCCGAAGGGTTCCACGGCCGCCTCAGGCTACTCGGGCTCCGTGCCCATTACTGATCAGGGGTTCGAAGGCTGGCCCCCGAAGGGTTCACAGTCGCCTCAGACGCCGAGCGAGGGATGACCAGGGGTACGTTCGATACATAACCAAGGCTCGGGCTGCGCTCCCGAGGTACCCTAGGACATTTCCGAGACCAGCGGGAGCGATCTTGTAACGGAATCCCATCGGAGGGAGGCATCGAGCCCTCAGACCCCGTCGCCAGGGGACCGGGTCCGACAGATCACCCGCAGGTACTTTTGGGCGTGCCTCTGGGCCCCTAGCCGACCCCCAACGAACGGGGCACGGACGTCCACTCGGATTACCCGCTTGCAGCTCACCGGAGACACCATGTTTGGTGCCCATCGAGGGTAACATGGCGCACTCCCCCCCTCCTCCTTGCGGAAAGGCGACGTAGGGGCGTATGTAAAAAAGCCGAGTCTGTCCCTGATCGCCTTCTCGCCCTGTGCGGAGGCTCGGGGGCTGCTCTCGCAAACCCGGCTCCGGCCGAACCGTTGACAGCGTCAACATACCAGCCCGAGAACTTGGGCCCCGACCGTGCACCTGGGCTACGGCCAGTTCGCATGAGGGACCACCAGACCAGCCGAAGCATTACGCGAGGCATTAAGACCTCGAAGGAGTGAAACCACTACTCCGAGGCCTCGGGGGCTACACCCGGCGGGTGCGCTCGCGCGCACCCACCGGAACAAAATGCAACCGAGAAAGGCTGGTTCCCTTGCAAAAAAGTGCGAACGAAAGCCTCCAAGCGAGTGCTAACACTCCCTTCGAGGCTCGGGGGCTACTGTCGGGGACCATAATTAGGGGTACCCTCAAGACGCCTAATTCTCAGCTGGTAACCCCCATCAGCATAAAGCTGCAGAGGCCTGATGGGTGCGATTAAGTCAGGGATCAGTCCATACGAGCGACTCAATCACGCCTCGCCCGAGCCTAGCCTCGGGCAAGGGCAGCCGACCCCGAGGGGTTTCCGTCTCGCCCGAGGCCCCCCTTTTAACGGCGGACACATCTCCGGCTCGCTCGAGGCCTTGTCTTCGCTAAGAAGCAACCCTGACTAAATCGCCGCGCCGACCGATCGAGTCGCAGGAGCATTTAACGCAAAGGTAGCCTGACACCTTTATCCTGACGCGCGCCCCCCGGCAGAGCCGAAGTGACCGCCGTCACTTCGCCGCTCCACTGACTGGTCTGACAGAAGGACAGCGCCGCCTGCGCCACTCCGACTGCAGTGCCACTTGACAGAGTGAGACTGACAGGCAGTCAGGCCTTGCCAAAGGCGCCATAGGAAGCTCCGCCCGACCCAGGGCTCGGACTCGGGCAAGGCCCCGGAAGACGGCGAACTCCGCTCCGCCCGACCCAGGGCTCGGACTCGGGCTAAGCCCCGGAAGACGGCGAACTTCGCTCCGCCCGACCCAGGGCTCGGACTCGGGCTAAAGCCCCGGAAGACGGCGAACTCCGCTCCGCCCGACCCAGGGCTCGGACTCGGGCTAAGGCCCCGGAAGACGGCGAACTCCGCTCCGCCCGACCCAGGGCTCGGACTTGGGCTAGGCCCCAGAAGACGACGAACTCCGCTCCGCCCGACCCAGGGCTCGGACTCGGGCTAGGCCCCAGAAGACGACGAACTCCGCTTCGCCCGACCCCAGGAGTCGGACTCCGCCCTGGCCTCGGCCGAACGACCTCCGCCTCGCCCGACCCAGAAGCTCGGGCTCGGCCTCGGCCATGGAAGACAGACTCGACCTCGGCTTCGGAGGAGCCTCCACGTCGCCTGACCTAGGGCACAGGCCCGCCACGTCAATAGGAAGCGCCATCATCACCCTACCCCGAGCCGACTCGGGCCGCAGAGAACAAGACTGGTGTCCCATCTGGCTAGCTCCGCTAGATAGGCAATGATGGCGCCCCGCTAGCCCTGTGACGACGGCGGCTCTCAGCTCCCTTACGGAAGCAGGGGGACGTCAGCAAGGACCCAACCGCTCCGACAGCTGTCCCTCCACCAGGCTCCGTTGCTCCTCCGACAACCACGACACCACACCAGCTGGGTGCCAAGATCTCTCCGGCTGCCACATTGGCATGTACTTAGGGCGCTAGCTCTCCCCCGCTAGACACGTAGCACTCTGCTACACCCCCATTGTACACCTGGATCCTCTCCTTACGCCTATAAAAGGAAGGACCAGGGCCTTCTTAGAGAAGGTTGGCCGCGCGGGGACGAGGACGGGACATGCGCTCTCTTGGGGCCGCTCGCTTCCCTCACCCGCGTGGACGCTTGTAACCCCCTACTGCAAGCGCACCCGACCTGGGCGCGGGACGAACACGAAGGCCGCGGGATCTCCACCTCTCTCACGCCCGTCTCCGGCCACCTCGCTTCCCCCCTTCGCGCTCGCCCACGCGCTCGACCCATCTGGGCTGGGGCACACGGCACACTCACTCGTCGGCTTAGGGACCCCCCGGTCTCGAAACGCCGACACATCTATACTCACAAGCAATTAAGCTTGACCGTGAGACCTTGCTCTAATACCAATAAGGACTTGTTTGTTGCCTACAGGGGCGAATAGTCTCTACAAAATTTCTTAAGAAATATTAACGCATACAAAAACTATTTGGAACAACTCATACAGAAAAGTTGGCCTAGCTTATTATACACCCTTACCTAGACGGGGTTCCCTTATTAGCTGGGGCATAATGCCCAACTTGGCCTAGTCAAGTTTGTAGAGCCACCTGGCTGGCTTTGTTATTTTTCGAGCCCCCCTTGGAACTTTTGAGGTGCACAACACTTAAGGCGCTTCAAGCATTCCAACTCTTGAAATGTTGATGCAACTTGGTGTGTGGTTTTCTTATGAGTTAATGAATACATTTATACACTTTATGCAATCAAAAATAAGAACCAATGTGAGGCAAATCAAAGGAGAGGCATACATATTTGTTTGACCAGAGTTTAGGCCACCCAAAGGTGTCCTACATCTCCGTTATGGAAGCCTAGGAGTGACCAACCAAGGTCTACTCATGGAGGACCCAAAACAATCTCTCTCGACCTTTTCACTAAGGAGTCATCTTCTCTCTTTTAGTGGGAAGACTGATTGTTAGTCACCTATCAAGATTCCTAAGAACCAAAATAGGACAACACCATTAAAGTGACATAGTCTCCTTCCCTTTAATCCACTCATGAAGAACAAATAGATTAAAGGGAGAAGATTGAAATATACCTGAATGTATATTGAATGTTAGAATAATACATTGGAAGTTTATTTATTTATTCATCTTTCTTCAATTACAATTGATTACATACCATCGGAATGTTCGAAGGATGTTCGAAGACATTGATGTCTCAGACCTTTGGATGCGGATCATTATGTGGTCACCTGAGTGCGTGAACAGTAAAAAGGTGTCCTTGTGCATAGACATTGTACTCCTTATAGGTAGAACTTGACATACAACTTCATATGAAATTATATTTATGTCCTTAGATCCTATACATATGATTTACAGAGGTTGATTGGGGTGGTGTTGTTTTTCCTCATAGAAACATGTTGCACACGTCACTTGAGTTTCCCTTCATCCCCTCAGCTATATGCTTCGGGTTTGGAGCGTTCCATCATGCTTCGTTTGAGCTATGATGCCAAAGCTTTCACCTTCGTGTTGTACTCATGGATAATGTCACCAGTCAGGCTGGATGTTTAGGTTTACCCGAAATTTTGGGTCAGGTTTTTCGAGTTTTTTTTATATTTCGAGTTTCCAGAAGTTGAACCCAAACTCGAACTCATAATTCGGGTACCCACAATTACTGATTCAGGTAACTTTAAACTACTCAATATTACCAAACCATCACAGAACGACACACATAATTGGCAATGGTCCACTAGCAGAAAGCAAGAGCACACAGTCCACACAGTGAAACAGACACACACCGGCACACGTCCAGTAGCAGTGCATAACAAGCACACGACACAGTCCACTACCCCACTAGGCACTAGCAGTCCACACACGAACACAATTACACACCTCCAGTCCTCCACTATCCACAAACTCCACACAACACACAACAGTGACAGCACACGCCAGACCCAGACGACACAGTAGCAGGATAGCAGCACAAGCACACACATTCCAGCAGGTAGCATGCAACAACAGTGCAGAACACGGTAGCTGCACAATGAGCATCACAACTCCACGGCACAGTAACAGGCAGCAGCTTATCTCCATGCCTTCACTCCAGACTCCACAATCCAACAATCCAATGTCCAAACTACAGGCCTACCAAGTACCAGTAGCAATGCAACAACCAATTGAGGGATAATATACCAGCAACAAGGTAGCAACCAAATGAATAAATGAAGCAATATTATACCAGGTACCGACAGGAACGAATCCCCAACAGTGAAAAACAAAGAAACAACTGAGATGTAGATGTTCTAGGGATGGTGTTGCTTCATGTTCCTGTTGTTGCTTCTTGTTTTCCTTTTCCTTTAGCACCAAATTCGTCTTCTAGTTTTGCACTGAGATGAAGCATTGCCTGGTTAATATTTTTTGATATTCAATGAACCATTGAATAATGATGAAACAAAAAATAAGGAATGATATACCTTTTTCCAATATGGTTAATTCTTCAAGATTTTCTTCAATATCAATAAGTGTTGACCACCTCAACCAATCTTGTGCACTTAGCATGCCTAATAATGTCTTTATCATATTTTATCTTAATAAAATGTTGTCATACATCTGACCTTGGTGCTATTTCCTTCCTACCCCGTCCTTACTCAACTCATGTTCCTCTTGTCCAGCTATTACATCCTATGACTGAGATGCTGATGCAACTACATTATGAATATGTGAACATTTTAGTACCAAGTGCAACTTATTCAAACTCCATATCTATGTGCTCCTCAATTTATGGCATCTATATAACAATGTAATCACAAAATACTAGTGTTACACTATTATCTAACCATATCTACTTCCAAACTACCTTCTAATGCATAAGAAAAAATAATCTACAAGTACAAACAAGAATACCTTCAATCCTTGATATCTTCCTGTACCTGGTCTCCTAGGAGGTGGCCTGTGGGGGTTTGGGAGTGGCAGCGTGCCGGTGAGGGCATGTGGTCGGTGTGCGGTGGCACACCTACACTGCGCGGCTGGCTGCGCCTAGGACTAGAAGGTGGCGGCATGTTGAGGTTAGCGTGTGGCGCACCGGCCATTGGGCCACCGACGCCTGGGAGCCTAGGAGCTAGGAGGTCATCAGCGTAGTGTGGGTGCGTGGCGGTCGTTGTAGGTGAGTAGGTGGCAATGGGGGCGAGTCACTGGCGCTGAGTAGCCCGAGGTGGCAAGGAGCCTAGGACTCGTGAGTGGTCAGCCCTCAGCCGCAGTCGATGCCGCCGATAGGGAGCTAGGGTTAGGAAGGGAGTCACTCAGGTCTTAGCATCTCGGGTGTGGCCTGCTAGTGCTTGGCTACCACTGGGTTGTGGGCGGGGCTAGTGCTCGTCCTCGGGGCCTACTACTGCTAGTGCTGGTGCTGGGTATTTTGGGTTGAATGGGTACTCCGAGTACCATGGGTTAATGCTCGATTAGGCCCAAACTAAATTTGGGTATTCCGTTTCGTTACCCGCTGGAACTATTCGAGTAATGGGCTTCTGGCTAAATGGGTATGGGTTCGGGTATTTTGGGTTTAGGGCTTCGAGCTCTAGTTTTATACCCAGATCTAGTCACCGGATGAAGATCACTTCATTATTTTTGAAATAAACTCAATGATGATTGGTATTTGATATTTTAGGACCTTTGGCAAGGGCAGTCTGTCACACACGGTTTTAGAAGGCAAACCGAATGCAAACTATGTACGTGTCAGGATTAGAACTCACGTACACAGTGATTACATAAATGAACATCATTGCACGATGCTCGAATAACAACATAAATAATGTTAACTTATTACAACCAAATGGCGAAGACATCCACGTAGTCATTGACTTAACAATTATCAAAGTGCTAACATGAAACGTAGTAAAGATAAAGGCCTCTCACATGCAGCAGACTGGGGGATTGCGCTAATCTAAGTCTAGAACTCCTCGAAGTCCTAGAACTCTGCTTCATTGCCTTCATCTTCACATGAGCATTGATTGCAGTGGGGGCAACCTGGTGTTTTGTGTCAAAGTAAGGGTGAGGACACATCAACGTACTCAGCAAGTGCTCCGTTTGGCTGAAGTGGACTAGCTTTATGTGAAGTTAGGCTATCAACAGGATGCTTTTACTTTGTCAAGTTTTAGTCAAAAACATAAGCCAAGTTTTATCATCAATCCCAAGTTATTATCCCAAAGAGTACCTCCTCATAGAGGAACACCGAAACCCATAGTCAGAATCATCATTAATAGAGCCATCATCATCAATAGTAACCATTGTATCTCTAATCAAAGGGGCTCCCAAGGCCACTCTTAACCGCGAGCACGACTAATATATCAGTTTCATTCCTCTGCAGAGGACGCACACTTTACCCATGAGCCACGAGCCATGATCCACTTTTTCCCGGGTCGATCAAACCCTTAAACACTCCTAAGGTGAGTCAGCAAGGTTTCACTACATAGCCTTTACAAAGATTCCCTAAAGGTATAGCCACCCATTAGGTTTCTACAGGGTGATAGACACAGTTAGGGGTCAAACGAGCCGAGCCGAGCTCGGCTCGGCTCGGCTCGCTGCGGCTCACTCATGTAACGAGCCGAGCTCGGCTCGGCTCGCTCATCTCACGAGCTCAAAAAAGCGGCTCGGCTCGGCTCGCTCCTGGCTCGCGAGCCGGCTCGCCGAGCCAACGAGCCTAGGCATAAAATTAAATCTCCTCTCTAAATTATAATATAAAATCTTAAAAATATTTTAAATAACATATTTTAAATTAGTAAAATAGATATATCACTAATATAATATATAAAATAGATTATTTTTGTATAGTAATCTCAAATAACATAAATTAATTGTCTGCTCGGTATTAATATTATATGCTAATTAAGATTTTATGTAACAAATTGTTGTTGGGTCGAGCCACGAGCCAGCTCGCGAGCTGCACCGAGCCGAGCCGAGCTGGCTCGCTCTTTTCACGAGCCAGAAAAACAGGCTCGGCTCGGGCTCGTTCGGAGCGTCGAGCCGGTCCAAGCCGAGCCGAGCTGCTGCGAGCCCGAGCCAGCTCGTCGAGCTCGAGCTTTTTTTCAGCCCTAGACACAGTACACCTCCCAGCAGGGGGTGACTAACAAAAGAAAAACGAAATAACCTTGGCACCTAGCCTCGGTAGAGCAAGCATTGTGCCTCATACCCCATTGACGGCACGACGACAAAGGAACTACACCTCTAGGTCTTCTAATTAATTAGCTAAGGGCATCCAATTTCACCCTCATATCTCCACTGTTTTTTCGGGTGGTCATCCAACAAACCGGTCCTTATAGAGAAGTACTCAGGAAATAGCTCGAGCCTCCTTCAGTGTCACGAGTTCATAATCATATCCAGCATAAAATCATCGTATCATAAATATATCTCATCATGTTCATTTATTAAGTTAGAGCACTAGCATAGAGCTAATCATAATAGCCCAACACAAAAAGGTAACAAGGACAGGATAAATAGAAAGCTAGCCAGTCCTTAGGTTGAATCATGTGATGCGAGCATGTAAATTTTTATGTGAATGGGACATAGTAAGTCAGAGGACATTTTCCTTCACCACACAATTGCTCAGGGACTTCTCCTGCTACTCCTTCGAGAAACACGAACTGCTCGTTATCTATGCGATGCAAACATACAATCAATACACTTGGAAATGAAAAAGAACAGTACACCATACAAAAGAGGTAATTAAGTTGTGCAAAAAAGAATTAATTAACATGGACGACTATAGTAAAGTGATTTAATTACATGCGTGGAAGACGCGCAAAACAGAGTGCTGACAACGTGTGAACGACGCGCGAATCGGCGTGCTGGCGGCGCGCGAATGATGTGCGGCAAGGTCGTGCAGTGGGTGGAAGTGTTTGTCCACGAGGGCCGGCTAGGGACTGGCCACAGCCCTAGTCAAAAGGGCAACGACCGGCTAAGGACTTGCTATAGCCTAGCCAGGAAGGGTCACGGTCGGTGGGGCGGTTGGCTAGGCATTGGCCGATGGCTGGCTGGGGTCTCGCGTGAGGCTGGGGCTGGGACGAATGGGTCGCGCTGGTCGCGCTACAGTGCTCAGCCTAGGCGTCTCGCACGAGGGTATTGGAAGAGAAGGGGGGTAGACGACCATGGCTTTCCTTGGGGCGGCAATCGACTAGCTGGGCATCGACGTAGCGTGGTTGGGCGAGGCCGCCGCAGTCAAAGGTGGCTGGGGAGCGGCGAGGCTATAGGCAGCGGCGAGAGCATGCGGTAGTTGTTGGAGAGCGAGAGGGTGTGGGGAGGAGGTTTGAAAAGCTCAAGGACACGAGAAGGTGCTAGGCACGTCTTACTAGCAGCGTGAGCACGGAGGTGGTTTGTGGAGGGGGGCCTGGCCGGTGGGGCTAAGGCAGGGTGGTGTAGGGTGTGGCTTGGCTAGGCCTAGCTGGGGATGGCCATGGCCGACTAGGGCTGGACTGGGGTTGGCCAGGGTTGGCTATGTGGCTTTTCTCCTCCTACTATTTGAATTCAAGCTCAAGCAAAGATATTCATATAGAAAGAATGCACATCAAGCAAAGGAAATAATGAGCTCTAGCATGATGCAACATTTCATGACTCCCATGAGGTTTTACACTCTCACTCCATACACACTCCCAAAGTATCTCTCTTTCCTCAAACAAGGATGAAATAAAATTAGGAGAGAAAGAAGGGTAACACATGAATTTCCATGGGTATTATAAAAGAAATTTTATACCCCTAAATTCAAGGTGTTACACAGACCCCCAACACTGGACTTCTTACAACGGCCACTATAACAGGGTGCTTATCGATGACATCGTGCCACCTAGGAACAAAAGTTCCAAGAGAATGAATGGAACAAACCAAAAAACTTTGCCTAGCCCAAATGCTCAAGATTAGAACTACTCTCCCAAGCTTCTCAACTCATTAATACTACAACAACAAACTAATAAATCTTGGGATCGTTCTCTAATCAAGATTTGGCTTCTCTAATCGAGTCACTCGAAAAGAGGGAGGCTATTCATTTCATGGGTTGAATCAAAGTGGATCAGCAACCTTGGAAGTGAGAGAGGGGTAGGTATTCACAGACAACAAAGCCTGCAATGAGGTCTAATTTTTACAGGCAGATTTGGTTATCAACCGCCAATGCTATTTCTAACAAGCAGTTCCTTAAGAAAACCGTCAGTAGAAATCATATTTCTACAGATGGTCCGTTAAGAAAATCACCACCAGAAATCATTTTTATCCTTAATTTTTGAGTTTTTCAAACGAACTTAGATGATAAAACTACCAAAATAAAAGTTGTACATCTCAAAAAGTTATGAAACTTTGTAGTTAACAACATTTTTATTTGAAATTATCTCGGCTCTCAAAAATTGCATCCAAATTTGTCAAATTCAAAATGCAAATTTTGGAAATGACCTCGAATGGAAAATGTATCAAAATAAAGTTGTAGAACTTCAAAAGTTATAAAACTTTGTAGTTGACTACTTTTTGTTTAAATTAATTTACGACCTAAAATAGTCAATTTACACTAAGTTAATTATAATATGTGTGCAACAAAACTGTAGTTTAAGCTTAATGCACGTCATTGGCGGAGTGGTAGAGGATGTTTCACATGAGGGTGAGGCCACGGGTTCAAATCCTTGCCACCGCGTAGCACACGAATTTTGCGTGAAAAATGTCGCGACTTGCTATTTCTAAATTATTTTTGTGTTTCTTGGAAAAGATTTTCACTGGCGGTTTTCTTAGCGCAACTGCCACGCGGAAATCAATTTCCACTGGTGGTTCTAAAAAACGTCAATATAAATAGGTTGAGAACCGCCACTATAGAGCTTCTGTGTACTAGTGGACTAGCCATTAGGCCTGAGTCAACATACTCGGCCTAATCGGGGTAGAAACTCGATCTGATTAGGTATTCAAACCCATGTAGCAATTATGGTAAAATCAACTTGGTCGCCTCACTAGCCCAACCTAGCTTAAGGTGTTGGGCTACTTGACTTGTCCACCTGGCGTGGCTAGTTTTGGTAGAAGCTAGCCTATGAGAGGTTTATCACTCCCTTCTCTTTTCACTCTTAGTTTTTTTCTTGAGCTCTACCACTATTAAAAGCATCCCTCTTAATAGTGTGGAAAACTCAACTGAACTCAAATAAATATAAAACTTGATCTTCTATTTTAACTTTTCTTCAATTGTAACTTGAATTCCACATTTACCTTGATATGGTTGAGGGTCTTGATCACTTAAACTCCTTGAGATTGCCCATCTTGCACATGTGACTTGTGTTGAAGGTTTTAAGTCACTTTTGAACATTTGATTTGATCTTCACATTGAAAACCATTACTTGATTAATGTCTTGACTAAATGGAAGTAGTTTTTTTATTTACTTTTAACTATGTCATTCAACAATAAAGTCATTACTTGTCCTTCACCTTTCGCTTATCTCTACTACTTATTAAGGCTATAAGGGTAGCCTGCCATTTTCTGTTCTGCCTTTTTTCATTTCCTGTTTTGCCCTCATCCCTGTCCGGCGGTAGCGGAGGGCAAAGAAAAAGTGTGGTTTGGCTAAAAAATGAAATCTGCAAGAATTGTGAATCAAACTCAAGACCTGCTGCTAGATTAGAGACAACATATCCACCACACCACGTCTTATTTGTTGTTATAGTAGAAGATATGAGAGTTATTAAAAGTAAGGTATGGCTGAAGCCACACTAAGCCATAATAGCTCCTCCGCCGCTGCTGTCCGGCAAACCATCACATTCTGTGACGCGGGACGTCGAGCAACTCTTGACTTGGGGCACTCCGGTCCCATGTGACAAAATCCCCCATTCCCATTCAGCCATTCCTATCGTGCAAGCCATCACACACTCCGGACGTTGGGCCCACATTACAGACTACGGGCGCCCACGTGACAGCCACCCTTAGTTTTGCACACACCGGACCCACGTCTACTCGCGCAAAAAGTTGCCTCAATTTGACACTGGCAGGAGCATTTGACCACGATTGCTTTCTCTGAAGAAGGAAGGCTTATAAGCCGGTAGATGCTATGTTGGCTGGCCGGTATGGTCATAAAAATGTGCAAGCCGTGACGACGACATAGGTCGTGTGGGATGTGTTTCTTTGGTGCGGCCCAAGTAGCTGCCAGGAAGCCGCACGCTTCTTACCCTGACCCAGCTTGGCTTTAGGGTCAGTCTCCCTTGCTTTCTCTGCCCAGCGAGCCCTCGCCCTCTAGCTCTTCCTGCTAGCGCCGTCTCCGTCCCGTGCTCTCCTGTTCATCTGAGAGCACCTAGAGGGGGGGTGAATAGGTGATCCTGTAAAAACTTAAAACATAAAGCCACAAAACTTGATTAAGTGTTAGCACAATGAATTCAAGTGGCTAAGGATCGAGCTCTTGTGAAACACAATAGTCACAATGAGAACAAGCACAAGAGACACGATGGTTTATCCCGTGGTTCGGCCAAGTACAACACTTGCCTAGTCCACGTTGTGGCGTCCCAATGGACGAGGGTTGCACTCAACCCCTTTCAAGTGATCCAAAGATCCACTTGAATACCACGGTGTTTTTCTTTCTTTCACTATATCTCGTTTGCGAGGAATCTCCACAACTTGGAGCCTCTCGCCCTTACAAAAGATGGTCACAAAGAAGCACAGATGTAAGGGAGGGAAAAGCAACACACACAAGTCTCAAAAGAAACAGCACAAACACGCACACTAGTCACAGCTTGAGCTCTAAGTTCACATACGGAGTTCTCAACTCAAGAGGAGCTCAAATTGCTATCACAAAGAATCAAATGCGCTAAAATGGAGTCTTAGTGCTTAGAGATGATCAAAGAATGCTTGGTGTTCTCCTCCATGCGCCTAGGGGTCCCTTTTATAGCCCCAAGGCAGCTAGGAGCTATTGAGAGCAATCCAGGAAGGCAATTCTTGCCTTCTGTCGGGTGGCGCACCGGACAGGCACTGTTCACTGTCCGGTGCAGATTGCTTTCCTAATTTGGCGCAGCCGACCGTTGAAGATTTGGAGTCGTTGGCGTACCGGACACTGTCCGGTGCACACTGGACAGTCCGGTGCCCCCATCAGACCGTTGGCTCGGCCAAGCGTCACGCGCGGATTGCGCGGCCGACGTTGGCGCAGTCGACCGGTGGCTCACCGGACAGTTCGGTGCACCACTGGACAGTAGGTGATTTTTAGCCGTACGCCGCCGACAAAATCCTGAGAGCGGCCAGTTTGACCAAAGCCAGCCTGGCGCACCGGACACTGTCCGGTGCACCCAGATTGGGCAGAGTCTTGGCTGCACAGCCAAGTCCTTTTTCCTTTTGTCTTTTCTCTGATTCTAGCACTTAGACAAATATGATAGTACACAAAAACAATGTACTAAGTCTAGAATCATACCTTTGTGTTGATTTGCACTTCATTCACCATTTGGTACAGTTTAACATTAGACCATTTGTGTTGGCACTTAATCACCAAAATACTTAGAAATGGCCCAAGGGCACATTTCCCTTTCAATCTCCCCCTTTTTGGTGATTTATGCCCATACAACAAAAAGCAACACATAGAAGTGCAACATCAATGCAAATGAGAACAAGAATTGTTTTTGATTCAAATTTGGCATATTTGGATCATCCTTTGCCACCACTTGGTTTTGTTTTTGCAAATCAACTTCAATTTTCTATCTCTAAGTCAAACACACTTGTTGAGGCATAAAGATAGGTATTCCATGAGAAATTGATCAAAGATTTAAAAACCCCCCCTTTTTCCCATAATTAAACATTCTCCCCACAAGAGACCAACTTTTGACAAAAAGAGACACTTAGAGTATTTTGACAAAACAAAAGTTCTAACTCTACTATTTTCAAAATTCTCAAGTGGTAGCTGATCCATTTGCTTGCTTTGGCCTTAATTTCCCCCCCTTTGGCATCAAGCACCAAAACGGGATTATTTTTGGCCCTTAAACCCCATTGCCTCACCAAAATCTTCAATTGAGAGTAAAAAAGGCAATAAGAGCATGGAGATGAACTTGGAATTAGTTACTCGCTCATCGGAGTGCAGTGGAAGTCTTTCATGGTCCAAGTCCACCTTTCCCTTTCAATCCACTTTTGAGACTAAAACAAGTAAACTCAAACATAGGGTTAGTCTCAAAGTGTCAAGTTGTAGCATGCCTCCCCCTAAATAAGTGCAACACTTGCAAATGGACTTGTGAGGTTCGGGGATCATGTGTACAACTTGAGCACCATAAATAAGCAACAATATGCATAAAGGAACATGATCAAAGGCATAAACACATGTATGCTATAGGTCAATCCAAGTTACGCGAATCTAAGACATTTAGCTCACTACACAGCCTGCAAAAGGTTGACTCATCTAGAGGCTTAGTAAAGATATCGGCTAGCTGGTTCTCGGTGCTAACATAAAACACTTCGATATCTCCCTTTTGCTGGTGGTCTCTCAAAAAGTGATGCCAGATGTCTATGTGCTTTGTGCGGCTATGTTCAACAGGATTATCTGCCATGCGGATTGCACTCTCATTGTCACATAGGAGTGGGACTTTGTTCAGATTGTAGCCAAAGTCCCTGAGGGTTTGCCTCATCCAAAGTAGTTGCGCGCAACACTGTCCTGTGGCAACATACTCGGCCTCAGCGATGGATAGGGCAACAGAAGTTTGTTTCTTAGAACTCCAAGACACCAGGGATCTTCCTAAGAATTGGCATGTCCCTGATGTACTTTTCCTATCAACCTTGCATCCAGCATAATCGGAGTCTGAGTATCCAATCAAGTCAAAGGTAGACCCCTTTGGATACCAGATCCCGAAGCAAGGCGTAGCAACTAAATATCTAAGTATTCGCTTAACGGCCACAAGGTGACACTCCCTTGGATCGGATTGAAATCTAGCACACATGCATACGCTTAGCATAATATCCGGTCTACTAGCAGATAAATAAAGTAAAGACCCTATCATAGACCGGTATGCCTTTTGATCAACGGACTTACCTCCTTTGTTGAGGTTGACATGTCCGTCGGTTCCCATTGGAGTCTTTGCGGGCTTGGCGTCCTTCATCCCTGTTGGTGCCTTTTTGGGGCGCCAATAACTCAATAAGAACCAGCGGCGGTGCTCTCTGGTCAGGCGCGGACGGTCCGCGGCATAGGGCCATACGGTCCGCGACCTGGCACGAGGCTAGGGTTCCCTACCTGACGGCCAGACAATCCGCGCCCTAGGGTCAGACGGTCCGTGACCTGGCGATAGGGTCGTCTTCCTCCTCCTTGCTGGAATCTAGATCTCGTCCCCTGGGGGGGAAAAGATCTTAAGGTGCTCTGGGTCGACAGGTCACTCGGGGCGTCCCCAGACAACGTGGAGTTGCCTAGGAATTAAGAGATCAATTCGAGGAAGAGGCCTTGGATGGACAACTAGATCTTGCCCCCGGGAGGGGTGAGATATCCTAGAGTCGTCTTGGGATCGGCAGGCCACCCAAGACGGATCTAGACGACGTAGAGTCGAATAGGGGTGGAGGTGGATATGTGGAAGACTACAACTAGAACTATGCTACATCTACTCCTAGGGCAGGAAAAGTAAATAAGGTAATTGGTTCGATTGGAATGTGTTTGAGGGTTCTCAATCGGTCGTACCCCTTTATATTTATAGGGGAGGAGGTCTGGACCTTTTCCTAAGAGATAGCCAACAAACTCCCATGTGATTAGATGGATAACCACGCACGAGATAAGGATAAACATCCGAGTTAATCTAATCTCGGGACACGCGGACAGTTCGGGCCCATGGGCCAGACCGTCCGCTCATTTTGGTGTCCAACATATGCCCCCCTGCCTTTTGGTGGAGCTTGGCGAACCAAAAGCATCAGCGAAAACTTCGGAAACAATTGACCTCATGAGGTTTTGTTCCCGAAGTAAGGACTCAGCTCGATGCAAGTCATCGACTCTTGCGATCAGATAATATAAATACTTGATGGGACTTTAATGCACAGAGGCCGTTTTGGATCGCATCCTCTTCAACCATGTCTACCTGATCAACCCGTCAATAGGCAAAAACTTGTGGTGCCCCCCAGCCCAAATAAGCAAACAGATTGGGCTAGTAATATGAAATCATCGCCGTACCACCCCACACATGAGCAGGACAACACATCGGCGATGGATAGAACAGGACGCACCATGCTATCCCTGGAGGAGGATGACAAGGCGATCTTGGTTGTGCTACCCTTTGGGTCCGTTTAGTCGGCTTTTGCTTTCGCACAGGTCGCCCTTTTGACTTCGTTTGTTTTATTGGCCGGTTGTGTGGAACGGCCTTCTTCATATATTTGGCAAGCAACTGACCAAAAGTAGGACCGACTCTACTGAGTCGTCCAGACGTCTTAGTAGTGTTTTGTTTCCTAACACTTGTGTTGGAACGTTGTGGTCCGATGGTCTGAGGTTGCTGCTTCTGACCATCTGCGGACCGTCCGGCCATCATAGCCGGACTGTCCGTGCTTGTCTCGGACTGTTCAGCCTTAGTACCCGGATCGTCCGACGTACGCAGGACAGGTGACCGTGATCAGGTGTCCGATCGTGCTTGCCTCCGGGTGCCTCCGGTCTTTCTTTTGTCCGGAGCCTTCAGAGTAACCATTCTGCGTGACATATTTGGTGTGCGAGGATCACCAATGACGATATTTTTATTTTTACTTTTATCGGCCGCACAAGGCCGAATTATGGCCTTTTTGCTCGTTGGCTCTAATGTGGTGACAGGAACATGTGGCCTGTCAATTTTCACCTCTTTTTGAAACCTCAACCGGCCTTCGTTTATAGCCGATTGTATTTGCCGACGGAAGACGACACAATCATTGGTGTTATGGAGAAAGGAGCCATGTCATTTGCAATAAACATGCCCTTTTAATTGTTCAACCGGAGGAATTACATGTGACAATTTAATATTACCATGTTTAAGCAACTCATCAAATATTTTATCACATTTAGTAATATTAAATGTGAACTTAACCTTTTCCTTTTGTGTCGAGTGCGGGTGAGAGCGAACAAAAGGTTTCGCCTTAGTGGGCCAAACAAGCTCAGGGAGGTGTGACTTTTTTGGTTCTTGGGGCTTGGGTGGCCGGTTATATTTATGAAGGCCTTCCGCACTAGGCGGATCACAGGTGACTTCTGGTGCTCCGGACGGTCCGACCTGCGCAGTCGGACGGTCTGTGGATGGATCGGACGGTCCGGTGCTATCCTCGGACTGTCCGGTCACGTTAGGCAACACCTGTGACCCTTGTGGTGGGCTCTGTGTAACTCCGGACTGTCCAGCGTAGGGTGCCGGACGGTCTAACGGAGGGCCGGACGGTCCGCTATTGTGTGCGGACGGTCCGGCCGCACTCAGAGTTGACTCACCATTTAGCGAAGATGGTGGTGACGGTCGTCCTAGATATGAGTCCATCGGCATACCAGAATATGGCTGGGGAAACCCATTTGTTGCCGATGTGTTTGGCGCAATTGTTTTGGCGCCCAATTTATGTGATAAAAAACTAGGCATGTGAGTTTTTCCTAATGCATGTGCCATCCTTTCTATATCCTCTGTGATACTTTTAATCCGATTATCAAAAGAAATTTTAATAGATGGAATTTCATCGACTGACCTGGCATCACCTATTGTGGGGAGTTGTTGCAGCATGGATGACATGTAATCGACGTCTATTTCCCTCTCTTGGACGGTCTTCTGGTGGCAATCCACCCTGAAGTGCGAGAGGAACCATTTATCCGCCACCTTGAGCACCTGATCTTTTTGTCGTTGGACCTCCTCGTCTATTTTCTTCATGTCATCTTTTAATCTTTTATGCTCAGCGGCCGATAAATTAGTCAGCCTTGTGCTGCTGTTTGGAGAAGCCCTGTTGAGATCTTTAGAATCGGCCATATAAGCCTGATTTTGTAGATCTTCAACCTCTTCCCCAGCGGAGTCGCCAAAAAGTATGTTGGTGCCTTTTTGGGGCGCCAATAACTCAACAAGAACCAGCGGCGGTGCTCTCTGGTCAGGCGCGGACGGTCCGCGGCACAGGGCCAGACGATCCGTGACCTGGCCCGAGGCTAGGGTTCCCTGCCTAATGGCCGGACAGTCCGCGCCCTAGGGCCGGACGGTCCGCGACCTGACGATAGGGTCGTCTTCCTCCTCCTTGCTGGAATCTAGATCTCGTCCCCTAGGGGGAAAAGATCTTAAGGTGCTCTGGGTCGGCAGGTCACCCGGGGCGTCCCCAGACAACGTGGAGTTGCCTAGGAATTAAGAGATCAATTCGAGGAAGAGGTCTTGGAAGGACAACTAGATCTTGCCCCCGGGAGGGGTGAGAGCCTAGGGTCGTCTTGGGATCGGCAGGCCACCCAAGACGGATCTAGACGACGTAGAGTCGAATAGGGGTGGAGGTGGATATGTGGAAGACTACAACTAGAACTATGCTACATCTACTCCTAGGGCAGGAAAAGTAAATAAGGTAATTGGTTCGATTGGAATGTGTTCGGGGGTTCTCAATCGGCCGTACCCCTTTATATTTATAGGGGAGGAGGTCTGGACCTTTTCCTAAGAGATAGCCAACAAACTCCCACGTGATTAGATGGATAACCACGCACGAGATAAGGATAAACATCCGAGTTAATCTAATCTCGGGACACGCGGACCGTTCGGTCCCATGGGCCGGACCGTCCGCTCATTTTGGTGTCCAACAATCCCAAACCGCTTGATCAAATCTTGCGTGTACTTCGTTTGGGAGATGAAAGTGCCGTCCTTGAGTTGCTTCACTTGGAACCCAAGGAAGTAGTTCAACTCGCCCATCATCGACATCTCAAATTTTTGAGTCATTACCCTGCTAAACTCTTCACAAGACTTTTGGTTAGTAGAACCAAATATTATGTTATCGACATAAATTTGGCATACAAATAAATCACCATCACAAGTCTTAGTGAATAAAGTTGGATCAGCTTTCCCAACCTTGAAAGCATTTGCAATTAAAAAGTCTCTAAGGCATTCATACCATGCTCTTGGGGCTTGCTTAAGTCCATAGAGCGCCTTAGAGAGCTTACACACGTGGTCGGGGTACCGTTCATCCTCAAAGCCAGGGGGTTGCTCTACATACACCTCCTCCTTGATTGGCCCGTTGAGGAAAGCGCTCTTCACATCCATTTGGAACAACCTGAAAGAATGGTGAGTGGCATAGGCTAACAAAATGCGAATGGACTCTAGCCTAGCCACAGGAGCAAAAGTCTCCTCAAAGTCCAAACCTACGACTTGGGCATAACCTTTTGCCACAAGTCGTGCCTTGTTCCTTGTCACCACCCCGTGCTTGTCTTGTTTGTTGCGGAACACCCACTTGGTTCCCACAACGTTTTGCTTGGGACGAGGCACCAGTGTCCAAACTTCATTTCGCTTGAAGTTGTTGAGCTCTTCCTGCATGGCCAACACCCAGTCCGGATCTAGCAGGGCCTCTTCTACCCTGAAAGGCTCAATAGAAGAGACAAAAGAGTAATGCTCACAAAAATTAACTAATCTAGAGCGAGTAGTTACTCCCTTGCTTATATCACCCAATATCTGGTCGACGAGATGATTCCTTTGAATCGTCGCTCGAACTTGAGTTGGAGGGGCATGTGGTGCTTCTTCCTCCATAACATCATTATCTTGTGCTCCCCTTGATCACACGCCTCCTCTTGATGAACATGTTCATCAGTTTGAGTTGGGGGATGCACCATTGTTGAGGAAGAAGGTTGATCTTGCTCCTTTTGTTCCTGTGGTCGCACATCTCCAATCGCCATGGTGCGTATTACGGCCGTTGGAACATCTTCTTCATCTACATCATCAAGATCAACTTGCTCTCTTGGAGAGCCATTAGTCTCATCAAATACAACGTCGCTAGAGACTTCAACCAAACCCGATGATTTGTTGAAGACTCTATACGCCTTTGTATTTGAGTCATAACCTAACAAAAACCCTTCTACAGCTTTGGGAGCAAATTTAGAATTTCAACCTTTCTTCACTAGAATATAGCATTTACTCCCAAATACACGAAAGTATGACACGTTGGGTTTTTTACTGGTTAGAAGTTCGTACGACGTCTTCTTGAGGAGGCGATGAAGGTAGACTCAGTTTATGGCGTGGCAAGCCGTGTTCACGGCTTCCGACCAAAACCGCTCAGGCGTCTTGAACTCTCTAAGCATCGTCCTCGCCATGTCTATGAGCGTCCTGTTCTTCCTCTCTACCACACCGTTTTGCTGTGGTGTGTAGGGAGCGGAGAACTCGTGCTTGATTCCTTCCTCCTCAAGGTACTCCTCTACTTGAAGGTTCTTGAACTCGGACCCATTGTCGCTCCTTATCTTCTTCACCTTGAGCTCAAATTCATTTTGAGCTCTCCTTAGGAAGCGCTTGAGGGTCCCTTAGGTTTCAGATTTATCCTGCAAAAAGAATACCCAAGTGAAGCGGGAAAAGTCGTCAACAATAACAAGACCATACTTACTTCCCCCGATGCTGAGGTAGGCGACGGGTCCGAAGAGGTCCATATGCAGCATCTTCAGGGGTCTTGATGTGGTCATCACATTTTTGCTATGATGAGTACTTCCCACTTGTTTACCTGCTTAACAAGCTGCACAAGGTCTATCTTTTTCGAAAGTTACATTTGTTAGACCTAACACATGTTCTCCCTTTAGAAGTTTGTGAAGGTTCTTCATCCCTACATGTGCTAGACGGCGATGCCACAACCAGCCCATGCTAGTCTTAGCAATTAAGCATGCATCTAGACCGGCCTCCTCTTTTGCAAAATCAACTAAATAGAGTTTGTCGTCTAGTACACCCTTAAAAGCTAATGAACCATCACTTCTTCTAAAGACAGACACATCTACATTTGTAAATAAACCATTATAACCCATATTACAAAGTTGACTAACGGACAACAAGTTATACCCGAGCGATTCAACTAAAAACACATTAGAGATGGAATGCTCGGATGAAATAGCTATTTTTCCTAGTCCTTTAACCTTGCCTTGATTCCCGTCACCGAATATGATTGAATCTTGGGAATCTTTGTTCTTGACGTAGGAGGTGAACATCTTCTTCTCCCCCGTCATGTGGTTTGTGCATCCGCTGTCGATAATCCAGCTTGAGCCCTCGGATGCATAAACCTGCAAGGCAAATTAGTCTTGGGTTTTAGGTACCCAACTCTTGTTGGGTCCTACAAGGTTAGTAACAATAGCCTTAGGAACCCAAATGCAAGTCTTGTCTCCCTTGCATTTGGCCCCAACTTCCTAGCAATCACTTTCTTATTCTTACTATAAATTGCAAAGGAAGCATTACAAGCATGGTAAATTGTAGACGGTTCATTACTTACTTTCCTAGACATGTGAACAACATTTTTCCTAGGCATATTTCTACCATGCACAACAGAGGAACTAGAAGCAGTCATAGCATGTGAATCATAAGCATAGTTCCTATATACATTTCTAGAGAATTTTCTATCACTATAAATGAAAGCATGATTCTTTTGACCACTATTAGCCATAGGAGCCTTCCCCTTTTCCTTGTTGAAAATGGGAGTTCTTTGGCTTGTTAAGTTCTTGACTTCTCTCTTGAAGCCAAGCCCATCCTTAATTGAGGGGTGTCTACCAATGGTGTAGGCATCCCTTGCAAATTTTAGTTTATCAAACTCATTCTTGCTAGTCTTAAGTTGGGCATTAAGACTAGCCACTTCACCATTTAATTTTGCAATAGAAGTAAGGTGCTCAACACATGCATCAATATTAAAATCCTTACACCCATTGCAAATTACTACATGTTCAATACATGAGCTAGATTTATTAGCTATCTCTAACTTAGTATTTAAATCATCATTAATACTCTTTAAGCTAGAAATGGATTCATGGCATGTAGATAATTCACATGAGAGCATTTCATTTCTTTTAACTTCTAAAACAAGAGAACTTTGCGCACTAACAAATTTATCATGCTCTTCATATAAAAGATCCTCTTGCTTCTCTAACAATCTATTTTTCTCATTCAAAGCATCAATTAATTCATTGATCTTATCAATTTTAGTTCTATCTAAACCTTTGAATAAGCTTGCGTAGTCTACTTCATCATCACTAGACTCATCATCACTTGAAGAAGCATATGTAATAGTACTTCGAGTACTTACCTTCTTCTCCTTTGCCATGAGACAGGTGTGATGCTCGTTTGGGAAGAGAGACGATTTGTTGAAGGCTGTGGCGGCGAGTCCTTCGTCGTCGGAGTCGGATGACGAACAATCCGAGTCCCATTCTTTTCCAAGGTGTGCCTCGCCCTTAGCCTTCTTATAAACCTTCTTGTTCTCTCTCTTCCCATTCTTTCCTTGTTCCTGGTCACTATCATTGTCGGGACAGTTAGCAATAAAGTGATCAATCTTACCACACTTGAAGCAGGAGCGCTTTCCCTTCGTCTTGCTCTTGTTGGGATGCTCCTTGCGACCTTTGAGCGCCATCTTGAAGCGCTTGATGATGAGGGCCATTTCATTCTCATTTAGCCCGGCCGCCTCAACTTGCGCCACCTTGCTAGGTAGCGTCTCCCTGCTACTTGTTGCTTTGAGTGCAATGGTTTGAGGCTCGTGGATCAGCATTGGGCCATTCAACGCCTCATCAACATATCTTGCCTCCTTGATCATCATTCGCCCGCTTATGAACTTTTCGAGTATTTCCTCGAGCGTCATCTTGATGTACCTAGGATTCTCATGAATAGAGTTTACAAGATGAGGCTCAAGGACAGTGAAGGACCTTAGCATAAGTCGGACGACATCGTGGTCCGTCCATCTCTTGCTCCCGTAGCTTCTTATCTTGTTGACCAGGGTCTTGAGCCTATTGTACGTTTGAGTTGGCTCCTCTCCCCTGATCATCGTGAACCTTCCTAGTTCGCCTTCAACCAACTCCATCTTGGTGAGCATGGTGGCGTCGTTCCCTTCATGCGAGATCTTGAGGGTGTCCCAGATCTGCTTGGCGTTATCCAAGCCGCTCACTTTATTATATTCTTCCCTGCACAAGGATGCTATAAGAACAGTAGTAGCTTATGCATTTTTATGGATTTGTTCATTGATAAACATAGAATTATCCGAACTATCAAATTGCATTCCATTTTCTACTATCTCCCATATACTTGGATGAAGAGAGAACAAATGGCTACGCATTTTGTGACTCCAAAATCCGTAGTCCTCTCCATCAAAGTGTGGAGGTTTACCAAGTGGAATGGAAAGCATATGAGCATTGGAATTATGCGGAATATGAGAATAATCAAAAGAAAAGTTCGAGTTAACCGTTTTCTTTTTCTCCTCGTATTCGTCGTCCTTTTGAGAAGAGGAAGATTCGTCGCTGTCGTAGTAGACAATCTTCTTGATGCGCCTCTTCTTCTTTCCATCCTTCTTCTTTTGACTCGAGCCGGAGTCATTGGCTTTATCGTCCCTCGGCTCGTTGAAGATGGACTTCTTCTCATTGTCGTTGACCACCACCCCCTTTCCCTTAGGATCCATCTCTTCGGGCGATTAGTCCCTTTCGTGAAGAGAACAGCTCCGATACCAAATGAGAGCACCTAGAGGGGGGGTGAATAGGTGATCCTGTAAAAACTTAAAACATAAAGCCACAAAACTTGATTAAGTGTTAGCACAATGAATTCAAGTGGCTAAGGATCGAGCTCTTGTGAAACACAATAGTCACAATGAGAACAAACACAAGAGACACGATGGTTTATCCCGTGGTTCGGCCAAGTACAACACTTGCTTAGTCCACGTTGTGGCATCCTAATGGACGAGGGTTGCACTCAACCCCTTTCAAGTGATCCAAAGATCCACTTTAATACCACGATGTTTTTCTTTATTTCACTATATCCCGTTTGCGAGGAATCTCCACAACTTGGAGCCTCTCGCCCTTACAAAAGATGATCACAAAGAAGCACGGATGTAAGGGAGGGAAAAGCAACACACACAAGTCTCAAAAGCAACAGCACAAACACGCACACTAGTCACAACTTGAGCTCTAAGTTCACACACGGAGTTCTCAACTCAAGAGGAGCTCAAATTGCTATCACAAAGAATCAAATGCGTTAAAATGGAGTCTTGGTGCTTAGAGATGATCAAAGAATGCTTGGTGTTCTCCTCCATGCGCCTAGGGGTCCCTTTTATAGTCCCAAGGCAGCTAGGAGCCGTTGAGAGCAATCCAGGAAGGCAATTCTTGCCTTCTGTCGGGTGGCGCACCGGACAGTCCGGTGTGCCACCGGACATGCACTGTTCACTGTCCGGTGCAGATTACTTTCCTAATTTGGCGCAGCCGACCATTGAAGATTTGGAGCCGTTGGCGCACCGGACACTGTCCTGTGCACACCGGACTGTCCGGTGCCCCCATCAGACCGTTGGCTCGGCCACGCGTCACGCGCGGATTGCGCGGCCGACCGTTGGCGCAGTCGATCGTTGGCTCACCGGACAGTCCGTTGCACCACCGGACAGTCCGGTGATTTTTAGCCGTACGCCGCCGACAAAATCCCGAGAGCGGCCAGTTTGACCAAAGCCAGCCTGGCGCACCGGACAGTGTCCGGTGCACCTAGACTGCGCAGAGTAGGGCTGCACAGCCAAGTCCTTTTTTCCTTTTGTCTTTTCTCTGATTCTAGCACTTAGACAAATATGTTAGTACACAAAAACAATGTACTAAGTCTAGAATCATACCTTTGTGTTGATTTGCACTTCATTCACCATTTGGTCCAGTTTAACACTTAGACCATTTGTGTTGGCACTTAATCACCAAAATACTTAGAAACGGCCCAAGGGCACATTTCCCTTTCATCATCGTCGATCTCAACCATCTCAGGAGCACCCACTCACTCCCAGATGCCCGCAAAGGTATCCCCCACGATCTCCCTCCAAACTTCCCACTCCCTCCACGATCTCCCCCTCTAGCTCATGATCCCTCCGCCCGCCCCACCCCCCGCCTGCCACGCCCACGGGCGCAACAAGCCAACAACCCACACTCGGCTCCGTTACCCCGATCCGTCGCCATAAATCCGCTACCTCCTCCTCGAGTCCTGCTTGATCGCCATGCTCGACCGGTCGACCGGACGGAAGGGCAGCCCCGACCGTGACCACAGCGCGATGTGCGACGAGTGAGGGCGGTAGCGGGGGTTGCGACCAACGACGGAGAGCCACACAAAGAAGCCCGTCGGCGATGTTTTCCTCAAGGTTCGCTCGCTCATTCCTTCCTTCCTTGTGCTATTGGCATGTGAACCTAGCTAGCGCTCTCTTGATTTCATCCTTATCCACGTGAATCCTAGATCACACTGCATGCAGATCGAATTACTGGAAGGCCAGACCAGCTGCTCGTATTCACTGGTGCACGGTGTGGGAGCTGAGAGCTCCATTCCTACGACCGGGCCCCACCTCTCTTGAGCCCTTGTGCAGATACGCAGAGGTAGTGTCCCCTAATTTGTTTGTCATGTCCCCTAATTTGTTTATCAGAGCTACTTGAGGATGTTAATGAGGTATGGCTCCACTGGTTCATCAGTATTCAGTAATTACAAGGCATTATGAGTTAGCATGCTCCCTCCTGCTAAGCTAGCTAAATGTGGTTATCAGGTCTCAATAAGTATCCATTTTTAAAAGTATAAATTGTTATAGCCATACATGCAAGTCTTTATTTTGGAAATAATCAAAGGTTCTGAACCTGCATTGTGCTAACTCGTTAATCATTCCTAAAATGTGATTCCTTTTTTCATTCAGAGTTCGGTTGGACAAATTAAGATGGATTGAGATCTTAGTTGTTAAGGTAGAAGCAAAAGCACCACCACTGAATCCTGTACTTTAAACGGTGATAGCAGCAGTTGCAGTCTTCGATATCTTAGTGTGTTACTTGGTGATAGCAGCACCTGCGATCTCCAATATTCTAGGGCATGTTTGCCTCCCTCTTCTAAACTTAGAAATCTAAAAGCTTTAGAATGTTTTACTTTCTTTTGATGTCCAAATCTCTAATATAAGGTGGGCTAAAGGTTAAAGCCAACTTTAGACCACCTGATGCATATAAGGAAGAAGGGTCCACATGCACCATTCTCTGTGTCATAGCAAAATCGAGCTCAATGTCCTTGAAGATTGATCGAGATAATATTAGTCAGTACTGAATTTAATTTTAATGACAAGTTTGTAATGGGTAGGATAATAAGGGATATGTTACAGGTTGTTGGTTTCTTGGATGAATATGTTGATGCATAGGGTTAGGCCTGAAAGGAGAAATAGAACAGGATTGGTTTTTGTAGCTCTCCTCCCCTCATCTCTCCATGGGATTGGAATATATAACTGTAGCATCCCAGATTTTCAACCTGAGGTTTGGAACCCTAATCCAACCCCCCTATTTATCTCTCCCTAATCTCCCCTAGGTCTTCTCATCATATGCATACACTTTGTTTGATTAGAAGCACCTCACTTAGATTTTTTTAGCACCTAAGATTATCTAGTTAATTAATTGTTCAAAAGAAAAAGGATATAAAAATAGAAATAGAAATTTGGAAAAAAGAGAAACCCTTCTCTCCCCCTGGCTGGGCCGATTCCCAGCCCACACCCGCGACCACTCCCCCCCCTCGCGCTCGCGACTTCTCCCCTCTCGGCCCACCTTCGGTCCACTCCGCGCGCGCGACCACTCCCGCTGACACGCCGTCCCCACTCGTCAGTCGCCTCCCCCTCGCCCTCGCTCGTGCCCGCGCACCGCTGACAGGATGACCTCGCCAGTCAGCCACCCCATCCCCTCGCTGCGTACGGCTTCGCCGCGGTCACCTCCGACCACCGTCCTCTCTCCCGCCCCATCCCCTCACCCCATCCCCTCGCCGCATAGGGAAGTTTGGCACCGCCTCATCCTCGCCGCTGTGACCGCGTCCTTGCACGGCACCACCCCGCCGTGCGGTCTTGTCGCCGCCGCTGTGCGGCATTAACTCTGTCGCTGTGTGAAAGGGAATTAGGCTTACACCTATTTCCTAATTGATTTTGGTGGTTGAATTGCCCAACACAAATAATTGGACTAACCAGTTTGCTCTAGATTATATGTTCTACAGGTGTCAAAGGTTCATCTACAACTATACTAAATCAACTGTCCGGAATACCGTAGATTATTCCGGACAGGAGAAGCTTTTTGGAAAAACAGGCCAAGCGCGGACCGTCCGGGCCCTTGCGGCGGACCGTCCGCAACACCAGGATGACACTCGGACAGAACCAATGCAAAAATCCAAGTATGCACTACGGACCGTCCGAAGGAAAAGCAAGGACCGTCCGAGACCATGCGCGGACCGTCCGGGCTCAGGCGCGGACCGTCCGGTAGGTGAGAAACCGAAAAACCCTAAGGTAACGGGTTCGAAAAAATGAATTATAGCGGCCTCGCGGACCGTCCGGGGTGCACAACCGGACCGTCCGCGACTGGCTTTATCTGACATCTGACGACGCATTAAATGCAATATAGCCGTTGATATAGCCGTTACTGCTGACTGTTGCGTTCTCAGCCGTTGATCTACAGGTGCGGACCGTCCGGACCAGGCGGGCGGACCGTCCACGGTCGGCAGAATGGAGCAACGGCTAGGAAGTGGTTGGTGGCTATAAATACGACCCCAACCACCTCCATTCACTTCAACCAAGCATTCCAACCTTCAACATTCAATACAAGAGCTAGCAATTCATTCCAAGACACATTCAAAGCCTCCATCTCTCCAAGTTTCACAATTGAGAAAAGAGATCATTAGTGATTAGTGACTTGAGAGAGAAAGTGATCCGTGTGCTATTTGTCGCTCTTGTCGCTTGGCTTTTGCAATCGTGCTTTCCTTCTTTGATTCTTCATTGCAATCAAACTCACTTGTAATTGAGGCAAGAGACACCAATATTGTGGTGGTCCTTGTGGGAACTTTGTGTTCCAAGTGATTGAGAAGAAATCCTCACTCGGTCCGAGGGACCGTTTGAGAGAGGGTAAGGGTTGAAAGAGACCCGGCCTTTGTGGCCTCCTCAACGGGGAGTAGGTTTGCGAGAACCGAACCTCGGTAAAACAAATCCGCGTGTGACACTCTTTATTTGATTGCGATTTGTTTTGCACCCTCTCTCGCGGACTCGTTTATATTTCTAACGCTAACCCGGCTTGTAGTTGTGATTATTTTTGAGAATTTCAGTTTCGCCCTATTCACCCCCCCTCTAGGCGACTATCAATTGGTATCAGAGCCCGGTGCTTCATTAGAGCCTAACCGCTCGAAGTGATGTCGGGAGATCACGCCAAGAAGGATATGGAGACCGGCGAAAAGCCCACTACAAGCCACGGGAGCACTTCATCGGAAGAGTCCCGCACCAAGAGGAAGGAGAAGAAGAAGAGCTCCTCCAACAAAGGGAAGGAGAAGAAATCTTCTTCTCACCACAAAGAGAAGAAGGAGAGATCTTCCTCTCACAAGCCGCATCGGAGTGGGGACAAGCACAAGAGGATGAGGAAAGTGGTCTACTATGAGACCGACACTTCATCAACATCGACCTCCGGCTCCGATGCGCCCTCCGTAACTTCTAAACGCCAAGAGCGTAAGAAGTTTAGTAAGATCCCCTTACACTATCCTCGTACATCTAGACATACTCCATTGCTTTCCGTTCCATTAGGCAAACCGCCAACCTTTGACGGTGAAGATTATGCTAGGTGGAGTGATTTAATGAAATTTCATCTAACCTCACTCCACAAAAGTATATGGAATGTTGTTGAGTTTGGAGCACAGGTACCATCCGTAGGGGATGAGGATTATGATGAGGATGAGGTGGCCCAAATCGAGCACTTCAACTCTCAAGCTAAAACCATACTCCTTGCTTCTTTAAGTAAGGAGGAATACAACAAAGTGCAAGGGTTGAAGAATGCGAAGGAGATTTGGGACCTACTCAAGACCGCGCACGAAGGTGATGAACTCACCAAGATCACTAAGCGGGAAACGATCGAGGGGGAGCTCGGTCGCTTTCGACTTCGTCAAGGGGAAGAGCCACAAGACATGTACAACCGGCTCAAAACCTTGGTGAACCAAGTGCGCAACCTCGGGAGCAAGAAGTGGGACGATCACGAGGTGGTTAAGGTTATTCTAAGATCTCTCATTTTCCTTAACCCCACTCAAGTTCAATTAATTCGTGGTAATCCTAGATACACTCAAATGACCCCCGAGGAAGTGATCGGGAATTTTGTGAGCTTTGAATGTATGATTAAAGGCTCAAAGAAGATCAACGAGCTTGATGAACCCTCCACATCCGAAGCACAACCGGTGGCATTTAAGGCGACGGAGGAGAAGAAGGAGGAATCTACACCGAGTAGACAACCAATTGACGCCTCCAAGCTCGACAATGAGGAGATGGCTTTAATCATCAAAAGCTTTCGCCAAATCCTCAAGCAACGGAGGGGGAAGGACTACAAACCCTGCTCCAAGAAAGTGTGCTACAAGTGTGGTAAGCCCGGTCATTTTATTGCAAAATGTCCTATATCTAGTGACAGTGACAGGGGCGACAACAAGAAAGGAAAGAGGAGAGAAAAGAAGAAGTACTACAAGAAGAAGGGCGGCGATGCCCATGTTTGTCGGGAATGGGACTCCGATGAGAGCTCCACCGAGTCCTCCTCCGACGAGGACGCCGCCAACATCGCCGTCACCAAGGGACTCCTCTTCCCCAACGTCGGCCACAAGTGCCTCATGGCAAAGGACGGCAAAAGAAAGAAGGTTAAATCTAAATACTCCACTAAATATGAGTCCTCTAGTGATGATAATGCTAGTGATGAGGAAAATAATTTGCGTACCCTTTTTGCTGACCTAAACATGGAACAAAAAGAAAAATTAAATGAATTAATTAGTGCCATCCATGAGAAGGATGATCTCTTGGACTCCCAAGAGGACTTCCTAATCAAGGAAAATAAAAAGCATGTTAAGGTTAAAAATGCTTATGCTCTAGAGGTAGAAAAATGTGAAAAATTGTCTAATGAACTAAGCACTTGCCATGAGACCATTAACAACCTTAAAAATGAAAATGCTAGATTAATTGCTAAGGTTGATTCCCATATTTGTAATGCTTCAATTCCCAATCTTAGAAATGATAATGATGATTTGCTTGCTAAGATTAAGGAATTGAATGATTCTCTTGCTAGCCTTAGAGTAGAAAATGAAAATTTGATTGCTAAGGCTAAGGATTTTGATGTTTGCAATGTTACTATTTCCGATCTTAGAGATAAAAATGATATACTACGTGCTAAGATTGTCGAACTTAATTCTTGCAGACCCTCTACATCTACTGTTGAGCATGTGTCTATTTGTGATAGATGTAGAGATATTGATATCAATGCTATTCATGATCACATGGCTTTAATTAAACAACAAAATGATCATATAGCAAAACTAGATGCTAAAATTGCCGAGCATAACTTAGAAAATGAAAAGTTTAAATTTGCTAGAAGTATGCTCTATAATGAGAGACGCCCGGGCATTAAGGATGGCATTGGCTTCCAAAGGGGAGACAATGTCAAAATTAATGCCCCTCCTAAGAAATTGTCAAATTTTGTTAAGGGCAAGGCTCCCATGCCTCAGGATAACGAGGGTTACATTTTATACCCTGCCGGTTATCCCGAGGACAAAATTAGGAGAATTCACTCTAGGAAGTCTCACTCTGGCCCTAATCATGCTTTTATGTATAAGGGTGAGACATCTAGCTCTAGGCAACCAACCCATGCTAAGTTGCCTAAGAAGAGAACTCCTAATGCATCAAATGATCATGAATTTTCATTTAAAACTTTTGATGCATCTTATGTTTTGACTAACAAATCCGGCAAGGTAGTTGCCAAGTTTGTTGGGGGCAAACACAAGGGGTCAAAGACTTGTGTTTGGGTACCCAAAGTTCTTGTTTCTAATGCCAAAGGACCCAAAACCGTTTGGGTACCTAAAGTCAAGAACTAAAATTGTTTTGTAGGTTTATGCATCCGGGGGCTCAAGCTGGATACTCGACAGCGGGTGCACAAACCATATGACAGGGGAGAAAAAGATGTTCTCCTCATATGAGAAAAACCAAGATCCCCAACGAGCTATCACATTCGGGGATGGAAATCAAGGTTTGGTCAAAGGTCTTGGTAAAATTGCTATATCTCCTGACCATTCTATTTCCAATGTTTTTCTTGTAGATTCTTTAGATTACAACTTGCTTTCCGTTTCACAATTATGTCAAATGGGCTACAACTGTCTATTCACTGATGTAGGTGTCACTGTCTTTAGAAGAAGTGATGATTCAATAGCATTTAAGGGAGTGTTGGAGGGTCAGCTATACTTGGTAGATTTTGATAAAGTTGAACTCGACACTTGCTTAATTGCTAAGACTAACATGGGTTGGCTCTGGCACCGCCGACTAGCCCATGTTGGGATGAAGAATCTTCATAAGCTTCTAAAGGGAGAACACATTTTAGGATTAACAAATGTTCATTTTGAGAAAGACAGGATTTGTAGCGCATGCCAGGCAGGGAAGCAAGTTGGAGCCCATCATCCACACAAGAACGTCATGACGACCGACAGGCCACTGGAGCTCCTACACATGGATCTATTCGGCCCGATTGCTTACATAAGCATTGGCGGGAGTAAGTACTGTCTAGTTATTGTGGATGATCATTCTCGCTTCACTTGGGTATTCTTTTTACAGGAAAAATCTCAAACCCAAGAGACCTTAAAAGGATTCTTGAGACGGGCTCAAAATGAGTTCGGCTTAAGGATCAAGAAAATAAGAAGCGACAACAGGACGGAGTTCAAGAACTCTCAAATTGAAGGCTTCCTTGAGGAGGAGGGCATCAAGCATGAGTTCTCCTCTCCCTACACGCCACAACAAAATGGTGTAGTGGAGAGGAAGAATCGAACTCTATTGGATATGGCGAGAACCATGCTTGATGAGTACAAGACATCGGATCGGTTTTGGGCCGAGGCGGTCAACACCGCTTGCTACGCCATCAACCGGTTGTATCTACACCGAATCCTCAAGAAGACATCATATGAACTCCTAACCGGTAAAAAGCCCAACATTTCATATTTTAGGGTCTTTGGTAGCAAATGCTTTATTCTTGTTAAAAGAGGTAGAAAATCTAAATTTGCTCCTAAGACTGTAGAAGGCTTTTTACTAGGATATGATTCAAACACAAGGGCATATAGAGTCTTCAACAAGTCCTCTGGACAAGTTGAAGTTTCTTGTGACGTTGTGTTTGATGAGACTAACGTCTCTCAAGTAGAGCAAGTTGATCTTGATGAGATAGGTATTGAAGAGGCTCCGTGCATCGCGCTAAGGAACATGTCCATTGGGGATGTGTGTCCTAAGGAATCCGAAGAGCCTCTAAATGCACAAGATCAACCATCCTCCTCCACTCAAGCATCTCCACCAACTCAAAATGAGGATGAAGCTCAAGTTGATGAAGTAGAAGATCAAGCAAATGAGCCACCTCAAGATGACGACAATGATCAAGGGGGAGATGCAAATGATCAAGACAAGGAGGATGAAGAGCAAAGGCCGCCACACCCAAGAGTCCACCAAGCAATTCAACGAGATCACCCCGTCGACACCATCCTCGGCGACATTCATAAGGGGGTAACCACTAGATCTCGTGTTGCACATTTTTGTGAGCATTACTCTTTTGTTTCCTCTATTGAGCCACACAGGGTAGAGGAAGCACTTCAAGATTCGGATTGGGTGGTGGCGATGCAAGAGGAGCTCAACAACTTCACTAGGAATGAGGTATGGCATTTAGTTCCACGTCCTAACCAAAATGTTGTAGGAACCAAATGGGTCTTCCGCAACAAGCAAGACGAGCATGGTGTGGTGACAAGGAACAAAGCTCGACTTGTGGCCAAGGGATACTCCCAAGTCGAAGGTTTGGATTTCGGTGAAACCTATGCACCCGTAGCTAGGCTTGAGTCAATTCGCATATTATTGGCCTATGCTACTTACCATGGCTTTAAGCTTTATCAAATGGACGTGAAAAGTGCCTTCCTCAATGGACCAATCAAGGAAGAGGTCTATGTTGAGCAACCTCCCGGCTTTGAAGATAGTGAGTACCCTAACCATGTCTATAAACTCTCTAAAGCGCTTTATGGGCTTAAGCAAGCCCCAAGAGCATGGTATGAATGCCTTAGAGATTTCCTTATTGCTAATGGCTTCAAAGTCGGAAAGGCCGATCCTACTTTATTCACTAAAACTCTTGAAAAAGACTTGTTTGTATGCCAAATTTATGTTGATGATATCATATTTGGGTCTACTAACGAGTCTACATGTGAAGAATTTAGTAGGATCATGACACAAAAGTTCGAGATGTCTATGATGGGGGAGTTGAAGTACTTCTTAGGATTTCAAGTGAAGCAACTCCAAGAGGGCACCTTCCTGAGCCAAACGAAGTATACTCAAGATATTCTAAGCAAGTTTGGAATGAAGGATGCCAAACCCATCAAGACACCCATGGGAACTAATGGGCATCTCGACCTCGACACGGGAGGTAAGTCCGTGGATCAAAAGGTATACCGGTCGATGATAGGCTCTTTACTCTATTTATGTGCATCTCGACCGGATATTATGCTTTCCGTATGCATGTGTGCAAGATTCCAAGCCGACCCTAAGGAAGCTCACCTTACGGCCGTAAAACGAATCTTGAGATATTTGGCTTATACTCCTAAGTTTGGGCTTTGGTATCCTAGGGGATCCACATTTGATTTGATTGGATATTCGGATGCCGATTAGGCGGGGTGCAAAATCAATAGGAAGAGCACATCAGGGACTTGCCAGTTCTTGGGAAGATCCTTGGTGTCTTGGGCTTCAAAGAAGCAAAATTCGGTCGCTCTTTCCACCGCCGAAGCCGAGTACATTGCCGCAGGCCATTGTTGCGCGCAATTGCTTTGGATGAGGCAAACCCTGCGGGACTACGGTTACAAATTAACCAAAGTCCCTTTGCTATGTGATAATGAGAGTGCAAACAAGATGGCAGATAATCCCGTCGAGCATAGCCGCACTAAGCACATAGCCATTCGGTATCATTTTCTTAGGGATCACCAACAAAAGGGAGATATTGAGATTTCTTACATTAATACTAAAGATCAATTAGCCGATATCTTTACCAAGCCTCTTGATGAACAATCTTTTAACAAACTTAGGCATGAGCTCAATATTCTTGATTCTAGGAACTTCTTTTGTTGATTTGCACACATAGCTCATTTTACATACCTTTGATCATATCTCTTTCATATGCTATGACTAATGTGTTTTCAAGTCTATTTCAAACCAAGTCATAGGTGTATTGAAAGGGAATTGGAGTCTTCGGCGAAGACAAAGGCTTCCACTCCGTAACTCATCCTTCGCCGTCGCTCCAAGTCACTCTCCATTCTTGAGGGAGAAAGCATGAGCACAAGGACTCCATCTTTGGTATAATCTTCACTCATTTATTTATGACCAAAGGGGAGAGAGTAGTTCAAAAGGGCTCTAATGATTCCGTTTTTGGCGATTCATGCCAAAGGGGGAGAGAGTAAGTATGAGCCCAAAGCAAAAGGACCGCACCACCACCTATTTCAAAACTTCGTGTTTCCAAGAATATTATCAATTGGTTTCCTATTGTGTTCAAAAAGGGGAGAAAGTAGTATTTCAAAAATGATATATCAAAACCCTCTTGAACACTAAGAGGAGGATCTCATTTAGGGGGAGTTTTGTTTAGTCAAAGGAAAAGCATTTGAAACAGGGGGAGAAAATTTCAAATCTTGAAAATGCTTTGCAAAAATCTTATTCATTTACCTTTGATTATTTGCAAAAGAACTTCGAAAAGGATTTACAAAATAATTTGCAAAAACAAAACATGTGGCGCAAGCGTGGTCCAAAATGTTAAGAATGAAAGAAACAATCCATGCATATTTTATAAGTATTTATATTGGCTCAATTCTAAGTAACCTTTGCACTTACAATTATGCAAACTAGTTCAGTTATGCACTTTTATATTTGCTTTGGTTTGTGTTGGCATCAATCACCAAAAAGGGGGAGATTGAAAGGGAATTAGGCTTACACCTATTTCCTAATTGATTTTGGTGGTTGAATTGCCCAACACAAATAATTGGACTAACCAGTTTGCTCTAGATTATATGTTCTACAGGTGTCAAAGGTTCATCTACAACTATACTAAATCGACTGTCCGGAATACCGTAGATTATTCCGGACAGGAGAAGCTTTTTGGAAAAACAGGCCAAGCGCGGACCGTCCGGGCCCTTGCGGCGGACCGTCCGCAACACCAGGATGACACTCGGACAGAACCAATGCAAAAATCCAAGTATGCACTACGGACCGTCCGAAGGAAAAGCAAGGACCGTCCGAGACCATGCGCGGACCGTCCGGGCTCAGGCGCGGACCGTCCGGTAGGTGAGAAACCGAAAAAACCGAAGGTAACGGGTTCGGAAAAATGAATTATAGCGGCCTCGCGGACCGTCCGGGGTGCACGACCGGACCGTCCGCGACTGGCTTTATCTGACATCTGACGACGCATTAAATGCAATATAGCCGTTGATATAGCCGTTACTGCTGACCGTTGCGTTCTCAGTCGTTGATCTACAGGTGCGGACCGTCCGGACCAGGCGGGCGGACCGTCCGCGGTCGGCAGAATGGAGCAACGGCTAGGAAGTGGTTGGTGGCTATAAATACGACCCCAACCACCTCCATTCACTTCAACCAAGCATTTCAACCTTCAACATTCAATACAAGAGCTAGCAATTCATTCCAAGACACATTCAAAGCCTCCATCTCTCCAAGTTTCACAATTGAGAAAAGAGATCATTAGTGATTAGTGACTTGAGAGAGAAAGTGATCCGTGTGCTATTTGTCGCTCTTGTCGCTTGGCTTTTGCAATCGTGCTTTCCTTCTTTGATTCTTCATTGCGATCAAACTCACTTGTAATTGAGGCAACACCAATATTGTGGTGGTCCTTGTGGGAACTTTGTGTTCCAAGTGATTGAGAAGAAATCCTCACTCGGTCCGAGGGACCGTTTGAGAGAGGGTAAGGGTTGAAAGAGACCCGACCTTTGTGGCCTCCTCAACGGGGAGTAGGTTTGCGAGAACCGAACCTCGGTAAAACAAATCCGCGTGTGACACTCTTTATTTGATTGCGATTTGTTTTGCACCCTCTCTCGCGGACTCGTTTATATTTCTAACGCTAACCCGGCTTGTAGTTGTGATTATTTTTGAGAATTTCAGTTTCGCCCTATTCACCCCCCCTCTAGGCGACTATCACTGTGCAACCTCACCGGCGTCCGCCTAGCTCCGCCGCTCCCCTCCCCTCATGCGCCTATAAAAGGATCGCCCCGAGCACCTCTTTGCCCCGCACCGGCCTCAGCCACTCATCTCCCCCTCGCCCGAGCTCAATCGCGCTAGCGCCGCCGTCTTCCTCCACTCCAGTAAGCCCCTCCCCCTCTCTTCCCTCCCCCTCTCGTTGTTCAGCGAACAATTAGCTAGGCTCATCAGTTTCGCCACACCACCGCGAGCATGGAACACCACTCCCCTACCCCCGATCCCCGCACGAACCTCACCGGCGACGACTCCCGACGCGGAGCTCCGCCACTTCCCCGCAGTCAGCCCCCCTCCCAGCCTGCTCTGGCAAAATTGGACCCTCCCCTAAGCTCGCCAGCCCCTCCTCATGCTAGGGCGCCTGCCCGATGCCCATGAACTGGGTCGCCGGTGGCGAATCGCCGTCGAGCCCACCGGCGGCCGGGTTTCTCCCCGTGGTCGACCGGTTCGCCCCGCCCCGTTAGCCGTTGGCGCCGTCTCCCCCTCCCGCTTTCCCTGACGCGTGGGCCCCATGGAAACGGTGTCGTCCCTCGCACGCCCACGCCGTTTTCCATCGTGGGTCGTGGCTAGGCCGACGCGCCCGTGCACGCCCCTGCGCCCGGCTGGGCCAGATTTCGCCCCCCGGCCCACTAGAGCCAAAAACCTTTTTCTTTTTTCTTTTCCCTCCTTTTTTCTCCTTTAGTTATTTATATCTCAATATTTTATGTACCAAAAATTATCAAAACACTTTCTAAGTCACATAAAATGATAATGTTAGAATTTGACACACTCCACTCAGTAAACCATTGTTGATGTATTGTTTATTGCCTGTTTTACTAGAAGAAGCGGGGACCGTCGATCCGGAACCCGTAACCCCGAAAGAAGGGCAGGAGCCCGACCTCCCGGAGATAAACCTTTTGTGTCAGGAAAGCTTCGACGAAGGCAAGTCCATTCTTCCCTTGATGCATAAATTACCTATTCTTTCTACCACTACCTAGGCCGGGATTACAGGGTGGAATATTTGCATTGTGAGCAGAGAGATAGCCCGCATTAACATACATCTTTTGAATACAAAATGTGGGATGGGAAAAAGGGCAGTGTGTTTCTTCAAACGAGGCTCTTAAAAAAATGTGCGATGAAGGGTATTCACCCTCATCACCTTGTGAGTGGGATGATCAGGGACTCCCTGGTTTAGGGGAGGGCCTAAGGTGTTGGCTCAGCTGGTTTAGGCGTGAGCAGAAGGATTGTCCCCTCATATAAGGACTGATTTGTCATCTTTCACTACCTGTACTCATAAATAGTACAACCACTCGAGACTGTGTGGGCAGTCACTCAATCCGAACTCGTACGGTCCAACCCCAGGGTTATGAAGGCTGGGGAGCACCGGGAGGATAAGGAGGGGGAATGTTTTATCCGGCTTGGACATGGCGGTGGCCTGACTCCTTCCGGTATAACCGTTAAGGTTAGGACATGCGAGGAAAGAAAGAGATTCGGCATTCGGGTCTCATGACGGTGAGATCGTAGAAACCGGACTAGTGGGTAAAGTGTACCCCTCTGCGCAGAGTTGAAACCTATTCGAATAGTCCGTGTCCACTGGTATGGACGAGTCTGGTGTGGTATGCCAATTAGTGTTTTACAACCTCTGTGAACAAGGAAATGTGTGTGTAAGTGCGTATTGAAAAAGAAAACAAGGCCACGGGAGCGGGAAGCTCAGTGGTGGTTGAGTTTTGTGTTATTTTATTTCCTTGGGAAAAACCTACATAAACTGCCTTTCTCTGAGAAAAAGAAGAGTGACTTCAACTCCACCATATAAAGCATGTATGATATAGGTCTCTTTCTCTTTACGGGAGCGGGATGGGCTTGCAGAATACCTAGTGTATTCACCCAGATTTATTTATGTTTTTCAGCAGCCGAAGACTTCTTTTCTGCTATGCTTGATTGAGAGGGTTGTATCTGCACCCAGTTCTGCATGTGGTTTGGGCTAGTGTACCTTCTACTGCGCTTTATATTCTAGCTCTCTCGAGCTTGTACCCCGGTATTGTAATAACCTTTATTTGAACTCTATACTATTTGAAGTAAGGAATGTGGTTACTAGCCTCCTGGGACTAGTAATTGTTTCACATTTGAGTCCCAAAGGATCAGGACGCTTCAGGTGGTATCAGAGCCATAGGACTGGCCGTAGGTCGCAGCCCTGACCTTAAAAGTTGCCTTAAAACTAAATACCTCTTACCCTAAGAAAAATCTTCTCTCCTTTCCCTCGATATTAACAGACCCTTCTTTTCCTATTCCAGATGGAAGACTCTCTGGTCATTAGGACATCCTACTGCTCAGAGGTGGAGGGGTTCCCACATCTGTTGCGAAGTTGTGCGCTTCGCATGGGGATCCACAAGAAGCCAGAATATGTCTGGAAGGAATATCTCGAGAATGGAATGGAGAAGTGCTCTATGGCAGTCTACCTGGGAGAGAGCCGAAACTACCCGAACCACCCGTCTTTCCAAGTCACTTTCACTGGACACCGCTTCCCAGATACTTGCCAAAATGTTGCCCGAAAAGCCCTCCGATAGCTATGCCAGAACTACAACAGAGTAGTCTTTGAAACCCCCCTTCGCTACTTTCCACCCAGCAACAAAAATACCCCTGCCTAGAGGAAAAGACTTCAGGCCCTGTCAGGGAGAGACCCTACCGAGGATGACCACACCATCATCTACATGGCTGGATACCTCCACACTCTCGATAACCAATATGATGACCTTGCCTCCCACTGCACTCACCTAAACTCCCGGGTGGAAAGCCTGGAGCAACAAGTCAGGGAACTTACAAGGGAAAAGGCGTCCCTTCAAGAGAGTCTCGAGATAGCGGAAGGCGAGAAAACCAACACCCGTGAGGCCTACCGAACCCTGAAGATGGATTACGACAAGAAGCTAAGAAGCTCGCCCCCGCAAAGAAAATCCGCAAGAAGACCAGAAGCCAAGGATGCCAGACTGAGCAGAAGGAAGAAGCCCCTCCAGCCCTACCTCCTACCAGGATAGAGAACTCGTCCGACACTGAGGAAATGTCCCTAGCTAGCCTTGATGACCTTCTCAAGGAATTTGTGGACACTTTAGAGAAGGAGTTCGGGAGTACCCTAGATAGCAATCGAGTGTAATGAACTTGTGGTAGCTGTACGCTGTAATGAACTTATGTAATTATAAAGTAACCTGTTAAAAAAATTTGGCATGTGCATGGTAGTAACTCTTTTCCCCTGGCAGATGGCTTCGGATAAAACCACGCCTACTGCCTCCGGGATTGGAGCAGGGTTTCCCCTAAGAGCAGAAGGAGAAGCTGGCAGAGAAGGGAGTGAGACCCACCTCCCCGCACCTCCGGAACTACCACTAGATTTGGCCCAAGTTCTAGCCAATCAAACCCGACTCATTAAAGTCCTCACTAGAAGTCTGAAGAACCAGCACCCAGGTGGTGGAAGACCACAAGACAGGATGGGAGAATTTCTGAGACTCAAGCCTCCCACATTCACTGGATCCAGCAATCCCCTCGATGCCGACGACTGGCTGCGCACGATCAAGAGGAAATTGGAAGCCATCAGATGCCCCGAAAATCAGCAATTTCAATTGGCTGCTCATCAACTTTCTAGGATGGCCCTAGCATGGTTGGATACCTTCAGCGCGGCCGTTAGGGACGCTACCTAGGCAGAATTTGAAACTGCTTTCCGTGAGCACCATGTACCCCAGGGGATCGTTCAACTCAAGGAAGATGAATTCTGTGAACTAACTCAAGGTGGAAGATCTTTCAGTGAGTACGTGCACAAATTCACAGAGTTGGCTCGTTACGCGCCTGACGATGTCAGCACAGAAACTAAGAAGATGGCCCGTTTTCTAAAAGGGCTAAGACCAGAACTCAAGACCATCCTCGCCAGCCAAGATTTCCTCAGCTTCTGGCACCTCTCCAACAAAGCCATACAAGTGGAAAGGGCAAAAGAAGAAGAAAAAGGTCACCTCAACAGGAAATTCCAAGTTCTCCGAGCTCAGCAGCAAGACCGACACCAGAGAGCTCGATCCTTCGGGCTTCCACCCAAGGGACCAAGCTTCAATAGACCAACTAGACCCACTCCGACACGTTTCAGCCAGCAAAGTCAGAGCTCCTTTCAGGCCCCCTCGATCGCAAGCAACCAACAGCCAGCAAATGTGAAGCGTCCCGGTCCTCTGGGACTCAAATGTGATACAATTACTAGTCCCAGGAGGCTAGTAAACACATTTATACATCAGATAGTTCTAGATCTGCTTAAACGAGACAAACATATAAAGGTGGCGATCAACTTTAAGAGTTGGTCCACAACTCGAGACATATCATCAGAGTGGGGCTGAAGCAGCCCGATATACGCACCGAAGCAAATCAGCGGTCCAACAGCCACAGGCAAGGTTGGGAACAGTCACAACTCTTATTCGATCTCCTTTTTCTGAAAAACAACAAATAAGCAAGGGTGAGTACAAACGTACTCAGCAGCCCACCTTCACCCGCGGAATGGGGAAATCAGATATAATGCATGGAATATGTGGAGCTCAGGATATTTTGCAGAAATAGCAATATTTTATGCAGCGTTGTTTTGAAAAACATTTTGTTTTTTGCAAAGCGCATCCTCTCCAAAAGGAGCAGGAAGTTTTTCAATATAGAACAAAGTCCCCTGGACTAAACCATCTAGGTATCTCAGCAGTTTCCCACTGGTTTTCATTTTCAAAAATAGCTACTGGACTTCCCGTCCACCATAGCTCACGGCTCAACCGCCGGACCTTTTAAAAACCACTTTTCTCAAACGCACCCTTTTTTAAAACAAAACACTAATTGCCATACCACACCAGACTCGTCCATTCCTGTGGACACAGACTATTCGAATAGGTTTGAACTCTGCGTAGAGGGGTACACTTTACCCACTAGTCCAGCTCTGCGATCCCATGGCCAATGAGATCCGAATCCGAATCACTTTCTTCCCTCGCACGTCCTAACCTTAACGGTTATACCGGAAGGAGTCAGGCTACCGCCATGTCCAAACCGGACAAAACATTCCCCCTCCTTATCCTCCCGGTGCTCCCCAGCCTTCATAACCCTAGGGTTGGACCGTACGATTTCAGATTGAGTGACTGCCCACACAGTCTCGAGTGGTTGTACTTATCATAAGTACAGGTAGTGAAGGATGACAAATCGGTCCTTATATGAGGGGACAATCCTTCTGCTCACGCCTAAACCAGCTGAGCCATCACCTTAGGCCCTCCCCTAAACCAGGGAGTCCCTGACCATCCCTACTCAAAGGTGATAAGGGTTAAACCCTTCATCATACACATTTTGAAAAGCATTTTCTTTTGAAAACTCACACCTTTTTCTCAAATCATTTGTAACAAATATATCAAGGATTGATTGCGGCAAGCGACTGGGTGGCCATAATAACTTGTCTCAAAATCATATCATGCATAAAATAACAGGCTGAGGGTTGTGGTTGAAAATTCATCGGTAATTTATGCATCAAAGGGATCCAGTGAGCTTGCCGAGCTTATCCGGCAAAAGGGAGGGAGAGCTCGCGGAACTGGCTTCTGGCTCCACTGCCTGGTGTAGACTTGCAGATCTGGCCTCCACGAGACGGCACGAACGCTCCGATAACTATGCAACATGTACAAGCAAACATACAAACCAGCAAGTATACCAACAAATATTTAGTATAGTGGTTAGAATAGCGATATATGGATGGGTAGAGTCTTGAGTAGAATCTGTGTCATGTGGTGTTGTGATATTACTGGTGGTGGAGCGGAGGTGCTTACCAGGAGGGTGAACTGGAGGCGAAGCGACACTATGCGTGTAGCCGGTAGAGTGGAGTAACTGAGTGGGTGGGGTGTTTGCCTTGGCTGAGGGTGTTGAGTGTGTGTGGAGAGGGAGAGGGTAACTGGGTGTATTTATAGCTGAGTGTATGTGGTGTAGCACAATGAAGTTCACTGTTGGTGGGAATAGTTACGAGTGAATCGTCTAACTTAGCCTGAACAGGGAAATGATAGGCAGAATATGGGACAAGAGTATTTTGGGAGTTTTCTGGAATATGAACCATGCTTAAGGGATGACATGGTTGGATAGGGAATAGTTTGATAAGAATTTAGAAACAAGAATTATTGGAATCTGAGTTTGGAAGTCTGGTTCGAAGGAATCTCAAAGTTAAGCGTGCTCAACTTGGAGAAACCTGGGATGGGTGACAAGATGGGAAGTTCCCACTGGAAGGAAAATCAGTCACCCGAGTTCATATGACTGGAATATGGGTCTAGCTGGTCTTAGGTGGACTGGACAACATGATGGATGAGTAGTTGAAACTTGGAATGATCGGATGATAGATTGTCACACCCGGGTTTCGGGGCACCAAGACCTGGGCGCGAACATAATCACCAGGTGTGCTGGGACCAAGTCTCACACATATGATGAATCATGGCACAGGATCGAATGTCACATCTTTACTATATAATAGGAGTTTTGTACAAAATAAATAATTACATTATAAGGAGACAACGGTCCAGCAAACCAAAGCTGACTGGGAGACGACGACCTAGACCTCTCACGAACACATCACAGCATCCTCCACGCGCCTCATTCTGTGGTACCTGTTCTTGACCTTAGCAGGATCCACTGCTATTCCTCCATTAGAAATAATATGTCCAAGGAATGGCACCTTGTCAATCCAAAACTCGCACTTACTGAACTTAGCATAGAGTTGATTATCTCGCAACTTCTGTAGCACCAACCTCAGATGTTCCTCATGATCGCTATCACTCTGAGAATAAATAAGAATATCATCGATGAATACCACGACGAATCTGTCCAAATACTCCATAAACACCTTATTCATCAAGTTCATAAAATAAGCTGGTGCATTGGTTAATCCAAATGACATAACAGTGAACTCATATAATCCATATCGAGTCGAGAAAGCTGTCTTGGGAATATCCGATGGTCTAATCCTCATCTGGTGGTAACCGGATCGGAGATCAATCTTCGAGAATACTCTAGCACCTCGCATCTGATCAAATAAATCCTCAATACGGGGTAACAGATACTTGTTCTTCACAGTAACATCATTAAGTGATCTATAGTCCACACACATCCTCTGGGATCCATCCTTCTTCTGTACAAATAGAACCGGTGCTCCCCAAGGTGAGGAACTCGGACGAATGTACCCAGCCTCTTGTAACTCAGTTAACTGCTTCTTAAGGTCCTTCAACTCCTCTACGGACATCCTATATGGCCGTTTAGAAATAGGGGCGGTTCCAGGTAAGAGATCAATAACAAATTCAACTTCTCTATCAGGTGGCATCCCTGGTAACTCCTCTGGAAAGACATCCGGAAAATCTCTAACCACCCGGATGTTGTCACCAACAAACTCCTCAGGCATAAAGAACATTGCACGCATGGATGAGGAGGTTACTGCAATATTAACTTGAAATCTTTCTCCTTTAGTGGTAGTGAGTTCTACGGTACCTCTACCACATGCTATAACGGCCTTTGCCTTTCTTAGCCATGACATACCAAGGATCAGATCTATACTGCTTGACTCTAGTATTATAGCAGTAGCTCCAAATTCTCTACCCATAATGGTCAATATCAATCTACGTGTCATTTGATTCGCCTCAACAGGCCCTTTAGGTGTAATTACTATCATGGGTTTTCTCATATTTAGCAGTGGTATTTCATTTGTGTTGGCATAACGAGCAGACATGAATGAATGTGTAGCACCAGAATCAAATAATATGGTTGCAGGAATTGCATTAACATAAAACATACCAAGTACGATGTCCCCACCATCCGGAGTAGCATCAACGCTGACTTGATTAACCTTGGCAATAGAATATCCCTTGCCAGATCCTAGAGTTTGCTGCCTGTTCTGAACTGGAGTAGTAGCAATCCTCTGTGGGCAGACATTTGCATAATGACCAGTCTTCCCACACTTGAAACACGTAGTGCCTGGACTCTGTCCTGCAAACTTCGTCGGGGTGCCAGTGGGAGTGGCCTGACGAGTAGGTGTCCTTGGAGACCCCTGTGGAGCATACTGAACTGGGCGTGGTCCTCCTGGTCGAGTCGGTGTACCCTGTGGTGAAACATAGCGGGGACGAACACTGCTGCTACCCTGTCCCTGCGAGATAGCCTTCCTCTTCAAATCACCCAGTTGAACACGCTTGTGTTCAATAGCAAGAGCCTTATCCAGTAGCCTCTGAAATGATGGAAATGTGTGTGCAACCAGTGCATACTGCAAGGGTCCATTAAGTCCTTCAATAAAATGCTCCTGCTTCCTCTCATCCTCAGCAACTTCCTCCGGAGCATATCTCGACAGCTGAATAAATTTGTCTCTGTACTCGCTAACCGACATGTTGCCTTGCTTCAATGACAGAAACTCCTTCTTCTTGATCTTTATCATACCAGCTGGAATGTGGTAGTTCCTGAATTGTGTACTGAACTCCGCCCAAGTGATAGTATCAGCAGCATCGTGGGCAGCAGTATATGAATCCCACCAGTCAGCAGCAGGACCTGTCAGACGTCTAGAAGCATATAAAACCTTCTCCCGGTCAGTGCATTGTGCAATATTCAGCATCTTCTCAACGGACTTCAGCCAATCATCCGCGTCCAGTGGATCAGGTGAGTTAGCGAATGTAGGTGGCTTATGACTCATGAACTCCCTATGCTTATCTCGGGGTGGAACTGGTGGTAGTGGTGGAGGCAGTGGTACTTGTTGTTGTTGCTGCTGTTGTTGAAGTTGGTGTTGCAGCTGCGGGTACATTTTATAAAAGAGACCCTGTCTTTTATATATATCAACCCGCCGTCCACGCCAGAAACTCCCTGAGTCTGTGGAATTCTTGCACCGTAGCCCCTGCTATTCTCTGTTATTGAGGCCCAGTCCATAGGGTTATTAAATCAGAGAAATGAATTAGAAAATGAGTTTTTAAAATAAAAACAATACCTAGAATTTGTATAATTCATAGAAAATGCATATGAACTCCAAATTAGTTCATTCCAGTTTCTAAATTTTCATAATATTATTGTCTAACCATTAGTGCCTCTGTTTTGGCATGAAAGACTCATTTAAATTTATCTAATACTTAATCTTGTATTAAGTACATAAAAGCTTCAGAAATTCATATCTAAAAATCTGTAACTCCAAAATTAATAATTCCAGTTCCTATGATCTCATTTTAATGTGTAGATTTTTACTGTATATTTTGTGTACATGCTTGGTGTGATGTTAATTGTTGCTATACTATGTATGTATTGTGTTGATGCGAGTAGACGAGCAAGCTACAGAGGATTCCGGGGTTCAGCTGGTAGAGACTGCTGAGCAGGAGCTCGTTGAAGGCAAGTTGTGCCCTTGATCACTTCTTTTACCCAGTCATGTTCTTATTAATCATAATGATCTGCATAGGTTAATTTTGCTGGGACCCAATAGGTTACCCTAGATTTGACTATCTTTATACCTTGTTTCACCACTGGTTTTACTACTAAACTTTTGGGTAGTACATGCTATTGCTTTATGTGGCTTTGGGTATAGAGATATTCATCACTCATTTTTACACTTGTTATTATCTGTTCATTATTTTATGTTCATGATAAGATCATTATGTTAATGGGAACATGGAGAACCACCCGGGAAAACAGTGCTACCACAAGGGTATAATGGGACGCCCTTGGCTGATTAACTAGGAAAGCTAGTGGAGGGCTACCTTACCCGAAAGGGGCAAGGGCAGTAGGGGAGTGGTCAGTGTAGGGAGGTCCTTGGGTTGATTTTGCTGCGATGGCAGTCAGGCAAGAACCCTGCACTGGAGCTTCCTATAAACTGTAGCGGGTAGTCTGAAGCTAGTGGAACTTTGTAAAGGCCTCGTAGTGGTACCCTGCCTCACTTCCTCGGTAGAGGTGTATGGAGTCTGATCAACTCCGTGGCAAATGGGTAACACGACTTGTGGGTAAAGATGCCAACCTCTGCAGAGTGTAAAACTGGTATACTAGCAGTGCTCACGGTCATGAGCGGCTCGGACACTCACATGATTAATCTATGAAACTTAAACTTAACCTGTCATTTCATTGCATTTGGGACTATTTTACTATTACTTTGATTTATTATTTCTAAGGTTCGGTATTTACTTACACTTAGTAACTGCTAATAAAATTTTGACCAACTTATAAAAGCAATGCTCAGCTTCAGCCTTATATCATTGATCAGCCTTACACTTCATGAACTCCCACCTTTGGTGAGTTCATGCCACATTATTCCCCACGACTTGTTGAGCTATGAACGTATGTGAGCTCACTCTTGCTGTCTCACACCCCCCACAGGAGAAGAGCAGGTGGTTCAGGAGGAGCCACAAGGCGAGGAGTATGATCTGATCTAGGTGGCGTTTCTCAGTTGACATTGGCGCCGACGATCCTTAGTTCGTTCTATATTTATCTTTTATTTTGTAATAAGTCTTCCGCTACGTAATAAGTACTCTGATTATATTATGACATTTATCTCTATACACTCTGTTATTATATATGTTGTCTTCTTTGGCGCATGTATGAGATGCACCCGGCTTTGTTCCTTAAAGCTCGGGTGTGACATAGATGAATAGTAACGATGAATAGTAATGATGGTGAATAGTAATGATGAATAGTAACAATGAATAGTAATGGTGAATAGCCGTATGAACGAACGATGAACGATGAATAGGAACTATGAACGAACGGACGAACGATCGAATGATCGGACGAACGAACGATCGAAATTTCGGCAGCATAACGGTAGGACAAAGATTATCTGGAAGAACGATGAATAGGGACTATGAACGAACGATGAACGATGAATAGGAACTATGAACGAACGATGAATATGAATTATGAACGAACGATGAACGATCGAATGATCGAACGAACGAACAATCGGAATTTCGGCAGCATAACGGCAGGAAAAAGATTATTTGGACGAACGAACGGACGAACCATCGAACGATCGGACGAACGAACGATCGGAATTTCGGCAGCATAATGGAAGGACAAAGATTATCTGGAAGAATGATTAATAGGGACTATGAACGAACGATGAACGATGAATAGGAACTATGAACGAACGATGAACGATCAAATGATCGAACGAACAAACGATCGGAATTTCAGCAGCATAACGGCAGGAAAAAGATTATTTGGACGAACGAACGAACGAACGATCGAACGATCGGACGAACCGATGAACGAACCATGAACGATCGGAAGAACGAACGAACAAACTAAGAACAGGGGGACGAACGATCGAAGAACGACCGAACGATCCTTGTGCTAGTGTGTGCTTGTGTGGAACATGGAGTGGGTGTGTGTGGGGGGGAGAGAGTTGCCATGAAATGGCTTGGGGTGGGATGAGAGGAGGCCCTTGCCCCTCTATTTATAGCCATGGTGGGGGATTAGGGGGGAGGGATGAGAGGATTTGTGGGGGATTAGCATGGATTTGTCTTGTATAAGTGATATTAGCTTGTAGAGCTCAACGTATGACACTAGAGGCATACGTATACGTATGAGCATGAGAAAAGTTATGAAGAAAATATTTATAGGGACTTGAAAAATGATTCTGAAGGTATTTCTCAAGAGGAAAAAACTTGGAGATATATTGGTGGAATATTTGGGCAATATTTCTGGAAAGAACTTGAAGGGGATTACTCGGGAAATATCTTGGCAGTATTTCTGAAAAGAATTTGAGGGTGATCACTTGGGAAATATTTGTAGGATATTTTGAGGAGGGTTTTGAAGAGAATATAGACCACTATATTTTATTTGCTAATATCAACTCACAAACAAACATTTTGAAATGAAATTTGAAATTCATTTTGAATTTAGAGCGAGTTTGAGAAAATTCCAAGATTTGAATTTTTGGGATGCTACAAAATGCCTGTTGGCACTGCGGAGACCTCAGTCACTTCAAGAATAACTGCCCCCAGTTGAAGGCACCTGGACCTACCTACTCCAACTCGGTGAATGGCCCCAAGAATACCTCGGCACCTGCCTCCAAGGCACTCCCCTCCAACAGTCAATAGAGCAGGACCCAGTATCAGGGCAGAGCACGAGTTAACCACGTCGATGCTCAAGAGGCCCAGCAAGCTCCGGGAGTAGTGCTCGGTGAGTTCCTTGTCGAATTTACTCCCGCTACTATACTTTTTGATTTAGGAGCATCCCATTCATTTATAGCCACTAGTTTTGTGGAAAAGCATGGCATTCCCTCTACACCCCTAGAAATCCCTTTGGTCACCCAAACCCCAGGGTTAGATCTTCTATGCCAGCTCAAATGCTCTCAAGTCAGAATTCTTTTAAGTGGGGTAGTGTTCTTGGTAGACTTAACCGTCTTGCCATCCCAAGGGATTGATGTGATCCTAGGAATGGATTGGCTAACTAAGCACAAGGGCATCATAAGTTGCGCAAGCAAGACCGTCCTTCTCACTGACCGCCAAGGAAAAGCAGTTTCTTGTCAGGCCCAATCGCCCGCCAACGATCCAATGATGTTTAATCTAGCAGCAGAAAATATATCTGTAATAGAAGAATTCATGGATGTATTTCTGGAAGAGTTGCATGGAATGCCGCCTGAAAGAGGAATGGAGTTCTATATAGATCTCATTCCTGGCACTGCGCCCATCGCAAAGAGACCATACCGCATGGCCCCCACAGAGTTAGCAGAATTAAAACTCCATATCGCAGAGCTGCAACAAAAAGGGTACATCCGTCCCAATTCGTCTCCCTGGGGAGCACCCGTCCTTTTCGTCACCAAAAAGGATGGAAGTATGAGAATGTGTATTGATTACCGATCCTTGAATGAAGTTACAATAAAAAATAAGTATCCACTCCCTCGGATCGACGATCTCTTCGACCAGCTACAGGGAGCCAAATATTTCTCCAAGATAGACCTAAGGTCGGGATATCACCAACTGAGAATCAAGGAAGCAGATATTCAGAAGACCGCATTCGTCACAGAGTTCACAGTAATGTCGTTTGGGCTAACAAACGCACCCGCCTTTTTCATGGACCTCATGAATAAGGTATTCATGGAAGAACTGGATAAGTTTGTCGTAGTCTTCATCGACGACATCGTTATCTATTCCAAGAATCGCAAGGACCATGAGCGTCACCTTCGAATCGTCCTCGGAAGACTCAGGGCACATCAACTCTATGCTAAGCTCAGCAAATGTGAATTCTGGTTAGAAAAGATAGCCTTCCTTGGGCATATCTTGACTGCAGAAGGAATAGAAGTAGACCCATCTAAGGTAGAAGCAGTTTCAAAATGGAAGCAGCCATCCAACGTCAGTGAAGTGCGAAGCTTTCTGAGAATGGTAGGGTATTACCGTCGCTTTATCAAGGGATTCTCTAGCATAGCAAGACCTATGACCGAACTTCTCAAGAAGGACAATAAGTTTGTGTGGACCCCAAAGTGTGAGGAAAGTTTCCAGATCATAAAGGAAAAGCTCACGACCGCGCCTGTTTTCACACTACCAGATATACATCAGGATTTCGTCATCTTCTGTGATGCTTCAAGGCAAGGCTTAGGGTGTGTCCTGATGCAAAATGAGAAAGTCATTGCTTATGCATCCCGCTTACTCAAGCTGCATGAGCAGAATTACCCCACCCACGATTTGGAATTGGCAGCCATAGTGCATGCCCTAAAAATATGGAGGCACTATCTAATTGGGAACAAATGCCACATCTTCACTGATCACAAGAGTCTGAAGTATATCTTCACTCAGCCCGACCTCAACCTCCGTCAAAGAAGATGGCTTGAACTGATCAAAGATTATGACCTTGAGATCCATTACCACCCCAGAAAGGCCGACGTGGTAGCAGACGCCCTCAGCCGAAAACCTTTCGGGATAAAGGGAACTCACTTTCTAGAAGATTGGAAGAAGGAATCAGCTTAGCTGAATGCGTGTCTGGGAGACAACGGTAGCTTAGAAATCAAGCCAATGCTAGAAGACCTCATATGCAAGGCTCAACGCCTGGACACGGAGACAGCGAGACTTATGGAAAAAGCTCGCAAAGAACAACTTCCGGACCTTAGGACAGATGAACAAGGAGTCTTTTGGTTCAAGAACCGTCTGTGTGTACCAAAAGGGGAGGCACGAGAAATCTTGCTCAATGAAGGTCACAACTCAGCCTACTCCATCCACCTAGGAACCACCAAGATGTACCTAGACCTCAAAACTAGATACTGGTGGAGAGGGATGAAGAAAGAGATAGCACAGTATGTGGCCTGGTGTGACACCTGCCAACGAACAAAAGCCGAGCACCAGAAACCTGTAGGCCTACTGCAACCCCTCCCAGTGCCTGAATGGAAGTGGGAGGAAATAGGCATGGATTTTGTAATCGGACTGCTCCGGACGCAAAAAGGGAATGACTCTATCTAGGTAATAATAGACCGTCTCACCAAGGTGGCCCACTTCATTCCAGAGAAAACCACTTTTGGGGGAGCCACCCTTGCCCAGATATATCTTAAAGAGATAGTTAGGCTCCATGGTATTCCTCGGAAGATAGTGTCAGATAGAGGGACGCAGTTCACTTCAAAATTTTGGAAGAGCCTTCAGCAAGCTATGGGCACCAAGTTAGATTTTAGCACCGCCTATCACCCCCAGTCAGATGGTCAAACGGAAAGGGTCAACAAGGTCCTCGAAGATTTATTAAGAGCATGTGTGTTGACGTTCGATAGAAACTGGGAGTCCAGTTTGCCGTATGCCGAATTCTCATATAACAACAGCCATCAGGCCAGTATCAAGATGTCACCGTTCGAAGCATTGTATGGACGAAAGTGCCAGACCCCCCTAATGTGGTCCAATGTAGGGGAAAGGACACTGGAAGGACCCGACTTTGTTAAAGAGGCCGAAGAGAAAGTTGCCCTAATCCGCAAGAGGTTACTTGAAGCTCAGAGTCGACAAAAAGTTATGCAGACAACAGACGGAGAGAACTCAGATTTGAGGAAGGAGACTTCGTATACCTTAAGGTCTCCCTGATGTGTGGGGTCAAATGGTTCCAAATGAAAGAAAGCTAGCACCGCGATTCATCGGTCCCTATCCCGTCATTGGCAGAGTGGGACCCGCAGCATACCACCTTGAATTACTAGAATCCATGTTAGATATTCACAATGTGTTTCATGTGTCCCAGCTCCGTAAGTGCCTGCAAGTACCAGAGAACCACATCGAGGCAGAGACAATTCAGATTCAAAAAGATCTCCAGTACCGGGAAAAGCCGATAAAGATTCTTGACTCAACAGTCTGAAAGACCCGCAACTCAGAGGTAAGACTCTGTAAGTTCAGTGGAGCATAGAAGGAGAAGAGGAAGCTACCTGGGAAAGTGGGGACTCTCTAAGGAAGGAATACCCTTACCTTTTCTCGAGCCTCGTCTGAATCTCGAGGGCGATATTCCTTTAAGTGGGGTAGGTTTGTAGCATCCCAGATTTTCAACCCGAGGTTTGGAACCCTAATCCAACCCCCCTATTTATCTCTCCCTAATCTCCCCTAGGTCTTCTCATCATATGCATACACTTTGTTTGATTAGAAGCACCTCACTTAGATTATATTTTTTTAGCACCTAAGATTATCTAGTTAATTAATTGTTCAAAAGAAAAAGGATATAAAAATAGAAATAGAAATTTGGAAAAAAAAAAGAGAAAGCCTTCTCTCCCCCTGACTGGGCCGATTCCCAGCCCACACCCGCGACCACCCCCCCCCCCCTCACGCTCGTGACTTCTCCCCTCTCGGCCCACCTCCGGCCTACTCCGCGCGCGCGACCACTCCCGCTGACACGCCGTCCCCACTCGTCAGTCGCCTCCCCCTCGCCCTCGCTTGCGCCCGCGCACCGCTGATAGACTGACCCCGCCAGTCAGCCACCCCATCCCCTCGCCGCGTACGGCTTCACCGCGGTCACCTCCGACCACCGTCCTCTCTCCTGCCCCATCCCCACACCCCATCCCCTCGCCGCACAGGGAAGTTTGGCACCGCCTCGTCCTTGCCGCTGTGACCGTGTCCTTGCACAGCACCGCCCCGCCGTGCGGTCTCGTCGCCGCCGCTGTGCGGCATTAACTCTCTCGCTATGCAACCTCACCTGCGTCCGCCTAGCTCCGCCGCTCCCCTCCCCTCGGGCGCCTATAAAAGGATCGCCTCGAGCACCTCTTTGCCCCGCACCGGCCTCAACCACTCATCTCCCCCTCGCCCGAGCTCAATCGCGCTAGCGCCACCGTCTTCCTCCACTCCGGTAAGCCCCTCCCCCTCTCTTCCCTCCCCCTCTCGTTGTTCAGCGAACAATTAGCTAGGCTCATCAGTTTCGCCACACCACCGCGAGCATGGAACACCACTCCCCTGCCCCTGATCCCCGCACGAACCTCACCGGCGACGACTCCCGCCGCGGAGCTCCGCCACTTCCCCACGGTCAGCCCCCCTCCCAGTCTCCTCTGGCAAAATTGGACCCTCCCGTAAGCTTGCCAGCCCCTCCTCATGCTAGGGCGCCTGCCCGATGCCTAAGAACCGGATCGCCGTCGAGCCCACCGGCGGTCAGGTTTCTCCCCGCGGTCGGCCGGTTCGCCCCGCCCCGTCAGCCGTTGGCGCCGTCTCCCCCTCCCACTCTCCCTGATGCGTGGGCCCCGTGGAAACGGCGTCGTCCCTCGCGCGCCCGCGCCGTTTTCCACCGCGGGCCGTGGCTGGGCCGGCGCGCTCGCGCCCCTGCGCCCGGCTGGGCTAGATTTCGCCCCCCAGCCCACCAGAGCCAAAAACCTTTTTCTTTTTTTTTCTTTTCCCTCCTTTTTTCTCCTTTAGTTATTTATATCTCAATATTTTATGTACCAAAAATTATCAAAACACTTTCTAAGTCACATAAAATGATAATGTTAGAATTTGACACACTCCACTCGGTAAACCATTGTTGATGTATTGTTTATTGCCTGTTTTACTAGAAGAAGCGGGGACCGTCGATCCGGAACCCGTAACCCCAGAAGAAGGGCAGGAGCCCGACCTCCCGGAGATAAACCTTTTGTGCCAGGAAAGCTTCGACGAAGGCAAGTCCATCCTTCCCTTGATGCATAAATTACCTATTCTTTCTACCACTACCTAGGCCAGGATTACAGGGTGGAATATTTGCATTGTGAGCAGAGAGATAGCCCGCATTAACATAGATCTTTTGAATACAAAATATGGGATGGGAAAAAGGGCAGTGTGTTTCTTCAAACGAGGCTCTTAAAAAAATGTGCGATGAAGGGTATTCACCCTCATCACCTTGTGAGTGGGATGATCAGGTACTCCCTGGTTTAGGGGAGGGCCTAAGGTGTTGGCTCAGCTGGTTTAGGCATGACCAGAAGGATTGTCCCCTCATATAAGGACCGGTTTGTCATCTTTCACTACCTGTACTCATAAATAGTACAATCACTCGAGATTGTGTGGGTAGTCACTCAATCCGAACTCGTACGGTCCAACCCTAGGGTTATGAAGGCTGGGGAGCACCAGGAGGATAAGGAGGGGGAATGTTTTGTCCGGTTTGGACATGGCGGTGGCCTAACTCCTTCCGGTATAACCGTTAAGGTTAGGACATGCGAGGAAAGAAAGAGATTCGGCATTCGGGTCTCATGACGGTGAGATCGCCGAAACCGGACTAGTGGGTAAAGTGTACCCCTCTGCGCAGAGTTGAAACCTATTCGAATAGTCCATGTCCACTGGTATGGACGAGTCTGGTGTGGTATGACAATTAGTGTTTTACAACCTCCGTGAACAGGGAAATGTGTGTGTAAGTGCGTATTGAAAAAGAAAACAAGGCCACGGGAGCGGGAAGCTCAGTGCTGGTTGAGTTTTGTGTTATTTTATTTCCTTGGGAAAAACCTACATAAACTGTCTTTCTCTGAGAAAAAGAAGAGTGACTTCAACTCCACTATATAAAGCATGTATGATATAGGTCTCTTTCTCTTTACGGGAGCGGGATGGGCTTGCGGAATACCTAGTGTATTCACCCAGATTTATTTATGTTTTTCAGCAGCCGAAGACTTCTTTTCTGTTATGCTTGATTGAGAGGGTTGTATCTGCACCTAGTTCTGCCTGTGGTTTGGGCTAGTGTACCTTCTACTGCGCTTTATATTCTGGCTCTCTCGAGCTTGTACCCCGGTATTGTAATAACCTTTATTTGAACTCTGTACTATTTGAAGTAAGGAATGTGGTTACTAGCCTCCTGGGACTAGTAATTGTTTCACATTTGAGTCCCAAAGGATCGGAACGCTTCAATAACTTTGTGAGTTATGGAAAGCAATAGATATTGTTTATTTCCTCTCTTCTCTTCTCTCCTCTCCTCTCTGTGCCATATTACTGCTTTTAAACTAAGGCGACACTGCTAGAGGCACTATTATATGTCAAGTTCATATATTAAGAATTTGAACTCTAGCCTATTGATGATGATAATTGTTCATTGTCTGAAATTCCTCTATTTGACCTCTATATATGTCTGAAATTCCTAAACAACATTATGTCCATGTTTGTGTGTTAATATTTTTTGGTCATTATGTCATGAGTTTGTGTTAATAATCTGAATACTAAAGCATGTGGTAGGCACCATTATGTCTAAAATTCCTATACACATTGCTTATGATTGTTTGAGGATTACACATGTCTTGAGTTTTTATATTAATAATCTGAATAGTAAGGTTCGTTGTACCTTGTAACACCTGAGTTTAGTTGTTAGCTCTGAACTCTGAAAAAGTATTTTTTTTTACCAAAAACAACATCAGATGTAATTTTACTACTGTGATTAAGTTGTATCACATATTCACAGTAGTATTATTGTGTTCTTCAAGCAAGTTAATTACAGTGAGCTTTTAGTCATGAATTTACAGTAGTCTATGAAAGATCATTCTTGAATTTTTGCCTTTAAATTGTCTTGTTAAATCTTGTATACTACACTACTAGGTGAGTGCTCGTGCGTCACAGGCCCGAGTTTCTCTTCAATGTCATCCCGGACGGCTCGTGGATGTCATCCTCCATCTCATAACAGTATAACACACATTTGTATATATAAGTTATCGAGCTATTATATGACTCTGTTGCAACGCACGGGCACTGACCTAGTTACTTATAAGCATTCATGGACTCGGTTGATATAAATATGATCTATCACTCAAAGATGTGAGTCCCATAAACAATAGTGAACCTAGGACTAATCACCTACAGGTCTCATAAATACTATGCATTCCTTAATTAATTTATTACTTAATTCATCAAAATCCACATAGAGCCTAGATACACTTTTAAGGTTAGTTTTGTGACAAGAGAATTGGAGATGATCAATAGGGAGGAAATCCCTTATTATACAAAATTGAATAGTAATGGATTTCCTCCTCTATGGATGCCCTCTGATTTCATTGTCATCAAACCAGCTCTTAGTTCCTCTAAAAGCACTTCACATAAGATTTAGTGTTGCAGGCATAGCAACAATTGATACAAGCAGTTACAACGTTTTTCTCTTAGGTACATGGGTGACAATTTAGTCTTGAAATTGATGGGTATTGTAGTGTCAGTCTTTTTCTCTTTGTAATTAGGCAGTTATATATCTCACGTAATAACATTGATTTAAAAAAAAATCCTTCCTGCCTAGAAAACAATACCCATCCAGTTATGAAGAGCAAACAGACGCAAACTCCATCTTCGGTCCTCTTTGCAGTGGATGGGGTGAGACATTAGTGATTGACCACACTGCTAATTAAGCACTCCCGATTAATTAGAGGTATAACCATAGGGTGAAGTGTATGATACGGCAACCTCACGCGGCACGCGTACGGGGGGCGTCATGATCGCCGCCTCTTCATCAAGGACAATCGATCGTCGATGGATCGTCCCGCCGCGCGCGCGGGCACCATAATCAAGTGAGATCGCAGGAATGTGAATTGCAGTGTGTCTCGATGCAATGGAATGCCTGCATGCCGCATGTCCATGATGTTGATGGAGGCCTTTGCCCCTGCAATGAGAAATGTGAGACATACGAGTGATGGCTCGAGATCGATCTTGCATTAGATTATTAGTCTGTGGCGATCATCTGGTCGGGTTTAGCGACTACGAGATGTTGATGCCTTGATGGCACTGCTCTTTACTATTTGCCAGTATGTCCCTATGTGGCTGTATGTACGTAGAACTACTTGTGTAATTAAATGTTTGCCTTTTATTTTAAATAAATACACACAAAGGCTCATATCTTGTATGTATTCCCTTTGTGTCAAAAATAGTTAAAAATAAGTGGGGATAGTATTCAGGTTGGCCATTTTTAAAAAAAATAATTAAGTTCAACAATATACTAGCAACATTTGTACATCCAAATATGTTTACTATAAAAATAGATTCAAGGATTATATAATATAAATATTAATATATAGATCTACTAGGTATATGCTCGTAAGTTGCTACGAAACCAATTTAATAAAAAAAATTGATATGCAAAAACAATTCATTAGTAAGCGAGAAACCAATTAGTAGACCTTTGCAGCCAAAATCGATCAAAATATCAAAAAACACTGCAAATGGTATATTTAACCGGTAGCAATTAGCCCTTCATCTAAAGCATGCTCGTGTATCGAATTGGCCTTTATCAAATGCTTTAGATCTACCTCCCCAACAATAGGATTCTCCTATATTTCATTTTTTTCAGCCATACTTCGTCCATGCAAGTAATAATTGTGTAAAGATTTGTTTCATGCTAATACCAATCTCCAAGTTGGTTTTCAAAGGAAGAGAGCCCACACAGGACAATCCACATTCTCGTCGAATATGTTGTAGGCTTCCATGACCTGGTTGTAGGTGAAGCCCATTGCGAGAAGCAACTGCATGCTGCGAGTCAGCATAGTGTCCAGGAACACAAAGTGTTACATATGGTTCTATACCTAGGTGGTAACGAATAAATAACAACTTGTGAGAACTTCAATTTGAGCATTAATAAGCAGTTAATGGAATAGAAATGGATGGATTCTGAAAAGTGTTACACCAGAATTTTTGTTGCAATAACAGGCAACCCGTGCATGACAAACTGCTCACAAAAAGAACAGATAGGTAGTAAGGGCGTGAAAATGGTGAGATACATAAATGAATTCTTGATTTCAATAGTTTTGACCTCTATCAAGGTGACACCAAATTGTTCAAAGGAAGCAACATTTACAAAAGCGCCATGACATACATTTGACAAGAAAAGTTGTACATGTGAATACTTAAAATAGGAAAATGGCTACTGTATTTCACTTACATATACCATGAAGCAGATATATGTCAGGAACTTCATATAAATCATATTCATCAATCAATGTAAGCCAAATCTAAATAAATGCTTCTATCAATAGGAGGACAGGATTCTGCACACTGAAAGGATAAGAATTCTTTTATATTACAGTGATAAAAATGAATCATACCTACTGTCCAGAATTTGTGAAGAAAAACATCACAAAAAGACCATCAATTTTACTTCAGGATGAACAGCACCATTCGCACATTGGGAAATGGACTAAAACCTGAAGCAGTTAAAGGCCTTTGGCATGAATGTGTGCTACACTCAGGATTTGTTCAAGTTTCTTTTTACCCCTGAAAGGGAAATGTGCCCTTAGGCCATTTCGAGTATATTTTGGTGATTAAGTGCCCAACACAGATTGAGTGAGTAATTATATGCCAAATGATGGATGAAGTGCAAATCAACAAAAAGGTATGGTTCTAGACTTAGTACATTGGTTTTTGTGTACTAATATATTTGTCTAAGTGCTAGAATCAGGAAAAGAAAAGGATTGGAAAAGAGTTGGATGTGTACAGCCAACTGCAGCTCAGTCTGGCACACCGGACTGCTCAGTCTGGCACACCAGACTGGACTCCGGCGAACTGGCCACTCTCGGGAAACTGTGGCGGCGAACGGCTATAATTCACCGGACTGTCCGGTGGTGCACCAGACTGTTCGGTGAGCCAACGGCCGCCAGCGCAACGGTCGGCCGCGCAATCTACGCGCGACGCGTGGCCCCAGCCAATGGTCGGCTGGGGGCACCGGACAGTGTACGGTGCGCCAACCAGCCTGAAGATCCAATGGTCGACTGCGCCAGGAATGGAAGGAGATCCACACTGGACATGCTACAGTGGCTGTCCAGAGGTGCACCGGACTGTCCGGTGCGCCACCCGACAGAAGGCAAGAATTGCCTTCCAAGAATGCCTCCAATGGCTCCTAGCTGCCTTGGGGCTATAAAAGAGACCCCTAAGCGCATGGAGGAGATACCCAAGCATACTTTGAGCATTCTAAATCTTCCACACTCCGTCTCCGCGCACTTGATTGACTTTCTTAGTGATTTGAGCTCCGTTCTAGTGGTGAACTTGTTGTGATTCATTCGAGCTCAAGTCTTGGCTGTGTGTGTGCCTATTGCTGTGGATTTGTGTGTGTTGCTTCCCTCCCTTACTCTAGTGCTTTCACTTTGATCTTTGTTGTAAGGGCGAGAGACTCCAAGTTGTGAAGATTCCTCACAAACGGGAAAAAGTATAAGAAAGAAAACAACCGTGGTATTCAAGTGGATCATTGGATCACTTGAAAGGGGTTGAGTGCAACCCTCGTCCATTGGGACGCCACAACGTGGAGTAGGCAAGTGTTATACTTAGCCGAACCACGGGATAAATCATCATGTCTCTTGTGCTTGTTTTCTTTGTGACCATTGTGTTTCACAAGAGCTCGGTCCTTAGCCACTTAATTCCATTGTGCTAACACTTAACCAAGTTTTGTGGCTATAAGTTTAAGTTTTTACAGGATCACCTATTCACCCCCCCCCTCTAGGTGCTCTCAATTGGTATCAGAGTCGTTCTCTTCACGAAAGTGACTAATCGCCCGAAGGGATGGATCCTAAGGAAAAGGGGATGGTGGTCAACGACAAGGAGAAGGAGTCCTTCCTCAATGACCAAGGGACGACAAGCCCACTGACTCTGGCTCAAATCATAAGAAGAAGGAGGGGAAGAAGAAGAAGCACATCAAGAAGATAGTCTACTACGACAGCGACGAATCTTCTTCTTCCCAAAGAGACGACGATGACGAGAAAAAGGAAATCGGTTAACTCAAACTTTTCTTTTGATTATTCTCGTATTCCGTTTAACTCCAATGCTCATTTACTTTCAATTCCACTTGGGAAACCTCCACACTTTGATGGAGAAGACTACTCATTTTGGAGTCACAAAATGCGTAGTCACTTATTCTCTCTCCATCCAAGTATTTGGGAGATTGTTGAAAACGGAATGCTTTTTGATAGTACTGACAACCCCGTTTTCATTAATGAGCAAATCCATAAAAATGCACAAGCTACCATTGTTTTGCTAACATCCTTGTGCAGGGACGAGTACCACAAGGTGAGCGGCTTAGATAACGCCAAGCAAATTTGGGACACCCTCAAGATTTCCCATGAGGGGAATGACGCCACCATGATCACCAAGATGGAGTTGGTGGAAGGCGAACTGGGAAGGTTCACAATGATCAGGGGGGAGGAGCCAACCCAAACGTACAACAGGCTCAAGACTCTGGTCAACAAGATCAGGAGCTATGGAAGCACGAGATGGACGGACCACGACGTCGTCCGACTTATGCTCAGGTCCTTCACTGTACTTGATCCTCATCTTGTGAACTCAATCCGTGAGAATCCTAGGTACACCAAGATGACGCCCGAGGAAATACTCAGAAAGTTTGTAAGCGGGCGTATGATGATCAAGGAAGCAAGATACGTTGATGAGGCATTGAATGGTCCAATGCCCATCTACGAGCCTCAAATCGTTGCTCTCAAAGCAACAAGTAGCAGGGAGGCGCTACCTAGCAAGGTGGCGCAAGTTGAGGTGGCTGGGCTAAACGAGGATGAAATGACCCTCATTATCAAGCGCTTCAAGACCGCATTGAAAGGACGCAAGGAGTACTCAAACAAGAACAAGGCAAAAGGAAAGTGTTCCTGCTTCAAGTGCGGTAAGACAGGTCATTTTATTGCTCAATGTCCCGATAATGAAAATGACCAGGGAGACGAAAGACATGGGAAGAGGGAGAAAAAGAAGGCCTACAAGAAGGCGAAGGGCGAGGCGCACCTTGGCAAAGAGTGGGACTAGGATTGTTCTTCGTCCGACTCCGACGACGAAGGACTCGCCGCCTCGGCCTTCAACAAATCGTCGCTCTTCCCCAACGAGCGCCATATTTGCCTAATGGCAAAGGAGAAGAATGTAAACGCTCGAGAAACTCCTAAGTACTCTACTTCTAGTGATGAGGACTCTAGTGATGATGAAGTAGATTACACTAGCTTGTTAAAAGGATTAGATAGAGCTAAAGTAGAAAAGATTAATGAGTTGATTGATGCATTGAATGAAAAAGATAGACTGCTAGAGAGGCAAGAGGACATTTTGTATGAGGAACATGACAAATTTGTTAGTGTTCAAAAGTCTCTTGCCTTAGAGATTAAAAGGAATGAATTACTATCTTCTGAGTTATCTATTTGCAGTGAATCTATTTCTAGCTTGAAGATTTTGAATGATGATTTAAATGCTAAGCTAGAAGTAGTTAATAAATCTAGTCCTTGTGTAGAGCACGTTGTGATTTGTAATAGGTGTAAGGATTTCAATATTGATGCATGTGTTGAGCACCTTACTTCTATTGCAAAATTAAATAATGAACTGGCAAGTCTTAATGCCCAACTTAAGACTTGCAAAGATGACTTTGACAAATAAAAATTTGCTAGGGATGCCTACACCATTGGTAAACATCCCTCAATTAAGGATGGGCTTGGCTTTCGAAGGGAATCCAAGAACTTAACAAGTCAAAGGGCTCCCATTCTCAACAAGGAGAAAGGGAAGGCTCCTATGGCTAGTAGTAGTCAAAAGAATCATGCATTTATTTATGATAGAAAATTTTCTAGGAATGCTCATTATAATAGGAGTTATAATGCTTATGATTCACATGTCATGATTGTTTCAAGTTCTTCCTTTGTGCATAGTAGAAATATGCCTAGAAAAAATGTTGTTCATCATGTGCCTAGGAAAATGCAAAATGAATCTGCTACTGTTTTTCATGCCTGCAACATTGATTTTGTTCTCTCATGTAAAAATAAGAAAGTGGTTGCTAGGAAATTGGGGGCCAAATGCAAGAGAGACAAGACTTGCATTTGGGTCCCTAAGGCTATTGTTACTAACCTTGTAGGACCCAACAAGAGTTGGGTACCTAAAACCCAAGCCTAATTTGCCTTGCAGGTTTATGCATCCGGGGGCTCAAGCTGGATTATCGACAGCGGATGCACAAACCACATGACGGGGGAGAAGAAGATGTTCACCTCCTACGTCAAGAACAAAGATTCCCAAGATTCGATCATCTTTGGAGACGGGAATCAAGGCAAGGTTAAAGGACTAGGAAAAGTAGCTATTTCATCCGAGCATTCCATATCTAATGTATTCTTAGTTGAATCGCTCGGGTATAACTTGTTGTCCGTTAGTCAACTATGTAATATGGGTTACAATTGCTTATTTACCAATGTAGATGTGTCTGTCTTTAGAAGGAGTGATGGTTCATTAGCTTTTAAGGGTGTACTAGATGACAAACTCTATTTAGTTGATTTTTCGAAGGAGGAGGCTGTTCTAGATGCATGCTTAATTGCTAAGACTAGCATGGGCTGGTTGTGGCATCGTCGTCTAGCACATGTTGGGATGAAGAACCTTCATAAACTTCTAAAGGGAGAACATGTGTTAGTTCTAACCAATGTAACTTTCAAAAAAGATAGACCTTGTGCAGCTTGTCAAGCAGGTAAACAGGTGGAAAGTTCTCATCATAGCAAGAATGTGATGACCACATCAAGACCTTTGGAGCTACTTCACATGGACCTCTTCGGACCCGTCGCCTACCTCAACATCAGGGGAAGTAAGTATGGTCTTGTTATTGTTCATGATTTTTCCTGCTTCACTTGGGTATTCTTTTTGCAGGAAAAATCAGAAACCCAAGGGGCCCTTAAGCGCTTCCTAAAGAGAGCTCAAAATGAATTTGAGCTCAAGATGAAAAAGATAAGGAGCGACAACGGGTCCGAGTTCAAGAATCTTCAAGTGGAGGAGTACCTTGAGGAGGAAGGAATCAAGCACGAGTTCTCCGCTCCCTACACACCACAGCAAAACGGTGTGGTAGAGAGGAAGAACAGGACGCTTATAGACATGGCAAGGACGATGCTTGGAGAATTCAAGACGCCCGAGCAGTTTTGGTCGGAAGCTGTGAACATAGCTTGCCACGCCATAAACCAGGTCTACCTTCATCGCCTCCTCAAGAAGACGTCGTATGAACTTCTAACCGGTAACAAACCCAACATTTCATATTTTCATGTATTTGGAGTAAATGTTACATTCTAGTGAAGAAAGGTAGGAATTCCAAATTTGCTCCCAAAGCTGTAGAAGGGTTTTTGTTAGATTATGACTCAAATACAAAGGCGTATAGAGTCTTCAACAAATCATCGGGTTTGGTTGAAGTCTCTAGCGACGTTGTATTTGATGAAACTAATGGCTCTCCAAGAGAGCAAGTTGATCTTGATGATGTAGATGAAGATGATGTTCCAACGGACGCAATTCGCACCATGGCTATTGGAGATGTTCGACCACAGGAACACCAAGAGCAAGATCAACCTTCTTCCTCAACAATGGTGCATCCCCCAACTCAAGATGATGAACAGGTTCCTCAAGATGAGATGTGTGATCAAGGGGAAGCATACGAAGACCAAGTAGTGGAAGAAGAAGCACCACGGGCCCCTCCCACTCAAATTCGAGCGAAGATTCAAAGGAGTCATCCCGTCGACCAGATTTTGGGTGATATAAGCAAGGGAGTAACTACTCGCTCTAGATTAGCTAATTTTTGTGAGCATTACTCGTTTGTCTCTTCTATTGAGCCTTTCAGGGTAGAAGAGGCCTTGCTAGATCTGGACTGGGTGTTGGCCATGCAGGAAGAGCTCAATAACTTCAAGCGAAATGAAGTTTGGACCCTGGTGCCACGTCCAAAGCAAAACGTTGTGGGAACCAAGTGGGTGTTCTGCAACAAGCAAGACTAGCACGGAGTGGTGACAAGGAACAAGGCTCGACTTGTGGCAAAAGGTTATGCCCAAGTCGCAGGTTTGGATTTTGAGGAGACTTTTGCTCCTGTGGCTTGGCTAGAGTCTATTCACATTTTGTTAGCCTATGCCGCTCACCATTCTTTCAGGTTGTTTCAAATGGACGTGAAGAGCGCTTTCCTCAATGGGCCAATCAAGGAGGAGGTGTATGTGGAACAACCCCCTGGCTTTGAGGATGAATGGTACCCCGACCATGTGTGTAAGCTCTCTAAGGCGCTCTATGGACTTAAGCAAGCTCCAAGAGCATGGTATGAATGCCTTAGAGATTTTCTAATTGCTAATGCTTTCAAGGTTGGAAAAGCCGATCCAACTCTTTTCACTAAGACTTGTGATGGTGACCTATTTGTGTGCCAAATTTATGTCGATGACATAATATTTGGTTCTACTAACCAAAAGTCTTGTGAGGAGTTTAGCAGGGTGATGACACAGAAATTTGAGATGTCGATGATGGGCGAGTTAAACTACTTCCTTGGGTTCCAAGTGAAGCAACTCAACGATGGCACCTTCATCTCACAAATGAAGTACACGCAAGACTTGCTCAAGCGGTTCGGGATGAAGGATGCCAAGCTTGCAAAGACACCCATGGGAACCGACGGACATGTCGACCTCAACAAAGGAGGTAAGTCCGTTGATCAAAAGGCATACCGGTCTATGATAGGTTCTTTGCTCTATTTATGTGCTAGTAGACCGGATATTATGCTAAGCGTATGCATGTGTGCTAGATTTCAATCCTACCCAAGGGAGTGTCACCTTGTGGTCGTTAAGCGAATTCTTAGATATTTAGTTGCTACGCCTTGCTTTGGGATCTGGTATCCAAAGGGGTCTACCTTTGACTTGATTGGATATTCAGACTCCGATTATGGTGGATGCAAGGTTGATAGAAAGAGTACATCAGGGACGTGCCAATTCCTAGGGAGGTCCCTGGTGTCTTGGAGTTCTAAGAAACAAACTTTTGTTGCCCTATCCACCGCTGAGGTCGAGTATGTTGCCGCAGGACAGTGTTGAGCGCAACTACTTTGGATGAGGCAAACCCTCCGGGACTTTGGCTACAATCTGAGCAAAGTTCCACTCCTATGTGATAATGAGAGTGCAATCCGCATGGCGGACAATCTTGTTGAACACAGCCGCACAAAGCACATAGACATCCGGCATCACTTTTTGAGAGACCACCAGCAAAAGGGAGATATCAAAGTGTTTTATGTTAGCACCGAGAACCAGCTAGCCGATATCTTTACCAAGCCTTTAGATGAGAAGACCTTTTGCAGGCTGCGTAGTGAGCTAAATGTCTTAGATTCGCATAACTTGGATTGATCTATAGCATACATGTGTTTTATGTCTTTGATCATGTAATTTATGCATTTCAATCTATATTGTTCATTTATGGCGATCAAGTTGTGCAAGAGATCCCCGGACCTCACAAGTCCATGTGTGAATGATGCACATATCTAGGGGGAGAAATGCTACAATTTGACCCTTTAAGACTAACCGTGTGCTTGAGTTTACTTAATTTAGTCTCAAAGGTGGATTGAAAGGGAAAGGTGAACTTGGACCATGCAAGACTTCCACTGCACTCCGATGAGAGGGTAATTTACTCCAAGTTCATCTCCATGCTCTTATTGCCTTTTTACTCGTAATTGACGATTTTGGTGAGGCAATGGGGTTTTTGGGCCAAGATTGATCTCGTTTTGGCGCTTAATGCCAAAGGGGGAGAAAATAAGGCCAAAGCAAATGGGTCAGCTACCACTTGTGTGAAATTTTTTGAAAAAGAGTAGAGTAGAACTTTTGGTTTGTCAAAATAACTCTTACTATCAAAATTTGGTTTCTTGTGGGGAGAATGTTTGATTATGGGAAAAAGGGGGAGTTTTGGCTCTTAATCATTTTTACTCTTGGATTATCTCTCCTTGTGTCTAAACATGTGTGTCTAACTTAGAGATAGGAAAATGAATTTGATTTGCAAAAACAAACCAAGTGGTGGCGAAGAACTATCCAAATATGTCAAATCTTGTCAAAGACTGTTTTTGTTCTCAATTGCATTGATGTTGCACTTTCATTTGTTGCTTTTTGATGTGTTGGCATAAATCACCAAAAAGGGGGAGATTGAAAGGGAAATGTGCCCTTAGGCCATTTCGAGTATATTTTGGTGATTAAGTGCCCAACACAGATTGAGTGAGTAATTATATGCCAAATGATGGATGAAGTGCAAATCAACAAGAAGGTATGTGTTGGGGACTTGTTCTCAAATGCTATGAATTAAGAACAAGGCAACATAAAATGTTAAATATCAATACCCTTCGTCCGCCGAAGCATTATCTCCACAAGGATTTAATGAACTTCGGACGAAGGTCACGAGCATAATATTACGAAGGTTTCACCTTCGTAATTAAACTTATAAAGATAATACAGAGTAATGTAAAATGTGAAACATTAAAGATAAATATATTGGAAATAAATGACATCATTCACATATCTTATTATATGAATCTAAGATGTTCGAATATAACGTTTAGGTACATTTATACCTTTGCCTTGACAAACAATAATTTCCGAGTGATGCGTTTGCAATTACAGGAATGCGTGAACAGTAAAGGAATATTGTTCACTATATATAGGCACAGGACACAGCATGTGAGGAATTACAATCATGCCCCTCATAAAAGTTTACAACAATGACTCAGACCTTTATGGACTAAAAGGTCATTCTATCTTTAAGTCGGTTCGACCCTTCATCTTCGGATATGCTGTAATACCAAAGCTTCATGAATGGTGCCTTCGGCGTCACGTACGAGCAGCTTCAGCCGAAGATGTTTCTTTCTGCAGGACCTTCGGCGATGAAGCATGGTCCCAACAGTAGCCCCTTCGCGGTGCTAGATCGTTTTTCGTAACGAGCTTGATCCGTGAAAAAAGTCTCTTAGGCTTCAAAAAGCCAAAGGTCCGAAAAACACCTTCCCTGAGCTCGTTGTCGAGAAACGATACAGTTTTCGAGCGCGTAACAGTCCCACCATGCAGGTTCACTATTTTGGTTTTTGCGGCCCGACATGCAGCGGGTGCGAGCAACTGTTTGCCTGGTGTAAAAATCCTGACGATTCACCTTGTTACCTGCAGCACTATATAAACAGACAGGTAGGTGTGAAGTTACCACAGCATTCATTGCTATTACACTGTTCTGCTACCAAAAATTTAACCATAGCCGAAGCTTGACTTTCGCATTCAAACGAAGCTCCAGTTTGGTGTCTGCTTCGTCAGAAGAAGAGCTTCGGAAGAAAGGTTATTAATTTCCAAGAAATTTTCAAGAAATTCAAAATCAAATGGCCAAAGTGTGCTCTACTGCTAGAGTTGAGCGCGAAGGAGACGAAGCCGAAGCTATGGAAACCGTTCCTATCTCGGAAGCAATGAAGCGATCTGGGTTGATGACATCGGAAGACATCCCTGCTACTGAAGCAGAACAAGCAGATTTTGAAGAGACTGATTCTGAAGGTGATCACAGTATCGCAGTATCGAGCAAGCCCAGCCACCTGGACTTCGGAAAGTCAACCATCTCCAAGGCTGATTTTTCTAAGATGGTGAAGTCGGGCTACTTTAGCGAAGAAGAGAAAAAGCTGATTCGCTTCGATGGAGAAGAAACTACCCCGAAGCCACAGAAAGATGAAATAGTGATTTTCAAGAGTTTCATCAAAGCTGGTTTGAGATTTCCTTTGAATAGGATGATTGCTGATGTGCTAAAGAAATTTGGGATCTACCTTCATCAACTAACTCCTAACGCTATTGTTAGGCTTAGTATTTATATTTGGGCTCTTCGAAGCCAGGGGGTGGAACCGTTTGCCAAAGGTTTCTGCCGAGTGCACGAGCTACATTACCAAACCAAGGCCAGAAAGGATGGGTTACATGAAAATTTTAGTTGTTATAATTTTGCCTATCGGAAAAGTACAAAATTTCCTGTGATCAGCTACCGAAGCAAGTGGTCGGCAGGCTGGAAATCGGAATGGTTCTACGTCAAAGTTGACGATGACAAGAAGAAGCTGGTACAGAGTCCGCTTGAACTGATCTTCGGAGAGACCAGACCCCAATGCAGTATGACACCAGAAGGTCCAACCCAAACGGCGTTGGCCGGATTCAGGATTATTGCAGAGCACATTGGCACTAGAGATCTAGTGCAGGAATTTCTGGCGTTCAAAATATTTCCAACTATGAAGGAATGGGCTATGCCGAAGCTCGAAAGAGAGAAGAAGGAGGGGGAGCTTGTCCGCCTTCCTTACCACTATAAGTTCAAGAAATATTTTAAAGCACCCTGCCAAGAATGGCTCGAAACAATCGAAGTAATGAGTACTGAAATTCTTGGGAATTATTCTAAAAAGGAGGATCAATTGATGACAGCAGCCTTCGGCACCCGGCCGAAACGAAGACTAAACAGAGTGCTTGATGCTATAGGCTTTGAATACCCTGACTACGAGCGGCTAGACAAGGGTGCCGAAGGGCAGAAAAGGAAAAGAGTAGCTAGCACTTTGATTAAAGACGACGAAGATCAACCAAAAAAGAAGAAAGAAAAGTTTGAACCGAAGGTAGTCGCTCCAAGAAAAAGAAAAGCTGCATCTCCAAAACCTGTATCTCCAGAACCAAAGAGATTGGTCCGAGATGAGGAAATTCCTGTGACACCTTCTGCTGCCGAAGTAGAAGAAATTCTGAAGGTAATGACTGAATCTTTGCCTGTCAAGCTAAGTCCGCTGGCGCCGGAACTGACGAAGTTTTTTCAGAAGGACAAAGAAGCTTCGGCAGCAGAAAGCCCTGCGAAGCCGAAACAACGGAGAATCATTCAAGTGACAGATGTGATTCATCAGACGCCGCCACCGGTATCGGCGTCAAAAATTGCTATTGTTGAGACCGCCCAAGCCGAAGCCGCCGCAGCCGAAGCTACCGGGGCCTAAACGACTGAAATTGCAATCGCCGGAGCCGAAGCCACCGGAGCCGAAGTTGTCGGAACCGAAGCTACAGAGCTAAAGCTACCGGGGCCGAAGCCGAGACCACCGAAGATTCGAACCTGGAAACCACACTTGAAGTTATTGACAATATACTTCTGAAAATGGCTGAAGAAGAAGCTGTTGTGGCTGCGGTGAACACGGCTACTGAAAAGGAAAAAGAGCAGGTTGAAGACATTTTGGAGGAAGGAAATTTTAACTTTCAAGATTTACTTGTGCAAGAGTTAACAGGTGCTGAAAAAGAAGAGCTGAAAAAATATGCTATATCCTGTGGATATAAACCAGGGTCTATGCTATTTGGTGGGGTCAACGAGGGGAAGCTAAGATGCCTTCGGAATCGCACCGAGGCCAAAGTTGTTAGGACCTTCTCCAAAAGCGTTGGCCTGCCAAAGATAGAAGCGGACCTTTGCAGGTACCAGCGACAACATATCGCCGGTAGCTTGCTTTATGCTAATTTTAAGGTAAAAGATATTATTATTATTTTATTATTATTATTTTTTATGTCGTTTTCTGACGAAGGTTGTTTTGGCAGAGTATATTATTAAGTAAAGTGCTAAAAATGCAACAAGATCTTAAAGAGGAGAAGAACAAAGTTATCATCAAAGATTTAGAAGAAAAGGTTGAAAATTACGAAGCTGTTCTGAAGAAGAAGGACTTCGCCATTCAAGACCTTGAAATCATGGCTAAAGAACACGAAGGTGCCTTAGAAAAGAAAGACTTTATTATTCAGTCTATGGAAGGCTCCTTGGCTGAAGTCCAAGCCAAAAATGACTGTTTAAAGAATGAATTACTCAAAAAGTTAGAAAAATCTGAGCAAGAAAAGAAGAACCTTCAAACAAGTCTCAAGACTGAGATCGAGAAAAATTCAAATTTGCAAAAATCATTGAAGGAACTTCAAGAGAAATGCCTAAATTTCGGCAGCCGATGTGTGCAGCGGCTGAAGGATGTGTTTCACTCTATCGGAGCCAGTTCTGAAAAATTTTCACCTTCAGCTGAGAACATACCCAGCACCTTGGAATATATTGAAGGCGAGGTTGATGCTCTTGACGAAGTTATCGGTGGGCATGCTGACTTCTGCGCCCTGGTAGCTTCTCAGGGCACAGCTACCGCTTTTCTGAAGGCTGGCTGTACGCACGGAAGAATTGTAAATAGACCAAACTTCAGCTTGTCAGCAGCAGATTTGATTGATATCCCGAGCCTAGCCCGAAGCATCGGAAATAGATTTATGACCCAGATTTGGGTAAATGACGGGCGAAAGATGGCTGGTGACGAAGCTCGAAGCCACCTTAAACCGGTGAGAAACTTATATTTGTTACTTTTACCTTCTCCTTGAAATTTGCACCTTTCTTATTCTGCTTCTTAATATGTGCAGGATGACGAAGCTGAAGTATGACGGGCTGAAGCTTAATAGTTGCTATAATAGACTTTTCTGCAAAAAATTCTGGAGAGATTTTTGTAATATAATTGTGGAAAAAACTTATGTAAATTTGTACATACCTTGCAATGTATCTTGTCTCCTTTATCTGTGTACAATCTGCTTTGCTGTGGACGAAACTTCTCTTTTGAGCCGAAGGCGAAAAACACCTTCCCTTCTTTTCGTACACAACGAAGCATGAAAATTTCCTCTTTCTTCGAAGTTTTTCCTCATTGTCGAAGCATCTGTCTTTTTTGTGTGGTATGATGATGATTCTATATATGTCTAAATGAATGTTTATGAATGCAAATGACATGATGTAATGTATCGTGCAAATGAATATCGGAACACATATTCATAAACCATAATGAAAACCCTTCATCCCCTTGAGAATGATTCAAATCTTTTTGCCGTTTACTTTTCGGCTTCACCGTTTACTTTTCGGTGTATCAGCGTTGACTTTTCGCTGTAAGCCTCCCTTAGGAGCTTCTTCGTCTTTTACTTTCAGCGGAATCAGCGTTTATTTTTCGTTGTAATCCTCCCTTAGGAGCTTCTTCGCCTTTTACTTTCAGCGGAATCAGCGTTTATTTTTCGCTGTAAGCTCTGCATTCCCTTAGGAACGACTTTTGAGCTTCTCCGTGTTTTCTTTTCTTTTTCCTTTGCATTTACATTTACATTTTTTGGGGGATATCACTCTTATAGATTTGAAGTAAGGAAAAGAAAAATTACATGTTGTGGCCCCATTAAAAACCTTTCTCCCCCTTTGGAAAGGAAAAGGGTGCCACAAAAAAGAATAGAAAAAATTACATCAAGTTAAACATAATATCGCCGAAGCTCATCCGCATTCCATGATCTAGGAATGTCGTTGCCGTCCATATCCTTCAATCTGTAGGAACCGGGTCTTGACGAAGATACTACCAAAAAAGGTCCTTCCCACTTCAGCTGTAATTTGCCCACTGTCTCAGGGTTGGCTACTCTTCGAAGCACCAAGTGTCCTGGTTCAATGTTCTTCAACCTAACCTTTCTGTCATGCCATTTTATTGTTTCAGCTTGATATTTGTTGATGTTTTCCACAGCTTGAAGTCTGATCCCTTCTATAGCATCTTTTTCCACAGAATAATCAGCTTCGTCTTCGCCTTCTGTCGAAGCTACTGTTCTTATTGATCATGGTTTGGCTTCTTCCGGGGTTATTGCTTCGTCACCAAACAATAGTTTAAATGGCGTAAAGCCTGTTGATCTTGACACTGTTGTGTTATGGCTCCACACCACTTTGATTAATTCGTCTGGCCACTTTCCCTGGCCTGATTGAAGATTAACTTCATTATTCCTGTCATTATGATCCCATTAGCTCTTTCAACAAGTCCATTTGACTCCGGATGTCGAACTGATGCGAAATGGATCTTCGTGCCGATCTGATCACAAAATTCTCTGAAAGCTTCAGAATCAAACTGTGTCCCATTATCCACAGTAATGGCCTTCGGCACTCCGAAGCGACAAACAATATTTTGCCAAAAAAACTTTTGAATAGTAACCGAAGTTATTGTGGCTAAAGGCTTTGCCTCAATCCACTTAGAAAAATATTCCACTACCACTACAACATATCTTAAGTTCCCCTGTGCTGGTGGTAATGGACCTAGCAAATCAAGGCCCCACCTTTGCAACGGCCAAGTGGGTTGTATTAATTGAGTTAAAGACGAAGGTTGTTTTTTATCTCTAGCACATTTCTGACAACCTTCGCATTTTTGAACTAAATCTGCTGCATCCGAAGCTGCTTTTGGCCAATAAAATCCTTGACGAAAAACTTTTCCGAGCAAAGGCCTAGATCCAATGTGAGATCCACACAGGCCTGCGTGTATTTCCTTCATCAATTCTATGCCTTCAGCTCTGGATAAACACTTGAGTAACGGGGAACAGACCCCCCGCTTGTATAATTCCCCTTCTATTATGACATATGGTCGAGCTCTTACTTCTATCCTCCTGTTATAAGCTTCGTCATCTGAAAGAAAATTACCCTGAAGGAAAGAGATGATCTCAGTTCTCCAATCTTCACTATAGGCAGGGGATATGTTGAGGACTGCTCTTTCAAGAAGCTCGACCGAAGGTGCTTTTATTGTTTCGAAAAATACTTCCGAAGGTAAGGGCAGCCCCTGTGCTGCTGACTTGGCTAATAGATCATATTCATTTTCTCCACGAGGAATATTTTTAACAGAGAATCCTTCGAAGAAAGCCTCAATCCTTCGGACTGTATCTAAATATTTTTCAAGCTTCGGATCTCTTGCTTTGTAGCTCTTGTCAATATGCCCAGAAATAACTTGGGAATCAGTTTTAAGAATGGCCCTTCTGATTCCCATTGCCTTTAACTTCCGAAGACCCAAGAGCAGAGCTTCGTACTCAGCAATATTGTTTGTGCAACTGAAATCAAGTCTTGTCGCATAACAAGTTTTAACTTTGGAAGGTGAAACCAACACAGCAGCTGCTCCTGCTCCGAAGGTTCCCCAAGACCCATCGCAAAACATTGTCCATACTTCGGCATCTTTATTCGTTTCTTCCTCTTGAGCCCCTGGCGTCCAGTCAGCAATGAAGTCTGCCAACGCTTGGGATTGAATCGAAGACCTATGCACATAATCAATACAAAATTCATTGAGCTCTGCAGCCCATTTTCCAATCCTTCCAGTAGCTTCTCGATTTCTCATAATATCCTTCAACGGTTGTGAAGAAGGAACAATTATATTGTAAGCTTGAAAATAATGCCGAAGTTTCCTGGAGGCCATCAAAACAGCATACAGTACCTTCTCCAATTTTGCATAATTTTTCTTTGATAAACTAAGAACTTCGGATACAAAGTATATTGGGGCCTGCTTTTTTATTTGGCCTTCAAGCTTCTCCTGGACAAGTGCTACACTTACCGCTGAGTGCGAAGCTGCCACATATAACAACAAAGGAGCCCCTGGCGTTGGTGGAGTTAGTGTTGTTAGATCTATCAAATATTGCTTCAGCTCTTCGAAGGCTCTCTGCTGGACTGGTCCCCATTGAAAAACTTCGGCTGACTTCAGCACTTCGAAAAATGGTAAATTTCTCTCTGCTGATCTAGATATGAATCTGTTGAGAGATGTCAGTCTTCTTGTCAATCTTTGAGCCCCTTCTTTGTACTTGGTGGTTCCATTCGAAGGATAGCTTCGATTTTGTTTGGATTAGCCTCAATTCCTTTTGTTGAGACTAGACAGCCAAGAAATTTCCCTTTCTTCACTCCGAAGACACATTTTTCTGGGTTCAACTTTAAACCAGTCTGTCTAAAATTAGCGAAGGTCTCCTGCAGATCAGCAATGTGATTATCTTGCTTCGTGCTTTTTACAATGATATCATCAACATAAGTTAGCACATTTCTGCCTATCTGGGAATGAAGAACCTTCGCTGTCATTCTACTGAAGCTTCCTCCAGCATTCTTAAGCCCCTCAGGCATCCGAAGGTAACAATATGTTCCACTAGGGGTTATGAAGCTGGTTTTCGGTTCATCCTCCTTCTTCATCCAAATTTGGTGATAGCCTGAATAACAATCCAGCAGACTCATAAGCTCTGATGAAGCTGCTGCATCAACTAGGGAATCTATCCTTGGCAATGGAAACTCGTCCTTCGGACAGGCCTTATTGAGATCAGTAAAATCAATACACATCCTCCATTTACCATTGGCCTTCTTTACCATAACAGTGTTAGCCATCCATTCTGGGTATTTTACCTCTCTGATAACTCCGGCACTGAGGAGTCTTTTCACTTCATTCCGAGCACCTTCGGCCTTGTCATCAGACATCTTTCGAAGCCTCTGCTTTCTGGGTCTGAAGGATGGATCAACATTGAGCGAGTGCTCAATAACATCCCTGTTAACTCCGCAAAGATCATTAGCTGACCAAGCAAAAACTTCTTTATTGTTGAACAAAAACCTTATCAAGGTTTTCTCCTGTTCCTCGGACAGTTGAGATCCCAACAGCACCTTCTGCTCTGCTATGTCCTCACACAAGAGCATGGGCTTCGGCTGATCAGCTGAAGCAGCTTTTTCCCTTCTGAACTTGTATTGCTCACAAGCTTCAGCTCCATCTATATTATGGATTGCTTTTGAGTTTGTCCAATTTCCTTCGGCCCTTCTGGCAGCTTCCTCACTTCCATGAATAGCAATGGGCCCTTGGTCCGAAGGTATCTTCATGCAAAGATGAAAGGGAAATGTGCCCTTGGGCCATTTCTAAGTATTTTGGTGATTTAGTGTCCAACACAAGTGCCTAAGTGTAAAATGGTGGACAAAGTACAAATCAAGAATAAAGGTATGTTTCTCAGACTTAGTACATTGTTTTAGAGACTAATGTATTGTGTCTAAGTGCTAGAAACAGGAAAAATCGAATTGGAATTGTCTTGGCTCGAGCAGCCAAGACTCTGCTCAGTCTAGGAGCACCGGACTGTCCGGTGGTGCACCGGACAGTGTCCGGTGCGCCAGGCTGGCTCGAGCGAACTAGCCGCTCTCGGGAATTCACCGGTGACGTACGGCTATAATTCACCGGACTGTCCGGTGTGCACCGGACTGTCCGGTGAGCCAACGGTCGGCCGGGCCAACGGTCGGCCGCGCGATCTGCGCGGGACACGTGGCCGAGCCAACGGCTAGAAGGAGGCACCGGACATGTCCGGTGCGCCAACGGCTCCAAGGCTGCCAACGGTCGGCTTCGCCATAGAAGGAAAGAAATCGAGCACCGGACAGTGTCCGGTGTGCACCGGACTGTCCGGTGCGCCAGGCGACAGAAGGCAAGAATTGCCTTCCTGGATTGCTCTCAATGGCTCCTAGCTGCCTTGGGGCTATAAAAGGGACCCCTAGGCGCAAGGAGGAGAATACCAAGCATTCCTTGAGCACTCTTGATCACTCACACTCCGTTCTTGCGCACTTGTTCGACATTCTAGTGATTTGAGCTTCGTTCTAGTGTGCTAGTATTTTGAGCTTAAGTCTGGGTCTTGTGTGTGCGTATTTGCTGTGATCTTTGTGTCTTGTGTGAGTTGCTAATCCCTCCCTTACTCCGTGTTTCTTTGTGAACTTCAATTGTAAGGGCGAGAGGCTCCAAGTTGTGGAGATTCCTCGCAAACGGGATTAAGAAAAGCAAAGCAAAACACCATGGTATTCAAGTGGGTCTTTGGACCGCTTGAGAGGGGTTGATTGCAACCCTCGTCCGTTGGGACGCCACAACGTGGAGTAGGCAAGCGTTGGTCTTGGCCGAACCACGGGATAAACCACTGTGCCATCTCTGTGATTGATCTCTTGTGGTTATTGTGTTTTGTTGAAGACTCCTCTCTAGTCACTTGGCAATTATTGTGCTAACACTTAACCAAGTTTTTGTGGCTTAAGTTTCAAGTTTTACAGGGTCACCTATTCACCCCCCCCTCTAGATGCTCTCAATTGGTATCAGAGTCGTTCTCTTCAAGAAAGGGACTAACCGCCCGAAGAGATGGATCCTAAGGGGAAGGGAATCGTGATCAACGACAAGGAGAAGGAGTCCTTCGTCAACGAGCCAAAGGATGACAAGCCTACAGACTCGGGCTCGGGCCACAGACGCAAAGATGGGAAGAAGAAGAAGACAAGACGCATCAAGGAGATCATCTACTATGACGACAGCGATGAGTCTACTTCCTCCCAAAAGGACAACGACGACAATGACTACGAGAGAAGGAAACCGGTTAATTCGAACTTTTCCTTTGACTACTCTCGTATTCCGCAAAGTACAAATGCTCATTTACTCTCCATTCCACTTGGCAAACCTCCTCACTTTGATGGAGAGGACTACAGATTTTGGAGCCACAAAATGCGTAGTCACCTGTTCTCTCTCCATCCGAGCATATGGGAGATTGTGGAAAGTGGAATGAAATTTGATAGTTCGGATAGTCCTATGTTTATCAATGAACAGATTCATAGAAATGCACAAGCTACTACTGTGTTGTTAGCCTCCTTGTGCAGGGACGAGTATCATAAGGTGAGCGGCTTGGACAATGCCAAGCAGATCTGGGACACCCTCAGGATCTCACATGAGGGGAATAACGTCACCTTACTCACCAAAATGGAGTTGGTGGAGGGTGAGCTTGGAAGATTCGCAATGATCAGGGGAGAGGAGCCAACCCAAACATATAACCGGCTCAAGACCCTCATCAACAAGATAAGGAGTTACGGAAGCACGCGATGGACGGACCACGACGTCGTTCGTCTAATGCTAAGGTCCTTTACTGTACTTGATCCACATTTGGTGAACAATATCCGTGAAAATCCTAGGTACACCAAGATGTCACCCGAAGAAGTTCTTGGAAATTTTGTAAGCGGGCGAATGATGATCAAGGAGGCGAGATATGTCGACGACGCATTGAACGGTCCAATCCATGAGCCTCAACCCATTGCTCTCAAGGCAACGAGGAGCAAGGAGACGCTACCTAGCAAGGTGGCGCAAGTTGAGGCGGCCGGGCTCAACGATGAAGAAATGGCCCTCATCATCAAGCGCTTCAAGACGGCGCTAAAGGGTCGCAAGGGGCAGCCAAGCAAGACCAAGACAAAGGGGAAGCGCTCATGCTTCAAATGTGGTAAGCTTGGTCATTTTATTGCTAACTGTCCCGACAATGATAGTGATCAGGATCAAGGGAACAAGAGGGAGAAGAAGAAGAACTATAAGAAGGCAAAGGGCGAGGCGCATCTAGGCAAGGAGTGGGATTCGGATTGCTCCTCTTCCGACTCCGACAATGAAGGACTCGTCGCCACCGCCTTCAACAAGTCATCCCTCTTCCCCAACGAGCGTCACACATGCCTTATGGCAAGGGAGAAGAAGGTATGTACTCAAAACTCTACTTATGCTTCTTCAAGTGAGGACGAATCTAGTGATGAGGATGAAATAGATTATTCATGTTTATTTAAGGGCCTAGATAGAACCAAGGTAGATAAAATTAATGAATTGATTGATGCCTTGAATGATAAGAATAGGCTTTTAGAAAAGCAAGAGGACTTGTTGTATGAAGAACATGATAAATTTGTAGAAGCACAAAAATCTCATGCTCTAGAAGTTAAAAGAAATGAAATGCTTTCTTGTGAATTATCTTCTTGCCATGAGACAATTTCTAACTTAAGGAGCATTAATGATGATTTGAATGCTAAGTTAGAAATAGCTAGTAAATCAACATCTTGTGTAGAAATTGTTGCATCTTGTAATAGGTGTAAAGATTTTGACATTGATGCTTGTAGTGAACACCTAGTTTCAATTTCCAAACTTAATGATGAATTGGCTAGTCTTAATGCTCAACTTAAGACTAGCAAGAGCGAATTCGATAAGCTAAAATTTGCGAGGGAAGCCTACACAATTGGTAGACACCCCTCAATTAAGGATGGACTTGGCTTCAAGAGGGAAGCCAAGAACTTAACAAGCCATAAGGTTCCCATCCCCGCCAAGGAGAAAGGGAAGGCTCCTATGGCAAGTAGTACTAAAAAGAACCATGCTTTTATGTATCATAATAGGAGACATGCTAGAAATGACTATAGAAGTTATGATTCACATGCTTATGATTCACATGCTATGTTTGCTTCTAGCTCTTCTTATATGCATGATAGAGATATGTCTAGGAGATATGTTCATCATGTGCCTAGAAAGAATATTGTTCATGTTTCTAGGAAAGTTATGGATGGTCCTTCTACAATATATCATGCTTTGAATGCTTCCTTTACTATTTGTAGAAAGGATAAGAAGATAGTTGCTAGGAAATTAGGGGCAAAATGCAAGGGTGATAAAACTTGCATTTGGGTCCCTAAGACAATTGTGACTAACCTTGTAGGACCCAACAAGAGTTGGGTACCTAAGTCCCAAGCCTAAATTTGCCTTGCAGGTTTATGCATCCGGGGGTTCAAGCTAGATTATCGACAGCGGATGCACAAACCATATGACGAGGGAGAAGAAGATGTTCACCTCCTACGTCAAAAACAAGGATTCCCAAGATTCAATCATATTTGGTGATGGGAACCAAGGCAAGGTGAAAGGCTTAGGCAACATTGCAATTTCAAATGAGCACTCTATCTCTAATGTGTTTTTAGTTGAGTCCCTTGGATATAATTTGCTATCTGTTAGTCAATTATGTAATATGGGATATAATTGTCTATTTACAAATATAGATGTGTTTGTCTTTAGAAGAAGTGATGGTTCATTAGCTTTTAAGGGTGTATTAGACGATAAACTTTATTTAGTTGATTTTGCAAAAGAGGAGGCCGGTCTAGATGCATGCTTAATAGCTAAGACTAGCATGGGCTGGCTGTGGCATCGCCGCTTAGCACATGTAGGGATGAAGAACCTTCACAAGCTTCTAAAGGGAGAACACATGATAGGTTTGACTAACGTGCAATTCGAAAAAGATAGACCTTGTGCAGCTTGTCAAGCAGGTAAACAAGTGGGAGGAGCGCATCACAGCAAGAATGTGATGACCACATCAAGACCCCTGGAGCTGCTACATATGGACCTCTTCGGACCCGTCGCCTATCTAAGCATAGGAGGAAGTAAGTATGGTCTAGCTATTGTTGATGACTTTTCCCGTTTCACTTGGGTATTCTTTTTGCAGGATAAGTCTGAAACCCAAGGGACCCTCAAGCGCTTCCTAAGGAGAGCTCAAAATGAGTTTGAGCTCAAAGTGAAGAAGATAAGAAGCGACAACGGGTCCGAGTTCAAGAACCTTCAAGTGGAGGAGTTTCTTGAGGAGGAAGGGATCAAGCACGGGTTCTCCGCTCCCTACACACCACAACAAAATGGTGTGGTAGAGAGGAAGAACAGGACGCTCATCGATATGGTGAGGACGATGCTTGGAGAGTTCAAGACCCCCGAGTGCTTTTGGTCGGAAGCCGTGAACACGGCTTGCCACGCCATCAACAGGGTATACCTTCATCGTCTCCTCAAAAAGACGTCATATGAGCTTCTAACCGGTAACAAACCCAATGTATCTTACTTTCGTGTATTTGGGAGCAAATGCTACATTCTAGTGAAGAAGGGTAGAAATTCTAAGTTTGCTCCCAAAGCTGTAGAAGGGTTTTTATTAGGTTATGACTCAAATACAAAGGCGTATAGGGTCTTCAACAAATCATCGGGTCTGGTTGAAGTCTCTAGCGACGTTGTATTTGATGAGACTAATGGCTCTCCAAGAGAGCAAGTTGTTGATCTCGATGATGTAGATGAAGAAGATGTTCCAACGGCCGCAATGCGCACCATGGCGATTGGCGATGTGCGACCACAGGAACAATTGGAGCAAGATCAACCATCTTCCTCAACAATGGTGCATCCCCCAACTCAAGACGATGAACAGGTTCATCAAAAGGAGGCATGTGATCAAGGGGGAGCACAGGATGATCATGTGATGGAGGAAGAAGCGCAACCGGCACCTCCAACCCAAGTTCGAGCGATGATTCAAAGGGATCATCCCGTCGACCAAATTCTTGGTGATATTAGCAAGGGAGTAACTACTCGATCTCGATTGGTTAATTTTTGTGAGCATTACTCCTTTGTCTCTTCTATTGAGCCTTTCAGGGTAGAAGAGGCCTTGCTAGATTCGGACTGGGTATTGGCCATGCAAGAGGAGCTCAACAACTTCAAAAGAAATGAAGTATGGACACTGGTGCCTCATCCCAAGCAAAATGTTGTGGGAACCAAGTGGGTGTTCCGCAACAAACAAGACGAGCATGGGGTGGTGACAAGGAACAAGGCTCGACTTGTGGCAAAAGGTTATGCCCAAGTCGTAGGTTTGGACTTTGAGGAGACTTTTGCTCCTGTGGCTAGGCTAGAATCAATTCGTATTTTGCTAGCATATGCCGCTCACTATTCTTTCAGGTTGTACCAAACGGATGTGAAGAGCGCTTTCCTCAACGGGCCGATCAAGGAGGAGGTGTACGTGGAGCAACCCCCTGGCTTCGAGGATGAACGGTACCCCGACCACATGTGTAAGCTCTCTAAGGCGCTCTATGGACTTAAGCAAGCCCCAAGAGCATGGTATGAATGCCTTAGAGATTTCTTAATTGCTAATGCTTTCAAGGTTGGGAAAGTCGATCCAACTCTTTTCACTAAGACATGTGATGGTGATTTGTTTGTGTGCCAAATTTATGTCGATGACATAATATTTGGTTCTACTAACCAAAAGTCTTGTGAAGAGTTTAGCAGGGTGATGACGCAGAAATTCGAGATGTCAATGATGGGCGAGTTGAACTACTTCCTTGGGTTCCAAGTGAAGCAACTCAAGGACGGCACCTTCATCTCCCAAACAAAGTACACGCAAGATTTGCTAAAGCGGTTTGGGATGAAGGACGCCAAGCCCACAAAGACTCCGATGGGAACCGACGGACACACCGACCTCAACAAAAGAGGTAAGTCCGTTGATCAAAAGGCATACCGGTCAATGATAGGGTCTTTACTTTATTTATGTGCTAGTAGACCGGATATTATGCTTAGCGTATGCATGTGTGCTAGATTTCAATCCGATCCTAAGGAGTGTCACTTAGTGGCGATGAAGCGAATTCTTAGATATTTAGTTGCTACGCCTTGCTTCGGGATCTGGTATCCAAAGGGGTCTACCTTTGACTTAATTGGATATTCAGATTCCGACTATGCTGGATGTAAGGTCGATAGAAAGAGTACATCGGGGATGTGCCAATTCTTAGGAAGGTCCTTGGTGTCATGGAACTCTAAGAAACAAACTTCCGTTGCCCTATCCACCGCTGAGGCCGAGTATGTTGCCGCAGGACAGTGTTGCGCGCAACTACTTTGGATGAGGCAAACCCTCAGGAACTTTGGCTACAATCTGAGCAAAGTCCCACTCCTATGTGATAATGAGAGTGCTATCCGCATGGCGGAAAATCCTATTGAACATAGCCGCACAAAGCACATTGACATCCGGCATCACTTTTTGAGAGACCACCAGCAAAAGGGGGATATCGAAGTGTTCCATGTTAGCTCCAAGAACCAGCTAGCCGATATCTTTACCAAGCCTCTAGATGAGCAGACCTTTTGCAGGTTGCGTAGTGAGCTAAATGTCTTAGATTCGCGGAACCTGGATTGATTTATAGCATACATGTGTATATGCCCTTGATCATGTTCCTTATGCATTTCGTTGCTTACTTATGGTGCTCAAGTTGTACAAACACTCCCCGGACCTCACAAGTCCTTTTTGCAAGTGATGCACACATTTAGGGGGAGCTGTGCTACAACTTGACCCTTTGAGACTAACCATGTGCTTGAGTTTGCTTGTCTTAGTCTCAAAGGAGGTTTGAAAGGGAAAAGGTGGACTTGGACCATGAAAGACTTCCACTGCACTCCGATGAGAGGGTAACTTATTCCAAGTTCATCTCATGTACTCTTATTGCCTTTGTATTCTTATTGAAGATTTTGGTGAGGCAATGGGGTTCAAGGGCCAAGATTAATCCCGTTTTGGTGCTTGATGCCAAAGGGGGAGAAAATAAAGGCCAAAGCGATAAATGGATCAGCTACCACTTGAGAGATTTTGAAAATAGTAGAATAGAGCTTTTGGTTTGTCAAAACTCTTTTATTGTCTCTCTTGTCAAAAGTTGGCTTCTTGTGGGGAGAAGTGTTGATTATGGGAAAAAGGGGAGTTTTTGAAATCTTGAATCAATTTCTCTTGGAATGACTCTCTTTATGTCTTAACATGTGTGTTTGACTTAAAGATAGAAAGTTGAGTTTGATTTGCAAAAATAAACCAAGTGGTGGCAAAGAGTGATCCATATATGTCAAATTTGAATCAAAACAATTTGAGTTCTTATTTGAATTGATTTTGTATTTGTTCTACTTGCTTTATATTGTGTTGGCATAAATCACCAAAAAGGGGGAGATTGAAAGGGAAATGTGCCCTTGGGCCATTTCTAAGTATTTTGGTGATTTAGTGTCCAACACAAGTGCCTAAGTGTAAAATGGTGGACAAAGTACAAATCAAGAATAAAGATATGTTTCTCAGACTTAGTACATTGTTTTAGAGACTAATGTATTGTGTCTAAGTGCTGGAAACAGGAAAAATCGAATTGGAATTGTCTTGGCTCGAGCAGCCAAGACTCTGCTCAGTCTAGGAGCACCGGACTGTCCGGTGGTGCACCGGATAGTGTCCGGTGCGCCAGGCTGGCTCGAGCGAACTAGCCGCTCTCGGGAATTCACCGGCGACGTATGGCTATAATTCACCGGACTATCCGGTGTGCACCGGACTGTCCGGTGAGCCAACGGTCGGCCGCGTGATCTGCGCGGGACACGTGGCCGAGCCAACAGCTAGAAGGAGGCACCGGACTGTCCGGTGTGCACCGGACATGTCCGGTGCGCCAACGGCTCCAAGGCTGCCAACGGTCGGCTTCGCCATAGAAGGAAAGCAATCGGGCACCGGACAGTGTCCGGTGTGCACCGGACTGTCCGGTGCGCCAGGCGACAGAAGGCAAGAATTGCCTTCCTGGATTGCTCTCAACGGCTCCTAGCTGCCTTGGGGCTATAAAAGGGACCCCTAGGCGCAAGGAGGAGAATACCAAGCATTCCTTGAGCACTCTTGATCACTCACACTCCGTTCTTGCGCACTTGTTCGACATTCTAGTGATTTGAGCTCTGTTCTAGTGTGCTAGTATTTTGAGCTTAAGTCTGGGTCTTGTGTGTGCGTATTTGCTGTGATCTTTGTGTCTTGTGTGAGTTGCTAATCCCTCCCTTACTCCGTGTTTCTTTGTGAACTTCAATTGTAAGGGCGAGAGGCTCCAAGTTGTGGAGATTCCTCGCAAACGGGGTTAAGAAAAGCAAAGCAAAACACCGTGGTATTCAAGTGGGTCTTTGGACCGCTTGAGAGGGGTTGATTGCAACCCTCGTCCGTTGGGACGCCACAACGTGGAGTAGGCAAGCGTTGATCTTGGCCGAACCACGGGATAAACCACTGTGCCATCTCTGTGATTGATCTCTTGTGGTTATTGTGTTTTGTTGAAGACTCCTCTCTAGTCACTTGGCAATTATTATGCTAACACTTAACCAAGTTTTTGTGGCTTAAGTTTCAAGTTTTACAGGATCACATATTCACCCCCCCCCCCCTCTAGGTGCTCTCAAAAGATAAGCTGGATGAAGAATTGCTTCGAAGGCATTGAGAGTACCACGACCAATGATTGCATTGTAAGGGTATTCCATGTCAACAATATCAAATACAACTTGTTCAGTCCTTGTGTTGTTAATGAATCCGAAGGTTACTGGCATTGTGATTTTTCCAAGTGCTACGATCTGCCTTCCTCCGAAGCCACAAAGGGGATGTGTGGCATCATGGATTTTGTCCTCGGGCTCTTGCATCTGTCTAAAGGCCTTAGCAAATATGATATCAGCTGCGATGCCTGTATCAACCAAAACATTATGGACCAGAAATCCTTTGATCACACAAGAGATAACCATAGCATCGTTGTGTGGGTAATCCTTGAGTTGAAGATCCTCTTGAGAGAAGGTAATTGGAATGTGAGACCATCTTGACTTGATGAAGGGTCCTTGCACCCCGACATGTTGTACCCTTCTCTGTGCCTCCTTCTTCTGCTTCTTGTTGGCTGGCTCTGAGCATGAACCGCCTGTTATCGGGAGTACCAGCTTCGGAGCCGAAGCAGCTCCAGCTTGATTGTTGAACGAAGCCATCAGCTCAAAAAAGTGGAAGTGAGTTCACCGGAGGTGGGCGCCAATGTTGGGGACTTGTTCTCAAATGTTATGAATTAAGAACAAGGCAACATAAAATGTTAAATATCAATACCCTTCGTCCGCCGAAGCATTATCTCCACAAGGATTTAATGAACTTCGGACGAAGGTCACGAGCATAATATTACGAAGGTTTCACCTTCGTAATTAAACTTATAAAGATAATACAGAGTAATGTAAAACATGAAACATTAAAGATAAATATATTGGAAATAAATGACATCATTCACATATCTTATTATATGAATCTAAGATGTTCGAATATAACGTTTAGGTACATTTATACCTTTGCATTGACAAACAATAATTCCCGAGTGATGCGTTTGCAATTACAGGAATGCGTGAATAGTAAAGGAATACGGTTCACTATATATAGGCACAGGACACAGCCTGTGAGGAATTACAATCATGCCCCTCATAAAAGTTTACAACAATGACTCAGACCTTTATGGACTAAAAGGTCATTCTATCTTTAAGTCGGTTCGACCCTTCATCTTCGGATATGCTGTAATACCAAAGCTTCATGAATGGTGCCTTCGGCGTCACGTACGAGCAGCTTCAGCCGAAGCTGTTTCTTTCTGCAGGACCTTCGGCGATGAAGCATGGTCCCAACAGTATGGTTCTAGACTTAGTAAATTGGTTTTTGTGTACTAATATATTTGTCTAAGTGCTAGAATCAGGAAAAGAAAAGGATTGGAAAAGAGTTGGCTGTGTACAGCCAACTGCAGCTCAGTCTGGCACACCGTGTGGCGGAACCGCCCAAATTATTCCAGTTTAAGTGCCCAAGTCGCACCCTTAGAGGCGGCAACACACTTAAATCGGAATAACTCGTCAGTCCCTCGGATCTAGTCCGATAAAGCCACTTATCCAGGATCGAATACCACTAGCTCACTCGAAGGAGAGGCACAGAGAAATACAATAAAACATAATACCACCAATTTAATAAGTATCATTAGTGATTACATTATCGGAGTTTCATAAATAATAACCATAAATTTTAATGCAGCGGAAATAACTAACGGAGAAAACCGAGTAACATGGCGAAGCCTGGCCACGCTACTCCTCCTGGTCCTCTCCTGCGGAAGCAGTAACCCACTCGACCGTCTATCCCGGTGGCAGGGATGAAGGCCAAGTCACACCATCAACCAATCAAGGAGGTACCTGCAAAAATTATGCCACAAGCAAGGCTGAGTATACTAATACTCAGCTAGACTTACCCGGTGTGAGGAGTCTACTCCTCTACCTCTAGACATGCAGCTGTTTGGCTGAGGGGTTTGGTTTGCCAAAAGCACTAGCTGAGTCTAAAATCAAGTTTTAGCTTTCAAGTTTTAGTAGAATCCTTTAGACTAGATAAGAACCTATCTATTCATACATGGTATCAAACATTATATCAATCAATATCTTTTGCCAGTAACCTCATTTCCACTTATTACTCAATGCAGTACAATGGATCAAGCAGTCTCATTAGCTGCGAGAAGCAGACAATTCGAATCGAGTTTTTAACCTTGCAAGGTAAACCTAAACACACGACATGTCAGGGCACTCCGTCCCCACACATGTCAACCGTCCCCATCGATTCCCCGTTCGCGTCCAGGCCTCACCGCCTTGGCATACAATGCTCCACTGACCCCGACCGCCGCCGTGCAGTGGCCGCACTTGTACCCACCATATCTAGAATGGGAGACCCAGTCTCAGGTCGCGTGAGGGATAAAGTCCGCGCCCGGCTTCACTCAGGTACTAGGTTTACCGGTTACCATTTTTCCCGACATGTGCTTAGTACATTCAAACGCTTGACACAGGTATCCGCACGTTAATCCTTATTCCAATTTTGTCTCATAGACAACGCATCCCCATGGATCCGTGTCCACAGACCATCATCCTTCTGTTATCAAAATGGATACAACCAATTCCTGACCTCGCGCGAGTGCTAGAAAAATCACTCGACTTCTACCGAGATCCTGATTTAGCATAGCAGCTACTCGACCTAGCATACTAGTATCCATCTCAAAAGGAATCCTGAGTTCATGCAACTAGGGTTTCAGGCAACTCCTACACTTAAGTGCACGGTACAAGCCTACAAACATTAAGTGTAGTAAAATAGCATATATAACGGTTATGCATAAAACTGGGGCTTGCCTTTAATTTAACACTTAGATAGTGTTTGCTGGGGGTACTCGCTTGGCGAGCATCCACTGGTTAAGTCCATCCTTCCTTGGGTCGTCCGCCGTCTGCATCTTGTGGTTGGCACCACATCACTTGCACGATCATCCTCTCTCGGTCCTAAATGAGATGCAAGATGCATGTGTATGAATATGATGAAAAATACCACAAGATATACAAAGACATAGTAGCGAACTGACATTAATTTAGAAGACACCGTAAACCACCACACGTTAGCATTAGTTATCTACACGTCATCGGGCATACGTAGTCAATCATCACTGGAAAACAACAAACACTTCCTATAATTATCTATTGCAAACACGACATCATAAGTACAAGCATTCGCCACATTCACTTTTATCATTCATTAGTTACTTATTATTAAACTAGTTAAGTACGCATAAATTTACAATGACTTACACATAGACAGACTTAGTTAAAAGGAATAGTTGCTTAATCGGGTTTTACAATCATTCACAACCTTCTATTGCAAGCATACACCCCAGAGAACACACATGAGTAGATAGTTTATTCACAATTACAAATTGTACTACTTTAATGATGTTGGTTACTTAGTAGTATTAGCAGAAAGCCAAAGACATGACATTATTCATTTTGTTTCCCTAATATATAACTGCACTTGCTAACTGTTGATTAAACTAAGCTACTTATTAGACCTTAACCAATTAAGTTCACTAACTTAGTGAGATGTGTACTATTTACTTATATATAACCCCAAATTATATTAGTCACTTTCATTATTACTCATGTTCAACTAAAACCAAAACAAGCAAGCAATCACTCAAGTCAAACACAATAGAATAGAGCAATCAATCACTTCTAACACATTTAGGACAGCAGCACAGCAGTTGCTTGTTTCAGTCATAACTCTTCAAATATTTATCCAAAAATAGTGAACAAATACTTTTTGGAAAGTCTAAGAAGTTCTCTACAACTTTGGTATTATCGTCTCAACATGATTAGACTTTTAGCAAAGTCGAACTGTGCAAAAATAACAGGTCTGTCCAGGTTGGACAGATTCAGACTTGCGACTTCAAAAATTCATAACTATAGGTTCAGACATCCAAACAAATTGATCCTAGACTTTCTGGAAAGGTAATAAAATTGTCTACATATCATTTATAAACATCTCAAGGTGATTCAGTATTTAACTAAGGATAAAAGACACTACAAGAGCTTGCTGTCCAGAATTGGACAGATTCAGTCTTCAGACTTTAAACATTCATAACTAAATCTTCAGACCACCAAAAAGAGTGATCCAAGACTTTTTAGAAAGCTCAGCAAAAGAACTACATAACTTTTATAATCACCAAGAAGTGATTCAATGTTTAACTAAATCAAACAACACAGTTTTCGAAATCTGTTCTGACGGTGGACAGAATATAACAACCAGTTTGTAAAATTCATAACTCATAATCTGTCAGGCCTATGGTTATGAAATTTTAACACAAGCAAGATAAAAAAAGCATCTACAACTTTCTTATAACGACCACGAACAGATTGTAACATTAATTTAAGCAAACAATTCAATCTCTGAAATCTGTACAGAAATTGGACAGATTCAGTTACTGAATTTGTAAAAAACATAGCTCCTAAACGATCAGACTTATGGCTGTCAAATTTTAACATAAGTAAGATAATAAAGTTATCTACCACTTTATTATATGGCTTTTCTACAGAAAACATAATTTAGTTCATCAAACAAACAGCACGACGAAAACAGTACGTGCAGCCCAAAACAGCAACCAATAAAATTCAGCTCCTATTCACTTCAAAAATTGCCGCGTTCTAGAGTCTTGAACCATTTTAACACTTTACCATTTGTTGGAGTTGAAACAATCAAATTAGGACCAACAAGTAGACTTACTAACTTTTTATCCAAGTTATTTCGTGCGCTAGAATTACCACACAATTAACAAACACATTCACCAAAATAAAACACTTCGGCACACATGTCCGACATCACACAAAATCATGATGAAGCACTATTAATATTTATCTTTTAGAACACCATAGCATAACCATTAAATCTCTAATTAGTTTTAAGGTATAACTCAAGCATTCCATGAACATGCATGATTTTATTTACTCCTAATTTTTCACTAAGTCTTGCAATTATAAAATAGGTGTTATTTTAGCATCATATGAAACTATCTAATTTAGGGCTGACATTTTTATGAGGCATAGGTAATGACCAATTATGAACAATATACAAATTTCACATGCTCAGATTTTATATTGCATTTACTACAAAAATAACAAATTGTTAATGCAATAAAGCATGTGAGAGCAAGTTAAATCTAAAACTAATTATTTTCTGTGGATGTATGACCATATTAAGTTTTCTTAGGCTACTATAGTATCATGCAAGGACAGTGGAACACCATTTTACATTTTTGCATCTATACATTATTTTTAAATCATTTAAAACTACTTAAGGTGCATTAAACAAGTTAAATCACTAACTTAATCATACATGCACCACAATTCATAAAATTTTTACTAGTCACCAAACATCACACCAAGAGTCTACTGTAAAAAGTTCAACCTATTTGGAGCACCAGAGCTACAGATCCAAAAATAACAATCAACACAATCATCTTTTTCCTATTTAACATGTTTTAATTAACACACCAAGAAAACAGTGAACAACCTGTAAGTTTTATATTTTTCCTAGATGGAGTATGACAACATCTAACTAACAAAACAGGTTTCATCATTTTTGGATTTTTATAAATAAAATTATGGAGAGAAGCAAGTTCGTTTATTCTCTAAACCAGTTTTTAAATACGAATTTCTACAGAAAACTTTTCCACTAAAACATGTTAACCTATAGATCTAATATACAGAGAATTTCATAAGGAAGACAACAAAATAGGTTTCGTGATTTTTGGAGCTACCAAACTAAAGATATGAATTTTAGAAGATAATACGAAATCTGGAATTTGAAGCAACATTACCCTTGGCCTTGGGCCCACACGTCATAGAGAGGGGGGTCATCTTCTTCCTTGACGTTACTGCAGCATGCTGAAAGAGGACGGCTGAGCAGCCATGGGAGAGGAGCTCGGCTCGACGCGGAAGGGAGCAGAGAGGGGCGTCGGTCTGCCCTTCTCGAGGAAGAAGGGTGCCGCTGGGACTTCCCTGGCTGGTACGCTGCTGCGTCCAAGGAGCTGAGCAGAGGGGCAGCTCGCCGCGGCCATGGCGAGCGGTAGTGAGCTGGAGCTCGGCTGCCAGAGAACTGCAGGGTAGCCACGCCATGGAAGATGGAGAAGGGGCGCCAGCTGCTGTGAGGGAGAGGGAGAATGGCGTGGGGGAGAAGAAGAGGGCAGGGGGCTGCCATTTATAGAGCCAAGCTCTGGACATGGTAGACTGCACCAGCAGGTGGCAGGTGTGACAGTGCCAGCATTGGGCGGCAGTTTTCGTCCTTTTCTGTTTGGAATCGGATCAAGGTTACTGCACAAAATATCTTCCTTGATGTACACTCTACAAATCTTGTACAGCACTTGAGGTGATTCGAGCACTGGTTAGAGAGTTATAGACCCACGAAAATTGGTTTGTCAGTGGGTCAGAAATCAGTGAAAACTTATGAAAACTGAATGTCTAAGCATGTCAAATGAAATCGGATGAATGCCATCTTTTAATATGTTGTGGCCCTATTAGTTATTAACAACTTTTATATTTGGGAAAACTTGAGTTGTTTAGCAAGAATTTGGGAACGCGAGACGTCGACCCGAACAATGCTGATTTCAGACTTAGAAGAATTCGAATTTTGAAATCAGATTTTTATTCTGTCTTGAAGGCACTGTTTGAGATACTTAGAGATTGAATCAAGACTTGGTTTAAATATAATATTTGTTGTATAACACCGGTTCTCCAACTTTTATTAAAGGTCAAACCCTATATCTTGGCTGGAAATTGATATTCCACTTTGGTCAATGTATTATCATTATAAATGTCAAATTATATTTTTAAGGCAATCGGAGTATTTTCTCGACATTTTCTTGGCATGGAGCCTCAATAACTTTTGTTGTAGAGTTGATTTAGAGTGTTTTGGGAAAGTTGCCATAACTTGGTTGAATTTCTAAATTTGCATTTGTTCAGACGAGCAGTTTCGGGCATGTATAGGTTTTATCTTTTCATGTGAGTATTTGCTTTAAACTTCTAGAATTCTTTAGAATACACTTGATAGCTAGAGAGGGATGATAGCATAGAGATAACAAGTCGATTTGCATAAGAAATATTTAGAGGTTGACACTACAGAGATTCCGCTGGAGAATGCGGATTCGGACTACGTATTTGGACGTAGACCGACTATCGAGAAAGCGGATTCGGACACCGATTGAATAACATAACAACTATCCAGAGTCCGAATAAATGAGTCTGGACAGAAGTTACGGGACGATATTGACTTTTGAATTTGCATTTGCTCCGAGAAATAAAAGTTTTAATAGGCTCCAAATTTGGCTGTTCTTGAGATCGAATAATTCCAAATTTGGTGAAACATTTCATGAGTAACTTGATGAATGGATATAAATGTGACAAAGAGATAGAAATTTTCACTGAGCATCCGAGATTAGGATAAATCTACCGACATAACGCGAAATAGACACCTGGGGTGTCACACACCGGACTGTTCGGTGGTGCACCGGACAGTGTCCGGTGCGCCAGGCTGGATTCCGGCGAACTGACCACTCTCGGAAAACTGTGGCGGCGTGCAGCTATAATTCACCGGACTGTCGGGTGGTGCACCAGACTGTCCGGTGAGCCAACGGCCGCCAGCGCAACGGTCGGCCGCGCAATCCGCGCGCGACGCGTGGCCCCAGCCAACGGTCGGCTGGGGGCACCGGACAGTGTACGGTGCGCCAACCAGCCTGAAGATCCAACGGTCGGTTGCGCCAGAAATAGAAGGAGATCCGCACCGGACATGCTACAGTGGCTATCCGGTGGTGCACCGGACTGTCCGGTGCGCCACCCAACAGAAGGCAAGAATTGCCTTCCAAAAATGCCTCCAACGGCTCCTAGCTGCCTTGGGGCTATAAAAGAGACCCCTAGGCGCATGGAGGAGATACCCAAGCATACTTTGAGCATTCTAAATCTTCCACACTCCGTCTCCGCGCACTTGATTGACTTTCTTAGTGATTTGAGCTCCGTTCTAGTGGTGAACTTGTTGCGATTCATTCGAGCTCAAGTCTTGGCTGTGTGTGTGCGTATTGCTGTGGATTTGTGTGTGTTGCTTCCCTCCCTTACTCTAGTGCTTTCACTTTGATCTTTGTTGTAAGGGCGAGAGACTCCAAGTTGTGGAGATTCCTCACAAACGGGAAAAATATAAGAAAGAAAACAATCGTGGTATTCAAGTGGATCATTGGATCACTTGAAAGGGGTTGAGTGCAACCCTCGTCCATTGGGACGCCACAACGTGGAGTAGGCAAGTGTTATACTTGGCCGAACCACGGGATAAATCATCGTGTCTCTTGTGCTTGTTTTCTTTGTGACCATTGTGTTTCACAAGAGCTCGGTCCTTAGCCACTTAATTCCATTGTGCTAACACTTAACCAAGTTTTGTGGCTATAAGTTTAAGTTTTTACAGGATCACCTATTCACCCCCCTCTAGGTGCTCTCAACCCCTTCATGCATTCTAAGTCAATGTCGATACTTCTTTCATTTTAGGGAGACAACTTAAGCAGTAGCAGACAACAAAAATAGATAGTGGGTTGGTTTCACACGGACCCTGTTGAAAGCTAAAAAAATATAAGGGAAAGCAAAAAAATGTGAATGGGTACATCATATTCTCAGTGAATAGGATCAAACAGAAAGACCTTGATATCAATTTTTAGTTGCTGGAGTCAGGGGTGCTTTCATTTTTTGGTGCTCAGAAACCATCTCTTAATCAGAACATAATCACCAAATGGATACACAAAAGATCTTCAAAAGTTCGGAGCACAAAAAATTAGTTCCAACAAGCAGCCCAATATATAAATATGCTCAAATAGCAAAGTTAGGAGCATACATACTTCTTCCAATTGGTCAAGTATCTCAAGAACTCTCTGATGGTAAGTTCTCTCAGTCTCAACCTTAAAGCCAAAAATATGAATGATTAGTAAACATGAAATATAGGAACCTAGAGGATAAGAAAATGTTTAGGTGCCATTGATTATTATTGTTGCTGCTCCTGTAATAGTACCAAAAGGATCATCTTCATTGGTGAATATAAGAATTCATCTATTGGTCTTCAAAGATCCAAAAAGTTTCAAATGAGGGAAGTGGTGCAGCTAAGGAAGAGATTCGTGTGAACAAATGCTGCTTCATTGAGTGATCCTGCATGAAAGGTTGAATTATAAAGGATACATAACTCTACTATTCCAGGATTCATGTGGAACCCAACATAATAAGGACAACAATACCAAAATCAAGGAGAATGGCTGCAAAAACATACCCTTCTTCGATAAGTTGTTCCTTGAATTGCAGGTACTCAGGGGCCCTCAGCTCCTCAACAGCGAGCTTGATGACATTGACCCTCACATATTCCCACACACCAGGCTGAGGGCGGATGGAAAGTGCAACCCATGGGGGTATAACAATTACTTCCTGTAACATAATAGAACTGGGTGCGCCACGACAGATCCTTGATTCTCTTCCCCTATTGACACAACATGTCTCCAAGGGCATGCCGAGATCCGGCATGCCATGGTGTGGCGGCATCAGGGTGGCAGCTGGCTGGTCATAGCTGTTCTGTGCGGCACTTGTACCATTCCTTTGTTTATCTTCTAAGATATGTACATGCCTTTAGACTGAATTGAGAGTCCATAATAAAGTAGGGCTTACACATGTGTTGTTGCGATTAGGTGCCAAAATTGATGGTTCCATTTGATTGTCAGTGTTATCTTTTCTATCTGCAACTAAATTGAGGGAAGAGAAATGATAAGCATAATAGTATTAACAAACATTACCGAGCATGAGTCATTCAGGTATGCAACACAAATAACTTATCAAATATGTGACACTAAAAGCAGACATTAGCATGCCATGAATTTTGAAACCTAGTAAAAGAAAAGAAAGGAAGCTTACACACACAAAAGAGTAACTAAGAGATTCGTAAAAAAATGAAACAAAGAAACAACAATGTTTACTGTGCTACTGTGCTCTATAATTATTTCCTTATAGTAGAATAAAGTACAATCTAACGCATGATTCGGTATGGGATTATAAGTATCCAGCATTAAACATGTTATAGTAGAAACTGGAGAGAACTCATCTGTAATGTAGCCAGGCATTATTGAAGCATAGAGACTCAACAAATTAGCTATGTAGTTACTCACAAACTTCAGAATTTATATATGTACCCACTCTTACCGGTAGTACAGATACTAACAAGAAAAAAGAAAATACCAACAATTACAACTTAGGAAACTCTTGTGCATGGCATACTGATCCATATTAAAATTTGCAGATAAAAATAAAAGAACGCGTACCAATTTTGTTGCAGACTTATTGACCTTAACTATAGGAATACTGAAACAAGCAGCTCTTGGTTCCAAACATACGTACTCAAGTTACCATCTTGAGAGCACCTAGAGGGGGGGTGAATAGGTGATCCTGTAAAACTTCAAAACTTAAGCCACAAAAAACTTGTTAAGGGTTAGCACAAGTATGGCCAAGTGGCTAGAGAGGAGTCAAAACACAATAACCACAAGAAGGCAATCACAGAGTTGACACGGTGGTTATCCCGTGGTTCGGCCAAGTACAAAACTTGCCTACTCCACGTTGTGGCGTCCCAACGGACGAGAGTTGCACTCAACTCCTCTCAAGTGATCCAATGATCAACTTGAATACCACAGTGTTTTTCTTTCCTTTGATCTTTTCCCGTTTGCGAGGAATCTCCACAACTTGGAGTCTCTCGCCCTTACAATTGAGTTCACAAAGAAATACGGAGTAAGGTGGGAATGAGCAACGCACACAAGACTCGAAAATCAGAGCAACAACACGCACACAAGTCGCAACAAGAGCTCGCAACGCAACACAAAGAGTTCACAACTCCACAAGAGCTCTATATGCTATCACAATGAATCGAATGCGCTAGATCAATGTCTTGGTGCTTAGAAAGGTTGTAGGAATGCTTGGTGTTCTCCTCCATGCGCCTAGGGGTCCCTTTTATAGCCCCAAGGCAGCTAGGAGCCGTTGAGAACACATCTGGAAGGCTATTCTTGCCTTCTGTCGTCGGGCGCACCGGGCAGTCCGGTGCACACCGGACACTGTCCGGTGCCCGATTTGTTTCCATAAACAGCGCATCCGACCGTTGCTGTCAGAGTCAGATCTGCGCACAGTTGGCGCACCGGACATGTCCGGTGCACACCGGACAGTCCGGTGTATCATTCCGACCGTTGGCTCGGCCACGTGTCGCGCGCCGATCGCGCGGCCGACCGTTGGCTCACCGGACAGTCCGGTGCACACCGGACAGTCCGGTGAATTTTAGCCGAAGTCGCCGGAGAAAAACCCGAGAGCGGCTGGTTTGCTCCGCGCTGGTCTGGCGCACCGGACACTGTCCGGTGCACACCGGACAGTCCGGTGCCCCAGTCCGAAGCAGCCTTTGGCTGTACACAGCCACTCTCCACTTCTTTTCTTCTTTCTCCTGTTTCTAACACTTAGACAAGATGTTAGTACACAAAACTAATGTACTAAGGCTTAGAAACATACCTTTACTTGTGATTTGCACTTTGTTCATCCATAAGCATATTTTCACATTTAAGCCCTTGTGTTTGCACTCAATCACCAAAATACTTAGAAATGGCCCAAGGGCACATTTCCCTTTCAATCTCCCCCTTTTTGGTGATTTATGCCAACACAACATAAAGCAACTAGAACAAGTGCAAAATCACTTCAAATAAAAACTGACTTTGAGTTTTATTCAATTTTGGCATATATGGATCATCTTTTGCCACCACTTGGTTTGTTTTTGCAAATCAAACTCAAATCTCTATCTCTAAGTCAAACACACATATTGAAGCATAAAGAGAGTCATTCCAAAAGAGATTGATCAAGGATTTCAAAAACTCCCCCTATTTCCCATAATCAACACTTCTCCCCACATGAAGCCAACTTTTGACAATAGAGACAATAAGAGACAATAAAAGCTTTTGACAAAACAAAAACTCTATTCTACTATTTTCAAAATCTCTCAAGTGGTAGCTGATCCATTTATCACTTTGGCCTTTATTTTCTCCCCCTTTGGCATCAAGCACCAAAACGGGATTAATCTTGGCCTATTTAACCCCATTGCCTCACCAAAGTCTTCAATTAAGAGCAAATGGCAATAAGATTTCATGAGATGAACTTGGAACTAGTTACCCTCTTATCGGAGTGCAGTGGAAGTCTTTCATGGTCCAAGTCCACCTTTTCCCTTTCAATCCTCCTTCGAGACTAAATGATCAAACTCAAGCACGTGGTTAGTCTCAAAGGGTCAAGTTGTAACACATCTCCCCCTAAACATGTGCATCACTTTGCAACGGACTTGTGAGGTCCAGGGAGTGTTTGTACAACTTGAGCACCACAATAAACAACAAAATGCAGAATGAACATGATCAAAGGCATAAACACATGTATGCTACAATTCAATCCAAGTTCCGCGAATCTAAGACATTTAGCTCACTACGCAGCCTGCAAAAGGTCTTCTCATCTAGAGGCTTGGTAAAGATATCGGCTAGCTGGTTCTCGGTGCTAACATGAAACACTTCGATATCTCCCTTTTGCTGGTGGTCTCTCAAAAAGTGATGTCGGATGTCTATGTGCTTTGTGCGGCTGTGTTCAACAGGATTTTCCGCCATGCGGATAGCACTCTCATTATCACATAGGAGTGGGACTTTGCTCAGATTGTAGCCAAAGTCCCGGAGGGTTTGCCTCATCCAAAGTAGTTGCGCGCAACACTGACCTGCGGCAACGTACTCGGCCTCAGCGGTGGATAGGGCAACAGATGTTTGTTTCTTAGAATTCCATGACACCAGGGACCTTCCTAAGAATTGGCACGTCCCCGATGTACTCTTCCTATCGACCTTACATCCAGCATAGTCGGAGTCTGAGTATCCAACTAAGTCAAAGGTAGACCCCTTTGGATACCAGAGCCCGAAGCAAGGCGTAGCAACCAAATATCTAAGAATTCGCTTCACCGCCACTAAGTGACACTCCTTAGGATCGGATTGAAATCTAGCACACATGCATACGCTAAGCATAATATCCGGTCTACTAGCACATAAGTAAAGCAAAGAACCTATCATTGACCGGTATGTTTTTTGATCAACGGACTTACCTCCTTTGTTGAGGTCGGTGTGTCCGTCGGTCCCCATCGGAGTCTTTGCGGGCTTGGCGTCCTTCATCCCAAACCGCTTTAGCAGATCATGCGTGTACTTTGTTTGGGAGATGAAAGTGCCGTCCTTGAGTTGCTTCACTTGGAACCCAAGGAAGTAGTTCAACTCGCCCATCATCGACATTTCGAATTTCTGCGTCATTACCCTGCTAAACTCTTCACAAGACTTTTGGTTAGTAGAACCAAATATTATGTCATCGACATAAATTTGGCACACAAACAAATCACCATCACATGTCTTTGTAAAAAGAGTTGGATCGGCTTTCCCAACCTTGAAAGCATTAGCAATTAAGAAATCTCTAAGGCATTCATACCATGCTCTTGGGGCTTGCTTAAGTCCATAGAGCGCCTTAGAGAGCTTACACACATGGTCGGGGTACCGTTCATCCTCGAAGCCAGGGGGTTGCTCCACGTACACTTCCTCCTTGATTGGCCCGTTGAGGAAAGCGCTCTTCACATCCATTTGGTACAACCTGAAAGAATAGTGAGCGGCATATGCTAGCAAGATTCGAATTGACTCTAGCCTAGCCACAGGAGCAAAAGTCTCCTCGAAATCCAAACCTGCGACTTGGGCATAACCTTTTGCCACAAGTCGAGCCTTGTTTCTCGTCACCACCCCGTGCTCGTCCTGTTTGTTGCGGAACACCCACTTGGTTCCCACAACATTTTGCTTCGGACGAGGCACCAGCGTCCAAACTTCATTGCGCTTGAAGTTGTTGAGCTCCTCCTACATGGCCAACACCCAGTCCGGATCTAGCAAGGCCTCCTCTACCCTGAAAGGCTCAATAGAAGAGACAAAAGAGTAATGCTCACAAAAATTAACTAATCGAGATCGAGTAGTTACTCCCTTGCTAATGTCACCCAGAATTTGATCGACGGGATGATCCCTTTGAATCATCGCTCGAACTTGGGTTGGAGGTGCCGGTTGCACTTCTTCCTCCATCACATGATTATCTTGTGCTCCCCCTTGATCACATGCCTCCTGTTGATGAACCTGTTCATCGTCTTGAGTTGGGAGTAGTACCATGGTCGAGGAAGAAGGTTGATCTCGTTTATCTTGTTCCTGTGGCCGTACTTCTCCAATCGCCATGGTTCGTATAGCGGCTGTCGGAACATCTTCTTCATCTACATCATCACAATCAACAACTTGCTCTCTTGGAGAGCCATTAGTCTCATCAAATACAACGTCGCTAGAGACTTCAACCAAACCCGATGATTTGTTGAAGACTCTATACGCCTTTGTATTTGAGTCATAACCTAACAAAAACCCTTCTACAGCTTTGGGAGCAAACTTAGAATTTCTACCCTTCTTCACTAGAATGTAGCATTTACTCCCAAATACACGAAAGTACGATACATTGGGTTTGTTACCGGTTAGTAGCTCATACGACGTCTTCTTGAGGAGACGATGAAGGTAGACCCTGTTGATGGCGTGGCAAGCAGTGTTAACGGCTTCCGTCCAAAAGCACTCGGGGGTCTTGAACTCTCCTAGCATCGTCCTCGCCATGTCGATGAGCGTCCTGTTCTTTCTCTCTACCACACCATTTTGCTGTGGTGTGTAGGGAGCGGAGAACTCGTGCTTGATCCCTTCTTCTTCAAGGAACTCCTCCACTTGAAGGTTCTTGAACTCGGACCCGTTGTCGCTCCTTATCTTTTTCACTTTGAGTTCAAACTCATTTTGAGCCCTCCTGAGGAAGCGCTTGAGGGTCCCTTGGGTTTCAGACTTATCCTGCAAAAAGAACGCCCAAGTGAAGCGGGAAAAGTCATCAACAATAACTAGACCATACTTACTTCCCCCTATGCTTAGATAGGCGACGGGTCCGAAGAGGTCCATATGCAGCAGCTCCAGGGGTCTTGAAGTGGTCATCACATTCTTGCTGTGATGCGCTCCTCCCACCTGTTTCCCTGCTTGACAAGCTGCACAAGGTCTATCTTTTTCGAAATGAACATTGGTTAGACCTATCACATGTTCTCCCTTTAGAAGCTTGTGAAGGTTCTTCATCCCCACATGTGCTAAGCGGCGATGCCACAGCCAGCCCATGCAAGTCTTAGCCATTAAGCATGCATCTAGACCGGCCTCTTCTTTTGCAAAATCAACTAAATAAAGTTTGCCGTCTAATACACCCTTAAAAGCTAGTGAACCATCACTTCTTCTAAAGACAGACACATCTATATTTGTAAACAGACAGTTATATCCCATATTGCACAATTGACTAACAGATAGTAAATTATATCCTAGTGACTCTACTAAAAACACATTAGAGATAGAGTGCTCATTAGAAATTGCAATTTTACCTAACCCTTTTACCTTGCCTTGATTCCCATCACCGAATATGATTGAATCTTGGGAATCCTTATTCTTGACGTAGGAGGTGAACATCTTCTTCTCCCCCGTCATATGGTTTGTGCATCCGCTGTCGATAATCCAGCTTGAACCCCCGGATGCATAAACCTTCTTCTCCCTTGCCATAAGGCATGTGTGACGCTCGTTGGGGAAGAGGGTTGATTTGTTGAAGGCGGTGGCGGCGAGTCCTTCATTGTCGGAGTCGGACGAGGAGCAATCCGAGTCCCATTCCTTGCCTAGATGCGCCTCGCCCTTTGCCTTCTTGTAATGCTTCTTCTTTTCCCTCTTGTTTCCCTTTTCCTGGTCACTATCATTATCGGGACAGTTAGCAATAAAATGACCAAGCTTACCGCATTTGAAGCATGATCGCTTCCCCTTGGTCTTAGTCTTGCTCGGCTGTCCATTGCGACCCTTTAGCACCGTCTTGAATCTCTTGATAATGAGGGCCATTTCTTCTTCATTAAGACCGGCCGCCTCAATTTGCGCCACCTTGCTGGGTAGCGCCTCCTTGTTCCCTGTGGCTTTGAGAGCAAAAGGTTGCGGCTCGTTGATCGGTCCATTCAAGGCGTCGTCCACATACCTTGCCTCCTTGATCATCATTCGTCCGCTGACGAATTTTCCTAGGACTTCTTCGGGCGACATTTTGGTGTACCTGGGATTCTCACGAATATTATTCACCAAATGAGGATCAAGAACGGTAAAGGACCTGAGCATTAGTCGGACGACGTCGTGGTCCGTCCATCGCGTGCTTCCGTAGCTCCTTATTTTGTTGATAAGGGTCTTGAGCCGGTTGTATGTCTGAGTTGGCTCCTCGCCCCTTATCATCGCGAACCGTCCAAGCTCGCCCTCCACCAACTCCATTTTGGTGAGCAAGGTAGCGTCATTTCCCTCATGAGAGATCTTGAGGGTATCCCAGATTTGCTTGGCGTTATCCAAGCCACTCACTTTATTATATTCATCCCTGCACAATGAGGCTAGAAGAACAGTAGTAGCTTGTGCATTCTTATGGATTTGCTCATTAATGAATATAGGACTATCCGAACTATTAAAGTGCATTCCACTATCTACAATCTCCCATATGCTAGGATGGAGAGAGAATAGGTGACTACGCATTTTGTGGCTCCAAAATCCGTAGTCCTCCCCATCAAAGTGTGGGGGCTTGCCGAGTGGAATGGAAAGCAAATGTGAATTTGAACTTTGCGGAATACGAGAGTAGTCAAAAGAAAAGTTAGAATTAACCGGTTTCCTTTGTTTGTCGTGGTCGTCGTCCTTTTGGGAAGAAGAGGACTCATCGCTGTCGTAGTAGACGATCTCCTTGATGCGTCTTGTCTTCTTCTTCTTCCCATCTCTTCGCTTGTGGCCCGAGCCCGAGTCATTGGACTTGTCATCCCTTGGCTCGTTGGCGAAGGACTCCTTCTCCTTGTCGTTGATCACAATTCCCTTCCCCTTAGGATCCATCTCTTCGGGCGGTTAGTCCCTTTCTTGAAGAGAACGGCTCCGATACCAATTGAGAGCACCTAGAGGGGGGGGTGAATAGGTGATCCTGTAAAACTTCAAAACTTAAGCCACAAAAAACTTGTTAAGGGTTAGCACAAGTATGGCCAAGTGGCTAGAGAGGAGTCAAAACACAATAACCACAAGAAGGCAATCACAGAGTTGACACGGTGGTTATCCCGTGGTTCGGCCAAGTACAAAACTTGCCTACTCCACGTTGTGGCGTCCCAACGGACGAGAGTTGCACTCAACTCCTCTCAAGTGATCCAATGATCAACTTGAATACCACAGTGTTTTTCTTTCCTTTGATCTTTTCCCGTTTGCGAGGAATCTCCACAACTTGGAGTCTCTCGCCCTTACAATTGAGTTCACAAAGAAATACGGAGTAAGGTGGGAATGAGCAACGCACACAAGACTCGAAAATCAGAGCAACAACACGCACACAAGTCGCAACAAGAGCTCGCAACGCAACACAAAGAGTTCACAACTCCACAAGAGCTCTATATGCTATCACAATGAATCGAATGCGCTAGATCAATGTCTTGGTGCTTAGAAAGGTTGTAGGAATGCTTGGTGTTCTCCTCCATGCGCCTAGGGGTCCCTTTTATAGCCCCAAGGCAGCTAGGAGCCGTTGAGAACACATCTGGAAGGCTATTCTTGCCTTCTGTCGTCGGGCGCACCGGGCAGTCCGGTGCACACCGGACACTGTCCGGTGCCCGATTTGTTTCCATAAACAGCGCATCCGACCGTTGCTGTCAGAGTCAGATCTGCGCACAGTTGGCGCACCGGACATGTCCGGTGCACACCGGACAGTCCGGTGTATCATTCCGACCGTTGGCTCGGCCACGTGTCGCGCGCCGATCGCGCGGCCGACCGTTGGCCCGGCCGACCGTTGGCTCACCGGACAGTCCGGTGCACACCGGACAGTCCGGTGCACACCGGACAGTCCGGTGCACACCGGACAGTCCGGTGAATTTTAGCCGAAGTCGCCGGAGAAAAACCCGAGAGCGGCTGGTTTGCTCCGCGCTGGTCTGGCGCACCGGACACTGTCCGGTGCACACCGGACAGTCCGGTGCCCCAGTCTGAAGCAGCCTTTGGCTGTACACAGCCACTCTCCACTTCTTTTCTTTTCTTCTTTCTCCTGTTTCTAACACTTAGACAAGATGTTAGTACACAAAACTAATGTACTAAGGCTTAGAAACATACCTTTACTTGTGATTTGCACTTTGTTCATCCATAAGCATATTTTCACATTTAAGCCCTTGTGTTTGCACTCAATCACCAAAATACTTAGAAATGGCCCAAGGGCACATTTCCCTTTCACATCTTTCTAAAAGAGATCAAATAATGGCAAACTAACCACGCCAATATCTTCACCGATGTTAGATAAACATGAAATAGGAAAGAATCCATATTCAACATAGTACATCACTAATGCTCGTTAATATTGCCAATGTACAACAGATTGAATTCGATTGTACCACGTGAAATATGCACCATTAAGTAATTAAACCTATTTATGTGCTAATGTTTATGTCTTCTGAAAAATGTTTGGAATTAATTGGTGCAGAAATGCATAAATATGTATGTGGAATGTAAGCATACAGAGTTAAGGCACACAGGAATTAAGAAACGTCCATCTTTGAGGCACAATACATGAGCAAACTTTGTGCCATGTTTTCAAGCACAGGAATTTTTTTTGCAGAAACCAAACTACAAGACAAAACAAGATCGCAATGTCCTCAACAACAAAAACATCACAAGAAATTCTTCGAGTAAAAAATGTCTTGAGTTTTAAGAGCAATCAATGACTCAACCATATCCCTCAGGATGCCACATCTCAACAATGTAATCTAGAGATACTGGTTCCTTCAACCTCCCATCGAAGTGATGAGGAGGGAGCACCAGGTGAATGAGATACTGGGTCACGCTAACGTCGAAGCTGGCGGTCTTGGTGCAGGCGTGGTCGGCGACGTTGACGGCCTGGCAGGCTGGGACGGTGGCCAGGCTAGGCTTGTAGCTGAGGCCCTTGCAGTGGCACCAAAGGAAATAGGGGGCGGATGGCGGATGGGAATCTGGGGAGGATCTGGGCGGAGGATTCGGCTTCTATGGAGAGCGCGGCGTGGACGCGGATCGAGAGGTTGGAGCGAGGAGAGAGCAGGGATTGCGGCGATCCGGGCGGAGGACTTGCCATGGAGAGCACGGATGCGGACGGGATTCTAGGGAGAGAGCATGGATTGCGGCGAGAGGAGAGTGGGGCGCCGAACGAGGGCATGCTTCACCGTATGGAGTGTGGACGCCCACTCTATGAACATATAGAGTAGTAAAGATTAGTAGTGACACGCGGTTCCGCAGCAGCCGCTTCTCCCCGCGGTGCGCCCGCGCTTCTTCCCGCCCGCCGGAGGCTGTGCCCCTGCCGCCACCTGCCCCTGCTTGTCGTCCTCCCCCTTGGGACGCTCGTCCGCACAGGCGCCCGACGAGGCCGACGCCGACGCGCCGCCCATCTCCGGCACCCGCCGTATCTCCTCGTCGCTCTCCGCCCCTGGGGTGCCATGCGGGGCAGGGCAGCAGCAACTTCAGTTGATTAACCAGAAATGATGCAGGAAATATGTCATGTCACGGGTTGGGCGCGGCACCTACCTCCTTCCGTGAGGTTGTTGCAAGCGGAGCTGGAGGAGCGCTCGCTGCTGGAGGGGAGCGAGCTCGTGGTGCTCGTCTTCGCCTGCTGCTTCTCCTGCTCCTCATCTCCGCGTCAATCTTCTTCTCCTCCTCCCACGCGCTGCTCATTTCCTTCTCGCCGCTCCCCTCTGCGGCCTCCGCCGAGCCCCTCTTCATCGAGGCCAATCTCCGCAAGCAGATGCGGGCTGAGGAGCGCCCCGCGCGGGGCGCCGTGCCCAGGATCGCCTACCTTGTCTCTGGCTCCGCGGGGGACGATACTGCGCGGTTGTGGTGGGAGGGGCATGGCGGGCTGCTTCCATCGCGCGTGGGACGGTGCACAGGCAGGCGGGGGTACAGCAGGGGCTGGCCGAGATTGGGGGCATGGTCGAGATTAGCTGTTGTGACGAGCGCGAGATCCACGGGGGGCGAGATCCGCGGCAGGGCAGCGGGGGAAGAGTGGAAGGGCAGGCGGGGGCTGGCGTGAGATCCGCGAGGGGCGAGATCCGGGGCAGCGGGGAAGGGTGTCTGCTGCCTGCTTCCATGCGCATGCGTGCGTCGGAGAGATCGGCAGAACCGTGCACCAATCCGTCGATGGACACCTACATTAGACACTTAAGTAGTAGTAGAGATTCATCACCCTAGGTGATTAGCCACCCGGTCAATCACCCTGACCAAACCCCTGCGCCTAGACTCCCCTCGGCCGCACCACGATCAGGCAAGGTTCTTCTACATCTCGCGTCGCGAATCCACACCCCCATCGATCCTGCATCGAATCCGACCTCTCCGTCGCCGTAACGAGCCTCCCATCATCTCGTCGTCGTCCGCTTGACCTCCCAAACATACATGCTGCCTCTCTCCATAATTTTTGGTTGTCGGTCTCTACGCCGAATCTGCAAACAAAAAATCACTAAGTTATTCCGTACATCACAAAAATCTTACTGGGCAAAAATTTGTGTAGCAAAATGTCTTAGAATGGATGACTGGATATCTTAATCATTTCGAATGAATGACTGAATAACTTAATGTATTGAATGACTTAGCGTGGATGATTTAGTCTGAAATCGTACTATGTTTTTTTGTGAACGTAATTTGCACGACACCTGGATATATTGATGGGTAAAGAATGAATAATTGAATGATATAGTATGAATGACTGAATGACTATATATGTTTCCATAATCATGTTTTCGCAGAAACAATGGAAGAACGAAATATGGTTCTAGATGTTCAGATTGGTGTATCACCCATGTCGCTTGTTGTTTTCATGACTGTTCCTGCACATACCTCACCTAATATATCCTGCACATACCTCACCTAATATATCTGGAGTGATGCAACAAACATGTTGCCGCTAACATCCACCACACCTATACCACACTAAACATGGTAATGGGTAAATATCCACCGGGTATTACTACTTCATATCCATACCCACGACAAAAAAAATAACTCTATCGGGTCACCCATATACACTGGTGGGTATGGATTCACCCCCATACCCATACTCATGTGGGTATGGGTCACCCACGGGTCACCCGTACCCACAAAAATTAAACATCTATCAAAATATTATATTATACAAATGTCAAGTATATCCATCTAAATACCATTACAAAATCTCTACCATCATTTAACCATCCATTCAACACACCAAAGATAATTGGATAAAATAGTAACACTAGGACAGTACTACATAGCACATTACATGTTCCATTACATGGTCATTAAATTGTCGTTAAGCCTTCTATGACATTATGGCCTAAAAGGTTGTTAAATAGTAAAAAAGATGGATGACTAAAGTCCAAGTTCATGCTTGGGCTAAGTTTATATTGGGTATTTTATACCCACGGGTTAATGGGTATGGGTGAAGATGGAACGTTCTAATACTCGTTTACCCATTGGGTGAAGATTTGTGCCCAATAATAGACCCACGGGTAGAATATTTAGCCCACATACATACCCTAATGGAGTAAATACCCATCGGGTATCGGGTTGCGGGTACCCATTGCCATCTCTATACCACACACAGGTGTGAGTTCTTCATGCATAACAGATCTGTTGAGCCATAGAGCAGCATTGACACCCTGCTGGTGTATCAGAACAAACACTGATTACACCTGAAGATTCAATAGTATTCATTCATGTGAGTTATTTTTTTCTTCCAAGCAAGAAATATGTGATGATACATGATTATATATGCTTGTCTACCAGTAAACTGTATAAAGTGTTTCATTACAACAAATTATTGAAATATCATTTGTTCCGCTGCAGACTAAAACAGGATCCAAGCATGGACAACAAAATATGTATTGTCATTAGATATACACATTGGGACGGTTATCGAAGCCCTTGAGTTTTACATGACATATGCACATCTTGCTGGTTTTGGTGTCAGGAGAAACATGAAGAGGAGTGGTGGGAGATCGCAAGACAGAGTGTGCAATCCAAGGTAGAGTAACAGACAGCCCAAGAGCAGATAGGCAACGTCAAAAAACTTCAAAAAAAGAACTGCAACACCATGGTCTGTATCACTAGAGGGGTGAGATGGTTGAAAGGTAAATAATAACATAGTTGAACAAACTTTGTTATGTACTACAAACAATGACTAACAGACTAGCTTTGTAATCATTGCATGTATTATTTCAAAAAAAATCGTTCTAGAGCATAACCATATGCTAACCAGCACACATGGATCGTGAAGAAGATGACGAGTCACAAGATCAATGACCCTGAAATGGTCGAGATGATCGACGTGATGCACAAAGCGAAATTGTCACACATGAAGGTGATGAATGTTCTAAGGGAGTCTATTGGTGGTTCATAAAACTTGAACATCAGCGAACATGACAATTTCAGCACACTTGTGGCCATGGGAATATTGTAATCCACATTTATAGTAGAGTCATTTTGCCTTCTGATAAGCATACAATGTGGCCAACTTATCTTCAGTGTTATAAGACTTGGCAGGTACCTGAGGTGGTGTGGTGTTGGGCTGAGAAGAAGGTTTGTTGTTAGCACCCACATCAAGGACTAAGGAAGTATATTTGTTGAAGCCCCTATAAGAAGGCTTGATGTTGCGTGTTTGGCTCCCATCTCGGACCTCCTCCTGCAAATGAGCAAGCACATAGGAAGTATCAAGATCTCTAGGGCATTGAACCAAAACAACAGAATGAACATCATCTTTCAACCCATCAACGAATTTAGTGGTATAATAAAGGGGATCAACATGGGGTTGGTTGGCGTTCAATTGACCCACTAGTTGGGAGAACTGCTCCACATAGTCTACAACACTAGATACTTGATGTATCTTGATAAGTTGTCTGAGAAGTGCTTCATGTTGGTCGTTGCCAAAGCGCTCCCGGATCATGAGGCCAAACTCATACCATGACACGCGAGCAAGCTTATGCTCGACATATTGAATCCAACGTGCGGCCAGACCTAGGAAACTCATGGTCGCCACTTGAACCCAGACCACATGATCGACCCCATACATATGAAAGTAATTCTCACATCGAAACTGTCACATCTTAGGGTTGGTGCCATCAAATTCAGGGAAGTTTAGTTTAGGCAATTGACCTAAGTAACTATTGAATTGGGCATCATAAGCACGGCTCCCAAAGGTTGATGGGGGTGGTTGGTAACCAGGTTCAGAGGCTCCTCTAAAGGGGAAATGCGAGGAAATGTCGGGAGCAATAGGTAGAGGAGGAGATTTGTGCATACCATTGGCCGAGATATGGTGATGGGTATATACACACCCAAAACCACACTCCCATTGTTGTGAGTCGGCGCAATGCCCAATTGGGTCGTCAACGTTCAACAATGCTATAGATGGGTGCCTCGCCGCCGACAGAGTTTGACCGAGAATGCCCACCGGATTGAAGGAGTCCTCGACCACGCCTCGCTTGAGAAGATGGGACACCTTGGAAACTTCCGCTCGAACGTTGCCGACAGAGTGCTTGATGCCATCAACGGTAGACTCGATCCGAGGCCTCCAAGGCTCGAAGATCGAGGTGACATTCTCCAAGACGGTGACACAAGTAGTCGTGTCCGCCGTAAACTCGTTTAGGTGATCCCAAGCAGCTGCCTCCATGCCCTCCACATGTTTGTGTCGGCGCTCCTTTAGGGATTGCTCCAGATCTGCGTGGAAGGAGTCGAACGTCGTGTCCCTCGTCTTCGCATGGATGGCGGAAATGGTGTTGGTGGTCACCTTTCGCTCAAGCATGCTCCAGTGATTGTCCTACGCTTCAAGTCAATCACAAAGTTGTTGGAGAATCTTGGATTGAGACGTGATATTCTTCGACTAGGATTCGAGCTTCTTGGATTGCACCGCCGGGGTTGCCGCGACGCTGGGATCCGAAGCCCCCGTCATCTTCGTTGTGCAAGTGAAATGCATGGGCACCGCCAAACCCAAGATCGACAGTCTTTGATACCAATTGTTAGCACCACGAGGATACTGAGGCAAGCTGGATTCATGCAGGAGAGAATGGGGAGAGGAGTTTGTATCGCCGAATACGTGCTTTCTATCCACTTCCTTCCTAACCCTCTCTGTTCTTGTCTCCCCCATATACGATTACAAGTCCATGATTTACACGACCCACTTGAGGCCTGCGTAGTTAGGATTGGCCTCCTAGAACGTCGACCCATCTTCGGTTCAGGTTCAATTCCTGGCATCCATGGAGTTATTTGCTATTATATGACTCATTTAAAGTGGCTTCTCCGTAATAGTATTAACATATTAGTCTTCTGTGTAATAGTACTTACAAGTGGGCAACTTTAGAATAGTATTTCACTCTTATTTCACCGATTTCTATTCTCTTTTCTTATTTTCTACCGCTTAAAATAATATTTTTACCCTGAGTGCTTAAACTAGCGCACTATGCAGGTGCCTTAGAAATGAACGTCGAGAAATATTCCCTTGCAACACTTACAATTTTGTCTCTGCATTTTTTCACACGCAATTGTGGTGAGCTTGATAACAATTCATTTTATAAAATTTAGCTACGGAAGAATATGAACTTGGTAATAGTCTCTTTGGATCGACGTGCATAACAACTTAGATTTTGATAAAAAATGATTTCGTGTTTTTAATTGTAATTTGTAAAACAAACCTAACATACACGTTTTTAATATTTATCTTATTTAAGCTGAATGAAGTAGAAGGTACCGAGAGATTTAGGTTAAAAGGTTAGAATCAGTATGAGCCGTAAGGATAAAATATTATTTTAAATGGTAGAAGGTAAGAAAATAAAAGGAAATGACTAAAATAATGGTGAAATATTGTTTTAGAGAAGTTGATCACTCGTAATACTAGGCACTTTTTACCGTAAACCGAAAACCGTACCGAATAGAAATTTTGGTTTTTCGGTAGTTCGGTTCGGTTTTGGTTTTTTTTATCTAAGAAGTTCGGTGTTCGCTATCGTAATTGGTTTTCACCATATACCGAACTGAAATATAAAAAAACTGAATATGAAACTTTATCAATTCTGAAATTTGACGGTTTGATTATATGAACTAAATGTGTCATACAATTAAATTGTTATTCACTTATTTGTATGTGATGATTGATGTATCTCTGAATCTTTGTACCTATATAATTTTTACTTTTAAAAATTGTGTAATCTATAATGTAAATTTATTGTATGTGTTGTCCTGAGTATAAGTTTGGTGTTCGGTTTTTACACAAAAACCAAAGTAAAAAACCGGAACCGAACTTCTCAGTTCTTCATTTTCTAGAAAACCGATTGGTTCCTATCGTAACCAAAGTTTTTTTTAAAACCGATAAACCAAACCAAAGTTTTAAAAAGACTGAATGCCTAGCCATTCCAAACTGAGTATCATAGTAGCAAATAACTCTTCCACGGGCCATCACGCGTGCTGCTGGCCGCACTCCCCCGCGCGTGCCAGATCATGAATAGCAGGCATGAACAGTGGCGAGGGAGGGAAAACCTGGACAGGCGGTGCGGCGAGGATCGTCGACCTATTGTTGTCCGATTGTACAGTGGGTGTAGGCCCTGCAGAGGGCGATCGATATGCAGTTCTGGCGACATCAACGATCTGTTTCGGGATCGGCGGACTGCAGGTCGAGTGCCGTGGCGTCTCAAGTGGTTAGTAGTGTGGTTATTAGCCTACTAAAAACTTTATAAACACACGCACACTGCACGGAAGGAGATGATTCCGTCTAGATGCCGCCTCTAAAGAACGGGTCGCCGAGGAAGGAGGCAGAGTAGGTCCCGCCGCCGTTGGGGAAGAGCGTGAGGAGGCAGACCAAGGCGAGCACGAACCCCCACGCGAGGCGCTCGTTGCCGAGCGGCGTGATCTCGTCCTGCGCCGGGATCTCCTCCCCGCCGCGGATGAAGGTGGCGAAGAGGCCCCACGCCAGGCACAGCACGCTGCCGCTGATGGCGCCCGCGCCCAGCAGGACGGACGTGCCGAACGACAGCAGCGCCGCCGTGCCGCGCCCGAACAGCGCCTGCGCGATGCGCCCGCCCTCCAGCCGCCCGATCGGGAGCAGGTTCAGCGACGTCACCACGATGCCCAGCAGCCCCGCGAACGCCAGCGGGTCCACGGGCACGCCCACGCCCTCCACCGCGTTCGGGAGCACGTTCCCGAGCTCGTCTGCGTAGGGCCCGATCACCAGCTGCACGAACGACAGCAGCGGGTTGTTGTAGAAGAACTCCGGCCGCACGAACCTTTGCAAGCAAGCAGTGCCAGTGTCAGTCAGATCTCTCTGCCTCGACCAAAACTGATGCCACGAACGAACAGAAGAAGCGAACGATGATGGTTGCATGCAGGACTCACAGGGCGTTCTCGCCGCCGTTGAAGCTGCCGTCGACGATGAACGCCGAGACGGCAAGCACCACCGACGTGACGTACGCGCTGGCCGTGCGCGCGACTGGTATGTCGAACAGGGCCTTCTTGTTGGGCAGCAACGACTCGTAGTTGTTTATCACGCCGAGGCACCCCGTCCAGTTGGACGGCACGAGGAATGACGGGCTCAGCTTCACACCGTACTTCGCCGCCGTCAGCCTAGTCGCAATCTGCCACCGCATGATCATCAGCTGCAGCACGTCGAATGCCGCGAAAACATCCAAGTGCAGCTGTGCGTGTGCGGACATTGCTGTGCCGCCGCTCGTACCTCAGAGACGCCGAGTATCGTGAGGAAGCCGCCGAACAGAGGAAGCACGTCAGAGACGTAGTCGTCGAACGTGGCGCCGGGCTTGAGGAAGAATCCGCTCATGAGCGCGATCGTCCCGAAGGTCGTGACCGCCAACGCCACGGCGCTGAGGTAGCCCCACGGCGTGCTCAGCTTGGTGATCTCGAGCTGGACGTCGATCTCTGCCTTGGGCTGAACCATGCAGACCTGCTTTGTGATGTCGTCGTTCTTCTCCTCCATGAACCAGAGGGTGACCTCTGTTCCAGCCGCCTCGGAGATCTTCTTCTCCAGCTTAGGCCGCACCTCCTCGATGGGCTTACGCAGGTTCCCGATGAAGATCCCGCCGTCGCCGAACCTCCGGACGTCCACGGCGAAGAACGTGTCGTACCCGAAACAGCTCTTCAGCTGCACGCAGACGCAGCACGGCATCAATCGCCCAAGTTCTGATAATCAGCACCAAGCAGAGCGAATTGAGGAAGGAAGTTACCTTGTTGAGGTCGAGTGCCTTGAAGGTCTGCTCCGCCAGCTCCAGCCTCTGCTTCTCGCGGGCCAGCTGGTCCTTCACCAAGCCCCGGAACAGGCCGGCGACGGGGTTGGCGTCGGGCTCGCGGTCCAGCTCGCGGAGCTTCCTGTCGGCGCGCTTCTTCTCCAACTTGATGGCGGCCTCGATGGAGGGATTGCCCATGAACTTCTTGAACTCCTCGTCTGACTTCCAGTCCACCTCCTGCTGCTCGTCTGTGCTCCTCTTCTCCTCGCCGTCGCCTTCTCCTTGGCCTCCTTTATCTGCCTCTCCAACATGGCCCGACGCCTTGGCCTCATCCACCCCTCCAACATGATGCGACGCCGTCGCCTCCTCCTGTCGCTCGCCGGAGGCCACAGAGACAGAGGACGCCGGGCCCACCCTCTCCTCTTGCTCCTGCTGCAACGATCGCCTTACTACTGAACTACTCCTAAGAGGCCGAAGAGGCGGTTTGTACTGGTTCTTGGAAAAAAGAGGGGTCCTGGTTACTCTTGGCACGGTTGCGCTTCTACTAGTAGAAGCACTGCTGCTGCACAAGAGAGAAGATGCAAGAGAAGCAGACGACATTGGGGACGAGCTGCAGCCTGCGGAGCTTAACAGTTCTGTGCTTGTTCTACTTCTATTGTTTTGCTATATAAGCTATGAGGTCAGACTCCATGGGAGAGCTTAAAAAGGTTCGGAATGGAGCGGTGGAGGAGTGGACGAAAGAAGGAAGGTGGGCGTTCTAGAAGGTTTGAGAAGGCGCGCGCTGGGCCGGAGGACTCGTGAAGAATGCGACGGTCGGAGGTGTCTGATATGTGCTGCGTGCCTTCGTGTAGGGGCCGAGTGGCGACGACGGAATTGAGACTTGAGAGTTGAGACAAGGACACAAGGTGAGGCTTATCCAGCTGCCCGGGGAAGACGTACACTTGGCAGCAGCTGGGCACGCTGCACGCTGCCCTGGAGCTTAATGTGTGGGTCCTGGCGTCCTGCCAACCTGAAAGGCTTCCTCAATTTCATGTCCTCAACTCCTATAGAATGCTCCCTCATTTCTTCACCCACCCATCAGGCCACCACCCTTCCTGTGGAATTTTTTTAACAAACCTTCTTTTACTCCCTCCAATCTAAAGTATAGTTCATTTTAACTTTTAGAGTCAAAACATTTTGTTTTAAATTTGAACAGATTTATATAATAAAATAATCATTTTATGATATAAATAAGAATTAATATTTCCATTAATTATATTTTTGACATATTATACTTTTCATTAATTATATTTTTGTAGCACATATTAGATTTTTCATTAATTATATGTTTATACTATATATTTGATGTCATATATTTTTATAATTATCTTTATAAAATTAATTAAATTTAATATATTTTTATTATCCGCAAAAGTTAGAATAGCATACAATTTAAAATTAAGGCAGTAGCAAACATGTGTTCCGATAACTGATAAATACTTCTTCCACTCAAATTACAATATATTTTATTTTAATATATTATATATAATATACATATTGTATATTTAACTACGTAATAAAAACTATATATCTAGAAAAAAAAATAATTTAGAACAGAGGAAAAGTAAAATTTGATATTGTCGAACCATGACTTAGAATTTTAGATGTTAATATTTACACCAACAACTATAGCAGTTAATCGTATTAAATATATTATACAGTTTCCTGAGGTTAGAAGGCTCCCCCGAAGGAAGTGCTGTAATTCAATAAATCATCGGTCTGTTTTTTTAAAACAATTGCTAGAAATTTTTCGAAAGTTCCAAATAACTCTAGTTCAAGACAAATCTTCGTGTCCTTTGGTTTGTTTGGATGCAAAGTATTTCAATCTTTAAATACTACGATTTTAAGTTGTCATCACACAACTGTGTACTCTTACACATGTGCAAGCCTAGTCATGGCCAAAAACTTGGTGTTGGATTGAACTTTTAAATACTCCAAAAATACCATGTATCTATAAAAACAATGGTATTCAAAACAATTTTTTTTACAATATAGCCAAACACCTCTTTCCAGAAAATACTATGATATTGTCCAATATCATAGTTTTACCTAAAACTCTAAAAATACTATGCTTTCAAACAAACCCTAATTTCCTAATCTGATGCTTAGAAAATTGAAAGAAATTTTAGGTATTATCCTATTCAAACCTCTCCACTCCTCTAAACCTTGTTGATCCTTTCAATTTTTCTATAAAAAATAATAAAACCAATATAATAGCGATGATGATTAGAGTCTATAAAATTAAATTTGTATATTATGATTATTGTGAGAATTTTTAAAATTATCTTTTTTCATGGGCAACTCGTTATGATCAACATAGAGGTTCCTTCATAATCTCTTATCAGTAATAATTAGATAGAATTCTTATCCATAACATGGGCTCTTAATTATCCACCTTGCAATCCAGTTAACTCTAATCCTCTCTTTTTCCAAGTCAAATCAGAAGTCTTCCGTCGAATTTTATTTAACTTAAAAAATGAAAAGGTACAGAAACAATAATATAATCAACGTGGTTGGTAATAACAATTACAATTGAACACTAGTGTCGGGGACCATAATTAGGGGTACCCTCAAGACGCCTAATTCTCAGCTGGTAACCCCATCAGCATAAAGCTGCAAAGGCCTGATGGGTACGATTAAGTCAGGGATCAGTCCATACGAGCGACTCGATCACGCCTCGCCCGAGCCTAGCCTCGGGCAAGGGCAGCCGACCCCGAGGGGTTTCCGTCTCGCCCGAGGCCCCCCATTAACGGCGGACACATCTCCGGCTCGCCCGAGGCCTTGCCTTCGCTAAGAAGCAACCCTGACTAAATCGTCGCGCCGACCGACCGAGTCGCAGGAGCATTTAACGCAAAGGTAGCCCGACACCTTTGTCCTGACGCGCGCCCCCCGGCCGAGCCGAAGTGACCGCCGTCACTTCGCCGCTCCACTGACCGGTCTGACAGAAGGACAGCGCCGCCTGCGCCACTCCGACTGCAGCGCCACTTGACAGAGTGATGCTGACAGGAAGCCAGGCCCTGCCAAAGGCGCCATAGGAAGCTCCGCCCGACCCAGGGCTCGGACTCGGGCTAAGCCCCAGAAGACGGCGAACTCCGCTCCGCCCGACCCAGGGCTCGGACTCGGGCTAAGCCCCGGAAGACGGCGAACTCCGCTCCGCCCGACCCAGGGCTCGAACTCGGGCTAAGCCCCAGAAGACGGCGAACTCCGCTCCGCCCGACCCAGGGCTCGGACTCGGGCTAAGCCCCGGAAGACGGCGAACTCCGCTCCGCCCGACCCAGGGCTCGGACTCGGGCTAAGACCCGGAAGACGGCGAACTCCGCTCCGCCCGACCCAGGGCACGGACTCGGGCTCAGCCCCGGAAGACGACGAACTCCGCTTCACCCGACCCCAGGGCTCGGACACCGCCCTGGCCTCTGCCGACGACCTCCGCCTCGCCCGACCCAAGGGCTCGGACTCGGCCTCGGCCATGAAGGACAGACTCAACCTCGGCTTCGGAGGAGCCTCCACGTCACCCAACCTAGGGCACAGGCCAGCCACGTCAACAGGAAGCGCCATCATCACCCTACCCCGAGCCGACTCGGGCCGCAGAGAACAAGACCGGTGTCCCATCTGGCCAGCTCCGCCAGATAGGCAATGATGGCGCCCCGCTAGCCCCATGACGACGGCGGCTCTCAGCTCCCTTACGGAAGCGGGGGGACGTCAGCAAGGACTCAACCGCTCCGACAGCTGTCCCTCCGCCAGGCTCCGTTGCTCCTCCGACAGCCACGACACCACACCAGCTGGGTGCCAAGATCTCTCCGGCTGCCACATTGGCATGTACTTAGGGCGCTAGCTCTCCCCCGCTAGACACGTAGCACTCTGCTACACCCCCATTGTACACCTGGATCCTCTCCTTACGCCTATAAAAGGAAGGACCAGGGCCTTCTTAGAGAAGGTTGGTCGCGCGGGGACGAGGACGAGACAGGCGCTCTCTCGGGGCCGCTCGCTTCCCTCACCCGCGTGGACGCTTGTAACCCCCTACTGCAAGCGCACCCGACCTGGGCGCGGGACGAACACAAAGGCCGCGGGATCCCCATCTCTCTCTCGCCGGACTCCGGCCTCCTCGCTCCTTTCCCCCCTTCGCGCTCGCCCACGCGCTCGACCCATCTGGGCTGGGGCACGCGGCACACTCACTCATCGGCTTAGGGACCCCCGGTCTTGAAACGCCGACAGTTGGCGCGCCAGGTAGGGGCCTGCTGCGTGTTGACGAGCAGTTTCCCGTCAAGCTCCAGATGGGTAGTCTCCAACAACCTCTCCAACCCGGGACGGTGCTCCGTTTCGGGAATCTTGAGTTCATGTCCCTCGACGGCAGCTATGACATGATACTCCTTCCACCGCCGCGCAACAACGACAATGGCGGCTGACAACCCGACCGCCGGCGGCGGAATCGACGACATCTTCCCCGCGTGGTGGAAGGACGACATTCGAGCTCGCCTCGTCCTCTCCCCCGCCAACGGAGGAGGAGGCGGGGCAACCAAGGCCAAGCGGGAGACCGCGCTTCGTCGGCTGTCGAGCGAATCGACGCCCCCAGCGCCCCAACGGGGGATGCGTCGGGCGTCGACCTCGCGTTTGAGACGGAGGCGAGCGCCGTCCCCCCGCGACACGCCAATCCCGAGCAAGTGGACGACGCCAGCACGCTCGCGGAGGGCCTGCAGGACGTCGCCCTCGTACCCAAGACGACGGCGCAATCAGTCCCCGACGTGACTCTGTCGCTCCTCGTCGACCAAAAGGTACTAACTGATTCCCATCCTACGTCATTTCGACTCGGCCTCAACCCGTCTAGCGACCTCGCTTTGGCGGGCGCTCTCGTTGAGGCGAGTGCAACCCCTCTGGGGTTTCGTATGCGGTCGCCTTGGGACCGATTGACGGACGTCTCGACCTACGGGCCCTCTGGGTCCGAGGAAGATGACGATCCCAGCATCTGCTGGGATTTCTCTGGATTTGGCAACCCCAGTGCCATGCGGGACTTCATGACCGCATGTGACTACTGCCTCTCCGACTGTTCTGACGGTAGCCGCAGCCTTGACGACAAGGACTGCGGCCCAAGCCGCGAATGTTTCCACGTCGAGCTAGGGGATCCCTCCGAAGGCAACCATCTCGACATGCCGGAGGACGGTGATCTCCCTAGGCCGGTGCCTCGCGCTGACATCCCGCGGGAGCTAGATGTGGTCCCCATTCCGGCGGGGGGTCACGACCCACAGCTCGAGCAAGTCCGCGGGGCGCAGGCCAGGCTCGACGAGGGAGCAGGGGCGCTCGAGTCGATCCGTCGGGATGTCGGGCAGGTATGGGCGGGCCAGCCCCCGGCCGGAGAAATACGTCACCTGCCCCAGGGTTTCCAGCACCGCGTCGACGACGACGTCAGGGTCAGGCCGCCTCCCGCATCCAGCGGGGTCGGTCAGAACCTGGCAGCCGCAGCGATGCTCATCCGCGCGATGCCGGAGCCATCAACCACCGAGGGTCGGCGAATCCAAGGAGAGCTCAAGAATCTCCTGGAAGGCGCTGCGGCCCGACGGGCCGAGAGCTCTGCCTCCCGAAGGCAGGGATACCCCTCGGAACCTCATGCCGCGACTTCCCGATTCATGTGGGAAGCCTCGGTCTACACCGGGCGCACGCGCAACACCGCGCCTGCGGCCCCGGGCCGCCTCGGCAACGAGCACCATCGTCGCGACCGTCGGGCTCACCTCGACGAAAGGGTGCGCCGAGGCTACCACCCCAGGCGTGGGGGACGCTACGACAGCGGGGAGGATCGGAGTCCCTCGCCCGAACCACCCGGTCCGCAGGCCTTCAGTCGGGCCATCCGACGGGCGCCGTTCCCGACCCGTTTCCGACCCCTGGCTACTATCACAAAGTACTCGGGGGAAACGAGACCAGAACTGTGGCTCGCAGACTACCGCCTGGCCTGCCAACTGGGTGGAACGGACGACGACAACCTCATCATCCGCAACCTCCCCCTGTTCCTCTCCGATACTGCTCGTGCCTGGTTGGAGCACCTGCCTCCGGGGCAGATCTCCAACTGGGATGATTTGGTCCAAGCCTTCACCGGCAATTTCCAGGGCACGTACGTGCGCCCCGGGAATTCCTGGGACCTCCGAAGCTGCCGACAACAGCCGGGAGAGTCTCTTCGGGACTACATCCGGCGATTCTCGAAGCAGCGCACCGAGCTGCCCAACATCACCGACTCAGATGTCATCGGCGCGTTCCTTGCCGGCACCACCTGCCGCGACCTGGTGAGCAAGTTGGATCGCAAGACCCCCACCAGGGCGAGCGAGCTGATGGACATCGCCACCAAGTTCGCCTCTGGCCAGGAGGCGGTCGAGGCCATCTTTCGAAAGGACAAGCAGCCCCAGGGCCGCCCGTCGGAAGAGGCTCCCGAGGCGTCTACTCCGCGCAGCGCTAAGAAGAAAGGCAAGAAGAAGTCGCAAGCGAAACGCGACGCCGCCGACGCGGACCTTGTCGCCGCCGCCGAGTACAAGAACCCTCGGAAGCCCCTCGGAGGTGCCAACCTCTTCGACAAGATGCTCAAGGAGCCGTGCCCCTATCATCAGGGGCCCGTCAAGCACACCCTTGAAGAGTGCGTCATGCTTCGGCGCCACTTCCACAAGGCCGGGCCACCCGGAGAGGGTGGCAGGGCCCGCGACGACGACAAAAAGGAAGATCACCAAGCAGGAGAGTTCCCCGAGGTCCGCGACTGCTTCATGATCTACGGAGGGCATGCGGCGAATGCCTCGGCTCGGCATCGCAAGCAAGAGCGCCGGGAAGTTTGCTCGGTGAAGGTGGCGGCGCCAGTCTACCTAGACTGGTCCGACAAGCCCATCACCTTCGACCAAGCTGACCACCCCGACCACGTGCCGAGCCCGGGGAAATACCCGCTCGTCATCGACCCCATCGTCGGCGACGTCAGGCTCACCAAGGTCCTGATGGATGGGGGCAGCTGCCTCAACATCATCTACGCCGAGACCCTCAGGCTTCTGCGCGTCGATCTGTCCTCCGTCCGAGCAGGCGCTGCGCCCTTCCACGGGATCGTTCCTGGGAAGCGCGTCCAGCCCCTCGGACGACTCGACCTTCCCGTCTGCTTCGGAACGCCCTCCAACTTCCGAAGGGAGACTCTAACATTCGAGGTGGTCGGGTTCCGAGGAACCTACCACGCGGTATTGGGGAGGCCATGCTACGCGAAGTTCATGGCCGTCCCCAACTACACCTACCTGAAGCTCAAGATGCCGGGCCACAACGGGGTCATCACCGTCGGCCCCACGTACAAACACGTGTTCGAATGCGACGTGGAGTGCGTGGAGTACGCCGAGGCCCTCGCCGAGTCTGAGGCCCTCATCGCCGACCTGAAGAACCTCTCCGAAGAGGTGCCAGACGTGAAGCGACATGCCGGCAACTTCGAGCCAGCGGAGACGGTTAAGGCCGTCCCTCTCGACCCCAGTGGCGACACCTCCAAGCAGATCCGGATCGGTTCCGGGCTCGACCCCAAATAGGAAGCAGTGCTCGTCGACTTTCTCCGCGCAAACGCCGACGTCTTTGCGTGGAGTCCCTCAGACATGCCCGGCATACCGAGGGAAGTCGCCGAGCACTCGCTGGATATTCGGGCCGGGGCCCGACCCGTCAGGCAGCCTCTGCGCCGATTCGATGAGGAGAAGCGCAGAGTGATAGGCGAGGAGATCCACAAGCTAATGGCAGCAGGGTTCATCAAAGAGGTATTCCATCCCGAGTGGCTTGCCAACCCTGTGCTTGTGAGAAAGAAAGGGGGGAAATGGCGGATGTGTGTAGACTACACTGGTCTCAACAAAGCATGTCCGAAGGTCCCCTACCCTCTACCTCGCATCGATCAAATCGTGGATTCCACTGCTAGGTGCGAAACCCTGTCCTTCCTCGATGCCTACTCAGGGTATCACCAAATCCGGATGAAGGAGTCTGACCAGCTCGCGACTTCTTTCATCACGCCCTTCGGCATGTACTGTTATGTCACCATGCCGTTCGGTTTGAGGAATGCGGGCGCGACGTACCAGCGGTGCATGAACCATGTGTTCGGCGAACACATCGGTCGCACAGTCGAGGCCTACGTCGATGACATCGTAGTCAAGACGAGGAAGGCTTCCAACCTCCTCTCCGACCTTGAAGTGACATTCCGGTGTCTCAAGGCAAAGGGCGTCAAGCTCAATCCCGAGAAGTGTGTCTTCGGGGTGCCCCGGGGCATGCTCTTGGGGTTCATCGTCTCCGAGCGGGGCATCGAAGCCAACCCGGAGAAGATCGCAGCTATCACCAGCATGGGGCCCATCAAGGACTTAAAAGGCGTACAGAGGGTCATGGGATGTCTCGCGGCCCTGAGCCGCTTCATCTCACGCCTCGGCGAAAGAGGTCTGCCTCTGTACCGCCTGCTAAGGAAGGCCGAGTGCTTCGCTTGGACCCCTGAGGCCGAGGAAGCTCTCGGGAACCTGAAGGCGCTTCTTACAAAGGCGCCTATCTTGGTACCACCAGCCGATGGAGAAGCCCTCTTGGTCTACGTCGCCGCGACCACTCAGGTGGTTAGCGCCGCGATTGTGGTCGAGAGGCAAGAAGAGGGGCATGCATTGCCCGTCCAGAGGCCAGTTTACTTCGTCAGCGAAGTACTGTCCGAAACAAAGATCCGCTACCCACAAGTCCAGAAGCTGCTGTATGCAGTGATCCTGACGAGGCGAAAGTTGCGACACTACTTCGAGTCTCACCCGGTAACTGTGGTGTCATCCTTCCCCTGGGGGAGATCATCCAGTGCCGAGAGGCCTCGGGCAGGATTGCGAAGTGGGCGGTGGAAATCATGGGCGAGACCATCTCGTTCGCGCCTCGGAAGGCCATCAAGTCCCAGGTCTTGGCGGACTTCGTAGCCGAATGGGTCGACACCCAGCTACCGACGGCTCCGATCCAACCGGAGCTCTGGACCATGTTTTTCGATGGGTCGCTGATGAAGACGGGAGCCGGCGCGGGCCTGCTCTTCATCTCGCCCCTCGGGAAACACCTACGCTACGTGCTGTGCCTCCATTTCCCGGCGTCCAACAATGTGGCTGAGTACGAAGCTCTGATCAACGGATTGCGAATCGCCATCGAGCTAGGGGTCCGACGCCTCGACGCTCGCGACGACTCGCAGCTCGTCATCGACCAAGTCATGAAGAACTCTCACTGTCGCGACCCGAAGATGGAGGCCTACTGCGACGAAGTTCGGCGCCTGGAAGACAAGTTCTACGGGTTCGAGCTTAACCACATCGCCCGGCGCTACAATGAGACTGCGGACGAGCTGGCAAAAATAGCCTCGGGGCGAACGACGGTTCCCCCAGACGTCTTCTCCCGGGATCTGCACCAACCCTCCGTCAAGATCAACGACGTGCCCGAGCCCGAGGTACCCTCGGCCCAGCCTGAGGTACCCTCGGCCCATCCCGAGGCGTCCTCGGTTCAGCCCGAGGTACCCTCGGCCCCCGAGGGCGAGGCGCTGCGCATCGAGGAGGAGCGGAGCGGGGCCACGCCTGACCGAGACTGGCAAACCACGTACCTGCAATATCTCCGCCAAGGAGAGCTACCCCTCGACCAAGCCGAGGCTCGGCGGGTAGCGCGACGCGCCAAGTCGTTCGTCTTGCTGGGCGATGAGAAGGAGCTCTACCACCGCAGCCCCTCGGGCATCCTCCAGCGATGCATCTCCATCGCCGAAGGTCAGGAACTCCTGCAAGAGATACACTCGGGGGCTTGCGGCCATCATGCAGCGCCTCGAGCCCTCGTCGGGAATGCTTTCCGGCAAGGCTTCTACTGGCCAACGGCGGTGGCCGACGCCACTAGAATTGTCCGCACCTGCGAAGGGTGTCAATTCTATGCGAAGCAGACCCACCTGCCCGCTCAGGCTCTGCAGACGATACCCATCACCTGGCCCTTTGCTGTGTGGGGTCTGGACCTCGTCGGTCCCTTGCAGAAGGCGCCCGGAGGCTACACGCACCTGCTGGTCGCCGTCGACAAATTCTCCAAGTGGATCGAGGTCCGACCCCTGAACAGCATCAGGTCCGAGCAGGCGGTGGCGTTCTTCACCAACATCATCCATCGCTTCGGGGTCCCAAACTCCATCATCACCGACAACGGCACCCAGTTCACCGGCAAAAAATTCTTGGATTTTTGCGAGGATCACCACATCCGGGTGGACTGGGCCGCCGTAGCTCATCCCATGTCGAATGGGCAAGTAGAGCGTGCCAACGGCATGATTCTACAAGGGCTCAAGCGTCGGATTTACAACGACCTCAACAAGTTCGGCAAGCGATGGATGAAGAAACTCCCCTCGGTGGTGTGGAGCCTGAGAACAACACCGAGCCGAGCCACGGGTTTCACGCCGTTCTTCCTGGTCTATGGGGCCGAGGCCATCTTGCCCACTGACCTGGAATACGGCTCCCCGAGGACAAGGGCCTACGACGATCAAAGCAACCAAGCTAGCCGAGAAGACTCGCTGGACCAGCTAGAAGAGGCTCGGGACAGGGCCTTACTACACTCGGCGCGGTATCAGCAATCCCTGCGACGCTACCACGCCCGAGGGGTCCGACCCCGGGACCTCCAGGTGGGCGACCTGGTGCTTCGGCTGCGGCAAGACGCCCGAGGGAGGCACAAGCTCACGCCCCCCTGGGAGGGGCCATTCGTCATCGCCAAAGTTCTGAAGCCCGGAACGTACAAGCTGGCTAACAGCCAAGGCGAGGTCTACGGCAACGCTTGGAACATCCAACAGCTACGTCGCTTTTACCCTTAAGATGTTTTCAAGTCGTTCATATACCTCGCACCCACGCAAAGTTTAGTCAACAAGGAAGGGTCGGCCTCGCCTCGGCAAAGCCCGACCCTCCCTCGGGGGCTAAAAGGGGGGAGACCCCCTCTGCGTCAAAATTTTCCTCGAAAAAATATCTCTTTTACCAGAATATCTTTCGTGCTTTTTGACTACTTCGAAAAGTGAGTCCCGGAAACGACGGAGTACACGTAAGCAGCCAAGGCTGACCGAGCCGAGGGACTCCTACGCCTCCGGGATACGGATACCTCACTCATCACCTTCTGCGATAAGTAACTCGCGTTCGGATAAAGTGGCTCCGCGCATCGAACAAGTCTTTACGTTCGGAAGCCCTTCTGCCGAAGCGATCCTTCGAGCCTTCTCGACCGAGTCGGTGACAGGGCCTCACGGACGGGTGAAAGTACGCGTAAGCGGCAAGGCCGATCGAGCCGAGGGACTCCCACGCCTCCGGGATACGGATACCTCACTCATCACCTTCCGCGAGAAGCAACTTTCGCTCGCACAAACATCCCTGTTACCGACAAAAAGTCCAGATACTCGAAACAAGAGAAAAAGAGACGCAGCTTTACAGCGCAGCGAGGGTGTGTGTTCTGGCCTCGGCGGCCGCACAAGGCACACGCTACAAGACACTTTGACCCTGCAGGCTCGGGTCTTGACGCTGGAAGGGGGCAGCAACACCCTCGGCATCGACGATACCTTCAGCGAGGCCCGACCTAGCCTCGGACGGCGACGCGGTCCGAGGTTCTCCGCTCCGAAGGACGACGTCATCACCACGCCCGGGCAATCGCCGCCAGGGACTTCTCCGGGAATCCGGCCCGAGCAGGCGGCTCGGCCGGTTGCTCCCGGGGCCTCGGCCGACCATCTTCCAAGGGCGTCGGCCCGGTCCGAAGCCTCGGCTGATCAACTCCGGCATCGGTCCCGCTGACGGACAACCCGGCTAGGCTCCGGCCAACCAGGTTTCATTTTCGAGCCGACTCCGCCTCTGTTCATACTGATATCGCTACCCCTAGCCTCGGCTCGTCGAAGAGCGGCCGAGGGGTCTCTTTAACTAAGCTAGAGGAGCCTCGGACAGCAAGGCCGACCGAACCGAGGGACTCCTACGTCTCCGGGATACGGATACCTCACTCGTCACCTTGACACGGGGCGACTCATGCTTGGTGAAGCGATTCAGATAATCAACAGACGAGTCTTAGCGCTCGAAAATGAGGAAAAAACACGGCTCCGTGCCGTAAATGAGAGCACCTAGAGGGGGGTGAATAGGTGATCCTGTGAAACTTAAACTTATAGCCACAAAAACTTGTTAAGTGTTAGCACAATAATCGCCAAGTGGCTAGAGAGGAGTCTCAACAAAACACAATACCACAGGAGATCAAACACAGAGATGACACAGTGGTTTATCTCGTGGTTCGGCCAAGACCAACGCTTGCCTACTCCACGTTGTGGCGTCCCAACGGACGAGGGTTGCAATCAACCCCTCTCAAGCGGTCCAAAGACCAACTTGAATACCACGGTGTTTTGCTTTGCCTTTCAATATCCCGTTTGCGAGGAATCTCCACAACTTGGAGCCTCTCGCCCTTACACTTGAGATTCACAAAGAAATACGGAGTAATGGAGGAACTAGCAACGCACACAAGACTCAAAATCAGAGCAACAGCACGCACACAAGTCGCAACAAGAGCTCGCAACACCACTCAATGAGTTCACAACTCAACAAGAGCTCTAGATGCTATCACAATGAACCAAATGCGCGGAATCGATGTCTTGGTGCTTAGGAATGTTGTAGGAATGCTTGGTCTCCTCCTCCATGCGCCTAGGGGTCCCTTTTATAGCCCCAAGGCAGCTAGGAGCCGTTGAGAGCAATCTAGGAAGGCAGATCTTGCCTTCTGTCGACTGGCGCACCGGACAGTCCGGTGCACACCGGACAGTGTCCGGTGCCCGATTTCCTTCCTTAAATGGCGAAGCCGACCGTTGGCGGCCTTGGAGCCGTTGGCGCACCGGACATGTCCGGTGCACACCGGACAGTCCGGTGCCCCCTTCCGACCGTTGGCTCGGCCACGTGTCGCGCGCGGATTCCGCGGCCGACCGTTGGCTCACCGGACTGTCCGGTGCACACCAAACAGTCCGGTGAATTATAGCCGTACGTCGCCGGTGAATTCCCGAGAGCAGCTACTTCACGCAAGCCAGCCTGGCGCACCGGACACTGTCCGGTGAACCACCGGACAGTCCGGTGCTCCCAGACTGGGCAGATTCTTGGCTGCTCGAGCCAACTCATTTCCGATCCGATTTTTCCTGTTTCCAGCACTTATACACAATACATTAGTCCATAAAACAATGTACTAAGCCTGAGAAACATACCTTTAACCTTGATTTGTACTTTGTCCATCCATGGGCATAGATTCACATTTAAGCACTTGTGTTGGCACTCAATCACCAAAATACTTAGAAAAGGCCCAAGGGCACATTTCCCTTTCAATCTCCCCCTTTTTGGTGATTTATGCCAACACAACATAAAGCAACTAGAACAAGTGCAAAATCACTTCAAATAAAAACTCAAATTTGTTTTGGTCCGATTTTGGCATATATGGATCATCCTTTGCCACCACTTGGTTTGTTTTTGCAAATCAACCTCAAATTTCTATCTCTAAGTCAAACACACATGTTAAGGCATAAAGAGAGTCATTCCAAGAGTATTTGATTCAAGATTTCAAAAACTCCCCCTTTTTCCCATAATCAACATTTCTCCCCACAAGAAGCCAACTTTTGACAAGAGAGACAATAAAAGAGTTTTGACAAAACAAAAAACTCTATTCTATTATTTTCAAAATCTCTCAAGTGGTAGCTGATCCATTTATCACTTTGGCCTTTATTTTCTCCCCCTTTGGCATCAAGCACCAAAACGGGATCAATCTTGGCCCTTTAACCCCATTGCCTCACCAAAATCTTCAATAAGAATACAAAGGCAATAAGAATACATGAGATGAACTTGGAATAAGTTACCCTCTCATCGGAGTGCAGTGGAAGTCTTTCATGGTTCAAGTCCACCTGTTCCCTTTCAATCCTTCTTTGAGACTAAAGCATCAAACTCAAGCACATGGTTAGTCTCAAAGGGTCAAGTTGTAACACATCTCCCTCTAAACATGTGCATCACTTTGCAACGGACTTGTGAGGTCCAGGGAGTGTTTGTACAACTTGAGCACCATAACTGAGCAACAAAATGCATAAGGAACATGATCAAAGGCATAAACACATGTATGTTATAAATCAATCCAAGTTCCGCGAATCTAAGATATTGAGCTCACTACGCAACCTGCAAAAGGTCTTCTCATCTAGAGGCTTGGTAAAGATATCGGCTAGCTGGTTCTCGGTGCTAACATGAAACACTTCGATATCTCCCTTTTGCTGGTGGTCTCTCAAAAAGTGATGTCGGATGTCAATGTGCTTTGTGCGGATGTGTTCAACAGGATTTTCCGCCATGCGGATGGCACTCTCATTATCACATAGGAGTGGGACTTTGCTCAGATTGTAGCCAAAGTCCCGGAGGGTTTGCCTCATCCAAAGTAGTTGCGCGTAACACTGTCCTGCGGCAACATACTCGGCCTCAGCGGTGGATAGGGCAACGGAAGTTTGTTTCTTAGAGTTCCACGACACCAGGGACCTTCCTAAGAATTGGCACGTCCCCGATGTACTCTTCCTATCGACCTTACGTCCAGCATAGTCGGAATCTGAGTATCCAATTAAGTCAAAGTTAGACCCCTTAGGATACCAGATCCCGAAGCAAGGCGTAGCGACTAAATATCTAAGAATTCGCTTCACCACCACTAAGTGACACTCCTTAGGATCGGATTGAAATCTAGCACACATGCATACGCTAAGCATAATATCCGGTCTACTAGCACATAAATAAAGCAAAGAACCTATCATGGACCGGTATGCTTTTTGATCAACGGACTTACCTCCTTTGTTGAGGTCGGTGTGTCCGTCGGTTCCCATCGGAGTCTTTGCGGGCTTGGCGTCCTTCATCCCAAACCGCTTTAGCAAGTCTTGCGTGTACTTCGTTTGGGAGATGAAGGTGCCGTCCTTGAGTTGCTTCACTTGGAACCCAAGGAAGTAGTTCAACTCGCCCATCATCGACATCTCGAATTTCTGCATCATAACCCTGCTAAACTCTTCACAAGACTTTTGGTTAGTAGAACCAAATATTATGTCATCGACATAAATTTGGCACACAAAAAGATCACCGTCGCAAGTCTTAGTAAAAAGAGTTGGATCGGCTTTCCCAACCTTGAAAGCATTAGTAATTAAGAAGTCTCTAAGGAATTCATACCATTGAGAGCACCTAGAGGGGGGTGAATAGGTGATCCTGTAACACTTATTACAATCTTAAGCCACAAAACTTGGTTAATCGTTAGCACAATAATTGCCAAGTGGCTAGATCGGAATCCTCAACAAAACACAATAACCAACAAGGATCAATCACAGAGATGACATGGTGGTTATCCCGTGGTTCGGCCAAGACCAACGCTTGCCTACTCCACGTTGTGGCGTCCCAGCGGACGAGGGTTGCAATCAACCTCTTTCAAGCGGTCCAAAGACCCACTTGAATACCACGATGTTTTGCTTTGCTTATCTTTATCCCACTTGCGAGGAATCTCCACAAATTGGAGTCTCTCGCCCTTACACTTAAAGTTCACAAAGAAGCACGGAGTAAGGGAGGGAAGCAACACACACAAATCCACAGCAAAATGCGCACACACATGGCCAAGAATCGAGCTCTAAAGACTATCCCAAAGTTCTCACTAGAACGGAGCTCGAATCACTGAAAATGACAAACGAATGCGCAAAGACTGAGTGTGGATGATCGAGAATGCTCTAAGGTTGCTTGGTTGTCTCCTCCATGCGCCTAGGGGTCCCTTTTATAGCCCCAAGGCAGCTGGGAGCCGTTGAGAACAAATCTGGAAGGCCATCCTTGCCTTCTGTCGTCGGGCGCACCGGACAGTGTCCGGTGCCCGATTTCCTTCCTTAATTGGCGAAGCCGACCGTTGGCAGACTTGGAGCCGTTGGCGCACTGGACATGTCCGGTGCACACCGGACAGTCCGGTGCCCCCTTCTAGCCGTTGGCTCGGCCACGTGTCCCGCGCAGATCGCGCGGCCGACCGTTGGCCCGGCCGACCGTTGGCTCACCGGACAGTCCGGTGCACACCGGACAGTCCGGTGAATTTTAGTCGTACGCTGTCGGCGAATTCCCGAGAGTGGCCACTTCACGCTGAGTCAGCCTGGCGCACCGGACACTGTCCGGTGCACCACCGGACAGTCCGGTGCTCCAGACCGAACAGCCCTTTTGGCTGTACACAGCCAACTTTTCTCTGACTCGATTTCTCCTGTTTCAAGCACTTAGACACAATACATTAGTCCTCAAAACAATGTACTAAGGCTTAGAAACATACCTTTACTCTTGATTTGCACTTTGTCCATCCATGGGTATAGATTCACATTTAAGCACTTGTGTTGGCACTCAATCACCAAAATACTTAGAAATGGCCCAAGGGCACATTTCCCTTTCAATCTCCCCCTTTTTGGTGATTTATGCCAACACAACATAAAGCAACTAGAACAAGTGCAATATCACTTCAAATAAAACTCAAATTTATTTTGATTTAATTTTGGCATATATGGATCATCCTTTGCCACCACTTGGTTTGTTTTTGCAAATCAAACTCAAATCTCTATCTCTAAGTCAAACACACATGTTGAAGCATAAAGAGAGTCATTCCAAAAGAGATTGATCAAAGATTTCAAAAACTCCCCCTATTTCCCATAGTCAACACTTCTCCCCACAAGAGGCCAACTTTTGACAAAAGAGACAATGCAAGAGTTTTGACAAACCAAAAGCTCTATTTTACTATTTTCAAAGTTTCTCAAGTGGTAGCTGATCCATCTATTGCTTTGGCCTTTATTTTCTCCCCCTTTGGCATCAAGCACCAAACCGGGATCAATCTTGGCCCTTTAACCCCATTGCCTCACCAAATTCTTCAATTAAGAGCAAATAGGCAATAAGAGTTTAAAGATGAACTTGGAATAGTTACTCTTTTCATCGGAGTGCAGTGGAAGTCTTGTATGGTCCAAGTCCACCTTTTCCTTTCAATCCTCCTTTGAGGCTAAAACAACCAAACTCAAGCATATGGTTAGTCTCAAAGAGTCAAGTTGTAGCAGAACTCTCCCTAAATATGTGCATCACTTACACAAGGACTTGTGAGGTCCGGGGAATGTTTGTACAACTTGAGCACCACAATAAGCAACAAAATGCAGAATGAACATGATCAAAGGCACAAACACATGTATGCTACAATTCAATCCAAGTTCCGCGAATCTAAGACATTTAGCTCACTACGCAACCTGCAAAAGGTCTTCTCATCTAGAGGCTTGGTAAAGATATCGGCTAGCTGGTTCTCGGTGCTAACATGAAACACTTCGATATCTCCCTTTTGCTGGTGGTCTCTCAAAAAGTGATGCCGGATGTCAATGTGCTTTGTGCGGCTGTGTTCAACAGGATTTTCCGCCATGCGGATAGCACTCTCATTGTCACATAAGAGTGGGACTTTGCTCAGATTGTAGCCAAAGTCCCGGAGGGTTTGCCTCATCCAAAGTAGTTGCGCGCAACACTGTCCTGCGGCAACATATTCGGCCTCAACGGTGGATAGGGCAACGGAAGTTTGTTTCTTAGAGTTCCACGACACCAGGGACCTTCCTAAGAATTGGCACGTCCCCGATGTACTCTTCCTATCAACCTTACATCCAGCATAGTCGGAATCTGAGTATCCAACCAAGTCAAAGGTAGACCCCTTTGGATACCAGAGCCCGAAGCAAGGCGTAGCAACCAAATATCTAAGAATTCGCTTCACCGCCACTAAGTGACACTCCTTAGGATCGGATTGAAATCTAGCACACATGCATACGCTAAGCATAATATCCGGTCTACTAGCACATAAATAAAGTAAAAACCCTATCATTGACCGGTATGCTTTTTGATCAACGGACTTACCTCCTTTGTTGAGGTCGGTGTGTCCGTCGGTCCCCATCGGAGTCTTTGCGGGCTTGGCGTCCTTCATCCCAAACCGCTTCAGCAAGTCTTGCGTGTACTTCGTTTGGGAGATGAAGGTGCCGTCCTTGAGTTGCTTCACTTGGAACCCAAGGAAGTAGTTCAACTCGCCCATCATCGACATCTCGAATTTTTGCGTCATCACCCTGCTAAACTCTTCACAAGACTTTTGGTTAGTAGAACCAAATATTATGTCATCGACATAAATTTGGCACACAAAGAGATCACCATCGCAAGTCTTAGTGAAAAGAGTTGGATCGGCTTTCCCAACCTTGAAAGCATTAGCAATTAAAAAGTCTCTAAGGCATTCATACCATGCTCTTGGGGCTTGCTTAAGTCCATAGAGCGCCTTAGAGAGCTTACACACGTGGTCGGGGTACCGTTCATCCTCGAAGCCAGGGGGTTGCTCCACGTACACCTCCTCCTTGATCGGTCCATTGAGGAAAGCGCTCTTCACATCCATTTGGTACAACCTGAAAGAATGGTGAGCGGCATATGCTAGCAAGATACGAATGGACTCTAGCCTAGCCACAGGAGCAAAAGTCTCCTCAAAGTCCAAACCTGCGACTTGGGCATAACCTTTTGCCACAAGTCGAGCCTTGTTCCTTGTCACCACTCCGTGCTCGTCTTGTTTGTTGCGAAACACCCACTTGGTTCCCACAACATTTTGCTTAGGACGAGGCACCAGTGTTCAAACTTCATTGCGCTTGAAGTTGTTGAGTTCCTCCTGCATGGCCAACACCCAGTCCGGATCTAGCAAGGCCTCTTCTACCCTGAAAGGCTCAATAGAAGAGACAAAGGAGTAATGCTCACAAAAATTAACTAATCGAGATCGAGTAGTTACTCCCTTGCTAATATCACCCAAAATTTGGTCGACGGGATGATCCCTTTGAATCATCGCTCGAACTTGGGTCGGAGGTGCCAGTTGCGCTTCTTCCTCCATCACTTGATCATCTTGTGCTCCCTCTTGATCAAGCGCCTCCACTTGAGGTACCTGTTCGTCATCTTCGGTTGGGGGATGCACCATAGTTGAGGAAGAAGGTTGATCTCGTTCATCTTGTTCCTGTGGCCGCACTTCTCCAATCGCCATGGTTCGTATAGCGGCTGTCGGAACATCTTCTTCATCTACATCATCACAATCAACAACTTGCTCTCTTGGAGAGCCATTAGTCTCATCAAATACAACGTCGCTAGAGACTTCAACCAAACCCGATGATTTGTTGAAGACTCTATACGCCTTTGTATTTGAGTCATAACCTAACAAAAACCCTTCTACAGCTTTGGGAGCAAATTTAGAACTTCTACCCTTATTCACTAGAATGTAGCACTTCCTCCCAAATACACGAAAGTAAGATACATTGGGTTTGATACCGGTTAGTAGCTCATACGAAGTCTTCTTGAGGAGGCGATGAAGGTATACCCTGTTGATGGCGTGGCAAGCCGTGTTCACGGCTTCCGACCAAAAACGCTCGAGGGTCTCGAATTCTCCAAGCATCGTCCTCGCCATGTCGATTAGCGTCCTGTTCTTCCTCTGTACCACACCATTTTGATGTGGTGTGTAGGGAGCGGAGAACTCATGCTTGATCCCTTCCTCCTCAAGGAACTCTTCCACTTGAAAGTTCTTGAACTCAGACCCGTTATCGCTCCTTATCTTCTTCACCTTGAGCTCAAACTCACTTTGAGCTCTCCTGAGGAAGCGCTTGAGGGTCCCTTGGGTTTCAGACTTATCCTGCAAAAAGAACACCCAAGTGAAGCGGGAAAAGTCATCAACAATAACTAAACCATACTTACTTCCTCCTATGCTTAGATAGGCGACGGGTCCGAAGAGGTCCATATGTAGCAGCTCGAGTGGTCTTGATGTGGTCATCACATTCTTGTTGTGATGCGCTCCTCCCACCTGTTTACCTGCCTGACAAGCTGCACAAGGTCTATCTTTTTTGAATTGTACGTTAGTCAAACCTATCACGTGTTCTCCCTTTAGAAGCTTGTGAAGGTTCTTCATCCCCACATGTGCTAAGCGGCGATGCCACAACCAGCCCATGCTAGTCTTAGCAATTAAGCATGCATCTAGACCGGCCTCCTCTTTTGCAAAATCAACTAAATAAAGTTTGTCGTCTAATACACCCTTAAAAGCTAGTGAACCATCACTTCTTCTAAAGACAGACACATCTACATTTGTAAATAGACAATTATATCCCATATTGCATAATTGACTAACAGATAGTAAATTATATCCAAGAGACTCTACTAAAAACACGTTAGAGATAGAGTGCTCATTTGAGATTGCAATTTTACCTAACCCTTTTACCTTGCCTTGATTCCCATCACCGAATATTATTGAATCTTGGGAATCTTTGTTTTTGACGTAGGAGGTGAACATCTTCTTCTCCCCCGTCATATGGTTTGTGCATCCGCTGTCGATAATCCAGCTTGAACCTCCGGATGCATAAACCTGCAAGGCAAATTTAGGCTTGGGTCTTAGGTACCCAACTCATGTTGGGTCCTGCAAGGTTAGCACAAATATCCTTAAGGACCCAAATGCAAGTTTTGTCTCCCTTGCATCTTGCCCCTAATTTCCTAGCAACTATCTTTCTATTCTTTCTACAAATAGCAAAAGAAGCATTTAAAGCATGATATATTGTGGAAGGTTCATTAACTTTCCTAGGAACATTAACAACATTTCTCCTAGGTAAATTATGAACAGCATTTCTCCTACCAACATTTCTATCATGCACATAAGAAAAACTAGAAGCAAACATGGCATGAGAATCAAAGACATTATATGCATTACAACTCCTATAAGCATTTCTAGATTGTCTCCTATCATGGTACATAAAAGCATGGTTCTTTTGCACACTACTAGCCATAGGGGCCTTTCCTTTCTCCTTGGCGGAGATGGGGGCCTTATGGCTTGTCAAGTTCTTGGCTTCCCTCTTGTAGCCAAGTTCATTCTTAATTGAGGGGTGTCTACCAATCGTGTAGGCATCCCTTGCAAATTTCAGCTTATCAAATTCATTCTTGCTAGTCTTAAGTTGGGCATTAAGACTAGCCAATTCCTCATTTAATTTGGAGATTAAAACTAAATGATCACTACAAGCATCAATGTCAAAATCTTTACACCTATTACAAGTTTCAACAAATTCTACACAAGAATTAGATTTACTAGCTACTTCTAGTTTAGCATTTAAATCATTATTAAAACTTTTTAACTTAGCAATAGTTTCATGACAAGAAGATAATTCACTAGAGAGCATTTCATTCCTCTTAATTTCTAGAGCAAGAGATTTCTGAGCTTCTACAAATTTATCATGTTCTTCATACAACAAATCTTCTTGCTTTTCTAACAGTATATTCTATCATTCAAGGCATCAATCAATTCATTAATTTTGTCTACCTTAGTTCTATCTAATCCCTTGAATAAGCATGAGTAATCTATCTCATCATCATCACTAGACTCATCCTCACTTGAAGAAGCATAAGTACTAGTATTAGGAGTGCTTACTTTCTTCTCCCTTGCCATGAGGCAAGTGTGATGCTCGTTGGAGAAGAGGGATGACTTGTTGAAGGCAGTGGCGGCGAGTCCCTCATTATCAGAGTCGGACGAGGAGCAGTCCGAATCCCATTCCTTGCCAAGATGAGCCTCGCCCTTTGCCTTCTTATAGTTCTTCTTTTTCTCCCTCTTGTTCCCTTGATCCTGATCACTATCATTGTCGGGACAGTTAGCAATAAAATGACCAAGCTTACCGCATTTGAAGCATGAGCGCTTCCCCTTGGCTTTGGTCTTGCTTGGCTGTCCCTTGCGACCTTTAAGCACCGTCTTGAATCTTTTGATGATGAGAGTCATCTCTTCATCATTAAGTCCGGCCGCCTCAAACTGTGCCACCTTGCTAGGTAGCGCCTCCTTGCTTCGTGTTGCCTTGAGAGCAAGGGGTTGCGGCTCGTTGATCGGACCATTCAAGGCGTCGTCCACGTACCTCGCCTCTTTGATCATCATTCGTCCGCTAACGAATTTCCCAAGAACTTCTTCGGGCGACATCTTGGTGTACCTGGGATTTTCACGAATATTGTTCACCAAATGAGGATCAAGAACGGTAAATGACCTTAGCATTAGGCGGACGACGTCGTGGTCCGTCCATCGCGTGCTCTCGTAGCTCCTTATTTTGTTGATAAGGGTCTTGAGCCGGTTGTATGTTTGTGTCGGCTCCTCGCTCCTTATCATCGCGAACCGTCCAAGCTCGCCTTCCACCAACTCCATTTTGGTGAGCAAGGTGACGTCGTTTCCCTCATGAGAGATCTTGAGGGTGTCCCAGATCTGCTTGGCATTGTCCAAGCCGCTCACCTTGTGATACTCGTCCCTGCACAAAGAGGCTAGCAACACAGTAGTAGCTTGTGCATTGTTATGAATCTGTTCATTAATAAACACAGGGCTATCCGAGCTATCAAATTTCATTCCACTTTCCACAATCTCCCAAATGCTTGGATGGAGAGAAAACAGGTGAGTACGCATTTTGTGGCTCCAAAATCCGTAGTCCTCTCCATCAAAGTGAGGGGGCTTGCCAAGTGGAATGGGGAGCAATTGAGCATTTGAACTATGCAGGATGCGCGAATAATCGAAAGAAAAGTTTGAGTTAACCGTCTTTCGTCTATTGTGGTCGTCGTCGTCCTTTTGGGAGGAGGAAGATTCGTCGCTGTCGTAGTAGACAATTTCCTTGATGCGCCTTGTCTTCTTCTTCCTCCAATCTTTTCTTTTGTGGCCCGAGCCTGAGTCGGTGGGCTTGTCATCATTGGACTCGTTGACGAAGGTCTCCTTCTCCTTGTCGTTGATCACCATCCCCTTGCCCTTAGGATCCATCTCTTCGGGCGGTTAGTCCCTTTCTTGAAGAGAACGGCTCTGATACCAATTGAGAGCACCTAGAGGGGGGTGAATAGGTGATCCTGTAACACTTATTACAATCTTAAGCCACAAAACTTGGTTAATCGTTAGCACAATAATTGCCAAGTGGCTAGATCGGAATCCTCAACAAAACACAATAACCAACAAGGATCAATCACAGAGATGACACGGTGGTTATCCCGTGGTTCGGCCAAGACCAACGCTTGCCTACTCCACGTTGTGGCGTCCCAGCGGACGAGGGTTGCAATCAACCCCTCTCAAGCGGTCCAAAGACCCACTTGAATACCACGATGTTTTGCTTTGCTTATCTTTATCCCACTTGCGAGGAATCTCCACAAATTGGAGTCTCTCGCCCTTACACTTAAAGTTCACAAAGAAGCACGGAGTAAGGGAGGGAAGCAACACACACAAATCCACAGCAAAATGCGCACACACACGGGCAAGAATCGAGCTCTAAAGACTATCTCAAAGTTCTCACTAGAACGGAGCTCGAATCACTGAAAATGACAAACGAATGCGCAAAGACTGAGTGTGGATGATCGAGAATGCTCTAAGGTTGCTTGGTTGTCTCCTCCATGCGCCTAGGGGTCCCTTTTATAGCCCCAAGGCAGCTAGGAGCCGTTGAGAACAAATCTGGAAGGCCATCCTTGCCTTCTGTCGTCGGGCGCACCGGACAGTCCGGTGCACACCGGACAGTGTCCGGTGCCCGATTTCCTTCCTTAATTGGCGAAGCCGACCGTTGGCAGACTTGGAGCCGTTGGCGCACCGGACATGTCCGGTGCACACCGGACAGTCCGGTGCCCCCTTCTAGCCGTTGGCTCGGCCACGTGTCCCGCGCAGATCGCGCGGCCGACCGTTGGCCCGGCCGACCGTTGGCTCACCGGACAGTCCGGTGCACACCGGACAGTCCGGTACACACCGGACAGTCCGGTGAATTTTAGCCGTACGCTGTCGGCGAATTCCCGAGAGCGGCCACTTCACGCCGAGTCAGCCTGGCGCACCGGACACTGTCCGGTGCACCACCGGACAGTCCGGTGCTCCAGACCGAACAGCCCTTTTGGCTGTACACATCCAACTTTTCTCTGACTCGATTTCTCCTGTTTCAAGCACTTAGACACAATACATTAGTCCTCAAAACAATGTACTAAGGCTTAGAAACATACCTTTACTCTTGATTTGCACTTTGTCCATCCATGGGTATAGATTCACATTTAAGCACTTGTGTTGGCACTCAATCACCAAAATACTTAGAAATGGCCCAAGGGCACATTTCCCTTTCAACCATGCTCTTGGGGCTTGCTTAAGTCCATAGAGCGCCTTAGAGAGCTTACACACGTGGTCGGGGTACCGTTCATCCTCGAAGCCAGGGGGTTGCTCCACGTACACCTCCTCCTTGATTGGCCCATTGAGGAAAGCGCTCTTCACATCCATTTGGTACAACCTGAAAGAATGGTGAGCGGCATATGCTAGCAAGATACGAATTGATTCTAGCCTAGCCACAGGAGCAAACGTCTCCTCAAAGTCCAAACCTGCGACTTGGGCATAACCTTTTGCCACAAGTCGAGCCTTGTTCCTCGTCACCACCCCGTGCTCGTCCTGTTTGTTGCGGAACACCCACTTGGTTCCCACAACATTTTGCTTGGGACGAGGCACCAGTGTCCAAACTTCATTGCGCTTGAAGTTGTTGAGTTCCTCCTGCATGGCCAATACCCAATCCGGATCTAGCAAGGCCTCCTTTACCCTGAAAGGCTTAATAGAAGAGACAAAGGAGTAATGCTCACAAAAATTAACTAATCGAGATCGAGTAGTTACTCCCTTGCTAATGTCACCCAAAATTTGGTCGACGGGATGATCCCTTTGAATCACCGCTCGAACTTGGGTTGGAGGTGCCGGTTGCGCTTCTTCCTCCATCACGTGATCATCTTGTGCTCCCCCTTGATCACACGCCTCCTTTTGATGAACCTGTTCATCGTCTTGAGTTGGGAGATGCACCGTTGTTAAGGAAGAAGGTTGATCTCGTTCATCTTGTTCCTGTGGCCGCACTTCTCCAATCGCCATGGTTCGTATAGCGGCCGTCGGAACATCTACTTCATCTACATCATCACAATCAACAACTTGCTCTCTTGGAGAGCCATTAGTCTCATCAAATACAACGTCGCTAGAGACTTCAACTAAACCCGATGATTTGTTGAAGACTCTATACGCCTTTGTATTTGAGTCATAACCTAACAAAAACCCTTCTACAGCTTTGGGAGCAAATTTAGAATTTCTACCCTTTTTCACTAGAATGTAGCACCTGCTCCCAAATACACGAAAGTAAGATACATTGTGTTTGTTACCGGTTAGTAGCTCATACGAAGTCTTCTTGAGGAGGCGATGAAGGTAGACCCTGTTGATGGCGTGGCAAGCCGTGTTCACGGCTTCCGACCAAAAACGCTCGGGGGTCTTGAATTCTCCAAGCATCATCCTCGCCATATCGATTAGCGTCCTGTTCTTCCTCTCTATCACACCATTTTGCTGTGGTGTGTAGGGAGCGGAGAACTCGTGCTTGATCCCTTCCTCCTCAAGGAACTCCTCCACTTGAAGGTTCTTGAACTCGGACCCGTGTCGCTCCTTATCTTCTTCACCTTGAGCTCAAACTCATTTTGAGCTCTCCTGAGGAAGCGCTTGAGGGTCCCTTGGGTTTCAGACTTATCCTGCAAAAAGAACACCCAAGTGAAGCGGGAAAAGTCATCAACAATAACTAAACCATACTTACTTCCTCCTATGCTTAGATAGGCGACGGGTCCGAAGAGGTCCATATGTAGCAGCTCGAGGGGTCTTGATGTGGTCATCACATTCTTGCTGTGATGCGCTCCTCCCACCTGTTTACCTGCTTGACAAGCTGCACAAGGTCTATCTTTTTCGAATTGCACGTTAGTCAAACCTATCACGTGTTCTCCCTTTAGAAGCTTGTGAAGGTTCTTCATCCCCACATGTGCTAAGCGACGATGCCACAGCCAGCCCATGCTAGTCTTAGCTATTAAGCATGCATCTAGACCGGCCTCCTCTTTTGCAAAATCAACTAAGTAAAATTTGTCGTCTAATACACCCTTAAACGCTAGTGAACCATCAATTCTTCTAAAGACAGACACATCTACATTTGTAAATAGACAGTTATATCCCATATTGCATAATTGACTAACAGATAGCAAATTATATCCAAGAGACTCTACTAAAAACACATTAGAGATAGAGTGCTCATTTGAGATTGCAATTTTACCTAACCCTTTTACCTTGCCTTGATTCCCATCACCGAATATTATTGAATCTTGGGAATCTTTGTTTTTGACGTAGGAGGTGAACATCTTCTTCTCCCCCGTCATATGGTTTGTGCATCCGTTGTCGATAATCCAGCTTGAACCCCCGGATGCATAAACCTGCAAGGCAAATTTAGGCTTGAGTCTTAGGTACCCAACTCATGTTGGGTCCTACAAGGTTAGTGCAAATATCCTTAGGGACCCAAATGCAAGTTTTGTCTCCCTTGCATTTTGCCCCTAACTTCCTAGCAAATATTTTCCTATCCTTTCTACAAATAGCAAAGGAAGCATTTAAAGCACGATAAATTGTAGAAGGTTCATTCATTACTTTCCTAGGAGCATGAATAGTATTCTTTCTAGGCACATGATGAATAGCATTTCTCCTAGACATATTTCTACCATGCATATAGGAAGAACTAGAAGCAAACATGGCATGAGAATCAACATCATCATAAGCATTATAACTCCTATAAGCATTTCTAGTTTGTCTCCTATCATGGTACATAAAAGCATGGTTCTTTTTAGCACTACTAGCCATAGGAGCCTTTCCTTTCTCTTTGGCGGAGATGGGAGCCTTATGGCTTGTCAAGTCCTTGGTTTCCCTCTTGTAGCCAAGTCCATCTTTAATTGAGGGGTGTCTACCAATTGTGTAAACATCACTTGCAAATTTTAGCTTATCAAAATTACTCTTGCTAGTCTTAAGTTGAGCATTAAGACTAGCCAATTCATCATTAAGTTTGGAAATTGAAACTAGGTGTTCACTACAAGCATCAATGTCAAAATCTTTACACCTATTACAAGTTTCAACAATTTCTACACAAGATGTTGATTTACTAGCTATTTCTAACTTAGCATTCAAATCATCATTAACACTTTTTAATTTAGAGATGGATTCATGACAAGCAGATAATTCACTAGAGAGCATTTCATTCCTTTTAATTTCTAGAGCAAGAGAATTTTGTGCACTAACAAATTTATCATGCTCCTCATATAAAAGATCCTCTTGTTTTTCTAGTAATCTATTCTTGTCATTCAAAGCATCAATCAACTCATTAATCTTATTAATTTTAGATCTATCTAATCCTTTGAATAAGCATGAGTAATCTATCTCATCATCATCACTAGACTCATCCTCACTTGAAGAAGCATAAGTGCTAGTATCATGAGTGCTTACTTTCTTCTCCCTTGCCATGAGGCAAGTGTGATGCTCGTTGGGGAAGAGGGATGACTTGTTGAAGGCGGTGGCGGCGAGTCCTTCATTGTCGGAGTCGGAGGAGGAGCAATCCGAATCCCACTCCTTTCCGATATGTGCCTCTCCCTTGGCCTGCTTCTTCTTTTCCCTCTTGCTCCTGTGTTCCTGGTCACTATCATTGTCGGGACAGTTAGCAATGAAATGACCAAGCTTACCGCATTTGAAGCATGAGTGCTTTCCCTTGGTCTTGGTCTTGCTTGGCTGTCCCTTGCGACCCTTTAACGTCGTCTTGAATCTTTTGATGATGAGGGCCATCTCTTCATCATTAAGTCCGGCCGCCTCAATTTGTGCCACCTTGTTAGGTAGCGTTTCCTTGCTTCTTGTGGCCTTGAGAGCAAGGGGTTGCAGCTCGTTGAAGATAGACTCCTTCTCGTTGTTGACCACCATCCCCTTTCCCTTAGGATCCATCTCTTCGGGCGATTAGTCCCTCCTTGAAGAGAACGGCTCTGATACCAATTGAGAGCACCTAGAGGGAGGGTGAATAGGTGATCCTGTGAAACTTAAACTTATAGCCACAAAAACTTGTTAAGTGTTAGCACAATAATCGCCAAGTGGCTAGAGAGGAGTCTCAACAAAACACAATACCACAAGAGATCAAACACAGAGATGACACAGTGGTTTATCCCGTGGTTCGGCCAAGACCAACGCTTGCCTACTCCACGTTGTGGCGTCCCAACGGACGAGGGTTGCAATCAACCCCTCTCAAGCGGTCCAAAGACCAACTTGAATACCACGGTGTTTTGCTTTGCCTTTCAATATCCCGTTTGCGAGGAATCTCCACAACTTGGAGCCTCTCGCCCTTACACTTGAGATTCACAAAGAAATACGGAGTAATGGAGGAACTAGCAACGCACACAAGACTCAAAATCAGAGCAACAGCACGCACACAAGTCGCAACAAGAGCTCGCAACACCACTCAATGAGTTCACAACTCAACAAGAGCTCTAGATGCTATCACAATGAACCAAATGTGCGGAATCAATGTCTTGGTGCTTAGGAATGTTGTAGGAATGCTTGGTCTCCTACTCCATGCGCCTAGGGGTCCCTTTTATAGCCCCCCAAGGCAGCTAGGAGCCGTTGAGAGCAATCTAGGAAGGCAGATCTTGCCTTCTGTCGACTGGCGCACCGGACAGTCCGGTGCACACCGGACAGTGTCCGGTGCCCGATTTCCTTCCTTAAATGGCGAAGCCGACCGTTGGCTGCCTTGGAGCTGTTGGCGCACCGGACATGTCCGGTGCACACCGGACAGTCCGGTGCCCCCTTCCGACCGTTGGCTCGGCCACGTGTCGCGCGCGGATTCCGCGGCCGACCGTTGGCTCACCGGACTGTCCGGTGCACACCGAACAGTCCGGTGAATTATAGCCGTACGTCGCCGGTGAATTCCCGAGAGCAGCTACTTCACGCAAGCCAGCCTGGCGCACCGGACACTGTCCGGTGCACCACCGGACAGTCCGGTGCTCCCAGACTGGGCAGATTCTTGGCTGCTCGAGCCAACTCATTTCCGATCCGATTTTTCCTGTTTCCAGCACTTATACACAATACATTAGTCCATAAAACAATGTACTAAGCCTGAGAAACATACCTTTAACCTTGATTTGTACTTTGTCCATCCATGTGCATAGATTCACATTTAAGCACTTGTGTTGGCACTCAATCACCAAAATACTTAGAAAAGGCCCAAGGGCACATTTCCCTTTCAGTAAACCCATACATGTTCAGGCCCCGAAAGCCAAAATGAACAAAAACACCGGCATTCGAAGTGCCGTCTCAAACGGAACTCCGGTTCCGTCCCCATGGGCACGAACAACCCCACAAGATTGGGGAGCCCGCGGAACGATCGCGGGCCGACGGGTGGCCCGCCGCCGCCCGATCCGGCGACGACGATAACTACCCTCGCCCCGAGCGACGAAGCAGCTTCAGCAGCGACTTCGGGGTGGGTGCTACGGCAGAAGGACTCTCACCCACCGAGGACGAGAGCCAGCCATTCAGGCCGGGAGATGGAGACCCAGGGCTACTGGCGGAGTTGGCAATCTCATCGGTAGAGAAGCCATCTCCGGCCGCCGACGCCTCGAAGCACGCCGGCAGGTCTTCGCCCTTGCCGGGACCGCCCAGAGCGTGGGTGTTGCCCTCGTGATGCGCGGCGCAACCGTCATCCGGGCGGAGGACGTGGTGCTGCGCCCTGGCTGAGTGACGGCGGCCCGCCTCTCCCGGCATGGCTGGAGGAAGTCTTCGTGAAGCTGGAGGATGTCGTTCTCCCCCAGACGCCAGGGGAAGAAGAGGGCAATCGACCCCCACGGAGGCAGCCCCCCGACTCGCCTCATCCTCCATCTTGGCCTGGATGACGAAAATCCTTGAGGCCGAGGTAGGGGCAGAGGCCGCAGCCCGGCTCGCTTTCCCCCACCATCAAGCCGGAGGTCACCATCTTGGGTGACCGCCGGTGGAGGGGTGCAGCCGGGCTGCGTGATGAAAATCCTTGAAGCCGAACGATGGCTGAAAGGTACCAACTCCCACGGAGTTGCGTCCCTCCAACGACGAGGCAGAAAGACGGCGGGCATCCCCCACCCGGGGGCTTGGAAGGAGGAAGGACGCGGTGCATAAGGGAGCAAGAAGACATGGTCGCCTTACGAAAGGGGTCGCCCTCCTTTTAAAGGCAACTCTCCCTGCTTGCGCCCCCAACCGTCACGGGCTGAGTCTTCTCCAACACGCTCCAAAGCCCTCCCCTGCGGCGTGGGGGCTGGGTCCCGCATGTCATGCAGACCGGCTCCGAGCAGAAGAAGACAAACCGCCGCGCGTGGTGCACGCAACCGCCCAGCGGTTACAAGTGACCCTCCACCTTTGCCCAGACCAACGGGCGAAAGAGGCGGGCAGCCATGCAGGCGGCATGCAACCGCGCCATGTAGACGCGCTTCTCCGACTCCCGACACGCAAGCATGGAGGCCCAGGCCCACGCGTCGCGCAACCGGCGCGCCGGATGCTGCATGCAAGCAACTGCATCGCCCGCGCCACCACCGCGCCTCCTCGATTGCGGAACCAATACGGCGACTCGAGGCGACCCAGCGTGCGACCCAGCAGCGCCAGCCTGACGCGGCGGCCAACGCGGCCAAAGGAGGGCCGGCAGTAATGACGGTGGCAGGCGCGCGGGAGCAGCGGTCACGTCGTCAGCCAAGCTCACGTCCCATCCGGGGGCAGCAAGAGAGCCCCCTCTCACGGCATGAAGACAACGCGCCCGTGATCCGTTCCTCGAACGGCTCGCGCACGCGCAACGGCTGCCCCGCCAACTACTCGCCCCGTCGCATTAACTCCGCGGCGGGACAGGCGGCGCCTCTGGCAGGAGAAGCAGGCGACGCTTCGCCTTCGCCGTAATAACCGCGCCAGAAAAGGTACGCCACGTCGTTCGATTTCGAATCCTTTTCCTTTTTTCCTCTTTCTCTATCTCTTGCAACAGGGACCAGGAAAGGGGGATACCCCGAAAGGGATCCTTCCCCGTGAAGAAACCAGGCTTCGAGCCTCCTTACTGATCAGGGGTTCGAAGGCTGGCCCCCCGAAGGGTTCAACAGCCGCCTCAGATCGCGTAGGCCCTACACCCACTACTGGTCAGAGGTTCGAAGGCCGGCCCCCCGAAGGGTTCCACGGCCGCCTCAGGCTACTCGGGCTCCGCGCCCATTACTGATCAGGGGTTCGAAGGCTGGCCCCCGAAGGGTTCACAGCCGCCTCAGACGCCGAGCGAGGGATGACCAGGGGTACGTTCGATACATAACCAAGGCTCGGGCTGCGCTCCCGAGGTACCCTAGGACATTTCCGAGACCAGCGGGAGCGATCTTGTAACGGAATCCCATCGGAGGGAGGCATCGAGCCCTCGGACCCCGTCGCCAGGGGACCGGGTCCGGTAGATCACCCGCAGGTACTTTTGGGCGTGCCTCTGGGCCCCTAGCCGACCCCCAACGAACGGGGCACGGACGTCCACTCGGATTACCCGCTTGCAGCTCACCGGAGACACCATGTTCGGTGCCCATCGAGGGTAACATGGCGCTCTCCCCCCCTCCTCCTTGCGGAAAGGCGACGTAGGGGCGTATGTAAAAAAGCCGAGCCTGTCCCTGATCGCCCTCTCGCCCTGTGCGGAGGCTCGGGGGCTGCTCTCGCAAACCCGGCTCCGACCGAACCGTTGACAGCGTCAACATACCAGCCCGAGAACTTGGGCCCCGACCGAGCACCCGGGCTACGGCCAGCTCGCATGAGGGAACAACCAGACCAGCCGAAGCATTACGCAAGGCATTAAGACCTCGAAGAAGTGAAACCACTCCTCCGAGGCCTCGGGGGCTACACCCGGCGGGTGCGCTCGCGCGCACCCACCGGAACAAAATGCAACCGAGAAAGGCTGGTCCCCTTGCAAAAAAGTGCGACGAAAGCCTCCAAGCGAGTGCTAACACTCCCTTCGAGGCTCGGGGGCTACTGTCGGGGACCATAATTAGGGGTACCCTCAAGACGCCTAATTCTCAGCTGGTAACCCCCATCAGCATAAAGCTGCAAAGGCCTGATGGGTACGATTAAGTCAGGGATCAGTCCATACGAGCGACTCGATCACGCCTCGCCCGAGCCTAGCCTCGGGCAAGGGCAGCCGACCCCGAGGGGTTTCCGTCTCGCCCGAGGCCCCCCATTAACGGCGGACACATCTCCGGCTCGCCCGAGGCCTTGCCTTCGCTAAGAAGCAACCCTGACTAAATCGTCGCGCCGACCGACCGAGTCGCAGGAGCATTTAACGCAAAGGTAGCCCGACACCTTTGTCCTGACGCGTGCCCCCCGGCCGAGCCGAAGTGACCGCCGTCACTTCGCCGCTCCACTGACCGGTCTGACAGAAGGACAGCGCCGCCTGCGCCACTCCGACTGCAGCGCCACTTGACAGAGTGATGCTGACAGGAAGCCAGGCCCTGCCAAAGGCGCCATAGGAAGCTCCGCCCGACCCAGGGCTCGGACTCGGGCTAAGCCCCAGAAGACGGCGAACTCCGCTCCGCCCGACCCAGGGCTCGGACTCGGGCTAAGCCTCGGAAGACGGCGAACTCCGCTCCACCCGACCCAGGGCTCGGACTCGGGCTAAGCCCCGGAAGACGGCGAACTCCGCTCCGCCCGACCCAGGGCTCGGACTCGGGCTAAGCCCCGGAAGACGGCGAACTCCGCTCCGCCCGACCCAGGGCTCGGACTCGGGCTAAGACCCGGAAGACGGCGAACTCCGCTCCGCCCGACCCAGGGCTCGGACTCGGGCTCAGCCCCGGAAGACGACGAACTCCGCTTCACCCGACCCTAGGGCTCGGACACCGCCCTAGCCTCTGCCGACGACCTCCGCCTCGCCCGACCCAAGGGCTCGGACTCGGCCTCGGCCATGAAGGACAGACTCAACCTCGGCTTCGGAGGAGCCTCCACGTCGCCCAACCTAGGGCACAGGCCAGCCACGTCAACAGGAAGCGCCATCATCACCCTACCCCGAGCCGACTCGGGCCGCAGAGAACAAGACCGGTGTCCCATCTGGCCAGCTCCGTCAGATAGGCAATGATGGCGTCCCGCTAGCCCCATGACGACGGCGGCTCTCAGCTCCCTTACGGAAGCGGGGGGACGTCAGCAAGGACTCAACCGCTCCGACAGCTGTCCCTCCGCCAGGCTCCGTTGCTCCTCCGACAGCCACGACACCACACCAGCTGGGTGCCAAGATCTCTCCGGCTGCCACATTGGCATGTACTTAGAGCGCTAGCTCTCCCCCGCTAGACATGTAGCACTCTGCTACACCCCCATTGTACACCTGGATCCTCTCCTTACGCCTATAAAAGGAAGGACCAGGGCCTTCTTAGAGAAGGTTGACCGCGCGGGGACGAGGACGAGACAGGCGCTCTCTCGGGGCCGCTCGCTTCCCTCAACCGCGTGGACGCTTGTAACCCCCTACTGCAAGCGCACCCGACCTGGGCGCGGGACGAACACGAAGGCCGCGGGATCCCCATCTCTCTCTCGCCGGACTCCGGCCTCCTCGCTCCTTTCCCCCCTTCGCGCTCGCCCACGCGCTCGACCCATCTGGGCTGGGGCACGCGGCACACTCACTCGTCGGCTTAGGGACCCCCCGGTCTCGAAACGCCGACAACTAGCAATATAGCGTTGATTCACCTTTCTTTACCTTTTGTCACATTACATGTATTAAAGAAAAGAGAATACAAACATAGACACTCATATACATGTAGCACACTGCACACTATCTATAAAGCGATTGACAGGTCTTAAAATCAACAGTAACTACAAACGCTTCATTGTTGATTGACATGTGACCTGCCACTAAAAGATAACAATGAAAAAACTAAGATAAATCTAGAGAAATACGAACACGAGCACCAAATCAGAAACTTATGGTGTGTTTGGTTTGTAGAGTCACTTTATGCTTCATGAGGTGATGCATCATAAGTTAATTCCATCAATTTTGGTGGAATCAACCGACTCATCATGTATATATTAATTATTAACTTATGAGGAATGAGTGATGATGAATTAACCCATTCTATTCTACAAACCAAATAAAAAAGTGAAGAGTGAGAAGAAGATAGATCACTTCATTCCTCAAACCAAACACACTATTAAAGAGTGGGCAAACTCCGCCACAAGAAACCTAACCATTTGATTTAAGCTTAATTTTCTTATATCAAGTCCACAACGGCCGATGGACTGAGCAAAATGGTGTGGCAACACGCTATTTTTCTAGTTGAGTCGATAGCAATGCAAAGTGTTGAACAAGAGGCAACGGTCTTATCGATTAGGATTTGTTAAGCTGGATACAATTTTACAAGTGGAAGATCAGGAATATGAGTACATCTTATGAATATAATATAATATACTAAACCAACATCGCGGGCGTGTTATTGCCAAACATTTTTTTTGGGTTCGGCAAATGCTCCAAACTAGGTTTTAGCCTGCTCTTCTTCACCTTCAAAATTGTACTTACACAATAGACACAGATGGCTGAACCTGATGATTGCGGATACCAGAGCGGAACAATGCCCTTCTTACCTTCTATAGGCTTCAGCCTTCAGATGTCACCACCTCCGCACCAGCGATGTGAGTAGCTGCAAGACACCAGCAAAATGAGAAGCAGCTCACAGGAACGAGGACAACTGCTTACTGAAGAAGTGAAGAACAAAGTAAAGCTTGTACATATTACACTTAATTAGGTCATAAACAATAACCAATATCGTTCAGTTTTTATCCTATTAGTTTAAGAACTGTTCCAAGTTCCTACCTTGTGGCAAACATGAGTCTCCATTCATATCACATACGAATCATAATACAGCAATGATTTCTCTTGCATATAATGTTGATTCATTTTGTAAATAATGAGTAATACAATCCGGTTGATCATCTTCTCCTAGTCCTGACTCTATTGCAAATATGACCTCCTCTGTTCATAAGAAGCTTTGATAATAACATTGTAATGAGCTGAGGGAAAGGGAAGGTCATCCAAATGGCAAGCAGCTAATAGTCTAATAGTTTGGTGGAAAAAAAAAACTTTTATGTGTTATATTCATGAAAAATTAAATTAGATTCCATTTTCCATGCCATTGTATTATTTGAACAATGAGAGCACATAAATTTTAAAAACGATGTGCAACTGCATACATTTGTGATTACGTACTAGATCTGGAATTGTATCTAGTTATGTTTACAGCACAACAAAAGAGATCCCAAACTTTCTTCGAGCTAAAACTAGATACTGTTGGTCAAATATATCATATATGTGCCAAATGTGCCTATGTTTCATGTTTCATAACAGATTCGAAATATTACAATGGCAAAGTTTTCAGGGACGCCTTTCAGTTCGTGAAACTACTGACCTCAAAAAGCTCAAAAGGACTTCCACGCCGGTAGACATCATCCTGCTGCTTTTGCTGGTTGGAAAACAGTTGTGATACCAAAGCACGCCATGCAGTTAACAAGACCCCTGTACTTCCCATGGTTACCAAGATAAAAGGAGTTGGTGGAAGATGACCAGACGTCACTGCTCGGATAGCAAGTCCCAACTAACACGAGAAAGAGAATCATCATAAACGTCAAGCATTATCCATCAGAAAACACACCGACTCTAGTTAATGAGACATGAAAATGTTGTAAAGATCAGATCATAAGTAAATGCAGTTGTCATTTATGAATGTACAAGACCACATGGGAAAAACAGTGGTGCCTGCTTTTAATAAAAAACCTGGGACAGTTCATCAATTTAACTTTTATGCAAGATCTACTAGAAAAGCATAGTTTCTCTTGCTACTCAAATCACTATGTTGAAGGGCTGAAGCATGTTAGTTGCGATTTAACAATATTGTATGACTGGCACTACACAAATGAAACAACCAATGGTTAGACCTTGAGTAATGGATCATCTTATAATAGAAAAAATAATTTGCTCCAAATACTAGAGTAAATCACCCAATAGTATAGCTAGGAGACACAAGCAATAATCTGTTTGGATCACTTGTTCAACTAATTAAAAACATCTAGATTTGTTTAGCAAGATTTGTTTAAGAAATTCACATGTTTCGTAGAGCTAGGTATCTGTAGCTTCGGACAACCTTGGATCTGGAGCAGGAGGTGTGCTGGTTGCAATTACATTACTGATGACTCCTTTTGTATAGTTTGGACTAGATATAGGGCTTGTTTGTTTCAGCTTTTTTACGAGCTTTTGTGAGAATCTAGCTGTGGGGAGAATCTGAGTATTGTGGAGATTACGTGTGGAGGAAGATAAATGGGTCCATAGAGTTTAGGATCTTGAAAGTGACGGATTCCTACTATCGCGACGACTCGACCGAATTTGTGTTCACATTGATTTTGGACGGTTTTCAATAAAGCGATTCTCACAAAAACGGTCTGAAAAACAAGGTGTTTGACAGTCCGCATCAGCTTATGGCGGCCAGAAGCTGCAAAAAGGCTGAAACAAACAGGCCCATAATTATTCAAACTATTTTAGTTTAGTCTACAAACTGCAGAATCAACATCGATCTCAAAGCTAGAGATGTACCAAACGGCTCCTTAGTAATGCCTACTAAACCTTATAAAAAGAAGTAGGTTTCTTATTAATAAAGCATTCAAGCATGTCGGAATTTAGTTGACTATCACCCAAGAGATTCATATGTAATGGAAACAGACAAGAGAACAAAATAGCCAAATACATAGAACAAATAATTGCATGAATAGATGAGACACAGAAATAAATGTAGTTTGTGATGTATTTGATTAAAAAAAGTTATATAATGTACAAGTGAAAGGCAGATGCACTCATGCAAGCAACAGACAGCAATAATGAACAATAGAAGATGGTGTTGTGTGCAAGCACGGTTGGCAAAAAAAACAGAAGATGGTGTTAGATGGGTCAAAAATCAGAAGGCCTCAGCTTACAAAAACGTTATTGACCTTGGGTAAAAAACAACAAGAACCAAGATAACATTTCATCCTGGCTCATGCTTGAAACAGTAGAATTAAAGAATTGAAAGTTACCGGTATCCCAACAGCCCATGATTTAGCTGCGGTGATAACCGCGCTTCCGACGCCATTGCGCCCTTTGGCATCATCGCCAAATCCGCCAAGAAGGTAGGCGCTCAGCAGCCACCCTGTAGAAGACCCAAATCCATGAGCAAACCATCTATTCGCGCGTCAGATGAGCAGCAACCCTAAAAAGGCTCTATTTCCGATTCCCTAACCAGCAATGAAGGGGTCGGCCGTCTTGAACGTCTCGGCGTCGAGGACGGGCAGGCCATGGCTGAACCTTCCAATCGCAGAGAACAGCAGAAGGCAGAACACGTCCCCGCCGGCCAGAAGACCCAGCTTCCTGCGAACGAACGCGGTCCAAGCAATGAGACCACGGGAATGGGAAGGGCGCGTGTGACAGGATAAGGTTCGTACGCGTAGGAGACGAGCTTGGACTCGGCGGCCGCATCCCCGGGCTTCTCAATCTGGATGACGCCCTCGAGCGGCACGCCGTCGTCGGCGACGCGGACAAGGACCGGGTCCTCGGTGGAGGAGGCGGAGGGGCCCTCGCCCGCGGCGGCTGGGGTCGGCGCGGCGCGGCGCGGGGCTTGGTCGGCGCCAGCGCCGGAGAGCGCCAGGCGGCGGCGCAGGAGGCGAGGGTTGGCGAAGAGCGGGTAGGGGTTGGTGGTGGACGGCCCCGGCGGCTTCGACGGCAGCCGCCGCGCGGAGAGGGAGCCGTTCGCTGCCTGACTCACGAGCAGCATCCTCGCAGGTGAGGAGGTGGGACCAGTGGTGCCTGGAGGTGGAGGTGGGGAGGGGGCCTGGGAGGGAGGGAGGTTGGGATTTGCACCTGGATTTGGGTGGCCTATCTAAATTTTGGTTTTCGACGGTCATAAAATTAGAAACGGGGGAACGGGCAGGCGACGGGGTCGCAACTCGCAAGTCGGAACGAACCACGAACCCACGATGGCGTGCACGAGATTTCCAAAATTTTGATTTATTATATTTATTCTTTCGTCTCAGGACGGATTTTCAAAAAAGTAATGTATTTCATAGTTCCTTGGCTTTGACGAAGACGAGTTTTAGCGGAAAAAGCTAGGTAGCTTCTAAATGAAATAATATTTGTTCAGACCGTTGGTTTGTGCAGATCTGGATCCAATTCAAAATAGACCTATGTTTAGTTTTTTTTAGGATGGAAAAAGAGCCGGCTCATTAATAAAATGTCATATATAATTTTTTGAAGATGTGGCAAGCCATTTAATAAGAGGGAGAAAAATTATATCTTAAACAAGTAGGGGTGAAAACGGGTGGATACGGACGGATAATAGCTCATCCTATATCCTACCCTAATGTATTTAAAACGGATTCGGGATCGGATACGGATAGTTAGAAACGGGACGAATACGGATACAGCGACCGGATATTTATCCGGGCGGATAAGTGACAGATACAGATATTATTTGATCGGATATCGGATACTTGTCGGATAATGCATTAATTGGTTATCATAAAATATTCTTGTTCGACCACGAAATTGCAAGTAAATTAATACTAATAAACATTTAATAAAAGATAATCTCAAGTTCCCACATAAAAATGGTAAAGTGAATTATTGATTATGTTGAAAATTGGATACTTAGAGTGATTTCACGTGTAACTCATGCAATAAGAGGAAATAAAATAGAAGAAACGTTGACATCCTGTGGATTTTATGGTCTCATTATTTTTTATGACTATTGAAAGTCGCCTAGAGGGGGGGTGAATAGGGCGAAACTGAAATTTACAAATATAAACACAACTACAAGCCGGGTTAGCGTTAGTAATAAAGAAACGAGTCCGCGAGAGAGGGCGCAAAACAAATCCCAAGCGAATAAGCAAGTGAGACACGGAGATTTGTTTTACCGAGGTTCGGTTCTTGCAAACCTACTCCCCGTTGAGGAGGCCACAAAGGCCGGGTCTCTTTCAACCCTTCCCTCTCTCAAACGGTCCCTCGGACCGAGTGAGCTTTTCTTCTTCTCAATCAAACGGGAACAAAACTTCCCCGCAAGGGCCACCACACAATTGGTGCCTCTTGCCTTGGTTACAATTGAGTTTTGATCACAAGAACAAGTGAGAAAGAAAGAAAGCGATCCAAGCGCAAGAGCTCAAAAGAACACGGCAAATCTCTCTCGCTAGTCACTAAAGGCTTGAGTGGAGTTGGAGAGGATTTGATCTCTTTGGTGTGTCTAGAATTGAATGCTAGAGCTCTTGTAGTAGTTGAGAGGTGGAAAACTTGGATGCAATGAATGGTGGGGTGGTTGGGGTATTTATAGCCCCAACCACCAAATGTGGCCGTTGGGAGGCTGTCTGCTCGATGGCGCACCGGACAGTCCGGTGCACACCGGACAGTCCGGTGCCCCCTGCCACGTCATCACTGCCGTTGGATTCTAGCCGTTGGAGCTTCTGACTTGTGGGCCCGCCTGGGTGTCCGGTGCACACCGGACATGTACTGTTTGATGTCCGGTGCACCGGTATGGGCACGTCTGCCATCTGCGTGCGCAGAGCGCGCATTTATTGCGCGGCAGAGAGCCGTTGGCGCGGAGATAGCCGTTGCACCGGAGTCGCACCGGACAGTCCGGTGCACACCGGACAGTCCGGTGAATTTTAGTGGACGAGCCGCTGGCTTTTCCCGAAGCTGGCGAGTTCCTGAGGCCGACCTCCCTTGGCGCACCGGACACTGTCCGGTGTACACCGGACAGTCCGGTGAATTATAGCCGAGTCGCCTCAGTGAATTCCCGAAGGTGGCTAGTTTGAGTCTGAGTCCCCCTGGTGCACCGGACATGTCCGGTGGCGCACCGGACAGTCCGGTGCGCCAGACCAGGGGTGCCTTCGGTTGCCCCTTTTCTCCTTTGTTGAATCCAAAACTTGGTATTTTTAATTGCTGAGTGTGAACCTTTTACACCTGTATAATCTATACACTTGGGCAAACTAGTTAGTCCAATTATTTGTGTTGGGCAATTCAACCACCAAAATTAATTAGGGACTAGGTGTAAGCCTAATTCCCTTTCAATCTCCCCCTTTTTGGTGATTGATGCCAACACAAACCAAAGCAAATAGAGAAGTGCATAATTGAACTAGTTTGCATAATGTAAGAGTAAAGGTTGCTTGGAATTGAGCCAATATAAATACTTACAAGATATGCATGGAATGTTTCTTTCTTTATTTAGCATTTTGGACCACGTTTGCACCACATGTTTTGTTTTTGCAAATTCTTTTTGTAAATCCATTTCGAAGATCTTTTGCAAATAGTCAAAGGTAAATGAATAAAATTTTTGCAAAGCATTTTCAAGATTTGAAATTTTCTCCCCCTGTTTCAAATGCTTTTCTTTTGACTAAACAAAACTCCCCCTAAAGGAGATCCACCTCTTAGTGTTCAAGAGGGTTTTGATATACATTTTTGAAAAACCTAATTTTCTTTTCCTTTTGAACACAATAGGATACCAATTGAAAAATACTTTTGGAAAGCACTAAGTTTTTGAAATTGGTGGTGGTGCGGTCCTTTTGCTTTGGGCTCCTTTCTCCCCCTTTTTGGCATGAATCGCCAAAAACGGAATCATTAGAGCCCTCGAAGTGCTATCTTCCCCTTTGGTTATAAATAAATGAGTTAAGACTATACCAAAGGCGAAGTCCTTTTCCTGGATGCTCATTTCTCCCTAAGGAATAGAGAGTTGCTTGGAGTGATGGCGAAGTATGAGTTACGGAGTGGAAGCCTTTGTCTTCACCGAAGACTCCAATTTCCTTTCAATATACCTATGACTTGGTTTGAAATAGACTTGACAACACATTAGTCATAGCATATAAAAGAGACATGATCAAAGATATATAAAAGAGCAATGTGTGCAGTTTTAACAAAAGAAGTTCCTAGAATCAAGAATATTGAGCTCATGCCTAAGTTTGTTAAAAGATTGTTCATCAAGAGGCTTGGTAAAGATATCGGCTAATTGATCTTTAGTATTAATGTATGAAATTTCGATATCTCCCTTTTGTTGGTGATCCCTAAGAAAATGATACCGGATGGCTATGTGTTTAGTGCGGCTATGCTCGACGGGATTGTCGGCCATTTTGATTGCACTCTCATTATCACATAGCAAGGGAACTTTGGTCAATTTGTAACCGTAGTCCCGCAGGGTTTGCCTCATCCAAAGCAATTGCGCGCAACAATGGCCTGCGGCAATGTACTCGGCTTCGGCGGTGGAAAGAGCGACCGAATTTTGCTTCTTTGAAGCCCAAGACACCAAGGATCTTCCCAAGAACTGGCAAGTCCCCGATGTGCTCTTTCTATTGATTTTACACCCCGCCCAATCGGCATCCGAATAACCAATCAAATCAAATGTGGATCCCCTAGGATACCAAAGCCCAAACTTAGGAGTATAAGCCAAATATCTCAAGATTCGTTTTACGGCCGTAAGGTGAGCTTCCTTAGGGTCGGCTTGGAATCTTGCACACATGCATACAGAAAGCATAATATCTGGTCGAGATGCACATAAATAGAGTAAAGAGCCTATCATCGACCGGTATACCTTTTGATCCACGGACTTACCTCCCGTGTCGAGGTCGAGATGCCCATTAGTTCCCATGGGTGTCTTGATGGGTTTGGCATCCTTCATCCCAAACTTGGTTAGAATGTCTTGAGTGTACTTTGTTTGGCTGATGAAGGTGCCCTCTTGGAGTTGCTTTACTTGGAATCCTAAGAAATACTTCAACTCCCCCATCATAGACATCTCGAATTTCTGTGTCATGATCCTACTAAACTCTTCACATGTAGATTCGTTAGTAGACCCAAATATAATATCATCAACATAGATTTGGCATACAAACAAATCATTTTTGAGAGTTTTAGTAAAGAGTGTAGGATCGGCCTTTCCGACTTTGAAGCCATTAGCAATAAGGAAATCTCTAAGGCATTCATACCATGCTCTTGGGGCTTGCTTGAGCCCATAAAGCGCCTTAGAGAGCCTATAGACATGGTTAGGGTACTCACTGTCTTCAAAGCCGGGAGGTTGCTCAACATAGACCTCTTCCTTGATTGGTCCGTTGAGGAAGGCACTTTTCACGTCCATTTGATAGAGCTTAAAGCCATGGTAAGTAGCATAGGCCAATAATATGCGAATTGACTCAAGCCTAGCTACGGGTGCATAGGTTTCACCGAAATCCAAACCTTCGACTTGTGAATACCCTTTGGCCACGAGTCGAGCTTTGTTCCTTGTCACCACACCATGCTCATCTTGCTTGTTGCGGAAGACCCATTTGGTTCCTACAACATTTTGGTTAGGACGTGGAACTAAATGCCATACCTCATTCCTAGTGAAGTTGTTGAGCTCCTCTTGCATTGCCACCACCCAATCCGAGTCTTGGAGAGCTTCCTCTACCCTGTGTGGCTCAATAGAGGAAACAAAAGAGTAATGTTCACAAAAATGAGCAACCCGAGATCGAGTAGTTACCCCCTTATGAATGTCGCCGAGGATTGTGTCGACGGGGTGATCTCGTTGTATTGCTTGGTGGACTCTTGGGTGTGGCGGCCTTGGTTCTTCCTTATCCTCCTTTTCTTGATCAATTGCATCTCCCCCTTGATCATTGCCATCATCTTGAGGTGGCTCATCTTCTTGATTTTGCCCTTCATCAACTTGAGCTTTATCCTCATTTTGATTTGGTGGAGATGCTTGCATGGAGGAGGACGGTTGATCTTGTGCACTTGGAGGCTCTTCGGATTCCCTAGGACACACATCCCCAATGGACATGTTCCTTAGTGCGATGCACGGAGCCTCTTCATTACCTATTTCATCAAGATCAACTTGCTCTACTTGAGAGCCGTTAGTTTCATCAAACACAACGTCACATGAGACTTCAACTAGTCCAGTGGACTTGTTAAAGACCCTATATGCCCTTGTGTTTGAGTCATAACCAAGTAAAAAGCCTTCTACAGTTTTAGGAGCAAATTTAGATTTTCTACCTCTTTTAACAAGAATAAAGCATTTGCTACCAAAAACTCTAAAGTATGAAATGTTGGGCTTTTTACCGGTTAGGAGTTCATATGATGTCTTCTTGAGGATTCGGTGAAGATATAACCGATTGATGGCGTAGCAGGCGGTGTTGACCGCTTCGGCCCAAAACCGGTCCGGTGTCTTGTACTCATCAAGCATGGTTCTTGCCATGTCCAAAAGAGTTCGATTCTTCCTCTCCACTACACCATTTTGTTGAGGTGTGTAGGGAGAAGAGAACTCATGCTTGATGCCCTCCTCCTCAAGGAAGCCTTCGATTTGAGAGTTCTTGAACTCCGTCCCGTTGTCGCTTCTTATTTTCTTGATCCTTAAGCCGAACTCATTTTGAGCTCGTCTCAAGAATCCCTTTAAGTTCTCTTGGGTTTGAGATTTTTCCTGTAAAAAGAATACCCAAGTGAAGCGAGAATAATCATCCACAATAACTAGACAGTACTTACTCCCGCCGATGCTTATGTAAGCAATCGGGCCGAATAGATCCATGTGTAGGAGCTCCAGTGGCCTGTCGGTCGTCATGATGTTCTTGTGTGGATGATGGGTTCCAACTTGCTTCCCTGCTTGGCATGCGCTACAAATCCTGTCTTTCTCAAAATGAACATTTGTTAATCCTAAAATGTGTTCTCCCTTTAGAAGCTTGTGAAGATTCTTCATCCCAATATGGGCTAGTCGGCGGTGCCAGAGCCAACCCATGTTAGTCTTAGCAATTAAACAAGTGTCGAGTTCAGCTCTATCAAAATCTACCAAGTATAGCTGACCCTCTAACACTCCCTTAAATGCTATTGAATCATCACTTCTTCTAAAGACAGTGACACCTACATCAGTGAATAGACAGTTGTAGCCCATTTGACATAATTGGGATACGGAAAGCAAATTGTAATCTAAAGAATCTACAAGAAAAACATTGGAAATGGTATGGTCAGGTGATATAGCAATTTTACCCAATCCTTTGACCAAACCTTGATTTCCATCCCCGAATGTGATAGCTCGTTGGGGATCTTGGTTTTTCTCATATGAGGAGAACATCCTTTTCTCCCCGGTCATGTGGTTTGTGCACCCGCTGTCGAGTATCCAACTTGAGCCCCCGGATGCATAAACCTACAAAACAATTTTAGTTCTTGACTTTAGGTACCCAAACGGTTTTGGGTCCTTTGGCATTAGACACAAGAACTTTGGGTACCCAAACACAAGTCTTTGACCCCTTGTGTTTGCCCCCAACAAACTTGGCAACGATTTTGCCGGATTTGTTAGTCAAAACATAGGATGCATCAAAAGTCTTAAATGAAATGCTATGTTCATTTGATGCATTTGGAATTTTCTTCTTAGGCAACTTGGCATGGGTTGGTTGCCTAGAACTAGATGTCTCACTCTTATACATAAAAGCATGATTAGAGCCAGAGTGAGACTTCCTAGAATGAATTTTCCTAATTTTGTCCTCGGGATAACCGGCAGGGTATAAAATGTAACCCTCGTTATCCTGAGGCATGGGAGCCTTGCCCTTAACAAAATTTGACAATCTTTTAGGAGGGGCACTAATTTTGACATTGTCTCCCCTTTGGAAGCCAATGCCATCCTTAATGCCAGGGCGTCTCCCATTATAAAGCATGCTACGAGCAAATTTAAATTTCTCATTTTCTAAGTTGTGCTCGGCAATTTTAGCATCAAGTTTAGCTATATGATCATTTTGTTGCTTAATTAAGATCATGTGATCATGAATAGCATTAACATCAATATCTCTACATCTAGTGCAAATAGAAACATGCTCAATATTAGATGTAGAGGGTTTGCAAGATTTAAGTTCTACAACCTTAGCATGCAACATTTCATTCTTAGTTCTAAGGTCGGAAATGGTAGTATTGCAAACATCAAAATCTTTAACCTTAGCAATCAAATTTTCATTCTCTAATCTAAGGCTAGCAAGAGAAATGTTTAATTCTTCAATCCTAGCAAGCAAATTATCATTATTATCTCTAGGATTGGGAATTGAAACATTACAAACATGAGAATCAACCTTAGCATTTAAATTAGCATTTTCATTTCTAAGGTTGTCAATTATCTCACGGCAAGTGCTCAACTCACTAGATAATTTTTCACATTTTTCAACTTGTAAAGCGTAAGCATTTTTAACCTTAACATGTTTCTTATTTTCCTTAATTAGGAAGTCCTCTTGGGAGTCCAAGAGATCATCCTTCTCATGGATGGCACTAATTAGTTCATTTAATTTCTCCTTTTGTTCCATGTTAAGGTTGGCAAAAAGAGTTCGCAAATTATCTCCCTCACCACTAGCATTATCATCACTAGAAGACTCATATTTAGTGGAGGAGTTAGATTTAACCTTCTTCTTTTTGCCGTCCTTTGCCATGAGGCACTTGTGGCCGACGTTGGGGAAGAGGAGTCCCTTGGTGACGGCGATGTTGGCGGCGTCCTCGTCGTCGGAGGAGTCGCTTGAGCTTTCGTCGGAGTCCCACTCCCGACAAACATGGGCATCACCGCCCTTTTTCTTGTAGTACCTCTTCTTCTCCTTTCGCCTCCCCTTCTTGTCGTCACCTCGGTCACTGTCACTAGATATAGGACATTTAGCAATAAAATGACCGGGCTTACCACACTTGTAGCAAACCTTCTTGGAGCGGGATTTGTAATCCTTCCCCTCCTTTGCTTGAGGATTTGGCGGAAACTTTTGATGACGAGCGCCATTTCCTCATTGTCGAGCTTGGAGGCGTCTATTGGTTGTCGACTTGGTGTAGACTCCTCCTTTCTCTCCTCCGTTGCCTTGAATGCAACGGGTTGAGCTTCGGATGTGGTGGCATCATCAAGCTCGTTGATCTTCCTCGAGCCTTCGATCATGCACTCAAAACTTACAAAATTCCCGATAACTTCCTCGGGGGTCATTTTAGTATATCTAGGATTACCACGGATTAATTGAACTTGAGTAGGGTTAAGGAAAATAAGAGATCTTAGAATAACCTTAACCATCTCATGGTCATCCCACTTTACGCTCCCGAGGTTGCGCACTTGATTCACCAAGGTCTTGAGCCGGTTGTACATGTGTTGTGGCTCCTCTCCTTTGCGAAGCCGGAACCGACCGAGCTCCCCCTCGATCGTTTCCCTCTTGGTGATCTTGGTGAGCTCGTCTCCCTCGTGCGCGGTTTTGAGCACATCCCAAATCTCCTTGGCGCTCTTCAACCCTTGAACTTTGTTATACTCCTCTCTACTTAGAGAGGCGAGGAGTATTGTTGTTGCTTGAGAGTTGAAGTGCTCGATTTGGGCCACCTCATCCTCATCATAGTCCTCATCCCCTACTGACGGTACCTGTGCACCAAATTCAACAACATCCCATATGCTTTTGTGGAGCGAGGTTAGATGAAATCGCATTAAATCGCTCCACCTAGCGTAATCTTCACCATCAAAAGTTGGTGGTTTGCCTAATGGGACGGAAAGTAAAGGTGTATGTTTGGAAATGCGAGCGTAATGTAGGGGAATCTTACTATACTTCTTGCGCTCTTGGCGCTTAGAAGTGACGGAGGGCGCATCGGAGTCGGAGGTCGATGTTGATGAAGTATCGGTCTCGTAGTAGACCACTTTCCTCATCCTCTTGTGCTTGTCGCCTTTCCGATGCGGCTTGTGGGAGGAAGATTTTTCCTTCTTCTCTTTGTGGTGAGAAGAGGAAGACTTTTTCTCCTTCCGTTTGGAGGAGTCCTTCTTCTTCTCCTTCCTCTTGGTGCGGGACTCTTCCGATGAAGTGCTCCCGTGGCTTGTAGTGGGCTTTTCGCCGGTCTCCATCTCCTTCTTGGCGTGATCTCCCGACATCACTTCGAGCGATTAGGCTCTAATGAAGCACCGGGCTCCGATACCAATTGAAAGTCGCCTAGAGGGGGGGTGAATAGGACGAAACTGAAATTTACAAATATAAACACAACTACAAGCCGGGTTAGCGTTAGTAATAAAGAAACGAGTCCGCGAGAGAGGGCGCAAAACAAATCCCAAGCGAATAAGCAAGTGAGACACGGAGATTTGTTTTACCGAGGTTCGGTTCTTGCAAACCTACTCCCCGTTGAGGAGGCCACAAAGGCCGGGTCTCTTTCAACCCTTCCCTCTCTCAAACGGTCCCTCGGACCGAGTGAGCTTTTCTTCTTCTCAATCAAACGGGAACAAAACTTCCCCGCAAGGGCCACCACACAATTGGTGCCTCTTGCCTTGGTTACAATTGAGTTTTGATCACAAGAACAAGTGAGAAAGAAAGAAAGCGATCCAAGCGCAAGAGCTCAAAAGAACACGGCAAATCTCTCTCGCTAGTCACTAAAGGCTTGAGTGGAGTTGGAGAGGATTTGATCTCTTTGGTGTGTCTAGAATTGAATGCTAGAGCTCTTGTAGTAGTTGAGAGGTGGAAAACTTGGATGCAATGAATGGTGGGGTGGTTGGGGTATTTATAGCCCCAACCACCAAATGTGGCCGTTGGGAGGCTGTCTGCTCGATGGCGCACCGGACAGTCCGGTGCACACCGGACAGTCCGGTGCCCCCTGCCACGTCATCACTGCCGTTGGATTCTAGCCGTTGGAGCTTCTGACTTGTGGGCCCGCCTGGGTGTCCGGTGCACACCGGACATGTACTGTTTGATGTCCGGTGCACCGGTATGGGCACGTCTGCCATCTGCGTGCGCAGAGCGCGCATTTATTGCGCGGCAGAGAGCCGTTGGCGCGGAGATAGCCGTTGCACCGGAGTCGCACCGGACAGTCCGGTGCACACCGGACAGTCCGGTGAATTTTAGTGGACGAGCCGCTGGCTTTTCCCGAAGCTGGCGAGTTCCTGAGGCCGACCTCCCTTGGCGCACCGGACACTGTCCGGTGTACACCGGACAGTCCGGTGAATTATAGCCGAGTCGCCTCAGTGAATTCCCGAAGGTGGCTAGTTTGAGTCTGAGTCCCCCTGGTGCACCGGACATGTCCGGTGGCGCACCGGACAGTCCGGTGCGCCAGACCAGGGGTGCCTTCGGTTGCCCCTTTTCTCCTTTGTTGAATCCAAAACTTGGTATTTTTAATTGCTGAGTGTGAACCTTTTACACCTGTATAATCTATATACTTGGGCAAACTAGTTAGTCCAATTATTTGTGTTGGGCAATTCAACCACCAAAATTAATTAGGGACTAGGTGTAAGCCTAATTCCCTTTCAACTATATGTGGCCATATGTTGTACCTTCGTATAATTTCATAGATTTCTGAGGCTATTTGTACATTATTAATTTCTTTCGACATAAATTCATCAAAATATAATTAAAATTTTTAAATACACTAGTTTTGACCCAAAATTGCAAAAAGCTTACCAAAACAAATAAACATTCTATTTAAATAAAACCTCAAGTCGCCACATGAAAATGATAAGTGAAATATTAATTATGTTGAAACTTCGATACATAAAATGATTTCACGTGTAACTCACGCAATAAGTGGGAGTGAAATGGAAGAAACACCAACATCTTGTGGATTTTATAGTCCAAATATTTTTTAGAACTATATGTGGATATATGTTGTGTCCCCGTAAAAATTCATGATTTTTAGGCTATTTGGTGTATTATTAATTTCTTATTGTAGAAAATCATTAAAATACAATTAAATTCATAAAAATATTATAGCGTCAACCGAAAATTGCAAATAAGTTACCAATATTAATAAAAAGTTTATAAAAAGATAATCCTCAGTTCTCACATGGAGATAATCTTAAGTCCCCACATGAAAATGATAAAGTCTATTATTTTGATATAAATTTAGACATTATTTCAATGATTTTGGTCTAAAGATATGTTTAAACAAAAATGTGTTGTACTACAAAGTTATAGATCTCTTCGAGCTCTACAATTTTTATATAAACTTTATCTTCAACCGATTTCATATGTAAAAGTTATGATTTTATAACTATATTATTATGCAGAAAAAGAAAAAACGGGTACCCGAATTCCGGGTACCCGTATCCGACCCAAATATCCGGGTATTTACCGGGTAGTGCTCGCTCCGTATCCGACCCGAATCCGAAGTTGTACTATCCGGGTATTACCCGTATCCGTCCCGAATATAAAAATACTCGTACCCGTATCCGAAAAATTGTCCCGAATCAGTACCCGTTTCGGGTACCCTACCCGTTTTCACCCCTATAAACAAGATATTGTTTTGGCACGATGTTTTAGGTTACGACACAAAAACAATGTTTGAATCCATTTTTATCACTACAAGAAAAAAGGGAAACGGTGTCGGCCAAAAACACACACTCTTACTCTAATAAGCCGACACTCTAAATTGGACGCTCTTATTCGTATAGAAGTGTGGGGACCGACACTCTTATATTAAGAGTGTCGGTTTAACATGCAACCGACACTCTTATCTTAAGAGTGTCGGCCAGTGACGTGGCGGACACTCTTACTGAGCGCGCGGTCACTAGCCTCCCTGGGCGCATATAAGAATGTGGGGGCTGACACTCTTACTGAATAAATTTTTTTAATACCCAGTTTTATTTTTCTCCCTCCCCGGATGGGAAGCCTCCATAACAGCACAATACAAACACAACATTCAATATATCACAAACACAAGCACCATATTCAATATATCATAACACAAGCACCATATTCAATATTCATACAAGTTCAAGTCCATAAGAAAGAAGTTCAAATCCATCTGAAACAAGTTCAAGTCCATAAGAAAGAAGTTCAAATCCATCCGAAACAAGTTCAAGTCCATACAAAACGCAATGATAGTAAATTTCACACAAGCCTCCATATTAATTCATTCCGTTGGTGGGTCATTGGAGCCGCCGCCACTTGTGTTCATCAATAAGTCCATAAACGTGCTCTGATCCGGAGGCGGACTAGCATGATGTGAGCCCGAACCCTTTAAAAGAAACAAACATTTGTTAGTTTACCGAGTAACTAATTAAACATATACATAGACTGCAACATATACATGCATGTTTTCTAGTATCTGCTTAAACAATGAAGCAAATAGAGATGCAAAGGATATCAACTTAACGTACTGATCCTGGTGAGTGTGAGGGCAATCCTGGTGAGTGTGCCTGCTCCTGCTTGTTGTGGTGCCCTGAAATGTAAACAAATTTAGATTGCTAGCTGGTCCTAGTAATTGAACTAAGAAAAAAACAAGTACCTCAAACATGTTAGGAGTACCACTGTCCACTGGAACCCCTTGACCTTCGTTGTATGGATCTCCTACCAGACGAATCCATCCTGAACATCTGCAATAATTCACAAAATAGTAAGTATGTATAAATTCACAAAAGAGTAAGTAATGCATATTAAATAAACAAAAACAAGAGTGTGCCATTACATCTACGAATTATGTATCAAAAATCGTCGGTCAGAGTCCTCTTCGGCGACACGTGTATTAAGTTGTTCAACCCATTGTTGTGTTTCAAGAATCGTTTCTTCAAACCTTTGATGTTTTGAATTTGATGAAATTGGTTCCTCCATTAACTCTATGGTAAGAGAAGCTAACTCATTTAGTCCTGCCCCTTCGGATACAATACTATCATTGTCGCTATCGTCTGCTTGATCACCGACTTCTTGGAAGACAACAACATCATCATCATCATCGTTGGTGCTTAAATTGTAGTTTTGATATCGGTAAGGGTGAACCTCTGGATTAACCTTATATGCAACCCACCGGGTTTTAAAACTTTTATGAGGATAACTCAAATAGTACACCTGATGCGCTTGATGTGCCAGGATGATATTGTTGTACTCATTGCCTTTATACCTTGATGCGTGCTTTACCTCCACCATCCCGAATTCGTCAACTCGCGTGCCAACATGTGGATCAAACCATATACAATCAAACGTCACAAGTCTCAAGGGTTTGTGACCTCCAAATGTATACTCGGTTATGTCTTGAACAATACCATAGTAGTCCTCCAATTGTCCATCGTCGCTATACAAACTCGCTACAACTCCGCTGTTTGTTGTAGCTGCAAGTGGACGACTCGCTTCTAGTTTTGCTGTTCGAAAACGGTATCCATTAATATCATAGCGATCAAATTTTCTTGCGGCCAATTGACCATGTGATATTTGTAGCAAGTCTTTGGAGGCACTGGCTTCAGATTTCTTACACTACAAAAATGAGGAACGGATAAAAATAAATACTATGCAACATCTGAACTTAAGTTAGAAAAAAGATAGGCATGGAGGAAATTACATGCTCGTGGAACCACTGCACAAAGGACGGGCCACCGTGTAACCCTTTCAAGCGTAGGTCATCCAACTGCTTTTGAGTAAGTTGTTTGTTGGGTTTATATATGCTATCAAAGATTTGGAAATAAGGATGAAGTTCCGGCATATTGGCATACAAGAAAAGCAAGGTCTTGTTACGCTCTAGCGTTCCCACAAGATGTGATGTGTAAGCTCCGACACCTTTACCATCCCACTTAAAAGCACTTAGATTAGTGATTGGAGTTTGCTCGGCAACATGGTACCGTGTCGTTTGCGCATTCACGTTGTTTGTGTCTAAAAAAATACTTGCTTGAGAATAATGTGATCTCTCTGGTTGTGAATGCCTCTGCAATACACCCCTCAACCCTAGCCTTATTCCGCACCATTCCTCTGAGTTTTTTCAATTCTCTTTCTTGACTATACATCCACCTGAACTGTGCAGGTCCTCCTACCAACGCTTCCCAAGGTAGATGCACAAGAAAATGTTGCATACAATTAAAAAATCCAGGTGGGAATACTTTTTCCATCTTACATACAAGGACAACGATTTCCTTCTCAAACCTCAGCATCAATTTCTTTAAGATTTCCTTAGCACACATCTGCTTATAAAAATAGCTGAGTTCTACAAATATATTCCACACATCGGGACTGAAGTATCCACGGAACATTACCGGCACTAGTCTTTCAATCAAAATGTGATAGTCATGACTCTTCAACCCAACGAGTTTACCAGTGTCCAGGTTAACTGCCCGTTTTATATTAGCCGCATAGCGATCTGGGAACCTCAACTTTTTCAACCATTGAAATATCTCTTCTCGCTCGTGCCGTTTCAGACAATAAGGAGCTTGTGGCCGACTCTCAGATCCACTTGGATTTTTTCTAAGCTCAAGGTGCGGACGATCACAAAGTTCAGCTAAGTCTCTTCTTGCATTCATGTTATCTTTGGTTTGACCGGTGAAGTCGAAGCACATGCTTATGATGCTTTCCGCAACATTACGTTCTTGGTGCATCAAATCTATATTATGTGGTAACAGCAATGCCTTCGTGTAAGGTAGCTCCCAGATAAACGAGATGTGCGTCCAATTGTGTTCTTTACCATACCCTTGAAACCGACCTCCTATGCCCGATTTTAGGTCACGATGTTGTCTCATGATATTTTCACCAGTTTGTCGCTTCGGTGGCCCATCTCTAACCCTCTTGCCTTTTGGAAATGACTTTGTATCCTTTCTAAAAGGATGATTATAGGGAAGGAGGCGTCGGTGAACATCAAGAATGTTTCCTTCTTACCATGTTCTAACCTATATGCTTGTGAGTCACCCATACATATCGGACAACGCAGTATGTCGTGGACACACCAACCAGAAAAAATGCCATATGCTAGCAGATCGTGAATTGACCATAGATATGTTGCGCGTAGAGTAAAAACGACATTTCAGATGACTATCATATGCCTCAACCCCCTGCCACAACATTTTTAGTTCTTCGATCAACGGTTCCATAAATACATTGATTTTTGTTACAGGATCCTTCGGACTTGGAACAATAAGGGCAAGAAACATGACCTCTTCTTTCATGCATTTGTTAGGAGGGAGATTGTCACACCCGGTTTTAGAAGGCAAACCGAATGCGAACCATGTACGTGCCAGGATCAGTTATTCACGTACACAGCAGTTACATAACATGGACATCATCACACAGTGCTCAAAGTAGTATTAAAAGGGAAATAATAGTCGATTACATCATACGTCTGAGACGTCCATACAGTCCTTACAATAAATCAAAGTGCGGAAAAGAAACGTAGATAACCGCGGCCTTCACAGGCAGCCGACTGGGGGTTGCCGCTAACCCCCGCCTAGAACTCGTCGTAGTCTTGGAACTCCTGGAAGTCTCCTTCCACGGCTTCATCTTCTCCTGAGCAGTGGTTGCAATGCTGACAACCTGGGGATGGGGGGGGTTTGGTGTGTAGAGCAAGGGTGAGTACACATCAACATACTCATCAAGTATCCTGTTTGGCTGTAGTGGACTATCTTTATGTGGGGATAAGTCAAGCAGTTGCTTTTAGTTGGTCAGATTATTATTTACTAATAGAAAGCCAGGTTTTAGCATTAACCCAAGCTATTAGCCCCATGTACCCTTTCCAAACGGAAAGAGCACCACTTACCAACACCATAGTCATAACCAAAACCATCGATCTCATAGCCACCTGTACCAAAGTATCTCTAATCAAGTACCACTAATCACTGGAGCTCCCTTGGCCGCTCATAACCGTGAGCACGGCTGATATATCAGTTTTCAAACACTCTGCAAAGGTTGTGCACTTTACCCACAAGCCGTGATTCCCTTTCTGCCCGGAGAGAGCTACTCCCCATTGACCACTACCTAGGTGGCCTAGCAGGACATCACTACGTAGCCTTTACAAAGATTCCCCGGGGCTGTAGCCACCCGTTAGGTTTCCTAAATGCACCGCACTCCTCCCCAAGGGGCGAACCCAGACTTGGCAGAGCGAGCCGCATACACCGAGCCCCATTGACGGCACGACGGCTAAGTGAACTACACCCCGGATCCTCTAATTATTCAGCTAAGGGCATCCCATTCCACCCTCATGGTTGCACTGTTTTCCCGGGCGGTCATCCATAGAACAGGTCCTTACGGAGAGGCACTCGAGAAACCTCTCGAGCCCCCTTGAAGACCACAAGTACAACATCATCATAAGAAAGGGGAAAACAGTGTATCATAGATAATCTCATCATGTTCATTGATTAGAGTTAAGCAATAGCATAAAGCTAAACAATAATAATCCAACCCAAATAGGTAAACAAGGACATGGATAACAAAAGCTAGTCAATCCTTAGGCATAAATGTGTAAAGCGGGAGGTGAATTAAAGAATGAATAGGACAGAGATAGGTCAAGGGACACTTGCCTCCACCAACCGACTGCTGCTCAGGGGCTTCTCCTGCGAGTTCCTCAGGCTCTTCAACCGGATCGTTCTCTATGCGATTGCAAGCATACATACATCCATCCATTCAAATTAGGAAACAAACAATACACCATACAAGAGAACAAATAAAGTAAATATGCATAGGATATCACATACGATAATGAGTTTACCATGGTTAGAAAGAAATGAGAAAAGGTCTCGCGAGAGTTAAAGCTTATGCCTGAGACGCACTATGGGTTGATGAATAACTAGACGTCACGTGTTCTAGTTCCAATTGGTTCTAACAAAAGAATTAGCTACATGCACTAATGTAAGTGTGACCACTTTTAGTAGATTAACATTGAATAAGATAGACGATTAGCTATACAAATTAACTAACGTAACCAATTTCCAAATTGAGACCCCTATCTTATTAATATAAACAACGTGATTAGCGCAGATAGGATACGGGGGGTAGACGGGGCTAGGGGATAGACGATCGTGTCGCGAGCGAGACAGGGCGCTATGCATCGCGTCGCGAGCACGACGAGCTACGCCAGAATGCTGCGCGAGCACGCGCACGCGCAAAACCACACTTAACGTGCCGCGAACGAGTCGCGCACGCGTCGGGGCCGTGCGCTGGCCGAGCTCGAGGCCGCGCGCCGAAGGCACGCTGGGCCGAGCTCAAGGCCACGCCGAGAGCCGACACGACGCGAGCAAGGCACGGCGGGGCGAGCGGGCAAACACGGCACACGGGCGGGGCGAAGCACGGGTAGGACGGGGGCACGGTCGAGGCCGGGCGCGGGGGCGCGGGCGGCGCGGGCGGCTGAGCCGGAGATGGGGCGGTTGAACCGGGGGGCAGTTGAACCGGAGGGGGAGCTCGCCGGAGGGGGCGGGCGGACGAGGGGGGCGGGCTCGCCGGAGTGGGCGGGCGCAGGACGGGGCTCGCCGGAGGGGTCGAGCCGAACGGCCGGGGGCGGGGCCGAGCGGGCGAGGCGGCCGAGCCGGGGGCGGGGGACGCCGGCGCTAGGCCAAGGCGGGCAGTCGGGGTCGGGGAAGAGGCGGCGCGGGCGGGGCCGAGCCGGGCGGGGTTGGGGGCGCGGGCGGCCGGGGTGGCCGGGGCCGGGGCTGAGCCGAGCTCGCCGGAGCGGCCGAGCCGGGGGCCGAGGCGGACGAGGGCGCGGGCGGCCGGGGTCGGGGAAGAGGCGGCGCGGGCGGGGCCGAGCCGGGCGGCGGGGGGCGCGGGCGGCCGGGGTGGCCGGGGGACGGGGGGAGGAGAGGGAGGAGAGGAGGGAGGAGGAGGGGGCCTCACCGGAGGGGGACGGCACGGCGGCGGCGCCGGGGAGGGGTGGCGGCGGCCCTAGGGCAGGGTGAGGGGCGGCGGCGGCGGCGCTAGGGTTAGGGTGAGGGTGAGGGAGAGAGAGAGAGAGAGAGAGAGAGGGAGGGGATTTTTGGAAAAAAAAGAGAGGGGGGAACGGTTGGGCCGACTGGGCCCAAAGTGGGGGGGAGAGGGGGCGCGCGGCTGGGCCGGCGCGGGGCCCACGCGGGAAGGGTGGGGAGGGGGCGGCTGGGCCGCCAGCTAGGCCGGCCGAATGGGGGGGCGGTTGGGCCGAAAGGGGAGAAGGGGGGAGAAGAGAAAAGAAAAAAAGAAAAGGCTTTTTCTTTTTTCTAATTTCCTCTAGATGAAAGCATTCACATTTTTAATCAATCAAAAGTATGCATGGTTCAGCATGGTGCATCACACGAAATAAAGTGTTTTAAGGTTTTGCTTTACACGAGGTCTAAAGCCAAAACCCGCTGCGACTTTGGAAAAGATCAAGGCTTAGCGAGAAGAAAAGGGAAAAAGGAAAGAGTAACGCCTGAATTTGGTGAGAGAAAAGAAGAAAAAAAATTCTACCACCAAATTCAGGGCGTTACAAACCTATCCCCCTTAAAAGAATCTCGCCCTCGAGATTCAGGGTTGGCTAGCAAAGAGCTCTGGGTATTTAGCCATCAGATCATCTTCACGCTCCCAGGTTGCTTCTTCCTCAGAGTGGTGATTCCATCTGACTTTGCACATTCTGATGGTCTTCCTTCGGGTGACTCTGTCTGCAACCTCAAGGATCTGCACTGGCTTCTCAACGTAGGTCAAGTCCTCCTGGACTTCAAGACCTTCCACTGGCAACTGCTCTTCTGTCACACGCAAGCACTTCTTCAACTGAGACACATGAAAGACATCATGCACAGCGGACAAATTCTCTGGCAGACTGAGCTGATAGGCCACTTCTCCACGCCTTGAGAGGATTTGGTACGGACCAATGTAGCGGGGTGCTAACTTGCCTTTGACTCCGAACCTCTTGACTCCTCTGATCGGTGACACCTTCAGATAGACAAAGTCTCCGACTTCGAAACTCAGCTCTCTTCTTCTTGTGTCTGCATAGCTTCACTGCCTTGATTGTGCTATCTTCAGATTCTCTCGGACCATCCTGATGTTCTCTTCGGCTTCAAGCAGAATGTCTGGCCCAAACACTTGCTTTTCTCCAGGCTGATCCCATTGCAACGGAGTTCTACAACTCCTCCATAGAGCGCCTGAAATGGTGACATCTTCAAACTGGCCTGGTAACTGTTGTTATAGGAAAACTCTGCATAAGGCAATCACTTGTCTCATCCGGACTGATCTTGCAACGCACAGGCTCTCAACATGTCTTCAAGAATTTGGTTGGTTCTTTCGGTCTGGCCATCTGTCTGCGGATGATAAGCTGAACTGAAATTCAGATGTGTGCCCAAAGCTTCATGCAACTGCTGCCAGAAATGAGAGGTGAACTGTGTTCCTCTATCTGACACTAGCTTCTTTGGCACACCATGAAGACAAACGATCCGAGACATATACAACTCTGCCAATACTGCACTGCTATAGTTGGTCTTGACAGGTATGAAGTGGGCTGACTTGGTCAAGCGGTCCACTACTACCCAAATGGAATCGTAGCCTGCTCGAGTGCGAGGCAATCCGACTATGAAATCCATACCGATTTCGTCCCATTTCCACTGAGGGATCTGCAACGGTTGTAACAATCCAGCTGGTCTCTGGTGCTCTGCCTTAATTCTTCGACAACTGTCACACATAGCCACATGCTCTGCGATTTCCCTCTTCATTCCGTACCACCAGAATTTCTTCTTCAGATCCTGATACATCTTCTCACTGCCAGGGTGGATCGAATAGGCTGTCTCATGAGCTTCCTTAAGGATCAACTCCCGAAAGGATTGGACATTAGGAACGCACAAGCGGTCTTTGAACCATATCACACCTTCTGCATCTTCTCGAAAGTCTTTGCCTCTGCCATCTAGAATCAGTCGCCGGATCTCACTGATCTTCTCATCATTCTTCTGCGCTTCTTTGATTTCACGCTCTAAGGTAGGTTCCAACTCGACTGTGACTCCTCGCGAATTGTTCAGAAATCCGATACTCAACCTGTCAAACTCCTTGGCCAACTCATAAGGCATCGGACGAGCGACCATCAGATTGACTTGACTCTTCCTGCTCAAAGCATCTGCCACCACATTTGCTTTGCCTGGATGGTAATGAATCTCCAACTCATAGTCTTTGATCAACTCTAACCATCTTCGCTGCCTCATATTCAACTCTGACTGAGTGAATATGTACTTCAGACTCTTGTGGTCTGTGAAAACATCGCATTTCTGTCCATACAGATAGTGCCTCCATGTCTTCAGTGCGTGAACCACTGCTGCCAACTCTAGGTCATGGATCGGGTAATTCTTCTCATGAACCTTTAACTGTCAGGACGAGTAAGCCACAACTCTTCCCTCTTGCATCAATACGCATCCCAAACCTGTGTAACAAGCATCACAGTACACAGAGAAGGGCTTGTGCACATCAGGCAAGACTAGGACAGGCGCTGTAGTCAACTTCTCTTTCAGCGCTTCAAAGGCCTCTTGGCATTTCTGGGTCCACTTGAACTCAACTTTGTTGCCTAGCAACGCTGTCATTGGTTTCGCAATCTTCGAAAACCCTTCAATGAATCGCCGATAATATCTGGTCATTCCAATGAAGCTCTTGATTCCTCGAGCATCTGTTGGCGCTTTCCAGTTCAGAATGTCTGCCACTTTCTTCGGATCCACAGCCAATCCTTCTTTGTTGATTATGTGACCCAAGAACAGGACTTCATTGATCCAGAATTCACACTTGCTCAACTTTGCATACAACTGGTGCTCTCGCAATCTCCGCAATACCATCTTCAAATGATCTACGTGCTCTTCTTCGCTTTGAGAATAAACCAGAATGTCATCAATGAATACCACCACAAACTTATCGAGATAGTCCATGAATACACTGTTCATCAAGTTCATGAAGAACGCTGGCGCATTGGTCAAACCAAAAGACATCACTGTGAACTCATACAAACCATACTTGGTAATGAATGTCGTCTTCGGAATGTCCGAAGGTCGGATCCTGAGCTGATGATAACCTGACCTCAGATCAATCTTGGAGAACACACTGGCTCCTCTCAACTGGTCGAACAGATCTTCTATTCTGGGCAAGGGATACTTGTTCTTGATCGTGACTTCATTCAAAGCTCAATAATCGATGCACATCCTTTTGGTGCCATCTTTCTTTTCCACAAACAGGACAGGGGCGGCCCAAGGCGAGGTGCTTAGCCGAATGTAACCTTTCTCTGACAGCTCATCAATTTGCTTCTTAAGTTCAACCAACTCTGGTCCGGATATTCTGTAAGCTCTCTTAAAGATAGGGGCGGTTCCAGGAAGAAGCTCTATGGCAAACTCAACTTTCCGCTCTGGTGGCATACCCGGTAAGTCCTTTGGAAACACATCTAGGAACTCCGACACAACCTTGATACTCTCGATTGGGTCTGCTTCACTGCTATCAACAGCCATCTGGTAACAACTCCCTTTCTTTGGCTCAGGCGGGACTAACTCGGTCACCACTTCCTCTCCTAGTGGAGACACCAACTTGATTGTCCTCTTATCACAACTGATAACTGCCTGATACTTATCTAGCCAATTCATCCCTAGGATAACATCTATTCTCTGAGTACCCATTACTATGAGGTTGGCGGGAAACGTTATCCCCCTTATTTCCACACTTATATTCAAACAAATGCTATCGGCTCGAATTCTACCACCGGCTGAGTCAATTTGAATGGGGGTTGACATGGTAGTAATTGAAAGATTATGTGCTTCTACCCATGATGCAGTAATGAAAGAATGCGTTGCTCCAGTATCAAATAACACTTCTGCAATATGGGAGTCGACTGGGAACATACCTACTATCATGCCGGGGGTCTCCTGAGCTGCTTCAGCCTCCAAGTGGTTCAGTCTTCCATGATTGTAACGCGACTGAGAGCGGTTGCCTGCTCCAGGCTGAGGCACATTCTGCTTTGCTGGGGCATTGGGGCCTGACTGCTGCTGGGCTGCCTTCTTCGGACATTGCATCACCCAGTGGCCTTGCTCTCCACAGTGGAAACATGCTCTGTTTCCAACCTGAGCTGGTGCTGCCTGATTGTCCTGCTGGGTTGCTGGGGCAGGAAGACGAGGTGCTTGCTGATTCTGCCTCTGAAACTGACCTCCTGACTGATTGCTCTGACGGTTCTGGTACTGATGCTGAGGATACTGCCTTTGAAACTGTTGATGCTGCTGAGGTGGACGTTGGTTCTGCCTGAACTGCTGAGGTTGATTGCCTGAGAAACAAGGACGATTGCTGCTTCCAGGCTGGGGTCCACTGATCTTGCGCTTACGATCCTCCATCTCCTTACGCTTCCTCTCTGTCATGATTGCTCTGTCAATCAGGTGCTGGAATGTCGGGAAGGTGTGATTCATCAGCTGATACTGAAGAGGGTCAACCAAGCCTCTCAGGAAACGGTACTGTCGCTTGGCGTCGGTGTTGACATCTTCAGGAGCATAGCGAGACAATTGCAGAAACCTGTCCCGGTACTCACTGACAGACAATGGCCCTTGCTTGAGGGCCAGGAACTCCTCCTTCTTTACTGTCATCAGACCTGCAGGAACATGGTACTGACGAAAGCTTCCTCTGAACTCTTCCCAGGTGATGGCGTCAGGGTGGGCATGGGTGGCGAGGTAAGACTCCCACCATGACTGGGCTGCTCCTCTCAACAGACGGGGACCATACAGGACTTTTTCCCTGTCATCGCACTGAGCGGTATGCAACTCCCGCTCCACAGTGCGCAGCCAGTCTTCAGCATCCATGGGGTCAGAAGAATGAGCGAACGTTGGTGGATGACCTCTCATGAATTCAGCACGCTTGTCTCTGGGCATCTGAGGCATCTGAGGCTGAGGTGGGGCGTGCTGCTGTTGTTGTTGCTGCTGCTGAATGGTGGCTAGAGTCTGACCGATGGCTTGAACTGCCTGAGTCTGCATCAGAAACATCTGCTCGATGGACATCGGGGGCGGGGGCGGCAGGTGCTGCTGCTGGGGCACCTCCTCCTGTTGAGCGGCTCGCTCCTGCTGAGCACGCCTTCCTCCTCTGCGCCTATTCTCTGACATCTGCAGAATGCAACCACACATCAGAACTGATCTGGCAAATCTTGCATCATAAGAAAAGAGTATAGAATTCTTCAACAACACTGAACAGGTGAGCATCTTCACTGATCTCCAACACAGACCACACAGCTTCTCAGATAAAGAGGAAAGTGGAATAAAAGGTTTCCCAACTATATAACTAACTCCATTAACATAATAGGTAAACCAAAATGCAGGGGATACCCACACTCCGGTGACAATCATTACAAAGATCCAAACCAAACATAGTTCATCATGACAAACATAAATGCACAGGATATAGCAAACTACCCTGTCTAACTAAGACTAACTAAGACCGAGACTAACGCTAAGACTGTAGCTTCTACGTATATATATTTTGTATTAATTACAAGATCCAACTCTAACAATCTATGGTTCTAGATTTATCTTGGTCTTGCAGTCGGGATTGCCATAAGACTGGTGTCCACGCCGAGGTGAGCAGTACGGGTGCTGAGTCCCGACGGGAGCGGGGGAACCACCATCCAGGTGACGATGTTCCGCGCGCTCAGCCCGCAGCAGGGCGATCTCAGCACGAGCCCTACTCAGCTCGTCTAATGCATGGTCTAGCTCCGTGTTTAGCACGGTGGCTAGGTTGACTGTGCTGCTCAACCTAGGATTGTCCTCACCGACAGGTGAAACAATCACGCCTCCTGTGCTGCCAGATGGACGGCGAGGGTAATACTTCAGGTCAAGACCGTCAGCTACCCCACCGAGCACCGAGCAGTAGTGCGAAAGCGCACGCCGTGCAACATCTTGCATGGCTGCCTCAGCTGAGTCCCGCTCAGAGATAGAATAGTGCTCTGAGCAGGCCTCCGCACCCTGGAGACTATTCTCCGGACGGCGCACCAAGCAGATTGCCTCCCAGCGGTCCGGGTAGACCCCGCGACTGTGCTGGTAGACCACACAGCGATACTCGATGGACCAAGTATGCCGGTTAAGTGCCTGACGTAGCAGGGTGTCGAGCGCATCGTGGAAGTGACACCCGCGAGCAGCGTCGCGAGTGATGGGTCGAGCAACCCATCCTTCCGGTTCATGGTTAGCAGAGAAGTCGGTGTCGTGGCTCGAGCTGTCGTCGCCACCTCCGTCGTCTAGGTCTCCTCCAGCAACTACTCCAGAAGCTGGGGCGCCCAGTGATGGTGCAGGGGGCGCCTCCAGGGGAAGCACGGGGGAGCAGCTCCTCACGGACTCTATCTCCTGGTGGAGCGAGAAGGAAGAGCCCTGCTGCTCCTGTCGTTGACGTTCCTGCTCCTCATGCAGGCGGTGGTGCAGTCTCTCCAAGTGGTTGGACTGTCCGGCCACGGGACGGCGAAGCGGACGCTCAGCAAGGCGGGAGGGTAAGAAGGGGATGACGGACTTTCATGCAGTGTGTCTAAGTCGAGCCATCTACAAAAGACATCGCAAGCAAAAGGGTGAGAACAGAATCAATATGACCAGCAAGTAATGAATCATAAATAAATGAAGGATTAGAATAAAACATGATTTTCAGCAAGGTATAATATATAGTAGAACATAGGTTTGGTCGGTATGACCAACTTTTGAAGGGATATCAAAGTCAAGGTAGGGACAGAGGTCTATAGTCCTTAGAACGACCATTCTATTCTAGGTTAGCGGTCCTACAGTCAGCACGGCTTTGATACCACTTATGTCACACCCGGTTTTAGAAGGCAAACCAAATGCGAACCATGTACGTGCCAGGATCAGTTATTCACGTACACAGCAGTTACATAACATGGACATCATCACACAGTGCTCAAAGTAGTATTAAAAGGGAAATAATAGTCGATTACATCATACGTCTGAGACGTCCATACGGTCCTTACAATAAATCAAAGTGCGGAAAAGAAACGTAGATAACCGCGGCCTTCACAGGCAGCCGACTGGGGGTTGCCGCTAACCCCCGCCTAGAACTCGTCGTAGTCTTGGAACTCCTGGAAGTCTCCTTCCACGGCTTCATCTTCTCCTGAGCAGTGGTTGCAATGCTGACAACCTGGGGATGGGGGGGGGTTTGGTGTGTAGAGCAAGGGTGAGTACACATCAACATACTCAGCAAGTATCCTGTTTGGCTGTAGTGGACTATCTTTATGTGGGGATAAGTCAAGCAGTTGCTTTTAGTTGGTCAGATTATTATTTACTAATAGAAAGCCAGGTTTTAGCATTAACCCAAGCTATTAGCCCGATGTACCCTTTCCAAACGGAAAGAGCACCACTTACCAACACCATAGTCATAACCAAAACCATCGATCTCATAGCCACCTGTACCAAAGTATCTCTAATCAAGTACCACTAATCACTGGAGCTCCCTTGGCCGCTCATAACCGTGAGCACGGCTGATATATCAGTTTTCAAATACTCTGCAAAGGTTGTGCACTTTACCCACAAGCCGTGATTCCCTTTCTGCCCGGAGAGAGCTACTCCCCATTGACCACTACCTAGGTGGCCTAGCAGGACATCACTACGTAGCCTTTACAAAGATTCCCCGGGGCTGTAGCCACCCGTTAGGTTTCCTAAATGCACCGCACTCCTCCCCAAGGGGCGAACCCAGACTTGGCAGAGCGAGCCGCATACACCGAGCCCCATTGACGGCACGACGGCTAAGTGAACTACACCCCGGATCCTCTAATTATTCAGCTAAGGGCATCCCATTCCACCCTCATGGTTGCACTGTTTTCCCGGGCGGTCATCCATAGAACAGGTCCTTACGGAGAGGCACTCGAGAAACCGCTCGAGCCCCCTTGAAGACCACAAGTACAACATCATCATAAGAAAGGGGAAAACAGCGTATCATAGATAATCTCATCATGTTCATTGATTAGAGTTAAGCAATAGCATAAAGCTAAACAATAATAATCCAACCCAAATAGGTAAACAAGGACATGGATAACAAAAGCTAGTCAATCCTTAGGCATAAATGTGTAAAGCGGGAGGTGAATTAAAGAATGAATAGGACAGAGATAGGTCAAGGGACACTTGCCTCCACCAACCGACTGCTGCTCAGGGGCTTCTCCTGCGAGTTCCTCAGGCTCTTCAACCGGATCGTTCTCTATGCGATTGCAAGCATACATACATACATCCATTCAAATTAGGAAACAAACAATACACCATACAAAAGAACAAATAAAGTAAATATGCATAGGATATCACATACGATAATGAGTTTACCATGGTTAGAAAGAAATGAGAAAAGGTCTCGCGAGAGTTAAAGCTTATGCCTGAGACGCACTATGGGTTGATGAATAACTAGACGTCACGTGTTCTAGTTCCAATTGGTTCTAACAAAAGAATTAGCTACATGCACTAATGTAAGTGTGACCACTTTTAGTAGATTAACATTGAATAAGATAGACGATTAGCTATACAAATTAACTAACGTAACCAATTTCCAAATTGAGACCCCTATCTTATTAATATAAACAACGTGATTAGCGCAGATAGGATACGGGGGGGGTAGACGGGGCTAGGGGATAGACGATCGTGTCGCGAGCGCGATAGGGCGCTATGCGTCGCGTCGCGAGCACGACGAGCTACGCCAGAATGCTGCGCGAGCACGCGCACGCGCAAAACCACACTTAACGTGCCGCGAACGAGTCGCGCACGCGTCGGGGCCGTGCGCTGGCCGAGCTCGAGGCCGCGCGCCGAAGGCACGCTGGGCCGAGCTCAAGGCCACGTCGAGAGCCGACACGATGCGAGCAAGGCACGGCGGGGCGAGCGGGCAAACACGGCACACGGGCGGGGCGAAGCACGGGTAGGACGGGGGCACGACCGAGGCCGGGCGCGAGGGCGCGGGCGGCGCGGGCGGCCGAGCCGGGGCCGGGGCGGTTGAACCGGGGGGGGCGGTTGAACCGGAGGGGGAGCTCGCCGGAGGGGGCGGGCGGACGAGGGGGGCGGGCTCACCGGAGAGGGCGGGCGCGGGACGGGGCTCGCCGGAGGGGCCGAGCCGAACGGCCGGGGGCGGGGCCGAGCGGGTGAGGCGGCCGAGCCGGGGGCGGGGGACGCCGGCGCTAGGCCGAGGCGGGCGGCCGGGGTCGGGGAAGAGGCGGCGTGGGCGGGGCCGAGCCGGGCGGGGTCGGGGGCGCGGGCGGCCGGGGTGGCCGGGGCCGGGGCCGAGCCGAGCTCGCCGGAGCGGCCGAGGCGGACGAGGGCGCGGGCGGCCGGGGTCGGGGAAGAGGCGGCGCGGGCGGTGCCGAGCCGGGCGGCGGGGGGCGCGGGCGGCCGGGGTGGCCGGGGGACGGGGGGAGGAGAGGGAGGAGAGGAGGGAGGAGGAGGGGGGGCCTCACCGGAGGGGGACGGCGCGGCGGCGGCGCCAGGGAGGGGTGGCGGCGGCGCTAGGGCAGGGTGAGGGGCGGCGGCGGCGCTAGGGTTAGGGTGAGGGAGAGAGAGAGAGAGAGAGAGAGAGAGAGAGAGGGGATTTTTGGAAAAAAAAGAGAGGGGGGAACGGTTGGGCCGACTGGGCCCAAAGTGGGGGGGAGAGGGGGCGCGCGGCTGGGCCGGCGCGGGGCCCACGCGGGAAGGGTGGGGAGGGGGGCGGCTGGGCCGCCAGCTGGGCCGGCCGAATGGGGGGGGCGGTTGGGCCGAAAGGGGAGAAGGGGGGAGAAGAGAAAAGAAAAAAAGAAAAGGCTTTTTCTTTTTTTCTAATTTCTAATTTCTAATTTCCTCTAGATGAAAGCATTCACATTTTTAATCAATCAAAAGTATGCATGGTTCGGCATGGTGCATCACACGAAATAAAGTGTTTTAAGGTTTTGCTTTACACGAGGTCTAAAGCCAAAACCCGCTGCGACTTTGGAAAAGATCAAGGCTTAGCGAGAAGAAAAGGGAAAAAGGAAAGAGTAACACCTGAATTTGGTGAGAGAAAAGAAGAAGAAAAAATTCTACCACCAAATTCAGGGCGTTACAGAGATTGTAGGGCATCATAAAAACTGGCCAACATGAGTAAGAAGTGGAGTTATTGGAGTAAGGAGTGAATCCATCCGTCGACAAACCAAGACAAACACTCCTAGGGTCTCTTGCAAATTCTGGATCAAAACGGTCGAGAGCCTGCCAGGCCTCGCCATCTGAGGGATACACCATGACATCCGGATCTTGACCCTGACGATCCCCTTCTTTATGCCACCTCATTTGCTTTGCTGTCTCTTGATTTAGAAAGAGACGCTTAAGCCGTGGAGTGATAGGCATGTATCGGAGTTGCTTGATCGGCACCTTTGTCGTAACCTCGTTTCCATCCTCATCTAGCACCACTGCATATCTTGACTTACTGCAGTGGATGCAATGTGTGGTATTTTCATGCTCCTTCCAGAACAACATGCAATTGTCCTCGCAAGCATCAATCTTTTGGTAGTTCATGCCGAGACCAGCTACGAGCTTCTTGCAATGGTACAAGTCTTTCGACATGTTATGATTCGGTGGGCTGATATCAATAATCAGTTTCACAAAATCATTGTAACAGTTGTTGGAGAAGGTGTACTTTGACTTCATCGCCATGAGACGTGTTACCACCTGCAGTACGCTCACATTGGTTCCTTCATGCACTTTAGCCTCTGAGGCTTCAAGAAGCTTGTAGAACTCTCTCACATCCTCTGGAAAAGCTTCATTATTCTGTAGTTCTGGGTACTCATTCCTAATATCATCCAACATCTCTTCCATTCGATCTACATCCAAGTCCCCATCTGACTCAATAGTATGGTCCACCTCTCCATGCTCATGCCATACGAGATAGTTCGGCATAAAGCCATGTTTGAAAACATGATACGAGAGCTCCACTTTTTTCAACCGAACCAAGTTCCGACATTTTATACACGGGCACCTCGCTAAACGAGCATCACCAGCAAATGCGAGTGCCACGAATTCATCTGCAACTCTCACCCATGCATTAGAGTGCCCATGACTGACACTATCGAATCCATCGTACATCGCCCTTCTTCGATCGTCACTCATATTCAAAGCTAAAGAAAAAGACACATATTTAACAACATATATACACTTAGGCACGAAAAGTCCACTTATAAACAGTTAAACACTAAAGCAATTGTTCCGAGTTTAGTTACATCTATTTTAGCATTGTACCAAGTACAGTTACATAATTCAGTTACTTAATATAGTGCCCATGAGTAACAATAATATACAAGACAATAATCAACAATCAGTAATAAAATTTATATCTATATTCCACATCGAGATTGAGAGACTAAGAGCTAATTACCTGAGCGTGTGGTGCCCCTGGTGCTACGGTAGCGGCGCGGCAGTGCTGGTGCAGGGGCGGCGCGAAGGCGAGATGGTGGCGCGGCCCGGCTGGTGCAGGGGTGGTGCAACTGTGGAGCAAGCTGCACGGGGGAGGGCACGATGCGGCTGTGGAGCAAGGCCGTGCGTGGCAGGGGAAGACGGCGGCGGCAGCAGGGAGCGGCGCGGCAGGAGCAATGGCACGGCGGCAGCAGCAGCAGGGCGCGTCGCGGTAGGAGCAGCGCGTGGGGACGGCGCGACGCGGCGTGGCGGCAGCAGAAGCAGGGCGCGCTGCGGCAGGAGCAGCGCGCGGGGGACGGCGCGACGTGGCAGTAGGGCAGGAGGGCGGCACGGCGCGGGTGCAGGGCGGCGCGGCGCAGCTGCAGGAGCGCGACACTGGTGCACGGGAGGGGCGCGGCACGGGTGCAGGGCCACGGTGCGGCGCGGCTGCAGGGGAAGACGGCGGCGCGGCGCGGCTACAGGGGAAGACGGCGGCGCGGCATGGCTACAGGGGAAGACGGTGGCGCGGCGGGAGAAACGGCGCGGCGCGGTAGGGATTTTTGGTGAGGAAGACCGAAGATAGAGAAGCCGTGTTTGGTAGGGTTAAAAAATAAGAGTGTGCGGCTTTCGCGGACCCCGGCACTCTTAAGTTAAGAGTGTGGGTTTTCTCGACACCCCCGACACTCTTAAGTGTCGGTACAGTAAAAACCCACACTTTTACAATATTAAGAATTTTTGGGCCGACACTCTCAAATTTACCGACACTCCCTCAACGTTTTCTTGTAGTGTATGGACACAACATCAAACCAATTAAATAGTTTAAATATATAAGTATGATACTCAAAGAGCCTAAGGTCATTTTCAATGATGAGTTTTAATGGAATGTTTCCAATATGGCAATATTGTCTCATCAGATTTAGACTAGATAGTCGTGTATGCAGAGTTTCGTGCCATAAAACTCTACCATCTTTCATAAAACTCTCTTGATATCTCTTTTCTCCTCTTAGTTGCATTGCCATATCACCAGATGTGATGATGTGTCACCGCATTTAATGAGTATAAAACTCTCATTGACCTAACAAAAGAAACCATCAACTTGTTTTTACTTGCAATGTGCCATTCACAATGCAACGATTCACAATCGATAACCATCTAGGTATCAAAGTAAGACAAATATATCAACACATATGAAGCTTGGCACAGCAGTATCTCACATGTGCATATTGGTGGAGAAGACACTTGCAGCGGACAATCTTGTAAGTTTGGGAATCAAGGACACCGACAATTGGCGTCCAGGAAACCGGTAGAATATATAGACCCATGTCCAGCTTGTGAACAAAGAAAGGGATCTGTTGATGCCAAAAAAAAAAAGATAATGGATGAAGACGATATGCATGCTACAAGTATATTCCAACTTCCCTTTTTTAACAAGGCTGCAAAAAAAAAAGAATGGATGAAGACCATATGCGTAACGATGGGAAGGAATCCGACCTAAGACCGTCTGCAGTGCACCAAATTTTATACAATAACACTGTTTTGCATTTTTTTACATTATATATTGCACTGTTCATAGATTAAAGTTTGAATATACGTATAAGAATGAATAAGTTGTTGGAGATAGCTTAAGACCGAGCCATCAGGTTAGGCTGCAGGAACTTCGCAGCAAATATTGAGCACATCGTCCAAAGGGGCACGGTCGCCTGTGCGCCCTCGTCTTTCCTTGCATTCAACAGTCCTTTGCTTTTGAACACAAAAAATCCAACCCTAAAACACATATGAGACAAGCAGTAAATGTAGACCAAGGGACGCATCATTCATGCACACCTATTAAGCAGAATCATAGCTTTTTGTCAACAAACTGTCAACAGAGAAATTTATAAGAACGGATATAACAATTAGAAAAAAATGTTGTGCAGCTATACAAGTCAGTCAATTTGTCAACAAACTGCCATCAGAGAAATTTATAAGCACGTGTATAACAATTAGAAAAACAGAAATAATGTTGTGTAGCTATACAACTCAGCCAGTTTGTCAACAAACTGTCGACAGGGAAATTTGTAATGCTGTGGGACTATATACAAGCCATTCAATTTATCAACAAAGTGTCAACATTACTTTCTCCATTTACTATACTGAAGAAAAAAATTCCATTCAGCCATCCACCTTTCGGAATCTGCCAGCGGAATCTGGAGTCTCGGACAACAAAGTAGCAAGCAAACTCATGTAAATAAATGATGAGGCGACATCTATATATAGGTGTCATAAACGCATAGTACAAAAGAAACCAGTATATTCAACAGACAAATCATACCGAGTTTTATACACAGGGTATGGTTTAAACTTTATGGCAACATCCAACTGGTTCATAAATAGGTCAGCCTGGATCAGTGCATCCGTGGGTTGAAAGATTTAAAGCTAGGCTACAGACTTGTGACATACATGATGTCATATGTTAGACTCAGTGCGTCCGTGGGTTGAAAGATTTAAAGCTAGGCTGCAGAATATGGAACATATACATACGCGCTCAGGATCGATGGTATGCAGCATCTGCTACTGACCAACACGACATCGCTACTGGACTGGTGGCTCCTGTCCCGTAAGCATCTCATCTCTTGCACCATTTGGAAGGAGAGGAACTCTAGAGTTTTTGCCAGTTTGCTTTGGTGGCTCGTGGAGAGGTACGCGTGCAAGGGGAGGACTGGATCGCGACGGGATACACTGTTCTTAGTTTTCTGTGGGAAAAAAAGCATCTTGTGTACATATGTCATGTGTGGATTTTACACGTTCAGGACGAACCAATTTGGAAGCAGATGTATAGCAGTTTTGGTCTCTCTATCCGATATGGCATTTCCTAGATAGCAGCGCCTGAATGCTGGGACGGGTTCATGTGCTGCCGGAATCCGTTCCATCAGGTCAAGCGACTGGGAATTTTGCGGCAGGCGCTGTGCACGTCGTCCAGAGGAGCATGGTCACCCGTGCCTTGGTCTCTCCACGAGTACAGCAACTCCTTCCCTCTGAACACGAACATTCCACCCTGGTGGAGAGAGAGAGAGACGAGCAGCGAATGAGACCCTTCAGTATGCACACCGTAGCGTAGAGGTAGAGCTCAGACGACGACGACTTCAACCTGCTGCAGGACGCCGGTGAGGTCGGCGGGCGTGCCTTCCAGCGTGTAGTTCTCCGTCGCCTTCTTGATGTAGTCGAGCCTCGAATATATCTTTGCCTTCGTATCGTGTGTATATATATACAATCAGCGTGCAGTGTAAAAGATTGCAAGTCATGTCACCAGCGCGCGACATCTCAAGACGTCCACGAACGGTAACAAAGACGAGAGCAGCAGTGCTTACTGCTCAGCTCAAAGCGATGGTACTTACACTAGCTGGACTGAAGAGCGTCCGGCCCAGACCATGGTACAGTCCAAGCACGCTGTAAGCCTGAGAGAACGAAGCAGCGTTCAGCAGAGCCGCGGTCATACCTAGGACAGGGCATTACGATCGCGCAAACCAAAACACTTGAAATTTCAAAAGTTGAGACGCTTCTGCACCGTAGTCTGTCACCTTACGCTCGGGGTCCGCGTACAAGGAGTCCATAGGAAACGGCAGCTGCAACGCGCACTCATTCAGAGATTCAGTTTTCGGCAAGGTTTCAGACTTTCAGTAGCTTCAAGCCTTCACATATAAGAGTGTTCAGCACGAGGCCACATACCCGGTCGGCGAGGATGCGAGCCTTCTCCGGGGTTCCGACGCCGATGGCGATCAGCTTAGCCCCCGCCGAGTCGAACTCCGCCATGGCGTCCTTGAGAACAGAGGCCAGCTCCCAGCTGCGGAAATGGACACGCCCAAATCAAAGCTTACTCGCGAACAACAACCAACCAACCAACCAACCAACAGATACCATCTCGATCTCCTCACCAGCAGAAGCACCCGAAATGCCTCAGCAGCGCAACCACGGCCACCCCCTGCGCGCGCAAGCGCAAGGCGGCGTCAGCATACGACGGCAGGGAAGGCAGGCCAGGGCAGGGCCGTCCCGCTGTGTGGCCACTGACCGGCCGCAGATCACGGAGGAAGACAGTGGTACCTCGGCGGAGTCCCACAGGTCCGTCAGCGCCACAGCGTTGCCTGTTCCCGCGGCGAGGACGGAGACGCCGCCGAGAGCGTCCCACGCCGGCACGCTTGTGTCCGGAGCCAAGCCGGAGGAGGAGGAGGAGGCTCCCGCTACAGCGGGGACCGTCGGGGAGCGGCGACCGACGCGCCCTCCTCCGCGCGGGGGAGAGGCGCGCGCCGCCGACACGTGGACAAGCCGGCGGGGGGTGCACGCGCGGGGAGTGACCAGCGGCGCGCGCGGGAACGAGATGGCCGTCGCCATGGAGAGAGAGATGTGGTCTCAGGAGCGTGGAGACTGGAAGACACAACACACCCTGGCCTGGGCGCGGAGCCGCGGACGCGTGCCGAGTCGAGGCCCGACTCCCGAGTACGGAGCGCGCGCGTCCGTGTGTGTTGCGCGCGCACTAGCCACTACTAGGACGGGGGAGCGAGCGAGTGGCTCGTGGTGCGCGGCGGGGAGGCCGCGTGGCGCTGCTTGGGCGCGTAGTTTTTCGATTAGTTTTCCTGTCGAGGAAAAGTTTTTCGAGTAGGTGCTAGGTGCGCACGGATCATTGGTACGTGGGCTGACGGATGAGCGAGCTAGAAGATACAGACGCGGCCCACTAAAATGGCCTGGTTTGGTGACACCTGGTCGGCTGGTCGCCTTTGGGCTGGCCCGCGAGCCCTGTCGGATTTTCTCGCATGTCCCGCAACTACTTTGGACCGTCCCTCTCATAGTCTCATTCACTTCTTTTAGGTAGTGTTTGGTTGAAGAGCCTAGTAGAACGGAACCGTTCTGTTCCAGTTTTGTTGTTGTTTAGTTACAAAGTAACTAGAACGGAATGACTCCAATTAGGGAATATTCTCCTCAGATCCGGAACCATTCCGCTCCAAAAAATCAATGGAACGGAGCCGCTCCGTTCCAATCCCGCTCTCACAGTCACGCTCCGTTCCGTTCACTCTGCAACCAAACAAAAAACAGAACCGCTCTGTTCCAGATTACCAAACACAGAACAGAGCGGCTCCGTTCCTAGAATCAGGGATGGAACGACTCCGTTCTACTTGGCTCCTCAACCAAACACTACCTTAAGGAATCTCATTGCTGCTAGAGTTGGTCAAGATCAAATAGTCACAACTTTGATCAACAATATATAAAAAAACAATAACATAAATAATACCGAATTAGAATGTTAAATACATAATATGTATTAGCAATATTCTATATAACTTGGTAGATATGACAATTTAACTTACGAAAACTCAAATAGCAATATCCTATGCGCCTCAATTCTTGCATTGGCTTTTCAGGAGACGTGAACATTAGGTGTTTTTGTTGTGATGGTTTGAGGAGCCACTCAATCCTGTATTAGGTTGTGTACCATTAGTTCATCTTATGGATTTTGGTGAAAATGGGAACTAACCTAATGTTAATGTATATTTAGATTACAAGGTTGACATGAACAAAAGATCGTAAAGATAAGATGATTATAGATCAACACACAGGTAGAGAATATACCCTTCTTGTTTTTTTCTTACCCCATCAAAGTTGAGTCTAGGACTAATGGCACCATTAGTCCCGGATATACCAACCGACTGAGGGCCTGTTTTTTGCACTAGTGCTAAAATTAGCACATGATAATCTATTGTTAAATTTTAGCACTTGAGGGATGTTTGGAAAAAGTGCAAAACTTTAGCACTTACGGTTCACAAGGAGCACGTGACCAATGGTGGGAAGAGAGAAAAGGGGTATTCAATGCAAAATAAGATTGGCGACATTTTTAGCACAGTTTAGCAACTTTGGTGGAACTAAAGTGATAATGCGTGCTAAACTTTAGCACAACACTTTTAGCTACCGTGTTTGTTTCATTAGTAGCTAATTTTTTTTAAAAAAGGTGTAGTGATAAAGTTTAGCGAGGAAAAACAAATGAAACTAAAAACCCTAGTCCATCGCATGCTTTTGCAGTAAGGGCTTTTAGTCCTAGCTACAGTACCAATCAGGACTAAATGTCGCGCGCGTCTTTAGTGCTAGTTGGTGGTTCCAATCAAAATAAAATGTTAACATTAAGTCCGGTTGGTGCCATCAATCAGAACAAAAATATATATCATTGGACTAGGAATGTCCGGTCGAGACGCACATAAATAAAGCAATGAACCAATCATCGACCGGTATACCTTTTGATCCACGGACTTACCTCCCGTGTCGAGGTCGAGATGCCCATTGGTTCCCATGGGTGTTTTGATGGGCTTGGCATCCTTCATCCCAAACTTGTTTAGAATGTCTTGAGTGTATTTTGTTTGGCTAATGAAGGTGCCCTCTTGAAGTTGCTTTACTTGGAATCCTAAGAAATACTTCAACTCCCCCATCATAGACATCTCAAATTTGTGTGTCATAATCCTACTAAACTCTTCACATGTAGACTCGTTAGTAGACCCAAATATAATATCATCAACATAAATTTGGCATACAAACAAGTCATTTTCAAGAGTTTTAGTAAAGAGTGTAGGATCGGCTTTTCCGACTTTGAAGCCATTTGCAATAAGGAAATCTCTAAGGCATTCATACCATGCTCTTGGGGCTTGCTTGAGCCCATAAAGCGCCTTAGAGAGCCTATAGACATGGTTAGGATACTCACTGTCTTCAAAGCCGGGAGGTTGCTCAACATAGACCTCTTCCTTGATTGGCCCATTGAGGAAGACACTTTTCACGTCCATTTGATAAAGCTTAAAGCCATGGTAAGTAGCATAGGCTAATAATATGCGAATTGACTCAAGCCTAGCTACGGGTGCATAGGTTTCACCGAAATCCAAACCTTCGACTTGGGAGTATCCCTTGGCCACAAGTCGAGCTTTGTTCCTTGTCACCACACCATGCTCATCTTGCTTGTTGCGGAAGACCCATTTGGTTCCTACAACATTTTGGTTAGGACGTGGAACTAAATGCCATACCTCATTTCTAGTGAAGTTGTTGAGCTCCTCTTGCATTGCCACCACCCAATCCGAATCTTGTAGTGCTTCCTCCACCCTGTGTGGCTCAATAGAGGAAACAAACGAGTAATGTTCACAAAAATGTGCAATACGAGATCTAGTAGTTACCCCCTTATGAATGTCGCCGAGGATGATGTCAACGGGGTGATCTCGTTGGATTGCTTGGTGGACTCTTGGGTGTGGCGGCCTTTGCTCTTCATCCTCCTTGTCTTGATCGTTTACATCTCCCCCTTGATCATTGCCGTCATCTTGAGGTGGCTCATTTGCTTGATCTTCTACTTCATCAACTTGAGCTTCATCCTCATTTTGAGTCGGTGGAGATGCTAGCGTGGAGGAGGATGGTTGATCTTGTGCATGTGGAGGCTCTTCGGATTCCTTAGGACACACATCCCCAATAGACATGTTCCTTAGAGCTATGCATGGAGCCTGTTCTTCACCTATCTCATCAAGATCAACTTGCTCTACTTGAGAGCCGTTAGTCTCATCAAACACAACGTCACATGAGACTTCAACTAGTCCAGTGGACTTGTTAAAGACTCTATATGCCCTTGTGTTTGAGTCATAACCAAGTAAAAAACCTTCTACAGTCTTAGGAGCAAATTTAGATTTTCTACCTCTTTTAACCAGAATAAAACATTTGCTACCAAAGACTCTAAAATAAGAAATATTGGGCTTTTTACCGGTTAGGAGTTCATAGGATGTCTTCTTGAGGATTCGGTGAAGATATAACCGGTTGATGGCGTAGCAGGCGGTGTTGACCGCCTCGGCCCAAAACCGATCCGAAGTCTTGTACTCATCAAGCATGGTCCTTGCCATGTCCAAAAGAGTTCGATTCTTCCTCTCCACTACACCATTTTGTTGAGGGGTGTAGGGAGAAGAGAACTCATGCTTGACTCCCTCCTCCTCAAGGAAGCCTTCAATTTGAGAGTTCTTGAACTCCGTCCCATTGTCGCTTCTAATTTTCTTGATTCTTAAGCCGAACTCATTTTGAGCCCGTCTCAAGAATCCCTTTAAGGTTTCTTGGGTATGAGATTTTTCCTGCAAAAAGAACACCCAAGTGAAGCGAGAATAATCATCCACAACAACTAGACAGTACTTACTCCCGCCGATGCTTATGTAAGCAATCGGGCCGAATAGATCCATGTGTAGGAGCTCCAGTGGCCTGTCGGTCGTCATGATGTTCTTGTGTGGATGATGAGTGCCAACTTGCTTCCCGGCTTGGCATGCGCTACAAATCCTGTCTTTCTCAAAATGAACATTGGTTAGTCCTAAAATGTGTTCTCCCTTTAGAAGCTTATGAAGATTCTTCATTCCAACATGGGCTAGTCGGCGGTGCCAGAGCCAACCCAAGTTAGTCTTAGCAACCAAGCAAGTGTCGAGTTCAGCTCTATCAAAATCTACCAAGTATAGCTGACCCTCTAACACTCCCTTGAATGCTATTGAATCGTCACTTCTTCTAAAGACAGTAACACCTATATCAGTGAATAGACAGTTGTAGCCCATTTGACATAATTGTGAAACGGAAAGCAAATTGTAATCTAATGAATCAACAAGAAAAACATTGGAAATGGAATGGTCAGGTGAAATAGCAATTTTACCCAAACCTTTGACCAAACCTTGATTTCCATCCCCGAATGTGATCGCTCTTTGGGGATCTTGGTTTGTCTCATATGAGGAGAACATCTTCTTCTCCCCTGTCATGTGGTTTGTGCACCCGCTGTCGAGTATCCAACTTGAGCCCCCGGATGCATAAACCTACAAAACAATTTTAGTTCTTGACTTTAGGTACCCAAACGGTTTTGGGTCCTTTGGCATTAGACACAAGAACTTTGGGTACCCAAACACAAGTCTTTGACCCTTTGTGTTTGCCCCCAACAAACTTGGCAACTACTTTGCCGGATTTGTTAGTAAGCACATAAGAAGCATCAAAAGTTTTAAATGAAATGGCCTGATCATTTGATGCATTAGGAGCTTTCTTTCTAGGCAACTTGGCACGGGTTGGTTGCCTAGAGCTAGATGTCTCACCCTTATACATAAAAGCATGATTAGGGCCAGAGTGAGACTTCCTAGAATGAATTCTCCTAATTTTGCTCTCGGGATAACCGGCAGGGTATAAAATGTAACCCTCGTTATCCTGAGGCATGGGAGCCTTACCCTTAACAAAATTAGACAATCTTTTAGGAGGGGCACTAATTTTGACATTGTCTCCCCTTTGGAAGCCAATGCCATCATTAATGCCAGGGCTTCTCCCATTATAAAGCATGCTACGAGCAAATTTAAATTTCTCATTTTCTAAGTTGTGCTCGGCAATTTTAGCATCTAGTTTTGCTATATGATCATTTTGTTGTTTAATTAAAGCCATATGATCATGAATAGCATTAACATCAACATCTCTACATCTAGTACAAATAGATACATGCTCAACAATAGATGTAGAGGGTTTGCAAGAATTAAGTTCAACAATCTTAGCATGAAGAATATCATTTTTATCTCTAAGATCGGAAACTGTAACTTTGCAAACATCATAATCTTTAGCCTTAGCAATTAAGTTGTCATTTTCTGCTCTAAGGCTAGCAAGAGAAATATTCAATTCTTCAATCCTAGCAAGCAAATCATCATCATTATTTTTAGGATTGAAAGTTGAACCAATGCAAACATGAGAATCAACCTTAGCATTTAAACTAGCATTTTCATTCCTAAGGTTGTCAATCATCTCACGGCAAGTGCTTAGCTCACTAGATAATTTTTCACATTTTTCTACTTCTAGAGCATAAGCCTTTTTAACCTTAACATGTTTCTTGTTTTCTTTAATTAGACAATCCTCTTGGGAGTCCAAAAGGTCATCCTTTTCATGAATAGCACTAATCAATTCATTTAGTTTTTCTTTTTGCTCCATGTTAAGATTGGCAAAGAGAACACGCAAACTATCCTCCTCATCACTATTATTATCATCACTAGAAGACTCATATTTAGTGGAGGAGTTAGATTTAACCTTCTTCCGTTTGCCATCCTTTGCCATGAGGCACTTGTGGCCGACGTTGGGGAAGAGAAGTCCCTTGGTGACGGCGATGTTGGCGGCGTCCTCGTCGTCGGAGGAGTCGCTTGAGCTTTTGTCGGAGTCCCACTCCCGACAAACATGGGCATCGCCGCCCTTCTTCTTGTAGTACTTCTTCTTCTCCTTTCTTCTCCCCTTCTTGTCGTCGCCCCTGTCACTATCACTTGATAATGGACATTTAGCAATAAAGTGACCGGGCTTACCACACTTGTAGCAAACCTTCTTGGAGCGGGACTTGTAGTCTTTCCCTCTCCTTTGTTTGAGGATTTGTCGGAAGCTCTTGATGACGAGCGCCATTTCCTCATTGTCGAGCTTGGAGGCGTCGATTGGTTGTCGACTTGGTGTAGCCTCCTCCTTCTTTTCCTCCGTGGCCTTGAATGCGACGGGTTGAGCTTCGGATGTGGTGGAATCATCGAGCTCGTTGATCTTCCTTGAGCCTTCGATCATGCACTCAAAACTTACAAAATTCCCGATAACTTCCTCGGGGGTCATTTTAGTATATCTAGGATTACCACGAATTAATTGAACTTGAGTGGGGTTAAGGAAAATGAGAGATCTTAGAATAACCTTAACCATTTCGTGGTCGTCCCACTTGACGCTCCCGAGGTTGCGCACTTGGTTCACCAAAGTCTTGAGCCGGTTGTACATGTGTTGTGGCTCTTCCCCTTTTCGAAGCCGGAACCGACCGAGCTCCCCCTCGATCATTTCCCGCTTGGTGATCTTGGTGAGCTCATCTCCTTCGTGCGCGGTTTTGAGCACATCCCAAACCTCCTTGGCGCTCTTCAACCCTTGAACTTTGTTGTACTCCTCTCTACTTAAAGAGGCGAGGAGTATTGTTGTCGCTTGAGAGTTGAAGTGCTCGATTTGGGCCACCTCATCCTCATCATAGTCTTTATCCCCTACGGATGGTACCTGTGCACCAAACTCAATAACATCCCATATACTTTTGTGGAGTGAGGTTAGATGAAATCGCATTAAATCACTCCACCTAGCATAATCTTCACCATCGAAAGTTGGTGGTTTGCCTAATGGGACGGAAAGTAAAGGTGCATTTTTAGAAATGCGAGGGTAATGTAGGGGGATCTTACTAAACTTCTTACGCTCTTGGCGTTTCGAAGTTACGGAGGGCGCATCGGAGTCGGAGGTCGATGTTGATGAAGTGTCGGTCTCGTAGTAGACCACTTTCCTCATCCTTTTGTGCTTGTCTCCTCTCCGATGTGGCTTGTGGGAGGAAGATCTCTCCTTCTTCTCTTTGTGGTGCGAAGAAGATTTCTTCTCCTTCCCTTTGTTGGAGGAGCTCTTCTTCTTCTCCTTCCTCTTGGTGCGGGACTCTTCCGATGAAGTGCTCCCGTGGCTTGTAGTGGGCTTTTCGCCGGTCTCCATCTCCTTCTTGGCGTGATCTCCCGACATCACTTCGAGCGGTTAGGCTCTAATGAAGCACCGGGCTTTGATACCAATTGAAAGTCGCCTAGAGGGGGGTGAATAGGGCGAAACTGAAATTCTCAAAAATAATCACAACTACAAGCCGGGTTAGCGTTAGAAATATAAACGAGTCCGCGAGAGAGGGAGCAAAACAAATCGCAAGCAAATGAAGAGTGTGACACGCGGATTTGTTTTACCGAGGTTCGGTTCTTGCAAACCTACTCCCCGTTGAGGAGGCCACAAAGGCCGGGTCTCTTTCAACCCTTCCCTCTCTCAATCGGTCCCTCGGACCGAGTGAGCTTCTCTTCTCAAATCACTTGGGAATCAAACTTCCCACAAGGACCACCACACAATTGGTGTCTCTTGCCTCAATTACAAGTGAGTGTTTGATCACAAGAAAGAATCAAGAAAGAAAAGAAGCGATCCAAGCGCAAGAGCTCAAATGAACACTACAAATCACTCTCTCTAGTCACTAGGGTTTTGAATGGGATTGGGAGAGGATTTGATCTCTTGTTGGTGTGCTTTACAATGAATGCTAGCTCTTGTATAGTGGTTGGAAGCTGGAAAACTTGGATGCAATGAATGGTGGGGTGGTTGGGGTATTTATAGCCCCAACCACCAAAAGTGGCCGTTGGGAGGCTGTCTGCTCGATGGCGCACCGGACAGTCCGGTGCACACCGAACAGTCCGGTGCCCCCTGCCACGTCATCACTGCCGTTGGATTCTGACCGTTGGAGCTTCTGACTTGTGGGACCGCCTGGGTGTCCGGTGCACACCGGACAGGTACTGTTTGCTGTCCGGTGTGCCAGTATGGGCGCGCCTGACTTCTGCGCGCGCAGAGCGCGCATTAAATGCGCGGCAGAGAGCCGTTGGCGCGGAGATAGCCGTTGCTCCGGAGTCGCACCGGACAGTCCGGTGCACACCGGACAGTCCGGTGAATTATAGCGGACTATCCGTTGGAGTTTCCCGAAGCTGGCGAGTTCCTGAGGCCGCTTTTCCATGGCGCACCGGACACTGTCCGGTGTACACCGGACAGTCCGGTGAATTATAGCGCGAGTGCCTCTGGAAATTCCCGAAGGTGGCGAGTTGGTGTTGGAGTCCTCTGGTGCACCGGACATGTCCGGTGGTGCACCGGACACTGTCCGGTGGCACACCGGACAGTCCGGTGCGCCAAACCAGAGGTGCCTTCGGTTGGCCCTTTGCTCCTTTGTTGAATCCAAAATTTGATCTTATTATTGGCTAAGTGTGAACCTTTGACACCTGTATAACTTATACACTAGAGCAAACTAGTTAGTCCAATTATTTGTGTTGGGCAATTCAACCACCAAAATTATTTAGGAACTAGGTGTAAGCCTAATTCCCTTTCAGTAATACCCTACTCCACTGTGCGTGGTATTGCTGATGCTCGAGAGCTTGGAGAATTTCCCGAGGGTCTAAGTTGGCTTGAGAGAACTTGCCTTGTAACGCCGTGTGCCTTCCCTTTTATAGCTCAAGGGGGGCACTTACAAGGGTGCTGAGCCCCGACATGTGGGCCCAGGAACATAATGGATGGAATACCTAGAGCAACTAATGCATGTGACATCTGTGCAATCTCCAGGCCCAAGTTGTTCGCAGCACGAGCAGCGTTGACATGCGGCGGCGACTTCCTTGGTAACGTACGAGTAATGATGGGCGTGGTGCAAGCGACAGTATGGGCGTGCAGTCTGCCAGTGGAACGGACAGGCATGCCGCCTGTGGGATGGACAGGTCGCTGCCTGCCAGCGAAATGGACAGGTCTCATTAAATGCGGAGGCGACGCATCACTTGCCAGTGGAATGGACAGGCACGCCACCTGCGGAATGGACAGGGCTCATTAAATGCCGAGGGGGCACATCGCCTGTCAGCGGGATGGATAGGTGGTGCGCCTTATTCGCAATAAACACAACAGCATTGTACATCCGGCGGCTTCTGACACAGCCGTCGAAAATAACGCTATTTCTGGCGGCTTCTGACACAGCCGCCGAAAATAAGCAGTTATTTTCGGCGGCTGCCCCCTGGCCACCGAAAATTAAAAGTTTAAAACGGTCCCGACGCATCTTCTCTGTTTCTTTCTGTCTTCCTTACCCGCCCGCGCCGCCTCTTGCCTCCAGCCGTCGCGCCGCCGTTCCCGGCTGTCCCCGCGCTGCCGCTCCCCGGCCGGCCAGCGCCGCCGGTCCCGGGCCGCCCCCGCGCCGCGCAGCACCCCCTGCGCGGGACTCCGGCCGAGGCTGCCGTCGCCGCGAGCCACCACCGTCGCCCCGAGCCATCATCGTCGATCGCCGTCGTTCAAAGCCCCGAGCCGCCACCGTCGTGGAACCACTCCACCGTCGTCGCCAAGCTCTTCCCCGTCGTAAGGTATTTTTGCGTTTTTTATTCCATATTTTCGGCGGCCGTTATTGAATTACCGCCGAAATTAGTATATATTTATAATTGTGTTCGTTTGATTAGTTGTGTGATTAGTATTATTGTTTAGTGGTATGTGTGGTTTAGAGATTAGAGGTATATTGCATTTAGTCATTAATTTTATATTAATATGTGGTACTAATTATATTATTAGCTTTAATAGTATATTATATTGGTATGTATAATAGTTGCATAATTAGTGTATGTGGTACTTAGTTTGATTTGATTAGTATTATATCATTGTTTGTTTTGTATATAAGTAATATTATTTAGTGGCAGCGAATTTATGATGCCAAATTTTTTTTGGGTCCTGCTAGGTTCATGTGGGTTTAGAAACCTATCCATGTCTATACATGTAGGACCGATACACTAGACGAAGTTAAATAATTTTTTCACGATATGGTTCCGTTTAACAGTCTCAGGAATGGCTGCCGATCGTGCATGGATGTACAATGGTTGGAGTAGGAATGTACGTCATTCTGATGATTGGGTAGCCAAGACCAAAGATTTTGTGGACCACGTATTCGCCTTGTCCTTAACCGGCACTGTCAGATGCCCTTATAGGCGGCACGAAAATAGTATATTTCTTAATAAGGAAAGAGTTAGCCTAGATCTTTGTCAGTTTGGATTTATGCTCGGATTTGAGGTGTGGGAACATCATGGTGAGGTAGTACCCAACCGGAATGTAGAAGAGGAGGAGAACAATGATTGGGCTGGCGATGATGCGATGCATGAGATGCTAGATTCGCTACATCCAGAATTCAACCTAAGCTCCAAGGATCCTGCCACACCAGAGGTTTCCAGATTTTTTAAACTACTAAAAGACTCTGAAGAGCCGTTGCATGAACACACAGATGTGAGTATACTCGCTTTTGTTACTCGGCTCATGGCCATTAAGTCCAAGTACATTTTCTCGAACAATTGTTACAATGAGATTTTAAAGTTATTAGGAGATGTGCTCCCAAAGCCCAATAAGTTGCCTAAAGACATGTACCAATCAAAGACAATTATCAAAGGTCTCGGTATGGATTATGAGAAGATTGATGTGTGCAAAAATAATTGTATGCTTTTCATGAAGGAGCATGCGGAAGAGAAAAAATGTCTGAAATGTGGACAATCTAGATTTGTGGAAGTTGTTAATGATGAGGGTGAGAAGGTGATGACAGGTGTTGCACATAAGCAGCTCCGCTACTTGCCACTAACTCCTCGAGTGAAACGGATGTTTCTATCTAAAAAAACCGCTATGCACATGCGATGGCACAAAGAAGGTGTCCGTGATAACGATGACCTAATCGTGCACCCTTCAGATGGGGATGCATGGAAGGCTCTCGACACGTTTGATCCCGAGTTTGCAGCTGATCCGAGGAATGTTCGAATCGGCCTCGCGACCGATGGCTTCACACCTTTTGGTCAAATGGCATCATCATACTCATGTTGGCCCGTCTTTGTTATTCCATACAACCTTCCACCTTCTCTTTGTATGAAATATGAATTTATATTTCTTTGCTTAATCATTCCTGGCCTAGACTATCCTGGAAAGAACCTCAATGTCATGTTAAAACCCTTGATTGAAGAGTTGAAGGAGCTTTGGAAAGGTGTTGAAGCATACGATGTTTTTACAAAACAGATATTCAAACTTCGAGTTGCGTATTTGTGGTCGGTGCATGACTTCATGGCGTATGCTATTTTTACCGGTTGGAGTACACATGGTAGATTGACATGTCCATATTGCGGTTCAGATACAGATTGCTTCCGTCTTGCTCATGGTGGAAAGATCACTTACTTCGATTGTCATCGACACTGGTTGCCCAGGAAACGCCCCTTTAGGAGCGATAAGAAAAACTTTATAAAGAACACTGTGGTCACCAAAGGTCCGCCTAAACGTCTTAACGCGGCAGAAATATATGCTCAGCTGAACAACCTTGTCCTAAATGAAAAGGGGGACAAGTACGAAGGATTCAGAGTGGACCACAACTGGACACATATATGTGGTCTCTGGGAGCTCCCTTATATGTCGTCATTGATTCTTGTGCACAACATTGATGTCATGCACCAAGAAAGTAATGTTGTTGAAGCCCTCATACACACCTGCATGCATTTTGACAAAACAAAGGACAATCTGAAAGCTCGAAGAGATCTAGTAATGCTTTGTGACCGACCAACCCAAGTGCTCAATGACAACGGTAAGCCGCCACGTGCCTTGTTCTGTCTTACCTCTAAAGACAAGATCGAGGTAATGAGATGGATGAAAAAAATTAAATTTCCCGATGGTTATGCTACGGGCTTGAAAAGAGCTGTGAATTTGAAAACGGGAAAACTAACTGGGTTAAAGAGCCATGACTTCCATATATTAATGGAGAGAATTATCCCTGTCATGTTTCGTGGTTATATGCCCGACGCCATGTGGAAAGCAATAGCTGAGCTAAGTTATTTCTACAGGCAGATCTGTGCCAAAGAAATAAGTAAAAATATGATGGAGAAGTTGGAGAAACAAATACCAGTGTTGTTATGCAAGCTAGAAAAAATATTCCCACCTGGATTCTTCAATCCGATGGAGCATCTACTTATTCACATTCCATATGAGGCAAAGGTTGGTGGACCTGTACAATATAGGTGGATGTATCACATTGAACGTGCACTCAAAAACCTGCGAGGCATGGTTCGAAATAAGGCTAGAGTAGAAGGATGCATCGCTGAAGCTTTTTTGCTAAAGGAGGTTTCATACTTCACGAGTGTGTATTTCGCAGAGGAACATAATGTCTATGCTGCTACCATGCGATACAATGTCGATGAGGAACCTCCTGTCAGTGATCTCAACATTTTCCAATGAAGAGGCACAAGTACTAGTAAGGGCACGTTCTACCACCTTAGCATGGATGAAAGAATGTCCGCATTGCTATACATGTACTCTAATATGGAAGAGATGGAGCCATATTTCATGTAAGTCTTTATTTTACCCCTTAATTTCTTTACCAAAGGAGCCATATTTAATTACTTATTTGTCGTACAGTAAGTTCGACGAGGAAAATTGGACTTATTCCCATCAGCCTACAAGCAAACAACTAGATATTATGCGACGACATGGGAGGCAAGGAAGATCTAATTTTGTTGACTGGTTTCGCGAGCATGTAAACTCTTTATATTCCTTACTTTCATGTCATTTAGCCTTTTACGCGAGATAGTCATTTTAACTGTATATTATTTGCAGTGCACAAAGACTCCTAACATACACGAGGACTTGAGATAGCTATCTTATGGGACGGTCACTTGCAGAACATTTGGTCGATACGATGTGAATGGCTTTCGTTTTCGTTCAGACCAATTTGAAAAGTCTCGTCCTCGTGCAGCCACACGTAACACTAGAGTTCTGACTAGGGCACTCGATGCACTCGGCAGAGAAACTAATTATTATGGCATCATTCAAAACATCCTAGAGTTTAATTTTGCAGGGAACAAACCTTTGAAATTAGTATTCTTTCTATGTGATTGGTTTGACAGCACTAATGGGATTAGACAAAGTCAATATGGTATAACTGAAGTAAAGCACAAGGAACGACTTCGAGGCCATGATAATTTTATCCTTGCACACCAGTGCGAGCAGGTCTACTATATGTCGTACCCAAATCCGAAGTTTGAAGCATGGCGGGTAGTTCATAAGGTGAACCCTAGGGAACGTTTACATACTCCTTGCACTGCTGGTTATCAATTCGAAGACGAACAGGCCGATGATGTTTATCAAGAAGAAGAATTGCCAACTACTTTTACTATCGATGAGGGTGTTGCATTGAACTCACTAGTCGGAGACTATAACGATGTCACTACTGATGAGTGTGTTGCACCGAAACGAAAACGAAATCCAAGGAACAAAAAAGCCACATTGCGAGCTTTGGATCGAAGAAGACTCCTTGATCGTGATTCTGATGAATTTTGATGTGTAATGCAAAATTTCATATTATGTGATGTATTATTTGATTTTTTATTAGTTCACTTAATTTTATGGAGCTAATACATTTAATGTTTTTCTATTGAACAGGATGAGTGGTAGGAATAAACCAAAGCGCACTGCTAGGGGGTTTCTTAATGCGGCTAGCAGGATACTCCCTGGTGCACGTTCCCTTTTCCAAGGGAGTTCTTCTAGCCAGAGCAGACAGGAGGCGTTGCTGAGACACGCTCGGCCAGAACTACGTGATACACCTATCGCTCTACAACGGAGTACCGATGTAAATGTTTGTGTAATTGATCTTATTTGTCAGTCACTTATGTAATTGATCTTATGTAAATGTTTATGTAAATTTTTACGTGTCTCTATTTCATGTCCATAGGAAGAGGAGGACGACGAGGAGGAGGTGCAACACCATGAGGAGGAGGACGAGGAGGAGGTGCAACACCATGAGGAGGAGGACGAGCAGGCCCATGAGGGCATAGATGCTGAGGCGGATGACGATACCACCGAGGCTCCTGTCATTCGACGAAGGGGCACTCGGAAGGGCCACTTTGTCCTACCTCCGTTAGCGCCTGCACAATCTGAAGCTCGAGTACTGATCATCCCGGTTGGTGATAGGTACTCACGTTTGGCCACTTTGTTCTTACTTATTTGTTTATTTTACACTATATATATGACATGACTTTCTTGTTTTTTTGTCATGCAGCCAATGGGAAGACACGTCATTTGACGGTCGAGGTCACCATAGACAGGTTAATCAAGTCTTAGGTAACCTCTGTCGTCTACATAACCCAGGAATTGTCACTGACCCAAAAGGTGTGGTGGTTCCTTGCACTAGCTGGTCGCACTTCACACTAGCTCCACATGCTACATATGGAACAACCCAAGGGGCCATCAAGCACGACTTTTGGGAAATTTTTTCGAACTAACATATATTTGTTGTTTCAACCTAACATTTATTAGTTGTTTTTGAACTAATTTTATTTTCGATGTTGGACAGAGACGCTATCGTGTGGAACCTGAGGCTCAAGAGCATGCAGACCGAGTATTAGAGAAAAATGCGAAAAAGGTGTGCAGGGATGCATTTTCCAATGCTCGTCTACAGGTTGTGAACGCGTACATGAAGCGCCGAGGTCATTCTATCAACAACTTTCGACAATATTCAGATGTCTACTTGACTGTAGACCAGTACATGGAGGTAAAAATCTAATTTAACAGCTCATTAAGATGTGAATGTAATTTTGAGCTAACGCTTTATATGCAGGTAACTCTTCCATGGATGGAACACCGGCCGCAGGCTTACAAGGCTTTGTGTGAGATATGGGCTTCGCCCGAGTGGATTGAGAAATCAAACAGAAATCGACATAGGCAGTGCCATCAGTAGGACGAGGACGATGATGAGGTCGTAGTCAACCATACCTATGGGGCTGATGGACACATTCGGTTGGCTAAGCGAATGGTGAGTATGTAGTATTCTGTTTTACTCAGAAATGAAACAGGATTGAACTCATATATTTGCAGGAGGCTCAAACTGGAGTTGTACCGAGCCCAATCGATGTTTATAGGAGAGGGCATCGAGCGAAAAACAGTGAAATCTCCGATGAGCTGTGTAGTCAAGCGACTGTTGAGCGTATGGTTAGTTGTTGTTATGATTAATATTTTCTTGTCATATAGCTATAAATTACATGTGTGTTGAACCTTCATATTGTATTGCAGGAGACATACGGGCAGGAGATGGTTAAGAAGTATGGAGAAGACTACGATTGGCGAGGAGCGCCTACCATCGACGCTGAAGTTGTGCATTCACTTGGAGGCAAGGCGCATGGACGGTATGAACTTGTGAATTGTTTTCAATAATATTGGAACTACGACCGAATAGCTAATTTTCTTGTTTTTCAAGATATTCTATGTTTACCGGTGTTATCGATTCGACGGAGTTACGTTCTCGTGGCGGCTCTTCGTCGCAGGCGGGCTGTGGTAGTAGCAGCCGTAGTCGCCGCTCTGTATCTAGCATGGAGGAAGCTATGAGGGAGCAGCAAGAAAAGTTTCGTGAAGAGCTGCGGCAACAACAAATGTCATTTCTCCAACAGCAATCAGAGTACATGGCTGCTTACAACGCACAGGCGCAACAAGCAATGAACGTGAGTGTCTTATTTATTGTCAACACGCTCGATATTGGTTCTATAACTAATATATTATATTTGCAACAGTCTTGGTTTCCACAGCAGGCACAGCAGCAACCATTTGTTTTCCCTCAATTTCAGCCGCCGATGCCTCAGTGGGGATTATATGCTCCGCCACCTCCACCTCCACATCAGGTTATTCAATTTAGTTAAGACTTGTCGTTTGTATCAACCTAATTTCAAATCTTTACTAAACTTGATTTTGTAGGGATCCGGGGTCATGGGCCACAACACGCCACCACCGGTCATACCAGCACCAGGAGGAGCTTATGCAGAGGAGGGAGCTTATGCATGAGAGGTTAGTTTGAGAAACAATTTGTTTGAATAGTCGTTATTATACATGTAACCAATGTCGTTATTAATGTCTTCTTTTTTCTTTAGGATCCAAACCCGTCACACGACTTCGTCAACCAGTTCTTGGCTTCTGGAGGTAGTGGACACAACTCCAACGACCCCGATATGTGATTAAGTTAGCTTTGTGTCGTACTGTGCGTTGTAATGAACTATTTGTGAATTTTATGTTTGTATGGACTATTTGTGGACTTTATATTTGTATGGACTCAAGTTTTATGTTGTGAACTCAAGTATGAATTTTCTGTTATTGTATGGAATTTCTGTTATTATATGAATTTTGTATGAAATTCTGTTATTTTTCGCATTTTTTTCAATTTTTTTTTTCAGAATTAATTTCTGGCGGCTGACTACGTGGCCGCCGAAAATAATCTGTTATTTTCGGCGGCCAGGGAGCCAGTCGCCGGAAATAAGCTGTTTTCGGCGGATAGGTCCTGGCCGCCGAAAATAAAGCCTTATTTTCGGCCGGTTTTTTGGCGGCCAGAAGCCGCCGAAAATAAGTCCTTTGCCGCCGAAAATAGGTTATTTTAGGCGGCAAAGGGCTTATTTTCGGCGGCTTCTGGCCGCCGAAAATGCCCGTAGCTCTTGTAGTGAAATGCAGGGGCCGCGTAACCCGGAGGCCTTACGTCAAGCTCCGCCCGTTGGCTTACGTCACGCGCGGTTGGCCACGTGGCAGCATCGGGTCTTTGCCTAGGCGGGAAGCAGTAGCGCGTGCGGACAGGTCCGCACCAGACTGGGTCTGGACACATGTCGACACTGGACCCCTGCCTAGGTCCTATTCACGGCCCGGGTATGTTCTGTCCTAGGACATTGGGACCCCTGTGGGTGGCCCGGACCCCATACGGGGGGGTCCGGATCCCATTCCAGGGGTCCGGCTGGCGCAAGTGGAGGTCCGGGACCAACCCTAGAGGTCCGGCCTGTATATCTGGGGGTCCAGGACCAACATTGGGGGTCCGAACTGTATATCTAGGGGTCTGGCACTCTCCCGTGGGGTCCGGACTCACTGTTGATGCTTTGGAGTATACCACCTTCTCTGGACATGTGGCGGCTTCGGACCCGCCATGTGGCGGGGTCGGGCGCTGCTGTGGACCCAAAGTAGCCGCTCGCGACTGGGGCGAGGCACAGCTTGGTCCCACACAGCTCTTCTGCCACGCTACTAAGGGATAGCCACGTGGGTTCTGCGTCTTTGTACAGTAGCAGGGGGTACCCTAGTTTCAGAGTACCGACAGTGGCCCCCGGGCCCACCTCAGGGGAGGATGCGAGCCTGCAGGTGGGGCCAAAACTTGTACTTCGCGTCAACATGGCATGACCGGTGACCGGGGCGCCACCTCATCGCGCGCCGCATTAACTCAGCGCATCTGGTGACACACGTGCTGTCAGTCCGCCCTCGGTCACGTCAACTGCCACACGTGTCCCCGCGGCTGACTGACCCATGGCCCCACATCTGGCGGTTCCATTGGGCCACGCACGGGGCGCCTTGTTGCCGCTGCCTCAGTTAAAAATATTCCCCTGCAGTGGCCCCAAGGCGGTGCGCGCTCGTGCGCGGCGGTTCGCTCCTTGCGCGGCAGTTCGCCTTCTTCGTACTCGGAGACCGGCGCACCAGCTGCATGACTCGTGGGCCCGGGCCCCCATGTCAGAGACTGGGTCGCTTGGTCGCTAGGTGCGTGTCGAACGGAATTTCCTGGGGCACGAGCAGGAGAGTCTTCCTTGAAAAGGGATTCACCCCGCGTGCGACAGTTACGCTTTCGCATTCTCTCCAACTGCTACGCCCTTTCGCCTTCGAGCCCTCTGCGCCCCTATGCATTCGTGCTCTTCTGCTTTCCGCCGCCGTAGTCGTCATGGCCTCGCTGGTTCATCCCGAGCATTTCCAGTCCGAGGGGGCACTCAACCTGGTGCGCAACCTGCTCGGATGGAACGCGCCGGCATTCGCTGGACGGATCCGCGCCGGCGCCACTCCCCTCGGCGATCTCACCGTCGGGGAGTTCGTGCTCTTCGTCTCCTACCTCTCCTGCGGGTTGGTGCTGCCGATCTCGCCTTTCTTCCTGCTGCTACTGGACGAGCTCAGCCTTCAGCTTCAGCACCTCACCCCCCACTCCATCCTCCACGCGGCCATCTTTGCCCACCTGTGCGAGATGTTCATGGGGGTGGCGCCCTACACCTCCCTCTTCCGCCATTTCTTTATGCTGGTGAAGTTGGGGAAGGCGAAGGACCACCTCGGCGCCTACTACTTCCAGACGAGGCCGGATTCGGCCGGCGCCTACATCTCCTCCCTTGGTGGCGTGAGGTAGGAAAACTAGCGCGCTGACTGGGTGATCGTCAGCACCGAGGCCAACGACTGCCTCGCGCTGCCGAGCGACGGGCCAAGGCTCGGCCGGAAGCAATGGAGGGCCAAGACATCGTTGGCGCCGGAGTTCGAGCCCGTTCTGGATAGGATCAAGAGCTTGGCGGCGAACGACCTAACGTCGATGCACGTGGTTGGGGACTTCCTGAAGCGCCGGATCGCACCGCTGCAGCAGAGGGCGCGCCTATGTTGCTGGTTTACCGGCTCGAACAACATCGACTGAATCTAGCGTGGGCCAGGCACCGACTTGTCCTAGGAGGACTGGAAGTCCTAGTGAAGGGGGTCACTGGTGAGTCCTTCATCCCTGAGTAAAAGCCATGCCGGAAGGCCTTACTGACCAGCGTGCGGGATGAGGAATGACTTCTGCACTCTCCTCCATGGATCTCCGTGAGCAACTCATGACCCTCCTCCTAGGTAATGCATCACATGAGAATGTCATTGGCGCCGCGGCGGTAGAGTTCCCCTTCCACCACCGTGTGTCGTTTAGCCAACCGCACTATGCGCTCTGTGGACACATGATCTTCAGGAAGGATGTTTTCCTTTAGGTAGTCCCAGATCTTGGAGATCCATGCATCGGGACCACTCTGAGATACTGGCTGTGGCGCTAAGGGATAGGCAGGACCCCCTATAGCACACATAGTCTTTGGTGGGTTCTGTAGATGTAACGCCACTAGGACCGCTAGCTTCGAGGTGCTAGTCTCGCCCCCTTCGCCTAGTTCGGCAGGCTAGGCGGTGGGTCTCAGCAGCCGTCTTTCGAAGACGCCCTCGGGCACGGGTGCCCAAGTTGATGCCCTCACAGAGAGGTCATCTGCCGCTGAGTTGTCAGCCTGAGGAACATGTTGCAATTCTAGGGCCGTGAAGTCCTTCTCTGGCTTCCTTACGTGGAGGAGGTAAGCTGCGAGCCTGGGCTCATTGCAGCTACATTCCCCGCGGACTTGCTTGATGATCAGCTGGGAGTCCCCTTCACGAGGAGCTGGCGGATCCCCAGGGATAGGGTGGCCATCAGGCCGAAGATCAATGCCTCGTACTCTACCATATTGTTGGTGGCCTTGAACTCAAGGTGCACCATGTACTTCACTTGATCTCCGCTTGGGTCGATGAGGACCACCCCGGCCCTGCCAACTTGCTGACGGGCGAATCCGTCGAAAAAGAGCATCCAGTGGGGCTCGGTGAAGACCGGACCCCTGGGCTCCGCGGGTGTGGGGTTCGAATCGGGATCCGGACCCCCAGGGGCGTTCGGGGGAGGCATCCACTCCATGATAAAGTCAGCTAGGACCTAGCTCTTGATGGCGTGGCGAGGCTGGAAGTCCAGCTAGAACTCAGCAAGCTCTGCGGCCTACTTGGCGATGTTGCCTGTGGCGTTAGAGTTGTGGAGGATGGCCCTTAATGGAAAGGAGGTCACCACCACAACCTCGTGTGCCTAGAAATAGTGGCGCAGCTTCCTGGACGCTACAAGTACAGCATAGAGGAGCTTGTGCGTCTCAAGGTATCTGGTCTTTGCCTCATGGAGGACCTCGCTGACGTAGTAGACCGGCTTCTGAACGGTCCGGACCTCTGTAGCTAGTCCCGAGTCCTTAGGTTCCCGGCCTTCTTGTGCCGCCCTTTCAACGACCAGCACCATGCTCAGCGCTTCTGGAGCCGCCGCCATGTACAAGTACAGCGGCTCCCCTGGCTCTAGAGCTACAAGGATCGGCAGGGACACAAGGTGCTGCTTCAACTCTTGGAAGGCACGTTCTGCCTCTTCGGTCCAAGAGAATGGACCGGATTTTCGTAGGAGCTTGAAGAAGGGTAGCGCTCTCTCAGCCAGCCTTGAAATGAAGCGGCTAAGGGCGGCTAATGACCCCGTAAACTTCTAGACATCCTTGATTCAGGCCGTAGGCCTCATTGCCTCGATTGCCCTGATCTTCTCTGGGTTTGCTTCGATGCCCCGGTACGAAACCAGGAACCCTAGCAACTTCCCTACGGAGACACCGAAGACAGACTTGTTTGGGTTCAGCTTTGTGCGGGTTGCCCGCAGCTTGTCAAAACTAGAGTCAAGTCTTCCACTAGGGTCGACCCTCTCTTAGTCTTGACCACGATGTCATCGACGTATACTTCCACCTTGTCCCTAATCAGGTCCCCAAAAGTCTTACTCATCGCCCGCACGAATGTTGGTAAGGCGTTTTTCAGATCGTAAGGCATAACAACATAGCAGTAAAGACCATCCACTGTTACAAAAGCGGTATGCTTCCTATCTTCCCTAGCCATCTGGATCTGGTGGAAACCAGAGTAGGCATCTAGAAATGACAATAGGTCGCACCCGGAGGTAGAGTCCACGATTTGATCTATCTGCAGAAGTGGATATGGGTCCTTAGGACAAGCCTTGTTTAGGCTTGTGTAGTCGATGCACATCCGAAGTTTCCCATTCGCCTTGGGGACGATGACCGGGTTGGCCAACCACACGGGGTGATGGACCTCTTCGATAAAGCCGGCGTCGAGCAGCTTCTGGACCTCTTGACGGATGAAGTCCTGCCGCTCAACAGACTGTCTCCGAGGCTTCTGACTCACCGGTCTGGCGTCAGGGTTGATCTTCAGATGGTGCTCGATCACCTCCCTGGGGATCCCAGGCATCTATGACGGCTCCCATGCGAACACGTCGGCATTTGCCTGGAGGAAGGCGACGAGCGCGAGTTCCTATTTTTCCCCCAGATCACCCGCAATGTGAGTGGTCTGGGGGAATCCATGCAGAGCCGGATGGCCTTGACGAGGACGTTGTCCGCCCCGGATGGCCGCAACTTTAGCACCTTGGCAGGCACCTTGGTACCAGAGGTCGAGGGGTCCTTCCCTCCATCGTCTGGGCGAGCAGCCTCCGCCGCCAGGGCGTGCAGCTTCTCGACCGCCGTCACCGCAGCGGCGCGGTCGCCCCGCATGGTGAGGACCCCAGCCGGGGACAGCATCTTGAGGACCAAATACCCATAATGGGCAATGACAATGAACCGGTACAGGATCGGCCTGCCAATGATGGCATTGAATGGGAGGTTAACCTCCGCGACGTCGAACTGGACGTTCTCAGTGCGGCAGTTTTCCTCGGTCCCGAATGTTACTGGGAGTGCAATGCTCCCTAGGGGATACACCGGCTGTGGGCCCACTCTAGAGAATGTGCGTGAGGGTCCCAGACTGGACCTCGGGATCTGCAGCTGCTTGAACGCAGCATGGCTGATGACGTTGAGACCTGCTCTGCCGTCAATCAACACATGGTGCAGCCGCAGGTTGGCGATGACAGTGGCAGTGATGAGCGGTAGTATACCGACCCCTGCCATGTTGTCAGGGCAGTCGGATGCCCCGAAGGAGATGGTAGTGCTCCTCCACCGCTGGTGTGGAGCAGCCTTCAGGACCCTGGGGTCGCCGACAGGACCTCTCGGCACAGGGACTTGACGTTCCTGCGGGAGGTGAGCTCCTAGCTCCTGCCGTACATGATGTACGACTTCTTGCGGCGGTCACTCTCGCCACCGAAGTCGGAGTCCCCAGTGAAGACGTCCTTCAGGACCCCCTCAAGTGACTGATACCTGAGATCCCGTTCTCCAGCGGCCACGTCACCGTCATCGACCCCCTCCTTGCCAGGACGGCGACGAGGTGGGGAGCCATCCTTGGAGGTCTGCTCGCGCCTTTTGCTGACACGCTTCACGAGCTTGATTATCTCGCGGCACTCCATGGCGCTGTGGCGGCTATTGGGGTGCACAGGGCACGAGCCGCTGTTGCCCCCTATGGCCGTGGGCGCTTGTGAAAGGGAAATGTGCCCTTGGGCCATTTCTATAAGATTTTGGTGATTTAGTGCTCCACACAAATGCTTTGAGTAATATTTGTGCCAAAGACTCAAGAAGTGCAAATCAAGATTAAAGGTATGTTTCTAGACTTAGTACATTGTTTTGAAGACTAATGTACTGTGTCTAAGTGCTAGAAACAGGAGAAATCGGTTTTGGGAAAAGTTGGCTATGTTCAGCCAAAGGGCTGCTCGGTCTGGGTGCACCGGACTGTCCGGTGGTTCACCGGACAGTGTTCGGTGGTGCACCAGACAGTGTCCGGTACGCCAGGACCAGTCCCGGTGAACAGCCTGCTCTCGGGTCTCGACGGCGGCGTACGACTATAAATCATCGGACTGTCCGGTGGTGCACCGGACTGTCCGGTGAGTCGTCTGCGGTGAAGTCGCTGCTCTCAGGAACCAAGTCAACAGCGTACGACTATAATTCACCGGACTATCCGGTGAGGCACCGGACTGTTCGGTGAGTCAACGGTCGGGCGTGCCAACGGTCGGTCGCGCAATCCGCGCGTGACGCGTGGCCGAGCCAACGGTCGGACGGGGGCACCGGACTGTCCGGTGTGTACCGGACTGTGAACAGGGGATGTCCGGTGGTGCACCGGACTGTCCGGTGGTGCACCGGACTGTCCGGTGCGCCACCCGACAGAAGGCAAGATTTGCCTTCCTGGATTGCTTCCAACGGCTCCTAGCTGCCTTAGGGCTATAAACGGGACCCCTAGGCGCATGGAGGAGTACACCAAGCACTCTTTGATCAACTCTAAGCACCAAGACTCCATTTTCGCGCTTTTGATTCTTTGTGATAGCAACTAGAGCTCCTTTTGAGTAGAGAACTCTTCGAGTTGTGTTGCGAGCTCAAGTTGTGACTTGTGTGCGTGTTTGTGCTCTGATTTTGTGTCTTGTGTGTGTTGCTCATCCCATCCTTACTGAGTTACTTCTGTGCTTATTTGTGATCATCAAATTGTAAGGGCGAGAGGCTCCAAGTTGTGGAGATTCCTCGCAAATGGGATATAGTGAAAGGAAGAGAAACACCGTGGTATTCAAGTGGGTCTTTGGATCGCTTGAAAGGGGTCGAGTGCAACCCTTGTCCGTTGGGACACCACAACGTGGAGTAGGCAAGTGTTGGACTTGGCCGAACCACGGGATAAACCACTGTGCCTCTCTGTGTTGATTTCTTTGTGGTTATCGTGTTTAGCAAGAACTCCACTCTAGCCACTTGGCTTTATTGTTCTAACACTTAATCAAGTTTGTAGCCTTGAGTTTTAAGTTTTTACAGGATCACCTATTCACCCCCCCTCTAGGTGCTCTCAATTGGTATCAGAGTCGTCCTCTTCACGCAAGGGACTAATCGCCCGAAGAGATGGATCCTAAGGGAAAGGGATTGGTGATCAACGATAAGGAGAAGGAGTCCACCTTGAATAAGCCAAGAGACGATAAGCCCACCGACTCTGGCTCGAGTCACAAAAAGAAAGACGGGAAGAAGAGGCGCATCAAGAAAATAGTCTACTACGACAGCGACGAGTCTTCTTCTTCCCAAAAGGACGACGACGACTATGAGAAAAAGAAAACGGTCAACTCAAACTTTTCTTTTGATTACTCTCGTATTCCACATAATTCAAATGCACATTTGCTTTCCATTCCTCTTGGTAAACCTCCACACTTTGATGGAGAGGACTACGGATTTTGGAGTCACAAAATGCGTAGTCACTTATTCTCTCTTCATCCAAGTATATGGGAGATAGTAGAGAATGGAATGCACTTTGATAGTTCGGATAATCCCATGTTTATAGATGAACAAATTCACAAAAATGCACAAGTGAAGCGCCCCAATCCTCTGGGACTCAAATGTGATACAATTACTAGTCCCAGGAGGCTAGTAAACACATTTATACACCAGATGTGTCGGCGTTTCGACCCTGGGGGTCCCTGGACCAACGAGTAAATTGTCGCTGTGTGCCCCAGCCCAGATGGGTCGGCGCGAGACGGGACACAAAGGGGGGAGAACAGCGAGGGGAAACCGCGGCCTTCGTGTTGTCCTGCGCCAGGGCGGCTGGATGCGCTTGCAGTAGGGGGTTACAAGCGTTCGCGCGGGAGTGGGAGAGAGAGAGAGAGCGAGGGAGCCTTATGCGCCGGCCCGTTCTCCCGCGCGGCCAACCTCTCCGTACGAGAGCCCTGGACCTTCCTTTTATAGACGTAAGGAGATGGCCTAGGTGTACAATGGGGGGTGTAGCAGTGTGCTAACGTGTCTAGTAGAGAGGAGCTAGAGCCCTAAGTACATGCCATCGTGGCAGTCGGAGAGGTTTTGGCATCCTGTTCATGTGATGTCGTGGTCATCAGAGGAGCGCTGGAGCCCTGCGGAAGTACAGCTGTTGGGGCTGTCGGGTCCATGCTGACGTCTCCTTGCTGACATAAGGGGCTGGGAGCTGCCGTCGTCATGGATCGTGCGGGGTGTCATCATTACTTGTTTACCGGGGCGAGCCAGATGGGACGCCGGTCTTGTTCCCCGTAGCCTGAGCTAGCTAGGGGTAGGGCAATGATGGCCCCCCTGGCGACGTGGCTGGTCCGAACTCGAGTTTGGGCGAGGTGGCGATTCCTTCGAGGTCGAGGTTGAGTCCGAGCCCGGGGGTCGGGCGAGGCGGAGTTCGTCGTCCTCCGGAGCCGAGGCTGAGTGCGAGCCCTGGGGTCAGGTGAGGCGGAGTTCGTCGTCTTCCGGGGCCGAGGCCGAGTCCGAGCCCTGGGGTTGGGCGAGGCGGAGTTCGTCGTCTTCCGGGGCCGAGGCCGAGTCCAAGCCCTGGGGTCGGGCGAGGCGGAGTTCGTCGTCTTTCGGAGTCGAGGCCGAGTCCGAGCCCTGGGGTCGGGCGAGGCGGAGTTCGTCGTCTTCCGGGTCGTGGTTGAGTCCGAGCCCTGGGGTCGGGCGAGGCGGAGTCCATCTTCCGAGGCCGAGACGGAGGCCGAGCCCTAGGGTCGGGCGAGGCGGAGCTTCCTATGCCGCCCAAGGCTGGACTTAGCCGTTGTCGACCTCACTCTGGCGAGTGGCACGACAGTCGGAGCGGGGCAGGCGGCGCTGTATTCCTGTCAGGTCGGTCAGCGGAGCGGCGAAGTGACTGCGGTCACTTCAGCCTTGTCGACTAGAGCGCGCGTCAGGATATGGTCGGTTGGCGTGGCGATCTGGTCAAGGTTGCTTCTCTGCGAAGACTGGGCCTCAGGCGAGCCGAAGGTGTGTCTGTTGCTTGAGGGGACCCTCGGGCGAGACGTGAATCCTCCGGGGTCGGCTGTCTTTACCCGATGCCGGGCTCGGGCGAGGCGAGATCGTGTCCCTTGGGTGGACTGAGCCTTGACCTTAATCGCGCCCATCAGGCCTTTGCAGCTTTGTGCTGATGGGGGTTACCAGCTGAGATTAGGAGTCTTGGGGGTACCCCTAATTATGGTCCCCGACAGTATCCCCCGAGCCTCGAAGGGAGTGTTGGCACTCGCTTGGAGGCTTTTGTCGCACTTTTTTGCAAGGGGGCCGACCTTTCTCGGTTGCATTTTGTTCCGGTGGGTGCGCGCGAGCGCACCCGCCGGGTGTAGCCCCCGAGGCCTCGGAGGAGTGGTTTGACTCCTTCAAGGTCTTAATGCCTTTCGTGATGGCTCGGCCGGTCTGGTTGTTCCCTCATGCGACCTGGCCGTAGCCCGGGTGCATAGTCGAGTCCCAAGTTCTCGGGCTGGTATGTTGACGCTGTCAACGGTTTGGCCGGAGCTGGGTTCGCGAGAGCAGCCCCCGAGCCTTCGCACAGAGCGAGAGGACGGTCAAGGACAGACTCGGCTTTTTTCATACGCCCCTACGTCGCCTTTCCGCAAGGAGGAGGGGGGAAAGCGCCATGCTGCCCTCGGAGGGTGCCGAACATGGTGTCTCCAGTGAGTTGCTAGCGGGTAATCTGAGTGGATGCCCGTGCCCCATTCGTTAGAGGTCGGCTAGTGGCCCGGAGGCGTGCTCCAAAAGTACCTGTGGGTGATTCGTCGGACCCGGTCCCCTTTTGACGGGGTCAGAGGGCTTGATGCCTCCCTCTTGTGGGATTCCGTTACGAAAATCGCTCCCGCTGGTCTCGGAAATGTCCTAGGGTACCTCGGGAGCGTACCCCGAGCCTTGGTTATGTATCGAACGTACCCAGGGTCATCCCTTGCTCTGCGTGCTCTGAGGCGGCTGTCGAACCCTTCGGGGGCCAGCCTACGAACCCCTGATCAGTAGTGGGCGCGGAGCCCGAGTGGCCTGAGGCGGCTGTTGAACCCTTCCGAGGGGCCAGCCTTCGAACCTCTGCCCAGTAGTGGGCACGGAGCCCGAGTGCTCTGAGGCGGCTGTCGAACCCTTCCGAGGGGCCAGCCTTCGAACCTCTGATCAGTAGGGGGGCTCGGGGGCCCGTTTCCTTCGTGGAGAAGGATCCCTTTCGAAGTATCCCCTTTCCCGGTCCCTGTGGCAAGAGAGAGAAAGAGGAAGTGGAAAAGGATACGAAATCGAATGTCGTGGCGTACCTTTTTGACGCGGTCATTATGGCGGAGGTGAAGCGTCGCCTGCTTCGCCTGCCAAAGGTGCCGCCTGCCCTGCTGCAGAGTTAATGCGACGGGACGAGTGGTTCGCGGGGCAGCCGTTGTGCGTGTGCGAGCCGTTCGAGGAACGGAACACAGGCGCGTTGTCTTCACGCCGTGGGAGAGGGTTCTCTCGCTGTTCCAGGAGGGGACGTGAGCCTGCAGATGATTTGACTGCTGCTTCCGCCCGTCTGCCATCGCCATTACTGCCGGCCCATTTTTGACCGTATCGACCGTCGCCCCTTCTCCCACGGCTGACTGACCCGTGACCGGCGTGCCTGGTTGGCACTGCTGGGCCATGCGCAGGGTTGCCTCGAGTTGCGGCACCGGTTTCGCAGTCGAGGAGGCGCGGGACTGGCGCGAGTGGCGGTGCAGTTTCTCGCATGTAGTAACCGGCGCGCCGGTTACATGACGTGTGGGCCTGGGCCTCCAAGCTAGACGCGGCGAAGTCGGAAGGTTGCGCCCTCTTGGTGCGGTTGCATGCCGCCTGCATGGTGGTCCGCTTTTTTACCCGCTGGTCCGGGCGATAGTGGAGGAATGCCTGTAACCGCTGGGCTGTTGTGCGCTCCGCGCGCGGCGGTTTGGCTCCTTCTGTCCTGGCGCAGCTTGCATGACGTGTGGGACCCAGCCCCCGTGTCGTAGGGGGAGGACCTCGGAGCGTGTTGGAGAAGGCTCAGTCCGCGACGGCTGAGGACGCAAGTGGGGTTAGTCGCCTTTAAAAGGAGGGTGACCCCCTTGGATGGCAACCATGTCTTCGCACTCCATGTATCGCATCCTTCCACCTTCCGAGCCCCCGGATGGGGAGCGCTTGCGTCGCTTTCGTCTTGCTGTTGTTGGAGGAACGCAACTTCGTGGAAGTTGGTACCTTTCAGCCATCGCTCGGCTTCAAGGATTTTCGTCATGTAGCCCGGCTACATTCCCCCACCAATGGGAAGTTTGGTGGAGGGAAGCGAGTCGGGCTGCGGCCTCCGCCCCGCCCTCAGCTTCAAGGATTTTCGTCATCCGGGCTGAGGCGGAGGGGCGCACCGAGTGGGGGGTTGCCTCCGTGTGGGCCGGTAACCCTTTTCTTCCCCCGGCGTTCGGGGGAAAAAGGCATCCTCCAGCCCCGCGGAGGCTTCCTCCAGCCATGCCGGGGAAGGCGAACTGCTGCTGCCCAGCCAGGGTGCAGCATTCCGTCCTCTGTCCGGGCGATGGTCGCGCCGCGTACGGGCCGGCGATGCCCAGGTCTTCCTCGCGCCGACAGCCGCGCCAGAGGGTTGCCCAGCACGTCGTGTGCCGCGAGGGCGGCGCTCATGTTCTGGGGTGGCCTCGGCGAGGGCGGGAGCGAGGACCTGCCGGTGTGCTTTGAGGCGGCAGCAGCCGGAGAAGGTTTCTCTGCTGACGAGACCGCCAACTCCACCTGCACCCCTGGACCTCCGTCCCCCTGGCTTGAATGGCTGGTTCTCGTCCTTTGTGGGCGAAAGCCTTTCTGCCGCAGCGTCTGCCTGGAAGCCGTTGCTGCAGCTGTCTTGCCGCCCGGGACGGATGTTGTTGCTGCTGCTGCTGCTGCTGGAGCGGGCGTCGGCGAGCCACCAGGGGTCTTGTCGCCCCGCAGGCCCTCCAACGTGGGGGGTTGTTCGTACCTGCGGGGGTGGAACCGGAGTTCCGTTTGTAATGGCACCTGGAGTGTCGGTGTTTATTCATTGTGGCTGTCGAGGCCTGAACATGTAGGTATTTTTGGGTGTAATACCATGCTTTTTCCCTCATTTTCGAGCACTGAGACTCGCCTGTCGGCTAGCCGAGCCGCTTAACCAAATGTGAGTTGCTCTGTGCGGAAGGTGACGAGTGAGGTATCCGTATCCCGGAGGCGTAGGAGTCCCTCGGCTCGGTCAGCCTTGCCGCCCGAGGCTTCACTTGTTATTCAAAGAAACCCTCGGCCGCTCTGCGATGAGCCGGAGCCAGAGGTAGCGGTGCCAGCACGGACAGAGGCGAAGTTGGCTCGAAAAAGGGAGCTTCGTCGGCCGGAGCCTGGCTGGGCCGTCCTCTGGCGGGACCGGCGCCGGAGTCGGGTTGCCGAGGCCATGAGCCGGGCTGGTGTCCTCGGGGGACAGCTGGCTGAGGCTTTGGGGCGGCCGGCCAAGCCGTCTGCTCGGGCCGGGTTCTTGGAGGAGACCCTGACGGCGATGGCCCGGGCGTGGTGCTGACGTCGTTCTTCGGTGTAGCCCCTGAGGCCTCAGAGATCCTTCGCCCGTGTTGCCGTCCGAGGCTCGGTCGGACTTCGCCGAAGGTGGAGTTGACGCCGAGGGTGCTGCTGCTCCCTCTCCATCGACATCTGAGCCTGCAGCATCGGTTCACCTGTAGTATGCGTATGTTTTTTTTGCGGCCGCCGAGGCCCAAACATACTGTCGTCGTGTTGTAAAGCTGTGTTTCTTTTTCCCTTTATTTCGAGTATCAATACTTGCTTGTCGGTGGCAGAATCGTTCATCCGAGCGAGAGTTACTTCTCACGGAAGGTGATGAGTGAGGTATCCGTATCCTGGAGGCGTAGGAGTCCCTCGGCTCGGTCGGCCTTACCGCTTACGTGTACTCTTACTCGTCCGTAGGATTCCTTTGTCGACATGGTCGAGATGGCACGAAAAATCGTTTCGGCAGAAGAGTCTTCGAGTGTTAAGACTTGTTCAATCAGCGGAACCGTTTATCCGAGCGCGAGTTACTTATCGCATAAGGTGATGAGTGAGGTATCCGTATCCCAGAGGCTTAGGAATCCCTCGGCTCGGTCAGCCTTGCCTGCTTACGTGTACTCCGTCGTTTTCAGGATCCCACCATCGAAGTAGTCGAAAAACACGAAAAATGTTCTTGCCGAAAGACTTTTTTCGAGGAAAATTTTGACACAGAGGGGGGTTCGCCCCTTCTAGCCCCCGAGGGAGGGTTGGGCTTTGCCGAGGCAAGGCCGACCCTTCCTTGATGGTTAGACTTCATATGTAAACGAGGTATATGAACGACTTGAAAGCATCTTAAAGGTAGAAGCGACGTAGCTGTCGGATGTTCCAAGCGTTGCTGTAGACCTCGCCTTGACTGTTGGCCAGCTTGTATGTTCCGGGCTTCAAAACCTTGGCGATACCGCGCCGAGTGTAGTAAGGCCACGTCCCGAGCCTCTTCCAGCTGGTCCAGTGAGTCTTCTCGGTTGGTCTGGTTGCGTCGGTCGTCGTAGGCCCTCGTCCTTGGGGAACCGTATTCTAAGTCTGTGGGCAAGATGGCCTTGGCCCCATAGACTAGAAAGAACAGTGTGAAGCCCGTGGCTTGGCTCGGCGTTGTCCTCAGGCTCCAGACCACCAAGGGGAGTTCCTTCATCCATCGCTTGCCGAACTTGTGGAGGTTGTTGTAGATCCTCGGCTTGAGTCCTTGCAGAATCATGCTGTTGGCACGCTCTACCTGCCCATTCGTCATGGGGTGAGCCACAACGGCCCAGTCCACCCGGATGTGGTGATCCTCACAGAAGTCCAGGAACTTTCTGCCGGTGAACTGGGTGCCATTGTCGGTGATGATGGAGTTCGAGACCCCAAAGCGATGGATGATGTTGGTGAAGAATGCCACCGCCTGTTCGGACCTGATGCTGTTCAGGGGTCGGACTTCGATCCACTTGGAGAATTTGTCGATGGCGACCAGCAAGTGCGTGTAGCCCTCGGGTGCCTTCTGCAAGGGACCGACGAGGTCCAGACCCCACACAGCAAACGACCAGGTGATGGGTATTGTTTGCAGAGCCTGAGCGGGTAGGTGTGTCTGCCTTGCGTAGAACTGACACCCTTGGCAGGTGCGGACAATTCTAGTGGCATCGGCCACCGCGGTCGACCAGTAGAAACCTTGTCGAAAAGCGTTTCCAACAAGGGCTCGAGGCACTGCGTGGTGACCGCAAGCCCCGAGTGTATTTCTTGTAAGAGCTCCTGGCCTTCGACGATGGATATGCATCGTTGGAGGATGCCGGAGGGGCTGCGGTGGTAGAGCTCCTTCCTGTCACCCATCAAGACGAATGACTTGGCGCGCCGCGCTAGTCGCCGAGCTTCGGCTCGGTCGGGGGGCAGCTCTCCTCGGTGGAGATATTGCAGGTATGGGGTCTGCCAGTCTCGATCAGGCGGGACCTCATTCCGCTCTCCCTCGGCGCGCAGTGCCTCACCCTCGGGGGCCAAGGGTGTCTCGGGCGGAGCCGAGGGTGCCTTGGGCGAAGCCGAGGATGCCTCGGGCTGAGCCGAGGGTGCCTCGGGCTCGGTCGTGTCGTTGGTCTTGACCGAGGGTTGATGTAGGTCTCGGGAGAAGACGTCCGGGGGAACCGTTGTCCGCCCCGAAGCTATCTTCGCCAGCTCGTCTGCAGTCTCGTTGTATCGTCGGGCGACGTGGTTGACCTCGAGCCCGTAGAACTTGTCTTCCAGGCGCCGAACCTCGTCGCAGTAGGCTTCCATCTTCGGGTCACGGCAGTGGGAGTTCTTCATGACTTGGTCGATGACAAGTTGCGAGTCACCGCGAGCGTCGTGGCGTCGGACCCCTAGCTCGAGGGCGATGCGCAACCCGTTGACCAGAGCCTCGTACTCAGCCACGTTGTTGGACGCCGGGAAATGGAGGCGCAGTACGTAGCAGAGGTGCTTCCCGAGGGGTGAGATGAAGAGCAGGCCCGCGCCCGCCCCTGTTTTCATCAGCGACCCGTCGAAAAACATGGTCTAGAGTTCCGGTTGGATCGGAGCCGCCGGAAGCTGGGTGTCGACCCATTCAGCCACAAAGTCTGCCAAGACTTGGGACTTGATGGCCTTCCGAGGGGCGAACGAGATTGTCTCGCCCATGATTTCCACCGCCCACTATGCAATCCTACCCAAGGCCTCTCGGCAATGGATGATCTCCCCGAGGGGGAAGGATGACATCACAGTCACCGGATGAGACTCAAAGTAGTGTCGCAACTTCCGCCGCGTCAGAATCACCGCGTATAGCAGCTTCTGAATTTGTGGGTAGCGGATCTTGGTCTCGGACAGTACCTCACTGATGAAGTAGACTGGCCTCTGGACAGGCAATGTGTGCCCTTCTTCTTGTCTCTCGACCACGATCGCGGCGCTGACCACCTGAGTGGTAGCGGCGACGTAGATCAAGAGGGCTTCTCCGGCAGTGGGGGGCACCAGGATGGGTGCGTTCGTAAGGAGCGCCTTCAGGTTCCCGAGGGCTTCCTCGGCCTCGGGGGTCCAAGTGAAGCATTTGGTCTTTCTTAAGAGGCGGTACAGAGGTAGGCCTCTTTCACCGAGGCGCGAGATGAAGCGGCTCAGGGCCACAAGGCATCCCATGACCCTCTGTACGCCTTTCAAGTCCTTGATGGGCCCCATGTTGGTGATGGCCGCGATTTTTTCCGGGTTGGCCTCGATGCCCCGCTCGGAGACGATGAACCCCAAGAGCATACCTCGGGGGACTCCGAAGACGCACTTCTCGGGGTTGAGTTTTACGCCTTTCTCCTTGAAACACTTGAATGTCGTTTCAAGGTCAGAGAGGAGGTCGGAGGCTTTCCTCGTCTTGACTACGATGTCATCGACGTAAGCCTCGACGGTTCGACCAATGTGCTCTCCGAACATGTGGTTCATGCACCTTTGGTACGTCGCACCCGCATTCCTCAAACCAAATGGCATAGTAACGTAGCAGTACATGCCAAAAGGTGTGATGAAAGAAGTCGCGAGCTGGTCAGACTCTTTCATCCTGATTTGGTGATACCCTGAGTAGGCATTGAGGAACGACAGGGTTTCGCACCCAGCAGTGGAATCCACGATTTGCTCGATGCGAGGCAGAGGATAGGGAACCTTCGGACATGCTTTGTTTAGACCAGTGTAGTCTACACACATCCACCATTTCCCTCCTTTCTTTCTCACAAGCACAGGGTTGGCAAGCCATTCAGGATGGAATACCTCTTTGATGAACCCTGCGACCATCAGCTTGTGGATCTCCTCGCCTATGGCTCTGCGCTTTTCTTCGTCGAATCGGCACAGAGGCTGCTTCACGGGTCGGGCTCCAGCTCGGATATCCAGTGAGTGCTCGGCGACTTCCCTCGGTATGCCCGGCATGTCCGAGGGACTCCACGCAAAAACCTCGGCGTTTGCGCGGAGAAAGTCGACGAGCACTGCTTCCTATTTGGGGTCGAGCTCGGAGCCGATCCGGATCTGCTTGGAGGTGTCGTTGCCGGGGTCGAGAGGGACGGATTTAACCGCCTCTGCTGGTTCGAAGTTGCCGGCGTGGTGCTTCGCATCTGGAACCTCCTTAGGGAGGCTTTCCATGTCGGCGATGAGGGCCTCAGATTCGGCGAGGGCCTCGGCGTACTCCACACACTCCACGTCACATTCGTACGCGTGTCGGTACGTGGGGCCGACGGTGATGACCTCGTTGGGGCCCGACATCTTGAGCTTGAGGTAGGTGTAGTTGGGGACGGCCATGAACTTGGCGTAGCATGGTCTCCCCAGCACTGCGTGGTAGGTTCCTCAGAACCCGACCACCTCGAACGTGAGGGTTTCCCTTCGGAAGTTGGAGGGAGTCCCGAAGCAGACGGGCAGATCGAGTTGTCCGAGGGGTTGGACGCGTTTCCCGGGGATGATCCCGTGGAAAGGCGTCGCGCTTGCCCGGATCGAGGACAGATCGATCTGCAGGAGCCCGAGGGTCTCGGCGTAGATGATGTTGAGGCTGTTGCCTCCGTCCATGAGGACCTTGGTGAGCCTGATGTTGCCAATGACGGGGTCGACAACGAGTGGATATTTCCCCGGGCTTGGCACGCGGTCGGGGTGGTCGCCTTGGTCGAAGGTGATGGGCTTGTCGGACCAGTCTAGGTAGACTAGCGCCGCCACCTTTACCGAGCAGACCTCCCGACGCTCTTGCTTGTGGTGCCGAGCCGAGGCATTCACCACTTGCCCACCGTAGATCATGAAGCAGTCGTGGACCTTGGGAAACTCCTCTGCCTTGTGGTCCTCCTTCTTGTGGTTGTTGTAGGCCCTGCCACCTTCCACCGGTGGCCCGGCCTTGTGAAAGTGCGCCGAAGCATGACGCACTCCTCAAGGGTGTGCTTGACGGGCCCCTGATGATAGGGGCACGGCTCCTTGAGCATCTTGTCGAAGAGATTGGCACCTCCAGGAGGTTTCCGAGGGTTCTTGTACTCAGCAGCGGCGACAAGGTCCGCGTCGGTGGCGTCGCGTTTCGCTTGCGACTTCTTGTTCTTCTTCTTGGTGTCGCGCCGAGCGGACGGCTCGGGGACGTCTTCCGGCTGGCGGCCCTGGGGCTGCTTGTCCTTCCGGAAGATGGCCTCAACCGCCTCCTGGCCAGAGGTGAACTTGGTGGCGATGTCCATCAGCTCGCTCGCCCTGGTGGGGGTCTTGCGACCCAGCTTGCCCACCAGGTCGCGGCAGGTGGTGCCGGCGAGGAACGCGCCAATGACGTCGAAATCGGTGATATTGGGCAGCTCGGTGCGCTGCTTCGAGAATCGCCGGATGTAGTCCCGGAGAGACTCTCCTGGCTGCTGGTGGCAGCTTCGAAGATCCCAGGAGTTCCCAGGGCGCACGTACGTGCCCTGGAAGTTGCCGGCAAAGGCTTGGACTAGGTCGTCCCAGTTGGAGATCTGCCCCGGAGGCAGATGCTCCAGCCAGGCTCGAGCGGTGTCAGAGAGGAACAGGGGGAGGTTGCGGATGATGAGGTTGTCATCGTCCGTTCCACCCAGCTAGCAGGCCAGTCGGTAGTCTGCGAGCCACAGTTCCGGCCTCGTCGCCCCCGAGTACTTTGTGATGGTAGTCGGGGTTCGGAACCGGGTCGGGAACGACGCCCGTCGTATGGCCCGGCTGAAAGCCTGCGAACCGGGCGGTTCGGGCGAGGGGCTCCGATCCTCCCCGTTGTCGTAGCGTCCCCCACGCCTGGGGTGGTAGCCTCGGTGCACCCTTTCGTCGAGGTGGGCTCGACGGTTGCGGTGGTGGTGCTTGTTGCCGAGGCGACCCGGGGCCGCAGACGCCATGTTGCGCGTGCGCCCGATATGGACCGAGGCTTCTCGCACGAATCCGGAAGTCGCGGCGCGATGCTCCGGGGCGTTACCCCTGCCTTCGGGAGGCAGAGCTTTCAGCTCGTCGGACCGCGACATCTTCCAGGAGGTTCTTGAGCTCTCCCTGGATACACCGCCCCTCAGTGGTGGAGGGTTCCGGCATCGCTCGGAGTAGTATCGTAGCTGCAGCCAGGTTCTGGCCGACCCCACTGGAAACCGGGGGAATCCTTGGCCTGGTATCATCGGCGATGCGGTGCTGGACATCCTGGGCCAGATGACGCGCTTCTCCGGCCGGAGCTCGGCCTGCCCACTCCTGTCCGAGGTTCAACCGAGGCTGCGTAAGTGTTCCTGCCTCCTCGTTGAGCCTGGCCTGCATCTCGCGGATTTGCTCGAGCTGTGCGTCCTGACCCCCCACAGGGACTGGGACCACAGCTAGCTCCCGAAGGATGTCAACGCGAGGCGCAGGCCTAGGGGGATCGCCGTTCTCCGGCATACCAAGATGGTTACCTTCGCCGAGACCCCCTAGATCGACGTGGAAACATTCGTGACTTGGGCCACAGTCCTCATCGTCGAGGCTGTGGCTACCATCGGAACAATCGGAGAGGCAGTAGTCACACGTGGTCATGAAGTCCCGCATGGTACTAGGGTTACCAAGCCCGGAGAAATCCCAACCAGAGTCGGGCTCGTCATCTTCCTCGGAACCCGAGGGCTCGTAGGTCGAGATGGCCGTCAGTCTGTCCCAGGGTGACCGCACATGGTACCCCGGAGGGTTTGGACATGCCTTTGCGAAAGCCTCCACCGAAGCGGAGTCGCTTGGTGGATCGAAGCTGAATCTGAAAGGCATGGGATGGGAAACGGACGGTACCTCTTGATCGACGGGTGGTGACGAAGTCGCGTTAGGGGCGGACTGCACCGTTGTCTCAGGTACGAGGGCGATGCCTAGCAAGCCCTTCGCGAGCGTGCTGGCGTCATCCGTCAGCTCGATATTGGCGTGTTGCGGGGAAACGGCGTTGTCTTCGTCTCCGACGCAAGATCAACGCCCGGCGTGTCCCCCGCTGGGGCGCCGGCGCCGTCGACTCGCTCGACAGCCGATGAGGTGCCGCCTCCTGCTTTGCCATGGTTGCCCCGCCTCCTCCTCCGTCGGTGGGGGAGATGACGGGACAAACCCGGATGTTGTTCTTCCACCATGTGGCGAAGACGTCGTTGATTCTGCCGCCGGCGGGCGAGATGATGGCCGCCATTGTCGTCGTCGCGCGGCGGAAGAAGGAGTATCATGTCGTAGTCACCGTCGAGAGACATGAATTTGAGACTCTCGAAACGGAGCGTCATCCCGGGTTGGAAAGGTTGCTGGGGACTACCCATCTAAAGCTTGACGGGAAGCTGTTCGTCAACACGCAGTAGGCCCCTACCTAGCGCGCCAACTGTCGGTGTTTCGACCCCGGGGGGTCCCTGGACCGACGAGTAAATTGTCGCTGCGTGCCCCAGCCCAGATGGGTCGGCGCGAGACGGGACACAAAGGGGGGAGAACAGCGAGGGGAAACCGCGGCCTTCGTGTTGTCCTGCGCCCAGGGCGGCTGGATGCGCTTGAAGTAGGGGGTTACAAGCGTTCGCGCGGGAGTGGGAGAGAGAGAGAGCGAGGGAGTCTTATGCGCCGGCCCGTTCTCCCGCGCGGCCAACCTCTCCGTACGAGAGCCCTGGACCTTCCTTTTATAGACGTAAGGAGAGGGCCCAGGTGTACAATGGGGGGTGTAGCAGTGTGCTAACGTGTCTAGTAGAGAGGAGCTAGAGCCCTAAGTACATGCCGTCGTGGCAGTCGGAGAGGTTTTGTCATCCTGTTCATGTGATGTCGTGGTCGTCGAAGGAGCGCTGGAGCCCTGCGGAAGTACAGCTGTCGGGGCTGTTGGGTCCACGCTGACGTCTCCTTGCTGACATAAGGGGCTGGGAGCTGCCGCCGTCATGGATCGTGCGGGGTGTCATCATTACTTGTTTACCGGGGCGAGCCAGATGGGACGCCGGTCTTGTTCCCCGTAGCCTGAGCTAGCTAGGGGTAGGGCAATGATGGCCCCCCTGGCGACGTGGCTGGTCCGAACTCGAGTTTGGGCGAGGTGGCGATTCCTCCGAGGTCGAGGTTGAGTCCGAGCCCTGGGGTCGGGCGAGGCGGAGTTCGTCGTCTTCCGGGGTTGAGGCCGAGTCCGAGCCCTGGGGTCGGGCGAGGCGGAGTTTGTCGTCTTTCGGAGTCGAGGCCGAGTTCGAACCCTGGGGTCGGGCGAGGTGGAGTTCGTCGTCTTCCGGGTCGTGGTTGAGTCCGAGCCCTGGGGTCGGGCGAGGCGGAGACCATCTTCCGAGGCCGAGACGGAGGCCGAGCCCTAGGGTCGGGCGAGGCGGAGCTTCAAAGCCGCCCGAGGCTGGACTTAGCCGCTGTCGACCTCACTCTGGCGAGTGGCATGGCAGTCGGAGCGGGGTAGGCAGCGCTGTATTCCTGTTAGGTCGGTCAGCGGAGCGGCGAAGTGACTGCGGTCACTTCGGCCTTGTCGACTGGAGTGCGCGTCAGGATAAGATGTCAGGCGATCCTTGCATTAAATGCTCCTGCGATACGGTCGATTGGCGTGGCGATCTGGCCAAGGTTGCTTCTCTGCGAAGACTGGGCCTCGGGCGAGCCGAGGGTGTGTCCGTTGCTTGAGGGGACCCTCGGGCGAGACGTGAATCCTCTGGGGTCGGCTGTCTTTGCCCGAGGCCGGGCTCGGGCGAGGCGAGATCGTGTCCCTTGGGTGGACTGAGCCTTGACCTTAATCGCGCCCATCAGGCCTTTGCAGCTTTGTGCTGATGGGGGTTACCAGCTGAGATGAGGAGTCTTGGGGGTACCCCTAATTATGGTCCCCGACAAGATGATACCAAATCTGCTTAAACGAGACAAACCTACAAAGGTGGCGAACAATCTTAAGAGTTGGTCCACAACTCGGGACATATCATCAGAGTGGGGCTAAAGCAGCCCGATATACGCAGCGAGGCAAATCAGCGGTCCAACAGCCACAGGCAAGGTTGGGAACAGTCGTAACTCTTGCCCGATCTCCTTTTTCTGAAAAACAACAAATATTTTATGCAGGGTTGTTTTGAAAAACATTTTGTATTTTTGCAAAGCGCATCCTCTCCAAAAGGAGCAGGAAGTTTTTCAATATTAGAACAAAATCCTCTAGACTAAACCATCCAGGTATCTCAGCAGTTTCCCACTGGTTTTCATTTTCAAAAACAGTTACTGGACTTCCCGTCCACCATAGCTCACGGCTCAACCGCCGGACCTTTTAAAAAACACTTTTCTCAAAAGCACCTCTTTTTTTGAAAGCAATACAATAATTGCCATACCACACCAGACTCGTCCATTCCTGTGGACACAGACTATTCGAATAGGTTTGAACTCTGCGCAGAGGTGTACACTTTACCCACTAGTCCGGCTCTGCGATCTCATGATCAATGAGACCCAAATCCGAATCTCTTTCTTTCCTCGCACGTCCTAACCTTAACGGTTATACCGGAAGGAGTCAGGCCACCGCCATATCCAAACCGGACAAAACATTCCCCCTCCTTATCCTCCCGGTGCTCCCCAGCCTTCATAACCCTGGGGTTGGACCGTACGAGTTCAGATTGAGTGACTGCCCACACAGTCTCGAGTGGTTGTACTTATCATGAGTACAGGTAGTGAAAGATGACAAACCAGTCCTTATAAGAGGGGACAATCCTTCTGCTCACGCCTAAACCAGCTGAGCCATCACCTTAGGCCCTCCCCTAAACCAGGGAGTCCCTGATCATCCCTACTCAAAGGTGATAAGGGTGAAAACCCTTCATCATACACATTTTGAAAAGCATTTTCTTTTGAAAACTCACACCTTTTCTCAAATCATTTGGAACAAATATATCAAGGATTGATTGCGGCAAGCGGCTGGGTGGCCATAATAACTTGTCTCAAAATCATATCATGCATAAAATAACAGGCTGAGGGTTGTGGTTGAGAAATCATAGATAATTTATGCATCAAAGGGATCCAGTGAGCTTGTCGTGCTTATTCGGCGAAGGGGGAAGGGGAGCTCGCGGAACTGGCTTCTAGCTCCACTGCATGGCGTAGACTTGCAGATCTGGCCTCCACGAGACGGCACGAACGCTCCGATAACTATGCAACATGAATAAGCAAACATACAAACAAGCAAGTATACCAACAAATATTTAGTATAGTGGTCAGAATAGCGATATATGGATGGGTAGAGTCTTGAGTAGAATCTGTGTCATGTGGTGTTGTGATATCACTGGTGGTGGAGCGGAGGTGCTTACCAGGAGGGTGGACTGGAGGCGAAGCGACACTATGCGTGTAGCCGACAGAGCGGAGTAACTGAGTGGGTGGGGTGTTTGCCTTGGCTGAGGGTGTTGAGTGTGTGTGGAGAGGGAGAGGGTAGCTGGTTGTATTTATAGCTGAGTGTATGTGGTGTAGCACAATGAAGTTCACTGTTGGTGAGAATAGTGACGAATGAATCGTCTAACTTAGTATGAACAGGAGAGTTATAGGCAGAATATGGGACAAGAGTATTTTGGGAGTTTTCTGGAATATGGACCAGGCTTAAGGGATGACATGGTTGGATAGGGAATAGTTTGATAAGAATTTAGAAACAAGAATTATTGGAATCTGAGTTTGGAAGCCTAGTTCGAAGGAATCTCAAAGTTAAGCATGCTCAACTTGGAGAAACCTGGGATAGGTGACCAGATGGGAAGTTCCCACTGGAAGGAAAATCACAGTCACCAAAGTTCGTATGACTGGAACATGGGTCTGGCTGGTCTTAGGTGGACTGGACAGTATGAAGGATGAGTAGTTGAAATTGGGGGGTGATCGGATGATCGATGAATAGTAACGACGAAAAGGTTGCCACAGATATCATCGATGAATAGTAATGATGAATAGTAACGATACTGAATAGTAACGGTGAATAGTAACGATGAATAGTGATGGTGACTAGTAATGGTAAATAGTGATGGTGAATAGTTCGTATGAACGAACGATGAACGATGAATAGGAACTATGAACGAACGGACGAACGATCGAATGATCGGACGAACGAACGATCGGAATTTCGGCAGCATAACGGCAGGAAAAAGATTATTTGGACGAACGAACGGACGAACAATCGAATGATCGGACGAACAAACGATCGGAATTTCGGCAGCATAACGGCAGGACAAATATTATCTGAAAGAACGATGAATAGGGACTGTGAACGAACGATGAACGATGAATAGGGACTATGAATGAACGATGAATGATCGAATGATCGAACGAGCGAACGATCGGAATTTCGGCAGCATAACGGCAGGACAAAGATTATCTGGAAGAACGATGAATAGGGACTATGAACGAACGATGAACGATGAATAGGGACTATGAACGAACGATGAACGATCGGATGATCGAACGAACGAACGATCGGAATTTCGGCAGCATAACGGCAGGAAAAAGATTATTTGGACGAACGAACGGACGAACGATCGAATGATCGGATGAACGGACGAACGAACCACGAACGATCGAATGATCGGACGAACGAACGAACAAACTAAGAACAGGGGGACGAACGATCGAAGAACGATCGAACGATCCTTGTGCTAGTGTGTGCTTGTGTGGAACATGGAGTGGGTGTGTGGGGGGGGAAGAGAGTTGCCATGAAATGGCTTGGGGTGGGATGAGAGGAGGCCCTTGCCCCTCTATTTATAGCCATGGTGGGGGGATTAGGGGGAGGGATGAGAGGATTAGTGGGAGGATGAGAGGATTAGTGGGAGATTAGCATGGATTTGTCTTATATGAGTGTAATTAGCTTGTAGAGCTCACCGTATGACACTGGAGGCATACATATACGTATGAGCATGAGGAAAGTTATGAAGAAAATATTTGTAGGGACTTGAAAAATGATTCTGAAGGTATTTCTCAAGAGAAGAATACTTGGAGAGTTATCGGTGGAATATCTGGGCAATATTTCTGGAAAGAACTTGAGGGGGATTACTGGGGAAATATCTGGGCAGTATTTCTGGAAAGAATTTGAGGGGGATCACTAGGGAAATATTTGTAGGATAATTTGAGGAGGATTTTGGAGGAAATATAGACCACTATATTTTATTTGTTGATATCAACTCGCAAACAAACATTTTGAAATGAAATTTGAAATTCATTTTCAATTTAGAGCGAGTTTGAGAAATTTTCAAGATTTGAATTTTTGGGATGCTACAGATCTACCCCACTTAAAAGGAATCTCGTCCTCGAGATTCGGCTTAGAAGGGTTATAGGTATAGCTTTACTTCAGCTACATATCTTCACTTTGCAGACTCCTCGAGGAGATGGAGCTTCAACAAAATATGGCCTTGAGAAGCATCCGATTGCTGATTGCAACGCTGATTCTGGCTACTCAAAGATCATCTTCAAGCTTCTAGCTTTCGCTTGGCAGCTAGCTTATTGAAGAAGCATCGATGCCAACATGCAAACCTTCCTCTTGCGAACTCCCACATGGATTCCTTCCTTGATTGGTCTTCTGGTGCTTCATCAACAAAACTTGGGTGACCACTTCTCATCCAGAAACTTATAAGCTTTGATGATCTAGTCCTCCACAAGCTTGCTACATGTCTTCTTCTTTTTCTCCATAGCAAGAACCTTACTGGAACACTACCCCACTTAAAATGGATGAGGGTAGAACTCCTTAATCTTGGGGATTTGAACTCCTTGAAGTACCTCATAACAAGGGTGTTACGGGGCCTTCTTCTGCTGTTGCTGCTTGAGCAGGCTGCGGAGAAATGACTGACACAGGGTTGATTCTAGGAGAACCTCCTTCTTATCTTCTCTTCGCTATCTTCTTTTCACTAACTCTTTCTTTCTCTTTGATCTTCCCACTGGAGGATTCTATCAAAGAGTATTACCATCACACGGAGGAGGAAACCAAAGATGTTGAACCATGTATAACAGTCTTCAACCCAAGAATCACCAAGCATTGTGATCTTAGGGGCGAGGGAGTGGAAAATGGAGTTGCTTGCGATTTGGCAGAGGGGATTTTATCTAGTGTATACTTTGCTCTGAGCGAGATGGGAGTTGAGGGAGCTGGTGGGGGGGTTTTATAGGCGAGCGGTATTGATGGTGGTGCTCGGGGGGTGGAGTGGTGGTGATGGAGTAGGTGCTACACGGCAGCGGGTGCGACAAGAGAAGGGGGGGCTGGTGTTGCCGGCGACGATGGTGGTGGTGGGTGCGCTGCAAAGGGGGGTGGGCGGCGGTAGTGCGCTGCAAAGGGGGGCATGGGGCGGTGGTAGTGTGCATGGAGGCGGGCACATGTGCGAGGGGCACGGGTGAGTGGCAGGGTCAATGACCATAATGTTTGTGGTCTCTGGTTCCAAGAATCTTTGCCTCTCTATATGGTAATAACTCCTTCTGTCCTCTTTTCCTGTTTACTTTGACTCAGGGGCAGTGCTTTGATTCTCACGGTCGGTCCTTTTGACTGAGCGACTGGATAGGTTCCTCTGTAGCTTATTCCAGGCTTCAAGGGTAAGCTTCTCGGTATCTTCTTGGGTCAGGTGCTTTTCTCTTGAGATGGGTTAAGATGAGAATGGAAGCATAAGGTGAGGATTAGCTCTAATTTGTGATCTATGTTTTTAGAGAAAACCTTTCTTAAAAAGAAAGAAAACACACAAGCTCAGCAATAACAAGCACAAACAAATCAAATGTTTTGAATAAGGGAAGAATAGAGTTTTCCAAATCATAAACTACTCAGATTCGGGGGCTAAGCATAACTACTATTGCTTGGCTCCTGAATTGAGAACTATGCTAAATGCGACTTATGAGCACTAACGTTAAAGCATCACATATGCACTCAAAAGGGAAGAAAACATCAAGCGAAATTCATTTTGAAATGCCCTAGGGGGCCACACAATTAGAGTTTTGCAAAACACGAGTCTACACGATTACCTTTCATACATGCAAGGCTCTAGCAAAAGTGAAGAAAAACATCACTACCCAATGCATGCAGAGGACTGGGCATACTAACTTCAGACCAGACAACTTCTCTTCTCGCAAGGCTTGCACACAACTTCAATCTGAGACATCTCCTGGATGGGTCAAGAGGGAGTTGATGTTGATGACTTCTTCTGGCGGCGACTGAGATGGTAACACGGGGTCGAACTCTTCTTCAAGCGGGACTGACTCTTGTAGCTCCTCAGAGGGCGACGGTGCTGGTGGGGTGCTTGCAGCTTCTTCCTTGACTTCAAGGGATGGTGCTGGAATCTTCTTCATGGTGAGGGGCTCAAACAACTCCGGCGGGGGATCTTGGGAGGACTCAGGGTGCTCTTGCTTATCCATAGCCTGAAGGAAGACTGGAATTCCTTCCAAGACTATGGCTCCTTCCGGTAGTTCCCAAGCCTTCTTCTCTCCTCTGATAAAGACTGGGTGACCTTCAAGAATCTAGGGATCTTCAGCTCTCATGGGTTGAACAGGGTTGGATGAAGCGGGCTCATGGATCCGCAGGGCTCTACGTTGGTTATGGGTTACCAAGTAGGCCCCTATCAACTTCTGGATGTGCTCATCCTTGGCTTGCTTCAGGGCTTCAACAACAATGACTTCACGACTTTCCAAGGCAGCTACATGGGCTTGAACTGTGGTGAGATCCACATGGAGCTGACGGTTGTGCTTCTCTGCATCTTCTGCTCGGGCAATCATCTGACGGTGGTGCCGAGCTAAGAAATCATATTGTGCATCCAGGGTGAGCAGGTATGAAGTGAGGTACACGACTGAGGGGTCGTCCTCAAGCAGCTGCTGCCCTTCTAATGCACGCATTCTGGCCATCCAAACGGGACGGTCTCTCTGAAAGGATGGAAAGAATCTGAGCGGGGTGTCGGCCACTTCTTTTTCATAGATCTTACATAGGGCCCTAATTGCCTTGCGGACGACGACTTGGCAGGTGTCTTTGAATCTGTGCCCAGCAGCAGTGACACTCCATTCCACATGGTGTGGACTGGATCCAATGTATACAGTCACGACACACTTCTCTGTGCCATGCTCGACGAATTCACGACCATCATATTCTGGCTGGCTCCTGATTCCAAGGCGAACTGTGCATGCTCTCAGCAACTTGGGGAAACCATCTTTATTCTAGCAAAAGCTGGTTTGGTAGCGGACCTCCATCTGACTTCTGAGAGAAGGAAAGGGGGAAGCATTTTTGAAATGAAGGGATGAGAGCAAGAATTTTTTTTAAGAAAATAGTTTTGACTCAAAAACTTTTGGATCAGGCTAAGGGTTACGTCCTGCGGCCAACCTAACAGCTCTGATACCACCTGAAGCGCCCCAATCCTCTGGGACTCAAATGTGATACAATTACTAGTCCCAGGAGGCTAGTAAACACATTTATACATCAGATGATACCAAATCTGCTTAAACGAGACAAACCTACAAAGGTGGCGAACAACTTTAAGAGTTGGTCCACAACTCGGGACATATCATCAGAGTGGGGCTAAAGCAGCCCGATATACACAGTGAGGCAAATCAGCGGTCCAACAGCCACAGGCAAGGTTGGGAACAGTCGTAACTCTTACCCGATCTCGTTTTTCTGAAAAACAACAAATAAGCAAGGGTGAGTACAAACGTACTCAGCAGCCTACCTTCACCCGCGGAATGGGGAAATCAGATATAATGCATGGAATATATGGAGCTCAGGATATTTTGCAGAAACAGCAATATTTTATGTAGGGTTGTTTTGAAAAACATTTTGTATTTTTGCAAAGCGCATCCTCTCCAAAAGGAGCAAGAAGTTTTTCAATATTAGAACAAAATCACCTGGACTAAACCATCCAGGTATCTCAGCAGTTTCCCACTGGTTTTCATTTTCAAAAACAGCTACTGGACTTCCTGTCCACCATAGCTCACGGCTCAACCGCCGGACCTTTTAAAAACCACTTTTCTCAAAAGCACCTCTTTTTTTGAAAGCAAAACACTAATTGTCATACCACACCAGACTCGTCCACTCCTGTGGACACAGACTATTCGAATAGGTTTGAACTCTGCGCAGAGGTGTACACTTTACCCACTAGTCCGGCTCTGCGATCTCATGATCAATGAGACCCGAATCCGAATCTCTTTCTTTCCTCGCACGTCCTAACCTTAACGGTTATACCGGAAGGAGTCAGGCCACCGCCATGTCTAAACCGGACAAAACATTCCCCCTCCTTATCCTCCTGGTGCTCCCCAGCCTTCATAACCATGGGGTTGGACCGTACGAGTTCAGATTGAGTGACCGCCCACACAGTCTCGAGTGGTTGTACTTATCATGAGTACAGGTAGTGAAAGATGACAAACCAGTCCTTATAAGAGGGGACAATCCTTCTGCTCACGCCTAAACCAGCTGAGCCATCACCTTAGGCCCTCCCCTAAACCAGGGAGTCCCTGATCATCCCTACTCAAAGGTGATAAGGGTGAAAACCCTTCATCATACACATTTTGAAAAGCATTTTCTTTTGAAAACTCACACCTTTCTCAAATCATTTGGAACAAATATATCAAGGATTGATTGCGGCAAGCGGCTGGGTGGCCATAATAACTTGTCTCAAAATCATATCATGCATAAAATAACAGGCTGAGGGTTGTGGTTGAGAAATCATAGGTAATTTATGCATCAAAGGGATCCAGTGAGCTTGTCGTGCTTATTCAGTGAAGGGGGAAGGGGAGCTCGCGGAACTGGCTTCTAGCTCCACTGCCTAGCGTAGACTTGCAGATCTGGCCTCCACGAGACGGCACGAACGCTCCGATAACTATGCAACATGAATAAGCAAACATACAAACAAGCAAGTATACCAACAAATATTTAGAATAGTGGTCAGAATAGCGATATATGGATGGGTAGAGTCTTGAGTAGAATCTGTGTCATGTGGTGTTGTGATATCACTGGTGGTGGAGCAGAGGTGCTTACCAGGAGGGTGGACTGGAGGCGAAGCGACACTATGCGTGTAGCCGGCAGAGCGGAGTAACTGAGTGGGTGGGGTGTTTGCCTTGGCTGAGGGTGTTGAGTGTGTGTGGAGAGGGAGAGGGTAGCTGGGTGTATTTATAGCTGAGTGTATGTGGTGTAGCACAATGAAGTTCACTGTTGGTGAGAATAGTGACGAATGAATCGTCTGACTTAGTATGAATAGGAGAGTTATAGGCAGAATATGGGATAAGAGTATTTTGAGAGTTTTCTGGAATATGTACCAGGCTTAAGGGATGACATGGTTGGATAGGGAATGGTTTGATAAGAATTTAGAAACAAGAATTATTGGAATCTGAGTTTGGAAGCTTCGAAGGAATCTCAAAGTTAAGCATGCTCAACTTGGAGAAACCTGGGATGGGTGACCAGATGGGAAGTTCCCACTGGAAGGAATCACAGTCACCAGAGTTCGTATGACTGGAACATGGGTCTGGCTGGTCTTAGGTGGACTGGACAACATGAAGGATGAGTAGTTGAAATTTGGGGGTGGTCAGATGATCGATGAATAGTAACGATGAATAGTGACGATGAAAAGGTTGCCACAGATATCATCGATGAATAGTAATGATGAATAGTAACGATACTGAATAGTAACGATGAATAGTAATGGTAAATAGTGATGGTGAATAGTAATGGTAAATAGTGATGGTGAATAGTTCGTATGAACGAATGATGAACGATGAATAGGAACTATGAACGAACGGACGAACGATCGAATGATTGGACGAACAAACGATCGGAATTTCGGCAGCATAACGGTAGGAAAAAGATTATTTGGACGAACCAACGGACGAACAATCGAATGATCGGACGAACAAACGATCGGAATTTCGGCAGCATAACGACAGGACAAAGATTATCTGAAAGAACGATGAATAGGGACTATGAACGAACGATGAACGATCGAATGATCGAACGAGCGAACGATCGGAATTTCGGCAGCATAATGGCAGGACAAAGATTATCTGGAAGAACGATGAATAGGGACTATGAACGAACGATGAACGATGAATAGGGACTATGAACGAACGATGAACGATCGAATGATCGAACGAACGAACGATCGGAATTTCGGCAGCATAACGGCAGGAAAAAGATTATTTGGACAAACGAACGGACGAATGATCGAATGATCGGACGAACGGACGAACGAACCATGAACGATCGGATGAACGATCGAACGATCGGACGAACGAACGAACAAACTAAGAACAGGGGGATGAACGATCGAAGAACGATCGAACGGTCCTTGTGCTAGTGTGTGCTTGTGTGGAACATGGAGTGGGTGTGTGTGGGGGGGGAAGAGAGTTGCCATGAAATGGCTTGGGGTGGGATGAGAGGAGGCCCTTGCCCCTCTATTTATAGCCATGGTGGGGGGATTAGGGGGAGGGATGAGAGGATTAGTGGGAGGATGAGAGGATTATTAGGAGATTAGCATGGATTTGTTTTATATGAGTGAAATTAGCTTGTAGAGCTCACCGTATGACACTGGAGGCATACGTATACGTATGAGCATGAGGAAAGTTATGAAGAAAATATTTGTAGGGACTTGAAAAATGATGCTGAAGGTATTTCTCAGGAGAAGAATACTTGGAGAGTTATCGGTGGAATATCTGGGAAATATTTCTAGAAAGAACTTGAGGGGGATTACTGGGGAAATATCTAGGCAGTATTTCTGGAAAGAATTTGAGGGGGATCACTGGGGAAATATTTGTAGGATAATTTGAGGAGGATTTTGGAGGAAATATAGACCACTATATTTTATTTGTTGATATCAACTCGCAAACAAACATTTTGAAATGAAATTTGAAATTCATTTTGAATTTAGAGCGAGTTTGAGAAATTTTCAAGATTTGAATTTTTGGGATGCTACAAGAAGCTACCACTGTTCTTTTAGCATCCTTGTGCAGGGAAGAATACCATAAGGTGAGCGGCTTGGATAACGCCAAGCAGATTTGGGACACCCTCAGGATCTCGCATGAGGGAAATGGTGTCACCATGCTCACCAAGATGGAGTTGGTGGAGGGCAAACTGGGAAGGTTCGCAATGATGAGGTGGGAGGAGCCAACCCAAACATACAACAGGCTCAAGACCCTGGTCAACAAAATAAGGAGCTATGGAAGCACGAGATGGACGGACCACGACGTCGTCCGCCTAATGCTAAGGTCCTTCACTGTCCTTGATCCTCATCTTGTAAACTCTATTCGTGAAAATCCTAGGTATACCAAGATGACGCCTGAGGAAATACTTGGGAAGTTTGTGAGCGGGCGAATGATGATCAAGGAGGCGAGATATGTTGATGAGGCGCTAAATGGCCCAATCCACGAGCCTCAAACCGTTGCTCTCAAAGCAACAAGTAGCAGGGAGGCGCTACCTAGCAAGGTGGCGCAAGTCGAGGCGGTCGGGCTTAACGAGGAAGAAATGGCCCTCATCATCAAGCGCTTTAAGACGACGCTTAAAGGAAGAAAGGAGCACCCAAACAAGAGCAAGATGAAGGGAAAGCGCTCCTGCTTCAAGTGTGGTAAGTATGGTCATTTTAAAGCAAATTGTCCCGACAATACTAATGACCAGGAGCAAGAGAAAGGCGGGAAGAAGGAAAAGAAGAAGGCCTACAAGAAGACGAAGGACGAGGCACATCTCGGCAAAGAGTGGGACTCGGATTGTTCGTCGTCCGACTCCGACGATGAGGGACTCGCCGCCTCGGCCTTCAACAAATCGTCGCTCTTCCCCAACGAGCGCCACACTTGCCTAATGGCAAAGGAAAAGAAGGTAATCACTAGAGAAACTCCTAAGTACTCTACTTCTAGTGATGAGGACTCTAGTGATGATGAAATTGATTACACTAGCTTGTTTAAAGGATTAGATAGCGCAAAAGTAGAAAAGTCAATGAATTGATTGATGCTCTAAACGAAAAGGATAGACTTTTAGAAAAGCAAGAGGATCTTCTATATGAAGAACATGATAAATTTGTAAGTGTGCAAAAGTCTCTTGCTTTAGAAGTCAAAAGAAATGAAATGCTTTCATGTGAAATTTCTGCTTGTCATGAGACTATTTCTAGTTTAAAGAGCATTAATGATGATTTAAATGCTAAATTAGTAGAAGCAAATAAGGCTAGTTCTCATGTGGAACATGTAGTAATTTGCAATAGGTGTAAGGATTTTAATGTTGATGCTTGCAATGAACATTTAATTTCCATTTCTAAATTAAATGATGAAGTAGCTAGTCTTAATGCCCAACTTAAGACTAGCAAAAATGATTTTGATAAACTAAAATTTGCAAGGGATGCCTACACTGTTGGCAAACATCCCTCAATTAAGGATGGGCTTGGCTTTCGAAGGGAAGCCAAGAACTTAACAAGTCATAAGCCTCCCATCTCCACCAAGGAGAAAGGGAAGGCCCCTATGGCTAATAGTGTTCATAAAAATCATGCTTTCATGTATCATGATAGGAGATTTTCTAGAAATATTCATTATAATAGAAGTTATAATGCTTTTGACTCACATACCATGATTGCCTCGAGTTCAAACTTCAATGGTAGATCTAGGAAGAATATTGTGTCTCATGCTCCTAAGAAAGTGTATAATGGATCGACCACTGTATTTCATGCTTGCAATGCTAAATTTATTCTTTCATGTAAAAATGAAAAAGTGATTGCTAAAAAGGTGGGGGCCAAATGCAAGGGAGACAAGACTTGCATTTGGGTCCCTAAGGCTATTGTTACTAACCTTGTAGGACCCAACAAGAGTTGGGTACCTAAAACCCAAGCCTAATTTGCCTTGCAGGTTTATGCATCCGGGGGCTCAAGCAGGATTATCGATAACGGATGCACAAACCACATGACGGGGGAGAAGAAGATGTTCACCTCCTACGTCAAGAACCAAGATTCCCAAGACTCAATCATATTCGGTGACGGGAATCAAGGCAAGGTTAAAGGACTAGGAAAAATAGCTATTTCTTCCGAGCATTCCATCTCTAATGTGTTTTTAGTAGAATCGCTCGGATATAACTTGTTGTCCGTTAGTCAATTATGTAATATGGGTTACAATTGCTTATTTACAAACATAGATGTGTCTGTCTTTAGACGAAGTGATGGTTCATTAGCTTTTAAGGGTGTACTAGACGACAAACTCTATTTAGTTGATTTTCGAAGGAGGAAGCCGGTCTAGATGCATGCTTAATCGCTAAAACTAGCATGGGCTGGCTGTGGCATCGCCGTCTAGCACATGTGGGGATGAAGAACCTTCACAAGCTTCTAAAGGGAGAGCATGTGTTAGGTCTAACAAATGTAACTTTCGAAAAAGATAGACCTTGTGCAGCTTGTCAGGCAGGAAAACAAGTGGAAAGTGCTCATCACATCAAGAATGTGATGACTACATCAAGACCTCTAGAGCTATTGCATATGGACCTCTTCGGACCCGTCGCCTACCTCACCATCGGGGGAAGTAAGTATGGTCTTGTTATTGTTGATGATTTTTCCCACTTCACTTGGGTATTCTTTTTTGCAGGATAAATCAGAAACCCAAGGGACCCTCAAGCGCTTTCTAAGGCGGGCTCAAAACGAATTTGAGCTCAAGGTGAAAAAGATTAGAAGCGACAACGGGTCCGAGTTCAAGAACCTTCAAGTGGAGGAGTACCTTGAGGAGGAAGGAATCAAGCACGAGTTCTCCGCTCCATACACACCACAGCAAAACGGAGTGGTAGAGAGGAAGAACAGGACGCTTATAGACATGGCGAGGACGATGCTTGGAGAATTCAAGACGCCCGAGCGGTTTTGGTTGTAAGCTGTGAATACGGCTTGCCACGCCATAAACCAGGTCTACCTTCATCGTCTCCTCAAGAAGACGTCATGCGAGCTACTAATCGGTAACAAACCCAACGTTTTGTATTTTCAAGTTTTTGGGAGTAAATGCTACATTCTGGTGAAGAAAGGTAGAAATTCAAAATTTGCTCCCAAAGCTGTAGAAGGGTTTTTGTTAGGTTTTGACTCAAATACAAAGGCGTATAGAGTCTTCAACAAATCATCAGGTTTGGTTGAAGTCTCTAGCGACGTTGTATTTGATGAGACTAATGGCTCTCCAAGAGAGCAAGTTGATCTTGATGATGTAGATGAGGATGATGTTCCAACGGATGGCGATTGGAGACGTGCGACCACAAGAACACAAGGAGCAAGATCAACCTTCTTCCTCAACAACGGTGCATCCCCCAACTCAAGATGACGAACAGGTCCCTCAAGAAGAGGCGTGTGATCAAGGGGGAGCACAGGATGTCCAAGATAAAGAGGAAGAAGTACCACGAGCCCCTCCAACTCAAGTTCGAGCGATGATTCAAAAGAATCATCCCGTCGACCAGATTTTGGGTGACATTAGCAAGGGAGTAACCACTCGCTCTAGATTAGCTAACTTTTGTGAGCATTACTCTTTTGTCTCTTCTATTGAGCCTTTCAGGGTAGAAGAGGCCTTGCTAGATCCGGACTGGGTGTTGGCCATGCAGGAAGAGCTCAACAACTTCAAGTGAAATGAAGTTTGGACACTGGTGCCATGTCCCAAGCAAAACATTGTGGGAACCAAGTGGGTGTTCCGCAACAAACAGGACGAGCACGGTGTGGTGACAAGGAATAAGGCTCGACTTGTGGCAAAAGGTGATGCCCAAGTCGCAAGTTTGGACTTTGAGGAGACTTTTGCTCCTGTGGCTAGGCTAGAGTCGATTCGTATTTTGTTAGCCTATGTCGCTCACCATTCTTTCAGGTTGTTCCAAATGGACGTGAAGAGCGCTTTCCTCAACGGGCCAATCAAGGAGGAGGTGTACGTGGAGCAACCCCTGGCTTTGAGGATGAACGGTACCCCGACCATGTGTGTAAGCTCTCTAAGGCGCTCTATGGACTTAAGCAAGCCCCAAGAGCATGGTATGAATGCCTTAGAGACTTTTTAATTGCTAATGCTTTCAAGGTTGGGAAAGCCGATCCAACTCTTTTCACTAAGACTTGTGACGGTGATCTATTTGTGTGCCAAATTGATGTCGATGACATAATATTTGGTTCTACTAACCAAAAGTCTTGTGAAGAGTTTAGCAGGGTGATGACTCAGAAATTCGAAATGTCGATGATGGGCGAGTTGAACTAGTTCCTTGGGTTCCAAGTGAAGCAACTCAAGGACGGCACCTTCATCTCTCAAACGAAGTACACGCAAGACTTGCTCAAGCGGTTTGGGATGAAGGACGCCAAGCCCGCAAAGACTCCAATGGGAACCGACGAACATGTCAACCTCAACAAAGGAGGTAAGTCCGTCGATCAAAAGGCATACCGGTCAATGATAGGGTCTTTATTTTATTTATGTGCTAGTAGACCGGATATTATGCTTAGCGTATGCATGTGTGCTAGATTTCAATCCGACCCAAGGGAGTGTCACCTTGTGGCCGTTAAGCGAATTCTTAGATATTTAGTCGCTATGCCTTGCTTCGGGATCTGGTATCCAAAGGGGTTTACCTTTGACTTGATTGGATATTCAGACTCCGATTATGCTGGATGTAAGGTCGATACGAAGAGTACATCAGGGACGTGCCAATTCCTAGGAAGGTCCCTGGTGTCGTGGAGTTCTAAGAAACAAACTTCTGTTGCCCTATCCACCGCTGAGGCCGAGTACGTTGCCGCAGGACAGTGTTGCGCGCAACTACTTTGGATGAGGCAAACCCTCCAGGACTTTGGCTATAATCTGAGCAAAGTCCCACTCTTATGTGACAATGAGAGTGCAATCCGCATGGCGGACAATCCTGTTGAACACAGCCGCACAAAACACATAGACATCCGGCATCACTTTTTGAGAGACCACCAGCAAAAGGGAGATATCGAAGTGTTTTATGTTAGCACCGAGAACCAGCTAGCCGATATCTTTACCAAGCCTTTAGATGAGAAGACCTTTTGCAAGCTGCGTAGTGAGCTAAATGTCTTAGATTCGCGTAACTTGGATTGATATAGAGCATACATGTGTTTTATGCCTTTGATCATGTTCCATTATGCATTTTATTGCTTCTTTATGGTGCTCAAGTTGTGCAAGGGATCCCCGGACCTCACAAGTCCATGTGCGAATAATGCACATATTTAGGGGGAGAAATGCTACAACTTGACCCTTTGAGACTAACCGTGTGATTAAGTTTTCTTAATTTAGTCTCAAAGGAGGATTGAAAGGGAAAAGGTGAACTTGGACCATGCAAGACTTCCACTGCACTCCGATGAGAGGGTAATTTACTCCAAGTTCATCTCCGTGTTCTTATTGCCTTTTTACTCTTAATTGAAGATTTTGGTAAGGCAATGAGGTTTAAGGGCCAATAATGATCCCGTTTTGGTGCTTAATGCCAAAGGGGGAGAAATTAAGGCCAAAGCAAGAAATGGATCAGCTACCACTTGAGAATTTTGAAAAAAGTAGAGTTAGAGTTTTTGTTTTGTCAAAATACTCTTATTGTCTCTAATTGTCAAAAGTTGGTCTCTTGTGGGGAGAATGTTGATTATGGGAAAAAGGGGGAGTTTTTGAATCTTTGATCAATTTCTCTTGGAATACATCTCTCTATGCCTCAACAAGTGACTTTGACTTAGAGATAGGAAATTGAGTTTGATTTGCAAAAACAAACCAAGTGGTGGCAAAGAATGATCCAAATATGCCAAATTTGAATCAAATACAAATTTTTGTTCTCATTTGCATTGATGTTGCACTTCTTTAGTTGCTTTTTGTTGTGTTGGCATAAATCACCAAAAAGGGGGAGATTGAAAGGGAAATGTGCCCTTGGGTTATTTCTATAAGATTTTGGTGATTTAGTGCTCCACACAAATGCTTTGAGTAATATTTGTGCCAAAGACTCAAGAAGTGCAAATCAAGATTAAAGGTATGTTTCTAGACTTAGTACATTATTTTGAAGACTAATGTACTGTGTCTAAGTGCTAGAAACAGGAGAAATCGCTTTTGGGAAAAGTTGGCTATGTTTAGCCAAAGGGCTGCTCGGTCTGGGTGCACCGGACTGTCCGGTAGTTCACCTGACAGTGTCCGGTGCGCCAGGACCAGTCCTGGTGAACAGCCTGCTCTCGGGTCTCGACGGCGGCGTACGACTATAAAACACCGGACTGTCCGGTGAGTCGTCTGCGGCGAAGTCGCTGCTCTCGGGAACCAAGTCAATAGCGTACGACTATAATTCACCGGACAGTCCGGTGAGTCAACGGTCGGGCGCGCCAACGGTCGGCCGCGCAATCCGAGCATGACGCGTGGCCGAGCCAACGGTCGAATGGGGGCACCAGACTGTCCGGTGTGCACCGGACAGTGTCCGGTGCGCCAATGGCTCCAAATCCTCAACGGTCGGCTGCGCCAAATTTGGAAAGCAATCTGCACCGGACTGTGAACAGGGGATGTCCGGTGCGCCACCCGACAGAAGGCAAGATTTGCCTTCCTGGATTGCTTCCAACGGCTCCTAGCTGCCTTGGGGCTATAAAAGGGACCCCTAGGCACATGGAGGAGTACACCAAGCACTCTTTGATCAACTCTAAGCACCATGACTCCATTTCCGCGCTTTTGATTCTTTGTGATAGCAACTAGAGCTCCATTTGAGTAGAGAACTCTTCGAGTTGTGTTGCGAGCTCAAGTTGTGACTTGTGTGCGTGTTTGTGCTCTGATTTTGTGTCTTGTGTGTGTTGCTCATCCTATCCTTACTTCCGTGCTTATTTGTGATCATCAAATTGTAAGGGCGAGAGGCTCCAAGTTGTGGAGATTCCTCGCAAACGGGATATAGTGAAAGGAAGAGAAACACTATGGTATTCAAGTGGGTCTTTGGATCGCTTGAAAGGGGTTGAGTGCAACCCTCGTCCATTGGGACGCCACAATGTGGAGTAGGCAAGTGTTGGACTTGGCCGAACCACGGGATAAACCATTGTGCCTCTCTATGTTGATTTCTTTGTGGTTATCGTGTTTAGCAAGAACTCCTCTCTAGCCACTTGGCTTTATTGTTCTAACACTTAATCAAGTTTGTGGCCTTGAGTTTTAAGTTTTTACAGGATCACCTATTCATCCCCCCTCTAGGTGCTCTCAGCTTGTTGCGCTCCCTCCGGCCCCCAGCCGTAGTCGCGATGAGCTCTCGTGGCCGCGGTTCTTCTTCTTCTTACCGTCCTGGGCGACGGCACCCGAGTCACCCATCTGGGCGACCCCGGTCTGAGGTGCCGAGTGCCATGCATGGCCCTCGGCAGCTCTGGCACACTTGTCAGCCAGAGCGAAGAGTGTGGTGACAGTTTCCCCGTCGTGCGTGGCCAACTTCTCCAACATCTTCTCATCACGCACCCCTGGCGGAAAAGCGATGATGATGGAAGCATCTGAGATACGAGGTATAGTGCCCCGTACCTTAGTGAAGCGGGAGATGAAAGCCCGGAGAGTTTCACTGGGTCCCTGCCTCACTACATGGAGGTGTGCCTCCACGCCATGCTGCTAATAAGCGCTGGCGAAGTTCACTGTGAACCGCACGTAGAGCTCTTCCCAGGAGTAGATCGATCCTGGGGCAAGATTCATGAGCCAGGTCCGGGCTAGCCCAGACAAGGCTACATGGAAGTATGTTGCCATTACGGTGGTGTCTCCACCTGCTGCCGTAATAGCAGTGACGTAAACCTGCAAAAATTCCGACGGGTTTGACGTACCGTCGTACTTTTCTGGCAGGTGTGGCCGGAATTTGGACGGCCATGTCGCCGCATGGAGGTGATCCGCGAGTGCGACACAGCCTACGCCGGCCAATGGGACACCCGCTTGGATCCGGGCGCCCGCTGGGGTTTGCGGTGCGACCGCAGCGAAGTCGTAGTCGAGGTTGCAACCCTCGATGTTCTGTCGGCGCTCACGCACCCTCTCCAGAGAGACGTGGGCATCCTCGCCCGCACGCCTGCGGTTGAGTTCTTCCTGCAGGTCATCTGGCCTCTCCAGAGAGGCTAGAGCGTCCTCTCCCGCACGCCTGCGGTTGAGTTTCGCCCGCAGGTCCTCGGTCGACGCGGCCCTCACTAAAGGCGAGCGCACCAATGCCGACACCTCATGTTGGCGTCGGGATGACCGAGGCCTTGGCCTGGCTGAGCTAGAGTGCGCCATGCCGAGCAGACGGTCAACATCGTCGCGCCACTGCTTCATGGCCCCTGGCGAGGCCGTGGAGCTAGGAGGTTGGTGCAACAACTCCCTGGCTGCGGACAGCGCACTTGGAGCAGCCCTTGACGCTCTAGACATCTACGCAGGAGTGTGCTGCCGCGCAGAGCGCACAGCAGCAGCATCAGGCGCAGGGCGGCTGGTGGCCCGTGGCGTGGAGGAGGCAGCTTCTTCCTCCATCGGGAAATTCTCGGGAACAAAGTCGTGGTGCTCGACGATATGGACCATGGTGTCGAGCAGGAAAACAGCAAAAACCTAATGCCAAGCCCCCTACCTGGCGCACCAAATGTCGGAGGAAATTCTCCGGCCGTGTGGCGGAAGGCACCCGCCCTAAATCCTAAGATGAGGAGGGGGCCTAGGGCTGGATATCGAGCCAGCTCGGCTCGGCTCGTTCGAGCTCGAGCTAGCTCGTTAAGCTAACGAGCTGGCTCGACTCGGCTCGTTAAGGTAGCGAGCCACAGAGTCAGCTCGGTTCGGCTCGTTTACGATCTCGAGCTGGCTCGTTTAGCTCGCGAGCTAGAGCAGAAAAAAAATAATATGTGTATAATAATCAATTTCTAGTTAATTTTAAGCTAATTTAACAACATAAAATAGTAATTATACTTATAGTTTCACAGACCGCATCAATATAACACCAAATTAACACCACTCATCACTCATCAATTCACTATCCACACACACGTTCAGCCGTTTAACCCACACTTATATTCGCATAGACCAATTTCATACATAGACATAATTCATCAATCATTAGTTTAACTTATAGGTTATATACACCACACATACATATAACATATTCATCAATTGTTACGTACATGATATGTATATAGTTTCGTTTTGCTGAAATGTGATAGCTCGTTTAGCTCGCGAGCTGGCTCGTTAAGAAACCGAGCTAGGATACCAGCTCAGCTCGTGAAAAAATTCAAACGAGCCGATCCGAGCTGAGCCGAGCTGGTCACGAACCGAGCGAGCCGACGAGCCGCGAGCATTTTGTCCAGCCCTAAGGGGGCCTAAGCGTTCTGCCTGTTATCGAGAGGTGTAAGAACACATGAGAAGACACGAGGATTTAGAGTGGTTCGGGCCGCCGGAGCGTAATACCCTACTCCACTGTGTGTGGTATTGCTGATGCTCTAGAGCTTGGAGAACTTCCCGAGGGTCTAAGTTGGCTTGAGAGAACTTGCCTTGTAACGCCGTGGTCTAAGTTGGCTTGAGAGAACTTGCCTTGTAACGTCATGTGCCTTCCCTTTTATAGCTCAAGGGGGGCACTTACAAGGGTGCTGAGCCCCGACATGTGGACCCAGAAACATAATGGATGGAATACCTAGAGCAACTAATGCAGGTGACGTCTGTGCAATCTCCAGGCCAAGTTGTTCGCAGCACGCGCAACGTTGACATGCGGCGACAGCTTCTTTGGTAACGTACGAGTAATGATGGGCGTGGTGCACGCGGCAGTATGGGCGTACAGTCTACCAGTGGAACGGACAGGCATGCCGCTTGTGGGATGGACAGGTCGCTGCCTGCCAGCGAAATGGATAGGTCTCATTAAATGCGGAGACGGCACATCGCCTGCCAGTGGAATGGACATGCATGCCGCCTGCAGAATGGACAGGGCTCATTAAATGCCGAGGGGGCACATCGCCTGTCAGCGGGATGGACAGGCGGCGTGCCTTATCCGCAATAAATGCAGGGGTCGCGTAACCCGGATGCCTTACGTCAGGCTCCGCCCGTTGGCTTACGTCACGCGCGGTTGGCCACGTGGCAGCATCGGGTCTCCGCCTGGACGAGGAGTAGTAGCGAGTGCGGATAGGTCCACACAAGACTGGGTCTGGACACATGTCGACACCAGACCCCTGCCTGGGTCCTATTTACGGCCTGGGTATGTTCTGTCTTGGGACCTTGGGACCACCCTGTGGGCAGTCCCGACCCCATACGGGGGGTCCGGATCCCATTCCAGGGGTCCGGCTGACACAAGTGGAGGTTCAGGACCAACACCGGAGGTCCGACCTGTATATCCGAGGGTCCGAGACCAACCTTAGGGTCCGGACTGTATATCCAGGGGTCCGGTACTCTCCCGTGAAGGTCCGGACTCACTGTTGATGCTTTGAAGTATACCACCTTCTCTAGACACGTGGAGGCTTTGGACCCGCCCATGTTGCGGGGTCGAGCGCTGCTGCAGACCCAGAGTAGCCGCTCGCGACTGAGACAAGACGCAACTTGGTCCCACACAACTCTCGTGTCACGCGACTAAGGAATAGCCGTGTGGGTTCTGCGTCTTTATACAGTAGTAGGGGTACCTAGTTTGAGAGTACCGACGGTTGGATTTCGATAATTATAGTAATTTGATTACATTTCCGCGCAATAACATGCTCGAGCCTTCGAAGCATGATGATAATAACATGACGAACTCCACAGCCGAAACGCTCTATATCAGTGTCCTGGCTAGGGCTACGGAGGTGGTTTCGAAGCTGTTAGCTCTAGGGCAATGACGATGAACTCCTCGCCGAGGACGCCACCGCGCGGCCACCAGGGACGAGGGCAGACGATGGAGGGGCAATGCAAGCAAGACGGCGGGCTGCTTCTTTGAACCGGTCGGTGCGAGCGGCGGGCGATGGAGGAGGAGAGCAAGCAGGGAAGACGAACCTGCAGTTCCACCATATTATTATTTACTGTACGGGTGGCGGATCAAACGTAAAATAGTCTGGAGCTCGTAGATCAGCGTCATCCTAATTAATTTATACGTAGTATCTCTGTTAGCTTAGCTAAGACTCAATATAGGATACTCTAGCTAGCCTTGTCTTCTCAAGGCAACACGGTAAAACAAATGTACGCATGGAGAAGCACGAAGGCAACATCGAGAGATGTTTTGCTCAATGCAAGTACCTAGGGAGATGTCTCCCTAGCTAGGTACTCCCCGGCCTCGGTCTAGCTAAACGGACCCAACTATTTGGTGACCGTGCTATTAATTAATTGAGCGAGGTTTTACGCTACCCCACCTTGTAGAGATCCGTATAGCTAGCTGGTGTGGGTTCGGATTAGTTCGTATCCTTTTGCGTCGGCCGGGCGTGCGCGGAACGCAGCGCACGGTCACGGTGTCATGCTGCTCCACGTGCCGCTCCCTTGGATCCTACGGATCCGCCGCGATGAAAGCAAGAGCAGTATTGCTAATGCTCCCCCGGCCCGCTGCGCTAGCTATCCCCCCACCACTCGTCGAAAGTGAAAAGGGCGCAGGAGATTATCCCCTCCGTCCGCGAGGGGTACATACGGAGATACGTATTATGCTACGAGCGGTACACTGTATACACGCAGTACGGAAGGGAACAATACATACGGTATCGTACGTATGAGTAGCTCTTGCCTAGCCCAAGTCTACGGTTACTGGTTCATGGGCCCACGTAATTAAGACAGAAGCCGGAGCAGTAAAAGTTTCTCCAAGCGACATTATTTTACGGGCCACGCACGCACTCATGGAGCGGTGTACTAGTAGTACTAGTCAATTTCCGGTTTGCTGCACAAATCCCAACCCCCGCGGGGACCACGTCGGAGGAAGAAGGAAGGAAGGCGGGACCGCACGCGAGAGAGAGAGGCGACCGGACCGGACCCGACCGACCGTGAGAGGAGAGGGTAGGAGGAGGAGGCGCACGGCACGCGTCCCCGTGTAAACAAGCCGAGATTCCCATCCCCTCTCCATGTGAGGGCGGGGCACGCACCATTCCTCGGCGAACGGGCTAGGGGCTCCCAAAGTAGGGTTAAAAAGGAGTTGGTTGGCGCAAACAGGCACCCGCCTACAATCATGTCTTAATCCTGGCTACTACCAGTAGCTACTAGGGCTTGCGTGGGATATGAGCCAAAGACCGGTCGTTAGGCCATTTCCCGCGAGAGTTTTTATGTAGATGACACGTCACCATATTTATGGTATGCTACGTATTTATGATACACGATTTTATAAAACTCATGATACGATAAAACTCAACCAATAAAACTCATGATACACCATTTTATAGACAAAACCTCATAGACCACCTCTGAAAACGGGGCAATAAAACTTTGACCGGGAATATCCTTACACATTTCCCCGGAGCCGTTAAGATTTTATATGCACTGCTCCCACCGGAGGATCCTTGTAGTATCTATTTCAAAATATGTTCTGTTTATAGTATAAACATCTACAGCAATAAAACAGCGTTTCGCAGATCCACTGATAAAAATAGGCTTAGCAAGTATAAAAGAGTGTTTGGTTTGTACAAACTAATTTTTAGTCCCTCTATTTTATTCTATTGTAGTCTCTACATTATTAAATACGGGAAAAATTAAATAGAGTTTTATTTTCCGTATTTAGTAATTTAATGACTAAAATAGGATAAAATGGAGAGACTAAAAATTAGTCTTTATACACTAATCATCATCTAAAAAATGTAATATAACGTTGTTATAGTTACCCGTCATGTCATAAATATATGAACCAAACGGCACCAAATCTAACCAAATATGTGAACCAAACGGCACCAAGTATAACCATACTATACGGTAGTACTCGATCCCTTTCAACCCCACCACATCATACATCATACTCTGCGCAATGTGGTACGTATATCTGATGATGATGCACGGGATGGATATATCTGAAAACTAATTGCTCAATTTCTCAGCAAATCGATATGCATGAGCTAGATCTAATTAAACAACGGTTTAGCCTGCAGTGGGCTGCGTTGCTGGCATCTCCGTGTGACCGTGTCGTCTCTGATCTAGCTCCCCTCGGAGCGGGTAAACAAGAAGCCCCCGGCAGCATCCGTTGGGTTTAGGGTTCCAATCCAATCCAACTGCAAGCTAGCAGCAGGACTTCTCTTTTGTTCTTTTTCATCTCTAGCCATGTCGTGCATCGATCGACCCTTGCTAGCTAGCTCACTACTAGAGTATGTATGTATGTGTGCATGTTAGGCTCGGTGTCTGGTGTAAAGTATGTCTCGCGTGAAAGCTCTCAGCAAACTGTCGTCCCTAAACTATGTATATACACGCATGCATGGAACCGTGAGCGCTCGAGATCTGCAAACGCATTGTATGCCATGCATGGAGATGCACGTCCCGTGTACGTTTAATTAAATCTACAGGGGGGTACGTATTTTTAGAAGAGAGGGGGGAAATGGTAATTGCTTGGCTAGCTACTTTTAATTTGAAAAACGAAATCTGAAGTGAGGTGATGAGCTCCATCCGGGTCGGTTAATAAAAACGACAGTACAAGGGGGGTGAGTTGAAAACTTGACATTCTGTTTGCTGGTACTTATTCGCCAATAATGCGTCAACTAGCTAGTCATATATACTGTAGTCACTACCGAAATTTGGCTCTTTGCCGAGTGTCATATTCTTTGCCGAGTGTTTTTTTTCGGGCACTCGGCAAAAAAGCTCTTTGCCGGGTGTCACGCAAAAAACACTCGGTAAAATAAAACACTCGGCAAAGAAGCTCTTTGCCGAGTATTTTATTTTTGACACTCGGCAAAGAGTTTCTTTGCCGAGTGTCTTTTTTGACACTCGGCAAAGGGCTCTTTGCCGAGTGCCACAAATACAACACTCGGCAAAGAGCTCTTTGCCGAGTGTTTTTTCTCCAACACTAGGCAAAGACAATTTAAAAATCATATTTTAAAGTAGTAAATTAATTCAAATGAAAAAGTTTTCAACTACAAGTTTGTATAACTCATCATGATGTACAATTTATATATTGAACATTTCTTCATATGACAAAATAAAAATAAATTTGTTCATAAAACCTATATCTCTCTCGAGAGTTTATGAAACTAGAAGAGAGACGTATAGAAATTGTGCATATTGTTAAAACAATCATGTGAGATCAACAAATGACCAAACAACCAAAATAAACTTTGTAGATCTTGAGAAGTTATAGAAGTTTATAGTTGACAACTTTTTCATTTGAAGTCATATTGTCAACGAAAAGTACATCTGAATTTAAAAATTTTAAATTTTGAATTTTGAAAACGACTTCGAAAGAAAAAACCACCAACATGAAAGTTGTAGGTATTGAAGAGTTATGAAACTTTGTAGTTGACAATATTTTGGGTTGAAATCATCTTGTTATGCAAAACTATGTTTGAATTTTGAAATTTGAATTTTTCAAACTGTCTCGGATGGAAAAACCACCAAAATAAAAGTTGTAGATCTTGAAATGTAATGAAACTTTGTAGTTGACAATTTTTTGATCTGAAATCATCTTATCATTGAAAAAATCGTGTGAAGTTTTCAAATTTAAAATCCAAATTTTGTAAACGGTCTCGGATGTAGAAACTATTAAAATAAAACTTGTAGATCTCAAAAAGTTATGCAACTTTATAGTTGGTCACATTTTCAAATGAACTCATTTAGTGTCTTAAATAATCAAATTACTCTCGATTTGTTATAGTACATGGGGAATGAAAACGTAATATGGACATAATTGATGTAGTAGTGTAGTGGTATAGGAGGGTATGCGCGAGAGAGAGGTTACGAGTTCGAATCTCACCATTTACAAAGTATCTAAATTTGATTCAAAATAATAGTGAAAAATGATAGGGCAACCTATAAGGTAATAGGTAGGATTAGAATTTAAAAAAATATTTTGCTGCTTTTTTAATTTGCCGAGTGTTTTTCTTTGCCGAGTGCTTTTTGACACTCGGCAAAGACAAAAAAACACTCGGCAAAGAACCCTTTGCCGATGAAATCTTTGCCGAGTGTTACACTCGGCAAAGGCTTTGCCGAGTGTTACACTCGGCAAAGGCTTTGCCGAGTGTAAAATAGCCTTTGCCGAGTGTCCAAAGAACGCGATTCCGGTAGTGAGTACGTACGTGTCACTGGAGTGTTGTTTGGACATATGGATCGTAACTAATTAACCCTAGACACTCCGGGCTAAGCTGCCAAAGGATAGTATCGCACGGAAGCATATTATTATCTATAATATATATCGGAACTACGGTATGCATGCGGAGTTGCGGACCATGCATGCCAAAGACAGCACAGGCGCGCAATCGCAGTACAAGCTAGATGATCGTGGAGCCCCATGCCTTGTGCCTAGCTAGCTATCAAGCTAGCTACTAGGGCGAATTGTTGGTTATTACTGAGTCGCAGAAGAGACACACCCTAGCAAGCTAGAGCCATTTAACTAGTGATCGATGCGGCTGCCGGGTGCCGGCTTTCCAAGCGTCTTCCCGGAGTATACTACTACGTGCAGCGGCGGTGCATGCTGCATGCATGGCAATATGGCATCTCTCGTCGTCATCCTCTTTCCACTGCCCTTGGCAGCTGATAATGAGCTCAGTCAGCACGTTAAGCCCATTATTCGACACTTGGGTGCAGGAGTCATTAATGCCGCGGACAAATGTTGGTACATGCATCCGCCATCTTTACAGCCCCGGCCGGGCGGTCCGATCCTAGCTGCGACTGCGACTACGAGGAGATGCATGCGAGAAACGAAATTAAACCCGGGTTCCCATGCGTGCGGGAGCTAGGACATGTGTGTGCAGTGCATAGTATGGGGGCAGCGCCATCGGAATGATGGAGGAGGACGTACTACTACGTAGGTTTTGGTGTCGATCGGATTATAAGCTAACCGCCGATCCATCCAAACGGCGTGGCGAGCCCAAGACGCTACTACATGCATGCGGACATGCTAGGGCCGCGTGTTCTCTGCGACTTCGGAGCGGGGGCGGGGGGCGGCGTGGTTTGCAAGCCACGACGACGACGACGCCGGGCGCGCGCCAACCTCGCTGCACTGCACGGCCTTTCACACGAGCCGTACGTAGATAGAACAGAGTAAGTACGTACTACTCCAGTAATTAAGCAGCGGTTATTATTACGAGCAGATCAGCGGCACGCTTCTCTCTTCGGTCGCGTGTAAACTACTCCCGCCCACCAGAATGTTGTCGCCCGGCGCGGACCGGCCGGACGCACGTGCCGGCCGGCCAACCTGATCGAGACGAAAGGGGACAAACAACGCAGAGGCAGCGGATGGGGCGGCGGTGCCATGCGCGCGCGGCACACTGTGTACATGTACACTCTCGGCGTGTAGTGTCGTCGGCAAATGACAATGCAGATTTGACTACGTACGTACTCGTACTGTACGTCGTCGTCTACACCGAAACGGTCGCTTCAGGCCGACGCCATGCTGGTACTAGGAGTAGTAGATGCGTTTGAATAGGAAACATCAAGTCACGGCACATGCATGGGCGGCGTACGACGACGTTCGTGTTCGTTGGGAATTTCTCCGGCCGGCCGGGGCGAATGTACCATGGAGGAGGATGCGTGTACTTATACGACATGGCACCGGCGCCCAAGCAAGTTGCCAACCAACCGTACCGCAACGCGCCGCATTGAACAGGAGAAAAGGACAGGCTGAGGGCTGAGGCCATCGGTTTCCAACCCACGCCACGCCGACTTCTCTCTATCGCATCGGGGCTCGCTCCAGTCCCCGTACCGGACGGCCGTGTGTGTGTGCGCGCGCGCGCGCGCATGCAGAGAACACGCGTCGCGCGGCCGCGGACGGATCTGCCGGAGGCACGCACCGAGGCCCCGCCCCGGCCACGGGGCAAGCCACGCCAACGTATGTAAACGGGTTTGGCGGTATGGGTGTGGGTATGTTATATATGTATATAGTACTGTACACGGCGTCACGTACGCACGCGGGGCTGCGTCTGCGTTGGCCGTGCCAGCGCGTGTCGCTTGCTGTCTGGCTGGACCGGCGGCGGTGATGTTCGCTGGAGCCGAGCGGGTTCGCGCACGTCACACGGAAGCACTAAAGGGCCAGCCTACAGTTGGAGACCTCTCACGCTGGGTGGGTGGGTGGGAAGGATGGGCCATCACGGCGTCTCTAGGCCAAGGTCAATGCTGTAGCTAGCTTTCTTTGCTATGGTTGTCCACACGGAGTCCTAATCTAGCTAGCTAGCTAGCGTATATAGCTAGGATCAGTATTTCTTCGTTGTTTGCTAAGCTTTCGACCTGCACTCGCTCGGGGACATCTCGTCACCTCTCAATGAACGAACGTACAGTACAGAGGCCAACGAACCAGATGGTACCAGACGGATCACAGCCGGCGCGCAAGGGCCCGGAAATTACTTACGTAGTAGCACTGTAGCAGACAGTAGTAACGGGGCAGAATCGTCATCTCCGCTCACGATCCGTCCGACGAGACGCGGATATGCCAGCCAACCACTGATCAATCAGTGATCATGAATCCATCCACCTCGCGCCGGTGTCATTGCGTGTCCGCGGATGGGACTGGACGTCGTTGCCGAGCCCAGACCCAGAGGACGCGACGGCTGCCAGAGGCCTCTTTTATTCATGTCGGCCACGAGGAAGCCGGCCCCCGTCCGTCGCTATCGCTATCGCATCTACGGGGCAGATCTCAGCGCCACACTTCAAAAACCAAGACTATCGTATACTAGAATAGACAATATCATAAAGATTATTGCGTCTAATTAAGGTAGCCGTCCAGAAAGAGATTGCGTCTTTTCAGTTCTCAATTCTGAAAATAATGTGTTCATGGATATTACTTCTCCGCTAGCTTAATGTTAATTTGGGGAGGGATAGTAGTACGGTTTCTGTTCGCGTCACGACCAGCGTTTCGATCGGAGTACTCCGTACGTAGCGCGCACACACACACACTAGCACTTGAGCACATGCATGATAATGCCACTGTGCTGTCGATGATAGATCACAACCAGCAGTCCACCGAGTCGCTGCAAAGGAGTTATTAGGGGCTAGTAGTTAACGTGCCGGTTGCCGGATCGGGGACAGGGCTTATGAATGTACCAGTCTAGCTAGCTAGCTACCGGCAACAACCATATCCTTTTGCTTGCTCCCGCGCTCGCTCGCCACCTCTACACTCCACAATGAAACGCGCCATGCATGCATGCATGCGCAAGCAGCATGCAGGCCGGGCCGGCCGTGGTGGGCGCCCCGCCGGTGCTCCTGTGTGCGTGATCCCGCCGGAGGGACGTACTAGTTAGTAGTTACTAGTACATACAAACAACAGGCAACGACGACGGTGTGCCCGCCGGCCAGCAGTAGTAGGAGTAATTACCAACCACCATTTGACGATCTAACCCCCGGCCGGCCCCGCTCTCGATCGCTCTAGGGACTAGTAGGGTCTATGCCTCGATCTCCACTGCTCTTGCGTGCCGCATGCTCCCCGGCCGGCCGTTACAGTGTTCGTCCACATGACGCGCGTACGGTGATCGAGTGAGCCGCTGGGTCCAGCTTAGCTTGGCCATAAATGGCCGTGAGTAAGCGTGGAGGGAAGAGGAAATGGCCCGGAGAATTTCACGAGAGTGGTAAGAACGGTTGTCACTGGCAGTAGTAAACGCCAGTGGGATAACAGATAGATAGATAGATCTGCGTACGTTTCTCTCCTCACGTGCGTGCATGCATGCATGCACATCGTTCCGTGCTGCCGACTGACGGAGGCGCTGGCTGTGACGACATCTCCCGTTCCGTTCCGGTTCGCTCGACCGGCCGGCGCATCATGACGCCGTACGTGGGCCTACGTACCTCCCCGCAGCTCCTCATCCCCGCGCGCATGCACGGGAACGGGATCAAACGTTCTCGCATTCTACTACCAGACGCAGCTGCAGCTCCGCCATATGCACGCTTTGTCTCGTGTCCACTCATTTTGCCAGCAAGGTCCACCACCTGCTTCTTCTTTTGTTGTTTTTGATTTTTTTCCCACCGTCACCGCTACGACCACCCGAGTACTACTGTATCGTGCAGCGCGACAGAGTGGGCATGCGCGCGAGGCGTTTTGTTTGCTGAAGAGAGAAAAGGCTTAAGGAGGGACCGCAGGACGGGGAAGGGGAAAAAGGGGTTTCCGATGGATAAAGGGGTGCATAATTGGGGAGACCGTATCCTGTGCGCAAGAGGCCCTGCTGCTCCCATGAGCAAAATCAATCCAGACCGCATCCTTCACATCCAACGGTGTTGCGTCTATTTTGCAAAGAAGCCTCTCCACTCTTGCTCTGTACATTTTACAAAAACCCCCCTGACGCAGCACCATTGGATGTGGAGGGTGTGGTCTGGATTGATTTTGCTCATGGGAGCAGCAGCCCTCCTTGGGCACAGGATACGGTCTCATAATTGGGCCGACGGCCGGCCGGCTGAACCACTCCCCGCCACACACACACGCACACGCCAGAAGAAGAAGAAGATGCATGCATGCGTGAGAGATCTGTAGGGGGGCGGGGTCCATGCGCACGCAGGCGCAGGTACTGGTGTGCAGGCAGGGCCTTGCGCGCGCATGCCGCGCGTTAGAACGGCACAGTGATGTGATGTGATCCTAGTCCTACGGTCCTACCCACCCGCGCTCCGCTGGATCTCGCTCCCTCTCGAGTGATCGAGTCTCCCTCCCTCCACCGCGAAGCGACGAAGGCATGCGGATGCCATTTCGAGTCGTTTGTTATGCTTAGAGATTTCCCTTTTTTTCCCGAAACGTGCTGCATCACGCAATCGAGATCTCCGCGCGCGCGGGGTGGGTGAGCTGCAGGCAGCGAGCGGATCGGACCGGAAGGTCTGGCACTCACCAATTCTAGAAATTAAAGAATACTAGTACCAAGTTGTATATATACTAGGAGCACCGAGGAGCTAGTACGCACTTGCATTGCATTGGCCTCAGAAGGGCAAAATACCAGCCAGACAAACTCACTCGCCGCTCCTACCACCCACGCGCCGATCAAAACATTTGTGTGTGCAGTCCTAAATTTGATGCACATATATCAACACGCATGTATCCATAGATCTCGAGTCATCCCGTCCAAGACCAAAAAAAAAAAACGTTTACAGCACATGCTAGTACGTTTTTTTTGTTTTTGCTTTGCCTCTACGAGAAATCAACTATATATATATATATATATACACAGTACGTCCCTAGAAGGTCGTCCGCGCGAACAAAATGTGCTACAAAAGAAAACAGAGAAAAATGGCCAAGTTTCTTTTGCCAACTCTCCCGCAGTGACATATACACTCCATCAGTTCTTTTTTATTTATCGACATTTAATTCTAAAATAAATTAGCAAAGATGATAAATATTTGAGAACATAAGTAATATCAATTAAACATAAAAGGCATGTCCTGCGCCAAGGAGTGGACCCTATATTTTATCTCGCCCTAGACAAGCACTGTACGTTTTATTTATGCGTGACCTCAAAGTTATATCTAAAATAGTACTACTAGACTACAGCGCCACGCACCAGATCGCTATACAAGTATAAGTAACAGGCAAGGAGCTAGCTGGGCCCCGCCCGCCCGCCCTCCGCTAGAATCTGAGCGCCTCTTTGACCGAGATCACGACCGCCCCCAACAATGAGAGAGAAAGAGCTCCGGGACAAACCCCGACTAGGCTGATGCGACTGCGAGCCTAATCGGGCATTAAACAAAACCCCCCGTGCTCGTGATGCTCCGCGGAGGTCACGTGAGCCGGCCCGGCCCGGCCTGGCCGTGCCCCTTGGGCCATCGAGACGGCTTTTCTTTTTTCTTTTCAACCGCGGCAAGTACTGTACGTCGCGGAGGCGCGTAAACAAAGCGTGCGCGGGTTTTGATTCCGTTTTCTTTGCCCCCCCCCTCTCTTCCCTTCTTTTTTTTTTACCGTCGCGTGAGAATAGCATAGATGGGAATGAGTTTGGTGGGTGGGGACTGGGGACTGGTAGAGAGGGAGAGAGAGGCGGAACAGCTGGCATGCGCGTGTGGTGTGTGTGCACGAGTATTTATTTTGGATCATAGCGCCCCCTCCCCTCCCACCGCACTGCTGTGTGTTGTTTATGCCAGGCGCTATGATTATGTCATGTGGCGAAGATTTTTAGGCCGCTCCGTTGTTTTTTTTACCACGCGGTTAACACAGACAGAAGTTAAGCCGCGTTACTGTTACTGCTGGGGACGAGTTCATTGTCCAGCTAGCGGCTGGAAAAGTCGATGTGGCTCAAGGCCCCTGCTGCTGGAGTGCCCAAGACTGTGAGAGCTGTTAGCCAAGATGTGTTAACTTTTTTTTTTGTTGCAGCACTAAAAACCGCTTGGTACCGTTGGGTGATCCAGAGTTGACCCCGTAGCGTCGTAGAGCCGAGGCCACTACTTATTACTTACTGGTCAGTCGCGCGGAGACATTCCCTCGCGTACTTACTGATAGGCAAGTTACCGATGCGATGCCATTTTACTCCAGGTAAACAAAAAAAGAAGAAGAAGCTCACAGGCCAACCACCACGGGTCGACCGATGAACGGCGCGCGCCCAGGATTAGGATACTGTACTCTGCTCCAATCTAGCAGTAGCATCGATGTAGCGGTTGTAATAACCACGACGTCCATTGTTGGGGGGGGGGGGGGGGGAGGAGGCTGAACTGAACTGATGAAAATGCACGCGGCCCCGGCGGTCGTCGGGACGGGAGGACGCCGCCGCCCAGCCTCGCGTATACTATTTGGGACTGGACTGGAGTACCAGGGACCGAGCAAGCGGGAGCTGAGCTGATGTGCCTTGACTGGATCACGTCTTGACGAAGCCGTGTCGGTTCGATCGATTCGGTACACGATGGAATGCGTCGTCGCCACGTGCGAAGCACATGCCCGCCCGCACAGTCATATAAGTATGGAGGGGAGAGAATAGAGGATAACACTTGCATCCGAGAGAGCACTCGCATCCGATCATTTTTGTGGAGCAGAAGCATTACAATATTTATGATAAATTTCATATATAGACTCCAGAAGACACTACACTCTTTTTTAAAAAACCAAACATTTAGAAAATAAAATTGAGTCGCTCTGTTCTACTCTGCTTATTAACGAAACACATCCTTAGTTTCGAGCTGGTCCAGAGCGCGTGCAACCCCAATCCTTTGCCGCGTTGCTCCAAGCCGCAAAGTTAGCTACGGCGCGTGTTGCACTGCACGAGACGCGCGCGCGCGCACACACGCAAACTGGGTTGCGATATACATACAATACTAGAGTAATTGCGTGGCCTACGAGTCTACGACTCGCGACCTAATCTCCAACAGCAAGCGGCTGCAGGGGCCCGGGCCGGCGGAATCCAGCGCCAATAATTCGCTATGGCTATAGATCGTGTCACCGCCTTACTGATGATCTAGCGCGCGGTGTCCCCTGTGACTGTGTAAGGCAGGCGGGGCAGCCGGCCGGCCGGCAGCACCACTGGCTCTACCGAGAAATCCCCACACTGTGTGAGCAGTGCCCTGAGGCCTGAGAGGGCTTCCTTGTACAGCTACAGTGCCTGTGTGGTGTGGCAGCATGCATGGTTTGGTTTGGGATCGTTCTTCGAAAGCTCCGTGGAACCGAGTCCGAGTGGTGAGTGGTGAGTGGTGACAGGAGACGGTGAGAGGCCGAGAAGGGTCACACTTTGGGAGTAGGCGTATACATCACCTTTCAGCGGCCCTGTCCCGAACATGGAAACAGGCAATAACGTCCCCATCTAACATGTACCATCGAAATCCCAATCCTGTGTGGTAACATCTCTCGCAACACTTTACCCTGCAAAGATGCCTCCCCTCCTCAATTGGCAAAACGGTAAAAATATCAGATGGCCATCAAAGACCCCCCTTCTTTTTTACCGCAGTGGCAAGAACCAAAGGGCAAAGGATAGCTCTCTCCTAGTCCTGGCCAGGCTACTACCACCGATACCATCCACCATGTTTTACCGTCTCTCCCTCCTCTGCACCGCCCTCATCCAATTCTGCTGGTAGGGTGAAACGGAAACGCCCCTAAAATTTTCACCGCACTTACCTATTTTATCCTGCCGCCCCACTCCTCCAGCTACTACTAGTAGCTGTCTTTACTGCGCCTCCCCTCCTCTCGCCGTGCCTGCGCCTGCCTCCAAAAGAAAAACCAGCCTGGTTTCCCGAGCGCAGGCCGCAACCACCCCTCCCCACGGCCCCCGTAAGTAAAACCCAAGGCCACCACCATGCACCCACCGAGCACACATACACACTCACCAGCAGGCAGCAGCAGCTAGCCAAGCTATACCACTAGAACCAGAGCACAACTCAAAGCAATGCCGCCGCCTCCTCCTCCTCCGCCCCACTCCCACGCTTCCCATCCCGCGCCGCATGGACGCGAGCAGCACTAGCGCGGGGGCACACAGCACGGCGAGCGGGCGGGGGCGCGACGATGGACCTGGGCGGGTCGGTGGTGATGGACGCGGGCGCCTCGGAGCTGGGCCTGCTCGGCGGCGGATCTAGCAGGCTGCTCAAGCACGGGCGGGGGCCCAATGCGGCGGGGGGAGACGACGACGTGTGGGGCGGCGGCAGGGCCAAGCAGCCCAGGACAGGGACAGCGCCCGTCGTCGCCGGGGACGTGGCGGCTGCCACCAAGGCGGCGGCGGCGCCGTTCCTGCTGGGCTCGTGCAGTCCCGGCCACGGCGGGGAGCAGATGCTCAGCTTCTCGTCCGCCGCCGCCGCCGCCGCGGCCTCGTGCGCCTCCTCCACCGCTGCGGCTGATGGCGGCGGGGCCATGCCGCTGTACTACGGGACCCCGGCCTCTTGCTCAGGTGAGCGCGAGCACGGCGACGGCGTACCCGTGCTACTGCTTGTTGTGGCGGTGCCGCTTGCTGCTGCAAAGCTTACTTCTTTTTTTCCCGTTGCTTGTTGATTGGATTTTGGTGATTGAAAAGCTTGCTATCCACTTCTTCTCCAGTATTATTGCTTTTCGGTTCGATTCGATTCACCCTGCTTTCTCTCTTTGCTCTTGGTCTCGTAGCTACAGATTTATTTATTTTTACTTGGTTATGTCTACTGACTGACTACTGCTTATCCTTAAGCTGATCTGTGCCCTCTTCCGTTTCTTCTCCTCTTCTTCTTTCTTCTAGCTTCAGTTATTTAGTGCATCTACTCTAGATTCATGGGGTTTTCATGACCAGTGTTGACTCTTTTAACCTGCCAATGATCTTTGTATGGGGTTTTCCTCTCTCTTTTCGTCTTCTGGAGATTTAGATTAGTGACGACTGTAAAAGTTCTTCCACCTCTGGAAAAAAGAAATGGTTTTAAATAGTATTTTAAAAAAAGCTTTATTGAATCATCCGTGATATGTATCGACATAAGTTTGCACTTCTTTTTGCTGACATCCGCCAACGCTTTTCTTGTCCTCAACGGCGCCGCGATCGTGTGGATTCCTTTTTGTCACGCCGCCTGCTGATAATACGACTACTAGTTCTTATTAGAGGAAGAATGAAAAAGAATGGCGTGATCTACCTCGGACCTATACCTTCACCCCTTTCTCACTCAGAAACCTAAAAACCAAGAAACAGCTAAAAGAGCATGAATGCACGCAAGAAAGTCTCAAGAATACAATGGAGCCTCGCGATTCAAGTTCACTGTCGGGACCCAACAGTGTGGTCCTTGGTCGGCTTGCTATGGACATCACCTATAAATCTGTGCTGCTTATCAGGTTTCTGATCCTTGCATGCAGGCGCTCCGTTCCAGGTTTTTGTGTCTTTTTTTGCTTGCCTTTTATCCTGCCCTAGGATCGTGTTTAGGAAACGCTTGCATCTCGGCGGTCATCTCTATGAAGCAGTACACATGTTTTTGGCTGCGCCTTGTTGGCTTCCACCGTTTTGCTGCTCATCTCTCCTAACTATGCCTGCCTGTTTGCTCCCCGCAGGATTGAGCTCGGTGAGCTTGAGCACCAGCATGCAGGGGGCAATGGCCAGGGTGAGGGCCCCATTCACGCCGTCCCAGTGGATCGAGCTCGAACACCAGGCCCTGATCTACAAGTACCTGGCCGCGAACAGCCCCATACCTCACAGCCTCCTCATCCCCATCAGGAGGAGCCTCGCAGCGTCTCCCTACCCGCCTTCATACTTCGGCACGAGCACATGTAAGCCAAGAAAGAGTGGGGAACCGAGCGCAAAAGCAAAGCGACCGAGAGTGTGCTTTTTGGGCTAGCTTCAGTTCCATCATGCACATCGATATGCTAAAAGCCGTGTCGATTGTTTCTTTTCCGGATCTTGATTTGGCGCTGTTGCGTGTTGGGCGCAGTGGGGTGGGGCTCTTTCCAGCTGGGCTACTCCGGCAATGCGGATCTGGAGCCTGGGCGGTGCCGCCGGACGGACGGCAAGAAATGGCGGTGCTCCAGGGACGCGGTCGCCGACCAGAAGTACTGCGAGCGACACATGAACCGGGGACGCCATCGTTCAAGAAAGCATGTGGAAGGCCAGCCTGGCCATGCCGCGAAAGCCATGTCCGCGGTGGCGGCGGCGGCTGCTGCTGCTGCCCAGCCTGCTGCTCTGGCCGGCGCCGGAGCTCCTGCTGCTGGCCTCACTGTCAATCAGCACCAGCTGCCGGCGAAGAGCTACGCCACGGGTGCGACTGACCCTTGCTCTCTGCAATATAACAGGTATTTTCTTCTGCTCTGCTTGTGCTCGAAATGCTGTAACACGTAAGGAATATGTCGTCTAGTCTTGGTCTTGCTAGCCAAACTATCTGCTTTCGTCAAACTGGCGCTAGATTGAATGTTTATTTGCTTTCTCCTACATTCTTCCAGCTGCCCTAGTGTGACACTGGACTTCTCTGATGTGATATTGTGATACTTGTCCAGGTGCTGGTAGTGTAGTGTAGGGCTGTAGGTGTTGTGTTTACAGTATCGAGTTCCATCCCAAAGTCTTCAATCTATATACAAGTGTTTCCATGAATTTGCAAACATGAACATGTTCATGGGCCCTCAAATTTCAGTCGCTCTTTGATGTACATGCTAACTAATCCCACTGCTGAATGATCCATGCAGGGAACTGGTGAACAAACAGAATGAGAGCGAAAACATGCAGGACTCCGACAACCTCTCGATGCTGACTTCCATGAACACAGGAAACACAGGCAGCGTGTTCCCATTCTCGAAACAAAACACCAATCCTTTTGAAGTGACCAGCTCAAGGCTAGAGTTCGGCCTCGTTTCATCGGATTCACTGATGAGTTCCCCTCACAGTTCCTTGGAGAACGTCAACCTGCTCGGCTCACAGAGTATGAACGAACACCAGAACCCAGCCTCCCTGCAACACTTCGTGGACTGGCCCAGGACGCCTGCCCAGGGAGGCCTTTCATGGCCCGAAGCTGAAGACATGCAGGCTCAGAGGTCACAGCTCTCCATATCTGCTCCCATGGCATCCTCCGAGCTATCGTCGGCCTCCACATCCCCCATCCACGAGAAGCTGATGCTGTCGCCTCTGAAGCTGAGCCGCGAGTACAGCCCGACTGGTCTCGGCATTGCGGCGAACAGAGACGAGGCTAGCCAGCTAGAAGCAACCTGGGCGACGATGTTCCGTGACTCTTCGATGGGCGGTCCGTTGGGGGAGGTTCTGGCCAAGAACGGCAACGTGGAAGCGAGAAATTACCTGTCGGCGCCTCTGAACCTTCTCACCGACTACTGGGATTCAAGCCACGGGATGGAGTCCTCCCCTGTGGGCGTTCTGCAGAAGACGACCGCCTTCGGATCGGTCTCCAGCAGTACAGGGAGCAGCCCTAGGGTTGAGAACCACGGCGCCTACGACGGTTTCGGCAACCTGCGGGATGATCTCGGCTCAATTGTAGTGCGCCATCCAAGCATCCGCCTTGTGTGAGCTTTCTGAGTTCTGACCATGGAAAACTGCAACAAGACGGCGGCCCGCAGCCATAGAAGTGGGCATATGGGCTACTATGCTAATCCTCAAAGCGTGAGGGGGGGGCATTTACCTCGTAGTTTGTCATTTGAGACTGATCTCCTGTTTTTTGTCACTTCAGTTCTTCTTTTGCTTCCCTTTTTAACTTGGCTTTGTAACTTTCACCTTCCTTGGATCGTGAAAAGCGCTGTGGTGTGTGGTGTGGATGGATTTGGTGCGCCGCTGATGCATATCATCATGTGATAGAAGAAGCCAGTATCCGTCGAGGATTACTGCGAGTATCGCCTGTTTGTTGTTCATACGTCATACTGCTGCACTGCACTTCACTGTTTGTGTGCCCGTTGTTGCATTGTATGGTTCGGTTATATTAATTTACAAACAGGTCGTGAGGCTGCACATTTAGATTCGAAATCTGTGTCTGCAATCTTACAGAATGCTGTTTCCAGTCTGCGAATAATTGAATTTGAACATTCGCCATCGTTGGCCCAGGTTCTAGCCTGTGGTAAAGCTGCGCTAGAATCTGTGCTCTGCATTGCATTTGTCGAAAGCATCTTCAGAAACGTGCATTCACATCGAGATTGAGAAGAACAAAGCTGAAATTACTTCACGCTGTGGTAGCTTTAAGAAGAAGAAACTTGTACTGAACAAGTTTTAGCAAGTTGCAACAAGGAACTTCTCTGTATATACATGAAAGGAAAAGGTACGTAACGTACTGGTACTTACCGCCATGGCTGTACCTGTACGTACCCTGTCCCTGCTCCAAGAATCATTGATCGTTTCTCTACTCCCGGCGTAGTATTCCAGCGCTCATCACGACGGCAACAGCTAGCGGCGGCAGAAATACAATCATACGTTCCCAGGAGGCGGCACCAGCCTTTTTCCCCCCCACCCTTTGGCCGCAGCAGCAGCTGCCACCGGCCGGCCGGCCGACCTGCCTGCAAAAGAGCCATCCCCTATTCGCTCGCCCAGCCTGCACTGCAGCGAGCCATTGTTCATTGCATCCATCCATGCCTGTCCAGCTGCCCAGGCTGGCTGGCTGAATGGCTGCCTGCCTGGTGCCTCCTCCATCCAGCATCCATGACGGGCGACCAGCCGGTAAGCACCACTGCGTGCCCTTGCCCTTTTGATGATTCGGTGCACAGTACAGGAGACCCTGCTGGATGCTGTAGACGCACTGTAGAGCGAGTGATGTGCACTAGCGTGATGAGGCCTGAGGCGCAGCGCAGGGCCGCAGGGGCTGCTGGTGGTGCTGCCGCCTGCTTTTTGGTCATCGGCACCGGGAAATGCGTGTAGCCCCAGTGGGGTTTGAGATTGGGACGAGATGTTCGTCCTCCGAGATCGGAGTGGAGGTGGAGAGAGCTGTCGATCGACCTTCATCCGTCCATCGATTTGATGCTCTGTTCTTTAGGTTGTTCAGGATTCAGGAAAACTGTGCTGGGTGATTGCTAGTTTCGTTTGCTTGAAGTATACCTGCCACTGGGACTGCACACGACAAATCCATGCTTGTTCATGGCTAAAACTATACTGTACGTCAATGTTTATTTTTCATCCTCTCAAATCTAATCTATACCTATTGGATAATAAGCAATATTCACAAACACGCGCACACATATACACGGTGGCGCAATGTCATGCCGTCCAAGCACAACATAGAGAGAGAAAAATCTTGTGGGTCTTCAAATTATTTATAACTTTGATGAAGATAAAAAAAACCATATGGGAAAGAGCAAGCCTTTAAAAATAGCAATAGATTGCTTGGACAAATAACTCGGCTCAAAATTGCCACATATATTATTTTTTTGAATAAAGCATGTATTATGCTAAGATAAATATAAGTATCAATGTTTTTATAACATATGTGGCGATCGTGAAATAACAATTTAAACATTATTTAATATTGACAAAGAATGATGCAAACAAAATTGTTGGCGCTGATCTGGTGCTAAACACTTGGAGTGAATCACCTGGCGGTGCTATCTGCGGAGATGCGGACGGTCCACGGCCCTGCGTCGAACGGTCCGCGATTTGGATGCAGGACCAGCTCCTTTTCTGCACGCTTTCGGACGGTCCATGCCTGGAGCTAGACTGTCTGCGATGGCGCAGGGTCTTCTTCTCCGTGAAGAACCCTAGAACTCACCTCCGAGTAGATCCCGTCGAGGAGAAGAGTTCAGGGGTTGCTCCGGGGTCGGTGGGTGAAAGTCGCCTAGAGGGGGGGTGAATAGGGCGAATCTGAAATTTATAAACTTAAGCACAACTACAAGCCGGATTAGCGTTAGAAATGTAAACGAGTCCGAGAAAGAGGGTGCAAAACAAATCGTGAGCAAATAAAGAGCGAGACACGATGATTTTTTTACCGAGGTTCGATTCTTGTAAACCTACTCCCCGTTGAGGTGGTCACAAAGACCGGGTCTCTTTCAACCCTTTCCCTCTCTCAAACGGTCACCTAGACCGAGTGAGCTTCTTCTTCTCAATCAAACGGGACACAAAGTCCCCGCAAGGACCACCACACAATTGGTGTCTCTTGCCTTGGTTACAATTGAGTTTGATCACAAGAATGGAGAAAGAAAAGAAGCAATCCAAGGGCAAGAGCTTAAATGAACACAACAAATCCCTCTCTCTAATCACTAAAGCTTTGTGTGGAGTTGGGAGAGGATTTGATCTCTTTGGTGTGTCTTGTATTGAATGCTATAGCTCTTGTAAGTTGTAGAAGTGTAGAAACTTGGATGATATTGAATGTGGGGTGGTTGGGGTATTTATAGCCCCAACCACCAAAAATGGTTGTTGGAAGACTGCTGTCGCATGGCGCACCGGACAGTCCGGTGCGCCAGCCACGTCAGCCAGCCATTGGGGTTCGACCGTTGGAGCTCTGACTCATGGGGCCTCTGGGCTGTCCGGTGGTGCACCGGACAGGTCCTGTAAACTGTCCGGTGCGCCAACTACGCGTGCTCTGACTCTGGCGCGCACTATAGCGCATTGAATGCAGTTGCAGACGACCGTTGCGCGCGAAGTAGCCGTTGCTCCGCTGGTACACCGGACAGTCCGGTGAATTATAGCGGAGCGCCCTCTATTTTTCCCGAAGGTGGCGAGTTCAGTGTTGAGTGCCCTGGTGCACCGGACACTGTCCGGTGGCACACCGGACAGTCCGGTGCGCCAGACTAGGGTGCCTTTAGGATGTCTTTTGCTCTCTTTGTTTGAACTCTTTCTTGGTCTTTTTATTAGCTTATTGTGAACCTTTGGCACCTGTAGAACTTATAGACTAGAGCAAACTAGTTAGTCCAATTATTTGTGTTAGGCAATTCAACCACCAAAATCAATTAGGAAAGAGGTGTGAGCCTAATTCCCTTTCAATCTCCCCCTTTTTGGTGATTGATGCCAACACAAACCAAAGCAAATGTAGAAGTGCATAATTGAGCTAGTTTGCCTGATGTAAGTGCAAAGGTTACTTAGAATTGAAGCCAATATATTCTCATAAGATATGCATGGATTGTTTCTTTATATTTTTAACATTTTGGACCACGCTTCCACCACATGTTTTGTTTTTGCAAATTCTTTTGTAAGTTCTTTTCAAAGTCCTTTTGCAAATAGTCAAAGGTAAATGAATAAGATTTTGAGAAGCATTTTCAAGATTTGAAATTTTCTCTCCTTGTCTCAAATGCTTTTCCTTTGACTAAAACAAAACTTCCCCTTAATAAAATCCTCCTCTTAGTGTTCAAGAGGGTTTTAAGATACCAATTTTGAAAATACTAGTTTCTCCCCCCTTTTGAATACAATAAGATATCAATTGAAAAATTTCATCATTTGAACATATTTTTGAAATCGGTGGTGGTGCAGTCCTTTTGCTTTGGGCTGATACTTTCTCCCCCTTTGGCATAAATCGCCAAAAACGGATACTTGAGTGAAATATAAGCCCTTTTTAACTACTTTCTCCCCCTTTAGCAAATAAAATATGAGTAAAGATTATATCAAAGACGGAGAGTTGCTCAGAGCGACGGCGAAGGATGAGTTGATGAAGTGGAGTGGAAGCCTTTGTCTTCGCCGAAGACTCCAAATCCCTTTCAATCTATGACTTGATTTGAAATTCACTTGAAAACACATTAGTCATAGCATATAAAAGAGACATGATCAAAGGTATATTTATGAGCTTTGTATGCAAGACATCAAAAGAAATTCCTAGAATCAAGAATATTTAGCTCATGCCTAAGTTTGTTAAAAGTTTGTTCATCTAGTGGCTTGGTAAAGATATCGGCTAATTGTTCCTTGGTGTTAATATATGCAATCTCGATATCTCCCTTTTGTTGGTGATCCCTTAAGAAATGATACCGAATGGCTATGTGTTTAGTGCGGCTATGCTCAACGGGATTATCCGCCATGCGGATTGCACTCTCATTATCACATAGAAGAGGAACTTTAGTTAATTTGTAACCATAGTCCCTAAGGGTTTGCCTCATCCAAAGCAATTGCGCGCAACAATGGCCTGCGGCAATATACTCGGCTTCGGCGGTAGAAAGAGCTACGGAATTTTGCTTCTTTGAAGCCCAAGACACCAGAGATCTTCCCAAGAACTGGCATGTCCCCGATGTGCTCTTTCTATTAATTTTACACCCTGCCCAATCGGCATCCGAATAACCAATCAAATCGAATGTGGATCCCCGAGGGTACCAAAGCCCAAACTTAGGAGTATGAACTAGATATCTCAAGATTCGTTTTACGGCCATAAGGTGAGCTTCCTTAGGGTCGGCTTGGAATCTTGCACACATGCATACGGAAAGCATAATGTCCGGTCGAGATGCACATAAATAGAGTAAAGAGCCTATCATCGACCGGTATACCTTTTGATCGACAGATTTACCTCCCATGTCGAGGTCGAGATGCCCATTGGTTCCCATGGGTGTCTTGATGGGCTTGGCATCCTTCATTCCAAACTTGTTTAGAATGTCTTGAATATACTTCGTTTGGCTAATGAAGGTGCCTTCTTGGATTTGCCTCACTTGAAATCCTAAGAAGTACTTCAACTCCCCCATCATTGGTATCTCGAATTTTTGTGTCATGATCCTACTAAATTCCTCACATGTAGATTCGTTAGTAGACCCAAATATAATATCATCAACATAAATTTGGCATACAAACAAATCATTGTCAAGAGTTTTAGTAAATAAAGTAGGATCCGCCTTTCCGACTTTGAAGCCATTAGTGATAAGAAAATCTCTTAGGCATTCATACCATGCTCTTGGGGCTTGCTTGAGCCCATAAAGCGCCTTAGAGAGTTTATAAACATGGTTAGGATACTCACTATCTTCAAAGCCGGGAGGTTGCTCAACATAGACCTCTTCCTTGATTGGTCCGTTGAGGAAGGCACTTTTCACGTCCATTTGATAAAGCTTAAAGCCATGGTAAGTAGCATAGGCAAGTAATATGCGAATTGACTCAAGCCTAGCTACGGGTGCATAGGTTTCACCGAAATCCAAACCTTCGACTTGTGAATATCCTTTGGCCACAAGTCAGGCTTTGTTCCTTGTAACCACACCATGCTCATCTTGCTTGTTGCGGAAGACCCACTTGGTTCCTACAACATTTTGATTAGGACGTGGAACTAAATGCCATACCTCGTTCCTAGTGAAGTTGTTGAGCTCCTCTTGTATCGCCACCACCCAATCCGAATCTTGAAGTGCTTCCTCTACCTTGTGTGGTTCAATAGAGGAAACAAAAGAGTAATGCTCACAAAAATGTGCAACATGAGATCTAGTAGTTACCCCCTTTTGAATGTCGCCGAGGATGGTGTTCATGGGGTGATCTCGTTGGATTGCTTGGTGGACTCTTAGGTGTGGCGGTCTTGGAACTTGTTCATCTTCCTCATCTTGATCATGAGCATCTCCCCCTTGATCATTGCTCTCCTCTTGAGGTGGCTCAACTTCTTGATTTTCTTCTTCATTATTTTGAGCCTCATCCTCATCTTGAGTTGGTGGAGATGCTTGTTTGGAGGAAGATGGTTGATCTTGTGCTTATGGTGGCTCTTCGGATTCCTTAGGACACACATCCCCAATGGACATGTTTCTTAGCGCGACGCACGGAGCCCCTTCATCACCTATCTCATCAAGATCAACTTGCTCTACTTGAGAGCCGTTAGTTTCATCAAACACAATGTCACAAAGAGACTTCAACTAATCTAGAGGACTTGTTAAAGACTCTATATGCCCTTGTGTTTGAATCATAACCTAGTAAAAAGCCTTCTACAGCCTTAGGAGCAAATTTAGATTTTCTACCTCTTTTAACAAGAATAAAGCATTTGCTACCAAAGACTCTAAAATATGAAACATTGAGCTTTTTACCGGTAAGGAGTTCGTATGATGTCTTCTTGAGGATTCGATGTAGATATAACCGGTTGATGGCGTAGCAAGCGGTGTTGACCGCCTCGGCCCAAAACCGATCTGAAGTCTTGTACTCATCAATCATGGTTCTTGCCATGTCCAATAGAGTTCGATTCTTCCTCTCCACTACACCATTTTGCTGTGGGGTGTAGGGAGAAGAGAACTCATGCTTGATGCCCTCCTCCTCAAGAAAGCCTTCAATTTGTGAGTTCTTGAACTCCGTCCCGTTGTCGCTTCTTATTTTCTTGATCCTTAAGCCGAACTCGTTTTGAGCCTGTCTCAAGAATCCCTTTAAGGTCTCTTGGGTATGAGATTTTTCCTGCAAAAAGAACACCCAAGTGAAGCGAGAATAATCATCCATAATAACTAAACAGTACTTAATCCCGCCGATGCTTATGTAAGCAATCGGGCCAAATAGATCCATGTGTAGGAGCTCGAGTGGCATGTCAGTCGTCATGATGTTCTTATGTGGATGATGAACACCAACTTGCTTCCCTGCTTGACATGCGCTACAAATCCTGTCTTTCTCAAAATGAACATTTGTTAGTCCCAAAACGTGTTCTCCCTTTAGAAGCTTGTGAAGATTCTTCATTCCAACATGTGCTAGTCGGCGATGCCAGAGCTAGCCCATGTTAGTTTTAGCAATTAAGCAAGTGTCGAGTTCAGCTCTATCAAAATCTACTAAGTATAGCTGACCCTCCAACACTCCCTTAAATGCTATTGAATCATCACTTCTTCTAAAGACAGTAACACCTGTATCCGTAAAAAGACAATTGTAGCCCATTTTACATAATTGCGAAACAGAAAGCAAGTTGTAATCTAAAGAATCAACAAGAAAAACATTTGAAATGGAATGGTCAGGAGATATAGCAATTTTACCCAATCCTTTGACCAAACCTTGATTTCCATCCCCGAATGTGATAGCTCGTTGGGGATCTTGGTTTTTCTCGTAGGAGGAGAACATATTCTTCTCCCCTGTCATGTGGTTTGTGCACCCGCTATCGATGATCCAACTTGAGCCCCCGGATGCATAAACCTACAAAACAATTTTAGTTCTTGACTTTAGGTACCCAAATGGTTTTGGGTCCTTTGACATTAGATACAAGAACTTTGGGTACCCAAACGTAAGTCTTTGATCCCTTGTGTTTGCCCCCAACATACTTGGCAACTACCTTGCCGGATTTGTTAGTTAAAACATAAGATGCATTAAAAGTTTTAAATGACATGTTAGGATCATTTGATGCACTAGGAGTTTTCTCTTTAGGCAATTTTGCACGGGTTGATTGCCTAGAGCTAGATGTCTCACCCTTATACATAAAAGCATGATTAGGGCCAGAGTGAGACTTCCTAGAATGAATTCTTCTAATTTTGCTCTCGGGATAACCGGCAGGGTACAAAATGTAACCCTCGTTATCCTGAGGCATGGGAGCCTTGCCCTTTACAAAGTTAGACAATCTCTTAGGAGGGGTATTAAGTTTGACATTGTCTCCCTTTTGGAAGCCAATGTCATCCTTGATGCCAGGGCGTCTCCCACTATAGAGCATGCTTCTAGCAAATTTAAATTTTTCATTTTCTAAGTCATGCTCATTAATCTTATCATTAAGTTGAGCTATGTGATCATTTTGTTTCTTAATTAAAGCTAAGTGGTCATGGATAGCATCAACATTAATGTCTCTACATCTAGTGCAAATGGAAACATGCTCAACGGTAGATGTAGAGGGTTTGCAAGATTTTAGTTCAACAATCTTAGCATGTAAAATGTCATTCTCACTTCTAAGATTGGAAATTGTAACATTGCAAACATCTAAATCTTTAGCCTTAGCAAGTAATTTTTCATTATCACTTCTAAGGCTAGCAAGAGAAACATTTAATTCTTCAATCGTAGCAAGTAATTCAACATTATTATCTCTAAGATTGGGAATTGAAGCAACACAAACATTTGAATCAACCTTAGAAATTAAACTAGCATTCTCATTTCTAAGGTTGGTGATAACATCATGGCATGTGCTTAGCTCACTGGATAATTTTTCACATTTTTCTACTTCTAGAGCATAAGCATTCTTAACCTTAACATGCTTCTTATTTTCCTTAATTAGGAAGTCCTCTTGGGAGTCCAAGAGTTCATCCTTCTCATGAATAGCACTAATTAGTTCATTTAATTTTTCTTTTTGTTGCATGTTTAGGTTGGCAAAAAGGATGCGCAAATTATCCTCCTCATCACTAGCATTATCCTCATCACTAGAGGTTTCATATTTAGTGGAGGATTTTGATTTTACCTTCTTCCTTTTGCCGTCTTTTGCCATGAGGCACTTGTGGCCGACGTTAGGGAAGAGGAGGCCCTTGGTGACGGCGATGTTGGCGGCATCCTCGTCGGAGGAGGAATCGGAGGAGCTCTCCTCGGAGTCCCACTCGCGGCACACATGGGCATCGCCGCCCCTCTTCTTGTGGTACCTCTTCTTTTCTCTCCTCTTGCCCTTCTTGTCGTCGCCCCTGTCACTATCACTAGATAATGAACATTTAGCAATGAAATGACCGGGCTTACCACATTTGTAGCACACCTTTTTGGAACGAGGCTTGTAATCTTTCCCCTTCCTTTGTTTGAGGATTTGATGAAAGCTCTTGATGATGAGCGCCTTTCCTCATTGTCGAGCTTAGAGGCGTCGATGGGTTGTGAAAGGGAAATGTGCCCTTGGGCCATTTCTAAGTATTTTGGTGATTGAGTGCAAACACAAGGGCTTAAATGTGAAAATATGCTCATGGATGAACAAAGTGCAAATCACAAGTAAAGGTATGTTTCTAAGCCTTAGTACATTAGTTTTGTGTACTAACATCTTGTCTAAGTGTTAGAAACAGGAGAAAGAAGAAAAGAAAAGAAGTGGAGAGTGGCTGTGTACAGCCAAAGGCTGCTTCGAACTGGGGCACCGGACTGTCCGGTGTGCACCGGACAGTGTCCGGTGCGCCAGACCACCACAGAGCAAACCAGCCGCTCTCGGGTTTTTCTCCGGCGACTTCGGCTAAAATTCACCGGACTGTCCGGTGTGCACCGGACTGTCCGGTGAGCCAACGGTCGGCTGGGCCAACGGTCGGCCGCGCGATCGGCGCGCGACACGTGGCCGAGCCAACGGTCAGAAGGATACACCGGACTGTCCGGTGTGCACCGGACATGTCCGGTGCGCCAACTGTGCGCAGATCTGGCTCAGACAGCAACGGTCGGATGCGCTGTTTAAGGAAACAAATCAGGCACCGGACAGTGTCCGGTGTGCACCGGACTGTCCGGTGCGCCCGACGACAGAAGGCAAGGATAGCCTTCCAGATGTGTTTTCAACGGCTCCTAGCTGCCTTGGGGCTATAAAAGGGACCCCTAAGCGCATGGAGGAGTACACCAAGCATTCCTACAACTCTTCTAAGCACCAAGACATCAATCTCACGCATTCGTTTCATTGTGATAGCATATAGAGCTCTTGTGGAGTTGTGAACTCTTTGTGTTGCGTTGCGAGCTCTTGTTGCGACTTGTGTGCGTGTTGTTGCTCTGATTTTCGAGTCTTGTGTGCGTTGCTCATTCCCACCTTACTCCGTATTTCTTTGTGAACTCAATTGTAAGGGCGAGAGACTCCAAGTTGTGGAGATTCCTCGCAAACGGGAAAAGATCAAAGGAAAGAAAAACACCGTGGTATTCAAGTTGATCATTGGATCACTTGAGAGGAGTTGAGTGCAACTCTCGTCCGTTGGGACGCCACAACGTGGAGTAGGCAAGTTTTGTACTTGGCCGAACCACGGGATAACCACCGTGTCAACTCTGTGATTGCTTTCTTGTGGTTATTGTGTTTTGACTCCTCTCTAGCCACTTGGCCATACTTGTGCTAACCCTTAACAAGTATTTGTGGTTTAAGTTTTGAAGTTTTACAGGATCACCTATTCACCCCCCCTCTAGGTGCTCTCAATTGGTATCGGAGCCGTTCTCTTCAAGAAAGGGACTAACCGCCCAAAGAGATGGATCCTAAGGGGAAGGGAATTGTGATCAACGACAAGGAGAAGGAGTCCTTCGTCAACGAGCCAAGGGATGACAAGTCCAATGACTCGGGCTCGGGCCACAAGCGAAGAGATGGGAAGAAGAAGAAGACAAGACGCATCAAGGAGATCGTCTACTACGACAGCGATGAGTCCTCTTCTTCCCAAAAGGACGACGACCACGACAAACAAAGGAAACCGGTTAATTCTAACTTTTCTTTTGACTACTCTCGTATTCCGCAAAGTTCAAATTCACATTTGCTTTCCATTCCACTCGGCAAGCCCCCACACTTTGATGGGGAGGACTACGGATTTTGGAGCCACAAAATGCGTAGTCACCTATTCTCTCTCCATCCTAGCATATGGGAGATTGTAGATAGTGGAATGCACTTTAATAGTTCGGATAGTCCTATATTCATTAATGAGCAAATCCATAAGAATGCACAAGCTACTACTGTTCTTCTAGCCTCATTGTGCAGGGATGAATATAATAAAGTGAGTGGCTTGGATAACGCCAAGCAAATCTGGGATACCCTCAAGATCTCTCATGAGGGAAATGACGCTACCTTGCTCACCAAAATGGAGTTAGTGGAGGGCGAGCTTGGACGGTTCGCGATGATAAGAGGCGAGGAGCCAACTCAGACATACAACCGACTCAAGACCCTTATCAACAAAATAAGGAGCTACGGAAGCACGCGATGGACGGACCACGACGTCGTCCGACTAATGCTCAGGTCCTTTACCGTTCTTGATCCTCATTTGGTGAATAATATTCGTGAGAATCCCAGGTACACCAAAATGTCGCCCGAAGAAGTCCTAGGAAAATTCGTCAGCGGGCGAATGATGATCAAGGAGGCAAGGTATGTGGACGATGCCTTAAATGGACCGATCAACGAGCCGCAACCTTTTGCTCTCAAAGCCACAGGGAACAAGGAGGCGCTACCCAGCAAGGTGGCGCAAATTGAGGCGGCCGGTCTTAATGAAGAAGAAATGGCCCTCATTATCAAGAGATTCAAGACGGTGCTAAAGGGTCGCAATGGACAGCCGAGCAAGACTAAGACCAAGGGGAAGCGATCATGCTTCAAATGCGGTAAGCTTGGTCATTTTATTGCTAACTGTCCCGATAATGATAGTGACCAGGAAAAGGGAAACAAGAGGGAAAAGAAGAAGCATTACAAGAAGGCAAAGGGCGAGGCGCATCTAGGCAAAGAGTGGGACTCGGATTGCTCCTCGTCCGACTCCGACAATGAAGGACTCGCCGCCACCGCCTTCAACAAATCAACCCTCTTCCCCAACGAGCGTCACACATGCCTTATGGCAAGGGAGAAGAAGGTATGTACTCGCAACTCTACCTATGCTTCTTCAAGTGAGGACGAATCTAGTGATGAGGATGAAGTAGATTATTCATGTTTGTTCAAGGGCTTAGATAGATCTAAGATAGACAAAATTAATGAATTAATTGATGCCTTGAATGAAAAGAATATACTTTTAGAAAAGCAAGAGGATTTGTTGTATGAAGAGCATGATAAATTTGTTGAGGCACAAAAATCCTATGCTTTAGAAGTTAAAAGAAATGAAATGCTTTCTTTTGAACTATCTACTTGTCATGAAACCATTTCTACTTTGAAAGGTGTCAACAATGATTTAAATGCTAAATTAGAAGTAGCAAATAAATCCAATTCTTGTGTAGAACATGTTGAAATTTGTACTAGGTGTAAAGATTTTGACATTAATGCTTGTAGTGAACACCTAGTTTCAATTTCCAAGCTTAATGATGAACTGGCTAGTCTTAATGCTCAACTTAAGACTAGCAAGAATGATTTCGATAAGCTAAAATTTGCAAGGGATGCCTACACAATTGGTAGACACCCCTCAATTAAGGATGGACTTGGCTTCAAGAGAGAAGCTAAGAACTTAACAAGCCATAAGGCTCCCATTCCCGCCAAGGAGAAAGGGAAGGCCCCTATGGCTAGTAATGTGCAAAAGAACCATGCTTTTATGTATTATGATAGGAGACAAACTAGAAATGCTTATAGGAGTTATAATTCTTTTGATGATTTTGACTCTCATGCCATGTTTGCTTCTAGTTCTTCCTATATGCATGGTAGAAATATGTCTAGGAGAAAAGCTATTCATCATGTGTCTAGAAAGAATGCTATTCATGCTCCTAGGAAAGTAGTGAATGAACCTTCCACAATTTATTATGCTTTAAATGCTTCCTTTGCTATTTGTAGAAAGGATAAGAAAATTGTTGCTAGGAAGTTAGGGGCAAAATGCAAGGGAGACAAAACTTGCATTTGGGTCCCTAAGGATATTTGCACTAACCTTGTAGGACCCAACATGAGTTGGGTACCTAAGACCCAAGCCTAAATTTGCCTTGCAGGTTTATGCATCCGGGGGTTCAAGCTGGATTATTGATAGCGGATGCACAAACCATATGACGGGGGAGAAGAAGATGTTCACCTCCTACGTCAAGAATAAGGATTCCCAAGATTCAATCATATTCGGTGATGGGAATCAAGGCAAGGTAAAAGGGTTAGGTAAAATTGCAATTTCTAATGAGCACTCTATCTCTAATGTGTTTTTAGTAGAGTCACTAGGATATAATTTACTATCTGTTAGTCAATTGTGCAATATGGGATATAACTGTCTGTTTACAAATGTAGATGTGTCTGTCTTTAGAAGAAGTGATGGTTCACTAGCTTTTAAGGGTGTATTAGACGACAAACTTTATTTAGTTGATTTTGCAAAAGAAGAGGCCGGTCTAGATGCATGCTTAATGGCTAAGACTTGCATGGGCTGGCTGTGGCATCGCCGCTTAGCACATGTGGGGATGAAGAACCTTCACAAGCTTCTAAAGGGAGAACATGTGATAGGTCTAACCAATGTTCATTTCGAAAAAGATAGACCTTGTGCAGCTTGTCAAGCAGGGAAACAGGTGGGAGGAGCGCATCACAGCAAGAATGTGATGACCACTTCAAGACCCCTGGAGCTGCTGCATATGGACCTCTTCGGACCCGTCGCCTATCTAAGCATAGGGGGAAGTAAGTATGGTCTAGTTATTGTTGATGACTTTTCCCGCTTCACTTGGGTGTTCTTTTTGCAGGATAAGTCTGAAACCCAAGGGACCCTCAAGCGCTTCCTCAGGAGAGCTCAAAATGAGTTTGAGCTCAAAGTGAAGAAGATAAGGAGCGACAACGGATCCGAGTTCAAGAACCTTCAAGTGGAGGAGTTCCTTGAAGAGGAAGGGATCAAGCACGAGTTCTCCGCTCCCTACACACCACAGCAAAATGGTGTGGTAGAGAGGAAGAACAGGACGCTCATCGACATGGCGAGGACGATGCTAGGAGAGTTCAAGACCCCCGAGTGCTTTTGGACGGAAGCCGTGAACACGGCTTGCCACGCCATCAACAGGGTCTACCTTCATCGCCTCCTCAAGAAGACGTCGTATGAGCTACTAACCGGTAACAAACCCAATGTATCGTACTTTCGTGTATTTGGGAGTAAATGCTACATTCTAGTGAAGAAGGGTAGAAATTCTAAGTTTGCTCCCAAAGCTGTAGAAGGGTTTTTGTTAGGTTATGACTCAAATACAAAGGCGTATAGAGTCTTCAACAAATCATCGGGTTTGGTTGAAGTCTCTAGCGACGTTGTATTTGATGAGACTAATGGCTCTCCAAGAGAGCAAGTTGTTGATTGTGATGATGTAGATGAAGAAGATGTTCCGACGGCCGCTATACGGACCATGGCGATTGGAGAAGTACGGCCACAGGAACAAGATGAACGAGATCAACCTTCTTCCTCAACTATGGTGCATCCCTCAACCGAAGATGACGAACAGGTACCTCAAGTGGAGGCGCTTGATCAAGGGGGAGCACAAGATGATCAAGTGATGGAGGAAGAAGTGCAACCGGCACCTCCAACCCAAATTCGAGCGATGATTCAAAGGGATCATCCCGTCGACCAAATTCTGGGTGACATTAGCAAGGGAGTAACTACTCGATCTCGATTAGTTAATTTTTGTGAGCATTACTCCTTTGTCTCTTCTATTGAGCCTTTCAGGGTAGAAGAGGCCTTGCTAGATCCGGACTGGGTGTTGGCCATGCAAGAGGAGTTAAACAACTTCAAGCGCAATGAAGTTTGGACACTGGTGCCTCGTCCGAAGCAAAATGTTGTGGGAACCAAGTGGGTGTTCCGCAACAAACAGGACGAGCACGGGGTGGTGACGAGGAACAAGGCTCGACTTGTGGCAAAAGGTTATGCCCAAGTCGCAGGTTTGGATTTCGAGGAGACCTTTGCTCCAGTGGCTAGGCTAGAGTCAATTCGAATCTTGCTAGCATATGCCGCTCACCATTCTTTCAGGTTGTACCAAATGGATGTGAAGAGCGCTTTCCTCAACGGGCCAATCAAGGAGGAGGTGTATGTGGAGCAACCCCCTGGCTTCGAGGATGAACGGTACCCCGACCATGTGTGTAAGCTCTCTAAGGCGCTCTATGGACTTAAGCAAGCCCCAAGAGCATGGTATGAATGCCTTAGAGACTTTTTACTTGCTAATGCTTTCAAGGTTGGGAAGGCCGATCCAACTCTTTTTACAAAGACATGTGATGGTGATTTGTTTGTGTGCCAAATTTATGTCGATGACATAATATTTGGTTCTACTAACCAAAAGTCTTGTGAAGAGTTTAGCAGGGTGATGACGCAGAAATTCGAGATGTCGATGATGGGTGAGTTGAACTACTTCCTTGGGTTCCAAGTGAAGCAACTCAAGGACGGCACCTTCATCTCCCAAACGAAATACACGCAAGATCTGCTAAAGCGGTTTGGGATGAAGGACGCCAAGCCCGCAAAGACTCCGATGGGGACCGACGGACACACCGACCTCAACAAAGGAGGTAAGTCCGTTGATCAAAAAGCATACCAGTCAATGATAGGTTCTTTGCTTTACTTATGTGCTAGTAGACCGGATATTATGCTTAGCGTATGCATGTGTGCTAGATTTCAATCCGACCCTAAGGAGTGTCACTTAGTGGCGGTGAAGCGAATTCTTAGATATTTGGTTGCTACGCCTTGCTTCGGGCTCTGGTATCCAAAGGGGTCTACCTTTGACTTAGTTGGATACTCAGACTCCGACTATGCTGGATGTAAGGTCGATAGGAAGAGTACATCGGGGACGTGCCAATTCTTAGGAAGGTCCCTGGTGTCATGGAACTCTAAGAAACAAACATCCGTTGCCCTATCCACCGCTGAGGCCGAGTACGTTGCCGCAGGTCAGTGTTGCGCGCAACTACTTTGGATGAGGCAAACCCTCCGGGACTTTGGCTACAATCTGAGCAAAGTCCCACTCCTATGTGACAATGAGAGTGCTATCCGCATGGCGGAGAATCCTGTTGAGCACAGCCGCACAAAGCACATAGACATCCGGCATCACTTTTTGAGAGACCACCAGCAAAAGGGAGATATCGAAGTGTTTCATGTTAGCACCGAGAACCAGCTAGCCGATATCTTCACTAAGCCTCTAGATGAGAAGACCTTTTGCAGGTTGCGAAGTGAGCTAAATGTCTTAGATTCGCGGAACTTGGATTGAATTGTAGCATACATGTGTTTATGCATTTGATCAGGTTCATTCTGCATTTTGTTGCTTATTGTGGTGCTCAAGTTGTACAAACACTCCCTGGACCTCACAAGTCCGTTGCAAAGAGATGCACATGTTTAGGGGGAGATGTGTTACAACTTGACCCTTTGAGACTAACCATGTGCTTGAGTTTGATAATTTAGTCTCGAAGGAGGATTGAAAGGGAAAAGGTGGACTTGGACCATGAAAGACTTCCACTGCACTCCGATGAGAGGGTAACTAATTCCAAGTTCATCTCATGAAATCTTATTGCCATTTGCTCTTAATTGAAGACTTTGGTGAGGCAATGGGGTTAAGAGGCCAAGATTAATCCCGTTTTGGTGCTTGATGCCAAAGGGGGAGAAAATAAAGGCCAAAGTGATAAATGGATCAGCTACCACTTGAGAGATTTTGAAAATAGTAGAATAGAGTTTTTGTTTTGTCAAAAGCTTTTATTATCTCTTATTGTCTCTATTGTCAAAAGTTGGCTTCTTGTGGGGAGAAGTGTTGATTATGGGAAATAGGGGGAGTTTTTGAAATCCTTGATCAATCTCTTTTGGAATGACTCTCTTTATGCCTCAACATGTGTGTTTGACTTAGAGATAGAGATTTGAGTTTGATTTGCAAAAACAAACCAAGTGGTGGCAAAGAATGATCCATATATGCCAAAATTGAATAAAACTCAAAGTCAGTTTTTATTTGAAGTGATTTTGCACTTGTTCCACTTGCTTTATGTTGTGTTGGCATAAATCACCAAAAAGGGGGAGATTGAAAGGGAAATGTGCCCTTGGGCCATTTCTAAGTATTTTGGTGATTGAGTGCAAACACAAGGGCTTAAATGTGAAAATATGCTCATGGATGAACAAAGTGCAAATCACAAGTAAAGGTATGTTTCTAAGCCTTAGTACATTAGTTTTGTGTACTAACATCTTGTCTAAGTGTTAGAAACAGGAGAAAGAAGAAAAGAAAAGAAGTGGAGAGTGGCTGTGTACAGCCAAAGGCTGCTTCGAACTGGGGCACCGGACTGTCCGGTGTGCACCGGACAGTGTCCGGTGCGCCAGACCACCACAGAGCAAACCAGCCGCTCTCGGGTTTTTCTCCGGCGACTTCGGCTAAAATTCACCGGACTGTCCGGTGTGCACCGGACTGTCCGGTGAGCCAACGGTTGGCCGGGCCAACGGTCGGCCGCGCGATCGGCGCGCGACACGTGGCCGAGCCAACGGTCAGAAGGATACACCGGACTGTCCGGTGTGCACCGGACATGTCCGGTGCGCCAACTGTGCGCAGATCTGGCTCAGACAGCAACGGTCGGATGCGCTGTTTAAGGAAACAAATCAGGCACCGGACAGTGTCCGGTGTGCACCGGACTGTCCGGTGCGCCCGACGACAGAAGGCAAGGATAGCCTTCCAGATGTGTTTTCAACGGCTCCTAGCTGCCTTGGGGCTATAAAAGGGACCCCTAGGCGCATGGAGGAGTACACCAAGCATTCCTACAACTCTTCTAAGCACCAAGACATCAATCTCACGCATTCGTTTCATTGTGATAGCATATAGAGCTCTTGTGGAGTTGTGAACTCTTTGTGTTGCGTTACGAGCTCTTGTTGCGACTTGTGTGCGTGTTGTTGCTCTGATTTTCGAGTCTTGTGTGCGTTGCTCATTCCCACCTTACTCCGTATTTCTTTGTGAACTCAATTGTAAGGGCGAGAGACTCCAAGTTGTGGAGATTCCTCGCAAACTGGAAAAGATCAAAGGAAAGAAAAACACCGTGGTATTCAAGTTGATCATTGGATCACTTGAGAGGAGTTGAGTGCAACTCTCGTCCGTTGGGACGCCACAACGTGGAGTAGGCAAGTTTTGTACTTGGCCGAACCACGGGATAACCACCGTGTCAACTCTGTGATTGCTTTCTTGTGGTTATTGTGTTTTGACTCCTCTCTAGCCACTTGGCCATACTTGTGCTAACCCTTAACAAGTATTTGTGGTTTAAGTTTTGAAGTTTTACAGGATCACCTATTCACCCCCCCCTCTAGGTGCTCTCAGGTTGTCTACTTGATGTAGACTCCTCCTTCTTCTCCTCTGTTGCCTTGAATGCAACCGGTTGCGCTTCAGGCGCGGAGGGGCCATCTAGCTCGATGATTTTCTTTGAGCCTTTGATCATCAACTCAAAGCTCACAAAATTCCCTATTACTTCCTCGGGAGACATTAGTGTATATCTAGGATTACCTCGAATTAATTGAACTTCTGTAGGATTAAGAAAAACGAGGGATCTTAGAATAACCTTGACCATTTCATGGTCATTGTTGGGGACTTGTTCTCAAATGCTAAGAGTTAAGAACAAGGCAACATGAAAAGTGTTAAATGTTACAGTCCTTCGTCCTTCGAGACATTATTTCCCTTCGGATATAATGAATTCCAGACGAAGGTTATGAAGGAAAAAACCTTCGTAAACACAATAAATAATGAGGAAGAATTCGTATACGAAATACGAAAAATAATATAAACATCATCATCAACTTATTTTTATTTGCATTGCCATATCCACAATTACAAATTATAAATGTACCTTTGGTTTGAAGGAAAGCAAGGGTACAAGCGTGATGCAAAAAGCGAATACCCAGTCAGCGTGAACAGTACGGGAGTACTGTTCATCTATTTATAGGCAAGGGACGCAGCCCATGTAGAATTACATTCATGCCCTTTACTTTTGCTAATAACTCTATAGTAATTCTTCGAGGTCTAATTTGCCTTTTCATCTTTAAGTTGGTTCCCCTTTTCCTACTGTCATGCCGAAGCTTTTCTGCGCACAACTTCGTGATCACCTTGTCCTTCGTCATAATCACCTTTCATCTCACTCAGGCTTCGTTCTGACCATGCTCTTGTATACTCATGATCCGATTCCGAAGATACATGTTCACATATTTCACTTGGAAAACATTGTCAAATCATGTTTTTGAGGACCTTCGAAAGCCGAAGGCCCCCAACAGTAGCCCCTCGCAATATTAATTTGCTAGAATAATAAATTCAGATTGCGATATGGACGAAGGCCTTAAGCCGAAGGTCCGAAAAAACACCTTTCCTTTGCTAGAATAGCAATAGTCAATGACAAGTGGGGCCCTACCACTTGCAACGCATTGGGCGTATAAATAAGAACGCACCGCGAGCACATTTAGCATGCTTTCTTGCCGTCTGCTCTTGCCTTCCTAATTTTTAGCTCTTTGCACACCAACACTTGCCTGACCTTTTTTAAATTTTTAAGCTTCGTCTTTGAGAGCACTTTCTTGGCATTTTCGAAGATGTCTGAAGACAAGAAAGCTGTCGCTGAGTCGAAGCTAAGCCTTTCCGAAGAGATGAATCTCGGCTTCCTTGAATCAATAGCAAAGACAAACACAGAGAAGATTACTAAGGAGATTTTAGAGGGCCTCTCTGAAGACACTGGTGATAGTGACAGCTATGATGTGGAAAGTGGTGGTGAAGATTCCGAAGATCGACCTTGGCGACCAAGCCATGCAGTTTTTGGGAAATCAAGCATCAAACAATGCCATCTTGTCAATATGAGGGGTAGATATTTTCGGGACTTGTCTATTGTGAGGGCTGACGAAGAAGATAAAACTTGTCCGACTCCCGAGGAGAATAAAGTTGTGATATTCCGAAGCTTCTTTAAGGCTGGACTTCGGTTTCCCTTGAGCAGTTTTGTCGTGGAAGTTTTGAAGATATTTGAAATCTGCCTCCATCCAATTACTCCCGAAGCAATCTGAAAGGGAAATGTGCCCTTGGGCCATTTCTAAGTATTTTGGTGATTGAGTGCAAACACAAGGGCTTAAATGTGAAAATATGCTCATGGATGAACAAAGTGCAAATCACAAGTAAAGGTATGTTTCTAAGCCTTAGTACATTAGTTTTGTGTACTAACATCTTGTCTAAGTGTTAGAAACAGGAGAAAGAAGAAAAGAAAAGAAGTGGAGAGTGGCTGTGTACAGCCAAGAGGCTGTTTCGGTCTGGGGCACCGGACTGTCCGGTGGTGCACCGGACAGTGTCCGGTGCGGCAGGCTGCCCCAGTCGAAGAGGCCGCTCTCGGGTTTTTCTCCGGCGACTTCGGCTAAAATTCACCGGACTGTCCGGTGTGCACCGGACTGTCCGGTGAGCCAACGGTCGGCCGGGCCAACGGTCGGCCGCGCGATCGGCGCGCGACACGTGGCCGAGCCAACGGTCGGAAGGAAGCACCGGACTGTCCGGTGTGCACCGGACTGTCCGGTGCGCCAGATCTGCAACGGTCGGCAACGGTCGGCTTTGTTTTTTATGGAAACAAATCGGGCACCGGACAGTGTCCGGTGTGCACCGGACTGTCCGGTGCGCCCGACGACAGAAGGCAAGGATAGCCTTCCAGATGTGTTCTCAACGGCTCCTAGCTGCCTTGGGGCTATAAAAGGGACCCCTAGGCGCATGGAGGAGTACACCAAGCATTCCTACAACTCTTCTAAGCACCAAGACATCAATCTCACGCATTCGTTTCATTGTGATAGCATATAGAGCTCTTGTGGAGTTGTGAACTCTTTGTGTTGCGTTGCGAGCTCTTGTTGCGACTTGTGTGCATGTTGTTGCTCTGATTTTCGAGTCTTGTGTGCGTTGCTCATTCCCACCTTACTCCGTATTTCTTTGTGAACTCAATTGTAAGGGCGAGAGACTCCAAGTTGTGGAGATTCCTCGCAAACGGGAAAAGATCAAAGGAAAGAAAAACACCGTGGTATTCAAGTTGATCATTGGATCACTTGAGAGGAGTTGAGTGCAACTCTCGTCCGTTGGGACGCCACAACGTGGAGTAGGCAAGTGTTGTACTTGGCCGAACCACGGGATAACCACCGTGTCATCTCTGTGATTGATTTCTTGTGGTTATTGTGTTTTGACTCCTCTCTAGCCACTTGGCCATACTTGAGCTAACCCGTAACAAGTTTTGTGGCTATAAGTTTTGAAGTTTTACAGGATCACCTATTCACCCCCCCTCTAGGTGCTCTCAATTGGTAGCGGAGCCGTTCTCTTCAAGAAAGGGACTAACCGCCCGAAGAGATGGATCCTAAGGGGAAGGGAATTGTGATCAACGACAAGGAGAAGGAGTCCTTCGTCAACGAGCCAAGGGATGACAAGTCCAATGACTCGGGCTCGGGCCACAAGCGAAGAGATGGGAAGAAGAAGAAGACAAGACGCATCAAGGAGATCGTCTACTACGACAGCGATGAGTCCTCTTCTTCCCAAAAGGACGACGACCACGACAAACAAAGGAAACCGGTTAATTCTAACTTTTCTTTTGACTACTCTCGTATTCCGCAAAGTTCAAATTCACATTTGCTTTCCATTCCACTCGGCAAGCCCCCACACTTTGATGGGGAGGACTACGGATTTTGGAGCCACAAAATGCGTAGTCACCTATTCTCTCTCCATCCTAGCATATGGGAGATTGTAGATAGTGGAATGCACTTTAATAGTTCGGATAGTCCTATATTCATTAATGAGCAAATCCATAAGAATGCACAAGCTACTACTGTTCTTCTAGCCTCATTGTGCAGGGATGAATATAATAAAGTGAGTGGCTTGGATAACGCCAAGCAAATCTGGGATACCCTCAAGATCTCTCATGAGGGAAATGACGCTACCTTGCTCACCAAAATGGAGTTGGTGGAGGGCGAGCTTGGACGGTTCGCGATGATAAGGGGCGAGGAGCCAACTCAGACATACAACCGGCTCAAGACCCTTATCAACAAAATAAGGAGCTACGGAAGCACGCGATGGACGGACCACGACGTCGTCCGACTAATGCTCAGGTCCTTTACCGTTCTTGATCCTCATTTGGTGAATAATATTCGTGAGAATCCCAGGTACACCAAAATGTCGCCCGAAGAAGTCCTAGGAAAATTCGTCAGCGGGCGAATGATGATCAAGGAGGCAAGGTATGTGGACGACGCCTTGAATGGACCGATCAACGAGCCACAACCTTTTGCTCTCAAAGCCACAGGGAACAAGGAGGCGCTACCCAGCAAGGTGGCGCAAATTGAGGCGGCCGGTCTTAATGAAGAAGAAATGGCCCTCATTATCAAGAGATTCAAGACGGTGCTAAAGGGTCGCAATGGACAGCCGAGCAAGACTAAGACCAAGGGGAAGCGATCATGCTTCAAATGCGGTAAGCTTGGTCATTTTATTGCTAACTGTCCCGATAATGATAGTGACCAGGAAAAGGGAAACAAGAGGGAAAAGAAGAAGCATTACAAGAAGGCAAAGGGCGAGGCGCATCTAGGCAAGGAGTGGGACTCGGATTGCTCCTCGTCCGACTCCGACAATGAAGGACTCGCCGCCACCGCCTTCAACAAATCAACCCTCTTCCCCAACGAGCGTCACACATGCCTTATGGCAAGGGAGAAGAAGGTATGTACTCGCAACTCTACCTATGCTTCTTCAAGTGAGGACGAATCTAGTGATGAGGATGAAGTAGATTATTCATGTTTGTTCAAAGGCTTAGATAGATCTAAGATAGACAAAATTAATGAATTAATTGATGCCTTGAATGAAAAGAATATACTTTTAGAAAAGCAAGAGGATTTGTTGTATGAAGAGCATGATAAATTTGTTGAGGCACAAAAATCCTATGCTTTAGAAGTTAAGAGAAATGAAATGCTTTCTTTTGAACTATCTACTTGTCATGAAACCATTTCTACTTTGAAAGGTGTCAACAATGATTTAAATGCTAAATTAGAAGTAGCAAATAAATCCAATTCTTGTGTAGAACATGTTGAAATTTGTACTAGGTGTAAAGATTTTGACATTAATGCTTGTTGTGAACACCTAGTTTCAATTTCCAAGCTTAATGATGAACTGGCTAGTCTTAATGCTCAACTTAAGACTAGCAAGAATGATTTCGATAAACTAAAATTTGCAAGGGATGCCTACACAATTGGTAGACACCCCTCAATTAAGGATGGACTTGGCTTCAAGAAAGAAGCTAAGAACTTAACAAGCCATAAGGCTCCCATTCCCGCCAAGGAGAAAGGGAAGGCCCCTATGGCTAGTAATGTGCAAAAGAACCATGCTTTTATGTATTATGATAGGAGACAAACTAGAAATGCTTATAGGAGTTATAATGCTTTTGATGATTTTGACTCTCATGCCATGTTTGCTTCTAGTTCTTCCTATATGCATGGTAGAAATATGTCTAGGAGAAATGCTATTCATCATGTGTCTAGAAAGAATGCTATTCATGCTCCTAGGAAAGTAGTAAATGAACCTTCCACAATTTATTATGCTTTAAATGCTTCCTTTGCTATTTGTAGAAAGGATAAGAAAATTGTTGCTAGGAAGTTAGGGGCAAAATGCAAGGGAGACAAAACTTGCATTTGGGTCCCTAAGGATATTTGCACTAACCTTGTAGGACCCAACATGAGTTGGGTACCTAAGACCCAAGCCTAAATTTGCCTTGCAGGTTTATGCATCCGGGGGTTCAAGCTGGATTATTGATAGCGGATGCACAAACCATATGACGGGGGAGAAGAAGATGTTCACCTCCTACGTCAAGAATAAGGATTCCCAAGATTCAATCATATTCGGTGATGGGAATCAAGGCAAGGTAAAAGGGTTAGGTAAAATTGCAATTTCTAATGAGCACTCTATCTCTAATGTGTTTTTAGTAGAGTCACTAGGATATAATTTACTATCTGTTAGTCAATTGTGCAATATGGGATATAACTGTCTGTTTACAAATATAGATGTGTCTGTCTTTAGAAGAAGTGATGGTTCACTAGCTTTTAAGGGTGTATTAGACGGCAAACTTTATTTAGTTGATTTTGCAAAAGAAGAGGCCGGTCTAGATGCATGCTTAATGGCTAAGACTTGCATGGGCTGGCTGTGGCATCGCCGCTTAGCACATGTGGGGATGAAGAACCTTCACAAGCTTCTAAAGGGAGAACATGTGATAGGTCTAACCAATGTTCATTTCGAAAAAGATAGACCTTGTGCAGCTTGTCAAGCAGGGAAACAGGTGGGAGGAGCGCATCACAGCAAGAATGTGATGACCACTTCAAGACCCCTGGAGCTGCTGCATATGGACCTCTTCGGACCCGTCGCCTATCTAAGCATAGGGGGAAGTAAGTATGGTCTAGTTATTGTTGATGACTTTTCCCGCTTCACTTGGGTGTTCTTTTTGCAGGATAAGTCTGAAACCCAAGGGACCCTCAAGCGCTTCCTCAGGAGGGCTCAAAATGAGTTTGAGCTCAAAGTGAAGAAGATAAGGAGCGACAACGGATCCGAGTTCAAGAACCTTCAAGTGGAGGAGTTCCTTGAAGAGGAAGGGATCAAGCACGAGTTCTCCGCTCCCTACACACCACAGCAAAATGGTGTGGTAGAGAGGAAGAACAGGACGCTCATCGATATGGCGAGGACGATGCTAGGAGAGTTCAAGACCCCCGAGTGCTTTTGGACGGAAGCCGTTAACACTGCTTGCCACGCCATCAACAGGGTCTACCTTCATCGCCTCCTCAAGAAGACATCGTATGAGCTACTAACCGGTAACAAACCCAATGTATCGTACTTTCGTGTATTTGGGAGTAAATGCTACATTCTAGTAAAGAAGGGTAGAAATTCTAAGTTTGCTCCCAAAGCTGTAGAAGGGTTTTTGTTAGGTTATGACTCAAATACAAAGGCGTATAGAGTCTTCAACAAATCATCGGGTTTGGTTGAAGTCTCTAGCGACGTTGTATTTGATGAGACTAATGGCTCTCCAAGAGAGCAAGTTGTTGATTGTGATGATGTAGATGAAGAAGATGTTCCGACGGCCGCTATACGGACCATGGCGATTGGAGAAGTACGGCCACAGGAACAAGATGAACGAGATCAACCTTCTTCCTCAACTATGGTGCATCCCCCAACCAAAGATGACGAACAGGTACCTCAAGTGGAGGCGCTTGATCAAGGGGGAGCACAAGATGATCAAGTGATGGAGGAAGAAGCGCAACCGGCACCTCCAACCCAAGTTCGAGCGATGATTCAAAGGGATCATCCCGTCGATCAAATTCTGGGTGACATTAGCAAGGGAGTAACTACTCGATCTCGATTAGTTAATTTTTGTGAGCATTACTCCTTTGTCTCTTCTATTGAGCCTTTCAGGGTAGAGGAGGCCTTGCTAGATCCGGATTGGGTATTGGCCATGCAGGAGGAGCTCAACAACTTCAAGCGCAATGAAGTTTGGACACTGGTGCCTCGTCCGAAGCAAAATGTTGTGGGAACCAAGTGGGTGTTCCGCAACAAACAGGACGAGCACGGGGTGGTGACGAGGAACAAGGCTCGACTTGTGGCAAAAGGTTATGCCCAAGTCGCAGGTTTGGACTTTGAGGAGACTTTCGCTCCTGTGGCTAGGCTAGAGTCCATTCGTATCTTGCTAGCATATGCCGCTCACCATTCTTTCAGGTTGTACCAAATGGATGTGAAGAGCGCTTTTCTCAACGGGCCAATCAAGGAGGAAGTGTACGTGGAGCAACCCCCTGGCTTCGAGGATGAACGGTACCCCGACCATGTGTGTAAGCTCTCTAAGGCGCTCTATGGACTTAAGCAAGCCCCAAGAGCATGGTATGAATGCCTTAGAGACTTTTTACTTGCTAATGCTTTCAAGGTTGGGAAGGCCGATCCAACTCTTTTTACAAAGACATGTGATGGTAATTTGTTTGTGTGCCAAATTTATGTCGATGACATAATATTTGGTTCTACTAACCAAAAGTCTTGTGAAGAGTTTAGCAGGGTAATGACGCAGAAATTCGAGATGTCGATGATGGGCGAGTTGAACTACTTCCTTGGGTTCCAAGTGAAGCAACTCAAGGACGGCACTTTCATCTCCCAAACGAAGTACACGCAAGACTTGCTAAAGAGGTTTGGGATGAAGGACGCCAAGCCCGCAAAGACGCCGATGGGAACCGACGGACACACCGACCTCAACAAAGGAGGTAAGTCCGTTGATCAAAAAGCATACCGGTCCATGATAGGTTCTTTGCTTTACTTATGTGCTAGTAGACCGGATATCATGCTTAGCGTATGCATGTGTGCTAGATTTCAATCCGATCCTAAGGAGTGTCACTTAGTGGCAGTGAAGCGAATTCTTAGATATTTGGTTGCTACGCCTTGCTTCGGGCTCTGGTATCCAAAGGGGTCTACCTTTGACTTAGTTGGATACTCAGACTCCGACTATGCTGGATGTAAGGTCGATAGGAAGAGTACATCGGGGACGTGCCAATTCTTAGGAAGGTCCCTGGTGTCATGGAACTCTAAGAAACAAACCTCCGTTGCCCTATCCACCGCTGAGGCCGAGTACGTTGCCGCAGGTCAGTGTTGCGCGCAACTACTTTGGATGAGGCAAACCCTCCGGGACTTTGGCTACAATCTGAGCAAAGTCCCACTCCTATGTGATAATGAGAGTGCTATCCGCATGGCGGAAAATCCTGTTGAACACAGCCGCACAAAGCACATAGACATCCGACATCACTTTTTGAGAGACCACCAGCAAAAGGGAGATATCGAAGTGTTTCATGTTAGCACCGAGCACCAGCTAGCCGATATCTTCACTAAGCCTCTAGATGAGAAGACCTTTTGCAGGCTGCGTAGTGAGCTAAATGTCTTAGATTCGCGGAACTTGGATTGAATTGTAGCATACATGTACTTATGCTTTTGATCATGTTCCTTTTTGCATTTTGTTGCTTATTATGGTGCTCAAGTTGTACAAACACTCCCTGGACCTCACAAGTCCGTTGCAAAGTGATGCACATGTTTAGGGGGAGATGTGTTACAACTTGACCCTTTGAGACTAACCATGTGCTTGAGTTTGATAATTTAGTCTCGAAGGAGGATTGAAAGGGAAAAGGTGGACTTGGACCATGAAAGACTTCCACTGCACTCCGATGAGTGGGTAACTAATTCCAAGTTCATCTCATGAAATCTTATTGCCATTTGCTCTTAATTGAAGACTTTGGTGAGGCAATGGGGTTAAGAGGCCAAGATTAATCCCGTTTTGGTGCTTGATGCCAAAGGGGGAGAAAATAAAGGCCAAAGTGATAAATGGATCAACTACCACTTGAGAGATTTTGAAAATAGTAGAATAGAGTTTTTGTTTTGACAAAAGCTTTTATTGTCTCTTATTGTCTCTATTGTCAAAAGTTGGCTTCTTGTGGGGAGAAGTGTTGATTATGGGAAATAGGGGGAGTTTTTGAAATCCTTGATCAATCTCTTTTGGAATGACTCTCTTTATGCTTCAATATGTGTGTTTGACTTAGAGATAGAGATTTGAGTTTGATTTGCAAAAACAAACCAAGTGGTGGCAAAGGATGATCCATATATGTCAAAATTGAATAAAACTCAAAGTCAGTTTTTATTTGGAGTGATTTTGCACTTGTTCTAGTTGCTTTATGTTGTGTTGGCATAAAACACCAAAAAGGGGGAGATTGAAAGGGAAATGTGCCCTTGGGCCATTTCTAAGTATTTTGGTGATTGAGTGCAAACACAAGGGCTTAAATGTGAAAATATGCTCATGGATGAACAAAGTGCAAATCACAAGTAAAGGTATGTTTCTAAGCCTTAGTACATTAGTTTTGTGTACTAACATCTTGTCTAAGTGTTAGAAACAGGAGAAAGAAGAAAAGAAAAGAAGTGGAGAGTGGCTGTGTACAGCCAAGAGGCTGTTTCGGTCTGGGGCACCGGACTGTCCGGTGGTGCACCGGACAGTGTCCGGTGCGGCAGGCTGCCCCAGTCGAAGAGGCCGCTCTCGGGTTTTTCTCCGGCGACTTCGGCTAAAATTCACCGGACTGTCCGGTGTGCACCGGACTGTCCGGTGAGCCAACGGTCGGCCGGGCCAACGGTCGGCCGCGCGATCGGCGCGCGACACGTGGCCGAGCCAACGGTCGGAAGGAAGCACCGGACTGTCCGGTGTGCACCGGACTGTCCGGTGCGCCAGATCTGCAACGGTCGGCAACGGTCGGCTTTGTTTTTTATGGAAACAAATCGGGCACCGGACAGTGTCCGGTGTGCACCGGACTGTCCGGTGCGCCCGACGACAGAAGGCAAGGATAGCCTTCCAGATGTGTTCTCAACGGCTCCTAGCTGCCTTGGGGCTATAAAAGGGACCCCTAGGCGCATGGAGGAGTACACCAAGCATTCCTACAACTCTTCTAAGCACCAAGACATCAATCTCACGCATTCGTTTCATTGTGATAGCATATAGAGCTCTTGTGGAGTTGTGAACTCTTTGTGTTGCGTTGCGAGCTCTTGTTGCGACTTGTGTGCATGTTGTTGCTCTGATTTTCGAGTCTTGTGTGCGTTGCTCATTCCCACCTTACTCCGTATTTCTTTGTGAACTCAATTGTAAGGGCGAGAGACTCCAAGTTGTGGAGATTCCTCGCAAACGGGAAAAGATCAAAGGAAAGAAAAACACCGTGGTATTCAAGTTGATCATTGGATCACTTGAGAGGAGTTGAGTGCAACTCTCGTCCGTTGGGACGCCACAACGTGGAGTAGGCAAGTGTTGTACTTGGCCGAACCACGGGATAACCACCGTGTCATCTCTGTGATTGATTTCTTGTGGTTATTGTGTTTTGACTCCTCTCTAGCCACTTGGCCATACTTGAGCTAACCCGTAACAAGTTTTGTGGCTATAAGTTTTGAAGTTTTACAGGATCACCTATTCACCCCCCCCTCTAGGTGCTCTCACAATCATAAGGATGGGCATCTTCGTATGGGCTGTGAAAAGTCAAGGTTTGGAGCCAAATGCCAAAAGTTTCTGTAGCATGCATGAGTTATTATATGAGACAAAACCTTGGGGTAAAGAGCAATACCATAACAATTTTGGCTGCTACAGCTTCAGCGCTCGCTCTAGGTCGAGCTGTCCCGTGCCAACTTTTCGGAAGAGATGGCCTGGGGACTGGATTAAGGAATGGTTCTATGTGAAGAACGACTTGAAGACGCGAGAAGATATGAAAGATATCATTATGCGCCCTATTTGGCAGCGCTTCGGCCTTCGGAAGCCGAAGGTGGAAATTGACGAAGCAGCCGAAGAATGCCAGAGGGCCTTTGGCGTGGTTTGTTCTTTCATCGGGACAAGGGATTTGATCCAAGAACACATTGCCTTCAGAGTATGGCCACTTGCAGAAAATTGGGAAATGCCGAAGGAAACCGTTAGCGAACCTAACGAAGGAGGACTAGTTAGGTTAAAATTCACCTTCAAATATGGAGATAAATTCGTCGAGCCAGATGATGACTGGCTGAAAAGTATTGAGGCCATAAGCGATGAGCTGCTTGGGCCATACTCGAAGGCAGAAGATACTGCATTGTCCGCAGCCTTCGGAGGCCGGAAGAAGAAAAGACTCAACCGAGTATTTGATGCCATTGGGTTCGTGTACCCTGACTACCGTTACCCAACACGGGGTCAGAAAAGGAAAAATACCGCTTCAGCGAAAGAAGTTGCTTCAGCCGCTCCCAGTGAGCCAGTGCCGGAGAGGAAAAAGATAAAGGTTCTTACGCACCGGCCACGCTATATTGAACCGACCACAGTGCCTGAATTTGTCGGTGAAACCTCTTCGGCCACCGAAGCCAAGGAGCTGACTCCCCTACCTAATGTTGAAGAGCCAGTTATAATGCCGGAGATGGAGAAAATAGAAGAACCGAAGGCTACAGAAACAAGGACATATGAAATTTTAAGTCCTTCAGCAAAAGTTGAAGCACCAAAAAGCCAAAAGGGTCTAGCAATGACCCCCAAAAGAAAAAGGATGGTTAATGTACTGGATGTTTTGGAGACAATAAAGTCTTCAAGCACTACTCCGAAGAAAATTGTTGAAACTCCCGAAGTGCAAATTGAAGCCTTTGGTGCCGAAGCTTCAAAGCACCAAGCTGAGACTGAAGCTGAGCCTTCAGAGCCCGCTAAGGTGAAATCCTTGGAAACCAAAGGAACAGAAGCAACAGAACAAATTTCAGCTAAAGAAACTGACATTGCCGCCCCCGAAGCATTTTCCGAAGCTTTCAATTATATTTTACGACATGCTTCGGGGAAAGAGATGACTGAAAAAGAAAAGCAAGATGCTCAGTTCTATGCCCAGAAACTGAAATATCCAAAGGGGGCGTTAATATTCAACGGCAGAGGAGAAGAAGACTTCTTGTATTGTCTCCCTGACAGCAAGGAGATCTCTGTCTGACGGGAGATGAGCAAGAGCTTCGGATTCCCAACACTAGAAGACGGGCTCTCAGTGTTGTCAAAGAACGAGCTGGCCGACAGCTTAGCATACAATAGTTTAAAGGTGAAAAAATGAGATCTTTGTATTTTTTCTTGAAATCAAAGATTTTTTATTTGCTTAAACTTATTAACACATATTTTTTCCAGGGCCTTATACTTAGCAATGCCCTCAGGGCACAAAAAGATGCTGAAGACGAAGGGTGTACCATAGCCTTGAGCAACCTTCGTTCTGAAGTAATTGAACTAAGGAACGAAGGTCTCGAAAAAGATAAAATATTGCACTCGTTAGTGAATAAAATAAAAGAAGACGAAGCTGCTTTCAAAGCTCAAGCTGAGGCTCAAAAACGTGAAATCGAGGATCTTCGGAAACAGCTAGTCAGAGCTAAAGAAGAGTGCACACTTGAAGAAACAAAACGAGAAATTAGTGAACAATGGGCCAGTCACTTAGAAAAAAACGTTGAAGAGCTTTGGGCATCCAAGAAAAAGTGTTACGAAAAATCTATAGAATGTGTTAGGAAAATAAGAACCAGCTTCGCCAACGTTGGCGCATTCTCAAGTGAGGAGGACTTCATAAGGGGTGACCCCGAAGGCCCAATTGGATGGATCAGCCACGAAGCTGAAGCCTTTGAAGAAATTTTGAATAGTCGTAGAGACATATGCGCCTTTTCGGGTGCCAGGGGGATTGCCACTATTTTGGAGAGGAAAGGATGTGACCATGTGAAATTCTTGGCACAATCCGAAGCCGCCTTATCCTCTGAAGATATAAAAGACCCCTCGGCCGAAGCGAGCCTGGTCGGTGGAAAATTTTTCACCGACATCTGGGACAATGGTGGCCGGGAGATGGCCCAAGAAATTATACGAAAAAGCGAAAAAGGTATTCATGACGCTAGAAAAGTAGCAGAGGCCGCTGAGAAAAGTGCGGATCTCGAAGGGCAAATAGGTATTGACTAGTGGTTTTTGGCTTTTTGTTGTAATTTTTTGATTTCGAACATGTTTACACTTTGTAACACAGCCGCACTTTCTCCTCCCTCAGAGCCTACCGAGCCATCGGCGGACCCCCCACGTGAAGGGGGACGACGAAATTAGAAAAATGGCCGAAGCCATCATGGATAAAGTTGTTGATCAGCTACTAAACGAAGCTGCAGAAGTAATTCTAAGGGAAGATTAGATGTTATTGTGAAAACATTTAGAATGTAATGTTTGTTGAGGAACATGTGTAATATTTTGTAACTTTGAATGTAATATATAAGCTATTTATGGTTCTATTCTTTACGATGCATGAAACTTCACATACATACCGTTTTTGAGCCCTCGGCGAAAAAACACCTTCCCTTCTTTTCATGCTTCGTAAATAATATCCGTGTTCTCATAAAATCAGTAACCAATCCTCGTAAAATCAATAACCAATAGATCTTTTCATTTCAGAGTTTGACGAAGGTATAGTTCTTCAATAACTATTTTTGTGCCCTGGCACAATTTCTTCGAAACAATCTTCGAATATCAATACTGAGACCCCCTTCTTGCGTCGTTGATGCAATATGATGTATGATGTTATGCTATGCAAATGATGTGATGATGTGATGTTATGCAAAATGATATTTGCCGAAGATCGACGTTTTTTCACTGTAAGCCTCCCTTAGGAGCTTCTTCGCCTTTTACTTCATCGGAATCAGCGTTTATTTTTCGCTGTAAGCCTCCGTTAGGAGCTTCTTCGCCTTTTAATTTCAGCAGAATCAGCGTTTATTTTTCGCTGTAAGCCTCCCTTAGGAGCTTCTTCGCCTTTTACTTTCAGCGGAATCAGCGTTTATTTTTCGCTGTAAGCCTCCCTTAGGAGCTTCTTCGCCTTTTACTTTCAGCGGAATCAGCATTTATTTTTCGCTATAAGCCTCCCTTAGGAGCTTCTTCGCCTTTTACTTTCAGCGGAATCAGCGTTTATTTTTCGCTGTAAGCTCTGCATTCCCTTCGGAACGACTTTTGAGCAGAAAACTTACGCCGCGCTCCCTTAGGAACGACTTTTTGTTATTTCGAAGATTCACCCCGTAACCATAAGTTCTTATGCTTCGGCAACTTTTTGGACTCCGTTATTCTGTGGAGAAGGTATACTTGTACTATAGCAAAGTCGAAGCTATTACAAGAAATTGAAAACGACAAAAAACACTTAGACTTTCAATAATTGTTCCTTATTAAAAAGAAAATGATACTGAATGCAAAAACTGCTGTCGAGGTAGGATATTTGTCAATAAATGTGCTTCGATTCTGGCACAGTACTATTGACTGTGCGAGCTTCGGACTCTTCTCTGAAGTCTCGTTTGTGTTGAGTATGCTGACTCCCTTCTGGCTGCTGGCCTCGTTGCATTGGTGGTGGAGGTGGAAGCTGTTGCCAAGATGCCTGAGATTGACTTACCGAAGCAACAGAAGCTGCAGGGTGGTTACCCACATACTCTGGGATATAAGGCGAGTGGTACGAAGCAGTATGCATGACTTGCTTTGGCTGGGTCTGTTGGGCTGCAGCTTCTGCTATTTCTTTTTGTTTCTGGATGGTGACATGGCACATCCTGGTGGTGTGGCCCTTGTCCTCACCACAGAATAAGCAATAAATTTTCCTTGGCTGATCCCCAAATCTTCCTCTGAAGCCCCTGGCACCTCTGCCCCTTGGAGCTGGAGGCCGAGGATAACTCTGCTGCTGCCCCGAAGCCTGGGAAGCCTGGGAGGAATATTGCGACCTCTGCTGCTGGCTTCCCCTGTCATCATTCTGGGTGGAATGAATCGATCTGACATGTCTAGGATGAAACCTCCCTCCGAAGCCCCTGGCTATTTCGGAGAATCTGTAAGCTTCCTCCCTTCTCTGTCAAAAGTCATTGTTAGCGCAAATGTATTCATCCATCTTCTGAAGCAATTTCTCCAGAGTCTGAGGGGGTTTCTTGGCAAAGTATTGGGCTGAAGGTACCGACCGAAGCCCCTTAATCATGGCCTCAATGACAATTTCATTGGGCACTGTTGGCGCTTGTGCCCTCAAGCGTAAGAATCTTCGGACATACGCCTGAAGATATTCTTCGTGATCTTGGGTGCACTGGAATAAGGCTTGAGCAGTGACCGGCTTCGTTTGAAACCCTTGAAAACTGGTGATCAGCATATCCTTCAGCTTCTGCCATGATGTGATTGTTCCTGGCCGAAGAGAGGAGTACCAGGTTTGTGCAACATTCTTGACAGCCATGACGAAAGATTTCGCTATGACTGCAGTATTGCCACCATAGGAAGATATTGTTGCTTCGTAACTCATCAGAAACTGCTTCAGATCTGAGTGGTCGTCGTACATGGGTAGTTGAGGTGGCTTGTAGGACGGAGGCCAAGGTGTAGCCTGTAGTTCTGCTGACAGAGGAGAAGCATCATCAAAAGCAAAATTTCCATGATGGAAATTCTCATACCAGTCATCTTCGTTGAAGAAGCCCTCCTGATGAAGCTCTCTGTGCTGGGGCCTTCGGTTCTGCTCATCTTGAGTAAGATGGCGAACTTCTTCAGAGGCTTCGTCTATCTGCCTTTGCAGGTCAGCTATCCTAGCCATCTTTTCCTTCTTCCTTTGCACCTGTTGATGAAGCATCTCCATATCTCTGATCTCTTGATCCAATTCGTCCTCTTGAGGCGTTGGACTGGTGGCCTTCCTCTTCTGGCTTCGGGCCTCCCGAAGAGAGAGGGTCTCCTGGTTGGGGTCCAGCGGTTGCAGAGCTACAATCCCTGTTGCTGAAGCTTTCTTTGGCAGCATGACGAAGGTCTATGCTTGCCGAAGGTGTTCGAAATTCAAAAAGTGGAAGTGAGTTCACCGGAGGTGGGCGCCAATGTTGGGGACTTGTTCTCAAATGCTAAGAGTTAAGAACAAGGCAACATGAAAAGTGTTAAATGTTACAGTCCTTCGTCCTTCGAGACATTATTTCCCTTCGGATATAATGAATTCCAGACGAAGGTTATGAAGGAAAAAACCTTCGTAAACACAATAAATAATGAGGAAGAATTCGTATACGAAATACGAAAAATAATATAAACATCATCATCAACTTATTTTTATTTGCATTGCCATATCCACAATTACAAATTATAAATGTACCTTTGGTTTGAAGGAAAGCAAGGGTACAAGCGTGATGCAAAAAGCGAATACCCAGTCAGCGTGAACAGTACGGGAGTACTGTTCATCTATTTATAGGCAAGGGACGCAGCCCATGTAGAATTACATTCATGCCCTTTACTTTTGCTAATAACTCTATAGTAATTCTTCGAGGTCTAATTTGTCTTTTCATCTTTAAGTCGGTTCCCCTTTTCCTGCTGTCATGCCGAAGCTTTTCTGCGCACAGCTTCGTGATCACCTTGTCCTTCGTCATAATCACCTTTCGTCTCGCTCAGGCTTCGTTCTGACCATGCTCTTGTATACTCATGATCCGATTCCGAAGATACCTGTTCACATATTTCACTTGGAAAACATTGTCAAATCATGTTTTTGAGGACCTTCGGAAGCCGAAGACCCCAACAGTCATCCCATTTTGTGCTTCCGAGGTTGCGCACTTGGTTCACCAAGGTCTTCAAGCAGTTGTACATGTCCTGTGGCTCCTCCCCTTGGCGAAGCCGGAAGCGACCGAGCTCCCCCTCGATCGTCTCCCGCTTGGTGATTTTGGTCACCTCATCTCCTTCATGCGCGGTTTTAAGCACATCCCAAATCTCCTTGGCGCTCTTTAATTCTTGCACCTTGTTGTACTCCTCTCGACTTAGGCAGGCGAGGAGTATAGTGGTGGCTTGAGAGTTGAAGTATCGGATTTGGGCAACCTCGTCCGAATCATAGTCTTCATCCCCCGGCGATGGTACCTGTACTCCAATCTCAACAACATCCCAAATGCTAGTGTGGAGTGAGGTTAGATGATGCCTCATTTTATCACTCCACATATTATAATCTTCACCATCAAACATAGGTGGTTTGCCTAATGGGACGGAAAGTAATGGAGTACGCTTAGAAATGTGAGGGTAGCGTAGGGGAATCTTACTAAACTTCTTGCGCTCATGGCGCTTAGAAGTTACGGACGGCGTGTCGGAGCCGGAGGTGGATGGTGATGAGGAGTCGGTCTCGTAGTAGACCACCTTCCTCATCTTCTTCTTCTTGTCACCGCTTCAACGCGACTTGTGTAAAGGGGATTCCTTTTCCTTCCCCTTGTTGCGGGACTCTCCCGATGGAGCCTTCCCGTGGCTTGTAGCGGGCTTCTCGCCGGTCATCATCTCCTTCATGGCGTGATCTCCCGACATCACTTCGAGCGGTTAGGCTCTAATGAAGCACCGGGCTCTGATACCAATTGAAAGTCGCCTAGAGGGGAGGGGTGAATAGGGCGAATCTGAAATTTATAAACTTAAGCACAACTACAAGCCGGGTTAGCGTTAGAAATGTAAACGAGTCCGAGAGAGAGGGCGCAAAACAAATCGTGAGCAAATAAAGAGCGAGACACGATGATTTGTTTTACCGAGGTTCGGTTCTTGCAAACCTACTCCCCGCTGAGGTGGTCACAAAGACTGGGTCTCTTTCAACCCTTTCCCTCTCTCAAACGGTCACCTAGACCGAGTGAGCTTCTTCTTCTCAATCAAACGGGACACAAAGTCCCCACAAGGACCACCACACAATTGGTGTCTCTTGCCTTGGTTACAATTGAGTTTGATCACAAGAATGGAGAAAGAAAAGAAACAATCCAAGCGCAAGAGCTCAAATGAACACAACAAATCTCTCTCTCTCTAATCACTAAAGCTTTGTGTGGAGTTGGGAGAGGATTTGATCTCTTTGGTGTGTCTTGTATTGAATGCTATAGCTCTTGTAAGGTGTAGAAGTGTAGAAACTTGGATGATATTGAATGTGGGGTGGTTGGGGTATTTATAGCCCCAACCACCAAAAATGGCCGTTGGAAGACTGCTGTCGCATGGCGCACCGGACAGTCCGGTGCGCCACCGGACACTGTTCGGTGCGCCAGCCACGTCAGCCAGCCGTTGGGGTTCGACCGTTGGAGCTCTGACTCGTGGGGCCTCTAGGCTGTCCGGTGGTGCACCGGATAGGTCCTGTAGACTGTCCGGTGCGCCAACTGCGCGTGCTCTGACTCTGGCGTGCACTGTAGCGCATTGAATGCAGTTGCAGACGACCGTTGTGCGCGAAGTAGTCGTTGCTCCGCTGGTACACCGGACAGTCTGGTGTGCACCGGACACTGTCCGGTGCTTCACCGGACAGTCCGGTGAATTATAGCGGAGCGCCCTCTGTTTTTCCCGAAGGTGGCGAGTTCAGTGTTGAGTGCCCTGGTGCACCGGACACTGTCCGGTGGCACACCGGATAGTCCGGTGCGCCAGACTAGGGTGCCTTTGGGATGTCTTTTGCTCTCTTTGTTTGAACCCTTTCTTGGTCTTTTTATTGGCTTATTGTGAACCTTTGGCACCTGTAGAACTTATAGACTAGAGCAAACTAGTTAGTCCAATTATTTGTGTTGGGCAATTCAACCACCAAAATCAATTAGGAAAGAGGTGTGAGCCTAATTCCCTTTCAGTAGGTCACCAGGGTGTCTCTAATCGACGTAGAGTCGAAGAGGCATGGCTGTGGAAGACTAAACTAGATCTAAACTAGGGCTAGATTACTCCTACTCCTACGATAAGGAAGAACAATGCAAAAAGGTAATTTCGTTTGATTGGATCGATTGTGGGGGTTTAATCAGTCCGATATAACGGGGAGGTCTGGACCCATTACAATTCGGTTCCCGAGTTAACCCCGCAGGTTTTGCTAACAAATCCCGCTAGAAATCTGGAACACTAACTAATTTTACGTACACGCAGACCGTTCGAATCGTGGACCGTTCGGACCGCGGACCGTCCGTCTTATAGGGCCGAACCGTCCGGCTGCCCATTTTGGGACACATCATATGTCCCTGACTTTTGGTGGAGGTTGACAAACCAATAGCATATGTATTATCTGTATTATTCGAAAAACAAGAGATCTCACAAGTCATCTTGTTTCCGAAGTAAAAACTAAGCCTTATGTAAGTCATCGGCTTTTAAACCCAATTAGGCCTGCTAATGGCAAAAAATCCAATCCACTCCCACCCATACCCAAATCTCATAACTTTGATATCCATCTCACGCCCACCCAAAAATATTAGAAGGAAGTTAAACTCAACCCATCCAATAACATTATTGATCCCAAACCAACCCGTAATTGGGTGGAAACCCATGAAAAACCTGTGGGTTTAGCTTATTGTCTCACATCAAGCCAACTGCATACACTGATGCACAGTGATAATTTTATAGGTAGTTTCAGTGACATACAAAAACATAGTTGCATACAAAGTGACAAATTTGGTCGATGAACATTTAGGTCTCGAGAGAATAACAAAACCATCTGTTAAAGATCCTTAATAATTCTATGTTTAAAAGAAAAATAACCAAAGTTAACAATTCAATTAACGAGGAGACACATACAAAAAAGGCTTTGCTAAACGTGAAGTAGAAGACTTAGAGTAAAATAACTGACTGTTGGTACTTGCTCTCCTGGACAAGTAGATCCAACGAGAAAGTGGAAAGAGTATTTGCAAAGTTCGATGTGGGATAGCAAAAGATTTGTTAATCTACCCCTGCAAGGGCACTGTACGGGGTATTTATAGGCACTCGAGAGGCCACCCGGCCCTTGTCAAAGACGTTTATGCCCTCGAGTACCCAGTTTATCCCCAGAATATTCCCACGAGGGGAGGTTACATATAGTCATTACAGTAAAGGCTATTACAAACGCGACCCGTAATACGCTTATCCTCGCGAGGCCCGTTACCGTGGGCCGAATCCCGCATGGGCCTCCTGGGGCGGTGACGACGTGTGTGGATGAAATGAAAATTTCATCCAAAGTTCCAAACAAGCAATAAGTATAGTGTGTTGGATGCAATTTCGTTATGTCACTGGATTATGCAGATGGCGTGAAAGCGATAAGTATAATGTGTTGTGTGCGACTAAAGAAATCAAAGACTTCTCTAAACTGAAATAAAATGGTACTGATTAGGGTGGTAGTCTGATTGGTGGATCCATGGAAACCCATACATATACAAATCCATCTATACCCATGGGTATCAACCATTTTGACCCACAATATAAAATAAACCACGCAATATAAAATAAACCCACCCAACCCAACCCGTTCATAATTAAAACCCATCACAACCCACCAAAACAAACTCATTTCTTAAACCCACCTAAAATACCTATTTATACCCACCCCATTTGTAGGCCTAAACCCAGTAGGGTGATCATTCAATAGATCTCTAATGCATAAAGGCTATTTTGGATTGCATCTTTCTCGGCCATAACCATCTGATAAATAGATCAAAATGTATAGAATGAAGGCGCTCCTAGCCTGAATAGGCAAAGGGACTATGCATGTATCACGAGTTCATCGTTGTACCATTCCACATTTGAACATGACAATATATTGATGATGAGTGGACGGATGGAAAGTATCCAGTCGTCACTGGATGAATAGGCGATGCTTGCTACGTTGCCTTTCGGGCCGTTTTGTTTTAGCGGGTGATCGGGGTTTCTTTGTTGGCCGATCGATAGAACGACCTTCTTGCTAGCATATTTGGAGGATAATTGATCAAAAGTAGGGCCAACGTTGACCAACCAACCATATGCATTATATGTACTTTGCCCCCATGTCCCCTTTTTCGCTTTGTGGAGGTCGACACCTCTCGCCATGGGCGGACTGTCCAGATGAGTCAGACAGATCGTCTGCTTGAGCACCGGACTGTCCACGCACATGTGTCGGACCGTCTACGCTGGTGAGTCAAGGAGCTTTGCTCAGCTGCTCGATCCCCAGCGCCTTCAGACTTGTTAGCCTTCCTATCCGGAGTCTTCCGAGCAATCCCTCCTTGCGACATATTCGACGTGTGAGGATCAACAATGACGATGTTTTTGCATTTGCCCTTAACGGCCACTTCCGGTCGAATCTGGACTTTTTTGCTTGCTATTTCTATTGTATTGACAGAAAATGGTTGCGTTTCTACTTGCATTTCTTGAAAACGCAACTGGCCCTCATTAATGGTCAATTGTTTATGTCGACGAAAACATTACAATCATTGGTGACATAGGAGAAAGAATTATGACACTTACAATAAGCGCGTCTCTTCAATTCATCTAGAGGAGGAATTATATGTGTTACTTTAAGGTTGCCAATTTTTACTAGCTCGTCAAATATTTTATCACATTTGGCAGTATTAAAGGTGAATTTAATTTCTTGTTTTGATTCTTTTGAACTGGCTGCAAAGAAGAACTCGCAGAAGGGTTAGCCTTTGCCGGCCTGTCGGGGACCATAATTAGGGGTACCCCCAAGACTCCTAATCTCAGCTGGTAACCCCCATCAGCACAAAGCTGCAAAGGCCTGATGGACGCGATTTAGGTCAAGGCTCCACCCACTCAAGGGACACGATCTCGCCTCGCCCGAGCCCAGCCTCAGGCAAAGGCAGCCGACCCAGGAGGATTCACGTCTCGCCCGAGGGTCCCCTCAAGCAACGGACGCACCTTCGGCTCGCCCGAGGCCCAGGCTTCGCGGAGAAGCAACCTTGGCCAGATTGCCACGCCAACCGACCGTATCACAGGAGCATTTAATGCAAGGATCGACTGACGCCTTATCCTGACACGCGCTCCTCACTCGACAGGGCCAAAGTGACCGCAGTCACTTCGCCGCTCCACTGACCGACCTGACATGAAAACAACGCCGCCTATGCTGCTCTGACTGTTGTGCCACCCGTCAGGGTGAGGCTGACAGCCGCCAAGACCAACCTCAGGTGCCATAGGAAGCTCCGCCTCGCCCGACCCCAGGGCTCGGACTCAACCTCGACGCCGGACTACGGTCTCCGCCTCGCCTGACCCCAGGGATCGAACTCAGCCTCGACCTCGGAAGACGGACTCCGCCTCACCCGACCCCAGGGCTCGGGCTCAGCCTCGACTCCGGAAGGCAGTCTCCGCCTCGCCCGACCCCATGGCTCGGACTCAACCTCGACGCCGGACGACGGTCTCTACCTCGCCCGACCCCAGGGATCACACTCAGCCTCGACCTTGGAAGACGGACGCCGCCTTGCCCGACCCTAGGGCTCGGGCTCAGCCTCGACTCCGGAAGGCGGTCTCCGCCTCGCCCGACCCTAGGGCTCGGACTCAACCTCGACCTCGGAAGACGGACTCTGCCTCGCCCGACCCCATGGCTCGGACTCAGCCTCGACCTCGGAAGACGGACTCCGCCTCGCCCGACCCCAGGGCTCGGGCTTAGCCTCGACTCCGGAAGGTGGTCTCCGCCTCGCCCAACCCCAGGGCTCGGACTCAGCCTCGACCTCGAAAGACGGACTCCGCCTCGCCAGACCCCAGGGCTCGGACTCAGCCTCGACCTCGGACGACGATCTCCGCCTCGCTCGACCCCCGGGCCCGGACTCAGCCTCAACCTCGGAGGAGCCTCCGCCTCGCTCGACCTTGGGCTCGGACCGACCACGTCACAGGGGGGGCCATCATTACCCTACTCCTAGCTAGCTCAGGCTACGGGGAACAAGACCGGCGTCCCATCTGGTTCGCCTCGGTAAAGAAGTAATGATGACACCCCGCGTGCGCCATGACGACGGCGGCCCTCAGCCCCTTATAGAAGCAAGGAGACGTCAGCAAGGATCCGATAGCCCCGACAACTGTACTTCCACAGGGCTCAAGCGCTCCTCCGACGGCCACGATATCACATGAACAGGGCGCCAAAACTTCTTCGACAGCCACGACGGCATGTACTTAGGGCTCTGGCTCCCCTTTGCTAGACACGTTAGCACATTGCTACACGCCCCATTGTATACCTGGGCCCTCTCCTTACATCTATAAAAGGAAGGTCCAGGGCTCTCGTACGAGAGGGTGGCCGCGCGGGAGAACGGGTTGGCGGACGGTCTCTCTCTCTCTCTCTCCCTCGCGAACGCTTGTAACCCCCTACTGCAAGCGCATCCGCCCTGGGCGCAGGACAACACGAAGGCCGTGGTTTCCCCTTGCTGTTTTCCCCCCTTTGTGTTCCGTCTCGCGCCGACCCATCTGGGCTGGGACACGCAGCGACAATTTACTCGTAGGTCCAGGGACCCCCCGGGGTCGAAACGCCGACAGTTGGTGTGCCAGGTAGGGGCCTGCTGCGTGTTGACGAACAGCTTCCCGTCAAGCTCCAGATGGGTAGTCTCCAGCAACCTCTCCAACCCGGAACGACGCTCCATTTCGGGAGTCTTGAGTTCATGTCCCTCGACGGCAGCTACGACATGATATTCCTTCCTCCGTCGCGCGACAACGACAATGGCGGCCTTCAGCCCGCTCGCCGGTGGCGGAATCGACGACGTCTTCCCCACGTGGCGGAAGAGCAACATCCGGGTCTGTCCCGTCACCTTCCCCGCCAACGGAGGAGGAGGCGGGGCAGGCATGGCCAAGCAGGAGGCGGCACCTCGTCGGCTGTCGAGCGAGTCGACGGCGCCGGTGCCCCAGCGGGGGACACGTCGGGCGTTGACCTCGCGTCTGAGACGAAGACGAGCGTCGTCTCCCCGCAACACGCTAACCCCAAGCTGACGGACGACGCCAGCACGCTCGCGAAGGACTTGCTGGGCATTAGCTTCGTACCTCAGACAACGGTGCAGTCCGCCCCTGACGCGACTTCGTCACCACCCGTCGATCAAGAGGTACCGTCCGTTTCCCGTTCCATGCCTTTTAGATTCAGCTGCGACCCACCAAGAGACCCCGCTTTGGTGGACGCTTTCATAAAGGCATGTCCAAACCCTCCGGGGTATCATATGCGGTCAACCTGGGACCGACTGACGGCCGTCTCGACCTATGGGCCCCTGGGTTCCGAGGAAGATGACGAGCCCGACTCTGGTTGGGATTTCTCCGGGCTCGGTGACCCCAGTGCCATGTGGGACTTCATGACCGCATGTGACTACTGCCTCTCTGATTGCTCCGATAGTAGCCATAGCCTCGGCGACGAGGACTGTGGCCCAAGTCGCGAATGCTTCCACGTCGATCTAGGGGGCCTCGACGAAGGCAACCATCTTGGTATGCCGGAGGACGGTGGTCCCCCTAGGCCTGCGCCTCGCATTGACATCCTTCGGGAGCTAGCTGTGGTCCCTGTCCCTGCGGGGGGTCAGGACGCACAGCTCGAGCAAATCCGCGAGATGCAGGCCAGGCTCGACGAGGAAGCAGGACAACTTGTGCAGCTTCGGCAAAATATCGGGCAGGAGTGGGCAGGCCGAGCACCAGCCGGAGAAGCGCGTCATCTGGCCCAGGACGTCCAGCACCGCATTACCGATGATACCAGGGTGAGGCTACCCCCAGCTTCCAGTGGGGTCGGCCAGAACCTGGCTGCAGCAGCGATACTACTCCGAGCAATGCCGGAACCATCCACCACCGAGGGGCGGCGAATCCAGGGAGAGCTCAAGAATCTCCTGGAGGATGCCGCGGTCCGACGGGCCGAAAGCTCTGCCTCCCGAAGGCAGGGGTACCCCCTGGAGCATCGTGCCGCGATTTCTCGATTCATGAGGGAAGCCTCGGTCCACACCGGGCGAACGAGGAACACAGCGCCTGTGGCCCCGGGTCGCCTCGGCAACGAGCACCGCCGCCGCGACCGTCGAGCCCACCTCGACAAGAAGGTGCGCCGAGGCTACCACCCCAGGCATGGGGGACGCTACGACAGCGGGGAGGATCGGAGCCCCTCGCCCGAACCACCCGGTCCGTGAGATTTCAGCCGGGCCATACGACGGGCGCCGTTCCAGACCCGGTTCTGGACCCCGACTACTATCACCAAGTACTCGGGGGAGTCAAAGCCGGAACTGTGGCTCTCGGACTACCGGCTGGCCTGCCAGCTGGGTGGGATGGACGATGACAACCTCATCATCTGCAACCTTCCCCTGTTCCTCTCCGACGCCGCCCGAGCCTGGCTGGAGCATCTGCCTCTTGCGCAGATCTCCAACTGGGACGACCTGGTCAAAGCCTTCGCCGGCAACTTCCAGGGCACATACGTGCGCCCTGGGAACTCCTGGGATCTCCGAAGCTGCCGCCAGCAGCCGGGAGAGTCCCTGCGGGACTACATCGAACGATTTTCGAAGCAGCGCACCGAGCTACCCAACATCACCGACTCGGATGTCATCGGCGCGTTCCTCGCCGGCACCACTTGCCGCGACCTGGTGAGCAAGCTGGGTCGCAAGACTCCCACCAGGGCGAGCGAGCTGATGGACATCGCCACCAAGTTCGCCTCTGGTCAGGAGGCGGTCGAGGCCATCTTCCGGAAGGACAAGCAGCCTCAGGGGCGCCAGCCGGAAGCCGTCCCCGAGGCGTCCGCTCAGCGCGCCGCGAGGAAGAAGGGCAAGAAGAAGTCGCAAGCGAAACGCGACGTCGCCAACACAGACCTTGTCGCCGCCGCCGAGCACAGGAACCCTCGGAAGCCTCCCGGAGGCGCCAACCTGTTCGACAAGATGCTCAAGGAGTTGTGCCCCTATCATCAGGGTCCCGTCAAGCACACCCTTGAAGAGTGTGTCATGCTTCAACGCTACTTCCACAAGACCGGGCCACCGGCGGAAGGTGGCAGAGCCCACAACAACGACAAGAAGGAGGATCACAAGGCAGAGGAGTTCCCCGAGGTCCACGACTTCTTCATGATCTACGGTGGGCAAGTGGCGAACGCCTCGGCTCGGCACCGCAAGCAAGAGCGCCAGGAGGTCTGCTCGGTGAAGGTGGCGGCGCCAGTCTACCTAGACTGGTCCGACAAGCCCATCACCTTCGACCAGGGCGACCACCCCGACCGCGTGCCGAGCCCGGGGAAGTACCTGCTCGTTGTCGATCCCGTCATCGGCAACATCAGGCTTACCAAGGTCCTCATGGACGGAGGCAGCAGCCTCAACATCATCTACGCCGAGACCCTCGGGCTCCCGCAGATCGATCTGTCCTCGATCCGGGCCGGCGCGTCGCCCTTTCACGGGATCATCCCCGGGAAACGCGTCCAACCCCTTGGGCAACTCGATCTGCCCGTCTGCTTCGGGACTCCCTCCAACTTCCGAAAGGAAACCCTCACGTTCGAGGTGGTCGGGTTCCGAGGAACCTACCACGCAGTACTGGGGAGACCATGCTATGCCAAGTTCATGGCCGTCCCCAACTACACCTACCTCAAGCTCAAGATGTCGGGCCCCAACGGGGTCATCACCGTCGGCTCCACGTACCGACACGCGTATGAATGCGACGTGGAGTGCGTGGAGTACGCCGAGGCCCTCGCCGAATCCGAGGCCCTCAACGCCGACCTGGAGAGCCTCTCCAAGGAGGCGCCAGATGCGAAGCGCCACGCCGGCAACTTCGAGCCAGCTGAGACGGTCAAGTCCGTCCCTCTCGACCCCAGCAACGATGCCTCCAAGCAGATCCGGATCGGCTCCGAGCTCGACCCCAAATAGGAAGCAGTGCTCGTCGACTTTCTCCGCACGGACGCCGAGGTTTTTGCGTGGAGTCCCTCGGACATGCCTGGCATACCGAGGGATGTTGTCGAGCACTCGCTGGATATCCGAGCTGGAGCCCGACCCGTGAAGCAGCCTCTGCCCGATTCGACGAAGAAAAGCGTAGAGCCATAGGCGAGGAGATCCACAAGCTGATGACTGCAGGGTTCATCAAAGAGGTATTCCATCCCGAATGGCTTGCCAACCCTGTGCTTATGAGAAAGAAAGGAGGGAAATGGCGGATGTGTGTAGACTACACTGGTCTAAACAAAGCATGTCAGAAAGTTCCCTACCCTCTGCCTCGCATCGATCAAATCGTGAATTCCACTGCTGGGTGCGAAACCCTGTCTTTCCTCGATGCCTACTCAGGGTATCACCAAATCAGGATGAAAGAGTCCGACCAGCTCGCGACTTCTTTCATCACACCCTTTGGCATGTACTGCTACGTTACTATGCCATTCAGTTTGAGGAATGCGGGTGCGACATACCAAAGGTGCATGAACCACGTGTTCGGAGAGCACATTGGTCGAACGGTCGAGGCTTACGTCGATGACATCGTAGTCAAGACGAGGAAAGCCTCCAACCTCCTCTCCGGCCTTGAAACGACATTCAAGTGTCTCAAGGCGAAAGGCATAAAACTCAATCCTGAGAAGTGTGTCTTCGGAGTCCCCCGAGGCATGCTCCTGGGGTTCATCGTCTCCGAGCGGGGCATCGAGGCTAACCCAGAGAAAATCGCGGCCATCACCAACATGGGGCCCATCAAGGACTTGAAAGGAGTACAGAGGGTCATGGGATGCCTTGCGGCTCTGAGCCGTTTCATCTCGCGCCTCGGCGAAAGAGGCCTACCCCTGTACCGCCTCTTAAGGAAGACCGAGCGCTTCACTTGGACCCCCAAGGACGAGGAAGCCCTCGGGAACCTAAAGGCGCTCCTTACAAGCGCGCCCATCTTGGTGCCCCCCGCTGCCGGAGAAGTGATAGTCGCCTAGAGGGGGGGTGAATAGGGCGAAACTGAAATTTACAAATATAAACACAACTACAAGCCGGGTTAGCGTTAGAAATATAAACGAGTCCGAGAGAGAGGGCGCAAAACAAATCCCAAGCGAATAAGCAAGTGAGACACGGAGATTTGTTTTACCGAGGTTCGGTTCTTGCAAACCTACTCCCCGTTGAGGAGGCCACAAAGGCCGGGTCTCTTTCAACCCTTCCCTCTCTCAAACGGTCCCTCGGACCGAGTGAGCTTCTCTTCTCAAATCAAAGCCGGGAACAAAACTTCCCCGCAAGGGCCACCACACAATTGGTGCCTCTTGCCTTGATTACAATGGAGTTGTGATCTCAAGAACAAGTGAGAAAGAAAAGAAGCAATCCAAGCGCAAGAGCTCAAATGAACACGGCAAATCACTCTCACTAGTCACTAGGGCTTTGTGTGGAATTGGAGAGGATTTGATCTCTTTAGTGTGTCTAGAATTGAATGCTAGAGCTCTTGTAGTAGTTGAGAAGTGGAAAACTTGGATACAATGAATGGTGGGGTGGTTGGGGTATTTATAGCCCCAACCACCAAATGTGGCCGTTGGGAGGCTTTCTGCTCGATGGCGCACCGGACAGTCCGGTGCACACCGGACAGTCCGGTGCCCCCTACCACGTCATCACTGCCGTTGGATTCTGACCGTTGGAGCTTCTGTCTTGTGGGCCCGCCTGGGTGTCCGGTGCACACCGGACAGGTACTGTTTGATGTCCGGTGTGCCAGCATGGGCGATTCTGACTTCTGCGCGCGCAGAGGGCGCATTAAATGCGCGGCAGAGAGCCGTTGGCGCGGAGATGACCGTTGCTTCGGAGGCGCACCGGACAGTCCGGTGCACACCGGACAGTCCGGTGAATTTTAGCGGGCTAGCGGTTGGCGTTTCCCGAAGCTGGCGAGTTCCTGAGGCCGACCTCCCTTGGCGCACCGGACACTGTCCGGTGTACACCGGACAGTCCGGTGAATTATAGCCGAGTCGCCCTGGAAATTCCCGAAGGTAGCGAGTTTGAGTCTGAGTCCCCTGGTGCACCGGACAGGTACTGTTCACTGTCCGGTGGCACACCGGACAGTCCGGTGCGCCAGACCAGGGGTGCCTTCGGTTGCCCCTTTGCTCCTTTATTGAATCCAAAACTTGGTCTTTTTATTGGCTGAGTGTGAACCTTTTACACCTGTATAATCTACACACTTGGGCAAACTAGTTAGTCCAATTATTTGTGTTGGGCAATTCAACCACCAAAAATATTTAGGAACTAGGTGTAAGCCTAATTCCCTTTCAATCTCCCCCTTTTTGGTGATTGATGCCAACACAAACCAAAGCAAACAGAGATGTGCATAATTGAACTAGTTTGCATAATGTAAGTGTAAAGGTTGCTTGGAATTGAGCCAATATAACTACTTACAAGATATGCATGGAATGTTTCTTTCTTATATAACATTTTGGACCACGTTTGCACCACAAGTTTTGTTTTTGCAAATTCTTTTTGTAAATCTATTTCAAAGATCTTTTGCAAATAGTCAAAGGTAAATGAATAAGAATTTGTAAAGCATTTTCAAGATTTGAAATTTTCTCCCCCTGTTTCAAATGCTTTTCTTTTGACTTAACAAAACTCCCCCTAAAAGAGATCCACCTCTTAGTGTTCAAGAGGGTTTTGATATACCATTTTTGAAATACTACCTTCTCCCCCTTTTGAACACAATAGGATACCAAATGATAAATACTTTTGGAAAGCACTAAGTTTTTGAATTTGGTGGTGGTGGTGCGGTCCTTTTGCTTTGGGCTCTCATTTCTCCCCCTTTTTGGCATGAATCGCCAAAAACGGAATCATTAGAGCCCTTTAAGTGCTTTTCTTCCCCTTTGGTCATAAATAAATGAGTTAAGATTATACCAAAGACGAAATCCGGTCCTTTTGCTTTTGAGCTTTTACTCTCTCCCCCAAGGATGAAGTCCTTTTCTTTGATGCTCATTTCTCCCCCAAAGAATAGAGAGTTGCTTGGAGTGATGGCGAAGTATGAGTTACGGAGTGGAAGCGTTTTTCTTCGCCGAAGACTCCAATTCCCTTTCAATATACCTATGACTTGGTTTGAAATAGACTTGAAAACACATTAGTCATAGCATATAAAAGAGATATGATCAAAGGTATTCAAATGAGCTATGTGTGCAAGCTAGCAAAAGAAATTTCTAGAATCAAGAATATTGAGCTCATGCCTAAGTCTGGTAAAAGATTGTTCATCAAGAGGCTTGGTAAAGATATCGGCTAATTGATCTTTAGTGTTGATGTAAGAAATCTCGATATCTCCCTTTTGTTGGTGATCCCTAAGAAAATGATACCGAATGGCTATGTGCTTAGTGCGGCTATGCTCGACGGGATTGTCGGCCATTTTGATTGCACTCTCATTATCACATAGCAAAGGGACTTTGGTTAATTTGTAACCGTAGTCCCGCAGGGTTTGCCTCATCCAAAGCAATTGCGCGCAACAATGTCCTGCGGCAATGTACTCGGCTTCGGCGGTGGAAAGAGCGACCGAATTTTGCTTCTTTGAAGCCCAAGACACCAAGGATCTTCCCAAGAACTGGCAAGTCCCCGATGTGCTCTTTCTATTGATTTTACACCCCGCCCAATCGGCATCCGAATAACCAATCAAATCAAATGTGGATCCCCGAGGGTACCAAAGCCCAAACTTAGGAGTATAAGCCAAAAATCTCAAGATTCGTTTTACAGCCGTAAGGTGGGATTCCTTAGGGTCGGATTGGAATCTTGCACACATGCAAACGGAAAGCATAATGTCCGGTCGAGATGCACATAAATAAAGCAATGAACCAATCATCGACCGGTATACCTTTTGATCCACGGACTTACCTCCCGTGTCGAGGTCGAGATGCCCATTTGTTCCCATGGGTGTCTTGATGGGTTTGGCATCCTTCATCCCAAACTTGGTTAGAATGTCTTGAGTGTACTTCGTTTGGCTAATGAAGGTGCCCTCTTGGAGTTGCTTGACTTGGAATCCTAGAAAATACTTCAACTCCCCCATCATCGACATCTCGAATTTCTGTGTCATGATCCTACTAAACTCTTCACATGTAGACTCGTTAGTAGACCCAAATATAATATCATCAACATAAATTTGGCATACAAACAAGTCATTTTCAAGAGTTTTAGTAAAGAGGGTAGGATCGGCCTTGCCGACTTTGAAGCCATTAGCAATAAGGAAATCTCTTAGGCATTCATACCATGCTCTTGGGGCTTGCTTGAGCCCATAAAGCGCCTTAGAGAGCCTATAAACATGGTTAGGATACTCACTGTCTTCAAAGCCGGGAGGTTGCTCAACATAGACCTCTTCCTTGATTGGTCCGTTGAGGAAGGCACTTTTCACGTCCATTTGATAAAGCTTAAAGCCATGGTAAGTAGCATAGGCCAATAATATTCGAATTGACTCAAGCCTAGTTACGGGTGCATAGGTTTCACCGAAATCCAAACCTTCGACTTGTGAATACCCTTTGGCCACGAGTCGAGCTTTGTTCCTTGTCACCACACCATGCTCATCTTGCTTGTTGCGGAAGACCCATTTGGTTCCTACAACATTTTGGTTAGGACGTGGAACTAAATGCCATACCTCATTTCTAGTGAAGTTGTTGAGCTCCTCTTGCATCGCCACCACCCAATCCGAATCTTGAAGTGCTTCCTCTACCCTGTGTGGCTCAATAGAGGAAACAAAAGAGTAATGTTCACAAAAATGAGCAACACGAGATCTAGTGGTTACCCCCTTATGAATATCGCCGAGGATGGTGTCGACGGGGTGATCTCGTTGGATTGCTTGGTGGACTCTTGGGTGTGGCGGTCTTGGTTCTTCCTCATCCTCCTTTTCTTGATTATTTTCATCTCCCCCTTGATCTTTGCCATTATCTTGAGGTGACTCATCTTCTTGATTTTGTCCTTCATCAACTTGAGCCTCATTCTCATTTTGAGTTGGTGGAGATGCTTGCATGGAGGAGGATGGTTGATCTTGTGCATTTGGAGGCTCTTCGGATCCCTTAGGACACACATCCCCAATGGACATGTTCCTTAGCGCGATGCATGGAGCCTCTTCATTACCTATCTCATCAAGATCAACTTGCTCTACTTGAGAGCCGTTAGTTTCATCAAACACAACGTCACATGAGACTTCAACTAGTCCAGTGGACTTGTTAAAGACCCTATATGCCCTTGTGTTTGAGTCATAACCAAGTAAAAAGCCTTCTACAGTTTTAGGAGCAAATTTAGATTTTCTACCTCTTTTAACAAGAATAAAGCATTTGCTACCAAAAACTCTAAAATATGAAATGTTGGGCTTTTTACCGGTTAGGAGTTCATATGATGTCTTCTTGAGGATTCGGTGAAGATATAACCGGTTGATGGCGTAGCAGGCGGTGTTGACCGCTTCGGCCCAAAACCGGTCCGGTGTCTTGTACTCATCAAGCATGGTTCTTGCCATGTCCAATAGAGTTCGATTCTTCCTCTCCACTACACCATTTTGTTGTGGAGTGTAGGGAGAAGAGAACTCATGCTTGATGCCCTCCTCCTCAAGGAAGCCTTCAATTTGTGAGTTCTTGAACTCCGTCCCATTGTCGCTTCTTATTTTCTTGATCCTTAAGCCGAACTCATTTTGAGCCCGTCTCAAGAATCCCTTTAAAGTCTCTTGGGTTTGAGATTTTTCCTGTAAAAAGAATACCCAAGTGAAGCGAGAATAATCATCCACTATTACAAGACAATACTTACTCCCGCCGATGCTTATGTAAGCAATCGGGCCGAATAGATCCATGTGGAGTAGCTCAAGCGGCCTGTCGGTCGTCATGATGTTCTTGTGTGGATGATGGACTCCAACTTGCTTTCCCGCCTGGCATGCGCTACAAATCCTGTCTTTCTCAAAATGAACATTTGTTAATCCTAAAATGTGCTCTCCCTTTAGAAGCTTATGAAGATTCTTCATCCCAACATGGGCTAGTCGGCGATGCCAGAGCCAACCCATGTTAGTCTTAGCAATTAAGCATGTGTTGAGTTCAGCTCTTTCAAAATCTACTAAGTATAGCTGACCCTCTAACACACCCTTAAATGCTATTGAATCATCACTTCTTCTAAAGACAGTGACACCTACATCAGTAAATAGACAGTTGTAGCCCATTTGACATAATTGGGAAACAGAAAGCAAGTTGTAATCTAAGGAATCAACAAGAAAAACATTGGAAATAGAATGGTCAGGAGATATAGCAATTTTACCAAGTCCTTTGACCAAACCTTGATTTCCATCCCCGAATGTGATAGCTCGTTGGGGATCTTGGTTTTTCTCATATGAGGAGAACATCCTTTTCTCCCCGGTCATGTGGTTTGTGCACCCGCTGTCGAGTATCCAACTTGAGCCCCCGGATGCATAAACCTACAAAACAATTTTAGTTCTTGACTTTAGGTACCCAAATGGTTTTGGGTCCTTTGGCATTAGACACAAGAACTTTGGGTACCCAAACACAAGTCCTTGACCCCTTGTGCTTGCCCCCAACATATTTGGCAACTACTTTGCCGGATTTGTTAGTCAACACATAAGAAGCATCAAAAGTTTTAAATGAAATAGCATGATCATTTGATGCATTAGGAGTTTTCTTTCTAGGCAACTTGGCACGGGTTGGTTGCCTAGAGCTAGATGTCTCACCCTTATACATAAAAGCATGATTAGGGCCAGAGTGAGACTTCCTAGAATGAATTTTCCTAATTTTGCTCTCGGGATAACCGGCAGGGTACAAAATGTAGCCCTCGTTATCCTGAGGCATGGGAGCCTTGCCCTTAACAAAGTTAGACAAATTTTTAGGAGGGGCATTAAGTTTGACATTGTCTCCCCTTTGGAAGCCAATGCCATCCTTAATGCCAGGGCGTCTCCCATTATAGAGCATACTTCTAGCAAATTTAAATTTTTCATTTTCTAAGTTATGCTCGGCAATTTTAGCATCTAATTTTGCTATGTGATCATTTTGTTGTTTAATTAACGACATGTGATCATGAATAGCATTAACATCAATATCTCTACATCTAGTGCAAATAGAAACATGCTCATCATTAGATGTAGAGGGTTTGCAAGATTTAAGTTCTACAACCTTAGCATGCAACATTTCATTCTTAGTTCTAAGGTCGGAAATGGTAGCATTGCAAACATCAAAATCTTTAGCCTTAGCAATTAAATTTTCATTCTCTAATCTAAGGCTAGCAAGAGAAATGTTTAATTCTTCAATCCTAGCAAGCAAATTATCATTATAATCTCTAGGATTGGGAGTTGAAACATTACAAACATGAGAATCAACCTTAGCATTTAAACTAGCATTTTCATTTCTAAGGTTGTCAATTATCTCACGGCAAGTTCTTAGCTCACTAGATAATTTTTCACATTTCTCAATTTCTAGAGCATAAGCCTTTTTAACCTTAACATGTTTTTTGTTTTCTTTAATTAGACAATCCTCTTGGGAATCCAAAAGGTCATCCTTTTCATGAATAGCACTAACCAATTCATTCAATTTTTCCTTTTGAGCTATGTTAAGGTTGGCAAAAAGGGAACGCAAATTATCTTCCTCATCACTAGCATTGTCATCACTAGAGGATTCATATTTAGTGGAGGATTTAGATTTAACCTTCTTTTTGCCGTCCTTTGCCATGAGGCACTTGTGGCCGACGTTGGGGAAGAGAAGTCCCTTGGTGACGGCGATGTTGGCGGCGTCCTCGTCGTCGGAGGAGTCGCTAGAGCTTTCGTCGGAGTCCCACTCCCGACAAACATGGGCATCGCCGCCCTTCTTCTTGTAGTACCTCTTCTTCTCCTTTCTTCTCCCCTTCTTGTCGTCGCCCCTGTCACTATCACTTGATAATGGACATTTAGCAATAAAGTGACCGGGCTTACCACACTTGTAGCAAACCTTCTTGGAGCGGGACTTGTAGTCTTTCCCCCTCCTTTGTTTGAGGATTTGGCGGAAACTTTTGATGACGAGCGCCATTTCCTCATTGTCAAGCTTGGAGGCGTCGATTGGTTGTCTACTTGGTGTAGACACCTCCTTCTTCTCCTCTGTTGCCTTGGATGCAACGGGTTGAGCTTCGGATGTGGTGGCATCATCAAGCTCGTTGATCTTCCTCGAGCCTTCGATCATGCACTCAAAACTTACAAAATTCCCGATAACTTCCTCGGGGGTCATTTTAGTATATCTAGGATTACCACGAATTAATTGAACTTGAGTAGGGTTAAGGAAAATGAGTGATCTTAGAATAACCTTAACCACCTCGTGGTCATCCCACTTTACGCTCCCGAGGTTGCGCGCTTGGTTCACCAAGGTCTTGAGCCGATTGTACATGTGTTGTGGCTCCTCCCCTTTGCGAAGCCGGAACCGACCGAGCTCCCCCTCAATCGTTTCCCGCTTGGTGATCTTGGTGAGCTCATCTCCTTCATGCGCGGTTTTGAGTAGATCCCAAATCTCCTTTGCGTTCTTCAACCCTTGAACTTTGTTATACTCCTCTCTACTCAAGGAGGCTAGGAGTATTGTTGTTGCTTGAGAGTTGAAGTGCTCGATTTGGGCCACCTCATCCTCATCATAGTTTTCATCCCCTACGGATGGTACCTGCGCACCAAACTCAACAACATCCCATATGCTTTTGTGGAGCGAGGTTAGATGAAATCGCATTAAATCGCTCCACCTAGCGTAATCTTCACCATCAAAAGTTGGTGGTTTGCCTAATGGGACGGAAAGTAAAGGTGTATGTTTGGAAATGCGAGGGTAGCGTAGGGGGATCTTACTATACTTCTTGCGCTCTTGGCGCTTAGAAGTGACGGAGGGCGCATCGGAGTCGGAGGTTGATGTTGATGAAGTGTCGGTCTCGTAGTAGACCACTTTCCTCATCCTCTTGTGCTTGTCGCCTTTCCGATGCGGCTTGTGGGAAGAAGATTTTTCCTTCTTCTCTTTGTGGTGAGAAGAAGATTTCTTCTCCTTCCCTTTGTTGGAGGAGCTCTTCTTCTTTTCCCTCCTTTTGGTGCGGGACTCTTCCGAAGAAGTGCTCCCGTGGCTTGTAGTGGGCTTTTCGCCGGTCTCCATCTCCTTCTTGGCGTGATCTCCCGACATCACTTCGAGCGGTTAGGCTCTAATGAAGAACCTGGCTTTGATACCAATTGATAGTCGCCTAGAGGGGGGGGTGAATAGGGCGAAACTGAAATTTACAAATATAAACACAACTACAAGTCGGGTTAGCGTTAGAAATATAAACGAGTCCGAGAGAGAGGGCGCAAAACAAATCCCAAGCGAATAAGCAAGTGAGACACGGAGATTTGTTTTACCGAGGTTCGGTTCTTGCAAACCTACTCCCCGTTGAGGAGGCCACAAAGGCCGGGTCTCTTTCAACCCTTCCCTCTCTCAAACGGTCCCTCGGACCGAGTGAGCTTCTCTTCTCAAATCAAAGCCGGGAACAAAACTTCCCCGCAAGGGCCACCACACAATTGGTGCCTCTTGCCTTGATTACAATGGAGTTGTGATCTCAAGAACAAGTGAGAAAGAAAAGAAGCAATCCAAGCGCAAGAGCTCAAATGAACACGGCAAATCACTCTCACTAGTCACTAGGGCTTTGTGTGGAATTGGAGAGGATTTGATCTCTTTAGTGTGTCTAGAATTGAATGCTAGAGCTCTTGTAGTAGTTGAGAAGTGGAAAACTTGGATACAATGAATGGTGGGGTGGTTGGGGTATTTATAGCCCCAACCACCAAATGTGGCCGTTGGGAGGCTTTCTGCTCGATGGCGCACCGGACAGTCCGGTGCCCCCTGCCACGTCATCACTGCCGTTGGATTCTGACCCTTGGAGCTTCTGTCTTGTGGGCCCGCCTGGGTGTCCGGTGCACACCGGACAGGTACTGTTTGATGTCTGGTGTGCCAGCATGGGCGATTCTGACTTCTGCGCGCGCAGAGGGCGCATTAAATGCGCGGCAGAGAGCCGTTGGCGCGGAGATGACCGTTGCTTCGGAGGCGCACCGGACAGTCCGGTGCACACCGGACAGTCCGGTGAATTTTAGCGGGCTAGCGGTTGGCGTTTCCCGAAGCTGGCGAGTTCCTGAGGCCGACCTCCCTTGGCGCACCGGACACTGTCCGGTGTACACCGGACAGTCCGGTGAATTATAGCCGAGTCGCCCTGGAAATTCCCGAAGGTAGCGAGTTTGAGTCTGAGTCCCCTGGTGCACCGGACAGGTACTGTTCACTGTCCGGTGGCACACCGGACAGTCCGGTGCGCCAGACCAGGGGTGCCTTCGGTTGCCCCTTAGCTCCTTTATTGAATCCAAAACTTGGTCTTTTTATTGGCTGAGTGTGAACCTTTTACACCTGTATAATCTACACACTTGGGCAAACTAGTTAGTCCAATTATTTGTGTTGGGCAATTCAACCACCAAAAATATTTAGGAACTAGGTGTAAGCCTAATTCCCTTTCAAGAAGCCCTCTTGATCTATGTCGCCGCTACCACTCAGGTGGTCAGCGTCGTGATCGTGGTCGAGAGACGAGAAGAGGGGCACACATTGCCCGTCTAGAGGCCGGTCTACTTCATCAGTGAAGTACTGTCCGAGACCAAAATCCGCTACCCGCAAATCCAGAAGCTACTGTAGGCGGTAATTCTGACGCGGCGAAAGTTGCGACACTACTTCGAGTCTCACCCGGTGACTGTGGTGTCATCCTTCCCCCTGTGGGAGATCATCCAGTGCCGAGAGGCCTCGGGTAGGATTACAAAGTGGGCGGTGGAGATCATGGGCGATACAATCTCATTCGCCCCTCGGAAGGCCATCAAGTCCCAAGTCTTGGCGAACTTTGCGGCTGAATGGGTCGACACCCAGCTTCCAGCAGCTCCAATCCAACCGAAACTCTGGACCATGTTTTTCGACGGGTCGTTGATGAAAACAGGAGCGGGCGCGGGCCTTCTCTTCATCTCACCCCTCGGGAAGCACCTCCGCTACGTGCTGCGCCTCCATTTCCCGGCGTCCAACAACGTGGCCGAGTACGAGGCTCTGGTTAACGGGTTGCACATCGCCATCGAGCTAGGGGTCTGACGCCTCGACGCTCGTGGCGACTCGCAGCTTTTCATCGACCAAATCATGAAGAACTCCCATTGCCGCGACCCGAAGATGGAAGCCTACTGCGATGAGGTTCGGCGCCTGGAGGACAAGTTCTACGGGCTCGAGCTCAACCACATCGCTCGACGATACAACGAGACTGCGGACGAGCTGGCTAAGATAGCCTCGGGGCAGACAACGGTTCCCCTGGACGTCTTCTCCCGAGACCTACATCAACCCTCAGTCAAGACCGACGACATGCCCGAGCCCGAGAAGGTCTCGGCCCTGCCCGAGGCGCCCTCGGTTCAGCCCGAGGCACCCTCGGCTCAGCCCGAGGCACCCTCGGCTCAGCCCGAGGCACCCTCGGCCCCTGAGGGTGAGGCACTGTGCGTCGAGGAAGAGCGGAATGGGGTCACGCCTAATCGAAACTGGCAGACCCCGTACCTGCAATATCTCCACCGAGGAGAGCTACCCCTCGACAGAGCCGAAGCTCGGCGACTGGCGCGACGCGCCAAGTCGTTCGTCTTGCTGGGTGACGGCAAGGAGCTCTACCACCGCAGCCCCTCAGGCATACTCCAGTGATGCATATCCATCGCCGAAGGTCAGGAGTTATTACAAGAAATACACTCGGGGGCTTGCGGTCATCACACAGTGCCTCGAGCCCTCGTTGGAAACGCCTTCCGACAGGGTTTCTACTGGCCAACCGCGGTGGCCGACGCCACTAGGATTGTACGCACCTACCAAGGGTGTCGATTCTACGCAAAGCAGACCCACCTGCCCGCTCAGGCTCTGCAAACGATACCCATCACCTGGTCGTTTGCTGTGTGGGGTCTAGACCTCGTCGGTCCCTTGCAGAAGGCACCCGGGGGCTACACGCACCTGCTGGTCGCCATCGACAAATTCTCCAAGTGGATCGAGGTCCGACCCCTAAACAACGTCAGGTCCGAACAGGCGGTGGCATTCTTCACCAACATAATCCATAGCTTTGGGGTCCCGAACTCCATCATCACCGACAACGACACCTAGTTCACCGGCAGAAAGTTCCTGGACTTCTGCGAGGATCACCACATCCGAGTGGACTGGGCCGCCGTAGCTCACCCCATGACGAATGGACAAATAGAGCGTGCCAACGGCATGATTCTGCAAGGACTCAAGCCGCGGATCTACAACGACCTCAACAAGTTCGGCAAGCGGTGGATGAAGGAACTCCCCTCGGTGGTCTGGAGTCTGAGAACGACGCCAAGCCGAGCCACGGGCTTCACGCTGTTTTTTCTAGTCTATGGGGCCGAAGCTATCTTGCCCACAGACTTAGAATACGGATCCCCGAGGACGAGGGCATACGACGACCGAAGTAATCGAACCAACCGAGAAGACTCACTAGACCAGCTGGAAGAGGCTCGGGACATGGCCTTACTACACTCGGTGCGGCATCAGCAGTCCCTGCGACGCTACCATGCCCGAAGGGTTCGGTCCCGAGACCTCCAGGTGGGCGACTTGGTGCTTCGGCTACGACAAGACGCCCGAGGGCGCCACAAGCTCACGCCTCCCTGGGAAGGGCCATTCATCATCGCCAAGATTCTGAAGCCCAGAACATACAAGCTGGCCAACAGTCAAGGCGAGGTCTACAACAACGCTTGGAACATCCGACAGCTACGTCGCTTCTACCCTTAAGATGTTTTCAAGTCGTTCATATACCTCGTTTACATACACAAATAAAGTCTAACCATCAAGGAAGGGTCAGCCTTGCCTCGCCAAAGCCCGACCCTCCCTCGGATGCTAGAAGGGGGGAACCCCCTCTGCGTCAAAATTTTCCTTGGAAAAAATCTTTCTGCCAGAACATCTTTCGTGCTTTTCGACTACTTTGAAAGTGGGATCCTGAAAACAACGGAGTACACATAAGCAGCAAGGCCGACCAAGCCGAGGGACTCCTACGCCTCCGGGATACGGATACCTCACTCATCACCTTCTGCGATAAGTAACTCACGCTTGGATAAGCGATTCCGCTGACCGAACAAGTCTTAATGCTCGAAAACTCTTCTACCGAAACGATTTTTCGTGCCTTCTCGACTATATCGATAATAGAATCCAACGGACGAGTAAGAGTACATGTAAGCGGCAAGGACGACCGAGTCGAGGGACTCCTACGCCTCCGGGATACGGATACCTCACTCATCACCTTCCGTGAAAAGTAACTCTCGCTCGGACGAACAACTCTGTTACCGACAAACAAGTCCTGATACTCGAAACAAAGGGAAAAGAAACGCAGCTTTACAACACGACAACGGTATGTTTGGGCCTCGGCGGCCGCAAAAAACATACGCACACTACAGATAAACTGTTCTTGCAGGATCAGACATCAGTGGGGGAGCAGCAGCACCCTCGGCGTCGACTCCACCTTCGGTGGAATCCGACCCAGCCTCGGACGGCAACACGGTCGGAGGATCTCCACCTCGAAGGAACCTGTCGGCACCACGCCTAGGCTATCATCGCTAGGGTCTCCTCCGGGAACCCGGCTCGAGCAGACGGCTCGACCGGCCGCTCCATAGCCTCAGCCAGCTGTCCCCTGAGGACATCAGCCCGGCTCATGGCCTCGGCAACCCGACTCCGGCGTTGGTCCGGCCAGTGGACAGCCCAGCCAGGCTCTGGCCGACGAAGCTTCTTTTCGAGCCAACTCCGCCTCTGTCCATGCTGACACCGCTGCCTCTGGCTCCGGCTCATCGCAGAGAGGCTGAGGGTTTCTTTAACTGAGCAAGAGAAGCCTCGGGTGTCAAGGCCGACCGAGCCGAGGGACTCCTACGCCTTTGGGATATGGATACCTCACTCGTCACCTTCCGCACGAGGCAACTCACACTTGGTTAAGCGGTTCAGCTAGCCGACAGGTGAGTCCTAGTGCTCGAAATGAGGAAAAACATGGTATTGCACCCAAAATACCTACATGTTCAGGCCCCGACAGCCACAATGAACAGACACCGGCACTCAAGGTGCCATTACAAACGGAACTCCGGTTCCACTCCCGCGGGTATGAACAACCTCCACATCGGAGAGCCTGCGGGACGGCAATCTCCGGGCGACTCGCCAGCGACCTCTACAGCAGCAGCGATGGTCCCGGGACGGACGCTGCCGCCGGAAGGCTCTCGTTCGCGTCCCCACTCAAGGGACGAGAACCAGACATTAAAGCCAAAGAGCCGGAGGTTGGTCCGCGGGTAGCGCTGACAGTCTCGTCAGCAGAGAAGCTTTCTCCAGCTGCCACCACCTCAGCGCCGACGGCGGCGTCCACCTGTCCACCAACACCGCACCGGCGAGCGTCGGCCGCCCCAAAGCGCACCGGCAGGTCCTCACTCCCGTCCTCGCCACGAAAACAAGGACAGAGGACGGAATGTTGCACCCTGGCTGGGCAGCAACAGTTCGCCTTCCCCGGCATGGCTGGAGGGCGCCTCCTCCGCAGAGCTGGAGGATGGGTTCCACCCCCAGAAGCTGGAAGAAGAGGTGGCCCGCTGACCCGTGCGGGAGGTAGAGCTCCGGCTCGCCTCGCCCTCCGCCCCAGCAAGGATGATGAACATCCTTGAAGCTGAGGGCGGGGCAGAGGCCGCAGCCCGACTTGCTTCTCCCCACCATCAAACTGGTGGTCACCGTCTTGGGTGACCACCGGCGAGGGGATGCAGCCAGGCTGCCTGATGAAAATCCTTGAAGCCGAGCGATGGCTAAAAGGTATCAACTTCCGCGAAGTTGCGTTCCTCCAACGACGACAAGACGAAAGCAACGCGGGCGCTCCCCATCCGGGGGCTCGGAAGGTGGAAGTGCGTGATGCATGAGGAGAGTGCGAAGACATGGTTGCCATCCAAGGGGGTCGCCCTCCTTTTAAAGGCGACTCTCCCCACTTGCGTCCTCAGCCGTCGCGAACTGAGTCTTCACCAACACGCTCCAAGGTCCTCCCCCTACGACACGGGGGCTAGGTCCTACGCGTCATGCAAGCTGGCCCAGGACAGAAGGAGCCAAACCGCCACGCGCGGAGCGCACAACTGCCCAGCAGTTACAAGCACTCCTCCACTTTCGCCCAGACCAGCGGGTGAAAGGGCGGACCGCCATGCAGGCGGCATGCAACCGCACCAAGGGGGCGCACCCTTTCGACTTCGACGCGTCCAGCATGGAGGCCCAGGCCCACACGTCATGTAACTAGCGCGCCGGTTACTACGTGCGAGAAACTGCACCGCCACTTGCGCCAGTACCGCGCCTTCTCGACTGCGGAACCGGTGCCGCGACTCGAGGCAACCCTGCGCATGGCCCAACAGTGCCAACCGAGCACATCGATCACGGGTCAGCCAGACGCGGGAAAAGGCGTGGCGGTCGATATGGCCAAAAGTGGGCCGGCAGCAATGGCGGCGGCAGGCGGGCGGAAGCAGCAGTCAAGTCGTCTGCAGGCTCACGTCCCCTCCTAGGATAACGAGAGAGCCCTCTCCCACGGCGTGAATACGACGCGCCCGTGTTCCGTTCCTCGAACGGCTCGCGCACGCACAACGGCCGCCTCGCCAACCACTCATCTCGTCGCATTAACTCTACGGCAGGGCAGTCGGCACCTTTGGCAGGCGAAGCGAGCGACGCTTCACCTCCGCCATAATGACCGCGTCAAAAAAGGTGCGCCACGTCGTTCAAATTCGTATCCTTTTCCTCTTCCTCTTTCTCTCTCTTGCTACAGGGACCGGGAAAGGGGATACTCCGAAAGGGATCCTTCTCCGCGAAGGAAGCGGGCCCCGAGCCCTCCTACTGATCAAAGGTTCGAAGACTGGCCCCTCGGGAGGGTTCGACAGCCGCCTCAGAGCACGCGGGCCCCATGCCTACTACTGATCAGAGGTTCGAAGGCTGGCCCCTCGGAAGGGTTCGACAGCCGCATCAGAGCACTCGGGCTCCGCGCCCACTACTGGTCAGAGGTTCGAAGGCTGGCCCCTCAGAGGGGTTCGACGACCGCCTCAGACCACTCGGGTTCCACGTCCACTACTGATCAGGGGTTTGTAGGCTGGCCCCCGAAGCGTTCGACAGCCGCCTCAGAGCACGCAGAGCGAGGGATGACTCTGGGTACGTTTGATACATGGCCGAGGCTCGGGCTACGCTCCCGAGGTACCCTAGGACATTTCCGAGACCAGTAGGAGCGATTCTGTAACGGAATCCCATCAGAGGGAGGCATCGAGCCCTCGGACCCTATCAAACGGGACTGGGTCCGGCAAATCACCTGTAGGTACTTTTGGAGCGCGCCTCTGGGCCACTAGCCGACCCTTATCGAACGGGGCACAGGTGTCCACTCGGATCACCCGTTAGCAACTCACTGGAGAGACCATGTTCGACGCCCTCCGAGGGCAACATGGCGCTTTCCCCCCTCCTCCTTGCGGAAAGGCGACGCAGGGGCGTATGAAAAAAGCCGAGTCAGTCCTTGACCGTCCTCTCGCTCTGTGCGGAGGCTCGGGGGCTGCTCTCGCAAACCCGGCTCCGGCCAAACCGTTGACAGCGTCAACATACCAACTCGAGAACTTGGAACCTGACTATGCACCTGGGCTACGGCCAGTTCGCATGAGGGAACAACCAGGCCGGCCGAAGCATCACGAAACGCTCTAAGACCTCGAAGGAGTCGAACCACTCCTCCGAGGCCTCAGGGGCTACACCCGGCGGGTGCGCTCGCGTGCACCCACCGGAACGAAATGCAACTGAGAAAGGCTGGTCCCCTTGCAAAAAAGTGCGACAAAAGCCTCCAAGTGAGTACAAACACTCCCTTTGAGGCTCGGGGGCTACTGTCGGGGACCATAATTAGGGGTACCCCAAGACTCCTAATCTCAGCTGGTAACCCCCATCAGCACAAAGCTGCAAAGGCCTGATGGACACGATTCAGGTCAAGGCTCCGCCCACTCAAGGGACACGATCTCGCCTCGCCCGAGCCCAGCCTCGGGCAAAGGCAGCCGACCCAGGAGGATTCACGTCTCGCCCGAGGGTCCCCTCAAGCAACGGACGCACCTTCAGCTCGCCCGAGGCCTAGGCTTCACGGAGAAGCAACCTTGGCCAGATCGCCACGCCAACCGACCGTATCGCAGGAGCATTTAATGCAAGGATCGACTGACGCCTTATCCTGACGCGCGCTCCTCTGTCGACAGGGCCGAAGTGATCGCAGTCACTTCGCCGCTCCACTGACTGACCTGACAGGAAAACAGCGCCGCCTGTGCTGCTCCGACTGCTGTGCCACCCGTCAGGGTGAGGCTGACAGTCGCCAAGACCGACCTCAGGCGCCATAGGAAGCTCCGCCTCGCCCGACCCCAGGGCTTGGACTCAACCTCGACGCCGGACGATGGTCTCCGCCTCGCCCGACCCCAGGGATCGGACTCAGCCTCGACCTCGGAAGACGGACTCTGCCTCGCCCGACCCTAGGGCTCGGGCTCAGCCTCGACTCCGGAAGGCGGTCTCCGCCTCGCCTGACCCCAGGGCTCGGACTCAACCTCGACGCCGGACGACGGTCTCTGCCTCGCCCGACCCCAGGGATCGGACTCAGCCTCGACCTCGGAAGACGGACTCTGCCTCGCCCGACCCCAGGGCTCAGGCTCAGCCTCGACTCCGGAAGGCAGTCTCCGCCTCGCCCGACCCCAGGGCTCGGACTCAACCTGGACCTCGGAAGACGGACTCCGCCTCGCCCGACCCCAGGGCTCGGACTCAGCCTCGACCTCGGAAGACAGACTCCGCCTCGCCCGACCCTAGGGCTCGGGCTCAGCCTCGACTCCGGAAGGCGGTCTCTGCCTCGCCCGACCCCAGGGCTCGGACTCAGCCTCGACCTCGGAAGACGGACTCCGCCTCGCCCGACCCCAGGGCTCGGACTCAGCCTCGACCTCGGACGACGATCTCCGCCTCGCCCGACCCCCGGGCCCGGGCTCAGCCTCGACCTCGGAGGAGCCTCCGCCTCGCCCGACCTCGGGCTCGGACCGACCACGTCACAGGGGGGGCATCATTACCCTACTCCTAGCTAGCTCAGGCTACGGGGAACAAGACCGACGTCCCATCTGGTTCGCCCCGGTAAAAAAGTAATGATGACACCCCACGTGCTCCATGACGACGGCGGCCCTCAGCCCCTTACGGAAGCAAGGAGACGTCAGTAAGGATCCGATAGCCCCGACAGCTGTACTTCCACAGGGCTCAAGCGCTCCTCCGACAGCCACGACATCACATGAACAGGGCGCCAAAACTTCTCCGACAGCCACGACGGCATGTACTTAGGGCTCTGGCTCCCCTTTGCTAGACACGTTAGCACATTGCTACACCCCCCATTGTACACCTGGGCCCTCTCCTTACATCTATAAAAGGAAGGTCCAGGGCTCTCGTACGAGAGGGTGGCCGCGCGGGAGAACGGGCTCGCAGACGGTCTCTCTCTCTCCCTCGCGAATGCTTGTAACCCCCTACTGCAAGCGCATCCACCCTGGGCGCAGGACAACACGAAGGCCGCAGTTTCCCCTTGTTGTTTTCCCCCCTTTGTGTTCCGTCTCGCGCCGACCCATCTGGGCTGGGACACGCATCGACAATTTACTCGTCGGTCCAGGGACCCCCCGGGGTCGAAACGCCGACACGGCCAAACAAGCTCGACAATACATATATCTACATATTCATCATCCGAGCTATCATGCTTCAATAGATGCACATTGTGGCCAGCCAATTTTGATGTCTCTTTATTTCGGCTTTCACATGCTAACGCTCACTGGTGTAGCTGTACTAATGAAAAAGAATTAGGTGTCATCTAATTTTTTTCTTAGGTAAGATCGCAACCCATTAAAGGCCAGCCTGCTAGCTGTTTGTCCGTGACATGGAATTGGAGGCATCAATTTCTAGTGTCCCAAAACCTCCGAGTATTGTAATTAACCGAATCTCTGTTCCCTTATCGGACTGAAGATAAATCAGCTAATTCTAACTCATGTTCTCCTCTAAAGAAATGTTTATGAAAATTTTGCTTTAACTGATATCCTCGTTCTAATAAAGCCTTAAGAGATGGATCTGAAATACTTACAATAGGAGCCTAAGGCGGAGGTAGGAGAGATGTCATATCGATCTCCCCTTGACGGATGATCTTCTAGTGGCGATCCATAGTGAAGTATGATAGGTACCTTGATGCCGGCTTTTCGCGTCCTTCCTTGAGTTGTCGTAGCACCTCCTCCTCCTCTTTGTCGTGTCATTCGGTGAGTGTTCGCAACACCTCCTATTCATCACGCCTTATGATGTCATCAAAGGGTTGTTGGTCATCAGTCGGAGCGCCTCCATGGTCGACTTTGATGATGTTGGTGGTGGAGGCGTCGGTGTGATCTTTGGAACTGTCCATCTAGGGGGAAATTTTTGATAGATCTAAACACTCTCGTTCCCCAGCGGAATCGTCAAAAAGTATGTTGGCGCTGATCTAGACGCCAAACATTGGGAGTGAACCACCTAGCGCTGCTCTCTACGGAGGCGCGAACGGTCTGCGGACTTGGGCCGGATGGTCCGCGACCTAAGCACAGGAGCGACTCCTTCCCTGCACACTTCCGGTCGGTCCGCGCCTGGTGCCGAACCGTCCGTGATGGCGCATGGTCTTATTCTTCGTGAAGTGAACTCGCCTCCAGGTAGATCTCGTCGAGGAGAAGAGTTCCAGGGGTTGCTCCAGGGTCGGCAGGCCAACCGGGACGTCCCTAATCGACGTAGAGTATGGATGGTTGTGGAAGACTAAACTCGATTTAAAGTAGGGCTAAATTACTCCTACTCCTAGGGAATGGAAGAACATCGCAAAAAGGTAATTTGGTTTGATTGGATCGATTATGGGGGGTTTAATCGGTCGTAATCCTTCATCTATATAAAGGGGAGGTCTGGACCCGTTACAAATCGGTTCCCGAGTTAATTCCACAGGTTTTGCTAACAAATCTTGCTAGAGATCCGGAACCCTAACCGATTCTGCGTACGCGCGGACCGTCCGGCCTATAGGGCCGGAAAGTTTGGCTACCCATTTTGGGACTCAACAAAAATAATATTGGAACCTTAGTGCAATGCTGTCTCATTAAAAACCTTTGTAGTTAAAAAATCACACACCTCATGAGAGTCAGCTCCTTTAAGTTTAATGTTCAAGTTTATTTGAGTTTAAGAGTTCATTACAAATTAAAAATAGTGGAGTAATAGCAACATGATTAAGAAGTAATATCAACAAGGAAATCCTCAACATCTACTGCCAGTTCCACTTACACCTCTTCTTTCTTGCCCTCTGTTTTCTTAGTTGACATCTTCATCTAGGTACATTGTTTGGAAGACACCTTCAAGTTTTTTATATCAGTTCTAAAGTTTTCTTTAAAAAAGTATATAATATTTGTATTACCATAATACACATTGTTATCATATTTCGGAACTTGAAAATAGTTTAATTTTGCTAATAAATACAATGATCAAACAAATGTAGGGTGATTAAAACTCTCCCATTTGGGTTCTGTTTGTTTTGTGTTGATCAATGCGGATTAAGAGGATCAAATCCACTACATGTCAAAATCATTTCTAATCATTTTCAATCCCTTTCAATCCCTATAGTATTGAGATGAAACAAACATAGCTTTGTGGGGTGGAAAACCACCCTCGCGCTACATGCATGGAGAAGAGTGAACCGTTGGATGGATCAGAGGCGCACCCGTACACCATATTTCCGACAGGGGGAGAAGGAGGGTACGTAGAACGTCAAAACACCACTTCCTGCTCGTCTTACCATCTAAACATGTTTTAGAATTGGTTTGATGATCAGTGATTTGGAGAGATCGACGTGGAAGAGCTCTCCAGGGATAAATATACTCTACCTATACGGATAATATGTACTTACATGGAAATTAAAAAATAGGCTTTCTTGCACTACTGTTGTACTATGGCGGTAGAGCTCTCCAGGCGGTTTTTTTATTTTTATTTTGAAACAGCCAACAGGGCCCGGCCGTATCGGTACCGGAGCCCTTTTCGTTGTCGGCTCGTTCGAGTGATGAGTGGACTGTGCCTCACCATCAGAGAGCTGTTGGCTGTTGTATTTCGCTTCCACTCATACAATACAGTCAGTCCTTGTTTTGGCTGGACGGCTGCACAAGCTTTTGCCTGAACTAGTTTTATTCCTGTAGCGGTACGGCAGGCAGCAGTAGAAAGTTACATATGGATCGACCGACTACATTGCGGCTTTTGAGAGCCTACCCACGCGATGGTACGGTTTCCTGTGCTTTGAGGCCGTGAGCCGTGAGCGCGCAGCCGGCAGTCGCGTTGCCGTCCATCCAACCGGCGTCTCAACACTCCACTCCGATGAGGCGATCCTCCTGAGTCCTGATCGCTGAGCACGGCGTTCTCGAAGGCCCGTGCACGGTGCACTTGATCGCTGCGTGCCGTGGCACGACCCTCGTACGTCGGTTTCCCCGTGCGGGGGCGGGCGGGCACGTACGCAACGCAAGACCTAGAGATGGCCAAACGGGCCGCCCGGCCCGGCCCGGCCCGGGCCCGGTGAAGCTCGGCCAAAAACCGGGCTGGGCCTGCTGTGCCATCGTGCTCAAGTTTCTGTCCAAGGCCGGCCCGCAGCGGGCCTAAACGGGCCGGGCCGGCCCGTTTAGCACGAAAAAAACGGGCCGAAAAGCGGGCTAAGCGGGCCGGTAAGCACGTTTTAGTGTAAAAAAACCGGGCTTAACGGGCTTAGAGGTAAACGGGCCGTGCCGGGCTAGCCCGCCGTGCCTAGTTTCTTGTCAAGCCCGCCCGCTTATTCTACCGTGCCGGGTTCGGACCGGGCCCAAAAAGCGGGCTTCGTGCCGGGCTCACGGGCCTCGTGCTTTTTGGCCATCTATAGCAAGACCACAGGCGGAACAGCGGTACGAGCGCCCGCGCCGCGAACCGTGCCCCGTGCTGCGTGGTGATGAGGCCCTAAAGGAACACCAACTAATCCCCGCACGCCTTCTTGTCCAAATGCCAAGGTAGAAGTAGAATAGAATGTAGTATGTCTCACTCTCACCATCACCGTCATCGTCGGTCGATCACGAGCTCACAACAATAAGAAGCAGCAGCACTATATAAAAAGCACGCCTGCCCGTTTGTCGGGGAGAGCGAGTCGGCAGGCAGAGATGAGCCGTCGAGCCAAGCATCAGCAGCAGTCGTCGGCGGCGGGTAGCCGCCGGACCAGGCGTGCCGAGCTGGCGAGCCTCGCCGAGGCCCCCCAGATCGTGTCCAACCCCATCTTTCGCTACGAGGCCGGGCCGAGCCAGCCCAACAACAGTCCACCGGGTGGACAGCTGCGCTGCGTCTACGGCCCGGGCTCGCTCTACGCGCTCGTGCACGACCCTGCCGCTGCCGCTGCCGCGGAGACGGGGAGCGGCATCGGATTCGGCGAGGGCGCGCAGCAGCCCCTGCCGCTTCCCCCGTGCAGGGTCCACCCGTCAGGGCGTGTGGGGCCCGCGCGCGCTGTGGGCGGCCCACACCCACATGGTAGGGTACTGAGGAGGGCGCCCCATGACCCGTTCCTGGCCGCCTACGTGGCGTGCAGCAAGAGCGCCGCTGAGGCAGTCGACCGCCCCCACCAGAAGCGGAGACAGAAGCAAGGGAGGAGGAGGAAGGAGAAGGAGGAGGAGGAGGCGACGGGAAAGAAATGCGGCGAGGTGCTGTTTCGGGGATGTGGGGTCTGGAGCGGGTGGGCGGCGGGCGCCAAGTACGCCGGGGCGATGTCGTGCAGGTACGGCTGCGCCGTCGCCGGGCAGGACGGAGACGCAGACGCAGACGCGGCCAAGACCAAGACCAAGTCTGAGGACGACGCGCCAGGGGGCCCAACGCTCGACCTGTCGTGGACGCCGGCGGTGCTCTCGGCGAGGGCCCTGGAACGGAGGGAGCAGCGCTGAGTAAATCTACGCCATTGTGTAATCATACGTGTCGTCGGTGTATATCAGTAGTACACGGTGCGACGGTGCCAATATCGAGCCACTAAACTACAGTACTCCTTTTCTTTGTATTTATATGCGGCGTACATGCAGTGCAATTATGCTGTGATACGAAGCCTCATGTTTACGAAATTACTAAGCATTAGGTAATAAAACATGGAGTGAAAAGTATATCGAATTACCCGAGTAGTTTCACAAACGGGCGGGCTACACCGTTATAGAAAATCTTGTGCTTCACTTTCGCTGCTGTTATGGCGTGTTCGCTACAATATAATAATGCTCAAAACAATACTGACAATTCACGGTACAGCGAGAACCACACCCCGGCCAGTTCAAAACCCAACCTGATCAACGGAAGAATCCCGAATTGGATGCAATATATAAGTTGTCTCTCGGTGGGCCGCAAAATAGGTTGCTCCCGTCTCCTCAGCAACTGGACCGATCGGGCCGGGCTGCGTACGGCCCAAACTGAGAACTCCTATAGGTGTACCGTTTGACAATAGGTGCAATTTTAAACCAGTACCCGAACTCGTCGGGTTTTAGGTCACTCATGAGTTTTTACTCACTATACATATTTAAACAATAATTAAGCTATAAACAATTAAATTTCAACAATAATCGATTTATTTCTACGGATTTTAAGTCTTCTCACGTTGAGCAGCAACAAAACGATTTATGAATCACCAGCGAATATACTTATTCAAAATAATTACTATTTTATCTTAATCATTTTGTGCAAAATAGAGAATGACATTTTATGAATCACTAGCCAAGATACTAATTTAAAAATAATTACTACTGTATCTTAATCATTTTTGTGCAAAATAGAGAGTGAACCAAATTTTGGATCGGGCGTGGGTCACCACGAGTTGAAATAGAAAACTCACACCCGCGAAACATCGGGTCAGATACGGGTTGCACCCGCGAGTCAAAATCTTCACACATAGCCGCACTCGTTGGGGTCAGGTATCCGCTGGGTTCGAGTTTGCGAATTAAATTATCACCCCTAACCGACATCTTGACTCCTAAGACGGTCTTCAAGAAACTTACCTATTATATCTCTCATTCCATCTCCTGTTTTAAATTTTACTCTATGAACAACGTAATCTACAGTGCAAAACAATGTTGCGCAATCATATACACGATGTGCTGAAGATAGAGCTAAGTATTCGGTCTATTATGGTAATTCAGTTTGATCTGTTCGGTTTTTTGAATTTTTGGGTTTTGAAAAATGAGAACCGAAATTTTCAAAATATTTTAGGAATCGAACCTTAATAGACCGACTATTTTAGTTCCATTTATTCGGTCCACCAAATAGTAGAGAGATTAGTGTCTTTTGTTAATATATATATAATGAATAATTAAAATTACGACATGTGACTATATATATATATATATATATATATCACATAATATCATTAAGATGGCATAATATTTAGCTAATAAGTTTATAAATCACATAATAATATTATCACATACTAAGAGTTTTTTTATATCTTGGATTATTCGGTGTATTTGGGTTTTAAAGGCTAGAAACCGAACCCGAACGTGCAATCGCGTATGATGAAATATAGCACATATAAGAACTAAACCCGAAAACCCGATTTGGGTTTGGTTTTCGGTTTTAAAATGTCCACCCCTAGCTAGCTAAAGACGATGTATATGGACGTGCAAAACATTATTTTATATATTACACTATTTATAGAGTAAAATTTGAGATAAGAGATGGATATAAACCTTGTTTGGAACATCCAAAACTAATATTTATCTACTGAAAATTAGTTGTTGGGTTCCAAACTTTCTCAGCTAATACCATAGCTAATTGCTAGCTACCTCACAATTAATTCATTAACTGGCTCAATCCAGCTAATAATTTATTAGCTAGTTAACTGTTAGTTCTGGGTGTTCCAAACAGTATCTAAATAAGCCTCTAGAGACAGCGTGAGAAAGATTAGTCGAGAGTAGACAAGCGCGGCACGGTTACCTACAACCCTTTACCTAGGCCTGCAAATGGGGTGGGTGTAAATGGGTATTTTAGGTGGGTTTAAGAAATGATTTTGTTTTGGTGGGTTATGATGGGTTTTAATTATTAGCGGGTTGGGTTGGGTGGGTTTATTTTATATTGCGGGTCAAAATGGTTGATACCCATGGGTATAGATGGATTTGTATATGTATGAGTTTCCATGGGTATTCACCAATTAGACTAACATGTCACCTACTCACCTCGTGTCAGGTTCAGCAATCAGCGTAGAGCATGCGGGCATGATTGATCGCCAACGACCTGGATGGAGAAAGAAAAACGTACACTGTACGGGATAAATATACCTGAGTCGGGGATAAGGAACTCACGGTCACGACGCGGATTCATGACTCGGACGGCAGTCAGCAGCTAGCACCTAGCTAGCAGGTACTACCGTACCTACCAGAGTTTCCATTCCTTGGCAACCACTGTCGCCGCCGCGATACAGACTCGTCGGTACTGCGGCGCCGTGGGGTCTGGAAACTTGAGCGTACGATCGATCCGTCACGAAGACAGAGGCCACAGTAATTTGCAGCTACGTGCGCCGCCGCCGCCGCCTTCCTTTACGCGACCACGCACGTCGATCACATGGCCACCCGGCGTTTCGGACGCCGAGATGACGGCGACGCCACGTCGCCACGGCTGCGGCCGGGGACAGTGACGGTACGTGTCCGCAGCGTGAACTGACTGCCGATCCATCCTCTCCTCCCCTCCCACATGGGGGGAAGGAAACTCAACCAAAGCCACCGACGCACGCGGCCGTACGTACGCGCGTCGTCGCGCCGTCGCCTTTTGCTGCGGCCGCACGTCACCGGCCGACCGGTTCCGGGCCGCGCTTGCGCACCGGGGGGCCGTTGCCCACCCACCCTGACTCGCCGCCCGCGTGGCGTTTTGTTCAGGCACTGGGGGTCGCGCCGCCGCGGCCCGCTGTCATCGCCCGGCGGGCACGTACGGGCGGCCGATCGACGCGGCTTAGCTAAGCTACTGGAGTCGGCACCGTGCTCGACCGACTGAAGCTGGCCATGCATGCACCCCACGGCCCACTCTGATCCGCGCTTGAATGCTGCCGCCGCAAGAGACGGCGGGCAGCCATGTTCCATGGACCACTGATGACGTACGACGTACGGGTTCGGCGCTTGTGTCGCGTCGTTGCTACTTGCTTGCGCGTGTAATACTGTGCAGGCCGTCCCAGAGGACAGGGGCCAGGGACCGAATTTTTTGTATTTTAGCCCTTAAACAGAAGTAAAATCACGTTTAGACCTAAAAAAATTTTAAATGCAGTTTTGGACCCTTAGCTCGGCGCCATAGGCCGTGGCGCCGAGCTAACACAGCTCGGCGCCACAGGCTGTGGCGCCGAGCTTCGTGACGTGGAAGTCCGCGTGGCACACCTAGCTCGGCGCCACAGATCTTGGCGCCGAGCTAGGAAACTTAACCGTGACCTCCCTTTCCTCTTCGTTTGTTCTCTGTTTCACGGAACCGACGCCCGCTGCCGCCGTTCCTTAGCCCGCCGCCGCGCCTACCTACCTCCGCCGCCGCCCGCGCTCGGCGAGAGTGCCCCGGCCGCCGCCCGCCGAGCTCGCCGATAGCCCCCGCCCGCCTTGCTCGCCGAGAGCTCGCCGCGGAGCTCGCTGCCTAGCTCGCCGCCGAGCTCGCCGCGGAGCTCCCTCGCCGCCGCGCCACCTCCCCGGCCCGGCCACCGCCCCGGAGCGCCTGCGCCACCGACCCGGCCCGGCCACCGGCTGCCGCTAGGTATTTTTTTTATTTTTTAGTTACTAAATTGTTAGCTATTTACTTAGTTCTTGTTAGCTATCTATTGTTAGCTATCTATTGTTAGGTATTTACTTAGTTAGTAAATTGTTAGCTATTGTTAGGTATTAGTTAGTAAATTGTTAGCTATTGTTAGGTATTTTTTTATTGTTTAGTAAATTGTTAGCTCTTGTTCGTGTTTATTAAAATAGTTAGCTAGTTTCTTGCTTAGCATATTGTTAGTGTTTAGTAAATTCTTAGTGATTATATAGTTACCATTTTGTTTAGCGCATTGATATTACATGTTTTCTGTGTTGGCAACCATCGTGTTGTCGTTTATTCGCAGGTTCTATAAACATCACTTTACAGGGGAGGTGCTGCCAAATTTTTTACTGACAATTGGTTTTTTTGTACGTAGGTGTTCGTCCGACTTGACCTTCTCCACCGTTAGCTGGAGTCGTACGCGTTCTCAGGTATACATAGTTTTCGTACATTATTTATAGATTATGTAATTTCGTTTGATGTGTTTATTTAATATTTATTGTATAGTTATTAGTTAATATATATTTATTACTTAGTAAGTTAGTAGGCTTAAGTATGTAGCCATTATTGAGTTAGTAATCCATTTTTGAAATAGATGGACAGCCTAGTAACACTATACCATGGAGGAAGGGTGGAGATAGATGCTTATGGGAGTGTTACTTTTGATGGTATGAAGATCGTGACCATGTTGTTCGTTGAAAGACCAACTTTTGACCAGCTTTTGGCTCGAGCTTGTGAGGAGTTTAGTTGCGACATAAACGACCCTAGAATATTAATTCAGGGTTTGTTGTCCCATATTACATATGGAACAGTTGTCCGACGGTTGATCTCCATTACCTCAGAAGATGATTGGGTGATATATTTAAGAATTGTGAAGACGATGGTTCCACCATGTTTGGATGTGGTTGTTCAAAAGTTACCTGTTAGTCATTGCGGAGGTCCAGTCGGGTTGTCTCCACAAATGCCAAATGCATCTCGTATTGAAGCTCCTTTGGTAGAGCTTCATGAAGAAGTCGTTGTTGTGCCTGATGCTCAATCGGGTCCACACGAGTATGGGATTTCTCGTCCTATTCCCGGCGTTTGTGGGGCTTCTAATGCGGTGGTACCCCCCAAGAGATCCCATTGACCCAGGATCCAGTTCACGATCATCCTAGTAAGTGTCTTCGACACATTGTTCGTATCCATCATTATTTCGTTTGATTAGACTTTTTAATGTGGTTTTTCTTGCTCCGACCCGATGCAGGATCTTCACATATCGATAATGCTGATGTTCAGATTGATGTGCCTGTGTCATATAATATGGACAACATATGCAGGGCATCCAATAGTGTTGATGTTCAGATTGAGGATGAGGAGGAGCCATATGAGGCTGCACGGGCCGTAGATTCTGATGATGACCGTGCGGTTCAAGAAATGACCGAGCAAGAAATTGAACTCATAAGACGTTTGTGTCCGGAGCGAGACCCTGCAGTACATGAATTTAGCAGTTTAAGTCATTCGACCCGTGCGTATGCTGAAGGACGTGATGATGAACTGCTAGAGGCTCCGGATAACGCCGACAGCATTGAGATTAAGGTTGGCTTACTTTTCAAGGATCTGCCTACACTGAGACGATGGCTACAGGAATATTCTGTGAACCAAAAGAGGCCGTTCAAGGTGAGACATTCGTATGCACAGCGTCGTTACACTGTTGTGTGCGAGGTGCCAGAATGTAATTGGAGGGTATGTGCCCGAAGGTAGAAGGACACCGGAAAGTTTAAGATCACCAAAATTGTAGGTCCACACACTTGTGCCCAGACAGAGCTGAGCTCTAAGCATCGTCAGTTGACATCTACCCTGATTGCGAAAAGGATATTGGGGATATTGAAGGGTCAGCCAAACTTGAAGGTGAAGTCAATTATGACCATGACTTCGGAGCTGTTTGGTTACAGGATCAAATATGGGAAAGCATGGAGGGCAAAGCAGCCGGCATGGAAGATGATATACGGGGATTGGGAGGAGGGTTATGAGAAGTTACCAGTATTGTTCAATGCAATGAAAGCAAAAAACCCAGGCATGCATTACGAGTACATCCCCAAACCTAATGAATGGAGGAACGACAAAGAGATATTTTTTCGTGCTTTTTGGTGTTTCTCGCAGTGCGTAGAGGCCTTCAGGCATTGTCGTCCCGTGCTCTCTATTGATGGTACTTTTCTGCTTGGGAAGTATAAGGGCACATTGTTGGTTGCCATATCATGCGACGCAGACAACTCACTGGTTCCTTTGGCATTTGCTTTGGTGGAGAGGGAGAACAGAGATAGTTGGTCTTGGTTCTTGCGGCTTGTACGCATCCATGTCGTAGGCCCTGGACGCGAGGTTGGTGTCATATCTGACAGACACCAAGGTATTCTTAATGCAGTGCAAGAGCAGATTCCTGGCTACGCACCCATGCACCACAGATGGTGCACTCGACATCTAGCAGAAAATCTTCTTCGAAAGGATCATAGCAAGGCTAACTTTCCCCTTTTTGAGGAGGTATGTCGTCAGTTGGAGGTTTCGTTTTTCGAGGATAAGTTGAAGGAACTAAAAGATGCAACAAATGCTGAAGGTAAGAACTGGATTGCTGGATTGCTGAGGGAACCGCACAAATGGACAAGGGCCTACGACGAAGGTGGCTGGCGGTTCGAGTTTCAGACTAGCAACATGGCCGAGTCATTTAACAGTGTGCTCAAGGGTATACGGGGCATGCCAGTCAATGCTATAGTAACATTCACTTTTTATAGGCTTGTGGCTTGGTTTAATGATAGACACGCGCAGGCCAAGGCAATGCAGACCCGAGGGCAGAGATGGGCACCTAAACCAACATCACACCTTAATAATGCAAAGGAACGTGCCCATAGACATGAGGTACAATGCTTTGATGAGGAGCTGGGTAAATACGAGGTAACAACACTAGGCGGCATAACTTCCGACGGTGAGGTGCGACCTTCGAGGACACATGTCGTGTTACTTGATGCATTCTGGTGTGGATGTGGTAAACCTAGACAATACCATTTTCCATGTTCTCATTATGTTGCGGCCGCACGTCATCGTAACTTTGCATTTGAGAGCAGAATACCTTCTGAGTTCAGTGTAGAGAGCTTAGTACGTACCTGGAGCCCTCGTTTCGAGCCATTTCTTGATGAGTCACAATGGCCAACGTACACCGGTCCGGTATACGTTGTTGATCCAGCGCATCGATGGGACAAACGTGGTAGTAGGAAAAGGAGCCGGTGCAACATGGTTATGGATCAGGTTTCCGGTCGCAGTAGGAGAGGACGAGCGTCCCCCTTTCTCATGGACCCAGAGCAGAATGAATGCGGAAAATGCGGTAGACTTGGGCACAACTCACGTACATGCATTTGGACACTTAGTCAGGTGTGATATATTTTTTTATACACAAATTTTATTCTAATATGTCGATTTTTTTTGTTACACTTTGTACACAACCTTGAGCACGTAATCCTGCCTCAGCTAGTGCTATGAGCTCACTCAACCTTGACATGTCGTCCTCCTCTTCTTCATGTAATTCTGCCTCTGCGAGGGCGATAAGCTCACTCAATCTAGATGTGTCGTCGTCCTCCTCCTCCATTAGCTCAACCGTTGCCATTTTATCCTGAACATATCTCGCATGCGCCTCATCGGCCAAATAGTTTACGCCGCTTCCAATCTCTGCAAATATAATGAGAAAATTAAGTTAGCAAAGTCAGGATAAATAAATTGTACTAACATAATTATAATATCATTTATCTCACTTACTTCCCTTGAGGCGATCAGCAAGATTATCCAACATCTGTTTCTCGGCTTGAGCCGCTTCCCATTCCCTTGCATCCTGTGCTCTCTTCTCATCTGCCGCCTTCAACCTCCTATACTCTGCACGCTTCGGGCTATCATAAAAGGCAGATTTTGCTTCCCTACGCATGTCGCGTATGCGATCGTTAATGTACGAATCAACGAGCCGAGATCCACAACGCATCTTCTGTCCCATTATTCTCATGGACTCTATTGTGCGCATCACCTCTCCTTTGTCGTCGTAACTCTCCCAACTGCATTTCCTCGTCTCCTACAAAAAATAGTAAGTACCGCTATAACATTACATCTGGTGCAAAAAAAAATACCAACCTCATCGTAATCGACCATATGTCCACAAAAATATCCAACACCAAGCTCCGAAGGAACTAATCCATACTTAGCTTCAATACCGCATTTGCAGAGTACTGGATCAAATTTGACCTCTTCTGCCGCCCACCCCATGTATCTCTTTTCCTTTACCTCTGGCTCTGGCCAATGGGACAAAGGACCATACAACCACTCTCTGAAACGACACTTACGCCACCCGTATGGCTGCAGGAGAAAAAATTAGTAATTTATTGTAAATAAAAACTAGTTCATACATTTAGCGTATCAATGGGCTCACATAATCAATGTTCGGACAACAGAACTGCTTGTCATAGTCTTCGTCGATGACAGCACGGTCTCCACAATCGCATCGAGGCGGTGAGTCCAGCCGTCTTTCTGTTGCTACCTCCTTCTCCGCATCCGTCATTGGTGGAGGATTCGGTGGAGGAGGTACCCAACGCTTAAAACGCTCATGACTGGTCTTTCCACTCAACCAATTAACGAAAAGAAGATATCGAGGGTCAAATTTATCAGGACCATCGATCCACTGGAAAAAGAAACACTTCTGATGTCCCTAAAATAATGGAAAGATGCACTATTACATATCTACAAAATAATGAATGCGAACAAAGTTAAGTGACAAGTCATAAGCTACGTACGTCCAAAGTGCCACAAAGGTAGTAGCAGCGAGCAGCCGTGTCTGGATGTTGTGATTGATGTACCCAAGCCAGTCTGCCACAGTCACAGTTAGGCACGGGGAGTTCAGGAGGAACAGGAGCATCCTTACTAGATACGTCCGGATATAACTCCCGAGGACGACCTCTCTTCTGCCACAACGCCTCTCGGTACATGTCTTTCATCTAATAAATGATTATAATTATCACTTGTACCTATTATGCTTTATAATAAGTTTACACAAACTAATAATCGAAATGATAATATAATAGGTGTATACAAATTATTAAACTAACAACCTAATATACAAAACGAATCAGTTGGAAATCATACCTTGGTCTACGAAGTGAACCAACTCAAATCTTTGAATCCAGGAAATTTTGACGAAGTTTGGAAATGGGACGAAATGAGCTGCTCTCGGCCAGCCGCGCGGGCGTTTTTATAGGAATTCGTAGCTCGGCGCCAAGATCTGTGGCGCCGAGCTACGAGGGCGCGCCGCCGCCACGTCAGAGCCAGGTCAGCCCTAGACGGAACTAGCCGTTGCGGCCACGTCACAGCTCGGCGCCATAGGCTGTGGCGCCGAGCTGTGTTACCTCGGCGCCACAGCCTGTGGCACCGAGCTAAGGGTCCAAAACTGCATTTAAAATTTTTTAGGTCTAAACGTGATTTTACTTCAGTTTAGGGGCTAAAATACAAAAAATTCGGTGCCAGGGACCTGGCTGGCGGCTACAAGCCGACGCCCACCACTCCACCAGGGATCGAGATAGAACAGTCATATCTAACCGTGTACATGGCGGCTGCAACCGTCAGCGCAGGACAAGGACACAAGGGTAATCGTACCGTATAGACAAGGCTAGTATAGTTGCCCCTTCGTCGTAGTGCAGGTAAGATACGCCCTAGCATATCTATAACGTTCAATCAACATAATATACGACCAGTATACGTTCAGGCTGCGGCCGGTGCGCCCGAACAGGACCCCAAGTTTTTGGCCTATTAATTAATACTTTTAATTAGGTCTATGTCATTAGAAATCTTGGAAATCATACCGACCGCAGCACGCACGACGCAGGAATCGTTTCGTCTGTCGTGGACGGATGCATCATTTTCGCCTACCGCTGGCACGCTGCTGCTCCTCGGCCCACACCACGACGTTGCTCGTTTCGCTCGCTGCTATCACCCAACATCCAGTCTCACAGGATTGAATACGATCATATCGTTGAAGAGTTCATTTCAAGGAACACAAAGACAATGAAGTTGTTCAAATAAAATTTATATAACCACAAGTTTAACATGTACGCTTTTCATAAATTCTATTTCTATATATACATCACAATATTTGTATTATTATATGTTTTTTTACTTTTCAATGATTTTGTGAGAAGTGGCCTCTATTTCACAATTTCGTACATGGCCACGTTTTTTACCGACACGGACTTGCGCGCAACTAATGGTAAATGGTAGACGAAGTACGAGGCATTGTTTAGTGTGTAAACGTGTTTAAACAGTCTAAACGGTTTCCTACTATATCAACATTTCAGCAAAATTAAATAGCTTTTTACTAACCTTTTTTTAAGTAAACACAAAATTTTTTATGCCCACTCCATCTAAACCATGTACCTACAAAAGAAGGGTTAATGGTTAGTATGTATTATGTAAATTTCAATAAGAGTAAATAAGTAAATCCACAAATAGATTTGGTTTAGCGATACAAAATTGTGATAAACGGACAACAACTCCCACATAACATATTACATATCCATATAACCAAAATGACCAATTCAAGACAACTAAACTCAACCCCTAGTTTAGTTAATTATAGAACAACAACTAAAACATGCTAGAAGAGGACATATTCATGTATAGAAATTATCAAAAACCAAAGGAAAGAAGACAAGCTCGGGCAAGGAAGGTGAGGGAACCCAAACAGTAGCAGGCCAATGCAGTTGAGCCCATCATATTTCGGCCCTATCAAGAAAACGACTCGGTAAATAGGCTAAACAGTGTTTAAACCTGTTTCGTTTATGCCATTTTGACCGAGCGTTGACCGTTTAAATGAGTAAACCGTTTAGAGGACTGCTTAGTCCCTAAACTGCATGGTGTTTAGAGATGTCAATGGAAAATTCCCCACCAGATTATAGCACCCATCCCCATCATGTTTGATCTATCCTCATACCCACCATAGGTACAAAACTCGTCTCATACCCATCATCATTCGGGTTTCGGGTCCCCAATAGATTCTCATCCCCAATTAAGGAATAACTAGGTACTAGCAGCTAGCACTAACAGACAAGCCGCTAGAGTGGCACCAGCCCTTTAGCAAAAAAAATGTATCACATAAATCACAAACAAGGTCCATTAAAGCAACCTTAATACATTACAAATTGTATGATAGTAATGACATGTTTAATAATTCAAGCAAAAGTAGATAACTTTGCAATAAACAAGTGTGCATTTGCATCTCTCAACTCCATAAAGTAATGCAGCCTTGCAGCAGGTTGCAGTTTATAGCAAGCTAGCATCTTGATTCTTGACATCTCCCAATCTCCTCTATGGCCATCCCTGCTCGCTGTCTTTTTCCCCAAGCGGGCTGAGTCATCCCTATGGCTCTTGTGGCCTCTACGGATTCCAACACTGAAGATAAATTATTAGATCTTCATGTGGTTGAAAGATGATTTTTTTATATTGCCATAAACCCTATATTAAAAAAAGTGTTTTGAGAATTGTTAGGGATGCTCCTGGAAAGCCTAAAAACCTATGAGTATGCCAATCTTGTGTGTCATCCGGCATTGAAGATGAACCCATATATCGTGAATGTCGCATCCTTCGATTTTGTGGTGAAAAAGGCAGCATGAGGATTTTTCTACAGATAAGGGCTTATTCGGTTAGCTCTCAATCTATATAGATTGAGTGAGATAGGATGAGTTTGAATCCCAAATAAGTTAAACTTTTTAATTTTTTCCAATCACATCTAATCCATGTCTATTGAGAATAACCAAACAAGACCTAACAATTTTGCATAGCTGTACACATGATAAAGAGACGAAAAATCCGTGCATTTCCGCGCTAGTATGTCTAGATATATTTATAATAAAAGTGATCTGCACAATTTCTCCATGTGATCACAGGAAACGAAACAATTCTGTAGACCCTCATGAAGAAACCTCTCCCTATGGCAATCGAAAAAAGACACGATCGTACCGTGAGCAGATTCTGATCTAAAAGCAAAGCCTTGACGGGTCGCGGTCGACAAGTGTCGGAAGCTCAGTGTCCCTAGGGGGGGCGGGGGGGGGGGGGTGGGGGGGGGGGAGTGGAATGGGTCAGAACATCAGTGGAGGAACCGAAGTTGTGTTGGAACGAAAAAAAGGGCAAGAAAAAACAGAGATGTGTAATTCCGCGATGAACCGGACAAAGGCCACACTACACTAGCAGCTAGGGTGCCTCCGCCACGTGTCTCGGCGCCCGTCCGTCGTGGGCCTCGTGGCGCGGTGCCCGTTCGCGGCCCCCGCTCAAAACGCCGCCGATTCGCAGAGAGAGGAGCGGCGCCAACGAACGGAGGCGCGCGGAGCAAATCGGAGATTCGGAGCCCGGGACCGGGCGCGCTCCACCACCACACGTGACCTCGCTCTCGGCCTCCCGGGCCTCGGCTTGGGCGCTTGGCAGGCTCCCCGCTCCTGCGGGAGAACGCAAGGCAATCGATCTCCCGCCCGCCTCCGATCCCTCCTCCATTCTCGCTCGTCCACGGTCTGCCCTATATAACCCCTCGCTCCGTTGGTTTCGTCGCCTCCGTTCCCCCAAGGGAGAAGGGTACGTTGGTGATATCCCGCGTCCCCAGCGAGGATGCTGTCATTGCGCTGCCACGCCGCCGCGCCGGCGACCCGCGGCGTCGCATGTGAACACGGGGCGCGTTCATCGTGTTGTCTTCTTTCTTTGCCCCCCGTCTCTGTCTCTCTCTCTCTCTGTTTGTTTCTTTCTGTTCTTGGCCTCAGATTGGATCTCTCATCTACCCGGCCTTTCTTACCATAGTTTTATAATCCCTGCAGGTTTCCACCTAGGCAGAGATAAATAAGATCTGCGGAATCAAGAAGCTCTGTCCAAGGAGGAAGCCAGCGGCACGGCAGTGCCCTCGGCGGTGATGAAGTACGTCTCCGGGCCGTACTTCGAACCGGACTTCGACCCGCTACTCGACCGCTTCGGCACCCCAGGGTACGCATCATCCTCCGCTATCTTGCTCCGCGACCCCCCTTTCTCTTCTGACGAGCTTCGCGTGGTTGTAGGGTCGTCGTCGACAATGAGACACGCGAGGACTGCACGCTCGTCAAGGTAAACAGAGCATAGCATGGCATGCACAGCACAGGACCAGGACGTCCTCGTTCTGATTTCGTGGGCCTCCCCGTTCCCAGGTTGACAGCGTGAACCGGGACGGCGTGCTGCTGGAGATGGTGCAGCTGCTCACCGATCTCGACCTCGTCATCTCCAAGTCGTACATCTCCTCCGACGGCGGCTGGCTCATGGATGGCAAGGACTGCTCCTCTTGTCAAGTTTGTTTTGAATTCCATCGTGTCATCGCCCATCGAATTTGACTCCGGTCTTTTTTCATGGGAAGTTGGGAACCCTTTTCCCCCACACGCAATTCAGTCGGTTCTTGACCGGCTCTCACTGTTGCCCAACCCAATGCAGTGTTCCATGTGACGGACCAGATCGGGCGCAAGCTGACGGACCCGTCGCTGCCCGAGTTCATCCAGCGCGCGCTCGTGCCGACCCACCGGCCGGGCAACGGCCCGTCTCCGAGGTTCACCACGTGCCTGGGCAACGTGGTCGGGCCGGGCGGCCCCGACGTTTCGGGCTGCGCCGCGCTCGAGTTCACGGTGCACGACCGCCCGGGGCTCCTGTCCTCCATCACGTCCGTGCTGGCCGACAACGGGTGCCACGTCGCGTCCGGGCAGGCGTGGACGCACAACGGCCGCGCGGCTGGGGTGCTGTACGTGACGGACACCGCGGGCGGCGCCGCGCTGCTCCCGGGCCGGTGCGCGCGCATCGAGCGGCTGGTGAACGCCGTGGTGGACGCGCGCGAGAACGTGACCGGGGAGCGCCACTGGGTGCGCGTGTCGGAGCCCGCGCAGGGCCGCGTGCACACGGAGCGCCGCCTGCACCAACTCATGCACGACGACAGGGACTACGAGTCCGGCCCGGCCCCGACCCCCGTCGACGAGGACCTCTTCAGCGTGGGCGAAAAGGCGGCGACCGCGCGGACGGCCCGCCGCGCCGTGACGCGGGTGTCCATCGACAGCTGGGAGGAGCGGGGCTACGCCGTCGTCAAGATGACGAGCAGGGACCGCCCCAGGCTGCTCTTCGACACGGTGTGCGCGCTCACCGACATGCAGTACGTCGTCTTCCACGCTACCGTCGGATCCCAGGGGCCTCTTGCCATTCAGGTTGTCTCTCAGCTCTTGTCAGTACGTGGGTGGCCATGACGCATTGCATCATCACCCCCTTTTGAGTAGAAAGAATACTGCACGGCGGCAGAGACTGACACTATGCCATCCTTTCCTTGGCATCATCGACGCAGGAGTATTACATCCGGCACAAGGACGGGCGCACGGTCGACAACAGCGCCGAGAGGCAGAAGGTCTCCCGGTGCCTCGTGGCCGCGGTGGAGCGGAGGGCCACTCATGTCAGGCTCGACCATTCCTCGCCGCCATACTTATCGGGCGCCGACCGCCGCCTCGTTAAACTAACACGCGGCCGGCGTTGAACGTTGCAGGGCGTCAGGGTGGAGGTGCGCGCCGCCGACCGGTCGGGCTTGCTATCGGATTTCACCAGGGTGCTGCGGGAGCACGGCCTGTCGCTGCTGAGAGTTGAGCTCAAGAGGCACAAGGACGAGGCCTTCGGCATATTTTACCTCGTCACGGACACCGGAGGCGAGGTGCGCGCTGAGTCGTTGCGCGCCGTGCAGGCGAGGGTCGCCGAGATGGATATCTCGCTCGACGTTGTGAAGGAGGCCCCTGGCTGGCCGCCGGTGAGGAAGACTAGCGTACCAGCCCCGCCCGCCGCCGGGTCTCAGCCTCAGGAGAGGCCCAGACCTTCCCTGGGGAGCCTCCTATGGTCACACCTTGGGAAGCTCTCGAATAACTTCAACAACATCAGGTCTTGATACCTGTTCGCAGAATGCACCTGTTGTTCTGCATAGACGCTTCCATTGGTGCGTCGGTTCCAATAACTTCCTGGACCTCGAGTACCAAGAATTTATGTCAGGAAGCAGTACAAAACTGTACATAAAGTGTATCAGATAAAAGTAAGCAGAGTGACGTTCAATTTATCAAGAACTTAGGTGTGTTTGGTTCGAGAAATAACTTTATCTAAAATGAGATGATGCATTATAAGTATATTTCTCAAATTTGGTATAATGAATTTATTTCACATGTTAATACTAACTATAATAAATGAGTTTCTCATGTTAATACTAACTATAAGGAATGAGATGGTGGATTAACTTATTTCATTCCACGAACTAGACAAAATAAGTGAGAAAATAAGTGGGAAGTGAGTATATAATGGAATAGCTTATTTCTAACTCATTCTATTCCACAAAATAAATAAATGAGGAGTGAGAAGATACTAGACTAGTTTATTCCTGAAATCAAACACTGCAATACAACATACTATTATATTGCAATTCTTTGACCAAATAACAGAAAAAATTTTATTGTAACACATGGAACTTTATTGTCTGACCTTAGAACATCACGAATGCTTATGTACACAAGAGTATGAATCAAATTACAAACTGTAAAGCTAGTAAAATGTAGCACCCCATCATATCTTGAGTGGATCACATTGCGTTCACCCTAGCAGCTTGAGTGCAAAACAAAGCCGCTCAGTTTTCAATGTACACCCTTTTCGCGAACAACACCGCTCAGTTTTCAATGTACACCCAATCCCATTCACGAAAAACTTTCACCTCTCCATTTTCTTGCACAGCAGAGGTGTCTACGAACAACTTTCACCTCCATTTTCTTTTACAGCAGAGGTGTCCAGTTTCCAATACACAGGTCGATTTCTCCCTTTGCAAATTGCAATTGCAACTATAAATCATTTCACGTCATCCTCTTCCAAGTCACTAAAAGACACGTCTTCCTCGTCACCTATGTGGATAGTTGGGTGGCCAGCAAGATCAGCCTCCTCGAACCAATCGTCTATGTCATCATCAAAGGCCTCTTGCAAAACATTTGAGGTCTCAGCATGACCCTTGGGCAGCTCCTCTTCGATGACCGATTTGTCCACAACTGCAACTTCAGTTACTTGGATAGGATGCTTCTCAATCTCAATTTCTGTTATGGGCATAACAGAAGCTGCTTCCCATCGCGTGAATGGGAATGCTTCTGTAGCATCTTTCAAGGTGTCTCCTCGTAATTGAACTCCAAGGTCATCCTTATGATGACCTAGATGCTCAGTTTCAAGTTTGGACTGGTATTGCAAACGTTGCATAAGCATTGCTCTAGCTTCCACGATCTGCAAGAATAAGAACTGGACATGATTACAGGCTCAAGCAGGTATAATTATTCATAGAATAAACTGTTTGATACCAGCAGAAATGGCAAATAATCATGTCTTTAGTTATGATGATTGCATCAACCACGACAGCTGATATTCTATTGTGCATCCCTCCTTTTGGTGTGCCCATGAGATAAATGGAGCCCAAAAGTTCAAGGAAGTCAACTCAGGGGAAGGTGTTCTTTATAGAAAGAAATAAAATGTGCAGAATATTAATCACTAATGCAAGCAGTTTTAATTACTTTTTAACTTTTCCTCACTGATTCTTCTATTAATTCAGTTGGAGTTTGAAATTTAAATACCTAGCAAGACATTAATGCCAAACTATCTTTATTTGATCTGGTCATCGACACTAGGGTGCAGGTGAGCATTGTCAAGATGCAATCAGCTTACTTCAAGTTAAACCATCACAAGCAGCCATATTATAGTAAACCAGAAAAGGTTGTGCATGGACAACAGGCAAGGGCAACAGTCCGTTGAAGACAAAGAATATATACACCCTGGTCCTCTTTATGCAGGATCTTGCAAGTGCTTAATTGGAATTTTGTTTAACCATATCTCATTAAAAAAAGGAGGTTCTTAGACTATTAGTGCACAACACGCATGGATGGACAGCCTCAGGCATGCTATGTTGTTAGTAGCAGAATCTACATAAGCCATGGGCCTGTACTACTAAATTCTCTTTTATATAATAATCCAATACACAGATGTTTCTACACTTATCTTGCCCAATTTGTGACATCACCGAAAAAGTCTACCATACATGCATAAAATACTGTTTGACATCTTCTGAGAGTTCATATTGAGGACCTGTTTGGTTGGTGGATTCAAAAAGTTGCCTAGGCCAGGCATGCATTCCATACGTCCAATTTGGGCCATGCATCAATCCCAATCATCCGATTTTGGACGCCTGGGGCTAGGATCGTAGGCGGAATTAGCTAGGTGGTCGTGTGGTCCACGGACCAACCTAAAATTTGGTTTACGGTTATAGTAGATAAGCTCTTTAAAATAAAAAAAAAGCATGTAGACCACTTGATAATTTGATTTTACATATAAGAGAGACCACCCTTGCTCTAGATCCTAGCTACACCACTGCCCAGGATCTCTTGCCTGGCAATCATGCCAGACCTCCAACCAAACAGGCCATATAACTGCCCCTAACTGCTAGCTATGAGAACATGTCCTTGCTTGAATCTGCACTTCAAGGTCAAATTTAGAGATTCAGATTTTCACCATTGAGTTGACCCCCTTATCAGCAGTTTTTAGTGTAACATATTGTCCACTGCACCCTTTACAGCGAGACATGCGGCCTTCCTGGGTTCTAAGTGGCATGTGTTGGACTGCCGGTCTTAGATTGGGAGGGGGGCTCGGTCCCACGAACAATAAACTTCATCCTAGCACAACACCGTGGTGAGGTCTCCCAACGGGGCCAAGTTTTTTAGTACATCAATCAGCAATATCACAATTGCTGCACCAACAAATCTAGACGCAACATGCAAACTAGAGGTCAGAGAAATCTAACCACATAGACCTAAATTATGCCAACAAATTACCTAGAGCATCCAAATCTAGCTTGGGAGGTCTAACACATGCTGATATGATTATATTTCTAGACAAATAAAAAACAACCAATTTGACATGACTAGCTCCTCAGAAGTATGTGCAAAAATGCATATTACATATAGCTTGAAGGAAGCTTATCTACTACTCACTGTAAAAGATAGATGAAGCAATCTCATATATTGCTGCAACATGTAGGCACACACATGCAGCCATGCAGGTACGAAGGATCTGATATGGCTAGGTATGGCTGCCGCCATACCTTGACTTCCTAGTAGATCTCCCCAATGACTTGCTGGACACACACCCTGTCCTTTGATTGGCCATGAACATCGAAGCAAGCTTTGAACAGAGTCTGCCCAGTAGACAGAAGAAGGAACGAACGAATAGTTTTCTAGATTGTGGCTATGAGCCTTGCGTATGGTATGGGCCATCACTGTGTGCTCTGCCTCTATTGTTTGGACACCTGCTCATACATATTCTGTTTCCATCCGGCAGTCTGCCTATAGTATCCCAGTCCAAGACAATTCGTCGATTCGAGTTCTAGGGTGCTACTGATTTTGCAGATGTAGATGCCTAGGGCTTAGCACTGATGCGGAGACAGACTCGGTGAGCCGGCGAGGTGGTTACGCTAAGACAGCGGTGCTATGCCACACACTGATACAGGGGAACAGGCGCACAAACAACGGACGTGCACTGATCAGGTATGGGAGTAAGGCCCAATTTGCAGCCGTAGAAGTTTTTTTTTTCAATTGTTGTTTACTTATTTATTTAATTTTAATTTGTTGTTTAAATTTAATACTAATTTATGAAGAACACTGCAAATAATTAAGTACAGATGGACATGGACTCAACAGTGCATAATCTCTTCATTGGCAAATAGAAAATCATTCAATCTTGCATGTGTACTGTGTAGAAAACAATTCAAATTTCAATCTTACTCAACTATGTTGCCTACTTTGGCACTTCATTATATCTTAATTTAATCCCTTCCTCTGCCATTAGACACATGTAGAAGTAATGATGTTCATACTTTGACGTGTTGTTCTCTGTCTCACATTGCTACCATTTATGTCTAAGTACATAAACTATGTATTTTTCCTTTTATGGACACTTAACGTGGGACAAGTTGGTCATCTGCCATGAAAATTCTAGATTTGATCACAATATGTGTTTATGATCAAAATATGCCTGGCACTATGGAAGAGACAACATAATTGTAGTTGCTAGCTTCAAGAGAAGTTAGATGAAGATTATTTCAGCTTCCTTCATCAGACCACTAAATAGCATAGCATGTTTAGTTTGTATGGTGCATTTGAACCAACAACTCTTATGCCTAGTAGTTGAGATTTGAGAATGAAACTGGAAATGTGCTAACGCACATGTTGAACTAAATCGACATCTCTTGAAAGTGTGTGTGTGTGCGTGTGATATATATATATATATATATATATATATATATATATATATATATATATATATATATATATATATATATATATATATATATATATATACTGTTTTTATATATTACACCTGGGTGCATTCAATATAGAGAATGCACCCAGGCCGAATTACGCGCCAGGTCCGAGCCAACCGCCCCACCCAGGCCGTCTTCGTCCCTCCCGCACGCTCCTGACAGAACTTTTTTACTTCCTCGCCCCCGCCCCTCTTTCTCCGTGAACGGCTCCTCCACGAACGGCTCAACCTCTTCAAATAAGTTGCAATCACACCAGACCAGCAGTTGCAATTATACCAGACAACAGTTGCAATCATTGTTTTGTTTAACAAAATTTTGGACATAGTTATATAGAAGTTGCAATCACACCAGACCAGCAGTTGCAATTACCAGACAACAGTTGCAATCATTGTTTGTTTTAACAGATTTTTGGACATAGTTATATAAAGGTTGCAATCACACCAGACCAGCAGTTGCAATTACACCAGACAGCAGTTGCAATCATTATTTGTTTAACAGATTTTTGGACATAGTTATATAGAAGTTGCAATCACACCAGATCAGCAGTTGCAATTACACCAGACAGCAGTTGCAATCATTGTTTGTTTAACAGATTTTTGGATATAGTTACATAGAAGTTGCAATCACACCAGACCAGCAGTTGCAATTACACCAGACAGCAGTTGCAATCATTATTTGTTTAACAGATTTTGGACATAGTTATATAGAAGTTGCAATCACACCAGACCAGCAGTTGCAATTACACCAGACCAACAGTTGCAATCATATTTCTTTAACAAAATTTCCCAGAGTTATTCAGTACTTGCAATCACATCAGAGTAACTCAGTAGTTGCATCCACACCACACCAGCAGTTGCAATTACAACACACCAGCAGTTGCAATCATTTTGTTTACATTTTTTAACAGATATTTGGGTAGAATTATACAGCAGTTGCAATCACACCTAATGCGGGGTTGAGCATCGAGGCGATTCAAGGTGCGGCAGCGACGGTGGGGCCATGGATCTAGGGTTAGAGGATCGGAGGAAGGAGGAGACGGCGGCGGCGCGGTGACAGGGATGCGATCGGCGGCTGCGGGGGATAGGGTGGCGCGTGACAGGGAGGCGTGAGGCGGCGGCGGGGGGCAGGGAGTCTTGGATCTGTGCGCGAGGCGGCGACGGGGACAGGAAGTCTTGGGTCTGTGCATCCATAAACTAAAATGCACCCAGGTGCATTTTAGTGCCGCCGTATATATATATATATATATATATATGGCTAAGCTATGCTGTCTAAGAGCTCAGGGAATCATAAGAATATACTACCTACTGTAAGTTTTGTCTCTCCTCATAGAGCTAGAATTACTTCGAATCATAAGCACATATATCAACACTGCTGATATTGAAATATGGGATTCTTTTCTTCGTCCCATACAACAACACGACCTTTAGAAGTTCCCGTGTGTCACTGTCATGTATCACATTAATGAAATAACTAAACCCATAAGAATGATTAATGTAGACCACAAAAGAGATGTCTCGGGAAATATTCTAACCAAACAATGTCAAGTCGGAACTAACTAGATATTTGGTACAAGAATAAGCATCGCTAACCTTAACATTAAGCACCAGTATGTTGCCACCGAATTTGTTATGAGAGATCAGCCGACCATCAATTATTAACTATACTTTATAGTCCTCACATGCACACATAACTGCATATAGCTTACTACTTATCTATCCCAATTTTCTGAAACAATGTTGAACAGGGAGATAATTTAGTATCAAGAGTAAGGAGAACTTTACCTGTGGGGTAGATAGAAGCTCAGCATCATGTTTGTTCAGTCTAGGATGTAGAAGAACAAAGTAAATTTTCCAAAAACATTCTTGACTCATATGTATTGGGCATAGTTCAATCCGCAAAGCCGCTAATCTGGGAGCAAGATGCTCAATAGCCAAGGAGTGTTCTTGTTGAGCATCGGACATATCAAAATCTGAAGGAACAAAAAGTTTAGTTAAGCACTTCTATGTGTAGAAAAATGGTCGCAAAAACAATAAAAACGTGGAGCAACCAAGACATTAAGCTTATAGTAGTTAATATATGAACAGTTTTCAATTATCGTAGAGCCAACATGCCTTGAACTTAGCAACACATCTTTCCAATGGTAAAATTGAAACTTTACATGTCATTTCACGAGAATCAATATGAATAAATTGAAGAGGTGAAGAGATTACATGAGAATGGTCCATCAGACTCATCATCATCAGGCAGCAACGGGAAATCGAGCCAGGTCTCCGGGTGCCTGGCAATGTTTGTGGCGAATGCAAGAACCTCCTCAGTGATTCCAATCACATCCCATTCCTCCTCCACTTCCTCCTCATGCCTTATCCTCAGCTCCTCCAGTTCGCCATCCTCACCAGGCCTTGTTGTCTGCTCCCCTGATTCGCCACCATCCCCATGCCTCGCTCTCTGCTCTTCCAATTCGTCATCTTCTTCATCCCTCGCTCTCTCCATCTCCAACTCATGCCTTGTATCGCCATCCTCCACCCTAAGTCTTACCCTCTCCTCCCACTGATGCCACTCCTCGTCGCCCTCCGCCTCCTCGTGCCATACCGCCTCCTCTCCCATCTCATGCCTAATCTGTCGTCTCCGCTCCTCTTCCCACTCGTCCTCCTCGCCGTCATCAGGAGCGAAGAAACTAGAGGCCATCTTAGAGAACCCAGAGACGGCCTTGTGACCTGAGATCCGGGAGATCCCGCTTCTGAACCTCCCACCGATCTCAGCGAAGTCGTTCCGGATCCCGGCGATCTCGGGTGGTGTCCTCGCATCGGCGGATTGACCCCCCGCTGATTGGGGAGAGTGCGAGGGTGACGGCAACGTCTCCCCGGGCGGTGGCGCGAGGAAGTTGGCGACGCCCCAGAACTGGCGCGTTAGGGTTTTGGAGAGCTCGGTAAGGTCCTCCTTGACGCCCTCCGCCGCGCCCGAATGCGGAGGGTGAGTGGGGAGCGGCGGCGGCGGCGGGATGCGCGCGGAGGGAGAAGGGGTGTGGGAGGCATCCGGGTCATCGTCAGCGCCGGAGTTGTCGGGGATGTTGAGGGATGTGGCGAGAGAGCGGGCGAGCCACGACATCTCAGGCGATCGCCGGCGGCGAGGCGGAAGGGGGCAGTTTGGTCTGGGGTTCGGGTTGGCCTGGGTTGGTTGCTTCTGTTCAATGGGGCGCTTTTCCTCGGGTGCGTGCTTGAATTGAAATGGACAGGATTGGGAGAAGACAGAAGAGACAGGCAGACGGCTCGTTTGCTGAGTTGTCACTAGGCCCGGCCCTCGTGGCGCTCCTGGTTTTTCCGCTGTTCGTTTTCGGTCCTACAGCGGACCATCACCCTACCTCGTCCTCGTGGCGGTCGTTAGTTTGAAACTGAATTTTGAATTGCCCTCGATTTCTTTACAGAAACTAAAAGGTACAAAATTTATAAATTGTCGTCAAGAAAGATAAAAGTTAGTTGGATTTAAATTAGACTGACTTGCACGCTCGAATCGCTGGCTTGCAGATACCGCTAAGCCCAATTAATTGTCACGTATGTACAACTGGTAAAGTGATCTTACTTTTTCTTGTACGTACCCAACGCGATCTGATTTGCGATGATGTAACGGATCATGTCATTCTTACATTCTGCCGTAGAGGTCGACGTTATGACATGTGCCGTATTTGTATTCGTTGCAAACCATGCTTTCTTCTATGTTAAGAAAACCTTCCAGAGCACAGTACATGGTACTGCATCGTAGAACTTCATAATGAAGATGAATTAAGCTGCTTTAAACTAAAACTGTGCCTCGAGTGTCATTCGAAATTGAGCAACTCCACTTGATTTAGTTTCTCCTTTTTATTAAAATTGTATATATTTAAATCGTTTGTAAGTGATCGAGGGAACTAAATTTATTTTTAGAACTAGTTTGGAAACTCAAATCCCCTTCAGGATTTTTATTGATTAAGAGGAAAATGAACTAATTCTTACCTCAATCATCGAGAATCCGGAAGGGGATTTAAGTTTTTAAACTAGTCCTTATAGTGGACTATTACTACATCAGATTAAGAAAACGCTTTCCTTGGATGAGTCCTATTTGTCGATGTTTCGGACCTGTTTGATAGAGCTCTTATCGGGGACCATAATTAAGGGTACCACCAAGACTCTTAAACTTGGCTGGTAATCACCATCAGCACAAGCTGCAAAAAGCCTGATGAGCGCAATTCAGGTCAAGGCTCCGTCCACTCAAGGGACACGATCTCGCCTCGCCCGAGCCCAGCCTCGGGCAGGAACAGTAGACCCAGGCGGATTCACGCCTCGCCCGAGGGCCTCCTCAAGCAACGGGCGCACCTTCCACTCGCCCGAGGCCCAACTCGGGCAGGCTTCGCAGTGAAACAACCTTGGCCAGATCGCCTCGCCAACCGACCGTATCGCAGGAGCATTCAATGCTAGGATCGCCTGACACCTTATCTTGACGCGCGTTTCTCAGTCGGCAAGGCCGAAGTGACCGCAGTCACTTCGCCCCTCCACTGACTGACCTGACAGAAAAACAGCGTCGCCTGCCCTGCTCCGACTGCTGTGCCACCCGCCAGGGTGAGGCTGACAGCAGCCAAGTCCAGCCTCAGGCGCCGTAGGAAGCTCCGCCTCACCCGACCCCGGGGCTCGGCCCCCGCCTCGGCCTCGGAAGGTGGTCTCCGCCTCGCCCGACCCCAAGGCTCAGCCTTAACCTCGACCTCGGAAGACGGTCTCCGCCTCGCCCGACCCCAGGGCTCGGCCTCAACCTCGACCTCGGAAGACGGTCTCCACCTCGCCCGACCCCAGGGCTCGGCCTCAACCTAGACCTCGGAGGAGTCACCGCCTCGCCCGACCTTGGGCTCGGACCGACCACACTACAGGTGGTACATCATTACCCTACCCCTAGCTAGATCAGGCTACGGGGAACAAGACCGGCGTCCCATCTGGCTCGCCCCGGTAAACAAGTAATGATGGCACCCCGCGTGCTCCCATGACGACGACGGTTCTCAGCCCCCTACGGAAGCAAGGAGACGTCAGCAAGGTCCCGACAGCTGTGCTTCTACATGGCTCAAGCGCTCCTCCGACGGCCACGACATCACATGTACAGGGCACTAGCACCTCTCCAACAGCCACGTCGGCATGTACATAGGGCTCTGGCTCCTCTCTGTCGGACACGTTAGCATATTGCTACACCCCCCATTGTACACCTGGACCCTCTCCTTACATCTATAAAAGGAAGGTCCAGGGCCCTCGTATGGGAGGTGGCCGCGCGGGAGGACGCACTGACGAGCAGGCTCTCTCTCTCTCTCCCTCGCGAACGCTTGTAACCCCCTACTGCAAGCGCATCCACCCTGGGCGCAGGACAACACGAAGCCGCGGTTTTCCCCTCCTTGTGTTCCATATCGTGCCGACCCATCTGGGCTAGGGCACGCAGCGACAATTTACTCGTCGGTCTAGGGACCCCCCGGGGTCGAAACGCTGACAGTTGGCGCGCCAGGTAGGGGCCTGCTGCGTGTTGACGAACAGCTTCCCGTCAAGCTCCAGATGGGTAGTCTCCAGCAACCTCTCTAGCCCAGGACACTGCTCCGTTTCGGGAGTCTCGAGTTCATGTCCCTCGACGGCAGCTACGACATGGTACTCCTTCCTTCGCCGCGCGACAACGACAACGACGGTCGTCAGCCCGCCCGGCGGCGGCGGACTCGGCGACGTCTTCCCCCCATGGCGGAAGAGCAGCATCCGGGTCTGTCCCGTCACCTTCCCCGCCGCAGGAGGAGGAGGTGGGGCAACCATGGCCAAGCAGGAGGCGGCACCTTGTTGGCTGTCGAGCGAGTCGACGACGCCGGCGCCCCAGCGGGGGACACGTCGGGCGCTGACCTCGCGTCTGAGACGAAGACGAGCGTCGTTTCCCCGCAACACGCCAACCCCAAGCGGACAGATGACGCCAGCACGCTCGCGAAGGACTTGCTGGGCGTTAGCCTCGTACCTGAGATAACGGTGCAGTCCGTCCTCGACGCGACTTCGTCACCATCCGCAGATCAAGAGGTACCGTCCGTTTTCCACCCTGTGCCTTTTAGATTCAGCTTAGACCCACCAAGCTACCCCGCTTCGGTGGACGCTTTCATAAAGGCATATCCTAACCTTCCGGGGTACCATATGTGGTCAACCTGGGACCGACTGACGGTCGTCTCGACCTACGGGTCCCCGGGTTCCGAGGAAGATGACGAGCCCGACTCTGGTCGGGATTTCTCTGGGCTCGATAACCCCAGTGCCATGCGAGACTTCATGACCGCATGTGACTACTGCCTCTCCGATTACTCCGATGGTGGCCACAGCCTTGACGGCGAGGACTGTGGCCCAAGTCGCGAATGTTTCCACGTCGATCTAGGGGGTCTCGACGAAGGAAACCACCTTGGTATGCCGGAGGACGACGATCCCCCTAAGTCTGCGCCTCGCGTTGACATCCTTCGGGAGCTACCTGTGGTCCCAGTCCCCGCGGGGGGTCAGGACACACAGCTCGAGCAAATCCGCGAGATGCAGGCCAAGCTCGACGAGGAAGCAGGACAACTTGTGTAGCTCCGACAAAACATCGGGCAAGAGTGGGCAGGCCGAGCACTAGCCGGAGAAGCGCGTCATCTGGCCCAGGACGTCCAGCACCGCATCGCTGACGATGCCAGGGAAAGGCTGCCCCCGGCTTCCAGTGGGGTCGGCCAGAACCTGGCTGCAGCAGCAATACTGCTCCGAGCGATGCCGGAGCCATCCACCACCGAGGGGCGGCGTGTCCAAGGAGAACTCAAGAATCTCCTGGAGGATGCCGCGGTCCGACGTGCCGAAAGCTCTGCCTCCCGAAGGCAAGGGTACCCCCGGAGCATCGCGCCGCGACTTCCCAATTCATGCGGGAAGCCTCAGTCCACACCGGGCGCACGCGGGACGCAATGCCTGCAGCCTCGGGTCGCCTCGGCAACGAGAACCACTGCCGCGACCGTCGAGCCCACCTCGACGAGAAGGTGCGCCGAGGCTACCACCCCAGGCGTGGGGGACGCTACGACAGCGGGGAGGATCGGAGCCCCTCGCCCGAACCACCCGGTCCACAAGCTTTCAGCCGGGCCATACGACGGGCGTCGTTCCCAACCCGGTTCCGAGCCCCGACTACCATCACCAAGTACTCGGGGGAAACAAGGCCGGAACTGTGGCTCACGGACTACCGGTTGGCCTGCCAGCTGGGTGGAACGGACGATGACAACCTCATCATCCGCAACCTCCCCCTATTCCTTTCTGACGCCGCCCGAGCCTGGTTGGAGCATCTGCCTCCTGCGCAGATCTCCAACTGGGACGACCTGGTCAAAGCCTTCGCCGGAAACTTCTAGGGCACATACGTGCGCCCTGGGAACTCCTGGGATCTCCGAAGCTGCCGCCAGCAGCCAGGAGAATCCCGGTGGGACTACATCCGGCGATTTTCGAAGCAGCGCACGGAGCTGCTCAACATCACCGACTCAGATGTCATCGGCGCGTTCCTCGCCGGCACCACTTGCCGCGACCTGGTGAGCAAGCTGGGTCGCAAGACTCCCACCAGGGCGAGCGAGCTGATGGACATCGCCACCAAGTTCGCCTCTGGTCAGGAGGCGGTCGAGGCCATCTTCCGGAAGGACAAGCAGCCTCAGGGACGCCAGCAGGAAGACGTCCCCGAGGCGTTCGCTCAGCGCGGCACGAAGAAGAAGGGCAAGAAGAAGTCGCAAGCGAAACGCGACGCCACCGACGCAGATCTTGTCGCCGCCGCCGAGCACAGGAACCCTCGGAAGCCTCCCGGAGGGGCCAACATGTTCGACAAGATGCTCAAGGAGTCGTGCCCCTATCATCAGGGTCTCGTCAAGCACACCCTTGAGGAGTGCGTCATGCTTCGGCGCTACTTCTGAAAGTCGCCTAGAGGGGGGTGAATAGGGCGAATCTGAAATTTACAAACTTAATCACAACTATAAGCTGGGTTAGCGTTAGAAATATAAAACGAGTCCGAGAGAGGGCGCAAAACAAATCGTGAGCGAATAGAGAGTGTGACACAAGGATTTGTTTTACCGAGGTTCGGTTCTCTCAAACCTACTCCCCGTTGAGGTGGTCACTAAGACCGGGTCTCTTTCAACCCTTTCCCTCTCTCAAACGGTCCCTCGGACCGAGTGAGCTTCTTCTTCTCAATCAAACGGGAACAAACTTCCCCGCAAGGACCACCACACAATTGGTGTCTCTTGCCTTGGTTACAATTGAGTTTATCACAAGTAAGAATGAAAGAAAGAAGCAATCCAAGCGCAAGAGCTCGAAAGAACACAAGCAAATCTCTCTCACTAATCACTAAAGCCTTGTGTGGAATTGGGAGAGGATTTGATCACTTGGGTGTGTCTAGAATTGAATGCTACAGCTCTTGTATGTAGTTGGAAGATGGAAACTTGGATGCAATGAATGTGGGGGTGGTTGGGGTATTTATAGCCCCAACCACCAAACTAGTCGTTTGGTGGAGGCTGCTGTCGCATGGCGCACCGGACAGTCCGGTGCGCCACCGGACACTGTCCGGTGCGCCAGCCACGTCACCAGGCCATTGGGTTCCGACCGTTGGAGCTCTGTCTTGTGGGCCCGCCTGGCTGTCCGGTGGCTCACCGGACAAGTCCTGTAGACTGTCCGGTGTGCCACCCGCGCGTGCTCTGTCCTCTACGCGCGCAGGCGCGCATTTAATGCGTTGCAGTCGACCATTGCGCACGAAGTAGTCGTTGCTCCGCTGGCTCACCGGACAGTCCGGTGTGCACCGGACATGTCCGGTGAATTATAGCGGAGCGGATTCCCGAAGCTGGCGAGTTCAGAGCCGCTCTTCCTTGGGGCACCGGACACTGTCCGATGGTGCACCGGACAGTCCGGTGAATTATAGTGGAGCGCCTCTGCGTTTTCCCGAAGGTGAGGAGTTCAGCTTGGAGTCCCCTGGTGCACCGGACACTGTCCGGTGGCACACCGGACAATCCGGTGCGCTAGACCAGGGCAGCCTTCAGTTGTCCCTTGCTCTCTTTGTTTGAGCCCTTTTCTTGGTCTTTTTATTGGCTTAGTGTGAACCTTTGGCACCTGTATAATTTATAGACTAGAGCAAACTAGTTAGTCCAATTATTTGTGTTGAGCAATTCAACCACCAAAATCAATTAGGAAATAGGTGTAAGCCTAATTCCCTTTCAATCTCCCCCTTTTTGGTGATTGACGCCAACACAAACCAAAGCAAATATAGAAGTGCATAATTGAACTAGTTTGCATAAGGTAAGTGCAAAGGTTACTTAGAATTGAGCCAATATAAATACTTATAAGATACGCATGGATTGTTTCTTTATTTTTTACATTTTGGACCACGCTTGCACCACATGTTTTGTTTTTGCAAATTCTTTTGTAAATTCTTTTCAAAGTCTTTTTGCAAATAGTCAAAGGTAAATGAATAAGATTTTTGCGAAGCATTTTCAAGATTTGAAATTTTCTCCCCCTGTTTCAAATGCTTTTCCTTTGACTAAACAAAACTCCCCCTCAATGAAATCCTCCTCTTAGTGTTCAAGAGGGTTTTAAGATATCAATTTTGAAAATTCTCCCCCTTTTGAACACAATAGGATACCAATTTGAAAATCATTAGTTTTAAAATTAGGTGGTGGTGCGGTCCTTTTGCTTTGGGCTAATACTTTCTCTCCCTTTAGCATGAATCGCCAAAAACGGATACTTTGAGTGAAATATAAGCCCTTTGTAAAACTACTTTCTCCCTTTTGGCAAATAAAACATGAGTGAAGATTATACCAAAGACGGAGAGTTGCTCGGAGCGACGGCGAAGGATGAGTTATGGAGTGGAGTGGAAGCCTTTGTCTTCGCCGAAGACTCCAATTCCCTTTCAATACACCTATGACTTGTTTTGAAATCCACTTGAAAACACATTAGTCATAGCATATATAAAAGAGACATGATCAAAGGTATACTTATGAGCTATATGTGCAAGACATCAAAAGAAATTCCTAGAATCAAGAATATTTAGCTCATGCCTAAGTTTGTTAAAGGTTTGTTCATCTAGTGGCTTGGTAAAGATATCGGCTAGTTGTCACTTAGTGTTAATATATGCAATCTCAATATCTCCCTTTTGTTGGTGATCCCTTAAGAAGTGATACCGAATGGCTATGTGTTTAGTGCGGCTATGCTCAACGGGATTATCCGCCATGCGGATTGCACTCTCATTATCACATAGAAGAGGAACTTTGGTTAATTTGTAACCGTAGTCCCTAAGGGTTTGCCTCATCCAAAGTAATTGCACGCAACAATGTCCTGCGGCAATATACTCGGCTTCGGCGGTAGAAAGAGCTACGGAATTTTGCTTCTTTGAAGCCCAAGACACCAAGGATCTTCCCAAGAACTGGCAAGTCCCCGATATGCTCTTTCTATTAATCTTACACCCCGCCCAATCGGCATCCGAATAACCAATTAAATCAAAAGTGGATCCCCGAGGATACCAAAGCCCAAACTTAGGAGTATAAACTAAATATCTCAAGATTCGTTTTACTGCCGTAAGGTGAGCTTCCTTAGGGTCGGCTTGGAATCTTGCACACATGCATACGGAAAGCATAATATCCGACCGAGATGCACATAAATATAGTAAAGAGCCTATCATCGACCGGTATACCTTTTGATCGACGGATTTACCTTCCGTGTCGAGGTCGAGATGCCCATTGGTTCCCATGGGTGTCTTGATGGGTTTGGCATCCTTCATCCCAAACTTGCTTAGAATATCTTGAGTATACTTCGTTTGGCTTAGGAAGGTGCCCTCTTGGAGTTGCTTCACTTGAAATCCCAAGAAGTACTTCAACTCCCCCATCATAGACATCTCGAATTTTGTGTCATGATCCTACTAAACTCTTCGCATGTAGATTCGTTAGTAGACCGAAATATAATATCATCAACATAAATTTGGCATACAAACAAATCATTTTCAAGTGTTTTGGTAAAGAGTGTAGGATCGGCCTTTCCGACTTTGAATCCATTAGTGATAAGGAAATCTCTAAGGCATTCATACCATGCTCTTGGGGCTTGCTTGAACCCATAAAGCCCCTTAGAGAGTTTATAAACATGGTTAGGGTACTCACTATCTTCAAAGCCGGGAGGTTGCTCAACATAGACCTCTTCCTTGATTGGTCCATTGAGGAAGGCACTTTTCACGTCCATTTGATAAAGCTTGAAGCCATGGTAAGTAGCATAGGCTAATAATATACGAATTGACTCAAGCCTAGCTACGGGTGCATAGGTTTCACCGAAATCCAAACCTTCGACTTGGGAGTATCCCTTGGCCACAAGTCGAGCTTTGTTCCTTGTCACCACACCATGCTCGTCTTGCTTGTTGTGGAACATCCACTTGGTTCCTACAACATTTTGATTAGGACGTGGAATCAAATGCCATACCTCATTCCTTGTGAAGTTATTGAGCTCCTCTTGCATCGCCACCACCCAATCCGAATCTTGAAGTGCTTCCTCTACCCTGTGTGGCTCAATAGAGGAAACAAAAGAGTAATGTTGACAAAAATGAGCAACATGAGATCTAGTGGTTACCCCCTTATGGATGTCGCCGAGGATGGTGTCGACAGGGTGATCTCGTTGGATTGCTTGGTGGACTCTTGGGTGTGGCGGCCTTGGTTCTTCATCCTCCTTGTCTTGATCATTTGCATCTCCCCCTTGATCATTGTCGTCATCTTGAGGTGGCTCATCTTCTTGATCTTTTCCTTTATCAACTTGAGCCTCATCCTCATTTTGAGTTGGTGGAGATGCTTGCGTGGAGGAGGATGGTTGATCTTGTGCATTTGGAGGCTCTTCGGATTCCTTAGGACACACATCCCCAATGGACATGTTCCTTAGCGCGATGCACAGAGCCTCTTCATTACCTATCTCATCAAGATCAACTTGCTCTACTTGAGAGCCGTTAGTCTCATCAAACACAACGTCACAAGAAACTTCAACTTGTCCAGAGGACTTGTTAAAGAATCTATATGCCCTTGTGTTTGAATCATATCCTAGTAAAAAGCCTTCCACAGTCTTAGGAGCAAATTTAGATTTTCTACCTCTTTTAACAAGTATAAAGCATTTGCTACCAAAGACTCTAAAATATGAAATATTTTGCTTTTTACCGGTTAGGAGTTCGTATGATGTCTTCTTGAGGATTTGGTGTAGATATAATCGGTTGATGGCGTAGCAAGCGGTGTTGACCGCCTCGACCCAAAATCGATCCGAAGTCTTGTACTCATCAAGCATGGTTCTTGCCATGTCCAATAGAGTTCTATTCTTCCTCTCCACTACACCATTTTGTTGTGGCGTGTAGGGAGAAGAGAACTCATGCTTGATGCTCTCTTCCTCAAGAAAGCCTTCGATTTGTGAGTTCTTGAACTCCGTCCCGTTGTCGCTTCTAATTTTCTTGATCCTTAAGCCGAACTCGTTTTGAGCCCGTCTCAAGAATCCCTTTAAAGTATCTTGGGTATGAGATTTTTCCTGCAAAAAGAACACCCAAGTGAAGCGAGAATAATCATCCACAATAACCAGACAGTACTTACTCCCGCCGATGCTTATGTAAGCTATCGAGCCGAATAGATCCATGTGTAGGAGCTCGAGTGGCCTGTCAGTCGTCATGATGTTCTTGTGTGGATGATGAACACCAACTTGCTTCCCTGCTTGGCATGCGCAACAAATCCTGTCTTTCTCAAAATGAACATTTGTTAATCCTAAAATGTGCTCTCCCTTTAGAAGCTTATGAAGATTCTTCATCCCAACATGTGCTAGTCGGCGATGCCAGAGCCAGCCCATGTTAGTCTTAGCAATTAAGCACGTGTCGAGTTCAGCTCTATCAAAATCTACTAAGTATAGCTGGCCCTGCAACACTCCCTTAAATGCTACTGAATCATCACTTCTTCTAAAGACAGTGACACCTACATCAGTAAATAGACAGTTGTAGCCCATTTTGCATAATTGAGATACAGAAAGCAAATTGTAATCTAAAGAATCTACAAGAAAAACATTGGAAATGGAATGGTCAGGTGAAATAGCAATTTTACCCAGTCCTTTGACCAAACCTTGATTTCCATCCCCGAATGTGATTGCTCTTTGGGGATCTTGGTTTTTCTCGTAGGAGGAGAACATCTTCTTCTCCCCTGTCATGTGGTTTGTGCATCCGCTGTTGATTACCCAACTTGAGCCCCCGGATGCATAAACCTACAAAACAAGTTTAGTTCTTGGTTTTAGGTACCCAAACTGTTTTGGGTCCTTTGGCATTAGAAACAAGAACTTTGGGTACCCAAACACAAGTTTTTGATCCCTTGTGTTTGCCCCCAACAAACTTGGCAACTACCTTGCCGGATTTGTTAGTTAAGACATAAGAGGCATCAAAAGTTTTAAATGAAATGCTAGAATCATTTGATGCCTTAGGAGTTTTCTTCTTAGGCAATCTTGCATGGGTTGATTGCCTAGAACTAGATGTCTCACCCTTATACATAAAAGCATGATTTGGGCCAGAGTGAGACTTCCTAGAGTGAATTCTCCTAATCTTGTCCTCGGGATAACCGGCAGGGTACAAAATGTAACCCTCGTTATCCTGAGGTATGGGAGCCTTGCCCTTAACAAAGTTGGATAATTTCTTAGGAGGGGCATTAAGTTTGACATTGCCTCCCTGTTGGAAGCCAATGCCATCCTTAATGCCAGGGCGTCTCCCATTATAAAGCATACTACGAGCAAACTTAAATTTTTCATTTTCTAGTTCATGCTCGGCAATTTTAGCATCTAATTTAGCTATATGATCATTTTGTTGTTTAATCATGGAAATGTGATCATGTATAACATTAACATCAACATCTCTACATCTAGTGCGAATAGTGACATGCTCAGTGGTAGATGTAGAGGGTTTGCAAGAATTAAGTTCAACAATCTTAGCATGCAATATATCATTTTTATCTCTAAGATCGGAAATTGTAACATTGCAAACATCTAGTTCTTTAGCCTTAGCAAGCAAATTTTCATTTTCATTCCTAAGGCTAGCAAGAGAAATGTTCAATTCTTCAATCTTAGCAAGCAAATCAACATTATCATTTCTAGGATTGGGAATTGAAACATCACAAGCAATTGAATCAACCTTAGCAATTAAACTAGCATTCTCATTTCTAAGGTTGTCAATAGTCTCATGGCAAGTGCTTAGCTCACTAGAAAGTTTTTTACATTTCTCTACTTCTAGAGCGTAAGCATTTTTAACCTTAACATGCTTTTTGTTTTTCTTGATTAGGAAGTCCTCTTGGGTATCCAAGAGTTCATCCTTTTCATGGATGGCACTAATTAGTTCATTTAGTTTTTCTTTTTGTTGCATGTTGAGGTTGGCAAAAAGAATGCGTAAGTTATCCTCCTCATCACTAGCATTTCCCTCATCACTAGAGGTTTCATATTTAGCGGAGGATCTTGATTTTACCTTCTTCCTTTTGTCGTCCTTTGCCATGAGGCACTTGTGGCCGACGTTGGGGAAGAGAAGACCCTTGGTGACGATGATGTTTGCGGCGTCCTCGTCGGAGGAGGAGTCGGTGGAGCTCTCGTCGGAGTCCCACTCCCGGCAAACATGGGCATCGCCGCCCTTCTTCTTGTAGTACTTCTTCTTCTCCTTTCTTCTCCCCTTCTTGTCGTCGCCCCTGTCACTAGAAATAGGACATTTTGCTATAAAGTGACCGGGCTTACCACATTTGTAGCAAACTTTCTTGGAGCGGGATTTGTAGTCCTTCCCCCTCCTTTGCTTGAGGATTTGGCGGAAGCTCTTGATGACGAGCGCCATCTCCTCATTATCGAGCTTTGAGGCGTCGATTGGTTGTCTACTTGATGTAGACTCCTCCTTCTTCTCCTCCGTTGCCTTGAATGCAACCGGTTGTGCTTCGGACGTGGAGGGGCTGAAAGGGAATTAGGCTTACACCTAGTCCCTAACTAATTTTGGTGATTGAATTGCCCAACACAAATCTTTGGACTAACTAGTTTGCCCAAGTGTATAGATTATACAGGTGTAAAAGGTTCACACTCAGCCAATAAAAAGACCAAGTTTTGGATTCAACAAAGGAGCAAAGGGGCAACCGAAGGCACCCCTGGCCTGGCGCACCGGACTGTCCGGTGTGCCACCGGACATGTCCGGTGCACCAGGGGGACTCAGACTCAAACTCGCCACCTTCGGGAATTTCCAGAGGCACTCGCGCTATAATTCGCCGGACTGTCCGGTGTACACCGGACAGTGTCCGGTGCGCCAAGGGAGGTCGGCCTCAGGAACTCGCCTGCTTCGGGAAACGCCAACGGCTAGTCCGCTATAATTCACCGGACTGTCCGGTGTGCACCGGACTGTCCGGTGCGACTCCGGAGCAACGGCTATCTCCGCGCCAACGGCTCTCTGCCGCGCATTTAATGCGCGCTCTGCGCGCGCAGAGGGCAGGCTCGCCCATGCTGGCACACCGGACAGCAAACAGTACCTGTCCGGTGTGCACCGGACACCCAGGCGGGCCCACAAGTCAGAAGCTCCAACGGTCAGAATCCAACGGCAGTGATGACGTGGCAGGGGGCACCGGACTGTCCGGTGTGCACCGGACTGTCCGGTGCGCCATCGAACAGACAGCCTCCCAACGGCCACTTTTGGTGGTTGGGGCTATAAATACCCCAACCACCCCACCATTCATTGCATCCAAGTTTTCCACTTCCCAACTACTACAAGAGCTCTAGTATTCAATTCTAGACACACAAAAGAGATCAAATCCTCTCCAATTCCACACAAAGCCCTAGTGACTAGTGAGAGTGATTTGCCGTGTTCATTTGAGCTCTTGCGATTGGATTGCTTTCTCTCTCTCTTGATTCTTTCTTGTGATCAAACACTCACATTGTAATTGAGGCAAGAGGCACCAATTGTGTGGTGGCCCTTGCGGGAAGTTTGATTCCCAAGTGACTTGAGAAGAAAAGCTCACTCGGTCCGAGGGACTGTTTGAGAGAGGGAAGGGTTGAAAGAGACCCGGCCTTTGTGGCCTCCTCAACGAGGAGTAGGTTTGCAAGAACCGAACCTCGGTAAAACAAATCCGTGTGTCTCACTTCATTATTTACTTGCGATTTGTTTTGCGCCCTCTCTCGCGGACTCGTTTATATTTCTAACGCTAACCCGGCTTGTAGTTGTGTTTATATTTGTAAATTTCAGTTTCGCCCTATTCACCCCCCCTCTAGGCGACTATCAATTGGTATCAAAGCCCGGTGCTTCATTAGAGCCTAACCGCTCGAAGTGATGTCGGGAGATCACGCCAAGAAGGAGATGGAGACCGGCGAAAAGCCCACTACAAGCCACGGGAGCACTTCATCGGAAGAGTCCCGCACCAAGAGAAAGGAGAAGAAGAAGGACTCCTCCAAACGGAAGGAGAAAAAGTCTTCCTCTTCTCACCACAAAGAGAAGAAGGAAAAATCTTCTTCTCACAAGCCGCATCGGAGAGGAGACAAGCACAAAAGGATGAGGAAGGTGGTCTACTACGAGACCGACACTTCATCAACATCGACCTCCGACTCCGATGCGCCCTCCGTCACTTCTAAGCGCCAAGAGCGCAAGAAGTATAGTAAGATCCCCCTACGCTACCCTCGCATTTCCAAACATACACCTTTACTTTCCGTCCCATTAGGCAAACCACCAACTTTTGATGGTGAAGATTACGCTAGGTGGAGCGATTTAATGCGATTTCATCTAACCTCGCTCCACAAAAGCATATGGGATGTTGTTGAGTTTGGTGCGCAGGTACCATCCGTAGGGGATGAGAACTATGATGAGGATGAGGTGGCCCAAATCGAGCACTTCAATTCTCAAGCAACAATAATACTCCTAGCCTCCTTGAGTAGAGAGGAGTATAACAAAGTTCAAGGGTTGAAGAACGCAAAGGAGATTTGGGATTTGCTCAAGACCGCGCATGAAGGTGATGAGCTCACCAAGATCACCAAGCAGGAAACGATTGAGGGGGAGCTCGGTCGGTTCCGGCTTCGCAAAGGGGAGGAGCCACAACACATGTACAATCGGCTCAAGACCTCGGTGAACCAAGCGCGCAACCTCGGGAGCGTAAAATGGGATGACCACGAGGTGGTTAAAGTTATTCTAAGATCACTTATTTTCCTTAACCCTACTCAAGTTCAATTAATTCGTGGTAATCCTAGATATACTAAAATGACCCCCGAGGAAGTTATCGGGAATTTTGTGAGTTTTGAATGCATGATCGAAGGCTCGAGGAAGATAAACGAGCTTGATGATGCCACCACATCCGAAGCTCAACCCGTTGCATTTAAGGCAACGGAGGAAAAGAAGGAGGAGTCTACACCAAGTCGACAACCAATAGACGCCTCCAAGCTCGACAATGAGGAAATGGCGCTCGTCATCAAGAGCTTCCGCCAAATCCTCAAGCAAAGGAAGGGGAAGGACTACAAGTCCCGCTCCAAGAAGGTTTGCTACAAGTGTGGTAAGCCCGGTCATTTTATTGCTAAATGTCCTATATCTAGTGACAGTGACCGAGGTGACGACAAGAAGGGGAGGAGAAAGGAGAAGAAGAGGTACTACAGGAAGAAGGGTGGCGATGCCCATGTTTGTCGCGAGTGGGACTCCGACGAGAGCTCAAGCGACTCCTCCGACGACGAGGACGCCGCCAACATCACCGTCACCAAGGGACTCCTCTTCCCCAACGTCGGCCACAAGTGCCTCATGGCAAAGGACGGCAAACGGAAGAAGGTTAAATCCAATTCCTCCACTAAATATGAATCTTCTAGTGATGATAATGCTAGTGATGAGGAGGATAATTTGCGTTCCCTTTTTGCCAACCTTAACATAGCTCAAAAGGAAAAATTAAATGAATTAGTTAGTGCTATTCATGAAAAGGATGACCTTTTGGATTCCCAAGAGGATTGTCTAATTAAAGAAAACAAAAAATATGTTAAGGTTAAAAAGGCTTATGCTCTAGAAGTAGAAAAATGTCAAAAACTATCTAGTGAGCTAAGCACTTGCCGTGAGATGATTGACAACCTTAGAAATGAAAATGCTAGTTTAAATGCTAAGGTTGATTCTCATGTTTGTAATGTTTCAATTCCCAATCCTAGAGATAATAATGATGATTTGCTTGCTAGGATTGAAGAATTAAACATTTCTCTTGTTAGCCTTAGATTAGAGAATGAAAATTTGATTGCTAAGGCTAAAGATTTTGATGTTTGCAAAGTTACAATTGCCGATCTTAGAGATAAGAATGATGTACTTCGTGCTAAGATTGTTGAACTTAATTCTTGCAAACCCTCTACATCTATTGTTGAGCATGTATCTATTTGTACTAGATGTAGAGATATTGATGTTAATGCTATTCATGATCATATGGCTTTAATTAAACAACAAAATGATCATATAGCAAAATTAGATGCTAAAATTGCCGAGCACAACTTAGAAAATGAGAAATTTAAATTTGCTCGTAGCATGCTTTATAATGGGAGACGCCCGGGCATTAAGGATGGCATTGGCTTCCAAAGGGGAGACAATGTCAAAATTAGTGCCCCTCCTAAAAGATTGTCAAATTTTGTTAAGGGCAAGGCTCCCATGCCTCAGGATAACGAGGGTTACATTTTATACCCTGCCGGTTATCCCGAGGACAAAATTAGGAAAATTCATTCTAGGAAGTCTCACTCTGGCCCTAATCATGCTTTTGTGTATAAGGGTGAGACATCTAGTTCTAGGCAACCAACCCGTGCTAAGTTGCCTAGGAAGAAAACTCCTAATGCATCAAATGATCATGCTATTTCATTTAAAACTTTTGATGCATCTTATGTGCTTACAAGCAAATCCGGCAAGGTCGTTGCCAAGTTTGTTGGGGGCAAACACAAGGGCTCCAAGACTTGTGTTTGGGTACCCAAAGTTCTTGTTTCTAATGCCAAAGGACCCAAAACAGTTTGGGTACCTAAAGTCAAGAACTAAATTTGTTTTGTAGGTTTATGCATCCGGGGGCTCAAGTTGGATACTCGACAGCGGGTGCACAAACCACATGACCGGGGAGAAAAGGATGTTCTCCTCATATGAGAAAAACAAAGATCCCCAACGAGCTATCACATTCGGGGATGGAAATCAAGGTTTGGTCAAAGGACTTGGTAAAATTGCTATATCTCCTGACCATTCTATTTCCAATGTTTTTCTTGTTGATTCTTTAGATTACAACTTGCTTTCTGTTTCCCAATTATGTCAAATGGGCTACAACTGTCTTTTTACTGATATAGGTGTCACTGTCTTTAGAAGAAGTGATGATTCAATAGCATTTAAGGGTGTGTTAGAGGGTCAGCTATACTTAGTAGATTTTGATAGAGCTGAACTCGACACATGCTTAATCGCTAAGACTAACATGGGTTGGCTTTGGCACCGCCGACTAGCCCATGTTGGGATGAAGAATCTTCACAAGCTTCTAAAGGGAGAACACATTTTAGGATTAACAAATGTTCATTTTGAGAAAGACAGGATTTGTAGCGCATGCCAGGCAGGGAAGCAAGTTGGAGTCCATCATCCACACAAGAACATCATGACGACCGACAGGCCGCTTGAGCTACTCCACATGGATCTTTTCGGCCCGATTGCTTACATAAGCATCGGCGGGAGTAAGTATTGTCTTGTAATTGTGGATGATTATTCTCGCTTCACTTGGGTATTCTTTTTACAGGAAAAATCTCAAACCCAAGAGACCTTAAAGGGATTCTTGAGACGGGCTCAAAATGAGTTCGGCTCAAGGATCAAGAAAATAAGAAGCGACAACGGAACGGAGTTCAAGAACTCTCAAATTGAAGGCTTCCTTGAGGAGGAGGGCATCAAGCATGAGTTCTCCTCTCCCTACACGCCACAACAAAATGGTGTAGTCGAGAGGAAGAATCGAACTCTATTGGACATGGCAAGAACCATGCTTGATGAGTACAAGACACCGGACCGGTTTTGGGCCGAAGCGATCAACACCGCCTGCTACGCCATCAACCGGTTATATCTTCACCGAATCCTCAAGAAGACATCCTATGAACTCCTAATCGGTAAAAAGCCCAACATTTCATACTTTAGAGTTTTTGGTAGCAAATGCTTTATTCTTGTTAAAAGAGGTAGAAAATCTAAATTTGCTCCTAAAACTGTAGAAGGCTTTTTACTTGGTTATGACTCAAACACAAGGGCATATAGGGTCTTTAACAAGTCCTCTGGACTGGTTGAAGTCTCATGTGACGTTGTGTTTGATGAAACTAACGGCTCTCAAGTAGAGCAAGTTGATCTTGATGAAATAGGTAATGAAGAGGCTCCGTGCATCGCACTAAGGAACATGTCCATTGGGGATGTGTGTCCTAAGGAATCCGAAGAGCCTCCAAATGCACAAGATCAACCATCCTCCTCCATGCAAGCGTCTCCACCAACTCAAAATGAGGATGAGGCTCAAGTTGATGAAGGGCAAAATCAAGAAGATGAGCCACCTCAAGATAATGGCAATGATCAAGGGGGAGATGAAAATAATCAAGAAAAGGAGGATGAGGAAGAACCAAGACCGCCACACCCAAGAGTCCACCAAGCAATCCAACGAGATCACCCCGTCGACACCATCCTCGGTGACATTCATAAGGGGGTAACCACTCGATCTTGTGTTGCACATTTTTGTGAACATTACTCTTTTGTTTCCTCTATTGAGCCACACAAGGTAGAGGAAGCTCTCCAAGATTCGGATTGGGTGGTGGCGATGCAAGAGGAGCTCAACAACTTCACTAGGAATGAGGTATGGCATTTAGTTCCACGTCCTAACCAAAATGTTGTAGGAACCAAATGGGTCTTCCGCAACAAGCAAGACGAGCATGGTGTGGTGACAAGGAACAAAGCACGACTTGTGGCCAAGGGATTCTCCCAAGTCGAAGGTTTGGATTTCGGTGAAACCTATGCACCCGTAGCTAGGCTTGAGTCAATTCGCATATTATTGGCCTATGCTACTTACCATGGCTTTAAGCTTTATCAAATGGACGTGAAAAGTGCCTTCCTCAATGGACCAATCAAGGAAGAGGTCTATGTTGAGCAACCTCCCGGCTTTGAAGACAGTGTGTATCCTAACCATGTTTATAGGCTCTCTAAGGCGCTTTATGGGCTCAAGCAAGCCCCAAGAGCATGGTATGAATGCCTTAGAGATTTCCTTATTGCAAATGGCTTCAAAGTCGGAAAAGCCGATCCTACTCTATTCACTAAAACTCTTGACAATGATTTATTTGTATGCCAAATTTATGTTGATGGTATCATATTTGGGTCTACTAATGAATCTACTTGTGAGGAATTTAGTAGGATCATGACACAGAAATTCGAGATGTCTATGATGGGGAGTTGAAGTATTTCTTAGGATTTCAAGTAAAGCAACTCCAAGAAGGCACCTTCATTAGCCAAACGAAGTACACTCAAGACATTCTTGCCAAGTTTGGGATGAAGGATGCCAAACCCATCAAGACACCCATGGGAACCAATGGGCATCTCGACCTCGACACGGGAGGTAAGTCCGTGGATCAAAAGGTATACCGGTCGATGATTGGTTCATTGCTTTATTTATGTGCATCTCGACCAGACATTATGCTTTCCGTTTGCATGTGTGCAAGATTCCAATCCGACCCTAAGGAATCCCACCTTACGGCCGTAAAACGAATCTTGAGATATTTGGCTTATACACCTAAGTTTGGGCTTTGGTACCCTCGGGGATCCACATTTGATTTGATTGGTTATTCGGATGCCGATTGGGCAGGGTGCAAAATTAATAGGAAGAGCACATCGGGGACTTGCCAGTTCTTGGGAAGATCCTTGGTGTCTTGGGCTTCAAAGAAGCAAAATTCAGTCGCTCTTTCCACCGCCGAAGCCGAGTACATTGCCGCAGGGCATTGTTGCGTGCAATTACTTTGGATGAGGCAAACCCTGCGGGACTACGGTTACAAATTAACCAAAGTCCCTTTGCTATGTGATAATGAGAGTGCAATCAAAATGGCCGACAATCCCGTCGAGCATAGCCGCACTAAACACATAGCCATTCGGTATCATTTTCTTAGGGATCACCAACAAAAGGGGGATATCGAGATTTCTTACATTAACACTAAAGATCAATTAGCCGATATCTTTACCAAGCCTCTTGATGAACAGACCTTTACCAAACTTAGGCATGAGCTCAATATTCTTGATTCGCGCAATTTCTTTTAGATTGCACACATAGCTCATTTATATACCTTTGATCATATCTCTTTCATATGCTATGACTAATGTGTTTTTCAAGTGTATTTCAAACCAAGTCATAGGTATATTGAAAGGAAATTGGAGTCTTCGGCGAAGACAAAGGCTTCCACTCCGTAACTCATCCTTCGCCATCGCTCCAAGAAAAGGACCTTGTCTTTGGGGGAGAGAGTAAAAGCCCAAAGCAAAAGGATCGGACTTCGTCTTTGGTATAATCTTAACTCATTTACTTATGACCAAAGGGGAAGATAGTACTTCGATGGGCTCTAATGATTCCGTTTTTGGCGATTCATGCCAAAGGGGGAGAAAGTATGAGCCCAAAGCAAAAGGACCGCACCACCACCAATTTCAAAAACTTAGTGCTTTCCAAGAGTATTTTTCAATTGGTATCCTATTGTGTTCAAAAGGGGGAGAAAGTAGTATTTCAAAAATGGTATATCAAAACCCTCTTGAACACTAAGAGGAGGGTCTCATTTAGGGGGAGTTTTGTTAAGTCAAAGGAAGAGCATTTGAAACAGGGGGAGAAAATTTCAAATCTTGAAAATGCTTTGCAAACTCTTATTCATTTACCTTTGACTATTTGCAAAAGATCTTTGAAATGGATTTACAAAAAGAATTTGCAAAAACAAAACATGTGGTGCAAACGTGGTCCAAAATGTTATATAAGAAAGAAACAATCCATGCATATCTTGTAAGTATTTATATTGGCTCAATTCCAAGCAACCTTTACACTTACATTATGCAAACTAGTTCAATTATGCACCTCTATATTTGCTTTGGTTTGTGTTGGCATCAATCACCAAAAAGGGGAGATTGAAAGGGAATTAGGCTTACACCTAGTCCCTAACTAATTTTGGTGATTGAATTGCCCAACACAAATCTTTGGACTAACTAGTTTGCCCAAGTGTATAGATTATACAGGTGTAAAAGGTTCACACTCAGCCAATAAAAAGACCAAGTTTTGGATTCAACAAAGGAGCAAAGGGGCAACCGAAGGCACCCCTGGCCTGGCGCACCGGACTGTCCGGTGTGCCACCGGACATGTCCGGTGCACCAGGGGGACTCAGACTCAAACTCGCCACCTTCGGGAATTTCCAGAGGCACTCGCGCTATAATTCACCGGACTGTCCGGTGTACACCGGACAGTGTCCGGTGCGCCAAGGGAGGTCGGCCTCAGGAACTCGCCTGCTTCGGGAAACGCCAACGGCTAGTCCGCTATAATTCACCGGACTGTCCGGTGTGCACCGGACTGTCCGGTGCGACTCCGGAGCAACGGCTATCTCCGCGCCAACGGCTCTCTGCCACGCATTTAATGCGCGCTCTGCGCGCGCAGAGGGCAGGCTCGCCCATGCTGGCACACCGGACAGCAAACAGTACCTGTCCGGTGTGCACCGGACACCCAGGCGGGCCCACAAGTCAGAAGCTCCAACGGTCAGAATCCAACGGCAGTGATGACGTGGCAGGGGGCACCGGACTGTCCGGTGTGCACCGGACTGTCCGGTGCGCCATCGAACAGACAGCCTCCCAACGGCCACTTTTGGTGGTTGGGGCTATAAATACCTCAACCACCCCACCATTCATTGCATCCAAGTTTTCCACTTCCCAACTACTACAAGAGCTCTAGTATTCAATTCTAGACACACAAAAGAGATCAAATCCTCTCCAATTCCACACAAAGCCCTAGTGACTAGTGAGAGTGATTTGCCGTGTTCATTTGAGCTCTTGCGATTGGATTGCTTTCTCTCTCTCTTGATTCTTTCTTGTGATCAAACACTCACATTGTAATTGAGGCAAGAGGCACCAATTGTGTGGTGGCCCTTGCGGGAAGTTTGATTCCCAAGTGACTTGAGAAGAAAAGCTCACTCGGTCCGAGGGACTGTTTGAGAGAGGGAAGGGTTGAAAGAGACCCGGCCTTTGTGGCCTCCTCAACGGGGAGTAGGTTTGCAAGAACCGAACCTCGGTAAAACAAATCTGTGTGTCTCACTTCATTATTTACTTGCGATTTGTTTTGCGCCCTCTCTCGCGGACTCGTTTATATTTCTAATGCTAACCCGGCTTGTAGTTGTGTTTATATTTGTAAATTTCAGTTTCGCCCTATTCACCCCCCTCTAGGCGACTATCAGGGGCCATCAAGCTCGTTGATATTCTTTGAGCCTTTGATCATCAATTCAAAGCTCACAAAGTGTCCTATCACTTTCTCGGGAGACATTAGTGTGTATCTAGGATTACCACGAATTAATTGCACTTGTGTAGGGTTAAGGAAAACAAGTGATCTAAGAATAACCTTAACCATTTCGTGGTCATCCCATTTCTTGCTCCCGAGGTTGCGCACTTGGTTCACCAAGGTTTTGAGCCAGTTGTACATATCTTGTGGCTCCTCCCCTTGGCGAAGTCGGAAGCGACTGAGCTCCCCCTCGATCGTTTCCCGCTTGGTGATTTTGGTCACCTCGTCTCCTTCGTGCGTGGTCTTTAGCGTGTCCCAAATCTCCTTGGCATTTTTCAACCCTTGCACCTTATTATACTCCTCTCGACTTAGAGAGGCGAGGAGTATAGTTGAGGCTTGGGAGTTGAAGTGTTGGATTTGGGCCACTTCGTCCTCATCATAATCTTCATCCCTTATGGATGGTACCTGTGCACCAAACTCAACAACATCCCATATACTTTTATGGAGTGAGGTTAGATGAAATCGCATTAAATCACTCCACCTAGCATAATCTTCACCATCAAAGGTTGGTGGTTTGCCTAATGGGACGGAAAGTAAAGGCGTATGTTTAGGAATGCGGGGATAGCGTAAGGGGATCTTACTAAACTTCTTGCGCTCATGGCGCTTAGAAGTGACGGACGGCGCGTCGGAGCCGGAGGTGGATGGCGATGAGGTGTCGGTCTCGTAGTAGACCACCTTCATCATCTTCTTCTTCTTATCACCGCCTTGACGCGACTTGTGTGAAGGGGATTCCTTTTCCTTCCCCTTCCCTTTGTTGTAGGACTCTCCCGATGGAGCCTTCCCGTGGCTTGTAGCGGGCTTCTTGCCGGTCACCATATCCTTCTTGGCGTGATCTCCCGACATCACTTCGAGCAGTTAGGCTCTAATGAAGCACCGGGCTCCGATACCAATTGAAAGTCGCCTAGAGGGGGGGTGAATAGGGCGAATCTGAAATTTACAAACTTAATCACAACTACAAGCTGGGTTAGCGTTAGAAATATAAAACGAGTCCGAGAGAGGGCGCAAAACAAATCGTGAGCGAATAGAGAGTGTGACACAAGGATTTGTTTTACCGAGGTTCGGTTCTCTCAAACCGACTCCCCGTTGAGGTGGTCACTAAGATCGGGTCTCTTTCAACCCTTTCCCTCTCTCAAACGGTCCCTCGAACCGAGTGAGCTTCTTCTTCTCAATCAAACGGGAACAAACTTCATCGCAAGGACCACCACATAATTGGTGTCTCTTGCCTTGGTTACAATTGAGTTGATAGCAAGTAAGAACGAAAGAAAGAAGCAATCCAAGCGCAAGAGCTTGAAAGAACACAAACAAATCTCTCTCACTAATCACTAAAGCCTTGTGTGGAATTGGGAGAGGATTTGATCACTTGGGTGTGTCTAGAATTGAATGCTAGAGCTCTTGTATGTAGTTGGAAGATGGAAACTTGGATGCAATGAATGTGGGGGTGGTTGGGGTATTTATAGACTCAACCACCAAACTAGCCGTTTGGTGGAGGCTGCTGTCGCATGGCGCACCGGACAGTCCGGTGCGCCACCGGACACTATCCGGTGCGCCAGCCACGTCACCAGGCCGTTGGGTTCCGACCGTTGGGTTCCGACCGTTGGAGCTCTGTCTTGTGGGCCTGCCTGGCTGTCCGGTGGCTCACCGGACAAGTCCTGTAGATTGTCCGGTGTGCCACCCGCGCGTGCTCTGTCCTCTGCGCGCGCAGGCGCGCATTTAATGCGTTGCAGTCGACCGTTGCGCGCGAAGTAGCCATTGCTCCGCTGGCTCACCGGACGTGTGCACCAGACATATCCGATGAATTATAGCGGAGCGGATTCCCGAAGCTGTCGAGTTCAGAGCCGCTCTTCCTTGGGGCACCGGACAGTCCGGTGAATTATAGTGGAGCGCCTCTGCGTTTTCCCAAAGGTGAGGAGTTTAGCTTGGAGTCCCCTGGTGCACCGAACACAGTCCGGTGCGCCAGACCAGGGCAGCCTTCGGTTGTCCCTTGCTCTCTTTGTTTGAACCCCTTTCTTGGTCTTTTTATTGGCTTAGTGTGAACCTTTGGCACCTGTATAACTTATAGACTAGAGCAAACTAGTTAGTCCAATTATTTGTGTTGAGCAATTCAACCACCAAAATCAATTAGGAAATAGGTGTAAGCCTAATTACCTTTCAACTTCCATAAGGTCGGGCCCCCGGCAGAAGGTGGCAAAGGCCATGACAACGACAAGAAGGAGGGCAACAAGGCAGAGGAGTTCCCCGAGGTCCACGACTGCTTCATGATCTACGGTGGGCAAGTGGCGAACGCCTCGGCTCGGCACCGCAAGCAGGAGCGTTGGGAGGTCTGCTCGGTGAAGGTGGCGGCGCCAGTCTACCTAGACTGGTCCGACAAGCCCATCACCTTCGACCAAGGCGACCACCCCGACCGCGTGCCGAGCCCAGGGAAGTACCCGCTCGTTGTCGATCCCGTCATCGGCAACGTCAGGCTTACCAAGGTCCTCATGGATGGAGGCAACAGCCTCAACATCATCTACGCCGAGACCCTCGGGCTCTTGCAGATCGATCTGTCCACGATCTGGGACGGTGCGGCGCCCTTTCACGGGATCATCCCCGGGAAGCGCGTCCAGTCCCTTGGGCAACTCGATCTGCCCGTCTGCTTTGGGACTCCCTCCAACTTCCAAAAGGAAACCCTCACGTTCGAGGTGGTCGGGTTCCGAGGAACCTACCACGCAGTGCTGGGGAGACCATGCTACACCAAGTTCATGGCCGTCCCCAACTACACCTACCTCAAGCTCAAGATGCCGGGCCCCAACGGGGTCATCACCGTCGGATCCACGTACCGACACGCGTACGAATGCGACGTGGAGTGCGTGGAGTACGCTGAGGCCCTCGCCGAATCTGAGGCCCTCATCGCCGACCTGGAGAGCCTCTCCAAGGAGGTGCTAGATGCGAAGCGCCACGCCGGCAACTTCGAGCCAGCAGAGGCGGTTAAATCCATCCCTCTCGACCGCAGCAACGACGCCTCCAAGCAAGTCCGGATCGGCTCCGAGCTCGACCCCAAATAGGAAGCAGTGCTCGTCGACTTTCTCCGCGCGAACGCCGAGGTTTTTGCGTGGAGTCCCTCGGACATGCCTGGCATACCGAGGGATGTCGCCGAGCACTCGCTGGATATCCGAGCTGGAGCCCAACCCGTGAGGCAGCCTCTGCGCCGATTCGACGAAGAAAGGCACATAGCCATAGGCGAGGAGATCAACAAGTTGATGGCTGCAGGGTTCATCAAAGAGGTATTCCATCCCGAATGGCTAGCCAACCCTGTGCTTGTGAAAAAGAAAGGTGGGAAATGGAGGATGTGTGTAGACTACACTGGTCTAAACAAAGCATGTCCGAAGGTTCCCTACCCTCTGCCTCACATCGATCAAATCGTAGATTCCACTGCTGGGTGCGAAACCCTGTCATTCCTTGATGCCTACTCAGGGTATCACCAAATCAGGATGAAAGAGTCCGACCAGCTCGCGACCTCTTTCATCACACCTTTTGGCATGTACTGCTATGTTACTATGCCATTTGGTTTGAGGAATGCAGGCGTGACCTACCAAAGGTGCATGAACCACGTGTTCGGAGAGCACATTGGCCGAACGGTCGAGGCTTACGTCGATGACATCGTAGTCAAGACGAGGAAAGCCTCCGACCTCCTCTCTGACCTTAAAACGACATTCAAGTGTCTCAAGGCGAAAGGCGTAAAACTCAATCCCGAGAAGTGTGTCTTCGGAGTCCCCCGAGGCATGCTCCTGGGGTTCATCGTCTCCGAGCGGGGCATCGAGGCCAACCCGAAGAAAATCGCGGCCTTCACCAACATGGGGCCTATCAAGGACTTGAAAGGAGTACAGAGGGTCATGGGATGCCTTGCGGCTCTGAGCCGCTTCATCTCGTGCCTCGGCGAAAGAGGTCTACCCCTGTACCGCCTCTTAAGGAAGACCGAGCGCTTCACTTGGACCCCCGAGGCTGAGGAAGCCCTCGGGAACTTAAAGGCGCTCCTTACAAGCGCGCCCATCTTGGTGCCCCCCGCTGTCGGAGAAGCCCTCTTGATTTACGTAGCCGCAACCACTCAGGTGGTCAGCGCCGCGATCGTGGTCGAGAGACGAGAAGAAGGACATGCATTGCTCGTCCAGAGGCCGGTCTACTTCATCAGTGAAGTACTGTTGAAAGGGAAATGTGCCCTTGGGCCATTTCTGTAAGATTTTGGTGATTAAGTGCCCAACACACATTAAGAGAATGAGTATATGCCAAAGGGTGGACAAAGTGCAAATCAATACAAAGAATCAGAGAAAATACAATTGGAAAAGACTTGGCTCGAGCAGCCAAGACTCTGCTCAGTCTAGGTGCACCGGACTGTCCGGTGGTGCACCGAACAGCGTCCGGTGCGCCAGGCTGGCTCTGGTGAAAAGGCCGCTCTCGGGAATTCGTCGGCGACGTACGACTAAAAATTCACCGGACTGTCCGGTGAGCCAACGGTCGGCCGCGCAATCCGCGCGTAACGCGTGGCCGAGCCAACGGTCAGAAGGGGGAACCGGACTGTCCGGTGTGCACCGGACAGTGTCCGGTGCGCCAACGGCTCCAAACCTTCAACGGTCGTCTGCGCCAGAATAGGAAAGAAATCTGCACCGGACAGTGTCCGGTGGTGCACCGGACTGTCCGGTGCGCCAGTCGACAGAAGGCAAGAGTTGCCTTCCTGGAATGCTCTCAACGGCTCCTAGCTGCCTTGGGGCTATGAAAGGGACCCCTAGACGCATGGAGGATTACACCAAGCACACTTTGAGCATTCTTGATCATTCACACTTCGTTCTTGCGCACTCGCTTAACATTCTTAGTGATTTGAGCTCCGTTCTAGTGAGAACTTTGAGATATTCATTTGAGCTCAAGTCTTGACCGTGTGTGTGTGTGCGTATTGCTGTGAACTTGTGTGTGTTTCTCATCCCATCCTTACTTCCGTGTTCATTTGTGATCATCTTTTGTAAGGGCGAGAGACTCCAAGTTGTGGAGATTCCTCACAAACGGGATATAGTGAAAGGAAAAGAAATACCGTGGTATTCAAGTGGATCTTTGGATCACTTGAGAGGGGTTGATTGCAACCCTCGTCCGTTGGGACGCCACAACGTGGAGTAGGCAAGTGTTGGACTTGGCCGAACCACGGGATAAACCATTGTGCCTCTCTGTGTTGATCTTTTTGTGGTTATTGTGTTTCACAAGAACTCCTCTCTAGCCACTTGGCTTTATTGCTCTAACACCTAATCAAGGTTGTGGCATTAAGTTTCAAGTTTTTACAGGATCACCTATTCACCCCCCTCTAGGTGCTCTCAATTGGTATCAGAGCCGTTCTCTTCAATAAAGGAACTAATCGCCCGAAGAGATGGATCCTAAGGGAAAGGGGATGGTGGTCAACGACAATGAGAAGGAGTCCATCTTCAACGAGCCAAGGGACGACAAAGTCAATGACTCTGGCTCAAGCCAAAAGAAGAAAGATGGAAAGAAGAAGAGGCGCATCAGGAAGGTTGTCTACTACGACAGCGACGAATCCTCCTCTTCTCAAAAGGACGACGAATATGAGAAGAAAAAGAAAACGGTTAACTCGAACTTTTCTTTTGATTACTCTCGTATTCCGCATAATTCCAATGCTCATTTGCTTTCTATTCCACTTGGTAAACCTCCTCACTTTGATGGAGAGGACTACGAATTTTGGAGTCACAAAATGCGTAGTCATTTGTTCTCTCTTCATCCAAGTATATGGGAGATAGTAGAAAATGGAATGCAATTTGATAGTTTGGATAATTCTATGTTTATCAATGAACAAATCCATAAGAATGCACAAGCTACTACTGTTCTTCTAGCATCCTTGTGCTGGGAAGAATACAATAAGGTGAGCGGCTTGGATAATGCCAAGCAGATCTGGGACACCCTCAAGATCTCACATGAGGGGAACGACGTTACCATGCTCACCAAGATGGAGTTGGTGGAAGGCGAACTAGGAAGGTTCGCAATGATCAGGGGGGAGGAGCCAACCCAAACGTACAACAGGCTCAAGACCCTCGTCAACAAAATAAGGAGCTATGGAAGCACGCGATGGACGGACCACGACGTCGTCCGACTTATGCTAAGGTCCTTCACCATACTTGATCCTCATCTTGTTAACTCTATTAGTGAGAATCCTAGGTACATCAAGATGACGCCCGAAGAAATACTTGGGAAGTTTGTGAGCGGGCGAATGATGATCAAGGAGGCAAGATACATTGATGAGGCGCTAAATGGCCCAATCCATGAGCCTCAAGCCATTGCTCTCAAGGCAACAAGTAGCAGGGAGACACTACCTAGCAAGGTGGCACAAGTTGAGGCGGCCGGGCTAAATGAAGATGAAATGGCCTTCATCATCAAGCGCTTCAAGACGGCGCTCAAAGGTCGCAAGGAGCACCCCAACAAGAGCAAGACGAAGGGGAAGCGCTCCTGTTTCAAGTGTGGTAAGATTGGTCACTTTATTGCTAACTGTCCCGATAATGATAGTGACCAAGAACAAGGGAAGAGCGGAAAGTGGGAAAAAAAAGAAGACCTACAGGAAGGCTAAGGGCGAGGCACACCTTGGCAAGGAGTGGAACTCGGATTGTTCATCGTCCGACTCCGACGACGAAGGACTCGCCGCCTCGGCCTTCAACAAATCGTCCCTCTTCCCCAACGAGCATCACACATGCCTCATGGCAAAGGAGAATAAGGTAAATACTAGAAGTACTATCACATATGCTTCTTCAAGTGATGATGAAATAGACTATGCATGTTTATTCAAAGGATTAGATAGAACTAAAATTGATAAGATCAATGAGTTGATTGATGCTTTAAATGAGAAAAATAGACTTTTAGAAAAGCAAGAAGATCTTTTATATGAAGAGCATGATAAATTTGTAAGTGCGCAAAATTCTCTTGCCTTAGAAGTTAAAAGAAATGAAGTGCTTTCTCATGAATTGTCTACATGCCATGAATCCATTTCTAGCTTAAAGAGTATCAATGATGACTTGAATGCTAAGTTAGAAATAGCTAATAAATCAACCTCTTGTGAAGAACATGTTGTGGTTTGCAATAGGTGTAAGGATTTTAATGTTGATGCTTGTAGTGAACACCTAGTTGCCATTTCTAAATTAAATGATGAAGTGACTAGTCTTAATGCTCAACTTAAGACTAGCAAAAATGAATTCGATAAATTAAAATTTGCAAGGGATGCCTACACGATTGGTAGACGCCCCTCAATTAAGGATGGGCTTGGCTTTAAGAGGGAAGCCAAGAACCTAACAAGTCATAAGGCCCCCATCTCCACCAAGGAGAAAGGGAAGGCACCTATGGCTAATAGTGCTCAAAATAATCATGCATTTAATTATGATAGGAAATTTTCTAGAAATGTTCATCATGATAGGAGTTGTAATGCTTATGATTCAAATGCAATGTTTGCTTCAAGTTCATCCTATGTGCATGGTAGAGATATGCCTAGGAAAAATGTCTTTCATCATATGCCTAGAAGAAATGTTGCTCATGTTCCTAGGAAAATAGTTAATGAACCTTCTACCATTTATCATGCCTGCAATGCTTCGTTTGCAATTTGTAGAAAGGATAAGAAGGTGATTGCTAGGAAATTAGGGGCAAAATGCAAGGGAGATAAAACTTGCATTTGGGTCCCTAAGGATATTTTCACTAACCTTGTAGGACCCAACAAGAGTTGGGTACCTAAGACCCAAGCCTAAATTGCCTTGCAGGTTTATGCATCCGGGGGCTCAAGCTGGATTATCGACAGCGGATGCACAAACCACATGACGGGGGAGAAGAAGATGTTCACCTCCTACGTCAAGAACAAAGATTCCCAAGATTCAATCATATTCGGTGATGGGAACCAAGGCAAGGTTAAAGGTCTAGGAAAAATAGCAATTTCATCCGAGCATTCCATTTCTAATGTGTTTTTAGTAGAATCGCTCGAATATAATCTGTTGTCTGTTAGTCAACTTTGTAATATGGGTTATAATTGCTTATTCACAAATGTAGATGTGTCTGTCTTTAGAAGAAGTGATGGATCATTAGCTTTTAAGGGTGTACTAGACGACAAACTTTATTTAGTTGATTTTTCAAAAGAGGAGGCCGGTCTAGATGCATGCTTAATTGCTAAGACTAGCATGGGCTGGCTGTGGCATCGCCGTTTAGCACATGTGGGGATGAAGAACCTTCACAAACTTCTAAAGGGAGAACATGTGTTAGGTCTAAGAAATGTGACTTTCGAAAAAGATAGACCTTGTGCAGCTTGTCAAGCAGGTAAACAAGTGGGAAACGCTCATCACAACAAGAACGTGATGACCACATCAAGACCCCTAGAGTTGCTGCATATGGACCTCTTCGGACCCGTCGCCTACCTTAGCATCGGGGGAAGTAAGTATGGTTTAGTAATTGTTGATGATTTTTCTCGCTTCACTTGGGTATTCTTTTTGTAGGATAAAACTGAAACCCAAGGGACCCTCAAGCGTTTCCTAAGGAGAGCTCAAAATGAGTTTGAGCTCAAGGTGAAAAAGATAAGGAGCGACAACGGGTCCGAGTTCAAGAATCTTCAAGTGGAGGAGTTCCTTGAGGAGGAAGGAATCAAGCACGAGTTCTCCGCTCCCTACACACCACAGCAAAACGGTGTGGTAGAGAGGAAGAACAGGACGCTCATTGACATGGCGAGGACGATGCTTGGAGAGTTCAAGACGCCCAAGCGGTTTTGGTCGGAAGCCGTGAACACGGCTTGCCACGCCATAAACCGGGTCTACCTTCATCACCTCCTCAAGAAGACTTCGTATAAGCTTCTAACCGGTAACAAACCCAACATTTTGTACTTTCGTGTATTTGGGAGCAAATGTTATATTCTAGTGAAGAAAGGTAGAAATTCTAAGTTTGCTCCCAAAGCTGTAGAAGGGTTTTTGTTAGGTTATGACTCAAATACAAAGGCGTATAGGGTCTTCAACAAATCATCGGGTTTGGTTGAAGTCTCCAGCGACGTTGTATTTGATGAGACTAATGGCTCTCCAAGAGAGCAAGTTGTTGATCTTGATGATATAGATGAAGAAGATGTTCCAACGGCCGCTATACGCACCATGGCAATTGGAGATGTGCGACCACAAGAACAAACGGAGCAAGATCAACCTTCTTCCTCAACAATGGTGCAACCCCCAACTCAAGACGATGAACAGGTTCATCAAGAAGAGGCATGTGATCGAGGGGGAGCACAAGATGATCACGTTATGGAGGAAGAAGCACCTCAAGCCCCTCCAACTCAAGTTCGAGCGACGATTCAAAGGAATCATCCCGTCGACCAGATATTGGTGATATTAGCAAGGGAGTAACTACTCGCTCTAGATTAGTTAATTTCTGTGAGCATTACTCTTTTGTCTCTTCTATTGAGCCTTTCAGGGTAGAAGAGGCCTTGCTAGATCCGGACTGGGTGTTGGCCATGCAGGAGGAGCTCAACAATTTCAAGAGAAATGAAGTTTGGACACTGGTGCCACGTTCCAAGCAAAACGTTGTGGGAACCAAGTGGGTGTTCCGCAACAAACAGGATGAGCCCCGGGGTGGTGACAAGGAACAAGGCACGACTTGTGGCAAAAGGTTATGCCCAAGTCGCAGGTTTGGACTTTGAGGAGACTTTTGCTCCTGTGGCTAGGTTAGAGTCAATTCGCATATTGTTAGCCTATGCCGCTCACCATTCTTTCAGGTTGTTCCAAATGGATGTGAAGAGCGCTTTCCTTAACAGGCCAATCAAGGAGGAGGTGTACGTAGAGCAACCCCTGGATTTGAGGATTAACGGTACCCCGACCACGTGTGTAGGCTTTCTAAGGCGCTCTATGGACTTAAGCAAGCCCCAAGAGCATGGTATGAATGCCTTAGAGACTTTTAAATTGCTAATGCTTTCAAGGTTGGGAAAGCCAATCCAACTCTTTTTACTAAGACTTGTGATGGTGACTTATTTGTGTGCCAAATTTATGTCGATGACATAATATTTGGTTCTACAAACCAAAAGTCTTGTGAAGAGTTTAGCAGGGTGATGACTCAAAAGTTCGAAATGTCGATGATGGGCACTTTCATCTCCCAAACGAAGTACACGCAAGACTTGATCAAGCGGTTTGGGATGAAGGATGCCAAGCCCGCAAAGACTCCAATGGGAACTGACGGACACGTCGACCTCAACAAAGGAGGTAAGTCCGTTGATCAAAAAGCATACCGGTCTATGATAGTTTCCTTGCTTTACTTATGTGCTAGTAGACCGGATATTATGCTTAGTGTATGCATGTGTGCTAGATTTCAATCTGATCCAAGGGAGTGTCACTTAGTGGCTGTGAAGCGAATTCTTACATATTTAGTTGCTACGCCTTGCTTCGGGATCTGGTATCCAAAGGGGTCTACCTTTGACTTGATTGGATATTCAGACTCCGATTATGCTGGATGCAAGGTCGATAGGAAGAGTACATCAGGGACGTGCCAATTCTTAGGAAGGTCCCTGGTGTCGTGGAGCTCTAAGAAACAAACTTCTGTTGCCCTATCCACCGCTGAGGCCGAGTATGTTGCCGCAGGACAGTGTTGCGCGCAACTACTTTGGATGAGGCAAACCCTCCGGGACTTTGGCTACAATCTGAGCAAAGTCTCACTCCTATGTGATAACTAGGTATATACCCGTGCGTTGCAACGGGTGGCACGGACAGTAAATGGATGGGAATGCAGTGGAATGGCATAGTTGATATAGTGCAATGAATGACATAGTTGATATAGTGCACTAACAGTCTTTTGACCAACAACAAACCAATTGAGAACGCGGTGGAAGACAAACTATATCGGCAACATAGCAGAAACTCCTAGTCTGTGTTCCTGGCCTCTGGACAGTCAGGGGCTGACCGCTAAAGATTGTGAAAAGATTAGCCGCCAATATATCTGCAGTAGCTGAGGAGAAAATAAAAGACATTCAACAAAGCATTACCGCACAGCCTGAGCAATGAAGTTGCTAACAACACGGCCATCATCAATGTTCATCCTAGGCCCATAGGTGTTGAAAATCCTGGCAATCCGGATTTCTACAGACATAGATGATAAACACTGTTAAGAAAAAAAATCATAAGCCCAGAGTTATCACATAACAAAGAGGACTATGAGCTACTAATATTGAAGTTTAAGTGAAAGATGAAGTGTTACCAATGCCATGCTGCTTGTGATAGTCAAACATCAACGTCTCAGCTACACGCTTACCCTCATCATAACAACTCCTAACACCTGATAGAAAAAAAGTTAAATAAAACTGTAAGAGAACTTGAAAGATAATTTATGAAAAACCAAAGCAAATAAATTTCAAATTTCAGATGAACAAATTTACCAATCGGATTAACATTGCCCCAGTAGGCCTCAATTTGAGGATGCTCAAGTGGATCACCATAAACTTCAGAGGTTGATGTCAACAAAATCCTGCAATTCAAAAATAAATTCAGTAACTGAGTTTTTCACATGAGGCGCTGGAAGAATCAATGGCATGATGAACACTGACCTAGCTCCAACTCTCTTTGCAAGTCCTAGCATGTTCAGGGTACCAATAACATTTGTCTTGATGGTCTGTTACAGACAATCACAAACACCAATATCAGGAAAAACTATGAAAATATACCACCTCTCATGCAGCAGAGATCTAGCATACCTTAACAGAGTTGTGCTTGTAGAATATTGGTGAAGCAGGGCAAGCAAGGTGATAGATTTGGTCAACTTCCACAAGAAGCGGCTCGGTGACATCTAAAACAAATAGAAAGAATTTACAGAATCAGTGCCTAACTCATGAACTAAAACCTAATTGGTTCTGATTCCAAAGAAATCAACAATACTTGTACCAAAAATCCATATGTATTAGGAACAGAACTGAAACAAATTCTAATTCCAACAAAAACAAGGAACTGTAATTTCTATATTTAACTCTGTCTCCATAGCAACCAATAATGTTTAAGAACAACTTCATACTGCCACCACAAATTCCAATATAACTTATGTATATTTATGTCATCAACATTGCTATAGTAACACATTTTCAACAAATGAACATACAGATATACAAGAAGTTTTTTTGCAAAAGGGATGACATGGAAACCAGAAAAATTATTGCTTTATAGGAGTAAAGAAAAGAAAAGACATGGGGTACCTTTTTGGGTGTTCGGTCCTTGTCACCTAGAACCTGCTCAAGTGTAAAAACAACGAATAAATCACATTGAACTGAAGATAACTCATTAAAAGGAGCATTGTTGTGCAAACAACACAGATTGGGTAGTATTAGGCTTCAAAAATCATTGCTTTCTATTCAAAAGTATGTGTTACATTCATAGCCAACTAAGAAGGTCATTGTTTGAAACAGCAGCGCAAGTAGATAAAAACAAGATTCTTCTAACACTTTGAGTAATTGGATATTAGCTCACTGTGGTTCTAAAAATCATTATAAATTAAAATATTAAATCTAGGTCACCTCAAATTTAACTGAACCATCATTGAGCTTCTGTTTCACTTCCCTGTAAATTTTAGGTGTCTGTGCCGCTGTGCGTTGCAATGGCTCAAATATTAGTGCACGACGATTACATGAAAACGAACAAGACATCATTTAAGTTGGTATGTTAAACTACATGCACACTGATGGGAATACAAGATAGTGAAACATATTTCAGATACAAAAATAAACGGCAATGTTTCCCTCTAAGAAAAATAGTGAGCAAATGCGGAACATGCATGTTTTCTAATTAGTAGGGTCTGTGTCTTGATGAATGATAATATGGCGCTAATCACCAAAAGCAAGACATGGTGTTCAATGAGACTTCTTCAGAACATTCACCTTAATATACTTCTTGGCGTTGTCCTATGCAGCACATTGTTGGAAGTAGAGATGGCAATTTGTCCAAAGCAGAAATCTCCATAAACCTTAGAACAAGAAAACACATTGAAGTGCACAGAGAGAGTAGAAGGCAAAGCACGCACCTGCACTCCAAAAATCAGGGCACCAGCAAGAACGCTAGAAAGAGTCTCGATGCCAAAGAGGTTCCAACAATGAGGGAGTCAGCATGACCAGAGCACCCCGAGGAATCATCTCATTGATGGAAGCATCAGTGCAAATCTTCACATAGGTTGCATAGTCGGGCTTGCCTGTTCCCTCCATCAACCCAAGAATGGTATTGAACTGCCTGTGAACCTCCTCCACCATCTTTAGGGCGACACTTCCAACACTATGTACTGGATAAAATAAGTAGATGAGCTAAGCGATTATCAATGAACTGGATAAAATAAAATGTTATTCATTTATTGCTTATACTGGCCTTGTTGGAGTATATAGTCCAGTTCATGAGTAGTTCAGAAAGCATGGATCCCAGCAGGCCAAATAGAGCTCCAGAAGCACCAACGGAGATGTAGCTGTTCCGTAGGAAGAGTGCAGACAACACGCTGCCACCAAAACCAGATAGTAGGTATATTGCACCAATGCGAACTTGCAAGCAGGAAAAACAGTGTCAGTGAAATGACCATGAAGGACGAATGGCTGGAACACTTAACTGAAATGAATGGTTGGATCGATATTGGTGTACCATGAAAATGATTTTAAAAGCTTACCAAATCCAAATTGCTGCTCAAGGCGGATTCCAATAAATAGCAAACTTAGCATGTTCACAACCAAATGGATTAGGCCAGCATGGAGCCAGTTGCAGTCTGCTTGTCCTTCATCTGCTCTACATTGTCCTGTACCCCCTGCTGCCACATCCTAATCTGCACCTCGATCACCCTCTGCTCCTCCTATCTAAAACTCCCAACTCCAACATTGTCCTGTACCCCCTGCCCGCTCGTCACCGTGAATCGCAGACCCTCAATCCCCTCGATCTCGCTAAGATGCATCTTCTCGCCAGGGATTGTACCTGCGCCGATGGAGGAAGGGGTGCTGGTGAAGTCTGTTGCCCTTGAGGAGGAGGGGAGGTTGCGGACGTCTATCTCGCGTGAACTCCTCTCTCTTCGGGTCATGGCGGTGGTGCGCATGTGGAGCACCACGACTACGTAAAGTTTTCCCCTGTAATAAAAATGAAACATTGTACCTGAATGCTAGCATGACTACACAAGTAGAAATCAAACTCAGTAGGTGTGGTTGAGCAGAAACCAGAACTCTGTACTTGGTGATTTCAAGCCAGTCCATTGATGCCACCACCTGCACAATTTGAATGTTTGAAGTTAGCAACATGATAACTTATTTTTGCATAGTACAGATTGCACCAAATTACGAGCATGAATATCACATTATAAGTAGATCATACAACTGAATTATGATTAATAAAGAAGAAACTAACATCAGAGTTATAAGAAGAAATTAACAGCAGCAATGGATGATGCAGAGTCCTCTCCTGGTGGGGGGGGGTGTGTGACATCTGCGCCAAAGATGATTGTTGAGAGTTATAAGAATTATGATTGAAGGATGACCATCCTTGATGCTGATTTAAATGCAAACAGAGATATTCTCTGGGTTTACTAATGAATCCATATTTTCTTAAGGCAAGGAAACTAAGGTAATAGTAGGAAAACAAAGTCAGTCAGTATTAGACTGCTCATTACCTGGAGCTTGGCCTCTTCCCATGTTAACCCAACTCCTTTGCCTAGAATTTGCCTACCAATTTGTACCTGAGCATAAGATTCTTCCCCAACTAAACCATCTGCTGGAGATGGGCAGGCTTGAAAAACTAAGTTATATCCCTCAATTGTGCACTGCAGTGTATTTTTATATACATCATAAGGTCTGCTTCATGAAAGAGTATGCAGTCAATAATCAACAAATCTAGCTAGACTTACAAGTTCCTTGAGAGGAGTGACAGAATCTCATGTTTTTCTGGAATTGTTCTAGTCTCTCGTGATCTTGTCTGTCTAAAAGCAATACTAATGAAGTAATAATATAGGCCGTCGCTGGCTCTACAAATTCTTACGGCCATTTTTAACATATTCATTATATAGTGATTAATTTTTTATTCCTACTATTAATATATGGTCCAATTTTCTCGTAGAAAAGTCCTACCAGCAGCAAATCAATCTGCAACAGTCACATGCATACTATGAAATGTTCAAAGATCAATAGAAAAATATGAACTCCTGTACACAATGGGCATTGTACATAAAACAAAAAAATGTGAAATATTATTGCAGAGTAAAACTGAAGCCCCAAGATGGTAACAAAGGCACATCACCCAATCCTGAGTTTCAACAAAACTTAAAAAAATGAACAGGAAGTACCTCATTACAATTAATAGAACCATTCTGAGAATCTATAGGCATAAAGTCTTTTTACTGTCTTCTGAAGAACATGATTCGCAATGCAACTTAGAGAGAGAGAGAGAGACTGCCTTTACTTCTTTGACTTGTGCTAAACTAAAGTGTACAGATATATTCTTTAATACTCACAGGACAGCAACCTTGCATATGTTAGCTAGGTCTAAAAATTGTGTGAGACCATCCATAGGTCAATTTCACACTCTCTCGCTGCTATACTCAACTTATGAGATAAGGATCACAACCTAATGTGCCAGTTGCTTACTAATGAAACTAAAGAGAAATTGATGAATTGATTATGATGGATCTTTAAAAAAATGGAATAAGACAGGCCCAACCAATTGCTTGACAGCACAGGCACATCAGGTTCAAGAAGGCAGATCGGATTGGAGCTAGAAAGAGCGAACAAGGGGTGTCACACCTACTGCTGGAGTGGCCTCCGACACCTCCGTCTCGTCGATCACCAGCTCGGTGTACTCACGCAGCGCGATCTCACGGATGTTGTCCGGATCCTTGGAGACCAGCAGCAGGCCGCCCGGCGGCGCCCCGTGCAAAATAAAATGAAGATTTTGATGAGATACTGTACAAACTACAAAGTGCAAAATAAAATGAAGTAAAATGTTGGTATGAAGAGTTTTACTAATACCGTGACAGAGTAGGAGTTTTATGTCAATATTAAAATTTGGGATGAAAACTCAAAGTACAACCCAAGGGTTTACTTAAAAATCATTTATCCAGCTAAGCAAGAAGAACATTCTACATTGCTATAGTAGACAGAGAGGCTTCTGTATTTGCAATAATATTTTAAGTTTCATATTCATTTTGTTTGTTGTAATAGTAAGCTGCAGAAATACCAGTGCCATTAAACTGATCCTACGTGATTGTGATTGTCAGGGGGCAACAAGACCTAATTGTGCACATGAATCATGTAAATCCAATGAGGCAGCAATGGTGCAGTACGCAGAAAACTAAACCCATCTCATTTTTTCAGTATGATAAATTGGAAAAAAACCTAGGATTCTCTTGTGTATTAGCAAGTGATTACAAACAAATGCACACATGTTGACGGCAATTTATATGAGTCACAAACAGAAGCACTAAAATGACTCACAAACAGAAGCACATGAACTCATCGAACCTGGATATAGTCTTCCTGACCATCTCAAACAACGGCGAGCACACCCGGCGCAGTAATCGGCCCATAAACTCCTGAAACATAGGATCTCCGTGTTGTGCGTGCCCATGGATCACACCAGCCATAGCACCACCCCTCAGTCCCCGGCATCCATCAACCAGAACAGCCATTAGGCGCATTCTCACTGCAGGCTCAGCAAGCCACACTGCAAGACGGCGCAGTGAAAGGTAATTACTGGACACACCTGAATCAGATCCAGGTGTGGGAATTGGATTCAATGAGTACGATTCCAGAACAGTCAGCAGCTTGTAATAATCAGAGAGCTCCTCCTGGAGCGTCTAGCAGAATGTCTGGGTAATAGTGCCCACCTCAGTGGCAGCATCTGAGGGCGAGCGACTTATGTTGTCACAAACAGTAGCTTTCTGGAACCTGTTTATAATTGTCCTTTAGGCCAACCTTAGTAGCAGAAAAAAATATTGTATCTCACATATTGATGATGTTGCACTTGAACATGAGGTTTGGAAATCAATCGCAATGGCTGTGCGGAAATATGTAATGTTTTTCTTGACACACTTTGTCTAGAGACATATTTTCTATATAGCTATGGGAAAGAGGGGTCGAAATGAAGATTTTTGATGAGATACTGTACAAAGTGCAAAATAAAATGAAGTAAAATGTTGGTATGAAGCATTTTACTAATACCATGACAGAGTAGGAGTTTTATGTCAATATTAAAATTTGGGATGAAAACTCAAAGTACAACCCAAGGGTTTACTTAAAAATCATTTATCCAGCTAAGCGGTAGGTTCGGTGCAAAAATCAGAAGTAACAATTAGCCATCAAATTCACACCTTTCTTCTTCTTTGTCCCATCTTGAAACTGCTGTCATCAACACCAATAGTAATTCTCAGGTAATCAAAAGTTACAAACGTGAAACAACAGAGAAATAAGATAAATCCCAACAGAGGAACTGATAAACGCAGAGTCATGAACCAATATCTTACATGGAATATTTGCCAACTGTTTAAGATGGAGTCTCAAGAGATTAGATACATTTCCTGCATCTTGTTTGCGCAGGTCAAGGCAAAATTCATTTTTGACTCCGTTTTCCTGCAGGAAGCAGATAGCTTGATCATATAAGTACACATTCTGAGGCAACAAAAATAAAGAGCAGTCCAATAATTCCATTAAACATAAACATCATATGTCCTTAGAAACTAATTTTTTTCGTTTGAATTCTAGCCCGATGAATGCCTTATAGGACTGTGACAAGGTTGTATTTTTTAAGCACCGATAATTAGCCATCAAACATTAGACAAGGTTGTATTTTTTAAGCACCGGGAAGGCAGCAACATTTGAGGGGAGGGAGGGAAGGGGGTGGACTCCTGGCGACGGCCTGGCACCAGCACCGATGATGGATTTTTGGAGTGTGGGGCGTAGGGCCGGTCGTGCGGGAGCGAGGCGGCCAAGGCCTTATAGGCGACGAGGCAACGCTCGGAGCAGAACTTGCGCGCCTCCTCGAGGTCGTAGACGCGGTGCTCGCTGAGGGCGATGTGGAAGCGGGGCCCCGTGGCGGCGGCGGAGGAGGAGGGGAGAGGGTTGGGGCACGCGGGGTTGCCGCAGGCGTCCGAGATGGTGCGCTCGGTGACGACGTCGTCGTAGTCGGCGCTGGAGAGGAGCACGGAGGCGGCCGCGTGGATGAGGGCCTCGCTGGACACCGCGGCGCCGTCGAGGAGCGCCATCTGGACGCGGAGCACTGCCGAGGCGACCGTTCGCGGCGCCATCGCCCTTTCCTGCACCGGAGGCACCGGGGCACCCCACACCGGGCCAGTCGTCGCTCCTCCCCAGGGGCGCCGACAGCGTGCGCAGCCTCTGCAGCTCCGGTAGTGGCAAGGTCGCCAACAACGAATGTGGCTCCACGCCGTGTCAGGTAGACGGGCTTGGGCAGAGACGGACGACGAGCACGGTGGCGAGGTCCAATAAGGGAGGAGGCTGTTCCACGCGGGCGCCATCGCGAGCGGGGGAGCAGACGGATCCGGCGCGGCGCAGACTGATGACGGCAATCTCAGGCGGAGGGAGGAGCGGATTGCGTGGCGTGCGGGCGGCGCGGACGTTTGCGGCTGGGGTGGGGTTCGCGTAGGCACGGCGCGGACGTTTGCGGCTGGGGTGGGGTTCGCGTAGGCACGGCGCGCGGAGGTTTCTGCGCGGTTGTTCCGCGGGCGTAGGGAGGCGGCCGTTCCGCGCCATGGCTGGCGGCGTGGGCGCGGAATCCGCGGCGGTCGTGGCGGCGCGCAGGATGCATTGGTCCGGATTTTGCGGCTGATGCGGCGGTTCGAAGGTCGTTGCGGGAGCGAGGTCGGCGGCGCGCGCGGGAGGCTGGCGCGTGGGCGTGCGGGAGCGGCGGTTTCGCTGCGCGTGGGCGTGCGGGAGCGGGGGCAGTCTACAGTTCGCTCTTAATAGTTGTAGAGATGAGAGTGCTATCCGCATGGCGGATAATCCTGTTGAACACAGCCGCACAAAGCACATAGACATCCAACATCACTTTTTGAGAGACCACCAGCAAAAGGGAGATATCGAAGTGTTTTATGTCAGCACCGAGAACCAGCTAGCCGATATCTTTACCAAGCCTCTAGATGAGAAGACCTTTTGCAGGCTGTGTAGTGAGCTAAATGTCTTAGATTCGCGGAACTTGGATTGATTTGTAGCATACATGTGTCTTATAATTTGATCATGTTCATTTATGCATTTTGTTATGTATTTGTGGTGTTCAAGTTGTACAAACACACCCCGAACCTCACAAGTCCATTTGCAAGTGCTGCACATATTTAGGGGAGACATGCTACAACTTGACTCTTTGGGACTAACCATGTGCTTGAGTGTTCTTAAATTAGTCTCAAAGGTGGATTGAAAGGGAAAGATGGACTTGGACCATGAAAGACTTCCACAACACTCCGATGAGAGGGTAACTTACTCCAAGTTCATCTCCGTGTCTCTTATTGCCTTTTGCTCTTAATTGACAATTTTGGTGAGGCAATGAGGTTTAAGGGCCAAAAATGATCCTGTTTTGGTGCTTGATGCCAAAGGGGGAGAAATTAAGGGCCAAAGCAACAAATGGATCAGCTACCACTTGAGAATTTTGAAAATAGTAGAGTTAGGAGTTTTGATTTGTCAAAATTCTAAAATGTCTCTTTTTTGTCAAAAGTTAGTCTCTTGTGGGGAGAATGTTTGATTATGGGAAATAGGGGGAGTTTTTGAATCAGTGATCAATTTCTCATGGAATACCTTTCTCTATGCCTCAACAAGTGAATTTGACTTAGAGATAGGAAATTGAGTTTGATTTGCAAAAACAAACCAAGTGGTGGCAAAGAATGATCCAAATATGCCAAATTTGAATCAAAACACATTTGTGTTCTCATTTGCATTGATGTTGCACTTCTTTTAGTTGCTTTTTGTTGTGTTGGCATAAATCACCAAAAAGGGGGAGATTGAAAGGGAAATGTGCCCTTGGGCCATTTCTATAAGATTTTGGTGAGTATATGCCAAAGGGTGGACAAAGTGCAAATCAATACAAAGAATCAGAGAAAATACAATTGGAAAAGACTTGGCTCGAGCAGCCAAGACTCTGCTCAGTCTGGGTGCACCGGACTGTCCGATGGTGCACCGGACGGTGTCCGGTGGTGCACCGGACGGTGTCCGGTGCGCCAGGCTGGCTGTGGTGAAAAGGCCGCTCTCGGGAATTCGTCGGCGGCGTACGGCTAAAAATTCACCGGATTGTCCGGTGAGCCAACGGTCGGCCGCGCAATCCGCGTGTGACGCGTGGCCGAGCCAACGGTCAGAAGGGGGGCACCGGACTGTCCGGTGCGCCAACGGCTCCAAACCTTCAACGGTCGGCTGCGCCAGAATAGGAAAGAAATCCGCACCGGACAGTGTTCGGTGGTGCACCGGACTGTCCGGTGCGCCAGTCGACAGAAGGCAAGAGTTGCCTTCCTGGAATGCTCCCAACGGCTCCTAGCTGCCTTGGTGAAAGTTCCCTTTGACCCGGGAACAGGATCTGGATGTCGCCTAGAGGGGGGGGGGGTGAATAGGCGAATAAAACTTTTTACTTTAAAACTCAAATTCTTACTCTACTCGAAGACTTAGTACGCAGTGGAGTGAGAAGACTCTTCGAGTAGGTTGCAGCGGAATAGAAGATTCTGTCTCAAAATGTCCTGCACTTCAAATAAAGCTTATACCACAGATAAGTATTGAAGTGCAGATATAACGACGAGTAAGACAGAGAGTCAGGATACAATACAGAACAGAGCACACAGACGCAAGGATTTATCCCGAGGTTCGGCCAAGCCTGAAATGCTTGCCTAGTCCTCGTTGGAGTTAGCCACACCTGGGCTTGGAGTCTATTTCAACTCCTTCCTCCGTTTGCTCAGATCTGTCAATATGACAGATAGAGCCTTTCACTATTGAGATGGGTTACAACAACACCGTGGCTGCTTACAAACTTCTCGGCAGCACCTCGGTAGAGTAACAATACGCTCAAGACCTTGCTCTAGCTCTTAGCAGCTCTTTTCCACTCTCTAAAGGCTTATAGCTGTGCCTTCTACACAAACTATAGAGTTACACACAAGAGGGAGAGTGAGAATTGATCCGAGTGATGTCTACACTTGTTGGCTGCACTTCTTTTTTGCTTGAGGCGCCTAGGGGTCCCTTTTATAGGCACAAGGGACCTAGGAGCCGTTGGAAGCAATCCAGGAAGGCAAATCTTGCCTTCTGTTGGGTGGAGCACCGGACAGTCCGGTGCACACCGGACACTGTCCGGTGTCCGATTTCTTTCCTTCTATGGCGAAGCCGACCGTTGGCAGTCTTGGAGCCGTTGGCGCACCGGACAGTCCGGTGCCTCCATATGACCGTTGGCTCGGCCACGTGTCCCGCGCAGATCGCGCGGCCGACCGTTGGCCCGGCCGACCGTTGGCTCACCGGACAGTCCGGTGCACACCGGACAGTCCGGTGAATTTTAGCCGAACGTCGCCGACGAATTCCCGAGAGCGGCCTTTTCACCAGATTTAGCCTGGCGCACCGGACACTGTCCGGTGCACCACCGGACACTGTCTGGTGCACCACCGGACAGTCCGGTGTACCAGACTGAGCAGAACCTTGGCTGTACACAGCCAAGCCTTTGTACCTCGTTCCTTTTCTTCTTCTTTCTGTTTCTATCACTTAGACAAGTATATTAGTACACTAAAACCAATGTACCAAGTCTAGAAACATACCTTCACTTAATTATTACATCCATAGCATTTCACATGCTTGAGCTTTGATGTTGGACTCATAAATCATCAAGTCGGCTTGACTAGATCTGGATTGACATTTCTTAGCTCCAACGTCCTGCAAAGATCACATAGAACATCTCCAAACATAGGAACAACCCAAACTAAAGATCAAGGTGAACTTAGCTCTTTTGGGCTGCTTCCAGTTCTGGTTTTGACATTTGTTCTCCTTCTAGTGACCTTGATCTCCTTCTTAGAGCTTGGTCTTGAGCCTTATGACTTACACCACATAACTGTAGCTGTTACCTCATTGGTTGTAAGTCACGTCCTTATGTAGTGATCCTTGATGTGTTGTAGCTGTTCTCAACTCGATCACCCTTGACTTTGCAAGCTTTCTTCTTCACCCTTGGCCTTGGGTTCCTCAGTCTCCTTGACCTTCTCCCGTGCACTTGGTACCTCGAAGCTCTTCTTGCCTCCGTCCTTGGCTTGATCAGTTGTCTCCGAGCTACGCACCCGAGTATCACTTTTGCAATGTCCAACTTACTTGTGATGTCCATTATGTATCCATAATCCAGTTCTTGGACCATCACATTTGTTCACTTGTGTTGAACCCTGTAGCTTTACCTTAAGCACCTGTTCAACACTTAGTACACTTGTTAGTCCTTTAATTGAGTTGTCATCCAAACACCAAAACTCACAAGAGAGCTTTCAATCTCCCCCTTTTTGGTGATTGATGGCAACACAATTAAAGCTTACATACGAATAAGATTTGAAGCACAAATTTGAATTCTAAGATTATAGAATGCTCCCCCTAAATATGTGCTTACTTCAAAAACATTATTTTGTCCTCAGACGCCAATTTGCACATACTTAGGCAATTCGAAACATTTCTACACCTTAGCACTTTTTAGGATGCATTGTGTCAAGAATCAAACCATGATGCTATAACACACAAATGCACATAATCAGAGTTAAACACCGTTCAAATTAGTGGATATATCACAGGAATATCAACCTACCACTATTCACCTTTAAGATACCAAATTAAACTAAGATACCAATTTAAAGCAATCTTAAAGCACCATTAACCACATGACTATCTATTACACTATAGAAGCCAAATAATTCATCGCAGCGGAAACACTAGTCCATATGAGCAACATTGCAAGAAACATATGAACATCACACTTGGCAAAGCTCAAACTAACACATCACCCATTAGGATAAGCTTTCCTCTCAGGTTGAGATAAGCTTTAATACACAAATTCTCCCCCTTTGACATCAAACACCAAAAACCATACTCAAGCAAGAACATATGATGATGTCAAGGGACAGCAGGGTGTTAAGGAGAAAAACGACTATCAAAACTCCCCTTACTTATTGAACATATGCCCTATCAACATATATGCAAAGAGATTAATACTTCCTTTTGTACCTTTACCATGTTGTAGTGTACTTCCCATCTTGAAAGTATTTAATCTCTCGAGAGCTTCTCCACACTTGTGCCTGATTCTTTATCCTAACTTTTTTTGTTGCTAAGACACCAAACTTAGAACAAGTTATAGTATTGGGCATAAGAAGAAACTTCTATTCTAATGATTATCAAAAGATGTCAAATGAAGCAAACTATCACAGCTACCAATTGAAAGATACCAATTGCAAGTTCATTTATTATCATGGCTCCATGATATTTAAGAATAAGCATCTATTATCACCAGATGAGCAATCTAAAGATATACAATTACTCATGACTTAAGATACCAATTACTTGACTTACAGAGGTACCCAAGTCCTGATTGCTCTATTTCATGCTCATCTTCTCTTTTCCACCTTGAGACTGTACAAGATTGCTCAAGAAACAGTTAGTCTCAAAAGACACAAGTTATGTGTGCTCCCCCTCAAGTTGTGCATCAAGTATTTGAATGACTTGCACTTTGCACATTCTAGCTTCCTCAGAACTAGAGGGGATCACAACATACCTTGGTCAAGGCATACTCTATCACTTTCATCACACAAAGATGCCAATTTGAATATCAAATGAAAAACCACTTAACACCAATTGAAGGCTAAACGAAAGGATGACTGACTACAACAATGCATGCCTCAGTGGCACCTAAGCCAATTGAATACTCACAGGAAGTATAACATTTACGCAACTTGGACATGCTTCTTACTTAACTATCATTGCATATACCAATTGAAGATCAACACAATCATGTATATTAAGCATGTCATAATTAAGAAGGTTTCTTAGGTGCACAGAAGAAACAACATTTTAAAGGCATAAATTACCTAAGCCAAGATATTACCAATTGAAATGCAGGAACACAGCTATGATCACTATCAATGGAACTTCAAGATATTCAATAAAACTGCACAGTTCCATTTTCCATACCTTTGCCTTTATGAGAGCACTTGTTATCACCAATTCAGGGCTCCTTTTGCTCACGCACCTCATAGCTCATGGATTTGAAATTCACACAGTACTAAACTAGGGTAATCATGTGAACATGCACTAAACAAAATGTCATATCTACACATAGCATGACTTACAAAAAGTTACATGTTTATCCATATACACCAAGAGAGTTAATCGTTGTGGATATAACAAATGAAAGAGTTACTCATGAATGATTTAAAAGACATATCCTATATGGCACCAGTCATGATTAAACAGACTTCATTATGATTCATTTAACACAGGCAATAAAGCATAACTACTCCAAAGACAGGTAGCACAACAAGCCAACTTAAGAGCAATACTAAATTGCAATTATGTACTTAAAATATACGGGTACCATCCTTTGGAGAGCAAGTTGTAGATTCTTATCAAAGTCCTTTACTTGATTCACCAATAATGATTCGGGACCTATACACCTTATTTCACTTGAGATGAACATGGGATTAGTGTTTCACAATAATTCAACCTTGGATCAATAAATACCAAAACAATTAAAAGCTTAAGCATAGAGTTTGAGATAACAGTCTTAAGCTCTCCCATGGTCTCCAGTTCATCTCAAGGTACCTGCATGGTCTAGTTAGCACAGTTTGGTACCCACCTCGGTATGGGTCCATAATCATCTAAATGTGCCTTTGGTACCCAAATAGCCTTTATGCTAGTTCTAGGTGATCTTGTTATGGATCTAGCACAGGTGTATGATTTGGGTCTCCTAAGCGAATGAGATTGAGACAAATTTACTTGCTTAGAGACCTCACCTTTATTACATACCTTCGATAGATGACCCTGCTCACCACACAGTAGAGGACAAGAAGTGATCGTGTGGTTCTTGTCATTGCATCCAAAGCATCTCCTTATCCCTTCACCCTTGTTGGTGTATGGACACGATGCGATGAGGTGTCCTGACTTGTTGCACTTAAAACACCTCCTTTTCCCTTTTCTCTTTTTGTTCTTAGATGACATAGAGAAAAGGTCAGTGCAAACAACATGATTAATTGAATTTTTACCTTTTTCCAAGCTCATGTTGATTTCTTCATTTTTAGGAACATTCTTCTTATTGAGCTTGACACTTGCTGCAGTTTTTCCTTTCTCAAGCTTCTTCACCACGCGCCCGTGGATATCTTGAGAGAGTTGAGCAATGTGTCTTCTCCTTAGTTGTCTTTGTTTCTTGTTCCCACACAATTTCTTTTGTGACCCTGCAGCTTGATGCTTATTCAAATATTGGCTTTCTTTTGACCAGCAGGGGTTAGCACATGGTGATGAAATATCTGAATGTGTACTTGTGCAAGAATGAAGTTCACATGAATTTAAGTTCGTAATTACGACCTCATGAGCAACTTCAAGCATGATATGCCTATCCAAGAGAGTATCATGATAACAAGACAATAAGTCATATTTTTGAGTTAGAGCAAGGTTATCATGACTCAACAATTCTACTTTATTCCTAAGCATAGAGTTTTCAATTTTAAGTTGAGCAGCATTAGATAATACATCATGATTATTTCTTTGCTCAATTAAAATCGATTCATACCGTTGGACCAAATTCCCATGAGAGTATTTTAGCTCCTCATGTTCTTTGGTCATCTTCTCCAGGCTATCATTGGTTTTGATGAGTGTCTCCTCTAGCCTGAGAAGCGTCTCGCCTTGTTCCTTGTTCCTTCTCAACAACTTAACCAGGAGAGCTTTGTCTGCTTTGTTGAGATGGTTGTAGAAACGGCGAATCTCCTCTTCTTCCATATCATCGGTCTCATTTTCCCTATCATTAATGTCAGTGGAAGCAATATAGGAAAATGTACCTTGTGATGATGAAGATTCATCCTCGCTATCATCCTCATATTCCTCCTCATCATGGCTTTCGTCTCCACCGTCATTGTTAGCAATAAAACATTTATCGCTAGTGAAGAACAAACCTGTCGACGAGGTGGATTCATCGTTTGGGTGCCATCGTTCTTGTTCTTCTCCCTTTGAATGGTTAGTATCACAAGTAATGTAGGGAGTAGGAGCATCACAGTTTGCCATAGAATATTTTTCTTTAATTCTATTCCATAAATCATGAGCATCAACAATTAAGTCATTACCACTACTCATGATGGCAAAATAAGCACCTCTAGAAAGAGAATCAACTAAGATGCTGCAAGCACGGTGATTGAGAGAAAAACATCTTAGTTCATCATTAGAGGGATTTTTACTAATATCAGATGGAAAAATACTTCTCCTAAAGATTTGTCTCAAATCAGGATCAACACTCATGAAAGCATTATAAATAGAGACAGACCAAGATTTGTAATTAGAGCCATCGCCTAAAAGAAGTTCTACCATTACCTCTTGTGACGACATCGTTATCTCCGGACGGCTAAGCCCACACTGGAGAGGCCTAGTTCTGATACCAATTGAAAGTTCCCTTTGACCCGGGAACAGGATCTGGATGTCGCCTAGAGGGGGGGGGGTGAATAGGCGAATAAAACTTTTTACTTTAAAACTCAAATTCTTACTCTACTCGAAGACTTAGTATGCAGTGGAGTGAGAAGACTCTTCGAGTAGGTTGCAGCGGAATAGAAGATCCTGTCTCAAAATGTCCTGCACTTCAAATAAAGCTTATACCACAGATAAGTATTGAAGTGCAGATATAACGACGAGTAAGACAGAGAGTCAGGATACAATACAGAACAGAGCACACAGACGCAAGGATTTATCCCGAGGTTCGGCCAAGCCTGAAATGCTTGCCTAGTCCTCGTTGGAGTTAGCCACACCTGGGCTTGGAGTCTATTTCAACTCCTTCCTCCGTTTGCTCAGATCTGTCAATATGACAGATAGAGCCTTTCACTATTGAGATGGGTTACAACAACACCGTGGCTGCTTACAAACTTCTCGGCAGCACCTCGGTAGAGTAACAATACGCTCAAGACCTTGCTCTAGCTCTTAGCAGCTCTTTTCCACTCTCTAAAGGCTTATAGTTGTGCCTTCTACACAAACTATAGAGTTACACACAAGAGGGAGAGTGAGAATTGATCCGAGTGATGTCTACACTTGTTGGCTGCACTTCTTTTTTGCTTGAGGCGCCTAGGGGTCCCTTTTATAGGCACAAGGGACCTAGGAGCCGTTGGAAGCAATCCAGGAAGGCAAATCTTGCCTTCTGTCGGGTGGAGCACCGGACAGTCCGGTGCACACCGGACACTGTCCGGTGTCCGATTTCTTTCCTTCTACGGCGAAGCCGACCGTTGGCAGTCTTGGAGCCGTTGGCGCACCGGACATGTCCGGTGCACACCGGACAGTCCGGTGCCTCCATATGACCGTTGGCTCGGCCACGTGTCCCGCGCAGATCGCGCGGCCGACCGTTGGCCCGGCCGACCGTTGGCTCACCGGACAGTCCGGTGCACACCGGACAGTCCGGTGAATTTTAGCCGAACGTCGCCGACGAATTCCCGAGAGCGGCCTTTTCACCAGATTTAGCCTGGCGCACCGGACACTGTCCGGTGCACCACCGGACACTGTCCGGTGCACCACCGGACAGTCCGGTGTACCAGACTGAGCAGAACCTTGGCTGTACACAGCCAAGCCTTTGTACCTCGTTCCTTTTCTTCTTCTTTCTGTTTCTATCACTTAGACAAGTATATTAGTACACTAAAACCAATGTACCAAGTCTAGAAACATACCTTCACTTAATTATTACATCCATAGCATTTCACATGCTTGAGCTTTGATGTTGGACTCATAAATCATCAAGTCGGCTTGACTAGATCTGGATTGACATTTCTTAGCTCCAACGTCCTGCAAAGATCACATAGAACATCTCCAAACATAGGAACAACCCAAACTAAAGATCAAGGTGAACTTAGCTCTTTTGGGCTGCTTCCAGTTCTGGTTTTGACATTTGTTCTCCTTCTAGTGACCTTGATCTCCTTCTTAGAGCTTGGTCTTGAGCCTTATGACTTACACCACATAACTGTAGCTGTTACCTCATTGGTTGTAAGTCACGTCCTTATGTAGTGATCCTTGATGTGCTGTAGCTGTTCTCAACTCGATCACCCTTGACTTTGCAAGCTTTCTTCTTCACCCTTGGCCTTGGGTTCCTCAGTCTCCTTGACCTTCTCCCGTGCACTTGGTACCTCGAAGCTCTTCTTGCCTCCGTCCTTGGCTTGATCAGTTGTCTCCGAGCTACGCACCCGAGTATCACTTTTGCAATGTCCAACTTACTTGTGATGTCCATTATGTATCCATAATCCAGTTCTTGGACCATCACATTTGTTCACTTGTGTTGAACCCTGTAGCTTTACCTTAAGCACCTGTTCAACACTTAGTACACTTGTTAGTCCTTTAATTGAGTTGTCATCCAAACACCAAAACTCACAAGAGAGCTTTCACTTGGGGCTATAAAAGGGACCCCTAGACGCATGGAGGATTACACCAAGCACACTTTGAGCATTCTTGATCATTCACACTTCGTTCTTGCGCACTCGTTTGACATTCTTAGTGATTTGAGCTCCGTTCTAGTGAGAACTTTGAGATATTCATTTGAGCTCAAGTCTTGACCGTGTGTGTGTGCGTATTGTTGTGGACTTGTGTGTGTTGCTCATCCCATCCTTACTTCCGTGTTCATTTGTGATCGTCTTTTGTAAGGGCGAGAGACTCCAAGTTGTGGAGATTCCTCGCAAACGGGATATAGTGAAAGGAAAAGAAATATTGTGGTATTCAAGTGGATCTTTGGATCACTTGAGAGGGGTTGATTGCAACCCTCGTCCGTTGGGACGCCACAACATGGAGTAGGCAAGTGTTGGACTTGGCCGAACCACGGGATAAACCACTGTGCCTCTCCGTGTTGATCTTTTTGTGGTTATTGTGTTTCACAAGAACTCCTCTCTAGCCACTTGGCTTTATTGCTCTAACACCTAATCAAGTTTGTGGCATTAAGTTTCAAGTTTTTACAGGATCACCTATTCACCCCCCTCTAGGTGCTCTCAACTATCCGAGACCAAAATCCGCTACCCGCAAATTCAGAAGCTACTGTATGCGGTAATTCTGACGCGGCAAAAGTTGCGACACTACTTCGAGTCTCATCCGGTGACTGTGGTGTCATCCTTCCCCCTGGGGGAGATCATCCAGTGCCGAGAGGCCTCGGGTAGGATTGCAAAATGGGCGGTGGAGATCATGGGCGAGACAATCTTGTTCGCTCCTTGGAAAGCCATCAAGTCCCAAGTCTTGGCGGACTTTGTGGCTGAATGGGTCGACACCCAGCTTCCAGCAGCTCCGATCCAACTGGAACTCTAGACCATGTATTTCGACGAGTCGCTGATGAAAACAGGAGCGGGTGCGGGCCTACTCTTCATCTCACCCCTCGGGAAGCACCTCCGCTACGTGCTGCACCTCCATTTCCCAGCGTCAAACAACGTGGCCGAGTACGAGGCTCTGGTTAACGGGTTGCGCATCGCCATCGAGCTAGGGGTTCGGCGCCTCGACGCTCGTGGCGACTCGCAGCTTGTCATCGACCAAGTCATGAAGAACTCCCACTACCGCGACCCGAAGATGGAGGCCTACTGCGACGAGGTTCGGCGCCTGGAAGACAAGTTCTACGGGCTCGAGCTCAACCACGTTGCTCGACAGTACCACGAGACTGCGGACGACCTGGCTAAGATAGCCTCGAGACGGACAATGGTTCCCCCGGACGTCTTCTCCCGAGACCTACATCAACCCTCCGTCAAGACCGACGACACGCCCGAGCCCGGGGAGGCCTCGGCCCAGCCCGAGGCACCCTCGGCCGCCGAGGGTGAGGCACTGCGCGTCGAGGAAGAGCGGAATGGGGTCACGCCTAATCAAAACTGGCAGACCCCATACCTGCAATATCTCCACCGAGGAGAGTTACCCCTCGACAGAGCCGAAGCTCGGCGACTAGCGCGGTGTGCCAAGTCGTTCGTCTTGCTGGGTGATGAAAAGGAGATCTACCACCGCAGCCCCTTAGGCATCCTCCAAAGATGCATATCCATCGCCGAAGGTCAGAAGCTATTACAAGAAATACACTCGGGGGCTTGCGATCATCACGCAGCACCTCGAGCCCTCGTTGGAAACGCCTTCCGACAAGGTTTCTACTGGCCAATCGCGGTGGCCGACGCCACTAGGATTGTACGCACCTGCCAAGGGTGTCAATTCTACGCAAGGCAGACACACCTATCCGCTCAGGCCCTACAAACAATACCCATCACCTGGTTGTTTGCTGTGTGGGGTCTAGACCTCGTCGGTCCCTTGCAGAAGGCACCCGGGGGCTTCATGCACCTGCTGGTCGCTATCGACAAATTCTCCAAGTGGATCGAGGTCCGGACCCTAAACATCATCAGGTCCGAACAGGCGGTGGCGTTCTTCACCAACATCATCCATCGCTTTGGGGTCCCGAACTCCATCATCACCGACAACGGCACCCAGTTCACTAGCAAGAAGTTCCTGGACTTCTGCGAGGACCACCACATCCGGGTGGACTGGCCCGCCGTAGCTCACCCCATGACGAATGGGCAGGTAGAGCGCGCCAACGGCATGATTCTGCAGGGACTTAAGCCGAGGATCTACAATGACCTCAACAAGTTCGGCAGGCGATGGATGAAGGAACTCCCCTCGGTGGTCTGGAGTCTGAGGACGACGCCAAGCTGAGCCACGGGCTTCACGCCATTCTTTCTAGTCTATGGGACCGAGGCTATCTTGCCCACAGACTTAGAATACGGTTCCCCGAGGACAAGGGTGTACGACGACCGAAGCAACCAGACCAACCGAGAGGACTCACTGGACCAACTGGAAGAGGCTCGGGACATGGCCTTACTACACTCGGCACGGTATCGGCAGTCTCTGCGACGCTACCACGCCCGAGGGGTTCGGTCCTGAGACCTCCAGGTGGGGGACTTGGTGCTTCGGCTACGACAAGACGCCCGAGGGCGCCACAAGCTCACTCCTCCCTAGGAAGGGCCGTTCATCATCGCCAAGATTTTGAAGCCCGGAACGTACAAGCTGGCCAACAGTCAAGGCGAGGTCTACAGCAACGCTTGGAACATCCGACAGCTACATCGCTTTTACCCTTAAGATGTTTTCAAGTCGTTCATATACCTCGTTCTCTTTACATACACAAATAGAGTCTAACCGTCAAGGAAGGGTCAGCCTTGCCTCGGTAAAGCCCGACCCTCCCTCGGGGGCTAAAAGGGGGGAACCCCTCTGCGTCAAAATTTTCCTCGGAAAAAGCCTTTCTGCCAGAACATCTTTCGCGCTTTTCGACTACTTCGATAGCAGGATCCTGAAAACGACGGAGTACACGTAAGCGGCAAGGCCGACCGAGCCGAGGGACTCCTACGCCTCCGGGATACGAATACCTCACTCATCACCTTCTACGATAAGTAACTCACGCTTGGATAAGTGATTCTGCTCACCGAACAAGTCTTAACGCTCGAAAACTTTTCTGCCAAAATGATTTTTCGTGCCTTCTCGACTATATCGATAACAGAATCCTGCAGACGAGTAAGAGTACACGTAAGCGGCGAGGCCGACCGAGCCGAGGGACTCCTACGCCTCCGGGATACGGATACCTCACTCATCACCTTCCGCAATAAGTAACTCTCGCTCGGATGAGCGATTCTGCTACTGACAAACAAGTCCTGATACTTGAAACAAGAGGAAAAGAAACGCAGCTTTATAACACGACAATGATATGTTTTGGCCTCGGTGGCTGCAAAAAACATACGCGTACTACAGACAAACTGTTCCTGCAGGTTCAGACATCAACAGGGGGAGCAGCAGCACCCTCGGCGTCGTCTCCACCTTCGGCGGAATCTGGCCCAGCCTCGGACGGCGACACGGGCGGAGGATCTCCACCTCGAAGGAAGATGTCAGCACCGCGCCTGGGCCATCGCCGCCAGGGTGTAACACCCCAGGTGTTACTCAGGGTGTCCATCCCAGGGTTACCCCTTTTACCCATTATCACATGGAGACTGAATTGGGCAAAGTATACCAAACTTGGAATTCTAGGTCCTAAGCAAGTGTAATCCACCTTGGATGTCATGCCCTAGTTTGTAATGCACATCTAAGTGGAGATCTCCCAAAACCCTAGAGCAAAACCCCCATAGGCAATTATAACCCTAATTGAAGCCATGATCAAAAGATCATGTAAACATCATGACCATGGTTTGGGCCAAATATAAAAGTTGTAATATACTTAATAACCTACAATTAATAGTAAGGAAATACCCCCAAAAAGTTTTCAGAAAAGTCCTAAAAAGATCACCAAAGGTTGAACACAAGGGAAAAATGCAGATTTTGTCTAAGTCAAAAACCAACCCTTGAGCAAGGATCCCTCATGTTCACCTTGATCCCCTCTTCAAAACCTGTCGACCTAATGGACAAAGTGGCGCCAAATGAACCCTAGAATGCCCTGGAAAAGTTTGAACCCAAGCCAAAACCATTTGACACGAGTTGGCACTGGTTTTGTCTCGGTTTGCACACGTCAGACAGACAAGACTTGGCGCTACCATATCTCCTCAACCAGACCACATCTACTCTTGGAACTCACATGAACTAGGTAGCTCTAGGTGCAGGGAAGAGATCTCCCACATGCGGTAGGGCAAGATTCGTACGCCTGGCCGCTCAGCAGAGCGAAGAACACGGGCAGAAGCAACGCGCCACGTGTTCGACGCGCTCTGAGCTCGCCAGAGCACGCCCGCGCGCGCCCCGCGTGCCCGCGTCGCGCCAAACGGTCGAACCGACGCCCCGGCCGTGTCCGCGCCTATAAAACCCGCCCCAGCGCTCGGTTGCCTTCCCCATTTCTTCCTCCGTACCTCGCCGGACTCACCCGAGCCAGCCGTTGCCTCCGGCGACCTCCCCGCAGCCCGCCAGTGCCGACCAAGAACCACCGCAGTGGCCAACCCCTCTCCAGTCCCCCTCCGTTCGATTCAAGCCCCAGGTAGCTTCCTGGTGAGACCGTGAGCCTTGCTCAAGCTTGGACCGAGGGCCCGCGTCACCGGAGAAGTCCAATCGCGCTCACCAGAGTTCAAGAACTCGCCGGCGCACGTGGACCAGGTAAACCCCTTCACCATTTCCCGATTCGTTGAGCGCATGGCCTCTGTGTCATCCCGTGAAGCTCCTCGTGCCCATTAATTGAACTCTCCCGCCGTGGTTTGGCCGGAGCAGGCACCGCCGTCGATCCCCGCCGCCTGTGTTTGTGGCCAGGGGAGCTCCGACCACCTCTGACGCCGACCCGCACATCGACGTGACCGTCGCGACCTCCTGAACATCACCGACCACCTCGCCGGACCTCCCTCGCCGCCGGTAAGCCGCGCCACCCTTTTCTTTCCCGCGGCTACTGTTTCAGTTAAGGGAGGGACTGCGGGTGAGAGGGAGAGAAATCCAGGGGGTTAAGTGAAAAGTCAGAGACTCAAGTGAATAGTGGCGTAAGGGTAGATCTGCGAGGTTTGATTCGGTTTAAACCCAGGGACCTCGGCGCAAACTGTTTTTCCAGGAAAACTTAATTAAAACCTGATTTAAATTCAAACAGAAACTTTAAAAACCCATAACTTCTGTTTGGTTTATCCAAATTTGGTCAAACTAATTTTGCCAGACTCTAAATAATGTAACCTATCTAAGAAAAATATAAAACCCCATAAGCACTAGAGAAGAATATAAGGTTATGATTTAATTACAGTTTGGACCAAAAGCTTAATAATAGCAAGAAAAAGAGAAATTTGCTGTTTTGCCACTCTCAAATTTGGCTGCCTGTTATTATGCCATCCCGTGTCTATGACTGGTGGGACCATCTGTGTCTATGATTTGTGGGTCCGATGGCATAATGGCGAAGCCCACAAATGATAATGGCAAAATTGCAAATGGCTCCAAGAAAAATGGTTATACTATTTGACTAAGGTTAGAAAAATTTGGAGAAGTTTATATCTACCTACTAACCTAGTTAAAAATGTTAAACCCCTCTGTCCATTACATTAAGTTAGTTTTAACCCCTTATTCCATAATATGCTTAAGTTTAAGAAAAATAGAAAAAGTGACATAAATAATGAACCAGAGGGCACCCCTATTTTGTTGAGATACTTAGTCAATGTAGTTCACTGGAAAAATGTATCATACCCTGTTGTAGTGTAAAATAAGAAAGCTACCTTTTAAATTAATAAAACAAGGATAACTTAGAAAAACCCTACAAAAATAACCCCAAGGTAAAAACACCCCCACCCTTGGGATAACTATTGTTTTATTAAAGAGAACTTAGGAAAAATATGAAATCTGCTGTTTGACATTTTTCAAATAATGATGTAGTAGACAGAGCCTTTTTGACATTAAACTTAAGAAAATCATAACTAAATGACCACCCCTTAGTTTTCTGTGATTTTTAGCACAGAGACCTAGTATTACCAGAGGATGCCAACAAAAATAACCTTTAGGACAGAACCTACCCCTAACTAAGAGGTGTAGTGTGAAGTGGCCCATTTTGCCTAACTTTTGTTATTTTTGTTTAAAGCCTAACTTTTATACTTTAAGCCTCAAATTCTTAAAGCAAGCTAGAATAGCCAGTGGCAACCCACTGTAATTTTTACAGAATTTTTGAAAATTATTAAAACACTGTTGTAGTTCAAACCTACACTAGAAACCCTAATTGGAAATTACGGAAAGGAAGATAAATAATGTAAATTAATGTCATCCTAAAACCTTTATATAAAATTGTCCACTGAAATCTATAAAGACAATACCAATCCACTATGTTATCCTAAAGGAAAACCTAAACCTAAAAGGTAATAAGTATATATATATGTATACCATTAGAAGCCCCACATAACCAGGAAACCCTAAGTTAATTCTTAACTTAGTTTCTTTTAGCTTATGTTCTTAAATCTTGCATAATCATGACATACATGTTCATTGCATTTCGATAGACTGTAATCTTGCTGACGGAGAGTACATCCTCGTGCCGGAGCAAGGAGCTGCTCAGGAGGTAGCCCCAGATCCAGCACCAGAGCCTGCACCAGAGGACCTGCCTGCCACTGCTTTGGAAGGCAAGCCCCGGTTTTATGCATAACCTGTTATTTATGCTATTTTACTTCACTTAATGATTGTAGGTTTGATTGTGCACTTAGGTGTAGGAGTTGTCTGAAACCCTAGTTGCATGATCTCAGGAATCCTTTTGAGATGAACACTAGTATGACAGGTCGAGTAGTTGCTTTATTTAATTAGGATCTCGGTAGAAGACGAGTGATTTTTCTAGCACTCGCGCGAGATCAGGAAATTGATTGTACCCACTTTCACACTGTCCTGATACTAGTTGGTGGACAACAATCCATGGGGATTGGTTGTTTACGAGATGGAAAATGGAATAAGGATTAACGTGCGGATACCTGTGTCAAGCGTTTGAACGTACTGAGCACATGCCGAGAAATATGGTAAATCGGTAAGCCTAGTACCTGAGTGAACCCGGCAGTGGACATATCCCCTCACGCGTCCTGAGACGAGGTCTCCCATTCCGGTTATGGTGGGTACAAGTGCGGTCACTGCACGATGGCCAGTCGGGGTCAGTGAGGCATTGTACGCCAAGGCGGTGAGCCCTGATCTGCTGACGGGGAATCGATGGGGACGGTTGATGTGTGTGGGGACGGAGTGCCCCTGCATGTCGTGTGTTTAGGTTTACCTTGCAAGGATAAAAACTCGATTCGAATCGTCTGCTTCTCGCAGCTAATGAGACTGCTTGATCCATTGTACTGCATTGAGTAATAAGTGGAAGTCTGATGAGTTGAGATAAGATGTTGATTGCTAATAATGCTTGCTACCATGAATGAATAGATAGTCCACTTTAGCCTTAAGAGAGTCACACTTAATTTTGACTAAGATAAAATCTTGATTTAGAAACTCAGCTAGTGCTTTTGGCAACCAAACCCCACAGCCAAACAGCTGCATGTCTAGAGGTAGAGGAGTAGACTCCTCACACCGGGTAAGTCTAGCTGAGTATTAGTATACTCAGCCTTGCTTGTGGCATAATTTTTTACAGGTTCTCTGGAGGAGATGGTTGCTGGGATAACTTGGCCGTCCACCTTGCCACCGGGTTGGACTGTTGAGTGGGACCCTGCCTCGGCTGAGGAGGAGCATGAGGAGTGATGGGACGGGCTTCCCCATCTCTCTGTTTAATTATCGTTAGTTTTATTCCGCTGCACTTCGAACAATGATGGTTACTTTTGCAAAAACTCCGATGATGATGAGGGTGATGTAATAATTTAACATTGTGACATGTACGGTTTTATGCTTTATTGTATTTGCTCTGTGACTCACCATCGAGTGAGATTGTGGTACTTGATCCTGTCAGTGGCCGTGTCGGACTAGATCCGAGGGATTGACGGGTTATTCCCATTTAAGTGTGGTCTAGCCTCTAAGGCAGGGCTTAGGCACTTAAGTCGGAATAATTCGGGCAGTTCCGCCACAGCTGGTATCGGAGCTTGTACCACCATAGAGGAATCAATAAAATATAAATACCATCAAAATTTCTAAATAAAACTTGATAGAAACAAGGTTGGATAGATAGTAGGACGAACAGGATAGACCTAGGACATGAAGCCTTAGGTTAATAGAACGGTAGCTAGGTGGCTAAGTAACTAGGCCCTACAGGCCACTTTTACAGGATAGGAGTTCCTCCCTATTCCTTTTATCTTGTTGTGAGGCCGTGCAGGACGAGCATGCATGCATTCATAATTAAGCAATGGATAACTGAGTAAAGGACTTAAAAATAAGATAACAACCAATTAGGTCCCTAGTGCCTTTCTACTTAACTAGAGACGGGCTGAGTTTTACTTTTCCTTATTCCTTTTTATAATTCTTTTTCCTTCACTTACGCTTAACCGTACACAGATGACTTCCCCCGGATCCTCCAATGACGAAAATGCACTGACCCACACTGACGGACTTGCACGAGAGGGATTTCCCCGCATCTTGTGGGAGGTACTTCAGGGGGCCGGATACACGACACCCCCTCAGTACGCGGTGCAGCAGTTCGAGAAGCACCGGGTGCCCCGCTGTAGGGTGAGGATGACTTTGGAGCCTCATCCCCTGCAGCCAGGCTGGCGCTCCTTGGACTCAGAGTCTTTCGGGTACCGGGCAGAGGACACAATCGAGGCGATCGCTCTGCATGGATTGACTACCTTCTGCGGATTCCATCCCTTGGAGCTGGCTACCCACCCCATTGGCTTGTTCCCCGCTGAGAAGGCGGACGACCCAATGTGGAAGGATCGGGTGGAGCATGCCAAGGACATCTGGGCCATCTACCCAGGTCAGACTGCGCACTTGACAGTACGGTGCATGAATGCTCTGTACCGTCTGCAGGTGATGCGCGGTGAGGCAATGTCCCATCTGATGGCACTACTGGAGGCAACAAAGATCACGCTGGATAACAGAGAGGAGCTCGTGGTTGACTTGTCTCAAGAAATGGTGGAGAAGGACTTGCAGGTGGAGCAGTTATCCACTGACATTCAGGAGTTGGAGGAGCTGGTGGGCACCAGGGAGAACACCATCGAGGTTCTGGAGGATCAGCTCATTAACACTCAGCAGCAGCTTGCCGAGGCTAACGAGCACCTGGACATGCATCACTAGGAGATCCAGGACCAGGAGGCCAACGAGGACGTCGACATTGAGGGAGGAGATGAGCCTGCCTCCAGTGTGGACACTGCTGGCTCGGGAAGACCACCTTCCCCCGAGTCGAGTGTTGCTTCGTTCGCTCACTAGGTGTTCAGGGTAGGCTTAAAAGTCGGATAGTCGAACTCCTCGCAGCTAGCTTAGCTTTTGCACCCTTGGGGTACTAGGCTAGATAGAGTTGAGTCATTTTTGAACAATTTGATGTAATCATGTTAAACTCTCTTGGGAGCTTGTTGATGGATGCTTTTATCAGTTTAAATTTGGAAGGAAGAATTTATGCCTCTTAAAATCCCTTTTGTTGAAATCAGAATCTATCATGCTGTTTTAACCTTGTCCCCGTGATAAAAATCTTGAAATTTTGAAACTGTGGTGTTAAGTAAGTATGTGGTTTTTCAGATGGCCGGGAGGCAGCGTCGTGGCCAGAACGAGCGTTCCTCCACCGCCGCCACCACCTCCCACTCTGCAGGAGCTCATGGCTCAGCAGAATGAGATCCTGAGGCAGCTGGCTCAACGTCAGCCACCACCCCAGCATTATGGTGGTGGAGACCACCAGCGTCACCCAGCGGCGGCCACCTATCAGGAATTCCTCAGCACCCAGCCTCCACTGTTCACAAGGGCGGAGGACCCACTTGACGCGGATGTGTGGCTGCGAGTGGTGGAATCCAAATTTCCACTGCTCCATGGAGTTTGCTCAGAGGTCACCAAAGTCAGGTTCGCTACCCAGCAGCTTCGCGGACCTGCAAGGACTTGGTGGGATCACTTTCTTGCTATGCAGCCAGAGGACCGAGAGGTGGAGTGGAGGGAGTTCAAGGCAGCTTTTAGAGGACACCATATACCAGCAGGGATCATGGACAGGAAGCTAAATGAGTTTTTGGCACTCACTCAGGGCAACAGGACAGTGTTGCAGTATGCCCAGGCTTTTAATGACTTGTGCCAGTACGCGGGATATCATGCAGATACAGATGAGAAGAAGAGGGACAGATTCAGAAGGGGGCTCAGCACTAAGCTCCGGGATCGTCTCAACACCGTCAGGGCCAACAGCTACAATGAGTTGGTCAACATGGCTATCTCCCAAGAGGACTGCATTACAGCTAGACAGGCAGAGAAGAAGAGGAAGACCCCTGTGGCAGGACCCTCAGCTCAGCCACAGCGCTTCAGGATTGTGTCCGACACCCAGGGCAGGGGCCCCCAGCAGCAGCAAGGGAGATGGGTGATCAGACCACAGCAGCAGCAGCCGGCACCCAACCGCAGCCAGTTCCCAGCTCAGAGGAATAATCAGCAGCAGCAGTACTGCCAAGCCAATGACAACAGGTGTTTCACTTGTGGCAACACTGGGCATTATGCCAAGAATTGCCCCAGGAACCAGCAGAGGCAGGGGCAGAATGCTAACCAGAACCAAGGCAAGAGGCAGAAGGTGCAAGTGAGGCAAGGCAGGCTGAACTTCACCACCATGGCAGATATTCCAGAGGGAGCACCCGTCATGACTGGTATCTTTACAGTTTTGAATTATCCTGCTATTACTCTATTTGATTCGGGTGCATCGCATAGTTTTATCAGTGCAAAATTTAGTGCCAAGTGCCAATTGCCTTTTCACCACACCAATGGAGGTATCACAATTTGAACCCCAGGAGGCAGGGTTGCCACTTATCAAATTAACAAGAATGTGCCTATAAAGTTTGGTAGTCTGATGATTAAAGCCAACCTCCTCATTTTGGGTTTGGAGAGTGTGGATATTATATTGGGAACTGACTGGTTAACCAGAAATCAGGCTGTGATGGATATTGCGGCTAGAGCCATAGAGGTGCACTCACCAACTTGTGGTGAGACCACACTGTATTTGCCTGACCAGGGTTGTACCCGATCTTGTGCCTTTGTTATGATAGAATCCCCAGTGGAAAAGATCCCAGTGGTCCGTGACTACCCGGATGTTTTTCCGGAGGAATTGCCAGGGATGCCCCCTGACCGAGATATTGAGTTCGCAATTGAGTTGCAACCCGGGACCGCTCCTATCTCCAAGAGACCCTATAGGATGCCTCCCGCGGAATTGGCAGAATTGAAGAAACAATTGCAAGAGTTGTTGGACAAGGGGTTTATTTGCCCAAGCACTTCACCATGGGGATGTCCAGCTTTATTTGTAAAAAAAAAGGATGAGAGTTTGAGGATGTGTGTTGACTACCGCCCTCTCAATGCGGTGACTATTAAGAACAAATACCCACTGCCCCGCATCGATGTTCTGTTCGATCAATTGGTAGGAGCCAAGGTATTCTCCAAGATAGACCTTCGCTCGGGATACCATCAGATCAAGATCCGTGCCAGCGACATTCCCAAGACGGCTTTCTCTACCAGATATGGACTGTATGAGTTTCTGGTGATGTCTTTTGGGCTGACCAATGCCCCGGCTTATTTCATGTACCTGATGAACTCAGTGTTTATGCCAGAATTGGATAAGTTCGTGGTCGTCTTCATTGATGATATTCTGGTCTATTCCAAGAATGAAGACGAACATACTGAGCACCTGCACATTGTGCTTCAACGACTGCGCGATCATCATCTTTATGCTAAGTTGTCTAAGTGTGAGTTCTGGCTGACGGAGATTAAATTCTTGGGTCACACAATCTCACAGGATGGGATATCAGTTGATCCTGAAAAGGTACAAGAGGTAATGGATTGGAAACCCCCGACTACAGTGAAGCAGATTCGGAGTTTTCTGGGACTGGCAGGGTATTATCGACGATTTATTCCGGATTTCTCCAGAATTGCCAAACCAATGACTGAACTGTTAAAGAAGGGAGTCAAATTTGAGTGGAGCCAAAAGTGTGAAGATGCCTTCCATACCTTGAGGCAGCATTTGACAACAGCCCCAGTGCTAGCTCAACCTGACAACACCAAGCCGTTTGAAGTTTATTGTGATGCTTCTGGTACTGGTTTGGGATGTGTCTTGATGCAAGAGAACAGAGTGATTGCTTATGCTTCCCGAGCACTCAGGCCCCATGAGCAGAACTACCCTACACATGATTTAGAATTGGCAGCTGTAGTTCATGCTCTTAAGATATGGAGACACTACCTGATGGGAGCTCACTGTAACATCTACACTGATCACAAGAGTCTCAAATACATCTTCACTCAGGCAGATCTGAACATGAGGCAAAGAAGGTGGTTAGAGTTGATCAAGGATTATGATTTGGAGGTGCATTACCATCCAGGGAAGGCCAATGTTGTGGCAGATGCCTTGAGCAGAAAGGCCCAATGTAATTGTATGAGCATGGATGTGGGAATTACCACCCTGTGTGATGAGTTGTGCAAGCTGAACCTGGAAATTGTTTCTTCGGGTAACTTAAGCTATATCTCAGTGGAACCCACGTTGCAAGAGCAGATCATCAGGGCACAGGTTGAGGATAAGGGTGTTCAGGTTATCAGGGATATGATCAAGCAAAAGGCAGAAAAATACAAATGTTTCCGACAGGACAACAAAGGAATTCTATGGTTTGGAGATCGATTGGTTGTTCCCAAGGACCCTGAGCTTAGAAGGAAAATACTAGATGAAGCTCACCTTTCAAAATTCTCCATGCACCCTGGTAGCAACAAGATGTACCATGACCTCAGATCTTTATATTGGTGGACTAGAATGAAAAGGGAAATTGCCAAGTACATATCCGAGTGTGATACTTGCCAGAGGATAAAGGCTAGTCACTTGAAGACAGCAGGCCCTTTGCAACCCCTTCCCATACCATCTTGGAAATGGGAGGACATTTGCATGGACTTTATAGTGGGATTACCCAATACTTCCAGGCACCATGATTCTATTTGGGTTATCGTGGACAGGTTGACCAAGACTGCTCATTTCTTGCCAGTGCACACCACCCACAAGACAGAGAAGTATGCTGAAATTTATGTTGATCAGATAGTGAGATTGCATGGTATTCCCAAGACCATTATATCTGACAGAGGAGCACTGTTTGTGGCACGCTTTTGGGAAAAACTGCAAGAATCACTTGGAACCCAAGTAATCCGAAGCTCAGCATATCACCCACAAACAGATGGCCAGACCGAAAGGGTGAATCAGATTTTGGAAGACATGTTGCGAGCATGTGCACTACACTACGGGAAGGATTGGGACAAGTGTCTGTCTTTGGCAGAGTTTTCGTACAATAACAGCCACCAGTCCAGTCTGAAGATGGCACCTTTTGAGGCTTTGTATGGGAGAAGGTGCAGGACACCACTAAACTGGTCTCAAGCAGGAGAAAGGGAAATTTTTGGACCAGATTTGGTACTCGAGGCAGAGGCAAAGGTCAAGGTTATTACCAAGAACTTAGAAGCTGCTCAGGCCAGGCAAAGGAGTTATCATGATAAGAGGCGGAAGCCCCTACAATTTGAGGTGGGAGATCATGTCTATCTTAAGGTATCACCCACCAAGGGTGTCCAGAGATTCGGGATCAAGGGCAAGTTAGCTCCTCGCTACATTGGACCCTATGAGATCAAGGCAGGTTGTGGACCCGTGGCCTATCAAGTGGAATTGCCACCTCACATGTCAGCGGTTCATAATGTGTTCCATGTATCTCAGCTGCGGAAATGCGTTCGTCTACCCACTGAAGTGCTACCAGAACCAGACATTGAGATAGAACCAGACTTGTCCTACCAAGAATACCCCGTCAAGGTATTAGATCAGAAGGAAAGATCAACTCGGGCAAGGTCGGTCAGAATGTACAAGGTTCAGTGGAGTCACCATTCAGCAAAAGAAGCTACATGGGAAACTGAGGAATTTCTACGCTCTCGCTTCCCCGACTTTCTGCCCAAAGGAGTCGGTATGTAACCCCAAAACCCCACCCCCACCTGCCTTTTGAATCCAATTATAAGAAAAACTTAGATAACAAGGATAGTCTAAGTTGTGGATTTAACTTAAGAAGGGCTTCCTTCTGAAGTTGCAAAGAGGATGACATTCGAAGAGCAGTTAACAAGAGAAACTTGAGTGTAAAGGAAAAACAGCACCACCACACTTTCAAGCACCCTCCAAGGGACTCTACCTAAATCTCGGGACGAGATTCCTTTAAGGGGGGAGGGCTGTAACACCCCAGGTGTTACTCAGGGTGTCCATCCCAGGGTTACCCCTTTTACCCATTATCACATGGAGACTGAATTGGGCAAAGTATACCAAACTTGGAATTCTAGGTCCTAAGCAAGTGTAATCCACCTTGGATGTCATGCCCTAGTTTGTAATGCACATCTAAGTGGAGATCTCCCAAAACCCTAGAGCAAAACCCCCATAGGCAATTATAACCCTAATTGAAGCCATGATCAAAAGATCATGTAAACATCATGATCATGGTTTGGGCCAAATATAAAAGTTGTAATATACTTAATAACCTACAATTAATAGTAAGGAAATACCCCCAAAAAGTTTTCAGAAAAGTCCTAAAAAGATCACCAAAGGTTGAACACAAGGGAAAAATGCAGATTTTGTCTAAGTCAAAAACCAACCCTTGAGCAAGGATCCCTCATGTTCACCTTGATCCCCTCTTCAAAACCTGTCGACCTAATGGACAAAGTGGCGCCAAATGAACCCTAGAATGCCCTGGAAAAGTTTGAACCCAAGCCAAAACCATTTGACACGAGTTGGCACTGGTTTTGTCTCGGTTTGCACAGGGCAGACAGACAAGACTTGGCGCTACCATATCTCCTCAACCAGACCACATCTACTCTTGGAACTCACATGAACTAGGTAGCTCTAGGTGCAGGGAAGAGATCTCCCACAGGCGGTAGGGCAAGATTCGTACGCCTGGTCGCTCAGCAGAGCGAAGAACACGGGCAGAAGCAACGCGCCACGTGTTCGACGCGCTCTGAGCTCGCCAGAGCACGCCCGCGCGCGCGCCCCGCGTGCCCGCGTCGCGCCAAACGGTCGAACCGACGCCCCGGCCGCGTCCGCGCCTATAAAACCCGCCCCAGCGCTCGGTTGCCTTCCCCATTTCTTCCTCCGTACCTCGCCGGACTCACCCGAGCCAGCCGTTGCCTCCGGCGACCTCCCCGCAGCTCGCCAGTGCCGACCAAGAACCACCGCAGTGGCCAACCCCTCTCCAGTCCCCCTCCGTTCGATTCAAGCCCCAGGTAGCTTCCTGGTGAGACCGTGAGCCTTGCTCAAGCTTGGACCGAGGGCCCGCGTCACCGGAGAAGTCCAATCGCGCTCACCGGAGTTCAAGAACTCGCCGGCGCACGTGGACCGGGTAAACCCCTTCACCATTTCCCGATTCGTTGAGCGCATGGCCTCTGTGTCATCCCGTGAAGCTCCTCGTGCCCATTAATTGAACTCTCCCGCCGTGGTTTGGCCGGAGCAGGCACCGCCGTCGATCCCCGCCGCCTGTGTTCGTGGCCAGGGGAGCTCCGACCACCTCTGACGCCGACCCGCACATCGACGTGACCGTCGCAACCTCCTGAACATCACCGACCACCTCGCCGGACCTCCCTCGCCGCCGGTAAGCCGCGCCACCCTTTTCTTTCCCGCGGCTACTGTTTCAGTTAAGGGAGGGACTGCGGGTGAGAGGGAGAGAAATCCAGGGGGTTAAGTGAAAAGTCAGAGACTCAAGTGAATAGTGGCGTAAGGGTAGATCTGCGAGGTTTGATTCGGTTTAAACCCAGGGACCTCGGCGCAAACTGTTTTTCGAGGAAAACTTAATTAAAACCTGATTTAAATTCAAACAGAAACTTTAAAAACCCATAACTTCTGTTTGGTTTATCCAAATTTGGTCAAACTAATTTTGCCAGACTCTAAATAATGTAACCTATCTAAGAAAAATATAAAACCCCATAAGCACTAGAGAAGAATATAAGGTTATGATTTAATTACAGTTTGGACCAAAAGCTTAATAATAGCAAGAAAAATGGTTATACTATTTGACTAAGGTTAGAAAAATTTGGAGAAGTTTATATCTACCTACTAACCTAGTTAAAAATGTTAGACCCCTCTGTCCATTACATTAAGTTAGTTTTAACCCCTTATTCCATAATATGCTTAAGTTTAAGAAAAATAGAAAAAGTGACATAAATAATGAACCAGAGGGCACCCCTATTTTGTTGAGATACTTAGTCAATGTAGTTCACTGGAAAAATGTATCATACCCTGTTGTAGTGTAAAATAAGAAAGCTACCTTTTAAATTAATAAAACAAGGATAACTTAGAAAAACCCTACAAAAATAACCCCAAGGTAAAAACACCCCCACCCTTGGGATAACTATTGTTTTATTAAAGAGAACTTAGGAAAAATATGAAATCTGCTGTGTGACATTTTTCAAATAATGATGTAGTAGACAGAGCCTTTTTGACATTAAACTTAAGAAAATCATAACTAAATGACCACCCCTTAGTTTTCTGTGATTTTTAGCACAGAGACCTAGTATTACCAGAGGATGCCAACAAAAATAACCTTTAGGACAGAACCTACCCCTAACTAAGAGGTGTAGTGTGAAGTGGCCCATTTTGCCTAACTTTTGTTATTTTTGTTTAAAGCCTAACTTTTATACTTTAAGCCTCAAATTCTTAAAGCAAGCTAGAATAGCCAGTGGCAACCCACTGTAATTTTTACAGAATTTTTGAAAAATATTAAAACACTGTTGTAGTTCAAACCTACACTAGAAACCCTAATTGGAAATTAAGGAAAGGAAGATAAATAATGTAAATTAATGTCATCCTAAAACCTTTATATAAAATTGTCCACTGAAATCTATAAAGACAATACCAATCCACTATGTTATCCTAAAGGAAAACCTAAACCTAAAAGGTAATAAGTATATATATATGTATACCATTAGAAGCCCCACATAACCAGGAAACCCTAAGTTAATTCTTAACTTAGTTTCTTTTAGCTTATGTTCTTAAATCTTGCATAATCATGACATACATGTTCATTGCATTTCGATAGACTGTAATCTTGCTGACGGAGAGTACATCCTCGTGCCGGAGCAAGGAGCTGCTCAGGAGGTAGCCCCAGATCCAGCACCAGAGCCTGCACCAGAGGACCTGCCTGCCACTGCTTTGGAAGGCAAGCCCCGGTTTTATGCATAACCTGTTATTTATGCTATTTTACTTCACTTAATGATTGTAGGTTTGATTGTGCACTTAGGTGTAGGAGTTGTCTGAAACCCTAGTTGCATGATCTCAGGAATCCTTTTGAGATGAACACTAGTATGACAGGTCGAGTAGTTGCTTTATTTAATTAGGATCTCGGTAGAAGACGAGTGATTTTTCTAGCACTCGCGCGAGATCAGGAAATTGATTGTACCCACTTTCACACTGTCCTGATACTAGTTGGTGGACAACAATCCATGGGGATTGGTTGTTTACGAGATGGAAAATGGAATAAGGATTAACGTGCGGATACCTGTGTCAAGCGTTTGAACGTACTGAGCACATGCCGAGAAATATGGTAAATCGGTAAGCCTAGTACCTGAGTGAACCCGGCAGTGGACATATCCCCTCACGCGTCCTGAGACGAGGTCTCCCATTCCGGTTATGGTGGGTACAAGTGCGGTCACTGCACGATGGCCAGTCGGGGTCAGTGAGGCATTGTACGCCAAGGCGGTGAGCCCTGATCTGCTGACGGGGAATCGATGGGGACGGTTGATGTGTGTGGGGACGGAGTGCCCCTGCATGTCGTGTGTTTAGGTTTACCTTGCAAGGATAAAAACTCGATTCGAATCGTCTGCTTCTCGCAGCTAATGAGACTGCTTGATCCATTGTACTGCATTGAGTAATAAGTGGAAGTCTGATGAGTTGAGATAAGATGTTGATTGCTAATAATGCTTGCTACCATGAATGAATAGATAGTCCACTTTAGCCTTAAGAGAGTCACACTTAATTTTGACTAAGATAAAATCTTGATTTAGAAACTCAGCTAGTGCTTTTGGCAACCAAACCCCACAGCCAAACAGCTGCATGTCTAGAGGTAGAGGAGTAGACTCCTCACACCGGGTAAGTCTAGCTGAGTATTAGTATACTCAGCCTTGCTTGTGGCATAATTTTTTATAGGTTCTCTGGAGGAGATGGTTGCTGGGATAACTTGGCCGTCCACCTTGCCACCGGGTTGGACTGTTGAGTGGGACCCTGCCTCGGCTGAGGAGGAGCATGAGGAGTGATGGGACGGGCTTCCCCATCTCTCTGTTTAATTATCGTTAGTTTTATTCCGCTGCATTTCGAACAATGATGGTTACTTTTGCAAAAACTCCGATGATGATGAGGGTGATGTAATAATTTAACATTGTGACATGTACGGTTTTATGCTTTATTGTATTTGCTCTGTGACTCACCATCGAGTGAGATTGTGGTACTTGATCCTGTCAGTGGCCGTGTCGGACTAGATCCGAGGGATTGACGGGTTATTCCCATTTAAGTGTGGTCTAGCCTCTAAGGCAGGGCTTAGGCACTTAAGTCGGAATAATTCGGGCAGTTCCGCCACACAGGGTATCCTCCAGGAACCCGACCCGAGCAGACGGCTTGACCGGCCGCTCCGTAGCCGCAGCCAGCTGTCCCCCGAGGACATCAGCCCAGCTCATGGCCTCGGCAGCCCGACTCCGGGGTTGGTCCCGCCAGTGGACGACCTGGCCAGGTTCCAGCCGTCGCTGCTACGCCTCCTCGGCCTGGGAAGTCACCTGCTCCTGGGTCGACGAAGCTTCTTCTCGAGCCGACTCCGCCTCTGTCTACACTGACATTGCTGCCTCCGGCTCCGGCTCATCGCAGAGCGGCCGAGGGTTTCTTTAACTGAGCAAGAGAAGCCTTGGGTGGCAAGGCCGACCGAGCCGAGGGACTCCTACGCCTCCGGGATACGGATACCTCTGTGGCAGAACCGCCCGAATTATTCCAGCTTAAGTGCCTAAGTCACGCCCCAGGGGTCGTAACACACTTAAATCATAATAACCCGTCAGTCCCTCAGATCTAGTCTGATAGAGCCACTTAACCAGGATCAAATTCCACAATCTCACTCGAAGGTGAGTCATAGAAGAAATACAATAAAACATGAAACCTCAAATTAAGTACTGAGTTATTACATAAATCGGAGTTTTTGAGTAGCAAATAAAGTTCACAAAATAAAGTGCAGCGGATAATCGATGTCGTCGGTACTGAGGGAATGGGCAAGGCCTAGCCCACTACTCCTCATGCTCCTCTCCTGCCGGAGCAACATCCCACTCGACCGTCCAACCCGGTGGCAGGGTGGTAGGCCAAGTCACACCATCAACCATTTCCTGAATGGTACCTGCAAAAATGGTGCCACAAGCAAGGCTGAGTATACTAATACTCAGCTAGACTTAACCGGTGTGAGGAGTCTACTCCTCTACCTCTAGACTATGCAGCTGTTTGGCTGAGGGGTTTGGTTTGCCAAAAGCACTAGCTGTTTCTAAAATCAATTTTTAGCTTTTCAAGTTCTATCATTATTAACTTAGCTAGGTTTGCTCCTTCTAAGCATACATGGTAACAATCAATTAGTTCAATCAACAAGTTATCTCATTTGATCCACATTTCACTTCTTACTCGATGCAGTACAAGGAATCAAGCAGTCTCATTAGCTGCGAGAAGCAGACGATTCGAATCGAGTTTTAACGTTGCAAGGTAAACCTAAACACACGGCATGTCAGGGTACTCCGACCCTGCACATGACAACCGTCCCCATCGATTCCCCGTTCGCGTCCAGGCCTCACCGCCTTGGCATACAATGCTCCACTGACCCCGGCTGCCGCCGTGCAGTGACCACACTCGTACCCACCATAGCTAGCATGGGAGACCCAGTCTCAAGTCGCATGAGGGATAAAGTCCGCGCCCGGCTTCACTCAGGTACTAGGTTTACCAGTTACCATTTTTCCCGGCATGTGCTTAGTACGTTCAAAAGCTTGACTCGGGTATCCACACATTAATCCTTAATCCATTTTTCCCGTCTCATGGACAAGGCATCCTCCCTGGATCCAAGTCCATAGACTAACATAGATCCCGTTATCAAGATGAATACAATCAATTCCTGACCTCGCACGAGTGCTAGAAAAATCACTCGACTTCTACCGAGATCCTGATTAGCAAGCAGCTACTCGACTTATCATACTAGTATTCATCTCAAAAAGGAATCCTAAGTTCATGCAACTAGAGGTTTCAAGCAACTCCTACACTTAAGTGCACATTGCAATCCTACAAGCATTAAGTATAGTAAAATAGCATAATTAACAGGTTATGCATATAAACTGGGGCTTGCCTTCAATTGCTGGGGCTGCGGGGAGATCCTCAATAGCAGCCTCTGAAGCCTGCTCCTGGTCCTCCTCTTGGACAGGTCCTTGCTCGGGGATGAGCACGTACTCTCCGTCGGCAAGATTACAATCTAATGAATGCAATGCGTAAGATATATGCATGATATGATATGTGCTTTTAGAAATTACAACTTTAAAGGTGTATGATCTTTTGAGGTTAAACAAGTTAACTTTACTTATGTAAAACCCTTAGTGGTATACTTGGTAAATTGGGTTAAACTTAGCTAAGGTAAGTGGTAGGTTTAATTTTGGGGTTCCACTGAATTCCTTTTAAGTCTTAGGGATAAATGATAAGTACTCAAGTTAGATTTATTGAGGTGAGGTTTATTTCTTCTTCCCTTTTCTTTTATTCTCTTAAGGTTTTGGAGTAGGTTTGAACTACAAGTTGCTATTATAAAATTCTAAAAATTCTGCAAAAATTACAGTGGCTTGTTACTGGTGTGTGTTTCTCTGTCTCAAAATTTGGGGATCAGAAAGTGAATAGTTTTCTCTGGATAAAATTATTAAATTCTAGGGCAGAAGGGGTGCTTTGAACTACAACTATTATTTAACAGTGGGTAATTCTCTAAAACTTATTTTTGCTGGCTTTTAGGTGTTATAACATGACTTGATACAAATTTCTAGTCATTACTACCTTTTAATTATTTTTCTATGTTTTTCTCAAGTTTCTAGCCAAATGAGTGCTTTCTACTATCACTATATTTGAAACACATTAAACAACAAAGTTCTTATTTTTCTTGGTTATTATTTTGTGCAAGAGCAATCATTCTGAAGTTTGGCATCTTTTTGCTTAAGGGAAGGGGTGGTATGCATTATTTGAATTAAGTGGCCTTTCTCTTAAATTATTGGCAATTGGTATGAGTTTGCTTCTTTTTCAGAGGTTTGCATTTTTCTCTGGTAGTTTATCTCATCATGGACTTAGCTAATTTTTGGTTGCCCATTATCACATTAATAGGGGTTGTTCATGATTTAGTTGGAAAATGCCTTATTATCACTTGTATTTATTTTTCCTTACTTAAAAAGTTGGGCTGAGGTGCTCTGTATTTTTGTAGTGGGGTTCTGGTGGTTGTAAGTCCACTGGATTTTTATTAAGCATTTTGGTTATAGTTTTGCCTTCCTAATAATTGATTTTCAGTCTATATAAAGTTAAATAAATCATTTTAATTAAAAACTGGTCTAAATTAATGGTCTCTGTATTTTTCCTAGATTCTCTGTTACATAAGTAAACTAGGAAAAATAATATTAATCACTGTTCATTAATTTCTAAGGCCTTTCTGATTTTCTCTAAGTTTTGGACAAAATAGCTTTGAATGAAAAACTACATCATATTTTTCAATGCTGGGGTTCCCATTATTTTTAAATAGTGTCTAAAAGAGGTTTGATCATCTACAAATTTTCTTAAGTTCAGCACAGAAGAAAAACAAATTTTCCTTAATTAAACAAGGTTTAGTGGGTTTCTGTTTTTAAATTTAAACTCTAAAATTTTGAACAGAAAGCATGGGGTTTACTATTTTTAAATGATAGATCATAATATACAGAAGCTAGCAAAATTGATTTGACAACTTTTTATTAAAATTTCATCAAGTTATGGATTTTCTAAGTTCTCTGGTCATTTAAAAAGATTAACAGAATTGATTAAATGGAAATCCACTTTGCACTAGGGTCCCTGGCGGGTTTTTAAGTTTTTCTTCGCGAATCAGTCCTTAGGCTACTATTCACATGAGTCACTGACATTACAGAAAACCCCTTGGGTTCTACAAATCCTAACCCGAGGTCCTTCTTCTACCTCAAACAGTAACCGCGGCGGAAGAAAGGGCGGAGGGGCTTACCGGCGGCGAGATTGCTCCGGTGAAGTGGTCGAGGACGAAGGGGAGGTCTCGGGGATCACAACGGTGTGCGGAACGCCGTCGGAGATGGCCGGAGTCGGTCGGTCCACGCGCGCAGGCGGGGATGCTCGTCGGCGGCGAGGAGACCGGCCTGGTCACGGCGAGATAGTTCAATCAAATGGGTCAGGGAGGTCCACGGGATGCCAGAGAAGATATGAGCGCAAGGAATTGGGCGGGGACTCACTGGATAGCTCGGTCCACGCGCGGCGGCGAAAGACCGAAGTCCGGTGAAGTCGATCTCGGGCCTCCGGTGAAGTCCGACCGGGTCCGAGGGCTTGGCAAGCTTCACGGGCTACTGGCGGAGCTAGCCGAAGCACTGGCTTGGCTTGAGGGTGGCTGGAGTGGGCTGGCCACGGTGGCCGAAGCTCTGGCGGCAATGGCGGGCGGAATTGAGCTCGCCGGAGCTAAGGAAAAGTGGCTGGCCGGTGAGGGTGAGTGCGGGGCGAAGAGAGGTGCGCCCGGGGAGGCTTTATAGGCGCGGGCAGGCACGGCCGAGGGCGTGGGCGCGCGGCGGACTTGACCGGACGCCGGGGTGAGCGCGCGCGCGGGTTGGGCGAGCTCTGGCGTGCCGACCAGGGTCGAACACGTGTGCCCGTGCGTTCTGCCCAAGTTCTGGCGCGTGTGGTCGCTCATCCGAGCCTGCTCTCGCCTTGGTCAGTGCACAAAACCTCTTCTCCTCCCTACAAGCTACCAATCTTGTGTGGGGGTCATAGGATTTTGCCTACTGGTTGCAGAGATATGGAGCCAGGAAATCTGGTCTGTCTCCCTGCCCAAACCCGAGGCAAATCCAAGGTTTTGTCGTGTCTAGGGCTCGCGTCCCAATGCCATCTTCTGGCACACGACAGAGGGGTTAGTTAGACACAATTTTGTCAATGGGGCCATTGGGATTCGAGTTAGGGATCAAGGTGAACATCCCTGATCTTTGGCTCAAGGTCTGAATTTCAGAATTCTGAAATTCAGAATTCCCATTAAGTCCCCACATGAGAAGCTTGATTTGGGGTTTTATTTGAGGTATTTTGGCTAAGTTTCCTCAACATTTCTTGTTGCCCATTAAATATACTTTAATTTTTATAATTGGCTCAATTCATAATTTTAAACTTTCCATACCCTTTTTCTTATTTTCTTGAATTTTGCTCATGGGGCTCACTTAGGGTCTTTAATTAGGGTTGCACATTCTTATCTTTTAAAAGTCTCAATTGTTTTGATCATGACACTTTTAAGTATATACTTGGTGAATTCTTTATTACTTAAGTTATTTTGATGCTCATGCTCACTTTGGTTCACATGAAATAATGATTCTTGGTTTGGCATTTGAGAGAAACCCTAGGTGACACTAGGGTGTCACAGCCTTCCCCCCTTAAAGGAATCTCGTCCCGAGATTCGGGCCAGAGTCCTCCCAGGGTGAAGCGAAGGGTGAGACTTATAGGAAATGGGTGATTATTGTTATTATTAGAGTAAAACTGCTCTTCGAATGTCATTCTCTTTGCAACTTCAGAAGGAAGTCCTTTTAAGTTTTACTTTATAGTTTCTTCATTCTGAATTAAGATCATATTTTTGAAAATTAGATTCGAAGGGCAGGAGGAGGGGTTGGGGGTGATTACGTCCTCTGAGTGATTACTCCACTGAGCACTCCACTGGACCTTGAACACACTTTTAGCCACTGGACCTTGAACATCTTGATCGATTTAGCCCGAGTTGATCTTTCTTTACAATCCAGAATCTTGGAGGGGTACTCTTGGTACGATAGATCTGGCTCTATCTCCAATTCTGGCTCTGCTATGATCTCGGTCGGCAATCGAACACACTTTTTCAGCTGAGATACATGGAATACATTGTGAATGGCAGACATCTTTGAAGGTAACTTCAGCTTGTATGCCACGGGTCCACATGCTTCGATGATCTCAAAAGGTCCAATGTAACGAGGGGTTAGCTTGCCTTTGATCCCAAACCTCTGCACTCCCTTGGTGGGTGATACCTTGAGGTATACAAAACTTCCCACCTCGAACTGGAGAGGTTTCCTTCTTTTATCATGATAGCTCTTCTGCCTGGCCTGAGCAGCTTCTAGATTCTTCCTGATTAGATTGACCTTCCTTTCGGCTTCAGTCACTAAATCAGGTCCAAAAACTTCTCTTTCACCAGGTTGAGACCAGTTGAGTGGTGTCCTGCACCTTCTTCCATAGAGAGCTTCAAAAGGTGCCATCTTTAGGCTGGATTGATAACTATTGTTATAAGCAAACTCTGCCAAGGAGAGGTCCTTATCCCAGTTCTTGCCACTATCGATCGCACAAGCTCTCAGCATATCCTCCAGAATTTGGTTTACCCTTTCCGTCTGACCATCAGTCTGTGGGTGGTAAGCTGTTGAAAGTCACCTAGAGGGGGGGTGAATAGGGCGAAACTGAAATTCTCAAAAATAATCACAACTACAAGCCGGGTTAGCGTTAGAAATATAATCAAGTCCGCAAGAGAGGGCACAAAACAAATCACAAGCGAATAGTGAAGTGAGACACGCGGATTTGTTTTAACGAGGTTCGGTTCTCTCAAACCTACTCCCCGTTGAGGAGGCCACAAAGGCCGGGTCTCTTTCAACCCTTCCCTCTCTCAAACGGTCCCTCGGATCGAGTGAGCTTCTCTTCTCAAATCAAAGCCGGGAATAAAACTTCCCCGCAAGGGCCACCACACAATTGGTGCCTCTTGCCTTGATTACAAGTGAGTGTTGATCACAAGAGCAAGTGAGAAAGAAAAGAAGCAATCCAAGCGCAAGAGCTCAAAAGAACACGACAAATCTCTCTCGCTAATCACTAAAGCCTTTTGTGGAATTGGAGAGGATTTGATCCCTTTGGTGTGTCTAGAATTGAATGCCTAGCTCTTGTAAGTGGTTGAGAAGTGGAAAACTTGGATGCTATGAATGTGGGGGTGGTTGGGGTATTTATAGCCCCAACCACCAAACTTGACCGTTGGTGGAGGCTGTCTGTTCGATGGCGCACCGGACAGTCCGGTGCACACCGGACATGTCCGGTGCCCCCGCCACGTCATCACTGCCGTTGGATTCTGACCGTTGGAGCTCCTGACTTGTGGGCCCGCCTGGATGTCCGGTGCACACCGGACATCTCCTGTTCATTGTCCGGTGCGCCAGAATGGGCGCGCCTGCCTTCTGCGCGCGCAGAGCGCGCATTAAATGCGTCGCAGGTAGCCGTTGGCGCCGAATAGCCGTTGCTCCGGAGTTGCACCGGACAGTCCGGTGCACACCAGACATGTCCGGTGAATTATAGCGGACTAGCCGTTGGAGATTCCCGAAGCTGGCGAGTTCCGGAGGCCGCGCTTCCTTGGAGCACCGGACACTGTCCGGTGTACACCGGACAGTCCGGTGAATTATAGCGCGCCGGCCTAAGAAATTCCCGAAGGCAGCGAGTTCGAGTTGGAGTCCTCTGGTGCACCGGACACTGTCCGGTGGTGGACCGGACAGTCCGGTGCCCCCAGACCAGAGGTGCCTTCGGTTGCCTCTTTGCTCCTTTGTTGAATCCAAAACTTGATCTTTTTATTGGCTAAGTGTGAACCTTTTACACCTGTATAATCTATACACTTAAGCAAACTAGTTAGTCCAATTATTTGTGTTGGGCAATTCAACCACCAAAATTAATTAGGGACTAGGTGTAAGCCTAATTCCCTTTCAATCTCCCCCTTTTTGGTGATTGATGCCAACACAAACCAAAGCAAATATAGAAGTGCATAACTGAACTAGTTTGCATAATGTAAGTGTAAATGTTGCTTGGAATTGAGCCAATCTAAATACTTACAAGATATGCATGGATCGTTTCTTTCTTATTTAACATTTTGGACCACGCTTGCACCACATGTTTTGTTTTTGCAAACTCTTTTGTAAATCCTTTTCAAAGTTCTTTTGCAAATAGTCAAGGGCAAATGAACAAGATTTTGAGAAGCATTTTCAAGATTTGAAATTTTCTCCCCCTGTTTCAAATGCTTTTCCTTTGACTAAACAAAACTCCCCCTAAATGAGATCCTCCTCTTAGTGTTCAAGAGGGTTTTGATATATCCTTTTTGAAATACTACTTTCTCCCCCTTTTGAACACAATAGGATACCAATTGATAATATTCTTGGCAAACACGAAGTTTTTGAAATAGGTGGTGGTGCGGTCCTTTTGCTAATAGGTGGTGGTGCGGTCCTTTTGCTTTGGGCTCATACTTTCTCCCCCTTTGGCATGAATCGCCAAAAACGGAATCATTAGAGCCCTCGAAGTGCTATCTTCCCCTTTGGTCATAAATAAATGAGTTAAGATTATACCAAAGACGAAGTCCTTTTGCTCTCTCCCCCAAAGATGGAGAGTCTCTTGGAGCGACGGCGAAGGATGAGTTACGGAGTGGAAGCCTTTGTCTTTGCCGAAGACTCCAATTCCCTTTCAATACACTTATGACTTGGTTTGAAATAGACTTGAAAAACACATTAGTCATAGCATATGGAAGAGACATGATCAAAGGTATATGGAAGAGCAATGTGTGCAATTTAACAAAAGAAGTTCCTAGAATCAAGAATATTGAGCTCATGCCTAAGTTTGTTAAAAGATTGTTCATCAAGAGGCTTGGTAAAGATATCGGCTAATTGATCTTTAGTATTAATGTATGAAATCTCGATATCTCCCTTTTGTTGGTGATCCCTAAGAAAATGATACTGAATGGCTATGTGTTTAGTGCGACTATGCTCGACGGGATTATCCGCCATCTTGATTGCACTCTCATTATCACATAGCAAAGGGACTTTGGTTAATTTGTAACCGTAGTCCCACAGGGTTTGCCTCATCCAAAGCAATTGCGCGCAACAATGTCCTGCGGCAATGTACTCGGCTTCGGCGGTGGAAAGAGCGACCGAATTTTGCTTCTTTGAAGCCCAAGACACCAAGGATCTTCCCAAGAACTGGCAAGTCCCCGATGTGCTCTTCCTATTGATTTTACACCCCGCCCAATCGGCATCCGAATAACCAATCAAATCAAATGTGGATCCCCTAGGATACCAAAGCCCAAACTTAGGAGTATAAGCCAAATATCTCAAGATTCGTTTTACGGCCGTAAGGTGAGCTTCCTTAGGGTCGGCTTGGAATCTTGCACACATGCATACGGAAAGCATAATGTCCGGTCGAGATGCACATAAATATAGCAAAGAACCTATCATCGACCGGTATACCTTTTGATCCACGGACTTACCTCCCGTGTCGAGGTCGAGATGCCCATTGGTTCACATGGGTGTCTTGATGGGCTTGGCATCCTTCATCCCAAACTTGTTTAGAATGTCTTGAGTGTACTTCGTTTGGCTAATGAAGGTGCCCTCTTGGAGTTGCTTCACTTGGAATCCTAAGAAATACTTCAACTCCCCCATCATAGACATCTCGAACTTTTGTGTCATGATCCTACTAAACTCTCCACATGTAGACTCGTTAGTAGATCCAAATATAATATCATCAACATAAATTTGGCATACAAACAAGTCATTTTCAAGAGTTTTAGTAAAGAGTGTAGGATCGGCCTTTCCGACTTTGAAGCCATTAGCAGTAAGAAAATCTCTAAGGCATTCATACCATGCTCTTGGGGCTTGCTTGAGCCCATAAAGCGCCTTAGAGAGCCTATAGACATGGTTAGGATACTCACTGTCTTCAAAGCCGGGAGGTTGCTCAACATAGACCTCTTCCTTGATTGGTCCATTGAGGAAGGCACTTTTCACGTCCATTTGATAAAGCTTAAAGCCATGGTATGTAGCATAGGCCAATAATATGCGAATTGACTCAAGCCTAGCTACGGGTGCATAGGTTTCACCGAAATCCAAACCTTCGACTTGGGAGTATCCCTTGGCCACAAGTCGAGCTTTGTTCCTTGTCACCTCACCATGCTCATCTTGCTTGTTGCGGAAGACCCATTTGGTTCCTACAACATTTTGATTAGGACGTGGAACCAAATGCCATACCTCATTCCTAGTGAAGTTGTTGAGCTCCTCTTGCATTGCCACCACCCAATCCGAATCTTGTAGTGCTTCCTCTACCCTGTGTGGCTCAATAGAGGAAACAAAAGAGTAATGTTCACAAAAATGTGCAATACGAGATCTAGTAGTTACCCCCTTATGAATGTCGCCGAGGATGGTGTCGACGGGGTGATCTCGTTGGATTGCTTGGTGGACTCTTGGGTGTGGCGGCCTTTGCTCTTCATCCTCCTTGTCTTGATCATTTGCATCTCCCCCTTGATCATTGCCGTCATCTTGAGGTGGCTCATTTGCTTGATCTTCTACTTCATCAACTTGAGCCTCATCCTCATTTTGAGTTGGTGGAGATGCTTGCGTGGAGGAGGATGGTTGATCTTGTGCATGTGGAGGCTCTTCGGATTCCTTAGGACACACATCCCCAATGGACATGTTCCTTAGTGCTATGCATGGAGCCTGTTCTTCTCCTATCTCATCAAGATCAACTTGCTCTATTTGAGAGCCGTTAGTCTCATCAAACACAACGTCACAAGAAACTTCAACTAGTCCTGAGGACTTGTTAAAGACTCTATATGCCCTTGTGTTTGAGTCATATCCTAGTAAAAAGCCTTCTACCGTTTTAGGAGCAAATTTAGATTTTCTACCTCTCTTAACAAGAATAAAGCATTTGCTACCAAAAACTCTAAAATATGAAATATTGGGCTTTTTACCGGTTAGGAGTTCATATGATGTCTTCTTGAGGATTCGGTGTAGATACAACCGGTTGATGGCGTAGCAAGCGGTGTTGACCGCCTCGGCCCAAAACCGATCTGAAGTCTTGTACTCATCAAGCATGGTTCTTGCCATGTCCAATAGAGTTCGATTCTTCCTCTCCACTACTCCATTTTGTTGTGGAGTGTAGGGAGAAGAGAACTCATGCTTGATGCCCTCCTCCTCAAGGAAGCCTTCAATTTGAGAGTTCTTGAACTCCGTCCCATTGTCGCTTATAATTTTCTTGATCCTTAAGCCGAACTCATTTTGAGCCCGTCTCAAGAATCCTTTTAAGGTCTCTTGGGTTTGAGATTTTTCCTGCAAAAAGAATACCCAAGTGAAGCGAGAATAATCATCCACTATTACAAGACAATACTTACTCCCGCCGATGCTTATGTAAGCAATCGGGCCGAATAGATCCATGTGGAGTAGCTCAAGCGGCCTGTCGGTCGTCATGATGTTCTTGTGTGGATGTTGGGTTCCAACTTGCTTCCCGGCTTGGCATGCGCTACAAATCCTGTCTTTCTCAAAATGAACATTTGTTAATCCTAAAATGTGTTCTCCTTTTAGAAGCTTATGAAGATTCTTCATCCCAACATGGGCTAGTCGGCGGTGCCAGAGCCAACCCATGTTAGTCTTAGCAATTAAGCAAGTGTCGAGTTCAGCTCTATCAAAATCTACCAAGTATAGCTGACCCTCTAACACTCCCTTAAATGCTATTGAATCATCACTTCTTCTAAAGACAGTGACACCTACATCAGTGAATAGACAGTTGTAGCCCATTTGACATAATTGAGAAACGGAAAGCAAATTGTAATCTAACGAATCAACAAGAAAAACATTGGAAATGGAATGATCAGGTGAAATAGCAATTTTACCCAAACCTTTGACCAAACCTTGATTTCCATCCCCGAATGTGATCGCTCTTTGGGGATCTTGGTTTTTCTCATATGAGGAGAACATCTTCTTCTCCCCGGTCATGTGGTTTGTGCACCCGCTGTCGAGTATCCAACTTGAGCCCCCGGATGCATAAACCTACAAAACAATTTTAGTTCTTGACTTTAGGTACCCAAACGGTTTTGGGTCCTTTGGCATTAGAAACAAGAACTTTGGGTACCCAAACACAAGTCTTGGAGCCCTTGTGTTTGCCCCCAACAAACTTGGCAACTACCTTGCCGGATTTGTTAGTAAGCACATATGATGCATCAAAAGTTTTGAATGAAATAGCATGATCATTTGATGCATTAGGAGTTTTCTTTCTAGGCAACTTGGCACGGGTTGGTTGCCTAGAGCTAGATGTCTCACCCTTATACATAAAAGCATGATTAGGGCCAGAGTGAGACTTCCTAGAGTGAATTCTCCTAATTTTGCTCTCGGGATAACCGGCAGGGTACAAAATATAACCCTCGTTATCCTGAGGCATGGGAGCCTTGCCCTTAACAAAGTTAGACAAATTTTTAGGAGGGGCATTAAGTTTGACATTGTCTCCCCTTTGGAAGCCAATGCCATCCTTGATGCCCGGGCGTCTCCCATTATAGAGCATACTTCTAGCAAATTTAAACTTTTCATTTTCCAAATTATGCTTGGCAATTTTAGCATCTAGTTTTGCTATATGATCATTTTGTTGTTTAATTAAAGACATGTGATCATAAATAGCATTAACATCAATATCTCTACATCTAGTACAAATAGAAACATGCTCAACATTAGATGTAGAGGGTTTGCAAGATTTTAGTTCAACAACCTTAGTATGCAACAAATCATTTTTAGTTCTAAGGTCGGAAATAGTAGCTTTGCAAACATCAAAATCTTTAGCCTTAGCAATCAAATTATCATTTTCTACTCTAAGGCTAGCAAGAGAATCATTCAATTCCTTAATCTTAGTAAGCAAATCATCATTATTATTTCTAAGATCGGGAATTGAATCAATACAAACATGAGAATCAACCTTAGCAATCAATCTAGCATTTTCATTTCTAAGGTTGTTAATGGTCTCATGGCAAGTGCTTAGCTCACTAGACAATTTTTCACATTTTTCTACCTCTAGAGCATAAGCATTTTTAACCTTAACATGCTTTTTATTTTCCTTGATTAGGAAGTCCTCTTGGGAGTCCAAGAGGTCATCCTTTTCATGGATGGCACTAATTAGCTCATTTAGTTTTTCCTTTTGTTCTATGTTAAGGTTGGCAAAAAGAGCGTGCAAGTTATCCTCCTCATTGCTAGCATCATCCTCATCACTAGAGGTTTCATATTTAGTGGAGGATCTTGATTTTACCTTCTTCCTTTTGCCGTCCTTTGCCATGAGGCACTTGTGGCCGACGTTGGGGAAGAGAAGCCCCTTGGTGACGGCGATGTTGGCGGCGTCCTCGTCGGAGGAGGACTTGGTGGAGCTCTCGTCGGAGTCCCACTCGCGGCACACATGGGCATCGCCGCCCCTCCTCTTGTGGTACCTCTTCTTTTCTCTTCTCTTGCCCTTCTTGTCGTTGTCCCTGTCACTGTCACTTGATAATGGACATTTAGCTATAAAGTGACCGGGCTTACCACACTTGTAGCAAACCTTCTTGGAACGGGATTTGTAATCCTTCCCCTTCCGTTGCTTGAGGATTTGGCGAAAGCTTTTGATGATTAAAGCCATCTCCTCATTGTCGAGCTTGGAGGCGTCAATTGGTTGTCTACTCGGTGTAGACTCCTCCTTCTTCTCCTCCGTCGCCTTAAATGCCACCGGTTGTGCTTCGGACGTGGAGGGTTCATCAAGCTCGTTGATCTTCTTGGAGCCCTTGATCATACATTCAAAGCTCACAAAATTCCCGATAACTTCCTCGGGGGTCATTTGAGTATATCTAGGATTACCACGAATTAATTGAACTTGAGTGGGGTTAAGGAAAATGAGTGATCTAAGAATAACCTTCACCACCTCGTGGTCATCCCACTTCTTGCTCCCGAGGTTGCGCACTTGGTTCACCAAAGTCTTGAGCCGGTTGTACATGTCTTGTGGCTCTTCCCCTTGGCGAAGTCGAAAGCGACCGAGCTCCCCCTCGATCGTTTCCCGCTTGGTGATCTTTGTTAGTTCATCACCCTCGTGCGCGGTCTTGAGGAGGTCCCAAATTTCCTTTGCATTCTTCAACCCTTGCACCTTGTTGTATTCCTCTCTATTTAGAGAGGCCAAGAGTATGGTTGTGGCTTGGGAGTTAAAGTGCTCGATTTGGGCCACTTCGTCCTCATCATAATCCTCATCCCCTACGGATGGTACCTGTGCTCCAAACTCAACAACAATCCATATACTTTTGTGGAGTGAGGTTAGATGAAATTTCATTAAATCACTCCACCTAGCATAATCTTCACCATCAAAAGTTGGCGGTTTGCCTAATGGAACGGAAAGTAATGGAGTATGTCTAGATGTACGGGGATAGTGTAAGGGGATCTTACTAAACTTCTTGCGCTCTTGGCGCTTAGAAGTCACGGACGGTGCATCGGAGTCGGAGGTGGATGTTGATGAAGTGTCGGTCTCGTAGTAGACCACCTTCCTCATCCTCTTGTGCTTGTCGCCTTTCCGATGCGACTTGTGGGAAGAAGATTTTTCCTTCTTCTCCTTGTGGTGTGAGGAAGAAGATCTTTTCTCCTTCCGTTTGGAGGAGTCCTTCTTCTTCTCCTTCCTCTTGGTGCGGGACTCTTCCGATGAAGTGCTCCCGTGGCTTGTAGTGGGCTTGTCGCCGGTCTCCATCTCCTTCTTGGCGTGATCTCCCGACATTACTTTGAGCGGTTAGGCTCTAATGAAGAAGCACCGGGCTCCGATACCAATTGAAAGTCGCCTAGAGGGGGGTGAATAGGGCGAAACTGAAATTCTCAAAAATAATCACAACTACAAGCCGGGTTAGCGTTAGAAATATAATCAAGTCCGCAAGAGAGGGCACAAAACAAATCGCAAGCGAATAGTGAAGTGAGACACGCGGATTTGTTTTACCGAGGTTCGGTTCTCTCAAACCTACTCCCCGTTGAGGAGGCCACAAAGGCCGGGTCTCTTTCAAACCTTCCCTCTCTCAAACGGTCCCTCGGACCGAGTGAGCTTCTCTTCTCAAATCAAAGCCGGGAATAAAACTTCCCCGCAAGGGCCACCACACAATTGGTGCCTCTTGCCTTGATTACAAGTGAGTGTTGATCACAAGAGCAAGTGAGAAAGAAAAGAAGCAATCCAAGCGCAAGAGCTCAAAAGAACACGACAAATCTCTCTCGCTAATCACTAAAGCCTTTTGTGGAATTGGAGAGGATTTGATCCCTTTGGTGTGTCTAGAATTGAATGCCTAGCTCTTGTAAGTGGTTGAGAAGTGGAAAACTTGGATGCTATGAATGTGGGGGTGGTTGGGGTATTTATAGCCCCAACCACCAAACTTGACCGTTGGTGGAGGCTGTCTGTTCGATGGCGCACCGGACAGTCCGGTGCCCCCGCCACGTCATCACTGCCGTTGGATTCTGACCGTTGGAGCTCCTGACTTGTGGGCCCGCCTGGATGTCCGGTGCACACCGGACATCTCCTGTTCATTGTCCGGTGCGCCAGAATGGGCGCGCCTGCCTTCTGCGCGCGCAGAGCGCGCATTAAATGCGTCGCAGGTAGCCGTTGGCGCCGAATAGTCGTTGCTCCGGAGTTGCACCGGACAGTCCGGTGCACACCGGACATGTCCGGTGAATTATAGCGGACTAGCCGTTGGAGATTCCCGAAGCTGGCGAGTTCCGGAGGCCGCGCTTCCTTGGAGCACCGGACACTGTCCGGTGTACACCGGACAGTCCGGTGAATTATAGCGCGCCGGCCTAAGAAATTCCCGAAGGCAGCGAGTTCGAGTTGGAGTCCTCTGGTGCACCGGACACTGTCCGGTGGTGCACCGGACACTGTCTGGTGTACACCGGACAGTCCGGTGCCCCCAGACCAGAGGTGCCTTCGGTTGCCTCTTTGCTCCTTTGTTGAATCCAAAACTTGATCTTTTTATTGGCTAAGTGTGAACCTTTTACACCTGTATAATCTATACACTTGAGCAAACTAGTTAGTCCAATTATTTGTGTTGGGCAATTCAACCACCAAAATTAATTAGGGACTAGGTGTAAGCCTAATTCCCTTTCAGCTGTACTCCTGATTAGCTTGGTTCCCAAAGACTCTTGCAATTGTTCCCAAAATCTGGCAACAAATTGGGCTCCTCGGTCAGAAACAATGGTCCGCGGTAATCCGTGCAAACACACGATCCGGTCAATATACAATTCTGCATATTTCTGAGCCTTATCAGTGGTGTGCACAGGAAGGAAATGTGCCACTTTCGTCAATCGGTCCACAATAACCCAAATTGAATCATGATGACGAGAGGTGTTGGGCAGACCCACAATGAAATCCATGCTGATGTCGTCCCACTTCCACGAAGGTACGGATAGTGGTTGCAAGGCTCCAGCTGACTTCAAGTGGCTAGCCTTTATCCTCTGACAGGTGTCACACTCTGATACATACTGGGCTATTTTCCTCTTCATTCTGGTCCACCAGTACAAAAGCTTCAAATCATGGTACATCTTGGTGCTTCTCGGATGCATAGAGAATTTGGAGAGATGAGCCTCATCCAAAATTTTCCTCTTGAGCTCCTGGTCTTTAGGAATTACCAATCTGCTTTTGAACCATAACACACTCTTCTCATCCTGGCGGAAACAATTATACTTCTCAACCTTCTGATGGAGATTCTTCTTGATAATCTGCACTCCCTTGTCACTGAGCTAGGCCATGATAATCTGGTCTTGCAAAGCTGGCTCAACAGAAATGTGAGACAAAGAACCAGAAGAAATCACTTCAATTTGCATCTTGCTCAACTCATCACACAAGGTGTTAATGCGAGAATCCATCAGAATACAATTGCATTGCAACTTCCGACTCAAGGCATCTGCTACCACATTAGCTTTTCCTGGGTGGTAATGTACCTCCAGGTCATAATCCTTGATCAGCTCTAGCCATCTTCTCTGCCTCATGTTGAGATCAGCCTGAGTAAAAATGTACTTAAGGCTCTTATGATCAGTGAAGATGTTGCAGTGGGTTCCCATTAGATAGTGCCTCCACATCTTCAATGCATGAACCACTGCTGCTAACTCGAGGTCATGAGTGGGATAATTTTGCTCATGAGGCCTGAGTGCTCTTGAGGCATAAGCAATGACTCGGTTGTCTTGCATCAAGACACAACCTAGCCCGGTGCCAGAGGCATCACAATATACATCAAAAGGCTTGCTGCTGTCGAGTTGCGCCAATACTGGTGCTGTGGTCAGATGCTGCCTTAATGCATGGAAGGCATCTTCGCACTTCTGACTCCACACAAACTTGACTTCTTTCTTTAGCAACTCAGTAATAGGCTTCGCAATTCGAGAGAAGTCCGGAATAAATCTTCGGTAATAACCAGCTAATCCCAGAAAACTCTGAATCTGGCGAACAGTTGTTGGTGGCCTCCAATTCATCACCTCTTGCACTTTATCAGGATCAACAACTATTCCAGCCTGAGAAATAGTGTGACCCAAGAATTTGATTTCCTTTAGCCAAAAATCACACTTGGATAACTTGGCATAAAGGTGGTGCTCTCGCAGACGTTGAAGCACTACATGCAAATGCCCGGCATGTTCTTCTTCGTTCTTGGAGTACACCAGAATATCATCGATGAAAACCACCACGAACTTGTCCAATTCCGGCATGAAAACAGAATTCATCAGATACATGAAATATGCTGGTGCATTTGTCAGCCCGAATGACATCACCAAAAATTCATACAGCCCATATCTGGTTGAGAATGCCGTCTTCGGAATATCACTTGCTCGTATTTTGATCTGATGGTAGCCAGAGCGAAGGTCTATCTTGGAAAACACCTTGGCCCCGACCAACTGGTCAAAGAGAACATCAATACGAGGCAAAGGATACTTGTTCTTGATAGTTACCGCATTAAGAGGGCGGTAATCTATACACAGCCTCAAGCTTTCATCCTTCTTCTTCACAAACAGTGCTGGACATCCCCAAGGCGAAGTGCTTGGGCGAATGAAACCCTTATCCAGCAACTCTTGCAATTGCTTCTTCAACTCTGCCAACTCAGCGGGTGGCATTCGGTAGGGCCTCTTGGAAATTGGGGTCGTTCCCGGTTGCAACTCGATGGCGAATTCAATATCCCGGTCCGGTGGCATTCCCGGCAATTCATCAGGAAAGACATCTGCATACTCACAGACCACTGGGATCTTCTTCAGGGGTAACTCCGTCATAGAGAAAGCACATGACTGAGTAGAACCCTGACTAGGCAGAATTAAAGTGAAATTCCCGCAGAACGGAGAATTAACTTCCACGGTACGACTGGCTACATCAAGCACAACTTGGTGCAAGGTCATCCAATTTGCCCCTAGAATAATGTCCACATTTTCCAATCCCAACACAAGAAGAGTGGTTTTGATAATGTGGCTTCCCAGTTGAATAGGCACACTTTGGTTTAATTGATTAGTTGAAATTTTTCCCCCAGGTGTGACTATCATGAATGACCCTTTTGAGTGAGAGAATGGCAGTTTGCAATTAGCACTAAACTTTTGGCTAATGAAACTATGAGATGCACCAGAATCAAACAGAATTAAAGCAGGTTGATTATAAACTGAAAAAGTACCGGTCATGATAGGAGCTCCTTCTGGTACTTCCTCTAGTGCAGTGAAGTTGAGCTTCCCTTGCCTGACTTGCACCTTCTGCTTTCTTCCCTTGTCTTGATTTGGTGCTGGCATCTGCCTCTGCTGGTTCCTGGGACAATTCTTGGCATAGTGGCCCACATTGCCACAAGTGAAACACTTGTTCCCATTGCCTTGGCGGAACTGCTGCTGCTGCGGAGGTGAGAGCACCTAGAGGGGGGGGTGAATAGGTGATCCTGTATACTTCAAAACTTAAGCCACAAAACTTTGATTAAGCGTTAGCACAGTTAATGCCAAGTGGCTAAAGAGAAGATCTTGCACAATATGATAACCACAAGAAGTTCAACACAGAGAAGACACAGTGATTTATCCCGTGGTTCGGCCAAGTACAAAACTTGCCTACACCACGTTGTGGCGTCCCAACGGACGAGAGTTGCACTCAACTCCTCTCAAGTGATCCAATGATCAACTTGAATACCACAGTGTTATGCTTTTCCTTTCAATTTCCCGTTTGCAAGGAATCTCCACAACTTGGAGTCTCTCGCCCTTACACTTGAGATTCACAAAGAAATACGGAGTAAGGGAGGGAAGCAACACACACAAATCCACAGCAAAATGCGCACACACACGGCCAAGAATCGAGCTCAAAGACTATCTCACAGTTCTCACAAGAACGGAGCTCGAATCACTTAGAATAACAAACGGATGCGCAAAGACTGAGTGTGGATGATCAAGAATGCTCAAAGGTTGCTTGGTGTTCTCCTCCATGCGCCTAGGGGTCCCTTTTATAGCCCCAAGGCAGCTAGGAGCCGTTGAGAGCAAATCTGGAAGGCTGATCTTGCCTTCTGTCGTCGGGCGCACCGGACAGTCCGGTGCACACCGGACACTGTCCGGTGCCCGATTTCCTTCCTTAAACAGCGCAGTCGACCGTTGCTGATCTGGGAGCCGTTGGCGCACCGGACACTGTCCGGTGCACACCGGACAGTCCGGTGCCCCTTCCCGACCGTTGGCTTGGCCACGTGTCCCGCGCAGATCGCGCGGCCGACCGTTGGCTCACCGGACAGTCCGGTGCACACCGGACAGTCCGGTGAATTTTAGCCGTACGCCGTCGGCGAATTCCCGAGAGCGGCCTGTTCGGCCGAGGCAGCCTGGCGCACCGGACACTGTCCGGTGCACCACCGGACAGTCCGGTGCCCCAGACCGAAACAGCCCCTTTTTCCTTTTCTTTTTTTCTTCCTGTTTCCAATACTTAGACAAGTATATTAGTACACAAAACCAATGTACTAAGACTTAGAAACATACCTTTGCTCTTGATTTGCACTTTGTTCATCCATTGCATAAATTCACATTTTAAGCACTTGAGTTGGCACTCAATCACCAAAATACTTAGAAATGGCCCAAGGGCACATTTCCCTTTCAATCTCCCCCTTTTTGGTGATTTATGCCAACACAACATAAAGCAACTAGAACAAGTGCAAAACCACTTCAAATAACACTTAAATTTATTTTGATTCATGTTTGGCATATATGGATCATCCTTTGCCACCACTTGGTTTGTTTTTGAAATCAAACTCAAATCTCTATCTCTAAGTCAAACACACATGTTAAAGCATATAGAGAGTTATTCCAAAAGAGATTGATCAAAGATTTCAAAAACTCCCCCTATTTCCCATAATCACCACTTCTCCCCACAAGAAGCCAACTTTTGACAAGAGACACAATAAAAGAATTTTGCTAAAACAAAAAGCTCTATTCTACTATTTTCAAAATCTCTCAAGTGGCAGCTGATCCATTTATTTCTTTGGCCTTTATTTTCTCCCCCTTTGGCATCAAGCACCAAAACGGGATCGATCTTGGCCCTTTAACCCCATTGCCTCACCAAAATCTTCAATAAGAGTACAAAGAGGCAATAAGAGTCTAAAGATGAACTTGGAATAAGTTACCCTCTCATCGGAGTGCAGTGGAAGTCTTTCATGGTCCAAGTCCACCTTTTCCCTTTCAATTCACCTTCGAGAATAAATCAAGCAAACTCAAGCAAATGGTTAGTCTCAAAGGGTCAAGTTGTAACACATCTCCCCCTAAACATGTGCATTACTTTGCAACGGACTTGTGAGGTCCAGGGAGTGTTTGTACAACTTGAGCACCACAATAAGCAACAAAATGTAGAATGAACCTGATTAAAGGCATAAACACATGTATGCTATAATTCAATCCAAGTTCCGCGAATCTAAGACATTTAGCTCACTACGCAGCCTGCAAAAGGTCTTCTCATCTAGAGGCTTGGTAAAGATATCGGCTAGCTGGTTCTCGGTGCTAACATGAAACACTTCGATATCCCCCTTTTGCTGGTGGTCTCTCAAAAAGTGATGCCGGATGTCTATGTGCTTTGTGCGGCTATGTTCAACAGGATTTTCCGCCATGCGGATAGCACTCTCATTGTCACATAGGAGTGGGACTTTGCTCAGATTGTAGCCAAAGTCCCGGAGGGTTTGCCTCATCCAAAGTAGTTGCGCGCAACACTGACCTGCGGCAACGTACTCGGCCTCAGCGGTGGATAGGGCAACGGAGGTTTGTTTCTTAGAGTTCCATGACACCAGGGACCTTCCTAAGAATTGGCACGTCCCCGATGTACTCTTCCTATCGACCTTACATCCAGCATAGTCGGAGTCTGAGTATCCAACTAAGTCAAAAGTAGACCCCTTTGGATACCAGAGCCCGAAGCAAGGCGTAGCAACCAAATATCTAAGAATTCGCTTTACCGCCACTAAGTGACACTCCTTAGGATTGGATTGAAATCTAGCACACATGCATACGCTAAGCATAATATCCGGTCTACTAGCACATAAGTAAAGCAAAGAACCTATCATTGACCGGTATGCTTTTTGATCAACGGACTTACCTCCTTTGTTGAGGTCGGTGTGTCCGTCGGTCCCCATCGGAGTCTTTGCGGGCTTGGCGTCCTTCATCCCAAACCGCTTTAGCAGATCTTGCGTGTACTTCGTTTGGGAGATGAAGGTGCCGTCCTTGAGTTGCTTCACTTGGAACCCAAGGAAGTAGTTCAACTCGCCCATCATCGACATCTCGAATTTCTGCGTCATCACCCTGCTAAACTCTTCACAAGACTTTTGGTTAGTAGAACCAAATATTATGTCATCGACATAAATTTGGCACACAAACAAATCACCATCACAAGTCTTTGTAAAAAGAGTTGGATCGGCTTTCCCAACCTTGAAAGCATTAGCAATTAAAAAGTCTTTAAGGCATTCATACCATGCTCTTGGGGCTTGCTTAAGTCCATAGAGCGCCTTAGAGAGCTTACACACATAGTCGGGGTACCGTTCATCCTCGAAGCCAGGGGGTTGCTCCACGTACACCTCCTCCTTGATTGGCCCGTTGAGGAAAGCGCTCTTCACATCCATTTGGTACAACCTGAAAGAATGGTGAGCGGCATATGCTAGCAAAATACAAATTGATTCTAGCCTAGCCACAGGAGCAAACGTCTCCTCAAAGTCCAAACCTGCGACTTGGGCATAACCTTTTGCCACAAGTCGAGCCTTGTTCCTCGTCACCACCCCATGCTCGTCCTGTTTGTTGCGGAACACCCACTTGGTTCCCACAACATTTTGCTTCGGACGAGGCACCAGTGTCCAAACTTCATTGCGCTTGAAGTTGTTGAGCTCCTCAAAAATTAACTAATCGAGATCGAGTAGTTACTCCCTTGCTAATATCACCCAGAATTTGGTCGACGGGATGATCCCTTTGAATCATCGCTCGAACTTGGGTTGGAGGTGCCGGTTGCGCATCTTCCTCCATCACACGATCATCTTGTGCTCCCCCTTGATCACACGCCTCCTGTTGATGAACCTGTTCATCATCTTGAGTTGGGGTTAGCACCATAGTTGAGGAAGATGTTTGATCTCGTTCATCGTGTTCCTGTGGCCGCACTTCTCCAATTGCCATGGTTCGTATAGCGGCCGTTGGAACATCTTCTTCATCTACATCATCACAATCAACAACTTGCTCTCTTGGAGAGCCATTAGTCTCATCAAATACAACGTCGCTAGAGACTTCAACCAAACCCGATGATTTGTTGAAGACTCTATACGCCTTTGTATTTGAGTCATAACCTAATAAAAACCCTTCTACAGCTTTGGGAGCAAACTTAGAATTTCTACCCTTCTTCACTAGAATGTAGCACTTGCTCCCAAATACACGAAAGTAAGATACATTGGGTTTGTTACCGGTTAGAAGCTCATACGACGTCTTCTTGAGGAGGCGGTGAAGGTAGACCCTGTTGATGGCGTGGCAAGCCGTGTTCACGGCTTCCGACCAAAAACGCTCGGGGGTCTTGAACTCTCCAAGCATAGTCCTCGCCATGTCGATTAGCGTCATGTTCTTCCTCTCTACCACACCATTTTGCTGTGGTGTGTAGGGAGCAGAGAACTCATGCTTGATCTCTTCCTCCTCAAGGAACTCCTCCACTTGAAGGTTCTTGAACTCGGACCCGTTGTCGCTCCTTATCTTCTTCACCTTGAGCTCAAACTCATTTTGAGCTCTCCTGAGGAAGCGCTTGAGGGTCCCTTGGGTTTCAGACTTATCCTGCAAAAAGAACACCCAAGTGAAGCGGGAAAAGTCATCAACAATAACTAGACCATACTTACTCCCTCCTATGCTCAGATAGGCGACGGGTCCGAAGAGGTCCATATGCAGCAGCTCCAGGGGTCTTGAAGTAGTCATCACATTCTTGCTGTGATGTGCTCCTCCCACTTGTTTACCTGCTTGACAAGCTGCACAAGGTCTATCTTTTTCGAATTGCACGTTAGTCAAACCTATCACGTGTTCTCCCTTTAGAAGCTTGTGAAGGTTCTTCATCCCCACATGTGCTAAGCGGCGATGCCACAGCCAGCCCATGCTAGTCTTAGCTATTAAGCATGCATCTAGACCGGCCTCTTCTTTTGCAAAATCAACTAAATAAAGTTTGTCGTCTAATACACCCTTAAAAGCTAGTGAACCATCACTTCTTCTAAAGACAGACACATCTATATTTGTAAATAGACAGTTATACCCCATGTTGCATAATTGACTAACAGATAGCAAATTATAACCAAGAGACTCAACTAAAAACACATTAGAGATAGAGTGCTCATTAGAAATTGCAATTTTACCTAACCCTTTTACCTTGCCTTGATTCCCATCACCGAAAATTATTGAATCTTGGGAATCCTTATTCTTGACGTAGGAGGTGAACATCTTCTTCTCCCCCGTCATATGGTTTGTGCATCCGCTGTCGATAATCCAGCTTGAACCCCCGGATGCATAAACCTGCAAGGCAAATTTAGGCTTGGGTCTTAGGTACCCAACTCATGTTGGGTCCTACAAGGTTAGCACAAATATCCTTAGGGACCCAAATGCAAGTTTTGTCTCCCTTGCATCTTGCCCCTAATTGTCTAGCAACTATCTTCCTATCCTTTCTACAAATAGCAAAGGAAGCATTTAAAGCACAATAAATTGTAGAAGGTTCATTTACTACTTTCCTAGGAGCATGAATAATATTCTTTCTAGGCACATGATGAATAGCATTTCTCCTAGTCACATTTCTACCATGCATATAGGAAGAACTAGAAGCAGTCATGGCATAAGAATCATAAGCATGTGAATTAAAAACATCATAACTTTTAAAAGCATTCCTAGAATTTTTCCTATCATGATACAAGAAGGCATGGTTCTTTTTGGCACTAGTAGCCATAGGGGCCTTCCCTTTCTCCTTAGTGGGAATGGGAGCCTTATGGCTTGTCAAGTTCTTGACTTCCCTCTTGAAGCCAAGCCCATCCTTAATTGAGGGGTGTCTACCAATTGTGTAGGCATCCCTTGCAAATTTTAGTTTATCCAAATCACTCTTGCTAGTCTTAAGTTGGGCATTAAGACTAGCTACTTCATCATTTAATTTAGAAATGCACTCTAGGTGTTCACTACAAGCATCAACATTAAAGTCTTTACACCTAGTGCAAATCACAACATGTTCTACACAAGATGTTAATTTACTAGATTTTTCTAGCTTAGCATTTAAATCATCATTTATGCTCTTTAAGCTAGAAATTGTCTCATGGCAAGAAGATAATTCACAAGAAAACATTTCATTTCTCTTAACTTCTAAAGCATGGGATTTTTGTGCTTCTACAAATTTGTCATGCTCTTCATATAAAAGGTCCTCTTGTTTTTCTAGTAATCTATTCTTGTCATTCAAGGCATCAATCAACTCATTAATCTTATCAATTTTAGATCTATCTAATCCCTTGAATAAGCATGAGTAATCTATCTCATCATCATTACTAGACTCATCCTCACTAGAAGAAGCATAGGTAGGGTTTTGAGTACATACCTTCTTCTCCCTTGCCATAAGGCATGTGTGACGCTCGTTGGGGAAGAGGGTCGATTTGTTGAAGGCGGTGGCAGCGAGTCCCTCATTGTCGGAGTCGGAAGAGGAGCAATCTGAATCCCACTCCTTTCCGATATGTGCCTCGCCCTTGGCCTTCTTGTAATGCTTCTTCTTTTCCCTCTTGTCCTCCTTTTCCTGGTCACTTTCATTATCGGGACAGTTAGCAATGAAATGACCAATCTTACCACATTTGAAGCATGAGCGCTTCTCCTTTGTCTTGGTCTTGTTTGGCTGTCCCTTGCGACCTTTAAGCGCCGTCTTGAAGCGCTTAATGATGAGGGCCATCTCCTCATTATTTAGCCCGGCCGCCTCAACTTGCGCCACCTTGCTTGGTAGCGCCTCCTTGCTCCTTGTTGCCTTGAGAGCAATTGGTTGAGGCTCATTGATCGGTCCATTCAAGGCGTCGTCCATGTATCTTGCCTCCTTGATCATCATCCGCCCGCTTACGAATTTTCCGAGTACCTCCTCGGGCGTCATCTTCGTGTACCTGGGATTCTCACGAATATTGTTCACGAGATGAGGATCAAGAACGGTAAATGACCTTAGCATTAGGCGGACGACGTCATGGTCCGTCCATCGCGTGCTTCCGTAGCTCCTTATTTTGTTGATAAGGGTCTTGAGCCGGTTGTATGTTTGGGTTGGCTCCTCGCCCCTTATCATTGCAAACCTTCCAAGCTCGCCCTCCACCAACTCCATTTTAGTGAGCATGGTGATGTCGTTCCCCTCGTGAGAAATCTTGAGGGTGTCCCATATCTGCTTGGCATTGTCCAAGCCGCTCACCTTATTGTACTCGTCCCTGCACAAAGATGCTAGCAACACAGTAGTAGCTTGTGCATTTTTATGAATTTGTTCGTTAATAAACATAGGACTATCCGAGCTATCAAATTTCATTCCATTCTCTACAATCTCCCATATGCTTGGATGGAGAGAGAATAAATGACTACGCATTTTGTGACTCCAAAATCCGTAGTCCTCCCCATCAAAGTGTGGAGGTTTGCCGAGAGGAATGGAAAGCAAATGCGAATTCGAACTATGTGGAATACGAGAATAATCAAATGAAAAGTTCGAATTGACCGTCTTCCTGTAGTCGTTGTCATCGTCCTTTTGGGAAGAGGAAGATTCGTCGCTGTCATAGTAGACAATCTCCTTGATGCGCCTTGTCTTCTTCTTCTTCCCATCTTTTCGTCTATGACCCGAGCCCGAGTCGTTTGACTTGTCATCCTTTGGCTCGTTGACGAAGGACTCCTTCTCCTTATCGTTGATCACGATTCCCTTCCCCTTAGGATCCATCTCTTCGGGCGGTTAGTCCCTTTCTTGAAGAGAACGGATCTGATACCAATTGAGAGCACCTAGAGGGGGGGTGAATAGGTGATCCTGTATACTTCAAAACTTAAGCCACAAAACTTTGATTAAGCGTTAGCACAGTTAATGCCAAGTGGCTAAAGAGAAGATCTTGCACAATATGATAACCACAAGAAGTTCAACACAGAGAAGACACAGTGATTTATCCCGTGGTTCGGCCAAGTACAAAACTTGCCTACTCCACGTTGTGGCGTCCCAACGGACGAGAGTTGCACTCAACTCCTCTCAAGTGATCCAATGATCAACTTGAATACCACAGTGTTATGCTTTTCCTTTCAATTTCCCGTTTGCAAGGAATCTCCACAACTTGGAGTCTCTCGCCCTTACACTTGAGATTCACAAAGAAATACGGAGTAAGGGAGGGAAGCAACACACACAAATCCACAGCAAAATGCGCACACACACGGCCAAGAATCGAGCTCAAAGACTATCTCACAGTTCTCACAAGAACGGAGCTCGAATCACTTAGAATAACAAACAGATGCGCAAAGACTGAGTGTGGATGATCAAGAATGCTCAAAGGTTGCTTGGTGTTCTCCTCCATGCGCCTAGGGGTCCCTTTTATAGCCCCAAGGCAGCTAGGAGCCGTTGAGAGCAAATCTGGAAGGCTGATCTTGCCTTCTGTCGTCGGGCGCACCGGACAGTCCGGTGCACACCGGACACTGTCCGGTGCCCGATTTCCTTCCTTAAACAGCGCAGTCGACCGTTGCTGATCTGGGAGCCGTTGGCGCACCGGACACTGTCCGGTGCACACCGGACAGTCCGGTGCCCCTTCCCGACCGTTGGCTTGGCCACGTGTCCCGCGCAGATCGCGCGGCCGACCGTTGGCCCGGCCGACCATTGGCTCACCGGACAGTCCGGTGCACACCGGACAGTCCAGTGAATTTTAGTCGTACGCCGTCGGCGAATTCCCGAGAGCGGCCTGTTCGGCCGAGGCAGCCTGGCGCACCGGACACTGTCCGGTGCACCACCGGACAGTCCGGTGCCCCAGACCGAAACAACCCCTTTTTCCTTTTCTTTTTTTCTTCCTGTTTCCAATACTTAGACAAGTATATTAGTACACAAAACCAATGTACTAAGACTTAGAAACATACCTTTGCTCTTGATTTGCACTTTGTTCATCCATTGCATAAATTCACATTTTAAGCACTTGAGTTGGCACTCAATCACCAAAATACTTAGAAATGGCCCAAGGGCACATTTCCCTTTCAGGAGGCTGATTGTTCCTTGGGGCGGGAGCTGGATAGCGGTTGGGTGTCGGCTGCTACTGCTGTTGAGGTGGCCTGATCACCCATCTGCCTGCCTGCTGCTGAAAACCCCTGCTCTGATTGTGAGAAACAATCCGGAACCTCTGAGCCTGAGCGGATGGTGCTGCCATTGGTGCCTTTCTCTTCTTCTCTGCCTGGTGAGCAACAATGCAATCCTCCTGGGAGATGGCCATGTTGACCAACTCATTGAAGCTATCAGCCCGGACAGTGTTGAGTCGTTCCCGCAGTTTGGTATTGAGACCCCTGCGGAAGCGATCCCTCTTCTTTTCATCAGAATCAGCATGATACCCTGCATACTAGCATAAGTCGTTGAAGGCTTGCGCATACTGCAGTACCGTGCGGGTTCCTTGATTAAGGGCCAGAAATTCATTCAACTTCCGATCAAGAATGCCAGCTGGGATGTGGTGTCCTCTGAAGGCAGTCTTGAATTCCTCCCAAGATACTTCACGATCAGCGGGGAGCATAGCACGGAAGTGGTCCCACCAAGTCCGAGCAGGGCCGCGAAGCTGTTGTGCGGCGAAGCGAGCCTTGGCCTCATCAGGGCAGTCTCCCGTGAGGAGGGGAAACTTGGACTCGACGACACGAAGCCACACGTCGGTGTCCAACGGATCCTCTGCCTTGGTGAACAAGGGCGGCTGCGTGCTCAGAAACTCCTGGTATGTTGCCATAGCCGGAGGTCGCTAATGCTGGCCTCCACCATGCTGCTGTTGGTGGGGCTGGCGCTGCAAGAGCTGTCGCAGAATCTCATTCTGCTGGGCCATCAGCTCCTGCACTGTGGGAGCTGGGGGAGGTGGCGGGGGAGCTTGCTCGTTCTGCCCGCGACGCTGCCTAGCTGCCATCTGAAAACAGAGATTGTCGCCATTGTTATCCCAACTCACAATTTCGAACGGCAAGATATCATCTCATATGGAAGGAAAATGCCATAATCATAATATTAGGTTCGAAATGAAGGTAACTTGGTGACAATATCCCACAGATTTCAAAAGTTTACAGGGTTACATCAATCAGGGGAAAGTACCCATAAGCCTAGTCCAAAATGTGATACTACTAAGCTCGCATAGGTTTCTATCCGCCTAAAAGTGTCAAAGCGACTGCTTAACCCTGAGCGGTGGAAGCGACACTGGATACGGGTGAAGGAGGCATCGCGGAGGTAGTCCCATTAGCACCAGGGGCTGGTCCTAGCTCCTTGGGAGCCTCTTCTCCCTCGCTTCCTGCTTCATTGGCCTCCATCTCCAGGTGGTGCATGTCCAAGTGGTCATTTGCTTCCTCGAGTTCCCTCTGCACATCGTGAAGCTGGTTCTCCAAGACATCAATAGTGTTGTCTCGGATCTCCACTTGCTGCTCCAGGGTGGTGATACGCTGGCTCAGCCTTTCCACCTGCAGATCCTTCTCCACCAACTCTATGGATAGGTCGACCACAAAATCTTCCCGACTGTCGAGAGTGAGCTTGGAAGCCTGAGCAGTGTTAGCAAGAAGTGTCATAGCATCGCTCTGAAGGGCCTGAAGGCGGTACAGCGCACTCATGCACTGAACAGTGACCCTCCCAACCAAGTCAGGATACATTGCCCACACATCCTTCACATGGCTCACGCGGTTACACCACATGGGATCATCCTTCTTCTCAGCAGGGAAGAGTCCCAAAGGGTGCATCACCATCTCCAGGGGGTGGTAGCCACAGAAAGTCGTCAGAGTCTTCATGGCTGCTGCCTCAACGGTGTCGTTCGTCCTGAGTCCAATCGTCTCAGAGTCAAGAGAACGCCAACCCGGCTGAAGGGGATGAGCCTCCAAAGTCAGCCAGACCCGACAACGAGGTACCCGATGCTCCTCATACAACTGCACCGTGTACAAAGGGGGCGTAGGGTAACCGGCGGAGTTAAGCACTTCCCACAAGATGGAAGGAAAGCCATCGCGAGAAAGGAAGTCAGAACTGAAACAAGAGTCTCCTCCACTGGCGGGGGTGGGTGAATTCATCTGCGGAAGGGAATCAAAGATAAAGATTATGGTGGAAGGAAAAAGAAAAAGAGAGCCCGGATGGTTTTAAAGAAAGGGGGTTAGCTCAAATTTTTAATTCTTCTTGGTGTTTTATAATGCATGCACGCTGGAAGAAACGTTGCCTCTCAAGAGAAAGATAGGGTGCTTTTAGGGCATCCTTAAAATATAAGTATTGGCCCACGGGGCCTAATTAATTAGCCACCTATTTCCCCTCTATGCCTAAGGCCTTTCGTCCTAGGTCTAGCGGTCTAGTCCTGACGATCCGTAACAGTTTCTAGGCAAGTTTTAGGTTTTGAAAATTGGTATTCATGGTTTATTGTCCTTCTCTGTGGTGGAATTTGTTCTGATACCAGCTGTGGCAGAACCGCCCGAATTATTCCAGCTTAAGTGCCTAAGTCACGCCCCAGGGGTCGTAACACACTTAAATCGGAATAACCCGTCAGTCCCTCCGATCTAGTCTGATAGAGCCACTTAACCAGGATCAAATTCCACAATCTCACTCGAAGGTGAGTCACAGAAGAAATACAATAAAACAGGAAACCTCAAATTAAGTACTGAGTTATTACATAAATCGGAGTTTTTGAGTAGCAAATAAAGTTCACAAAATAAAGTGCAGCGGATAATCGATGTCGTCGGTACTGAGGGAATGGGCAAGGCCTAGCCCACTACTCCTCATGCTCCTCTCCTGCCGGAGCAACATCCCACTCGACCGTCCAACCCGGTGGCAGGGTGGTAGGCCAAGTCACACCATCAACCATTTCCTGAATGGTACCTGCAAAAATGGTGCCACAAGCAAGGCTGAGTATACTAATACTCAGCTAGACTTAACCGGTGTGAGGAGTCTACTCCTCTACCTCTAGACTATGCAGCTGTTTGGCTGAGGGGTTTGGTTTGCCAAAAGCACTAGCTGTTTCTAAAATCAATTTTTAGCTTTTCAAGTTCTATCATTATTAACTTAGCTAGGTTTGCTCCTTCTAAGCATACATGGTAACAATCAATTAGTTCAATCAACAAGTTATCTCATTTGATCCACATTTCACTTCTTACTCGATGCAGTACAAGGAATCAAGCAGTCTCATTAGCTGCGAGAAGCAGACGATTCGAATCGAGTTTTAACCTTGCAAGGTAAACCTAAACACACAGCATGTCAGGGTACTCCGACCCTGCACATGACAACCGTCCCCATCGATTCCCCGTTCGCGTCCAGGCCTCACCGCCTTGGCATACAATGCTCCACTGACCCCGGCCGCCGCCGTGCAGTGACCGCACTCGTACCCACCATAGCTAGCATGGGAGACCCAGTCTCAGGTCGCATGAGGGATAAAGTCCGCGCCCGGCTTCACTCAGGTACTAGGTTTACCGGTTACCATTTTTCCCGGCATGTGCTTAGTACGTTCAAAAGCTTGACTCAGGTATCCACACATTAATCCTTAATCCATTTTTCCCGTCTCATGGACAAGGCATCCTCCCTGGATCCAAGTCCATAGACTAACATAGATCCCGTTATCAAGATGAATACAATCAATTCCTGACCTCGCGCGAGTGCTAGAAAAATCACTCGACTTCTACCGAGATCCTGATTAGCAAGCAGCTACTCGACTTATCATACTAGTATTCATCTCAAAAAGGAATCCTAAGTTCATGCAACTAGAGGTTTCAAGCAACTCCTACACTTAAGTGCACATTGCAATCCTACAAGCATTAAGTGTAGTAAAATAGCATAATTAACAGGTTATGCATATAAACCGGGGCTTGCCTTCAATTGCTGGGGCTGCGGGGAGATCCTCAATAGCAGCCTCTGAAGCCTGCTCCTGGTCCTCCTCTTGGACAGGTCCTTGCTCGGGGATGAGCACGTACTCTCCGTCGGCAAGATTACAATCTAATGAATGCAATGCGTAAGATATATGCATGATATGGTATGTGCTTTTAGAAATTACAACTTTAAAGGTGTATGATCTTTTGAGGTTAAACAAGTTAACTTTACTTATGTAAAACCCTTAGTGGTATACTTGGTAAATTGGGTTAAACTTAGCTAAGGTAAGTGGTAGGTTTAATTTTGGGGTTCCACTGAATTCCTTTTAAGTCTTAGGGATAAATGATAAGTACTCAAGTTAGATTTATTGAGGTGAGGTTTATTTCTTCTTCCCTTTTCTTTTATTCTCTTAAGGTTTTGGAGTAGGTTTGAACTACAAGTTGCTATTATAAAATTCTAAAAATTCTGCAAAAATTACAGTGGCTTGTTACTGGTGTGTGTTTCTCTGTCTCAAAATTTGGGGATCAGAAAGTGAATAGTTTTCTCTGGATAAAATTATTAAATTCTAGGGCAGAAGGGGTGCTTTGAACTACAACTATTATTTAACAGTGGGTAATTCTCTAAAACTTATTTTTGCTGGCTTTTAGGTGTTATAACATGACTTGATACAAATTTCTAGTCATTACTACCTTTTAATTATTTTTCTATGTGTTTCTCAAGTTTCTAGCCAAATGGGTGCTTTCTACTATCACTATATTTGAAACACATTAAACAACAGAGTTCTTATTTTTCTTGGTTATTATTTTGTGCAAGAGCAATCATTCTGAAGTTTGGCATCTTTTTGCTTAAGGGAAGGGGTGGTATGCATTATTTGAATTAAGTGGCCTTTCTCTTAAATTATTGGCAATTGGTATGAGTTTGCTTCTTTTTCAGGGGTTTGCATTTTTCTCTGGTAGTTTATCTCATCATGGACTTAGCTAATTTTTGGTTGCCCATTATCACATTAATAGGGGTTGTTCATGATTTAGTTGGAAAATGCCTTATTATCACTTGTATTTATTTCTCCTTACTTAAAAAGTTGGGCTGAGGTGCTCTGTATTTTTGTAGTGGGGTTCTAGTGGTTGTAAGTCCACTGGATTTTTATTAAGCATTTTGGTTATAGTTTTGCCTTCCTAATAATTAATTTTCAGTCTATATAAGGCTAAATAAATCATTTTAATTAAAAACTGGTCTAAATTAATGGTCTCTGTATTTTTCCTAGATTCTCTGTTACATAAGTAAACTAGGAAAAATAATATTAATCACTGTTCATTAATTTCTAAGGCCTTTCTGATTTTCTCTAAGTTTTGGACAAAATAGCTTTGAATGAAAAACTACATCATATTTTTCAATGCTGGGGTTCCCATTATTTTTAAACAGTGTCTAAAAGAGGTTTGATCATCTACAAATTTTCTTAAGTTCAGCACAGAAGAAAAACAAATTTTCCTTAATTAAACAAGGTTTAGTGGGTTTCTGTTTTTAAATTTAAACTCTAAAATTTTGAACAGAAAGCATGGGGTTTACTATTTTTAAATGATAGATCATAATATACAGAAGCTAGCAAAATTGGTTTGACAACTTTTTATTAAGATTTCATCAAGTTATGGATTTTCTAAGTTCTCTGGTCATTTAAAAAGATTAACAGAATTGATTAAATGGAAATCCACTTTGCACTGGGGTCCCTGGCGGGTTTTTAAGTTTTTCTTCGCGAATCAGTCCTTAGGCTACTATTCACATGAGTCACTGACATTACAGAAAACCCCTCGGGTTCTACAAATCCTAACCCGAGGTCCTTCTTCTACCTCAAACAGTAACCACGACGGAAGAAAGGGCAGAGGGGCTTACCGGCGGCGAGATTGCTCCGGTGAAGTGGTCGAGGACGAAGGGGAGGTCTCGGGTATCACAACGGCGTGCGGAACGCCGTCGGAGATGGCTAGAGTCGGTCGGTCCACGCGCGTAGGCGGGGATGCTCGTCGGCGGCGAGGAGACCGGCCTGGTCACGGCGAGATAGTTCAATCGAATGGGTCAGGGAGGTCCACGGGATGCCAGAGAAGATATGAGCGCAAGGAATTGGGCGGGGACTCACTGGATAGCTCGGTCCACGCGCGGCGGCGGAAGACCGAAGTCCGGTGAGGTCGATCTCGGGCCTCCGGTGAAGTCCGACCGAGTCCGAGGGCTTGGCAAGCTTCACGGGCTACTGGCGGAGCTAGCCGAAGCACTGGCTTGGCTTGAGGATGGCTGGAGTGGGCTGGCCACGGTGGCCGAAGCTCTGGCGGCAATGGCGGGCAAGATTGAGCTCGCCGGAGCTAAGGAAAAGTGGCTGGCCGGTGAGGGTGAGTGCGGGGCGAAGGGAGGTGCGCCCGGGGAGGCTTTATAGGCGCGGGCGGGCATGGCCGAGGGCGTGGGCGCGCGGCGGACTTGACCGGACGCCGGGGTGAGCGCGCGCGGGGGTTGGGCGAGCTCTGGCGTGCCGACCAGGGTCGAACACGTGTGCCCGTGCGTTCTGCCCAAGTTCTGGCACGTGTGGTCGCTCATCCGAGCCTGCTCTCGCCTTGGTCAGTGCACAAAACCTCTTCTCCTCCCTACAAGCTACCAATCTTGTGTGGGGGTCATAGGATTTTGCCTACTGGTTGCAGAGATATGGAGCCAGGAAATCTGGTCTGTCTCCCTGCCCAAACCCGAGGCAAATCCAAGGTTTTGTCGTGTCTAGAGCTCGCGTCCCAATGCCATCTTCTGGCACACGACAGAGGGGTTAGTTAGACACAATTTTGTCAATGGGGCCATTAGGATTCGAGTTAGGGATCAAGGTGAACATCCCTGATCTTTGGCTCAAGGTCTGAATTTCAGAATTCTGAAATTCAGAATTCCCATTAAGTCCCCACATGAGAAGCTTGATTTGGGGTTTTATTTGAGGTATTTTGGCTAAGTTTCCTCAACATTTCTTGTTGCCCATTAAATATACTTTAATTTTTATAATTGGCTCAATTCATAATTTTAAACTTTCCATACCCTTTTTCTTATTTTCTTGAATTTTGCTCATGGGGCTCACTTAGGGTCTTTAATTAGGGTTGCACATTCTTATCTTTTAAAAGTCTCAATTGTTTTGATCATGACACTTTTAAGTATATACTTGGTGAATTCTTTATTACTTAAGTTATTTTGATGCTCATGCTTACTTTGGTTCACATGAAATAATGATTCTTGGTTTGGCATTTGAGAGAAACCCTAGGTGACACTGGGGTGTCACAACCTCACTCGTCACCTTCCGCACAGGGCAGCTCACACTTGGTTAAGCGGTTCAGCTAGCCAATAGGCGAGTCCTGGTGCTCGAAACGAGGAAGAAACACGGTATTACACCCAAATACCTAGATGTTCAGGCCCCGACAGCCAGAATGAACAGACACCGGCACTCAAGGTGCCGTTACAAACGGAACTCCGGTTCCACTCCCGCGGGTACGAACAACCCCCACATCGGAGGGCCTGCGGGACGACAGACTCCGAGTGACTCACCAGCGACCTCTGCAGCAGCAGCGATGGTCCCAGGGCGAACGCTACCGCTGGAAGGCTCTCGTTCGCGTCCCCTCGCGGAGGACGAGAACCAGACATTAAAGCCAAAGAGCTGGAGGCCCGGAGCACAGGTGACACCGACGATCTCGTCGGCGGAGAAGCCTTCTCCGGCTGCCACCACCTCAGCACCGACGACGGCAGCCACCTGCCCACCGGTAGATCCCCACTCAAGTCCTCCCAGACGGGCGAGCACCGACCTCCGCGCGGAGGCGTCATGCCAGAGCGAGGGCAGGACAACCCAAGAACACGAACGCCACCCTAGCAGCGTGCGACGTCTTGGGCGGTCCCCCGGTGCGCGCGGCGCAACAGCCGCCCGTACGGCGGGCAGATAGCCACACTCCGCCTAGTGGTGGGAGGTGGCACCGGAAGCTGCGCCAGAGCCAGCTGAGCCAGCGAACCAGGCATGCTGGAGCTGACGACGCTTGCGGCCGATTGGCCCCGCGTTGTCGAAGTCCGCCCCCTCCGCTAGGCCGGTGAGCGCCCTCTCCGCTGAATGCTGAAGGAAGAGGTGGCCCACCGGCCCGTACGGGAGGTAGAGCTCCGGCTCAGCTCGCCCCCCCCCCCCCCCCCGCCCTAGCAAGGATGATGAAGATCCTTGAAGCTGAGGGCGGGGCAGATGCCGCAGCCCGGCTTGCTTCTCCCCACCATCGAACCGGTGGTCACCCTCCTGCGTGACCATTGGTAAGGGGATGCAGCCGAGCTGCCTGATGAAAATCCTTGAAGCCGAGCAATGGCTGAAAGGTGCCAACCTCCGCGAAGTTGCGCTCCTCCAACAGCAGCAAGACGAAAGCAACGCAGGCGCTCCCCATCCGGGGGCTCGGAAGGTGGAAGGGCGCAATGCATAAGGGGAGTGCGAAGGCGTGGCTACCACACAGGGGGTCGATCCCTTTTTAAAGGCAACTGTCCCCACTCGCGTCCTCAGGCGTCGCGGACTAAGTCTTCACCAACGCGCTCCAGGGTCCTCCCCCTACGACACGGGGGCTGGGTCCCACATGTCATGCAAGCTGGCCCGGGACGGAAGAAGCCAAACCGCCGCATGCGGAGCGTGTAACCGCCCAGCGGTTACAAGCACTCCTTCATCTTCGCCTAAACCAGCGGGTGAAAGGGCGGACCGCCATGCAGGTGGCATGCAACTGCACCACGGAGACGCACCCCTTCAACTTCGACGCATCCAGCGTGGAGGCCCAGGCCCACACGTCATGTAACCGGCGCACCGGTTACTACGTGCGAAAAACTACACCGCCACTTACGCCAATGTCGCGCCTTCTCGACTGCGGAACCGGTGCCGCGACTCGAGGAAACCCTATGCATGGCCCAACAGTGCCAACCAAGCGCATCGGTCACGGGTCAGTCAGCCGCGGGAGAAGGCGCGACGGTCGATATGGCCAAAAGTGGGCAGGCGGTAATGGCAGCAGCAGGGGGCGGAAGCAGCAGTCAAATCGTCTGCAGGCTCACGTCCCCTCCTGGAGCAGCAGGGGAGCCCTCTCCCACGGCGTGAAGACGACGCACCCGTGTTCCGTCCCTCGAACGGCTCGCACAACGGCTGCCCCGCGAACCACCCGTCCCGTCGCATTAACTTCGCGGCAGGCCAGGTGACACCTTTGGCAGGTGAAGCGGGCGACGTTTCACCTCCGCCATAATGACCGCGTCAAAAAAGGTGCGCCATATCGTTTAAATTCGTATCCTTTTCTCCTTCCCCTTTCTCTCTCTTGCTATAGGGACCGGGAAAGGGGATACTCCGGAAGGGATCCTTCTCCATGAAGGAAGCGGGCCCCGAGCCCTCCTACTGATCAGGGTTCGAAGTCTAGCCCCTCGGAAGGGTTCGGCAGCCGCCCCAGAGCACTCGGGCTTCAGGCTCATTACTGATCAGAGGTTCGAATGTTGGCCCCTCGGAAGGGTTCGATAGCCGCCTCAGGCCACTCGGGCTCCGCGCCCACTACTGATCAGGGGTTCGAAGGCTGGCCCCCCGAAGGGTTCGACAGCCGCCCCAGAACGCGCAGAGCGAGGGATGACTCTGGGTACGTCCGATACATGGCCGAGACTCGGGCTACGCTCCCAAGGTACCCTAGGACATTTCTGAGACCAGCAGGAGCGATTCTGTAACGGAATCCCATCAGAGGGAGGCATCGAGCCCTCGGACCCTATCAAACGGGACCGGGTCCGGCAAATCACCTGCAGGTACTTTTGGAGCGCGCCTTTGGGCCACTAGCCGACCCTTATCAAACAGGGCACGGGCGTCCACTCGGATCACCCGTTAGCAACTCACTGGAGACACCATGTTCGGCGCCCTCCGAGGGCAACATGGCGCTTTCCCCCCTCCTCCTTGCGGAAAGGCGACGAAGGGGCGTATGATAAAAGCCGAGTCAGTCCTTGACCGTCCTCTCGCTCTGTGCAGAGGCTCGGGGGCTGCTCTCGCAAACCCAGCTCCGCCCAAACCGTTGACAGCGTCAACATACCAGCCCGAGAACTCGAAACCTGACCATGCACCCGAGCTATGATCAGATCGCATGAGGGAACAACCAGACCGGCTGAGGTGTCACGAAAGACATTAAGACCTCGGAGGAGTCAAACCACTCCTCCGAGGCCTCGGGGGCTACACCCGGCAGGTGCACTCGCGCGCACCCACCGGAACAAAATGTAACCGAGAAAGGCCGGTCCCCTTGCAAAAAAGTGCGACAAAGCCTCCAAGCGAGTACCAACACTCCCTTTGAGGCTCGGGGGCTACTGTTGGGGACCATAATTAGGGGTACTCCCAAGACTCCTAAACTCGGCTGGTAATCACCATCAGCACAAGCTGCAAAAGCATGATGGACGCAATTCAGGTCAAGGCTCTGTCGACTCAAGGGACACGATCTCGCCTCGCCCGAGCCTAGCCTCGGGCAGGAACAGTAGACCCAGGCGGATTCACGCCTCGCCCGAGGGCCTCCTCAAGCAACGGGCGCACCTTCGACTCGCCCGAGGCCCAGCTCGGGCAGGCTTCGCAGTGAAGCAACCTTGGCCAGATCGCCTCGCCAACCGACTGTATCGCAGGAGCATTCGATGCAAGGATCACCTGACACCTTATCCTGACGCGCGTTCCTCGGTCGGCAGGGCCGAAGTGACCGCAGTCACTTCGCCCCTCCACTGACTGACCTGACAGGAAAACAGCGTCGCCTGCCCTGCTCCGACTGCTGTGCCACCCGCCAGGGTGAGGCTGACAGCAGCCGAGTCCAACCTCAGGCGCCATAGGAAGCTCCGCCTCGCCCGACCCCGGAGCTCGGCCCCCGCCTTGGTCTCGGAAGGTGGTCTCCGCCTCGCCCGACCCCAAGGCTCGGCCTTAACCTCGACCTCGGAAGACGGTCTCCGCCTCGCCCGACCCCAGGGCTCGGCCTCAACCTCGACCTTGGAAGACGGTCTCCGCCTCGCCCGACCCCAGGGCTCGGCCTCAACCTCGACCTCGGAGGAGTCACCGCCTCGCCCGACCTTGGGCTCGGACCGACCACGCTACAGGGGGGTACATCATTACCCTACCCCTAGCTAGCTCAGGCTACGGGGAACAAGACCAGCGTCCCATCTGGCTCGTCCCAGTAAACAAGTAATGATGGCACCCCGCGTGCTCCCATGACGACGGCGGTTCTTAGCCCCCTACGGAAGCAAGGAGACGTCAGCAAGGTCCCGACAGCCCCGACAGCTGTGCTTCTACAGGGCTCAAGCGCTCCTCCGACGGCCACGACATCACATGCACAGGGCACTAGCACCTCTCCGACAGCCACGTCGGCATGTACATAGGGCTCTGGCTCCTCTCTGCCGGACACGTTAGCATATTGCTACACCCCCCATTGTACACCTGGACCCTCTCCTTACATCTATAAAAGGAAGGTCCAGGGCCCTCGTACGGGAGGTGGCCGCGCGGGAGGACGGGCTGACGAGCAGGCTCTCTCTCTCTCCCTCGCGAACGCTTGTAACCCCCTACTGCAAGCGCATCCACCCTGGGCGCAGGACAACACGAAGCCGCGGTTTTCCCCTCCTTGTGTTCTGTCTCGCGCCGACCCATCTGGGCTGGGGCACGCAGCGATAATTTACTCGTCGGTCCAGGGACCCTCCGGGGTCGAAACACCGACAGCTCTACTTAGGGATGGCAACGGGGAATTCCCCGTCGGGTTTTAGCTCCCCATCCCCGTCCCCGCGACGAAAATTTTTCCCCGCGGGGATCCCCACGAACGTTTGCGGGGGACATTTCTTCCCCATCCCCATTACCCGCGGGGATAAATCCCCATCGGGGATCCCCGTACCCGCTTAAATTATAATTAGATCGTACTTCATTTATTATTAATGTAAAACATTGTCACTTATACACATTGTTAGATGTAAAAATCATTATGTGTACATTAAAATGAACGCATTTGTACAACTAGTGATCTTTTGTCAAGATAATTATTTATTTCTATTATTAACTATTATATAAAAACATTGTCATATGTAAGTTTAACGGGTCCCCGCGGGGAACGGGGATTCCCCATCCCCGTCCCCATTTACCCGTCGGGGGAGAAAATTTCCCCATTTACATCCCCGTGGGGGAAGAAATTTCCCCATCCCCGTCCCCTAATAGAGGAATTCCCCGCGGGGAATCGGGGATCGGGTCCCCATTGCCATCTCTAGCTCTACTCCATAATTCTCTAGTTATGATAGTTGATTGCCTAGTATAATGGTTTCGAGTGATTCTCTAGCAAGAGTAAATCTATCTAACAAAAAATGTTTGGCAAACGATCTGTGAAGCGATTCACGAGGGATTGGAGTTCTCTAGTTATGATAGTTGATTGTCTAGTATAATGGTTTCGAGTGATTCTCTGGCAAGAGTAAATCTATCTAACAAAAAATGTTTGGCAAACGATTTGTGAAGCGATTCACGAGGGATTGGAGATTGTAAAATAAGTTAGGAGCAGTGGGGAGCATTTTTTTTTGCTTCAACTCTCTAGTATAAAAGGAAGACTATATTAAGGGGGTGTTTAGTTAGAGAGACTAAAGATTAGTCTCTAGTTTTTAGTCCCTTTTTTGCCAAACACTAGGACTAAAATATGGACTAAAATGATTTAGTCTTTAGTCTTTTACATATGTGCTAAAAGGGACTAAACCATATTAATTTTACATTTACCCCTCATTTAGTTCAATTGTACTAATAGCAGGAGAATGTTAAATATCATTTTAGTCTTATTATGAGTCATTTAGTATATTCTTACTATTTGTAGCCCTTAAAACCAAATATGTTAAGGACTAAACTTTAGTCCCCTAACTAAACTTTAGTTCCTAGACTAAAGAAACCAAATATGGTCTAACTTTGCAAGCGGATTATTTTTTTACAAGAGTACTTTTCGCTGGATAAGAGTAATTTTTGCTGGAAGAATAGGTACGGGAGCTCTGCCGAACGCCCATACGGCAGCAGCAGGTACACATATAGCCCCGTAATGCCAATGACTGAAGGAATAAGAAAAGGGTTTGAGAAAAAATGCAGTGGCAAATCCCCTTAGTTTGCGAGAAAAAAAAATTCTCTACATACCGGATACAAACACATCATGTTGCAGCCCATCAACAGAAATTGGAGACTGCCACTTGGCCGGATGGCAACGGGGAAATCTCCGTCGGGTTTTGGCTCCCCGTACCCATCCCCGCGACAAAAAAAAATCCCCGCGGGAATCCCCACGAACTCTTGCGGGGGGCATTTCTTTCCCATCCCCGTTCCCCGCGGGGATAAATCCCCATCGGGGATCCCCGTCTCCGCTTAAATTATAATTATAACATACTTTCTTTTTTATTAATACAAAATATTGTCACTTATATACATTGTCAGATGTTAGAACTCATTATGTGTACATCAAAATAAACATATTTGTACAACGAGTTATCTCTTAACAATGTAATTATTTATTTTTATTATTATATATTATATGAAAATATCATCATATATAAGTTTAATGGGTCTCCGCGGGGAACGGGGATAGGGAAGGTTTCCCCATCCCCGTCCCCGTTTACCCATCGGGGGAGGATTTTTTCCCCGTTTACATCCCCGCGGGGGGAGAACCTTCCCCCCGGGGAATCGGGGATCGGGGCCCATTGTCATCTCTAGTTTGGTGCTTCTTGTGACTTCTGTTTGTAGGCCTACAAGTCACGAATACGAGACACTGCATCCCGACGAGTTCGCATATGTTATACAGAGATTTTTTTTCCATTTGCGGGGTTAAGGGAAGTTTTGGAGAGGGAGAAAAAAATACGGTGAAAGTGGATTGAAAAAGAGGATGTACTCTAATTTTTTTTCATTTCATGTATATGTTAGTTTTTTAAGGAAAGGGGGTTATTTTTATGAATCCGGTGGAGTTGCTCTAGAATTTAGTTTTTTCCCTATCTGTTGGATTCTGTCTCCAACAATTATATCTTTATGGACGTAAACAACAAGCATGTCTATCTTGAAGAGTGTTTTTATTCACTCTCTGAATTATTATTTAGAAAGTTATTTTTATTATAAGATGTTTATAACTTTACATTCTTCAATATTTTTCCTATATCTTGATTCAACTCTAGAGAACCATTTTTATTTTCTGTTTTTATTAGCGAGAAATCTAGAATAGTATATTTGGATAACTACTTTAAAACCCTGGTTAAATGTACTTTTTCCCAAAAAAATTTATTCATAACGATTAAGAAATACATAGAGAACTCTAATAGGCACCAGCTAAAGCAAATCCCGATAATCCTTACAGAAAAAACAATAAACTTTTTTCCAAATAAAAAAAACTAGCTGCTGTCGCCGATTTAAGTGAAAAGAAATCATCGTTAGTTGTCTACTAAAGCAAAACATTCTAAGAGGAATGATGATAGCTCGTGGCGTTCAGGTTGATAGAATCGATGATCCTTATGATCTGCTCCAGCGCGCTCTTGTCGCTGAGCATGCCGGAATGCGACACCTTGGGCAGCTCCACCACCTCGACGACCTGCGCCGGCGAGTCCGACCACGCCTTGATCGGGCCTATGAGGCTGGCCAGGTTCACCGTCCCGTCGCCGTCGCCATAGACCACCTTCTCGGGGGCCTCGTCGAAGCCGCGGTCGCCGTACACGAGGCTCTCCACCGTGTCGACGCCGGTGCCCACGAGGCACGTCAGGGGCACGCCGGGCTCCGGCAGGGCCTCGACGAGCGGCCGTATCCGCGCGCGGTACGGCTCCACGCCTTCCTCGAAGCCGATGTCCCGGAGGAACTGCGTCATGTTCTTGGCGGAGTAGGAGCGGTTGTGGGCCCGCGACAGCACCAGCGTGGTGTTGCCGAACACGCTGGGCGTCGGCAGCAGCCAGAGGTTGCTCTCGGCGGTCCGCTGCTCGTCGCGGATGAGGGACGGGTCGACGAAGGGCACCCCGAGCGTGTTGCCGGAGGCGAAGGTGAGCATCTCCTGCACGGAGCCGCCCCACGGCGTGGAGAGCGTGACGAGGCGCCGCACGTGCGCCGCGCGCCACTGCGGCGGGCTGCGCGCCAGCAGCTGCAGCGCGAAGAGGCCGCCCAGGCTGTGCGCCACCAGGATCGCGGGCCTCCCGCCGCTGGCCGCGCACGCCGACTCCACCAGCAGCCTGAGGCGCTGCAGGTACGCGCTGCCCACCTGCGACGGGTGCCCCGGCCCGGCCAGCCCGTACCGGAAGTCGTACGGCGCGCCGAACAGGTCGCGGCCTTCCTCGTAGCCGGCCTCCTCCAGCGTGCTCGCCAGAGTGTTCATGTACCCCGTGAGGAGCCTGCACGTAGCACGCGTCGATTGTTCGTCGTCAGGTCTCAGGTCACGTCATCGACCGATGACACTTGGAACTCACCGTAGCATATATAATAAGCTGAGCGAATGGAAATGGTTGCTTTGGGTACTTGAGATTGGGGTCGAGGTCCTCCGCGGAGGGTGGAGGTGGAGCCGAAGTCGGAGACCCTGGTCTCGACGCCGGGCGCGTTGCGGTAGTCGTCGGCGTCGGCGTCATAGGAGAGCGTCATCCGCTCGGCGAAGCACCTGGTGAGCGGCGCGACAAGCACGGAGGGGTCGAACCAGAGGCGGAACCAGCCACCGCGGCCGCGCACGAGTGGCCACACCCGGCACACCAGGCTGGACGGCTCGTAGCCCTCCGTCAGCCGCGCCTCCAGCTGGTTGCCGCCCGCTCCCGGGATCAGCACCACGGGGTGCCGCTGCAGCTGCTCCGCGGCGCCAGGCCTGGCGACCGCCCTCGCCGCCGACGACGACACGCAGAAGGACGAACTCAGCGACAGCATAACCATCAGCGCGGCCACTGCTGGCACGCGGGCCAGCGAAAGGCGCCTCCCCACGTCCATGATCCTACTTGTTGCTTTTGGATCAGGTGGTCACTGCTACTTGCTAACTTTGTTGTGTGGTGACGGACGGTGCTCTTGGAGCCTACTTACTGATTGGCGATAATGCTACTTGGATCCCTTGGAGCCGCTCAAGAAGGCCCGCGGTAACGGTAGTGGTTACGTCGTCCTTGCTTTGCAGCAGTGGGTAGAGGCAAGGCAAGCGCGTCCGTCCGTCCGGATCGAGCTTGTGCCATCGTAATTATTCCGTGGTTACGCGATGACAGCGACTAATGTCCCTGTACCGTAACTTGTACGCGGTGCGTGTAGACTTGGAGGGCCCTGCTGTCGCCGGGTCTGGGGCTCGGGGCTGTCGGTCACGCGATCCCGGCGGTTGAGGCTATCCGCAACGCAACCGTTACCCCTAAATTTTTCCCCTATATAACTTTTCCTCCCTATTTTTTCCCCTATTTTTTCATCTCCCGCAGCAGTTCCCCCTAAATACTCCCTATACCCCACTACAACTATAAAATATCATTTTCTATATTAACTATCAATTTTTTATCTACTAACAATTACTCGTGGACCCACAACACAGTGTTTAAGGTGATGAACAGTGACACGCTAGATCTGGGGGGAGAGAGAAGGGTGCCGACGCGTAGGGGGTGCTGTAGGGGGCACCGCTGCGGCCGTAGGGTGCCCCCTACAGACGGCATGCAAGGGGAGGGGGATCGCTAGCTGTGACCGCTGCGCACAGCCTGAGGCTATCCGCAACCGTTACCCCTAAATTTTTCCCCCTATATCACTTTTCCCCCCTATTTTTCCTCCTATTTTTCCATCTCCCGCAGCGGTTCCCCCTAAATACTCTCCTTATACCCCACTACCACTATAAAATATCATTTTCTATACCAACTATCAATTTTTTATCTACTAACAATTACTCGTGTACCCACAGCACAGTGTTTAGGGTGATGAACAGTGACACGCTAGATTGAGGGGGAGAGAGAGAAGGACGACGGGCTAGGAGGCACCGCTGCGCGTGTGGAGCGCCCACTGCACGCGCCATGCAAGGGGAGGGGGCTGCATAGGGGCAGCCTTTGCGGTCAGTCTGAGAAGCACGTACCGGCTGCCTTCGATCGCCGGACAGGATCGGGCCGGGGGACGCGACAAAGGACAGGAACAGGGACAGGCGCTGGGCTTGCTTGTTTTGAATCCATGCGCTTCCTTGGATCCAAACATTGCCGAACTGGGCCGCTACGGCTAACCTCTGTGCTGGACTGCTGGATATGGGCCTCATCTGCTCACTACACATCGTAGGCTTCCGACGGGCCTACACGGATTCTGTACGGAGTTTGGAATATTTCTGCTTTTTTTTTCTTCTTTGTTTCAAGAGAAATGTTTATTCTACCACCTATTTGTTCGTTTTTTTTACTTTGTTTCAAGTAAACGTGCCCGTGACACAGGAATGAACGTCTTTGGTCTGCCCTCTGCAGGTGATCCATGCGCTCAAGCATTTCTTTGTTTTTTAATTATACCGTACTCGTATTAGTTGCAACATTAGGTTTGCACGTACACAACTTTTTACTATTTGTTATGAATCTCGATTAACGTGGCTTTTGAATAGCTAGCTTGCATGTTTTTTGGGTGCTCGCTGAAATGCTTGACGTGACTGCTTCGTTCTCCAGGAAGTGGTAGCAACTTGCCACTGTACGTACATCCACGTGGCTGCAGCTGTTATCTTGTATCTGTAGTTCTGTACACGGCGCAGTACACCTGTACCGTACACAAGACGTCTCTTGCTACTAGCAACGAACTGGGAAAATCATCAAAGCCGTGTGGCCGTGTCCATTGACCTCAACTCCAGGATATAATCCTGTATAGAATACTCGCTCTGTTTTTAAATTATAGAATATTTTTATATTTCTAAATAAATTAAAATATCTTCTCATAATTAAAAAAACACAAAGAAGCAACGCACTACCCTTGATTCTCTCCTCACGGCGACCGACTGACTCCGTCGATCCATGCGACTTGAAAGAGTCGACGCAAGCAGGTAGCAGGGACTCCCGCCCGTCTGACTTGAACAGGCCAAACCAAGACCCCAAGGTCACAACATGCCGTGCCAGACAGCCTCGTGAGTTCAGTCACGCGCAACCAACGAGAACGAGACGGGCATCGGTCAGAACTCAGGTACTCCCTGCTGGCAGCTGCGTCCGTAGCCATCCAGACAAGCCACTCGCCGGAGAACGAGTCGCATGTCCTCCACCTATATAACACTACATCAGAGCCCCAGCTACTGGAGATCGGAGGTTCGGATTCGGAGTGTACCACTTCCAGGTGCCACACTGCCACCCACCTCGCTCCCGAGAGCAGAGCTACGACGTGCAAGACAGCGAGAAGCAACCCGTACGTACGTTTGATCCCTCGAGGCCAGCAGACCGTACCATGGCGGCGGCGGTGACGGCGAGCAGGGGGACGCGCGCGCTGGCCATCTTAGGGCGGTGCGTGCGCGCGCCGTTCCGCGCCCTGGTCCGCGCGCGGGACCTGTACGTGAGCCGGATGGCGGCCTGCGCGGGGGGCGGCGGCGGCCGGGGAGGCCTGGCCCCCGTGGGGCTGGTGGCGATGCCGCGGTGCCAGAGCCACGGGTTCTACCGCTCGGCGGCGGGCGGTGGCACCGACGAGGACGTGCGGGAGCTCATCAGGGCGGCCTCCCGTGCCGGCCCGCCCAGGGCCCCCGCCGGCGTCGGGCCGCGGAGCCAGAGCGTGGCCATCGGCCGGATCGACGAGGACCGGCCGTGCGAGTTCGGGCTGGGCGAGGAGGAGAAGGCGCAGGCGCTGATGGGGCCCAGGAGCAAGAGCTGCGCCGTGGGGCCGTCGTCCAGGACGGCGGCTCGTAGGGCTGGCGTCGCCGTCGCGGCTTAGCTTAATAAATCCAACGCCGGCCGGCCGACGTTGCATTGCACCAGAAAATCCGCGTGCGCTGTACTAGTACCACAACATAAAATCTGCTGTTTTGTGATAAAAAAGAAACGCGAAAAATACGTGCGTCCGTCTGTGGGTTGCTTAATTCAGTACAGATTTCGGCTCTGCAGCTGTCCATGTTCATCTACTGTCCAGTGTTGTATTTATATATTATTGACATATTGTGTACCACCAGTAGAGAAGCTGAAAAAAAGAGAGCTATATACCATGAGTCAAGGACCAAAAAGGCCCCGTCTCCCCGGTGTCTCGGTGCCGACTGATGTCTGCATTTTTCAAAAGATCGGGCAAAACCATGTCGGGTGCACGTGACATGTCCCCGGCCGTGAAGTCGATTGAACGCCGCCGATCGTGAAGTATGCGATGCGACCATGAGAGCTTGTTGTTGTGTCCTTCGTTTGCGCCGGCATATGTTGACGCAATCTTCTTGGACCGAAAAAAAAAGGGTCATTTTTTTTACTTCGATAACGGGCGGCGAAATCTGCATGCTGCCGCCCGTCCAGTCCAGTGATCTTTGACTCCGTTTCTCGTCCATGCAGGAGCTTTATGATTTCCATGACTGAACCAATAGTTATAATTATAGATTTAAGGCATGTTTGGATCACCGCTCCGGTTTCCACGCCGCGCCACAGTTGTGGCGGCCGTATCGGCCGCCGCACCTTAGGCTTGATGTGGCATTGGAGGTCAGACCTCCAAACAGGCCCTTAATATGAAAGGGAATGAAGGCCGACGTTGACTCCAGATGCGGGTTCAGGACCGCAGCATGTCTCGGACCAGTCTAGTAGTCCTCGAATGCATTTTTTAATGTCGGCGGAGCCAGGATTTAGACTGGATATGATATAAAAAATTTATACTAGCCAAAAAATAAATTGTATATATATATATATATATATATATATATATATATATATATATATATATATATATATATAATGGCACATATAAACATCATTTAAACATGATAATTATAGTTTAACGTAAAACTGCCTTAACTAATAAATAACTGAATCCGTGGCTGACCATGCCGTGGAAGCCTCAGAAGGCAAGCAACAAGCCAGCAAGCATGGATGCGGCACCGGCGTGCCACCTCCCATCGCTCGTGGTCGCTGATCCGCCATCGTGACCGCTCGCCTCGATCCGCCGCTCGTAAGCACGTCTGGTCTACCGTTGCTCATGCAGCGCCGCGGCTCGCACACCCGCCGACGCCGACGCCTTCTGATGCCTGTGAGCCGCCACGCCAAAACTCTAGCTAGCACACGTTACTACTTGGTCGCACCTACTCGTTAGTTGGGCTAAGAGTAGGGCTCAGGCCCCTAGTGGCCATAGAGAGCTGTACTATAGACACATGAATTATGCTCCAGACCACGGACCAAATGGTGCGGAGCTTGTATCCGCCCCTGGTTCACTCCTCTGAATCTGAATCACTTAAACTAAGGGACAACCAACTCATGAATAGTAGCAAACTACTAAGTGCGGAATAAATAACTACCACCCTGCTAATGATGGCTGCACCACAAACCTACAGTTTGCGACGCTTCACCATTACTGTCTTCATTGCGATATATGATGGTGTCATCAAATCATCCAACATTAGTCCGTCCAAAATATTTCCAGATCACCCTGAAGAGAACACAGCAGGCTTAAGCAACTTGTGGATGATAGTCAAATAAGCAATCTATTAGTTATTAAAAGGTAACAAGGTTTAATCCAGTCGGGCAGGATTACTGAAAGAAAACTTTCATGTAACAGATTTATCTTAATTACCCTTTACGTGATTGGCGAAGCTGTGCAAACAACAACAACAAAATTTCAAGCACCCTTATTGAATCATTCAGAGAATCAGAGGTGGCAAAATAGTGGATAACATCCTAAAAGAACCCGCCAAATACTTGTACACAAATGGTTCTTGCTAATTAGATATTCACGTAGCAAAGTGTCAGACATGCTAATATTGCAGGTGAACTGTGCATCGTGACTTTCATGGAATCACAACAGACAGGACCATGAAATTTGTCAGCAACACAAAGGCACAGTTCAAGATATGGTATAACAAGAAAAAGAAAAACTAAGCATGGATAGGAAAAAGGTTGCTGAAGAACTATGATCTGTTTGGCATAACTTATTTCTTAGTTTTCACAAATTAAGCAGTTGTGCGTAACAACAAAAATCTGCAGCTGCTTATCAATAACCAAACTAGGAACTAACTGAAAAGGCAAACTACACTTTTCACCAGCTTCTCATAAAAGAAAATTGTGCTCAATTACAAGTTGTGCCACACAAGGCCTATACTACAGTTCAACTCTCTTTACATATCTAAGAATCAAAAGTACCGGTCACTCCTTGCTGTTACGAATCAATACGACACAAAGTAAATCAAACACAGAGAAGACACAGATTTAACGTGGAAAACTCATCCAGGCGAAGGGGGAAAAACCACGGGCGTCGGCCAGCAACAATATCACTATTTTTCGGGTGGTTACGGATCGCAAGAGGTTTACAATGAGGTGCCGATCTCCTGCATATTACAAGTGAATTTATAAAGGCGAAACCCTAATTTGAGTAGGGAAGGTCCAAGCCTCCGGCGACGGGCCTCCGCTTCGCTCGCCGACTTGACCGCTTTCTTCAGAATTTGGATCACAAACTCAACACTTGCCTCTAGCAAATAAGTTGTTTGGTACAAGAATTTTTTTAATTATAATCAACATGAGGTCCGGGGAAACGGATAAACCGAGGCAAGCAATCCTCCCGCGAATGCGGGTTTGAAGCGGCCTTTCCGCATTTGAAGGGGAAAGCTTGACTCAGTTTCTCTCTTTCCCGGACTCTACTTATGTGGGAGCCTTCGGCACTAGGTCTATCGTTTTTTATTCACCATAGGACAAAACTTGAAAGATCTAACCACAAGATTTCAACATTTCTTACAAGAATATTTCTTTGCAGTATAGCAAGGTTCATGCATAACAAATATATTAGGGGCACTTGCAAAATTGCAATTGATTCTTAAAAACCATGAAAATAAATAATATTGTAATAACAGGACAATGTTTTAGTTATAGCTGAATGTACCATGGAATCTCAAGGAGCAAGACTCTTTTTGAGCTTGAGGGTTTTAACATGTTCACAAAACCACCGATGTTTCTCTTGCACTTCAGCTATCGCCTTTTCAGCAGCTTCTTCATTCTTTGCTAGAAGGTATTTCTCGATCTGAACAAACCACTCCCCCAGTGTCATATTCTCCAATCTGTGTCTTCCTTTGGGCTCCCCGACCCCAACATGGCCTCTCTCTCCACTGGCACCAACAGCTTCCCTCTTTTCATTCTTTTCCACTTCTCCAACACCATCAGGCTTTGACCCTGGTGAAACCTTTTCCCTCAATTCCTGATATACTTCAGTTTCCTCTCCCTTGCTCAAATTCTTCACCTCCTCTTCTTCCACACCACCATTGTCAGCAGGAGCATGCTTAACATTGGCACTCCCCTTTATTGCCCTCTCTGTCAATGTCAAATCCTCCATCTTCTCATCTTCCATGGATGCCTTTGAAGTTCCATCCAACTTGTCCTCAGTTGCCACCTTATCCACTTCAGAACCATCATTCACGGCCAACACCCTCAATGGACTCCCCCCTCGTTCTCTGCCATCAGCCATATCCCTTTCCTCTTGCTCATTTTCATCGTTCTCAGCAACCGCATCCTCAGCCTTCCTTGTACTTGCCGTCGTAGCCCTTCCTCGGCCTCTGCCTCCTCTGCTCCTCTTTGCTTGAACTCTCCCAGCCGCCGGCACCACCTCATCCTTGCCCCCGGCAGCTGTCCCTTCCCGATCTCTGGCCACAGCCACCTCACCCTCCTCTTCCTCCTGAGTAACACCTGTATCATTCCTTGCACTTGACCTTGTAACCCGTCCTCGTCCCCTTCCGGTCCTCATCACTTTCCCCTCATCGTTTTCGCACCCCAATACGTCACCTTTCCTTGCAGCAGCTCTCGTTGACCTCGTATTTTGCGGCTGTGGAGGAAGGACGACCGTGGCTGCAGCCTTCCTCGACCTGCCACGGCGCGGTATTGCCGCTTCCTCCTCTTCATCTTCCGCTTCCGTCTCTACCCTAGCGGGCTCAACGGTCTTCCTCCGCCCGCCTCGGCGAGTCGGCAATGCAGCTTCCTCCTCCACTTCATTCCCAGCTTCGGGGGCTTCCGTCGCACCAGCCTTCCTCCGTCCAGCCCTGCGAGGAACAGCCGGGCCCTGTTCATCCGCCGCCGCCGCTGCGTTTCGCCTGGAACGCCTTGTCGCGACGGGGCCCGGTCCCGGGCCTGCATCGGTCGATATGGAGACGGCGAGCACGGTTGTCTCCCCGATCTTGATGAGATCCCCGTCGGATAGCGGAGCGGGGATAGTGGCCACGAGAGGCGTAGCGTTGAGGAGGGTGCCGTTCGAGGAGCCTAGATCGGTGACGGTCCACCGGGCCGCAGGCGGCGGGAGGAACTCGACGGAGAGATGCCTCTGCGACGCGCCCGCGTCGCCCACGGAGAGGTCGTTGCCCTTGGCAACGCGGCCGACACGGAGCGCCTCGGTGCCGGCGCAGCGCTGCAGGGTATTCCCCTTGCAGGGGCCCTTCTTCACCAGGAGAGTAAGCACAGGCGGCGGATCCGCCATCGAGGGGGGGCTCAGGGGTCGGAGGTCTGTGAAGAGGGAAGCGAAAAGGATTTCAAATTTCTGGGCAGAGTTGGGGAAAAGTACTGGCCGCTGCTATGGAGTGTGGAGCACGGTTTACAAAAAACCGTTTAGCCTTAAAAAACCGCTACCCACCGGTAACGGTTTACCGTCGATAAACCGATGGAAACCGGTAAAAACGGTTTTACCAATTCAAATCGATTTGAATTCGAACCAGTTTACCGGCGAAAAACCAATGAAAAACCGCTCTAAACTGTCGGTTAATCGCGAAATAAACTGGTTTTGTTGTTTTTTTTACAGAAAAATGACAATTTTTGAAAAGAATTATTTGTAGTTTGCTTAATTCACATTGCACAGTAAATATTAATTGATTCACACAACATGTGTTCACCAAAATAATATATAACATACATATGCAACCATAAACTCCAGTTTTCATGCAACAAACAACCAGCAAACTCCGCAATAATCAAATACAAGTTCTTTACAACTCTCCAACGAGGCAACGACACATAGGTTGACTTATTTCACAATAATCACATGTTCAGCTCGAGTCATATTGATAATACTTAGGCATATTGGAAGTATCATGATATTGTTCCAATCTGTCATAAGTGATAGTGATAGATCTATACAAAATATATGAGATACATTATCGAGAAAACAAGAGCGGCAAACAAATACTTATCCACAAAGCAAAAAAAAACATACCGGTATGTGTGTGTGGTGTTTTGTGTATTGCATGTGCACCTCACCAAGTGTTGAACTTTTCTCCTAGTCAGCAAATCTTAGGAACACATACAGAAGAACTGGAACTAAGGGTTCTAGATTGAGTCTTGTTCAGACGGATACTTATTAGAAGAACTGAAGCTACTTGATCCACGGAATCCACCTTGGACAGGAAATGAAACCAAAATTGACCACTAAATGCCTAAACTTGACTTGAGCTACGAGTTTCATCTTCATATATAGCATATAACATCTTCACATATAGCATATAACATTAAACAAGATTAATATAGCTAAATTGACCACTAAATACTCAATTGTGGCATTAAATCCGGTTTCCCGGCAAAAATTAGCGGTTTACCGGTCTAAAATAACGATTTACCGGTCTAAAAAAACTGTTTACCAGCAGTTTTGGTTTTTATGATTTTTTCAAATTTTTTGAATTTGGAACGAATTTGAAAAAAATACCGGTGGTTAACAGAAACCGCACCCGGGCGGTTTCGGTAAACCGCCGGTTTTTACCGGTTTTGTAAACCTTGGTGTGGAGTCAAGCCGTCGAGGGCTCGGGTTAAAAAATAATCAGTGGTAGCCCTGAGGGTGGGGCAAAAGGGCGGTCGCCCCGGGCCCTCAAATTTGTAGGGCAAATTTTAGTCATATGATTCAATAGCATATCAATAAAATAATAATATTTAAACATGTTAGAAGAAAATTTTAAGGTGATACTATAATATATATCATTTTATTTACTTATTATTTGATATAAATAATTTTAGATGTATTTTGAGTGTTTAATTAGTAACATTTATATATTAAAAATAATTTGAAGGACCTCTATTTGAAGCCTTGTCCTGGGCCCCTAAAATGTTAGGACCGCCACTGAAAATAATCCTATGTTTCACATAAACAAAGAAAACATTATACGACAAGACAATCCGAAAATAAAAGTTTTGTAGTGATCCTGGTAACGTTGCAAGAGCGTTACAACCCACGTAAGACCTTTACACGCTATTCTAGTTTTACGTGGATTGAGTGTATTGGAGTGGATTGGAATATATTTTGATTTGATATTGATTTAAACCGACTCAATACCATCCAATCCATATGAATTACCGGTGAAACGAACAAATCCTAAATGATTTGTATCTTAAAGGGTATCTAAGTAAGTGTAAAAAACACAAGAGACATCTTGACAAAAGAATGTTCCTTGCATTGTTCTCCAACTTTAGATACGGTTAAACTTATACAACCTACATAAATGAGTCGTATCTTGAGTGATTCTAGTAAATAAGATACAAACTTATATACATTAGGAGGTATGAACGAGTTTCTTAGATGTATCTAGTGCTTCGAGAACTGCAACATATAGTACCTAGGTTGTACATGCCATAAGGTCACAGTAGTCATCGTTGCTACCACTACCAAAAGGTTGTATAGGTATTGTTGTGGTTTCTGAAACTAGGGACAATTAGATTTGTGTTCGACATAGGTATTAGCGCGGACTCACTCCGAATGGTGACCTACGGGGGCTCGAGGGTGGATTTGAGGCGAGTTAGTTATACTGGTTCAGGTAGGAGCTCTAGTCCAGTGCAGTGCTGATCATGGTATTGCTCGGAGCGTGTTATAGCTGAGTGCCTGTGTGAAGTCATAGAGATATGGGATGATGTTCGGATGGGTGTTGTCTTGCCCTTTTATAACCTAAGGGTAAACGTTACAATGAGGAATAATATTCTACTAGAGTAGACTTTGGCCTCCTCCTCCTGGTCCCTGTAGCCTATGTGGTCTCGTCTGTTAGGTCATGTTTCTAGGCCTTGTAGCCCCTATGGAGTCGTCTACCAAGGCGTGCACCACCGTACCTCTGGTGTGGCATGGTGTTTTGTTTGCCTTCCTGTAGCTACTCCATTTAGACGTGGCGGTGTATGACAGGTTCTGTTGAATCAGCTCAAGGAGTGGTTTAGGGATGTTTTCAGTACAACTTCATCTTTCGTCATCTTCTCGGTGTCATCTTTAATCATGAGTAGACGCACGCTTGGTACGACTTATTGTCTCGCCCCCTCTGGTGTATGGGCCACGGTAGAGACCATGATGCTGCGGTTTCTACGGCCGGGTTGTCCGGTCCCACTAGTTTGCAGGGATACGTGTCTGACTTCGTCTGACAGAGACCCCTCGGTACCGCTTCTCAGTCTAGGTATGGCTCGGTGATGTCCCATCGTGTCGACGTGTCTCGATAGTACCAGGTCGACTCTTCTTGAGAGTCGGTCGTCGCCTTGCTGGGTTGCTCGGCGTGCGGGTTGGTTGGTAGCCTCGTCTCGTTGGGTTGGTCAGTGGGCTGGTTGGTCGACGGGCATGTTGCTCGGTGACCCCGCCTCGCTAGGTTGCTCAACGGGCAGGTTGGTCGGCCGTCCCACCTCGCTGGGTTGCTTGACAACTATTTGTTCGGTGCACTAGCTGGTTAAACCGGTGGGTCGTCCCCGGGAGGCCTTTTGGACCTTTACGCCGAGCCGCTGGCAAGCGGGCCACCCAGCTCCTAGGCCGTCTCTAGGAGGCCTTCGGACCCTCTTTAGGCACTTAGTTTCCAGGCACCCAACAAGTACCTATTAATCAAGGTCAGTTGGAAACATGCCATTCAAAAATTTGAAAAATTGGAAACTAGTTTATTTTTATGCAACTCCATAGCATCAAAATAAATTGACGGTCTAATTTTGTAAAAAATGAGTGGCATATATACAATTAATCCTAGAATATTGAACCGAATTTGTAACAGATAGGACCAAACTTGTAACTGATATTAAGCAATCGATACTTAGACGTCAATCTTGTCGGGTATCATAATTCTATATTACGCCCCTAAAACACACTTAACCCCAATACCACCATCGGGCTCATTCCTCGAGGTCAAAGGATCATAAATCGCGCTTCGCTCCAGGCCCCTCTCAGGGGTCACCATGGCCCCGCCTCGCCCAAGCCAGCCCTCGAACAAGGTGTGTTCTCGGAAAAATCCTCGTCTCGGTCGAGATACCCTCTCCCAAGAACCACTGTCTCCGCCTCGACCGAGCCCGTCTCAGGGAAGGAAGACAACATCGAGGCGAGACTCAATCGAAGTCCATAGAGGACAGAAGCATTTGATGCACATACCTAATGATTATTAATTTGTTTATCGATAGATTCATAGTTTATAAAAATCATGTTACAAGGAAATTATAAGCATATCACATAGATACCTTATGAGCATATTCTTTAATAAAACATATTCTTTAACATTAAAAATATATGTCAAGCTTTGATCTGTTGTCCCCCCCTCCGTAGTCCACGAAGTGATGATGAAATAAAATAAGAAAGAAAAGGAAAATAAAAAAGTGGGTGATATATTGGCTTCAGCCCAAAGGAAGAGATCTACAAATACCGAAATACGAAGAAGATAAGCAATAATCGAGGAGGGACGGCTGGCCTTTTCATTTGATGGAGTTGACAACCATAAGTACCACCACTATGGCCCTAGACCCTAGCACTAGTAGTTAGAGAGAATCCTAGCTATAGCCAAAACTAGCAACATCATTTCCTTTCTTTCTTTTCTCCGAGAGCAGCAGCCGAGAAGCAGTACGTACGTAGGTATGGTAAATATATATACACACACGACAGACATCTGATAAGGCCGGTGGCTTTTGCTCGGCACAGGAAAAAGAGTAGGCGCCAAAGCTTATGGCGCTGATCCCTAACACGCAAGCGCCAGATCATCGCAGGGTGCGAGATCTGGGCGTCATCTATATTGCCGCCGAGATATGTAACTGAGAGCACCTAGAGGGGGTGAATAGATAATCCTGTAAAATTCAACACTAATTGCACATACTTGATTTATAAAGTGTTAGTTAGACTAAACAAAGTTGCCATAGAGTGAGCTCTTGAGAAGAAATCAATCAGAGAAAAGCAACACAAGAGACACGGTGTTTTATCGCGTGGTTCGGCCAAGTAACACTTGTCTACTTCCATGTTGTGGCGTCCCAATGGACGAGGGTTGCACTCAACCCCTTTCAAGTGATCCAATGATCGACTTGAATACCACACTCTTTTTCTTTAGAGTCCTTTTCCCGTTTGCGAGGAATCTCCACAAGTTGGAGCCTCTCGCCCTTACAATATTGATCACAAGAGAAGCACAGGAGTAAGGTAGGGAAAGCAACACACACAAGACTCAAATTGCAGCAAACACACACACAAGCCAAGATGTGAGCACAAAACACAGCGCAGGGAGTTCACAACTCAAATGATGCTCAGATCTCTAACAGAGTGATTCGAATGCGTGGCGACAGAGTATATGCGTCTTAGAATGATCATAGAATGCTTGGTGTAGTGCTCCATGCGCCTAGGGGTCCCTTTTATAGCCCCAAGGCAGCTAGGAGCCGTTGGAGATCAAATAGGAAGGCAATTCTTGCCTTTCTATCGGTCCGGTGCACCACCGGACATGAACAGTTCCTGTCCGGTGCTCGATCTCCTTCCTTTTCTGGTGAAGCCGACCGTTGCGCCCTCGGCCCTCTTGGCGCACCGAACACTATCCAGTGCGCCCTGGACAGTCCGGTGCGACCAAGTGACCATTGGCCCAGGCCACGCGTCACCCGCTGATTGTGTTGCCGACCGTTGGTTGTGGGCGCCGTTGGCTCACCGGACAGTCCGGTGCACACCAGACAGTTCGGTGAATTATAGCCGCGACGCCTTAACTTTTTCCCGAGAGCGACGAGTTCGTTGTCGGGCCAGCCTGGGCACCGGACAGTCCGGTGCACCACAAGCTGGTGCTGGTTTGGCTGAACTTAGCCAAAACTTCTCCTTGATTCTTGATTTTGCGCTTCTCAACCACTTAGCACATATTAACTTAAAACCATGTGTTGGACATCTAATTACCAAAACATTTATAGAAATGGCCCAAGGGCACATTTACCTTTCAATCTCCCCCTTTTTGTTGATTTATGCCAACACATTAAGAAGCAACCAAAAGTGCAACATTATTCTCAAAAGTGCAAATTTGAAGAGCAATTTTCTTACTTAGTATTTGACATATTTGGATCACTTTTGCCACCACTTGGTTTATTTTCGCAAATCAATTTCTTTTTCCTATCTCTAAGTCAAACACACTTGTTTGGGAAAATAGAGAGATATTTCTAGAGTAAAATTGATCGAGTGCCAAAAACTCCCCCTTTTCCCATAATCAAAATTCTCCCCCATAAGAGACCAAATTTTGCAATAAGAGGATTTTGGATAAAATACAGATTTTAACTCTACTATTTTCAAAATTCACAAGTGGTTGGCTGATTCATTTGCTTTGGCCTTATTTTCTCCCCCTTTGGCATTTAGCACCAAAACGGGAAAACTTGTGGCTCCTTTAACCTCATTGCCTTACCAAAATGTCAAATAAGAGCAAAAAGGCAATGAGAACACAATAAGGAACTTAGGACAAGATACATTTTTACTGGAATGCAGTGGAAGCTCTTTCCTTGTCCAAGTTCACTTTCTCTTTCAATGTTCCTTATAGACTACTTCAAGTGTACTCAAACAAACAGGTTAGTCTCAAAGGAGTCAAGTTGTAGCACATCTCCCCCTAAACATGTGCATCATTTGCATAAGGACTAGTGAGGTCCGAGGATGACTAGTACAACTTGAGCACCTCAAATAAGCAATAATTGATGTAAATGCTCAAAGTAACATGATCAAAGGCATAGAACACATGTATGCTATAGATCAATCCAAGTTACGCGAATCTAAGACATTTAGCTCACTTCGCAACCTGCAAAACATTTTCTCATCTAAAGGCTTGGTGAAGATATCGGCTAGCTGGTTCTCGGTGCTAATATGATATATATATATATATATATATATATATATATATATATATATATATATATATATATATATATATATATATATATATATATATATATATATATATATCGATATCTCCCAGGATTATCCGCCAAGCGGATTGCACTCTCATTGTCACATAGGAGTGAGACTTTGCTTAGATTGTAGCCAAAGTCCCGGAGGGTTTGCCTCATCCAAAGCAGTTACTGAAAGGGAAATGTGCCCTTGGGCAATTTCTAGTATATTTTGGTGATTAAGTGCCCAACACATATTGAGTGAGTAATTATATGCCAAATAACGGATGAAGTGCAAATCGACAAGAAGGTATGGTTATAGACTTAGTACATTGGTTTTTATGTACTAATATATTTGTCTAAGTGCTAGAATCAGGAAAAGAAAAGGATTGGAAAAGAGTTGGCTGTGTACAGCCAACTACTGCTCAGTCTGGGTGCACCGGACAGTGTCCGGTGCGCCAGGCCAGCTCCGGCGAACTGGCCACTCTCGGGAAATCTTCTGCGGCGTACGGCTATAATTCACTGGACTGTCCGGTGGTGCACTGGACTGTCCGGTGAGCCAACGGCCGCCAGCGCAACGGTCGGCCGCACAATCCGCGTGCGACGCGTGGCCCCAGCCAACGGTCGGCTGGGAGCACCGGACAGTGTCCAGTGCGCCAACCAGCCCGAAGATCCAACGGTCGGCTGTGCCATTTTAGGAAGGAGATCCGCACCAGACCATGAACAGTGGATGTCCGGTGGTGCACCGGACTGTCCGGTGTGCCACCCGACAGAAGGCAAGAATTGCCTTCCAAGAATGCCTCCAACGGCTCCTAGCTGCCTTGGGGCTATAAAAGGGACCCCTAGGCGCATGGAGGAGTCACCCAAGCATACTTTGAGCATTCTAAATCTTCCACACTCCACCTCCACGCACTTGATTGACTTTCTTAGTGATTTGAGCTCCGTTCTAGTGGTGAACTTGTTGCGATTCATTTGAGCTCAAGTCTTGGCTGTGTGTGTGTGTATTGCTGCGGATTTGTGTGTGTTGCTTCCCTCCCTTACTCTAGTGATTTCACTTTGATCTTTGTTGTAAGGGCGATGACTCCAAGTTGTGGAGATTCCTCGCAAACGGGAAAGAGTATAAGAAAGAAAACAACCGTGGTATTCAAGTGGATCATAGGATCACTTGAAAGGGGTTGAGTGCAACCCTCGTCCATTGGGACGCCACAACGTGGAGTAGGCAAGTGTTATACTTGGCCGAACCACAGGATAAATCATCGTGTCTCTTGTGCTTGTTTTCTTTGTGACCATTGTGTTTCACAAGAGCTCGGTCCTTAACCACTTAATTCCATTGTGCTAACACTTAACCAAGTTTTGTGGCTATAAGTTTAAGTTTTTACAGGATCACCTATTCACCCCCCCTCTAGGTGCTCTCAATTGGTATCAAAGTCGTTCTCTTCACGGAAGGGACTAATCGCCCGAAGAGATGGATCCTAAGGGAAAGGGGATGGTGGTCAACGATAAGGAGAAGGTGTCCATCTTCAACGAGCCAAGAGACGATAAGCCCACTGACTCTGGCTCGAGTCACAAGAAGAAGGACGGGAAGAAGAGGCACATCAAGAAGATAATCTACTACGACAGTGACGAGTCTTCTTCTTCCCAAAGAGACGACGACGACGAGAAGAAAAAATCGGTTAACTCAAACTTTTCTTTTGACTATTCTCGTATTCCGTTTAACTCCAATGCTCATTTACTTTCAATTCCACTTGGAAAACCTCCACACTTTGATGGAGAAGACTACTCATTTTGGAGTCACAAAATGCGCAGTCACCTATTTTCTCTCCATCCAAGTATTTGGGAGATCGTTGAAAACGGAATGCTTTTTGATAGTACTGACAACCCCGTTTTCATTAATGAGCAAATCCATAAAATTGCACAAGCTACCACTGTTTTGCTAGCATCCTTGTGCAGGGACGAGTACCACAAGGTGAGCGGCTTGGATAACGCCAAGCAAATTTGGGACACCCTCAAGATTTCTCATGAGAGGAATGACGCCACCATGATCACTAAGATGGAGTTGGTGGAAGGCGAACTAGGAAGGTTCGCAATGATCAGGGGAGAGGAGCCAACCCAAATGTACAACAGGCTCAAGACCCTGGTCAACAAGATCAGGAGCTATGGAAGCACAAGATGGACGGACCACGACGTCGTCCGACTTATGCTCAGGTCCTTCACTGTACTTGATCCTCATCTTGTGAACTCTATCCGTGAAAATCCTAGGTACACCAAGATGACGCCCGAGGAAATACTTGGAAAGTTCGTAAGCGGGCGTATGATGATCAAGGAAGCAAGATACGTTGATGAGGCATTGAATGGTCCAATGCCAATCTACGAGCCTCAAATGGTTGCTCTCAAAGCAACAAGTAGCAGGGAGGCGCTACTTAGCAAGGTGGCGCAAGTTGAGGCGGCCGGGCTAAACGAGGATGAAATGTCCCTCATTATCAAGCGCTTCAAGACCGCATTGAAGGGACACAAGGAGTACTCAAACAAGAACAAGGCAAAAGGAAAGCGTTCCTACTTCAAGTGCGGTAAGACAGGTCATTTTATTGCTCAATGTCCCGATAATAAAAATGACTAGGGAGACGAAAGACATGAGAAGAGGGAGAAAAAGAAGGCCTACAAGAAGGCGAAGGGCGAGACACACCTTGGCAAAGAGTGGGACTCGGATTGTTCTTCATCCGACTCCGACGGAAGGACTCGCTGCCTCGGCCTTCAACAAATCGTCGCTCTTCCCCAACGAGCGCCATACTTGCCTAATGGCAAAGGAGAAGAAGGTAAACGCTCGAGAAACTCCTAAGTACTCTACTTCTAGTGATGAGGACTCTAGTGATGATGAAGTAGATTACACTAGCTTGTTCAAAGGATTAGATAGAGCTAAAGTAGAAAAGATTAATGAGTTGATTGATGCATTGAATGAAAAAGATAGACTGCTAGAGAGGCAAGAGGACATTTTGTATGAGGAACATGACAAATTTATTAGTGTTCAAAAGTCTCTTGCCTTAGAGATTAAAAGGAATGAATTACTAGCTTCTGAGTTATCTATTTGCAATGAATCTATTTCTAGCTTGAAGATCTTGAATGATGAATTAAATGCTAAGCTAGAAGTAGTAAATAAATCTAATTCTTGTGTAGAGCACGTTGTGATTTGTAATAGGTGTAAGGACTTCAATGTTGATGCATGTGTTGAGCACCTTACTTCTATTACAAAACTTAATGATGAAGTAGCGAGTCTTAATGCCCAACTTAAGACTTGCAAAAGTGACTTTGATAAATTAAAATTTTGCTAGGGATGCCTACACTGTTGGTAGACACCCCTCAATTAAGGATGGGCTTGGCTTTCAAAGGGAAGCCAAGAACTTAACAAGTCAAAGGGCTCCAATTCTCAACAAGGAGAAAGGGAAGGCTCCTATAACTAGTAGTAGTCAAAAGAATCATGCATTTATTTATGATAGAAAATTTTCTAGGAATGCTCATTATAATAGGAGTTATAATGCTTATGATTCACATGCCATGATTGTTTCAAGTTCTTCCTTTGTGCATAGTAGAAATATGCCTAGAAACAATGTTGTTCATCATGTGCCTAGGAAAATGCAAAATGAATCTGCTACTGTTTTTCATGCATGCAACACCAATTTTGTACTCTCATGTAAAAATAAGAAAGTAGTTGCTAGGAAATTGGGGGCCAAATACAAGGGAGACAAGACTTGCATTTGGGTCCCTAAGGCTATTGTTACTAACCTTGTAGGACCCAACAAGAGTTGGGTACCTAAAACCCAAGCCTAATTTGTCTTGTAGGTTTATGCATCCGGGGGCTCAAGCTGGATTATCGACAGCGGATGCACAAACCACATGACGGGGGAGAAGAAGATGTTCACCTCCTATGTCAAGAACAAAGATTCCCAAGATTCGATCATCTTTGGAGACATGAATCAAGGCAAGGTTAAAGGACTAGGAAAAATAGCCATTTCATCCGAGCATTCCATATCTAATGTGTTCTTAGTTGAATCGCTCGGGTATAACTTGCTGTCTGTTAGTCAACTATGTAATATGGGTTACAATTGCTTATTTACCAATATAGATGTGTATGTCTTTAGAAGGAGTGATGGTTCATTAGCTTTTAAGGGTGTACTAGACGACAAACTCTATTTAGTTGATTTTTCGAAGGAGGAGGCCGATCTAGATGCATGCTTAATCGCTAAGACTAGCATGGGCTGGCTGTGGCATCGCCGTCTAGCACATGTTAGGATGAAGAACCTTCATAAACTTCTAAAGGGAGAACATGTGTTAGGACTAACCAATGTAACTTTCGAAAAAGATAGACCTTGTGCAGCTTGTCAAGCAGGTAAACAGGTGGGAAGTACTCATCACAGCAAGAATGTGATGACCACATCAAGACCTCTAGAGCTACTTCACATGGACCTTTTCGGACCCGTCGCCTACCTCAGCATCGGGGGAAGTAAGTATGGTCTTGTTATTGTTGATGATTTTCCCGCTTCACTTGGGTATTCTTTTTGCAGGATAAAACAGAAACCCAAGGGACCCTTAAGCGCTTCCTAAGGAGAGCTCAAAATGAATTTGAGCTCAAGGTGAAAAAGATAAGAAGCGACAACGGGTCCGAGTTCAAGAACCTTCAAGTGGAGGAGTATCTTGAGGAGGAAGGAATCAAGCACGAGTTCTCTGCCCCCTACACACCACAGCAAAATGGTGCGGTAGAGAGGAAGAACAGGACGCTCATAGACATGGCGAGGACGATGCTTGGAGAATTCAAGACACCCGAGCGGTTTTGGTCAGAAGCTGTGAACATGGCTTGCCACGCCATAAACCGGTTCTACCTTCATCGCCTCCTCAAGAAGACGTTGTACGAACTTCTAACCGGTAACAAACCCAACGTGTCATACTTTCGTGTATTTGGGAGTAAATGTTACATTCTAGTGAAGAAAGGTAGGAATTCCAAATTTGCTCCCAAAGCTGTAGAAGGGTTTTTGTTAGGTTATGACTCAAATACAAAGGCGTATAGGGTCTTCAACAAATCATCGGGTTTGGTTGAAGTCTCTAGCGATGTTGTATTTGATGAGACTAATGGCTCTTGAAGAGAGCAAGTTGATCTTGATGATGTAGATGAAGATGATGTTCCAACGGTCGCAATACGCACCATGGCGATTGGAGATGTGCTACCACAGGAACAAAAAGAGCAAGATCAACCTTCTTCCTCAACAATGGTGCACCCCCAACTCAAGATGATGAACATGTTCATCAAGAAGAGGCGTGTGATCAGGGGGGGGCACAAGATGATCAAGTTATGGAGGAAGAAGCACCACAGGCCCCTCCAACTCAAGTCCGAGCGACGATTCAAAGGAATCATCCCGTCGACCAGATTTTGGGTGATATAAGCAAGGGAGTAACTACTCGCTCTAGATTAGCTAATTTTTGTGAGCATTACTCGTTTGTCTCTTCGATTGAGCCTTTCAGGGTAGAAGAGGCCTTGCTAGATCCGGACTGGGTGTTGGCCATGCAGGAAGAGCTCAACAACTTCAAGCGAAATGAAGTTTGGACCCTGGTGCCACGTCCCAAGCAAAACGTTGTGGGAACCAAGTGGGTGTTCCGCAATAAGCAAGACGAGCACGGGGTGGTGACAAGGAACAAGGCTCGACTTGTGGCAAAAGGTTATGCCCAAGTCGCAGGTTTGGACTTTGAGGAGACTTTTGCTCCTGTGGCTAGGCTAGAGTCTATTCGCATTTTGTTAGCCTATGCCGCTCACCATTCTTTCAGGTTGTTCCAAATGGATGTGAAGAGCGCTTTCCTCAACGTGCCAATCAAGGAGGAGGTGTACGTGGAGCAACCCCTTGGCTTTGAGGATGAACGGTACCCCGACCATGTGTGTAAGCTCTCTAAGGCGCTCTATGGACTTAAGCAAGCTCCAAGAGCATGGTATGAATGTCTTAGAGATTTTCTAATTGCTAATGCTTTCAAGGTTGGGAAAGTCGATCCAACTCTTTTCACTAAGACTTGTGATGGTAACCTATTTATGTGCCAAATTTATGTCGATGACATAATATTTGGTTCTACTAACCAAAAGTCTTGTGAGGAGTTTAGCAGGGTGATGACACAGAAATTTGAGATGTCGATGATGGGCGAGCTAAACTACTTCCTTGGGTTCCAAGTGAAGCAACTCAACGATGGCACCTTCATCTCACAAATGAAGTACACGCAAGACTTGCTCAAGCGGTTCGGGATGAAGGATGCCAAGCCCGCAAAGACACCCATGGGAATTGACGGACATGTCGACCTCAACAAAGGAGGTAAGTCCGTTGATCAAAAGGCATACCGGTCTATGATAGGTTCTTTGCTTTATTTATGTGCTAGTAGACCGGATATTATGCTAAGCGTATGCATGTGTGCTAGATTTCAATCCGACCCAAGGGAGTGTCACCTTGTGGCCGTTAAGCGAATACTTAGATATTTAGTTGCTACGCCTTGCTTCGGGATCTAGTATCCAAAGGGGTCAACCTTTGACTTGATTGGATATTCAGACTCCGATTATGCTAGATGCAAGGTTGATAGGAAGAGTACATTAGGGACATGCCAATTCCTAGGAAGGTTCGTGGTGTCTTGGAGTTCTAAGAAACAAACTTCCATTGCCCTATCCACCGCTGAGGCTGAGTATGTTGCCGCAGGACAGTGTTGCGCGCAACTGCCTTGGATGAGGCAAACCCTCCGGGACTTTGGCTACAATCTGAGCAAAGTCCCACTCCTATGTGATAATGTGAGTGTGATCCGCATGGCTGATAATCCTGTTGAACATAGCCGCACAAAGCACATAGACATCCGGCATCACTTTTTGAGAGACCACCAACAAAAGGGAGATATCACAGTGTTTTATGTTAGCACCGAGAACCAGCTAGCCGATATCTTTACCAAGCCTTTAGATGAGAAGACCTTTTGCAGGTTGCGTAGTGAGCTAAATGTCTTAGATTCGCATAACTTTGGATTGATCTATAGCATACATGTGTGTTATGTCTTTGATCAGGTTCCTTTATGCATTTTGTTGTTTATTTATGGTGCTCAAGTTGTGCAAGCAATCCCCGGACCTCAAAAGTCCATGTGTGAGTGATGCACATATTTAGGGGGAGATGTGCTACAACTTGACCCTTTGAGACTAACCATGTGCTTGAGTTTACTCTATTTAGTCTCAAAGGTGGATTGAAAGGGAAAAGTGAACTTGGACCATGCAAGACTTCCACTGCACTCCGATGAGAGGGTAATTTACTCCAAGTTCATCTCCATACTCATATTGCCTTTTTGCTCTTAGTTGACAATTTTGGTGAGGCAATGGGGTTAAAGGGCCAAAATTGATCCCATTTTGGTGTTTGATGCCAAAAGGGGAGAAAATAAGGCCAAGGCAAATGGATCAGCTACCACTTGTGAAATTTTTGAAAAAGAGTAGAGTAGAACTTTTGATTTGTCAAAATAACTCTTACTATCAAAATTTGGTCTCTTGTGGGGAAAATATTTGATTATGGGAAAGAGGGGGAGTTTTTGGCTCTTAATCATTCTTACTCTTGGATTATCTCTCTTTGTGTCTAAACATGTGTGTTTAACTTAGAGATAGGAAAATGAATTTGATTTGTAAAAAAACAAACCAAGTGGTGGCAAAGAACGATCCAAATATGTCAAAACTTGTAAGAGACAATTTTTGTTCTCAATTGCATTGATGTTGCACTTCTATTTGTTGCTTTTTGATGTGTTGGCATAAATCACCAAAAAGGGGGAGATTAAAATAGAAATGTGCCCTTGGGCAATTTCTAGTATATTTTGGTGATTAAGTGCCCAACACATATTGAGTGAGTAATTATATGCCAAATAATGGATGAAGTGCAAATCGACAAGAAGGTATGGTTCTAGACTTAGTACATTGGTTTTTATGTACTAATATATTTGTCTAAGTGCTAGAATTAGGAAAAGAAAAGGATTGGAAAAGAGTTGGCTGTGTACAGCCAACTGCTGCTCAGTCTGGGTGCACCGGACTGTCCGGTGCGCCAACCAGCCCGAAGATCCAACGGTCGGCTGTGCCATTTTAGGAAGGAGATCCGCATCGGACCATGAATAGTGGATGTTCGGTGGTGCACCGGACTGTCCGGTGCGCCACCCGACAGAAGGCAAGAATTGCCTTCCAAGAATGCCTCCAACGGCTCCTAGCTGCCTTGGGGCTATAAAAGGGACCCCTAGGCACATGGAGGAGTCACCCAAGCATACTTTGAGCATTCTAAATCTTCCACACTCCGCCTCTGCGCACTTGATTGACTTTCTTAGTGATTTGAGCTCCGTTCTAGTGGTGAACTTGTTGCGATTCATTCGAGCTCAAGTCTTGGCTGTGTGTGTGCGTATTGCTGCGGATTTGTGTGTGTTGCTTCCCTCCCTTACTCTAGTGCTTTCACTTTGATCTTTGTTGTAAGGGCGAGAGACTCCAAGTTGTGGAAATTCCTCGCAAACGGGAAAGAGTATAAGAAAGAAAACAACCGTGGTATTCAAGTGGATCATAGGATCACTTGAAAGGGGTTGAGTGCAACCCTCGTCCATTGGGACGCCGCAACATGGAGTAGGCAAGTGTTATACTTGGTCGAACCACGGGATAAATCATCGTGTCTCTTGTGCTTGTTTTCTTTATGACCATTGTGTTTCACAAGAGCTTGGTCCTTAGCCACTTAATTCCATTGTGCTAACACTTAACCAAGTTTTGTGGCTATAAGTTTAAGTTTTTACAGGATCACCTATTCACCCCCCTCTAGGTGCTCTCAGTTACGCACAACATTGTCCTACGACAACGTACTCGGCCTCAGTGGTGGATAGGGCAACGAATGTTTGTTTCTTGGAGCTCCAGGACACCAAGGATCTTCCTAGAAACTAGCACGTCTCTGATGTGCTCTTCCTATCCACCTTGCACCCGGCATAGTCAGAATCTGAGTATTTGATTAAGTCAAAGGTAGACCCCTTTGGATACCAGATCCCGAAGCAAGGCGTAGAAACTAAATATATAAGAATTCGCTTAATGACCATAAGGTGACACTCCTTGGGGTCGGACTGAAATCTAGCACACATGCATACACTAAGCATAATGTCCGGTCTACTAGCACAAAGATAAAGTAATGAACCTATCATTGACCGGTATGCCTTTTGATCAACGGACTTACCTCCTTTGTTGAGGTCTAGATGTCCGTCAGTTCCCATCGGTGTCTTCGCGGGCTTAGCATCCTTTATCCCAAACCTCTTGAGAAGATCTTGAGTGTACTTTGTTTGGGAGATGAAGTTGCCTTCCTTGAGTTGCTTCACTTGAAATCCAAGGAAGTAGTTCAACTCGCCCATCATCGACATCTCGAACTTCTGCATCATTACCCTGCTAAACTCCTCACAAGACTTTTGATTAGTAGAACCAAATATTATATCATCGACATATATTTGGCAAACAAAAAGATCACCATCACAAGTCTTTGTGAATAGAGAGGGATCAGCTTTCCCAACCATGAAAGCATTAGCAATTAGAAAATCTCTAAGGCATTCATACCATGCTCTTGGGGCTTGCTTAAGTCCATAGAGCGCCTTAGAGAGCTTATACACATGGTCAGGATACCTGTTATCCTCAAAGCCAGGGGGTTCTTCCACGTATACCTCCTCCTTGATTGGTCCATTTAGGAATGTGCTCTTTACGTCCATTTGGAACAACTTAAAGGAATGGTGAGCGACATAGGCTAATAAAATTCGAATTGATTCTAACCTAGCCACAGAAGCGAAAGTATCCTTAAAGTCCAAACCTGCGACTTGGACATAACCTTTTGCCACGAGTCGAGCCTTGTTTCTTGTCACCACTCCGTGTTCGTCTTGCTTGTTGCGGAACACCCACTTGGTTCCCACAACATTTTGCTTTGGACGTGGCACCAGGCTCCAGACTTCATTTCTTTTGAAGTTGTTGAGCTCTTCCTCCATGGCCAACACCAAGTCTAGATCCTGCAAGGCTTCTTCTACCCTGAAAGGCTCAATAGAAGAAACAAAAGAGTAATGCTCACATAAATTAGCTAATCGTGAGCGAGTTGTTACTCCCTTGCTGATGTCACCCGGAATCTGATCCACTGGGTGATTTCTTTGGATCATCGCTCGGACTTGAGTTGGAGGGGCACGTGATGCTTCTTCCTCCATAACCTGTTCTTCCTGTGCTCCCCCTTGATCCTGCCCCTCTTTTTGAGGTACATGTTCATTGCCTTGAGTCGGGGGATGCACCATCGTAGAGGAGGAGGGTCGATCTTGTTCATGTAGTTCCTGTGGTTGCACATCACCTATTGCCATAGTTCGCATTGCGACCGTCGGAACCTCATCTTCATCTACATCATCCAGATCAACTTGCTCTCTTGGAGAGCCATTAGTCTCATCAAATACAACATCGCTAGAGACTTCAACTAATCCTAATGATTTGTTGAAGACCCTATACACTTTTGTATTTGAGTCATATCCTAGTAAAAACCCTTCTACTGCTTTGGGAGCAAATTTCGAATGTCTACCTTTCTTCACCAGAATGTAGCATTTGCTCCCAAATACACGGAAATAAGAAACATTGGGTTTGTTACTAGTTAGGAGTTCATAGGAAGTCTTCTTGAGGAGATGGTGCAGATACAGCCGGTTTATGGCATGGTAAGCTGTGTTCACAACTTCCGACCAAAACCGCTCAGGCGTCTTGTACTCTCCAAGCATCGTTCTCGCCATGTCGATTAGCATTTTGTTCTTCCTCTCTACCACACTGTTTTGTTGTGGTGTGTAGGGAGCGGAGAACTCATGCTTGATGCCTTCCTCCTCAAGATACTCTTCAACTTGTAAATTCTTGAACTCGGACCCATTGTCGCTTCATATCTTTTTCACCTTTAGCTCAAACTCATTTTGAGCTCTCCTTAAGAAGCGCTTTAGGATTCCTTGGGTTTCAGATTTGTCCTGCAAAAAGAATACCCAAGTGAAGCGGAAAAAGTCATCAACTATCACAAGACCATACTTACTTCCCCCGATGTTGAGATAGGCAACAGGGCCAAAGAGATCCATGTGAAGGAGTTCCAGTGGTCTTGACGTTGTCATCACATTCTTGCTGTGATGAGTGCTTCCCACCTGTTTCCCTGCTTGGCACGCTGCACAAGGTCTGTCTTTGTCAAAATAGACATCGGTTAGTTCTAACACATGATCTCCCTTTAGAAGTTTATGAAGGTTCTTCATCCCAACATGTGCTAGACGACGATGCCAAAGCCAGCCCATATTCGTCTTTGCGATTAAGCATGTATCTAGATCGGCATTCTCCTTCGAGAAATCAACTAAATAGAGCTTACCGTCTAATACACCCTTAAAGGCTAATGAACCATCACTTTTTCTAAAGACAGATACATCAATATTTGTAAATAAACAATTGTAGCCCATATGGCACAATTGACTTACAGACAATAAATTATACCCGAGCGACTCTGCTAAAAACACATTTGATACCGAGTGCTCGGTCGTGGTGGCTATCTTGCCCAATCCTTTAACTTTGCCTTGATTCCCATCTCCAAAGATGATAGTATCTTGGGAATCCCAGTTCTTGACGTAGGAGGTGAACATTTTCTTCTCACCCGTCATGTGGTTTGTGCATTCGCTGTCGATAATCCAGCTTGAGCCCCCGGATGCATAAACCTGCAAGGAATTTAAACTTGGGTTTTAGGTACCCAACTCTTGTTGGGTCCTACAAGGTTAGTTACAACAATTTTTGGAACCCAAATGTAAGTCTTGTCTCCCTTGCATTTAGATCCCAATTTTCTAGCAACCACTTTTGCATTTTTGCATGAGAGTACAAATGAAGCATTACATGCATGATAAACACTAGTAGGACTATTGCATGTTTTCCTAGGCGCATGAGACACAACATGATTACGCCTAGGCCTATTTCTACTATAAGCATAAGTAGAGCTCGATGCAAATATAGCATGTGAATCATGATAAATAGGTAAAGCAGCATGATTATAACTTTTATCATGATGAGAACCTTTTTTGACATGAGCATAAAGATAAGCATGGTTCTTTTGATCATGTACAGAATATGAACTACTAGCCATAGGAGCCTTCCTTTTCCCCTTGTTGAGATCGAAAGTCCTTTGGCTTGTTAAGTTCTTGATTTCCTTTTGAAAACCAAGTCCATCCTTAATTGAGAGGTGTCTACCAACGGTGTAGGCATCCCTAGCAAATTTTAGTTTCTCATAATCATCTTTGTAAGTCTTAAGTTGATCATTAAGACTTGCAACATCATTATTTAGTTTAGCAATAGTAGCAACATGTTCATCAAAATCAACATCTTTACATCTATTGCAAATGACCACATGCTCTACACATGAACTAGTTGCATTTACTTTCTCTAGCTTAGCATTCAAATCATCATTTAAATTCTCTAAGCTAGAGATATATTCATGACAAGTAGACAACTCAGAGGATAGCATTTCATTTCTCTTAATTTCTAGAGCAAGAGATTTTTGAACACTAATAAATTTATCATGCTCCTCATACAAAATATCTTCTTGATTTTCTAGCAATCTATCCTTTTCATTAAGAGTGTCAATTAATTCATTTATTTTGTCTACCTTAGTTCTATCTAATCCTTTAAATAAATCAGTGTAGTCTACTTCATCATCAGATGATTCTTCATCACTAGAAGAAGTATATTTGGGAGTGTCCCAAATACATACCTTCTTCTCCTTAGCCGTAAGGCATGTATGGCATTCGTTGGGGAAGAGCGAAGATTTGTCGAAGGCCGAGGCAGCTAGTCCTTCATCGTCGGAGTCGGATGAGGAATAGTCGGAGTCCCATTCCTTTCCAAGGTGCGCCTCGCCCTTCGCCTTCCTATAGTTCTTCTTTTTCTCCTTCCTGTGCTTTTCTTGTGCCTGGTCATTCTCATTATCGGGACATTGAGCTATAAAATGACTAGTCTTACCGCATTTGAAGCAGGAGCGTTTTCTCCTTGACTTGTTCTTGTTGGGGTAGTCCTTTCGTCCTTTTAGTGCGGTCTTGAAGCGCTTGATGATGAGCGCCATCTCATCTTCATTGAGCCCGGTAGCCTCCACTTGTGCTACCTTGCTAGGTAGCGCCTCCCTGCTGCTGGTTGCTTTGAGAGCAACGGTATGGCTCGTAGACTGGGAGTGGACCGTTCAAGGCGTCGTCCACAAATCTTGCCTCCTTCACCATCATGCGCCCGCTTACGAATTTTCCAAGGATTTCCTCGGACGTCATCTTGGTGTACCTGGGGTTCTCACGAATAAGATTTACAAGATGGGGTCAATAACTGTAAATGACCTAAGCATGAGTCGGACGACGTCATGATCCGTTCATCTTGTACTCCCTTAGCTTCGGATTTTATTGACCAGGGTCTTGAGCCTATTGTAGGTCTGTGTTGGCTCCTCTCCCCTGATCATCGTGAACCTCCCCAGCTCGCCTTCCACCAGTTCCATCTTGGTGATCATGGTGGCGTCATTACCCTCGTGAGATATTTTGAAGGGTGTCTCAAATCTGCTTGGCGTTGTCCAAGCCACTGACCTTGTTATATTCATCCCTGCATAGAAATGCTAGCAACACAGTAGTAGCTTGGGAATTTTTATGAATTTGTTCATTAATAATCACAGGGTTATCAGTACTATCAAAGTGCATTCTATTTTCTATAATTTCCCAAATACTAGGATGGAGGGAAAATAGATGACTACACATTTTATGGCTCCAAAATGAGTAATCCTGTCCATCGAAGTGTGGAGGTTTTCCAAGTGGAATAGAAAGTAAATGTGCATTTGAATTGTACGGGATGCAATAGTAATCAAACGAGAAATTTTGGTTAACTGTTTTCCGTTTGGAAGAGGAGTCGTCGTCATCCCTTGGTGAAGAGGAGGCATCATTGTCGTAGTAGATAATCTTCTTGATGCGTCTCTTCTTCTTCCTGTCCCTCTTCTTGTGACTCGAGCCTGAGTCAGAAGGTTTGTCGTCTCTTGGCTCGTTGAAGAGGGACTCCTTATACTTGTCCTTGATCACCATCCCCTTGCCCTTAGGATCCATCTCTTCGGGCGGTTAGTCCCTTAGATGAAGAGTACGACTCTGATACCAATTGCGAGCACCTAGAGGGGGGGGGGGGGTGAATAGGTGATCCTGCAAAATTCAACACTAATTGCACAGACTTGGTTTATAAAGTGTTAGTTAGACTAAACCAAGTTGCTATAGAGTGAGCTCTTGAGAAGAAATCAATCAGAGAAAAGCAACACAAGAGACACAATGTTTTATCCTATGGTTCGACCAAGTAACACTTGCCTACTTCCACGTTGTGGCGTCCCAATGGACGAGGGTTGCACTCAACCCCTTTCAAGTGATCCTGTCGGTACCCTGAAACAGGGGTACCCCTTTGAGAGCACCTAGAGGGGGGGGGGTGAATAGGTGATCCTGTAAAAAACTTAACTTATAGCCACAAAAACTTGTTAGAGGTTAGCACAATAATTGCCAAGTGGCTAAAGAGAAGATCTTGCACAATACGACAATCACAGAGAATTCAACACAGAGGAGACACGGTGATTTATCCCGTGGTTCGGCCAAGTACAAAACTTGCCTACTCCACGTTGTGGCGTCCCAACGAACGAGGGTTGCAATCAACCCCTCTCAAGCGGTCCAAAGACCCACTTGAATACCACAATATTTTGCCTTGCTTATCTTTATCCCACTTGCGAGGAATCTCCACAAATTGGAGTCTCTCGCCCTTACACTTAAGATTCACAAAGAAGCACGGAGTAAGGGAGGGAAGCAACACACACAAATCCACAGCGAAACGCGCACACACACGACCAAGATTCGAGCTCAAAGACTATCTCACAGTTTCTCACAAGAACAGAGCTCGAATCACTTAGAATCACAAACGGATGCGCAAAGACTGAGTGTGGATGATCAAGAATGCTCAAGAGTTGCTTGGTGTACTCCTCCATGCGCCTAGGGGTCCCTTTTATAGCCCCAAGGCAGCTAGGAGCCGTTGAGAACAAATCTGGAAGGCCATCTTTGCCTTCTGTCGTCGGGCGCACCGGACAGTCCGGTGCACACCGGACACTGTCCGGTGCCCGATTTATTTCCATAAACAGCGCAGCCGACCGTTGCCGACCGTTGCAGATCTGGCGCACCGGACAGTCCGGTGCACACCGGTCAGTCCGGTGCCTCCTTCCGACCGTTGGCTCGGCCACGTGTCGCGCGCCGATCACGCGGCCGACCGTTGGCCCGGCCGACCGTTGGCTCACCGGACAGTCCGGTGCACACCGGACAGTCCGGTGAATTTTAGCCGAAGTCGCCGGAGAAAAACCCGAGAGCGGCTGGTTTGCTCCGCGCTGGTCTGGCGCACCGGACACTGTCCGGTGCACACCGGACAGTCCGGTGCCCCAGCCCGAAGCAGCCCTCCACTCCTCTTCTTCTTCCTGTTTCTAACACTTAGACAAGAATATTAGTACACAAAACCAATGTACTAAGGCTTAGAAACATACCTTAACTTGTGATTTGCACTTTGTTCATCCATGGGCATATTTTCACATTTAAGCACTTGTGTTTGCACTCAATCACCAAAATACTTAGAAATGGCCCAAAGGCACATTTCCCTTTCAATCTCCCCCTTTTTGGTGATTTATGCCAACACAACATAAAGCAAGTGGAACAAGTGCAAAACTACTTCAAATAAAAACTAACTTTGAGTTTTATTCAATTTTGACATATATGGATCATCCTTTGCCACCACTTGGTTTGTTTTTGCAAATCAAACTCAAATCTCTATCTCTAAGTCAAACACACATATTGAAGCATAAAGAGAGTCATTCCAAAGAATTTGACCACGGATTTCAAAAACTCCCCCTTTTTTCCATAATCAACATTTCTCCCCACAAGAAGCCAACTTTTGACAAAAGAGACAATACAAGAGTTTTGACAAACCAAAAGCTCTATTATACTTTTTCAAAATTTCTCAAGTGGTAGCTGATCCATTTATTGCTTTGGCCTTTATTTTCTCCCCCTTTGGCATCAAGCACCAAAACGGGATCAATCTTGGCCCTTTTAACCCCATTGCCTCACCAAAGTCTTCAATTAAGAGCAAATGGCAATAAGATTTCATGAGATGAACTTGGAATTAGTTACCCTCTCATCGGAGTGCAGTGGAAGTCTTTCATGGTCCAAGTCCACCTTTTCCCTTTCAATCCTCCTTCGAGACTAAATTATCAACCTCAAGCACATGGTTAGTCTCAAAGGGTCAAGTTGTAACACATCTCCCCCTAAACATGTGCATCACTTTGCAACGGACTTGTGAGGTCCAGGGAGTGTTTGTACAACTTGAGCACCATAATAAGCAACAAAATGCAAAAAGGAACATGATCAAAAGCATAAGTACATGTATGCTACAATTCAATCCAGGTTCCGCGAATCTATGACATTTAGCTCACTACGCAACCTGCAAAAGGTCTTCTCATCTAGAGGCTTAGTGAAGATATCGGCTAGCTGGTTCTCGGTGCTAACATGAAACACTTCGATATCTCCCTTTTGCTGGTGGTCTCTCAAAAAGTGATGCCGGATGTCTATGTGCTTTGTGCGGCTGTGCTCAACAGGATTCTCCGCCATGCGGATAGCACTCTCATTGTCACATAGGAGTGGGACTTTGCTCAGATTGTAGCCAAAATCCCGGAGGGTTTGCCTCATCCAAAGTAGTTGCGCGCAACACTGACCTGCGGCAACGTACTCGGCCTCAGCGGTGGATAGGGCAACGGATGTTTGTTTCTTAGAGTTCCATGACACCAGGGACCTTCCTAAGAATTGGCACGTCCCCGATGTACTCTTCCTATCGACCTTACATCCAGCATAATCGGAGTCTGAGTATCCAACTAAGTCAAAGGTAGACCCCTTTGGATACCAGAGCCCGAAGCAAGGCGTAGCAACCAAATATCTAAGAATTCGCTTCACCGCCACTAAGTGACACTCCTTAGGATCGGATTGAAATCTAGCACACATGCATACGCTAAGCATAATATCCGGTCTACTAGCACATAAGTAAAGCAAAGAACCTATCATTGACCGGTATGCTTTTTGATCAACGGACTTACCTCCTTTGTTGAGGTCGGTGTGTCCGTCGGTCCCCATCGGAGTCTTTGCGGGCTTGGCGTCCTTCATCCCAAACCGCTTTAGCAGATCTTGCGTGTACTTCGTTTGGGAGATGAAGGTGCCGTCCTTGAGTTGCTTCACTTGGAACCCAAGGAAGTAGTTCAACTCGCCCATCATCGACATCTCGAATTTCTGCGTCATCACCCTGCTAAACTCTTCACAAGACTTTTGGTTAGTAGAACCAAATATTATGTCATCGACATAAATTTGGCACACAAACAAATCACCATCACATGTCTTTGTAAAAAGAGTTGGATCGGCTTTCCCAACCTTGAAAGCATTAGCAATTAAAAAGTCTCTAAGGCATTCATACCATGCTCTTGGGGCTTGCTTAAGTCCATAGAGCGCCTTAGAGAGCTTACACACGTGGTCGGGGTACCGTTCATCCTCGAAGCCAGGGGGTTGCTCCACGTACACTTCCTCCTTGATTGGCCCGTTGAGGAAAGCGCTCTTCACATCCATTTGGTACAACCTGAAAGAATGGTGAGCGGCATATGCTAGCAAGATACGAATGGACTCTAGCCTAGCCACAGGAGCGAAAGTCTCCTCAAAGTCCAAACCTGCGACTTGGGCATAACCTTTTGCCACAAGTCGAGCCTTGTTCCTCGTCACCACCCCGTGCTCGTCCTGTTTGTTGCGGAACACCCACTTGGTTCCCACAACATTTTGCTTCGGACGAGGCACCAGTGTCCAAACTTCATTGCGCTTGAAGTTGTTGAGCTCCTCCTGCATGGCCAATACCCAATCCGGATCTAGCAAGGCCTCCTCTACCCTGAAAGGCTCAATAGAAGAGACAAAGGAGTAATGCTCACAAAAATTAACTAATCGAGATCGAGTAGTTACTCCCTTGCTAATGTCACCCAGAATTTGATCGACGGGATGATCCCTTTGAATCATCGCTCGAACTTGGGTTGGAGGTGCCGGTTGCGCTTCTTCCTCCATCACTTGATCATCTTGTGCTCCCCCTTGATCACACGCCTCCTGTTGATGAACCTGTTCACCGTCTTGAGTTGGGGGTAGCACCATGGTCGAGGAAGAAGGTTGATCTCGTTCGTCTTGTTCCTGTGGCCGTACTTCTCCAATCGCCATGGTTCGTATAGCGGCCGTCGGAACATCTTCTTCATCTACATCATCACAATCAACAACTTGCTCTCTTGGAGAGCCATTAGTCTCATCAAATACAACGTCGCTAGAGACTTCAACCAAACCCGATGATTTGTTGAAGACTCTATACGCCTTTGTATTTGAGTCATAACCTAACAAAAACCCTTCTACAGCTTTGGGAGCAAACTTAGAATTTCTACCTTTCTTCACTAGAATGTAGCACTTGCTCCCAAATACACGAAAGTAAGATACATTGGGTTTGTTACCGGTTAGTAGCTCATACGAAGTCTTCTTGAGGAGGCGATGAAGGTAGACCCTGTTGATGGCGTGGCAAGCCGTGTTCACGGCTTCCGACCAGAAACACTCGGGGGTCTTGAATTCTCCAAGCATTGTTCTTGCCATATCGATTAGCGTCCTGTTCTTCCTCTCTACCACACCATTTTGCTGTGGTGTGTAGGGAGCGGAGAACTCGTGCTTGATTCCTTCCTCCTCAAGAAATTCCTCCACTTGAAGGTTCTTGAATTCGGACCCGTTGTCGCTCCTTATCTTCTTCACCTTGAGCTCAAACTCATTTTGAGCTCTCCTGAGGAAGCGCTTGAGGGTCCCTTGGGTTTCAGACTTATCCTGCAAAAAGAACACCCAAGTGAAGCGGGAAAAATCATCAACAATAACTAAACCATACTTACTCCCTCCTATGCTCAGATAGGCGACAGGTCCGAAGAGGTCCATATGTAGCAGCTCCAGGGGTCTTGAAGTGGTCATCACATTCTTGCTGTGATGCGCTCCTCCCACTTGTTTACCTGCTTGACAAGCTGCACACGGTCTATCTTTTTCGAAATGCACGTTAGTCAAACCTATCACGTGTTCTCCCTTTAGAAGCTTGTGAAGGTTCTTCATCCCCACATGTGCTAAGCGGCGATGCCACAGCCAGCCCATGCTAGTCTTAGCTATTAAGCATGCATCTAGACCGGCCTCTTCTTTTGCAAAATCAACTAAATAAAGTTTGCCGTCCAATACACCCTTAAAAGCTAGTGAACCATCACTTCTTCTAAAGACAGACACATCTACATTTGTAAATAGACAGTTATACCCCATATGACATAATTGACTAACAGATAGCAAATTATATCCAAGACTCTCTACTAAAAATACATTAGAGATAGAATGCTCATTAGAAATCGCAATTTTACCTAACCCTTTTACCTTGCCTTGATTCCCATCACCGAATATAATTGAATCTTGGGAATCCTTATTCTTGACGTAGGAGGTGAACATCTTCTTCTCCCCCGTCATATGGTTTGTGCATCCGCTATCAATAATCCAGCTTGATCCCCCGGATGCATAAACCTGCAAGGCAAATTTAGGCTTGGGACTTAGGTACCCAACTCTTGTTGGGTCCTACAAGGTTAGCACAAATATTCTTAGGGACCCAAATGCAAGTTTTGTCTCCCTTGCATTTTGCCCCTAACTTCCTAGCAACTATCTTCCTATCCTTTCTACAAATAGCAAAGGAAGCATTTAAAGTACAATAAATTGTAGAAGGTTCATTTACTACTTTCTTAGGAGCATGAATAGTATTCTTTCTAGGCACATGATGAATAGCATTTCTCCTAGTCATATTTCTACCATGCATACAGGAAGAACTAGAAGCAGTCATGGCATAAGAATCATAGGCATGTGAATCAAAAGCATCATAACTTCTAAAAACATTTCTAGAATTTTTCCTATCATGATACAAAAAGGCATGGTTCTTTTTAGCACTAGTAGCCATAGGGGCCTTCCCTTTCTCCTTAGCGGGAATGGGAGCCTTATGGCTTGTTAAGTTCTTGGCTTCCCTTTTGAAGCCAAGTCCATCCTTAATTGAGGGGTGTCTACCAATAGTGTAGGCATCCCTTGCAAATTTTAGCTTATCAAATTCGTTTTTGCTAGCCTTAAGTTGAGCATTAAGACTAGCCACTTCATCATTCAATTTAGAAATTGAAACCAAGTGATCACTACAAGCATTAATATCAACATTCTTACACCTAGTGCAAATTTCAACATGTTCAGATTTTTGTGCTTCTACTAGTTTAGCATTTAAGTCATCATTAATGCTCTTTAATTTAGAAATTGAATCATGGCATGTGGACAATTCACAAGCAAGCATTTCATTTCTCTTAATTTCTAATGCAAGGGATTTTTGAGCCTCTACAAACTTATCATGTTCTTCGTACAAGAGATCCTCTTGCTTTTCTAGTAGTCTATTCTTATCATTTAAAGCATCAATTAATTCATTAATTTTGTCAATCTTAGATCTATCTAATCCTTTAAATAAGCATGAATAGTCTATTTCATCATCACTAGACTCATCCTCACTAGAAGAAGCATAGGTAGAGTTTCGAGTACTTACTTTCTTCTCCTTAGCCATGAGGCACGTGTGATGCTCGTTGGGGAAGAGGGATGACTTGTTGAAGGCGGTGGCGGCGAGTCCTTCGTTGTCGGAGTCGGACGAGGAGCAATCCGAATCCCACTCCTTTCCAATATGAGCCTCGCCCTTTGCCTTCTTGTAATTCTTCTTCTTTTCCCATTTCCCACTCTTCTTTTCCTGGTCACTATCATTATCGGGGCAATTAGCGATAAAGTGACCAATCTTACCACACTTGAAGCATGAGCGCTTCCCCTTCGTCTTGGTCTTGTTGGGATGCTCCTTGCGACCCCTTAACGCCGTCTTGAAGCGCTTAATGATGAGAGCCATTTCTTCATCATTAAGCCCGGCCGCCTCAATTTGCGCCACCTTGCTTGGTAGTGCCTCCTTGCTTCTCGATGCCTTGAGAGCAATGGGTTGAGGCTCGTGGATTGGACCGTTCAACGCGTCATCGACGTACCTCGCCTCCTTGATCATCATCCGCCCGCTTACAAATTTTCCAAGAATTTCTTCGGGCGACATTTTGGTGTATCTGGGATTCTCACGAATATTATTCACCAAATGAGGATCAAGAACGGTAAAGGACCTTAGCATTAGGCGGACGACGTCGTGGTCCGTCCATCGCGTGCTTCCATAGCTCCTTATCTTGTTGACAAGGGTTTTGAGCCGGTTGTATGTTTGGGTTGGCTCCTCCCCCCTTATCATAGCAAATCTTCCAAGTTCGCCCTCTACCAACTCCATCTTGGTGAGCATGGTGACGTCGTTGCCCTCGTGAGAGATCTTGAGGGTGTCCCATATCTGCTTGGCATTGTCCAAGCCGCTCACCTTATTGTATTCTTCCCTGCACAAAGATGCTAAAAGAACAGTAGTAGCTTGTGCATTTCTATGGATTTGTTCATTTATAAGCATAGGACTATCCGAGCTATCAAATTTCATTCCATTCTCTACAATCTCCCATATGCTTGGATGAAGAGAGAATAAGTGACTACACATTTTGTGACTCCAAAATCCGTAGTCCTCCCCATCAAAGTGTGGAGGTTTGCCGAGAGGAATGGAAAGCAAATGCGAATTCGAACTATGTGGAATACGAGAATAATCAAATGAAAAGTTTGAATTGACCGTCTTCCTGTAGTCGTTGTCGTCGTCCTTTTGGGAAGAAGAGGATTCGTCGCTGTCGTAGTAGACGATCTCCTTGATGCGCCTTGTCTTCTTCTTCTTCCCATCTTTACGTCTGTGGCCCGAGCTAGAGTCGTTGGATTTATCATCTTTTGGCTCGTTGACGAAGGACTCCTTTTCCTTGTCGTTGATCACGATTCCCTTCCCCTTGGGATCCATCTCTTCGGGCGGTTAGTCCCTTTCTTGAAGAGAACGGCTCTGATACCAATTGAGAGCACCTAGAGGGGGGGATGAATAGGTGATCCTGTAAAAAACTTAACTTATAGCCACAAAAACTTGTTAGAGGTTAGCACAATAATTGCCAAGTGGCTAAAGAGAAGATCTTGCACAATACGACAATCACAGAGAATTCAACACAGAGGAGACACGGTGATTTATCCCGTGGTTCGGCCAAGTACAAAACTTGCCTACTCCACGTTGTGGCGTCCCAACGAACGAGGGTTGCAATCAACCCCTCTCAAGCGGTCCAAAGACCCACTTGAATACCACAGTATTTTGCCTTGCTTATCTTTATCCCACTTGCGAGGAATCTCCACAAATTGGAGTCTCTCGCCCTTACACTTAAGATTCACAAAGAAGCACGGAGTAAGGGAGGGAAGCAACACACACAAATCCACAGCGAAACGCGCACACACACGGCCAAGATTCGAGCTCAAAGACTATCTCACAGTTTCTCACAAGAACAGAGCTCGAATCACTTAGAATCACAAACGGATGCGCAAAGACTGAGTGTGGATGATCAAGAATGCTCAAGAGTTGCTTGGTGTACTCCTCCATGCGCCTAGGGGTCCCTTTTATAGCCCCAAGGCAGCTAGGAGCCGTTGAGAACAAATCTGGAAGGCCATCTTTGCCTTCTGTCGTCGGGCGCACCGGACAGTCCGGTGCACACCGGACACTGTCCGGTGCCCGATTTATTTCCATAAACAGCGCAGCCGACCGTTGCCGACCGTTGCAGATCTGGCGCACCGGACAGTCCGGTGCACACCGGTCAGTCCGATGCCTCCTTCCGACCGTTGGCTCGGCCACGTGTCGCGCGCCGATCACGCGGCCGACCGTTGGCCCGGCCGACCGTTGGCTCACCAGACAGTCCGGTGCACACCGGACAGTCCGGTGAATTTTAGCCGAAGTCGCCGGAGAAAAACCCGAGAGCGGCTGGTTTGCTCCGCGCTGGTCTGGCGCACCGGACACTGTCCGGTGCACACCAGACAGTCCGGTGCCCCAGCCCGAAGCAGCCCTCCACTCCTCTTCTTCTTCCTGTTTCTAACACTTAGACAAGAATATTAGTATACAAAACCAATGTACTAAGGCTTAGAAACATACCTTAACTTGTGATTTGCACTTTGTTCATCCATGGGCATATTTTCACATTTAAGCACTTGTGTTTGCACTCAATCACCAAAATACTTAGAAATGGCCCAAAGGCACATTTCCCTTTCACCCTTACTATAGTATGAAGACGCGGTGCCCGCGCGACTATCTCTAGTCGCGGGGTAAACATCACCCGACCCCACCATGTGGATAGCTCCGGGGCCGCCACGTGGCCAGAGAAGATGATTTACTCCAAGGTATCAACAGTGAGTCTGGACCCCCGTGGGAGAGTGCCGGACCCCTGTATATGCAGACCGGACCTCCAGGAGAGGTCCGGGACCTCCACGGGCGCAAACCGGACCCCTAGGATGGGTTCCGGACCCCTCTGTGTGGGGTCCGGGCCACTCACAGCAGAGTCCCAGGATTCTGGGACGAAGAATACCTAGGCCTTAACCAAGGCCAGGCGGGGGTCCAGAGCCGACACGTGTCCGGACCATATCGTGTACGCTTCAGCTCCCCGCTCAGGCGGAGACCCGATGCTGCCACGTGGCCTACTGCCCGTGATGTGAGCCAGCGGGCGGAGCCTGGCGTAAGGCCTCTGGGCCGTGCGACCTCTGCATTTATTGTGGATAAGGCGTGCCGCCTGTCAATTCCACTGGTAGGTGATGTGCCGCCTCGGCATTTAATGAGCCCTATCCATTCCACTGGCAGGCGATGTGCCGCCTCAGCATTTAATGTGCCCTGTCCACTCCGCTGGCAGGCGGCGACCAGGCCATCCCACAGGCGGCGTGCCTATCCATTCCATTGGCAGGCAGTACGCCCATGCTGCGGCGTACACTATGCTCATCATCACTCGCGCGTTACCGAGGAAGCAGCGAAGGATATCAATACTATATGCACTACGGACATTATGGCGCTCGGAGATCACCCTGGCGTGTCAGGCGTTAGTTACTTCCTTCTGTTTTGCCCCTGGGCCCACATGTCGGGGCTTAGCATCCTTGTACGTGCCCCCCTTGAGCTATAAAAGGGAGGGCACACAACGTTACAAGACAGGTTCTCTCACACTCACACACACTCACTTAGACTCTCAGACTCACAAGTTCATACAAGCTCTCAAACTCAATACTACACACAGTGGAGTAGGGTATTACGCTCCGGCGGCCTAAACCACTCTAAACCCTTGTGTGTTCTTGTGTTCATCGATCACCTAGTAGACAGGCAAAACGCTTAGGCCCCTCCTCATCTTAGGATTTAGGGCGGGTGCGTTCTGTAACACCCCAAGTGTTACTCAGGGTGTCCACCCAGGGCTACACCATTTAACCTACTATCACATGTGGGTTGGTTTGAGCAAAGTACATCAAACTTGGAATTCAAGGTCCTAAGCAAGTGCAACCCATCTTGGATATCATGCCCTAGCTTGTCATGCACATCTAAAGGGGATAATTGCCCAAAACCCTAAAGCAAACCCCTTTGGACAATAGGAACCCTAGGTGTAAGTAGGATCAAAAGGTCATGAAAACCTTATGATCATGACTTGGGCCAAATATAAAAGTTGTAGTATACTTCATAACCTACAAATAATAGTAAGAAAGTAACCCCAAAAAGATTTCAGAAAAGCCCCAAAAAGTTCACCAAAGGTTTGAACACAAAAGAAAAAACAGAAAATGCCAAAGTCCAAAACTAACCCTTGGACAAAGATCACACATGTTCACCCTCATCCAAAATTCAAAACACTTCGACCCAATTGACAAAGTGGTGCCAAATTACCCCTAGAATGCCCTGGAGGAAGTTGACACCTACCCTAAGTCGTTTGACACGACTTGGCATAGCTTTTGTCCCGGTTTGGACAGCTATGACATAGGCAACTTCTCACCCCTCTATCTCCCTACCCGACCATATCTTGACTTGGAACTCACAGCAAAAAGGTAGGATATGGAGCAGGGAAGAGACCGTACACAGTGGTTTTGCCAAGATACGCACGCTAAGGTGCTCAAATCTGCCGTTGAACCATGGCAGAAGCGAGCTCCCACGTGTTCGACGCGGGCTGACACTCGGGGGCGCGCTCAGAGCACGCCCGTGCGTGAATCCCCGCGCGCCCGCGGCCACCCGTGACCACGCCCGCGCCACGGCTATAAAGCCCGTCCCAGTGCCCGGCTGCCTTCCCCGTTGCCTCCTCCGTACCACGCCTAACTCCCCCGAGCTCGCCCTTAGCTCCGGTGACCTCCCCGCGACCCGCCAGAGCCGCCCGAGGGCAACCACCGTGGCCAGCCCCTTCCCCGCCCTCCTCCGCTCGATCCAAGCCTTCGGATAGCTTCCCTGGGAGGCCGTAAAGCTTGCCAAGGCTTAAACCGAGGACCCGCACCACCGGAATAGCGAAATCATGCTCGCCGGAGTTCAGAACCCCGCCGGCGCACGTGGACCGGGTAAGCCACTGCGCCATTTTTCGATTCAAAGCACAGATAGCCTCTACATCACCCCGTGAAGCTCACCGTGCCATCGGATTGGACTAGGTCGTCATGGTTTGGCCGGCACACCCGCCTGCGCACGTGGACCGGGCGATTCCGGCCATCCCCATCGTCGAGCCGTACATCGTTGTGACCGCCAGGACCTCCCGGAGCCAACCCCGCCCCTCGCCGGACCTCTCTCGCCGCCGGTAAGCCGCACCACCCTTTTCTTTCGCGCGGGTACTGTTTAAAGCTAGGGAGGGACCGCGGGGGAGAAGAAAAGAAAGCCAGGGGGTTTTGCGCAATGTCAGTGACTCGGATGAATAGTAGCGCGGGGGTATAACTGAGAGAGTTAGTTTAGAAATAACCCAAGGACCTCGGTGCAAAGTGGTTTTCCAGGAAACCTTTTATTAAATCCGATTTAAAATTTGAACGGAACTTGAATAATTCATAACTTCTGTTTTATTCATCCAAATTTAGTCAAATCAATTTTGTCAGATCTTAAATAATATAAACTACTTAGGAAAAATATAAAACCCCTATGTACTATAGAAAACTTTAAGGTTCTGATTTAATTATTGTTTTGGCCAAAAGCTAAATAATAGGAAGAAAAATAGTTGCACTATTTGACTAAGGTTAAGAAAATTTGGAGAAGTTTATGTCCACCTACTGACCTGTTTAAAAATGCTAAACCTCTCTGTCCACCCCATTAAGGTAGCTTTTGCCATTTATTTTACAATATGCTTAAGGTTAAGAAAAATAGAAAAGATGATTAAAATGATGAACCAGGGGCACTCCTATTTTTGTTAGGGTACTTATTCAGTGTAGTTCACTAGAAAAATCTATTATACTCTGGTTTAGTATAAAATAAATAGGATACCTTTTATTTTAAGAAAATAAGGAAAACTTAGAAAAACCCTACAAAAATAACCCCAAGGTGAAAACACCCCAACCCTTGGGATAGCTAATGTTTTGTTATTAAGAACTTAGGAAAAATATGAAATCTGTTGTTGGAAAATTTTCAAATGGCAAGGCAGTAGAAAGTGCCTTTTTGGCATTAAACTTTGGAAAATCACAACTAAATAACCATCCCTTAGCTTTCTGTGATTTTTGGCACAGAAGCTTATTATTACGGTTAGATGCCAACAAAAATAACCCTTAGGACAGAACCCACTCCTAGTTGAGAGTTGTAGTACAAAGTGGCCCATTTACACAACTTTTGTTATTTTTGTCTAAAGCATAGCCTTTTTATTTTGAACCTCAAATTCCTAGAACAGGCTATAGTGACCAATGGCAACCCACTGTAATTTTTACAAAATTTTTGGAAAAAGCTAAACCAATGTTGTAGTTCAAACCTCCACTAGAATTCATAAATAGAAAATAAAGAAAGGAAAATGAATAATGGGAATTAGTGTCATCCTAAAACCCTTTGTAAATTGTCCACTGAAATACATAAAGGAAATACCAATCCACTATGCTTATCCTTAACAAAACCAAAACCTAGAGTGATAAGCATAAACCACTAGAAGCCATGTATGACCAAGAAAACCCTAAGTTACTCATTAACTTGGTTTTCCTTCCTTTAGCATAATGTTATTAAATCCTGCATAATCATGACATACATATTCATTGCATTTCGATAGACTGTAACCTCGCTGACGGAGAGTACGTCCTCGTGCCGGAGCAAGGAGCTGCTCAGGAGGTAGCCCCGGATCCAGCACCAGAGGATCTGCCTGCCACAGCTTTGGAAGGCAAGCCCCGGTTTATGCATAACCTGTTATTTATGCTATTTTACTATGCTTAATGATTGTAGGAATGGATGTGCACTTAGGTATAGGAGCTGTTTGAAACCCTAGTTGCATGATCCCAGGAATCCTATTGAGATGGATACTAGTATGCTAGGTCGAGTAGCTGCTTTATTTAATTAGGATCTCGGTAGAAGACGAGTGATTTTTCTAGCACTCGCGCGAGATCAGGAATTGGTTGTACCCACTTTCAGATCATCATGATACTAGTCTGTGGACAACAATCCATGGGGATTGGTTGTCTACGAGATGGAAAATTGGAATAAGGATTAACGTGCGGATACCTGTGTCAAGCGTTTGAACGTACTAAACACATACCGAGAAATATGGTAAATCGGTAAGCCTAGTACCTGATTGAACCTGGAAGTAGATTGCCCTCCTCACGCGACCTGAGACGTGGTCTCCCATTCTGGTTATGGTGGGTACAAGTGCGGTCACTGCACGACGGCAGTCGGGGTCAGTGAGGCATTGTACGCCAAGGCGGTGAGCCCCTCTCTGCTGACGTGGAATCGATGGGGACGGTTGATGTGTGTGGGGACGGAGTGCCCCTGCATGTCGTGTGTTTAGGTTTACCTTGCAAGGATAAAAACTCGATTCGAATCGTCTGCTTCTCGCAGCTAATGAGACTGCTTGATCCATTGTACTGCATTGAGTAACAAGTGGAAATATGATGAGTTCATACAAGATGTTGATTGCTAAAATGTTTGCTACTATGTATGAGTAGATAGTACATATTTAGCCTTAAGAGAGTCACACTTAAATTTGACAAAGCTAAAACTTGATTTAGAACTCAGCTAGTGCTTTTGGCAACCAAACCCCACAGCCAAACAACTGCATGTCTAGAGGTAGAGGAGTACACTCACACCGGGTAAGTCTAGCTGAGTATTAGTATACTCAGCCTTGCTTGTGGCATAATTTTACAGGTTCTTTGGAGGACATGGTTGCTGGAGTGACTTGGCCGTCCATCTTGCCACTGGGTTGGACTGTCGAGTGGGACCCCGCCTCGGCTGAGGAGGAGCATGAGGAGTGATGGGACAGACTTCCCCATCTCTCTATTTATTTATCGTTAGTTTTATTCCGCTGCACTCGAACAATGATGACTACTTTTGCAAAACTCCGATGGTGATGTAATAATTTAATACTCTTATATGCATGGTTTTATGTTTTATTGTATTTGCTCTGTGACTCACCATCGAGTGAGATTGTGGTACTTGATCCTGTCAGTGGCCTTGTCGGACTAGATCCGAGGGATTGACGGGTTATTCCCATTTAAGTGTGGTCTAGCCTCTAAGGTGGGACTTAGGCACTTAAGTTGGAATAATTCGGGCAGTTCCGCCACAGCTGGTATCGGAGCTTGTACCACCACAGAGGAATCAATAAAATATAAATACCATCCTTTTCCGAAGTAAAACTTGGTAGAAACAATGTTGGATAGATCGTAGGACGATCAGGATAGACCTAGGACGTGAAGCCTTAGGATGATAGAAGGGTAGCTAGGTGGCTAAGTGTTTAAGCCCTACAGGCTGCTATAAGGGATGGGAGTTCTTCCCTATTCCCTTTATATTGATGTGAGGTCGTTCAAGACGAGCATGCACACATTCTTAAATAAACAAATAGATAATTGAGTAAAGACTTAAATACAAAATGATGACCAACTAAGTACCCCAGTACCATTTTTATAATTAGAGAGAGGCTGAGTCGTATTTCCTTTTTCTTTTTATAATTCTTTTACTTTTACTTATGCTTAACCGTACACAGATGGCTTCCCACGGATCCTCAGACGACGGGAATGCACTGTCCCACACTGACGGGCTTGCACGAGAGGGCTTTCCCCGCATTTTGTGTGAGGTACTTCAGGGGGCCGGATACACAACACCTCCTCAGTACGCGGTGCAGCAGTTCGAGAAGCACCGAGTGCCCCGCTGTAGGGTGAGGATGACCCTGGAGCCTCATCCCCTGTAGCCAGGCTGGCGTTCACTGGACTCTGAATCCTTTGGATACCGGGCTGAGGACACGATTGAGGCGATTGCTCTGCACGGGTTGACCACTTTCTGCGGATTCCATCCCTTGGAGCTGTCTACCCACCCCATTGGCTTGTTCCCCGCGGAAAGGGAGGACGACCCAATGTGGAAGGATCGAGTGGAGCATGCCAAGGACATCTGGGCTATCTACCCGGGGCAGACTGCTCACTTGACCGTGCGGTGCATGAATGCCCTGTACCGTCTGCAAGTGATGCGTGGTGAAGCAATGTCCCATCTGATGGCACTGTTGGAGGCAACAAAGATCACCTTGGACAATAGAGAGGAGCTTGTAGTTGATTTGTCCACTGAGATGGTGGAAAAGGACTTGCAGGTGGAACAGCTGTCAAATGAGATCCAAGAGCTGGAGGAATTAGTGGGAACCAGGGAGAACACCATCAAGGTTCTCGAGGATCAGCTTATTAACACCCAGCAGCAGCTTGCCGAGGCTAATGAGCACCTGGATATGCATCACCAGGAGATCCAGGATATGGAGGCCAACGAGGACGTCGACATTGAGGGAGGAGAGGAGCCTGCCTCCAGCTTGGACACTGCTGGCTCAGGGAGACCACCTTCCCCCGAGTCGAGTGTTGCCTCGTTCGCCCACTCGGTATCAGGAGTAGGGTTAGAAGTCGGTGATGGTAGGACTCCTCACAGCTAGCTTAGCTTTTGCACCCTTGGGGTACTAGGCTAGATAGAGTTGGGTCTTTTGGGGCCGTTGATGTAATCATGATGAACTCTTTTGGAAGCATGGTTGATGGATGATGTTAGTCTTAATTTGGGGAAGAAAAGTTTATGCCCTGTGAAATCCCTTATGTTTTTGCAAGAATCTATCACTTCGCCTTTTGACTCTTCTTCACGATTGAACCTTGAATCTTAAAAATGTGTTATTGAGAATATATGTGATTTTTCAGATGGCCGGGAGAGCGCGTTCCTCCACCGCCGCCACCGCCTCCCACTCTGCAGGAGCTAATGGCTCAGCAGAATGAAATCTTGAGGCAGCTAGCTCAGCGTCAGCCACCACCTCAGCACTATGGTGGTGGAGATCATCAGCGTCACCCCACGGCAGCTACCTACCAGGAGTTCCTCAGTACCCAGCCTCCATTATTCACCAGGGTAGAGGACCCACTTGATGCTGATGTATGGTTGAGAGTAGTGGAATCCAAATTCCTGCTACTCCATGGAGTTTGCTCAGAGGTCACTAAGGTCAGGTTCGCCACCCAGCTGCTTCGTGGACCCGCAAAAACTTGGTGGGACCATTTTCTTGCTATGCAGCCAGATGACCGAGAGGTGGAATGGAGAGAGTTCAAGGCAGCTTTCAGGGGCACCATATACCAGCCAGAATTATGGACCGAAAGCTCAACGAGTTTCTGGCACTCACTCAGGGCAACAGGACAGTGTTGCAGTATGCTCAGGCTTTTAATGACCTGTGCCAGTATGCTAGATATCATGTAGACACGGACGAGAAGAAGAGAGACAGGTTCAGGAGGGGGCTCAGCACTAAGCTCCGTGACCGTCTCAACACCGTCAGGGCCAACAACTATAATGAGTTGGTCAACATGGCCATCTCCCAGGAGGACTGTATCACAGCTCGTCAGGCAGAAAAGAAAAGGAAGATCCCTGTGGCAGGACCTTCAGCTCAGCCACAACGTTTCAGGATTATGTCTGACACCCAGAGCAGGGGACCTCAGAAACAGCAAGGGCGTTGGGTGATCCGACCACAGCAGCAGCAGCAGCAGGCACCCAACCGCACCCAGTTTCCAGCTCAGAGGAACAATCAACAACAGCAGCAGTATCGCCAGGCAAATGACAACAGGTGTTTCACATGCGGCAACACCGGACATTATGCCAAGAATTGCCCCAGGAACCAGCAGAGACAGGGGCAGAATGTTAATCAGAATCAAGGCAAGAGACAGAAGGTGCAAGTGAGGCAGGGCAGGCTGAACTTCACCACCATGTCTGATATTCCAGAGGGAGCACCCGTCATGACTGGTATCTTTACAGTTTTGAATTATCCTGCTATTATTCTTTTTTATTCTGGTGCATCGCATAGTTTTATCAGTGCCAAATTTAGTGCCAAGTGCCAGTTACCTTTTCACCACACCAATGGGGGTATCACAATTTCGACACCAGGAGGCAGGGTTGCCACCTATCAAGTCAACAGGCAAGTGCCTATAAAATTTGGTAGTCTTGTGATTAGAACCACCCTTCTCATCTTAGGATTGGATAGCGTGGATATTATATTGGGAACTGACTGGTTGGCCAGGCATCAAACAGTATTGGATATTGCAGCGAGGGCCATTGAAATTCACTCCCCTGCTTATGGCGAGACTGTTTTATATTTGCCTGATCAAGGTTGTACCCGTTCTTGTGCTTTCGTTATGATAGAATCCCCAGTGGAAAAGATCCCAGTGGTTTGTGACTACCTAGATGTATTTTCGGATGAATTGCCGGGAATGCCACCTGACAGAGACATTGAGTTCGCCATTGAATTGCAGCCCGGGACTGCTCCTATCTCCAAGAGACCCTATAGGATGCCTCCCGCGGAATTGGCAGAATTGAAAAAGCAACTGCAGGAATTGTTGGACAAGGGGTTTATTCACCCAAGCACTTCACCATGGGGATGTCCTGCTTTATTTGTGAAGAAAAAGGACGAGAGTTTGAGAATGTGTGTTGATTACCGCCCTCTCAATGCGGTGACTATCAAGAACAAATACCCACTGCCCCGCATTGATGTTCTGTTTGATCGGTTAGTGGGAGCCAAAGTGTTCTCCAAGATAGATCTTCGTTCGGGTTACCATCAGATCAAGATCCGTGCCAGCGATATTCCCAAGACGGCCTTCTCAACCAGATATGGGCTTTATGTGTTTTTGGTGATGTCCTTTGGGCTGACCAATGCCCCGGCTTATTTTATGTACTTGATGAACTCAGTATTCATGCCAGAATTGGACAAGTTCGTGGTCGTTTTCATTGATGATATTCTGGTCTATTCCAAGAATGAAGACGAACATACTGAGCATCTGCACATCGTGCTTCAGCGACTGCGCGATCATCGTCTTTATGCTAAGTTGTCTAAGTGTGAATTCTGGTTAAAGGAAATTAAATTCTTGGGTCACACAATTTCTCAGGATGGGATATCAGTTGATCCTGAGAAGGTACAAGAGGTAATGGATTGGAAACCCCCGACTACAGTGAGGCAGATTCGGAGTTTTCTGGGATTGGCAGGATATTATCGATGATTTATTCCGGATTTCTCCAGAATTGCCAAACCAATGACTGAACTGTTAAAGAAGGGAATCAAGTATATTGGAGCCAAAAGTGCGAAGATGCCTTTCATACTTTGAGGCAGCATTTGACAACAGCCCCAGTGCTGGCTCAACCTGACAACACCAAGCCATTTGAAGTTTATTGTGATGCTTCTGGTACAGGATTGGGATGTGTCTTAATGCAAGATAACAGAGTAATTGCTTATGCCTCCCGAGCACTTAGACCCCATGAGCAGAACTACCCTACACATGATCTGGAGTTAGCAGCTGTGGTTCATGCTCTCAAGATATGGAGACACTACCTGATGGGAGCTCACTGTAACATTTACACGGATCACAAGAGCCTCAAATACATTTTCACTCAGGCAGATTTGAACATGAGGCAGAGGAGATGGTTGGAGTTAATCAAGGACTATGATTTGGAAGTACATTACCATCTGGGCAAGGCCAATGTTGTGGCAGATGCCTTGAGCAGAAAGGCCCAGTGCAATTGTATGAGCATGGATGCAAGAGTTACCACCCTGTGTGATGAGTTGTGCAAATTGAACCTAGAAGTTGTTTCTTCTGGTGACTTAAACTATATCTCGGTGGAGCCCACATTGCAAGAGCAAATAGTCAGGGCACAGATTGAAGACAAGGGTGTTCAAGTTATCAAAGACATGATCAAGCAAAAGGCAGAGAAATACAAGTGCTTCCGTCAGGACAGCAAGGGAATTTTATGGTTTGGAGATCGATTGGTTGTTCCCAAGGACCCTGAGCTCAGAAAGAAGATACTGGATGAAGCTCACCTTTCAAAATTCTCCATGCACCCTGGTAGCAACAAGATGTACCATGATCTCAGATCCTTATACTGGTGGACCAGGATGAAGAGGGAAATTGCCAAGTACATATCCGAGTGTGATACCTGCCAAAGAATCAAAGCCAGTCATTTGAAGGCAGCAGGCCCTTTGCAACCCCTTCACATACCATCGTGGAAATGGGATGACATTTGCATGGACTTTATCGTGGGATTGCCCAATACTTCCAGGCACCATGATTCCATTTGGGTTATTGTGGACAGATTGACCAAGACTGCTCATTTCTTGCCAGTGCATACCACCCACAAGACAGAGAAGTATGCAGAAATTTATATTGATCAAATAGTGCGGTTGCATGGTATTCCAAAGACCATTGTATCTGACAGAGGAGCACTGTTTGTGGCACACTTTTGGGAGCAGCTACAAGAATCACTTGGGACCCAGGTAATACGAAGCTCAGCATACCATCCCCAAACCGATGGCCAGACAGAAAGGGTAAACCAGATTTTGGAAGACATGTTGCGGGCATGTGCACTACACTACGGGAAGGATTGGGACAAGTGTCTTTCTTTGGCATAGTTTTCTTATAATAACAGCTATCAGTCCAGTCTAAAGATGGCACCTTTTGAAGCCTTATATGGGAGAAGGTGTAGGACCCCGCTGAATTGGTCTCAAGCAGGAGAAAGGGAAATATTTGGGTCAGATTTGGTACTTGAAGCAGAGGAAAAGGTCAGAGTTATTACAAAGAACTTAGAAGCTGCTCAGGCCAGGCAAAAGAGCTATCATGACAAGAGGCGGAAGCCTCTACAGTTTGAAGTGGGAGATCATGTTTATCTTAAGGTGTCACCCACCAAGGGTGTCCAGAGATTCGGGATCAAGGGCAAGTTAGCTCCTCGCTACATTGGACCCTATAGGATCAAAGCAAGTTGTGGACCCGTGGCCTATCAATTGGAATTGCCACCTCGCATGTCAGCAGTTCATAATGTGTTTCATGTATCTCAGCTGCGGAAATGTGTCTGCTTACCCACTGAAGTGCTACCTGAACCAGACATTGAGATAGAACCAGACTTGTCCTATCAAGAGTACCCCGTCAAGGTATTGGATCAGAAGGAGAGGTCAACACGGGCAAAGTCAATCAGAATGTATAAGGTTCAGTGGAGTCACCATTCAGTAGAAGAAGCTACATGGGAAACTGAGGATTTTCTACGCTCTCGCTTCCCCGACTTTCTGCCCAAACGAGTCGGTACGTAACCCAAAACCCCACCCCCACCTGCCCTTTGAATACAATTATAAGGAAAACTTAGATATCAAGGATAGTCTAAGTTGTGATTTTAACTTAAAAAGGACTTCCTTCTGAAGTTGCAAAGAGAATGACATTCGAAGAGCAGTTAACAAGCGAAATTTGCATAAAAGAAAGAGTAGCACACCAACACACCTTCACGCACCCCCTCCAAGGGACTCTACCTAAATCTTGGGACAAGATTCCTTTAAGGGGGGAGGGCTGTAACACCCCAAGTGTTACTTAGGGTGTCCACCCAGGGCTACACCATTTAACCTACTATCACATGTGGGTTGGTTTGAGCAAAGTACATCAAACTTGGAATTCAAGGTCCTAAGCAAGTGCAACCCATCTTGGATATCATGCCCTAGCTTGTCATGCACATCTAAAGGGCAGAATTGCCCAAAACCCTAAAGCAAACCCCTTTGGACAATAGGAACCCTAGGTGTAAGTAGGATTAAAAGGTCATGAAAACCTTATGATCATGACTTGGGCCAAATATAAAAGTTGTAGTATACTTCATAACCTACAAATAATAGTAAGAAAGTAACCCCAAAAAGATTTCAGAAAAGCCCCAAAAAGTTCACCAAAGGTTTGAACACAAAAGAAAAAACAGAAAATGCCTAAGTCCAAAACTAACCCTTGGACAAAGATCACACATGTTCACCCTCATCCAAAATTCAAAACACTTCGACCCAATTGACAAAGTGGCGCCAAATTACCCCTAGAATGCCCTGGAGGAAGTTGACACCTACCCTAAGTCGTTTGACACGACTTGGCATAGCTTTTGTCCCGGTTTGGACAGCTATGACATAGGCAACTTCTCACCCCTCTATCTCCCTACCCCGACCATATCTTGACTCGGAACTCACAGCAAAAAGGTAGGATATGGAGCAGGGAAGAGACCGTACACAGTGGTTTTGCCAAGATACGCACACTAAGGTGCTCAAATCCGCCGTTGAACCATGGCAGAAGCGAGCTCCCACGTGTTCGACGCGGGCTGACACTCGGGGGCGTGCTCAGAGCACGCCCGTGCGCGAACCCCCGCGCGACCACGGCCGCCTGTGACCACGCCCGCGCCACGGCTATAAAGCCCGTCCCAGTGCCCGGCTGCCTTCCCCGTTGCCTCCTCCGTACCACGCCTAACTCCCCCGAGCTCGCCCTTAGCTCCGGCGACCTCCCCGCGACTCGCCAAAGCCGCCCGAGGGCAACCACGGTGGCCAGCCCCTTTCCTGCCCTCCTCCGCTTGATCCAAGCCTTCGGATAGCTTCCCTGGGAGGCCGTAAAGCTTGCCAAGGCTTAAACCGAGGACCCGCACCACCGGAATAGCGAAATCATGCTCGCCGGAGTTCAGAACCCCGCCGGCGCACGTGGACCGGGTAAGCCACTGCGCCATTTTTCGATTCAATGCACAGATAGCCTCTACATCAACCCGTGAAGCTCACCGTGCCATCGGATTGGACTAGGTCGCCGTGGTTTGGTCGGCACACCCGCCGCCGACAAGGACACCCGCCTGCGCACGTGGACCGGGCGATTCCGGCCATCCCCGCCGTCGAGCCGTACATCGTTGTGACCGCCAGGACCTCCCGGAGCCAACCCCGCCCCTCGCCGGACCTCTCTCGCCGCCGGTAAGCCACGCCACCCTTTTCTTTTGAAGCGTCCCAATCCTCTGGGACTCAAATGTGATACAATTACTAGGCCCAGGAGGCTAGTAAACACATTTATACATCAGATGATTCCAGATCTGCTTAAACGAGACAAACCTATAAAGGTGGCGATCAACTTTAGAGTTGGTCCACAACTCGGGACATATCATCAAAGTGGGGCTGAAGCAGCCCGATATACGCAGCGAAGCAAATCAGCGGTCCAACAGCCACAGGCAAGGTTGGGAACAGTCGTAACTCTTACCCGATCTCCTTTTTCTGAAAAACAACAAATAAGCAAGGGTGAGTACAAACGTACTCAGCAGCCCACCTTCACCCGCAGAATGGGGAAATCAGATATAATGCATGGAATATGTGGAGCTCAGGATATTTTGCAGAAACAACAATATTTTATGCAGGGTTGTTTTAAAAAAACATTTTGTATTTTTTCAAAGCGCATCCTCTCCAAAAGGAGCAGGAAGTTTTTTCAATATTAGAACAAAACCCCCTGGACTAAACCATCCAGGTATCTCAGCAGTTTCCCACTGGTTTTCATTTCCAAAAACAGCTACTGGACTTCCCGTCCACCATAGCTCACGGTTCAACAGCCAGACCTTTAAAAACCACTTTTCAAAAGCATCTCTTTATTTGGAAAACAAAACATTAATTGCCATACCATACCAGACTCGTCCATTCCTGTGGACACAGACTATTCAAATAGGTTTTCAAACTCTGCGCAGAGGTGTACACTTTACCCACTAGTCCGGCTCTGCGATCTCATAGCTAGTGAGACCTAAATCCGAATCTCTTTCTTTCCTCGCACGTCCTAACCTTAACGGTTATACCGGAAGGAGTCAGGCCATCGCCATGTCCAAACCGGACAAAACATTCCCCCTCCTTATCCTCCCGGTGCTCCCCAGCCTTCATAACCCTGGGGTTGGACCGTACGAGTTCAGATTGAGTGACTGCCCACACAGTCTCGAGTGGTTGTACTATTAAAGAGTACAGGTAGTGAAGATGACAAACCGGTCCTTATATGAGGGGACAATCCTTCTGCTCACGCCTAAACCAGCTGAGCCAACACCTTAGGCCCTCCCCTAAACCAGGGAGTCCCTGATTATCCCACTCACAAGGTGATAAGGGTGAAAACCCTTCATCACACACATTTTGAAAAGCATTTTCTTTTGAAAACTCACACCTGTTCTCAAATCATTTGGAACATATATATCAGGGATTGATTGCGGCAAGCGGCTGGGTGGCCATAATAACTTGTCTCAAAATCATATCATGCATAAAATAACAGGCTGAGGGTTGTGGTTGAAAAATCATATGTAATTTATGCATCAAAGGGATCCAGTGAGCTTGCCGTGCTTATTCGGCGAAGGGGGAAGGGGAGCTCGCGGAACTGGCCTCTGGCTCCACCGCCTGGCGTAGACTTGCAGATCTAGCCTCCACGGGACGGCACGAACGCTCCGATAACTATGCAACATGAATAAGCAAACATACAAACAAGCAAGTATACCAACAAATATTTAGTATAGTGGTCAGAATAGTGATATATGGATGGGTAGAGTCTTGAGTAGAATCTGTGTCATGTGGTGTTGTGATATTACTGGTGGTGGAGCGGAGGTGCTTACCAGGAGGGTGGACTGGAGGCGAAGCGACACTATGCGTGTAGCCGGCAGAGCAGAGTAACTAAGTGGGTGGGGTGTTTGCCTTGGCTGAGGGTGTTGAGTGTGTGTGGAGAGGGAGAGGGTAGCTGGGTGTATTTATAGCTGGGTGGATGTGGTGTAGCACAGTGAAGTTCACTGTTGGTGAGAATAGTGACGAATGAATCGTCTGACTTAGTATGAACAGGAGAGTTATAGGCAGAATATGGGACAAGAGTATTTTGGGAGTTTTCTGGAATATGGACCATGCTTAAGGGATGACATGGTTGGATAGGGAATAGTTTGATAAGAATTTAGAAATAAGAATTATTGGAATCTGAGTTTGGGAGCCTGGTTCGAAGGAATCTCAAAGTTAAGCGTGCTCAACTTGGAGAAACCTGGGATGGGTGACCAGATGGGAAGTTCCCACTGGAAGGAAAATCACAGTCACCGGAGTGCGTATGACTGGAATATGGGTCTGGCTGGTCTTAGGTGGACTGGACAACATGATGTATGAGTAGTTGAAATTTGGGGTGATCGGCTAATCGATGAATAGTAACGATGAATAGTGACGACGAAAGAGTTACTAAAGATATCATCGATGAGTAGTAACGATGAATAGTAACGATGGTGAATAGTGTCAGTGAATAGTAACGATGAATAGTAACAGTGAATAGTGATGGTGAATAGTTCGTATGAACGAACGATGAACGATGAATAGGAATTATGAACGAACAAACGAACGATCGAATGATCGGACGAACGAACGATCGGAATTTCGGTAGCATATCGGCAGGACAAAGATTATCTGAAAAACGATGAATAGGGACTATGAGCGAACGATGAACGATGAATAGGAACTATGAACAAACGATGAACGATGAATAGGAACTATGAACGAACGATGAACGATCGAATGATCGAACGAACGAACGATCGGAATTTCGGCAGCATAACAGTAGGAAAAAGATTATCTGGAAGAACGATGAATAGGGACCATGAACGAACGATGAACGATGAATAGGAACTATGAACGAACGATGAACGATCGAATGATCGAACGAACGATCGGAATTTCGGCAGCATAACGGCAGGACAAAGATTATTTGGATGAACGAACGGACGAACGATCGAATGATCGAACGAACGAACGATCAGAATTTCGGCAGCATAACGACAGGACAAAGATTATCTGGAAGAACGATGAATAGGGACTATGAACGAACGATGAACGATGAATAGGAACTATGAACGAACGATCGAATGATCGAACGAACGATCAGAATTTCGGTAGCATAACGGTAGGAAAAAGATTATTTGGACGAACGAACAGACGAACGATCGAACGATCGGACGAACGGACGAACAAACCTTGAACGATCGGACGAACGAACGAACGATCGGACGAACGAACGAACAAACTAAGAACAGGGGACGAACGATCGAAGAACGATCGAACGATCCTTGTGCTAGTGTGTGCTTGTGTGGAACATGGAGTGGGTGTGTGTGTGGGGGAAGAGAGTTGCCATGAAATGGCTTGGGGTGGGATGAGAGGAGGCCCTTGCCCCTCTATTTATAGCCATGGTGGGGGGATTAGGGGGAGGGATGAGAGGATTAGTGGGAGGATGAGAGGATTAGTAGGAGATTAGCATGTATTTGTCTTGTATAAGTGAGATTAGCTTGTAGAGCTCACCGTATGACACTGGAGGCATACGTATACGTATGAGCATGAGAAAAGTTATGAAGAAAATATTTGTAGGGACTTGAAAAATGATTATGAAGGTATTTCTTAGGAAGAAAATACTTGGAGATATATTGGCGGAATATTTGGGCAATATTTCTAGAAAGAATTTGAGGGGGATCACTGGGGAAATATCTGGGCAGTATTTCTGAAAAGAAATTGAGGGTGATCACTGGGGAAATATTTATAGAATATTTTGAGGAGGATTTTGGAGAGAATATAGACCACTATAATTTATTTGTTGATATCAACTCGCAAACAAACATTTTGAAACGAAATTTGAAATTCATTTTGAATTTAGAGGGAGTTTGAGAAAATTTCAGGATTTGAATTTTTGGGATGCTACAAATCTACCCCACTTAAAAGGAATCTTGTCCTCGAGATTCGGCTTAGAAGGGTTATGGGTATAGCTTTACTTCAGCTACATATCTTCACTTTGCAGACTCTTCGAGGAGATGGAACTTCAACAAAATCTGGCCTTTGCGGAGCATCCGGCTGCTGATTGCAAACGCTGATTCTGGCTACTCAAGATCATCTTCAGGCTTCTAGCTTTCGCTTGGCAACTAGCTTATTGAAGAAGCATCGATGCCAACACGCAAACCTTTCTCTTGCGAACTCCCACATGGATTCCTTCCTTGATTGGTCTTCTGGTGCTTCATCAACGGAACTTGGGTGACCACTTCTCATCCAGAAACTTATAAGCTTCGATGATCTGGTCCTCGACAAGCTTGCTACAGGCCTTCTTCTTTTTCTCCACAGCAGGAACTTTACTGGAACACTACCCCACATAAAAGAATGAGGGTAGAACTCTTTAATCTTGGGGATTTGAACTCCTTGAAGTAGCTCATACAAGGGTGTTACGGGGCCTTCTTCTGCTGTTGCTGCTTGACCACGCTGCGGAGAGATGACTGGCACAGGGTTGATTCTTGGACAACCTTCTTCTCATCTTCTCTTCACTATCTTCTTTTCACTGACCCTTTCTTTCTCTTTGCTCTTCCCACTGGAGGATTCTATCAAAGAGTATTACCATCATACAGAGGAGGAAACCGAAGACTATGAACCATGTACAACAGTCTTCAACCCAAGAATCACCAAGCATTGTGATCTTAGGGGCGAGGGAGTGGAAAATGGAGTTGCTTGCTATTTGGCAGGGGGGTCTATCTAGAGTGTGCTTTGCTTTGAGCGAGATGGGAGTTGAGGGAGCTGGTGGGGGGGGGGGGGTTTATAGGCGAGCGGGGGTGCTCGGGGGGGGGGGGGTGGAGTGGTAGTGATGGAGCAGGTGACACAAGGCAGCAGGTGCGACAAGGGGAAAGGGGTGCTGTTGCCAGCGACGATGGTGGTAGTGGGTGCGCTGCAAAGGGGGTGGGCGGCGGTAGTGCGCTGCAAAGGGGGCGTGGGCGGCGGTGCTAGTGTGCATGGAGGCGGGCACGCGTGCGGGGGCACGGGTGAGTGGTGGGGTCGATGACCCTGATGTTCGTGGTCTCTGGTTCCAAGAATCTTTGCCTCTCTGTATGGTAATAACTCCTTCTGTCCTCTTTTCCTGTTTACTTTGACTCAGGGGCAGTGCTTTGATTCTCACGGTCGGTCCTTTTGACTGAGCAGCTGGACAGGTTCCTTCTGTAGCTTATTCCAGGCTTCAAGGGTAAGCTTCCCGGTATCTTCTTGGGTAAGACACTTTTCTCTTCAGATGGGTTAAGATGAGAATGGAAGCATAAGGTAAGGATTAGCTCTAATTTGTGATCTATGTTTTTAGAGAAAACCTTTTTAAGAAAAACAAAAAGAAAACACACAAGCTCAGCAATGATAAGCACAAACAAATCGAATGTTTTGAATAAGGGAAGGATAGAGTTTTTCCAAAGCACGAACTACTCAGATTCGGGGGCTAAGCATAACTACTATTGCTTAGCTCCTGAATTGAGAACTAGGCTAAATGCAACTTATGAGCACTAACGTTAAAGCATCGCATATGCACTCAAAAGGGGAGAAAACATCAAGCGAAATTCATTTTGAAATGCCCTAGGGGGCAACACAATTAGAGTTTTTCAAAACACGAGTCTACACGATTACCTCTCATACATGTAGGGCTCTAGCCAAAGTGAAGAAAAACTTCACTACCCAATGCATGCAGAGGACCGGGCATAACTAACTTCAGACCAGGCAACTTCTCTTCTGGCAAGGCTGGCGCACAACTTCAATCTGAGACATCTCCTGGATGGGTCAAGAGGGAGTTGATGTTGATGACTTCTTCTAGCGGCGACTGAGATGGCAAGACGCGGTCGAACTCTTCTTCAAGCTGGACTGGCTCTTGTAGCTCCTCAGAGGGCAGTGGTGCTGGCGGGGTGCTTGCAGCTTCTTCTTTGATCTCACGGGACGGTGCTGGAATCTTCTTCATGCTGAGGGGCTCAAACAACTCTGGTGGGGGATCTTGGGAGGACTCGGGGTGCTCTTGCTTATTCATAGCCTGAGGGAAGACTGGAATTCCTTCCAAGACTATGGCTCCTTCCGGGAGTTCCCAAGCCTTCTTTTCTCCTCTGGTAGAGACCGGGTGACCTTCAAGAATCTGGGGATCTTCGTCTCTCATGGGTTGAACTGGGTTGGATGGAGCGAGCTCTTGGATCCGTAGGGCTCTACGTTGGTTATGGGTTACCCAGTAGGCCTCCATCAACTTCTGGACGTGCTCATCCTTGGCTTGCTTCAGGGCTTCAACAGCAATGACTTCACGACTTGCCAAGGCAGCTACATGGGCTTGAGCTGTGGTGAGATCCACATGGAGTTGACGGTTGTGCTTCTCTGCATCTTCTGCTCGGGCAATCATCTGTCGGTGGTGCCGAGCCAAGAAATAATATTGTGCATCAAGGGTGAGCAGGTATGCAGTGAGGTACACGACTGTGGGGTCGTCCTCAAGAAGCTGCTGCCCTTCCAATGCACGCATCCTGGCCATCCAAACGGGACGGTCTCTCTGAAGGGGCGTAAAGAATCTGAGCGGTGTGTCGACCACTTCTTCTTCATAGATCTGACACAGGGCCCTCAATGCCTTGCGAGCGACGACTTGGCAGGTGTCTTTGAATATGTGCCCAGCAGCAGTGACACTCCATTCCACATGGTGTGGACTGGATCCAATGTATACAGTCATGACACACTTCTCTGTGCCATGCTTGACGAATTCACGACCATCATACTCTGGCTGACTCCTGATTCCGAGGCGAACTGTGCATGCTCTCAGCAACTTGGGGAAACCATCTTCATTCTGGCAAAAGCTGGTTTGGCAGCGAACCTCCATCTGACTTCTAAGAGAAGGAAAGGGGGAAAGCATTTTTGAAATGAAGGGATGAGAGCAAGAATTTTTTTAAGAAAATAGTTTGGACTCAAAAACTTTTTGATCAGGCTAAGGGTTACGTCCTGCGGCCAACCTAACAGCTCTGATACCACCTGAAGCGTCCCAATCCTCTGGGAATCAAATGTGATACAATTACTAGTCCCAGGAGGCTAGTAAACACATTTATACATCAGATGATTCTAGATCTGCTTAAACGAGACAAACCTATAAAGGTGGCGATCAACTTAAACAGTTGGTCCACAACTCGGGACATATCATCAGAGTGGGGCTGAAGCAGCCCAATATACGTAGCGAAGCAAATCAGCGGTCCAACAGCCACAGGCAAGGTTGGGAACAGTAGTAACTCTTACCCGATCTCCTTTTTCTAAAAAAACAACAAATAAGCAAGGGTGAGTACAAACATACTCAGCAGCCCACCTTCACCCGCGGAATGGGGAAATCAGATATAATGCATGGAATATGTGGAGCTCAGGATATTTTGCAGAAACAGCAATATTTTATGCAGGGTTGTTTTAAAAAAAACATTTTGTATTTTTGCAAAGCGCATCCTCTCCAAAAGGAGCAGGAAGTTTTTCAATATTAGAACAAAACCCCCTGGACTAAACCATCTAGGTATCTCAGCAGTTTCCCACTGGTTTTCATTTCCAAAAACAGCTACTGGACTTCCCGTCCACCATAGCTCACGGTTCAACAGCCATACCTTTAAAAACCACTTTTCAAAAGCATCTCTTTATTTGGAAAACAAAACATTAATTGACATACCATACCAGACTCGTCCATTCCTGTGGACATAGACTATTCAAATAGGTTTTCAAACTCTGCGCAGAGGTGTACACTTTACCCACTAGTCCGGCTCTGCGATCTCATAGCTAGTGAGACCCGAATCCGAATCTCTTTCTTTCCTCGCACGTCCTAACCTTAACGGTTATACCGGAAGGAGTCAGGCCACCGCCATGTCCAAACCGGACAAAACATTCCCCCTCCTTATCCTCCCGGTGCTCCCCAGCCTTCATAACCCTGGGGTTGGACCGTATGAGTTCAGATTGAGTGACTGCCCACACAGTCTCGAGTGGTTGTACTATTAAAGAGTACAGGTAGTGAAGATGACAAACTGGTCCTTATATGAGGGGACAATCCTTCTGCTCACGCCTAAACCAGCTGAGCCAACACCTTAGGCCCTCCCCTAAACCAGGGAGTCCCTGATTATCCCACTCACAAGGTGATAAGGGTGAAAACCCTTCATCACACACATTTTGAAAAGCATTTTCTTTTGAAAACTCACACCTGTTCTCAAATCATTTGGAACATATATATGAGGGATTGATTGCGGCAAGCGGTTGGGTGGCCATAATAACTTGTCTCAAAATCATATCATGCATAAAATAACAGGCTGAGGGTTGTGGTTGAAAAATCATAGGGATCCAGTGAGCTTGCCGTGCTTATTCGGCGAAGGGGGAAGGGGAGCTCGCGGATTTGGCTTCTGGCTCCACCGCCTGGCGTAGACTTGCAGATCTGGCCTCCACGGGACGGCACGAACGCTCCGATAACTATGCAACATGAATAAGCAAACATACAAACAAGCAAGTATACCAACAAATATTTAGTATAGTGGTCAGAATAGTGATATATGGATGGGTAGAGTCTTGAGTAGAATCTGTGTCATGTGGTGTTGTGATATTACTGGTGGTGGAGCGGAGGTGCTTACCAGGAGGGTGGACTGGAGGCGAAGCGACACTATGCGTGTAGCCGGCAGAGCAGAGTAACTAAGTGGGTGGGGTGTTTGCCTTGGCTGAGGGTGTTGAGTGTGTGTGGAGAGGGAGAGGGTAGCTGGGTGTATTTATAGCTGGGTGGATGTGGTGTAGCACAATGAAGTTCACTGTTGGTGAGAATAGTGACGAATGAATCGTCTGACTTAGTATGAACAGGAGAGTTATAGGCAGAATATGGGACAAGAGTATTTTGAGAGTTTTCTGGAATATGGACCATGCTTAAGGGATGACATGGTTGGATAGGGAATAGTTTGATAAGAATTTAGAAATAAGAATTATTGGAATCTGAGTTTGGGAGCCTGGTTCGAAGGAATCTCAAAGTTAAGCGTGCTCAACTTGGAGAAACCTGGGATGGGTGACCAGATGGGAAGTTCCCACTGGAAGGAAAATCACAGTCACCGGAGTGCGTATGACTGGAATATGGGTCTGGCTGGTCTTAGGTGGACTGGACAACATGATGTATGAGTAGTTGAAATTTGGGGTGATCGGCTAATCGATGAATAGTAACGATGAATAGTGACGACGAAAAAGTTACTATAGATATCATCGATGAGTAGTAACGATGATAAATAGTAACGATGAATAGTAACGATGGTGAATAGTAACGATGAATAGTAACGGTGAATAGTGATGGTGAATAGTTCGTATGAACGAACGATGAACGATGAATAGGAATTATGAACGAACAAACGAACGATCGAATGATCGGACGAACGAACGATCGGAATTTCGGCAGCATATCGGCAGGACAAAGATTATCTGAAAAACGATGAATAGGGACTATGAGCGAACGATGAACGATGAATAGGAACTATGAACAAACGATGAACGATGAATAAGAACTATGAACGAACGATGAACGATCGAATGATCGAACGAACGAACGATCGGAATTTCGGCAGCATAACGGTAGGAAAAAGATTATCTGGAAGAACGATGAATAGGGACCATGAACGAACGATGAACGATGAATAGTGTCGGGGACCATAATTAGGGGTACCCTCAAGGCTCCTAATTCTCAGCTGGTAACCCCCATCAGCATAAAGCTGCAAAGGCCTGATGGGTGCGACTAAGTCAGGGATCAGTCCATTCGAGCGACTCGATCACGCCTCGCTCGAGCGTAGCCTCGGACAAGGGCAGCCGACCCCGGAGGATTTCCGTCTCGCCCGAGGCCCCCCTCCAACGGCGAATATATTTCCGGCTCGCCCGAGGCCCTGCCTTCGCTAAGAAGCAACCCTGACCAAATCGCCGCACCAACCGACCAAATCGCAAGAGCATTTAATGCAAAGGTGGCCTGACACCTTTATCCTGACGCGCGCCCCCCAGCCGGCAGGGCCGAAGTGACCGCCGTCACTTCGCCGCTCCACTGACCGGCCTGACAGAAGGACAGCACCGCCTGCGCCACTTCGACTGCGGTGCCACTTGACAGAGTGAGACTGACAGGCAGTCAGGCCCGGCCGAAGGCACCATAGGAAGCTCCGCTTCGCCCGACCCAGGGCTCGGACTCGGGCTAAGTCCCGGAAGACGGCGAACTCCGCTCCGCCTGACCCAGGGCTCGGACTCGGGCTAAGTCCCGGAAGACGGCGAACTCCGCTCCGCCCGACCCAGGGCTCGGACTCGGGCTAAGTCCCGGAAGACGGCGAACTCCGCTCCGCCCGACCCAGGGCTCGGACTCGGGCTAAGTCCCGGAAGACGGCGAACTCCGCTCCGCCCGACCCAGGGCTCGGACTCGGGCTAAGTCCCGGAAGACGACGAACTCCGCTCCGCCCGACTCAGGGCTCGGACTCGGGCTAAGTCCCGGAAGACGGCGAACTCCGCTCCGCCCGACCCAGGGCTCGGACTCGGGCTAAGTCCCGGAAGACGGCGAACTCCGCTCCGCCCGACCCAGGGCTCGGACTCAGGCTCAGCCCCAGAAGACGACGAACTCCGCTTCGCCCGACCCTAGGGCTCGGACTCCGCCCTGCCTCAGCCGACGGCCTCCGCCTCGCCCGACCCAGGGGCTCGGACTCGACCTCGGCCACGGAAGACAGACTCGACCTCGGCTTCGGAGGAGCTTCCACATTGCCCAACCTAGGGCGCAGACCAGCCACGTCGACAGGAGGCGCCATCATCGCCCTACCCCGAGCTGACTCAGGCCGCAGGAAACAAGACCGGCGTCCCATCTGGCTCGCTCCGCCAGATAGGCAATGATGGCGCCTCCCATACTCTGTGACGACGGCGGCTCTCGGCCCCCTTACAGAAGCAGGAGGACGTCAGCAAGGACTCGACCGCTCCGACAGCTGTCCCTCCGCCAGGCTCCATCGCTCCTCCGACGGCCACGACATCACACCAGCTGGGTGCCAAAATCTCTCCGGCTGCCACAACGGCATGTACTTAGGGCGCTAGCTCTCCTCCGCTAGACACGTAGCACTCTGCTACACCCCCCATTGTACACCTGGATCCCCTCCTTACGCCTATAAAAGGAAGGACCAGGGCCCAGGGTTGGTCGCGCGGGGACGAGGACGAGACAGGCGCTCGCCTGGGGCCGCTCGCTCCCTCTCCCGCGTGGACGCTTGTAACCCCCTACTGCAAGCGCACCCGACCTGGGCACGGGACGAACACGAAGGCCGCGGGATTCCCACCTCTCTCACGCCAGTCTCCGGCCGCCTCGCTCTCCCCCCTTCGCGCTCGCCCTCGCGCTCGACCCATCTGGGCTGGGGCACGCGGCGACATTCACTCGTCGGCCCAGGGACCCCCGGTCTCGAAACGCCGACAGTTGGCGCGCCAGGTAGGGGCCTGCTGCGTGTTGACGAACAGCTTCCCGTCAAGCTCCAGATGGGCAGTCTCCAGCAACCTCTCCAACCCGGGACGGTGCTCCGTTTCGGGAGTCTTGAGTTCATGTCCCTCGACGGCAGCTACGACATGATACTCCTTCCACCGCCGCGCGGCAACGACAATGGCGGCCGATAGCCCGCCCGCCGGCGGCGGAATCGACGACGTCTTCCCCGTGTGGTGGAAGAACAACCTTCGAGCTCATCCTGCCCTTTCCCCCGCCGACGGAGGGGAAGGCAGGGCGACCAAGGCCAAGCAGGAGGCAGCGCCTCGTCGACTGTCGAGCGAGTCGACAGTCCCGACACCCCAACGAGGGGCGCACCGGGTATCGACTTCGCGCTTGAGACGAAGACGAGCGCCGTCTCCCCGCGACACGCCAATCCCGAGCAAGCGGACGACGCCAGCGCGCTCGCGGAGAGCTTGCCGGATGTCACCCTCGTACCTGAGACGACGGTGCAGTCAGTCCCCGACGTGACTTTATCGCCGCTCGTCGACCAAGAGGTACCGACCGATTCCCATCCCACGTCATTTGGATTCAGCCTCAACCCGCCTAGCGACCGTGCTTTGGTGGGCGCTCTCGTAGAGGCAAGTCCAAACCCTCTGGGGTTTCGCATGCGGTCGCCTTGGGACCGGCTGACGGACGTCTCGACCTACGGGCCCTCTGGGTCCGAGGAAGACGACGAGCCCAGCATCTGTTGGGATTTCTCTGGACTTGGCAACCCCAGTGCCATGCGGGACTTCATGACCGCATGTGACTACTGCCTCTCCGACCGTTCCGACGGTAGCCGCAGCCTCGGCGACGAGGGCTGCGGCCCAAGCCGCGAATGTTTCCACGTCGATCTAGGGGGTCCCTCCGAAGGCAATCATCTCGGCATGCCGGAGGACGATGACCTCCCTAGGCCGGCGCCCCGCGTTGACATCCCACGGGAGCTAGCTGTGGTCCCCGTTCAGGCGGGGGGCCAAGACCCACAGCTCGAGCAAATCCACGGGGTGCAGGCCAGGCTCGACGAGGGAGCAGGAGCGCTTGAGCCGATCCGCCGGGACGTCGGGCAGGCATGGGCGGGCCAACCCCCGACCGGAGAAATACGTCATCCGCCCCAGGGCTTCCAGCACCGCGTCGCCAACGACGTCAGGGACAGGCCGCCACCCGCATCTAGTGGGGTCGGCCAGAACCTGGCTGCAGCAGCGATGCTTCTCCGCGCGATGCCGGAGCCATCAACCACCGAGGGCCGGTGAATCCGGGGGGAACTCAAGAATCTCCTGGAAGGCGCCACGGTCCGACGGGCCGAGAGCTCTGCCTCCCGAAGGCAGGGATACCCCTCAGAACCTCATGCCGCGACTTCCCGATTCATGCGGGAAGCCTCGGTCTACACCGGACGCACGCGCAACACCGCGCCTGCGGCCCCGGGCCACCTCGGCAACGAGCACCATCACCACGACCGTCGGGCCCACCTCGATGAGAGGGTGCGCCGAGGCTACCACCCCAGAAGTGGGGGACGCTACGACAGCGGGGAGGATCGGAGTCCCTCGCCCGAACCGCCCGGTCCGCAGGCCTTCAGCCGGGCCATCCGACGGGCACCGTTCCCGACCCGGTTCCGACCCCCGACTACTATCACAAAGTACTCGGGGGAGACGAGACCGGAACTGTGGCTCGCGGACTACCGTCTGGCCTGCCAACTGGGTGGAACAGACGATGACAACCTCATCATCCGCAACCTCCCCTTGTTCCTCTCCGACACCGCTCGCGCCTGGTTGGAGCACCTGCCTCCGGGGCAGATCTCCAACTGGGACGACCTAGTTCAAGCCTTCGCCGGCAATTTCCAGGGCACGTACGTGCACCCCGGGAATTCCTGGGATCTCCGAAGCTGCCGACAGCAGCCGGGACAGTCCTTCCGGGACTACATCCGGCGATTCTCGAAGCAGCGCACCGAGCTGCCCAACATCACCGACTCGGATGTCATTGGCGCGTTCCTCGCCGGCACCACCTGCCGCGACCTGGTGAGCAAGTTGGGTCGCAAGACCCCCACCAGGGCGAGCGAGCTGATGGACATCACCACCAAGTTCGCCTCTGGCCAGGAGGCGGTCGAGGCCATCTTCCGAAAGGACAAGCAGCCCCAGGGCCGCCCGTCGGAAGATGCTCCCGAGGCGTCAACTCAGCGCGGCGCTAAGAAGAAAGGCAAGAAGAAGTCGCAAGCGAAACGCGCCGCCGCCGACGCGGACCTTGTCGCTGCCGCCGAGTATAATAACCCTCGAAAACCCTCCGGAGGTGCCAACCTCTTCGACAAGATGCTCAAGGAGCCGTGCCCCTATCACCAGGGGCCCGTCAAGCACACCCTTGAGGAGTGTGTCATGCTTTGGCGCCACTTCCACAGGGCCGGGCCACCCGCGGAGGGTGGCAGGGCCCGCGACGACGACAAGAAGGAAGATCACCAAGCAGGAGAGTTCCCCCAAGGTCCGCGACTGCTTCATGATCTACGGTGGGCAAGCGGCGAATGCCTCGGCTCGGCACCGCAAGCAAGAGCGCTGGGAGGTCTGCACGGTGAAGGTGGCGGCGCCAGTCTACCTAGACTGGTCCGACAAGCCCATCACCTTCGACCAAGCCGACCACTCCGACCATGTGCCGAGCCCGGGGAAATACCCGCTCGTCGTCGACCCCGTCATCGGCGACGTCAGGCTCACCAAGGTCCTCATGGACGGAGGCAGCAGCCTCAACATCATCTACGCCGAGACCCTCGGGCTCCTGCGTGTCGATCTGTCCTCCGTCCGAGCAGGCGCTGCGCCCTTCCATGGGATCATTCCTGGGAAGCGCGTCTAGCCCCTCGGACAACTCGACCTCCCCGTCTGCTTCGGAACGCCCTCCAACTTCCGAAGGGAAACCCTGACGTTCGAGGTGGTCGGGTTCCGAGGAACCTACCACGCGGTACTGGGAAGGCCATGCTACGCGAAGTTCATGGCCGTCCCCAACTACACCTACCTGAAGCTCAAGATGTCGGGCCCCAACGGGGTCATCACCGTCGGCCCCACGTACAAGCACGCGTTCGAATGCGACGTGGAGTGCGTGGAGTACGCCGAGGCCCTCGCCGAGTCCGAGGCCCTCATCGCCGACCTGGAAAGCCTCTCCAAGGAGGTGCCAGACGTGAAACGTCATGCCGGCAACTTCGAGCCAGTGGAGATGGTTAAGGCCGTCCCCCTCGACCCCAGCGGCGACGCCTCCAAGCAGATCCGGATCGGCTCCGGGCTCGATCCCAAATAGGAAGCAGTGCTCGTCGACTTCCTCCGTGCGAACGCCGACGTCTTCGCGTGGAGTCCCTCAGACATGCCCGGCATACCGAGGGATGTCGCCGAGCACTCGCTGGATATTCGGGCCGGAGCCCGACCCATCAAGCAGCCTCTGCGCCGATTCGACGAGGAGAAGCGCATAGCGATAGGCGAGGAGATCCACAAGCTAATGGCGGCAGGGTTCATCAAAGAGGTATTCCATCCCGAATGGCTTGCCAACCCTGTGCTTGTGAGAAAGAAAGGGGGGAAATGGCGGATGTGTGTAGACTACACTGGTCTCAACAAAGCATGTCCGAAGGTTCCCTACCCTCTGCCTCGCATCGATCAAATCGTGGATTCCACTGCTGGGAGCGAAACCCTGTCTTTCCTCGATGCCTACTCAGGGTATCATCAAATCAGGTTGAAAGAGTCCGACCAGCTCGCGACTTCTTTCATCACGCCCTTCGGCATGTACTGCTATGTCACCATGCCGTTCGGCTTGAGGAATGCGGGCGAGACGTACCAGCGGTGCATGAACCATGTGTTCGGCGAACACATCGGTCGCACGGTCGAGGCCTACGTCGATGACATCGTAGTCAAGACGAGGAAAGCTTCCGACCTCCTTTCCGACCTTGAAGTGACATTCTGATGCCTCAAGGCGAAAGGCGTCAAGCTCAATCCCGAGAAGTGTGTCTTCGGGGTGCCCCGAGGCATGCTCTTGGGGTTCATCGTCTCCGAGCGGGGCATCAAAGCCAACCCGGAGAAGATCGCTGCCAGGGCGACGCGGTCCAAGGATCTCCGCTCTAAAGGACGACGTCATCACCACGCCCGGGCAATCGCTGCCAGGGTCTTCTCCGGGAATCCGGCCCGAGCAGGCGGCTCGGCCGGTCGCCCCGGGGCCTCGGCCAGCCGTCCTCCAAGGGCGCCAGCCCGACCCGAGGCCTCGGCTGGTCAACTCCAGCGTCGGTCCCGCTAACGGACGACTCGGCTGGGCTCCGGCCAACCAGGTTTCCTTTTCGAGCCAACTCTGCCCCTGTTCATGCTGATATCGCTGCCCCTGGCCTCGGCTCATCGAAGAGCGGCCAAGGGGTCCCTTTAACTAAGCTAGAGAAGCCTTAGACAACAAGGCCGACCGAGCCGAGGGACTCCTACGCCTCCGTGATACGGATACCTCACTCGTCACCTTGACACGGGGCGACTCACGCTTGGTGAAGCGGTTCAGACAACCAACAGGCGAGTCTTGGTGCTCGAAAATGAGGGAAAAAAACACGGCTCCGTGCCAAAATTACATACATGTTCAGGCCTCGACAGCCACAATGAACAAAAACACTGGCATTCAAAGTGCCATTACAAACGGAACTCCGATTCCCCCTCCGTAGGTACGAGCAACCCCACTCGATGGGGGAGGGCCTGCGGAGCAACAGAAGACTGACGGGCGGCTCGCCGCCACCCGCTCTGACGGCAACAACAACGACCCCCGCTCCGGTTGGCCGAACTGCAGCAGCGCAGGCCTCAGGGTGGGTGCTGCTGCAATCTTGCCCTCGCCCACGTCGGCGCTCGAGGGGCGAGGACAAGTACAAAGAGCCAGAGGCCCGAAGCGTGGATGGTGGCGGTGGTCCCGTCGGCGACGGGGACTTCTCGAGCCGCCTCCACCTTGGCACCGATGACAGGGGCCGTCAGCCCCCCGGCAGATCTCCACTCAGATCCTCCCGGACGAGTGGGGCACCGACCTCCGCGTGGAGGCGCCATACCGGTGCAAAGGCAGGACCGCCCCAGAACACGAACGCCGCCCTAGCAGCGCGCGACATCTTGGGCGGTCCTCCCGTGCACACGGCGCGGCAGCCGCCTTCCGGCAGGAGGGGCCGCCGGGAGCCAAGCCGACGAGCTCGACACGCTGGGGCTGACGACGCCCGCCGTTGACCAGCCCCGCGTTGTCGAAGTCCGGCCCGCCCGCAGGGCCAGCGAGCGCCCTCTCCCTCGAACACCGCAGGAGAGGGTGACCCACGAACCCGCGCGGGAGGTAGAGCTCCAGCTCAGCCCGGCCTCCACCCCAGCAAGGATGATGAACATCCTTGAAGCTGAGGGTGGGACCAAGATCGCAGCCCGGCTTGCTTCTCCCCACCCAGGGGCTAGTAGTCACCGTCTTGGGTGACTGCCGGCGGGGGGGGGGGGGTACAACCGGGCTAGCTGATGAAAATCCTTGAAGCCGAACGATGGCTGAAAGGTACCAACTCCCATGGAGTTGCGCTCCTCCGGCGATGAGGCGGAAAGACGGCGGGTATCCCCCATCCGGGGGCTTGGAAGGTGGAAAGACACGATGCATAAGGGAGCGCGAAGACATGGTCGCCTTCCAAGGGGGTCGCCCTCCTTTTAAAGGCGACTATCCCTACTTGCGTCCCCAGCCGTCACGGGCTGAGTCTTCTCCAACACGCTCCAAGGCCCTCCCCTGCGGCGCGGGGGCTGGGTCCCACATGTCATGCAAGCCGGCTCAGAGCAGAAGAAGCCAAACCACCGTGCGCGGTGTGCACAACCGCCCAGCGGTTACAAGTGACCCTCCACTTTTGCCCAGACCAACAGGCGAAAGGGGCGGGCGGCCATGCAGGCGGCATGCAACCGCGCCAAGTGGGCGCACTTCTCCGACTCCCAACACGCCCAGCATGGAGGCCCAGGCCCACGTGTCATGCAACCGGCGCGCCGAACGCTTCGTGCATGCAACCGCACCGCCACTTGCGCCACCACCGCGCCTCCTCGATTGCAGAACCAATACCGCGACTCGAGGCGACCCAGTGCACGACCCAGCAGCACCATCCTGGCGCGGCGGTCAGTGCGGCCAAAAATGGGCCGGCAGTAATGGCGGTGGCAGGCGGGCGGGAGCAGCGGTCACGTCGTCAGCCAAGCTCACGTCCCATCCGGGGGCAGCGAGAGAACCCTCTCTCACGGCGTAAAGACAACGCGCCTGTGTTCCGTTCCTCGAACGGCTCGCGCACGCGCAACGGCCGCCCCGCCAACCACTCGCCCCGTCGCATTAACTCCGCGGCGGGACAGGCGGCGCCTCTGGCAGGAGAAGCAGGCAACGCTTCGCCTTCGCCGTAATAACCGCGCCAAAAAAGGTACGCCACGTCGTTCGATTTCATATCCTTTTTCTTTTTTCCTCTTTCTCTCTCTTGCAACAGGGACCGGGAAAGGGGGATACCCCGAAAAGGATCCTTCCCTGTGAAGGAACCAGGCTCCGAGCCACCCTACTGATCAGAGGTTCGAAGGCTGGCCCCCCAGAAGGGTTCGATAGCCGCCTCAGATCGCGTGGGCCCTACACCCACTACTGGTCAGAGGTTCGAAGGTCGGCCCCTCAGAAGGGTTCCACGGCCGCCTCAGGCTACTCGGGCTCCGCGCCCATTACTGATCAGAGGTTCGAAGGCTGGCCCCCGAAGGGTTCACAGCCGCCTCAGACGTCGAGCGAGGGATGACCATGGGTACGTTCGATACATAACCAAGGCTCGGGCTGCGCTCCCGAGGTACCCTAGGACATTTCCGAGACCAGCGGGAGCGATCTTGTAACGGAATCCCATCAGAGGGAGGCATCGAGCCCTCGGACCCCGTCGCCAGGGGACCGAGTCGGGCAGATCACCCGCAGGTACTTTTGGGCGTGCCTCTGGGCCCCTAGCCGACCCCTAACGAACGGGGCACGGACGTCCACTCGGATTACCCGCTTGCAGCTCACCGGAGACACCATGTTCGGCGCCCATCGAGGGCAACATGGCGCTTTCCCCCCCCTCCTCCTTGCGGAAAGGCGACGCAGGGGCGTATGAAAAAAGCCGAGTCTGTCCCTGATCGCCCTCTCGCCCTGTGCAGAGGCTCGGGGGCTGCTCTCGCAAACCCGGCTCTGGCCGAACCGTTGACAGCAACATACCAGCCCGAGAACTTGGGACCCGACCGTACACCCGGGCTACGGCCAGCTCGCATGAGGGAACAACCAGACCAGCCGAAGCATTACGCAGGGCATTAAGACCTCGAAGGAGTAAAACCACTCCTCCGAGGCCTCGGGGGCTACACCCGGCGGGTGCGCTCGCGCGCACCCCCCGGAATAAAATGCAACCGAGAAAGGTTGGTCCCCTTGCAAAAAAGTGCGACGAAAGCCTCCAAGCGAGTGCTAACACTCCCTTCGAGGCATGGGGGCTACTGTCGGGGACCATAATTAGGGGTACCCTCAAGGCTCCTAATTCTCAGCTGGTAACCCCCATCAGCATAAAGCTGCAAAGGCCTGATGGGTGCGACTAAGTTAGGGATCAGTCCATTCGAGCGACTCGATCACGCCTCGCCCGAGCCAAGCCTCGGACAAGGGTAGCCGACCCCGGAGGATTTCCGTCTCGCCCGAGGCCCCCCTCCAACGGCGAATATATTTCCAGCTCGCCCGAGGCCCTGCCTTCGCTAAGAAGCAACCCTGACCAAATCGCCGCACCAACCGACCAAATCGCAGGAGCATTTAATGCAAAGGTGGCCTGACACCTTTATCCTGACGCGCGCCCCCCAGCCGGCAGGGCCGAAGTGACCGCCGTCACTTCGCCGCTCCACTGACCGGCCTGACAGAAGGACAGCACTGCCTGCGCCACTTCGACTGTGGTGCCACTTGACAGAGTGAGACTGACAGGCAGTCAGGCCCGGCCGAAGGCACCATAGGAAGCTCCGCTTCGCCCGACCCAGGGCTCGGACTCGGGCTAAGTCCCGGAAGACGACGAACTCTGCTCCGCCCGACCCAGGGCTCGGACTCGGGCTAAGTCCCGGAAGACGGCGAACTCCGCTCCGCCCGACCCAGGGCTCGGACTCGGGCTAAGTCCCGGAAGACGGCGAACTCCGCTCCGCCCGACCCAGGGCTCGGACTCGGGCTCAGCCCCAGAAGACGACGAACTCCGCTTCGCCCGACCCTAGGGCTCGGACTCCGCCCTGGCCTCAGCCGACGGCCTCCGCCTCGCCCGACCCAGGGGCTCGGACTCGACCTCGGCCACGGAAGACAGACTCGACCTCGGCTTCGGAGGAGCTTCCACATCGCCCAACCTAGGGCGCAGACCAGCCACGTCGACAGGAGGCGCCATCATCGCCCTACCCCGAGCTGACTCGGGCCACAGGAAACAAGACCGGCGTCCCATCTGGCTCGCTCCACCAGATAGGCAATGATGGCGCCCCCCATACTCTGTGACGATGGCGGCTCTCGGCCCCCTTACGGAAGCAGGAGGACGTCATCAAGGACTCGACCGCTCCGACAGCTGTCCCTCCGCCAGGCTCCATCGCTCCTCCGACGGCCACGACATCACACCAGCTGGGTGCCAAAATCTCTCCGGCTGCCACAACGGCATGTACTTAGGGCGCTAGCTCTCCTCCGCTAGACATGTAGCACTCTGCTACACCCCCCATTGTACACCTGGATCCCCTCCTTACGCCTATAAAAGGAAGGACCAGGGCCCTCTTAGAGAGGGTTGGCCGCGCGGGGACGAGGACGAGACAGGCGCTCGCCTGGGGCCGCTCGCTCCCTCTCCCGCGTGGACGCTTGTAACCCCCTACTGCAAGCGCACCCGACCTGGGCGCGGGACGAACACGAAGGCTGCGGGATTCCCACCTCTCTCACGCCGGTCTCCGGCCGCCTCGCTCTCCCCCCTTCGCACTCGCCCTCGCACTCGACCCATCTAGGCTGGGGCACGCGGCGACATTCACTTGTCGGCCCAGGGACCCCCCGGTCTCGAAACGCCGACAAATAGGAACTATGAACGAACGATGAACGATCAAATGATCGAACGAACGATCGGAATTTCGGCAACATAACGGCAGGACAAAGATTATTTGGATGAACGAACGGACGAACGATCGAATGATCGAACGAACGAACGATCGGAATTTCGGCAGCATAACGACAGGACAAAGATTATCTGGAAGAACGATGAATAGGGACTATGAACGAACGATGAACGATGAATAGGAACTATGAACGAAAGATCGAATGATCGAACGAACGATCGGAATTTCGGCAGCATAACGGTAGGAAAAAGATTATTTGGACGAACGAACGGACTAACGGACGAACGAACCTTGAACGATCGGACGAACGAACAAACAAACTAAGAACAGGGGACGAACGATCGAACGATCCTTGTGCTAGTGTGTGCTTGTGTGGAACATGGAGTGGGTGTGTGTGGGGGGGGAGAGAGTTGCCATGAAATGGCTTGGGGTGGGATGAGAGGAGGCCCTTGCCCCTCTATTTATAGCCATGGTGGGGGGATTAGGGGGAGGGATGAGAGGATTAGTGGGAGGATGAGAGGATTAGTGGGAGATTAGCATGTATTTGTCTTGTATAAGTGAGATTAGCTTGTAGAGCTCACCGTATGACACTGGAGGCATACGTATACGTATGAGCATGAGAAAAGTTATGAAGAAAATATTTGTGGGGACTTGAAAAATGATTATGAAGGTATTTCTTAGAAAGAAAATACTTGGAGATATATTGGCGGAATATTTGGGCAATATTTCTGGAAAGAATTTGAGGGGGATCACTGGGGAAATATCTGGGCAGTATTTCTGAAAAGAAATTGAGGGTGATCACTGGGGAAATATTTGTAGAATATTTTGAGGAGGATGTTGGAGAGAATATAGACCACTATAATTTATTTGTTGATATCAACTCGCAAACAAACATTTTGAAACGAAATTTGAAATTCATTTTGAATTTAGAGGGAGTTTGAGAAAATTTCAGGATTTGAATTTTTGGGATGCTACATCTTTCGCGCGGGTACTGTTTAAACCTAGGGAGGGACCGCGGGGGAGAAGAAGAGAAAGCCAGGGGGTTTTGCGCAATGTCAGTGACTCGGATGAATAGTAGCGCGGGGGTATAACTGAGAGAGTTAGTTTACAAATAACCCAAGGACCTCGGTGCAAAGTGGTTTTCCAGGAAACCTTTTATTAAATCCGATTTAAAATTTGAACAGAACTTGAATAATTCATAACTTCTGTTTTATTCATCCAAATTTAGTCAAACCAATTTTGTTAGATCTTAAATAATATAAACTACTTAGGAAAAATATAAAACCCCTATGTACTACAGAAAACTTTAAGGTTCTGATTTAATTATTGTTTTGGCCAAAAGCTAAATAATAGGAAGAAAAATAGTTGAACTATTTGACTAAGGTTAAGAAAATTTGGAGAAGTTTATGTCCACCTACTGACCTGTTTAAAAATGCTAAACCTCTCTGTCCACCCCATTAAGGTAGCTTTTGCCATTTATTTTACAATATGATTAAGGTTAAGAAAAATAGAAAAGGTGATTAAAATGATGAACCAGGGGGCACTCCTATTTTTGTTAGGGTACTTATTCAGTGTAGTTCACTAGAAAAATCTATTATACTCTGGTTTAGTATAAAATAAATAGGATACCTTTTATTTTAAGAAAACAAGGAAAATTAGAAAAACCCTACAAAAATAACCCCAAGGTGAAAACACCCCAACCCTTGGGATAGCTAATGTTTTGTTATTAAAAACTTAGGAAAAATATGAAATCTGCTGTTGGACATTTTTCAAATGGCAAGGCAGTAGAAAGTGCCTTTTTGGCATTAAACTTTGGAAAATCACAACTAAATAACCATCCCTTAGCTTTCTGTGATTTTTGGCGCAAAAGCTTATTTTTACGGTTAGATGCCAACAAAAATAACCCTTAGGACAGAACCTACTCCTAGTTGAGAGTTATAGTACAAAGTGGCCCATTTACACAACTTTTGTTATTTTTGTCTAAAGCATAGCCTTTTTATTTTGAACCTCAAATTCCTAGAACAGGCTATAGTGACCAATGGCAACCCACTGCAATTTTTACAAAATTTTTGGAAAAAGTTAAACCAATGTTGTAGTTCAAACCTCCACTAGAATTCATAAATAGAAAATAAAGAAAAGAAATGAATAATGGGAATTAGTGTCATCCTAAAACCCTTTGTAAATTGTCCACTGAAATACATAAAGGAAATACCAATCCACTATGCTTATCCTTAACAAAACCAAAACCTAGAGTGATAAGCATAAACCACTAGAAGCCATGTATGACCAAGAAAACCCTAAGTTACTCATTAACTTGGTTTTCCTTCCTTTAGCATAATGTTATTAAATCCTGCATAATCATGACATACATATTCATTGCATTTCGATAGACTGTAATCTCGCTGACGGAGAGTACGTCCTCGTGCCGGAGCAAGGAGCTGCTCAGGAGGTAGCCACGGATCCAGCACCAGAGGATCTGCCTGCCACAGCTTTGGAAGGCAAGCCCCGGTTTATGCATAACCTATTATTTATGCTATTTTACTATGCTTAATGATTGTAGGAATGGATGTGCACTTAGGTATAGGAGTTGTTTGAAACCCTAGTTGCATGATCCCAGGAATCCTATTGACATGGATACTAGTATGCTATGTCGAGTAGCTGCTTTATTTAATTAGGATCTCGGTAGAAGACGAGTGATTTTTCTAGCACTCGCGCGAGATCAGGAATTGGTTGTACCCACTTTCAGATCATCATGATACTAGTCTGTGGACAACAATCCATGGGGATTGGTTGTCTACGAGATGGAAAATTGGAATAAGGATTAACGTGCGGATACCTGTGTCAAGCGTTTCAACGTACTAAACACATACCGAGAAATATGGTAAATCGGTAAGCCTAGTACCTGATTGAACCTGGAAGTAGATTGCCCTCCTCACGCGACCTGAGACGTGGTCTCCCATTCCGGTTATGGTGGGTACAAGTGCGGTCACTGCACGACGACAGTCGGGGTCAGTGAGGCATTGTACGCCAAGGCGGTGAGCCCTCTCTACTAACGTGGAATCGATGGGGACGGTTGATGTGTGTGGGAACAGAGTGCCCCTGCATGTTGTGTGTTTAGGTTTACCTTGCAAGGATAAAAACTCGATTCGAATCGTCTGCTTCTCGCAGCTAATGAGACTGCTTGATCCATTGTACTGCATTGAGTAACAAGTGGAAATATGATGAGTTCATACAAGATGTTGATTGCTAAAAATGTTTGGTACTACGTATGAGTAGATAGTACATATTTAGCCTTAAGAGAGTCACACTTAAATTTGACAAAGCTAAAACTTGATTTAGAACTCAGCTAGTGCTTTTGGCAACAGAACCCCACAGCCAAACAGCTGCATGTCTAGAGGTAGAGGAGTAGACTCCTCACACCGGGAAAGTCTAGCTGAGTATTAGTATACTCAGCCTTGCTTGTGGCATAATTTTACAGGTTCTTTGGAGGACATGGTTGCTGGAGTGACTTGGCCGTCCATCTTGCCACCGGGTTGGACTGTCGAGTGGGACCCCGCCTCGGCTGAGGAGGAGCATGAGGAGTGATGGGACAGGCTTCCCCATCTCTCTATTTATTTATCGTTAGTTTTATTCCGCTGCACTCGAACAATGATGACTACTTTTGCAAAACTCCGATGGTGATGTAATAATTTAATACTCTTATATGCATGGTTTTATGCTTTATTGTATTTGCTCTGTGACTCACCATCGAGTGAGATTGTGGTACTTGATCCTGTCAGTGGCCTTGTCGGACTAGATTCGAGGGATTGACGGGTTATTCCCATTTAAGTGTGGTCTAGCCTCTAAGGTGGGACTTAGGCACTTAAGTTGGAATAATTCGGGCAGTTCCGCCACAGCTGGTATCGGAGCTTGTACCACCACAGAGGAATCAATAAAATATAAATACCATCCTTTTCCGAAGTAAAACTTGGTAAAAACAATGTTGGATAGATCGTAGGACGATCAGGATAGACCTAGGACGTGAAGCCTTAGGATGATAGAAGGGTAGCTAGGTGGCTAAGTGTTTAAGCCCTACAGGCTGCTATAAGGGATGGGAGTTCTTCCCTATTCCCTTTATATTGATGTGAGGTTGTAACGCCCTGAATTTGGGGGTAGAATTTTTTCTTCTTTTCTCTCACCAAATTCGGGCGTTACTCTCTTTTCTCTTTCCCCGTTTGCCCCTTCTTCCCAATTTCAAACCAGTATAGCGGCAGGTGTCCGTGTTATGTATAAACCAAAACCTAAGTGTCATGGGTGTTGCATCATGCCGAAGCACATTTCTTTGTCTGATGTTGAATGTTCGTCTCGTTCCGTTCCGGATTTCGGTTCGCGATTTAATTCCGTTTAGTGGTCGCGCTCGTCGTGGGTTTTCGATCCGCGAGGTGGCCCGGCCCAACCTAGCCCAGCCCAGCCGGCCCGGCCTGCCTCGGCCTGCGCGCCCCTGGCGCCCAACCCCCCCCTGCGCCCCCCATCCTCTCCCTCTCCCTCATTTGGATCTCCCGCGCAACAACTTCCCTCTCCCTCTCCCACCTCTCTCTCCCCGTGGTGCCCTAGGGTTTGGAGACGGCGATCACCGGATTTTGGACCCCGAGGTGAGCTCCCCTCCCCTTCTCTTCTCTCTCTCCCTCCCCCTCCTCTTCTTCCCCACGCGCGCCCTCCCTCTCCCCTGCTCGCGCGCGCCCCTGCCCGCCCCTGCTCGCCGGCGGCGCGGCGCCCCCACCCCTGCCCGGCCCCGCGCGGCGGCGCCCGCCCTCCCCCCGGCCGCGGCGGCGCTCGCCCGCCCCTCCCCCTCGCCCGCGCGGCGGCGCCCGTCCCCGTCCCCACCCCGGCCCGCGCGGCGGCGCCCGACCCCGTCCCCGCCCCTCGTCGGCGGCGCCTCCCGCCCGCCCTCGCCCGGCCCCGCGCGGCCCCCTGCCCGCCCCTCGGCGCGGTGGTGCCCCGGCCCCCCGCTCGGCCCCCGACCCTGCCCCTCCCCGGCGGCGCCCGCCCGCTCGGCCTCCCCGGCGGCGCTCGGCCGCTCGGCCCTCGGCCCTCGGCGCGGCTCCCCTCCCCCTCCCTCCCCGGCGGCGATCCCGCCCGCCCCCTGCCCGACCCCGGCCCCGGCGGCGCTCGGCCTCGCCCCCTGCCCCTCCCCGGCCCCGCCCCGGCTCGCCCTCGGCTCGCCCGCTCGGCCCCGGCCGGTTCAACCGCCCCCCTGGCCGGTTCAACCGCCCTGGCCCCAGCTCGCCCGCTCGTTTCCCCGTCCCGGTCTCGCCCGACCGTATTTTCGCTCGCCCGCGTTCGCGATGATTATTCGTTAATTAGCGTGTTGCGTCGCGCGCTTTGCCGCGCGACGGATTTGTCTAAATTCAGATTCTATCTTGTGCTGCGTCGTGCGCTTCGTCGCGCGACGATCCATTTTGTTTCAGGTTGTTTAAGGTGTAGCGCCGCGTGTGTATTCACGCGACGTTCCACTTTGGACTCAGTTTAGTCGACGTATGCCGTCGTGCGCTTCGTCGCGCGACGCTTAACGTCTCCTCGTAACTAAGGCGAAGTGTTTTGTTGCGTGCTCGGTCGCGCGACGATTCGTTAACTTCTTAATTTGTTTTAGAGAGCTTTGTCGCGCGTCTCGCCGCGCGACCATCCTTTTATTTATCTCCACCTGCTTATAATAATTAGACATGAAACATGACTTTACTTTATGCTAAACATAGTGTCTACCTTAAATTCCTTCCATTAAGCGAGTGGCTAAATCTATAATCATGTAACGTTATCGTTTCTCGACTGTCTTTTCCTCTTTCTCTCTTAACCGTACTCGCGAGCCTGCGTAGAACGTCTGTTTACTTATTGCATTCTATTGTATGGTGTACTGTTCTTTTGTATTAAATATGTGGATGTATGTATGTTTGCGCTCGCATAGAGAACGATCCAGTTGAAGAGCCCGAGGAACCCGCAGGAGAAGCCCCTGAGCAGCAGTCGTTTGGTGGAGGCAAGTGTCCCTTGACCTATCTATGTCCTATTCATTCTTTAATTCACCTCCCGCTTACATATTTATGCCTAAGGATTGACTAGCTTTTGTTATCCCTGTCCTTGATTACCTATTTGGGTTGGATTATTACTGTTTAGCTTTATGCTATTGCTCAACTCTAATCAATGAACATGATGAGATTATCTATGATACGCTGTTTTCCCTTCTCTTATGATGATGTTGTACTTGTGACCTTCAAGGGGGCTCGAGCGGTTTCTCGAGTGCCTCTCCGTAAGGACCTGTTCTATGGATGACCGCCCGGGAAAACAGTGCAACCATGAGGGTGGAATGGGATGCCCTTAGCTGAATAATTAGAGGATCCGGGGTGTAGTTCACTTAGTCGTCGTGCCGTCAATGGGGCTCGGTGTATGCGGCTCGCTCTGCCAAGTTTGGGTTCGCCCCTTGGGGAGGAGTGCGGTGCATTTAGGAAACCTAACGGGTGGCTACAGCCCCGGGGAATCTTTGTAAAGGCTACGTAGTGATGCCCTGCTAGGCCACCTAGGTAGTGGTCAATGGGGAGTAGCTCTCTCCGGGCAGAATGGGAATCACGGCTTGTGGGTAAAGTGCACAACCTCTGCAGAGTGTTTGAAAACTGATATATCAGCCGTGCTCGCGGTTATGAGCGGCCAAGGGAGCTCCAGTGATTAGTGGTACTTGATCAGAGACATTGTGGTACAGGTGGCAATGAGATTGATGGTTTTGGTTATGACTATGGTGCTGGTAAGTGGTATTCTTTCCGTTTGGAAAGGGTACATCGGGTTAATAACTTGGGTTAATGCTAAAACTTGGCTTTCTACTAGTAAATAATAATCTGACCAACTAAAAGCAACTGCTTGACTTATCCCCACATAAAGCTAGTCCACTACAGCCAAACAGGATACTTGCTGAGTATGTTGATGTGTACTCACCCTTGCTCTACACACCAACCCCCCCCCCCCCAGGTTGTCAGCATTGCAACCACTGCTCAGGCGAAGATGAAGCTGTGGAAGGAGACTTCCAGGAGTTCCAAGACTACGACGAGTTCTAGGTGTGGGTTAGCGGCAACCCCCAGTCGGCTGCCTGTGAAGGCCGCAGTTATCTACGTTTCTTTTCCGCACTTTGATTTATTGTAAGAACTATATGGACGTCTCAGACGTATGATGTAATCGACTATTTCCCTTATTAATACTATTTTGAGCATTGTGTGATGATGTCCATATTATGTAACTGCTGTGTACGTGAATAACTGATCCTGGCACGTACATGGTTCGCATTCGGTTTGCCTTCTAAAACCGGGTGTGACATAAGTGGTATCAAAGCCGTGCTGACTGTAGGACCGCTAACCTAGAGTAGAATGGTCGTTCTAAGGACTATAGACCTCTGTCTCTTCCTTGACTTTGATATCCCTTCAAAAGTTGGTCCTACCGACCAAACCTATGTTCTACTATATATTATACCTTGCTAAAAAATTGTGTTTCACTCTGATCCTTCATTTACTTATTACTTGCTGGTCATATTAATTCTGTTCTCACCCTTTTGCTTGCGATGTCTTTTGTAGATGGCTCGACTTAGACACACTGCACGAAAGTCAGTCATCCCCTTCTTACCCTCCCGCCTTGCTGAGCGTCCGCTTCGCCGTCCCGTGGCCGGACAGTCCAGCCACTTGGAGAGACTACACCACCGCCTGCGTGAGGAGCAAGAACGTCGACGACAGGAGCAGGAGCAGCAGAGCTCTTCTTTCTCGCTCCACCAGGAGATAGAGTCTGTGAGGAGCTGCTCCCCTGTGCTTCCTCTGGAGCCGCCCCCTGCACCACCACTGGGCGCCCCAGCTTCTGGAGCAGCTGCTGGAGGAGACCCAGACGACGGAGATGGCGACGACAGCTCGAGCCACGACACCGACTTCTCTGCTAACCCTGAGCCGGAAGGATGGGTTGCTCGACCCATCACTCGCGACGCTGCTCGCGGGTGTCACTTCCACGATGCGCTCGACACCCTGCTACGTCGGGCATTTGACCGGCATACTTGGTCTGTCGAGTATCGCTGTGTGGTCTACCAGGATAGTCGCGGGGTCTACCCGGACCGCTGGGAGGCAACTTGCTTGGTGCGCTGCCCGGAGGACAGTCTCCAGGGTGCTGAGGTCTGCTCAGAGCACTATTCTATCTCTGAACGGGACTCAGCTGAAGCAGCCATGCAAGATGCTGCACGGCGTGCGCTTTCGCACTACTGCTCGGTTTTCGGTGGGGCAGCTGATGGTCTCGACCTGAAGTATTACCCCCGCCGTCCATCTGGCAGCACAGGAGGCGTGATTGTCTCACCTGTCGGTGAGGGCAATCCTAGGTTGAGCAGCACAGTCAACCTAGCCGCCGTGCTAAACACGGAGCTGGACCATGCATTAGACGAGCTGAGTAGGGCTCGTGCTGAGATCGCCCTGTTGCGGGCTGAGCGCGCGGAACGTCGTTTTTTGGATGGTGGTTCCCCCGCTCCCGTCGGGACTCAGCACCCGTACCGCTCACCTCAGCGTGGACACCAGTCTTATGGCAATCCCGACTGCAAGACCAAGATAAATCTAGAACCATAGATCGTTAGAGTTGGATCTTGTAATTAATACGAAACATATATGCATAGAAGCTTCAGTCTTAGCGTTAGTCTCAGTCTTAGTTAGTCTTAGTTAGACAGGGTAGTTTGCTATATCCTGTGCATTTATGTTTGTCATGATGAACTATGATTGGTTTGGATCTTTGTAATGATTGTCACCAGAGTGTGGGTATCCCCTGCATTTTGGTTTACCTACTATGTTAATAAAGTTAGTTATATAGTTGGGAAACCCATTATTCTCCTTTCCTCTTTATCTGAGAAGCTGTGTGGTCTGTGTTGGAGATCAGTGAAGATGCTCATCTATTCAGTGCTGTTGAAGAATTCTATTCTCTTTCCTTATGCTGCAAGATTTGCCAGATCAGTTCTGATGTGTGGTTGCATTCTGCAGATGTCAGAGAACAGGCGCAGAGGAGGAAGGCGTGCTCAACAGGAGCGAGCCGCTCCGCAGGAAGAGGTGCCCCAGCAGCAGCACCTGCCGCCCCCGCCCCCGATGTCCATCGAGCAGATGTTTCTGATGCAGACTCAAGCAGTTCAAGCTATCGGTCAGACTTTGGCCGCCATTCAGCAGCAGCAGCAGCAGCAACAGCAGCAGGCACCACCTCAGCCTCAGATGCCTCAGATGCCCAGAGACAAGCGTGCTGAATTCATGAGAGGTCATCCACCAACGTTCGCTCATTCTTCTGACCCCATGGATGCTGAAGATTGGCTGCGCACTGTGGAGCGGGAGTTGCATACCGCTCAGTGCGATGACAGGGAGAAAGTTCTGTATGGTCCCCGTCTGTTAAGAGGAACAGCCCAGTCATGGTGGGAGTCTTACCTCGCCACCCATGCCCACCCTGACGCCATCATTTGGGAAGAATTCAGGAGTAGCTTTCGTCAGTACCATGTTCCTGCAGGTCTGATGACAGTGAAGAAGGAGGAGTTCCTGGCCCTCAAGCAAGGGCCATTGTCTGTCAGTGAGTACCGAGACAGGTTTCTGCAATTGTCTCGCTATGCTCCTGAAGATGTCAACACTGACGCCAAGCGACAATACCGTTTCCTGAGAGGCTTGGTTGACCCCCTGCAGTACCAACTGATGAATCACACCTTTCCGACATTCCAGCACCTGATTGATAGAGCGATCATGACAGAGAGAAAGCGCAAGGAGATGGAAGATCGTAAGCGCAAGATCAGTGGACCCCAGCCTGGAAGCAGCAGCCGTCCTCGTTTCTCAGGCAATCAACCTCAGCAGTTCAGGCAGAACCAGCGTCCACCTCAGCAGCATCAGCAGTTCCAAAGGCAGTATCCTCAAAATCAGTACCAGAACCGTCAGAGCAATCAGTCAGGAGGTCAGTTTCAGAAGCAGAATCAGCAAGCACCTCGTCTTCCTGCCCCAGCAAACCAGCAGAACAGTCAGGCAGCACCAGCTCAGGTTGGAAACAGGGCGTGTTTCCACTGTGGAGAGCAAGGCCACTGGGTGATGCAATGTCCGAAGAAGGCAGCCCAGCAGCAGTCAGGCCCCAATGCCCCAGCGAAGCAGAATGTGCCTCAGTCTGGAGCAGGCAATCGCCCTCAGCCGCGCTATAATCATGGAAGATTGAACCACTTGGAAGCTGAAGCAGTTCAGGAGACCCCCGGCATGATAGTAGGTATGTTCCCAGTCGACTCCCATATTGCAGAAGTGTTATTTGATACTGGAGCAACGCATTCTTTCATTACTGCATCATGGGTAGAAGCACATAATCTTCCAATTACTACCATGTCAACCCCCATTCAAATTGACTCAGCCGGTGGTAGAATTCGAGCCGATAGCATTTGTTTGAATATAAGTGTGGAAATAAGGGGGATAGCGTTTCCCGCCAACCTTATAGTAATGGGTACTCAGGGAATAGATGTCATCCTAGGGATGAATTGGCTAGATAAGTATCAGGCAGTTATCAGTTGTGATAAAAGGACAATCAAGTTGGTGTCCCCACTAGGAGAGGAAGTGGTGACCGAGTTAGTCCCGCCTGAGCCAAAGAAAGGAAGTTGTTATCAGATAGCTGTTGATAGCAGTAAAGCAGACCCAATTGAGAGTATCAAGGTTGTGTCCGAGTTCCCGGATGTGTTTCCAAAGGACTTGCCGGGTATGCCACCAGAGCGGAAAGTTGAGTTTGCCATAGAGCTTCTTCCTGGAACCGCCCCTATCTTCAAGAGAGCTTACAGAATATCTGGACCAGAGTTGGTTGAACTTAAGAAGCAAATTGATGAGCTGTCAGAGAAAGGTTACATTCGGCCAAGCACCTCGCCTTGGGCCGCCCCTGTCTTATTTGTGGAGAAGAAAGATGGCACCAAAAGGATGTGTATCGATTATCGAGCTTTGAATGAAGTCACGATCAAGAACAAGTATCCCTTGCCCAGAATAGAAGATCTGTTCGACCAGTTGAGAGGAGCCAGTGTGTTCTCCAAGATTGATCTGAGGTCAGGTTATCATCAGCTCAGGATCCGCCCTTCGGACATTCCGAAGACGGCATTCATTTCCAAGTATGGGTTGTATGAGTTCACAGTGATGTCTTTTGGTTTGACCAATGCGCCAGCGTTCTTCATGAATCTGATGAACAGTGTATTCATGGATTACCTTGATAAGTTTGTGGTGGTATTCATTGATGACATTCTGGTTTATTCTCATAGCGAAGAAGAGCATGCAGATCATTTGAGGATGGTATTGCAGAGATTGCGAGAGCACCAGTTGTATGCAAAGTTGAGCAAGTGTGAGTTCTGGATCAGCGAAGTCCTGTTCTTGGGTCACATAATCAACAAAGAAGGATTGGCTGTGGATCCGAAGAAAGTGGCAGACATTTTGAACTGGAAAACGCCAACAGATGCTAGAGGAATCAAGAGCTTCATTGGAATGGCCGGATATTATCGGCGATTCATTGAAGGGTTTTCGAAAATTGCGAAGCCAATGACAGCGTTGCTAGGCAACAAGGTTGAGTTCAAGTGGACCCAGAAATGCCAAGAGGCCTTTGAAGCGCTGAAAGAGAAGTTGACTACAGCGCCTGTCCTAGTCTTGCCTGATGTGCACAAGCCCTTCTCGGTGTATTGTGATGCTTGCTACACAGGTTTGGGATGTGTGTTGATGCAAGAGGGAAGAGTTGTGGCTTACTCATCCCGACAGCTGAAGGTTCATGAGAAGAATTACCCAATCCATGATCTAGAGTTGGCAGCAGTGGTTCACGCACTGAAGACATGGAGGCACTATTTGTATGGACAGAAATGCGATGTTTACACAGATCACAAGAGTCTGAAGTACATATTCACTCAGTCAGAGTTGAACATGAGGCAGCGAAGATGGTTAGAGTTGATCAAAGACTATGAGTTGGAGATTCATTACCATCCAGGCAAAGCAAACGTAGTGGCAGATGCTTTGAGCAGAAAGAGTCAAGTCAATCTGATGGTCGCTCGTCCGATGCCTTATGAGTTGGCCAAGGAGTTTGACAGGTTGAGTCTCGGATTTCTGAACAATTCGCGTGGAGTCACAGTTGAGTTGGAACCTACCTTGGAGCGCGAAATCAAAGAAGCGCAGAAGAATGATGAAAAGATCAGTGAGATTCGGCGACTGATTCTAGATGGCAAAGGCAAAGATTTTCGAGAAGATGCAGAAGGCGTGATATGGTTCAAAGACCGCTTGTGTGTTCCCAATGTCCAGTCTATTCGGGAGTTGATTCTTAAGGAAGCTCATGAGACAGCTTATTCGATTCACCCTGGCAGTGAGAAGATGTATCAGGATCTGAAGAAGAAATTCTGGTGGTACGGAATGAAGAGAGAAATCGCAGAGCATGTGGCTATGTGTGATAGTTGTCGAAGAATTAAGGCAGAACACCAGAGACCTGCTGGATTGTTGCAACCGTTGCAGATCCCTCAGTGGAAATGGGATGAAATCGGTATGGATTTCATAGTCGGATTGCCTCGCACTCGAGCCGGCTACGATTCCATTTGGGTAGTAGTGGACCGCTTGACCAAGTCAGCCCACTTCATACCTGTCAAGACCAACTATAGCAGTGCCGTATTGGCAGAATTGTACATGTCTCGGATCGTTTGTCTTCATGGTGTGCCAAAGAAGATAGTGTCAGACAGAGGAACGCAGTTCACCTCTCATTTCTGGCAGCAGTTGCATGAAGCCTTGGGCACGCATCTGAATTTCAGTTCAGCTTATCATCCGCAGACAGATGGCCAGACCGAAAGGACCAATCAAATTCTTGAAGATATGTTGAGAGCCTGTGCGTTGCAAGATCAGTCCGGATGGGATAAGAGATTGCCTTATGCAGAGTTTTCCTATAACAACAGTTACCAGGCCAGTTTGAAGATGTCACCATTTCAGGCGCTCTATGGAAGGAGTTGTAGAACTCCGTTGCAATGGGATCAGCCTGGAGAAAAGCAAGTGTTTGGGCCAGACATTTTGCTTGAAGCCGAAGAGAACATCAAGATGGTTCGAGAGAATCTGAAGATAGCGCAATCGAGGCAGCGAAGCTATGCAGACACAAGAAGAAGAGAGCTGAGTTTCGAAGTCGGAGACTTTGTCTATCTGAAAGTGTCACCGATCAGAGGAGTCAGAAGATTCGGAGTGAAAGGCAAGCTAGCACCCCGCTACATTGGTCCGTATCAGATTCTTGCAAGACGTGGAGAAGTGGCCTATCAGCTCAGTTTGCCCGAGAATTTGTCTGCTGTGCATGATGTCTTTCATGTGTCTCAGTTGAAGAAGTGCTTGCGTGTGCCAGAAGAGCAGTTGCCAGTGGAAGGTCTTGAGGTCCAGGAGGATTTGACCTATGTTGAGAAGCCAGCTCAAATCCTTGAGATTGCAGACAGAGTCACCCGAAGGAAGACCATCAGAATGTGCAAAGTCAGATGGAACCATCACTCTGAGGAAGAAGCAACCTGGGAGCGTGAAGATGATCTGATGGCTAAATACCCTGAGCTCTTTGCTAGCCAACCCTGAATCTCGAGGGCGAGATTCTTTTAAGGGGGATAGGTTTGTAACGCCCTGAATTTGGGGGTAGAATTTTTTCTTCTTTTCTCTCACCAAATTCGGGCGTTACTCTCTTTTCTCTTTCCCCGTTTGCCCCTTCTTCCCAATTTCAAACCAGTATAGCGGCAGGTGTCCGTGTTATGTATAAACCAAAACCTAAGTGTCATGGGTGTTGCATCATGCCGAAGCACATTTCTTTGTCTGATGTTGAATGTTCGTCTCGTTCCGTTCCGGATTTCGGTTCGCGATTTAATTCCGTTTAGTGGTCGCGCTCGTCGTGGGTTTTCGATCCGCGAGGTGGCCCGGCCCAACCTAGCCCAGCCCAGCCGGCCCGGCCCGCCTCGGCCTGCGCGCCCCTGGCGCCCAACCCCCCCCCCCTGCGCCCCCCATCCTCTCCCTCTCCCTCATTTGGATCTCCCGCGCAACAACTTCCCTCTCCCTCTCCCACCTCTCTCTCCCCGTGGTGCCCTAGGGTTTGGAGACGGCGATCACCGGATTTTGGACCCCGAGGTGAGCTCCCCTCCCCTTCTCTTCTCTCTCTCCCTCCCCCTCCTCTTCTTCCCCACGCGCGCCCTCCCTCTCCCCTGCTCGCGCGCGCCCCTGCCCGCCCCTGCTCGCCGGCGGCGCGGCGCCCCCGCCCCTGCCCGGCCCCGCGCGGCGGCGCCCGCCCTCCCCCCGGCCGCGGCGGCGCTCGCCCGCCCCTCCCCCTCGCCCGCGCGGCGGCGCCCGTCCCCGTCCCCACCCCGGCCCGCGCGGCGGCGCCCGACCCCGTCCCCGCCCCTCGTCGGCGGCGCCTCCCGCCCGCCCTCGCCCGGCCCCGCGCGGCCCCCTGCCCGCCCCTCGGCGCGGTGGTGCCCCGGCCCCCCGCTCGGCCCCCGACCCTGCCCCTCCCCGGCGGCGCCCGCCCGCTCGGCCTCCCCGGCGGCGCTCGGCCGCTCGGCCCTCGGCCCTCGGCGCGGCTCCCCTCCCCCTCCCTCCCCGGCGGCGATCCCGCCCGCCCCCTGCCCGACCCCGGCCCCGGCGGCGCTCGGCCTCGCCCCCTGTCCCTCCCCGGCCCCGCCCCGGCTCGCCCTCGGCTCGCCCGCTCGGCCCCGGCCGGTTCAACCGCCCCCCTGGCCGGTTCAACCGCCCTGGCCCCAGCTCGCCCGCTCGTTTCCCCGTCCCGGTCTCGCCCGACCGTATTTTCGCTCGCCCGCGTTCGCGATGATTATTCGTTAATTAGCGTGTTGCATCGCGCGCTTCGCCGCGCGACGGATTTGTCTAAATTCAGATTCTATCTTGTGCTGCGTCGTGCGCTTCGTCGCGCGACGATCCATTTTGTTTCGGGTTGTTTAAGGTGTAGCGTCGCGTGTGTATTCACGCGACGTTCCACTTTGGACTCAGTTTAGTCGACGTATGCCGTCGTGCGCTTCGTCGCGCGACGCTTAACGTCTCCTCGTAACTAAGGCGAAGTGTTTTGTTGCGTGCTCGGTCGCGCGACGATTCGTTAACTTCTTAATTTGTTTTAGAGAGCTTTGTCGCGCGTCTCGCCGCGCGACCATCCTTTTATTTATCTCCACCTGCTTATAATAATTAGACATGAAACATGACTTTACTTTATGCTAAACATAGTGTCTACCTTAAATTCCTTCCATTAAGCGAGTGGCTAAATCTATAATCATGTAACGTTATCGTTTCTCGACTGTCTTTTCCTCTTTCTCTCTTAACCGTACTCGCGAGCCTGCGTAGAACGTCTGTTTACTTATTGCATTCTATTGTATGGTGTACTGTTCTTTTGTATTAAATATGTGGATGTATGTATGTTTGCGCTCGCATAGAGAACGATCCAGTTGAAGAGCCCGAGGAACCCGCAGGAGAAGCCCCTGAGCAGCAGTCGTTTGGTGGAGGCAAGTGTCCCTTGACCTATCTATGTCCTATTCATTCTTTAATTCACCTCCCGCTTACATATTTATGCCTAAGGATTGACTAGCTTTTGTTATCCCTGTCCTTGATTACCTATTTGGGTTGGATTATTACTGTTTAGCTTTATGCTATTGCTCAACTCTAATCAATGAACATGATGAGATTATCTATGATACGCTGTTTTCCCTTCTCTTATGATGATGTTGTACTTGTGACCTTCAAGGGGGCTCGAGCGGTTTCTCGAGTGCCTCTCCGTAAGGACCTGTTCTATGGATGACCGCCCGGGAAAACAGTGCAACCATGAGGGTGGAATGGGATGCCCTTAGCTGAATAATTAGAGGATCCGGGGTGTAGTTCACTTAGCCGTCGTGCCGTCAATGGGGCTCGGTGTATGCGACTCGCTCTGCCAAGTTTGGGTTCGCCCCTTGGGGAGGAGTGCGGTGCATTTAGGAAACCTAACGGGTGGCTACAGCCCCGGGGAATCTTTGTAAAGGCTACGTAGTGATGCCCTGCTAGGCCACCTAGGTAGTGGTCAATGGGGAGTAGCTCTCTCCGGGCAGAATGGGAATCACGGCTTGTGGGTAAAGTGCACAACCTCTGCAGAGTGTTTGAAAACTGATATATCAGCCGTGCTCGCGGTTATGAGCGGCCAAGGGAGCTCCAGTGATTAGTGGTACTTGATCAGAGACATTGTGGTACAGGTGGCAATGAGATTGATGGTTTTGGTTATGACTATGGTGCTGGTAAGTGGTATTCTTTCCGTTTGGAAAGGGTACATCGGGTTAATAACTTGGGTTAATGCTAAAACTTGGCTTTCTACTAGTAAATAATAATCTGACCAACTAAAAGCAACTGCTTGACTTATCCCCACATAAAGCTAGTCCACTACAGCCAAACAGGATACTTGCTGAGTATGTTGATGTGTACTCACCCTTGCTCTACACACCAAACCCCCCCCAGGTTGTCAGCATTGCAACCACTGCTCAGGCGAAGATGAAGCTGTGGAAGGAGACTTCCAGGAGTTCCAAGACTACGACGAGTTCTAGGTGTGGGTTAGCGGCAACCCCCAGTCGGCTGCCTGTGAAGGCCGCAGTTATCTACGTTTCTTTTCCGCACTTTGATTTATTGTAAGAACTATATGGACGTCTCAGACGTATGATGTAATCGACTATTTCCCTTATTAATACTATTTTGAGCATTGTGTGATGATGTCCATATTATGTAACTGCTGTGTACGTGAATAACTGATCCTGGCACGTACATGGTTCGCATTCGGTTTGCCTTCTAAAACCGGGTGTGACAGAGGTCGTTCAGGACGAGCATGCACGCATTCTTAAATAAACAAATAGATAATTGAGTAAAGACTTAAATACAAAATGATGACCAACTAAGTACCCCAGTACCATTTTTATAATTAGAGAGAGGTTGAGTCGTATTTCCTTTTTCTTTTTATAATTCTTTTTCTTTTACTTACGCTTAACCGTACACAGATGACTTCCCACGGATCCTCAGACGACAAGAATGCACTGTCCCACACTGACGGGCTTGCACGAGAGGGCTTTCCCCGCTTTTTGTGGGAGGTACTTCAGGGGGCCGGATACACGACACCTCCTCAGTACGCGGTGCAGCAGTTCGAGAAGCACCGAGTGCCCCGCTGTAGGGTGAGGATGACCCTGGAGCCTCATCCCCTGCAGCCAGGCTGGCGTTCACTGGACTCTGAATCCTTTGGATACCGGGCTGAGGACACGATTGAGGCGATTGCTCTGCACGGGTTGACCACTTTCTGCGGATTCCATCCCTTGGAGCTGTCTACCCACCCCATTGGCTTGTTCCCCGCGGAAAGGGAGGACGACCTAATGTGGAAGGATCAGGTGGAGCATGCCAAGGACATCTAGGCTATCTACCCGGGGCAGACTGCTCACTTGACCGTGCGGTGCATGAATGCCCTGTACCGTCTGCAAGTGATGCGTGGTGAAGCAATGTCCCATCTGATGGCACTGTTGGAGGCAACAAAGATCACCCTGGACAATAGAGAGGAGCTTGTAGTTGATTTGTCCACTGAGATGGTGGAAAAGGACTTGCAGGTGGAACAACTGTCAAATGAGATCCAAGAGTTGGAGGAATTAGTGGGAACCAGGGAGAACACCATCGAGGTTCTTGAGGATCAGCTTATTAACACCCAGCAGCAGCTTGCCGAGGCTAATGAGCACCTGGATATGCATCACCAGGAGATCCAGGATATGGAGGCCAACGAGGACGTCGACATTGAGGGAGGAGAGGAGCCTGCCTCCAGCTTGGACACTGCTGGCTCAGGGAGACCACCTTCCCCCGAGTCGAGTGTTGCCTCGTTCGCCCACTCGGTATCAGGAGTAGGGTTAGAAGTCGGTGATGGTAGGACTCCTCACAGCTAGCTTAGCTTTTGCACCCTTGGGGTACTAGGCTAGATAGAGTTGGGTCTTTTGGGGCTGTTGATGTAATCATGATGAACTCTTTTGGAAGCATGGTTGATGGATGATGTTAGTCTTAATTTGGGGAAGAAAAGTTTATGCCCTGTGAAATCCCTTATGTTTTTGCAAGAATCTATCACTTCGCCTTTTGACTCTTCTTCACGATTGAACCTTGAATCTTAAAAATGTGTTATTGAGAATATATGTGATTTTTCAGATGGCCGGGAGAGCGTGTCGCGGTCAGAATGAGCGCGTTCCTCCACCGCCGCCACCGCCTCCCACTCTGCAGGAGCTAATGGCTCAGCAGAATGAGATCTTGAGGCAGCTAGCTCAGCGTCAGCCACCACCTCAGCACTATGGTGGTCGAGATCATCAGCGTCACCCCGCGGCAGCTACCTACCAGGAGTTCCTCAATACCCATCCTCCATTATTCACCAGGGCAGAGGACCCACTTGATGCTGATGTATGGTTGAGAGTAGTGGAATCCAAATGCCCGCTACTCCATGGAGTTTTCTCAGAGGTCACTAAGGTCAGGTTCGCCACCCACCAGCTTCGCGGACCCGCAAGGACTTGGTGGGACCATTTTCTTGCTATGCAGCCAGATGACCGAGAGGTGGAATGGAGAGAGTTCAAGGCAGCTTTCAGGGGCACCATATACCAGCCGGAATTATGGACCGAAAGCTCAACGAGTTTCTGGCACTCACTCAGGGCAACAGGACAGTGTTGCAGTATGCTCAGGCTTTTAATGACCTGTGCCAGTATGCTAGATATCATGCAGACACAGACGAGAAGAAGAGAGACAGGTTCAGGAGGGGGCTCAGCACTAAGCTCCGTGACCATCTCAACACCGTCAGGGCCAACAGCTATAATGAGTTGGTCAACATGGCCATCTCCCAGGAGGACTGTATCACAGCTCGTCAGGCAGAAAAGAAAAGGAAGATCCCTGTGGCAGGACCTTCAGCTCAGCCACAACGTTTCAGGATTGTGTCTGACACCCAGAGCAGGGGACCTCAGCAACAGCAAGGGCGTTGGGTGATCCGACCACAGCAGCAGCAGCAGTAGGCACCCAACTGCACCCAGTTTCCAGCTCAGAGGAACAATCAACAGCAGCAGCAGTATCGCCAGGCAAATGACAACAGGTGTTTCACATGCGGCAACACCGGACATTATGCCAAGAATTGCCCCAGGAACCAGCAGAGACAGGAGCAGAATGTTAATCAGAATCAAGGCAAGAGACAGAAGGTGCAAGTGAGGCAGGGCAGGCTGAACTTCACCACCATGGCTGATATTCCAGAGGGAGCACCCATCATGACTGGTATCTTTACAGTTTTGAATTATCCTGCTATTATTCTTTTTGATTCTGGTGCATCGCATAGTTTTATCAGTGCCAAATTTAGTGCCAAGTGTCAGTTACCTTTTCACCACACCAATGGGGGTATCACAATTTCGACACCAGGAGGCAGGGTTGCCACCTATCAAGTCAACAGGCAAGTGCCTATAAAATTTGGTAGTCTTGTGATTAGAACCACCCTTCTCATCTTAGGATTGGATAGCGTGGATATTATATTAGGAACTGACTGGTTGGCCAGGCATCAGGCAGTATTGGATATTGCAGCGAGGGCCATTGAAATTCACTCCCCTGCTTATGGCGAGACTGTTTTATATTTGCCTGATCAAGGTTGTACCCGTTCTTGTGCTTTCGTTATGATAGAATCCCCAGTGGAAAAGATCCCAGTGGTTTGTGACTACCCAGATGTATTTCTGGATGAATTGCTAGGAATGCCACCTGACAGAGACATTGAGTTCGCCATTGAATTGCAGCCCGGGACTGCTCCTATCTCCAAGAGACCCTATAGGATGCCTCCCGCGGAATTGGCAGAATTGAAAAAGCAACTGCAGGAATTGTTGGACAAGGGGTTCCCCATCTCTCTATTTATTTATCGTTAGTTTTATTCCGCTGCACTCGAACAATGATGACTACTTTTGCAAAACTCCGATGGTGATGTAATAATTTAATACTCTTATATGCATGGTTTTATGCTTTATTGTATTTGCTCTGTGACTCACCATCGAGTGAGATTGTGGTACTTGATCCTGTCAGTGGCCTTGTCGGACTAGATTCGAGGGATTGACGGGTTATTCCCATTTAAGTGTGGTCTAGCCTCTAAGGTGGGACTTAGGCACTTAAGTTGGAATAATTCGGGCAGTTCCGCCACACGTTCCGCCACCCGGCCGGAGAATTTCCTCTCCGACAGATCCAATGATCATTTTGAATACCACTGTCTTTTTCTTTAGAGTCCTTTTCCCGTTTGCGAGGAATCTCCACAAGTTGGAGCCTCTCGCCCTTACAATATTGATCACAAGAGAAGCACAAGAGTAAGGTAGGGAAAGCAACATACAAGACTCAAATTGCAGCAAACACACGCACACAAGCCAAGACGTGAGCACAAAACACAGTGCAGGGAGTTCACAACTCAAATGGTGCTCAGATATCTAACACAGTGATTTAAATGCGTGGCGGCGGAGTCTAGGCGTCTTAGAATGATCCGAGAATGCTTGGTGTAGTGCTCCATGCGCCTAGGGGTCCCTTTTATAGCCCCAAGGCAGCTAGGAGCCGTTGGAGATCAAATAGGAAGGCAATTCTTGCCTTTTGTCGGGTGGTGCACCGAACGGTCGGTGCACCACCGGACATGAACAGTTCATGTCTGGTGCTCGATCTCCTTCCTTTTCTCGCGAAGCCGACCGTTGCGCCCTCGGCCCTCTTGGCGCACCGGACACTGTCCGGTGCGACCAAGTGATCGTTGGCCCAGGCCACGCGTCGCCCGCTGATTGCGCTGCCGACCGTTGGCTGTGGGCACTGTTGGCTCACCGGACAGTCTGGTGCATACCGGACAGTCCGGTGAAATATAGCCGTGGCGCCTTTGCTTTTTTCCCGAGAGCGACGAGTTCGTCGCCGGGCCAGCCTGGGCACCGAACATTATCCGGTGCACCAAAGGCTGGTGTTGGTTTTGCTGAACTTAGCCAAAACTTCTCCTTGATTATTGATTTTGTGCTTCTCAACCACTTAGCACATATTAACTTAAAACCATGTGTTGGACATCTAATTACCAAAACATTTATAGAAATGGCCCAAGGGCACATTTCCCTTTTAGTAACATCGACGTCAATAATGATGATGCTAAGGTAAGGGTCTATTTTCTGAATTGAAACTGAAAAGGCATATTTATGAGAAACTTTTGTAAAAAAGCTAAAACACCAAAAAGACGACCACCTTGCCTCTACTCGTAGCAATACATACAATAAATCAAATAATGAATATGCTAACATTACACCAAAGCATATGAACAAACTGTGTAAGAATATTCTATGCATCGCTACGAGATCGTAGGTTCGAGAACCACAAAATTCGGAGTTAAAACACCAAAGTTATGAATTTTCTGAGTTTCTAAGTATTTCATTATTAATTTTACAATTAAAAACGTTTTCCAGATATTTTCCATAAATTTCCTAATTTATTTTATTTGTTTTTCTATGAAGAAGGACAACGAGTGCTAAATCCTAGGAACTCGAGGCTTTCTCTGCAAATTGTTAGGACTTAGATTCAATAATCTAATACTACACTGAACTGTGGATTATTCTAAAAATAGATCAGGGACTCTTTCGTAAGTGTATGCGGTCGAAGGGGTATAGGTATATCAGCGTCATTCGATCTGAATCGACAACATCGATTAAACGTTTCTCAGCTTGAACCGGTACGCGATGACCGCCCTAGGATCGAGGATGAACAACCACGATTTAATGAAGTGGGATTCGATCAGAACCACCCGATCTGATCCAGTGACCCGGATTGAAACGTGCGAAGGGTGATTCTACGTCTAATAACAGTCACATGTGCTCGGATCAACACTCCACACAGCTCCCACGCTTCGGGGCTGTGGTGCCCGATTCCCAAAGTCAACTAGGTGATAAATGATGCAGGTGCTAAGGCGAAATCGATATGGGTGCTCTTACCGAGGATTACATCGCGTCGTCCTCCGCCCATCGAGAAGTGCGTTCCGCAGTGGCGCTCCCGTCACCGGCGACGAATTGCCATGGCTCTGTGGTCCCGCACACTCCACTGCTTCCCCGAGCACGCACCATACACCTGACAGAACGCCTTCAGTCACATTGGGGATTCTGGATGGTGGCGGAGGCGAATGATGTCGACGACGGCTATCCTTCTCCCTTTCTCCCTCTCTGATCCTCACCGAAGGTGCTCTCCAATTGGGTCGTCGCGATGGTTCGATTTGATGGATGAGGAGGTGGTTCAGGGCTTATATATACACCCTGCGAGGCGAATCGGATAATAACCAGCCGATCACAACCGGCCGCGCGGATCCTGGGTTTGCTGTAATCGCCCAGCGATGGACTTCGATGAGGATGACGTACCTGGCGCGCTGGTCCCTCATGTAAGCGAAGCAAGGACGCGATCGTAGTCTCCCATCGCGTGTCGCTGGCTAAGTAGGCTCACGAGTCAAGCATGCACGATAGGAGAGGATTACGATCCAGCCCTAGCTATCGGTGCACGGGAGAGAGTGGTCGGCAGGGCTGAGGGACTAGCGGGTGGGGTCCACGCCCACCACCGGTAGCTGAGCTGGGTTGAATGGGCCACGCAGGAAGTTGGGTAGTTGGACCAAGAGAGGGAAATTCGGTCCAGAGGCACATTTCTTCCTTCTTTTTCTATTTTATTTTCTATTTTCAGATTTCATTATCTTATTTTTAACTCAAATTTGCTTTTGAATTTCAAACTTTTAAAATCTAATGCACGGACAATAATAAAACTCCAGCATGCATAGTCTTTTATTATTCTTTTAAGTCAATGCTTCAACTACGCAATGTACACAAAATTTATATTTAAAGAAAATATAGTCTAGTTAAAAGTGTGTTCAAAATTCAATAATTTATCACTTATTTGTGTTAAAGGTAAATAAAATCTTTAATAAGAGATCGTTTAACTTATTTCTTTTAAAGATTATGTTTAAATATATAATTTAACAAGGATACAAAGGATCTTTTCATTTGACTTTTTATTATAAAATATATTTATTTTAGGGGATACAACTTTAAGGGTAAGAAACGTTTCATTAAAAGGTATTCTAACTCCAAACCTTTGGAGAATTTTACCAAATTTCCAAGTTAAGTTTTTGAGGTGTTACAATGAGAAAAACAGTGGTGTCGTAGAAACATAAGTATCAATAGATGATGCTCAAATGGACAGCGATGTTTCACTGGCTACACCAATCTATTGATGGTGGACTCGCAGGCAAATGCCTGCCAGGCAACTCATCCTGGCCCCAGGCGTAGGAAATCCAACGCTTGGTGCCTGGGCCAGGCAACTTTTTGTGGCCACCATCCAAACAAGCCCTCAATTTCCTTTTCAACTTGTAGAATTTGTTTAAATATTGATTTTTTTTCTTTTTCAACTTTTCCTTTGCCTTTGCAGGGACCTAAAAACATTGATGATATGACCATTTGATACTTCCTCTAGAAGCCCAATTGTTGCTACATGGGAAGGCTATTTTGTTATTTTGGGGTGAACGTGGTTTACACTTGGTCACTTGCTAAAATTATTTGGTTAAACTGTGCAAATTGATGTCTGTGATATTGGCCGTTTACTGAGGTTATTTTGGTTGTTTGGAGCATGAACGCTATACAAAATATTTAAGGCCCTATTTGGATGCTTAGAATTGAATTTCATTCTAATAATCCTAATTTAGACACACATCAATTAAGAAAATACGGTTTTATACGGAATATATTTGTGTACTATTGTTAACCATATAGAGAAGATATGTATATGCTACATTTCTACTATAGGAGAGCGACCCTAAGAATGACATAACCTTACTTCAAAAAAAAAGAATGACATAACCTAGAGATACATAAATATATAAATCAATTTCCATCCCTCCACTCTATAATTTATGATAGTCTTATTTCACCGAATCTGGGCTTTATTTGGGCTATGATCTTCCTTTGGACTAACAACTGCTATACGTGGAGAAAGTTGAGAGGAGCAGCAGCCACTAGATGTGAATTGAGTGGCATCCGGAAGGCAAAAGTCACCCGTGACTTTTCTTCAGAAAGTCACGAAATCTGAACCGGAAGCCAATACCAGGAAGAACCTGAACTAGTTATTTGTAGTACGAACTATACTAGCTAAGTATAAAAGCTTCAAGAGATCGACACCGGTTCCTCGAAATCGCCTGTAGATTAGCCTCGCTGTTCTGTAGATGGGAACGAAGCCTCCAGAACCGTGTGGGGCTCGGGGTTGGGAGGACCAATGAGATTTTTTTTTCTAGAATCTGTTTGGGTAGCTCCCTTAACTTTGGGTTCATATAAAATAGTTTCATTTTACAAGAACATCGACAGCCTGCAGCGGCAGTGGTTGTAAATTTCAGCCGAACATGCCATTGTTTCCAACAATATCAAGGTGCAAAACTTTTGCGATGTATAAAATGGCAGAAATACCAGAACGGCGTCTGTCACCCTGAAAATTTGACAGAACCTGATGCGTACAGTGATTTCATTGGTTGGGAGAAAGGGGTGTTGCATGAACTCATCCTTTTGTAAGCATCTGACATTCTGATACAAGTGTAGCACCGTCTATAACTAGTGAGAAGGCTTTCGAAGCTTCTCTATGTTTTCTGAGCAAAACTAGCATTCTGAGAACCCCCCCCCCCCCCCCCCCCCCCCCCCAATGAATTGTGTAGTCGCGAACTCTATTCTCGAAGATGCTCGGCCCTAGATATCAGCCACATAAAGATTTGTACAATGTCATCTTCATCCATGAACATTTGCCAAAATTAGGCTCAATACTAACAGAAGACAAGCTTTTCGCTTTGCATTGTATGCATCTGATATGCTGAAGCCTAAAATCAATTGTCTCTCGACTCTTTTGGAAGTATCTCACGTCTCCACAACCTTAAAGGGAATCTTCGACCTGCAAACAAGCAAACTCAGATTCTGCTGGCTAAAACAGCAGCTGCTGTAGTATTTGTATAGGGAACATACCTCGTGGGCTTCTCCTTGAGAAGAATTTCAAAACCTCATCAATCAAAATTACCTAACAATTAGATGAAATTAGTCTGGAGAAACATTTGTTTTGAAAGATCTGGAATGATGTTAAGAGGAAAAGATACAAGAACACGACAAATGGTCGTGTCGTAAAACAATGCTATAAGCAAAACACATACTCGCTCTGGTCACACAGACATGCCATTCAGGACAATATTTGGTCAAACCTTAAAACTACAAACGTCAATGACTTCTAAATTATTTAGTTTTAAACCATGTAAGTTATTTGTGTGCATTCATATCCAAATTTACTTGCAACATCTCATAAAGAAGGATTTTAAGAATAAGTCTAGAAGAAATTACTGGTCAAAAAGATACACATTGAAGACTGCCCAAAGTCGAATGTGACAAGTATTTTTGACCGGAGAGAGTATCACCACAATTAATTGCATAACAAGTCAAGGTAGAAAGAGTACTAACAGGGAAGGATAGATAAAGAACAATTTTCCACTCAACCCACGACAATGGAGAGACCTGCATAAGTATATCACAGTTTATCCGATTTATTTTAACATAAATAAGATCAAAGAACCACTGAAGAACAAAGAAAAATTACTTACAGAGAAAAGGGCTGATAGTGGTTCAATGTACAGGACTGCTACATGAAGAAGCATGGTCAGAATAATAGACCCAACAAGCCACAGGTTACTCCATGGATGAATGACACTGCATGAGTGAAGCTACATTACTACAGATGTATTTTCGTACATGACATGATAGCCTTTTCAGAGAACTGTTATTCTCAAGCTCACAGAATGGGAGGGCCAAGACAAAACAAGCAGAATTTCATGCACCACAGGACATAAAAAAATCTAGATTTTGAAGAATGTCTACTTCCAATATCATAATTCAAATCACAAAAAAGTGAGGTACATTTTTCTGGCTCTGTGAAGATAAAAAACCTATGTCCTAAGTTTCAGTGTTCATGGGTGATGTAGAAAACATTGTATTCGAGGACAATGGTTGTGTGAGTACCTTAGATTGGATACATACGAGAATCTTTTACAAGTGAAAAGACAAGATGAACGAGGCACAAACACAAATAGTGGATGCAAACTGGCAATCTCTTATCTACAACCAAACTCAGGTGAATTTCAGGATCTTCAAACTTTTCAAATTTTAAGTATTAATATCTTTACTATTTTATTATAAATATATTCCTCCCTGAATTGTTATAGTATGGTATTACCTCCTTACTGGTTTAAATATAACACCACATAAATTAATTGCCATAGTGGCATTCTGGAAGCTCTCAGTGCCCAAAGCATCAACAAATTGTTACTGGAAGCAGCACCTTTTACAGCCTTACAGGTTACACCATTAACAGAAACCTTAAAACATAGTGGCAGTAATGAAGAACAAAGAGTTCTTACAGCAGAGATTGGTTTTCACTTAGGTTATTCAAGGCATTAAACATCTCAACGACAACAAGCACAGTCATTGAAACAGTTGATGGATGACGATCCTCAAATATACTGCAAGAATATGAAGTCTGCCTTGTAGAACATGAATCAAAGTTGACCTGCAAGGGTAAGAGAGAAGTTTGGAGTGTATAGAATAAGTAATGCATATTAGGTACCAGAAAAAATATAAATTAGACCATGAACTCATTCAGCAACCATGCAGAAAACATAATATGTAGAAAGATCAACGAACATCAGTCTGTATAGACTGAAACATAGTTGACCTATGAACACATGCAAACTAACTGCCATTCTGTGGTACTATTGCAGCGTGAGCCTATCCCGGTTGTTAACTAGGATCTTCGTTGTGAGTAATTTATTTTATTTCAAAATATGATACCTGGGTAAAGCCAATTCGCTGAACAACCATCAACTGATACATCAGAGACTATACAGGACTACCATGTTGAAGTACAAAGTTTTATTGGATTGTTGAGGATAACACTCACAGCAGGCCATGGAACAATAGTTCCAGTAAATACACACTGGCACCAATGGAAAAAAGGAAAACAACTCCAAATTCTCAACATACCAATTCAGAATATGGTAATTTAGGGCCATTATCAGAATAAACGAACCACCAAACAAAACCCGCTATAGTAGCAAGACCAACATAAGCTGCATTAGCAAATACAGAAGACAACAAACAAACGTGAGTCAAGAGACACTACACTTATCAGTAGGAATATATTGAATAATAAGTAGATAGAAGAAATGAACCTCCAATGACCAAATAACGGAAAAAGAGCCATCCACTAACCACAGCTTCATTAACCTGGGATGCAACAGAAAAGGACAATTGTTTAATATCTGAGATAGCAATTAGAAAATTAAACCACAGTAATTTTACTTGAAATCTGCATAAAAGCTTCTCCTATCCCATACGGTGTCAATATGATTCAGTTGCCTTGGCTGCCCAGATTTTAGGATGTGCCTCCAAAAAAATTCCAACCACTTATCTTGGCCTTCCTTTGAGTTTCAGGAGGCTGTCTGCTGGCAGTTTGCTGCCTTGGATCCAGAAAATTGCTGATAAGCTTCCTCATTGGAAAGCTGACCTTTTGAATCTGTCTAGGAGAATCACCCTTGTCAAGGCTGTGCTCTCTGCCATTCCAGTATATCTTCTTACTGCGCTCAATGTTCCTAAATGGAGTATCAAGGCCATTGACAAAATTAGGAGGAACTTTTTATGGAAGGGCCGAAGGGAGGCGAGAGGAGGTTGTTGTCTCATTGCTTGGGATAAAATTGCTAGGCCATTGGAATTGGGAGGCGTTGGCATTCCTAATCTCCTCACCATGAGCTGGGCTTTACAAATGAGATGGCTATGGCTTCAAAAGACAGACCAACCCTTCCAAACCGTGGGCTGGCATAGAACTCAACAATTCTTCAAAAGCTAGAGCCTTATTTTAGACTGATGTGCCTACAGATATTGGTAATAGGGTCACGACCATTTTCTGGAAAGATAAGTGGATTCATGGGTGTTCTGTGGTTGAGGTAGCTCCTTCAGTTGCTGCTGCAGTCCCTAAGAAGTTTCAGACCATTCGGACTGTTCAACAGGCCCTCCCTTCCTCCACTTGGGTGCAGGATATCAAGGGGAATCTCTCTTGCTGGTCTAGAGGAATTCTTACAGCTTTGGGACTTGTTAGAAGACTTTAAATTGCATGATAGGCCCCGACAGGCATGTGTGGAGGTTCTCTAACTCTGGGATGTTTTCCTCAAAGTCTGCGTACAGAGTCTTTTTCACTGGTGTTGTTTCCTTTGAGCCATGGAAAGGGATCTGGAGGAGCTGGGCTGCGCCTAAGTGTAAGACTTTCATTTGGCTTGCTATGAACAAGTGTTGGACAGCTGACAGACTAAAAAAGAGAGGGCTTGTCTTCCCTGTGAGCTGTGTCCTTTGTGATCAAGATGATGAAACAGTGCAACATATTCTCTCTAATTGTGTTTTTGCAAGACAATTCTGGCACTCTATCATCTCCCTTATTGGCCTTGCTGCTGTTGTTCCCAAATATAGCGATGTTTGCTTTGATGACTGGTGGAGAGAGGCCTCCTCCAAAATCGTCAAGGGGAAAAGTAAGGGATTTAACAGTTTAGTTATCCTTGGTGCTTGGAGTCTTTGGAAACATAGAATCAGATGTGTCTTTGATGGGGCTCGCCCTTCCATGAACACTCTAGTGGATGGGTTCAAGGAGGAGCTACACCTTGGCAGGTGCAAAAAATATGCAACCCTTTTTGATCCCGGTTGAAGGAGGGGGTCTCGAGGGGCCGGTGTGTTCAGGTGGTTGTAAGCGGCCTGGGTGTGCCTTGTGTATGTGTGTGTTAGAGGGTGTGTGTTTTGGGTGTGTTTCTTGTTTTCTTGTCTGGGCTCTAGCCCTTCTTTCTTCTCCTATTAATATAATGATACGCAGCTCTCCTGTGTATTTGAGAAAAAAAACTTACTTGAAATCACATGCCTAGCAATTCCTAGCCATTAATATAAACTCATGCATGTGGCAATCATCTAATTTGATATGTAGTCATCAAGAGCAAGTGGTTAGCAAATCTAGCCTCATGTATACAAGGATTTTGCTTAATGCAATATCCCAAAGATATATATAGCAGTATTCTTGTAGCCAAGTAATTTCAAGTGCAAATAAAAAGGCTCAGCAAGTCTGTTATACTGCAGCTCAGTTGACTAATCGAGTACCAACAAAATATGTGTTAATGCATAGTTTTAACAAAAGTTTAAGCAAAAGAAACCAACAGAAATCATAGATAGCTATTGATACTCAGATAGTCAGGTGCACAACCAAATGTGTAGTTGTTTATTACCTTTCGAGGCTTGACTGACATGATGTTGCCATCAGGCTTATTGAAACCAATTGCAGTTGCAGGTAATCCATCAGTAACAAGGTTCACCCAGAGTAGCTGGACCTGCAAATCAATGATGAAAAGGGTAAGCATAATTCACGTCCATAAATAAAAACAAGAGATACAAGTATACACTCACAGGTATAAGTGTGTCAGGCATCCCAAGCACTGCCGCCACAAAAATACAAACCACCTCCCCAATATTTGATGAGATCATGTATCGGATAAACTGCTTGGTGTTATTATATATGGCCCTTCCCTCCGCAACAGCCTATAAACAAATTGTAGAATAGGATTTGAATAAAGATCATCAACTGAAAATAAGAACTGATTGTTCTCATTATTTGTATATCATGCAATGAGAAATAATCTTACTGCAACAATCGTGGCAAAGTTGTCATCCGCCAAAACCATGTCTGAAGCACTCTGAGTTAGAGAAACATTACAAGTGCATTCAGTGATTAAATACATGAAACAACCATTATGGATAATTGGTCATCTAAGAAAGGGCAAGATTGATAATACGGAGCTTCACTCAGTTGACATTTGCTGATACACACAGCACGAAGACTATTTATATAGACTCAGCAAGATATTCATCACAAGTTGAATAAATACAGAAATGATTTCATTAACTGGTGCAAATGTCTTTCGACAGGAGAGCATGCAGGATCAGCTCTTACGAGCACATGACTGAGGTAGAGCCAATACCCCATGAGATTTTTTTCCCGAATACGTAGGAGTGTTGTGCATCATTATATTAAGAATAAAAGGAGGTAAACAACCCCAAGAACAAACAAAAACAAAACAGACCCACACCCACACACTCACGCACACACCCTAAGCCAAACAAACACTAGTGGGTCACTGGTTACAATATGAACAAGAAAACACAATCAACCTGGCTGATCCAAAGCTTGGAGAAAAGGCAATACTTTTGCTCCAGCCAAAGACCACATGACAGCCTCCTCCTTAGCCAATAAAGCCTCCCTATCTCACTCCATATTTCAAACTTCACTATGTAAGCAGTACAGTCTAACAATACAATGTTTTGCATGCCCATATACACGGTCTGCTGGAGATGACCTAAAAGCTACATGAATACCCCACAAGATTCATATAAAGCTATAGTCTGCTGTACAAGCTCCTTCCCTGAGTCGGTACAGTCAAGACTGGCTGGTTGAGACAGCTTTCGATGCCATTTGGGTCTTACTGGCAGTTTTTATCTCCAAAAGAATGGGACGCATTTTTTGTGAGTCTTGTAAAAGATTGGATTCTTCCTGCAAAATTTCTCTATGAACCCCCTGATGTATGCCAGGCGCCCTTGAAAGTAACACAGCTCCTCAAGGTATTGAGGATGCATTTAGAGTATGGCCTTGATTTTACTCAGGTCGATTTCTAAGTTAGTTGGCTAGATAAAATGGCTCAAATTTTTGTGTCTAAATCATACTAGTCATGGACTCATGGTAGTGCATTAGGAACCAGTTTTACAACAAAGGGGGGAAGGGGCTTATTTTACTTCTTAATACCTTAGCAACTGCAGTTCCTGATCCCATTGCTATTCCTATATCCGCTTTCTTTAGAGCAGGTGCATCATTGACACCATCTCCAGTCATAGCAACCTTGCACGTGGAAATGAAATACAGCTTAGTATATGGAAACAGATAATGGTTGGAGTTTGCCATGTCGTTACTGGGATAAAATAATTGGCCATTAAAGTAAATTTGGCATATTGACTATAATGATAGCTAAGGAACAGTGTCTGAGCTACATAAAAAGACCCATGCAATATTTAAAATAAAACCTAATGATAAAAGTGTCCTTCAAAAAATACATGCCACCAATTTTAGTTCGGTACCATGCTCTGATCCCATCATTGATAACTAAAGAACGACATGGTGGTTTGATGATAGCTATCATATATGATTGTTAACTTACCACTTCATTATGTGCTTGCAAGGCTTCAACAAGCATCTTCTTATGGGAAGGTTCCACTCTGCACAATCCAGTACAAATTATCAGGTTAGTGAGGGTGAGAACAATCGAAAGAACGGAGAACACCACTATGTGATATCATATTTCAATATGGTACCATTACATTATTTTAGAACAAATTTCAACATCAATTATAAGTGACTGCCCCATGTTGTTTATGTGCAGAAACATCCAAATCCAACTCAGTGTTGAGGCTGCTGCTAGGCCTCATTTTTCATATTCAAAGGCAGTTCTGGCATGTTTATGATGGCCAGCAAAGTAAGAATTGAAGATATTTTGCTCAGGAAGTCGAAATTGAGAAATAAAATCCTCTTCAATCAGAAATAATGAAATTCTGAATTGAAAAGGATATTTATTTTCTCACAGCCTATACAATGGTAAGCAAACTATAATGTACAGTACAAGAAGTAGCCTCTTGTTCCCATTTTTAACCAGAAACTTTTCAATTACATTATGTTCTGATTCCTTGAAACAAATACTACCTATGCATATGACCATTAACAAGCTACAAGAGAAACTTGATCTATTTCATACCTTGTAGACACTGTTAAGGCCCATATTAGCTGTGACTATATATATTCTACCAAGTCCTAAGGACTAATTGCTCTCTCTAATCCAAGGTTAGTGACATGGTACCAAAGGAGGTTAGGGTTAGGGCCTAATCTCCACATTTTTTCCCTCCTGCCGCCATCGCGGCCAACTTTCTCAGTCCGCCGTCACGGCCTTCTCTCCGGCCTCGTCAGGCCCCCCTCACCCGCCGGCACTACGAGCCACGTTGCAGCCGTCTTTCATGCCGGATCCGCACTGCAGGCCGCGCCGCCATCGTCTTCCGTGCCGGATCCACACCCTTTCGCTGGATCCGCGACGTCATGCGCCTTTCCGCGCCGGATCCGCCTAGACCATTCGACGTCGTCGTCTTCTGCCCTGGATCCGCGCCATCGTCCGCCATCTGCACGCCGGGTCCGTCCGCGTGGATCCTGTCGCGTCGGATCCGCCTGGACGCCTGTGTTCTGCGTCGTTCACCCTTTGTCGTCCGCACAGCATCACTCCGTCCGTGCAAGACCTGTCCTCCTGGGATCCGCCCGTCTCCAACTAGCGTCATCTCTGGTCAGGACCTATCCCGCGCAAACTGTTGGCCAGATCCGCTCGAGGCTGACCAGATTCAGGTCCATCCGCAGTGGTGCTTCCATTATTCATAGGCCTGCATCCTTTGTACGTCACATCAACTGATCATCATGTCAGTCAATGATATTGTGGTTAGTATCATCCTTGATGGTCAGAATTATCCAGAGTGGGCTTTCTGTGTTCAGACTGCTCTACGTGGTCATGGTATGCTTTTTCACTTAACTGAAGATCCTCCTGCTTTACGTGAGGATCGTAGCAATGCCGCAGACGTTAAAAGTTGGCAGATGAATGATGGCAAGGTGATGGCTGCCATGGTTAATAGCACTAAACCATCCATGATTATGAGCTTGTCCAAGTTCACCACTGCTAAAGCTATTTGGTAAAATCTGAAGGGCCGGTTTGTTCAAGGCAGTGGTGCTCTCTTACACACTATTATGCAGCAAACACGTGTTATTAAGCATAATGAAATGACTATTGATGAGTACTATTCTGCTTTTGATCGTTTGATGAGTTCTTTGCTATCTATGGTGCCAGCCTGTGCAACTAATCCATGTCCTTTACATACAGATTTGTTATGGGGGTTCGGGTTGGATATGACTCTCTTTGTGCACGATTGCTTCACAATTCTGATACTCTCACAATGACAAAGGCATTGTCTGATCTACTTACCGAAGAGACTCGCCTCAAAGCCTTGTCTTCTGCTACTGGTTCTAGCACTCACAGTGTGTTGGCTGCTACTCAAAAGTCCTATGTAGCAAGAAGTTATTCCTCAGTACCTTGTGAGCATTACAAGAATACTCATCGGTCTGAAAATTGTTTTGTTAAATTTCCAGAGAAGTTGGCTGATTTCCGTGCACGACGGTCAGCTCGTGGTCGTGGCATAGGTTCTGCACCTAGAGGTTCAGTTGCTATTGCTTCTACTTCACCAGCTACAACCTCCTCATCGTCTTGGGCTCTTGACTCAGGAGCCTCCTTTCATGTGACATCTGATCAGTCACAGTTAGTCTCTTCTTCACCCGTTACAGAAGATGCCTCTGTTCAGTGTTCAGATTGCACATGGTACTTTATGCCATATAACCCACAAGGGTTCTTTTTGCACTCCTCAGTTTACTGTTCCTAATATATTTTTTGTTCCTGAGTTGTCTATGAATCTTCTCTCGAATAAATTACAGACCAAAATTGTTTTGTTGGATTTGATGACTCATCTTGTTTTGTATAGGATCGTCGCACAGTGGCTGTGATTGGGACTTGTCGTCGCCGTAGCACTGCTCATCGCCTCTACATCCTCGATAGCTTGCACCTTCCTTCATCCACTTCATCATCTTTGGCTCGTGTGCTTTCTGTAGTTTCAATCCATGCTGCCTCTTTTGCCCAATGGCATCACCATCTAGGTCATTTGTGTGGCTCGCGTCTGTCCACTTTAATAAAATCAGGTTGTTTAGGTCGTACGTCATCTGAGTCTAGCTTTCATTGTAAGGGTTGTCATCTTGGAAAACAAATACAACTTACTTATTTTACCAGTGATTCTAATTCTGCTAGACCATTTGATCATGTTCACTCTGATGTTTGGGGCCCAGCTCCTTTGGTTTCAAAAGGTGGAAATAAATAATATGTTATTTTTTTATGATCATTCTCGTTACACTTGGATTTATTTCATGTAACGACGTTCTGAGTTGCTTTCTATCTATAGGTCTTTTGCTCGCATGATTCACACCCAATTTTCTGTTCCTATTAAAAAATTTCGCTCTGATTCTGGTGGTGAATATTTATCCAATTCTTTTCGACAATTTCTAACTTTAGAGGGTACTCTTGCACTGCTTATGTGCCCTGGTGCACATGCTCAAAATGGTGTTGCTGAACGCAAGCATCGTCATGTCATAGAAACTGTTCGCACCCTTTTGATATCTTCTTTTGTCCCCTCACATTTTTGGTGCGAAGCAGTGTCTACCATTGTCTGCCTCATCAATAGACAACCATCATCAGAACTCTCAGGGAAGACTCCTGGTGAAGTTCTTTTTAGAACTCCTCGCTATGACCATCTTAGAGTTTTTGCATGTACATGCTACGTGTTGTTAGCCTCTTGTCAACGGACTAAATTAACTGCTCAATCTATTGAGTGTGTTTTTCTTGGATATAGTCCGGAGCACAAAGGCTATAGATGTTATGATCCTTCAGCACGTCGCATTCATATTTCATGTGATGTGAGTTTTAATGAAAATCGACCTTTCTTTTATAACTCACTCACATTCATCTTCTTTTTTGTACATAGTCCATCTCTTTCATGTGCCTTCCTCCCAGCCATGCTCATTCAGCTGGGTCTTCATCTTTCACTACACCATCGTCTACCACATCCTCACCTGATGTTCTCATTCCCATTACAAATCCTTCTACCTCAACACCCACTTCACACTTCACTTCTAAACCACCAATTACCAAAACCTACATTCATCGTCCTCGCACTCGTCCCATGGCTGGTACTGATGGCGAACCTGTTGTTGATGTTTGTACTAACAATGATGACTCTCCAGTTGTTTCTGATGATCTACAAATTGTTGATGGGTCACAATTTGCTGATTTGCTACCAAATCACCAGGGATATCATCTTCGTGATCGTAGTACAATTGAACCTCTAGATCGCTATGGATTTCGTTGTGTTGCTGTTGTAATTGTTGAACCATCTAATTATCATGAAGCTTCTGGTATTCATGAATGGCAGCTTGCTATGCAAGAAGAGTTGGACGTTCTTGATCGAACAGGTACTTGGGATCTTGTTCCTTTACCATCACATGCAGTCCCTATAACATGTAAATGGGTCTTTAAGATTAAGACTAAATCTGATGGCTCAGTTGAGCGATATAAAGCTCGTCTTGTAGCCAGAGGTTTTCAACTGACTCAGGGTCTAGATTATGATGAAACCTTTGCACCGATCGCACATATGACGGTTGTTCGTACTTTGATTGCTGTTGCAGCATCTTCTTCATGGATTATCTCTCAGATGGATGTCAAAAATGCTTTTCTTCATGGTGATTTACACGAAGAAGTTTATATGGACCCACCACCAGGAGTTGATACTTGATATTTCTTCCGGCCATGTCTATCGTTTGTGTAAAGTTTTATATGGATTGAAACTTCATGCTTGGTTTCAAAGGTTCGTCGCTGTCGTAAGGGCTGCTGGTTTTACCTCTAGTGATCATGATCCCGCATTATTTCTTTATTCCTCTTCACGAGGGCGCACCTTGCTCCTATTATATGTTGATGACATACTGATTACGGGTGATGATCCAAAACATATCTCTCAAGTAAAACAACATCTTATGAACAGTTTAAGATGTCTGATTTAGGCCCTCAAGATATTTCCTAGGGATTGAGGTATTATAATCTACAAAGGGCTATTATCTCTCACAATCTAAATACATCCAAGACATTATTGCTCGCTCTGGTCTTACTGATAGTCGTACAACTGCAACACCCATGGATATTCACTTACAACTTTGTCTGAATGATGGTTCACCACTACAAGATCCATCCAGATATCGGCATATAGTCGGCAGTCTAGTCTATCTCACTATCACTCGACTGGATATTGCACATTGTTCATATTCTGAGTCAACTTGTCTCTGCGCCTACTTCAGTGCATTATGGTCACTTGCTTCGTGTATTGAGCCATTCAAATGATCCTATGAAGCATGAACATACAAAACATATTGGTGTTGATGTTTTCTTCACGCGGTCTCATTGTCAACAGAAAACTATTGCTCTTTAACATGTGCCCTCAGAAATGCAAGTTACAGACTTCTTCACAAAAGCACAAACAAGAGAACAACATCGTCTCAAATTGTTCAAACTCAATGCTTCAGATCCTCCGCTTCCACCTTGAGTTTGAAGGAGGTGTTAAGGCCCATAATGGCCCATATTAACTGTGACTATATATATTCTACCAAGTCCTAAGGACTAATTGCTCTCTCTCTAATCCAAGATTATTGACAGACACCACATCACTATTATTTTGTTTTAGATTATTCTCTTGTGTGGTTATAACTAATCTTTCAACATTGATACAACCCCTTGTCTAATGCATGTGCAATCAGCAAGCGCCAGATTGCATAAGAATTTGACCATCATAACTGTGTTATTGTGCACTCAGGCAGCTTTTATAGCTTTCAAAATTCAAATTGTAAAAAGCTCAGGAATGATCTGGGGTGATGTGTTCAAAAGCATTTTTCATCCACCAAAATAATTCCTGACATTCTGCATTGTCCTTTTAGCTTCACAGTTCAATACCACTCAGAGGAATAGCTGCTCTGACTTATCTAGAAGACAATGGTATGAATCACCTTGAAAACAGAACCATCCTTTGTAATGCGTTTGTCCTTTCCAAAGGAGGCAATCCTTCAAATTCTGATGCTGTATAGGAATACCCTGAAAAGTCATTCAAGTGCTCAAAAGCACCAATTTGCCGACACAGCGATTCTGCTGTAGACTAAAAGAGTGCGTATTAATTTTCTCACCAGTAGCAAAAGTACTCAAAAGTTAAGCCAAGACTTCACCAACCTTGTTATCCCCCGTAACAACTATAACACGGATCCCTGCAGACATACAAGAGTGGATAGCATCCCAAACTTCTTCTCTTGGTGGATCAAGCATCCCAACCTAAACAAGTACGAAAAGAAATGGTTTCATAAATAAAAAAAGGGCAGACCCAATGCTGGAGGCTCCCACAATAGTGGGGTTTGAGGAAGGAATAAACTGAGACAAGCTTTACCCCGCAAATGCGGAGAGGCTGTTTTGAACCTACGACTACGATCTGGTGACTCAGTGATACAACTCTCACCACTGCACCAGATCTTCAAATGGTTTCATCATTAGCTAAATTATTATCATACGCAATAGAAACAAAAGGCAAACCACATTACAACAAGAAAAAAATGTAACAGAAAACAAAGAGAGGAAGCAGCAGGAGAATGATAAACCATACCAATCCTATAAATGTGAGGTTGGCCTCATCACCATAACAAATACTTTGTTGACCAGCTGGCATCCGTTTTAATGCTAATGCTAAGCACCTTAGCGTGTCTTTCCCTGCAAAACTAGAGTTCCAAGAGCATTTAGCATATTTATACTATGCCTAAAACTATAATATATGTTTTAAAAGTATTCAATCTAAATGAAGTTTACAAATGCACGAAAACAGAACATAGAATCAGAACAGAAAGTATTTTCTCCAGCATTGGGTCTGCCCTATAATATATGTTATTTTCAATAACACTTTGGTAGGGGACCTTGATTATTTTCTCCTTGATTATTGAATCTAAGGAGAAAATAATCAAGGTCCCCTACCAAAGTGTCAGAAATATATCTATGTTGATATTTTGTTTTCGAGAACATGCAAGAGAGTCATGTGTCATTATATTAAGAAGAAATACATTGATATGAGCTGGATATTTCAATATTATACTATTATAGTAAGATTCCATAAAAGCATGGAATGTAGCTTACCTTAAGAGTTAAGACAAATAACATATGAAAAAGGCTAACCTTTGAAATCTAGCTTCCAACTCGTTACGAATGTCCATAGTCAATGGTACTGAAGAACCATCGTCATTGCACAATATATGTGTGCATCTGGCCATTATACTTTCAGGGGCACCTTTTGAAAACATAATTTCTTGGTGTTTTCTACTGCAGAGGACACTCATCATTTTGCGGTCTCGGGAGAACTCTAAAACAGATATCTAAAAAATCATAAAATAGAGAATGAATTTTGAAAATATAATAAATATCAAGAAATAGAATATAAAGAATAGAGGCTGATTATATGTATAAAAAAAATATTTTGCCCACATGCCTACACTAGTTTACAAAAATGTTGAGTTGTTGACATGACGAGTAGATAAGACAATGTTTATGCAGATAGGTACTTAGACAGTTGAAATCTTCCAGAATATGGGAGGAACAATTGTTGACATTGTTGGGGCTTTAGAGGCTCTTGCATACTGGTTAGTACAATTAAAATAAAATAATTGTTGCTCTTCTATTCCACGTCTGAGACCCAAAAGAGGCTCAACGCGAGGGGGTATTGGAATATAATATAAGTGAATTTTCTACCTCTTCCTATCAGCTTAAACTTTTTGGGTTGATCTGGTTGTTGCATGCAACTTAATATTCGTTCGTGTGAATCTTAATAGTACGGTTAACTGACAAAGGTTGATTAGGCATGTGGAAAATTTTAAAGCATTTGACAACAATGAACAATGAAAGCAGTGTCAATAACACTATATGGTCTAACTAATCCTACTATGCATTTGAGGAACCGTGTTTGCTTGGGAGGGACTAGTGACCAAGGTGCAGAATGACGAGCAATTAAGATGCCAAATGCATTCATCAAACCTAAGTTCCTAGGAAGCATTTGAAGGCCATGAAGTTATAACGACTTGACTAGAAAGCCATTCAAAACCTCTTGTTTTATTTTGCCTATTCACTGAAGGAGCCATTTTCTAACATCTAAAATATACTAGAAAGAATTAGTTCATGGTCAAAAGATATTCCCATAAGAAAATACAGATGGTGATCTTTAAGGGAGTCACAGATACAGCAAGGTTGCAGTACAGAAGAAATATAACATTTTTTCTTCTTAATATAAAGATACACAGCTCTCTTTGTGTTCGAGAAAAGAAAAAATATAGCAATTCAAACAAGATGAGGGTAACAACCTTTCTAAACTGGTTTTCCCAATAATGGTTGCAGTATGATGCACGCTCGTGCTTAGTTAGCATGTTGAGGGATGAAGGCATTGAGTCAAAACCAGGAAGACCAACCTAAGAGTAATGTACAAAACGAACATTAAAATTTCAATGAAGTTCATAAATCCTGTGAAAGCAAAAGTGCACAGATGTTTATCTATATGCAGTAACTGACCTTCTCCACCAGCACACGCAGAGCAACTTCAGTGGACTCTCCAATTTTTTCATAAGATTTTTTATCAGGATTGTATTGTAGAGTGGACTCGTTGCAAAGAGCTGAACACATAGCAAGATGGAGGAGACATGGTGATTGAGGGGGAAACTCTAACTGCAACAGATGAAAGTCCTTTAGTTAGTTATAAAACCCTAAATCCAAAAAAGACTTACAACTATACTTGTGTGATAACATAGGTGGTGTAACAGGTGGCTAGATACACATGCTGTCCAAAAAAATCAAGTACCCATCCAAAAGGGCATGTAATGGAATCAGTCCACCTGCTCTGCTGAGAAGTTCATAGAATGAGAAAAAACTTCATACTAAACTCAGCCTCTCGCACTGGTAAGTAGCAGGGTAGAAGGCTTTATTAATTGTGGCCTTGTGGGCACGAAATACACTACCAATCACTCTGTTCCGTTTCCCTAGTGAAAACCATTCATTGATGAAACTGGACTTCTCTGAACAAAGTGCTAAAATCTCCAAGAGGGGTGTGATGAGCCATTTCACGTGCTAATATATCTACTAAATGCAAGCATTTTTCTCTCCCCAAATTGAAGAAAACATATCTTGTGTTCAATAATGCAGGTTTTCAGATTTTTTGCACTATAGAAATCCCAGAAATTGATGGAACTATAGAATATGCTAATTACCTGCAACCCATCAGCATCATAAATAAAACCATCAGGAGCAAATGTTGTCCCACTAATGGAGTACTCATCAGTCATTGGTCTCTGGTGCACAGACCGCACAACACACACCTGTGATGTTAAAAACACTTTTTAGCCCAGGCACATGAAAAACAATTAATTAAAAGAGCCTATCGTATTTCAGAATTCAGATACATATCATACTGAGCACCTGTATATGCAACAAGGATAACATAATGGAAACGAGTAAATAAAAGAGAAACATATCACCTTTGACACAGACATCATGTTTGTTGTAAGGGTACCAGTTTTGTCACTGCAAATGACTGTTGTGCATCCTAATGTCTCGACAGAGGGAAGTGACCTGACAATGGCGTTCAAGCGAGCCATTCTCTTGGTACCAAGAGCTAAGCACCTAGAAGAAAAACAAACAAATGATTTATGAGGTTTACTTCAATGTGGAAGGAATGGAGTACAACCCCACATCTAACCAAACATGATCTTGGGACAACCAAGAAATTGTTTCACAAGAAACTCACGTTGTTACCACAGCTGGGAGACCTTCTGGAATAGCCGCAACGGCAAGAGCAACAGCCACCTATTAAACGAAAAACAGCAGAACACATGTTTTGAGAAAAAAAAATATTAAGAGCAAAATGCAAATGATAAGGATGATTCACATAAACATACACTCACAGTTGCGGCAGTAATTTAAAAAATCAACTAAAATGGTGTATTATAGTGATGAATTATTTATTATCAGCTCTGGTCATAAGTTGTTGAAGATGCATAACATGTAGTGCAAATAATGGTCACAAAAATATAAAGGTGTGAAGAAGATTTTTGACAGGATCAGTTGACTTGGTAATAAACTAGAGAATCATGTGTTGTACCTACACAATGAAGTAAAAAAACTAACAAAGAAACATGATAAGAAGACATCCTCCAGAATTTCCTAAGAGGGGAGAAACCGAACCCTTTTGGAAGGTACTCGCACACAATCTAAGACTAAGAGTACCCGGGTTTGAGGGCTGGTGGGCATCCTCACAGACGGAGGCACTACAAAGTACCAACCAAGCTATTGGTTGGTTCCCTGTAAATGTAATTATCCTATAAAACCATAGTACCATACCACACACGCCTTAGACCGGCCGGAAAGGGCCTCCCCGTGATTATGCCCTTAAGAAGTTTGTGTCAGCCTTCAAACCTGGAACAGTGATGGGTTTCATCAACCCCCGGATTTCAATAGTATAGCCAGTGTAACTCCGGATAAGTTGGCACACTGCATGCATCTTGCAATCAATAATATATATTAACTTACTAAGGCCTGTCAACCCAACTTCAAGAGCTATGGTATCTCAGTGTGAGTTTTCGCCTAAAAAGGTCACCATACGTGCCACCAGAGAACATTATAATGAAAAGAAGCACATCATATATATGAACAAACAACACGATAAAACACAGTCCATTTCTGAAAGGAATTATAGAATCTAAACGGCTGTCTTTTGTGGAAGAGAAGCCTGTGAACTATAGTCAAGGTAGACAGTGCAACCAACTAGACTGCAAATGTGGTCCCAAAGAATGATCAGTATGGCCAAATAATGTATCCTGGCAGCAGACACATACATACACACACTTCAATTTACAGCACAACTTCCAAGTGTTCAACCTAATAAATAAGATAGTACATGCTAGACAGGAGATTAACCCACACTGATCGAATGTTACAGAAATGTAAGTTGAAACATAGGAGCAACAGCATACCTTAAAATAGTGGATGGCACCCCTAACAAAGCCACCATGAGAAGGATCTCGGAAATGTCCGATATTTACAACCCAAACAAGTATGCAGATTCCTGCTATCACCTGCAAAGATAATTGTGTTACGGATAAGCTTCAAAAGTCATTTGAACTGCACAATTTGTCTGGACTCTGGAACAAATGGCTAAATGCAGGGGCCGGCATTCAACAGAATAAATATTCCATTTCTTTTTTACACTAATATTTGACAACAATATGATTGTGTAATAACGCTGCAGCTTCTAATGATAAGTTAAACATTAAGATCCAGGAAAGAACATTAAACTAATGCTGCTCAGATTGTATAATGTCATCAGTCTCTCGATAGTAGATACTAGATACATAAAATGTTTCAATGATCATTTCAGTGCTAAATTTCCATGTCATAGTATTTCTTGGTTTCGGAAGTAAAAACAACTCACAACTTGTTGAAAGGACCATGATCACCTTTGCCAAAAAAGTACCAAACTCGTCAAGCTTTTTCTTCAACGGCGTTGCTTCCTGTAATATTGTGAGATTTTTAACTGTGAGCAGAATAATCACCATATAAATCGAGGGGTGAGGCTACAATTAATCAAATTACAAATAGGCATACAAGTTGCAACATAAAAGGAAGGTAAAGTTTGAATGAAGTTAAATAAAAACTCAGCAGGTGGGGGAAAGACCGCCCTCACGGTATTTCACTAAGAGCTTAGTCGGAGCCCGGCCAAGAAAAGCCACAAAAGTTGCCCCCTCATACATGGGGATCCCGCCCACTATGGTTCAGACCTTGACTCGTTCTTTGAGGCCCAACCCACACGACCAACCCCTTACATGAGGCCTCGCCCAAGGTCGGTTCACCCATACCGACCAAGGGAACCAGCGAGTGACTTTTTTTAACCTCGGCCTGAAATTCGCTCCCACTGGGAGTCGAAGCCAGGGCCTAAGAAGTGCTACTCATACTACCTGACCAACTCAATCACATAGTTCAATTCTAAGAAATATAAGTGTTAAATTACTTACATCCTCTGTTCTTAGCATAGCATCACGTATACTTCCCATTGCAGTATTAGAACCAATCCCAATAACGATTGCTCTTGCTCTACCAGCTACAACAACAGTGCCCTGGGAAACAACAGCACAAACATAGAATTCTTAGAGGGGGCAATGAAAGTTGGAAGAGTAAAAAGATAATATAGATGTTTTAGAATGTGCATATTCAAATATCATTTCAGCACAATTACTAGGAACTCAAGAAAAAAACTAGGGTTAACTGATCGACACCATTACAATTGTCACGTTTCTGAGTTCTACAGTTAGTATTATTCATCTATAAGGAATCATGCCACCACAAGATTTCATGTACCTAAAACAGCCACTTTATACATTTAGGACAATGTTGGTCCCATTACAAGCAAATTGTATTCTCATATGGCCCAAAATGCCTCTGCTACTCCCATCTCCCTCCACTCACTGACATGTGGCCCCATGCATCACCCCCTACCTACCACCTGAGCCCCCACTGCCTGCTCCTCTCATGATCAGCATCTGCCTCCTGCCCCTCCTCCCATGGCCATCCTCCACCTGCTCCAGCTGCCGGGGCTCGGGGATAACCCATGCCACCTCCGTCGCCTCCTCTCACCCGACAACAAAGCTAAACTGACCCTCGAGAATGCTTACAGCTCTGAGCTTCAACTCATGCACAGCCCAAACAGTGGAACCAGCAATTGGGAGCACAACATGTGGGGCGCGGCACCAGGTTGACGTGCAGATACGGCTCAGCAAAACTAGTGGTGCAGCAAGGCTGGCATGCAATGCAGTGAAGCCAGCGAGCAAGGAGGCATAGTGCATGGGGACGGTGACCGGGGATCACTGGCGCGGCAAGGCTTCAGACCCAACACACAGTGAGGCCACAAATCGGGGCGGTGCAATGGGCAGGACCGCTAGCCATCAAGCGTAGCGGCTCTGGAGCTGGCGAGCAGAGGAGCAGGGTGCCATAATGAGGGCAGTGTGTGGCGCAAGGAAGGTTGTCGCTCGAAGCTCGTCCAAACCAGTTGTGCGCAAGGGGCCACACTCAGTTAATGTTGACTTTAACCGTGGCTTGGTTGTTGCAAGAATCAGCAAGAACTGTGGTGACGAGGCAGGTATGGGAGCGGGTGTGTGACATCGTCAAGTTTGGGGGCCTAGCGCCGTATGGAGGAGTCCATGGAAAATGACGGCCAAGCCAAGAGCATACGGATAAGCTCCATCCTTAGCGGCCATGCTCATCCACGCGACAGACACTCCACGCCGTACTACCTCCATGAGAAAGAGAGAAACGGAGATTGTGTTATCATGGCCATTGGCCAGACTCAAAGGTGGCATGAGCAAAGAGAGCGAGGGTGGCATGAGGAAGAAGAGAGCAAGTAAGACAGGTATTTTCATCCATACAAAACCATAACCCAAAAGATAGTCAAACAACGAAGCAAACGTACAGTGTGGCATTGATCCAATTTTCTACATATTGCAGTGGCATGGTTCCAAATAGATGAATTGTAGTGGTAGAACTAAAAAGAGGCATGGAGCAAATTACAACAAAAACAACGCCTTTTAGTCCCATGCAAGTTGGGGTGGGCTAGTGTTAAAATCCAACATAAGCTACAAATCAAGGTCCAGGCACATGAATAGCTTTTTTCCATTCGCTCTTATTCAAGGCTAAATACTTGAATAAATTCCATCATTTCAAGTCTCATTTTACTACCTTTTCCTATGTCAGCTTTGGTCTTCTCTTGCCTCTCTTCCCTTACTATCTCTACTACTATGAAGAATGTAAGGGGGTAGGCTGCCACCCCGTTCTGCCCCTCCCTCGTTCTGCCATCCCCGTCCGTTATTGTCGCAACAAAAAAAAATGCTGCTAGGCTCAGGAATCGAACCCTGGATGTCTTAAGCAGAACGCCTAAGCTCCCACCCACTAGCCAACTCGACTCATGTTAATTTATATTCAACCTCAACTACGAGGTCTAAGTGATGAGATAATTCATGCTTAGTTTTTCATTTGGTGACCCTGGTATGTATAATTTTTTACCCACTCTGGTATTTTTAACAACAACTTACATACTTGCAGGTGATAGACTATTACATAAGTTTAATAAAATCTCAAAAATTACGCATCAGGGGGCATAGTTCACATGGAAAATTGAGCATTATAAAAAATAGTTCACATGACAAACTTGCGCGGCAGGAAAAAAACGTGGATTAGTTCACATGGAAATTTTACTCGAAAAGGTGGTTTAGTTCACATGAAAAAAACGCAGGAGGAAAAATGTGGATTAATTACATAGTAGTTTTATATATTTAGGCTCCTTCGAAATGCAGAAATTTTAGAAAAAAATCGATTTATGATAAAGCCAAAAAGATACCCCATTTAAGCTTAATTTTCTGCATTTTACCAAAAATTGTCTGAAATCATCTACTTGGAGGACTGCGTCCTTTGTCATCTATAGTCAATAATGGAAGGCATGTTTTTTTCCTTGCCATTCACAACAGTCGAGGAAAAGCTTGAGTTGTATTGCAACATTAGGGTCGTAGTATATGATGTGATATCTGTCTCATAATTGTGATAGGTATTTTTAACAACAACTTACACACTTGCAGGTGATAGACTATTGCATAAATTTAATAAAATCTCAAGATCATCTAAAGTGCCAATCTGGATGTCGTGTCCACATAGAAAATGCTTTTCAGTTCAACTTTCTAAAGCGAGACGGTGATGTTGAAACTAAAACAGACGAGCTATATCCAATTAAAGACATGTCACAAATATGTAGTGCCGAATGAAGGGTTTTACTTTACCTAGACCATGACATGGTAAATATGAGTTTGAAATTTACACGGTTATTGTTTGCATGTATTTTATTTTTTATGCAATATTTATAATTGTTTTGTAGGTGTATCCAATTAAAGACATGTCACAAATATGTAGTGCCTCCTTGTCTCCCTCTCCTCCTGCGGTGATAGCTTCCTCGAGGAGATGAGCGCACCGCCCCCACGATCGGCCTACCTCCGCCGTCCCCGCGTGCACCACCACCATCGGGTGGGAGAGGCAGTAACGACTCGCCTGAGGCCAACCCTCGGTGGGAGGGGCAGTTATGACTTGCCCGAGGCAAAGCCAAAACAGGACAGGCAGTCACGACTCTTCCTAGACCACTCTCGGGCGAGAGACACAGTCATGACTCATCCGAGGCCAAGCCTAGGCGGGACAGGCAGTAACGACTCGTCTGAGGTCATCCGCGGGAGGGACAGACAGTCACGACTCGCCCAACGCCAACCCCCCGGGTGGGATACACAGTTACAGCTTGCCTGAGGCCAACCCCGGTGGGATACAAACTTACAACTCGCCCGAGGCCAAGGCAAGACAGAACAGGCAGTCCGCCCGAGGCAACCCTCGGGTGGGAGAGCCAGTCATGACTCGCCCGAGGCCAAGCCCAGGCAGGACAGGCAGCCACGACTAGCCCGAGGCCATCCTCTGGCGAGACAGGCAGTCACGATTCGCCAGAAGCCAACCCCCGACGGGAGACACACTCACGACTCACCCGAGACCAAGCCCTGGCTGGACAGTTAGCCACGACTCACCTGAGGCCATCCTCGGGTGGGATAGGCAGTCACGACTCGCCCGAGGACAACCCGGGGTGGGAGAAGTAGTCACGACTCGCCCGTGGCCATCATCAGGCAGGATAGGTAGTCACCACTCGCCCGAGGCCAACCCCCGGCGGGATACGTAGTCACGACTCGCTCGAGGCCATTCTCGGGCTGGAGAGGCTGTCAAGAATCGCCCAAGGCCAAGCCCGGATGGGGAGATGCAGTCACAACTCGCCCGAGGCCAACCTCGGGTGGGAGACACAATCATGACTCGTCCGAGGCCAAGCCCGGGCAGGAGACGCAGTCACGACTCGCCCGAGGCCACCTTTGGGCGTGAGACACAATCATGACTCGCTCAAGGCCATGCCTAGATGGGACAGGCAGTCACGAGTCGCCCGAGACCAAGCCCAGGCGAGAGACGCAATCACGACTTGGTCGAGGCCACTCTCGGGTGGGAGAGGCAGTGACGACTCGCTTGAGGCCAAGCCTACACCGGACAAACAGTCACGACTTGTCCTAGGACACTCTTGGGCAGGAGACATAGGCACGAGTCACCCGAGGCCATGCCCAGGTGGGACAAGCAGCCACGACTCTCCTGTGGCCACCCTCATGCGGGACAAGCAGACACGACTCGCCCGAGGACAACCCCATGTGGTACTGGCAGTAATGACTCGCCTGAGGCAACCCCGGGCGGGAAAGGCAGTAATGATTCGCCCGAGGGCAACCCTGGGTGGGAGAGGCAGTCACGATTCACTCGAGGCCATCCTCGGGGGGGAGGCAGTCACGACTCGCCCGAGGCCACCCTCAGACGGGAGACACAATCACGACTCGTCTGAGGCCAAGCCTGAGCGAGACAGGCAACCACGACTCGCCTGAGGCCATTCTCGGGCGAGATAGGCAGTAACGACTCGCTCGAGGCCAACCCCCAACGGGAGACGCAGTCACGACTCAACCGAGGGCAAGCCCTGGCTAGACAGTCAGTCACGACTCGCCTGAGGCCACCCTCGAGTGGGACATGTAGTCATGACTCGCCAAAGGGCAACCTCTAGCGGGAGACGTAGTCACGACTCGTCCGTGGCCATCCTCAGGTGGGACAGATAGTCACAACTCGCCTGAGGCCATCCACGGGCGGGACAGGCAGTAATGACTCGCTCGAGGCCATCTGCGAGTGGGATAGACAGTCACGACTGGCCCAAGGCCAACCTCCGGCAAGACAAGTAGTCACAACTCGCCCGAGGCCATCCTCCGGTGGGATACGCAGTCATGACTCGCTCGAGACCACTCTCGGGCGGGAGAGGCTGTCAAAAATCGCCCAAGGCCAAGCCCGGCGGGAGACACAGTCACGACTCGCCTGAGGACACCCTCGAGCGGGAGACATAATCACGACTCGTCTAAGGCCAAGCCCGGGCGAGACAGGCAGTCACGACTCATCCGAGGCCAAGCCCGGGCAGCAGACGCAGTCACGACTCATCCGAGGCGAAGCTCGGGTAGCAGACGCGGTCACGACTCGCCTAAGACCACTTTGGCAGAACTGTCCGCACCCGGCCTCCTCCACCTCTTCCCGCCTCTCGCTCTAACCGCGCCACGTTCCACATGTCACGGCCTCCATCCACCTAACGCCCTCCAATCTGCCTCCCGACGCAATTTGCGGTCCCACACACCCGACGCCCCGCCCCCCGAGCCTGCCTCCCAATGTCACCTCCCTCGCATGTTGACCCGACGCATGAAGTTTGGTTGATAACATCACTAAATAATGATCTATACATACACAAGTGTCACCCTGCCGGTTGATTACCTCACTAAACAATAACCTATGCCTGCATTAGTATTACCCGTTGCAACGCACGGGCATAGTCATGCCTTATGATCCCACTACACATTGGTGCCTTTGGAAGGTCTTGGTTGGACATGTCCGAACCATCTCAATCAATGTTGGACAAGTTTTCTTCAATTGGTGTTGCCCCTAGCTTATGATGTATATCATAGTTCCGGACTCGATCCCTTCTTGTATGGCAATAAATCCAATGCAACATACGTATTTCCGCAACACATATCTATTATTGAACATGACGCCTTTTTGCACAATATGTTGTGGCAAGTGGAGCCGTTAGGATAAGAAAAGAATAAGTTAGATTGATTTGGTTACTTATGATAAGGAAAGAATAAGTTAGATCGATTTGGTTAGCTAGGATAAGGAAGGATTTGGTTAGTCAGGATAAGGATAGAGATAAGTACATAACACCATAAAACGTAGTACTTGTCGTCCTAATAATGTTTTTAAGTCGTCTAGTCGAACCTAGTCATATAGCTACCGATCAGTTGACTAGTCACGATTAGTCATGGATCAGACCGACTAATTGAGCCTAGTAGCAACAAGAAGGGACACAAGACACGGGCTATAGCAAGTAGCAACAGGGCAACAAGCAAGAAAACCAGAGCAGCAAGAAACACAATCACCATCTAAGGATGAGCTTATCTTTTGGGTTTTGGGATCCTATCCATCGTTGCTTGATGCAACCGAACACATAAGAGTTGGGCCTAGGCGACGATGCTTGAACTTGAAAGATGGCGGATGTAGTTGAATCTTGCGGGCGCCAAGCAGTGGAGCTTGAGCGGTTGCCAGGAAGGTTGGAGCTAGATCTTGTCGCGGAGAGGCACTGCGGCAGGGTCTACGTCCACTTGGATCTTGTGACCTTGCGGGCGGGGGCAGGACTGTAAACTTGTGCGGCGGCCAGGGGGCACTGCGGCAGCACGGAGCCACGAATGGCTTGAGTCTTGTGCGGATGTGTCTGGGTAGTGGCTATCCAACCCTACAAGGCCACAATTGCAGCCCATAGATGCAGCACCAAATGGCAGCCCAGAAGTCCACAACCGCAGGTCCAAAAGCCCATCTAAAAACATGTGTCTAATCTGGTCATTCCACACCAAATCGGACGACTAATCATGATTAATTGTCGACTGATCGGATGACTAGGATTCTGGTCAAGCTATTCGCTTCGGTGGGTCTAGTCGGGTTCAAGTTATCGATTAGTCCGACTAATCAGATTAATCGCGGTTAGTCAGACGAGTTCAAAACCCTGGTATAAAACTTGCCTTTTAGCTTTTATGGTACCCTCTTGTCACAGAACGCCAGATGGACATGGATCAAATTAAACCAAAAAACTAATATTGTGTATATAAAGTATGTGAAGTCTGAACTGCTGCTGTTTCACTACAGTTTCAGAAATCGATCATGGTCATGAAAAGATCCCCCCACAAAAAATCAAAGAAATGGGGATGAATCAAAGAAATGGGGATGAATCGAAGGTAATCTAACGTGTTTGTCTTATCCATAATATATGGATCTTTCTGAATTTTCCGATGAAGATGCTAACAAGAAGAAATACAACAGAATATGTGTCAATGGCTGTGAAGAGCGGAGCAAGACATGCAAATATAGGACAGTTTCACCAGACAGGCAAACAGGATAAATTAAATGATAAAGAATTGAAAACTTCTATGCGGTGTTAGTTATCATATTACATGCATGATCTATGATCATAATGGAAGTTCCAGTTCCATTGAATTAAGCCAATTAAATAACACTGCCAGTATGGTTCGCTTACCGAAAAAAGAATGTTTGTTTTGTCCTGGTAGACAGCATTCATTGCTGGAGTTGATTCAACCTCTTTTGCCACTGAACAGCTTTCTCCTAGTCAAAACACAAATCCACAACAGTAAGGAACTATATTTTCAGTAACTGATATTTTTGTGCAGCTTATAATTTGTACAGGTTGCTCTATAACCACATGCTCATCAAGGAAAAAGGGACAGTTATACCTTCTCACAAGGAACTTCAGAGTCCAGAAGATCAATTAACGACTCTATAGCATATGGCAAACAGTTTGTTTATAATGAAACTATTGCTGAAGTGGTGAATAATTTAGTCTGACACAGTTTTTTCCCTAACTCTTACCATAAAAAATGTCTTCATCGGAGCAAATGGTTGATACTAATTTCTAAAACCAAACAGTGGAAAAACATTATATGAATGCTAAAATAGGATAGCCTTATTCACACGTATTATTATGCTATTAAACTATAAAGCTTCAGGATGAATGTGGATGTCACAAGAAAACAGGAGTACCTGTAAGAATTGCTTGATCAACACGCAATTGGTGGCTTAACATTTCAACCATTCTCATGTCAGCCGGAACTTTGCAACCAACTTATCCACAAAGGGGAAAAAAGCATCAACCAAACAACATCAGGAAAATGCTAATCTTAATACTAAAAGAAAATCATTAGATGAGCAATTGACAGTACCTCCTACTTCAACTATATCTCCTGGGACAAGTTCTGTTGCTGGAAGTATAGAAAAGCAACCTACAGGATTAACATCGATAAATGTGCTAGTGCTAATCAGCTATATATCTAACAAAACATACAAGAAAAATATTTTAGACTGGAATTTAAAAAGAATTGTCTCAAATCAGTTGTTGTTTATGCAGTATGAACTAGTTAGTATAGCAGAGAGCATTGTTTTGACCGATGATTATGTTATATATGTGAAAGGGCCTCTAGCGTAATGGTTAAGACTTCTGAGTAGCACCTCCAAGTCTCGGGTTCGATCCCCCTCGGGGACGGATTTTCTGGTTTGGTTAAAAAATCCCCTCGCGCTGCCCCGCCCGCTCCCGGGTTACGTCCTGCGTGCCACCCTCCAGCTGGGCCGTTGCAGAGTTTAGGGTTTGGGGATTTTCTCGGACGGGACCTTGTTTCGGTCTATTCTTAATATAATAATCGGGAGGGCGGTCTTTCCCTCCCTGGCCGAGTTTTCTTTATGCTATAATGCTCTGTACAGTTTATATGCAGTGATTAGCTTTAGAGGGTTGTTAGTTTGTTACCACTTTGCACTACTATTGTAGTGCATATATATCTTTGGTTCCTGGCTAATAATAGGCTGCTTACTAGAGATAAATTATCTATTAGGCAATAGTGGAAGATATGTCCTGTCTTTTCTGTGCTGATGATGAGAAATTATTTTTTAAATGTTGTGTGGCAAAGTTAGAAGGGCAGACCTGGTGCAGTGATGAAAGCTATCTCACTGAGTCACCAAGTCATGTGTTTGAAGCAGACTCTCCGCATATGCAGAGAAAAGGCTTGTTCGGTTTGTGAGGTGTGGGAGAAGGGGGGGGGGGAGGGGGGAGAGTGATTTTGAATCAGTAGCGGTGCTTTGATGGGAAGAGCTGCAGCGCTACAGGAGATTGATGGCGGGAGACAACTACAAGGCATGTTCGATTGGATGGCATCTCAAGAATGGCCTCTGGAGCTTTCGGACCTGAAGGGAGAGCAGATGTACAAGTGGTGTTTTGGAGCCACCAAATAAGTATTATCAGGTTCAGGGGGTGGCTGCAGTAACCTGGACAATAGAACTATAGTTGTTTGTGTCAATGGTGCAGTGCTTGCTCTTAAGAGCACTGTGTTCTGATGTAGGCAAGCGTGCCCAAGAATAAGTTGAGCATGGATGACATAAACGCTGTGGGAACCTTTTCTCTAAAATTACATGATTGATAATTTCGTTTAGAAAAAATTGGGTTCTGGGAACAAATGTTTTATAACATGTATTGGTCGACACTCTTAAAACTTTGGTTGCATTTGAATCCCGGTGGATACTGGAAATCTGGAATACAAAAAGTAGTGTGTTCATTGGATTCTGTGTCTGTATGTTAAAATTCAATAGAATCTAGCCTGTTTGGTTGGACTTCTAGGATTCTGAGATTTTGTTTATCCAGATTCATAAAATCACCTTGAAATCAAATGGGGCCTTCATTTTGATGGCACACGCAGAGCCATATGTTAATTGGCCCATGACTTATATAATCAAAATATGATTTTGAGACAAAGTGAATAGATAGTGTTGACAAAACTTACAATAATTAGCAAATGAAATTCAATAATCAATTGCTAAAGCTTCTTAGTTCTTACCATTGCGCAACACAGTTGCAATATCAGCTTGATAAGCACGAAGCTCCTACGGATTTGGTATAAATAAGTCATTATGAATGGTGGAAAAAGTTCCCATTGCAAGCTAAATTAGAGTCAGAGAATGCTATGGAAGGTGATTTACAAATTGTAGCATGTGACGTTGAGATACAGCATTCATACAAGAATCAGTTATGCGGTAATAAGCATAGGACATTAATAATTAGGGACAAATTGTTCTGCCTATAGTTCCCAGTGCCAAAAAAACAATAAAAACACACCCCCGGTGGCCAGAAAAAGGTTATAGATCACCTCATAGTTCCACCTATATTTAATATAGCTATGTTTATGCTGATATGAAGACACATGGGAGGCCAAAGATTAATCCACTGATCAATCTCATTTGTACAAAATATCTTGTAACATGTGCCAGGAAATAAACAATCATACAGCAGGAACAATATCCTCAGAGCTAAACACAACATTAGGGCATTGTTTAGAAGTGAGAACCTCAAGAGCTTTTTCAGCATTCGTTTCTGTAATCACACCCACAGCTGCATTTGCTGCCAGTATCATAAAGATAACCTGCATTGCAAACATCAAAGCACCAGGTCATTTGTTTCTTGCAGGTAATTTTCAACCAATAGGATGTATCCAATTTACCGAAGGTTCCAAAAATGCTGATAATCCAGTTTCACCATTCATCCGGGCCAAAAGGAACGAGATCACAGCAGCTGCTATCAATATTTTGACGAGTAAATCATCAAACTGCTTCAGAACTAACTTCCAAAAGGGAGTACCTGGGTATGAATTTCCATATCAAAAAAAGAACAGTAAAGCATATATGAAATTGGAAATTGCTGGTTCAAAACACAATCAGAAAAAAGAAAAAGAATAAAATATGTAGGGTGTAGCAAAATAAGGATGACCTCAAAAGTCCAAACTAAAGTTTGTCTTAATTAAATGAAGTTATAAGAAGACGCATGTCCCAGAAATAACAGGTGTGCCGCATACACAATAGCATGTTATTATCAAATGATAAAATATAAAAAAGCAGGAAGGTAATTATACTTGTAAGTAGCATGCAGGCATGCGGCTAACGTGTAATGAAAGGTGTATTTGTGAATAGAATGCAAATAAAATGGTAATAGCACCACATTATCTGAATAAGTTTCATATGTAATTGTTCAGTGACATTTGCACTAGGAATATAAAAACAGCAACAAAACTCTATTTTTGTTGCTGTATCCCAACAGTAAGCAACCCAAACAAATAACATGAACAAACTTGATTAAGTGATGTTGTAGATCTATGATGTATCTTCCTACAAAGGGCACACAACGCAGAGCAATTAATTAGAGTTAACTTCAGTTTTTCAAAGATGATAGGAAATGGTACATGTCTGCAGTGGCGAAGCTAGAGCAAAATATAAGGGGGTGCACGTCTCTTGTGGGTGCATAGGAACAAAATTTGGGTGATGCATATATGGTGGAAATTTGACTGTTATCACTGTTTTTTGGATTTTTGGGGGGTGCATATGCATCCAGAGTGCACAACATAGCTTCGCCCCTGCATGTCTGGATTCTTGGTAGAGAAGCTCATTAACATCATATTCCATTGGTAACAAAAATATGAGAATACTGATTGAGAGTAAAACTGTCAGGTGGGTCCAAAATAGTATTATGTATTGTACTGCAACTGCAAGACATACAAAACAAAAGCGGGTGCTATTAGCTTACTTTCTTCTTGAGGAAGCACTGGAGATAGTCCATGCATGAAAACAACAAAGACAAATCAGATAGTCATCAGCAAAAATGTAAGAATCCAAACTTAGAATAATGCAATGCAAAAAGTAATTGTGCATGAACAAGCCAACTTCCAAAATGCACTCCAATTGAAACTTTGAACTGATAAATAGCTGGGGACTCCAACTAGATTAGAAGCATGTAAGGCTGTAATTCTGTTAGATCAGCATAAAAAACATGGCCAAGACAAAAAAAAATGACACATTTCATGATGTTGTCCTAACAGTAGCATACCTTATCTGATCCATATAACGGCACTGTTAATGCTTATGACTTGTGACACTATTTCGATATTTCCACCTTTTTTATGTCAACTTAGGGTGCTTTGTTTGTTTGGATGCTTGGGCAGTGTTCAGGGCCTGGCTAGGGTGCATGCAAAAACAACCCCGGAACCTGGCTCGGCGCGTCCGCCTGAATCGAGTGTTTCTCGTGGGCCTGGCCAGGCGGGTGCAGCGCGCGCTCGCGCAAGAGAGAGCAAATGGATCATCCAGCCAACCAAACAGTTGTTCCACTCAGATAGACTCCAATGAACCATGTAACCAAACAAGGCCATGTTGCATGGACGAGCCTAGCCGAACATTGCCTGGTTGGGGAATGCGAGCCAGGATGGTCTCATTCACCATCCAAACAGGCCATTATTCAAAGTTCCAAACAATAGGTGAGGTGAGAAATGGTAGAGTGATTTTATCACAAATAGCCTTCCCTCAGCAAGGTCCTGTGAACTAGCTTCCTTATCTAGAAATTATCTGAGTTTAGATGGTGTAAACCACTAGTCACTACAGCACTAAATAGTGATGAGCCATGGATTCTACAAAGAACAAGAGAGTACATAACTGGTTTGCTTTGCATTAACGACCAAACTCTCATATAGATGAACATGGTGAGCATGAAATCCATAGGTCCACTAGTTCATGAAAAGCAATTTATCAACAAGACAACAACAGACACTCTTTCACCTGAAAAACAATCTGCATGTAGTGTAAACTAAAATCACTCTCCCGGTTCAGTTCCAAACTCCAATGCATAGCATAGCATCTTTAGTACTATATGTCTATAACTTATTTAATAATTGGTATGAGAGATAGAACTTTTAGATTATTTTTATTGATGGGTGCAGCAGCGATCTTCTGGTCCATTTGGCTAACAAGGAACGAAATTATTTCTGATAAATGTCGAGAAAAAGAACTCTTTTGAAGGTCTTATTCAGGGGAAAGCATCGGCTACGGTTCGGGGCCTAGTTGCAATGGTGTGAAAAGGAAAAGTTGGTGTTAGAGGCATTCCACATGTTGGAGAATGTGGCTATACACCTCTTCTGGCCATTTGAATGGCCTTTTGTTTCACGAATTGAGTTATGAGTAGGTTTTGTTTAATAAACTCGCTCTAAGGTGGTCTGATTCCTCTTCCAAGAGGATGAAACCGATTTTTTCTTTACAATGCTAAAAAAAAGTACTAGACATGACTTAACCAAAACGGTAAAAGCATTAACATAATGATGACTCGAGTACTGTACAATTACTGCCAGACTGACAATATTCAAGTTTTTTATGTTTGAGGATGCAACCAACCAAACCATATACCAGAAGAAACAGGGGTCATCTACACGCGTAGAAAAGGCAAATAGCCTCACCGTTTTTGCCGTAGAGCCTCGCATGCTGCTCCACCTGCGCTCGGAACCAAAAACGAATCAGCACAACCCCACCCCCACCACATTACCAGTACGCAAACTGAAATTCACAAGAAAAACGCTTCAGTTCAGTACCTGCGAATCAGAGAGTCCTTTGGTTTGATCCACGCCGAACGCCTCGAGCACCTGCGAGAAGCGGGGAGGCCAGATCCGTGAGTGGCGGCGGCGGCGGCGGGGTGGAGGGTTCAAACGAACGCACGACGGGGTTGAAGTCGGAAGGCGCTCATTACCTCGGCGACGGACTTGGCGTAGGCGTCCTCCATGGGCGACCGCCGCCGCCGCTGCCTCTAGGGACGCCGGGCGGGGGGAGTGAAGGCTGTGCTAGAGAGGAAGGGAGCGCGCGAGCCGGAGAAGGGAGAAGAGGTGCGGCTAGAACTACAAAGCGATCGAGTCTGCGACGTTTGGCAGCGGTGTTTGCAACGGTCACGCCCGTACAGGAGCCCGGAGCTCCGGAGCCCGGAACGGGACGGCACGCGTGGCGTCGGTCGCGGTCGCGTCTGTACTCGCCAACCTTTTTGGTGCGGAGCGGACGCAGGAGGTGCGGCGCGATCGCGGGTTCAGTGCAGCCAGTGAGAAGCAAGCGACCCGTCCGAGAGTCCAACAGCGCGCTGGCTGCTGACCTTGCTTTCACTGGGAAAAGCTAAGTTTAGCAGGGGACGAACTGAAATATACTAGTAGACAAATTGTGTAGAATTTTACTTTACCAGTACAGTAATAGTTGTGTTGCGACGACGACAGACAATCATTTCTGATAATTTATTTAGACGAAGAATTTGATCAGGATAACACAAATGGAGAAACTTACAACTAACCAACCTAGATATCATCGCTGTCACTGTGTGTTACCACAAAAAAATCCATTCTGATAGCACCAGATACTATTTGCAAACTCTGAAATCATTCGTTGTGACCAACTAATCAATAGGCTAACAAATGGGGAAACTTACAACTAACCAACTTTGAAACCATTAGAGCAACTTTATCACCACGCATTAACGAAAACATTTATTATGTGGGCAAAATGGAAAAATAGGGATCACGCATAGTTCTGGCACAAGAAATCCAAACATCATAGGGATGCTAGATAAACACTTGTTACTGTAGATAAAATGGTCGAAAACGAACGGAAACAAAAAAACAAGGGTTGAAATACGGGATCAGAATTGTTGGTTATTTAAAAATAATCGAAAATAATAAACTGTAGTCGAAAAGACAAATATTTTATCATTTTATAAATACATAATAAAGTGACATGTTGCCTGATTTTTAAGGTATTAAAATACACATACAACTCTTTTTTATCATTTGCGTATTTAGAGTAATTGTAGTTTTTGTTTTTCTCTTATTTATTCACTTGAATGCAATAAAATTTATAACTTGCATAAATTATATGCTAGATGTATCTTGTCGGAGTGCAAAACTCTGGTCGAGTGGTGGGATGCACCTCTCCGGTCCTAAGATGAGAAGAGGGATTTGAGGCTTGCTTAATTGGAAGGATGAGCACAAGAACACAGGAGGGTTTAGAGTGGTTCGGCCCGCCAGAGCATAATACATTACTCCACTGTGAGTTGTATTGTCGAGGATCCAGATCGACTTGGATCCCTCCCCCGTCGTGGGACATGTGCCCTCTCTTTTATAGTCCAAGGGAGGCACATACATGGTGACCGAGCCCTGACAAGCGGGCCCGGTAATCTAATACTAAGTATATAAAAGATGGAGCGATGAATCCTGGCAAACCAAGATCTATGCGGCGTCAAATAACTCTTCTTGGTCTTGAAAGGAAAATGTGCCCTTATGCCAGTTCTATAAATGTTTTGGTGATTAGATGCTCAACACATATTGTTTATGTGTTAAGTGTCAAATAGATGCAAATGGAAAATCAAGGTATGATTCTAGCTTTAGTAAATTGTTTTTGGTACTAATATTATTCTACTAAGCGCTAGGAACCTTGTCAAAATGAGAGAAATCAAATTGGAGAAGTTTGGCTAAGTCCAGTCAGACTTGCACCAGCTTGAGGTGCACCGGACTGTTCGTTGTGCACCGGACAGTGTCTGGTGCTCAGGTTGGCTCCCCTGGCGAACAGGCCGCTCTCGAGAAAAACTCAGCGTGTCACGGCTATAATTCACCGGACTGTCCGGTGTGCACCGGACTGTCCGATGAGCCAGCTGCGCCCACGCCAATGGTTAGCAGCACAATCAGCGGACGACGCGTGGACTTCGCCAACGGTCACAAGGGCACACCGGACTGTCCGGTGTACCATAAGCGTCGTGGCTGCAACGGTCGGCTTCACCAGAAAAGGAAAGAAATAGTGCACTATTCATTGTCTGGTGGTGCATCGGACTATCCAGTGCGTCCATGGACAGAAGACAACTATAACCTTCCAAATGGAGCTCGAACGTCTCCAATCTGCCTTAGGACTATAAAAGGTACCCCTAGGTGCATGGAACAGAACACCAAGCACCTCTTGAACATCCTAAGACGCCGAGACTTTGCATTCACGTATTTGATTCACTGTGATAGAGATTCGAGCACTTTTCTGAGTTGTAACTCCGTTGTGCTGCTTTCGTGTGCTCGTTCTTGTCTTGTGTGCGTGTTGGTGCTGCAACTCTCGCTATTGTGTGTGTTGCTTTTCCCTCCTTACGTTAAAGGGAAATAGGGCTTAAACCTTTTCCTAAATGATTTTGGTGGTTGAATGTCCAACACAAATAATTGGACTAACTAGTTTGCTCTAGATTATATATTCTACAGGTGCTAAAGGTTTAACACAAACCAATAAAAAGATCAAAGTTAGGGTTCAAAAGAAAGGAGCAAAAGAAACCGAAGAGGACACTGGTCTGGCGCACCGGACTGTCCGATGTGCCACTGGACAGTGTCGGGTGCCCAGGGTCGTACGACTTCAAACTTGCCACCTTCGGGTTTCTGGAGAGCCGCTCCGCTATAATTCACCAGACTGTCCGGTGTGCCAGTGGAGCAACGGCTAGCGAGCGCAACGGTCGACTCCAACGGTCGCTTGCAACGTGAACAGTGCGCGGACAGTTCGTGCAGAGTCAGAGCAGCGCCAGAAGGCGCACCAGACAGTAAACAGTGTCTGTCCGGTGCGGCACCGAACTGTCCGGTGCTCCAAGAAGTCAGAGCTCCAACGGTCGAAACCGTCAGAACCCTAACGGTTGGGTGACGTGGCTGACGCACCAGACTGTCTGGTGCGCCCATCGACAGACAGCCTCCCCAACGGCTATGTAGTGGTTGAGGGCTATAAATAACCCCCAACCACTACCATTCTAAGCATCCAAGTTTTTAGACATATCATTCAATACAAGAGCTAGTGCAATCAATAAAAGACACAATTCAAAAGAATCAAAGCCTCTCCAAGTCCCAAATACACTCCAAATACCTAGTGACTAGAGAGAGAGAGCTTTGTTCGTGGTCTTTGAGCTCTTGTTCTTGGATCGCTTTCTTCCTTCCTCATTCTTATTCCCGAGTGTTTTGTAAGCAAGGCAAGAGACACCAATTGTGTGGTGGTCCTTGCGGGGTCTAAGTGACCCGTGAGAATTAAGGTGAAAGCTCACTCGGTCTAAGTGACCGTTTGAGAGAGGGAAAGGGTTGAAAGAGACCTGGTCTTTGTGACCACCTCAACGGGGACTAGGTTCTTTGGAACCGAACCTCGGTAAAACAAATCACCGTGTCATCCGCTTTATTTCTTGGTTGATTTGTTTTCGCCCTCTCTCCCGGACTTAACTTTTGTTCTAACGCTAACCCCGGCTTTTAGTGTGTTTAAAGTTGTAAATTTCAGTTTCCGTCTATCCACCCCCCTCTAGGCGACTTTCAATTGGTATCAGAGTCGGTACTTCATTTGAGTTTAACCACTCGAAGTGATGTCGGGAGGATCTGCCAAGAGGGAGATGGCAAGCCATGGGAAGGCTCCATCAAGGGAGTCTAGCGCTAAAGGAAGGGAGGAATCATCTCCCCGCGTCAAGTCGCACCGGAGTGGCGACAAGAAGAAGATGAAGAAAGTAGTCTACTACGAGACCGATTCTTCATCGCCCTCCACCTCCGGCTCCGACACTCCATCCGTCACTTCTAAGCGTCATGAGCGCAAGAAGTTTAGTAAGATCCCCCTACGCTATCCCCACATTTCTAAACGCACTCCTTTACTTTTCGTCCCATTAGGCAAACCACCGGTTTTTTACGGTGAAGATTATTGTATGTGGAGTGATAAAATGAGGCATCATCTAACCTCACTCCACGCTAGCATTTGGGACATTGTTGAGTTTGGAGCGCAGGTACCATCCGTGGGGGATGAAGGATATGATTCGGACGAGATCGCCCAAATCCGGCATTTTGACTCCCAAGCCACCACTATACTTATCGCCTCTCTATGTCGAGAGGAGTATAATAAGGTGCAAGGGCTAAAGAGTGCCAAAGAGATTTGGGACATACTAAAAACCGCATATGAAGGGGATGAGGTGACTAAGATCACCAAGCGGGAGACGATCGAGGGGGAGCTCGGTCGATTCATCCTCAACCAAGGAGAGGAGCCACAAGCAATGTACAACCGGCTCAAAACCTTGGTCAACCAAGTGCGCAACCTCGGGAGCACCAAATGGGATGACCATGAAATGGTCAAGGTTATTCTAAGATCACTTGTTTTTCATAATCCTACATAAGTTCAATTAATTCGTGGTGATCCTAGATATAAGCTAATGTCTCCCGAGGAGGTTATAGGAAAGTTTGTGAGCTTTGAGTTAATGATCAAAGGCTCCAAACAAATCGTCGAGCAAGGTGGCACCTCCACACCCGAGGTGCAACCCGTCGCATTCAAAGCGGCGAAAGAAAAGAAAGAAGAGTCTACATCAAGTAGGCTCCCCATCGACGCCTCCAAGCTCGACAACGAGGAAATGGTGTTCATCATCAAGAGCTTCCGCCAAATCCTCAAGCAAAGGAGGGGGAAGGATTACAAACCCCGCTCCAAGAAAGTATGCTCCAAATGTGGTAAGTCCGGTCACTTTATTGCTAAATGTCCTATATCTAGTGATAGTGACAGGGACAACGACAGGAGGGGGAAGAAGAAGGAAAAAGAAGAAGTACTACAAGAAGAAGGGCGGCGATGCCCACGTGTGTCGGGAATGGGACTCCGACATAAGCTCCACCGACTCCTCCTCCGACGAGGACGCCGCCAACGTCGCCGTCAACAAAGGTCTTCTCTTCCCCAACGTCGGCCATAAGTGCCTCATGGCAAAGGACGGCAAAAGGAAGAAGGTAAAATCTAGAGCCTCCACTAAATATGCAACATCTAGTGATGAGGGTAGCTCTAGTGAAGATGAGAATAATTTGCTTACTCCTTTTGTCAACCTTAACATGCAACAAAAAGAAAAATTAAATGAATTGATAGGAGCTATTCATGAGAAGGATGAACTCTTGGATAGCCAAGAGGAATTCCTCATTAAGGAAAATAAAAAGCATGTTAAGGTGAAGAATGCTTATGCTCAGGAAGTAGAGAAAAATGAAAATTTGACTAAGGAGCTTAGCATTTGCCATGACACTATTTTTAACCTTAGGACTGAGAACGCCAATTTATTTGCTAAGGTTGAGAAAATAAATGCTTGTGATGATTCAATTACCAATCTTAAAAATGATAATGCTATTTTAATTGCTAAGATTGATAAGTTGAATGAATCAATTTTTAGCCTTACAACTGAGAATGCTTGTTTAATTTCAAAAGCTAGAGACTTAAACGTTTGCAATGATTCTATTTCCAATCTTAGAAATGAGAATGCTATGTTACATGCTAAGATTGATGAATTAAATGCTTGCAAACCCTCTACATCTAGTGTTGATCATGTTACTATTTGTACTAGATGTAGAGACATTAATGTTGATGCTATTCATGATCACCTAGCTTTAATTAAACAACAAAATGATCACATAGCTCAACTTACTGCTAAAATCAATGAGCATGAGTTAGAAAATGAAAAATTCAAATCTGCTAGAAGCATGCTCTATAATGGGAGACGCCCTGGCATTAAGGATGGCATTGGCTTCCAACAGGGAGGCAATGTCAAGCTTAATGCCCCCAAGAAATTGTCTAACTTTGTTAAGGGTAAGGCTCACATGGCTCAGGATAACGAGGGCTGTATTTTATATCATGTTGGTTATCCCGAGCATAAAATTAGGAGAATTCATTCTAGGAAGTCTCATTCTGGTTCTCATCATGCTTTTATGTATAAGAATGAGACATCTAGTTATAGGCATTCTACCCATGTTAAAATACCTAAAAAGAAATCTCCTGTTGCATCAAATGAACCCAATATTTTATTTAAGACTTTTGATGCATCTTATGTGCTAACTAACAAATCAGGCAAAGTAGTTGGCAAATATGTTGGGGCCAAACACAAGGGCTCCAAGACTTGTGTTTGGGTACCCAAGGTGCTTGTTTCTAATGTGAAAGGACCCAAGACCGTTTGGGTACCTAAGAACAAGGCCTAAACTTGTTTTGTAGGTTTATGCATCCGGGGGCTCAAGTTGGATCATTGATAGCGGATGCACAAACCACATGACAGGGGAGAAAAAGATGTTCTCCTCCTACGAGAAAAACGAAGATCCCCAAAGAGCTATCACATTCGGGGATGTAAATCAAGGTTTGGTCAAAGGACTTGGTAAAATTGCTATATCACCTAACCATTCCATTTCCAATGTTTTTCTTGTAGATTCTTTAGATTATAACTTGCTTTCAGTTTCTCAATTATGCAAAATGGGTTACAACGGTCTTTTTACGGATATAGGTGTTACTGTCTTTAGAAGGTGTGATGATTCAATGGCATTTAAGGGAGTATTAGAGGGTCAGCTATACTTAGTTGATTTCAATAGAGATGAACTCGATACTTGCTTGATTGCTAAGACTAATATGGGTTGGCTCTGGCATCGCCGACTAGCCCATGTTGGGATGAAGAATCTTCACAAGCTTCTAAAGGGAGAACACATTTTGGGACTAACAAATGTTCATTTTGAGAAAGACAGGGTTTGTAGCGCATGTCAAGCAGGAAAGCAAGTTGGTGCCCACCATCCACACAAGAACATCATGACGACCGACAAGCCGCTTGAACTACTCCACATGGATTTATTCGGTCCGATCGCTTACATAAGCATCGACGGGAGTAAGTATTGTCTTGTAATTGTGGATGACTATTCTCGCTTCACTTGGGTATTCTTTTTGCAGGAAAAATCTCAAACCCAAGAGACTTTAAAGGGATTCTTGAGACGGGCTCAAAACGAGTTCGGATTAAGGATAAAGAATTTAAGAAGCGACAATGTGACGGAGTTCAAGAACTCTCAAATTGAAGGCTTTCTTGAGGAGGAGGGCATCAAGCATGAGTTATCTTCTCCCTACACACCTCAACAAAATGGTGTAGTGGAAAGGAAGAATAGACATATATTGGACATGGCGAGGACCATGCTTGATGAGTACAAGACACCGGACCGGTTTTGGGCTGAGGCGATTAACATCGCCTGCTACTCCATCAACCGGTTATATCTTCATCGAATCCTCAAGAAGACATCATAAGAACTCCTCACCGGTAAAAAGCCCAATGTTTCATATTTTAGAGTCTTTGGTAGCAACTGTTTTATTCTTGTTAAAAGAGGTAGAAAATCTAAATTTTCTCCTAAGGCTGTAGAAGGCATTTTACTTGGTTATGACTCAAACACAAAGCCATATAGAGTCTTCAACAAATCCACTGGATTAGTTAAGGTATCTTGTGACATTGTGTTTGATAAGACTAATAGCTCCCAAGTGGAGCAAGTTGATCTTGATGAGCTAGATGATGAAGAGGCTCCGTGCGTCGCGCTAAGGAACATGTCCATTGGGGGTGTGTATTCTAAGGAATCCGAAGAGTCTCCACAAGCACAAGATCAACGATCATCTTCAAATCAAGCATCTCCACCAACTCAAAATGAGGATCAGGCTCAAGACAATAAAGAAGAAGATCAAGAAGATGAGACACCTCAAGAGGAGGACAATGATCTAGGGGGAGATGACAATGATCGAGACAAGGAAGATGATAAAAAAGAACAGGGTCAAAGACCGCCACACCCAAGAGTCCACCAAGCGATTCAAAGAGATCACCCCGTGAACTCCATCCTCGGCGATATTCATAAGAGGGTAACAACTCGATCTCGTGTCGCACATTTTTGTGAACATTACTCTTTTGTGTCTTATATTGAGCCATACAGGGTGGAAGATGCATTAATAGATTCGGATTGGGTGTTGGCTATGCAAGAGGAGCTCAACAACTTCACGAGGGGTGATGTATGGCATCTTGTTCCACGTCCTAACCAAAATGTTGTAGGTCCCAAGTGGGTATTCCGCAACAAGGAAGATGAGCATGTTGTGGTGACAAGGAACAAAGCCCGACTTGTGGCCAGGGATATTCACAAGTCGAAGGTTTGGATTTCGGTGAAACCTATGCACCCGTAGCTAGGCTTGAGTCAATTCGTATATTACTTGCCTATGCTACTCACCATGGCTTTAAGCTCTATCAAATGGACGTGAAGAGTGTCTTCCTCAATGGACCAATCAAGGAAGAGGTCTATGTTGAGCAACCTCCCGGCTTTAAAGATAGTGAGTACCCTAATCATGTTTATAAACTCTCAAAGGCGCTTTATGGTCTCAAGCAAGCCCCAAGAGCGTAGTATGAATGCATCAGATTTCCTTATCACTAATGGCTTCAAAGTCGGCAAAGCCGATCCTACACTCTTTACTAAAACTATTGCAAAGGATTTGTTTGTATGCCAAATTTATGTTGATGATATCATATTTGGGTCTACTAACAAATATACATGTGAAGAGTTTAGTAGGATCATGATTCAAAAATTCGAGATGCCTATGATGGGGGAGTTTAAGTATTTCCTAGGATTTCAAGTCAAGCAACTGAGAGCACCTAGAGGGGGGGTGAATAGGTGATCCTGTAAAACTTAAAACTTGACACCACAAACTTGATTAAGAGTTAGAACAATGAAATCAAGTGAGTAGAGAGGAGATCTCTTGTGAAGCACAATAGACACAATAAGGACAAGCACAAGAGACACGAGGATTTATCCCGTGGTTCGGCCAAGTACAAAACTTGCCTACTCCACGTTGTGGCGTCCCAACGGACGAGAGTTGCACTCAACTCCTCTCAAGTGATCCAATGATCAACTTGAATACCACGGTGTTCTTCTTTACTTTACTCTTTCCCATTTGCGAGGAATCTCCACAACTTGGAGTCTCTCGCCCTTACAATAAGAATCACAATGAAGCACTAGAGTAAGGGAGGGAAGCAACACACTCAAATCCACAGCAAATACGCACACACAAGACCAAGACTTGAGCTCAAGACAATATCTCGAGGTTCTCACTAGAACGGAGCTCAAATCACTAAGAATGTCGAACAAGTGCGCAAGAATGAAGTGTGAGTGATCAACAATGCTCAAGGAATGCTTGGTGTGCTCCTCCATGCGCCTATGGGTCCCTTTTATAGCCCCAAAGCAGCTAGGAGCCGTTGAGAGCATTCCTGGCAGGCAATTCTTGCCTTCTGTCGCCTGGCGCACCGGACAGTCCGGTGCACCACCGGACACTGTCCGGTGCGGATTTCTTTCCTTCTTTGGCGAAGCCGACCGTTGGCGGTTCAGAGCCGTTGGTGCACCGGACACTGTCCGGTGCACACCGGACAGTCCGGTGCCCCGTTCTGACCGTTGGCTCTGCCATGCGTCGCGCGCGGATTACGCGGCCGACCGTTGGTCGGGCCGACTGTTGGCTCACCGGATAGTCCGGTGCACCACCGGACAGTCCGGTGATTTATAGCCGTACACCGCCGTCGAAGTCCCGAGAGCAGCCAGTTGACAGAAGCCAGCCTGGCGCACCGGACACTGTCCGGTGCACCCAGACCGAGCAGCCTTTTGGCTGTACACAGCCAACTTCTCCAAAATTGTTTCTCCTATTTCTAGCACTTAGACACAATACATTAGTCTTCAAATCAATGTACTAAGTCTAGAAACATACCTTTAACCTTGATTTGCACTTCTTGAGTCCTTGGCACAATTTAACACTTAGACACTTGTGTTGGACACTTAATCACCAAAATACTTAGAAATGGCCCAAGGGCACATTTCCCTTTCAATCTCCCCCTTTTTGGTGATTTATGCCAACACAATGAAAATCAACTAAAAGAAGTGCAACATCAATGCAAATGAAAACTCAAATTTGTTTTGATTCAAATTTGGCATATTTGGATCATTCTTTGCCACCACTTGGTTTGTTTTTGCAAATCAAACTCAATTTCCTATCTCTAAGTCAAACACACTTGTTGAGACATAAAGAGAGTTGTTCCAAGAGAAATTGATCAAAGATTTCAAAAACTCCCCCTTTTTCCCATAATCAACCATTCTCCCCACAAGAGGCCAACTTTTGACAAAAGAGACAGTAAGAGATTTTTGACAAACCAAAAGTTCTATTCTAACATTTTCAAAATTCTCAAGTGGTAGCTGATCCATTTATTGCTTTGGCCTATTCTAACATTTTCAAAATTCTCAAGTGGTAGCTGATCCATTTATTGCTTTGGCCTTATTTTCTCCCCCTTTGGCATCAAGCACCAAAACGGGATCAATCTTGGCCCTTTAACCTCATTGCCTCACCAAAATCTTTAACTAAGAGTACAAAGGCAATAAGAGTACAAAGATGAACTTGGAATCAGTTACTCTTTCATCGGAGTGCAGTGGAAGTCTGGCATGGTCCAAGTCCACCTTTTCCCGTTCAAACCTCCTTTGATACTAAATTAAGCAAACTCAAGCACACAGTTAGCCTCAAAGGGTCAAGTTGTAACACATCTCCCCCTAAATATGTGCATCACTTGCAAATGGACTTGTGAGGTCCGGGGAGTGCTTGTACAACTTGAGCACCATTAATAAACAACAAAATGCATTAAGGAACATGATCAAGGCATAAGACACATGTATGCTGTAAATCAATCCAGGTTCCGCGAATCTAAGACATTTAGCTCACTACGCAGCCTGCAAAAGGTCGACTCATCTAGAGGCTTGGTAAAGATATCGGCTAGCTGGTTCTCGGTGCTACCATAAAACACTTCGATATCTCCCTTTTGCTGGTGGTCTCTCAAAAAGTGATGCCGGATGTCTATGTGCTTTGTGCGGCTGTGTTCAACAGGATTATCCGCCATGCGGATAGCACTCTCATTATCACATAGGAGTGGGACTTTGCTCAGATTGTAGCCAAAGTCCCTGAGGGTTTGCCTCATCCAAAGTAGTTGCGCGCAACACTGTCCTGCGACAACATACTCGGCCTCAGCGGTGGATAGGGCAACGGAAGTTTGTTTCTTAGAACTCCATGACACCAGGGACCTTCCTAAGAATTGGCACGTCCCCGATGTACTCTTCCTATCGACCTTACATCCAGCATAGTCGGAGTCTAAATATCCAATTAAGTCAAAGGTAGACCCCTTTGGATACCAGATCCCGAAGCAAGGCGTAGCGACTAAATATCTAAGAATTCGCTTCACGGCCACTAAGTGACACTCCCTTGGATCGGATTGAAATCTAGCACACATGCATATGCTAAGCATAATATCCGGTCTACTAGCACATAAATAAAGTAAGGACCCTATCATAGACCGGTATGCCTTTTGATCAACGGACTTACCTCCTTTGTTGAGGTCGGTGTGTCCGTCGGTTCCCATTGGAGTCTTTGCGGGCTTGGCGTCCTTCATCCCAAACAGCTTGATCAAGTCTTGTGTGTACTTCGTTTGGGAGATGAAGGTCCCATCCTTGAGTTGCTTCACTTGGAACCCAAGGAAATAGCTTAACTCGCCCATCATCGACATCTCAAACTTTTGAGTCATCACCCTGCTAAACTCTTCACAAGACTTTTGGTTAGTAGAACCAAATATTATGTCATCGACATAAATTTGGCACACAAAAAGATCACCATCACAAGTCTTAGTAAAAAGCGTTGGATCGGCTTTCCCAACCTTGAAAGCATTAGCAATTAAAAAGTCTCTAAGGCATTCATACCATGCTCTTGGGGCTTGCTTAAGTCCATAGAGAGCCTTAGAGAGCTTACACACGTGGTCGGGGTACCGTTCATCCTCAAAGCCAGGGGGTTGCTCCACGTACACCTCCTCCTTGATTGGCCCGTTGAGGAAAGCGCTCTTTACATCCATTTGGAACAACCTGAAAGAATGGTGAGTAGCATAGGCTAACAATATGTGAATTGACTCTAGCCTAGCCACAGGAGCAAAAGTCTCCTCAAAGTCCAAACCTACGACTTGGGCATAACCTTTTGCCACAAGTCGTGCCTTGTTCCTTGTCACCACCCCGTGTTCGTCTTGTTTGTTGCGGAACACCCACTTGGTTCCCACAACGTTTTGCTTGGGACGAGGCACCAGTGTCCAAACTTCATTTCTCTTGAAGTTGTTGAGCTCCTCTTGCATGACTAACACCCAGTCCGGATCTAGCAAGGTCTCTTCTACCCTGAAAGGCTCAATAGAAGAGACAAAAGAGTAATGTTCACAAAAATTAACTAATCTAGAACGAGTAGTTACTCCCTTGCTTATGTCACCCAATATTTGGTCGATGGGATGATTCTTTTGAATCGTCGCTCGAACTTGGGTTGGAGGTGCCGATTGTGATTCTTCCTCCATTAAATGATCATCTTGTGCTCCCCCCTTGATCACGCGCCTCCTCTTGATGAACATGTTCATCTTCTTGAGTTGGGGGATGCACCGTTGTTGAGGAAGAAGGTTGATCTTGCTCCTTTTGTTCTAGTGGCCTCACATCTCCAATCGCCATGGTGCGCATTGCGGCCGTTGGAACGTCTTCTTCATCTACATCATCAAGATCAACAACTTGCTCTCTTGGAGAGCCATTAGTCTTATCAAATACAACGTCGCTAGAGACTTCAACCAAACCCGATGATTTGTTGAAGACCCTATATGCCTTTGTATTTGAGTCATAACCTAACAAAAACCCTTCTACAGCTTTGGGAGCAAACTTAGAATTCCTACCTTTCTTCACTAGAATGTAACATTTGCTCCCAAATACACGAAAGTAAGACACATTGGGTTTGTTACCGGTTAGAAGCTCATATGAAGTCTTTTTGAGGAGGCGATGAAGGTAGACCCGGTTTATGGCGTGGCAAGCCGTGCTCACGGCTTCCGTCCAAAACCGTTCGGGCGTCTTGAATTCTCCAAGCATTGTCCTCGCCATGTCTAGTAGTGTCCTGTTCTTCCTCTCTACCACACCATTTTGTTGTGGTGTGTAGGGAGCGGAGAACTCGTGCTTGATTCCTTCCTCCTCAAGATACTCCTCCACTTGAAGGTTCTTGAACTCGGACCCATTGTCGCTCCTTATCTTCTTCACTTTGAGCTCAAACTCGTTTTGGGCTCTCCTTAGGAAGCGCTTGAGGGTTCCTTGGGTTTCAGATTTATACTACAAAAAGAATACCCAAGTGAAGCGGGAAAAATCATCAACTATAACAAGACCATACTTACTTCTCCTATGCTTAGATAGGCAACGGGTCTGAAGAGGTCCATATGAAGTAACTCCAGGGGTCTTGATGTTGTCATCACATTTTTGGCATGATGAGAGCTTCCCGCCTGTTTACCTACTTGACAAGCTGCACAAGGTCTATCTTTTTCGAAAGTAACATTTGTTAGACCTATTACGTGTTCTCCCTTTAGAAGCTTGTGAAGGTTCTTCATCCCCACATGTGCTAAACGGCGATGCCACAGCCAGCCTATGCTAGTCTTAGCAATTAAGCATGCATCTAGACCAGCCTCCTCTTTTGCAAAATCAACTAAATAAAGTTTGTCGTCTAGTACACCCTTAAAAGCTAATGAACCATCACTTCTTCTAAAGACAGACACATCTACATTTGTGAATAAACAGTTATATCCCATATTACAAAGTTGACTCACAGACAACAAGTTATATCCAAGCGACTCAACTAAGAACACATTATAAATAGAGTGCTCGGATAAAATAGCAATTTTTCCTAACCCTTTCACCTTGCCTTGGTTCCCATCACCGAATATGATTGAATCTTGGGGATCCTTGTTCTTGACGTAGGAGGAGAACATCCTCTTTTCCCCCGTCATGTGGTTTGTGCATCCGCTGTCGATAATCCAGCTTGAGCCCCCAGATGCATAAAACCTGCAAGGCAATTTTAGGCTTGGGTCTTAGGTACCCAACTCATGTTGGGTCCTACAAGGTTAGTTACAATAGTCTTAGGGACCCAAATGCAAGTCTTGTCTCCCTTACATTTGGCCCCTAATTTCCTAGCAATTACCTTCTTATCCTTTCTACAAATAGCAAAGGAAGCATTGCAAGCATAATAAATTGTAGAAGGTTCATTCATTACTTTCCTAGGAACATGGACAACATTTCTTCTAGGCATAGCATTTTTCCTAGCCAAATTTCTATCATGCATAATGGAAGAACTAGAAGCAATCGTGGCATGAGAATCAAACGCATCATAACTTTTATAACCATTCCTAGAATGTCTCCTATCATGATACATGAAAGCATGGTTCTTTTGAATACTATTTTCCAAAGGGGCCTTCCCTTTCTCCTTGATGGAGATGAGAGCCTTATGACTTGTTAAGTTCTTGACTTCCCTCTTGAAGCCAAGACCATCCTTAATTGAGGGGTGTCTACCAATCGTGTAGGCATCCCTTGCAAATTTTAGTTTTTCAAATTCACTCTTGCTAGTCTTAAGTTGGGCATTAAGACTAGCCACTTCATCATTCAATTTAGAAATTGAAACTAGGTGTTCACTACAAGCATCAACATTAAAATCTTTACACCTATTGCAAATTGCAACATGTTCTACACAAGATGTTGATTTATTAGCTATTTCTAACTTAGCATTCAAGTCATCATTTATGCTATTTAAACTAGAAATAGAGTCATGGCATGTAGACAATTCACAAGAAAGCATTTCATTCCTTTTTATTTCTAAAGCAAGGGATTTTTGTGCCTCTACAAACTTATCATGTTCTTCATACAAAAGATCCTCTTGCTTTTCTAATAACCTATTTTTATCATTCAAGGCATCAATTAATTCATTAATCTTATCAACCTTAGTTCTATCTAGGCCCTCGAATAAACATGAATAGTCTATTTCATCATCGTTAGATTCTTCATCACTTGAGAAAGCGTAAGTACTAGTATCACGAGCGCTTACCTTCCTTTCCCTTGCCATGAGGCAGGTGTGATGCTCGTTGGGGAAGAGGGCCGACTTGTTGAAGGCGGTGGCTGCGAGTCCTTCGTTGTCGGAGTCGGACGACGAACAATCCGAGTCCCACTTCTTTCCAAGGTGTGCCTCGCCCTTAGCCTTCTTGTAAGCCTTCTTCTTTTCCCTCTTGTTCCCTTGTTCCTGGTCACTATCATTATCGGGACAGTTAGCAATAAAATGACCAATCTTACCACATTTGAAGCATGAGCGCTTCCCCTTCGTCTTGGTCTTGTTTGGATGCTCCTTGCGACCCCTTAGCGTCGTCTTGAAATGCTTAATGATGAGGGCCATTTCTTCATCATTAAGCCCAGCCGCCTCAACTTGTCCCACCTTGCTAGGTAGCACCTCCTTGCTCCTCGTTGCTTTGAGAGCAATGGTTTGAGGCTCTTGGATTGGGCCATTCAACGCATCATCAACGTATCTAGCCTCCTTGATCATCATCCGCCCGCTTACGAACTTTCCAAGTATCTCCTCGGGCGTCATCTTGGTGTACCTAGGATTCTCACGAATATTGTTCACAAGATGTGGATCAAGGACAGTAAAAGACCTTAGCATTAGGCGGACGACGTCGTGGTCCGTCCATCGCGTGCTTCCATAGCTCCTTATTTTGTTGACGAGGGTCTTGAGCCGGTTGTACGTTTGGGTTGGCTCCTTGCCCCTGATCATTGCGAATCTCCCAAGTTCGCCCTCCACCAACTCCATCTTGGTGAGCATGGTGACGTCGTTCCCCTCATGTGAGATTTTGAGGGTGTCCCAAATCTGCTTGGCGTTATCCAAGCCGCTCACCTTATGGTATTCATCCCTGCACAATGAAGCTAGAAGAACAGTAGTAGCTTATGCATTTTTGTGAATTTGCTCATTAATGAACATGGGACTATCCGTACTATCAAAGTGCATTCCATTTTCTACTATCTCCCATATACTTGGATGGAGAGAGAACAAGTGGCTACACATTTTGTGACTCCAAAATCTGTAGTCCTCTCCATCAAAGTGGGGGGTTTACCGAGGGGAATGTAAAGCAAATGAGCATTTGAACTTTGTGGAATACGAGAATAATCAAAGGAAAAGTTTGAATTAACCGTCTTCTTTTTCTCGTAGTCGTTGTCGTCGTCCTTTTGGGAAGAAGAAGGTTCGTCGTTGTCGTAGTAGACTATCTCCTTGATGCGCCTTGTTTTCTTCTTCCTCCCGTCTTTTCTTTTGTGACCCGAGCCTGAGTCAGTAGGCTTGTCATCCTTTGGATCATTGACGAAAGACTCCTTCTCCTTATCATTGACCACCATCCCCTTGCCCTTAGGATCCATCTCTTCGGGCGATTAGTCCCTTTCTTGAAGAGAACGACTCCGATACCAATTGAGAGCACCTAGAGGGGGGGGTGAATAGGTGATCCTGTAAAACTTAAAACTTGACACCATAAACTTGATTAAGAGTTAGAACAATGAAATCAAGTGAGTAGAGAGGAGATCTCTTGTGAAGCACAATAGACACAATAAGGACAAGCACAAGAGACACGAGGATTTATCCCGTGGTTCGGCCAAGTACAAAACTTGCCTACTCCACGTTGTGGCGTCCCAACGGACGAGAGTTGCACTCAACTCCTCTCAAGTGATCCAATGATCAACTTGAATACCACGGTGTTCTTCTTTACTTTACTCTTTCCCGTTTGCGAGGAATCTCCACAACTTGGAGTCTCTCGCCCTTACAATAAGAATCACAATGAAGCACTAGAGTAAGGGAGGGAAGCAACACACTCAAATCCACAGCAAATACGCACACACAAGACCAAGACTTGAGCTCAAGACAATATCTCGAGGTTCTCACTAGAACGGAGCTCAAATCACTAAGAATGTCGAACAAGTGCGCAAGAATGAAGTGTGAGTGATCAACAATGCTCAAGGAATGCTTGGTGTGCTCCTCCATGCGCCTAGGGGTACCTTTTATAGCCCCAAGGCAGCTAGGAGCTGTTGAGAGCATTCCTGGAAGGCAATTCTTGCCTTCTGTCGCCTGGCGCACCGGACAGTCCGGTGCACCACCGGACACTGTCCGGTGCGGATTTCTTTCCTTCTTTGGCGAAGCCGAGCGTTGGCGGTTCAGAGCCGTTGGTGCACCGGACACTGTCCGGTGCACACCGGACAGTCCGGTGCCCCCTTCTGACCGTTGGCTCTGCCACGCGTCGCGCGCGGATTACGCGGCCGACCGTTGGTCGGGCCGACTGTTGGCTCACCGGACAGTCCGGTGCACCACCGAACAGTCCGGTGATTTATAGCCGTACACCGCCGTCGAAGTCCCGAGAGCAGCCAGTTGACAGAAGCCAGCCTGGCGCACCGGACACTGTCCGGTGCACCCAGACCGAGCAGCCTTTTGGCTGTACACAGCCAACTTCTCCAAAATTGTTTCTCCTGTTTCTAGCACTTAGACACAATACATTAGTCTTCAAATCAATGTACTAAGTCTAGAAACATACCTTTAACCTTGATTTGCACTTCTTGAGTCCTTGGCACAATTTAACACTTAGGCACTTGTGTTGGACACTTAATCACCAAAATACTTAGAAATGGCCCAAAGGCACATTTCCCTTTCAGCAACTCCAAGAAGGCACCTTCATAATCCAAACCAAGTATATTCAAGGCATACTCAACAAGTTTGGAATGAAGGATGCCAAGCCCATCAAGACACCCATGGGAACCAGTGGGCATCTCGACCTCGACACGAGAGGTAAATCCGTAGATCAAAAGGTATACCGGTCGATGATAGGATCTTTACTCTATTTATGTGCATCTCGACCGAATATTGTGCTTTCCGTATGCATGTGTGCAAGGTTCCAAGCCGATCCTAAGGAAGTGCACCTTAGGGCAGTAAAAAGGATCATGAGATATTTAGTTTATACACCTAAGTTTGGTCTCTGGTACCCCAAGGAATCCACCTTTGATTTAATAGGATATTCAGATGCTGATTGGGCAGGGTGTAAAATTGATAGGAAGAGCACATCAGGGACTTGTCAGTTTTTGGGAAGATCCCTGGTGTCTTGGGCCTCAAAGAAACAAAACTCAGTAGCTCTTTCTACCGTCGAAGCCAAGTATGTTGCTGCAGGCCATTGTTGTGCGCAATTACTTTGGATGAGGCAAACCCTCAGGGACTATGACTACAAATTGAGCAAAGTTCCTCGCCTATGTGACAATGAGAGTGCAATTCGCATGGCGGATAATCCCGTTGAACACAGCCGCACTAAGCACATAGCCATTCGGTTTCACTTTTTGAGAGATCACCAACAAAGGGGGATATCGAGATTGCTTATGTTAGCACAAAAGATCAATTAGCCGATATCTTTACCAAACCTTTAGATGAGAAAACCTTTAGCAAACTTAGGAATGAGCTAAACATTCTTGATTCTCGGAACTCTGATTGACACTTTGCACACATTGTTCATTTATATACCTTTGATCATATCTCTTTTATGTCTATGACTAATGTGTTTTCAAGTGTCATCCTATGCTACCTCGTAGATTGAAAGGGAAATGGAGTCTTCGGCGAAGACAAGGCTTCCGCTCCACTCTATCGGTATTATTTACCCTTCACCGTCACTCCGCACCACTCTCCAAATTGGTATAATCTTCACTCATAGTTATTTGTACCATTGGGGGAGAAAAGAAAAGGGGCTCTAAAAGACTCCATTTTTGGCGATTAATGCCAAAGGGGAAAAATATTGAGCCCAAAGCAAAAGGACCGCACCACCACCTTTCGGAAATTTTTAAATTGACATATTTAAAAATTGGTATGTTTTCAATTGGTTAGTATTTTTCACATTGGTATCTAAAAATATTTGATCTTCTTTGGGAACACCCTCTTGGACACTAAGAGGAGAATTTCATCTAGGGGGAGTTTTGTTTTAGTCAAAGGAAAAGCATTTGAAACAGGGGGTGAAAATTTCAAATCTTGAAAATGCTTCTCGCAATCTTATTCATATATCTTTGACTATTTGCAAAAAAGACTTTGAAAAGATTTTCCAAAAGAATTTGCAAAAACAAAACAAGTGGTGCAAATGTGGTCCAAAATACTAAAAGAAAGAATGCAATCCATGCATATCTAGTGAAAGTAAAAATTGGTTTAAATTCTAAGTAAACCTTTGCACTTGCCTTATGCAAACTAGTTCAATTATGCACTTATATATTTGCTTTGGTTTGTGTTGGCATCAATCACCAAAAAGGGGGAGATTGAAAGGGAAATAGGCCTTAAACCTTTTCCTAAATGATTTTGGTGGTTGAATGCCCAACACAAATAATTAGACTAACTAGTTTGCTCTATATTATATATTCTACAAGTGCTAAAGGTTCAACACAAACCAATAAAAAGATCAAAGTTAGTGTTCAAAAGAAAGGAGCAAAAGAAACCGAAGAGGACCCTGGTCTGGCGCACCGGACTATCCGGTGTGCCACCGGACAGTGTCCGGTGCCCAGGGCCGTACGACTTCAAACTTGCCACCTTCGGGTTTCTGGAGAGCTGCTTCGCTATAATTCACCAGACTGTCCGGTGTGCCGCCGGACTGTCCGCTGTGCCAGCGGAGCAACGGTTAGCGAGCGCAATGGTCGACTCCAACGGTCGCCTGCAACGTGAACAGTGCGCGGACAGTTCACGCAGAGTCAGAGTAGCGCCAGAAGGCGCACCAGACAATAAACAGTGCCTATCCGGTGTGGCACCGGACTGTCCGGTGCCCCAAGAAGTCAGAGCTCCAACGGTCGAAACCGTCAGAACCCTAACGGTTGGGTGACGTGGCTGGCGCACCGGACAGTGTCCGGTGGCACACCGAACTGTCCAGTGCGCCCATCGACAGACAGCCTCCCCAACGACTATGTAGTGGTTGAGGGCTATAAATAACCCCCAACCACCACCACTCCAAGCATCCAAGTTTTTCAGACATATCATTCAATACAAGAGCTAGTGCAATCAATACAAGACACAATTCAAAAGAATCAAAGCCTCTCGAAGTCCCAAATACACTCCAAATACCTAGTGACTAGAGAGAGAGTTTTGTTCGTGTTCTTTGAGCTCTTGTTCTTGGATCGATTTCTTCCTTCCTCATTCTTATTCCCAAGTGTTTTGAAAGCAAGGCAAGAGACACCAATTGTGTGGTGGTCCTTGCGGGGTCTAAGTGACTGAAAGGGAAATGTGCCCTTGGGCCATTTCTAAGTATTTTGGTGATTTAGTGTCCAACACAAGTGCCTAAGTGTAAAAAGGTGGACAAAGTACAAATCAAGGATAAAGGTATGTTTCTCAGACTTAGTACATTGTTTTATGGACTAATGTATTGTGTCTAAGTGCTGGAAACAGGAAAAATCCAATTGGAAATGTCTTGGCTCGAGCAGCCAAGACTCTGTTGAGTCTGGGAGCACCGGACTGTCCGGTGGTGCACCGGACAGTGTCCGGTGCGCCAGGCTGGCTCGAGCGAAGTGGCCGCTCTCGGGAATTCACCGGCGACGTACGGCTATAATTCACCGGACTGTCCGGTGTGCACCGGACTGTCCGGTGAGCCAACGGTCGGCCGGGCCAACGGTCGGCCGCGCGATCTGCGCGGGACACGTGGCCAAGCCAACGGCTAGAAGGGGGCACCGGACTGTCCGGTGTGCACCGGACATGTCCGGTGCGCCAACGGCTCTCTGGCTGCCAACGGTCGACTGTGCCATTTATGGAAAGAAATCGGGCACCGGACATGTCCGGTGTGCACCGGACTGTCCGGTGCGCCAGTCGACAGAAGGCAAGATCAGCCTTCCTAGATTGCTCTCAACGGCTCCTAGTTGCCTTGGGGCTATAAAAGGGACCCCTAGGCGCATGGAGGAGCACACCAAGCATTCCTACAACATTCCTAAGCACCAAGACATCGATTCCGCACCTTTGATTCTTTGCGATAGCAATTAGAGCTCTAGTTGAGTGGTGAACTCATTGAGTTGTATTGTGAGCTCTCGTTGTGACTTGTGTGCGTGGTGTTGCTGTGATTTCTTGAGTGCGTTGCTAATCCCTCCCTTGCTCTGTGTTTCTTTGTGATCTTAAAGTGTAAGGGCGAGAGGCTCCAAGTTGTGGAGATTCCTCGCAAACGGGATTGAGAAAAAGCAAGCAAAACACCGTGGTATTCAAGTGGGTCTTTGGACCGCTTGAGAGGGGTTGATTGCAACCCTCGTTCGTTGGGACGCCACAACGTGGAGTAGGCAAGCGTTGGTCTTGGCCGAACCACGGGATAACCACCGTGTCATCTCTGTGATTGATTTATTGTGGTTATTGTGTTTTGACTCCTCTCTAGCCACTTGGCAATTATTGTGCTAACGATTAACCAAGTTTTGTGGCTTAAGTTTTCAAGTTTCACAGGATCACCTATTCACCCCCCCTCTAGGTGCTCTCAATTGGTATCAGAGGCGTTCTCTTCACAAAGGGACTAACCGCCCGAAGAGATGGATCCTAAGGGGAAGGGTATCGTGATCAACGATAAAGAGAAGGAGTCTTTCGTCAACGAGCCAAAGGATGACAAGCCTACCGACTTAGGCTCGGGTCATAGACGAAAAGATGGGAAGAAGAAGAAGACAAGGCGCATTAAGGAGATCGTCTACTACGACGACAGTGATGAGTCCACTTCTTCCCACAAGGACAACGACAACAACGACTACGACAAACGAAAGACGGTTAACTCGAACTTTTCTTTCGATTATACGCGTATTCCTCAAAGTGCAAATGCTCATTTATTATCTATTCCACTTGGTAAACCTCCTCATTTTGATGGAGAGGACTACGGATTTTGGAGTCACAAAATGCGTAGTCACTTGTTCTCTCTCCATCCTAGTATATGGGAGATTGTAGAGAGTGGAATGCACTTTGATAGTTCGGATAGTCCCATGTTCATTAATGAGCAAATTCATAAGAATGCACAAGCTACTACTGTTCTTCTAGCTTCATTGTGCAGGGATGAATACCACAAAGTGAGCGGCTTGGATAACGCCAAGCAGATCTGGGACACCCTCAAGATTTCACATGAGGGGAACGACGTCACCTTGCTCACCAAGATGGAGTTGGTGGAGGGCGAGCTTGGACGATTCGCGATGATAAGGGGCGAGGAGCCGACACAAACATACAACCGGCTCAAGACCCTTATCAACAAAATAAGGAGCTACGGAAGCACGCGATGGACGGACCACGACGTCGTCCGATTGATGCTAAGGTCCTTTACCGTTCTTGATCCTCATTTGGTGAATAACATTCGTGAGAATCCCAGGTACACCAAAATGTCGCCCGAAGAAGTCCTTGGAAAATTTGTAAGCGGGCGAATGATGATCAAGGAAGCAAGGTACGTGGATGACGCTCTAAACGGTCCAATCAATGAGCCTCAACCCGTTGCTCTCAAGGCAACAAGGAGCAAGGAGGCGTTACCCAGCAAGGTAGCACAAATTGAGGCAGCCGGACTTAATGATGAAGAGATGGCCCTCATCATCAAAAGATTCAAGACGGCGCTAAAGGGGCGCAAGGGACAGCCAAGCAAGACCAAAACCAAGGGGAAGCGCTCATGCTTCAAATGTGGTAAGCTTGATCATTTTATTGCTAACTGTCCCGACAATGATAGTGATCAGGATCAAGGGAACAAGAGGGAGAAAAAGAAGAACTATAAGAAGGCAAAGGGCGAGGCACATCTTGGCAAGGAGTGGGATTCAGATTGCTCCTCGTCCGACTCCGACAATGAAGGACTTGCCGCCACCGCCTTCAACAAGTCATCTCTCTTCCCCAACGAGCATCATACATGCCTTATGGCAAGGGAGAAGAAGGTATGTACTCGAGACTCTACCTATGCTTCTTCAAGTGAGGACGAATCTAGTGATGAGGATGAAATAGATTATTCATGTCTATTTAAGGGCCTAGATAGAACCAAGGTAGATAAAATTAACGAATTGATTGATGCCTTGAATGATAAAAATAGGCTTTTAGAAAAACAAGAGGACTTGTTGTATGAAGAACATGACAAATTTGTAGAAGCTCAAAAATCTCATGCCTTAGAAGTTAAGAGAAATGAAATGCTTTCTTGTGAATTATCTTCTTGCCATGAGACAATTTCTAGCTTAAGAAGCATTAATGATAATTTGAATGCTAAGTTAGAAATAGCTAGTAAATCAACAACTTGTGTAGAAAATGTTGTTATTTGCAATAGATGTGAAGATTTTGATATTGATGCTTGTAGTGAACACATAGCTTCTATTGCAAAGTTAAATGATGAAATGGCTAGTCTTAATGCCCAACTTAAGGCTAGCAAAAGTGATTTTGATAAACTAAAATTTGCTAGGGATGCCTACACGATTGGTAGACACCCCTCAATTAAGGATGGGCTTGGCTTCAAGAGGGAAGCCAAGAACTTAACAAGCCATAAGGCTCCCATATCCGCCAAGGAGAAAGGGAAGGTCCCTATGGCAAGTAGTACTAAAAGGAACCATGCTTTTATGTACAATGATAGAAGACAGTCTCATAGGAGTTGTAATGCTTTTGATTCACATGCCTATGACTCTCATGCTATGTATGCTTCCAGTTCTTCCTATATGCATGGTAGAGATATGCCTAGGAAAAATATTCATCATGTGCCTAGGAAGAATATTGTTCATGTTCCTAGAAAAGTTATGAATGGTCCCTCTACAATTTATCATGCTTTAAATGCTTCCTTTGCTATTTGTAGAAATGATAGGAAGATAGTTGCTAGGAAATTAGGGGCAAAATGCAAGGGTGATAAAACTTGCATTTGGGTCCCTAAGGAAATTGTGACTAACAAGCCTAAATTTGCCTTGCAGGTTTATGCATCCGGGGGCTCAAGCTGGATTATCGACAGCGGATGCACAAACCACATGACGGGGGAGAAGAAGATGTTCACCTTCTACGTCAAGAATAAGGATTCCCAAGATTCAATCATATTTGGTGATGGGAACCAAGGCAAGGTAAACAAGTGGGAGGAGCACATCACAGCAAGAATGTGATGACCACCTCAAGACCTCTGGAGCTGTTGCATATGGACCTCTTCGGACCCGTCGCCTATCTGAGCATAGGAGGAAGTAAGTATGGTCTAGTTATTGTTGATGACTTTTCCCGCTTCACTTGGGTGTTCTTTTTGCAGGATAAGTCTGAAACCCAAGGGACCCTCAAGCGCTTCCTCAAGAGAGCTCAAAATGAGTTTGAGCTCAAGGTGAAGAAGATAAGGAGCGACAACGGGTCCGAATTCAAGAATCTTCAAGTGGAGGAGTTCCTTGAGGAGGAAGGGATCAAGCACGAGTTCTCCGCTCCCTACACACCTCAGCAAAATGGTGTGGTAGAGAGGAAGAACAGGACACTCATTGATATGGCGAGGACTATGCTTGGAGAGTTCAAGACCCCCGAGCGTTTTTGGTCGGAAGCCGTGAACACGGCTTGCCACGCCATCAACAGGGTCTACCTTCACCGCCTCCTCAAGAAGACTTCATACGAGCTGCTAACTGGTAACAAACCCAATGTATCTTATTTTCGTGTTTTTGGGAGCAAGTGTTATATTCTTGTGCAGAAAGGTAGAACCTCTAAATTTGCTCCCAAAGCTGTAGAAGGGTTTTTATTAGGTTATGATTCAAATACAAAGGCGTATAGGGTCTTCAACAAATCATCGGGTTTGGTTGAAGTCTCTAGCGACGTTGTATTTGATGAGACTAATGGCTCTCCAAGAGAGCAAGTTGTTGATCTTGATGATGTAGATGAAGAAGATGTTCCAACGGCCGCGATACGCACCATGGCGATTGGAGATGTGCGGCCTCAGGAACAATTGGAGCAAGATCAACTGTCTTCCTCAACTATGGTGCATCCCCCATCCCAAGATGACGAACAGGTACCTCAAGTGGAGGCGCATGATCAAGGGGGAGCACAGGATGATCAAGTTGAAGAAGAAGAAGCACCTCAGGCACCTCCAACCCAAGTTCGAGCGACGATCCAAAGGGATCATCCCGTCGACCAAATATTGGGTGATATTTGCAAGGGAGTAACTACTCGTTCAAGATTAGTTAATTTCTGTGAGCATTACTCCTTTGTCTCTTCTATTGAGCCTTTCAGGGTAGAAGAGGCCTTGCTAGATCCGGACTGGGTGTTGGCCATGCAGGAGGAACTCAACAATTTCAAGCGCAATGAAGTTTGGATACTGGTGCCTCGTCCCAAGAAAAGTGTTGTGGGAACCAAGTGGGTGTTCCGCAACAAACAGGACGAGCACGGGGTGGTGACGAGGAACAAGGCTCGACTTGTGGCAAAAGGTTATGCCCAAGTTGCAGGTTTGGACTTTGAGGAGACTTTTGCTCCTATGGTTAGGCTAGAATCAATTCATATCTTGCTAGCATATGCCGCTCACCATTCTTTCAGGTTGTACCAAATGGATGTGAAGAGCGCTTTCCTCAACGGGCCGATCAAGGAGGAGGTGTACGTGGAGCAACCCCCTGGCTTCGAGGATGAACGGTACCCCGACCACGTGTGTAAGCTCTCTAAGGCGCTCTATGGACTTAAGCAAGCCCCAAGAGCATGGTATGAATGCCTTAGAGACTTTTTAATTGCTAATGCTTTCAAGGTTGGGAAAGCCGATCCAACTCTTTTTACTAAGACTTGCGATGGTGATCTTTTTGTGTGCCAAATGTCGATGACATAATATTTGGTTCTACTAATCAAAAGTCTTGTGAAGAGTTTAGCAGTGTTATGACGCAGAAGTTCGAGATGTCGATGATGGGCGAGTTGAACTACTTCCTTGGGTTCCAAGTGAAGCAACTCAAGGATGGCACTTTCATCTCCCAAACGAAGTACACGCAAGACTTGCTAAAGCGGTTTGGGATGAAGGACGCCAAGCCCGCAAAGACGCCGATGGGAACTGACGGACACACCGACCTCAACAAAGGAGGTAAGTCCGTTGATCAAAAAGCATACCGGTCCATGATAGGTTCTTTGCTTTATTTATGTGCTAGTAGACCGGATATTATGCTTAGCGTATGCATGTGTGCTAGATTTCAATCCGATCCTAAGGAGTGTCACTTAGTGGCTGTGAAGCGAATTCTTCGATATTTAGTCGCTACGCCTTGCTTCGGGATCTGGTATCCAAAGGGGTCTAACTTTGACTTGATTGGGTACTCAGATTCCGACTATGCTGGATGTAAGGTCGATAGGAAGAGTACATCGGGGACGTGCCAATTCTTAGGAAGGTCCCTGGTGTCATGGAATTCTAAGAAACAAACTTCCGTTGCCCTATCCACCGCTGAGGTCGAGTATGTTGCCGCATGACAGTGTTGCGCGCAACTACTTTGGATGAGGCAAACCCTCAGGGACTTTGGCTACAATCTAAGCAAAGTCCCACTCCTATGTGATAATGAGAGTGCTATCCGAATAGCGGAAAATCCTGTTGTGCACAGCCGCACAAAGCACATTGACATCCGACATCACTTTTTGAGAGACCACCAGCAAAAGGGAGATATCGAAGTGTTTCATGTTAGCACCGAGAACCAGCTAGCCGATATCTTTACCAAGCCTCTAGATGAGAAGACCTTTTGCAGGCTGCGTAGTGAGCTAAATGTCTTAGATTCGTGGAACTTGGATTGAATTGTAGCATACATGTGTTTATGCCTTTGATCATGTTCATTCTGCATTTTGTTGCTTATTGTGGTGCTCAAGTTGTACAAACACTCCCTGGACCTCACAAGTCCTTTTTGCAAGTGATGCACATATTTAGGGGGAGCTGTGCTACAACTTGACCCTTTGAGACTAACCCTATGCTTGAGTTTGCTTGTTTTAGTCTCAAAGGAGGTTTGAAAGGGAAAAGGTGGACTTGGACCATGAACGACTTCCACTGCACTCCGATGAGAGGGTAACTTATTCCAAGTTCATCTCATGTCCTCTTATTGCCTTTGTACTCTTATTTGAAGATTTTGGTGAGGCAATGGGGTTAAAGGGCCAAGATTGATCCTGTTTTGTGCTTGATGCCAAAGGGGGAGAAAATAAAGGCCAAAGCGATAAATGGATCAGCTACCACTTGAGAGATTTTGAAAATAGTAGAATAAAGCTTTTGGTTTATCAAAACTCTTTTAGTGTCTCTCTTGTCAAAAGTTGGCTTCTTGTGGGGAGAAGTATTGATTATGGGAAAAAGGGGAGTTTTTGAAATCTTGAATCAATTTCTCTTGGAATGACTCTCTTTATGTCTTAACATGTGTGGTTGACTTAGAGATAGAAATTTGAGTTTGATTTACAAAAACAAACCAAGTGGTGGCATAGAGTGATCCATATATGTCAAATTTGAATCAAAACAATTTTGAGTTCTTAGTTGAATTGATTTTGTACTTGTTCTACTTGCTTTATGTTGTGTTGGCATAAATCACCAAAAAGGGGGAGATTGAAAGGGAAATGTGCCCTTGGGCCATTTCTAAGTATTTTGGTGATTTAGTGTCCAACACAAGTGCCTAAGTGTAAAAAGGTGGACAAAGTACAAATCAAGGATAAAGGTATGTTTCTCAGACTTAGTACATTGTTTTATGGACTAATGTATTGTGTCTAAGTGCTGGAAACAGGAAAAATCCAATTGGAAATGTCTTGGCTCGAGCAGCCAAGACTCTGCTGAGTCTGGGAGCACCGGACTATCCGGTGGTGCACCGGACAGTGTCCGGTGCGCCAGGCTGGCTCGAGCGAAGTGGCCGCTCTCGGGAATTCACCGGCGACGTACGGCTATAATTCACCGGACTGTCCGGTGTGCACCGGACTGTCCGGTGTGCACCGGACTGTCCGGTGAGCCAACGGTCGGCCGGGCCAACGGTCGGCCGCGCGATCTGCGCGGGACACGTGGCCAAGCCAACGGCTAGAAGGGGGCACCGGACTGTCCGGTGTGCACCGGACATGTCCGGTGCGCCAACGGCTCTCTGGCTGCCAACGGTCGACTGTGCCATTTATGGAAAGAAATCGGGCACCGGACATGTCCGGTGTGCACCGGACTGTCCGGTGCGCCAGTCGACAGAAGGCAAGATCAGCCTTCCTAGATTGCTCTCAACGGCTCCTAGTTGCCTTGGGGCTATAAAAGGGACCCCTAGGCGCATGGAGGAGCACACCAAGCATTCCTACAACATTCCTAGGCACCAAGACATCGATTCCGCGCCTTTGATTCTTTGCGATAGCAATTAGAGCTCTAGTTGAGTGGTGAACTCATTGAGTTGTATTGTGAGCTCTCGTTGTGACTTGTGTGCGTGGTGTTGCTGTGATTTCTTGAGTGCGTTGCTAATCCCTCCCTTGCTCTGTGTTTCTTTGTGATCTTAAAGTGTAAGGGCGAGAGGCTCCAAGTTGTGGAGATTCCTCGCAAACGGGATTGAGAAAAAGCAAGCAAAACACTGTGGTATTCAAGTGGGTCTTTGGATCGCTTGAGAGGGGTTGATTGCAACCCTCGTCCGTTGGGACGCCACAACGTGGAGTAGGCAAGCGTTGGTCTTGGCCGAACCACGGGATAACCACCGTGTCATCTCTGTGATTGATTTATTGTGGTTATTGTGTTTTGACTCCTCTCTAGCCACTTGGCAATAATTGTGCTAACGATTAACTAAGTTTTGTGGCTTAAGTTTTCAAGTTTCACAGGATCACCTATTCACCCCCCCTCTAGGTGCTCTCAGTGACCCGTGAGAATTAAGGAGAAAGCTCACTCGGTCTAAGTGACCGTTTGAGAGAGGGAAAGGGTTGAAAGAGACCCGGTCTTTGTGACCACCTCAACGGGGACTAGGTTCTTTGGAACCGAACCTCGGTAAAACAAATCACTGTGTCATCCGCTTTATTTCTTGGTTGATTTGTTTTCGCCCTCTCTCCCGGACTTAACTTTTGTTCTAACGCTGACCCCGGCTTGTAGTGTGTTTAAAGTTGTAAATTTCAGTTTCCGCCTATCCACCCCCCTCTAGGCGACTTTCATTACTCTTGTACTCATTCGAGATATTTTGTGTAAGGCGTGAGAGACTCCAAAGTGTGAAGATTCCTCACAAAGGGATATACTTGAGATAAAGAGAACTGTGGTATTCAAGTTTATCTTTGGATCACTTGAAAGGGGTTGAGTGCAACCATTGTCCGTTGGTACGCCACAACGTGGAAGTAGGCAAGTATTCTATTTGGCCGAACCACGGGATAAAATCGCTATGTCACTTGTCTTCATTCTTGTGTGATTCTCTCTACCTCTATTCACTTCACTTACATAATTTCTCTAAGTTCAATACTTACTTTGTGAAGAGCAATTAAGTGAAGAAGTTTACTCCACTAGCACTTCTCTCTCTCGAACTTGGTTTTCACTAATCCAATATTAGACCAAGTTTGTTTTGTTAAGCTATTTTTTACAGGATCACCTATTCACCCCCCTCTAGGTGCTCTCAGGTCTTCGTGAGGATCTCCTAGCCCACTACGCCCTTGCCCCGTCTAATCGGAGCTCGGGCATAGGCTTTGGTGTAGGTTGCGGCGTATGCTGATACATTGTCGTGTGTAGGGGTGTATGGACGGTGTCGTCCTATCCCCTCTGCATGTTCCACCTTGCCTCAGTAACGCGCGGGGAATAGTAGGAGTCATAATGAGGGGCACCCATACTGCGCATTGAGTCAATGGTCCTGCCTCGGTAACGTGCGGGTTACTGGCATAGCCCAGACCTTGCGAACTTCACACGTCACGTGCATTTAATGCGGCAGCGCACGCCACCTGCCACTAGTGTGGGCAAGCGCACATCCCGTCTGCACTTAATGCCGGTGGGCCCCATGTCAGAGGCTTATGTCAGGCATCCTCGACCACGCATCAACACCAGACCTTTGCATGGGTAGGGAGCAGGCCTAAGAATGTGTGGCAACGTGGCACCCTGGACCTCCGCTGACTGGGGGTTTGGAACATGCCTGAGGGGGTTCGGGCCCTAGCCGTAATGATTTGGGCATGTGGCAACACTAGACCTCACCTGGCTTAAAGTACGGATGACACACGCGGGGTCCAGAACCACTCCCGGGGGTCTGTAACTGAGAGCACCTAGAGGGGGGGTGAATAGGTGATCTTGTGAAACTTAATCTTATAGCCACAAAAACTTGTTAAGTGTTAGCACAATAGTTGCCAAGTGGCTAGAGATGAGTCCAAACACAATAACCACAAGAAATCAAACACAGAGATGGCACGGTGTTTATCCCGTGGTTCGGCCAAGTACAAAACATGCCTACTCCATGTTGTGGCGTCCCAACGGACGAGAGTTGCACTCAACTCCTCTCAAGTGATCCAATGATCAACTTGAATACCACGGTGTTCTTCTTTACTTTGATCTTTTCCCGTTTGCGAGGAATCTCCACAGCTTGGAGTCTCTCGCCCTTACAATTGAATTTCACAAAGAAGTACGGAGTAAGGGAGGGAAGCAACACACACAAATCCACAGCAAAATGCGCACACACACGGCCAAGAATCGAGCTCAAGAGACTATCTCAAAGTTCTCACTAGAACGGAGCTCGAATCACTGAGAATGACAAACGAATGCGCAAAGACTGAGTGTGGATGATCAAGAATGCTCTAAGGTTGCTTGGTGTACTCCTCCATGCGCCTAGGGGTCCCTTTTATAGCCCCAAGGCAGCTAGGAGCCGTTGAGAGCAATCTGGGAAGGCAATTCTTGCCTTCTGTCGAGTGGCGCACCGGACAGTCCGGTGCACACCGGACACTGTCCGGTGCCCGATTCCCTTCCTTAAATAGCGAAGCCGACCGTTGGCAGAATTGGAGCCGTTGGCGCACCAGACATGTCCGGTGCACACCGGACAGTCCGGTGCCCCCTTCTAGCCGTTGGCTCGGCCACGTGTCCCGCGCAGATCGCGCGGCCGACCGTTGGCCCGGCCGACCGTTGGCTCACCGGACAGTCCGGTGCACACCGGACAGTCCGGTGAATTATAGCCGTACGCCGTCGGTGAATTCCCGAGAGCGGCCACTTCGCTCGAGGCAGCCTGGCGCACCGGACACTGTCCGGTGCACCACCGGACAGTCCGGTGCCCCAGACCGAAACAGCCTTTTGGCTGTACACAGCCAACTCTTCTGTTTTCTTCTTTCTGTTTCTAACACTTAGACAAGTATATTAGTACACAAAACCAATGTACTAAGGCTTAGAAACATACCTTTGCTCTTGTTTTGCACTTTGTCCATTCATAAGCATGAATTCACATTTAAGTACTTGTGTTGGCACTCAATCACCAAAATACTTAGAAATGGCCCAAGGGCACATTTACCTTTCAGTAACCAATCTTGTAATAAAAGAGTGATTTTACTCTAGGCTCATGGAGCTGTTCTGAACCCCCTTTTTAGGGATCCGATGGGCCCATGTGGAGGTTCGGGTCCCATCCGTGGGGACTCAGACTTATGGTCGAAGTTGTTGATTACTCCCTTCTATGGGACTTGTGGTGATGCCGGTCCAACTTAGGAAACGAGCCTAGCTGGCCCAAAGCCACATATAGTGGGCCCCAGCCCTGAGTTGGGCTAGTTAGCTAGTAGTTTCGTGGCTATGGGTAGCCATAGGGGTCTCGCCTTGACCCAGTAGGAGTGGGTACACCATATTTAGGGTACCGACAGAGGCCCCTAGGCCCACCTCAAGTAAGGGAGCGAACCCGCATGTGGGGCCATACCTGCGTCTGCACCAGAAATGCTAGTCCTGTGCAGCAGCTCTGCGTCTGTGGTCTCTGAAAGTAACCTAGAGGGGGTGAATAGGCTTAACCTGAAAATTATAAACTTTGAACACACACTTCACTCGAGGTTAGGGTTAGAAATAAATAATCTTGAATACAGAGTGCGAAAGATTGTTCCTCTTGTTATGAGTTGCTCAATCAATGCGGATAACCTTGGGAGCAAATTCAAATCAATACGAGCAAGGAAACTTTAGAGAGAGAGGAGAGGGGAGAAATAAATCGAGTGATGAAGATCAACATAAATGAACACGGCGATTCATTTCCCGAGGTTCGGTTCCAAATAACCTACTCCCCGTTGAGGAGGCCACAAAGGCCAGTCTATTCTAACCCTTTCCCTCTCTCAATCGGTCACATAGACCGGTCAAGTGCTTCTTATTAATCACACGGGTCACTAAGACCCCGCAAGGATCGCCACACAATTAAATGTCTCTTACTAGCTTTACAAAGCACTTAGAAGAATTAGAGTGAGAAGAAGAAAGCAATCCAAGCAACAAGAGCAACAAAAGAAACACAAAACACCCTCTCTAAAGTCACTAAGCAATTGATTTGATTTTGGAGCTTTGAGAGGATTGAATGCTTTGATTGTGTCTTTAGAGTGTATTCTTTGCTCTTGTATTGAATGAGAAGTGTGAAAGGGAAATGAGCTTAAAACATTTCCCATAATCGATTTTGGTGTTTGACGTATATCACAAACCACATGGACTAACTAGTTTGCTTAGATGTCATTTATCTTAGGTGCATAAGGTTCAACATAAACCAAGAAAGAAATTAAGTTGGGGACTCAACCAAGTTTGGAGCAATGACTAGAAATGGTGCTGCCAGTGGCGCACCAGACACTGTCCGGTGCCGAGGACAAGGCACCAACGAACTGGACACTCTCGGGTTTTCTGAGAAGCGCTCTGCTATAATTCACCGAACTATCTGGTGTGCACCAGACAGTGTCCGGTGAGCCAACGGAGCAACGGTCACCTGTGCGCAACGGTCGACTGCAAAAGTGAACAGTGCATAGTCAAAAGTCAGAGCAGCGATGCCAGGACGCACCGGACATGTCCGTTGTGCCACCGGACTATCCGGTGCAGCTAGAAGACAAAGGACTTCAATGGTCAACCGCTCCAAACCCCAACGGGCAGCTGATGGGGCACGCACTGGACACTGAATAGTGCCATGTCCGGTGCGCCATCGACAACAACGTCTATAATAGTGGTTGTGGCTATAAATACCCCCTAACCACCTCCATTCAAGTCATCCAAGTTTTCTGAACTCAACATTCAATACAAGAGCAAAAGACTACACTACAAGACACAATCAATAGATCAAATCCTCTCCAAGCCTCCAAATCAACTCAATTGCTTAGTGACTTTAGTGAGGGTGTTTTGTGTTCTTTTGTTGCTTGGATTGCTTTCTCCTTCTCATTCTTATTCTCTAAGTGCTTTGTAAAGATAGCAAGAGACACCTAAGTGTGTGGTGATCCTTGCGGGGTCTTAGTGACCCAAGTGATTAAGGAGAAGCTTTGACCGGTCTGCGTGACCGATTGAGAGAGGGAAAGGGTTGGAATAGACCTGGCCTTTGTGGCCTCCTCAACGGGGACTTGGTTCTTTGGAACCGAACCTCGATAAAAAAATCACTGTGTTCATTTGTTGATCTTCACTTGATTTGTTTCCCCTCTTTCCTCTCTCTAAAAGTTCCCTTGCTCATATTGTTTTGAGTTTGCTCCCAAACATTATCCGTATTGATTGAGCAACTCTAAGCAAGGATAACTATCTTTCGTACTCCGATTTAATTCTAACGCTAACCCCGACCTTAGTGCGTGCTTAAAGTTTGTAAATTTCAGGTTTCGCCTATTCACCCCCCTCTAGGCGGCTTTCAATTGGTATCAAAGCCTGGTGTTTCATTAAGAGTCTAACAACTCGAAGTGATGTCGGGAGATCATGCCAAGAGGGAAATAGTCACCGGCGACAAGGCCGAAGGCTCAGGAAGGAAGAACAATGAACGGACTCTGCCAAAAGAGTCCGGCAACAAGTACAAGTAGGAATCCGCTTCCTCCATCAAGACACATAGGAAGGGTGACAAGAAGAAAAAGAAAATGAAGAAGGTGGTCTACTACAAGACCGACTCTTCATCACCTTCCACATCCGGCGCCGAGTCTACTACTTCGAAGCGCCAAGAGCACAAGAAGTATAGTAAGATGCCTCTACGCTATCCTCGCATTCCTAAACGCGCTTCTTTACTTTCCATACCCCTAGGCAAACCACCATACTTTGATGGTGAGGATTATTATATGTGGAGTGATAAATTGAGGCACCATCTAACCACACTCCACGAAAGCATATGTGATATTGTTGAGTTTGGAGCGCAGACACCACAGGTGGGCGATGAGGACTATGACTCCGATGAGGCCGCCCAAATTAGACATTTTAATTCCCAAGCAACTTCTATACTCCTTGCCTCCCTGCGTCGAGAGGAGTATAATAAGGTGCAAGGGTTAAAAAAATGCCAAAGAAATTTGGGATGTCCTCAAGACGGCGCACGAAGGGGACGAGGTGACCAAGATCACCAAGCGGGAAACGATCGAGGGAGAGCTCAGTCGATTTGTCCTCAACAAAGGAGAGGAGCCACAAGCAATGTACAAATGGCTCAAGACTATGGTCAACCAAGTGTGCAACCTTGGGAGAACCAAGTGGGATGACCATGAAATGGTCAAGGTTATTCTTAGATCTCTTGTTTTTCGTAATCCCACTCAAGTGCAACTAATCCGTGGAGATCCAAGATATAAACAGATGTCTCCCGAGGAGGTTATTGGCAAGTTTGTGAGCTTTGAACTTATGATCAAAGACTCCAAACATATTGCCAACTTGGAACAAGGTGCCACTTCCACACCCGAAGTGCAACTCGTTGCATTCAAAGCAACAGAAGAGAAGAAGGACGAGTCTACACCAAGTAGACTCCCAATCGACGCCTCCAAGCTTGACAACGAGGAGATGGCTCTTATCATTAAGAGCTTTCGGCAAATCCTCAAACAAAGGAAGGAGAAGGACTACTGAAAGTCGCCTAGAGGGGGGGGGGGGTGGATAGGCAAAAACTGAAATTTACAACTTTAAACACACTACAAGCCGGGGTTAGTGTTAGAATAAAATCCGAGTCCGAGAGAGAGGGGAAAACAAATCAACCAAGAAAATAAAGCGGATGACATGGTGGTTTGTTTTACCGAGGTTCGGTTCCAAAGAACCTAGTCCCCGTTGAGGTGGTCACAAAGACCGGGTCTCTTTCAACCCTTTCCCTCTCTCAAACGGTCACCTAGACCGAGTGAGCTTTCTTCCTTGATTTCTCGGGTCACTTAGACCCCGCAAGGACCACCACACAGTTGGTGTCTCTTGCTTCGCTTACAAGGCTTTGAGAATAAGAATTAGAGAAATAAGAAAGCCAACCAAGCAACAAGAGCAACAAAGAAACACAAGAACGATCTTCTCACAAGTCCTAAAACACTAGAATTGAATTGGGGACTTTGATCGGATCGGTGGCTTTGATTTGTGTCTTGGAGTGTTGCACTTTGCTCTTGTATTGAATGAGGAGTAGTGAATGCTTGGGTGGTTGGAGTGGAGGTGGTTGGGGGTATTTATAGCCCTCAACCACCAAAACAACTGTTGGGGGTGGCTGCTGTCGATGGGCGCACCAGACACTGTCCGGTGCGCCAGCCATGTCACCCAACCGTTAGGGTTCTAACGCAGTCGATCGTTGGAGCGCTGACTTCTGGTGGCACCGGACAGGTACTGTGCACTGTCCGGTGCGCCTCTAGCGACTGCTCTGACTTCTGCGTACTGTAGCGTTGCAGGCGTCCGTTGCAGTCGACCGTTGTATGTAACATCCCAAAAATCCGAACCCAAGGTTTGGAGCCCTAACCTCCTAACCCCCCCTTCTTATTTTATTTTCTCCCTAAACTCCACCCTTAGATAATCTCATCATGTGCATACACTTGAAATGATAGGAGCACCTCACATAGACTATATTCATCACTCAAGATCATTTAGAAAATTATTGATGCAAAGGAAAAAGAAGTGAAAAGAAACAAAAGTAGAAAAGGAAAAGAAAAGAAATAGAAATCAGAAAAAGAAAAAGAAAAGAAACCCTCCCCCCTCGGCTGGGCCGATTGTGGCCCAACCCGCGCCGCGCCCGCGCTTCCCCCCTCTCCCCGGCCCAGGCGGCCCAACTTCGCGCGCCCGCGCCTCCGCTGACAGATCGGCCCCACCAGTCAGCGACTCGACTCCCTCCCTCTCGCGCCGCTCTCTCTCCCTGGCAGCTCGGGCCTGCCTGTCAGCTCCGTCGTCTCGCCCATGCCTCACCGGCGCGTTCGCCGCCGAGCGCCTCACGCCCCGTCGCCTCGCCATTAAGGCTTGCACCGGCCTCAGCAACCACCCCGCCACTATGCCCAAGCCGTCCCCTCACCCCTCGCCTGCCCGAGCCGTCCCAATCGCCGTTAGCTCCATTCCCGCCATCATGGCGAGCTCGTCGGCGCTTGCCGTTCCCCCCATCTCTCTCCCTCTCCCGGGCGCCTATAAAAGGAGCCGCCCGAGCCCCGTTCTCTCCACACCAGCTCCGGCCAACTCCTCCGCTTCTCCCCGAGCCAACCGAGCTAGCGCCGCCGTGCTTCCCCGTCGCTCCGGTGAGCTCCATTTTCCCCTTCCCAGTGAACATCAGTCCAATTAACCAGTGCGCGAAGCTCCGCCACACACTCACGGTCACAGGGCACCCCTCCCCACCTCCTATTGCACCCGACAACCTCACCGGCGACCTCACCGCCGTGGACACCCGCCACCGCGCCGCGGACCGGCCGCCCTAAGCCCCTGCCGGTCAAATTAACCCCACCCCTATGATCGCCTGCCCCCGCCCGTGCAGCACCACCACCTCCCCACCGCGGAACCGGACCCACGGCGGAGAACCGCCGCGAATTCCCACCGCCGGTCGAACCCCGGTCGACCTCCCCCTCCCTTCGTTACCGCCCGCGCCGTTAAACTCCCTCCCCCTCGCTGGCATGTGGGCCCCACACCGCAGCGCCGTTCCCCCTGTCCCTCGCTGTTGGGCCAACTGGGCCGCCAGCCGCGCCCGCGCGCGCTCGCACCCTGGTGGGCCGAAATACCCCCCCACCCCCGGCCCAGCAAGGCAGGAAACCCTTTTTATTTTTATTTTCTAATTTCTTTTCCCATTTCTCACATATAGAAGTATATGCAAATATTTTATGTACCAAAAATAGTTCAAATAAATTATAGAGCACCAAAATAATGAGATATAAGAAATGGCACACCCCACTAAAGTCACCATGATTGATGTATTGCTATTATCTGTGTTTGATTAGCGGAAGAGGGATCCGATCCTCTGGAATTTATAGCTCCGGAAGAAGGGCAAGAACCCGACCCCTTTGAGATAAACCTCTTGTGCCAGGAAAGCTTCGACGAAGGCAAGTCCATCCTTCCCTTGATGCATTATTTACCTATTTCTCTCTACCACTACCTAAGCCTGGAATATGGGATGGAATCGAATTGCATGGTGAGCGTGAGAGAGCCCGCATTAACTAATACCTTTGATTACAAGACATGGGATAAGTAAAAGGGTGCAAGTAACATGTTTCCAAAAAGTATGCGATGAAGGGTATTCACCCTCATCACCTGGTGAGTAGGATGATCAGGGACTCCCTGGTTTAGGGGAGGGACTAAGGTGATGGCTCAGCTGGTTTAGGCGTGAGCAGAAGGATTGTCCTCTCATATAAGGACCGGCTTGTCATCCTTCATTACCTATACTCATAAAAAGTACAACCACTCGAGGCTGTGTGGGCAGCCACTCGATCTGAACTCGCACGATCCAACCCCAGGGTTATGAAGGCTGGGGAGCACCGGGAGGATAAGGAGGGGGAATGTTTTGTCCGGTTTGGACATGGCGGTGGCCTGACTCCTTCCGGTATAACCGTTAAGGTTAGGACGTGCAAGGAAGGAAAGAGTTTCGGATTCGGATCTCATTGGCCATGGGATCGCAGAGCCGGACTAGTGGGTAAAGTGTACCCCTCTGCGCAGAGTCTAAACCTATTCGAATAGTCCATGTCCACTGGTATGGACGAGTCTGGTATGGCATGACAATTAGTGTTTCTATAACAACCGAGAACAGGGAATTATGTGTGTGTGTGTGTTTCTGGAAAGAAAATAGTGCCACGGGAGCGGGGAGCTCAGTGGTGGTTAAGCAAATGTCATTTCTATTGTCTCGGGAAAACCCTAACAACGAGTATTGCCTTTCTCTGAAAAAGGATGAGTGACTTCAACTCCACCATATGAAGCATGTACAATATAGGTCACTTTCTCTTTACGGGAGCTGGGTGGGCTTGCGGAATACCTAGTGTATTCACCCAGATTTATTTATGTTTTTCATCAACTGAAGACTTCTTTTCTGCTATGCTTGATTGAAGGGGCTGTGTCTTCACCCAGTTCTGCCTATGGCCTAGGCTAATTTATCTTCCACTGCGTTTTATGATTTTCGGCTCACTCTCGAGCTTGTACCCCCGGTATTGTAATAACATTACTCAGACTCTGTAACTATTTGAAGTAAGGAATGTGGTTACTAGCCTCCTGGGACTAGTAATGTATCACATTTGAGTCCCAAAGAATCGGGACACTTCACTGTACTGGTAGCCGTTGCTCCGCTTGGTGCACCGGACAGTCCGGTGGCACACCGGACACTCTGGTGAATTATAGCGGAGTGGTGCTGGAGAAACCCGAAGGTGAAGAGTTCGGAGTTGTACGGTCCTGGTGCATCGGACACTGTCCGGTGGCACACCGGACAGTGTCCGGTGCGCCAGACTAGGATACTCTTCGGTTTCTTTTGATCCTTTCTTTTGAACCCTAACTTGATCTTTTTATTGGTCTGTGTTGAACCTTTAGCACCTGTAGAATATATAATCTAGAGCAAACTAGTTAGTCCAATTATTTGTGTTGGGCATTCAACCACCAAAATCATTTATAGGAAAAGGTTAAACCCTATTTCCCTTTCAATCTCCCCCTTTTTGGTGATTGATACCAACACAAACCAAAGCAAATATATAAGTGCAGAATTGAACTAGTTTGTATAAGGTAAGTGCATAGGTTACTTGGAATTAAACCAATTTATAGTTTCACTGGATATGCATGGTTTGCTATCTTTTATTTAACATTTTGGACCACGCTTGCACCACATGTTTTGTTTTTGCAAATTCTTTTGGAATATCTTTTCAAAATCTTTTTTGCAAATAGTCAAAGGTGTATGAATAAAATTGCAAGAAGCATTTTCAAGATTTGAGATTTTCTCCCCCTGTTTCAAATGCTTTTCCTTTGACTAAACAAAGCTCCCCCTGATGAAATTCTCCTCTTAGTTTTCAAGAGGGTTTTAATAGATACTAATTGAAACTTATACTTAGGATGCTTTTGAAAATGTATCAATTGAAAATCAACATACCAATTTGAAATATATCAACTAAGAATTTTTATCATAAGATACTAATTGAAAAGACAAACATGAATCATCATTTCGAAATTTTTTGAAGTTTGATGGTGCGGTCCTTTTGCTTTGGGCAAATACTCTCTTCCCCTTTGGCATTAATCGCCAAAAACGGAGACTTTGTGAGCCCTTGTGCTTTTCTCCCCCATTGGTACAAGTAAATATGAGTGAAAGATTATACCAATTTGAGAGTGATGTGGAGTGATGGCGAAGGGTAAATGATACCGATAGAGTGGAGTGGAAGCCTTGTCTTCATCGAAGACTCCATTTCCCTTTCAATCTATGACTTAGCATAGAGATACACTTGATAACACATTAGTCGTAGACATAAAAGATATATGATCAAAGATATATAAATGAGCTATGTGTGCAATGTTTTAATCAAAATTCCGAGAATCAAGTATATTTAGCTCATTCCTAAGTTTGCTAAAGGTTTTATCATCTAAAGGCTTGGTAAAGATATCGGCTAATTGTTCTTTGGTGCTAACATAAGCAATCTCGATATCCCCTCTTTGTTGGCGATCCCTCAAAAAGTGATACGGAATGTCTATGTGCTTAGTGCGGCTGTGTTCAACAGGATAATTCGCCATGCGGATTGCGCTCTAGTTGTCACATATGAGAGGGACTTTGCTCAATTTGTAGCCATAGTCCCCGAGGGTTTGCCTCATCCAAAGTAATTGTGCACAGCAATGGCCTGCGTTAATATACTCGACTTCGGCAGTAGAAAGAGCTACTGAGTTTTGTTTCTTTGAAGCCCAAGACATCAGGGATCTCCCCAGAAACTGACAAGTCCCCGATGTGCTCTTCCTATCAATTTTACACCCTGCCCAATCGGCATCTGAATATCCTATTAAATCAAAGGTGGATCCCTTGGGGTACCAAAGTCCAAACTTAGGAGTCTAAACTAAATATCTCATGATTCTTTTCACGGCCCTAAGGTGAACTTTTTTAGGATCGGCTTGGAACCTTGCACACATGCATACGGAAAGCATAATATCCGGTCGAGATGCACATAAATAGAGTAGAGATCCTATCATCGACCGATATACCTTTTGATCTACGGACTTACCTCCTGTGTCGAGGTCGAGATGCCCATTAGTTCCCATGGGTGTCTTGATGGGCTTGGCGTCCTTCATTCCAAACTTTGTAAGAATGTCTTGAACGTACTTCGTTTGGCTCATGAAGGTGCCTTCTTGGAGTTGCTTGACTTGAAATCCTAAAAAGTACTTCAACTCCCCCATCATTGACATCTCGAATTTTTGAATCATGATCCTACTAAACTCTTCACAAGTAGATTTGTTAGTAGACCCAAATATGATATCATCAACATAAATTTGGCATACAAACAAATCTTTCGCAATGGTTTTAGTAAATAGTGTAGGATCGACTTTTTCAACTTTGAAGCCATTAGTGATAAGGAAATCTCTTAGGCATTCATACCATGCTATTGGGGCTTGCTTGAGCCCATAAAGCGCCTTTGAGAGTTTATAACCATGGTTAGGGTACTCACTATCTTCAAAGCCGGGAGGTTGCTCAACATAGACCTCTTCCTTGATAGGTGCATTGAGGAAGGCACTCTTCACGTCCATTTGATAAAGCTTGAAGCCATGATAAGTAGCATAGGCAAGTAATATACGAATTAACTCAAGCCTAGCTATGGGTGCATAGGTTTCACCAAAATCCAAACCTTCGACTTGTGAATATCCCTTGGCCACAAGTCGGGCTTTGTTCCTTGTCACCACACCATGCTCATCTTGCTTGTTGTGGAATACCCACTTGGTACCTACAACATTTTGGTTAGGACGTGGAACTAAATGCCATACATCATTTCTCGTGAAGTTGTTGAGCTCCTCTTGCATTGCCAGCACCCAATCCGAATATCTTAGTGCATCCTCCACCCTGTATGGCTCAATAGAGGACACAAAAGAGTAATGTTCACAAAAATGAGCGAATCGAGATCGAGTAGTTACCCCCTTATGAATATCACCGAGAATGGAGTTCACGGGGTGATCTCTTTGAATCGCTAGGTGGACTCTTGGGTGTGGCGGTCTTTGACCCTGAATCTCTTGATCATCTTCCTTGTCCTTGTTGACTTGATCTCCCCCTTGATCATTGTCCTCCTCTAGAGGTGGCTCATCCTCTTGATCTTCATCATCTTGAGCCTGATCCTCATCTTGAGTTGGTGGAGATACTTATATGTAAGATGATGGTTGATCTTGTGCTTGAATTGGCTCTTCGGGTTCCTTAGGACACACATCCCCAATGGACATATTCCTTAGTGCGATGCACAAAGCCTCTTCATCATCTAGCTCATCAAGATCAACTTGCTCTACTTGAGAGCCATTAGTCTCATCAAACACAATGTCACAAGAAACCTCAACTAATCCAGTGGATTTGTTGAATACTCTATATGCCCTTGTGTTTGAATCATATCCTAGTAAAAAGCCTTCTACAACCTTAGGAGCAAATTTAGATTTTCTACCTCTTTTAACAAGAATAAAACATTTGCTACCAAAGACTCTAGAATATGAAACATTAGGCTTTTTACCGGTGATGAGTTCGTATGATGTCTTCTTGAGGATTCGATGAAGGTAGAGTCGGTTGATGGAGTAGCAGGCGGTGTTAATCGCCTCAGCCCAAAACCGGTCCGGAGTCTTGTACTCACCAAGCATGGTCCTCGCCATATCCAATAGAGTTCTATTCTTCCTCTCCACTACACCATTTTGTTGAGGGGTGTAGGGGGGAGAGAACTCATGCTTGATGTCCTCCTCCTCAAGAAAGCCTTCAATTTGAGAGTTCTTGAACTTCGTCCCATTATCGCTTCTTATTTTCTTGATCCTTAATCCGAACTCATTTTGAGCCCATCTTAAGAATCCCTTTAAAGTCTCTTGGGTTTGTGATTTTTCCTGCAAAAAGAACACCCAAGTGAAGCTAGAATAATCATCCACAATCACTAGATAGTACTTACTCCTGCCGATGCTTATGTAAGCAATCGAGCCGAATAGATCCATGTGGAGTAGTTCCAGCGGCCTGTCCGTTGTCATGATGTTCTTGTGTGGATGATGGGTACCAACTTGCTTTCCTGCTTGACATGCGCTACAAACCCTATCTTTCTCAAAATGAACATTTGTTAGTCCCAAAATGTGCTCCCCTTTAGAAGCTTATGAAGATTCTTCATCCCAACATAGGCTAGTCGGCGATGCCAGAGCCAACCCATATTAGTCTTAGCAATTAAGCAAGTATCGAGTTCAGCTCTATTAAAATCAACTAAGTATAGCTGACCCTCTAATACACCCTTAAATGCTACTGAATCTGTGAATCATCACTTCTTCTAAAGACAATAACACCTACATCTGTAAATAGACAGTTGTAGCCCATTTTGCATAATTGAGAGACTAAAAGCAAATTGTAATATAAAGAATCTACAAGAAAAACATTTGAAATGGAATGGTCAGGTGATATAGCAATTTTACCAAGTCCTTTGACCAAACCTTGATTTCCATCCCCGAATGTGATAGCTCTTTGGGGATCTTTCATTTTTCTCGTAGGAGGAGAACATCCTTTTCTCCCCTGTCATGTGGTTTGTGCATCCACTATCAATAATCCAACTTGATCCCCCGGATGCATAAACATGCAAAACAATTTAGGCCTTGTTCTTAGGTACCCAAACGATCTTGGCTCCTTTCACATTAGAAACAAGCACCTTGGGTACCCAAACACAAGTCTTGGAGCCCTTGTGTTTGCCCCCAACATATTTGGCAACTACTTTGCCCAATTTGTTAGTTAAAACATATGATGCATCAAAAGTCTTAAATGAAATGTTAGGCTCATTTGATGCAATAGGAGTTTTATTTTTAGGTATTTTAATATGAGTGGAATGCCTAGAGCTAGATGCCTCATTCTTATACATGTAAGTATAGTGAGAAACAGAATGAGACTTTTTAGCCCGAATTCTCCTAATCTTGTGCTCAAGATAACCAGCAGGATATAAAATGTAACCCTCGTTATCCTGAGCCATGGGAGCCTTGCCCTTAACAAAATTAGACAATCTTTTGGGGACATTAAGTTTGGCATTGCTTCCCTGTTGGAAACCGATGCCATCCTTAATGCCAGGGCGTTTCCCATTATAGAGCATGCTTCTAGCAAATTTGAATTTTTCATTCTCAAATTCATGCTCATTGATTTTAGTAGTTAGTTGTGCTATATGATCATTTTGTTGTTTATTTAAAGCAAGGTGATCATAAATGGTATTAACATTAATGTCTCTACATCTAGTGCAAATGGCAACATGTTCAACAGTAGATGTAGAGGGTTTACAATATTTTAATTCATCAATCTTAGCATGTAAAATGGCATTCTCATCTCTAAGATTGGAAATAGAATCATTGCAAACATTTAAGTCTCTAGCCTTGGAAATTAAACTATCATTTTCAGTTTTAAGGCTAGAAATTGATTCTTTTAGCTTATCAATCTTAGCAATTAAACTAGCATTTTCATTTCTAAGATTGACAGTTGAATCATTACAAGCATTTAATTCTTCAACCTTAGTAATTAGACTAGCATTCTCAGCTCTAAGGTTGGAAATAGTGTCATGGCAAATGCGCTCTTTAGTCAAGTTTTCATATTTTTCTATCTCCTGAGCATAAGCATCCTTCACCTTAACATGCTTTTTATTTTCCTTAATAAGGAATTCCTCTTGGCTATCCAAAAGTTCATCCTTCTCATGAATAGCACCTATTAATTCATTTAATTTTCCTTTTGTTGCATGTTAAGGTTGTCAAAAAGGGTAAGCAAATTATCTTCATCATCACTAGAGCTACCCTCATCACTAGAAGTAGTATACTTGGGGGTGGTTCTAGGTTGTACCTTCTTCTTCTTGCCATCCTTTGCCATTAAGCAATTGTGGCCGATGTTGGGGAAGAGAAGTCCCTTGTTGACAGCAATGTTTGCGGCATCCTCGTCGGAGGAGGAGTCGGTGGAGCTCTCGTCGGAGTCCCATTCCCGACACACATGGGCATTGCCGCCCTTCTTCTTATAGTATCTCTTCTTCTCCTTCTTCTTCCCTCTCTTGTTGTCGCCCCTGTCACTATCACTAGACATAGGACATTTAGCAATGAAATGACCGGGCTTACCACACTTGTAGCACACCCTTTTGGAGCGGGGTTTGTAGTCCTTCCCCCTCCTTTGCTTGAGGATTTGACGGAAGCTCTTGATGACGAGCGCCATCTCCTCGTTGTCGAGCTTGGAGGCATCGATGGGGAGCCTACTTGATGTAGACTCTTCTTTCTTCTCCTCCGTCGCTTTGAATGCGACGGGTTGCACCTCGGGTGTGGAGGTACCGCCTTGCTCCAAGTCAACGATGTGTTTGGAGCCTTTGATCATCAACTCAAAGCTCACAAACTTCCCAATTACCTCCTCGGGAGACATTAGCTTATATCTAGGATCACCACGTATTAATTGAACTTGAGTAGGATTATGAAATACGAGGGATCTAAGAATAACCTTGACCATTTCATGGTCATCCCATTTTGTGCTCCCGAGGTTGCGCACTTGGTTGACCAAGGTCTTGAGCCAGTTGTACATCGCTTGTGGCTCCTCTCCTTGGTTGAGGACGAATCGACCGAGCCCCCCCTCGATCGTCTCCCGCTTGGTGATCTTGGTCACCTCATCCCCTTCATGCGCGGTCTTGAGCATGTCCCAAATCTCCTTGGCGCTCTTCAACCCTTGCACTTTATTATACTCCTCTCGACATAGAAAGGCGAGGAGTATAGTAGTGGCTTGGGAGTTGAAGTGCCGGATTTGGGCAACTTTGTCCGAATCATAATCTTCGTCCCCTATGTTGGGTACCTGCGCTCCAAACTCAACAATGTCCCAAATACTTGCGTGGAGTGAGGTTAGGTGATACCTCATTTTATCACTCCACATACAATAATCTTCACCATCAAAACATGGTGGTTTGCCTAATGGAACGGAGAGTAATGGAGTGCGTTTACAAATGCAGGGATAGTGTAGGGGGATCTTACTAAACTTCTTGCGCTCATGGCGCTTAGAAGTGACGGACGCTGTGTCGGAGCCGGAGGTGGATGGCGACGAAGAATCGGTCTCGTAGTAGACCACTTTCTTCATCTTCTTCTTCTTGTCGCCACTCCGATGCGAGTTGACGCGGGGAGGTGATTCCTCCCTTCCTTTGGCGCCGGACTCCCATGATGGAGCCTTCCCGTGGCTTGTGTCTGTTTCCATCTCCCTCTTGGTGGATCCTCCCGACATCACTTCGAGTGGTTAGACTCTAATGAAGTACCGGGCTCTGATACCAATTGAAAGTCGCCTAGAGGGGGGTGGATAGGCGGAAACTGAAATTTACAACTTTAAACACACTACAAGCCGGGGTTAGCGTTAGAATAAATTCCGAGTCAGAGAGAGGGGAAAACAAATCAACAAAGAAAATAAAGCGGATGACATGGTGATTTGTTTTACCGAGGTTCGGTTCCAAAGAACCTAGTCCCCATTGAGGTGGTCACAAAGACCGGGTCTCTTTCAACCCTTTCCCTCTCTGAAATGGTCACCTAGACCGAGTGAGCTTTCTTCCTTGATTTCTCGGGTCACTTAGACCCCGCAAGGACCACCACACAGTTGGTGTCTCTTGCTTTTGTTACAAGGTTTTGAGAATAATAATTAGAGAAAGAAGAAAGCCAACCAAGCAACAAGAGCAACAAAGAAACACAAGAACGATCTTCTCACAAGTCCTAAAACACTAGAATTGAATTGGGGACTTTGATCGGATCAGTGGCTTTGATTTGTGTCTTGGAGTGTTGCACTTTGCTCTTGTATTGAATGAGGAGTAGTGAATGCTTGGATGGTTGGAGTGGAGGTGGTTGGGGGTATTTATAGCCCTCAACCACCAAAACAACCGTTGGGGGTGGCTACTGTCGATGGGCGCACCGAACAGTCCGGTGCGCCACCGGACATTGTCTGGTGCGCCAGCCACGTCACCCAACCGTTAGGGTTTTGACACAGTCGACCGTTGGAGCGCTAACATCTGGTGGCACCGGACACGTACTGTGCACTATCCGGTGCGCCTCTAGCGGTTGCTCTGACTTCTGCGCGCACTGTAGCGTTGCAGGCGTCCGTTGCAGTCGACCGTTGCGCTGGTAGTCGTTGCTCCACTTGGTGCACCGGATAGTCCGGTGGCACACCGGACAGTCCGGTGAATTATAGCGGAGTGGCATTGGAGAAACCCGAAAGTGAAGAGTTCGGAGTTGTACGGTCCTGGTGCACTGGACACTGTCCGGTGGCACGTTGGACAGTCCAGTGCGCCAGACCAGGATACTCTTCGGTTTCTTTTGCTCCTTTCTTTTGAACCCTAACTTGATCTTTTTATTGGTTTGTGTTGAACCTTTAGCACCTGTAGAATATATAATCTAGAGCAAACTAGTTAATCCAATTATTTGTGTTGGGCATTCAACCACCAAAATCATTTATAGGAAAAGGTTAAACCCTATTTCCCTTTCAACTACAAACCCTGTTCCAAGAGGGTGTGTTATAGGTGTGGTAAGTCCGATCACTTTATTGCTAAATGTACATATACAAGTGACAGAGACGACGACAAGAAGGGGAAGAAAAAGATAGAGAAGAAGAAATATTACAAGAAGAAGGGTGGTGAGGCGCACATGGGACAGAAATGGGACTCTGACGAGAGCTCCACCGACTCATCCTCCGACGAGGACGCTGCCAACATCGCCATCAATAAGGGACTTCTCTTCCCCAATGTTGGCCACAAGTGCCTCATGGCTAAGGAGAGCAAGAAGAAGAAGGTACACTCTAGAGATACCCCTAAATATACTACATCTGATGATGAGGGTAGCTCTAGTGATAATGAAGATGCTTTAACTTCTCTTTTTGCTAAACTTACTAAGGATCAAAAGAAAAAGATAAATGAATTGATAGAATCCATTAACGAGAAGGATGATCTCTTAGAACGCCAAGAGGACTTGCTCATTAAGGAAAATAAGAAATTTGTTAAATAAAAAAATGCTTATGCTCTAGAGGTAGAAAAATGTGAAAATTTATCTAAAGAGCTTAATATGTGCAATGATTCAATTTCTTGTCTCAGAATTGAGAATGATAATTTAATTGCTAAGATTGAAGAATTGAATGTTTGCAAACCATCTACATCTATTGTTGAACATGTCACCATTTATACTAGATGTTGAGATGTTAATGTTGATGCTATAGATGATCACCTTGCCATGATTAAAGAACAAAATGATCACATAGCTAAATTAAATGCTAAAATTGCCGAGCATGAGTTAGAGAATGAAAATTTTAAATTTGCTCGAAGCATGCTTTATAATGGGAGACGCCCTGGCATTAAGGATGACATTGGCTTCCAACAAGGGAGCCAAAGCAAACTAAATTCCCTCAAAAATAGACTTTCCAATTTTGTTAAGGGTAAGGCTCCCATTGTTCAGCATAAAGAGGGTTAAATTTTATATCCTGAGAACTATCCTGAGCATAAAATTAGGAAAATTCATGGTAGAAAACGTCATACTGTTTCTCATCATGCTCACATGTATAGTAATGAGGCATCTAGCTCTAGGCATTCAACTCATATCAAAATGCCTAAAAAGAAAATTGCTAATGCATCAAATGAGCACAACATTTCATTTAAAAACTTTTGATGCATTTTATGCGTTAACTAACAAATCAGGCAAAGTAGTTGCTAAATATGTTGGGGCAAACACAAGAGTCCCAATACTTGTGTTTGGGTACCCAATGTACTTGTTTCTAATGTGAAAGGACACAAGGCCGCTTGGGTACCTAAGAACAAGGCCTAAATTTGTTTTGTAGGTTTATGCATTCGGCGGGTCAAGTTGGATAATCGATAGCGGGTGCACAAACCACATGACAGGGGAGAAAATGATGTTCTCCTCATATATGAGAAAAATAATGATCCCCAAAGAGCAATCACATTCGGGGATGGAAATCAAGATTTGGTCAAAGGTTTGGGTAAATTGCTATTTCTCCTGACCATTCCATTTCTAATGTTTTCCTTGTAGATTCTTTAGATTACAACTTGCTTTTAGTTTCTCAATTATGCAAAATGGGTTACAACTATCTCTTTACTGATGTTGGTGTTACTGTCTTTAGAAGAAGTGATGTTTCAATAGCTTTTAAGGGAGTGTTAGATGGTCAGCTATATTTAGTTGATTTTAATGATAACAACGCTGAGCTAGACACTTGCTTAATAGCTAAGACTAATATGGGATGGCTCTGGCATCGCCGACTTGCCCATGTTGGGATGAAGAATCTTCACAAACTTCTAAAGGGAGAACACATTTTAGGACTAACAAATGTTCATTTTGAGAAAGATAGGATTTGTAGCGCATGTCAAGCAGGGAAGCAAGTTGGAGTTCATCATGAACACAAAAACATCATGACGACCGACATGCCGCTTGAGCTACTCCACATGGATCTATTCGCCCCGATCGCTTACATAAGCATCAGCAGGAGTAAGTATTGTCTTGTTATTGTGGATGACTATTCTCGCTTCACCTGGGTATTCTTTTTGCAGGAAAAATCTTAAACCCAAGAGACCTTAAAGAGATTCTTAAGACGGGCTCAAAATGAGTTCGGATTAAGAATAAAAAAATTAGAAGCGACAATGGAATGGAGTTCAAGAACTCACAAATCGAAGGATTTCTTGAGGAGGAGGGCATCAAACATGAGTTCTCTTCTCCCTACACACCTCAACAAAATGGTGTAGTGGAGAGAAAGAGTAGAACTCTTTTGGATATGGCAAGGACCATGTTTGATGAGTACAAGACACCGGATCAGTTTTGGGCGCAGGTGATCAACACCGCCTGCTACTCCATCAACCGTTTATATCTTCACCGGATCCTCAAGAAAACATCATATGAACTCCTCACTGGTAAAAAGCCCAATGTTTCTTACTTTAGAGTTTTTGGGAGCAAATGTTTTATTCTTATTAAGAGAGGTAGAAATTCTAAATTTGCTCCTAAAGCAGTAGAAGGCTTTTTACTTGGTTATGACTCAAACACAAGGGCATATAGAGTCTTCAACAAGTCCACTGGATTAGTTGAAGTTTCTTGTGACATTGTGTTTGATGAGACTAATGGTTCCCAAGTGGAGCAAGTTGATCTTGATGAACTAGATGATAAAGAGGCTCAGTGCGTCGCGCTAAGGAACATGTCCATTAGGGATGTGTGTCCAAATAAATCCAAAGAGCCACCACAAGCATACAATCAACCATCATCTTCCATGCAAGCATATTCACCAACTGAAAATAAGGACATGGCTCAAGAAGAAGAGGATGAAGACCAAGAAGATGAGCCACCTCAAGAGGAGGACATTGATCAAGGGGGAGATGAAGATGATCAAGACAAGGAAGATGATCAAGAAATTCAAGATCAGAGACCACCGCACCCAAGAGTCCACCAAGCAATTCAAAGAGATCACCCCGTCAACTCCATACTTGGTAACATTCATAAGGGGGTAACCGCTAGATCTCGAGTTGCTCATTTTTGTGAACATTACTCTTTTGTGTCTTCTATTGAGTCGTACAGGATAGAGGATGCACTAAGAGATCCGGATTGGGTGGTGGCAATGCAAGAGGAGCTCAACAACTTCACGATGAATGAGGTATGACATTTAGTTCCATGTGCTAACCAAAATGTTGTCGGTACCAAGTGGGTATTCCGCAACAAACAAGATGAGCATGGTCTGGTGACAAGGAACAAATCACGACTTGTTGCAAAAGGTTATTCACAAGTCGAAGGTTTGGATTTTGATGAAACATATGCACCCGTAGCCACCTTGAGTCAGTTCGTATATTACTTGCCTATGCTACTTACCGTGGATTTAAGTTGTATCAAATGGATGTGAAGAGTGCCTTCCTCAATGGTCCTATCAAAGAAGAGGTTTATGTCGAGCAACCTCTCGGCTTTGAAGATAGTGAGTATCCTAACCATATTTATAAGCTCTCAAAGATGCTTTATGGGCTCAAGCAAGCCCAAGAGCATGATATGAATGCCTAAGAGACTTTTTTATCACTAATGGCTTCAAAGTTGGAAAAGCTGACTTTCTTATGACTAATGGCCCCAAGGCAGCCACATGGGTCTCGTCTTGACACAGCAGGAGTGGGTACCCTATATTTTAGGTACCGACATATATCATATTATATAAAAACGGTATCATCATGACTCATAAACGAAAAATATGAAAACGATCCGAAAACTAGCTAATTTTTTGTGCCATTTATATCGGTTCCGAACAATTCCAAAAGGAACGAGGAAAACATTATTTGGAATGGGACGGTGTGGGATTTTGCTGTCTTGTTTTCATGCCTACTTGTTACCACTCACAAATATCTTTGTGCTGAAAAACCTAAGGCTAAAACAACAAACCCACCACGAGCGTTCAACCTTGTGAGGTCATATCACCATCGCTAATTCGTGATGATCCAAGTACTCCAATCTCCCGTCAAAAATCCTAGTTCCTAGAGCACGATAAAAATAGCAAGCGGAGAAATACAAATATATTCCAGACATGCCCATTTGTTCATCTAGTGTGAACATCTACAGTTTCAAAACACATACATAGCTGGGTATGGTAGGGGAGAAGAGGAAGAGGACAAAACAAATAACCCTTCTAATAGATCCATGGATCCTGCAGCTCGCTCAATTGCTGGTGAACTTGGTGACGGCCTTGGCTCCCACGGAGACGGCGTGCTTGGCTTCTCAAGATGGAAAGCCTCCAAATTGCTTTCTAGAAAATCTCTAAAAGATACAACTCAAACAAAAAAACACTAAATGGACTAGAATGAGATACAAAAACTCCATTGACATTTGGTAGTTATCCATGAATACTTAGATATAAAACTGTGAAATTAATTATATCTCATTAATGACCCGGTGTTGGGCACCAAATCGAGGTGCGGACAGTTCGGCCCTGAGGCCAGATGGTTCGCGGTCCGGATGGTCCGCGCCTGTGGGCCGGACGGTCCGCGCACGCGCAGAACATATTAGGGTTCCGAGTTTTTCGCTGCGTTTTTTGGCGAAAATCGCGGGATTTGCTCGGAGTTTTGTTGGTAACGGGTCCAGCCCCCCTCCTCTATAAAAGCAGAGGATTACGACCGATTAAGGACAATCAATCGAATCAATACCACTTCTATTCCACATTTATTTCCAGTACAATTAGGAGTAGTTCTAGTCTAGTTCTAGTTTAGCCTCTCGATCCCCAAATTCTTCGCTTCTCTTCGACTCTACGTCGATTAGAGGAGTCTAGGTCGGCCGGCTCGAGCCTAGACAACTCCTAGGGTCTCTCCTCCCCGACGGGGTCCCTCCCGGGAGCGAGATCCAGGCGTCGCCGGCGATCTTCCGCCCCTGCGCACGCGCGGACCGTCCGGTCGTCAGGCAGGAGCCCTAGCCTCGCACCAGGCCACGGATCGTCCGCCCCTGTGGAGAGAGCACCGCCGCGCCTCGCACCAGGCCGCGGACCGTCCGGCCCCTGCGCGCGGACCGTCCGGCCCTGTGCAGAGGGCACCGCCACAGTTCTTGTTGAGTGTTTGGCGCTCCAAAAAGGCGTCAACATACTTTTTGGCGACTCCGCTGGGGAAGACATATTTAGACCTATCAAATCGGCCCTCAATGGCCGGTTCAAGGGATAGTTCTGAAGTCTCTCCAAGCAACATCATAGAGCCGACTTGGGAAACCTTGTCGGCTGACAAACAGCTCCAGTTTGAGGAGCATAAGGAGCAGATGATCCAGGAGGCAAAAGCAAGGTTCTTGGCCAACTTCAAAGTGGACAGGAACAAAAAAATCGTTCGACATCGGGCGACGGATCCGGCTTCACTGCTACTCACGCCAGATATCCCCAATGTAAGTAATACAAACGAGCTGCAATCTCTTAAGAATTATGTAGATGAACAGTGTGAACAAATGCAAAACATTATAGGGGGTATGCAAAACGACTATAGGAGATTAGCGCGTGCATTTGACAAATCTAGCATTGCAAATTTTCCATCACACGAGGTAGAATTAGGGGGTAACACGCGTAATACAACGGCTATAGGTTGTCATGACCAGTCACAACCCCTTTACGGGATGCCGATGGACACGTACCCTGAGCAACCGCAAATCGGCAGTAAATCAGCCGATCTGCACATGTCCGGACCGTCCGACCGTGAGCGCTGACCGTCCGGGACAGCCACGGCCGGGCCCATTTTTAATGAGTTACCTAGACATGCACCCGAGCCACCACATACATCACAGAACCCAAACTACCCAGTCGGACGGTCCGCATACAACGACGGACGGTCCGCGTATAACCACGGACGGTTCGGGTACATATCCGGACAGTCCGCGCATGAGTCTTTTGAGGAGGATTACTACCTGAATCCTCACCCGTCCCAGCAACACTTCCCATCACACTATGCAATGCATCAGCCCATTAATTCAAGATCCAGAGCCCAGGAAAGCTTTCCGGCCCCGCCTAGAAGGCCGGAAAGAAACGATCAAACCTATGAGCCATATAGGGCAAATGGAAATGCACCACGTAGCTCAAACCAATGGGGGAAAGACAACATACTAACATCCAACCAACCCCACCTATGTTTGACCAGAGAGCCGGTGGTCTTGCACCGGCTGCCATTGTTATAGTGAGGGAAGAAATAGCCGGGGCGTTCCGAGATAAGCTCAGAGTCAGCATAGTCCCTGGGGGGCAATCATATCGGAAATCTTATGACAACTGATTTGATCACCACCCATACCCACAGGGAACTAGGATACCCGAATTCGCAAAATTTTCGGGTGATCAAGGAAAAAACACGCGCGAACATATAGGCCAGTTCTTAGCACAATTGGGAGAATTGGCCGACACAGAGGCATTTCGCGTACGATTATTTTCATTATCTCTAACAGGAACCGCGTTTGCATGGTATGCCACTTTACCTCCTAATTCCATTTCATCATGGGGGGATCTAGAACAAAAATTTCATGATCATTTTTTCTCCGGTGACTATGAGTTGGATTTGGTAGATTTAGTGTCATTGCGACAGGCAAAAGATGAATCGGTTAATGATTACATCCGGAGATTCCGAGATACAAGAAACCGATGCTTCCAAATTCATTTAGCAGAAAAACAGCTAGCAGGATTAGCCTTTAATGGTCTATGATATTATTTAAAAGAAAGATTAGAAGGCATCCAATTTTTTACACTAGCACAGTTACACCAGAGAGCTTTGGCTTGTGAAAGCCGAAGCAAAGAAACAGCTAAAACAATTCGTCACAACGTACATATAGTAGAATGCGACCAAAGTAGCTCAGATGACGAATCAGCAGAAGTGTATGCTGCTGAAATGGTTTGGCCAAAGCAGGCCAAATCTTCAGCTTGTTCATCCTTACAGCCGGTTCAAAAGAAACGGCAAGAGGAGGTTAAGTTTATGTTTAATGTTGGTAAGTGTGATAAAATATTTGATGAATTACTCAAAAATGACAACATTAAAATAAATCACACTGTTCCATCCGCCGACGAGCTAAAACGTCGTGCATACTGCAAGTGACATAACTCATTTTCTCATGCCACTAATGATTGTAATGTGTTTCGGCGATAGATTCAATCGGCCATTAATGAGGGACGATTGAAATTTCAGGAAATGCAGGTGGATACAGAGCCCTTTCCAATGAACATGATCGACTTCGAGGGCAAGAAAGTCCTGGTTCGGCCAGACATAGCCGATAAAGGCAAAGGCAAAGAAACAATCATCGGTAATGCTAAAAAAGCCGATGGGGATTGTAAAGTTTCTTGCAGGAAAGTGGTGGCCGAGAAGACTCCCGATGGAGGGGAGACCCTGAAGGTGACCATCACAACCTCTAGCACTAGGGGGCAAGCACAGACAGGGAGACAGTTGCGGGAACCCGTGCTGCGCATCGCGGACAGTCTGCCATCCAGACGCGGACGGTTCGACGCTTCTCCGGACGGTCCAGAGAACTCTAGTGGACGGTCTGGCCATGCTCAGGACTCGCAGCGGCCACGTACCTTCAAACCACGACGACCAGAGATAGGTACGTGGAAAACAAATACATTTAAAGCAGCTGGTCGGTTGGTCAAGTTCGGCCCGACTTTCGATCAATTGTTGTCTAAATACGTGAAAAAGAAGGCCGGCCCCAGTGACCGGCCAGCAAAGCGACCCCGATCACCCATTCATGAGCAACGTCAGGTCAGGCCGATTGGACCACCCCACCAATCGGAAGAAATGAAAGGTCATACTGTACAATTGAGACCTAACATACCGACATGGACACCTCCACCCCCTTATTCGTCTATGCCATATCCATACACATACTTACCTCCACCATATGTCCCAAATCAAATGTGGGGCATGCCACCATATCCATTTGGGATGCCACAGTACCCCGCCTAGGGGGCACCCCAAACATCTATTTTTGACAGGTTGGCGCCACCAGTACAAGACCGATTGAGCACCGCTCAATCCGGCCACCAGGCGCAGATCCAATAGGATTGCCGGACTACTCGGCCTCCAAGGCTGACCAATCCGGCAGGGGGCATATGCCTGCGGCAACTGAAAGAACGACAAAAAAGGACATTATCAAAGTAGGTACAACAGATGTCGTTATACAAAAAGAAAGTGAAGGGCCGATGATTTTTGGTGAATCGGCCAATACAACTAAAAAAGAAGATACGACTACCATCAAAACAGCCGATCTAAAATACTCCATGCCTCGATGGTGCCCAGCGGGATTGACACGGTCCCAAAAGAGAAAATTACAGCGCCTAAGAGCAAAGGAGAGCCAGGAGAAGGAGGCGGAAAAGATATTCAATGACACACATCCACTATACCCGCCACCGCAAAAGAAATGAAGACCAAAGGCCGTTGAGGAAAAACAAACGGCCACAAAAATAGAAAATAAAACAACACTTGTGCAGCACCCTGCAGGTACGGTAGATAGCTTGGCCAGCAAGGCCGGACAATCTGCACCAGGCGCGGACCGTCCGCCCCTGGAGTCTGGACCTTCCGCACCACACCAGGAAGCCTCCAACGACATGCCGACATCAATGGAGGAGGACGACCTGCTGGGAGAAGACCTGGTCGACTACGAGGCTTCTCCAGAACGCCCAGGTATGGATGTAAATGTTATTACATTTTCCGCCGATTGTACTATTATCGGCGACGATGAACCTGTTGTTGCCCAGTTTGATTTTGGTCCTAAAGAAGCCACCTTTACTAAACCAAAGGAATCAGTAAATCATTTAAAGCCGCTCTTCGTGCGCGGTCACATTGATGGGATACCGATTGCTAAGATGTTGGTAGATGGAGGGGCGGCTGTAAATCTAATGCCTTATTCATTGTACAGAAAATTAGGTAAACAAGATGACGAACTTGTCAAGACCAACATGACCCTCAGCGGTGTTGGAACTGATAGTTCGATCAAAGCCAGGGGAGTCACGTCCGTTGAATTAACCATCGGGACTAAGACCCTTGCTGCTGCATTCTTCGTCGCTGATGTAGAAGGAAATTACAGTTTAATCCTAGGCAGAGATTGGATTCACGCCAATCAATGCATACCTTCTACATTACATCAAATGTTAATACAATGGGTAGGCGATGACATAGAACAAGTACATGCTGATGTATCGTCCTGCATCGCTGTGGCTGATGCCCCTGTACTCTGGACTTATGAGACTGCTACATGTCTCACAGGAGTAGATTTTTCTGATTATCAATTCATAAGTATAGATAAGAAAGGTTTCATTCCTATAATGTTAGAGCCGATGAAGAATCGACTAAATCCTAAATAAAGTTTAAATGATGAATACACACAAAGTTCATGAGTCTTTGGTCACGGACAGTTCGGCTTCCAAGGCCGGATGGTCTGATCTTTCACAAAAAGGTTCGGACTTTAAGACCGAACATCTATCGCAGCGAAAAGACAGTAGTACGGATAACCCGGTCCCCGAGACCGGAAAGTCCGACGTCACACAAAGATCATCTAATTCCTCTGTGGGGAACATGATAGAGGAATTCAGAGATCTTGATAAACTAGGACAGGGGTTTACATCGGCTGATCCTTTGGAGGAGATTGACATAGGAGATGGTAAAACTCCAAGGCCGACTTTTGTAAACAAGACCCTGGAGACCGATCCTAGAGATGAGATGATCGGTCTATTGAAGGAATATTCAGATTGCTTTGCTTGGAATTACACTGAGATGCCTGGATTAAGCCGAGAGATCGTAGAGCATCGGCTGCCTATTAAATCTGGTTTCAGACCTTTCAAGCAGAGAGCTAGAACATTTCGTCCAGATCTTCTCCCACGCATCAAGGACGAAATTCACCGGCTGCTAGAAGCTGATTTTATCAGACCTTGCAGATACGCAGAGTGGGTCTCCAATATTGTGCCAGTGGAGAAGAAGGAGTCAGGTAAGCTTAGAGTATGCATTGATTTTCGCAATTTAAATAGAGCAACTCCTAAAGATGAATATCCCATGCCCATAGCTGACACATTAATCAATAATGCATCAGGAAATAGAATTATTAGCTTCCTTGATGGTAATGCCAGATATAATCAGATTTTCATGGCCAAAGAAGATGTGTCTAAAACGACCTTTATATGTCCAGGCTTCATTAGTTTATTTGAGTGGGTTGTCATTACATTTGGTCTGAAAAATGCTGGTGCTACTTATCAGAGAGCTATGAATTTGATCTTCCATGAATTGTTAGGAAACACTGTGGAAGTTTACATTGATGATATTGTAGTCAAATCGGCTGAGTTTAGTTCTCATATAGCTGATTTACGCAAAGCCTTTGATAAAATGCGTCGGTATGGTTTGAAAATGAACCCACGTAAATGTGCTTTTGGAGTGTCGGCTGGTAAGTTTTTAGGATTTATCATCCATGAACATGGTATAGAGATAGACCCTGACTGAATCAAGTCTATTCGAAATGTGGGACCTCCGACCTGTAAGGTCGAGGTACAGAAGTTTCTCGGCAAGGCGAATTATTTACGAAGGTTTATTTCTAACCTAGCCGGGAAGATTGATGCGTTCACCCCTATTCTTCGGCTTAAGAATGATGCCGAATTCGCTTGGGGGCAGAACAGCAAGAAGCATTTGATCTCATCAAAAAATACTTATCTTTGGCTCCCGTATTAAAAGCACCACGAGCAGGAGTACCATTCCGATTATACATTGCAGCTGAAGATAAGGTCATTAGGGATGTTCTGACACAAGAAACTGAGGGGAAGGAGCATGTGGTGACATATCTAAGCCGAAGGTTGATGGATGCTGAAACAAGGTACACTTTTATTGAGAAGTTATGCTTATGCTTGTTTTATGCATGCACCAAATGTAGATGTTATTTACTGTCTAGTCATTGCACTGTTTCTGGTCAAGCCGATGTGATCAAATACATGTTGCATAACCCAATTATGGGTGGTAGAATTGGTAAGTGGGCTTATGCACTCATAGAATATGACTAGGTGAGTGCCCATGCGTTGCGACGGGATTAAAAAAATTGTATGAAACATATAAACGGAATGACAAATATCACAATGATATGCAAAATCTGTGTGGTAAACATTATCTACATCCCGTGATATAATAATTCATTAATGGTCAACAATCGAGTGTTTTTTTTGGCTAACTCTTCTGTTGTAGGGTCCTGATGGTACTTTGTAAGTTTACCAAAACCAACTTATATATACATTTTCACATGAGGATTAGATGTAGATACTATATATTAATACATTATTGATTGGAAATAGACTTACCCAGAAACACATGTCCATATAATGTTTTATATTCTTTATGATTTCTTTTTTCGGTCTACGTGACTCTTTATTGGCAAGCAGTCGAACGGCCATGTCAAAACATTTTAGAGTCATATCTTGATTTATCATTAATATGTTTTGCAGGTCTTTGACAGATATTTCTATCTTAAAAGGGTTAAAACCCTAAACCCTAGATATATGCCCGTACATTGCCACCGAATACAAAATATTCGACAAAATATTAGTGCTCTTATGTTTGTTTGTCTTTATGTTTAATATTATATCTAGAGAAGCATGAAAAGAAGCGGGTAAGACAAAAGTGAAATAGGGACCATACAAAAAGCATATAGTGTGTACAATGGATATGATGCAAATAGTAGCTAGCAAGTTTACACAAGAATAGAATACAATAGAACTGAACATTAGCAGCATGCAATGCGCCCTTATTTTTGACCTCCATCATCTACAACCGAGTAAGTTACATAGTTTTGTTGGCCGAGTTTGCCCTTCACATCTTGCTTCGTAAGTTTGTTCTATCATCTCCAATAGTTATGTAAATTTAGCACCCTAAATTATAGATTTAAGAAGTTGCTAAATCACTTTAAGTAGTATAAAAATGTGTGTGCTCCAATAATTCTCTATTTATTAGTTGCTAATTTTTAAAATTGTCCACGTCAACAAAAAAGTGAGCATGCTTTCTATTTTTATTTGAGCTAGCACATCAACAACCTTCCATAACGTCTTGGAAGGTCAAAGTTGCCGATAGAAGATCAGAAGGTCGTGGCGACATCATGAAGTCAACACAGGACATTGGATATAGATTTGTGGTCAATGGGACAGCGCGACGACGTAAAACGGTGGCCGAAATATGATTTCCGCGATGGATTTAGAACCAACATTGATTTAGGGAGTCCCAACGAGTTCGGTAAATGTAGGAATGAAATTGGGTTTTGTAATTAAGCATCTGCTTTACATAACTGTTGGAGAAGAGTTTCCCCCCGAAAACTTCACAAATTCATATTTAGGGAGTTGTTTACATAACTATTGGAAATGTATGTTCCTTAATGTTATATATCGCTTTGCTGTATAAGTAAGCTTGCACTCAAAATTGTATCAGCAAATGAACATTAAGGTTCTAAACAAGAAGAAAAATATTCTATACATATACATAAATTAGCTTACTTAGGGCCATGGATAAGAAGTGCAAGGTCCTTAGTCATTTTCCTAGATTCCACCGTTTCAACACATGCAGATTCAAGCTTATGTGTGAAATCTAGTAGACTATCATTTTTATCCAGCTTTGCCCTAAACAGACAAAAAATAACATTATTTCATTTGCAGGTACAGAGTAGTTGAACATACACAAACACAACATGATGCTTGTTCATGTCCACAGTTTCACAACATGGAGATTCAAGTTTGTGTGTGAAATCCAACATACTATGCTTTTTATCTAGCTTTGCCCTAAACACGCAAAGATAACATTATTGCAATAGAAGGTACACAAGTAGAGGAACAAACAGAAACGCGACATAATTCTGTTTGTCCATATCCACGGTTTCATAGGTCTTGTGAAAAAAATATCATGTACTCCAACAAGAGTAATCACATGTGTTCAAGTCCATGGGTCCAAGCGAATACGGAGGCAATACTGCTCGTACTTGTCTCCTGTCCTTTCTTATGCAGCCTAGAAATGTCTAGTGACAGTCCTATGAGCAGCCTCTTGTGACAATAAAAAATATATGACAAAATATTAGTGTATAATGACTACATGAAAACGAACATCGCATATATTATCATAGACTTCAATATCTTATAAATTGTGCCAACAACCAATCTCAACTACAAAGCATTAGTTTACACATGCTTTGGTCAGAAGTTCATTTCATAATCAGAATAGCTTAAACCAAAATCCAATTCTTATGGTGATTGCTGGTACAAAGCTACAAAAGAGACTGATGCAGGCGGTGATCTTGCTCTTAGCTTTATCATCGGCGTTTTCGAGTTGCATGCAAGCAATGAGGCCTCATGATTGCAAGCATGAAAGATGTAATATTGGACCTGTTTGGTTCAGCTTTTTTCTGACCAGCTTTTCCGAGAATCTAGCTGTGGAGAGAATCTGGCTGTGTACAGAATCTGAGTATCATTAGGATTACGTGCGGAGGAAGATAAAGTTATCCATGGGGCTCAGGATCTATAAAGTGATAGATTACTACTATTGCGACGAATCAACCGATTATATGTTTATGTTGATTTTGAATGATTTTTACCCAAACGAAGCTGGCTAAAAAGCTGAGTGTTTGGTAGTCCGCAGCAGCTTTTGGTGGCCAGAAGCTGCAAAAAGCCGAAACAAATAGGGCCAACATCTTGGGCTATTTATCCAGAAAGACAACAGGGAATACATATTACAGTACATCTGTGAGTTCCTCAAATAATTCTAGGGTCCACCTGATGACCAATTTTCATCCTGATGAACCACCCACTCGTCTAGCCGTATGCAATTCGATTGTCGGCCTTGCTGCGAGGCTTAATTATAAATAAAAGGAACGCACGTAACACGATTCACATATCCGAAACACAGTTACAACGTATATAATTGACCTGCATCTCGCTAATGGCGATGCATCTACATTGATTTACAGAAAAACGAAGGCTATCAACCTGGGGCTACTATCAGTCTCACGGATAAGCTGAGTAAAGACCAACAGACAAATAGCAAAACGATGGCTATATTGCTCATCTTTCAACCTCCATGACCGTTAGTGTTGAATCATTGTTGGTTTTGTTGAATCTGCTGAGTGAAGTTGGGATTCTGGGTCTGGTTCTGAAGGCCCGCCATACTTTGCACGTTCTGGGCACCTGCCTGCATGTTCCCGTATACCCCTTGCTGCTGCTGCTGCATTCCCATCGTGCTGCTATTTGTGGCTCCCATACCGAACACTGCAGCAGAAAACAGCAGAGTTCAGTAATACAAAGTTGATACGATCATTTTTTGGCACAAAGTAAAATAGACCAATGATGATTCAAAATGAAAGGACACTTTTCATCCAGCACTGAAATTTGTCCATAGTGGAAAGTGCTCTTAACTTTCCCTAGTTACTGAATTCTTGTGTTTTTTGTAATGACATCCTACCTTCGCATTATGGTAAATTCCAATATATTTTATCCTTTTGAATTGTGATCGGATCAGGTATCTAAATTTATGCGACTCAAAAGGGCTTGCCTCTGCAATGCGTACACATATTTCTAATATTGAGGAGCAGATTTCTACCAAATAAGCCAGTAAAGCCACCAAAACAATTGATAGACAAATATGATGTCTCAAATCCATGGCACATAACATTTTTATTTTTATCCATTTGATAGTGCTAACTTGAAAAATCTTTAAAAGGGAAAGGGATACATACTTTGGTCAGTCAGCATTTGGGGATGGCTCCTATGTGGATGCCCATAGGCAAGCCCTTTTGAGTCGCAACACGACAACACCACTTGCTAACTGCTCTTTCTCAGTGATGGTTTTCTGACCAAATCAGAGTACAACAACAACAACAACAACAACAAAGCCTTTTTGTCCCAAGCACGTTGGGGTAGGCTAGAGATGAAACCCCATATGAAAACCTCAGAGCTCAACCCCCAAAGAACAGAAAAGGGAAACAAAGGCAAAGGAGAACCGAAAACAACGAAACAGGGAAACACATAAAAGAGATAAAACCCACAATGACCAGCAAGATCTAAAATGGACACAAGAAAAGGTCAAACGATTAAGGAGGAAAAGCGAAACTATCAATCAGGGTTCTGGCACGTGAATTGCACACTTCCACCCCTTCCTATCTGCGGCGAGCTCTTTGTCAATATTCCACTCCTTCAGGTCTCTCTTCACAGCCTCTGTCCACGTCAAAGTTGGTCGACCTCTACCTCTCTTCACATTTTCGGGACGCCTAATTATTCCGATATGCACTGGTGCCTCTTCAGGTCTTCGTTGGATATGTCCAAACCATCTCAAGCGATGTTGCATAAGCTTCTCCTCAATTGGCGCCACTCCTACTCTCTCTCGTATATCATCATTCCGGACTCGATCTCTCCTTGTGTGGCCACATATCCAGCGCAACATACGCATCTCTGCCACACTTAGTTGTTGGACATGTCGTCTTTTAGTGGGCCAACATTCTGCTCCATACAACATAGCCGGCCGGATTGCTGTCCTGTAGAATTTGCCTTTTAGTTTGCGTGGCACCCGGTGGTCGCATAAGACACCCGCAGCTTGTCGCCACTTCAACCATCCGGCTTTAATTCTATGACTGACATCCTCATCGATGTCTCCCTCCTTTTGAAGCATTGATCCTAAGTAACGAAAAGTGTCTTTCTTGGGTACCACTTGCCCATCAAGACTAACATCGTCATCCTCATACCCCATGGCACTGAAATCACACTTCATATACTCTGTTTTAGACCTACTAAGCCTAAAACCTTTTGCTTCCAGCGTCTGCCTCCACAATTCCAACTTTTGAGAAACACCACTCCTACTCTCCTCAATAAGTACCACATCATCGGCAAAAAGCATACACCACGGTAAAACTCCTTGTATGTCCCTTGTGACCTCATCTATCACCAAAGCGAAAAGATAAGGGCTCAAAGCCGACCCTTGATGTAGTCCTATGTTAATTGGAAAGTCATCGGTGTCTCCATCACTTGTTCGGACACTTGTCACAACATTAGTGTACATATCTTTAATAAGATTAATGTACTTTGTTGCTACTTTGTGTTTTTCCAAGGCCCACCACATTACACTCCTAGGTACTTTGTCATAAGCCTTCTCCAAGTCTATGAAGACCATATGCAGGTCTTTCTTTTGTTCTCTGAATCTCTCCATAAGTTGTCTTAGTAAGAAAATGGCCTCCATAGTTGATCTCCCGGGCATGAAACCAAACTGATTTTGGGTCACGCTCGTCATCTTTCGCAGGCGGTGTTCAATGACTCTCTCCCATAGCTTCATTGTATGGCTCATGAGCTTAATTCCACGGTAATTAGTACAACTTTGAACATCTCCTTTGTTCTTGAAGATTGGTACTAATGTACTCCGCCGCCACTCGTCGGGCATTCTGTTTGCCCGAAAGATGGTGTTGAAAAGCTTAGTCAGCCATACTATCGCTATGTCTCCAAGACATCTCCATACCTCGATAGGGATACCATCAGGGCCCAATCAGAGTAGCATGCAAAAAAATCAATAACAGTGCCGTATCAAAAATAGATTGATCCTATTTATATACATGCAAGTGGTGTTGTCGTGTAAAGAGTTTGACCATTACTGCAGCAGTAACTTTGAGTCCAGAGCAGTTAGCAAACAAGTGGCAAGAATTTTGGAATCAGTTCACAAGCGGCATTAATTTGTATACAAGCCTACAATGGATTTTTTATGAGGCTGTTTAAGCTTCATATAAACCTTGTTGTATTAGTTGACCTGTAATTTCTGCAACTCAAAAGCTAGTAGAAATGTGGAATCAGTTCACACTGCAGAAATCACAAGCCCCATTGTGGACACTGCCACAAGAATCTAATAATTTGCAGTGCTTCATTGTGGGAGAGCTAAATTATCGAGAACAACATGGAAGAAGCACAAATGCACAATCGTAGCTTGTCACATCGCGCTAAGGGCTAACTTTTTTAGGTAAAAAACTTGTGCCTAATTGAACTGCCTAACTGCTTCCACACATCATGTATCACAAACACACGATTTTGCCTTAAGGGCCAATCTAAGTATCTAACAATACCAAAATAACATGAACCTAATATTAAGTAGCAAAAAGGAGGGACATGATTCTCTCAAAGGTAAACTACATAATAAATGTATAAACTAAGCACGTACCAGCGCTCCCTGTGAACCCGGATCTCCAAAGACAGCCTCCGTTCAGAATTTACATCTTTCTGATTAGCTTTATAGGAACACTATTGGTCGATGGGGGCGCTGAGTGGCACCACGGAGGGGCTTCAGTGCCCGTAGGGCAGAGACAACGACCCTGGCCCTAGACGAGGCGACGAGTAGGAGGGAGCTCGGCTGGGCGAGGCCAGAGGGTTGCGAGGGGCGGATGGAGCTGGCGAGGAGGCGAGCGGCGGGGACATGACCTTTGTCGATTCGACCACCACCTCGATGCTCGGGAGGCGGGTGTGGCGGGTGGGGGCAGGACAATGTCTCGGGGCTCGAGGGCGGGGGGAGGGGCGTCGGGAGCGGTGCTGCTGTGGGCTTGGGCTTGAGCGGGGGCGAGGAAGGAGACCGCACATGCGTGGAAGATGTCGTAGTTCATGATGACATGGAGCGCGCTTGTCCGGGCATAGAGGGCGGCGATGGAGAGAGGCCTTGGCCGGGGAGGTCGAGAGCCACGGTGTGGACGCCGCGGGAGGAGAGCGATGAGAGGATGCAGCCTTAGGACAAGGACCCTGTGGCGAGGCTCGGGATGATGAGGATGCGGTGCGCGGGGGAGCCAGCGTCGTTGCCGGCAATGCGAGAGGTCACGACGAACAGGCCGGGGAGGGATCGAGCTTGAGGACGCACCCTGCGGCGAGGTGTGTACAGAGGAGGCGAGAGAAGAACTGGAGATGAGGGAGGCAGGATGTGGGTGATAAGGAGCGTGTGGAGGGGTGGCGGCGAGGTTTCGGGGGAGGTGTGGTGGCGCGGGCGAGGACGAAGGAGCACATGCGGGCAAAGATGAATCACGGGGGAGGACGACGGAAGGACGACGGGCGAGGACGAAGGAGCACATGCGGGCATCGGGCGAAGATGGATCACGGGGGCGGGGGCACGCGAATCACGGGAGCGGAGGCACGGTGAAGCAGGTGGACGCCTACTTTGCTCTCTTATAGAGTAGTAAAGATTAAGCCTGGATAATGGTAAATCTGCAAGATACATGTTGTTTAACGCCTGAATACAATAATGTCTTTGGTAACATGTTTTATCTAAAAATATGGATGTAATGCCCTTTTGCAATTTTACTGATTTTATTTGGTCACTCAATTGTAGATGACTCAGTCGTTGAGCAAGCTCGGTGACAGTGAAAAAGCACAGTGCACAGTGCACTACTGCTGTGGCTGTTGTCAGCGGGAGGCAGGCTGCCCGCTCTGCAAACACATGGGATAAAACGATCTTTGTCTAGCAAATAAAGGCATGTCATGACAGATTGATGTCAGTGTATTTGTGACCATGTGTTATGAGATTTTGCAAGAACAAACCACAGAGACGAGTTGAAAACACGAAATCAAGAGCCACAAGAAGGGGGAGGATGAGGGTACCTGTTGGTGAAGAGTAGCCCGATGCACAAGTTGCCCATGCAAAGGAGGAAGATCCATTTCTAGGAGATGGGGCCTGTCCCTGGTAGCACCAAATCATCTCCTCATCCTCCTCCCACTCCCAATCTGAGATGCCCTGGTTGAATACCCGTGCGTTGCAACAAAAAAATAGTGCAACAATACCATATGTATGACCATGTGTTGTATTGTTAATCAAAATGTTAGTGCACAACATGCCATGCCTAAAGCGTATAGGAAGAATAGAAGCACGAAGGAAAAATTACATGATTACCAACACGAGTCAGCTCAGATTGGGACATGAAACAGGAGTAAGAGAAGTAACAATGCCAAACCATAATTTCCAACATCCAATTCTTGATCAATGTCATTGTTGCAAGATCCTCCTTGTTGGGAGATCCTATGGCTGCTGCACCTTAGAAACCAAATTATTAAATCGAACTAATCTGGCCCAGATTTGAAAACCCAAACTCCAACTAAAATGGAACAAAAAGCATTCTTATTTTGACCAGACCTTGTTCTAGCCAAGAACAGACAAAAGGGAGTAACTTTTGAAGCAACATAGATTCGATTTTACCTGTGGATTCCGACATATCGTGCACTGGTAGGGTGTTACCCATATTTACAGCAGTGAACTCCGAGGTAGTTGCGAGTCCTAATAAACTCTAGCCGGATCAGGCAGCAGAATCGATGGGAGGGCATGGGGTTGGAAACTTGCTTGCCCATCCAGTAGATATTCACACTCAGTTCACGACGTCAGTTGCAAGAGTCACCTTCAAAACCTCACTCTGCAGTAGACAATAGTCAATGAGAAACCTTTTTGTTCACAGATTAAAGAAGATTAGGTGCAGGCTGTCAATTGAAATAATACAACCATAAAGATCAATGTGAACATAAGCATTTAAGATGGGACTAATGCTGACCTTAAGCCCAAATTCTTCAGTGTAGCTTAGTACTCCATAAGAGTGCCAAAAAGGAATCCAAACAAAGGCTTGATGACAAACTGTCTGATATAGCCAACAATAATAGCATCTGGCCCTTTTATTGCTTCAATAAAATCCTCGGCGTTTGAGTTTACACAAACAGGAAACATCAAGAACTCCAAAGCCTGTGCATAATACCTGGAGTGCAATAATAAGATTTGTTTCTTATGATTGGCAACTGATATAGAAATTCACCCCATGTTGTCATGGGGTCGTCGCCCTTCTCCACCACAACTTGCAACTGTCCCTCGTCATCCCTTTCTCTAGCCCTTCTCCACCACGACCTCTAGCTGCTCCTCATCGTCAATTTCTCCGGACCCTCATAGCATATAGTTTTGTACTACTAACTATATACAAAGAATCGACTTGCCAGCCTCCCATGCCATCACGGCTGTAGGGGTCCAACAAAATCACCCACAAAAAAGCATAGAGACAATTTAGTTTGGTAATCTAAAGCAAAAACAGATTGGTTTTTACAGAAAAACATTCATAGATTATAGCAAAATAGTATCACGACCATACTTCTAATCTTAGATTAGAAAAAAGATCCATAACATTTCAATGGGTAAAAGAACAGAAGCACCCCATGTGTTGCGGGCCAGCACTATAAGATCACTATTCAGTGCCACTGTTCAAATGTTCATCCAGCGGAAAGAGAGCAGCAACATGGTACTTAGAAAAATGGTGGCTAGAAATTAGAGTGAATTCGCTATTTAATGATTGATATCTTGTACTGATCATGATAATCAAATCCTCTCCTAACAACAGCAAATAAAATTAAGACCAATGCTAACAACATTACAGGAGAGAAATCTAAATTTCTGTGTCTATTCTAACAAATCTGAAAAGAAAAAAGTCACTGACCATAACCTTCTGAAGCATCTGCAAAGCTAGTAAAAACGTAGTACAAATCAAAACATTGCATCAAATTAAATCTTTGCATGCTAATAGGATTGTAATGAATTTGGAAGAGGGGATTGGACAATAGTGTTTAGTTTGACTGCTTGGGTGTCTCATCTCACATCTACAGAGTACATATTGTAATATGGAGGGTGAAGTAGAGAACCAGAGTGGATTTTGTAGTCGCTGGCTCAGGAGTGCCCGACAGCGGAGCAGGTCCTCCATGTGCTCGACCTCGGTAGACAGGAAGAGGTGTGGAGTAGGCCCAGTGGAGGTCCTCCCTCGCCATCCGCGCACCAACCTCGCCGTCCGGTGGATAAACCATGTCTCCACATTGTAAACTCCAAATGCATGGCTGGGCGGGGTCGGCAGCGACAGGGCGTGCTGCAGAGGCGGCAACACGTCCATCGGGTGGGATAGCGCATACGCGGCGGTGGTGCGCTGGGAGTAGAGGGGGAGGACGGAGGTGTCGACGTTGGGGCGGTGCGGAGGCCACAAACGGCAAGGTGGAGGAGGTAGAGGGGGGCCATGCTCGTTGCCGTTGATGTCGCGGCCGAGGGAATGGCTTGGGGAGGGGGCATCGGATTTGAGGCTCTAAGACTGCTTTCAACGTTTCCCGCCGAGCTCCCCTACCAATGTAGCCGTTTAGGGCTTGTTCGGTTCTACCCAATCCATATGAATTGAGGGTGATTGAGGGGATTTCAATCCCTATTATGGCTTGTTCGGTTCTACCCCAATCCATATGGATTTAGGAGGATTGAGGGGGTTTCAATCCCTAATAAGTCAAAATCCCTTCCAATCTATATCAATCCCCTTCAATCCATATGGATTGAAAATAACCGAACAAGCCCTTAAGTCAAAATCCCTCCCAATCCGTATCAATCCCCTCCAATCCATATGGATTGAAAATAACCGAACAAGGGGGTTGAAATCCCTACAACGGTGCCCCCTCTACACGCTACAGTTATAGTGTACGCTACAGGAAGACAGCAAGTATGGGGTGCGGCAGTGAGCCCCCTGCCCTCAGTTTACGTGTGCGACAGCGTTTTTTAGTTGGAAAAAAATAATAATAGATGGTGAATAGGTATGAAAAATGATATTTTATGATTATAGTGGGGTATAGAAGAAGGATTTAGGGGAAACCGCTGTATAGGGTGGAAATATAGGGGGAAAGAGAACGCTGATGTGGCACGTGAGTGGGATATAAGGGGAGAAATTTAGAGGATACGCTGAACACAGTCTAAGGACGGGAGGCCGCGTGGTTGTCGTTCCCTCGCATCCCACCGTAGGCCTCGTTTGGCAAGTCTAGGATCTAATACACATGTGACCTAAACCACCCGTGGATAAGATGGATCCAGTCCAGCCACCCAATCCCCCTCCAACCGATCCCCACACACGTGTATTGATTTCCATACGAGTATAAGTGTAACATAGTGACTGTTTGCCATAACTATAAAAAACATTATAATATGCTTTGCTAGCGTTATATACTAAATAAGTATTGTAATATTCATATTTGAAATTTAAAATAAAACAAAAAATACTAATATTCATATTGAAATTTAAAATAACACTGAAAAATTAGCACAAATACTGACCATGGCACATCGAATGTGCAAATTAACATAGCATTCAAAAGTGCTTTGAAAAAAACATTCATCGTTCTAGTCCTGATTTAATAACAAGAAGTATTACAATCAGAGGTGCTTATGGCAAATTAAATAAACATCCATCTTTGTAGTCTTGATTTAATGACAAGAAGGATCACATTCAGAGGTGCTTATAAAAAATGAAGATTTCACAAGTGCTATGACAGGTTCCAACTGAAAGTTCGCTTACTAGATTGCTTTCAAACAATTGCTAGTAATAATTTCAAGGTCTTCCAAATTCTTCGTTGCATTTTCTTTGATCCCTCAAGTTTCAAACAACATCATAAGCAGTATCTGCAGGAGATAAAGACCACAAAAGGGATTAGACAAGATAATATCAAAGTATGAACTATTTTCTGCTATCAATTAGAAGGCAACATTTGCTGCTATCAATTAAAAGAGATAATTAAACAACATCATAACCAGATGGTATGCTACCAGATTATAGCAGAGGCAGTATTTGATGCTGTCAATTAGAAGACTAGTTAAACACTATTTTTTGCTGCTATCAGAGTAGTTGCTGCAAACACCCCAACTTTCAATATCCAAACAATATTTAGTAAACAGTATAAGAGGGATAACAAGAAGATCAGTACCATATATCATGTTCTAGCAATCTTCTTCCTCAACCATTTTATGCGTGTAGCATCTTTGGCAGTCATGAAAATGGCCCTGTTTTGGGCATCCTTAAACACATCATAAGCATCAACCTTCTCATCATCAGAAAGCTCTTCCATTCCATCCACAATAGCAATGCATGTTGTAATAGGGAAATCATCCTCATTTGCATTAGTTGTTGCCCTTTTCTCCACCTCATCTTGTTTTTCTTTCATCTCTAGAAACCTTTCCATCATCTCAACCACCTTCCCATCTTGTCCACGCTTGTCAATTCTTGTCCTTGAACTACCAGCACCAACATTTTTTGCCCTTTTGCTCACTGATGTAGGGGCTATTGGATCTAATACTCTGAGGTCATCATCTTCATTAGAAATGGCTTGTGTGATTGTAGCTTGAGAAGGATGTGCGAAAGCGGCTTGAGAAGGTTGTGCGAAAGCGGCTTGAGAAGGCTGTGCGAAAGCGGCTTGAGAAGGTTGTGTGTAAGCAATTCGAGAAGGTTGTGTGAAAGCGGGTTGAGAAGGTTGTGTGAAAGACGGTTGAGAAGGCTGTGTGAGCATAAAAGCAGCTTGAGAAGGATGTGTAGCAGCACCTTGACAAGGTTGTGTGACTGGAGGTCGAGAAGGCTCAATAGAAGTAAAATTCATGGTTCCCTCAGCAATATTCCCTAAACCAAGAAGCGTTGTAAGTCTTTAAGACTTCAATACTAGGATAAAAATAAGAGGCTCAATACTAAGATAAAGAAAAACATAGATAACATACCATCATGTAGCTCTCCTAAAGCCTCAAATAGTGGGAAAGATTTAGTCCGAAACTTCTTAAGTCTCTCGTTACTCTAAACAAAGCAAGAAAGTGGTTCACTTGAGTTAGTCAATTATAACAAAAATAATCAAAATAAAATCCAGATTTCAACAGAATTAACTTACAATGGTGAGGTTATTCCAAATGGGTTCTTCTGCCTCTATTCTACACAACCGCTCATCCCATGATACCCCACTTTGTTGTCTTGCCTCTTTAAGAGCCTTGTAGTCTCTCTTTAACTCTTTCTCTTTATCTTGGATTTGGCATTTTGTAAATGTGACATAAGGGAATTTCTCATGGAATAACTTGACAATTCTATTCCATGCTTCCGATGACCACCCATTTTGGCCCTTATAACAGTCATTGTTGTGGTCTTGAAGAATTTCAACTAAACCCTTTTCTAGTCCACTATTCCAGTTTGCTCTAAGACGACCAACTATGACAAGAAAATAAAGCAAGTGAGTAGGTGACAGTATAAAATAAGCAAGAATAGGTAACAAAATACCTTTTGGTGATGTTCTCTTCTTGCGCTTGTTAGTAGTAGATCTAGGGGATACTCTTTGCATAGCTGCAGCTTGGATCAGGTTCATCCTAGGAGATCCTCTTCCAAACATTCTTGCTGCATATATAAACATCCAAACGATTGAGACTTACATATATAGAAATATATGAGTTTAAACATCCAAACAAGTGAGACTTACATATATCATGAACGATGTTGACTATAATCATTCCACATATTCAATGCAATCATATCTCTAACAGAGTTCCCATTATCCACTTGGCTATTAAGCGACACGACATCATTGCTATAGTAATTGTCTCCTCCAGGAAGATCAACAAAAGTTTCTGGCGATATGTTACTTGTTTGGCTATTCAACCAATCTTCATCCCCATTATGCATCCGTATAATATTATGGAACAACACTGCCGCAGCTGGTATTTTCACTTGGTTCCTAATTGGGTGGTGTGTTCCAACTTTTAGAATAGGGAAACGCTTCTTCAAAACTCCTATTGCTCTCTCTATGTGGTTCCGCAATAAAGCATGCTGGTGATTAAATAATTCCTTATAGTTTCTTGGTCGTTGGTGACCGTGGCCAAATTCTTTCAAGTGTGGGGGCCTTCGGCTTCCGAAGGTCCTCAAAAACATGATTTAACAGTGTTTCTAGAGTGTAATGTGTGAACAGGTACCTTCGGACTTATATCAAAGAGGGAGAACCTCAAAAGATACGAAGGTTGGCAGTGCCGAAGCTGTGAAGCAGGAAAGCTTCGGCATGTTCGCAGAAAAGGGAACCGACTTAAAGATGAAAAGGCCATTTAGACCTCGATAGATTGCTATGGAATTATCACCAAATGTAAAGGGCATGTATGTAATTTTGTATGGGTTGTATCCCGTGCCTATAAATAGGTGAACAGTACCCCCGTACTGTTCACGCTGACTTGGCATTCGCTTTTTGCGTCACACTTGTACTTTCATCTCCTTCCAAGCCGAAGGTACACTTATAATACAATATTGTTTCTATTTCTCTATGATAATATAACAAAGTTAAATGAATAATATTATATAAATATTCATGTTATTTTTTATGTTTTATATGCTTCGTCTTTTGTATACTGTGATGATGAAGGTTCGTCCTTCATGACCTTCGTCCGGAGATCGTTATATCCTAAGGGAAATAATGCTTCAAAGGACGAAGGACTTTATCGTTTAACATTTTCTGTGTTGCCTTGTTCTTAACTCATAGCATTTGAGAACAAGTCCCCAACATTGGCGCCCACCTCCGGTGAACTCACTTCCATTTCCTGAGCTTTTCGACACCTTCGGCAATCATCAGCTTCGTCATGCCGCCGAAGAAGGCTTCAGCACCAGGGGCTGGCACGCTGCAGCCGCTGGACCCCAATCAAGACGTCCTTTCTCTCAGAGAGGCACGAAGCCAGAAGAGGAAGGCTACCAGTCCAACACATCCGGAGGATGATCTAGATCAGGAGATTCAGAATCTGGAAATCCTTCAGCAGCAGGTTCAACGCAGGAAGGAGAAGATGGCCAGGCTAGCTGAACTGCAGAGGCAGATAGATGAAGCCTCTGAAGAAGTTCGTCATCTTGCTCAGGATGAGCAACACCGAAGGCCTCAGCATCAAGACCTTCATCAGGAGGGCTTTCACAACGAAGACGACTGGTATGACAATTTCCATCGTGGGAATTTTGTTTTTGATGATGCTTCTCCCCTGTCCGCTGAGTTACAGGCTACACCTTGGCCTCCGTCCTACAAGCCGCCTCAGCTCCCCGTATTTGATGGCCATTCAGACCCGAAGCAGTTCTTGATGAGCTACGAAGCAACAGTGTCTTCGTACGGTGGCAATGCTTCAGTCATGGCCAAATCTTTCGTTATGGCTGTCAGAAGTGTTGCTCAAACCTGGTATTCCTCCCTTCGACCAGGAACGATCACTTCATGGCAGAAGCTGAAGGATTTGTTGTTAACCAGTTTTCAAGGATTTCAGACGAAGCCGGTCACTGCTCAGGCTCTGTTCCAGTGCACTCAGGACCACGAAGAATACCTTCAGGCATATGTCCGAAGGTTCTTGCGTTTGAGGGCACAGGCACCAACGGTGCCCAATGAAATTGTCATTGAGGCCATGATCAAGGGGCTTCGGCCAGGTCCGTCAGCTCAGTACTTCGCCAGAAAGCCTCCTCAAACTTTGGAGAAGCTTCTCCAGAAAATGGACGAATACATTCGGGCCGACAATGACTTTCGCCAAAGAAGGGAGGAGGCTTTCAGATTTTCTGAAATGACCAGGGGCTTCGGAGGGAGGTTTTACCCGAGGCATGTGAGATCAATTCACAATTCTACGCAAAATGATGACAGAGGAAGCCAACAGCAAAGGCCACAATGCTCCTCGCAGGCTTCTGGACAACAGCAAAGCTCCTTCCGGCCACCAGCTCCAAGAGGCAGAGGCGCCAGGGGCTTCGGAGGAAGATTTGGCGATCAACCAAGAAGAATCTTTTGCTTATTCTGCGGTGAGAACAAAGGCCATACTACCAGGATGTGCCATGTTACTATACAGAAGCAAAAGGAAATAGCTGAAGCAGCAGCACAACAAGCCCAGCCGAAGCAGGTCATGCATACAGCTTCGTATCATTCGCCCTACATCCCAGAATATGTGGGCAACCATCCTGCAGTCTCTGCTGCTTCGGCAAGTCAGCCTTCAGCTTCCTGGCAACAGCCTCCGCCTCCACCTCCGTTGCAACAAGGTCAGCAGCCAGAAGGGAGCCAATATGCTCCACATCAAAGGGACTTCAGAGAACAGTCCGAAGCTCGCACGGTCAACAGCACCGTGCCAGAATCAAAGCACATCTATTGACAAATATCCTACCTTAATAGCAATCTTTTTCATTCAGTTTTATTTTCTGCAATAAAGGACATTGTTCAGGTTTTCATGTAATTAGTTTCGTTGATTCCTACAAGAAAAATATGTTTTCTTCACAGGTTTGTGATAATAAAAAGGACCTTCGGACTACCGAAAATCCTTCGAAGCAACAAAAAGTCGTTCTAAGGAACGCAGAGTAAGCCTGACGAAGTCACAAAAAGTCGTTCCGAAGGGAGCGCAGTGTAAGTTTTCTACTCCAAAGTCGTTCCAAAAGGAATGCAGAGCATACAGCGAAAAGTCAACGCTGATACCGCCTAAGTAAAAGGCGAAGAAGCTCCAAAGACGTTCCTAAGGGAATGCAGAGCTTATACCGCCTAAGTAAAAGGCGAAGAAGCTCCAAAGACGTTCCTAAGGGAATGCAGAGCTTATTCCGCCTAAGTAAAAGGCGAAGAAGCTCCAAAGACGTTCCTAAGGGAATGCAGAGCTTACAGCGAAGAATCAGTGCTGATACAAAAATATTGTGTGGGGATATGTGTGTATCTTTCGGAACAAATGTCATCTACGTAGCATAACATCATCACATCATTTTGCATAGCATAAGCATCATACATCATGTTGCATATGGCACAAGAAGGGGACACAATATTGATCTTCGGAAGTATGATTTGAAAGAGTGAAAATCGTGGTCACAAGAAGGGGACACAATATTGATCTTCGGAAGTATGATCTGAAAGAGTGAAAATTGTGGTCACAAGGAGACACAATCTTCATCTTCGAAGTATAGCTTCGAGAATTTTTTTTACGAAGCTTGGATATTCTTCACGAAGCATGAAAAGAAGGGAAGGTGTTTTTTCGCCAGACTCAAAAACGGTACGTGTGTAAAGTTTCATGCATCGTAAAGAATTGAGTAGCAAAAATAGATATATTACATTCGGGGTTACAAAGTGTTACATTATATTACATTTCCGAGGTTTTTTACAAAAATGTTTAATCCTCTCTCAAAACGACTTCTGCAGCTTCATTCAGAAGCCGATTGACGACTTCGTCCATAATATCTTCGGCCATCTTTTTAATTTCGTCGTCCCCCTTCGGCTGAGGGCCCGAAGGCGCTTTAGTAGGATCTGAAGCAAGACACGACTACATTACTATTACAAATCGCAAACAGATCTTAAAAGCCTAAAGATTACAACACGGTAAAAACTATTATTTAGTACCTAATTGACCTTCGGGCTCTGTGCTCTTTTCAGCAGCCTTAGCCACTTCTCTAGCATCATGGATGCCCTTTTCACTTCTCTAAATAATTTCTCTTGCCATTTCTCGGCCACCGTTATCCCAGATATCAGTAAAAAACTTTCCACCAATTATGCTAGCTTCGGCCGAAGGATCTTTTGTATCTTCAAAGGACAAAGCAGCTTCGGACTGTGCTAAAATTTTCACATGCTCACAGCCCTTCTTCTCTAAAATGGTGGCAATCCCTCTGGCGCCAGAGAAGGCACATATATCTCCTCGGCTATTTAAAATTTCTTCGAAGGCTTCAGCTTCGTGGTCAATCCATTCAATGACACTTTCGGGATTGCCCCTCAAAAAATTTTCTTCACTTGAGAATGCGCCGACTTTGGCGAAGCTAGCCTTTAATTTTTTAACACAATCTACAGATTTATTGTAGCATTTCTTTTTGGACGAACGAAGCTCTTCAACAGTCACTTCTAGATGATCTGCCCATTGATCGCTGAGTTCACGCTTTGTTTCTTCAAGTATACGTTCTTCTTTGGCTCTGGCCAGTTGTTTCCGAAGGTCTTCAATTTCGCGTTTCTGAGCTTCAGCTTGACTTTTGAAAGCAGCTTCGTCCTCCTTTATTTTATCTATCAATGAGTATAATATTTTGTCTTTTTCGAGACCTTCGTTCCTCAGTTCAATTACTTCGGAACGAAGGTTGCTCAGGGCTATAGTACATCCTTCGTCCTCAGCATCTTTCTGTGCTCTGAGGGCATTGCTGAGTATCAGGCCCTGCAGACAGGAATATGTCTGTGTCAATAGTTTTAAACAAACGAAAAATTTTGAATTCAACAAAAATATAAGAATTCCATTTGTCGCACCTTTAAACTGTTGTAAGCTAGGCTGTCAGCCAGATCGTTCTTTGACAGCACCGAAAGTCCGTCTTCTAAAGTTGGAAATCCGAAGCTTCTGCTCATCTCCCGACAGACAGAAATTTCCTTGCTGTCGGGGAGGCAATACAAGAAATCTTCTTCTCCACTGCCATTAAATATCAACGCCCCCTTTGGATATTTCAACTTTTGGGCATAGTGTTGGGCCTCTTGTTCTTCTTTTTCTGTTAATTTTTTCCCCGAAGCATGACGAAAAATATAATCACGAATTTTGGATGCTTCGGGGGTAACAACACCAGTTCCTTCAGCAAAAGTTGGCTTTGTTATTTTTTCTGCCTCACTTTCCAAGGTTTTTGCCTTTGAGGGCTCTGAGGGCCCAGCTTCGGCTTCAGTATCTTGCTCTGGAGCTTTAGAACCCGAAGCTTCGACTGTTGTTTCAGGAGTGACGGCAGCCTTCTTCGGAGGGGTGCTTGAAGATTTGATCGTTTCCAGCACATCTAGCACATTAGCCATTCTCCTTCTTTTCGGAGTCACTGCTGGCACTTTTTGATTACTTACTGTTTCAATGTTTGCCACAGGACTCAAAACTTCTGATGTTTTGGAGTCCTCGGTTGCTTCCTTTACCTCTTCCATTTTTTCTGTGAATGGCGCTTCGGCCTTCTCTTTCGTTTCTGGTAACAAAATTTTTGATTGCTCCAATTTTGTCTTCGTTGGTATTTCGGCTGTTTCTGTGACTTCTGGCAGCAAAGTTGGCTCGGCTGGTTTTTCAGCTTCGGTGGCCGAAGAAGTCTCTCCGGTAAACTCAGGCACCGAAGCTGGTTCAATATAACGCGGTTGATAAGTAAGAACCTTTATCTTCTTCCTTTTCGGTTCTGGCTCGCTAGGAGCAGCTGCAGTTTCTTCTTTTGCAGAGGTTGTATTTTTTCTCTTCTGCCTTCGAATGGGGTAGCAATAGTCAGGGTAGACAAACCCGATGGCATCAAATACCCGATTCAGCCTTTTCTTTTTTCGGCCTCCGAAGGCTGCTGACATTGCAGTATCTTCGGCCTTCGAGTATGTCCCAAGCAGCTCATCACTTAAATTGTCAATGCTTTTCAACCACTCATCGTCTGGCTCAATAAATTTATCTTCAAATTTAAAAGTGTACTTAAACCTGACAAGTCCACCTTCGTCGGCCTCTTTAATGGTTTCTTGTGGCATTTCCCATTTCTCCGCAAGCGGCCACACCCTGAAGGCAATATGCTCTTGTACTAAGTCCCTTGTTCCTATAAAAGAGCAGACAACGCCGAAGGCTCTTTGGCACTCTTCGGCGGCTTCGTTCATTTCAACCTTCGGCCTCCGAAGGCCGAAGCTTTGCCAAATAGGACGCATAATTATACCTTTGATGTCTTCTCGTGCTGATAAGTCATTCTTCACATAAAACCATTCTGTCATCCAATCCCCGGGCCATCTCTTCCGAAAGGTTGGTACGGGACAGCTTGCCCCGGACCGAGAGACGAAGCTGTAGCAGCCAAAGTTGTTATGGTACTGTTCTTTGCCCCAAGGCTTTGTTTCATATAATAATTCATGAACATTACAGAAGCTTCTTGCGTCAGGCTTCAGACCTTGGCTTCTCGCGGCCCACACGAAGATATTTAGCCTTATAATTGCCTCGGGAGTAAGTTGATGAAGATAGACTTCGAAGATTTTCAACACCTCCACGACGAAGCTGCTCAAGGGGAATCGCAATCCAGCTTTCAAAAAGCTTCGATACACCACAACTTCATTTTCTTCAGGGTATGGACAAGTTTTTTCCCCTTCGTCCGCCCTCACAATGGACAGATCCCGGAAATACCTTCCTCTCATATTAACAAGATGATTCTCTTTGATAGTTGATTTACCATAAACTGAATGGCTTGGTCGCCAGGGGCGATCTTCGGAGTCTTCGCCACCGCTGTCCACATCATAACTTTCACTGTCACCAGTATCTTCAGACAGCCCTTCCAGAATTTCCCTGGTGATCTTTTCTGTGTTGGTCTTCGACATTGCTATAAGAAACCCTAAGTTCTTCTCTTCATCAAGACTCAGCTTCATCTCAGCAGCAGCCTTCTTAGCAGCTTCAGACATCTTCGGAAACACTAAAAAACTGTTTTTAAAAGCCGAAGCTTCAAAGCTAAAAACTTAGCAGATCACAGTGCACAAGAGCTAAAAAATGAGTGAGCAGGAGTGGTTGGCCAGAAAGCGTGCAAAATAAGTTTGCGGTATGGCCGTATTTATACGCTTGATGCGTTGAAAGTTGAAAGACCCCACTTGTCATTGAATGTTGCTATTCTAGCAAAGGGAAGGTGTTTTTTCGGACCTTCGGCATAAAGCCTTCGTTCATATCGCAATCTGAATTTATTATTTCAAACAAATTAATATTGCGAGGGGCTACTGTTGGGGGCCTTCGGCTTCCGAAGGTCCTCAAAAACATGATTTAACAGTGTTTCTAGAGTGTAATGTGTGAACAGGTACCTTCGGACTTATATCAAAGAGGGAGAACCTCAAAAGATACGAAGGTTGGCAGTGCCGAAGCTGTGAAGCAGGAAAGCTTCGGCATGTTCGCAGAAAAGGGAACCGACTTAAAGATGAAAAGGCCATTTAGACCTCGATAGATTGCTATGGAATTATCACCAAATGTAAAGGGCATGTATGTAATTTTGTATGGGTTGTATCCCGTGCCTATAAATAGGTGAACAGTACCCCCGTACTGTTCACGCTGACTTGGCATTCGCTTTTTGCGTCACACTTGTACTTTCATCTCCTTCCAAGCCGAAGGTACACTTATAATACAATATTGTTTCTATTTCTCTATGATAATATAACAAAGTTAAATGAATAATATTATATAAATATTCATGTTATTTTTTATGTTTTATATGCTTCGTCTTTTGTATACTGTGATGATGAAGGTTCGTCCTTCATGACCTTCGTCCGGAGATCGTTATATCCTAAGGGAAATAATGCTTCAAAGGACGAAGGACTTTATCGTTTAACATTTTCTGTGTTGCCTTGTTCTTAACTCATAGCATTTGAGAACAAGTCCCCAACAGTATCGAACACCACGGTACGGTGCAATGAATGATGGTGTGTTAGCATATCCCCCATCGACAAGATAATACTTTCCCTCGGGAACATGGAATCCTCCAAGTAGCGCAGACCTTAGAACCCTAGCATCTGTAGCTGATCCCTCCCAACCAGATGATATAAAAGTAAAGTTCAAGTCAAAATCACAAACCAACATTACATTTTGACTTAGTGTGCCTTTTCTATTCCTATAGGGAGCTTGCTTTTCTGCTGAAATGGTAATTGGAACATGTGTTCCATCAATAGCTCCAATGCAATTCTGGAAGTAAGGAAAGAACCGTTCATCCGTGCTAATCTTCCAATGAACTGAAATTCCAGTGGCAGGCTTCACAAATCTATACATGAGAGATGGGATTATATGGAAAAATGACTGGATGTGTCGATGGATAGTTTCACCACTATGTTTGAATTCATGTTGTAAATCCTCATAACTAGCATTATGGGACAACATGAAAAGGAACATTCCCAATTTTTCTTCCACAGTTACACCCCTTGTATCACGTAGGATGTGTTCTTCTCTAAGAAATGATGCTATATCTTTGAATATACTAGGCTCCATACGGAATGCGACAAGACAATTCTTCTCATGTCCTTCGAGAATCTCATTAAGTCTCTCCTTGCCAGATAGAATAGAAGCATGCCTTGCTCTTTTCTCTCTCCCTCTATTACTAATTAAATAAAGAGCAGGGAAAAGAAAGAGCATTAACTCCTCGTCCTCCTCTTCTCTTCTCATCCTAATTAGTTGATCCATTTTTTCTTATCCTTGGTACAATGCAATCTGATATCATAGCATACAAAACAAAGAAATGGGCTAATAAATTTCAGAATATAACAAATCAAAGGTTAAGAGTCATTGTATATGGTTAATTAGATCTCGAACCCTTCTCTTCATTCCCATCCGTTCCTGCTTGGTCTTGTTCATCCACAGATTACAGAGCCCAGCCACTACGTAGATAGCTAATAAATCACACGCCCAGCTTTTGGTTAAGAGTCATTGTATATGGCTAATAAATTCCAATGAACTGGCAAGGATCTGAGAAGAATTAGGAAAAAAAGGTACGTACGTACAGATCACATGGATCTTGGCTAGCTTTTGTGTTCTCCTCTGGAGGTTCTGTCTATCAATCTGAAGCGCTATCTATTCTAGTGCCAGACGCCCAGCTGCCAGACGCCCTTTTCTAGTGCCAGACGCCCAGTCGCGGCTCACGCAGGTGCCGGCACCCAGCTAGTGCCGCTCACCTTGGGTCTTTTTCTAGTGCCAGACGCCCAGCCGCCGCTCGCACAGGTGCCGGCGCCCAGCCAGCGCCGCTACGAAACAGGAAGAAATGCAATACAGGATGAATTAAAACTCACACGCTGGACTAACGAGATCGGCGGCGGCGTGGAGAGTCGTGGATGCCTCTCGACGAGATCGGCGGCGGCGTGGAGAGCGGTGGATGCACTCGTCTTGATCTAGGGTTAGCTAGTGACGCCGCCACGCGAGAACGACGGGCTGTCTTCCACGCCTCGGTGGAGATTTTTCTATCCCCGACGTATTGGCGTGTATGTGACCCTAATCCACTCCGACACCCGATTTGCTAAAGACAAATATGGGACACACAGGGAACGTGCTCCCATCGTGGACCTGAATACACGCGGGACGTGTATTGGGCCTCAATACTCGCTTTTACACCCGTTGCCAAACGAGGTCGTAGGGATCTGGGGCGGAGGGGCGGATTTGGGAGCTAGGGCCGGCGTGCGAGGGGAGCGGTTTCTGGCGCCGATGACAGGGGCGGGGGGGCATGGGCGTGCTAGCAATGATGGCCTGCGGGGATGGCGAGCGGTGCACCGAGAATGGCGGGGAGGGGGGCGAGGGCGGAGCGTGTGGGCCGCGGACGTGATGGCGTGCGGCGATGGCGCAGACGTGACCTATGCGGGGATGGGGCGGGGGCGTGGTGAGGTCGGGTGAACGCCCTCGCTACATACATATGGTGTAGTAGAGACTTGGCCTATGAACCATTGAAATCTATGAAAGGCCAAGTCGTAGCGGATTTCATTGTAAAACATCGAATTAATGATATTCATAAACTAGACATGTCATACCTCACTATTACTCCTTGGACTTTATATTTTGATGGATCGGTTTGCAATGAAGGGCAAGGAATTGGCATCGTACTTGTTTCACCGAGTAATGTCTCCTTCGACTTCTCTAGCCGATTGAAAACTTATTGCACTAATAATCAAGCCGAATATGAGGCCCTCTTATTCGGCTTGGAACTTTTAAATTGTATGGGAGTAAAACATGTGAAGGTATTTGGTGATTCTCAGCTGGTCGTCCAACAAGTGTTAGAAGAATATCAATGCTTTGATGGTACTCTGAATAGTTACCTTGAAAAATGTTGGAGCATAATCCATTCTTTTGACGAATTCAGTATTCGGCACATTTCGAGAGTTGAGAATCATAGAGCTAACAATCTGGCACAAGATGCATCAGGTTATCGGATAAAGCGAGGGAGATTCCACGACACTGAAAATCTGATAACCGGTGTAGGGCCAATTCCCCAGGTCGCGGACCGTCCGCGTCGAGACGCCGGACCGTCCGGGGTTACCAGAAATGTTCTCTTAATTGAATCGGCTGATAATGAAGCCGATGCAAGTGATCGGACGACACCTATACTTAATTATTTACGAAATCCCAATATCAGGATAGATAAAAACATTCGGCGTACATCTTTCAAGTATGTCTTGATGAGTGATGAACTCTACCGCCGAACAGTCAACGACGTCTTGCTTAAGTGCTTGGGCCCAGATGATGCTATATTGGCCATGGCCGAAGTACATGAAGGAATTTGTGGTACCCACCAATCGCTCCAAAGATGAAATGGCTCTTGCGAAGGTCTGGTTTTTATTGGCCTAACATGATAGTTGATTGTTTCAAGTACTACAAGGGTTGCCAAGTGTGTCAAAAATTCGGCGACCTACAGTTGGTCCCTGCAGCCGAATTACTGAAAGGGAAATGTGCCCTTGGGCCACTTCTAAGTATTTTGGTGATTTAGTGACCAACACAAGTGCTTAAGTGATAAACTATGTCAAATGATGGATAAGGTGCAAATCAATACAAAGGTATGATTCTAGACTTAGTACATTGGTTTTTGTGTACTAACATGTTTGTCTAAGTGTTAGAATCAGAGAAAATGCAATTGAAAAAGAGTGGCTCGAAGCAGCCAAGAGTCTGCTCAGTCTGGGTGCACCGGACTATCCGGTGGTGCACCGGATAGTGTCCGGTGCGCCAAGCTGGCTCTGGCGAACTGGCTGCTCTCGGGACTTCGACGGCGACGTACGGCTATAAATCACCGGACTGTCCGGTGGTGCACCGGACTGTCCGGTGAGCCAACTGTCAGCTGGGTCAACGGTCGGCCGCGGAATCCGCGCGTGACGCGTGGCAAGAGCCAACGGTCAGATGGGGCACCAGACTGTCCGGTGTGCACCGGACAGTGTCCGGTGCGCCAACGGCTCCCAAGTGCCAACGGTCGGCTTCGCCAAATAAGGAAAGAGATCCGCACCGGACAGTGTCCGGTGGTGCACCGGACTGTCCGGTGCGCCAGGCGACAGAAGGCAAGAATTGCCTTCCTGGAATGCTCTCAACGGCTCCTAGCTGCCTTGGGGCTATAAAAGGGACCCCTAGGCGCATGGAGGAATACACCAAGCATTCTCTAAGCATTCCTCAGCACCAAGACTTTGATTTCACGCATTTGATTCTTTGTGATAGCAACTAGAGCTCCATTTGAGTTGTGAACTCGCCGGGTTGTGTTGTGAGCTCTTGTTGTGACTTGTGTGCGTGTTGATACTCTGGTTTCGTGTCTTGTGTGCGTTGCTCATCCCTCCCTTACTCCATGCTTCTTCGTGAACATCAAAGTGTAAGGGTGAGAGGCTCCAAGTTGTGGAGATTCCTCGCAAACGGGATATAGTAAAGTGAAAGCAAAACACCGTGGTATTCAAGTGGGTCTTTGGACCGCTTGAAAGGGGTTAATTGCAACCCTCGTCCGTTGGGACGCCACAACGTGGAGTAGGCAAGTGTTGGACTTGGCCGAACCACGGGATAAACCACTGTGTCATCTCTGTGTTGATCTCTTTGTGGTTATTGTGTTGTGCAAGTTCTCCTCTCTAGCCACTTGGCTTAATTGTGCTAACTCCTAATCAAGTTTTGTGGATTAAGTTTCAAGTGTTTTACAGGATCACCTATTCACCCCCCCTCTAGGTGCTCTCAATTGGTATCAGAGTTGTTCTCTTCAAGAAAGGGATTAATCGCCCGAAGAGATGGATCCTAAGGGCAAGGGGATTGTGATCAATGATAAGGAGAAGAAGTCCTTCGTTAACGAGCCTAAAGATGACAAGCCTACTGACTCGGGCTCGGGCCACAAACGAAAAGATGGGAAGAAGAAGAAGACGAGGCGCATCAAGGAGATCGTCTACTACGACGACAGCGACGAGTCATCTTCTTCCCAAAAGGACGGCGACAACGACTACGAGAAAAAGAAGACGGTTAATTCAAACTTCTCTTTTGATTATTCTCGTATTCCTCAAAGTACCAATGCTCATCTACTCTCCATTCTACTTGGTAAACCTCCTCATTTTGATGGAGAGGACTACGGATTTTGGAGTCACAAAATGCGTAGTCACTTGTTCTCTCTCCATCCTAGTATATGGGAGATAGTAGAGAGTGGAATGAAATTTGATAGCTCGGATAGTCCCTTGTTTATCAATGAACAGATTTGTTGGGGACTCGTTCTCAATTGCTATGAATCAAGAACAAGGCAACACAAGATGTTAAATATCAAAACCCTTCGTCCTTTGAATCATTATTTCCCTTCGGATATAATAGATTTCGGACGAAGGTCATGAAAGACAAACCTTCACGAACATAACAAAAGATAAAGAGTATTTAAACATAGAATATAAGAAATAACATGATCTCTGTAAATATTATTATTAATTTATTTTATCCTTATATTACTCATGTAAATAATGGTAAATTATAAATATACCTTCGGCTTGAAGGAATGTGAATACAGGTGTGATGCAAAAGCAAATGCCAAGTCAGCGTGAACAGTACGGGAATACTGTTCACCTATTTATAGGCACGGGTCGCAGCCCATGCAAAATTACATTAATACCCATTACATTTAACAATAACTCTATATTAATTCTTCAAGGTCTAATTTGGCTTTTCATCTTTAAGTCGGTTCCCCTTTTCTGCCGTTATGCCGAAGCCTTTCTGCACATAGCTTTGTGATCGTCTTTTCCTTCGTCGTGGTCGCCTTTCGTCCCGGTCGAGCTTCGTCTTTAACCGTGCTTTTGTATACCCGCAATCTAACTTCGAAGGTACCTGTTTACATATTTCTCTTGGAAAACATTGTCAAATCATGTTTTTGAGGACCTTCGGAAGCCGAAGGCCCCCAACAGTAGCCCCTCGCAATATTAATTTACTGTAAAGATAAGTTTATATTGTGATACGGACGAAGGTTATGAGCCGAAGGTCCGAAAAAACACCTTCCTTTTGCTAGAATAGCAACAGTCATTGACAAGCAGGACCCTCCAATTTTCGACATATTGGGTGTATAAATATGAGCTCACCACAAGTTTATTTGGCACACTATCTTGCCATTTGCTGTGCCTGCTCAAATAGCTCTCTGTCCACAAATATTTGACTGCCTCTCTAGATTTTAAGCTTCGGACCAAAAAGCCCTTGTTTTAAAAGGACTTCCAAAAGGATGTCTCAGGAAAAGAAAGTTGTTGCCGGAGTGAAGCTGAGCCTTTCTGAGGAGAAAAATCTGGGCTTCATTGAATCAATAGCAAAAACAAATACAGAGAAAATTACTAGGGAAATTTTGGAAGGCTTATCTGAAGATACTGGTGAAAGTGATAGCTACGACGCAGACAGTGGAGGTGAGGATTCCGAAGATCGACCATGGCGACCAAGCCACTCAGTCTTCGGAAAATCAACTATTGGACAAAGTCATCTTGAAAACATGAGGGGAAGATATTTTCGAGATATATCCATCGTGAGGGCAGATGACGGAGAGAAGACTGTGCCGACTCCCGAAGATAATGAAGTCGTGATCTTCCGAAGCTTTTTTAAAGCTGGGCTACGATTTCCTTTAAGCAGGTTTGTGGTAGAAGTTCTGAAAACATATCAGGTTTATCTTCATCAACTTACCCCTGAAGCAATAATAAGAATGGGAGTCTTCGTCTGGGCTGCGAAGAGCCAAAGCCTGGAACCAAGTGCGAAAAGCTTTTGCAATATACATGAGTTAATATATGAGACGAAGCCCTGGGGTAAGGAGCAATATCATAACAACTTTGGTTGCTACAGCTTCGATGCTCGTTCTGGATCAAGCTGTCATGTGCCAACCTTTCGGAAGAGATGGCCCGGGGAATGGATGAAAGAATGGTTTTATGTAAAAAATGATTTGAAGGTTCGAGAAGATATTAAAGATATCATCATGTGTCCTATCTGGCAGCGCTTCGGACTCCGGAAACCGAAGGTAGAAATGGATGAAGTAGCGGAAGAGTGCCAAAGGGCCTTCGGCGTAGTCTGCTCTTTTATAGGGACAAGGGATTTAATACAAAAACACATTGCCTTCAGAGTATGGCCACTTGCAGATAACTGGGAAATGTCGAAAGAGACTGTTAGAGAAACTGACGAAGGTGAACTAGTCAGGCTGAAGTACACATTCAAGTACGGAGACAAGTTCGTTGAGCCAGATGATGATTGGTTAAAGAGCATTGAAACTGTAAGTGATGAATTGCTTGGGGTATATTCAAAGGCCGAAGACACTGCATTATCAGCGGCCTTCGGAGGTCGAAAGAAGAAAAGACTCAACCGAGTATTTGACGCAATTGGGTTTGTTTACCCCGACTACCGCTATCCAGCGCAGGGTCAAAAAAGAAAAAACACAACTTCTACAAAAGAAACTGCTTCAGCCGCTCCTAGCGAGCCAGCGCCGAAGAGACAAAGAGTAAAGGTTCTCACACACCGGCCACGCTATATTGAACCAGCCACGGTGTCTGAGTTCGCCGGTGAAACCTCTTCGGCCACCGAAGCTAAAGATTCAACCCTGCTGTCAGAAATTAAAGAGTTGGCCGAAGTGCCAGCAACAGAAAAGATGGGAGAACCAAGGACTGAAGAAGCAAAAACATCAGAAGATTCAGGTCCTTCGGCAAAGGTTGAAACAGGAAAAAGCCAAATGGGTCCAACAGTGACCCCGAAAAGAAAGAGGATGGTTAATGTGTTAGATGTTATGGAGACAATTAAATCTTCAAGCATAACTCCAAAGAAAACTCTTAAAACTTCTGGAGTGTCTACTGAAGCCTTTGTTGCTGAAGCTTCAAAGCAACAGCCTGAGGCTGAAGCTGAAGCTGGGCCTTCAGAGCCCACCAAGGAACAACCTTTGGAAACCGAAGAAAAAGCTACAAAGGCAGCTTTGGAAGCCGAAAAAATGTCAGAGCCAATTTTGGTTGAAGAAGTTGACACTGCTGCCCCCGAAGCACCTTCCTCCATACGCGATTACATTGTGCGACATGCTTCGGGGAAGAAATTATCTGAAGAAGAGATTTTTGAAGCTAATCACTATGCCAGAGAATTAAAATATCCGAAGGGGGCACTAGTGTTCAATGGGACAGACGAAGATGACTTCCTATATTGCCTCCCTAACAATAAAGAATTATCTGTCTATCGGGAGATGGCTAGGAGTATGGGGTTTCCGAAACTTGAAGCTGGACTCTGCGCTATGACGAAGGACGATCTTGCAGATAGTCTTGCATATAATAGTCTAAAGGTATGAGAACTATATATTTAGAAATTTATAATTTTCAAATCATTCTTTTATTCTTATACTAATTCTTGTATATATATAGGGTTTAATATTGAGCAACGCGCTTAGAGCGCAAAAGAATGCCGAAGACGAGAGCTATAATATTGCTTTCAACAATCTACGATCAGAGGTTATTAAGCTGAGAAACGAAGCTCTGGAAAAAGATAAAATTCTGCTTACATTGGTGGACAAGATAAAGGAAGACGCAGCTACCTCCAAGGCTCAAACTGAAGCCCAAAAACGTGAAATTAAAGATCTTCAGAAACAGCTAGCCAGAGCTAAATAAGAACGTATCCTTGAAGAAACAAAACGAGAGCTTAGTGATCAATGGGCCAATCATTTAGAAATAAATGTTAAAGAGCTTCGTGCATCCCAGAGAAGATGCTATGATAAATCTATAGTGCGTGTTCAGAAGATAAAATCCAGCTTTGCCAACGTTGGTGCATTCTCTAGCGAAGAGAATTTCTCAAGAGGCAATCCCGAAGGTCCGATGGAATGGATCAGTCACGAAGCTGAGGCCTTCGAGGAAATCCTGAATAGCCGTGGAGACATATGTGCTTTTTCGGGTGCTAGAGGAATTGCTACTGTTTTGGAGAGGAAAGGTTGTGAGCATGTAAAATCCTTAGCGCAATCCGAAGCTACTTTGTCCTCCGAAGACATTAAAGACCCCTCAGCCGAAGCAAGCATGATCGGCGGAAAATTTTTCACCGAAATCTGGGACAACGGCGGCCGAGAAATGGCCCAAGAAATTATTCAAAAGAGCGAAAAAGGCATCCACGATGCTAGAAAAGTAGTAGAGGCTGCTGAGAAAAGTACAGAGCCCGAAGGGCAAATAGGTATTAATTAGTGGTTTTCATTCTATTGTAATTTTTTATTCCAGACTTTGTTCACGGTTTGTAATAGTAATATAGCTGTATCTCCTCCTCCCTCAGAATCTGCCGAAGCATCTCCGGGCCCCCACTCGAAGGGGGACGATGAAATTAAAAAAATGGCCGAAGCCATCATGGACAAGGTTGTCGACCAGCTACTAAACGAAGCTGCAGGAATAGTTCTTAAGGAGGATTAAATGCTATTGTAGAAACATTTGGAACGTAACATGTGTAATACATTGTAACTTTGAATGTAATATGTAATCTATTTATGGTTCAATTTTTTACGATGCATGAAATTTTGCATACATACCATTTTTTGAGCCTTCGGCGAAAAAACACCTTCCCTTCTTTTCATGCTTCGTGAAGAAAATCTTTTATATATCGCAAGAATTTGCAAACTTCTCTGATGGGGAATATCCAAGCTTCGTGAAATATTCTCCGAAGCTGTTTTATGTTGCCTCTCTAATGAAGCTACACGTCTTCTTGATTTATCTTGTGCCTTAACACGATTTTCTCTTTTTCAAATTACCCTCCGAAGACCAATGGTGTATCCCCTTCTTGTTCCGCATGCAATATGATGTATGATGCTTATGTTATGCTAAATGATGTGATGATGTTATGTTATGCAAAATGATATTTGTGCCGAAAGTACACACATCCCCGCAATAAAGCACACAATCTTTTTATATCAGCGCTGACTTTTCGCTGTAAGCCTCCCTTAGGAGCTTCTTCGCCTTTTATTTCAGCGGAATCAGCGTTTATTTTTCGCTGTAAGCCTCCCTTAGGAGCTTCTTCGCCTTTTACTTCAGCGGAATCAGCGTTTATTTTTCGCTGTAAGCCTCCCTTAGGAGCTTCTTCGCCTTTTACTTTCGGCGGAATCAGCGCTTATTTTTCGCTGTAGGCTCAGAAAACTTACACTGCGCTCCCTTAGGAACGGCTTTTTGCTGCTTTGAATAAATTGCAATGCGTTCCTTAGAACAAATTTTTGATAACTTCGAAAATCCTCCTTGTCAATCATAAATTGTCATGCTTCGGCATCTCAGGCCTATAGAGAAGATATATTTTCATTACAGTAAAGAGCGAAACTATTACAAGAAATTGAAAGGCAATAAAAGACATTAAAACTACCCTTAATTGTTCCTTATTAAAAAGAAAGCAATACTGAATGTGAAAATGCAAAAAACTGCTGTCGAGGTAGGATATTTGTCAGTAAATGTGCTTCGACTCTGGCACAGTGCTATTGACTGTGCGAGCTTCGGACTCCTCTCTGAAGTCCCGCTGGGGGTTAGTGCGCTGACTCCCTTCTGGCTGCTGGCCTCTTTGTGTTGGTGGTGGCGGCAGAGGCTGCTGCCAAGATGCTTGGGGTTGGCTTGCCGAAGCAACAGAAGCTGCAGGGTGATTGCCTACATATTCTGGAATGTAAGGCGAATGATACGAAGCAGTATGCATGACTTGCTTCGGCTGACTTTGTTGTGCTGCAGCTTCTGCTATCTCCTTTTGCTTCTGGATGGTAACATGACACATCCTGGTAGTGTGGCCCTTGTCTTCACCACAGAATAGGCAATAAATCTTTCTTGGCTGATCTCCAAATCTTCCCCCCGAAGCCCCTGGCGCCTCTGCCCCTTGGCGCTGGCGGTCGAAAAGAGCTTTGCTGCTGCCCCGAAGCTTGTGAAGAATATTGTGGCTTTTGCTGCTGACTCCCTCTATCATCATTTTGAGTAGAATTATGAATTGACCTGACGTGCCTCGGGTGAAATCTTCCTCCGAAGCCCCTGGTCATTTCAGAAAACCTGAATGCTTCCTCCCTTCTTTGACAAAAGTCATTGTCAGCTCGAATATACTCGTCCATCTTCTGGAGCAGCTTCTCCAAAGTCTGTGGCGGCTTCTTGGCAAAGTATTGCGCTGAAGGTCCTGGCCGAAGTCCCTTAATCATGGTCTCAATGACAATTTAATTGGGCACTGTTGGCGCCTGTGCCCTCAGACGCAGAAACCTTCTGACATACGCCTGAAGATATTCTTCGTGGTCCTGGGTACACTGGAATAGAGCCTGAGCGGTGACTGGCTTTGTCTGAAATCCTTGAAAGCTGGTTATCAACATATCCTTCAGCTTTTGCCATGAAGTAATTGTCCCTGGTCGAAGAGAGGAGTACCAAGTCTGAGCAACACTCTTGACGGCCATGACAAAAGACTTTGCCATGACTGCTGTATTGCCACCATACGAAGATATGGTTGCCTCATAGCTCATCAGAAATTTCTTCGGGTCTGAATGATCGTCATACATGGGAAGCTGAGGTGGCTTGTAAGACTGGGGCCATGGTGTAGCCTGCAATTCTGTTGATAGAGGAGAAGCATCATCAAAAGCAAAATTTCCATGATGGAAATCTTCATACCAATCATCCTCATTGTAGAAACCCTCCTGATGGAGCTCTCTGCGCGGAGGCCTTCGGTTCTGGTCATCCTGAACAAGATGACGAACCTCTTCCGAAGCTTCATCTATCTGCCTCTGAAGGTCAGCTAGACGAGCCATCTTCTCCTTCTTTCGTTGCACCTGTTGTTGGAGCATCTCCAGGTTTTGGATTTCCTGGTCCAAGTCATCCTCTGGAGGCGTTGGACTGGTGGCCTTCCTCTTCTGGCTTCGGGCCTCCCTAAGAGTAAGGACGTCCTGATTGGGGTCCAGCGGCTGCAGAGTGGCAGCCCCTGTCGCTGAAGCCTTCTTCGGCGGCATGACGAAGGTGATGTTTGCCGAAGATGTTCAAAAGCTCAAGAAAATGGAAGTGAGTTCACCGGAGGTGGGCTCCAATGTTGGGGACTCGTTCTCAATTGCTATGAATCAAGAACAAGGCAACACAAGATGTTAAATATCAAAACCCTTCGTCCTTTGAATCATTATTTCCCTTCGGATATAATAGATTTCGGACGAAGGTCATGAAAGACAAACCTTCACGAACATAACAAAAGATAAAGAGTATTTAAACATAGAATATAAGAAATAACATGATCTCTGTAAATATTATTATTAATTTATTTTATCCTTATATTACTCATGTAAATAATGGTAAATTATAAATATACCTTCGGCTTGAAGGAATGTGAATACAGGTGTGATGCAAAAGCAAATGCCAAGTCAGCGTGAACAGTACGGGAATACTGTTCACCTATTTATAGGCACGGGTCGCAGCCCATGCAAAATTACATTAATACCCATTACATTTAACAATAACTCTATATTAATTCTTTAAGGTCTAATTTGGCTTTTCATCTTTAAGTCGGTTCCCCTTTTCTGCTGTTATGCCGAAGCCTTTCTGCACATAGCTTCGTGATCGTCTTTTCCTTCGTCGTGATCGCCTTTCGTCCCGGTCGAGCTTCGTCTTTAACCGTGCTTTTGTATACCCACAATCTAACTTCGAAGGTACCTGTTTACATATTTCTCTTGGAAAACATTGTCAAATCATGTTTTTGAGGACCTTCGGAAGCCGAAGGCCCCCAACAAGATTCATAAAAATGCACAAGCTACTACTGTGTTGTTAGCCTCATTGTGCAGGGACGAGTACCATAAGGTGAGCGGCTTGGACAATGCCAAGCAGATCTGGGACACCCTCAAGATCTCACATGAGGGGAATGACGTCACCATGCTCACCAAGATGGAGTTGGTGGAAGGCGAACTCGGGAGATTCGCGATGATAAGAGGGGAGGAGCCAACCCAGACGTACAACAGGCTCAAGACCCTCGTCAACAAGATAAGGAGCTATGGAAGCACGCGATGGACGTACCACGACGTCGTCCGCCTAATGCTAAGGTCCTTTACTGTACTTGATCCACATCTGGTAAACAATATTCGTGAAAATCCTAGGTACACCAAGATGTCGCCCGAAGAAATTCTTGGGAAATTTGTAAGCGGGCGGATGATGATCAAGGAGGCGAGATACGTGGATGATGCATTAAATGGCCCAATCCACGAGCCTCAAACCGTTGCTCTCAAAGCGACAAGGAGCAAGGAGGCACTACCTAGCAAGGTGGCGCAAGTTGAGGCGGCCGAGCTTAATGAGGAAGAAATGGCCCTTATCATCAAGCGGTTCAAGACGACGCTAAAGGGTCGCAAGGAGCACCCCAACAAGAACAAGACGAAGGGGAAGCGCTCCTACTTCAAATGTGGTAAGATTGTTCATTTTATCGCTAATTGTCCCGATAATGATAGTGATCAGGAAAATAAGAGTGGAAAGTGGGAAAAGAAGAAGAACTACAAGAAGGCGAAGGGCGAGGCACATCTTAGAAAGGAGTGGGATTCGGATTACTCCTCGTCCAACTCCGACAACGAAGGACTCGCCGCCACCGCCTTCAATAAGTCATCCCTCTTCCCCAACGAGCATCACACATGCCTCATGGCAAAGGAGAAGAAGGTATGTACTCGAAACAATACTACTTATGCTTCCTCAAGCGAGGATGAGTCTAGTGATGATGATGAAATAGACTATTCATGCTTATTCAAGGGCTTAGATAGAACTAAGATTGATAAGATTAATGAATTAATTGATGCTTTGAATGATAAGAATAGATTACTAGAAAAACAAGAGGACCTTTTATATGAAGAGCATGATAAATTTGTTAGTGCACAAAATTCTCTTGCTCTAGAAGTTAAAAGAAATGAAATGCTTTCCTGTGAACTATCTACTTGTCATGAAACCATTTCTACCTTAAAGGGTGTTAATGATGACTTAAATGCTAAGCTAGAAGTAGCAAATAAATCTAACTCTTGTGTGGAACATGTCATGATTTGCAATAGGTGCAAAGATTTTAATGTTGATGCTTGTAGTGAACACCTAGTTTGCATTTCTAAATTAAATAATGAAGTGGCTAGTCTTAATGCCCAACTTAAGACTAGCAAGAGTGAATTTGACAAGCTAAAATTTGCAAGGGATGCCTACACGATTGGTAGACACCCCTCAATTAAGGATGGTCTTGGCTTCAAGAGGGAAGTCAAGAACTTAACAAGCCATAAGGCTTCCATCTCCACCAAGAAGAAAGGAAGGCCCCTATGGCTAGTAGTGCTCAAAAGAACCATGCCTTCATGTATCATGATAGGAGACATTCTAGAAATGTTTATAGAAGTTATGATGCTTTTGATTCTCATGCCATGGTTGCTTCTAGTTCTTCTATTATGCATGATAGAAATTTAGCTAGGAGAAATGTTATTAATCACATGCCTAGAAGAAATGTTGTTCATGTTTCTAGGAAAATAATAAATGAACCTTCTACAATTTATCACGTTTGCAATGCTTCATTTGCGATTTGTAGAAAGGATAGGAAACTGATTGCTAGGAAACTAGGGGCAAAATGCAAGGGAGATAAAACTTGCATTTGGATCCCTAAGGATATTGTCACTAACCTTGTAGGACCCAACAAGAGTTGGGTACCTAAGACCCAAGCCTAAATTTGCCTTGCAGGTTTATGCATCCGGGGGATCAAGCTGGATTATCGACAGCGGATGCACAAACCACATGACGGGGGAGAAGAAGATGTTCACCTCCTACGTCAAGAACAAAGATTCCCAAGATTCAATCATATTCGGTGACGGGAATCAAGGCAAGGTTAAAGGCTTAGTCAAGATTGAAATCTCAAATGAGCATTCTATTTCTAATGTATTCTTAGTAGAGTCGCTTGGATATAATTTGTTATCCGTAAGTCAATTATGTAATATGGGATATAATTGTCTATTCACAAATGTAGATGTGTGTGTCTTTAGAAGAAGTGATGGTTCACTAGCTTTTAAGGGTGTATTAGACGGCAAACTCTATTTAGTTGATTTTGCAAAAGAGAAGGCTGGTCTAGATGCATGCTTAATTGCTAAGACTAGCATGGGCTGGCTATGGCATCGCTGTTTGGCACATGTGGGGATGAAGAACCTTCACAAGCTTCTAAAGGGAGAACACGTAATAGGTCTAATTAATGTTACTTTCGAAAAAGATAGACCTTGTGCAGCTTGTCAAGCAGGGAAACAGGTAGGAAGCTCTCATCATGCCAAAAATGTGATGACAACATCAAGACCCCTGGAGTTACTTCATATGGACCTCTTCGGACCCGTCGCCTATCTAAGCATAGGAGGAAGTAAGAATGGTCTTGTTATAGTTGATGATTTTTCCCGCTTCACTTGGGTATTCTTTTTGCAGGATAAATCTGAAACCCAAGGGACCCTCAAGCGCTTCCTAAGGAGATCTCAAAACGAGTTTGAGCTCAAGATGAAGAAGATAAGGAGCGACAATGGGTCCGAATTCAAGAACCTTCAAGTGGAGGAGTATCTTGAGGAGGAAGGAATCAAGCACGAGTTCTCCGCCCCCTACACACCACAACAAAATGGTGTGGTAGAGAGGAAGAACAGGACGCTTATAGACATGGCGAGGACGATGCTTGGAGAGTTCAAGACCCCCGAGTGCTTTTGGTCGGAAGCCATGAACACGGCTTGTCACGCCATCAACCGGGTCTACCTTCATCGCCTCCTCAAGATGACTTCGTATGAGCTACTAACCGGTAACAAACCCAATGTTTCGTATTTCCGAGTTTTTGGGAGTAAATGCTACATTCTAGTAAAGAAGGGTAGGAATTCCAAATTTGCTCCCAAAGCGGTAGAAGGGTTTTTGTTAGGTTATGACTCAAATACAAAGGCGTATAGGGTCTTCAACAAATCATCGGGTTTGGTTGAAGTCTCTAGCGACGTTGTATTTGATGAGACTAATGGCTCTCCAAGAGAGCAAGTTGTTGATCTTGATGATGTAGATGAAGAAGACGTTCCAACGGCCGCAATGCGCACCATGGTGATTGGAGATGTGAGGCCAATGGAACAAAAGGAGCAAGATCAACCTTTTTCCTCAACATTGGTGCATCCCCCAACTCAAGACGATGAACAGGTTCATCAAGAAGAGGCGTGTGATCAAGGGGGAGCACAAGATGTTCATGTGATAGAGGAAGAAGCGCAACGGGCACCTCCAACCCAAGTTCGAGCGACGATTCAAAGGAATCATCCCGTCGACCAAATATTGGGTGATATAAGCAAGGGAGTAACTACTCATTCTAGATTAGCTAATTTTTGTGAGCATTACTCTTTTGTCTCTTCTATTGAGCCTTTCAGGGTAGAGGAGGCCTTGCTAGATCCAGACTGGGTGTTGGCCATGCAGGAGGAGCTCAGAAACTTCAAGAGAAATGAAGTTTGGACACTGGTGCCTCGTCCCAAGCAAAATGTTTTGGGAACCAAGTGGGTGTTCCGCAACAAACAAGACGAGCACGGGGTGGTGACAAGGAACAAGGCACGACTTGTGGCAAAAGGTTATGCCCAAGTCGCAGGTTTGGACTTTGAGGAGACTTTTGCTCCTGTGGCTAGGCTAGAGTCCATTCGTATTTTGCTAGCATATGCCGCTCACCATTCTTTCAGGTTGTTCCAAATGGATGTGAAGAGCGCTTTCCTCAACGGGCCAATCAAGGAGGAGGTGTACGTGGAGCAACCCCCTGGCTTCGAGGATGAACGGTACCCTGACCATGTCTGTAAGCTCTCTAAGGCACTCTATGGACTTAAGCAAGCCCCAAGAGCATGGTATGAATGCCTTAGAGACTTTTTAATTGCTAATGCTTTCAAGGTTGGGAAAGCCGATCCAACTCTTTTTACTAAGACATGTGATGGTGATCTTTTTGTGTGCCAAATTTATGTCGATGACATAATATTTGGTTCTACTAACCAAAAGTCTTTGAAGAGTTTAGCAGGGTGATGACTCAAAAGTTTGAGATGTCGATGATGGGCGAGTTAAGCTATTTCCTTGGGTTCCAAGTGAGGCAATTCAAGGATGGGACCTTCATCTCCCAAACGAAGTACACGCAAGACTTGATCAAGCGGTTTGGGATGAAGGACGCCAAGCCCGCAAAGACTCCAATGGGAACCGACGGACACACCGACCTCAACAAAGGAGGTAAGTCCGTTGATCAAAAGGCATACCGGTCTATGATAGGGTCTTTACTTTATTTATGTGCTAGTAGACCAGATATTATGCTTAGCGTATGCATGTGTGCTAGATTTCAATCCGATCCAAGGGAGTGTCACTTAGTGGCGGTGAAGCGAATTCTTAGATATTTAGTCGTTATGCTTTGCTTCGGGATCTGGTATCCAAAGGGGTCTACCTTTGACTTGATTGGATATTCAGACTCCGACTATGCTGGGTGTAAGGTCGATAGGAAGAGTACATCGGGGACATGCCAATTCTTAGGAAGGTCCCTGGTGTCATGGAGTTCTAAGAAACAAACCTCCGTTGCCCTATCCACCGCTGAGGCCGAGTATGTTGCGCAGGACAGTGTTGCGCGCAACTACTTTGGATGAGGCAAACCCTCACGGACTTTGGCTACAATCTGAGCAAAGTCCCACTCCTATGTGATAATGAGAGTGCTATCCGCATAGCGGATAATCATGTTGAACACAGCCGCACAAAGCATATAGACATCCGACATCACTTTTTGAGAGACCACCAGCAAAAGGTGGATATCGAAGTGTTTCATGTTAGCACCGAGAACCAGCTAGCCGATATCTTTACCAAGCCTCTAGATGAGAAGACCTTTTGCAGGCTGCGTAGTGAGCTAAATGTCTTAGATTCGCGGAACTTGGATTGATGTGTAGCATACATGTGTCTTATGCTTTGGTCATGTTCCCTTATGAATTTTGTTGTTTATTTATGGTGCTCAAGTTGTACTCATGATCCCCGAACCTCACAAGTCCATTTGCAAGTGATGCACTTATTTAGGGGGAGGCATGCTACAACTTGACCCTTTGAGACTAACTGTGTGCTTGAGTTTACTTGATTTAGTCTCAAAGGTGGATTGAAAGGGAAAGGTGGACTTGGACCATGCAAGACTTCCACTGCACTCCGATGAAAGAGTAACTTATTCCAAGTTCATCTCTATACTCTTATTGCCTTGTTACTCTTAGTTGAAGATTTTGGTGAGGCAATGGGGTTAAAGGGCCAAGATTGATCCCGTTTTGGTGCTTGATGCCAAAGGGGGAGAAAATAAGGCCAAAGCAATAAATGGATCAGCTACCACTTGAGAATTTTGAAAATAGTAGAATAGAGCTTTTTGTTTTGTCAAAATACTCTTATTGGATTTTTGTGTCAAAAATTGGTCTCTTGAGGGGAGAGGGCTTGATTATGGGAAAAAGGGGGAGTTTTTTGAATCTTTGATCAATTTCTATTGGAACAACTCTCTTATGTCTCAACAAGTGTGTTTGATTTAGAGATAGGAAATTGAGTCTGATTTGCAAAAACAAACCAAGTGGTGGCAAAGAATGATCCATATATGCCAACTTTGATTCAAAACAAATTTGTGTTCTCATTTGAATTAATGTTGCACTTCTTTTAGTTGCTTTAGGTTGTGTTGGCATAAATCACCAAAAAGGGGGAGATTGAAAAGGAAATGTGCCCTTGGGCCACTTCTAAGTATTTTGGTGATTTAGTGACCAACACAAGTGCTTAAGTGATAAACTATGTCAAATGATGGATAAGGTGCAAATCAATACAAAGGTATGATTCTAGACTTAGTACATTGGTTTTTGTGTACTAACATGTTTGTCTAAGTGTTAGAATCAGAGAAAATGCAATTGAAAAAGAGTGGCTCGAAGCAGCCAAGAGTCTGCTCAGTCTGGGTGCACCGGACTGTCCGGTGGTGCACCGGACTGTCCGGTGGTGCACCGGACTGTCTGGTGGTGCACCGGACAGTGTCCGGTGTGTCAAGCTGGCTCTGGCGAACTGGCTGCTCTCGGGACTTCGACGACGGCATACGGCTATAAATCACCGGACTGTCCGGTGGTGCACCGGACTGTCTGGTGAGCCAACTGTCAGCCGGGCCAACGGTCGGCCGCCGAATCCGCGCGTGACGCGTGGCAAGAGCCAACAGTCAGATGGGGCACCGGACTGTCCGGTGTGCGCCAGATAGTGTCTGGTGCGCCAACGGCTCCCAAGTGCCAACTGTCGGCTTCGCCAAATAAGGAAAGAGATCTGCACCGGACAGTGTCCGGTGGTGCACCGGACTGTCCGGTGCGCGAGGCGACAGAAGGCGAGAATTGCCTTCCTAGAATGCTCTCAACGGCTCCTAGCTGCCTTGGGGCTATAAAAGGGACCCCCTAGGCGCATGGAGGAATACACCAAGCATTCTCTAAGCATTCCTCAGCACCAAGACTTCGATTTCGCGCATTTGATTCTTTGTGATAGCAACTAGAGCTCCATTTGAGTTGTGAACTCGCCGGGTTGTGTTGTGAGCTCTTATTGTGACTTGTGTGCGTGTTGATACTCTGATTTCGTGTCTTGTGTGCGTTGCTCATCCCTCCCTTACTCCGTGCTTCTTCGTGAACATCAAAGTGTAAGGGCGAGAGGCTCCAAGTTGTGGAGATTCCTCGCAAACGGGATATAGTAAAGTGAAAGCAAAACACCGTGGTATTCAAGTGGGTCTTTGGACCGCTTGAAAGGGGTTGATTGCAACCCTCGTCCGTTGGGACGCCACAACGTGGAGTAGGCAAGTGTTGGACTTGGCCGAACCACGGGATAAACCACTGTGCCATCTCTGTGTTGATCTCTTTGTGGTTATTGTGTTGTGCAAGTTCTCCTCTCTAGCCACTTTGCTTAATTGTGCTAACTCCTAATCAAGTTTTGTGGATTAAGTTTCAAGTGTTTTACAGGATCACCTATTCACCCCCCTCTAGGTGCTCTCAATTACATCCTATCATCAAACCTTGGCCGTTCAGAGGATGGGGATTAGACTTTATTGGAGAAATTCATCCTTCATCATCAAAGGGGCATTGGTTCGTGTTAGTTGCCACTGACTATTTCACCAAATGGACTGAAGCCGTCGCTCTGAAGAACATGACACACAAGAAGGTAATTGAGTTCATAACTGAGCATATTATTTATAGATTCGGCATTCCCCAGACCTTGACTACAGATCAAGGGACTTCTTTTATGTCAAAGGAGGTACGTGAATTTGCTGAATTATATAGAATTAAGTTGCTTAATTCATCTCCATATTATGCTCAGGCCAATGGACAGACTGAGTCTAGTAATAGGACATTGATTAACTTGATAAAAAAGAAAATATCTGATAATCCTAAGTATTGGCATAAGATTTTGTCCAAAGCTTTATGGGCTCACAGAATATCTAAACATAGTGCTACTAAAGTGTCTCCTTTTGAGCTTGTATATGGGCAGGAAGCAGTGTTGCCTGTGGAAATAAGTTTGAATGTTGTCAGGTTCGCCAGACAAAATGATCTAACCGTCATGGATTATTATAATTCAATGCTGGATAATATTGATGAGGTGACCGACAAGAGGGTGGTAGCTTTGGGAGCAATAGAAAAGGACAAGATCAAAGTAGCCAGGGCCTACAACAAGAAGGTCAAAGCAAAGTCATTTCAAGTAGGGGACCTGGTGTGGAAGACCATCCTGCCTCTAAGGAGTAAAGACCAAAAGTTTGGGAAATGGTCACCAAGCTGGGAGGGTCCATATAAAGTAAAACAGGTAATGTATGGTAACGCCAATTTATTGCAAACATTACAAGGCAAAGATTTACCCAAAGCCTTGAATGGGTGTTTCCTTAAGCAGTACCATCCTAGTATGTGGCAAGATGCCTAAGAGAACCGATGTAATCACATCGAGTTATTTGCTTTTGGTTTGCTCAGCTCCACCAAAAGGCAGGGGGCATATGTTGGGCACCAAATCGAGGTGCGGACAGTCTGCGCCTGTGGGCTGGACGGTCCGCGCACGCGCAGAACAGATTAGGGTTCCGAGTTTTTCGCTGCGTTTGTTGGCAAAAATCGCGGGATTTGCTCAGAGTTTTGTTGGTAACGGGTCCAGCCCCCCTCCTCTATAAAAGTAGAGGATTACAGCCGATTAAGGACAATCAATCGAATCAATACCACTTCTATTCCACATTTATTTCTAGTACAATTAGGAGTAGTTCTAGTCTAGTTCTAGTTTAGCCTCTCGATCCCCAAATTCTTCGCTTCTCTTCGACTCTATGTCGATTAGAGGAGTCTAGGTCGGCCGGCCTGAGCCTAGACAACTCCTAGGATCTATCCTCCCCGATGGGGTCCCTCTTGGGAGCGAGATCCATGCGCCACCGTCGATCTTCCGCCGCCCCTGCGCACGCGCGGACCGTCCGGCCCCAGGGCGTGGACCGTCCGGCCGTCAGGCAGGAGCCCTAGCCTCGCACCAGGCCGCGGACCGTCCGGCCCCTGCGCGCGGACCGTCCGCCCCTGTGCAGAGAGCACCGTCGCGCCTCGCACCAGGCCGTGGACCGTCCGGCCCCTGCGCGCGGACCGTCCGGCCCTGTGTAGAGGGCACCACCACGGTTCTTGTTGAGTGTTTGGCGCTCCAAAAAGGCGTCAACAACTGGTATTCATCTGCATGTTGTATCTCTATCTTCCAACACAGTAAATGTTGTCTGGCCACAATAGCCTTATGCAAGAGAGATGGGGCATTCTATCTTATCATACATGCTTCCTTGGGTGCATAGTGATATATCTAATCTCTTTCTCTATCTCTACTATATTAAAGCACCGGTTTCAACGGTCGTCTCGTGTCATTTTTTTACAAAGAATCTATTGTATTTCTTCAAAATCAACATGTGGCCCAAATCATATCCCATCTCTATCTTATTTGTTCTCACAATAGCGTTCTCGAAGATGTCGCTATAGCAACAAACCCCGTTCATTTCGTAACAACCTCCACCCGCTTCTTCAGCCTTTGCACCACAATATGATAGTTTGACAATGTTTATCCTGTACTATTGTTTGACAGTCTTGTTGTCCAAACATGTTTAAAACAAAACATCATATAATATGGTGACAACTAATATTCTGCCACGACATGCACTTTAGCTAAGTAGCAAATTACAGGATAAACAACAATTTATCTTTTGATAAACAACAATACAACATTTAATCTTTGTACATGTAGAGACTAATCACCAGGAAAATACTGACATTCAAATTACAGGAAGCTGAGGGCATGCAGTTAAGATAATCATTTACTATGAATAAGTCATACTCGTACAATTAGTACTAGATTGTGCTAGCATTGTCGTAGCATGGCTCCACCGCTCCTTAACGATGTCAAGGCATATGCTTCCATTACTATTCATGTTTGGAACATTCTGTTATGGTACAAATCTAATAATACCATAGCTGTAGGGAACAAATACCTTTTCAACTTGATGGTGGATGACAACATTCAAGGGGATGTTGATACTAATACCAACACATGTCTTGACCTTCAATCGCAAGCAGTGCAAGTTAGTCCAGCAACCCCCAACGCAAGACCAAACTACAAGAGGTCCAAAAACTTTAGTGATCACGAAGATGAAGTTTTGGTTTTGTTCGAACCAAAAATGAGCAAGCGGACGGTCCGGCCCTGAGGCCGGACGGTCCGCGGTCCGGACGGTCCGCGCCTGTGGGCCGGACGGTCCGCGTGTGCGCAGAATAGATTAGGGTTCCGAGTTTTGTGCTACGGTTGTTAGCTATATTCGTGGGATTAGCTCGGAATCAGTTGTGTAAAGGGTCCAGCCCCCCTCCTCTATAAATAGAGAGGTCTACGGCCGATTTGTAATCATCAACAATCGAATCAATACAGCTTTTATTCGCATTTTACCCTAGAAGTAGTTCTAGTCTAGTTTAGGTTTAGCCTCCCAATCCCCAAATTCTTCGTCTCTCTTCGGCTCTACGTCGATTAGAGGAGTCTAGGTCGGCCGGCCCGAGCCTAGACACCACCTAGGATCTCTCCTCCCCGACGGGGTCCCTCCCGGGAGCGAGATCCAGGCGCCGCCGGCGACTTCCACCGCCTCTGCGTACGCGCAGACCGTCCGGCCTCAGGGCGCGGACCGTCCGACCGTCAGGCAGAGAAGCCCTAGCCGCGCACCAGGCCGCGGACCGTCCGGCCCCAGGCCACGGATAGTCCGCCCCTGCGCAGAGAGTACCACCGCGCCTCGCACCAGGCCGCGGACCGTCCGGCCCCGCGCGCGGACCGTCCGCCCTTGTGCAGAGAGCACCGCCGCCGGTTCTTCTTGAGTATTTGGCGCTCCGAAAAGGCGTCAACATACTTTTTGGCGACTCCACTGGGGAGAACATATCTAAGCTTATCAAATCGGCCCTCAATGGCCGGTTCAAGGGATAGCTCTGATATTTCTCCAAGCAACATCATAGAGCCGACTTGGGAAACCTTGCCGGCTGACGAGCAGCTCCAGTTTGAGGAGCACAAGGAGCGGATGATCCAGGAGGCGAAAGCAAAGTTCTTGGCCAACTTCAAAGTGGACAGGAACAACAAGGTCGTCCGACATCGGGCGACGGATCCGGCTTCGCTCCAACCCACGCCAGATATCCCCAATGTAAGTAATACCAACGATCTGCAATCTCTTAGAAATTATGTAGAAGATCAGCGTGAACAAATGCAGAACATCATAGGGGGTATGCAAAGCGATCTTAAGAGACTAGTACGTGCATTTGATAAATCTAGTACCGCAAATTTTCCTTCGCACGAGGTTGAGTTAGGAGATAACGCGTGTAACACATCGGCTACAGGTTGTCACGACCAGTCACAACCCCTTTATGGGATGCTGATGGACACATACCCTAAGCAACCGCAAATCGGTAGCAAACCAGCCGATCTGCACATGCCCGGACCGTCCGGGCCAGCAACAGTCGGGCCTATTTTTAATGAGTTACCTAGATATGCGCCCGAGCCACCACACACGGCACAGAGCCCAAACTACCCAGTCGGACGGTCCGCATACAACGACGGACGGTCCGCATATAACCACGGACGGTCCGGGTACGTATCCGGACAGTCCGCGCATGGGTCTTTTGAGGAGGATTATTACATGAATCCTCGCCCGTCCCAGCAACACTTCCCATCACACTATGCGATACACCAGCCCATTAATTCAGGATCCAAAGCCCAGGAAAGCTTTCCGGCCCCACCTAGAAGGCCGGAAAGGAACGATCAAACCTATGACCCATATAGGGCAAATGAAAATGCACCACGTAACTCAAACCAATGGGGGGAAAGACAACATGCTAATGTCCAGCCAACCCCACCTATGTTTGACCAGAGAGCCGGTGGTCTCGCACCGGCTGCCATTGATATAGTAAGGGAAGAAATAGCCGGGGCGTTCCGAGATAAGCTCGGAGTAAGCATGGTCCCTGGGGGGCAATCATATCGGAAACCTTATGACAGCCGATTTGATCACCACCCATACCCACAGGGAACCAGGATACCCGAATTCGCAAAATTTTCGGGTGATCAAGGGAAAAATACACGTGAACATATAGGCCAGTTCTTAGCACAATTGGGAGAATTGGCCGACACAGAGGCATTCCGCGTACGTTTATTTTCATTATCGCTAACAGGAACCGCGTTTGCATGGTATGCCACTTTACCTCCTAATTCCATTTCATCATGGGGGGATCTAGAACAAAAATTTCATGATCATTTTTTCTCCGGTGATTATGAATTGGATTTGGTAGATTTAGTGTCATTGCGACAAACAAAAGACGAATCGGTTAATGATTACATCCGGAGATTCCGCGATACAAGAAACCGATGCTTTCAAATTCATTTAGCAGAAAAACAGCTAGTAGGATTAGCCTTTAATGGTCTACGATATTATTTAAAAGAGAGATTAGAAGGCATCCAATTTTTTACACTAGCACAGTTACACCAGAGGGCTTTGGCTTGCGAAAGCCGGAGCAAAGAAACTGCTAAAACAATGCGTCACAACGTACATATAGTAGAATGCGACCAAAGTAGCTCAGATGACGAATCAGCCGAAGTATATGCTGCTGAAATGGTTTGGCCAAAACGGGCCAAATCTTCGGCTTGTTCCTCCTTGCAGCCGGTTCAAAAGAAACGGCAAGAGGAGGTTAAGTTTACGTTTAATGTTGGTAAGTGTGATAAAATATTTGACGAATTACTCAAAAATGGCAATATTAAAATAAATCACACTGTTCCATCCGCCGACGAGCTAAAATGTCGTGCATACTGCAAGTGGCATAACTCATTTTCTCATGCCACTAATGATTGTAATGTATTCCGACGACAGATTCAATCGGCCATTAATGAGGGACGATTGAAATTTCAGGAAATGCAGGTGGATACAGAGCCCTTTCCAATGAACGTGATCGACTTTGAGGGCAAGAAAGTCCTGGTTCGGCCAAACACGGCCGATAAAAGCAAAGGCAAAGAGGCAATCATCGGCAATTCTAAAAAGGCCGATGAGGATCATAAAGTTTCTTGCAGAAAAGTGGTAGCCGAGAAGACTCCCGATGGAGGGGAGACCCTAAAGGTGACCATCACAGCCTCCAGCACTGGGGGGCAAGCGCAGACAGGGAGACAGATGCAGGAACCCGTGCTGCGTATCCCGGACGGTCCGACACGTAGGCGCGGACGGTCCGGGACCCCACCGGACGGTCCGGAGAGCTCCGGTGGACGGTCCGGCCGTACTCAGGACTCGCAGCGACCACGTACCTTCAAACCACGACGACCAGAGATAGGTACGTGGAAAACAAATACATTTAAAGCAGCTGGTCGGCTGATCAAGCCTGGCCCAACTTTCGATCAATTGTTGTCTAAATATGTGAAAAAGAAGGCCGGCCCCAGTGACCGGCCACCGAAGCGACCCCGCTCACCCATTCATGAGCAACGTCAGGTCAGGCCGATTGGACCACCTCACCAATCGGAAGAAATGAAAGGTCCTATTGTACAATTGAGACCTAACATGCCGACATGGACCCCTCCACCTCCTTATCCATCTATGCCATATCCATACACATACTTACCTCCACCATATGTCCCAAATCAAATGTGGGGCATGCCACCATATCCATTTGGGATGCCACAGTACCCCGCCTGGGGGCACCCCAAACGTCCGTTTTTGATAGGTTGGCGCCGCCAGTGCAAGACCGATTGAACACTGCTGAATCAGGTCACCAGGCACAGGCCCAACAAGATTGCCGGACTACTCGGCCTCCTAGGCCGACCAATCCGGCAGGGGGGCATATGCCTGTAGCAACTCAAAGAACAACAAAAAAGGACATCATCAAAATAGGCACCGCAGATGTTGTCATACAGGGAGACAATAAAGGACCGATGATTTTCGGCGAATCGGCCAACACAACCGAAAAGGATACGGCTACCATCAAAACAGCCGATCCAAAATACTCCATGCCTCGATGGTGCCCAGCGGGATTGACACGATCCCAAAAGAGAAAATTACAGCGCCTAAGAGCAAAGGAGAGCCAGGAGAAGGAGGCGGAAAAGACATTTAATGACACACATCCATTATACCCGCCACCGCAAAAGAAATGGAGACCGAAGGCCGTTGAGAAAAAACAAACGGCCACAGAAATAGAAAGTCAACCTGCACCAGGCGCGGACCGTCAGGCCTTCGCGCACGGACCGTCCGCCGTTCACCAGGAAGTCTCTGGACAACCTGCACCAGGCGCGGACCGTCCGGCCACCGCACGCGGACCGTCCGCCGTTCACCAGGAAGCCTCCAACGACACAACAACATCAATGGAAGAGGACGACCTGCTGGGAGAAGACCTGGTCGACTACGAGGCTTCTCCAGAACACCCAGGTATGGATGTAAATATTATTACATTTTCTGCCGATTGTACTATTATCGGCGACGATGAACCTGTTGTTGCCCAGTTTGATTTTGGTCCTAAAGAAGCCGCCTTTACTAAACCAAAAGAATCGGTAAATCATTTAAAGCCGCTCTTCGTACGCGGCCACATTGATGGGATACCGATTGCTAAGATGTTGGTAGATGGAGGGGCAGCTGTAAATCTAATGCCTTATTCATTATACAGAAAATTAGGTAAACAAGATGACGAACTTGTCAAGACCAACATGACCCTCAGCGGTGTTGGAACTGATAGTTCGATCAAAGCAAGGGGAGTCACGTCCGTTGAATTAACCATCGGGACTAAGACCCTTGCTGCTGCATTCTTCGTCGCTGATGTAGAAGGAAATTACAGTTTAATCCTAGGCAGAGATTGGATTCACGCCAATCAGTGTATACCTTCTACATTACATCAAATGCTGATACAATGGGTAGGCGATGACATAGAACAAGTACATGCTGATGTATCGGCCTGCATCGCTGTGGCCGATGCCCCTATACTCTGGACTTATGAGACTGCTACATGTCTCACAGGAGTAGACTTTTCTGATTATCAATTCATAAGTATAGATAAGAAAGGTTTCATTCCTGTAATGCTAGAGCCGATGGAGAATCGGCTAAATCCTAAATAAAGTTAAATGATGAATACACACAAAGTTCATGAGTCTTTGGTCACGGACAGTTCGGCCGCCAAGGCCGGATGGTCTGGTTTTTCACAAAAGAGTTCGGACTTTAAGACCGAACATCTACCACAGCGAAAAGACAGTATTACGGGTGATCCGGTCCCCGAGACCGGAAAGTCCGCCATCACACAAAGATCATCTGATCCCTCTATGGGGGATATGATAGAGGAATTCAGAGATCTTGATAAACTAGGACAGGGGTTTACATCGGCCGATCCTTTGGAGGAGATTGACATAGGAGATGGTAAAACTCCAAGGCCGACTTTTGTAAACAAGACCCTGGAGACCGATTCTAGAAATGAGATGATCGGTCTATTGAAGGAATATTCAGATTGTTTTGCTTGGAATTACACTGAAATGCCTGGACTAAGCCGAGAAATTGTCGAACATCGGCTGCCTATTAAGCCTGGTTTCAGACCTTTCAAGCAGAAAGCTAGAACATTTCGTCCAGATCTTCTCCCACGAATCAAGGACGAAATCCACCGGCTGCTAGAAGCTAATTTTATTAGACCTTGCAGATACGCAGAGTGGGTCTCCAATATTGTGCCGGTGGAGAAGAAGGAGTCAGGTAAGCTTAGAGTATGCATTGATTTTCGTAATTTAAATAAAGCAACTCCTAAAGATGAATATCCCATGCCCATAGCCGACACATAAATCAATAATGCATCAGGAAATAGAATTATTAGCTTCCTTGATGGTAATGCCGGATATAATCAGATTTTCATGGCCGAAGAAGATGCGTCTAAAACGACCTTTATATGTCCAGGCTTCATTGGTTTATTTGAATGGGTTGTCATGACATTCGGTCTTAAAAATGCTGGTGCTACTTATCAGAGGGCTATGAATCTGATCTTCCATAAGTTGTTAGGAAACACTGTGGAAGTCTACATTGATGATATTGTAGTCAAATCGGCTGAGTTTAGTTCTCATATAGCTGATTTGCGCAAAGACTTTGATAAAATGCGTCGGTATGGTTTAAAAATGAACCCACGTAAATGTGCTTTTGGAGTGTCGGCTGGTAAGTTTTTAGGATTTATCATCCATGAACATGGTATAGAAATAGACCCTGACCGAATCAAGTCTATTCGGAATGTGGGGCCTCCGACGTGTAAGGTCGAAGTGCAGAGGTTTCTCGGCAAGGTGAATTATTTACGAAGGTTTATTTCTAACTTAGCCGGGAAGATTGATGCCTTCACCCCTATCCTTCGGCTTAAAAATGATGTTGAATTCACTTGGGGGGCAGAGCAGCAGGAAGCATTTGATCTCATTAAAAAATACTTGTCTTCGGCTCCCGTGTTAAAAGCACCACAAGTAGGAGCACCATTCAGATTATACATTGCAGCTGAAGACAAGGTTATTGGGGCTGTTCTGACACAAGAAACTGAGGGGAAGGAGCATGTGGTGACATATCTAAGCCGAAGGTTTGTGGATGCTGAAACAAGGTACACTTTTATTGAAAAGTTATGCTTATGCTTGTTTTATGCATGCACCAAATGTAGATGTTATTTACTGTCTAGTCATTGCACTGTTTCTGGTCAAGCCGATGTAATCAAGTACATGTTGCATAACCCAATTATGAGTGGTAGAATTGGTAAGTGGGCTTATGCACTCATAGAATATGACTTGGCTTATGAACCATTGAAATCTATGAAAGGCCAAGTCGTAGCGGATTTTATTGTAGAACATCGGGTTAATGATATTCATGAACTAGACATATCATACCTCACTATTACTCCTTGGACTTTATATTTTGATGGATCGGTTTGCAATGAAGGGCAAGGAATTGGCATTGTGCTTGTTTCACCAAGTAATGTCTCCTTTGACTTCTCTAGCCGATTGAAAACGTATTGCACTAATAATCAAACTGAATATGATGCCCTCCTATTCGGTTTAGAACATTTAAATGGTATGGGAGTAAAACATGTGAAGGTATTTGGTGATTCTCAGCTGGTTGTCCAACAAGTGTTAGAAGAATATCAATGTCTTGATGGTACTCTAAATAGCTATCTTGAGAAATGTTGGAGCATAATCCATTCTTTTGACGAATTCAGTATTCGGCATATCTCTAGAGTTGAGAATCATAGAGCTAACGACTTGGCACAAGATGCATCGGGTTATCGGATAAAGAGAGGGAAATTTCACAAAACTGAAAATCTGATAACCAGTGCAGAGCCAAATTCCCAGGTCGCGGACCGTCCGCGTGTTGACGCCGGACCGTCCGAGGTTACCAGAAAGGTTCTCTTAATTGATTCGGCTGACAATGAAGCCGATGCAAGTGATTGGAGGACACCTATACTTAATTATTTGCAAAATCCCAATATCAGGACAGATAAGAACATTCGGCGAACAGCTTTCAAGTATGTTTTGATGAGTGATGAACTTTACCGCCGAACGGTTAATGATGTCCTGCTTAAGTGCTTGGGCCCAGATGATGCTATATTAGCCATGGCCGAAGTACATGAAGGAATTTGTGGTACCCATCAATCAGCTCCAAAGATGAAGTGGTTGTTGCGAAGGTCTGGTTTTTATTGGCCTAGTATGACAGCTGATTGTTTCAAGTACTACAAGGGGTGCCAAGTGTGTCAAAAATTCGGCGACCTACAGTTGGTCCCTGCAGCCGAATTACATCCTATCATCAAGCCTTGGCCATTCAGAGGATGGGGATTAGACTTTATTGGAGAAATTCATCCTTCATCATCAAAGGGGCATCGGTTTGTGTTAGTTGCCACTGACTATTTCACCAAATGGACTAAAGTCGTTGCTCTAAAGAACATGACGCACAAGGAGGTAATTGAGTTCATAACTGAGCATATTATTCATAGATTCGGCATTCCCCAGACCTTGACTACAGATCAAGGTACTTCTTTTATGTCAAAGGAGGTACGTGAATTTGCTGAATTATACAGAATTAAGCTGCTTAATTCGTCTCCATATTATGCTTAGGCCAATGGACAGGCCGAGTCTAGTAATAGGACATTGATTAATTTGATAAAGAAGAAGGTATCTGATAATCCTAAACATTGGCATAAGATTTTGTCTGAAGCTTTGTGGGCTCATAGAATATCTAAACATAGTGCTACTAAAGTATCTCCTTTTGAGCTTGTCTATGGGCAGGAAGCAGTGTTACCTGTGGAAATAAGCTTGAATGCTGTCAGGTTTGCCAGACAAAATGATCTAACTGCTGCTGATTATTATAATTCAATGATGGATAATATTGATGAGGTGACTGGGAGCACCTAGAGGGGGGGGGTGAATAGGTGATCCTGTGAAACTTAAACTTATAGCCACAAAAACTTGTTAAGTGTTAGCACAATAATCGCCAAGTGGCTAGAGAGAAGGTCTTGCACAATACGATAATCACAAAGAATTCAACACAGAGAAGACACAATGATTTATCCCGTGGTTCGGCCAAGTACAAAACTTGCCTACTCCACGTTGTGGCGTCCCAATGGACGAGAGTTGCACTCAACTCCTCTCAAGTGATCCAATGATCAACTTGAATACCACAGTGTTATGCTTTTCTTTTCTTATCCCGTTCGCGAGGAATCTCCACAACTTGGAGCCTCTCGCCCTTACACTTTTGATGTTCACAAAGAATCACGGAGTAAGGAAGGGAAGCAACACACACAAATCCACAGCAAAATGCGCACACACGGCCACGAATCGAGCTCAAAAGACTATCTCAAAGTTCTCACTAGAACAGAGCTCGAATCACTGAGAATGACAAACGAATGCGCAAAGACTGAGTGTGGATGATCAAGAATGCTCTAAGGTTGCTTGGTGTACTCCTCCATGCGCCTAGGGGTCCCTTTTATAGCCCCAAGGCAGCTAGGAGCCGTTGAGAGAAAATCTGGAAAGCCATTCTTGCCTTCTGTCATCGGGGGCACCAGACAGTCCGGTGCACACCGGACACTGTCCGGTGCCCGATTTCCTTCCTTAAATAGCGAAGCCGACCGTTGGCAGACTTGGAGCCGTTGGCGCACCGGACATGTCCGGTGCACACCGGACAGTCCGGTGCCATCTTCTAGCCGTTGGCTCAGCCACGTGTCTCGCACAGATTGCGCGCCCGACCGTTGGCCCGGCCGACCGTTGGCTCACCGGACAGTCCGGTGCACACCGGACAGTCCGATGAATTTTAGCCGTACGTCGCCGGTGAATTCCCGAGAGCGGCCACTTTGCCCGAGCCAGCCTGGCGCACCGGACACTGTCCGGTGCACCACCGGACAGTTCGGTGTGCCAGACAGAGCTGAGTCTTGGCTGTACACAGCCAAGCCTTTTTCACCTCTTTTCTTTTCTTCTTCTTTCTGTTTCTAACACTTAGACAAGTATATTAGTACACAAAACCAATGTACTAAGGCTTAGAAACATACCTTTACTCTTGATTTGCACTTTGTTCATCCATGGGCATAGATTCACATTTAAGCACTTGTGTTGGCACTCAATCACCAAAATACTTAGAAATGGCCCAAGGGCACATTTCCCTTTCAATCTCCCCCTTTTTGGTGATTTATGCCAACACAACATAAAGCAACTAGAACAAGTGCAATATCACTTCAAATAAAAACTCAAATTTATTTTGATTCAATTTGGCATATATGGATCATCCTTTGCCACCACTTGGTTTGTTTTTGCAAATCAAACTCAAAATCCTATCTCTAAGTCAAATCCACTTGTAGAGACATAAAGAGAGGTTTTCCAAAGAAAATTGATTCAAGATTCCAAAAACTCCCCCTTTTTCCCATAATCAACACTTCTCCCCACAAGAGGCCAACTTTTGACAAAAGAGACAATGCAAGAGTTTTGACAAACCAAAAGCTCTATCCTACTGTTTTCAAAGTTTCTCAAGTGGTAGCTCTATCCTACTGTTTTCAAAGTTTCTCAAGTGGTAGCTGATCCATTTATTGCTTTGGCCTTTATTTTCTCCCCCTTTGGCATCAAGCACCAAAACGAGATCAATCTTGGCCCTTTAACCCTATTGCCTCACCAAAATCTTCAATTAAGAGCAAATAGGCAATAAGAGTTTAAAGATGAACTTGGAATAAGTTACCCTCTCATCGGAGTGCAGTGGAAGTCTTTCACGGTCCAAGTCCACTTTTCCCTTTCAAACCTTCTTTGAGACTAAAACAATCAAACTCAAACAAACGGTTAGTCTCAAAGGGTCAAGTTGTAACACATCTCCCCCTAAATATGTGCAGTACTGGCACAAGGACTTGTGAGGTCCGGGGAGTGCTTGTACAACTTGAGCACCATAATAAGCAACACAATGCAGAATGAACATGATTAAAGGCATAAACACATGTATGCTATAAATCAATCCAGGTTCCGCGAATCTAAGACATTTAGCTCACTACGCAACCTGCAAAAGGTCTTCTCATCTAGAGGCTTAGTGAAGATATCGGCTAGCTGGTTCTCGGTGCTAACATGAAACACTTCGATATCTCCCTTTTGCTGGTGGTCTCTCAAAAAGTGATGCCGGATGTCAATGTGCTTTGTGCGGCTGTGTTCAACAGGATTTTCCGCCATGCGGATAGCACTCTCATTGTCACATAGGAGTGGGACTTTGCTCAGATTGTAGCCAAAGTCCCGAAGGGTTTGCCTCATCCAAAGTAGCTGCGCGCAACACTGTCCTGCGGCAACATACTCGGCCTCAGCGGTGGATAGGGCAACGGAGGTTTGTTTCTTAGAGTTCCACGACACCAGGGACCTTCCTAAGAATTGGCACGTCCCTGATGTACTCTTCCTATCGACCTTACATCCAGCATAGTCGGAATCTGAGTATCCAACCAAGTCAAAGGTAGACCCCTTTGGATACCAGAGCCCGAAGCAGGGCGTAGCAACCAAATATCTAAGAATTCGCTTCACTGCCACTAAGTGACACTCCTTAGGATCGGATTGAAATCTAGCACACATGCATACGCTAAGCATAATATCCGGTCTACTAGCACATAAATAAAGTAAAGACCCTATCATTGACCGGTATGCTTTTTGATCAACGGACTTACCTCCTTTGTTGAGGTCGGTGTGTCCGTCGGTCCCCATCGGAGTCTTTGCGGGCTTGGCGTCCTTCATCCCAAACCGCTTTAGCAGATCTTGCGTGTACTTCGTTTGGGAGATGAAGGTGCCGTCTTTGAGTTGCTTCACTTGGAACCCAAGGAAGTAGTTCAACTCGCCCATCATCGACATCTCGAATTTCTGCGTCATCACCCTGCTAAACTCTTCACAAGACTTTTGGTTAGTAGAACCAAATATTATGTCATCGACATAAATTTGGCACACAAACAAATCACCATCACATGTCTTAGTAAAAAGAGTTGGATCGGCTTTCCCAACCTTGAAAGCATTAACAATTAGAAAGTCTCTAAGGCATTCATACCATGCTCTTGGGGCTTGCTTAAGTCTATAGAGCGCCTTAGAGAGCTTACACACGTGGTCGGGGTACCGTTCATCCTTGAAGCCAGGGGGTTGCTCCATGTACACCTCCTCCTTGATTGGCCCGTTGAGGAAAGCGCTCTTCACATCCATTTGGAACAACCTGAAAGAATGGTGAGCGGCATATGCTAGCAAGATACGAATTGATTCTAGCCTAGCCACAGGAGCAAACGTCTCCTCAAAGTCCAAACCTGCGACTTGGGCATAACCTTTTGCCACAAGTCGAGCCTTATTCCTTGTCACCAATCCGTGCTCGTCTTGTTTGTTGCGGAACACCCACTTGGTTCCCACAACATTTTGCTTGGGACGAGGCACCAGTGTCCAAACTTCATTGCGCTTGAAGTTGTTGAGTTCCTCCTGCATGGCCAACACCCAGTCCGGATCTAGCAAGACCTCTTCTACCCTGAAAGGCTCAATAGAAGAGACAAAGGAGTAATGCTCACAAAAATTAACTAATCGAGATCGAGTAGTTACTCCCTTGCTAATATCACCTAGAATTTGGTCGATGGGATGATCCCTTTGAATCATCACTCGAACTTGGGTTGGAGGTGCCGGTTGCGCTTCTTCCTCCATCACGTGATCATCTTGTGCTCCCTCTTGATCACATGCCTCCTTTTGATGAACCTGTTCATCGCTTTGAGTTGGGGAATGCACCATTGTTGAGGAAGAAGGTTGATCTCGTTCATCTTGTTCCTGTGGCCGCACTTCTCCAATCGCCATGGTTCGTATAGCGGCCGTCGGAACATCTTCTTCATCTACATCATCACAATCAATAACTTGCTCTCTTGGAGAGCCATTAGTCTCATCAAATACAACGTCGCTAGAGACTTCAACCAAACCCGATGATTTGTTGAAGACTCTATATGCCTTTGTATTAGAGTCATAGCCTAACAAAAATCCTTCTACAGCTTTGGGAGCAAATTTAGAATTTCTACCCTTCTTCACTAGAATGTAGCACCTGCTCCCAAATACACGAAAGTAAGATACATTGGGTTTGTTACCGGTTAGTAGCTCATACGAAGTCTTCTTGAGGAGGCGATGAAGGTAGACCCTGTTGATGGCGTGGCAAGCCGTGTTCACGGCTTCCGACCAGAAACACTCGGGGGTCTTGAATTCTCCAAGCATCGTCCTCGCCATATCGATTAGCGTCATGTTCTTCCTCTCTACCACACCATTTTGCTGTGGTGTGTAGGGAGCGGAGAACTCGTGCTTGATCCCTTCCTCCTCAAGGAACTCCTCCACTTGAAGGTTCTTGAACTCGGACCCATTGTCGCTCCTTATCTTCTTCACCTTGAGCTCAAACTCATTTTGAGCTCTCCTGAGGAAGCGCTTGAGGGTCCCTTGGGTTTCAGACTTATCCTGCAAAAAGAACACCCAAGTGAAGCGGGAAAAGTCATCAACGATAACTAGACCATACTTACTTCCTCCTATGCTCAGATAGGCGACGGGTCTGAAGAGGTCCATATGTAGCAGCTCCAGGGGTCTTGATGTTGTCATCACATTTTTGGTGTGATGAGAGCCTCCCACCTGTTTCCCTGCTTGACAAGCTGCACAAGGTCTATCTTTTTCGAAATGAACATTGGTTAGACCTATCACGTGTTCTCCCTTTAGAAGCTTGTGGAGGTTCTTCATCCCCACATGTGCTAAGCGGCGATGCCACAACCAGCCCATGCAAGTCTTAGCCATTAAGCATGCATCTAGACCGGCTTCTTCTTTTGCAAAATCAACTAAGTAAAGCTTGCCGTCTAGAATACCCTTAAAAGCTAGTGAACCATCACATCTTCTAAAGACAGACACATCTACATTTGTAAACAAACAGTTATATCCCATATTGCATAATTGACTAACAGATAGCAAATTATATCCAAGAGACTCTACTAAAAACACATTAGAGATAGAGTGCTCATCTGAGATTGCAATTTTACCTAACCCTTTTACCTTGTCTTGATTCCCATCACCGAATATTATTGAATCTTGGGAATCCTTATTCTTGACGTAGGAGGTGAACATCTTCTTCTCCCCCGTCATATGGTTTGTGCATCCGCTGTCAATAATCCAGCTTGAACCCCCGGATGCATAAACCTGCAAGGCAAATTTAGGCTTGGGTCTTAGGTACCCAACTCATGTTGGGTCCTACAAGGTTAGTGCAAATATCTTTAGGGACCCAAATGCAAGTTTTGTCTCCCTTGCATTTTGCCCCTAATTTTCTAGCAACTATTTTCCTATCCTTTCTACAAATAGCAAAGGAAGCATTTAAAGCACGATAAATTGTAGAAGGTTCATTCATTACTTTCCTAGGAGCATGAATAATATTCTTTCTAGGCACATGATGAATAGCACTTCTCCTAGACATATTTCTACCATGCATATAGGAAGAACTAGAAGCAAACATGGCATGAGAATCATAAACATATGAATCAAAAACATTATAACTTCTATTTGCATTTCTAGTATGTCTCCTATCATGATACATAAAAGCATGGTTCTTTTTAGCACTACCAGCCATAGGGGCCTTCCCTTTCTCCTTGGCGGGAATGGGAGCCTTATGGCTTGTTAAGTTCTTGGCTTCCCTCTTGAAGCCAAGTCCATCCTTAATTGAGGGATGTCTACCAATCGTATAGGCATCCCTTGCAAATTTTAATTTATCAAATTCGCTTTTGCTAGTCTTAAGTTGGGCATTAAGACTAGCCACTTCATCATTCAATTTAGAAATTGAAACTAGGTGTTCACTACAAGCATCAACATTAAAATCTTTACACCTAGTGCAAACCATAACATGTTCTACACAAGAGTTAGATTTACTAGCCACTTCTAGTTTAGCATTTAAATCATTATTAACACCTTTTAAAGTAGCAATGGTTTCATGACAAGAAGATAATTCACTAGAAAGCACTCCATTTCTTTTAACTTCTAAAGCATAAGATTTTTGTGCCTCTACAAATTTGTCATGCTCTTCATATAAAAGATCCTCTTGTTTTTCTAAGAGTCTATCCTTTTCATTCAAGGCATCAATCAATTCATTAATCTTTTCTACTTTAGTTCTATCCAATCCCTTGAACAAACTAGAGTAATCTATTTCTTCATCACTAGACTCATCATCACTAGAAGAATCATAAGTGACATTGCTTTGATTACATACCTTCTTCTCCCTTGCCATAAGGCATATGTGACGCTCGTTGGGGAAGAGGGATGACTTGTTGAAGGCGGTGGCGGCGAGTCCTTCATTGTCGGAGGAGGAGGAGGAGCAATCCGAATCCCACTCCTTTCCGATATGTGCCTCGCCCTTGGCCTTCTTGTAATGCTTCTTCTTCTCCCTTTGTTCCCCTTTTCCTGGTCACTTTCATTATCGGGACAGTTAGCAATGAAATGACCAATCTTACCACATTTGAAGCACGAGCGCTTCTCCTTTGTCTTGGTCTTGCTTGGCTGTCCCTTGCGACCTTTAAGCGCCGTCTTGAAGCGCTTAATGATGAGGGTCATCTCCTCATTATTTAGCCCGGCCGCCTCAACATGCGCCACCTTGCTCGGTAGCGCCTCCTTGCTCCTCGTTGCCTTGAGAGCAATGGGTTGAGGCTCATGAATAGGACCGTTCAACGCGTCGTCCACATATCTTGCCTCCTTGATCATCATTCGCCCTCTTACGAACTTCCCCAGAACTTCTTCGGGCGACATCTTGGTGTACCTAGGATTTTCACGAATATTGTTCACCAAATGAGGATCAAGAACGGTAAAGGACCTTAGCATTAGGCGGACGACGTCGTGATCCGTCCATCGCGTGCTTCCGTAGCTCCTTATTTTGTTGATAAGGGTTTTGAGCCGGTTGTATGTTTGAGTTGGCTCCTCGCCCCTTATCATTGCGAACCGTGCAAGCTCGCCCTCCACCAACTCCATCTTGGTGAGTAAGGTGACATCGTTCCCCTCATGAGAGATCTTGAGGGTGTCCCAGATTTGCTTGGCATTGTCCAAGCCGCTCACCTTATGGTACTCGTCCCTGCACAAAGAGGCTAGCAACACAGTAGTAGCTTGTGCATTTTTATGAATCTGTTCATTAATAAACATGGGACTATCCGTACTATCAAAGTGCATTCCACTTTCTACAATCTCCCATATGCTAGGATGGAGAGAGAACAAGTGACTACGCATTTTGTGACTCCAAAATCCGTAGTCCTCTCCATCAAAATGAGGAGGTTTACCAAGTGGAATAGATAATAAATGAGCATTAGTACTTTGAGAAATACGAGAGTAATCAAAAGAAAAGTTCGAATTGACCGGTTTCTTTCTCTCGTATTCGTTGTGGTCGTCGTCCTTTTGGGAGGAAGTAGACTCATCGCTGTCGTAGTAGACGATCTCCTTGATGCGTCTTGTCTTCTTCTTCTTCCCATCTTTGCATCTGTGGCCCGAGCCTGAGTCGTTGGACTTGTCATCCCTTGGCTCGTTGACGAAGGACTCCTTCTCCTTGTCGTTGATCACGATTCCCTTCCCTTTAGGATCCATCTCTTCGGGCGGTTAGTCCCTTTGTGAAGAGAACGGCTCCGATACCAATTGAGAGCACCTAGAGGGGGGTGAATAGGTGATCCTGTGAAACTTAAACTTATAGCCACAAAAACTTGTTAAGTGTTAACACAATAATCGCCAAGTGGCTAGAGAGAAGGTCTCGCACAATACGATAATCACAAAGAATTCAACACAGAGAAGACACAGTGATTTATCCCGTGGTTCGGCCAAGTACAAAACTTGCCTACTCCACATTGTGGCGTCCCAATGGACGAGAGTTGCACTCAACTCCTCTCAAGTGATCCAATGATCAACTTGAATACCACAGTGTTATGCTTTTCTTTTCTTATCCCGTTCGCGAGGAATCTCCACAACTTGGAGCCTCTCGCCCTTACACTTTTGATGTTCACAAAGAATCACGGAGTAAGGAAGGGAAGCAACACACACAAATCCACAGCAAAATGCGCACACACACGGCCACGAATCGAGCTCAAAAGACTATCTCAAAGTTCTCACTAGAACAGAGCTCGAATCACTGAGAATGACAAACGAATGCGCAAAGACTGAGTGTGGATGATCAAGAATGCTCTAAGGTTGCTTGGTGTACTCCTCCATGCGCCTAGGGGTCCCTTTTAAAGCCCCAAGGCAGCTAGGAGCCGTTGAGAGAAAATCTGGAAAGCCATTCTTGCCTTCTGTCATCGGGGGCACCGGACAGTCCGGTGCACACCGGACACTGTCCGGTGCCCGATTTCCTTCCTTAAATAGCGAAGCCGACCGTTGGCAGACTTGGAGCCGTTGGCGCACCGGACATGTCCGGTGCACACCGGACAGTCCGGTGCCATCTTCTAGCCGTTGGCTCAGCCACGTGTCTCGCGCAGATTGCGCGCCCGACCGTTGGCCCGGCCGACCGTTGGCTCACCGGACAGTCCGGTGCACACCGGACAGTCCGGTGAATTTTAGCCATACGTCGCCGGTGAATTCCCGAGAGCGGCCACTTTGCCCGAGCCAGCCTGGCGCACCGGACACTGTCCGGTGCACCACCGGACAGTCCGGTGTGCCAGACAGAGCTGAGTCTTGGCTGTACACAGCCAAGCCTTTTTCACCTCTTTTCTTTTCTTTTTCTTTCTGTTTCTAACACTTAGACAAGTATATTAGTACACAAAACCAATGTACTAAGGCTTAGAAACATACCTTTACTCTTGATTTGCACTTTGTTCATCCATGGGCATAGATTCACATTTAAGCACTTGTGTTGGCACTCAATCACCAAAATACTTAGAAATGGCCCAAGGGCATATTTCCCTTTCAGTGACCGACAAGAGGATGATAGCTTTGGGAGCGATAGAAAAGGACAAGATCATGGTAGCTAGGGCCTACAATAAGAAGGTCAAAGCAAAGTCATTTCAAGTAGGGGATCTGGTGTGGAAGACCATCTTGCCTCTAAGGAATAAAGACCGGAAGTTTGGAAAGTGGTCGCCAAGCTGGGAGGGTCCTTATAAAGTAAAACAGGTAATGTCTGGTAACGCCTATTTGCTACAAACATTACAAGGCAAGGATTTACCAAAGGCTTTGAATGGGCGTTTCCTCAAACAGTACCATCCTAGTATGTGGCAAGATGCCTAAGAGAACCGATGTGATCACATCGAGTTAGTTGCTTTTGGTTCGCCCAGCTCCACCAAAAGGCAGGGGGGCATATGTTCGAACCAAAAATGAGCAAGCAGACGGTCCGGCCCTGAGGCCGGACGGTCCGCGGTCCGGACGGTCCGCGCCTGTGGGCCGGACGGTCCGCGCGTGCGCAGAATAGATTAGGGTTCTGAGTTTTGTGCTACGGTTGTTAGCTATATTCGCGGGATTAGCTCGGAATCAGTTGTGTAAAGGGTCCAGCCCCCCTCCTCTATAAATAGAGAGGTCTACGGCCGATTTGTAATCATCAACAATCGAATCAATACAACTTTTATTCGCATTTTACCCTAGGAGTAGTTCTAGTCTAGTTTAGGTTTAGCCTCCCAATCCCCAAATTCTTCGTCTCTCTTCGGCTCTACGTCGATTAGAGGAGTCTAGGTCGGCCGGCCCGAGCCTAGACACCACCTAGGATCTCTCCTCCCCGACGGGGTCCCTCCCGGGAGCGAGATCCAGGCGCCGCCGGCGACTTCCGCCGCCTCTGCGTACGCGCGGACCGTCCGGCCTCAGGGCGCGGACCGTCCGACCGTCAGGCAGAGAAGCCCTAGCCGCGCACCAGGCCGCGGACCGTCCGGCCCCTGCGCAGAGAATACCACCGCGCCTCGCACCAGGCCGCGGACCGTCCGGCCCCGCGCGCGGACCGTCCGCCCTTGTGCAGAGAGCACCGCCGCCGGTTCTTCTTGAGTATTTGGCGCTCCGAAAAGGCGTCAACAGGTTTCAAGCTAAATATAAGTTTGGACCCTATAGTTGGCAAAGATCAAAAGGTTGGAAGGTATTGGTCTCGTATCTACCCACCATGAACACAAGACATGTGAATCTATGCGTACCATTAACTCGCTAATGCACAATTGGGATACTATTCATAAATGTGATAATAAGTTATGTGGTTGTCTAACACGAATTGAGTTAAGACGTCAGAGTGGCACAATAATGCAAGACATGATAATTTCTTGTTTTCCACTCGCATGTTCTGTTTAATACAATTTTTTGTGTCTCACATATGGAAAACTTTGACTAGATTGCACATGCATGTGCTTTGTACAAATCCGAGGTTGAACATCAAAAACCGTTTCAATTCATGCATTGCTGGAACAAGCTACAAATATAACCAAAATGGTTAGCTAAAATTGATGATTTAGCAGCACCTAAATCATCAAACAAAAAGCAGAAGACAAACCCAAATGGTGATCCTAGTGGTCGGTTAGCAAGTGAAATAGAACATACTGAGGTTCAAGGTGTTGAGGGTTGTGAATTAACAAGGCCACTTGGTAAGAAAAGGTCAAAAACAACACCTACACAAGAGAAGAAAAAAGTGTCACAAGAACCTTGGAAAATATGTGGGTACAAAAGAAAGAGATGGATGGGGAGAAAGAGCTTAAAAAGAGGAGAAGTTCAACAAAGCGTTTGCACTCGAACATGAGCGAGTTACAAATGAAAAGTTGCTTTGATGGGAGCAAGTTACAAATGAAAAGCTTCTTCTTGAAGTGAAGAAAGAAGAGGTCGAACTGCAGAAACAAAGGGACGAAGAGATGATTATGACCTTGGATATTACTAATGTGGCAGAAGATCAAAAAAATACTACATGGGATTAAGGGGTAAGATCTTGAGTCACCAATCTATGGCTTGAATTTTGTTTTTGGGTACTTTCTGTTTCTATATTTAGTTTGGTTACCTTATGTTTCTCTGGTTAGTTTGTTACCTTCAGTCTTTTCCTTCATCAGGGACTGCTTATGACATGTACTAAGAAGTGTTTGATGATATGTTAGGTGTTACTGCCTTCATCAGCTGGAAGGCTACCTACAAATCTGAGACTGGAGTGATAACGCTGGAGTCTTATTATTTAGCTTAGAAATCTGAGACCAGAGTCTTGTTACTTCCTTCATTTGTAAGTCACAACACTGTAGTCTGTGACTGGTGTCGTTGCTACAAATCTATTTAGTAATTGTGTTTGTCTTTTCTTTCTCAAAGTGTTTAGAACTACTATCTGGCTTATTTAACTTTGTGTTGCTACACTGGAGTCTGAGACTGGTGTCATTCATACAAATGGCTGGATACTTGTGTCTTTCTTCAAGTGCAATCTTATCTGTAAATGGATTGGGTTTGACGCATGTGCAGATTCATTTGTACAAGTCTGAGTGTGCAGCAGATGCATTGTCATTTGAATTTTGATTGTGAGTGTGTATGCATCATGTGCATTCTGACTGAAAGATATCATTTGTAGAGGTAAATGGATTGTGTGTAGCAGTTCCTTTCTTCAACTGGAACTTACAGATTCAGTTTCAATAGTTCTGTATATGGCTCGTGCTGGTGAGACTGGACTTCTGGTAGACGATGCATCCCTATATATCAGTAGTTCTGTATGTGTTCAACATCTGCATTCTTAAGCATCAGAACTATAATTTAAGGTTGCATTGCCATGCACTATCTTGATCGTCCACGGGATAGGATGGATCCTGTTTTTAATGGGATCATGAATCGGATATGTCTGAAGAACATGTGGATTTGTTTCCGTTGTGTATGCCGGAGGAGCAAGTCCAACAAATGGCCCAATTAAGTGAATGTATGGCCCAAGGTGGTGATTTAAATATTTTAGGGTTAATTTGGGAACCTCATTTTTCTAAGGAAATTTTATTTTTTAAGGAAAAATAGTTTATTTTCTTCTACTAAAATAGGAATTCTTTGAGAAAATTGAATTCTCAAACTAGCCTTTAGGGATCAGTTTTCACACTCTGATGTACGTTCACATTTTTTAGCATCATTCGTTTTCCAATAACCCCCAATATAAGTTTTTGGGGAATATTTTTTATGATCTTTTGGAGTTGCTCTTACACCAGAACTTTGAACCGTGAGACAACTCATCTATAAATAAAGTGTGATATTTATTCTTATCAGTTTAATATCTAGTATGTGAACCATATGTTAATTTTGATATTAAATTTTTTATGGATATCAAATATGACCATGTGCCGTTGCAACTCATGGACATTGTACTATACTATATTAAAGCACCGGTTTTTCATGATTCTACGGGTTCCACTGTTGTCGTGAGGCTCCACATTTAAATAGTAAAAATGCTAAAATTATACATGTGGATTTGAATCATATGCACCTAATCAACAAAATATATAAGTCATTGTGGTTTATATTCTATACTTAAGTATAAATAAAAATTGTAGCAATGTATAAGCACTTTGCTAGTTTATTTTTTATAACCAAATACTTTAATGATTTTGATTGTGAATGTGAATGCCGTTGCGCCATTGCACTTTGCTAGTTTATCTGTAAATGATTTTCTGAGTTTCTAAAAATTTCTAGCTAAGCCGCTGGCTATACCAGGCTCCCAGCAGCCAGCACCAGCGTCCACCGCAACGGCGCAACCGCTCCCACGCGCGCCAGAATCAACGAAGGCATTTCTGTCAGGTCTTCGCCAAACATCAAATCTACTGTACATACTCCAGATCCGTCTCTCACATAACTTCTAAGAACCCGGTCCATACATATCGTGCTAGCCTCTTTGGCCGCCTTCTTGTAAACCAGGCTCATCGGTCCATCCGATTGCATCTCCACCCGTGACGATAGTACGCTACACGTCCCCCTGGGCCCTGAGTCCCTGACCCCCACTCCAACCCCACCAACACCAGCACCGCCGTCCGCTACCCTTCTCGCAGACTCGCACCATCTAACAACCGCCGCCCCGCCAAACCCGAACCAGATCTGGTACGTGCCGCCCCTCGATTTGGCGCGCTCGATCCGGCCTCGTGGTGCTGGTGATATGCCAGTCCCTAACTCAAATCTGGGAGGTTCCACTGAAGCGAGATTGTAGTCGCGAATCGCGGGCGCCGAGATGCAGGCGCGTGTGGCGTCCATGGAGGACGTGAAGGAGGCGCGGCAGGCGGCCATGGCGGCGGGGCAGGGGAGGGTGCTTCCCTCGGGGATGCTCAAGGTGTTCCTGGGGTTCCTGCTGCTGGCCGTGGGGCTGTCCGCCGTCGGCATGTACATGGCGCGGCACGCGGTGGCGGCGGCCGCGCCCGCGCTATTCCGCCCGTGCCTGAGCGGCTCCTCCGCGGAGGAGGAACCCGAGGGGCTGGAGCGGTGGACGCGGCCCCCAGCGCGCGTAGAGCACGCGATGACGGATCAGGAGCTGCTCTGGCGCGCGTCGTTCGCGCCGCGGGTGCGCGGATACCCGTTCCGCCGCGTGCCCAAGGTGGCCTTCATGTTTCTCACGCGAGGCCCGTTGCCGCTCGCGCCGCTCTGGGAGCGATTCTTTCGTGGGCACGAGGGGCGCTACTCCATCTACGTGCACGCGTTGCCATCCTACCATGCCAACTTCACCTCTGAATCCGTCTTCTATCGGCGCCAAATTCCCAGTAAGGTTAGCTCACCTCCCTCTTGTTTTGCATCACTTCGGCAGGTCCTGGTTGGTTGCTATGCTCACTTATGCCGATCTATCTAGATGGATTGACAGGAAAAAATGACATTCAGTGCCATGTTTGTAACTTGAGTTGCACTGACGATTTTTTAATGTGATATGAGTTTCTGACAAGTTGGTTACTGAGAACTATGAACCTACGGTTCCTGTACTTTAATGAGTTTCACAGGTAACAGTCATAACGAGAGTCTTATTATATGGGCCTACTACTGCAAGTAGGAAGCTGTCAATGATGCACCGAGGGATCCCATGGAGAGGATTCAGCTTAATCTTTTTTGTGTTTACCATGGTCGGGGATAATACAAAATTACAAATGTTGTGTGTTGGATGATTGAACAAATTTGAACAGATGCGTTGCTATCCAAAAGATATTACAGACACCAACCTTGCCTTTGTTGAATCTGTTTCTGATTTTGCACGAGATTGGTTTTTGTGCTATGTCTATGTAAGTATCATTGCTAGTACCCTCCGTTGTTGATACGTGATGCAAATCTGATTTATAGCAGTGCCAATCATATGTCCAGAGTTCAGACCTAGTATCAAAGCCAACCTTTTTCTACTTAATATGGATCTACAACTTGTCTCTGAAGTTTATAGATCGAAATGCTCTTTTTCTGTCATCACAATACATTTTGTCTCTGAAGTCAAACTTAGTTAGTTGGCTAAAAATTGCTAGTGAAATTAGCTATCTAACACATATCTAGCTAACTATTAGCTAATTTGCTAAAATAGATAATAGCTGAACTATTAGTTAGCCTGTTTGGGTGTTTCTGCTAATTTTAGCAGCTAGCATTCAAACATGGCCTTAACCAGAGTAAAAATGGGCTACTCATTGTAGAGTATTGACTACTATCACTGGGAAGGTTGTGTGGTTTTGTTTTTTTGGTAAGACTGGCCATTGCTGTGATATTCAGCCATGTTCTAGAGTTTTTTCCATACTAAGTGGTGCATATACCTTGATCAACTGCTTAAAAAACTCTGCCTATAGTCTATAGGCGTCTCTTGTGGGCCTCACAATTACTTATGGGTTCCTGTTCTTTTACCGTGAAGATAGATAGTAAACCTTATGAACCAACTTATACAGCAACATTGTGTGTTGCATCATTTGATCCGTTGTAATAAGTTCTGCTTCCTGGTTTTGAGATACCCTGAAAGTATTTGTTTGATTTGTGTTCTGATTACAGGTTGCAGAATGGGGTCAGATGACCATGTGTGATGCTGAGAGACGCCTACTTGCCAACGCTTTGCTGGACATATCCAACGAGTGGTTTGTGCTTGTGTCTGAGTCGTGCATTCCTATATTTGATTTCAACACAACATACAGGTACTTCCGGAACTCAAACCAAAGCTTTCTCATGGCGTTTGATGACCCTGGACCTTATGGACGGGGAAGATACAACTGGAATATGACCCCTGAGGTCGAACTCGACCAATGGCGCAAAGGCTCACAGTGGTTCGAAGTACACAGAGAGCTTGCCATTGAAATTGTGAAGGACACGGTCTATTATCCAAAATTCAAGGAGTTCTGCAGGCCCCATTGCTATGTTGATGAGCACTATTTCCCCACAATGCTGACGATTGAAGCTCCAAACCGCCTGGCTAACAGAAGTGTCACTTGGGTGGATTGGTCAAGAGGTGGTGCACATCCAGCCACGTTCGGCAGGGGCGATATCACGTTGGAGTTCCTGAGGAGAGTCCGCGAGGGACGGACATGTCTACACAATAACCAGAACTCAACGATGTGCTTCTTGTTTGCGCGTAAGTTCGCTCCAAGTACATTGGAGCCGTTGTTAGAGCTAGCGCCTACTGTGCTCGGTTTTGGTTGATGGCTGTGTCAGTCTGAAGAGGTGCCGTCTGTAATTTTGATATTAGATCATTGTAGGATTACACGCTCGCTTGGAGACATGGGCTCAGATTGATGGATGGAAACGTATAGTGTCCCCCCTCCGCTTGTTCATTATACATAAATCTGTTTTGTTTTTGTACAGTAATGGCGTGTTTAGAGGCATATGTACTTACCTCAGTTCACATGGATTGGAGTGATTTGGTGTTGAATTTAGTTTAGAATCTGCACTAAACTACTTCAATCTACATGGATTGAAGCTGATGCATGCACATGCAAACGAACCCTAAAGTGAGCCTTGATCAGGAGGGTTTTTTCTCCAGGATCATTATGACGACTACCCAGTATTTTCTTGGTTTATTCAAAACAATATATTGTAAATTTCTATTATGATAAAACGTTAACAGTATACGCCGAACGAAATATGCGAGCCATTATTTCTTTCCTGGTTGTGAAAGAAACGGCGTACTCCAAAATCCAAGCTGCACTGGAAAAATGTGGCCTTCGTTAGTCGTTACTCACGGAGGACTTCTGTGCACCAACTGTCCAATCGATTTATCTCATAAGAAACTGTTGAGTCCTTTCGTTACTTTCAGAAGACTTCTGTACACCGAGTGCCAAATTGCTTAGCCCCAAGAGAACGGAACTGTTGAGTCTTTCTTTAGACTTCCGCACACCAAGTGTCCAATGGCTTAGCCCTAAGAGAAACTGTTGAGTCCTTTCCTTACTCTCGGAGGACTTCTGTACACCAAGTGTCCAACGGCTTAGCCCCAAGAGAATCTGTTGAATCCAATCAGAAGGTTCATTGCTTCCTAATCCTTCCATCAGTTAGCCAGAATTAGAGGAATGAATTAGCAGTAATCCAATCAGAAGTACCATCAGTTAGCGAGAAATAATCAGAAAAAAGAATTAGCAGGAGGTGCCTTCTCTTTAGGGCTAGTTTGGGAACTCTATTTTTCTAAGTGATTCTCATTTTTCAAAGGAAAAATAAACTAATTTCTCATGAAAAAAATGAAAATCACTTGAAAAAATATAGTTGCCAAACTAACCCTTAGAAGTTCAGTAAAACCTGGCGGTGGTCAATGAAGAAAGGCTCTGTTGCAAATGCAATACACCCGGTTGGTTCTTCCTGAACTTTTTGGGTTCAACCAGCACTTTTGCACGGTTAATTTCGTTATCCACCTTTTGTTTTGACAGGGAATGAGAGAATTTCGTTATCTGCCTAGGTATAGAGTAACAAGTTATCAACAATTCATCTCATGCCTCTGTACATACAAATGCATAATCGCATAGTGCCTGAAGAGCTCGTAGCCTCGTAGGTAGGAAAACTAAGAAAAGATCAAAGAGGTACGCGGTTTTCTTTCAAATATTTTCCCTTAGTATCCGATTATTAGACAAACAGTTATATCTTTTGACGAGTCCCAAACCACCAACAGAGGCTTTGAAGCTTTGATTTAAACTCGAATATCAATCTATATGATGAGCTGAGAACTTCAGCGCAAGTTTCAAGTCAGGTAAGGGTCCGTTCGGTTAGTTTCGAATGCACCTAAAACTGTTCCGGCTTATCAAAAACTATATAAATTAGTGAATAATTTCGACAGGGAATTATTCCGGTCCGTCGTTTCGAAAGAAGCGAACAGGCCCTAAGAAAGATATAAACCCCTACTTCGGTTAGGTCCAATTTGAAAACTCCAATCGTTTCGGGATCTTGAAGAATGGGCGTAATTTATAGGGATATATCATTTTAGTTGACACCTTAGTTTTTCGAAATTTGTTTCTTATTGATTCCAAATTACCCACTCCATTCTAAAACAAGTGCCATTCTCAATTTTCGAAGAGTCGGATGTTTTTAACTTTAATTCAATATATACGTGATAATATTAAATTAATTAATATTATTAGATATGTCTTTAAATCTATTTTTACAATAAATTTATTTCAAGATATAAAATTTGTTCATTTTTTCTATAAAATCTAGTTAAATCTAAGAAAGCTCAAGAAAGTCAATCCACATACAGGTGTATGGTCCATAGATGGTTAGATGGGCCACGTCTGCTAGACGATCCGCAAAAGCCCAACACTAGCTAGCTCGCTTGCCTAGTAGTCCACTATGTTCATGTCGGTCTGATACGATGTGTTTGGTCATGCCTAGGCCTGTACTTAGTGTTGGCCTAGGCTTTGGTGGGGTGTTTGGATCGACATGAAGATGTCCTGACATTCCCATATATAAGTCGTCCGTCTCTCTGCTTCCACCATCCGACTCCTCATTCTCTTCTCTGACTGTCTCTCTCGAAAGTCTGAAAGTCTGAAACCCTAGTGGATTCTCCTCTCGGTGAAAGGTTGAGAAATAGAACCATCTGATTTGATTCGTTCCCAATAGCCATCAGATGGTCATCTTAGGGTGATCCTTTTGTCAACGGATGCTCCTATTACACTCGTAGTCTCTAGAGGATGAGAACCCACTATGTAGCATTTCGCTCACCACCCTCTCCGACTCTCCCGAAACTCTAGCCCATTTGTGGATTCGCCTCTCGACGGTCGTCGCCCTCTCTGGCTCTCCTCTCCCACCTCTTTAGAAAACCTAGCCCATATTCGTGGATTCACCTCTTGCCAGTCGCCACCCTCTCTGGCTCTCTTCTATCCCAAAACTCTAGCCCATTCGCGGATTTGCCTGTCATCGTTCGTCGAACGCGATCTCTCCAACTCTTTCTCCTATCTCTCCCAAAACCCTAGCCCCTATTCATAGATTCACCTCTCACGCGAAAGGGCCTCTAGCCGAGTTATTTAGATGGTCTGAGTAGCACTCCTCAGGTCCTGAGTTCGACTCCCTGTTGAGCGAATTTCAGGTTGTGGTTAAAAAAACCCCTCGTCTGTCCCACGCCAAAGCATAGGTCTAAGGCTCAGCCCCGATCGCGGTCGTTCTCGCATGGTCTTTGATGTCGCTGTGTATGGGTGGGGTAGAGGTCGGGGGTAGAGGTTCGAGTTTTTTAGATTCGCCTCTCACCCTCTTGCCTTCTCCCTCCCCAACAATGGTGAGCGACACTCCACGACTCTTGATCTCATCATCCTCTCCATATCTCCCTTCCTATCCAGTCGTCCTCGCAAGCATCGACCTCTGTTTCTTGTCCTCGACTATTGTATAGGAACTAGGGGATCATGAAACGACTTCGAAAAGACCTACGAAGCAAATTGAGCTTGGAAGAGGGCAAGATACAAATCGTGAAAAAGGTAAGCTCTGGACACTTAGTCAATTGTTTTGGGTACTAATCATATTTGTCTAAGTGCTAGGAACTTTATGAAGTCAAACCAAACAGAGCAAAAGAGATTAAGATTGAAAAAGGAGAAAGCAGACTGGTCTGTGTAGCACCAGACGGTCCGGTGCACGGTCCGCCGAACAGCCAGCTCTCGGGAAAATCAGCCTCTTCTAGCTATAATTCACCGGATCGTCCGCGCGGTGTGCCGAACCGTTCGGTGTGCCAGCTAGCCAACGGCTAGTGCCCACGTCGGCCTCGAGCCAGCGGTCAAATGGTGCACCGGACGGTCCGGTGCCACCCACCGGGCAGTATGGTGCCACCCACCAGGCAAGCAGAAAGTAGCCAATTAGGGGATTCTTTGTCGTTACATTGTTCACTGTCTGGTGTGCACCGGACAGTCTGGTGCACCCGCGGATAGAAGACAACCAGAGCTTGCCAAATGGAGCTCCAACGGCTCCTAGGTCCCTTGGGGCTATAAAAGGGACCCCTAGGCGCATGGAGCAAAAAACCAAGCATCCTTTGAACATCCTACAACACCGAGACACTGCGACCACACTTTTGCTTTGATAGATTAAGATCCGAGCACGTGTTTTGAGTTGTAACTCTGCTGTGTTGTCTCATGTGCTCTTCTCTTGACTTGTGTGTGTGTTGTTGTGATTCGTCTCTTGTGTGTGTCTCTACTCCCCCATACTCTTGTGGTTTATTTGATATCGATTGTGTAAGGCGTGAGCGACTTCAAAGTGTAGAGATTCCTCACAATGGGAAAAACTTGAGTAAGAAAGAGAACTGTGGTACTCAAGTTGATCATTAGATCACTTAAGAGGGGTTGAGTGCAACCCTCATCAATTGGGACACCACAACGTGGGATAGGCGAGCATTTTATGCTTGACCAAATCATGGGATAAAAATCGTCGTGTCACTTGTCTACTTGACTTTATTGCGATTCTATTCTTTCTAGCACTTTACTTTACTTATAATATTGCTCTAAGTTTAATACTCATCTTATGAGAGCAATCGAGTGAAGAAGTCCTCTTCTCTCACACTCTTCATTCGAACTTGGTTTTTGATCTCACTAATTCATTCTAGACCAAGTTTGTTTTGTTGAGCTGTTTTTATAGGATCACCTATTCACCCCCCTCTAGGTGCTCTCACCATGTTTACGTTGCTCATTCTTCTATTGGCACTAACCATCTTTTGTGGTATATCAAGTTATACCAAGGGAGAAAGTCAAACATTTGCCAATCTCAATCTCTTCTTTAGTTTAGTTTTGATGGTAGTGTCTGTCATTAGGATTATAGTGTCGATGTAGCTCGTACTAATCTATATCATCGCTAAACTAGATCTCCCTCATTGTCTTGATTAATCTGAAGCTTTTGAAGAGTACATGAAGGTTGCTCATAATCCTAGAAACTCTATTATTTCTAACGAAACCATCACTAGAGATTTCACCAAGTACTTTATTGCTTCTACTATTAAGCTTGTTGATTCTTTGGCTGATATTTCTTTTGACTCTCTTACTTTTGATATATGGACTAGCAATGCTAAGAAGGATTATCTTATTACGGTTTCTCATTATGTTAATCTTTACTGTCGATTAGAGAAGATGATCAATGGGTTTAAGCTGATTGATGGGTTTCATAGTGGTCTGAACATTGCTGATCGTGTTTCTATTTTGCTAGATGAGTATGGTTTAATGGCTAAGGTTTCTTCTATTACTTTTGGCACTTCTATTGATACCAATGCTGTCGGCGTTTCGACCCCGGGGGGTCCCTGGACCGACGAGTAAATTGTCGTCGCGTGCCCCAGCCCAGATGGGTCGGCGCGAGACGGAGCACGAAGGGGGGAAAAAGGAGACAGGCGTAAAGGGGAAACCCGCGGCCTTTGTGTTTGTCCTGCGCCCAGGTCGGGTGCGCTTGCAGTAGGGGGTTACAAGCGTCCGCGTGGGAGGGAGCGAGAGGCCTGCACGCGCCGTCCCGTCCTCCCCGTGCGGCCAACCCTCCCGTACGAGTGCCCTGGGCCTTCCTTTTATAGGCGTAAGGAGAGGGCCCAGGTGTACAATAGGAGATGTAGCAGTGTGCTAATGTGTCTAGCAGAGAGGAGCTAGTGCCCTAAGTACATGCCGTCGTGGCAGCCGGAGAGGTTTTGGCGCCATGTTCATGTGATGTCGTGGCCGTCGGAGGAGCACTGGAGCCTTGCGGAAGGACAACTGTCGGGGTTGTTGAGTCCTTGCTGACGTCTCCTTGCTTCCATAAGGGGCTGAGAGTCGCCGTCGTCATGGAGCACGCGGGGCGCCATCATTATTTGTTTACCGGGGCGAGCCAGATGGGACGCCGGTCTTGTTCCCCGTAGCTTGAGCTAGCTAGGGGTAGGATAATGATGGCCCCTCCTGTGACGTGGTCGGTCCGAGCCCTGGGTCGGGCGAGGCGGAGGCTCCTCCGAGGTCGAGGTCGAGTCAGTCTTCCGAGGTCGAGGTCGAGTCCGAGCCCCGGGTCGGGCGAGGCGGAGACCATTGTCTGAGGCCAAAGCTGAGTCCGAGCCCTGGGGTCGGGCGAGGCGGAGTTCGTCGTCTTCCGGGGCCGAGGCCGAGTCCGAGCCCTAGGGTCGGGCGAGGCGGAGTTCGTCGTCTTCCGGGACCGAGGCCGAGTCCGAGCCCTGGGGTCGGGCGAGGCGGAGTTCGTCCTCTTCCGGGGCTGAGGCCGAGTCCGAGCCCTGGGGTCGGGCGAGGCGGAGTTCGTCGTCTTCCGGGGCCGAGGCCGAGTCCGAGCCTTGGGGTCGGGCGAGGCAGAGCTTCCTATGGCGCCCGAAGCCGGACTTGGCTGCTGTCAGCCTCTCTCTATCGAGTGGCACAGCAGTCGGAGTGGCGCAGGCGACGCTGTCTTCTTGTCAGGCCGGTCAGTGGAGCGGCGAAGTGACTGCGGTCACTTCGGTTCTGTCGACTGAAGGGCGCGCGACAGGATAAGTTGTCAGGCCATCCTTGCATTAAATGCTCCTGTGATACGGTCGGTTGGTGTGGCGATCCAGCCAAGGTCGCTTCTCAACGAAGACTGGGCCTCGGGCGAGCCGAAGGTGTGTCTGTTGCTTGAGGGGGCCTCGGGCGAGACGTGAATCCTCCGGGGTCGGCTGCCCTTGTCCGAGGCTGGGCTCGGGCGAGGCGAGATCGGGTCCCTTGAGTGGATCGAGCCTTGACTTAATCGCACCCATCAGGCCTTTGCAGCTTTGTGCTGATGGGGGTTACCAGCTGAGATTAGGAGTCTTGGGGGTACCCCTAATTATGGTCCCCGACAGTAGCCCCCGAGCCTCAAAGGGAGTGTTAATACTCGCTTGGAGGCTTTTGTCGCACTTTTTTTGCAAGGGGACCGACCTTTCTCGGTTGCGTTTCGTTCCAGTGGGTGCGCGCGAGCGCACCCGCCGGGTGTAGCCCCTGAGGCCTCGGAGGAGTGGTTTGACTCCTCCGAGGTCTTAGTGCGTTTCGTGATGCTTCGGGCGGTCTGGTTGTTCCCTAATGCGAACTGGCCGTAGCCCGGGTGCACAATCGAGTCCCAAGTTCTCGGGCAGGTATGTTGACGTTGTCAACGGTTTGGTCGGAGCCGGGTTTGCGAGAGCAGCCCCCGAGCCTCCGCACAGAGCGAGAGGACGGTCAAGGACAGACTCGACTTTTTTACATACGCCCCTGCGTCGCCTTTCCGCAAGGAGGAGGGGGGAAAGCGCCATGTTGCCCTTGGAGGGCGCCGAACATGGTGTCTCCAGTGAGTTGCTAACGGGTAATCCGAGTGGACGCCCGTGCCCCATTCGTTAGGGGTCGGCTAGTGGCCCGGAGGCGCGCTCCAAAAGTACATGCGGGTGATTTGCCGGACCCGGTCCCCCTTTTGACGGGGTCCGAGGGCTCGATGCCTCCCTCTGATGGGATTCCGTTACAAGATCGCTCCCGTTGATCTTGGAAATGTCCTAGGGTACCTCGGGAGCGTAGCCCGAGCCTTGGTTATGTATCGAACGTACCCAGGGTCATCCCTCGCTCTACGTCTGAGGCGGTTGTCGAACCCTTCGGGGGCCAGCCTACGAACCCCTGATCAGTAGTGGGCGCGGAGCCCGAGTGGCCTGAGGCGGCCGTTGAACCCTTCCGAGGGGCCGGCCTTCGAACCTCTGACCAGTAGTGGGCGCGGAGCCCAAGTGCTCTGAGGCGGCTGTTGAACCCTTTCGAGGGGCCGGCCTTCGAACCTCTAATCAGTAGGGGGGCTCGGGGCCCGCTTCCTTCGCGGAGAAGGATCCCTTTCGGAATATCCCCTTTCCCGGTCCCTGTTGTAAGAGAGAGAAAGAGGAAGAGGAAAAGAGTACGAAATCGAACGACGTGGCGCACCTTTTTTGACGTGGTCATTATGGCGGAAGCGAAGCGTCGCCTGCTTCTCTTGCCAAAGGTGCCGCCTGTCCTGCCACAGAGTTAATGCGACGGGACGAGTGGTTCACGGGGCAGCCGTTGCGCGTGCGCGAGCCGTTCGAGGAATGGGCGTCTCGCTTTGAGTTTTGAATCTCGCGGCGGGTTCGGGCGAAGTGTTGAACGGGTCTCGCCTGGGCCTTTATATATTCGGGAGAGGAACTGGTGACGGTTTTTTACTCTGCTACTCGCCTCCCTCTTAGGTTTTCGCAACCCGAGGGAATAGCCAGAGAAAGGAAACCGCTCACCCAGTCCTTTCCGCCGCCACCTCTTCTGCTTGGTGATGGCCGATCGGGTGACCATTGTTCCGCCGCACGACCCGTGGCCTTTCTCCACCGTCACGGCGGATGACCTGGAGGCCCTTGTTGCTGAGGGTTTGCTTCGCCCTCTCTCCGGTGACTCGCAGCCGGAGTGGATGGCCCCTCCGAGCGGAGCTGCCCCGTCCCCGCCGCCGGGGTATGTCGTGAGCTTCGTCTCCTTTCACGAGCGGGGGTTCAGAGTGCCGGCAAGCCGTTTTATGCGGCCGATTCTGCATGTCTACGGGGTGGAGCTGCACAACCTCAGTCCCAACTCCATCTCGCAAGCCGCCATCTTCGCGGCGGTTTGTGAAGGATACTTGGGGATTGACCCTCACTGGGACCTGTGGACCCATCTCTTCTCCGCGGAGCTTTTTGCCTCGCCGACGGAGGAGAGAAGGGTCCGCATGGCAGTGCGGGCTGGTGGCTGCATCCTCCAGTTGAGGCAGGCGCGGGCGCCGCAGTACATCCCTGTCGTCCTCGCGTCTTCGAATAAAGGGTGGCAGCGCCGGTGGTTCTATCTCCGAAATGACGACGTGAGGCTCCCGTCGTTTTCTTAGCGAGTGGTGACCGCCGCCGCCGATAACTGGCGTTACGGGACCCTGCGCGACAGATAGAAGAATCTCCAGCCCCTTTTGAAGGCCCTGGAGGAGCTGCGGAAAGGAGGGCTGTAGCATCCCAAAAATCCTAATCTAGGTTTGAAACCCTAATCCACCTTTTACCCCTCCCTCCATCCTCTAATTCTAAAGTCCTCCACTAAATTTTCCTTCATCATATGCATACATTTTGTTTGATCACAAAGCACCTCACTTAGATTCTATTTTCTAAACACTTAGAGTATCTACAAAATAATTTGTTCAAAAGAAAAAGATGCAAAATGGGAAATAGGAATTAGAAAGTAAAAAGAAAAAGAGAAAAGCCTTCTCCTCCCCCTGCTGGGCAGACTCCCGGCCCAAACCCGCGACTCCCCCCCCTCTCGCGCCCGCGCTCCTCCTCTCTCGGCCCACTCCGGGCCTGCCTCCGCGCGCGCGCCAGCCCGCTCCGCACTCCCTCTCTCTCTCGCTGACAAGCCAACCCCACCCGCCAGTCGCTCTCTCTCGCGCGCTCACTCCCGCTGGCAGACCGGCCCCACCGGTCAGCCGCTTCGTCGTCCGTCCGCCGTCCCCTCGCCGAGGTCACCTCCGGCCGTCGCCTCCGTCCTCCCCTCTGCCATCCTGCCACACAGGAAAGTTTGGCACCGCTCCGTCCTCCTCCCCTTGACCAAGCGTCCTCGCCGGTACCGCCCCGCCGTAGCGTCCCCTCGGCGGCACTGTGCGCCATTTATGGCGGCACCGGGAAGCTCGCCGGAGTCAGGGAGCTCCACCGCTCCCCTTGCCCCCGCGCGCCTATAAAAAGCTCGCCCCGAGCTCCTTCTTCCTCGCACCGGCCTCGACCGCTACCCTCCTCCCCTCGCCCGAGCCCAATTCGTGAAGCGCCGCCGTCTTCCCCCTCTCCGGTGAGTTACTCCCCCTCTTCTCTCTCCCTCTCTGTTGACCCAGCGAGCGATTAAGTTAGCCTAGCAGCTTCCTCACTTCGCCGCAAACTCAAAACACTACCTCCCCGCCCCAAACCCTCGCCCAAAGACCACCGGCGGCGATCCCCGCCGCGGAGCTCCGCCACCTCCCCGCGGACAGCCCCCTCCTGTCCCCCTCTAGCCAAATTGAGCCCACCTTCAGGCTCGCCAGCCCCTCCCCGTGCTAAGACACCTACGCATTGTCCACGAATTGGGCCACCGGCGGCGAACCGCCGCCGAGCCTACCGGCGGCCGAGTCCTCCCTGTGGACGGCCGGTTCATCCCCCCCCGTCAACCGTAACGCCGTCCCTTTCCCCTCTCTCGCTGGCAAGTGGGCCCCATGCGACGCCGTCACCGTCGCGGCCGCGCCGTTCTCCCCCCCTCGCTCGTGGGCCGCCGCTGGGCCGAAAGCGCCTCAGCGCGCGCTCGCGCCCGGGGTGGGCCAAAAATCATGCCCCCGGCCCACCTGAGGAGAAATTCCTTTTCTTTTTCCTTTTCCTTCCCTTTTCCCATTTAATTAGTATTCTTCAATATTTTATGCACCAAAAATTATCCAAATAATTTCTAAAGGTCTCATACAACAATGATGTTAGAAAATGACACACTATAATCTGTAAATCCCTGTTGATGTATTGTTTTATTGCCTCTTTTCCTAGAAGAAGCAGGGATCGTTGATCCGGAACCCGTAGCCCCGGAAGAGGGACCAGAGCCCGAACTTCCGGAAGTAGGTCTTCTGTGCCAGGAAAGCTTCGACGAAGGCAAGTCCATCCTTCCCTTGATGCATAAATTACCTATTCTCTCTACCACTGCCTAGGCCGGGATCACGGGGGAATATTGCATTGGGAGTGAGAGATGGCCCGCATTAACATATACTTTCTGGATACGTAATGTGGTTTGGAAAGAAGGGCAATGTGTTTCCCCTAATAAAGTCTCTTCTTGAAAAGTTTTGCGATGAAGGGTACTCACCCTCATCACCCTGGGAGTGGGATGATCAGGGACTCCCTGGTTTAGGGGAGGGCCTAAGGTGTTGGCTCAGCTGGTTTAGGCATGAGCAGAAGGATTGTCCCCTCATATAAGGACCGGCTTGTCATTTTCACTACCTGTACTCCTTTATCGTACAACCACTCGAGACTGTGTGGGCAGTCACTCAATCCGAACTCGTGCGGTCCAACCCCAGGGTTAAGAAGGCTGGGGAGCACCGGGAGGATAAGGAAGGGGAAAGTTTTGTCCGGTTTGGGCATGGTGGTGGCCTGACTCCTTCCGGATAACCGTTAAGGTTAGGATGCACGAGTAAGGAAAGAGATCCGGCATTCGGGTCTCGCGACGGTGAGATCGCAGAAACCGGGCTAGTGGGTAAAGTGTACCCCTCTGCGCAGAGTTGAAACCTATTCGAATAGTCCGTGTCCACTGGTATGGATGAGTCTGGTATGGTATGGCAATTAGAGCTTTTTCTCTAAGTTTCTTAACAAGGAAAAGGTGTGTTTAAATGGGTTTTGAAAAAGAAAATAAAGCCACGGGAGCGGGAAGCTCAGTGGTGGTTGAGTTTTTGGTTACTTGTAATACCATGGGAAAACCTTCAAGCAACTGCCTCTCTCTAAGAAAATGATGAGTGACTGCAACTCCACCAAATTGAGCATGTACATCATAGGTCTCTTTCTCTCTACGGGAGCGGGGTGGGCTTGCGGAATACCTAGTGTATTCACCCAGATTTATTTATGTTTTTCAGCAGCCGAGGACTTCTTTTCTGCTATGCTTGATTAAGAGGGCTGTGTCTGCACCCAGTTCTGCCTGTGGCTTGGGCTAGTGTATTTTCCTACTGCGCTTCTCTATTTGGCTCTCTCGAGCTTGTACCCCGGTATTGTAATAAGTTTATCTAAACTCTGTACTATTTGAAGTAAGGAATGTGTTTACTAGCCTCCTGGGACTAGTAATTGTTTCACATTTGGGTCCCAAAGGATCGGGACGCTTCAGGTGGTATCAAAGCCCATAGGACTGGCCGTAGGTCGCAGCCCTGACCCTAAAACTTACCTTAGAAGGAAAATACCCCTTACCTCAAGAAAAGTTTTCTCTTCCCTTTCCCGGTTTTAACAAGACCCTTCTTTTCCTATTCCAGATGGAAGACTCTCTGGCCATTAAGTCATCCTACTGCTCAGAAGTGGAAGGGTTCCCACGCCTCTTGCGAAGCTGTGCGCTCCGCATGGGAATCCGCAAGAAGCTGGAATACGTCTGGACGGAGCATTTCGAGGGCGGAATGATAAGATGCTTTATGGCAGTCTACCTGGGGGAAAGCCAAAGCTATCCAAACCAACGCTCCTTCCAAGTCACTTTTACCGGAGTCCATTTTCTAGATGCTTGCCAAAATGTCGCCCGAAAAGCCCTCCGACAGCTATGTCAGAACTACAACAAAGTAATCATTGAAACCCCCTTCGCTACTTTCCACCCAGCAACAAGAATATCCCCACCTGGAGGAAAAGACTTCAGGCCCTATCAGGAGGAGATCCTATTGAGAATGATCCCACCATTGTCTACATGGCTGGATACCTTCATACCCTTGATAACCAATATGATGACCTCGCCCTCCACTGCACCTCCCTAACCTCCCGGGTGGAAAGCCTGGAGCAGAAAGTCAGGGAACTTTCAGAAGAAAAAGCGTCCCTCCAAGAGAGCCTCTCGTTAGCTGAAGGCGAAGAGACCAACACCCGTGAAGCTTACCGCACCCTCAAAATGGACTACGACAAGGTACTGAAGAAGCTCGCCCCCGCAAGGAAAATCCGCAAGAAGACCAGAAGCCAAGGATGCCAGACTGAGCAGCAGGAAGAGAACCCTCCCAGAAACCAGTCCGACACCGAGGACATGTCCCTGGCCAGCCTTGATGACCTTCTCAAGGAATTTGGGGACACTTTAGAGAAAGAGTTCGGGGGTACCTTAGGTAGCACTCGTGTGTGATAAGCTTGTGGTAATGGTATGCTATGTAATGTAATGGCTTGATGTAATGAATAAAATAACTAGTTAAAAAAAATGGCATGTGCATAATAGCGACTCTCTTCCCATGGCAGATGGCTTCGGATAGAACCACGCCTACCGCCTCTGGGATTGGAGCAAGACTTCCTCTAGGAGCTGAGGGAGAGGCTGGCGGAGAAGGGGGTGAGACCCACCTCCCCGCACCTCCAGAACTACCACTAGACCTAGCCCAAATTCTGGCCAATCAAACCAGACTCATTGAAGTCCTCACTCGAAGTCTGGAGAACCAGCGCCCAGGCGGTGAAAGGCCCCAGGACAGGATGGGAGAATTCCTGAGACTGAAGCCGCCCACGTTCGCGGGGTCCAGCAATCCCCTCGATGCAGATGACTGGCTTCGCACAATCAAGAGGAAGTTGGAAGCCATCGCTTGTCCTGAGAATCAGCGTATTCAGCTGGCAGCTCATCATCTTTCAGGAATGGCTTTAGCATGGTGGGACACTTTCAGTGAAGCCATCAGAGACGCCACATGGGCAGAATTTGAAGCAGCCTTCCGTGAGCACCACGTACCCCAGGGGATAGTTCAACTCAAGGAGGATGAGTTCCGAGAGCTAACTCAAGGCGGGAGGACAATCAGTGAGTATGTGCACAAGTTCACAGAGCTGGCCCGCTACGCTCCCGAGGATGTCAGCACCGAGGCCAGAAAGATGGCTCGTTTTCTGAGAGGGTTAAGACCCGAGCTTAAGACCATCCTCGCCAGCCAGGACTTCCACAGCTTCTCTCACCTTTCCAACAAAGCTATTCAAGTGGAAAGAGCAAAAGAGGAAGAAAAAGGGCACATCAAGAGAAAGTTCCAGGTCCTCCGAGCACAACAGCAAGAACGTCACCAGAGAGCTCGACCCTTTGGGCTCCCACCCAGAGGTCCAAGCTTCCATAAACAATCTGGACCCTCTCCATCGCGCTACAGTCAGCAGAGTCAGAGCTCCCATCAGGCACCCTCCGTTGCAAGCAACCAGCCGCCAGCAAACGCCTGTTGGCACTGCGGGGACCCCAGTCACTTCAAGAACAACTGCCCCCAGTTGAAGGCACCAGGACCAACCTACTCCAACTCGGTGAATGGCCCCAAGATTCCATCAGCACCTACCCCCAAGGCGTTTCCTTCCAGCAGCCAGCAGAGCAGGGCTCAGTACCAGGGCAGGGCCCGGGTCAACCACGTCGACGCTCAGGAAGCCCAGCAAGCCCCGGGAGTAGTGCTCGGTGAGTTCCTCGTTGAATTTACTCCCGCTTCTGTGCTTTTTGATTCAGGAGCATCCCATTCATTTATAGCCGCTAAGTTTGTGGAAAAGCATGGCATACCCTCTACACCTCTAGCTATCCCTTTGGTCACCCGAACCCCGGGATCAGACCTCCTGTGCAAACTCAGGTGTTCCCAGGTCAGAATTCTTTTAAGTGGGGTAGTGTTCCTGGCAGACTTAACCATCTTGCCATCCCAAGGAATTGATGTAATCCTAGGAATGGATTGGCTAGCTAAGCACAAGGGTGTTATCAGCTGCGCAAGCAAGACTGTTCTTCTCATAGATCACCAAGGAAAGGCAGTTTCCTGTCAAGCCCAACCGCCCGCAAATGACCCAATGATATTTAATCTGGCAGTAGAAAGCATGTCTGTAATCAAGGAATTTGAAGATGTATTTCCAGAAGAGTTGCCCGGGATGCCACCAGAAAGAGAAGTAGAGTTCTATATAGATCTCATTCCCGGCACCGCACCCATCGCAAAGAGACCATACCGCATGGCATCCCACGGAAGATAGTATCAGATAGAGGAACACAGTTCACTTCAAAATTTTGGAAGGGCCTCCAGCAAGCAATGGGCACCAAGCTAGATTTCAGCACTGCTTATCACCCCCAGTCAGATGGTCAAACAGAAAGAGTCAACAAGGTCCTTGAAGATTTACTCAGAGCCTGCGTATTAGCCTTCGACAGAGATTGGGAGTCTAGTTTGCCGTACGCCGAATTCTCATACAACAACAGCCATCAGGCCAGCATCAAAATGTCACCGTTCGAAGCACTGTATGGAAGAAAATGCTAGACTCCCCTAATGTGGTCCAATGTAGGGGAAAGAACACTAGAAGGACCCGACTTTGTTAAAGAAGCCGAAGAAAAAGTTGCTTTGATCCGCAGAAGGTTACTTGAAGCTCAGAGTCGACAGAAGAGTTACGCAGACAATAGGCAAAGGGAACTCAGATTTGAGGAAGGAGATTTTGTTTATCTCAAGGTTTCCCCAATGCGTGGTGTCAAAAGGTTCCAGATGAAAGGAAAGCTAGCACCCCGTTTCGTCGGTCCTTACCCTGTCATTTCCCGAATAGGACCCGTGGCATACCGTCTTGAGCTACCAGAATCCATGTCAGATATTCACAATGTGTTCCATGTGTCTCAACTCCGCAAATGCCTAGAAGTACCAGAAACCCGTATCGAGGCAGAAGCAATTCAGATTCAAAAAGATCTCCAGTACCGGGAAAAGCCAGAAAAGATTCTCGACTCAGCAGTCAGAAGGACCCGCAATTCAGAGGTGAAGCTCTGTAAGGTTCAGTGGAGCAGAGATGGAGAAGAGGAAGCCACCTGGGAAAGTGAGGACTCTCTGAGGAAGGAATACCCTTACCTTTTCTCAAGCCCCGTCAGAATCTCGAGGGCGAGATTCCTTTAAGTGGGGTAGGTTTGTAGCATCCCAAAAATCCTAATCTAGGTTTGAAACCCTAATCCACCTTTTACCCCTCCCTCCATCCTCTAATTCTAAAGTCCTCCACTAAATTTTCCTTCATCATATGCATACATTTTGTTTGATCACAAAGCACCTCACTTAGATTCTATTTTCTAAACACTTAGAGTATCTACAAAATAATTTGTTCAAAAGAAAAAGATGCAAAATGGGAAATAGGAATTAGAAAGTAAAAAGAAAAAGAGAAAAGCCTTCTCCTCCCCCTGCTGGGCCGACTCCCGGCCCAAACCCGCGACTCCCCCCCCCTCTCGCGCCCGCGCTCCTCCTCTCTCGGCCCACTCCCGGCCTGCCTCCGCGCGCGCGCCAGCCCGCTCTGCACTCCCTCTCTCTCTCGCTGACAAGCCAACCCCACCCGCCAGTCGCTCTCAATCGCGCGCTCACTCCCGCTGGCAGACCGGCCCCACCGGTCAGCCGCTTCGTCGTCCGTCCGCCGTCCCCTCGCCGAGGTCACCTCCGACCGTCGCCTCCGTCCTCCCCTCTGCCATCCTGCCACACAGGAAAGTTTGGCACCGCTCCGTCCTCCTCCCCTTGACCAAGCGTCCTCGCCGGTACCGCCCCGCCGTAGCGTCCCCTCGGCGGCGCTGTGCGCCATTTATGGCGGCACCGGGAAGCTCGCCGGAGTCAGGGAGCTCCACCGCTCCCCTTGCCCCCGCGCGCCTATAAAAAGCTCGCCCCGAGCTCCTTCTTCCTCGCACCGGCCTCGACCGCTACCCTCCTCCCCTCGCCCGAGCCCAATTCGTGAAGCGCCGCCGTCTTCCCCCTCTCCGGTGAGTTACTCCCCCTCTTCTCTCTCCCTCTCTGTTGACCCAGCGAGCGATTAAGTTAGCCTAGCAGCTTCCTCACTTCGCCGCAAACTCAAAACACTACCTCCCCGCCCCAAACCCTCGCCCAAAGACCACCGGCGGCGATCCCCGCCGCGGAGCTCCGCCACCTCCCCGCGGACAGCCCCCTCCTGTCCCCCTCTAGCCAAATTGAGCCCACCTTCAGGCTCGCCAGCCCCTCCCCGTGCTAAGACACCTACGCATTGTCCACGAACCGGGCCACCGGCGACGAACCGCCGCCGAGCCTACCGGCGGCCGAGTCCTCCCCGCGGACGGCCGGTTCATCCCCCCCGTCAACCGTAACGCCGTCCCTTTCCCCTCTCTCGCTGGCAAGTGGGCCCCATGCGACGCCGTCACCGTCGCGGCCGCGCCGTTCTCCCCCCCTCGCTCGTGGGCCGCCGCTGGGCCGAAAGCGCCTCAGCGCGCGCTCGCGCCCGGGGTGGGCCAAAAATCATGCCCCCGGCCCACCTGAGGAGAAATTCCTTTTCTTTTTCCTTTTCCTTCCCTTTTCCCATTTAATTAGTATTCTTCAATATTTTATGCACCAAAAATTATCCAAATAATTTCTAAAGGTCTCATACAACAATGATGTTAGAAAATGACACACTATAATCTGTAAATCCCTGTTGATGTATTGTTTTATTGCCTCTTTTCCTAGAAGAAGCAGGGATCGTTGATCCGGAACCCGTAGCCCCGGAAGAGGGACCAGAGCCCGAACTTCCGGAAGTAGGTCTTCTGTGCCAGGAAAGCTTCGACGAAGGCAAGTCCATCCTTCCCTTGATGCATAAATTACCTATTCTCTCTACCACTGCCTAGGTCGGGATCATGGGGGAATATTGCATTGGGAGTGAGAGATGGCCCGCATTAACATATACTTTCTGGATACGTAATGTGGTTTGGAAAGAAGGGCAATGTGTTTCCCCTAATAAAGTCTCTTCTTGAAAAGTTTTGCGATGAAGGGTACTCACCCTCATCACCCTGGGAGTGGGATGATCAGGGACTCCCTGGTTTAGGGGAGGGCCTAAGGTGTTGGCTCAGCTGGTTTAGGCGTGAGCAGAAGGATTGTCCCCTCATATAAGGACCGGCTTGTCATTTTCACTACCTGTACTCCTTTATCGTACAACCACTCGAGACTGTGTGGGCAGTCACTCAATCCGAACTCGTGCGGTCCAACCCCAGGGTTAAGAAGGCTGGGGAGCACCGGGAGGATAAGGAAGGGGAAAGTTTTGTCCGGTTTGGGCATGGTGGTGGCCTGACTCCTTCCGGATAACCGTTAAGGTTAGGATGCACGAGTAAGGAAAGAGATCCGGCATTCGGGTCTCGCGACGGTGAGATCGCAGAAACCGGGCTAGTGGGTAAAGTGTACCCCTCTGCGCAGAGTTGAAACCTATTCGAATAGTCCGTGTCCACTGGTATGGATGAGTCTGGTATGGTATGGCAATTAGAGCTTTTTCTCTAAGTTTCTTAACAAGGAAAAGGTGTGTTTAAATGGGTTTTGAAAAAGAAAATAAAGCCACGGGAGCGGGAAGCTCAGTGGTGGTTGAGTTTTTGGTTACTTGTAATACCATGGGAAAACCTTCAAGCAACTGCCTCTCTCTAAGAAAATGATGAGTGACTGCAACTCCACCAAATTGAGCATGTACATCATAGGTCTCTTTCTCTCTACGGGAGCGGGGTGGGCTTGCGGAATACCTAGTGTATTCACCCAGATTTATTTATGTTTTTCAGCAGCCGAGGACTTCTTTTCTGCTATGCTTGATTAAGAGGGCTGTGTTTGCACCCAGTTCTGCCCGTGGCTTGGGCTAGTGTATTTTCCTACTGCGCTTCTCTATTTGGCTCTCTCGAGCTTGTACCCCGGTATTGTAATAAGTTTATCTAAACTCTGTACTATTTGAAGTAAGGAATGTGTTTACTAGCCTCCTGGGACTAGTAATTGTTTCACATTTGGGTCCCAAAGGATCGGGACGCTTCAAGGGCTCACCGCTGCGGGGGTGGTTGCCGCCATTCATCGCCGGAGGGTGCTTCCCTTGACGGAGCGGCGGCTGCCACTTTGGGAGATGACGCCGGGGGCCGACTTGGAGGGTTTGCGGATGTCCTCGAATCCCCTTCCCGTCGACGACCTCCACAGGCGGGTAGCCGACACGTTGGGGAAGCCGGACGCCGGCGCCCTCTCCCAGCCCTTGATGCGTCCCGACCGCGGGTGTGTGTCCCTAGTGAGTGTCCGCTCCTTATTTCTTCTTGCGTCGGATTGCCCTTGGTTCTCACAGCCGAGACTTTTCGTCTGTCTCCAGGAGGTAGGGCATCACAAGCCTTCCCTGCCACCGGTCCCGGAGGACACGATGGTCCGAGCTGCGCGGAGGGTTGCCACGGAGAAGAGGAAGGAGAAGAAGGACGCGAAGAAGGCTCGGGCCCGCGAGCGGACGTGGGCTCGGGACGCCTTGGAAAGGCTCCGTCGTCGGCAGGAGAGGGATGGGCTCCTGAGGGAGCCGTCGCCGGAGACGCCTGACGACGACGACGATGAAGACGATGATGAAGACGACGATATGGCTGCCCACCTTGGCCTCAGCCCGGATCTTAGGCTGGGCCAGGGGTTGTCAAGCCAGCCCCCAAGCGGGCTGGTGCCGTCGGTATCGGGGGCCGGGACATCGGGGTCCCGGTCCGAAGAGCGGGGGCAGACCGAGGGGGTACTTGACCCCTTGGCCGAGGTAGTTGAGGTGACCCCGCAGAGTCAGGCCGAGCTGCCTGTTCCCTGAGAACCGTCGCCCGTGCCGACTGCGCAGGAGGGCGATCCTCGGGTCGTCGTGGCTGCTTCTGGGCAGTCCGTCCCTCGGGTGCCTCGGGCGCCCAAGGCGAGGACGGTACCGAGGCCGGCAGCGGGGCATACCTTGGTGGTACCCTCGGGGATCGAGGTTCGAGAGACCTCCCCACAGGCACGATTGATCATGGCTCAGAGTGGGTAAGTATCTTAGGATATCTTCGTCCTGGCTCCTCCTTCGTATGTCCCGATCCTGATTTTCCTTTTCTCCTTAGCAAGCGGAGGCACGGTTCGACCGGTCTGGCTCCCCGGAAGGTCCTCAAGACGGCGTCAGCTTCTGCAGCTAGCGCCGCGCCGGGCCTCGCCGGCCAGCTGACCTCCTCGCAAGACGCCCCACAACGGGGGGCTCAGGCGGCACCAGTTTCCGTGGGGCGAGCTCCCAAGGCTGACTCCTCAGTCGAGGCGGCCATCGCGCTGGGGGAGGCTGCCGGCGCGGTCGTGGCCTCAGGCCCACCAGACATGCTGCCCGCGGTGGCGCCGGCTGCTGCCGAGGCCATTGCCGTTCTAGCCGTGGAGCCACCCATCATCGCCGATGCTGAGATGGCCGAGGCGTCGCTACTTGGTGCCTCAGAGGAGGGGGCGCGGGCCTGTGACCCGTCCAGTCGAGCGGCAGCCTTGTCCCTGCGCGGCGCAGTTCCGATGGGCGGCGCCAGTTGCTTCGGTTCCGGACTCGTGGGGCCTTGGATCCCCTCTTCGTTCTTGACGACGAGCGGGAGGAGCAGTCTTGGGACGGGCTTCGTGAGTGTGCCGAGGCAACGGTGGGGTCGCTCCGGTCGACCTTGGAGGTCCTTTGCAGGGACGTTCCCAAGATCCTCCAGGTAATGATTTTAGGCATACCTTTCACGTGATTAAGGCGTTCTTTGTGACGCCCCGCTTCCTTCCCTCAGGATCTGACGGATCTGAGCGCCGCCAAGTTGTCGTTCATCTGTCGCGAGGTCGATGTCTGGGGTTCGCTGTGGTCCCTGAGGACCACGCTTGCCAGGGCTACCGCGCGCCTCTCCCAACAGAGCGCCGAGGTGGCGGACCTTCGGTTGCTCTGTGTCGATCTAGGAGCAGAGGCAGCAGCGGTAGCAGTCGAAGCTTGACCAGGTCACCGGCGAGCGGGACCAATCTTGGAACCGGGCTATCGAGGCCGAAAGCGGGCTGAGGCTCTTGGAGTCCAGTTAGCCGAGGCGTCTGCTCGGGCCGGAACCCTTGCAGCAGACCTAGCCGTGGCCCAAGCCGCATCCTCGGAGCAGCGTGCCTGAGCCGAAGGTATGTCTTGACTGTTTTAAGATTTCGATTCGGCTTCGTTGCTCAACTCGTGTTTGAAGTCTTCCGCTTTGGCTGTTCGCAGAGCTCGAGTCTGCCCTTGATAAGTCCGCCAAGGCGCTTGCTCAGGCGGCCGAGCAGAGGGAGGCCGACCACGCGGCCATGTCCGAGGCCATCTCGGCCTTCTGCTGGGTCTTTGGCTTTGACGACGTCCCCTCGGGAAGCTCCCCTCAAAGTCGCCTGCAGGCCTTGGGTGACCATGCGCGTGGCAGACTCCGCGAGGCGCTGCATCACGGCATCAGGCGGGCCTTCGCCGTGCTCGCTTCCCACTATGACGTGGATCTGGAGCGGGTCAGCGAGGGGTATTGCCTCCCCGACGAAGATGAAGCCGCCCTGGCCGAAGTCCAGAGGCTCAACGCGGCCGCCGCGGGCCCAAGCGTGGTGCTGGCAACCACCTTCGAGGCAGAGATCCTCCCGCTTGCGTCGTCGTCCGAGGCCAAGGCGGATCTTGCCGAGGGTGGGGACGAAGCTGAGGGCGCGGCTCCTTCTCCGGGCGACGCCTGATTCTGCCGGAGCAGTTTTCTTTGAATGCATATGTGTCTTTTGCGGCCGCCGAGGCCCGAACACCTTATTATCGTAATATAAGGTTGTGTTTCTTTTCCTTCCGTTTTGCGTATCCGGACTCGTTCGTCAGTAGCAGGGTAGCTTGGCCAAGTAAGGGTCATTTTTCGTGGTAGGCGACGAGTGAGGTATCCGTATCCCAGAGGCGTAGGAGTCCCTCGGCTCGGTCGACCTTGCCACTTACATGCACCCTTATTCGTTTCTTGGGGTCCTATTACTGACATAGCCGGGAGACGCGAAAGCCTTTTTGATGGAAGACTTTTTTCGATGAAAATTTTGACGCAGAGGGGGGTTCCCCCCTTCTAGCCCCCAAGGGAGGGTCGGGCTTTGCCGAGGCAAGGCTGACCCTTCCTTTATGGTTAGACTTTGTGTGTGGACGAGGTGTACGAACGACTTGAAAGCATCTTAAGGGTAGAAGCGACGTAGTTGTCGGATGTTCCAAGCGTTGCTGTAGACCTCGCCTTGACTGTTAGCCAGCTTGTATGTCCCGGGCTTCAGAACCTTGGCGATGACGAACGGCCCTTCCCAGGGAGGCGTGAGCTTGTGCCGCCCTCGGGCGTCTTGTCGCAGCCGAAGCACCAAGTCGCCCACCTGGAGGTCTCGGGACCGAACCCCTCGGGCGTGGTAGCGTCGCAGGGACTGCTGATACCGCGCAGAGTGTAGTAAGGCCATGTCCCGAGCCTCCTCCAGCTGGTCCAGTGAGTCTTCTCGGTTTGTTCGATTGCTTTGGTCGTCGTAGGCCCTCGCCCTCGGGGAACCGTATTCTAAGTCTGTGGGCAAGATGGCCTCGGCCCCATAGACTAGAAAGAACAGTGTGAAGCCCGTGGCTCGGCTCGGCGTTGTCCTCAGACTCTAGACCACCGAGGGGAGCTCCTTCATGCATTGCTTGCCGAACTTGTTGAGGTCGTTGTAGATCCTCGGCTTGAGTCCTTGCAGAATCATGTTGTTGGCACGCTCTACTTGCCCATTCATCATGGGGTGAGCCACGACGGCCCAGTCCACCCGGATGTGGTGATCCTCGCAGAAGTCCAGGAACTTTCTGTCGGTGAACTGGGTGCCGTTGTCGGTGATGATGGAGTTCGGGACCCCAAAGCGATGGATGATGTTGGTAAAGAACGCCACCGCCTGTTCGGACCTGATGTTGTTTAGGGGTCGGACCTCGATCCACTTGGAGAATTTGTCGATAGCGACCAGCAGGTGTGTGTAGCCCCCGGGTACCTTCTGCAAGGGACCGACGAGGTCCAGACCCCACACAGCAAACGACTAGGTGATGGGTATCGTCTGCAGAGCCTGAGCGGGCAGGTGGGTCTGCCTCGCGTAGAATTGGCACCCTTGGCAGGTGCGGGCAATTCTAGTTGCGTCGGCCACCGCAGTCGGCCAGTAGAAACCTTGTCGGAAGGCGTTTCCAACAAGGGCCTGAGGCGCTGCGTGGTGACCGCAAGCCCCCGGGTGTATTTCTTGTAAAAGCTCCTGGCCTTCGGTGATGTATATGCATCGCTGGAGGATACCTGAGAGGCTGCGGTGGTAGAGCTCCTTCTCGTCCCCCAGCAAGACGAACGACTTGGCACGTCGCGCCAGTCGCCGAGCTTCAGCTCGGTCGAGGGGCAGCTCTCCTCGGTGGAGATATTACAGGTATGGGGTCTACCAGTTTCGATTAGGCGTGACCCCACTCCGCTCTTCCTCGACATGCAGTGCCTCACCCTCGGGGGCTGAGGGTGCCTCGGGCTGAGCCAAGGGTGCCTCGAGCCGAGCCGAGGGTGCCTCGGGCCGAGCCGAGGGTGCCTCGGGCCGAGCCGAGGCCTTCTCGGGCTCGGGCGTGTCGTCGGTCTTGACTGATGGTTGATGTAGGTCTCGGGAGAAGACGTACGGGGGAACCGTTGTTCGCCCCGAGGCTATCTTAGCCAGCTCGTCCGCAGTCTCGTTGTATCGTCGGGCGACGTGGTTGAGCTCGAGCCCGTAGAACTTGTCTTCCAGGCGTCGAACCTCGTCGCAGTAGGCTTCCATCTTCGGATCGCGGCAGTGGGAGTTCTTCATGACTTGGTCGATGACAAGCTGCGAGTCACCGCGAGCGTCGAGGCGTCGGACCCCTAGCTCGATGGCGATGTGCAACCCGTTAACCAGAGCCTCGTACTCGGCCACGTTGTTGGACGCCGGGAAATGGAGGCGCAGCACGTAGCCGAGGTGTTTCCCGAGGGGTGAGATGAAGAGCAGGCCCGTGCCCGCTCCTGTTTTCATCAGCGACCCGTCGAAAAACATGGTCCAGAGTTCTGGTTGGATCGAAGCCGCTGGAAGCTGGGTGTCGACCCATTCAGCCACAAAGTCTGCCAAGACTTGGGACTTGATGGCCTTCCGAGGGGCGAACGAGATTGTCTCGCCCATGATTTCCACCGCCCACTTTGCAATCCTACCCGAGGCCTCTCGGCACTGGATGATCTCCCCTAGGGGGAAGGATGACACCACAGTCACCGGATGAGACTCGAAGTAGTGTCGCAACTTCCACCGCGTCAGGATCACCACGTACAATAGCTTCTGAATTTGTGGGTAGCGGATCTTGGTCTCGGACAATACCTAACTGATGAAGTAGACCGGCCTCTGGAGGGGCAATGCATGCCCTTCTTCTTGTCTCTCAACCACGATCGCGGCGCTGACCACCTGAGTGGTAGCGGTGACGTAGATCAAGAGGGCTTCTCCGGCAGCGGGGGGCACCAAGATGGGCGCGTTCGTGAGGAGCGTCTTCAGGTTCCCGAGGGCTTCCTCGGCCTCAGGGGTCCAAGTGAAGCACTCGGCCTTTCTTAAGAGGCGGTACAGGGGTAGGCCTCTTTCGCCGAGGCGCGAGATGAAGCGGCTCAGAGCCGCAAGGCATCCCATGACCCTCTGTACGCATTTCAAGTCCTTGATGGGCCCCATGTTGGTGATGGCCGCGATTTTCTCCGGGTTGGCCTCAATGCCCCGCTCGGAGACGATGATCCCCAAGAGCATGCCTCGGGGTACTCCGAAGACACACTTCTCGGGATTGAGTTTTACGCCTTTCGCCTTGAGACACCGGAATGTCGTTTCAAGGTCAGAAAGGAGGTCGGAGGCTTTCCTCGTCTTGACTACGATGTCATCAACGTAAGCCTCGACCGTTCGACCGATGTGTTGGCCGAACACGTGGTTCATGCACCTTTGGTATGTCGCACCCGCATTCCTTAAACCAAACGGCATAGTAACGTAGCAGTACATGCCGAAAGGTGTGATGAAAGAAGTCGCGAGCTGGTCGGACTCTTTCATCTTGATTTGGTGATACCCTAAGTAGGCATCGAGGAAAGACAGGGTTTTGCACCCAGCAGTGGAATCCACAATTTGATCGATGCGAGGCAGAGGATAGGGAACTTTCGGACATGCTTTGTTCAGACCAGTGTAGTCTACACACATCCGCCATTTCCCTCCTTTCTTTCTCACAAGCACAAGGTTGGCAAGCCATTCGGGATGGAATACCTCTTTGATGAACCCTGCTGCCATCAGCTTGTGGATCTCCTCGCCTATGGCTCTGCTCTTTTCTTCGTCGAATCGGCGCAGAGGCTGCTTCACGGGTCGGGCTCCAGCTCGGATATCCAGTGAGTGCTCGGCGACCTCCCTCGGTATACCAGGCATGTCCAAGGGACTCCACGCAAAGATTTCGGCTTGCGCGGAGAAAGTCGACGAGCACCGCTTCCTATTTGGGGTCGAGCTCGGAGCCGATCCGGATCTGCTTGGAGGCGTCGTTGCTGGGGTCGAGAGGGACGGATTTGACCGTCTCTGCTGGCTCGAAATTGTCGGCATGGCGCTTCATGTCTGGCGCCTCCTTGGAGAGGCCCTCCAGGTCAGCGATGAGGGCCTCGGATTCGGCGAGGGCCTCGGCGTACTCCACGCACTCCACGTCGCATTCGTACGCGTGCCGGTACATGGGGCCGACGGTGATGACCCCGTTGGGGCCCGGCATCTTGAGCTTGAGGTAGGTGTAGTTGGGGACGGCCATGAACTTGGCGTAGCATGGCCTCCCCAGCACTGTGAGGTAGGTTCCTCAGAACCCGACCACCTCGAACGTGAGGGTTTCCCTTCGGAAGTTGGAGGGAGTCCCAAAGCAGACGGGTAGATCGAGTTGTCCAAGGGGCTGGACGCGTTTCCTGGGGATGATCCCGTGAAAAGGCGTCGCGCCCGCCCGGACCGATGACAGATCGATCCGCAGGAGCCCGAGGGTCTCGGCGTAGACGATGTTGAGGCTGCTGCCTCCGTCCATGAGGACCTTGGTGAGCCTGACGTTGCCGATGACGGGGTCGACAACGAGCGGATATTTCCCCGGGCTCGGCACGCGGTCGGGGTGGTCGCCCTGGTCGAAGGTGATGGGCTTGTCGGACCAGTCTAGGTAGATTGGCGCCGCCACCTTTACCGAGCAGACATCCCGACGCTCTTGCTTGCGGAGCCGAGCCGAGGCGTTCGCCACTTGCCCACCGTAGATCATGAAGCAGTCGTGGACCTCGGGGAACTCTCCTGCCTCGTGATCCTCCTTCTTATCGTTGTTGCGGGCCCTGCCACCTTCCGCAGGTGGCCCGACCTTGTGAAAGGGGCGCCGAAGCATGGCGCACTCCTCAAGGGTGTGCTTGACGGGCCCCTGATGATAGGGGCACGGCTCCTTGAGCATATTGTCGAAGAGATTGGCGCCTCCGAGAGGTTTCCGAGGGTTCTTGTACTCAGCGGTGGCGACAAGGTCCGCGTCGGCGGCGTCGCGTTTCGCTTGCGACTTCTTCTTGCCTTTCTTCTTGGTGCCGCGCTGAGTGGACGCCTCGGGGACATCTTCCGGCTGACGGCCCTGGGGCTGCTTGTCTTTCCGGAAGATGGCCTCAACCGCCTCCTGGCCAGAGGCGAACTTGGTGGCAATGTCCATTAGCTCGCTCGCCCTGGTGGGGGTTTTGCGACCCAGCTTGCTCACCAGGTCGCGGCAGGTGGTGCCGGCGAGGAACGCGCCGATGACATCCGAGTCGGTGACGTTGGGTAGCTCGGTGCGCTGCTTCGAGAATCGCCGGATGTAGTCCCGGAGAGACTCTCCCGGCTGCTGGCGGCAGCTTCGGAGATCCCAGGAGTTCTCAGGGCGCACGTACGTGCCCTGGAAGTTGCCGGCGAAGGCTTGGACCAGGTCGTCCCAGTTGGAGATCTGCCCCAGAGGCAGATGCTCCAGCCAGACTCGAGCGGTGTCGGAGAGGAACAGGGGGAGGTTACAGATGATGAGGTTGTCATCGTCCGTTCCACCTAGTTGGCAGGCCAGCCGGTAGTCCGCGAGCCACAGTTCCGGCCTCGTCTCTCCCGAGTACTTTGTGATAGTAGTCGGGGTTCGGAACCGGGTCGGGAACGACGCCCTCGTATGGCCCGGCTGAAAGCCTGTGGACCGGGTGGTTCGGGCGAGGGACTCTGATCCTCCCCGCTGTCGTAGCGTCCCCCACGCCTGGGGTGGTAGCCTCGGCGCACCCTCTCGTCGAGGTGGGTTCAACGGTTGCGGTGGTGGTGCTCGTTGCTGAGGCGACCCGGGGCCGCAGGCGCTGTGTTGTGCGTGCGCCCGGTGTGGACCGAGGCTTCCCGCATGAATCGGGAAGTCGCGGCGCGATGCTCCGAGGGGTACCCCTGCCTTCGGGAGGCAGAGCTTTCGGCCCGTCGGACCGCGGCATCCTCCAGGAGATTCTTGAGCTCTCCCTGGATACGCCAGCCCCTCGGTGGTTGATGGCTCCGGCATCGCGCGGAGAAGTATTGCCGCTGCAGCCAGGTTCTGGCCGTTCCCACTGGAAGCCGGTGGCGGCCTTGCCCTGACATCATCGGCGATGCAGTGCTGGATGCCCTGGGGTAGATGACACGCTTCTCCGGCCGGAGCTTGGCCTGCCCATTCCTGCCCGATGTCCCGGCGGAATGGCTCAAGTGTTCCTGCTCCCTCGTCGAGCCTGGCCTGCATCTCGCGGATTTGCTCGAGCTGTGCGTCCTGACCCCTCGCAGGGACTGGAACCACAGCTAGCTCCCGAAGGATGTCAACGCGAGGCCCAGGCCTAGGGGGATCACCATTTTTCGGTATACCAAGATGGTTGCCTTCGCCGGGACCCCCTAGATCGACGTGGAAACATTCACGACTTGGGCCGCAGTCCTTGTCGCCGAAGCTGTGGCTACCGTCGCGGAAAGGCAGTAGTCACATGCGGTCATGAAGTCCTGCATGACACTAGGGTTACCAAGTCCGGAGAAATCCCAACAAAAGTCGGGCTCGTCGTCTTCCTCGGAACCCGAGGGCCCGTAGGTCGAGACGGCTGTCAGCCGGTCCCAGGGTGACCGCACACCGTACCCCGGAGGGTTTGGACATGCCTCTACGAAGGCTCCCACCGAAGCAAAGTCGCTTGGCGGGTCGAGGCTGAATCCAAAAGGCCCGAGATGGGAATCGGTCGGTACCTCTTGGTCGACGGGCGGTGACGAAGTCGCGTCAGGGGCAGACTGCACCGTCGTCTCAGGTACAAGGGTGACGCCCAGCAAGTCCTTTGCGAGCGTGCTGGCGTCGTCCGTACGCTTGGAGTTGGTGTGTTGCGGGGAAACGACACTCGTCTTCGTCTCAGACGCGAGGTCGACGCCCGACGTGTCCCCCGTTGGGGCGCCAGCGCCGTCGACTCGCTCGACAGCCGACGAGGTGCTGCCTCCTGCTTGGCCTTGGTTGCCCTGCCTCTTCCTTCGTCGGTGGGGGAGGCGACGGGACAAACCCGAATGTTGTTCTTCCGCCACGTGGAGAAGACGTCGTCGATTCCGCCGCCGGCGGGCGGGATGTCGGCCGCCATTGTCGTTGTCGCTAGGCGGGGGAAGGAGTATCATGTCGTAGCTGCCATCGAGGGACATGAACTCGAGACTCCCGAAATGGAGCACCGTCCCGGGCTGGAAAGGTTGCTGGAGACTACCCATCTGGAGCTTGATGGGAAGTTGTTCGTCAACACGCAGCAGGCCCCTACCTGGCGCGCCAACTGTCGGCGTTTCGACCCCGGGGGGGGGGTCCCTGGACCGACGAGTAAATTGTCGCCGCGTGCCCCAGCCCAGATGGGTCGGCGCGAGACGGAGCACGAAGGGAAAAAAGGAGACAGGCGTAAAGGGGAAACCCACGGCCTTCGTGTTTGTCCTGCGCCCAGGTCGGGTGCGCTTGCAGTAGGGGGTTACAAGCGTCCACGTGGGACGGAGCGAGAGGCCCGCACGCGCCGTCCCGTCCTCCCCGCGCGCCCAACCCTCCCGTACGAGTGCCCTGGGCCTTCCTTTTATAGGCGTAAGGAGAGGGCCCAGGTGTACAATAGGAGATGTAGCAGTGTGCTAACGTGTCTAGCAGAGAGGAGCTAGTGCCCTAAGTACATGCCGTCGTGGCAGCCGGAGAGGTTTTGGTGCCCTGTTCATGTGATGTCGTGGCCGTTGGAGGAGCGCTGGAGCCTTGCAGAAGGACAGCTGTCGGGGCTGTTGAGTCCTTGCTGACGTCTCCTTGCTTCCGTAAGGGGCTGAGAGCCGTCGTCGTCATGGAGCACACGGGGCACCATCATTATTTGTTTACCGGGGCGAGCCAGATGGGACGCCGGTCTTGTTCCCCGTAGCCTGAGCTAGCTAGGGGTAGGATAATGATGGCCCCTCCTGTGACGTGGTCAGTCCGAGCCCTGGGTCGGGCGAGGCGGAGGCTCCTCCGAGGTCGAGGTCGAGTCTGTCTTCCGAGGTCGAGGTCGAGTCCGAGCCCCGGGTCGGGCGAGGCGGAAACCATCGTCTGAGGCCAAAGCTGAGTCCGAGCCCTGGGGTCGGGCGAGGCGGAGTTCGTCGTCTTCCGGGGCCGAGGCCGAGTCCGAGCCCTGGGGTCGGGCGAGGCGGAGTTCGTCGTCTTCCGGGGCTGAGGTCGAGTCCGAGCCCTGGGGTCGGGCGAGGCGGAGTTCGTCGTCTTCCGGGGCCGAGGCCGAGTCCGAGCCCTGGGGTCGGGCGAGGCAGAGCTTCCTATGGTGCCCGAAACCGGACTTGACTGTTGTCAGCCTCTCTCTGTCGAGTGGCACAGCAGTCGGAGTGGCGCAGGCGGCGTTGTCTTCTTGTCAGGCAGGTCAGTGGAGCGGCGAAGTGACTGCGGTCACTTTGGCTCTGTCGACTGAAGGGCATGCGTCAGGATAAGGTGTCAGGCCATCCTTGCATTAAATGCTCCTATGATACGGTCGGTCGGTGTGGCGATCCGGCCAAGGTCGCTTCTTGGCGAAGACTGGGCCTCGGGCGAGCCGAAGGTGTGTCTGTTGCTTGAGGGGGCCTCGGGCGAGACGTGAATCCTCCGAGGTCGGCTGCCCTTGTCCGAGGCTGGGCTCGGGCGAGGCGAGATCGGGTCCCTTGAGTGGACCGAGCCTTGACTTAATCGCACCCATCAGGCCTTTGCAGCTTTGTGCTGATGGGGGTTACCAGCTGAGATTAGGAGTCTTGGGGGTACCCCTAATTATGGTCCCCGACAAATGCCATTGCCAAGCTAACTCCTACACTATCTGCTTATGTTGGTGAAATGTTCTTGCATCAATGTCATACTTGTCACATTTTAATCTTATAGTTAAATATGCTTTGGATGTGATCAAGAAATATCTTAAAGTATCTAGAACTGTAATTTCTTTCATAAATTCTCCTAACTAGCGCATTGTTGCATTTAAGAGATATTGCATTGTCATTAATGTTTGTCCGAGAAAGTTTGGTTTTAGATATGGATGTGAGGTGGAACTCTATGTACCTCATGCTTAAGCATCTTATCCCATACGAAACAACATTTATTGTGTTTGTTGAGACTAACTATCCTATGGATGACAAGGAGCCTTTACTTTTGATAGATGACCATTGGACCGTTGTAGATAAGGTATTATCGTTCCTTGAATTGTTTTATGATTCTACTATTGAACTTTCTAGTGTTTATTATCCTATAGCTTCACTTATGTTGCATCAATTTATTCTAATATCTAAGTACTTGAAGCATTATGAGAATGATAGGTTGCTTAGGCCTATGGTTGCTTCTATGCAAGATGTCTATCTTAAGTGTCGGAGAAATATTCCTTTGCTTTATTCTATAGCATTTATCTAGGATCCTAGAGCTAAATTGAAGGGTTTCACCGTGTCTTTATGTTGCTATCTAAACTTATTGGTACAATTTATTTTGCTTACTTAACTAAGGTAAAAGCTCACATTTCTAGCATATTTAAGCAATATGATGACAAGTTTGGTGCAATTAGGTTGCAAAGGACTTGACAACCATCGGTTCTAGTAAGAAAAAAGTGCTTATGATGATATTTTTGAAGCGCTGGTGACGATGATACATTTGACATTTTTTAGTGTTGGTAACCCTTTCTCCACCCCTCTTCTATCTACAAGAACATCTTCAAGTGCCTCGTTGTAAGATCAAGCACTAGTGGAGCTACTATGGGTATTAGTTCTAAATTCTCGACCTATTTGGGTAGTAACACTATCACCCATCTTAATTTTAGCCTAAACATCTTAAATTAGTGGCATGAAAAACATGTTTACTTATCTGGTACTTTCAATTTAACTCGAGATGTTTGAAAGGGAAATAGGCCTAAAAACCATTCCAACACTTATTTTGGTATTTGACGTCCATCACAACTAATTGAGCTAACTAGTTTGCTAAGTTAGGAAATTAGGTACTTCAAGGAAGATCATATCTCAAAATCAGGATGTCGTGCACCATCCGGGCCCTTGCCCCAGACCGTTTGGAGTACCAAGGAACAGATCAAACATGAACTATGTCAAATTCAACTAATCTACTATGAATTGTCCGAAGAAAAAAGAAAAATTGTCCAACACCACATGCAGACCGTCCGGTTTCTTATGTGAATCGTGCGTCTATTGGAAATCAGACCAACCTGAGGGTGCCAGATTTGGTAAAAGGAATTTTAGCGTCCACGTGGATCATTCGGAGGCATGACTGGACAGTTCACAATAGGCTTTATCTTACATCTGACAACACATTTAATGCGATTATAGCCATTGTAACTAACTGTTGCAATCCAGTTATTGATCTTACAGGGGCAGACCGTCTGGACCAGAAGCGCGGACCGTCCGCGTATGGCAGAAAAGTAGCAACAGCTAGGAGGTGGTTGGAGGCTATGTATACAACCCAACCACCCCTTTAATAGCATCCAAGCTTCCACAACTCTCATTAATTACAAAGAGCAAAACTTCATTTTAAGCCACACTCAAAGCCTCAAAACTCCTCCAAGTGCCACATTTATGATTTGTGATCATTAGTGATTAAGTGCCTTGGAGAGACTCTAAAGAGTGTGTGACCTTGTGTTTTCTTGTTGCTTGGTTTTATTGATCGTGCTTTCTTCCTCACCCTTCTAAATTCTCATTCACTTGTAAGCCAGCAAGAAAAAACTAAGTGTGCAGTGATCCTTGTGAGGTCTAAGTGACCCTCGAGTTTGAGAAGAAGCACTCAACCGGTCTAAGCGACCATTTGAGAGAGAGAAAAGGTTGAAAGAGACCCGTCCTATGTGGACTCCTCAACGGGGAGTAGGTTCTTAGGAACCGAATCTCAGGAAACAAATTGCTCGTGTTCTTCATGTTAATCTCTACTTTGCGATTTTATTCCTCCTCTCCCCTCTCTCATATTCTCTTGCTTGCAATTGATCTCATATCAATTTGAGTTGCACCCAAGTAATTCCACGATCATTAGTGCAACTCTTGGCAAGAAGAACACCTCTCCCGCACTCCTATTGACTTTATACACCTTCTAACGCTAATCCAGGGTTGAAGTTTATGCTTAAGTTTGTAAATTTCAGGTTTTGCTTATTCACCCTCTGTATAGGTGACGTTTAATGTTTTAACCATGTCTGCTTCTACCATATCTTCAGAGTTTATTTTTAGAATATCTAGCAGAATCATCGAGGATCTACAGAAAACCCGTGCCCCAATCCAGAACAAGAACAGACAAGACAACGCTAGTGAGGAATAGCTTTTCAAGCACTATCCAACTGATTAGATCAATTTGCTTTCATGAAGGATGTCTCTAGCTCTACTGCACTCTTCACTCATTGTGGAGCGGGCAGTCTACCTCCTATATCGCTTGTTTTTTGGTTGATAGTGACTCAAGGTGCTGGATGCATGTTCAAAGCAGCTATATTGTCCCCTTGTCGGTAGTGGCCATTGATTGAGCTTCTGCAGTCGGTGGGTGTGGAAATTCTTCTTTTTTAGTGGAAGTTTCATAGCAAGCGAGACTAAAAGCAAAGAGCACAATACTAGAGCCAATAGGCATTCACGTGCTAGAGTGCTAGTGCTATAGGAGCGAAAGTCAAGCACAGTGCGAATGAATGCATTTTCTTTTTTAGGGGTAGAGAGTGGGGGAGGAATGATTCTCTGAAAATGGTTAGGGTGCAGTTAGCTCAGAAGGTTTGGCCCGGTATATTTCTCGAAAATATTTAGAGAGAAGACTCCATTCAAAAAATGCATCCTTGATCCACCCTCGGGCCGGTCTTATTCAATCCGGATTCATAAAAGGACAATATTAAAAAAAATAACTTCTATTATCACCTGGCCACCCTCAGTAGGGCATTTCTTACCCGGAATGAGATCAGACTTGAGTGATGGAATTCTTTCTTCATTATACATTAATACTGGAGGCATACTAATCTCAATCCATTTCTTCTTACGTCTCGTTTAGATTCTTAGAATTCAATTCCAATGCATAAAACCATATTAGCTTAATTGATATGTGCCTAAATATGTTACTTTCTATGGATTGGACTGACCATCAATAGAATCTTCCAGAATTGATTGAAGAAAGATCAGTTTGCATTGTCTCGAGGCTGGAAAGGAGATTTTATCACTGCTCTAAAAGTTGTATTGTATATGTATCCATGTTGAAGGGCTAAGTGAAAGTGTTCGTATAGCCTTTAGTTGTTTATAGCTCTCCTGGTTTGTCTGTTGCACTCTGGTGGTGTCGCTTGAGCCCAGAGATGGTAGAGATACTTCCCTGCATTAAGGACTGGCAGGCTTCAGAAGCAAGACTTCAACACTAGATGGAGGACAAGAAACTTGAAGAATCTTTTGATAATTTGTCTGTCGTGCCATTGTTCTAGCCCGGCCCAAAAACAAACTCTTATGCCATGTCTAGCATAAATAGTCCATGCATATGTCTAACATAAATAGGCCACGTCTAAATAGGCTAGGGTCGGCCCATCTCACCAGTGCCTCAAGCCCCGAAGCCCAACACCCACCACCTCCGTTGACGAGACACAACACGGGACACGAGAGCATCTGAGCGTGCAGGCAAGGCAAAGGCAACCCGCGTCCCAGCTCTCGAGGCGCCACCCACACAAATCCCACCACCACCCGCATGGCCACATCGGAGTTCGCGCCAGCCCAATCGTGCGCGCCGCCGCGACCCCGGCCCGAGAAGGGTCAGACCTGGAGCGCGTGCCAGTGCCACACATGATCCGCGTCGTCCGGAGGCATTGCGATGGTCGCGCCCAAATACGGGGAGGAACGAATTCCATTCCACGGCGTCGAAAGAAATCCTAGCCGGGGGCCGCGATGGCGATGGCGATGCGGGTGGAATCCGTGGAGGAGGCGAAGCAGGCCGCCATCCTGCCCGCAGCGCAGGAGCAGCGCAGGGTGTTCCCTGCGGGGATGCTCAAGCTGTTCCTGGGGCTCATGCTGTTCGGCGTGGTGATGGGGCTGTCAGCGTTCGGCGTGTTCCTGGCGCGGCACGCGGAGGAGATGGCGGCGGTCGCGCCCGCGCTGTTCCGGCCGTGCCTCGGGGCGGCTGCAGCGGCGGAGCCGGAGCCGGAGGAGGGGCTGGAGCGGTGGACCCGCCCCCCGGCTCGCGCGCAGCACGCGATGACGGACGAGGAGCTGCTCTGGCTCGCGTCGTACGCGCCGCGAATGCGCGGCCGGAGCGGGTACCCATTCCAGCGCGTGCCCAAGGTGGCGTTCATGTTCCTCACGCACGGCCCGCTGCCGCTGGCGCCGCTCTGGGAGCGCTTCTTCCGGGGGAACGAGGACCGCTACTCCATCTACGTCCACACGATGCCTCTATACCGCGCCAACTTCACCTCCAACTCCGTCTTCTACCGTCGCCAAATCCCCAGTAAGGTCTGCTCATCGCCTCCGATCCCCTCTGGCTTACGAAAACAAGCTCCAATCTAGCGCCTGGAATGCATGTTTGTTCCGTCACCTTCATACGAAATCGAACTCCATTCTAGCTGTACTCAACTACTACTTCGCACGCGATCTGACAAGTCGTTACTAAATACTACCTATTTCTGTCACTTTGATGGATTGGAAGGAGTATTTTCCGAATTCCAATAAGGAAAGTATATAGATTAAAGTACTGAATTATTGTGATGCTATATTATTAGACTAGCACTTACTGTAAACTGATAAACAAGACATAAGCAATGCAAGCCAGTCAAAAGCATTGAGATGATTGCTGTTTTGATTTGATTTTCGAGGAAATCGACCGTTCCTGTGGTGCAGAGGTTAAGAACATATATATCTATCTAGGTTAATAACTCTGTTAAAAGTTCTGTCTATACTCTATAGATGTTTAATATTTATCACTGACTGTTATTGTAGTACTTTTGATATTACAATGTGTATGGGGCAACGTTTATCTAAAAAAATGCATTACTTTCATGTTACATATATATCGCAGTGGGTAGTGTTATTTGATAAACTGGAGAAGTGATTTCTCTAGCTTGTCTCTTGTATTGAGGTACCCATACCCCTGATGATGGCATATTAGTTTGAAACTTGTGCTGATTACATACAGGCTGTGCAATGGGGCCAGATGACTATGTGTGACGCTGAGAGACGTCTGCTTGCCAACGCTCTACTGGACATATCCAACGAGTGGTTCGTGCTAGTGTCCGAGTCATGCATTCCCCTCTTCGATTTCAACACGACCTACGAATATTTCCAGAATTCAAGCCACAGCTTCGTCATGTCGATCGATGATCCCGGAAGAGACGGGAGAGGGCGGTACAACCTGAACATGGCGCCCGAGGTCGAGCTCGAGCAGTGGCGCAAAGGCTGGCAGTGGTTCGAAGCAGACAGAGACCTCGCCGTCGCGATCGTCGAGGACACGGTGTACTATCCGAAGTTCAAGCAGTTCTGCAGGCCCGGATGCTACGCCGACGAGCACTACATCCAGACGATGCTCAAGATCGAAGCCCCGCACAAGCTGGCCAACAGGACCGCCACCTGGGTGGACTGGTCGAGAGGGGGTCCCAACTCGGCGCATCCAGCCACGTTTGGTCGGGGTGACATCACGGAGGAGTTCTTGAAGGGGGTTCGAGGGGGAGAGACCTGCCTATACAACGGCCGGAATACGACGGTGTGCTTCTTGTTTGCTCGGAAGTTCGCTCCGAGCGCGTTGCAGCCATTGTTAGAGTTAGCACCCACTGTGCTCGGTTTTGGTTAATGGTCGTTTTGTTTTGATCGGTGCATCCTGCTGCTCCTGTAGTTTCTTTGTTAGGTCACTGTGGATCATTGCGTGTGTGGAGATATTTCGGTGGAAGAATTGACGCAGCCATGGACATTGCTGCCCACCTCCTCCAGGTGATCATTTTACAGGGTATATATACTGTATTACAGCATGTATTTTACTTATAAGGACATGTTTTAGTAGTTTGTATGGTGAACCTACAACGGATCATATGACCCTGTATTTCTTGGTTCCTTCGGAAGAATATGGTTCAAATCTTCAGAAAAGAAAACTGATGTTCCCACAGCTATAGCTTGGAAGACTCCTTGGGTGCCGCTCTGTGGATTCCCGCTAAGGCCTGCACTACACGTCGATGATCTCTTGCTTTTTTAAGGGGAGTTTGGTTCCCACCTCCTAGTCACTTTTGGTTCCATCAGTGTTTGTTGTAACAATTGTTGTCACAATGGAACTTGACGTATATATGAGACAAGAGGGACATTAGATTACATGGTCCGAGGGACGCCAAGCCATTTCATTACTTTTGTTTGAACCTCTTATGAAATGGGCAACTGATGTTGATGAACATGTGGATATGTTTGTGATCAGAATGCAGGGTGTGTAAACTTGGCAGTTAAGGTTGTTAAACCATTCCTCTCTAACCATGTCGTTACCTTTTTCGACATACACTGGACTAATCAAAGGGTACAGTTGTACCAATCAAGCTTATTTGAGAGCAAGAGGATTGGAGGGAATTGATGAGGCTAAAATCCCTTACTATTTAATGAATAATAAGGAATTTTAGCTCATTCAATCCTCTCTAATCTTGCTCTAAACAACCCATCAAGTTTGCTGCCCGGTATTTATATACATGAAACAATGAAAGGCCTTCGTTTATACTATCAACTATGGTATTATAGGAAAAACAAACTCTTCTCTGGCCCACTTCAGGATATGTATTAGTCATGCTTCTATAAATTTGACCACCAATTAATAAGAACGTCACATAATTTTGGGACTACAAGTTTAATGTCGTTAGATTTTGATGGGCGATATGTTCGTAATTTGTCAAAAATAATAAATATCCCACCAAGACAATAACAATGTGTTGGGGAAAAAGGTTCAATATTACGGTTCTCCAACAAATAACAACCGAATGGTTAAATCGCGCGCATGTGTGCCTGCCCATGTGCATTATGCTGTCTTTTAGAAAAGATTGTCGCGAGGCCGAATTAGTCTAAGGTTAGTCGTACAATGAAGTCCGTGAGCTTGTTCAATCTGTTATTAGGTTAGAGTAGAGCATCATGCGGCTATTTAAATCATGTTCTTGTATTATCCCTGAGCTCTGAGTATAGGTGTACATTCGGGCCGCCCGGCCCGGCCCGGCCCAAGCCCGAAAAGACCCGTATTGTTTGAATTTCGGGCCGGCCCGGCCCGTTTAAATTTCGGGCCGTGCTGGGCCGGCCCATGGGCCTCGCCCTCGGCCCACGGCCCGGCCCGTAATTGCTTAAACGTGCCGGGCTTATTTCGGGCGGCTCGAAATTATAAAAGCCCGAAATTCAATTTTTGGCCCGAAATTCACATTAGGGCCCGAAATTCAATTTTTGGCCCGAAATTCAGTTTTTGGCCCGAAATTCACATTAGAGCCCTAAATTCAAAAAATAATAAAACAAATAAAAGATAAGACAAATAAATTTAAACAAAATTAAACTTAATATTTGTATTAAAGTTACCACAGCTATGCAATGACTACCTCGTTTATAAATCATTTTGTTAGAAGAAAAAAGAGTATAATCAGCTCTATACAAAGTTCGTAAGTTCAGTTTATTGTCTAATGTTCATAACAAAAGTAAAATTACATCACACACTCTAATTCAAAGATACAAAAAAAACATCTAACTAGCATTATCTCTAGCTTTGTGTTTTTTTATCAAGTATATGAAAGTGTGGAATGAAGTGTGTTTTGATAAATATATGAGCCTTTTCGTGCCTCTATATGGGCCTTTTCGTGCCTGCCTTAAACGGGCCGTGCTCGTGCCCGCCCATGGGCCGTGACCTCGGCCCAAACCCGGCCCGATATAACGGGTCGTGCCGGCCCGGCACTAAATTATTTCGTGTCGTGCCGTGCCTGGGCCGTGCTTTTTTTCCGTGCTTCGGGCCGGCCCATCAGGCCCGGTCCAAATGTACACCTATAGCTCTGAGCGTCTGAGGTTATAATAATTTTAACAATTACTAAATGGTTAGTCTTGTAAAACCACTGGCACACATCATGTGAATTATTCATGTCAGGGTCCCATGGATCCTTTAATATAAATAAAACAAATATGCTTGACTGCTTTCTACTTTGCCCGACCTGAAATAGTCAAGCCGGCAATCATCTATTATCAGTCCTCAAGTGCGATCCTCTGAGGTCAGAGCCTCAGAGGTCCCTATCTCTTCTTGACTGCTGCAGTGCTGCTCTCTACTTCACCCGCTCCCACGCACGCCCCGCCCCACCCCACGGGACGCAGCAGAACACGACGAAGCCGGTGCCGGTCCATGCACACGGTTCCCTTCATGCTTTCATAGACCGGGTCCATGTAACCGGACCATCTCCATTGATGGACAAAAGCCGGCAAGCAGCGGGGCCACCCACGATGCGGTGCGCGTGCCTCGTGCCGTCGTGCGCTCCCTGAGGTCCCGATCCGGCATTCCGGCGTCGCGCCGATGGTATGCCAACCTTGCTCTCGAATTTTGGCGACCCCACATTCCCACGGCGCTTGAAGAAATCCTAGCCCCGTGCTGCCGCGCTGCAGACGGCACGCACGGCATCCATGGAGAACGACGCGAAGGAGGCGAGGCAGGGGCAGCACAGGGTGTTCCCGTGGGGGATGCTCAAGGTGTTCCTGCTGCTCGGCTTAGGGCTGTCCGCGGCCGGCGTGCTCATGGCGCGTCACGGGCACGAGGTGGCGGCGGCCACGCTGTTCCGGCCGTGGCTGGGCGTCTCCCCCACCGCCGCCGCCGCGGAGGGGCTGGAGCACTCGATGACGGACGAGGAGCTGCTCTGGCGCGCGTCGTTCGCCCCGGGGGTGCGGCGGTACCCGTTCCGGCGCGTGCCCAAGGTGGCCTTCATGTTCCTCACGCGCGGCCCGCTGCCGCTGGCGCCGCTCTGGGAGCGCTTCTTCCGGGGGAACGAGGGGCGCTACTCCATCTACGTCCACGCGCTGCCGTCGTACCGGGCCAACTTTACCTCCGAATCCGTCTTCTATCGACGCCAAATCCCCAGTAAGGTTAGCCCACATCCCTCTAGCTTCATCTGGATGAGTTATCAGCAAAAACAAAACCAAACATCTCATTTTAGTGCCAGGATTGCACATCGAGCTAAACTGCACTCTTCGATAGATTCCAAAGCAACATTAGTGCCAGGAGAAGTATCAATGTAAGTATCAGCGGCGATGTACCGAAACTATTTAATGGGCTTTCCACAAACTCGGGTAATCTTGTTTCTGAAAAAAAAAGCAGTGCACCACTGTACTGAATTTGTTGGCAGCCCAGACCGACAAAAGGTTTTGAGAGCAAAACGTAGATGCTCCTGCCATTCTTTGTGCTGTAGGCCTAGACTTTGATCTGTAGTGCCACCACTTCTAGCAACAGGCTACTGCAAATAAGGTTGTTAAGTTGGAGGGGGCATCTTTCAGTACCTCCCCGCTAGCAGTCCCTCTGCCCTTTCCCCTCTGTTGCGCTTCATTTGTATTATTGCAGTGTGACAGAGGTTATCATCAAAACTGGTTGCTTGGTGCTCTGGTTAGATTAGTATTTGGTACACGTTGATCTAGTTTTCACATATTTCCTTACAGCTGAAGTTCTTGATCCAGTTCTTTATGATTGCGTTCCCAGTTTTTTACTTGCAGATATTGCATGCTTTACATCTGTAGGTGTTAGTAACATTGCTTACCCTTGACGGATATGTGATGTTAACCTAATTCACATCACCGCCTCTCATCTTGCCGTACTTACTTTTAGAACATATATCGATTTCACTATTTCCTTATGAGCATATAGTTTCGTAACTTCCAAATGCTGAGTCACCAACTATATACGGTTATTGTTTGGTAGCCTTGAAAATGTTGTGATTTTGACTTTTGAGAAAACCAACTCTTTAAAATGAAGAATGGGAGCACGTATCTTTATTGCCTGTTTATAGATGTTTCTCGCCAGTCTCATAGTAATTACGGATTTGAATTCTACTACTTGCTGTGAGCTGTGACTGTATGTTATTCGAGCTTTATGGGACAACCTACTTCATATGCCTAAATTGTGCTTACTATTATTTGATCATCTAGAAGAGTCATCTCTGTCTCTTATTGGTATTCAGATACGCCGGCATCTGTTTGATTTTTGTACTGTTGGTAACAGGTTGCTGAATGGGGTCAGATGACCATGTGCGATGCTGAGAGACGTCTACTTGCCAACGCTTTGCTGGATATATCCAACGAATGGTTTGTGCTTGTGTCCGAGTCATGCATTCCTATATTTGATTTCAACACGACGTACCAATACTTTCTCAACTCGAGCCAGAGCTTTGTCATGGCTATTGATGACCCTGGACCATATGGACGGGGACGGTATGACTGGAACATGACCCCTGAGGTTGATGTCACACAATGGCGCAAAGGATCGCAGTGGTTTGAAGTAAACAGGGAAGTTGGCATCGAAATTGTGAAGGACACGGTCTATTACCCCAAGTTCAAGGAGTTCTGCAGGCCTAGTTGCTACTCTGATGAGCACTATATCCAAACAATGCTCTCAATTGAAACTCCGCAGAGCCTAGCTAACAGGAGTGTCACCTGGGTAGACTGGTCTAGAATTGCTGCGCATCCAGCAAGGTTTGGCAGGGTTGACATCACGGAGGAATTCTTGAGGGAAGTTCGAGAGGGACAGACCTGTCTGTACAATGAGAAGAATTCAACGTTGTGCTTCTTGTTTGCTCGGAAGTTTGCTCCAAGCGCACTGGAGCCATTGTTAGAGTTAGCACCCACTGTCCTTGGTTTTGGATAACGCATGTTTTTTTAGAGATTTGCTGGTTGAATGTGACTTGAATTTAATCTTACAATACATAAAGGGGGCTTAGGCTTATTAAGGGGATGTTTGGTTTGAAGAACCAATCTATTCTAATGAATTGGTGTATCATAAGCTCGTTCCACAAATTTGGTGGAATAAATCCATTCGTCATGTTATTAGCCTATAAGGAATGAAATAGTGATGAATCAACTTATTCTATTTCACAAACCAAATAAAAATATGAGGAGTGAGAAGATGATGTACTACCACATTCCTCAAACTGAACCTGCTATAAATGAATGAGAGGCGGTTGGATCCGAAATACTGAATTAACTCGTGTCGCCTGTAAGTTTTATGTAGTGTATAAATTGATGGATGAAAACATGAGTGCATCACATACTAATCACTACTAATTACTAAAAAAACTAGAGTGCTTTTTCTCTTGGATCACACTTAAACAATAGTGCCTTTCTCTTGGATTGATCCTTTGCATATTTGTGAAGTTTGAGTAGACATGTAAGAAGTAACCCAATGCAGCCATGATGCTTTACAAACAAAAACAAGTAATTCAACTAAATCGTAAACCAACATGCTGTTCCGCTTCTCTTGGTAATTCAACTAAATCGTAAAAGCACTATATAGGATCTCAGATGCAAACCTAGAAAAGCAGGATGCTTGCTAAGTTAAGAATCTGAGAAACTTCTCACTACTTCCGATGGCAAAACCACAAGCTTTATTGAGTACATTGTCTATGCCCAACAATGAAGCCGGCAAATCATCGATGGTCCTAGCCTGTAGGACATTAAATGGAGCCGGGCATATATTTGCATCCACATAAGAAAACATGCCTCTTTGTTTCGATTTATTTCCAGCTTCTAGCTAGCGAAAGTTGCCACAGACTGCTAAATAACTAGTTTTTCAGCTCACTTTTATTATAATCGCTTTGTTAAAAACTATTCAAAATCGACGTGAACTTAGAATCGACCTAGTGACTTGAAAATAGGAATTCGTCACTTTTTAGACCCTTAATACAGATTCATTCATCTTCCTTTGTATTTAATCGTCACGATACCCAGATTCTTACCACAGCTAGATTTCTAGAAAAGCTCGTCAGAAAAAAAAGTCGAAATAAACAGATCCAACATCCATAAGTTCAACCACACCATCCTCACCATACGCTAGGTAATACTCCCTTCATCCCAATTTATAATTGGTTTGAATAGCTCATCTTACCACAGCTAGATTTCTAGAAAAGCTCGTCAGAAAAAAAGTCGAAATAAACAGATCCAACATCCATAAGTTCAACCACACCATCCTCACCATACGCTAGGTAATACTCCCTTCATCCCAATTTATAATTGGTTTGAATAGCTCATCTTATTCATTTTTTGCAAAAAATAAAAAAACAAAGATAAACGATATTGTAGTAAAAATCAATAATAGTTATGTTTTTTAATAAGATGAGATGGTTAAACCTAGCGTAGAAAAGTCAAAATAAAATATAAATCGGAATGGAGTAAGGGGGTGTTCGAATGCACTAGAAATAAAATTAGTGACTAAAATTAGCTAAAGACATCCAAAAATCCTAGCTAATAGTTTAGCTATTAAATATTTTTAGTAAATTAGCTACTTGTTAGCTAACTATTTATTAGCTAGTTAGTTCTACTTAGTATATTTTTAGCTAAACAACTATTATCTCTAGTGCATTCAAACACCTCCTAAGTATATGTTACTTGCTCCATGCCTAGCTCCCAAGCAAAATATGATGCTGTGAAATGTAGTCTACCCAGGAAGAATACCTGGTCATCGAGACCATCCACCTGGGCATACAATTTTGACCTTCTGCGTTCTTTTGTCTTTTGCATGTGATGCACAAAATATCATTAAAATGAAGTGTAACATGTTTTAAGTTTTATTGTCTGGAGTCGAAAAAAATACAAATTTCTCCTCAGGCGCTGAAGACAGTCTCTCAGACTGTCTTTGTCACCACCCAGAAAAACCTGTGGCCTTGGTTCCTCTCATGACTTCCACATATCAAAGCAGCAGCTGCTAGCTAGCTAGCAATCTACTAGCGTCCAGCAGCACCATCCAACTGGCTCATCCGCAAGCGAACCCGATGGATCCAATCACAAGGCCGGCAGCTCCATCGTTCCATCGGCCAGCAGTCGCGACCGCGAAGCATCTCCATCAGGCCGCCGCCACCTTGGCTCGGAGGAATGGAGTCAGCAGGAGGTGCCTTCTGACGCTGCTGATGTCCACTGCGGCCATACCTGGCGGCAGCGAATCGAGGAAGGCTCTACTGCAAGGTGAGCGGGAAACTGATCAGACCTTTCCTGGGCTTGAGGAATTGGTATTCGTGGTTCCTTTGCATGTAAACTAATGCGGGTCCGCGTGCGCACAGAGTATCTGAAGAAATCGAAGGAGAACAAGGAAAAGAACGACAAGGAGGTAACTGGAGACTCTTTTCCCGTGGTTTAATAGTGCCCTATCGTTGCCAGTCGATTGAGGGGTAAGAATGGGTGGAGTGAACTAACCATCCCACAAACATGGACACTTTTAAGAGAGGCTTGATTACGTATTTAAGCGAACGATATACATTGAAGGACTGAAAACACGGCACTGATCATGTTGATATGCTCATGTTCCAGAGGCTGGATGACTACAACAAGAGGAACTACAGGGACTACTTCGGGCTCATCGAGGGCCAGGTCAGAGAGAAGACGGAAGAGGAGCGCACGGAGTCGGAGAAACGGATCCTCGAGTGGCTCGACAAGAACAGGTAGTCTAATGAGCAGGATCGAATGGTCGATCATGGAGGGCCGGCCGGTCGCACGGGGTGAAAATTCTCGCAGGATTCTTCGTGTTCCCGCTCTAGCTATGGCACGCTTTGTGTAAACAAGTACTCCGTATATGATTGACTGAGCGTACTACGTCGTGTTTGTTTTCCTGTTACAGCGAGAGCGAGCGAGGAAACATGTTATCTCGTTCGCAACATAAACAAAGATTAGAAAATTTCAAATACACGATGCCTGACTTTCTGTTCACAGACAGAAAACAAAACACAACCTGAAGATTCACTACAAGTTAATCTCCGCACGGAGAGTCAATGTGCAATGCATGTACGGTGAATTGCAAAATCTGATGTAGACTATCATATAAAATATAATTTGTTATTACAATTAACAGGATGTCTGGGTGGTGTAGTTGGTTATCACGTTAGTCTCACACACTAAAGGTCCCCAGTTCGAACCTGGGCTCAGACAATTATTTTGTGAAAAAAGAGAAAGATCTCTTTTTTGTGCGTTCATTTGTTATACTCTGCACTCCCATATTTTGCTGGTTTCTTCATTGATTTTATAAACAAATACTCTCAGACACCAGACTAATGCAATTCATTTATGCGGGAAACAATCAAACAAGTACCCTTGCCCTTCCGGCTGATTCAGTCACAACAGCAGCAGACAGCCTATGGAAGTTCTTAAACAAGTATCGGTTGCTTCTTCAACCTTGCTATGTTACTCAGACATCAGACGGTGCATTTTTTTTTTTTGCGGAAAAGAAGTATCAACTATCCTTTCCCTTCCGGCTGAACCAAAGGCCTAGGAATTCTGGCCACAACTCGAAACAGCAACAGCAAGCAGCGTATTGTAGCTGATCGGTTGACCAAAAACCCAAATAAACACGCGACAGCCTGTAGCTGCAGTTATAGATGTACAGCAAACTCAAGACCGATCCGAAGCATGTTTTTTCATCCAAGTCCGACCTATTTAGCTCGGACTGACCCGACACGACGGGTCGAACTCGGACAGAGAATCAAACAAGTCGTGCTAGCCTGGCAGTCTAGCACGAGCTATTTAGCACTTGACCTTTTTTTACTGAACCGTGCTTTTCGGCACGCTTTTTTCGTGCTTATGGGCTAGTCCAGTCCAACCCATTTAACTTCATAGCGTGTCGGACCCACGGACCTATCAGGTATAGCTCCGTTTTCTAACCGTTTCTAGTGGGTCAGACCCAAATCGGGCAGACCGGACGGCCTGTTTGAACATCACCTGCTGCATTCCTGCTTGATGATCCAGCCAAATGTCTCCAACCAGGGCGTCACGCATCAGACCACGGTATCCACCGGTTGGCCCTGGCCGGCCTAGCTGCAACGCCTCTTTGACTTGCGCGGCCGTGCGCGTGCTAGCATAACTTTTTTTTTTGTCGACCGCACGTCCGCACTAATCAATTAATCTTAATCGAACTTCAAACCCCACAGGGCGCAGCCACACGGACCCACGTGGCCGGATAAGGTTGTGCAGTGGGCCACGTGAGCACAGCAGCACCGATCCAGATTCCATTCCTGCCGTTTTCACCGCACTCGCGACGCGCGGATCACCCGCAAAGTGGTGAAAAATCGCGGCAGCCGCTTTGGTCGGGTTGGAGTTGGACCACGCATAATGCCTCCACTCCACTCTGTCCAGCTGCTCCTCTGATCCTATCGAGGCCGGCGACATTTGGCAGCGGCCGGCTTGACCAGCGGAGGCGCGGAGTGGTTGCGTTAGATTAGGCGTGGTTAGGTTAGGTGGCCCGCAACGGTGATGCAAACGCACCCGTTCCCCAACCATCTGCCAGCCCCCGTCACGTCACGCCCATTCCCAGCTAGTGCTCCGCATCGTCCACCCGTTTCTGTTCGAGGGTGACGGTGGAAACTGGCCGATCGCCGACAGGGTGCCCCGTCGCGGCGGCGATGAAACGCGAACGTGACGTGGCGTCATCGCTCCTCTAACGGAACGTGCGGTGCATCATTCTTTCTGGGCAGGGCAGAGGAGAGAAAAACCCCAAGCTAAGCTCGTTCTCGTACACCGGTACGGGCAACGGTTGATTACGAACTACCTTACGTACTCCGCTGCAAGTTCTCAGACCTTGCGTAAAACTAGTGGGTGTGCCTAGTTGCTTTAATTAGTTTCTTCTTCAGAAACAGTCGGTCTATGTGTATGAACAATGAATTGCAACATGAGTTTCTTTTTTTTGCAGGAACAGAACATTACGGCTTCCCTTTCGTGCTGCTTTCATCCATCTTTGTAAAGACAAGGAAGTCAGGAGGCCACCCAACAGAATCTGCCGAACAAGATCGCAAAAGTTCAAGGGAGCCGAGGCCTGAGTAGGGATGGCAACGGGGAATTCCCCGTCGGGTTTTAGCTCCCCATCCCCGTCCCCGCGACGAAAATTTTTCCCCGCGGGGATCCCCACGAACGTTTGCGGGGGACATTTCTTCCCCATCCCCATTACCCGCGGGGATAAATCCCCATCGGGGATCCCCGTACCCGCTTAAATTATAATTAGATCGTACTTCATTTATTATTAATGTAAAACATTGTCACTTATACACATTGTTAGATGTAAAAATCATTATGTGTACATTAAAATGAACGCATTTGTACAACTAGTGATCTTTTGTCAAGATAATTATTTATTTCTATTATTAACTATTATATAAAAACATTGTCATATGTAAGTTTAACGGGTCCCCGCGGGGAACGGGGATTCCCCATCCCCGTCCCCATTTACCCGTCGGGGGAGAAAATTTCCCCATTTACATCCCCGTGGGGGAAGAAATTTTCCCATCCCCGTCCCCTAATAGAGGAATTCCCCGCGGGGAATCGGGGATCGGGTCCCCATTGCCATCTCTAGGCCTGAGGCTTCGTGCTGCCAGTTGCCCACTCCCCGCAACGGTACAAAAAAAAAACCATACGGCTCCGCGTCTCCGCCCGAAACCCCGTCCGTGCGCGTGCGGTGCGGCGCCCCCCAACTGCCAGTGCCAGGGCTGGCAACCCGGTGGTGAACCTCAGCTGCACAGCGAGAGGGAGGAGAGGTTAGCAAAGAAAACAGGAATACTAGTACGTAATTAAGTTAAATGCTGAAATTCCTTTTTCCCGTTTTACTCGGTCTTAATAATAAAATCTCGGCTCTGTCTGCCTGCCCTTCTCTCCTCCTCAGTGCCCCCCCTTCTGCTCTAGCCTTCACGACTAAATCCACCACCACTCCCGCACACCTCACCTGCCCGCGTCGCCTCCTCCCCTGTCCTCCGCGCGCGTTGGGCGGGCAGCCAGCTCCCCCACCAAACCCTAATCACTCCGGCGCCGCGCCGCGCCGCGCGGCCCTGCCTCGATCCGCTCCAGCGGCCGCCCGCCGAGGCGGCTGTGCGGTGGTTGCGCTTGCGCTTACGCGCGCAGGTCCCCGTGGGTCTCTGCGCGCAGCGGGACCCGTCCACGGCGGCGAGGCGCGGGCTTCAAGGCGGGCGCAGGCGGAGGGGCGGAATTGCTCGGGCGATGACACGGAGGCTCGCGGCCGCGGCGTCGCGTCCGAGGCCGTGAATGGGAGTGGCGGGGCGCTGCGGGCGGCGGCTGCGTACATGGAGGCCGGGGCACCGCCCCGCGGCTGGCGCTGTGGGGTGCTCTGGCTCGTCAGCGTCGAGGTGAGCCCACTGCCTTCGATCCGGTACGGGTTTTGGCGGGCGGGCGGTGGGAGCTGAGTACAGATTCGGGGCGGAGTGGTCGGGAAAGTTCGGGGGGCTCAGCGTGCTCTCAGCGGATTTGGTATAGGCTGATGCGGGCATCGTGTTTGGAGGTTGATTTCAGATATTTGGCTTCCCTGCTGCGCGTAGGGTTTTACTGTTTCTCTGCGCACTTTTGGGGCAACAAATATTTGTCTGTCTCTCGGAGCTATTTTTGGATGCTTGGGGCGCGACCAAATTTAGGTACACCTAGGGTTTTATCATTTATATGTGGATTGCTTGACGTTTGCTCTCTCTTTCGTGAACATTTGGGCTTCTTATAACTTGCGTTCAAGTACCATTGTAAGGAGGAACCGTGCTTTTTGTATTGATCCCGACGATTTTTCTTTCAATTCTTTTCTCGTGTTGCAGATTGTGTTGGTTCTAGTCTGCACTCGCGGAGCTGGTGCGGATTCTGGTGAAAGCAAAGGATCGTTTCTGCAAGACTCTGAAGCTGGAGAAAAGGATGTCTACCTTAGCCACTCCTGCATCCACGACGAGATACTACATCAACGGCGACGAGCTGGGAGGAAGGAGTACTCTGTCATGCCACAAGTGTACCATGAGTCTCGGGAGGATGCGGAGCGTGTAAGAGGACGACACTTGTTGGGCATGTCATCTTGGCGTGCTCCGCACGAGAATGCCAGGAAGCCAATACGAATATACCTCAATTATGATGCCGTCGGGCATTCGCCCGACCGTGATTGTAAAAATGTTGGCGACATCGTGAAGGTCAGTTTGTCACATTAGCTTTTCTCATTGCACCACCAGCTATTTTATCTGTGTAGTAGAATTGAAACTGTTGTTTCTATTTGGTAGCTTGGCGAACCTCCTGTATCATCAGCACCAGGAACACCTATATGCGATCCTCATGGTGATCCACCACTGGTGGGAGACTGCTGGTACAATTGCACCCTTGAGGACATAGCTGGGAAAGACAAGAGGCAACGTCTCCGTAAGGTGCAGTTCTCATGCTTTTGTTGTCTCTCTGAAGGTTCAGTTCAAATGCATACCGAACACTCTGGACTGGTATAGAAGCTGTATCATCCATATCCCCATTTCCATATTTTTCTGACTTCTGTTTTGTTGTTGAGAATCATTTAACAGGCACTGGGGCAAACAGTAGAGTGGTTTAGAAAAGCTCTAGCTGTTGAACCTGTCAAGGGGAACCTACGGCTCAGTGGGTACTCAGCTTGTGGTCAGGATGGAGGTGTACAACTACCTCATGCGTATGTTGAAGGTAATTTTCAGTTTTAATGAATCAGTTTAGCAATCTTGCATTCTTGCCTGCTAATTGCCTGACTATGTTTTCATGTGAATCTCTCCTCAATTGCAGATGGTGTTGCTAATGCTGATTTAGTCCTCTTAGTAACAACTAGACCAACAACAGGTAACACCCTTGCATGGGCTGTGGCCTGTGAACGTGACCAGTGGGGTCGGGCCATTGCAGGTTTGTGAACCAACTCAATTAAGTACAGACATCCACATGCCAGGGGTTTCTAGTGTTGTTCTGACCCTACATGTATTCTTTTTCTGCTTTTAGGACATGTTAATGTGGCCCCTCGTCATTTGACAGCTGAAGCTGAAACATTACTTTCAGCTACTCTAATACACGAGGTTATGCATGTTCTAGGGTTTGATCCTCATGCCTTCACACATTTTCGTGATGAAAGGAAAAGGAGACGTGGTCAGGTACTCAACAATGTATTTCCCACTTCAGTATTGTGATATATTTTCTTTTGCTTAAAATAGACCCTAATGCTCAAAATGTCAGTGCATTACCTTATTTAAATTTGGGTTGCACTTCGACCTGCTTTTAATGTTTCTATGACTAAAGCGCTAGAAATTCGATGGGTGATGTCAACTTTGCTGGTTTATGGAATAATCGCTTTGGCAATTACCACTATATGGTGGTAATACAAGGGCAGTTAAGCGGATAATCCTAAAAAATGGTTAGATATAATTTAGGTTGCAGGTGCTTATAAGTTGGAGTCTTGGGAGTTACGTGTAGACCTCATCGGTCTGCTGTAAGCTTTGTCACATCACATGTTGGGCAACCAGCTCACGATGACATTTATGTTAAAATGTATGCCAGCAACTCAATGATTGCTGAAGAATTTGAGAACATGACCTCCATACTTGTGTGTGAATATGTACTGGACAAAAAGAATAAAATTCCACACAGTGTGGCATGCTTAGCTTAACAACCAATATTCTTCTCTAATCTATGTTTATCTATTTGTTCCTTCAGGTTACTGCTCAAAGTTTGGATAAAAAGCTTGGAAGAATGGTTACTCGTGTTGTCCTACCACGAGTTGTCATGCACGCGAGACATCATTATGGAGTAAGTTCTAACTAAAGATGTGGAAAAAGTTAATTGAGTCATTGGCGACAGTTATTTATTTTCATGCTCTTTACTTAGAAAACCCCTTCATATAAACTAACCAATTTGTTTTCATGCTCTTTACTTAGAAAATCACTTCATATAAACTAACCGGTTTTTGTCTTGTACTCTTGTGCTAGGCATTTTCCCAAAACTTCACTGGGTTAGAATTGGAAGACGGGGGAGGCCGGGGCACCTCAGGTAGATAACATGCACCCTTTATGGTCTTAATTTTTATTTTTCTTTCTTTCCTTTTTTCATTTGCTGTTATATGTATGCATCATGCAAGTTTCCAAACACATTCATTTGTTTTGATGTTTGATATACTATTAGGTTCACATTGGGAGAAGAGGCTCTTAATGAATGAGATCATGACTGGGTCAGTGGATACGAGATCTGTGGTTTCAAGAATGACTTTAGCATTACTGGAGGACAGTGGATGGTATCAAGCTAATTACAGCATGGCTGAACATTTAGATTGGGGTCAGAATCAGGGAACAGAGTTTGTTATATCTCCTTGCAACTCATGGAAAGGGGCATACCATTGCAATACAACTCAATTATCAGGATGCACATATAATAGGGAGGCAGAAGGTTACTGCCCTATAGTAAACTATAGTGGGGACTTGCCCAAGTGGGCTCAATATTTTCCCCAAGCCAATAAAGGTATGCCCAAATGTAGCATAAATTATTATGTTTATGACATTAAACAGGATGCTGAATTATATTAAATGAAAACTTTAAAAATATTTAACTTCTTTTTTAAAATTCTATTAGTTACACTCCTTTGAGTTCTTTCTAGTTTAATTAAAGCAGATGCCATAGAATACAAATACTTGTTTTGTGTGTTTGAAATGTATACAGAATCTGGTTTGAGTTGTAGGGGTAAATGTAACTTGCTGAAGATAGATAGATTCTTGTTTGCACAACATATAGTTGGTATTTAGCATGAAGTTGTCAGTATGCTATGAATTTCTAAATAAAAAAATCTAAGTGGTCAAAGCATGGTGGGAATCGATCTTGAGCTCTATCTGGGTTTAACGACTCAATGTGCTTTTTGGAACTGGTAGATCTACAGGGAGTGGATGCGGGCAGATCTGCATACCCCCACACTCTCTCACCTACACACAGGGGCGGATCTAGAATGTTATGCCCCGGGCCAAACCTACTAAATTTCTTCATCTTCTCTTTTATCCTAACAAATTCAGACTAGATTAAATAGAATTATATGGACTTACATGGATCACGCTCTGGGCCACGGCTCGGGTGGCCCGGGTGTAGAACTGTAGATGTAGATCCGCATCCGCCCCTGCCTACACATGCACCCAAAAATAAAAAAATAGAAAAAAGGGACATGATTGAATGATTGATTCTTAATTTGTTTGCGCTGTTGGAATCGTTTAATCAACACTATCATTAAACACCATTATCTCACCTCATTTGATATCCCATTTATAAACAGTGGCCACGATGGGGCCTTTATAGACTATATATATCCACACTAAGCATGTGTTTGGTTTCGGAACGACGTGGGTCAGGTCGGAGCCGACCCATTTTTCTGGGTTGGGTCGGACCCGTTCCTTGTTTGGTTTTAGTGATAGGTTGAACCTAGTTTCTTGTTTGATTATAGGGTTAAAGTGGATTAGAGCTGCACCATCTCTTGTTTGTTTTGTGATGAAGGATGAACTGAATATGGTCACCTTCCTGTTCATATTACCACACTCAGGATGATATTTTCAATTCAATAAGTTGACATCATTCAAAATAAATGGAACTAACACTATTTTAATATTTGAGGAATCCATAAGCATAAGATATAAATAAATTAAAGCCATTATTGACTAAGTCATAAATTTTTAGTGACGAGGTCTCACTGTTACATTTTAGTCATAATTAAAGGAACATCCCAACAACATCAAGATGCATTTCAGTGAATTTGTAACATTTGCCATCACTAGCAGGCTTGTCTAGGCGGTGACGAACACTGAACTTTACCTGTTCTACGACAGCACTAGCAAGGCTCGCGAGTTGTGCCTACTAGAGAACACGCCGACATCGGAGGGTAGGCCAGCGGGGGACTGACGACGGGAGGCAGACGAGGGATTAACGTCGAAGGGTAGGCCGGCGGGGGTTCCTCGTCCCAGCAGGACGACAGTGGCGGCGCGCTCCTGTGCTGGTCTCGAGTGGATAAGGCATGGGTGACGAGAGGGTGGAGAGGAAGTGGGCCGCTTGTTTTTGAGGAATCAATAGAACCCACATTTTCAATAAGTATTTTGACCCAGAACCAACCTAGTCTTTTGAACCAAACACGAGTTGTGGGTTGAACCCGTTCCAACCCGCGTCAACCTGCTAACCAAACACACCCTAAATAACAGAATGACAAAACTCATCACGTATGTAAGTTTGGACAGATATCTTGTACTGGGTTATCAACCCTTTCCACAAAAAAAAAAGAAAAGACAAGTAGCACCTTTTACTTGCATGGTTTCCAAAATGATGAGTGGTGTGCCTAGCAGTGGTTTATGGTGCAACGGCAATTATATGGTAATAGAAAGCCCTCCCCCCCCCCCCCCCCCACGCGCACACACACACACCACACACCATGTTGTAGAGTTTGTAGACCGAATGCTCCTTTTATGATATCTTCAGTTTCTATGATTTATGGTTGTCTTTTATTACTTGGATATAATGTCTGAATTTTAGTATGCTGTACTTTATTCTCTTGCATATATCATATGCTCCGAATTTGATGTCTGCAGGTGGTCAATCTTCATTAGCAGACTACTGCACATACTACGTTGCTTATTCTGATGGTTCATGCACTGATGTAAATAGTGCACGGGCGCCTGACAGAATGTTAGGTGAAGTGCGAGGAAGTAATTCGAGGTGACATCGCCTACAAAGATTTGGATATACGCACAACTACATCCACTAGTTGTGTTGTAATAATTAAGAATTTGTTAATGAGCAGGTGCATGGCCTCAACACTAGTGCGAACTGGGTTTGTACGGGGATCTATGACCCAAGGAAATGGCTGTTATCAGCACCGCTGCACGAACAACTCACTAGAGGTAATACACTTCATTCCATGAGCTGACACTTGAGGGTGTGTTCGTTATTCCTAATCCATGTGGATTGTAGTGTATTGGGTGGGATTGAGACAAATTTTGACTTGCTATGGATTTAAACTGACTCAATCCCACTCAATCCACATGGATTAGCAACAAAACGAACAAGCCCTAGTGGTTAAGGATTCCGAGTAGCACCTCCAAGACCCGACCTAGGTTTGATTCCCCTCAGGGGCAAATTTTCTGGCTTGGTTAAAAAAAAATCCCCTCCTGTGCCTCATCCGCTCCCAGGTTACGATGTCCTGTGCGCCACCCTCCGGTTGGACCGTTGCAGAGTGGACGGTTGACGTTTTCCCGTTAGTGATGGGAGGTTAGGGTTCGGGGATTTTCTCGATTGGGACCAATGTTTCGGTCTCTTAGGCCTTGTTTGGCAGGGCTCTTCCTCTGTCAGCTTCAGCCCTGGCTCTGGCTCTTCTAAGAAAACAACTCTCTCCTTATTTTCAGGAAGAGCTCTAGAAAGAGCACCATGTTTGATTGGAAATATAGCTCCTCTTGCAGCTTCTCCTACGATGTAGCGTCGATGAGGAGAAAAACATGGGAGAGAAGCCGGTAGAAGCTCCATTTTCTGGCTCCTGGCTCCTGCTGGTTTTTTGGAGTTCCTCGCTCTTTTCTAGGAAGAGCCCATCAAAGAGCCTCCCCTTTGGTAATTTTTTTCAAGAAGCCGTTAAAGGAGCCTTTGAAGGAGCCCTACCAAAGGGGGCCTTAGTATAATACCGGGAGGGCGGTCATTCCTTCCCCGGCCGAGTTTTTTTTTCTTTAATTGTGAATTTTTGATGCACTGATGCTCATTGTGATTACCGTAAGTATAGTTGTATGAGTATTGTGAGTTCTTGAAAATATTTAACTTTTCTTCTTAATGCAATGCTACTCAGTTCTCCTGCGTATTCGAGGGGGAAAAGTACCGTTGTATGCTAACTGTTTTTTCTATTTCTGAGTGATATTGTCTTACTTTTGCCTGATTGAGTGCATCGTCATATCTGATATCAATCTAGGGGTGCTTCCTAACTTTTTTTTCTAGGTTGCTGTTGATGGGATCTGGAAGTCATGTCCACAATCTGGTGGGCCTGTTCAGTTTCCAGGATTCAACGGTGAGGGTTGTTACTGTTGTTACTTAAGGTGTATCAGATCATTCGTATTTTTCTCATAGAAGTTTATTCTGCTCTGAAGGGGAATTAATTTGCCCGATGTATCATGAGTTGTGTACTACTGTACCAGTTCCAATGATTGGCCAATGTCCAAAGTCATGCAGTTTTAACGGTGACTGCATTGATGGAACCTGTCACTGCTTTCCTGGTTTTCATGGCCATGACTGCAGCAGAAGTGAGTTTATGTTTTCCCTTGGCTTGTATTTCCTCTAGAATGACATCAGATGTGTGTTTTTCTTGAAACTTCTCTAACATTTTACTACCGTATCAAGAAGATATTATTCCAGTCATTGATACCATTTGAATACACTGTTCTGTTAATTGATTATAGAAATACTATGCCAGAAATGATCGTGAAAATTGTATAATGTTAGGGAGGTACTTTAATGAAAAAAAATACAAATATTGATTTTTCAAATGATAGATTTAAATACTTGTGTATTTTAATGGCCAAAGCTGTTGCCAATTTGTCATTGACTGTAGAAATTCCAAATTGGCATCTACCTAGGAAAATGGTATCTTAAAAATAAATGAGTATAAGGATGTCCATAGTCAAGCAATTCACCACATAGTAGCTTATGTTAGAAAACGGCATGTAGGTTTATGTTGTTTTGCTTCATGTATTTTCATTTGTCAATCAGGATCATGTAAATGTCTACCACTTTTATCAGTAGTATGAGCTGCACAGAATGTGTTTATTTTGCAAAATTGATATTGTCTAATTAGATGATGCAACAGTCAACAGGATTGTGTTGGTTAGAAACTGTGAAAATTGCAGTCACCTTGAAGTGTTCATTCAATCATTCCGTCATACCTCACAAATTCACTATTGTTGGTGTGGTGGACAGGATCTTGCCCAGACAAGTGCAGTAACCATGGTACATGCAAAGCTAATGGGATCTGTGAATGTCAAAGTGGATGGACAGGGATTGACTGCTCTACAGGTGATGCTTTAAGCCTTTAACTACTGATTTCTTCTTACTATAGGTACTGAAACATGAGGATAAGGTTTGGCAAACCTTGAAAACTACAATGCCAAAAACTTTTAGATCATTTAGTTTGGAGATATATGCATAAATTTGTATTGTAAAAACGTTTCCAAAAGTATCATAAATTTGGAGGTTTTAAGAATATATCCTAGACGATATTATTGGTAAAAATAAGCATAGAAGACCATGCAAAGTCAAACGTTACAAGTATTGTTGGCTGGAACGGGGGACAGATTTATGCATTGATTGCTTGGTCGAAGTCATAAGATTTATGACATGGAGGAATGTTTTGTTTGACAGTTGTCATGTTGGGGCAATGGATTTGAAATTGTGTGGTGAAAGAATCGTGTTATCTTCAATGTTTGCGAACTATATCTTTTTCATGTAAGCAAGAAGTAATATCCTGCTTTTTTTTATGCAGCGGTTTGCGATGAACAATGTAGTTTACATGGAGGGGTTTGTGATAATGGTAAATGTGAATTCCGTTGTTCAGATTATGCAGGCTACACATGTCAGAAGGGTTCTGCAATACTGCCAAGTCTGTCAATGTGTCATGATGTACTTGTTAGAGATTCAGATGGGCAGCATTGTGCGCCAAGTGAACTCAGTATACTACAGCAGCTTGAAACTGTAGTTCTCGTGCCAAATTACAATAGATTGATGCCAAGTGGGCGGACCTTCCTTAACTTCTTCAACAATGCCAACTGTGCAGCAGCTGCAAAGCGGCTAGCCTGCTGGGTACTGCTTTCTTTGACCTTTTCTCTTTTAACATTTTTATCATGTTTTTTGCTGTTTTTTCCAAATATTTGAAAAACTTTAAGCTTTTGCATACTCATTTCTGGATTAGGCTCTTGCTTTGTTGCTTGAAAATAAATAAATTCAAGAACAGTGCCACACTAGATGAGCAGTAGGTAGCTTGTGTTAGCTACTGGTGCTACTAAGCTACTTGTGTTAACTACTTGTGCACGAGCACACTACTTAAACTAGTATAACTAGTTAGTGAGAAGTCGATTATTAAGCCACTCGTCCTTGATCTTTGTCAAGTGCTGTCAATCATGTCACTCAAGGCATGTGAAAAACATATGTTAGTGTTGATACGATATCAGCAAATCTATCATCTACTAATGAATTAATTTTGCCTGATGCAACTTCTCTTATCAGATCTCAATTCAACGGTGTGACGAGGATGGGGACAACAGGCTCAGGGTATGCTACTCTGCATGCGAATTGTACAATACAGCTTGTGGAGCGGGTCTGGATTGTTCAGACCAGACCCTTTTTAGCAAAAGGGAAGAAGAAGAGAAGGGTGTTCCGTGCACAGGATATGGCGAGAAGAAGTCTTTCTGGCTATAACATCTCTGAAGCTTCTTCCGTTATGGCTCTGGTAGAAGCTCAGCGTTTGTGTAAAGTATTTTCCACCCCAAATTATTTTCTCTTTTTTCCCCATTTCATCCACTACTTCCCAATTGTAGGATACGGGAAGTAAGCGTCCGTTTCACCTAGGCACCCGAAGATGGGCTGCCCTGGTGTACAAGCTATGTTGGAGTGGGCTCTTTGTTAGAAGGTTAGTCTGACATGAAAAGGGGAGTGGACCGGTGAGAGTTGGATGGTAGATTTTTCGTTTTCACCGCTTCAGAATTAGTGATTGGAATGAATGTAAAGATTGATGTGTCTTGTACACACTCTTTACAGAATCATTTCAATGGGAGCCCGTGTTGTGTTCTTTGCTCCACGCGGCCATGCCCCTTGCCCCATTTCTTAAGCTGTCGTTGGCTTTTATGATATTTGATTGACGCATCCTTGGCCAACACAGTGGCAGTGGCTTCGCTTATGTTCAACTGGAATTCGTTATAACATAGATGATGACGCTTGTGGGTGATTACTTCGCTTAGCGGCTGCCGTGGAACTAGATCCTGTATTGCTGATCCCTGATGGCTTGATACGAGTGTTGGAGCCGTCACATGACATTTAGCACAAGTATGTCACAATATAAACAGCAGTAACGAAGTGTCAAGGACAGTAGTTATATGAGCAGCTTTCGTTGTTGGAAAAAGTATATATTACTGTGATGGAATAGTCATTTTGGCCGCTCAACTATTGCCTAAGGCGCAAATTAGTCCCTGACTGTACTTCGAAAATATTTGCTTCAATCATCAACCTTTACTTTGTCTAATATCATAACTATCGAAATGACCGTTTCAAGCTTTAACTTTTAGATCCAGTTTCATCCATAAACTATAACTAGTCGGTTATCCGTGCGTTGCGACGGCTCACAATAATAACCATGTAAATTATCTATCAAAAAGATCTCAAAATTTTTTATTGATTGTCTCGGCTCTTCGTATAATATTTTTTATGAACGCACGAGTACCATAGATAGCAAATTAGAGACCCCATCTCTCGCCTTCTCTACTTTCAAGGTTTTGTAGAGCAGGAGGGGAAGGGAAGAGACGGACATATCTGTTTGTTATCGGAGAAAGACACGATGAAGACCTAGGCATATGGAGGCGACATAGGTAGTATACCGCTAGATATATAGGGAGAGAGCACGCAAGCGGAGAAAGAAGCCTAGCCGGAGCAACTCCAAACCGAGAGGCATCTGCACCAAGCGTCAATCCAAGAAGGGCGAGAGAATGTGATTATCTTTCCAGCTTCGAACCCGCCAAAGCGACACAACACACCAACTCTTTACCATATGTCGACTGCTGCCACACTACGAGCCTTGGTTGTCCAATATTTCAGATCTTGACTCCTCTATCATCAAGATAACCTAAGCGTGACAGGTGTCACCATGTCCTCCTCGATGACACGTACGAAGAAAGGCCAGGAGCGTGACCAACTCACGTCGTACCCGCGTCGACGGGCGTCAGTCGGCTCGCGGTTGCGACCGTGGCCGAGGGCAACAGGTTGGGAAGGAAGAACAGGGCGAAGGCTGGAAAGACGAACGGGACATCCCACGATGGGCGAAAACGATGGTGCGCGCATGATGTGAAACGTTCTCGTGGACGTGCAATAGCCACTGCGCGAGTCGGTGTCGGGCTGGTGTCGGACGAATACGGAGAGGAGGCGTATGCTCCTATGCCCTCTGCTGAGAATGGGATGGTGCAGAGGTAGAGGCATGAGGAGAGAGAGAAAAAGTAGAATGACGAACAATATGGTGGCAACTGAGGCGAGGACCATCATTATCGTGTGGAGGTATAGATGACCAAATGAGTCGTGTCTGACCAGCTGGCCCGAAGCACGGCCCATTTAATAGTGCCTGGACCAACCCGACACGAGCCCCGTGCTGTGCTAGGGCCGTAGCCTCGGCACATAATGCTGGCCCGGTCCAACACGATTATTTTTTTATTTTACAAAAAATTATGTATACATATGTACAATTTATATTCGATATTATAAATACCTAAACATGATGGTTAGACAACATCATCTAGCGTTTCCCACCCTTCTTCTATTAGGGTGTCGTTGAGTTGATTTGGAAGGAATGTAGGGACTTTTTTATAAAAGATTACGTAGGACGATCGTTAAAATTGATGCTTTAAGTATAATAGAGAAGTGGCCGTTTAGGGCCTGTTTGCGCAGCTTCCTCACTCAAAAACGGACCTTCGGTTGCTGTGGGAAAATTTGAAATCCACCGTGTGAGCACCATGGGGCAGCCCCTGTTAAATTTGAGATCCACCTTGACTCCTTGAGACCACAATGGAGCAGTCTCTCAAATTTGAGATCCACCGTGGAAAGTGTTTAGCTAGACAACAGCTCTAGATCTACAAAAGCGTATTTTGGTTGGTGAAACCATCTAGTTTGTTAGTGGTTTTGATTATTAATGATGGCACAATTGTTGTGACTAACATGTATTTTACAGAGGTAATTCGAACTATGTCACAATAATACTGGTTGTTTGAGCAATCGAGGGTTTTCATGCCTATGTAACCCATTTCAGTTTTCAAAGAATTTGTTTCAGCTTTAAAGTATTCGATTAGAGTTGATAGAACTTATAGTAGTTTAGGACTTCTTTTCTTTAGTCGTACTATAAAGAGGGTACGGACTAATAGCTTGACCTAGATGAATTTAATAGAGTAGATGTGTTGCACACTTGTTAACCTTAGCTTTAGGTAGCTTAGAGAAAGCCCAAAAGTCATTTGAAACAAATTCCATTTGTAAAATTCTTGAATTAGAAGTGATATGGAGATGTTTGTAGGCGTCAGACCCTAAAAAATAGGGTTGTCATACCATCGAGCATAGTCCGACGCCTACACATGGTTTGCCAAAGATGGAATTTTAGGAACATGGTTGTCAAATCATAGCGTCTAAGTCCAACGATTTAAAAAAACAAACAGTAGAGGCTTTGTTATGCATCAGACTAGTCCGATGAGTATCATCAGATTGGATAGTCCAACTACAGCAGATAAGGTTCTCTCTGTAGGGTGTCGGACTGTGTGAATAGGATGTCCGTCAGACTATTGAGTCCTGGTTCAATGCCTTGAATGTGACTAAAGAGGTTTCATGAGCGTCGAACTGATCTATCGCGGTTGCCGGACTATATGCTCTAGTAGAATCTCTAACATATATATATCTAACATAATAAAGTTATTGTGACCTAGTCATGTCGAAATAAGACCAACGATTTGTTGCATGTGTTTTCAACCAAGAGTTTATGTAACACCTAGTTGGGTGGTTGTGATGCATAAACTGAAAGTCGCCTAGAGGGGGGTGAATAGGCGGAATTTGAAAATTATAAACTTAAGCACACACTACAAGCCGGGGTTAGCGTTAGAAATAAAATCGAGTCCCAAAGAGAGGGTGAAAATCAAATCAAAGTCAAATGAAGCGGATGACACAGTGATTTGTTTTTAAAAGGGAAATAGGGTCAAACCTTTTCCTATATGAATTTTGGTGGTTGAATTGCCCAACACAAATTATTGGACTAACTAGTTTGCACTAGAATATATGTTCTACAGGTGCCAAAGGTTCACAACAAACCAATACAAAGATAAAAGAAAGGGTTCAAAACAAAGGAGCAAAGTTAAATCGAAGGCAGCCCTGGTCTGGCGCACCGGACTGTCCGGTGTGCCACCGGACAGTGTCTGGTGCACAAGGGAGATCGACTCTGAACTTGCCAGCTTCGGGAATTCAGGGAGTTACTCCGCTATAATTCACCAGACTGTCCGGTGTAGCACCGGACTGTCCGGTGTGCCAGCGGAGCAACGACTACTTCGCGCCAATGGTCGTCTGCAAAGGAACAGTGAAAGTGAACAGTGCGCGCCTACGTGCGCAGAAGTCAGAGCAGGCGTCAGAAGGCGCACCGTACAGTGAACAGTGACTGTCCGGTGACCCCACTTATCAGAGCTCCAACGATCGAATCCTAACGGTTGGGTGACGTGGCTGGCGCACCGGATAGTGTCCGGTGGCGCACCGGACTGTCCGGTGCGCCATACGACAGCAGCCCCTCCCAACGGCCACTTTGGTGGTTGGGGCTATAAATACCCCCAACCACCACTCATTCAAGGCATCCATGTTTTCATCTATTGCATTCAATACAAGAGCTCTAAACTTCACTCCAAGACACAAACAAAGAGATCAAATCCTCTCCCAAGTCCAAAGATCATTCCAATCAAATAGTGACTAGTGAGAGAGTGATATTTGTGTTCTTTTGAGTTCTTGCGCTTGGATTGCTTTCTTCCTTACTCATTTCTTGTTCTCAAGTGTTTTGTAACCAAGGCAAGAGACACCAAGTGTGTGGTGATCCTTGCGGGGTCTAAGTGACCCGTGAGATAAGGAGAAAGCTCGCTCGGTCTAAGTGACCGTTTGAGAGAGGGAAAGGGTTGAAAGAGACCCGGTCTTTGTGACCACCTCAACGGGGAGTAGGTTTGCAAAAACCGAACCTCGGTAAAACAAATCACCATGTCTCACTGAAAGGGGATTAGGCTTACACCTATTTCCTAATTGATTTTGGTGGTTGAATTGCCCAACACAAATAATTGGACTAACTAGTTTGCTCTAGTCTATAAGTTCTACAGGTGCCAAAGGTTCACAAAAAGTCAATAAAAAGACCAAGAATGGGTTCAAACAAAGAGAGCAAGGGACAACCGAAGGCTTCCCTGGTCTGGCGCACCAGACTGTTTGGTGTGCCACCGGACAGTGTCCGGTGCAACACCGGACAGTGTCCGGTGCACCAGGAGACTTCAAGCTGAACTCTTCACCTTCGGGAAATCTCAGAGGCGCTTCGCTATAATTCACCGGACTGTCCGGTGCACCACCGGACAGTGTCCGGTGCCCCAAGGGAGAGCAACTCTGAACTCGCCAGCTTCGGGAATCCGCTCCGTTATAATTCACATGACTGTCCGGTGCACACCGGACTGTCCGGTGTGACAGCGGAGCAACGACTACTTCGCGCGCAACGGTCGACTGCAACACATTAAATGCGTGCCTGCGCGTGCAGAGGAGCAGAGCACGCGCGGGTGGCACACCGGACAACCTACAGGGCCTGTCCGGTGCACCACCGGACAGCTAGGCGGGCCCACAAGTCAGAGCTCCAACGGTCGGAACCCAACGGCAGGTTGACGTGGCTGGCGCACCGGATTGTCCGGTGCGCCATGCGACAGCACACTTCCAACGACCATTTTTGGTGGTTGGGGTTATAAATACCCCAACCACCCCACATTCAAGTCAACCATGTTTTCCACCTTCCAACTACTTACAAGAGCTCTAGCATTCAATTCTAGACACACCAAAGATATCAAATCCTCTCACAATTCCACTCAAAGCTTTAGTGATTAGAGAGAGTGATTGTTGTGTTCATTTGAGCTCTTGCGCTTGGATTGCTTCCTTTTCTCATTCTTTCTTGCGATCATCTCAATTGTAATCAAGGCAAGAGACACCAATTGTGTGGTGGTCCTTGCGGGGAAGTTTGGTTCCCGGTTGATTGAGAAGAGAAGCTCACTCGGTCCGAGGGACCGTTTGAGAGAGGGAAAGGGTTGAAAGAGACCCGGTCTTTGTGACCACCTCAACGGGGAGTAGGTTTGAGAGAACCGAACCTCGGTAAAACAAATCCTTGTGTCTCACTTCTTTATTCGCTTGCGATTTGTTTTTACACCCTCTCTCGGACTCGATTATATTTCTAACGCTAACCCGGCTTGTAGTTGTGATTAACTTTGTAAATTTCAGTTTCGCCCTATTCACCCCCCCTCTAGGCAACTTTCAATTGGTATCGGAGCCTGGTGCTTCATTAGAGCCTAACCGCTCGAAGTAATGTCGGGAGATCACGCCAAGAAGGAGATGGAGACCGGCGACAAGCCCACTACAAGCCACGGGAAAGCTTCATCGAAAGAGTCCCGCAACAAAGGGAAGGGGAAGGAGAAGAAACCCTCTTCCCACAAGTCACATCGGAGTGGCGACAAGAAAAAGAAGATGAGGAAGGTGGTCTACTACGAGACCGATTCTTCATCACCTTCCACCTCCGACTCCGACGCGCCGTCCGTAACTTCGAAGCGCCATGAGCGCAAGAAGTTTAGTAAGATCCCCCTAAGCTTCCCCCGTATTTCAAAGCGTACTCCTTTACTCTCCGTTCCATTAGGCAAACCACCGGTTTTTGACGGTGAAGATTATAATATGTGGAGTGACAAAATGAGGCATCATCTAACCTCACTCCACACAAGCATTTGGAATGTTGTTGAGTTTGGTGTACAGGTACCATCCGTAGGGGATGAAGACTATGACTCCGACGAAGTAGCCCAAATCCACCACTTTAACTCCCAAGCCACCACTATACTCCTCGCCTCTCTAAGTCGAGAGGAGTATAATAAGGTGCAAGGGTTAAAGAGTGCGAAGGAAATTTGGGACGTACTCAAGACCGCGCACGAAGGAGACGAGGTGACCAAAATCACCAAGCGGGAGACGATCGAGGGGAGCTCGGTCGGTTCCAACTCAACCAAGGCGAGGACCCTCAAGCCATGTACAACCGCTTGAAGACCTTGGTGAATCAAGTGCGCAACCTCGGGAGCACCAAATAGGATGACCATGAGATGGTCAAGGTTATTCTAAGATCCCTCGTTTTTCTTAACCCTACGCAAGTTCAATTAATTCGAGGAAATCCTAGATATACACAAATGACTCCCAAGGAAGTAATAGGTAATTTTGTGAGCTTTGAGTTGATGATCAAAGGCTCAAAGAAGATCATCGAGTTAGATGGCCCCTCCGCGCCCGAAGCACAACCGGTTGCATTCAAGGCAACGGAGGAGAAAAAGGAGGAGTCTACATCAAGTAGACAACCAATCGACGCCTCTAAGCTCGACAATGAGGAGATGGCGCTCATCATCAAGAGCTTCTGCCAAATCCTCAAGCAAAGGAAGGGGAAGGATTACAAGTCCCGCTCCAAGAAGGTTTGCTACAAGTGTGGTAAGCCCGGTCACTTTATTGCTAAATGTCCATTATCAAGTGATAGTGACAGGGACAACGATAAGAAGGGAAGAAGAAAGGAGAAGAAGAGGTACTATAAGAAGAAGGGCGGCGATGCCCATGTTTGCCGGGAGTGGGACTCCGACGAGAGCTCCACCGACTCCTCCTCCGACGAGGACGCCGCCAACATCGCCATCACCAAGGGACTTCTCTTCCCCAACGTCGGCCACAAGTGCCTCATGGCAAGGGACGGCAAAAAGAAGAAGGTTAAATCCAAATCCTCTAGTGATGATAATGCTAGTGATGAGGAGGATAATTTGCGTACTCTTTTTGCTAACCTCAACATGCAACAAAAAGAAAAACTAAATGAACTTATTAGTGCCATCCATGAGAAGGATGAACTTTTGGACTCCCAAGAGGACTTCCTAATCAAGGAAAACAAAAAGCATGTTAAGGTTAAAAATGCTTATGCTCTGGAAGTTGAAAAATGTGAAAAATTAACTAGTGAGCTAAGCACATGTCATGATTTGATTGCCAACCTTAGAAATGAAAATACTAAATTAATTGCTAAGGTTGATTCTAATGTTTGTGATGATTCAATTTCCAATCTTAGAGATGATAATGCTAATTTACTTGCTAAGATTGAAAAATTGAATGATTCTCTTGCTAGCCTTAGAAATGAAAATGAAAAATTAATTGCTAAGGCTAAAGATTTTGATGTTTGCAATATTACTATTTCTAACCTTAGAAGTGAAAATGATATATTACATGCTAAGGTTGTAAAATTAAAATCTTGCAAACCCTCTATATCTACCGTTGAGCATGTTTCTATTTGCACTAGATGTAGAGATATTAATGTAGATGCTATTCATGATCACCTTGCTATGATTAAACAACAAAATGACCATATAGCCAAATTAGATGCTAAAATTGCCGAGCATGAACTAGAGAATGAAAAATTTAAATTTGCTCGTAGTATGCTTTATAGTGGGAGACGCCCTAGCATTAAGGATGGCATTGGCTTCCAACAGGGAGACAATGTCAAGCTTAATACCCCTCCTAAAAGATTGTCTAATTTTGTTAAGGGCAAGGCTCCCATGCTTCAGGATAACGAGAGTTATATTTTGTATCCTGTTGGTTATCCTGAGGATAAGATTAGGAGAATTCATGCAAAGAAGACTCATTCTGCTTCTCACCATGCTTTTATTTATAAGAATGAGGCTTCTAGCTCTAGGCGTTCTACACATGTTAAAATGCCTAAGAAGAAAACTCCTATTGCATCAAATGAACCTAACATTTCATTTAAGACCTTTGATGCTTCATATGTGCTAACTAACAAATCAGGCAAAGTAGTTGCCAAATATGTTAGGGGCAAACACAAGGGCTCCGACTTGTGTTTGGGTACCCAAGGTGCTTGTTTCTAATGTAAAAGGACCCAAGACCGTTTGGGTACCTAAGAACAAGGACTAAATTTGTTTTGTAGGTTTATGCATCTGGGGGCTCAAGTTGGATTATCGACAGCGGGTGCACAAACCACATGACTGGGGAGAAAAGAAAGTTCTCCTCCTATGAGAAAAACCAAGATCCCCAAAGACATATCACATTCGGGGATGGAAATCAAGGTTTGGTCAAAGGATTGGGTAAAATTGCTATATCACCTAACCATTCTATTTCTAATGTTTTTTCTTGTAGATTCATTAGATTACAATTTGCTTTCTGTTTCTCAATTATGCAAAATGGGTTACAACTGTCTTTTTACGAATATAGGTGTTACTATCTTTAGAAGAAGTGATGATTCAGTAGCTTTTAAGGGAGTATTAGAGGGTCAGCTATACTTAGTTGATTTCAATAGAGCTGAACTCGATACTTGCTTAATTGCTAAGACTAACATGGGTTGGCTCTGGCATCACCGACTAGCTCACGTTGAGATGAAGAATCTTCATAAGCTTCTAAAGGGAGAACACATTTTGGGACTAATAAATGTTCATTTTGAGAAAGACAGGATTTGTAGCTCATGCCAAGCAGGGAAGCAAGTTGGTGTTCATCATCCACACAAGAACATCATGACGACTGACAGGCCACTGGAACTACTCCACATGGACCTATTCGACCTGATAGCTTACATAAGCATCGACGGGAGTAAGTACTGTCTAGTTATTGTGGATGATTATTCTCGCTTCACTTGGGTATTCTTTTTGCAGGAAAAATCTCAAACCCAAGAGACTTTGAAAGGATTCTTGAGACCTGCTCAAAATGAGTTCGGCTTGAGGATCAAGAAAATAAGAAGTGACAATGGAACGGAGTTCAAGAACTCTCAAATTGAAGGCTTTCTTGAGGAGGAGGGCATCAAGCATAAGTTCTCTTCTCCCTACACGCCACAGCAAGATGGTGTAGTGGAGAGGAAGAATAGAACTCTATTGGACATGGTAAGGACCATGCTTGATGAGTACAAGACTTTGGATCGGTTTTGGGCCGAGGCGGTCAACTTTGCTTGCTACACCATCAACCGGTTATATCTTCACCGAATCCTCAAGAAGACATCTTATGAACTCCTCACCGGTAAAAGCCCAATGTTTCATATTTTAGAGTCTTTGGTAGCAAATGCTTTATGCTTGTTAAAAGAGGTAGAAAATCTAAATTTGCTCTTAAGGCTGTAGAAGGCTTTTTACTTGGTTATGACTCAAACACAAGGGCATATAGAGTCTTTAACAAGTCCACTGGACTAGTTGAAGTTTCTTGTGACATTGTGTTTGATGAGACTAACGGCTCTCAAGTAGAGCAAGTTGATCTTGATGAGCTAGATGATGAAGAGGCTCCGTGCGTCGCGCTAAGGAACATGTCCATTGGGGATGTGTGTCCTAAGGAATCCGAAGAGCCTCCACAAGCATAAGATCAACCATCCTCCTCCATGCAAGCATCTCCACCAACTCAAGATGAGGATGAGGCTCAAGATGATGAAGGAGAAAATCAAGAAGATGAGCCACCTCAAGAGGAGGACAATGATCAAGGGGGAGATGCTAATAATCAAGACAAGGAAGATGAACAAGATCCAAGACCGCCACACCCAAGAGTCCACCAAGCAATCCAACGAGATCACCCCGTGAACACCATCCTCGGCGATATTCATAAGGGGGTAACCACTCGATCACGTGTTGCTCATTTTTGTGAACATTACTCTTTTGTTTCCTCTATTGAGCCACATAGGGTAGAGGAAGCACTTCAAGATTCGGATTGGGTGCTGGCAATGCAAGAGGAGCTCAACAATTTCACGAGGAATGAGGTATGGCATTTAGTTCAACGTCCTAACCAAAATGTTGTAGGAACCAAGTGGGTCTTTCACAACAAGCAAGATGAGCATGGTGTGGTGACAAGGAACAAGGCACGACTTGTGGCCAAGGGGTATTCACAAGTCGAAGGCTTGGATTTTGGAGAGACCAATGCACCCGTAGCTAGGCTTGAATCAATTCGTATATTACTTGCCTATGCTACTTTCCATGGCTTTAAGCTCTATCAAATGGATGTGAAGAGTGCCTTCCTCAATGGGCCAATCAAGGAAGAGGTCTATGTTGAGCAACCTCCCGGCTTTGAAGATAGTGAGTACCCTAACCATGTATATAAACTCTCTAAGGCGCTTTATGGGCTCAAGCAAGCCCCAAGAGCATGGTATGAATGCCTAAGAGATTTTCTTATCACTAATGGATTCAAAGTCGGTAAAGCCGATCCTACTCTATTCACTAAAACCATTGAAAATGATTTGTTTGTATGCCAAATTTATGTTGATGATATCATATTTGGGTCTACTAACAAATCTATTTGTGAAGAGTTTAGTAGGATCATGATACAAAAATTCGAGATGTCTATGATGGGGGAGTTGAAGTATTTTCTGGGATTCCAAGTCAAGCAACTCCAAGAGGGCACCTTCATCAGCCAAATGAAGTACATTCAAGACATACTAACCAAGTTTGGAATGAAGGATGCCAAGCCCATCAAGACACCTATGGGAACCAATGGGCATCTCGACCTCGACACGGGAGGTAAATCCGTAGATCAAAAGGTATACCTGTCGATGATATGATCTTTACTCTATTTATGTGCATCTCGACCGGACATTATGCTTTTTGTATGCATGTGTGCAAGATTTCAAGCCGATCCTAAGGAAGTTCACCTTATGGCCGTGAAGAGAATCTTGAGATATTTAGTTCATACACCTAAGTTTGGTCTTTGGTACCCTAAGGGATCCTCTTTTGATTTATTAGGATATTCCGATGCTGATTGGGCAGGGTGTAAGATTGATAGGAAGAGCACATCAGGGACTTGTCAGTTTCTGGGAAGATCTCTGGTGTCTTGGGCTTCAAAGAAACAAAACTCAATCGCTCTTTCTACCGCTGAAGCCGAGTATATTGCCGCAGGCCATTGTTGCGCGCAATTGCTTTGGATGAGGCAAACCCTTAGGGACTATGGCTACAAGTTTAGCAAAGTCCCTCTCCTATGTGATAATGAGAGTGCAATCCGCATGGTGGATAATCCCGTTGAGCACAGCCACACTAAGCACATAGCCATTCGGTATCACTTTTTGAGAGATCACCAACAAAGGGGGATATCGAGATAGCCTATATAAACACCAAAGATCAATTGACTGATATCTTTACCAAGCCATTAGATGAGAAAACCTTTACCAAACTTAGAAATGAGCTAAATATTCTTGATTCTAGGAATTTTGATTGATTCTTTGCACACATAGCTCATTTATGTACCTTTGATCATATCTCTTTTATGTCTATGACTAATGTGTTTTCAAGTGTATTATTATGCTTAGTCATAGAATTGAAAGGGAAATGGAGTATTCAGCAAAAACGACGCTTCCACTCAACTCCATTGGTATTTGCCGGTATTCCACATCATTCTCCACTTTGGTATAATCTTCACTCATATTCATTTATTTGCCATTGGGAAGAAAGTCAAAAGGGCTTATATTTCACTCACAAGTATCCATTTTTGGCGATTCATGCCAAAGGGGGAGAAAGTATGAGCCCAAAGCAAAAGGACCGCACCACCACCGAATTTTAAAAATGAAGTTTTTTAAATTGGTATCTTATTGTGTTCAAAAAGGGGGAGAAAGTAGTATCTTCAAAACTTCTAAAACCCTCTTGAACACTAAGAGGAGAATTTCGTTAAGGGGGAGTTTTGTTGAAGTCAAAGGAAAAGCATTTGAAACAGAAAAAAAATTTCAAAATCTTGAAAATGCTTCTTTCAATCTTATTCATGTACGTTTGACTATTTGCAAAATGTTTTGAAAAGAAATTTACAAAGGATTTGCAAAAACAAAACCCGTGGTGCAAATGTGGTCCAAAATTTTAAATAAGAAGAAAACAATCCATGCATATCTGTTGAAATAATTATATTGGTTTCAATTCCAAGCAACCTTTGCACTTACCTTATGCAAACTAGTTCAATTCTACACCTCTATATTTGCTTTGGTTTGTATTGGCATCAATCACCAAAAAGGGGGAGATTGAAAGGGAAATAGGGTCAAACCTTTTCATATATGAATTTTGGTGGTTGAATTGCCCAACACAAATTATTGGACTAACTAGTTTGCACTAGAATATATGTTCTACAGGTATCAAAGGTTCACAACAAACCAATACAAAGATAAAAGAAAGGGTTTAAAACAAAGGAGCAAAGTTAAATCGAAGGCAGCCCTGGTCTGGCGCACCAGACTGTCCGGTGCGCCACCGGACAGTGTCTGGTGCACCAGGGAGATCGACTCTGAACTTGCCAGCTTTGGGAATTCGGGGAGTTACTCCGCTATAATTCACCGGACTGTCCGGTGTAGCACCGGACTGTCTGGTGTGCCAACGGAGCAACGGCTACTTCGCGCCAACGGTCGTCTACAAAGAAACAGTGAAAGTGAACAGTGCGCGCTTGCGCGCGCAGAAGTCAGAGCAGACATCAGAAGGCACACCGGACAGTGAACAGTGATTGTCCGGTGGCCCCACTTGTCAGAGCTCCAACGGTCGAACCCTAACGATTGGGTGACGTGGCTGGCGCACCGGACTGTCCGGTGCGCCATACGACAGCAGCCCCTCCCAATGGCCACTTTGGTGGTTGGGGCTATAAATACCCCCAACCACCACTCATTCAAGACATCCAAGTTTTCAGCTATTGCATTCAATGCAAGAGCTCTAGACTTCACTCCAAGACACAAACAAAGAGATCAAATCCTCTCCCAAGTCCAAAGATCATTCCAATCAAATAGTGACTAGTGAGAGAGTGATATTTGTGTTCTTTTGAGTTCTTGCGCTTGGATTGCTTTCTTCCTTCCTCATTTCTTGTTCTCAAGTGTTTTGTAACCAAGGCAAGAGACAGCAAGTGTGTGGTGATCCTTGCGGGGTCTAAGTGACCCGTGAGATAAGGAGAAAGCTCACTCGGTCTAAGTGACCGTTTGAGAGAGGGAAATGGTTGAAAGAGACCCGGTCTTTGTGACCACCTCAACGGGGAGTAGGTTTGCAAAAACCGAACCTCGGTAAAACAAATCACCACGTCTCACTCTTCATTTGCTTGTGATTTGTTTTCACCCTCTCTTTCGGACTCAATTATATTTCTAACGCTAACCCCGGCTTATAGTTGTGCTTAAAGTTTATAAATTTCAGATTCCACCTATTCACCCCCCCTCTAGGCGATTTTCAGTTTTACCGAGGTTCGGTTCTTGCAAACCTACTCCCCGTTGAGGTTGTCACAAAGACCGGGTCTCTTTCAACCCTTTCCCTCTCTCAAACGGTCACCTAGACCGAGTGAGCTTTTCTCCTTAATCAAACGGGTCACTTAGACCCCTACAAGGACCACCACAACTTGGTGTCCCTTGCTTTGATTACAAGTGTCATGAGAACAAGAAAGAGGAAGAAGAAAAGCGATCCAAGCGCAAGAGCTCAAGGAACACGAGCAAAACTCTCTCTTCTAGTCACTAATTGCTTTGAGTGGAATTGGGACTTGGAGAGGCTTTGATTCAATCTAATTGTGTCTTGTATTGAATGCACTAGCTCTTGTATTGAGTGAGATGTCTGAAAAACTTGGATGCATTGAAGTGTGGTGGTTGGGGGTATTTATAGCCCCAACCACGAAAACAGCCGTTGGGGAAGCCTGCTGTCGAAGGGCGCACCGAACAGTCTGGTACGCCACCGGACACTGTCCGGTGCGCCAGCCACATCACCCAACCGTTAGGGTTCTGACGGTTTTGACCGTTGGAGCTCTGTCTTCATAGGGCACCGGACAGTCCGGTGCCGCACCGGACAGGTAAAGTTCACTATCCGGTGCGCCTTCTGGCGCTGCTCTGACTCTGCGCGCGCAGTCCGCGCACTGTTCACTGTTCATTTTGCAGACCGTTGGCGCAGTAGCCGTTGCTCCGTATGACACATTGGACAGTCCGGTGCTACACCGAACAGTCCGGTGAATTATAGCGGAGTGATATTTCCGAAAACCCGAAGGTGGCAAGTTTGAGTTGATCCACCCTGGTGCACCGGACACTGTCCGGTGGCACACCAGACTGTCCGGTGCGCTAGACCAGGGCACACTTCGGTTTTCTTTGCTCCCTTTGTTTTGAACCCTAACTTGTTCTTTTTATTGGTTTGTGTTGAACCTATGGCACCTGTAGAACATATAATCTAGAGCAAACTAGTTAGTCCAATTGTTTGTGTTGGGCAATTCAACCACCAAAATCATTTAAAAAAAGGTTTGACCCTATTTCCCTTTCAATCTCCCCCTTTTTGGTGATTGATGCCAACACAAACCAAAGCAAATATATAAGTGCAGAATTGAACTAGTTTGCATAATGTAAGTGCATAGGTTGCTTGGAGTGAAACCAATATAATTATTTCAATAGATATGCATGGATTGCTTTCTTCTATTTTAACATTTTGGACCACGCTTGCACCACGAGTTTTATTTTTGCAAATTCTTTGGAAGATTCTTTTCAAAAACCTTTTGCAAATAGTCAAAGATATATGAATAAAATTTGAAAGAAGCATTTTCAAGATTTGAGATTTTCTCCCCCTGTTTCAAATGCTTTTCCTTTGACTTTAAACAAAACTCCCCCTAAATGAAATTCTCCTCTTAGCTTTCAAGAGGGTTTAGGGATATATTAATTGAGATACTCTCATTAGGGGAACACCAATTTGAAAGATACTAATACCAATAAAAATTTTCAAAACATAATTAAAAATTTAGGTGGTGGTGCGGTCCTTTTGCTTTGGGCTAATACTCTCTCCCCCTTTGGCATGAATCACCAAAAACGGAGACTTTGTGAGCCCTTATAACATTCTCTCCCACTTTGGCAAACAATATATGAGTGAAAGATTATACCAATGGAGAGATGGCGGAATACCGGCAAAGAGTAGATAATACCGATGGAGTTGAGTGGAAGCGTCGTCTTTGCCGAATACTCCATTTCCCTTTCAATTCTATGACTAAGCATGAGAATACACTTGAAAACACAATAGTCATAGACATAAAAGAGATATGATCAAAGGTATATAAATGAGCTATGTGTGCAAAGTATCAATCAAAGTTCCGAGAATCAAGAATGTTTAGCTCATTTCTGAGTTTGGTAAAGGTTTTCTCATCTAGTGGTTTGGTAAAGATATTGGCTAGTTGTTCTTTGGTGTTAATATAGGCTATCTCAATATCCCCTCTTTGTTGGTGATCTCTCAAAAAGTGATACCGAATGGCTATGTGCTTAGTGCGGCTGTGTTCAACGGGATTATCCGCCATGCCGATTGCATTCTCATTATCACATAGGAGAGGGACTTTGCTAAATTGTAGCCATAGTCCCTGAGGGTTTGCCTCATCCAAAGCAATTGCGTGCAACAATGGCCTGCGGCAATGTACTCGGCTTCGACGGTAGAAAGAGCTACTGATTTTTGTTTCTTTGAAGCCCAAGATACCAGGGATCTCCCCAGAAACTGACAAGTCCCTGATGTGCTCTTCCTATCAATTTTACATCCTGCCCAATCAGCATCTGAATATCCTAATAAATCAAAAGAGGATCCCTTGGGGTACCAAAGACCAAACTTAGGAGTATGAACTAAATATCTCAAGATCCTTTTCATGGCCCTAAGGTGAACTTCCTTAGGATCAGCTTGGAACCTTGCACACATGCATACGAAAAGCATAATATCCGGTCGAGATGCACATATATAGAGTAGATATCCTATCATCGACCGGTATACCTTTTATCTACAGATTTACCTCCCGTGTCGAGGTCGAGATGCCCATTGGTTCCCATGGGAGTCTTGATGGGCTTGGCATCCTTCATTCCAAACTTAGTGAGTATTTCTTGAATGTACTTCATTTGGCTGATGAAGGTGCCCTCTTGGAGTTGCTTGACTTGAAATCCTAGAAAATACTTCAACTCCCCCATCATAGACATCTCAAATTTCTGTACCATGATCCTACTAAACTCTTCACAAGTGGATTTGTTAGTAGACCCAAATATGATATCATCAACATAAATTTGGCATACAAACAAATCTTTTGCAATAGTTTTAGTAAAGAGAGTAGGATCGACTTTACTGACTTTGTAGCCATTAGTGATAATAAAATCTCTTAGGCATTCATACCATGCTCTTGGGGCTTGCTTGAGCCCATAAAGCGCCTTTGAGAGTTTATACACATGGTTAGGGTACTCACTATCTTCAAAGTCGGGAGGTTGCTCAACATAGACGTCTTTCTTGATTGGTCCATTGAGGAAGACACTTTTCACGTCCATTTGGTAAAGCTTAAAGCCATGGTAAGTAGCATAGGCAAGTAATACACGAATTGACTCAAGCCTAGCTACGGGTGCATAGGTTTCACCGAAATCTAAACCTTCGACCTGTGAATATCCCTTGGCCACAAGTCGGGCTTTGTTCCTTGTCACCACACCATGCTCATCTTGCTTATTGCGGAATACCCACTTGGTTCCTACAACATTTTGGTTAGGACGTGGAACCAAATGCCATACCTCATTCCTCGTGAAGTTGTTGAGCTCCTCTTGCATTGCCAGTACCCAATCCGAGTCTCATAGTGCATACTCTACCCTGTATGGCTCAATAGAGGAGACAAAAGAGTAATGTTCTGAAGCGCCCCAGATCCTTCGGGACTCAAATGTGATACAATTACTAGTCCCAGGAGGCTAGTAAACAAATTTATACATCAGATGATTCCAGATCTGCTTAAATGAGACAAACCTATAAAGGTGGCGAACAACTTTAAAAGTTGGTCCACAACTCGGAACATATCATCAGAGTGGGGCTGAAGCAGCCCGATATACGCAGTGAAGCAAATCAGCAGTCCAACAGCCACAGGCAAGGTTGAGAACAGTCGTAACTCTTACCCGATCTCCTTTTTCCGAAAAACAACAAATTAGCAAGGGTGAGTACAAACGTACTTAGCAGCCCACCTTCACCCGCGGAATGGGGAAATCAGATATAATGCATGGAATATGTGGAGCTCAGGATATTTTGCAGAAACCGTAATATTTTATGCAGGGTTGTTTTGTAAAACATTTTGTATTTTTCAAAGCGCATCCTCTCCCAAAGGAGCAGGAAGTTTTTCAATATAGAATAAAATCCCCTGGACTAAACCATCCAGGTATCTCAGCAGTTTCCCACTGGTTTTCATTTTCAAAAATAGCTACTGGATTTCCCGTCCACCATAGCTCACGGCTCAACCGCCGGACCTTTTAAAAACCACTTTTCTCAAATGCACCCTTTTTTTAAAACAAAACACTAATTGCCATACCACACCAGACTCGTCCATTCCTGTGGACACAGACTATTCGAATATGTTTGAAACTCTGCGCAGAGGGGTACACTTTACCCACTAGTCCGGTTTCTGCGATCTCATCGTCGTGAGACCCGAAGGCCGAATCTCTTTCTTCCCTCGCACATCCTTACCTTAACGGTTATACCAGAATGAGTCAGACCACCACCATGTCCAAACCGGACAAAACATTCCCCCTCCTTATCCTCCCGGTGCTCCCAGCCTTCATAACCCTGGGGTTTGAATCGTACGAGTTCAGATTGAGTGACTGCCCATACAGTCTCGAGTGGTTGTACTTATCATGAGTACAGGTAGTGAAGGATGACAAACTGGTCCTTATGTGAGAGGACAATCCTTCTGCTCACACCAAAACCAGCTGAGCCATCACCTTAGGCCCTCCCCTAAACCAGGGAGTCCCTGATCATCCCTACTCAAAGGTGATAAGGGTGAAAACCCTTCATCATACTCATTTTGAAAAGCATTTTCTTTTGAAAACTCACACCTTTTCTCAAATCATTTGTAACAAATATGTCAAGGATTGATTGCGGCAAGCGGCTGGGTGGCCATAATAACTTGTCTCAAAATCATATCATGCATAAAATAACAGGCTGAGGGTTGTGGTTGAAAAACATAGGTAATTTATGCATCAAAGGGGTCCAGTGAGCTTGCCGTGCTTATCCGGCGAAAGGGGGGAGAGCTCGCGGAACTGGCTTCTGGCTCCACCGCCTGGCGTAGACTTGCAGATCTGGCCTCCACGAGACGGCACGAACGCTCCGATAACTATGCAACATGAACAAGCAAACATACAAACAAGCAAGTATACTAACAAATATTTAGTATAGTGGTCAGAATAGCGATATATGGATGGGTAAAGTCTTGAGCAGAATCTGTGTCATGTGGTGTTGTGATATTACTGGTGGTGGAGCGGAGGTGCTTACCAGGAGGGTGAACTGGAGGCGAAGCGACACTATGCGTGTAGCCGGCAATGCGGAGTAACTGAGTGGGTGGGGTGTTTGCCTTGGCTGAGGGTGTTGAGTGTGTGTGGAGAGGGAGAGGGTAGCTGGGTGTATTTATAGCTGGGTGTATGTGGTGTAGCACAGTGAAGTTCACTATTGGTGAGAATAGTGACGAATGAATCGTCTGACTTAGTATGAACATGAGAGTTATAGGCAGAATATGGGACAAGAGTATTTTGGGAGTTTTCTGGAACATGAACCATGCTTAAGGGATGACATGGTTGGATAGGGAATAATTCGATAAGAATTTAGAAACAAGAATTATTGGAATCGGAGTTTGGAAGCATGGTTCGAAGGAATCTCAAAGTTAAGCGGGCTCAACTTGGAGAAACCTAGGATGGGTGACTAGATGGGGAGTTCCCTACTGCAAGGGAAATCACAGTCACCGGAGTTCGTATGACTGGAATAGGGGTTTGGCTGGTCTTAGGTGGACTGGACAACATGATGGATGAGTAGCTGAAATTTGGGGTGATCGGATGATCGATGAATAGCAACGATAAATAGCGACGACGAAAAAGTTACCATAGATATCATCGGTGAAATAGTAACGATGATGAATAGTAACGATGATGAATAGTGTCGGTGAATAGTAACAATAGTCAATAGTATCGATGAATAGTAACGATGAATTTGTCTTGTATAAGTGTAATTAGCTTGTAGAGCTTAGTGTATGACACTGGAGGCATACGTATACGTATGAGCATGAGGGAAGTTATGAAGAAAATATTTGTAGGGACTTTAAAAATGATTCTGAAGGTATTTCTCAGGAGGAAAATATCTGGAGAATTATCGGTGGAATATTTGTGCAGTATTTCCGTAAAGAAATTGAGGGGATCACTAGGGAAATATCTGGGCAGTATTTCTAGAAAGAATTTGAGGGGGGTCACTAGGGAAATATTTGTAGGATATTTGAGGAGGATTTTAGAGAGAATATAGACCACTATATTTTATTTGCTGATATCAACTCGCAAACAAACATTTTGAAATAAAATTTGAAATTCATTTTGAATTTAGAGCAAGTTTGAGAAAATTTCAAGATTTGAATTTTTGGGATGCTACAAATCTACCCCACTTAAAATGAATCTCGTCCTCGAGATTCGGCTTAGAAGGGTTATGGGTATAGCTTTACTTCAGCTACATATCTTCACCTTGCAGACTCTTCGAGGAGATGGAACTTCAACAAAATCTAGCCTTGAGGAGCATCCGGTTGCTGATTACAAACGCTGATTCTGGCTACTCAAAGATCATCTTCAGGCTTCTGGCTTTCGCTTGGCAGCTAGCTTATTGAGGAAGCATTGATGCCAACACACAAACCTTTCTCTTGCAAACTCCCACATGGATTCCTTTCTTGATTGGTCTTCTGGTGCTTCATCAACGGAACTTGGGTGACCACTTCTCATCCAAAAACTTATATGCTTTGATGATCTGGTCCTCAACAACTTGCTACATGCCTTCTTCTTTTTCTCCATAGCAGGAACCTTACTGGAACACTACCCCACTTAAAAAGAATGAGGGTAGGACTTTTGAATCTTGGGGATTTGAACTCCTTGAAGTACATAATAATAAGGGTGTTACGGGGCCTTCTTCTGCTGTTGCTGCTTGAGCAGACTACGGAGAAATGACTGACATAGGGTTGATTCTAGGAGAACCTTCTTCTTATCTTCTCTTCACTATTTTCTTTTCACTGATCCTTTCTTTCTCTTTGCTCTTCCCACTAGAGGATTCTATCAAAGAGTATTACCATCATATAGAGGAGGAAACCAAAGATTGTGAACCATGTACAACAGTCTTGAACCCAAGAATCACCAAGCATTGTGATTTCAGGGGCGAGGGAGTGGAAAATGGAGTTGCTTGCGATTTGGCAGAGGGGATTTTATTGGGAGCGTTTTGCTTTGAGCGAGTTGGGAGTTGAGGGAACTGGTGGGGGAGTTTTTTTATAGGCGAGCAATGGTGTTCGGTTGCAGAGTGGGTAGTGATGGAGCATGTGCGACAAGGGGAGGGGGCCTATTGCCGGCGAAGATGGCGGTGCTGGGTGCGCTGCAAAGGGGGTGTGGCGGCGGTAGTGCGCTACAAAGAGGGCACGCGTGCAGGGAGCACGAGTGAGTGGTGGGGTTAATGACCCTGATGTTTGTGGTCTCTGGTTTCAAGAATCTTTGCCTCTCTGTATGGTAATAACTTCTTCGGTCCTCTTTTCCTGCTCACTTTGTCTCAGGTGCAGTGCTTTGATTCTCACGGTCGGTCCTTTTGACTGAGCGGCTGGACTGGTTGCTTCTGTAGCTTATTCCAGGCTTCAAGGGTAAGCTTCCCAGTATCTTCTTGGGTAAGGTGCTTTTCTCTTGAGATGGGTTAAGATGAGAATGGAAGCATAAGGTGAGGATTAGCTCTAATTTATGATCTATGTTTTTAGAGAAAACCTTTCTTAAAAAAGAAAGAAAACACACAAGCTCAACAATGATAAGCACAAACAAATCAAATGTTTTGAATAAGGGAAGAATAGAGTTTTTCCAAAGCACGGACTACTCAGATTCGGGGGCTAAGCATAACTACTATTGCTTGGCTCCTGAATTGAGAACTATGCTAAATGCAACTTATGAGCACTAACGTTAAAGCATCACATATGCACTCAAAAGGGGAGAAAACATCAAGCGAAATTCATTTTGAAATGCCCTAGGGGGCCACACAATTAGAGTTTTGCAAAACACAAGACTACACGATTACCTCTCATACATGCAGGGCTCTAGCCAAAGTGAAGAAAAACTTCACTACCCAATGCATGCAGAGGACTGGGCATAACTAACTTCAGACCAGACAACTTCTTTTCTGGCAAGGCTGGCGCACGACTTCAATCTGAGACATCTCCTGGATGGGTCAAGAGGGAGCTGATGTTGATGACTTCTTCTTCTGGCGACGGAGGTGGCAGGACGGGGTCAAACTCTTCTTCAAGCGGGACTGGCTCTTGTAGCTCCTCAGAGGGCGGTGGTGCTGGTAGGGTTCTTGCAGCTTCTTCCTAGACCTCAAGGGATGGTGCTGGAATCTTCTTCATGGTGAGGGGCTCAAACAACTCTGGCGAGGGATCTTGGGAGGATTTGGGGTGCTCTTGCTTATCCATAACCTGAGGGAAGACTAGAATTCCTTCCAAGACTATGGCTCCTTCCGGGAGTTCCCAAGCATTCTTCTCTCCTCTGATAGAGACCGGGTGACCTTAAATAATCTGGGGATCTTCAGCTCTCATGGACTGAACTGGGTTGGATGAAGCGGGCTCTTGGATCCGCAGGGCTCTACGTTGGTTACGGGTTACCAAGTAGGCCTCCATCAACTTTTGGACATGCTCATCTTTGGCTTGCTTCAGGGTTTCATCGGCAATGACTTTATGACTTTCCAAGGCAGCTACACGGGCTTGAGCTATGGTGGGATCCACATGGAGCTTACGGTTGCGCTTCTCTGCATCTTCTGCTCGGGCAATCATCTGACAGTGGTGCCGAGCTAAGAAATCATACTGTGCATCCAGGGTGAGCAGGTATGCAGTGAGGTACACGACTGTGGGGTTGTCCTCAAGCAGCTGCTACCCTTCCAATGCACGCATCCTGGCCATCCAAATGGGACGATTTCTCTAAAAGGGCAAAAAGAGTCTGAGCGGGGTGTCGGCCACTTCTTCTTCATAAATTTGACACAGGGCCCTCAATGCCTTGCGAGCGACGACTTGACAGGTGTCTTTGAATCTATGCCCAGCAACAGTGACACTCCATTCCACATGGTGCGGACTGGATCCAATGTATACAGTCACGACACACTTCTCTGTGCCATGCTCGACGAATTCACGACCATCATACTCTGGTTAGCTCCTGATTCCGAGGCGGACTATGCATGCTCTCAGCAACTTGGGGAAACCATCTTCATTCTGGCACAAGTTGGTTTGGCAGTGGACCTCTATCTGACTTCTTAAAGAAGGAAAGGGGGAAAGCATTTTTGAAATGAAGGGATGAGAGCAAGAATTTTTTTTAAGAAACTAGTTTTGACTCAAAAACTTTTGGATCAGGCTAAGGGTTACGTCCTGCGGCCAACCTAACAGCTCCGATACCACCTGGAGCGCCCCAGATCCTCTGGGACTCAAATGTGATACAATTACTAGTCCTAGGAGGCTAGTAAACACATTTATACATCAGATGATTCCAGATCTGCTTAAACGAGACAAACCTATAAAGGTGGCGAACAACTTTAAGAGTTGGTCCACAACTTGGGACATATCATCAGAGTGGGGCTGAAGCAGCCCGATATACGCAGCGAAGCAAATCAGCAGTCCAACAGCCACAGACAAGGTTGAGAACAGTCGTAACTCTTACCCGATCTCCTTTTTCTGAAAAACAACAAATAAGCAAGGGTGAGTACAAACGTACTCAGCAGCCCACCTTCACCCGCGGAATAGGGAAATCAGATATAATGCATGGAATATGTGGAGCTCAGGATATTTTGCAGAAACAACAATATTTTATGCAGGGTTGTTTTGTAAAACATTTTGTATTTTTCAAAGCGCATCCTCTCCTAAAGGAGCAGGAAGTTTTTCAATATAGAATAAAATCCCCAGGACTAAACCATCCAGGTATCTCAGCAGTTTCTCATTGGTTTTCATTTTCAAAAACAGCTACTGGACTTCCCGTCCACCATAGCTCACGGCTCAACCGCCGGACCTTTTAAAAACCACTTTTCTCAAACGCACCTTTTTTATGAAAACAAAACACTAATTACCATACCACACCAGACTCGTCCATTCCTGTGGACACAAACTATTTGAATAGGTTTGAAACTCTGCGCAGAGGGGTACACTTTACCCACAAGTCCGATTTCTGCGATCTCACTGTCGTGAGACCCGAAGGCCGAATCTCTTTCTTTCCTCGCACATCCTTACCTTAACAGTTATACCGGAAGGAGTCAGGCCACCGCCATGTCCAAATCGGACAAAACATTCCCCCTCCTTATCCTCCCGGTGCTCCCTAGCCTTCATAACCCTGGGGTTTGGACCGTACGAGTTCAGATTGAGTAACTGCCCATACAGTCTCGAGTGGTTGTACTTATCATGAGTACAGGTAGTGAAGGATGACAAACCGGTCCTTATGTGAGAGGACAATCCTTCTGCTCACACCTAAACCAGCTGAGCCATCACCTTAGGACCTCTCCTAAACCAGGGAGTCCTTGATCATCCCTACTCAGGGGTGATAAGGGTGAAAACCCTTCATCATACTCATTTTGAAAAGCATTTTCTTTTGAAAACTCACACCTTTTCTCAAATCATTTGTAACAAATATGTCAAGGATTGATTGCGGCAAGCGGTTGGGTGGCCATAATAACTTGTCTCAAATCATATCATGCATAAAATAATAGGCTGAGGGTTGTGGTTGAAAAACATAGGTAATTTATGCATCAAAGGGGTCCAGTGAGCTTGCCGTGCTTATCCGGCAAAAGGGGGGAGAGCTCGCAGAACTGGCTTCTGGCTCCACCGCCTGGCGTAGACTTGCAGATCTGGCCTCCACGAGACGGCATGAACGCTCCGATAACTATGCAACATGAACAAGCAAACATACAAACAAGCAAGTATACCAACAAATATTTAGTATAGTGGTCAGAATAGCGACATATGGATGGGTAGAGTCTTGAGCAGAATCTGTGTCATGTGGTGTTGGAGCGGAGGTGCTTACCAGGAGGGTGAACTGGAGGCGAAGCGACACTATGCATGTAGCCGGCAGAGCGGAGTAACTGAGTGGGTGGGGTGTTTGCCTTGGCTGAGGGTGTTGAGTGTGTGTGGAGAGGGAGAGGTGTAGCATCCCAAAAATTCAAATCTTTAAATTTTCTCAAACTTGCTCTAAATTCAAAATGAATTTCAAATTTCATTTCAAAATGTTTGTTTGCGAGTTGATATCAACAAATAAAATATAGTGGTCTATATTTTCTTTAAAATCCTCCTCAAATATAATACTAATATTTCCCCAGTAATCCCCCTCAAATTCTTTCCAGAGATACTGACCAGATATTTCCCCAGTGGTCCCCCTCAAATTCTTTCCAGAAATACTACCCAGATATTTTCCCAGTGGTCCCCGTCAAATTCTTTCCAGAAATACTGCCCAGATATTTCCCCAGTAACCCCCCTCAAGTTCTTTCCAGAAATATTGCCCAGATATTCCACCGATAATTCTCCAAATATTTTCTTCCTCAGAAATTCCTTCAGAATCATTTTTTCAAGTCCCTACAAATATTTTCTCCATAACTTTCCTCATGCTCATACGTATACGTATGCCTCCGGTGTCATACGGTGAGCTCTACAGGCTAATCTCACTTATACAAGACAAATACATGCTAATCTCCCACTAATCCTCTCATCCTCCCACTAATCCTCTCATCCCTCCCCCTAACCCCCCACCATGGCTATAAATAGAGGGGCAAGGGCCTCCACTCATCCCACCCCAAGCCATTTCATGGCAACTCTTCCCCCCCACACACACCCACTCCATGTTCCACACAAGCACACACTAGCACAAGGATCGTTCGGTTGTTCTTCGATCATTCGTCCCCCTGTTCTTAGTTTGTTCGTTTGTTCGTCCGATCGTTCGATCGTTCGTCCGATCATTCATGGTTCGTTCGTCCGTTCGTCCGATCATTCGATCGTTCGTCCGTTCGTTCGTCCAAATAATCTTTATCCTGCCGTTATGCTGCCGAAATTCCGATCGTTCCTTCGTTCGATCGTTCGTCCGTTCGTTCATAGTTTCTATTCATCATTCATTGTTCGTTCATAGTCCCTATTCATCGTTCTTCCAGATAATCTTTGTCCTACCATTATGCTGCCGAAATTCTGATCATTCGTTCGTTCAATCATTCGATCGTTCATCGTTCGTTCATAGTACCTATTCGATCGGCCATCGTTCGTTCATAGTTCCTATTCGATCGTTCATCGTTCGTTCATAGTTCCTATTCATCGTTCATCATTCGTTCATAGTCCCTATTTCATCGTTCTTCTAGATAATCTTTATCTTGCCGTTATGCTGCCGAATGTCCGATCGTTCGTTCGTCCGATCATTCGATCGTTCGTCCGTTCGTTCATAGTTCCTATTCATCGTTCATCGTTCGTTCACAGCCACTATTCATCGTTCATCGTTCGTTATATGAACTATTCACATCACTATTCACCATTACTATTCCCCATTACTATTCATTATTATTACTATTCATCATTGTTATTCATCGATCATCCCGATCGCCCCCCGAATTTCAACTACTCATCCATCATGCTGTCCAGTCCACCTAAGACCAACCAGACCCATGTTCCAGTCATATGAACTCCGGTGACTGTGATTTTCCTTCCAGTGGGAACTTCCCATCTGGCCACCCATCCCAGGTTTCTCCAAGTTGAGCATGCTTAACTTTGAGATTCCTTCGAACCAGGCTTCCAAACTCAGATTCCAATAATTCTTGTTTCTAAATTCTTATCGAATTATTCCCTATCCAACCATGTCATCCCTTAAGCATGGTTCATATTCTAGAAAACTCCCAAAATACTCTTGTCCCATATTCTGCCTATAACTCTCCTGTTCATACTAAGTTAGACGATTCATTCGTCACTATTCTCACCAACAGTGAACTTCACTGTGCTACACCACATACACCCAGCTATAAATACACCTAGCTACCCTCTCCCTCTCCACGCACTCAACACCCTCAGCCAAGGCAAACACTCCACCCACTCAGTTACCCCGCTCCACCGGCTACGCGCATAGTGTCGCTTCGCCTCCAATCCACCCTCCTGGTAAGCACCTCCGCTCTACCACTAGTAGTATCTCAACACCACATGACACAGATTCTACTCAAGACTCTACCCATCCATATATCGCTATTCTGACCACTATACTAAATATTTGTTGGTATACTTGCTTGTTTGTATGTTTGCTTATTCATGGTACATATTTATCGGAGCGTTCGTGCCGTCTCGTGGAGGCCAGATCTGCATGTCTACGCCAGGCAGTGGAGCTAGAAGCCAGTTCCGCGAGCTCCCCTTCCCCCTTCGCCGAATAAGCACGTCAAGCTCACTGGATCCCTTTGATGCATAAATTACCTGTGATTTTTCAACCACAACCCTCAGCCTGTTATTTTATGCATGATATGATTTTGAGACAAGTTATTATGGCCACCCAAGCCGCTTGCCGCAATCAATCCTTGATATATTTGTTACAAATGATTTGAGGAAAGGTGTGAGTTTTCAAAAGAAAATGCTTTTCAAAGTGTGTATGATGAAGGGTTTTCACCCTTATCACCTTGTGAGTGGGATAATCAGGGACTCCCTGGTTTAGGGGAGGGTTTAGGCGTGAGCAGAAGGATTGTCCCCTCGTATAAGGACCGGTTTGTCATCTTTCACTACCTGTACTCATGATAAGTACAACCACTCGAGATTGTGTGGGCAGTCACTCAATCTGAACTTGTACGGTCCAACCCCAGGGTTATGAAGGCTGGGGAGCACCGGGAGGATAAGGAGGGGGAATGTTTTGTCCGGTTTGGACATGCGGTGGCCTGACTCCTTCCGGTATAACCGTTAAGGTTAGGACGTGCGAGGAAAGAAAGAGATTCGGATTCGGATCTCATTGGCCATGAGATCGCAGAGCCAGACTAGTGGGTAAAGTGTACCCCTCTGCGCAGAGTTCAAACCTATTCGAATAGTCTGTGTCCACAGGAATGGACGAGTCTGGTGTGGTATGACAATTAGTGTTTTGTTTTAAAAAAAAGAGGTGCGTTTGAGAAAAGTGATTTTTAAAAGGTCCGGCGGTTGAGCCGTGAGCTATGGTGGACGGGAAGTCCAGTAGCTATTTTTGAAAATAAAAACCAGTGGGAAACTGCTGAGATACCTGGATGGTTTAGTCCAGGGGATTTTGTTCTATACTGAAAAACTTCCTGCTCCTTTTGGAGAGGATGCGCTTTGAAAAATGCAAAATGTTTTACAAAACAACCCTGCATCAAATATTGATGTTTCTGCAAAATATCCTGAGCTCCACATATTCCATGCATTATATCTGATTTCCCCATTCCGCGGGTGAAGGTGGGCTGTTGAGTACGTTTGTACTCACCCTTGCTTATTTGTTGTTTTTCAGAAAAAGGAGATCGGGTAAGAGTTATGACTGTTCCCAACCTTGCATGTGGCTGTTGGACCGCTGAATTGCTTCGCTGCGTATATCGGGCTGCTTTAGCCCCACTCTGATGATATGTCTCGAGTTGTGGACCAACTCTTAAAGTTGATCGCCACCTTTATAGGTTTGTCTCGTGTAGGCAGATCTGGAATCATCTGTTGTATAAATGTGTTTACTAGCCTCCTAGGACTAGTAATTGTATCACATTTGAGTCCCAAAGGATTTGGGCACTACAAGAGGGTAGCTGGGTCTATTTATAGCTGGGTGTATGTGGTGTAGCATAGTGAAGTTCACTATTGGTGAGAATAGTGACGAATGAATCGTCTGACTTAGTATGAACATGAGAGTTATAGGCAGAATATGGGACAAGTGTATTTTGGGAGTTTTCTGGAACATGAACCATGCTTAAGGGATGACATGGTTGGATAGGGAATAATTCGATAAGAATTTAGAAACAAGAATTATTGGAATCAGAGTTTGAAAGCCTGGTTCGAAGGAATCTCAAAGTTAAGCATGCTCAACTTGGAGAAACCTGGGATTGGTGACCAGATGGGGAGTTCCCTACTGGAAGGGAAATCACAGTCACCGGAGTTCGTATGACTGGAATAGGGGTCTGGCTGGTCTTAGGTGGACTGGACACCATGATGGATGAGTAGTTGAAATTTGGGGTGATCGGATGATCGATGAATAGTAACGATGAATAGTAACGACGAAAAAGTTACCATATATATCATCGATGAATAGTAACAATGACGAACAGTAACGATGATGAATAGTGTTGGTGAATAGTAACGATGAATAGTAATGATGGTGAATAGTGTCGATGAATAGTAGCGATGATGAATAGTAATGGTGAATAGTGATGGTGAATAGTCCGTATGAACGAACGATGAATGATGAATAGTGATGATGAATGAAGGATGAATGATGAATAGGAACTATGAACGAATTGATGAACGATCGAATGATCGGATGAACGAACGATCGGAATTTCGGCAGCATAACGGCAGGACAAAGGTTATCTGGACGAACGATAAATAGGGACTATGAACGAATGATGAACGATGAATAGGAACTATGAACGAACGATGAACGATCGAATGATCGAACGAACGAACAATTGGAATTTTGGTAGCATAACGACAGGAAAAAGATTATTTGGACGAACGAACGGACGAACGATCGGACGAACGAACGAACAAACTAAGAACAGGGGGACGGACGATCGAAGAACGATCGAACGATCCTTGTGCTAGTGTGTCCTTGTGTTGGAAGTGGAGTGGGCATGTGTGGGGGGGAAGAGAGTTGCCATGAAATGGCTTGGGGTGGGATGAGAGGAGGCCCTTGCCCCTCTATTTATAGCCATGGTGGGGGATTAGGGGGAGGGATGAAAGGATTAGTGGGAGATTAGCATGTATTTGTCTTGTATAAGTGTAATTAGCTTGTAGAGCTCAGTGTATGACACCGGAGGCATACATATACATATGAGCATGAGGAAAGTTAGAAAATATTTGTAGGGACCTTAAAAATGATTCTGAAGGTATTTCTCAGGAGGAAATTATCTGGAGAATTATCGATGGAATATTTGTGCAGTATTTCCAGAAAGAAATTGAGGGGATCACTAGGGAAATATCTGGGCAGTATTTCTAGAAAGAATTTGAGGGGGATCACTGGGGAAATATTTGTAGGATATTTGAGGAGGATTTTGGAGAGAATATAGACTGCTATATTTTATTTGCTGATATCAACTCGCAAACAAACATTTTGAAATGAAATTTGAAATCCATTTTGAATTTAGAGCGAGTTTGAGAAAATTTCAAGATTTGAATTTTTGGGATGCTACATGTTCAAAAAATGAGCGACTCGAGATCGAGTTGTTACCCCCTTATGAATGTCGCCGAGGATGGTGTTCACGGGGTGATCTCTTTGAATCGCCTGGTGGACTCTTGGGTGTGGCGGTCTTTGACCCTGTTCATCTTCCTTGTCTTGATCATTGTCATCTCCCCCTTGATCATTGCCCTCCTCTTGAGGTCGCTCATCTTCTTGATCTTCTTCTTCATCATCTTGAGCCGGTTCCTCATCTTGAGTTGGTAGAGATGCTTGTATGGAAGATGATGGTTGATCTTGTGCTTGTGGAGGCTCTTTGGATTCCTTAGGACACACATCCCCAATGGACATGTTCTTGAGGTGGCTCATCTTCTTGATCTTCTTCTTTATCATCTTGAGCCCGTTCCTCATCTTGAGTTGGTGGAGATGCTTGTATGGAAGATGATGGTTGATCTTGTGCTTGTGGAGGCTCTTCGGATTCCTTAGGACACACATCCCCAATGGACATGTTCCTTAGCGCGATGCACGGAGCCTCTTCATCATCTAGCTCATCAAGATCAACTTGCTCTACTTGAGAGCCGTTAGTCTCATCAAACACAATGTCACAAGAAACTTCAACTAGTCCAGTGGACTTGTTAAAGACTCTATATGCCCTTGTATTTGAATCATAACCAAGTAAAAATCCTTCTACAGCCTTAGGAGCAAATTTAGATTTTCTACCTCTTTTAACAAGAATAAAACATTTGCTTCCAAAGACTCTAAAATATGAAACATTAGGCTTTTTACCGGTGAGGAGTTCATATGATGTCTTCTTGAGGATTCGGTGAAGATATAACCGGTTGATGGAGTAGCAGGCGGTGTTAATCGCCTCGGCCCAAAACCGGTCCGGTGTCTTGTATTCATCAAGCATGGTCCTCACCATGTCAAGTAGAGTTCTATTCTTACTCTCCACTACACCATTTTGTTGTGGCATGTAGGGAGAAGAGAACTCATGCTTGATGCCCTCCTCCTCAAGAAAGCCTTCAATTTGAGAGTTCTTGAACTCCATCCCATTGTCGCTTCTAATCTTTTTGATCCTCAATCTGAACTCATTTTGAGCTCGTCTCAAGAATCCCTTTAACGTCTCTTGGGTTTGAGATTTTTCCTGCAAAAAGAATATCCAAGTGAAGCGAGAATAGTCATCCACAATTACAAGACAATACTTACTCCCGTCGATGCTTATGTAAGCTATCGGGCCGAATAAATCCATGTGGAGTAGCTCAAGCGGCCTGTCGGTCGTCATGATGTTCTTGTGTGGATGGTGGGTACCAACTTGCTTTCCTGCTTGACATGCGCTACAAATCCTGCCTTCCTCAAAATGAACAATGGTTAGTCCCAAAATGTGCTCTCCCTTTAGAAGCTTGTGAAGATTCTTCATCCCAACATGGGCTAGTCGGCGATGCTAGAGCCAACCCATATTAGTCTTAGCAATTAAGCAAGTGTCGAGTTCAGCTCTATTGAAATCAACTAAGTATAGCTGACCCTCCAACACTCCCTTAAATGCTACTGAATCATCACTTCTTCTAAAGACAGTAACACATATATTCGTAAACAGACAGTTGTAACCCATTTTGCATAATTGAGAAACTGAAAGCAGATTGTAATCTAATGAATCTACAAGAAAAATATTGGAAATAGAATGGTCAGGTGATATAGCAATTTTACCAAGTCCTTTGACCAAACCTTGATTTCCATCCCCGAATGTGATAGCTCTTTGGGGATCTTGGTTTTTCTCATAGGAGGAGAACATCCTTTTCTCCCCAGTCATGTGATTTGTGCACCCACTATCAATGATCCAACTTGAGCCCCCGGATGCATAAACCTACAAAACAAGTTTAGGCCTTGTTCTTAGGTACCCAAACGGTCTTAGGTCCTTTCACATTAGAAACAAGCACCTTGGGTACCCAAACACAAGTCTTGGAGCCCTTGTGTTTGGCCCAACATATTTGGCAACTACTTTGCCTGATTTGTTAGTTAAAACATAAGAAGCATCAAAAGTCTTAAATGAAACAATAGGCTCATTTGATGCAGTAGGAGTTTTCTTTTTAGGCAATTTAACATGAGTGGATTGCCTAGAACTAAATGCCTCACTCTTATACATAAAAGCATGATGAGAGCCAGAGTGAGACTTCCTAGAATGAATTCTCCTAATTTTGTGTTCGGGATAACCAGCATGATATAAAATGTAACCCTCGTTATCCTGAACCATGGGAGCCTTACCCTTAACAAAATTAGACAGTTTCTTGGGGGCATTAAGCTTGACATTGCCTCCCTGTTGGAAGCCAATGCCATCCTTAATGCCAGGGCGTCTCCCATTATAGAGCATGCTTCTAGCAAATTTAAATTTTCTATTTTCTAAGTCATGCTCATTGATCTTAGCACTAAGTTGAGCTATGTGATCATTTTGTTGTTTAGTTAAAGCTAGGTGATCATGGATAGCATCAACATTAATGTCTCTACATCTAGTACAAATGGAAACATGATCAATAGTAGATGTAGAGGGTTTGCAAACATTTAATTCATCAATCTCAGCAAGTAACATGGCATTTTCATTTCTAAGATTGGAAATAACATCATTGCAAACATTTAAATCCTTAGCCTTAGCAATTAATTTTTCATTCTCAATCTTAAGGCTAGAAAGTGAGGCATTCAATTTATCAATCTTAGCAATCAAACTAGCATTATCATTTCTAAGATTGGTAATTGAATCATCACAAGCATTTAACTTCTCAACCTTAGCAATAAAACTAGCATTCTCAGCTCTAAGGTTGGAAATGGTGTCATGGCAAATGCTAAGCTCACTAGTTAATTTTTCACATTTTTCTAACTCCTGAGCATAAGCATTCTTAACTTTAACATGCTTCTTGTTTTCCTTAATAAGGAAGTCCTCTTGGCTATCCAAAAGTTCATCCTTCTCATGAATAGCACTAATCAATTCATTTAACTTCTCCTTTTGTTGCATGTTAAGGTTGGCAAAAAGTGTAAGCAAATCATCCTCATCATCACTAAAGCTACTCTCATCACTAGATGTTGCATATTTAGTGGAGCCTCTAGATTTTACCTTCTTCTTTTTGCCGTCCTTTGCCATGAGGCACTTGTGGCCGACGTTTGGGAAGAGAAGCCCTTTGTTGACGGCGATGTTGGTGGCGTCCTCGTCGGAGGAGGAGTCGGTGGAGCTCTCATCGGAGTCCCATTCCTGACATACGTGGGTATCGCCGCCCTTCTTCTTGTAGTACTTCCTCTTTTCCTTTCTCCTTCCCTTCTTGTCGTCGCCCCTGTCACTATCACTAGATAATGGACATTTAGCAATAAAATGACCGGGCTTACCACACTTGTAGCAAACCTTCTTGGAACGGGGTTTGTAATCTCTCCCCTTCCTTTGCTTGAGGATTTGGCGAAAGCTCTTGATGATAAGCGTCATTTCCTCGTTGTCAAGCTTGGAGGCGTCGATGGGGAGCCTACTTGATGTAGACTCTTCTTTCTTCTCCTCCATTGCTTTGAAGGCAACGGGTTGCACCTTGGGTGTAGAGGTGGCGCCTCGCTCGATAATTTGTTTGGAGCCTTTGATCATCAACTCAAAGCTCACAAACTTCCCTATAACCTCCTCAGGAGACATTAGCTTGTATCTAAGATCACCACGAATTAATTGAACTTGTGTAGAGTTAAGAAACACAAGTGATCTTAGAATAACCTTGACCATTTCATGGTCATCCCATTTTGTGCTCCCGAGGTTGCGCACTTGATTCCCCAAGGTCTTGAGCCGGTTGTACATGGCTTGTGGCTCCTCTCCTTGGTTTAGCATGAATCCACCGAGCTCCCTCTCGATCGTCTCCCGCTTGGTGATCTTGGTCACCTCATCTCCCTCGTGCGCGGTCTTGAGCACGTCCCAAATATTTTTGGCACTCTTCAACCCTTGCACCTTATTATACTCCTCTCGACTTAGAGAGGCAAGGAGTATGGTAGTGGCTTGGGAGTTGAAGTGCCGGATTTGGGCAACTTCGTCTGAATCATAATCTTCATCCCCTACGGATGGTACCTATGCTCCAAACTCAACAATATCCCAAATGCTAGTGTGGAGTGAGGTTAGATAGTTCCTCATTTTATCACTCCACATACAATAATCTTCACCATAAAAAACAGGTGGTTTGCCTAGTGGGACGGAAAGTAAGGGAGTGCGTCTAGAGATACGGGGATAACGAAGTGGCATCTTACTATACTTCTTGCGCTCATGGCGCTTAGAAGTGACGGACGGCGCGTCAGAGCTGGAGGTAGATGGCGACGAAGAGTCGGTCTCGTAGTAGACCCCTTCTTCATCTTCTTTTTCTTGTCGCCGCTCTGATGCGACTTGGTGTGTGAAGGGGATCCCTTCGACTCTCCCGATGGAGTCTTCCCGTGGCTTGTGGCGGGCTTCTCGCCGGTCACGACCTCCTTCTTGGCGTGATCTCCCGACATCACTTCAAGCGGTTAGGCTCAAATGAAGTACCGGGCTCTGATACCAATTGAAAGTCGCCAAGAGGGGGGTGAATAGGCGGAATCTGAAAATTATAAACTTAAGCACACACTACAAGTCGGGGTTAGCGTTAGAAATAAAATCGAGTCCAAAAGAGAGGGTGAAAATCAAATCAAAGTCAAATGAAGTGAATGACACGGTGATTTGTTTTACCGAGGTTCGGTTCTTGCAAACCTACTCCTCATTGAGGTGGTCACAAAGACCGGGTCTCTTTCAACCTTTTCCCTCTCTCAAACGGTCACCTAGACCGAGTGAGCTTTTCTCCTTAATCAAACGGGTCACTTAGACCCCTACAAGGACCAACATAGCTTGGTGTCCCTTGCTTTGATTACAAGTGTCTTGAGAACAAGAAAGAGGAAGAAGAAAAGCGATCCAAGCGCAAGAGCTCAAAGAACACGAGCAAAACTCTCTCTTCTAGTCACTAATTGCTTTGAGTGGAATTGGGACTTAGAGAGGCTTTGATTCAATCTAACTGTGTCTTGTATTGAATGCACTAGCTCTTGTATTGAGTGAGATGTCTGAAAAACTTGGATGCATTGAAGTGTGGTGGTTGGGGGTATTTATAGCCCCAACCACCAAAACAGCCGTTGGGGAAGTCCGCTGTCGAAGGGCGCAACAGACATTGTCCGGTGCGCTAGCCACGTCACCCAACCGTTAGGGTTCTGATGGTTTCGACCGTTGGAGCTCTGTCTTCATGGGGCACCGGACAGGTACTGTTCACTGTCCGGTGCGCCTTCTGGCGCTGCTCTGACTCTGCGCGCGCAGTCCGCACACTGTTCACTGTTGCTTTTGCAGACGACCGTTGGCGCAGTAGCCGTTGCTCCGCATGACACACCGGACAGTCCGGTGCTACACCGGACAGTCCAGTGAATTATAGCGGCGTGGCATTTCCAAAAACCCGAAGGTGGCAAGTTTGAGTTGATCCACCCTGGTGCACCGGACACTGTCCAGTGGCACACTGGACTGTCCGGTGCGCCAGACCAGGGCACACTTCAGTTTTCTTTGCTCCCTTTGTTTTGAACCCTAACTTGTTCTTTTTATTGGTTTGTGTTGAACCTATGGCACCTGTAGAACATATAATCTAGAGAAAACTAGTTAGTCCAATTGTTTGTGTTGGGCAATTCAACCACCAAAATCATTTAGGAAAAGGTTTGACCCTATTTCCCTTTCATAAACACATCTCGACTCATCCATTATAGTTCTCTTACCCATTTGATCAGATGAAGAAACCATTTGGGGAGTGAGGAAAAGCCTTTGTCTAGTGAGAAACTTGAGAGTTAATAATCACATGATTAACACCCTCTTTATTGCATAGAAAAATAGAAAATGTGCATCCACTACATCATTAGGCTTATGTAGGCCAATTGAGAGTTTGTGTTTGTTACTCTTGATGATTGGCATCACTCAGATGGCTTGGTGGCGACCGTGAGTCCGGTGATCATCCATAGAGCTTGTGGGTGACCCAAGTCATGTGTAAACGGTTGTGGGTGGTTCACTATGCTCATGTGGCAAGGAACCAGTCTAGGGAGAGTATTGGTTCTTGTGTGGATCAAGGGGGAGTGACAACCTTGCCTGTGTGCTCTAATAAGTACTAGTAGTGAGTGCCTATTCTTCGATACCTCGATAAAACATCACCGTCTTTATAACCTTTTTTACTTTGAGAATTTGCATTTGACCAATTCGATTCTTGTTTTGACATTATTTGAATTATCATGCTAGAATAGGGTCAAAACTTAGGGTGCAAAACTATTGATAGTATAGAAACACTCTTAGTCACAAGGGGTGAAGTGGGTTTTTGATTGGCTTCAATTTATACAAAAAAATTTGGATAAGCTGAGTCACCCCTCTTCAGTCTTGATACTTTCAATTAGTATTGGAGCCTTATGCTCATTGTTTTAGGCTTACGATTAGATCCTAAACTCGGGGCACGTGAACCCGGTCCGATGGGGCACCGGATCGGTCCGGTGCCCCCGCAGTCAGCCAGTTTTGGCATGTTTTTGCAAGAAAGGAGTAATGACTAGAGGCTCATTTGTGGTTATAAAAGGACCCTCATGGCGACCTCCTTCAGCACCCAAGTACTCCAAGAGCATACACAACCCCAACACTCTGCCATGACGTTGTTTAGCAATTCTAGTGAGATGCAAGTGTTGCTTTGACCAGTTTTCTTTAGATACTTGTGTTTGTTCTCTTGTGATCTTCTTTCTAGCGTTGTATTCCCTTTCTTGTGCTCAAGTTTGTAACTCTTATTTGTGTAAGGTTGCAAGAGACTCCAATTTGTGGAGATTCCTTGCGAAAGGGAACCATATTGATAAGGAAGACCATGGCACTCAAGTATGATCTTTGGATCACTTGAGAAGGGTTGAGTGCAACCTTATCCATTGGGACACCACGACGTGGATGTAGACAAGCATTTTAGGCTTGACCAAACCACATGATAAAATCACATGTCTCTTTGTTCATTTACTTTCTTGCGATTTTCTCTCTTCCCAAGTTCTCAAAGTTCACTTGTGATATTTCTCTTAGGTCCCGTTTGTTTCCTTTCATTTTGAGGAATTGGAATCTTACTAATGGAATAGGCTATTTTTTTAGAATGTGACATTCCACCACTTTCCAAAGTTATTATATAAGCCTATCTCAAATTCATGGGGTGAGAGATGGAAATTAATTTTATAGATTTACATGCTATTTTTCCGATGCACAACTTATAGCACACTCTTCTACTTGCTTCGCTATAACATAAATGTAGTATATGACCATCTTTTTCATATCATTTAGGATAATATACAAATATATTACATATATAAATATATGAACTTAATTAGTTTTGTCTAAATTATAATTATTAAAATGAAATTCAATTCCAACGAAACAAACGGGGCCTTAGTTTAATTTAGATATTAGAAGAGCAATCAAATGAAGGGAACTTTTCTCACTTCTTCTCGACTCAAACTTGGTTTATATTATAGTAACTCTCACGTTTATACCAAGTTTGTGTTTTTAATGTTGATTTTTGCAGGATCATCTATTCACCCCCCTCTAGGTGCTCTCAATTAGGAAAAATTCTACATGGATATTTTGTAACACCTAGATTTTGGGGTATAAAATTTCTTTCTAATGATCACCCAAAATCATGTGTTACTCTTCTCTCTCTCACCCAAGGTTCTATCTCTCTCTAGAATCTCTCTCCCTTTTTCCCTTTTAAGTAGATTTAGCTTAAAGTTAGGGGGATTTAATTATTTATTTTTGCCAAAACATTTTGGGTCATGACGTGTTGCATCATGCTGAGCTTAAAACCCTATAGAAAAGAAATGGAAAAGGAACTAGAAAATCCAGGGGAAAAGAAAAAGTCATTTCGGCCCAAACTAGCCCACTAGGCCCAGTCGCACATGCGCGCCCTCGCGACTGCCGCCCCTGACAAGCGAACCCCGCCTGTCGGCGCCAGTTTGCCCGCGCGCTCCCCTCTCTCTCGCTCGCTGCCCAATGGGGCTGACTTGTCGGCGCCAGTTGCCTTGACCCGCGTGCCCCCACCCCTCTCTGCCTCACGGGCCCGTTCTGCCAGGCGCTGAGCTGTTGCCCCCCGCGCCCCTTTCCTCTCTCTTTGCGCCATGGACCCTCCCTGTTAGTTCCGCCCCCTCCGCGCTCGTCGTGGACCGACGCGTGCGCACTCGCGCACATCGCCGGATTTCTCGGCCACGACGCCCGCCCACGCGCCCAGCTCCCTTCTTAGAGCCCCGCCAGTGCCCCGCACTTGCCCCCCGCCTCATTTCGCGCAGCTCTGCCCTCTCTCGCGCTCTGCCCTCGCCGCCAGAGACCCGCGCCCGCGTTCCCGAACACCCAGCTCGCTGGAGACCACGCCAAGCCTCCCCGAGCTCCACCCCGAGGTGAGACACCTGTCCCCATACCTAATTTTCCCTATTGCGCTATATGCTCGGCCAAATTTGGCTCGCCGGTGCTCGGTCACGGCGGTCCGCCGTGCTCGTGCGGTGTTCGGCCATCCCCGACCTCGTCCAGTGCCCGGGCTTTGGCCCAGGGTGTTCCCCCACCTCTACTGGAACTAGCTCGAGCCCTATCACGACCGATTGCCCTCTCTGGCGGCCGGGATTCCTCACCGGAGTTACTTTGGCCCGCCCGAGACCCTCTCCCCATCGTTCTCCCCTCTCTGCCCTCGGACTTGTGGCCTCTTTCGCGCCATTGAGTTTGTCATGGCGTCTTATCCCTCTTTGCCCAACTCCGGCGACCCCGGAGCCACTCTAGCTCGCGCCTGCCTCAGCTCCAGCGACCTCACCACCGCGGAGAAGAGCAGCGCTGCCTGCACCCGTTCACCCCTCCCCAGTCTGATCCCCTCCGTCCAATTTTGATCGCACGACCTAGATCACGGATAACGCTTCGCGTACGCGCACCCGACGCCCTAGCCCGCCTGTCAGCGCCCAAGCCCCCTGGCGCTGGGCTCGCTCGGTCAGTGCGCTCTCCCCCTCTATCGCTGACGCCCCTGGCCCACTTGTCAGTGCTCGCCCGCCCGCGCGCGCCCCCTCGGCCGCAGATCTAATCTCAGCCGTTGGTTTTAGATCTAATGGTTAGATTCACCCGATACCCCTTCGCGCGGTAGTTTTATTAAAGAGACCCTCGGTTTATTGGAAATCAACCCGCCATCCCTGGTTTTCACGAGTAGGCCCCTATAATCTTGCAGATTTAACCGTGGACTTTAAATATTCACAGAATTTGACCTAATTTCATATTTTGAATTCCTAAACATGTTTATTTCATATCTTTTGCATATGAACTCCAAATTTAGTGATTCAAATTGCAAAATGTTCATAAAATTATTCTCTGTCTAAATAAAATGGTTTCATTTATTGTCTGCACATTCTAATTTTTATGATTAAGTATGAACTAATGTAGATGTAGTTTATTTATTTAATAAAATAAATAAAAGGGGAACCTTAGAGATGTAAACATATTTAAGCTGGTGAGATTAATAATGTGTAATACATGAGTTCATCTCTGTTCTAATTTTTAGGTCATAATAAAATGAATTGAACTATGTTATGTATTTGAGGGAAATACTTAGAGAAATAATAATCTATTTCTAGAAAAGGTTAGTTTATGTTAAAGTTCATATTATACTTTGATCTCATTATTCCCTATTGTGTTTTAAGATGCATTGCTATGTTTGTACATGTTTGGTGTGTTGTTTATTTTGTACTTTCCAAATGTATTGAATGCATGCTCGCTTTATTTAGACAACGAGTAGTCCGAGGTTCCTGAGTGTGTTGTTGGAGACCTCCCTGAGCAACAACCTGGAGAAGGCAAGTGTCCTCTGACCCAATATGTCCTACTTACTTTATAATGGATTGACTAGCTTTCTATTTACCTTATCCTTGTTTACCTTTTTGGGTTACCATGGTTAGCATGTTGCTATTGCCTTAACTTAATCAATGAACATGATGTGAACATTTATGATACGATACTGTTATCCTGAATATGTGGATGATCTTGTGATACCTTAGGGGGCTCAGGCCTTTTCCCTGAGTACCTCTCCGTAAGGACCTGTTCGTGGAGTGACCACCCGGGATAACAGTGCAACCATGAGGGTGGAATGGGACGCCCTTAGCTGATTAATTAGATGAACCTGGGGGTGTAGTTGGCTTTGCCGGAGGGCCGTAATGGGGGTCGGGGCGTAGTGCTCGCTCTGCCAAGGTTGGGGTGTAGAGGTTCTTTTGATTTGGTTTTGTTAGTCACCCACCTTGGGGAGGTGTACTGCGTTTGTACGACTAGCGAAACCTAACGAGCAGCTATGCATCAGGGGAGTCTTTGTAAAGGCTACGTAGTGTATCCCTGGCCATTCACCTTGGTAGTGAAGATCGGGTCTGTACAACCCAGGCTGGAAAGGGATCACGAATTGTGGGTAAAGTGTACAACCTCTGCAGAGTGTTAAAAACTGGTAAATATGTCGAGCTCACGGTTAAGAGCAGCCTTGGGATCCTCTTTGATTAGAAGAAATATGGATACTTTTATGATGATGATTAACAATGATGCCATAAAATCTAATCTGTGGTATTTCCTCGTTTGAGGAAGTACTTTTGGGTAATAACTGGGTTTATTACTAAAAGTTGGCTCTACTAATAATAATAAATATTTGACTAATCTAAAAGCAACTGCTTGACCTCAACCCCATATACAGCTAGTCCACTTTAGCCAAACGGGACATTTGCTGAGTACGTTGATGTGTACTCACCCTTGCTTTACAAACCACCCCACCCCAGGTTGTCCCCACTGTACTCAGTACTCAGGAGGTGATGCTGGCAACATGGAAGATTTCGAGGAGTTTTAGGACTACGACGAGTTCTAGTTCTTTCTTAGTGGCAAACCCCCAGTCAGTTGCCTGTGTAGGCTTAGCATCTACGTTTCGTAATTCCGCACTTTGATATTTATGTTGAACAATGGTTATGTATTAGACTCTGTGGATGTCTTGGACATCTTGATGTAATAAAGTACCCTTCCGCTATTTATTTCGAGCATTGTGTGATGATGTTCAATTATGTAATCACTATGTACGTGAGTTTTTGATCCTGGCACATACATGGTTCGCATTCGGTTTGCCTTCTAAAACCGGGTGTGACATATTCTCTAGAAATTAGGATAAACATTCTACCCAAATGTATTTTCCCTCTTAGGACAACTAGGAAGATGTGGAGGAAGGGTGGTGGCCATGAAGATAAGGGCGACATTAGGAAGGTGGACGGGATGAGAGGTACGACTACAGGAGAGATGGGCACAACCTAGAGAGGGAGGCGTGTGTGTGTGGGAGAGAGAGGGGCACAATCAGGGAGGTGGGTGACTAGGAGGAAAGTACGTGTGAAATCCCTCCAAACCCTACTATAATCAATGACCCAGATTTCTCGACTCCACAAAATTTCAACTAATGTCCAAATAAACAAGTTAACAATCAAATGAAATCATCTCGACAATCTCTACGCATCCCATGGTCTCTCATCATCCATACAACATATGGATCAACGAGTTCCTTTGAACCATACTCAGACAACAATTCCATTAATTGATTATGGTTAATATTTTGTTTGCAGGATATTACATTCCTCCCCCAAATAAGGAATTAATTAACCCTTGAATTCCTTATTTTGTTGATTTATGAAAATGATTGGCATGCTACAAAATGGAAGTACTTACCATAAGTGAACAACTTTAGGCACGTCTCCCGCATTTGCAACTCCAGATCCCAAGTTGCTTCACACCGCATTTGATTGGTCAAAACAACTCCACATACTTTAATGTTCGGTGTTGTAGCACGCTTTCAGACCCATCCAAAGTTCTTACTAGATGAGCCTTAAACGTGATAGTCGCCTAGAGGGGGGGTGAATAGGGCGAAACTGAAATTTACAAATATAAACACAACTACAAGCCGGGGTTAGCGTTAGTTAATAATAAACGAGTCCAAGAGAGAGGGCGCAAAACAAATCCCAAGCGAGTAAGCAAGTGAGACACGGAGATTTGTTTTACCGAGGTTCGGTTCTTGCAAACCTACTCCCCGTTGAGGAGGCCACAAAGGCCGGGTCTCTTTCTACCCTTCCCTCTCTCAAACGGTCCCTCGGACCGAGTGAGCTTCTCTTCTCAAATCAAAGCTGGGAACAAAACTTCCCCGCAAGGGTCACCACACAATTGGTGCCTCTTGCCTTGATTACAATGGAGTTGTGATCTCAAGAACAAGTGAGAAAGAAAAGAAGCAATCCAAGCGCAAGAGCTCAAATGAACACGGCAAATCACTCTCACTAGTCACTAGGGCTTTGTGTGGAATTGGAGAGGATTTGATCTCTTTAGTGTGTCTAGAATTGAATGCTAGAGCTCTTGTAGTAGTTGAGAAGTGGAAAACTTGGATGCAATGAATGGTGGGGTGGTTGGGGTATTTATAGCTCCAACCACCAAACTTGACCGTTGGCTGGAGGCTTCTGCTCGATGGCGCACCGGACAGTCCGGTGCACACCGGACAGTCCGGTGCCCCTGCCACGTCATCACTGCCGTTGGATTCTAGCCGTTGGAGCTTCTGACTTGTGGGCCCGCCTGGGTGTCCGGTGCACACCGGACATGTACTGTTTGATGTCCGGTGCACCGGTATGGGCGATTCTGACTTCTGCGCGCGCTGCGCGCGCATTAAATGCAGCGCAGGGAGCCGTTGGCGCCGCAGGGAGCCGTTGCTCCGCTGGCACACCGGACAGTCCGGTGCACACCGGACAGTCCGGTGAATTATAGCGGAGCGGCTGCCACGCGAACCCGAGGCTGGCGAGTTCCGAAGACCGCGCTTCCTTGGAGCACCGGACATGTCCGGTGCACACCGGACAGTCCGGTGAATTATAGCACGCCGGCTTCCGAGAAATCCCGAGAGTGAAGAGATTGAGTCTGAGTCCCCTGGTGCACCGGACAGGTACTGTTCACTGTCCGGTGGCACACCGGACAGTCCGGTGCGCCAGACCAGGGGTGCCCTCGGTTGCCCCTTTGCTCCTTTATTGAATCCAAAACTTGGTCTTTTTATTGGCTGAGTGTGAACCTTTTACACCTGTATAATCTATACACTTGAGCAAACTAGTTAGTCCAAAGATTTGTGTTGGGCAATTCAACCACCAAAATTATTTAGGAACTAGGTGTAAGCCTAATTCCCTTTCAATCTCCCCCTTTTTGGTGATTGATGCCAACACAAACCAAAGCAAATAGAGAAGTGCATAATTGAACTAGTTTGCATAATGTAAGTGAAAAGGTTGCTTGGAATTAAGCCAATATAACTACTTACAAGATATGCAAGGAATGTTTCTTTCTTATATAACATTTTGGACCACGTTTGCACCACATGTTTTGTTTTTTGTAAATTCATTTCAAAGATCTTTTGCAAATAGTCAAAGGTAAATGAACAAGAGTTTGCAAAGCATTTTCAAGATTTGAAATTGTCTCCCCCTGTTTCAAATGCTTTTCCTTTGACTAAACAAAACTCCCCCTAAAAGAGATCCACCTCTTAGTGATCAAGAGGGTTTTGATATACCATTTTTGAAATACAACTTTCTCCCCCTTTTTGAACACAATAGGATACCAAATGATAAATACTTTTGGAAAGCACTAAGTTTTTGAATTAGGTGGTGGTGCGGTCCTTTTGCTTTGGGCTCATTTCTCCCCCTTTTTGGCATGAATCGCCAAAAACGGAATCATTAGAGCCCTCGAAGTAATTGCTTCCCCTTTGGTCATAAGTAAATGAGTTAAGATTATACCAAAGACGAAGTACGGTTCTTTTGCTTTTGAGCTTTTACTCTCTCCCCCAAGGATGAGGTCCTTTTCTTTAATGCTCATTTCTTCCCAAGGAAAAGAGAGTTGCTCGGAGTGATGGCGAAGCATGAGTTGCGGAGTGGAAGCCTTTGTCTTCGCCGAAGACTCCAATTCCCTTTCAATATACCTATGACTTGGTTTGAAATAGACTTGAAAAAACACATTAGTCATAGCATATAAAAGAGATATGATCAAAGGTATTCAAATGAGCTATGTGTGCAAGCTAGCAAAAGAAATTTCTAGAATCAAGAATATTGAGCTCATGCCTAAGTCTGGTAAAAGATTGTTCATCAAGTGGCTTGGTAAAGATATCGGCTAATTGATCTTTAGTATTAATGTAAGAAATCTCGATATCCCCCTTTTGTTGGTGATCCCTAAGAAAATGATACCGAATGGCTATGTGCTTAGTGCGGCTATGCTCGACGGGATTGTCGGCCATTTTAATTGCACTCTCATTATCACATAGCAAAGGGACTTTGGTTAATTTGTAACCGTAGTCCCGCAAGGTTTGCCTCATCCAAAGTAATTGCGCGCAACAATGACCTGCGGCAATGTACTCGGCTTCGGCGGTGGAAAGAGCGACCGAATTTTGCTTCTTTGAAGCCCAAGACACCAAGGATCTTCCCAAGAACTGACAAGTCCCCGATGTGCTCTTCCTATTAATTTTACACCCCGCCCAATCGGCATCCGAATAACCAATCAAATCAAATGTGGATCCCCGAGGGTACCAAAGCCCAAACTTAGGTGTATAAGCCAAATATCTCAAGATTCGTTTTACGGCCGTAAGGTGTGATTCCTTAGGGTCGGATTGGAATCTTGCACACATGCAAACGGAAAGCATAATGTCCGGTCGAGATGCACATAAATAAAGCAATGAACCAATCATCGACCGGTATACCTTTTGATCCACGGACTTACCTCCCGTGTCGAGGTCGAGATGCCCATTAGTTCCCATGGGTGTCTTGATGGGTTTGGCATCCTTCATCCCAAACTTGGTTAGAATGTCTTGAGTGTACTTCGTTTGGCTAATGAAGGTGCCCTCTTGGAGTTGCTTGACTTGGAATCCTAGAAAATACTTCAACTCCCCCATCATCGACATCTCGAATTTCTGTGTCATGATCCTACTAAACTCTTCACATGTAGACTCGTTAGTAGACCCAAATATAATATCATCAACATAAATTTGGCATACAAACAAGTCATTTTCAAGAGTTTTAGTAAAAAGTGTAGGATCGGCCTTGCCGACTTTGAAGCCATTATCAATAAGGAAATCTCTTAGGCATTCATACCATGCTCTTGGAGCTTGCTTGAGCCCATAAAGCGCCTTAGAGAGCCTATAAACATGGTTAGGATACTCACTGTCTTCAAAGCCGGGAGGTTGCTCAACATAGACCTCTTCCTTGATTGGTCCATTGAGGAAGGCACTTTTCACGTCCATTTGATAAAGCTTAAAGCCATGGTAAGTAGCATAGGCCAATAATATGCGAATTGACTCAAGCCTAGCTACGGGTGCATAGGTTTCACCGAAATCCAAACCTTCGACTTGTGAATACCCTTTGGCCACGAGTCGAGCTTTGTTCCTTGTCACCACACCATGCTCATCTTGCTTGTTGCGGTAGACCCATTTGGTTCCTACAACATTTTGGTTAGGACGTGGAACTAAATGCCATACCTCATTTCTGGTGAAGTTGTTGAGCTCCTCTTGCATCGCCACCACCCAATCCGAATCTTGAAGTGCTTCCTCTACCCTGTGTGGCTCAATAGAGGAAACAAAAGAGTAATGTTCACAAAAATGAGCAACACGAGATCTAGTGGTTACCCCCTTATGAATATCGCCGAGGATGGTGTCGACGGGGTGATCTCGTTGGATTGCTTGGTGGACTCTTGGGTGTGGCGGTCTTGGTTCTTCCTCATCCTCCTTTTCTTGATCATTTGCATCTCCCCCTTGATTATTGCCATCATCTTGAGGTGGCTCATCTTCTTGATTTTGCTCTTCATCATTTTGAGCCTCATCCTCATTTTGAGTTGGTGGAGATGCTTGCATGGAGGAGGATGGTTGATCTTGTGCATTTGGAGGCTCTTTGGATTCCTTAGGGCACACGTCCCCAATGGACATGTTCCTTAGCGCGATGCATGGAGCCTCTTCATTACCTATCTCATCAAGATCAACTTGCTCTACTTGAGAGCCGTTAGTTTCATCAAACACAACGTCACATGAGACTTCAACTAGTCCAGTGGACTTGTTAAAGACCCTATATGCCCTTGTGTTTGAGTCATAACCAAGTAAAAAGCCTTCTACAGTTTTAGGAGCAAATTTAGATTTTCTACCTCTTTTAACAAGAATAAAGCATTTGCTACCAAAAACTCTAAAATATGAAATGTTGGGCTTTTTACCGGTTAGGAGTTCATATGATGTCTTCTTGAGGATACGGTGAAGATATAACCGGTTGATGGCGTAGCAGGCGGTATTGACCGCTTCGGCCCAAAACCGGTCCGGTGTCTTGTACTCATCAAGCATGGTTCTTGCCATGTCCAATAGAGTTCGATTCTTCCTCTCCACTACACCATTTTGTTGAGGTGTGTAGGGAGAAGAGAACTCATGCTTGATGCCCTCCTCCTCAAGGAAGCCTTCAATTTGTGAGTTCTTGAACTCCGTCCCGTTGTCGCTTCTTATCTTCTTGATCCTTAAGCCGAACTCATTTTGAGCCCGTCTCAAGAATCCCTTTAAGGTCTCTTGGGTTTGAGATTTTTCCTGTAAAAAGAATACCCAAGTGAAGCGAGAATAAACATCCACAATTACAAGACAGTACTTACTCCCGCCGATGCTTATGTAAGCAATCGGGCCGAATAGATCCATGTGGAGTAGCTCAAGCGGCCTGTCGGTCGTCATGATGTTCTTGTGTGGATGATGGACTCCAACTTGCTTTCCCGCCTGGCATGCGCTACAAATCCTGTCTTTCTCAAAATGAACATTTGTTAATCCTAAAATGTGCTCTCCCTTTAGAAGCTTATGAAGATTCTTCATCCCAACATGGGCTAGTCGGCGATGCCAGAGCCAACCCATGTTAGTCTTAGCAATTAAGCAAGTGTCGAGTTCAGCTCTATCAAAATCTACCAAGTATAGCTGACCCTCTAACACTCCCTTAAATGCTATTGAATCATCACTTCTTCTAAAGACAGTGACACCTACATCAGTGAATAGACAGTTGTAGCCCATTTGACATAATTGGGAAACAGAAAGCAAGTTGTAATCTAAGGAATCAACAAGAAAAACATTGGAAATAGAATGGTCAGGTATAGCAATTTTACCAAGTCCTTTGACCAAACCTTGATTTCCATCCCCGAATGTGATAGCTCGTTGGGGATCTTGGTTTTTCTCATATGAGGAGAACATCCTTTTCTCCCCAGTCATATGGTTTGTGCACCCGCTGTCGAGTATCCAACTTGAGCCCCCGGATGCATAAACCTACAAAACAATTTTAGTTCTTGATTTTAGGTACCCAAACGGTTTTGGGTCCTTTGGCATTAGACACAAGAACTTTGGGTACCCAAACACAGGTCTTGGAACCCTTGTGTTTGCCCCCAACAAATTTGGCAACTACCTTGCCGGATTTGCTAGTAAGCACATAAGATGCATCAAAAGTTTTAAATGAAATGGCATGATCATTTGATGCATTAGGAATTTTCTTCTTAGGCAACTTAGCATGGGTTGGTTGCCTAGAACTAGATGTCTCACCCTTATACATATAAGCATGATTAGGGCCAGAGTGAGACTTCCTAGAATGAATCTTTCTAATTTTGCTCTCAGGATAGCCGGCAGGGTACAAAATGTAACCCTCGTTATCCTGAGGCATGGGAGCCTTGCCCTTAACAAAGTTAGATAAGTTCTTTGGAGGGGCATTAAGTTTGACATTGTCTCCCCTTTGGAAGCCAATGCCATCCTTGATGCCAGGGCGTCTCCCATTATAGAGCATACTTCTAGCAAATTTAAATTTTTCATTTTCTAAGTTATGCTCAGCAATTTTAGCATCTAGTTTTGCTATATGATCATTTTGTTGTTTAATTAAAGCCATATGATCATGAATAGCATCAATATCAACATTTCTACATCTAGCGCAAATAGAAACATGCTCAACATTTGATGTAGAGGGTTTGCAAGATTTAAGTTCTACAACCTTAGCATGCAACATTTCATTCTTAGTTCTAAGGTCGGAAATGGTAGTATTGCAAACATCAAAATCTCTAGCCTTAGCAATTAAATTTTCATTCTCTAATCTAAGACTAGTAAGAGAAATGTTTAATTCTTCAATCCTAGCAAGCAAATCATCATTATTATTTCTAGGATTGGGAATTGAAACATTACAAACATGTGAATCAACCTTAGCATTTAAAATAGCATTTTCATTTCTAAGGTTGTCAATCATCTCACGGCATGTGCTTAGCTCACTAGACAATTGTTCACATTTTTCTACTTCTAGAGCATAAGCCTTTTTAACCTTAACATGTTTCTTGTTTTCTTTAATTAGACAATCCTCTTGGGAGTCCAAAAGGTCATCCTTTTCATGAATAGCACTAATCAATTCATTTAGTTTTTCTTTTTGCTCCATGTTAAGATTGGCAAAGAGAATACGCAAATTATCCTCCTCATCACTAGCATTATCATCACTAGACGATTCATATTTAGTGGAGGAGTTGGATTTAACCTTCTTCTTTTTGCCGTCCTTTGCCATGAGGCACTTGTGGCCGACGTTGGGGAAGAGAAGTCCCTTGGTGACGGCGATGTTGGCGGCGTCCTCGTCGTCGGAGGAGTCGCTTGAGCTTTCGTCGGAATCCCATTCCCGACAAACATGGGCATCGCCGCCCTTCTTCTTGTAGTACCTTTTCTTCTCCTTTCTTCTCCCCTTCTTGTCGTCGCCTCGGTCACTGTCACTAGATATAGGACATTTAGCAATAAAATGACCGGGCTTACCACATTTGTAGCAAACCTTCTTGGAGCGGGACTTGTAGTCTTTCCCCCTCCTTTGTTTGAGGATTTGGCGGAAGCTCTTGATGACGAGTGCCATCTCCTCATTGTCAAGCTTGGAGGCGTCTATTGGTTGTCGACTTGGTGTAGACTCCTCCTTCTTTTCTTCCGTCGCCTTGAATGCAACGGGTTGAGCTTCGGATGGGTCGCCAAGCTCGTTGATTTTCCTCGAGCCTTCTATCATGCACTCAAAACTTACAAAATGCCCGATAACTTCCTCGGGGGTCATTTTAGTATATCTAGGATTACCACGAATCAATTGAACTTGAGTGGGATTTAAAAAAATGAGAGATCTTAAAATAACATTTACCACTTCGTGGTCGTCCCACTTCTTGCTCCCGAGGTTGCGCACTTGGTTTACCAAAGTCTTGAGCCGGTTGTACATGTGTTGTGGCTCCTCCCCTTTGTTAAGCCGGAACCGCCCGAGCTCCCCCTCGATCGTTTCCTGCTTGGTGATCTTGGTGAGCTCATCTCCTTCGTGCGCGGTTTTGAGTACATCCCAAACCTCCTTGGCGTTCTTCAACCCTTGTACTTTGTTATATTCCTCTTTACTTAGTGAGGCGAGGAGAATTGTTGTGGCTTGTGAGTTGAAGTGCTCGATTTGGGCTACCTCATCCTCATCATAGTTCTCATCCCCTATAGATGGTACCTGCGCACCAAACTCAACAACATCCCATATGCTTTTGTGGAGCGAGATTAGATGAAATCGCATTAAATCGCTCCACCTAGCGTAATCTTCACCATCAAAAGTTGGTGGTTTGCCTAGTGGGACGGAAAGTAAAGGTGTATGTTTGGAAATGCGTGGGTAGCGTAGGGGGATCTTACTATACTTCTTGCGCTCTTGGCGCTTAGAAGTGACGGAGGGCGCATCGGAGTCGGAGGTCGATGTTGATGAAGTGTCGGTCTCGTAGTAGACCACCTTCCTCATCCTCTTGTGCTTGTCGCCTTTCCGATGCGGTTTGTGGGAAGAAGATTTTTCCTTCTTCTCTTTGTGGTGAGAAGAAGATTTCTTCTCCTTCCCTTTGTTGGAGGAGCTCTTCTTCTTCTCCCTCCTTTTGGTACGGGACTCTTCCGATGAAGTGCTCCCGTGGCTTGTAGTGGGCTTTTCGCCGGTCTCCATCTCCTTCTTGGCGTGATCTCCCGACATTACTTCGAGCGGTTAGGCTCTAATGAAGCACCGGGCTTTGATACCAATTGATAGTCGCCTAGAGGGGGGGTGAATAGGGCGAAACTGAAATTTACAAATATAAACACAACTACAAGCCGGGGTTAGCGTTAGTTAATAATAAACGAGTCCAAGAGAGAGGGCGCAAAACAAATCCCAAGCGAGTAAGCAAGTGAGACACGGAGATTTGTTTTACCGAGGTTCGGTTCTTGCAAACCTACTCCCCGTTGAGGAGGCCACAAAGGCCGGGTCTCTTTCAACCCTTCCCTCTCTCAAACGGTCCCTCGGACCGAGTGAGCTTCTCTTCTCAAATCAAAGCTGGGAACAAAACTTCCCCGCAAGGGCCACCACACAATTGGTGCCTCTTGCCTTGATTACAATGGAGTTGTGATCTCAAGAACAAGTGAGAAAGAAAAGAAGCAATCCAAGCGCAAGAGCTCAAATGAACACGGCAAATCACTCTCACTAGTCACTAGGGCTTTGTGTGGAATTGGAGAGGATTTGATCTCTTTAGTGTGTCTAGAATTGAATGCTAGAGCTCTTGTAGTAGTTGAGAAGTGGAAAACTTGGATGCAGTGAATGGTGGGGTGGTTGGGGTATTTATAGCTCCAACCACCAAACTTGACCGTTGGCTGGAGGCTTCTGCTCGATGGCGCACCGGACAGTCCGGTGCACACCGGACAGTCCGGTGCCCCTGCCACGTCATCACTGCCGTTGGATTCTAGCCGTTGGAGCTTCTGACTTGTGGGCCCGCCTGGGTGTCCGGTGCACACCGGACATGTACTGTTTGATGTCCGGTGCACCGGTATGGGCGATTCTGACATCTGCGCGCGCTGCGCGCGCATTAAATGCAGCGCAGGGAGCCGTTGGCGCCGCAGGGAGCCGTTGCTCCGCTGGCACACCGGACAGTCCGGTGCACACCGGACAGTCCGGTGAATTATAGCGGAGCGGCTGCCACGCGAACCCGAGGCTGGCGAGTTCCGAAGACCGCGCTTCCTTGGAGCACCGGACATGTCCGGTGCACACCGGACAGTCCGGTGAATTATAGCGCGCCGGCTTCCGAGAAATCCCGAGAGTGAAGAGATTGAGTCTGAGTCCCTTGGTGCACCGGACAGGTACTGTTCACTGTCCGGTGGCACACCGGACAGTCCGGTGCGCCAGACCAGGGGTGCCCTCGGTTGCCCCTTTGCTCCTTTATTGAATCCAAAACTTGGTCTTTTTATTGGCTGAGTGTGAACCTTTTACACCTGTATAATCTATACACTTGAGCAAACTAGTTAGTCCAAAGATTTGTGTTGGGCAATTCAACCACCAAAATTATTTAGGAACTAGGTGTAAGCCTAATTCCCTTTCAAAACGTTAAGTCTTGCTCAATGTCGTTGGTTAGTGTCGGGGACCATAATTAGGGGTACCCTCAAGGCGCCTAATTCTCAGCTGGTAACCCCCATCAGCATAAAGCTGCAAAGGCCTGATGGGCACGATTAAGTCAGGGATCAGTCCACACGAGTGACTCGATCACGCTTCACCCGAGCCTAGCCTCGGCCAAAGGCAGCCGACCTCGAGAGACTTCCGTCTCGCCCGAGGCCCCCTTTTTATGGCGGACACATCACCGGCTCGCCCAAGGCCTTGGCTTCGCTCAGAAGCAACCTTGACTAAATCACCACACCAACTGACCAAATTGCAGGGGCATTTAACGCAAAGGTGGCCTGACACCTCTATCCTGACACGCGCCCCCGGCAGAGCCGAGGTGACCGCCGTCACTCCACCGCTTCACTGGCCAGTCTGACAGAAGGACAGCGCCGCCTGCGCCACTCCGACTGCAGTGCCACTCGACAGAGTAAGTCTGACAGGCAGTCAGGCCTTGCCAAAGGCGCCACGGCGAACTCCGCTCCGCCCGACCCCAGGGCTCGGACTCGGGCTAAGACCCGGAAGACGGCGAACTCCGCTCCGCCCGACCCCAGGGCTCGGACTCGGGCTAAGACCCGGAAAGACGGCGAACTCCGCTCCGCCCGACCCCAGGGCTCGGACTCGGGCTAAGACCCGGAAGACGGCGAACTCCGCTCCGCCCGACCCCAGGGCTCGGACTCGGGCTAAGACCCGGAAGACGGCGAACTCCGCTCCGCCCGACCCCAGGGCTCGGACTCGGGCTAAGACCCGGAAGACGACGAAACTCCGCCTCGCCCGACCCCAGGGCTCGGACTCCATCCTGGCCTCGGCCGAACGACTTCCGCCTCGCCCGACCCCTTGGCTCGGGCTCGGCCACGGCAACAGAAGGCAGACTCAACCTCGGCTTCGGAGGAAACCCCACGTCGCCCTGCCTAGGGCACAGACCGCCACGTCAACAGGAGGCGCCATCATCATCCCACCCCGAATCGACTCGGGTCACGGAGAACAAGACCGACGTCTCAATCCGGCCAGCTCCGCCAGAGAGGCAATGATGGCGCTCCACAAGCTCTATGACGACGGCGGCCCCCAGCTCTCTTACGGAAGCAGGACAACGTCAGCAGGGACTCGACCGCTCCAACAGCTGTCCCTCCATCAAGCTCCGCCGCACCTCCGACAGCCACGACATCACGCCAGCAGGGTGCCCAGATCTCTCCGGCTGCCACATTGGCATGTACCTAGGGCGCTAGCTCTCCCTCCGCTAGACACGTAGCACTCTGCTACATCCCCATTGTACACCTGGATCCTCTCCTTACGACTATAAAAGGAAGGACCAGGGCCTTCTCAGAGAAGGTTGGCCGCGCGGGACCGAGGACGGGACAGGCGCTCTCTTGGGGCCGCTCGCTTCCCTCACCCGCGTGGACGCTTGTAACCCCCCTACTGCAAGCGCACCTGACCTGGGCGCGGGACGAACACGAAGGCCGCGGGACTTCCACCTCTCTCACGCTCGGCTCCGGCCACCTCGCCTCTCCCCCCTTCGCGCTCGCCCACGCGCTCGACCCATCTGGGCTGGGGCACGCAGCACACTCACTCGTCGGCTTAGGGACCCCCCTGTCTCGAAACGCCGACAGTTGGCGCGCCAGGTAGGGGCCTGCTGCGTGCTGACGAACAGCTCCCCGTCAAGCTCCAGATGGGCAGTCTCCAGCGACCTCTCCGGCCCGGGACGGTGCTTCGTTTCGGGACTCTCGAGTTCATGTCCTTCGACGGCAGCTACGACATGACACTTCTTCCACCGCCGCGCGACTACGACAACGGCGGCCGACAACCCGCCCGCCGGCGGCGGAATCGACGACGTCTTCCCCGCGTGGTGGAAGAGAAATATTCGGGCTCGCTCCGTTCTCTCCCCCGCCAACGGAGGAGGAGGCGGAGCCGTCAAGGCCAGACGGGAGGCCGCGCTTCGTCGGCCGTCGAGCGAATCGACGCCCCCAACGCCCCGACGGAAGGCACGCCGGACGTCGACCTCGCGTTCGAGACGGAGGAGAGCGCCGTCCCCCCGCGGCACGCTGACCTTGAGCAAGAAGACGACGCCGGCGCGCTCGCGGAAAGCCTGCAGGACGTCGCCCTCGAACCAGGGATGACGGCGCAACCAGTCCCCGGTGTGACTACGTCGCTCCTCGTCGACCAAAAGGTAACGACTAACTCCCATCTTGCGTCATTTCGACTCGGCCTCAACCCGCCAAACGACCTCGTTTTGGCGGGCGCTCTCCTTGAGGCGAGTGCAACCCCACTGAGGTTCTGTGTGCGGTCGCCTTGGGACCGACTGACGGACGTCTCGACCTACGGGCCCTCTGGGTCCGAGGAAGATGACGATCCCAGCATCGGTTGGGATTTCTCCGGACTTGGCAACCCCAGTGCCGTGCGGGACTTCATGACCGCATGTGACTACTGTCTATCCGACTGTTCCGATGGAAGCCGCAGCCTTGGCGACGAGAGCTGCGGCCCAAGCCGCGAATGTTTCCACATCGAGCTAGGGGATCCCACCGAAGGCAACCATCTTGGCATGCCGGAGGATGGTGACCTCCCCAGGCCGGTGCCTCGCGCCGACATCCCACGGGAGCTAGCTGTGGTCCCCGCTCCGGCGGGGGGTTACGACCCACAACTCGAGCAAGTCCGCGAGGCGCAGGCCAGGCTCAACGAGGGAACAGGAGCGCTTGAGCCGATCCGTCGGGACGTCGGACAGGCATGGGTGGGCCAACCCCTGGCCGGAGAAATACGTCATCTGCCCCAAGGTCTCCAGCACCGCGTCGCCAACGATGTCAGGATCAGGCCGCCGCCCGCATCCAGCGGGGTCGGTCAGAACCTGGCAACCGCAGCAATGCTCATCCGCGCGATGCCGGAGCCGTCAACCACCGAGGGTCGGCGAATCCAGGGAGAACTCAAGAATCTCCTGGAAGGCGCTGCGGCCCGGCGGGCCGAGAGCACTGCATCCCGGAGGCAAGGATATCCCTCGGAACCTCATGCCGCGACTTCCCGATTCATGCGGGAAGCCTCGGTCTACACCGGGCGCACGCGCAACACCGCGCCTGCGGCCCCGGGCCACCTCGGCAACGAGCACCATCGACGCGACCGCCGGGCTCACCTCGACGAAAGGGTGCGCCGAGGCTACCACCCCAGGCGTGGGGGGCGCTACGACAGCGGGGAGGATCGGAGTCCCTCGCCCGAACCACCCGGCCCGCAGGCCTTCAGTCGGGCCATCCGACGGGCGCCATTCCCGACCCGGTTCCGACCCCCGACTACTATCACAAAGTACTCGGGGGAAACGAGACCGGAACTGTGGCGCGCGGACTACCGCCTTGCCTGCCAACTGGGTGGAACGGACGACGACAGCCTCATCATCCGCAACCTCCCCCTGTTCCTCTCCGACACTGCTCGCGCCTGACTGGAGCACCTGCCTCCGGGGCAGATTTCCAACTGGGACGACTTGGTCCAAGCCTTCGCTGGCAATTTCCAGGGCACATACGTGCGCCCCGGGAATCCCTGGGACCTTCGAAGCTACCGGCAACAGCCGGGGGAGTCGCTCCGGGACTACATCCGGCGATTCTCGAAGCAGCGCACCGAGCTGCCCAACATCACCGACTCGGATGTCATCGGCGCGTTCCTCGCCGGCACCACTTGCCGCGACCTGGTGAGCAAGCTGGGTCGCAAAACCCCCACCAGGGCGAGCGAGCTGATGGACATCGCCACCAAGTTCGCCTCCGGCCAGGAGGCGGTCGAGGCTATCTTCCGAAAGGACAAGCAGCCCCAGGGCCGCCCATCGGAAGAAGCTCCCGAGGCGTCTGCTCCGCGCGGCGCCAAGAAGAAAGGCAAGAAGAAGTCGCAATCGAAACGCGACGCCGCCGACGCGGACCTTGTCGCTGCCGCCGAGTATAAGAACCCTCGGAAGCCCCCCGGAGGTGCAAACCTCTTCGACAAGATGCTCAAGGAGCCGTGCCCCTACCATCAGGGGCCCGTCAAGCACACCCTCGAGGAGTGCGTTATGCTTCGGCGTCATTTCCATAGGGCCGGGCCACCCGCCGAGGGTGGCAGGGCCCACGACGACGACAAGAACGAAGATCACCCAGCAGGGGGGTTCCCCGAGGTCCGCGACTGCTTCATGATCTATGGAGGGCATGCGGCGAATACCTCGGCTCGGCACCGCAAGCAAGAGCGCCGGGAGGTCTGCTCGGTGAAGGTGGCGGCGCCAGTCTACCTAGACTGGTCCGACAAGCCCATCACTTTCGACCGGGCCGACCACCCCGACCATGTGCCGAGCCCGGGGAAATACCCGCTCGTCGTCGACCCCGTTGTCGGCGACGTCAGGCTCACCAAGGTCCTGATGGACGGGGGCAGCTGCCTCAACATCATCTACGCCGAGACCCTCAAGCTTCTGCGCGTCGATCCGTCCTCCGTCCGAGCAGGCGCTGCGCCCTTCCACGGGATCATCCCTGGGAAGCGCGTCCAGCCCCTCGGGCGACTCGACCTCCCAGTCTGCTTCGGAACACCCTCCAACTTCCGAAGGGAGACCCTGACGTTCGAAGTGGTCGGGTTCCGAGGAACCTACCACGCCGTGCTAGGGAGGCCATGCTACGCGAAGTTCATGGCCGTCCCCAACTACACCTACCTGAAGCTCGAGATGCCGGGCCCCAACGGGGTCATCACCGTCGGCCCCACGTACAAACACGCGTTCGAATGCGACGTGGAGTGCGTGGAGTACGCCGAGGCCCTCGCCGAGTCCGAGGCCCTCATCGCCGACCTGGAGAACCTCTCCAAGGAGGTCCCAGACGTGAAGCGCCATGCCGGCAACTTCGAGCCAGCGGAGACGGTCAAGGCCGTCCCCCTCGACCCCAGTGGCGACACCACCAAGCAGATCCGGATCGGTTCCGGGCTCGACCCCAAATAGGAAGCAGTGCTCGTCGACTTTCTCCGCGCAAACGCCGACGTCTTTGCGTGGAGTCCCTCGGACATGCCCGGCATACCGAGGGATGTCGCCGAGCACTCGCTGGATATTCGGGCCGGAGCTCGACCCGTCAGGCAGCCTCTGCGCCGATTCGACGAGGAGAAGCGCAGAGCGATTGGCGAAGAGATCCACAAGCTAATGGCGGCAGGGTTCATCAAAGAGGTATTCCATCCCGAATGGCTTGCCAACCCTGTGCTTGTGAGGAAGAAAGGGGGGAAATGGCGGATGTGTGTAGACTACACTGGTCTCAACAAAGCATGTCCGAAGGTTCCCTACCCTCTGCCTCGCATCGACCAAATCGTGGATTCCACTGCTGGGTGCGAAACCCTGTCCTTCCTCGATGCCTACTCGGGGTATCACCAGATCCGGATGAAAGAGTCCGACCAGCTCGCGACTTCTTTCATCACGCCGTTCGGCATGTACTGCTATGTCACCATGCCGTTCGGCTTGAGGAATGCAGGCGCGACGTACCAGCGGTGCATGAACCATGTGTTCGGCGAACACATCGGTCGCACAGTCGAGGCCTACGTCGATGACATCGTAGTCAAGACACGGAAGGCTTCCGACCTCCTCTCCGACCTTGAAGTGACATTCCGGTGTCTCAAGGCGAAAGGAGTCAAGCTTAATCCTGAGAAGTGTGTCTTCGGGGTACCCCGAGGCATGCTCCTAGGGTTCATCGTCTCTGAGCGAGGCATCGAAGCCAACCCGGAGAAGATTGCGGCCATCACCAGCATGGGACCCATCAAGGACTTAAAAGGGGTACAGAGGGTCATGGGATGCCTCGCGGCCCTGAGCCGTTTCATCTCACGCCTCGGCGAAAGAGGTCTGCCTCTGTACCGCCTCTTAAGGAAGGCCGAATGTTTCGTTTGGACCCCTGAGGCCGAGGAAGCCCTCGGCAACCTGAAGGCGCTCCTTACAAAGGCGCCGGTCTTGGTGCCGCCGGCGGACGGGGAAACCCTCTTGGTCTACGTCGCCGCGACCACTCAGGTGGTTAGCGCCGCGATTGTGGTCGAAAGGCAGGAGGAAGGGCATACATTGCCCGTTCGGAGGCCGGTCTACTTCATCAGCGAAGTGCTGTCCGAGACTAAGATCCGCTACCCACAAGTTCAAAAGCTGCTGTATGCTGTGATCCTGACAAGGCGGAAGCTACGACACTACTTCGAGTCCCATCCGGTAACTGTGGTGTCATCCTTCCCCCTGGGGGAGATCATCCAGTGCCGAGAGGCCTCGGGCAGGATCGCAAAGTGGGCGGTGGAGATCATGGGCGAAACGATCTCGTTCGCCCCTCGGAAGGCCATCAAGTCCCAAGTGTTGGCGGATTTCGTGGCCGAATGGGTCGACACCCAACTGCCAACGACTCCGATCCAACCGGAGCTCTGGACCATGTTTTTCGACGGGTCGCTGATGAAGACGGGGGCCGGCGCGGGCCTGCTCTTCATCTCGCCCCTCGGTAAGCACTTGCGCTACGTGCTGCGCCTCCACTTCCCGGCGTCCAACAATGTGGCCGAGTACGAAGCTCTGGTCAACGGATTGCGGATCGCCATCGAGCTAGGGGTCAGACGCCTCGACGCCCGCGGTGATTCGCAGCTCGTCATCGACCAAGTCATGAAGAACTCCCACTGCCACGACCCAAAGATGGAGGCCTACTGCGACGAGGTTCGGCGCCTGGAAGACAAGTTCTTCGGGCTCGAGCTCAACCACATCGCTCGGTGCTACAACGAAACCGCAGACGAGCTGGCTAAGATAGCCTCGGGGCGAACGACAGTCCCCCCGGACGTCTTCTCCCGGGATCTGCATCAACCCTCAGTCAAGCTCGACGACGCGCCCGAGCCCGAGGTACCCTCGGCTCAGCCCGAGGTACCCTCGGCTCAGCCCGAGGTACCCTCGGCCCCCGAGGGCGGGGCATTGAACGTCGAGGAAGGGCAGAGCGGGGCCACGCCAGACCAGGATTGGCAGGCCCCGTACCTGCAATATCTCCGTCGAGGAGAGCTACCCCTCGACCAAGTCGAGGCTCGGCGGGTAGCGCGACGCGCCAAGTCATTCGTCTTGCTGGGCGACGAAGAGGAGCTCTACCATCGCAGCCCCTCGGGCATCCTCCAGCGATGCATCTCCATCGCCGAAGGTCGGGAACTGCTGCAAAAAGTACACTCGGGGGCTTGCGGCCACCACGCAGCACCCCGAGCCCTTGTTGGAAATGCTTTCCGGCAAGGCTTCTACTGGCCAATGGCGGTGGCTGACGCCACTAGAATTGTCCGCACCTGCGAAGGGTGCCAATTCTATGCGAAGCGGACACACCTGCCCGCTCAGGCTCTGCAGACAATACCCATCACCTAGCCCTTCGCTGTATGGGGTCTGGACCTCGTCGGTCCCTTGCAGAAGGCGCCCGGGGGCTACACGCACCTGCTGGTCGCCATCGACAAATTCTCCAAGTGGATCGAGGTCCGACCTCTGAACAGCATCAGGTCCGAGCAGGCGGTGGCATTCTTCACCAACATCATCCATCGCTTCGGGGTCCCGAACTCCATCATCACCGACAACGGCACCTAGTTCACCGGCAAAAAATTCTTGGATTTTTGCGAAGATCACCATATCCGGGTGGACTGGGCCGCCGTGGCTCATCCCATGTCGAATGGGCAGGTAGAGCGTGCCAACGGCATGATTCTACAAGGGCTCAAGCCTCGGATCTACAACGACCTCAACAAGTTCGGCAGGCGATGGATGAAGGAACTCCCCTCGGTGGTCTGGAGCCTAAGGACGACGCCGAGTCGTGCCACGGGCTTCACGCCGTTTTTCCTGGTCTACGGGGCTGAAGCTATCTTGCCCACTGACCTGGAATACGGCTCCCCGAGGGCGAGGGCCTACACCGAACAAAGCAACCAAGCCAGCCGAGAGGAATCGCTGGACCAGCTGGAGGAAGCTCGGGACAGGGCCTTGCTACACTCGGCGCGGTACCAACAGTCCCTGCGACGCTACCACGCCCGAGGGGTCCGGTCCCGAGAACTCCAGGTGGGCGACCTGGTGCTTCGGCTGCGACAAGACGCCCGAGGGAGGCACAAGCTCACGCCCCCCTGGGAAGGGCCATTCGTCATCGCCAAAGTTCTGAAGCCCGGAACATACAAGCTGGCCAGCAATCAAGGCGAGATCTACGGCAACGCTTGGAACATCAAACAGCTACGTCGCTTCTACCCTTAAGATGTTTTCAAGTTGTTCATATACCTCGTACCTACGCAAAGTTTAGTTGTCAAGGAAGGGTCGGCCTAGCCTCGGCAAAGCCCGACCCTCCCTCGGGGGCTAAAAGGGGGGAGACCCCCTCTGCGTCGAATCTTTCCTCGAAAAAGGATCTCTTTTTAGCAGGATTTCTTTCGTGCTTCTTGGCCACTTCGGAAAGCGGATCCTGGAAACGACGAGGTACACGTAAGCAGCCAAGGCTGACCGAGCCGAGGGACTCCTACGCCTCCGGGATACGGATACCTCACTCGTCCCTTTCTGTGATAAGTAACTTGCGCTCGGATAAAGCGACTCCGTGGACCGAACGAGTCATCACGTTCGGAAGCTCTCCTGCCGAAGCAGTCCTTCAAGCTTTCTCGACTAAGTCGGGGACAGGGCCTCATGGACGGGTGAAAGTACGCGTAAGTGGCAAGGCCGACTGAGCCGAGGGATCCCCACGCCTCTGGGATACGGATACCTCACTCGTCCCTTCCGCGAAAAGCAGCTCTCGCTCACACAAACATCCCTGTTACCGACAGAGTCCAGATGCTCGGAACAGGAGGAAAAAAGACGCAGCTTCGCGAGCGCGGCGAGGGCGTGTTCTTCTGGCCTCGGCGGCCGCAGAAAGCACACGCTACAAGATGATCTGATCCTGCAGGCTCGGGTCTTCACGCCGAAGGGAGCCGTAGCACCCTCGGCATCGACGACGTCTTCAGCAAAGCCCGACCCAGCCTCGGGCGGCGCCGCGGTCCAGGGGCTCCTCCGGGAATCCGGGCCGAGCAGGCGGCTCAACCGGTTACCCCTGGGGCCTCGGTCAACCGGCTTCCAAGGGCGCCAGCCCGACCCGAGGCCTCGACTGATCGACTTTGGCGTCGCCCCCGCTGACGGACAACACGGCTAGGCTCCGGCCAACCAGGTTCCCATTCTCGAGCCAACTCCGCCTCTGTTCATACTGATATCGCTACCCCTGGCCTCGGTCCACCGAAGGGCGGCCGAGGGGTCTCTTCAACTAAGCTAGAGGAGCCCCAGACAACAAGGCCGAACGGGCCGAGGGATTCCTACGCCTCCGGGATACGGATACCTCACCCGCCACCTTGACACGGGGCAACTCATGCTTGGTAAAGCGGTTCAGATAATCAACGGGCGAGACTTAGTGCTCGAAAATGTAACGCCCCGAATTTTGCAGTTGAATTTTTTCTTTTCTTTACTCGCCAAAATTCGGGCGTTACCTTTCCCTTTTCTTTTTCCCTTCGCTAAACCTTGACCTTTTCCAAAGTTCTAAGCGGGATTCGGTTTGGAATTCCCGTGTAAGAAAAACCCTAAATACTTTATGTTGTTTGATGCACCATGCCGAACCTTGCATTTCTTTTGATTGCTTTGAAAGCGCAATTGCATTCATGTAGAAAGATCGGATTTCGAAAATGTGGAGAAGATCTTTTCTTTCTTTTTTCTCCCTCTCTTTTTCTCTCCTCTTTTTCTCTCTCTCCCGCGCCGTGGGCCGACCCCGGCCGGCCCAGCCGCCCCTGGCGCCCCCCCCCCTTGGGCCCAATAGGCCCATGCCGCCCCCACCTCCCCTTTTTCCCCAAACCCTCTCCCTCTCCCTCTCATTTTTTCCCTCTCTCATTCTCTCCCTAGCCGCCGCCCCTACCCGCCCCCTGCCCTAGCGCCGCCCCTACCCTAGGCCGCCGCGCCGCCCCCTGCCGCCGGCCGCCCCTCGCCGTCGATCCCCGCCGGTGAGCCCCCTCCCCCTCCTCCCTCTCCTCCCTCCCCTCTTCTCTCCCCACCCCCGCGCGCCCCCTGGCCGCGCCGGCAGCCGCCCCAGCCCCGCCGTGGCCCCTGGCCGCCGCTGGCCGGCCCTCGGCCGCGCCCAGCCGCGCCCAGCCGCGCCCCGCCCGGCCGCCGCTGGCCCGCCCCGGCCGCCTGGCCCCCTGGCCACGCCCCCCTGTCCCGGGCCGGTTCAGCCGGCCTCGGCCCCGGCTCAACCGCCCCCGGCCCCAGCTCGGCCGCCCCCCGCGCTCGGCCGCCCCAGCTCGGCCGCCTGCCCCCGGGCCGGTTCAACCGCCCCTAGGGCCGGTTCAACCGCCCCCCCCCTCTGTTTTTTTTATTTTTTTTATTTTATTTTATTTACTTTCTGTGATCATAATTACTGTATTTTAAGTAGGCTAATCACTGTTCATGCTATGGGAAAATAGGAAGTTTAATTTAAAATTCCGTTATGTTATTGATTCACGTAGTTAATTGTTTACCCTGTGCAATGTTGATCAACTAAAAGTGATTAGGTTTCCATCAGTATATATAAATATATATAACAGAATTATTTTGTTAAAAACCAATTGTGTCATTAGTGCATAAGATTTAACCCCCTGCGAGACCTTTCCCGTTTCTTTCTAACCATAACAAATGCGTTATCGAATGTCATACTTGGTGCATATTCACTTTATTTGTTATCTTGTATGGTGTACTGTTCTTTTGTATTAAATATGTGGATGGATGTATGTATGTTTGCGCTCGCATAGAGAACGATCCGGTCGAAGAGCCCGAGGAATTCGCAGGAGAAGCCCCTGAGCAGCAGTCGGTTGGTGGAGGCAAGTGTCCTTTGACCTATCTCTGTCCTATTCATTCTTTAATTCACCTCCCGCATTACACATTTATACCTAAGGATTGACTAGCTTTTGTTATCCATGTCCTTGTTTACCTATTTGGGTCGGATTATTACTACTTAGTCTGATGCTATTGCTCAACTCTAATCAATGAACATGATGTGATTATCTATGATACGCTGTTTTCCCGTTCTTCTTTATGATTATACTTGTGGTTTTCAAGGGGACTCGAGCGGTTTCTCGAGTGCCTCTCCGTAAGGACCTGTTCTATGGATGACCGCCCGGGAAAACAGTGCAACCATGAGGGTGGAATGGGGTGCCCTTAGCTGAATAATTAGAGGATCCGGGATGTAGTTCACTTAGCCGTCGTGCCGTCAATGGGGCTCGGTGTATGCGGCTCGCTCTGCCAAGTTTGGGTTCGCCCCTTGGGGAGGAGTGCGGTGCATTTAGGAAACCTAACGGGTGGCTACAGCCCCGGGGAATCTTTGTAAAGGCTACGTAGTGAAACCCTGCCTATTCACCTTGGTAGTGTTTAAGGGTTTGATCGGCCCGAGGCAAGAGGGAATCACGGCTTGTGGGTAAAGTGCACAACCTCTGCAGAGTGTTATGAAACTGATATATCAGCCGTGCTCACGGTTATGAGCGGCCAAGGGAGCTCCAGAGATTAGTGATACTTGATCAGAGACATTGTGGTACAGGTGGCAATGAGATTGATGGTTCTGGTTATGATTATGGTATTGGTAAGTGGTATTCTTTCCGTTTGGAAAGGATACATTGGGTTAATAACTTGGGTTAATGTTAAAACCTGGCTTTCTACTAGTAAGTAATAACCTGACCAACTAAAAGCAACTGCTTGACTTATCCCCACATAAAGCTAGTCCACTACAGCCAAACAGGATACTTGCTGAGTATGTTGATGTGTACTCACCCTTGCTCTACACACCAAACCCCCCCCAGGTTGTCAGCATTGCAACCACTGCTCAGGCGAAGATGAAGCTGTGGAAGGAGACTTCCAGGAGTTCCAAGATTACGACGAGTTCTAGGTGTGGGTTAGCGGCAACCCCCAGTCGGCTGCCTGTGAAGGCCGCGTTATCTACGTTTCTTTTCCGCACTTTGATTTATTGTAAGAACTATATGGACGTCTCAGACGTATGATGTAATCGACTACTATTTCCCTTATTAATACTATTTTGAGCACTGTGTGATGATGTCCATATTATGTAACTGCTGTGTACGTGAATAACTGATCCTGGCACGTACATGGTTCGCATTCGGTTTGCCTTCTAAAAACCGGGTGTGACATAAGTGGTATCAAAGCCGTGCTGACTGTAGGACCGCTAACCTAGAGTAGAATGGTCGTTCTAAGGACTATAGACCTCTGTCCCTACCTTGACTTTGATATCTCTTCAAAAGTTGGTCCTACCGACCAAACCTATGTTCTACTATATATAATACCTTGCTGGAAATCATGTTTTATTCTAATCCTTCATTTACTTGTGGTTCATTACTTGCTGGTCATATTAATTCTGTTCTCACCCTTTTGCTTGCGATGTCTTTTGTAGATGGCTCGACTTAGACACACTGCACGAAAGTCAGTCATCCCCTTCTTACCCTCCCGCCTTGCTGAGCGTCCGCTTCGCCGTCCTGTGGCCGGACAGTCCAGCCACTTGGAGAGACTACACCACCGCCTGCGTGAGGAGCAGGAACGTCGACGACAGGAGCAGCAGAGCTCTTCCTTCTCGCTCCACCAGGAGATAGAGTCTGTGAGGAGCTGCTCTCCTGTGCTTCCTCTGGAGCCGCCCCCTGCACCACCACTGGGCGTCCCAGCTTCTGGAGTAGCTGCTGGAGGAGACCCAGACGACGGAGATGGCGACGACAGCTCGAGCCACGACACCGACTTCTCTGCTAACCCTGAGCCGGAAGGATGGGTTGCTCGACCCATCACTCGCGACGCTGCTCGCGGGTGTCACTTCCACGATGCGCTCGACACCCTGCTACGTCGGGCATTTGACCGGCATACTTGGTCCGTCGAGTATCGCTGTGTGGTCTACCAGCACAGTCGCGGGGTCTACCCGGACCGCTGGGAGGCGACTTGCTTGGTGCGCTGCCCGGAGAACAGTCTCCAGGGTGCAGAGGCCTGCTCAGAGCACTATTCTATCTCTGAGCGGGACTCAGCTGAGGCAGCCATGCAAGATGCTGCACGGCGTGCGCTTTCGCACTACTGCTCGGTTTTCGGTGGGGCAGCTGATGGTCTTGACCTGAAGTATTACCCCCGTCGTTCATCTGGCAGCACAGGAGGCGTGATTGTCTCACCTGTCGGTGAGGGCAATCCTAGGTTGAGCAGCACAGTCAACCTAGCCGCCGTGCTAAACACGGAGCTGGACCATGCATTAGATGAGTTGAGTAGGGCTCGTGCTGAGATCGCCCTGTTGCGGGCTGAGCGCGCGGAACGTCGTTATTTGGATGGTGGTTCCCCCGCTCCTGTTGGGACTCAGCACCCGTACCGCTCACCTCAGCGTGGACACCAGTCTTATGGCAATCCCGACTGCAAGACCAAGATAAATCTAGAACCATAGCTCGCTAGAGTTGGATCTTGTAATTAATACGAAATATATATACATAGAAGCTTCAGTCTTAGTGTTAGTCTCGCTCTTAGTTAGTCTTAGTTAGACAGGGTGGTTTGCTATATCCTGTGCATTTATGTTTGTCATGATGAACTATGTTTGGTTTGGATCTTTGTAATGATTGTTACCAGAGTGTGGGTACCCCCTGCATTTTGGTTTACATACTATGTCAATAAAGTTAGTTATATAGTTGGGAAAACCTTTATTCTACTTTCCTCTTTATCTGAGAAGCTGTGTGGTCTGTGTTGGAGATCAGTGAAGATGCTCATCTGTTCAGTGCTGTTGAAGAATTCTATTCTCTTTTCTCATGCTGCAAGATTTGCCAGATCAGTTCTGATGTGTGGTTGCGTTCTGCAGATGTCAGAGAACAGGCGCAGAGGAGGAAGGCGTGCTCAGCAGGAGCAAGCCGGTCAGCAAGATGAGGCGCCCCAGCAGCAGCACCTGCCGCCCCCGCCCCCGATGTCCATTGAGCAGATGTTTCTGATGCAGACTCAGGCAGTTCAAGCCATCGGTCAGACTTTGGCCGCCATTCAGCAGCAGCAGCAGCAGCAAGCACCACCTCAGCCTTAGATGCCTCAGATGCCCAGAGACAAGCGTGCTGAATTCATGAGAGGTCATCCACCAACGTTCGCTCATTCTTCTGACCCCATGGATGCTGAAGATTGGCTGCGCACTGTGGAGCGGGAGTTGCATACCGCTCAGTGCGATGACAGGGAGAAAGTCTTGTATGGTCCCCGTCTGTTGAGAGGAGCAGCCCAATCATGGTGGGAGTCTTACCTCGCCACCCATGCCAACCCCGACACCATCACTTGGGAAGAGTTCAGAGGTAGCTTTCGTCAGTACCATGTTCCTGCGGGTCTGATGACAGTGAAGAAGGAGGAGTTCCTGGCCCTTAAGCAAGGGCCATTGTCTGTCAGTGAGTACCGGGACAAGTTTCTGCAATTGTCTCGCTATGCTCCTGAAGATGTCAACACCGATGCCAAGCGGCAGTACCGTTTCCTGAGAGGCTTGGTTGACCCTCTGCAGTATCAGCTGATGAATCACACCTTCCCGACATTCCAGCACCTGATTGATAGAGCAATCATGACGGAGAGAAAGCGCAAGGAGATGGAAGATCGTAAGCGCAAGATCAGTGGACCCCAGCCTGGAAGCAGCAGCCGCCCTCGTTTCTCAGGCAATCAACCTCAGCAGTTCAGGCAGAACCAGCGTCCACCTCAGCAGCATCAGCAGTTTCAAAGGCAGTACCCTCAGAATCAGTACCAGAACCGTCAGAGCAATCAGTCAGGAGGTCAGTTTCAGAAGCAGAATCAGCAAGCACCTCGTCTTCCTGCCCCAGCAAATCAGCAGAACAGTCAGGCAGCACCAGCTCAGGTTGGAAACATGGCATGTTTCCACTGTGGAGAGCAAGGCCATTGGGTGATGCAATGTCCGAAGAAGGCAGCCCAGCAGCAGTCAGGCCCCAATGCCCCAACAAAGCAGAATGTGCCTCAGCCTGGAGCAGGCAATCGCTCTCAGCCGCGCTATAATCATGGAAGACTGAACCACTTGGAAGCTGAAGCAGTTCAGGAGACCCCCGACATGATAGTAGGTATGTTCCCAGTCGACTCCCATATTGCAGAAGTGTTATTTGATACTGGAGCAACGCATTCTTTCATTACTGCATCATGGGTAGAAGCACATAATCTTCCAATTACTACCATGTCGACCCCTATTCAAATTGACTCAGCCGGTGGTAGAATTCGAGCTGATAGCATTTGTTTAAATGTAAGTGTGGAAATAAGGGGGATAGCATTTCCCGCCAACCTTATAGTAATGGGTACTCAGGGAATAGATGTCATCCTAGGGATGAATTGGTTAGATAAGTATCAGGCAGTTATCAGTTGTGATAAAAGGACAATCAAGTTGGTGTCCCCACTAGGAGAGGAAGTGGTGACCGAGTTAGTCCCGCCTGAGCCAAAGAAAGGAAGTTGTTATCAGATGGCTGTCGATAGCAGTGAAGCAGACCCAATTGAGAGTATCAAGGTTGTGTCTGAATTCCCAGATGTGTTTCCAAAGGATTTACCGGGTATGCCACCAGAGCGGAAAGTCGAATTTGCTATAGAGCTTCTTCCTGGAACCGCCCCCATCTCTAAGAGAGCTTACAGAATATCTGGACCAGAGTTGGTTGAGCTTAAGAAGCAGATTGATGAGCTGTCAGAGAAAGGTTACATCCGGCCAAGCACCTCGCCTTGGGCCGCCCCTGTCTTGTTTGTGGAAAAGAAAGATGGCACCAAGAGGATGTGCATCGATTATCGAGCTTTGAATGAGGTCACGATCAAGAACAAGTATCCCTTGCCCAGGATTGAAGATCTGTTCGACCAGTTGAGAGGAGCCAGTGTGTTCTCCAAGATTGATCTGAGGTCAGGTTATCATCAGCTCAGGATCCGACCTTCGGACATTCCGAAGACGGCATTCATTACCAAGTATGGTTTATACGAGTTCACAGTGATGTCTTTTGGTTTGACCAATGCACCAGCATTTTTCATGAACTTGATGAACAGTGTATTCATGGATTACCTTGATAAGTTTGTGGTGGTATTCATTGATGACATTCTGATTTATTCTCAAAGCGAAGAAGAGCATGCAGATCATTTGAAGATGGTGTTGCAGAGATTGCGAGAGCACCAGTTGTATGCAAAGTTGAGCAAGTGTGAGTTCTGGATCAGTGAAGTCCTGTTCTTGGGTCACATAATCAACAAAGAAGGATTGGCTGTGGATCCGAAGAAAGTGGCAGACATTCTAAACTGGAAAGCGCCAACGGATGCTCGAGGAATCAAGAGCTTCATTGGAATGGCCGGATATTATCGGCGATTCATTGAAGGGTTTTCGAAGATTGCGAAACCAATGACAGCGTTGCTAGGCAACAAGGTTGAGTTCAAGTGGACCCAGAAATGCCAAGAGGCCTTTGAAGCGCTGAAAGAGAAGTTGACAACAGCGCCTGTCCTAGTCTTGCCTGATGTGCACAAGCCCTTCTCGGTGTATTGCGATGCTTGTTACACAGGTTTGGGATGTGTGTTGATGCAAGAGGGAAGAGTTGTGGCTTACTCGTCCCGACAGTTGAAGGTTCATGAGAAGAATTACCCAATCCATGATCTAGAGTTGGCAGCAGTGGTTCACGCACTGAAGACATGGAGGCACTATCTGTATGGGCAGAAATGCGATGTTTACACAGACCACAAGAGTCTGAAGTACATATTCACTCAGTCAGAATTGAACATGAGGCAACGAAGATGGTTAGAATTGATCAAAGACTATGAGTTGGAGATTCATTACCATCCAGGAAAAGCGAACGTAGTGGCAGATGCTTTGAGCAGAAAGAGTCAAGTCAATCTGATGGTCGCTCGTCCGATGCCTTATGAGTTGGCCAAAGAGTTTGACAGGTTGAGCCTCGGGTTTCTGAACAATTCGCGAGGAGTCACAGTTGAATTGGAACCTACCTTGGAGCGCGAAATCAAAGAAGCGCAGAAAAATGATGAGAAGATCAGTGAGATTCGGCGATTGATTCTAGATGGCAGAGGCAAAGACTTTCGAGAAGATGCAGAAGGCGTGATATGGTTCAAAGACCGCTTGTGTGTTCCCAATGTCCAGTCTATTCGGGAGTTGATTCTTAAGGAAGCTCATGAGACAGCTTATTCGATTCACCCTGGCAGTGAGAAAATGTATCAGGATCTGAAGAAGAAATTCTGGTGGTACGGAATGAAAAGAGAAATCGCAGAGCATGTGGCTATGTGCGATAGTTGTCGAAGAATTAAGGCAGAACACCAGAGACCAGCTGGATTGTTGCAACCGTTGCAGATCCCTCAGTGGAAATGGGATGAAATTGGTATGGATTTCATAGTCGGATTGCCTCGCACCCGAGCCGGCTACGATTCCATTTGGGTAGTAGTGGACCGTTTGACCAAGTCAGCCCACTTCATACCTGTCAAGACCAACTACAACAGTGCAGTATTGGCAGAATTGTATATGTCTCGGATCGTTAGTCTTCATGGTGTGCCAAAGAAGATAGTGTCAGACAGAGGAACGCAGTTCACCTCTCATTTCTGGCAGCAGTTGCATGAAGCCTTGGGCACGCATCTGAATTTCAGTTCAGCTTATCACCCGCAGACAGATGGTCAGACTGAAAGAACCAATCAAATTCTTGAAGATATGTTGAGAGCCTGTGCGTTGCAAGATCAGTCCGGATGGGACAAGCGATTGCCTTATGCAGAATTTTCCTATAACAACAGTTACCAGGCCAGTTTGAAGATGTCACCGTTTCAAGCGCTGTATGGAAGGAGTTGCAGAACTCCGTTGCAATGGGATCAGCCTGGAGAGAAGCAGGTGTTTGGGCCAGATATTTTGCTCGAAGCCGAAGAGAACATCAAGATGGTTCGAGAGAATCTGAAGATAGCGCAATCGAGGCAGCGAAGCTATGCAGACACAAGAAGAAGAGAGCTGAGTTTCGAAGTCGGAGACTTTGTCTATCTGAAAGTGTCACCGATCAGAGGAGTCAGAAGATTCGGAGTGAAAGGCAAGCTAGCACCCCGCTACATTGGTCCGTATCAAATTCTCTCAAAGCGTGGAGAAGTGGCTTATCAGCTCAGCCTGCCAGAGAATTTGTCTGCTGTGCATGATGTCTTTCATGTGTCTCAATTGAAGAAGTGTTTGCGTGTGCCAGAAGAGCAGTTGCCAGTGGAAGGTCTTGAAGTCCAGGAGGACTTGACCTATATTGAGAAGCCAGCTCAGATCCTTGAGGTTGCAGATAGAGTCACCCGAAGGAAGACCGTCAGAATGTGCAAAGTCAGATGGAGTCACCACTCTGAGGAAGAAGCAACCTGGGAGCGTGAAGATGATCTGATGGCCAAGTACCCGGAGCTCTTTGCTAGCCAGCCCTGAATCTCGAGGGCGAGATTCTTTTAAGGGGGATAGGTTTGTAACGCCCCGAATTTTGCAGTTGAATTTTTTCTTTTCTTTACTCGCCAAAATTCGGGCGTTACCTTTCCCTTTTCTTTTTCCCTTCGCTAAACCTTGACCTTTTCCAAAGTTCTAAGCGGGATTCGGTTTGGAATTCCCGTGTAAGAAAAACCCTAAATACTTTATGTTGTTTGATGCACCATGCCGAACCTTGCATTTCTTTTGATTGCTTTGAAAGCGCAATTGCATTCATGTAGAAAGATCGGATTTCGAAAATGTGGAGAAGATCTTTTCTTTCTTTTTTCTCCCTCTCTTTTTCTCTCCTCTTTTTCTCTCTCTCCCGCGCCGTGGGCCGACCCCGGCCGGCCCAGCCGCCCCTGGCGCCCCCCCTTGGGCCCAATAGGCCCATGCCGCCCCCACCTCCCCTTTTTCCCCAAACCCTCTCCCTCTCCCTCTCATTTTTTCCCTCTCTCATTCTCTCCCTAGCCGCCGCCCCTACCCGCCCCCTGCCCTAGCGCCGCCCCTACCCTAGGCCGCCGCGCCGCCCCCTGCCGCCGGCCGCCCCTCGCCGTCGATCCCCGCCGGTGAGCCCCCTCCCCCTCCTCCCTCTCCTCCCTCCCCTCTTCTCTCCCCACCCCCGCGCGCCCCCTGGCCGCGCCGGCAGCCGCCCCAGCCCCGCTGTGGCCCCTGGCCGCCGCTGGCCGGCCCTCGGCCGCGCCCAGCCGCGCCCCGCCCGGCCGCCGCTGGCCCGCCCCGGCCGCCTGGCCCCCCGGCCGCGCCCCCCTGTCCCGGGCCGGTTCAACCGGCCTCGGCCCCGGCTCAACCGCCCCCGGCCCCAGCTCGGCCGCCCCCCGCGCTCGGCCGCCCCAGCTCGGCCGCCTGCCCCCGGGCCGGTTCAACCGCCCCTAGGGCCGGTTCAACCGCCCCCCCCCCTCTGTTTTTTTTATTTTTTTTATTTTATTTTATTTACTTTCTGTGATCATAATTACTGTATTTTAAGTAGGCTAATCACTGTTCATGCTATGGGAAAATAGGAAGTTTAATTTAAAATTCCGTTATGTTATTGATTCACGTAGTTAATTGTTTACCCTGTGCAATGTTGATCAACTAAAAGTGATTAGGTTTCCATCAGTATATATAAATATATATAACAGAATTATTTTGTTAAAAACCAATTGTGTCATTAGTGCATAAGATTTAACCCCCTGCGAGACCTTTCCCGTTTCTTTCTAACCATAACAAATGCGTTATCGAATGTCATACTTGGTGCATATTCACTTTATTTGTTATCTTGTATGGTGTACTGTTCTTTTGTATTAAATATGTGGATGGATGTATGTATGTTTGCGCTCGCATAGAGAACGATCCGGTCGAAGAGCCCGAGGAATTCGCAGGAGAAGCCCCTGAGCAGCAGTCGGTTGGTGGAGGCAAGTGTCCTTTGACCTATCTCTGTCCTATTCATTCTTTAATTCACCTCCCGCATTACACATTTATACCTAAGGATTGACTAGCTTTTGTTATCCATGTCCTTGTTTACCTATTTGGGTCGGATTATTACTACTTAGTCTGATGCTATTGCTCAACTCTAATCAATGAACATGATGTGATTATCTATGATACGCTGTTTTCCCGTTCTTCTTTATGATTATACTTGTGGTTTTCAAGGGGACTCGAGCGGTTTCTCGAGTGCCTCTCCGTAAGGACCTGTTCTATGGATGACCGCCCGGGAAAACAGTGCAACCATGAGGGTGGAATGGGGTGCCCTTAGCTGAATAATTAGAGGATCCGGGATGTAGTTCACTTAGCCGTCGTGCCGTCAATGGGGCTCGGTGTATGCGGCTCGCTCTGCCAAGTTTGGGTTCGCCCCTTGGGGAGGAGTGCGGTGCATTTAGGAAACCTAACGGGTGGCTACAGCCCCGGGGAATCTTTGTAAAGGCTACGTAGTGAAACCCTGCCTATTCACCTTGGTAGTGTTTAAGGGTTTGATCGGCCCGAGGCAAGAGGGAATCACGGCTTGTGGGTAAAGTGCACAACCTCTGCAGAGTGTTATGAAACTGATATATCAGCCGTGCTCACGGTTATGAGCGGCCAAGGGAGCTCCAGAGATTAGTGATACTTGATCAGAGACATTGTGGTACAGGTGGCAATGAGATTGATGGTTCTGGTTATGATTATGGTATTGGTAAGTGGTATTCTTTCCGTTTGGAAAGGATACATTGGGTTAATAACTTGGGTTAATGTTAAAACCTGGCTTTCTACTAGTAAGTAATAACCTGACCAACTAAAAGCAACTGCTTGACTTATCCCCACATAAAGCTAGTCCACTACAGCCAAACAGGATACTTGCTGAGTATGTTGATGTGTACTCACCCTTGCTCTACACACCAAACCCCCCCCCCAGGTTGTCAGCATTGCAACCACTGCTCAGGCGAAGATGAAGCTGTGGAAGGAGACTTCCAGGAGTTCCAAGATTACGACGAGTTCTAGGTGTGGGTTAGCGGCAACCCCCAGTCGGCTGCCTGTGAAGGCCGCGTTATCTACGTTTCTTTTCCGCACTTTGATTTATTGTAAGAACTATATGGACGTCTCAGACGTATGATGTAATCGACTACTATTTCCCTTATTAATACTATTTTGAGCACTGTGTGATGATGTCCATATTATGTAACTGCTGTGTACGTGAATAACTGATCCTGGCACGTACATGGTTCGCATTCGGTTTGCCTTCTAAAAACCGGGTGTGACATAAGTGGTATCAAAGCCGTGCTGACTGTAGGACCGCTAACCTAGAGTAGAATGGTCGTTCTAAGGACTATAGACCTCTGTCCCTACCTTGACTTTGATATCTCTTCAAAAGTTGGTCCTACCGACCAAACCTATGTTCTACTATATATAATACCTTGCTGGAAATCATGTTTTATTCTAATCCTTCATTTACTTGTGGTTCATTACTTGCTGGTCATATTAATTCTGTTCTCACCCTTTTGCTTGCGATGTCTTTTGTAGATGGCTCGACTTAGACACACTGCACGAAAGTCAGTCATCCCCTTCTTACCCTCCCGCCTTGCTGAGCGTCCGCTTCGCCGTCCTGTGGCCGGACAGTCCAGCCACTTGGAGAGACTACACCACCGCCTGCGTGAGGAGCAGGAACGTCGACGACAGGAGCAGCAGAGCTCTTCCTTCTCGCTCCACCAGGAGATAGAGTCTGTGAGGAGCTGCTCTCCTGTGCTTCCTCTGGAGCCGCCCCCTGCACCACCACTGGGCGTCCCAGCTTCTGGAGTAGCTGCTGGAGGAGACCCAGACGACGGAGATGGCGACGACAGCTCGAGCCACGACACCGACTTCTCTGCTAACCCTGAGCCGGAAGGATGGGTTGCTCGACCCATCACTCGCGACGCTGCTCGCGGGTGTCACTTCCACGATGCGCTCGACACCCTGCTACGTCGGGCATTTGACTAAGTAGTAATAATCCGACACCCTGCTCGCGGGTTCCTCGAACGGATCGCACGCGCGCAACGGCCGCCCCGCCAACCACTCGCCCCGTCGCATTAACTCCGCGGCGGGACACGCGGTGCCTCTGGTAGGAGGAGCGCGCGACGCTTCACCTTCGCCGCAATAACCGCGTCAGAAAAGGTACGCCACGTCGTCCGATTTCGTATCCTTTTCCGTTTTCCTCTTTCTCTATCTCTTGCAACAGGGACCGGGAAAGGGGGATACCCCGAAAGGGATCCTTCTCCGCGAAGGAACCGGGCTCCGAGCCCCCCATTACTGATCAGGGGTTCGAAGGCTGGCCCCCCGAGGGTTCAACAGTCGCCTCAGATCGCGTGGGCCCGACACCCACTACTGGTCAGGGGTTCGAAGGCCAGCCCCCCGAAGGGCTCCATGGCCGCCTCAGGCTACTCGGGCTCCGCGCCCATTACTGATCAGGGGTTCGAAGGCTGGCCCCCGAAGGGTTCACAGTCGCCTCAGACACCGAGCGAGGGATGACCAGGGGTACGTTCGATACATAACCGAGGCTCGGGCTGCGCTCCCGAGGTACCCTAGGACATTTCCGAGACCAGCGGGAACGATCTTGTAACGGAATCCCATTGGAGGGAGGCATCGAGCCCTCGGACCCCGTCGCCAGGGGACCGGGTCCGGCAAATCACCCGCAGGTACTTTTGGGCGTGCCTCTGGGCCCCTAGCCGACCCCCAACGAACGGGGCACGGACGTCCACTCGGATTACCCGCTTGCAGCTCACCGGAGACACCATGTTCGGTGCCCATCGAGGGTAACATGGCGCACTCCCCCCCTCCTCCTTGCGGAAAGGCGACGTAGGGGCGTATGTAAAAAGCCGAGTCTGTCCCTGATCGTCCTCTCGCCCTGTGCAGAGGCTCGGGGGCTGCTCTCGCAAGAACCGGCTCCGGCCAAATCGTTGACAGCGTCAACATACCAGCCCGAGAGCTTGGGCCCCGACCGTGCACCCGGGCTACGGCCAGTTCGCATGAGGGAACGACCAGACCAGCCGAAGCGTTAAGTGAAGTATTAAGACCTCGAAGGAGTGTAACCACTCCTCCGAGGCCTCGGGGGCTACACCCGGCGGGTGCGCTCGCGCGCACCCACCGGAACGAAATGCAACCGAGAAAGGCTGGTCCCCTTGCAAAAAAGTGCGACAAAAGCCTCCAAGCGAGTGCTAACACTCCCTTCGAGGCTCGGGGGCTACTGTCGGGGACCATAATTAGGGGTACCCTCAAGGCGCCTAATTCTCAGCTGGTAACCCCCATCAGCATAAAGCTGCAAAGGCCTGATGGGCACGATTAAGTCAGGGATCAGTCCACACGAGTGACTCGATCACGCTTCACCCGAGCCTAGCCTCGGCCAAAGGCAGCCGACCTCGAGAGACTTCCGTCTCGCCCGAGGCCCCCTTTTTATGGCGGACACATCACCGGCTCGCCCAAGGCCTTGGCTTCGCTCAGAAGCAACCTTGACTAAATCACCACACCAACTGACCAAATTGCAGGGGCATTTAACGCAAAGGTGGCCTGACACCTCTATCCTGACACGCGCCCCCGGCAGAGCCGAGGTGACCGCCGTCACTCCACCGCTCCACTGGCCAGTCTGACAGAAGGACAGCGCCGCCTGCGCCACTCCGACTGCAGTGCCACTCGACAGAGTAAGTCTGACAGGCAGTCAGGCCTTGCCAAAGGCGCCACGGCGAACTCCGCTCCGCCCGACCCCAGGGCTCGGACTCGGGCTAAGACCCGGAAGACGGCGAACTCCGCTCCGCCCGACCCCAGGGCTCGGACTCGGGCTAAGACCCGGAAAGACGGCGAACTCCGCTCCGCCCGACCCCAGGGCTCGGACTCGGGCTAAGACCCGGAAGACGGCGAACTCCACTCCGCCCGACCCCAGGGCTCGGACTCGGGCTAAGACCTGGAAGACGGCGAACTCCGCTCCGCCCGACCCCAGGGCTCGGACTCGGGCTAAGACCCGGAAGACGACGAAACTCCGCCTCGCCCGACCCCAGGGCTCGGACTCCGCCCTGGCCTCGGCCGAACGACTTCCGCCTCGCCCGACCCCTTGGCTCGGGCTCGGCCACGGCAACAGAAGGCAGACTCAACCTCGGCTTCGGAGGAAACCCCACGTCGCCCTGCCTAGGGCACAGACCGCCACGTCAACAGGAGGCGCCATCATCATCCCACCCCGAATCGACTCGGGTCACGGAGAACAAGACCGACGTCTCAATCCGGCCAGCTCCGCCAGAGAGGCAATGATGGCGCTCCACAAGCTCTATGACGACGGCGGCCCCCAGCTCTCTTACGGAAGCAGGACAACGTCAGCAGGGACTCGACCGCTCCAACAGCTGTCCCTCCATCAGGCTCCGCCGCACCTCCGACAGCCACGACATCACGCCAGCAGGGTGCCCAGATCTCTCCGGCTGCCACATTGGCATGTACCTAGGGCGCTAGCTCTCCCTCCGCTAGACACGTAGCACTCTGCTACATCCCCATTGTACACCTGGATCCTCTCCTTACGACTATAAAAGGAAGGACCAGGGCCTTCTCAGAGAAGGTTGGCCGCGCGGGACCGAGGACGGGACAGGCGCTCTCTTGGGGCCGCTTGCTTCCCTCACCCGCGTGGACGCTTGTAACCCCCCTACTGCAAGCGCACCTGACCTGGGCGCGGGACGAACACGAAGGCCGCGGGACTTCCACCTCTCTCACGCTCGGCTCCGGCCACCTCGCCTCTCCCCCCTTCGCGCTCGCCCACGCGCTCGACCCATCTGGGCTGGGGCACGCAGCACACTCACTCGTCGGCTTAGGGACCCCCCTGTCTCGAAACGCCGATAGTTAGTGTTCTATGATGTTCTAGATCTCTCAAGCATGTCTACAACATGAATATATGAAATACATTATGCACACCTTTCATGGACTTTGGAAATTCTAGCCAGTATGCCAACTTTCCAATATGTGTCATTATCGGGAATGGACTAATATATCTTGGGTTTGACTTCCCTTTAGTACCCAATCTCATCACACCCTTAGTAGGAGATACCTTGAGAAGCACTTGATCTCCCACCTAAAATTCCAGGTTTTGCCTCCTAGTATCTGCATAACTCTTTTGCCTACTCTAGGCCACCAATATTTGCTGTTGAATCTCAGTTACCAAAATTTTTGGTCCACAGATGACCTAGGAAAAGAAAATAATACTCACAACAATGTAATGAGTAGCCGATCCCGGTCGCATCGCGAGCGGATGTTGCCTACCTGCCTCACGCTCGGACTCATAGTGAGGCGGGCGCGACCAGAGATGTGGGCCACGACAGGGCAAAACCGCACAACGAGGGATGGCGGAGGAGGCCATACCGAGCCTTGAACATGTGCGAGGGAGGTGGGGTAGACCGAGTGGGCGGACTGGTGCACCTCCTCGCTCGACAGCAATGTCTCCTCCTTGCGCGTGATCACACCTCTTCCTCACCCATGGCTACGCCTCTTATGCATCTCTATGCCAGGGACCGAAGCCTCAGCTGGCACAAAAGAAAAGAACCATTGGGACCTCGTCTGTCATTATGGTAGCGCCAACCGGGGCCTCATCGACATGGGGTAGCGTCTGCCAAGGGCCGCACCCAACCGATCACCGATACCACTGGCCTCGCCTGAGGGGGGCCAGTGTGTGTCGGGGACTTCGCCTTGTGTGGGAGTCGACGTGGTCGAAGACGAAGGTCGTTGAGAGCAATGACCACATTTCGAGCATGTGTAGGATGAAGCGAATGGTGCCGGCGGATAGGGAGTGAAGAAGACTCTCAACATTTACAGGACAGTGGCGGCCTTCGTTACTGTAGCAAACGGTTTACCACACGCTATTAGAGATAAGAAAAAGCTCACCATACGTTAAATTTAGTGAACATAACCCTTTACTGGACGATGAGATGAAAACGGTCGAAAACGTATACTTATTCATATATCAATTTTTTGGCCTTTTTTCATTGATTGCGAATAAATATGATATATAATATATTATACAAATTTGTGTTTTTTAACATTGAGCTTGTAAAGATTATAAAAGGTAAAGCTTAAAATTTTTATATATTTTATCAAATAATAGATATAAAATCCGGATACATATCCGGATACTTATTCAATTTTTTCAAGCAGAGAGCATATAATACATAAAACAATTTATATAAAATTTTATTCTTATTTATAATAATATGTTTGATAATATAAGAAAAAATTAATACGGAATTTTATACATGTCTTTTTTAAATATTAAATTTGGTATCGTTAGCTGTTGGGAGCGTATCCTCGTGACGCTCAGTAGACTAGTAGAGTATGGTTGAGTGCAAACACCTCTAAAAATTTAAAGCAGAATGTACCCATATTATTCTTTTTAATTTTTATGAAACGAACTAAACATACACGTGCATGCATCCTTATTTATAATAATGTGTTTGACGTCTGTGGTCAGTCAAACTATACGTTTCCAAGCACATGTTTGCCATGGCGAGTAATAGTCATCACTCGCACGGAGACGATCCACACGTGTATTGAAACGGAGACCCTGCTCTGGAACCACGCAGCATGTGAAGCCGGTACAGCTGTACAAGAACATATGCATGGAATGTGGGCTATTTCGAGGAGAAAGTCACGCTTCTGAGTTTTACTCGCGTGCGTGTCACGTCTCACCTGATGACGTTTTATTTGATGAGTCCAGTGCCCTGCGGCGAGGGGTTTAATAGGCTCTAAATTTTATATTATAAAATTTAAGGACCAAAACATATTATGATTGGGTTTGTTTTTATTAATTTTAAACTAATATTAAATCCTAAATAAATTATGAAAAAACATTTGAATCATCATCTATTACTGCCCCTACACCTACTTATGGCACCTTTGACATTTCCCCTTGAGGTAATTACGCTAGTGCCCTTATTTTAGGGTATGACTATAGATTTGTTCTTGTTTTTTAGACTTTAATTTTTTCTAAAAATGAAATGTTGTATGCCCCTATTCCTTTAGTGATACTTAACGAGGTTAAGTCTTGATAAAAGACAATTATGCCCTTTCATTATTTGCATAACAATTTGATTATATTTCAATTATAACAACAGATATGGCAACAATTCAAAATTTTGCATAACAATTCAAAACTTTTTTTGGCATTTCCAAAATAAAAAATGGAAACAATCTAACTATATTTTTTTGGACATATTCACAATATAACACCAACATCATATTAAGCATAAAAGTTGGATATTACCTACATAATATAATAGAGGTAAACACGCAAACTCTGAAAAACCGAGATACCTATAGTTACTCTAAAATAAGGACACTAACACAATTGTCCCAAAAAAACAGAGACAAACACGCAAAATCTATAAAAATAGGGGCTGCAGCTAAATTAAAGGCACTGGCGCAATTGCACCTTAGGGAAACGGAAGAAATTTAGATTAGAGCAATTCGAGGTTTTATTGCGATTTTGTCCCAACTGATGAGAGTTTAAGTACTGGAACTGGAATTAAGCTTTTTTTTCTCGAACGCGCAGGAGGACTGCACGTCATTATATTAAGAAAGGAAAAGGTCCAAGAGGACCAAAGTACAATGCCCGTAGGGCAAACAGAACACTTGACCACAGTCTAGACCCTACTCATAATAGCAGGAAGACCAAAATTTGCTAGCTGCTTAGCCCCAGCCCTCTCCCAACAACTTAACTCATTCAGAAATAAGCTTTTAACAAAACACATGGAAGGGTTTACACCATCAAAAACAGCTTTGTTTCTAGTCAGCCATATGCACCAAGACCCCAAAATAATGAGACTGTTGAAGCCTTTCTTTCTGAATTTGGGCACCTTCTTAAGCGCCTTCCTCCACCAATCAGCAAATGAGATTTCATCAACAGCAGGAATGAGATCCCCAAGACACAAGAGAACAAGAATAGCATGCCAAAATTGCCTAGCAAAACTGCAGGTACACAAAAGATGTTGCACTGTTTCCTGCTCTTGGTCACAAAGAACACAAACAGCCGGATGTTGCAGCCCTCTCCTCCTTAGTCTATCAGCAGTCCAACACTTATTCCTTATCGCCAGCCAGAGGAAGAACTTGCATTTTGGGGGAGCCCAGGATTTCCACAAACGTTTCCATGGCTCAAACGAAATTAAACCCATGAAAAAAGCCTTATAGCAGGACTTTGAGGAGAACATCCCAGAAGAAGAGTGCATCCAAACATGCCTGTCAGCATCATGAGAGAGCCTAACGTCCCCCAAAGTATCCCATAACAACAGGTATTGCTGCAACCCACTCAAGGAAAGAGCACCACGAATATCATTGACCCAATGCCAATTATCCAGAGCCTGTGCCATCGTTCTGGAAGAATACGCCTTGCGGCCAACCATGCCCACCACCTCAGGGGCAATGTCCTGGATAGTATTCCCATGAATCCATCTATCCGACCAGAAGAGAGTAGTAGCCCCATTCCCTAAAATGGTAAAAACCGACAAATCAAAGAACTGTCTAACCTGACGTTGCACTGGGAGGGACAACCCACGCCAAGGTCTGCTCTGATCCGTCTTTTCCAACCATAACCATTTTGCCTGCAATGCCCAGCTTTTGAGCTTAAGGTTAGGGATCCCAAGCCCACCAAGCCTCAGAGGCCTCGTGACAACTTCCCATGGAACAAGACAACTACCACCATTAACCTCCTTTCTTCCTCTCCAAAGAAATCCTCGCCGAATTTTATCAATTGATTTAATAACCTACTGAGGGACATTGATTGCAATAAGAAGATAAGTCGGAATGGCCGATAGAACAAACTTCACCAACGCAGTCCGCCCAGCCAGGTTGAGCAACCGAGCCTTCCAGTTAGGCAGTCGATCTGCGATCTTCTCAATCCATAACTTAAGGTCACATTTCCTCAATTTTTTATCAGAAATGGGCAGCCCCAGATACCTGCAAGGAAACACAGTGGGACTGCAATGCAGCACACTGCAACCAGCAAGCACATGCTGATCATCACATCTAATTGGAATAGCACTGCTCTTGAGCATATTGGTTACCAGACCAGAAGCCAAACCAAAGCAGTTTAGTATTATCTTAGCACAATTCAGATCTGCTTCAATTGGCTTTATGAAAATGACCACATCATCCGCATAGATGGAGACTCGACTGCGAACATCAGCTCCCCCAAGGCCCTGCAACAAGCCTCTATTTTCAGCAACCCGGAACAAGCTGCTAAGCACATCCATAACCATCACAAATAACATGGGAGAAATAGGATCTCCCTGGCGAAGACCTCTCCGATGAAAAATATGATTACCAGGCGAGCCATTCAAAAGCACCTGAGTAGAAGAAGTGAATAACAAGTTGGAGATCAGATTACGCCAAACAGGACCAAACCCCAAATGTGTCAAAATCTCCATCAAAAACGCCCACGAGACTGAGTCGAAAGCCTTGGAAATATCCAGTTTCAGCAGCAAACTAGAGATCTTCCTCTTATGAAGGAACTTAATCGATTGTTGCACTAGCATGAAATTGTCGTGAATTGACCTTCCTCTAATAAAAGCACTCTGGTTAGCTGCCACTAGGTCTTGAAGGTATGGTCCCAAACGATTAGCGAGGATCTTAGTGACCAGCTTAGCAAAACTATGAATCAAGCTAATTGGTCGAAAATCACCAGCTGAGGAAGCATCTTCCCTCTTTGGAAGAAGAATGAGATACGCTGAGTTCAGCAAATCCAGTTTATAGGCATTTCCATGGTAAAGGGAATTAAGAGCAGTCATTATGTCGACCTTAATGATGTCCCAGCATGTCTTGTAAAATTTTCCTGTAAAACCATCAGGCCCAGGGGCCTTATCAGAAGAGAGCCCAGAAACAAATAGCTTCGCATAATTACCGGCATCCTGGACAGAAATAACTTCATTATCATCACAGAAACCCAAATGCCTGCAGACCTGGGCAGCAGCCTCAGAACCGAGTTCTGGAGGAAATTTGGCCACCCTCCTGCTCCGCCTTGGTATAAAATTACTAGGTAGAGGCTTCTTCCTTCTCTTTGGAATCTGTGGAGTTGGCAGCAAGGCATCCACTGGTTTAGTGACCAAACACTGGAACTCGCACAAGGGCGAAGGAATCACCATAGAATTATCAAGACCCGACTGAACCAACGGGCCATCCTGATCATCCAAAATAGAAGGTCTCAACCTCCTAGAGTAGACTCTAAAAACAGGCGGCTTCAAATTCCATCTAGCAGAAGAAGCACTAACAACACAACTCACTGCCAAAACCGAATCCTCCCTCAACTCAGCAGCCAAATCAGCAGAGGCACCAACAGGAGAATAATCAGGAACCACAACATCACACAAGGCCAGAACACCAGGCGCCGCCAGCATCTCAACCGCAGCACACGGGAGGGTAGGGGCATCAATTGGTTCTGCCAACGAATCCGAAGAGACAGACGCCGCCACAGCATCACTGTTATCCATCGACGCATCCAAAAGCCCCACATCATCAGAGGGTCCAACACGCGTCGACGAGGAATGAAGACGAGGGCCCAGCCGCGAGTGCACCGAAGCCCGAGGCAATGAGGCCTGATCACCCAGTCTCTGCACCCGTCGAGCCCGACGACTCGGCTCTGGCTCATCATCAGAGGGATCCGATGGAGGTGGCTGCAGCTGCTCCTCCACAAGGACACCCACCGGCCCAATAATCTTCACCAACACAGGGAACACCAACGAACGTGGAATCCAAACTCCGTCTTCATCGGGGACCGCTGGCTCCACAGCATGAAGGTCCAACACCTTCGGCAACTCCACGGGAGAGCGGCACCATGCACTCAACCTGATGACCGACAAGTCCTCCCCGCTGATAGAATCCGGGTGTAGTCCCTGAACCAGGCAATATGGACCAAGCAAAACCTCCGCTGTCTCCAGTCCCCAAAGGTGAGCAGGGATACCACGGAGCTCGACGTCAATGAGGGAAGACAAGACACTGCCTCCCGAAGCAAAAGCCTGCCTACTCCATCTCTTAATATGCAACCTCAATGGAGGGACAAAGAGCGACGGTCCTCCACTAAACACCTGCCCAGCCAGCTCCTCCGAGGGGAAGAGGACAATAAAAGAACCTGGCGCAGCACGACGTAGGCGGAGCGCATCAGCATCAAGGCCAAACCTTGAGGCGAGCGCCTCTCTAACCTCCGTGGCGCAACCAGTTCCTTCTTGCCCAACAACGCTGACGATCAGGGCATGGCGAAGCTCCAACTCAGCACGGTCGATCATTCTGGACCGCCCAATAAACCTCACAGGGCGAGGACCATCCTGAGCTGCGGGCGACAAGTTTCCCGAAGATAGCAGCAGAGGATCACCGCCAAGACCACCACTAGGCCCGGACCTGCGCCTTCGCTGCCCACGGCGGGTACGCCGCTTCCCGCTGATCGCGGCATCGGAACCACCAAGCGTCGAGCCACCCGCCATGGCGTGGTCGGCACCAGTGACCGCCGCCGGGGCCTCCATGGAAATTGGCCGCCACACCAGTCTGCGCACAGGAGCGGCCAGGTTCGTCTGCCTGCGCGGGCACTCGCTCACACGGTGCCCCGGCCGCCTGCAGAAGAAGCACCGCACCCTGTTCGAACACCGCGCCGCCCGATGATCAGCAGAGAAACAGTTGAAACATCTGCCCCGCAGATCAACCGGCACGGGTCTGGGTTCTGGCAGGGGAGGGCGACGAGCCAAGCGGCGGTCGCGACGACTCTGGACAGTCTTCCAGCCGCCACCAGCCCTCTCCACTGCTAACCGAGAAACAGGGCGCTGCGAGGACACCAGCGCATCCCTGTAGGAGCGGCGACTCTGAGACGAGGCCACACCCACGGCCGCCGGGACAGCGCCCGCCGGGACAGCGCCCGCCGGGACAGCACCCGCGCCCGCCGCCGCCGGGATAGCACCTGCGCCCGCCGGGACAGCGTCCGCCGGGGCAGCACCCACGCTCGCCGCGCCTGCTGCGCTGTCGTCACACCACCGCTGCGCCTTGGACCGACCACAAACAGAGGGCCCCGCCGACGCCGGGGAAGGAGAGGTGATTGGCCGCCGGGATCGGAGTGGTCTCCGGCGTGGGGTTGGTGGAGGAAGGTGAAGAGGCGTCGGGGGTAGAGGAGAGGGTCAGGGGATAGGAACGGTCAGGCGGGAAAGGAAGGGGCGCCATCTCCTCCTCGGAACTAAGCTTTTTACACATAGGAACTGTGCATTCTTTAACTTACACATCTGAGTGTCTTCCCTGACATCAATTTAAGTGGCAAAAAGTTAGACTTTAGAAAGGCTGATGCAAATGTTATTCGGGCCAATGATAACACCATTTTAGTTTCCACCGTACTGTAAATTCCAGCACAAGGATAGTGACTCGTGGTAGTATTCGTGCCCAACTCGTTACATCCTTAGCTACTGTACAAACATTTGCCTGTGCAACGTTTCTAGTAACCTTTGCCAAGCCAAAACTATTCAGCTCTTCACCAAATCTCTGCTTAAAATTTATGCAACCTGCAAAATTTCCTGACGCTTGATCTCAAATACCTTCTGAAGAGCATCCTCAACAACCTGCATAAGTAGAATGTCATTATTGCAATCAAGTTTTGTGTGGTACAAGCAAGCTGTGTAGAAACAAACACTTAAAGTTAAATCAGTACAGCTCTAAGTCACCTTATCTGGAGTTGAGGCACCTGAAGTAACACCAATGGTAATAGGCCCCTCGGGTAACCAGTTATTTTTCTCAACCAGTTCACCATGCTGTTAAACAATCCAATTTTCGGTTAAAATGAGATCATATACTTTCAATAATTAAATTTAAGCTCTTTCCAGTTTCTAATTAAAAGAAGGTCCCTTCAAAATTCTATTATTTTTAAAAAATGAATGCTGTGGAAGGTATGAGAAATTACATTTAACTTGTAGCTGATCCTGTTTCCTGGTCCAATCCTTTGTTCACTGTCAATCCAGTATGATGGAATTCCACTGAGTTCTCCGATTTCTTGCAGATGAGAGGTGTTACTTGAATTCCATCCTCCAACAACAAGAATAAGGTCAACTTTCTCTTTCACCAGCTGATACATAGCATCTTGTCTTTCCTGAGGAATCAAACATATGGTCGGATGTATATAAGTCAATGCAGCATATGTCAAAACAATTATAAATCTATCACTCAAAGAGACAATTTCTCAAACCAAAAGTGGAGCAACAAATGTACTAGGATCCTCTTAACTTTGATCCAAAATAAAAGTGCCATCTAGTTGTCTCAGTTTCCTTTGCAGGTTGCATGTAAAGGGTGATGGAGATTGTATTATACCATGAATGGCTACCATCTATCATGAATTGTATGCTAGCCTTTTCTAGACGTTACAGTACAGTAGTGCTAAATCCATCATTCCCAGTTTTTAAATCATCAAGAAACCATACATTTTGGAATGCTTCACGTAACATCTAAAAGAAAGAGACTCGGTTGGGTTGGGCTACAAGACTTTGTATTATGCAAAGCTGAAGGAAATGTTGGAAAAAGGAAAAAGTACCTGAGTGGCATCACAAATAGTATTGAAGGCCATGAAGTGATCGTTTACATTTTCAACTCCATATTTTTGCATCATCGTCTTTTCAATAAGCTTCCCTATTAATCATACAGCATTACAATCAAAATTGGTGCTTGCTATAAATCATGACACAGAGCTATGGAGGTAGCAGAGGCTGGTCAGATAACCTACCAATTTCTTCAGTTTCTCCTTTAAGCATTGTTGTTTGATTTGCAATTCCCACCATATCAAGATGAACATCAGGATCAAACCCTGGAGAAACAGCTTTCTTGAATTTCTGCAGTTGTGTGTCAAACAGTTTAGTTGGTCATTCCTTTCCATCATGCCAGTAAATGGATAACTTGAGTAAAATCCTCAGTCCTTACCTCAAGGAACTCCTCTTTTGTTGAGCTAGACCCATCAAGTTGGCCACCAAGTATATAATCACACACATAGGTTGCCTATTGAAAACATTTCACTTTTCTTATCATTGACCATATTCGATACAAAGTCCAAAGAACAGCGAAACATAAAATTCGTTAGATGTACCTCTGCCATATTCTTCACAATGATGTACTTTCCTGCAAAAGAAGCAGTGGCAACAGTTTCTTCATGGGAATACTTTCCATGAATAATTGAAGTATATTCACTCTTCTTGTGTTTTTCGACCATATTCCAGACCTATATTGGACAATGGACTTCATCAGCCTGACATAGTAAGCTTTTGACTTTCAAGGAACAGAGATCGCCAAGTGGCATAAAAGGAAGAGCGCAAAGGAAAAATTCACCTTTGAAACCCAAGGGCATGTCGTATCAACAATCTGCACCTTCTTCTCATTTAGCGTGTACATTTCCTCCACAGCAGCTCCAAATGCAGGCAACACAACAACATCACCTTGCTCGACGACATTGAAATCCTTGATACCCGCGTCAACAGGAATGATTTCTACACCCATCTCATCCAACCTCTGCATGACCAATCACCCGAATTCAACTCAGCTAAGCACATAAGCCTCTGAATCAGAGTACCGCAAATTAGGGACAGGAAGGTGTGGGTGTTATGCTAAAGAGAGAGAACAGCGGACACTTTCAGCACTAGAATTTTTGCTTTGCAGTTAAGGCACGAACACTGGGGTCCAATTAAATTGGAGTTTTAAGAACGAACACTTTGAGCACTATAGTGTTACTTTGTAACGCTTAGTGGGTCAACAGATCGTTCTGCTCTCTGATATACACAAGAGGATGCAGCAGACCACTAATTTCGTCACCCACCTAGTTCCATACGAAGTTCAAATTCTTGGTCAGAGTTCACAGATTTCGGATACGGTTACCTTGTTGACGGTGGGGTTGTGGATGATTTCGTTGGTGAGCCAGATGCGCTCCTCGGGGAACTGCTTGCGCGCCTCGTACGCGATCTGCACGGCGCGCTCGACGCCCCAGCAGAACCCGTAGGCCTCCGCGAGCTTCACGGTGACGGGGCCCCAGGTGTACTGGTTGCCGTTCTCCTTGAGCGTCTTGATGACGTTGCCTGCGATACCAATTCGATTCGGCCCCCCCATCAATCGTCTGGAAGAGGGAGGGGGGGAAACACAAACACCAGGCTCCTCCGTGCCTGCTTGCCTGCTACCCATAGCAGTACGACTTGACTTACTGGTGTACTCCTGGCTCATGAGCTCGAGCGTCTCCTTCTTGTGCCCGAACCCCTTGCGGTTGTAGTTGTCGCTGCGCGTGAGGTTGTGGCGGAACGCCTTCTTGTCGAAGTCCGGGTCGAGCGAGGCGGCCGCGGCGTGCGAGGGCGGGGAGGCGTCGCAGCGCACGGAGGAGGGCGCGCGGCGCCGGCCCCCGCGGTGGCGGCCCGCGGACGAGGCGGCCGGAGAGAACAGAGCGGAGCGGAGCGGCGTCGTGATAGTCGCCATCGCGGGCGTGGGCCTCGTGGCGCTCGGCGGCAGGAAGAGGCGGGGCGGACGGCGAATGGGCTGCCTCGGCTCGGACGGGACCCGCTCTCTCTTATCCCTGCGGCCTTCTGAGTTCTGACGCCGTGGCCCCCCGTGGAACTGGAGGGATATTCCGTGGCGCGTGAGGCGCGGCTGCGAGGGCCGCCGGTTGCTGTCCTCTTGCGGCGTGCCCCGTGCTAAAATGCCACTGCCAGTTCCTCACGTCGGTCGCACCACGTTTTCTGACCGTCTCAGTTTCTGCGTTGCTCCCGTTTCACGAGTTTGAATTTTGCATAGAAGGATCAGAATTTTTCGTGGGCCGGTGGATTGGACGCACCACACGGCGAAACCGGAAGGTGACACGTTTGTGAGTGCGCTGTTGACGCTAGTGGGAATGTGGGATGCACGGATCGCCATTGGGCTGCCCTTTTCTCGTGTTGTCGATCGTTGACGTTCGGTGCTACTGACTCACTAGAAACAGGCAGGGTGTGTGCTGGCTGCGCGTGCCGATCGTAGGTCTTAGTCGTCTTTGGCGTATATTTCGGTGCAGAGAACAATTAGGATAAATGTGTGTATTGGTGTTTAATGTAGAGGCTTTTAATGTGTCTACAGTGGGGGTTTTCAAAAAAAAATCGTGAAGCCGTCTCTGTGGGGGATAGATATCTCCCGGGTCCACTAAAAGAGTAAAGGACCTCACGAAAGGCCCAAGGGCCCAATAAATCGTAAGGTCATTCTTTCGTGGGCCTGGGAGAAACAACCAGCAAAGCAGAACGACATGGGGCCGGATTGGTGCAAACCCGGACGACCCATAACGTCGAGCGGATGACCGCAACAGAGATCCGACTTTTCCGCGCTGGAGCCTCCATGCAACGAAGCCATGCGAGGATAAGTCGGCGAGAGTTACGTAGAGATAATCTCAAGAGGTTCACTATCTTTTAGCTACTTGTTGTTATCTTATCCACGTGTACTGCCCCACGGTCGAGTATATAAGGCCTAGGGGGCACCCCTTCAGAACGATCGGCCCTTTACTTAGTCACCCACGCCAGCTCTCTGAACTATCAATCCAGAGAGCCCTCTTATAACCACATTCACCTAGCATACTCACCAGGACGTAGGGTGTTATGCATCTCTAAGCGGCCCGAACCTGTAAACCTTGTCCACTGTCCCTCGTGCGATCGGCACGAACCATTTTGCTACAGTTGTCGACACCGTCCTACTCCTAAAACACCTTGAGGGGCAACCCCGGGTGTGCGGTCGGACCCAAAACACCGACAGTTGGCGCGCCAGGTAGGGGGTGTGTCGACAATCCAAGCTAGCTCAATGGCCGTCACCTTCTACAGCAAGATCACCCTGCGTCCCGGATCCGTATTCTGCTTCGGAACAATCTCATCTGTAGCGGATGAAGAAGGAATTTTGCACCGTATCGCGGATCTGCCGGAAAAGAAGTCTCCCCCAACAAACTCCGAAAATACCGGAGAAGCACAACCTCCAACTTTCCGGATGAAGATCGTCTCCGGAAAGTCAGGGACCGAGGGCCCGTTGACCCGGAAAACTCCACTGTCTACTTCTCCGACAAAAGAATGGACGTGGATCGCGAGGAAGAAGGAGACCAGGGAAAAGCAAGTCGTTCTTTCCATTCCTCCGACCTCAAAGGAGAACGGAAAGAAGGTCGCCACGACAACAGCACCATTCTACCCCGACGTCCTCTTCATTGGGAGAGTGGAGTCGCCCGTCGTCTCCGACGACGAACCAACCGCGCCTGGAGAAGAACCGCCTCAACGAGAGTCCCGACGACGGAGAAACCGGCGCAGGAACGTCCGACGACATCACGCGGCCGGAGAGCGGAATCCGGAGCAGCCTGTTTCGCGAGACGAGGTCTCGGAGATAGGAGAAACTCTGGAAGAACGCGTCTTCAGAGAACGAAGGAACTCCCGACGACGTGATCGCAGACGAGCACAGGAACAGGCTGAGCAAGATGCAAGGCAGCGCCGGGAGAATCCACTCTTTGGGCGCAACCTGAATCCCGACTTCGCCCGAGCCATGAACACGCCGAGCGAAGTCGAAGGAGTACTAGCTCGGATAGCTGATGGGCTTCCTCGGACTCCCGACGCCGAGGGCTACCGACGTCTGTTTACTTAGGCGGCCAACCATCTTCTACCGCTTGCTCATCCGCCGAACGATCTACGACACGCCATCAACAGTCGCCGGGACGCGCGAAGCTCCATCAATGCTTCGCGCGAACGGCGGCATGAGAACGAGATTCGCCGTCGAGAGGAGTACGACAGGGATCATGGCATCCCGACTCAGAGCCAGGCCACCAGGACGGAGTCGGCCACGGACTCAACTGGCGGTACCACTCGGGGACGATCGAGGAACCACAATCACAACTCCCCTCCCCGGGACAGACATCGTCCCCGGCGACAGGAGGACACGTGCGGAGTGTCCGCTCTTACTCCGCGCCTTAGGGCCATCCAATGGCCTCCCAACTTCAAGGTATCCAATGTTGACAAGTATGAACCTAAGCAGGATCCAGGGGGTTGGCTAGCCGTCTACACCACCGCTGCTCGAGCTGCCGGGGCATCCGAGGACGTTATGACCGCGTATTTGCCCATCGTCCTTGGGCAAGACGCGCTGCAATGGCTGCGACATCTGCCCCGACATTGCATCGACGTCTGGGGCGACTTCAGTCGACGCTTCACCACCAACTTCCAGTCCCTCTCCGACAAGCCGGCGCAACCGTGGGACCTCAAATCCATCAAGCGCCGTGGGGACGAGACTCTCCGGTCGTACCTCAAAAGGTTTCAAACCATGAGAAATCGTATCCCCGAGGTCACGGAGGCGGCCGTGATCGAGGACTTCTACAGAGGATCCAACGACTTGGCTTTCGTCCGAGCCATACTACAGAAGGCGCAGACTACCTCCGAGGAGCTGTTCCGGGAAGCCGACCTCTACATCACCGCCGACGAGCGAGCCCAGGACCTCATCGGAGGAGCAAAGCCCGCACCGGCAGCACCACGACGCGACACGAACCAGCCACCCGACAAACGCTGGGAGAAGAGGCCTCGCGAAGAAGTGCACGCCGCCGGACCACCTGCCTCCCGCGCCCGCGGTGGACCTCGCGGAGGCGAACGCACACTGGACGACATCCTCGACGCCCAATGCCCGTACCACAAGGACATGTGCCATACTCTTCGCAACTGCCGGGACTTCAAGCATTCCGTCGGACACGGCCGACCCTTCCAACCTCTTCCTCCTCCTCCGCCGAGGGGAGGACCAGATGAACCACAACGACCTCATCGGCAGGAGGAGGGAGGAGGAGGAGCTTTCCCACGCGTCGACAGGGAGGTCAACGTCATTTTCGGCGGACATGGGTCGCAGGAGAGCAAGAGACAGCAAAAGCTCAACGACCGCCAGATACTGGTGGCGACCACCGGTCCTCCCGCCCCATACCGGTGGTCAGAACACCCGATCACTTTCACTCGGGATGATCAATGGCTCAACTTTGACCATCCTGTCAAATACCCGCTCCTCGTCGATCCGGTGATCCGAGAGGGCCGGGTGAAGAAGGTGCTAGTGGACGGGGGGAGCAGCATCAACATTACCTTCCCCCGGACACTCCAAGGCTTGGGAGCTCACCTCAAAGAGCTCCACAAGTCGGACACTCCCTTCTTCGGCATCGTGCCGACGGAAGGGGAGTACCCGCTGGGCCACATCTACAAGCCGGTCACCTTTGGAACTCCGGAGAACTACAGAACCGAGTTCCTGAGGTTTGAAGTGGCGAATTTTGACTGCGGATACAACGCCATCATCGGAAGGCCGGGACTGGCCAAGTTCATGGCCATCCCGCATTATACGTACATGATACTGAAGATGCCAGGACCGCAAGGGATCATAACTGTGCACGCCGACTTCCAAGGCGCCGCAGAATGCTTCCGGGTGGCCATCCAAGCAGCCCTCACTTCCAAGCCGTCGACAGTTCCTTCTACGCTGGCGAACTCTAAGCCTGGGGAAGACCTCGCGGTACTGGCTAACGAAACTCAGGCCGCGACCTCTATGCGGCCGACTGAGGAAACCAAGCGAATCAACCTGGGGTTCACTGATGAGCGCAAGACGGCCATCATCAGCTCCAGCTTGGATGACAAATAGGAAAGCACGCTCGTCCGGTTTCTGCAAGATAACCGAGATGTATTCACATGGCAACCTGCGGATATGCCGGGAGTCCCAAGAGAACTGGCCGAGCACAAACTGAAGGTTTATCCCCAGGCAAGGCCGATTCGGCAAAAATTACGTCGTTTCACGCCCGACAAGAGAGAAGCCATCCGCGCCGAGTTATCTCGCTTGGTCGCGGCTGGATTCATTAGAGAAGTGTTACATCCCGAGTGGTTAGCCAACCCTGTTCTTGTACTCAAAAAGAATAAAGTGGACTGGCGCATGTGCGTTGATTATACTGATCTCAACAAACACTGTCCGAAGGATCCTTTCGGGCCCCCGAGGATAGATCAGGTGGTAGACTCCACCGCTGGATGTTCTGTGTTGTCTTTCTTAGATTGCTATTCCGGGTATCATCAGATTAGTTTGGCCAAAGAAGATGAGGAAAAAACATCGTTCATCACTCCGTTTGGTGCTTTCTGTTATACCTCCATGCCGTTCGGCCTCAAAAACGCTGGAGCAACTTATCAGAGAGCTATTCAAACATGCTTAGCCGATCACTGGGGCAAGCGTGTGGAGGCATACGTGGACGATGTGGTAATCAAAACGGAAAATTCGGAAAACTTCATCGAAGACTTACAACTGGTTTTCAACAGCCTGAGGCGATATAGATGGAAGCTTAATCCCGAAAAATGTGTTTTCGGAGTACCAGCAGGAAAGTTGCTCGGGTTTATCGTCAGCCATCGGGGAATTGAGGCTAATCCAGATAAGATTGAAGCGATCATGAAGATGGAAGCTCCTCGATCACAAAAGAAGGTTCATCGACTCACTGGATGTATGGCAGCCCTGAGCAGATTCATATCCAGGCTGGGAGAAAAAGGTTTGCCATTTTACAAGCTACTCAAGAAGGTGGATAAGTTTCAGTGGACTTCAGAAGCACAAGAAGCTCTAGATGCATTGAAAAAATTCTTGACAACACCACCAGTATTGAAACCACCCCGGCGAGCTACATCAACTCAACCGGCTGAAAATTTGCTACTATACATTTCTTGCACGACTCACGTGGTAAGCACCGCGTTGGTAGTCGAGCGAATGGAAGAAGGACATGCCTATCCAGTACAACATCCTGTTTACTTCATCAGTGAAGTTCTGGGCCCCTCAAAGAAAAAGTATCCTCAGGTTCAGAAGCTATTATACGCAGTACTTCTAACTGCCCGCAAGCTGCGCCACTACTTTGACGACCACAAAGTCATAGTAGTCACTGGTTTTCCAATAGGGGATATTCTTCACAACAAGGAAGCCATGGGCCGAATAGCCAAGTGGGCTTGCGAGCTGGGATCCCACGACACCGAGTTCGGACCTCGCACTGCCATCAAAACTCAAGCACTGGTTGATTTCGTATCAGAGTGGACAGAACAGCAAGTACCGGATAATCCAGAGACTGCAGAAGTATGGCGAATGTATTTTGATGGTTCGCTGAAACTGCAGGGAGCAGGAGCAGGGGTTCTCTTTACCGCACCTGGAGGCGAACACCTAAAGTACGCCCTCCAGTTGCTATTTCCTGCCTCTAACAATGCAGCCGAGTATGAAGCTTTGATCCATGGATTGAACATTGCCATATCGCTAGGCGTCAAAAGATTAATGGTATATGGAGACTCTCTGGTAGTCATCAGCCAGATAAACAATGAGTGGGATTGCTCAAATGATTCAATGGGAAAATACTGCACTGCCGTCCGAAAGCTGGAAGATAAATTCGAGGGTCTGGAATTTCATCATGTAGAAAGAGATCGGAACACAGCAGCTGATGTACTATCCAAGCTGGGATCCAGTCGAACACAGGTTCCGCCCGGAGTCTTCGTGCAAGAAATTCTGCAGCCGAGTATCTCAATGGATCAAACAGAAGAGTGTAATATCATAGATCAACCCGAGTCAGACTCTGATGACTGGAGAAGGCCGATCATTAAGTATATAAAGAATGAAGAAGAACCAGATGACAAGAACTCGGCAGAGCGCATCGCCAGGCAGTCGGCTCATTACACACTCATTGGGGAGATATTGTACAGAAGGGGCGCATCAGGCATCCTCATGAAGTGCGTTCTACCGTCCACTGGGAAACAACTTCTGGAGGAGGTCCATGCAGGGCAATGTGGGATACATGCAGCATCCAGAACATTAGTCGGGAAGGTTTTCAGGTCGGGATTCTATTGGCCGACAGCGAAGAACGATGCGGTCGAGTTAGTTCAGAAATGCGAAGCTTGCCAATACTTGTCAAAGCAACAGCACATGCCAGCACAACAACTACAGACCATACCAGTAACTTGGCCTTTCGCATGCTGGGGACTGGATATGATTGGACCTTTCAAGAAAGCTCAAGGGGGATATACTCATGTATTGGTGGCGATTGACAAATTCACTAAATGGATAGAGTTCAAGCCCATTGCTTCTTTAAACTCTGCTAAGGCTGTGGAATTCATACAAGACATAATATTCAGATTTGGGATACCAAACAGCATCATAACTGACTTAGGGTCCAACTTCACCAGTTCAGAGTTCTTCGATTTCTGCGAGCAAAAGAGCATTCAGATCAAGTACGCATCTGTAGCACATCCAAGAGCCAACGGGCAGGTTGAGCGAGCCAACGGAATGATATTGGAGGCACTCAGGAAAAAGGTCTTCGATAAGAATGAAAAATTCGCAGGAAAGTGGATAAGGGAATTGCCCTATGTTGTTTGGAGCTTAAGAACCCAACCTAGCCGAGCCCTGCATGAAAACACTCCTTTCTTCATGGTCTATGGGTCGGAGGCAGTGCTACCTGCTGATCTCAAGTTTGGGGCGCCAAGGTTGATCTTCGAAAGCATAGCAGAAGCTGAGGCCACCAGGCTGGAGGACATTGATGTACTTGAGGAAGAACGACTGAATGTGGTAATCCAATCAGCGCGGTACCAGCAGACTCTAAGGCGCTATCACGATAAGGCTGTGCGGCAACGGTTCTTTTCAGTAGGAGACCTCGTCCTCCGCCGAATTCTAACGGGGGAGGGACGGCACAAGCTATCACCCTTATGGGAAGGACCCTTCATGGTAGCAGAAGTCACCCGGCCCGGATCGTATCGCCTCACTCAGATGGATGGCACAGAAGTTGGGAACTCCTGGAACATAGAGCACCTCAGAAAGTTTTATCCCTAGTTGTATTTCAAAACTGCTGGGGCAACAATGTATTCTGTAAAGTGGAAATATGTCATCAATAAAGAGAGATTTCAAAGATACTCAGTTCATTTACGATTGACTTGCACGCTTACTTAACTCGGGGTGACCACTATGCCCTACAAACGGAGCAATCGACTTAAGTCGGCGACGACTTAAGGCGGTGCAACATGCTCACGCTTACTTAACTCGGGGTGACCACTATGCCCTACAAACGGAGCAATCGACTTAAGTTGGCAACAACTTAAGGCGGTGCAACATGCTCACGCTTACTTAACTCGGGGTGACCACTATGCCCTACAAACGGAGCAATCGACTTAAGTTGGCAACACCTTAAGGCGCTGCAACATGCTCACGCTTACTTAACTCGGGGTGACCACTATGCCCTACAAACGGAGCAATCGACTTAAGTTGGCAACAACTTAAGGCGGTGCAACATGCTCACGCTTACTTAACTCGGGGTGACCACTATGCCCTACAAACGGAGCAATCGACTTAAGTCGGCGACGACTTAAAGCGGTGCAACATGCTCACGCTTACTTAACTCGGGGTGACCACTATGCCCTACAAACAGAGCAATCGACTTAAGTTGGCAACAACTTAAGGCGGTGCAACATGCTCACGCTTACTTAACTCAGGGTGACCACTATGCCCTACTAACGGATCAATCGACTTAAGTTGGCAACGACTTAAACCGGTGCAACGTGCTCGCGCCTACGTAATTCAGGGGATGACTTCTATGTCCCGCAAACAAATTTCATAATCGTCATGCGTCATTTCATTACCGCAAACTCACGAACTAATAAATTCTGATACAATGAGAGAGTAATTATGTCATTCGAATGATAAACTGATGTCCTCTAACAAATATTCGATTATGCTAACCGCTCACTCAGAGCGCGAAAAATGTTTCTCTATTTCGCAATGTCTTTCTCAGGAGCAACCGACGAAGAAGGACGACTCGAGGAATCAGGGGCAGCATTCACGTCGGCCCTTATATCTTCAGGAACAACCACGCCGGGTCTCCTCATCAAGATTCGTCCCGCCCGAATAGCCTTGTCCATGGCTTTGTCGCGCTGGGCTTTGAGAGTAACAGAAGTTTCTTCGGCGACTTTAGCAGCCAGTCGAGCGGTCTCTAACTCCTGGGCAATGGATTTCTTGGAAGCTCGGAGTTCTTTGATGGTGGCATCCTTTGCTGATATCAACCGCTGGAGGCGAGTCATTTCGTCTGCGGATTCCTGCAGCTTACAACGTTGGAGGTCTAATTCTTCCATGGTGAAGCGATGACTTCTCTCCAAGATAGTCAGCGAATTGCTAGAATCACGATACAACCTGCCAAGATTGTCACGAGAAGCAGCAAGGATACGCTTTTCTTCCTGCAAGCAAAGGTCAGCTTTCTCAAAAACCAAGCGAGTAATAGGAGTGCAGCAAGGCAAGGCACAATTTTGTATATTACCTTTTCAGAATCAAGCCGAGCATGAAGGGAAGAATTCAGGGCATTGGCGTCATCCAAGGCAGCAGAAACTTGACCCAGTTCAATTTGGCCCTGAGAGTACTTCTCCTCAACGTTAGTGCACCGCTGAGCCAATTCAGCCAGATCTCGGGAGTGTTTTTCCTCAAGATTTGAAATCTGCCGAGTCACTCCTGACGAGAGATAATCAAACAAAATGGGGTCAGAAGGTAAAACAGTCCACTGCAAAAGCAAAGAGAAGCAAAGAGAGCACTGACCAGCATTGGACGTCTCCAACTCAGAGACACGATGTTGAAGTGACACTGGATTCTAACATGCAAGGGATGAAGCTACTTCTGGGACGGAAGCACCCTGTAGCCTCAGCTGGCCAACCATTCCATCCACCAAAGCCTGATGAGGAAAATAGATGAGTGTGACGACAGCAGTTTAGGCAATATAAAAGTCAAGTCAAAATACAGCACAGTACCTGGAGGTTGGAGAAGAACGAAGGGATCCCCAAATCAGGAGAGATTAGTTGATAAGCAGATGGAAGGCCACCACCCGGAGCAGTTTGCAACAAATCAGCAGAGATCAACTCAGTACCTTCAACAGAGCCCAGCACTCGGCCAGCAGGAGCGCTGCCCTCTAAAGCGACTTCCTGATCCAAATTCTGGACCACCACCATACAGCCAGAGTGTGGAGGAGATCCTGCGTGAACGTCCATGGAGGTACAGGAAGGAGACCCTGCTCGGGCATCCTCGGGGGCTGGGTCATAGTTGGCACTGCCCATTTGAGTCGGATCATCCCCGGCAGCACCCTCGGGGGCTGGGCAGTGGCTTACACTCTTCACCCGAGCTAAGTCATCCCCGGCGACACCCTCGGGGGCTGGGCATGTGACAGCACCACTCTTGAGGTCTAAGCTCTCTGCAGTAACCACTTCTAAGGTTGATGAGCCCTCTTCTACCTCCATAGGACCAGGACGATTCAAGCCAGTCTCCCGGCCCTCAAGATCGCGCTCTAAGGTCGACGAGGCACAGGATGACCTCAACCCAGCATCGGGCACGTCAGCACAAGCCTCCATTGCACCATCATCCACTGGCTCCGATAACAAGTCCTCTGGGACCATATCCTCAAGAGTTTGATCAAAGTTGGCCAGAGACAGTTCTTGCAGACCAATGAGGGCAGACAAAGCAGGAGAGGGAACTCCGCTACTTTCACCGCTGGTGATGAACTGTCGACTGTTTTTCCTCGTCAAAGGAACTTCATTCTCTTCCTCCTCATCATCCACATTGACAACACAAGCAGCACCCCCATTGGGATCGACAACACAAGCAGCACCCCCATTGGGATCAGCAACAGGAGGAGCACCCACATTAGGATCAGTAGCAGTTTGGGTACACCCATTGGGGTCAGCGTCAGTAAGTCCAGTCGCAGGCATTTCTTCAGCAGCAGGAACTGAGGTACCAGCATCCTCATCAAAACTGGATACTCGCCGGAGGCGTCTTCTTTTCTTCTTTTGCTCATCAGCAGAAGGCCCAGGCTGATTGGTTCGGCTAGGGCGCCTCGGGCGAGTACTGACAGGTTTCTGAACATCCAAAGTTGTATCAACCTCTGGAAGGGGCACCACTACCAATGTACCCGCAGGAACAGCGTCGGAAGAATCCTCAGCTAGCAGATCAAGCATGGCATTTATATCTGCATCACTAGGGTTCAGGGGCACCTCAAAATGGACTTGCCGTTCGTCATCAGGAATCTCTCCAAGCGAAGCAACCAAAGCACTGACTTCCTCAGCAGAGGGTCACACTCTAAGGCCCAAATTGCCATCAGTCACAGGTGGATTTGACACGAAGAGGGTGAAGGCTTTGGGAGGAGGCAAATTCTAGGCCGAGTACGCCACTGGAGCACCAACATTAGACACTTTGCCCCTGAGAATCATTTCAAGTCGGCTCACCAAGTCTGCAGAAGGGATTCTCCTGTTGGTAACCCGAGTCGGGTCGGCTAGCCCTCGATACAGATAAGCTGGGTAGGCCCTATCTTTCAGTGGCTGAATGTTCTTGAAAACAAAGTTAGTGACCACAACTTCAGCAGTTAGACCTCTCTCTTTCAGCAGTCCAACTTCAGCTAGCAACACACCCGCCTCAGCTACCTCCTCATCTGTGGGAGACTCGGTCCAGCTTGGGGTGAGAACGTCTGGCTGTCTTCCCGACCGGGAGGGGAGAGAATTTCCATAATTATCAACTATGAACCACTCTAGACGCGACCCCTTAATACTGTCTTTAAGGGGAATCTCAAGATACTCAGTCTTTCGCCCACGGCGTATCTCCAAACTGGCACCTCCGACCAACTGATGTTGTCCCCCAGCCATCCCAGGGCGGCAATGATACAGGAATTTCCATAAGCCGAAATGCGGCAGCACGCCAAGAAAGGCTTCACATAAGTGAACGAAGATGGAGATTTGCAGAATTGAGTTAGGGTTCAGATGGGTCAGGTTAATGTGGTAGAAATCAAGGAGACCGCGGAAAAAGGGAGAGATGGGAAGGCCAAGGCCGCGGAGAAGAAAAGGGGCGTAAACTACAGACTCGTGGGTATCCTCTATCGGGACAGTAGTCCCATGGCAAATCCGCCAAGAACAGAGTTCCCGCGGAGGAAGAACCCCGATGGACACGAGGTGGAGGAGTTCAGCTTCGGAAATGATGGACATGTGGTTACCTGCAAAAGGCAACTGGCTGTTGGGATCGATTGGAGGAATCACCACAGCAGACGAGCTCGCGGTCTTCCTCTTGGGCGCCATCTCGATTCTACCAGCGAGCAGAGTGGAGGCGAGCGGCAGAGAGGATTTGGAAGCGAAATGCAAGAACTAGGGCACGGAAAGCAAAGGCGGCTAAAAGCGCAGCTCTTAAGGGGTATTCTCGAGCCAGATACCGTTTCAAAAAGTGCCCAGTCATCACCCGACGGTTATTTCCAAAACCAGCGTGCCACGTGGTCACTCGACAATTATCCTCAGAACACCGATGCGCCAACTCATCACTCGGCCACCATCCTCAAAGTGGCTCGGGCAGCCTGCCGTCACTCGGTGTTGCCTCTAAAACGCTGATTTCATATTCAGTCGCTCGGCATTACTTCTAAAATATCGACGTCGACCTCCCGTCACTCGGCGTTGCCTCTAAAACGCTGATTTCGTATTCAGTCGCTCGGCATTACCTCTAAAGTCGACCTCCAGTCACTCGGCGTTGCCTCTAAAACGCTGACTTCGTATTCAGTCGCTCGGCATTACTTCTAAAATGACGACGTCGACCTCCAGTCACTCGGCGTTGCCTCTAAAACGTTGATATCATATTCAGACACTCGGCGTTGCCTCTAAAACGCTGACACAATCTTCAGTCACTCGGCAGTTACTTCTACAAGCGCCGACGCCACCTACAAAGTTACTCGGCAACCATTTCAGGAAACATCAGTTCAATGCCCGAGTATTTCACTTACTTTTTCAAAAGGAATTAGGCTCACAAGTAAGCGGGACAGTCATCAAAAGAGAAGCCAAATGCCATTTTCTCATTCAGAGGGAAGTTAACAAACTTACAAATCAACTCTTCGCGAGTTGATACTTCCCTGCTATTACTACATTACATTACTACTACTACACTACGCTATACTACTCTACATTACAACTACATTATTCTAACTATACTAAACTATACTAATATCTAAGAAGACCAGTGGCGTCTAGCCACTGGCCCTGCCCCTGCCGCCGTCGCCGCCGCCCTTGGTGCTGCCCCTGCTGCTGCCGCCCTTAGTGCTGCCCCTGCTGCTGCCGTCGTCACCGCCCCTGCCGCCGTCGCCGCTGCCCCTGCCGCTGCCGTCGCCACCGTCGTCGTCGTCGCTGTCGTCGTCGTCGTCGTCCTCGTCCTCGCCGCCGCCGTTCGAGTCCTCCTCATCCGAGGAGTACTCCGACTCATCCGAGCCCTCGAGCCCGGAGCGCTCGACGACCCGGATGTATGTCCAGACTTCCGCGGCTATCCCCTGGGAGTCGTCCGAGTCATCGGACGACGCTGGGGGAGAGACGGGAGCAGGAGACCCCTCGGACTCGGAGGAAAACTCCTCCTCCGAGTATTCCGAGTCACCGAAATCCTCTGATGGAGGAGTCGGTTCGCGCTTGCGTTTGTTGCTCTTGCCCATGGCGGAAGAAGACGGGAGAGAAGAAAAGGAAGCAGTAAAGAACAGCGAGGAGATGTGAAAAAACTAGAGGGGCAACGACGTTATTTATAGAGGGAGAAGGCAACCGCTCACCTCCAACCGCGGTCACTGAACAGTCGCAAAGCATTCAATAAGCACTTCCACCCGTCTGAAGACACGTCAGGCGGCTGACGCCGTTTCATGCAACTCTACACCCATTGGGACTCCAATCAACAGTGCAAAGGATATGATTACACTCGCCGTCACATCACATTACTACTCAGAAGCAGCCGGCTAAAACACTCAGCGTACCAAGCCGTCCCTTGCCCACACCCATTGGGGGGGGGACGCCCAGGAATTATCAGTATATTTTCGAAATGGTCACATCTGTGCAGGGCACGCAGTGAATGCCTCAAGACAAAAATGAGGTATCAGTGAGAGTTAGAGGGAAGCCAAATATAGCCAGTGGAGTACAAAATATGGTCGACAGAAATGACTTGAAGACTAGACAGAGAACGTCCATCAAATGTCCAATCAGTCACAGAGCAAATAAATTGCACTACCTAGCAAGATATGGATGGATTGCGAACTCGGCTGCAAAAGACAAAATACATGCTGACCTCTGAAGCATAATATTGATGACATAGTGCGGATGACATCATGCCAATTTTTTATCTTGCGGAAAGGATAATCTTCAGCAAAAGGACACAAAAGGAAGACCTTCGAGTAGATTATTTTCTAAAATTTACTCGAAGCTCGGGGGCTACACCCATTGGGTGCACCTCTGGTGCACCCCATGGATTACCATTCCAAGCCGAGATAGTGCTGACTTCTAAAGTGTGGGACGAGATTAAAAAAGCCAAACCCTCAACCAAAATGAATGAACACAAATGGAAATAGTCTCTACTGAAGACCTTCGAGTAGATTATTTTCTAAAATCTACTCGAAGCTCGGGGGCTACACCCATTGGGTGCACCTCCGGTGCACCCAATGAAGTTCAGAATCCTACAAATTGGAATGCCGACCTCTAAGGCACAGGCACGAAACTAGGTTTCGGTCAACGAGTGATCGGAGCAGGAGAAGACAACAGGAAGCCATCTTTCTTCAAATTACCTGCAAGCTGGACCTGGGATCTTCGGGTTGATTACCTCTAAATTAACCCAAAGATCGGGGGCTTGTGGGGGATAGATATCCCCCGGGTCCACTAAAAGAGTAAAGGACCTCACGAAAGGCCCAAGGGCCCAATAAATCGTAAGGTCATTCTTTCGTGGGCCTGGGGAGAAACAACCAGCAAAGCAGAACGACATGAGGCCGGATTGGTGCAAACCCGGACGGCCCATAACGTCGAGCGGATGACCGCAACAGAGATCCGACTTTCCCGCGCTGGAGCCTCCATGCAACGAAGCCATGCGAGGATAAGTCGGCGAGGGTTACGTAGAGATAATCTCAAGAGGTTCACTATCTTTTAGCTACTTGTTGTTATCTTATCCACGTGTACTGCCCCACGGTCGAGTATATAAGGCCTAGGGGGCACCCCTTCAGAACGATCGACCCTTTACTTAGTCACCCACGCCAGCTCTCTGAACTATCAATCCAGAGAGCCCTCTTGTAACCACATTCACCTAGCATACTCACCAGGACGTAGGGTGTTACGCATATCTAAGCGGCCCGAACCTGTAAACCTTGTCCACTGTCCCTCGTGCGATCGGCACGAACCATTTTGCTACAGTTGTCGACACCGTCCTACTCCTAAAACACCTTGAGGGGCAACCCCGGGTGTGCAGTCGGACCCAAAACACCGACAGTCTCTCCATGAACTCCGTGAAGAGATGCATCTGACTCATAACTCAAGTAGCAACAGACGCATCAGTTTCACTGTACGAATTCGTCGTCTGTTCTATCGATCTGATGATATACAAGCACATTTACTTTAGTATTTAATAGTGGACTATATTTATAGACAATCCATTATAAAGCGTAGTCCTCTCCATCAAAGTGTGGAGGTTTACCAAGAGGAATAGAAAGCAAATGGGCATTAGAATTATAAGGAATACGAGAATAATCAAATGAAAATTTGAGTTAACCGGTTTCTTTTTCTCATCGTAGTCATCGTCTCTTGGGGAAGAAGAAGACTCGTCGCTGTCGTAGTAGACGATCTTCTTGATGCACCTCTTCTTCTTCCCGTCCTTCTTCTTATGACTTGAGCCAGAGTCAGTAGGCTTGTCGTCCCTCGGCTCGTTGAGGAAGGACTCCTTCTCCTTGTCGTTGACCACCATCCCCTTTCCCTTAGGATCCATCTCTTCGGGCGATTAGTCCCTTTCGTGAAGAGAACGGCTCTGATACTAATTGAGAGCACCTAGAGGGGGGTGAATAGGTGATCCTGTAAAATTCAACAACTAATAGCCACAAAACTTGGTTAAGTGTTAGTATGGCTAAGTAGCGAGCTCTTGTGAACACAAGTATCACAGAAAAACAATCACAAAAGACACGCGAGTTTATCCCGTGGTTCGGCAAGTATAACACTTGCCTACCTCCACGTTGTGGCGTCCCAGTGGATGAGGGTTGCACTCAACCCCTTTCAAGTGATCCAATGATTAACTTGAATACCACGACTTTTCTTTGCTTATCTCTTTTCCCGTTTGCGAGGAATCTCCACAAGTTGGAGTCTCTCGCCCTTACAATAAAGATCACGGTGAAAGCACAAGAGTAAGGATGGGAAGCAACACACACAAATCCGCAGCAATACACACGCACACAAGCCAAGACTTGAGCTCAAAATGAAGCACAACGAGTTCACTACAAGTACGGAGCTCAAATCACTAACACGGTCGATCAAGTGCGCGGAGACAGAGTGTGGAAGACTTAGAATGCTCAAAGTATGCTTGGGTGACTCCTCCATGCGCCTAGTGGTCTCTTTTATAGCCCCAAGGCAGCTAGGAGCCGATGGAGGCCAACAAGGAAGGCAATTCTTGCCTTCTGTCGGGTGGTGCACCGGACAGTCCGGTGCACCACCGGACAGTCACTGTAGCATGTCCGGTGCGGATCTCCTTCCTAATTTGGCGCAACCGACCGTTGCAACTCCGGGCTGGTTGGCGCATCGGACACTGTCCGGTGCACACCGGACAGTCCGGTGCTCCCAGTCGACCGTTGGCGCGGGCCACGCATCGCCTGCGGATTGCGCGGCTGACTGTTGCGCTGGCGGCAGTTGGCTCACCAGACAGTCCGGTGCACCACCGGACAGTCCGGTGAATTATAGCCGTACGCCGCCAAGTTTTCACGAGAGCGGCCAGTTCGCCGGAAGCCAGCCTGGCGTATCGGACACTGTCCGGTGCACCACCGGACAGTCCGGTGTGCCAGACCGAGCTGAGCCTTGGCTGCTCCGAGCCAAGTCCTTTTCTTCTTCTCTTTTCTCTGATTCTAGCACTTAGACAAATATATTAGTACACACAAAAACCAATGTACTAAGTCTAGAACCATACCTTTGCCTTCATTATCACTTCTCTCTTTATTTAGAACATGAGAGTTTATTAACTGTGTTGGGCACTTAATCACCAAAACATAATAGAAATTGCCCAAATGCACATTTCCCTTTCAATCTCCCCCTTTTTGGTGATTTATGCCAACACATCCAAAAGCAATGCAAAACATGCAACATTGATTCAAATTGAAGACCAAATTGTTTTTAACTCTAATTTGGCATATTTGGATCATTCTTTGCCACCACTTGGTTTGTTTTTGCAAATCAAAATCGTTTTCCTCTCTCTAAGTCAAACACACATGTTTAGGCACAAAGAGAGATATTCCAATTGAAAAATTGATCGAGTGCCAAAAACTCCCCCTTTTCTCATAATCATTAATTCTTCTCACAAAAGACCAAATTTTGACAATAAGAGTATTTTGACAAATCAAAAGTTCTAACTCTACTATTTTCAAAATTCTCAAGTGGTAGCTGATCCATTTGCTTTGGCTTTAATATCTCCCCCTTTGGCATTAAGCACCAAAACGGGATCATTATTGGCTCTTTAACCCCATTGCCTCACCAAAAATGTCAATTAAGAGCAAAAAGGCAATAGGAGCTTAAGAATGAACTTGGAGGTTAGTACACCAATACCGGAGTGCAGTGGAAGTCTTTGCATGGTCCAAGTTCACCTTTCCCTTTCAATTCACCTTTGAGACTACATCAAGTAGACTCAAGCACAAATGTTAGTCTCAAAGGGTCAAGTTGTAGCACTTCTCCCCCTAAATATGTGCATCATTCACACACGAACTTGTGAGGTCCGGGGATCCCTTGCATAACTTGAGCACCACAAATAAATAATAAATCTCATAAATGCATAAAGTAACTTGATCAAGGTCATAAAACACATGTATGCTATAAATCAATCCAAGTTACGCGAATCTAAGACACTTAGCTCACGACGCAGCCTGCAAAAGGTTTTCTCATCTAAAGGCTTGGTAAAGATATCGGCTAGCTGGTTCTCGGTGCTAATATAGAACACTTCGATATCTCCCTTTTGCTGGTGGTCTCTCAAAAAGTGATGTCGGATGTCTATGTGCTTAGTGTGGCTGTGTTCAACAGGATTATCCGCCATGCGGATTGCACTCTCATTGTCACATAGGAGGGGACTTTGCTCAGATTGTAGCCAAAGTCCCTGAGGGTTTGCCTCATCCAAAGTAGTTGCGCGCAACACTATCCTGCGGCAACATACTCAGCCTCAACGGTGGATAGGGCAACGGAGGTTTGTTTCTTAGAACTCCAAGACACCAGGGACCTTCCTAGGAATTGGCATGTCCCTGATGTACTCTTCCTATCGACCTTGCATCCAGCATAATCGGAGTCTGAGTATCCAACCAAGTCAAAGGTAGACCCCTTTGGATACCAGATCCCGAAGCAAGGAGTAGCAACTAAATATCTGAGAATTCGCTTAACGGCCACAAAGTGACACTCCCTTGGATCGGATTGAAATCTAGCACACATGCATACGCTTAGCATAATATCCGGTCTACTAGCACATAAATAAAGCAAGGATCCTATCATAGACCGGTATGCCTTTTGATCAACTGACCTACCTCCTTTGTTGAGGTCGACATGTCCGTTGGTTCCCATTGGCGTCTTCGCGGGCTTGGCGTCCTTCATCCCAAACCGCTTGAGAAGATCTTGAGTGTACTTCGTTTGGGAGATGAAGGTGCCGTCCTTGAGTTGCTTCACTTGGAACCTAAGGAAGTAGTTCAACTCGCCCATCATTGACATCTCAAATTTCTGTGTCATTACCATGCTAAACTCCTCACAAGACTTTTGATTAGTAGAACCAAATATTATGTCATCGACATAAATTTGGCATACAAAAAGGTCACCATCACAAGTCTTAGTGAAAAGAGTGGGATCGACTTTCCCAACCTTGAAAGCATTAGCAATTAAGAAATCTCTAAGGCATTCATACCATGCTCTTGGGGCTTGCTTAAGTCTATAGAGCGCCTTAGAGAGCTTAAAAACATGGTCAGGATATTTGTCATCCTCAAAGCCAGGGGGTTGTTCCACGTACACCTCCTCCTTGATTGGCCCATTGAGGAAAGCGCTCTTCACGTCCATTTGAAACAACCTGAAAGAATGGTGAGCAGCATAGGCTAACAAAATGCGAATAGACTCTAGCCTAGCCACAGGAGCAAAAGTCTCCTCAAAATCCAAACTTGCGACATAGGCATAACCTTTTGCCACAAGTCGAGCACCCCGTGCTCGTCTTGCTTGTTGCGGAACACCCACTTGGTTCCCACAACGTTTTGCTTTGGACGTGGCACCAGGCTCCAAACTTCATTTCGCTTGAAGTTGTTGAGCTCCTCCTGCATGGCCAACACCCAGTCCGGATCTTGCAAGGCCTCTTCTACCCTGAAAGGCTCAATAGAAGAGACAAACGAGTAATGCTCACAAAAATTAGCTAATCGTGAGCGAGTAGTTACTCCCTTGCTTATGTCACCCAGAATCTGATCGACATGGTGATTCCTTTGAATTATCGCTCGGACTTGAGTTGGAGGGGCCAGTGGTACTTCTTCCTCTATCACTTGTTCTTCTTGTGCTCCCCCTTGATCACACGCCCCTTCTTGATGAACCTGTTCATCATCTTGAGTTGGGGGGTGCACCATCGTTGAGGAAGAAGGTTGATCTTGCTGTTGTTGTTCTTGTGGTCGCACATCTCCAATCGCCATGGTGTGTATTGCGGCCGTCGGAACATCATCTTCATCTATATCATCAAGATCAACTTGCTCTCTTGGAGAGTCATTAGTCTCATCAAATACAACGTCGCTAGAGACTTCAACCAAACCTGATGATTTGTTGAAGACTCTATACGCCTTTGTATTTGAGTCATAACCTAGTAAAAACCCTTTCTACAGCTTTGGGAGCAAATTTGGAATTTCTACCTTTCTTCACTAGAATGTAACATTTGCTCCCAAATACACGAAAGTATGATACGTTGGGTTTGTTACTGATAAGAAGTTCGTACGAGGTCTTCTTGAGGAGGCGATAAAGGTAGAGCCGGTTTATGGCGTGGCAAGCTGTGTTCACAGCTTCCGACCAAAACCGCTCAGGCGTCTTGAACTCTCCAAGCATTGTCCTCGCCATGTTAATAAGCATCCTGTTCTTCCTCTCTACCACACCATTTTGCTGTGGTGTGTAGGGAGCGGAGAACTCGTGCTTGATGCCTTCCTCCTCAAGGTACTCCACTTGCAGATTCTTGAACTCGGACCCGTTGTCGCTTCTTATCCTTTTCACCTTGAGCTCAAATTCATTTTGAGCCCGCCTTAGGAAGCGCTTAAGGGTCCCTTGGGTTTCTGATTTATCCTGCAAAAAGAACACCCAAGTGAAGCGAGAAAAATCATCAACAATAACAAGACCATACTTACTTCCCCCGATGCTTAGGTAGGCGATGGGTCCGAAGAGGTCCATATGTAGTAGCTCCAGTGGTCTTGATGTTGTCATCACATTCTTGTTGTGATGAGTGCTTCCCACCTGTTTTCCTGCCTGACAAGCTGCACAAGGTCTATCCTTTTCGAAGCATACATTGGTTAGTCCTAACACATGCTCTCCCTTTAGAAGTTTGTGAAGGTTCTTCATCCCAACATGTGCTAGACGGCGATGCCACAGCCAGCCCATACTAGTCTTAGCGATTAAGCATGCATCTAGATCAGCCTCCTCTTTCGAAAAATCAACTAAGTAGAGTTTGCCATCTAGTACACCCTTAAACACTAATGAACCATCACTCCTTCTAAAGACAGATACATCAACATTTGTAAACAAACAATTGTAGCCCATGTGGCACAATTGACTAACAGACAGGAGATTATAGCCTAGCGACTCTACTAAAAATACATTAGAAATAGAGTGCTCATTTGTGATGGCTATCCTTCCCAAGCCTTTGACCTTGCCTTGGTTCCCATCTCCAAAGATAATCGTATCCTGAGAATCCTTGTTCTTGACGTAGGAGGTGAACATCTTCTTCTCCCCCGTCATGTGGTTTGTGCATCCGCTGTCGATAATCCAACTTGAGCCCCCGGATGCATGAACCTGCAAGGCAAATTAGGCTTGGGTTTTAGGTACCCAACTCTTGTTGGGTCCTACAAGGTTAGTTACAATAGTCTTTGGGACCCAAATGCAAGTCTTGTCTCCTTTGCATTTAGACCCCATCTTTCTAGCAACCACTTTTTCATTTTACATGAAAGTACATACGTAGTGTTGCAAGCATGAAAGACAGAGGTAGGTTTATTACACATTTTCCTATGAGACACAAAATTTCTCCTAGGCCTACCATTAAAATTGGAACTTGAAGCAATCATAGCATGTGAATCAAAAGCATTATAACTCCTATTATAATGAGAACTTCTAGAAAAATTTCTATCATTATACATGAAAGCATGATTCTTTTGATTACTACTAGCCATAGGGGCCTTCCCTTTCTCCTTGTTGGGAATGGGAGCCCTTTGGCTTGTTAAGTTCTTGGCTTCCTTTCGAAAGCCAAGTCCATCCTTAATTGAGGGATGTCTACCAACGGTGTAGGCATCCCTAGCAAATTTTAACTTATCAAAGTCATTTTTGCAAGTCTTAAGTTGGGCATTAAGACTTGCCACTTCACCATTTAATTTTGTAATAGAAGTAAGGTGTTCAACACATGCATCAACATCAAAATCTTTACATCTATTACAAATGACAACATGCTCTGTAAAAGAACTAGATTTATTAACTACTTCTAGCTTAGCATTTAAATCGTCATTAATACTCTTTAAGCTAGACACAGTTTCATGACAAGCAGATAATTCAGAGGACAACATTTCATTCCTTTTAATATCTAAAGCAAGAGATTTTTGTACACTAACAAACTTATCATGCTCTTCATACAAAATATCCTCTTGCTTTTCTAAGAGTCTATTGTTTTCATTTAAAGCATCAATCAATTCATTGATTTTATCTACTTTAGTTCTTTCTAAACCTTTAAATAAGCTTGTGTAATCTACTTCATCATCACTAGAGTCATCATCACTTGAAGTAGTATACTTAGGGGTATCTCGAGTGCTTACCTTTTTCTCCTTTGCCATGAGGCAAGTATGACACTCGTTGGGGAAGAGATACGACTTGTTGAAGTTCGAGGCGGCGAGTCCTTCATCGTCGGAGTCGGAAGAAGAGCAATCTGAATCCCATTTTTTGTCAAGGTGCGGCTCGCCCTTCGCCTTCTTGTAGGCCTTCTTCTTCTCCCTCTTCCCGCTATTTTCTTGTTCCTTGTCATTAGCATTATCGGGACAATTCGCTATAAAATGACCAGTCTTACCGCATTTAAAACAGGAGCGCTTTCCCTTTGCTTTGCTCTTGTTGGGATGCTCCTTGCGTCCTTTTAGTGCGATCTTGAAGCGCTTGATGATGAGGGCCATCTCATCTTCGTTTAGCCCGGCAGCCTCAACTTGTGCCACCTTGCTAGGTAGCGCCTCCCTGTTGCTGCTTGTTGCCTTGAGTGCAACGGGCTGGGGCTCATAGATGGCCATTGGGCCGTTCAATGCATCATCAACATATCTAGCTTCCTTGACCATCATACGTCCGCTTACAAACTTTCCGAGTATCTCCTCGGGCGTCATCTTTGTGTACCTGGGATTTTCACAGATGAAGTTCACAAGATGAGGGTCAATGACAGTAAAAGACCTGAGCATAAGTCGGACAACGTCGTGGTCCGTCCATCTCGTGCTTCCATAGCTCCTGATCTTGTTGACCAGGGTCTTGAGCCTGTTGTATGTTTGCGTTGGCTCCTCTCCCCTGATCATGGCAAACCTTCCTAGCTCGCCTTCCACCAACTCCATTTTGGTGATCATGGTGGCATCGTTCCCCTCATGTGAAATCTTGAGGGTGTCCCATATTTGCTTGGCGTTGTCCAAGCCGCTCACCTTGTTGTATTCATCCCTGCACAATGATGCTAACAAAACAGTGGTAGCTTGTGCATTCTTATGAATTTGTTCGTTAATGAATACAGGGTTATCGGTACTATCAAATTGCATTCCATTCTCAACTATCTCCCAACTACTAGGATGGAGAGAGAAAAGGTGACTACGCATTTTGTGACTCCAAAAAGCGTAGTCCTCTCCATCAAAGTGTGGAGGTTTACCAAGAGGAATAGAAAGCAAATGGGCATTGGAATTATAAGGAATACGAGAATAATCAAATGAAAATTTGAGTTAACCGGTTTCTTTTTCTCGTCGTAGTCATCGTCTCTTGGGGAAGAAGAAGACTCGTCGCTGTCGTAGTAGACGATCTTCTTGATGCACCTCTTCTTCTTCCCGTCCTTCTTCTTATGACTTGAGCCAGAGTCAGTAGGCTTGTCGTCCCTCGGCTCGTTGAGGAAGGACTCCTTCTCCTTGTCGTTGACCACCATCCCCTTTCCCTTAGGATCCATCTCTTCGGGCGATTAGTCCCTTTCGTGAAGAGAATGGCTCTGATACTAATTGAGAGCACCTAGAGGGGGGTGAATAGGTGATCCTGTAAAATTCAACAACTAATAGCCACAAAACTTGGTTAAGTGTTAGTATGGCTAAGTAGCGAGCTCTTGCGAACACAAATATCACATAAAAACAATCACAAAAGAAACGCGAGTTTATCCAGTGGTTCGACAAGTATAACACTTGCCTACCTCCACATTGTGGCGTCCCAGTGGACGAGGGTTGCACTTAACCCCTTTCAAGTGATCCAATGATCAACTTGAATACCACGACTTTTCTTTGCTTATCTCTTTTCCTGTTTGTGAGGAATCTCCACAAGTTGGAGTCTCTCGCCCTTACAATAAAGATCATGGTGAAAGCACAAGAGTAAGGATGGGAAGCAACACACACAAATCCGTAGCAATACACACGCACATAAGCCAAGACTTGAGCTCAAAATGAAGCACAACGAGTTCACTACAAGTACGGAGCTCAAATCACTAACACGGTCGATCAAGTGCGCGGAGATGGAGTGTGGAAGACTTAGAATGCTCAAAGTATGCTTGGGTGACTCCTCCATGCGCCTAGGGGTCTCTTTTATAGCCCCAAGGCAGCTAGGAGCCGTTGGAGGCCAACAAGTAAGGCAATTCTTGCCTTCTGTCGGGTGGTGCACCGGACAGTCCGGTGCACCACCGGACAGTCACTGTAGCATGTCCGGTGCGGATCTCCTTCCTAATTTGGCACAGCCGACCGTTGCAACTCTGGGCTGGTTGGCGCACCAGACACTGTCTGGTGCACACCGGACAGTCCGGTGCCCCATCCGACCGTTGGCGCGGGCCACGCGTCGCCCGCGGATTGCGCGGCCGACCATTGCGCTGGCGGCCGTTGGCTCACTGGACAGTCCTGTGAATTATATTCGTACGCCGCCAAGTGTTCCCGAGAGCGGCCAGTTCGCCGGAAGCCAGCCTGGCGCACCGGACACTGTCCGGTGCACCACTGGACAGTCTGGTGTGCAAGACCGAGCTGAGCCTTGGCTGCTCCGAGCCAAGTCCTTTTCTTCTTCTCTTTTCTCTGATTCTAGCACTTAGACAAATATATTAGTACACACAAAAACCAATGTACTAAGTCTAAAACCATACCTTTGCCTTGATTATCACTTCTCTCTTTATTTAGCACATGAGAGCTTATTAACTGTGTTGGGCACTTAATCACCAAAACATAATAGAAATTGCCCAAATGCACATTTCCCTTTCAACGAGTCAGACACTCCTTTCTTCGGCATTGTGCCGACCGAGGGAGAATACCCGCTTGGACATATCTACATGCCTGTCACCTTTGGAACTCCGGAAAACTACAGAACCGAGTTCCTGAGGTTCGAGGTAGCAAGCTTCGACTGCGGATACAATGCCATCTTCGGCAGGCCAAGATTGGCGAAATTCATGGCCATTTCGCACTATTCATATATGATATTGAAGATACCGGGATCACAAGGGATCATCACCATGCGCGCTGACTTCTAAGGCACCGCGAAATGTTTCCGAGTGGCCATTCAGGCGGCCCTCACCACCAAACCACCGACGACTCCCTCCACGCAGGCGAACTCAAAGCCTGAGGAAGACCTCGCGATACCTGCGAATGAAGCTCAAGTCGTGACCTCTATGCGGCCGACTGAGGAGACGAAGAGAATCAACCTTGGGTTCGCCGATGAACGCAAGACTGTCATCGTCAGCTCTAGCCTGGACGACAAATAGGAAGGCACGCTCATCCAGTTCCGGCAAGATAACTGAGACGTATTCGCATGGCAGCCTGCGGATATGCCGGGAGTCCCGAGAGAACTGGCCGAGCACAAACTGAAGGTCTATCCCCAGGCAAGGTCGATCTAACAAAAACTACATCGTTTCACGCCTGACGTTCATTAGAGAAGTACTGCATCCTGAGTGGCTAGCAAATCCTGTTCTTGTACTAAAAAAGAATAAAGTGGATTGGCGCATGTGCGTCGACTATACAGATCTCAACAAAATTGTCCGAAGGATCCCTTCGGACTTCCTAGAATAGATCAGGTGGTAGATTCGACCACCGGATGTTCTATGTTGTCCTTCCTGTACTGCTACTTTGGATACCATCAGATCAGCCTGGCGAAAGAAGATGAGGAAAAATTGCATTCATTACTCTGTTTGGAGCTTTCTGCTACACCTCCATGCCGTTTGGCCTCAAGAACGCTGGAGCGACTTACCAGAGAGCTATTCAAACATGCTTAGCCGATCACTGGGGCAAGCGGGTAGAAGCTTATGTTGATGATGTGGTGATCAAAACAGAAAACTTAGAAAACTTCATTGAAGATTTGCAGCTGGTCTTCAACAGCCTGAGGCGATACCGGTGGAAGCTTAATTCGGAAAAATGTGTCTTTGGAGTACCAGCAGGGAAGTTGCTCTGATTCATTGTCAGCCACCAAGGAATTGAAGCTAACCCGGAAAAAATCGAGGCTATCATGAGAATGGAGGCACCACGATCGCAGAAAAAGGTGCAAAGGCTTACTGGATGCATGGCGGCCTTGAGCACAGGTTCATATCAAGACTAGGCAAAAAAGGTTTACCATTCTACAAATTGCTCAAGAAGGTGGACAAGTTCCAGTGGACCACAGAAGCACAGGAAGCTCTCAATGCATTGAAGAAGTTCTTGACCACACCACCAGTACTGAAGCCACCACACCGAGCCACGCTAGATCAGCCGACATAAGATCTGTTGTTATACATCTCCTGCACGACTCACGTGGTGAGCACCATGTTAGTAGTCGAGCGGGCAGAAGAAGGACACACATATCCAGTACAGCATCCGGTCTACTTCATCAGTGAAGTTCTGGGACCCTCTAAAAAGAAGTATCCCCAAGTTCAAAAACTATTGTATGGAGTACTTCTAACTGCTCACAAACTCCGTCACTACTTTGATGACCACAAAGTCATAGTAGTCACCGGGTTTCCAATAGGGGATATTCTTCACAACAAAGAAGCCATCGGAAGAATAGCCAAGTGGGTCTGCGAGCTGGGAGCTCACGACATAGAGTTTCGACCTTGCACAGCAATAAAGACTCAAGCACTGGTTGACTTCATATCAAAGTGGACCGAGCAACAAGTTCCTAACAACCCGGAGGCTACTAAAGTATGGCGAATGTATTTCGATGGCTCGCTGTAACTGCAGGGAGCAGGCGCAGGAATCCTCTTCATTGCCCCTGGAGGTGAACAACTCAAGTACGCTCTTCAGCTATTATTCCCAGTATCAAATAATGCAGCAGAATATGAGGCTCTGATCCATGGGTTGAACATCGTCATATCACTGGGCATTAAGAGGTTGATGGTATACGGAGATTCACTGGTGGTCATAAGCCAGATAAATAAAGACTGGGATTGCTCGACTGATTCTATGGGCAAGTACTGTACAGCCGTCTGAAAATTAGAAGACAAATTTGAAGGGCTGTAATTCCATCACGTGGAAAGAGATCGCAATGCAGCAGCAGACGCGTTGTCGAAGCTAGGATCGAGTCGAGCCCAAGTCCCACCCGGAGTCTTCGTCCAGGAAGTGTCACACCCAAGTATTCCCTCAGATCAGGCGCGGAAGAGTGCAACACTTTGAGCCAGCCAGAGTCTGACTCTAATGGCTGGAGAGAGCCTATCATCAGGTATATAAAGAATGAAGAAGAACCAGATGATAAGGCTGCAGCAGAACACATCACGAGACAGTCAGCCCACTACACCCTCATAGGGGACGCACTGTGTAGAAGGGTGAAAGGGAAATAGGGTCAAACCTTTTCCTAAATGATTTTGGTGGTTGAATTGTCCAACACAAATAATTGGACTAACTAGTTTGCTCTAGATTATAAGTTATACAGGTGCCAAAGGTTCAACACAAACCAAAAAAAGTCCAAGATAGGGTTCAAAAAGAAAGGAGCAAAAGAAACCGAAGAGCACCCTGGTCTGGCGCACCGGACTGTCCGATGTGACACCACCGGAAAGTGTCCGGTGCACCAGGGAGACCAACTCTGAACTGCTCAGCTTCGGGTTTTGGAGAGCCACTCCGCTATAATTCACCGGACTGTCCGGTGTAGCACCGGACTGTCCGGTGTGCCATGCGGAGCAACGACTACTGCGCCAACGGTCATCTGCAAAAGTGAACAGTGAACACTACAGTGCGCGGCCAGTTCGCGCAGAGTCAGAGCAGACGCCAGAAGACGCACCGGACAGTGAACGGTGACTGTCCGGTGCACCACCGGACTGTCCGGTGGTCCCAGCTGTCACAGCTCCAACGGTCGAACCCTAACGGTTGGGTGACGTGGCTGGTGCACCGGACAGTGTCCGGTGGCGCACCGGATTGTCCGGTGCGCCCATCGACAGACAGCCTCCCCAACGACCATTTTGGTGGTTGGGGCTATAAATACCCCCCAACCACCACACTTCAAGGCATCCAAGTTTTCAGCCATTGCATTCAATAAAAGAGCTCTAGACTTCACTCCAAAACACAAACAAGAGATCAAATCCTCTCCCAAGTCCGAAATCACTCCAAACAATTAGTGACTAGTGAGAGTGAGAGATATTTGTGTTCACTTGAGTTCTTGTCACTTGGATCGCTTTTCTTCTTCCTCCATTCTTGTTCTCAAGCAACTTATAATCAAGCAAGAGACACCAAGTTGTGGTGGTCCTTGTAAGGGGTCTAAGTGACCCGTTGATTAAGGAGAAAAGCTCACTCGGTCTAGGTGACCGTTTGAGAGAGGGAAAGGGTTGAAAGAGACCCGGTCTTTGTGACCACCTCAACGGGGAGTAGGTTTGCAAAAACTGAACCTCGGTAAAACAAATCATCGTGTCATCCGCTGTCATTTGCTTGTGATTTGTTTTCACCCTCTCTTTCGGACTCGATTTTATTTCTAACGCTAACCCCGGCTTGTAGTTGTGCTTAAAGTTTGTAAATTTCAGATTTGCCTATTCACCCCCCTCTAGGCGACTTTCAATTGGTATCAGAACCCGATACTTCATTAGAGCCTAACCGCTCGAAGTGATGTCGGGAGATCACTCCAAGAAGGAGATGGTGACCGGCGAGAAGCCCGCCACAAGCCATGGGAAAGCTCCATCGGGGGAGTCTGGTAACAAGATGAAGGGATTCCCTTCACACAACAAGTCGCATTGGAGCGGTGAGAAGAAAAAGAAGATGAAGAAAGTGGTCTACTATGAGACCGACTCTTTGTCGCCATCCACCTCCGGCTCCGACGCACCGTCCGTCACTTCTAAGCACCATGAGCGCAAGAAGTTTAGTAAGATCCCCCTACGCTACCCTTGCATTTCTAAACATACTCCTTTATTTTCTGTCCCATTAGGCAAACCACCAGTCTTTAATGGTGAAGATTATAGTAGGTGGAGTGATATGATGAGGTATCACCTAACCTCACTCCACACAAGCATATGGGACATTGTTGAATTTGAAGCATAAGTACCATCCGTAGGGGATGAATATAATGATGCGGACGAAGTCGCCCAAATCCGGCACTTCAATTCCCAAGCAACTACTATACTCCTCACCTCTCTAAGTCGAGAGGAGTATAATAAGGTGCAAGGGTTGAAGAGTGCTAAAGAGATTTGGGACGTACTAAAGACCACGCACGAAGGAGACGAGGTGACCAAGATCACCAAGAGGGAAACGATCAAAGGGGAGCTCGGTCGGTTCATGCTCAACCAAGGAGAGGAGCCACAAGCTATGTACAACCGGCTCAAGATCTTGGTCAACCAAGTGCGCAACCTCGGGAGCACAAAATGGGATGACCTTGAAATGGTCAAGGTTATTCTAAGATCACTCGTTTTTCTTAACCCTACACAAGTTCAATTAATTCATGGTGATCCTAGATATTAGCTAATGTCTCCCGAGGAGGTTATAGGAAAGTTTGTGAGCTTTGAATTGATGATCAAAGGCTCCAAACAAATCATCGAGCAAGGCACCACCTCCACACCCGAGGTGCAACCCGTTGCCTTCAAAGCAACGGAGGAGAAGAAAGAAGAGTCTACATCAAGTAGGCTCCCCATCGACGCCTCCAAGCTCGACAACGAGGAAATGACACTCATCATCAAGAGCTTTCGCCAAATCCTCAAGCAAAGGAAGGGGAAAGACTACAAACCCCGTTCCAAGAAGGTTTGCTACAAGTGTGGTAAGCCCGGTCACTTTATAGCAAAATGTCCTATTTCTAGTGACAGTGATAGGGGCGACGACAAGAAGGGAAAGAGGAGGGAAAAGAAGAGATACTACAAGAAGAAGGGCGGCGATGCCCATGTATGCCGGGAGTGTGACTCCAATGAGAGATCCACCGACTCCTCCTCCGACGAGGACGCCGCAAACCTCGCCATCAACAAGGGTCTCCTCTTCCCCAATGTCGGCCATAAGTGCCTCATGGCAAAGGACGGCAAAAAGAAGAAGGTAAAATCTAGAGCTTCTACTAAATATGCAACATCTAGTGATGAGGCTAGCTCTAGTGATGATGAGGATGATTTGCTCACACTTTTTGCCAACCTTAACATGCAAGAAAAGGAGAAATTGAATGAATGGATTAGTGATATTCATGAGAAGGATGAACTCTTGGATAGCCAAGAGGACTTCGTTATTAAAGAAAACAAGAAGCATGTTAAAGTAAAAAATGCCTATGTTCAAGAAGTAGAAAAATGTGAAAAATTAACTAGTGAGCTTAGCATTTGCCATGACACTATTTCCAACCTTAGAAATGAGAATGCTAAATTAATTGCTAAGGTTGCGAAGTTAAATGTTTGTGATGATTCTCTTGTCAACCTCAAAAATGATAATGCTAGTTTGATTTCTAAAATTGACAAGTTGAATAAATCACTTTCTAGCCTTAAGATTGAGAATGATAATTTAATTGTTAAGGCTAAGGATTTAAATGTTTGCAATGATTCTATTACCAATCTTAGAAATGAGAATGCCATGCTACATGCTAAGATTGATGAATTAAATGCTTGCAAACCCTCTACATCTAATGTTAGCCATGTTTCCATTTGTACTAGATGTAGAGACATTAATGTTGATGCTATTGTCACACCCGGTTTTGGAAGGTAAACCGAATGCGAACCATGTACGTGCCAGGATCAGAACTCACGTACACAGCGATTACATAAATGAACATCATCGCACAATGCTCGAATAATAACATAAAAGAGTACTTAACTTATTACATCACAGAGTCATAGACATCAACATAGTCATCGTCTTAACAGGTAAATCAAAGTACTAGCGAAACGCAGTAAAGAAAAGGCCTCCACAGGCAGCTGACTGGGGGTTGCCGCCAACCCACACCTAAAATTCGTCGTAGTCTTGGAACTCCTGGAAGTCTCCTTCCACGACTTCGCCTTCTCCTGAGCAGTGGTTGCAATGTGGACAACCTGGTGTTTTGTGGTAAAGCAAGGATGAGTACACATCAACGTACTCAGCAAATGTCCCGTTTGGCTGAGGTGGACTAGCTTTATGTGGGGTTAGGCTCAAGCAGTTGCTTTTAGTTGGTCAAGTATTTATCATTAGTAGAAGCCAGATTTTAGCATTATTCAACCCGTAAACCATCTCCTCATCGAGGAACAACATCATCATAGTCGAACCAAAACCACCATATAATCCTTGTATCTTGAACCATCTGTATCTCTAATCAAAGAGGATCCCAAGGCTGCTCTTAACCGTGAGCACGGCTGATATATCAGTTTCACTACCCTCTGTAGAGGTTGCACACTTTACCCATGAGTCATGATTCCCTTTCTACCCGGGGAGAGCTAATCCCCATTGACCACTACCTAGGTGGTCCGGCAGGGCATCACTACGTAGCTTTTACAAAGATTCCCTAGAGATCATAGCTGCCCGTTAGGTTTCTCCAGTTTGATAAACACAGTACCCCTCCCCGCAGGAGAGTGGCTAACAAAGAGCAAAACGAAAGAACCTCGGCACTCAGCCTCGGCAGAGCAAGCACTGTGCCTGGACCCCATTGACGGCACGACGACTAAGCAACTACACCTCTAGTTCATCTAATTAATCAGCTAAGGGCATCCCATTTCACCCTCATGGTTGCACTGTTATCCCGGGTGGTCTCTCAACGAACCAGTCCTTACGGAGAGGTACTCAGGAAACAGCCTGAGCCCCCTAGAGTATCACAAGATCATCAACATCATCAGGATAACAGTATCATAAATAGTCACATCATGTTCATTGATTAAGTTAAGGCAATAGCAGAGTGCTAACCATAACAACCCAATAGGTCATCAAGGACAAAGTAAAGTGTAATGCTAGTCAATCCTTAGGTTTCAAGTAAGTAATGCGGGATAGTAAGTTATAAATGAGTAGGACATAATGGGACAGAGGACACTTGCCTTCACCAAACTGCTGATCAGGGACTTCCTCTGCAACCTCCTCGGGAAACACAGACTGCTCGTTGTCTACGTAAAGCAATCATTCACACTATGCACTTGGGAAAATAACAAACAAAAACAAAATACCAAACATATGCAGCAGAGAGAGGTCACATGTTCATAACAGAAAAGGGATAGGCACTCTGGTGTTCTCTAGGCCTGGGGTAGAGGACTATACAAAATGAGTCATTATCCACTACTCAGGTTTAAGTCAGTGGTGGGATTAAATAATTATCTGGTTTAAGTTCCTAAACTTAAGTGTTTGAGTCCGTAAACTTAAGTGCTCCAACTTTTATTAAAGTCTACTTTCTTTTATTTATCTCAAATAGGGTTCCCATAACATTAACTTTATCCTAATGATTAACCATTAATTGGGACATGGAAACAGCAGGGAAACATTGCATAAACAGATAGATAATAATATTATGAACATTTTGCACTTTGAAGCACCTAATTTGGAGTTCATATGACGAAGTTATGAATTTTACAAGTTTAGGGGTTAAAATTATACCCTAAGGACCTATTTTGAATTAAATAAAAGGTCCGAGGACCTAACTGCGAGAAACCAGGGACGGCGGGCGCAATTTCCAGAAAACAGGGGGGGTTCTTTAAGAAAATGCGCGGGCGAAGGGGTATCGGGCGCTTACAGCCGTTGGATCTCAAACGGACGACCAGGATTAGATCCTGCGGGCGGGCGCGCGGGCGCGCGGCGGCGTGAGCGGCTGACAGGCGGGGCCGGGCGGGCAGCGCGGGCGCGGGGCTGACAGGCGGGGCCCAGTTGGCAGGGAGGCGGGGCGCGGGGGAAACGGCTCTGGGCCGTTGGATCTCAGGCGAACGGCTGAGGCTGGGTTCGGGCTATTTGAAACAGGGCCGTCCGATCTAAGATGGACGGCGGAGATGGGGCGGCTGGCTCCTGTCTCCTTCCCCAGCCAGCTGAGGCGGCGACGCCCGTCCCGCGGCGGAGAACTCGCCGGAGACGAGGGGCGCGGGGGCCCTGCGGGTCCCCGGGGCGACCTGAGTGGCCGGGAAGGTTGGGGAGGGCGCGGGGAACCTTTTGGTGGGGACTAGGTCGGGGCAGGGGCACCGGAGGGGGGCGGTTCGCGGTGGAGCGGCTCGACGGCGGCGCTAAACTACTCCGGCGAGGAATTAAACGCGATAGAGAGCAAGACAAAGGCCAATAGGGGCGGGAGAGGTCCCTTACCTCAAAGCGGCCTCTGGGGACTCCTCGGTGGTGACGGAGACGCGACGGCGGCCCGGGGCGACGGTGGCGGCTGCACGGAGGACGGCGGGTGAGCGCGGGCAGAGCGAAATAGGGAGGGGAAGGGGAAATTGGTGCGCGTTCCGGGTTGCGGACGTCGGGGCGAAGCTCACCGTGGCAATGGACACGGCGGAGCTCCAACGGCGGCCGGGAACCGAGCTCGGAACGGCGGGGTTTACGGCGGCGGCGCTCTGGCGTGCGCACAGCGAGGGAGAGGTGGAAGAGGGGGGGGCCGGTTGGTGCGCAAATGAGGGAGGGGGAGATGGCGAGCAAGGCTCGGGGCTCAAGTGGCCGAGGGCGAGGTGGGGCGAGCCCCACGCGCGACGTGGGCGCGGAGACCGCGGCACGCACGGCGGCGGTTACGCGAAGACGGAGAAGCTGACAAGCCGGGCCCGCGGCGCAGAGAGAGAGAAGAAAGCGGGTGCGGGCGCGAGGAAAGCGGGGCTGACGGGCCGGGCCCACGGGCAGAGAGAGCGAGGGAGCGGGCGCACGCGCGGGGAAGCGGCAGCGCCGACAGGTGGGGCCGGGCGAGCAGAGAGAGCGGGAGGCGGGCGCGCGCAAGGCGGGCCGACTGGGCCGAAAGGCCGAGGGGGCGGGGAAAGCGGGCTTCTTTTCCTTTTTCTTTTATTTTGGTATTTGTTTTCTCTTTTCTTTTTATTTTCTCTATTTGATTCAAATTCAAATGAGCCACAAATTCAAATTAGACCTTTTGAGAATTATGCACCAAACAAAAGTGAAATCTAGGGTTCAACATGATGCAACAATTCATACTCCCTTGGAGTTTGAGCTAATAGACTATAATTATAAATAAGATAACCACTTTTCTCCTATAGAAATGAGAGAGAGGAGATTGGGGAAGGATGAGAAAAGGGAAGTAACACCTGAATTTGTGAATATGAGCAAAGAAATTTTATACCCCCCAAATTCAGGGTGTTACAAACCTATCCCCCTTAAAAGAATCTCGCCCCCGAGATTCAGGGTTGGTCAGCAAAGAGTTCGGGGTATTTGGCTTTCAGATCATCTTCTCGTTCCCAGGTTGCTTCTTCCTCAGAGTGGTGACCCCACCTGACTTTGCACATTCTGATGGTGTTTCTCCGGGTGACCCTGTCTGCAAACTCCAAAATCTGCGTTGGCTTCTCTATGTAGGTCAGATCTTCCTGAACTTCCAAACCCTCCACTGGCAACTGCTCTTCTGGTACTCGCAGACATTTCTTCAATTGCGACACGTGGAACACATTGTGCACTGCTGACAAGCTCTCTGGTAGGTTGAGCTGGTAGGCCACTTCTCCACGCTTTGCTTGAATCTGATATGGTCCAACGTACCGGGGTGCTAACTTGCCTTTGACTCCGAACCTTCTGACTCCCCTGATAGGTGACACCTTCAGATAGACGTAGTCTCCCACTTCAAAACTCAGTTCTCTTCTCCTGCGGTCCGCATAGCTTCGTTGTCTTGACTGTGCTATCTTCAGGTTCTCCCGAACCATTTTGATATTCTCTTCGGCTTCAAGCAAAATGTCGGGGCCAAACACCTGTCTCTCTCCAGGCTGGTCCCAATGCAGCGGAGTCCTACAACTCCGTCCATAGAGTGCCTGAAACGGTGACATCTTCAAGCTGGCCTGGTAACTATTGTTGTAGGAGAATTCTGCATAAGGTAATCTTTTGTCCCATCCTGACTTGTCTTGCAACGCACAGGCTCTCAACATATCTTCTAGGATCTGATTAGTTCTTTCAGTCTGACCGTCTGTATGCGGGTGATAAGCTGAGCTGAAGTTCAAATGGGTGCCCAAAGCTTCTTGTAGCTGCTGCCAAAAATGAGATGTGAACTGCGTTCCTCGATCTGACACTATCTTCTTCGGCACACCATGAAGGCAGACTATCCGCGACATGTATAACTCAGCTAACGTTGCTCCGGTGTATGTTGTCTTCACAGGTATGAAATGGGCCACCTTTGTTAAGCGGTCCACAACCACCCAGATGGAATCATAACCGGCCCGGGTACGAGGTAGGCCAACTATAAAATCCATCCCGATCTCATCCCACTTCCACTGAGGAATCCGCAATGGCTGCAACAATCCGGCAGGCCTCTGATGCTCTGCTTTGGTTCTCTGACAACTATCACAGATGGCGACATATTCTGCGATCTCTCTTTTCATGCCATACCACCAAAACCTCCTTTTTAAATCCTGGTACATCTTTTCGCTTCCCGGGTGTATGGAGTAGGCTGTCTCATGAGCTTCCTTTAGGATCAGCTCCCGAATAGGTTTGAGGTCGGGAACACACAATCGGTCCTTGAACCATATTACTCCCTCTTCATCCTCTCGAAAGTCTTTGCCTCTTCCTTCTAAGATCAGCTGCCGAATCTTGTTGATGTTTTCATCATCCTTCTGCCCTTCTTTGATCTCCCACTCTAGGGTGGGCTCTAACTCCACCGTTACTCCTTGCGTACTGTTTAGGAAACCAAGGCTCAGTCTGTCGAACTCTTTGGCTAACTCATACGGCATCGGGTACGATGCCAACATATTAACTTGACTCTTCCTGCTCAGAGCATCTGCAACAACATTGGCTTTGCCTGGATGGTAATGTATCTCCAACTCATAGTCTTTGATCAATTCCAACCATCTTCGCTGCCTCATGTTTAACTCTGACTGGGTGAATATGTACTTCAGACTTTTATGATCTGTGTAGATGTCGCATTTCTATCCATACAGGTAATGTCTCCAGGTCTTTAAGGCATGAACCACTGCTGCCAACTCCAGGTCATGTGTGGGATAATTTTTCTCATGGATCTTCAACTGTCGAGATGAGTATGCTACAACTCTTCCTTCTTGCATTAGCACACATCCCAATCCGGTGTAAGAAGCATCGCAATACACTGAAAATGGCTTGTGAACATCAGGCAGGACTAACACAGGAGCTGTAGTCAATCTACTCTTCAGTTCTTCAAATGCTTCCTGACACTTTTGGGTCCACTTAAACTCAACTTTCTTCGCCAGTAACGCTGTCATTGGTCTAGCAATCTTTGAAAAGCCTTCGATGAAACGCCTGTAATATCCAGCCATTCCAATGAAGCTCTTGATCCCGCGAACATCCTTCGGTGCTTTCCAGTTCAGGATATCTGCTACTTTCTTTGGATCCACTGCTAACCCATCTTGATTTATGATGTGACCCAGAAACAAGACTTCATGAATCCAGAACTCGCATTTGCCCAACTTGGCATACAATTGATGCTCTCGAAGCCTTTGCAGTACCATCTTCAAATGCTCTGCATGATCTTCCTCACTTTGAGAGTATATGAGAATGTCATCGATGAACACTACCACAAACTTGTCTAGATAATCCATGAACACACTGTTCATCAGATACATAAAGAAGGCTGGTGCATTTGTCAAACCAAAGGACATAACTGTGAACTCATATAACCCGTACTTGGTGATGAATGCTGTCTTCGGTATGTCCGAGGGTCGGATTCTGAGTTGATGGTAACCTGATCTCAGATCTATCTTCGAGAATACACTGGCACCTCTGAGTTGGTCAAACAGATCTTCTATTCTTGGCAAAGGGTACTTGTTCTTAATAGTGACTTCGTTCAGGGCTCTGTAATCTATGCACATCCTTTTGGTACCATCTTTCTTCTCTACAAACAACACTGGAGCGGCCCAAGGCGAGGTGCTTGGCCTGATGTAACCCTTCTCTAACATCTCATCTATCTGCTTCTTGAGTTCTACCAGTTCTGGTCCAGACACTCGATAGGCCCTTTTTGAAATGGGGGCGGTACCAGGGATAAGCTCTATGGCAAATTCAACCTTTCTCTCGGGTGGCATGCCCGTTAGCTCCTCGGGAAACACATCCGGAAAGTCTGACACAACCTTGATAGCCTCGAGCGGGTTAGGCTCCTTACTACTAACTGAAATCTGGTGACAAACTCCCTCTTCTGATTTAGGCATCCATAGCTCGGCCACTACCTCTTCTCCTGACGGGGACTTCAATGTTACGGTCCTCTTGTCACAACTAACATTCGCCTCATACTTCATTAACCAATTCATCCCTAAAATAATGTCTATCCCAGGGGTGTCTATTACCATTAAGTCACTGGGGAATCCTATCCCCCTTATTTCCACCATTATATTTGAGCATATTTTATCTGTTTGCACCTTGCCACCGACCGAATTAATCCTCATGGGCGGCATCATTGCCTCTACTGAGATGTTATGCAATTCTACCCATGTTGCAGTGACAAATGAATGAGTTGCACCAGTATCAAATAACACTTTCGCGGGATGAGATTCGACTGAAAACATACCTACTGCCACATCTGGTGCATCCTGGATTGCTTCGGCCTCCAAGTGGTTCACCTTTCCACGGTTGTACGCTTGGTTACGATTGCCTGCTGCCGGCTGCAGTACACCTTGCCTTGTTGGAGCATTGGGGTTGGTCTGCTGCTGCGCCAACTTCTTTGGGCACTGCATCGCCCAGTGGCCTTGTTCTCCACAGTGGAAACATCCTCTGCCTCCTCCTTGTGCTGGGGCTGCTTGGTTGCTCTGATTCGCTGTTGGGGCAGGAAGGCGAGGTGCCTGGTTGTTCTGCTTCTGATACTGATTACCTCCCTGCTGGCTGTGCTGACGATACTGCTGCTGCTGCTGCGGGTACTGCCTCTGAAACTGCTGCTGATGCGGACGCTGATTCTGATTCTGGTATCCCTGTGGGTGACCAGGCCTGCCTTGCTGAGACGAACTGCCCGAGAAATGTGGACGGCTGATGCCTCCGGACTGGTGTCCACTCATCTTGCGCTTCCGATCTTCCATGTCCTTACGCTTCTTCTCGGTCATAACTGCCCTGTCGATCAGGTGCTGGAAGGTGGGGAAGGTGTGATTCATCAGCTGGTAATGCAGGGGATCCACCAAACCTCTCATGAACCTGTACTGCCTTTTAGCATCAGTGTTGACGTCTTCAGGTGCATAACGAGACAGCTGCAGAAACTTGTCTCTGTACTCACTAACAGACAGGGGTCCCTGCTTCAGAGCCAGAAACTCCTCCTTCTTCACGATCATCAGTCCCTCCGGCACATGGTACCTGCGGAAGCTCTCGCTGAATTCTTCCCACGTGATGGCTTCGAGGTTAGCATGGGTGGCGAGGTAGGACTCCCACCAGGACTGGGCTGCTCCCCTTAGCTGACGGGGACCATACAGAACCTTCTCCCTGTCGTCACATTGGGCGGTGCGCAGTTCCCTTTCCACTGCGCGCAGCCAGTCTTCTGCATCCATGGGGTCAGCAGAATGGGCGAAGGTAGGAGGGTGCCCTCTCATGAACTCACCACGCTTATCCCGTGGCATCTGGGGCATCTGCACTTGCAATTGGGGTTGGGGTTGCTGTTGAGCCTGCTGCATGGCTGCCAGAGTCTGCCCAATGGCCTGCACTGCCTGAGTCTGCATCAAGAACATCTGCTCCACTGACATCGGGGGTGGTGGGGGAGGTTGCCTCTGTTGTTCCTCCTGCTGGTCATGCTGCTCTTGCTGAGCACGCCTGTTGCATCGGCGCCTGTTGTCAGACATCTGTGGAAGACATTCATACATCAGCATTGATCCTGCAACCCTTCAGCATAAGAAAAGAGAATACAGAATTCTTCATGACACTGAGTGAACAAAGGGCTTCACTGATCCTCATTATGATTCAACACCGCTTCTTAGATAAGAAGGAAAGTGGAGGCAAATGGTTTCCCAACTAAGCAACTGACTTCATTAACATTACTAGCTAGGCCAAACTGCAGGGGAAACCCACAGGTTGGCAACAGTCATTACAAAGATTCAAATCCAGCACAAGTTCACCATAACAAGCAATAAAGCAACTGATAAGCAAACTAAACTAAATGGAAGCAACTGATAAGCAAACTAAACTGACTACCTAAGACTGGGACATCTGACTTAAGAATTATTACAAACTCCGACGCTAACGATCTAAGGATCCAGATCTATCCTGGTCTTACAGACAGGGGAACCATAAGTGTGGTGACCACGTGGCGGCGAGCGGTATGGGTGCTGAGTCCCAACAGGAGCGGGAGAACCACCCTCCTGGTGATGGCGCTCTGCCAGCTCAGCACGCAACCCCGCAATCTCCGTTCGAGCCCTGCTTAGCTCGTCCAGAGAGTGGTCCAGCTCAGTGTTAAGCACTGCGACTAGGTTGACTGTGCTGCTCAACCTAGGGTTAGCCTCACCAACGGGTGAGACAACCACACTCTCTGTGCTGCCAGTAGGGCGGCGGGGGTAGTACCGAAGGTTAAGACCATCGGCCACGCCACCGAACAGAGAACAGTACTGGGAGAGTGCACGCCGTGCTGCATCCTGCATAGCCGCCTCCGCAGTGTCCCTCTCGGAGATGGAGTAGTGCTCCGAGACGGCCTCCGCACCCCGGAGGTCATCCTCCGGACGGCGAACTAGGCAGGTAGCCTCCCAGCGGTCCGGGTACCTCCCGCGACTGTGCTGGTAGACTACACAACGATACTCGATCGACCAGGTGTGCTGGTCGAAAGCCTGGCGCAGCAAGGTGTCGAGTGCGTCGTGGAAGTGACAACCGCGAGCGGCGTCACGGGTGATGGGTCGGGCGACCCATCCTTCCGCCTCCTGCGGCTCAGAGGACTCCGTACTGTGGTCTGAGTCGTTGTCGTCGGGATCTCCTCCAGTAGCTCCTCCAACAGCCGGGACGTCCCGCGGTGGTGCAGGGGGCGCCTCCAGCTGGGCAACAGAGGAACGGGGCCTCACGGACTCCACCTCTCGCTGGGGTGGGGAGGAAGAGCCCTGCTGCTCTCCGTGCTGGCGCCGGCGTTCCTACTCCTCACGCAGACGGTGGTGCAGCCTCTCCAGGTGACTCGACTGTCCGGACACGGTGCGGTGCAGAGGACGCTCCGCAAGTCGAGACGGCAGGAAAGGAATCACCGACTTACGTGCAGTGTGTCTAAGACGAGCCATCTACAAAAGACACCGTAAGCACAAGAGTAAGAGCAGAACTAATATGACAAGTGAATAAACCAAAGATAGAATAAGATAAAAATTTTAACAAGGTATAGTATAGATAGATAGTAAAACATAGGGTTGGTCGAGGTGACCGACTTTTGAAGTAACAACAGAGGTCAAGGTGAGAGGGAAGGTCAATAGTCCTTAGTACGACCAGTGCTACTCTAGGTCAGCGGTCCTACAGTCAGCACGGCTTTGATACCACTTATGTCACACCCGGTTTTGGAAGGTAAACCGAATGCGAACCATGTACGTGCCAGGATCAGAACTCACGTACACAGCGATTACATAAATGAACATCATCGCACAATGCTCGAATAATAACATAAAAGAGTACTTAACTTATTACATCACAGAGTCATAGACATCAACATAGTCATCGTCTTAACAGGTAAATCAAAGTACTAGCGAAACGCAGTAAAGAAAAGGCCTCCACAGGCAGCTGACTGGGGGTTGCCGCCAACCCACACCTAAAATTCGTCGTAGTCTTGGAACTCCTGGAAGTCTCCTTCCACGACTTCGCCTTCTCCTGAGCAGTGGTTGCAATGTGGACAACCTGGTATTTTGTGGTAAAGCAAGGATGAGTACACATCAACGTACTCAGCAAATGTCCCGTTTGGCTGAGGTGGACTAGCTTTATGTGGGGTTAGGCTCAAGCAGTTGCTTTTAGTTGGTCAAGTATTTATCATTAGTAGAAGCTAGATTTTAGCATTATTCAACCCGTAAACCATCTCCTCATCGAGGAACAACATCATCATAGTCGAACCAAAACCACCATATAATCCTTGTATCTTGAACCATCTGTATCTCTAATCAAAGAGGATCCCAAGGCTGCTCTTAACCGTGAGCACGGCTGATATATCAGTTTCACTACCCTCTGCAGAGGTTGCACACTTTACCCATGAGTCATGATTCCCTTTCTACCCGGGGAGAGCTAATCCCCATTGACCACTACCTAGGTGGTCCGGCAGGGCATCACTACGTAGCTTTTACAAAGATTCCCTAGAGATCATAGCTGCCCATTAGGTTTCTCCAGTTTGATAAACACAGTACCCCTCCCCGCAGGAGAGTGACTAACAAAGAGCAAAACGAAAGAACCTCGGCACTCAGCCTCGGCAGAGCAAGCACTGTGCCTGGACCCCATTGACGGCACGACGGCTAAGCAACTACACCTCTAGTTCATCTAATTAATCAGCTAAGGGCATCCCATTTCACCCTCATGGTTGCACTGTTATCCCGGGTGGTCTCTCAACGAACCAGTCCTTACGGAGAGGTACTCAGGGAACAGCCTGAGCCCCCTAGAGTATCACAAGATCATCAACATCATCAGGATAACAGTATCATAAATAGTCACATCATGTTCATTGATTAAGTTAAGGCAATAGCAGAGTGCTAACCATAACAACCCAATAGGTCATCAAGGACAAAGTAAAGTGTAAAGCTAGTCAATCCTTAGGTTTCAAGTAAGTAATGCGGGATAGTAAGTTATAAATGAGTAGGACATAATGGGACAGAGGACACTTGCCTTCACCAAACTGCTGATCAGGGACTTCCTCTGCAACCTCCTCGGGAAACACAGACTGCTCGTTGTCTACGTAAAGCAATCATTCACACTATGCACTTGGGAAAATAACAAACAAAAACAAAATACCAAACATATGCAGCAGAGAGAGGTCACATGTTCATAACAGAAAAGGGATAGGCACTCTGGTGTTCTCTAGGCCTGGGGTAGAGGACTATACAAAATGAGTCATTATCCACTACTCAGGTTTAAGTCAGTGGTGGGATTAAATAATTATCTGGTTTAAGTTCCTAAACTTAAGTGTTTGAGTCCGTAAACTTAAGTGCTCCAACTTTTATTAAAGTCTACTTTCTTTTATTTATCTCAAATAGGGTTCCCATAACATTAACTTTATCCTAATGATTAACCATTAATTGGGACATGGAAACAGCAGGGAAACATTGCATAAACAGATAGATAATAATATTATGAACATTTTGCAATTTGAAGCACCTAATTTGGAGTTCATATGACGAAGTTATGAATTTTACAAGTTTAGGGGTTAAAATTATACCCTAAGGACCTATTTTGAATTAAATAAAAGGTCCGAGGACCTAACTGCGAGAAACCAGGGACGGCGGGCGCAATTTCCAGAAAACAGGGGGGGTTCTTTAAGAAAATGCGCGGGCGAAGGGGTATCGGGCGCTTACAGCCGTTGGATCTCAAACGGACGACCAGGATTAGATCCTGCGGGCGGGCGCGCGGGCGCGCGGCGGCGTGAGCGGCTGACAGGCGGGGCCGGGCGGGCAGCGCGGGCGCGGGGCTGACAGGCGGGGCCGGGCGGGCAGCGCGGGCGCGGGGCTGACAGGCGGGGCCCAGTTGGCAGGGAGGCGGGGCGCGGGGGAAACGGCTCTGGGCCGTTGGATCTCAGGCGAACGGCTGAGGCTGGGTTCGGGCTATTTGAAACAGGGCCGTCCGATCTAAGATGGACGGCGGAGATGGGGCGGCTGGCTCCTGTCTCCTTCCCCAGCCAGCTGAGGCGGCGGCGCCCGTCCCGCGGCGGAGAACTCGCCGGAGACGAGGGGCGCGGGGGCCCTGCGGGTCCCCGGGGCGACCTGAGTGGCCGGGAAGGTTGGGGAGGGCGCGGGGAACCTTTTGGTGGGGACTAGGTCGGGGCAGGGGCACCGGAGGGGGGCGGTTCGCGGTGGAGCGGCTCGACGGCGGCGCTAAACTACTCCGGCGAGGAATTAAACGCGATAGAGAGCAAGACAAAGGCCAATAGGGGCGGGAGAGGTCCCTTACCTCAAAGCGGCCTCCGGGGACTCCTCGGTGGCGACGGAGACGCGACGGCGGCCCGGGGCGACGGTGGCGGCTGCACGGAGGACGGCGGGTGAGCGCGGGCAGAGCGAAATAGGGAGGGGAAGGGGAAATTGGTGCGCGTTCCGGGTTGCGGACGTCGGGGCGAAGCTCACCGTGGCAATGGACACGGCGGAGCTCCAACGGCGGCCGGGAACCGAGCTCGGAACGGCGGGGTTTACGGCGGCGGCGCTCTGGCGTGCGCACAGCGAGGGAGAGGTGGAAGAGGGGGGGGCGGTTGGTGCGCAAATGAGGGAGGGGGAGATGGCGAGCAAGGCTCGGGGCTCAAGTGGCCGAGGGCGAGGTGGGGCGAGCCCCACGCGCGACGTGGGCGCGGAGACCGCGGCACGCACGGCGGCGGTTACGCGAAGACGGAGAAGCTGACAAGCCGGGCCCGCGGCGCAGAGAGAGAGAAGAAAGCGGGTGCGGGCGCGAGGAAAGCGGGGCTGACGGGCCGGGCCCACGGGCAGAGAGAGCGAGGGAGCGGGCGCACGCGCGGGGAAGCGGCAGCGCCGACAGGTGGGGCCGGGCGAGCAGAGAGAGCGGGAGGCGGGCGCGCGCAAGGCGGGCCGACTGGGCCGAAAGGCCGAGGGGGCGGGGAAAGCGGGCTTCTTTTCCTTTTTCTTTTATTTTGGTATTTGTTTTCTCTTTTCTTTTTATTTTCTCTATTTGATTCAAATTCAAATGAGCCACAAATTCAAATTAGACCTTTTGAGAATTATGCACCAAACAAAAGTGAAATCTAGGGTTCAACATGATGCAACAATTCATACTCCCTTGGAGTTTGAGCTAATAGACTATAATTATAAATAAGATAACCACTTTTCTCCTATAGAAATGAGAGAGAGGAGATTGGGGAAGGATGAGAAAAGGGAAGTAACACCTGAATTTGTGAATACGAGCAAAGAAATTTTATACCCCCCAAATTCAGGGTGTTACAGCTATCCATGATCACCTAACTTTAATTAAACAACAAAATGATCACATAGCTCAACTTAGTGCTAAAATTAATGAGCATGACTTAGAAAATGAAAAATTTAAATTTGCTAGAAGTATGCTCTATAGTGGGAGACGCCCTGGCATTAAGGATGGCATTGGCTTCCAACAGGGAGACAATGTTAAACTTAATGCCCCCAAGAAATTGTCTAACTTTGTTAAGGGCAAGGCTCCCATGGTTCAGGATAATGAGGGCTATATTTTATATCCTGCTGGTTATCCCGAACATAAGATTAGGAGAATTCATTCTAGGAAGTCTCACTCTGGCTCTCATCATGCTTTTATGTATAAGAGTGAGACATCTAGTTCTAGGCAATCCACTCATGTTAAATTCCTAAAAAGAAATCTCCTATTGCATCAAATGAGCCTATTGTTTCATTTAATACTTTTGATGCTTCGTATGTTTTAACTAACAAATCAGGCAAAGTAGTTGCCAAATATGTTGGGGGCAAACACAAGGGGTCAAAGACTTGTGTTTGGGTACCCAAGGTGCTTGTTTCTAATGTCAAAGGACCCAAGACTGTTTGGGTACCTAAGAACAAGGCCTAAACTTGTTTTGTAGGTTTATGCATCCGGGGGCTCAAGTTGGAACATTGATAGCGGGTGCACAAACCACATGACTGGGGAGAAAAGGATGTTCTCCTCCTATGAGAAAAACAATGATCCCCAAAGAGCTATCACATTCGGGGATGGAAATCAAGGTTTGGTCAAAGGACTTGGTAAAATTGCTATATCACCTGACCATTCAATTTCCAATGTTTTTCTTGTAGATTATTTAGACTACAACTTGCTTTCGGTTTCTCAATTATGCAAAATGGGCTACAATTGTCTTTTTACGGATATAGGTGTTACTGTCTTTAGAAGAAGTGATGATTCAATAGCATTAGAGCTAAACTCGATACTTGTTTAATTGCTAAGACTAATATGGGTTGGCTCTGGCATCGCCGACTAGCCCACGTTGGGATGAAGAATCTTCACAAGCTTCTAAAGGGAGAGCACATTTTGGGACTAACCAATGTTCATTTTGAGAAAGGCAGGGTTTGTAGTGCATGTCAGGCAGGGAAGCAAGTTGGTGCTCATCATCCACACAAGAACATCATGACGACCGACAGGCCGCTTGAGCTACTCCACATGGACCTATTCAGCCCGATAGCTTACATAAGCATCGGTGGGAGTAAGTATTGTCTTGTAATTGTTGATGATTATTCTCGCTTCACTTGGGTATTCTTTTTGCAGGATAAATCTCAAACCCAAGAGACCTTAAAGGGATTCTTGAGACGGGCTTAAAATGAGTTTGGATTGAGAATAAAAAAGATAAGAAGCGACAATGGGACGGAGTTCAAGAACTCACAAATAGAAGGCTTTCTTGAGGAAGAGGGCATCAAGCATGAGTTCTCTTCTCCCTACACACCACAACAAAATGGTGTAGTGGAGAGGAAGAATAGAACTCTACTTGACATGGCGAGGACTAGGACTGGGCATAAAACCCGAGCCCGAAGCCCGTTACCCAAAATACCCGAACCCGTACCCGTTTAGCCCGAGACCCGTTACCCGAACAGCTCCAATGGGTAACAAAACTGAATACCCGAAGTAAGTTTGGGCCTAATCGGGTATTCATCTGTGGTACCCGAAGTACCCATTCTACCCGAAATTAGGCAACACGCTAGCCCAGCCCAAACCCAATAGCCGCACAGCACAGCCCAACAGCGGCAACTCGCAACCCTAGCTCGGTAGCTCCCAGCCTCCCACTCCCACGCGCTTCAAGTCTTCCCAGGCGGTCGGCGGCGTCCTTCCCGAGTCCTAGACGGCCAATCCTCCCAGTCCCAGGCGGCGTCCTCACTCCAGGCACAGCCGGCCAGGCGGCATGCGGCTGCACCGCCGCAGTCACACGCGCACCGCGGGCCCGCGGCACCGCGCAGCGCGCAGTCGCGCAAACGCTGACAGCCGTGAGTCAGCCCGTCCGGCAGTCCCAGCCTCTCAGGCAGCGAGTCCTCCCAGTCTCGCACTCCTAGGCAGCAGGGTGATTGCTGGGCGAGCTGCAAAGTACTAAATTGTTTGGCGAGCTGCTGGTTGTTGTTTGACGAGCTGCAAAGTACTAAATTGTTAATTAAATTGTGCCTTTGTAGCTCGCCAAATTGTGAACTAAACTGTAAACTGTGAATGTGCGGGTACCCGAATTTAACCCAAACCCAAACCCGAATTTACGGGTACCCGAATTTGCGGGTACCCGAAATTATGGGTACGAGTACGGGTTCTACTGTTGGAAACCCGAAATATAAAAAACCCGAAAAACCCGACCCGAAATTTCGGGTAAACCCGAACGCCCAGTCCTAGCGAGGACCATGCTTGATGAGTACAAGACTTCGGACTGGTTTTGGGCGGAAGGAATCAACACCGCTTGCTACGCCATCAACCGACTCTACCTTCACCGAATCCTCAAGAAGACATCATATGAACTCCTCACCGGTAAAAAGCCCAATGTTTCATATTTTAGAGTCTTTGGTAGCAAATGTTTTATTCTTGTTAAAAGAGATAGAAAATTTAAATTTTCTCCTAAGGCTGTAGAAGGCTTTTTACTTGGTTATGACTCAAACACAAAGGTATATAGAGTCTTTAACAAGTCCACTAGACTAGTTGAAGTCTCTTGTGACATTGTGTTTGATGAGACTAATGGCTCTCAAGTAGAGCAAGTTGATCTTGATGAGCTAGATGATGAAGAGGCCTCGCGCGTCGCGCTAAGGAACATGTCCATTGGGAATGTGTGCCCCAAGGAACCCGAGGAGCCTCCACATGCACAAGATCAACCATCATCTTCAAATCAAGCATCTCCACCAACTGAAGATGAGGATCAAGCTCAAGATGATGAAAATGAAGATCAAGAAGAGGCACCTCAAGAGGAGGACAATGATCATAGGGGAGATGCCAATGATCAAGACAAGGAAGATGATCAGGTTCCAAGACCGCCACACCCAAGAGTCCACCAAGCGATACAACAAGATCACCTCGTGAACTCCATCCTCGGTGATATTAATAAGGGGGTAACCACTCGATCTCGTGTCGCACATTTTTGTGAGCATTACTCTTTTGTGTCTTCTATTGAGCCATACAGGGTGGAAGACACATTAAGAGATTTAGATTGGGTGTTGGCAATGCAAGAGGAACTCAACAACTTCACGAGGAATGAAGTATGACATCTTGTTCCACGTCCTAATCAAAATGTTGTAGGAACCAATTGGGTCTTCCGCAACAAGCAATATGAGCATGGTGTGGTGACAAGGAACAAAGCCCGACTTGTAGCCAAGGGATATTCACAAGTCGAAGGTTTGGATTTCGGTGAAACCTATGCACCCGTAGCTAGGCTTGAGTCAATTCGTATATTACTTGCCTATGCTACTTACCATGGCTTCAAGCTTTATCAAATGGACGTGAAAAGTGCCTTCCTCAATGGACCGATCAAGGAAGAGGTCTATGTTGAGCAACCTCCCGACTTTGAAGATACTGAGTACCCTAACCATGTGTATAAACTCTCTAAGGCGCTTTATGGACTCAAGCAAGCCCCAAGAGCATGGTATGAATGCCTAAGAGATTTCCTTATCACTAATGGCTTCAAAGTCGATAAAGTCGATCCTACACTCTTTACTAAAACCATTGCAAATGATTTGTTTGTATGCCAAATTTATGTTGATGATATCATATTTGGGTCAACTAACAAATCTACATGTGAAGAGTTTAGTAGGATCATGATTCAAAAATTCGAGATGTCAATGATGGGGGAGTTGAAGTATTTCTTAGGATTTCAAGTGAAGCAACTCCAAGAAGACACCTTCCTCAGCCAAACCAAGTATATTCAAGACATACTCACCAAGTTTGGAATGAAGGATGCCAAGCCCATCAAGACACCCATGGGAACCAATGTGCATCTCGACCTCGACACGAGAGGTAAATCCGTAGATCAAAAGGTATACCGGCCGATGATAGGATCTTTACTCTATTTATGTGCATCTCGACCGAATATTATGCTTTCCGTATGCATGTGTGCAAGATTCCAAGCCGATCCTAAAGAAGTCCACCTTAGGGCCGTGAAAAGAATCTTGAGATATTTAGTTCATACACCTAAGTTTGGTCTTTGGTACCCCAAGGGATCCACTTTTGATTTAATAGGTTATTCAAATGCTGATTGGGCTAGGTGTAAAATTGATAGAAAGAGCACATCAGGGACTTGTCAGTTCTTAGGAAGACCCCTGGTGTCTTGGGCTTCAAAGAAACAAAATTCAGTAGCTCTTTCTACCGCCGAAGCTGAGTACATTGCCGCAGGCCATTGTTGCGCGCAATTGCTTTGGATGAGGCAAACCCTTAGGGATTATGGTTACAAATTAACCAAAGTCCCTCTCCTATGTGATAATGAGAGTGCAATCCGCATGACGGATAATCCCGTTGAGCACAGCCGCACTAAGCACATAGCCATTCAGTATCACTTTTTGAGGGATCACCAACAAAGGGGGGATATCGAGATTGCTTATGTTAGCACCAAAGAACAATTAGCCGATATCTTTACCAAACCACTAGATGAGGAAACCTTTACCAAACTTACGAATGAACTAAACATTCTTGATTCTCGGAATTTTGATTGATACTTTGCACACATAGCTCATCTCTATACCTTTGATCATATCTCTTTCATGTGCTATGACTAATGTGTTTTCAAGAAAATTGTTATGCTAAGTCATAGATTGAAAGGGAAATGGAGTTTTCGGCGAAGACAAGGCTTCCACTCCACTCTATCGGTATTACTTACCCTTCGCTGTCACTCCGCATCGCTCTCCACTTTGGTATAATCTTCACTCATAATCATTACTCATACCATTGGGGAGAAAGTAAAAAGGGCTCTAAAGACTCCGTTTTTGGTGATTAATGCCAAAGGGGGAGAGAGTATTAGCCCAAAGCAAAAGGACCGCACCACCATGCCAATTTCAAAAAATTTCGAAACAAGTTTAAGTTTTTAAATGTTATTCAATTGGTATCTTTGAAATAAGTATTCCTCTAAGAAATTCTATCTCAATTGGTATCTATTTTTTTAAGGAGGAGTTTTTCAAAATTTGGTATCTAAAATATTTGACATTCTTTCAATTTGAAAAACCCTCTTGAACACTAAGAGGAGAATTTCATCTAAGGGGAGTTTTGTTTAGTCAAAGGAAAAGCATTTGAAACAGGGGGAGAAAATTTCAAATCTTGAAAATGCTTCTTGAAATCTTATTCATATACCTTTGACAATTTGCAAAAAAGAATTTGAAAAAGAATTTCCAAAAACATTTGCAAAAACAAAACAAGTGGTGCAAGCGTGGTCCAAAATGTTAAAAGAAAGAAAGCAATCCATGCATATCTTATGAAAGTATAAATTGGTTTAATTCCAAGCAACCTTTGCACTTACCTTATGCAAACTAGTTCAATTCTGCACTTATATATTTGCTTTGGTTTGTGTTGGCATCAATCACCAAAAAGGGGGAGATTGAAAGGAAAATTGGGTCAAACCTTTTCCTAAATGATTTTGGTGGTTAAATTGCCCAACACAAATAATTGGACTAACTAGTTTGCTCTAGATTATAAGTTATACAGGTGCCAAAGGTTCAACACAAACCAATAAAAAGTCCAAGATAGGGTTCAAAAAGAAAGGAGAAAAAGAAACCGAAGAGCACCCTGGTCTGGCGCACCGGACAGTGTCCGGTGCACCAGGGACATCAACTCTGAACTGCTCAGCTTCGGGTTTTTGGAGAGCCACTCCGCTATAATTCACCGGACTGTCCGGTGTAGCACCGGACTGTCCGGTGTGCCATGCGGAGCAACAGCTACTGCGCCAACGGTCGTCTGCAAAAGTGAACAGTGAACGCTACAGTTCGCGGACAGTTCGCGCAGAGTCAGAGCAGGCGCCAGAAGGCGCACCAGACAGTGAACAGTGACTGTCCGGTGCACCACCGGACTGTCCGGTGGTCCCAGCTGTCAGAGCTCCAACGGTCGAACCCTAACGGTTGGGTGACGTGGCTGGCGCACCGGACAGTGTTCGGTGGCGCACCGGACTGTCTGGTGCGCCCATCGACAGACAGCCTCCCCAACGACCATTTTGGTGGTTGGGGCTATAAATACCCCCCTAACCACCACACTTCAAGGCATCCAAGTTTTCAGCTATTGCATTCAATACAAGAGCTCTAGACTTCACTCCAAGACACAAACAAGAGATCAAATCCTCTCCCAAGTCTGAAATCACTCCAAACAATTAGTGACTAGTGAGAGAGATATTTGTGTTCATTTGAGTTCTTGTCGCTTGGATCACTTTTCTTCTTTCTCCATTCTTGTTTTCAAGCAACTTGTAATCAAGTAAGAGACACCAAGTTGTGGTGGTCCTTGTAAGGGGTATAAGTGACCCGTTGATTAAGGATAAAAGCTCACTGGTCTAGGTGACCGTTTGAGAGAGGGAAAGGGTTGAAAGAGACCCGATCTTTGTGACCACCTCAACGGGGAGTAGGTTTGCAAAAACCGAACCTTGGTAAAACAAATCACCGTGTCATCCACTGTCATTTGCTTGTGATTTGTTTTTACCCTCTCTTTCAGACTCGACTTTAGTTCTTACACTAACCCCGGCTTGTAGTTATGCTTAAAGTTTGTAAATTTTAGATTTGCCTTTTCACCCCCCCTCTAGGCGACTTTCAAAGGGGTGCGACAGGAGTCCTCATGAAGTGCATTTCCTCGGTCACTGGGAAGCAACTATTAGATGAGGTCCACGCCGGATAGTGTGGAATACACGCAGCATCCAGGACTCTGGTTGGGAAAGTCTTCAGGTCTAGTTTCTATTGGCCAACAACAAAGAGTGATGCAGCCGAGTTAGTCCAAAGATGTGAAGCTTGCCAATTCTTGTCAAAGCAACAACACTTACCGGCACAGCAACTACAGACCATACCCGTAACATGGCCATTTGCGTGTTGGGAACTGGAGATGATTGGACCCTTCAAGAAAGCTCAGAGAGGCTATACTCACGTGCTAGTCGCCATCGATAAATTCACCAAATGGATAGTACAAACCCATTGCTTCTCTAACTTCAGCCAAGGCAGTGGAATTCATACAAGACATAATATTCAGGTTTGGGATACCAAATAGCATCATAACTCACCTGGGATCCAACTTCACTAGCTCTGAATTCTTTGATTTCTGCGAACAACGGAGCATCCAGATCAAGTATGCATCAGTAGCACACCCAAGAGCTAATGGCCAGGTGGAAAGAGCTAATGGTATGATACTGGAAGCACTCAGGAAGAAAGTTTTCAACAAGAATGAAAAGTTCGCAAGAAAGTGGATTAGAGAGTTACCTTATGTGGTTTGGAGCTTAAGAACTCAACCCAGTCGAGCTCTGCATGGAAATACCCTCTTCTTCATGGTCTATGGTTCTGAGGCAGTACTACCTGCCGACCTCAGGTTTGGAGCACCAAGGCTGGTATTCGAAAGCATAGCTGAAGCAGAAGCTACCAGGCTAGAGGATATTGATGTGCTGGAGGAAGAGCGATTAAACACAATAATCCAGTTAGCTAGATACCAGCAGACCTTGAGGCGCTATCATGATAAGGCTATACTACATCGATCCTTTGTAGTGGGAGATTTGGTCCTTCGCCGAATTCTAACGGGGGAAGGATGGCACAAGTTGTCACCACTATGGGAAGGGCCATTCATTGTGTCGGAGGTCACTCGGCCAGGATCATATCGGCTTACTCAAATGGATGGTACGGAAGTGGGGAACTCATGGAACATAGAGCATCTTAGAAAGTTTTACCCTTAGCAAGACCTCAAAAGCTATCGGATCAACGTTGTACTCTGTAATTGGAAAATACGCCATCAATAAAAAATTTCATTCTCAAAGGCATTCAAACTGTCAGTTATCAATTGACTTCGATTCAATCAGACTTGGAATCAACACACTTACTCGAATTAGGGTGACCACTATACCCTACTAACGGAGCAATCGGCTTAAGTCGGTGATGACTTAAGACGGTGCAACATGCTCGCGCTTACTCAACTTAGGGTGACCACTATACCCTACTGACAGAACAATCGGCTTAAGTCGACGACGACTTAAAACGGTGCGACATGCTCACGCCTTCTCATCTTAGGACGACCACTATGCCCTACCAGCCAAGCGATGGACATAAGTCAAGAAAAAACTCCAAAACCAGCACGCCACACTTACTTCTACAACTGTTCGGGATGACTGTTATATCCTGACAACAGAAACAAAATATTATAGCTGTCAACACCAGGGACACATTCTAGTGCCCTGTCCACCGAATATTCGAACACAATGATCACACGCACATAGAATTCACAAGTACAGTCAGTGTCTCTTAGAACGTCGCTACATCAGAACGTCTCTATTTGGTAATATCTTTCGCAGGTGCAATCGAGGAAGAAGGTCGGCTCGAGGCACCAGGCGCAGCCTTAACGTCGGCAACAATGTCATCAGGAACAACTACGCCGGGCCTCCTCATCAAGATCTACCCCGCGCGAATGGCTTTGTTCATAGCCTTGTCGCGCTGAGCCTTCAGAATGGAGCAGTTGTCCTCTGAGATTTTGGTAGCTAGTCGAGCGGCCTCTAGCTCCTAGGCGGCTAACTTCTTGGAGGCACACAGATCTTTGACGATGGAATCCTTGCTTGACACCAACTGTCTAAGCCGCAGGACCTCATCTTAGGACACTTGTAGCTCGCGACAATGATGATCCAGATCTGACATAGTAAAGCGATGGATCCTCTCCAAGATGGTTAAGGAATTGCTGGCATCACGATACAACCTATCCAGATTATCACGAGAAGCTGCAAGTGCTCGTTTCTCCTCCTACATACAAGAATCAACTTTTAGCATCCAGTAAACAGTAAGCACGACAGAGCCAATTAAGGAAGTTTACCTCGTGTGCTGCCCTCTTGGAGTTAAGCTGAGCATTGAGAGAAAAATTCAAAGAATGTGCATCGTCCAGAGAAGCAGAAACCAGAAACAGGTTGGCCTGACCTTGAGAATACTTCTCCTCAAGATCAGAGTACCGTTGGGTTGAGTCGGCTTGAAGTTGAAGATGTTTTTCCTCAAGCTCAGAGCACCACCGAGCCATATCTGACAAGGCAATCGAAGAAAGATACACGGTTAAAAACAAGTTGATCAATTTGCCAAGGAAGAAACGAAGTTACTAACCAGCGTTTGATGCCTTCAAGTCAGCTATCTGTTTCTGAAGCACCAATGGGTTCCATTGCATCAGAGATAGAGCCCCTTCTGGGATAGTGGCACCATGCGACCTCAACTGAGCAGACATTCCGTCAACCAAAGCCTGCGATCAAAGACAAATGAGTATAGGAAAGATAATTTACCAGGAGGAACGACAGAACACAAGAGCTGAGTTACCTGAAGATTGGAGAGGAATGATGGTAACCCCAAGTCAGGAGGAGCCGCGTGCCTGCGTCATAGCTCGACGAAGGAAGATCAACCGGAACAATTTGAAGAACGTTGTCGAGGGTTGGCTCAGCCCCGACAGCGGATGTCAGACTTCTTGCATCTGGCTCGCCGACCTCCAAGGCGACTTGTTCGCTCGAGTCCAAAGAAGCATGCATCACCATCACCCCATCAGATCGTGGTGGAGACGATCCAACATGGACATCCATGGAGGTGTAGGAAGGAGAGCTCACTTGAACACTCTCAGAAGCTGGGTTGCAGCTCGCGCCACCCACCAGAGCCGGATGACTACCGACAACACCCTCAGGGGCTGGGTTGCAGCTCGCGCTACCCACCAAAGCCGGATCACTACCGGTGACACCCTCGGGGGCTGGGTAAATGCCGGCACCACCCTCGAGGGCTGGGTTTTCTGCAACAGCCATCTCTAAGGCTGAAGGATCCTCAACACCTCCATGTGAGTCGGGCAATCTTGACCAACGTCTTGACATCGAAGACTACCTTCCAAAGTCGATGATGCACGAGACACTGCTCGGGATACCTCTAATCCCATGTCTGGAATTTCAGAACAAACAACCATCATGTCATCAGTAGTCGGCTCCGATAGCATATCCTCAGGGACGACATCATCAAGGGCCTGATCAAAGTCCGTTATGGATAGTTCTTGAAGGCTGACAAGAACAGACAGAGCTGGAGAAGGAATATCACTATCCCCCCAACTACCTCTGTAATGCCGGCTATTCTTACGAATCAGCGGGACTTCTTCTTCCTCTTCTTCGTCCTCATCAAAAATACGGACAACAGCCGGCGCACGGTCACACGCATCGGGATCAACTTCGGCATGGTCACACCCATTGGGATCAACTTCGGCATGGTTACAACCATTGGGATCAACTTCTGTACGGTCACACCCATTGGGGTCAGCTTCTGCACGGTCACACCCATTGGGGTCAGCTTCTACACGGTCACGCCCATTGGGATCAGCTTCAACACGGTTACACCCATTGGGATCAACTTCAACATGGACGCCACCATTGGGATTAACCTCAGAAAGGACCTCTGCTGGCACTACATCACAAACATGAGCAGAAGGACTGGCATCCTGGTCCAAGCATGACAGTCGCCGAAGCCGCCTCTTCTTCTTCTTTTCCTCAACAGGCATAGTCGGACGACTAACTTGGCGAGTACGCTTTGGGCGGGTACCCTCAGGCTTTCGGGTCTCCACTGTTTTGTTAAGCTCTTGCCCAACCGTGATAGCCATCGGTTCAGCATGGGTCGAGTCAGAAGATTCTCCAGCCAACATACTGAGTACATCATCTATTTCTGCATCATCCGGACTTGCTGGCATCTCAAAGTGAACCTGTCTCTCATCATTGGGAAGATCACAAAGGGGAGCAACCAGAGCTTCAATGTCCTCGGGAGAGGGTCGCACTCTAAGACCCAGACCACCATCACTAGTAGGAGGGTTGGACACAAAATTGAAAAATGACCTATGAGGTGGTAGATTCCAAGCAGAATAGGCAACATGAGCACCAATATTTGATATCTTGCCCCTCAGGATCATGTCTAGTCGGCTCACTAGATCTTCAGTACAAATTTTCTTGTTGGTGACCCGGGTAGAGTCAGTAATACCACTGTACAAGTAAGCTGGATGCGCCTTGTCTTTCAAAGGCTAAATATTCTTGAAAACAAAGTCAGCAACCACAACCTCGGCAGTCAGACCTCTCTCCTTCAGCAGACAGATCTCAGCAAGCAAAACTCTGGCCTCTGTTACCTCCAAGGAAGTTGGAGACTCAGCCCAGCTTGGAGTGCGTACATCTGGCTGTCTCCCCGACGAGGGGGAGGGACTTGCAGTGGTTTTCCACAATAAACCACTCAAGGCGCCACCCTTTAATGCTATCCTTGAGAGGAATGTCGAGGTATTCTATCTTCCTCCTGCGGCGCATCTCCAAACTTGCACCACCAACGAGCTGGTGCTGCGCCCCAGCCATCCTAGGCCGACAGTGATACAAATACTTCCATAGTCCAAAATGAGGAAGAATTCTGAGACAGGCCTCACACAGATGCACAAAGATAGAAATTTGCAAGATGGAATTGGGATTCAAATAGGTCAGGTTTAGATTGTAAAAATCAAGGAGACCGCAGAAGAAGGGAGAAACGGGAAGAGAAAGGTCGCGGATGAGAAAAGGAACGTAGACGACGGACTCATGGGTATCTTCTGTCGGAACAGTGACCCCACGACAAATCCGCCAAGAGCAGAGCTGTTTTGGAGGAAGAACTCCAACATCAACAAGGTGGAGGAGATCTGACTCTGAGACAACAGACATGTGGTTACCTGCGAACAGTAACTGGCTGTTGGGATCGATGAAAGGAATGACTGCCGCAACAGAACTCTGATTCTTCCGCTTGGGCGCCATCGCAATCTCGCCTGCGGATCGAACAAAGGCGAAATCTTAGGGAAACAGAGGAGTGGTTCAAGGCGGAAATGTGAAGTTAGGGCTCAGAACTCAAAAGCGCACGTCGACATGAGTATAAATGGGGTTTTCCCGGGTTGGGCACCATTTCTAAAAAGTGCCAAGTCATCACTCGGGAAAACGAGACTCCCAACACAACTCAGCTGTTACCTCTAAAACGCCGGCAACATCAAGCACCATTCGGCCGTTACCTCTAAAACACCGACAGTGTCAGCCATAACTCGGCTGTTATCTCTAAAACGCCGACGGGGTCAAGCATAACTCGGGTGTTACCTCTAAAACGCCGGCAACATCAAGCACCATTCGACCGTTACCTCTAAAACGCCGACAGTGTCAGCCATAACTCGGCTGTTATCTCTAAAACGCCGATGGGGTCAAGCATAACTCGGCAGTTACCTCTAAAACGCCAACAACATCAAGCACACCGACAGTGTCTGTCATAACTCGACCGTTATCTCTAAAACGTCGGCGGAACCAAACACGACTCAGCAGTTACCATTTATTACTTGGTAATTATTTCTAATAACGTCAGCAGCGTCAGGCGCGAAGACAAACTATCAATCGACTATAAAGAAAGAACGGCGGGAAAGCGAGAGGTTGCCCGGAATAAGCTGAAGTTTTCTTTGATACGTAGAGGAGGGAAGTTTTTCACAAACCTAAAGACCAACTCATTATGAGTCAGCCTTTCTCCCGTTTTCACTACATTACATTACTACATTACTCACACTACACTATACTACTAACTACTACTACATTATTCTGCTACTACTACTACTAATTATCCATACTAATATTTAAACCAGTGGCGCTTTGCCACTGGTCTTGCTGCTGCCGCCGCTGTCCTTGCCGTTGTCGTCGCCCTTGTCGCTGCTACCTCCGTCGCCCTTGCCGTCGTCGTCGCCGTCATCGCCGCTGTCGCCGCAGTCGCCCTCGTCATCGCTGTCACCGCCGCTCTCCTCCTCGGATGAGTCGGAGGAGTTCTCCTCGTCCGAGGAGACCTCCGACTCATCCGAGCCCTCGAGCCCGGAGCGCTCGACGGCCCGGATGTACGTCCACACCTCGGCGGCGATCCCCCGGGAATCGTCCGAGTCATCGGACGACACCGAGGAAGAGGTGTAGACTGACGCCCCCTCGGACTCAAAGGAAAACTACTCCTCCGAGTACTCGGAGTCACCAAAGTCCTCCGAGGGGGGACTTGGCTCGCGCTTCTACTTATCGTCGGAGTGCTGCGACGAACCTCCACCCATCTTGTTCTTGCCCATGGTCGGTTGGAAGAGAAGAGAAAAGTGGGAAAATAAGCAACAGACGATCAGAAGATGTGTGAAGACACCAGTGAGGCAGATAGTCTATTTATAGAGGCCGGAAGCAACCGCTCATCTCCTACCACGGTCACCGAACAGTCGCAAGTATTCAATAAGCAATTCAAATCGTCTGGAAGCAAGTCAGGCATCAGACGCCGTTTCACGTAACATGACACCATTTGGACTAAGGTCAACTGCTTGGACGATATGATTACACCCCGCGGTCATGTCAAGTTACTACTCAAGGACAGTTTGCTAAATGCTCAGCGTACCAAGCCGTCCCTCGGTCACACCCATTGGGGGGGACGTCCAGGAATTTTCAATAGATTTTCCCAAGCAGTCACATCCATACAATATACGCAATGAATGTATCAAGACAGAAGAAAGATATCGATGGAAATCAGATGAAAGCCAAATATAGCTGCTGAAGTACAAGTCTAATCAACAGAAGCATTGAAGCACAAAGCGAAATGAAGACCAGCCAAGAGCCATCTACCAGACGTCCAATCTGTCGCCGATCAAATAAATTTCAAACCTAACAGGACATGGGCAGATCACGCTCCTGGTTTCTAAAGCATGAAATGAAGACAACATGCTGATCTCTAAAGCATAAGCTGATGATATAATGTTGAGTTCTAAGGCATGAGATGAAGATAAAATGATGACTTCTAAAAGCATGAGATGAAGACCTTTGAGTGGATTATTTTTAGTAATCCACTCAAAGTTCGGGGGCTACACCCATTGGGTGCACCTTCATCGTTAATCCCAAAAGACAGAATGTTGATCTCTAAAGCATGAACCGACGATAAAATGTTGATTTCTAAAGCATGAACCGATGATAAAATGCTGGTTTCTAAGGCATGAGATGAAGATAAAACAATGATCTCTAAAAAGCATGAGATGAAGACCTTTGAGTGGATTATTTTCAGTAATCCACTCAAAGCTCGAGGGCTACACCCATTGGGTGCACCTCCGGTGCACCCAATTAATCTTCAACCCCAAAGGACAGAATGCTGATCTCCAAAGCATAAGCCAGTAACAGAGCACCGATTTCTGAAGTATAAGGCGAAGACCGTTGAATGTGCCAAAGGAGGATAACAGAAGATTGTTTTTACTGAATTGTTAAGAGTTCAGAAGCAACGATTCGACAGGTGTATTCTTCAAAGCATCCATTACCGAAATCACAAAACCGCAAGCTGGACCTAGAATCTTTGGGCCGATTATTTCAAAATCAATCCAAAGATTGGGGGCTTGTGGGGGACAGATATCCTTCGGGTCCATAGAAGGCTAGAAGGCCTCGCGAAAGTCTTTGAGCCCATTATTTCGCAAGGTCATCCCTTCGTGGGCCAGGGGAGGAACTGCTGATGGAATGGATCGACGCAAGATCGGATAGACTCGGGCCTAGACGGCTCATTGGATTTAAGCATTATCCGTAGCATTGACCCAATTCTCCCGCGCAACGCCCTCAGACGTCGGAACTAAATGAGGATAAGTCGGCAGGATTATAGGAAGATAAGTTCAGTCGGTTCACTATTACTTAGGTGTACGTTGTTATCATACCCGCATGTAACGCCCCACGGTCGAGTATATAAGGCCTAGGGGGCACCCCTTCAAAAGACAGGTCATTCATCAGCCATCTACTCCATTTTCTAGCATCCTCTATACTAGAGAATCCCCTGTAACCCACCACATAAAGATGCACACCAGGAAGTAGGGTGTTACGCCTCTCTAAACGGCCCGAACCTGTAGAAAACTGTCTATCGTCTCTCGTGCGCTTAGCACGAACCATCGAGCTACAGTCGGCAACACCGTCCTACCCAAAAGCACCTCGAGGGGTAACCCCGGGTGCGCGGTCGGGTCCCAAACACCGACAGATCCCTTAAAGCGACAGATTGTTTCTGGGGAGACTAAAAACCACTCATTTAGAGCAACTCCAAAATGATGTTAAAAATTTTAATCAAAAAACTGATTATTAAGAGTAGGCTAAAAAGTTTTAAGAGTGAATCATGATGGGTACTCCAACAGTTCCTCTAAATGTGACATGTGGCGCAATCTATACAGTCATCGGAAGGCTGTGGATGATCCGATACGTTGAGGAATGAATTGAGGAGGGATGGAACACACCAAAATATGAGGGAGATAAGGCTGTGGATGCGGGACGTGAATTTTTTGGGAACAATGAGAGAGCTGTTGGAGTAAGAAAAACCACTATTCTTGACTAATATCTGTTTTTGAGTTAGTTTACATATTTTTTGGAGTTGCTCTTATTACAACAAATGAGAGAGTTTTAAGATCTATGAAAAAGTTGGACGTTTTAGGGAAACTGGTGGAAACATGTTTTTATGTTTTCAAAAAAAACTGGATTTATGAGAGACTTCAGGAAAGCTGACGGAGATGCTCTAACAGATTTTGAGTTGCATGCCCTTAGGGGGGAAAACACTAGAGTGCTGTAGGTCTAAGGTCTTGGTTGTCTTTGGCGTATATTTTGGTGCACTGTTTACAACAATCACGAGTACAGATTTTGAGGTGCATGCCCTTAGAGAGAGGGGGGATAGTGTATGTAGTGTTCAGTAGAATATGGCTGAGTGCAAACACCCCTACAAAATTAAAGCAGAATGTATACATGTTTTTCTTTTTATGAAGGGAAATTTGGATCCATACCATTAAAAGATCACCACTTTGGATCCATACCATTACTATCTCACTTACATGTGGGTCCACATGAGTCAATGACATGTGGGGTTCATGGTATATATCTAAAGTTTGGATCTTTTAATGGTATAGATCCAATTGTTCCTTTTATGAAACAGAGTAAATACGCAAGTGCATTCATCCGAATGTGATACACAAGAATAATTCGGGTGTCAGCGACTCAGCGTTACGTTGAGCCGACAGACCGTATAGTTACAAACGTAACTTTTGAATTTTTGTTGGCACATCATCTATCGTCCAAGAAATAACAACGCTTCTTCTCAACAATAAATTTAATGGTCGTTTGGATCTATTCATTTTTTAAAAATTGAAATTTACTTAATATCGGTACCCAAAATCAGGGTACCCTCTCCTACAACATGAAGACTCCGCACCAATGTGACGTCCCTTAGCCACACGGAGGACCGCGCCTGACCCCACCGGATGGACAGGCCAAAGGGCGCCACGTGGCAGGGAAAGACACCACACCCCAGTGAGGCCGGACCCCCGCGGAAGGATACCGGACCCCTATGTACGTACAAGTCCGGAACCCCCGGATGAGTCCGAACTCCAGCAGGGTCCCGGAACGAGAAGTACCCTAGTGTGAGCAGGAGTCCAGCGCTGACACGTGTGCGGGCCTTGCCCTCCGCTTCCCGCTTAGGCGGAAACCCGCTGCTTGTGGCCCATGACATAAGCTATCGGGCCGAGCCTGACGAGAAGTCGTGCAGACCCTGCATTTATTGAGGAAAAGACGCACCACCTGCCACTGCGCTGACGGGCGACGTGCCCTCTCAGCATTAAATGTGTCCCGCCCCATCCGCTGGCAGGCGGCGTCATGGTCATCCAGCAGGCGGCACGCCTGCTGGGTCTGCTGGCAAACAGTGCGCCCGTGCTAGGCGACACCCTATACTCGTCTTCTCTTCCGCAGGAAGCTTCCCCTGCACGCCAAGGATACGCAGACCTCGAGCGACAGGGCACAAGAAGATTGTCTCGGCAACAGACATTAGAGGATCCAAGCACTATATTCTTTGTCCCTGGGCCCGCATGTCGGGGCCCAGTCCCTTTGTGCATGCCCCCCTTCAGCTATAAAAGGAGAGGCATGCGACGTTACACACACGCAATCTTAGACTCGCTAAGCTCATACAAGGTCTTGAGCAATACAACTCACAGTGGAGTAGGGTATTACGCTCCGGCGGCCCGAACCACTCTAAACCCTCGTGTGCTCCCGTGTGTTGATCCACCAGTCTCGTAGCAAGCAAAACGCTTAAGCACCTCCTCTCTTCAGGATTTAGGGCGGGTGCAATCTGCCACCCGGCCGAGAAGATTTCCTCTCCGACACTTAATATAATAGTTTATTTAGGGGTGTTTGGGATGACTTCAGGTTCCAAATCTAGTGTTGAGTTATAGTTTATTTAAGTTTTAAAAATATTTTTAATCCAAATAATAAATATAATGGTTTATCTAAATGTATTTTAAAAGAATACAACTCCAGCTTAATGACCTGCTTCACCAACTGCACCAATTTTCCAAGAGCTGAAGCTATCCCAAACAGAGCCTTACCTTGGAATTTGGTATTTTCACCACTTTCCAAATTTTAAGGACAAAAAATAATTTTTATGTATCAGTAGAATATATTTCTACTTTGCAACTTATAAGATATTCTTTGGCTCACTACTCTATAGTAAAAATGTAGCACATGAATATCTCTCGCATATTGCTAATAATAATATACAAATACATTTTACATAAAATCATATTAGCTTTATTGATATTTGCCTGAATTATTATCATTAAATCGGAATTCAATTCAAAGGATCTGAACGGCGAAAACTTGAATATCCATATTAAGAGTGTAGAGGATAAACAAACAAGGCCTAAGACAACTCTAAACGAAGCTCTAAATTAACCCTCAAATTAATATTAGAGAAGTAATCATTTTTTTCGCTCCAACAGGTTTCTCTTTCTTTCCTAAAAGCTTCGCATCCCTCATCTCGTATGTGGCCTCCATTTCCTCATATTTGTGCGTGACAATTCCTTCCCCAATATTTGGACGCCATCACACAATCTGGCGGGATTCTCGCGCTCTCGGCGCTTCCCACGCTCCGTATCGCCGTGTATACTGAATAGGCATCGGCGGCAAAGCCTGCAGGGTGCCTGCCTGTGTTGTTTGTGGCCGAGGGTGGCTGCTGCCTGCAGGCACGCAATTCCTTGCTTTGTTGTTTGTGGTTGCTACTCTGAACATTGTTCAATCCGTTAGACTGAAAACAGAGCAACCTTTTCAATTTGGTCCAGTTTGCAGGTTTTTAGCCTTTGTCTTTGTTTGAAGAAACTGTTGGAGTATATACCATATTTTACCTCTAAATTTTTTTAACCTACCCCAATAACCATTTTTAGAGGATTTTTTTAGCATCCTTTTAGAGTTGCACTAAGTCTACACAAATGGACATGTTCCAATAAAAAACATAGCTAACCAATTGCATGCATGTTATGTATGTCCCGACAGAAATGCGATTCCAGGTATGGTTTAAATCAATTGTCGTAAAGCAGACTAGATTGATAGAAAATATTGTCAATATTCATGACTTCAATTAAACGAATTATAAACATATGTTTTATGACGAATTTTATTATACATATTTAGCATGATAATGTTTTGTACTTTATCCGTGCTAGAGGTAAGTCAGATATTATACTTAGATCATGTGATAAATCTCTAGAATAAATTGTTAGCCAGTTAATAAGTTGTTAGCTGAATTAGATGACTAACTATTAGTTGGTAGTATTTTAGACCTGAAGTTAATATATTGTTCTGATAAGCTAAATATCTTTGTTGTCTATGTCTCTTTTTTTGATAAGCTAATAAGTAGAAACAGACAGGGCAGTTTAGTTATCAACCAACCACAAGGTGGTTTTAGCTGGTTGAGACAGCTACAACTACAACTACAACTAATGGCTTTTAGAGTATAGCTAACAATCAGCCCGCCGATGGGCAAGTGTGAGTGGTGCTTGTGCACAGGGTCTCCAAAATCAATGGGATCACATTTTTTGCTTTGGCCCATTAACAAATACTAAGTAGACGTCAAGACCACCACTGTTTTTGCCTGTTCATCCGTCTCACGTCGCGCTGATTAGATTAGAACACAATTACACTGAACCATCGTTGTTTGGGGTTGACGTTTTTCTCTAGAACATGAAGTCAACAATGCGTTTACTCTTTTAACATTAGTATTTGATATAAAACAATACATATTTAAGTTATTTAATGAGTGAAAACACATCTTAGTTATATTATACATATAAATTTTCATATATCTTTAGGTCCTGTCATATAGTTTGCTCCGAAGCACCATATTCCTAGAGACGACCCTGCTAACAATTAGTTGGTTCAATAGATGACCTGCTCTAAAACTCCCAACTGATTTTAGCTATTAATTATTAGTTTTAGAGATTTGGAACTTTGCCTTATTTAACATATCGATCAGCACCTGCTTCTCAGTTTCTTCCGGGAAAAAAATTACCTATTAAAGTACCCAAAATGAAAGTAGCACACAACGCCTATAGCATGACTAATTACGAACAGAACCTAGACGGCGATGTCTGTGGTCAGTCAAACTATGCGTCTTCCAAGCACATGTTTGGCACGGTGAACAATACTCGTCGCTCGCGAAGAGACGGTCGATCTACGGACATGTTTGGTTCTATGCCTAGGACACCACAGCCTAACATTAGGTATGCCACACAGACTTGTAGATGTTTGGTTTATTCCTAATGTTAGGCTGCCACACTTTATTTGGCGCACTTCTATTCTTGCCACATAACTTTTCGCAGCACTTGTGGTTGCCGATTCGGCCGCCACAAACTTGAGACCCGCCACACTTCTCTAGGGCGCCAGCGCCGGCCCTAGCACCTCCACTGCAACTCCCTTGATACTTGGACCACCGGATCTGATGCTGGCTGTCGACTGCCATTAGAAGGTGAGCTCGTTCCCAATCTGCATGATGCGCCTCCTCGCCTGTGTTTCGTCCTTCAGTTCACCTATTGCGGGCTCGCCTGGTCGGTGGTTGCCGGCGCTAGCATCAGACTGCGTGCCGAATCAGCTCAGCAGAGGGATCGAGCGTCGTAGTGCCTTCTTGTCGTAGTTGTCTTCTGACGCCTTGTCCTAGATCTGGCCGGTTGCCATGGACGTGTTTGTAGAATGCTGGAATAGGGACAGAGAGCAGTTGCAGCTTGTCCCCAGTCTTTCTCAGATCAGGGGCTTAGGTAGTCCGGCCACATATCAGTATTTGGCATTTGATAAATCGAGTACTATTTCATATTTGCTTTTATTTCAATTGCTGCAGCTAGACAACATGATTTTTACCTTGCTGCAATAGATTTCTAGTTAGAGTATAGCATATTCAGTAGGAGACCATCATTAATATTTTCTTCATCTTTTTCAAGGACTTGTTGCAAGCTGAGGGCACCAGGAGACCCTTGTTTGCTACTGCTCAAGGTACGTGAGCACAAACAGTTAGATTGCATTTTTCTAGATTGGTTCAAACAATTCCTAAATCCATTAATCTGTCGAGTGTGTAAAGAAAATGGAGCCCGAACCATTTGGCTAATTGAGTTTTCGTGTTTGATGAACAACACAATCCGTGAACTAATAAGTTATCTAGTGTTTATGTTTGTAGTTCACAGGATGCGTTGAGGATTGGACCAAGGAAATGAGGATGCAACACCTCAAAAGAAGTCATAAAAAGATGCATAGAAGTCCAAGACTCAAGAACAAAAGAAGCCCAAAGAAATCAGCGAAGAAACCTGAGAAGAGGGCTGTCAGCCAGCGACTGGTGACGCACCGGACAGTGCATAGTACCTGTCCGGTGTGCACCGGACTGTCCGGTGGGACAACCGGACAGTCTGCGCAGAGAGGCCGAAGTCAGGCGCTCTCGGGCTGTAGCACCGGACTGTCCGGTGTGCGGCAACGGTCAGATCCAACGGTGGACTGCTACAGCTGCCAACGGTCGGCTGACGTGGCGTGCACCGGACACTCCACAGTAGCTGTCCGGTGGTGCACCGGACTGTCCGGTGCACCCGACGACAGAAAGTTGCTGCTTTCTGTCCAACGGCTAGTTTGGGGTGTGGAGGCTAATACCACCCCAACCGGCCATTCTCTAGTGTGGGAGCCCAAGCAACATACCAAGACACATAGTGCATATTTCCAAGAGTTCAAACACCCAAGTGCTTAATAGAATCACTCGGTGATTAGTGTAGGTGCTTTTGCGAAGTGCTTAGGCTAGTTAGACCGCTCTAGCGCTTGCTATAGGTGAACCCTAGATTGTTGAGTGAGTTTAGACAAACCTCACAACCCCTCGGCTCTTGCGTGAGCCGTAGTAATTGTACCGAGTGGGGCGAGAGTCTTGCGAGACCGTGACAACCGCGTTTGTGTCACGGCCGCCACCGTGTACCGGAGGGAACGAGGCCCGCGGCGTTTCGGCCGGAAGCTCGTTAGTGGAGACGGCGGGGAGCGTCCGAGAGGAGCCGAAAGCGGAGCACCACTTGCGCGTGGAGAAGGCCCGTGTCTCTCTACGGAGTTACTCGACCGAGGTGCTTGGCCCTCGCGTGGGCTTCCCTTTGCGTAGGGGCACCAACGAGGATTAGTCAGGACCTTGCGCAGTTCCGGATACCTCGGTAAAAATACAGGTGTCATCCACGAGAGTTTGCTTCTCTACTTTGCTCTTTAAGTTTTCGCATTTATATTAAGCATTTAAGTTTCAATCTTGTATACATACTTATTTAGTGTAGATTGAAACTTAGCCATTGCGGTAGAGATAGCAACACTTAGACAAAACCTAGTTTGCACATTCTATTTTGATTATTTGCATAGGTTTTGCTCTAGGGATTTAATTGTGGCCTAGTTTAGTAAAAGTTTTAGAAGTCCTAATTCACCCCCCTCTTAGGCGTCACCCGTTTCCTACAAGTGGTATCAGAGCCTGGTTTGGCTCATTTGAAACGCTTTAGCTTCACCGCTAAAAGAGCCGACGCTTTTTAGAGGAAGGGATGCATACCCATAGGCCACCACACTTCGACGACACTAACTTCCCATATTATAGTGCTAGAATGGCTTGTTACTAGAGGTCGTTGATCTAGGTGTTTGGAGAGTCACTCGTGACGGGATGAAACCCTCCAAGAATCCCGAGAAACCCACCACGAGTGAGGAAAAAGAAATTCATTTAAATGCTAGAGCCAAAAATTGCTTGTATGAATCTCTTAGCATGGACATTTTTAATCAAGTATTTACTTTGAAAACTGCTAATGAGATTTGGCTAAAATTGCATGAGCTCCTTGACGGCACATCCAATGTCCGTGAGCAAAAACATTGCCTAGTCTTAAATGAATATAATACTTTTGCTATGAGAGATGATGAGCTTGTTAGAGACATGTATTCTCGTTTAAATCTAATTATCAATGAGCTCAACTCTATTGGCATTAATAAGCTAGGTGATGCGAACATTGTGAGGAAGATTATCTCCCTGCTACCACAATGAAGATATGGGAGCATCATCACCATCCTTCACAACATGGAGGACTTGAGCAACATGACCCCGACCATTGTGATTGGGAAAATCGCGGCTTTTGAGATGTCGCGAAAAATGTGTCGGGGAGAGGAGCCAACTTCCTCAAGGCCATTTGCTTTTGCATGTGATGAAAGGAAGGGCAAAAAGAAGGCTCCCACTCCAAGTTCCTCAAGTGAAGAAGAGGAAAAAGAAGAAAGTGATGATGATGAAGATAATCAACCATGCACATCATCCTCCAAGGACGAAGAAACAATCTGACGCGTCGGAAAGGTAATGGGGATGATCCGCAAGATTAATCTAATGGGTGTGCCCCTGCAGGTCGAAGATCTTCTCTTTAATATTGACAGGAAAAAGCAAAGGAAGAGAGGATGCTTCGCATGTGGGGAGAAGGGCCACTTCAGGGACAACTGTCCAAATATGGCCGAACCCAAGAAGGGGAGGAGCAAAGGCAAGGCGCTAACAAGTGTTAGAACTTGGGATGACTCTTCAAGTGAAGATGAACCTCCAAGGACGCGCAGTCACCGGTCCTCATCACGCTCATCACGGTCATCACACAAATGCCTTATGGCAAAAGGTAACAAAAGCATTCCATCCTCTAGTGATGAAAGTAGTAGTGATGATGAAGGTGAGGGAAAGCCTTCCGTAGATGAGCTTGCGGAAGCCATAGAATTTTTCCAGGATGTTTGCACTAAGCAAAAAGCTCAACTTAAAACTTTGAAAATAAGTTGACTAGCTCCCAAAATGATTACAAAGGTTTGCTAGAAAAATTTGAAACTTTTGCAAACTTAAATGGTGAACTGTCAACTAAAATTGAGCTATTAGAGTCTAGTGCTCCATCCATTGCTACCGATGATGGCCTTATTAAAAAGAATGAAAAACTTAAGGCTAAGTTAGCTAGCTCTCAAGAAGCTATTGAAAACTTGCTAGAGAAAATGGAAATTCTTAGCATACACAATGATGAGCTAACTACTAAGCTAGAAAACATTGGTAGCACCCTAGGAGCATCTTTAGTTGAAATTCCTGAAATTATTAAGAAAGATGCTTCTACTTCTTGCTTTGATTTAATTGATGACTCTAACCCCTGCAACCAAGTTCTTGTTGAGAATATTGTTGTAGAAACATGTTCGGACGAGGTTGCAAAGGAAAATGAACAATTAAGGCAAGAAGCGGCTCGCCTTGGTAAGGCTTTGTATGACAAGAAAGGCAAAGCCAAACAAATCCGACCTCCAAAGGATAACACCACTACGGGAGTGAACAAGCCTATGGAGGTAGAAACCGTGATTTGTAGGCTATGCCACAAGGAAGGCCACAAATCTTTCCAATGCAAGGCGATGACCGGGGATAGGCAAAAGCAAAAGCTCAAGCAAAAGCCAACAAGCAAAATCTCCAACACCTACATAAAAAAGGTGGACAAAAAGACTGCTACACCATATTTGATCAAGAAGAAAAAGAATGGAAAGGTGATAGCAATCAAGGCCAACAAGCAAGCCAACAAAGAAAAGGGGGGCAAACGCATCTGGGTGCCAAAGGAAATAATTTCAACCATGAAAAGCACCAAGAAGGTTTGGATCCCGAAAGGGAAGTGAGTGGACCAAAGGTCATCGGGAAATTTGGAGACTTGGCTAAGCTGGGATGTATATCATGGGATACATCATATTGGATCAAGTTTTATTGCCAAGTGGGTTAGTGAAAATTTTGGACCCAAATTTCCCACCCATGACTAAGGTAACTAGATTTATTGTATTTCTTGTTTTAAGATATGCGTATCTATTTACTTTGTATCTAGTTTACTTTTCATGCCTAGTATTACATTTTGGTATTTACTTTTGTTTAAATGCATGCATACTAGGTAAATCATATGGTAGGATTGCTTGCTTTCAATTCATACTCTTAAGCAAACCTACATGTCTTAAAATGTTTATTTAAGCATGGCACATAGCTTCAATTTCACTCCATAGTAAATGATGCACCAATTAATAACTCTCATTTCTACAAGTTGTATCATTTGACTTATATGTGCCAAAGTTTGGATTATGGATAATTTGCCCCTCTTGATGTCAAATCAAAAGTGCATGTCTCCTTCAAGTATTCAGAAACTTGTATGTACACCTTTAGGGGGAGGTTACTCTATAATCTGACACTTTGAGACTAACACCTTTTCAAGTCTATTTCATGTGATAGTCTCATTGTAAGGAAAATAAGGTCCCCAGAGAAAGACAACAATCTTCCACTGCAAAATCTCCAAGAACTCTCATGTCTCTCAAGCTCACCGTTGAATCTCAATCGGTATCTTTTGAGACTACATCTAGTATCAGTTACATGTCTTCTCCAATATTTGTCTAGACTGTATTTCATATCATATACTTCCATGTTGCTAAAAATGCATAAGCAGTTATCTCATACTCTGTTACCTATGCATAGAGGAAGTTAGTCTATTCAAATCATGTTTTGCACCTTAAATTTTTTTCACATGCTTTTTTCCTAAGTAGAAGATCTCTGTCAGGGGGAGTATTTCTTTGTCTCTAAAAAGGGAGAAACGCTCTTTCCAAAAGAGAACACTCATTTAGGGGGAGTAATCTTTTGAGGGCAAGCCTTTTATTTACTTCCTACATGCTTTCAATGTCTTCCTTTTCGGTGGTTGATGCCAAAGGGGGAGAAGTGTAGGGACCAAAGCAACGAAAACTAGATCAAACACCAAACACCACCAATTTAAAATTTTAATCCCCAAATGGTTTTTCAAGTGGTTTTGGTTATTTGGTCCAAAATAGGAAGTAAGTGAATTATGGAGTTAGGGGGAGGCTTAAGTCCATAATATCACTTTGAGGGGACAATTATGCATCCTAGCAAGTAGATTGCATATTTACATTCAAATATTTGTATTATTTGCTTGCTTTGGTTGTGTTGTTATCAATCACCAAAAAGGGGGAGATTGTAAGGAAAATGGACCCCGGGCCATTTGGCTAATTGAGTTTTGGTGTTTGATGAACAACACAATTCGTGAACTAATAAGTTCTCTAGTGTTTATGTTTGTAGTTCACAGGATGCGTTGAGGATTGGACCAAGGAAATGAGGATGCAACACCTCAAAAGAAGTCATAAAAAGATGCATAGAATTCCAAGACTCAAGAACAAAAGAAGCCCAAAGAAATCAGCGAAGAAACCTGAGAAGAGGGCTGTCAGCCAGCGCCTGGTGACGCACCGGACAGTGCACAGTACCTGTGTGGTGTGCACCGGACAGACGGCAACGGTCGGATCCAACGGTCGACTGCTACAGCTGCCAACGATCGGCTGACGTGGCGTGCACCGGACACTCCACAGTAGTTGTCGGGTGGTGCACCGGACTGTCCGGTGCACCCGACGACAGAAAGTTGCTGCTTTCTGTCCAACGGCTAGTTTGGGGTGTGGAGGCTATAAATACCACCCCAACCGACCATTCTCTAGTGTGGGAGCCCAAGCAACATACCAAGACACATAGTGCATATTTCCAAGAGCTCAAACACCCAAGTGCTTAATAGAATCACTCGGTGATTAGTGTAGGTGCTTTGCGAAGTGCTTAGGCTAGTTAGACCGCTCTAGCGCTTGCTCTAGGTGAACCCTAGATTGTTGAGTGAGTTTAGACAAACCTCACAACCCCTCGGCTCTTGCGTGAGCCGTAGTAATTGTACCGAGTGGGGCGAGAGTCTTGCGAGACCGTGACAACCGCGTTTGTGTCACAGCCGCCACCGTGTATCGGAGGGAACGAGGCCCGCGGCGTTTCGGCCGGAAGCTCGATAGTGGAGACGGCGGGGAGCGTCCGAGAGGAGCCGGAAGCGGAGCACCACTTGCGCGTGGAGAAGGCCCGTGGCTCTCTACGGAGTTACTCGACCGAGGTGCTTGGCCCTCGCGTGGGCTTCCCTTTGCGTAGGGGCACCAACGAGGATTAGTTGGGACCTTGCGCGGTTCCGGATACCTCGGTAAAAATACCGGCGTCATCCACGAGAGTTTGCTTCTCTACTTTGCTCTTTAAGTTTCCGCATTTATATTAAGCATTTAAGTTTCAATCTTGTATACATACTTATTTAGTGTAGATTGAAACTTAGCCATTGCGGTAGAGATAGCAACACTTAGACAAAACCTAGTTTGCACATTCTAGTTTGATTATTTGCATAGGTTTTGCTCTAGGGATTTAATTGTGGCCTAGTTTAGTAAAAGTTTTAGAAGTCCTAATTCACCCCCCTCTTAGGCGTCACCCGTTTCCTACAGAGTGTACATTTTAATTACCTTGCATTTTTTAGATGGGTTCAAAGAAGATGTATCTTGAGTATTGCAATAACTATAATCAATACCTACGAAGGAGAAGGGTGCTTGTTTTCATTACCATCCGCATTGTTTCATTGTGGTATAAGTTGCAGCTGAATAGATTGAATAAGAAGCACACCAAATACGGTTCTTTGTTACAAAGAGATTTGGAAAGGGAAAGGCGGCTGGACCGTTTGTACCATGGGACCGAAGCCAACTGCATTAGTGAGTTGCGTATGCGCAAATTTGTTTTTAACAGGCTATGTGTGAAAGGGAAATAGGGTTAACCTTTTCCTACAATTAATTTTGGTCGTTGAATGTCCACACAAATATATGGATTAACTAGTTTGCTCTAGAACTCATGTATTACAGGTGCATAAGGTTCAACACAAACCAATAAAAGATTCAAGTTAGGGACCAAATTGAACTGGAGCAAAGACTTGAGTGTGCTGTGGACTGGCGCACCGGACTGTCTGGTGTGCCGCCGGACAGTGTCTGGTGCACCATGCCCGTACAACTCTGAAGCAGCCACTCTCGGGTAAACGCAGGCGCGCTCCGCTATAATTCACCTGACTGTCCGGTGTGCCATCGGACTGTCCGGTGAGCCATCGGACTGTCCGGTGAGCTAGCGGGCAACAGCTATCCAGCGCGCAACGGTCGACTCTGACAGCAGGAACAGTGCAGCACAGTGCACGACAGAAGTCAGAGCAGCAAGTCAGAGGGGCACCGGACTGTCCGGTGCACCACCAGACTGTCCGGCGCCACAAGAAGACAAAGGCGCCAACGGTCAACTGCTCTAGAATCCTAACGATTGGGTGACGTGGCGGCGCACCGGACACTGAACAGTGAGTGTCCGCTGGCGCACCGGACTGTCCGGTGCGCCCATCGCCAGCAGCCTCCCCAACAACTACTTTGGTGGTCGAGGGCTATAAATACCCCCCAACCACCACAACTCCAAGCATCCAAGTTTTCTGAAGATAACATTCAATACAAGAGCTCTAGCATTCACTCCAAGACACAATACAAAAGATCAAATCCTCTCCGAGTCCCAAATTCACTACAAACACTTAGTGGCTTGTGAGAAAGAGATTTTTGTGTTCATTTGAGTTCTTGTCGCTTGGATTGCCTTTCTTCTTTTCTCATTCTTATTCTCAAGTGCTTTGTAAGCGAGGCAAGAGACACCAAGTGTGTGGTGGTCCTTGTGGTGTCTTAGTGACCCGTGAGATTAAGGAAGAATGCTCAATCAGTCTAAGTGACCGTTTGAGAGAGTGAAAGGGTTGAAATAGACCCGGTCTTTGTGACCTCCTCAACGGGGACTAGGTTCTTTGGAACCGAACCTCGGTAAAACAAATCACCGTGTTCATTCGCTTGATTCTCATTTGATTTGTTTTTCCCTCCTCTCTCCCGGACTTGATTTTAGTTCTAACGCTAACCCCGGCTTGTAGTGTGTGTTTAAAGTTGTAAATTTCAGATTACGCATATTCACCCCCTCTCTAGGCGACTTTCGATGTGGTCATTTAAGGACCCATGGGCTTTTAATGGACTCTATCAATGTCTCAATTGAAGAACAGGTAGCCATGTTTATGAAATTTGTTGGCCATAGATGGACAAATAGATCTGTTGGTTTTGAATTCTTGCGGTCTGGAGAGACAGTTAGTAGGTACTTTAACGTTGTTTTAGATGCTTTATGTGTCCTATCACGTGACCTCATTACCATGAGAACCACAGAGACACATCCAAAGATATCTAATAGCTCGAGAAGGTTTCATCCATACTTTGAGGTAACATATATATAACTGGAGTCCATCCTTATATCAACCTTTAACATGTACTAATAAAATTATGTTTTTCATTGTTGTTAGAAATGTATTGGAGCACTAGATGGCACACATATACCGGCATGGGTTCCTATTTATATGCAAGATAGGTTCAGGGGTAGAAAACACTACCTAACACACAATGTATTAGCTGCGGTGGACTTTGATCTTAGGTTTACGTATGTGTTGGCTGGATGGGAAGGGTCAGCTCATGATTCCTTTGTGCTCCAAGACGCATTATCACGCCCTTCGGGCTTAAAAATTCTTGAAGGTATTAGTAAAGTCATAAATATATACCATATTTTCTCTTTTAAATGCATAGCTAATTATAGTAAAAATCCAATTGTAGGTCATTACTTTCTAGATGATGCTGGTTTTGCAGCAAGACTTGGCATACTACCCCCGTATCGTGGTGTTCGGTACCATCTTAAGGAGTTTCAGGGTACTAGACGACCAAAAAATCCAAAGGAATTGTTCAACCTCCGTCACTCGTCTCTTAGAACAACAATTGAATGAGCATTTGGCACACTTAAAAATAGATTTAAGATACTAACAAGTCAACCATTCTTCCCTTTGAAAACTCAAGTGAAGATAGTTTTGGCTTGTTATGCATTACATAACTTCATAATAGATGATGGTCCTGATATTTATGTATACGATGATGAGACTTGGTTTCAAAGCCTTCCAAGAAGCAATCGTTTCCATGTTGACATGAATAGAGACAACCAACAATGGGCTAACATGCGTGGTCAGTTAGCTCAACAGATGTGGGACAATTTGGAGCACAATTGATGTATTTGTGTGGTTATTTTGTAGCGATGTATTTAAGACCTATTTTTTGTTTTGTGTCGTTGTTTGCATTGTTGTTTTGGACCTTAAGCAGTTGTTTTGTATTGATTATTAAGACCTAAAGTGCCTATTTTGTTATTGATATTTCCGATCTTAAGTGGTTAGTTTATACTGCTACTATATTGTTGATGCCCACAGATGGGCAAAGGGAAGGATAAGGTTGACGGTGACAACTGTACTCGTGAGAGGACCATTCTATGGGATGAGATCAAACAAAGTTCATGGTTGGTTGGTACATGGACTTCATAAAGGATCAACATGTTGGCTACATGGTCTTTTCCTTACCACGACATCGACTCGGTATGCTTCTACAACTTCTATGTACCTGTCACCCATCATTCTAACATTGCAAAAATATTGTGTTGTTCCTCTATTGTTTTGGGATTTAGTTTTTTGTTGTGCTAAGGACTTAACATAATTTGGGTGTGTTAATACTTTATTTATTGTCTGCACATGGTTTGTGTTCTTCTGATGATGGCTCATGGATCCTGCAAAATATGTGTTAGGATTTGGAGATCCATGCGGGCACTACCCCAGAGTGCTCGTCCCTTGTGTTCTTGGCTCTTGCAAGCATTAGGTCGTTTCTGAGACCACATTGGCGCAATGGACTCCATGGTGTTTGAGGTTGCTGAATTGGATGGAGCAACAATGATTTGTCACACTAACAATAAAAGGAAAGGTTATTTGTTGATTTTAAACGTTAGTAATTGCTACGAAGTACCATAATTTGTATGGAGCGCATCTAGTTTATATTGATGCCTGACTTTAGCAACCAATCTATATTTTGATCTATCTTTCTTATAAGTTTGAGTTCATGTGACTTATTTTAGAAACTTGTGCTCACAAACTCTCTTATTTGGTCTCTATATGGTGGAATTATGTCATTCTATAATCTCTGTTCGTTCAGTCAGTCGTTGTGAACTCTCTTCTAATCGCTCTCTTTTTTGGCCGTGTTGTACCAAGATATATTGGATGGAGTAAACAACAACATCAGTTAGTCAAATCAAAAATATTATGCGAAAAGCGGAGACAATCAATAAAAAATCTTGAAATTTTTTTGGTGAGTAGTTTACGTGGGTATTATTGTGAGCCGTCGCAATGCATGGGCAACCGACTAGTACATATGTAATACAAGTCGGTTACCCGTGCGTTGCGACGACTCACAAAAATACCCACGTAAATTATCCACCAAAAAGATTTCAAGATTTTTTATTGATTGTCTCTACTCTTCACATAATATTTTTTATGAATGCACGGGTACCATAGGCAGCAAATCAGAGACCCCATCCCTCACCTCCCCCACTTCCAAGGTTCCGTAGAGTTGAAAGGGAAGGGAAGAGGTGGACATACCTGTTCATTGCTGGAGAAGGACGCGACGAAGACCCGGGTATCTGGAGGCGACATAGGTAGTATACTGCTAGATATATAGGGAGATAGCACGCAAGCGGAGGAAGAAGCCCAGCGGGAGCAGCTCCAAACCGAGAGGCACTAGCACCAGGCATCAATCCGAGAAGGGCGAGAGAATGCGAGTGTCTTCCCAGTGAAAGGGAATTAGGGTTAACCATTTCCCACAATTAATTTTGGTGGTTGAATGCTCAATACAAACAAATAGACTAACTAGTTTGCTCTAGAATACATGTTTTACAGGTGCATAAAGGTTCAACACAAACAAATAAATATTCAAGTTAGGAATCAAATTCAAAGGAGCAAAAGAAACCAAGTATGCTCTGGTCTGGCGCACCGGACAGTGTCCGGTGCACCAGGCCCGTACAGGGTTGAACCAGCCACTCTCGGGTTTCAGCAGGCGCACTCCGCTATAATTCATCGGACTGTCCGATGTGCCAGCGGAGCAACGGCTAACTCGCGCAACGGTCGACTGCAAGAGACACTGACAAGTGAATAGTGAAGAACAGTGCGCGCAGAGTCAGAGCCGTAGAGTTAGAGGCGCACCAGACAGTGTCCGGTGTGGCACCGGACTGTCCGGTGCCACTAGAAGATAACGGCGCCAACGGTCGACTGCTCCCGAACTCTAACGGTTGGGTGACGTGGCGGCGCACCAGACAGTGAACAGGACCTGTCCGGTGGCGCACCGGACTGTCCGGTGTGCCCATCGCCAGCAGCCTTCCCCAACGGCCACTTGGTGGTTGAGGGCTATAAATACCCCCAACCACCACAACTCAAGGCATCCAAGTTTTCTGAAGTTTTCATTCAATACAAGAGCTAGTGCATTCAATCCTAGACACAATTCAAAAGATCAAAGCCTCTCCAAGTCCAAAATTCATTCCAACCACCTAGTGACTTGAGAGAGCGTGTGTTCGTGTTCATTTGAGCTCTTGTTGCTTGGATCGTTTTCTTCCTCATTCTTGTTTCAAAGTGACTTGTAATCAAAGCAAGAGACACCTAAGTGTGTGGTGGTCCTTGCGGGGTCTAAGTGACCCGTTTGATTAAGGAGAAAGCTCACTCGGTCTGAGTGACCATTTGAGAGAGGGAAAGGGTTGAAAGAGACCCGGTCTTTGTGACCACCTCAACGGGGACTAGGTTCTTTGGAACCGAACCTCGGTAAAACAAATCACCGTGTTCATTCGCTTGACTCTCATTTGATTTGTTTTCCCCTCTCTCCCGGACTTGTTATTTGTTCTAACGCTAACCCTCGGTTGTAGTGTGTGTTCAAAGTTGTAAATTTCAGATTACGCCTATTCACCCCCCTCTAGGCGACTTTCAATTGGTATCAGAGCCCGGTACTTCATTAGAGTCTAACAACTCGAAGTGATGTCGGGAGATCACGCCAAGAGGGAGATGGAAACCGGTGACAAGCCTGCAAGCCTTGGGAAGGCTCCATCAAGGGAGTCCGGCAACAAAGTCAAGGAGGGATCCCCCCTCTACCAAGTCGCATCGGAGTGGCGACAAGAAAAAGAAGATGAAGAAGGTGGTCTACTACGAGACCGACTCATCGTCGCCTTCCACATCAAGCTCCGAGGCGTCCGTCGCTTCTAAGCGCCATGAGCGCAAGAAGTATAGTAAGATGCCCCTTCGCTATCCCCACATTTCTAAGCGCGCTCCTCTACTTTTCGTTCCCTTAGGCAAACTACCATATTTTGATGGTGAAGATTATTGTATGTGGAGTGATAAAATGAGGCATCACCTAACTTCACTCCACGCAAGCATTTGAGATATTGTTGAGTTTGGAGCGCATGTACCTAAGGTGGGGGACGAAGGCTACGACTCGGACGAGGTCGCCCAAATTAGGCGCTTTAACTCCCAAGCCACAACTATACTCCTCGCCTCCTTGTGTCGAGAGGAGTATAATAAGGTGCAAGGGTTAAAGAGTGCCAAAGAAATTTGGGACGTCCTCTAGACGGCGCACGAAGGGGACGAGGTGACCAAAATCACCAAGCGTGAAACGATCGAGGGAGAATTCAGTCGATTCGTCCTCAACAAAGGAGAGGAGCCACAAGCAATGTACAACCAGCTCAAAACTTTGGTGAACCAAGTGCGCAACCTTGGGAGCACAAAATGGGATGACCATGAAATGGTCAAGGTTATTCAACGATCCCTTGTATTTCGTAATCCCACTCAAGTTCAATAATTACGTGGGGATACTAGATACAGGTTTATGTCTTCTGAGGAGATAATTGGCAAGTTTGTGAGCTTTGAACTCATGATCAAAGACTCCAAACATATTGTCAACTTGGAGCAAGGCGCCACCTCCACATCGGAGGTGCAACCCGTCGCATTCAAGGCGACGAAAGAAGAAAAGAGGGAGTCTACACCAAGTAGGCTTCCAATCGATGCCTCCAAGCTCGACAACGAGGAAATGACGCTCATCATCAAGAGCTTCCGCCAAATCCTCAAGCAAAGGAGGGGGAAGGACTATAAGCCTCGCTCCAAAAGGGTGTGCTACAAGTGTGGTAAGCCCAGTCATTTTATTGCTAAATGTCCAAATTCAAGTGATGGTGACAGGGGCGACGACAAGAAGGGGAAGAAGAAGGAGAAGAAGAGATATTACAAGAAGAAGGGCGGCGATGCCCACGTGTGTCGGGAATGGGACTCCGACGGGAGCTCTACCGACTCCTCCTCCGGCGAGGATGCCACCAACATCGCCGTCAACAAGGGACTCATCTTCTCCAACATCGGCCACAAATGTTTCATGGCCAAGGACGGCTTAAAGAAGAAGGTACAATCTAGAACCACCCCCAAGTATACTACATCTAGTGATGAGGGTAGTTCTAGTGAGAGTGAAGATGATTTAATGTCTCTTTTTTCCAACCTTAACATGGAACAAAAGAAAAAAATTAAATGAACTAATTGAGCCATTAATGAGAGGGATGATCTCTTGGAAAGCCAAGAGGACTTCCTTATTGAAGAAAACAAGAAACATGTTAAAGTAAAGAATGCTTATGCTCAGGAAGAAGAAAATGTGAAAAGTTGACAAAGGAGCTAAGGATTTGCCATGATTCAATTATCGGTCTTAGAAATGAAAATGCTAGTCTAAATGCTAAGATTGATGAATTGAATGATACAATTTCTAGCCTTAGAGATGAAAATGCTACCCTAGTTTCTAAGGTTAAAAATTTAAATGTTTGCAATGATTTTATTTCCTGTCTTAGAAATGAGAATTCCATATTACATGCTAAGATAGAAGAATTAAATGTTTGCAAATCCTCTACATCTACTGTTGATCATGTTTCTATTTGTACTAGATGTAGAGATGTTAATATAGAAGCTATGGATGATCACCTTGCCATGATTAAACAACAAGATGATCACATTGCAAAATTAACTACTAAAATTAATGAACATGAACTTGAAAATGAAAAGTTTAAATTTGCTAGAAGTATGCTCTATAATCGGAGACGCCCTGGTATTAAGGATGGTATTGGTTTCCAACAAGGAAGCAATGTCAAGCTTAATGCCCCTAAAAGATTGTCTAATTTTGTAAAGGGCAAGGCACCCATGGTTCAAGATAATAAGGGCTATATTTTATATCCTGCAAATTATCCTGAGCACAAAATTAGGAGAATTCATGCTAGGAAACCTCATAATATTTCTCACCATGCTTTTATGTATAAAAATGAGGCTTCTAGCTCTAGGCATTCTACCCATGTTAAAATGCCTAAAAAGAAAAATCCTGCTGCATCAAATGATCATAACATTTCATTCAAAACTCTTGATGCTTCTTATCTGCTTACTAACAAATCAGGCAAAGTAGTTGCCAAATATGTTGGGGGCAAACACAAGGGTTCAAAGACTTGTGTTTGGGTACCCAAGGTGCTTGTTTCTAATGTGAAAGGACCCAAGACCGTTTGGGTACCTAAGAACAAGGCCTAAATTTGTTTTGTAGGTTTATGCATTCGGTGGCTCAAGTTGGATAATCGATAGCGGGTGCACAAACCACATAACAGCGGAGAAAAGAATGTTCTCCTCCTATGAGAAAAACGAAGATCCCCAACGAGCTATCACATTCGGGGATGGAAATCAAGGTTTGGTCAAAGGACTTGGTAAAATTGCTATATCACCTGACCATTTTATTTCCAATGTTTTTCTGGTAGATTCTTTAGATTACAATTTGCTTTCCGTTTCTCAATTATGCAAAATGGGCTACAACTGTTTATTTACAGATATTGGTGTTACTGTCTTTAGAAGAAGTGATGATTCAATAGCATTTAAAGGAGTATTAGAGGGTTAGCTATATTTGGTTGATTTTAATGAGAACACAGCTGAACTCAACACTTGTTTAATTGCTAAGACTAATATGGGTTGGCTCTAGCATCGCCGACTAGCCCATGTTGGGATGAAGAATCTCCATAGACTTCTAAAGGGAGAGCACATTTTAGGACTAACCAATGTTCATTTTGAGAAAGACAGGGTTTGTAGCACATGTCAAGCAGGAAAGCAGGTTAGTGCTCATCATCCACCCAAGAACATCATGATGACTGACAGGCCGCTCGAGTTACTCCACATGGATCTATTCGGCCCAATTGCTTATATAAGCATCGACGGGAGTAAGTACTGTCTTGTTATTGTGGATGATTATTCTTGCTTCACTTGGGTGTTCTTTTTGCAGGAAAAATCACAGACCCAAGAGACCTTAAAAGGATTCTTGAGATGGGCTCAAAATGAGTTCGGATTAAGGATCAAAAAGATAAGAAGCGATAATGGTACAGAGTTCAAGAATTCTCAAATTGAAGGTTTTCTTGAGGATGAGGGCATCAAACATGAGTTCTCTTCTCCCTACACACCTCAACAAAATGGTGTAGTAGAGAGGAAGAATAGAACTCTACTGGACATGGCAAGAACCATGCTTGATGAGTACAAGACATCGGACCGGTTTTGGGCCGAGGCGATTAACACCGCCTGCTACTCCATCAACCGGTTATATCTACACCGAATCCTCAAGAAGACATCATACAAACTCCTTACCGGTAAAAAGTCCAATGTTTCATATTTTAGAGTCTTTGGGAGTAAATGCTTGATTCTTATTAAGAGAGGTAGAAAATCTAAATTTGCTCCTAAGGTTGTAGAAGGATTTTTACTAGGATATGACTCAAACACAAGGGCATATAGAGTCTTCAACAAATCCACTGGATTAGTTGAAGTTTCTTGTGACACTGTGTTTGATGAGACTAATGGCTCCCAAGTGGAGCAAGTTGATCTTGATGAATTAGATGATGAAGAGGCTCCGTGCGTCGCACTAAGGAACATGTCCATTGGGGATGTGTGTCCTAAGGAATCCGAAGAGCTTCCACAAGCACAAGATCAACCATCATCTTCCAACCAAGCATCTCCACCTACCCAAGACGAGGATCAGGCTCAAGATGATGAAAATGAAGATCAAGAGGATGAGCCACCTCAAGAGGAGAACAATGATCAAGGGGGAGACGAAGATGATAAAGACAAGGAAGATGAGCAAGAAATACAAGGTCAAAGACCGCCACACCCAAGAGTCCACCAAGCCATTCAACGAGATCACCCCATCAACTCCATCCTTGGTGACATTCATAAGGGGGTAACCACTAGATCTCGAGTTGCTCATTTTTGTGAACATTACTCTTTTGTCTCCTCTGTTGAGCCATACAGGGTAGAAGATGCACTAAGAGACTCGGATTGGGTGCTGGCTATGCAAGAGGAGCTCAACAACTTCACGAGGAATGAGGTATGGCATTTAGTTCCACGTCCTAACCAAAATGTTGTAGGTACCAAATGGGTATTCCACAACAAGCAAGACGAGCATGGTGTGGTGACAAGAAACAAAGCCCGACTTATGGCTAAAGGTTATTCACAAGTCGAAGGTTTGGACTTTGATGAAACTTATGCACCCTAGCTAGGCTTGAGTCAAATCGTATATTACTTGCCTATGCTACTTACCATGGCTTTAAGCTCTATCAAATGGACGTGAAAAGTGCCTTCCTCAATGGACCTATCAAGGAAGAGGTCTACGTTGAGCAACCTCCCAACTTTGAAGATAATGAGTACCCTAATCATGTCTATAAACTCTCAAAGGCGCTTTATGGGCTCAAGCAAGCCCCAAGAGCATGGTATGAATGCCTGCGAGATTTTCTTATTACTAATGGCTTAAAAGTCGGAAAAGACGATCCTACTCTGTTTACTAAAACTGTTGCAAAAGATTTGTTTGTATGCCAAATTTATGTTGACGATATTATATTTGGGTCTACTAACAAATCAACTTGTGAAGAGTTTAGTAGGATCATGATACAGAAGTTCGAGATGTCAATGATGGGGGAGTTGAAGTATTTCCTAGGATTTCAAATCAAGCAACTCCAAGAGGGCACCTTCATCTGTCAAACAAAGTACATTCAAGACATACTTAAGAAGTTTGGGATGAAGGATGGCAAACCCATCAAGACACCCATGGGAACCAATGGGCATCTCGACCTCGACACGGGAGGTAAATACGTAGACCAAAAGGTATACCGGTTGATGATAGGATCTTTACTCTATTTATGTGCATCTCGACCAGATATTATGCTTTCTGTATATATGTGTGCAAGATTTTAGGCCGATCCTAAGGAAGTTCATCTTAGGGCCGTGAAGAGAATCATAAGGTATTTAGTATACACTCCTAAGTTTGGGCTTTGGTACCCTAAGGGATCAACTTTTGATTTAATAGGATATTCCGATGCCGATTGGGTAGGGTGTAAAATTGATAGGAAGAGCACATCAGGTACTTTTCAGTTTCTGGGGAGATCCCTGGTGTCTTGGGCTTCAAAGAAACAAAACTCAGTAGCTCTTTCCACCGCCGAAGCCGAGTATATTGTTGCAGGCCATTATTGTGCGCAATTACTTTGGATGAGGAAAACCCTTAGGGACTATGGCTACAAATTGAGCAAAGTCCCTCTTCTATGTGACAATGAGAGTGCAATCCGCATGGCGGATAATCCCGTTGAACAAAGCCGCATTAAGCACATAGACATTCGGTATCACTTTCTGAGAGATCACCAACAAAGGGGGATATCGAAATTGCTTATGTAAACACCAAAGAACAATTAGCCGATATCTTCACCAAGCCATTAGATGAGAAAATCTTTAGCAAATTTAGGAATGAGCTAAATATTCTTGATTCTCGGAATTTTGATTGAAACATTGCACACATAGCTCGTTTATATACCTTTGATCATATCACTTTCATTTGGTTCATATGCATATTTCTTATTATTTATGTACCAAGGCTACGACTAATGTGTTTCCAAGTATATTCCTATACTAAGTCGTAGATTGAAAGGGAAATGGAGTATTCGGTGAAAACAAGGCTTCCACTCCACTCTACCGGTATCATTTATCCTTCGTCGCTACTCCGCTCACTCCAAATTGGTATAATCCTTCACTCTTATTTACTTGTACCAATGGGGTGAAAGTAATTAGGGGCTCTCATGTTCTCCGTTTTTGGCGATTAATGCCAAACAGGAGAAAATATTAAGCCCAAAGCAAAAGGACCACACCACCACCAAATTTCATTTTTTTGAAATGAAGTTTTAAATTAGTATATTTTAAAATTGGTATCTAATTGATCTTTCAATTGGTATTTTCAAAATCTAACTCAAAAACCCTCTTGAAAGCTAAGAGGAGAATTTCATTCAGGGGGAGTTTTATTAAGTCAAAGGAAAAGCATTTGAAACAAGGGGAGAAATTTCAAATCTTGAAAATGCTTCTTGAAATCTTATTCTTATACCTTTGACTGTTTGCAAAAAGACTTTGAAAAGATTTTCCAAAAGAATTTGCAAAAAACAAAACAAGTGGTGAAAATGTGGTCCAAAATGTTAAATAAAAGAAAGCAATCCATTCATATCTAGTAAGATTATCAATTGGTTTAATTCCAAGTAATCTATGCAATATAGTTCATTTCTGCACTTTATATATTTGCTTTGGTTTGTGTCGCATCAATCACCAAAAAGGGGGAGATTGAAAGGGAATTAGGGTTAACCTTTTCCCACAATTAATTTTGGTGGTTGAATGCTCAACACAAACAAATGGACTAACTAGTTTGCTCTAAAATACATGTTCTACAGGTGCATAAAGGTTCAACACAAACCAATAAATATTCAAGTTAGAGATCGAATTCAAAGGAGCAAAAGAAACCAAGTGTGCTCTGGTCTGGCACACCGGACTGTCCGGTGCACCAGGCCCGTACAGGGTTGAACCAACCACTCTCGGGTTTTAGCAGGCGCACTCCGCTATAATTCACCGGACTGTTCGGTGTGCTAGCGGAGCAACGGCTAACTCGCGCAACGATCGACTGCAAGAGACACTGACAAGTGAACAGTGAAGAACAGTGCGCGCAGAGTCAGAGCCGCAGAGTCAGAGGCGCACAGAACAGTGTCCGGTGTGGCACCAGACTATACGGTGCCACTAGAAGACAACGACGCCAACGATCGACTGCTCCCGAACCCTAACGGTTGGGTGACGTGGCGGCGCACCAGACAGTGAACAGGACCTGTCCGGTGGCGCACTGGACTGTTCGGTGCGCCCATCGCCAGTAGCCTTCCCCAACGGCCACTTAGTGGTTGAGGGCTATAAATACCCCCAACCACCACAACTCAAGGCATCCAAGTTTTCTGAAGTTTTCATTCAATACAAGAGCTAGTGCATTCAATCCTAGACACAATTCAAAAGATCAAAGCCTCTCCAAGTCCAAAATTTATTCCAACCACTTAGTGACTTGAGAGAGCGCGTGTTCGTGTTCATTTGCGCTCTTGTTGCTTGGATCGTTTTCTTCCTTCCTCATTCTTGTTTCAAAGTGACTTGTAATCAAAGCAAGAGACACCTAAGTGTGTGGTGGTCCTTGTGGGGTCTAAGTGACCCGTTTGATTAAGGAGAAAACTCACTCGATCTGAGTGACCATTTGAGAGAGGGAAAGGGTTGAAAGAGACCCGGTCTTTATGACCACCTCAACAGGGACTAGGTTCTTTGGAACCGAATCTCAGTAAAACAAATCACCGTGTTCATTCGTTTGATTCTCATTTGATTTGTTTTCCCCTCTCTCCCGGACTTGTTATTTGTTCTAACGCTAACCCCGGGTTGTAGTGTGTGTTTAAAGTTGTAAATTTTAGATTACGCCTATTCACCCCCCTCTAGGCGACTTTCACCCAGCCCTGGACCCGCTGAAGCGACACAACACCACCACCAACTCCGTAGCATATGCCGACTATTGCCACGCTACGGGCCTTGGTTGTCCAATATCTCAGACCTAGACTCCTCATCGCCAAGATAACCTAAGCGTGGCAGGCGCCACCATGTCCTCCTCGACGGCACACATGGAGAAAGGCCAGGAGCATGGCCGACTCGCCCCGTACCCGCGTCGACGAGCGTCAGTCGGCTCGCGGCTGCGACTGTGGGCGGGGGCAGCAGGTTGGGAAAGAAGAACAGGGCGAAGGCTGGGAAGACAAATGGTACGTCCAACGATGGCAAAAACGATGATGCGTGCATGATATGAAACGTCCTCGTGGACGTGCAATAGCCCCTGCGCGAGTCAGTATCGGGGCTGGTGTCGGACGAATACGGGGAGGATGTGCATGCTCCTACGCCCTCTGCCGAGAATGGGGTGGTGCCAAGGTGGAGGCATGAGGGGAGAGAGAAAAGAAGTAGAATGACGAACGAGGTGGTGGCAACTGAGGCGAGGACCATCATTATTGTGTGGATGTCTGGTGAGCCGGCCCGAGACACGGCTCATTTAATAGTGCCTGTGCCAACCCAGCACGAGCGCCGTGCGGTGCTTGGGTTGTAGTCTCGGTCCGTAGTGCTGGCCCGGCCCGAGACGATTATTTTTTATTTTTACAAAAAATCGTATATACATACATACAATTTATATTCAATATTATAAATAATTAAGCATGATGTTCTATTGGTTAAATAGCTCCGTCCAATGTCTTACTACACCCTTCTTCCATCAGGGTGTGGGTTTAAACCCACCTCGTGCACCACTTTTTAACATAACCCACATTTTACGCTGTGTTGATTTAGAATAAATGTAGGAATTTTTTTGTAAAAAGATGACGCAGGACGACCGGTGAAACTGATGCTTTAAGTATAATAGAGAGTAGAGATTTACTATATATACTATTTTTTGTCAAAAATCTTAAATTATTTTAGCGTTAATACTAATTCATTTGTTGATTTTGAATACTCATGAATTATGTTATGCCGGACCCTACCCCTGGCTCGCTTCTCATATGCCGCCCTACCTGGGTGGCTCTCTCGCCGTACACCACCGTCGTCACCCTTCGTGCTCACCATCGCCCGTTGCGCTGTGCCTTGCTTACCAGTAGGTTGTTGCCCGTCTGAGTCTCTGACTCAGCTAGAGCCTAGTTTATTCAGGGGAAAACCTTGAAAAGATTTATACGGAATATATATACGAAATGATCTCGAGTGACGAAATAATACTTTTAAAGATCACAAGCATCCATTGCCTGTAGGGAGTAGAACCAAACCAGAGGTAGTTCCTTTTAGATCGTGTCTATTTTATTGATGAAGAAGATGATCAGGTAAGCTGTTAAGAGTGATTCACAGTCACAGCACCGTCGTAGTCAATATCTAGACAACAAACAGCATCACGACAGTACGGTGCTAGCTGTTTGATAATCAATCATGCAATGGGTTGCGAATCTATAAACAATATGGACACCAAGAACGAAAAGGGGCTACTGTCGGACGGGTTCAATGCCCTTCACCTACCTTGGTGTTTCGCTTGGTCTGTCAAAGTCTAAAATCTGTCACTTTTTACCGCTCATTCATAGGATTGAGAAGAGATTGTCATGTACTTTTGCTCTCCTCTCCCAGGCCAATAGGTTAGAGCTTGTTAACTCGGTGTTCTCAGCTCTCCCAACCTTTCTGATGTGCACCCTGAGAATTCCGGTTGCCACGGTCAAGAAGATTAATTCTTATCGGAAACACTGTCTTTGAAGAGGAAATGACGTCAACTCGAAGAAACCTGCTCTGGCTGCTTGGAGCATGATTACTCAGACTAAAAAAACGGGGGCCTAGGAGTGGTCAGATTAGAGACGCACAACAAGGCTTTGCTTCTGAAGTTTTTGCACAAGTTCTTCAATAATCATGATATACCTTGGGTAAATCTGGTTTGGAACAACTACTACAGGACAGACAGGCTCCCTAGCTGCTAAAAAATTGGCTCCTTTTGGTGGAAAAGTTTGCTCAGTCTTGTCCAAGATTTCAAGGGACTGGCCGCCCCAACTATTGGGGATGGGAGAACTATTCTTTTCTGGGGAGATATGTGGAATAAGGGCATCCCGGCCCATCAATATCCCGAATTATTTTCCTTCACCTGTATCAGCAAACTTACTGTTAAAAAAGCTAAACAAAAGGAACACCTTATTGATATTTTTCAGCTTCCTCTGTCTGTGCAGGCCTATGAACAATTTCTTGAATTAGACGAAACTTGGGGACAAATCACGGTGACCAACACAAAGGATGCTTGGAAATTCATTTGGGGATCTGATAATTTCTCTACAAAGAAGACTTATAAACATTTAATGGGTCAGGCTCAAGTTCATCAGATCTTCAGATCGCTTTGGAAAAATAAATATCAACCAAAACATAAGGTCTTTTTTTTGGCTTTGGTTAAAGAACAGACTCAATACAAGGGATATGCTGAGGAGGAAAAACATGACTCTTGAGTCTTACACCTGTGAGAACCGCATCTCGCAAAAGGAGGAAACCCTTTATCATCTTTTCCTCAAATGTAACTTCGCGAAGGCTTGCTGGAATTCAATTGGTTTGACGCCCCCAAGAATTACTAATCCTGTGGATGCTGCAGCAAATCTTGAACAACACCTCAATGTTCCCTTCTCTATGGAAATCGTCATTCTCATGACTTGGAGCATTTGGAAGTGCCGTAATGCCTGGCTTTTTTAGGACAAGGACCCAATAGTACAACAATATAAAAATGAGTTCACAAAAGAATTACACCTGGTCACTCATAGAGCTAAAGGGAGATTCGATTCGGCAATACCTGAATGGCTTCAACATTGGCAGTAGAAACCACCAATTATAACCTTCTGTAATATATCTTCCTGTATGCTTATAACTCTGTCGTTTTAAAGTTTTAATAAAATTCCAGTAGGGGCTCGCCCCTCCTGTCCTATAAAAAAAAGGGGCTAGGTGGAAACCGGTTGTGTGTACGATTCTCTAATGCCAATAAGCCAATTTGTGCGCACCGTACCAAGAACAAGCAGATTTTTTTTTAAAAAATCCCGTACATGGTTGCATCATCATACAACTAGTCATGAATTTAGGAGAAAAGCGCCAAGCTGTCAAAGACAGCCAGACGATAATATATATGCTGCCGGTGCCTGATTACTTTAATTCCGTTCATGTAAGCAAGCTAGTCTATGATTCCAGCGTATCTTGATTTGGTTATACTTAAAAATTTACGTAGAAAACATTTGCGGGAAACCCACGCGGATGCCAACCGTCAATCTTCAATATGTAACATCACTCAAGCTGTGCGACTTACCAAATGTATATATATAGGATGGATAGTCTAATACGAAAACAAATCCACTAAGGTCCCGTTTGTTTCATTGGAATTGAATTTCATTTTAATAATTATAATTCAGACAAAACTAATTAAGTTTATATATTTATATATGTAATATATTTGTATATTATCCTAAATAATATGAGAGAGATAGTTATATACTACATTTATGTTATAGCGAAGCAAGTAGAAGAGTATGCTATAAGTTGTACATCGAAAAAATAGCATGTAAATCTATAGAATCAATTTTCATCTCCCACCCCATGAATTTGAGATAGGCTTATATGATAACTTTAGAAAGTGGTGGAATATCATATTCTAAAAAAATAGCCTATTACATTAGTAAGATTCCAATTTCTCAAAATGAAAGGAAACAAACGGGGCCTAATTGAAATGCCCCGAACTATGGGTCCTCTAATCGTTCGTGCAAGACTTGCGTTATAATTCGGATCATATTGCAACAAACTCCACCTCAAAATGAATTTTATCTTGTAGCAAATGAAGTATCATCAATCAACTCACTCCAATGATAAATAATCTGGGTGTCAAAAATCAATAGAACTTAAATTATAGTACTAATTAAGCTTGAGCATAACTCAAATTCAGCTCCACGAACAATACCCACGTAAACTATTCACCAAAAATATCTCAAGATTTTTTATTGATTGTCTCCGCTCTTCCCATAATATTTTTTGATTTGACTAACTGATGTTGTTGTTTACTCCATCCAATATGTCTTGGTACAACACGACCAATGAAGAGAGCGATTAGAATAGAGTTCATAACAACTTACTGAACGAACAGAGATAGAATGACACAATTCCACCATATAGAGACCAAATAAGACAAACTTTGTCAATATATTAGTGCGGTTATTATGAGTACTTATTTTGCATACCCTAAAATCATCTTCAGCAATGACATCTCAATAAAGTTATATCTAGCATCAATTGGCTTTGTTCTTTCGTAAAACATCTGATCTTTACTCATACAAATAACACCTCTGAAGGTGTTAAATTTTATAATAAAAGAAAATTAATTTTGTAAAGATTTCAGAACCATATTGCAATGTTTTTTTCACATTGTATGCACTCACCTTTTTTAGAAGAAACCACTCTTTATTCTTTAGTCATCAGAAAATGAGTAACATACTTCATCAGCTAGGAGCTTGGTTAATTTATCTTTCGGCATGCACTCACTTTTTGGACAGGATATCTTCAAGAGCCCATGTCTCTTTGTTGACCCCTCAACAAGGCTTGGCTTCATCGTCCTCCGAGATAATGGGCCTTGGTCAACACAATGTGCCTTGGGTTCAACAACCCCATGAATAAAAGACCACGCCGGCCCAATCTCACACTGAAGAGCACAAATTCCTTCCATGATCCCAGAAGATTCGGGCTTAGGCTGTCTCCAGCAAGGGCCTGTAAACGGTTCTGAACTCTAAATATAGAGGACTGTCAGGTCCTCTAAGGCTCCAGCAAGGGCCTCTATAGCGTCCTCTAAATTTTAGAGGATGTGGCAGGCACTCTAAATGTGGAGGGCTCCGGCAGTGCGCTATCCGCGCTCTTCGTCCACCAGCCGCCGCCAGGAAACTTCCGCGCATTCGTACCCCGCGCTGGCGACTGCGTCTTCCGGGGCCGAGCCCTCGATCCGGCGCGCTTCGCCGCCGGCATCGAGGCAGGAGGGCGAGAAGCGGCCGTGCGGAGGGGGATCTGTCGGCGTAGAGCTCGCAACCCTTGGAACCGAGGCGGCGCGACCCACCGCAACCGAAGATCCAAGCCAGCTTCCCCCTGTTCGTCGCCGGAGAGTCGCCATCGGCAAAAGGCTTCGTCGTCCGCCGACTTCGTCGAAGGCAGTCGCCAAAAGGAAGAGAAGCTCCTCGCCGCCGTCGTCTTCGTCTTCGATTCGGTCCATCGAGCCAGATCCGCGAAGAGCGAGGTACGAATTACAGAAATCCTTTGTTGTTTAGTACTTATTAATGATTACCGTATTGTATTGTTCGTACTCGGTGGTATGGATTAGGGTTTGTGGGATGTTTAGGGTTTACGATCTTGAGCATTGTAAATAATGCGCTTCAATTTCATGGAACAATGGCTTATTGTTCTGTCCGGATGCATAAATTTAGACCACATTTGCGGGATCCATTTCGGGTTTGGGGGGGTTGTTCGTCCCCTAAGATTCGGTTCTGTCCAGATTCAAATTACTGAACAATAATTTTGTATGCGACCATGGTACCCTAATCTGCAAATTTATAACAGGTTCACATAGATGCAATATATAACAGGTAACCTAATCTGCAAATTCTAACTGTGTACTCATAGTTTGGAATACCTTCGATTGAGTAGTTCGTAACATACGTAAATTGTAGTCGGTGTTAACTAATTGAACACTGTGTTTGATGTAGCCATGGATTCGGAGAACGAAAAGCTCCGTAAAGCACTGGCTACTCTGCTCAGAGTTGTTCAAAAGCGTAGTTGTGACATCGTTGATGTCATCACATCAGCCTTCCAGCCTTTCAACTCACCTTTGGTCGACGAATTGAACCGAGCACTAGTTGAGATTGACGACCTCGCCAAGGATCTTGAAGACGTAGCAGTGCAAACTCAGTGGGAGGTAGAAAATATGGCTAAGAGTGAAGTGAAAGAACAACCACAACAAGAGGAAGCAGTAGAGGACCTTCTCATACATGATGGTTCAGAAGACGAGCTACTGATAGACGAAGAGTCACCAATTAACTATGAAGACCTTGTGGGCTACGACGATGGTCGTGACTACTCAACCGACGACACATATCCGTACTAGTGTTCTAGGTTAAACTTCAGTAGAAGTATTGTAGCATGTTTAGGTCTATGTTCAGCTGTAGTTGTCGGTTGGTATGTTCATGCTTTTGGGGGAGTTTAATGTTCTGGTCTATGTAAACTGAATCCGGTTCAGTTACTACAATAATTATTGTGTTATGTTGGACTATGTTTGCCTTACTTTATACCATGTTACATGATGACTACATGCTCATTTATGTCATGTTTGATCTGCCTGTATTCAATAGAATGGGTAGTGATTGGAACCAGGTGATGTCTCAATATGGAAGCTTCCTTAGCCAGATTGACGAGCAGCCTATCGGAACACAATATTCTGAATTTCCAGTTGATGGGCAACCCGAGGGCTCAAGAACACCAGCTGTTACTAAAAAGCCAACTCAAAGAACTAAGCTAGCAAACTTCACTGCTGAAGAGGACACAAGGGTATGCCATGCATGGCTTGCTGTTAGTTGCGATCCCATTATTAACACAGGCCAGAAACGTCAAGGATTTTGGAGTAGAATTACTGCAGTATACAACTCAAGACGAGGAACATTGCCAGAAAGGTCCACAAAATCTTTGATGAGTAGATGGGATACTATCAAAACACAGTGTTCCACTTTTGCTGGATACATGATGGCAGTCCTTCGACAGAATCCTAGTGGACTCAGTGACGCAGACAAGGTACATCTTTCATGTAACATTTTGACATCAGTATTTAGAGGTTTTTTAGTAGGTTCATGTTGTAACACTTTCTTATGTGTGGCAGACATCACTGGCAGCTTCTAGGTTTGCAGCAATTGAGAAGAAGCCTTTCCACTTTTTACACTGTTGGGCTATTCTTAAGGACCAACCAAAATGGATGGACAACCACATGGGTCAACAACAACAGCAAGCCAACGCTAATCCCACACATTCCAACACTGTCGATTTGGATGCTGAAGAATCTGTACCATCAAGCTTCACATCGAAGAGGCCCCTTGGTCGAGATGCTTCGAAGGAAAAGGCAAAGAGGACTAAATCTGTGGACACATCTTCATCAGATTCTGAGTTTATGACACGCATGGGTGATCTTTCTTTGGAGCGCCTGTCAGTGTACAAAACAGCTGTTTCAACTGAGGAAAAGAAGTTGGATTCAATGAACAGAAATGTGAGGCAGAAATTGCTCCTAGAAAAGAAGCTGAACCTGGAGAAAATAAGGCTAGAAAGGCAGAAACTAAAGGAGGACAAGGAAGAGGAGATAATGATCTTAAGCATGGATTTGAGCAAATGTAACCCTCTACTCCGCCAGTACTATGAAGCCAAGCAACAAGAGATACTGGCAAGGGTTACTGGGTCTACTTCATCTGGCCAGTGAAGGTTCATTACTTACTATGTTTGTTTGTCATTTATGAATGAGGCGTACTCGGACTTGTTACTGTGAGCTTGCTGTCGTGAGACCCAAATCTGGTTTGTACCAGATTTTTTTTAGGTCGTGTTTGAACTATTTGTTTTGAAGTTATTGTTTTGAACTATTTGTCATGGTTTGTACCTGAATGTTTTACTATATGTGTTGACGTATTTGGGTTCATGATTTATGAGCTTGGTGCAGTTTATGTTTACCATTTGTACACACATGTGCTTGCATGACAGTAGTACTCCTTGTTATTGAATTGAAACAGCAGCATGAGACACTACGACACTTGAACACCAAGACACACAGTACACACACTTGATAAGAACAAACATGACACTAACACAGACAGTAGAACAATGTAAAGTAAACAAAGACAGTTCGACAGTAGATAAGAACAGCCATGACAGAACTTGTTTCATTGCATCCTATGCAACTCCGGATCCATGTCGCGCCCAGTGATGGTGTATCAGATCTATCTGAAGCTGAGTATATTTGTTGCGGTCTTTCAGTTGGTTGTACCTTTGATTGACGAAGTCGTTGCGCTCTTCCAGTGAACCTTGAGTTGTGTCTGCCACCACTCCGATGTTTTCAAAGGTTGTGTTCAAAGACAATGGACCTTCGTCTTCTACTATCATGTTGTGCAATATTATGCATGTTTTCATGATGTCCCCAATGTGTTCAGGACTCCATCCGTATGCAGGTCCACGGACCACACCCCATCTCTTCTGGAGTACACCGAAAGCTCGTTCTATATCTTTTCGAGCAGACTCTTGAATCGTTGCAAAGTGTTGCGTTCTAACGTCATAGGGGTTACGGATTGTCTTAACAAATGCGGGCCAGTCAGGGTAAATCCCGTCTGCTAGGTAATATCCCATATTGTACGTGTGACCATTCACAGTGAATGAAACCGGAGGTGTGTCACCGCTCAGATGCCTTTCGAAAAGGTTTGAACGGTGAAGAACATTTATGTCGTTGCAACTACCTGGCAGACCAAAATATGCATGCCATATCCACAGGTCATACGACGCAACAACTTCCAAGATCATGGTAGGATGTTTACCACGCCCTGTAAACATCCCCTTTCATGAACTTGGGCAGTTACGCCACTCCCAATGCATGCAATCAACACTACCAAGCATACCAGGAAACCCACGTGACTCGCCAACTTGGAGAAGGCGTGCGATATCTTCTGCATTTGGTGCACGGAGATAATAGGGAGCAAACGCGGTTTGGACGGCCGTGCAAAAGTGTTTCAATGCTTCATGAGCAGTAGATTCCCCAATTCGTACGTATTCGTCAACGGCATCAGCCGGAATACCGTAAGCAAGGATTCGAACAGCAGCAACAACTTTCTGTAGAGCAGAAAGACCAATCTCACCCGCACAATTTGGACGCTGAATAAAATATGGATCCACTTGTTGCACAACATCAACAAGGCGCTCAAAGACATGGCGACGCATGCGGAACCTACCATACAATTCATGTGTCATAATAGGGGTCATGAAGTTTTGTACATGGTAAAAAGAATGTGGTAATTGTAAATACCTCCTACGAAATTGAGCATCCGTGTACACCGGGTTCGCTCCAAAGTAGTCCGCTCGGATTCTTGCATCGCCGCTCATGTGATCACGATGAATCCTAACACGCCCTGGGATCGAACCACCATGACGACGCTCATTGTGTGCACGTCGCCTCCTATTGACCATGTGCCTCGCCAACTGCAACTCTTCTTCTTCCTCTTCCATTTCTTCCATCAAGCGCACAAGAAAATTGTTTTCTAAGTAGGGATTCATGGTTGTGGACTTTGGAAATGCAAGGTTGAGTGAAGTATGGAAGGCTCACTTCGTATTTATAGAGGAAGTACGCTTTGGATACAAGCCATTCGCTTGTCGTGCAAGGGAAGCTAGGCTATGGCTTCTCGAAGAAGAGTACTGGCTTACGGTGCAAGCTTGTCCATTTGAAAACATATTTTGGCAACGATATTATACTATGTTGCGCGTTACCGACAACAATTACAGAACATCAAAACAAGCAATGTAATTATTATTGATATTTCGAATTTATTGGTTTAAAAATTAATAAATACATTTTTTTCGTATCATTTATATAGTGTCAAATGAGAAGAAAACAAAGAAAAATGTAAAAGAAATGGAAAATGTGAATCTGTTAACACTGTAGCTTTAGGGGACGGAATTTAGAGGACGCTGCTGTAGACGGAGAATATATAGAGGACAGAATCTTTTAGAGTGTTCTGTAAAGGACAAAGAATATTCCTTTAGGGGACGAAATTTAGGGGACGCTGCTGGAGACAGTCTTACACGGTAGCAGCTGTCACACACCGGTGTAAGCGCCGCCGGCGGCAGGAACACCCCGATCTCGACGATAGATCGAGAAAGCGATGGCGCTGACCAACTTCATCGTGACGGTGGCCGTTGTCGGCGCGGGTGTGCTCCTCTTCACCACCGACATGCGCAGGTCCGGCGCCCTCTTCCGCCGCAATGCGCGCCAGCTCCAGCAGTGGCTCCAGGAGGACACGGCCTCCGCCGCGTCCAAGTAAGTTGTTTGTGGTGCTGTGCGCTGGCCCATGTCTTCTTGCTTGTCGCTGTCCTTACCATGTTATTTAGATGGAATGAGAGGTTAACTTGATCCGGAGTCCGGATTAACTAACTGTCGAGATATCTGTTTAGGTTTAGGGGTCGTTTGAAAATCGAGTTACTCAGATGGCAACTATATAGTGGTAATGAGCGATCTGAATTTATTCGTTCTATTGGACGGACGAAAATGTCTGGTGGATTATAGTATGATTGTTTCTCACTCTCCAGGTAATCATGCGAAAGTGGTGGATCATTGGAGTACCTTTTTGGTCTATTGGAAGCATAGCACATCTCACCGTTGGGTTTTAGAAGTATAACAGTTTATAATTTGGATCCATGTTTTTTACCAAACAATGCAATATCAGAAGAATTGACGTGAGGAGTCTTTTCTGAATCTGCAGAGTTTATTTTGGTGTCCGTTGCCAAAGATTTTTCCCTATCATCTTCATTGGGATGATTTTTGCGACTTCATCATATTTGTGATTCTATAAGGGCAGACTGGTACAGTAATGACTAATGAGAGGTGTATCACTAGTAATGACTAATGAGAGGTGTATCACTGAATCACCACGTCTTGGGTTCGAAGCATTCTCTTCGCATTTGCGTGAAAGATTTGTCTCGGTTTATCCCTTTCCTCATCAACATCAACATAGCCTTTTAGTTCTAAGCAAGTTGGGATAGGCTATAGTTGAAACCCAACAAGATGTCACCAAAAGGGGAAAAAGAGAGAAAGGGGAAGGGAAAAACTTTTGAGAGCACTAAAAGGAAAAATGTCTAATCACAGTTCAGGCACATGGATAGTTTCTTTCCAAGCAATTCTATCCAAACACAACTTCATTGGGATATTCCATTCCTTCAAGTCTCTTTTGATTGTCTCCCCCTATGTCAAGTTTGATCGACCTCTACCTCTCTTCACATTATTGTCCCGTCTTATGATGCCTCTATGCTCCGGTGCCTCTGGGGGTCTCCGGTGGACATGCCCAAACCATCGCAACCGGTGTTGAATAAGCTTTTCTTCAATTGGCGCTACTCCTAGCCGATTGCGTATGTCATCGTTTCTCACTCGGTCCAATATTGTGTGCCCACATCCAACGCAACATACGCATCTCTGCGACACTTAGTTGTTGGATATGTCGTCTCTTAGTAGACCAACACTCAGCCACATATAACATAGCAGGCCTAATCGTTGTCCTGTAGAACTTGCCTTTCAACTTCTGTGACAATCTCTTGTCGCATAGGACTCCCGATGCTTGACACCATTTCATTCACTCCGCTTTGATTCTATGGCTAACATCTTCATCAGTATCACCATCTCTCTGTAGCATCGATCCCAAATAACGGAAGGTGTCCTTCTTTGGTACTACCTGGCTTCCCAAACTTACATCTCCATCCTCACTAATTGTAGTACCAAAGTCACAGCTCATATACTCGGTTTTGGTCCTGCTAATTATAAATCCTTTTGACTCTATGGTCTGACGCCATAACTCTAGCTTTCTATTTACTCTTTTCCGACTTTCATCTACTAGAACTACATCGTCAGCAAAAAGCATACGCCAAGGGATATCTTCTTGTATATCCCTCGTGACCTCATCTATCACTAAGGGATTCTTCAGTACTGGGTCTGCCCATCATATTTGTGGTTCTGCAATATTCTAACGAGACTAAGCTATTGGTCCTCCATTTGGAGAGACATTTTTGGTCACTTGCATCCAAATAGCATGGCTGTCCATTTAAACAAGTAGGTTGAATTGCACCACATATATGATGGGTATTGGTTAGGCTTGGGCTTTGTTTGGCCAATTCAGGCTGGGCACAGCTTGGGCTGGACAAGGCTTTGATCCACCCTTTGTTCCCGCCTTCATGGACAAATCAACAAACGACATTATGTATAGGGTGGCACTTACAACAAAAAAAAACACTTACTGTCATATTACAATTTTCCTAGCTTCGCATCATTTCCAATATGCACATGAAGTATAGTAGTATATACATAGCGTTGCACTCTAAAATCTGAATACACCAACATTTGTATGCAACAGTAGTTACATACTATTTGACTAATGCCACTACCATTACATATTGAATTCCAGCTACCTGTTTAACTTATACCTAGAGTTGTTTGAACCAGTCTGGAAAAGAAACGACCAGCTATGGTATTGCATAAACCTGTGAAGCTGTATCTGAGCGAATCTTACCCTACTGTTGTGTACTTGTTGTGTGATGTAGCTTCTGCATCTTGAAAGAATTGATATCTTTGCAGTAGCATGGAGCAAATGTCCCTTGTAGTTTTTTCTTTTAACCTTAAACGGATAGTTCATGTCTTTCCGCTGTTAACTAGTAGCAGCATGATCACGACACTTTATTTAATTCCAAAGTTATACCAAACAACATTTCAGGTCCACGAAAGAAGCAGCTCCGAAGAAACTTGACTCAACTGTCTCCAAGGAGAGGCCAAAGGAAGGCAGTCACTGATTCGAGTTGTTTATATGATTGGTATGACCCCTGTTTAAAGCCGTTCATTTTTTTTGTAAGTAACGTGATAGGAACCTGTAGCTCTTAAGTAGATGCACGGCCAGATTATGTTTCCGTTTGAACAGAAGCACTGGGCCTGTGTGGAACAGCTAGATTATGTTGTTGTATTTCGCTTGTAAAGGATCTAAAGCTCTTAGCTAATGTACATGTGCCCTGCTGGTAGCTTTGATATTTGGATGGCTTGCCCAGTAAGTGGAAGTCCTGATATCACTGGTTAGTTATCGGAGAAACAACTGTCTCAACAATGCTTCACAATAAGATGCTGGCAAGGACGAACAGATTCAAATCAATTATTTAGCGAACAGAGTTCAATCATTTTTTTTTTGACCATCCAGTCTTTTGGTTCACAAAAGGTTTCTCTGGGAGTGTGCATATGTATTTATGCTGGGTAACTCAAAACAGTATTTGGCCTTTGCGTATCAGATTAGGTCTTATTCGGTTATTTCTATCTCATGTGGATTGGATTGGAAGGAATTAGATTTTGACTTGTTTAGGATTAAACACACTCAATCCCCTCCGATCCACATGGACTGGAATAAAAACGAACAAGCCCTTGCTTATAGATGTATCAACTTGATAGTTCTATTGAACACGTAATTCAAGTTTCGTTGGTGTTATACTGAGCTTACACTTTTTTTTGGCAGCTCTTGCACCACCCACTGGTTTCTCTGCGCCCTGTTGAATCGGAAGCGGTCAATTATAAAGCAGACCTTGAATGAAGCGAAGCGTGCCTTTGAATGCAACCTGTCGCGAAGTGCTGCTCTACAACCCCATAGCGAGTGAAAGCTTGGAGCTTGTTAGTAGAACCGAACCGTTGAGCGATTTGCATTGCTGTTTACAGAAATATCATGGAGGAAGCTGCATGCCTGTTTGGACATTTGGTGGCCAGAGCGTGTACGGGGGGCAGTACTACCCAGAGTGGCAAGGTCCCGTGTGGCACTGAACGCCTGCCCGACTGGTTGTTTTGAGCAGGAGACGAAATCGTCGGCATTCTGGTAGAGGGGGCGCCACCTGCGACAGGTGCCGGGTGGATCGGCTGGACTGGTCCGCGGATTGCTGGAGAGGTGAGCAGCGACTGTACTGTACTGTACTGTACCCGAGGGCTGGGCTTTCGGTGGTTGCAACTTGCGAGCCGGCGGTGTTGATGGCTGCTGCTCCTCCAATCCAATGGTGTGCGAGAGGGACATGGAATCGCCTGGGGTTTGCATTGGCAACTTTCAACGTGGCGACTGCGCGCCTGACAAGTTGGTTGTTGGTTCGGTTAGGTTTGCAATCATCGTGCGATCGCGGCCCTCGCAAAATCATCACGCGTCCGGGGGCGAGGACGAACGAGCGGAGATGGATATGGATGGTTAGCACAGCAAATCTGAGGAGATCATGTCTTGTCGTTCGGAGCCGGGCAAGCACTTGGCTGATTGATCTGCATCGCGGAAATGGAAAGCCAGAGCCGAACCCTGCTCCGCTCACTTTCAGAGGTAGAGCTCGCATCAGCCGGTCACAGCGCCACCGTACACGTAATTAACGTACGTACCTACGGGTAGGCTCTGCCTCCTAAACCCATGTGTTTAGCGTGCGTTGTACTGGTGAGTCCCTCAACTCCCAACAAAGCGCACGGCTCCATTTCCCTGTCGACAACGCATCCCCATCCTCCTATCCATCCAATCCGTCATTGATTCCCAGCGAGCGAGAGGAGAAGGCGAGAGGCTCGCCCGATCCGCCCCCCTCGTGCGCTCCATTTCCCGGCCGAATCTACTGGGCTACCAGCGCACGCACGCACGCATGTGCCCATGCCCACCCCGTCGCCGCGGCCGGGCATCCAACCACCATTTCCAGCATTTAACCGCCAAATCATGCCACGCCGTTGGGATCTCCCGTGATCGGGAACGGACGGACGGACGGTCCCAACTGATTGGCCTCTCCCACTGCGCGTACGTACCAGGCCCGGCTGCTGCTGCTGCTGCCGCCCTGTTCCTCTCGAGTCTCGACGTTTCCGCTGCTGCTCACTGCTCTCGCCGTCTCGCAGCTTCACGTGTCGCCTCACGGTCACGGAGTCACGAGGATAACGAGGACAATTTGCTGGTGAAGGAACAGGGAGCCAATTAAAATCTACAGTGGCCAATTTTCTTTATTATACGGCACATGTGTATCCGCCACCTCACTTTATGTTTATCCGAGCAATGGGCACTCTACAGCAGACAATCGAGATGGCGGCAGACGCCTGCCGGGCTTCTGGGTGGGTCTTGCCAAAAGAGTCGAGTGTTTAAGAATTCTGAAAGTTTTTGAAACATGTTTAGGACAGATTTCTGGGGATCTCTTCAATGCATCCACAATTGTGAACAAGAAAACAAGACTGTTGTGCATCTCTTCGATGCATCCACAATTGTGAACATTGGCAACGGGAAGATGACATATTTCTGGGGATCGAGTTGGATCGAAGGACAGGCACCGAGGACTATTGCACCAAGTATATATAAGAAAACAAGGACGAAGAATATCACGGTGTTCAAAGCTCTTCGAAACAATTACTGAATTCAGTTTTGTTCTCCTTACACTCATGAGGAGGAAGCGAGAGATTTTGTCTCCATGTGGCAATGCAATCAACAGCACACAAGACCTCAATGCTCTGGAAGACACAATTTCTTTGCGATGGATAACAGATGGGCAATACAGTATAATTAGTGCATGAAAAATTCAATTCACAACAAACTTCTATAGAATTAAAATCAGTCTCATTTGGAAAGCACGAACCGAACCAAAATGCCGTTTTTCGCTTGGACGCTGTTGCACAACAAAGTTTTAACTTCAGACAATCTTCAGAAAGGGGATGGCCTTGCAGCCCAATCTGTTGCCTATGTAATTCATCTCCTGAGACAACGAGCCACCTTTGTAAGGATTGCTCCTTCACAGGAATATATAGTGTGGAGCAGGATCTTGGCTTGGGCTGATCTGCGGTTCCTGAGTGGTACCCCCAATTCAAGATCCTTGTATGCTTGGTGGAGAAGACTAAGGAGCCTCTGTAGTAAGCAACCAAGAAAAAGTTTCGATGCCCTTCTCATTTACTTTTGGTGGAGCATATGGTTGGAAAGGTACAACATGATCTTTCATCAACAACAAAGAACGACAGAACATGTTGTTTAGTTGGTGAAAGAACTCATTGGAGGAGGAATATCTAGTCTTCAAAGGGCGACCATCGAATAAGCTTTGTGCAGTGTCATCTTATCCTCACTCTTAAGTAGATGTATATGCTTGTTCAGTTTGCGGGGTTGTGCGTCTTATCTTTTGTTTTTCTTTCGGTTTTCTGCTCCATATCCCATACCCCAAGATATAGTTTCTTTCTTCTTGCTAGTGGGTCTTTTCTTGTGCTTTTTTACCCTTCTAATACATTAGTGAGGCAAATATTTTTGCCTCATCCTTTCAGATTTTTTATCTAGTTATTGTAGTTCATACAACGATTTGGGACTCACGCGCGGAGAGTTGATGATTACACTGGACGGAGGCCTATATGTGAAAGTTGGCTTTTCATGCCAAATTTGGAATTCATGTCCTATTCACACCACTAGAAAAAAGTTCCAAGCATGCGGTGAGGCCTAATTTTAATAGGCGGATTCAGTTATCAAACGCCAGTGTTATTTATACAGACAATTCCTTAAAGAAAACTGGCGGTAGAAATGATATCTCTATAGGCGGTTCGTTAAGAAAACGTCATTAGAAATCATTTTTATTCTTTTTTTGAGTTTTCAAATGACCTTATATGAAAAACCCACCAAAATAAAAGTTGTAGATCTCTAAAAGTTATGAAAACTTTGTAGTTGACAACTTTATTTTGAAATCAATTTCGGCTCCAAAAATTGCATTTGAATTTGTTAAAATTCAAATTTTAAAAACGACCTCGGATGAAAAAAGTATCAAAATAAAAGTTGTAGAACTTCAAAAGTTATTCAACTTTGTAGTTGACAACCTTTTTATTTAAATTCGTTACGCCTCAAACAATCCATTTACACTCAATTGGTTATAATATTTGGGCAACAAAACTGCACTAAAAACATAAAGGCATGCCATAGGTGGAGTGGTAGAGGAGGCTTCACATGAGGGTGAGGTTGCAAGTTCAATTCCTAGCTATCACTATAAAAAATGTTGACCTTCAGAAAAGGGGATGGCCTTGCATCCCAATCTGTTGTCTATGTAATTCAACTCATGAGACAACGACCACCTTTGTAAGGATTGCCCCTTCACAGGAATAGTGTGGAGCAGGATCTTGGCTTGGGCTGATCTGTGGTTCCTGAGTGGTACCCCCAATTCAAGATCTTTGTATGCTTGGTGTAGAAGACTAAGGAACTGAAAGGGAAATGTGCCCTTGGGCCATTTCTAAGTATTTTGGTGATTGAGTGCCAACACAAGTGCTTAAATGTGAATTCATGCTTATGGATGGACAAAGTGCAAAACAAGAGCAAAGGTATGTTTCTAAGTCTTAGTACATTGGTTTTGTGTACTAATATACTTGTCTAAGTATTAGAAACAGAAAGAAGAAGAAAAGAGAAGAGTTGGCTGTGTACAGCCAAAAGGCTGTTTCGGTCTGGGGCACCGGACTGTCCGGTGGTGCACCGGACAGTGTCCGGTGCGCCAGGCTGCCTCGAGCGAAGTGGCCTGTTGGGGACCTTCGGCGTCCGAAGGTCCTCAAAAACAGGATTTAACAATATTTCTGTAGTACAATGTGTGAACAGGTACCCTCGGACTAAAGTCGGCATTGCAGTAGACCGGAATAATACGAAGCTTGCTACAGAGCCGAAGGTGTTGAGCAGGAAAGCTTCGGCGTAACAGCAAAGAGTGGAACCGACTTAAAGATGAAAAGGCTATTCAGACCTCGATAGACTACTATAGAGTTATTATCAAATGTAAAGGGCATGAATGTAATTTTGTAAGGGCTGTGTCCCGTGTCTATAAATAGGTGAACAGTATCCCCGTACTGTTCACGCTGACTTGGCATTTGCTTTTTGCGTCACGCTTGTACTGTCATTTCCTTCCGATTGAAGGTACACTTATAGTTCAATGATATTTTTGTTTATGTTCAGTAATAATAAATGATTGTTCATGTTTTCTCTTATATTCTTTATATTTTATCCTTCGTCATTGTTTGATGAATTTATGAAGGTATGTCCTTCATAACCTTCGTCCACAAGTTATTATATCCTAAGGGAAATAATGCCTCGGAGGACGAAGGACGTTAATGATTAACATTTTCTATGTTGCCTTGTTCTTAACTCTTAGCATTTGAGAACAAGTCCCCAACATGGCCGCTCTCGGGAATTCGCCGACGGCGTACGACTAAAATTCACCGGACTGTCCGGTGTGCACCGGACTGTCCGGTGAGCCAACGGTCGGACGCGCGATCTGCGCGGGACACGTGGCCGAGCCAACGGCTAGAAGGGGGCACCGGACTGTCCGGTGCGCCAACGGCTCTCTAGTGGCCAACGGTCGGCTGCGCCGTTTAAGGAAAGAAATCAGGCACCGGACAGTGTCCGGTGTGCACGGGACTGTCCGGTGCGCCCGATGACAGAAGGCAAGAATGGCCTTCTAGATTTGCTCTCAACGGCTCCTAGCTGCCTTGGGGCTATAAAAGGGACCCCTAGGCGCATGGAGAAGGTGAACAAGCAACCAAAGAGCATTCTTGATCATCCACACTCAGTCTTTGCGCATTCGTTTGTCATTCTCAGTGATTCGAGCTCCGTTCTAGTGAGAACCTTGAGATAGTCTTTTGAGCTCGATTCTTGGCCGTGTGTGCGCATTTTGCTATGGATTTGTGTGTGTTGCTTCCCTTCCTTACTCCGTGATTCTTTGTGAACATCAAAAGTGTAAGGGCGAGAGGCTCCAAGTTGTGGAGATTCCTCGCGAACGGGATAAGAAAAGAAAAGCATTACACTGTGGTATTCAAGTTGATCATTGGATCACTTGAGAGGAGTTGAGTGCAACTCTCGTCCGTTGGGACGCCACAACGTGGAGTAGGCAAGTTTTGTACTTGGCCGAACCACGGGATAAACCACTGTGTCTTCTCTGTGTTGAACTCTTTGTGGTTATCGTATTGTGCAAGATCTTCTCTCTAGCCACTTGGCATTTACTGTGCTAACGCTTAACCAAGTTTTTGTGGCTTAAGTTTTCAAGATTTACAGGATCACCTATTCACCCCCCTCTAGGTGCTCTCAATTGGTATCAGAGCCGTTCTCTTCAAGGAGGGACTAATCGCCCGAAGAGATGGATCCTAAAGGGAAGGGAATCATGATCAACGACAAGGAGAAGGAGTCCTTCGTCAACGAGCCAAGGGATGACAAGTCCAACGACTCGGGCTCGGGCCACAGACGCAAAGATGGGAAGAAGAAGAAGACAAGACGCATCAAGGAGATCGTCTACTACGACAGCGATGAGTCTACTTCCTCCCAAAAGGACGACGACCACAACGACTACGAGAAAAAGAAACCGGTCAATTCGAACTTTTCTTTTGACTACTCTCGTATTCCGCATAGTTCAAGTTCACATTTGCTCTCCATTCCACTCGGCAAGCCCCCACACTTTGATGGAGAGGACTACGGATTTTGGAGCCACAAAATGCGTAGTCACCTATTCTCTCTCCATCCTAGTATATGGGAGATTGTAGAAAGTGGAATGCACTTTGATAGTTCCGATAGTCCCATGTTCATTAATGAGCAAATACATAAGAATGCACAAGCTACTACTGTTCTTCTAGCTTCTTTGTGCAGGGATGAATACAACAAAGTGAGCGGCTTGGATAACGCCAAGCAAATATGGGACACCCTCAAGATCTCTCATGAAGGGAACGACGTCACCTTGCTCACCAAGATGGAGTTGGTGGAGGGCGAGCTTGGACGGTTCGCAATGATAAGGGGCGAGGAGCCAACTCAAACATACAACCGGCTCAAGACCCTTATCAACAAAATAAGGAGCTATGGAAGCACGCGATGGACGGACCACGACGTCGTCCGACTGATGCTAAGGTCCTTTACCGTTCTTGATCCTCATTTGGTGAATAATATTCGTGAGAATCCCAGGTACACCAAAATGTCGCCCGAAGAAGTCCTTGGAAAATTCGTAAGTGGGCGAATGATGATCAAGGAGGCAAGGTACGTGGACGACGCCTTGAATGGACCGATCAACGAGCCGCAACCTCTTGCTCTCAAAGCAACAAGGAGCAAGGAGGCGCTACCGAGCAAGGTGGCGCAAGTTGAGGCGGCCGGGCTAAATAATGAGGAGATGGCCCTCATCATTAAGCGCTTCAAGACGGCGCTTAAAGGTCGCAAGGGACAGCCAAGCAAGACCAAGACAAAGGAGAAGCGCTCGTGCTTCAAATGTGGTAAGATTGGTCATTTCATTGCTAACTGTCCCGATAATGAAAGTGACCAGGAAAAGGGGAACAAAAGGGAGAAGAAGAAGCATTACAAGAAGGCCAAGGGCGAGGCACATATCGGAAAGGAGTGGGATTCGGATTGCTCCTCCTCCGACTCCGACCATGAAGGACTCGCCGCCACCGCCTTCAACAAGTCATCCCTCTTCCCCAACGAGCGTCACACTTGCCTCATGGCAAGGGAAAAGAAAGTAAGCACTCATGATACTAGTACTTATGCTTCTTCAAGTGAGGATGAGTCTAGTGATGATGATGAGATAGATTACTCATGCTTATTCAAGGGATTAGATAGATCTAAAATTAATAAGATTAATGAGTTGATTGATGCTTTGAATGACAAGAATAGATTACTAGAAAAACAAGAGGATCTTTTATATGAGGAGCATGATAAATTTGTTAGTGCACAAAATTCTCTTGCTCTAGAAATTAAAAGGAATGAAATGCTCTCTAGTGAAGTATCTACTTGTCATGAATCCATCTCTAAATTAAAAAGTGTTAATGATGATTTGAATGCTAAGTTAGAAATAGCTAGTAAATCAACATCTTGTGTTGAAATTGTTGAAACTTGCAATAGGTGTGAAGATTTTGACATTGATGCTTGTAGTGAACACCTAGTTTCAATTTCCAAACTTAATGATGAATTGGCTAGTCTTAATGCTCAACTTAAGACTAGCAAGAGTAATTTTGATAAGCTAAAATTTGCAAGGGATGCCTACACAATTGGTAGACACCCCTCAATTAAGGATGGTCTTGGCTACAAGAAGGAAGCCAAGAACTTGACAAGCCATAAGGCTCCCATCTCCGCCAAGGAGAAAGGGAAGGCCCCTATGGCTAGTAATGTGCAAAAGAACCATGCCTTTATGTACCATGATAGGAGACAAACTAGAAATACTTTTAGGAGTTATAATACTTATGATGATTTTGACTCTCATGCCATGTTTGCTTCTAGTTCTTCCTATATGCATGGTAGAAATATGTCTAGGAGAAATGCTTTTCATCATGTGCCTAGAAAGAATTTTATTCATGCTTCTAGGAAAGCAGTGAATGAACCTTCTACAATTTATTGTGCTTTAAATGCTTCCTTTGCCATTTGTAGAAAGGATAGGAAAATAGTTGCTAGGAAGTTAGGGGCAAAATGCAAGGGAGACAAAACTTGCATTTGGGTCCCTAAGGATATTTGCACTAACCTTGTAGGACCCAACATGAGTTGGGTACCTAAGACCCAAGCCTAAATTTGCCTTGCAGGTTTATGCATCCGGGGGTTCAAGCTGGATTATCGACAGCGGATGCACAAACCATATGACGGGGGAGAAGAAGATGTTCACCTCCTATGTCAAGAATAAAGATTCCCAAGATTCAATTATATTCGGTGATGGGAATCAAGGCAAGGTAAAAGGGTTAGGTAAAATTGCAATTTCTAATGAGCACTCTATCTCTAGTGTGTTTTTAGTTGAGTCTCTTGGCTACAATTTGCTATCTGTTAGCCAACTATGCAATATGGGATATAATTGTCTTTTTACAAATGTAGATGTGTCTGTCTTTAGAAGAAGTGATGGTTCACTAGCTTTTAAGGGTGTATTAGACGGCAAACTTTATTTAGTTGATTTTGCAAAAGAAGAGGCCGGTCTAGATGCATGCTTAATAGCTAAGACTAGCATGGGCTGGCTGTGGCATCGCCGCTTAGCACATGTAGGAATGAAGAACCTACACAAGCTTCTAAAGGGAGAACACGTGATAGGTTTGACTAACGTACAATTCGAAAAAGATAGACCTTGTGCAGCTTGTCAGGCAGGTAAACAGGTGGGAGGAACGCATCACAGCAAGAATGTGATGACCACATCAAGACCCCTGGAGCTGCTACATATGGACCTCTTTGGACCCGTCGCCTATCTGAGCATAGGAGGAAGTAAGTATGGTCTAGTTATTGTTGATGACTTTTCCCGCTTCACTTGGGTGTTCTTTTTGCAGGATAAGTCTGAAACCCAAGGGACCCTCAAGCGCTTCCTCAGGAGAGCTCAAAATGAGTTTGAGCTCAAGGTGAAGAAGATAAGGAGCGACAACGGGTCCGAGTTCAAGAACCTTCAAGTGGAGGAATTCCTTGAGGAGGAAGGGATCAAGCACGAGTTCTCCGCTCCCTACACACCACAGCAAAATGGTGTGGTAGAGAGGAAGAACAGGACGCTAATCGACATGGCGAGGACGATGCTTGGAGAATTCAAGACCCCCGAGCGTTTTTGGTCGGAAGCTGTGAACACGGCTTGCCACGCCATCAACAGGGTCTACCTTCACCGCCTCCTCAAGAAGACTTCGTATGAGCTTCTAACCGGTAACAAACCCAATGTATCTTACTTTCGTGTATTTGGGAGTAAATGCTACATTCTAGTGAAGAAGGGTAGAAATTCTAAGTTTGCTCCCAAAGCTGTAGAAGGGTTTTTGTTAGGTTATGATTCAAATACAAAGGCGTATAGGGTCTTCAACAAATCATCGGGTTTGGTTGAAGTCTCTAGCGACGTTGTATTTGATGAGACTAATGGCTCTCCAAGAGAGCAAGTTGTTGATCTTGATGATGTAGATGACGAAGACGTTCCAACGGCCGCGATACGCACCATGACGATTGGAGATGTACGGCCTCGGGAGCAATTGGAGCAAGATCAACCATCCTCCTCAACGATGGTGCATCCCCCAACTCAAGACGATGAACAGGTTCATCAAAAGGAGGCGTGTGATCAATGGGGAGCACAAGATGATCACATGATGGAGGAAGAAGCGCAACCGGCACCTCCAACTCAAGTTCGAGCGGTGATTCAAAGGGATCATCCCGTCGACCAAATTTTGGGTGACATTAGCAAGGGAGTAACTACTCGATCTCGATTAGTTAATTTTTGTGAGCATTACTCTTTTGTCTCTTCTATTGAGCCTTTCAGGGTAGAGGAGGCCTTGCTAGATCCGGACTGGGTATTGGCCATGCAGGAGGAACTCAACAACTTCAAGCGCAATGAAGTTTGGACACTGGTGCCTCGTCCTAAGCAAAATGTTGTGGGAACCAAGTGGGTGTTCCGCAACAAACAAGACGAGCACGGAGTGGTGACAAGGAACAAGGCTCGACTTGTGGCAAAAGGTTATGCCCAAGTCGCAGGTTTGGACTTTGAGGAGACTTTTGCTCCTGTGGCTAGGCTAGAGTCTATTCGTATCTTGCTAGCATATGCTGCTCACCATTCTTTCAGGTTGTACCAAATGGATGTGAAGAGCGCTTTCCTCAATGGGCCGATCAAGGAGGAGGTGTACGTGGAGCAACCCCCTGGCTTCGAGGATGAACGGTACCCCGACCACATGTGTAAGCTCTCTAAGGCGCTCTATGGACTTAAGCAAGCCCCAAGAGCATGGTCTGAATGCCTTAGAGACTTTTTAATTGCTAATGCTTTCAAGGTTGGGAAAGCCGATCCAACTCTTTTTACAAAGACATGTGATGGTGATTTGTTTGTGTGCCAAATTTATGTCGATGACATAATATTTGGTTCTACTAACCAAAAGTCTTGTGAAGAGTTTAGCAGGGTGATGACGCAGAAATTCGAGATGTCGATGATGGGCGAGTTGAACTACTTCCTTGGGTTCCAAGTGAAGCAACTCAAGGACGGCACCTTCATCTCCCAAACGAAGTACACGCAAGATTTGCTAAAGAGGTTTGGGATGAAGGACGCCAAGCCCGCAAAGACGCCGATGGGAACCGACGGACACACCGACCTCAACAAAGGAGGTAAGTCCGTTGATCAAAAAGCATACCGGTCCATGATAGGTTCTTTGCTTTATTTATGTGCTAGTAGACCGGATATTATGCTTAGCGTATGCATGTGTGCTAGATTTCAATCCGATCCTAAGGAGTGTCACTTAGTGGCTGTGAAGCGAATTCTTAGATATTTAGTCGCTACGCCTTGCTTCGGGATCTGGTATCCAAAGGGGTCTAACTTTGACTTGATTGGGTACTCAGATTCCGACTATGCTAGATGTAAGGTCGATAGGAAGAGTACATCGGGAACGTGCCAATTCTTAGGAAGGTCCCTGGTGTCGTGGAACTCTAAGAAACAAACTTCCGTTGCCCTATCCACCGCTGAGGCCGAGTATGTTGCCGCAGGACAGTGTTGCGCGCAACTACTTTGGATGAGGCAAACCCTCCGGGACTTTGGCTACAATCTGAGCAAAGTCCCACTCCTATGTGATAATGAGAGTGCTATCCGCATGGCGGAAAATCCTGTTGAACACAGCCGCACAAAGCACATAGACATCCGGCATCACTTTTTGAGAGACCACCAGCAAAAGGGAGATATCGAAGTGTTTCATGTTAGCACCGAGAACCAGCTAGCCGATATCTTTACCAAGCCTCTAGATGAGAAGACCTTTTGCAGGCTGCGTAGTGAGCTAAATGTCTTAGATTCGCGGAACTTGGATTGAATTGTAGCATACATATGTTTATGCCTTTGATCATGTTCATTCTGCATTTTGTTGCTTATTGTGGTGCTCAAGTTGTACAAACATTCCCTGGACCTCACAAGTCCTTGTGTAAGTGATGCACATATTTAGGGGGAGTTGTGTTACAACTTGACCCTTTGAGACTAACCATATGCTTGAGTTTCTCGAAGGAGAATTGAAAGGGAAAAGGTGGACTTGGACCATGAAAGACTTCCACTGCACTCCGATGAGAGGGTAACTTATTCCAAGTTCATCTCATGAACTCTTATTGCCATTTGCTCTTAATTGAAGATTTTGGTGAGGCAATGGGGTTATCGGGCCAAGATTGATCCCGTTTTGGTGCTTGATGCCAAAGGGGGAGAAAATAAAGGCCAAAGCAATAGATGGATCAGCTACCACTTGAGAAATTTTGAAAATAGTAGAATAGAGCTTTTTGTTTGTCAAAACTCTTGCATTGTCTCTTTTGTCAAAAGTTGGCCTCTTGTGGGGAGAAATGTTGATTATGGGAAATAGGGGGAGTTTTTGAAATCTTTGATCAATCTCTTTTGGAATGACTCTATTTATGCTTCAACATGTGTGTTTGACTCAGAGATAGAGATTTGAGTTTGATTTGCAAAAACAAACCAAGTGGTGGCAAAGGATGATCCATATATGCCAAAAATGAATCAAAATAAATTTGAGTTTTATTTGAAGTGATTTTGCACTTATTCTAGTTGCTTTATGTTGTGTTGGCATAAATCACCAAAAAGGGGGAGATTGAAAGGGAAATGTGCCCTTGGGCCATTTCTAAGTATTTTGGTGATTGAGTGCCAACACAAGTGCTTAAATGTGAATTCATGCTTATGGATGGACAAAGTGCAAAACAAGAGCAAAGGTATGTTTCTAAGTCTTAGTACATTGGTTTTGTGTACTAATATACTTGTCTAAGTATTAGAAACAGAAAGAAGAAGAAAAGAGAAGAGTTGGCTGTGTACAGCCAAAAGGCTGTTTCGGTCTGGGGCACCGGACTGTCCGGTGGTGCACCGGACAGTGTCCGGTGCGCCAGGCTGCCTCGAGCGAAGTGGCCGCTCTCGGGAATTCGCCGACGGCGTACGGCTAAAATTCACCAGACTGTCTGGTGTGCACCGGACTGTCCGGTGAGCCAACGGTCGGCCGGGCCAACGGTCGGCCGCGCGATCTGCGCGGGACACGTGGCCGAGCCAACGGCTAGAAGGGGGCACCGGACAGTCCGGTGTGCACCGGACATGTCCGGTGCGCCAACGGCTCTCTGGTGGCCAACGGTCGGCTGCGCCGTTTAAGGAAAGAAATCGGGCACCGGACAGTGTCCGGTGTGCACCGGACTTTCCGGTGCGCCCGATGACAGAAGGCAAGAATGGCCTTCCAGATTTGCTCTCAACGGCTCCTAGCTGCCTTGGGGCTATAAAAGGGACCCCTAGGCGCATGGAGAAGGTGAACAAGCAACCAAAGAGCATTCTTGATCATCCACACTCAGTCTTTGCGCATTCGTTTGTCATTCTCAGTGATTCGAGCTCCGTTCTAGTGAGAACCTTGAGATAGTCTTTTGAGCTCGATTCTTGGCCGTGTGTGTGCGCATTTTGCTGTGGATTTGTGTGTGTTGCTTCCCTTCCTTACTCCGTGATTCTTTGTGAACATCAAAAGTGTAAGGGCGAGAGGCTCCAAGTTGTGGAGATTCCTCGCGAACGGGATAAGAAAAGAAAAGCATAACACTGTGGTATTCAAGTTGATCATTGGATCACTTGAGAGGAGTTGAGTGCAACTCTCGTCCGTTGGGACGCCACAACGTGGAGTAGGCAAGTTTTGTACTTGGCCGAACCACGGGATAAACCACTGTGTCTTCTCTGTGTTGAACTCTTTGTGGTTATCGTATTGTGCAAGATCTTCTCTCTAGCCACTTGGCATTTACTGTGCTAACGCTTAACCAAGTTTTTGTGGCTTAAGTTTTCAAGATTTACAGGATCACCTATTCACCCCCCCTCTAGGTGCTCTCAGGAACCTCTGTAGTAAGCAACCAAGAAAAAGTTTCGATGCCCTTCTCATTTACTTTTGGTGAAGCATATGGTTGGAAAGGTACAACATGATCTTTCATCAACAACAAAGAACGATAGAACAGGTTGTTCAATTGGTGAAAGAACTCGTTGAAGGAGGAATATCTAGTCTTTAAAGGGCAACCATCAAATAAGCTTTGTGCAGTGTCATCTTATCCTCGCTCTTAAGCAGATGTACATGCTTGTTCAGTTTGTGAGGTTGTGCATATTGTTTTTTGTTTTTCTTTCGGATTTCTGCTCCATACCCCATACCCCAAGCTATAGTTTCTTTCTTCTTCTTGCTAGTGGGTCTTTTCTTGTGCTTTTTTACACTTCTAATACATTGGAGAGGCAAATATTTTTGCCTCATCCTTCCAAAATTTTCATCTAGTTATTGTAGTTCATACAACAATTTGGTACTCACACGCGGAGAGTTGATGATTACACTGGACGGAGGCCTATATGTGAAAGTTGGCTTTTCATGACAAATTTGGAATTCAAGTCCTATTCACACCGCTAGAAAAAAGTTCCAAGCATGCGGTGAGGCCTAATTTTTATAGGCGGATTCAGTTATCAAACACCAGTGTTATTTATAGAGATGGTTCCTTAAAGAAAACTGCTAGTAGAAATCATATCTCTACAGGCGGTTCATTAAGAAAAACGTCATTAGAAATCATTTTTATCCTTTTTTTGAGGTTTTCAAATGACCTTGTATGAAAAACCCACCAAAATAAAAGTTGTAGATCTCTAAAAGTTATGAAACTTTGTTGTTGACAACTTTAGTTTGAAATCAATTTCGGCTCTGAAAATTGCATTTCAATTTGTTAAAATTCAAATTTTAAAAATGACCTCGGATGAAAAAAGTTTCAAAATAAAAGGTGTAGAACTTTAAAAGTTATTCAATTTGTAGTTGACAACCTTTTTATTTGAATTCGTTTACGGTCTCAAACAATCCATTTACACCGAATTGGTTATAATATTTGGGCAACAAAACTGCACTAGAAACATAATGCATGCCATAGGTGGAGTGGTAGTGGAGGCTTCACATGAGGGTGTGGTTGCAGGTTCAATTCCTAGCTATCACTATAAAAAGTGGTGTGACTTGCGATGTAGATGGGTGGGTGTGTCCTCCCTCATTAAAATACGTTTTTTGCTATTTTAAAACCAATTATATGTTTCCTAGAAAGGATTATCACTGGCGGCTTTTCACTAGCGGTTCTCAGTTACCTGCATGTAAAAATGATTATTTCTACTGCTCCTAACACTAGCGGCTTTGTAAAACGTCAGTGCAAATAGGTTCAGAACTGCCTCACCTTCTCTGTACTAGTGTCACATACATACTTAGGGACATGCTCTTGCATTCATGGTGTTGGAACTTGCTATCCGGGGCAAGATGATCCAACGGGGGAGTGTAAAGAATGCAAACGAGGTTTAACACGAGATGGTGATTGCTCTGTTAATTCAGCCTCTCAAGGGCACTGTACGGGGCTATTTATAGGTGCCTGAACGCCCAACGTCTTGATGTAAGGACGCATGTGCCCTCTGGCACCTGGACTATCCCCGGAATATTCCCATAAGGGAGGGTTACAGACTGTCTTTATAGAAAAGCCATTACAAGTCGGGCCCGTAACACACTTCTCCGTGCGGGGCATGTTACAATGGGCCGAATCCCACGTGGGCCTCCGGGTTGGGTGAGGACGTGGTACGGGGCGACCTTGTCGTAGGCCTTTCTTTTTGCAGTGTAGAGGACGAAGGGTGGGCCCCGTCGATCGTTTTGCCTCCGTTGGTGCAGCGAGATTGGCGAAGGCTTCGAGCGAAGGGTAGCGTCTTCGCCTTCGCCTCAACATTTGCCCTCCGAGGGACCAGTTCGACTAAGTCATCTGGTGTCAAAGACGTCGCTAGATGGTGGAGACGCTGCCCTCGCTCGAAGTGGTTCCGCGGGGGTTTTTGATGTGACCGTTGATGGACGTAGTACTGTTGGACTGCGGGTTTCCTGAAATGTCACGTCTTGTGTATAAAAAGGGGTGGGGCGGCGCGGGTCGGGCACTCTTTCTGCGCGCCGCAAAACCCTAGCCTCCTTTTGAAACCGTTCGCCCGCTCGCCTACCCTCCTTGCTCCTGCTCGTCGGAGATCTGGCCCGCGTCAAGCAGACCGCTCGCCGCCGCCGACGGTACGTAGCCATGCCGTCTTCTTTCTCGTCTGCTGCAAACACGCCGCCGCCCGACGCATCGTCCGAGGATACCTTGACCAACGTGGCGGCGGAGGAGTTACATCCGGGTGATACGGTGGAGTTTGGCATTTCGCGGATTTCCTCGGTCCGCGTTCAGGATATGCAGCAGCTAGGGTATTTTGGCAGCGGAGTTGGTCGTGTCCTGGGGGCGGAGGAGGTTCCCGAGCCCGAGGGCAAGTTGGTCGTGTTTTAGGCGTTTTTCACCGTTGGCCTTCATCTGCCTGCACATCGCTTTGTGGCGGAGGTCCTGCAGAGATTTGAGGTCCAGGTCCACCAGCTGACACCAAATGTCGTGGTGGCCCTGGCGAAGTATGTCTGGGCGGCGACTTCGTATGGCGGTCAGCCTTCTGTGGAGGTCTTCGCCAAACATTACTGTCTGCATTGGCAGAAAAGGAAAATTGGACACAAGATTGCATAGTTTGGATCGTGCACGTTTACGCCGAGGACCGGAAAGACTTCGATGGAAGTCGTGGATTTAGTTCCCTGTGCCCGCAATAAGTGGGGAAACTAGTGGGATTTCTGGTTTTATGTTTCCGAGGGCGAAGTCGAAGACCACCTAGGGCTCCCCGTGGCCGTGATGTGCTCCCATTATTATGTGGTGTACCCGCAATTTGAGGTGGCAGAGGATGATGAAAATGAGGGAGCCCTTCGGTGCGCTGCCCGCATGAGTAGCGGGCACGATTTAGTTGAGGAATTCATCGGGTATGGGGTATGGCCCTTGGCACATGGCTGGGCGTTGGGCGAAGTATGCCCTCACGAGATGCCCTCCTTGGGCGGGCAGCGAGTGCGAAGTCTAGCCTTCGCATTGGATCTGCATGGCCGGGATCCAGCCACATTTGTTCGTGAAGTGGAGGACAGTGCGGCGAGGATTGTGGGGCGCTATGTGCCAAGGACAGCGGGTCTATGGAGCTGGGATATCCGTGGGTCCAATGTTAGATTGAATCGGGTCTTCGAATTAAACTGCTTGCCATACGGTGGCTATCCCAGGGATGACACTGCCGACCGCTGCGGGAAGAGACCGGTGGGCGTGACCGAGGAAGGGCCTTCGCAGGGGACTGCCCCGGCCACTAAGAAGAGAAAATTAGGTACTGCAGTGGGGAGAGTGGGGGTCTCTGATAGTTTTGTTGTGGATTTGATGGGGACGTGTGCAGCCCTCAGGGGAAGGATGTTTTCGCCCGAGCTCTGGGAGTCTTCGGCCCGAATGCTGGAGGTTACCGAGGGTCGATGGCCCAAGAATGTTCCGATCCCCCGCGCGGCTGGCGAAGTCTTCTTTACGTCTCGCATGGCTCGTGACTTGAAGGTTTTTCCTTATGGATGGAATATTGTTGCTGTTGTATCGGCAGTGATGGAGAGGGACCGTCAAGACGCTGCGCAGAAACACCGGGCGATCGTCAGGATCGCGGATCCTATGCGCGAGGCGAAGAAGGCGCGAGGGAGCAGGAAGGCTGCTGCCTCTGGCAGTAGCAAACCGGTGCCGGATGCGAAACCGGCCGCCCCTGGGCACAGCAAGGCGTCGGCTTGTGCGAAGGTTGCCGCCTCTGGCGGGAGCAAGCCACCCCCGGACGGGCTCGTGAAAGGACGAAGGCCGCCTTCGCCGGCGCGACGTATTGCCGACTTCGGCATGGACATCAGTGTCGATGATTATTTTGTTGGTAAGTTCTTGCCGACTTCGTCAGGATTTTTTTGGATCGACTAGGTCTTTAACCAGTATCATGGTGCAGGGTCGGGTGAGGGGCAACTGGTTGTTGTCCCGCCTCCGGTGGCAACCACTTCGGCAACGGTGGTGGTGGGGGCGAAGGGTGCCACGCGGGACCCTTGGGCCACTTTTTGCACGAGCGGCGAGATTCTGTCGGCCGCTGCCGCTAAGGACGTGGTGGGCTCCATGTCTCAGTGACTGAGGGAAGCGTCGCAGCAGCTGTCACAGCAGCTGAAGCAAGTAAGTTGTGTTGGACTTTGATGTTTGTTGTTTTTATGAGGATTCGGGTCTCATGGGTTTATGTGTCAGGCGGTCGACTTTGCCGACCTCGTCGTGTCGGGTGCCTTGACTACGGACGTTGCTGCCGAAGTCGAGCGTCTCTGGGCACAGCATGCGGATGCTGTGCGGGAGAAATCGGCTACGAAAAGCAAAAACCGCAGGCTGTCGGAGAAGGTGGCCGCCATGGAGGCCGAGAAGACGGATCTCTGCCGCCAGCTGGCGGAGGAGAGGAGGGAGGCGAACAAGGCCATCGCTGATGCGCAGGCTGCGCAGGCCGAAGCCAAAGTGGCATGGGCGGAGGGCAGTCTCGCCCGCCAACGCGCCGAGGAGCTGGAGGCGAGGTTCAATGCCCTGCGCAGCCGCGTGGACAAGGCCGAGGCCTCAACGCGCGCGGAGGTCGAGCGGACGCACGCACAGTTCGTGGACGCGTACCGCGAGCTGGGTGCGCGGACTGCTGACTTCGAAGTGCCCGTCCAAGAAGCGGGCCTTCACTTCCTTGAATGGTTGCAGGAGGAGCTGCTGGTGCTCCCGACCATTGTGACGGGTTTCATGTCCTTCGCCTCCCTCGTCACATGCGAGGGGGCCGTGAATGCTTGATCCCGCGAGGGGTGCAGGCATTACGAGGTCTTCGACCAAGCGGACGAAAACTTTGAACGTGAAATCTTCAAGGTCGAAGACCCTGTGCTGAAGCAGTCGGCGGGGGCACTTCGATAGGATGTGGGGTCCGCACGGCCGAGAGGCGGTCAGGGAGCGGTCCGACCGGGCAATAGAGCAGGTAAAAGCTGTTTTTGTGTGGTTATATGTGTGGGTATGTGTGGTTTTGCTGAATGAGTGTGCTGTTGCTGCAGATGGCGCATGCCAAAGACGTCGAGGACCTTGGTGGTCTAGACGGCGCGCTGCCCGAGGCCGCGGAGGTCGATCTGGTGCCGCCCTCGGATGCCGGTGAAGGCCCCTCGGCGACCCCCGCGCCCACTGCGGTCGGCGAAGACCCCCGCATCAGCCCCTGCGCCGACGGGCGAAGACGCCTTGAAGGTGATGGCCGAGCCGGCAGCCGAGCCAGCAGCCGAAGACCCCACAACCGCGGTTGAGCCTTCGCAGGTGGCTGAATAGGTGTTGAGGAGTTTGTAAATTTTGTCTGTGTGATACAGAACCTCGGTTGCTGCGCAGGTTCTGGGGTTTGGGCCTGCGCACGCAACCGCTACTAACAATGCTATTTTTGTGGCGGCTTCAATCGTGGCTGCTGATGGCAATTCGTTTGGCTCTGTGTCTAAGTGTTTTGAGTCTGATGATTCTGGGAGTTCGATTGCGTGGACAGAGGAGTCTTCAGATGAGGACTTGGATTATTTTGCAGCGTTGGATGTGGCTGCAGCGGAGCCTTCGCCGCGCACGGAGGGTTCTGAGGAGCTTCCGGGCGCGAGTACTGGGTATAGGCAGCGAATGGCGGTGGCGAAATGGAGAGTGAGTGGATTGTCGTGAAGCGGTGGGAGTCATCGTAGTGAGATGGAGAGTGGGCGTCTTCGCGTGGACGGGACTGGTAAGCGAGAATTGTTGTCCTCGCCGATTGGGGTGAGTATAGGTGAGGGGGAGCTGCGAAATCATTTTGAGGGTGAGGAATTAAGGATAATGTTGTTCAACTACAAGGAGATGGGTATCATCCCGAAGGTTGAGTCAATGTAATATATGATGCCCTCGCTGTGTGTATGTAACCATAATTTGTGTGATAAGGTTGCGCTTTCGTTGGTCCAGCCGCGCCCGTAGGCGACTTCTGCACGGAGAGTCTTTTGGGAACGACTTCGATCTTTACGTACTTGTTATGTTGTTTCGGCTGCGCCCGTAAGCGACTTTTGCACGAAGAGTCTTTTGGAAAAGACTTCAAGTTTGCGCACCTATTATTCCGGCTGCACCCTTAGGCGACTTTTGCACGGAGAGTCTTTTGGAAAAGACTTCGATTTTGCGCACTTGTTGTGCTATTCCGGCTGCACCCTTAGGCGACTTTTGCACGGAGAGTCTTTTGGAAAAGACTTCGATTTTGCGCACTTATTGTGCTAGTCCGGCTGCACCCTTAGGCGACTTTTGCGCGGAGTGTCTTTGACAAAGACTTGATTATCGCACTTGTTGTGCTGTTCCGGCTGCACCCTTAGGCGACTTTTGCGCAGAGTGTCGCACGCGAGGGTGGTCAGCGCTGCCCCTCGCGGTGACTTCGGTGTGGTCGAATGCCGAAGACCGTCGACACAGTCTCTTTTGACATATTGTGTCTTAGTTTTTGAGGGGGATTTTTGCGGGTATATTACATGGCTCCGCCTCGTTAAAAACCTCACCCCCAGGAGGAAAAGAGTGCGGGCCGGAATGATATTGTTTGGTGAATTACAAGGGCGTGTTAGCCCTGAGGATTCAAACAAAAAATTTGCAGAGGTTATCGATATTCTAGGAATGCTCTAGGTCCTCGTCGGATGGCGTTGTGAGCCTGTACGCGCTGGGGGACGCCTTCGTCTTGACGATGAAAGGACCCTCCCACTTTGGCTCCAGCTTGCCCCGTGACTCTATCCGAGTTGTCCGAACGAGTACGAGGTCCCCTTCGTCGAATTCTTTTGGGACGACTGCGTGGTCGCGCCAGGCCTTCATTTGAGCTTGGTATTAGTTGAGAGCCTACAGGGCGAAGCCACGGTCTCCGTCGATGAGGTCTTTGGAGGTTGGTTCATCTACGTTGGGGACGACTAAAGCGCTTGTTCGTGGTGACCCATGTTTGATTTCCTGCGGGGTCATGGCCTCTAATCCGTATAGCAGGCGAAAGGGAGTGAATCCAGTCGCCCGGCATTCGGTCGTGTTCAGTGCCCAGACTGGTTCAGGTAGCAGGTCGGCCCATTTACCCTTCTTGTCGTCGAGGAGCATTTTCTTGATGGCAGTGAAGATCTTGCCGTTGGCGCGCTCCACGACGCCGTTAGATTGTGGGTGATATACTGAGGCGAAGGCGAGCTTGGTGCCAATGGAGAAGCAAAAGTCCCTGAAGTCCTGGCTGTCAAACTGTTTGCCATTGTCGACTGTGAGCTCAGACGGGACTCCAAATCGGCAGATAATGTTTTGCTAGAAAAATTTCTGGGTAGTCTTCGACGTTATTGTGGATACTGCCCTTGCCTCGATCCACTTGGTAAAATACTCGACGGCGACGAAGGTGAACTTGAGGTTTCCTTGGGCCGTGGGTAGTGGCCCGACAAAGTCTAGCCCCCAGCGTTGAAGTGGCCATGTGTGGGTGGTCAGCTTTGTGAATTGCGAGGGGTTGCCCGAATGGGGAGAGAACTTTTGGCAGGCTTCGCACGACCTCGTGACTCGATTTGCGGCGCAGATTATAGCGGGCCAGTAGAAACCTTGACGGATCACCTTGGCAGCGAGGGCCCTAGGCCCCGAGTGAGAGCCGCAAGTATCGTTGTGGACTTCGCGCATGATCTGGAGGCCTTCGGTCTCTGTGACACATTTGAGCATGGGTTGACTGATCCCTTTCTTGTATAGCTGGCCCTCAATAAGTGTGAAGTCTTGACTTTGGTGTTTGAGGCGCTTGGCCTCGTTGACATCACTTGGATGGTAATATCCTTGCAAGAACAGGGTTATTGGGGCCCGCCAGTCTTCGGCCATGATGAGGTCGACAATGCGATGGCCCTCGGCGTTGGTGGTTATTTGCAGACCCTCTGGGCTACGGAAGGCTGGTGTGCCAATGACGTGGTAGAACACGTCGGAGGGCAGGGCTTCGCCTCTAGCTGCTGCTTTGGCTAACGCGTCAGCTTCTTCGTTTCTAGCGCGATCCACATGCTGCAGGGTGAAACCCTTGAATTGCTTCTCAAGACTGCGAACGACCGTAAGATACTGCAGAAGTGTGGGGTCTTTTGCTGAATAGTCTTTTTCGATCTGGCCAGCGACGACTTTGGAGTCTGTCTTGATTATGCAGGTGGTCACGCCGAGTGCTTTCAGCTTGCGAAGGCCTAGGATAATGGCTTCGGATTCTGCTATGTTATTTATGCACCTGTCAGATTCCAGAGCGAAGCTGAGGCATGCTGCGTATCTGTGCTTGACGCAGGTGGGTGATGTGATATATGCAGCCGCGCCTGCCCCCGCATGGCACCATGTGCCGTCACAGTGGATGGTCCACACCTTCTCTGAGGGCTCTTCTTGCTGCCGTGCCGGCCCTGTCCAGTCGATGATGAAATCTGCGAGGACTTGTGACTTAATTGTTGTCCTGGGCTCGAAGGTGATGTGGTATTCAGAGAGTTCGGCTGCCCATTGGGCGATACGGATGGATGCTGAAAGGATCACGATGCCCAAGAGGGGGGGTGAATTGGGCTTTTCTAAAAATCAACACTAATTAAAACCTAAGCAAGAGCTAAGCAAGAGCCCAACTTCACCCCAACAACTAGCACTAAGAATATAATACTAGAAATGCAACAATGCTAAGACAATACTTCAAATACTTGCTAAACAAATACACAATGTAAAGTGCTTGAATTAAGTGCGGAATGTAAAGCAAGGTTTAGAAGACTCCTCCAATTTTTCCCGAGGTATCGAAGACTCGACACTCTCCACTAGTCCTCGTTGGAGCACCCGCGCAAGGGTATCGCTCCCCCTTGGTCCTCGTAAGAACCAAGTGCTCACTACGAGATGATCATTTGCCACTCCGGCGCGGTGGATCCCTCGAGACCGCTTACAAACTTGAGTCAGGTCACCAACAAGATCTTCGCGGTGATCACCGAGCTCCCAACGCCACCAAGCCGTCTAGGTGATGCCGATCACCAAGAGTAACAAGCTATAGACTTTCGCTTGACCAAGAGAAGCCTAATGCAAGTGGTGTGTGCTCTAGGTGGCTCTCGCTAGCGCTAATGAGGAACAAACGCAGATTAAGATTCTCTAATCTCCTCACTAGGCTTTTGGTGCTTGCAATGCTCTAGCAATGTGCTAGAATAAATGTGGAGTGCAAGACATTGAATATGGTGGGTGGAAGGGGTATAAATAGCCCTCACCCACAAACTAGCCGTTACAGGCATCTCACTGCGCAATGGCGCACCGGACAGTCCGGTGCGCCAACGGTCGTTTCCAACGGCTAGTTCTGACAGTTAGCCGTTGGACTCATGGCACACCGGACAATGAACAGCCATTGTCCGGTGCACACCGGACTGTCCGGTGCACTGTCCGGTGCGCCACTAAAATTCCTTTCTGAAACAGGCGCTCTCGGGTTTCTGCGAAGGGAAGCTTCTTCCCCGGACCAGCCTGGCCCCACCTGGCAGAGGGTGCACCGGACAGTCCGGTGCACACCGGACAGTCCGGTGCCCCAGGGCCAGAAACCCTAACTCTTGTTTTTCAGATGATTTTCAAATCGGTTTTCGTTCTAACTTGTGAGTGAGTTCTAGAGTGACACCTAGCACTGTATGTGAGTGTGATTGTGCACCAATACTACACTAGAACTCTCTTGGTCAAACTACTCATCGACAACCCCTCTTTATAGTACGGCTAAAAGAGAATAAAAGACCTAACTAAATCACGAGTGTCCGCATCTCCCTGACACTCGGACTCCGTAGTCCTTCACCTTTTGTTTCGTCGTTTTAGCCGTCGCTTCGAGTTCTTATCTCTGGGATTGTTTTCACCGTTGTAGTACTTCTACCTGTCATGTGACCTAACTTACCATTTGTCTCTGCAAAACACACGTTAGTCACATATAACATTACGTTGTCATTAATCACTAAAACCCACCAGGGGCCTAAATGCTTTCAATCTCCCCCTTTTTGGTGATTGATGACAACCCTACAAGATTTGTGAGAGTAGTTTTGAAGTTTCTGTCAATAGAAAGGATGGTTAGTTATACTCAGTAATCTTTGACAGAAAGAATATGTACCATAATAATAAGAGTGAGCGCATACACATCATAAGATTCTTGTTCATATAAAAGTGAAGTTAAATCAATGAATCAAGAACTAGAAGACTGGTGATAAAATATAAGGTGAAAACATAATACACACAGTCAATCATAAGCAACGAGAGTATATATAGAGTTTGTGAGCCAAAAACACCAAGCTAGTACAGAGAGTAACAAGCACATATATTACATCAAAATGACTCGCTACTAACTCTCTAACTCCCCCTAGATCTCACAACTCATATCTCTCGCCCTTTGGCGTCAAACACCAAAAGGGCACCCGAACCTAAACATCTGAAGCTGGAGGAGGCGGCGGGGGCGCATCCGGTCGCGGTCGAGGCAGCAGAGCGAACACCGACGGGGGGTCAGAGTCAGTCTCGGATCCAGGATTTGCTGTAGAAGCTGGAGCTGGTACTGACTCGGACTGAGGCGGCGCTGCAGGAGCTGCCGGAGCAGAAGTGGTCACAGATACTGCCACAGCAGTAGTGGTAACCGCAGATGCTGGTGGCACTGGCGGCTGAGGGCAGACAGAGCTGAGAACCGGTGACGTAAAAGCCAAAGTGACCGGCCGGAGCGGAGAAGGACCAACAGAAGGAATAGGGGGTCCGGTCTGAATCGCTGGCACAACTGGAGCCTGAAGCGGAGGAGGTGGAGCAGACTGAACTGGGGGAACTGAGACACCAGAATGTTGTAGCATAAGAGCCATGAATGCCCTGCTCTCAGCCCAATCCTGAAGTAGCTGCTGCTGAAGTGAATCATGTCTGTCCTGTATGGTCTGAAACATCGTGAGCATCCTCTCGGACAACCGGGTCTGCTCGGCTGCCAGGTGAGCCTGCTGCTGAGTGAGAGACTGGAGAATCGAAGCAATAGCAGGGTCAATAGCCGGAGGAGCAGCAGGGGTAGCACTAGAACTCCCAGCCTCATGATCATGTGAGCGTGGAGGCATAGGAGGCGGAGGCGGAGGAGGAACCCCAAAATCATCATCATCATCATCATCATCATCATCATCATCAACTACTGTATCCTGAGTGTTGAACTGACGAAGAGTTGCATCCTCGTCCTGAGAGTCAAAAACTGGAGCAGAAGCTGGCACAGGAGCCTCAGGCGTAGGACGGTAGGATCCAAACACAAGGCGTGAGGCCTCAAGCGTGCCCTGAAACTGTGGAGGCCGAATCAGCTGCGCAAAGATGTGGCACAAGTAGTGAGCATATGACAACTGTCGACGAGCACGAATGCCATCCAAAACGGTGTCCTCGATCTCACAAATAAGGAAATCCACGACGTCAAACTCAGAGTGAGAGACCAGGGCACCAAGGAGCCAGAGCTGAATATGTGTGGTTGCCTCCCTGTATCCCATCCTCGGCAGAAGAGTCCGTCTGATAAGCTCAAATAAGTACTTGGCTGCTGTAGTAAAATCTGCCGGTGAACGTCGCGACCCATCGGAGAAGGGCGGGCGGAACAGAGCCGCGACGTGAGCTGTACCCGGAGCCACACCGCCGTGAGGGCGACGAGGAGGGTCATAGGTGCCGTAGCAGATGCTGTGAAGACGAGTCGTCGACTCGGGAAATCCAAAGAGCTGGTGAATCTGACTAGCAGTAATGGTGACATCCTCTCACTCAAAACGGAACCTCATCCAGTGATGATCCGGGTCTATCCATACAGACGCGTAGAAGACTCGGACCCACTCCTCAACATACCTGTCGCTGGTAGTCAAAAGGGTCAGAAGGCCAGGCAGATATGTGAGGTGCGCCTCAGAGTCAGCACCGGCGGCGAGCAGAAAAGCTGGAAGGTCCAAGAGCCAGTGCACTCGCAGAGCTATCTGAGCAGACATCTGAGCTCTGAAAAAAGACTCCTGAATACGGGTGCTAAATAGGTCAACTGCTGCAGGATCCCTCTGAGCTGGTAACCAAGACTCCACGGGTACGTATCTGAACCTACGTACCCGTGCCGCTGTAGCACGCTGAAGGTCAAAAAGTCTGGGATCTACAGCAAGTGGTCGTACCTCAGTCTCATCTCGCTCCCGGAATCGAGGTGGAGGGACAGGAGGAGCTGAAGCGGGAGCAGGAGGAGCAGTGGAAGCTGGCATAGTGGAGGTAGCGGGTATGGCTGTGGTGGTGGATGGTGCAACTGGGGTGACGGGAGCAGGCAGAGTGGGTGGAGGAGTGGAAGCAGTGGTGTGAGTGGAGGGGCGAGGCCGGGAGGCGAGACGACGAACACGGTATGCAATCTGATCTGATGGAGTCTGTGGCTGATCTCCAAGCTCGGCCTGCGCAGCGGCTGCTGCTGCCGCTGCCGCTGCACGGGCTGCTCTGTCCGTACGCCGCTTCTTGCGGCCTTCCTGCTGCTCCAAGTAAACTGTCTTGCCCTTGACCTGCCTGAAGGGGCGACGAGGATCCTCATCATCACCTCCCCCTGGCGCCGACACATTCTTCGTGCGCGGCATCCTGAACTGATGACTGTAAATGAGAGAGAGTGACTAAGCACAGATCGATAATATCCGATAGAATAGCAAAGGATGAGATGACTACCTGGAAAGCTCACACGAGAGGTGACGATCCAGGCAGGACAGGAGACGGCACACGGGCAATCAAGGTCACTGAAATGACAGAAGAGGTGAGCACATATTAGTCACATAGTCATAAGTATATGAAATGTGAATAAATACATACACAGAGAAATATGGCACAGAAAACACGAGATGAGACGATCGAGAGGTCAAACGACGTGAAAACGACGTTTGAACGATAAACAGTGCCATAGGAGGTTTGGAATTTGAATTGAGGCATGAAACGACATGGAATTGAGCCGATACTTCACAAATAGGTTTATATAGGTGAATATGAGTGAAGTGTGTGCTTGGTTTGAATTTAGGCAAAGAAAAAGAGATTTGGGCACTCAGCTCGGAAACGATCACTCGAAACGGGGAATTTGGTGAAATTAAAGCCTGGAATCTCGGATTGGCGTGAAATTTGGCTAATATGTTACTGGAAGTGTTGTGAAGGTGCCTGAAAAATTTGGGTTCAATTGGAGCATTTTTGGCTGGTTTGGGCATTTCACCGAACACGTGGTGGGCGAAGTTTTAGGGTTTCAAGGAAATGGCTATTTGAGGTGGGAAAACCCTCCCGAAGGAGCTAGGAACCTGCAAGGATACTCAAGGCACACAGAGGAACACATATGATCACTTGGTTTCACTGGATTTCACAGAAATTGGAATTGAACTCAAAGGGTGGAAAAGGGAGGAGCTTCACTGGAGACAGGATCACACAGAGAGAAAAAGGGAAAGAGAGAGAGAGGGGGATTCTCACCAGAGAGGGAAGGGGATGAGCGCAGGAGCAGGGTCACCGGAGGATCACCGGAGAGGAGGGATGGACGTCGGCGAGGGGTGGAGAACGCCAGAAACCGAGAGCCAAGGCAGGGAACAGAGAAGGAAGTGCCAGGCCTCGGGCGCGAGAGGGGGAAAGATTTTTTAAAAACCGGATATGGGCGCACCGGACAATCTACAGTGCCTGTCCGGTGCACACCGGACAGCGCACAATAGCTGTCCGGTGAACCACCGGACAGCACACAGGAGAAGGGAATTTTAGCGCGCGGCTGCCGGTGCACCGGACATTGCAAAGTGCAGTGTCCGGTGCACACCGGACTGTCCGGTGAGCCCAGACAGAGGGAAGATTGGAAAATTTTGAATTTTTCTATCTAATTTCCAACCAAACCAAATCCCAACTTATAATCACACAAAATAACACTTGTTGGGACAGGTATTGGCACCCTCATATACTTTTCAAAATATTTTGCCATAGGCTAGATAATTTTTAGAGAAAATAGGCAAATGGTGAAATTTGCATTTTTGGCTTGCACTAGGGGTTTTCATGAGTGATTTGAGTTTTGAATACTCCCCCTAAGTGCAGTACCTCATGCATATTTCAAGAACCAACAATTGCATAAAAAGTAAGAATTTAAGTGCTAAAAGCTTAAAACTAAGACTTGTCAAGTTTGATCCGAGTTAAGCTTTTTCACTCGCTTTGTTGGCGGTTATCTCAACTAGGTTAGACAAGCCCTAGATGCAATACAAGAAATTTAAATATGCAATGCAAGCTTGACAACACCATTTGACATTTTACATAAAATTTCTGAGATCAAGAATATTTAGTTCATTCCTCAACATGCAAAAGCGGGTCTTATCAAGTGGCTTAGTGAAAATATCCGCTAATTGATCTTCCGACCTCACTCCTTCTAAAATGATATCTCCTTTAGCAACATGATCTCTAAGGAAGTGATGACGGATATCAATGTGCTTGGTGCGAGAGTGTTGTACAGGATTATTAGCAATTTTAACAGCACTCTCATTATCACACAACAAAGGTACCTTTTCTAGAACTACGCCATAGTCTAGAAGAGTTTGTTTCATATATAAAATTTGTGTGCAACAAGCACCTGCGGCAATGTATTCCGCTTCGGCAGTTGACAAGGCAACACTATTTTGCTTTTTGGATGTCCATGAAACTAGTGATCTACCAAGCAGATGGCATCCCCTAGAAGTACTTTTCCTATCAATTTTGCAACCGGCATAATCCGAATCGGAATAGCCAATTAAATCAAAAGTAGCTCCTTTGGGATACCACAGACCAACGCTTGTGGTGTGCCTGAGATACCTAAGAATTTTCTTAACAGCGCGAAGATAAGCTTTCTTAGGATTAGATTGAAATCTAGCACACATGCAGACACTAAACATGATATCGGGCCTAGATGCGGTAAGGTATAATAAACTACCAATCATAGAACGGTAGAGAGTTTGATTAACCGGGTTACCTCCCTCATCTAAGTCGAGATGTCCATTTGTAGGCATGGGGGTCTTGATTGGTTTGCACTTCTCCATGTTGAACCTTTTCAACAAGTCTTTGGTATACTTCTCTTGTGAGAGAAAGTTACCATCTTTCATTTGCTTGACTTGAAAGCCGAGGAAGTACGTTAGCTCACCAATCATTGACATCTCGAACTCCTTCGACATCAACTCACCAAATTCCTTGCAATGATAGTCATTTGTCGAGCCAAAGATTATATCATCAACATATACTTGACAAATGAAAATATCACCGTTATGTTTCTTTCTGAATAGAGTTGTGTCGACGGTCCCGATCTTGAAGCCCTTTTTGATGAGGAAGTCGCGAAGGCGCTCATACCAAGCCCTTGGAGCTTGCTTTAGCCCATATAGCGCCTTGGACAACCTGTAAGCATGGTTAGGATATCTAGGGTCTTCAAATCTAGGCGGTTGCTCAACATATACAAGTTCATTTATGAAGCCATTTAAAAATGCACTTTTTACATCCATTTGATAAAGTTTTATATCATAGCATGATGCATATGCAAGTAGGATACGGATGGCTTCCAGTCGAGCAACCAGTGCAAAGGTCTCTCCAAAATCTAAGCCTTCAACTTGAGAGAATCCCTTTGCAACAAGTCTTGCCTTGTTTCTTACAATCACACCTTGATCATCTTGTTTGTTTCTGAACACCCACTTTGTTCCAATGATTCTTGCATCTTGTGGTGGCTTCTCTAGGGTCCAAACTTCGTTACGGGTGAAGTTGTTAAGTTCTTCATGCATGGCATTCACCCAGTCCGGATCCTGTAGCGCCTCATCTATACAAGTAGGCTCAACACAAGAAACAAAGGAGTGATGTTCAATAAAAGAAGCATGTCTATGTGATCGAGTAATAACCCCTTGTGAAGGACTCCCGATGATTTGGTTTTGAGGATGAGCTTGAAGTAGTGATGAGTTTCTCCTGTCAACCACTTGGGAAGAAGATCCTGGAGCATCAACATCTTCGGCTTGTACCCTTGCTTGTTCATGAGAGACACATGTATCTTCATTTGCATGCCTCTCATCTTTTTCATCATCTTGTGGTACATTTGATGAAGAAGGTCTGTCAATGATTTGCACCTCTTCTTCATCTTCTTTTGGTTTGATAGCTCCAATAGGCATGTTCTTCATTGCTTCCCTAAGTGGCTCATCACCTACATCATCAAGATTTTCAAGTGCTCCTTGGGAGCCATTAGTCTCATCAAATTCCACATCATATGTTTCTTCTACCACGCCAGTGGCATGGTTGAATACTCGATATGCTTTGGACTTTAATGAATAACCCAAAAGAAAACCAATATCACAACGTCTTTGAAACTTCCCTAGGTGATGGCGTTTCTTGTAGATGTAGCATTTGCACCCAAACACCCGGAAGAAGGAGACGTCTGGCTTTTTCCCATTTAGCAGTTCATAGGGAGTTTTCGCAAGTAGCCGGTGAGGAAATAGCCTGTTTGATGCATAACAAGCAGTGTTGACAGCTTCGGCCCAAAACCTCTCTGGTGTGTTATACTCATCAATCATTGTTCTTGCAAGAGTGATCAAGGTCCTATTTTTTCTTTCAACAACTCCATTTTGTTGAGGTGTGTATGTGGCAGATACTTCACGCTTGATCCCAATTTCATCACAGTACTCATGAATGTTGGTGTTGTCAAATTCTTTGCCATTATCACTTCTAATCTTCTTGATCTTGCAATCAAATTCATTTTGTGCTTTCTTGGCAAACTTCTTGAATATAGATGCAACTTCAGATTTGTCATGGAGAAAGAACACCCAAGTGTATCTTGAGAAGTCATCAACAATCACTAGACAGTAGAGGTTGCCACCGGCACTTACATAATTTGTAGGTCCAAATAAATCCATATGAAGTAGTTCCAGTGGCCTTGATGTTGACATGAAAGCTTTAGTAGGATGTGTATTAGCAACTTGCTTTCCAGCTTGACATGCACTACATGGCTTGTCTTTTTCAAACACCACATCCTTTAATCCTCTAACCATGTCTTTCTTTAATACCTTCTTGAGTGTGCTCATCCCAACATGTGCAAGCCTCCTATGCCAAAACCATCCAAGAGAAGCTTTGGTGAAGAGGCAAGTTCTTAAGTCTGCATCTTCTGAAGTGAAATCCACTAAGTAGAGGTTGTTGTATCTAAATCCCTTGAACACCATTGATTCATCATCCATCTTTGTTACAATAACCTCTGTTGGAGTGAATAAGCATTGAAGTCCAGATCACAGAGTTGACCCACTGATAATAAATTGAAGCTTAAAGGTGCAACTAAGAGAACATTTGATATTGATAAATCATTTGAGATTGCCACCTTGCCAAGTCCTTGCACTTTTCCTTTTGAATTGTCTCCAAATGTGATTTTATCTTGTCCATCAACATTCTCATCAAGTGAGGTGAACATCCGTGGGTTGCCTGTCATATGTTGTGTGCATCCACTGTCAATAACCCAATGGCTCCCACCGATCTTGTAGTTCACCTACATCCAGAGACAAATCAAGCTTGAGTTTTGAGGGCCCTATATTGCATAGGACCAGTGACTCTCTCAATCAAGGACTTTGCAACCCAGATTTGTCTAGGTCTACTCTTGTTTGGTGGACCTAGGAATGTTACTTTGACCTTTCCATTTGCAACCTTTCTTAGAACATAATGAGCATTGAAAGCAAATGGTCTTGAGTGCTTAGGCAAGGGAGTTGGTGGTTTGGCTTTGCAGTTGTGGGCAAAATGACCTTCATTTCCACACTCAAAGCATTTGATAGGCCTGTGAGTCTGCTTTGGCTTGTATTGAGTGGTAGCTTTCTTTTGCACAAAAGCATTGTATCCAATACCACTCTTGTTGTTTTTCATGACAGTGTTCATAAGCAGCTCATTTTGGAGGTATTGACCCTTGTTGAACTTTTGCACACTTGTTGCAAGATGTTCATTTTGACTTTTTAGTTTCTTGACCTCATTTTAGGCCTTTGATTATCCACTGCCAACTCATTGTTGAAATCATTGTTCTCAATAGCAACCTTTCCTCTAGTAGTTGCATCAGTCAAGTAATTCTTCAATTTTTGGTTGTCTAAAGTTAGGACTTCAACTTTTTTAGTCAATTCAGCATGTAGACTAGTTTGCTCTTCTTGACTCAAATCATCACATGAGGTTGCTACATCAATCTTAACAACAGGGTTAATAGCCTCATGTGTTTTGCAAGATAAAAGATCATTTTCAACAAGAAGATTGTCATGATCAAATTTAATTTGAGTATAGTCTTCCTTGATTTTTACTAGTCTATTTTGCAACTCCCTATTAGCTTCATTTAATTTGTCACATTTATCCTTAGCATCTTTTAGGGAGTTTGTGAGCTCATTTACAGTTGATGACATAGTTTTATTTTCTTCTTTTATTTCATCACTAGCTTTTATAACTATGTCATATTTGGCATTTAAAGATTCATTTTCATTTTTCAACCTATCACATTTAGCTTTTGACTTTCTAATGATTTGAGTATATTCTTTAAGCAAGTCAGCTAGCTCATCATATGAAGGTGAAGCAAATTCCTCATCACTATCACTATCACTATCATCAGCAATATTAATATCATTTTGTACCTTCCGTTCACCCCTAGCCATGAGGCATAGGTGAGAAGTCGATGATGGCGATGGTGGTGGTGAAGAGAAGTCCCCGGCGATGGCGGCAACTTTTTCATCATTCTCTTCTTCACTTGAAGAAGATCCACTTGATGATTCAATGTCGGTGAGCCAGTCACCAACAATATATGCCTTTCCATTCTTCTTCTTGTGGAACCTCTTTTGCTTCCCATCCTTCCTCTTGAAGAATTTCTTTTCCTTCTTTTCATCATCACTGTCATCTTCTTTCTTGCCCTTGAACTTATTCTTCTTGGGCTTGTTACATTGATGAGCAAGATGACCGAGCTCACCACAGTTGTAGCAGTCCATCTCAGAAATGGGCTTTCTTTTGTTGGAAAAGAATTTCTTCTTTCTTGAATCAAATTTGATGCCTTCTCTATTTAGCTTCTTCAACATCTTGGTGGTCTTTCTTACCATCAAGGCAATGTTTGCATCAAGGTCATCATCACTTGAGGATTCTTCCTCAACTTGTATTTTTGCTTTTCCTTTTCTTTCATGATTTGCTTTGAGAGCCAATCCTTTCTTTTGGAAGATGATTCTTCTTTGTCGTTGATGTGCATGTACATCTCATGGGCATTGATCTTTCCCAAAATCTGTGTAGGTGTGGTAACTGAAAGATCCATTTGATGTAGCACAGTGACAATGTGTCCATATTTGTCTATTGGGAGGACACTGAGAATCTTCCTCACAACATCCGGTTGTGAGATTTGAGTAAGCCCCAATCCATTAACTTCCTCTACAAGAATATTGAGACGTGAGTACATAGCATTTGCATTTTCATTAGCAAGCATTTCAAAATAATTTAACTTTCTCATGGCTATGTGATATCTCTCCTCACGCTCACTTCTAGTTCCTTCGTGTAGAGCACAAATGTCCATCCACAAATCATGAGCATTTTTATGATTTCTTACTCTATTGAACACATCTTTGCAAAGGCCTCTAAAAAGGGTGTTTTTGGCCTTAGCATTCCATTTCTCATAATTGAACTCATCACCTACAAGATTTGTGGGATCTCTAGGTTCGGGGAATCCTTGTGTGGCGGCTTTATAGACACCAATGTCTATAGCCTCTAAATATGCTTCCATACGAATTTTCCAATAAGGAAAATCATCACCATCAAAAACGGGAGGAGGTCCATCCCCACCGGACATCGTAACTCTAGCGGTTAAGCTAATCTACGAGCAACAAGGCTCTGATACCAATTGAAAGGATCACGATTCCCAAGAAGGGGGGGTGAATTGGGCTTTTCTAAAAATCAACACTAATTAAAACCTAAGCAAGAGCTAAGCAAGAGCCCAACTTCACCCCAACAACTAGCACTAAGAATATAATACTAGAAATGCAACAATGCTAAGACAATACTTCAAATACTTGCTAAACAAATACACAATGTAAAGTGCTTGAATTAAGTGCGGAATGTAAAGCAAGGTTTAGAAGACTCCTCCAATTTTTCCCGAGGTATCGAAGAGTCGGCACTCTCCACTAGTCCTCGTTGGAGCACCCGCGCAAGGGTATCGCTCCCCCTTGGTCCTCGCAAGAACCAAGTGCTCACTACGAGATGATCCTTTGCCACTCCGGCGCGGTGGATCCCTCGAGACCGCTTACAAACTTGAGTCGGGTCACCAACAAGATCTTCGCGGTGATCACCGAGCTCCCAACGCCACCAAGCCGTCTAGGTGATGCCGATCACCAAGAGTAACAAGCCGTAGACTTTCGCTTGCCAAGAGAAGCCTAATGCAAGTGGTGTGTGCTCTAGGTGGCTCTCGCTAGCGCTAATGAGGAACAAACGCGGATTAAGATTCTCTAATCTCCTCACTAGGCTTTTGGTGCTTGCAATGCTCTAGCAATGTGCTGGAATAAATGTGGAGTGCAAGACATTGAATATGGTGGGTGGAAGGGGTATAAATAGCCCTCACCCACAAACTAGCCGTTACAGGCATCTCACTGCGCAATGGCGCACCGGACAGTCCGGTGCGCCACCGGTGCGCCAACGGTCGTTTCCAACGGCTAGTTCTGACAGTTAGCCGTTGGACTCATGGCACACCGGACAGTGAACAACCACTGTCCGGTGCACACCGGACTGTCCGGTGCGCCACTAAAATTCCTTTCTGAAACAGGCGCTCTCGGGTTTCTGCGAAGGGAAGCTTCTTCCCCGGACCAGCCTGGCCCCACCTGGCAGAGGGTGCACCGGACAGTCCGATGCACACCGGACAGTCCGGTGCCCCAGGGCCAGAAACCCTAACTCTTGTTTTTCAGCTGATTTTGAAATTGGTTTTCGTTCTAACTTGTGAGTGAGTTCTAGAGTGACACCTAGCACTGTATGTGAGTGTGATTGTGCACCAACACTACACTAGAACTCTCTTGGTCAAACTACTCATCGACAACCCCTCTTTATAGTACGGCTAAAAGAGATTAAAAGACCTAACTAAATCACGAGTGTCTGCATCTCCCTGACACTCGGACTCCGTAGTCCTTCACCTATTGTTTCGTCATTTTAGCCGTCGCTTCGAGTTCTTATCTCTGGGATTGTTTTCACCGTTGTAGTACTTCTACCTGTCATGTGACCTAACTTACCATTTGTCTCTGCAAAACACACGTTAGTCACATATAACATTACGTTGTCATTAATCACTAAAACCAACCAGGGGCCTAGATGCTTTCAGATGCCTCTGGATTCCTGAATAATTCGTCGAGTCCCCTGTCTGTGGTGACCCGCACCTTGAACGCTTCGAAGTAGTGGTAACTTGCACGATGCCATGACGACTGCGTAGGCAATTTTTTCCAACTCCGTCATGTTGCATTTGGAAGTCATGAGGACTTCGGAGACGTAATAAACTGGACACTGCCAAGTTGTGCCCTCTCTGTCCTGCTCTTGGACCAACGCTGCGCTGACTGCGTGTGGCGAAGCTGCAACGTAGAGCAACAGAGGTAGCGAGGGGTCGGGGCTTGTAAGGGTTGCCAACTCTGACAGGTGCTGTTTGAGTAATGCGAAGGCTGCCACTTGCTCTTGTCCCCATGCAAAGTCTTTTGCGCCGCATAGCGTCTTGAGGAAAGGTAGGCTTCGCTCTGCCGACTTGGAAATGAATCTGCCTGTCAGGCGTTGGACGTCTCTAGTTGACTGTGGAGGCATCATGTTGATGATAGCCTGGATCTTGGTCGGGTTGGCCTCGATCCTGTGGTGCGACACCAGGTAGCCCAGTATCTTCCCCTGGCGAACTCTGAAGACGCACTTCTCGGGGTTTAGGCGAAGTCGTGCTTCTCGCATGTTCGCGAATGTTTCTGCGAGGTCGGCCAGATGATCCACTTTGTTTTTGTTGGCGACGACGATGTCGTCCACATACGTAAAAATGTTCCGGCCTACTTGGCTCTCGAGCACCGTCTTGGTGAGGCGAGAGAAGGTGGACCCAGCGTTCTTTAGCCCCTCCGGCATTCTGACGAAGCAATACGTGCCGAAGGGCGTGGTGAAACTGGTACTGGCCTTGTCTTCCTCCTTCATATATATATTTGGTGATAGCCAGAGAAGCAGTCAAGGAGTGACATGACTTCGCATCCGGCCGCACTATCGACGATCTTGTCGATCCGAGGCAGCGGGAAATTATCCTTGGGGCAGGCCTTGTTGAGGCTGGTGAAATCGATGCACATCCGCCACTTGCCACTCTTCTTTTGCACCATGACTACGTTAGCGAGCCACGTAGGGTAGGCGACTGGTTCGATGAAATTGGCCTCAAGCAGGCGGTGTACCTCAGCTTTGGCGGCTTCTATTTTTTCATCAAACATTTTGTGCAGCCTCTGCTTCTTCGGCCGCACCAAAGGGTCGATGCCCAGACTGTGTTCGATGATAGTGCGACTGACTCCGACCAGGTCGAGGGCAGACCAGGCGAAGACATCCTTATTTCTGGAAAGACAGGAGATGAGTTTCTCCTCGTCTTGCGAAGTGAGGTCTTCGCTTATGATGACCGTTTGCTTGGGCGTTGCCTGGTCAAGGGGAACTGTCTTCATTCCATCGTTGCTCTGCAGCTATGCCTTTTCATGCTCGTTGGCGGTTGGGCGGTTAGCCTCAGGGATTTCGCGCTGCGTCGTAAGGCAGTGTACGTTCCGTTGCCCTGGAACGAAGTCTCTTTCAATGTTGCGCGCGGTCTGCTGGTTGCCATAGACTGTGATCACGCCTTGCGGACCCGGGATTTTCATGCACAGGTAAAGTCTGTGAATGGCCGCTTCAAACTTGTTGATGGAGCCCCGACCCATTATAGCGTTGTACGGGTATACCATGTCGACGATGTCGAAGGTGACCTGCTCACTTCGTGCATTGGGTGCTACACTGAAGGACAAGGGTAGCTCTATCTTGCCCACAGGAAAGGTGCCCTTGCTGCCGAAGCCATATAGGGGGTTGTCCGAAGGCTTTAGTAATCTGTGGTTGATGCCCATGCGGTCGAAGGCGTGGAGGAAAATGATGTCCGCCTGGCTGCCGTTGTCAACTAAAACTTTGTGCAGGTCCCAACCTGCCACGCTGCAGTTGATTACCATGGCGTCAATGTGGGGTGCGCTGCGCAGGTCGACATCTCTGGCGTCGAAGGTCAGCGACACGTGGGACCACTTCGTTTGCACGACTGGGCCGGTGACGGCGACGTGGTTGATGCTTCGGTAGTGGTCCCTCTTCTGTCGTTTCGTGTCAAAGTCGATGTTGGACCCCTCAGTGATCATGTGGATGACTCCACGATACGGCTAATCAGCGAAGTCTTCTTGTTTTGGTGCTTGGGGCTGATTTGGGTGGTGGATGTTTGGCTGATGCGGGTGCGGAGGCGGGAGTGGAGGTGGTACGACTTGTACCTCCTGGTGGTGTTGATATGTGTGCGCGACAACTCTTTGGTTGTCGGCTGGTTGCGCCCGAGACATCCTGTCCCTGGTGGCCTTCGTTTCTGGGTAGTCCCTCGTTGGGTGCGCGCAATCTTCACCGTGAAACAGGCAGCAAAATCTATGCGGCTGTTGCGCCCGTCCTTGGCCCCGACCACGAGTGCCATTGTTGTGGCCCTGGGGGGGATAATCTTGACGGTGAGAGGCCTCACCCGCGGGGTGCTGGTTGGCAATGTTATGCACCTGCTGCTGACAGCGGCTGTCCCGACCGGAGTCTAACTGCGAAGGTCTTGTCCATGTTCGACTGGACTGCGGAGGGTCCTTGGGTTTCCTCTGGGACTCGACCTTACGCTGGTGGAGCTCTTCGGATCTGGCATATTTTTCAAACAGCTGATAGAGCTCTTGGAGGTTCTTGGGTGGGTCCCTGATGCAGTGACTGTAAAGGACGCCAGCCTGAAGGCCGCTGATGGCGTAGTGAATGGCAATTTGGTCATCGACCGAAGGCAGTTGTGACTTGAGAGTCAGGAACCTGCGGTAATACTCCCGCAGGGTTTCTTTCTCCAGTTTCTTGCAGAGTGACAGTTCGGCCAAGGCATCGGTGTCTGGGCGTACCCTTGGAAGTTGAGCAGAAATTTGTCCCAGAGACTTCTCCAGGAGTCGATGGACAATGGGGGCAACATGGTGTACCAGGTTAGGGCCGGACCTTCGAGGGCGATGATAAAGGACTTGGCCATCGTGGCGTCGTCCCCTCCGGATGATGCGACAACGACTTGATAGCTCATGATGTACTGTGCTGGGTCGGTGTTGCCGTTGTACTAGGGGTAGGTCCCTGCCCTGAAGTTGGCGGGCCATGGTGACACTTGCAGTTGCGGCGCCAGGGGACTCCGCTCATCAAGGTAGTTGACGCCTTGGAATGCTGCGGCATGCGGGATGACGGGTCCGCGCTGAGGAATGAATAAGTCTCCGACTGGCACGTGCTGTTGGAGGGGCGGGCCGTGCTGCAGATCATGTTGGCCTTCACGCTGCATGAGCGCAATCTCTTGCTCGAGTTCTTGAGCCCTCTGCTCCTCGTCTCGTATCATCAGGCGCACCATGGCCTGCGTGGAAACACGTTGGCGCTTGGCCTCGAGGATTTCTTTCTGCTTCTGGAGGTTGCGGTTCTTGATGCGGAGGGCCCGCAGCTGTAGCTGTTCTTCTGCTGAAACACCGATGACTTCGCCGTCCTCTGTGGCGTCCTCGCCCTCTAGCAGAGCGAAGCCTGGGGGTGGTTCCTGTGGCTGTCCTCCGGAGCTGCAGGTGTGGAGGCTGCCCTCGGGAGTTGGTTGGTCGTTGCGCTGTCTCTTGCTGACGACGTCGTCTTCGCAGGCTTCTTGGTGGGTGGTGTCTGCAAGGGCCTTGCTCTTTTTCTCGGCCAGCAACGCTGCCTTCGCTGCTTCGTCAATGGATGGGGCTGCCTTCGAGCTAGCTCTTTTGGGTGCCATCGCGGGTGGTTTGTTCGTAGCACGAACGGTGGGCGCCAAATGTTGGAACTTGCTATCCGGGGCAAGATGATCCAACGGGGAAGTGTAAAGAATGCAAACGAGGTTTAACACGAGATGGCAATTGCTCTGTTAATTCAGCATCTCAAGGGCACTGTACGGGGGTATTTATAGGTGCCTGAACGCCCAACGTCTTGATGTAAGGACGCATGTGCCCTCAGGCACCTGGACTATCCCCAGAATATTCCCATAAGGGAGGGTTATAGACTGTCATTACAGAAAAGCCATTACAAGTCGGGCCCGTAACACACTTCTCCGTGCGGGGCCTGTTACAATGGGCCGAATCCCACGTGGGCCTCCGGGTTGGGTGAGGACGTGGTACGGGGCGACCTTGTCGTAGGCCTTCATCTTGCAGTGTAGAGGACAAAGGGTGGGCCCCGCCGGTCGTTTTGCCTCTGATGGTGCAGCGAGATTGGCAAAGGCTTCGAGCGAAGGGTAGCGTCTTCGCCTTCGCCCCAACACATGGCTCAAAAAAATCTCAATTCATATATCATATCTTAGTAAGTTCTAAGTGGGGTTGACATCAATCACCAAAAAGGGAATATTATAAGTGAAATCAAGTTCTAATGAGGGTTTTGGTATTGATGACTGCCGAATTAGAGAAGTAATGAGATTTATCGAGATGACAAGTAGGGAATCGAAAAGGAATGATGTTATATAGGTCAAAGGACCCCCCTAATTACTAAAGATGAATTTGTTGACTCAATGGTTCTAAATACTTTTATGTGTTGTACCTTACATTTAGGAAAAACTATACTAGGATTGACATGATTGACATCACTACACCTAACACTGATGTTTGTCTTAACTGAACCACTAGTTTAAATAGATTTTCACTGGCAGTTCTCAGTTACCTGCCTATAAAAATGATTATTTCTACTGCCCCCTAACACTGGCGGTTCTAAAAAATGTCAGTGCAAATAGGTTTAACATCTGTGTACTAGTGTCACATACATACTTAGGGACATGCTCTTACATTCATGGCTCAAAAAAATCTCAATTCATATATCAAATCTTTGTAAGTTCTAATTGGGTTGACATCAATCACAAAAAGGGAATATTATAAGTGCAATGAAGTTCTAATGAGGGTTTTGGTATTGATGACCACTGAATTAGAGAACTAATAAGATTTATCGAGATGACAAGTAGGGAATCGAAAAGGAATGATGTTATACAGGTCGAAGTACCCCCTAATTACTAAAGATGGTTTTGTTGACTCAATGGTTTTAAATTTTTTTTCTGTGTTGTATCTTACGTTTAGGAAAAAATGTACTATTAAGGGGGACTCAAGAATAGTTAGTCATTTGTTGAACCAAATGGTCAATATCCATGATTGACATCACTACACCTAGCCAAATCAGCCACCAAATTTTTATCTGCTATCTCTTGATTTGGCTAGGGCTGCAGTGCCCCCTTTCAGGGCGACAATGTCACCCATAACATACCCGTTTGAATATGGAGTATAAATATTCATCTGTTCGACCACAAAAGTAACATCTTCTTCCTCGCATTACATTACAAAATAGAAGACTACTCATCCCACTCTTCTCTATTATTCCCTCTCAAGCTTTCAAGCTAATCTTTGATTTCCACCATCACAATTGAGAAAAAGGCAACAAGCTTCAATTAGAGAGTGGATCTACGAATTTCCTATCTTTAAGAGCATTTGGTTCATGTTTTGTCAGTGGTTCTAGGGTTTGTTACTCTTGGAGCTTGCTCCTAGCCGGCTAGGCCTCTCCCATGCACTTGCCAAGTGTTATGACTTGTGATAGCCATGGGATATTTATAATACTCGAATCATAGCTAAGAAATCAACCTCACTTCAAGAGCTTGGTCTCTTGATTTGAGAACGAGGGAAAGGGCAAGCCTTGGTGGCAAGCCGAAGCCTTTTGTGGCTTTCTCTACAACATGGACTTAGGCAAGCCTCTGTGGTGAGCTAAACCACGAGATAAATTAGTGTATTATGTGCTTCATTTACTCTCTTGCATATTTACATTGTTGAATTAGGGTTTATGATCGATCTACTTGCTCACTAGTTACATACTTGATTTAGCTCTCGATCTGTGATCTATAGACCTATAGAAAGGCTAGAAATCTATCTGATCTGAGTTCTGCTAGGTACATTTTGAATTTGGTTTAAAATTCTATGTGCGGGTCGGTAGTGCTGCACTAATAGGCCGACGACAGTGTTGCCTTCTATTTTGATAGAGTTTGGAGTTGAATTTTTACAGGACTATTCACCACTCTAGGCCTCCACCCTATTCTAGGAGATCATATAAGGACATCAATAAGTTAGAGGACACTTGCCTTCATCAAACAATTGCTTAGGGTCTTCACTGACAACTCCTTCGGATTCCATAGACTAGTTATCGTCTACGCGATACAAACATGCACTCATTATACTAATAGAAGAAAGAACAATATACAAAATAGAGGAAACAAGAGATAACATTGTTTTGAAATTATTATAAACATTATTATAAGCCTACAATAAAAAATATTGAAAAGGATTCAATATGTTCAAGTTATGCATAAAACAAGGTTTCGAGGGTATGTTTGTAATAGATTTAAAAGTAACAAGTGTTCTGGTTCTAAAAGTTGGGCCTCGACCTCCAAATCATAAAATGAGATGGGTCTAAAAGTTGCCTAGAGGGGGAGAATAGGCAAAAAATAAAATTTACAACTTAAAAACACACCTTGATCCCAAATTTAGTTAGAACAATATGAGGGTTAGTTAAAATGAAAGGAGAGTTCAACTTGTCAAATGTTGCTCTTATGTATGTGTGAAATTATAACTTGGAGCAACAATGTGAGATTTAAACTATGATCGATGCAAAAGATCTTATGGAGGAAAAGAGAAAACAAATTACAAATGAAATAACATAAGAATGTGACAATTTGTTTATCAGAGTTTTGTTTCACAACGAAACTGAGAGCACCTAGAGGGGGGGTGAATAGGTGATCCTGTATACTTCAAATCTTAAGCCACAAAACTTTGATTAAGTGTTAGCACAGTTAATGCCAAGTGGCTAGAAAGAAGATCTTGCACAATATGATAACCACAAGGAGTTCAACACAGAGTAGACACAGTGATTTATCCCGTGGTTCGGCCAAGTACAAAACTTGCCTACTCCACGTTGTGGCGTCCCAACGGACAAGAGTTGCACTCAACTCCTCTCAAGTGATCCAATGATCAACTTGAATACCACAGTGTTATGCTTTTCCTTTCAATTTCCCGTTTGCGAGGAATCTCCACAACTTGGAGTCTCTCGCCCTTACACTTGAGATTCACAAAGAAATACGGAGTAAGGGAGGGAAGCAACACACATAAATCCACAGCGAAATGCGCACACACACGGCCAAGAATCGAGCTCAAAAGACTATCTCAAAGTTCTCACTAGAACGGAGCTCGAATCACTTAGAATGACAAACGAATGCGCAAAGACTGAGTGTGGATGATCAAGAATGCTCAAAGGTTTCTTGGTGCCCTCCTCCATGCGCCTAGGGGTCCCTTTTATAGCCCCAAGGCCGCTAGGAGCCGTTGAGAGCAAATCTGGAAGGCTGATCTTGCCTTCTGTCGTCGGGCGCACCGGACAGTCCGGTGCACACCGGACACTGTCCGGTGCCCGATTTCCTTCCTTAAACAGCGCAGTCGACCGTTGGCGATCTGGGAGCCGTTGGAGCACCGGACATGTCCGGTGCACACCGGACAGTCCGGTGCCCCCTTCCGACCGTTGGCTTGGCCACGTGTCGCGCGCAGAATCCGCGGCCGACCGTTGGCCCTAGTCGACCGTTGGCTCACCGGACAGTCTGGTGCACACCGGACAGTCCGGTGAATTTTAGCCGTACGCCGTCGGCGAATTCCCGAGAGCGGCCTGTTCGGCCGAGGCAGCCTGGCGCACCGGACACTGTCCGGTGCACCACCGGACAGTCCGGTGCCCCAGACCGAAACAGCCTCTTGGCTGTACACAGCCAAGTCTTCTCTTCTCTTCTTCTTTCTGTTTCTAACACTTAGACAAATATATTAGTACACAAAACCAATGTACTAAGACTTAGAAACATACCTTTGCTCTAGATTTTCACTTTGTTCATCCATGGGCATTGATTCACATTTAAGCACTTGTGTTGACACTCAATCACCAAAATACTTAGAAATGGCCCAAGGGTACATTTCCCTTTCAATCTCCCCCTTTTTGGTGATTTATGCCAACACAACATAAAGCAACTAGAACAAGTGCAAAATCACTTCAAATAAAACTCAAATTGATTTTGATTCAATTTTGGCATATATGGATCATCCTTTGCCACCACTTGGTTTGTTTTTGCAAATCAAACTCAAATCTCTATCTCTATGTCAAACACACATATTGAGGCATAAAGAGAGTCATTCCAAAAGAGATTGATCAAAGATTTCAAAAACTCCCCCTATTTCCCATAATCAACATTTCTCCCCACACGAAGCCAACTTTTGACAAGAGAGACAATAAAAGAGTTTAACAAAACAAAAACTCTATTCTACTATTTTCAAAATCTCTCAAGTTTTAACAAAACAAAAACTCTATTCTACTATTTTCAAAATCTCTCAAGTGGTAGCTGATCCATTTATCACTTTGGCCTTTATTTTCTCCCCCTTTGGCATCAAGCACCAAAACGGGATCAATCTTGGCCCTTTTAACCCCATTGCCTCACCAAAATTTTCAATAAGAATACAAAGGCAATAAGAGTCTAAAGATGAACTTGGAATAAGTTACCCTCTCATCGGAGTGCAGTGGAAGTCTTTCATGATCCAAGTCCACCTTTTCCCTTTCAATTCTCCTTCGAGACTAAATCATCAAACTCAAGCACATGGTTAGTCTCGAAAGGGTCAAGTTGTAACACATCTCCCCCTAAACATGTGCAGCACTTTGCAACGGACTTGTGAGGTCCAGGGAGTGTTTGTACAACTTGAGCACCACAATAAGCAACAAAATGCAGAATGAACCTGATCAAGGGCATAAACACATGTATGCTATAATTCAATCCAAGTTCCACGAATCTAAGACATTTAGCTCACTACGCAACCTGCAAAAGGTCTTCTCATCTAGAGGCTTAGTGAAGATATCGGCTAGCTGGTTCTCGGTGCTAACATGAAATACTTCGATATCTCCCTTTTGCTGGTGGTCTCTCAAAAAGTGATGCCAGATGTCTATGTGCTTTGTGCGGCTGTGCTCAACAGGATTTTCCGCCATGCGGATAGCACTCTCATTGTCACATAGGAGTGGGACTTTGCTCAGATTGTAGCCAAAGTCCCGGAGGGTTTGCCTCATCCAAAGTAGTTGCGCGCAACACTGACCTGCGGCAACGTACTCGGCCTCAGTGGTGGATAGGGCAACGGAGGTTTGTTTCTTAGAGTTCCATGACACCAGGGACCTTCCTAAGAATTGGCACGTCCTTGATGTACTCTTCCTATCGACCTTACATCCAGCATAGTCGGAGTCTGAGTATCCAACTAAGTCAAAGGTAGACCCCTTTGGATACCAGAGCCCGAGGCAAGGCGTAGCAACCAAATATCTAAGAATTCGCTTTACCGCCACTAAGTGACACTCCTTAGGATCGGATTGAAATCTAGCACACATGCATACGCTAAGCATAATATCCGGTCTACTAGCACATAAGTAAAGCAAAGAACCTATCATTGACCGGTATGCTTTTTGATCAACGGACTTACCTCCTTTGTTGAGGTCGGTGTGTCCGTCGGTCCCCATCGGAGTCTTTGCGGGCTTGGCGTCCTTCATCCCAAACCGCTTTAGCAGATCTTGCATGTACTTCGTTTGGGAGATGAAGTTGCCGTCCTTGAGTTGCTTCACTTGGAACCCAAGGAAGTAGTTCAACTCGCCCATCATCGACATCTCGAATTTCTGCGTCATCACCCTGCTAAACTCTTCACAAGACTTTTGGTTAGTAGAACCAAATATTATGTCATCGACATAAATTTGGCACACAAACAAATCACCATCACATGTCTTAGTAAAAAGAGTTGGATCGGCTTTCCCAACCTTGAAAGCATTAGCAATTAGAAAGTCTCTAAGGCATTCATACCATGCTCTTGGGGCTTGCTTAAGTCCATAGAGCGCCTTAGAGAGCTTACACACGTGGTTGGGGTACCGTTCATCCTCGAAGCCAGGGGGTTGCTCCACGTACACCTCCTCCTTGATCGGCCCGTTGAGGAAAGCGCTCTTCACATCCATTTGGTACAACCTGAAAGAATGGTGAGCGGCATATGCTAGCAAGATTCGAATTGACTCTAGCCTAGCCACAGGAGCAAAAGTCTCCTCGAAATCCAAACCTGCGACTTGGGCATAACCTTTTGCCACAAGTCGAGCCTTGTTTCTTGTCACCACCCCGTGCTCGTCCTGTTTGTTGCGGAACACCCACTTGGTTCCCACAACATTTTGCTTGGGACGAGGCACCAGCGTCCAAACTTCATTTCTCTTGAAGTTGTTGAGCTCCTCCTGCATGGCCAGCACCCAGTCCGGATCTAGCAAGGCCTCCTCTACCCTGAAAGGCTCAATAGAAGAGACGAAGGAGTAATGCTCACAAAAATTAACTAATCGAGAACGAGTAGTTACTCCCTTGCTAATGTCACCCAGAATTTGGTCTACGGGATGATCCCTTTGAATCATCGCTCGAACTTGGGTTGGAGGTGCCGGTTGCGCTTCTTCCTCCATCACTTGATCATCTTGTGCTCCCCCTTGATCAAGCGCCTCCACTTGAGGTACCTGTTCGTCATCTTTGGTTGGGGGATGCACCATAGTTGAGGAAGAAGGTTGATCTCGTTCATCTTGTTCCTGTGGCCGCACTTCTCCAATCGCCATGGTTCGTATAGCGGCCGTCGGAACATCTTCTTCATCTACATCATCACAATCAACAACTTGCTCTCTTGGAGAGCCATTAGTCTCATCAAATACAACGTCGCTAGAGACTTCAACCAAACCCGATGATTTGTTGAAGACTCTATACGCCATTGTATTTGAGTCATAACCTAACAAAAACCCTTCTACAGCTTTGGGAGCAAATTTTGAATTTCTACCCTTCTTCACTAGAATGTAGCACTTGCTCCCAAACACACGAAAGTAAGATACATTGGGTTTGTTACCGGTTAGAAGCTCATACGACGTCTTCTTGAGGAGGCGGTGAAGGTAGACCCTGTTGATGGCGTGGCAAGCCGTGTTCACGGCTTCCGACCAAAAACGCTCGGGGGTCTTGAACTCTCCAAGCATAGTCCTCGCCATGTCGATTAGCGTCCTGTTCTTCCTCTCTACCACACCATTTTGCTGTGGTGTGTAGGGAGCAGAGAACTCATGCTTGATCCCTTCCTCCTCAAGGAACTCCTCTACTTGAAGGTTCTTGAACTCGGACCCGTTGTCGCTCCTTATCTTCTTCACCTTGAGCTCAATCTCATTTTGAGCTCTCCTGAGGAAGCGCTTGAGGGTCCCTTGGGTTTCAGACTTATCCTGCAAAAAGAACACCCAAGTGAAGCGGGAAAAGTCATCAACAATAACTAGACCATACTTACTCCCTCCTATGCTCAGATAGGCGACGGGTCCGAAGAGGTCCATATGCAGCAGCTCCAGGGGTCTTGAAGTGGTCATCACATTCTTGCTGTGATGTGCTCCTCCCACTTGTTTACCTGCTTGACAAGCTGCACAAGGTCTATCCTTTTCGAATTGCACGTTAGTCAAACCTATCACGTGTTCTCCCTTTAGAAGCTTGTGAAGGTTCTTCATCCCCACATGTGCTAAGCGGCGATGCCACAGCCAGCCCATGCTAGTCTTAGCTATTAAGCATGCATCTAGACCGGCCTCTTCTTTTGCAAAATCAACTAAATAAAGTTTGTCGTCTAATACACCCTTAAAAGCTAGTGAACCATCACTTCTTCTAAAGACCGACACATCTACATTTGTAAATAGACAGTTATATCCCATATGACATAATTGACTAACAGATAGCAAATTATATCCAAGACTCTCTACTAAAAATACATTGGAGATAGAATGCTCATTAGAAATTGCAATTTTACCTAACCCTTTTACCTTGCCTTGATTCCCATCACCGAATATAATTGAATCTTGGGAATCCTTATTCTTGACGTAGGAGGTGAACATCTTCTTCTCCCCCGTCATATGGTTTGTGCATCCGCTGTCGATAATCCAGCTTGAACCCCCGGATGCATAAACCTGCAAGGCAAATTTAGGCTTGGGACTTAGGTACCCAACTCTTGTTGGGTCCTACCAGGTTAGTGCAAATATCCTTAGGGACCCAAATGCAAGTTTTGTCTCCCTTGCATTTTGCCCCTAACTTCCTAGCAACTATCTTCCTATCCTTTCTACAAATAGCAAAGGAAGCATTTAAAGCACAATAAATTGTAGAAGGTTCATTTACTACTTTCCTAGGAGCATGAATAGTATTCTTTCTAGGCACGTGATGAATAGCATTTCTCCTAGTCATACTTCTACCATGCATATAGGAAGAACTAGAAGCAGTCATGGCATAAGAATCATAGGCATGTGAATCAAAAACATCATTACTTCTAAAGGCATTTCTAGAGTATCTCCTATCATAGTACATGAAAGCATGATTCTTCTTAACACTATTAGCCATAGGAGCCTTCCCTTTCTCCTTGGTGGAGATAGGAGTCTTATGGCTTGTTAAGTTCTTGGCTTCCCTCTTGAAGCCAAGCCCATCCTTAATTGAGGGGTGTCTACCAATAGTGTAGGCATCCCTTGTAAATTTTAGTTTTTCAAATTCACTCTTGCTAGTCTTAAGTTGGGCATTAAGACTAGCTAATTCATCATTCAATTTTGAAATGGAAACTAAGTGTTCACTACAAGCATTAATATCAACATCCTTACACCTAGTGCAAATTTCAACATGTTCAACACAAGAGTTGGATTTTTGTGCTTCTACTAGTTTAGCATTTAAGTCATCATTGATGCTCTTTAATTTAGAAATTGAATCATGGCATGTAGACAATTCACAAGCAAGCATTTCATTTCTCTTAATTTCTAATGCAAGGGTTTTTTGAGCCTCTACAAACTTATCATGTTCTTCGTACAAGAGATCCTCTTGCTTTTCTAGTAGCCTATTCTTATCATTTAAAGCATCAATCAATTCATTAATTTTGTCAATCTTAGATCTATCTAATCCTTTAAATAAGCATGAATAGTCTATTTCATCATCACTAGACTCATCCTCACTAGAAGAAGCATAAGTAGAGTTTCGAGTACTTACTTTCTTCTCCTTAGCCATGAGGCACGTGTGATGCTCGTTGGGGAAGAGGGATGACTTGTTGAAGGCGGTGGCGGCGAGTCCTTCGTTGTCGGAGTCAGACGAGGAGCAATCCGAATCCCACTCCTTTCCAATATGAGCCTCGCCCTTTGCCTTCTTGTAATTCTTCTTCTTTTCCCATTTCCCACTCTTCTTTTCCTGGTCACTATCATTATCGGGACAATTAGCGATAAAGTGACCAATCTTACCACACTTGAAGCATGAGCGCTTCCCCTTCGTCTTGGTCTTGTTGGGATGCTCCTTGCGACCCCTTAATGCCGTCTTGAAGCGCTTAATGATGAGAGCCATTTCTTCATCATTAAGCCCGGCCGCCTCAATTTGCGCCACCTTGCTTGGTAGTGCCTCCTTGCTTCTCGATGCCTTGAGAGCAATGGGTTGAGGCTCGTGGATTGGACCGTTCAACGCGTCATCGACGTACCTCGCCTCCTTGATCATCATCCGCCCGCTTACAAATTTTCCAAGAATTTCTTCGGGCGACATTTTGGTGTACCTGGGATTCTCACGAATATTATTCACCAAATGAGGATCAAGAACGGTAAAGGACCTTAGCATTAGGCGGACGATGTCGTGGTCCATCCATCGCGTGCTTCCATAGCTCCTTATCTTGTTGACAAGGGTTTTGAGCCGGTTGTATGTTTGGGTTGGCTCCTCCCCCCTTATCATAGCAAATCTTCCAAGTTCGCCCTCTACCAACTCCATCTTGGTGAGCATGGTGACGTCGTTGCCCTCGTGAGAGATCTTGAGGGTGTCCCATATCTGCTTGGCATTGTCCAAGCCGCTCTCCTTATTGTATTCTTCCCTGCACAAAGATGCTAAAAGAACAGTAGTAGCTTGTGCATTTCTATGGATTTGTTCATTTATAAGCATAGGACTATCCGAGCTATCAAATTTCATTCCATTCTCTACAATCTCTCATATGCTTGGATGAAGAGAGAATAAGTGACTACGCATTTTGTGACTCCAAAATCCGTAGTCCTCCCCATCAAAGTGTGGAGGTTTGCCGAGAGGAATGGAAAGCAAATGCGAATTCGAACTATGTGGAATACGAGAATAATCAAATGAAAAGTTCGAATTGACCGTCTTCCTGTAGTCGTTGTCGTCGTCCTTTTGGGAAGAAGAGGATTCGTCGCTGTCGTAGTAGACGATCTCCTTGATGCGCCTTGTCTTCTTCTTCCCATCTTTACGTCTGTGGCCCGAGCCAGAGTCGTTGGATTTATCATCTTTTGGCTCGTTGACGAAGGACTCCTTTTCCTTGTCGTTGATCACGATTCCCTTCCCCTTAGGATCCATCTCTTCGGGGGGTTAGTCCCTTTCTTGAAGAGAACGCCTCTAATACCAATTGAGAGCACCTAGAGGGGGGGTGAATAGGTGATCCTGTATACTTCAAATCTTAAGCCACAAAACTTTGATTAAGTGTTAGCACAGTTAATGCCAAGTGGCTAGAAAGAAGATCTTGCACAATATGATAACCACAAGGAGTTCAACACAGAGTAGACACAGTGATTTATCCCGTGGTTCGGCCAAGTACAAAACTTGCCTACTCCACGTTGTGGCGTCCTAACGGACAAGAGTTGCACTCAACTCCTCTCAAGTGATCCAATGATCAACTTGAATACCACAGTGTTATGCTTTTCCTTTCAATTTCCCGTTTGCGAGGAATCTCCACAACTTGGAGTCTCTCGCCCTTACACTTGAGATTCACAAAGAAATACGGAGTAAGGGAGGGAAGCAACACACATAAATCCACAGCGAAATGCGCACACACACGGCCAAGAATCGAGCTCAAAAGACTATCTCAAAGTTCTCACTAGAACGGAGCTCGAATCACTTAGAATGACAAACGAATGCGCAAAGACTGAGTGTGGATGATCAAGAATGCTCAAAGGTTGCTTGGTGCCCTCCTCCATGCGCCTAGGGGTCCCTTTTATAGCCCCAAGGCCGCTAGGAGCCGTTGAGAGCAAATCTGGAAGGCTGATCTTGCCTTCTGTCGTCGGGCGCACCGGACAGTCCGGTGCACACCGGACACTGTCCGGTGCCCAATTTCCTTCCTTAAACAGCGCAGTCGACCGTTGGCGATCTGGGAGCCGTTGGCGCACCGGACATGTCCGGTGCACACCGGACAGTCCGGTGCCCCCTTCCGACCGTTGGCTTGGCCACGTGTCGCGCGCAGAATCCGCGGCCGACCGTTGGCCCTAGTCGACCGTTGGCTCACCGGACAGTCCGGTGCCCCAAACCGAAACAGCCTCTTGGCTGTACACAGCCAAGTCTTCTCTTCTCTTCTTCTTTCTGTTTCTAACACTTAGACAAATATATTAGTACATAAAACCAATGTACTAAGACTTAGAAACATACCTTTGCTCTAGATTTTCACTTTGTTCATCCATGGGCATTGATTCACATTTAAGCACTTGTGTTGACACTCAATCACCAAAATACTTAGAAATGGCCCAAGGGTACATTTCCCTTTCAGAAACCTATGTCTCTATTGAGGAGCCCCAAAGAACTGGGTCTCTGTTAACCCTTTCCTCACTCAAGTAATTACCATGATCAAAATTGAGTCCCCTTTGCTTTTCTTAATCAAGACACCGATGTCTCCACAAAACACTTCACACATTGAAGGCTCATGGTAGCTTTATAATCAATGGGTGATCAACTCTAAAGCTCAAGATCATAACACAACTCTCCAACTTCATCTCACTCAAGAGAAATAGCTATCACTAGTCTCACTTCACTATTTTGGGCACTTGAGGCTCTTTGATCACTTGGAGGTGTTGCACTTGTGTATGAGAGTTATTGCTTAGCTCTTTGATACTCAATGCACTGGTTGAGGTGGTATTTATAGCCCCAACCACTCATATAGCCGTTGATGAAGCACTAAAAATATGCACTAGTTCTCAACACTAGTGGTTCGGTGCATACCGGACCTCTGACTCCCCTACCTTATCAGTAGACATTGTGGAAAAGTTGTCAGCTATCAGTACACACTAGATCGTCTAGTGACCCACCGGCCTACGCCATGTCGACGCCTCATCATTCGATCGTTGGTCTATCCTATTTGATTGTTGGGTCTCCTGTTGGTCTAGTGCACACCAGACTTTCGTCTGATGCACTATATGTTCGAGTTCTGGAGTCTGAAGACATCCTCTCCAAAAACCACCGAACTTGGTCTGATCCACTCAAAAACAACAAATTTAATCCAATTTCAGGCTCTTTTATTTTGTCTTCATTTGGCTATATTCTGGAGCACTTCTATGTCTTAGACAAACATATCCTTAGTCTTCCCAAACACTTTAAGTCATAGGTCTTCAGTAATTGATCTCTATATACGATATGCTCATCTCTTTTCAGACACAGCTTCACTTGACCCCCAAAACACCATTTTCCATTTCTGATCACTATAACCACTCTAAGGTGTTCCAAAATGTTCCTAGGGCCATTTAAAACTTATCCAAACATTCAAACCACTTAGAGTTCTCTTATTCCAAATTATGGCCTTTATACATAATTTTCAACCATTTCTCACTTTGAATCTTCAATGTTCATTCTTATGAACCTATGACCATACACAAAGCAAACCAGTAAGTTCATAACGTTGTGATGGCCATCAAACACCAAAACAAATATAGAAATGACTTAAAGCTCATTTCCCTTTTAGGGCCAAAGAGTTTTAAACCCTAACAGGGGCCTAACTGCACAAGAAAGTAGGCCCCCAAGGCTTATTTGTAACAAATCAAGGACCTAATGCTAAAATTTTGGACCACATGTCGATTCCTAAAGAATTTAGGGTTTCTTTAGCAAGATTGATGGGGGCGATGGTGGATGAAGTGGTACTGGCAACTCTCAATCGTTGGATCAGGCGTGGGCAACTAGGATTAGATCTATCAGGATTGAATCCTAGGTCGGCGGATCAGACATGTATGACCCGGGTTAGGTGGTCAGAGTGAGTGACGGAAGGGGCGTGGTGCCACCATGGGACACGATGGTGCCTTGCTGATGCCTAAGGGGAAACGCACCCCAAAGGGTCCTGGGTCACTAGGTCCGACCCACAGGCTTAAGGATGGTTCAATGCGCACGGGGAAGGTCTTGGTGGTGACAGGGATTGGCCAAAAGGGTGGCGCACCATGAGAGGGTGACGGGAAGGGCCGACATTGCTCCTATGCGTAATTATGGGCGCTGGCGTGGAAGAGGGTGGATCGGGGCATGGTTGGGTAGGGCTAGATAATGAGCCAGCTCAGCTCGTTTTGTCTCGACTCGTTCTAGCTCATTAGTGTAATGAGCCAGCTCGACTCGACTCATTATAGCAACAGGCTAAAAGTCCAGCTCGACTCAGCTCATTGGCTAGCTCAAACTGGCTCGATAAGCTCGTGAGCCATTCCAACAAAAGACATGAATCCATTAACATACAAGCATACTTTGTAAAATAAGAAAATAAATATTTAAACCACTTCCATAGTTCCATTCCATATATCCAAGTTCATCCTAGGCAACGGTTCATCAATCCAGAATGTTAATATGCAATGCAAGTATGTCGCCACATGTGACATGCCCACTTATCGACATTAGACATCAAATGCTACAATCCATCATAGACTCATAGTGTATGGACTTAGACACATATGTTCCCACTCTCTAGTTAAAAAAGGTCACCAAGAGATAATTTTGAAGCTAGCATGGAAACAGACACAAAGGCAAAATCTACTTGTTCTCCACTCTAGGCATGTAATGGTACTCTCTATTGAACCTATTAGGTAAGCACCAGCATCGAAATGAGGACCTCTTTATTATTTAGAATTCAATGTTCCATTCTATAATAAACAAGTAAAATGTTGAATACCTACTAGCTACTTGCCACCACACATTGTTTCAACAATGATTTGGTGGGACTCGAGAGACGGGAGGTCGGAACACATTCACCGGGACTCGGAGCTAGGAGGTTGCAGACGCGTGCTCCACGGACTCATGAGTTTGCGTGGTGAAAATGATTTGGTCGTCTAGCAGTCTTAGGGTTTCTTCTTGGGCTTTCCAAGTTGTGTGGGAAATTTGGGTTGCTGGCTTAGCCCATCTAGCTCGCGAGCTAGCTCGAGACAACTCTGTAGAAAACGGTGATGCCTAACAGGGGGTTGAATTAAGACTTCTAAAAACTATCTCTAAACTAGGCCACAAATAAATCGCTAGAATAAAACCTATGTAAATAAGCAATCTAGAATTTGCAAACTAGGTTTTGTCTGTGTGTTGCTATCTCTACCGCAAAACGAGTTATGCAACCTAAGTTCCAATACTATATAATCTACACTAAGAATAGTAAAGATTGCAACTTAAGTATAGAGAGTAAATGTGGAAGATTAAAGAGCTGGTAGAGAAAGCAAAATCTTGTGGATGATGTCGGTATTTTTACCGAGGTATCCGAGATCACGTATGGTCCCGACTAATCCTCGTTGATGCCCCTACGCAAAGCCTAGCCCACACGAGGGCCAAGCACCACGGTCGAGTAACTCCATAGAGAGCCATAGGCCTTCTCCACACGCAAGTGGTGCCCCGTTTCTGACTCCTCTTGAATGCTGACTGATTGCCCACTTCTTGGATTTCTTCACTATTTTCTTGTGCTTATTTTGGTCTTGAGTCTTGGATTTAAGCCTGATATTTATTGATCATCTAAGCATCTTTTAGGTCTTCTTTTGAGGTGATGTATCCTTTGGGCCTCAGCCCAATCCTCTTCGTATCATATGAACTACAAACACAAACACTAGCAAACACATTAGTCCACAGGTTATGTTGATCATCAAACACCAAAATCATTTACTCAAATGGGCTGGGCTCCATTTTCCTTGCAAGCTCGTTAATGAACTGAGCTAAAACACTGCTCAGCTCATTACAAAATACAAACGAGTCAAGGTGCTAACGAGCCAAGTCGAGCGGGTTATCAAGCTTCGAGTTTTTCGTCCATCCCTACGGTTGGATGAGGGACGTCAAGTGCGGTGTGGCAAACTTGGTGGAGCGAGTCTAGGCGATAGGGAAGGGGTTAGTATTGGCGCACGATGTGATGACATGACGGTGGAGCTATAGGATGGCTTTAGTGAGGTGGACTTAGGGCGTGGACTTGGGATGTGGACTCACGTCGATGTTGAGGACACATTGAAAGTCGCCTAGAGGGGGGTGAATAGGCGAAACCTAAAATTTATAAACTTTGAACACGCGCTATGCCCGGGATTAGTGTTACAAATAATTCAGAGTGCGGAAGATAGTTCTCCTTGCCAAGAGTTGCTCAATCAATGCATATAACCTTGGCAGCAAACTCAAATCAATATGAGCAAGGAAACTTTTAGAGAGAGGAAAGAAGGGGAAACAAATCAAGTGGAGATTAACACAAATGAACATGGTGATTTGTTTACCGAGGTTCGGTTCCAAAGAACCTAGTCCCCGTTGAGGAGGCCACAAAGGCTGGGTCTATTCCAACCCTTTCCCTCTCTCAATCGGTCACATAGACCGGTCCAGTGCTTTTCCTTAACACTTGGGTCACTAAGACCCGCAAGGATCACCACACACTTAGGTGTCTCTTGCTAGCTTTACAAATCACTCAGAGAATTAGAGTGAGAAGGAAAAAAGCAATCCAAGCAACGAGAGCAACAAAAGAAACACTAAACACCCTCTCTCAAGTCACTAATCAATTGAGTTGATTTTGAGGTTTGGAGAGGATTTGATCTTTTGATTGTGTCTTGGAGTGTAGGCTATTGCTCTTGTATTGAATGTGGAGTTCAGAAAACTTGGATGAAGTGAATGGAGGTGGTTGGGGTTGTATTTATAGCCTCTAACCACTTCCTAGCCGTTGCTCCTTTTCTGCCGACCGCGGACGGTCCGCCCCTGCACATCAACGGCTGAAATCGGAACGGTCAGCAATAACGGCTATAATGTATTTAATGTGTCGTCAGATGTCAGATAAAGTAGTCGCGGACAGTCCGGCCGTGCACCCCGGACGGTCCACGAGGACCCTAAAAATGCATTTTACCAAACTCGTCACCTTCAAATTTTCTGGTTTTTTAACGACCGGACGATCCGCATTTGGTCTCGGACGGCGCTCGCTTCTCCTTCGGACGGTCCGCAGTGTTAACTTGTGTTTTTGCAGTGTTTCTGTCCGAGGCTCACCCTGGTGTCGCAGACGGTCCGCCGTAAGGGCCCGGACGGTCCACGCATAGGTGTTTTGCCAAAAAGCTTCTCCTGTCCGGAATAATCTACAGTATTTCGGACAGTCGATTTAGAATAGTTATAGATGAACTTATGCATCTGAGAAATAATCAACTAGGCAAATTTGTTAGTCCATATAGTTTGTGATGGTCGTCAAACACCAAAATTTATTATAAGAAATGTTGAGGTCATTTTCTTTTCAATTTCTCCCTTTTTGGTGATTGATGCTAACACAAACCAATGCAAAGCAAATACAAAGCGTAGAAACGTATTCAGAAAGGGAGATTTGTGATGTTTTAGATGTATTCATGAAGGGAGATCCGATCCAACCCCGACAAGGCATCAATAGGTTTCCCCAAAAGATGGGGCAGAAGAAAAGAGGCACATCCGCAGTTCCGCACATACAATTTGCACGTACATGCCAGCCAAATATGTGGCCACACTTGTACAGAAGTATACGTACGTTCAATTTTTAGGCCTTACATATATATGCTATACGTATGACCATATTTACCAATATATGTATTTACGTATGCATGTATGTGTCTCTTATGTTTAGTTTACAGAGGGAAGAAAAATGAGTACAAGGAAAATTGGTACACCAGAACAAAAACGGGCAAATGCAAAACAAAGAACCAAAAAAGTGTGACTAAACAATTATACACTTCCTATCTTCCTTTGCTGTATACAAATTAATTATCCTTAACCCCCCAACAACAATGCCTAGCAAAAGGAATTAATCTTCTAGCTAAGTAAATTAAGAATCATCTGGGAAGAAGACGACGAAGGTGGTTGTGATAATCTCATATTCATATATCCCATCCCATTCATCACCTCCAGGCACCATGCATTTTTTCTCTTTCTAGATGCTCATCTCTCTTTGTCTAGCGCCCTCTATCTCTTCTCTGGTTACTCTTTTCTCTCTCTCTCTTTCTTTCGTCGATCCTTGCTCTTCCAAATGCATGATGGGCGCATGCATGAGCCATGAATAAAGGTGATGTAAGCGATGTGTAAGCATCAACAACCGCTGTAGTCTCTCAAGGAGAACCGCCCGGTGCTGTCGGGCCCGGCGGCGTTGCCGGCGCCGGCGTGCTGCAGGCCCAGCGTCAGCGACACGTCGCCGGCAGCAGCGCCTGCCGCAGCGGGCCCGTAGCGCACCCTCACCCCGGGCTCGAACCGCCCGTACAAGTCGTCCGCGCCACCGCCAAGGAGCTCCACAGGGTCGATCCCGACGAACGCCGCGTCCGCAGCCGAGGGACCGGCGGCGCCCGGGTCGGGCTTGTGGGGCATCACCCCAGGCACCGTGCCGAGGTGATGTTGCTGTTGCGGGAGCTGCGCTGCGCCGGTGGTGGTCGGGGAGTGCGAGTCGTCGGCGCCGGAGGGGTCGTTGACGGACTCGGGGCCCCCGCCGCCGGCCGAGGAGCCGTCGAGCTCCCTGCACTCCTGCTGATACATCTCTTCGATCATGGGCTTCCATAGCCGGACACGGGCGTTGATGAACCAGTTGGAGACCTGGAGTTGATGATCCAAAGGAAAGCAAACAAATTATTGCAGGGACAAGGGTCCACGCACTGCATGTGGGCTGTGGCGCCATGCGTGCATGCATGCAGGCAGACAAATATAGTTGTTTACTACTAGAAAATGATTCTATTGGTTCCGTGAAATATGTCTCAAAAATGAACTAGAGGACTAAAAGTGAAAAAAAAAACAACTTCATCTTATTTGCTCCATGCACAGAATCACTTTTCACGTCAAATAACCTTCCATAAAAAACCACTAGCCCTAGCTACCTAGTAGCGAAGCTAGCAAATATTTTATTGGAGTCATCAGCTGACCCAAAAAAAGGCTTGAATCCGCTCCTGTACCTAGTTCTCCCTGTCATATTTCAATTTTATGTTGTCATTACTGTATTGTTTCATTTGTGTCCAATGTTTCAGATCCATTTATTTTTTGTAATATAGCAATAGGCTTTCCTGTTATGATTATATTCTACACAGGTACATGTTTCCCACACGAATATAAATACTCTGTTTTTTACATTTTATAATAGTTTTGTCTTAGGTCAAACATTTCTATCTTTGACCATCTGTATATGTTAACAATATAAGGTTTATGTTTTTAGATTCACCATGAGAAAATACTTTTATAATATATAGTTTGCATGTTGTTGAACATCAAAGTTGACGGTCAATGTTAAGAGAGGTTAACATAGGACAAACCTAATATGACATGTAAGGATAGTACAAACTAATTATGAGGGTAATTTGGTGTGCCATATAATACTAGCTACCATCCATACATGTGTTTATATGTTTACACTCTTTCTCCACCTTACAGTTCATAAGAATTTACTTGAGAATTCCTACATTGTAGTTTGTTGTTCCCTTAAGATGACATTTACTCCCTAAGTCACTGAAAGAATAGATTTGTAGACTGAAATTTTGTGCGAACATAAATCAAAGTCTAAACCCTCCTCCTTCATTAAACCTATTTATTTCCTCTAGGTTTTCAGTGGTCAATGTACCATTTATTTCTCCTAGACATCATACTCCAATGGTTGATATAGTGGATGCAACAACACTTATTATATTATTTTAAACAATAAAACTAATTGCTTTAGCATCTCGGGTAAATGGTACTTATTTCTCCAACTTCTCAGTACATGGTGAGTGCAATTAAAGTTAATAAGCTCAATAAGTGGTAGTAATGCCTTTTCTCTTATTTGCTAATTGGTCTAAAGCTGTTAGAAATCTGTTCTGCCATGAACATATGGTGTATTTTCATTCTGATTATTGTGTTTGTGCTACACACTGATAACAATAAATTAGTATGATGCAAAAATTCAAGGAATAAATGTTGGTCTTAATTCTAAAGCCACAAATAGTCCTTTGCATGGGATTGTCCTTTGCATAAAATAGTCACAACACATTGTCTACAACTCCCAAAACAATAAATGTTGGTTGCATGTGGTAGTTGTACATTTTGATTTCTAAAGCCACAAATCAAGGGATTAATTTTGGGAAAATAAGAGTACTACAAAATCAAGGGACCCATATTATTTTAACTTTTAGGACCAAATATTACGATCGATAGACACACACCACTATATATGTTCTTAGTTGTAGCATTATAATATATGCCTGCATGCATGAAGAAATTAAACTAAATTTATAGAATTAAGTATATATCTTACACAAGATTCTATGTGTACAAAAATTAATGAGTTGCACCTGAAAAGTATCATATGATGTAGTGGAAGCATATAGTTTTTATAGAACCACATTTAGCAAGTGAAACTCGTTCTTATTTTTCATATATATTTATATACACACACACACACAAATTATTTGAAAATGTAAAATTTGCAAATGGGTGTACATGTATGATCAAGGGCATTGGAAGACACAGGGACAATGTTTTCTTGCTTCAAGATGAAGGCATGCATATAGTTGGTTACACGAAAAGGTGTCAGTATTATTAGTTGTTCATCGTTAAATGCTTTGCTGGTAGTATACATATGTAAATGATGTGAACAATGTTGATGCGATCAAAGCTAGCACCCTGAAACAACGTTAAAATCTACTAGGTTAGACCAAACGATGAATTTAATATGAAAGAATCTATGTATGTGGACCAAGTAGGTTAACAAGTGGTCACCCACTGACTGCTTAAACAAGTTAGTAGCTAGCTTATCAGAACTACTTGGAATAAACGATGTGCCAACTGCTGGTTGTACAGAATTATTGTGGCACACGCACATACGGTGCAACCGAGGGGTGATATATACTTATTAGAAAAAAATGTCACTTTAATTTTGACAACATGTTATTAAGATTCTGTCGACATTATTGTACCACATTAACTAAGGCCATATTTAAATGCACTAGAGCTAATAGTTAGCTACCTAAGACGGTGTTTGGTTTCTAGGGACTAATTTTTAGTCCCTACATTTTATTCTATTTTAGTTGCAAAATTGCTAAATATAGAAACTAAAACTCTATTCTAGTTTCTAAATTTGGCAATTTATAGTCTAAAATGGAATAAAATAATGGGACTAAACATTAGTCCCTACAAACCAAACACCCCCTAAAATTAGTTGTAGATATCCATACAGACCGGCTAATGGTTCAGCTATTAGTTACTTTTAGCAAATCAACTAATAGTTAGCCAACTATTTATTAGCTATAGCTAAATCTACTAGTAACTTTTTAGCCAACTAATTGTTAAATCTAGTGCATTCAAACAGGGTCTAAGCATGACAACATGTATCGTATATAGCTAGGTAGCTAGGATCTTTTAGATATTTTGGAATCACAGAATATATAGTTGTCGTCATTAGAAAAACAAAAGGCAACTCAATTTTCCCACATGGACATGGTTATATGGTATCTGTAAATATATAACCGGTTGGTGGGTCCAGAGAATTCATATATTTTTCATAAGTATGCTATCAATATATGGTATAACAAATGATAAGTATATATATACTGGGCCACAATGTAGGTAGCTAGGTATGCATATATTTCACCTAAGATGCCCGGAGAGGATAAAGGGCCAAGGGAGAGCTAAGAGGGACCCAGTTTGCGTTGTCACGTTGGGCAAGAGCGGAGAGGAGCTAGTGTTTCTACGATGCGGCCATCGATTGATAATGCCCCAGTGCCCTCAAGTTGGTAGACATGAGGGGGCACTTGTTCAGGGACCACGTAAGTGCATGCAGGAAATAAGCAAAAGAGGCCAAGAGAGAAGGAGAAAGATAGACTGGAGCGAGAAGGTTAGGGGGAAAAACATGCATAAAACCTGAGGCGCTGCGCAGTAGCGGCGTCAGTCCAACGCCATCATGCATGCTAATATAAATATGTGGGCATGATCATGTCATCTTAATAGTTTCCTAACTTCAGTTTTTCTACTACTTTCGCACAAGCTTAGTGCCATATATAAACTAGGATATGTATATATGCGTGCATATATTAGTGAGCTCTAGAAACTATCTTAGGGCTAATTTGGGAACCCCATTTTCCCGAGGGATTTCGATTTTCCCAAGAGAAATTAGTTTATTTTCCCTTGAAAAAATAGGAATCCCTTAAGAAAATTGAGTTCTCAAACTAGCTCTGAAACGTTTTGTGAGACTCTTGCTAATTCCATAAATTCAATCGATATGTTGTCTGCTGAGGTTATCGACTTGTTGGGTCTCAGCTAATTGTCTGATTTTCCAACCTAGTTATTGTATCATATGCACAATATTATATTGAAATGATTTAATTCTCCAGATTTCAGAAGTTGCTACTACTAAATTATGAGTCTGTTTGTACATATTATATAGTCAGCATAAGCATATATTTAAGTGGCGATATATTGGCGTCAGTTTCTATTCACCTCTGGGAGACTGGGGCACACTAGCTGTCTACTGTGCATATATAAGACAATGCAGACGGCCATGCTGAGTCGATGCCAAAAAGGAGTGCATCCAAATCAGCAAACACAAAAGAGCATAACAAACAGGAAAAACTGCCAAGCTAAACAGTAGGCGATATATATAGATATTCAAATCATGTAAGCATGCATGCATACATAAGGTACGTACTATCTGTAAAACAAGCTAGCTAGCCGATGAAAGCTCTGACTCCACACTGTGCATGGGTGCAAGTGTACAGACCTGGTTCCTGGACAGCCCGGTCTGCCTCGCCAACAGGTGTTTATCGGCGTCGCTCGGGTACCTGCAGAGACGGCACGAGAGGAAATTAACAAGCCATGCACACAACATGAGAATCATTCCCGGCCATACGACGCCGCACATACTGTACGGCACGTAGAAAAGGACCCGTGTTAAGGCTGCCCCTGTACGTACGTGTGTGCTGGCAGCACACTATCTTCTGCCTGGCTGCTAGCTGAGCTGCGGCCGACTGCACACAGCCTGCAAGCGCATACTATGCGTGCATGCAGCAGCAGAAGCCGCAGGAACAGCACCAGCACTGCCACTGCGTGCGACGTGCTTAGCACTATTTGCCAATCATATACCCATTATAAAATGTGACCGATGATCATATGTACTGTGCGGACGAGCACTGATATCCATGCACGCACATGCAAGCTAGCACAAGCAGCATGGCAACTAATAGCTAGGCCAGCCAGCCACGCCACCACTCTCTGCAATCTGCATGCATGCATGCAGCGCCAGGAGCCAAGGGAAAAACGGATTCCGAGACCGATATATTCCCCCCCTCTGGTGCTTTGATCTCTCGCAGCAGGCGGCAATGGCTGGCAGCATGATAACGGGATCTGGACCAGACGCTGGCTGGCACGGTGGAAGGCAAAAGGAGGCCGGCTGGCTCGTCGTCCGGTGGCTACCCGCGCGCCCATGCCGGTTGCAGCAGCATGCAGCTCGCTCGCGGGCGCGGCAGAAAGGCCCGCCTCGCCCGCTCATGCGCGCAGCAGAACGCGCGCGGACGGAAGAGCAGCCTTCTCTTTCTCTAGCGGCGGCCCGGACTCCGGAGGAGAGGCTGAGAGCAGACGACAGAGTTCCTGCCACTGACGGGCTGAGACTGACCGCAGTAATAAAACCAGGAAAAAAGGTAAATTTCTGCAATGATGGGAAAGCTAAACCCCGGGGGGCAAAAGGGGAGGAATATACACAGGCGCACAGTCCCCGGCATGCATGGCTTGCTGCCTGCGTCGTCCGGGTATTTTTTTTAGCGTGGATCTCGAAAAAATTACTGCTTTTGCTAAAGCGCAGCAGCAGCGAACCACAGCGGGGGCAGGGGGAAAAAAAGCAAAGCAGAAGCTGCCCGTGATGAGTACGAGTAGAGGAGCGCTCGCTGCATGCATTGGTCGAGCGAGATGATGAAGGGAGGAAAGGAAGTACACGTACGGGTGGAGGAAGTGCTCGAAGAGCCATGAGCGGAGGATGTTGACGGAGCGCTCGGGGAGGCCGCGCTGGGGCCGCCATGCCTCCTGCTCCATCATCCCCATGTGGTGGAAGGCGCGCTGCTGGCGGAGGCTCTGGTCGATGGCGCGCAGCCGCGGCGTCTCGCCCTTGGTGAGGCCCGAGCTGGTGCCGGCGTCCTTCTCGCCCAGCAGCTCGCACGTGGCCCGCAGCTGCGCCGCGATGGCGTCCTTGAGGCACCGGAAGTGCCGCGACATTGCCTTCTGCGCCAGCGCCGTGTACGGCGTCGCCGCGCCGAACCCCATCACCGAGTCGAAGAAGTTCACCACCATCTGCATCTGGTCGCAGTAGTGGTTGTACCGCCGGTCCACCTGCTCGTACGGTCACGTACGCATATGCGTACCCAAGAAATTGTTATTACTTGTTGCATATCCACCAGAAAATTAATTAATCGTTCTATCCCTATTATTCCCTAGCTAGTAAATCAAAGTAATAATCGAAACGTGGAATGCATGCATGGAGAAAGAGGAGGAGGAAGAAGAAGAAGAAGAAGAAATTCCTACTACTCAGTACTTACTGGCTATAGCTAGGTACGTAGCTTGTAGTACGATCGAAAGCAATGTATGCTGATGCATGGATCGATCGATCGAACGAAACACGAGAAGCAAAACTCGATGGGGTGTGGGTGTGGTGCAGCACAGCAGTAGTTAAGGCATGGGCATGGCGTTGCATGTCATGTGTCGCTGGCACAATTATGAGAAATGGGGTGGGGAAGCAACAAAAGCAGGCGAGGCCCACCGGTATTTGGCAACAGCCGGGCGATGAGGCAGCCACACACCATACGCATCTACCAGTGTGACCAGCTGCTGCTGCATGCATGTGGATGTGGCCAAGCTCCATCCAGCTGCCGCGGGCGCGCGCGCGCGCGGTGGTCACTGAGAGCGAGCGACGCGAGCTATAGCTCCCTCTCCCACCTCCCCTCTCTCGATCCCGGCCCAATCATGCATGTACGCAGCTAGCTAGCTATAGCAACGACGGGTTCGTTGTAACACTAGCTCTCGTACTTGCTTCCCTGCAGTGCCAATTGTAGCAGTGCCGACCGAGAAGACCGTAATAAGCTACTGCTAGCTAGCTGTGTTAGCTGATGCTGCTGGCATTGATCTTGCATGATTGCAGCAGCAGCCTGCACACCAACCACCGGTGCATGCATGTATATTTATATGAGTTTACAGATTTTTATTTATTTATACCTTCTAGTCGAACCAAATGCTTACGAAATCGAAATTAGGTAGTAGTGACGACTCCGCCCGCCGCGCATAAACAATTACCAGCAGCTAGTAACATCAGCCTCCCGTACTTCTTTCCCCTTTGCGCGTGGGGGGGGGGGGGGGGGATACGGAGAGAGAAGAGGCAGGCGGACGGACCGATTGGCGCATAAAGAAAATGGGAGGGGAGGCGATGAATGCATCAGCCAGCCGCACCAACAACCGCACAAAAAGGAAACCGAGCCATATGGGATGGGATCGATGTTACTATGATTAGAAGATTCATATCCCTCTTGGAGTTTGTGTGGTGTGGCGGCGGCTCCTGCTGCAGCGCCGCATCCTTGCATGCCATTGGCGGCCACCTGCCACCTCCGGCAGGAAAGAATGACTTGTGGCAGTAAAAAAAATAAAAAAAAACAAGATCTCCCCTCTCTCTCCTCTCTCGTACCACCAGCTAGTAGCTGCTGCTTCTGCTGGATCATCGGTTGTAGTACTGTACTGCTACGTACGTACCGGCTCTGCACACCTACCGCCGCGGCCGCAACTACCTTAACTAGCGCCGCGCGCCTCCGTGGCCACGATCGAGCGTCGTCGTCGGCCGGAGCTTATTAGCTATGGCGTCAGCAAACCCATGCACCTAGCTATATGCATGCAAGCTAGATAGACGATGAAGCAGAAAGGAGGGGAACGGATGGAGTCCGCGTGTGTGTGTGTGTGGATGATGAGACAGTGGACGTGCCTCGTCGAGCATGGAGATGAGCTTGGCCTTCTTGCGCTGCTGCTCGAACCGGTCGGCGGGGGACAGCTGCGGGGGCTCCTTGTTGGGCGCGGACGACGGGGACTGCGCGGCGGCGCCGGAGCTGGAGGCGCCGCCCTTGTTGCCCGGGTTGTTGTTAGGGTTAGACGCCGAGGCCCCTCGCCCGCCGCCCTTGATCTGCCCGCGCCCGACGCTGCAGAACTCCTCGAGGAGCTCCTGCGCCGCGCGGGTGTACTTGGAGTTGCGCAGCACGCCCGCGACGCCGGCGGGGCCGTAGCCGACGTGCAGCTGCTGCCCCAGCGCGCCGACCTGGCCGTGCAATGCCATCGGCAGCTGCTGCTGCTGCTGCTGCTGCTGGCGGTTGAAGTAGAGCACGCCGTCCCGGACCCTCAGCTCCTCGGCCTGCTTCGCCATCTCCAGCTGCTGCAGCGACGGCGACAGCGACAGGGACAGCCCCTGGCCTTCCACGACGCCGGTCCCGGCGCCGCCGCCAAACGGGGCCCCGGCGTTTCCGAACGCCTGGAACGCCGCCTCGTGGTGCTGGACCTGGACGTCCGACGGCGACGGCGGCGACGATCTGGACTGCTGCTGCTGCTGCGGGTTCATCAGGAAGAGCTGCATCGCGGCGGCCGGGTCGGTGGCCAGCCCAGCCATGCTGCCCTGCTGCTTCGGGGACGACGTTTCACCTAACGACCCCATGTTGGCCCCACCACCGAGGACCAAGCCAGCAGCACGACCCGCCGCGCCGGCCCCGACGAACCAACCGCCGTCGCCGGACAAGCCAGCCACCACCCCTCCGGGCCCCTGCTGCTGCTGCTGCCGTAGCCCCCCGAAGCGGTAGTTGGCGCCCATCTGGCTGGCCAGCAGCTCGGTGGCGGAGGGCCCCGACGGCGGCGCGGGGAAGTTGAACATCTCGGAGAGCATGTTGGAGGCCCCAGCTGCGGCCGCCGCGTGCTCGTACATGGACCCGGGCCCGCCATGCTCGTCGCCCTCGATGGGGAGCAGGCCGTGGCCGCCGCCGGCGGCCGGGTCGAACCCCTGCACCCTCAGCTTGTCGCGGCGGCTCTGCTGCGCCACGTGCTGCTGCTGCTGATGATGGTCCTGGTGGCCGGAGTCGTCCGGGCGGTCGAAGCCATCCGAGGAGTAGCCGTAGACGCCGGCGCTGCCCTGGTGGAATCCCTGCGAGTGGGACATAGAAGCCGCGGTAGCCGCCCTGGTGGCGGCGGCGGCGGAGATCGCTGCGATGTTGATCTTGGTGCGTTGGCTCACGTACGTGGTGGTCTCGTACGGTGGCGCCGCTACGCCCATGCCGGCGGCGCCACTGTCATCATCATCGGCGGGATCCCGGCCACGACCTCCTTCCTGCGAAGCTCATGAGCAGCAGCAGCACCATCGTAATAAGCACCGGCCAGGCGGGGAAAACGAATATAGAATCCAAATTAAGAAGACGATGAACCGAATTGCACTCTCCCAAAGCAAAGAAATCGAAAAATAAAGGAACTCTCCAACTAGCTAGCTTTGCATGTATACGAAGAAACAAAAAAGAACCGATCGATCGACCGGGCAACCAAAGCTGAACGAAGGAACGAAGCATGCAGGATAGTGAGGAGGAGCTAGCTCCCGGCGCTGCTGCTTACCTTAGCCTAAGAGGAACTAGCTACCACATCGTTATCTGGGTGCGGGAGTAGTGAAAGGCCTGCCTCCGAGTCCAGCCGCTCCTCTCCATCTCTGTCTCTCTCTCCTTGTCTCCCGAAATTTCTTTATCCCTCAATCCCTCTCCTCCCTCCTGTGCTGCGTGCGTGTGACTAACTATATATTTTTTTTGCCCCCTCCCCTCCTTGTCCGGTCGGGTCGGGCGGCGGCCGAGCACGCAGACGCAGCCTTGTGCGATCGATCGCCTTCCGATTCCGAGAGAGGGGGACGGCGAGGAGCGCGACGACGCGCAAAGGGGAGGGCGAGGCAAGCAGCTGGCTCTAGCTAGGCTATAGTAGTAGCGCGTAGGGCGGGTGGCCGGTTGGTATATAAAAAAACCGAGCTCCTTTTCCCCTCCCTAGCTCTCCTCCTGCCGCCGTGACTGCTGCTGCAGATATTGGAGTTGGACGGGGGCGTGCTCAGTCCAGAGGGGGGGAGGAGGAAAGGAAGACGTCGCTGTCCCTGGCCTCGCTAGCTCTCCCTCTCCATTCCTCCTTTGGGGATCCCTCTTTTTTCTTTTATGCCCTCGCTTGTACCGCGTTTAATAATCGGGCGTCGTTGTTGTGTTGTGGTTAAGTTATTGTTGCTGGTGCTGGTGATGTCGTACGCTTGTTTTCATTTGTCCCCCCCACCCATCCACTCTAGCTCTCTCTCTCCTTTTCATGGCTCTTTTGTTTTCTATCCTCGAATGACTTTACAGCTGATTTTTAGCAAGAGACTAGCTGCAGCTAGCCGCTATATATGGGTACTTCTCAACATGCAACAATTCGAGCGAGCGCCTAGCTAGTACATGTACACACACCGTACCGGCAGCCGACCAACTATCTCGCTCCCCTCGCTCGCTGTGCGAGCTAGATACAAGGTGGAATGGAAGATGATGTTGATCATGTCGAGTATTATCCAGCAGGGAGGCAGAGGGGAGGAAAAAAACAGATGGAAAGCAAGTAAAGGGGGCAGGGTCGTCTGATGGGAAAAGAAAGCGATGAGGAGGCGTCCCTCTCTGCGTCTTTCCATCTTTTCTTTTTCATTTCGAAATTGACCAGCACTCGGGGACGCCCCTGCAGCCGAGGCGCGCGAGGAGGAAATAATCCACCCCGGCAGATCAAATTATCTTTTTTTTATGCAAAAAATATATAAAAAAGATAAGCAAAACTTTCCGTGTGCTATGCTAGCTAGCTCCTCCGATCCAACCAACGCCATATGTTTACGTCCTCGCCTTTATTGCGAAACCGAGAAAATGATAAAAAAAAATCTCGGCCCGGCCGGTGGTGGGTGCGACGAATCTCCTATGCTTTATTTTTTTCCCCGCCTGCTTTCTGATGAAACATTTAATTAAATGGAGAAAGGAAAACGAAAGCGGGATTGCTGTTGCGCTTGCGCCGCTGCAGATTCGTCTCAACCACGCGGGCGCGCGTGCGGCTGTGGTGTGCGAGAGCGTCGCTAAGGGTCTGTTTGGTTGGGCTGTGGCTGTGAAAAAAGTTGCTGTGGGCTGTGAGCTGTGGAAAAAGCTGCTGTAGGCTGTAAGTTGTTAAAAAGCTAAAAACCGTTTGATGGAAACCACTAAAAGTCGTTAAAAATTCTTCGATATATGTTTTCATAGTTCCATCCGAAAAGCCACTAAAAGCAGGTCCAGAGGTGCTTTCAGATTTGCACTACGAGAAAGTCGGCTTTTAGAAAAAGCTGCTTCCTGGATCCAGCCCTTTGGTTGGCTTTTGGTTTTTAGAGAAACAAAAGCCAAAGCCAAAAGTCAAACCAAACACACCCTAAACCTGACGACGCTACTACTGCGCGCGTGTGTGCTGTGCAGGCCTAATCAATCCGTCCCCAACCGCTAATAATCCAACCGGCCGGCTTCGCCCTTTTTTATTAATTTTTTCCTTGCTGATGATCCTGGCCGTACGTTGACCTGCTCGGCGTTCGGCACGTCCAGGCCCTTTTTCTAGGCTTTCTTGCTGTAGCGTTTAGCGCGCAGTGATGGTGGGGTTTTAAGAGAGGCGGTTGAGGGGATAGATAGCTCGGTGCATGCGTCGCGCGCGTTTCTCCGGCCATGCGGGCAGTCTGCATGGTCGTCTTGACTTTTCTGTCTAATCCGCCTGAGCTAGCGGGGTCGGAAGAGAGACAGATGATGAGGAGGAGAGGATGAGGCCGGCGCCGGTGATCGAGCTAGCCTCAGCCGCGGCGCCGCACCACCGTACAGGATCGGAGTACAGACGCGCCAGAGAGCTAGCTCTTGTTAGCTTCGAGCGTGCTAGCTGTACGTGCGAGTGACGCTCTTTTTTTTTGGGGGGGTTAAATTCGGTCGTCTCCATCTTTATCGTCGGCGAGCCGGGGCCGTCGGACGGGGATCGGGCGGTGGGCGGAGCGGTGGTCCAGGCGCGCGATAGCGGCCACGGGCGGGGCTTGTCGGCCGCTGGGAGCGGAGCGGTGCGGAGGGGAGGGGGATTGCCGTCTCGATCAATTATTGGGCCCTTGTGATTTGGACTCGGCACCAACTCAATCCTAGTCTCACACAGTGATCATGTGTTATCTAACTGTGGGCCCCCCGCGCGCGGGAAAAAAAAGGTGCTTGGCTTCAGGCTATACGTACGTACCGACAGCACTCGAGAGCAAGCCATTCATGAACTACTCTCCTCCGAATCGGCGTACTATCATTTCCAAGTCTTAAACGACCATATATTTATTATTCTGCCATGCAATTCTTCTTCTTAGACTTCCGTTTGGTTTTTTTATTCAACGACTAAAGTTTAATTAAGAGATTAAGACCCCGTTTGATTCTTTTAGTTCAACGACTAAAATTTAGTTAGAAGGCTAAAGTTTAGTCTCTACCCTATTTTGATTCCAGAACTAAAACTATTTAAAACAAATTAAATAAATCATAAGAGGATTCAAATACCCCTTGGCAATTGGTGCTCCGCTTCTGGCTCCTCTTGGACGCTCCCCGTCGTCTTCACTATCGAGCTTCTAGCCAAAATGTCGTAGGCCTCGTTCCCTTTGGTACATGGTGGCGGTCGTGTCACAAACGCGGTTGACAAGGTCTCGCAAGACTTTTGTCCCACTTGGTACAATATTACAATGGCTCGCGCAAGTGCCGAGGGGTTTTGTGGGTTTTTTTAAACTCACTCAACTAACTAGGAACAACCTAGAGCTAGCACAATAGCGATCTAACTACCGTAAGCACATCGCAAAAGCACTTATACTGATCACCCGATGAATCTCTTTTGCATTTGTGTGTTGAATCTCTTAGAAATGTGCCTCTATGCTTGAGATATGTTTCTTGTGCTCCACACAATCCAAATGGCCGATTGGATGGGTATAAATAGCCTCCCCCTCAAATAGAGCCATTGGACTGAAAGTAGCAGTTTCTGTCGTTGGGCGCACTGGACAGTCTGTTACACACCGGACATGTCCGATGTCCTAGCCACGTCATCCAAGGATTGAGAAAGCTGTTGCAGATGACCGTTGTCCTGCTGTCAGCCTTACTTTGGATAGTACGGTGGTTCACCGGACAGTCTGGTGGCTCTCCTCCGTAGTGCCTCCTGGAACTAGCTGTTGTGCTCCTATTGCCTGGTGCACAGAACAGTCCAGTTGTAGGGACCAGACAGTCTGGTGAGCCTCCACTGCATCTCCGGTGCACAAGCTAACAACCCTTCTCAATTTTCTTCACTTCTTTTGATTGGGATTCTTTTGGACTTGTGCTTGATATTTATTGATCCTTAGAGCCTCAGTCCAATCCACTTCGCATACTGGGAACTATAACTTTATGTAGGAGCTGGAACATGGAGCCATCCAAACACCCCTTATTACCGTACTTGTGTTGCGTCGGATCACAATTTTTTAGACTAAGTTTTAGTAATATATTGATCCATGTTCCACACAGTAAGGCTAGTCCCATGGATACTGTTAGATGTAAGGTAGGATTATGACATTGAATTTAATAAAGAGCTGTATATATAAAAAAGTTGTATAATCCTAAAGATATAATTTGGACACGTCTTCCAAAGTTAGACAATTGTGCAGAATCCTTAGATACACGCATTATATTGTGATCATTACGGGTAATGAATCACGATCTAAATATTTCTTCACGATTCGTTTTTGAGCCTTTAATTAATTTTAGTTCCAAAATAAATAGAAATAGAGCCATGCAAATACGTTCTGATTCTTAATTTTTAGAGTATAAAAGGTAGAGTCTATTACCGTAATTGGCTAATTGTGATAGAACATATACAATAATCAATTGTTTAGTGGCTCCTAAGGGTATTTTCAACCCATTGTTTCTTATCACGATATACAAAGCTGCCACATCATATGTTGCTATAGAAGATATTGTTGTTACAATATATAGTATCATGTGTTGTTTTATAGTCCCCACAAGACAATTAAATGCTACACTACCGGAAAACGGATCTTTGTCGAGTGCCAAGTGATCTACCGAGGCACTCGACAAAAAAACTCTTTGTCGAGTACCAAACAAAAAACGCTTCGCAAAAAAACACTCGGGCAAAGAGCTTATTTGCCGAATGTTTTTTCGATACTAGGCAAAACAAGTTTTAAATCACATTTCGAAGCAGTAAATTAATTCAAATGGGAAACATTTACAACTACAAAGTTGTATAACTCATCAAAATGTACGAATGTTGTTTTGCTCATTTCTTCATATGACAAAATAAAAGTAAACTTGTTTCACAAAACTTATATCTCTCTCTATAGTTTATGAAACTACAAGATGATGTATATGATTTCCGAACAATGTTAGAACCACCATGTTGGATGAACAAATGAGCAAACAACCAAAATAAACTTTGTAGAGATTAAGAGGTTATAGAATTTTGTACTTGGCAACTTTTGGATTTGAGTCATCTTGTCAACGAAAACAATGTCTGAATTCAACAAAATTTAAATTCAATTTTTTTTCAAACAACCTCGGGTGGAAACCGACCAATATGGTACTTGTGGGTCTTGCAAAGTTTTGAAACTTTGTAGCTAACAACCTTTTGAATTGAAATCATTTGTCATGCGAAACTATGTTTGGCTTTCAAAATTTGAAATTTTCAATCGTCGTTGGATGAAAAAAATACCAAAATGAAAGTTGTAGGTATCAAAAAGGCTATTTAACTTTATTGTTTATAACCTTTTCATTTGAAATCATTTTATCATAGAAAAATATGTTGAAGTTTTCAAAGTTGAAAAATCAAATTTTGTAAACAACCTTGAATGAAGAAACTACCAAAATAAAAGTTGTAGATCTCAAAAAGTTATGCAACTTTGTAGTTTACAATCTTTCCATTTAAATTTATTTAGTGCCTCAAACAATCAATTTACACTTGGTTTATTATAATATGTGGGAGAAGGAAAACGTAATATAGACACAAGTGAGATATGAGTGGAGTGGTAGAGAAGGTTTCACGCGCGAAAGAGAGGTCACGAGTTCAAATCTCAACAACTGCAAGTGCTTAAGAAATTCGCGATAAAATGCTAGAAAAAATGGTGTAGGAAACATTGATGCCTTAGGGGGTGAATTAGAACTTATAAAAATTATCTCTAAACTGTATATAATCTACACTAAGAATAGTAAAGATTGCAACTTAAGTAGAGAAAGTGCAAAAGATTAAAGAGCTTGTAGAGAAAGCAAACTCTCGTGAATGTCGTCGGTATTTTTACCGAGATATCCGGAACCACGAAAGGTCCCAACTAATCCACGTTGATGCCCCTATGCAAAGGGTAACCAATGTGAGGACCAAACACTACGGTCGAGTAATTCCGTAGAGAGCCACGTGCCTTCTCCACGCGTAATTGGTGTTCGCATCCAGCTCCTCTTGGATGCTCCCCGTCGTCTCCACTATCGAGATTCCGGCCAAAACGTTGTATGCCTCGTTGCCTCTGGTACACGGTGGCGGCCATGTCACAAACGCGGTTGACACGGTCTCGCACTAGTAGAGAAAGCAAACTCTCGTGGATGACGTCGGTATTTTTACCGAGGTATCCAGAACCACGCAAGGTCCCGACTAATCCTCGTTGGTGCCCCTACGCAAAGGATAACCCATATGAGGGCCAAGCACTACGGTCGAGTCACTCTATAGAGAGCCGCGGGCCTTCTCCACGCGCAATTGGTGCTCCGCTTCTGGCTCCTCTTGGACGCTCCCCGTCGTCTGCACTATCGAGCTTCTAGCCAAAATGTCGTAGGCCTCGTTCCCTTTGGTACATGGTGGCGGTCGTGTCACAAACGCGGTTGACAAGGTCTCGCAAGACTTTTGTCCCACTTGGTACAATATTACAATGGCTCGCGCAAGTGCCGAGGGGTTTTGTGGGTTTTTCTAAACTCACTCAACTAACTAGGAACAACCTAGAGCTAGCACAATAGCGGTCTAACTACCGTAAGCACCTCGCAAAAGCACTTATACTAATCACCGGATGAATCTCTTTTGCATTTGTGTGTTGAATCTCTTAGAAATGTGCCTCTATGCTTGAGATATGTTTCTTGTGCTCCACACACTCCAAATGGCCGATTGGATGGGTATAAATAGCCTCCCCCTCAAATAGAGCCATTGGACTGAAAGTAGCAGTTTCTGTCGTTGGGCGCACTGGACAGTCTGTTGCACACTGGACATGTCCGGTGTCCTAGCCATGTCATCCAAGGATTGAGAAAGCTGTTGCAGATGACCGTTGGCCTGCTGTCAGCCTTACTTTGGATAGTCCGGTGGTTCACCGGACAGTCTGGTGGCTCTCCTCCGTAGTGCCTCCTGGAACTAGCTGTTGTGCTCCTATTGCCTGGTGCACAGTGTGGGGGACAGATATCCCCCGAGTCCACTGGAAGGATAAAAGACCTCACGAAAGGCCCAAGAGCCCAATAAATCGCAAGGTCACTCCTTCATGGGCCTGGGGAGGAACGACCAGTGAAGCAGATCGATATAAGGCCGGGTTGATGCAAACCCGGACGGCCCCACAGCGTTGAGCAAGCGACCGCAACAGAAGATCCGACTTTCCCGCGCTGGAGCCCCGTACGACGGAACCAGGCGAGGATAAGTCGGCAGAATCATAGGAAGATAGAGTAAAACGGCTCACTATCTTTTAGGTGCACATTGTTATCATATCCACATGTATTGCCTCACGGTCGAATATATAAGGCCTAGGGGGCACCCCTTCAGAACGATCGATCCCATTATTACTCAGCCATCCACCCCATCTCTCTATGCTCTAACTTCAAAGAGCTACCTTGTAACCCGTACATAAAGCACACTCGCTAGGACGTAGGGTGTTACGCGTCTCAAAGCGGCCCGAACCTGTAAACACTGTCTATTATTCCTCGTGCATCTGGCATGAACCATTTAGCTACAGTCGGCGATACCGTCCTACTCCTAAAACACCTTGAGGGGCAACCCCGGGTGTGCAGTCGGACCCAAAACACTGACAGCTGGCGCGCCAGGTAGGGGGTGTGTCGCCGATCCAAGCTAGCTCAATGGCCGTCACCTTCCACCGCAAGATCACCCTCCGTCCCGGATCTGTGTTCCGCTTCGGGACTATCTCGTCCATAGCAGATGAAGAGGGAACTCTACACCGCATCGCCGATCAACCAAAGAAGAAGTCCACTCCAACACGCTCCGAGAATATCGGGATGAAGAAGGAAAAAGCGCAGCCTCCAGCGCTCCGAAAAAAGATCGCCTTCAGCAAACCAGGGGCCGAGAACCCGCTGACCCGGAGAACTCCACTGTCTACTTCCTCGACGAAAGAATGGACGCAAATCGCAAGAAAGAAGGAGGCAAACAAGACCGGGAGGAAGCAAGTTGTTCTTTCCGTTCCTCCGCCCTCAAAGGAGAATGGAAAGAAGATCGCCACGACCGCAGCACCATCTACCCCGACATCCTCTTCATCGAGAGAGTGGAGTCGCCCCCTGTCTCCGACGACGAGCCAACCGTGCCCGGAGAAGAACCTCCTCAGCGGGAATCCCGCCGACGGAGGAACCGACGCCGAAATATCCGGCGACATCACGAGGCCGGAGAGCGGGATCCAGAGCAACCTGTCTCGCGAGACGAGGTCTCAGAGATAGGAGAAACTCCGGAGGAACGCGTCTTCAGAGAACGAAGGAACTCCCGATGGCGTGATCGCCGACGAACTCAGGAACAAGCCGAGCATGACGCAAGGCAACGCCGGGGAAATCCACTCTTCGGGCGTAACCTGAATCCCGACTTCGCCCGAGCCATGAACACGCCGAGTGAAGTCGGAGGAGTACTAGCTCGGATAGCTGATGGACTCCCTCGGACTCCTGACGCCGAGGGCTATCGACGACTGTTCACCCAAGCAGCCAACCATCTTCTACCTCTTGCTCACCCACCGAACGACCTGCGACACGCCATCAACAATCGCCGGGACGCGTGAAGCTCCATCAATGCTTCGCGTGAACGACGACATGAGAACGAGATCCGCCGCCGGGAGGAGTACGACAGGGATCATGGCATCCCAGCTCGGAGTCAGGCCACCAGAACCGAGTCAGCAACGGCCTCGACTGGTGGTACTACCTGGGGACGGTCGAGGAACCACGACAACTACTCCCCTTCCCGGGACAAACATAATCCCCGACGACAGGAGGACACGTGTGGAGTGACTGCCCTTACTCCACGCCTTAGGGCCATTCAGTGGCCCCCTAACTTCAAGGTATCCAATGTCGACAAATATGAACCTAAGTAGGATCCAGGAGGCTGGCTGGCCGTCTACACCACCGCCGCCGGAGCGTCCGAGGACGTGATGACTGCGTACTTACCCATTGTCCTCGGGCAAGACGCACTACAATGGCTGCGACACCTACCCCGACACTGCATCGACGACTGGAGCGACTTCAGTCGATGCTTCACCGCCAACTTTCAGTCCCTCTCCGACAAACCAACGCAACCATGGGACCTCAAATCCATCAAGCGCCGGGGGGACGAAACTCTCCGGTCGTACCTCAAAAGGTTCCAGACCATGAGAAATCGTATCCCCGAGGTCACGGAGGCGGCCGTGATCGAGGACTTCTACAGAGGATCCAATGACTCGGCCTTCGTCCGAGCCATACTGCAGAAAGCGCCGATTACCTCCGAGCAGCTGTTCCGGGAAGCCGACCTCTACATCACCGCCGACGAGCGAGCTCAAGACCTCATTGGGGGAGCGAAGCCCGCACCGGCGGCACCACGACGTGACACGAACCAACAACCCGACAAACGCTGGGAGAAGAGACCGCGCGAAGAAGTACACGCCGCCGGACCACCTGCCTCTCGCGCCCGGGGAGGACCTCGCAGAGGCGAGCGCACGCTGGACGACATCCTCGACGCCCAGTGCCCGTACCACAAGGACATGCTGAGAGCACCTAGAGGGGGGGGGTGAATAGGTGATCCTGTAGAACTTCAAAAACTTAAGCCACAAAACTTGGTTAATTGTTAGCACAGTAATTTGCCAAGTGGCTAGAGAAGGATCTCAACACAACACAATAACCAAGAGATATCAATCACAGAGATGGCACAGTGGTTATCCCGTGGTTCGGCCAAGACCAACGCTTGCCTATTCCACGTTGTGGCGTCCCAACGGACGAGGGTTGCAATCAACCCCTCTCAAGCGGTCCAAAGACCAGCTTGAATACCACGGTGTTGCTTTGCTTCTCTTAATCCCGTTTGCGAGGAATCTCCACAGCTTGGAGCCTCTCGCCCTTACACAAGATGTTCACGAAGAATCACAGAGCAAGGGAGGGATTAGCAACTCACACACAACACAAAGATCACAGCGAATACGCACACGCAAAAACCCAGACTTGAGCTCAAGAGACTAGCACACTAGAACGGAGCTCAAATCACTAGAATGTTGAACAAGTGCGCAAGAATGAAGTGTGAGTGATCAATGATGCTCAAAGGATGCTTGGTATTCTCCTCCATGCGCCTAGGGGTCCCTTTTATAGCCCCAAGGCAGCTAGGAGCCGTTGAGCACAAATCTGGAAAGCCATTCTTGCCTTCTGTCATCGGGGGCACCGGACAGTCCGGTGCACACCGGACACTGTCCGGTGCCCGATTTCTTTCCTTAAATAGCGAAGACGACCGTTGGCAGACTTGGAGCCGTTGGCGCACCGGACATGTCCGGTGCACACCGGACAGTCCGGTGCCATCTTCTAGCCATTGGCTCAGCCACGTGTCTCGCGCAGATTGCGCGCCCGACCGTTGGGTCACCGGACAGTCCGGTGCACACCGGACAGTCCGGTGAATTTTAGCCGTACGTCGCCGGTGAATTCCCGAGAGCGGCCACTTCGCCCGTGCCAGCCTGGCGCACCGGACACTGTCCGGTGCACCACCGGACACTGTCTGGTGCACCACCGGACAGTCCGGTGCTCCCAGACTCAGCAGATTCTTGGCTGCTCGAGCCAAGACATTTCCAATTGGATTTTTCCTGTTTCCAGCACTTAGACACAATACATTAGTCCATAAAACAATGTACTAAGTCTGAGAAACATACCTTAATTCTTGATTTGTACTTTGTCCATCTTTTTACACTTAGGCACTCTTGTTGAACACTAAATCACCAAAACACTTAGAAATGGCCCAATGGCACATTTCCCTTTCAATCTCCCCCTTTTTGGTGATTTATGCCAACACAACATAAAGCAAGTAGAACAAGTACAAAATCAAATCAAATAAGAACTCAATATTGTTTTGTTTCAATTTGACATATATGGATCACTCTATGCCACCACTTGGTTTGTTTTTGCAAATCCAACTCAAATTTCTATCTCTAAGTCAAACACACATGTTAAGACATAAAGAGAGTCATTCCAAGAGAAATTGATCCAAGATTTCGAAAACTCCCCCTTTTTCCATAATCAATACTTCTCCCCACAAGAAGCCAACTTTTGACAAGAGAGACAACAAAAGAGTTTTAACAAACCAAAAGCTCTCTTCTACTGTTTTCAAAATCTCTCAAGTGGTAGCTGATCCATTTATCGCTTTGGCCTTTATTTTCTCCCCCTTTGGCATCAAGCACCAAAACGGGATCAATCTTGGCCCTTTAACCCCATTGCCTCACCAAAATCTTCAACTAAGAGCAAATAGGCAATGAGAGTATAAAGATGAACTTGGAAGAGTTACTCTTTTCATCGGAGTGCAGTGGAAGTCTTGCATGGTCCAAGTCCACCTTTTTCCCTTTCAATTCTCCTTGGAGACTAAAACAACCAATCTCAAGTACATGGTTAGTCTCAAAGGGTCAAGTTGTAGCACAGCTCCCCCTAAATATGTGCATCACTTGCAAACAGGACTTGTGAGGTCCAGGGAGTGTTTGTACAACTTGAGCACCACAATAAGCAACAAAATGCAGAATGAACATGATCAAAAGCATAAACACATGTATGCTACATTTCAATCCAAGTTCCGCGAATCTAAGATATTGAGCTCACTACGCAGCCTACAAAAGGTCTTCTCATCTAGAGGCTTGGTAAAGATATCGGCTAGCTGGTTCTCGGTGCTAACATGAAACACTTCGATATCCCCCTTTTGCTGGTGGTCTCTCAAAAAGTGATGCCGGATGTCAATGTGCTTTGTGCGGCTGTGCTCAACAGGATTTTCCGCTATTCGGATAGCACTCTCATTATCACATAGGAGTGGGACTTTGCTCAGATTGTAGCCAAAGTCCCTGAGGGTTTGCCTCATCCAAAGTAGTTGCGCGCAACACTGTCCTGCGGCAACGTACTCGGCCTCAGCGGTGGATAGGGCAACGGAGGTTTGTTTCTTAGAGTTCCATGACACCAGGGACCTTCCTAAGAATTGGCACGTTCCCGATGTACTCTTCCTATCGACCTTACATCCAGCATAGTCGGAATCTGAGTACCCGATCAAGTCAAAGTTGGACCCCTTTGGATACCAGATCCCGAAGCAAGGCGTAGCGACTAAATATCGAAGAATTCGCTTCACAGCCACTAAGTGACACTCCTTCGGATCGGATTGAAATCTAGCACACATGCATACGCTAAGCATAATATCCGGTCTACTAGCACATAAATAAAGCAAAGAACCTATCATGGACTGGTATGCTTTTTGATCAACGGACTTACCTCCTTTGTTGAGGTCGGTGTGTCCGTCGGTTCCCATCGGAGTCTCTGCGGGCTTGGCGTCCTTCATCCCAAACCTCTTTAGCAAATCTTGTGTGTACTTCGTTTGGGAGATGAAGGTGCCGTCCTTGAGTTGCTTCACTTGGAACCCAAGGAAGTAAGTCAACTCGCCCATCATCGACATCTCGAATTTCTGCGTCATCACCCTGCTAAACTCTTCACAAGACTTTTGGTTAGTAGAACCAAATATTATGTCGTCGACATAAATTTGGCACACAAAAAGATCACCATCGCAAGTCTTAGTAAAAAGAGTTGGATCGGCTTTCCCAACCTTGAAAGCATTAGCAATTAAAAAGACTCTAAGGCATTCATACCATGCCCTTGGGGCTTGCTTAAGTCCTTAGAGCGCCTTAGAGAGCTTACACACATGGTCGGGGTACCGTTCATCCTCGAAGCCAGGGGGTTGCTCCACGTACACCTCCTCCTTGATCGGCCCATTGAGGAAAGCGCTCTTCACATCCATTTGGTACAATCTGAAAGAATGGTGAGCGCCATATGCTAGCAAGATGCGAATTGACTCTAGCCTAGCCACAGGAGCAAAAGTCTCCTCAAAGTCCAAACCTGCGACTTGGGCATAACCTTTTGCCACAAGTCGAGCCTTGTTCCTCGTCACCACCCCGTGCTCGTCCTGTTTGTTGCGGAACACCCACTTGGTTCCCACAACATTTTGCTTGGGACGAGGCACCAGTGTCCAAACTTCATTGCGCTTGAAGTTGTTAAGTTCCTCCTGCATGGCCAACACCCAGTCCGGATCTAGCAAGGCCTCTTCTACCCTGAAAGGCTCAATAGAAGCGACAAAAGAGTAATGCTCACAAAAATTAACTAATCTCGAGCGAGTAGTTACTCCCTTGCTAATATCACCCAATATCTGGTCGACGGGATGATCCCTTTGAATCGTCGCTCGAACTTGGGTTGGAGGTGCCTGAGGTGCTTCTTCCTCTTCAACTTGAACATCCTGTGCTCCCCCTTGATCATTCGCCTCCACTTGAGATACCTGTTCGTCACCTTGGGTTGGGGGATGCACCATTGTTGAGGAAGAGGGTTGATCTTGCTCCAAATGTTCCTGAGGCCGTACATCTCCAATCGCCATGGTGCGTATCGCGGCCGTTGGAACGTCTTCTTCATCTACATCATCAAGATCAACAGCTTGCTCTCTTGGAGAGCCATTAGTCTCATCAAATACAACGTCGCTAGAGACTTCAACCAAACCAGATGATTTGTTGAAGACCCTATACGCCTTTGTATTTGAATCATAACCTAATAAAAACCCTTCTACGGCTTTGGGAGCAAATTTGGAATTCCTACCCTTCTTCACTAGAATGTAGCATTTACTCCCAAAAACATGAAAATACGATACATTAGGTTTGTTACCGGTTAGCAGCTCATACGACGTCTTCTTGAGGAGGCGGTGAAGGTAGACCCTGTTGATGGCGTGGCAAGCCGTGTTCACGGCTTCCGACCAAAAGCACTCGGGGGTCTTGAATTCTCCAAGCATAGTCCTCGCCATATCTATGAGCGTCCTGTTCTTCCTCTCTACCACACCATTTTGCTGAGGTGTGTAGGGAGCGGAGAACTCGTGCTTGATCCCCTCCTCCTCAAGAAACTCCTCCACTTGAAGGTTCTTGAATTCGGACCCGTTGTCGCTCCTTATCTTCTTCACCTTGAGCTCAAACTCATTTTGAGCTCTCCTTAGGAAGCGCTTGAGGGTCCCTTGGGTTTCAGACTTATCCTGCAAAAAGAACACCCAAGTGAAGCGGGAAAAGTCATCAACGATAACTAGACCATACTTACTTCCTCCTATGCTCAGATAGGCGACGGGTCCGAAGAGGTCCATATGCAGCAGCTCCAGAGGTCTTGACGTGGTCATCACATTCTTGCTGTGATGTGCTCCTCCCACTTGTTTACCTGCTTGACAAGCTGCACAAGGTCTCTCTTTTTCGAAATGAACATTTGTTAGACCTATTACATGTTCTCCCTTTAGAAGCTTGTGGAGGTTCTTCATCCCCACATGTGCTAAGCGGCGATGCCACAACCAGCCCATGCAAGTCTTAGCCATGAAGCATGCATCTAGACCGACCTCTTCTTTTGCAAAATCAACTAAGTAAAGTTTGTCGTCTAGTACACCCTTAAAGGCTAGTGAACCATCACATCTTCTAAAGACAGACACATCTACATTTGTAAATAAACAGTTATATCCCATATTGCATAATTGACTAACAGATAGCAAATTATATCCAAGAGACTCTACTAAAAACACGTTAGAGATAGAGTGCTCATCTGAGATTGCAATTTTACCTAACCCTTTTACCTTGCCTTGATTCCCATCACCGAATATTATTGAGTCTTGGGAATCTTTACTCTTGACGTAGGAGGTGAACATCTTCTTCTCCCCCGTCATATGGTTTGTGCATCCGCTGTCAATAATCCAGCTTGAACCCCCGGATGCATAAACCTGCAAGGCAAATTTAGGCTTGGGTCTTAGGTACCCAACTCATGTTGGGTCCTGCAAGGTTAGCACAAATATCCTTAGGGACCCAAATGCAAGTTTTGTCTCCCTTGCATCTTGCCCCTAATTTTCTAGCAACTATCTTCTTATTCTTTCTACAAATAGCAAAAGAAGCATTTAAAGCATGATATATTGTAGAAGGTTCATTAACTTTTCTAGTAACATTAACGACATTTTTCCTAGGCATATTATGAATAACATTTCTCCTACCAACATTTCTATCATGCACATAAGAAGAACTAGAAGCAAACATTGCATGAGAATCAAAGGCATTACAACTCCTATAAGCATTTCTAGGTTGTCTTCTATCATAGTACATAAAGGCATGGTTCTTTTGCATACTACTAGCCATAGGGGCCTTCCCTTTCTCCTTGGCGGAGATGGGAGCCTTATGGCTTGTCAAGTTCTTGGCTTCCCTCTTGTAGCCAAGTCCATCCTTAATTGAGGGGTGTCTACCAATCGTGTAGGCATCCCTTGCAAATTTTAGCTTGTCAAATTCATTCTTGCTAGTCTTAAGTTGGGCATTAAGACTAGCTAATTCATCATTTAATTTGGAAATTGAAACTAAATGATCACTACAAGCATCAATGTCAAAATCTTTACACCTATTACAAGTTTCAACAATTTCTACACAAGAATTAGATTTACTAGCTACTTCTAGTTTAGCATTTAAATCATCATTAAAACTTTTTAACTTAGCAATAGTTTCATGACAAGAAGATAATTCACTAGAGAGCATTTCATTCCTCTTAATTTCTAGAGCAAGAGATTTCTGAGCTTCTACAAATTTATCATGCTCTTCATACAACAAATCCTCTTGCTTTTCTAGAAGTATATTCCTATCATTTCAAGGCATCAATTAATTCATTAATTTTGTCTACCTTGGTTCTATCTAATCCCTTGAATAAGCATGAGTAATCTATCTCATCATCATCACTAGACTCATCCTCACTTGAAGAAGCATAAGTACTAGTATTATGAGTGCTTACTTTCTTCTCCCTTGCCATGAGGCAAGTGTGACGTTCGTTGGGGAAGAGGGATGACTTGTTGAAGGCAGTGGCGGCGAGTCCTTCATTGTCGGAGTCGGACGAAGAGCAGTCTGAATCCCACTCCTTGCCAAGATGAGCCTCGCCCTTTGCCTTCTTATAGTTCTTCTTTTTCTCCCTCTTGTTCCCTTGATCCTGATCACTATCATTGTCGGGACAGTTAGCAATAAAATGACCAAGCTTACCGCATTTGAAGAATGAGCGCTTCCCCTTGGCTTTGGTCTTGCTTGGCTGTCCCTTGCGACCTTTAAGCACCGTCTTGAATCTTTTGATGATGAGAGCCATCTCTTCATCATTAAGTCCGGCCGCCTCAATCTGTGCCACCTTGCTAGGTAGCGCCTCCTTGCTTCGTGTTGCCTTGAGAGCAAGGGGTTGCGGCTCGTTGATCGGACCATTCAAGGCGTCGTCCACGTACCTTGCCTCCTTGATCATCATTCGCCCGCTAACGAATTTCCCAAGAACTTCTTCGGGCGACATCTTGGTGTACCTGGGATTTTCACGAATATTGTTCACCAAATGAGGATCAAGAACGGTAAATGACCTTAGCATTAGGCGGACGACGTCGTGGTCCGTCCATCGCGTGCTCCCGTAGCTCCTTATTTTGTTGATAAGGGTCTTGAGCCTGTTGTATGTTTGTGTCGGCTCCTCGCCCCTTATCATCGCGAACCGTCCAAGCTCGCCCTCCACCAACTCCATTTTGGTGAGCAAGGTGACGTCGTTTCCCTCATGAGAGATCTTGAGGGTGTCCCAGATCTGCTTGGCATTGTCCAAGCCGCTCACCTTGTGATACTCGTCCCTGCACAAAGAGGCTAGCAACACAGTAGTAGCTTGTGCATTTTTATGAATCTGTTCATTAATAAACACAGGGCTATCCGAGCTATCAAATTTCATTCCACTTTCCACAATCTCCCAAATGCTTGGATGGAGAGAAAACAGGTGAGTACGCATTTTGTGGCTCCAAAATCCGTAGTCCTCTCCATCAAAGTGAGGGGGCTTGCCAAGTGGAATGGGGAGCAATTGAGCATTTGAACTATGCGGGATGCGCGAATAATCGAAAGAAAAGTTTGAGTTAACCGTCTTTCGTCTATCGTAGTCGTCGTCGTCCTTTTGGGAGGAGGAAGATTCGTCGCTGTCGTAGTAGACAATTTCCTTGATGCGCCTTGTCTTCTTCTTCCTCCCGTCTTTTCTTTTGTGGCCCGAGCCTGAGTCGGTGGGCCTGTCATCTTTGGGCTCGTTGACGAAGGTCTCCTTCTCCTTGTCGTTGATCACAATCCCCTTGCCCTTAGGATCCATCTCTTCGGGCGGTTAGTCCCTTTCTTGAAGAGAACGGCTCTGATACCAATTGAGAGCACCTAGAGGGGGGGGGTGAATAGGTGATCCTGTAGAACTTCAAAAACTTAAGCCACAAAACTTGGTTAATTGTTAGCACAGTAATTTGCCAAGTGGCTAGAGAAGGATCTCAACACAACACAATAACCAAGAGATATCAATCACAGAGATGGCACAGTGGTTATCCCGTGGTTCGGCCAAGACCAACGCTTGCCTATTCCACGTTGTGGCGTCCCAACGGACGAGGGTTGCAATCAACCCCTCTCAAGCGGTCCAAAGACCAGCTTGAATACCACGGTGTTGCTTTGCTTCTCTTAATCCCGTTTGCGAGGAATCTCCACAGCTTGGAGCCTCTCGCCCTTACACAAGATGTTCACGAAGAATCACAGAGCAAGGGAGGGATTAGCAACTCACACACAACACAAAGATCACAGCGAATACGCACACGCAAAAACCCAGACTTGAGCTCAAGAGACTAGCACACTAGAACGGAGCTCAAATCACTAGAATGTTGAACAAGTGCGCAAGAATGAAGTGTGAGTGATCAATGATGCTCAAAGGATGCTTGGTATTCTCCTCCATGCGCCTAGGGGTCCCTTTTATAGCCCCAAGGCAGCTAGGAGCCGTTGAGCACAAATCTGGAAAGCCATTCTTGCCTTCTGTCATCGGGGGCACCGGACAGTCCGGTGCACACCGGACACTGTCCGGTGCCCGATTTCTTTCCTTAAATAGCGAAGACGACCGTTGGCAGACTTGGAGCCGTTGGCGCACCGGACATGTCCGGTGCACACCGGACAGTCCGGTGCCATCTTCTAGCCGTTGGCTCAGCCACGTGTCTCGCGCAGATTGCGCGCCCGACCGTTGGCTCACCGGACAGTCCGGTGCACACCGGACAGTCCGGTGAATTTTAGCCGTACGTCGCCGGTGAATTCCCGAGAGCGGCCACTTCGCCCGTGCCAGCCTGGGACACTGTCCGGTGCACCACCGGACAGTCCGGTGCTCCCAGACTCAGCAGATTCTTGGCTGCTCGAGCCAAGACATTTCCAATTGGATTTTTCCTGTTTCCAGCACTTAGACACAATACATTAGTCCATAAAACAATGTACTAAGTCTGAGAAACATACCTTAATTCTTGATTTGTACTTTGTCCATCTTTTTACACTTAGGCACTCTTGTTGAACACTAAATCACCAAAACACTTAGAAATGGCCCAAGGGCACATTTCCCTTTCACATGCGCCACACCCTTCGGAACTGCAGGGACTTCAAGCACTCCATCGGACACGGCCGACCCTTCCAACCTCTACCTCCCCCTCCGCCGCGGGGAGGACCAGAAGAACCATGACAACCCCAGCAGCAGGAGGAGGGGGAAGGAGGAGCCTTCCCACGCGTTAACAGGGAGGTCAACGTCATCTTCGGCGGACACGGATCGCAGGAGAACAGAAGACAACAAAAGCTCAACGATCGCTAGATATTGGTGGCGACCACCGGTCCTCCCGCTCCGTACCGATGGTCGGAGCACCCGATCACTTTCACTCGGGCAGATCAATGGCTCAACTTCGACCACCCAGGCAAATATCCGCTCCTCGTCGATCCGGTGATCCGAGAGAGCAGGGTGAAGAAGGTGTTAGTGGACGGGGGGGAGCAGCATCAACGTCACCTTCCCCCGGACACTCCAAGGCTTGGGAGTTCACCTCAAAGAACTCCGCGAGTCAGACACTCCTTTCTTTGGCATCGTGCCGACCGAAGGGGAATACCCGCTGGGCCACATCTACATGCCCGTCACCTTCGGAACTCCAGAGAATTACAGAACCGAGTTCCTAAGGTTCGAAGTGGCAAACTTCGACTGCGGGTACAACGCCATCATCGGGAGGCCAGGATTGGCAAAATTCATGGCCATCCCGCATTACACGTACATGATATTGAAGATGCCAGGACCACAAGGAATCATAACTGTGCGCGCTGACTTCCAAGGTGCCGCAGAATGTTTCCGAGTGGCCATCCAGGCGGCCCTCACCACCAAATCGTCGACGACTTCTTCAGCACAGGCAAACTCTAAGCCTGAGGAAGACCTTACAGCACTGGCGAACGAAGCTCAAGCCGCAACCTCTATGCGGCCGACTGAAGAAACTAAAAGGATCAACCTGGGGTTTGCTGATGAACACAAGACTGCCATCATCAGCTCCAGCCTGGACGATAAATAGGAAGGCGCGCTCGTCCGGTTTCTGCAAGACAACCGAGACATATTCGCATGGCAACCTGCGGATATGCCGGGAGTCCCGAGAGAACTGGCCGAGCACAAACTGAAGGTCTACCCCCAAGCAAGGCCGATCCGGCAAAAACTACGTCGCTTCACGCCCGACAAAAGAGAGGCCATTCGCGCTGAGTTGGCTCGCTTGGTCGCGGCTGGGTTTATTAGAGAGGTGTTACATCCCGAGTGGTTAGCCAACCCTGTTCTTGTACTCAAAAAGAATAAAGTGGATTGGCGCATGTGCGTCGACTATACAGATCTCAACAAACATTGTCCAAAGGATCCCTTCGGGCTCCCTAGGATAGATCAGGTGGTAGACTCCACCGCTGGATGTTCTGTGCTGTCTTTTCTGGACTGCTATTCCGGATACCATCAGATCAGTTTGGCAAAGGAAGACGAGGAAAAAACAACGTTCATCACTCCATTCGGTGCTTTCTGCTATACCTCCATGCCGTTTGGCCTCAAAAACGCTGGAGCGACTTATCAGAGAGCCATTCAAACATGCTTAGCCGATCACTGGGGCAAGCGTGTGGAAGCCTACGTGGATGTAACGCCCTGAATTTGGGGGTAGAATTTTTTCTTCTTTTCTCTCACCAAATTCGGGCGTTACTCTCTTTTCTCTTTCCCCGTTTTGCTCATTCTTCCCAATTTCAAACCAGTATAGTGACAGGTGTTCGTGTCATGTATAAACCAAAACCTAAGTGTCATGGGTGTTGCATCATGCCGAAGCACGTTTCTTGATCTAATGTTGAGTGTTCGTCTCGTTCCGTTCCGGATTTCGATTTGCGATTTAATTCCGGTTAGTGGTCCGCGCGCGTCGTGGGTTTTGGATCCGCGAAGTGGCCCGGCCCAGCCCAGCCCAGCCCAGCCCTGCCCGGCCCGGTTCGGCCCGGCCCTGCGCGCCCCTGGCGCCCAAACCCCCCATGCGCCCCCCCTTCTCTCTCTCTCTCATTTGGATCTCCCGCGCAACAACCTCTCCTCTCCCTCTTCCACCTCTCTCTCCCGTGGTGCCCTAGGATTTGGAGACGGCGATCACCGGATTTTGGACCCCGAGGTGAGCTCCCCTCCCCTTCTTCTCTCTCTCTCTCCCTCCCTCTCCTTCTTCCTCCCCACGCGCGCCCCTTTTTTTTTCCTGCTCGCGCGCGCCCCTGCCCGTTCCCGCTCGCCAGCGGCGCGGCCGGCCCCGCCCGCCCCCTGCCGCCGCGGCGACCCCGTCCCCGCCCCCGTCGGCGGCGCTCCCCCTCCCCCCTCGCGCGCGGCGACGGTCGCCCACCCGCCCGGCCTCCCCCCGCGCGGCGCCCCCCGCCCGGCCTCCCCTCGCGGCGGCGCGGCCCCTGCCCGGCCCGCCCCCTGCCCCTCCCCGGCGCGGCGGCGGCCCGCCCCCACCCCGGCCCCTGCGCGCGGCGGCGCCCGCCCCGGCCCCTGCGCGTGGCGCTCGCCCGCCCCGCCCCTCGGCTCGGCCGGCCGTGGTGGCCCGGCGCCCTCCCGCGGCGCGGCGAGCCCCGCTCGCCCGCGCGCGCCCGCCCCCGGCTCGGCTGCCCGCCTCCCGGCGAGCTCGACCCCCCGGTTCGACCGCCCCGGCCCCGGCTCGGCCGCCCGTTCCCGCGCTCGGCCTCGTCCGACCATGTCCCCGCTCGCCCGCGCTCGTGGTGATTATTTTTGTTAGTTGATGGTTAATGTCAAACTCCGTTAGTTAGCGTGCTGCGTCGCGCGCTTCGCCGCGCGACGGATTGTCTAATTTCAGATTCTATCTATGTGTTGCGTCGTGCGCTTCGTCGCGCGACGATCCATTTTAATTTCAGGTTGTTTAAGGTGTAACGCCGCGTGTGTATTCACGCGACGTTCCACTTTGGACTCAGTTTAGTCGACGTATGCCGTTGTGCGTTTCGTCGCGCGACGCTTAACGTCTCCTCATAACCAAGGCGAAGTGTCTCGTTGCGTGCCCGGTCGCGCGACGAGTCGTTAACTTCTTAATTTGTTTTAGAGTGCTATGTCGCGCGTCTCGCCGCGCGACCATCCTTTTTATTTATCTCCACCTGCTTATAATGATTAGACATGAAACATGACTTTACTTTACGCTAAACATAGTGTCTACATTAAATTTCCTTCCATTAAGCGAGTGGTTAATTTATAATCATGTAACGTGATCGTTTCTCGACTGTCTTTTCCTCTTTCTCTCTTAATCGTACTCGCGAGCCCGCGTGGAACGTCTGTTTACTTATTGCATTCTATTGAATGGTGTACTGCTCTTTTGTATTAAATATGTGGATGTATGTATGTTTGCGCTCGCATAGAGAACGATCCGGTCGGAGAACCCGAAGAACCCGCAGGAGAAGCCCCTGAGCAGCAGTCGGTTGGTGGAGGCAAGTGTCCTTTGACCTATCTCTGTCCTATTCATTATTTAATTCACCTCCCGCTTTACATATTTATACCTAAGGTTTGACTAGCTTTTGTTATCCATGTCCTTGTTTACCTATCTGGGTTGGATTATTATTGTTTAGCTTTATGCTATTGCTTAACTCTAATCAATGAACATGATGAGATTATCTATGATACGCTGTTTTCCCTTCTCTTATTATGATGTTGTACTTGTGGCTTTAAGGGGGCTCGAGCGGTTTCTCGAGTGCCTCTCCGTAAGGACCTGTTCTATGGATGACCGCCCGGGAAAAACAGTGCAACCATGAGGGTGGAATGGGGTGCCCTTAGCTGAATAATTAGAGGATCTGGGGTGTAGTTCGCTTCGCCGTCGTGCCGTCAATGGGGCTCGGTGTATGCGGCTCGCTCTGCCAAGGTTGATTTGTCCCTTGGGGAGGAGTGCGGTACATTTAGGAAACCTAACGGGCGGCTACAGCGGCGGGGAATCTTTGTAAAGGCTACGTAGTGAGACCCTGCCTATTCACCTTGGTAGTGTTTAAGGGTTTGATCGGCCCGAGGCAAGAGGGAATCACGGCTTGTGGGTAAAGTGCACAACCTCTGCAGAGTGTTTGAAAACTGATATATCAGCCGTGGTCACGGTTATGAGCGGCCAAGGGAGCTCCAGTGATTAGTGGTACTTGATCAGAGACATTATGGTACAGGTGGCTATGAGATCGATGGCTTTGGTTATGACTATGGTGCTGGTAAGTGGTACTCTTTCCGTTTGGAAAGGAGTACGTTTGGGTTAATAACGTGGGTTAAATCTAAAACTTGGCTTTCTCTACTAGAAATAATAATCTGACCAACTAAAAGCAACTGCTTGACTTATCCCCACATAAAGCTAGTCCACTACAGCCAAACAGGATACTTGCTGAGTATGTTGATGTGTACTCACCCTTGCTCTACACACCAAACCCCCCCCATCCCCAGGTTGTCAGCATTGCAACCACTGCTCAGGAGAAGATGAAGCTGTGGAAGGAGACTTCCAGGAGTTCCAAGACTACGACGAGTTCTAGGCGTGGGTTAGCGGCAACCCCCAGTTGGCTGCCTGTGAAGGCCGCGTTTATCTGCGTTTTTTCCGCACTTTGATTTATTGTAAGGACTATATGGACATCTCAGACGTATGATGTAATCGACTATTATTTCCCTTTTAATACTATTTGAGCACTGTGTGATGATGTCCATGTTATGTAACTGCTGTGTACGTGAATAACTGATCATGGCACATACATGGTTCGCATTCGGTTTGCCTTCTAAAACCGGGTGTGACATAAGTGGTATCAAAGCCGTGCTGACTGTAGGACCGCTAACCTAGAATAGAATGGTCGTTCTAAGGACTATAGACCTCTGTCCCTGCCTTGACTTTGATATCCCTTCAAAAGTTGGTCATACCGACCAAACCTATGTTCTACTATATATTATACCTTGCTGAAAAATTGTGTTTTATTCTAATCCTTCATTTATTTATGATTCATTACTTGCTGGTCATATTGATTCTGTTCTCACCCTTTTGCTTGCGATGTCTTTTGTAGATGGCTCGACTTAGACACACTGCACGAAAGTCTGTCATCCCCTTCTTACCCTCCCGCCTTGCTGAGCGTCCGCTTCACCGTCCCGTGGCCGGACAGTCCAGCCACTTGGAAAGACTGCACCACCGCCTGCATGAGGAGCAGGAACGTCGACGACAGGAGCAGCAGGGCTCTTCCTTCTCGCTCCAACAGGAGATAGAGTCCGTGAGGAGCTGCTCCCCCGTGCTTCCTCTGGAGGCGCCCCCTGCACCACCACTGGGCGCCCCAGCCTCTGGAGTAGCTGCTGGAGGAGACCCAGACGACGGAGGTGGCAACGACAGCTCGAGCCACGACACCGACCTCTCTGCTAACCATGAGCCGGAAAGATGGATTGCTCGATCCATCACTCGCGACGCTGCTCGCGGGTGTCACTTCCACGATGCGCTCGACACCCTGCTACGTCGGGCACTTAACCGGCATACTTGGTCCATCGAGTATCGCTGTGTGGTCTACCAGCACAGTCGCGGGGTCTACCCGGACCGCTGGGAGGCGACCTGCTTGGTGCGCCGTCCGGAGAACAGTCTCCAAGGTGCGGAGGCCTGCTCAGAGCACTATTCTATCTCTGAGCGGGACTCAGCTGAGGCAGCCATGCAAGATGCTGCACGACGTGCGCTTTCGCACTACTGCTCGATTTTCGGTGGGGTAGCTGACAGTCTTGACCTGAAGTATTACCCCCGCCGTCCATCTGGCAGCACAGGAGGCGTGATTGTCTCACCTGTCGGTGAGGGCAATCCTAGGTTGAGCAGCATAGTCAACCTAGCCGCCGTGCTAAACACGGAGCTGGACCATGCACTAGACGAGCTGAGTAGGGCTCGTGCTGAGATCGCCCTGCTGCAGGCTGAGCGCGCGGAACGTCGTCACCTGGACGATGGTTCCCCCGCTCCCGTCGGGACTCAGCACCCGTACCGCTCACCTCGGCGTGGACACCAGTCTTATGGCAACCCCGACTGCAAGACCAAGATAAATCTAGAACCATAGCTCGTTAGAGTTGGATCTTGTAATTAATACGATATATATATATATACATAGAAGCTTCAGTCTTAGCGTTAGTCTCGGTCTTAGTTAGTCTTAGTTAGACAGGGTAGTTTGCTATATCCTGTGCATTTATGTTTGTCATGATGAACTATGTTTGGTTTGGATCTTTGTAATGATTGTCACCAGAGTGTGGGTATCCCCTGCATTTTGGTTTACCTATTATGTTAATGGAGTTAGTTATATAGTTGGGAAACCTTTTGTTCCACTTTCCTTTTTATCTGAGAGGCTGTGTGGTCTGTGTTGGAGATCAGTGAAGATGCTCATCTATTCAGTGCTGTTGAAGAATTCTATACTCTTTTCTTATGCTGCAAGATTTGCCAGATCAGTTCTGATGTGTGGTTGCATTCTGCAGATGTCAGAGAACAGGCGCAGAGGAGGAAGGCGTGCTCAGCAGGAGCGAGCCGCTCAACAGGAGGAGGTGCCTCAGCAGCAGCACCTGCCACCCCCGCCCCTGATGTCCATCGAGCAGATGTTTCTGATGCAGACTTAGGCAGTTCAAGCCATCGGTCAGACTCTGGCCGCCATTCAGCAGCAGCAGCAGCAGCAGGCACCACCTCAGCCTCAGCCTCAGATGCCCAGAGACAAGCGTGCTGAATTCATGAGAGGCCATCCACCAACGTTCGCTCATTCTTCTGACCCCATGGATGCTGAAGACTGGCTGCGCACTGTGGAGCGGGAGTTGCATACCGCTCAGTGCGATGACAGGGAGAAAGTCCTGTACGGTCCCTGTCTGTTGAGAGGAGGAGCCCAGTCATGGTGGGAGTCTTACCTCGCCACCCATGCCCACCCTGACGCCATCACCTGGGAAGAGTTCAGAGGTAGCTTTCGTCAGTACCATGTTCCTGCAGGTCTGATGACAGTGAAGAAGGAGGAGTTCCTGGCCCTCAAGCAAGGGCCATTGTCTGTCAGTGAGTACCGAGACAGGTTTCTGCAATTGTCTCGCTATGCTCCTGAAGATGTCAACACTGACGCCAAGCGACAGTACCGTTTCCTGAGAGGCTTGGTTGACCCTCTACAGTATCAACTGATGAATCACACCTTCCCGACATTCCAGCACCTGATTGACAGAGCAATCATGATAGAGAGGAAGCGTAAGGAGATGGAGGATCGTAAGCGCAAGATCAGTGGACCCCAGCCTGGAAGCAGCAGCCGTCCTCGTTTCTCAAGCAATCAATCTCAGCAGTTCAGGCAGAACCAGCGTCCACCTCAGCAGCATCAGCAGTTCCAAAGGCAGTTTTCTCAGCATCAGTATCAGAATCGTCAGAACAATCAGTCAGGAGGAGGTCAGTTTCAGAGGCAGAATCAGCAGACACCTCGTCTTCCTGCCCCAGCAAGCCAGCAGAACAGTCAGGCAGCACCAGCTCAGGTTGGAAACAGGGCATGTTTCCACTGTGGAGAGCAAGGCCATTGGGTGATGCAATGTCCGAAGAAGGTAGCCCAGCAGTAGTCAGGCCCCAATGCCCCGGCAAAGCAGAATGTGCCTCAGCCAGGAGCAGGCAACCGCTCTCAGCCGCGTTATAATCATGGGAGACTGAACCACTTGGAGGCTGAAGCAGTTTAGGAGACCCCCGGCATGATAGTAGGTATGTTCCCAGTCAACTCCCATATTGCAGAAGTGTTATTTGATACTGGAGCAACGCATTCTTTCATTACTGCATCATGGGTAGAAGCACATAATCTTCCAATTACTACCATGTCAACCCCCATTCAAATTGACTCAGCCGGTGGTAGAATTCGAGCCAATAGCATTTGTTTGAATGTAAGTGTGGAAATAAGGGGGATAGCGTTTCCCGCTAACCTTATAGTAATGGGTACTCAAGGAATAGATGTCATCCTAGGGATGAATTGGCTAGATAAGTATCAGGCAGTTATCAGTTGTGATAAGAGGACAATCAAGTTAATGTCCCCACTTGGAGAGGAAGTGGTGACGGAGTTAGTCCCGCCTGAGCCAAAGAAAGGAAGTTGTTATCAGATGGCTGTCGACAGCAGTGAAGCAGACCCAATTGAGAGTATCAAGGTTGTGTCCGAGTTCCCGGATGTGTTTCCAAAGGACTTACCGGGTATGCCACCAGAGCGGAAAGTTGAGTTTGCTATAGAGCTTCTTCCTGGAACTGCCCCTATCTTTAAGAGAGCTTACAGAATATCGGGACCAGAGTTGGTTGAGCTTAAGGAGTAGATCGATGAGCTGTCAGAGAAAGGTTACATTCGGCCAAGCACCTCGCCTTGGGCCGCTCCTGTCTTGTTCGTGGAAAAGAAAGATGGCACCAAAAGGATGTGTATCGATTATCGAGCTTTGAATGAAGTCACGATCAAGAACAAGTATCCCTTGCCCAGAATAGAAGATCTGTTCGACCAGTTGAGAGGAGCCAGTGTGTTCTCCAAGATTGATCTGAGGTCAGGTTATCATCAGCTCAGGATCCGACCTTCGGACATTCCGAAGACGACATTCATTACCAAGTATGGTTTGTATGAGTTCACAGTGATGTCTTTTGGTTTGACCAATGCGCCAGCGTTCTTTATGAACTTGATGAATAGTGTGTTCATGGAGTATCTCGATAAGTTTGTGGTGGTATTCATTGATGACATTCTGGTTTATTCTCAAAGCGAAGAAGAGCACGCAGATCATTTGAAGATGGTGTTGCAGAGATTGCGAGAGCACCAGTTGTATGCAAAGTTGAGCAAGTGTGAATTCTGGATCAATGAAGTCATGTTCTTGGGTCACATAATCAACAAAGAAGGATTGGCTATAGATCCGAAGAAAGTGGCAGACATTCTGAACTGGAAAGCGCCAACAGATGCTCGAGGAATCAAGAGTTTCATTGGAATGGCCGGATATTATCGGCGATTCATTGAAGGGTTTTCGAAGATTGCGAAACCAATGACAGCGTTGCTAGGCAACAAAGTTGAGTTCAAGTGGACCCAGAAATGCCAAGAGGCCTTTGAAGCGCTGAAAGAGAAGTTGACTACATCGCCTGTCCTAGTCTTGCCTGATGTGCACAAGCCCTTCTCGGTGTACTGTGATGCTTGTTACACCGGTTTGGGGTGTGTGTTGATGCAAGAGGGAAGAGTTGTGGCTTACTCGTCCCGACAGCTGAAGGTTCATGAGAAGAACTACCCAATCCATGATCTAGAGTTGGCAACAGTGGTTCACGCACTGAAGACATGGAGGCACTATCTGTATGGACAGAAATGCGATGTTTACACAGATCACAAGAGTCTGAAGTACATATTCACTCAGTCAGAGTTGAACATGAGGCAACGAAGATGGTTAGAGTTGATCAAAGATTATGAGTTGGAGATTCATTACCATCCAGGCAAAGCAAACGTAGTGGCAGATGCTTTGAGCAGAAAGAGTCAAGTCAATCTGATGGTCGCTCGTTCGATGCCTTATGAGTTGGCCAAGGAGTTCGACAGGTTGAGTCTCGGATTTCTGAACAATTCGCGAGGAGTCACAGTTGAGTTGGAACCTACCTTAGAGCGTGAAATCAAAGAAGCGCAGAAGAATGATGAGAAGATCAGTGAGATCCGGCGACTGATTCTAGATGGCAGAGGCAAAGATTTTCGAGAAGATGCAGAAGGCGTGATATGGTTCAAAGACCGCTTATGTGTTCCCAATGTCCAGTCCATTCGGGAATTGATCCTCAAGGAAGCTCATGAGACAGCCTATTCGATTCACCCTGGCAGTGAGAAGATGTATCAGGATCTGAAGAAGAAATTCTGGTGGTACGGAATGAAGAGGGAAATCGCAGAGCATGTGGCTATGTGTGATAGTTGTCGAAGAATTAAGGCAGAGCACCAGAGACCAGCTGGATTGTTGCAACCGTTGCAGATCCCTCAGTGGAAATGGGACGAAATCGGTATGGATTTCATAGTCGGATTGCCTCGCACTCGAGCCGGCTACGATTCCATTTGGGTAGTAGTGGACCGCTTGACCAAGTCAGCCCACTTCATACCTGTCAAGACCAACTACAACAGTGCAGTATTGGCAGAGTTGTATATGTCTCGGATCGTTTGTCTTCATGGTGTGCCAAAGAAGATAGTGTCAGACAGAGGAACACAGTTCACCTCCCATTTTTGGCAGCAGTTGCATGAAGCCTTGGGCACGCATCTGAATTTCAGTTCAGCATATCATCCGCAGACAGATGGCCAGACCGAAAGGACTAATCAAATTCTTGAAGACATGTTGAGAGCCTGTGCGTTGCAAGATCAGTCCGGATGGGACAAGTGATTGCCTTATGCAGAATTTTCCTATAACAACAGTTACCAGGCCAGTTTGAAGATGTCACCATTTCAGGCGTTCTATGGAAGGAGTTGCAGAACTCCGTTGCAATGGGATCAGCCTGGAGAGAAGCAAGTGTTTGGGCCAGACATTCTGCTTGAAGCCGAAGAGAACATCAAGATGGTCCGAGAGAATCTGAAGATAGCGCAATCAAGACAGCGAAGCTATGCAGACACAAGAAGAAGAGAGCTGAGTTTCGAAGTCGGAGACTTTGTCTATCTGAAAGTGTCACCGATCAGAGGAGTCAGAAGGTTCGGAGTGAAAGGCAAGCTAGCACCTCGCTACATTGGTCCGTATCAGATTCTTGCAAGACGAGGAGAAGTGGCCTATCAGCTCAGTTTGCCAGAGAATTTGTCTGCTGTGCACGATGTCTTTCATGTGTCTCAGTTGAAGAAGTGCTTGCGTGTGCCAGAAGAGCAGTTGCCAGTGGAAGGTCTTGAAGTCCAAGAGGACTTGACCTACGTTGAGAAGCCAGTGCAAATCCTTGAGGTTGCAGACAGAGTCACCCGAAGGAAGACCATCAGAATGTGCAAAGTCAGATGGGATCACCACTCTGAGGAAGAAGCAATCAGGGAGCGTGAAGATGATCTGTTGACTAAATACCCTGAGCTCTTTGCTAGCCAACCCTGAATCTCGAGGGCGAGATTCTTTTAAGGGGGATAGGTTTGTAACGCCCTGAATTTGGGGGTAGAATTTTTTCTTCTTTTCTCTCACCAAATTCGGGCGTTACTCTCTTTTCTCTTTCCCCGTTTTGCTCATTCTTCCCAATTTCAAACCAGTATAGTGACAGGTGTTCGTGTCATGTATAAACCAAAACCTAAGTGTCATGGGTGTTGCATCATGCCGAAGCACGTTTCTTGGTCTGATGTTGAGTGTTCGTCTCGTTCCGTTCCAGATTTCGATTTGCGATTTAATTCCGGTTAGTGGTCCGCGCGTGTCGTGGGTTTTCGATCCGCGAAGTGGCCCGACCCAGCCCAGCCCAGCCCAGCCCTGCCCGGCCCGGTCCGGCCCGGCCCTGCGCGCCCCTGGCGCCCAAACCCCCCATGCGCCCCCCCTTCTCTCTCTCTCTCTCATTTGGATCTCCCGCGCAACAACCTCTCCTCTCCCTCTTCCACCTCTCTCTCCCGTGGTGCCCTAGGATTTGGAGACGGCGATCACCGGATTTTGGACCCCGAGGTGAGCTCCCCTCCCCTTCTTCTCTCTCTCTCCCTCCCTCTCCTTCTTCCTCCCCACGTGCGCCCCTTTTTTTTTCCTGCTCGCGCGCGCCCCTACCCGTTCCCGCTCGCCGGCGGCGTGGCCGGCCCCGCCCGCCCCCTGCCGCGGCGGCGACCCCGTCCCCGCCCCCGTCGGCGGCGCTCCCCCTCCCCCCTCGCGCGCGGCGGCGCTCGCCCGCCCGCCCGGCCTCCCCTCGCGGCGGCGCTCGCCCGCCCGCCCGGCCTCCCCTCGCGGCGGCGCTCGCCCGCCCGCCCGGCCTCCCCCCGCGCGGCGCCCCCCGCCCGGCCTCCCCTCGCGGCGGCGCGGCCCCCGCCCGGCCCGCCCCCTGCCCCTCCCCGGCGCGGCGGCGGCCCGCCCCCACCCCAGCCCCTGCGCGCGGCGGCGCCCGCCCCGTCCCGGCCCTGTGGCGGCGCTCGCTTGCCCACCCCGGCCCCTGCGCGTGGCGCTCGCCCGCCCCGCCCCTCGGCTCGGCTGGCCGTGGTGGCCCGGCGCCCTCCCGCGGCGCGGCGAGCCCCGCTCGCCCGCGCGCGCCTGCCCCCGGCTCGGCTGCCCGCCTCCCGGCGAGCTCGGCCCCCCCGGTTCAACCGCCCCGGCCCCGGCTCGGCCGCCCCGTGCCCCGGCTCGGCCGCCCGTTCCCGCGCTCGGCCTCGTCCGACCGTGTCCCCGCTCGCCCGCGCTCGTGGTGATTATTTTTGTTAGTTGATGGTTAATGTCAAACTCCGTTAGTTAGCGTGCTGCGTCGCGCGCTTCGCCGCGCGACGGATTGTCTAATTTCAGATTCTATCTGTGTGTTGCGTCGTGCGCTTCGTCGCGCGACGATCCATTTTAATTTCAGGTTGTTTAAGGTGTAACGCCGCGTGTGTATTCACGCGACGTTCCACTTTGGACTCAGTTTAGTCGACGTATGCCGTCGTGCGTTTCGTCGCGCGATGCTTAACGTCTCCTCATAACCAAGGCGAAGTGTCTCGTTGTGTGCCCGGTCGCGCGACGAGTCGTTAACTTCTTAATTTGTGTTAGAGTGCTATGTCGCGCGTCTCGCCGCGCGACCATCCTTTTTATTTATCTCCACCTGCTTATAATGATTAGACATGAAACATGACTTTACTTTACGGTAAACATAGTGTCTACATTAAATTTCCTTCCATTAAGCGAGTGGTTAATTTATAATCATGTAACGTGATCGTTTCTCGACTGTCTTTTCCTCTTTCTCTCTTAACCGTTCTCGCGAGCCCGCGTGGAACGTCTGTTTACTTATTGCATTCTATTGAATGGTGTACTGTTCTTTTGTATTAAATATGTGGATGTATGTATGTTTGCGCTCGCATAGAGAACGATCTGGTCGGAGAACCCGAAGAACCCGCAGGAGAAGCCCCTGAGCAGCAGTCGGTTGGTGGAGGCAAGTGTCCTTTGACCTATCTCTGTCCTATTCATTATTTAATTCACCTCCCGCTTTACATATTTATACCTAAGGTTTGACTAGCTTTTGTTATCCATGTCCTTGTTTACCTATCTGGGTTGGATTATTATTGTTTAGCTTTATGCTATTGCTTAACTCTAATCAATGAACATGATGAGATTATCTATGATACGCTGTTTTCCCTTCTCTTATTATGATGTTGTACTTGTGGCTTTAAGGGGGCTCGAGCGGTTTCTCGAGTGCCTCTCCGTAAGGACCTGTTCTATGGATGACCGCCCGGGAAAAACAGTGCAACCATGAGGGTGGAATGGGGTGCCCTTAGCTGAATAATTAGAGGATCTGGGGTGTAGTTCGCTTCGCCGTCGTGCTGTCAATGGGGCTCGGTGTATGCGGCTCGCTCTGCCAAGGTTGATTTGTCCCTTGGGGAGGAGTGCGGTACATTTAGGAAACCTAACGGGCGGCTACAGCCCCGAGGAATCTTTGTAAAGGCTACGTAGTGAGACCCTGCCTATTCACCTTGGTAGTGTTTAAGGGTTTGATCGGCCCGAGGCAAGAGGGAATCACGGCTTGTGGGTAAAGTGCACAACCTCTGCAGAGTGTTTGAAAACTGATATATCAGCCGTGGTCGCGGTTATGAGCGGCCAAGGGAGCTCCAGTGATTAGTGGTACTTGATCAGAGACATTATGGTACAGGTGGCTATGAGATCGATGGCTTTGGTTATGACTATGGTGCTGGTAAGTGGTACTCTTTCCGTTTGGAAAGGAGTACGTTTGGGTTAATAACGTGGGTTAAATCTAAAACTTGGCTTTCTCTACTAGAAATAATAATCTGACCAACTAAAAGCAACTGCTTGACTTATCCCCACATAAAGCTAGTCCACTACAGCCAAACAGGATACTTGCTGAGTATGTTGATGTGTACTCACCCTTGCTCTACACACCAAACCCCCCCATCCCCAGGTTGTCAGCATTGCAACCACTGCTCAGGAGAAGATGAAGCTGTGGAAGGAGACTTCCAGGAGTTCTAAGACTACGACGAGTTCTAGGCGTGGGTTAGCGGCAACCCCCAGTTGGCTGCCTGTGAAGGCCGCGTTTATCTGCGTTTCTTTTCCGCACTTTGATTTATTGTAAGGACTATATGGACGTCTCAGACGTATGATGTAATCGACTATTATTTCCCTTTTAATACTATTTGAGCACTGTGTGATGATGTCCATGTTATGTAACTACTGTGTACGTGAATAACTGATCCTGGCACGTACATGGTTCGCATTCGGTTTGCCTTCTAAAACCGGGTGTGACAGTGGATGACGTGGTAATCAAAACAGAGAACTCGGAAAACTTCATCGAAGACTTACAACTGGTTTTCAACAGTCTACGGTGATATCGATGGAAGCTTAATCCCGAAAAATGTGTCTTTGGGGTACCAGCAGGGAAGCTACTCGAATTTATTGTCAGCCACCGGGGAATTGAAGCTAATCCGGATAAGATTGAAGCTATCATGAAAATGGAAGCTCCACGATCACAAAAGAAGGTTCAGCGACTTACCGGATGTATGGCAGCCCTGAGCAGATTTATATCCAGGCTAGGAGAAAAAGGTTTACCATTTTACAAGCTACTCAAGAAAGTGGACAAGTTTCAGTGGACTTCAGAAGCACCGGAAGCCCTAGATGCACTGAAGAAATTCTTGACAACCCCACCTGTACTGAAACCACCACGACGAGCCACATCAACTCAACCAGTTGAAGATCTGCTGCTGTATATCTCTTGCACGACTCACATGGTAAGCACCGCGTTGGTAGTCGAGCGAGCAGAAGAAGGACATGCCTACCCAGTGCAACATCCTGTTTATTTCATCAGTGAAGTTCTGGGTCCCTCGAAGAAAAAGTATCCTCAAGTTCAGAAGCTATTATACGCAGTACTTCTAACTGCCCGCAAGCTACGTCACTACTTTCATGACCACAAAGTCATAATAGTCACTGGTTTTCCGATAGGGGACATCCTTCACAACAAGGAAGCCATTGGCCGAATAGCCAAGTGGGCCTATGAACTGGGATCTCATGACATCGAATTTCGACCTCGCACTGCCATTAAAACCCAAGCATTGGTTGACTTCGTATCAGAATGGACTGAACAACAAGTACTAGAGAACCCAGAAACTGCAAAAGTATGGCGGATGTATTTTGATGGCTCGCTGAAGCTGCAGGGAGCAGGCGCGGGAATTCTCTTCATCGCACCTGGAGGCGAGCACCTCAAATATGCCCTCCAGTTGTTATTTCTAGCCTCTAACAATGCAGCCGAGTATGAAGCTTTGATCCATGGACTAAACATCGCTATATCATTAGGCATCAAGAGACTAATGGTATACGGAGATCCTTTGGTAGTCATAAGCCAGATAAACAAAGAATGGGACTGTTCGAATAATTCAATGGGAAAATACTGCACTGCCGTCCGAAAACTAGAAGATAAATTTGAAGGCCTGGAATTTCATCATGTAGAAAGAGATCGAAACACGGCAGCCGATGTATTGTCCAAGCTAGGATCCAGTCGAACTCAGGTCCCACCTGGAGTCTTTGTACAAGAAATACCACAGCCAAGCATCTCAATGGATCAGGCAGAAGAGTGTAATATCGTGAATCAACCAGAGTCAGGCTCTGATGACTGGAGAAGGCCGATCATCAGATATATAAAGAATGAAGAGGAGCCAGACGATAGAAATGCAGCCGAGCGCATCGCTAGACAGTCAACTCACTATACACTCATTGGGGAGACACTATACAGAAGGGGCGCATCAGGCATCTTCATGAAATGCATTCTCTCATCTACTAGGAAGCAACTTCTGGATGAGGTTCATGCTGGACAATGTGGAATACACGCAGCGTCCAAGACACTAGTCGGGAAGGTCTTCAGGTCGGGATTCTATTGGCCAACAGCGAAAAGTGATGCAGCCGAGTTAGTTCGGAGGTGCGAAGCTTGCCAATACTTGTCAAAACAACAACACCTACCAGCACAGCAACTGCAGAACATACCGGTGACTTGGCCCTTCGCATGCTGGGGGCTAGATATGATTGGACCTTTCAAGAAAGCTCAAGGAGGATACACTCACGTGCTGGTAGCAATCGACAAATTCACTAAATGGATAGAGTTCAAACCCATTGCTTCCTTAACCTCAGCTAAAGCCGTGGAATTCATACAAGACATAATATTCAGGTTTGGAATACCGAACAGTATCATAACCGACCTGGGATCCAACTTCACAAGTTCAGAGTTCTTCGATTTCTGCGAGCAAAAAAGTATTCAGGTCAAATATGCTTCGGTAGCACACCCAAGAGCCAACGGGCAGGTTGAACGAGCTAACGGGATGATATTGGAGGCACTCAGGAAAAAGGTCTTCGATAAAAATGAAAAGTTCGCAGGAAAGTGGATAAGAGAATTGCCCTACGTCGTTTGGAGCCTAAGAACCCAACCTAGCCGAGCTCTGCATGGGAACACTCCTTTCTTCATGGTCTATGGGTCAAAGGCAGTACTGCCTGCTGATCTCAAGTTTGGGGCGCCAAGGTTGATCTTTGAAAGCATAGCAGAGGCCGAAGCAACTAGGCTAGAAGATGTTGATGTACTCGAAGAAGAGCGGCTGAACGCAGTAATTCAATCAGCACGGTACCAGCAGACTCTGAGACGCTATCACGACAAGGCCGTGCGACAACGATCCTTTTCAGTAGGAGATCTCGTCCTCCATCGAATTCTAACGGGGGAGGGACGACACAAGTTATCGCCCTTATGGGAAGGACCATTCATAGTAGCAGAAGTCACTCGGCCGGGATCATATTGTCTCACTCAAATGGACGGCACAGAAATTGGGAACTCCTGGAATATAGAACACCTCAGGAAGTTTTATCCCTAGCTGTATTTCAAAAGCTATCGGGACGACGATGTACTCTGTAAAATGGGAAATATGTCATCAATAAAAAAGGCTTCAAGAATACTCAGTTTGTTCATGATTGACTTGCATTCTTACTTAACTCGGGGTGACCACTATGCCCTGCTAACGGAGCAATCGGCCTAAGTCGGCAACGACTTCGGGCGGTGCAACATGCTCGCGCTTACTTAACTCGGGGCGACCACTATGCCCTGCTAACGGAGCAATTGGCTTAAGTCGGCAACGACTTAAGACGATGCAACATGCTCGCGCTTACTTAACTCAGGGTGACCACTATGCCCTGCTAACGGAGCAATCGGCCTAAGTCGGCAACGACTTCGGGCGGTGCAACATGCTCGCGCTTACTTAACTCGGGGCGACCACTATGCCCTGCTAACGGAGCAATCGGCTTAAGTCGGCAACGACTTAAGACGGTGCAACATGCTCGCTCTTACTTAACTCAGGGTGACCACTATGCCCTGCTAACGGAGCAATCGGCTTAAGTCGGCAACGACTTAAGGCGGTGCAACATGCTCGCGCTTACTTAACTCGGGGTGACCACTATGCCCTGCTAACGGAGCAATCGGCTTAAGTAGGCAACGACTTGAGACGGTGCAATATGCTCGCGCTTACTTAACTCAGGGTGACCACTATGCCCTACCAACAAAAGCAATCGATTTAAGTCAGCAACGACTTAAGGCGATTTCGCATGCTTACGAATACTCATATAGGGGTTACTTCTATATCCCGTAAACAAGTTTCAAAACCATCACACAACATTTTACTACTGCAAATTTACGTACTGTTGAATTCTAAAACAATAGGAGAGTAACAATATCATTCAAATACTGAACTGGTGTCCTCTAACAAATATTCAATCATGCTAACCGCGCGCTCAAAGCACGCAAAATATTTCTCTATTTCGCAATATCTTTCTCAGGAGCAACCGACGAAGAAGGGCGACTTGAGGAATCAGGAGCAGCGTTCACGTCAGCCCTTATATCATCAGGAACAACCACGCCGGGTCTCCTCATCAAGATTTGCCCCGCGGGAATGGCTTTATCCATGGCTCTGTCGCGCTGGGCTCTCAGAGTAATGGAAGTTTCTTCAGCAACTTTGATAGCCAATTGAGCGGTCTCTAGCTCTTGGGCGATGGATTTTTTGGAAGCACGGAGTTCTTTGATAGCAGCATCCTTAGCCGATATCAACTGCCTGAGATGGATCACATCATCTGCGGATTCCTGCAGCTTACAACGATGATTGTCTAATTCCTCCATGGTAAAGCGATGGCTCCTCTCCAGGATGGTCAATGAGTTGCTAGAATCACGATACAGTCTGTCAAGATTGTCGCGAGAAGCAACAAGGGCACTTTTTTCTTCCTGCAAACAAGAATCAACTCCTTCAAACATCATGCAAGCAATAAGAACATAGCAATACAAGGCACAGTTTCATAAGTCACCTTTTCAGAATCAAGCTGAGCGCGAAGAGTAGAGTTCAGCGTCTTAGCGTCATTTAGAGCAGCAGAGACCTGGGCCAGTTCAGTCTGGCTTTGAGAATACCTTTCCTCAAAATCAGAACACCGCCGGACCAGTTCGGCCTGACCTTGATAATGTTTTTCTTCAAGAATGGAAATCTGCCGAGCCATATCTAGCGAGAGACAATCAAGCAAAAAGGGTCAAAGTGTAAGGCAGTTCAGCAAGGTGGACGAAGAGAAGCAAAAGAGCACTAACCAGCATTTGTCGCCTCCAAGTCAGAGACACGACGTTGAAGCAACACCGGATTCCAACGTGCCAGAGACGAAACTCCTTCTGGAATAGAAGCACCTTGCAACCTCAGCTGACTAGCCATCCCATCCACCAATGCCTGATATGGAGAACAGATGAGTGTAATGACAGCAGTTCATATGGTGTAAAAGTCAGGCTAGGATATATCACAGTACCTGGAGGTTGGAGAAGAACGAAGGGACTCCCAAATCATGAGAGATCAATTGATGACTCGGCATAGGGCCATCACCCGAATTAGCTCGCAACGAACCAGCAGGAACCAACTCAGTGCCATCAACAGAGCCCAAAACTTGGTCGGCGGGAACACTAACCTCTAAAGCGACTCCCCGGCCCAAAGCTTGGGCTACCACCATGCAACCAGAGTGTGGAGGAGATCCAGCGTGAACATCCATGGAAGTACAAGAGGGAGACCCCGCTCGGACACCCTCGGGGGCTGGGCCATAGTTTGCGCTACCCACTTGAGCCGGATCACCTCCGGCAGTACCCTCGGGGGCTGGGCAGTGGCTTGCATTTCCAGCATGAGTCGAATCATCCCCGGCAACATCCTCGGGGGCTGGGTAGGTGCCAGCACCATCCTTGAGGACCAAGTTCTCTGCAGTAGCCGCCTCTAAGGCTGAGGGTCCCTCAATTACTTCCATGGGAGCAAGACGATCCAAGTCAGTTTCCTGACCCTCAAGACCGCGCTCTAAGGTCGATGAGGCGCGGGACGCTGCCCGGGATGACCCCAACCCAGCGTCGAGCACATCAGCACAAACCTCCATCACACCGTTATCCGCTGGCTCTGATAACAGGTCTTCTGGAACCATATCTTCAAGAGTCTGATCAAATTTTGCCAGGGACAATTCTTGTAGACCAATGAGGGCAGACAGAGCAGGAGAAGGAACTCCACTACTTTCCCCACTGGCGACATACTGCCGACTGTTCTTCCGAGTCAAAGGGACCTCATCTTCTTCCTCCCCGTCGTTTTCATCATCAACACAGACAACACACCCATTGGGGTCAGCAGCAGATGGAGCACCCCCATTGGGGTCAGCAGCAGATGGAGCACCCCCATTGGGGTCAGCAGCAGGTGGAGCACCCCCATTGGGGTCAGCACCAGGAATTATCAGTATATTTTTCAAAACTGTCACATCCGTGCAGGGCATGCAATGAATACCTCAAGACAAAAATGAGATATCAGTAAGGATCAAAGGAAAGCCAAATATAGCCGGTGAAGTACAAAATCTGACCGACAGAAGCGACGTGAAGACTAGCCAGGGAACGTCCATCAAATGTCCAATCAGTCGCAGAGCAAATAAATTACACCACCTAGCAAGATATGGGCGGATCACGAACTCGGCTGCAAAAGACAAAATACATGCTTACCTCCGAAGCATAATATTGATGACATAATGCCGACTTCTAAGGCATTCGAAAAGAGAAAAGATGACCCTCAGCAAAAAGACACGAAATGAAGACCTTCGAGTGGATTATCTTCAAAAATCCACTCGAAGCTCGGGGGCTACACCCATTGGGTGCACCTCCGGTGCACCCAATGAAGTCTAGGGTCCTACAATATGAAATACCGACCTCTAAGGCACAAGCATGAAACAAGGCTCTAGTTTACGAGTGATCAAAGCAGAAGGAGACAGTAAAAAATCATTTTTACCAGACTGCTTGGAAAACATTTCTTATCATAAACAAAGACCGCAAGCTGGACCTAGGATCTTTGGGCTGATTATCTCAAAATCAGCCCGAAGATCGGGGGCTTGTGGGGGACAGATATCCCCCGGGTCCACTGGAAGGATAAAAGACCTCACGAAAGGCCCAAGAGCCCAATAAATCGTAAGGTCACTCCTTCATGGGCCTGGGGAGGAACGACCAGTGAAGCAGATCGACATAAGGTCGGGTTGGTGCAAACCCGGACGGCCCCACAGTGTTGAGCAAGCGACCGCAACAGAAGATCCGACTTTCCCGCGCTGGAGCCCCGTACGACGGAACCAGGCGAGGATAAGTCAGCAGAATCATAGGAAGATAGACTAAAACGGCTCACTATCTTTTAGGTGCACATTGTTATCATATCCACATGTATTGCCTCACGGTCGAATATATAAGGCCTAGGGGGCACCCCTTCAGAACGATCGATCCCATTATTACTCAGCCATCCACCCCATCTCTCTACGCTCTAACTTCAAAGAGCTACCTTGTAACCCGTACATAAAGCACACTCGCCAGGACGTAGGGTGTTACGTGTCTCAAAGCGGCCCGAACCTGTAAACACTGTCTATTATTCCTCGTGCATCTGGCACGAACCATTTAGCTACAGTCGGCGATACCGTCCTACTCCAAAAACACCTTGAGGGGCAACCCCGGGTGTGCGGTCGGACCCAAAACACCGACACACAGAACAGTCCAGTTGTAGGGACCAGACAGTCTGGTGAGCCTCCACTGCATCTCCAGTGCACAAGCTAACAACCCTTCTCAATTTTCTTCACTTCTTTTGATTGGGATTCTTTTGGACTTGTGCTTGATATTTATTGATCCTTAGAGCCTCAGTCCAATCCACTTCGCATACTAGGAACTTGGTTAACATTAGTCGACAAGATTATGTTGATCATCAAACACCAAAATCATTTAGTCAAATGGCCTAGGGTCTATTTTCCTTACAAATGGTTGGAATCAGCTATGGTTAGTTGGTGTCTCCCCTAAGTATATAGCTGAAGCTACTCAAGGTAGGGCTTGGCATGCTTATATGCACAAAACATATCCAAACGATCCCAACTATTTATCTTTTCTATGAATAACACAACATAAAGAGCCTCAACTACCATCTATTTATGTTTTACCATTAGGAGGATTCCTAGGACAACATACATAAGGCCCTGTCTCCTAGTTATGTTGCCCATGGGCCACCAATATATACATAGTTCTATGTTAATTAATGAAATTTTCCACTCTTGTGGTTTACCCCATGTCTTATTTGTGCACCTGAAATGTCTCTGCTCTTCTATGCTCTTATCTAAACATACTTGGTGTGTTGAAGCAGCCATAGTTATTAAGGCGGCAAGGCGAGGTAAGGCGACCGACCCCTTTTTACATTTTAAGTGATAAGGTATAACGCGAGACGACACCTTAATAATATATAAAAATAGATAACAAAAAATATAATATATAAGAATATAGTCTCAAATAGATGTATTATACTAGCAAATAGGAGTCAATTCAGCACATACAGCCCATAAATCAGCCCACTTAGCCCATCAAAATTAGGTTACCCACACCTGCCAACCACCACTTATTTCCCTTCCCTCTCATTTGCTCCCTAGCTGCCAACCTCTTCTCCCCCCGTCAGCAGCCCAACACTCATCTTGTCGCTGCCCGCACTGCTCTAGGTACACATGCCCCTCTTCCCTCGCCCCTCTATCCTGTCACCACATCTACTTTAGGTGGGTGTCGCATGCCTTCTAGGCAGCCGACGCTACCCCACTGATGCGCCCTCTCATGCACCCTCTAATGACTGCCTTTTTCTCCCTGACGTGAGTGCTAGAGGGTAGAGCCCTCTCTGCTACTCATGTTCCACTCGCCTTATGTGCTTGGTAAGGCGAGGCGGACGCCTTGTCTCGGCCGAACGCTTTACCGCCTAGGCGACGCTTATGCATCGCCTTGGGGACACCTTAATAATTATGGAAGCATTGACCTAGGAAATGTAGTGTTTGACAGATTATCACTCATGACAAGCAGTATAGTCCAAGGTCTAGAGGTAACACCACTAGAAGAATGACTAAAAACATGGTATAAACCAACTCTACCATGTTGAGTCACCCCTCAGCCTAGCCATCCCTCTTCTCCATGTATTGCTTTTTAGCAACATGGATTTGGGATCTTGATAATGTTTTTTGGTTCTGTTATATTTAAGTTACCTCACCTTAAGGAATAGTTCACCATGTGACAATCAAGACAATAGTGTAACCACAAGACTCATATGGGCACTAGGTTTGACTAATTATTTAAATAAACTAGGGTTGTGCCTTGCTTACCTGAAAGATGGCGTAAGGTGGAACTTAATTTTAAGTGTGCATTGGACTTGCTGCCTAGGGGTGCATTTTGGTTTATTTGGTATTTTGTTAGTCACCAACTAGGAGGACTCTAGCACTTGATGGCAAGATAAACCTAGAATGAGCAGCCACACTCTAGGGCGTTTTTTGTAAACGTCTTGTAGTATCCTTGTCGCATTTCTGTGGAAGAGGTGAAGGAGAGTCATGAACCTAGGCATATGGGTCAAGAGTTGTGAGTAAATTGGTATAATCTATTTAGAGTGTTAAAACTTTAAGATTACTAATTTATGGTTATCTACTATTTATGATAAATTGATGTATGGTCTTGTTTTTTAAATTAAATTAAAACTAGACCAACTAAAAGTGTTTGCTTCAGCTAGAACACTATACAACCAGTCAACTTTTCCCAAAATGGGATACTTGCTAACTATGTAAGTACTCACCCTTGCTATTTCTATAACAACTTTTTTTGCATTCGATGCAACTATTGCTTAAAAGAAGAAGATGGAGATTAGACTCAGGAGTTCCAATACTTCGATGAGTTCTAGGCACCTAGCCAACTAGTCGGTGTTCCTGTGGAGCTCATGACCGTCTTCCATTAAATACATCTACTAGAGTTATCTTCTAGTGGAGTTTATTTACTCATTTTTGTTAAGACAATATGTTGTGTAACAATGTTACTTGCAGGGAGTATCTATGATGAATAAAGCAAGAAGACTTAGTTAAGAAGGAAATCAACACATGTTTTTTCTTGCAAGGAGTTGCTTCTTTATGAGAATTTTAACTTGAAGCAACACAACATAATATCAACAAAGAATAGCACAAGAGAACTTAGAAAGGGAGAAGACAAACAAATCACAAGCAATAAGCACAAGAGCACGTGTGATTTGTTTTATCGAGGTTCGGTTCACCATGAACCTAATCCTTGTTGAGGAGTCCACAAAGGACAGGTCTTATTCAACCCTTTCCCTCTCTCCAACGGTCACCGAGACTGATGAGTGTTTCTTCTTCTTTATCAACAAAAGACCTAAGTCTTCACAAGGCCAACCATAAAGATAAGGGGCTCTTGCTAGCTTTACAATGAATGGGAGTCAAAACTCTATGCTCAAATGACCATAAGAGGTAGCACACACTTTCTCTCAATGATTCTCACAAGGCACAATCACTAAACACACCCGAGTAGCTCTTTCTTGCTTGATCTCTCTTTTGTGGCACTTGTGAAGCTTTGATGTGTATAGAAGTGTTTCTCTAGTAGATAGGAGTGAATACCTAACTCTTGTGTATGATATGGATCAATGAATCATGAGAATGGGCCGGTCGGGGTGGCCTTTATAGCCCTTAACAACCCATATAGTCGTTATGGCGCATTTGCCAAATTGTGCACTAGCGGATGGTCCACGGCTAGGGTCTAGACGATCCGCGACCCTCCAATAGTCGGATTCGACACTACAACGGTTATGTCTGACAACCCAACGACTAGAGCAACGGTTGTCTTCCCTCAATGACGACACGCGGACGGTCTGCCCTTGAACCCAGATGGTCCGCGCCAGCTCTAAAAATTCGTTTGCTCAACTTGTCACCTTAGATCTGAAGCAAATCAACATAGGAGAACGATCTGTAAATTATAGCTGGACGATCCGCGATCTATAGCCGGACAGTCCGTGATTTATAGCTGGACAGTCTGCCGTTTATAGTTCCTATTCGAAGTCATTGCGATGTCACGGGTGGTTTTCCGGAATGGGCTGGACAGTCCAAAGCCAAGTGGTATTTTCAAAAGGAGCTCCTATCCGAGATAATCTACGTTATGCCAAATAGTTCCTACTATAGCCTCGGACGGTCCGCACTTGCGATTTCAGAACTTGAGTTTCTGACTTGTCGTTGATCTTTGAACTACCTTTTCCAAGTTGCTTTGGCTAACTTTGAGAGAGATCCTATGACTTAGAAAAATACCTCTAGTGGCTTTCCAACTAGTCTAAGTCATGGATCTTGGACATTTTAATTCCCTAATTCATATTCCTTCTTTTGCTCAAACAAGCTCGAAAATAGAGAGATGTTGATTCCGAGCTTTCCAACCTCTCTAGATGTATCAAATAGGTTGCCATATGGGGTATTTAGAACTTATCCAAAGTGTAGAACTATTGGTAGTTCATTTATTCCATGTTTTACCCCTATTTGGTTGGATCTAAGCTGATTGTGCCTTAGAAACTTAAACTGTTGAACTTATGAACCTATAAATCAAAGACTAAGCAAACTAGTTAGTCCAAATGCTTGTGACGGTCACCAAGCACCAAAATCAATAAAAGAAATGATTTAGGGTCATTTCCCTTTCAATCTCCCTAGTTTTGGTGATTGATGCCAACACAAACCAAAGCAACTATGAAGTATGAATTTATAACTAGTTTGCAATTGGTCAAGTGTTCATAAGTTACTGAAATGAAAGCAGTTCTGAGTGAATATGAGAGTTTTTGACATGATTAAAATTTTGGACTACATTTGCGCCACTTGCATTGATTTTTGCAAACTTTATAAAATATTTTCAAAGTCATTTGCATTTGGCCGAAAGTACAAAAATGAAATTTTCAAAAGGAATACTAAATTTTTAAAGAATTCTCTTCGTTTTTAAATGCTTTTGCTTTGGCGAAATAAAATCTCCCCCTAAATATGTTTTCCCCTTTGGCATAAACAAGTTTTGCTCCTCTTAGCTATCAAGAGCTTTTTCATAAATGCAATAGTTCTAATTTGGAAAATCAAAAGTTTGTCAAAACAGGGTGATGGTGCGGCCCTATGGCTTTGGCCTAATAGTTTTCTCCCCTTTGGCATTAAGCACAAAAAATGGAGTAAGTCTGTATGACCTTTACACAAAGATATGGAATTTAAGCACTTGAGTTTGAGCAAGGGTGTTTGATACCGAACGAATATGCAGTGGAAGCACTCCCTTTGCTCGAAACTCCATTTCTCTTTCAATTTGAGACTAAGCATAACATAGACATGAAGAATGGTTAGTATTAAAGATTTAAAGTGCAGAGATTTGCTCCCCCTAAACTTGTGCATACAAATGATGAATACTTGTAAGTCAATTCACTTTGGACTTGTAAGGCCACAGGATTCAAGTTCTACACATTAAACCTGAGTACAAGCAAGAACATGAATTATGACAAGTACCAATTGAAAGAGACATACATGATCAGAAGATATGTTATTTAAGCTTTAAAGAGTTCTTAATATAGATTGCTCACCCTAAATATGTGCATTGAGAGGAATACATATTTTGGCCTTAAATGCCAATTGCACATCATTAGGTAAATGAGTGAGGATATATCTATACCATAGCACCCGTGAAGTCCAATGTGTCATAATTGATAGTCGTGATGCTCATGACGAAATATGCACTTTAAGAAAGCATTATTATAAATATTTGATGCATTAACCCTTAAATATTCAAAGAAACTTAAGGAACCTCCACCTTTGGAACAAAGGTAACTTAACCTTGTTATAAGGTTAAGCTTTAAGCTCTTTGTCAAGAATATTACTTCACCCAGACTTTTAACAAAAAATTGCAACATAGCAGGAATGATATCTCGAAAGGTTAAGCAGGGTTATGCAAGGGATATTTCTTTCTTTTCCTCTTGTAATAAAGATGTGCAATATTCATACGAGAGGGATAATAGGTACCGGATGAATATGAAGGAGTGATTTACCCTTTTGTACCTTTACATGGAAATTCCCTCGTCATTGTGCCTGATGGTCACTTAAGTCCTATGCTCAAGACACGATATAGCATTATTTTGCACAAGAGAGAATCAAACAACTAGTGATCATTTTGAACAAGTCATCAAATATTAAGTATATAACTACAAAGTACCTATAATATTAGCCAGGGAGGAAGCATATAAAGTAAATAGTATATAATGTTTATTACAACAGGATAGAACTACAAAGTACGTACCTATAACAAAATATTATTATGTTAGAATATGAACAACTAAGAGCAAAGTGAAGTAATTTTGATCCATGACGGACCTCAATTTTATTCACAATATTTTGATACTTTATGCCCTTAAAACCTACTAGCATATGCAAGATCATGGGTTAGTGGACTAGTTTAATTAATTGATAGTCGAAGTTTATCAGATTTGAGTTTTATAGATCTTTACTTTTAAATAGAGGAATTATTTTATTTGCCAACCCGGTCTAGGGCAGCATGCCAGCATGTTAGCCGTGGTGCTGCCTAAAATGTTTTGTGGTTTTATGTTCGTGTGTACCCAACTTTTGCCTAGTGGACTGATTGACCCCGACTGAACTGGAGGACTAATCTTCTCCTCCTTGATTGTCACGTTAAAGGGTAGTCCATCCAAATACGCTTTTTGCTTATTCCTCTTTTTTCTTGAGCCTTCACACACGGGGACCTCCTGTTACTTTCTTTTCTTTCTTCCTTTCGTTTCGTGCTTACTTTCTTTCAGGGAGGCCGTCCGAAGCCGGTAACGCCTCTTGCAGTCCTCCACTGCTACTTGAACCTGCACCTGCGTACAGTATATATCCTTTGATTTTCTCTCCCCTAAGTTGTAGTTTCCTTTATATTATTATGACATTTTTTCTTTATTTTTTGTTGTCGATTTTTCAAATGATATTTGAAATGTGCGACATATTGTAGGTTCTTGATAGCGTTTGTGGACCGCGCACACGTACCCCATCCTCGTTGAACAAAGCAAGCTCTTCGCATCGCATATGACAAAAGAATAATAATCACAACCAAATTTCATTGCATATTTTTTTCAATCTGAACAGCATTTCCATCATCTAATATGTGTGGACACGAGTAATGCCACGAGAGCCCACGAAATAGTGCAAGGATGAAGGGAGGACCAGTTGAGATATTAGGTGCGTTTGACTTGTTGTCCATATCGCTAATTGTAAACCATGTTTGATTCCTTTAGGTCCGTTTTAGATGGGAGCGAGGTGGGATGGAACGGCTCTATTCTATTTTTGGTTAGAGAGCCAACGGAACAAAGTGGCCCTAAATCGAAAATATTAACATCATATTTTGGATGAGCTCGCTCTAAAAAATGGTGAAATCCCACCATTCCACTTCTCCCTCTCTCCCTCTTTGTGGTGGGTCCAAACCGAAAATGGAACGATTCCACTCCGTTCTAAGAATCTAGAATGGAGCTGCTTCACTCTCTAAATCTAGAATAATAGAACTGCTCCACTCCCGTGGCTCTCCAACCAAACGGACATAAACTTTAATGCTAAAGTTTAATCACTAAATTACTCTGTTTAGTTTCAGTGACTAAACCTAACTAAAGAGCATTAATTACTATGCATAAAGACTGCATTACGCTATTTAATAGGACACAAAGAAGAAGGGGAAGGACAGATGCGGTAAAAATGTCACTTTAGTTGCGTTTAATTGCAATGGCAGAACGAGACGGGATGGGACGATTCCTCAAATAAGGTTGTTTTGTTCAGAGTCAAGGATTGGGACATGACTATCCTATTGTTATCCCTAAAAATTGGAGGGACGAGAGAGTACACCATGGGACTTCCATGTCCTGTCTGTCCCGCAACCAAACGCACCCTAAAGGACTAAATTTTAGAGATGGCTTTCAGTCACCCTAAACAAAAAGAGCCTAAGATACTAGAATTGTTTTAGAGAGGAATTGTACAAAATAGATGTACTAGTTATTTCAACAAAAATATAGACATCTTGCTCAACGCTTACTTCTACTCCATCGACCCACGCAGTCATGCTCAAGCATGGTCTAAAATATTTTAATAAGTATTAAAACTTCTATGAATAAATTTAGTAGACAACGGACCAAAACTGATTAACTTTACTCTATGTATCCATTTCTTAATATAATTTATATGTATATACTCTACAATTACCATATAGCTATGGTGAATTTACTAGTAATTGCTCTATTTGTGTTTCCATTTTTTTTAATTGCACATATGTGGTTTCACTACGTATTTAGTCGAAATCCACGTGTTAAGTTAAAAGTCTAGTCCTTGTTGTATGTTAGTTTAACTTTTTTCTTTTGTACTTTATTAAAAGTCTTAGTTGTTGTAATGGAATAATCAGTCATTTTAGTCTACACCAAAACACTAGAGATGCTAAATTTTAATTAAATTATTTTGTGTATCAGTACTATTTTATAAAAATAGTATTTATGGTTAAATTACCTATTGATATGTCATAATATTTCAGTCAATGTATATAAACTTATCTGAATTACATTTAAAAAATGTTGCCATGGGCTCTTAATATAACTTAAAATGAAAGCTTCCAAACAATTGAATTTCAATGGCTCGACTGGTTTTGTTAATGTTTTCAACATAGATGATTGAATTAGGTCCATAATTAGAGTTGCACAAGGCTAAGGAGATGATGATCATTACCATGGTGCAAAGTTCAACATAGGAGAAGATGTCGGTGTCTAGTGTCCGACCGCACACCCAGGGATACCCTCGCGGTGCTTTTGGATAGGACGGTGCTGCTGATCATAGCTCGATGGTTCGTCCGTTCATGCTTGGGAGCACGAGAGTAAGAGGGAGACATGCGATTTTCTGTAGGTTCGGGCCGCTTTGAGAAGCGTAATACCCTACTTCCTGGGGTGGCTCTATCTGTGGTGTGTTACAAATGGCGTCTCCTGAATGGAGAGGGGCTAATGAGATGAAAATGATGGGGTTCCTCCTGGGCCTTATATACACGACCGTGGGATACTCCCTATGTACATGATGATCACGTTCTTCCAGTATATCTCCTAACTAATAGCAAACCGACTTAGCTTATCTTAAGGAGAACCTGCCGACTTCATCATGGTCTATCCCCAACGTTTGAGGACGCTGGGCGCGGGAAAGTCGGATGGTTCCTTGAGATTGCGCGCAACCCCCGGACGACCCGAGTACGAGCCCATTGCCTTCCTAGTTCGACCGATTTCACTTGTAGTCTTTGCCCGGCCCACGACGAGACGGCCTTGCGGGGTTACTGGTATGTGGCCCCATGCAAGGGTCTTTCGCCTCCTAGTGGACCTGGGGATATCTATCCCCCACAGAAGAGGAGTTGCAACTTGCAACAAATTGCAAGGAAGAGGAAGGAGATGGAAAACAAGCATGAAGGCAAAGCTATAACCTATAACAGTTTTGTTTCATAAGCCAAGGTGTACTAGAGTGGATAGTAAGATTTAGACTAGATTGTTGTACTATTAAGAGAGAGGACTTCTAAAGCAATTATAGTTATCTAGTGTCGCTAGGTGAGGACTACCATTGCATTTGCATTGGACTAGTGACATGGTAAGGAAGAAAGTAAAAATTCTTTGAAAGTGCTAACCTAGGGGTAATATGTCGGTGTTCATGTGGAACACATTTAGAGTTAGCAAACTTCTAAAACCTGGTTTTAGAGCTGCACTTAAGGGTGATATTCTACTATCATTGGAGTCCTCTGATGTGCACCAAAGCTCATGCATGAGAGGTTCCTAACACATGCTAAGAGTCTACATAATCACATTAACTTTTGGTGCTCAGAGAGGTGTGGCACCAGAGGTTAGAACTAGTAGTCTAGACAACATGTTGTTCTGACTTTCATGCTCACCAGAACTATGAGGTATGTGCACTGGAGTGTAACTCTAGAAAGTATGATTTCTACATGTTTTCGACATTGTATTGATCAAACACGTTCGACGTGGCACCATAAGACTCTTTGAGGTGTTGAATAATGCAATAACTAATTTGAGACATTGGAATTTAACCATTTAGAAGCTTTGGTGTAGAACTCTAGTGCACATCTTTTTTCTTTAGTGCTCACATTTTAAGTGTTGAAAGTTGGCAATGGATAGTTTTGTGTGTGGGTCTATAAATAGAGCTTGTGCCTAGGCATGCTTTGAGTCAATTGGACTCCAAGACATGCCTAGGAGTTTTCCTAGAACATTTAGACTCTTTGAAACATTTTTATGCATTAAAATGTTTTTCGGTATCCTTTGTAATTAACTAATCCTTAATATTGGGAACTACCTAGTTGAACCCACTAGTGAGACAAACCTCCTCAAATCTCCTCCCGCGCTCGATCGAGAATTCCTTTCGTAACCTCCGCCTCTACTCTCTCCACGCGTCACTCGGCAGTTTTCTAGATCGTCCCGCAAAACCCCCCACCCACCCATTTGCATCATCGCTTCACATGGTTATCTAGTTCTTCTCTAGGCATTGCTCTCCTTCGCCTCTATAGCAACCGAAAAGGAGCGCTTGATTATCTTTCTCATCGTCCCTGCCCAGAGGATCGTTGTATGCAGTGAGAAATCCTGTCGGCGTTTCGAGACCGGGGGGTCCCTGGGCCGACGAGTGAATGTCGCCGCGTGCCCCAGCTCAGATGGGTCGGCGCGAGGCCGAGCGCGAAGGGGGGAAGTGAGGTGGCCGGAGATGGGCGTGAGAAAGGTGGAAATCCCTCGGCCTTCGTTTTCGTCCCGCGCCCAGGTCGGGTGCGCTTGCAGTAGGGGGTTACAAGCGTCCGCACGGGAGAGGGAGCGAGCAGCCTCACGTGAGCGCCTATCTCGTCCTCGTCTCCGCGCGGCCAACCCCCTGTAAGAGGGCCCTGGTCCTTCCTTTTATAGGTGTAAGGAGAGGATCCAGGTGTACAATGGGGGGTGTAGCGGAGTGCTACGTGTCTAGCGGAGGAGAGCTAGCGCCCTAAGTACACGCCGTCGTGGCAGCCGGAGAGGTTTTGGCACCCGGTTCGTGTGATGTCGTGGCCGTCGGAGGAGCGCTGGAGCCTGGCGGAAGTACAGCTGTCGGAGCTGTCGAGTCCTTGCCGACATCCTCTTGCTTTCGTAAGGGGGCTGAGAGCCGCCGTCGTCACAGAGTGTGCGGGGCGCCATCATTGCCTATCTGGCGGAGCGAGCCAGATGGGACGCCGGTCTTGTTCCCCGTGGCCCGAGTCAGCTTGGGGTAGGGTGATGATGGTGCCTCCTGTTGACGTGGCTGGTCTGCGCCCTAGGTTGGGCGATGTGGAGGCTCCTCCGAAGTCGAGGTCAAGTCTGTCTTCCGTGGCCGAGGTCGAGCCCGAGCCCCTGGGTCGGGCGAGGCGGAGACCGTCGGCTGAGGCCAGGGCGGAGTCCGAGCCCTGGGGTCGGGCGAAGCGGAGTTCGTCGTCTTCCGGGGCTGAGCCCAAGTCCGAGCCCTGGGTCGGGCAGAGCGGAGTTCGCCGTCTTCCGGGGCTTAGCCCGAGTCCGAGCCCTGGGTCGGGCGGAGCGGAGTTCGCCGTCTTCCGGGGCTTAGCCCGAGTCCGAGCCCTGGGTCGGGCGGAGCGGAGTTCGCCGTCTTCAGGGGCTGAGCCCGAGTCCGAGCCCTGGGTCGGGCGAAGCAGAGCTTCCTATGGTGCCTGCGGCCAGGCCTGACTGCCTATCAGCCTCACTCTGTCAAGTGGCACCGCAGTCGGAGCAGCGCAGGCGACGCTGTCTTTCTGTCAGGCCGGTCAGTGGAGTGGCGAAGTGACGGTGGTCATTTCGGCTCTGTCGACTGAAGGGCGCGCGTCAGGATAAAGGTGTCAGGCCACCTTTGCATTAAATGCTCCTGCGATTTGGTCGGTCGGTGCGGCGATTTGGTCAGGGTTGCTTCTTGGCGAAGACAGGGCCTCGGGCGAGCCGGAAGTATGTTCGCCGCTGGAGGGGGGCCTCGGGCGAAACGGAGATCCTCCAGGGTCGGCTGCCCTTGCCCGAGGCTAGGCTCGGGCGAGGCCCGATCGAGTCCCTCGAACGGACCGATCCCTGACTTAGTCGCACCCATCAGGCCTTTGCAGCTTTGTGCTGATGGGGGTTACCAGCTGAGAATTAGGAGCCTTGAGGGTACCTCTAATTATGGTCCCCGACAGTAGCCCCCGAGCCTCGAAGGGAGTGTTAGCACTCGCTTGGAGGCTTTTGTCGCACTTTTTTGCAAGGGGACCAGCCTTTCTCGGTTGCGTTTTGTTTCGGTGGGTGCGCGCGAGCGCACCCGCCGGGTGTAGCCCCCGAGGCCTCGGAGGAGTGGTTTGACTCCTCCGAGGTCTTAATGCCTCGCGTAATGCTTCGGCTGCTGGTCGTTCCCTCATGCGAGCTGGCCGTAGCCCGGGTGCACGGTTGGGTTCCAAGTTCTCGGGCTGGTATGTTGACGCTGTCAACGGATTGGCCGGAGCCGGGTTTGCGAGAGCAGCCCCCGAGCCTCTGCGCAGGGCGAGAGGACGATCAGGGACAGACTCGACTTTTTTACATACGCCCCTGCGTCGCCTTTCCGCAAGGAGGAGGGGGGAAAGCGCCATGTTGCCCTCGGTGGGCGCCGAACATGGTGTCTCCGGTGAGCTGCCGGCGAGTAATCCGAGCGGACGTCCGTGCCCCATTTGCTAGGGGTCGGCTAGAGGCCCAGAGGCGCGCCCAAAAGTACCTGCGGGTGATCTGCCGGACCCGGTCCCCTGTCGACGGGGTCCGAGGGCTCGATGCCTCCCTCTGATGGGATTCCGTTACAAGATCGTTCCCGCTGGTCTCGAAAATGTCCTAGGGTACCTCGAGAGCGCAGCCCGAGCCTTGGTTATGTATCGAACGTACCCATGGTCATCCCTCGCTCTGTATCTGAGGCGGCTGTGAACCCTTCGAGGGCCAGCCTTCGAACCCCTGATCAGTAGTGGGCGCGGAGCCCGAGTAGCCTGAGGCGGTCGTTGAACCCTTCCGAGGGGCCGGCCTTCGAACCTCTGACCAGTAGTGGGTGTGGAGCCCACGCGCTCTGAGGCGGCTGTTGAACCCTTCCGAGGGGGCAGCCTTCGAACCTCTGATCAGTAGGGAGGCTCGGAGCCTGGTTCCTTCACGGAGAAGGATCCTTTTCGGGGTATCCCCCTTTCCCGGTCCCTGTTGTAAGAGAGAGAAAGAGGAAAAAAGGAAAAGGATTCGAAATCGAACGACGCGGCGTACCTTTTTTGGCGCGGTCATTATGGCGAAGGCGAAACGTTGCTCGCTTCCCTCGCCAGAGGCGCCGCCTTTCCCGCCGCGGAGTTAATGCGACGGGGCGTGCGGTTCACGGGGCGACCGTTGCCGTGCGCGAGCCGTTTGAGGAACGGAACACGGGCGCGTCGTCTTCACGCCGTGAGAGAGGGTTCTCTCGCTGCCCCCGGATGGGACGTAAGCCTGGCTGACGACGTGACCGCTGCTCCTGCCCGCCTGCCACCGCCATTACTGCCGGCCCATTTTTGGCCGCATTGACCGTCGCGCCAGGCTGGCGCTGCTGGGTCGTGCGCTGGGTCTCCTCGAGTCGCGGTATTGGTTCCGCAGTCGAGGAGGCGCGGTAGTGGCGCGAGTGGCGGTGCAGTTGCTCGCACGAAGCATCCGGCGCGCCGGTTGCATGACGTGTGGGCCTGGGCCTCCATGTTGGGCGTGTTGGAAGTCGGAGAAGTGCGCCCACTTGGCGCGGTTGCATGCCGCCTGCATGGCTGCCCACCCTTTCACCCACTGGTCTGGGCAAAAGTGGAGAGCCGCTTGTAACCGTTGGGCGGTTGCATGCACCACGCGCGGCGGTTTGGCTTCTTCTGCTCTAGGCTGGCTTGCATGACGTGTGGGACCCAGCCCCCGCGCCGTAGGGGGAGGACCTTGGAGCGTGTTGGAGAGGACTCAGCCCCCGACGGCTGGGGACGCAAGTAGGGAGAGTCGCCTTTAAAAGGAGGGTGACCCCCTTGAAAGGCAACCATGTCTTCGCGCTCCCTTATGCATCGTGTCTTTCCACCTTCCGTGCCCTCGGATGGGGGATGCCTGCAGTCCTTCCGCCTTGTCGTTGGGGGAACGCAACTCCGTGGGAGTTGGTACCTTTTAGCCATCGTTCGGCTTCAAGGATTTTCATCATGCAGCCCGGCTGCACCCCTCCGCCGGCAGTCACCCAAGACGGTGTCCACCAGCCCCTAGATGGGGAGAGGCAAGCCGGGCTGTGATTTCGGTCCCGCCCTCAGCTTCAAGGATGTTCATCATCCTTGTTGGGGCGGAGAGCGAGGCGGGCCGGGGCTCTACCTCCCACGCGGGTCGGCTGGCCGCCTCTTCTTCCAGCTTCTGGTTGGTGGCAACCATCCTCCAGCTCTGCGGAGGAGGCGTCCTCGAGCCATGCCGGGGAAGGCGAACTGTTGCTGCCCAGCTAGGATGCAACATTCCGCCCTCTTCCTCGCTTTCGTGGCGAGGACGGGAACGAGGACCTGCCGGTGCGCTTTGGAGCGGCCCGCTCTTTGGCTTTGATGGCTGGTTCACGTCCCTTGAGCGGGAACGCGAACGAGAGCCTTCCGGCGGCCGCGTCCGTCCTGAGACCATGGCTGCTGCTGCAGAGCTCGCTGATGAGTCACCCGAAACTCGTCGCCCCACAGGTTCCCCGGTGTGGAGGTTGTTCATACCCGCGGGGACGGAACCGGAGTTCCGTTTGTAATGGCACTTTGAATGCCGGTCTTTTGTTCATTATGGCTGTCGGGGCCTGAACATGTATGTATTTTTTCCTCATTTTCGAGCACTAAGACTCGCCTGTTGGTTGTCTGAACCGCTTCACCAAGCGTGAGTTGCCCGCGCAAAGGTGACGAGTGAGGTATCTGTATCCCGGAGGCGTAGGAGTCCCTCGGCTCGGTCGGCCTTGCTGTCCGAGGCTTCTCTTGCTTAGTTAAAGGAACCCCTCGGCCGCTCTTCAATGAGCCGAGGCCAGGGGTAGCGGTGTCAGCATGGACGGAGGCAGAGTTGGCTCGAGAAAGAAGAATTGATCGGCCGGAGCCTGGCCGGGTCGTCCGTTAGCGGGACCGACGCCGGAATTGATCTGCTGGGGCTTCGGGCCGGGCTGATGTCCTCGGAGGACAGCCGGCCGAGGCCTCGGGGTGATCAGCCAAGCCGCCTGCTCGGGCCGGACTCTCGTTGAAGACCCTGGGGGCAATGGCCCGGGCGTGGTGATGACGTCGTCCTTCAGAGGGGAGATCCTCGGACCGAGTCACCGTCCGAGGCTAGGTTGGACCTCGCCGAAGGTGTAGCCGACGCCGAGGGTGCTGCTGCTCCCTTCAACTGTCAAGATCCGAGCCTGCAGGATCGGATTATCTTGTAGTGTGTGTTTTCTGCGGCCGCCGAGGCCCAAACACACCCTCGCCGTGTTGTAAAGCTGCGTTTCTTTTCCTCTTGTTTCGAGTATCTGGACCTTTTCGTCGGTAACAGAATTGTCTGTGCGAGCGAGAGTTGCTTTTCACGGAAGGTGATGAGTGAGGTATCCGTATCCTGGAGGCGTAGGAATCCCTCGGCTCGGTCGGCCTTGCCGCTTACGCGCGCCCTTGCCCGTCCATGGGGTTCTGTCACCGACGCAGTCGAGAAGGCCCGAAGAACCGCTTTGGCAGAGGAGCTTTCGAGCGTGAAGACTTGTTCGGTCTGAGGAATCACTTATCCGAACGTGAGTTCCTTATCGCAGAAGGTGATGAGTGAGGTATCCGTATCCCGGAGGCGTAGGAGTCCCTCGGCTCAGTCAGCCTTGGCTGCTTACGTGTACTCCGTCGTTTTCAGGATCCACTTCCGAAGTGGTCGAAAAGCACGAAAGACATTCTGGCAGAAAGGATCTTTTTTTCGAGGAAAAAATTCAGCGCAGAGGGGGTTCCCCCCTTTTAGCCCCCGAGGGAGGGTCGGGCTTTGCCGAGGCAAGGCTGACCCTTCCTTGATGACTAAACTTTGCATGGGAGCAAGGTATATGAACAACTTGAAAACATCTTAAGGGTAGAAGCGACGTAGCTGTTGGATGTTCCAAGCGTTGCTGTAGACCTCGCCTTGACTGTTGGCCAGCTTGTACGTTCCGGGCCTCAGAACTTTGGCGATGACAAACGGCCCCTCCCAGAGGGGCGTGAGCTTGTGCCGCCCTCGGGCGTCTTGTCGCAGCCGAAGCACCAGGTCGCCGACCTGGAGGTCTCGGGACCGGACCCCTCGGGCGTGGTAGCGTCGCATGGACTGCTGGTACCGCGCCGAGTGTAGTAAGGCCTTGTCCCGAGCCTCTTCCAGCTAGTCCAGCGAGTCTTCTCGATTAGCTTGGTTGCTTTGGTCAGCATAGGCCCTCGTCCTCGGGGAACCGTATTCCAGGTCTGTGGGCAAGATGGCCTCGGCCCCATAGACTAGAAAGAACGGCGTGAAGCCCGTGGCCCGGGTCGGTGTTGTCCTCAGGCTCCAGACCACCGAGGGGAGTTCCTTCATCCATCGCTTGCCGAACTTGTTGAGGTCGTTGTAGATCCGAGGCTTGAGTCCTTGTAGAATCATGCCGTTAGCACGCTCTACTTGCCCATTCAACATGGGGTGAGCCACGACGACCCAGTCCACCCGGATGTGGTGATCCTCGCAGAAGTACAGGAACTTCCTGCCGGTGAACTGGGTGCCGTTGTCGGTGATGATGGAGTTTGGGACCCCGAAGCGATGGATGATGTTGGTGAAGAACGCCACCGCCTGCTCGGACCTGATGCTGTTCAAGGGTCGGACCTCGATCCACTTGGAGAATTTGTCGATGGCGACCAACAGGTGCGTGTAGCCCCCGGGTGCCTTCTGCAAGGGGCCGACGAGGTCCAGACCCCACACGGCAAAAGGCCAGGTGATGGGTATCGTCTACAGAGCCTGAGCAGGCAGGTGGGTCTGCCTTGCGTAGAACTGACACCCTTCGCAGGTGCGGACAGTTCTAGAGGCGTCGGCCACCGCCGTTGGCCAGTAGAAACCTTGCCGGAAAGCGTTTCCGACAAGGGCTCGAGGCGCTGCGTGATGGTCGCAAGCCCCCGAGTGTATCTCTCGTAGGAGTTCCTGACCTTCGGCGATGGAGATGCATCGCTGGAGGATGCCTGAGGGGCTGTGGTGGTAGAGCTCCTTCCCATCTCCCAGCAAGACGAATGACTTGGCGCGCCGCGCCAACCGCCAAGCTTCGGCTCGGTCGGGGGGTAGCTCTCCTTGGTGGAGATATTGCAGGTACGGGGTCTGCCAGTTTTGATCAGGCGTGACCCCGCTTCGCTCCCCCCGACGTGCAGTGTCTCGCCCTCGGGGGCCAAGGGTACCTCGGGCTGAACCGAGGGTGCCTCGGGCCGAGCCGAGGGTGCCTCGGACTGAGCCGAGGGTGCCTCGGGCATGGGCGTGTCGTCAATCTCGACGGAGGGTTGATGTAGGTCTCGGGAGAAGACGTCCGGGGAACCGTTGTTCGCTCCGAGGCTATTTTAGCCAGCTCATCCGCAGTCTCGTTGTAGCGCAGGGCGATGTGGTTGAGCTCGAGCCCGTAGAACTTGTCCTCCAGGCGCCGAACCTCATCGCAGTAGGCCTCCATCTTCGGGTCGCGGCAGTGGGAGTTCTTCATGACTTGGTCGATGACGAGCTACGAGTCACCGCGAGCGTCGAGGCGTCGGACCCCTAGCTCGATGGCGATCCGCAACCCGTTGACCAGAGCCTCGTACTCAGCCACATTGTTGGACGCCAGGAAATGGAGGCGTAGCACGTAGCGTAGGTGCTTCCCAAGGGGCGAGATGAAGAGTAGGCCTGCGCCGGCTCCTGTCTTCATCAGCGACCCGTCGAAGAACATGGTCCAGAGCTCCGGTTGGATCGGAGCTGTTGGGAGCTGGGTGTCGACTCATTCAGCCACGAAGTCCGCCAGGACCTGGGACTTGATGGCCTTCCGAGGGGCGAACGAGATTGCTTCGCCCATAATTTTCACCGCCCACTTTACGATTCTACCCGAGGCCTCTCGGCACTGGATGACCTCCCCCAGGGGGAAGGATGACACCACAGTTACCGGATGAGACTCGAAGTAGTGTCACAGCTTCCGACGCGTCAGGATCACCGTGTACAGCAGCTTCTGAACTTGTGGGTAGCGGATCTTGGTTTCGGACAGTACCTCGCTGACGAAGTAGACTGGCCTCTGAACGGGCAATGCATGCCCCTCTTCTTGCCTCTCGACCACAATCGCGGCGCTAACCACCTGAGTGGTCTCGGCGACGTAGATCAAGAGGGCTTCTCCGGCAGCTGGGGGCACCAAGATAGGCGCATTCGTGAGGAGCGCCTTCAGGTTCCCGAGGGCTTCCTCGGCCTCAGGGGTCCAAGTGAAGCACTCGGCCTTCCTTAGGAGGCGGCACAGAGGCAGACCTCTTTCGCCGAGGCGTGAGATGAAGCGGCTCAGAGCCGCGAGACATCCCATGACCCTCTGTACGCCCTTCAAGTCCTTGATGGGCCCCATGCTAGTGATGGCTGCGATCTTCTCCGGGTTGGCTTCGATGCCCCGCTCGGAGACGATGAACCCCAAGAGCATGCCTCGGGGTACCCCGAAGACACACTTTTCGGGATTGAGCTTCACGCCTTTCGCCTTGAGACATCGGAATGTCACTTCAAGGTCGGAAAGGAGGTCGGAGGCTTTCCTTGTCTTGACTACGATGTCATCAACGTAGGCCTCGACCGTCCGGCCAATGTGTTCACCGAACACATGGTTCATGCACCGCTGGTACGTCGCGCCCGCATTCCTCAAGCCGAACGGCATGGTGACATAGCAGTACATGCTGAAGGGTGTGATGAAAGAAGTCGCGAGCTGGTCGGACTCTTTCATCCTGATTTGGTGATACCCGGAGTAGGCATCAAGGAAAGACAGGGTTTCACACCCAGCAGTGGAACCCACGATTTGATCGATGCGAGGCAGAGGGTAGGGAACCTTCGGACATGCTTTGTTTAGACCAGTGTAGTCTACACACATCCGCCATTTCCCTCCTTTCTTTCTCACAAGCACAGGGTTGGCAAGCCACTCGGGATGGAATACCTCTTTGATGAACCCTGCCGCCATTAGCTTGTGGATCTCCTCGCCTATGGCTCTGCGCTTCTCTTCGTCGAATCGGCGCAGAGGCTGCTTGACGGGTCGGGCTCCGGCTCGGATATCCAGCGAGTGCTCGGCGACATCCCTCGGTATGCCGGGCATGTTCGAGGGACTCCACGCGAAGACGTCGGCGTTCGCACGGAGAAAGTCGACGAGCACTGCTTCCTATTTGGGATCGAGCTCGGAGCCGATCCGGATCTGCTTGGAGGCGTCGCTGCCGGGGTCGAGGGGGACAGACTTAACCGTCTCCGCTGGCTCGAAGTTGTCGGCATGACCCTTCATGTCTGGCACCTCCTTAGAGAGGCTCTCCAGGTCGGCGATGAGGGCCTCGGACTCGGCGAGGGCCTCGGCGTACTCCACGCACTCCACGTCGCATTCGAACGCGTGTTTGTACGTGGGGCCGACGGTGATGACCCCGTTGGGGCCCGGCATCTTGAGCTTGAGGTAGGTGTAGTTGGGGACGGCCATGAACTTCGCGTAGCATGGCCTTCCCAGTACCGCGTGGTAGGTTCCTCGGAACCCGACCACCTCGAACGTCAGGGTCTCCCTTCGGAAGTTGGAGGGTGTTCCGAAGCAGACGGGAAGGTCGAGTTGTCCGAGGGGCTGGACGCGCTTCCCGAGGATGATCCCATGGAAAGGCGCAGCGCCTGCCCGGACCGAGGACAGATCGACACGCAGGAGCCCGAGGGTCTCGGCGTAGATGATGTTGAGGCTGCTGCCTCCGTCCATGAGGACCTTGGTGAGCCTGACGTCGCCGATGACGGGGTCGACAACGAGCGGGTATTTTCCCGGGCTTGGCACGTGGTCGGGGTGGTCGGCTTGGTCGAAGGTGATGGGCTTGTCGGACCAGTCTAGGTAGACTGGCGCCGCCACCTTCACCGAACAGACCTCCCGACGCTCTTGCTTGCGGTGCCGAGCCGAGGCGTTCGCCGCTTGCCCACCATATATCATGAAGTAGTCGTGGACCTCGGGGTACTCTCCTGCCTGGTGATCTTCCTTCTTGTCGTCGTCGCGAGCCCTGCCACCCTCCGCGGGTGGCCCGGCCCTGTGGAAGTGGCGCCGAAGCATAGCGCACTCCTCAAGGGTGTGCTTGGCGGGCCCCTGATGATAGGGGCACGGCTCCTTGAGCATCTTGTCGAAGAGGTTGGCACCTCCGGGGGGTTTCCGAGGGTTCTTGTACTCGGCGGCGGCGACAAGGTCCTCGTTGGCGGCGTCGTGTTTCGCTTGCGACTTCTCCTTGCCCTTCTTCTTGGCGCCGCGCCGAGTTGACGCCTCGGGGGCATCTTCCGGTGGGCGGCCCTAGGGCTGCTTGTCCTTCCGGAAGATGGCCTCAACCGCCTCCTGGCCAGAGGCGAACTTGGTGGCGATGTCCATCAGCTCGCTCGCCCTGGTGGGGGTCTTGCGACCCAGCTTGCTCACCAGGTCGCGACAGGTGGTGCCGGCGAGGAACGCGCCGATGACATCCGAATCGGTGATGTTGGGCAGCTCGGTGCGCTGCTTCGAGAATCGCCGGATGTAGTCCCGGAGAGACTCTCCCGGCTGCTGCCGGCAGCTTCGGAGGTCCCAGGAGTTTCCAGGGCGTACGTATGTGCCCTGGAAATTGCCGGCGAAGGCTTGGACCAGGTCGTCCCAGTTGGAGATCTGCCCCGGAGGCAGGTGCTCCAACCAGGCGCGAGCGGTGTCAGAGAGGAACAGGGGGAGGTTGCGGATGATGAGGTTGTCGTCGTCCGTTCCACCCAGTTGGCAGGCCAGCCGGTAGTCCGCGAGCCACAGCTCCAGTCTCGTCTCCCCCGAGTACTTTGTGATGGTAGTCGGGGGTCGGAACCGGGTCGGGAACGGCGCCCGTCGTATGGCCCGGCTGAAAGCCTGCGGACCGGGTGGCTCGGGCGAGGGACTCCGATCCTCCCCGCTGTCGTAGCGTCCCCCACGCCTGGGGTGGTAGCCTCGGAGCACCCTCTCGTCGAGGTGGGCCCGACGGTCGCGGTGATGGTGCTCGTTGCTGAGGCGACCCAGGGCCGCAGGCGCTGTGTTGCGCGTGCGCCCGGTGTGGACCGAGGCTTCCCGCATGAATCGGGAAGTCGGGGCATGATGTTCCGAGGGGTACCCCTGCCTTCGGGAGGCGGAGCTCTCGGCCCGTCGGACCGCGGCAGCTTCCAGGAGATTCTTGAGCTCTCCCTGGATTCGCCGCCCCTTGGTGGTTGATGGCTCTGGCATCGCACGGAGGAGCATTGCTGCTGCAGCCAGGTTCTGGCCGACCCCACTGGAAGCGGGTGGCGGCCTCATCCTGACATCGTCGGCGATGCGGTGCTGGAAGCCCTGGGGTAGATGACGCATTTCTCCGGCCGGAGGTTGGCCCGCCCATTCCTGCTCGACGTCCCGGCGGATCGGCTCAAGCGCTCCTGCTCCCTCGTCGAGCCTGGCCTGCACCCCGCGGATTTGCTCGAGATGTGGGTCATGGCCCCCCGCCTGAACGGGGACCACAGCTAGCTCCCGTGGGATGTCAACGCGAGGCACCAGCCTAGGGTGATCACCGTCCTCCGGCATGCCGAGATGGTTGCCTTCGGAGGGACCCCCTAGATCGACGTGGAAACATTCGCGGCTTGGGCCGCAGTCCTCGTCGCCGAGGCTGCGGCTACCGTCGGAACAGTCGGAAAGGCAGTAGTTGCATGCGGTCATGAAGTCCCGCATGGCACTGGGGTTGCCAAGTCCAGAGAAATCCCAACAGAAGTCGGGCACGTCATCTTCCTCGGACCCAGAGGGCCCGTAGGTCGAGACGTCCGTCAGCCGGTCCCAAGGTGACCGCATACAAAACCCCAGAGGGTTTGGACTCGCCTCTATGAGAGCGCCCACCAAAGCGAAGTCGCTTGGCGGGTCGAGGCTGAATCCAGGGGGCGTGAGATGGGAATCGGTCGGTACCTCTTGGTCGACGGGCGGTGATGAAGTCACGTCGGGGACTGACCGCACTGTCGTCTTAGGTACGAGGGTGACGTCCAGCAAGCCTTTCGCGAGCGTGCTGGCGTCGTCCGTTTGCTCGAAATCGGCGCATTGCGGGGAGACGGCGCTCGTCCTCGTCTCAAACGCGAGGTCGATGCCCGACGTGCCCCCCGTTGGGGCGCTGGCACCGTCGACTCGCTCGACAGCCGACGAGGCGCTGCCTCCTGCTTGGCCTTGGTTGCCCCGCCTTCCCCTCCGTCGGCGGGGGAGAGGACGGGGTGAGCTCGAATGTTGTTCTTCCACCACGCGGGGAAGACGTCGTCGATTCCGCCGCCGGCGGGCGGGCTGTCGGCCGCCATTGCCGCTGTCGCACGGCGGTGGAAGGAGTATCATGTCGTAGCTGCCGTCGAGGGACATGAACTCAAGGCTCCCGAAACGGAGCACCGTCCCGGGCTGGAGAGGTTGCTGGAGACTGCCCATCTGGAGCTTGACGGGAAACTATTCGTCAACACGCAGCAGGCCCCTACCTGGCGCGCCAACTGTCGGCGTTTCGAGACCGAGGGGTCCCTGGGCCGACGAGTGAATGTCGCCGCGTGCCCCAGCCCAGATGGGTCGGCGCGAGGCCGAGCGCGAAGGGGGGAAGTGAGGTGGCCGGAGATGGGCGTGAGAGAGGTGGAAATCTCGCGGCCTTCGTGTTCGTCCCGTGCCCAGGTCGGGTGCGCTTGCAGTAGGGGGTTACAAGCGTCCGCAAGGGAGAGGGAGCAAGCGGCCTCACGTGAGCGCCTGTCTCGTCCTCGTCCCCGCGCGGCCAACCCCCTGTAAGAGGACCCTGGTCCTTCCTTTTATAGGCGTAAGGAGAGGATTCAGGTGTACAATGGGGGGTGTAGCGGAGTGCTACGTGTCTAGCAGAGGAGAGCCAGCGCCCTAAGTACACACCGTCGTGGCAGTCAGAGAGGTTTTGGCACCCGGTTCGTGTGATGTCGTGGCCGTCGGAGGAGCGCTGGAGCCTGGCGGAAGTACAGCTGTCGGAGCTATCGAGTCCTTGCTGACGTCCTCTTGCTTTCATAAGGGGGCTGAGAGCCGCCGTCGTCACAGAGTGTGCGGGGCGCCATCATTGCCTATCTGGCGGAGCGAGCCAGATGGGACGCCGGTCTTGTTCCCCGTGGCCCGAGTCAGCTTGGGGTAGGGTGATGATGGCGCCTCCTGTTGACGTGGCTGGTCTGCGCCCTAGGTTGGGCGATGTGGAGGCTCCTCCGAAGTTGAGGTCGAGTCTGTCTTTCGTGGCCGAGGTCGAGCCCGAGCCCCTAGGTCGGGCGAGGTGGAGACCGTCGGCTGAGGCCAGGGCGGAGTCCGAGCCCTGGGGTCGGGCGAAGCGGAGTTCGTCGTCTTCCGGGGCTGAGCCCAAGTCCGAGCCCTGGGTCGGGCGGAGCGGAGTTCGCCGTCTTCCGGGGCTTAGCCCGAGTCCGAGCCCTGGGTCGGGCGGAGCGGAGTTCGCCGTCTTCCGGGGCTTAGCCCGAGTCCGAGCCCTAGGTCGGGCGGAGCGGAGTTCGCCGTCTTCAGGGGCTGAGCCCGAGTCCGAGCCCTGGGTCGGGCGAAGTGGAGCTTCCTATGGTGCCTGCGGCCGGGCCTGACTGCCTGTCAGCCTCACTCTGTCAAGTGGCACCGCAGTCGGAGCGGCGCAGGCGGCGCTGTCTTTCTGTCAGGCCGGTCAGTGGAGCGGCGAAGTGACGGTGGTCACTTCGGCTCTGTCGACTGAAGGGCGTGCGTCAGGATAAAGGTGTCAGGCCACCTTTGCATTAAATGCTCCTACGATTTGGTCGGTCGGCGCGGCGATTTGGTCAGGGTTGCTTCTTGGCGAAGACAGGGCCTCGGGCGAAGAAAGCTTCAGCAACTGGGGCTGCAGCTCTGCAACCGCTGGACCCCAATCAGGAGACTCTCTCCCTCCGAGAGGCCCGAAGCCAGAAGAGGAAGGCCATCAGCCCGACACCGCAAGAGGATGAGCTAGACCAAGAAATCAGAGACATGGAGATGCTTCATCAACAGGTGCAGAGGAAGAAGGAAAAGATGGCCAGGCTAGCTGAACTGCAAAGGCAGATAGACGAAGCCTCTGAAGAAGTTCGTCATCTCACTCAGGATGAGCAGCACCGAAGGCCTCAGCACAAAGACCTTCATCAGGAGGATTTCTTCAACGAAGATGACTGGTATGAGAATTTCCACCATGGAAATTTTGCTTTTGATGATGCTTCTCCTTTGTCCGCTGAGCTGCAGGCAACACCTTGGCCTCCGTCCTACAAGCCGCCCTAGCTTCCCATATTCGACGGCCATTCAGACCCGAAGCAGTTTTTGATGAGCTACGAGGCAACAGTATCTTCGTATGGTGGCAATACTGCAGTCATGGCAAAATCTTTTGTTATAACTGTCAGGAGTGTTGCTCAAACTTGGTATTCCTCCCTTCGACCAGGAACGATCACTTCATGGCAAAAGCTGAAGGACATGTTGTTAACCAGCTTCCAAGGGTTTCAGACGAAACCGGTCACTGCTCAAGCCCTATTCCAGTGCACCCAGGATCACGAAGAATACCTTCAGGCATATGTCCGGAGGTTCTTGCGCTTGAGGGCACAGGCACCAACAGTGCCCAACGAAATTGTCACTGAGGCCATGATCAAGGGACTTCGGCCAGGACCTTCAGCTCAGTACTTTGCTAGGAAGCCTCCTCAAACTCTGGAGAAGCTGCTCCAGAAGATGGACGAGTATATTTGTGCCGACAATGATTTTCGTCAAAGAAGGGAGGAGGCTTTCAGGTTTTCCGAAATGACCAGGGGCTTCGGAGGAAGATTTTATCCGAGGCACGTTAGGTCAATTCATAACTCTACTCAAAATGATGATAAGGGGAGTCAGCAGCAAAGGCCACAGTGCTCCTCACAGGCTTCGGGGCAACAACAAAGCTCCTTCCGGCCGCCAGCTCCAAGAGGCAGAGGCGCCAGGGGCTTCGGCGGAAGATTTGGAGATCAACCAAGGAGAATATTTTGCTTGTTCTGTGGTGAAAACAAGGGCCACACCACCAGGATGTGCCATGTTACCATCCAGAAGCAAAAGGAGATAGCCGAAGCTGCAGCACAACAGGGTCAGCCGAAGCAGATCATGCACACTGCTTCGTATCATTCGCCTTATATCCCAGAATATCTAGGCAACCACCCTGCAGTTTCTGTTGCTTCGGCGAGTCTACCTCAAGCTTCCTGGCAACAGCCTCCGCCTCCACCACCAATGCAACAAGGCCAGCAGCCAGAAGGGGGCCAATATGCTCAGCAACAAAGGGACTTCAGAGAACAATCCGAAGCTCGCACAGTCAATACCACTGTGCCAGAGTCGAAGCACATTTATTGACAAATATCCTACCTTGATAGTAGTCTTTTCCATTCAGTTTTATTTTCTGTGTAATAAAGGACACTTTTTAAATCTCATGTAATAGTTTCATTGTTTGCCACAAGGAAAATATATCTTCCCCACAGGCTTAAGTTGTCGAAGCTTAAAGATTTGTGATAGCAAGGAGGACCTTCGAATTATCAAAAATTTATTTTAAAAGGCACGTTATGAATTCTTTGAAGCAACAAAAAGTCGTTCTAAGGAACGCAGAGTAAGTTTGTTGAAGTTACAAAAAGGCGTTCCAAAGGGAGCGCAGTGTAAGTTTTCTGCTCAAAAGTCGTTCCAAAGGGAATGCAGAGCTTACAGCGAAAAATAAACGCTGATACCGCCTAAGTAAAAGGCGAAGCGCGAAAAGTCAATGCGAATACCGCCGAAAGTAAAAGGCGAAGAAGCTCCTAAGGGAGGCTTACAGCGAAAAATAAACGCTGATTCCGCTGAAGTAAAAGGCGAAGAAGCTCCTAAGGGAGGCTTACAGCGAAAAGTCAATGCTGATTTAAAAAGATTATGTGTTTTATTGCGGGGATGTACGTGTATCTTCGGAATAAATACCATTTCACATAGCATAACATCATCACATCATTTCGCATAGCATAAGCATCATACATCATGCTGCATATGGCACAAGAAGGGGACACAATATAGATCTTCGAAAGAATGCTTTGAAAAAGGGAAAACATGCTAAGTCACAAGGAGATACAATATTGGTCTTCGGAATGTAGCTTCGTAAAATATTTTCACGAAGCTTGGATATTCTTCATCAAAGCATTATGGGTATTGTTGTGATAAATGAAAATTCTTCTTCACAAAGCATGAAAAGAAGGGAAGGTGTTTTTTCGTCAAAGACTCAAAAACGGTATGTATGTAAAATTTCATGCATCGTAAAGAATTGAACCATAAAATCACGTATATTACATTCAGGGTTACAAGATATTAGACATATTACATTTCAGAAGTTTTTACAATAGCACTTAATCTTCCCTAAGTACAACTTCCGCAGCTTCGTTCAGGAGTCGATTAACAACTTGATCCATGATAGCTTCGGCCATCTTTTTAATTTCGTCGTCTTCTTTCGAGTGAGGGCCCGGAGACGCTTTAGTAGGATCTGAAGGAGGACACGATATGGCTACATTGCTATTACAAATTGCGAACGAAGTTTAAAATCAAAAATTACAACACAATAAAAACCATTAGTTAATACCTATTTGCCCTTCGGGCTCTGCGCTTTTCTCAGCAGCCTCTGCTACTTTTCTAGCATCATGGATGCCCTTCTCGCTTTTTTGGATAATTTCTCGGGCCATTTCTCGACCACCATTGTCCCAGACATCGGTGAAAAATTTTCCACCAACCATGCTAGCTTCGGCTGAAGGATCTTTTGCATCTTCGAAGGACAAGGTAGCTTCGGATTGCGCTAAAATCTTTACATGCTCGTAGCCCTTTTTCTCCAAAATAGTGGCAATCCCCCTGGCACCCGAAAAAGCACATATGTCTCCGCGGCTATTTAAAATTTCCTCAAAGGCCTCAGCTTCGTGATTAATCCATTCGATGGGACCTTCAGGGTTGCCTCTTGTAAAGTTTTCTTCGCTCGAGAATGCGCCAACGCTGGCGAAGCTAGCTTTCATTTTCTTAACACATTCCATAGATTTGTTATAGAATCTTTTCTTGGACGAACGAAGCTCTTCAACAGTTCCTTCTAAATGATTTGCCCATTGGTCGCTAAGTTCTCGCTTCGTTTCTTTAAGTATGCGTTCCTCTTTAGCTCTGGCTAGTTGTTTTCGAAGATCTTCAATTTCACGCTTCTGAGCCTCAGCTTGACCTTTAAAAGTAGCTTCGTCTTCTTTTATTCTATTTATCAATGAATGTAATATTTTATCTTTTTCGAGACCTTCGTTCCTTAGTTCAATTACTTCGGAACGAAGGTTGCTCAGGGCCATAACACACCCTTCGTCTTCGGCATCTTTTTGGGCCCTGAGAGCATTGCTAAGTATAAGGCCCTGCAAAGAAAATTGTGTGTGCGTCAATAAATTTAAGCAAACGAAAAATTTTGGTCTCAAGAAAAGATACAGAGACCACATTTTTTGCACCTTTAAGCTATTGTATGCCAAGCTGTCGGCCAGCTCGTTTTTCGACAACACTGAGAGCCCGTCTTCTAGTGTTGGGAATCGGAAGCTCTTGCTTATCTCCCGACAGACAGAAATCTCCTTGCTGTCAGGGAGACAATACAAGAAGTCTTCTTCTCCGCTGCCGTTGAATATCAACGCCCCCTTTGGATATTTCAGTTTTTGGGCGTAAAACTGGGCTTCTTCCTTTTCTTTTTCAGACAACTTTTTCCCTGAAGCATGTCGAACAATATAATCAAGGACTTTGGGGGATGCTTCGGGGGCAACAGCACTGATTTCTTCAACAAGAATTGGCTCTGTCATTTTTTCTTCCTCGGTTTCCAAGGATTTTACCTTCGTGGGCTCTGAAGGCCCAGCTTCAGCTTCAGTTTGCTGCTTTGGAGCTTTAGTATCAAAAATTTCAGTTTCCGCTTTGGAAGTTTCAACAGTCTTCTTCGGAGTTGTGCTTGAGGACTTAATTGTCTCCAGAACATCTAGCACATTGACCATTCTTTTTCTTTTCGGAGTCATCGCTGGATCCTTTTGGTTTTTTATTGTCTCAACACTTGCTGAAGGACTCAAAATTTCCAATATTTTCGTTCCTTCAGTTTTCGGTTCTTCTGCTTTCTCTGCTGAGGGTGCTTCAGTTTTTTCTTCGATCTTCGACACTAAAGTTGGTTCTTTAATTTTGGTGGCCGAAGAAGTTTCACCGGCGAACTCAGGCACTGTAGCTGGTTCAATGTAGCGTGGCCGGTGTGTGAGAACCTTTACCCTTTGTCTCTTCGGCGCTGGCTCGCTAGGAGCGGCTGAAGCAGTTTTCTGTGCAGAAGTTGCGCTTCTTCTTTTTTGGCCCCGCGCTGGATAGTGGTAGTCAGGGTACACGAACCCAATTGCGTCAAACACTCGGTTCAGTCTTTTCTTTTTCCGGCCTCCGAAGGCTGCTGACAATGCAGTATCTTCGGCCTTTGAATAAACCCCAAGTAGTTCATCACTTAAATTTTCAATGCTTTTTAGCCAGTCATCATCTAGCTCAACGAATTTATCTCCGAACTTGAAAGTATACTTCAGCCTGATAAGTCCACCTTCGTCAGCCTCCTTTATGGTCTCTTGCGGCATTTCCCATTTTTCCGCGAGCGGCCATACTCTGAAGGCAATATGCTCTTGGACCAAATCCCTCGTTCCAATAAAAGAGCAAATAACTCCGAAGGCTCTCTGGCATTCTTCGGCAGCTTCATTCATTTCAACCTTCGGCTTCCGTAAGCCGAAGCTTTGCCAAATAGGGCGCATAATTATACCTTTAATATCTTCCCGTGTTTTCAGGTCATTCTTTACATAAAACCATTCTGTCATCCAGTCACCGGGCCATCTCTTCCGAAATGTTGGCACGGGACAGCTGGACCCAGACCGAGAAACGAAACTGTAGCACCCGAAATTATTGTGATACTGCTCCTTACCCCAGGGTTTTGTCTCGTATAACAATTCGTGTATGTTGCAGAAACTTTTTGCATCAGGTTCCAGACCTTGGCTTCTCGCGGCCCACACGAAGATATTCATCTTTATGATTGCTTCGGGGGTAAGTTGGTGAAGGTAGACTTCAAATATTTTCAACACCTCTACGACAAAGCTGCTCAGGGGAAATCGTAGTCCAGCTTTCAAAAAGCTTCGGAACACTACGACTTCATTTTCCTCAGGGGACGGACAAGTTTTCTCTCCTTCGTCGGCCCTCACAATGGATAAGTCCCGGAAATATCTTCCCCTCATGTTGACAAGATGATTTTCCTTGATACTTGATTTGCCAAAAACCGCGTGACTTGGTCGCCAAGGGCGATCTTCGGAGTCTTCACCACCACTATCCACATCATAACTGTCGCTGTCATCAGTATCTTTAGATAAACCTTCTAAAATCTCTCTGGTGATCTTTTCTGTATTGGTCTTCGACATTGCTTCAAGAAACCCCAGGTTTTTCTCTTCAGAGAGGCTCAGCTTCATCTCGACAACAGCCTTTTTATCTTCAGACATCTTCGAAAATGCTAAAAAACTGTTCTCAAAGCCGAAGCTTAAAATTTAAAAAGCTAAGCAAGTGTTGGTGTGCAAGAGCTAAAAATCAAGTAACCAAGAGCAGATGGCAAGAAAGCGTACCAACTGAGCTCGTGGTATGCTCTTATTTATACGCCCGGTGCATTGAAAATTGGAAGACCCCGCTTGTCAGTGAATGTTGCTATTCTAGCAAAGGGAAGGTGTTTTTTCGGACCTTCGGCTTAAGGCCTTCGTCCATGTCGCAATCTAAATTTACCATCCTAACAAATTAATATTGCGAGGGGCTACTGTTGGGGGCCTTCGGCTTCCGAAGGTCCTCAAAAACATGATTTAACAATGTTTCTGGAGTATAATGAATGAACAGGTATCTTCGGACTCGGATCGGTACCACAGTGGGAGAAGCCCAAAGAATACGAAGGTCGACACAGCACCGAAGCTGTGAGCAGGAAAGCTTCGGCGTGATAGCAGAAAAGGAAACCGACTTAAAGATGAAAAGGCTATTCAGACCTCGGTGGATTACTATAGAATTACTACCAAATGTAAAGGGCATGGATGTAATTTTACATGGGCTGTGTCCCGTGCCTATAAATAGGTGAACAGTGCCCCCGTACTGTTCACGCTGACTTGGCATTTGCTTTTGCGCCACGCTTGTACTTTTACCTTCTTCTAAGCCGAAGGTACATTTGTAATTTGATGTCATTTCTACTTTTCCATAATAATAATATGGAAATGAATTGATAATAATATATAATTGTTTATGTTATCCTTCATATTTCATATGTTTTCTTCTTCATTATCATATATTGTGTTTATGAAGGTATGTCCTTCATAACCTTCGTCCGAAAATCATTATATTCCCAAGGGAAATAATGCTTCGAAGGACGAAGGACTTTAACGTTTAACATTTTTTGTGTTGCCTTGTTCTTAACTCATAGCATTTGAGAACAAGTTCCCAACACGGAGATCCTCCAGGGTCGGCTGCCCTTGCCCGAGGCTAGGCTCGGGCGAGGCCCGATCGAGTCCCTCGAACGGACCGATCCCTGACTTAGTCGCACCCATCAGGCCTTTGCAGCTTTGTGCTGATGGGGGTTACCAGCTGAGAATTAGGAGCCTTGAGGGTACCCCTAATTATGGTCCCTGACAAATCCCTACCCGCCTCCCCCTCTCAGAACATAAGAACAACTCCTTTATCCACCCTCACTATGACCAGACCTCGTTGTACCTTGAATTTTCGCTCCCTTTCTTTGGATCCCCTTTCCTCCCTCCTTTTCCCTCTCCCTAAGGCCATAACCCGTCTCGTTGCTGTGTAGCCAGCCCCTATTCCGAGCGCACCCCCGAAGCCCCTCGCGCCGGCCGAGCACCCTGAAGCCCTCGGTTATATATATATATATATATATATATATATATATATATATATATATATATATATATATATATATATATATATATATATATATATATATATATATATATATATATATGTGTGTGTGTGTGTGTGTGTGTGTGTGTATTGAAAGGGAAATGGCCTCAACATTTCCTATAATCGATTTTGGTGTTTGACGTCCATCACAAACCATATGGACTAACTAGTTTGCCTAGTGAATGTTTTTCTCAGGTGCATATAGTTCAACATAAACATACAAAGAGAAAGACTTGAGGGAATTCTACAAAGTTTGGAGCATACAAGATCTGGTGCAGCTAGTGGCGCATCTGACACTATCCGATGCTCAGGTTAGAGCACCTCGCGAACTGGCCACTCTCGGGTTTTCTTAGAGCTCGTCCACTAAAATTTATCGGACTATCCAGTCCACCACCGGACTGTCCGGTGAGACAATGGAGCAACGATCAACTTCACCAATGGTCGACTGCGGAAAAGTCTGACCGTCAGAAGTCAGAAGAGAGTCTGCGATGTCAGATCGCACCAGACTGTCTGGTGCCACAAGAGGACAGAAGACTTCAGCGGTCAATAGCTCCAACCCCCAATGGTCGGCTGATGTGGAACTCACCGGATAGAGAACAGTGCAGTGTCCGGTGCACCATCAGACTGTCCGGCGTGCCCAACGACAGCAACGTCTGGAATAGTAGTTGGGGCTATAAATACCCCCAACCACCACCATTCAAGCTATCCAAGCTTCTCACTCTTCTAATTCAATACAAGAGCAAAGGATATACACCAAAGACACAATCAAAGCATTCAATCCTCTCCAAGCTCCAAAATCAAGTCAAGTGATCAAAACCGTTTAGTGACTTGAGAGAGGGTGATTTGTGTTTCTTTTGTTGCTCTTGAAGCTTGGTTGCTTTTTCCTTATCATTCTAATCTTTCCAAGTGCTTTGTAATTCTAGCAAGAGACACCTAATTGTGTGGTGATCCTTGCGGGGTCTTAGTGACCCGTGTGATTAAGAAGAAGCACTCGACCGGTCTAAGTGACCGACTGAGAGAAGGAAAGGGTTGGGATAGACCTGACCTTTGTGGCCTCCTCAACGGGGAGTAGGCTCTTTGGAACCGAACCTCGAGAAACAAATCACCGTGTTCATTTGTGTTGATCTTCATCACTCGATTTGTTTCTCCCCTCTCCTATCTCGCTCTAAAGTTCTCTTGCTCGTATTGTTTTGATTGGCTCCCAAAGTTATACACATTGATTGAGCAACTCATAGCAAGAGGAACTATCTTTCGCACTCCAAATTCACTATTATTTATTTCTAACCCTAACCTAGGGTAAAGTGTGTGTTCAAAGTTCATAATTTTTAGGTTTCTCCTATTCACCCCCTCTAAGCGACTTTCAATTGGTATCGGAGCCCGATGCTTCATTAGAGTTTAACAACTCGAAGTGATATCGGGAGAACACGCCAAAAGAGAGATGGTGACCGGGGAAAAGCCTGGATCTTCGGGAAAGAAGAACGAAGAAAGAACTCCATCGAATGAGGCCGACGACAAGCACAAGGAGCACAAGGAGGTATCCGTAGGCTCCATCAAGTCACATAGGAAGGGTGACAAGAAGAAAAAGAAAATTTAGAAGGTGGTCTACTACGAGACCGACTCTTCATCACCTTCCACCTCCGGCGCCGAGTCCACATCTTCAAAGCGCCAAGAGCGTAAGAAGTATAGTAAGATGCCTCTTCGCTATCCTCACATTCCTAAACGCGCTCTTCTACTTTCCATACCCCTAGGCAAACCACCATATTTTGATGGTGAAGATTATTGTATGAGGAGTGATAAAATGAGGCACCATCTAACCTCACTCCACGAAAGTATATGGGATATTGTTGAGTTTGGAGCGCAGGCACCACAAGTGGGCAACGAGGATTACGACTCTGATGAGGCCACCCAAATAAGGAACTTTAATTCCCAAGCCACCTCTATACTCCTCGCTTCCTTGTGTCGAGAGGAGTACAACAAGGTGCAAGGGTTGACGAGTGTCAAAGAAACTTGGGACATCCTTAAAACGGCACATGAAGGGGACGAGGTGACCAAAATCACCAAGCGCGAAACGATCAAAGGAGACTTGGGTGATATCCCAAGTGCTTTACCGTAAGGGGACTTGGGCGATATCCCAAGTGCTCCACCATAAGGACCAGTTCATTGGGTGACCATTCGAAAAAATAGTGCAACCATGTGGGTGGTATGAGATACCCTTAGCTGATTAATTAGAGAAACCTGAGGTGTAGTTTGCTTCGTCGTCGTGCCATCAATAGAGCCTAAGCCATAGTACTCGCTCTACCAAGGGTGGTTCGCCACCTTAGGGAGGTTCACTATACTATTGAACTAGGTAAACCTAATTTGAGTGTGACAATTTTGTCATTATCTCAAGCAATTGTATAGTTCCATGAGTCTATTGTCATGTTAACATCTTCTCGCTGGTTGGCTTGGTAACCTTTTCTTTTGCAGCATTAGCTGGCTTCAAAGAATACATCTTTGGTGAAGGGACATTGAAGTGCTTCTATTTCTTCAGGCCATGTGTTACTTCTTTCTCTTTCATGGTCACCTCATGCTTCTCTTTACCCTACTCTTGTCATCCCTAGCGGGATTCAAGTAGTCTAGATATTCAAATCTATATGCCTTAAAAACTCGGTTGTACCTCTTCTTGCCTCAATGATTAAAGGCTTTAGTCATCAACTTCTCTTTGGTTATATAGTTTGCAAGTATTTTATTGGTCATCATGTTGATAGTGGTAAGCCAATCCTCACAAGGCTCGGAGTACTTGCTAAAGGGTTGAAACTTGAAGGGCAATGTGATAAACTCTTTGTTGAAATTCTTCTTCATATGTTCTTCATTATTAGGCTTTAGCATTGACCAACCATCTTTTACCATGAAAAATAATATGTGATATGCTCTTGAGATAGGTTGTGCAAGTGCATGCGTTGACAAATAATGTTTTAAGCAAACATCACTACCGTTGAAGCGCTAGCAAAAAAACACAATATATGTTTTATCCCAATTGAAGGTATATCCCTCTTTGCCACTAGCCTTTGTCTAATATTTTAGTTCATGAATTCGGTAGCAACACTCCTAGTAGGCTTCGGTTAGATTGCTTTAGATAGCCTAATGAATACTACAAGTCACATCATGGCACTTGGAATCAGCTAGTGGAAGTATATGTCATACGTTTTTAGCACCTTCGTCCCCTGACCCTCATTTTGTTAACCTTTGGCTCAACAGAACAAGGGATGTACAATGGAGAAAATCTTTGGCTGGCAAACAACTTCGTCGGACTGCTTTGTCTCATCGGTGGAGATTTGAAAGTGGATATCACAAATGGAGTTGGCAAGCGATTCTTTGATGATGACTTGAATGCGGTAGCAAAAGAATGATTGACGAGACTTCTGGCTAAGAACGACATCGAGAACAAATCTCATCTAAGGGAAGATGTGCATGGCACATCAATGTAGTCAAAGGATGAAACCATACACCCTTGAATATGAAACATTTGTATGTTAGAGAGAAGGGTAAAAATATAAATGTACATAAGATTGTATAGGAACTCAACCCTTATATATAGTTGAACAGTGTGATCGTGTGAACGGTCGGCCACACGAGGAACTCATGCTCAGCATTTGCTTGAGCCAAAAGAGAGCCTATGAAGGTATCATTTTTTGCTAAAGTTATCACCTTTATTTGTGCATGAATTCCATTATTTGTTTGTTTGTTTGTTTTGAGCCCTTACTTTGTCTTAATACAATCAGTTGTTCTCGTTTTACTGTTTGACCCAAAGGTCATTATATCACATAAGAATATTTAAGGGAGACAAAGTAAGAACCATTAATTGCATTCATCAATCATTGACAAGGGTAAAAGATGCTTAATCGACCTCTCCAACCAAAGCAGAGGAATAATAGAGTAACTGTGTTTCCCTATTATTGTTCTTTCATAATTTCAACTAATCCTGAAATTACCATTGGAAAAGAAATAGTAGTGTAACTTGATTGAAAGTGGCTAGAAAAAATTCTCTTCAAACATAGGCAAAACATTCCAAATACTATAGTACCAATACACACACTATTGACACACATATGTCATGCTCACTAATGTTTGCCATCATACTTGACTTTTGATTTGAGGATGTTGTCACATCTATGAAGGATCCAAGAGATTCACAACGTGTGCCTCATCTGAAAAGTAGGAAAAATATCATCCACAGATTAAAGGCATTTGTGTGAGGACTCTAGGGCCCAAATATAAATCTCCAGTGTGAATTATAAATTGCAAGAAAAATGCATTTTTATGCCGCTTGGGGGATTTCTCCAAAACTAAAAAAAAACTCTAGAGGGAAACTATTGTTGTGTGTGGTGTAGTTTTTAAGTTTTCTCCCTCTGCAATTAGTTGAAAGGACTAGACATGATAAGAAGGACCAAAACTATTGCACAGTTAAGATTTTCGTGCCATCGCCGTACAATCAAGTTACCAAAAGTCATAAACATCTAAAAAACAAAGATATACATTATTTTTATTCTATTAATATATTAAACTTAAAGTTATGTTTCACCATATGGTAAATAATATAAAAAGGAGAAACTTCAATCATTTTTAAGTCCTTTAGATTTGATAGATTTTTTTATGTATTTTAAAATAGAATAAACAATTTAAAATTTGATATATTGATAGAGTAAATATTGAAATTATAAAATTTTAAGAATATTTTTATGCCTTTAGTAGTTTTATCGTATGATGATTATATAAGAAAATTTATTGTACAACAGTTTTTTTTGCGGATAAAGAGAGCAGAACACAAACTTGGACGTGGACTAGAGTGACAGCATCCAAAGACCTCGCCCACTCTCCTCTTGTCTCGGCGCCGCCTGACGCCAATCACGTGAGACGACGGTTCCCCCACGTGCACATATGGCCACGTCAGCTCCGTCATGAGCAACCCGCTGCTGGATCGTTGCGTTGAGCAGCTGCATCTGCCTGGTAGATACCTCAAACGGCCAAGCTGAGCGCTCGTCTGGCGTACGTTGGTCAGCCACGACAGACGACGACTCCCCAAGATCTTGTTGCTCGGCCAATGTCTACCGGCCCTCACGAAACGAGCAATTTTGTAGGCGCCAGAGCATGAAAAGCTCGGGTAGGCTACAGAGTACACAAGGCACGACGCGTAGATGCATCTCACGAGGTCGGTCGCAGTCTTTTTTGAGGTGTGGTTTGGTTTGTACGTACTACTAGAAAAAAGAAGGATACTCTGACCGTCAGAGCATCCTTCTTTTTTTTCTAGTAGTACGTCTGACCTGCGGTAATATCATTTGTTTTTTTCCAGATCAGATGGCCAGTCATGTCACCCGCGTGGCGCGTGTGACGTGTGACGCAGGACAAGGCTACACTTTCGCCGGAGTTCTTTCTCCCGAAGAAAGTTCTGACGGTAGTTCTGACGGTTAATCAAGGAGCGGCAGCAGGTTGTGGTTGTCAGCACCCACCAGGACACGGAAGTACGAAAAAAATACTAATGCAATTGGTTGTTTATTGACGTGGCCTAGTGGTGTTTAATGTAGAAACTTTGAGGTGTCTAAAGGGGTTTTTTCCCAAAAACGTGAAGGTGTCTCTCCGTTAAGAGACATCTATTGTTCATAACCCAAGTAGTAACAAATGCCTCACTTCCCATTGTACGAATTCGTCGTCTGTTTTATTGATCCGATGCTATATAAGCGCATTTACTTCTATATTTATTAGTAGGCGACATTTATAAACAATCCATTGTATAATAGAGTATCTTAGTTGTCTCTTGTGCTTGGAGAACCGTTTTGATGTCTCTTCACTATACATGTTGTCGGAAAGTCGAACCACATAAGCTACTGGTAGGTGGCACAAAAAGAATCGATCCAATTGTGATGCTTAACAACGATACACGTATGCTAATAATTAGGTCCGATCCTCTCTTTTTTATTATATAGTACTATAAAAGAGATAGTAGTAGTAGTCTGCCTACTCGGTTTATACAAAAAAAGATATCTTGATCACACAACAGTAGTGCTAGTATACCTACGATCGACACATAAAATGTAGTGGACCGATTAAATCGATCCAGAGACTAGTTAAACCATTGTTGATCCTATTCTTCGTTGGTAGACTTTCGAAAACCTCCTAGAAAGAATCATCAGGAGGAGCACATGGAAGGTGTTCTATGGTCGGCAAGGCCACCTAAAACACCGCTAAATCTCGCTGGAAAAAGTGACAAACATCAAGATATAGAGGGGGAAATGAAAGAGATGGATGTATTTTTTGTCTATTGGATATTGGATACCTCAATATACCGCGATACTCTCATATATAGAGAGAGGATGGTTTTATCATAGTATGAACCAATTCCATAACATGTTTATCAAGTTTCCAATTCCAAAATCCGATTAGGAAATAAATTAGTTTGAAGAACCACCAAAAGTTGGCCTAGCTGACCACCAAAGTCGGCTCAATCGGGTTTCGCGAGGGAAGTCGATAGTGTAGATGGCTTGACAATATGAAGTTGACCTGGTTAGGTCCAGAAGGCGACCTAGTTGGCTTTAGTAACCTGATGTGGCCAGTTTTGGGGTCGGTCTAGCTGACTCTAGCGAAGAAAATGCCCTTCTTATTTGTTCCAATTTTGCATATCAACATATGCCCCTGTTTTTCATAAAAACATATATGAATCAAAACTACTAAATAGTGGTAATATGCAGCTCATCGGCTATCTAGCATTTAAGGGTGATGTATACATTGACCATATTTGTTCCAATTGCGACACAAGTATTGGTCATTGCTTTGAAGACACTCTAGGCCTCTTGCCAAACATTTGGAAAATATTATTTTCAAATATCTTTTGATGATTGTTCTTGGGAGACTATCACAACACCTCTAGCATATAACAATTTCTAAATATGACTTTGATCGCTTTATAAGGATCTTCCCAACTCTGTGACCACTTACCAAACTTGTCGCCCTTCTATCTAATTTGTACTATGGTTTTCCACACTATATCTCTAACTTGAAATGACTTTATTTTGAATTTTTCATTGTGCACTCTAGCACCATGATCCTTGTCCTTCTCCATATACATAAGAGACTTTAATCTCTTATCTATTACTTCATGAGTGAAAGCATCTAGGCCCCTGGTTGGTTTTAGTGATTAATGACAACGTAAGATTACATGTGACTAACATGTGTTTTGTAGAGCAAATGGTAACTTAGGTCACATTGTAGGGAGTTGTGCTACAATGGTGAAAACAATCCCTCAGATGAGAACTTGAAGCGACGACCGAAAAAGGTGAATCAAAAGATGAAGGACTTCATATCCTAAGTGTCGAAGAAGTTGTGGACACTTGGTATAGAGTTAGGACTTCTATTTTTGTTTTAGTCGTACTATAAAGAGGGGTTGTGGATGAGTAGTTTGACTAAGAGAAATCTAGTGTAGTGTCGGTGCATGTTCACACTCACAATTAGTGCTAGGTGTCACTCTATAACTCACTCACAAGTTAGAATCGAAAACGGTTTATAAAAAACGAAGAAAAGAAAATGGGACTGCTGATCTAGAGCAACCTCAGCCAGCTGAAGAAACCTAAGAGCGCCCTATTCACAGACTTGAATTTATAAACATTGACCTAGGCACAAAGCCATCCCCACTATCAACTTTTTAATAGTCATCCAACGTGGAACCTTGGCCTAACTTATCAAGCTCATCAAAGTCGCAATAGCTTCACATGCATCGCTCTTAAAAGTCTGATACTGCTCAACATGATGCTTTAACCATTCAACATTATTATCCATTAAAATGATTACATGATATTATTGAGATACATATCAATCATCTTTAAAGAGACAGGTACAAAGCCTTCTCTATTGACACTAATAAACTAAAAAATCAGTAAGGTAATGACCAAAACATCATGCCTCTTGAGCAAAGGAGCATCAGCCATAGCAACATAGCCTATGAATCTGCATATGAATGATTACATCATCATCTCCCATTCACTAAATGAGAAACAAGTGCAAGCTAAATGAAACACATCAATTGGCATGAATCCAATGGTGTTCGGGTATTATATTATAGTTACCTTATACCTTTGCAGCGAACAAGGTTATGGCCAACGTTAACGTCTTGCTCCTAGATGGTGAGCTCCATAGATTCAACTCCTTTGGCTAGAATAGGATCACCTCCTCCAACTCCATTGATCATAATGTTGCCTTGATCTCATCATTCCTACCTCCAAGCTTCTTATAAAGTGAATATGACATCAAGTTTACTATTGGCCCTTTATCCACCAATATGTTATGAATGTGTACCATTAACATGACCCTTTGCATATAGTGGTTTGATATACTTGATGGAATCCTCAAACTTCTAGAAGACAACACTTTGAGTAGCATAGTCAAATTGAGCCATCGTCGAATCATCTCCAATCACATAATAATCATAAGACAAATAAATAATATTGTCTTTTTACATTTTCTAGAGAAGGTTCATAGTACACCATCTCCACATCTAGCTCCTTAAAAGTGTCATCAACATGTATCGGAGAAACATCAATAATAGTGGGTGTCGAACCAGTAGTGTATTAGCCACTACTAGAATAGAGGGAGACGATTTAGCCGCTAGAGACCTAGCTTGCCTATAACACCCTGAATTTGAGGGGTATAATTTTTCTTCTCTGATACTCACCAAATTCAGGTGTTACTCTCTTTTCTCTTCCCGTTTCGCTCCTTCTTCCAATTTTTCAAAGCAGTATAGTGACTGGTGTCCGTATCGCATGTAAACAAAAACCTAAGTTGACATGGGTGTTGCATCATGCTGAAGCATATTTCTTTTGTCTGATGTTGTGTCTGATCACGCGTCTGTCTCGTTTCGGTTTTCGATTCACGATTTGATTTCGATTAGTTGTCACACCCAGTTTTAGAAGGTAAACCGAATGCGAACCATGTACGTGCCAGGATCAGAAACTCACGTACACAGCGATTACATAATTGGACATCATCACAAAATGCTCAAAATAAATAGCGGAAAAGTACTTTATTACAACAAGATGTCCAAGACATCCACTGAGTCTATAACATAGCCATCAACATCAAAGTGCAGAAATACGAAACGTAGAAGATAAGGCCTTCACAGGCAGCTAATTGGGGTTTGCCACTAAAATAAATTAGAAGTCATCGTTGTCCTGGGACTCCTCAAAGTCCTCCATGTTGCTAGCATCTCCTCCTGAGCACTGAGTACAGTGGGGACAACCTGGGATGGGGTGGTTTGTAAAGCAAGGGTAAATACACATCAACTTACTCAGCAAATATCTCATTTGGCTAAAGTGGACGAGCTATATATGGAGTTAAGGTTAAGCAGTTGCTTTTAGTTGGTCAAGTATTTTTTACTATAAGTAGAGCCAAGTTTTAGTAATAAACCCAGTTATTACCCAAAAGCACTCCCTCCAAGAGGAAATACCAGAGATCATATTTATACCATCATCATTAATCGTCATCATAAAAGTAACCAAAGTTCTTCTAATCAAAGAGGATCCCAAGGCCACTCTTAACCGTGAGCACGGCTGATATATCAGTTTTCTAACACTCTGCAGAGGTCGCACACTTTACAATCAAGTCGTGATTCCCGTTCTGCCTGGGGTTCTTGCCTCCCCATTGATCACTACCAAGGTGACCTAGTAGGGTCTCACTATGTAGCCTTTACAAAGATTTCCCAAAGGTCATAGCCGCACGTTAGGTTTGTCTAGTTTGATAAACACAATATCTCTCCCCAAAGGAAGGGTGACTAACAAAACCAAATCAAAGAACCTCTACAACCAGCCTCGGCAGAGCAAGTATTGTGCCCGAACCCCATTGACGGCCTACGACGAAGCCAACTACTCCTCTGATTCCTCTAATTAATCAGCTAAGGGCGTCCCATTCCACCCTCATGGTTGCACTGTTATCTCGGGTTGTCACTCCCCAAATAGGTCCTTACGGAGAGGTACTCAGGAAACAACCTGAGTCCCTTAAAGTATCACAAGAACATCATCGTATCATAAGATTCACATCATGTTTATTGATTAAGGTAAAGCAATAGCATAAAGCTAACCATGATAACCCAAAAGGTAAACAAGGATAAGGTAAATACAGACTAGTCGATCCTTAGGTTTAAATAATGTAATGCGGGACAGTGAATTATAAAGTAAATATGACATGATAGGTATGAGGCATTTGCCTTCACCAGGTTGTTGCTCAGGAAGATCTTCGGCAACACACTCAGGAACCACAGGCTGCTCGTTGTCTAAATAAAGCGATGATGCATTCAATACACTTGGTAAATGACAAATAAACAACAATCAAATCATGTACAAACATTGGAACACATCTCAAAAGGAAGAGTATAAACTCAAAAGGGAGTTTAAATTATAGGGTGAACTAATCTCATTTAGTAGTTGATTATTCTTTAAGTGTGGTCCATGATCACATAATCTAACTCTACTTATTTTAATGAGATATCAAATTTAAACCAGAGATAAGTTCATACATCACATATTATTATCTTCACAATATTAAACATCTATTTACCACTAGGTTTTCCTTTTTATTTATTTTATTAAGTGAATAAATCAATACATACACTAACTTATAGTTAGACACAAAATTAGAGTGTGCAGATTGTGAATGAACATAATTTATTTGAACAGAGAATATTCCTATGAACATTTTGCAATTTGAATCACTAAATTTGGAGTTCATATGAAAAAGTTATGAAATAAAAAAGTTTTGAGGTTTGAAATATAAAAATAGGTCCAATTCTGTAATTATTTAAAAGGTCAGAGGGCCTGCTTAAAAGAAGCCAGGGGCCTGCACGCTAAAACTCAGGACGACAGGTTGATTCTCGGAAACCCGAGGGTCTCTTACGCAAAACCGCCACGCGAAGGGGTATCGAGTAATCTGGACCGCACGATTACGAGCGAGCGGCCGAGATTAGATCTCACAGTCAAGCGCGCGAGCGCAGACGCATAGCGAGCGCTAACGGGTGGGCTCGGAGTGTCAGTAACCCAAGGTAGGGCTGACATGCCGGGCCCAGTGACAGGGGCGCGGGTGAGGGGAGCGAGGCTGAGCAGTTGGATTCACATCGGACGGTGGCTATCGGATCTGTTTTAATTAAACCTAGACCACGAGATCTCAGATGGATGTCAGAAATCCGTCGGCCAGCACGGTCGGGGTGGTGGGTCCTTGGCGTGGCAGCGCCGCTCGACCTCGCGGCGGGACCTCACCGGAGACGAAGGGAACAGCCACGGCATGGCCCTAGGGGCTTGGGGGAAGGGCTCAGGCGCAATCAGGGCAATCTAGCGAACACGACTGTGGGCACAATGCCAACGTGGAAGCACCCGAGGGCACAGAACGCTACGGGATGGTCCCATGGCGACACAAATCTACTCCGGCGAGCAATCACACGTTGACCAGGGCAATAAACAGGGAAATAGGGGCGCAGGGAGATTGCTCACCTCGAGAGGAAACACTAGAGTCCCGGGGCAACGGCAGAGGCGCAGGGACACGTCGGGGCGACGGTGGCGGAGCTCCGGCTGCACAGGAAGAACTCCGGTGAGCGCGGACCGGGCGGACCAGAGGGATTGGGGGCGAACCGAGGGGTGTTCCAGGTGGCGGGTGATAGGACGGAGCTTACCAGGGCAACAGACGCGGCGGGGAGTTCCACGGTGACTGTAGAACGGGCGGCGGACGTCGGTGAGCGGCGGTGGAACTTCCTGGGTGCGCGCGCAGGGCGAGAGAGAGAGAGAGAGAGAGAGAGAGAGAGAGAGAGAGAGAGAGCAAGAGTGCTTGGCTGAGGGCGCAAATGATCTGGGGGAAGTGGGCGAGCGGGGCGCGGGCTCTAAAGGGGCGAGGGCGTGCTGAGGTGGCCGGAGAACGCGCGGACGTGGGCACGTCCACGGCAGGGATGTGGGCGGGAGACGGCGCCGACAGACAGGCCCCACAGAAGAGCGAGAGGGAGAGAGGGAGAGAAGGGGCACGCGGGCTGGGCCGACTTGGGCTGAAAAGGGTTTTTCTTTTTCCAGGGAATTTCTAATTGCTTTTCTTTTTATTTTCTCTAGGGTTTTCAATTCAAATTCAAGTCAAGTTTCAAATTCAAACCAAATCAAACATGTGCAACAATTCAAAGAATATTTGGAGCTCAGCATGATGCAAAATTTCATGACTGATGTTATTTTGACAAAACAAAATAAATAACCATTCACTAATTACACTAATTCTACCAAAAAGAAAGAGAGAGAGAGAAACTAGAGAGAGAGAAGAGTAACACCTTAATTTGGTAGGTAATTTGAAAGAAATTTTATACCCCCAAATTCAGGGTGTTACAGACCTATCCCCCTTAAAAAAATCTCGCCCTCGAGATTCAGGGCTGGCTAGCAAAGAGTTCAAGGTACTTGGTTCTCAGATCATCTTCTCTTTCCTAGGTTGCTTCTTCTTCCGAATGATGGCCCCATTTGACTTTGCACATCCGAGTAGTGCTCCTTCGAGTGACCCTGAAAGTCGCCTAGAGGGGGGTGAATAGGCAAATCTGAAATTTATAAAGTTAAGCACAACTACAAGCCGGGGTTAGCGTTAGAAATATAATCGAGTCCGAGAGAGAGGGCGAAAACAAATCACAAGCGAATAAGAGCGGATGACACGGTGATTTGTTTTATCGAGGTTCGGTTCTTGCAAACCTACTCCCTGTTGAGGTGGTCACAAAGACCGGGTCTGTTTGAACCCTTTCCCTCTCTAAAACGGTCACTTAGACCGAGTGAGCCTTTCTCTTCAATCAAATGGGACACTAAGTCCACTACAAGGACCACCACAACTTGGTGTCTCTTGTTTTGATTACAAGTGAGTTGAGCACAAGAAAGAAGGAAGAAGAAAAGCAATCCAAGCGCAAGAGCTCAAATGAACACAAATGTCTCTCTCTCTAGTCACTAATTTGGTTGGAGTGATTCCGGACTTGGGAGAGGATTTGATCTCTTTGTTTTTTGTGTCTTGTATTGAATGCTATAGCTCTTGTATGAGGTTTGAAGGCTGAAAACTTGGATACAATGAATGGTGGGTGGTTGGGGTTATTTATAGCCCAACCACCAAACGAGCCATTGGTGGAGGCTGCTGTCGCATGGCGCACCGGACAGTCCGGTGCGCCAGCCACGTCACCCGGCCGTTGGGTTCTGACCGTTGGAGCTTCTGACAGCTGGGCCACCGGACAGTCACTGTTCACTGTCCGGTGCGCCTTCTGGCACCTGTCCTGACTTCTACGCGCGCAGGCGCGCACTGTAGCGCATTTATTGTTTGTTGCAGACGACCGTTGGCGCTGTGTAGCCGTTACTCCGCTGGCGCATCGGACAGTCCGGTAAATTATAGCGGAGCGGTTTCCAGAATTCCCGAAGGTGGCAAGTTTGGAGTTCGGTTCCCTGGTGCACCAGACAGTCTGGTGCGCCAGACCAGGACACACTTCGGTAGTCTTTTGCTCTTTTTATTTGAACCCTTTCTTGGTCTTTTTATTGGTTTGTTGTGAACCTTTGGCACCTGTAAAACTTATAATCTAGAGCAAACTAGTTAGTCCAATTATTTGTGTTGGGCAATTCAACCACCAAAATCAATTAGAAAAAGGTGTAAGCCTATTTCCCTTTCAATCTCCCCCTTTTGGTGATTGATGCCAACACAAACCAAAGCAAATATAAAAATGCAGAATTGAACTAGTTTGCATAATGTAAGTGCAAAGGTTGCTTGGAATGAAACCAATAGTTATTTCTACTAGATATGCATGGATGGCTTTCTTCTAATTTAAAATTTTGGACCACGCTTGCACCACTTGTTTTGTTTTTGCAAATTCTTTTGTAAATTCTTTTTGCAAATAGTCAAAGGTAAATGAATAAGATTTTGAGAAGTATTTTCAAGATTTGAAATTTTCTCCCCCTGTTTCAAATACTTTTCCTTTGACTAAACAAAACTCCCCCTCAATAAAATTCTCCTCTTAGTGTTCAAGAGGGTTTTAGATATTAATTTTGAAGAGGGTATACCAATTTGAAATTATATCACAAATAAGATACCAATTGAAAAAAAATCTTCTCTTAACACAAACTTGAAAGACTATTTTTGAAATTGGTGGTGGTGGTGTGGTCCTTTTGCTTTGGGCTAATACTTTCTCCCCTTTGGCATGAATCGCCAAAAACGGACACTTGTGAGTGAAATATAAGCCCTTTTCGAACTATCTCCCTCTTTGGTAAATAATGTATGAGTGAAAATTATACCAAATTTGGAGAGCGGTGTGGAGCGACGACGAAGGATGAATAATTCGATGGAGTGGAGTGGAAGCCTTGTCTTTGCCGAAGACTCCATTTCCCTTTCGATCTATGACTTAGCATGAAATACACTTGAAAACCACATTAGTCATAGCATATGAAAGAGATATGATCAAAGGTACAAATGAGCTAAGTGTGCAAAACATCAATCAAAATTCCTAGAATCAAGAATATTTAGCTCATGCCTAAGTTTGGTAAAAGTTTTCTCATCTAGTGGCTTGGTAAAGATATCGGCTAATTGTTCTTTGCTGTTAATATATCCAATCTCGATATCCCCCTTTGTTGGTGATCCCTCAAAAAGTGATACCAAATGGCTATGTGTTTAGTGCGGCTATGCTCAACGGGATTATCCGCCATGCGGATTGCACTCTCATTATCACATAGAAGAGGAACTTTGGTTAATTTGTAACCATAGTCCCTAAGGGTTTGCCTCATCCAAAGCAATTGCGCGCAGCAATGGCCTGCGGCAATATACTCGGCTTCGGCGGTAGAAACAGCTACAGAATTTTGTTTCTTAGAAGCCCAAGACACCAGAGATCTTCCCAAGAACTGGAAAGTCCCTGATGTGCTCTTTCTATCAATCTTACACCCTGCCCAATCAGCATCGAAATAACCAATTAAATCAAAAGTGGATCCCCTAGGGTACCAAAGGCCAAACTTAGGAGTATAAACTAAATATCTCAAGATTCGTTTTACGACCCTAAGGTGAACTTCCTTAGGATCGGCTTGGAATCTTGCACACATGCATACGGAAAGCATAATATCCGGTCGTGAAGCACATAAGTAGAGTAAAGAACCTATCATCGACCGGTATACCTTTTGATCTACGGATTTACCTCCCGTGTCGAGGTCGAGATGCCCATTAGTTCCCATGGGTGTCTTGATGGGCTTGGCATCCTTCATCCCAAACTTTGCAAGAATGTCTTGAATGTACTTTGTTTGGCTAATGAAGGTGCCCTCATGGAGTTGCTTGACTTGGAATCCTAAGAAATAGTTCAACTCCCCCATCATTGACATCTCGAATTTTTGAATCATTATCCTACTAAACTCTTCACAAGTAGATTTGTTAGTAGACCCAAATATAATATCATCAACATAAATTTGGCATACAAACAAATCATTTGCAATTGTTTTAGTAAAGAGAGTAGGATCGGCTTTGCCGACTTTGAAGCCATTAGCGATAAGAAAATCTCTTAGGCATTCATACCATGCTCTTGGGGCTTGCTTGAGCCCATAAAGCGCCTTAGAGAGTTTATAGACATGGTTAGGATACTCACTATCTTCAAAGCCGGGGGTTGCTCAACATAGACCTCCTCCTTGATTGGTCCACTGAGGAAGGCACTCTTCACGTCCATTTGATAAAGCTTGAAGCCATGGTAAGTAGCATAGGCAAGTAATATATGAATTGACTCAAGCCTAGCTACGGGTGCATAGGTTTCACCGAAATCCAAACCTTCGACTTGTGAATATCCCTTGGCCACAAGTCAGGCTTTGTTCCTTGTCACCACACCATGCTCATCTTGCTTGTTGCGGAAGACCCACTTGGTTCCTACAACATTTTGGTTAGGACGTGGAACTAAATGCCATACCTCATTCCTCGTGAAGTTGTTGAGCTCCTCTTGCATCGCCAACACCCAATCCAAATCTTGAAGTGCTTCCTCTACCATGTGTGGCTCAATAGAGGAAACAAAAGAGTAATGTTCACAAAAATGAGCAACACAAGATCGAGTAGTTACCCCCTTATGAATGTCGCCGAGGATGGTGTTCACGGGGTGATCTCGTTGGATTGCTTGGTGAACTCTTGGGTGTGGCGGCCTTGGACCCTCATCATCTTCCTTGTCTTGATTATTAGCATCTCCCCCTTGATCATTGTCCTCCTCTTGAGGTGGCTCCTCTTGATCTTCATCATCATCATCATCTTGAGCTTGATCCTCATCTTGAGTTGGTGGAGATGCTTGTATGGAGGAAGATGGTTGATCTTGTTCTTGTGGAGGCTCTTTGGATTCCTTAGGACACACATCCCCAATGGACATGTTCCTTAGCGCGACACACGGAGCCTCTTCATCATCTATCTCATCAAGATCAACTTGCTCTACTTGAGAGCCATTAGCCTCATCAAACACAATGTCATAAGAAACTTCAACTAGTCCAGTGGACTTGTTAAAGACTCTATATGCCCTTGTGTTTGAATCATATCCTAGTAAAAAGCCTTCTACAACCTTAGGAGCAAATTTAGATTTTCTACCTCTTTTAACAAGAATAAAGCATTTGCTACCAAAGACTATAAAATATGAAACATTTGGCTTTTTACCGGTTAGGAGTTCATATGATGTCTTCTTGAGGATTCGATGAAGGTAGAGACGGTTGATGGCGTAGCAAGCGGTGTTGACCGCCTTGGCCCAAAACCGATCCGAAGTCTTGTACTCATCAAGCATGGTTCTTGCCATGTCCAATAGAGTTCTATTCTTCCTCTCCACTACACCATTTTGTTGTGGCGTGTAGGGAGAAGAGAACTCATGCTTGATGCCCTCCTCCTCAAGAAAGCCTTCTATTTGTGAGTTCATGAACTCCGTCCCGTTGTCGCTTCTAATCTTCTTGATTCTTAAGCCGAACTCATTTTGAGCCCGTCTCAAGAATCCCTTTAAAGTCTCTTGGGTTTGAGATTTTTCCTGCAAAAAGAACACCCAAGTGAAGCGAGAATAATCATCCACAATTACAAGACAATACTTACTCCCGCCGATGCTTATGTAAGCTATCGGGCCGAATAGGTCCATGTGGAGTAACTCAAGCGGCCTGTCAGTCGTCATGATGTTCTTGTGTGGATGGTGAACACCAACTTGCTTTCCTGCTTGACATGCGCTACAAACACTGTCTTTCTCAAAATGAACATTGGTTAGTCCCAAAATGTGTTCTCCCTTTAGAAGCTTATGAAGATTCTTCATCCCAACATGTGCTAGTCGGCGGTGCCATAGCCAACCCATGTTAGTCTTAGCGATTAAGCAAGTGTCGAGTTCAGCTCTATCAAAATCTACTAAGTATAGCTGACCCTCCAACACTCCCTTAAATGCTACTGAATCATTACTTCTTCTAAAGACAGTAACACCTATATTCGTAAAAAGACAGTTGTAGCCAATTTTGCATAATTGAGAAACAGAAAGCAAATTGTAATCTAAAGAATCTACAAGAAAAACATTGGAAATAGAGTGGTCAGGAGATATAGCAATTTTACCAAGTCCTTTGACCAAACCTTGATTTCCATCCCCAAATGTAATAGCTCTTTGGGGGTCTTGGTTTTTCTCATAGGAGGAGAACATCCTTTTCTCCCCAGTCATGTGGTTTGTGCACCCGCTATCAATGATCCAACTTGATCCCCCGGATGCATAAACCTACAAAACAAATTTAGGCCTTGTTTTTAGGTACCCAAACGGTCTTGGGTCCTTTCACATTAGAAATAAGCACCTTGGGTACCCAAACACAAGTCTTTGACCCCTTGTGTTTGCCCCCAACATATTTGGCAACTACTTTGCCTGATTTGTTAGTTAAAACATAAGATGCATCAAAAGTCTTAAATGAAATATTAGGTTCATTTGATGCAATAGGAGTTTTCTTCCTAGGCAATTTAGCATGGGTTGATTGCCTAGAACTAGATGCCTCACTCTTATACATAAAAGCATGATGAGATCTAGAGTGAGACTTCCTAGAGTGAATTCTCCTAATTTTGTGTTCGGGATAACCGACAGGGTATAATATGTAACCCTCGTTATCCTGAACCATGGGAGCCTTGCCCTTAACAAAGTTAGACAATCTTTTAGGAGGGATCATTAAGCTTGACATTGTCTCCCTGTTGGAAGCCAATGCCATCCTTAATGCTAGGGCGCCTCCCACTATAGAGCATGCTTCTAGCAAATTTAAATTTTTCATTTTCTAAGTCATGCTCATTAATTTTGGCATTAAGTTGAGCTATGTGATCATTTTGTTTCTTAATTAAAGCTAAGTGATCATGAATAGCATCAACATTAATGTCAAATAGTAACATGCTCAACGGTAGATGTAGAGGGTTTGCAAGTATTTAATTCAACAATCTTAGCATGTAAAATAGCATTATCATCTCTAAGATTGGAAATAGAAGCATTGCAAACATTTAAATCCTTAGCCTTAGCAATTAATTTTTCATTCTCAATTCTAAGGCTAGCAAGAGAGGCATTCAATTTTTCAATCTTAGCAATTAAACTAGTATTATCATTTCTAAGATTGGCAATTGAATCATCACAAATATTTGACTTCTCAACCTTAGCAATTAAATTAGCATTCTCAATTCTAAGGTTGGAAATAGTGTCATGGCAAGTGCTTAGCTCACTAGTTAATTTTTCACATTTTTCTACCTCTAGAGCATAAGCATTTTTAACCTTAACATGTTTTTTGTTTTCTTTAATAAGAAAGTCCTCTTGGCTATCCAAGAGTTCATCCTTCTCATGAATGGCACTAATTAATTCATTTAATTTTTCCTTTTGTTGCATGTTTAAGTTGGCAAAAAGCGTAAGCAAGTTATCCTCATCATCACTAGAGTTTTCCTCATCACTAGAGGTTGCATACTTAGTGGAGGATTTTGATTTTACCTTCTTCTTCTTGTCGTCCTTTGCCATGAGGAACTTGTGGCCGACGTTGGGGAAGAGAAGGCCTTTGGTGACGGCGATGTTTGCGGCGTCCTCGTCGGAGGAGTCGGTGGAGCTCTCGTCGGAGTCCCACTCCCGGCAAACATGGGCATCGCCACCCTTCTTCTTGTAATATCTCTTCTTTTCCCTTCTCTTTCCCTTCTTGTCGTCGCCCCTGTCACTATCACTAGATAATGGACATTTAGCAATAAAATGACCGGGCTTACCACACTTGTAGCAAACTTTCTTGGAGCGAGGCTTGTAGTCCTTCCCCCTCCTTTGCTTGAGGATTTGGCGGAAGCTCTTGATGATGAGCGCCATCTCCTCATTGTCGAGCTTGGAGGCGTCGATGGGGACCCTACTTGGTGTAGAGTCTTCTTTCTTCTCTTCCGTCGCTTTGAAGGCGATGGGTTGCACCTCGGATGTAGAGGTGGCGCCTTGCTCGATGATTTTCTTGGAGCCTTTGATCATCAATGCAAAGCTCACAAATTTCCCTATAACTTCCTCGGGAGACATTAGTTTATATCTTGGATCGCCACGAATTAATTGAACTTGAGTAGGGTTAAGAAATACGAGTGATCTAAGAATAACCTTGACCATCTCGTGGTCATCCCATTTGGTGCTCCCGAGGTTGCGCACTTGGTTCACCAATGTCTTGAGTCGGTTGTACATTGTTTGTGGCTCCTCGCCTTGGTGAAGCATGAAGCGACCGAGCTCCCCCTCGATCGTTTCCCTCTTGGTGATCTTGGTCACTTCGTCTCCTTCGTGCGCGGTTTTGAGCACATCCCAAATCTCCTTGGCGCTCTTCAACCCTTGCACCTTGTTATATTCCTCTCGACTTACAGAGGCGAGGAGTATAGTGGTGGCTTGGGAGTTGAAGTGCTGGATTTGGGCAACTTCGTCCGAGTCATAGTCTTCATCCCCTGGTGATGATACCTGTACTCCAATCTCAACAACATCCCAAATACTAGTGTGGAGCGAGGTTAGATGGTGCCTCATTTTGTCACTCCACATATTATAATCTTCACCATCAAACATGGGTGGTTTGCCTAATGGGACGGAAAGTAGAGGAGTACATTTTGAAATGTGAGGATAGCGTAGGGGAATCTTACTAAACTTCTTGCGCTCATGGCGCTTAAAAGTGACGGACGGCGTGTCAGAGCCGGAGGTGGATGGCGATGAAGAGTCGGTCTCGTAGTAGACAACTTTCTTCATCTTCTTTTTCTTCTCGCCGCTCCGACGCGACTTGTCGTGTGAAGGGGATCCCTTCACCTTGTTGCCGGACTCCCCGGATGGAGCCTTCCCATGGCTTGTGGCGGGCTTCTCGCCGGTCACCATCTCCTTCTTGGCGTGATCTCCCGACATCACTTCGAGCGGTTAGGCTCTAATGAAGTACCGGGCTCTGATACCAATTGAAAGTCGCCTAGAGGGGGGGTGAATAGGAAAATCTGAAATTTATAAAGTTAAGCACAACTACAAGCCGAGGTTAGCGTTAGAAATATAATCGAGTCCGAGAGAGAGGGCGAAAACAAATCACAAGCGAATAAGAGCGGGTGACACGGTGATTTGTTTTACCGAGGTTCGGTTCTTGCAAACCTACTCCCTGTTGAGGTGGTCACAAAGACCGGGTCTCTTTCAACCCTTTCCCTCTCTAAAACGGTCACTTAGACCGAGTGAGCCTTTCTCTTCAATCAAATGGGACACTAAGTCCACTACAAGGACCACCACAACTTGGTGTCTCTTGTTTTGATTACAAGTGAGTTAAGCACAAGAAAGAAGGAAGAAGAAAAGCAATCCAAGCGCAAGAGCTCAAATGAACACAAATGTCTCTCTCTCTAGTCACTAATTTGGTTGGAGTGATTCCGGACTTGGGAGAGGATTTGATCTCTTTGTTTGTGTCTTGTATTGAATGTTATAGCTCTTGTATGAGGTTTGAAGGCTGAAAACTTGGATACAATGAATGGTGGGTGGTTGGGGTTATTTATAGCCCCAACCACCAAAGGAGTCGTTGGTGGAGGCTGCTGTCGCATGGCGCACCGGACAGTCCGGTGCGCCAGCCACGTCACCCGGCCGTTGGGTTCTGACCGTTGGAGCTTCTGACAGCTGGGCCACCGGACAGTCGGGTGGTGCACCGGACAGTCACTGTTCATTGTCTGGTGCGCCTTTTGGCGCCTGACCTGACTTCTGCGCGCGCAGGCGCGCACTGTAGCACATTTATTGTTCATTGCAGACGACCGTTGGCGCTGTGTAGCTGTTACTCCGCTGGCGCACCAGACAGTACGGTGCTACACCGGACAGTCCGGTGAATTATAGCGGAGCGATTTCCAGAATTCTCGAAGGTGGCAAGTTTGGAGTTCGGTTCCCTGGTGCACCGGACACTGTCCGGCGGTGCACCAGACAGTCCGGTGCGCCAGACCAGGACACACTTCGGTAGTCTTTTGCTCTTTTTATTTGAACCCTTTCTTGGTCTTTTTATTGGTTTGTTGTGAACCTTTGGCACCTATAAAACTTATAATCTAGAGCAAACTAGTTAGTCCAATTATTTGTGTTGGGCAATTCAACCACCAAAATCAATTAGGAAAAGGTGTAAGCCTATTTCCCTTTCAGACCCGATCTGCTATCTCCAGAATCTGAGTTGGCTTCTCAATATAGGTCAGATCTTCTTGAACTTCAAGGTCCTCCGTTGGCTACTTCTCTTCTAGTACTCGCAAGCATTTCTTTATTTGAGACACGTGAAACACATCGTGCACGGCGGACAGATTTTCTGGTAAGCTGAGTTGATATGCCACTTCTCCACGTCTTGCTTGAATCTGGTACGACCCGATATATCGAGGTAATAGCTTGCCTTTGACTCCAAACCTTTTGGTTCCTCTAATGAGTGACACTTTCAAGTAAACATAGTCTTCCACTTCAAAACTAAGTTCTCTTCTTCGGGTGTCAGTATAGCTTCGCTGTCTGGACTGTGCTGTCTTCAGATTCTCTTGAACCATTCTGATATTCTCTTCAGTTTCAAGCAAAATATCTGGACCGAACACCTGCCTTTTTGACGGGTTGGTCCCAATGCAATGGAGTTCTGTAATTCCTCCCGTAGAGTGCCTGGAATGGTGACATCTTCAGACTGGACTAATAGTTGTTGTTATAGGAGAATTCTGCATATGGTAGCCTCTTACCCAACCTAACTTGTCTTGTAAAGCACAAGCCCTCAACATATCTTCAAGAATGTGGTTGATTCTCTCTGTCTAACCATCTATCTGCGGGTGATAAGCTAAACTGAACTTCAAATGTGCACCCAAAGTTTTATGTAGCTGCTGCCAGAAATGAGAGGTGAACTGGGTGCCTCTGTCTGGTACTATTTTCTTTGGAATGCCATGCAAGCACACAATCCGAGACATGTATAATTCGGCTAACACTGCACTGTTATAGGTGGTCTTGACTGGTATGAAATGAGTTGCCTTTGTTAAACGGTCCACTACTACCCAGATGGAGTCATAACCAGCTCGAGTGCGGGTCAGACCAACTATAAAGTCCATCCCAATCTCATCCCATTTCCATTGAGGAATCTGCAACGGCTGCAACAAACCTATGGGCCTCTGATGCTCTGTCTTGATCCTCTGACAACAGTCGCATCTGGCAACATACTCTGCTATCTCCCTTTTCATACCGTACCACTAGAATCTTTTCTTCAGGTCTTGGTACATCTTCTCGCTACCAGGGTGTATATAATATGTTGTCTCATGAGCTTCCTTGAGAATCAGTTCCCGGATCGATTTGATGTCGGGAATGCACAACCTATCCTTAAACCATACCACTCCTTCAGCATCTTCACAGAAATTTGGACCTTTCGCATCCATGATCAGCTACCGGATCTCGTTGATCTTCTCATCGTCTTTCTGACCTTTTCTGATATCTTGCTTCAGAGTGGGTTCTAGCTCGACTGTCACTCCTTGAGTGTTGTTCAGAAATCTGAAACTCAGCCTGTCGAATTCCTTTGCTAGCTCATACAGCATCGGGTGAGCGGCCAACATATTGACTTGACTCTTTCTGCTCAAAGCATCTACGACCACATTTGTTTTGCCTGGATGATAATGTATTTCCAGCTCATAATCTTTGATCAACTGTAGCCATCTTCGTTGTCTCATGTTTAGCTCGAACTGAGTAAATATGTACTTGAGCCTCTTGTGGTCCGTGTAGATATCACACTTCTGCCCATATAAATAGTGTCTCCAGGTCTTCAGTGCATGAACCACTGCTGCTAGCTCAAGATCATGAGTGGGGTAATTCTTCTCATGAACCTTCAACTTTTGGGATGAGTATACCACTACTTTCCCTTCCTGCATTAACACACATCCCAGTCCGGTGTATGAAGCATCACAATATACTGAGAACGACTTGTGAACATCTGGCAGAACTGAAAGGGAATTAGGCTTACACCTATTTCCTAATTGATTTTGGTGGTTGAATTGCCCAACACAAACAATTGGACTAACTAGTTTGCTCTAGTCTATAAGTTCTACAGGTACCAAAGGTTCACACTAAGCCAATAAAAAGACCAAGAAAAGGGTTCAAAAAAGAGAGCAAGGGACTACCGAAGTGTGCCCTGGTCTGGCGCACCGGACTGTCCGGTGTGCCACCGGACAGTGTCCAGTGCACCAGGGGACTCCAAGCTGAATTCAACACCTTCGGGAATTCTCAGAGGCGCTCCGCTATAATTCACCGGACTGTCCGGTGTACCACCGGACAGTGTCCGGTGCCCCAGGGGAGAGCGGCTCTGAACTCGCCAGCTTCGGATTTCCGCTTGGCTAAAATTCACCGGACATGTCCGGTGAGCCAGCGGAGCAACGGCTACTTCGCGCGCAACGGTCGACTGCAACGCATTAAATGCGCGCCTGCGCGCGCAGAGGACAGAGCACGCGCGGGTGGCACACCGGACAGTCTACAGGACTTGTCCGGTGCGCCACCGGACAGCCAGGCGGGCCCACAAGACAGAGCTCCAACGGTCGGAACCCAACGGCCAGGTGACGTGGCTGGCGCACCGGACAGTGTCCGGTGGCGCACCGGACTGTCCGGTGCGCCCGTCGACAGCAGCCTTCACCAAACGGCTAGTTTGGTGGTTGGGGCTATAAATACCCCCAACCACCCCACATTCAAGTCATCCAAGTTTTCCACCTTCCAACTACTTACAAGAGCTCTAGCATTCAATTCTAGACACACCCAAGTGATCAAATCCTCTCCCAATTCCACACAAAGCTTTAGTGATAAGTGAGAGAGATTTGTTGTGTTCTTTTGAGCTCTTGCGCTTGGATTGCTTTCTTTCTCATTCTTTCTTGAGATCAAACTCACTTGTAATTGAGCCAAGAGACACCAATCATGTGGTGGTCCTTGTGGGAACTTTGTGTTCCAATTGATTGAGAAGAAAAGCTCACTCGGTCCGAGGGACCGTTTGAGAGAGGGAAAGGGTTGAAAGAGACTCGGTCTTTGTGACCACCTCAACGGGGAGTAGGTTTGCAAGAACCGAACCTCGGTAAAACAAATCCGCGTGTCACACTCTTTATTCGCTTGCGATTTATTTTGCACCCTCTCTCTCGGACTCAATTATATTTCTAACGCTAACCCGGCTTGTAGTTGTGATTAAGTTTGTAAATTTCAGATTCGCCCTATTCACCCCTCCTCTAGGCGACTTTCAATTGGTATCAGAGCCCGGTGCTTCATTAGAGCCTAACCGCTCGAAGTGATGTCGGGAGATCACGCCAAGAAGGAGATGGAGACCGGCGACAAGCCCACTACAAGCCACGGGAAGGCTTCATCGGAAGAGTCCCGAAACAAGGGGAAGGGGAAGGAGAAGAAATGCTCTTCCCACAAGTCACATCGGAGTGGCGACAAGAAAAAGAAGATGAGGAAGGTGGTCAAGTACGAGACCGATACTTCATCACCTTCCACCTCCGGCTCCGACGCGCCATCCGTCAGTTCTAAGCGTCATGGGCGCAAGAAGTTTAGTAAGATCCCCTTACGCTATCCTCGCATTCCTAAACATACACCTTTACTTTCCGTCCTATTAGGCAAACCACCAACGTTTGATGGTGAAGATTATGCTAGGTGGAGTGATTTGATGCGATTTCATCTAACCTCACTCCACAAAAGTATATGGGATGTTGTTGAGTTTGGTGTACAGGTACCATCCGTAGGGGATGAAGATTATGATGAGGACGAAGTGGCCCAAATCCAACACTTCAACTCCCAAGCCTCAACTATACTCCTCGCCTCTCTAAGTCGAGAGGAGTATAATAAGGTGCAAGGGTTGAAAGGTGCCAAGGAGATTTGGGACACGCTAAAGACCGCACACGAAGGAGACGAGGTGACCAAAATCACCAAGCGGGAAACGATCGAGGGGGAGCTCGGTCGCTTCCGACTTCGCCAAGGGGAGGAGCCACAAGACATGTACAACCGGCTAAAAACCTTAGTGAACCAAGTGCGCAACCTCGGGAGTAAGAAATGGGATGACCACGAAATGGTTAAGGTTATTCTTAGATCACTTGTTTTTCTTAACCCTACTCAAGTTCAATTAATTTGTGGCAATCCTAGATATACACTAATGACCCCCGAGGAAGTAATCGGGAATTTTGTGAGCTTTGAATTGATGATCAAAGGCTCAAAGAAGATCAACGAGCTTGACAGCCCCTCCACGTCCGAAGCACAACCGGTCGCATTCAAAGGCGACGGAAGAGAAGAAGGCGGAATCTACTCCAAGTCGAACACCCATCGATGCCTCCAAGCTCGACAACGAGGAGATGGTGCTCATCATCAAGAGCTTCCGTCAAATCCTCAATCAAAGGAGGGGGAAGGATTATAAGCCCCGCTCCAAGAAAGTTTGCTACAAATGTGGTAAGCCTGGTCATTTTATTGCAAAATGTCCTATTTCTAGTGACAGTGACAGGGGCGACGACAAGAAGGGGAGAAGAAAGGAGAAGAAGAAGTACTACAAGAAGAAGGGCGGCGATGCCCATGTTTGCCGGGAATGGGACTCCAACGAGAGCTCCACCGACTCCTCCGACGAGGACGCCGCAAACATCGCCGTCACCAAGGGACTTCTCTTCCCCAACGTCGGCCACAAGTGCCTCATGGCAAAGGACGGCAAAAGGAAGAAGGTAAAATCAAGATCCTCCACCAAATATGAAACCTCTAGCGATGAGGATAATGCTAGTAATGAGGAGGATAGCTTGCGCATTCTTTTTGCCAACCTAAACATGCAACAAAAGGAATAATTAAATGAATTGATTAGTGATATTCATGAGAAGGATGATCTCTTGGACACCCAAGAGGACTTCCTTATTAAAGAAAACAAAAAGCGTGTTAAGGTTAAAAATGCTTATGCTCTAGAAGTAGAAAAATGTGAAAACTATCTAGTGAGCTAAGCACTTGCCATGAGACTATTGACAACCTTAGAAATGAAAATGCAAAATTAATTGCTAAAGTTGATTTAAATGCTTGTGATGTTTTAATTCCCAATCTTAGAAATAATAATGATGATTTGCTTGCTAGGATTGAAGAATTAAACATTTCTCTTGCTAGCCTTAGAAATGAAAATGAAAAATTGCTTGCTAAGGCTAAAGAACTAGATGTTTGCAATGTTACAATTTCCGATCTTAGAGATAAAAATGATATATTGCGTGCTAAGATTGTTGAACTTAATTCTTGCAAACCTTCTACATCTACCACTGAGCATGTCACTATTTGCACTAGATGTAGAGATGTTGATGTTAATGCAATACATGATCACCTTTCCATGATTAAACAACAAAATGATCATATAGCTAAATTAGATGCTAAAATTGCCGAGCATGAACTAGAAAATGAAAAATTTAAGTTTGCTCGTAGTATGCTCTATAATGGGAGACGCCCTGCATTAAGGATGGCATTGGCTTCCAACAGGGAGGCAATGTCAAACTTAATGCCCCTCCTAAGAAATTGTCCAACTTTGTTAAGGGCAAGGCTCCCATGCCTCAGGATAACGAGGGTTACATTTTATACCCGGCCGGTTATCCCGAGAGCAAAATTAGGAGAATTCATTCTAGAAAGTCTCACTCTGGCCCTAACCATGCTTTTATGTATAAGGGTGAGGCATCTAGTTCTAGGCAACCAACCCGTGCTAAGTTGCCTAAGAAGAAAACTCCTAGTGCATCAAATGAACATAGCATTTCATTTAAAACTTTTGATGCATCTTATGTGTTAACTAACAAATCCGGCAAGGTAGTTGCCAAATATGTTGGGGGCAAGCACAAGGGGTCAAAGACTTGTGTTTGGGTACCCAAAGTTCTTGTGTCTAATGCCAAAGGACCCAAAACCATTTGGGTACCTAAAGTCAAGAACTAAACTTGTTTTGTAGGTTTATGCATCCGGGGGCTCAAGTTGGATCATCGACAGCGGGTGCACAAACCATATGACAGGGGAGAAGAAAATGTTCTCCTCCTACGAGAAAAACCAAGATCCTCAACGAGCTATCACATTCGGGGATGGAAACTAAGGTTTGGTCAAAGGTCTGGGTATAATTGCTATTTCACCTGACCATTCTATTTCCAATGTTTTTCTCGTAGATTCTTTAGACTACAATTTGCTTTCCGTTTCGCAATTATGTCAAATGGGCTACAACTGTCTTTTTACTGATGTAGGTGTCACTGTCTTTAGAAGAAGTGATGATTCAATAGCATTTAAAGGAGTGTTAGAGGGTCAGCTATACTTGGTAGATTTTGATAGAGTTGAACTCGACACTTGCTTAATTGCTAAGACTAACATGGGTTGGCTATGGCACCGCCGACTAGCCCATGTTGGAATGAAGAATCTTCATAAGCTTCTAAAGGGAGAGCACATTTTAGGATTAACAAATGTTCATTTTGAGAAAGACAGGATTTGTAGCGCATGCCAAGCAGGAAAGCAAGTTGGTGCTCATCATCCACACAAGAACATCATGACGACTGACAGGCCGCTGGAGCTCCTACACATGGACCTATTCGGCCCGATAGCTTACATAAGCATCGGCGGGAGTAAGTATTGTCTAGTTATTGTGGATGACTATTCTCGCTTCACTTGGGTATTCTTTATGCAGGAAAAATCTCATACCCAAGATACTTTAAAGGAATTCTTGAGACGAGCTCAAAACGAGTTCGGCTTAAGGATAAAGAAAATTAGAAGCGACAACAGGACGGAGTTCAAGAACTCTCAAATTGAAGGCTTCCTTGAGGAGGAGGGCATCAAGCATGAGTTCTCTTCTCCCTACACGCCACAACAAAATGGTGTAGTGGAGAGGAAGAATAGAACTCTATTGGACATGGCAAGAACCATGCTTGATGAGTACAAGACTTCGGATCGGTTTTGGGCCGAGGCGGTCAACACCGCCTGCTATGCCATCAACCGGTTGTATCTACACCGAATCCTCAAGAAGACATCATATGAGCTCCTAACCGGTAAAAAGCCCAATATTTCATATTTTAGAGTCTTTGGTAGCAAATGCTTTATACTTGTTAAAAGAGGTAGAAAATCTAAATTTGCTCCTAAGACTGTAGAAGGCTTTTTACTAGGATATGATTCAAACATAAGGTCATATAGAGTCTTTAACAAGTCCTCTGGACAAGTTGAAGTTTCTTGTGACGTTGTGTTTGATGAGACTAACGGCTCTCAAGTAGAGCAAGTTGATCTTGATGAGATAGGTGATGAAGAGGCTCTGTGCATCGCGCTAAGGAATATGTCCTTTGGGGATGTGTGTCCTAAGGAATCCGAAGAGCCTCCAAATGCACAAGATCAACCATCCTCCTCCACGCAAGCATCTCCACCAACTCAAAATGAGGATGAGGCTCAAGTTGATGAAGGAGAAGTTCAAGAAAATGAGCCACCTCAAGATGACGGCAATGATCAAGGGGGAGAGGCAAATGATCAAGACAAGGAGGATGAAGAACCAAGACCTCCACACCCAAGAGTCCACCAAGCAATCCAACAAGATCACCCCATCGAAACCATCCTTGGAGACATTCATAAGGGGGTAACCACTAGATCTTGGGTTGCACATTTTTGTGAGCATTACTCTTTTGTTTCCTCTATTGAGCCACATAGGGTAGAGGAAGCACTACAAGATTCGGATTGGATGGTGGCGATGCAAGAGGAGCTCAACAACTTCACTAGGAACGAGGTATGGCATTTGGTTCCACGTCCTAATCAAAATTTTGTAGGAACCAAGTGGGTTTTCCGCAACAAGCAAGACGAGCATGGTGTGGTGACAAGGAACAAATCCCGACTTGTGGCCAAGGGATATTCACAAGTCGAAGGTTTGGATTTTGGTGAAACCTATGCACCCGTAGCTAGGCTTGAGTCAATTCGTATATTATTAGCCTATGCTACTTACCATGGCTTCAAGCTTTATCAAATGGACGTGAAAAGTGCCTTCCTCAACGGACCAATCAAGGAAGAGGTCTATGTTGAGCAACCTCCCGGCTTTGAAGATAGTGAGTACCCTAACCATGTTTACAAACTCTCTAAGGCGCTTTATGGGCTTAAGCAAGCCCCAAGAGCATGGTATGAATGCCTTAGAGATTTCCTTATCACTAATGGATTCAAAGTCGGAAAAGTCGATCCTACTCTATTTACTAAAACTCTTGACAATGATTTTTGTTTGTATGCCAAATTTATGTTGATGACATTATATTTGGGTCTACTAACGAATCTACTTGTGAGGAATTTAGTAGGATCATGACACAAAAATTCGAGATGTCAATGATGGGGGAGTTGAAGTACTTCTTGTGATTTTAAGTGAAGCAACTCCAAGAGGGCACCTTCCTAAGCCAAACAAAGTATACTCAAGATATTCTAAGCAAGTTTGGGATGAAGGATGCCAAACCCATCAAGACACCCATGGGAACCAATGGGCATCTCGACCTCGACACTGAAGGTAAATCCGTAGATCAAAAGGTATACCGGTCGATGATAGGCTCTTTACTCTATTTATGTGTATCTCGACCGGATATTATGCTTTCCGTATGCATGTGTGCAAGATTCCTAGCCGACCCGAAGGAAGCTCACCTTACGGCCGTAAAACGAATCTTGAGATATTTAGTTTATACTCCTAAGTTTGGGCTTTGGTATCCTAGGGGATCCACATTTGATTTGATTGGTTATTCAGATGCCGATTGGGCGGGGTGTAAAATTAATAGAAAGAGCACATCGGGGACTTACCAGTTCTTGGGAAGATCTTTGGTGTCTTGGGCTTCAAAGAAGCAAAATTCCATAGCTCTTTCTACCGCCGAAGCCGAGTATATTGCCGCAGGACATTGTTGCGCGCAACTACTTTGGATGAGGCAAACCCTTAGGGACTACGGTTACAAATTAACCAAAGTTCCTCTTCTATGTGATAATGAGAGTGCAATCCGCATAGCGGATAATCCGGTTGAGCATAGCCGCACTAAACACATAGCCATTCGATATCATTTTCTAAGGGATCACCAACGAAAGGAAGATATCGAGATTGCATATATTAACACTAAAGATCAATTAGCCGATATCTTTACCAAGCCACTAGATGAACAAACTTTTAACAAACTTAGGCATGAGCTAAATATCCTTGATTCTAGGAATTTCTTTTGATGTCTTGCATGCATAGCTTATAAATATACCTTTGATCATGTCTCTTTTATATGTCATGACTAATGTGTTTTCAAGTATATTTCAAACCAAGTCATAGGTATATTGAAAGGGAATTGGAGTCTTCGGCGAAGACAAAGGCTTCCACTCCATAACTCTTCCTTCGCCGTCGCTCCGAGCAACTCTCTGTCTTTGGTATAATCTTCACTCATGGTTTATTTGCCAAAGGGGAGAAAGTAGTTTTACTAAGGGCTTATATCTTACTCAAGTAACCATTTTTGGCGATTCATGCCAAAGGGGGAGAAAGTATTAGCCCAAAGCAAAAGGACCGCACCACCACCTAATTTTAAAACTAATGATTTTCAAATTGATATCTTATTGTGTTCAAAAGGGGGAGAAAGTAGTATTTTCAAATTTGATGTCTCAAAACCCTCTTGAACACTAAGAGGAGGATTTCATTGAGGGGGAGTTTTGTTTAGTCAAAAGAAACGCATTTAAAACAGGGGGAGAAAATTTCAAATCTTGAAAATGCTTCTCAAAATCATATTCATTTACCTTTGACTATATTGCAAAAGAACTTTGAAAAGGATTTACAAAAAGAATTTGCAAAAACAAAACAAGTGGTGCAAGCGTGGTCCAAAATGTTAAAAAGAAAGAAACAATCCATGCATATCTTATGAGTATTTATATTGGCTCAATTCTAAGTAACCTTTGCACTTACAATTATGCAAACTAGTTCAATTATGCACTTCTATATTTGCTTTGGTTTGTGTTGGCATCAATCACCAAAAAGGGGGAGATTGAAAGGGAATTAGGCTTACACCTATTTCCTAATTGATTTTGGTGGTTGAATTGCCCAACACAAACAATTGGACTAACTAGTTTGCTCTAGTCTATAAGTTCTACAGGTACCAAAGGTTCACACTAAGCCAATAAAAAGACCAAGAAAAGGGTTCAACAAAGAGAGCAAGGGACTACCGAAGTGTGCCCTGGTCTGGTGCACCGGACTGTCCGGTGTGCCACCGGACAGTGTCCGGTGCACTAGGGGACTCCAAGCTGAATTCAACACCTTCGGGAATTCTCAGAGGCGCTCCGCTATAATTCACCGGACAGTGTGAGAGCACCTAGAGGGGGGGTGAATAGGTGATCCTGTGAAACTTAAACTTATAGCCACAAAAACTTGTTTGAACGTTAGCACAATAATTGCCAAGTGGCTAAAGAGAAGGTCTTGCACAATACGATAATCACAAAGAATTCAACACAGAGAAGACACAGTGATTTATCCCGTGGTTCGGCCAAGTACAAAACTTGCCTACTCCACGTTGTGGCGTCCCAACGGACGAGAGTTGCACTCAACTCCTCTCAAGTGATCCAATGATCAACTTGAATACCACAGTGTTATGCTTTTATTTTCTTATCCCGTTCGCGAGGAATCTCCACAACTTGGAGCCTCTCGCCCTTACACTTTTGATGTTCACAAAGAATCACGGAGTAAGGAAGGGAAGCAACACACACAAATCCACAGCAAAATGCGCACACACACGGCCACGAATCGAGCTCAAAAGACTATCTCAAAGTTCTCACTAGAATGGAGCTCGAATCACTGAGAATGACAAACGAATGCGCAAAGACTGAGTGTGGATGATCAAGAATGCTCTAAGGTTGCTTGGCATCCTCCTCCATGCGCCTAGGGGTCCCTTTTATAGCCCCAAGGCAGCTAGGAGCCGTTGAGAGCAAATCTGGAAGGCCATTCTTGCCTTCTGTCATCGGGGGCACCGGACAGTCCGGTGCACACCGGACACTGTCCGGTGCCCGATTTCCTTCCTTAAATAGCGAAGCCGACCGTTGGCAGACTTGGAGCCGTTGGCGCACCGGACATGTCCGGTGCACACCGGACAGTCCGGTGCCCCCTTCTAGCCGTTGGCTTGGCCACGTGTCGCGCGCAGATTCCGCGGCCGACCGTTGGCCCGGCCGACCGTTGGCTCACCGGACAGTCCGGTGCACACCGGACAGTCCGGTGAATTTTAGCCGTACGTCGTCGGCGAATTCTCGAGAGCGGCCACTTCGCTCGAGGCAGCCTGGCGCACCGGACACTGTCCGGTGCACCACCGGACAGTCCGGTGCCCCAGACCGAAACAGCCTTTTGGCTGTACACAGCCAACTCTTCTCTTTTCTTCTTTTTTCTGTTTCTAATACTTAGACAAGTATATTAGTACACAAAACCAATGTACTAAGGCTTAGAAACATACCTTTACTCTTGATTTGCACTTTGTTCATCCATGGGCATAGATTCACATTTAAGCACTTGTGTTGGCACTCAATCACCAAAATACTTAGAAATGGCCCAAGGGCACATTTCCCTTTCAATCTCCCCCTTTTTGGTGATTTATGCCAACACAACATAAAGCAACTAGAACAAGTGCAATATCACTTCAAATAAAAACTCAAATTTATTTTGATTCAATTTGGCATATATGGATCATCCTTTGCCACCACTTGGTTTGTTTTTGCAAATCAACCTCAAAATCCTATCTCTAAGTCAAATCCACTTGTAGAGACATAAAGAGAGGTTTTCCAAAGAAAATTGATTCCAAAAACTCCCCCTTTCTCCCATAATCAACACTTCTCCCCACAAGAGGCCAACTTTTGACAAAAGAGACAATGCAAGAGTTTTGACAAACCAAAAGCTCTATCCTACTGTTTTCAAAGTTTCTCAAGTGGTAGCTGATCCATTTATCGCTTTGGCCTTTATTTTCTCCCCCTTTGGCATCAAGCACCAAAACGGGATCAATCTTGGCCCTTTAACCTCATTGCCTCACCAATTTCTTCAATTAAGAGCAAAATTGGCAATAAGAGTTTAAAGATGAACTTGGAAAAGTTACTCTTTTCATCGGAGTGCAGTGGAAGTCTTGCATGGTCCAAGTCCACCTTTTCCCTTTCAATCCTTCTTTGAGACTAAAGCATCAAACTCAAGCACAGGATTAGTCTCAAAGGGTCAAGTTGTAACACATCTCCCCCTAAACATGTGCATCACTTTGCAACGGACTTGTGAGGTCCAGGGAGTGTTTGTACACCTTGAGCACCACAGCAAGCAACAAAATGCATAAGGAAAATGATCAAAGGCATAAACACAAGTATGCTATAAATCAATCCAAGTTCCGCGAATCTAAGACATTTAGCTCACTACGCAACCTGCAAAAGGTCTTCTCATCTAGAGGCTTGGTAAAGATATCGGCTAGCTGGTTCTCGGTGCTAACATGAAACACTTCGATATCTCCCTTTTGCTGGTGGTCTCTCAAAAAGTGATGCCGGATGTCTATGTGCTTTGTGCGGCTGTGCTCAACAGGATTTTCCGCCATGCGGATAGCACTCTCATTATCACATAGGAGTGGGACTTTGCTCAGATTGTAGCCAAAGTCCCGGAGGGTTTGCCTCATCCAAAGCAGTTGCGCGCAACACTGTCCTGCGGCAACATACTCGGCCTCAGCGGTGGATAGGGCAACGGAGGTTTGTTTCTTAGAGTTCCATGACACCAGGGACCTTCCTAAGAATTGGCACGTCCCCGATGTACTCTTCCTATCGACCTTACATCCAGCATAGTCGGAGTCTGAGTATCCAACCAAGTCAAAGGTAGACCCCTTTGGATACCAGAGCCCGAAGCAAGGCGTAGCAACCAAATATCTAAGAATTCGCTTCACCGCCACTAAGTGACACTCCTTAGGATCGGATTGAAATCTAGCACACATGCATACGCTAAGCATAATATCCGGTCTACTAGCACATAAATAAAGTAAAGACCCTATCATTGACTGGTATGCTTTTTGATCAACGGACTTACCTCCTTTGTTGAGGTCGGTGTGTCCGTCGGTCCCCATCGGAGTCTTTGCGGGCTTGGCGTCCTTCATCCCAAACCGCTTCAGCAAGTCTTGCGTGTACTTGGTTTGGGAGATGAAGGTGCCGTCCTTGAGTTGCTTCACTTGAAACCCAAGGAAGTAGTTCAACTCGCCCATCATCGACATCTCGAATTTCTGCGTCATCACCCTGTTAAACTCTTCACAAGACTTTTGATTAGTAGAACCAAATATTATGTCATCGACATAAATTTGGCACACAAACAAATCACCATCACATGTCTTAGTAAAAAGAGTTGGATCGACTTTCCTAACCTTGAAAGCATTAACAATTAGAAAGTCTCTAAGGCATTCATACCATGCTCTTGGGGCTTGCTTAAGTCCATAGAGCGCCTTAGAGAGCTTACACACGTGGTCGGGGTATCGTTCATCCTCGAAGCCAGGGGGTTGCTCCACGTACACCTCCTCCTTGATTGGCCCGTTGAGGAAAGCGCTCTTCACATCCATTTGGAACAACCTGAAAGAATGATGAGCGGCATATGCTAGCAAGATACGAATTGATTCTAGCCTAGCCACAGGAGCAAACGTCTCCTCAAAGTCCAAACCTGCGACTTGGGCATAACCTTTTGCCACAAGTCGAGCCTTGTTCCTCGTCACCACCCCGTGCTCGTCCTGTTTGTTGCGGAATACCCACTTGGTTCCCACAACATTTTGCTTGGGACGAGGCACCAGTGTCCAAACTTCATTTCGCTTGAAGTTGTTGAGTTCCTCCTGCATGGCTAACACCCAGTCCGGATCTAGCAAGGCCTCTTCTACCCTGAAAGGCTCAATAGAAGAGACAAAGGAGTAATGCTCACAAAAATTAACTAATCGAGATCGAGTAGTTACTCCCTTGCTAATATCACCCAGAATTTGGTCGACGGGATGATCCCTTTGAATCATCGCTCGAACTTGGGTTGGAGGTGCCGGTTGTGCTTCTTCCTCCATCACATGATCATCTTGTGCTCCCCCTTGATCACACTCCTCTTGATGAACCTGTTCATCGTTTTGAGTTGGGGGATGCATCATTGTTGAGGAAGAAGGTTGATCTTGCTCCAATTGTTCCTGTGGTCGCACATCATCAATCGCCATGGTGCGCATAGCGGCCGTTGGAACGTCTTCTTCATCTACATCATCAAGATCAACAGCTTGCTCTCTTGGAGAGCCATTAGTCTCATCAAATACAACGTCGCTAGAGACTTCAACTAAACCCGATGATTTGTTGAAGACTCTATACGCCTTTGTATTTGAGTCATAACCTAACAAAAACCCTTCTACAGCTTTGGGAGCAAACTTAGAATTTCTACCCTTCTTTACTAAAATGTAGCACTTGCTCCCAAATACACGAAAGTAAGATACATTGGGTTTGTTACCGGTTAGTAGCTCATACGAAGTCTTCTTGAGGAGGCGATGAAGGTAGACCCTGTTGATGGCGTGGCAAGCCGTGTTCACGGCTTTCGACCAGAAACACTCGGGGGGTCTTGAATTCTCCAAGCATCGTCCTCGCCATATCGATTAGCGTCCTGTTCTTCCTCTCTACCACACCATTTTGCTGTGGTGTGTAGGGAGCGGAGAACTCGTGCTTGATCCCTTCCTCCTCAAGGAACTCCTCCACTTGAAGATTCTTGAACTCGGACCCGTTGTCGCTCCTTATCTTCTTCACCTTGAGCTCAAACTCATTTTGAGCTCTCCTGAGGAAGCGCTTGAGGGTCCCTTGGGTTTCAGATTTATCCTGCAAAAAGAACACCCAAGTGAAGCGGGAAAAGTCATCAACAATAACTAAACCATACTTACTTCCTCCTATGCTTAGATAGGCGACGGGTCCGAAGAGGTCCATATGTAGTAGCTCCAGGGGTCTTGAAGTGGTCATCACATTCTTGTTGTGATGCGCTCCACCCACTTGTTTACCTGCTTGACAAGCTGCACAAGGTCTATCTTTTTCGAATTGCACGTTAGTCAAACCTATCACGTGTTCTCCCTTTAGAAGTTTGTGAAGGTTCTTCATCCCCACATGTGCTAAGCGGCGATGCCACAGCCAGCCCATGCTAGTCTTAGCAATTAAGCATGCATCTAGACCAGCCTCCTCTTTTGCAAAGTCAACTAAGTAAAGTTTGCCGTCTAATACACCCTTAAAAGCTAGTGAACCATCACATCTTCTAAAGACAGACACATCTACATTTGTAAACAAACAGTTATATCCCATATTGCATAGTTGACTAACAGATAGCAAATTATATCCAAGAGACTCTACTAAAAACACCTTAGAGATAGAGTGCTCATTTGAGATTGCAATTTTACCTAACCCTTTTACCTTGCCTTGATTCCCATCACCGAATATTATTGAATCTTGGGAATCCTTATTCTTGACGTAGGAGGTGAACATCTTCTTCTCCCCCGTCATATGGTTTGTGCATCCGCTGTCAATAATCCAGCTTGAACCCCCGGATGCATAAACCTGCAAGGCAAATTTAGGCTTGGGTCTTAGGTACCCAACTCATGTTGGGTCCTACAAGGTTAGTGCAAATATCTTTAGGGACCCAAATGCAAGTTTTGTCTCCCTTGCATTTTGCCCCTAACTTACTAGCAACTATTTTCCTATCCTTTCTACAAATAGCAAAGGAAGCATTTACAGCATGATAAATTGTAGAAGGTTCATTCATTACTTTCCTAGGAACATTAACAACATTTCTCCTAGGCATATTATGAACAACATTTCTCCTACCAACATTCCTATCATGCACATAGAAAGAACTAGAAGCAAACATGTCATGAGAATCATAAACATATGAATCAAAAACATTATAACTTCTATTTGCATTTCTAGTATGTCTCCTATCATGGTACATAAAGGCATGGTTCTTTTTAGCACTACTAGCCATAGGAGCCTTCCCTTTTTCCTTGGCGGAGATAGGAGCCTTTTGGCTTGTCAAGTCCTTGGCTTCCCTCTTGTAGCCAAGTCCATCCTTAATTGAGGGGTGTCTACCAATTGTGTAGGCATCCCTTGCAAATTTTAGCTTATCAAAATTACTCTTTCTAGTCTTAAGTTGAGCATTAAGACTAGCCAATTCATCATTAAGTTTGGAAATTGAAACTAGGTGTTCACTACAAGCATCAATGTCAAAATCTTTACACCTATTACAAGTTTCAACAATTTCTACATAAGATGTTGATTTACTAGCTATTTCTAACTTAGCATTTAAATCATCATTCAAACTCTTTGACTTAGCAATAGTTTCATGACAAGAAGATAGTTCACTAGAGAGCATTTCATTTCTCTTAATTTCTAGAGCAAGAGATTTCTGAGCTTCTACAAATTTATCATGTTCTTCATACAACAAATCCTCTTGCTTTTCTAAAAGTATATTCCTATCATTCAAGGCATCAATCAATTCATTAATTTTGTCTACCTTGGTTCTATCTAATCCCTTGAATAGGCATGAGTAATCTATCTCATCATCATCACTAGACTCATCCTCACTTGAAGAAGCATAAGTACTAGTATTATGAGTGCTTACTTTCTTCTCCCTTGCCATGAGGCAAGTGTGTCGCTCGTTGGGGAAGAGGGATGACTTGTTGAAGGCGGTGGCGGCGAGTCCTTCATTGTCGGATTCGGACGAAGAGCAGTCCGAATCCCACTCCTTGCCAAGATGAGCCTCGCCCTTTGCCTTCTTATAGTTCTTCTTTTTCTCCCTCTTGTTCCCTTGATCCTGATCACTATCATTGTCGGGACAGTTAGCAATAAAATGACCAAGCTTACCGCATTTGAAGCATGAGCGCTTCCCCTTGGCTTTGGTCTTGCTTGGTTGTCCCTTGCGACCTTTAAGCACCGTCTTGAATCTTTTGATGATGAGAGCCATCTCTTCATCATTAAGTCCGGCCGCCTCAATCTGTGCCACCTTGCTAGGTAGCGCCTCCTTGCTTCGTGTTGCCTTGAGAGCAAGGGGTTGCGGCTCGTTGATCGGACCATTCAAGGCGTCGTCCACGTACCTCGCCTCCTTGATCATCATTCGCCCGCTAACGAATTTCCCAAGAACTTCTTCGGGCGACATCTTGGTGTACCTGGGATTTTCACGAATATTGTTCACCAAATGAGGATCAAGAACGGTAAATGACCTTAGCATTAGGCGGACGACGTCGTGGTCCGTCCATCGCGTGCTCCCGTAGCTCCTTATTTTGTTGATAAGGGTCTTGAGCCGGTTGTATGTTTGGGTTGGCTCCTCGCCCCTTATCATCGCGAATCGTCCAAGCTCGCCCTCCACCAACTCTATTTTGGTGAGCAAGGTGACGTCGTTCCCCTCATGAGAGATCTTGAGGGTGTCCCAGATCTGCTTGGCATTGTCCAAGCCGCTCACCTTGTGATACTCGTCCCTGCACAAAGAGGCTAGCAACACAGTAGTAGCTTGTGCATTTTTATGAATCTGTTCATTAATAAACACAGGGCTATCCGAGCTATCAAATTTCATTCCACTTTCCACAATCTCCCAAATGCTTGGATGGAGAGAAAATAGGTGAGTACGCATTTTGTGGCTCCAAAATCCGTAGTCCTCTCCATCAAAGTGAGGGGGCTTGCCAAGTGGAATGGGGAGCAATTGAGCATTTGAGTTATGCGGGATGCGCGAATAATCGAAAGAAAAGTTTGAGTTAACCGTCTTTCGTCTATCGTAGTCGTCGTCGTCCTTTTGGGAGGAGGAAGATTCATCGCTGTCGTAGTAGACAATTTCCTTGATGCGCCTTGTCTTCTTCTTCCTCCCGTCTTTTCTTTTGTGGCCCGAGCCTGAGTCGGTGGGCTTGTCATCATTAGGCTCGTTGATGAAGGTCTCCTTCTCCTTGTCGTTGATCACCATCCCCTTGCCCTTAGGATGCATCTCTTCGGGCGGTTAGTCCCTTTCTTGAAGAGAACGACTCTGATACCAATTGAGAGCACCTAGAGGGGGGGTGAATAGGTGATCCTGTGAAACTTAAACTTATAGCCACAAAAACTTGTTTGAACGTTAGCACAATAATTGCCAAGTGGCTAAAGAGAAGGTCTTGCACAATACGATAATCACAAAGAATTCAACACAGAGAAGACACAGTGATTTATCCCGTGGTTCGGCCAAGTACAAAACTTGCCTACTCCACGTTGTGGCGTCCCAACGGACGAGAGTTGCACTCAACTCCTCTCAAGTGATCCAATGATCAACTTGAATACCACAGTGTTATGCTTTTATTTTCTTATCCCGTTCGCGAGGAATCTCCACAACTTGGAGCCTCTCGCCCTTACACTTTTGATGTTCACAAAGAATCACGGAGTAAGGAAGGGAAGCAACACACACAAATCCACAGCAAAATGCGCACACACACGGCCACGAATCGAGCTCAAAAGACTATCTCAAAGTTCTCACTAGAACGGAGCTCGAATCACTGAGAATGACAAACGAATGCGCAAAGACTGAGTGTGGATGATCAAGAATGCTCTAAGGTTGCTTGGCATCCTCCTCCATGCGCCTAGGGGTCCCTTTTATAGCCCCAAGGCAGCTAGGAGCCGTTGAGAGCAAATCTGGAAGGCCATTCTTGCCTTCTGTCATCGGGGGCACCGGACAGTCCGGTGCACACCGGACACTGTCCGGTGCCCGATTTCCTTCCTTAAATAGCGAAGCCGACCGTTGGCAGACTTGGAGCCGTTGGCGCACCGGACATGTCCGGTGCACACCGGACAGTCCGGTGCCCCCTTCTAGCCGTTGGCTTGGCCACGTGTCGCGCGCAGATTCCGCGGCCGACCGTTGGCTCACCGGACAGTCCGGTGCACACCGGACAGTCCGGTGAATTTTAGCCGTACGTCGTCGGCGAATTCTCGAGAGCGGCCACTTCGCTCGAGCCAGCCTGGCGCACCGGACACTGTCCGGTGCACCACCGGACACTGTCCGGTGCACCACCGGACAGTCCGGTGCCCCAGACCGAAACAGCCTTTTGGCTGTACACAGCCAACTCTTTTCTTTTCTTCTTTTTTCTGTTTCTGATACTTAGACAAGTATATTAGTACACAAAACCAATGTACTAAGGCTTAGAAACATACCTTTACTCTTGATTTGCACTTTGTTCATCCATGGGCATAGATTCACATTTAAGCACTTGTGTTGGCACTCAATCACCAAAATACTTAGAAATGGCCCAAGGGCACATTTCCCTTTCACAGTGTCCAGTGCGCCAGGGGAGAGCGGCTCTGAACTCGCCAGCTTCGGATTTCCGCTCGGCTAAAATTCACCGGACATGTCCGGTGCACACCGGACATGTCCGGTGAGCCAGCGGAGTAACGGCTACTTCACGCGCAACGGTCGACTGCAACGCATTAAATGCGCGCCTGCGCGCACAGAGGACAGAGCACGCGCGGGTGGCACACCGGACAGTCTACAGGACTTGTCCGGTGCGCCACCGGACAGCCAGGCGGGCCCACAAGACAGAGCTCCAACGGTCGGAACCCAACGGCCAGGTGACGTGGTTGGCGCACCGGACAGTATCCGGTGGCGCACCGGACTGTCCGGTGCGCCCGTCGACAGCAGCCTTCACCAAACGGCTAGTTTGGTGGTTGGGGCTATAAATACCCCCAACCACCCCACATTCAAGTCATCCAAGTTTTTCACCTTCCAACTACTTACAAGAGCTCTAGCATTCAATTCTAGACACACCCAAGTGATCAAATCATCTCCCAATTCCACACAAAGCTTTAGTGATAAGTGAGAGAGATTTGTTGTGTTCTTTTGAGCTCTTGCGCTTGGATTTCTTTCTTTCTCATTCTTTCTTGAGATCAAACTCACTTGTAATTGAGGCAAGAGACACCAATCGTGTGGTGGTCCTTGTGGGAACTTTGTGTTCCAATTGATTAAGAAGAAAAGCTCACTCGGTCCGAGGGACCGTTTGAGAGAGGGAAAGGGTTGAAAGAGACCCGGTCTTTGTGACCACCTCAACGGGGAGTAGGTTTGCAAGAACCGAACCTCGGTAAAACAAATCCACATGTCACACTCTTTATTCGCTTGCGATTTGTTTTGCACCCTCTCTCTCGGACTCGATTATATTTCTAACGCTAACCCGGCTTGTATTTGTGATTAAGTTTGTAAATTTCATATTCGCCCTATTCACCCCCCCTCTAGGCGACTTTTAAGAACCAATACAGGGGTTGTTGTCAACTTCTGCTTCAACATCTCAAAGGACTCTTGGCATGCTGGGGTCCACTTGAACTCAACCTTCTTTGCCAGCAGGGCTGTCATTGGCCTGGCAATCTGGTAGAAATCTTCAATGAAACGGTCGGGGTGGCGAGTCCTTGGCGCGGTGGCGCCGCTCGACCTCGCCAGAGACGAAGGGAACGACCACGGTAGGGCCCTAGGGGCTTGGGGAAGGGCGCAAGCGCGATCAGGGCAATCTGGAGAACACGAGCATGGGCACAATGCCAGAGCGGAAGCACCCGAGGGTGCAGAACGCGACGGGATGGTCCCACGGCGGCGCGAATCTACTTCGGCGAGCAATCGCGTGATGACCAAGGCAATAAATAGGAAAATAGGGGCGCGAGGAGATTGCTCACCTCGAGAGGAAACGTTGGAGTCCTGGGGCAAAGGCGGAGGCGCTGGGACACCTCGGGGCGACGGTGGCAGAGCTCCGGCTGCACAGGAAGAATTCCGGTGAGAGCAGAACGGGAGGACAAGAGGGATTGGGGGCGAACTGAGGGGCGTTCCAGGTGGCGGGTGATAGGGTGGAGCTTACCGGGGCAACAGACGCGGCATGGAGTCCCACGGCGAACGTAGAACGGGCGACGAACGTCGGTTAGCGGCAGTGGAACTGCCTAGGTGCGCGCAGGGCGAGAGAGAGCGAGAGTGCTCGGCTGAGGACGCAAATGAGCGGGGGAAGGGGCGAGTGGGGCGCGGGCTCCAAACCGGCTCCACAGAGCAGCTAGAGGGAGAGAGGGAGAGAAGGGGCACGCGGGCTTGGCCTGCTGGGCTGACTTGGGCTGAAAAGGGTTTTTCTTTTTCCAGGGAATTTCTAATTGCTTTTATTTTTATTTTCTCTAGGGTTTTCAATTCAAATTCAAGTCAAGTTTCAAATTCAAACCAAATGAAACATGTGCAACAATTCAAAGAATATTTGGAGCTCAGCATGATGCAACATTTCATGACTCATATTGTTTTGACAAAATAAAATAAATAACCCCTCACTAATTAAGCTAATTCTACCAAAAAGAAAAAAAAGAGAGAGAAACTAGAGAGAGAGAGAGAAGAGTAACACCTGAATTTGGTAGGTAATTAGAAAGAAATTTTATACCACAAATTGAGGGTGTTACATTAGTGGTCGTGCGTGCAGTGGGTTTTTGGCCCGGCCCGCGACCCGACCCCTGGCTCCCCCACACCCCCATGCGCTCCCCTCTCCTCTCTATCTCATTTTCATTTCCCGCGCAGCAACTTCCCTCTCCCTCTCTTCCACCTCTCTCCCTCCTCCTTGCCCTAGGTGTGATCCGGTGGACGGTTATCGCCGATTGTAGGATCCCAAGGTGAGCTCCCCCTCCCCTCTCCTCTCTCCCTCCCTCCCCTTCTCTCTCCCCGTGCACGTGGCGCCCCTGCCCCTCGGCGGTGCGACCCCCGCCCCTTCCCCTGCCCCTTCCCCTGCCTCACGGTACGGCCCCCATGGCGCGGCCCCGGAGCGCCCCCGCCGCGTGCAGCGCATTCGCGTTCGCATGTAGTCCTGTTATCGCGTGCAACCCTAGCGCGCGCGACATTTAAAATTTAGTTTGATTAGTTTTAAATTTAGTTTAATTTACGTGCTGCGTCGCACGCTTCGTCGCGCGACGATTTATTTTAAATTCAGATTTATTAGTGTGCTGCATCGCGCGCGACGAAGCGCGCGACAATTCATTTTAATTTCAGATTATTTAATGTGTTGCGTCGTGCGTTTAAGCGCGCGACGATTCGTTTAATTTTACTTTAGTCCAAGTGTTGCGTCGCGTGTTTCGTCATACGACAATGCTTTTAAATTTACCTTGAATTGTTTATAATAATTAAACGCGTAGCATAACTTTATTTGATGCATAGCGTGATTGTCAAATTAATATGGTTATGTTTAGACATGTACTTTAATCTATAACTGCTTAACGTAATCGCCTTTCGACCGTAGCCTCGACCGTTGTTTTCTCTTTCTCGCTTAGTCGTAGGTGCGAGCCCTGCGCCAAGCGTCTGCTTATTTGTTATATTCTACTGTGTGGTGTATTGTTCTTTTTATATTACATTTATGGAATGTATGTTTGAACTCGTATAGATAACGGTCAGTTGGCGGAGTCCGAATGAGTTGCAGGTGAAGACCCTGAGCAGCAACTGGTTGGTGAAGGCAAGTGTCCCTTGACCCATCTATGTCCTACTCATTTTATAATTTACTCTCCGCATTTACACAATTTATACCTAAGGATTGACTAGCTTTGTTTATCATGTCCTTGTTTACCTATGTGGGTTGGATTATTTTGGTTTATCTCTATGCTAGTGCTTCAGACTAATCAATGAACATGATGAGATTATTTATGATACGTTGTTTTCCCTCTTGATTATGATGATAATATTGTGACATTGAAGGGGACTCGAGCGGTTTCTGAGTGCCTCTCCATAAGGACTGGTTCGTTGGATGACCACCCGAGAAAACAGTGCAACCATGAGGGTGGTATGGAACGCCCTTAGCTGAATAATTAGAGGAACTGAGGTGTAGTTCGCTATGCCGTCGTGCCATCAATGGGGCTCGGTGTATGCGGCTCGCTCTGCCGAGGGTGGATTGCCCCTTGGGGAGGAGTGCGGTACATTTAGGAAACCTAACGGGCGGCTACAGCCTCAGGGAATCTTTGTAAAGGCTACATAGTGAAACTCTTCCTATTCACCTTGGTAGTGTTTAAGGGTTTGATCGGCCCGAGGCAAAAGGGAATCACGACTTATGGGTAAAGTGCGCAACCTCTCCAGAGTGTTATGTAACTGATATATCAATTGTGCTCGCAGTTTTGAGCAGCCTTGGGAGCTCCATTGATTAGAGACACATTGATCAGAGATGCTTTGTTTACAGATGATGATGAGGATAATGTTGGTTTCTACTGTGATTATGATTATTATTATTATTATGGTTTCAGGTATTCTTTCAGTTTGGAAAGGGTACTTTTGGGTTAACAACTTGGGTTAATGCTAAAACCTGGCTCTCCACTAGTAATAATAACCTGACCAACTAAAAGCAACTGCTTGACTTTAACCCCACATAAAACTAGTCCACTACAGCCAAACGGGATAATTGCTGAGTATGTTGATGTGTACTCACCCTTGCTTTACACACCAAACCCCCCAGGTTGTTCACGTTGCAACCATTGCATAGGAGAAGATGAAGTCGTGGAGGAGGACTTCCAGGAGTTCCAAGAGTATGATGAGTTCTAGGCGTGGGTTAGCATCAAACCCCCAGTCGGCTGCCTGTGAAGGACGTGTTTATCTACGTTTCATTTTCGCACTTTAATAATTGTTAATGACTATGTGGATGTCTCAGACATCATGATGTAATCAACTATTACCCTCTTTTATGTTATAATTCGAGCTCCGTGTGATGATGTCCGATCATGTAACTGTTGTGTACGTGAATTGTTGATCCTGGCACGTACATGGTTCGCATTCGGTTAGCCTTCTAAAACCAGGTGTGACATAAGTGGTATCAAAGGCTTGCTGACTGTAAGACCGCTAACCTAGAGTAGAATGGTCGTTCTAAGGACTATAGATCTCTATTCTCACCTTGACCTTGGTGTCCCTTCAAAAGTTGGTCATATCGACCAATTCTATATTTTATTATATATTATACCTTGCTGAAAATTTTGTTTTATTATATTTCCTAATTTTTTATGGTCTACTAGCTGGTCCTACTAGTTTTGTTCTCACTCCTATGCTATGTAGATGGCTCGTCTTAGACACACCGCACGGAAGTCAGTCAGTCCTTTCTTGCGTTCTCGTCTCGTGGAGCGTCCGCTTCGTCGTCCGGTGACTGGTCAGTCTAGCCATTTGGAGAGGTTGTACCACTGCTTACACGAGGAGCAGGAGCGATGGTGATAGGAGTTGGAGCAGCAGGGCTCTTCTTCCTCACCTCAGCAGGAGGTAGAGTCTGTGAGGCGCTGCTCTCCTATGCCCCCGCTGGAGGCGCCCCCTGCACCACCACTGGGCGACTCGGCCGCTGGAGTAGCTATTGGAGGAGAGCCCGACGATGGAGGTGACGACAACAGCTCAAGCCACATCATCGACCTCTCGGAGGAGCAGGAGCCGGAGGGATGGGTCTCTCGAACCTTCGCTCGTGACGCCACTCGCGGGTGTCAGTTCCATGATGCGCTCGACACCTTGCTACGCCAGGCACTCGACCGGCGCGCTTGGTCCATCGAGTATTGTTGTGTTGTCTTCCAGCACAGTCATGGGGCTTACCCGGACCGCTGGGAGGCGACATGTTTGGTTCGCCATCCGGAGGATAGTCTCTAGGGTGCGGAGGTCTGGTCGGAGCATTATTCTATCTCTAATCGGGACTCAGCTTAGGTGGCCATACAAGATGTCGCACGGCGTGCTCTTTCGCACTACTGCTCAGTGTTCGGTGGGGTGGTCGATGGCCTTGACCTGTGGTATTACCCCCGTCGTCCACCTGGCAGCATAGGAGGCGTGATTGTCTCACATGTTGGTGAGTACAATCCTAGGTTGAGCAGCACAGTCAACCTAGCCGCCGTGCTAAACACGGAGCTGGACCACGCTTTAGACGAGCTGAGTAGGGCTCGTGCTGAGATCGTCTAGTTGCGGGCTGAGCGCGCGGAGCGTCGTCACCTGGAGGATGGCTTCCCCGCCCCTGTTGGGACTCAGCATCCGTACCGCTCACCTCAGCGTGGATACCATGTCTATGGCAACCCTGACTGCAGGACCAGGATAAATTTAGAACCATAGATCGTCAGCATTGGATCCTATAATTAATGTTTAAAATAGAAGTCTTAGCCTTAGTCTTACTCTCAGTTAGTCTTAGTTAGATAGTGTAGTTTGCTTATCCTGTGTTGTTATGCTTGTCATGATGAACTATGATGGATTTGGATCTTTGTAATGATTGTCGCCATAGTGTGGGTACCCCCTACACTTTGGTTTACCTGTTAATGTTAATAAAATTAGTTATCTAGTTGGGAAGCCTGTTATTCTACTTTCCTCTTTATCTGAGAAGTTGTGTTTGCCTTTGTTGGGAGTCAATGAAGATGCTTATCTGTTCAGTATTGTGGAAGAATTCTATACTCTTTTCTTATGCTGCAAGATCAGTTCTGATGTGTGATTATACTCCGTAGATGTTAGACAACTGACGCAGAGGAGGAAGGCATGCTCAGCAGGAGCAGCAAGCACCGCAAGATGAGGAACCTCAGCAGCAGTTGCCACCATCGCCCCCGATGACAATAGAGCAGATGTTTCTAATGCAGACTCAGCCAGTCCAAGCTAACGGTCAGACTCTGGTCGCCATGCAACAGCAACAGTCCCCACCTCAACCTCAGATGCAAGTGCAGAGGCCTCAGATGCCCAGAGACAAGCGTGCTGAATTCATGAGAGGTCATCCCCCAGTGTTCGCTCACTCTGCTGACCCCATCGATGCTGAAGATTGGCTGCGTACCGTGGAGCGGGAGTTGCACACCACTCAATGTGATGATAGAGAGAAGGTTCTGTATGGTCCCTATCTGTTGAGGGGAGCAACTCAGTCTTGATGGGAGTCCTACCTCGCCACCCATGCCAACCCCGACACCATCACCTGGGAGGAATTCAGAGATAATTTCCGTCAGTATCATGTTCCAGCAGGTCTAATGACAGTGAAGAAAGAGGAATTTATGGTGCTCAAGCAAAGACCCATGTTAGTTAGTGAGTACCGAGATAGGTTTCTGTAGTTGTCCTGCTATGCTCCTAAAGATGTCAACACAGATGCCAAGAGGCAGTATCGTTTCTTGAGAGGCTTAGTTGATCCCCTGCACTATCAGCTGATGAACCATACCTTCCCCACATTTCACTACCTGATCGACAGGGCAATCATGGCAGAGAAGAAGCATAAGGAGATGGAGGATCGCAAGCGCAAGATTGGTGGACCTCAGCTTGGGAGCAGCAATCACCCTCGTTTCTCAAGCAACCCACCTCAGCAGTTCAAGTAGAATCAGCACCCGCCTCAGCAGCAGTTTTAGAGGCAGTACCCTTAGCATCAGCCGCAGAATCGCTAGAACAGTCAGACAGGAGGAAGTCAGTTCCAGAGGCAGAATCAGTAGGCCCTCGTCTTCCTGCCCCAGCAACTAACCAGAGTAGTCAAGCAACCCTAGTGCAAGGCAGAGGCAGAGCATGTTTTCATTGTGGAGAGCAAGGCCATTGGGTGATGCATTGTCCAAAGAAGGTAGCTCAACAGCAGACGGGCCCTAATGCCCCAGCAAAGCAGAATGTGTCTCAGCCAGGAGGAGGCAATCGCACCAGACACGTTACAACCATGGGAGACTGAACCATTTGGAGGCTGAAGTAGTATAGGAAACACCAGGCATGATAGTAGGTATGTTTCCAATTGAATCCCATCTTGTAGAAATGTTATTTGATACTGGAGCAACACACTCATTCATTACTGCATCATGGGTAGAAGCGCATAATCTTCCAAAAACCACCATGTCAACACCCATTCAAATTGATTCAGCCGGTGGAAAAGTTCGAGCCGATAGTGTTTGCTTGAATGTAAGTGTGGAAATAAGGGGGATAGAGTTTCCCGCTAACCTCATAGTAATGGGTACTCAGGGAATAGATGTTATCCTAGGGATAAATTGGCTAGATAAGTATCAAGCAGTTATCAGCTGTGATAAGAGGACAATTAAGTTGGTGTCCCCACTAGGGGAAGAAGTGGTGACTGAGTTAGTCTCGCCCGAGCCAAGGAAAGGAGGTTGTCACCATATGACTACTGATAGCAAGGAGGCAGATCCACTCGAGACTATCAAGTAGGGGTGGAAACGAGCCGAGTCGAGCTCGGCTCGCTCCTGCAACAAGCCGAGCTCGGCTCGCCCTATCTAGCGAGCTCGAAAAAGCGGCTCGGCTCGCTCCTGGCTCGCGAGCCAGCTCGCCGAGCCAATGAGCCTAGCCATAAACATAAATCTGCTCTCTAAATTATAATATAAAATCTTAAAAATATTTTAAATAACATGTTTTAAATTAGTAAAATAGATATATCACTAATATAATATAGAAAATAGATTACTTTTCATAGTAATCTCAAATAACATAAATTATTGTCTACTCGGTACTAATATTATATGCTAATTAATATTTTATATAACAAATTGTTGTTGGGTCGAGCCACGAGCCAGCTCGCGAGCTGCACCGAGTCGAGCCGAGCTGGCTCGCTCTTTTCACGAGCCACAAAAACAGGCTCGGCTCGGGCTCGTTCTGAGCGTCGAGCCGGTCCGAGCCGAGCTGTTGCGAGCCCGAGCTAGCTTGTCGAGCTCGAGCTTTTTTCCAGCCCTACTATCAAGTTTGTGTCAGAATTTCTGGATGTGTTCCCGAAAGACTTACCAGGTATGCCACTTGAGTGGAAAGTTGAGTTTGCCATAGAGCTTATTCCTAGCACCGCCCCATTTCTAAAAGAGACTACAGGGTATCTGGACCAGAGTTGGTTGAGCTCAAGAAGCAAATAGATGAGCTATCAGAGAAAGGTTACATCAGACCAAGTACCTCACCTTGGGCTGCCCCTATCCTATTCGTGGAGAAGGATGGCACTAGAAGGATGTGCATTGATTACCGAGCTTTGAATGAAGTCACAATCAAGAACAAGTACCCCTTGCCCAGAATAGAAGATCTGTTCGACCAGTTGAGAGGAGCCAGCATGTTCTCAAAGATAAATCTGAGGTCAGGTTATCATCAGCTCAGGATCCGACCTTCGGACATCTCGAAGACAGCATTTATTACCAAGTATGGGCTGTATGAGTTCACCGTTATGTCTTTTGGCCTAACGAATACACCAGCCTTCTTCATGAATCCGATGAACAGTGTATTCATGGATTATCTTGACAAGTTTTGGTGGTATTTATTGATGACATTCTCATATATTCTCAAAGTGAGGAGGAACATGTGGATCATTTGAAGATGGTATTGCAGAGATTGCGAGAGCACCAGCTGTATGCAAAGTTGAGCAAGTGCGAGTTCTAGATTGATGAAGTCTTGTTCTTAGGTCACATAATAAACAAAGATGGATTGGTCATGGATCCGAAGAAAGTGGTAGACATTCTGAACTGGAAAGCGCCAACAGATGCTCGAGGAATCAAGAGCTTCATTGGAATGGCTGGATATTATCGGTGATTCATTGAAGGATTTTTGAAGATTGCGAGACCGATGACAGCTTTGCTAGCAAACAAAGTTGAGTTCAAGTGGACCCAGAAGTGCCAAGAGGCCTTTGAAGCACTGAAAGAGAAGTTGACTATAGCGCATGTCTTAGTCTTGCCCTGATGTGCACAAGCCCTTCTCGGTGTATTGCGACGCTTGCTACACTGGCTTGGGATGTGTATTGATGCAAGAGGGGAGAGTTGTGGCTTACTCGTCCCGGCAACTAAAGGTTCATGAGAAGAATTATCCAATCCATGACCTAGAGTTGGCAACAGTGGTTCATGCACTGAAGACATGGAGGCATTATCTATACGGGTAGAAATGTGATGTGTATACAGACCACAAGAGTCTAAAGTACATATTCACACAGTCGAAGCTGAATATGAGACAACGAAGATGGTTAGAGTTGATCAAAGACTATGAATTGGAAATTCACTACCATCCAGGCAAAGAAAACGTGGTAGCATATGCTTTAAGCAGGAGAAGTCAAGTCAATATGATGGTCGCTCACCCGATGCCTTATGAGTTGGCCAAAGAATTTGATAGGTTGAGTCTCGAATTTTTGAATAACATGCGAGGAGTAACAGTTGAGTTAGAACCCACCTTAGAGCGGGAAATCAAAGAAGCACAGAAGAATGATGAGAAGATCAATGAAATCCAGCAACTAATTCTAGAAGCAAGAGGCAAAGATTTAGGGAGGATGCAGAAGGTGTGGTATGGTTCAAGGACCGCTTGTGTGTTCCCAATGTCCAGTCTATTCTAGAGTTGATCCTCAAGGAAGCTCATGAGACATCTTATTCCATACACCCTGGATGTATCAAGATCTGAAGAAGAAATTCTGGTGGTACGAAATGAAAAGGGAGATCGCAGAGCACATGGCTATATGTGATAGTTGTCAGAGGATCAAGGCAGAGCATCAGAAGCCAGTTGGGTTGTTACAGCCGTTGCGAATTCCTCAGTGGAAATGGGATGAAATCGGGATGGACTTCATAGTCGGATTGCCTCGCACTCGAGCCGGCTACGATTCCATTTGGGTAGTGGTGGACCGCTTGACCAAGTCGGCGCACTTCATACCTGTCAAGACTAGCTACAACAGTGCAGTATTGGCGGAGCTGTACATGTCCCGGATCGTTTATCTTCATGGTGTGCCAAAGAAGATAGTGTCAGACAGAGCAACGCAGTTCACCTCTCATTTCTGACAGCAGCTGGACGAAGCTTTGGGTACACATTTAAACTTCAGTTCAGCTTATCATTAGACAAACGATCAGACTGAAAGAACTAATCAAATCCCCGAAGATATGTTGAGAGCCTGTGCGCTACAAGATCAGTTCGGATGGGACAAGAGGTTACCTTATGTAGAATTCTCTTATAACAACAGTTACCAGGCCAGCTTGAAGATGTCACCATTTTAGGCGCTTTATGGGAGGAGTTGTAGAACTCCGTTGCGTTGGGATCAGCCTAGAGAAAAGCAAGTGTTTGGGCCAGACATTTTGCTCGAAGCTGAAGAGAACATCAGGATGGTTCGAGAGAATCTAAAGATAGCGCAATCAAGGCAGCGAAGTTATGCAGACACGAGAAGGAGAGAGCTAAGTTTCGAAGTTGGAGATTTTGTCTACTTAAAGGTATCGCCTATCGGAGGAGTTAGAAGGTTCGGAGTCAAGGACAAGCTAGCACCCCAATATGTTGGTCTGTATCAGATTTTCGCGAAGCGTGGAGAAGTGGCCTATCAGCTCAATTTGCCAGAAGATGTGTCAGTAGTGCACGATGTCTTTCATGTGTCTCAGTTAAAGAAGTTTCTGCGTGTGCCAGAAGAGCAGTTGCCAGTGGAAGGTCTAGAAGTCTAAGAAGACTTGACCTACATAGAGAAGCCAACACAGATTATTGAGACTGGAGACAGGGTCACCCGGAGGAACACTATCAGAATGTGCAAAGTCAGACGGGGTCACCACTCTGAGGAAGAAGCAACTTGGGAGCGTGAAGATGATCTGATGGCCAAGTATCCCGAACTCTTTGCTGGCCAACCTTGAATCTCGAGGGCGAGATTCTTTTAAGGGGGATAGGTTTGTAACGCCCTAAATTTGAGGGGTATAACTTTTCTTCTCTGATACTCACCAAATTTAGGTGTTACTCTCTTTTCTCTTCCCGTTTTGCTCCTTCTTCCAATTTTTCAAAGCAGTATAGTGACTGGTGTCCGTATCGCGTGTAAACAAAAACCTAAGTTGACATGGGTGTTGCATCATGATGAAGCATATTTCTTTTGTCTGATGTTGTGTCTGATCGCGCGTTCGTCTCGTTTCGGTTTTTTATTCGCAATTTGATTCCGATTAGCGGTCGTGCATGCAGTGGGTTTTTGGCCCGGTCCCTGGCGCCCCCACACCCCCCATGTGCGCCCCCTCTCCTCTCTATCTCATTTTCATTTCCCGTGCAGCAACTTCCCTCTCCCTCTCTTCCACCTCTCTCCCACCTCCTTGACCTAGGTGTGATTCGGTGGACGGTTATCGCCGATCGTTGGATCCCAAGGTGAGCTCCCCCTCCCCTCTCCTCTCTCCCTCCCTCCCCTTCTCTCTCCCCGTGCGCGCGGTGCCCCTGCCCCTCGGCGGCGCGGCCCCTGCCCCCTGGCGCTGCCCCAGAGCGCCCCCTGCGCGCGCAGCGCGTTCGCGTGCAGTCCTGTTCTCGCGCGCGGCCCTAGCGCGCGACGTTTAAAATTTAGTTTGATTAGTTTTAAATTTAGTTTAATTTACGTGTTGCGTCGCGCGCTTCATCGTGCGACGATTTATTTTAAATTCAAATTTATTAGTGTGCTGCATCGCGCGATGGTTCATTTTAATTTCAGATTATTTAATGTGTTGCGTCACACGTTTAGTCATGCGATGTTTTGTTTTAAATTCAGTTTAAGTGACGTATGCCGTCGTGCGCTCCATCGCGTGATGCTTTACGTTATTTTTATATTTAATTCAAGTGTTTCGTTGAGCGCTTCGTCGCGCGACGATTCATTTAATTTTAGTTTAGTCCAAGTGTTGCGTCGCGCGTTTCGCCGCGCGATAATCCTTTTAAATTTACCTTGAATTATTTATAATAATTAAATGCGTAGCGTAACTTTATTTGATGCATAGTGTGATTGTCAAATTAATATGATTATGTTTAGACAAGTACTTTAATCTATAACTGCTTAACATAATCGCCTTTCGACGTAGCCTCGACCGTTGTTTTCTCTTTCTCGGTTAGTCATAGGTGCGAGCCCTGCGCCAAGCGTCTGCTTATTTGTTATATTCTATTGCGTGGTGTATTGTTCTTTTTATATTAAATTTGTGGAATGTATGTTTGAACTCGTATAGTCATAGGTGCGAGCCCTGCGCCAAGCTCCCATGCCACCTCCATACTCCTTGCTTCCTTGTATAGAGAGGAGTTCAACAAGGTGCAAGGGTTGAAGAGTGCCAAATGAATTTGGGACATCCTCAAGACGGATCATGAAGGGGATGAAGTGACAAAGATCACCAAGCGGGAAACAATCGAGGGAGAACTCGGTCGGTTCGTCCTCAACAAAGGAGAAGATCCACAAGCAATGTACAACTGGCTCAAGACGATGGTGAACCAAGTCCGCAACCTCGGGAGCACTAAGTGGGATGACCATGAAATGGTCAAGGTTATTCTAAAAGTTATTGTTTTTCGTAAACCCACTCAAGTGCAATTAATTTGTGAAGATCCTAGATATAAGCAAATGTCTCCCGAGGAGGTGATTGGCAAGTTTGTGAGCTTTGAACTTATGATCAAAGACTCCAAACATATTGTCAACTTGGAGCAAGGTGCCACCTCCACAACCGAGGTGCAATCCGTTGCATTTTAGGCAACAGAAGAAAAGAAAGAAGAGCCTACACCAACAAATAGGCTCCCAATTGATGCCTCCAAGCTTAACAACGACGAAATGTCTCTTATCATCAAGAGCTTCCGACAAATCCTTAAGCAAAGGAAGGGAAGGACTACAAACCCCGCTCCAAGAGGGTTTGCTACCGATGTGGTAAGCCCGGTCACTATATTGCTAAATGTTCATATACAAGTGATAGTTATAGGGACGACGACAACAAAGGGAAGAAGAAGATGGAGAAGAAGAGATACTACAACAAGAAGGGTGGCGAGGCACACATATGATGGGAATGGGACTCCGACGAAAGCTCCACCGACTCCTCCTCCGATGAGGATGCCACCAATATCGCCATCAACAAAGGTCTTCTCTTCCCCAACGTTGGTCACAAATGTCTCAAGGCCAAGGATAGCAAAAAGAATAAGGTACATTATAGAGATACCCCAAGTATACTACTTCCGATGATGAGGGTAGCTCTAGTGAAAAGGATGAGGATTTGTCTTTGCTTTTTGCAAACCTTACCAGGGAACAAAAGAAGAAAATTAATGACTTGATAAAAACCATTAACGAGAAGGATGAAATCTTGGAATTCCAAGAAGACTTGCTTGTTAAGGAAAACAAAAAAATTGTTAAGCTAAAAGATGCTTTTGCTCTTGAAGTTGAAAAATGTGAAAACTTGACTAAAGAGCTAAACACATGAAATAATTCAATTTCTTGTCTTAGAACTAAAAATGATAGTTTAATTGCTAAGCTTGAGGAATTGAATGCTTGCAAAATTTCTACATCTACCATTGAGCATGTAACTATTTGCACTAGATGTAGAGATATTAATGTTGATGCTATGAATGATCACCTTGTTATGATTAAAGAACAAAATGATCACATAGCTAAATTAAATGCTAAAATTTCCGAGCATGAGCTTGAGAATGAAAATTTTAAATTTGCTCGTAGTATGCTTTATAATGGGAGACGCCTTGACATTAAGGATGGGATTGGCTTCCAACCTGGGAGCCAAAGCAACATCAAACTTAATACCCATAGAAATAAGCTTTCTAACTTTGTTAAGGGCAAGGCTCCCATGGTTCAGGATAGAGAAGGATACATTTTATATCCTGAAAACTATCCTGAGCATAAGATTAGAAAAAAATCATGCTAAGAAATCTCATTCTGCTTCTCATCATACTTATATTTACAGTAATGAGGGTTCTAGCTCTTGGCATACAACTCATATTAAAATGCCTAAGAAAAACATTGTTGATGCATCAAATGAACATAGCATTTCATTATGACTTTTGATGCATCATTTGTTCTCACTAACAAATTAGGCAAGGTAGTTGCCAAATATGTTAGGGGCAAGCACAAGAGTCCAAAGACTTGTGTTTGAATACCCAAGGTGCTTGTTTCTAATGTGAAAGGACCCAAGACCATTTGGGTACCTAAGAACAAGGCCTAAATTTGTGTTGTAGGTTTATGCATCCGGTGGAACAAGTTGGATAATCGACAGCGGGTGCACAAACCACATGATAGGGGAGAAAATAATGTTCTCCTCATATAAGAAAAATGATGATCCCCAAAGAGCAATCACATTCGGGGATGGAAATCAAGGTTTGGTCAAAGGATTGGGTAAACTTGCTATATCTCCTGACCATTTCATTTCTAATGTTTTTCTTGTAGATTCTCTAGATTACAACTAGCTTTCTGTTTCTCAATTATGCAAAATGGGCTACAACTATTTATTTACTAATGTAGGTGTTACCGTCTTTAGAAGAAGTGATGATTTAGTAGCCTTTAAGGGAGTGTTAGATGGTCAGATATACTTAGTTGATTTCAATTATAACAATGCTGAACTAGACACTTGCCTAATTGCTAAGACTAACATGGGCTGGCTCTAGCATCGTCGACTTGCTCATGTTGGGATGAAGAATCTTCACAAGCTTCTAAAGGGGGAACATATTTTAGGACATGATTTGTAGTGCATGTCAAGCAGGGAATCAGGTTGGAGTTTATCATCCACACAAGAACATCATGACGACCGAGAGGTCGCTTGAACTAATCCACATGGATCTATTCGGCCCGATTGCTTACATAAGCATCGGTGGGAGTAAGTATTGTCTTATAGTTGTGGATTATTATTCTCGCTTTACTTGGGTGTTCTTTTTGCAAAAAAAAATCACAAACCCAAGAGACATTAAAGACATTCTTAAGAAGAGCTCAAAATGAGTTCGGATTGAGAATCAAGAAAATTAGAAGCGACAATGGAACGAAGTTCAAGAACTCTCAAATCGAAAGATTTCTTGAGGAGGAGTGCATCAAGCATGAGTTCTCTTCTCCCTACACACCTCAACAAAACAGTGTTGTGGAGAGAAAGAATAGAACTCTTTTGGATATGGCAAAACCATGCTCAATGAATACAAGACATCGGATCGGTTTTGGGCGGAGGCGATTAACACCGCTTGCTACTCCATCAACCGACTCTATCTCCACCGAATCCTCAAGAAAATATCATATGAACTCCTCACTGGTAAACAACCTAATGTTTCTTATTTTAGTTTTTTGGGAGCAAGTGCTTTATTCTTATTAAAAGATGTAGAAATTCAAAATTTGCTCCTAAAGCAGTAGAAGGCTTTTTACTTGGTTATGACTCAAACACAAGGGCATATAGAGTCTTCAACAAGTCCACGAGACTAGTTAAAGTTTCTTGTGGCATTGTGTTTGATGAGACTAACGGCTCTCAAGTAGAGCAAGTTGATCTTGATGAGTTACATGATGAAGAGGCTTCGTGCGTCGCGCTAAGGAACATGTCCATTGGAGATGTGTGTCCACAAGAACCCAAAGAGCCTTCACAAGCACAATATCAATCATCATCTTGCATACAAGCATCTGCACCAAGTAAAGATGAGTAAATGGCTCAAGAAGAATAGGATCAAGATCAAGACAATGAGCCACCTCAAGAGGAAGACATTGATCAAGGGGGAGATGAAGTTGATCAAGAAAAGGAAGATGAACAAGAGGTTCAAGATCAAAGACCACCGCACACAAGAGTCCACCAAGCAATTCAAAGAAATCACCCCGTCAACTCCATACTTGGTGACATTCAAAAGGGGGTAACTACTCGATCTCGAGTTGCTCTTTTTTGTGAACAATACTCTTTTGTGTCTTCTATTGAGCCATACAAGATAGAGGATGCACTTAGAGATCCAGACTGGGTGGTGGCAATGCAAGAGGAGCTCAACAACTTCACGAGAAATGAGGTATGGCATTTAGTTCCACGTCCTAACCAAAATGTTGTAGGTACCAAGTGGGTATTCCGCAACAAACAAGATGAGCATGGTGTGGTGACTAGGAACAAAGCTCGACTTATTGCAAAAGGATATTCACAAGTCGAAGGTTTGGATTTTGATGAAACCTATGCACCCATAGCTAGACTTGAGTCAATTCGAATATTACTTGCCTATGCTACTTACCATAGCTTTAAGTTATATCAAATGGACGTGAAAAGTGCCTTCCTCAATGGCCCTATCAAGGAAGAGGTGTATGTTGAGCAACCTCCCGTCTTTAAAGATAGTGAGTATCAATCACATGTGTATAAGCTCTCAAAGGTGCTTTATGGGCTCAAACAAGCCCTAAGAGCATGGTATGAATGCCTAAGAGACTTTCTTATCACTAATGATTTTAAATTCAGAAAAGCTGACCCTGCTCTCTTCACTAAAACAATTGACAAAGACTTGTTTATATGCCAAATTTATGTTGATGATATTATCTTTAGGTCTACTAACAAGTCATCTTGTGAAGAGTTTAGTAGAATTATGATACAGAAACTTGAGTTGTCAATGATGGGGGAGTTGAAGTATTTCCTTGGATTCCAAATCAAGCAACTCAAAGAGGGCACCTTGATTTGCCAAACAAAGTACATTCAAGATATTCTTAAGAAGTTTGGAATGAAGAATGCCAAACCCATCAAGACTCCCATGGGAACAAATGGACATCTCGACCTCGACATAGGAGGTAAGTCTGTAGATCAAAAGGTATATCGGTCGATGATAGGATCTCTACTTTATGTATGTGCTTCACAACCGGATATTATGCTTTTAGTATGCATGTGTGCAAGGTTCCAGGCCAATCCTAAGGAAATCCACCTTAGGTCCGTGAAAAGAATCATGAGATATTTAGTTTACACTCCTAAGTTTGGGCTATGGTACCCCAAGGGATTTACCTTTGATCTAATCGGGTATTCTGATGCTGATTATGCCGGATGTAAAATTGATAGAAAGAGTACATCAGAGACTTGTCAGTTTCTAGGGAGATCCCTAGTGTCTTGGGCTTCAAAGAAACAAAATTCAGTAGCTCTATCCACCGCCGAAGCCGAGTATATTGTTGCAGGACATGGTTGTGCACAATTACTCTGGATGAGGCAAACCCTTAGGGACTATGGCTACAAATTGAGCAAAGTCCTCTCCTATATGACAATGAGAGTGCAGTCCATATGGCGGATAATCCTATTGAACACGGTCGCACAAAGCACATAGACATCCGGTATCATTTTCTGAGAGATCACCAACAAAAGGGGATATCGAAATTGCTTATGTTAGCACCCACAACCAGTTAATCGATATCTTCACCAAGACCCTAGATGAAAAGACTTTTAGCAAGCTTAGGAATGAACTAAATGTCTTATATTCTCGAAACTTTGATTGAAATATTGCACACACTACTCACTTTTATACCTTTGATCATGTCATGTCTCTTTCATTTGGTACAAATGCATATTTCTTATTATTCTTGTGCCAAAGCTAAGACTAATGTACTTCCAAGAATATTTCTATACTTAGTCTTAAATTGAAAGGGAAATGAGGTAGTAGGCAAAGGCAAGGCTTGCACTCCATATTCGTAAGTATCCTTTGCCCTACTCATGTATTTACTTTCATAACTTTCTTGATATAGACCTCTCGATTTCTCTATTTTTGACGCTTAATGCCAAAGGGGGAGAAATTAATAGGCCAAAGCAAAAGGACCGCACCACCACCCTGTTTTCCGAAAACTTTTTACAAAAACTTGCAATTGCAAAAACCCTCTTGACAGATAAGGGGAGAACTTTTTCAGAGGAAGCTTTTATTTAGCCAAAGGAAAAGCATTTGAGAAAGGTGGAGAATCTTTCAAAACTTGAAAATGCTTTAGAAATAATATTCTTACACCATTGGCTAATTGCAAAATAATTTGAAAAGACTTTTCTAAAATATTTTGCAAAAACAAGCTAAGTGGTGCAAATGTGGTCCAAAATATTAACTATATCAAAACATTCACATATACTTAGAACCGCTTTCATTTCAAAGTAACTTATGCACATCTGACAAAATGCAAACTAGCTACATTTCTATACTTTGTATTTGCTTTGGTTTGTGATGGCATCAATTAGAAAAAAGGGGGAGATTGAAAGGGAAATGGTCTCAATCATTTCCTATAATCGATTTTGGTGCCTGACGACCATCACAAACCTTACGGACTAACTAGTTTGCCTAGTTGATCTTTTCTCAGGTGCATAAAGTTTATATACATCTATAAGGAAAAAGGACCATTGGCCAATTCTATAAATACGGGGCAAGTCAGACTTGCACCAGTCTGCGATGCACCAGACTGTCCGGTGTGCACCAGACAATGTCCGGTGCCTAGGCTGGAGCGCCCGACGAACAGTCCGCTCTCGGGAAAACGGAGCGCTCCTCGGCTAAAATTTATCGCACTGTCTGGAGTGCACCGGACTGTCCGGTGAGCCCAAGAGCAACGGTCTACTTCGCCAACGGTCGACTGTTACCGCAGTCTGAAGCATCGGAAGGTCAGAAACAGTCAGCGACGTCGGATCGCACCGGACTGTCCGGTGTGCCACCGGACTGACCGGTTCACCACAAGGATAGGCGAATTCAACGGTCAACTACTCCAAACCCCAACGGTCGCTTGACGTGGTAGGCACTGGACAGTGAACAGTGGGATGTCCGGTGCACACCGGACTGTCCGGTGTGCCCGTCGACAGAAAGCATAGCCAACGGCTAGAATAGTGGTTGGGGCTATAAATACCCCCAACCACCACCATTCAATGTATCCAAGCTTTCCACTCTCCACACTAAATACAAGAGCAAAGAATTCATTCCAAAGACACATTTAAAGCTTTCGATCCTCCCACAATTAAGACAAGTGATCAATAGTGGTTAGTGACTTGAGAGAGTGAGATTTGTGTTTCTTTTGCTGCTCTTGTTGCTTGGTTGTGCTCTCTTCATCTCTTTCTAAACTCTAAGTGATTTGTAAAGCTAGCAAAAGACACCTAAGCGTGTAGTAATCCTTGCAGGGTCTTTGTGACCTTTGAGATTAAGAAGAAGAACTCAATCGGTCTGGGTGACCGATTGAGAGAGGGAAAGGGTTGAAAAAAACCCGGCCTTTGTGGCCTACTCAATGGGGAGTAGGTTCATTAGAACCAAACCTCGGGAAACAAATCGTCGTGTTGATTTGTGTTGATCTTTAAGCGATTTGGTTCTTCCTCTCCCCTCTCTCTAAAAGTTCTCTTGCTCATAATATTTAGAGTTACCTCCCAAAGTTATCTGCATTGATTGAGCAACTCATAGCAAGAAGAACTATCTTCCGCGCTCTGCATTCATCCATTATTTGTTTCTAATCCTAACCCCGGGGTGAAGTTCGTGTTCAAAGTTTATAATTTACAGGTTTCACCTATTCACCCCCTCTAGGCGACTTTCAACGACGACCATGGTTCAATTCTTGGCGCGTGCTTCATTTGTTTAATTCTACCAATTAATTTCTCTACGAACGCATGCTGGGGCACGGGGCAGACAACGACATACGAAGAAACTTACGCTTTAAATATAGTAGCGATAAAGGAGTCTTTTAATCCTTACTTTACTATACTCATTTTCTTTTTAAACAATTCAATTCAATCATTTACATTCTTATAGTTTCCATGCTAGTATAGGATTGAAATTAGAGTGCAAAACTCTTTTGTAACAATATTAGGTTCAATTGAAGTTGGGGCTTGTGTTTACAACTTAATTAAAGCAAGAACTTAGAGAAGACCAATTCAAACTCCCCCACTTGAGCATCTTTATCCTTTCAGACCATTGTTGCCCTGACAGCAAACAGTCTGATGACATTGCATGGTCTAACATTGCAAGCATGATGATCGTTAGACCAAAGTCTACAACAGTCTGATGCCTTGTAGAAAGTGGCTAGAGAGCTCCAATTTATGTTAGACTGGTCTAATGGTCCTTGTGAGATCATAACTCAGATTTTGATGACCCTACTTGAAATTCCCCACATACCTAACAGTTGGACTATTTTGATGAATAGTATGTCTAACATGTTTGATGTTGTCTCTATTGCCGCCATCAAACCAATGAAGTCATTTCATTCTTTCTAAAGATGTCATCCAACACCTTATTCCTTCTTTCTACATGTGTGCTAAATCCAAAGTGTTCCATGTACTTGTGTGTATGAGTTAGCATTTTCTTAATTATTTTTAATGAGTTCTTTCATTTACTTTACTAGGTCTAATGATCATGCATGGAGTCATTTCACCTAGTTACACTTCAGGAAAACATTTTGACCTTCGAGTTCCCCCTTCATAGTGTGACTTAGCTATACCTTTGTCATGAACCCTTATATTTTGGTTTTCTCCTTCCTCTTTCCATGCTAGGCACTTGATTATATTGTATGTTCATTTCCATCCTTTTCATGTTTGCCATTCTTTTTCAATCTTATATGTGGACTTAACCTAGCTCATTCGTGACACATAAAGTAGAGTTTAGTCCACTAGTTATCTCAATTACCAAAACCACACATGGAGCTTTCAATGTGTTGATGGTAGAAGAGATCTAGACCAAACATCCGCAAGGGCTAGCATGCTCGCGATCGACACACAGTTTTGAACATTGTGAGGAACATAGTAGACTAATAAAACTGATCTAGAGAACAGTTAATACGTTGTTGATTCTTTTATTCGCATGTAGAATAGCGAACACCTCATGAGAAAACCCATCAGAGAGCACATGGAGGTTGTCCTAGGATCATCAAGGCTAGCTAGAACACCATTAAATTTTGGTACAAGATGTGAGGAAAACAAAATAGATAGAGAAAAGAAAAAAGAGATAGTAGGATGTATTTTGATCGACTGGATGTGGATAGGTCAATCGGTAGTGATGCTCTTATATATAAATAGGGAATGGTCTTATCTTCGTAGAAAACAACTCTAAAACGTATTCGACGAGTTTTCAATTCTAAAAATCGGTTTCAAAACTAAACGGTTTAAAACCTAGCAAAAGTCGACTTAATGGACTACCAAAATCGGCTAGACTAGGTTTTATGAGGGAACCTGACTTAGCCTGTCTAACAATAGAAAGTTGATCTAACCTAGTCCAGAAGGTGGCTAACAGGTGGGTTAGTCAACTTTACACTAGAAAGCCGACCTAGTGAATTTTAAGGGCGTCCTAGCTAATAACCCGATCTGGCTAGATTAGAAGACCGACCTGGCTCACTCTAGACAGGAGCAACAATTTTTTTTTCAATTTTACGTGTGTACGACTCCTAAGCATATATCTAGTTTAGTTTATCATATATATATATATATATATATATATATATATATATATATATATATATATATATATATATATATATATATATATATATATATATATATATATATATATATATATATATATATATATATATATATATATAAGGGCATGTACAACCCAATTAAATGAGATTTCTTTTGAAGAGTCTATAGGGAGTTAAGTGAAAAAATAAGAGACATGCTCTTCACGGAGAGTTTGTCTCTACACAACTCTTTATACATATTGTGTCTTGATTGTATTTATGATTTAGAGGCTCACCGCTCTTACAGTCTTTTATCTGTCTCTTGTACTTAAAAATATCGAAATGGAGTCTCTAGATTATACATGACCTAAGATGGTGATTAGTTGCTGAGCACACAGATGTACACGTAATGGATAAAAGATCTGCTAGACGTTGGCCTCCTAGCGGATATAGGTAGCTAGGCACCAACTACTGATCACGCCTAGCCTATCACATAGAAGTACTATCTATAGACTATCCGCACCTTTGGAAGCCTTTGATGGCGTCTCGATCGATATCACCGTGTCCTAATCAGCGTATCTAATCGCACGACGCCAGTGGATCAATGGCGCCTCCCCTCCCCCCCCCCCCCCCCCCCCCCCCCCCCCCTCCACGACCACTAATCCACTAGTGCGGCGCAACACAGCAGCATGGGGAGGTGGCCTTTTGCTGCATGCATGTCGTCCGGCCTCTGCAGCCTGCAATACTGCTGCAGCAAAAAGTTACAGAGAGAACCATGCATGAAGCAGCACCTAGCAAGCTAGTAGTCAACATTGTAGCATAGCCCTTTAGGGTAAAGGTTCTCTTTCACTGACTGTCTGTCACTTTCTCTTCTCCTCAAGCAGCTCTATAAGCATGTTTGTTTGGGGATTTTTTTCAGGTTCTAGCCATCAAAAGCTGCTTTGTACTGCCAAACACTTCAGCTTTTCATCCCGCTTCTATAAACATTGCTTTGGTAAAAACCGTCCAAAATCAACATGAACACAGAATCGGTTGAATCATCGCGATATTAGGAATCCATCGTTTTCTAGATCCTGAACTATTTGGATCACTTTATCTTTCTACGCACGTAATCTTCACGATACACAGACTTTCTCACACCCAAATTCTCTCCACAGCTAGATTCTCATAAATGTGGTACGGTCTAATTAACATATGCTACTTCGGTCCTTAAAACGAAGCAAATCTAGTTCTATCTTCACTTAAACTATTTCAAATCCAACTTATTTTATAGAAAACCGTTAATATTTATGATACCAATTAGATATCATAGAAATATATTCTATGACAAATGTAGGCTCTCCCCATTTTAAATTGTAAGTGCTTCTAGCTCGGTAACTTTTACTATATATGTATCTTGGTATAATATATACTTGCGCAAGAGTCCAGCTGGACCAGGGTGAAGATGAGTTCACCTAGGGTCTAACTAAGTCAGAAAAATTCTCAGTTAAGTCGCTCTACCAAGCCTTGATCAAAATCAACGTCCCAAATCATAATAAAATCATTTGGAAGCTAAAGACCCCCTCCTAAAAATCAAAGTATTCTTGTGGTATCTAAAAAGCGGAGTCATCCTAACAAAGGATAACTTAGCGAAACGTAATTGGAAAGGTAGTCTGAAATGTTGCTTCTGTCATAAAAACGAGGCAATCAGGCATCTTCTTTTTACTGACATTTTGCGAGACGGGTTTGGGACTTTATTTTTCTAGCTTTTGGTATTCCACAATATGTTTGGTAACTGGATAAGAGGCTTTAGAAATGACCATAAAGATCTAGCTCTACTTCGGGCAGCAACCGTATGTTGATCTATCTAGCTAGGTAGAAATGAATTAATTTTTTAAAACAAAATTTCTTTATCTCCTTTGCAGATCATTTTTACGGTAGCCCAGATGCTTCGCACATGGGTTGTGCTACAGAGGCAGGACTCATGCAATTTTTTTGGTAATGTCTACGCAACATTTGACTCAAGTGGCCAATGAGTTTTTTTTCCGGGAGCATGATTAGCGGTCTAGTCTTCGGAATAATAGCCACTAGTGTGTGTTTTTAGATTCTGTTGAGCTGTGTGCTCTTATGGGCAGAGGTTGGAAGTGACTTTCAAAGACCTGTATCACCTCGATGTACTGTTTTTTAATGAATAAAAATTCTTCCCTTATAAAAAAATAATATATACCAAGAACCGTAACAAAGAAAACGTATTTTTTAAGAATTCATAATACTTCTGTCTGGACTCAAAATTGTTTGGCTGGGTGCCAAATTTATCTGTTAAATTAATTACTTCATCCAAAATACTTCTGAATTCTTCAACATGTATAATTTTAGTTAGATTCAAAACGGTTTGGCTGGGTGCTGGCTGGACTCCGTGCGTGCGTAGCCAACAATTATCTGTTAAAATTTAGCTAACAACTTATCTGCCACCGAGCTAACAATTAATTATATTAGTTGATTGATATTTATTCCGGTTAGGAAATAAAATAGACACAAAAATTTACGTGAAAAAATCTCCTTCAATATGGAGGAGCAAACAACCACGAGAAAACAGATTCACTATCAACCACATAGTAAGTTAAAGGGAGTGTTTATATTTATAGGCGTACAGGAAAGCATATTTCAAATATATAAATGGAATTAGAGGCATATTCCAACAAATCTCACATTGACTCTAAATCCATAGAACTGTTTTCCAAACACTACTAGGATGCTAAATTTGAATATCAACCAAGTCTAAGGAATGATTAGATTTGGAACTGGAGCATAACTTCGTATCATCAAAATAACCTCTCTTTTGTAACGGAATAGAAACAGCTTTAGCATCAACAGTTGAACATTGCAAGTGATAGAGATTATTCAAATGGTTGCCCTTCAAGATAATACGATTGCCACAAGAAACCTTAAGAACATCATCAATAGCATCAAAATTGAATCCCATTGCTTCTAAAGTGCTCAAAGAAATAAGATTTCTCTTCCATTTTGGAACAAAACGGACATCGATAAGTTTTTTAATACTGCCATCATGAACTTGAATATAAATAGAGCTAATTCCAATAATCTCACATGTGGATCCATTTCCAATAACAACCTCACCAGCATGAGACTGAACATAATCAGAAAACCAATCTCTATGCGAACAAATATGAAAAGTGCAAGCGGAATCGAGAACCCAAGAAGAGCACTTTTCAACAGAGGCAACAAACAGAGCTTCTCCACTATCCAAAGTTTCAACAAAACTGGCTTCAGCAGAAGATTTATTCAATTCTTTTTTCTTTCTCTCCTCTTTATTTCTCACTTTGAGGCACTGAGAAATATGATGAGTATTTTTTCTGCAATAACGACAATAAAGGTTGGATTTATAATCTCCAGATCCCTGAACAATTAAACCTTCACGTTTGGGTTTAGAACGAGAATCAACATCAAATTTTTCCTGGGACAACAAATTTGGCTTAACATTCTCAAAGGACAGTGAAGTATGATTAACATAAAACATAATTTCCTTAAAATGCTTAAAAGAAGGGGGCAATGAGACTACCAACAAAATTGTCTTATCTTCATCATCTATTTTCACATCAAGACTCTCAAGGTCCACAATAATTGAATTAAATTCATTAAGATGTGACTGCATAGATGTATCTTCTGACATGTGAATAGTGTAAAGACGCTCCTTGAGACGTAGCTTGTTTGCAAGACTCTTAGTCATATACAACTCCTACAATTTCTTCCACAATATTGTTGTGGATTTTTCATGTATTACTTCACGCAGAACATCAAAAGATAAACTAAGTTGTATTGCGAACAAAACTCTCTCCTCAATATCTTGCCACTTATCATCAGCCATGTCAGCAGGTCGTGTCTACAACGCTTTTTGAACAACCAATTGGGTAAGAACAACCTTCATTTGAATCTGTCAAATAGCAACACTAATTTTGCCATCAAACTTCATAATATCAAATTTAGTCGACATAATGCGAGATAAAAAAAATCCGAAGTCAACGGCGGTTGTGGCGGCGGCCACAATGTGGATAAAAACAATGTGTCTAAACCTAGCTTCGATACTATTTGTTAGGAAATAAAATAGGCACAAAGATTTACGTGCAAAATTCTTCTCCAATATAGAGGAGCAAACAACCACGAGAAAACAGATTTATTATCAACCGCAGAGTACAAATTACAGAGAGTGTCTATATTTATAGGCGTATAGAAAAACATATTACAAGACATATCCAAAATATATAAAAGGAATTAGAGACATATTCCAATAATTCCAATCAACACACGACCAACTATAATTGCTAGGTAGATGAATCTTAACGAGGCTTATATTAGAATTGGATTCTTCTCGGATCAGATGAAGTGTATGTGTATTTTATACTACGATGGGCGTACGACGTGCAAAGTGCACGCCCAAATCCAATCATGCGTGCGCAGGTGAGTTTCTTCTGGTTGGCGCCGTCCGGCCGGAGACGGCGGAGATAGAAGCTTCTCTGCCAAGAAAAAGGTGGCCTCGATCGGTCAAGTTCATGCATGCATATGCGTATATACTACTGTATATATCTATGTTGGTGCACCTGTCGCTGCCCAATTAATCAGCGTCCGCGCCGTACCCGTCTCGTCCCCGGCAGCTAGCTACGTACGTACGCCGGTAGGCGCATGCACACGCGCCCAGCCCGGCCCGGCCCCGTTGTGCGGTTGCGCCATCGGACGACAGGCACACATGGCGCTGTTGGTTGGGGGCTTGTTGCAATTGCAATGCGTTCGTTCACGCGCGCGTGCCGCGATGGCGACGCCGCGCGCTCGGATAATGCCTCGCCGCGCTTGTGTGAAGGGTACGGTGCGCGCTCCCTGAGGATTTGCGAGCACATGGGGGCAGACGGCGACGGGCGTGGGGAGTTAAATTGATGACAGTTGCAGTGCCAGCCTGCCAGGTAAGACACGTGATAAATCATATATATCATCTCTATTATTCTAAATTGCAAATTGTTCTAGGTATATAAGTTTGACGTGGATATGTGTATCATGTAACCATAATATAAGGCGTGCTCTCTAAACAAGTACAACGATGTAGTAGTGTAGAGAGAATTAAATACAATTCTCAATCTCTAAACCAGACGTGGCGATGTCATATATACTGGAACGGTGGAAGTACGTATATAGTAGTGTGTGTATACTAAATGTTAATCATCACCTGAACTAAAAGGTCCAATCAAACCAGCCCACCAGGGTACTAATTATATTATCCACATCAGGCAAACAAAAAGCACCAGTCGCGTGTGATTAACAGGACCGATCTACATGTCGTTCGCAACACCAAATATTCAGCCATTCAAGTTCTTAGCTCAGCCGTTCAAGGTTTAGTTCTTTATCATACAACAACAACAAATATACAACCATTCAAGATTCTTTAGCCATTCAAGGTATACTTACATTCAAGGTTTACTTCAATGTATATCATAAACAAATATTCAGTCATTCGAGAATTACTATTCAATGTTAACTTTAGTCATTCTAGATCGAGGACGGGAGGCGGTTGTTGTTGGTGGGGGCAGGGGTCGGTATATATGCCGAGGGGTTAATCATCGGGGGTGGTGGGAGGCACTGACGTGGGTGGGAAACGACAGAGAGGGATTAATGGGGGTGTGGCTAAGAAAGGAGAATTCGAGACATCATGGACGGGGTGAGAGTATCCGTTGGGGATGTATCGGTTGCTAACTCTAAATCAAAGTGACTTACAAATTAAAACGAAGAGTATTACACTCTCCCTATAAAAAAAATTGCCATTCTAGCTTTTTACTAAGTCAATGAACTATATCAACTACATAAAGTGTACGTGTGTTACACTAAATAATTATAAGTAAAGTACTTAACAAGAAATATATTTCTCGTGACATATCTATTTGGAATCATAGGTGTTCAAAGCATTTTCTACAAACTAAGTTAAGTTTAAGCGAAGTTTGATTTGAATCCAAACCCAACCCAAAAGCAGTGACTTATATTATATTCAGTTGACGGCCGATCGACCGGGCGGCGGGCCGGGGCGCGCGTGAGTGACTAGTAGCTAGGTCCACCTCCACGCAGAATCTAGGCCACAGAATGGTTCCACACACCGATCCCCACTGTTTTTGTTCCCACCCCCATGCAAGCAGCAAGATATTATTCTCCACCCGACGACTGAGCCGTTAGCCGTAGAGTACCGCCAAGCTGGTATGCAAGCCTTTCGTGTGTAGTTCTATTCATCGGCGTAATCGATGGATAGGTGACTACTGTGTCTCTCTATGCCATTCCCATGCGAAATATATGAATATAGGCATGCAAGAGCATGTTACGTGGAAATCAACTAAACTGATTGGTCTAAACCATACAGATCAACACCGAGATATATGGAAGGGTCTTTTTTTTAAAAAAAAAATATCTAGAATAATAGGTGAAATTGTTATTTTGAAATACGATATATTGTTTTAAAAAAACATTTCCATGTTCATTCATGTATTGATGTGTATTAATAAATTAGTTTACACGTGATATAACTCTAGGACTACTCTAGACGTCGTCTGACGTCTGTGAGAAAATAAAACATTTCCAGTAGTATATATATACAGTATCTATGACGTGGACGCCCACACTGATGTCGTTTACATTGCTGCCGAACTTTTAACGGCGACGACGACATCTGACGTCTGTGAGAAAATAAACACAGTGCAATCGAGTGAGTAGCAGAAGGCAGGTGGCCAGGTCCTGATTCCTGAACGGGTGCCGCAGCTCGCAGGCACAATCATGAATCCATAATGACACAGGGGAGGGGTCATCATATCATGCGGGGAAAGAATATTATTACACTGCTGCTGCTGCCGCCGCTATACTCTACTATACTAGGTTTTTTTGAAAAAGGGAGTACAAGTAGCTAGTATGACCTTAGCCAGCCCATCATGCGAGGCTGGGAGAGGGAACTGTAGCGTGTAAAGCAGAGCTGTGAGTAGTCAATTCAATTCCATGGGCGATGGATGGATCGAGTATATATGCATGGTATTGGTAGGGCAGCGGCCGGAGCGTATAGGAGGGAGGCATGCATGCCGCCACCGCAAGAGGGGTGTGTGTGTGTGTGGTGGGGGAGGGCCGGCGGGCGGGACGACGCTGGCAGTGTGGGCAACAGTGTGTGCGGCGCTGATCGATACGACGAACAACCTGTGCACATCTGGAGCTGGTGGCCTGGACCTGGAGCAGGCAGACGACAGGCGGTACCAGATCCCATGCCATGCATCCCGCCCGGCCCAATCACTGTGGTGATTATTTGCAACTGGCGGCCATGCATGGCACCTGCATGCCCAACATCTTTCTCCAGTTAGTCACTTTCTCCGCGCGCCCTTAGAGTCAGTGGCGAGTCCTTTTAAGGCACTATACTATACTACACGACCCACGCCACGCTGCTAGTACTAGTAGGGCTTGTTGCTGAATGGTACGACGCCGCGGCCGGCCCTCCTGGCCATCATGCATATATTTCCTCTTCTGGGTTCTCTCTCTAACTGCGCATGGCACGATAATATCTACTATCCTAACCTACTAGTAATAATATTACACGTACAGGAGAAAACAATTAAGGCTCTCTCTCTCTCTCTGTGTGTTATCTCCCTGTCAGCTGGCTGTCCCTTTCCCTCTCTCCTGCGCCACAGGGGAAAAACGGAGAATACTAAAGATAAGAAAGCGACGTGTGTAGAGAGCGAGCGAGAAAGGGGGGAAGAAGATGGGCGTTGGGAGATGCCCACAACAACGACACCCACACTCTCGCGCAAGCCCCAACCAAGCGGAGGAGGCTAGGAGGGGGAAGAATCGCCGGTGCAACAACTTGCCGCCCGTGGTAGGCCATGCCCGGCAGGCCCATAACCACACTGCAGCTGGTCATAATAAATCAATAAAGCCGACAGCATTTCGCTAGCTGCCGTTGGCATCCGCCGCTACCCGCGCCCACGTACGTGGCCCGCTCTGCCGCCATATATATACCTAGTGTTGCGTGTTAATTTGTGTTCACTGCGTTTGAATAATTTCATCAGGAGAACTCTAGCTAGCTTGCTAGTGTGTATCATGTTGATTATTCGATCGTGTATATATATCCTAGTGTCGTGTATTAAGCTGTGTCAGCACCAGCATGCGGCAGGCCAGTGGTATGTAAGAGAGAATCGAGAAGCTAGCTAGATGGAGTTATTATATAAGGAGGAGAAGTGGATGGAAGCAGAAGCAGAAGCACAACCACAAGCTCCGCTGGGCGTGGCCGGCCAGAGGGGCTTGTCACAGGAGATCTTCTGGTTGTTGGTGTGATTCTGGTTGGTTCATTTACCGGGGGGGACCAGGGGCGGGCGGGCGGGCGCGTAGCTAGCTTGGAGTTGAGGGCATCTGGTCCCAAAGAGATGACGGACAACTGCTTTGAGCTGTGCTTGCAGCTAAAACCCACCACAATACTCTTCCTCCACCATTGCACGGGGACCGCGCGCGCCCCGCCCGGCCCGGCCCGTCCCCTACGTACACCATCACGCGTACAGCAGCCGCCGACCGACCGGGTCCACTCACGAGTACATACATATATACACACGCACCGCACGCACGGTATATATACGCTTATTGCTCGTCGTATATATAATTATATATGCATGTCTTACCGGTGTCTTATCAGCGTGAATACACATACGTATGTAAAATAACGCTGGCTCTGTAGGAACGACCTACGTGCGTACGTGGCATGTGACAAGCCCAGCTGGTGTTCCATATGTTAGTTTCTCATCGCCGGCCGATCAGCCGCTGTGTGGGCTCTTGGGTATAGTGGGCCTGGATTGTAGTAGTAGCATGGGGGCCCTAGCCTGGCGGCTTTTGTGCAGTGCAGCGGCCAGCAGCATCCATCATAGAGATCCCACGCAGGCCCATCCATCTGCTAGTAGCTCTGTGCCCCCCCATGGCCATGAGTGAGAGATAACAAGCTAAGCTATCACGATTATTCACACCTCGGCCACTGCTACTGTGCACGCGAGCGACACGTTAGTATCCGGTGGTGTGGTAAAGAAATTAAATAGTAGGAGCGGCACACCATCTGCTGAGAATAAGTAGGCCGGATTCAAAGCCCGCATATATAATGGTGCATGCGTGGATCGGGTGGCCGTTAAGGGGTTAAATCATTTTTATTTATTTACAAAAGAAAAGAAAAAAAAATGAAACGAGCCTCTGGTAACGGCGGTAGGTGAATTCGTTCTCTCAGTATATAGTCACACGCAGAGGAGGTGAGAGCTCGTCGCTCTTCACAGTTGGAGTACTGTGTACTAGCAAGCAGAGAATCTGCCCGCCCCGCCTGCCGCCGCTACGTACGTAGTATAGAGTGACAAAACGGATGCAGCAGTGGGCGCATACGTACAGGTACATACAGTTGCCTTGCCTGACAGACAGTGGCAGCAGCAGCAGCAGGGGGCTACTGGGTTACGTTCTCGTGGTCTAGTAGGTATCCCTGCTGTGCCTGTGCTGTCCTTCAGTTCCGGCCGCGTACGAGTAGATGGATCACATGCGCGCCACGACAGAAGCCCCGCTGCATCGCATGCCGATTGCCGATGGATGAATCACGAACCGATGATGATCCCTGACCCAGCCAGGACGGCCGCCAAGCGCCCAAGATGCTCACAGCTAGGCTAGGCCACTGCCAATGCGCCCACGGCACCGGGCGTCGGCTTCCGCCCCGGCCGCCGCGCGCGCTGCCGCCGTCTGTCTGAGGAGAGGTCTGAGTCTGACTGACTCCCTGCGAGTTTTTTGAAATAAAGGCGCGCAGCGCAGGTCCCAGGAACACAGGAGGCATGCAGCAGCAGGCAGCCAGGCTAGCCAGCCGCCAGTCTCGGCCGGGCCCCGCGCCGCGCTGCGCAGCCGCCGAGTGATCCAAGGCGCCTGCCTCTGCTGCCCTTCTGCCTGCCACTGACGCGCGCTGCGCCTGTACATGCACGTCGTCGTCGATCTCGGCTGGGGCCTATCTAGCTCCGATCCTGCGATCCATTCATCAGCCACCGCGGGCCACGTACCTACTGCTGCTGTACGTACTGCATATGCTAGCTGGGGCATGCACGCGAAGGGAATGCGCCCTTCCCGAGGGTGCAGAGTGCAGACACGACGAGCTGTCGACGACGGACGGACGCCAGCAGTGGCCTATCTCTGCCGCGCGCGGCGACGACGACGACTGACCGCGGGCCGCCCCGTCCCGCAGCCCGTCGTCGCGGCGCGGGTAGAGAGCTTTTGTTCGGATGTGCTGTCCCATTCGATCAGGCTGCGCGGCCTGCGTCCTGCTGCTGCGTGTTCAGTTGCTCTGATCTTTCACGTACGTACGTACGCACTGCTGGAGACTTGTGCTTGTGCAGAGATCGATGGTGATGTTGATTTGCTACGGGAAGGGGATATGACAGGGGGAGACGAAACGGGATGGAGATCGGTCGTTCAAGGGCCGGAGTGGCCCGGCCGGTCGAACGGTCACTGTCGTGCGCTAGCTGCTCATGCGTGGTCGAGGGAGTAACCGCATATGTATGGCTTGTGAGGAACGCGTGCTGCTTGCTGATCATGTACATTGCTTTCCCCATTGATCACCTCATCGGCGTGTTAATCACTCCAAGTAAAAACACGGTATAATTGTCAGAATAATTGTCTTGGGCGCATGCATGTCAACGTCTTCAGGAAACTAGAATGGACCAGCACGGTTAGCTTCTTGGGCAATCCTCTCCTGGCATCTGGGGATCCAAGGCTGCTGGCTTGGATAAGTACTTTTACAGTTTTACCTATGGATAGATCAACCTATGGAAAAAACTGAAACAACTAACATTTTAGAATAGGAAGCAGAAATCTAATTATACTCCATCTATTTGTACGCATCGTATTAATTAGGCTTGTCCTAAGTTAAACATTTCTATCTTTAACTATTAATTTCAAATAATATGTATGTGTTAACAACATAAAATTAACGAATCTATGAGAAACACTTCCATAATGGATAATTTGAAATCGATATCAAAGTTAAGAGCGGTTGACTTAGAACAAACATACTACGCTATGTAAAAAAAGTGGGAGTATCAATTTTGTGTCATAAAAATATGCATTTATAGACTAATTGTAGGTCATAGTTTGCCCAAATAAATATTCTATATCTATATGTACACCTAATAAGGAGTCAATTTTTTTGTTCTAATTTTCTCACCCACGCCTCAAACTACTACGACGGTGGAGAGTTTTTTTTTCTGTCTCACTTTTTGTATTTGATCGGGACTCATAACGCATATAAGTCTGAACAACTAATGATGGAGATACTAATAATTAAGAGAAAATAGTCTTGTTCAAATCAGGGAGGTTGAAGTGCGGTCTTTCACCTTCGGCCAATTCAATCTGTGGGCCTCATGGCATTCCAAACGGCCCAATACCAAGACTTGAACCTGATCACGAAACCTAGGTGGCCCATTGTGATTTGACTGGGATGGATTGTGTGCACGAACGACCGTGCGGCGGCATTGCAACTTGCAAGCTAAGCCCCTGGGCCTGTGCAGGGCAGCTGGGCTAAGCCGAGCGAGTTGTGACAGCACCGTCACGTGAAATGGAGCCCGGGCGTTCGTCACGGTCGCAGCATGCAGCACTCGAAATCCAGTTCGCTTTGTTCCCGATAAGGGTCCGTTCGTGTCTGAAGATTGCACCCATAATTGTTCCTGTTGATGAAAACCTATATAAATTATAGAAGCAATCTAGGTAGGAATATTTTCGGTCACCGAACGGGTTCTAAGGCTCCATTCGGTTTCAAATTTATATAAGTTTTCAGGCCTAATGACATATTTGTTTTAACGTTTTGGAGATTTTGTACTTTAGCTTTTATACTTTTTAAAAACCAAACAACTCTCAGGCAAAATCCCAAAAGCTTAACCCAGTGAGTTTCTGTTTTTTTGTTTCCGGAAGTTTTTTCACTTTTAAATGGTCCAAAAGGTGAAGCATAAAATCTCCAAAAATGTGAAACAAACGGGTTCTAAATCAGTGCAAGACACTACAGACTAGTTTGGAAGGAAGAGGAGATAAAGTCTCAAAAGGAAAAGCTCCTACAAATAATAAATATCTTATTTAAATAACACCTTTGAGATTTCTCGTCCTATAAAAAGATAGGGACCCAAGAGGATTTAAGTTTCCAAACTAGCTTTTTAGGGACTCGGTGTCGTCGACACCTATTCAGGAATTAGGACGTGCAGTCCACTATTAGAGGCAACGGCCGGCCTAGCAGGTAGTTAAAGTAGACCTAAGACAGGTGTCCCTCATTCACAGCTAGAGATGGCAATGAGACCCTATCTTCTCCAATATGAAAATTTATTGAATGGTTGTTTGGTTACTTTTATTGAGTGTGATATTTTCTCCAATATGAGTGAAGATGACATAATTCACCTCTTTATGGCCGTGAAGAAGCGTAAATCAAATGCCTTGGATGCTTACGAGGTTAGTTTTTTAATCTTATGTTTATGTAAGAGCTTACCTATTTTGAATATTTATGTTCTAAGCTATGCAACATGCGATCAAATTTGATGAATTGAATGCATTATGAGACATTTTGGTTATTTTCTCTGCAATGTATCGAATTGATAAAAATTATATATGTGCGGTATTGAATTTTATATGGTACTACATGCCAATTTTTTTCCTCAACTACCCTAGTTTCAAATCTTGGGTCCGCGAGAATAGACCTACGCATTTCTCGGTGTCGCCAGTCACCCATTCAGGAATTAGGATGTGCAACCCACTAGTAGAGGGAGGTGAATAGACCTATGGCTTCGAGCATGACGCGGGGCGACCGTCGAAACTAATGCTTTATAGTAGTAGAGATTTAGAGGGCCTCGGTGTCGCCGGTCACCCATTCAAGGATTGGGATGTGTAGCCCACTGATACATGTATGAGAATAAACCTATATGTTTTACGCGTGACGCATGTGTCGGCGTTTCGAGACCGGGGGGTCCCTCAGGCCGACGAGTGAGTGCCGGGTGCCCCAGCCCAGATGGGTCGAGCGCGTGGGCGAGCGCAAAGGGGGGAAAAGAGCGAGGCGGCCAGAGACCGGCGTGAGGGAGGTGGGAATCCCGCGGCCTTCGTGTTCGTCCCGCGCCCAGGTCGGGTGCGCTTGCAGTAGGGGGTTACAAGCGTCCACGCGGGTGAGGGAAGCGAGCGGCCCCGAGAGAGCGCCTGTCCCGTCCTCGTCCCGCGCGGCCAACCCTCTCTAAGAGGGCCCTGGTCCTTCCTTTTATAGACGCAAGGAGAGGATCCAGGTGCACAATGGGGGTGTAGCAGAGTGCTACGTGTCTAGCGAGGGAGAGCTAGTGCCCTGAGTACATGCCAATGTGGCAGCCAGAGAGGTCTGGGAACCCAACGAGTGTGATGTCGTGGCCGTCGGAGGAGTGGCGGAGCCTGGCGGAGGGACAGCTGTCGGAGCGGTTGTGTCCTTGCTGACGTCCTCCTGCTTCCGTAAGAGAGCTGAGAGCCGTCGTCGTCACAGGGCATGCGGGGCGCCATCATTACCTATCTGGTGGAGACAGCCAGATGGGACACCGGTCTTGTTCTCTGCGGCCCGAGTCAGCTCGGGGTAGGGTGATGATGGCGCTCCCTGTTGACGTGGCTGGCCTGCGCCCTAGGTTGGGCGACGTGGAGGCTCCTCCGAAGCCGAGGTCGAGTCTGTCTTCCATGGCCGAGGCCGAGTCCGAGCCCCTGGGTCGGGCGAGGCGGAGGTCGTCGGCAGAGGCCAGGACGGTGTCCGAGCCCTGGGGTCGGGTGAAGCGGAGTTCGTCGTCTTCTGGGTCTTAGCCCGAATCCGAGCCCTGGGTCGGGCGGAGCAGAGTTCGCCGTCTTCCGGGTCTTAGCCCGAGTCCGAGCCCTGGGTCGGGCGGAGCGGAGTTCGCCGTCTTCCGGGTCTTAGCCCGAGTCCGAGCCCTGGGTCAGGCGGAGCGGAGTTCACCGTCTTCCGGGTCTTAGCCCGTGTCCGAGCCCTGGGTCGGGCGGAGCGGAGTTCGCCGTCTTCCGGGGCTGAGCCCGAGTCCGAGCCCTGGGTCGGGCGGAGCGGAGTTCGCCGTCTTCCGGGTCTTAGCCCGAGTCCGAGCCCTGGGTCGGGCGAAGCGGAGTTCGCCGTCTTCCGGGGCTGAGCCCGAGTCCGAGCCCTGGGTCGGGCGGAGCTTCCTATGGTGCCTTTGGCAGGGCCTTTGCGTTAAATGCTCCTGCGACTTGGCCGGTCGGTGTGGCGATTTAGTCAGGGTTGCTTCTTAGCGAAGGCAGGGCCTCGGGCGAGCCGAAGATGTGTCCGCCGTTGGAGGGGGGCCTCGGGCGAGACGGAAAACCTCCGGGGTCGGCTGCCCTTGTCCGAGGCTAGGCTCGGGCGAGGCGTGATCGAGTCGCTCGAATGGACTGATCCCTGACTTAATCGCACCCATCAGGCCTTTGCAGCTTTATGCTGATGGGGGTTACCAGCTGAGAATTAGGAGTCTTGAGGGTACCCCTAATTATGGTCCCCGACAGTAGCCCCCGAGCCTCGAAGGGAGTGTTAGCACTCGCTTGGAGGCTTTCGTCGCACTTTTTTGCAAGGGGACCAGCCTTTCTCGGTTGCATTTTGTTCCGGTGGGTGCGCGCGAGCGCACCCGCCGGGTGTAGCCCCCGAGGCCTCGGAGGAGTGGTTTTACTCCTTCGAGGTCTTATTGCCTTGCGTAATGCTTCGGCTAGTCTGGTTGTTCCCTCATGCGAGCTGGTCATAGCCCGGGTGTACGGTCGGGGCCCAAGTTCTCGGGCTGGTATGTTGACGCTGTCAACGGTTTGGCCGGAGCCGGGTTTGCGAGAGCAGCCCCCGAGCCTCTGCACAGGGCAAGAGGGCGATCAGGGACAGACTCGGCTTTTTTACATACGCCCCTGCGTCGCCTTTCCGCAAGGAGGAGGGGGGGAGAGCGCCATGTTACCCTCGATGGGCGCCGAACATGGTGTCTCCGGTGAGCTGCAAGCGGGTAATCCGAGTGGACGTCCGTGCCCCGTTCGTTAGGGGTCGGCTAGGGGCCCAGAGGCACGCCCAAAAGTACCTGCGGGTGATCTGCCGGACCCGGTCCCCTGGCGACGGGGTCCGAGGGCTCGATGCCTCCCTCCGATGGGATTCCGTTACAAGATCGCTCCCGCTGGTCTCGGAAATGTCCTAGGGTACCTCGGGAGCGCAGCCCGAGCCTTGGTTATGTATCGAACGTACCCCTGGTCATCCCTCGCTCGGCGTCTGAGGCGGCTGTGAACCCTTCGGGGGCCAGCCTTCGAACCCCTGATCAGTAATGGGCGCGGAGCCCGAGTAGCCTGAGGCGGCCGTGGAACCCTTCGGGGGGCCGGCCTTCGAACCTCTGACCAGTAGTGGGTGTAGGGCCCACGCGATCTGAGGCGGCTGTTGAACCCTTCGGGGGGCCAGCCTTCGAACCTCTGATCAGTAAGGAGGCTCGGAGCCTGGTTCCTTCACGGGGAAGGATCCCTTTCGGGGTATCCCCTTTTCCCGGTCCCTGTCGCAAGAGATAGAGAAAGAGGAAAAAAGGGAAAAGGATACGAAACCGAACGACGCGGCGTACCTTTTTTGGCGCGGTTGCTTCGGCGAAGGCGAAGCGTCGCCCGCTGCTCCTGCCAGGAGCGCCACCTGTCCAGCCGCGGAGTTAATGCGACGGGGTGAGTAGTTGGCGGGGCGGCCGTTGCGCGTGCGCGAGCCGTTCGAGGAACGGATCACGGGCGCGTTGTCTTCACGCCGTGAGAGAGGGGGGGTTCTCTTGCTGCCCTCGGATGGGACGTGAGCTTGGCTGACGACGTGACCGCTGCTCCCGCGCGCCTGCCACCGTCATTACTGCCGGCCCACTTTTGGCCGCGTTGACCGCCGCGTCAGGCTGGCGCTGCTGGGTCGCGAGCTGGGTCGCCTCGAGTCGCGGTATTGGTTCCGCAATCGAGGAGGCGCGGTGGTGGCGCAAGTGGCGGTGCAGTTGCCTGCATGCAGCATCCGGCGCGCCGGTTGCACGACGCGTGGGCCTGGGCCTCCGGCTGGCGTGTCGGGAGTCGGAGAAGCGCGTCCACCTGGCGCGGTTGCATGCCGCTTGCATGGCTGCCCGCCTCTTTCGCCCGTTGGTCTGGGCAAAAGTGGAGGACCACTTGTAACCGCTGGGCGGTTGCGTGCACCACGCGTGGCGGTTTGGCTTCTTCTGCTCGGAGCCGGTCTGCATGACATGCGGGACCCAGCCCCCGCGCCGCAGGGGAGGGCTTTGGAGCGTGTTGGAGAAGACTCAGCCCGTGATGGTTGGGGGTGCAAGCAGGGAGAGTTGCCTTTAAAAGGAGGGTGACCCCTTTCGAAAGGCGACCGTGTCTTCTCGCTCCTTTATGCACCGCGTCTTTCCACCTTCCAAGCCCCCGGATGGGGGATACCCGCCGTCTTTTTGCCTCATCGTTGGAGGGACGCAACTCCGTGGGAGTTGGTACCTTTCAGCCATCGTTCGGCTTCAAGGATTTTCATCACACAGCCCGGCTGCACCCCTCCACTGGTGGTCACCCAAGATGGTGACCTCCAGCTTGATGGTGGGGAAAGCCAGTCGGGTTGCGGCCTCTGCCCCTACCTCGGCCTCAAGGATTTTCGTCATCCAGGCCAAGATGGAGGATGAGGCGAGTCGGGGGGCTGCCTCCGTGGGGGTCGGTTGCCCTCTTCTTCCCCTGGCGTCTGGGGGAGAACGGCATCCTCCAGCTTCACGGAGACTTCCTCCAGCCATGCCGGGAGAGGCGGGCCGCCGTCACTCAGCCAGGGCGCAGCGCTACGTCCTCCGTCCGGACGATGGTTGCGCCGCGCACCGCGAGGGCAGCGCCCACGCTCTGGGCGGTCCTGGCAAGGGCGAAGACCTGCCGGCGCGCTTCGAGGCGTCGGCAGCCGGAGATGGCTTCTCTACCGATGAGATTGCCAACTCCGCCAGTAGCCCTAGGTCTCCGTCTCCCGACCTGAATGGCTGGCTCTCGTCCTCGGTGGGTGATAGTCCTTCTGCCATGGCACCCGCCCCGAAGCCGCTGCTGAAGCTGCTTCATCGCTCGGGGCGAGGGTAGTTATTGCTGTCGCCGGATCGGGCGGCGGCGGGCCACCCGTCGGCCCGCGATCGTTCCGCGGGCTCCCCAATCTTGTGGGGTTGTTCGTGCCCGTGGGGACGGAACCGGAGTTCCGTTTGTAATGGCACTTCGAATGCCAGGGTTTTTTGTTCATTGCGGCTTTCGGGGCCTGAACATGTATGTAATTTCGGCACGGAGCCGTGTTTTTTCCTCATTTTTGAGCGCTAAGACTCATCTGTTGATTATCTGAACCGCTTCACCAAGCATGAGTCGCCCCGTGTCAAGGTGACGAGTGAGGTATCCGTATCCCGGAGGCGTAGGAGTCCCTCGGCTCGGTCGGCCTTGCTGTCCGAGGCTCCTCTAGCTTAGTTAAAGAGACCCCTCGGCCGCTCTTCGATGAGCCGAGGCCAGGGGTAGCGATACCAGTATGAACAGAGGCGGAGTCGGCTCGAAAATGAAACCTGGTTGGCCGGAGCCTAGCCGGGTTGTCCGTTGGTGGGACCGACGTCGGATTTGATCAGCCGAGGCCTCAGGTCGGGCTGGTGCCCTTGGGAGATGGTCGGCCGAGGCCCCAGGGGCAACCGGCCGAGCCGCCTGCTCGGGCCGGATTCCCAGAGAAGTCCCTGGCAGCGATTGCCCGGGCGTGGTGATGACGTCGTCCTTCGGAGCGGAGATCCTCGGACCGCGTCGCCGTTCGAGGCTAGGTCGGGCCTCGCCGAAGGTGTCGTCGATGCCGAGGGTGTTGCTGCCCCCTTCCAGCGTCAAGACCCAAGCCTGCAGGGTCAGAGTATCTTGTAGCGTGTGCCTTCTGCAGCCGCCGAGGCCAGAATACACGCCCTCGCTGTGTTGTAAAGCTGTGTCTCCTTTCCTGTTGTTTCGAGTATCTGGACTTTTTTGTTGGTAACAGGGATGTTTGTGTGAGTGGGAGTCGCTTCTTGCGGAAGGTGATGAGTGAGGTATCCGTATCCCGGAGGCGTGGGAGTCCCTCGGCTCGGTCGGCCTTGCCGCTTACGCGTACTTTCACTCGTCCATGAGGCCCTGCCACCGACTCAGTCGAGAAGGCTCGAAGGATCGCTTCGGCAGAAGAACTTCCAAACATGAAGACTTGTTCGGTCCGCGGAATCACTTTATCCGAACGCGAGTTACTTATCGCAGAAGGTGATGAGTGAGGTATCCGTATCCCGGAGGCGTAGGAGTCCCTCGGCTCGGTCAGCCTTGGCTGCTTACGTGTACTCCGTCGTTTTCAGGATCCATTTTTCGAAGTAGTCAAAAAGCACGAAAGATATTCTGGCAGAAGGGATCTTTTTTCGAGGAAAATTTCGATGCAGAGGGGGTTCCCCCCTTTTAGCCCCCGAGGGAGGGTCGGGCTTTGCCGAGGCGAGGCCGACCCTTCCTTGATGACTAAACTTTGCGTGGGTGCGGGGTATATGAACGACTTGAAAACATCTTAAGGGTAGAAGCGACGTAGCTGTTGGATGTTCCAAGCGTTGCCGTAGACCTCGCCTTGACTGTTGGCCAGCTTGTACGTTCCGGCTTCAGAACTTTGGCGATGACGAATGGCCCCTCCCAGGGGGGCGTGAGCTTGTGCCTCCCTCGGGCGTCTTGCCGCAGCCGGAGCACCAGGTCGCCCACCTGGAGGTCTCAGGGTCGGACCCCTCGGGCGTGGTAGCGCCGCAGGGACTGCTGATACCGCGCCGAGTGTAGTAAGGCCTTGTCCCGAGCCTCTTCCAGCTGGTCCAGCGAGTCTTCTCGGCTAGCTTGGTTGCTTTGATCGTCGTAGGCCCTTGTTCTCGGGGAGCCGTATTCCAGGTCAGTGGGCAAGACGGCCTTGGCCCCATAGACCAGGAAGAACGGCGTGAAACTCGTGGCCCGGCTTGGCGTCGTCCTCAGGCTCTAGACCACCGAGGGGAGTTCCTTCATCCATCGCTTGCCGAACTTGTTGAGGTCGTTGTAAATCCGAGGCTTGAGCCCTTGTAGAATCATGCCGTTGGCACGCTCTACTTGCCCATTTGACATGGGATGAGCTACGGCGGCCCAGTCCACCCGGATGTGGTGATCCTCGCAGAAGTCCAAGAATTTTCTGCCGGTGAACTGGGTGCCGTTGTCGGTGATGATGGAGTTCGGGACCCCGAAGCGATGGATGATGTTGGTGAAGAACGTCACCGCCTGCTCGGACCTGATGCTGTTCAGAGGTCGGACCTCGACCCACTTGGAGAATTTGTCGATGGCGACCAGCAGGTGCGTGTAGCCCCCGGGCGCCTTCTGCAAGGGGCCGACGAGGTCCAGACCCCACACAGCGAAGGGCCAGGTGATGGGTATTGTCTGCAGAGCCTGAGCGGGCAGGTGGGTCTGCTTCGCATAGAATTGACACCCTTCGCAGGTGCGGACAATTCTAGTGGCGTCGGCCACCGCCGTTGGCCAGTAGAAGCCTTGCCGGAAAGCATTCCCGACGAGGGCTCGAGGCGCTGCGTGATGGCCGCAAGCCCCCGAGTGTATCTCTTGCAGGAGTTCCTGACCTTCGGCGATGGAGATGCATCGCTGGAGGATGCCCGAGGGACTGCGGTGGTAAAGTTCCTTCTCATCGCCCAGCAAGACGAACGACTTGGCGCGTCGCGCTATCCGCCGAGCCTCGGCTCGGTCGAGGGGTAGCTCTCCTTGGCGGAGATATTGCAGGTACGGGGTCTGCCAATTTCGTTCAGGCGTGGCCCCGCTTCGCTCCTCCTCGATGCGCAATGCCTCGCCCTCGGAGACCGAGGTTACCTCGGGTTGAGCTGAGGGTGCCTCGGGCCGTGCCGAGGGTACCTCGGGCTGGACCGAGGGCGCCTCGGGCTCGGGAGGGTCGTCGATCTTGACGGAGGGCTGATGCAGATCCCGGGAGAAGACGTCCGGGGGAACCGTTGTTCGCCTCGAGGCTATTTTTGCCAGCTCGTCCGCAGTCTCGTTGTAGCGCCGAGCGATGTGGTTAAGCTCGAGCCCGTAGAACTTGTCTTCCAGGCGCCGAACCTCATCGCAGTAGGCCTCCATCTTCGAGTCGCGGCGGTGGGAGTTCTTCATGACTTGGTCGATGACGAGCCGCGAGTCGCCGCGAGCGTCGAGGCATCGGACCCCTAGCTCGATGGCGATTCGCAATCCGTTGATCAGAGCTTCGTACTCAGCCACATTGTTGGACGCCGGGAAATGGAGGCGTAGCACATAGCGTAGGTGTTTCCTGAGGGGTGAGACGAAGAGTAGGCCCGCGCCGGCTCCTGTCTTCATCAACGACCCGTCGAAAAACATGGTCCAGAGCTCCGGTTGAATCGGAGCCGTCGGTAGCTGGGTGTCGACCCATTCGGCTACGAAGTACGCTAAGACCTGGGACTTGATGGCCTTCCGAGGCGCGAACGAGATGGTCTCGCCCATGATTTCCACCGCCCACTTCGCAATCCTGCCCGAGGCCTCTCGGCACTGGATGATCTCCCCCAGGGGAAGGATGACACCACAGTTACCGGGTGAGACTCGAAGTAGTGTCGCAACTTCCGCCTCGTCAGGATCACTGCATACAGCAGCTTCTGAACTTGTGGGTAGCGGATCTTGGTTTCGGACAGTACTTCGCTGATGAAGTAAACTGGCCTCTGAACGGGCAACGCATGCCCCTCTTCTTGCCTCTCGACCACAATCGCGGCGCTAACCACCTGAGTGGTTGCGGCGACGTAGACCAAGAGGGCTTCTCCATCAGCTGGGGGCACCAAGATAGGCGCCTTGGTGAGGAGCGTCTTCAGGTCCCCGAGAGCTTCTTCGGCCTCAGGGGTCCAAGTGAAGCTCTCGGCCTTCCTTAAGAGGCGGTACAGAGGCAGGCCTCTTTCGCCGAGGCGTGAGATGAAGCGGCTTAGGGCCGCGAGACATCCCATGACCCTCTGTACACCTTTTAAGTCCTTGATGGGCCCCATGCTGGTGATGGCTGCGATCTTCTCCGGGTTGGCTTCGATGCCCCGCTCGGAGACGATGAACCCCAAGAGCATGCCCCGGGGCACCCCGAAGACACACTTCTCGGGATTGAGCTTGACGCCTTTTGCCTTGAGACACCGGAATGTCACTTCAAGGTCGGAGAGGAGGTCGGAAGCTTTCCTTGTCTTGACTACGATGTCATCGACGTAGGCCTCGACCGTGCGACCGATGTGTTCGCCGAACACATGGTTCATGCACCGCTGGTACGTCGCACCTGCATTCCTCAAACCGAACGGCATGGTGACATAGCAGTACATGCCGAAGAGCGTGACGAAAGAAGTCGCGAGCTGGTCGGACTCTTTCATCCTGATTTGATGATACCCCGAGTAGGCATCAAGGAAGGACAGGGTTTCGCACCCAGCGGTGGAATCCACGATTTGATCGATGCGAGGCAGAGGGTAGGGAACCTTCGGACATGCTTTGTTGAGACCAGTGTAGTCTACACACATCCGCCATTTCCCCCCTTTCTTTCTCACAAGCACAGGGTTGGCGAGCCATTCGGGATGGAATACCTCTTTGATGAACCCGGCTGCCATTAGCTTGTGGATCTCCTCGCCTATCGCTCTGCGCTTCTCCTCGTCGAATCGGCGCAGAGGCTGCTTGACCGGTCGGGCTCCGGCTCGAATATCCAGCGAGTGCTCGGCGACATCCCTCGGTATGCCGGGCATGTCCGAGGGACTCCACGCGAAGACGTCGGCGTTCGCGCGGAGAAAGTCGACGAGCACTGCTTCCTATTTGGGCTCGAGCCCGGAACCGATCCGGATCTGCTTGGAGGCGTCGCCACTGGGGTCGAGGGGGACGGTCTTAGCCGTCTCCACTGGCTCGAAGTTGCCGGCATGACGCTTCACGTCTGGCACCTCTTTGGAGAGGCTCTCCAGGTCGGCAATGAGGGCCTCGGACTCGGCGAGGGCCTCGGCGTACTCCACGCACTCCACGTCGCATTCGAACGCGTGTTTGTACGTGGGGCCGACGGTGATGACCCCGTTGGGGCCCGACATCTTGAGCTTCAGGTAGGTGTAGTTGGGGACGGCCATGAACTTCGCGTAGCATGGCCTCCCCAGCACCGCGTGGTAGGTTCCTCGGAACCCGACCACCTCGAACGTCAGAGTCTCCCTTCGGAAGTTGGAGGGTGTTCCGAAACGGACAGGGAGGTCGAGTCGTCCGAGGGGCTGGACGCGCTTCCCGGGAATGATCCCGTGGAAGGGCGCAGCGCCTGCTCGAACGGAGGACAGATCGACGCGCAGGAGCCCGAGGGTCTCGGCGTAGATGATGTTGAGGCTGCTGCCCCCGTCCATAAGGACCTTGGTGAGCCTGACGTCACCGATGACAGGGTCGACGACGAGCGGGTATTTCCCCGGGCTCGACACGTGGTCGGGGTGATCAGCTTGGTCGAAGGTGATGGGCTTGTCGGACCAGTCTAGGTAGGCTGGCGCCGCCACCTTCACCAAGCAGACCTCCCGGCGCTCTTGCTTGCGATGCCGAGCCGAGGCATTCGCCGCGTGCCCGCCGTAGATCATGAAGCAGTCGCGGACCTCGAGGAACTCTCCTGCTTGGTGATCTTCCTTCTTGTCGTCGTGCGGGCCCTGCCACCCTCCGCGGGTGGCCCGGCCCTGTGGAAGTGGCGCCGAAGCATGACGCACTCTTCAAGGGTATGCTTGACGGGCCCCTGGTGATAGGGGCACGACTCCTTGAGCATCTTGTCAAAGAGGTTGGCACCTCCGAGGGGCTTCCGAGGGTTCTTGTACTCGGCGGCGGCGACATGGTCCGCGTCGGCGGCGTCGCGTTTCGCTTGCGACTTCTTCTTGCCTTTCTTCTTAGCGCCGCACGGAGTAGACGCCTCGGGAGCATCTTCCGACGGGCGGCCCTGGGGCTGCTTGTCCTTTCGGAAGATAGCCTCGACCGCCTCCTGGCCAGAGGCGAACTTGGTGGCGATGTCCATCAGCTCGCTCGCCCTGGTGGGGGTCTTGCGACCCAACTTGCTCACCAGGTCGCGGCAGGTGGTGCCGGCAAGGAACGCGCCGATGACATCTGAGTCGGTGATGTTGGGCAGCTCGGTGCGCTGCTTCGAGAATCGTCGGATGTAGTCCCGAAGAGACTCTCCCGGCTGCTGTCGGCAGCTTCGGAGGTCCCAGGAATTCCCAGGGCGCACATACGCGCCCTGGAAATTTCCGGCGAAGGCTTGGACCGGGTCATCCCAGTTGGAGATCTGCCCCAGAGGCAGGTGCTCCAACCAGGCGCGAGCGGTGTCGGAGAGGAACAGGGGGAGGTTGCGGATGATGAGGTTGTCGTCGTCTGTTCCACCCAGTTGGCAGGCCAGGCGGTAGTCCGCGAGCCACAATTCCGGCCTTGTTTCCCCCGAGTACTTTGTGATAGTAGTCGGGGGTCGGAACCGGGTCGGGAACGGTGCCCGCCGGATGGCCCGGCTGAAGACCTGCGGACCGGGTGGTTCAGGCGAGGGACTCAGATCCTCCCCGCTGTCGTAACGTCCCCCACGCCTGGGGTGATAGCCTCGGCGCACCCTCTTGTCGAGGTGGGCTCGACGGTCACGGTGATGGCGCTCATTGCCGAGGTGGCCCGGGGCCGCAGGCGCGGTGTTGCGCGTGCGCCCGGTGTAGACCGAGGCTTCCCGCATGAATCGGGAGGTCGCGGCATGAGGTTCCGAGGGGTATCCTTGCCTTCGGGAGGCAGTGCTCTCGGCCTGTCGGACCGCGGCGCCTTCCAGGAGATTTTTGAGTTCTCCTTGGATTCGCCGACCCTCGGTGGTGGATGGCTCCGGCATCGTGCGGAGGAGCATCGCTGCTGCGGCCAGGTTCTGACCGACCCCACTGGATGCAGGTGGTGGCCTGACCCTGACGACATCGGCGACGCGGTGCTGGAGACCCTGGGGCAGGTGACGTATTTCTCCGGCCGGGGGTTGGCCCGCCCATGCCTGCCCGACGTCCCGGCGGATCGGCTCAAGCGCTCCTGCTCCCTCGTCGATCCTGGCCTGCGCCCCGCGGACTTGCTCAAGCTGTGGGTCGTAACCCCCCGCCGGAACGGGGACCACAGCTAGCTCCCGCGGGATGTCAGCGCGAGGCACCGGCCCAGGGGGAGCACCGTCCTCCGGCATGCCGAGACGATTGCCTTCGGAGGGACCCCCTAGATCGACGTGGAAACATTCGCGGCTTGGGCCGCAGTCCTCGTCGTCGAGGCTGCGGCTACCGTCGGAACAGTCGGAGAGGCAGTAGTCACATGCGGTCATGAAGCTCCGCACGGCACTGGGGTTGCCAAATCCAGAGAAATCCCAACAGATGTCGGGGTCGTCATCTTCCTCGGACCCAGAGGGCCCGTAGGTCGAGACGTCCGTCAGCCGGTCCCAAGGCGACCGCAAGCGAAACCCCAGAGGGTGTGTATTCGCCTTTACAAGGGCGCCCGCCAAAGCGAGATTGATAGGCGGGTTGAGGCGGAGTACAAATGACGTAGGATGGGAATCGGTTGGTACCTTTTGGTCGTCGAGCGGCGATGGAGTCACGTCGAGGACTGACTGCATCGTTGCCTCAGGTACGAGGGCGACGTCCTGCAAGCTTTTCGCAAGCGCGCTGGCGTCGTCCACTTGCTCGGGATTGGCGTGTCGCGGGGAGACGGCGCTCTCCTTCGTCTCAAACGCGAGGTCGACGCCCAACGCGCCCCCCGTTGGGGTGCTAGGGACGTCGACTCGCTCGACAGCCGACGAGGCGCGACCTCCTGCTTGGCCTTGGTTGCCCCGCCTCCTCCTCCGTTGGCGGGGGAGAGGACGGGGTGAGCTCGAATGTTGTTCTTCCGCCACGCGGGGAAGACGTCGTCGATTCCGCCGCCGGCGGGCGGGCTGTCGGCCACCATTGTCGTTGTCGCGCGGCGGTGGAAGGAGTATCATGTCGTAGCTGCCGTCAAGGGACATGAACTCAAGACTCCCAAAACGGAGCACCGTCCCGGGTTGGAGAGGTTGTTGGAGACTGCCCATCTGGAGCTCGACGGGAAGCCATTCGTCAACACGCAGCAGGCCCCTACCTGGCGCGCCAACTGTCGGCGTTTCGAGACCGGGGGGTCCCTCAGGCCGACGAGTGAGTGCCGCGTGCCCCAGCCCAGATGGGTCGAGCGCGTGGGCGAGCGCAAAGGGGGGAAAAGAGCGAGGCGGCCGGAGACCGGCATGAGAGAGGTGGGAATCCCGCGGCCTTCGTGTTCGTCCCGCGCCCAGGTCGGGTGCGCTTGCAGTAGGGGGTTACAAGCGTCCACGCGGGTGAGGGAAGCGAGCGGCCCCGAGAGAGCGCCTGTCCCGTCCTCGTCCCGCGCGGCCAACCCTCTCTAAGAGGGCCCTGGTCCTTCCTTTTATAGACGCAAGGAGAGGATCCAGGTGCACAATGGGGGTGTAGCAGAGTGCTACATGTCTAGCGAGGGAGAGCTAGTGCCCTGAGTACATGCCAATGTGGCAGCCGGAGAGGTCTGGGAACCCAACGAGTGTGATGTCGTGGCCGTCGGAGGAGTGGCGGAGCCTGGCGGAGGGACAGCTGTCGGAGCGGTTGTGTCCTTGCTGACGTCCTCCTGCTTCCGTAAGAGAGCTGAGAGCCCCGTCGTCACAGGGCATGCGGGGCGCCATCATTACCTATCTGGTGGAGACAGCCAGATGGGACACCGGTCTTGTTCTCTGCGGCCCGAGTCAGCTCTGGGTAGGGTGATGATGGCGCTCCCTGTTGACGTGGCTGGCCTGCGCCCTAGGTTGGGCGACGTGGAGGCTCCTCCGAAGCCGAGGTCGAGTCTGTCTTCCATGGCCGAGGCCGAGTCCGAGCCCCTGGGTCGGGCGAGGCGGAGGTCGTCGGCAGAGGCCAGGACGGTGTCCGAGCCCTGGGGTCGGGTGAAGCGGAGTTTGTCGTCTTCTGGGTCTTAGCCCGAGTCCGAGCCCTGGGTCGGGCGGAGCGGAGTTCGCCGTCTTCCGGGTCTTAGCCCGAGTCCGAGCCCTGGGTCGGGCGGAGCGGAGTTCGCCGTCTTCCGGGTCTTAGCCCGAGTCCGAGCCCTTGGTCGGGCGGAGCGGAGTTCGCCGTCTTCCGGGTCTTAGCCCGAGTCCGAGCCCTGGGTCGGGCGGAGCGGAGTTCACCGTCTTCCGGGGCTGAGCCCGAGTCCGAGCCCTGGGTCGGGCGGAGCGGAGTTCGCCGTCTTCCGGGTCTTAGCCCGAGTCCGAGCCCTGGGTCGGGCGGAGCGGAGTTCGCCGTCTTCCGGGGCTGAGCCCGAGTCCGAGCCCTGGGTCGGGCGGAGCTTCCTATGGTGCCTTTGGCAGGGCCTTTGCGTTAAATGCTCCTGCGACTTGGCCGGTCGGTGCGGCGATTTAGTCAGGGTTGCTTCTTAGCGAAGGCAGGGCCTCGGGCGAGCCGAAGATGTGTCCGCCGTTGGAGGGGGGCCTCGGGCGAGACGGAAAACCTCCGGGGTCGGCTGCCCTTGTCCGAGGCTAGGCTCGGGCGAGGCGTGATCGAGTCGCTCGAATGGACTGATCCCTGACTTAATCGCACCCATCAGGCCTTTGCAGCTTTATGCTGATGGGGGTTACCAGCTGAGAATTAGGAGTCTTGAGGGTACCCCTAATTATGGTCCCCGACAGCATGGCATGATGACCATTGAAATTGATGGTTGTAGTAGAGAAATATCCCACGTTACAAGTATAGGTGTACATTCAGGCCGCCTGGCCCAGCTCAAGCCCGAAAAGGGTTGGCACGATTGAATTTCGGACCGGCCCGACCCATGGGCTTAGCACTCGACCCATGGCCTGACACGTTATTGGTTAAATGTGTCAGGCTTATTTCGGGCGGTCCAAAATTGTAGAAAGCCCGAAATTCAAATTCTGGACCGAAAGTCGCATGGGACCCAAAATTCATATTAAAGCCTAAAATTTGCATCAAAGTCTGAAATTCACAACAAAGTCTGAAATTCAAAACACACATATCATTTAGTAGATATTATCATTCAAGCTTTATAATTTAAAAAACAAAAGAACATGAAACCAATGGGTGGTTGACACCTCATCTCCATGATTAAACATACAACTAGCTAAATTGGAGTGGATGACTTCTATTATTAGAAGCGGATGACCAAATAAATATAGGTCTTTTCGTGCCTGTAAATGGGTCATTTCGTGCCTCCGTAAACGGGCCATACTGGTGCCCGCCCGTGGCCGCGACATTGGCCCAAGCCCGGTCCAATGTAGAATTTTTGGATCGTGTCGTGTTTGGACCGTGCTTTTTTTTCTATGCTTCGGGCCAGTCCACCGGGCTCGGCCTAAACGTACACGTGTTGTGTGGTTACAAAGTAGGGTCTCTGTTTCAAACTTTCAATACACAAAGTAGGGTCGTTTCGAAATGTGGTCAGTCCACTTTCGCATGATTACCTAGAGAGTGAGAAACAATCATACTATAATCCATCACTCAGAACTGCCATTCGAAATTTCCGACCGTCCAATAGAACGAATAAATTCGGATCGCTCATTACCTCTCTATAGTTGCCATATGAGTAACTCGATTTCCAAACGACCCCTAAACTTAAACAGATATCTCGACAGTTTAGAGAATCCGGACTATGGATCAAGTTAACCTCTCATTCCACCTAAATAACATGGTAAGAACAGCGACAAGCAAGAAGACATGGGCCGGCGCATAGCACCACAAACAACTTACTTGGACGCGGCGGAGGTCGTGTCCTCCTGGAGCCACTGCTGGAGCTGGCGCGCGTTGCGGCGGAAGAGGGCGCCGGACCTGCGGATGTCGGTGGTGAAGAGGAGCACCCCCGCGCCAACCACAGCCACCGTCACGATGAAGTTGGTCAGCGCCATCGCTTTCTCGCTCTGCCGTCGAGATCGGGGTCGGGGGTGTTCCTGCCGCCGGCGGCGCTTCACCGGTGTGTGAGTGTGACGGCTGCTACCGTGTAAGGCCGAATCTTCTGGGATCATGGAAGGAATTTGTGCTCTTCAGTGTGAGATTGGGCCGGCGTGGCCTTTTATTCATGTGGTTGTTGAACCCAAGGCCCATTATCTGGGAGGACATTAAAGCCATGCCTTGTTGAGGGGTCAACAAAGCGACATGGGCTCTTGGAGATATCCTTGTTAAGTAACCCTAGTTAGGGTTATGTGGGTAAATACCTGCTTTGCCCCTCAGGGGCCTCACATCTCTATATCACCTGTACACCCCTTCATATTACAGATGAGAAAGAGGCCAGAGGTCCAACCATATATTCTTTGTCTCGTGTGTTTTCTCTGTCGTGCTTATGGGAAGGGAGACGGGTCCTGTACAGCTTCTTACGCCTCTACTGCTGACGGGAGGGAAGGGAGCGGATCTGGTGATCCGTGGTAACGTAGTTCTCAACACGTTATCAGCACGCTCTACCTCGACGTTGCTGCGAGATCAGATCTGCATCAACTCTCCGTCAAACCGGCAGGTCCCCGGCCTAGCTGAACTGTCCTACGCGACAGTCTTCGATTACTCCTCTACGCAATCGAATGGTATAATTTTTTTAGATCTAATGTTGGTGGAATCTCGTCATCGCCCCACCATGTCCAGTGGGGCTCCACTCGATCTGCCCCGAGCACCAGAGTTCGTGCTCGCCTTGGAGTCGCGACCGCATGTAGCATCCCAAAAATTCAAATCTTGGAATTTTCTCAAACTCGCTCTAAATTCCAAATGAATTTCAAATTTTATTTCAAAATGTTTGTTTGCGAGTTGATATCAACAAATAAATTATAGTGGTCTATATTCTCTCCAAAATCCTCCTCAAAATATCCTACAATATTTCCCCAGTGATCCCCCTCAAATTCTTCCAGAAATACCGCCCAGATATTTCCCGAATGATCCCCTTCAAGTTCTTTCCAGAAATATTGTCCAAATATTCCACCGATATATCTCCAAGTATTTTCTTCCTAAGAAATACCTTCATAATCATTTTTCAAGCCTCTACAAATATTTTCTTCATAACTTTTCTCATGCTCATACGTATACGTATGCCTCCAGTGTCATACGGTGAGCTCTACAAGCTAATCTCACTTATACAAGACAAATACATGCTAATCTCCCACTAATCCTCTCATCCTCCCACTAATCCTCTCATCCCTCCCCCTAATCCCCCCACCATGGCTATAAATAGAGGGGCAAGGGCCTCCTCTCATCCCACCCCAAGCCATTTCATGGCAACTCTCTTCCCCCCCACACACACCCACTCCATGTTCCACACAAGCACACACTAGCACAAGGATCGTTCGATCGTTCTTCGATCGTTCGTCCCCTGTTCTTAGTTTGTTCGTTCGTTCGTCCGATCGTTCATGGTTCGTTCGTCCGTCCGTTCGTTCGTCCAAATAATCTTTTTCCTACCGTTATGCTGCCGAAATTCCAATCGTTAGTTCGTTCGATCATTCGATCGTTCGTTCATAGTTCCTATTCATCGTTCATCGTTCGTTCATAATCCCTATTCATCGTTCTTCCAGATAATCTTTGTCCTGCCGTTATGCTGCCGAAATTCCGATCGTTCGTTCGACCGATCATTCGATCGTTCATTCGTTCGTTCATCCAAATAATCTTTTTCCTGCCGTTATGCTGCCGAAATTCCGATCGTTCGTTCGTTCGATCATTTGATCGTTCGTTCATAGTTCCTATTCATCGTTCATCGTTAGTTCATAGTCCCTATTCATCGTTCTTCCAGATAATCTTTGTCCTGTGGTTATGCTGCCGAAATTCCGATCATTCGTTCATCCGATCATTCGTTCATTCATAGTTCCTATTCATCGTTCGTTCATCGTTCCTATTCATCGTTCATCGTTCGTTCATACGAACTATTCACCATCACTATTCACCGTTACTATTCATCGTTACTATTCACCGACACTATTCACCATCGTTGCTATTCATTGTTACTATTCATCATCGTTACTATTTATCGTTGTTACTACTCATCGATGATACCTATAGTAACTTTTTCGTCGTCACTATTCATCGTTACTATTCATCGATTAGCCGATCACCCCAAATTTCAACTACTCATACATCATGCTGTCCAGTCCACCTAAGACCGGCCAGACCCATATTCTAGTCATACGAACTCCGGTGACTGTGATTTCCCTTCCAGTGGGAAATTCCCATCTGGTCATCCATCCCAGGTTTCTCCAAGTTGAGCACGCTTAACTTTGAGATTCTTTCGAACCAGGCTCCCAAACTCCGATTCCAATAATTCTTGTTTCTAAATTCTTATCAAACTATTCCCTATCCAACCATGTCATCCCTTAAGCATGGTCCATATTCCAGAAAACTCCCAAAATACTCTTGTCCCATATTCTGCCTATAACTCTCCTGTTCATACTAAGTCAGACGATTCATTCGTCACTATTCTCACCAATAGTGAACTTCACTATGCTACACCACATACACTCAGCTATAAATACACCCAGCTACCCTCTCCCTCTCCACACACACTCAACACCCTCAGCCAAGGCAAACACCCCACCCACTTAGTTACTCCACCTGCCGGCTACACGCATAGTGTCATTTCGCCTCCAGTCCACCCTCCTGGTAAACACCTCCACTCCTCCACCAATAATATCACAACACCACATGACACAGATTCTACTCAAGACTCTATCCATCCATATATCGCTTTTCTGACCACTATACTAAATATTTGTTGGTATGCTTGCTTGTTTGTCTGTTTGCTTATTCATGTTGCATAGTTATCGGAGCGTTCGTGTTGTCTCGTGGAGGCCAGACCTGCAAGTCTACGCTAGGCGGTGGAGCCAGAAGCCAGTTCCGCGAGCTCTCCTTCCCCCTTCGCCGAATAAGCACGGCAAGCTCACTGGATCCCTTTGATGCATAAATTACCTATGATTTTTCAACCACAACCCTCAGTCTGTTACTTTATGCATGATATGATTTTGAGACAAGTTATTATGGCCACCCAGCTGCTTGCCGCAATCAATCCCTGATATATATGTTCCAAATGATTTGAGAAAAGGTGTGAGTTTTCAAAAGAAAATGTTTTTCAAAATGTGTATGATGAAGGGTTTTCACCCTTATCACCTTGTGAGTGGGATAATCAGGGACTCCCTGGTTTAGGGGAGGGCCTAAGGTGTTGGCTCAGCTAGTTTAGGCGTGAGCAGAAGGATTGTCCCCTCATATAAGGATCGGTTTGTCATCTTCACTACCTGTACTCTTTAATAGTACAACCACTCGAGATTGTGTGGGCAGTCACTCAATCTGAACTCGTGCGGTCCGACCCCAGGGTTATAAAAGCTGGGGAGCACCGGGAGGATAAGGAGGGGGAAAGTTTTGTCCGGTTTGGACATGGTGGTGGCCTGACTCCTTCCGGATAACCGTTAAGGTTAGGACGTGCGGGGAAAGAAAGAGATTCGGATTCGGGTCTCATTGGCCATGAGATCGCAGAGCCGGACTAGTGGGTAAAGTGTACCCCTCTGCGCAGAGTTCAAACCTATTCGAATAGTTTGTGTCCACAGGAATGGACGAGTCTGGTATGGTATGGCAATTAGTGTTTTGTTTTTCAAAAAAAAGATATGCGTTTGAGAAAAGTGGTTTTTAAAAAGGTTCGGCGGTTGAGCCGTGAGCTATGGTGGACGGGAAGTCCAGTAGCTGTTTTTGGAAATGAAAACCAGTGGGAAACTGATGAGATACCTGGATGGTTTAGTCCAGGGGATTTTGTTCTAATATTGAAAAACTTCCTGCTCCTTTGGGAGAGGATGCGCCTTGAAAAATACAAAATGTTCTACAAAATAACCCTGCATAAATACTGATGTTTCTGCAAAGTATCCTGAGCTCCACATATTCCATGCATTATATCTGATTTCCCCATTCCGCGGGTGAAGGTGGGCTGCTGAGTACGTTTGTACTCACCCTTGCTTATTTGTTTTTTTTCAGAAAAAGAATATCGGGTAAGAGTTACGACTGTTCCCAACCTTGTCTGTGGCTGTTGGACCGCTGATTTGCTTCGCTGCGTATATCGGGCTGCTTCAGCCCCACTCTGATGATATGTCCCGAGTTGTGGACCAACTCTTAAAGTTGTTCGCCACCTTTATAGGTTTGTCTCGTTTAAGCAGATCTGTAATCATCTGATGTATAAATGTGTTTACTAGCCTCCTAGGACTAGTAATTGTATCACATTTGAGTCCCAGAGGATTGGGACGCTTCAGGTGTTATCAGAGCTGTTAGGTTGGCCGCATGACGTAACCCTTAACCTGATCCAAAAGTTTTTGAGTCCAAACTATTTTCTTAAAAAAAATTCTTGCTCTCATCCCTTCATTTCAAAAATGCTTTCCCCCTTTCCTTCTCTCAGAAGTCAGATGGAGGTTCGCTGCCAAACCAGCTTTTGCCAGAATGAAGATGGTTTCCCCAAGTTGCTGAGAGCATGCACAGTTCGCCTCGGAATCAGGAGCCAGCCAGAGTATGATGGTCGTGAATTCGTCGAGCATGGCACAGAGAAGTGTGTCATGACTGTATACATTGGATCCAGTCCGCACCATGTGGAATGGAGTATCACTACTGCTGGGCACAGATTCAAAGACACCTGCCAAGTCGTCGCTCGCAAGGCATTGAGGGCCCTGTGTCAGATCTATGAAGAAGAAGTGGGCGACACCCCGCTCAGATTCTTTCCGCCCTTTCAGAGAGACCGCCCTGCTTGGATGGCCAGGATGCGTGCATTGGAAGAGCAGCAGCTGCTTGAGGATGACTCCACAGTCGTGTACCTCACTGCATACCTGCTCACCCTGGATGCGCAGTATGAATTCTTGGCTCGGCACCACCGTCAGATGATTGCCCGAGCAGAAGATGCAGAGAAGCTCAACCGTAAGCTCCATGTGGATCTCACCTCAGCTCAAGCCCGTGTAGCTGCCTTGGAAAGTCGTGAAGTCATTGCTGTGGAAGCCATGAAGCAAGCCAAGGATGAGCACGTCCAGAGGTTGATGAAGGCCTACTTGGTCACCCATAACCAACGTAGAGCCCTGCGGATCCAAGAGCTCGCTCCATCCAACCCTGTTCAACCCATCAAAGCTGAAGACCCCCAGATTCTTGAAGGTCACTCGGTCTCTATCAGAGGAGAGAAGAAGGCTTGGGAACTCCCGGAAGGAGCCATAGTCTTGGAAGGAATTCCAGTCTTCCCTAAGGCTATGGATAAGCAAGAGCACCCTGAATCCTCCCAAGATCCCCCGCCAGAGTTGTTTGAGCCCCTCGCCATGAAGAAGATTCTAGCACCGTCCCTTGAGGTCAAGGAAGAAGCTGCAAGCACCCCGCCAGCACCACCGCCCTCTGAGGAGCTACAAGAGCCAGTCCAGCTTGAAGAAGAGTTCGACCGCGTCTTGCTATCTCAGTCGCCGCCAGAAGAAGTCATCAACATCAGCTCCCTCTTGACCCATCCAGGAGATGTCTCAGATTGAAGTTGTGTGCCAGCCCTGCCAGAAGAGAAGTTGCCTGGTCTGAAGTTAGTTATGCCCAGTCCTCTGCATGCATTGGGTAGTGAAGTTTTTCTTCACTTTGGCTAGAGCCCTACATGTATGAGAGGTAATCGTGTAGACTCGTGTTTTGAAAAACTCTAATTGTGTTGCCCCTAGGGCATTTCAAAATGAATTTCGCTTGATGTTTTCCTCCCTTTTGAGTGCATATGTGATGCTTTAACGTTAGTGCTCATAAGTTGCATTTAGCATAGTTCTCGATTCAGGAGCCAAGCAATAGTAGTTATGCTTAGCCCCCGAATCTGAGTAGTTCGTGCTTTGGAAAAACTCTATTCTTTCCCTATTCAAAACATTTGATTTGTTTGTGCTTATCATTGCTGAGCTTGTGTGTTTTCTTTTTTTAAGAAAGGTTTTCTCTAAAAATATAGATCACAAATTAGATCTAATCCTCACCCTATGCTTCCATTCTCATCTTAACCCATCTTAAGAGAAAAGTGCCTTACCCAAGAAGATACCGGGAAGCTTACCCTTGAAGCATGGAATAAGCTACAGAGGAACCTATCCAGTCGCTCAGTCAAAAGGATCGACCGTGAGAATCAAAGCACTGCCCCTGAGTCAAAGTAAACAGGAAAAGAGGACAGAAGGAGTTATTACCATACAGAGAGGCAAAGATTCTTGGAACCAGAGACCACAAACATCAGGGTCATTGACCCCACCACTCACCCGTGCCCCTCGCACACGTGCCCGCCTCCATGCGCACTACCACCTCCCCACGCCCCCTTTCCAGCGCACCCACCGCCGCCATCATCGCCGGCAACACCAAGCCCCCTCCCCTTGTCGCACCCGCTGCCGCGTAGCACCTACTCCATCACCACTACTCCACAACCGGACACCCCCGCTCGCCTATAAATCCTCCCCACCAGCTCCCTCAGTTCCCATCCAAATCAAAGCACACTCCCGATAAAAATCCCCTCTGCCAAATCGCAAGCAACTCCATTTTTCCACTCCCTCGCCCCTAAGATCACAATGCTTAGTGATTCTTGGGTTGAAGACTGTTGCACATGGTTCATAGTCTTTGGTTTCCTCCAGTGTATGATAGTAATACTCTTTGATAGAATCCTCCAGTGGGAAGAGCGAAGAGAAAGAAAGAGGCAGTGAAAAGTGAAAAGTGAGAAGAGAAAAGAAGATAGTGAAGAGAAGATAAGAAGAAGGTTCTCCCAGAATCAACCCTGTGTCAGTCATTTCTCCGCAGCCTGCTCAAGCAGCAGCAGCAGAAGAAGGCCCCGTAACACCCTTGTTATGAGGTACTTCAAGGAGTTCAAATCCCCAAGATTCAAGAGATCTACCCTCATTCATTTTAAGTGGGGTAGTGTTCCAATAGGGTTCCTGCTATGGAGAAAAAGAAGAAGGCCTGTAGCAAGTTTGTGGAGGACCAGATCATCAAAGCATATAAGTTTCTGGATGAGAAGTGGTCACCCAAGTTTTGTTGATGAAGCACCAGAAGACTAATCAAAGAAGAAATCCATGTGGAAGTTCGCAAGAGGAAGGTTTGCGTGTCGGCATCGATGCTTCTTCAATAAGCTAGCTGCCAAGCGAAACCTAGAAGCCTGAAGATGATTCTTTGAGTAGCCAGAATCAGCGCTTGCAATCAGCAACCAGATGCCCCTCAAAGGCCAGATTTTGTTGAAGCTCTATCTCCTCGAAGAGTCTGCAAAGTGAAGATATGTAGCTGAAGTAAAGCTATACCCATAACCCTTCTAAGACGAATCTCGAGGACGAGATTCCTTTTAAGTGGGGTAGATTTGTAGCATCCCAAAAATTTAAATCTTGGAATTTTCTCAAACTCGCTCTAAATTCAAAATGAATTTCAAATTTTATTTCAAAATGTTTGTTTGCGAGTTGATATCAACAAATAAATTATAGTGGTCTATATTCTCTCCAAAATCCTCCTCAAAATATCCTACAAATATTTCCCCAGTGATCCCCCTCAAATTCTTCCAGAAATACCGCCCAGATATTTCCCGAATGATCCCCTTCAAGTTCTTTCCAGAAATATTGTCCAAATATTCCACCGATATATCTCCAAGTATTTTCTTCCTAAGAAATACCTTCATAATCATTTTTCAAGCCTCTACAAATATTTTCTTCATAACTTTTCTCATGCTCATACGTATACATATGCCTCCAGTGTCATACGGTGAGCTCTACAAGCTAATCTCACTTATACAAGACAAATACATGCTAATCTCCCACTAATCCTCTCATCCTCCCACTAATCCTCTCATCCCTCCCCCTAATCCCCCCACCATGGCTATAAATAGAGGGGCAAGGGCCTCCTCTCATCCCACCCCAAGCCATTTCATGGCAACTCTCTCCCCCCCCACACACCCACTCCATGTTCCACACAAGCACACACTAGCACAAGGATCGTTCGATCGTTCTTCGATCGTTCGTCCCCTGTTCTTAGTTTGTTTGTTCGTTCGTCCGATCGTTCATGGTTCGTTCGTCCGATCGTTCGATCATTCGTACGTTCGTTCGTCCAAATAATCTTTTTCCTACCGTTATGCTGCCGAAATTCCGATCGTTAGTTCGTTCGATCATTCGATCGTTCATCGTTCGTTCATAGTTCCTATTCATTGTTCATCGTTCGTTCATAATCCCTATTCATCGTTCTTCCAGATAATCTTTGTCCTGCCGTTATGCTGCCGAAATTCCGATCGTTCGTTCGACCGATCATTCGATCGTTCGTCCGTTCGTTCATCCAAATAATCTTTTTCCTGTCGTTATGCTGCCGAAATTCCGATCATTCGTTCGTTCGATCATTCGATCGTTCATCGTTCGTTCATAGTTCCTGTTCATCGTTTATCGTTCGTTCATAGTCCCTATTCATCGTTCTTCTAGATAATCTTTGTCCTGCCGTTATGCTGCCGAAATTCCAATCGTTCGTTCGTCCGATCATTCGATCATTCGTTCGTTCATAGTTCCTGTTCATCGTTCGTTCATACTACTATTCACCATCACTATTCACCGTTACTATTCATCATTTCTATTCACCGACACTATTCACCATCGTTACTATTCATTGTTACTATTCATCATCGTTACTACTCATCGATGATATCTATAGTAACTTTTTCGTCGTCACTATTCATCGTTACTATTCATCGTTACTATTCATCGATTCGCCGATCACCCCAGATTTCAACTACTCATACATCATGTTGTCCAGTCCACCTAAGACCGGCCAGACCCATATTCCAGTCATACGAACTCCGGTGACTGTGATTTCCCTTCCAGTGGGAACTTCCCATCTGGTCACCCATCCTAGGTTTCTCCAAGTTAAGCACGCTTAACTTTGAGATTCCTTCGAACCAGGCTCCCAAACTCCGATTCCAATAATTCTTGTTTCTAAATTCTTATCAAACTATTCCCTATCCAACCATGTCATCCCTTAAGCATGGTCCATATTCCAGAAAACTCCCAAAATACTCTTGTCCCATATTCTGCCTATAACTCTCCTGTTCATACTAAGTCAGACGATTCATTCGTCACTATTCTCACCAACAGTGAACTTCACTGTGCTACACCACATACACTCAGCTATAAATACACCCAGCTACCCTCTCCCTCTCCACACACACTCAACACCCTCAGCCAAGGCAAACACCCCACCCACTTAGTTACTCCGCTCTGCCGGCTACACGCATAGTGTCACTTCGCCTCCAGTCCACCCTCCTGGTAAGCACCTCCGCTCCTCCACCAGTAATATCACAACACCACATGACACAGATTCTACTCAAGACTCTACCCATCCATATATCGCTTTTCTGACCACTATACTAAATATTTGTTGGTATGCTTGCTTGTTTGTCTGTTTGCTTATTCATGTTGCATAGTTATCGGAGCGTTCGTGCTGTCTCGTGGAGGCTAGACCTGCAAGTCTACGCCAGGCGGTGGAGCCAGAAGCCAGTTCCGCGAGCTCTCCTTCCCCCTTCGCCGAATAAGCACGACAAGCTCACTGGATCCCTTTGATGCATAAATTACCTATGATTTTTCAACCACAACCCTCAGCCTGTTATTTTATGCATGATATGATTTTGAGACAAGTTATTATGGCCACCCAGCCGCTTGCCGCAATCAATCCCTGATATATATGTTCCAAATGATTTGAGAAAAGGTGTGAGTTTTCAAAAGAAAATGTTTTTCAAAATGTGTATGATGAAGGGTTTTCACCCTTATCACCTTGTGAGTGGGATAATCAGGGACTCCCTGGTTTAGGGGAGGGCCTAAGGTGTTGGCTCAGCTGGTTTAGGCGTGAGCAGAAGGATTGTCCCCTCATATAAGGACCGGCTTGTCATCTTCACTAGCTGTACTCTTTAATAGTACAACCACTCGAGGCTGTGTGGGAAGTCACTCAATCTGAACTCGTGCGGTCCGACCCCAGGGTTATGAAGGCTGGGGAGCACCGGGAGGATAAGGAGGGGGAAAGTTTTGTCCGGTTTGGACATGGTGGTGGCCTGACTCCTTCTGGATAACCGTTAAGGTTAGGACATGCGGAGAAAGAAAGAGATTCGGATTCGGGTCTCATTGGCCATGAGATCGCAGAGCCGGACTAGTGGGTAAAGTGTACCCCTCTGCGCGGAGTTCAAACCTATTCGAATAGTCTGTGTCCACAGGAATGGACGAGTCTGGTATGGTATGGCAATTAGTGTTTTGTTTTAAAAAAAGAGATGCGTTTGAGAAAAGTGGTTTTTGAAAAGGTTCGGCGGTTGAGCCGTGAGCTATGGTGGACGGGAAGTCCAGTAGCTGTTTTTGGAAATGAAAACCAGTGGGAAACTGATGAGATACCTGGATGGTTTAGTCCAAGGGATTTTGTTCTAATATTGAAAAACTTCCTTCTCCTTTGGGAGAGGATGCGCCTTGAAAAATACAAAATGTTTTACAAAATAACCCTGCATAAAATACTGCTGTTTCTGCAAAGTATCCTGAGCTCCACATATTCCATGCATTATATCTGATTTCCCTATTTCGCGGGTGAAGGTGGGCTGCTGAGTACGTTTGTACTCACCCTTGCTTATTTGTTGTTTTTCAGAAAAAGAAGATCGGGTAAGAGTTACGACTGTTCCCAACCTTGCCTGTGGCTGTTGGACCGCTGATTTGCTTCGCTGCGTATATCGGGCTGCTTCAGCCCCACTCTGATGATATGTCCCGAGTTGTGGACCAACTCTTAAAGTTGTTCGCCGCCTTTATTGGTTTGTCTCGTTTAAGCAGATCTGTAATCATCTGATGTATAAATGTGTTTACTAGCCTCCTGGGACTAGTAATTGTATCACATTTGAGTCCCAGAGGATTGGGACGCTTCACCGCACGTCGGACCTGCACCGCTCACCCGCACATCAGAGATGCTCACGTCGCGCCGAAGGCCGTGCGCCTGAGCTGTGGCCGCGCCAAGAGCCGCACCCACGCCAACAGTCGCGCGGCCCTGGCAGCCGTGCCGACAGTCGTGTCGTGCTGGCAGTTACGCCAGGACCAGCGCCCGCGCCTACAGTCGCGCCGGAGCCAGACTGCCCTCGGAGCCGCATCCGCCAGTCATGCATGTCGTGGAGATGAAGAGTCCTATTCTTGTGCGCCTGGGGTCGTGGAGATGAAAAGTCCTATTCTTGTGCGGCTGCATGGAGATAAGGACGTATGGAAAAAAGTGTTCGCACTGTTCCATGCGTTCGTGCCATGAAAAAAAGCCACGTGGGCCCACTTCTCTTTGAGCAGTGAACGAGTCAACCAACGCAACTACTTCCAGCACTCTATCCATGCAAGACTCCTCGAGTAGGCCCCCTATTTTATATAAATAAATTCATGTTGAATTTAAACAAGTTAAAGTTGTATGTTTACTTTTACGTAGTAATCTCTACGTTAATTAATTATTTCTTGCAGTAAATAATTAAGCAAAAAGTACATGTTTAAATATGGAAATACTTTTTACACCTAACGTGTTATGCTCATGCAATAATTTTGGTGTATATTTTTCTGCTTTTATTTCTCGTTGCAGATAATTATTAAAATGCATGTAAAGTCTATATTGTGCATACTTAAATCGCTCTAAATATTTATTTTGCGTTGAGATTTTGGACTGACGCTGGGCGACAGTGGCGGACGCAGGACAAAATTTCAGGTGGGGCGATAGCCTAGGAAACAAACCAATATACTAGACCATTTGATAAAATAGCTTCATGATAATAACATGGAGATTAAGTGATAATATGAGGAGTGTTCTAAAATAACATGAATACCGAAACTTTATTTTGGCCACCCTAAAGGAGAGTTGGAGAGAACAAAGGGGTGGATTGGCGGGGACTGGACGTTAGGGTGAAGCGGGCGCATTAGCACGTCGGTGTGGAGAGTCAGCGACTCCACCGCAAAATGGCGACGGTGAGGCGACAATAGGCGTGGGATAGCGAGGGCAAGCGACGATGCAATGGTAGATGGCGACGATGTGGCGAAAGGCGGTGGCAGCAAGCGACAGCCATTGTCGCGTTGTGACGGCGCGACGGGACCCTTATGAGATAGCGAGGGCGGGTGGTGCTGTGATGTCAAGGTAGAATCCCACTAATAGCCTACCCATCCGTCGGTGCGGATTCGAAGGCAAAGTAGATGTACTGCGTGCAGGATTCCGTCGTGGCGACGACGCCGACGAGCACCACGACTCGGGTGGGGAGTGGGCTGAGTAGTGAAGCACCAAGAAAAAGTTAGATCAAAGTCTAGTTTTCATTAAATTTAGTCCAACCTACTATATAAAGGTTTATTTATTTTATTATATATCTAAGTCTATATAAAAGTTTATTTATTTTATTATATATCTAAGTCTATGTATAAGAGTTTATAAAAATCAAGGTGGGGTTGTGGCCCCCATTGCTCACCCCTTGCGTTCGCCACTGCTGGGCGATTAAATTATATATCGGGTACTCGTACGCCAATATGACTACATAATTAATCGGCTGAGCTATGGTATTGGCTGAGCCCTGACAACACGACACAATATTTCTGTCATATGAACTTGGTTGCGTCATGTGATTGTTAATCGCACTCTCGCTTAATCGGACCACTCCCGTAGAGTTGGATTGCCATCGCCGAGTCACATATTTTTTTGCATGCCCTGTAGGCACTATCTGTCTACCACGAGCCACAATTACGCCTGTTGCGCACGTTGCGTGGATTTATCGTGTACCCCAATTACCGAGTCATAATTGTGTCTGTTGCGCTTATTACGAAGGCTTGCGTTGTCGTAGCCCAGATGGCCACACACGCATTGACGCCAGATACGATAGAACTTGTACTTGCGTGGATTGTGGTGGGTCGTTCAAGACCTAAAGTCAGATTATGTGCAACCTTCGTAAACAATTTTGTTTAGCTCTATATTCTATTTGCTTGTGTTGTGTGGCATCGTATATTTATATATATCGCCAAGTGGCCACAACAACTATATCAAGCTCTATATTGCTTGGAAATCTAGGTAATTAAACTGAAATACAATGAAACACAGATAAGTTAATTCTCTACTCTCACCTTATGCATAAAGTTTTATCTGAAGTAACCTGAAGATATATAATGCATGAAATCCTTTTTGACATATAAGACATCACAAATTGGGATTCTATTAGTAAGCAAAAAGTCCTTACCAAATGATTTAGGATCGTAAATCTCAATCATACATTGCTCAACCAGATGTTTGCACATTTCTCTCTTTGTCACTGAATGACATGAAGCGAACTTTGAGATTAATGACTAGTACCCTAGCAACACGAAGTTGAAGGTACATTGAAAGGTTACTCTGAGAAAATTTTCACTATGTTGGTGTGAAAAAAAACATTGTGTGTTCCTGTCGAACCACTTTACTCGCCCTGTCTAGGACCTCTATGCTTGTTTTGCATACATCTCTCAGAATTATAAATACTTATAATCACTGAATTGACTTGGCATAGTCCTTTGATTGGTGTGGTATACTTTTAAGCCAAATGGTAAAGGTCAGTCATGAATGGACATATATCTGGAGTTTATGTAGCAGAACTACATTGGATTCAACCCTTCCAAATGCTTATCGTAATCTATCTCTGGTCTACCAGGAGTAAGAAGAGTAGAAAATAGCCATGAAATCCCACATCACCATAGAGCTTGAAGCGAATTTGGGCATTAATCTGTCATTGGTCCTTGGCGCCGGAAGATCCATAATCCTTGACCACTAAGCTATTGGTGATGGTAATTTGTGATAAAAATATAAAGATCTTATGGAGACATGTTGCATTCTCCCTAGTCATGATGACTCCTTCGTATGAGAGCAGTACTATCTGTTGTTGAAGATGGATCCTAGGCGGATACCAGTATTGTTTCGTTCTTGCCAAGCAGTTATCATCATTTGCTTCATCAAAAGCAAGTTATATGGTGCTTTTCCCAGATAAAATGAATTCTTGGCCTTGTCTGTTCTATTCCAAAGCTTCTCTTTTTGCTGAACAATGAAGAGATCGAAATAATGCTATATAAAACAATTTGGTATATAATATGAGGAGAAATGTTTGCCCTGCTGGCAACACCACAAATAATTAACTATTGTTATAAGTTCTCTCTCAAAATTATTATACCTAAAAATGTTGCATAAACCGATACCCAATTTCAGAGCAGTATGAGTAATTGGGTAAACCATGGGCAGTGATAAAAACGAGCTGGACTATACATCTCTGCATATACAAATCTTTGCTTGAAAGCATTGGCCTGATGTCGTGCACTTCACTACCAATATAAACACACACATTTTTCCTATGTGCTTAAAAGCACAATGCAACCAGTGAATGTCTTTGTGAGCATTAGACACTGATGGTCATTTTACTTGTTGATCTGAAGTCAACTAATGGCTCCAAACGAATGGTATGCATGAGCCCCTGAAGGACCCTTATGGATAAAATAGTGTTGCGCATATCAGTCTAAATCTTAATGACTGACTGTGCATTTGGTAATAATAACAATAAGTTGGCAGAATTGTAACCACGAAGCAACTTGTTGTTGCGCGTCTCGCTAGAAGTTGAGACTAAACCTTCAACATTGAAGGAAAAAGATGCAGTATTCATGCTACTGCATTAATCTAAGTCCAAAGCTCACTGCATAAAACCCCTATCTATAATGTGCGTAAGATTTCCCAAATAAATCACCACAATAGCATACAATGGCCACAACTGGATGATTGTGGTTGGGGATATTATCTGTATGCTTTTAGAACATCTCGGCATTAGGGGGAGATAAATGTCCATCTAGTGTAATGCCTCAATATTCTATTAAACGCACAAAAGCTAAATTGAACCTGTCGTTCGGTGTGTACTCCTATGTATATGGAGTCTGCCAGAAATCGTTGAGGAGTAACCATATTGGTTTGAATGCGTCTACCTGATGTAGATGTGGATATACCCGGGATTAATATCGTATCCACATTTGACTTATTGGTATTTGATCTATTCTTGGGGACGCCTGCGAATATGATCCATTGGCCTTAGTCAAAGCATATGTTCTGATTGCAGAATCACGTGGTCTGTAATAACTCTCCTCCGATGAACTCGCCCTGCTGGTGATTTGCCTCACGAAGAGGTTCATCTTGATGATGAAATTCCTAGCAATGCGTGCAATATCATTGTGCTGGGAATTCGGAACAATGAATCTTTCGTTTTGGGAAATGACGGGGATCATTATTAAATGTGGGAGACAAATATGTCGACACTTATCTTGCCTCTATAGATTGCAAAGGGATCCAAAACAAAGTCCTAGGCATAAGTGTTTGAATCTCTCTTATCGGTCATTGATAAATGCAATCGAGGTTGAACCAATAATCGCAAAATGAAAGTCACGAGCTTGAAGTTCGGACATTTATGGGCACTATTGAAATAATGTGTGGTGAATGCGATGGTTCAAGTGGTCTTGTAAGAGACCCATCCCACATATGTGTTGAATAAACACTTTTCCGCTATATAATATATCTGGCAAATGGCATGAATTAAAATATGCAGTTAATAGGATTCTGAAGATCCGTCACGAGATCCTAGGAGGACTCATATCTTTGAATTATAAATATGCAACATATAAATCTCGTACTGAATAATACATTCCTGACGAATGAACACTATCTTATGTAGAGAGAATATCTCCTATGAGATTATAGTTCCTTAATGGAACCTTTCCAGAAGAAATAAAGTCTGTGTTAAACACCAAAGTTTGATAATCCCTATAAAGGGATAAAAGACCCATACAAACCCGAAAAGGAAAAAGATGAGGTATCAAAGGACTTGAAGTTCACCGAATAAGCACATGTGCATTCCACGATCTTTACTCATGGTATTTTCCATTAGATGTGGAATTACGGTATCCTCTAAAGCCATGATGGCAGAAACCTATAAGGTTTAGGTGTTACTGGCAAAATATCCCCATTGTGCCAGAATGACAGACTATAACGATATATCTGATCGATGAAAAATCCCTGATGGATTATAATCTTTGATGGACTTTTGTTACACCATCATAGATGCTGCAAAGGATGAACGCCTGGAGCGATGTGTCATATTTAGAATATGTACTATTGCAACTATATTATCCCCTAAGTCCTATTGAAGGACATGTTATTTGCTTTGCACAACTATGTATAAATTGTGGTGTAAGATAGAAAATGATAACACCCCAACTTCATCCATTCTTGTTATTCCAGATGGACAATGAGACATATATCTTGAAGAATATGCTTGAGTTTTGAGGGATAACGACTTTGACAGATGTCATCGTCAGGGGGAGCGAATGCTTATATTGATCACAATCGTGAGACAATAAATGTCATATTCTATGCCCTGAAGGCATGAGCTTGATGATCAATATTTGAACCTTTATGGAACTTTCTATCAAATATATAGATCCAGTCGATCGAACACCATAAGTCAAAGTGGCTTATTTATATTGATACATGCACTTACCTCGTATATCCTAGAAGTGAGTAGAGGTAAAGTTCCTGAAATAGTCCTTGCAAGGATATGCAATCCATTTGCTAAATCTTTATGTGCATATACTTCTATAAGAAGATGTTTTGCCTTATTGATACAATTTTGCAAGGATCAGGGGGAGCACATTTCTAAAGTTAGCCCTTGTAGAAGATTCGATAGAATCTAGATCCTAGAGGATCGAAATCTGTCATGATGACAGTTGTTGTACTCTTTTTCCCTTGGTGAGTTTTCTTGAAGTTTCTCACATGAGGTTTTTAACGAGGCAACAAAGTGCAAATGCAATTTGTATAACCATGCACTCTTTCTCCACATTTTTCCCATTGGGTTTTTTGGAGTTTTAACGAGGCATGTGTTGGTCGTGGTATTCGCCCAAGGGGGAGTGTGAAGTAACCCTAGTTAGGGTTATGTGGGCAAATACCTGCTTTGCCCCTGAGGGGCCTCACATCTCTATATAAGAAACATGTACACCCTTTCATATTAAAGATGAGAAAGAGGCCAGAGGCCCAACCATATATCCTGTGTCTCGTGTGTTTCCTCTGTCGTGCTTATGGGAAGGGAGACGGGTACTCTACAGCTTCTTACGCCTCTACTGCTGACGGGAGGGAATGGAGCGGATCTGGTGATTCGTGGTAACGTAGTTCTCAACAATCCTGTCCAAAAAGTGAGTGCATGCCGAAAGATAAATTAACCGAGCTCCTGGCTGATGACGTATGTTACTCATTTTCTGATGACTAAAGAATAAAGAGTGGTTTCTTCTAAAAAAAAGTGAGTGCATACAATGTGAAAAAAACGAAAAAAAAAACATTGCAATATGGTTCCGAAATCTTTACAAACAAAGTTAATTTTCTTTTATTAAAAAATTAACATCTTCAGAGGTGTTATTTGTCTGAGTAAAGACCAGATGCTTTACGAAAGAACAAAGCGAATTGATGCTAGATATCACTTTATTGAGATGTCATTGCTGAAGGAGATTTTAGGATATGTAAAATAAGTACTCATGATAACTGCGCTAATATATTGACAAAGTTTGTTCGTGGGGCTGAATTTGAGCTAAGCTCAAGCTTAGTTAGTACTGTAATTTAAGTTCTATTGAATTTTGACACCCGAATTATTTATTATTGAAGTGAGTTGATTGATGATACTTTATTTGCTACAAGATAAAATAGATGAAATTTATCTTGAGGTGGAGTTTGTTGCAATATGATCCAAATTATAACGCAAGTCTTGCAAGAACGTCTAGATGACCCACAGTTCGGGGCATGTCAGTTAGTGGATTTGTTTTCGTATTAGATTATCTATCCTATACATACATCTTGTAAGTCGCACAGCTTTAAGTGATGTTAGATATAGAAGATTGACGGTTGGCATCGGTGGTTTTTTGCCACAAATGTATTCTACGTAAATTTATTAGTATAACCAAATCAAGATACGCTGGAGACTAGCTTGCTTACACGGCCAACCGTGAACTCTGGATACATGAACGGAATTAAAATAATCAGGCATCGGCAATATATATATATATATATATATATATATATATATATATATATATATATATATATATATATATATATATATATATATATATATATATAGGGTAGGTATAACGGGAGCCCCGGGCTTCCAATAGTTAAAGGAAGTCCAGGCCGACCACCCCTTCAAACGTTCAACCAGCGCGCCCAAACAGGCTGTCGGGTGCGCCACCTGTCCCACGTCTGTTAGCGCAAAAAAAGGAATGCATGCATGAGTCAAACACGATCCAATGCATGCGCATAAATTTAGGAAAGATATGTGCGGCAGTTTCTGTTTTTAAAATCGTTTATTTCCTCCATAAATTTAGGATCGCTGCAACAGCCATGCAGCTAGACGCGTAAGGACCATTTTATGATATATACTGAGACTAAATATGCTACACTGTGTTAATAATTATGCAATTCGATATACTGCGTAAAAATCTGTTACCAGCTGCATGCACACGAATTTATGATAAAAATAATGTGCAATGAAAGGAAATGAATTACACGCATAGAAACAAAAAATCGTATTTAATGTTTTATTTCCTTCATAAATATAAGATCCCTCCAACAACCATGCAGCTAAAACACATTAAATCTAGTTTATGATATATACTGATACAAATTATACTACATGGTGTAGGTATTTATGCAATTCGTTACACTGCGTAAAAAATCTGGCATGTTGTTCACTGGTGGACGCACCTTCGGGATGGAGCGTAATAACCTTAAGTTTTGAGCATAAAATCCCTCAATTATAAGCGTATATACCGAGCCAATGTGAGAGGTTGATAGCTCTAGTAGGTTGTTATTACGATCCTATTTTTATGGCAGATCCGAAAAACATGGCAGTCGCATGCATGCGGTTATACAGATCCTAAAATTATGGCAAAATGCATGCATGAGTCAATCACGTTCCCTTGCATGCGCGTAAATTTAGGAAAGATATGTGTGGCGGTTTCTATTTTAAATGCTTTATTACCTCCATAAATTTAGGATCGCTGAAACAGACATGCAACTAAAACTCGTAATGACCATTTTATGCTATATACTGATACTAAATATGCTACACTGTGTAGATAATTATGCAATTCGGTATACTGCGTAAAAATCTGCTACAGGCTGCATGCACACGAATTTATGATGGAAAGAATATGCAATGAAATGAAATGAATTGCATGCATAGAAACAAAAAATCACATTTAATGTTTTATTTCCTTCATAAATATAGGATCCCTCCAATAGCCATGCAACTAAACGCATTAGAACTAGTTTATGATGTATACTGAAACAAATTATACTACACGGTGTAGGTATTTATGCAATTCCTTACACTGCGTAAAAAATCTGGCATGTTGTTCACTGGTGGACGCATCTCCGGGTGGAGCGTAAAAACCTTAAGTTTTGAGCATAAAATCCCTCAATTATAAGCGTAAATACCGAGTCAATTAGAGGCTGATAGCTTTAGTAGGTTGTTATTACGATCCTATTTTTATGACAGATCCGAAAACATGGCAGCCGCATGCATGCGGTTTCTATTTTTATACAGATCCAAAAATTATGGCAAAATCGTGGGAGTTTCCATTGCATGCGCGCAAATTAAGAACAGCATAAATCAAGGAATTGTCTTTCAAATGTGCATGCAGTAAACTGATATACGAACTCTGTGTTAAAGCATAAAAACATACAGTTTTTAGCGTAAATAATACATGTGGTAGGCATAAAACACAATAAACGAAAAGAAAAATGCGCCGGATCAGAGGATGTCACGCGCGATCATCGCTGCGCGCATCTCGCCCCTTCCGTGACATCGCTCGCTCGAACATCGCGCCTCATGCGTCGCCGTCGCTACTCGCACGTCGACGGGCGTCGCTTGCTCGCCGGCCTTGGAAGTGCCGCCTCCTCGGGGCTTCGGGGACGCCGCCGCTTGCCTGCACAAGGGCCTCGCTGCGGATCGAGGAACCTCCGCCACCGCGCGTCGAGGTAATGGAGTTGCGGCCACCGGCCTGGGAATCGCCGCCACCGCACAAGGGCGCCGCCGCCGCTCGCCCTCTGGATCGAGGGCCGCCACCGCCGGCCTGGAAACCGCCGCCACCGCTCGCCCTCTGGATCGGGGGCCGCCACCGTCGGCCTGGCAACCGTCGCTAATGAATCGAGATGGGGCGTAAAAACTGATCCCTAGCACTACGGATTTTCTTTTATAGACGTCTGGACCTGGTCCGGCTCGACCGGATTGCACTGTCTGGCCTGGGCTTCCAATAACTAAAGGAAGCCCAGGGCTGCTAATATACAATCTATCTATATATATATATATATATATAGGGAAGAGGTAATGGAAGCCCTGGGCTTCCCCTACTAATGGAAGCCCCAGCCAGGACGTGGTCAACCCATCACCCGCGCAGCCATGCAGTCAACAGCCAGGAATCCAGGACGATAAGCGCGTAAGGCAATATACGAATGCATATATATGTGGATAAAGATGTGTAAACCATGCATAAAGGAATCTTTTGACGCCCGAAACACGTGGAATGAATATGACACTGTGGACAGCGTTTACGACTGCATAATGACATGTACTTGACAGCATAAATCATGCAGTATGTGGTTCTGGTTCTGGCTCGGGCGGATTCCAGCGTAAACCGTGAGCTAAAACAGCGTAAATGAGTTCGAAATTTAGCGTAAATCCTATTTCTGTTTTGTAACAGCAAACGGGGCCTAAAATTACGGTGTGAAAATCGCGTGCAACCGATCGTGCGCGGGTCCTTGCTCGGGCCGATTCCAGCGTAAACTGTGAGCTAAAACAGCGTAAATGAGTACAAAATTTAGCGTAAATCTTATATATGTTTTGTAACAGCAAATGAAGCCTAAAATTACGGCGTGAAAATTGTGTGCAGCCGATCGTGCACGGGTTCTAGCTCGGGCGGATTCCAGCATAAAACGTGAGCTAAAACAACGTAAATTAATACGAAATTTAGCGTAAATCATTTATCTGTTTTGTAACAACAAATAGGCCCCGAGATTACGACGTGAAAATTATGTGCGGCCGAGTGCGCAGGTTCTGGCTCGAATGGATTTTAGCGTAAACGTGAACCTAAACATCGTAAATTAGTACGAATGTTAGCGTAAATCGTATATCTGTTTCGTAATGGCGAATGGAGCCGAAATTTACGCCGCGAAAATCGCGCGTCACCGGACGTAAGCGGGTTCTGGCTCGGACGGACTTATGCGTAAAACGTGAACCAAAACAACGTAAATGAGTACAAATTTTAGCGTAAATCATTCATCTGTTTCATAATAACGAATGTAGACCGAATATATCTCTCTGCGCACGAGGTTGTCATAAAATGCATCAAGAAAAATCGTAAATTGGAGTAAATACAACAAGAAGTGATCTGAGGTAATTGTGGCGTAAAATGCAAGCTAACCATCTACAGGAGAACTGTTTTAGATTTTACAATAAGATATAAGAGATAATTATTCCTGTACTCAACTATGGTAATGTCGTGTTTACATTTTAGTTGTTGGTACATACACGTAAAACTATGTTCCACCGTAACACCATTGTTAGCAAAAAAAGTGAGTTCAAAAGGCTCTTCCAGCTTTCCTAATGTGGAGAAAACCATCGAGGTCCATATCTGCAAACGTAACATGAACTGTTAATATGATCTTTCCTTGTTAATATGATCATCTTTTCTAGCTTGTTATGACTAACATAACCTACAGTCTAAACTGAATGCACACTTGAGTTAGAAGATCAGATTACCAAAAGAAAAATCTCTTGAGTTAGAAGATCAGATTACGACGAAAAGGTGCAAATATACACACCCTGCTACATTAAAACTCAGCTCTCTTTTCATCTGAATCCTTAATCTAAAGCCATGCTACACTGAATCTCCTGCTTACCTAAGTTCACTTCAGTTTTAGACTATGCAAACAAACAGATGCATACGGCTATAAGCCCCTCTCCATCCAATTACTTGAAAAACGGTTTCATTTTTATGCAATATTGAGTTATAGAAATCAATGAAGGCCCTCTCAAATTCCAGCAAAGAAATGTTTAGAAAATTAGAATCAGGCAGTGATCATAAATAGTAGTAATTGGTAAAAGTCTATCTACTATAGCATACGGCATTGACGATCACAACTAAAAATAGTATTGATAATTGAACCTGTACACATACATGAAAGATGCAAAAGTCTATTAGGAGAGGCAATAATTCCTCAAAATTGATCAAATTAGGTTACACCATGCTAATAAAAGTTTGAACAATTATTCCGATTCCAGAAAACCAAGAAACCATTCAAGCATCTTCAAAACACATTATCATAACTGATAGAGGGTCGCGACAACTGAGCTGATTGAAAGTGTGGATGTACACACAGACTACCCAAATCAGAGTTATAGCCGATACAGAATTGGGGTGCCTATATCTTTTTTATATAAATCATGTAGTTGCTCCTAGGTTTGTCCAGTTTATTTAGGGGAAATATAACTTGGATCTACGTATTTACCAAAAGAACATAAAAATGATATAGAACTGGTGGTCTACGTGTTTATAATGCGGAGCGTACACGAGATCTAGTAATTGAGCATAATAACACATTCAAATTAGCATAAAAGACGTATTTAGGAATAAAAATCACAAGAGCAGGGCGAGATGAGTAAAGAATGCACCAGAACCAGGAGGGGGCACTTGGCGATGAGGTTGTCGCCGGCGAGGATGAACCCGGGGATGGAGAGGAAGCCCTTCTCGAGGAAGACAGAAACGGTGTACGGGCCCGTGACGGGAAGTTCGTAGGGTGCGGAGGCGGCGCGGGCGTGGTCCGGAGCGGGCGAGGGCGTGGATGGATCGCTGGTTATCGGCGGCTGGGCGAGTCCGGAGGGGGCGAGGGTGCGAACGGATCGCCGGTGCCCGGTGGCTGGGCAAGCCCGAAGGGGGCAAGGACGTGGACGCATCACCGGTGCCTGGCGGCTGGGCGAGTTCAGAGGGGGCGAGAACGCGGACGGATCTGAGCGAGGATGGAGGTGGTGGCCGGCGGCTGGGCAAGGACGCAGACGCTAGGGTTCGGCCGTCGCGAGAGTTACGGGAGAGATGAGCTGAAAAAATGAGTGCTCGGTTCCTTGATTCGTGGCCCCGATAGACGTAAGCTGCCCAGATTGCGGGGACACGATCTTTTCGTGGGCCCTGATGCCGCGAAACATGCGCATACCAAAAGTGTGTAAAACGTAACAAGATTGAGCATAACGCGTAGTTATAATTGACGTAACTAGGTGGTACAGTCAGCCAAAAAAGCGTGCGCGCCTGGTCGGTACGGTGCAGTCAGCGCACCTGGTCGGGGCTTTCATTAGTTAGAGAGAGCCCAGGGCTCTAAATACTATATATATATATATATATATATATATATATATATATATAGGGGGTGTTTGAATGCATTAGAACTAATAGTTTGTTAGCTAAAAATTATTAGTCAAATTAGCTAGTTAACAAATAGATACCTAACTATTAACTAATTTACCAAAAATAGCTAATAACTGAACTATTAGCCAGTGTGTTTGGATGTCTCAACTAATTTTAGTCACTAATTATTAGATCTAGTACATTCAAACATCCTCATATTCTCGTCTGGCTGTCTTGATAGCTTGGCACTTCTCTCCTAAATTCATGACTAGTTGTATGATGATGCAACCATGTACGGGATTTTAAAAAAAAATCTGCTTGTTCTTGGTACGGTGCGCACAAATTGGCTTATTTGCATTAGAGAATCGTACACACAACCGGTTTCCACCTAGCCCCTTTTCGTTCTTTGTGTCCATATTGTTTATAGATTCGCAACCCATTGCATGATTGATTATCAAACAGCTAGCACCGTACTGTCGTGATGCTGTTTGTTATCTAGATATTGACTACGATGGTGCTGTGACTGTGAATCACTCTTAACAGCTTACCTACCTGATCATCTTCTTCATCAATAAAATAGACACGATCTAATATAAAAAGAACTACATCTGGTTTGGTTCTACTCCCTACAGACAATGGATGCTTGTGATCTTTAAAAGTATTATTTCGTCACTCGAGATCATTTCGTATATATATTCAGTATAAATCTTTTCAAGGTTTTCCCCTAAATAAACTAGGCTGTAGCTGAGTCAGAGACTCAAACGGGCACGGGCAACAACATACTGGTGAGCAAGGCACGGCGCAACGGGCGATGGTGAGAAAGAAGGGGTGACGACGGTGGGCAAGTGAATCGGAGGTGGTGGGTGTACGGCGAGTGAGCCACCGAGGTACGGGCGGCATATGATAAGTGAGCCAGGGGTAGGGTCCGGCATAACACAATTCATGGGTATTCAAAATCAAATAACCCAAGATTTTTTTTTTCAAAAAAATTAGTATATATAGTGAATATTACATATGTATATGCAAAAGACAACAAATGAATTAGTATTAACGCAAAAATACAAAAATAAGTCTAGTTATCTAGCAGGCTGGTGGTCCAACTGCATCTGACGACCCAGTGCCTGCGCGGCTGCGCGTAATCCACCCAGGCGCGTCACTTGTTGCATGTATTTAGAACTACGTTACCACGGATCACCAGATCCGCTCCCTTCCCTCTCGTAAGCAGTATAGGCGCAAGAAGATGTAGAGAACCCGTCTCTCTTCCCATAAGCACGACAGATGAAACACACGAGACACTGGATATAGGGTTGGGCCTCTGGCCTCTTTCTGATCTCTGTATTATGAAGTGGTGTACATGTTCCTTATATAGATATGTGAGATCCCTTAGGGGCAAAGCAGGTATTTGCCCACATAACCCTAACTAGGGTTACTTAACACTCCCCCTTGGGCGAATACCGCGACCAACACATGTCTCGTTAAAACTCCGAAAAACCCAGTGGGAAAAATATGGAGAAAGAGAGCATGGTGATACAAATTGCATTTGCACTTTGTTGCCTCGTTAAAAACCTAATGTAAGAAACTTCAAGAAAACTCACAAAGGGAAAAAGAGTACAACAGCTGACATCGGGACAGATTTCGATCCTCTGAGATCTAGATTCTATCGAATCTTCTACAAGGGCTAACTTTAGAAATGTGCTCCCCCTAATCCTTGCAAAATCGTATCAATAAGGCAAAACATCTTCTTCTAGAAGTATATGCACATAAAGATTTAGCAAACGGATTGCATATCCTTGCAAGGACTATTTCAGGAACTTTACCTCTACTCACTTCTAGGATATACGAGGTAAATGCACGTATCAATATAAATAAGCCACTTTGACTGATGGTGTTCGATCGACTGGATCTATATATTTGATAGAAAGTTCCATAAAGGTTCACATATTGATCATCAAGCTCATGCCTTCAGGGCATAGAATATGACATTTATTGTCTCACGGTTGTGATCAATATAAGCATTCGCTCCCTCTGACGATGACATCTGTCAAAGTCGTTATCCCTCATTACTCAAGCATATTCTTCAAGATATATGTCTCATTGTTCATTTGGAATAACGAGAATGGATGAGGTTGAGGTGCTATCATTTTCTATCTTACACCATAATTTATACATAGTTGTGCAAAGCAAATAACATGTCCTTCAATAGGACTTAGGGGATAATATAGTTGCAATAGTACATATTCTAAATATGATACATCGCTCGAGGCGTTCATCCATTGCAACATCTATGATGGTGTCACAAAAGTCCATCTAAGATCGTAATCCATCAAGGATTTTTCATCGATCAGATACATCATTATAGTCTGTCATTCTGGCACAATGGGAATATTTTTCCAGTAACACCTAAACCTTATAGGTTTCTGCCATCAGGTCTTTAGAGGATACCGCAATTCCACATCTAGTGGAAATTACCATGAGTAAAACTCATGGAATGCACATGTGCTTATTCGGTGAACTTCAAGTCCTTTGGTACCTCATCTTATTCCTTTTCGGGTCTGTATGGGTCTTTATCCCTTTATAGGGATTATCAAACTTTGGTGTTCAACACAAACTTTGTTTCTTCTGGATAGGTTCCATCTGGGAACGATAGTCTCAACTACGAGATATTCTCCCTACATAGGAGAGTGATCATTCATCAGGAATGTATTATTCGGTATGAGATTTATATGTTGCATATTTATAATTCAAAGATATGAGTCCTCCTAGGATCTCATGACGGATCTTCAGAATCCTATTAACTGCATATTTTAATTCATGTCATTTGCCAGATATATTACATAGCGGAACAATGTTTATTCAACACATACGTGGGATGGGTCTCTCACAAGACCACTTGAACCATCACATTCACCACACATTATTTCAATAGTGCCCATAAATGTCCGAACTTCAAGCTCGCGACTTTCATTTTGCGATTATTGGTTCAGTCTCGATTGCATTTATCGATGACCCGATAAGAGAGCTTAAAGCACTCATGCCTAGGACTTTGTTTTGGATCCATTTGCAATCTAGAGGGGCAAGATAGGTGTCGACATATTTGTCTCCCACATTTAATAATGATCTCCGTTATTTCCCAAAACGAAAGATTCATTGTTCTGTATTCCCAGCACAATGATATTGCGCGCATTGCTAGGAATTTCATCATCAAGATGAACCTCTTCGTGAGGCAAATCACCATCAGGGTGAATTAATCGGAGGAGAGTTATCACAGACCACGTGAATCTGCAATCAGAAACATATGCTTTGACTAAGGCTGATGGATCATATTCGCAGGCGTCCCCGAGAATAGATCAAATACCAATAAGTCAAATGTGGATAATATATTAATCCCGGGTATATCCACATCTACATCAGGTAGAAGCATTCAAACCAATATGGTTACTCCTCAACGATTTCTGGCAGACTCCATATACACAGGAGTACACACCGAACGACAGGTTCAGTTTAGCTTTTGTGCGTTTAATAGAATATTGAGGCATTACACTAGATGGACATTTATCTCCCCCTAATGCCGAGATGTTCTAAAAGCATACAGATAATATCCCCAACCACAATCATCCAGTTGTGGCCATTGTATGCTATTGTGGTGATTTATTTGGGAAATCTTACGCACATTATAGATAGGGGTTTTATGCAGTGAGCTTTGGACTTAGATTAATGCAGTAGCATGAATGCTACATCTTTTTCCTTCAATGTTGAAGGTTTAGTCTCAACTTCCAGCGAGACACGCAACAAGTTGCTTCATGGTTACAATTCTGCAAACTTATTGTTATTATTACCAAATGCACAGTCAGTCATTAAGATTTAGACTAACATGCATAACACTATTTTATCCATAAGGGTCCTTCAGGGGCTCATTAATACCATTCGTCGTTTGGAGACATTAGTTGACTTCAGATCAACAAGTAAAATGACCATCACGGTCTAACGCTCATAAAGACATTCACTGGTTGCATTGTGCTTTGAGGCACATAGAAAAAATGTGTGTTTATATTGGTAGTAAAGTGCACGACATTAGGCCAATGCTGCCAAGCAAAGATTTTTATATGCAGAGATGTATAGTCCAGCTCATTTTTATCACTGCCCATGGTTTACCCAATTACTCATACTATTCTGAAATTGGGTATCAATTTGTGCAACATTTTTAGGTATTATAATTTTGAGAGAGAACTTATAACAATAATTAATTATTTCTGGTGTTGCCAGCAAGGCAAACATTTCTCCTCATATTATATACCAAATTGTTCTATATAGCATCATTTCGATCTCTTCATTGTTCAGCAAAAAGAGAAGCTTTGGAATAGAACAGACAAGGCCAATAATTCTTTTTATCAGGGAAAAATCATCTGATTCGTAAGCTTTCGACAAAGCAAATGGAGATAACTGCTTAGCAAGAGCGAAAGAAATACCAATATCCGTCTGGGACTAGTCTTCAACAACAGATAGTACTGCTCTCATATGAAGGAGTCATCAAGGCTAGGAAGAATACCTCTGGTCTCCATAAGATCTTCATATTTCTATCACAAATTATCATCACTAGTAGTCTAGTGGTCAAGACATATGGCTCTTCTGGCTCCGAGGACCAAGAATATGTTAATGTCTAATTTAGCTACAAGCTTTGTGGTGATGTGAGATTTCATAGTTATTTGTCTACTCTTCTCACTTCTGGTAGATCGGAGGTAGATAATGGTAAGCATGTCAAAGGGTGGAATCTTCTCACTTCTGGTAGATCGGAGGTAGATAATGGTAAGTATGTCAAAGGGTGGAATTCAGTGTAGTTCGGCTACATAAACCCCAGGTATGTGTCCATTCAGGACCGACCTTTACCATTTAGTTTACAGTGTATACCAAACTTGTCAAAGGACTATCCCGAGTCAATTCAGTGACTATAAGTAATTACAATTCTGAGAGATGTATGCGACACAAGCATAGAGGTTCTAGATAGAACGAGTAAAGTGGTTCGACGGGAACACACTATGGTTTTCACACCAACATAGTGAAAATTTTCTCAGAATAACCTCTCGGTATACTCGCAACTTCGTGTTGCTGGCGATTACATGGCCTTTTATCTCATAATTTGCTTCATGTCATTTAGCGACAAAGAGAGCAATGTTCTAACATCTGGTTGAGCAATATATGGCTGAGATTTATAGTCTTAAATTATTTGGTAAGGCCTTTTGCTTACTAATAGAATCCCAATTTGTGATGTCTTCTATGCCAAAAAGGCTTTCATGCATTATATTATATATCTTTGGGTTACTTCGGGTAAAACTTTATGCATGAGGAGAGAGCAAAGAATTAACTTATCTGTGTTTCATTGTATTTCAATTTAATTTCCCAGATTTCCAAGCACTATTGAGCTTGATATAGTCGTTATGACCACTTGGCGATATATAAATATATAATGCCACACAACACAGTCAAATAAAATATACAGCCAAATAAAATTGTTTAAGAAGGTTGTGTATAATGTGACTTCAGGGGTTTGAACAACCCACCACAATCCATACGAGTACAAACTCTAGCGTCTGGTGTCAACGCGTGTGCGGCCATCAGGGCTACGACAACACAACAAGCCTTCGTAATAAGCGCAACAGACACAATTATGGCTCGGTAGTCGGGGTACACGATAAGTCCACGCAACGTGCGCAACAGGCGCAATTGTGGCTCAATGATCACGGCAGACAGGCAGTGCCTACAGGGCATGCGAAAAATACGCAACTCAGTGATGGCGGGTCAACTCAACGGGAGCTATCCGAATAAACGAGAATGCTACATAGCAATCACATGATGCAGCCAAATTCGTACGATGCAAATACTGCGTCATGTTGCCAGGGCGCAGCCAATGCATAGTTGATGTCATAACTCAGCCGATTAATAACGCAGCTTGATCGGCGTGCCCGAGTACCCACTATACAATTTAATCGCTCAGCGTGAGTTCAAAAGCTCAATGCAACACTAATATTTAGAGCGATTTGAGTATGCACAGTATAGCTTTCACATATTTTAATAATTTCTGCCAATTATCTATTACGAGAAATAAAGCAGAAAAATAATACTAGAATTAATACATAAGCATAAGCAGATCAGATGTATATAAACATTTTCTCATATTCAAGCATGTATTTTTCTACTAATTATTCGTGCCAAAGAATAATTAATTGAGATAAAAAAATATGTTTAATTATTTTATTCCAGCCACCACTTGGTCGGTTGGAGCACATGCATGGATGAGGCGGCCTATGCGGCGCTGGCCCATGTTTTTTTATTGACCATGCATGCATGCAATGTGGGTGGTCGCATGAGCGCTCCCATCCATTGCCGCTTTGACCGGATCAGCACTTTGCATGCACACAAATGCGCTAGTGAGCATGTCCCGCCACCCCTGATGCGCCATGCGCTTGTGGCTTGCCTACCGCGGTCAACGGTTTGGTGGGCCCGGTGTCATCGTAGCGATGGATAGTGAGAGATGGCGGCTAGGGCTTCAGGCCTTCGGTGGTGCTCTCTGGGGTTGACGCAAGCCGCAGCAAGGGAGGCTATGGCACCATCGTTGTTCGCCAACCAGACGGTTCATGCTGCCAGCAGAGCCGCCACCGATTTTCTTAACCGCAAATAGTAGATTAAATCTACTTACAAAGACATACCGTTCCGTTACGTAGAAGATAAATCGAAGCATGTCGCGTAGGACAGTTCGGCTAGGCCGGAGGACCTGCCGGCTTGACGGAGAGTTGTGACAGATCTAATCCCGCGGCAACGTCGAGATAGAGCATGCTGATAACGTATTGAGAACTATGTTACCACGGATCACCATATCCGCTCCCTTCCCTCCCGTCAGCAGTAGAGGCGCAAGAAGATGTAGAGAACCTGTCTCCCTTCCCATAAACACGACAGAGGAAACACACGAGACACTGGATATAGGGTTGGGCCTCTGGCCTCTTTCTGATCTCTGTATTATGAAGTGGTGTACATATTCCTTATATAGAGATGTGAGACCTCTCAGGGACAAAGCAGGTATTTGCCTACATAACCCTAACTAGGGTTACTTAACAGCATGCATCGCTCTCTCGTCCAGTCGCCCTAGCGCAGTGCACAGCACAGTGCAACCAAGAGCTAGTCATCGCCGCACCCGCCCGTGCCTAGCAATCGCTCGCCATGGCCCGCCCGCCCAGTGGCTCCACTGCGCCCGTTGGCCACCCGTTGCGGCATCGCTCGACAATCCGTCATCCCTCGTCCCGTCCGTTTGTCTCACTACTATTTGAACAATTTTATTGTGTAATATATTATATGCTCAACTAAAATTTAGTTTTGTTTAATATATATTATGTATATGCAATAAAATTTTTGCTATGTAATGTATTACGGTATTATATATAACATATAGTTATATTTCATACGGATAATTTTTAATCTCTTAATAATTTTGAATACCCATTCTCTAAGAGTGTGTTTGGTTTGAGAAATGAAGTGATTCATCTTCTTCTCACTTCTCACTTTTTTATTTGGTTTGTAAAATAGAATGAGTTGATCCATCACCACATCATTTCTCATAAGCTAATAATTAGTATATACATGAGGAGTGGGTTGATTTCACCAAAATTGATGGAATGAACTTATGATGCATCACCTTATGAAGCATAGAGTGACTCCACAAACCAAACACACCATAACTTTTAGACTTGCCACTGCTAGGGGCATGGTGGGTGACGGCAAGAGGGCGGGGCGGGCAAAAGGTGATATGTGAATGAGTCAAGAGTGGGTAGGTGACAGTAAGGCAAGATGCAGAAGAAAAACAGATGGCCGATGTATAACACAACCAAGGCTGGGTGTGTGGTGGGCGGGGAGGCAACAGGTGATATGCGAGTGAGTCAAGGCTAGGCAGGTGACAGTGAGCAAGGCAAGGTGCGGCAGAAAAACAGGTGAACGGTGGGCAACACAACCAGGCTTAGAAAAAAACTCGGGCTCACGAGCCGAGCCTGGTTTTCGAGCTCGTTGGTGCGCCGAGCCATCTCGTTCTGGCTCACGAGCCATGCCAAATTAATCAAACTAAATAATAATAATAGATAATGGATAATTTTACTTATAATGTTGAATGATAATTATATTTTTCACATTTATATACAAATCACTATATAATCTCTACTACTAATTATGTATCTATTGTAGGCGTCCACATCCCCTGACGGTACACGTTCTGCCGCACCCCGCCCCGCATCGCGCTCGCATCCCGCCTGCGGCCGCACCCCGCCCTGCATCCCGCGTCCCCACCGGATCCGGCAGCCATGCCATTCCCTCCCACCGGAGACCACGCCCTTCCCCACCGCGGCATGGCGTCCCCACCGGATCCGGCAGCCGCCCCCATCACGCGCGATGACCGTGCCCCCATCCCACATCTCCCTCCTTCCCTCCCATTCCCCGCGGCCATATCATTTCCTCCCAGTCGCCTTCTTCCCTCGCTCCTCCATCCACCAGTCCACAGCCCGCCGCTGGAGCCCAGCCCGGCCATAGCCTTGTGCCCCCTCCCCCACCGCCTCCGGCTGCCAGAGCCCAGCCCGGTCACGGCCTCGTGCCCCCTTTGCCTCCGACAGGCACCGCCACGGTAGGAAGATGAAGACCCCAACGCCTCCGCCTGCATGTCTGTAAAGGGGCAAAATCTGCAAAACTCATCCGATTTCAATTCGATTCGCCTACTGTGCTCGCGACGGAGGGAATGGCGAACTCCTTCTCCTTCCCACCGATGAAGACGACGAAGATCATGGAGGTATGCCTCCACCGCTCCCCCTCCCTAGCTGTCCTGTATCACCAAGGGCAAATTCCCACGCCAGTCAAGTCAAGGCGGCGCTTCCCAAGGAGCCACCAGCCCACGACCCCATCTGTCGTATTCCTCCGCTTCCACCGGGACCGCATCTGTTGTGGCAGCGACTCCTCCATCGCACATGTCGTTGTCCCTGGAGGCGAAGCGATGTGGACTTGAATCTGTCTGTCGCCTCCGCCTCCTCCATCGCACGCCGACTCCGCCACTCCAGTCCATCCGCGCACATCCACCTCCACTGCCTGCCTCCATCTGCTCGGGAGTCCTCCTCCTCTGCGCTAGGCCCCGCCTCCGTTTGGTTTGACTTCTTCGACATCTGGCCACTCTGCATCGCCGTCTTCTCGTAGACGGAGAGTGAGTACCTTCCTTGCATCCTCCCTCTGCCCCTCGTTACCCGGGAAAGGGTCCATCCGTGTAGAGTATGGATCTCATCTCACCCAGTCGCGGTTCTAGCGACCTGATCTACACATTCTTGATAAAGATTTGGAGATCCAACAAGGAGGTTCATGTGTTTGCTTCCTTTGGATTCATGAGTTTGAGCTGGATAAAAGTCAGTTTGAGCTAGATAAAAGATCATTCTCCTTGCCGGCGGCCACTGTGACTCTGATTCACTGCTTCCTCGCCATCCGGAAATGGATGTCCCCGCCTTCGCCGTCTCCTCGCCATGGTTGCTTGTCGGCCGCATCGGTGGCCCCTCTCGTGTCGGGAAACCCTATCCGCCATATCTTAGGATCGACTCGAGCAGCAAGCTGAGGGAAGGGGGTCGATGGTGCATGATGTGGTGTCGGTGAAGAGCGCCACGGTCGCTGGCAAGAAGGGGTCGGTTTCCTTCACGATCGACTGTAGCAAGCCAGTGGAGGACAAGATCATGGAGGTCATCTCGCGGGAGATGGTGACGGAGTTGCCAAGGTTGCCGGCCTTGACGGGCCCTTCTCCAAGAGGTATATCACACTGACATGCTTCACCGTGCTCACGCACTATCACTGTCTACCCCTAAAGGTCGTGAATATACTTGTGTAGATCTATGTACTTTTGTACTGTGTTCCTGATATTGAAAGGTTGTAGAAACTCTGATGGGGATGAGATTTCTCTACGGGTTGATTTTTGCAGGATAGAGTATGACCGCTGGGTGAACACCTTCTCGCCGAAGGGGTGGCTGTTCTATGTCGGCATCGATCGTTGCCCCCCACCCGGTGCGCCACAGCTCATCGAGGACGTCTGCTTCTCCCTCGACGCCAGCCAACGATGCCTCCATGGGAGAGGCGCTGCACCCCAAACCGCTCGTTGCTGTCTTCTGGGAGTAGTCCCTAGTGCCGCCCGACACCTCCTCCATGGCCACAGACGCCACCGTGCCCACCGAGGTCCTGTAGCCAATGGGAGTAATCCCCAGCACCAATGGCAGAGAAGATGATTTTTGGTGTTGCTGGTGTTGACCCAAAGAGGAGAGATGAGCTTAACAGGGCAGGTTAACTCTCAAACCATGCAGATATTTCATATATATGTGGCCATGCTTTTTCATGAAGCAACATGCTTGTACCGTTGTACGTTTTCAGATAGAAGGCATATGATTGTGCTCTAGAGTACGTTTTCAGATAGAAGGTATGTTCTTCCTCCGACGAGGTGGGTGCTGGTTTTTGTTTTTTATAGTTTACCTTGGTTCTTTCGTTATGATGAGCCTTGGAAAGGAAATATCAACCTTTTAACGGCTAAACAATGTTTGTCTACTATGGGAAATTTTCTTTAATTAGACAAATTTTAATCCACGCAAGAACCTACTACGGCAGAGAGCCTTGTTCGATGTTTAAGGTAATTTTTTCCAAGCATATAACTTGTATTATCTTGCCACTACTAATTTATCTGTAGTTCGAGCCTTTAAGGCATCCAAAACTGCCACCATATGAACACTCCCCACTTGATAGGTGTGCTCTGCAATTTATAAAAAAAATGAACAAAACATGTCAATATTGTAAACTAATGAAGGTAGAAGGTCTAACTATAGTTTGCTTTCATATCTTTACAAAAGCAACTCCTAACGGTGTGCTGAAACTAATGATGGTAGAAGGTCTAACTATTTATCACGTGAAGCGCCATCTGTAGGTACAATTGTACAACTAACAATTGTTCGCTGAAAATTTAGTTCTCCCTTCTACGTTTTCATTATAGCTTTCATTTTCTCTCCTACACTCTTGATATAGAAGTATCAGCTTGCGAAATATTTTCCTGAGCCTAAAGAAGGTAAGCTAAAATCACGTGCTCACTGTGTACTTTTGTGGTAACAACAGCTTTTTTTGAAAAGAATGAACATCCTAAATCCTTACTCTGTGTATTTAAGAAGGCTTCCTTGGAAGATAGAGAAGCACAATCAGGAAAGAGCGGCATTGATTCAAGCAAAAACAAGTGAGACTCCTGTTTACCTAAGAAGGAAACATGCACATAGGCATCAAGGTCTTAGTTCACATCACTTTCCTGTTGTTAGGGGAACAAGATCATCTGATGAAGAATTGTTTCAAATATACACTCATTCAGAAAGGTTAGTTTATCAAAATGTTTGATAACATGGATTCAAGTGAAGTTCTGATATTTTATCTCCAAACCATGTGGCCTTATGAGACTTAAACCCTCAAATTCTCTTATACCTGTAATAAATGGAAAATAAAAAGAGATATAGTTTCTGCAAAAAATAGCCAGCATGTGACTCTGCTTGCCTTTTGATATCTATGGTAGGCAAAAATATTTGTAATGGGGTATTGTTATCATATGCTAGGTTGCTAGAAACTTGACCCAAGAAATATGCATGCTAGGCATGTTAATTGGATTGTTTTGCTTGAACAGTTAAACCTGACAATGGAATATGAACTAAACTGGAAATATGCAAATTGTGCCAAGTACTAGCTACTGCGCTTTCAGGAATAAAACTTGAAAGCAGGCAGAACCCTTTGTTTGAACAAAGGCAAATTTGGAGATAAAGGACTTTGTTACCAATTTCCCGATGAAAGTCACAAAAATACTATAATGAGAATGGAACCCCATCAATGTTGCCAAAACAGCGACTAGCAGATCTTTGAAAAAAACAGTTCCTAGCTAGATGTCAGTAGAAAATTCATTATATATTGACTAATAATCGTTTACTTCCCCTATACTATCTCTCCAAATTTCTAAAAATAAATCAAAAGGTGAGAGCTCTTTATGCCAAGCAATAAAATCTTCAGTGGATCCTCGCTTCTTTCTCAAACAAACAACACCAAGCTAAACATGGTTGCAGCTACACCCTGATCCATGGAGCAGCCTAAGATGAGTAATTCATAAATAATGTGGATACCAACTAAACTCTGAATTTAGCTCCCCATCTTCCCCTCTTTGTCAAACACATATCCCAATCATTGTCTTTTAATGACTTTCATTCATTTCTAGATATTTTGTTGTGTGATGGCATGCCACCACGTGTTTTTCAGTGTGACCTTGTTTATTGGGTTGGCATGTTATGTTTAGCTATGTCCAAGTTGATATCGGTAATTCTGTTTAGTATTATATCAATATCAAGCACTTATTTCGTCTACAACCAGTTTATTGGAAATTATGTTTAACCTTTTCAAGTCTTTGCAGTATTTCTTATTGGACAAAATAAAAAATGTTGTACTTATTGGGCAAGGGTCTATGATTTCTTCCAGATCACAACCAAAATTCACTTATGCATCACTGGGCCTCGATCCAAGAGTGTGTGAATAAGTTTTGTGGCTGTATGTCCCAGATTGAGGGTAGGAATGCAAGTGGAAAGACTTTTGAAAACAAGGTACAAAATAATTAATGTCTTAATTTTAGTTACTGTCTTAGTTGTACTTAATATGCACACATGAAACTCATGTTTTCCTATTTAGACTTGTGCAGCTCACTAATGCATGCTATTTGTACAAAGATGAGGATAAAGATAACAAGTCATTTCAGTTCATACACTGCTGGAATGTTTTACGACTTGAACCAAAGTGGAATGAAAAGATGAATCAATTAGCTTCAACAAAATCTGGTTCTGGTTGCAAGAAACAGAAGGCAATATTTTCAGTTATAGGTTTGATTGGTAACTTAAATGGCGATGCAACTCTAGAGGGTGATGCACCTACAAGACTCATTGGCAGGAAGAAGGCTAAGCAACTATTACGCCGAGGTGGTGCTGATGGTTACATTGAGACATTGGACAATTTGTGGGAGAAAAAGAAACAAGATGATGTAGACAAAGAACTGAAGAAGGAAGAAAGATTCGACGAATCACTAGAAATTGAGAAGGAGAGACTTGAGATAGAGCGCACAAGGGTTGCAAATGAACAAAAATGTATGCATATGAAGAGAATGCTAGAGCCTAGAGGAAGAATAATGAAAGTGGGTTGCAGTCAATGGTGATGATCTGGAGCTTCCTCGCAGTCCTGATGATCTGGAGCAAGAAGGTGGTTGTAGTCATCACCGTCGCCTCCTCACTCTTCCTGCTCGAGTCCGGCGGACCGAGCGCCTGCAGGAGCCACACGTGGTGAGCGCCTGCAGGAGCCACACGTGCGAACCGCCAGGGAATAGGGAAGCGCGTCCATGGAACCGGTGATAGGGTCGATGGCATGAATCGAGAGGGGCTCTCTTGCATCTGCGTCGATGGGCGCCTCTCCTTCGATTTTACAGCCGTGCAGATGGGATTCGTCTGTGTCTTGTCGTTATATTTTGAAACCCATTATACTCTTGCAGTTCTGAAGCGGTGCCAGATTCTCGACCCTATCAATGGAATCGTTGAATCAATGGTGATGAGGAATGGACGGTTTAGGGGATAAGTCCCACACTATAGTTTTCTTTAGGTTTGTCCTCTTTGTCTTCTTGTCTCCTCTCCCATAGTAGACTGAGCAAGTGTAAATAAAGTTCAAAACTCAGTCCATAGGATCACCAGTATATTTATGTAAACAGAAACCAGAACGGATTGCACCCCTCAGTTGGGTTTCTTAACCAGAGAGTGAAATCATGAAGCTGGCTTTGGGCATTAGAATTTCAAAATCTGAATTGAATTTATGATTAGTTACGAGTGACTTCTTTGAAGTACATTCGTGAGAAGCATGCATCTTTGACAATTTGTATTAAATATAGTGAAGCAGAAACAAGTGTTGACAGCCGCTGTGAGGCCAGTGGCATCATAGATCGGTCCAGAGATTGAGCTAACTGCCTTGTTTGGCACTCACTCCTGACACCATGTCAAGTGGATCAGTTCATAGCTAAAGCTTTAATAATCCATTGCAATGCAGTAGTAGTTTCCAAAGCAATTCAATTTTGATCATCTTGACGACTTGTCCTTACATTGTACGCGTTGTTTGTTGCTATGAGAAATCATGCAACTATTATATTATATATATGTTTATAAAGGTGATATGGTTTAAGGCAGACATCACGAATACAAGCGTGTCAATTTGCAGAAAAATCAATGGATAAGTTTGCTGCATTGATATCATCTTTCAGATACCCCGACCCCCGTGCCAGTGGCCTTCGTGCTCCTTTAAAGGATGTGAAAAACACACTTTCTGTGAGGTATGCAGCTCTAGAACCTTTTTTCAGACTTGAAACTTCTAAGGAAATTAAGTATGATTGGTTTACTTACTGGCGACAATACAGTCTTGTTATGATTATGTATCTATTTTTTATGCCATTCTTATTTCTGCTACAGATCTATTCTTAAAGCTCTAGAAAAAGGCGCATTCAGATGCACAACAAAGAAAACAGGTCTAGGCCCAGAACTTGAATTTTGATTGATGTCTTTTTTGAAATCTAATGATTCCATTGAGAGTTCATTTTCCTCTCCAAGATTCAACCTTATAGCATTGCTGTCGTCTGGTGATAGATATGCATTGCCGAGCTTCAACGAACTGAACTCGAGCTTTGTTGTTTCATCTATGATCGTTATTTCCATAACCGAGTCCGCCATTCAGTTATGCAGAGAGCGGCAGCTTTAAATGCATTTTACAATGGGTACATATGCATTGCAAATTCTGACCTCGCATGATGTTGGTGAACATTCTCGCACTCCCAGAGCAGATTGAATTTTTCTTATCAAATGAGGCCATGTCATAGAGGAGATTGCTAATTTTTTGTTCTCATGGTGGCAGGTGCATGTTCAATCAGATCCTGCTGGACGTATGGTTATCACAGGGGATCCAGAGCAGCCTGATGATCCTTGGGGGATCACTCTGTTCAAGAAGGTGGTATGCTGACAGCTTCACTATCAGAAACACATTTGTGAATTCAGTTTAACATGTAGTGATTTTTTATCTCAGGTGGTCAACTTGCCATCAAGAATCAATCCTCACCAAACATCCGCTGTTGTCACGCTTCATGATCAGTTGTTTGTGCGTGCACCATTTGGGTCATCCTGATATGTAGATATGACATCATTTTTAGTTCAGTTTTGTTGACTGTGGCGCCTCTTCACCGGTGATATTCCTTGATATCACTAGGTCCGTGATTTGTGGTCTTTCAGGAATTCCTTGCCCCAAAATTTATCTTGTTTTCTTTGATTTCATGTATTTTGTTTATTGTGCAGGGTTTATGTCAGTTTTGTTGAGGAAATAGGATTTCATTTGAGCAGATACATGATGTCAAGCTGACTTAGCAGAACCCTTCTGTGGTTGGATGCTGGTTGCTGGTGTTGCGATCTGTTGCCACCTTGTTTATTGTTACAGTAGTGCCATAAAATTAGCTGGTTCATGCGTGTATTCCAGTTTCGTAGAGAAAGGAGATGTTGGTCGTAGTAGGGCTAATTTGACATTATTGTTACTTATTATTCTTTAAATACCTCTCTCGATCACTCCAGGCCTCCAGGACGCCCTAAAGCTGCATTTTTTTGATTTACTAGGTGAGTGCCCATGCGTTGCAACGAGGACATATAATATCACAGTAACTTATGTATTATATGTCTTCGTTGCAACGCACGGGCACTCACCTAGTATAATATTATTTATCAAGGTCCAACACAAGACAACTTCGAGTCGAGCCTTCTCTTTCAACTCGTTAAGTGAACGAGCGGAGCCGAGCCAAGTTCGGTCTATCACCGAGCCGAGCTCGACTCGTTTACAACCCTAAACACAACCAAGACACAGTGTGGGTGGGTGGGTGGGGGGGGGGGGGGGGTCGATGCCTCTACTTGACTTGGTGTTGGTCACCAACGGTTTGGATGTTAGGGACTTAGGGCTAGAGCAGTGACGGAGCCAGGATTTATCTAAGTGTAGGGCCGAATATGATACTAAAAAATTTATACTAGCCAAAAATATAAATTGTATATATGTAGATAATGGCACATATAAATTTCATTTGAACATGATAATTACAATTTAATGTAAAACCGACTTAACTAATAAACAACTGAATCAGTGGCTGACCATGTCGTGGAAGCCCCAACTGGCAAGCAACAAGCCAGCAAGCATGGATGCTGCACCGACGTTCCGCCTCCCGCCGCTCGCGCAGCGCCGTCGCCATGGTCGCTGATCTGCCATCGTGACCGCTCACCTCGATCCGCCGCCCGTAAGCACGTCTGGTCTACCGTTGCTCACGCAGCGCCGCGGCTCGCACACCCGCCGCCTCCGACGCCTTCTGATGCCGGTGAGCCGCCATGCCAAAACCCTAGCTAGCTAGCACATGTTACTACTTGGTTGCACCTTCTCGCATCACAGTAGCATGCGTAATCGAGCATAGTTGATGGAACTTCCCGCGTTGAGGCCTTTCTTATTCTTTATGCCGATGCAGAAACTTGGATCTATAGTGATTAGTTCGGCCAAGAGTAGGGCCTAGACCCTAGTGGCCATAGGCCTAGCTCCGCCACTGGGCTAGAGCATCTGGATCCAACACTTGTATATATAACTTATTAAAAGAAAAAGGAAATGTTAACCAATTTATAATTAGCTTACTATGTAACGACGAACTATAGTTTGGTGATCCAATTAGGCGGACACTTTTGGAAGTGTCTCATTGAATCTCTATCCCTTTCGAGCTCCTGCCGCGCCTTAAAATGGGCGACGCGAGCAGCCCATGCCGAAGAATCCATCAAGGACGGTTCATGGACTACGAGAATCGGGCACGTTATGGTACTGCCCGAAAGAAGACCGTGGAACAGTACCCTGTACTGCCGATACGTACCGTGTGTTCAATGCTACTAGCTAGCACTCTAGCACCATGCATGGGGAATGGGGATGGGGGGTCTGATGAGAGCACAAGACGATCATCCCCGGTAGCAAAGCAATAGGGTAGGTGGCCACTGTATTTTCCCTGCCGCTGATAAATCGTATGTTTTCTAATTACGGACGAGCTCTCAGACGTAAAACGTTCGGTCAATGAACCTGATGTTTCAGGTGGATGCATGGAAGATGCTCAGTTCTTGTCCTGGTCCTGGTCAAAGAAGAGCAGCAGCCAACGTGTAGTTGGAACTGCGCTCTAGCAAATGCCCAATGGCACAGGTGATCAACCCCTTGTACTCACGCTCGTTGTACCGTCCGTCTGTCTGCCAGTGCCAGCTGACTTGACAAATCACGGCTTCACAAGCAACGCACGCCCAACACGCAGGAGAAGACACAACTGAAGAAGCTAGCAAGCAACCCAGCAACCAGCGCTTCTCCTGCCCTAGCCAATAATAAACTGCCAACCCAAACCAGATGGAGACAGCCGCACCGATGAATTCGCCGCGCGCGGCCGGCCAACGCGAGTCCAGACTGAGAAAATCGCCGCGGGAGGCATGCAGCGCGATCCCGCAGAAAAAACTGGCGGTTCCGGTGCGCGCTCCGGTCAGGCGGCAGGCAGGTGGAACGCGTGGACACAGAGGCCGGCAGGGCGGCTAGACGGACGGAGTCATCAATCACTACCTGATCGAGCAAAGACGCATCGCGGCGCGCGCCGAGGCAGGTCATTGGCTGGTCGATCTGGCAGATGATGCCCACCCCCTCTCCTCCGCCTCTTTCTCCTTGCGTCTTGCCTTGTCCTGCTGTGCCTGCGATTTGTGTCTGCATTATTTTGCCCCCGTCGTGCGCTGTGCCTGGTTTCTTGATGAGGCGGCTTCGGCGAGACGCCGACGTCTCAACCATTCCTCTTAATCTTTGCGATTATTATTTTCTTTCTCGGCTTACGTACCTGCGTCCATTCGTATTGTATCGTCGTTGCCGCGCGCGCGCCTATTAATTCAGCTGCTGCTTGCCTCGCCCGCCCGCCCGCCCGCCCGCTCGCTCCATTGCCAGCCAAGTTAATTACGTGATGAGCTGGGAGCTCGGGTGTCTAGTCGTCCATGGCGCCGATCGGTGCAGAAGGCTTGCGAGATTGAGAGGTGGTGGCGTTGAACTGGTTGGCTGAGAGAGTGCGATGTTGGCACGGTTCAATCAAATCGCCGGCCGGGTTGACTTGTTGATTGAGCCGTGCCAATATCACAACCTTCTCTAGCCTAGGCGGCCGGGCTACAGTTTTGGATGCTACTATGCTTCCTCAAGGTATACATGGTTTTCTGTGTTGTTCTTGTCTTCCTGCTATAAAAAAAGCCTTTGAAATTTACTTACGCTTTAGTTTTTCATCGCGTGATGTATTTCCTTTGTTTGAAATTATAACTTTTTTTTGGGTACATGTGTGTCCAGATATGCGTTAGATTATATCTAGATACATATAGCAAAATAGATACACCAAAAATGTAAAACGAATTTATAATGTTTAGATTGGATAGAGCACTATATATTCTTTATTTCTAGATATATATTGTAAAATAGATATAAAAAATAATTCAACTGTTCTCTATTTCTTGGAAACAAATACAGTACCAGCGGGCTACCAGGCCGCATACCCATCCACATCCACATCCAGGCATCCAGCATCCAGTCGTCGTATAGTGGCCCGCAGGCCGCAGCCAAGCCTGCGGCGGCTCAGGTTTGGTCAAGTGGCCGCTAGGAGGAAGCCAAGGGTAGTCTAGCTAGCGTTGGTCAAAACTTGTTTTCATTGTTCTACTATTGTTGAGCATTCCGAATTCGCTTGTCAAAAGACTACAAGAGAATAGCTGATATATTAATTATTATCATGGCTAATATAATCGTCTATGTTGCTCTAGCCCTGCATAGTTGTAGGAAATCAAGGTGCTTCTATCCCTGGCCGGACATATAATAATAGTATAGTAGCATACTATATATATCGAGATAGACAAGGACAACATATATCGAGGTAGGCAAGGACAGCATGAGAGCATGTTTCACATGTGCTATTTTATAATGTTACTGTATTAATATCATTTATGTATGTGCGGGCACTGGCAATAGTTTAAGTATATCACTTTTAACTATATCAAGCTTTCGTATTAGTTGGCATCTTTAATCTATACTAACGTGAATGTTTTAATACAACCGGTACTAAATGCATTAGTACTTCAATAGGTACTACAACCTTCGCGTTATATTAGTACGGTTGGAGATACCAACCGGTGCTAAAGTTCTTGTTTTATAAACTCTCTACCTCCTCAAGCTGACGTATATCAGGAATAGAAAGGAGCACTTTTCATGGCACTAAAAGCCGAGGGAAGATGCTATCCATTTTTCAAAAAATTATTGAAGATTTCACTCATTTAAATGTGAGAAAAGTTTAGCAAGTTCATCCTCTCTTATAGTATGGTTGAAATAGTTACTTACTTTGTTTAGATTTTTCTAAATTATGTGGTTGATTGTATAATCTAGGAAACAAATTTAGTAAGTTCATCCTCCCATATATGTTATAATATTTATGAAGGTAATAGAAATTATAAAAAAATAGAGAGATGTGCTATTCATAGCGCCATAAGCTTTAAAGAGGGGATGTGCTATCTAACTTTTTTCCTATAATTTATTGAAGATTTCACTCATTTAAGTGTAAGAAAAGGTCGGTAATTTCCTACTCTCATGTAGTATGGTTGAAATATTTGTTTAGATTTCTTAAATTGTGCGATTGGTTGTCTTTAAAAAATATATGTTTATAAAAGATAGTGTCAACAATATTTTATACAGATAATGCAGATAGACCATCAATAGATGTACACTTCAAATAATATATTGAAGGTGTTCATTATTTTCTTAAGATGGCTGAGAGACACAAGCAAAGAGGTTTTATATGTTGTCCATATAGAGACCATAATACCAATTCACCTATGTTTGCTTTAAAGGGGTTTCATGTCTTACTATATTTGTTAGACTAAGCACAGAGAAACAGTGGGTTTAAAGGATCGATGGAGAAGAGGAGGACTACGACACAAGTCCAAACTATGCTCAGTACAATTCTTTTATAGATGATGTAATGGGTGAGGCTAAAGATCCCGAAGAAAACAACGCTTTGCCACAAATTTTGCATGATGGAGACAAAAGACTGTGACAACGAAAAGGTTAGCAAAAAATTGGAGTGTATATTATAAGACCATAAAACTTTGTTGTTCCATATTATAGATCGGGCCAGAAAAAGTTGTGTAGCTCATTGAAATTGTTACAGTGGAAGGCAACAAATGGTATCACTGACAAAAGTTTTAATGAGATCTTAAAACTCATAAAGAAGTTCTTTTCAGAGGAGAACAAATTGTCAGCATCAACATATGAAGCCAAAGAGATTGTTTGCCCTGTTGGTTGGAAGCACGTAAGATACATGCATGTCCAAATGACTGTAACATGTATCATGGTGAGAAGAACAAGAAATTAAAAGTTTGTTTGGTGGGCGAACCCCCAGAAAAAAGAATAGTTGCTAAGGTCATGTGTCACTTCTCTATGATATCATGTTTGAAGCGTTCGTTTCGTAACAAAGAGCACGACAAAATGATGTGGTGACATAGATAGTGATGGAAAGAAGAACTCATAATAAGGTTATATGGAGGAGATCTAGGAACTCGAGTATGGACCATATTTGAAGATACCCTATTTCATTGTCAATGGATAAAGTTAAATGGAGGAGTCATAATAGTTGACCCACAGTATGGAATGACCACTATTGACCTCAATATGATTTGATATAGAGATGAATTATTCGCCCTTGCCAAGGTTGTCATCCACCTCTTTTGATAAGATCATATGCCTTATGAAATAGAAATTCACAATTAATACCACTTGAGTTTGACATTATTTGAATAATGTCACTTTCTAAATTTTGATCATTCGAGTGTTTCCAACACCATTGATGTCTTGAGTTGAACTTCCTTGAGTTGTGACTTTGAGTTAATCAATCCATTTTGATCATGACTTTGCATATCAACTAAAGTCACTTTTTAAATTGTTTGATCCTTCACATCAACATGACCTTCGAAGCTTGATTAATTGCTCGACTAAATGCAAGTACTTTCTTCTTCATCATAGCTAGGTTCTTTAGTCGCCAAGCCAATGTTTGCCCTTCACCTTTGCTTAGTACCTCACAAAATTTCCTTGCTATGTTCACCATCTCGAGCCATCAAGTCACATACTATTTTGAATCAACAATTAAGCATATAATTTATGTGTTTCATTCGTATTATTATCTTCGCTATGAATGTCATTCTTCATTTTGTGATTGATCAACATTAAGAGTGAGATCATTCCAGTCTCATGTCTCATTTGTTATTGGTACACACAATGACACAAGCTTGTTAATTCATTTTATCAATATGCCTCGAGCTCATTTCTCATCTGCAAGTTATTTGCCAAATTTGAGACCAAATATAATACAACACACATGAGACTAAACACATGCAAGTCCTATAAATCATATTTTATATTAAAACCCACTGAGGTTGGAGTAACATTAAATCCAACAAAATCCACATGGGCCTGTTTGAAAACACTATTTTTTTAAAAACCCCATGGTTTATAATACCACAATTTACCGAATACCATGACACAACTATGATATATTATTTTACATCACTCTAATCCAACACCAGTTTGGAGATACAATATTTTAGTACATGAGGGGAGGAGAAGAGCAAGACTACTGCCATGTGCCAATAAAGATCAATGTTTTTTAGACCCCACAAATACTATGGTATTCGTAAAACCATAGTTTAGAATACAAATCAGAGTTTCTAGATATGCTCTAAACATCTTTTAGCCTAAAGTACTATAGTATATTCAAATAGTACAATATTGTTGTCTTAGAAATAAAAATATATTGTATTCCCAAACAGATCATAGGTCGATGCACTTTCACCGCTCCTCGGTGTCACACCCGGTTTTAAGGGTGTTGGTGTTTTGACCCGAGGGTCCTAACCAACGAGTGAATTTGTACTACGTGTCTCAGGCCAGATGGGTGATGCAAGAAGACACAAGATTTATTCTGATTTGGGCAAGAGAAGGTCCTACTTCCAGCGGGGGATGAGACTTATATTATCTTGCACCTAGGTGCTCGTAGTATGGGGTACAAGCTGGTCGAGAGCGGGAGTGAATCCCAAGTATCTGTGAGTGAATGAGGCAATTGCCAATATCAAAAGTGGAGAGCAAAACGGTGAAGTGTAGTCCTCCATCCCCTGAGAAAAAAGAAAGAGCTTTTGACAGAGAATTTGTTCGGCTGGTCGATTGTTCAGTCGTACGGTTGTAGCTCTATAACTAGAAAACATTGTAGCTTGAACTAAAAGGTTACAACCTGTTGGGGTCTTCTTATTCCGAAGGTCCTCAACACACCAAAACAATAGTTATTTCTGGTCTATTTCTAAGTATTACATGTACTCTTAGCAAAAGCATCTTCGGATAAATCGGTTACGGACGAAGGTACAATCTTGAGGATAGTGTCATAAAGGGGCAAAGGACGAAGCTGAAGGAAGCTGAAGCAAGTCTTCTAGAGTTAGTTCGCCGAAATGACAGAAGGAAAAGACACTTTTATCTTTGCCATGCTAAGGGGGTGTTTGGTTTGCCCCTGCTAAAATTTAGCCCCTATCACATCGAATGTTTGAACCTCCGTTCGGGGTATTAAATGTAGTCGGATTATAAAACTAATTTCTCAGCCGAAGATTAAAAAGTGAGACGAATCTAGTACAGTTGGTTGGGTCTATATTTCATACTCCTATTTGAAAGTCAAACGCTTGATGTGACCCGGGCTAAACTTTAGTCCACAGAACCAAACACCCCCTAAATAGTTCAAATGTATAGATTTAAGGGTATAAATGTAATTTTACCAAAGTTGTACTCTGCGTCTATAAATAGAGGAACAGTGATATACATTTCGATATCTGCTGATCGGAGAAATAGCAGATAGCTCTCATCTACGAAGTTGTTATCCTTACTCCGAAAATATAAATGTAATCTATAATTTAATACTGAAAAAAAACGATGGAAATAAGCACTGTTTTACATGATATATTTGATGTTCGTATTTACATTCTCCAAATTACTGTTTTATTTACTATCGTCCTTATTAATTGCCGTCACACCTTCATTGTGTTGCTTTTTTTTTGATACACGAACCCGAAGGAGTCAAACATTCCAACAGCCGCAGCAAAAAAAAAAAAAAAAAAAAAAAAAAAAACCAGCGAACATCGTCAGAGCTCTTAGCTAAATACTCTTTCTAGCAAATCCCATGTGGTGTACTATACATTTTTTCTAAAAAGTTTAAGTACTATATGCGATGAATCAAGATTCAAGAGAGCCAACACGCATCCACAGGCCACAGAAGAGTCCACGAGGATGAAGCATCACATCACAGCTCACAGGCGTTTTACCCGGCAACAAAAGCTGATACACCAAACCAAAGCAGTTGTCAACAACACCAAGAACACCACCGGATCACACCACAAAACAGCCTTTCCGTGACCGAACTAGAGAAGACTGATGAACCTACGTACTCCGCTGCCGCCGGCGGCGGCAGTTGGGCTCCGTCGCTACGACCTGATGACCTCAGCTAGCTAGTAGGGGCTCTGGCCCTGCACGTTGCCGTGCGGGTTGTACAGGCAGAGCGTGAGCGTGGCGCCCGTGGCGCAGCTGGCCTGCGCGCACCCGACCTCGGCGGTGTTGCGCCACACCACCTGCGTGTACGTGCCGCACTGCCGCCCCGCGGCGCACGTGTTGTTGGCGTGGGTGTAGTACCGCCCCTCCGCCACCCACAGCGCCACCACCTCGGCGGGGCGCGCGCGGTAGCTCGCCCACCCCTGGTTCGCGCCGTAGGGGCTGGCCCCCACGTCCGCGAACGCGCACCCGCCCTGCCGCCGCTGCTGCGCCACCGTCCCCGCGGCCGCCGAAGCCAGGCCCGCGTTCCACCGCAGCGGGGCCACGCCCACCGCCGCGCGCGCCTGGTTGTGCGGCGCCAGGTACTCGTCCGCCGTCGCGTTGCTGCCGCTGCCGGTGCCACCCTGCTGCGCCTTGGTCACCGCGCCCGCGCCGCCCGGCATGAGGACGCGCGCGCCGTGGGTCGGCGCCGGCGCGGCGCAGAGCGCGAGGAGGGTGGCGAGGAGCAAGCACGCCGTGGCCATGGGCGCGGGGAGCAGGAGGAGGTGGTGGTGGCTGCGCGAGTGCGCCATTGAGATCTGGAGTTGGTGATCTGAGTAAATGGCTCAGTGAATGAGCGTCGAGTGCGTGCGAGTGTGCGCGCGGGACTGTTCGATGCGTTGTCGATAGCGAGTTAAGAAGAGAGCCCGGCAGATGGCGACGGCAGACCGCGGCCGCGTGCAGCGCGGCCGATAGCATTGTACTTGGTGCCGGCTCCGGCTGCCCCGTTGGCTCCGATCCATCCATCGATCTCGCAACTTGCACTGGCACGCGGGACCTGGCGAGATCCAGGGGTTGTTGGCGCGTGTCAGTGCCGATCTCCATGGCTCGTTGCCTCGTCTCGTGGATGCGATTTTCCTGTCCCTGAAGAGATCCGGATGGACACAGTTTTTGTTGTGAAGTTTGGACGTATCTTTTTCGTTTTTTTATAAAAAAAAATGAAGAAGGTACAAATTTGGACACAGGTGGGAGTCTGAGACGCCGCGGCCGCGCAAGCGTGACTGCGTGAGGCCGGCCGTCAGGGATGGGAATGGGCCGACTCCTGTGACCTTAGGTTAATTTTATGGATCATGCGTCGATTAGTTTCACTGAGCTAATGGATAGTGTAGATCGGTATTAGTAATATTTTTTATGCTATTATGGTATATGAATACTAGCAACGCTTTCAGAAAAGATTAGATAACGGATTGCTATCCACTTTTTAATGCTAGACTCCGTTTCAAGACTTACTGGGTTCGGTTGCAGCATAGACACGTTTACTATTATTCTTTCGTCTACTATGGCTTGTTCGGTTACACTAATCTAGAAAAGTATTAAATCGTCTCCTGGTCACTAGAAATAGATTTAATTCCCTCCCATCTCCTTCTAAATTGACGTAACCGAAGTAGACTTAGACCACGTTGTTTCGTTGGAATTTAATTTCATTTTAATAATTATAATTTAGATAAAACTAATTAAGTTAATATACTTGTATTTTATTCTAAATCATATGAAAAAAGATAGTTATACATTACATTTATGTTATAGAGAAGCAAGTAGAAGATTAGAAAAGTGTGTTATAAGTTGTACCTTAGAAAAGTAGCATGTAAATCTATAGAATCAATTTTCATCTCCTACCCTATAAATTTGAGATAAGCTTATATATAAAGTTTGAAAAGTTATTGAATGTCATGTTCTAAAAAATAGCCTACTCCATTTCCAATTCCTCGAAAATGAACGTAAACAAACGGGCCTTAAAGAATTCCTAAGACCGTTTCTAACAAAATCGTGAGCCATGGACATTAAGGGATTGTTTGACAGAGCTTCACTCTATGATTCTATAGCTTCAAGTGTTGATTCTCTAATAGATTGATTCCGAGTGATTCTCTAGCAGAAGTGAATCTATTTGACGAAAATCGTTTGGCAAATAAGTTGTGCAGTGATTCCTGAGAGGTTAGAGAGTAGGGTGCAGTTTGGGAGCGGTGAGAAACAAGTTTTTTTTGTCTCACACTTTATAGTACAAAATAGAGACTGAATTCAATCCACTTCCACCATAGAGTAATTCAGATTTTTTTACTAATTAATTCTGCAGAAGTGATTCTCGCTAGGAGCGAAGCTATGTCAAACACCCGTAATAAGTTCCAGGCCTAGCCTCGAACCGCTGGACCAGCGGTCTTCATGAATCCCATCCCATCAGCCACCAGAACGTTATCGTCAAGTCCACTGAATAGGAATGAGTCTTTTTTTTTCTCCCGTTTATTTACAGGTCTCAAAATAATAACATGAACTAAAGCCATGATACATCGTGTGTTTTCTTTATCTGAAAGTAGAATTTGTGGCTTTCAGCTTACTTATCTTCTGATGATTTATGTTCGTTGGTAAAATCTTCCATCAGGCAGTGGAGAAACCAGCATACGGTGTTCCTTTAATATACAGCTTTCTTGCATTCTAATACAATTTCGTTGGTGAAGACATCACTGTTCCCTGTCGTGCAGGTAAAGCCCGAGCTGTGATATATAGCCACGTTCCGTACCAGCGTGCGTCCCATCAGGCACTGGTTCTGACTTGGACAGATTTTAGCGTAAAACGTGAACAAAAAGAGCGTAAATGATTACGAATTTTAGCGTAAATCGTAGATCTGTTTTGAAACGTCGAATGCGGCCCGAAAATTACGGTGTAAAAATCTCGCGCGTCCCATCGTGATCGGGTTCTGACTCGGACAAATTTTAGCGTAAAACATGAATCAAAATAGCGTAAATGAGTACGAAATTTAGTGTAAATCGTATATCTGTTTCGTAACCGTAAATGGGTCCCGAAATTACGGCGTAATAATCGCGTGCGTCCGATCGTGCGCGGGTTTTGGCTCAAATAGATTTTAGCGTAAAACGTGAGCTAAAATAGCGTAAATGAGTACATAATTTAGCGTAAATCATATACATGTTTCGTAACAGCAAATAAGGCTTGAATTACGGCGTAAAAATCGCGTGCGGCCGATTGAGCACGGGTTCTGGCTCGAATGGATTTCAGCGTAAATCGTGAACCAAAACAACGTAAATGAGTATAAATTTTAACGTAAATCGTCCATCTGTTTCATAATAACGAATGTAGACCGAATGTATCTCTCAGCGCATGAGATTGTCATAAAACGCATCAATAAATTTCATAAATTGGTGTAAGATACAAGTGATCTGAGATAATTGTAGCGTAAAATGCAAGATAACCATCTACAGGAGAACTGTTTCAGATTTTGCAATAAGATATAAGAGATAATTATTCCTGTACTCAACTATGATAATGTCGTGTTTACATTTTAGCTGTTGGTACATACACACAAAACTCTGTTTCACCATAACACCACTGTTAGCAAAAAAAATGAGTTCAAAAGGCTCTTCCAGCTTTCCTAATGTGGAGAAAACCACCGAGGTCCATATCTGCAAATGTAACATGAACTGTTAATATGATATTTCCTTGTTAATATGTCGTTTCAAGTTTGTTATAACTAACATAACCTAAAGTCTAAACTGAATGCAAACTTGAGTTAGAAGATCAGATTACCTATAGCACAGATGCCATGTGATTCTGACTATTTTAGGACCAACAAACCATTTGGAAGCCAAACAAATCCCTGTTCAATTTGCCTCAAAGCAACATATAAGAAATTACATAATTAGCTTCTGAAAATGTGCACTGCTCTTGTAATACATTCTAAGAGTTTTGAAAAGCCTTTTCTTGAGTGCATTTCTGAATTTGATGGTACAGAAGGTGTTAAATATATATAACAATCTGATATTCTAGACTACCTGAAGCATACAGAATCAAGGTTGCAAGAACATGAAAGGTGTACGTGAAGGATCCTGACTTCCTGTGTGTGCTGAGTTGCTATACACTCTTGTTACTTATTTATGGCATATTCATGGTGTGGTTTACCATGGTATATATAAGACAAATGAACCTAAAGGCTTAAGGCAGGTGAAAGTTGATATGAGGACAGACGATTGGGCTACCTCAAATGGAGCAGGATGGGAAAATAAACTTGATTCATTCTGGCAAGGCAGAACTCAAGGTGAAGATGCTTGCACATCAGCATCACCTCTAAAAAAGCAATAGTGGGGAAAAAACAAGTGTCACTAACCGCTGACTAATCATAGCAGCAATTCTTGAGATAGAAATAAGTGCATAGTGAAGTACACTAGAAGACATAAAAAGACTTCCAGGTCCCATATAACTAGTTGCTTAAAATTCATTCTACCTGCCTGAGCCAAGATAAGCAGGAAGCTGGATCTGCCGCTCCTCCAGAACTTCAGACTGAGTGCCAAGTAGCAGAGTGGCTAGCCCTGGTGTAATGCCCAAGACAAGACTTATGGTGCTTTTGGAGAAGATGTATCCTAGAAGCCCCATAGAGAATAAAAGACCACCTGCAATACCAAATGAAGTACCATTATTTCACTTATCTGAATGTTGATACATGCACGACAAACAATTTTTAGCAAAAATTAGGAAGTGTCCTGTCACTCAATATAGACTTGAAATGATAATGCATATATCTATTGAGCGAGATCTTGTCATCCTAGCCGGTACTTCCACCTGAGTAGAAGTCTGCACACCAGCTGCTTCTCCCCTCCCTCTCTTCGGTCCAACAAGAGGAGGCAACACAGCAGCAGCCACAGCCAAGCTTGATCTTCTTGTAACTCTGGACGTGGGGATCTGTCTCCAGAATATACCAAGACAGAGACATGGGTCAATGAATTAACGAAGTAGAAACAATGAGAATAAAATATGAGGTGCTCGCGTGCTGCTGCTACTCAGCAAATTCTTTATGTATATTTAGTTAGAATTGGATGTGTTGCAGCATAGGCACACATATAAACCAGCGTAAAAACCCATTATTTTTTGACAAAAAAAACTGTTGCAGCATAGGCACACATATAAATCAGTAAAAGTATGTGGATGTTAACTTTAGAGAACTGATTAAAAAAGATTAAATAAGAACAAAAAAAGTAACTAGGTTAGGTAATATCTTATTTTTCTTGTCACATACTTAACCAGATGAATAAAAATATTAGTTGCAACATACCTCATCAACTAAATAATAAAATTAATATCTGCATTATTTTAGGTAGAACTTATATTGTGAACATTTGTAGTTTTGTTAGTAGAGGAAATGACAGCTAACAATTCACTACAGAACCTATATGTTGAGAGCAGGATCTCCTGCAAACTCGCTACATACAAAATCACATGACATTAACAATCCTATGCAATACTAATAAAAACAAATCTAGAACAATCAACCCTAGGCCTACGTTTTGACGGACGATGCCACATATGGGGACCGGATGGGAAGACGACACAGATCAACCACTCTAAACAACAGATTGAATCACTAGAGTCATGGATCTATACCTCCAGGTGACATACGAGCTGAAACGGCTGCCGATTCGCTCTGTTCACCAGCAGAGGGCTGTAGGCTCACCAGGTGCCCACGTCTTCGTCGTCCCATCGCTGGCGACGAGGTACACGCCCATCCCCCTGCTGTCCCCTTCCTTCTGTGCGAAACCGAGCACACAGACGCTAATCTAAGCGCTCTTGTGCTTGGAACATGCACACCCAGGGAACGAGAAAGGGAGGATGAAAATGGGCGAGTTCGATGACTACTGGGCGCACGCGTACAAGGGCAACTCAGCAGTCCCACACTCCGACCCATAGCGGCTCGTCTCCACCTGGACTGGCGCCTTTGCTCTCGGCGCGGCCACCTGTGTCCACCACCATGCCTTCGCGCTTGCATCTTCCGTTGACGGTGGATGCGAGGTTGGGGCGACGGCGGGCGGCGATGGATTGGGTTGGGGTGGGGATGGAGCCGTCGAAAGAGATAGGGTTGAGGGCGACATGGTGTGAATCCCTGGGTATAGAAAGGTGGATTTACTGGACCGGATGTGGGACACTGTAGGAGCGGTCGGTTTGCGATTCGACTCAGGGAGGGGAGGGAGGAGGCGTCAGGATGCATGAAAGCAAACGAACCAGATCCAGATCTCCTCTTGCGCGTAGACGACGAGATGAAGACCATTCCGGCCGCCGGGAGACGAGCAGGTTCCTTGAAGGGCCGCTCGGGCGCGTGGATTTGCTTTCCCGTTGTGGCCTCTTCGGCAGCCGCGAGATCCTCAATCAGCGGCGAGCCTCCTGCGGCTGGAAGGCGGAGAAGAGTGTGAGGGGATGTGGGGCTCCTGCGGCTGGAAGGCGGAGAAGAGGGTGAGGGGATGAGGGCGGATGCCGATCCGGAAGACGGCGAATTAGATTAGGGTTGCGAGTGGTTGGAGCGCTTGGGATGATTTGGGGGCGCAGTGGGGCGGATCCGATAGCTGGGCGCGGGTGTGGGATAAATCAATTTCTGCGTTTTTTCTAAAACGAATACAAAAGAAATGCTTGTATAACTAATTATAAAAGTTTTTTTTTTGGTACGTCTGGTTTACCTGGTCTTAAATGATTAGGGCTTTCTCTAACTAGAGAGAGCCCAGGGCTCTAAATACTATAACTATATATATATATATATATACATATATATTTTTGTAATTTTCTGCTCTGAAGTGTGCACTTTGTCTCAATCAAAAAAAAGTGTAAATAGATACCAATCCATGGCACAAAACAGAGGTTATGACCTAAAGGAAGGGAAATAAACAGCAGCACCAACAATAACCAAAATCTGGAAATAAGTGTATCACCTGAATGCCCGAGCCAACAATAGACAGAATCTGGAAATAAGTTTACCACCTCAATCCCTTAGACATCCCTCAGACCACAGCTAAACTCAATACACACTATAATGAGTTAAACTGAGTTCGACATGACAAATTACAACTATAAGATCAATGCCAGAAGAGATATATGTCTGCAATTGCTGCCTAAAATATGCCTACGGTTAACTACACTAAAAAATAACACAATCTTATTTGTGCTTCATCATGGAAGCAGTATCGGCAAGCTACAATGCTTCTGCCTTGATCATCTCAGAACCTAGCACCTCAGTTGCAGGCGGTGAATACTGGAGCCAGTCTTTTGCACAGACAAGTGCCTCCACAGTCTCCGGACGAAGAGAGCTTCTGTAGTCATCGAGCATGCGGTTCCCAGTTCCAGCAGAGAATATGGAGCTGCCACTGCTAACCATCGACATTGGGATGGCCAAGATATCCCGGGCCATCTTCGACAGGGTTGGAAACTTGAGTGTGTTAAGCTTCCACCAATTAAGGATATCAAACTCTTGGATACGTGGAGTGAGGGATTCCTCCAAGTACTGCTCCAGATCACATTTTGCAGGCTGGGTACTTTGAATCTCAGAAAGGTACATATCAAAATCAAGAAGACCATCACCAGTGGAAGAAGGATTTCCCTGGTTCACACTTGCGTTAGCAGCCACATTATTAGCTTCAACATAAGCAGGAGTCAAGGGGAGTGGTTGTGCCACATACTCCTTATACAGCTCATGCAGAGAGTCATTGACAACCTTAACATATTTCATAGCCTCAGCACCATAAATTTTAGAGTAACTGAACTCAACAAGCTTCATCTTGAAACGTGGATCCATGACAACAGCAATGGCTAATACCAGGCTGCAATCTTTCCAGTATTTGTCAAATCTCTCATGCATATCCTTGGCAATACTGCTGAAGATGGGATTTTCATGTTCTGTGCCATTGGCTAGCTCAAGCTGAATTTTCCAAGCTTCATGGAAAAAGATGTTTGCAGTAGGATTTGCTGAAGCCATGACACTATGTGCAGAGTCATATAGCAGTTTCAGGTAATTACAGGTAGCCTCAACTTTCTTCCAGTCCTCTGCTGAAGGAGATTCATTGTAATTATCATCACATGTCTCCAGTGTAGAAAACGCCTGCTTATAGTCCAAGGCAGCCAGCAGCATCAAATAAGTTGTGTTCCACTGGGTTGTAACATCTAAACAGAGAGTCTTGGTACTGGGAATCTCCAGCTGCAGAGCAATCTCAGCAAACTTCTCCTCACGATTTGGAGAAGCTTTTATGAACTTGATACTCTCACGGATGTTGTAAATCACACCATGAATTGAAGCAATTACATCCTGAGCAACTACATTGAGGATATGTGCATAACACCTCACAACAAACAGCTGTCCCTTAAGCATGAGGTTGTTCTTATTGGACAGGTGATCCCTAAGATTTGCACTGTAAATATCATGGGAAGAGCAATCATTATCCAATGTGATAGTGAATAGCCTGTCCTTCATATTCCACTCCAAAAGGCTCGAGCTAATAGCTTCACTAAGTGCATTCTCTGAATGAGGAGAAGACACCATCATGAAGTTGAGCATTCTTCGGTGCACTTTCCAATCGGAGTCAATAAACTGCCCAGCAAGAGAAACATAGCCAAGAGTCTGACTGGTTGTCCAGAGTCCTATAGTGAGGCTGATCCTTCCTGGCATAGTGCTGAATGCTTGTAACAGGTTTTCTTTTGCTTTCTGGAAAACAGCATACACCTCTCCTTCCATTGTCTCCACATCTACAACCCTGAAACGAGGCTGCAGACTCTCGATAAACTTCGTAAAGGATGACTGCTGAACAATGTGAAGTGGGTAGTCATGCAAAATTATCATCTTCGCCAAATAAGAGGAGCTCCGTTCCTGATCAAAAGTAGCATTTGCATAACCAGTGTATCTGTAACGCCTCTTAGTAGGACGCTCTACTGTACCCTCACCATCATTATCAGTGGCATGGCCCCCTGCTAGCGGCAGTGTTAGCCTGCGGTCTTGATCTTTCATAACAGGACAGGAGCCTAGCGTGATGTGTCTCTTCAGATGGCTCGTGCCTGCGATTTTTGAACCAGAACTATACGCAAAGGTTTGCTTGCATAAATTGCAACATGCTCTTGAGTTCCCCCCTGGCATGGGTTCTATAGTGAAGTGCTCCCAAACTAGCGACTTCTTCTTCCGACGTCTCCGCGGGGTCACCTCAGTATTGATGAATTCATTAACATGGGGCATCTCATCACCATTAACCATGACGTTAACGGCAACCATCTCATTACCGTGGATGAGATCATTAACCTGAACCATCTCATGACCATGGATCATCTCACTGCCTTCAACCATCTCAGTCCCATGGATCATCTCATTTCCATGGATCATCTCATTGCCATGGGGCATCTCATCTCCATGTATCATCACACTACCATGAATCATCTCACTACCATGGATCACCCCATTGCCATCGATCATCTCATTGTCATGCACCATTGCATTATCATTGCTGTTTGGCTCACCCATGCTGAAGATAGAAGCCAATAGAATCCAAGAATCCCTGTCAATTTGAATTAATAAGTAAATACGATTGAGTTAGGTGCAATTCAGTCACATCTCACTTGATTGTTTCATGAAAAAGGGACTCCAAACAAATAAAATCTCGAATTTTTCATGACAAAATAGACAAACAGCGGATATTTAATTCCATTATCAACATGATCTGATTGTTTATAGCAGAAATCCCAAGTAACAAATTTTCAGGTCGAGATTCAGAGACCACCAACATTGTAGACATTTTCCAAAAGCTACACGAATATTATAGTTAGATGACATAATGATGACGTCTCGATTATGATGGTATCCAAAAGAACAAAAATTATAAAACATGTATGAATATAACATGAGCAAGACAATAGAAGAGTGACCAATGTCACCATGCCAGGCAAAGCAGTGCTGAATGCAAGTAGTTAAACATGCTGAAGACTTGAAACAGAAAATAAATACAAAGTCCAAGGGCAGGCCCTTCAGCAGAACCATATGGGGCTGCACATAAATAGCTACAGAATAATGCCACTGGTAACATAGCCTTTGTGCAAAAAGGCAACCATGCTCATCGCTTAGTTAACTCATGTTAGAAACAAGCCATGGTTGCTGCCTTGCTGGAACTTCCTATCGAAAGATAATTAAAGCATGGAACCTAGAAGGGCTATTGGACTTTGTAATCATACTTAAGTATGACTACCCTAGTCTATGTACGAGATTCACGACAATGTAGCACTATGCAATGAATCATGTAAGTTTCAAATGCTCAGGATAAAATGTACAAGTAATTCTCTAGCTAACAGACTAATACCCGAACGGGTTACTGTTTCCCAAAGAACAAACTCAAACTGATTCCTATGAACTGTTCATCTTCCCTCCCACAAACACGCCAGAATTTGCTCGTACGAGAATACGGTAAATAGGCCAACTATATAACGCACGCAATCTACATCGCCAATAGCGCCCTCGCGCCGACCGGAAAAGGGAAATAACTACGAAAAAATTCGCACCAAACCAAAGCAACAATTCCCGGCGAAGCGCTTGCTCCGCTACAGATCCGACGAACCGAGCCCACTAACACGGAGCCCAAAGCACCAACTCGAACGGCAAACCAAAATCTAAACAACGAAACAATCCAATCTACGAGCAGCGCGGATTTGTGGGAAGACGGGACACGCGGGAGGAGTAGAGGAGGCCAGGAGAGGGGTTTGGAGAGTTTGGGGGCTTACGTACGGGGAGGAAGCGGGGCGCAGCGGAGGCGAACCAAACCGGGGGCTCGGCTTGCTTGGTGGCGGGACAGAAGAATTAGGGCTCGGCCCAAGAAGGACGAAGGCCGAGCGAAGCAAACCCTAGATCCTGTAGGGGAGAGGACGAGGCGGGGAGAGAGGAGAGGGGCTTCGACTTCGACCCGGTAGAGAGAGAAACCGGAGGGGTCTGGTGGCTGCGGACGAGGAGCCGCCCGGTGAAGGAATTTAATGGGCTAGCGGCCCATGGCGATGGGCCTGACGCGAGCTGTGAGGCTGCCGGTGGACCAGGTGGTGGCCTCTCCTCGCGTGGAACAGGCTGGGGCCTGGGAGGCTGGGACGGCTGGGTCTCCTCGGGCGGTTTCCTCGTCTCGTGAGTCGTGAGGAGTTTCCTGTGTGGCGATGCATGCATAGCGGACCGCGGACGGGCGGACGTCAGCACGGCGCTGGATCGTGGCGTATTGGATTGGGCCTTCGGCTTCGGGCGGAGCCGGTCAGCCGGACGCCACCATAGGGTTAGTTTCATCTCATCTGGACGGTTACCCAGCTCTTGATTGAGAAAACATAGAAAAATGCAGGCGTGGACAAATTATATATGAAGGATTTTATTTTTCTGTATAATCTCCTCATAACAAAACAATTAAAATTCTTGTTTTCCTGTAAAATCTCCTGGTAACAAAATAACTAAAAAAATCTCCACCAATATCTAATGTCTCTCTCTTTGCCTTGTTCAGTTATTCCAATTCTATATGGATTGGAGTGTAGATGGCTTGTTCATTTCACTGTTAATTCATGTGGATTAAGTGGTATTAAGTCGGTTAAAATTCATCACATCTCAAAATTCATCTCAATATATTCCAATAAACTTCATTTCACATGGATTTAGAATAATCGAACAAGGACTGAAATGGATTGGTATAAATTTTAAGTTATTATAAATTTAAACAGATTCAATAGCATCTAATCCACGTGAATTAACGGTGAAACAAATAAGTCCTTAATAATCGGACCACCACGAGAAGGGAATGGGAAATAGGTCTTTTATCTTCTTCGCGTCTCTATTACAGAAAGAAAGATTCAAGATTAGGATATGGAATCTACGACCATGTTATTACGAAAGATTCAAGGTTAGGATATGGAATCTACGACCATGTTATTACTCAATACGTCAACAACACTGTTCTAGGTAATGTTGTTGCACGTCCGATAAACATTAACTCTCTGCCATAATGGCAGGTCTTCTAACCTTGTCGAATTATCCTTCGCGACAAACATATTTTGTCTCTGCTGAACTAAGAAGCACGGTATGTCATTTTTTTATCTGCTCTAAACTCATCTTTTAGTAAATTTGTTCAATCTAGATTGGATTCTCATCGTTAGATATATAGTGAAGGTTGATTTCTATATTTAGTTGATTGCTATAGACTGGTATGTTGAAAGGACATTAATAGGGTGTGTTTGGTTTGAGCAATGAAATAGTCTATCATCTTCTCACTCTTCACTTTTTTGTTTGGTTTGTGGAATGAAATTGGTTGATCTATCACCTTCTCATTTATCATAGTTAGTTAGTACTAATATGAGTAATAGGATCATCTCACCAAATTTAAGAAATAAACTTATAATGCACCACATCATTTTAAATGGAGTGATTCCTAAAACCAAACACCCTTCGATTGATTTTTATGTTTTATAAGTCCAATCTATTACTTTTATTTTGAAAAAATAGAAAAATAAAAAAGGTGATATTGACTCTATTAGTTGTCTAAGGCTCTCCAACAGTTTAGTCATCTACATCTCTCGTTTTAAACTTTATTCTATAAAAAGTGCAACTTATAGTATAAAATATTTTATTTCATGGCTATATACGTGATTTGCTAGCCACGTCCTAAGCCATCGTGTGTCCACCGGAGTTTAGAGAAAAAATAGCAAAAGAATACAATTTGAAGTTTAGCAAAACTGCGTACATGACCAGATGAAGAATATTTAGTACCTCTTTTTATAAAGAATTTGTATGAAAGTAATTTGAACGGGAACCCTAAATTTATAGACAAAAATTAAAAAAAAACTTATAGTATCGGTCTTTTGATATAATCGGCACTAAATACATCTATTTTCTTTTTGCTATAGCTTGATATTTTTGAGTATTGGTTGATGTTTTCAATTGGTACTAAAATGTTAAACTTTAATACCAATTATTTGTTGGAACCAGTACTAAATATGTCTCTCCACATAAGTACCGATTAGTGTCTTGAACTTGTAATACAGACTTGGTACGAGTATGGGTTAAAGACATCAAACGATACTAATGTACTTTGCATGGACCGTGACACGTTATTGCCGGCAGACTATCTGATGGTAATACACCTAAATAGCGTCACACAGTTTGTTGGCAATGAGTTTTCCCGGCAGATAATGTGTGTCCCTAAAAGTTGTGTCGGCAATACTGTTTACCGACAGACATATCAATACCGACTACTTATCTGTCGGTAATGTGTTTGTTATTGCCGACAGACAGGTCTTTGCCGTCGCACATATTCTGGACGACGTAATTACTGTATCGACAACAAGTCTGTCGCTAAAAGTCTATATGGCGACAGATTGTTTGTCGTTGTTCTTTGTGTCCGGTAAAAAAAATATATGCATACAAATATATATATTCTAAATGAAACAATTAATAAACTGGTTACAATACACACTTCGTGGCAACTTGAATAATATGTAGCTTAGAATATAAGAAATTTGATTACTAAAAGAGATAGATCCATGACTTTAGAGTCCCCGCATACATTTGTTTGGAACACAATTTGCCTGATGAACTTATAAATATAAGTAGTATACATGTTTTCTAAATTCCGAAGTGACCTTTCAGTTCTATTACATACAAAAGTCTCTAGATTTATCTAATAAACTAAAATCTCTCCAACAGTTGAGTGTTACCAACGGCCACCGTACCATGCATGCGAATAATATTTTCTCACGCACTTCAAGAATCAACTCCGATCATTTGTGCTTCCAGCACCTTTTCCTGCACCAGATGTGAACAAAGTTTTCAGAACTAAGAAAAAAAAATAAGATGACATATAAAGTGACACAGTAGGTAAATCTGAACTTTTATAAAGTGTAAATCTGAATTCATGTGTAACTTTTATAAACTGTAATCTCCAACATGTGTAATTCATGTGAATTCAAGTGTAGAGAACAGGCACTTGATCAAGGTTGCCGGAGAAAAGCTATAGAGGAAGAACTGAACTCAATTCTTAGATTACAATAAATTACCAGAGTTAGCAAAAGGGTAATAGCTATGGCAGTTTATGCTAAGAATGCACTTGAAGTTACCAAAAGATGTTGTACTCGACATTGGAGTATATGGAGAACAGGCACTTGAGCAAGGTTCCCAGGTTTTGCTAAGAAGGCACTGGGTGTAGTTGCTGACCGGCTGGAGACAGCAGTTAAGCGTGTCATTGCAGAAGGCAAGTACAAAACCAAATATTTGGGCAGCACCAGCACCACCCAGGAAGTCACAGATGCGGTCATTGCCAAATTGGGTTAGAAACCAACGTGTCTTTAATACAGCTTTTGGGCTTGCTGGTTGCTGTCATGCTATTATGTAACCTTCTGTATTACAGTGTGTCATACATACGCATATTAAGGTTCAAGCTTGACAATCGTTGACTAACAATTGACCAGTAATGTTTAGCTATTGCAATACGAAATTGGTAGGGTTGGTTCTGTAACCAAATGAACTATTCAGTAACAATAGATTTATAATCATAAAAAATATGAAATAAATGAAATGCAGTCGTGTAATTTGGGAGCTCATGCTATGTTAAACCATGTCTTCTAAATTGGACTGGGTGTACTAGTTTCTATATGAGTGATCTGGGACTCCTGAGTTATTATCTTGGAATTGAGGTAAAGCAAAAACCAGGAGAAATCAAAATCTGCCAGAGTGCTTATGCTAAGAAGATACTTGAAATTTGTAGAATGAAGGGATGCAACCATGCAGACACACCTATGGAGCAACCATTGATGCTACCAAGTTCAGAAGTATTGTGGGCAGTCTGAGATATCTAGTTAATACAAGGCCTGATCTTGCTTTTTCAGTGCGAATGGTGAGCAGGTTTATGGAGAATCCAAATGCATAACATTGGAGTGCTATCAAACGAATTATCAGATTTGTAGCTGGCACATTCCAGTATGGTTGTAAGTATGTCAAGGGAGCTGAAATTGAACTTCTGGGTTTTTCAGATAGTGATCATGCTGGGGACCTTGAGAAGAGAAAGAGCACCACAGGTGTAGTTTTCTTTCTAGGCAAAAACATTATCACCTGGTCATCTCAAAAGCAGAGGGTAGTATCATTGTCCTCTTGTGAATCAGAATATGTAGCAGCAGCCACGACAGCCTGTCAGGGAGTGTGGTTGAGCAGATGAAAGGGAATTAGGCTTATACCTAGTTCCTATATAATTTTGGTGGTTGAATTGCCCAACACAAATATTTGGACTAACTGGTTTGCCCAAGTATGTAGTTTATACAGGTGTAAAAAGGTTCACACTCAGCCAATAAAAAGACCAAGTTTTGGATTCAACAAAGGAGCAAAGGGGCAACCGAAGGCACCCCTGGTCTGGCGCACCGGACTGTCCGGTGAGCCACCGGACAGTGAACAGTACCTGTCCGGTGCACCAGGGGACTCAGACTCCAACTCGCTACCTTCGGGAATTCCTAGGGCGACTCGGCTATAATTCACCGGACTGTCCGGTGTACACCGGACAGTGTCCGGTGTGCCAAGGGAGGTCGGCCTCAGGAACTCGCCAGCTTCGGGAAACTCCAACGGCTAGTCCGCTATAATTCACCGGACTGTCCGGTGTGCACCGGACTGTCCGGTGCGACTCCGAAGCAACGGTCATCTCCGCGCCAACGGCTCTCTGCCGCGCATTCAATGCGCACTCTGCGCGCGCAGAGGTCAGAATCGCCCATGCTGGCACACCGGACATCAAACAGTACCTGTCCGGTGTGCACCGGACACCCTGGCGGGCCCACAAGTCAGAAGCTCCAACGGTCAGAATCCAACGGCAGTGATGACGTGGCAGGGGGCACCGGACTGTCCGGTGTGCACCGGACTGTCCGGTGCGCCATCGAACAGACAGCCTTCCAACGGCCACTTTTGGTGGTTGGGGCTATAAATACCCCAACCACCCCACCATTCATTGCATCCAAGTTTTCCACTTCTCAACTACTACAAGAGCTCTAGCATTCAATTCTAGACACACTAAAGAGATCAAATCCTCTCCAATTCCACACAAAGCCCTAGTGACTAGTGAGAGTGATTTGCCGTGTTCATTTGAGCTCTTGCGCTTGGATTGCTTTCTCTCTTTCATTCTTTCTTGTGTTCAATACTCACTTGTAACCAAGGCAAGAGACACCAATTGTGTGGTGGTCCTTGCGGGGAGGTTTTGCTCCCAGGTTGATTTGAGAAGAGAAAGCTCATTCGGTCGGAGGGACCGTTTGAGAGAGGGAAAGGGTTGAAAGAGACCCGGCCTTTGTGGCCTCCTCAACGGGGAGTAGGTTTGAGAGAACCGAACCTCGGTAAAACAAATCCGCGTGTCTCACTTCATTATTCGCTTGCGATTTGTTTTCACGCCCTCTCTCGGACTCGATTATATTTCTAACGCTAACCCGGCTTGTAGTTGTGTTTAAATTTGTAAATTTCAGTTTCGCCCTATTCACCCCCCCTCTAGGCGACTATCAATTGGTATCAAAGCCCGGTGCTTCATTAGAGCCTAACCGCTCGAAGTGATGTCGGGAGATCACGCCAAGAAGGAGATGGAGACCGGCGAAAAGCCCACTACAAGCCATGGGGGCACTTCATCGGAAGAGTCCCGCACCAAGAGGAAGGAGAAGAAGAAGGACTCCTCCAAACGGAAGGAGAAAAAGGCTTCCTCTTCTCACCACCAAGAGAAGAAGGAAAAATCTTCTTCCCACAAGCCGCATCGGAAAGGCGACAAGCATAAGAGGATGAGGAAGGTGGTCTATTACGAGACCGACACTTCATCAACTTCTACCTCCGACTCCGATGCGCCCTCCGTCACTTCTAAGCGCCAAGAGCGCAAGAAGTATAGTAAGATCCCCCTACGCTACCCTCGCATTTCCAAACACACACCTTTACTTTCCGTCCCATTAGGCAAACCACCAACTTTTGATGGTGAAGATTACGCTAGGTGGAGCGATTTAATGCGATTTCATCTAACCTCGCTCCACAAAAGCATATGGGATGTTGTTGAGTTTGGCGCGCAGGTACCATCCGTAGGGGATGAGGACTATGATGAGGATGAGGTGGCCCAAATCGAGCACTTCAACTCTCAAGCAACAACAATACTCCTAGCCTCTTTAAGTAGAGAGGAGTATAACAAAGTTCAAGGGTTGAAGAACGCAAAGGAGATTTGGGATTTACTCAAGACCGCGCATGAAGGTGATGAGCTCACCAAGATCACCAAGCGGGAAACGATTGAGGGGGAGCTCGGTCGGTTCCGGCTTCGCAAAGGGGAGGAGCCACAACACATGTACAATCGGCTCAAGACCTTGGTGAACCAAGCGCGCAACCTCGGGAGCGTAAAGTGGGATGACCACGAGGTGGTTAAGGTTATTCTAAGATCACTTATTTTCCTTAACCCTACTCAAGTTCAATTAATCCGTGGCAATCCTAGATATACCAAAATGACCCCCGAGGAAGTTATCGGGAATTTTGTAAGTTTTGAGTGCATGATCGAAGGCTCGAGGAAGATCAACGAGCTTGACGATGCCACCACATCCGAAGCCCAACCCGTTGCATTCAAGGCAACGGAGGAGAAGAAGGAGGAGTCTACACCAAGTAGACAACCAATCGACGCCTCCAAGCTTGACAATGAGGAAATGGCGCTCGTCATCAAGAGCTTCCGCCAAATCCTCAAACAAAGGAGGGGGAAAGACTACAAATCCCGCTCCAAGAAGGTTTGCTACAAGTGTGGTAAGCCCGGTCATTTTATTGCTAAATGTCCTATATCTAGTGACAGTGACCGAGGCGACGACAAGAAGGGGAGAAGAAAGGAGAAGAAGAGGTACCACAAGAAGAAGGGCGGCGATGCCCATGTTTGTCGGGAGTGGGACTCCGACGAGAGCTCAAGCGACTCCTCCGACGACGAGGACGCCGCCAACATCGCCGTCACCAAGGGACTCATCTTCCCCAACGTCGGCCACAAGTGCCTCATGGCAAAGGACGGCAAACGAAAGAAGGTTAAATCCAACTCCTCCACTAAATATGAATCTTCTAGTGATGATAATGTTAGTGATGAGGAGGATAGCTTGCGTTCCCTTTTTGCCAACCTTAACATAGCTCAAAAGGAAAAATTAAATGAATTAGTTAGTGCTATTCATGAAAAGGATGACCTTTTGGATTCCCAAGAGGATTGTCTAATTAAAGAAAACAAGAAACATGTTAAGGTGAAAAAGGCTTATGCTCTAGAAGTTGAGAAATGTGAAAAATTATCTAGTGAGCTAAGCACTTGCCGTGAGATGATTGACAACCTTAGAAATGAAAATGCTAGTTTAAATGCTAAGGTTGATTCTCATGTTTGTAATGTTTCAATTCCCAATTCTAGAGATAATAATGATGAGTTGCTTGCTAGGATTGAAGAATTAAACATTTCTCTTGCTAGCCTTAGATTAGAGAATGAAAATTTGATTGCTAAGGCTAAAGATTTTGATGTTTGCAAAGTTACAATTGCCGATCTTAGAGATAAGAATGACATACTTCATGCTAAGATCGTTGAACTTAATTCTTGCAAACCCTCTACATCTACCATTGAGCATGTTACTATTTGTACTAGATGTAGAGACATTAATGTTGATGCTATTCATGATCACATGATTTTAATTAAGCAACAAAATGATCATATAGCTAAACTAGATGCTAAAATTGCCGAGCACAACTTAGAAAATGAGAAATTTAAATTTGCTCGTAGCATGCTTCATAATGGGAGACGCCCTGGGATTAAGGATGGCATTGGCTACCAAAGGGGAGACAATGTCAAACTTAGTGCCCCTCCTAAAAGATTGTCAAATTTTGTAAAGGGCAAGGCTCCCATGCCTCAGGATAACGAGGGTTACATTTTATACCCTGCCGGCTATCCCGAGGACAAAATTAGGAAAATTCATTCTAGGAAGTCTCACTCTGGCCCTAATCATGCTTTTATGTATAAGGGTGAGACATCTAGCTCTAGGCAACCAACCCGTGCCAAGTTGCCTAGAAAGAAAACTCCTATTGCATCAAATGATCATGTTATTTCATTTAAAACTTTTGATGCTTCTTATGTGCTTACAAGCAAATCCGGCAAGGTAGTTGCCAAATTTGTTGGGGGCAAACACAAGGGCTCCAAGACTTGTGTTTGGGTACCCAAAGTTCTTGTTTCTAATGCCAAAGGACCCAAAACAGTTTGGGTACCTAAAGTCAAGAACTAAATTTGTTTTGTAGGTTTATGCATCCGGGGGCTCAAGTTGGATACTCGACAGCGGGTGCACAAACCACATGACCGGGGAGAAAAGGATGTTCTCCTCATATGAGAAAAACCAAGATTCCCAACGAGCTATCACGTTCGGGGATGGAAATCAAGGTTTGGTCAAAGGTTTGGGTAAAATTGCTATATCACCTGACCATACTATTTCCAATGTTTTTCTTGTTGATTCTTTAGATTACAACTTGCTTTCTGTTTCTCAATTATGTCAAATGGGCTACAACTGTCTTTTTACTGATATTGGTGTCACTGTCTTTAGAAGAAGTGATGATTCAATAGCATTTAAAGGTGTGTTAGAGGGTCAGCTATACTTAGTAGATTTTGATAGAGCTGAGCTCGACACATGCTTGATTGCTAAGACTAACATGGGTTGGCTCTGGCACCGTCGACTAGCCCATGTTGGGATGAAGAATCTTCACAAACTTCTAAAGGGAGAACACATTTTAGGATTAACAAACGTTCATTTTGAGAAAGACAGGATTTGTAGCGCATGCCAGGCAGGGAAGCAAGTTGGAGTCCATCATCCACACAAGAACATCATGACGACCGACAGGCCGCTTGAGCTACTCCACATGGATCTATTCGGCCCGATTGCTTACATAAGCATCGGCGGGAGTAAGTATTGTCTTGTAATAGTGGATGATTATTCTCGCTTCACTTGGGTATTCTTTTTACAGGAAAAATCTCAAACCCAAGATACTTTAAAGGGATTCTTGAGACGGGCTCAAAATGAGTTCGGCTTAAGGATCAAGAAAATAAGAAGCGACAATGGGACGGAGTTCAAGAACTCTCAAATAGAAGGCTTCCTTGAGGAGGAGGGCATCAAGCATGAGTTCTCTTCTCCCTACACACCTCAACAAAATGGTGTAGTGGAGAGGAAGAATCGAACTCTATTGGACATGGCAAGGACCATGCTTGATGAGTACAAGACTTCGGATCGGTTTTGGGCGGAGGCAGTCAACACCGCCTGCTACGCCATCAACCGGTTGTATCTTCACCGAATCCTCAAGAAGACATCATATGAACTCCTAACCGGTAAAAAGCCCAACATTTCATATTTTAGAGTCTTTGGTAGCAAATGCTTTATTCTTGTTAAAAGAGGTAGAAAATCTAAATTTGCTCCTAAGACTGTAGAAGGCTTTTTACTTGGTTATGACTCAAACACAAGGGCATATAGGGTCTTTAACAAGTCCACTGGACTAGTTGAAGTCTCATGTGACGTTGTGTTTGATGAAACTAACGGCTCTCAAGTAGAGCAAGTTGATCTTGATGAGATAGGTGAAGAAGAGGCTCCATGCATCGCGCTAAGGAACATGTCCATTGGGGATGTGTGTCCTAAGGAATCCGAAGAGCCTCCAAATGCACAAGATCAACCATCCTCCTCAATGCAAGCATCTCCACCGACTCAAAATGAGGATGAAGCTCAAGTTGATGAAGTAGTAGATCAAGCAAATGAGCCACCTCAAGATGATGGCAGTGATCAAGGGGGAGATGCAAATGAGGAAGACAAGGAGGAAGAAGAGCAAAGGCCGCCACACCCAAGAGTCCACCAAGCAATCCAACGAGATCACCCCGTCGACACTATCCTCGGAGACATTCATAAGGGGGTAACTACTCGATCTCGGGTTGCTCATTTTTGTGAACATTACTCTTTTGTTTCCTCTATTGAGCCACACAGGGTAGAGGAAGCTCTCCAAGATTCGGATTGGGTGGTGGCGATGCAAGAGGAGCTCAACAACTTCACGCGGAATGAGGTATGGCACTTGGTTCCACGTCCTAACCAAAATGTTGTAGGAACAAAATGGGTCTTCCGCAACAAGCAAGATGAGCATGGTGTGGTGACAAGGAACAAAGCTCGACTCGTGGCCAAAGGGTATTCACAAGTCGAAGGTTTGGATTTCGGTGAAACCTATGCACCCGTAGCTAGGCTTGAGTCAATTCGCATATTATTGGCCTATGCTACTTACCATGGCTTTAAGCTTTATCAAATGGACGTGAAAAGTGCCTTCCTCAACGGACCAATAAAGGAAGAGGTCTATGTTGAGCAACCTCCCGGCTTTGAAGACAGTAAGTACCCTAACCATGTCTATAGACTCTCTAAGGCGCTTTATGGGCTCAAGCAAGCCCCAAGAGCATGGTATGAATGCCTAAGAGATTTCCTTATTTCTAATGGCTTCAAAGTCGGCAAGGCCGATCCTACACTCTTTACTAAAACTCTTGAAAATGACTTGTTTGTATGCCAAATTTATGTTGATGATATTATATTTGGGTCTACTAACGAGTCTACATGTGAAGAGTTTAGTAGGATCATGACACAGAAATTCGAGATGTCTATGATGGGAGAGTTGAAGTATTTCCTAGGATTCCAAGTGAAGCAACTCCAAGAGGGCACCTTCATTAGCCAAACGAAGTATACTCAAGACATTCTAAACAAGTTTGGGATGAAGGATGCCAAACCCATCAAGACACCCATGGGAACCAATGGGCATCTCGACCTCGACACGGGAGGTAAATCCGTCGATCAAAAGGTATACCGGTCGATGATTGGCTCATTGCTTTATTTATGTGCATCTCGACCGGACATTATGCTTTCTGTTTGCATGTGTGCAAGATTCCAATCCGACCCTAAGGAATCCCACCTTACGGCCGTAAAACGAATCTTGAGATATTTGGCTTACACACCTAAGTTTGGGCTTTGGTACCCTCAGGGATCCACTTTTGATTTGATTGGTTATTCGGATGCCGATTGGGCAGGGTGTAAGATCAATAGGAAGAGCACATCGGGGACTTGCCAGTTCTTGGGAAGATCCTTGGTGTCTTGGGCCTCAAAGAAGCAAAATTCGGTCGCTCTTTCCACCGCCGAAGCCGAGTACATTGCCGCAGGACATTGTTGCGCGCAATTGCTCTGGATGAGGCAAACCCTGCGGGACTATGGTTACAAATTAACCAAAGTCCCTTTGCTATGTGATAATGAGAGTGCAATCAAAATGGCCGACAATCCCGTCGAGCATAGCCGCACTAAGCACATAGCCATTCGGTATCATTTTCTTAGGGATCACCAACAAAAGGGGGATATCGAGATTTCTTACATTAATACTAAAGATCAATTAGCCGATATCTTTACCAAGCCACTTGATGAACAATCTTTTACCCGACTTAGGCATGAGCTCAATATTCTTGATTCTAGAAATTTCTTTTGCTAGCTTGCACACATAGCTCATTTGAATACCTTTGCTTATATCTCTTTTATATGCTATGACTAATGTGTTTTCAAGTCTATTTCAAACCAAGTCATAGGTATATTGAAAGGGAATTGGAGTCTTCGGCGAAGACAAAGGCTTCCACTCTGTAACTCATCCTTCGCCATCACTCCAACCATCTCTCTATTCTTTGGGGGAGAAATGAGCATCAAAGAAAAGGACTTCGTCTTTGGTATAATCTTAACTCATTTACTTATGACCAAAGGGGAAGAAATTACTTCGAGGGCTCTAATGATTCCGTTTTTGGCGATTCATGCCAAAAAGGGGGAGAAATGAGCCCAAAGCAAGAGGACCGCACCACCACCAATTTCAAAAATTAGTGTTTTCCAAAAGTATTTATCAATTGGTATCCTATTGTGTTCAAAAGGGAAGAAAGTAGTATTTTTAAAATATATATCAAAACCCTCTTGATCACTAAGAGGTGGATCTCCTTTAGGGGGAGTTTTGTTAAGTCAAAGGAAAAGCATTTGAAACAGGGGGAGAAAAATTCAAATCTTAAAAATGCTTTTGCAAACTCCTATTCATTTACCTTTGACTATTTGCAAAAGATCTTTGAAATAGATTTACAAAAGGATTTGCAAAAACAAAACATGTGGTGCAAACGTGGTCCAAAATGCTAAATAAGAAAGAAACATTCCATGCATACCTTGTAAGTATTTATATTGGCTCAATTCCAAGCAACCTTTACACTTACATCATGCAAACTAGTTCAATTATGCATCTCTATATTTGCTTTGGTTTGTGTTGGCATCAATCACCAAAAAGGGGGAGATTGAAAGGGAATTAGGCTTATACCTAGTTCCTATATAATTTTGGTGGTTGAATTGCCCAACACAAATATTTGGACTAACTGGTTTGCCCAAGTATGTAGTTTATACAGGTGTAAAAAGGTTCACACTCAGCCAATAAAAAGACCAAGTTTTGGATTCAACAAAGGAGCAAAGGGGCAACCGAAGGCACCCCTGGTCTGGCGCACCGGACTGTCCGGTGAGCCACCGGACAGTGAACAGTACCTGTCCGGTGCACCAGGGGACTCAGACTCCAACTCGCTACCTTCGGGAATTCCTAGGGCGACTCGGCTATAATTCACCGGACTGTCCGGTGTACACCGGACAGTGTCCGGTGTGCCAAGGGAGGTCGGCCTCAGGAACTCGCCAGCTTCGGGAAACTCCAACGGCTAGTCCGCTATAATTCACCGGACTGTCCGGTGTGCACCGGACTGTCCGGTGCGACTCCGAAGCAACGGTCATCTCCGCGCCAACGGCTCTCTGCCGCGCATTCAATGCGCACTCTGCGCGCGCAGAGGTCAGAATCGCCCATGCTGGCACACCGGACATCAAACAGTACCTGTCCGGTGTGCACCGGACACCCTGGCGGGCCCACAAGTCAGAAGCTCCAACGGTCAGAATCCAACGGCAGTGATGACGTGGCAGGGGGCACCGGACTGTCCGGTGTGCACCGGACTGTCCGGTGCGCCATCGAACAGACAGCCTTCCAACGGCCACTTTTGGTGGTTGGGGCTATAAATACCCCAACCACCCCACCATTCATTGCATCCAAGTTTTCCACTTCTCAACTACTACAAGAGCTCTAGCATTCAATTCTAGACACACTAAAGAGATCAAATCCTCTCCAATTCCACACAAAGCCCTAGTGACTAGTGAGAGTGATTTGCCGTGTTCATTTGAGCTCTTGCGCTTGGATTGCTTTCTCTCTTTCATTCTTTCTTGTGTTCAATACTCACTTGTAACCAAGGCAAGAGACACCAATTGTGTGGTGGTCCTTGCGGGGAGGTTTTGCTCCCAGGTTGATTTGAGAAGAGAAAGCTCATTCGGTCGGAGGGACCGTTTGAGAGAGGGAAAGGGTTGAAAGAGACCCGGCCTTTGTGGCCTCCTCAACGGGGAGTAGGTTTGAGAGAACCGAACCTCGGTAAAACAAATCCGCGTGTCTCACTTCATTATTCGCTTGCGATTTGTTTTCACGCCCTCTCTCGGACTCGATTATATTTCTAACGCTAACCCGGCTTGTAGTTGTGTTTAAATTTGTAAATTTCAGTTTCGCCCTATTCACCCCCCCTCTAGGCGACTATCAGCAGACTTATAGGGGATCTGTTGGGCACTGAAGTGAAGAAATTCAACCTCCGAATTGACAACAGATCTGCTCAATAGCTGAGTAAAAATCCAGTTTATCATGAGAGGAGTAAGCACATTGATACAAGATATCACTACATCAGGGAGTGTGTTAGCGATGGGAGACTGGAAATCAGTCATGTGAGTTCTGAAGAATGCAGATGTCCTTGAGAGCTCATCCCACACGGTCCAAGAGAGCGTCAAGGCAAACTCGAGCCTGGTCAGCGTGATTATCTAGCAGAAGGTGAAGGTCGATGGGATCATGGGAACCAGAGTTCACCAATCCGATCCAGTGGAGCATGCTAGTGAAAGCCCAAAACTGTGATTCTATTCTATTCTTTTAAAAAGGATCAGCAGTTAATTGAATTGGACTTGGTCGGAATGGACTTCCCCCCACTAAATTTGAGCATTTCCCAATTGGAATAAAATGATTTAGTCCATTGTTATACCATTTTTCATTCATGACAGTGCCAATACAATAAAGAAATGGGGACATGCTACAAAAGGTCGTAAGATAACTGACAAATGAATCCTGCTGTGAGCCCATTACTCAAATTGCACATTTGCCCAATGTCTTATAGATATATGGATAGGCAGAGAGAGGTCTATTTTTAATCCAACTCTACACTTATACACAACTATATATGAAGAAAATATTTACCTGCTGCTGTAGAACCTTGGATCAACGTTGATTGTTTGTTACGACTCATCTAAAAATACAGAACATTAGAAGCTTGTTCCATTAATTACATAAATAAAATACAAGGTTGTAGTATTACCTTGTTTGTTGGCCATGCAACGGGCATAAAAAGAGCATCCCCCATACTCTCTACACCTAAGTATGGTCGTGGCAGAGTACTTTCCCTTTTTAGCACGCGAGTCACAAAAACTTGTGTGAACTCCCTTCCAAGAGGAACATCTCCCACCTTAGTGGTTGGGTCGGTTGAGATAATATTTGCTATTGCAACAGGAACTTCAGATCTCATCATAGAATATAATATCACTTCTTTACCAACCTAATAAAATATGTGAAGTAAGATTACAAAGTTTAAATAATGAAACATAAATATGAAGTGATAGATGAGAAAATTACAGGATTATCATCTGCATTTTGAGATGATCCATGATTTCTTTGAGGTACCATTGTTGCAATGTCTCGCCTGCGACTTTGCTCTTCAATAGTATTAACATCTTCACGATTCCTTGGACGACCCACAGTGCTTGCAACTCGCCTAGTAAGTTGCAAGTCATCTTGAACCATATTTTGTGAATGGTCATTACCATTGTAATCATGTGCCACCTCATCTGAATGATGCACCCTTAAGTTCTAAAGAAAAATAAAAATAAAAAGTGTTAGTGAGATAAAGGAAACAAGCCTAATTAACATGATAGACGCCGAACTGCTCGATATATGCTACAAAGGCTAAATATATACAATATTATATCACCTGTCGAGAATTAGACCCATGTTGTGATGGGCTTTCTATATGTTGCACCCCTTGAGATGCTACCAGCATTTGATAAATTTGATCCATTTTATCTTTCATCTGATTCATATCATGTCTTAAGGCTCTAACCTCTTGCTCAGAATGATTGCGAGCTTGCAACGCCATTTGAAGCTTTGTTGATATTTTCATTTGAGTTCCAGGGGTGCCTACATCTTGTGGAGTTGGTCCTAAGCCTAAACCACGAATACGACCTCTTGGTTCTTTCTCTCCAAAAACATGTGCATATAAATCACCATCTTGAATACTTCTATCCTTCAATTCTGGCTTCGCAGCAACAACTTCTTCAAATTTATTCTTAAGAGAACCACATATATATTATCTTTTGTTCACCTATATTTTAATTATTACAGAAATCATAAATAAAAGTACTCACAATGAATATTTCTGCTCCAGGTAGAGGTACAATATCCCCTTCTTTGTTCTTACGCGTGTGTGTTCTAACATATATTTCATCTCTTCTCGCAGGACGTCCTTGTTGTTCGGCCTACAAGAAAAAATGAATTGGTCAAGTAATTGACTAGATTTTTCATAAATAAAACTAATGATTATACAAACTAGTGATTATAAGTTTTTTACCAGTTCATGCCCCACACGAGCATAACTTTTGCTGCCAGCTGCATGTGACATAGTCAACTTTGAACGGTTATCTTTACCTCTGTTTGTACGAACCTACAACATAAATAATAATCAGTCAAAACAATAAGACAAATTCATTCGTAAAACAATGTAATGAAGGTTTATATCTCAAAAAAGCAATTAAAAACAAATTAGCACGTACTTCAGCTTCTGGAGACATCCAATAAGTTATCAACCACTCCCAATCAGATTCTTTCACCCTTTCATCCCTTTTAGCAATAAGCTCTTCAAAACTCAATGTTTCATCAAAGTATTTCATCTTTAGGTCAGCCTTAAACTCTCTCCACTTTTTTGCTGCAGATGTTATAACATAATCTATACCAGATTCATCCAACTCATAGTATTCCTGTTTCAATAAAATTGTAGTTGATTACCAAATCTACTCATAATAGGCTAAGTCAAATTAACTCAATAAATCAGATTACCTTCACTTTTGTCCATAACTCGAACTTCTTTTTAGAATCAACTAGTCTCCAATCCTCAGAAGAAACCGGGATATTTTTCCTCACCAAAGTTCCTATGAAATTACCAAACTCTTTGCTGTTCCTACCAACAGGTTGGCCATATTCATTAAGGGTAATGGAGATTTTAGGCCCACCACTATTTGAATATATGTTCTTCTTCAAGGTTGGGCCCCTTCCTTTCCTTATATTATGATGCCCAGTAGGTTGCTCTGCTTATTGCATGAGATAAAAAAGATGAAAACATTTCTTGATAACTATTTTCAAAAGTTATACAGTGAATTTAAAGTTTGTTTGATTGTTACCTTCATCATTGATGGGATATTCAGATTCTCCGTAACTATTTTCAGAAGTACTATCCTCATGGTTATCGTCAACAATATCCCTTTGAGTCCTTGATCGCAAAGTAGGACCATTAGTTGAATATGCTAATTTCCTTGTCTGCACTCAAAGAAGTTGAAAACATTCAAGATACAGGTTCAAAACATGAACTTATTAAATAGGGGAATACATTAACCTTGTGTTTCTTGTTGGCTTGATGTGATCCATTTGCTTCATTAACCATAGTACTAGGTACAGGGAGATTAAGAGATCTCATCCTCTTCATATTTTCTCTTATGTTGGCAGCCCTCTGTAGTTCATATTCATTGACCTCTGTTTCTTTACCCATTCCTCTTCCTCTTACGAACTTTACTCCTGAATCAAGACATAAAGAGATTACAATCACACATTACAATGTAAAAATGAAACATTTTTGCATACAAAAAAACATATCTTACTTGCTAGGTTGGTTTTCGTCAATCATTATTCCATCTATATCAGTCCTAACACAACTACTACCACCAATAGAAACATTAACTTGTGTGTTTGCATCCAAATTTGGCAAGAAAGAACTTATTTCTGTACTATTGCCTAGCCTTTCATCCATGTCATACATGTCACGTTGTTTTGACTTTAAAACACTAAACCAATCAGCATCAATAGGATCTTGCACATAGTAAACTTGAGTTGCTTGAGATGCAAAAATAAATGGCTCATCTAATTCGTTGTCACCAGTATTGAATAAATGCTTGAAGTTGACCATTGTCACCCCAAAATTATCTATTTTGACCCATTTGTCTCGTACTCGGTTATCAATCCAATCACATTTGAACAATACTAATTTTCCTTGGTGATGGTAGTTCAGCTCAAGAATGTCTTTTATAACACCATAATAAGTTTTGCTCATTGATATTGGGTTATTGTTGTTTGTCCCATCAAAAGTTGTTGCATGTGCAACTAGGGCTACACCACTACACTGCACTGACCTACCCACATCATAAGAATGTGTATGGAAATTTATCCCATTTATAGTATAACTGTCGTAAGAATGTGCAACCATGTTAGGCTCCTTAGCTAATATTGTTATCTCCTCAGGTACTTCCTCACCCGTTGTTTCCACCTGACGATATTGAAGATTGTTATTGCACTACAGAAATAATGTGGAACTAGATGTTGTATAAACCATTTTCATATATACTTACGTGTGACTTAAACCACTCGTGAAATGTCTTATAGTGTAAACGACTGATTGTTCTTTGATTTTGATGGCCAACCAAATGAAGATATTCTATATGTTTACTGAACATACATTATACTTTAGTAATCATGAAATAAATGGATGATACTGATTATAAGAAATATAATGGAAAACTTACTTCAAGTAAGGCTCTATATGGTCATAGTTGAACAAGACATATCTATGTGCTTGAAGCCATGTTTTGTGGTCTAATGTGACACTATGTTTACCAACTAATCCTCGACCTACGTTATGGAAGAAAGGGGTGGTATTGATTAAATCAACATCCAAGCCATCATCATTTCTTTTTTTCCGGTTAAATCTAGTTTCACCATGTAAATAGCGAGAACAGAATGTGATACTTTCATCAAATAGATAGCTTTCCGCAATTGACCCCTCTGGGTGACTCCTAGTGCGAACATAGCCCTTACATCTCATTAAAAACCTATAAAGGAGAATGCCATATATGTTAAACCTTCCTATGAGTAAAACTAAGTTTAATTTGTTGCTAAAATATATTAAAATTTACCTCTCCACTGGGTACATATTACGAAATTGAACAGGGCCAGCAATTCTGACTTGAGTAGGAAGATGAACCATTAAGTGTACCATAATATCAAAAAAGGATGGTAAGAATATAGTCTCAAGAATGCTTAGAGTCTCAGCTATTTCTGACTCTAGCTTATGCATATCGCTTATATGAATAACTGGCGAATAGATTTGCTTAAAAAAATTGCTCACACGAATCAGCGCACCACTAACTTTTTCTGGTAATATCCTTCTCACGGCAAGTGGAAGTAAATATTGTAACAAAACATGGTTATCATGGCTCTTTAGCCCAACAAGCTTCTTCTCCTTCACGTCCACATTGTTTCTTATATCTGATGCATAACCATCAGGAAATTTTACTCCTTTTAGTAGTTCACAAAATAATGTCTTCTCAGACGCACTCATAGTATATGATGCTGGTGGTAAATAAAACTTGTCACCCACTGGAACAGGATGAAGCTCAGTTCGGATGCCTAGGGACTGAAGATCCAAACGATATTTCAAGTTATCCTTGGACTTTCGGTGAATGCCTAGGATGGTGTTGACAATGTTGTCACACACATTCTTCTCGATATGCATGACATCTAAATTATGTCGTAACATTAAATCCTTCCAATATGGAAGCCTAAAAAAATAGACCTCCTTTTCCAAATGACAGTAGGCTCCCCTTCCTTATTTTTTGCTTTCTTTTTATGTTGGCAACCTTTCCCATGCACTGCGTGCATATTCTCTGTTTGCAATAAAACTTCCTCCCCAGAAAGTGGTCTAGGCGCTGGCCGGTCCTCAACTTTACCATCAAATGAATTTGGATCAAATCTATATGGATGGTTGGGGTCCAGGAATCTACGATGTCCCATATAACAATTTTTTGTACCTTGTTTCAATCGTAGAGAACATGTATATGAGTGGCATTCAATACATGCTACATGACCTGATGTAGTACATGCTACAATGTACCCTAGGCCTGGATAATCAGATATGGTCCATATTATTGCAGCACGCAATTGGAAGTACTCATGCTTTGCGGAATCATAAGTCCTTACCCCTTCAACAAACATATCCAACAGATCATCAATTAGTGGCTCAAAATAAATATCTATATCACTACCAGGAGATCTACGGCCTGGAATCAACAATGAGATAATGAAATTTGTTTGCTTCATACACAACCATGGTGCAAAGTTATATGGGATGAGAATAACAGGCCAAATGCTATAGCTAACATTCATGGACCTAAACGGATTAAAACCATCTGTAGCTAAAGCAAGTCTAATGTTGCGACTGTCAGAAGCAAACACTGGGTGCTTTTGGTCAAAATCCTTCCAGAGAGGTGAATCTGCAGGATGCCTTAGTAATCCATCTTGTATACGCTCCTCATCATGCCACCTTGTGTCACTTGCTGTCTTAGATGATACAAATAACCTCTGAAGCCTTCTTTTTATTGGAAAATAGCGAAGAACTTTGCATGGAACCTTGTGTACACGTTTTCCATTTAAACTTCTCCTTTTTGATTTCCAGCGTGACTTTTCACATGTGGGACATGCATCACAATTAGCATACTCCTTCCTAAACAAAATGCAGTCATTTTCACATGCATCAATTTTGATATACCCGAGTCCTAGACACTTAATTACTTTCTTTGCTTCATTGAAATTTTTTGGCAATGCCAAGCCATCAGGGAAAGCCTCCATTAGTAGATCTAGTAGCATATCAAAACTTTTATCTGTCCACCCTCCAAGCAATTTCAAGTGAAGAATTCTTATTAAGAAATGCAACTTTGAGAACTTCTTACACCCTGGGTATAGCTCTTGGGTATTATCTATCACTAACTGATTGATGGCTTCTAAATCTACATCAGTTTCATCTAAACCATCAGATACTTCAAAATCCCCTTTATCATCTAGACCACCAGCCATGTCTTGAACCAAATTGGCTATGTCATCTTCATTTGAATTGTTTGCAGCCTCTATATCATTATAGTCATGACTATTAATAGGCATAGAGTCTGTTTCTCCATGATAAGTCCACCTTTTGTATCCCTCTTGAAAACCATCACATATCAAGTGCGAACGAACTTCATTTTCATCTTTCCATAGAGAATTAACACATTTTCTACAAGGACATAGAATTCTATTTCCACCTATAGAATTGCTAAACGCAAACTCAATAAATCCAGCTACCCCATCTATGTAGACCTTCGTGTGCCTATAAATATTAGGTACAAAAACGATATGTTGGTCAAAGGTGATTACTACAAAATAATGGTTTATAGTACATTGTCAGAAATATACCTAGGTTCATTCATCCACCTTTTATCCATGTTGTACCTTAACAAATAATAAGATGAAATGCACCCTTCCTAGCCTCAAAGTAGAGGTGGAAAAAGGGGAATCGTTACAAGTATCAAAGATAAAAGCTAAATTAATTACTTTTTCCCAGTTTAGATAGTTCGGATCAACAGAAGATGAAAAAGTTAAGGCTAGAGATTACCACTGACCAATGGCTATCGTTCAGGCGTCGTGCACCACTGAATTTATCGTCGCCGGCTGTCTGTCTGCAATACTTGCCAGCAGATTTCTCAACACAAAAGTGTTCTTCGGCTATGCTCCTTATTCCAATAGATATATGCACCCATACCAGAAAAAGAACATAAAAATATTTTCAAATTTGAACTTAAAAATATTTTCAAATAAGGATCAGATAGTTCATGAAGACACATGTGAATGTTTTCTGCACAAAAATCTCTTTAACACTTTAGTTTGTTGTGCATTCGTACTTTTGTGCCTTAGAATAATATGGATCGATTAGTCAATCAGACATCCTAATCATCCAAGACTCTAGAAACCAACCAACCCATATAATACGCCCATCTGCTATGGTGTTGCAGTGGACATGGCTTCAGACACTGAACCGCGGGTGGAGTAGGAATTGCAGGCCGACACACAGGCAACAGCCATACGCCCATACGTCCATGAACCTATCTTGTTAGGTCGAGATATTGTTGGTGGGACTAATGGCAGAGCCACTACTCAGACACCCTATAGGACTGCTAGGTGGCAATGTCCAACCCAACCGCGCGCAACAAAGAGCAACAGTAGCAGCACCGAGCCCAGGCCAGTACGACCTCTTGATTCCAAAATCCCCAAATTCAAACATATCGAACAAGGAGATGGCAAATTCTTGCATATTCCTGTTCTTGATGGAGGTAAACTTTGATTCTTCCAGCCTAAGGTTGCCTTACTTCTATTGTGTATCTGATGTTTCTTTTCCATGAACAGATGGGCGGGTTGCTGCTTGTTTGGACGTTCTGCAACTTACCCATGCTGCAATTTCAATGGTCTCCCTTTCCATGGCTCATGCCCTCTCTTTCTTAATCCATCTTAGTAATCTTAGTCCATCTGAAATGGTTTTCCCTCTGAAGGTTGAAGGAGGTCCTGGTGCTGCAACTGATGTGGCAAACACGATAATGCAGAAATTCTGGGACTCTGCACTTGCTCTAGAGCAACCTCGAGAGGAGGATTTTGATAGTCACAGGTTTAGTTAATGTTTCTTTTGTGTTCTTTTTATTTGTCTTCCCTCTCAATGCAATTCTTGCCTGAATTATTGCATTGTACAATGAATTACCTTTAGTGATGCCATCAGATGCCAGGGATGGCAGTAGTAGTATTTATCGTCCTGCTGTTGATAATTTATTTGTCTTTAAGCTTTAGGACAAGAAGGGACGCATGCATAGATTCACTTGTGGTAGGTACTGAATATGATCTTAGTCAGTTGATTGGGGCTGAATGCTTCAGCTAACAGTTTATTCATTGAATTTCAGGCTCTGAAAGTTTTGATGAGCTGATATCTTCTGTAATCCAAAGGTTAGGCATGGTTGATGAGAAGAGAGTGATTCAACTGTTGGTAAGCTTGAATAATTTGGCATCCCATTGTTTCCATCTTGAGAAGTAGGGTAAGAATAAGATGTTCTGTGTCTGACTTCCAAATACAAGATATCACGTTTATGTTCATCAATGTTTTCAAGTCGAACGACTTGTTGGTCGTTCTGGCTGACCGATAAGGGCGATTAATCACGATTAGTCGGACTTGGGCAATTAATTGTGATTGGTCCAAACTAACTTGGACGATTAATCGTACAACTTGAAAACATTGATGTTCATGAAATTAATCATGTATCACATTCAGTATCTGTTGCTGTCAAGCACTGTTGAATTAATCTGTCAGCTTAGCTTATTTAGAATACTCTACATATTGAACAATTGTACCAGCTAAAATTTCATGTGTTGCTCTATGCAGTATGAAGATGACGAAAGCGACAAGGTGCTATTGACAACCAATTCTGATCTTACTGGTGCTGTGTTTTGTGCGAAATCATCTGGATTGAAGGTCTTTGGCTTCTCTGATGTGGACCCCCTTTTGTACGGTTATACCATATTTATCGCACTGTGGGGCTATTTAGTTTGTAACCATAGTTTCCCACAACTAACCTGATTAGAGGATATATTGCATCCCAAATTCCCAACCTCTAGATCTATTGTAATGCTTTCCTCTACCCAGACATCAAAAATATGAAATCAAAGGCACCCTCCACCCATCATCGCCACCCATGCTTCGTACCTGTCCTCCTCGCGGAAATGGAAGCGACTGCGGCGGCGTCCCTGTCCTCCTCGCGAAAATGGAAGCCGCCGGCGTCCGTGTCCTCCTCGCCTGCTCGCGGAAGAAGAAGCCGAAGAGCGGCGCGGCGGCGTACCGGCCTATCCTCGCCTCCTCGCGGAAATGGAAGCGGCGGCGGCGGCGTCCCTGTCCTCCTCGCGCGTCAACGTCCGTGTCCTCCTCGCCTGCTCGCGGAAGAAGAAGTCGAAGAGCGGCGCGGCGGCGTCCCGGCCTGTCCTCGCCTCCTCGCGCGCGGAAGAAGACGGTGTCCCTGTTTGGACGTTGCAAATAATCCGACAGATAGATGTAGCGTCCTCGCGGAAAAATATGAAAATATGGTAGGGTTTAACCGTGCGGCCGCGGCTATAGCTGTGCGTGTGGCTTTAATTTTTTAATTATAAGTCCCAACCCTACTGCCGACAAATAATCCGATGTACATTTTTCCCGACAGATGTTGCGTCGCGCGTAATCATTTTTACCGACAGATAGACTGTCACAATATCTCTACTTTATTACCGACAAATGGTTTGATACCAGACCAATATAAACCCGACAGCTAGTGCGATGGTAATATATTGCGACAGACCGGCTGTCGCCAATGGTCTTTTTTTACCGACAGATGTTTGACGCTAATTTTGTGTCATGGTGTAGTGTCAACATCTAAGACCGATACTGATGTTTGGATCAGTATCGATTTTAAAATAACGAGAACAAAAGTTGATGGACGGAATCCCTATTCTTCTACCGTGATTGACACACAAATTATGCAGTAATTAACATGGTAACAATAATTAAAACTAATATTAGCACCATAATAGTTACTAAATACTCATATAGCATACTAATAATGATCAAAATTCAGAGCATACTAGTAATCCTTTATTTATTAATAATGACAATTATTAGAAAATGTGGATGAGCTCATCCGGTTTTTTAGGCTCATCCAACATATAGAGATAATATTCTTTCTGACAGTTTTCAAAATATAAATTGCCATTTCATATCCATCAAACCAAATACAGCCTAAGTCACCATGATCGGACAACTAATCCTCTCGTGTTCGCAACATGTTCAGTGCCTCTTCTATACTGAAGACGTTCCAGCAATAATCACTGGATCAAAATATAGATGTTCAAACGGGCCACCCGGCACGGATCTGGCCCGAACCCGTTTCGGCCTGATACGAATAGGGCCGGGCCAGGCATGGCCCGTTGATGTTTCGGACCGGGTCGGGCTGGCCCACGTGTCTAGAGACATGCCCAAACCCGGCACGCACAGCGGAAAATTGTGCCGGGCCGGTCCGTTGGCCCGGTGGGCCTCAACGTATTAGACCGGCCACTGACCCGAACCAACAGTATAGCAGTATATAAATACGTACATTTAACAGAATTAATCATATATAATAACATATTATTTACATATATTAAGACAACAAAATTCATTTATCAATTCACAAGATAATATCATATTAATACAAATATGAAATGATCACTCAGCCTGCGTCTGTATTTATGTATGTATTTATTCTGCTTAGAATTAAATGTATCAATATTTATGTATGCATTTTATATTTATGTATGCATTTTATATATGTTTGGCCGCATATTTAGTATTTATATATTATGAAAGAATTAAATGTATATATTTATCAATGTATTTATATTATGTATACATAATATTTACGGTCGGGTCCCCCTTGCTGCCTTGCTGTTTGCTGCTGCACGATTCGCTGCTGGATCCGTGGCAAGCAAGCGCCGGGCCACAAGCTTCCGCAACCGATTGGTTCTGGGCGCTGCCAGATAAATATGAAATGATCACATGAATAACAGTTCCGGCCCATTTAATTGAATTAGGCCTGCGCTACACTGCATTTGTGTTTAAATATGTGGGTCACCGTCGTCGGACCGACCCATTTATCGGGCCGGGCCGAGCCAAAGCACGCGGACCGTCATATCTGCCCATACCCAGCCTGCTAAACGGGCCATGCCGGCCCGGGCCCGTAACCTACCGTGCCGGACCGTGTTTGGACCGGACTAAATTCGTGCCGTGCCACGGACCAAACGGGCAGCCCGCACTGTTTGGACATCTATAGATCAAAATGGAACAGTAAAGCGTTTTTTTTTGTTAAAGATCATCAACACTGCATAGAGTGTTCGCGCAAACAGGTCACCAGCAACGTTTCATACTACATTTGGGAGAGAACCTGCAAATACATCCAAAACAAGTGACCATGCACGCATGCATGCATGCTGGTCACTACCACCTCCAGGTTCCATGGAACAAACCTACCTCCTTACCGGCCACATACTAGCTAGCTAGTGCTACCATTACACTACACTACTACCCTCCTCGTTCCTCAAAGCTACCTGCTAATCCTGCTGCTATGACATGCCGGTGTGCCCGAGCCGATGCCAGTCTTACAGCGTCTTAACTAACTGCCTTCTTCCTCGGTGCCGACTTTGAGGTACTCGCCGTCCCCGCTCTGCGCGCCGGAGCTGGTTCCACCCCGGACGTCAACCGACAGAGAGGTCGACCCTTCCTTGGCGCCACTGCCGCTGCGGCCAAAGCCCGAGAACATGCCGGCGTTCATCATGTTGTTGCCGGCGCCTGCGCCAGCACCACCACCGCCCATGCTGGCCTCGCCGTGGAGGATGCTGAACCCGCTGGTCGTGCCGCCACCGCCGCCCCCTGGAGCCATACCCAGCTGTCCGTGCGCCGCCTGCTGCTGCTGGAGTGGCGACAGGGACGGGTGCGCGTACATCATGGAGGACCGCGCCGCCATCAGCGACTGCGGGTTCATCATCTGCCCGGACTGCGGTGGCATGTACCGAGGGCCCGGCTGCATCATCAGGTTGGACGGGTACTGCAGACATGACATGACATGCCAAGTGAGATGAGCGACGCAACCCTTATTTCGCTAATGACGAAAGCGCTTTTGAGTGTAGCAAGGGCCAAGCAAGCCGACGATGAGCTGGCATTAGCAGTACGTACCTGTGATAGTGGCGCGGTCTGTGGCGGCTGGCTGTCAGCGATGGCGGCCAGGTACATGAGGTTGTGCTGGAGCTTAGCTTGGTGCCTGCAAGACAGCATCAGGTGAGGTGGCAGTGGCAGACACGAGAACACTCAGCCTCACACGGGGATATCTATAGTTCATTGCAGTGGCCAGGAGAGCATGCATGCTATTACGACTAGGAACGATTATTGAGAAAGAAACATCACAAGTTGCATTAGTTAAGGAAAAACTATAGAAGGTGTGATATATGACATTGACATACGTAATGCCATTAACAGGCCACAAAACAGTAGACTGAACAAAAACAGTAGTACATGGTTGGTGCTACAGAACTAATAATCGCATGCCTTTATCACGTGAAGTGAACATTTGGCAAATATATTCAATCGATGTATGAGCCACAGCAGACTACCAAGCATCATCGGAGTGCAAGTATGGAATAATCGTTCCTCGCGAAAGGAGCGTTTCAACAAGAAACAAACTGTTTAATTAACAGTCAACAAATTAGCAGGCTTGTTTGCTTGATGCTAGACTTAAACAAAAGGGCATTCTTGTCCGGTTTCTAGAGTACAGCTGCTACTACATCCATAACCATGCATAACAATCACGCAGGAGAGGTGAACATGAGACTCAGCAACTCACCGTTCGCACTCCTCCGCCTTGCCATTGTTCTGGTTGTCGAGGATGGCCAGGATCAGCTGCTTGTTCTCGTCCAGGTACTGCACAGTTTCATGATCAAAAACGTATTGTTAAGTATGTCACATTCCAGTGTAGACGCTTTGTATCCACCGTTGACTGAGCATTTACTTTCTCTCACCCAACTACTGCAAAGGAAGAAATCAAGTGCTGCTGTCTCCTATATCCTCTATTTCTAACTTTATTCTATGAATAAACACGTCTATAGTACAAAAACAGTGTTTTACGCTTAGCTGGACTGCTGGAGACAACCAAGTAAACAATGCTTAGTTCATCCCCAATGAACTGCCTTGGAGATTCAATGATTTGATACCGCGGGTTTTCTCACTCAAACGTAGTACGTCTCTCCCAATCTAAAGATCAATCATTGACTGACACGGGAGCATGCAAACATAGGCATCCGGCAAGGCCAGGACATGCCGTCCGGGCCGGGCCCCTGGCTGTGAGCATTTCGGCGTTTGGCTGTGAAGCTGGGAGCGTTTTAAGGGTCAGAACAGTCAAACACCAATGGGCGGCCGGCAGTACAGAGCCGCGCACGCGAGCCTACATTCGCTACTCTCTACCCACATGAACTCCAGGATATGGACCAGATCATGCTTTGCTACAGCACCGCCAATGAGGGCCGGGCCTCGGCCTGCCTGTGAGCTTTGCGTTGTGACCACTCCGGTTTGTCTGCAAAATTACTTTGACAAAAAAAAAACCACAAGCATGTAGAACTCCTGGAAGATATTTGATACTAGAATACATTTTTATATGTTTCCTTTGGTGGAATATCCGAAGCATTTGATACCTAAGCAAATCTCACAGCTTTTATATGTTTCCTTCGGTGGGAAATATCCCACACGATGCAGCCCGGTGGTCCAGGCTTTAAAGATCGCTCGGCAGGAGGAGACAGGTGCAGGGAGCAGGCCTGGCATCGTTTACTGCTCGCGAAAAACAGCAAGGGGGTGTATGATCATTCACTGGAGGTCACCAACCAGACAGAGCTACAAAGGGTTGGGGGTTTAGATGCGGAGGCAATGGAGGTAAATCATGTGAGCCACAGCCAGGGGGGGAATAGGACCAAAATAGACTGCGGCAGTTTGAACTGCAGAGGAAATCAGTAGCGATGGACCATCTGAAAACACTTCAATATAAAATGGCACAAAGGTATTGGATCGATCGAAAGATGAGAAAAGAAAAGAAATCGACACGAAGAACAGAAGAGAACCGGAAGCCCTCACTATTTCGAATATCATAAGATCAACAAAAGGAGGAGTGTATATATATGCAGTTGCCAAAAAGACTATTTATATTAACAGATAAAAAATATGCAAGTATTAAAAGTGAAGAACTAACGCAGAGCAAAATCTAAGAAAGCAAGGGATAGGGAAAGATACAGGGGAGAGGGGTAAAAAAATGCGAAATAGAGAGATGTTAGACACATACAACGTCTGATAACTCTTGACGAGCAAACGATTGCCAAAAAAAAAAACAAAGCAAAGACGAACGGCGAAAGAGAGCCCGGATCCGAAAGCGACAGCGAAGGAAAGTTGAGGGCATAAACGAAGAAGAAAAGATCCGAAGACACGAGGATAGAGCGGGCGCGGGGCTGGGTTCGGATCAGGACCTGCTGGATGAGATCGGTGGTCACGGCGGCAGGAGAGGTGTAGCCCCCCATCATGTTCTGGTTCATCTGCATCAGGTGTTGCTGCTGCATTCCAGAACCACCACTGCCAAAAAGCTTACGCTCCCTCCCTGCCGGCCTCTCTCTCTCTCTCTCTCTCTGCGCAGCCTACACGCCGCCGCCGCCGCCGCCGCCGCTTCCCCTTCTGCGCAGCTTCTCCTCCTCTGCGGTTGCTTCCTCTGGGGAAAAAGCTGGGGAGGGAGTTCCGTCCCCCTGCGGCTTCTTGGGGTTTTGGCAAGATGAGAGCGGCGGGGTTTTGCGCAGGTCAGGCCGCTGCTGCTGCCCGTCTCTCGTCCTGCTTTTGGTTCCCTTCTCTTTAAAAAGAGGGAGGAGGAGAGCTATGCTTGACGTGTCCCTCTGTGCCAAAGTTTTGAAATCGAGTAAACTTTACAATGCCATGTGGTACTGATACGGTAACTTTTGTGCCAGCCAGCCTAGAGAAAAGCTCGGTAACTTTTCTTTCGCCCCAGGCCCAGGGGCTATGCGAAAGGATTGGGGATTTGATTCTTTAACAATGACCATGCAAATCAAGCTCAGGCTCATATGCAGTGGTTGCGTTGTCCGCGTGATTTATGCGCGTCTGCACGCGCGGATAGTATTCATGTCTGGGGCTGGCACTGGCAGCAGCACTGTCATGCTGGCCTTGCAGTAAAATATTGTTTGTCAAAAGCAGCCGTTCTAGGTTCAGGGACTGCGTAATCTGGGGCAAGTTGTAGTCAGCAGGATAGATTTCGTATTACCGCGCCGTGTCCAATGCTCGTTGTTATAAATTATATAATCCGAACCGTAATCTGGATTATATATATAATCTAGATTACATAATAATGTGGTTATAACCGTTCGACAAACTATAGTTTGATTTGGATTATATAATATAATAAGAATGAAAATATAGTTTGCATGCCGGTTTAAATAGTTCACGTTTAAGTGAATTTTTGGTTAAAAGTGAACTATTTAAACCGGCATGCAAACTATATTTTCATTCTTATTATAAATCAATTTATTATAAAAAGAATATAGTGTAATTAATCTATTCATATTTATCTATATTATAATTGATACTTTTTATCTACAACTGATCAAATTTGAGATACTCAAACCTGATACCGTGTCACAATTACATTCTTTCTGTACTCCTGTCATATGCTCCACCGTAAAAAAAAATTCTCGTTTCCCAAATCAAACAATCCTAAATTTGACTAAAACGAAAGGACGAAGACTTATAGTCTTAGACTATAGGGTAGATTAGAGTTAAAACCTAACATAAGCTATAAAACAAATAAAATAGTCCTATTTTACACTAACATTATAAAAAATAGTACCAATATTTACGTTTTGATTAAGTTATTATACAAAAATATACTCCAATCAATTTAATGATACTTGTTACATATTATAACTATTATTTTATATATTTGATTAATTAGGATATCAGTTAACGCTTAGAAGATATTTTAAGTAAGCATTAAATGGGCCACGATATGAACATAATGCTAACTAGAAGAGAAAGATAAATAAGAGAGAGGTAAATTGTTTCATGCCTGACGTCGTGCTTACATATGTTTTTTTACTTTATACTACACTGTTTACAGAATAAATATTGATATAGAGAGTGACATATGGGATGTGATATGAATGTTGTTGAAGACAACTTGAAAACCCATTTTGGCTCATGAACTCGAAATCCACTCGCGGTTTTCGCAATGTTGGTGTTGCCCATTTCCATTCGAGTGGATTGTGCCATATAGTCGTTGACAACCTAGTGCTTGCATGTTGCATCCTCGCAACGCCTCCTCTATGGCGTTTGTGCACCATCCCTCACCAAAAGATTGTCTCGTAGGTACACTACAGTAATTCGACGAGTAACTTGGAACTTGGACCAACTTTAGCAGACTCCCTGTACCACTCTCAATTGTACCACTCTCCATTCGCAATTTACGTGCCCAACGAAACTATTCATCCTCTGAGTAGACTCATCACAGTGTGTAAAATGCAAGGAGCTATCTCTACTCCATATTTTCACATTGTATCTTTCCTTCCCTCAACCAAATGGTCGTCCTCTTTCGTCCACCCACACGACCCACTGCTACACAATCATTGGGATCCCAAGGGAACAACTCAAGGAAGGGACAGAGAGGAGCATCTCCGGCGAGGTTAATACATTGCCGACGACGAAACAGAATAATGAGAAAGACTCACAGTGGGGAGCCACTTTTAAAAGGCGCTCGTCGATGTCCACATCAGCCCGACCAAGTTCTCCGAGGCGAGCGGTCCCTTTTCGGTGAGCTCCATTTGTCTTTGACTTGAAGTGTCTTTGTTATCTGGCCCATGGCTCGATCGATCGTGAAGATGTCTGTAGAGAAATCAACGCTACAGGAATTCACTTAATTCCCGTCGGCCTGAAACCGACGGGAATAAGCCCTAAACCGACGGGAATAAGTAATTCTCGTCGGTTTAGGGCTTATTCCCGTCGGTTTCAGGCCGACAGGCGTCCCTTGTCGGGGATAAGGTTATCCCCGTCGGCGACTGACGGGAATAATTAATTCCCGTCGGCTAGAAAGCGGCCGACGGGAATTAAGGCTAACTCCCGTCGGTTCCCTAGGCCGACGGGAGTTATTAGTTAATTCCCGTCGGTTCCCCAGGCCGACGGGAATTAACTGGGTCGACGGGAGTTAGTAGCTAATTCCCGTCGGTTCGACCATAGCCGACGGGAATTAACTGGGCCGACGGGAATTACCCTATACTGCTACAAAAACAGCACTAAATTATGTCACTATTTCTGCACACATAACATATATCAAACATAACATAAATCACATATGACAGCCACATTACAAACACATGTAGAGATACGACATCCACAAACACATGCATTTAGACATAGTATTGAAACATCAAACAACGAGTACGACATAGTATTCAAACTTAACATCCACCAACGTGTACGCCATAGTATTCAAACTTAACATTCACCAACATCAAACAACGAGTACGACATAGTATTGAAACATAACATCCACCAACGAGTACGACATTTCAAACATAAGTTTAAGTGTTTAGAGATAACCACCACTTGGGTGGTTAGAGCTTTGACCGCTGCCGCCTTCACCACCAGGAGGAGGGAACGCGAAGAGCGAGTCAACAAATCCAGTCCCTACTGCTGGATCAGACCCACTGCCACCCGCTTCAGGCGTAACCTATGCAACCTTCATACAACCTAATATGATAAGTTAAATCTATTCAATAAATAACATCAAATTCAACAATTTAATAGAATAAGTTAAATTTATTATAATAATAGAATTAATACTTATACGTAACATCAAGGCACACATGTGATATTAAACTAACTCTATTCACACTCTAATCACATGTTATATTAAACTAACTCTAATTACACTCTAATCACACCCTAAACTAACTCTAATCACATGAAAGTTAACTCCCGTCGGCCATAAAAAACCGACGAAAATAAACATTTATACACACATTTAACAATAACACTCGCATTTACATTATAATTCGAACCATAATATACCTTAACGGTCCGGGGCGGCTGCGGCGCTCCGCGGCAGAGACGTTGGTGGCGGCGAGCAGCGGGCGACGCTTCGGGGGCGGGCGGCGCAACGGGGACGGGCTGCAGACGGCGCTCCGGGGCCGGCGGCGCGGCGGACGGCGCTCCGGAGGCCGGCGGCGCTCCGGGGGCGTGGGTGGGCGGCGCTCCGGGGGCGTGGGCGGGCGGCGCTACGGGACCGGCGGCGCTACGGGGGCGGAGGCGGCGCGGCGGACGGCGCTCCGGGGCGGTGACGGTTGGGGGCGGCGCTCCCGGGGCGGCGGTGAGCGCGCTCCTAGGCCGCGGGCGGCTGGCCGGCGTCGGTGGTGAGCGGCGGCCGGCGTCGGTGGTGAGCGGCGGCCGGCGTCGGGGGCGGTGGTGAGCGGCGGCGGCGTGAAACCGAGAGAGAGGAAGCGAGAAAATGAGCCGCGCGGGATGACCGCCGGCACATAAAGAATTAATTCCCGTCGGCTGGCGTCAGGGCCGACGGGAATTAGTTAACTCCCGTCGACTGGAGGCTGGGCCGACGGGAATTAAAATAAAGCCCGTCGGCTGGCGGCTGGCCGACGGGAGTTAAAATAAAGCCCGTGGGCTGGAATTGAGCCGACGGGAGTTATCTAATTCCCGTCGGCCCGAGCTCGGGCCGACGGGAATTAAAATGGTCGACGGGAATCTTCCTGATTCCTGTAGTGCAATGTACCTTCATCGACAAACGGAGACGCGGTAGTGCCTCGGTGAGGAGCTCAAAAAGGAAAAGGAGAGGATGGTCGAGGCCCTACTTGACGCATAGGCGAACGAGAAGTCCTGCATCGACCTAGTAGAGGGGTCAAGGAAGGATCGAGAGGCATACGTCCTAGTGCAGCTTGAACGAGAGTGGGTTGTGGCGCGTCTCCAAGCGGTGGAGAGAGGAGGATATACGGATGTGAATTTTAACATGCAAATCCAAAACCCGACGGGTACCCGATCCGATGAATGCGAGTACGGGTGAAGATTTTGAGTCTCTTCCATCCGTTTCTGGAAAATACCGTATTTATTTGGTACTTTACTATCGATAATGAATTCGGTAATTTTTTAGAAAAAGTATTAAATCTGAACTTGTCTTTGTAAATTCAAAATAAATCCATCCAAACTTAGGAAAAAATGAAACAAATTTTATTGTTTTCCTAAAATCAAGATCTATGTAATGTATGTAGTTTAGAGTTGTTCAAAACTTTTATGGATCTTTTTATAGTTTCTTTTCAATTATTACACTTGATACATAAATTCATAATTTGCACGAGGGCCTTAGAAGGACCAAGATGATATAAATTATGTTGACTTTCTAACTATATGTATGTGTGCATAGTGCTTGTCACTTGTATATGTGAGATGTTGATTTTTTGTTTTGTGAGATCTATCTATTACGGTCGTCTTCTAAGAGGATTTCAACTATTTTATTTACGAAGTTGGTTACAAAAATATCTGTCTCCCAAATTGGATTTACAGAGATGGTCAAAAGTAGTACATTTCCCAAAATCTATTAATGTGATCCGTCTATTCAAACTAGAATCTATTTTCTAATTGGTTCGTACATATTGTTGTATGAGATCGATCAAGTCATATGCATATATGTCTATTGTCTAGTGTCATGTTCTATGGTTTGATATGTTTATCGTTTCAAAATAATAGTTTTGGTATTTTTTCGATCGTTATCGATGCACTTTCGATTGTATATTTTTGATATCGACATTATCAAAATATCGATACTATTTTCGTTTTCGACAATATCATATCATTTTCGTTTCTGTCAAAATAATTTGAAAGCGAAAGTGGTGGAGCCTTTTTCGACCGTTTCCGGTCGTTTCCAACCCTACCGTAGACGGCCCATCGGGGGCCTTATAGGTGGACCATGAAGCACATCTATGTCGTGATGATCCGAGGGATATCCATCCCCCACAGGCACAATTAGGGTTAACCTAATTTACCCACAAGCAAACCAGCAGTCTCGCCCTCGCCAAGTTGTCGTCGCGAGCCTATCAGTTTGGTATGCAACGCTTCCTCCCTATACGTGTGGTGGATATGTCGGATGGCATCTGGTGCACTAGGACGAACCGCACGAGGACGTGAAGGACGTCGATGACTGAAGGTACTGCTCGACGCGTTCGTCTACATCGAGATGGCTTCCGCTACCCCGCGTGTCTAGTGATAATCCCGTGACCTATAACAACAGTAGATCTTGGTTTTATGGGGGCCGATTTTTTTTATTTTATGCTATTGTAGCTTCCCCATAATCCTTCACCAAACATGGCCTTATGGCAAAATCAAGAGAAGTGTATGTCTTTGACATTTTTTTACATGCAATTGTTCTATCAGTTCACAAGTGCATATGTGTGAGAAGCTCCTTAGCTGGGCAACAACCCCTCCCCCTCTGAGGTCATACGTGGTCACATCATTGCTGATGGTGATCGCATTGCAGAAGAGCGGCACGAACCGCAAGAGTAGATTAGCAGCTCGTTAGCAACAGTGGTTGCTCTGGAGTAGTTTGTTTGGGGAGGTTTGAGGTGTCCATAGCGGTCGGCACGTGTGGCCGATGACAAAAGTCGATTTGATGGGAGAAAAGAAACCGTCAAGTTACGACTTGCTGCTGAATGCGGACAACCAAATGACACATTGCAGCATCGAGCTACAACTACAACCAATGGCATACTGTAGGTACCATCGGTCTAATTTCATCAAAGACGTCGTCTATACCTTGCTTCATGACGATCCAATCCACGGATGGATGGATAGGAATATGTCGGGCTAGCTTAGCTTGGACGTGTTAGCTATATAGGATGCCGCGTGAGCCGTGAGGGATCGACGTGGTCGTGAGCTCCGCCGCAGCAGCGCAAGCGCATGTGCCTTTGGCTTGGCCTTGACACGCGCCCGAAGCCGGCCTGCATGCTCCGCCGCCTCGCGCTCGATCCCGGGGGAAGGGAGTGGCGCGGCCGGCCGCGGCAACGGTACCCTGCCTGCGCAGCGTCCGAGGCAGACCAGACCGGCCGCCGCCAGAGGCCAGGCAGGACCAGTCCACCACGCGCGTGGGAAATCTCATGGCCTTGTCGTGTGCATCGCTGCTATTACTCTCCCGAAAAAACTATCGCAGCTGGCACCAAAAGTTACAGCCGGGTTACAACCTAGCGGCCGCCTAGACGCCGGCGCGCACAGTCACATGCCATCCCACCCGCGCTCTCTCTCTGTCTCTCACCTCTTCTTCCCATGCATGCAGCAAAGCAGCAGCCAGCATGCATTGCCTCAGTGCCTCTGCCCTAGCTGCCGTGCCTGCGGACCGACGACGTCGTCTGTCACTGTGAGACGCTGATGAGTCATCTCTGATTCGTCTCCTCTCCTCGCACGCCCGGCCGGGCCGCGCGCGCGTGTGCTGTGGGCGACTGCCGACTGTAAATAAAGGCGGTAAAACTAGACCCGGGGCAATGTTTTTACCCAACAACAACAGCAGCAGCCTCACGCACCGCGCGCGGCGGCTCCACAGGTGAGCACGGCCGCGTCCTGCCCTCCTCCGCCACATGCTGCCCCGCACCACAGTGAGCTCGACTGCGCGCCGTCGCCGAGGCCCGAGGGCGAGGACCTCCGCGCGGCTCGATAGTCGGGGTCGAGCACGACAGCGCACCACGGGCGGAGGAGCTCGTGCATGCTCCCATGGATGCACCGTGCACACACACCCTGGCATGAAATCCAAACGAGCAGCTTCACTGTGCACCCTCGCTTGGTAAGGCTACACAGTACAGGACGTACATAACGATGGATCGAGCAGTCCCCCGCCCGGGTTTTCACCTTTTTGCCGTGTTACCACTTTACGGCCGCCTCTGGGTCGTACGTGCGGTAAAAAAAAAGCCTTCGATCAAAAGATCTTGCCTTGCCTTCTTGTGCCGTCACTCAACAGAGACAGGCAGTGCTAGCTGTGCATGCTGGCCCCCTCTTCGGCTTTTACTAGCTAGCGCCGGGCGCAAGTGCAACGGACACGTCCGAAAACAAGGACGACGCGTGCGTCGCAAATTAAAAAAAAAAAGGCTGTTGCAGCAGCAGCAGCAGTCGTGGCAGGAGCATGACTTCCAGTTCCGCCATTGTCACGGGCTGAACAACTCCAGACAACATCGTCCCGCCGGCGCGTCCCATTTCAAACGTGCAATCATCGGCCGCGCCGCACCGCAGCGCACCGGTCGTCGCCCAGAGCTAGCGAAAAAGAAAGGGGCCTGAAACCGAGCTGACCCCCCCCCCCCCCCCCCCCCCCCCCCCCCACACCACCACCACCACCACGAAGGCGGGTCGAGCGAGCGAGCATGCCAGCGCCCACGACCCGTGGCCGGCCGCCACTGCCAACATCGGACGGGCACGCGCAATCGGCGTGGTGGACTGACTGGTGCTTGTGGATCCGGCCGCCGGGCGCCGGGCCTCGGTCGCCTGGTGATGGCGATGGATCCCGCTGAAAGGGACGTGCGCCTGGCTTGCGAATTGCGATGGTCCCTGCGCTGCCGGCGCGAGGGGCACCGCGGGCGGGGGCCTTTTGACCGTCCGATCGATCAGTCGCCCACCAAACAGCAGGCGGTGGTTACCCAGGTTCAATCACGAAAAAAGGCACAGCTAGCTAGCGCATAGTACAGGTCGCTAATCCCATGATCGGGATCAAAAGGAACCGAGAAAACCCCTTCAATGTTATTCAAATTTATACTTATCTCTTTAATACTATCAGAATTTATAGTTTTCCTTGAATACCATCAAATTTAAATTTTAATTCATTGAATGTCATACACTTAGTTTTAACGTCGTTAGGTCCATTTAAAGCAAATCCTTCCAATACCATTACAATCTACATTGATTCCTTCAATGCCACTAGAAATTGATTCGATCTGTTTGGTTTTTAAAAATTTCATGCAACTACCTGATGATGAATGACTGTTCGTGAATCCGTGACAACATTGAGCCCTAGTATGCACAGCGGCGCTGCCCGTTTGTCATTGCCCAAGCTATGTTTAGTATAGTACCAAGTAAGCTGCCTTGCTTGCTCCTTTCCACGCATAAAGATCAAGTTTAATAATACACTCGTATAATAGTTAGGACATATAAATCTAGAACCCTTGGATCGGTTTTTCAGATATATCAGCGAGAAAATCCCTCCAGTGTCGTATTTTTAGCGAGAAAAATCCCTTCAAATCCAATTTTTTATTCTTGAATTTTAAAACCCAAACAGAGCGAACCAATTTCTAGTGGCATTAAAGAGATTGGTATAGATTTTGATGGCATTGAAGGGATTTGCTTTAAATGGAACTAACAGTGTTATCTTCAAACTAACGACGATGACATTAAAGGTATTAAAATTTAAATTTGATTGAAAGGAAGCTATAATTTCTGATGACCTTGAAGCGTATGGTATAAATTTGGATGGCATTGAATTTTTTTTTCTTAAAGTGAAGCTATACAGCTATACCTGCCAGGCTGGACTCTTTAAGGCTCTTTTGAATCTCATAACCTTATTATTTTCTATGTCTAGATTTTATTTTTTTGCCTTTTTATAATAACATATCAATCTTATCCTTAGCTAACTATAAAAATAATTACTCCATTTGTCACAAATAAAATTTGCTTTATCTTTTTAGTTGTTTCGAACACTAATTAATGTGTTTGTCTTTGTATATGTGTCTAGATTAATCATCATTCATTTGAACATAGACATAAAATTTAAGAGCTAAAATGACTAATATTTTAAGATGGAGTGAGTATGAATTATCTTTGTACTAATAACACAGATTAGATTTTGTATGGTTTTAATATAACATGTATACAATAATCGTTGTCTAACAAAACTAAAATTCACACACCTAGGGTTGGTTTGTTTGGAATTATAATATGTCTAGATTATATAATCCTGCTTATTCTCAACGAAGTGTTAGTTTAAAATAAATTGGATTGTATAATTTAGGCAGATTATAATCCCAAACGAATCGTCCCCTATATTTTAGCAAGTCCTTGTTTTGTACACTCATACTCCTCCTATCTATGTAAGGATGCAAATCAAAATGAACTTGACTTTGACGAAGTTTTTTTGAAAGCACCACGTGATACTGCCTTCAGAAGAGTTTAGATGCAGGACATGGGATTGAGGGCCTGTTTTCCTTCCTTCCTAAACCGTCACAACTTGCCTAATATAGTCGCTCAAATTGAAGAACTAATATTATACAGTATAGTTAGACATATTATGACGCATAAGATAGGAAACCAAACAGACTCTGAACCTCATCGAGCGGCTCCTCCCTTTGGAGCCTTCACCATTGAACAACTTGCCCATGTGCCCTTGACAAAGCTTATATTAAACATATTGATATTTATGACTCTAATTAAATTCTGTACAATAAAAATATTTTTTACAATTAGTTTAATGATACTTATTTTATATCATAAATATTAACATTTTATATAGCTTTGCTCAACATCAAAGTGTTTGGTCTCCAAAAAAGGCATTCGCCTTTTTATAGATGGTGGAAGCACTATTTAGTTGCTAAAATCTAAATACACCAACAAATTGTCTACTACTAACTAAAAAGTGGAAATAAACTACACAATTTAGTCAATAGATTATTAGTTGCCACATTTTTTAGTCTATTAGAACAACTTACTAAGTACTACCTCTATTTAAATAACAAATTTAGAGATATTATTGGTTAAACTGCTTAAAAGTTTCATCAAAATGTATATATATGAAAAATAAATGGCAATCAGCTATAATGATGCTTATCTGATACCAAATATATTTATAGTTTGTACATACAGTTAGTTAAACTTCAGATATGTTAATTTCGTACAAGTGCATGATCTTAAAGATGAAGGTAGTAAATATGATTCGGCCAATATAATACTAGGGAAAAAAACTAGTACTGAGTGGTTCACTTTCCTCGCCAACAGCTAATAAACTAATCTCTGGGGGCACACATCTTATTTTTGATAAGTCAACTTTTCATGTTTGAAAAACATACTACATAACAAATATTATTAAGTTAATGCCAAAGTATTATTTCTATATTAAATATTATATACATCTTCTTTGCCGAAATAAACGTCTCTATGGTATTCTTATATGTCAACTTTCTTAAGTTTAACTAGATTGATGTGAAATATTAGTAATATCTACATTCTAAATAAATTTTATTACAAACATATATTTAATATACTATAAATATCAATATTTTATATATATCTTGCTAAAGTTTAAAATTGTTCAGCACATCGTCAAGCGCATTTATTGCGGCGCAGTACAGTACTGATATTAGTACAATACTTTTTATATAAAAATCTAGTGAAATGGGAGAGTAGGTGCTGTATGCATTGAACGCCATGTGATGTGACAACTGACAATAAATGCCGGTAGGGCTTTTATATGGCCATCATTGATACTGGTATTCGGACTGGACGGCCGGGTGCAGACACTGAGAGCCTGGTGACCACGTTTTAATTGGAGCGTGTGACCATTGCGCTTGCGCAGCGCAGGGAAGGAAGACTGGAGACACGTCCAGGTGTATGATGCTGATGGACTTTTAACGCCATTCCGGTTCATTTGTGTGTCATAAACAAATGAAGCTAGCTAGCTACATTTAAAGCCAGTTCCGGGTGGCGCCAAGCCAAAGCGGGCATCATTATCCAGAGGACTAGAGGAGGGTGGCCCTGTCGTGAGCCTGACTGGCTGATGAGTGCCTGACCGGCTGACCTGACCCTGACTGAAAAAAGTTACTAGCACGAGAGGAGGAGGACTGGAGGAGGAGGGTGGACCAGAGCTAGCTAGCTCTGCTCTCTGAACTGCGCTATCTCTGCACTGCCGCTGGACCACTGGCTGCACTGCATGCGTAGGAGGACATGAGCTGACGGGGGCAATGGTATGGCACGCAGCAGGTGCAGACTGGGGCGCGGCCAGAGACGGCAGTGTGTGGGTGAATGCAGGCGTGGGGGGGGGGGGGGGGGGGGGGGGGGGGGGGCGCCAGCTCGTCGCGAGAGGCCGCGCCCGAGAAAACGAGACCGAATCTTTGACCGGCCTCGCTCCGCCGGAACGCCCCCATCCATGCTGCAGCCCCAGTCGACGACGACGACGACGGCCACTCCGCTCCAGGCCCCCCACCTCCGTCACTCTACGCGGTCACGTCCGTACTCCTACGACAGGGCGACAGCCCCGCGCGGCATGTCGATCACGGATCATCGCGTGCGAAAGCGAAAGAAAGGGAAGAGGGGCGCCATCACCCTAGCGGAAGCTTGTTAGCTGGAAGTGCTCCCCTAAAGCCTAGTGCTAGCACGAGCAAACCTATAGGTACTAGGGCTGCCAGACCATAGATAGCTAGTAGGGAGCAGCAGCAGCCGTAGCGGTATGTGCCGGCGTGCCGGTTGGCTTTGCAAGCCCATGCCAGCCTAGCCTAGCCGGCTAGCCTAGACATGTAGCCACTAGCCAGGCATGCATAACGGAAATGGGCAACTGCATGGGCAAACGGCTCGCCGGCCACGGCCAGGGCCAGACCCCTCCTGACCTCTGCTCGCCTGTCAGCTTCATGTGTCAAATCACGTCCTGCGTCGCTGACCGTGCATGCAATGCACGTACGTACAGTCGATTGGCGCGAGCAGTTCATGCATGCACGTACGTATGGCCGCCATGGAGATTCGTAGCCTGCCAGCAGGCAGCAGTAAATGGCACGCACGTAGGAGGACTCTTGCAATTAGAAAGAAGAGACCATCAGCAGGGTACAGTAAATATACGCTGCACCCTGCGCTTGCAGCTGCAAAGTTCAAAGCTCTTTCCCGCGTTTAGGCCACTGTACGTACGTAGCGTGCGGTGTATGCATGCTGCAGGGGTCCGAGAGGCCGAGCTTGCGACAGCGTTTTGTATCATTTCCAGTTCAGTACACACGATGATGGCGACGACGATCCGCAACAGGGCGTACGGCTACTAGCAACCTCATATTACACGTAACAGGATGATGGCAAAGATGACTTTACCGGTTCCCAGGTTTCCTTCTTTGTCGAGTGCCAAGGTCATAGCACTCGACAAAGCTACCCTTTGCCGAGTGTTACACTCGGCAAAGTGACCAGGATGATCCTTTTTATTTGTTTTTGCTATTCCATCCAAACAAACAAAATATATATATCATTCACATCACATTATATATCAATCGCATCACAGAATGAACACATTTATCATCAACACCATATATATATCACAAAGTCTCACTAATATAAGTCTCACAAATATAAGTCAGGATCATCACAAAACAGATATAAGTCTGGATCATCACTAACATCACCAAGTATCTCACAAGACCAAGTCTAACTAACATCACCAACACTCACAAATATAAGTCTGGATCATCACAAAACAGATCATCAACGAGGTGGACATCTGGACTGGTTCGGCGAAGGGCTGGACGAAGCGTGAGGGTTGTTCGACGCCACCGATTGACCCTGCACAGAGAAGAGATTGTATATGTGAGAACATATGAATATATATCATGCAGTGCTAAAATTTTGATACTCACAAGAGTAGTGAACTCAGCAGGGTCAGCTGCAGGGAACAACGGAGGTGGTGGAGCATGACCCTGTGCGGCGCCAAGGCTCTGCATGTACGCGAACATCTCTGCCATCCTCTTCTCGAGCTCCTCACATTGCCTCCTCTCATCATCTAGCTGAGTCTGTAATATTTCGCCCTAATGTTACGATAATGCAAAGAGAAGATATATAATAATCAATGAACGATGAATAGATAAGGAATAACCTGGAGTTGCTGGATACGATGTTGTGAGTTGTCCTGCCGAGGTCGTATGGCTGGGCTCGCGCTCGTGCTCCTTGCTCGCACCTGAGAGAGAGTGGGAGTGGAGGACGAGTCAATTGCCCCGTCGGCAATCCAGTACCGCCCATGCCTCTTGCCTCCTCCGACCTCATGAGGACATCTCCGTCGATGTCCTCGGTCCTCGGATCGTAATCTGGCCCATGGACCTCCTTGGCCATGGCGGTGTACTCACTGAGGCGGCTGTGGATGGCGGGGTTGGTGTACGCCTCGGGCCCGTCATCCGGGTTGTAGGTGACATCGGATGTCGCCTCCCCCTTGTGGGCCATAGCATATGCCGAGAACGTGGAGCAAGGCGCGCCACCATGTGCCGCCGACTGCGAGAAAACCAACGAGATGGTTAGAAATCATGTCTAATCGAAAGTTATATACCTAAATAAAAAAGAGCGTGTACCCATGCTTCCGCGTATTTGCCCAGGCTGCGGCTGCCTTGATGGTGGGAGCGACCTTGCATCATCAAACGCCGTTCCCGGCTAGCGTTATGCGCCTCGTCCCACTCAGCCGAGCACCACCTCTGCACCATCTGCTCTCAGCACTCAGGATGTGCGGCGCACCAATGAGGAATCATCTAAAAAACAAGTACACGGCATATCAAAAGATAAAATTAAGCATATTTAGTACCAATAATAAAGTTTTGTATTTACCTGCAAGTACTGGTCCGGAGTCAACGACATGGTTCGGGCGTCCTTCTTGGTCACCTTCTCCCCAAGGACGGAGCCGTGGTAAGTGACGATGGCCTGGATGCGCGCCTTGTAGTGCATGTCCACGACGAGCTTCTTATAGCTCGTCGTAGCCACCACATCCGCCCTGGCCTCGTATCCAGCCTCGCATCTGAAGAAATCCTACATACAAAGACGATGTATCCATACATTATTTCAAGAATATACAACAAATGCGACTTATTAAACAATATAGTGCGAGAAAGACTTACCCACAGCTCTTGCTTCACCCGCTCCGCCTTGTTGTTGAATTGTCTGTCGTCCCGATCTACTGCATCGAGAGCGACAGCGTAGTGGTCGAAGGTGTATGCTGGCCTCGTCACTCCGGCATACTCGACAAGTCCAGGGAAGTGTTCCCTGCATAGAAGGCCGAGGATGCCATTGGGGTTGCGGCCGTGACCCCCTGCAGTCTCCAAAATCATCCAAGACCTGTCCAAGTGATTAAGATAAAGTATTAGTTTCTATTATTAATTTGAACATATAATATGAAAAAGCAACAACAACATCTAAAGTTACCTACCTCTCTCCATCAGGTCGTATCAGCGGACGTCTGTCATGAAGTATGAGTCGCGGAGGGAGACTCGCGGGACCTCGCAGGTAGATACTCCTCGAACCTGAGACGTCCTGCTGAGCGGCGGCGGCGTCGTCGTCCTGCTGCGCCGCATCGTCGTCGTCCTGATGCGCCGCATCGACAGCGGCTTGTTGCTCCACCTGCTGCTGTACGGCGTCGTCCTGCTGCGCCTCCTCCTCCGTCCTACGGGTGCTCCTCCTCCCCCTCCCCCTCCTCGTCCTCGTCCCACCGCCCACCATCTTTGTTCAACAATCTGCAATTAAGAGTAAGCAATTAAACACAGATAAAAAAATATGTATTTAGAAACATATGCAAAATAAATGAAATATAGCATTACATCGATTAAAATCAATCTTCATATGTGTCCGGGTTAGCCGGATCATAAGTGTCATCATCACTATCAACCATTTCATAGTCAACACCATCTGAAGGCGCAATTTTGTCATTGGCATTGCCTTCAAGCATTTCTAAGTCATTCTCATTTTGCACCTCATCCTCCTCATCAACAACCATTTCATCATCCGACGTTTCAATATCTACTTCCATTCCGATTGCTTCGGTTAAGTCTATCTCAAATCGCCCTTCGAGTCCATCTTCTTGGAAGAACTCTCCGTCATATGTGTACGGGTCTAAGTTATAATCTTCATCGTTTGGAACAGGTAATTTAGCGTGCGGTGATACCTTATACACAACATCCCAACCCTTAAGATGTTGTTTCGTTTGGCACGCATATGGAAGATAATACACTTGTGTGGCCTGTTGGGCCACAATATAGACATCGTCTCCTGGTAAGATGGAATCCTGTCGAATTTCGATTAGCCCAAGATTAGAATGTGTCCGTCTCGTAACTTCAGGGTCAAACCAATGACATTTGAATATCACTGGAGTAAGAGGTTTGGAACCATAAAAATTGAGTTCATATATTTCTTCAATTCTTCCATAATACTCGACATCGTCAAGCCCGGGCGTAAAGACTCCAGAACACGTGGTTTTTCGATTGGGCCGACTTTGGTCGTAGCTTGTTATGCGAAAACGGTATCCATTGACGTCATACCCAGAAAATTTCCTGACCCTATAGGCAAAGCCATTGGCTACTTGTCTCAACTCGGCACTCATAGACGACTCTCTTTGGTCCTGCAAGTTCAAACACACTAGATTGTTATATTATTCGCACGTAAGAGCAACTTCAAATGACAAACTAAGCACGTACCTTACGTTTAAACCAGGAAATGAAATCGGGCAATCCATTTCCCGCACCCTTTCCAAGAAGGGTATCATATTCCTGTGGAGTTGGGTCCCTTGATCGACGCTAGAATTCATGAAAAAATTGCTCCATGTATGGCGTCACCTCTTGAAGGTTGGTCAATACATATAGCATGATATGGCGCCACTCTTCATGTCTCAGGGTCTTGGTGGTCGAACCACTCATGCTTCCGAGTTGCCCTCGAAAAATGCTGAGGTTCGATTCATTGTCGCCATCATTGTAACGAGGGGGTGGATTATGCACGCTCGACAGTTTGTCACCATAGTAAGTTGTTGTGAAGTTTGACACCTCCTTCAGTATGTATGCCTCTGCAATGGAAGCCTCGATTTTGCATTTATTTCTACATTTCTTTCGGATAGTCTTTAGACATCTCTCGATTGGATAGCACCAACGTCCCTGCACGGGCCCCCCATTCGTGCCTCATACGGGAGATGAAGAATCAAATGCTGCATCGGATTGAAGAAGCCGGGTGAAAAGATCTTCTCCAGCTTACATAGTAACACAGGTGCCATCCTTTCCAAGTCTGCAATCATGGTCCGAGCTAACTCTTTTGCACAAAGCTGGCGGAAGAAATAGCTCAACTCTGCAAGCGCTAGCCAGACATGCTCAGGGACATAGCCTCGAACCATCACCGGAAGAATTCGTTCAATCCATATGTGGAAGTCATGACTCTTCATCCCTAAGACTCGCAGAGTAGATAAGTTCACCCCCCTACTAAGGTTAGCTGCATACCCATCAGGGAACATTAACATCTTGATCCACTGTAGTACTTCCTTCCTCTGGGCCCTGCTCAGGACGAAATCGGCCTTAGGCCTTCTCCATGTCTTACCACCACTAGGCGGCTTCATCTCTTGGTTTGGTCTATCACATAACTCTGCCAGATCCACTCTTGCCTTTACGTTATCCTTTGACTTATCAGGAATCTCCATAATTGTTGCCCAAAGTGCCTCGACGACATTCTTTTCAGTGTGCATCACGTCAATGTTGTGTGGAAGGAGCAGGTCATCATAATAGGGGAGCCGAGTCAAGCCCGACTTATGTGTCCACATATGTTGCTCACCATATCCCACAAAACCACCTTCTGGGTTGGCCACGAGACCATCTATCTGTTCGCGAACTTCGGCACCAATCATCATTGCAGGTGGGCGGTCTGTCACCACGACACCTTTCGTAAAGTTCTTGATGTCTAGTCGGAATGCATGGTCAGGAGGGAGAAATTGTCGATGTTTATCGAATGACGAATATTTACCACCCTTCTTCAACCAAATAAACCTAAGAGCTTCCTTGCAAACTAGGCATGAGAACTTACAGTGAACACACCAGACGCAAAGTAGCCCATACGCTGGAAAGTCATGCATGGAGTACTGGTACCAAACATGCATTTTGAAGTTTGTCTTCGTAGCTCGGTCGTACGTCCATACCCCTTCCTCCCAAGCACGAACCAATTCATCAATCAAAGGCTCCATGTACACGCCCATTTTATTCCCCGGGTGTCCAGGAATTATCAACGACACGAATATGTTCTGTCTTTGAAAGCATACGTCGCGGGGGAAATTGATGGGGTTAACGAACACGGGCCAACATGTGTATGGGGCAGTAGTCATTCCATAGGGATTGAACCCATCTGTGGCCAGCGCAACACGAACATTACGAGCCTCTTTGGCTTTCTCATGGTGAATGGCATCAAAGTGGGTCCATGCTTCACCATCGGATGTGTGAACCATCTTGTCAGGATTGTATTGTTTGCCTTTTTTGTGCCATGTCATCTGTTTCGCGGATTCCTCTGTCATGTATAGACGCTGGATCCTCGGTATGAACGGAAGGTGGCGTAGGATTGTCACGGGGATGTCGAGCTGCCTCATCTGTCCATCACCAGAGTCTACCTCCATGAACCTAGACGATTTACACTTCGGACAGTACTTTGCCTCAGTGTGTTCTTTCCTAAATAGGACGCAGCCCTTCGGACAAGCATGTATCTGCTCATACGTCATCTTGAGTGCACGAAGGAGTTTCTGTGCCTCGTACATGCTCTTTGGCAGAACGTGATCCTCCAGAAGCAGGCTGCCAATAACTGTCAACAAACCATCGAAGGCGTCTCGACTCATGCTATACTGCGACTTGAACGCCATTATACGCCCAATGGCATCCAGTTGAGAAACCTTTGTCTTGCCGTGAAGGGGTTTCTGTGCCGTGTCAAACATATCGTAGAATGCCTTTGCGGTCGCCTCTGGCTCGTCCTCTGTACGTCTTTCGGCGAACTGTGCCTCGTGATAGTCGTTCAACATGTCCGCTACCCCGGCATCAGCATCGTAATCCTCGACGCATTGTCTCACCACCTCCTCTCTCGTGCAATGCGCTTCACCATGGAAGATCCACCGAGTATAGTCCGGCGTAAATCCATTCTTCCAAATATGTTCTACCATGACCTTCTTTGGTTTTCTTTTCCGGTTGTCACATTTGCTGCATGGACAAGGGACTAGGCTAGCTCCTTTAGCAGCTTCGCCATATGCCCGTTCCACGAAAGCATCGGTCTTCCTAATCCATTCAGGGGTGACATCATTACGTCGAAGGCGTCCCGTGTACATCCACTCACGGTCCTCCATCCTCTAACATATATAACCGAGTATAGTTTAATATAGACATGTAATGCATGTACACTACGTTCGTACCTTCTAATAGGTGAGGATAGGTCCTAATCCCACCCGCGGTTGCGTAGATGGAGTTAGTTTCCATGATCTACTCCGATCCGAGATAGAATTTCGGCAGCACCTCCCCGCTGTTCTCCGGATACACGTCCTGACAGGGAGAGTGTACTGTCCGGAGAACAACAGGGAGGTGACGCCGAAACTCTGTCTCGGACCGGAGTAGAGCATGGAAACTAACACCATCTAGGCAACCGTGGGCTGTCCAAAAAACGTGGACAATTCGAAACTGATACATTTGTAGATATGCAAAGATCTGCATATCTACACCGTATCTCTTTCGAACGGGAGACGCCTAACTGGGTTACGTGATCTACGACCATGATGCGGAAATTAAGGTTATACTTAGGGTGACGGTGGAATCAGGCTAGCGGGGCTGTGGCGGGTTGGTGCAGTGGCGACGCGACGCGGTGCAGGCAGACCCGCAGTGGCTAGGAAGACAAGTATCTTCTCTGTAAAAAATAAACAAGCATGTCAAAAAAATCGGCAGCACTTCCCCTGTACGGGGAGGTTTCCAAAACCTGCAAATAGATCTAACAACACGATGGCTGACACGCACATATACAAACGACACGATGAATGCAAGTCACATCTAAGTGGCATCCATATCCACCATCACACATATTTCAACGGCATCCATATCCACCATCACATTATGCCAAATTAACACAAATTGTATAAACTCTCTAAACACACATACTAAACTAATTAAACTCACTAAAGTCACTATATTCACTAAAAACATATAGTATAAACTCACTAAACACACATACAAAACTAATTAAACTCACGAAAATCACTAAATCCACTAAACACATATACTATAAACTCAATAAATACATACTAAACTTATTAAATTTATTATACTCACTAAATTCGTCGGAGAGGGACCGGGGTAGAAGACGGGACGGTGTTGGGTCGGCGATGGCGCTGGCGCGACGACGGTGGGCGCGGCCGGCGGTGCTCGCCGCGGGTGCGGGAGGCCGGCGGTGCGACGACGGTGGCGGGGCGCGGCGGTGGGGGCGCCGTAACGGCGCGTGGGGAGGCCGGGCGGCTTGACGGGCGGCACCGACGGCGAGCCGGGAGCGTGGGGCGGGCGGCGGTCGCGGGCGGCGGTGGGAGCGGCGGCGTGCCGGGCGGGTGGAAGAGAAGGAAGTGAAAGGAGAGAAAGAGAGAAGAGAGCCCGTCGGGCGGTTAAGTTACCTTCTTTGCCGAGTGCCCGCGATCCGGCACTCGGCAAAGATTTTTTTAAAATTTAAAAATAAACTTTGCCGAGTGCCAGATCTCGGGCACTCGGCAAAGACGCCTTTGCCGAGTGCTAGCTGTAGAGCACTCGGCAAAGATGTGTTCTACAGACTTTGCCGAGTGCCAACGGACAGACACTCGGCAAAGCCGTCTTTGCCGAGTGCTAACTGGACAGCACTCGGCAAAGTATATTTTATTTTTTTTATTTTTGGCAACCAAACTTTTTGTGGTATGTTCCTACACTATGTAGACCTACAAGTACCATTTTGGTACAATTATAAAAGTGTTTTTTATAACTATTAGATTTAGTTCGTTTATTTGAATTTCTTCGGAAAATTCATATTTGAACTGCAGGTCACTCGAAACTTGGGAAATCGTGCATGCAAAAATGATACCCGTCCTATTTAGCACAAGTTACGACCGATTCCAGGAGCGGACCGGAAACTTCGAGCAACATGCTCACTAAACATGGTCATGAACTTGCCATCCACATGTTTAAAAATTGTATAAAACACAAACAAAGTCAAAATCATGAAACTTGTCCACGTGTCATGATATCATATGTACAGGTTGTGATAAAAAATTGAAAATGTTTGGACAAAGTTGTAAGACACTATGTGTAGAAACCTAAGAGAACTACACATGAAATCATAAAGTTTCAATGTGGATCTCTTAGGTTTGTACAGATAGCGCGTCATAGTTTTCTCGAAATTTTTTCATTTTTTTATCACAACCTGTACATATGATATTATGACACGTGGACAAGTTTCATGATTTTCTGACTTTGTTTGTGTTTTATACAATTTTTAAACATGTGGATGGCAAGTTCACGGCCATGTTTAGTGAGCATGTTGCTCGAAGTTTCCGGTCCGTTCCTGTAATCGGTCGTAACTTATGCTAAGTAACATGAATATCATTTTTGCATGCACGGTTTTCCAAGTTTCGAGTGACCTGCAGTTCAAATCTGGATTTTCCGAAGAAATTCAAATAAACGAACTAAATCTACTAACGATTGAAAACTCTATTATAATTGTCCACAAATGATAAATATAGGTCTACATAGTGTAGGAACGTACCACAAAAAGTTCGGGAGACAAAATAAAAAAAATAAAAATATACTTTGCCGAGTGTCTAGAGAAGACACTCGACAAAGCGTCCTTTGCCGAGTGCCCAATATGTGGCACTCGGCAAAGACTGACGGCCGTCAGCTGTAGACGGCCGCTAACGGCCCTTTGCCGAGAGCCGTCTTTGCCGAGTGTTTGACTCTCGGCAAAACAGTCTTTGCCGAGTGCTGGGCTGTGCCGAGTGTCCCGCACTCGGTAAATAAGACCTTTACCGAGCGTAGGTCTTTGCAGAGTGCGGCGCTTGGCAAAGTCGGCTTTGCCGAGTGCCCGATAAAAAGCACTCGGCAAAACCGCCGACACTCGGCAAAGCGCCGAATTACGGTAGTGCTTGCGACAACGTTTGTATCATTTCCAGTTCAGTACACACGATGATGACAACGACGATCAGCAACCGGGCGTACGCCTACTAGCAACCTCATATTACACGTAACAGGGAGTACAATGCAGGAAGGTAGGCCGTTATCGTCGCCGGCCACGGCTGGTTTCCATCAACGCTAGCTCGGGCGATCGAACTGGTCTTTATATCCCTGGTGATCGAGTGAGTGTGTGTGAAGACGTTTGATGGCTCGAGGAACACGGAGTATGATTTCATGGTACTCGATACGTAAAAAAGGCTGTTGTTCTTATTTTCAGAGAAATCAAATAACCCCTTTGTTAGACGGTCTCAAGTACAATATGCAAAAATAGAGGACGCGGGATTATAGATTACATTGTTTAACCACTATCGGAATCGCGTTCTTTGTCGAGTGTCTAAAACACTTGACAAAAAATACTCGACAAACATTTTATCGGCAAAGGTTATTTACCGAGTACTTTTTTCGGACACTCGACAAAGACTTTGTCGAGTGTCGAAAAGCACTCGACAAATTAAGAATCAAAAAAACTCCAAAACAACAAAATATTTTTAAAATTATAGGAACAACTCTCCAGCCACTATCTATTACCATACCCACGTCCTAATTCCGGTATAGTGAACACTGTTTGTAGAGAATTTTTTTTGAAATAGGGGATGGAATAGCGAATCTGATTGAGATAGCCTAAGGCAATCTAATTTTCTTGGAAACTTAGATTTGACCAAACTTATAGAAAAAACACAAATATTTAGAACATCAAATAGGTACTACTATTAAAATATAATTAATAAAGAGTTTAATGATAATTATTTGGTACCAAAATCAGTGGTGGTTGCAGGAATGGATCAAAGGAGGGGCTAGTAATTAAGATAGGACTATTTTTTAGCTTAAACTAAAATATATAATTAATGTTTAATATGACAAAATAACAAGATATAATCCAAATCTTCAAAAAACATTTAGACTAAATAAGTAGGTATGAAATCTGTAAATACAATACTCAATATGTACCGTTCATGAGTTACGGTTGTGAGACAAATTTATCTTCTGAGTTCTTATGTCTCGAAAATACTTCAAAATCTTTTTTGTCGTCAATGTCTGCAGACATATATTCCACTCAATATAGCATAGTGTGCTATTATTCATTCACTTGTCGTACATTTTTTTTTCTTTCGATCTTCATAATCTTTATAGTAGTGAAAGCCAAGAACTGTGGGTAGCGACAGCTCGTAGCCGACCAACTGTGGCGCTGGTGGCCTGGCGAACCCATCATCAGCACTAACCCGAACGCGTACCCATCATCAGCACTAACCCGAGCAGTGCAGCACTGAAAAATATTGGACTTATTTCCTGTATGTCATTAAACATTATTTTCATCCTTGTATATCATGAAGTGGTATATAGTGATTTTTTTTTTTTATGTATATGACATTTGAGTCCAGTGACACACAAGGGATGGAAATAATTCCCCATGACACACAAGGAATTGCCCATGTAGTAATCAGTAGGTCCTGGCACGGAAAACATTTCGTGATTCTTATCGATCTCTACGTGGCGTGCAGATTCCCCGAAAATCTGCATGGAGTTTGATGAAAACCTCGTCGAAGTCATCAGGAACTTACTCTCACTGCTGAAGCCTCAGAATCTACGGCAATTGGTCTGGAGCTCACGTCTTCCACCGTTCCACGCGATTAACGCGGTCCGTATACATGTATATGTGGGCCTTCTCGTTTTACTATTTTCCCCCGTATTTTTATTGATTTGTTAATATACACCTACTAGGCAGCTAGGCGCAGCAAAATAACGCTACTAGTCGAGTTAGCAACGCGCGCGCCGAGCTCTTGAACTGATCGGGCGCCCTGCCTTGTCCGAACGGCGTGGTGTGTCGTCGCCCGCGCTACCGTGGCAATTTCCCGCTCGGTTCAGTGTGGCGCACGCACAGACCAATTCCCAGTTTGACAATTTTCCCGTACCGCGTGGTACCTGGTGCTAGTTGACTCTTAGCAAAAGTGCAAAACTCGCGCGAAACTTCACCGCAGTTTAGCATGAACAATCTGCCGCGCACGCGCAGCATTGCATAGCCTACACGGGACGGCCGGGCTCGAGAGAACGTGTGTAAAGTGTATTTATACTCACAATGCAAAGCACACTCTCGCAGCTTTACTGCAGATCGACCAACAGGCAACAGCCTCTATTGCAGAAGCAGCAGCAGCAGCCATCCACAATTAGTTTAATTGCTCCTTTCCGATTCCCCAGCGTGTAGCGCTGCAAAGACGTCAAGATGAGCATGGCAGTTGGTCAGAAGCTAGGGCCGTGCTCGTGCGTGAAGCTGTTGGTCGTCCTGGCCCTCGTGATGTCGGCGTCGGACGGCGCCGGTGCCTCGAGGCCTCTCACGACAGCGGCGCCGGCAGGCGAGCAGCAGCAGAGCACCGGCGGCGGCGGCGGCGGCGGCCTGGCGTCCGTGAAGTTAGCCGTGGTCGTTAGGCAGTTGTGGGCGGGGCCTTCTGGCTGCACCTTCGATCCTAACACCACTGGACCGCGCTGCCCGTGATAAGCCCGGCCGATCCGTATCCCATCGTAATACCGGTTTAATTTAAGACCAAATTAAACTACCATAGAAATACAAACGGTAATAACTGCGTACTAGTAGTGTGAGTGTCTGCAGCGTCTATATACACGACACATGATTAAATTCATATGTTACGCTTTCAAATTCTTTTGTTCTTTAAATCCAGCAAATTCATGTGTAAATATATAGCCACTCTCTCTGTATAAATAAGTTTCACAGGTCGGTTTGGATGTCTAAATCTTCCATTTGTATTTTTTTTTTCTCGAACACGCAGAAGATCTGTGTATCTTTCCATTAATAGATAGAAGAAGGTACAACACTGTCGACGTTTCGACCCCGGAGGGTCCCTGAACCGACGAGTAAATTGTCGCTGCGTGTCCCAGCCCAGATAGGTCGGCGCGAGACGGGACACAAAGGGGGAGAACAGTAAGGGAAAACCGCGGCCTTCGTGTTGTCCTGCGCCCAGGGCGGATGGATGCGCTTGCAGTAGAGAGTTACAAGCGTTCGCGTGGGAGAGAGAGAGAGAGAGCGAGAGCCTTATGCGTCGGCCCGTTCTCCCGCGCGGCCAACCTTTTCGTACGAGAGCCCTGGACATTCCTTTTATAGGCGTAAGGAGAGAGTCCAGGTGTACAATGGGAGGTGTAGCAGTGTGCTAATGTGTCTAGCAGAGAGGAGCTAGAGCCCTAAGTACATGCCGTCGTGGCAGTCGGAGAGGGTTTGGCACCCTGTTCATGTGATGTCGTGGCCATCGGAGGAGCGCTTGGGTCCTGTGGAAGGACAGCTGTCGGGGCTGTCGGATCCTTGCTGACGTCTCCTTGCTTCCGTAAGGGGCTGAGAGCCGCCATCGTCATGGAGCACGCGGGGCGCCATCATTACTTGTTTACCGGGGCGAGCCAGATGGGACGCCGGTCTTGTTCCCCGTAGCCTGAGCTAGCTAGGGGTAGGGTAATGATGGCCTTCCTTGTGACGTGGCGGGTCCGAGCTCGAGGTCGGGCGAGGCGGAGGCTCCTCCGAGGTCGAGGCTGGGTCCGAGCCCTGGGGTCGGGCGAGGCGGAGTTCGCCTTCCGATGTCGAGGCTGAGTCCGAGCCCTGGGGTCGGGCGAGGTGGAGACCGTCTTCCGAGGCCGAGGCTGAGTCCGAGCCCTGGGGTTGGGCGAGGCGGAGTCCGTCTTCCGGGGTCGAGGCTGAGTCCGAGCCCTAGGGTCGGCGAGGCGGAGCTTCCCATGGCGCCCGAGGCTGGACTTAGCCGCTGTCGACCTCACTCTGGCGAGTGGCACGACAGTCGGAGCAGGGCAGGCGGCGCTGTATTCCTGTCAGGTCGGTCAGTGGAGCGGCGAAGTGACTGCGGTCACTTCGGCCCTGTCGACTGAAGAGCGCGCGTCAGGATAAGATGTCAGGCGATCCTTGCATTAAATGCTCCTGCGATATGGTCAATTGGTGTGGCGATTTGGCCAAGGTTGCTTCTCCGCGAAGCCTACCCAGTTGTGCCTCGGGCGAGTCGACGGTGCGTCCGTTGCTTGAGGGGATCCTCGGTGAGGCGTGAATCTTCCGGGGTCGGCTGTCTTTGCCCGAAGTCGGGCTCGGGCGAGGCGGGATCGTGTCCCTTGAGCGGAGCCTTGGCCTGAATCGCGCCCATCAGGCCTTCGCAACTTTGTGCTGATGGGGTTTACCAGCTGAGATTAGGAGTCTTGGGGGTACCCCTAATTATGGTCCCCGACAGTAGCCCCCGAGCCTCAAAGGGAGTGTTGGCACTCGCTTGGAGGCTTTTGTCGCACTTTTTGCATGGGGACCGACCTTTCTTGGTTGCATTTCGTTCCGGTGGGTGCGCGCGAGCGCACCCGCCGGGTGTAGCCCCCGAGGCCTCGGAGGAGTGTTTTGACTCCTTCGAGGTCTTAGTGCCTTTCATGATGGCTCGACCGGTTTGGTTGTTCCCTCATGCGAACTGGTCGTTGCCCGGGTGCTTAGTCAGGTCCCAAGTTCTCGGGCTGGCATGTTGATGCTGTCAATGGTTTGGCCGGAGCCGGGTTTGCGAGAGCAGCCCCCGAGCCCCCGCACAGAGCAAGAGGACGGTCAAGGACAGACTCGGCTTTTTTTATACGCCCCTGCGTCGCCTTTCCGCAAGGAGGAGGGGGGGAAAGCGCCATGTTGCCCTCGGAGGGCGCCGAACATGGTGTCTCCAGTGAGTTGCTAACGGGTAATCCGAGTGGACGCCCGTGCCCCATTCGTTAGGGGTCGGCTAGTGGCCCGGAGGCGTGCTCCAAAAGTACATGCGGGTGATTTGCCAGACCCGGTCCCCTTTTGATGGGGTCCGAGGGATCGATGCCTCCCTCTGGTGGGATTCCGTTACAAAATCGTTCCCGTCGGTCTCGGAAATGTCCTAGGGTACCGCGGGAGCGTAGCCCGAGCCTTGGTTATGTATCGAACGTACCCAGGGTCATCCCTCGCTCTGCGTGCTCTGAGGCGGCTGTCGCACCCTTCGGGGGCCAGCCTACGAACCCCTGATCAGTAGTGGGCGCGGAGCCCGAGTGGCCTGAGGCGGCCGTTGAACCCTTCCGAGGGGCCAGCCTTCGAACCTCTGACCAGTAGTGGGCGCGGAGCCCGAGTGCTCTGAGGCGGCTGTTGAACCCTTTCGAGGGGCCAGCCTTCGAACCTCTGATCAGTAGGGGGGCTCGGGGCCCGCTTCCTTCGCGGAGAAGGATCCCTTTCGGAGTATCCCCTTTCCCGATCCCTGTAGCAAGAGAGAGAAAGAGGAAGTGGAAAAGGATACGAAATCGAATGACGTGGCACACCTTTTTTGACGCGGTCATCATGGCGGAGGTGAAGCGTCGCCTGCTTTGCCTGCCAAAGGTGCCGCCTGTCCCGCCGCAGAGTTAATGCGATGGGACGAGTGGTTCGCGGGGCAGCCGTTGTGCGTGCGCGAGCCGTTCGAGGAACGGAACACGGGCGCGTCGTCTTCACGCCGTGGGAGAGGGTTCTCTCGCTGTCCCAGGAGGGGGCATGAGCTTGCTGACGACTTGACTGCTGCTTCCGCCCGCCTGCCACCGCCATTACTGTCGGCCCATTTCTGGCCGTATCGACCGTCGCGCCTTCTCCCGCGGCTGTCTGACTCGTGACTGATGTGCTCGGTTGGCACTGTCGGGTCATGCGCAGGGTCGCCTCGAGTCGCGGCACCGGTTCCGCAGTCGAGGAGGCGCGGTACTGGCGCGAGTGGCGGTGCAGTTTCTTGCACGTAGTAACCGGCGCGCCGGTTACATGACGTGTGGGCCTGGGCCTCCATGTTGGACGCGTCAAAGTCGAAAGGGTGCGCCCCCTTGGTGCGGTTGCATGCCGCCTACATGGCGGTCCGCCCTTTTACCCGCTGGTCCGGGTGATAGTGGAGGAATGCTTGTAACCGCTGGGCTGTTGTGCGCTCCGCGCGCGACAGTTTGGCTTCTTCTGTCCTGGGCCATCTTGCATGACGCGTGGGACCCAGCCCCCGTGTCATAGGGGGAGGACCTTGGAGCGTGTTGGAGAAGACTCAGTCCGCGCCGGCTGAGGACGCAAGTGGGGAGAGTCGCCTTTAAAAGGGGGGTGACTCCCTTAGATGGCAACCATGTCTTCGTACTCCCTTCATGTGTCGCGTCCTTCCACCTTCCGAGCCCCCGGATGGGGAGCGCCCGCGGTTCTTCCGTCTTGTCGTCGTTGGAGGAACGCAACTTCGCGGAAGTTGGTACCTTTCAGCCATCGCTCAGCTTCAAGGATTTTCATCAGGCAGCCCGGCTGCATCCCCTCGCCGGTGGTCACCCAAGACAGTGACCACCAGTTCGATGGTGGGGAGAAGCGAGTCGGGCTGCGGCCTCTGCCCCTCCCTCAGCTTCAAGGATGTTCATCATCAGTGCTGGGGAGGGGAGTGCGCCGAGTTGGGGCCCGTCTCCGCGCGGGCAGCGACCCGCTCCTTCCCTCAGTGATTGGGGGAAGGGCGTTCGCCGTCCATGGCGCTGGCAGATGCCGCGTGTCTGGCTCTCCGGCCTGAGCGGCTTCGGCGCTGTTTCCGGTGCCACCTCCCACCGAGGCAGCCGGAAGAGGTTTCTCCGCCGACGAGATAGTCGGAGCCGCCCGCGGACTGACCTCCAACTCTACGGCCTTCTGCTTGTCCTCGCCCCTCGGGTGGGGACGCGGGCGAGGGCCTTGTCACAGCAGCGTCTGCCCTGAGGTCATCGCTGCTGCTGTTCGGCCACCCAGAGCGGAGGTCGTTGTCGCTGCTGCCGGAGCGGGCGTCGGCGAACCGCCTGGGGTTTCGTCGCCCCGCAGGCCCTCCAATGTGGGGGGTTGTTCGTACCTGCGGGGGCGGAACCGGAGTTCCGTTTGTAATGGCACCTTGAGTGCCGGTGTTTGTTCATTGTGGCTGTTGGGGCCTGAACATGTAGGTATTTTTTGGGTGTAATACCTTGTTTTTCCTCATTTTCTAGCACTGGAACTCGCCTATCGGCTAGCCGAACCGCTTGACCAAATGTGAGTTGCTCTGTGCGGAAGGTGACGAGTGTGGTATCCGTATCCCGGAGGCGTAGGAATCCCTCGGCTCAGTCGGCCTTGCCGCCCGAGGCTTCACTTGCTTAGTCTAAGAAACCCTCGGCCGCTCTGCGGTGAGCCAGGGCCGAGGGCAGCGATGTCAGCGTGGACAGAGGCGGAGTTGGCTCGAAAAAGGAAGCTTCGTCGGTCGGGGCTTGGCCGGGTCGTCCACTGGCGGGACCAACGCCAGAGTCGAGTTGTCGAGGCCACGAGCCAGGCTGGTGTCCTCGGGGGATAGCTGGCTGAGGCTTCGGGGCGGCCAACCGAGCCGTCTGCTCGGGCCGGGTTCCTGGAGGAGACCCTTACGGCGATGGCCCGGGCGTGGTGCTGACGTCGTCCTTCGGAGCGGAGATCCTCCGACCGTGTTGTCGTCCGAGGCTCGGTCGGACTTCGCCGAAGGTGGAGTTGACGCCGAGGGTGCTTCTCCCCCTCCATCGATGTCTGAGCCTGCAGGATCGGTTCGCCTGTAGTATGCATATGTTTTTTTGCGGCCGTCGAGGCCCAAACATATTGTCGTCGCGTTGTAAAGCTGCGTTTCTTTTCCTCTTGTTTCGAGTATCAGGGCTTGCTCGTTGGTAGCAGAATCGTTTATCCGAGCTAGAGTTACCTCTCACAGAAGGTGATGAGTGAGGTATCCGTATCCCGGAGGCGTAGGAATCCCTCGGCTCGGTCGGCCTTGCCGCTTACGTGTACTCTTGCTCGTCTGCGGGATTCTATTATTGACGTAGCCGAGAAAACCCGAAAAACCGTTTCGGCAGAAAGTCTTTTGAGCGTTAAGGCTTGTTCGGTCAGCAGGATCGCTCATCCGAACGCGACTTACTTCTCGCAGAAGGTGATGAGTGAGGTATCCGTATCCCGGAGGCGTAGGAGTCCCTTGGCTCGGTCGGCCTTGCCTGCTTACGTGTACTCCGTCGTTTTCATGATCCCACTACCGAAGTAGTCGAAAAGCATGAAAGATATTCTTGCAGAAAGACTTTTTCCGAGGAAAATTTTGACGTGGAGGGGGTTCCCCCCTTCTAGCCCCCGAGGGAGGGTCGGGCTTTGCCGAGGCAAGGCTGACCCTTCCTTGATGGTTAGACTTCATATGTAAACGAGGTATATGAACGGCTTGAAAACATCTTAAGGGTAGAAGCGACGTAGCTGTCAGATGTTCCAAGCATTGCTGTAGACCTCGCCTTGACTGTTGGCCAGCTTGTACGTCCCGGGCTTTAAAACCTTGGCGATGACGAACGGCCCTTCCCAGGAAGGAGTGAGCTTGTGCTGCCCTCGGGCGTCTTGTCGTAGTCGAAGCACCAAGTCGCCCACCTGGAGGTCTCGGGACCGAACCCCTCGGGCGTGGTAGCGTCGCAGGGACTGCTGGTACCGCGCCGAGTGTAGTAAGGCCACGTCCCGAGCCTCTTCCAGCTGGTCCAGTGAGTCTTCTCGGTTGGTCTGGTTGCGTCGGTCGTCGTAGGCCCTCGTCCTTGGGGAACCGTATTCTAAGTCTATGGGCAAGATGGCCTCGGCTCCATAGACTAGAAAGAACGGCGTGAAACCCGTGGCTCGACTTGGCGTCGTCCTCAGGCTCCAGACCACCAAGGGGAGTTCCTTCATCCATCGCCTGCCGAACTTGTGGAGGTCGTTGTAGATCCTCGGCTTGAGTCCTTACAGAATCATGCCGTTGGCACGTTCTACCTGCCCATTCGTCATGTGGTGTGCCACGGCGGCCTAGTCCACCCGGATGTGGTGGTCTTCGCAGAAGTCCAGGAACTTTCTGCCAGTGAACTGGGTGCCGTTGTCGGTGATGATGGAGTTCGGGACCCCGAAGCGATGGATGATGTTGGTGAAGAATGCCACCGCCTGTTCGGACCTGATGCTGTTTTAGGGGTTGGAGCTCGATCCACTTGGAGAATTTGTCGATGGCAACCAGTAGGTGCGTGTAGCCCCCGGGTGCCTTCTGCAAGGGACCGATGAGGTCCAGACCCCACACAGCAAACGACCAGGTGATGGGTATTGTTTGCAGAGCCTGAGCGGGTAGGTGCGTCTGCCTTGCGTAGAATTGACACCCTTGGCAGGTGCAGACAATTCTAGTGGCGTCGGCCACCGCGGTCGGCCAGTAGAAACCTTGTCGAAAAGTGTTTCCAACAAGGGCTCGAGGCGTTGCGTGATGACCGCAAGCCCCTGAGTGTATTTCTTGTAAGAGCTCCTGGCCTTCGGCGATGGATATGCATCGCTGGAGGATGCCGGAGGGGCTGCGGTGGTAGAGCTCCTTCCCGTCACCCAGCAAGACGAATGACTTGGCGCGCCGCGCTAGTCGCCGAGCTTCGGCTCTGTCGAGGGGTAGCTCTCCTCGCTGGAGATATTGCAGGTACGGGGTCTGCCAGTTTCGATTAGGCGTGACCCCATTCCGCTCTTCCTCGATGCGCAGAGCCTCACCCTCGGTAGCCGAGGGTGCCTCGGGCGGGGCCGAGGCCTTCTCGGGCTCGGGCGTGTCGTTTGTCTTGACTGAGGGTTGATGTAGGTCTCGGGACAAGATGTTTGGGGGAACCGTTGTTCGTGCCGAAGCTATCTTCGCCAGCTCGTCCGCAGTCTCGTTGTACCGCCGGGCGACGTGGTTGACCTCGAGCCCGTAGAACTTGTCCTCCAGGCGCCGAACCTCGTCGCAGTAGGCTTCCATCTTCGGGTCGCGGCAGTGGGAGTTCTTCATGACTTGGTCGATGGCAAGCTGCGAGTCACCGCGAGCGTTGAGGCGTTGGACCCCTAGCTCGATGGCGATGCACAACCCGTTGACCAGAGCCTCGTACTCAGCCACGTTGTTGGACGCCGGGAAATGGAGGCGCAACACGTAGCGGAGGTGCTTCCCGAGGGGCGAGATGAAGAGCAGGCCTGCGCCAGCCCCTGTTTTCATCAGCGACCCGTCGAAAAACATGATCCAGAGTTCCGGTTGGATCGGAGCCGCCGGGAGCTGGGTGTTGACCCATTCAGCCACAAAGTCCGCCAAGACTTGGGACTTGATGGCCTTCCGAGGGGCGAACGAGATTGTCTCGCCCATGATTTCCACCGCGCACTTTGCAATCCTACCCGAGGCCTCTCGGCACTGGATGATCTCCCCCAGGGGGAAGGATGACACCACAGTCACCGGATGAGACTCGAAGTAGTGTCACAACTTCCGCCGCGTCAGAATCACCGCGTACAGCAGCTTCTAAATTTGTCCTTCTCCGATAGCGGGAGGCACCAGGATGGGTGCGTTCGTAAGGAGCGCCTTCAGGTTCCCGAGGGCTTCCTCGGCCTCGGGGGTCCAAGTGAAGCACTCGGTCTTTCTTAAGAGGCGGTACAGAGGTAGGCCTCTTTTGCCGACGCGCGAGATGAAGCGGCTCAGAGCCGCAAGGGATCCCATGACCCTCTGTACGCCTTTCAAGTCCTTGATGGGCCCCATGTTGGTGATGGCAGCGATTTTCTCCGGGTTGGCCTCGACACCCCGCTCGGAGACGATGAACCCCAAAAGCATGCCTCGGGGGACTCCGAAGACGCACTTCTCGGGATTGAGTTTTACGCCTTTCGCCTTGAGATACTTGAATGTCGTTTCAAGGTCGGAGAGGTGGTCGGAGGCTTTCCTCGTGTTGACTATGATGTCATCGACGTAAGCCTCGACGGTCCGACCAATGTGTTCGCCAAACACATGGTTCATGCACCTTTGGTATGTCGCACCCGCATTCCTCAAACCAAATGGCATAGTAACGTAGCAGTACATGCCAAAAGGTGTGATGAATGAAGTCGCGAGCTGGTCGGACTCTTTCATCTTGATTTGGTGATACCCTGAGTAGGCATCGAGGAATGACAGGGTTTCACACCCAGTAGTGGAATCCACGATTTGATCGATGCGAGGCAGAGGGTAGGGAACCTTCGGACATGCTTTGTTTAGACCACTGTAGTCTACACACATCCACCATTTCCCTCCTTTCTTTCTTACAAGCACAGGATTGGCAAGCCATTCAGGATGGAATACCTCTTTGATGAACCCTGCAGCCATCAGTTTGTGGATCTCCTCGCCTATGGCTCTGCGCTTTTCTTCGTCAAATCGGCGCAGAGGCTGCTTCACGGGTCGGGATCCAGCTCGGATATCCAGCGAGTGCTCGGCGACATCCCTCGGTATGCCAGGCATGTCCGAAGGACTCCACGCGAAAACTTTGGCGTTCGCGTGGAGAAAATCGACGAGCACTGCTTCCTATTTGGGGTCGAGCTCAGAGCCCATCCGGATCTGCTTGGAGGCGTCGTTGCTGGGGTCGAGAGGGACGGACTTAACCGTCTCTGCTGGCAAAAAGTTGCCGGCGTGGCGCTTCGCATCTGGCGCCTCCTTGGAGAGGCTCTCCAGGTCGGCGATGAGGGCCTCAGATTCGGCGAGGGCCTCAGCGTACTCCACGCACTCCACGTCGCATTCGTACGCGTGTCGGTACGTGGGGCCGACGGTGATGACCCCGTTGAGGCCCGACATTTTGAGCTTGAGGTAGGTGTAGTTGGGGACGACCATGAACTTGGCGTAGCATGGCCTCCCCAGTACTGCGTGGTAGGTTCCTCGGAACCCGACCACCTCGAACGTGAGGGTTTCCCTTCGGAAGTTGGAGGGAGTCTCGAAGCAGACGGGCAGATCGAGTTGTCTGAGGGGTTGGACGCGTTTCCCGGGGATGATCCCGTGAAAAGGCGCCGCGCCTGTCCGGATCGAGGACAGATCGATCCGCAGGAGCCCGAGGGTCTCGGCGTAGATGATGTTGAGGCTGCTGCCTCCGTCCATGAGGACCTTGGTGAGCCTGACGTTGCCGATGACGGGGTCGACAACGAGCGGATATTTCCCCGGGCTCGGCACGCGGTCGGGGTGGTCGCCCTGGTCGAAGGTGATGGGCTTGTCGGACCAGTCTAGGTAGACTGGCGCCGCCACCTTTACCGAGCAGACCTCCCGACGCTCTTGCTTGCGGTGCCGAGCCGAGGCGTTCGCCACTTGCCCACCGTAGATCATGAAGCAGTCGTGGACCTCAGGAAACTCCTCTGCCTTGTGATCCTCCTTCTTGTCGTTGTTGTGGGCCCTGCCACCTTCCGTCGGTGGCCCGGCCTTGTGAAAGTGGCGCCGAAGCATGACGCACTCCTCAAGGGTGTGCTTGACGGGCCCCTGATTATAGGGGCAGGGCTCCTTGAGCATCTTATCGAAGAGATTGGCACCTCCAGGAGGTTTCCGAGGGTTCTTGTACTCAACGACGGCGACGAGGTCCGCGTCGGCGGCGTCACGTTTCACTTGAGACTTCTTCTTGTTCTTCTTCTTGGTGCTGCGCTGAGCGGACGCCTTGGGGACGTCTTCCGGCTGACGGCCCTAGGGCTGCTTGTCCTTTCGGAAGATGGCCTCAACCGCCTCCTGGCCAGAGGCGAACTTGGTGGCGATGTCCATCAGCTCGCTCGCCCTGGTGGGGGTCTTGCGACCCAACTTGCTCACCAGGTCGCGGCAGGTGGTACCGGCGAGGAACGCGCCGATGACGTCCGAGTCGGTGACGTTGGGCAGCTCGGTGCGCTGCTTCGAGAATCGCCGGATGTAGTCCCGGAGAGACTCTCCCGGCTGCTGGCGGCAGCTTCGGAGATCCCAGGAGTTTCCAGGGAGCACGTACGTGCCCTGGAAGTTGCCGGCGAAGGCTTGGACCAGGTCGTCCCAGCTGGAGATCTGCCCCGGAGGCAGATGCTCCAGCCAGGCTCGAGCGGTGTCGAAGAGGAACAGGGGGAGGTTGCGGATGATGAGGTTGTCATCGTCCGTTCCACCCAGCTGGCAGGCCAGTCGGTAGTCCGCGAGCCACAGTTCCGGCCTCGTCGCCCCCGAGTACTTTGTGATGGTAGTCGGGGTTCAGAACCGGGTCGGGAACGGCGCCCGTCGTATGGCCCCGCTGAAAGCCTGCGGACCGGGTGGTTCGGGCGAGGGGCTCCGATCCTCCCCACTGTCGTAGCGTCCCCCACGCCTGGGGTGGTAGCCTCGGCGCACCCTCTCGTCGAGGTGGGCTCGACGGTTGCGGTAATGGTGCTCGTTGCCGAGGCGACCCGGGGCCGCAGGCGCCGTGTTGCGCGTGCGCCCGGTGTGGACCGAGGCTTCCCGCACGAATTGGGAAGTCGCGGCGTGATGCTCCGAGGGGTACCCCTGCCTTCGGGAGGCAGAGCTTTCGGCCCGTCGGACCGCGACATCCTCCAGGAGATTCTTGAGCTCTCCCTGGATACGTCGCCCTTCGGTGGTCGATGGTTCCGGCATCGCGCGGAGTAGTATTGCTGCTGCAGCCAGGTTCTGGCCGACCCCACTGGAAGCCGGTGGCGGCCTTGCCCTGACGTCGTCGGTAATGCGGTGCTGGATGCCCTCGGGTAGATGACGCGCTTCTCCGGCCGGAGCTTGGTCTGCCCATTCCTGCTCGATGTTCCGCCGGAACTGCTCAAGTGTTCCTGCTCCCTCGTCGAGCCTGGCCTGCATCTCGCGGATTTCCTTGAGCTGTGCATCCTAACCTCCCGCAGGGACTGGGACACAGCTAGCTCCCAAAGGATGTCAACACGAGGCGCAGGCCTAGGGGGATCGCCGCTCTCCGGTATACCAAGATGGTTCCTTCACCGGGACCCCCTAGATCGACATGGAAACATTCACGACTCGGGCCGCAGTCCTCGTCGCCGAAGCTGCGGCTACCATCGGAACAATCGGAGAGGCAGTAGTCGCATGCGGTCATGAAGTCCCGCATGGCACTGGGGTTATCGAGCCCGGAGAAATCCCAACAAAAGTCAGGCTCGTCATCTTTCTCGGAACCCGACGGTCCGTAGGTCGAGACAACCGTCAGTCTATCCCAGGGCGACCGCATATGGTACCCCGGAGGGTTGGTACATGCCGCTATGAAGGCTTCCACCGAAGCGAGGTCGCATGGTGGGTCGAAGCTGAATCCAAAAGGCACGAGATGGGAATCGGTCGGTACCTCTTGGTCGACGGGCGGTGACGAAGTCGCGTCAGGGGCGGACTGCACCGTTGTCTCAGGTACGAGGGCGACGCCCAACAAGTCCTTCGCGAGCGTGCTGGCGTCGTTCGTCTGCTTGGGGTTGGCGTGTTGCGGGGAAACGGCGCTCGTCTTCGTCTCAGACGCAAGGTCGAAGCCCGACATGTCCCCCGCTGGGGCGCCGGCGTCGTCGACTTGCTCGACAGCCGACAAGGTGCCACCTCCTGCTTGGCCATGGTTGCCCCGCCTCCTCCTCCGTCGGTGGGGGAGGTGACGGGACAAACCCGGATGTTGTTCTTCCGCCATGTGGGGAAGACGTCATTGATTCCGCCGCCGGCGGGCGGGCTGACGACCGCCATTGTCGCTGTCGTGCGGCGGAGGAAGGAGTATCATGTCGCAGCTGCCGTCGAGGGACATGAACTCAAGACTCCCGAAACGGAGCATCGTCCCGGGTTGGAAAGGTTGCTGGAGACTACCCATCTGAAGCTTGACGGGAAGCTGTTCGTCAACACGCAGCAGGCCCCTATCTGGCGCGCCAACTGTCGGCGTTTCGACCCCGGGGGGTCCCTGGACCGACGAGTAAATTGTCGCTGCGTGTCCCAGCCCAGATGGGTCGGCACGAGACGGGACACAAAGGGGGGAGAACAGTAAGGGGAAACCACGGCCTTCGTGTTGTCCTGCGCCCAAGGCGGATGGATGCGCTTGCGGTAGGGGGTTACAAGCGTTCGCGTGGGAGAGAGAGAGAGAGCGAGAGCCTTATACGTCGGCTCGTTCTCCCGCGTGGCCAACCTTTTCGTACGAGAGCCCTGGACCTTCCTTTTATAGGCATAAGGAGAGGGTGCAGGTGTACAATGGGGGTGTAGCAGTGTGCTAACGTGTCTAGCAGAGAGGAGCTAGAGCCCTAAGTACATGCCGTCGTGGCAGTCGGAGAGGTTTTGGCACACTGTTCATGTGATGTCGTGGCCATCGGAGGAGCGCTTGGGTCCTGTGGAAGGATAGTTGTCAGGGCTGTCGGATCCTTGCTGACGTCTCCTTGCTTCCGTAAGGGGCTGAGAGCCGCCGTCGTCATGGAGCACACGAGGCGCCATCATTACTTGTTTACCGGGGCGAGCGAGATGGGACGCCGGTCTTGTTCCCCGTAGCCTGAGCTAGCTAGGGGTAGGGTAATGATGGCCTTCCTTGTGACGTGGCGAGTCCGAGCCCGAGGTCAAGGCTGGGTCCGAGCCCTAGGGTCGGGCGAGGCGGAGTTCGCCTTCTGATGTCGAGGCTGAGTCCGAGCCCTAGGGTCGGGCGAGGCGGAGACCGTCTTCCGAGGCCGAGGCTGAGTCCGAGCCCTGGGGTCGGGCGAGGCGGAGTCCGTCTTCCGGGGTCGAGGCTGAGTCCGAGCCCTTGGGTCGGGCGAGGCGGAGCTTCCCATGGCGCCCGAGGCTAGACTTAGCCGCTGTCGACCTCACTCTGGCGAGTGGCACGGCAGTCGGAGCAGGGCAGGCGACGCTGTATTCCTGTCAGGTCGGTCAGTGGAGCGGCGAAGTGACTGCGGTCACTTCGGCCCTGTCCACTGAAGAGCGAGCATCAGGATAAGATGTCAGGCGATCCTTGCATTAAATGCTCCTGTGATATGGTCGGTTGGTGTGGCGATTTGGCCAAGGTTGCTTCTCCGCGAAGCCTACCCGTGCTGTGCTTCGGGCGAGTCGACGGTGCGTCCGTTGCTTGAGGGGATCCTCGGGCGAGGCGTGAATCTTCCGGGGTCGGCTGTCTTTGCCCGAGGTCGGGCTCGGGCGAGGCGGGATCGTGTCCCTTGAGCGGAGCCTTGGCCTGAATCGCGCCCATCAGGCCTTCACAGCTTTGTGCTGATGGGGTTTACCAGCTGAGATTAGGAGTCTTGGGGGTACCCCTAATTATGGTCCCCGACAAACACAACACACACAAACTCAACCCACACGACACAACAAGACACAGCACAACCACCACACACAAAACACTCTGAACAAGGCACAAGATTATCACTCGGGGTCAAACACAAACACTAGAGTTGAAAGCAGGTTCATCCCTTTAGCTCCGGCAAGACACCACATCCTAAGCTCATCACCAGCGAGGGTGAGAACACTTGCTAGGCTCGGCGACCTCCCATTGAACACACAGTCGTTGCGATGACGCCAAAGGCTCCAAGCGCCAAGAATTACTAGAGAATTGAAGCCTAATTGGAGATCTCGGGGAACCTTATCCACAGCCCTGCTCCACCAGTAGTCTTCTAAGCTGCAAAGAGCATTGTCCGATGAAAGATTAGGCAACCCGGACCTACGCAGCAAGAGGTACCAGAAATGTTTTGCAAAAACGCAAGAGATGAGAAGATGTTGTATTGTTTCCTCTTCTTGGTCGCAAAGGGGACAAACACTAGGGTGGGGTAGTCCTCTTTTAGCAAGACGATCTGTGGTCCAACATCTATTGTGCATGGCAAGCCAAAGGAAGACGATCTGTGGTCCATTTGTAATTTTATCAAGACAATAACACGTGTTGGAATTTAGCCAACTTGTGTGTGGCCCAATTTAAATCAGTCAAGGTGGTACGTATAGATGATATAGGGGCTTTAGCCTCATATTGCTCATCTAATAAGAAGAGAACCAACTTAAATGTAGAGGCGTTCACTACATTTTACATGAGACAAATAAAGTGCTATACAGGCTGTCACACACACACTCGTGTTTTTTCGCATAATTATCGTGCGGCTTGTGACGATGTGTAATCACGACGTGACATGTTCTAGTCAACAGTTTATTTTGCCTTTCTATTTATCTAGTTGTCGAATACCACACCTAGACTGTCACGTCAACCGAGAGTAATGGACGTGAACATTACATGTGAGATCTTCGAGCGGTTGCCCGTAGAAAAAAGTTCCAAGGGCGACTCCTGAAATTTAACATATCGAATCAAGGAGGTTGTAGCGACCCCTCTACAAAGGGCAGACGTCCAAAGTCCTTCGGACGAAGGACACATAGAAAAAGCAAAAGACTCACTCTCTTATTCTCATCTCTATGTGTCGTCGCTTCTCTGCCCTGCCGTCCCTTCGTCTGCCATGCAACAGATCGAGGGAGAGTGGTGTATCCGAACCAACATCGACAATTTGACGACCTGCGCGGGTGCTAGCGAATCAGGTTTCTGGGAAGTGCTTCGCGCACGTCCGCTCGTGTTCCTCACCATCACTCGTGAAAAACACTGTAAGTAGATCTGCATGTTTACTTTCTTGCGATGATGGTCTTATGGTTAGATCTGTTATTGATTTTTCTTTTAATTTATGCGTTAATCTGATTGAGTTAGTCCAGATCTGTTCTGTTCTAACGCCATGGATATTATCTGCCAGTAGGTCTGAGTTTTACGTTTTATGCTGCATTATCAAATTTATCTTAGGCCCTGTTAATTTTGTAACAATCCATAAACCTCAAAGAATTAACATGGCTAGACCTTTGGATACACTGAAGCCTGAACGATTTACTGGTGAAAATTTTATGTGATGGAAGACTAGGGTTAAGTTCTAACTCATGTCGTTGAGGATCTGGTGGGTAATTTCCCTAGTACTTCCTCTCACTATGGAGCAGGACCGTAACTATGAGTCGGATAACTCGAGCTGCATTGGTTGTATCTTAATGTTGTTTTCAGATCAACTATATGGCATACACATGCAACATGTGGTGGCTCGTGATTTATGGGAGACCCTGTACCGGAAATATGCAGAATCAGATGTTGGACGTGAACGTTATGTTAATGACCAGTACCGTGAATATATGATGGTCGATGACCGTTCTGTCGTGGAACAGAATCATGGTATCCAACTTCTGGTGGGGGAACTTGCACACTCTAACTTTGTCTTGCCAAATAAATTCGTGGTTGGTGACAACATTGCCAAACTACCTCCCACTTGGAGGAGTTTGACCACGGCTCTCAAACACGAGGAGGCAATGACTATTGAAAGTCTAATTGACACTCTTGATGTTGAGGAGAAGGCAAGATCTAAGGATGTGCCTAATTCTTGTCCAATGGATAGTGAGACCTCTAACGCTAACTTGGTGGAAGGCAAATCTGGTGGAAGTAACAAAAACAAGAGCTGGAAACCAAAGGCCAAGCAGAACACTGATTTATGAAGAAAAAAACTTGCAGACCTGACTTGCTTTGTGTGTGGTGAACCTGGTCACATAGCTAGGGAATGCCGCAATAGGAAGGGCAAGAAATGTGATGGTGAGAGAAATACAAATGTGGCTATTATTGATGCTGAGAATTCTGGGTATGTCACTCAAATTCTTTTAGCATGTCAATCCATCGATTGATGGTTAGACACTGGAACTAATATACATGTTTGTTCTGATCTAAATTTATTTTTCTATCAGGCTACTAACAATAGCGCTATTTTGATGGGCAATGGATCAAGAGATGTTGTACATGGAATATTAAGGGTCGATCTGAAGTTGACCTCTGAAAAACTATCACGAATGTGCAACATGTTCTCTCTCTTCCACATTATCAGGTGTGATGACGAAGCATCAGTTTCGCTGATTATTATACTTGCTTTAAGGATGTGGCCAATAGATTGTGAATATATGTTATGCAAATATTGTTTTGCACCGTATTTTTTATAAAGTGGAGTTTTAAACGGAAGACGTGAATAAGTAAGGGCACCTACAACGAGAGTTTATTACGGCCGGGCGTCTCTTAGCTGCCACGTTAGCAAGAAACAAATGAAGAAAACTTACGTGGAAGTGGAAGGTAATTACTGAGGAGTGAGCAGATTCGTCGTCTCGTCAGTCGCCGGCTTCAGCTCGTGCTCTCGTACAACACCACGGGGCACAGTCAGCAGCCGTCTGCTGGAGATAGACAAGGGTGTTCAAGCAGGCAAGCACGCTGTTCGTGCGTGCGTGTGCTCGCACACAAGTCCCGAGAAATTCTTCTCGAAGTTGTGCAACATGCATGCATGCATGACACGAGATACTAGCTGATAGCGTCACCACCGATCCATCACATCTCGAGGTTGCAGGCAAAGAGCCAAGCAAGTTATAAAAAAAGATGGAAATTTCCATCTGCAAATCAGCAGAACCCCTCAGTATTATACAGATACAGCAAGAGACAAACCGGTTTAAGGACGTGATGACATCGAGAAAGGATCTTCACGTCACAGGCCGCTACTACCGTTGGACAGGCCATCTTGCTGATCCCTGAAGCAAAAAAAATCACCAGGGGCCCCACATATTCTGCGTGAAGTGAACTCCAGCTCCGAGTATCATCAGGACGCGGATCAGTCACGTTGCCCTACCATACATGCCGATATGCGCGCATTTATACTCGTCCTCGTAGTGAAAGATCTCTCTAAAAATGCAGTGCAGTGCTCCCACGGCGCCATCTTTTGGCGTGGGGTGGCATAAAAAAACAAGTGGTTTTATTAAGCGTTTCCTCTGGCACACATGAGCTAGCCGTCGCCTTCCATTCCATGGCTTGTCAATGTCACGAGCCCAACCAAAGCTTGCTGCTGGTGCCTGGTGCTGGCCCAGTGAGTAGTCCGTCAGAGCATCACCGCCCATGATCATCCATCCTGAGCTGGGGTCCAAGGGATCTAGCGTATTTTAACCACTTCAGGGGCACAGCTCCATGCGTGCCAGGTCCGTGAGCGGCGGTCGGTGGGCACAGCACAGCACAGCACACACACACGCACAGTACAGCTCAGCGTCAGCTGCTGTTTAGGTATGGCGCCCGTCGTCCCTGTGTTCTCGTTTTGGGAGCATTCTGGGACCGAACCCGTGACAGTTTTGAGCGCCGAGACGTCTCTGTTCCTTCTGACCAGGAACTTGATAGAGACCATGGTGCATTTTATTAAGAGCAAGGTTAATAATATAGCCAACTGTAGGCTATAAGAACTTTTGCAGCCTATCTTGTACTCCCTCCATCCAAAAGAGTTAGGGGGTGTTTGGTTTCTATGGACTAATGTTTAATCCCTTTATTTTATTCCATTTTAGTTTATAAATTGTCAAATATAAAAACTAAAATAGAGTTTTAGTTTCTGTATTTAGTAATTTTGGAATTAAAATGGAATAAAATATAGAGACTAAAAATTAGTCCTAGAAACCAAACAACCTCTTAGTCGTTTTAAGTTTATTCTAAGTCAAATTATTTAAACTTTAACCAACAATATATATATCAAATTGTTTTTGAACTAAAAGAAGTATGTATTATAGTAGTCCAAGTCATTATAAATTTAGTAACTTCACTTTGGTGTTGTGAAATTTTATAAGACATCTAGTATAAGCGGTCAAAGTTTATAGTAATTGAGTTATGACAAATCAAAACGACTAATTTATGTCGACGGAGGAAGTAGGTACCAACGTGTACAATGGTTGTTGGCCCTTTATAATTAATATGTTGCCAACTTATCTCTCTTACATATTTTTTTGGTTCTCGTGCATAAGTTGGCTGTTAGTTTGTAGTCCGCTTCTACTCTCTTAACTTCTCTCTTTCTCTTCCATATCAGCATTTAGTTGGCTTACGGCCAATTATTATACTTGGTCTAACGGGATGAACTCCGGTTAAAATGCTTGTATATTTCAAGCAAGGAAAAGAGAGTGTTGCTTCGTTCTCCGTTAACGGACAGCAGTACAGTACTGCATCGTGCTGGCAAACGCCGCTGTTCTGTAAGACTGCTGCAGCCTGCAGGCAGGCAGGCAGCCAGTCCACACCACCGGAGTCCGGCGGGCCTCGTGCACGCCCGCGCACGTACGTGAGGCTGCAGGAGCTGGGTCTCAGTCACAGGACCAGGCCGGCCGCCCGTGAGCGAGCGGTGATGACGAGCGCGCTGCCCTGGGCAGGGCGTGCACAGGCGCCGTGCGGGCGCGCCCGCAGCGCCGACACGCGCTCCGCCGGGGGGTGGGGAGGGGCCGTGCCGTGCTCTTGACCGGCTGTTGGGTACGCGCGTCGCCCGTGTCGGCGACCGTCCGGCTGGTCTCCCGGGGCGCGCGGCCACCGGCCGGCCGTGCACCGGCGACGCTCTGTTCGTGTTCGTGTTCGTGTTTCCTGCTCTCGTCCGGCTCCTCCTGGCCTGCCTGCGACTTCCGGAACTGTTACTGTTCTGCCGTACCAGTGCAGACATTTTTTTTAATGTGTCCAAACGGATTTTTGAGAACAGCCTTTTCTCTGCTCCATCGCGTGACATACGTATATCTATCTATCTATCTCTGCAAGAGTGGGAGCCATATCTGTGCAAAAGTAGCCATGTACAAGGATGCCTTCTGCGCCATGACTCCGACTACTGTGTAACCACCCACTAGCTCCTTCTGGGACATAGCCGACATGTCCCATCCCCATTGCCGTGCTTGAACTCAGAAGGAATCTACTGTGTTGCCGGTGCTGGGGCCGAGGCATCAGCTTCTGTACCTCAAACACCATTACGCTCGTGTCTGGTACATGATTCGCGGTTCTGCACACAAAATTTAACCGAGCATCTTATCCAGCTACTGAATCCCCGGCGTATTATTTAACCTTTTCTCTGCTCTGGGCTGTACCGATTGTAACAACTGTACACCCAGCACTTCGCCATACTTTACAGAAAAGCCAGTCAAGAAATGCGTTATTCCTTTTCCTACGGACGAATAGTGAGATGGACAAAAAAAATTTGCTCGCTACCTGTTTCGTGGTCAGGTGATCAAGTTGAGCGAGAATATTCTCTTGATCATGGCGAGTGCAGAGGGGTGACATCCTTTGATTTACAGCGGAGGAACCCTATACACGGAAAAGTTTGAGGTGCGGGGGGGCTATGTTAACTGTGTCATCGCATTTAGCTCAAAAGTATCTGTATCTCTCATTCTCTTAAATACAGCTGCAACACAAGTATGTATGAAACTGCTTCCAGCACATGTTAATCTTTCGTTATATCCGTACATGTCTATGTTAATCTTCCAGCATGTCATTGCAATCTTGTATAACTACAAATTACTCTCATACATCTCAGAGGAAGTCCTGCAGGAGAAGCAAAAATGCAAGGTTACGAATTAAGACGGAGGAATGCAAGTAACAGTACAAACTACAAACCCAGGGAGGGGGGATACCAGTTTAAGATTCGGCATGGAAACACTCTTTTGAACCGTTGAAGGGATCTGTTCCTCAATGACTTCTTCAATTGATGATCCTTTTTCATGTACAAATTTGACAGACTCTGAGAGCCTGTTCAGAAGATTGAACAATGCAATGACCTCATTTCGCTGCAGCTGCAACTGATCAGTCGCAAAGAAGGAAGTATTGTTAAACAAATATCCACTTAAACATACAAAATGAACTCAAAAGGTATGCTGATGGTTTTAGAATATTTTTCATCAATTAAAGAAGAATTCACAGTGCTTCAGTTGGCTTAGTAGCAATTTAGCATAGAACTCATAGTGCATTCCTTCTTTTTTTTTAAAGACGATGTGTGGTTCTTGGGAAAATGTAGGTGATCAAGATGAATTTAGCGTGAAGAACTGGAATGAGGATAATGTTTCAAACCAAACAGTTTTTGAGCAAATACCAACAAAACAAACAGCATATACTCCCTCTGTCCCAAAACAAGTGATGTTTAGGTTTGTCCTAAGTCAAACAATTTTAAGTTCCACCAAATTTATAGGAAAAACATTAATACTTATGACATAATAGGTAAAATATGAAAATATATTTCATGATAAATCTAACGATACTTATTTGGTATCATAAACATTAGTACTTCTCTATATAAATTTAATTAAACTTGAAATGGTTTGACTTAGAACAAACCTAAAGCATCATTATTTTGGGACGGAGGGAGTATCTCTCAAATCATAATATGGTAGGAGCGGTAATGAGTATTTGAGAAACGGACTACATACTGGCTGATTCATATGGCTGTCCCCATCAACAGAGAAAAGAATTTTCAGTGCAGTTCCAAGACCATGAACTTGGAGCTTTCCCCACAGTCGGCACTTCTCGCATCCAACACAGTCCATAATTGCACTAATAAATAAAATGTTACATGGGTAAGGATTCAAGTGGTTCATAATGCATCTAATGAAATGAGAAGTTGAGAACACAGGAAATATGTCACAAACCTAATGTTTCTAAATTGCTTCTGAATCTCTTGCTTTAGCTCAGGACCATTTTCGCCTTGCCAAAGTTTGGCTTCATCAAAAGGCAATGGACATGCAGATCTTAACTTGGAATTGTAAAGCAACTGCTTCACAAGAGATTCTGTTTTCAAGTCGTCTTCAGGATTGCCGGTATTGTACTCAGCCTGCTCAAGATAATTTGCTGCCTGAAAGATTCCAAATCAAATCATTATCCACTACAAATTTTGAACAAAAATAAACCTAACAGTTTGATCTTCCACAGTAGCGTCCAAACGAAATGAATAGTATTAAATAAGGAAGAATTGAGAACCTTTGTCACGGCCCGAAGAACAAACAGGTAGGTGAAGTACAGATTCTGGACACGTTCTGGGTACTTCAGGACGCGGTCATACAACAAAGGAAGATTTTGTCCCCACTGTGACCATTTTTACATTAGAAGTGGTCAAAACAATTATGCATCTTGGCACAATAAACAATAAGCAAAGGAGGATAATCTGGTCACATACTGAGTTAGTAGATTCATCAAGAAGGTAATCATAAGCAATATGCACTGAAATTGAGGAGTGCAATCCTGAAATAAGCTTGTACAATGCCTTCTTCTCATGGCACAGTTCTTCAGAGGGATCTGAAGAGAAAATGCAGTTAAAAAATGTGTCAAAAGAATTTTACTGATGCAGGACTGAAGTGTGTGATAGGATTCTCTATCATGTTATGTAGGACATGCAACTAGAACATTACACTACAAGACACTAAACAAGAACAGATGGGCCAATATATGCCATGCATATTGGATTACTTTAGAAGACAAGGTAGCTACAATTGACATATATCTCAAAATGTATTCAAATGACGAGTCCATCAGCATCACTGATCCATTTAACATGCAGTGAACTCATGACATGGCACATATAAACATATGCATTGATAAAAAAAACACGGAGATTGTCATGAAACAAAATAAGCAGCTCAGATGCAAATTATTAATGACACTTGACATTGTCGATCAAAACAGTATAACTAAAGCGGAACAAGCATGTGAAAGAGCACATTTGCATACATTTTGGACAGTTCTCTTTGTAAATAGCGTCCCATATTCTTCTTGCTGAATCACCAGTATAGCCAGTGTATCGTTCAGGATTCAGTTGAAGATTCACGTAAGTCATCTCATCTGAAAACAATACAGCAATTTGATAATCATCATGAATGATGATAAATAAGAATCAAAGAATGTGCAATAAACTAGATCAAGGCAAAGATAAATTACTATTATCAGTCTCGTCATCAGATGTCCACGGATTGTCAGTTTCAACCCATCCTTTGAAAACCTTGCTGTCAAGAGTTTTATCAACGGCAGCCTGGGGTTTTCCTTCTTGGCACATCATACTATCTGGAGAAAGTCCATTGTAAGGTTTCCTGAATGGTTCAGGGAACTCATTCTCCGGACACTCACAAACACTACAATCTCTAAGCTTGCACATTCCATCATCGGGCCAAAAAGGGCAGTCACACCACAATTTAACCTTAAAAGACAAGGAACAACACACGACTTAGAACAGATGAACCATTGCTTAAAAATTTTATTTTTAATATGAGCATTTTGGTAGTCATATTCACATATAGTTAACATATATAGTAGTCATACTAACAAATACCAAATTATAAGTCACTGTGCAAAATTTGGAACAGAACCTAAAGGGTTCACATTTCTGAAACCATGTCATCTGACAGATTTTCATCCCGCCCCTCAGTAAGTATCTGAGTACATATAATTCTACAAAATAGTCGCCACACCAATCAATTCCATTTTACAATATCCAAAGGCTTACACATCGATAACAACAAGATCAATACCATTCTCTGCCACAAACTTCCTAAGCTATAGGGAATGTAGAGAATGAAAAAAAAAGAAATACTGGAATTATGTGTCCATTTAGGGTAGCTAACAGGTACCATTAGATTGTCCATAAGACTAGATTGTGCACTATTTACCTCATCGAATTCCCTAAATAAGGTAAGCCAACCTTCACATGCTGAACAAGCAAATACCACTTTGATTCCATATAGAGCATGGTTGATTATTGTTCATTTGAATTATTACTAATCAAAAGACAAACATTACGCAAGCAGAGTACAAGAAAAAAGTTTGATCCTGAGGGTTGAAACATTCACCTTAGAATATTAGAAAACAGGTAAATCGCACTCAACTGCTCAAGTAAAATAATAATAATCTAACAAATAATCACACAGTCGTCACGGCAATAGTCCCATATAAAACGGCACAGGCACATTCATAACAAGTACAAAACTCTATAATCATTCATCAATGCCTCCAATCAAGCACGCGTGACTACAAATTATAACGACTCTATCGCCTCATTGGAATATCAGAGCATACATTTCAACTAATATGCCAAAATAACAGTCCACGACATTGGGGAAAAAAGAACACAATCCAAAACTGCTCACCTTGAAGTACCTGAAGAAGGGCAACTTAACGAGTTCCTGTAGGATTGGATGCAGGACCTCCTCGTTGATGGCGTCCACCGTCTCATAGTCGCAGCAGCAGTCCTCCACCATCCCCGTGTACTTCCTCGCAGCCTGAAACGGGCCAATCCGCCACTTCAGAAGTCAGAACCGCATCAACTAAATCAACCCCCTCAAAAGTAGCTAAGCAAGTCACAATACCAACGGAGAGGTTCTTACAGGGCAGCCGCAGCTTCCAGGTGACGAGGGGGAGGAAGGGACGCCCGGGAAGCTGCGGTAGCTCACGGCCACGGCGAGGAGGGCCACGAGGAGGGCACCGGCGGCCGCGTACCACAACCTACCGCCCCGCCGCTTCATGCCCCCGCCAGCGCCGGCCGCTGCGCCGTTCGCCACCGGAGCGGGGGTCATAGTCATCACCGTGCCGCCGCGGAAGCTTAGAGAAGCGAGATCTCGAAAGGAATTTTCGCCCCGTGTTAAGACACGGGGGCAATGGTGGCGGTCGGTCTAGTCTAGTGTGGGGACGGCCGGACGGGCAGGGGCGTTGGAAATTTAACGGCGCTGGTATATCGTTGGGCGATGGCCGACGGCGGTATTTTAATACACGGGTTTGGCGAGGGAATCCGGGTGTGCCTGCGGGGTGGGTCACACGGATTATTGCCTGTTGTTTTGTGAGGCAATTGCTGGGTTCACTACATATGATCTTGTGTACCAAATATTTCTTGCTACATTGTCTAGCCCAAAGACATGTTGAAATGTCGGGTTGAATTCGGGTCGTGGTCATTTAGTACGGTCTGTACTTGACCCGTGTCTAGTGTCGGGTTAGGTTTTTTTTTGCTTCGGGTCGAGTTTTGGGTCAAAAATTATGGCGCGTATCCAGCTTGTGAATTATTATGGGTCAAAAAATATGGTCTGTACCTATCTATTGCATTGGTCGGGTCAATTTTTTCGAGCGGATCAGATCAGATTGGTCAGGTCAGATGGTCCATGATCAGATCTAGTAGCTAAGCCACAATTGATGATGAAAATAATATTAACTCTACCGAGTCTAGTTTATTTTTAGGAGGTGACTCACCACTAACTACTAAGGGCTTGTTCGGTTAGCTCTCAATTCATGGATTGAGTGAGATTGGATGAGTTTGAATCCTAAACAAGTCAAACTTCTTTTTAATTTTTTTCAATCTCATCCAATTCATGTGTTTTGGGAATAACCAAACAAACTCTAAAGTGCATTTGGAGGAGTTAGAGTCTGTAAGCCGTCTCGAAGCTCTATTAGTAAGGGTTCATTTGGGGTGGCTTCTCTGCATGCTCTCTGCGGCTAGAGCTGGGGCCCTTCACGAGTTTTCACGGCTCTATGTCCATACCCAAAAATGATTCCGACTTCATGCTTTGCTGGCTAAGGATATCCACACTTGAATAGCTAACGATCCGGTAAGTCCAACATTGATTCCTTCGGACGTGTTAATGGATAAATACGCTCATATTGACTCGGATGAATATCTTGGCTTCGAAAACTTGCAGTTCTTCCCGTCAATCCTCCTGGACCCAAACAAGTCACTTTTCGCCCATGAACCGTTTGTCTCAATGGATTGGTTTGATAAAAAACTTGAGGTAAGGGGTATGTGCCAAAAAAAGGTCTCATAAGTAGTTATTAATAAAATCGAAGTTGAAGTTACCAAAATTTGTGGAGTCGGTTTCGATTGACGTATGAATGCAACTCTAAATTTCTACTCTAAAAATAATATTTTATTCTGGTCACCAATATTTTCTACTCTACCACATAATCATATGCGGTCATATTTACCCTAAATCTCTACCCTATACCAACTATCACATATTCTACTCTAAAAAGAATATTTTATTCTGGTCACTAAGATTTTCTACTCTACCACATAATGTTATGCAATCATATTTACCCTAAATCTCTACCCTATACCAACTACCACATATTCTATTATTTATTTTACCTGTCTCCTGTTTGGGCACCCCAACGCTAAAATAGCGTAGTCCATGCAGTACTCGGCTGCAGCAAAATTTCGTACACTATCTCGATGGAGTAGTGTGTCGAGCTAGGGGCAGCCTAAAAACATCCCTCCATGTGAGACCTGTTACGCTCTATTGCAGTGCTCAGTGGCAAATGAAAGAGACAGAGAGAGAATGAGACAAATGAATGGGGTTGTCTGTTTATTGCAGGGATCTCCATATATATACATGTGTACAAAGGGCATCAGACCCTTGGATCAAATAACCGTAGAATCAACGGTTGGATGGGTCTTGATCATATATTACATTGTTTTGTAACACTCCCCCTTGATCAACCCAAAACCGTTTGATCATCTGCAATTTATCTTATCTCCTCAAAAACCCTGTGGGAAAAATAAGGAGTACACAATATCTTTTGGGAAATGAGAATAATCTCACATTGTCTCCAAAAGAAAAATATGCTTGTAATCATCATGTATAAAAACCCCTGTGGGAAAAATCAATGATGAAGCATATAGCTTTGTTGATATTACCTCGTTAAAAACTTTGGATGAGAAAACCTTAGCAAGGCAAAACTCATACAAAGAAAAGAGTGTAATATGATGGTTCAATACAGGTTATATATCATGGGGAATTACTCCCCCTGAACCTTGCAAGCACTTAAGTCGTCTCATACCAATCCCCTCAACACATTTCTGAAATGTAGAGTATGGTAGAGATTTTGTGAATAGATCTGCAAGATTATCACAAGACTTTGTTTGCAAGATGTTTATATCCCCTTTTTCCTGAAGTTCATGGGGATAAAACAGTTTAGGAGAAATATGCTTATTGATATTGCTCTTGATATAACCTGTATCCATCTGAACAACACAAGCTGAATTATCTTCATAGATAATTGTTGGTGAGTCAAGAGAACCAATACCACAAGTTGTGAGTATATGATTCACCATTCTACGAAGCCATACACATTCACGTGATGCTTCAAATAATGCAATTATTTCAGAATGGTTGGTGGACGTGGTCACCAAAGTCTGTTTAGACGATTTCCACGATATGGCAGTTCCACCTTGTAAGAATACGAATCCTGTTTGCGATCGGCCATTGTGGGGATCAGATAAATAGCCAGCATCTGTATACCCAATTAAACTAGGATCATTACTTCTTTTGTAAAAGAGTCCTAGATCCTTTGTGCCATTTAGGTATCTGAAAATATTCTTAATGCCAACCCAGTGTCTTTTCGTTGGGGCAGAACTGTGCCTTGCTAACAAGTTTACTGCAAAAGCAATATCCGGCCGGGTATTGTTAGCAAGATACATCAATGCACCAATAGCACTGAGATATGGGAACTCCGGTCCCAATGTCTGTTCTTCATCATCCCGTGGTCTGAATGGATCTTTCTTTAAATCCAAAGATCTGACCACCATAGGAGTCTTTGAAGGATAAGACATATGCATATTGAATTTTTCCAATACCTTTTGGGTATATGTACTTTGATGTACAAGGGTTCCAGAAGGTAAATGCTCAAGTTGTAGACCTAAGCAAAATTTGGTTTTACCCAAATCCTTCATCTCAAATTCCGTCGTTAAATGATGACGTGCTTCATCAATATCAAGTTTATTTCCTATGATGTTAAGGTCATCAACATAAACTGATATGATACAGAATCCCACTTTGGATCTTTTGATGAAGACGCACGGGCAATCATCATTTTTCGTGTATCCCTTACGTAAAAGGAATTCACTCAATCGGTTGTACCACATTCTGCCCGATTGTTTTAAGCCATATAATGACTTCTGCAACTTTACGCAATACATGTTGCGCTTTGCCTTTGGATTCGGTACATCTATTCCATCAGGAACTTTCATGTATATATCAGAATCCAGTGATCCATAGAGATATGCGGTCACTACGTCCATCAACTGCAAAGATAGACGATTTTGCACTGCCAAAGATATTAAATATCGGAATGTTATTGCACTCATGACTGGTGAATAAGTTTCGTTGAAATCAACGCCGGGTCTTTGCGTAAACCCTTGTGCTACTAGCCTTGCTTTGTATCTCACTACCTCACCATTTTCATTTCGTTTCCGAATGAAAACCCACTTATATCCCACAGGGAAGATATCACGTGGTGTAGGTATTACAGCAGAGAAAACTTCTCTTTTGTAAAGCGAGGCTAACTCCGCTTCGATTGCTGCCTTCCATTTGATCCAATCCGAGCGCTTACTGCACTCTGCCATGGTCTTTGGATCTAGATCATTTTGAAGGTCCTCAGCAATCTGCTCGGAGAAATATATGTCGACATTGGTAGCTTTTCTATCATATGTTTCACCAGTCTCAACATAGTTGATGGCAATTTCATCATTCCTTAGAGACTCATCAGAATTTCCCAAATTGATGTGTCCAGGATTTTCCGATGTCCCAGCCTCGGTTATGTGCACATCCGAGCTGGGTTGTGGATCATCACAATCCACATGATACATTGTGTCATATTGGTGTCCTTTTGCATTCACTATTGTTCTTTGCTTCTTAGCAACAGAACAGCGCTTATTCACCATACTTCTCCTCTCTAGGAGTTGAGTGGCCTTATTCGGTACTTCCACTCTTTCTGGTGCATTCCTAGCAGGAATGAATGATTTAGTGACACCTTTGTAATTAGTGAATGCATCTGGCAGTTCATTTGCAAGTCTTTGCAAATGTATAATTTTCTGAACTTGCAGTTCAGTTTCTGAAGTACGTGGATCAGAACCTGGAACACATTGAGTATTCCAATTTATTTCCTGGCATTCTTTTTGGTACTTAAATTCTCCCCCTAATGCCGGGAAATGTTCCTCATCAAAAATAGAGTCAGCAAAACGGGCTGTAAAGAGATCCCCTGTTAAGGGTTCTAAATACTTAATGATCGACGGAGATTGAAATCCCACATAGATCCCCACTTTCCTGTGTGGGCCCATAGCTGTTCTCTGAGGTGGTGAGATTGGAATGTATACACAACATCCAAATTTGCGCAAATGGGAAATACTTGGAGGATTTCCACGTACCATTTGTATTGGGGATGTTGAATGGTATGTAGTTGGTCGTAATTGTATAAGGTCAGCAGCGTGCAGGACTGCATGACCCCAACACGACAAAGGCAATTTGCAATTCATCAATAATGGCCTTGCTATGAGTTTAATCCTCTTGATTAGTGACTCAGCCAGACCATTCTGGGTGTGGACATACGGTACCGAGTGCTGTACTTGAATCCCCAGCGCCATACAATAATCATTGAATGCCTGAGATTTGAATTCAGCAGCATTGTCCATTCGGATTGAACTAATCCGATGTTCAGGAAAATTTGCCTTTAACTTGATAATTTGAGACATTATCTTGGCAAATGCATGGTTGCGTGTTGATAGTAAACACACATGTGACCATCTAGTAGATGCGTCAATCAGTACCATGAAATACCTGAACGGCCCAGAAGTTGGCATAATGGGCCCACAAATATCTCCTTGAATCCTTTCAAGGAATTTAAGCGGTTCAGCTTTAATTTTGAGATATGATGGTCTCAAAATAAGTTTCCCAGTTGCACATGCGGTGCAAACAAAATCCTGAGATTTGGGAAAACTTGTTGTGGGCAGATTATGGCCAATTGAATTGCCTGTAATTTTCCTCACCATCCCTACGCCAGGATGACCAAGTCGATCATGCCAAATTTGGAATGCATCAACATCTTGGAAAATTACCTTGTATGCAACATGTGCATTGCTTTTAATATATGTATAGTACAAGCCTGACGTGAGTGATGGAATTTTCTCGCATATGCGCTTGCCATATTTATTCGGCTTGGTCAAGAAGAGAAACTCTTCTTGATTTTCATCATGGGTTTCAATATGAAATCCATTTTGCCGGATATCTCTAAAACTTAGGAGGGTACGTGTAGAATCAGGATACAATAATGCATCCTCGATCACAATTTCAGTACCCATGGGGAGTGTAATAGTTGCTCGACCAGAGCCAACTATCACAGCATCGCGTCCGGCGATGGTCAAAACTTTCCCATCTCTTTTCTTAAGAGTCTGAAAGTATTTGATCTCCCTAAGTATAGAGTTTGTGGTACAACTGTCCACAAGGCATAATTCCTCTTCCGTCGAGTTGTCATCATTATGCATCTATACATAAATAAAAATTCTGAATAAGAATTTGTGTGATGCAACTTAGTACTATACATAACATGATATTTAAATATCACAATGTCGAAACAATATTACAATAATGGTATGGCGACTCATCCAATGAGTTCGCACTACACACAGGACCCAAACACTGGTCTTGTAGAGTGTGTTACATCTCAACACATGAGATTGTATACCTCTACTTATTACAACAACATTATAAAGACAGTATAGAACAACCACACAAGCCACAGTGATCATGATCAAATCTCCAAGCATGAGAGATTTATGCCAAATCTCCAAATGGATCCTTTGACATATACTCAATGATCATATCATCAGATTCATCTTCTTGTAGAAGTGGAGGCTTGTTGTCAACCACATTGAGGTGCTCTTTAGCAAGGGTGTTCTTCAGGTCACCAGAAGCCAGTGAAGAACTTCCAACCTCAATTGGTGCTTCAGTAGAATTGAAATGAGCCTCAAAACCAGGCTTATCAGACTTTGGCTTCTTTAGGGATTGTTGATACAAAAGAACAAGGTGCTTAGGGCAAGTACAGTCCCTAGCAAAATGGCCCTCAGTACCACATTTAAGGCAAGCTCTGTTGCCCTTAGATGGTAGAGGCTTGCCATTTCCTTTTCCTTTTCCTTTACCTTTCTTGTGGAATTTGTTCTTATTGAATTTGCGAGGTCCAGGAGGATTCTTGAAGTTTTTCTTGAATCCTTTCTTATTCTCAGTCTTATGCACATTGAAATGTACCTCAGGCAGAGGGGCAGACCCAGGAGGGCGCTGCTGAGCATTCTTCAGAAGAAGCTCATGATGCTTTTCTGCTTGGGTCAATGTGTGCATGAGTTGAGAATATCTCTGGAAATTACTAGAGCGATACTGCTGATGCAATATCCTGTCCTCTGGAAGCATGGTAGATAGAGTCTTCTCTATCTTGTCTGCTTCAGAGGGCTCTTTCTCGCAAAATTTCAATTTAGAACAAATGCTATGAAGAGCATGGTTATATTCTGCAACAGATTTAAAATCTTGCAGACGAAGGTGGTTCCACTCATGGTTGGCTGACGGCCATATGAGCTCCTTTTGCTGTTCATAGCGCTCTTTGAGAGATTTCCACAAGTTATGAGGGCATCTCTCCATAAGGTACTCTTGCTTAAGGTCCTTATGGATGTAAAGCCTCAGAAGGAAAAGTGATGTGTTCTTTTTAACCTCATTCACTGGATCAGTACCAGTGATGGGTGCTGCAATTGCATCAATGATCCCACGAGAAGCAAAAGTTATTTCAATATCTGAAGCCCAAGTTGGGTAGTTATGCCCATCAAGGGCGAGTTCCTCGAACTCTTTGGTTGACATGTTCCTACAGTCATTACCATGGACGTCCATTAATTTACGCATAAATTAATAGTCACAATGGTGATGTTGTAAGCTCAATATGCAAAATTACATATGTAACGAGTTTCTTGAAGGTTCCAAACCTTCCCATAGAATAAATACTTTGAATTTTAGTAAGCATAGTATAGATAATCCTCAAATTAATGAGGTAGATCTAGTAGTGGGCAAGAAACTTGCTGCCTAAAAGCACGGTCTCTGGGCTGATAAGTTCACGGATGAACAAACCGCAGCCAATGCTTAGGTCTCCACTACCCATGCTCTACTAATTATCAAAGTAAAATTCACTAACTCTTACATGTGATATGAGTTGCCTGAAGGTTCCAAACCTTCCAATTGAATAAATACTTTGAATTTTAGTAAGCATAGTATAGATAATCCTCAAATTAATGAGGTAGATCTAGTAGTGGGCAAGAAACTTGCTGCCTAAAAGCACGGTCTCTAGGCAGATAAGTTCATAAATGAACAAACCGCAGCCAATGCTTAGGTCTCCACTACCCATGCTCTACTAATTATCAAAGTAAAATTCAATAACTCCATATCCTGTTATTTTGGATAGCACGTATAGGTAATCATCCTGAGGGATGTAGACCTCATAGAGATAGGCATTCCAAATGCTGCCTCAAGCACGGTCTCTGGGCTACTAAATTCTATAAAGAATTTAGTGCAGCCAATGCTTGGGACTCTATCTCCCTATGCTCTTAATCCAAATTAATGTAATTTCATTTTTTGCATAAGTTTTATTAAGTCTGTACTTAATAAATGCTATATTTATATGCAAACATAAATGAATGCGTAAATCATAGCAAGTAGAGATATGTGAATTATTAATGTAAGACAAACAATAATTCACGAACTAAAATCTGCTATATTTACAATAAAACAGATATGTCTTTACAATATATGCAGTCTAAATTGCGAATTTAGACGCCTAAGATAACTGTGAACTGAAAATGCATATAAAACAGAGTCTTGTACATAAATTCAGAATTTAAAATGGTAAAACAGGCCATTTTTGCTCCTGAAAAGCAGCCCAGGCGGCCTGCCAGGCGGGCCTGGCAGCGGCCAGAAGGCCTGCACGCCGGCCCAGCCTAGCTGGCCGGCCCAGGCGGCCCAACAGGGGCCCAAAAGCCTATATTATATTGGGGCGGCTAGGGTTTCCAACCCTAACCGCCCCCAGCCGTCGTCGCCCACAGGGGCTTTCCCAGCCGCCGCCGCCAGGGTGCCGAAGTCCCAGCCACCAGCGCCCAGCAGAAGCCGCTGGGGCTTCACCCGCGCCAAGCGCCTCCTGGAGGCTGTGCCGAGGCGCCTTGGTCGCCCGCGCCGAGCGCGCCATGTGGGGGCCCGCGCCGAGCTCCTCGCCGGCTCGTCTGGCCGGCCGGGGCCGTCCCGCGCCCGCGCCCGTGCGACGCAGCAGGTGGCGCGCACGCCTGGCCAACAGGCCGCCGCCGCCGCCTGGCTTGAGGCCGCGCGCGCCATGCCGAAGCGCGTGGAGGCCCGCAGACCTCGCTGGTGGCGAGCCAGCGCCGAGCGCCCTCTGGTGCCAGCCGCCGGGGCCCGCGCCGAGCGCCCACTGGTGCCAGCCGCCGGGGCCCGCGCCGAGCGCCCACGCCGAGGCATGCCGCGCCGCGCCCCACCCCCTCCCCCCAAACAGCCGGCATGGCGGCCGGATCGAGGGCCATTAGGCCCTCCGATTGGAGGAGGAAGGTGAGGCCACCCCATTTGGGTGATGGCCGGTGAAGATGATGCGGCCTCTCGGGGCATCGACAGCGCGAGCAGGCTGTCCACGACGGGCAGCGATGGTCCCGACGACCACGGGCACCCGTGGAGATGGCGAACGACGAGTAACTGCCTCTGCAGTGGGTGGAGGCGGTGGTGGTGCCTCCAAATCGACGTCCATAGGAGCGGATGCGGACGATCCCACGTCAACCACCGGCACCGGTGGCGATGGGGATGCAGTGGGGAGTCCACACTCCACCACCGGCAGCGGAACCACCGCTGTCCATCCATGGGTAACGCAGAAGTGCACATTTTGCACTTGCACACGGCGTTCAGGAATCGCGTGCACCGGTGGAAGCGCAGTGGCTTGCCCAACGGTGAACGCTTCCAACATCGCATCATCAACAATGTGAAGAACTTCGCGCATACGGCGTATGCGCATGGAAACGGTATGCTCCATACCTTGCTGTTGATGTGCAGATCGATCTTGCTGTTCTTGTCAAGAACAGCGTGTTCTTCCTCTTTTCCCTTCTCTGATTTCTCCTTGAGACAGTGCTGATAACGTGTTACGCTCTATTGCAGTGCTCAGTGGCAAATGAAAGAGACAGAGAGAGAATGAGACAAATGAATGGGGTTGTCTGTTTATTGCAGGGATCTCCATATATATACATGTGTACAAAGGGCATCAGACCCTTGGATCAAATAACCGTAGAATCAACGGTTGGATGGGTCTTGATCATATATTACATTGTTTTGTAACAAGACCATCTGGTGTGGCTCCCTTCGCTTGTTCGTCGAGATGGAGAAAAAATGAAGAAAATTAAACGGGAATAAATAGATCTAACACATGTTGATTTCAGATTAATTAGTTCTCGCTGAAATGTGTAGCTGGTAATTTTTTTCATGAACCAAATCAAATCTACATATACTCTTAGCATATTATTACCATCAACTTTCTACTAAGATTTTTTTTTCATTAACATATCTAGTTCTAAGCCCAGTCAATGAACTTTTAAACTATCATTAGAGGTTAAGTTGACATAATGTTAGAAGTTTATATATCTTAGCAAAACATTATTGTTCCTTGTATGCATATGGTATCCATAATGCGTGAGCCAGGGATACATAAAAAATTGGAATAACAAAGTTGGACGATCCTTCAAATAAGGTTGTTTGGTTCAGGGTCAAAGGTTGAGACAAGACTATCCCAGTGTTGTCCCCAATTATCCCTCAAAATTGGAGGCCTGTCCTGGCTATCCCGTAACCAAACGCAGTCTAAAGGTATGTCTGGATTTCCAGTTTTGAAACCGTTTTTTTAAACCGGATGGAATCTAAACTGACCAGTCTTTACAATTTCTTATGTCAATTTTACCATATTCTTACAAAAAATGATGATGCCTAATTTTGCCGGATTTGTAACCTAAAGAGCAATAAATAAAACCAAATTCCTAAAAACCGGCGATCCAAACATCTCCACTAGGAAGTCAGAGGCAAAACTGGTCTTTCAGAATTCGAATCTGATTGAAACATGGCCTTGGTCTCGTACTCTCATCACTAGCGAAGTATGGTTAGCAACTCCAATAGTTCTCTAATAGACTTCCTAAATTCCTACTACTCTATAAGATACGAACGAGGACGTCCACATCTTCCTGGTGAAGCATGCCTCCGCCCCCCGCCCTAGATCCCCTCGTGCATGCACCACCGTGATCTTCACCCCAGTCCCCGATCCGAAATCTTCTTGTGCGCTCTTTCCAAGGAAGGCGCCCACCCGATTGCGCGTGTGAATCATCTAGGCCCTTTGGTGATGTTTTGGTAATTAATGACAACTGCTTGTGGACTAACGATTCTTCGAGAAATAAGAATGCAGGGTTGGACCACATAGAACAGGAAATGTTGGAGAATCATAAACATTGGTTGTGGATCAGATGAAGGCAAAGGTATAATATAGGTTTCGTTTTCGCCGGTCTTGAGGAGTTTAGAGAAGATACCTGACCGGATTAGTAGGCTAGATAGCCGTACTATTAAGAGGGGTCAATGACTTTGATCTGTGTGAAACTTAGTGCCTCATAGAGCATCAAGTAGTTGCATTTGCATGAGGACTAACAACGCTTCAAATCTCGTGAGTTAAAAGTTCTTTCAAAATCAAGTTTGAAAATTGCAAAGTCTTGGATGCGCGGACCGTCCGGGCCTTGAGGGCGGACCGTCCGCGATCCACTAGAGGGGTCCGAAGACTAACCACTTCGGGGGCCACCTTGTTACTTTGCACTGCGGACCGTCCGGGCCTTAGGGCCGGACCGTCCGCAGTCCTGACCAGAGAAGGCTGGTTTCGGGTCAGTCCCTGAATTATAGTGCGGACCGTCCGGCCGTGAAGGGCGGACAGTCCGCAGGTGTCAAAAATGTTTTTGGTCAGGGACTGTGTGATTTCTTGGTTTTGTACTACGGACTGTCCGGGGGCAAGTCCGGACAGTACTATATCCAAGTCTCGGACCGTCCGGCTTTGTAGGCGGACGGTCCGCCCGCGTTAACTGTTTTTGGTCCGAGGTCCAGGTGCTTCAAGTTGCCAGGTCGCGGACGGTCCGGCCATGGTTGGCGGACTGTCTGGACCTACCTTTTCTTACACCTCTGACAGATTTCAAACTGAATTTATAGCCGTTATATGTACGGCGGACCGTTCGACCCTTGGGCGCGGACCGTCCGGCCCTTGGGCGCGGACCGTCCGCGCATGCGCAGAACATGTGCTTTTTGCACATAACGGTTGGATTTTGATGGGGGGCTATAAATAGAAGGGTAGCTCGTGTGAGAGAGCTCTCTTGGCCATTCCTTGCACACATTGAGCTCATTTGTGATCCTCCAACTCACTCTCTCACACTCTTTGCTTGAGATTGCATTCTAGTGAGAGATTGAGGGTTCCTAGTGCATTTGCATCATTTGGTGATTCTTGAGGCACTAGGTGGTACACCGAGCAAGCGTCATTGGCTTGTTACTCTTGGAGGTTGTCGCCTCCTAGACGGCTCGGGTGATTGTCTCCGTCGAGCTCTTCAAGAAGATTGTGGAGAAGCCGCGGTATTGATTGTGAGGGGTTCGCGCCTACCTCGCCGGAGCGGCAAAGGTGACATTAGTGGAATCGAGGTATTGAGTGATTTCTTGTCCACTTGGCTCAAAGATCAAGCCGTGTCTTGATAGAGGAGCAAGTGAGAGCTTGAAGTCCACCTCAACGTGAATTAGGGGTGATCGGCAAATCACCGATACCATGGGATAAATTTCGGTATCTCTACCTTCTTGCATTACTTATTGCTTTGCAAGTGATTAGTGTTTTGCATATTGTTCCTCAAGTATTCAATCACCGTAGTTGTTTCTCATACATTGTTTACTTATTGTCACTAGAGAATTTATTCCTCTTGTTATATTGATTAAATTTACCTAGTGTTTTTGATTTGAGTCGAAACCACCTATTCACCCCCCTCTAGCCGGTGTCCTAGATCCTACAAGTGGTATCAAAGCCGAGGACTCCATTGGTTGTGGATCTAATCATCCCGGAGTGGGACAAAATGGCTAGTAACAACAATGTGCACATTGGGAAGCCACCGCATTTTGATGGGAATAATTATGACTATTGGAAAATAAGAATGTCAATGCATCTTAGAGCAATGGGTGGAAAAATTTGGCCAATTGTCAGGGATGGATTTGTTGTGTTGAAAGAAGATGAACCATCCGTTAGTGATAATGAGAATATCCTCACAAATGATCAAGCCATGAATGTCTTTTATGATGCTCTTGATATAAATGAGTTCAATCGTATCAAGAATCTCACAACCGCTCATGAGATTTGGATTAAGCTAATGGAAATTCATGAAGGAACTACAATTGTGAAGAGTGCCAAACTATATGTGTGCAAAGGGAAGTTTGAGCAATTTATTATGAAAGAAGATGAGAGTGTATCCGATATGTTCAATCGGTTAAATGAGATAGTAAATGAACTCAAGGGACTTGGTTTCAATGTACAGGATGTGGATTTCACTCACAAGTTCCTTAGGTCACTTCCGGAGAAATATGAGACCATTGTGACAATGTTAGTCAGGAGTGATCTATCTACAACTTCTCCAACCGAAGTATTGAGAGAAATTCTCACTCAAGACATATTTAAGAAGTCACAAGCTGATGCTTTAAGTTTGGCAAAGAAGGTGAAAAATGAATCAATTGCTCTCAAAGCTAAGGCCTCAAAGGCAATTGAAAAGGAAGATAGTAATGATGAAGAAAATGAAAGTGAGAGTGATGGTGACATGGCTCTATTTGTAAGGAAATTCAATAAATTCATGAAGATGAAGAGAGGTCAACCTAGAAGAGGTCAAACATCTAGAAGAAATGCTTTCAATGATAGAAAGTGTTTTGAGTGTGGGGAACCCGGTCACATTGCCATGAATTGCCCAATCAAGAAGAAGAAGGGCAAAGATGAAAGTGACAAGAAGAAAAAGAAATACTATAACAAGAAGAAAGATAGCAAAGCCTACTTAGTTGAATGGGACTCGGATGATAGCTCGGATGATGATGATGATGACACCTCATCCAAGCTTAATGCCGGAATTGCCATCAAGGAAGCTCCCTCACTCTTCTCATCTCCCCATTGTCTCATGGCAAAAGGAGATGCTAAGGTAAAAATCATCACCGATTTAAATGATATAGAAGATGATGATGATATCGATGATGTTGATGATGGCTATTCATATGATGATCTTGTTAGAATGTTAGGTGAGGCCGATGACTACATGCACAAAGAAAAAGAAAAATTTAAGACCTTGAAGGAATTGTATAAAAACCTCCAAGTGTCTTTTGAGGAGCTCAAGACCTCTCACAATGACCTAAAAGAAAATTGTGAGAAGCTTGCGGATGCTCAAAAATCATCTATTGTGCATGAAGTTAAGGTGGTCACTAAGGATGTTGGAGTCACTTGTGACTTACTTGATAGTCTTACAAGTGAACCACTACCTACTAACTCTATTTGTGATAAATGCAAAATTTCTCTCAATGATAACATTGCTCTTGATGAATCAAAAATTATTGTTGAGAATGAAGTGTTAGTAGATAGAGTAAACACTCTAACTCATGACCTAGAAAAGGCATATGGTGGTAAGGCTAAATTGGATTTCATATTGGGAAGTCAACGGTGCTCTCTTAACCGTGAAGGTCTTGGATATGTTCCCAAGAAAGGAAAGAATGCTTTTGTAAAGCAAAAGACATTGTTTGTGAAAGAATGTGACAAAGTGTGTCACAAGTGTCACAAAAAGGGACATGTTAAGAAAAAATTGTCCCAAGTTCAAAAATGTATCCTCCACTTGTTTTGAGCATTGTTATGTTCTTTCTCATAATGCAAAAGGTGTTCATGCTAAATTTGTTGGTACTTCAATTGTTGGAAACAAAAAGAAAGCTATTTGGGTGCCAAAGACCTTGGTCACTAACATCCAAGGACCCAAGCAAGTTTGGGTACCTAAAAGAGATTGATTTCCTTTTGTAGGTAAACTACAAGGCGGGAGGGAATCATTGGGTGTTAGATAGTGGATGCACTCAACACATGACCGGAGATATGAAAATGTTTACCCAAATGAGTGAGGAAGATTGCTCCAATTATGATAGTATCATATTTGGAGATAATCGCAAAGGAAAGGTTAAAGGTTTGGGTAAAATTGCTATTTTAAATGATCATTCTATATCAAATGTGCTCTTGGTTGAGTCTTTGAATTTTAATTTACTTTCCGTAGCTCAATTATGTGATTTAGGATTTTGTTGCAATTTCACGGTTGAAGATGTTATTATCTCTAGTGTTGATGGTAGCAATCTTAAGTTTAAAAGTTTTAGACACGAAAATCTTTATCTTGTTGATTTCTCATCTAATGAGGCAAAGCTCACAACTTGCCTATTCTCAAAAGCTTCACTAGGTTGGTTATGGCATAGAAGACTTGGTCATGTTGGAATGAAGCAACTCAATCGGCTAACCAAGCATGACTTAGTTCGTGGCTTAAAAGATGTGAAGTTTGAGAAGAACAAATTGTGTAGCTCTTATCAAGCCGGTAAGCAAGTGGCAAACACTCATCCAAATAAAAGTCAAATGTCCACTCATCGACCTTTGGAATTACTTCACATGGATTTATTTGGGCCCACATCATTTGTAAGTATTGGTGGTAATTCTTATTGTCTTGTGATTGTGGATGATTATTCAAGATTTACTTGGGTTTATTTTCTTCGAGACAAATCTAATGTGTTTGAAACATTCAAGTCATTTGCTATATTGGCTCAAAATCAATTTGATTTCGACATCAAAAAGGTTAGAAGTGATAATGGGTCGGAATTCAAAAATGCGAGAATTGATGAATATTGTGATGACAAGGGTATTAAACATGAATTCTCTTCCAAATATACCCCGGAACAAAACGGTATTGTTGAAAGAAAGAATAGAACTCTCATTGATATGGCTAGGTCTATGTTAGCGGAATATAATATATCGGATTCTTATTGGGCCGAGGCAATAAATACCGCTTGTCATTCATCAAATAGACTATATTGTCACAAGCTTTTGAAGAAAACTCCATATGAATTGCTCATTGGTAGAAAGCCAAATATCTCATATTTTAGGGTATTCGGTTGCAAATGTTATATTTTAAGAAAGGGAAGTCGGCTTTCTAAATTTGAGAAGAAATGTGATGAGGGTTTTCTTCTTGGATATTCATCAAATAGTAAAGCTTATAGAGTCTTCAACAAAACTCATGGTATTATTGAAGAAGCATATGATGTTGAATTCGATGAAACAAATGGGTCTCAAGATGAAAGTGATAATCTCGATGATGTTGGGGGAACTCAATTGATAAATGCAATGAAAACAATGGCCATTGGTGAAATAAAACCAAAGGAAGATGATGGTGAAAATAGTGTGGTTGTCATTCCTTCATCCTCAACTCAAAATGAGGAAGATCACCAAAGCCAACAACATGATGAAACTATGGATACTCATGATCAAGGTACTTCAAGACATTCGGTTCCTCCTAATGCTTCAACTAGCAATTATCAAATGGTATCAAGAATTCATCATTCCATTGTGAAGGATCACCCGGTTGATCAAATTGTGGGTGATATTAGTAAGGGTGTTCAAACTCGCTCTCGCATAGCTTCGTTTTGTGAACATTTCTCTTTCGTATCTTGTATGGAACCTAACCGTGTAGATGAAGCTCTACTTGATGTTGATTGGGTGAATGCAATGCATGAAAAATTAAATAACTTTGCCCGAAATGAAGTTTGGGAGCTTGTTGAGAGACCAAAGAAACACAATGTTATTGGTACAAAATGGGTGTTTCGCAACAAGCACAATGAAGATGGTGTGGTAGTAAGAAACAAGGCAAGATTAGTTGCACAAGGATATACTCAAATTGAGGGATTGGGTTTTGGGGAGACATTTGCTCCCGTGGCAAGATTAGAAGCAATCCGGATTCTTCTTGCTTATGCTTGTGCACATAATATCAAGCTCTACCAAATGGATGTAAAGAGTGCTTTTCTAAATGGTAAGATTAGTGAACTAGTGTATGTTGAACAACCTCCCGGTTTTGAGGACCCCAAAAGACCTAACCATGTGTTCAAGCTTTCTAAAGCTCTCTATGGGCTTAAGCAAGCTCCACGTGTTTGGTATGAAAGGCTTAGGGATTTCTTGCTTTCCAAAGACTTCAAAATTGGGAAGGTTGACACTACTCTATTCACTAAAAGAATTGGCAAAGACTTATTTGTTTGTCAAATCTATGTTGATGATATTATTTTTGGATCCACTAATGAATTATTTTGTGAGGAATTCGGAAAAATGATGTCAAAAGAATTTGAAATGTCTATGATAGGAGAATTGAGCTTCTTTATTGGCCTTCAAATCAAACAATTGAAAGATCGAATTTTTATAAGTCAATCAAAATATTTGAAGGACATACTCAAGAAGTTTGGTTTAGAAAATGCAAAGCCTATCAAGACTCCAATGGCAACAAATGGTCATCTAGATTTAGATGAAGGAGGTACTATGGTTGATCAAAAACTTTATCGTTCAATAATTGGGAGTTTGCTTTATATTACCGCATCTAGGCCCGATGTTATGTTTAGTGTATGCATGTGTGCTCGATTTCAAGCTTCACCTAGAGAGATTCACTTGAAGGCCGCTAAAAGAATTCTAAGATATTTGAAGTATACTCTCAATATTGGTCTATGGTATCCCAAAGGTGCTCAATTTGAATTAATTGGATATTCGGATTCGGACTATGCGGGGTGCAAAGTTGATAGAAAAAGCACCTCCGGTTGTTGTCAATTTCTTGGTAGATCTCTTGTTTCATGGTCTTCAAAAAAAACAAAATTCGGTTGCTCTATCTACCGCCGAAGCAGAATATATATCGGCCGGAAATTGTTGTGCTCAACTATTATGGATGAAACAAACCTTATTGGATTATGGAATTATTTTCAAGAATGTGCCTCTCATGTGTGATAATGAGAGTGCGGTAAAATTGGCTACCAATCCGGTCCAACACTCAAGAACTAAGCATATTGATATACGTCATCACTTCTTAAGGGATCATGTTGGCAAGGGAGATATCTCTATTTATTCCACTGACACGGATGATCAATTAGCAGACATTTTTACAAAGCCTTTGGATGAAACAAGATTTTGTTCTCTAAGAAGTGAAATGAATGTGATCGATCTCTCAAATGTGGCTTGAAGTTGATCACGCATGTGTCGTGTTGCATCTCGGTTCTAAATATGCTCTTTATGCTATTTATCTGGTATTATTGGTGCATTTTTCATTCTAAATTGCTCTAGTTAGTTTGAATACAAAAATTTGCATTACTCAATTACATAATATGTATATGCATGCATACTAACTCTTGGATTGGTCGAAATGTCCATATATGAGCACCAATTTGGATTTGAAATTCAAAATCAGAAAGTGGACAGACGTTGGAAAACTGAGTATCAGGCCGCGGACCGTCCGCCCATGGACCACGGACCGTCCGCAGCATCAGGAACTGGACAGTCCGATCAGCAATGCAGACCGTCTGATATCATCAGGGCGCGGACCGTCCGCCTCCCCTACGCGGACCGTCCACGACAGGCAGTAAAATTGGGCAGAGACCGCAGACTTGTCATTTGTGTTCCTTGGCCCTTCTCTCTTGCTATCCACTCGCCAAATAGTCTCCTTTGTCGATTGTGCGCGGACGGAGAAGTGACGTTGCGCACGGACAGTCCGACAGCTTGTGGCAACGTTCAATCAACATGTCTTCATCACGGTATTTCATAATCTTGTGGATTTCATCAAATCTCTTCAATTTTGAGATTATTTGGGGTTCCTCTCTGATCTGAAATTGAGCAGTAGTTTTACAAATCTGATTGGTGGGATTGTTAGTTCTACTCACAGTGAATGCTATGCAAAATTTTGAACTTGTTTGGATCAGTATTCTCTGCAAAATCATCAATTCAACATTTGTGGCGGCTAGGGTTCTTTGGAGTCGCCCCTGGTCGGTCGCGGACCGTCCGCCTGGTGGGCGCGGACCGTCCGGGCCTCTAGCGCGGACAGTCCGGCCCCCTAGCGCGGACCGTCCGGACCCTGGCAGAGCAATTCAGTTCTACTCATTTTTATGGTGGTGATTGGTATCAATTATTCATCTATGGCTGTCTGTCACTTTATTGCAGTGGTTTGGGTGGTCTCCGCAAGAAGCTTGCATGTCGCTTCAAATCAAAGCGTTCTCGTGGAGATGATGCTGACTATACACCGACCACTGATTCAGAGGCCTAATCCTCAGCTGGGGGCACTAAATCTATAGATACTGAAGACTTTCCCCATGTCCATCCTGATTATCCCATTGACACCTCTAGATGGACCTATCCAAAGCGAAGGTTTTCTATGGATGAGTACTGCTCAAGGCGGACTGTGAACCAGTACACTCTGCCATCTGACACCAATATTCAATTTTTCCACACTCAGCTGCAGTTTGATGTTTTTTGGGGCACCTTGATGGATACAAATTTTCATAAGCATCAGGTGATTGATTGGTCCTTCTTGCTCAGTCAATCAGTAATGGAGGGTCTGATCCCTAAGTTTGAAACGTGTGGACTGTATCAGTTTATGGGGCAACACACAGACTTCAATGAAATGGCTGTTAAGCAATTCCTGGCTACCTCAGAGATTGATATAGAAGAAGAATCTATCACTTGGATGACTGGCTTCAAGCGCTATTCTGCCTCTTTTGCTGACTTTGCCACTGCCAACAGTCTGGATTATGGCACCATTTCTACTGGGCTGGATCTCTATATTGAGGATAATTTTGAGGATTTTGTGCAATTCTATGAGCCAGCCAGGCTAGGAATACCCAGGAGGTTTGGAGAGACAGCAGGACTCAGGCATCATCCTGTTGTAATCGACAAGATTGCCAGAGTCACCATTCTTCCCAAGAGTGGTGATAAGAGTAAAATACGAGATAAATTCTGGAACATTATTCAGCACATCATGAATGGTGAAGTCATGAATATTGTTCTTTTCATGATGAGACAGCTTAATGATTTGAAAATGGACAAGAATCAAAATTTAGCATATGCTCCTTACATTATGGCTCTCATCAAAGCCAAGACAAGATTTGAGGGCCCCTGCGAGATTGTTCACACACCGTTCAGACCTTTTAAGAATGAGATAGGGTTTCTCACCAGTCCACTCACTCCCTTCCCAGATAATGAGGAAGACCCTGGCTATGAGGGTGGAGCAGCTCCTGATGTTGAGGGCGAGCAGATGCCTCCTCCTCCACCTCCTCCTCAGCCTCAGCAATATTGGGAGCCTGGTCCAGGCTACTTTGATCCATATTTTCACACTATGCAGCAGGGGCTTCAGACCCATATTGATACTCGCTTTGAGGGCATGATGACACATATGGATCACCGCCTAGATGTCATACAATCTCGTTTTGAAGATAACTGGGATGGGCTCAACTCTGAGTTTTCTAAGCTTCGCGATCACATTCAGACTAATGTCACTGATCCTATCATGACCAGGCTGAATAATATGCAGTAGAGTTTTCAAGATAACATGGGCGCTCTCTCCAGCCAGTTTGACAATCTTTCTACCAATGACAGCATGCATGAGATCAGTCAGAGGCAGCAGCAACTCCAGCAAGATTTTGGCCAGTTCTCCTCTCTATTTGACACATTCAGCACTCACTACTACAACATGCATCCTCCGCCCAGTGATCAGTGAGGCCTCTCCTTTGTGGCAATTGATGCCAAAGGGGGAGAGAAGTGATGAGAAGAGAAGTTGTCAGGTGTCACTTTCAGGGGGAGTTGTTGGTCTATGTGGACATTAAGACCATGCATATGCATATTTACCTTTTTATGTCACATGCATTAGTTTATGTTTTATGCATTTGGAACTGGCTTGAACTGTTAACTCTATGTCGTATGTCTGTGGACAATTATCTGTAATATTCTGTGGGTTGAACTATGTTTTAGTTCAAATTACTCTGTGTGTGGTTAATCGAGGAGTAATTATAATTGCTGCGCTTACTCTACGTATCATCTCTTGTATGCCTCGATAACCATGATTGTAGGAAAGTCTCCATCAAACTCCGATATATTATGTGTGTTATATCTTCAGCTTCAAATAATCCTGCACACACTTAGGGGGAGCCTTTCTTACATACTGAGTTTTTTTGGGATTTATCTATCTCTCGGACAGAACTTCAAATCAAGATAAGTCCTATGAAACTCATCTCCAAAATCTATCTTATACCTTAGGAATGAGGGAGATTTGGAAAAACTAAACTTCTCTTTAATATATTATGTACTGTTGTCATCAATTACCAAAAAGGGGGAGATTGTGAATCATCTAGGCCCCTTTGGTGATGTTTTGGTAATTAATGACAACTGCTTGTGGACTAACGATTATTCGAGAAATAAGAATGCAGGGTTGGACCACATAGAACAGGAAATGTTGGAGAATCATAAACATTGGTTGTGGATTAGATGAAGGCAAAGGTATAATATAGGTTTCGTTTTCGCCGGTCTTGAGGAGTTTAGAGAAGATACCTGACCGGATTAGTAGGCTAGATAGCCGTACTATTAAGAGGGGTCAATGACTTTGATCTGTGTGAAACTTAGTGCCTCATAGAGCATCAAGTAGTTGCATTTGCATGAGGACTAACAGCGCTTCAAATCTCGTGAGTTAAAAGTTCTTTCAAAAGCAAGTTTGAAAATTGCAAAGTCTTGGATGCGCGGACCGTCCGGGCCTTGAGGGCGGACCGTCCGCGATCCACCAGAGGGGTCCGAAGACTAACCACTTCGGGGGCCACCTTGTTACTTTGCACTGCGGACCGTCTGGGCCTTAGGGCCGGACCGTCCGCAGTCCTGACCAGAGAAGGCTGGTTTCGGGTCAGTCCCTGAATTATAGTGCGGACCGTCCGGCCGTGAAGGGCGGACAGTCCGCAGGTGTCAAAAATGTTTTTGGTCAGGGACTGTGTGATTTCTTGGTTTTGTACTACGGACTGTCCGGGGGGCAAGTCCGGACAGTACTGTATCCAGGTCTCGGACCGTCCGGCTTTGTAGGTGGACGGTCCGCCTGTGTTAACTGTTTTTGGTCCGAGGTCCAGGTGCTTCAAGTTGCCAGGTCGCGGATGGTCCGGCCATGGTTGGCAGACTGTCCGGACCTACCTTTTCTAACACCTCTGACAGATTTCAAACGGAATTTATAGCCGTTATATGTACGGCGGACCGTCCGGCCCTTGGGCGCGGACCGTCCGCGCATGCGCAGAACATGTGCTTTTTGCACATAACGGTTGAATTTTGATGGGGGGCTATAAATAGAAGGGTAGCTCATGTGAGAGAGCTCTCTTGGCCATTCCTTGCACACATTGAGCTCATTTGTGATCCTCCAACTCACTCTCTCACACTATTTGCTTGAGATTGCATTCTAGTGAGAGATTGAGGGTTCCTAGTGCATTTGCATCATTTGGTGATTCTTGAGGCACTAGGTGGTACACCGAGCAAGCGTCATTGGCTTGTTACTCTTGGAGGTTGCCGCCTCCTAGACGGCTCGGGTGATTGTCTCCGTCGAGTTTTCCAAGAAGATTGTGGAGAAGCCGCGGTATTGATTGTGAGGGGTTCGCGCCTACCTCGCCGGAGCGGCAAAGGTGACATTAGTGGAATCGAGGTATTGAGTGATTTCTTGTCCACTTGGCTCAAAGATCAAGCCGTGTCTTGATAGAGGAGCAAGTGAGAGCTTGAAGTCCACCTCAACGTGGATTAGGGGTGATCGGCAAATCACCGATACCACGGGATAAATTTCGGTGTCTCTACCTTCTTGCATTACTTATTGCTTTGCAAGTGATTAGTGTTTTGCATATTGTTCCTCAAGTATTCAATCATCGTAGTTGTTTCTCATACATTGTTTACTTATTGTCACTAGAGAATTTATTCCTCTTGTTATATTGATTAAATTTACCTAGTGTTTTTGATTTTAGTCGAAACCGCCTATTCACACCCCCTCTAGTCGGTGTCCTAGATCCTACAGCGCGTCCCCGCGATCCACTCCCCTAAACGCCCGATCTACCGCCCTCAATCTCTCCACAGTGCATACCGTGCCCCTGCCCCGACGCGCCCCTTCCTTCGTCCGTCTCCAGTGCGCCCGCCGCCCCCGGCTGCCCGTGCCCCTACGGCCCTGCACCCGCCCCGCGACGCGCTCTGCTCACCGAGCATGCCCACGCCCGAGCAGGCAGGTGGGGATCTCGCCCACGCTCGAGCAGGCAGACGCGGATCTCGCCCTCGCCGTGCCCGTGATGCACGGCTCCTTGCCCCCACCGTGTCACGCCCGCGGGGTTGCGGATCTCGCCAACACGCCAGTGGATCTCTCCCTTCTCTGCCATGCCCTGGGCCCCTACAGCCTCGTCTACGTCGTCCCCTACACCATGCTCCCCATCGTCGTCGTCCTCTCCGTCGACTGCTCTATCCCCATCCTCATGCGTCGCAAGGAGGCCAAGGCCCACAGCAGCTCCAAGTCCATCGAGGTCTCCTTCCGCCCCGGGGACACGGTCCTCATCATCGAGGACCTCGTCACCAGTGGTTCCTCCATGCTCGAGACCGCCGCCCCACTCCGCGTCGAGGGGCTCGTGGTCGCCGACGCCATCGTTGTCGTCAACCCTGAGCAGGGCAACAGGAAGAACCTCACAGCTAATGGGATCACACTGCACTCGCTCATGACCCTAATAGAGTTCCTAAGGTGATTCATATACATTGTAAGTGAAACGAAGAACATGCATTTTTACGGGTGTTATACTGCTATTGGTAGTTTCCCCTTATAATTAATTTAATAGTTTAATAAAAGATAACACACCCAGCACTTGATTTTTGTCAAAGGTTTTGCAAACCTGTTACCTATCTGGTTAATTTTGGATTTTTTTAAATTCTACTTCAGAAATAGCAACTTCGCATGACTTTTCTTCACTTGTAATTGATGCTTCGATGTTGGAGGAAATATCATTTTAAAATAAAAATCTCAACAGTTGGGTTGATCAGTTCACTTGCTTTAAGAAGTATAGTACTGATAGTATGAGAATGGACTACACCAATAAAAAAGGTTAACGCTTTCATACCTAATGGGTTGTAGTTCAAAAATTGAGGTTCCTTCCTCCGTTTTCCTTCGTACAATCTTGATTGGCTGCTTCTGCTGTAAGCTAAAGTAATTGTTCCATTTATGAACAAATTGCCCCTATTCATATTCTCATGTTTTCCTTTTTGATTTATTTTAGAAAATGGTTTAGAGATCGAGGAAGTCACTCGCGAGAAAGGCATATGTCATCCTTGCAAAGAGCATGATAGTCTTTCGCTTGCATGGGAGCTTAGTTCGCAGATAAGGAATTGCCAAAGATTTTTCTCTAAAGGGGCAGTTAGTGGGAGAGCAATCACTAAAGATGAAACCCATCCTATAATAATTCGGCTAGCACTGTTAATATACAAGGCTCAGGACTCTCACTATAATAAGGGTATAGTGTGGGCGTCCACACCCCTTCACCATACCCTCGCCTCCTTCCTCACAGTCAATAGCGGCTCCTTCTTTGGATGCCCGACGATGGCGGGAGGTGGCGGAACGCATGGGTCCCCGGCGATGGCGGGAGGTGGCGGCGCCGCCACGGCGGCTGGGGCAGTGGTTGGGATGCCGTCCCAGGCCACGTTGCCGGTGCGGCGGCGGTGCGAGGGCACGACCATGGGAGCCATCACGCTCGACCTACGCTCCAGGCTCGGTGTCGGCCCCTTCACCCTCGGTGAGAACCCTAACCACCTGACTCCCCCGCGACCCGCGGGAATAGGCAGTATGTGGCTGCTTCCTTGCGCTGCCTCTCCGTTTGCACGGAACGGTGCTCCCAGCCCTCGTCATTTGTATGCAGGTGGCGTCATGTTTAAGGTGTACATTGTTGGGGATGCAATAAGGGTTGTACGTCGGTTTTCACTTCCAAATGTTGATGAAGGTGATCTGTCGAATAATGCTGGGGTATTTCGGTTTCCAAGGGTCTCTTGTGCTACAACCAGTGCAAATGATGCAGATCGCAGCCAGTGCAAATGACGCAGATCTTGACCCTGGTGTTGCTGGTGCGCGTTGGTTGTCCAATTTTTTGTCCTTGTAGGTTTTTGTAGGATTTTCCGTTGCATTATAAAACAGTGTAGGCAACTGATTTTCTAACATGCCCCTATCAGAACTTCCTCCGAGACCATTGCTTGAGATCTTGGCACGAGAACTGCGGCGACGATTGGTAATGTGATTCTTGCGCCTTCTTTTTCTCCTGTTTAGACTTTAGAATGAATTAGTCTCATTTTGCCTTTTCCTTTCACCCGATTGACAGGGTCTTAGACTATTCGACATTGATATGATTAGGGAGCACGGAACAAGAGATCGGTTTTATGTCATAGACATGAACTACTTTCCCGGTATGTGGCTCTTTCCTTGCGTTGCCTCTCCATTTGCAGGGAAGGGTGCTCCCAGCCCTCGTCGTGCCCCTCCCAACCCTCGTCGTCGTAACGGAGGTATATTCTACCCTGAATAAAATGATTTATGTTGTATTGTACTTACACGTGTTTTTACTTGGTTTTAGGATGTATTCTCTTTAATTGTGGAGGCCTTCATGCCTCTGGATGACATAGAGAGCCCCTTCTTTGGAAGGAGAACTTCAATTCTTGATACAGTCACAAAAGTTTGGTCCTGTGTGGTGATGCTAGATCTTGAATGTGATGATTTGATAAATGATATGTTCCATCACTTCTTGGTGACTGTTAAGTAAGAGCTATCTTAAATCTTCTTACCTTCATCTATTTTTGTTCTTTCTGGATTTATTGATGCACTAAAACTGTACATTCTGCATGGTTTTCATTTTGTCCTACTATGCATTTTGTTTACAATTTTTTATTATAGTTTATAGGAAACAATTTGTTGTTCTTAGATTGATCACCTAGGGCATGGTTGGTTATTTGTTGTTACTACAATATAGACTACTTAGCATGCTTCGATTTTTCTCCGTTGTTACTACAATATAGACTACTGAACATGCTTTCATTTTTTATGCAGGGTTCTATACTCATAAGCATGTGGTTGCACCACACAACCTTTTGTTTTATATGTTGCCATCTGATCTCTGGTGAAAAGGAGGGAGATGAGCTACAGAGGAAATCTGATGTTATTGAAATTCTAAGAAAAGTCTAGATTTCCACAGGTCCGTGGTGCCACTGATGTCAAGTCACCAGAAACAATTCTTGAGCATGAGCATGCGTCGATGCTCTTTTTTCCCTGAGGCAATACTACTTCTATGCACAGTGATGTAGTAGCAACGGAGAACTGGCACTAATTGGATACTTCTTTTCCTAATTGCAGCCGTATCATTTGGCTTGGGGGTTTGAATTATCGGATTGCCCTATCATACTGCTTAGCTAAAGCCCTTGTCGAAATGCATAAGCAACTGTTAGAGAAAGATCAGGTAGTTTGCTACTGCACTTTTACACTACATCAGTGTGGCTGTGTGAGGACCATGTTTGACATTACTTGTTTTAAACAACTTCAGATAGAGCGAAGATGCGGGTGCATTTTCCAGGGATGTAAAGAAGGCATGATTAGTTTCCTCCGATATATAAATACTCATTCAACTCGGATCGTTACTCTGGTATGTGGCCCAAAGAAAATCGGAGGACACCTTCTTGGTGATTTCTTATGCCCCTGCCATCCACAAGAACTGTATCCTCCGTCGATTACTCGCAAAGGAACTCCCTGACGTTTTGTTTGTTCTATCTTATTGAAGGTGCGATCACATTATGTGGCCTCTTGCAGTCGTCCTACATCTGAGGAGAGTCTCGCTTCTCTGACCACAGACCAGTGTACAATCTTTTCATGGCTAAGGTTGAGAGTGCCCGCCACAGAAGATCGAACTTATCCTTGATCATGATCTCCGGTGTTGAGGGAATAATGATAGATTGATATGAGGATTGCAGGTGTAATCATGTGTATAATAACCCTTTTTTATTTTCCTCTGTCCCTGTGGTGTAGTACATGAAAAGCAAAATGATACCTGCATTTGTTGTGCTTATTGCTGTTAAATATTTTTCTAATTCTAACAGGTCAGAGCCTTGCTTCCTAGCTGTAGCTGGAATGCACAGTGTTATACTTTTATCAGCTTTGCTTGGAGCTACAAACATGTCTCTTACAAATGGTCAGAGAAGCGCTTAATTGGTGAAAGCAAGGCCCCTTAATTGGTGTGGTAGCACTGTATCACATTGAGGTAAAAGTGTTGCATGAAGCTTTGGGTTGCTATATTGGTAAGTTAGAAGGTGGTAAAAAGGACTCTAATTAATTTTACTATAATACCATATGTACAATGAAGATAAAATTTTACTTTGTTACCAGACATAGATAGACAATCTTTTGCATCCGTATGAAAGCAATTAGTTTGATCAACATAGCCTCTTTACATGTTATACGATGTTTCCCAGTATTTCCAGTATTACCGATTCTGATGTATAGCAGATGTGTCAATAGTTTAAATCAACATTCATTGTAAAATTGTGCATAAGTGAGGGTTCGAAACCTTGCTTGTTGGTTGTACATTTATTCATTGAAAACCTTCAAACTTTTTGGTTTTAATGGTGGGAGGTTAAGGATGGATGAGAGTATTGATTTGGCATGCACAATCCTGATCCAGTTCCCTTGATTATCCGGTCTGAAATAGTAATGTCGACCCTTTGTATAATTTTTAATTCTTACGTTTCTCTACTAAGTTGTGACAACTACAAATTTCATTCCAATATAATGTACACGAGCTATTTAATTTTACACTACCTGTAGCTGTAGCGTGTCACAACTTTCTTTATTGCTTCAAAACTGGGATGCTCACATGTATAAGAGACATGTTTGTCGTTCTGAGTCTATGTTTTATATTAATTTAACCTCGTAGCAATGTAGAAATCATGCCACAACATATTTCCCCACAACATATAAGATAAGAGGGCCATATTTGTGAGCTAAAATAATTTTGATAGCCACAACTCGCCATCTCCTTTTTTATACTTTTCACCCTGCAATGCAAAATTGTTTAAAGGAGGCCATGGTACATGGCCATATCATGTATTATCAACTTTTAGGATTTGCCTAATTCAATTAATAGTGATATTGAGCCAAATTTTGGTTGTTCGAAATGTCAGACTTCAACATTTGTTAATTTTGTTGAGTTGAGTCTTGATAGCATCACTAAATAAAGACTTATGCATGCACAAACGTCCCCCCGTTGCAACGCACGGGCATATACCTAGTCAACAATTTAAGTAGTTAACACAAAAACTCATCTCCAACAGTTCTCTAAATGAACTTTCTAAATTTAACTTCTCATCTAACCTTATTTTCTCTCTACATTTAGCAACCATTTAGCAACTCCCTAAACAAAAATATTTACTGCATTATGTAGATAATGAAGGTAATTGATGATATTTGTGACTTTATTTTTTTATGTGGATAAATACAAAACAAAATTACAACCTATATTTAGAGAACTATTGGAGAACTCACATTTTTTATTCCCAAAGTTATTTAGCAACTTTTTAAATCTGTGATTTAGAGAGCTAATATTTACATAACTATTGGAGTTGCTCTTACTCGGCTATATCTGCCTTGTGTAAACCAACCGCCGTGTGCGCCTAGCCATTGGCCATGGGATTAAAATCCTGGAACACCCGAACAGGTGCAAGGCATGGTGGACCGTGGAAACCGCCAGTCCTGAAACACGGAAGTTCGGAAGCACATCCAACGGCCTGTACCAGCCTGCAGATGATCTGACGGCAAGGGGTGTCCCATTTGACGTGGCTGTGGGCCGTAGCTTTGACCTTAAGGCATCGAGGAATCCTCCTCCCAGTCTCCCACGCACGTCGGCACGTCGCACAGATGCGGGAAGGCGACAATCCATATAACCATCTAGAATCTAGAAAAAAAAAGCACGAATTTCGGTAATGCTCGTTCGAAGGCACACTCGCGTCCAGACGAACCATGCAAGTGCTTGTACGATTTGCATAAGACCTACAAATGTATTTTTATTTTGTATTTTAGAAGTTTGTGAACCTAAGCATAACGCACTACAAGTTTGAGGATCACCATTCACCCATACATTTAACTCATAATACTTATTAATGTCTAGCACTATGTTAGCATTGTGGATCATAAACTGACGACATAGTGATACACCACTAATTTGAGCGATACCTCTTGAAAAGCACAAACACAAGTTGTAATTGGGATGTAAAAAAATGTAATACGTATGCGTGTTGCCTCGTCATTTTCACACGAACAAAACTAGGTTGAAACAGACCCTTAAATAGCCCACCAGCATGGTCGTTAAGCCCAATCGAGAACATGGGCAGTCACATTCCATGCTTTGGCAAGCCCATCAAGAACTGGATCTATATAGCCCCGGCCCCAATTCTGGACTGGGGTGCGCGGGTGCTGGTGCTGCAAGCTCCAATATGGCCCAGCGGCCGCTTTATTTGGGTTTCCAATATGGCCGGCCCACCGGACGCTTCTTTTTTGACCTTTTTCGTGCGTGTTTGTCATGTACGTCAACTAATAAGGGTGTGTTCCATTCTAGAGACTAAAAATTAGTCCCACCATTTTAATTCTATAGTCAGTGGCGGACCTAGGATTTTTATATAGGGTGTGCCACAACAAAATTTTCATATAAAATTCTATCTAATGTACATATAATTTCATAGTAAATTTGGTAAACAATTTGATATATAGATATAAAGTTTGACACTCAACAAATAAGCATGAAAATTGTATACATTAAACATAAAGATTACAATAATACTACTTATCTGGTCTGCGCTTTCTCAATGCCATAAAAGTTTCAATTATATCTTCTTCATTCACTTCGAAGAAAATATCCCTCTCGATGTATGTAACAAGACAATCATCCAAAAGACTATCACACATCTTGTTTCTCAATTTAGTCTTCATCAAACTCATTGCAGAAAATGCTCTTTCAACACTTGTTGTCGCCACCGGCAAAATCAATACCAATTTGAGAAGCAAATAAACTATATCAAACACCTTATGTCTCTTTGTTTCAACAAGCTTAACTGAGAGGTCCACAAGATTAGTTATATCTTTGAATCTATCATCTTCTCTTATGCCATCAATATAATTATCAAGTTGCAAGTCAAGTTTTAACAAGTCAGTGCTTGACATGTCATTAGGATAGAAATCAGCTAGCTTCCGTACCTTGTGTGCATCAAAAGAAGCAAAAGAGTTGGAAGGATCTAATGCTGACATACAAGAAAGCAGCTCCATATTAGCCTCACTAAACCGACTATCAAGCTCTAGGCTAATTTGATCAATGACCCCAATATATACTTCTCTTCTGAAGTGGTCATCATTGGTTTGGTTATGAACAAATCGTGATGATCTTCCATAAGGCTTATAATTTCCATCCATAGCAGGAACTTGGATATCATGTTTGTTGCAAAATGAAGTGATTCTTTGAAGGAATTGATCCCAACCATCAAGCCTTAACTGTTGCACTCTTCTCTTTGCCACATTAACAAGTGAAATTGCATTAATAATATCTTGCTCCCTTCTTTGCAAATACACTGATAAATCATTTGTATATCCAAGAATAACAAACATTAAGTGTGCATAAAAAACAAAGTCAAATGACTCAAATGCTCCAAGCATAGAATGTATCCTTGTCCAATCACTTCTAATTGTAGTATCCTCTCCAAGAATCATGAGAACATCTCGGATTACAGGATACATAGTAATTATGTTGCATATAGTTTTGTAATAAGAGCCCCATCGAGTCTCACCAGGCCTAGGCAACCTCATCTCTTGATTCAATCCTCTCCCAGTATCAAGTTCACCACATTCAAGTGATTTCATGAGATTCTCAAGTCTAGCATCTCGAAGCATACCGTGACGCTCACAAGAAACTCCAACGATATTCAATAAGAGAGTTACTTGATCAAAAAACCACACACAATCATTATTTCCCTTAGCAACAACAACAAGAACTAGTTGGAGTTGATGTGCAAAACAATGGATATAATAAGCAGAAGGTGACTCTTGCATGATCAATGTTTTCAATCCTTTAATATCACCTCTCATGTTGCTAGCCCCATCATAACCTTGTCCACGAATTCGTGTCAAAGTCAAGCCATGACTAACAAGTAAAGCTTCAATTGCATCCTTAAGTGATAAAGAGCTAGTATCATCTACATGAACAACTCCAATGAAGTGCTCACATGGCCTTCCCAATGCATCAACATAACGCAAGCAAAGAGCTAGTTGTTCTTTGTGTGATATGTCACTAGACTCATCCGCTAAAATTGCAAATGGCTCTTCCCCAAGCTCTTCAATTATTTTCTTTCTAGTTTCTATAGCGCAACACTGAATAATCTGCTTTTGTATCTTTGGGCTAGTCAAAGTGCAATTACCTGGAGCATTGTTAAGAACATACTTGTTGACCTCTTCACTATTTACAGCAAGAAATTTCAAGATTTCAATAAAGTTTCCTCTGTTGCTAGACTCTTCACTTTCATCATGTCCATGGAATGACAATCCTTGATGCAAAAGAAACTTCAAACATCGAAGTGAATATGTTAACCTTATCTTATAAAGATTGCGATCATCATCACTCCACTTCTCAATTTTATTATCAATTGCTGCATTAGGATTTATAAAGCCAAGATATTTCTCTTCGGCTGTCTTATGTGACATAGAACCTACATGTTTTAGAAGTGCTTCAAACCATTTATCCCAATTATTCCAACCATCTGAAGTAAATGCAGAAGTCCATTTTCCCTTATTTGCTTTACTTTTGAATAAGTAGCACATAAAGCAAAATGCAGCATCTTTCTTGACACTATATTCAATCCAAGGAAAATTTTGAAACCACACAAAATAAAAATGGCGATCTCTATCTCCAATTTTCCTATTTGGGAATTCATGTGCATATGGTTGAAATGGACCTATAAGAATATATGCTCTTCGAATTGCATCGTGAACATTAGCATGGTAACTTGCAATAGGTTTTCTTTCACCTGGATCGTGTGGAAGACGACTGACATCATAAATTGTTGGCGGTGGCGGTGCAGATGGCATTGGATTCACAATTTCTTCATTTATCATCTCTTTCTCTTGTTCTTGATGTGTCGACGCTTGAGTAACATCCGGAGATAATGAAGAAGCAATAAACTTTTGTTTCTTTGCAGCATGATTGCGAAAAAGAGAGGCAATATCTCTCTACTTCTTCATATTTTAGTCACTACAAAAATAATGGTAGTGAATCAATAATTAATAAGACAAAAATCAACAACATGGGCGCGATGTTCTGTACGGCTGTACGCGGGGAAGGGCTGTAGGACACCTCACACCTCCGTCTTCGTGCGAGCGCTGGTGAGGACAGGGCCGTAGGCGTCGGTCGTCGGCAGCCAGAGCAGAGTAGCAGATCGAGCAAGATCGCCAGATTTTCCATTTTCTGGCCGCCAGTGCCTTCCACTTTCCAGCCGCCAGCGCCAGAACTAAGGAACCCTGGAACAATCGTGCTGCCGCCAGGAAGTCAGGAGCTGGCCGAACGATTGAAACTGCAGAAGTTGGAACGTACGGCCCAACAACGAACATGATGGCCAGGTGGGGTCCCCGGTGGGCCCGGCTTAGGGTGTGCCGAGGCCCACCTGGACCCCCTGTGGGTCCGCCCCTGTCTATAGTCTCTATATTATTAAACAACGGGACTAGAATAGGAATTAAACTGCTTTAGTCTCTAGTCTCTAAATGGATGACTAAAATAGACTAAATCATATAAATTCCATAATTTATCCCTCATTTATGAGTCATTTTGGTTTTCTTACGAGTCATTTAATGCAATATGTAAACACGTGACATTTTAGTTTTCTTATAAGTCATTTAATGCAGTATGACTATTTTTAGTCCCTAAAACCAAACAGGGTAAATTAACTTTAGTCGCTGAACTTGAGAGCACCTAGAGAGGGGGGTGAATAGGTGATCCTGTAAAACTTAAAACTTAAGCCACAAAACTTGGTTAAGTGTTAGCACAGTAATCGCCAAGTGGCTAGAGAGAAGATCTTGCACAATACGATAACCACAAAGAGTTCAACACTGAGATGACATAGTGGTTTATCCCGTGGTTCGGCCAAGACCAACGCTTGCCTACTCCACGTTGTGGCGTCCCAACGGACGAGAGTTGCACTCAACTCCTCTCAAGTGATCCAATGATCAACTTGAATACCACGGTGTTTTGCTTTTCTTTTCTTATCCCGTTCGCGAGGAATCTCCACAACTTGGAGCCTCTCGCCCTTACACTTTTGATGTTCACAAAGAATCACGGAGTAAGGGAGGGATTAGCAACTCACACAAGACACAAAGATCACAGCAAATACGCACACACAGAACCCAGACTTAAGCTCAAATGGCTAGCACACTAGAACGGAGCTCAAATCACTAGAATGTCGAACAAGTGCGCAAGAATGATGTGTGAGTGATCAATAGTGCTCAAAGGATGCTTGGTGTTCTCCTCCATGCGCCTAGGGGTCCCTTTTATAGCCCCAAGGCAGCTAGGAGCCATTGAGAGCAATCTGGGAAGGCAATTCTTGCCTTCTGTCGCGTGGCGCACCGGACAGTCCGGTGCACACCGGACACTGTCCGGTGCCCGATTTCTTTCCTTAAATGGCGCAGCCGACCGTTGGCAGCCAGAGAGTCGTTGGCGCACCGGACAGTCCGGTGCCCCCTTCTAGCCGTTGGCTCGGCCATGTGTCCCGCGTAGATCGCGCTGCCGACCGTTGGCCCGGCCGACCGTTGGCTCACCGGATAGTCCGGTGCACACCGGACAGTCCGGTGAATTATAGCCGTACGTCGCCGGTGAATTCCCGAGAGCGGCCAGTTTGCTTGAGCCAGCTTGGCACACCGGACACTGTCCGGTGCACCACCGGACAGTCCGGTGCTCCCAAACTGAGCAGACTTTGGCTGAACAAAGCCATCTCATTTCCAATTCGATTTTTCCTGTTTCCAGCACTTAGACACAACACATTAATCCATAAAATAATGTACTAAGTCTAGAAACATACCTTTTGACATGATTTGCACTTTGTCCACCACATTGCATAAATCAACACAAAAGCACTTGCGTTGGCACTCAATCACCAAAATACTTATAAATGGCCCAAGGGCACATTTCCCTTTCAATCTCCCCCTTTTTGGTGATTTATGCCAACATAACATAAAGCAAGTGGAACAAGTGCAAAATCACTTCAAATAAAACTCAAATTTGTTTTGAATCGGATTTGGCATATATGGATCGTTCTTTGCCACCACTTGGTTTGTTTTTGCAAAACAACTTTAAATTCCTATCTCTAGGTCAAACACACTTGTAAAGACATAGAGAGAGTCATTCCAAGAGAAATTGATTCAAGATTTCAAAAAAACTCCCCTTTTTCCCATAATCAACACTTCTCCCCACAAGAAGCCAACTTTTGACAAGAGAGACAATAAAAGAGTTTTGACAAACCAAAAGCTCTATTCTACTATTTTCAAAATCTCTCAAGTGGTAGCTGATCCATTTATCACTTTGGCCTTTATTTTCTCCCCCTTTGGCATCAAGCACCAAAACGGGATTAATCTTGGCCCAGAACCCCATTGCCTCACCAAAATCTTCAATAAGAATACAAAGGCAATAAAGGTACATGAGATGAACTTGGAATAAGTTACCCTCTCATCGGAGTGCAGTGGAAGTCTTTCATGGTCCAAGTCCACCTTTTTCCTTTCAATCCTTCTTTGAGACTAAATCAGCAAACTCAAGCACATGGTTAGTCTCAAAGGGTCAAGTTGTAACACATCTCCCCCTAAATATGTGCATCACTTTGCAACGGACTTGTGAGGTCCAGGGAGTGTTTGTACAACTTGAGCACCATAACTAAGCAACAAAATGCATAGGGAACATGATCAAAGGCATAAACATGTGTATGCTATAAATCAATCCAGGTTCCGCGAATCTAAGACATTTAGCTCACTGCGCAACCTGCAAAAGGTCTTCTCATCTAGAGGCTTGGTAAAGATATCGGCTAGCTGGTTCTCGGAGCTAACATGGAACACTTCGATATCTCCCTTTTGCTGGTGGTCTCTCAAAAAGTGATGCCGGATGTCTATGTGCTTTGTGCGGCTGTGTTCAACAGGATTTTCCGCCATGCGGATGGCACTCTCATTATCACATAGGAGTGGGACTTTGCTCAGATTGTAGCCAAAGTCCCTGAGGGTTTGCCTCATCCAAAGTAGTTGTGCACAACACTTTCCTGCGGCAACATACTCGGCCTCAGCGGTAGATAGGGCAACAGAGGTTTGTTTCTTAGAATTCCATGACACCAGGGACCTTCCTAAGAATTGGCACGTCCCCGATGTACTCTTCCTATCGACCTTACATCCAGCATAGTCGGAATCTGAATATCCAATCAGATCAAAGGTAGACCCCTTTGGATACCAGAGCCCGAAGCAAGGCGTAGCAACTAAATATCTAAGGATTCGCTTCACTGCCACTAAGTGACACTCCTTAGGATCGGATTGAAATCTAGCAAACATGCATACGCTAAGCATAATATCCGGTCTACTAGCACATAAATAAAGTAAAGACCCTATCATAGACCGGTATGCTTTTTGATCAACGGACTTACCTCCTTTGTTGAGGTCGGTGTGTCCGTCGGTCCCCATCGGAGTCTTTGCGGGCTTGGCATCCTTCATCCCAAACCGCTTCAGCAAGTCTTGCGTGTACTTCGTTTGAGAGATGAAGGTGCCATCCTTGAGTTGCTTCACTTGGAACCCAAGGAAGTAGTTCAACTCGGCCATCATTGACATCTCGAATTTCTGCGTCATCACCCTGCTAAACTCTTCACACGACTTTTTATTAGTAGAACCAAATATTATGTCATCGACATAAATTTGGCACACAAAAAGATCACCGTCACAAGTCTTAGTGAAAAGAGTTGGATCGGCTTTCCCAACCTTGAAAGCATTAGCAATTAGAAAGTCTCTAAGGCATTCATACCATGCTCTTGGGGCTTGCTTAAGTCCATAGAGCGCCTTAGAGAGCTTACACACGTGGTTGGGGTATCGTTCATCCTCGAAGCCAGGGGGTTGTTCTACGTACACCTCCTCCTTGATTGGCCCGTTGAGGAAAGCACTCTTCACATCCATTTGGAACAACCTGAAAGAATGGTGAGCGGCATATGCTAGCAAGATACGAATGGACTCTAGCCTAGCCACAGGAGCAAAAGTCTCCTCAAAGTCCAAACCTGCGACTTGGGCATAACCTTTTGCCACAAGTCGAGCCTTGTTCCTTGTCACCACTCCGTGCTCGTCTTGTTTGTTGCGGAACACCCACTTGGTTCCCACAACATTTTGCTTAGGACGAGGCACCATCATCCAAACTTCATTTCTCTTGAAGTTGTTGAGCTCCTCTTGCATGGCCAACACCCAGTCCGGATCTAGCAAGGCCTCTTCTACCCTGAAAGGCTCAATAGAAGAGACAAAGGAGTAATGCTCACAAAAATTAACTAAGTGAGATCGAGTAGTTACTCCCTTGCTAATATCACCCAGAATTTGATCGACGGGATGATCCCTTTGAATCATCGCTCGGACTTGAGTTGGAGGTGCCGGTTGTGCTTCTTCCTCCATTACTTGATCATCTTGTGCTCCCCCTTGATCACACGCCTCCTGTTCATCATCTTGAGTTGGGGGATGCACCATTGTTGAGGAAGAAGGTTGATCTTGCTCCTTTTGTTCCTGTGGTCGTACATCACCAATCACCATGGTTCGTATAGCGGCCGTCGGAACATCTTCTTCATCTACATCATCAAGATCAACAACTTGCTCTCTTGGAGAGCCATTAGTCTCATCAAATACAACGTCGCTAGAGACTTCAACCAAACCCGATGATTTGTTGAAGACTCTATACGCCTTTGTATTTGAGTCATAACCTAACAAAAACCCTTCTACAGCTTTGGGAGCAAACTTAGAATTTCTACCCTTCTTCACTAGAATGTAGCATTTGCTCCCAAATACACGAAAGTAAGATACATTGGGTTTGTTACCGGTTAGAAGCTCATACGACGTCTTCTTGAGGAGGCGGTGAAGGTAGACCCTGTTGATGGCGTGGCAAGCCGTGTTCACAGCTTCCGACCAAAAACGCTCGGGGGTCTTGAATTCTCCAAGCATCGTCCTCGCCATATCGATTAGCGTCCTGTTCTTCCTCTCTACCACACCATTTTGCTGTGGTGTGTAAGGAGCGGAGAACTCGTGCTTGATCCCTTCCTTCTCAAGGTACTCCTCCACTTGAAGGTTCTTGAACTCGGACCCGTTGTCGCTCCTTATCTTCTTCACCTTGAGCTCAAACTCGTTTTGAGCTCTCCTTAGGAAGCGCTTGAGGGTTCCTTGGGTCTCAGACTTATCCTGCAAAAAGAATACCCAAGTGAAGCGGGAAAAGTCATCCACAATAACTAAACCATACTTACTTCCCCTATGCTTAGATAAGCGACGGGTCCGAAGAGGTCCATATGTAGCAGCTCCAGGGGCCTTGATGTGGTCATCACATTCTTGCTGTGATGTGCTCCTCCCACCTGTTTACCTGCTTGACATGCTGCACAAGGTCTATCTTTTTCGAATTGCACATTAGTTAATCCTATCACGTGTTCTCCCTTTAGAAGCTTGTGAAGGTTCTTCATCCCTACATGTGCTAAGCAGCGAAGCCACAGCCAGCCCATGCTAGTCTTAGCAATTAAGCATGCATCTAGACCGGCCTCTTCTTTTGCAAAATCAACTAAGTAAAGTTTGCCGTCTAGTACACCCTTAAAAGCTAGTGAACCATCACTTCTTCTAAAGACAGACACATCTATGTTTGTGAATAAACAATTGTATCCCATATTGCATAATTGACTAACAGATAGTAAATTATATCCCAGAGACTCAACTAAAAACACATTAGAAATAGAGTGCTCATTTGAGATTGCAATTTTACCTAACCCTTTTACCTTGCCTTGGTTCCCATCACCGAATATTATTGAATCTTGGGGATCCTTGTTCTTGACGTAGGAAGTGAACATCTTCTTCTCCCCCGTCATATGGTTTGTGCATCCGCTGTCGATAATCCAGCTTGAACCCCCGGATGCATAAACCTGCAAGGCAAATTTAGGCTTGGGACTTAGGTACCTAACTCTTGTTGGGTCCTACAAGGTTAGTCACAATTGTCTTAGGGACCCAAATGCAAGTTTTATCACCCTTGCATTTTGCCCCTAATTTCCTAGCAACTATCTTCCTATCCTTCCTACAAATAGCAAAGGAAGCATTTAAAGCATGATAAATTGTAGAGGGTCCATTCATAACTTTCCTAGGAACATGAACAATATTATTTACATGATGAATATTTCTCCTAGGCATATCTCTACCATGCATATAGGAAGAACTGGAAGCAAACATAGCATAAGAATCATAGGCATGTGAATCAAAAGCATTACAACTCCTATGAGACTGTCTTCTATCATTGTACATAAAAGCATGGTTCCTTTTAGTACTACTTGCCATAGGGGCTTTCCCTTTCTCCTTGGCGGAGATGGGAGCCTTATGGCTTGTTAAGTTCTTGGCTTCACTCTTGAAGCCAAGCCCATCCTTAATTGAGGGATGTCTACCAACCGTGTAGGCATCCCTAGCAAATTTTAGTTTATCAAACTCACTTTTGCTAGCCTTAAGTTGGGCATTAAGACTAGCCATTTCATCATTTAACTTTGCAATAGAAGCTATGTGTTCACTACAAGCATCAATATCAAAATCTTTACATCTATTGCAAATAACAACATTTTCTACACAAGTTGTTGATTTACTAGTTATTTCTAACTTAGCATTCAAATCATCATTAATGCTCCTTAAGCTAGAAATCGTCTCATGGCAAGAAGATAATTCACAAGAAAGCATTTAATTTCTCTTAACTTCTAAGGCATGAGATTTTTGTGCTTCTACAAATTTGTCATGTTCTTCATACAACAAGTCCTCTTGTTTTTCTAAAAGCCTATTCTTATCATTCAAGGCATCAATCAATTCATTAATTTTATCTACCTTGGTTCTATCTAGGCCCTTAAATAAACATGAATAATCTATTTCATCCTCATCACTAGATTCGTCCTCACTTGAAGAAGCATAAGTAGAGTTTCGAGTACATACCTTCTTCTCCCTTGCCATAAGGCATGTGTGACGCTCGTTGGGGAAGAGGGATGACTTGTTGAAGGCGGTGGCGGCGAGTCCTTCATTGTCGGAGTCGGAAGAGGAGCAATCCGAATCCCACTCCTTGCCTAGATGCACCTCGCCCTTTGCCTTCTTATAGTTCTTCTTCTTCTCCCTCTTGTTCCCTTGATCCTGATCGCTATCATTGTCGGGACAGTTAGCAATAAAATGACCAAGCTTACCACATTTGAAGCATGAGCGCTTCCCCTTTTGTAATACTCAAAATTATATACAAGGAATATATAGTGATTTCTTCATTTTATGTGCCTCATTTGCATCATAAGAAAAGAGCCCACACACCATTTAGAGATTAAGTCAAACAAATGATAAAAAAATGCATCTTGTTGGAGTTTTATATGTTTGTGCATTAAAATAAAAATAAGAATAATAATAATACGATAATGATTCTAAGGTTGGATTAAACCCTAGCTTGAAAATTGGGATTTGAAAAATAGAAGAAGACAAATGATATAAAAATATAAGTAATATAATTAAATTTCCAAAATTAGTACCTTAAGGTCACAATATAAGTTGAGTATAAAGTTTGCACAAAGGTTTAAATTAAATCCGAACTTCAATTGAATTTAAAAAGGGAGAAAAGATAATAGGAAATAAAAAAGGACAAAACTGGTATTGGGTCCGGTTCGTTTGCCTCGGCCCAGCTTCCTTCGGCCTCGGCCCAACTCGCGCACTCACCACTTGGGCGCGCGCCTGGGAGCTTGTCTCGCCGGCTTGTGGGGCCCTTTTGTCAGTTCGTTCTTCTCCAACTGAACGCGCGTTTGGCCGACGAAAAAAATCCCTCGCCGTGGGTTCCGGGCGGGTTGTTTCACCTGAACTTGGGTATAAGAACCCAGTAGCCATGACCGTCTCTCCGCACTCCATCCAAGCACCGCCACCATAGGTCAGCTGGGCGTGTTGTCGCGCGCGCCGAAGCTTCGCCACGGGGGAGAACGGAGGGGAAACTCGCCGTCCAGACTTCGAGAACCAGTCGGGGTCGGTTTGGGCGTTCACCAGCGATCGTAGATCGTGGGCAGGCAAGCAATCGGGCGTGGGCGTCACCTGGGCCCAGCGTATTGCTCGTCGGAGATCACCGTGGCACCACCATCCGCATCGTCGCGTGGCCAACGTCACGCGAGCTCCAATACGTGGTAAGAAAGCAACCGCCAAGTTCGCCGTGACCTTCTCCCTGCGTAGGTAGTTCCTGTGTTCATATTCGGGTAGCCGGAAGGGTAGGAGAGGGGGCTTGCCGGCGAGCTTCCGCCGTGGGTGCACCATCTCCGCCGCTCTGGTGGTCGTGAGGTGGATGACCTCCCATGGTCGTTAGATTCAGATGGAGGGTGGAGATTAGATGGGCGATAACGGTTCGATCATGGCGTGCGTAGATCGCTGGATCGTGAGCCGACGGCTATGATCGGATCCTTAGTGTTTAAAATAGGCACCGTGAGATCTTGATCCGACGTTCGGTAGCTGCGTACCGTTTCAGTTTTAGATGAGTCTAATCTGGGCCGTAGATTGGCGATCTGATGGCCACAACTTCATACCGATTCGTTTAAAATTGTATCTAATCTGGGCGGTCCGTTTTCAATCGGACGGTTGAAGTAACTCGATACCCCTTCGGTTGTCACATTTTCACATGAGTCCCTGAAACTATTAAAAACCAACCCGCCGTCCTGGCGGCTGAGATCTGAGTCTTAGGAAGAACTGCACCGAGACCCCTGTGTTTTCCATTTATTGTGGCGCAGTCCAGTGATAGAAAATCCAGGGAAAATGAAATAGAAATCCATTTTTAATATAAAAATAATTTCTAGAATTTGTTAAACCCATAGAAAATTCATATGAAGTCCAATTTAATCCATTCCAGATCCTATAATTTTATAATATTATTGTTTATCATCTAGTACCACTGTGTTGACATGTCTGTCACATTAAAATTTATATCCCATTTAATCTTGTACAAAACACATAGAATCTTCAGAAAATCATAACTCCTCTGTTTTAACAGCGATTTAATCCGTTCAAGTTCCGTTAGTCTCGTAGAAACGCGTAGATTATTATTATGCAGTTTGTTCTTATGTTTGGTGTAATGTTAATTTTGTCTATATACTGTTTGTTTGTATTGCTACGACTAGCGTGAGGTCACGAGTCACCTGATGAGCGAGTTGGTACCTGGAATCTCAAGTCCCAGGCAAGTTGTGCCCTTGATCACTTCTTTTTACCCATTCATGTTCTAATTAATCATAATGATCTGCATAGGTTAATTTTGATGGGACCCAATAGGTTACCCTAGTTTGATTATCTTTATACCTTGTTTACCACTGAACTTTTTGGGTAGTACTTGCTAGTGCTTTATATGGTTTTGGGTATGAAGATACACTATTCATGATCACACTTTTATTATCTGTTTATTATTACTGTTCATGATAAGATCATTATGTTAATTGGAACATGGAGCGACCACCCGGGAAAACAGTGCTACCACAAGGGTTTAATGGGACGCCCTTGGCTGATTAATTAGGAAAGCTAGTGGAAGACTACCTTACCCGAAAGGGGCAAGGGCAGTAGGGGAGTGGTCAGTGTAGGGAGGCCCTCGGGAGGATTTTGCTGCGATGGCGGTCCTGCAAGGGATTCCTGCATTGGAGCTTCCTATAAACTGTAGCGGGTTTTCTGAAGCTAGTGGAACTTTGTAAAGGCCTCGTAGTGTTACCCTGCCTCACCTCCTCGGTAGAGGTGTATGGGAAGTCGCGATCCCTTGGCAGATGGGTAACATGACTTGTGGGTAAAGATGCGCCACCTCTGCAGAGTGTAAAACTGGTATACTAGCCGTGCTCACGGTCATGAGCAGCTCGGACCCTCACATGATTAATTTATGGAACTTAAATTCAATTTGTCATATGCATTGCATCGCAGGTGATGTTGTTACTTTTGTTCTACTACTTAATTGGGTTTGGTATTTACTTATACTTAGCAATTGCTAATAAAATTTTGACCAACTTTAAAAGCAATGCTCAGCTCTAACCATCCTCTTGGTAAGCCTTACACTTCACGTGAGCTCCCACCTTTGGCGAGTTCATGCACATTATTCCTGAAAGGGAATTAGGCTTACACCTAGTTCCTAAATAATTTTGGTGGTTGAATTGCCCAACACAAATAATTGGACTAACTAGTTTGCCCAAGTGTGTAGATTATACAGGTGTAAAAGGTTCACACTCAGCCAATAAAAAGACCAAGTTTTGGATTCAATAAAGGAGCAAAGGGGCAACCGAAGGCACCCCTGGTCTGGCGCACCGGACTGTCCGGTGTGCCACCGGACAGTGAACAGTACCTGTCCGGTGCACCAGGGAACTCAGACTCAAACTCGCCACCTTCGGGAAAGTCCAGGGCCGGCGCGCTATAATTCACCGGACTGTCCGGTGTACACCGGACAGTGTCCGGTGCTCCAACGGAACGCGGCCTCAGGAACTGGGCAGCCTCGGGATTTCACGAAGACTGCTCCGCTAAAATTCACCGGACTGTCCGGTGTACACCGGACTGTCCGGTGTGCCAGCGGAGCAACGGTCATCTGCGCGCAACGGTCGACTCTGCAAAGTGTACAGTTGAATTCAGAGTGTCAGAGCAGAAGTCAGAGGGGCACCGGACTGTCCGGTGCTGCACCGGACTGTCCGGTGCCACATGAGGACAAAGCCTCCAACGGTCGACCAGCTCCAATCTCAACGGCTAGGATGACGTGGCTGGCGCACCGGACATGTCCGGTGTGCACCGGACTGTCCGGTGCGCCCATCGCCAGCAGACTTCATCAACGGCTAGTTTTTGGATGGTGGCTATAAATACCACCCCAACCGGCCACTTCAAGGTGTGGGAGTCCAAGCAGCATTCCAAGTCATCTAGTTGACATACTCAAGCCCTCCCAACCACATATATTCATTGATCCATCCTATACACAAGATTTAGTCCACTACAACCAACACAAGTGCCACAAAAGAGAGAGCAAGCAATTGAGAGCTCCTTCATTGAGTTTAGCCCTAGCGCCTTGTGAGATTCATTGAGAGATAGTGTGAGCTACATCTTTGTGTTCATTTGCGCGTGGAGTTTTGACTCCCATTCAAACTTCCTCCAAAGTGTTGGAGGCTTGTAAAAGCTAGCAAGAGACACCAAAGATTGTGGTGGTCCTTGTGGGATCGAGAGTGATCCTTGAGAAGAAGAAGAGCTCGCCGATCCTTGTGTGATCGGGAGAGAGGGAAAGGGTTGAAAAAGACCCGTCCTTAAGTGGACTCCTCAACGGGGACTAGGCCTTCGAGGGCCGAACCTCGGTAAAACAAATCACCCGTGTTCATTGTGCTTTTGCTTGTGATTTGTTTGCTTTCCCTTACTCTAAGTTCTCTTGCACTATTCTTTGCTCATATCATTTGGTGTTGCTTCAAGTTAAAATCTCATTTAAGTGAAGCAACACTCCGCAAGAAAAGAACTTGAGTTAGTGCTCTTTTTCATCTAAGCTTTCTTGCTTTGTTATCATAGAATTATTAGTTGTATTGATTTATCACTTCCGCATTATTTGAAAGCTATACTCTTTACTAGCAAGAACTTAGTTTTTATACTCCGATAATTGTTCATCTTGTTCTAACCACTAATCAAAGGATCTAGTTGGGGGATAAAGTTTTAATTTTCAGGTTTCGCCTATCCACCCCCCCCCTCTAAGCGACTTTCAATTGGTATCGGAGCTAGGCACTTCATCTTGAGTCTAACAACTCGAAGTGATGGCTCGTAAAAGATCCCAAAAGAACAAGAAGACATCTTCCAAGGAAAACACGGAGGTAACTCTTGAAATATTACTTTCCGATTGTTCTAATTATGATTCATGGTCTACTAGGGTTATAAATGCCTTTAGAACCGTAGATCCACAATTAGAACAAATTTTAGACAAGAGTATTATCCCTCCTAACTATGCTAGGGAAAATGTTTCCGATGAAGACCAAAGATGTATACGCTTAAACTATCTAGCTTTTGACATCTTAGTTAATTCTCTTAGCAAGGAAGATTATCATGCCCTCATAATAAATCATTATGAACATATTCCCGATGCGCATGATATTTGGACTAGAATTAGACGTAAATCTGATGAGTCCAAACATGATGGTTCATTTTGTGTCTCTACTTCCTTTGGTATTTGTGATACTAATCCTTGCAAGGAAGAAGAAGAAAATGAACGATGGAGACCAAACGATGAATCCACCTCTCCAAAAGGTTTGTCTTCCCATTTCGATTCCCACATATGTTGTGTGGCTAATGAAAATGATAGCGGAAGCACAAATGAGGATGAGGAGGAAGAAAGAAGCTTTGTGCATCTCTACGCTCGCCTAAGCCAAGAAGATAAGGCGGTCATGCTCAAACTTCTAGAGAGAGCGAGAGAGCAAAGCGAAGCTCGTCAAAGGCTAGAAGATATTCTCTCCATAAAGATGCAACACTTTGACGAGTTGACTAAAGAACATGAGGAGCTAAAGTGCTCTCATGTTGATTTGGTCCAAAGGTATGAAACTATTTCAATTGAGCAAGATAACGCGTTACATTGTACAGCTCAATTAATAAATAAGAATACCTTGCTTAAGGACCAAGTAGAAAAGCTAAAAATTGAAAATCTAGCTTTTCAAGAAAAATATGATATGCTCATATGCTCTCATGAAAATCTTAGAGATGATCATATCATATTAAACATTGCTCATGAGGTTGTGATAGAAAACTTAAAATTCCAACAACCTCACTCTTCCACATATGTTCATATTGATACTATATTACCATGTGCTAATGCTTGTTGTCCGTCGACAAGCAAATCTTCTTTTGAGCTAGAATTTGCAGGAACAAATGATGATACATATCAAAAGCTCAAAGAAGAAAATGAGAGGCTAAAGATGAGCTTGACACAACTAAAAGGGAAATGCATTGCCCAACCTTCTCAAGATAACCGTAATCACATGGTGAAGAAGCTTGAGACGGGAAAAACCGCGGCATGCACTACATCCCTTGAAGAAAATGTCAAGGATTTGAGGATTGCCATGAGGAGGAAACAAAAGATGAAATTCAACACCTCCTCCAAAAGCCTCAACCACGCCTCCACAAAAGGTAACATCCAAGGTAATGATCAAACCACACTTCACATCAAGAGGTGTAGTGAATGCTTTGAAGAGGGGCACTTGATTAGGTCATGTCCCTACATTAAAAATGGCTTGATTATTAACAAGGATGATAGACTTTGTTTTAAATGCTCCAAGAAGGGACACTTGCTTAGATCTTGTCCCCATTTAAAACAAAAAGGCATAGGGTTAGAAAAGAAAGTTTTTACTAACCATGTAGCAGGCAACAAACAAGGAAAGAAGAAAACGTCAAATCTTGGAAAACGCCTTTGCTACACATGCCGTAAGAAGGGACATCAATGCAAGGATTGTCCCATTGGTAACAATTTCACTCCTAACTTGTCAATTGATTCTCATGTAACTAGGCAACCCAAAATTGCAACTTGTGCTAGAAAGGTAATGAGTTTACCTAGTGCTAACACAAAGGACTTTTGGGTTCCTAGATCTTTGTTGACTAACCTTAACGGACCCATCAAGCGATGGGTACCAAAATGTGCTTGACAAGATTTGTAGGAGAAGGAGATGGTATGAACCTTTGGGGTGCTTGAGGGAGTTAATTCAATTCTTATCAACTCAAGCTATCAATCCTCAAATGATCTACATATTCAAGTTTGACCCAAGGTTACTTCAGTTTATTGTATTCAAAACTCATATCATCTCGGGAAGATATTAATGTTGTAGGAAATAAAGAATCATCATGTGCGGAATATCAAAGCCTACAACATGGAGAAAAGTCAAGGGATGGTAACATTTATATTCTTAAGTGCAATTATCTTAATTTGTCATGTGCCTTGTGTAGTCACATAGAAATAGAAAGCTCTTAAGCATATGTTAAAATTATGTTACCATTCTTTGAAGAAATTCCTCTCATATGGTAGATTGTGTATTTATCAATTCTATATTATGACAATCTACATGTTTTAAATTGTTGCAAGTTCTCATGGCATGTCCTTACTTTAATTATTCTATTATTGCCATGTTCTAGATATAGAGAGATATTTCATGTTCTTAAAAGAATAAGGTGTCATATAAGAAATTCAAATACTTAGGACACTTATAAAAGGAAAAATTCTCTCTATAGCTAGAAAAGTGAGACTAATGTTTTTATCTAAGTAATTTAAGTAGTCTCACTTGTAGAGATAAACTTCTCTTTGGAAATGCGTAATCCATCATGACAAGGAAAATCAATCCAATAATTTATGTTGTATGTTTTATTGCTTAAATTGGATATGATTCTTCTACATTTATCGCTCTCCATGTTATGAATTAGATTTATTCCCTTAAGTCTCAAGAATTTAACCATGCTTGTTTTATGAGTTAAAACTAGGCATACTTCATGGAATAATCTAGTTCATATTATAAAGTTTCCATGCCAATAGTAATTCACTTTTCATTCTTTATCAAAATGATTACTAAATAGAAACTAGTGCTTGTGTTGCTAACGTATCTCTTGAGCTTACTTATAAATATGCATAGAAGGGAAAGTACACAAGCCTCATGGGTTGATCTTCACCCAAAAGAAGAAAGGTAAAAGCAAAGGTATGGGAACTCATCTTCTTAACTAAGTTTAGTTCCCATCTCAATGGGTATTTAATCTAAATTATCATATTCTACCCTTGTGAGGAATAAATTCGCTATTGGACCGAAATTAACTAAGTGTGCATTCAAATATCATTTTCTTAATGCTCATGTCCATTAGAATCTATTTAATGCCTTTGCGATATTTATATATATGTTATCATATTGATTTGCTTCCAAGTGATGATTAACTAACTTCAATATGATAAAGTAAAATCTCCAATGATTATTAAAATGCTTAAAAGGTGCTCACTCATTTTTCTCAAATGAAATGCACTAATGTTAAGGATTTTACTTCATGTCTGTGTGACTTGTGGATGATGAATTTTGTATGCTAATTATCTAAAGTAATCATCCTTCACCATATACTCCCTTGCGCTATTAACATGTCTCTTGAGTATTTTCAATAAGTTTGGAAGGAAAAAGAGACAAATATAAAGGGAGGACACTCAAATGAAAAAGAAAGAACATCAAGGACTACAACACCTACTTGGACAATAAGGTTTTCACAACAATCAATGGTGTGGTTGTAAGCATTCTAAATCCTTTTTCATTATGAGGTTACCAGGCTTAAGTTATTTGTTGCAAAATTTATGAGCCTTGATCAAAATGTATAATGCTTCCCCCTTTATGTCCTTAAAAATGAATGCATCGAAATCATTTCTTTAAATTACTTGATGCATATCTTTAGGGGGAGTCCATTATTATATTTTGATTATGTTGAGACTATTGCTTTATCTTAGTAAGTTCATATAGTCTCTTGCATGAGAATAATGTTTCTCATATAGTATGCTACTTCACATCAATCAAACTTGTTAAAGTAATATCGCTTTTACCAAGGATTGTTGCTTTCATTTCTAAAAGTAGCATGCTTATTGGATTCTCCTATTTTTAAGCTTGATTGAAAATTTAATGCCTTTGTTGTTCTCTTGATCGCATATTGGTTGATCATTGAACAACTTCAATTATCACTTATGCTTCTTAGTGCCTCATGTTATTTCAATTTGATTTCAATTGGTAATTTTAATTAACATCTATCTTGATATGCACTAAGGAAAAAGGAGAATTCATGATTCATTTATGCAACTTGTGATCCATTTGATATATGCTAACAATAACTTGAAAAAGATCACTATGTGTTCTAGAACTCTCTCTTGTGCAAAGTATTTCCACATATTGTCATTAAGTATAGGTCTTAAGCAACTAAGACTAAGGACAAAGCACAATGAAGAGAGCGTCTCTATGTGAAGGTACAAAAGGGTAAAACCACTTCCTTTCATTCAAACTTGTACCTAAATCTTCCTTTTTCTATACTCTCTTTACATATCTTGTTTAAAAGGAACAGAAAGCATGTCCATGCATATCCCTGCTTCATATCTAGTTTAACTTCTCAAAAATTCATTCATGCTTTAATGCATCTTTGTTGAAACTAGGTGAAGTGATTTAATTGTCAAAGAGCTTAAAGCTTAACCTTGTAACGAGGATAAGCTGCCTGTGTTCCAAAGGTGGATGGTCCTTAAGCCTCTTTGAAATCCTTAAGGGAAAATGCTTGAAATGTTTACAACATGTTTTCATAAGTGCATAAACTGTCATGAGCATCACACTTATAATATGACACAATGCACTTCACATTCTGTATGATATAGATATGTTCTCATTAACCTAATTATGTGCAATTGGCATTTAAGGCCATAATATGTGTTCCTCTCCATGCACATACTTAGGGGGAGCAATCTATGTTATATAGAATTATGATCATGCTTAATTTGACATATCTCTTGATCATATCTCTTTCATTTTGGTACAAATGCATATATCCTATTATTCCCGTACCATGACTACGACTAATATGTTTCCAAGTATATTACTATGCTAAGTCGTAGATTGAAAGGGAAATGGAGTCTTCGGCGAAAACAAAGGCTTCCACTCCGTAAATCATACTTCGCCATCACTCCAAGCAACTCTCTATTCTTTGGGGGAGAAATGAGCATCAAAGAAAAGGACTTCGTCTTTGGAGAGAGTAAGAGCCCAAAGCTAAAAGACCGGACTTCGCCTTTGGTATAATCTTAACTCATTTATTTATGCCCAAAGGGGAAGATAGCACTTCGAGGGCTCTAATGATTCCGTTTTTGGCGATTCATGCCAAAAAGGGGGAGAAATGAGCCCAAAGCAAAAGGACCGCACCACCACCACCAAATTCAAAAACTTAGTGCTTTCCAAAAGTATTTATCATTTGGTATCCTATTGTGTTCAAAAAGGGGGAGAAAGTAGTATTTCAAAAATGGTATATCAAAACCCTCTTGAACACTAAGAGGTGGATCTCTTTTAGGGGGAGTTTTGTTAAGTCAAAAGAAAAGCATTTGAAACAGGGGGAGAAAATTTCAAATCTTGAAAATGCTTTACAAACTCTTATTCATTTACCTTTGACTATTTGCAAAAACAAAACTTGTGGTGCAAACGTGGTCCAAAATGTTACATAAGAAAGAAACATTCCATGCATATCTTGTAAGTAGTTATATTGGCTCAATTCCAAGCAACCTTTACACTTACATTATGCAAACTAGTTCAATTATGCACATCTCTGTTTGCTTTGGTTTGTGTTGGCATCAATCACCAAAAAGGGGGAGATTGAAAGGGAATTAGGCTTACACCTAGTTCCTAAATAATTTTGGTGGTTGAATTGCCCAACACAAATAATTGGACTAACTAGTTTGCCCAAGTGTGTAGATTATACAGGTGTAAAAGGTTCACACTCAGCCAATAAAAAGACCAAGTTTTGGATTCAATAAAGGAGCAAAGGGGCAACCGAAGGCACCCCTGGTCTGGCGCACCGGACTGTCCGGTGTGCCACCGGACAGTGAACAGTACCTGTCCGGTGCACCAGGGAACTCAGACTCAAACTCGCCACCTTCGGGAAAGTCCAGGGCCGGCGCGCTATAATTCACCGGACTGTCCGGTGTACACCGGACAGTGTCCGGTGCTCCAACGGAACGCGGCCTCAGGAACTCGGCAGCCTCGGGATTTCACGAAGACTGCTCCGCTAAAATTCACCGGACTGTCCGGTGTACACCGGACTGTCCGGTGTGCCAGCGGAGCAACGGTCATCTGCGCGCAACGGTCGACTCTGCAAAGTGTACAGTTGAATTCAGAGTGTCAGAGCAGAAGTCAGAGGGGCACCGGACTGTCCGGTGCTGCACCGGACTGTCCGGTGCCACATGAGGACAAAGCCTCCAACGGTCGACCAGCTCCAATCTCAACGGCTAGGATGACGTGGCTGGCGCACCGGACATGTCCGGTGTGCACCGGACTGTCCGGTGCGCCCATCGCCAGCAGACTTCATCAACGACTAGTTTTTGGATGGTGGCTATAAATACCACCCCAACCGGCCACTTCAAGGTGTGGGAGTCCAAGCAGCATTCCAAGTCATCTAGTTGACATACTCAAGCCCTCCCAACCACATATATTCATTGATCCATCCTATACACAAGATTTAGTCCACTACAACCAACACAAGTGCCACAAAAGAGAGAGCAAGCAATTGAGAGCTCCTTCATTGAGTTTAGCCCTAGCGCCTTGTGAGATTCATTGAGAGATAGTGTGAGCTACATCTTTGTGTTCATTTGCGCGTGGAGTTTTGACTCCCATTCAAACTTCCTCCAAAGTGTTGGAGGCTTGTAAAAGCTAGCAAGAGACACCAAAGATTGTGGTGGTCCTTGTGGGATCGAGAGTGATCCTTGAGAAGAAGAAGAGCTCGCCGATCCTTGTGTGATCGGGAGAGAGGGAAAGGGTTGAAAAAGACCCGTCCTTAAGTGGACTCCTCAACGGGGACTAGGCCTTCGAGGGCCAAACCTCGGTAAAACAAATCACCCGTGTTCATTGTGCTTTTGCTTGTGATTTGTTTGCTTTCCCTTACTCTAAGTTCTCTTGCACTATTCTTTGCTCATATCATTTGGTGTTGCTTCAAGTTAAAATCTCATTTAAGTGAAGCAACACTCCGCAAGAAAAGAACTTGAGTTAGTGCTCTTTTTCATCTAAGCTTTCTTGCTTTGTTATCATAGAATTATTAGTTGTATTGATTTATCACTTCCGCATTATTTGAAAGCTATACTCTTTACTAGCAAGAACTTAGTTTTTATACTCCGATAATTGTTCATCTTGTTCTAACCACTAATCAAAGGATCTAGTTGGGGGATAAAGTTTTAATTTTCAGGTTTCGCCTATCCACCCCCCCTCTAGGCGACTTTCAATTCCCCACAACTTGTTGAGAGATGAACGTATGTGAGCTCACTCTTGCTGTCTCACACCCCCCCACAGGTCAAGAACAGGTATCGCAGGATGAGGCGCATGGAGGATGCTGTGGCGAGTTCGTGAGAGGTCTAGGCCGTCGTCTCCCAGTCAACTTTGGGTTGCTGGATCGTTTCCTCATATGATGTAATTATCTAATTATTTTTGTACAGAACTCCTGTTATATAGTAAAGATGTGACATTCAATCTTGTGCCACTATGCATCATATGTGTGAGACTTGGTCCCAGCACACCTGGTGTTTATGTTCGCGCCCGGGTTTTGGACCCCTAAAATCCGGGTGTGACAGAAGTGGTATCAGAGGAATGTTGACTGTAGGACGAAACCTAGATAGAACTGGACAACCAATATTTACTTACCTCTGCTACTCTGATCTTTTCTAAACTTTTCTTAATCTTTTCTCATCTAATTCCGCTTACTCTGATTATTCTTATCTTTTCTTTCTAAAGACAAATGTGGATTTCACACTTTGAAATCCTGTGCCAAAAGTGACCTTTTAAAATAGGAGACCTACTCTTAGGAAAAAAAAACAAAACTATTTTTTTGTAGCTATATGCTTGAAATGCTTGTTCTTATGATACTTGTTTGATCTGGATCTTTGATTGAGTGTGATGAGTTGTGGAGTAGTGTCCACAATTGCATCTACATATACTTAGGCATATATATATATATATATATATATATATATATATATATATATATATATATATATATATATATATATATATATATATATATATATATATATATATATATATATATATATATATATATATATATATATATATATATATATATATATATAAGATAACAAATCAAACTTAGATTGTTTGTCATTAAAAATGTATCTACCTTAATAGATCCACCTTATCTTAAAAGACTCTCTCTTATCTTAATAGATCCATCTCATTTTAAAAGAGTCCCTCTTATCTTAATAGATACATCTTATCTTGAAAAGATTTAATCCTTATCCTAATAGATCTAACTAACGTCAAAAGATTCTACCTTATCCCTATGAATGCATCTTGCCCTAATAAGCATACTTACCACACTCTAGTGTAACAACCATGATCTAATCCAAAGTAATTAGACATTATCTAGTCTAACCTAGTTGTATCGATCTAATCTAGATCCCATCTAATCTACTATGATCCAATTTAAAGAGAGTGACCTAAGAAGTTAGTTAATCCTGGTGAAATACATTAGACCCTGCTCCTATAAATAAGTTTGAGATCCTAGATCAACTCGGCCATACCCAACAACTTGACCTACATAATAGATCTATCTTAACCTCATGTCCCAAACCCGGATGGAGACACCAAAGAGCAAGAAGGAGTAGATCAACCTCGACATGGAAGAATAGGAGTCAAATCAGATCTCGAGATAATTCAAATTTACCACCTTGGACGGAGTCTTCCCTTACCAAGTTCTTCTTACCATTAGCTAACCTCACCCTGACCATCTCTCTTCTTACCTGTGTGTCTAAACATAGAAGATACCCATGCATTTCTAAGTACTTGCTAAATAGTATTTTAAAAAGAGAAAGAGAGAGACTCTTAATTTTGAATCAATTAGAAACTACAATCTCAATTATAAACCAACCTCGGTATAACCATTCTGCTTACTAATCTCGAGGACGAGATTATTTTTAAGGGGGTAGGATTTGTAATACTCAAAATTGTATACAAGGAATATATAGTGATTTCTTCATTTTATGTGCCTCATTTGCATCATAAGAAAAGAGCCCACACACCATTTAGAGATTAAGTCAAACAAATGATAAAAAAATGCATCTTGTTGGAGTTTTATATGTTTGTGCATTAAAATAAAAATAAGAATAATAATAATAATACGATAATGATTCTAAGGTTGGATTAAACCCTAGCTTGAAAATTGGGATTTGAAAAATAGAAGAAGACAAATGATATAAAAATATAAGTAATATAATTAAATTTCCAAAATTAGTACCTTAAGGTCACAATATAAGTTGAGTATAAAGTTTGCACAAAGGTTTAAATTAAATCCGAACTTCAATTGAATTTAAAAAGGGAGAAAAGATAATAGGAAATAAAAAAGGACAAAACCGGTATTGGGTCCGGTTCGTTTGCCTCGGCCCAGCTTCCTTCGGCCTCGGCCCAACTCGCGCACTCACCACTTGGGCGCGCGCCTGGGAGCTTGTCTCGCCGGCTTGTGGGGCCCTTTTGTCAGTTCGTTCTTCTCCAACTGAACGCGCGTTTGGCGGACGAAAAAAATCCCTCGCCGTGGGTTCCGGGCGGGTTGTTTCACCTGAACTTGGGTATAAGAACCCAGTAGCCATGACCGTCTCTCCGCACTCCATCCAAGCACCGCCACCATAGGTCAGCTAGGCGTGTTGTCGCGCGCGCCGAAGCTTCGCCACGGGGGAGAACGGAGGGGAAACTCGCCGTCCAGACTTCGAGAACCAATCGGGGTCGGTTTGGGCGTTCACCAGCGATCGTAGATCGTGGGCAGGCAAGCAATCGGGCGTGGGCGTCACCTGGGCCCAGCGTATTGCTCGTCGGAGATCACCGTGGCACCACCATCCGCATCGTCGCGTGGCCAACATCACGCGAGCTCCAATACGTGGTAAGAAAGCAACCGCCAAGTTTGTCGTGACCTTCTCCCTGCGTAGGTAGTTCCTGTCTTCATATTCGGGTAGCCGGAAGGGTAGGAGAGGGGGCTTGCCGGCGAGCTTCCGCCGTGGGTGCACCATCTCCGCCGCTCTGGTGGTCGTGAGGTGGATGACCTCCCATGGTCGTTAGATTCAGATGGAGGGTGGAGATTAGATGGGCGATAACGGTTCGATCATGGCGTGCGTAGATCGCTGGATCGTGAGCCGACGGCTATGATCGGATCCTTAGTGTTTAAAATAGGCACCGTGAGATCTTGATCCGACGTTCGGTAGCTGCGTACCGTTTCAGTTTTAGATGAGTCTAATCTGGGCCGTAGATTGGCGATCTGATGGCCACAACTTCATACCGATTCGTTTAAAATTGTATCTAATCTGGGCGGTCCGTTTTCAATCGGACGGTTGAAGTAACTCGATACCCCTTCGGTTGTCACATTTTCACATGAGTCCCTGAAACTATTAAAAACCAACCCGCCGTCCTGGCGGCTGAGATCTGAGTCTTAGGAAGAACTGCACCGAGACCCCTGTGTTTTCCATTTATTGTGGCGCAGTCCAGTGATAGAAAATCCAGGGAAAATGAAATAGAAATCCATTTTTAATATAAAAATAATTTCTAGAATTTGTTAAACCCATAGAAAATTCATATGAAGTCCAATTTAATCCATTCCAGATCCTATAATTTTATAATATTATTGTTTATCATCTAGTACCACTGTGTTGACATGTCTGTCACATTAAAATTTATATCCCATTTAATCTTGTACAAAACACATAGAATCTTCAGAAAATCATAACTCCTCTGTTTTAACAGCGATTTAATCCGTTCAAGTTCCGTTAGTCTCGTAGAAACGCGTAGATTATTATTATGCAGTTTGTTCTTATGTTTGGTGTAATGTTAATTTTGTCTATATACTGTTTGTTTGTATTGCTACGACTAGCGTGAGGTCACGAGTCACCTGATGAGCGAGTTGGTACCTGGAATCTCAAGTCCCAGGCAAGTTGTGCCCTTGATCACTTCTTTTTACCCATTCATGTTCTAATTAATCATAATGATCTGCATAGGTTAATTTTGATGGGACCCAATAGGTTACCCTAGTTTGATTATCTTTATACCTTGTTTACCACTGAACTTTTTGGGTAGTACTTGCTAGTGCTTTATATGGTTTTGGGTATGAAGATACACTATTCATGATCACACTTTTATTATCTGTTTATTATTACTGTTCATGATAAGATCATTATGTTAATTGGAACATGGAGCGACCACCCGGGAAAACAGTGCTACCACAAGGGTTTAATGGGACGCCCTTGGCTGATTAATTAGGAAAGCTAGTGGAAGACTACCTTACCCGAAAGGGGCAAGGGCAGTAGGGGAGTGGTCAGTGTAGGGAGGCCCTCGGGAGGATTTTGCTGCGATGGCGGTCCTGCAAGGGATTCCTGCATTGGAGCTTCCTATAAACTGTAGCGGGTTTTCTGAAGCTAGTGGAACTTTGTAAAGGCCTCGTAGTGTTACCCTGCCTCACCTCCTCGGTAGAGGTGTATGGGAAGTCGCGATCCCTTGGCAGATGGGTAACATGACTTGTGGGTAAAGATGCGCCACCTCTGCAGAGTGTAAAACTGGTATACTAGCCGTGCTCACGGTCATGAGCAGCTCGGACCCTCACATGATTAATTTATGGAACTTAAATTCAATTTGTCATATGCATTGCATCGCAGGTGATGTTGTTACTTTTGTTCTACTACTTAATTGGGTTTGGTATTTACTTATACTTAGCAATTGCTAATAAAATTTTGACCAACTTTAAAAGCAATGCTCAGCTCTAACCATGCTCTTGGTAAGCCTTACACTTCACGTGAGCTCCCACCTTTGGCGAGTTCATGCACATTATTCCCCACAACTTGTTGAGCGATGAACGTATGTGAGCTCACTCTTGCTGTCTCACACCCCCCCCCCACAGGTCAAGAACAGGTATCGCAGGATGAGGCGCATGGAGGATGCTGTGGCGAGTTCGTGAGAGGTCTAGGCCGTCGTCTCCCAGTCAACTTTGGGTTGCTGGATCGTTTCCTCATATGATGTAATTATCTAATTATTTTTGTACAGAACTCCTGTTATATAGTAAAGATGTGACATTCGATCTTGTGCCACTATGCATCATATGTGTGAGACTTGGTCCCAGCACACCTGGTGTTTATGTTCGCGCCCGGGTTTTGGACCCCTAAAATCCGGGTGTGACACCTTTGTCTTGGTCTTGCTTGGCTGCCCCTTGCGACCTTTTAGCGCCGTCTTGAATCTCTTGATGATGAGAGCCATCTCTTCATCATTAAGTCCGGCCGCCTCAATTTGTGCCACCTTGCTAGGTAGCGTCTCATTGCTTCTTGTTGCCTTGAGAGCAAGAGGTTGAGGCTCATTGATTGGACCATTCAATGCGTCGTCCACGTATCTTGCTTCCTTGATCATCATTCGCCCGCTCACAAACTTTCCAAGTATCTCCTCGAGCGTCATCTTGATGTACCTAGGATTCTCACGAATATTGTTCACAAGATGAGGATCAAGGACAGTAAACGACCTTAACATTAGGCGGACGACGTCGTGGTCCGTCCATCGCGTGCTTCCGTAGCTCCTTATCTTGTTGACAAGGGTCTTTAGCCGGTTGTATGTTTGGGTTGGCTCCTCCCCCCTTATCATAGCGAATCTCCCAAGTTCGCCTTCCACCAACTCCATCTTGGTGAGCATGGTGACATCGTTGCCCTCATGTGAGATCTTGAGGGTGTCCCAGATCTGCTTGGCATTGTCCAAGCCGCTCACTTTGTGGTACTCATCCCTGCACAATGAGACTAGCAACACAGTAGTAGCTTGTGCATTTTTATGAATTTGCTCATTGATAAACATGGGACTATCACTACTATCAAAATGCATTCCACTTTCTACTATCTCCCATATGCTAGGATGGAGAGAGAACAAGTGACTACGCATTTTGTGACTCCAAAATCTGTAGTCTTCTCCATCAAAATGAGGAGGTTTACCAAGTGGAATGGATAATAAATGAGCATTTGTACTTTGTGGAATACGAGAGTAGTCAAAAGAAAACCTTGAATTAACCGGTTTCCTTCTCTCGCAGTCGTTGTCGTCGTTGTCCTTTTGGGAAGAAGTGGACTCATCACTGTCGTCGTAGTAGACGATCTCCTTGATGCGTCTTGTCTTCTTCTTCTTCCCATCTTTGCGTCTGTGGCCCGAGCTCGAGTCGGTAGGCTTGTCATCCTTCGGCTCGTTGACAAAGGACTCCTTCTCCTTGTCGTTGATCACGATTCCCTTCCCCTTAGGATCCATCTCTTCGGGTGGTTAGTCCCTTTCTTGAAGAGAACGGCTCCGATACCAATTGAGAGCACCTAGAGGGGGGGTGAATAGGTGATCCTGTAAAACTTAAAACTTAAGCCACAAAACTTGGTTAAGTGTTAGCACAGTAATCGCTAAGTGGCTAGAGAGAAGATCTTGCACAATACGATAACCACAAAGAGTTCAACACTGAGATGACACAGTGGTTTATCCCGTGGTTCGGCCAAGACCAACGCTTGCCTACTCCACGTTGTGGCGTCCCAACGGACGAGAGTTGCACTCAACTCCTCTCAAGTGATCCAATGATCAACTTGAATACCACGGTGTTTTGCTTTTCTTTTCTTATCCCGTTCGCGAGGAATCTCCACAACTTGGAGCCTCTCGCCCTTACACTTTTGATGTTCACAAAGAATCACGGAGTAAGGGAGGGATTAGCAACTCACACAAGACACAAAGATCACAGCAAATACGCACACACAGAATCCAGACTTAAGCTCAAATGGCTAGCACACTAGAACGGAGCTCAAATCACTAGAATGTCGAACAAGTGCGCAAGAATGATGTGTGAGTGATCAATAGTGCTCAAAGGATGCTTGGTGTTCTCCTCCATGCGCCTAGGGGTCCCTTTTATAGCCCCAAGGCAGCTAGGAGCCATTGAGAGCAATCTGGGAAGGCAATTCTTGCCTTCTGTCGCGTGGCGCACCGGACAGTCCGGTGCCCAATTTCTTTCCTTAAATGGCGCAGCCGACTGTTGGCAGCCAGAGAGTCGTTGGCGCACCGGACAGTCCGGTGCCCCCTTCTAGCCGTTGGCTCGGCCATGTGTCCTGCGCAGATCGCGTGGCCGACCGTTGGCCCGGCCGACCGTTGGCTCACCGGACAGTCCGGTGCACACCGGACAGTCCGGTGCACACCGGACAGTCCGGTGAATTATAGCCGTACGTCGCCGGTGAATTCCCGAGAGCGGCCAGTTTGCTTGAGCCAGCTTGGCGCACCGGACACTGTCCGGTGCACCACCGGACAGTCCGGTGCTCCCAGACTGAGCAGACTTTGGCTAAACAAAGCCATCTCATTTCCAATTCGATTTTTCCTGTTTCCAGCACTTAGACACAACACATTAGTCCATAAAATAATGTACTAAGTCTAGAAACATACCTTTTGACATGATTTGCACTTTGTCCACCACATTGCATAAATCAACACAAAAGCACTTGCGTTGGCACTCAATCACCAAAATACTTATAAATGGCCCAAGGGCACATTTCCCTTTCAGAACTAAGGAACCAAACATACCCTAATTTGCGCACGCCCATGCGCGTGTAATAACATTTCAATTTACTTCATTGTTCAATATAATAAGTATATATAATAAGTATCTTAGTTTAATGTTGATTTTTGAGAGCACCTAGAGGGGGGGTGAATAGGTGATCCTGTAAAACTTGAAACTTAATGCCACAAAACTTGATTAGGAGTTAGCACAAGAATGCCAAGTGGCTAGAGAGGAGTCTTAGCAAAACACAATAACCACAAAGAGATCAACACAGAGATGACACAGTGGTTTATCCCGTGGTTCGGCCAAGTCTAATGCTTGCCTACTCCACGTTGTGGCGTCCCAACGGACGAGGGTTGCAATCAACCCCTCTCAAGCGGTCCAAAGACCCACTTGAATACCACGGTGTTTTGCTTTGCTTTTCTATATCCCGCTTGCGAGGAATCTCCACAACTTGGAGTCTCTCGCCCTTACAAAGTTGTTCACAAAGAAGCACGGAGTAAGGGAGGGATGAGCAACGCACACAAGACACAAAATCAGAGCGACAACACGCACACAAGTCGCAACAAGAGCTCACAACACAACCCGGCGAGTTCACAACTCAAATAGAGCTCTAGTTGCTATCACAAAGAATCAAATGCGCGGAATCGAAGTCTTGGTGCTTAGGAATGCTTGATGTTCTCCTCCATGCGCCTAGGGGTCCCTTTTATAGCCCCAAGGCAGCTAGGAGCCGTTGAGATCATTCCAGGAAGGCAATTCTTGCCTTCTGTCGACTGGCGCACTGGACACTGTCCGGTGTGGATTTCTTTCCTTCTTTGGCGAAGCCGGCAGTTGGCGCTTTGGAGTCGTTGGCGCACCGGACACTGTCCGGTGCACACCAGACAGTCCGGTGCCTCCTTCCGACCGTTGGCTCAGCCACGTGTCTCGTGCGGATCGCGCGGCCGACCGTTGGCTCACCGAACAGTCCGGTGCACACCGGACAGTCCGGTGAATTATAGCCGTACGCCGTTAATCACTTCCCGAGAGCAGCAAGTTTGCCTGAGTCCGGACAGTCCGATGCACCCAGACAGAGCTGACTTTGGCTGAACAAAGCCATCTTTAATTTCAACTTGAGTTTTCCTGTTTCCAGCACTTAGACATAATACATTAGTCTCTAGAACAATGTACTAAGTCTGAGAAACATACCTTTATACTTGATTTGTACTTTGTCCACCATTTAACACTTAGTCACTTGTGTTGGACACTAAATCACCAAAATACTTAGAAATGGCCCAAGGGCACATTTCCCTTTCAATCTCCCCCTTTTTGGCGATTTATGCCAGCACAACATAAAGCAAGTATAACAAGTGCACAATCATTTCAAATAAGAACTCAAATTTGTTTTGAATCAAATTTGGCATATATGGATCATTCTTTGCCACCACTTGGTTTGTTTTTGCAAATCAAACTCAATTTCCTATCTCTAAGTCAAACACACATGTTGAAACATAAAGAGAGATATTTCACGAGAAATTGATCAAAGAGTTCAAAAACTCCCCCTTTTTCCCATAATTAAGCCTTCTCCCCACAAGAGACCAACTTTTGACAATAAGAGGCAAACAAGAGTATTTTGACAAACAAAAACTCTAACTCTACTTTTTCAATATTCTCAAGTAAGAGGCAAACAAGAGTATTTTGACAAACAAAAACTCTAACTCTACTTTTTCAATATTCTCAAGTGGTAGCTGATCCATTTCTTGCTTTGGCCTTATTTTCTCCCCCTTTGGCATCAAGCACCAAAACGGGATCAATTTTGGCCCTATAACCCCATTGCCTCACCAAAATCTTCAACTAAGAATAAAAAGGCAATAAGAGTACTAAGATGAACTTGGAAAAAGTTACTCTTTCATCGGAGTGCAGTGGAAGTCTTGCATGGTCCAAGTCCACCTTTTCCCTTTCAAACCTCCTTTGAGACTAAATTAAGCAAACTCAAGCACACAGTTAGTCTCAAAGGGTCAAGTTGTAGCACATCTCCCCCTAAATTTGTGCATCACTTGCAAATGGACTTGTAAGGTCCGGGGAGTGCTTGTACAACTTGAGCACCATAGATAATCAACAAATTGCATAAGGAACATGATCAAAGGCATAAACACATGTATGCTATAAATCAATCCAAGTTCCGCGAATCTAAGACATTTAGCTCACTACGCAACTTGCAAAAGGTCTGCTCATCTAAAGGCTTGGTAAAGATATCAGCTAGCTGGTTCTCGGAGCTAACATGAAACACTTTGATATCTCCCTTTTGCTGGTGGTCTCTCAAAAAGTGATGCCGGATGTCTATGTGCTTTGTGCGGCTGTGTTCAACTGGATTATCCGCCATGCGGATAGCACTCTCATTATCACATAGGAGTGGGACTTTGCTCAGATTGTAGCCAAAGTCCCTGAGGGTTTGCCTCATCTAAAGTAGTTGCGCGCAACACTGTCCTGCGGCAACATACTCGGCCTCAGCGGTGGATAGGGCAACGGAAGTTTGTTTCTTAGAACTCCATGACACCAGGGACCTTCCTAAGAATTGGCACGTCCTCGATGTACTCTTCCTATCGACCTTACATCCAGCATAGTTGGAGTCTGAATATCCAATCAAGTCAAAGGTAGACCCCTTTGGATACCAGATCCCGAAGCAAGGCGTAGCGACTAAATATCTAAGAATTCGTTTCACCGCCACTAAGTGACATTCCCTTGGATCGGATTGAAATCTAGCACACATGTATACGCTAAGCATAATATCCGGTCTACTAGCACATAAATAAAGTAAAGACCCTATCATAGACCGGTATGCCTTTTGATCAACGGACTTACCTCCTTTGTTGAGGTCGGTGTGTCCGTCGGTTCCCATTAGAGTCTTTGCGGGCTTGGCGTCCTTCATCCCAAACCGCTTGATCAAGTCTTGCGTGTACTTTGTTTGGGAGATGAAGGTCCCATCCTTGAGTTGCCTCACTTGGAACCCAAGGAAATAGCTTAACTCGCCCATCATCGACATCTCAAACTTTTGAGTCATCACCCTGCTAAACTCTTCACAAGACTTTTGGTTAGTAGAACCAAATATTATGTCATCGACATAAATTTGGCACACAAAAAGATCACCATCACAAGTCTTAGTAAAAAGAGTTGGATCGGCTTTCCCAACCTTGAAAGCATTAGCAATTAAAAAGTCTCTAAGGCATTCATACCATGCTCTTGAGGCTTGCTTAAGTCCATAGAGCGCCTTAGAGAGCTTACACACGTGGTCGGGGTACCGTTCATCCTCGAAGCCAGGGGGTTGCTCCACGTACACCTCTTCCTTGATTGGCCCGTTGAGGAAGGCGCTCTTCACATCCATTTGGAACAACCTGAAAGAATGGTGAGCGGCATAGGCTAACAACATGCGAATTGACTCTAGCCTAGCCACAGGAGCAAAAGTCTCCTCAAAGTCCAAACCTGTGACTTGGGCATAACCTTTTGCCACAAGTCTAGCCTTGTTCCTTGTCACCATCCCGTGCTCGTCTTGTTTGTTGCGGAATACCCACTTGGTTCCCACAACATTTTGCTTGGGACGAGGCACCAGTGTCCAAACTTCATTTCTTTTGAAGTTGTTGAGCTCCTCAAAAATTAACTAATCGAGACCGAGTAGTTACTCCCTTGCTAATGTCACCCAAAATCTGGTCGACGGGATGATCCCTTTGAATCATCGCTCGAACTTGGGTTGGAGGTGCCGGTTGCGCTTCTTCCTCCATTACATGATCATCTTGTGCTCCCCCTTGATCACACGCCTCCTCTTGATGAACCTGTTCATCGTCTTGAGTTGGGGGATGCACCATTGTTGAGGAAGAAGGTTGATCTCGCTCATTTTGTTCCTGTGGTCGCACATCTCCAATTGCCATGGTGCGTATTGCGGCCGTTGGAACGTCTTCTTCATCTATATCATCAAGATCACAAACTTGCTCTCTTGGAGAGCCATTAGTCTCATCAAATACAACGTCGCTAGAGACTTCAACCAAACCCGATGATTTGTTGAAGACCCTATACGCCTTTGTATTTGAGTCATAACCTAACAAGAACCCTTCTACCGCTTTGGGAGCAAATTTGGAATTCCTACCCTTCTTCACTAGAATGTAGCATTTACTCCCAAAAACTCGAAAATACGAAACATTGGGTTTGTTACTGGTTAGTAGCTCATACGAAGTCTTCTTGAGGAGGCGATGAAGGTAGACCCGGTTGATGGCGTGGCAAGCCGTGTTCACGGCTTCTGACCAAAAGCGCTCGGGGGTCTTGAACTCTCCAAGCATCGTCCTCGCCATGTCTATAAGTGTCCTGTTCTTCCTCTCTACCACACCATTTTGCTGTGGTGTGTAGGGAGCAGAGAACTCGTGCTTGATTCCTTCCTCCTCAAGATACTCCTCCACTTGAAGGTTCTTCAACTCGGACCCGTTGTCTCTCCTTATCTTCTTCACCTTGAGCTCAAACTCATTTTGAGCTCTCCTTAGGAAGCGCTTGAGGGTCCCTTGGGTTTCAGATTTGTCCTGCAGAAAGAATACCCAAGTGAAGCGGGAAAAATCATCAACTATAACAAGACCATACTTACTTCCTCCTATGCTTAGATAGGCGATGGGTCCGAAAAGGTCCATATGAAGTAACTCCAGGGGTCTTGTTGTTGTCATCACATTTTTGGCATGATGAGAGCTTCCCACCTATTTCCCTGCTTGACAAGCTGCACAAGATCTATCTTTTTCGAAAGTAACATTAGTTAGACCTATCACATGTTCTCCCTTTAGAAGCTTGTGAAGGTTCTTCATCCCCACATGTGCTAAGCGGCGATGTCACAGCCAACCCATGCTAGTCTTAGCAATTAAGCATGCATCTAGACCGGCCTCCTCTTTTTCAAAATCAACTAAATAGAGTTTGTCGTCTAATACACCCTTAAAAGCTAATGAACCATCACTTCTTCTAAAGACAGACACATCTACATTTGTGAATAGACAATTATATCCCATATTACATAATTGACTTACGGATAACAAATTATATCCAAGCGACTCAACTAAGAATACATTAGAAATAGAGTGCTCATTTGAGATTGCAATCTTGCCTAAGACTTTAACCTTGCCTTGGTTTCCATCACCGAATATGATTGAATCTTGGGGATCCTTGTTCTTGAGAACATCCTCTTTTCCCCCGTCATGTGGTTTGTGCATCCGCTGTCGATAATCCAGCTAGAGCCCCCGGATGCATAAACCTGCAAGGAAAATTTAGGCTTGGGTCTTAGGTACCCAACTCATGTTGGGTCCTACAAGGTTAGTACAAATAGCCTTAGGGACCCAAATGCAAGTTTTATCTCCCTTGCATTTTGCCCCTAATTTTCTAGCAACTATCTTCCTATCCTTTCTACAAATAGCAAAGGAAGCATTTAAAGCATGATAAATTGTAGAAGGTTCACTATTTGTTTTCCTAGGCACATGAACAACATTTCTTCTAGGCATGTGATTAATAACATTTCTCCTAGCTAAATTTCTATCATGCATAATAGAAGAACTAGAAGCAACCATGGCATAAGAATCAAAAGCATCATAACATCTATAACCATTTCTAGACAATCTCCTATCATGATACATGAAGGCATGGTTATTTTGAGCACTACTAGCCATAGGAGTCTTCCCTTTCTCCTTGGCGGAGATGGAAGCCTTAAGGCTTGTTAAGTTCTTGACTTCCCTCTTGAAGCCAAGACCATCCTTAATTGAGGGGTGTCTACCAATCGTGTAGGCATCCCTTGCAAATTTTAGCTTGTCAAATTCACTCTTGCTAGTCTTAAGTTGGGCATTAAGATTAGCCACTTCATCCTTTAATTTAGAAATGCAAACTAGGTGTTCACTACAAGCATCAACATTAAAATCTTTGCACCCATTGCAAATCATAACATGTTCTACACAAGAGTTAGATTTACTTGCTACTTCCAGTTTAGCATTTAAATCATCATTCACACTTTTTAAAGTAGAAATGGTTTCATGACAAGTAGATAGTTCACAAGAGAGCATTTCATTCCTTTTAACTTCTAGAGCAAGAGAATTTCGTGCACTAACAAATTTATCATGCTCTTCGTATAAAAGGTCCTCTTGTTTTTCTAGTAATCTATTCTTATCATTCAAAGCATCAATCAATTCATTAATCTTATCAATCTTAGTTCTATCTAATCCCTTGAATAAGCATGAATAGTCTATTTCATCATCATCACTAGACTCATCCTCGCTTGAAGAAGCATAAGTAGTGTTGTTTCGAGTACATACCTTCTTCTCCTTTGCCATGAGGCATGTGTGATGCTCGTTTGGGAAGAGGGATGACTTGTTGAAGGCGGTGGCGGCGAGTCCTTCGTTATCGGAGTCGGACGAGGAGCAATCCGAATCCCACTCCTTTCCAAGATGTGCCTCGCCCTTCGCCTTCTTGTAGTTCTTCTTCTTTTCCCACTTTCCACTCTTCTTTTCCTGGTCACTATCATTATCGGGACAATTAGCGATAAAATGACCAATCTTACCACATTTGAAGCAGGAGCGCTTCCCCTTCGTCTTGTTCTTGTTGAGGTGCTTCTTGCGACCCTTTAGCGCCGTCTTGAACCGCTTGATGATGAGGGCCATTTCTTCATCATTAAGCCCAACCGCCTCGACTTGCGCCACCTTGCAAGGTAGCGCCTCCTTGCTCCTTGTTGCCTTGAGAGCAATAGTTTGAGGCTCTTGAATTGGGCCATTTAATGCATCGTCGACGTATCTAGCCTCCTTGATCATCATCCGCCCGCTTACGAATTTTCCAAGGATCTCCTCGGGCATCATCTTCGTGTACCTAGAATTCTCACGAATATTGTTCACAAGATGTGGATCAAGGACAGTAAAGGACCTTAGCATTAGGCGGACAACGTCATGGTCTGTCCAACGCGTGCTTCCATAGCTCCTTATCTTGTTGACGAGGGTTTTGAGCCTGTTGTACGTTTGGGTTGGCTCCTCCCCCCTTATCATCGCGAATCTCCCGAGTTCTCCCTCCACCAACTCCATCTTGGTGAGCATGGTGACGTCGTTCCCCTCATGTGAGATCTTGAGGGTATCCCAGATCTGCTTGGCGTTATCCAAGCCGCTCACCTTATGGTATTCGTCCCTGCACAAAGAAGCTAGAAGAACAGTAGTAGCTTGTGCATTTTTGTGGATTTGCTCATTAATGAACATGGGACTATCAGTACTATCAAATTTCATTCCATCATCGACTATCTCCCATATGCTTGGATGGAGAGAGAACAAGTGACTACGCATTTTGTGACTCCAAAATCCGTAGTCCTCTCCATCAAAGTGAGGAGGTTTGCCAAGAGGAATGGAAAGCAAATGTGCATTTGAGCTATGCGGAATACGAGAATAATCGAAAGAGAAGTTTGAGTTAATCGTCTTCTTTTTCTTGTAGTCGTTGTCGTCGTCCTTTTGGGAAGAAGAGGACTCGTCGCTGTCGTCGTAGTAGACGATCTCCTTGATGCGCCTCGTCTTCTTCTTCTTTCCATCTTTTCGTTTGTGGCCCGAGCCCGAGTCGGTAGGCTTGTCATCTTTCGGCTCGTTGACGAAGGACTCCTTCTCCTTATCATTGATCACAATCCCCTTGCCCTTAGGATCCATCTCTTCGGGCGATTAGTCCCTTTCTTGAAGAGAACGACTCTGATACCAATTGAGAGCACCTAGAGGGGGGGTGAATAGGTGATCCTATAAAACTTGAAACTTAATGCCACAAAACTTGATTAGAAGTTAGCAAAAGAATGCCAAGTGGCTAGAGAGGAGTCTTAGCAAAACACAATAACCACAAAGAGATCAACACAGAGATGACACAGTGGTTTATCCCGTGGTTCGGCCAAGTCTAATGCTTGCCTACTCCACGTTGTGGCGTCCCAACGGACGAGGGTTGCAATCAACCCCTCTCAAGCGGTCCAAAGACCCACTTGAATACCACGGTGTTTTGCTTTGCTTTCCTATATCCCGCTTGCGAGGAATCTCCACAACTTGGAGTCTCTCGCCCTTACAAAGTTGTTGACAAAGAAGCACAGAGTAAGGGAGGGATGAGCAACGCACACAAGACACAAAATCAGAGCGACAACACACACACAAGTCGCAACAAGAGCTCACAACACAACCCGGCGAGTTCACAACTCAAATGGAGCTCTAGTTGCTATCACAAAGAATCAAATGCGCGGAATCGAAGTCTTGGTGCTTAGGAATGCTTAGAGAATGCTTGATGTTCTCCTCCATGCGCTTAGGGGTCCCTTTTATAGCCCCAAGGCAGCTAGGAGCCGTTGAGATCATTCCAGGAAGGCAATTCTTGCCTTCTGTCGCCTGGCGCACCGGACAGTCCGGTGCACCACCGGACACTGTCCGGTGCGGATTTCTTTCCTTCTTTGGCGAAGCCGACAGTTGGCGCTTTGGAGCCGTTGGCGCACCGGACAGTCCGGTGCCTCCTTCCGACCGTTGGCTCGACCACGTGTCTCGCGCGGATCGCGCGACCGACCGTTGGCTCACCGGACAGTCCGGTGAATTATAGCCGTACGCCGTTAATCACTTCCCGAGAGCAGCAAATTCGCCTGAGTCAGCCTGGCGCACCGGACACTGTCCGGTGCACCACCGAACTGTCCGGTGCACCCAGACAGAGCTGACTTTGGCTGAACAAAGCCATCTTTAATTTCAACTTGATTTTTCCTGTTTCCAGCACTTAGACACAATACATTAGTCTCTAGAACAATGTACTAAGTCTGAGAAACATACCTTTACACTTGATTTGTACTTTGTCCACCATTTAACACTTAGTCACTTGTATTGGACACTAAATCACCAAAATACTTAGAAATGGCCCAAGGGCACATTTCCCTTTCAATTTTATAATAATAAAATATCTCAACTTTTAGTTTAATAGAATAACATTTTTTAACAAACCATATTTAATAAAGATGAAGGAATAAGTACTCTCTTTATATAGGATCAAAGTAATTAAAAAACAACTTATATTCATATGTAATGAGATTGCATTCAAATATGGAGAGTTCCATTGTGATAGACGAATTTTTTTGAACCCATCACAGGGCGAAGGTGATTCATATTGAGAATATAGAAATGAAGATATATTTAATAGTTAGAAGACTTTATAGAAATTTGTATATATTATTAACATTCATTTTCACATATATATATATATATTAATTTATCAATATACACATGTACATATACATATTAGTTAATGTACTTGTCAATTTGTGTGTGTCCGCGCGCGCATATATATATATATATATATATATATATATATATATATATATATATATATATATATATATATATATATATATAGCTTCCGATAGGCATGGGAAGCCCCGACCAGGGTAGTGGTTAGGTCGGGTCAGTGGCGCGTGCGTTCGCGCGATTGTAGGGCATATTTATGCATGTGTAAATATGTGTTATGTTTTGCGTAAATAGAACGTGCGCACGTGGTGGGGTCGAGTTGGGATAGACGAAGGTGGGCCAACGTCGTGTTCGTTGGTCGGGTAGTTGGTTCCTACTCGTGTTTATGCTAGCATATTTAATGGTTCACACTTGCATAACAGGAAAGCGGCAACAAACCTTTCATTGGTTCATTCAGGTGGGTCCACACACCACCGTGATTAGCGCGCCCACGAAGCTGGAAGGTACCGTATATATCAGAACAGAAGATATGGAGTCGATCGTGCGTGGGAGCTCAGGCTGATTCAGCATAAAACGTGAACCAAAACAGCGTAAATGGGTACGAATTTTAGTGTAAATCATGGATCTATTTCATAACGAAAACATGTATGGAAACAAAAAAATCTAATTTAAAAGTTTTACTTCCTCCATAAATATAGGATCTCTCCGACATCCATGCATCAAGGCTTGTTAGAACCAGTTTATGATATATACTGATACTAATTATACTACACGGTGAAGTTATTTATGCAGTACGATAGACTGCGTAAAAATCTGTTTTCTACTGCATATGCACAGATTTAGGATGAGAAGAATGTGAGTTGAAAATGAAATGGATTAACATACGCGAGATTTATAGAATCGTGGCAAATGACCTCATTTCTTAGAGTGGTTAGTTTTTTCTAAATTTCTATTTTGTTGCGTAAATGTGTGGGTCGTAAATATATCTTATACATATGGCATAAATGGTAGGAACCAATACACACTGGATTAAGTAAATAGATAATGCATAAAATCAATAATTCGTTTGCGTAAAATGTGAATAGAAATATCATAAACAGACAAATAGATGGAAGCGGAGCCATGAACTGAAATATAGGTCGTAAAAACCTATTGACATTGACATAAATATGTATACAAAATAGCATAAAATAGGACTGCCGCCGTGCGGAACCGCTGCCTCACATCTGGGTGCGCCACCACTTCATGCCTCGGGGAGGCTGCCGTCGTCGCTCTCACCTAGGGAAGTCCGTCATCGCCGCTCCCACCTTGGATGGCATCGCAGTCGTATGCGCTCAGGGGTCGACCCTCGCGCGCGTGCATCCTGAGATCCATCGTATCAGCCACTTCCACCTTGCCGTCATGCACACCTTAGGGGTGCCGCCGTTGCTCACGTACCCCCGAGATCCGTCGTCGCGTTGCCGCAGCCGCTCCCACCTCACCAATGTGCACACTCAAGGGGTCGCTGCCGCGTGCATCTCAGGGAGACGCTGCCGTGCTCGTGCCCCCCGGAATCCGCTGCCACCTCGCCGTCGTGCGCCCCTCATGGGGTCGTCGCCACGTGCGTGCCCTCTGGATCCGATGACGTAGCCGCTCCCACCTCGCCTCAGGGAGCCATCGCCGCGCGCTGGCCTCAGGGATCCGCCGCCGCGAGCGTGTCCCCTAGATCCGCCATCACGAGCGTGTTCCCTAGATCTGCCGTTGTGCGCTTGCACCTAGGATCCGTCGCCGCGCGCACCTCTCAAGGGTGGGGGCGTAACTGTCGGCGTCGCTAAAACTGAACCCTAGCGATCTGGAGCTTCTTTTATAGATGTTTCAGACTTGGTGAGGCTGAACCGGTTAGCAACATCGGGTCAGGGCTTTCGCCGAGCTATTGGAAGTTTAGGGCTCCTAATATCTAAACTATATATATATATATAGATAGAGGTCCATTTCTAGCTAAGAACCGATACTAAAAGACTATATTTTAATACCACTTTATACCTAGAATTGGTACTAAAATTTCATCTTTAGTACTGGTTAAAGTCTAAAACTGATACTAAAGATAAATCTTTTGTACAGGTGAAGCCAAGAAATAGTATTGAAGGCCACTTTTTAATACTAGGTTATGCAACTAGAACTAAAGATCGACATCTTTAATGATCGATATGTTATCTAGGTGTATGAGATTCCATGTCCTTTTGTTGCCTTCAACAATCACCACTAGAGCTGGAAACGAGCAAATTATATACGTGCAGCGTGTTTGAATAAAGTCATGAGCATCTAATTGTAGAAGGTAGCAATCGTTAGAGGCAAGCCACTGATTACGGTATGGCCTAGAAGGTTGGGATGGCAACCACTGATCATGAGTATGCCGGGATTAGCTGGTTATTTTGTTTCCTTGTAACACAGCATGTAATTCCTTTAAATAGTGAATACAATCAATAGAAAACGCTATTGCTTACAGCACCAACGCTCCTGTGTCAAGATCGTGTGCGTGTGTTCTTCTTCCATCTCTTTCAGAGTCTAGAATTCTAACGCTTGGTACCAGAGCTAGCTCTCACCGTCGTCATGTCGTCGAAGTCTCCTGCCAAGAAGCCAGAGATTGGTGATGGCTCCGGTGGTGGTGAGAAGAAGGTCCAGCCGCCACCGCTGACCGTCACGCGCCGGATCGCGCGTCATCGAGCGTGTCATGGAGCGTCCATTCGCGAACATCTCCTGGCCGATGCTCTCCCGGACAAATCACCCGTAGTGGGCTTTGGTCATGGAGGTGAACTTCCAGACCCTCTAGGTCTAGGACGCCGTCGACATCGGGATCGACGACGATCCGGACGAAGATGAGTACCACGCTGATCGCCAGGCAATGGCCGGGCTTCTGCGCTCAGTCCCATCTGAGCTCTAGAGCACTCTCGCTAGGAAAAGGACCGTGAAGGAGGCATGGGATGCGGTCAAGATCCTACGGATCGACGACGAGCGCACGCGTGATGCTAGCACGCAGCAGCTTCGCCGAGAAATCGGCATCCTCTCTTTCAAGGAAGGCGAGAGCGTCACCGAGTTTGGCATCCGCATCACGACGCTGGCCACCAACGTCTGCACCCTCGGCGACAACATCACCGACGCCGAGGTGGTAAAGAAGTTGTTGCGGGTGGTACCGGAATGGCTAGCCCAAGCCGTGGTCTCCCTCGAGATGTTCCTTGATCTGAACAAGGTGAAGATCGAGGAAGTGATCGGTCGTCTCCGCGTGTTCGAGGAGCGCGCCAATCCCGCACAGATCATGGACGCCATGGGGCGCCTGATGCTGTGCGAGGAAGACTGGGAAACTCGCCGTAAGGAACACCGCGAGCAGGAGAACTCCGGTGGCGGCTCAAGCTCCAGCAACCGCGGCAAGCGTCAAGATCATGCACGCAGACGGGGATCCACGTCGCGGAACGGCAGAGACGGGAAGAACATGGCCGCAGGGAATGATGGCGGTGGGAAGCCGCCGCCTGGCACCCTCTGCCACAATTGCGGAAAGGGGGGCCATTGGGCCAAAGAGTGTCATGGCAAGAAGAAGAACGTGACCCATGTTGGAGAGGCCCAAGAAGAAGAATGGGCCCTGATGTATGTCGTGGCGGAGACAGAGGTAATCGCACCGCCTCGCTCGTGCCCACCCTCCATGTCGGCATCGTCCACCTCATCCCCGCAGGCTCCGATCCACATCCACGAGCGCAAGGTTCTCCTCCATCTCAGCAGTGAGGAGGAGAAGGAGGTTGTGGCCCCTTGCCAGTGGGTGCTTGATACCGGGGCGACGAACCACATGACGGGATCGCGCCGCCTCTTCGCCGAGCTTGACACCAGCGTCACTGGAACCGTGAGGTTCGGTGACAGGTCGGTGGTCGACATCGAGGGGAAGGACATCATCCTCTTTGCCCTCAAATCTGGCGAACATCGTTGGCTCGACGGGGTCTACTACATCCCGTGGCTCACGACCAACATTGTGAGTCTTGGGCAGATGGATGAGGAGGGTTTGAAGGTCGTCATCGAGGAGGGGATCCTGCGTCTCTTCGACCTGCAGCGACAACTCGCCAAAGTGCTGCGGTCACCGAGCCGGTTCTACCTCCTCGACATGAATATCGCTGCTCTGGTGTGCCTCACTGCGCGCGTCGGGGATGTGGCATGGAGCTGGCACGAGAGGTATGGCCATGTCAACTTCCAGGCACTCCGCAAGCTTGGACACGGTGGCATGGTGCGTGGACTGCCAGCCATCGATCATGTCGATCAAGTTTGTGAGGACTGCGTCCTAGCGAAACAAAAGAGGAAGTCGTTCCCCAAGGCCGCCAAGTACTGAGCTCAAAAGGAGCTTGAGCTGGTTCATGGAGACCTTTGTGGCCCGATCATGCCACACACGCCGGCTGGGAACGCCTACTTCCTGTTGCTGGTCGACGACATGAGCCGGTACATGTGGCTCACGCTGCTACGTTCCAAGGCAGACGCACCGGCGGCCATCATGACGTTCTAGGCGCGGGTGGAACGTGAAACCGGCAAGAAGCTGAAGGTGCTCCGGACTGACAATGGAGGTGAATTCACCTCTGTTACATTTGGTGAATATTGTGCAGGAGAAGGGATACAATGTCACCACTCGGCTCCATACACGCCGCAGCAAAATGACGTGGTGGAACGCCGAAACCAGTCGGTCGTGGCGACGACGAGGAGCATCCTGCGGGCACGTGGAGTGCTCGGGCACTTCTGGGGGGAGGCAGTGCATACTGCTATTTTTTCCTCAGCTGGGTGCCCACCAGCGCGCTCAACGGCGAGACCCCTTACCAGGTGTGGTATGGGAAGAAGCCCTCCGTGCACTTTCTCCGCGTGTTCGGATGCGTGGCCTACATCAAGAACGTACGCCCACATCTTGGAAAGCTTGATGATCACGGGCGCAAGGTGGTCTTCATCGGCTACCAAGATGGGGCCAAGGCCTACCGCTTCTACAACCTCGTCGCCGAGCGCGTCCATGTCTCGCGCGACGCCGTCTTCAACGAGGGAGCGCGCTAGGACTAGGGAGGTGCCATAGACACTATCGACATGCACCCCTTCACTGTCGCGGAGGAGTACGAGCTGCGGCGCCAGCAAGTTGAGGGACCAGTCCTAGAGCCTGTCTCTCCCGAAGCGTGCACACCAACTCCGTCAGCATTGACACTGCGCTCTGCGTTGGCCTCATTGACACCGGCGCCCCGCACAGTGTCTCCAACGGCACCCAGCGCATCGGCGACAGCACCCTCGCCCTCGACACTGCAGGCACCAGGGACTCGCATCGAGTTCGCAACGCTGCTCACCACCGACCCCAACCTTGATGCAGATGATGATGAGGAAGCGGAGCACCGGTACCGGACGCTGGAAAACATCCTCGGCTCAGATGCATCACATGGACTAGTGCTCCATGATGCTGTTGAAGCTAAGCTCCACACTGTCAGCCATGCAGTGAGTGTGGAGGAGCCCAGATCGATCAAGGAGGATGAGGGGATCCTAACTAGGTTGGTGCGATGGAGGAAGAGATGAAGTTGATCTGTGACAATCAGACCTGGTCGCTGGTTGAACTCCCTAAAGGGCACCGTGCCATCGGCTTGAAATGGGTGTACAAGGTCAAGCATGATGAGAACGGCAACATCGCCAAGTACAAGGCACGCCTCGTTACCAAAGGGTATGTGCATCGACCCAGCATTGATTTTGAAGAGGTGTTCGCCCCGGTTGCCCGACTAGAGTCTGTGAGACTGGTGCTCGCCATAGCTGCTCACTTCGGCTGGGGCGTTCATCACATGGACGTCAAGTCGGCGTTCTTGAACGGTGAGCTCCAAGAAGAAGTCTACGTCCATCAACCCCTCGACTTCATCGATGACAAGCACAAGAACAGGGTGATGCGCCTCCACAAGGCACTCTACGGACTTCGCCAAGCGTCGAGGAAGTGGAACCATAAGCTCGACGCCGAGCTGTTGGGCCTCGAGTTCACGCGCTGCGTGGATGAGCACGGGATGTACACTCGGGGAAGCGGAGCTGAGCACCTGATTGTAGGCGTGTATGTCGATGACCTCATCATCACAGGTGGTGATGCCGACGCCGTCAAGAAGTTCAAGGCGCAGATGTTGCGCACATTTCGCATGAGCGATCTTGGCCTCCTGTCTTACTATCTAGGGCTCGAGGTCACTCAAGGTGGCCATGGCATCACACTGCAGCAAAGTGCCTACGCCACCAAGATCCTCGAGAAGGCTGGGCTGGGCTGGCCGACTACAATGCCAACGCCACACCCATGGAGATGAAGCTGAAGCTCCATAAGGAAGGCACAACGTCGGTCGTCGACACCACGGAGTACCGCAGCCTCATCGGGAGCTTGAGGTACCTGTGCAACTCCAGACCGGATCTCGCCTATTCGGTTGGGTACCTCATCAGGTTCATGGAGGCACCAAGACAAGAGCACCTTACCACTGTGAAGCGAGTGCTCTGCTATGTTACGGGCACGGTGCACTGGGGTGTGCACTACCGTCCGGCTGGTGAAGGGATCGCCGCCTAGTCTGGTGGGATACTCCGACAGTGACTTAGCGGGCGACATCAATGATCGGAAGAGCACGAGCGGGCTCATCTTATTCCTCGCTGGAGGTCCGGTTGCTTGGCAATCGTCAAAGCAGAAGGTAGTCGCTTTGTCTTCCTGCGAGGCCGAATACATAGCGGCTGCAGCAGCCGCGTGTGAAGCAGTTTGGCTGGCAAGGTTGCTAGTTCAGCTCACAGGAGGGGTGGTTCATGCACCCAAGCTCATGGTGGACAATAAATCTGCCATCACCTTGATGAAGAACCATGTGCATCACGACCAGAGTAAACATATCGACGTGAAGTTTCACTTCATCCGGGAGTACTGCGACAGAAAGCTGATCGACGTCGAGTTCGTCGGCACCAAGCTGCAACTAGGTGACATGCTGACGCGTCCCGATCCTCTGGGACTCAAATGTGATACAATTACTAGTCCCAGGAGGCTAGTAAACACATTTATACATCAGATGATTTCAGATCTGCTTAAACGAGACAAACCTATAAAGGTGGCGATCAACTTTAAGAGTTGGTCCACAACTCGGGACATATCATCAGAGTGGGGCTGAAGCAGCCCGATATACGCAGCCAAGCAAATCAGCGGTCCAACAGCCACAGGCAAGGTTGGGAACAGGCGTAACTCTTACCCGATCTCCTTTTTTCTGAAAAACAACAAATAAGCAAGGGTGAGTACAAACGTACTCAGCAGCCCACCTTCACCCGCGGAATAGGGAAATCAGATATAATGCATGGAATATGTGGAGCTCAGGATATTTTGCAGAAACAGTAATATTTTATGCAGGGTTGTTTTGAAAAACATTTTGTATTTTGCAAAGCGCATCCTCTCCCAAAGGAGCAGGAAGTTTTTCAATATTAGAATAAAATCCCTTGGACTAAACCATCCAGGTATCTTAGCAGTTTCCCACTGGTTTTCATTTCCACAAACTGCTACTGGACTTCCCGTCCACCATAGCTCACGGCTCAACCGCTGGACCTTTTAAAAAACACTTTTCTCAAAAGCATCCCCTTTTTTTGAAAACAAAACACTAATTGTCATACCACACCAGACTCGTCCATTACTGTGGACACAGACTATTCGAATAGGTTTGAACTCTGCGTAGAGGGGTACACTTTACCCACTAGTCCGGCTCTACGATCTCATGGCCAATAAGATCCGAATCCGAATCTCTTTCTTTCCTCGCATGTCCTAACCTTAACGGTTATACCGGAAGGAGTCAGGCCACCGCCATGTCCAAACCGGACAAAACTTTCCCCCTCCTTATCCTCCCGGTGCTCCCCAGCCTTCATAACCCTGGGGTTGGACCGTACGAGTTCAGATTGAGTGACTGCCCATACAGTCTCGAGTGGTTGTACTTATCATGAGTACAGGTAGTGAAGGATGACAAACCGGTCCTTATATGAGGGGACAATCCTTCTGCTCACACCTAAACCAGCTGAGCCATCACCTTAGGCCCTCCCCTAAACCAGGGAGTCCATGATAATCCCACTCACAAGGTGATAAGGGTGAAAACCCTTCATCATACACATTTTGAAAAGCATTTTCTTTTGAAAACTCACACCTTTTCTCAAATCATTTGTAACAAATATATCAAGGATTGATTGCGGCAAGCGGCTGGGTGGCCATAATAACTTGTCTCAAAATCATATCATGCATAAAATAACAGGCTGAGGGTTGTGGTTGAAAAATCAAAGGTAATTTATGCATCAAAGGGATCCAGTGAGCTTGCCGTGCTTATCCGGCGAAGGGGGAAGGAGAGCTCGCGGAACTGGCTTCTGGCTCCACCGCCTGGCGTAGACTTGCAGATCTGGCCTCCACGAGACGGCACGAACGCTCCGATAACTATGCAACATGAACAAGCAAACATACAAACCAGCAAGTATACCAACAAATATTTAGTATAGTGGTAAAAATAGCAATATATGGATGGGTAGAGTCTTGAGTAGAATCTGTGTCATGTGGTGTTGTGATATTACTGGTGGTGGAGCGGAGGTGCTTACCAGGAGGGTGGACTGGAGGCGAAGCGACACTATGCGTGTTGTCGGCAGAGCAGAGTAACTGAGTGGGTGGGGTGTTTTCCTTGGCTAAGGGTGTTGAGTGTGTGTGGAGAGGTAGAGGGTAGCTGGGTGTATTTATAGCTGGGTGTATGTGGTGTAGCACAGTGAAGTTCAGTGTTGGTGAGAATAGTGACGAATGAATCGTCTGACTTAGTATGAACAAGAGAGTTATAGGCAGAATATGGGACAAGAGTATTTTGGGAGTTTTCTGGAATATGGACCATGCTTAAGGGATGACATGGTTGGATAGAGAATAGTTTGATAAGAATTTAGAAACAAGAATTATTGGAATCTGAGTTTGGAAGCCTGGTTCAAAGGAATCTCAAAGTTAAGCATGCTCAACTTGAAGAAATCTGGGATGGGTGACCAGATGGAAAGTTCCCTACTGGAAGGAAAATCACAGTCACCAGAGTTCGTATGACTGGAATATGGGTCTGGCTGGTCTTAGGTGGACTGGACAGCATGACGGATGAGCAGTTGAAATTTGGGGTGATCGGATGATCGATGAATAGTAACGATGAATAGTGACAACGAAAAGGTTGCCACAGATATCATCGATGAATAGTAACGGTGCTGAATAGTAACGATGAATAGTAATGGTGAATAGTGATGGTGAATAGTTGTATGAACGAACGATGAACGATGAATAGTGACGATGAACGATGAATAGGAACTATGAACGAACGGACGAACGATCGAATGATCGGACGAACGAACGATCGAAATTTCGGCAACATAACGGCAGGACAAAGATTATCTGGAAGAGCAATGAATAGGGACTATGAACGAATGATGAACGATGAATATGAACTATGAACGAACGATGAACGATCGAATAATCGAACGAACGAACGATCGGAATTTTGGGAGCATAACGGCAGGGAAAAGATTATTTGGACGAATGAACGAACGAACGAACGATCGGAATTTCGGCAGCATAACGGCAGGAAAAAGATTATTTGGACGAACGAACGGATGAACGATTGAATGATCGGACGAACGGACGAACGAACGAACCATGAACGATCGGACGAACGAACGAACAAACTAAGAACAGGGGGACGAACGATCGAAGAACGACCGAACGATCCTTGTGCTAGTGTGTGCTTGTGTGGAACATGGAGTGGGTGTGGGGTGGGGGAAGAGAGTTGCCATGAAATGGCTTGGGGTGGGATGAGAGGAGGCCCTTGCCCCTCTATTTATAGCCATGGTGGGGGATTAGGGGGAGGGATGAGAGGATTAGTGGGAGGATGAGAGGATTAGTGGGAGATTAACATGGATTTGTATTATATAAGTGAGATTAGCTTGTAGAGCTCACGTATGACACCGGAGGCATACGTATACGTATGAGCATGAGGAAAGTTATGAAGAAAATATTTGTAGGGACTTGAAAAATGATTCTGAAGGTATTTCTCAGGAAGAAAATACTTGGAGATATATCGGTGGAATATTTGGGCAATATTTCTGGAAAAAAATTGAGGTGGGGGTCACTGGGGAAATATCTGGGCAGTATTTCTGGAAAGAACTTGAGGGGGTCACTGGGGAAATATTTGTAGGATATTTTGAGGAGGATTTTGGAGAAAATATAGACCACTATATTTTATTTGTTGATATCAACTCGCAAACAAACATTTTGAAATGAAATTTGAAATTCATTTTGAATTTAGAGCGAGTTTGAGAAAATTTCAAGATTTGAATTTTTGGGATGCTACAGATCTACCCCACTTAAAATGAATCTCATCCTCGAGATTCGACTTAGAAGGGTTATGGGTATAGCTTTACTTCGGCTAGATATCTTCACTTTGCAGACTCTTCGAGGAGATGGAACTTCAACAAAATCTGGCCTTTGAGGAGCATCCGGTTGCTGATTGCAAACGCTGATTCTGGCTACTCAAAGATCATCTTCAGGCTTCTAGGATTTGCTTGGCAGCTAGCTTATTGAGGAAGCATCGATGCCAACACACAAACCTTTCTCTTGCGAACTCCCACATGGATTCCTTCCTTGATTGGTCTTCTGGTGCTTCATCAACGGAACTTGGGTGACGACTTCTCATCCAGAAACTTATATGCTTGATGATATGGTCCTCCACAAGCTTGCTACATGCCTTCTTCTTTTTCTCCATAGCAAGAACCTTACAGGAATACTACCCCACTTAAAAAGAATTAGGGTACAACTCTTGAATCTTGGGGATTTGAACTCCTTGAAGTACCTCATAACAAGGGTGTTACGGGGCCTTCTTCTGCTGTTGCTGCTTGAGGAGGCTGCGGAGAGATGACTGACACAGGGTTGATTCTAGGAGAACCTTCTTCTTATCTTCTCTTCACTATCTTCTTTTCATTGACCCTTTCTTTCTCTTTGCTCTTCCCACTGGAGGATTCTATCAAAGAGTATTACCATCACACAGAGGAGGAAACCAAAGACTATGAACCATGTGCAACAGTCTTCAACCCAAGAATCACCAAGCATTGTGATCTTAGGGGCGAGGGAGTGGAAAATGGAGTTGCTTGCGATTTGGCAGAGGGGATTTATCTGAAGTGTGCTTTGCTTTGAGCGAGATAGGAGTTGAGGGAGCTGGTGGGGGGGGGGGGTTTATAGGCGAGCGGGGGTGCTCGGGGGGGAGTGGTAGTGATGGAGCAGGTGACACGAGGCAGCAGGTGCAACAAGGGGAAGGGGGGCCTGTTGCCGGCGACGATGGCGGTGGGTGCACTGCAAAAGGGGGCGTGGGTGGCGGTAGTGCGCTGCAAAGGGGGCGTGGGGCGGTGGTAGTGCGCATGGAGGCGGGCACGCGTGCGAGGGGCACGAGTGAGTGGTGGGGTCAATGACCCTGATGTTTGTGATCTCTGGTTCCAAGAATCTTTGCCTCTCTGTATGGTAATAACTCCTTTTGTCCTCTTTTTCTGTTTACCTTGACTCAGGGGTAGTGCTTTGATTCTCACGGTCAGTCCTTTTGACTGAGCGACTGGATAGGTTCCTCTGTAGCTTATTCCATGCTTCAAGGGTAAGCTTCCTGGTATCTTCTTGGGTAAGGTGCTTTTCTCTTGAGATGGGTTAAGGGGAGAATGGAAGCATAAGATGAGGATTAGCTCTAATTTGTGATCTATGCTTTTAGAGAAAACCTTTCTTAAAAAGAAAGAAAACACACAAGCGCAGCAATGATAAGCACAAACAATTCAAATGTTTTGAATAAGGGAGGAATAGAGTTTTCCAAATCACGAACTACTTGGATTCGGGGGCTAAGCATAACTACTATTTCTCAGCTCCTAAATTGAGAACTATGCTAAACGCGACTTATGAGCACTAACGTTAAAGCATCACATATGCACTCAAAAGAGGAGAAAACATCAAGCAAAATTCATTTTGAAATGCCCTAGGGGGCCACACAATTAGAGTTTTGCAAAACACGAGCTTACACGATTACCTCTCAGACATGCAGGGCTCTGGCCAAAGTGAAGAAAAACATCACTACCCAATGCATGCAGAGGACTGGGCATACTAACTCAGATCTGGCAGCTACTCTTCTGGCAAGGCTGGCGCACAACTTCAATCTGAGACATCTCCTGGATGGGTCAAGAGGGAGCTAATGTTGATGACTTCTTCTGGCGGAGACTAAGATGGCAAGACGGGGTCGAACTCTTCTTCAAGCTGAACTAGCTCTTGTAGCTCCTTAGAGGGCGGCGGTGCTGGCGGGGTGCTTGCAGCTTCTTCCTTGATCTCATGGGATGGTGCTGGAATCTTCTTCATGGTGAGGAGCTCAAACAACTCCGGCGGGGGATCTTGAGAGGACTCGGGGTGCTCTTGCTTATTCATAGCCTAAGGGGAGACTGGAATTCCTTCCAAGACTATGGCTCCTTCCGGGAGTTCCCAAGCCTTCTTCTCTCCTTTGATAGAGACTGGGTGACCTTCAAGAATCTGGGGATCTTCAGCTCTCATGGGTTGAACTGGGTTGGATGAAGCGGGCTCTTGGATCCGCAGGGCTCTACGTTGGTTATGGGTTACCAAGTAGGCATCCATCAACTTTTGGACATGCTCATCCTTGGCTTGCTTCAGGGCTTCAACCGCAATGACTTCACGACTTTCCAATGCAGTTGCACGGGCTTGAGCTGTGGTGAGATCCACATGGAGCTGACGGTTGCGCTTCTCTGCATCTTCTACTCATGCAATCATCTAACGGTGGTGCCGAACCAAGAAATCATATTGCGCATCCAGGGTGAGCAGGTATGCGGTGAGGTACACGACTGAGGGGTCGTCCTCAAGCAGATGCTGCCCTTCCAATGCACGCATCCTGGCCATCCAAACAGGACGGTCTCTTTGAAAGGGCGGAAAGAATGTGAGCGGTGTGTCGGCCACTTCTTCATAGATCTGACACAGGGCCCTCAATGCCTTGCGAGCGACGACTTGGCAGGTGTCTTTGAATCTGTGCCCAGCAGCAGTGACACTCCATTCCACATGGTGCAGACTGGATCTAATGTATACAGTCACAACACACTTCTCCGTGCCATGCTCGACGAATTCACGACCATCATACTCTGGCTGGCTCTTGATTCCGAGGCGAACTGTGCATGCTCTCAGCAACTTGGGGAAACCATCTTCATTCTGGCAAAAGCTGGTTTGGCAACGGACCTCAATCTGACTTCTGAGAGAAGGAAAGGGGGAAGCATTTTTGAAATGAAGGGACGAGAGCAAGAATTTTTTTAAGAAAATAGTTTGGACTCAAAAACTTTTGGATCAGGCTAAGGGTTACGTCCTGCGGCCAACCTAACAGCTCTGATACCACCTGAAGCGTCCCGATCCTCTGGGACTCAAATGTGATACAATTACTAGTCCCAAGAGGCTAGTAAACACATTTATACATCAGATGATTTCAGATCTGCTTAAACGAGACAAACCTATAAAGGTGGCGATCAACTTTAAGAGTTGGTCCACAACTCGGGACATATCATCAGAGTGGGGCTGAAGCAGCCCGATATACGCAGCGAAGCAAATCAGCGGTCCAACAGCCACAGGCAAGGTTGGGAACAGGCGTAACTCTTACCCGATCTCCTTTTTTTGAAAAACAACAAATAAGCAAGGGTGAGTACAAACGTACTCAGCAGCCCACCTTCACCCGCGGAATGGGGAAATCAGATATAATGCATGGAATATGTGGAGCTCAGGATATTTTGCAGAAACAGCAATATTTTATACAGGGTTGTTTTGAAAAACATTTTGTATTTTGCAAAGCGCATCCTCTCCCAAAGGAGCAGGAAGTTTTTCAATATTATAATAAAATCCCTTGGACTAAACCATCCAGATATCTTAGCAGTTTCCCATTGGTTTTCATTTCCACAAAAAGCTACTGGACTTTTCGTCCACCATAGCTCACGGCTCAACCGCCAGACCTTTTAAAAATCACTTTTCTCAAAAGCATCCTTTTTTTAAAAACAAAACACTAATTGTCATACCACACCAGACTCATCCGTTCCTGTGGATACAGACTATTCGAATAGGTTTGAACTCTCCGCAGAGGGGTACACTTTACCCACTAGTCCGGCTCTGCGATGTCATGGCCAATGAGATCCGAATCTGAATCTCTTTCTTTCCTCACACGTCCTAACCTTAACGGTTATACCGGAAGGAGTCAGGCCACCGCCATGTCCAAACCAGACAAAACTTTTCCCCTCCTTATCCTCCTGGTGCTCCCCAGCCTTCATAACCCTGGGGTTGGACCGTACGAGTTCAGATTGAGTGACTGCCCATACAGTCTCGAGTGGTTGTACTTATCATGAGTACAGGTAGTGAAGGATGACAAACCTGTCCTTATATGAGGGGACAATCCTTCTGCTCACACCTAAACCAGCTGAGCCATCACCTTAGGCCCTCCCCTAAACCAGGGAGTCCATGATCATCCCACTCACAAGGTGATAAGGGTAAAAACCCTTCATCATACACATTTTGAAAAGCATTTTCTTTTGAAAACTCACACCTTTTCTCAAATCATTTGTAACAAATATATCAAGGACTGATTGCGGCAAGCGGCTGGGTGGCCATAATAACTTGTCTCAAAATCATATCATGCATAAAATAACAAGCTGAGGGTTGTGGTTGAAAAATCATAGGTAATTTATGCATCAAAAGGATCCAGTGAGCTTGCCGTGCTTATCCGGCGAAGGGGGAAGGAGAGCTCGCGGAACTGGCTTCTGGCTCCACTGCCTGGCGTAGACTTGCAGATCTGGCCTCCACGAGACGACACGAACGCTCTGATAACTATGCAACATGAACAAGCAAACATACAAACTAGCAAGTATACCAACAAATATTTAGTATAGTGGTCAGAATAGCGATATATGGATGGGTAGAGTCTTGAGTAGAATATGTGTCATGTGGTGTTGTGATATTACTGGTGGTAGAGCGGAGGTGCTTAGCAGGAGGGTGGACTAGAGGCGAAGCGACACTATGCGTGTAGTCGGCAGAGCGGAGTAACTGAGTGGGTGGGGTGTTTTCCTTGGCTGGGGGTGTTGAGTGTGTGTGGAGAGGGAGAGGGTAGCTGGGTGTATGTGGTGTAGCATAGTGAAGTTCACTGTTGGTGAGAATAGTGACGAATGAATCGTCTGACTTAGTATGAACAAGAGAGTTATAGGCAGAATATGAGACAAGAGTATTTTGGGAGTTTTCTAGAATATAGACCATGCCTAAGGGATGACATGGTTGGATAGGGAATAGTTTGATAAGAATTTAGAAATAAGAATTATTGGAATCTGAGTTTAGAAGCCTGGTTCAAAGGAATCTCAAAGTTAAGCGTGCTCAACTTGGAGAAACCTGGGATGGGTGACCAGATGGGAAGTTCCCTACTGGAAAGAAAATCACAGTCACCGGAGTTCGTATGACTGGAATATGGGTCTGGCTGGTCTTAGGTGGACTGGATAGCATGATGGATGAGTAGTTGAAATTCGGGGTGATCGTATGATCGATGAATAGTAACGATGAATAGTGACGACGAAAAGGTTGCCACAGATATCATCGATGAGTAGTAACGATGAATAGTAACGATGCTGAATAGTAACAATGAATAGCATGGTGAATAGTGATGGTGAATAGTTGGTATGAACGAACAATGAACGATGAATAGTGACGATGAACGATGAATAGGAACTATGAACGAACGGACGAACGCTCGAATGATCGGACGAACTAACGATCGAAATTTCGGCAGCATAACGGCAGGACAAAGATTATCTGGAAAAGCGATGAATAGGGACTATGAACGAACGATGAACGATGAATAGGAACTATGAACGAACGATGAACAATCGAATGATCGAACGAACGAATGAACGATCGGAATTTTGGTAGCATAATGACAGGGAAAAGATTATTTGGACGAATGAACGGACGAACGATCGAATGATCGGACGAACGAACGATCAGAATTTTGGCAGCATAATGGCATGAAAAAGATTATTTGGACGAATGAACGGACGAACGATCGAATGATCGGACGTACGGACGAACGAACCATGAACGATCGGACGAACGAATGAACAAACTAAGAACAGGGGGACGAACGATCGAAGAACGACCAAACGATCCTTGTGCTAGTGTGTGCTTGTGTGGAACATGGAGTGGGTGTGTGTGGGGGGGAAGAGAGTTGCCATGAAATGGCTTGGGGTGGGATGAGAGGAGGCCCTTGCCCCTCTATGTATAGCCATGGTGGGGGATTAGGGGGAGGGATGAGAGGATTAGTGGGAGGATGAGAGGATTAGTGGGAGATTAACATGTATTTGTCTTATATAAGTGAGATTAGCTTGTAGAGCTCACGTATGACACCGGAGGCATACGTATACGTATGAGCATGAGGAAAGTTATGAAGAAAATATTTGTAGGGACTTGAAAATGATTCTGAAGGTATTTCTCGGGAAGAAAATACTTGGAGATATATCGGTGGAATATTTGGGCAATATTTCTGGAAAACATTTGAGGGGGTCACTGGGAAAATATTTGTACGATATTTTGAGGAGGATTTTGGAGAAAATATAGACCACTATATTTTATTTGTTGATATCAACTCGCAAACAAACATTTTGAAATGAAATTTGAAATTTATTTTGAATTTAGAGCGAGTTTGAGAAAATTTCAAGATTTGAATTTTTGGGATGCTACACATGCTCACAAAAGCACTTGGTCGCACTCGGTTCATTGAGCTCTGTGGACACATCAGCATGAAGAAGTTAGTATAGCAGCTCTAGGACTTAGGAGGAGAATGTTTGAATAAAGTCCTGAGCATCTAATTGTAGAAGGTAGCAGCCGTTAGAGGCGAGCCACTGATTACGACATGGCCCAGGAGGTTGGGATGGCAACCACTGATTACGAGTATGCCGGAATTATCTGGTTATTTTGTTTCCTTGTAACACAACATGTAATTCCTTTATATAGTGAATACAATCAATAGAAAACGTTGCCGCTTACAGCACCAACGCTCCTGTGTCAAGATCGCGTGCGTGTGTTCTTCTTCCATATCTTTCAGAGTCCGGAATTCTAATAGGGCAGAGGAACTAGTAGACCATATAAGGGCTTGTTCGTTTTGCTCTCAATCCATGTGGATTGGGTGGGATTTGATGGGTTTCAATCCCAAATAAGTCAAAATCTTTTATAATTTTTTACAATCTCATCCAATCCACATGGGATAGGAATAACCGAACAAGCCCTAATATTGCCCAATATATACAAACCCATTGTGCCGTAGACCTCAACGCAACGCAAACACGAGCAAATTAGAAGCGAACTGCGGAGAAGAGAGTACCTATAGCTAGAGAGATGGCCTCCATGAGACCATGAATCTCTTCTTCACCTCCATCCTCCTCATGTCCGGTAAGCACTAATAAGCAGGCAACTCATGTCTCTAGTCTCTTATCCTGGTATATATACAATTAAATAAGGAGTAGATACATAGCTATGGCGCTTGCTACTATGTTTTGACGACCTTCAATGCACACTAGTATAGATAAGCTCTATAGTGACGATCCTAGAGCTATTTGTATTGGCGTTTTTTAGTGTCGCCAGTGTTAGGGACTTAGGGGCAAGTGGAAATCGGCATTTTCATTGGATGTTGTTTTGGAACCGTCAGTGGAAATATAATTCCACTGGCGGTTTGATTAATAAAACCGCTAGTGAAAAATACACTTTTCACATACGGTTTTCTTTATTTTGCCGCTAGTGGAAGTTTTCCCGCCTTTTTCAAATTTTCAAACAAAACTGAATTTTATATTTATTTACACACACACATATATATATAGATATTGAAAGCAACATGGAATTAAATTTTATCATACATTTATATACATCAAAGTCTTCGGTTTACACCCATATATGCTTCACACATTCTGTACATCAAAAAATTTCACCTATGCTCTAATAACTATCTCGTCTAAGATATAGTCTACTAACTTCTATTAGTATTTTAAACTCTGGCCTAGCTAATGTACTGAAAGCATCGTGATATTTTCCTTCAGCGGGAATGACCTCTTTCAATATGAATATGCATAGGTCTTCAATTATGCCATACAATGCACCTTCGGTCAAGTTCTCCGGCTTTCCTTGTTGAAATTGCTATAAAGAAAGTTTATAAACACCATCTATTCACACTCGATAACACATTTGCATCTTTAATGACATAAATACAAACATGACTATTACTAATAATACCTTGCTAGGGTTTGTGATGTATCGTCCGTTCACTCTCGAACTCGCAAGCATAGAACACACTTAGAAGATTTTCATCGAAGACAAGCAGAAATTGTGGAGGAAAAGTTCAATTTCCATCACTCGAGTATGTGAAATGTAGTTGAATGGGATTTTGAAAGGATCACGATGCCCAAGAGGGGGGTGAATTGGGCTTTTCTAAAAATCAACACTAATTAAAACCTAAGCAAGAGCTAAACAAGAGCCCAACTTCACCCCAACAACTAGCACTAAGAAAATAATACTAGAAATGTAACAAGGCTAAAACAATGCTTCAAATACTTGCTAAACAAATACACAAAGTAAATAGCTTGAATTAAGTGCGGAATGTAAAGCAAAGTTTAGAAGACTCCTCCAATTTTTCCCGAGGTATCGAAGAGTCGGCACTCTCCACTAGTCCTCGTTGGAGCACCCGCGCAAGGGTATCGCTCCCCCTTGGTCCTCGCAAGAACCAAGTGCTCACTACGAGATGATCCTTTGCCACTCCGGCGCGGTGGATCCCTCGAGACCGCTTACAAACTTGAGTCGGGTCACCAACAAGATCTTCACGGTGATCACCGAGCTCCCAACGCCACCAAGCCGTCTAGGTGATGCCGATCACCAAGAGTAACAAGCCATAGACTTTCGCTTGACCAAGAGAAGCCTAATGCAAGTGGTGTGTGCTCTAGGTGGCTCTCACTAGCGCTAATGAGGAACAAGCGCGGATTATGATTCTCTAATCTCCTCACTAGGCTTTTGGTGCTTGCAATACTCTACCAAGGTGCTGGAATAAATGTGGAGTGCAAGACATTGAGTATGGTGGGTGGAAGGGGTATAAATAGCCCTCACCCACCAACTAGCCGTTACAGGAAACTTGCTGCGCGATGGCGCACCGGACAGTCCGGTGCGCCACCGGTGCGCCAACGGTGCGCCAATGGTCACTTCCAACGGCTAGTTCTGACACAGAGCCGTTGGACTCATGGCGCACCGGACAGTGAACAGTCCACTGTCCGGTGCACACCGGACAGTCCGGTGCGATGTCCGGTGTGCCACTAAAATTCATCTCCGAAGGCAGCGCTCTCGGGTTTCTGCGACTGGGAAGGCTCTGCTGTGAACCAGCCTGGTCCCACCTGGCAGAGGGTGCACCGGACAGTCCGGTGCACACCGGACAGTCCGGTGCCCCAAAGCCAGAAACCCTAAGTCTGGTTTTTCAGCTGATTTTCAAATCGGTTTTCGCTCTAACTTGTATGTGAGTTCTAGAGTGACACCTAGCACTGTGTATGAGTGTGATTGTGCACCAACACTACACTAGAACTCTCTTGGTCAAACTACTCATCGACAACCCCTCTTTATAGTACGGCTAAAAGAGAATAAAAGACCTAACTAAATCGCGAGTGTCCACATCTCCTTGATACTCGGACTCCGTAGACCTTCACCTTTTGTTCCGTCGTTTTAGCCGTCGCTTCGAGTTCTTATCTCCGGGATTGCTTTCACATTGTAGTGCTTTTACCTGTCATGTGACCTAACTTACCATTTGTCTCTGCAAAACACACGTTAGTCACATATAATATTACGTTGTCATTAATCACTAAAACCAACCAGGGGCCTAGATGCTTTCAATCTCCCCCTTTTTGGTGATTGATGACAACCCTACAAGTTTTGTGAGAGTAGTTTGTTTTGAAGATTCTGTCAATTGAAAGAATGGTTAGTTATACTCAGTAATTTTTGACAGAAAGGATGTGTACCATAATAATAAGAGTGAGCGCATACACATCATAAGATTCTTGTTCATATAAAAGAAAAAGTAAATTAATGAAACAAGAACTAGAAGACTGGAGATATGATATAAGGTGAAAACGTAATACACACAGTCAACCAAAAGCAACGAGAGTATATGACGAGTTTGTGAGCCAAAAACATAAAGCTAGTACAGAGAGTAGCAGGCACAAATATTACATCAAAAGGACACTGACTCTCTACTAACTCTCTGACTCCCCCTAGCTCTCACAACTCATCTCTCCCCCTTTGGCGTCAAACACCAAAAGGGACCTAAACATCGGATGCAGGAGGAGGCGACGGGGGCGCATCCGGTCGAGGTCGAGGTAGCAGAGCAAACGCCGACGGAGGGTCAGAGTCAGGCTCGGATCCAGGATCTGCGGTAGAAGCTGGAGCTGGTACTGACTCGGACACAAGCAGCGCTGCAGGAGCTACCGGAGCAGAAGCAGTCACAGATACTGCCACAGCGGTAGTGGTAACAGCAGATGCTGGTGGCACTGGCGGCTGCGGGCAGACAGAGCTGAGAACTGGTGAAGTGAACGCCAAGGTGACCGGCCGGAGCGGAGAGGTAACAGCAGGGGGTGCAGACAAGATCGAAGGCACTACTGGAGCGTGAAGCGAAGAAGGCGGAGCAGACTGAACTGGAGACGCTGAGATACCAGAATGCTGAAGCATGAGGGCCATGAATGCCCTATTCTCTGCCCTATCCTGAATAAGCTGCTGCTGAAGTGAATCCTGCCTGTCCTGCATAGTCTGAAACATTGAGAGCATCCTCTCGGACATACGGGCCTGCTCGGCTGCCAGCTGAGCCTGCTGCTGAGTGAGAGTCTGAAGAATCGAAGCTAGAGCAGGGTCCATAGCCTGAGGGGTAGCAGGGGCAGCACTAGAGCTCCCAGCCTCATGATCATGAGAGCGTGGAGGCATAGGAGGCGGAGGTGGAGGAGGAATCCCAAAATCATCATCATCATCATCATCATCTGCTGCACCCTGGGTGTCAAACTGGCGAAGTGCTGCATCCTCAGCCTGAGTGTCAAACACAGGAGCATAAGCTGGCACTGGAATCTCTGGAGCAGGACGGTAAGATCCAAACACAAGGCGAGAGGCCTCAAGGGTGCTCTGAAAGCGAGGTGGCTGGATCAGCTGCGCAAATATGTGGCATAAGTAGTGAGCATAGGGTAGCTGCCGCCGAGCACGAATCCCATCCAGAACAGTGTCCTCAATCTCACAGATCAGAAAGTCAACAACATCAAACTCAGAGTGGGATACCAAGGCACCAAGGAGCCAAAGCTGGATATGAGTGGTGGCCTCCCTGTATCCCATCCTAGGTAGGAGTGTCCGTCTGACGAGCTCATATAAGTACTTCGCTGCCGGAGTGAAGTCTGCTGGAGAACGTCGCGACCCATCTGTGAAAGGCGGGCGGACCAGAGCCGCGACGTGAGCTGTCCCTGGAGCCACACCGCCGTGAGGGCGACGTGGAGGATCTGAAGTGCCGTAACAGAGACTGTGGAGGCGAGTCGACGAAACAGGGAATCCAAAAAGCTGTCGGATCTGATCGGCAGTGATTGTGACATCCTCGCGCTCAAAGCGGAACCTCATCCAATGATGATCCGGGTCAATCCAAACAGAGGCATAGAAGACGCGGACCCACTCCTCAACGTATCTGCCGCTGATAGTCAGAAAGGACAGAAGCCCTGGCAAATAGGTGAGATGAGCCTCAGACTCAGCACCGGCTGCTAGCAAGAAGGCTGGAAGATCCAGTAGGCGGTGCACTCGCAGCGCAATCTGAGCAGACAACTGAGCCCTGAAGAATGACTCCTGAATCCGCGTGCTGAAAAGAACTCCTGCTGCTGGGTCTCTCTGAGCTGGCAGCCAAGACTCCACGGGTACGTACCTGAACCGACGTACCCGGGCTGCAGTGGCACGCTGAAGATCAAATAGACGAGGATCCGAACCCAGTGGACGGACCTCAGTCTCATCGCGCTCCCGGAAGCGAGGGGGAGGGACAGGTGGAGCTGAAGCGGGAGCGGGGGCAGGGGAAGCAGTGGAAGCTGGCGTGGTGCTGGTAGTGGGTATGGCGGTGGAGGTGGATGGAGCAATAGGAGTGACTGGAGCAGGCAGAGTGGGTGGCGGAGTGGAAGCGGAGGTGTGAGTGGAGGAGCGAGACCGGGAGGCGAGACGACGAGCACGGAAAGCAATCTGATCTGATGGAATATCCGGCTGATCTCCAAGTGCTGCCTGTGCAGCGGCTGCTGCAGCTGCTGCTGCTGCACGAGCCTCTCTGTCTGAACGCCGCTTCTTGCGGCCTTCCTGCTGCTCCAGATACACAGTCTTGCCCTTCACCTGCCTGAAGGGGCGACGAGGGTCCTCATCGTCGCCACCCCCTGATGCCGACGCATTCTTTGTGCGCGGCATCCTGGACTAAAGTCTGCAAATGAGATAGAGAGACTAAGCACAGAGAAAAAAAATGACCGATAGATTTAGCAAAGAGTGAGATGTCTACCTGGAAAGCTCACACTAGAGGTGACGATCCAGGCAGGACGGGAGACGGCACACGGTCACACAAGGTCACTGAAATGACAGAAGAGGTGAGCACGTATTAGTCACATAGTCATAAGCATATGAAATGTGAATAAATACATACACAAAGAGATATGGCACGAGATGGGACGATCGATAAGTCAAAAGCCGTGAAAACGACGTTTGACGGACAAATAGAGACATAGGATGATTGGAATTCAAATTGAGGTACAAAACGATATGGGATTGAGCCGATACTTCACGAATAGGTTTATATAGGTCAATATGAGTGAAGTGTGTGCTTGGTTTGAATTTTGGCGAAGAAAAAGGGTTTTGGGCACTTGGCTCGGAAACGATCGCGCAAAACGGGAATTTTGGTGAAATTTAAGCCTGGGATCTCGGATTGGCGTGAAATTTGGCAAGTAGGTTACTGGAAGTGTGGTGAAGGTGCCTGAAAAACTTGGGTTTGATTGGAGCAAGTTTGGCTGGTTTGGGCATTTCACCGAGCACTTGGTGGGCGAGGATTTAGGGTTTTAGGTATATGGCCATTTGAGGTGGGAATGCCCTCCCGAAGGAGCTAAGAGTTTGCAGGGATACACAACAGAGACATTAGAGCACAAACCACCAATTGGATTCACAGGATTTCACAGAAATTGGAAGGATTGGCAAAAGGGTGGAGTTACTGCCTAAACAACAGAGAAACGAGAGAGAGAGAGGGAGGACAGTGGGTTGCTCACCGAGGGGGAGCAGAGGGAGTGCGTAGGTCCACCGGAGTACGGCCGCAGAGGATGGCCGGCGGAGGAGATCGCCGGCGAGGAGAAGGTCGCCAGCAGTCGCCAAACGCAGAGAGCTAGGCGGCAGGGAGAAGAACTAACGTCTCTGGTTCGGCTCGGTCGGGCTGGGGGCGGTTTTTTAAAACGCGATATGGGCACACCGGACAGTCTACAGTGGCTGTCCGGTGCACACCGGACAGCGCACAGTAGATGTCCGGTGAACCACCGGACAGCGCACAGGAAAAGATGAACTTCGCGCGCGGCTGCCGGTGCACCGGACATTGCACAGTGCAGTGTCCGGTGCACACCGGACTGTCCGGTGAGCCCAGACAGAGGAGAGTTTGGAAAATTTTGAATTTTTCTATCTAACTCCTAACCAAACCAAATCCCAACTTATAATCACACAAAAGAACACTTGTTGGGACAGGTATTGGCACCCTCATATACTTTTCAAAATATTTTGCCATAGGCTAGATAATTTTTAGAGAAAATAGGCAAATGGTGAAATTTGCATTTGGGCTTGCGCTAGGGGTTTTCAAGAGTGATTTGAGTTTTGAATACTCCCCCTAAGTGCAGTACCTCATGCATATTTCAAGAACCAATAATTGCATGAAAGTAAGAATTTAAGTGCCAAAAGCTTAAAACTAAGACTTGTCAAGTTTGACCCGAGTTAAGCTTTTTCACTCGCTTTATTGGCGGTTATCTCAACTAGGTTAGACAAGCCCTAGATGCAATACAAGAAATTTAAATATGCAATGCAAGTGACAACACCATTTGACATTTCACATAAAATTTCTGAGATCAAGGATATTTAGTTCATTCCTCAACATGCAAAAGCGGGTCTTATCAAGTGGCTTAGTGAAAATATCCGCTAATTGATCTTCCGACCTCACTCCTTCTAAAATAATATCTCCTTTAGCAACATGATCTCTAAGGAAGTGATGACGGATATCAATGTGCTTGGTGCGAGAGTGTTGTACAGGATTATTAGCAATTTTAACAGCACTCTCATTATCACACAACAAAGGTACTTTTTCTAGAACTACACCATAGTCTAGAAGAGTTTGTTTCATATATAAAATCTGTGTGCAACAAGCACCTGCGGCAATGTATTCCGCTTCGGCAGTTGACAAGGCAACACTATTTTGCTTTTTGGATGTCCATGAAACTAGTGATCTACCAAGCAAATGGCATCCCCCAGAAGTACTCTTCCTATCAATTTTGCAACCGGCATAATCCGAATCGGAATAGCCAATTAAATCAAAAGTAGCTCCTTTGGGATACCACAGACCAACGCTTGTGGTGTGCTTGAGATACCTAAGAATTCTCTTAACAGCGCGAAGATGAGCTTTCTTAGGATTAGATTGAAATCTAGCACACATGCAGACACTAAACATGATATCGGGCCTAGATGCGGTAAGGTATAATAAACTACCAATCATAGAACGGTAGAGAGTTTGATTAACCGGGTTACCTCCCTCATCTAACTCGAGATGTCCATTTGTAGGCATGGGGGTCTTGATTGGTTTGCACTTCTCCATGTTGAATCTTTTCAACAAGTCTTTGGTATACTTCTCTTGAGAGAGAAAGTTACCATCTTTCATTTGCTTGACTTGAAAGCCGAGGAAGTATGTTAGCTCACCAATCATTGACATCTCGAACTCCTTCGACATCAACTCACCAAATTCCTTGCAATGACAGTCATTTGTCGAGCCAAAGATTATATCATCAACATATACTTGACAAATGAAAATATCACCGTTATGTTTCTTGGTGAAGAGAGTTGTGTCGACGGTCCCGATTTTGAAGCCCTTTTCGATGAGGAAGTCGCGAAGACGCTCATACCAAGCCCTTGGAGCTTGCTTTAGCCCATATAGCGCCTTGGACAACCTGTAAGCATGGTTAGGATATCTAGGGTCTTCAAATCCAGGCGGTTGCTCAACATATACAAGTTCATTTATGAAGCCATTTAAAAATGCACTTTTTACATCCATTTGATAAAGTTTTATATCATAACATGATGCATATGCAAGTAGGATACGGATGGCTTCCAGTCGAGCAACCGGTGCAAAGGTCTCTCCAAAATCTAAGCCTTCAACTTGAGAGAATCCTTTTGCAACAAGTCTTGCCTTGTTTCTTACAATCACACCTTGATCATCCTGTTTGTTTCTGAACACCCACTTTGTTCCAATGATTCTTGCATCTTGTGGGGGCTTCTCTAGGGTCCAAACTTCGTTACGGGTGAAGTTGTTAAGTTCTTCATGCATGGCATTCACCCAGTCCGGATCCTGTAGCGCCTCATCTATACAAGTAGGCTCAACACAAGAAACAAAGGAGTGATGTTCAATAAAATTAGCATGTTTATGTGATCGAGTAATAACCCCTTGTGAAGGACTCCCGATGATTTGGTTTTGAGGATGAGCTTGAAGTAGTGATGAGTTTCTCCTGTCAACCACTTGGGAAGAAGATCCTGGAGCATCAACATCTTCGGCTTGTACCCTTGCTTGTTCATGAGAGACAAATGTATCTTCATTTGCATGCCTCTCATCTTTTTCATCATCTTGTGGTACATTTGATGAAGAAGGCCTGTCAATGATTTGCACCTCTTCTTCATCTTCTTTTGGTTTGATAGCTCCAATAGGCATGTTCTTCATTGCTTCCCTAAGTGGCTCATCACCTACATCATCAAGATTTTCAAGTGCTCCTTGGGAGCCATTAGTCTCATCAAATTCCACATCATATGTTTCTTCTACCACGCCAGTGGCATGGTTGAATACTCGATATGCTTTGGACTTTAATGAATAACCCAAAAGAAAACCAATATCACAATGTCTTTGAAACTTCCCTAGATGATGGCGTTTTTTGTAGATGTAGCATTTGCACCCAAACACCCGGAAGAAAGAGACGTCTGGCTTTTTCCCATTTAGCAGTTCATAAGGAGTCTTCGCAAGTAGCCGGTGAGGAAATAGCCTGTTTGATGCATAGCAAGCAGTGTTGACAGCTTCGGCCCAAAACCTCTCCGGTGTGTTATACTCATCAATCATTGTTCTTGCAAGAGTGATCAAGGTCCTATTTTTCCTTTCAACAACTCCATTTTGTTGAGGTGTATATGTGGCAGATACTTCATGCTTGATCCCAATTTCATCACAGTACTCATGAATGTTGGTGTTGTCAAATTCTTTGCCATTGTCACTTCTAATCTTCTTAATCTTGCAATCAAATTCATTTTGAGCTTTCTTGGCAAACTTCTTGAATATAGATGCAACTTCAGATTTGTCATGGAGAAAGAACACCCAAGTGTATCTTGAGAAATCATCAACAATCACTAAACAGTAGAGGTTGCCACCGGCACTGACATAATTTGTAGGTCCAAATAAATCCATATGAAGTAGTTCCAGTGGCCTTGATGTTGACATGAACGCTTTAGTGGGATGTGTATTAGCAACCTGCTTTCCAGCTTGACATGCACTGCATGGCTTGTCCTTTTCAAATACCACATCCTTTAATCCTCTAACCATATCTTTCTTTAATACCTTCTTGAGTGTGCTCATCCCAACATGTGCAAGCCTCCTATGCCAAAGCCATCCAAGAGAAGCTTTGGTGAAGAGGCAAGTTCTTAAGTCTGCATCTTCTGAAGTGAAATCCACTAAGTAGAGGTTGTTGTATCTAAATCCCTTGAATACCATTGATTCATCATCCATTTTTGTTACAATAACCTCTGATGGAGTGAATAAGCATTGAAGTCCAAGATCACAGAGTTGTCCCACTGATAATAAATTGAAGCTCAAAGGTGCAACTAAGAGAACATTTGATATTGATAAGTCATTTGAGATTGCCACCTTGCCAAGTCCTTGTACTTTTCCTTTTGAGTTGTCTCCAAATGTGATTTTATCTTGACCATCAACATTCTCATCTAATGAGGTGAACATCCGTGGGTTGCCTGTCATATGTTGTGTGCATCCACTGTCAATAACCCAATGGCTCCCACCGGTCTTGTAGTTCACCTACATTCACAGACAATTCAAGCTTGAGTTTTGAGAGCCCTATATTGCATAGGACCAGTGACTCTCTCAATTAAGGACTTTGCCACCCAGATTTGTCTAGGTCTACTCTTATTTGGTGGACCTAGGAATGTAACCTTAATCTTTCCATTTGCAACCTTTCTTAGAACATAGTGAGCATTGAAAGCAAATGGTCTTGAGTGCTTAGGCAAGGGAGTTGGTGGTTTAGCTTTGCAGTTGTGGGCAAAATGACCTTCATTTCCACACTCAAAGCATTTGATAGGCTTGTGAGTCTGCTTTGGCTTGTATTGAGTGATAGATTTCTTTTGCACAAAAGCATTGTATCCAATACCACTCTTGTTATTTTTCATAACAGTGTTCATAAGCAGCTCATTTTGGAGGTATTGACCCTTGTTGAACTTTTGCACACTTGTTGCAAGATGTTCATTTTCACTTTTTAGTTTCTTGACCTCATTCTTAAGCCTTTGATTATCCACTGCCAACTCATTGTTGAAATCATTGTTCTCAATAGCAACTTTTCCTCTAGTAGTTGCATCAGTCAAATAATTCTTCAATTTTTGGTTGTCTAAAGTCAGGACTTCAACTTTTTCAGTCAATTCAGCATGTAGACTAGTTTGCTCTTCTTGAATCAAATCATCACATGAGGTTGCTACATCAAGCTTAACAACAGGGTTAATAGCCTCATGTGTTTTGCAAGATAAAAGTTCATTTTCAACAAGAAGATTGTCATGATCAAATTTAATTTGAGTATAGTCTTCCTTGATCTTAACTAGTCTATTTTGCAACTCCCTATTAGCTTCATTTAATTTGTCATATTTTTCCTTAGCATCTTTTAGGGAGATTGTGAGCTCATTTACAGTTGATGACATAGTTTTATTTTCTTCTTTTATTTCATCACTAGCCTTTATAACTATGTCATACTTGGCATTTAAAGATTCATTTTCATTTTTCAACCTATCACATTTAGCTTTTGACTTTCTAATGATTTGAGTATATTCTTTAAGTAAGTCAGCTAACTCATCATATGAAGGTGAAGCAAATTCTTCATCACTATCACTATCACTATCATCATCAATATCATTTTGTACCTTTCGTTCACCCTTAGCCATAAGGCACAGGTGAGAAGTGGATGATGGCGATGGTGGTGGTGAAGAGAAGTCCCCGGCGATGGCCGCAACTTTTTCATCATCCTCTTCTTCACTTGAAGAAGATCCACTTGATGATTCGACGTCGGTGAGCCAGTCACCAACAATATAGGCCTTTCCATTCTTCTTCTTGTGGAACCTCTTTTGCTTCCCATCCTTCCTCTTGAAGAATTTCTTTTCCTTCTTTTCATCATCACTGTCATCTTCTTTCTTGCCCTTGAACTTGTTCTTCTTGGGCTTGTTGCATTGATGAGCAAGATGACCAAGCTCACCACAGTTGTAGCAGTCCATCTCAGAGATGGGCTTTCTTTTGTTGGAAAAGAACTTCTTCTTCCTTGAATCAAATTTGATGCCTTCTCTATTTAGCTTCTTCAACATCTTGGTGGTCTTCCTTACCATCAAGGCAATGTTTGCATCAAGGTCATCATCACTTGAGGATTCTTCCTCAACTTGTATTTTTGCTTTTCCTTTTCTTTCATGATTTGCTTTGAGGGCCAAATCCTTTCTTTTGGAAGATGATTCTTCTTTGTCGTTGATGTGCATGTACATTTCATGGGCATTGATCTTTCCCAAAATTTGTGTAGGTGTGGTAACCGAAAGATCCATTTGATGTAGCACAGTGACAATGTGTCCATATTTGTCTATTGGGAGGACACTGAGAATCTTCCTCACAACATCCGGTTGTGAGATTTGAGTAAGCCCCAATCCATTGACTTCCTCTACAAGAATATTAAGTCGTGAGTACATAGCGTTTGCATTTTCATTAGCAAGCATTTCAAAAGAATTTAACTTTCGCATAGCTATGTGATATCTTTCCTCACGTTCACTTCTAGTTCCTTCGTGTAGAGCACAAATGTCCATCCACAAATCATGAGCATTTTTATGATTCCGAACTCTATTGAACACATCTTTGCAAAGGCCTCTAAAAAGGGTGTTTTTGGCCTTCGCATTCCATTTCTCATAATTGAACTCATCACCTACAAGATTTGTGGGATCTCTAGGTTGGGGAAACCCTTGTGTGGCGGCTTTATAGACACCAATGTCTATAGCCTCTAAGTATGCTTCCATACGAATTTTCCAATAAGGAAAATCGTCACCATCAAAAACGGGAGGAGGTCCATCCCCACCGGACATCGTAACTCTAGCGGTTAAGCTAATCTATGAGCAACAAGGCTCTGATACCAATTGAAAGGATCACGATGCCCAAGAGGGGGGTGAATTGGGCTTTTCTAAAAATCAACACTAATTAAAACCTAAGCAAGAGCTAAACAAGAGCCCAACTTCACCCCAACAACTAGCACTAAGAAAATAATACTAGAAATGTAACAAGGCTAAAACAATGCTTCAAATACTTGCTAAACAAATACACAAAGTAAATAGCTTGAATTAAGTGCGGAATGTAAAGCAAAGTTTAGAAGACTCCTCCAATTTTTCCCGAGGTATCGAAGAGTCGGCACTCTCCACTAGTCCTCGTTGGAGCACCCGCGCAAGGGTATCGCTCCCCCTTGGTCCTCGCAAGAACCAAGTGCTCACTACGAGATGATCCTTTGCCACTCCGGCGCGGTGGATCCCTCGAGACCGCTTACAAACTTGAGTCGGGTCACCAACAAGATCTTCACGGTGATCACCGAGCTCCCAACGCCACCAAGCCGTCTAGGTGATGCCGATCACCAAGAGTAACAAGCCATAGACTTTCGCTTGACCAAGAGAAGCCTAATGCAAGTGGTGTGTGCTCTAGGTGGCTCTCACTAGCGCTAATGAGGAACAAGCGCGGATTATGATTCTCTAATCTCCTCACTAGGCTTTTGGTGCTTGCAATACTCTACCAAGGTGCTGGAATAAATGTGGAGTGCAAGACATTGAGTATGGTGGGTGGAAGGGGTATAAATAGCCCTCACCCACCAACTAGCCGTTACAGGAAACTTGCTGCGCGATGGCGCACCGGACAGTCCGGTGCGCCACCGGTGCGCCAACGGTGCGCCAATGGTCACTTCCAACGGCTAGTTCTGACACAGAGCCGTTGGACTCATGGCGCACCGGACAGTGAACAGTCCACTGTCCGATGCACACCGGACAGTCCGGTGCGATGTCCGGTGTGCCACTAAAATTCATCTCCGAAGGCAGCGCTCTCGGGTTTCTGCGACTGGGAAGGCTCTGCTGTGAACCAGCCTGGTCCCACCTGGCAGAGGGTGCACCGGACAGTCCGGTGCACACCGGACAGTCCGGTGCCCCAAAGCCAGAAACCCTAAGTCTGGTTTTTCAGCTGATTTTCAAATCGGTTTTCGCTCTAACTTGTATGTGAGTTCTAGAGTGACACCTAGCACTGTGTATGAGTGTGATTGTGCACCAACACTACACTAGAACTCTCTTGGTCAAACTACTCATCGACAACCCCTCTTTATAGTACGGCTAAAAGAGAATAAAAGACCTAACTAAATCGCGAGTGTCCACATCTCCTTGACACTCGGACTCCGTAGACCTTCACCTTTTGTTCCGTCGTTTTAGCCATCGCTTCGAGTTCTTATCTCCGGGATTGCTTTCACATTGTAGTGCTTTTACCTGTCATGTGACCTAACTTACCATTTGTCTCTGCAAAACACACGTTAGTCACATATAATATTACGTTGTCATTAATCACTAAAACCAACCAGGGGCCTAGATGCTTTCAGATTTTGGACTTCTCAAATCAAGGTGGCATGTGCTACGAGGACTCCCAATGTACGAAAGAAGAAGGCAAGTGAAGATTGTAATTGCCTGTTTTGATTTACACAACTATTTGTTGGACCGAGGTCACTTAGGAGGATCAAGGAGTAGTTCGCATGGCCAAGCTGATTACGATGTGTCAGATTGGGTGAGTGTTAATACAAGTCAAGAAATGACATTAGTGAAAGATTGGATCGCTGCTGAAGTATCGTTGTAGTCAACAAGTAGTAGTGTTAGTGAAGTTAAGTCTGTTTTGTTTTCGTATTTGGTCCGTTTGCACAAATTACTAACAGTTTTGTAATTGTACAAGATTATTGATAAAGGAACCTATAATGGAGCTATTTTTAGAATTTGTGATTCAACAAGTGTGGGTAGTGTGATGTTCCTCAGTGGATGTAATGAAGTAGTTAGATGAATATGATTTGTGTTGTAATGTATTGTGGTACTACTCTCTAGTATTATGATGTAATGTACACCCTCTGGTGTACTATTAATTGTCGTTTAGGATAACGACATGGTCTCTAAAATATAACTTTGACCAATGTTTTTTATTAAAATGCAAATAAACTTTTAATACATTTATTCTTTTATAAAAGTATTTTTAAGACAAATCGGTGCATATAAATATTAGGTTTTAAAACTAAATAATAAAATAGTTATTTGTAGTCAAAATTTTATAAGTTTGGTTTCAACCTTGTCCAAAACAACAACTAATAAGACCATGTTCCCCTTGTATTTTCACTGGCGGAGTGAAAATAGCCCCTTTCCACTAACGACTGTGTTAAGTGATCCGCCAGTGGAATCAGATCCTTTTCGTTGACGGTTATGTTAAGTGAACCGTCGGTGCAAATATGTTTCATTAACGGTTACTTAAGCCGGTCTCATCTGTTTATTTTCAATGACGCACGATAACTGAAGCTGTCAATAAAAATTTATATGTACCGCTAGTTTAGAGTTCTTTTTCTACTACTGGCATATGTCAGCAGGGCTCCTCGTGTTGGGGGAGATGTGCGGCACGGAGGCGGCGTGCGCGGTGCAGACCTGCGACAACTACCCGGGGAAGCAGCTGGAGGGGTGCGACTACCGGAGCGCGCCCAAGAACGGCGTCAACTGCGTGCTCCACCTCCTGCGCACCGACGATAGGTTGAGCTGCACGCCGCACGCGTAGGCCGGCCGGAGCCTTGGACGGATGGACCCGAGGACTCTGCGTCTGATTGGTTGAGCCAGCTGGCCATGTATGGTCATTTCTGACGTATGTGTAGATACAGGTGAATGATCTTAGAATGACTTATTTTATATTTACTAATGTAGTTACCGTTCCTTGCGTACAGTCAACCAAACAGACGTTCAGTCAAAGTCAACGCACGCAATGATTTAGAATGAAATGGTACGGGTAACCAATTAGGTGGTCTGTGGACGAGGCGAGACGGCGATCATGTCGCAGCTAACACAACGACCGCGTGCGCCTTAGTTGATATGAATAAAATGACATTGAGGGTGTGTTTGATTTGGCTTTCGGTGTTGGCTTTTGTCCCCTAAAAGCCAAAAGCCAAACCAAAGGGATGGATCCAAGAAGCAACTTTTTTTTTCTTCTAAAAGCCGACTTTCTCGCGGTGCAAAACTAAAAACATACTTGGACCTGCTTTTAGTGGCTTTCAGATAGAACTGTGAAAACATATATCGAAAAACTTTTAATGGTTTTTATGGTTTCCACCAAACGGGTTTTAGCTTTTTAACAGCTCACCGCCCACAGGAGTTTTTCCCACAGTTCCCAGGTAACAACAGTTTTTTCCACATTCACAGCCCAACCAAACAGACCCTAAATAACATATCACCAGTGAACTAAGTAACTGCAGCAGTGTGAACCATGTATGACTTGCTCGCTTTTGTTTCAATCGAGGGGATAAAAGGAGTCGAAATTCGAAAACAAGTGTGCTGTTTGCTTCGATGCAACAGGTGAGATGTGTGATGTCACGCATGACAATCGCGAGAAATTAAATAAGATATTCAGTACAAACAAACCATCACTTCTCTGCAATCGTGAAAACCCCGTTAAAACATTATGTAGAAGTTTTAGTTTTTTTTTGAAATTATACGCAGGCATGTTGCATATATGGATTCACATTCTTGCATTATGGATGGATTCAAGCGCTGGTGTCAATAGAACACATCATCGGCAGCCGGCAGGGGCAGCTACCCTTTCACCTCGTCAATAGAACACATCACTTGGCCGCCAGTTGCACGAGCTCAGGCTACGCATGCATCTGGATTCTTGGCAGGGCAGCAACGCAACTTGCGTGGACGATGGCCAGTAGCCGAATGAATGCTAATGAATGACCGAAACATTGAAACAGTGCCGTGCTCACCAGATTCAGTGTGAAACTGTTGACTCGATCGCCACTTTGAACGATGGGAGTGGTCTACGTTGGCAGCGAAATAAAAGCGGTCGCACGCAGGACTCGAGAATGTGTGCCACATGCAGCTGATGCTGCCAACTCTGCGCCGCGTCGCGCATGCAAAAGTCCAAAGAAGCAACTCGACGACATGCAGAAAAATGGCGAGAGCCGGCCGCATGCAAAGGAATTTTAAGGTGTAGTTTAGTTCATATATTTGTAATTTAATAGATAACAGATAACGTTAAATCATGTTTGTTTTAGTCCAACCGTAATTAGATACCACATTAAAATTTGATATCAGCCTATTCAAATTTGTTACCGCCACTAATCGAGCCGAAACCATTATCATTTGCGTTAAATTTTTTGAACCAAACAAGACAACACAATTGCATTGCACGCTTGATTGGAACATATGCTATTTTATAGGAGGTGGATGAGTTGCGACCTATAGTTGTAGAGGCTACACAGGACATGTACAATGGGTGTCTTAAGTTATGTCTTACAGTGTGTTTAGTGGGTGAATGTAAAAAAACTCGAGATATGTATCTTGACAAAGACATAGTGTCTTAGCTCTATGTTCGAGACAGGAGACTAGCTGATTGGTCACTTTAATTTATTGAATTCTCTAATTGGTACAATGAATATGGTAAGATACATGTTTTAGACATGACCACTGTATTATGTTGTGTTTTAGTTGTGTCTTATAATTAGAGTACTGTGCAACAGTGTCTAGGTTGTACATGCCCGCAGTATTTGCTGCAGGTGATCATAGACTTTTTTTTCTCGGGCTCGTGGATGAGGATCTAGCCTGGCGAATTGATTACCGTTAGAGTGCGGGATTATCAACTTGATTTGTCTTTAAGCTAGGGTGCTTCTTAAGCTGAAAGAAATTTCAAAAACTTGTATCCCTCGTTTGAAATTATTATTAAAATCTTCCTTTATAAAAAAAGAAAAAACGGTCATCATCTGCCCGTCTTTCTAAGGATTAGGAAGACGAAAGCTACGTCAGGTACGATACGGATTCGGCGGGTCAGAGGAAGCGGCGTATGCGTATATGTCCGGACAGTATAGCTGAAGAGTGAAGACGCATACGCCGTCAGCTCAGCACTCAGCTGGTAATATAATGCCAATCAGCTGGTCCGCCTTGCTCACAGAAAAATCAAATCTTTCTCGCAGTTCACACACGGGTCACGGCCGGGACAACCATGGCGGCGGCTGACTCCACTAAGCTCTCCCTCGCCTTCGTCCTCCTCCTCTCCGGTACGTATATATGCTCGGTTCCATGCATCGATCCATCGAGTTCGAGACTCGCGTGATCAGTGATGCATGCGCGGATCATCAGACTATTCTTGCGCACGCATGTTTCTCATTAATTGGACATTCTTGAAGCTAGCTAGCAGTGTACGTTCTGATGACCTGTGTGTGAATCGATCGATCTCTATTGTTCTCGCTCAGCGCTCGTCGTGCTCGGCGAGGTCGGAGGAAGCATGGCAGCCGACTGCTCGACGCTCCGGTGCATCCAGGGCGGCTACATCACCTGCGACAACTACCCGGGGAAGCAGCTGGACGGGTGCGACTGCGTCTGCGCGCCCGACAACGGCCGGAACTGCGTTCTCCACCTCCAGTCCGGCTCCACCTACAACTGCAGCCGCAGCAACAAGGGATAGCTAGCTAGTCGATCTCGACCAGTCTTCGACAATAATAATGCTTCAAGCTGTACGCTGTCGAATAGTAACAGTTGTGCTGAAACGACCGGGTGATGCGCAAATAATTTGCAATAAAACTATTTCTCTGTTGTGTTTTAAAGACACTTTAGCCTTAACTACTCTTCTATAAATAGATTCCATGGTTCCTCAATATGCTAATTGCTGAAATGAAGACTGTAGACAATTAATAAGCAAAAATGTAGGCGCAAACTTCGGAAAGTCAGGCAAGCACATCTACTTCATACTAGAAGCATCAAGTCCTTCTACAAACGACTAAGAAAAAGTCTGGTATAGTATTTGCTATTCTGAACATTACATAATTGAAGCAGCGCCACTGAAGTCTTACTTTGCAGTTTCCTTCACTACATGCCAGCTATTTGAGTACTTTGGAGTACCATCGGTGCCAGGCCGTTGCTGAAAAATCACACGTTTATAAGTCATCAAAACTCCGAGAAAATAAAATTTAAAAAATAGAATGGGCATGAAAAGTCTGAAAAATGAAACCTGCAAGCGGGCACGGATGACCTGCATGCAGATTACAAAAACCTTCAATCGATATGTTCAATGAGAAGGTAGAATATACTTATGGAGTTTATGAGAATATAAGTAAGAGTAAGAGCAAAGGAAATTGCCTGGTAAGGATAAGTAAGTAGAATAGCAGCTACTTTAATTTTGAACCAGCCCCAAGTGCCGCGAAATCGATGGAATTTAGCTAAGTATGAAGAGTGAAGAGAATGGAATATTAGGCAAGGTAGTAAATACCAACAGGATAGTATTTATATCTACAATTCTGCATATGTTATGGGTGGAGTCAAACCATATGATACTGCACGAACTATTTTCATAAAGCTGCTATATATGTCATCTCTGGCTTATATATATGTCATGACAAATGTTCAAACGTGTATATAAATTGAGACATAGGTTTTTGTCAGAAATTCCCTGAGTTTAGGATGACATATATATAAGCCAGATAAACTAACAAAGGTAGCACCATTGCGAAAAAAAAATGCATGCATTGTGTTGCCGCATTTATCTCGTTACCCTGTTTCAACCTGACTAGGTGACCGGGCCGGGTAGCAAGTTAGCAACACAAAACGTCTTCCAGTATACTATGGCATTTTTGGGAAATGTTTTGTTTATTGTTGTATAAACCACTTAAATAGAAATTTGCATCAGCTTCAATGCAATTTATTTTATAGGAAAATCCCGTGATATTTTGGTATGTTCTAGTGGAATTATGGATTTGTGGTTTGACCAACTGACAACATATCTATTTATTTTACAGGCAATTGGTAAATCGTTCAACATCACACCTTTAGTATGAATAATGTGGTATTTATTACTTATTATTTGCATTGACCACAAGAAGTATTATTACATCACTTTTATATCTGATTCGAGTTTTATATGGCATATCTGAAGCAAAGTATCAGGACCAGGCAAGCTACCTCTACTTTCAAAATCTATAAATCATTGGTAATGCAGTTTCAAACATGCAACCTATAATGTGGATACATGATCAAGCACATTGAATTTGACACAAGAAACTTGAAACTTGGTTGCATACTGATTAGAACAACAGCTTTTATTGTTTAGCAAGAAATAAAAATTGAAAAGGTTTGTGTAAATGTGCAAGGAAGAAAATTTGAAACGGACAATGTCCATGACTGCAACATTGTTTGAGTCGAATACAACATGGTGAGACAAGATTTGTAGACAAAGGTATCTTGTATAGACAAGAATAACCTGTTGACTGCTATACAGCATCTTATTGTAAAACTAACAAAGAACTCCTATTGATATTTTGTGCGGCAAATACCCGTCCTGTGAGACCTTTTCAGCTCATATGACCAATCCATCAGCAATTATCGCGTTCTTCAGTACGACAGTGATGCCAGATCGAATGTAGAAGCCTTCGGAAGTTCTATCAGCTTCATCTACACCCTGTGAAATGTTACACCCAGCCAGATTTGGTTTAGAGTTGATGATACATTCTATGAAGAGGTATGCATTAGAAAAAAAATAAAAGAGCAATGCGGGCAGAGAGAAAGAAGATCCTACAACTTGCGATAAACACATACATTGTACCCATCTTATTTTGTTGAAAATTGCAAAGTGATCTGACTGATTTCAGATAGTTTGCTAGTCACGGTACAGCTATATATTGAATAAAGGGGTAGAGATCAACTTACTTCAGAGTTGGAGATTACCACTTTCTTCCCTATCCTCGCATTCTTGTCTATGATACACTTTCTGCAGAGAGCAAAAGGGAAGATATTAGGATTGAATAGTAAAAGATGATGTCAAAGGAGTTAGTGGTAGAAGCAAAATATGCATTCATACTGAATCGTTGTATTCTCTCCAATCCCAATAGGAACTTTTCCTTCTGCAAGCAGCTCTCCTCTTTCCACGGCAGTTTCATAATAATCAGCGCCAAGCATTACAGTATCCTGCAGGGAAAAAAGATGAAAAGATACATTAGCCGCTAACTACAGAACATTGGACCAAATCTATGACAACTAATACTTGTTTCTCTATATCTGTGTAATGAAATACTCCAGGCAACAAAGGAAGAGATCTAGCCTTGAGGTGCACATTGGAGCCTATCCGAGAACGAACTCCAACAACACTATGTTCTATCCTGCAGTTATCCAAGAAACATCCGTGGGAAATGATTGAATCAGTGATCTGCAGTGACACCAACGTGTTAGAAGGGGACACATTAACCAGATAGGATAAATGAATGCCCCAAGTATCAAAATAAGTAAGCAAAGGCAGGGAACCATGGTACTAATAATTAATAACAAACGTGAAATAAATAATATAATATAGTGCAAAAAAGGACAATGTGATGACTCATTTTAGTACAGATAGACGGCATAACACCTTACTATTGTTGACCATAGATGGTGGTAGGTTTCTCCGTGATGTATACATTGGTTTGTCAGCATCGTAGAAACTGAACCTTGGAGGCTGCATAGTTCAATCAAAGGTGAGCAAAAGAGTTCAATGTTTCACAATCACTGCAACACCACAAACATTCAAAAGAATAATGCCAGAGCTGAGAAAATGAATGAACACTTGTGGTAGAAGGGTTTGCTTCAGTACTTTTCTAGAGAAATATAAAAAACGTAAAGCAAAGCAGTACAAAGAGTTACTCGAAGAGTTTGCAGAAAGCCAGTAATCATTAAACACGTACCTGTTCAGCAAGAGCAAGGTTTGCCTCAAAGAAGGACTTAATAGTTCCAATATCTTCCCAGTAATCATTGAAAAGATAAGCCTGAAATGTCCATCATAATATCAAGTCAAGATTTTGGGACAAGATTATGAGGCAGGATGAATACATAACTAAGATGGTGATATGCCTGTCTTCAAATAGTGCAAGATTTGCAGCGCAACTGTAACTTAACAAGTGAAGATGTTGCTGAAAAAGTTCTTACATACTAGCATGCATGCCATTTTTTTGTCGAATGTTCTGCATGGGGCATGGCATATTAAATTTCCGACTGTTTGTTAGCAGGAATGCAAATAGCAAAGTGATGCGATCCTGTTTCCTTGAACTATGCAACCATGCTTAAACAGTGTAATTGCTACTTGGAATCCAATATGTTAAATTCATAGGTACACGTACGGACGTACCTTTACATCGATTTCTTTTGCTGAAGCAGGAATTATTTCAGAACCAAAATCATTTGCAGTGGGAAAACGCCATCTGACCTAACGATGATATAGTCCGGCTTAAGGTAAACGAGTAATTGTGCAGTTAACTGAATAGAATATTTGAACATAAAATGGAGGATCCTAATTCCCTTTTGCCTGGATAATCACATAGATATTTTAATGAAACTCTGTGAGCTCCAGTAAGTTGAATTGACATACCTTAGAAGGTTTAGGAGTATGTCTTTCTTAAAAATATAGATCCCCATTGAAGCTATATAAGGTTTGTTTTCTGCTTCCTCCTTTGATAAGCCAAGCACTGTGGTGTCAACTTGCTGCAAACAATAAAATAATAGCTCATGAACTTCTGTTTACTTCAGTTATAAAATTTGTGCACCTAAATAACTACAGGGCAGTTGACAGGAAAGAAGAAAAAAGTCAAGCTTACCATTGCCTTTAATTCGTCTCCTTTTGGTTTCTCACTGAATGAAATTACCCTTCCAGTGTCGTCTATCTTCATTAGGCCAAAATCAGATGCCCGGCTGACATAAAAAAGAAACTCATTCATGATCAAATCCACAAGGAGACCAGGACCAAACGGGGTATGGAAATACATGAAAGAGAGTTTAGCGGATGCTCAAAATCAAGATTTTGTCTATAGCATATCAAAGAATGTATAATTAATCTAAACATATTATATGGAAATCCACTTGAGCAGTCTTGTACAGTGAATACTGGCTACTGAAATGGAAAGAGAATCACCTGCCATCAATTGGCAAACAACAGATGCTGATGCCTGCACCTCTTTGCCGATGACTCTGCAAGTGAAATCGAAAAAAAAATCAATATGTACTACATAAACAGCCTACCGGGAAAATTTATTTTACCTGAACAAAGTCCATGTAGTCCATACGGTAGAGATGGTCACCAGAAAGAATCAGCACATCTTCAATGTCTTTAGATTTTGCATCCTACAAAACATTATGTATTACAATTTCTTCAAGGAACAGCTTTGTGGTATTATAATAATATTACAAAGTAAAGCAATAGGGAACTGGCAGTCCCTTTGAACTCAACTTTGATGATTAGATGACCCTCAGATTTGCACTGATGATAATTAATAAAAAAGGAAAGATGTTTTTTGTCACGCAAGCAATAGAATAATATCGTTTGCTTTGTTTTTTTGTAACTGCATCGGGTATTTGATACTACACTGACACTATATTGGCATGTTTGTACAGTCCATGAAAAAGAAAGCATCAAACCGAACAACTCTTACATCGAAAAGCCAGTCGAACTGCCGAACTGCATCAGCAGTACCCTGAAACCACCTTTTCCCCTCCGTTCCAGGCCTCTGGGTTGCTGCTAGAACCTGAAAAACAGTCAGAATCCCGATCTGTCAAATACCCTTTCCAGATCACCAGAGATGAAGTGTTGAACCACGAATCCTTGTGGCTTTGTCAGCCATTCCCTAGAGAACTATATATATACGTATATTCTGGAGTTGGCACCTCGACGAATCCGTCTCCGATGGCCACGCCATTGCTGAAATCGTAGGCTCTGGAGAGGTGGCGATTGAGGGATTGCGAGTTGAACTGCGTGAGGATGTAGACCTTGTTGATCCCGCTGTTTATGCAGTTGCTCATCGGCACGTCGATGAGCCTGTACGCGCCGCCAATTGGCACCTGAAATGCAGAGGAACGGATGAGCTACACGTGTCTCCCAATCCACGAATTTAAATCCTTAGACACAACCGACTGCACCAGATTGTAGTTTTTTTTAAAAAAAAATGAAGAACTACTGAACTAATGGCATACTGGCACGCACTCACCGCGGGCTTGGCCCTGCGTCTGGTAAGCGGGAAGAGCCTGGTCCCGGCGCCACCGCCGAGGATGACCGCCACCACCGTCTTGGAGTTCCTAGCCTCCAGCGCCTGGTCCTCCGACTGCACCACGCACCCCAAACGAAACCCTCGTGAATTGTCATGGGATCATGGCCAGCTAGCGCGAAGGTCGAGAAGCAGAAAAAGGGCCGCTAAAAAACTGAAGCTGATCGAGAGAGCAAACTGACGGCGCCCACGGCGATGGTGGTGGTGGCCTCGGTGGTCGCGACGGACATCCGCACGGAGAAGCGTCTCCTGCCGCCGACAGCCGCCCACGGTCGCGGCGTCACGCGCGCGGCGCCCCTGCCGAGCACGCGCACGCCGGCCGGAGCTGGCGCGGTGGCGGCCACGCGCAGACCCATCGTCGCGGTCGCGGATAGCTGAAGCTGACGCCCAAAACCGAAACCGACTGACCTAGGTCGCTCGCGCTCTCTCTCTCCCTCTACAATGGCCAAGAGAAGCGGCGATCGTCGATTTGTCGTGAAGTCTCCAAGCTCCCCGTGCGTTTTTAAACTTTCCAGCAGCGCTTGGCAGCCGCATGGAGACGGATCAGCGGAAGAAGGGAAGACAAAGGCAGCGACGCGTAAAAAGCTCTCAGCTACACAAACCCACGGGTTCGCTTCACTGAGATGTGGACTCTACACGGAGTGCGGCGGGGCTGTCAGTGAGTGCGGGGTAGGCGTGGAGTCTGTGGGCGGAGGGGGACGGGGTCTTCTTTCACTGGCTCGCCAGTCGGTACGCTATCCGGCGCGAGGCCTGACGTCCACACGTCGCCTCCGCCTGCCGTTCTCGCCCGCTGTTGGCTTCTTTTTGAAGCTCCCGTGCCTCTCATGGCAGTCCGCGGGCCCACCGCACCCAGGGCTTCGGCTCGGCCGGTCGGCCCCGGTGGCGATTGGCATATTCCAGATCTCTGTGCCGGCATTGGACGCTTGCACACTGCAGTGTCACCGCTCTCACGGCTCGAAGTCGCGGTCACCCGAGTGGCGTGAGCTACTGAGCCGTGAGCGGCTTTGGGCAGCTCAGGAAAGGGGGCTTCGGAGCTTGCTCGCCCGATAATACTCATCGGCCAAAGATAGGCTTTGATTTAGGGCTTAAAAAAACTCGAGGCTCGAGAGCTGGTTCGAGCTTGGACGGCTCGTCATATTTTTCGAGCTAGTTGGTCTAGCAAGATAGCTTATTTTGGCTCGTGAACTGTGCTAAATTATTTAAATTATAGAATAATGATGAATATTGAATAATTTTACTTATAATATTAAATGGTGTTTATATTTTCCATATCTATACACTATATAATCACGATTTTTTATTAAATATAACTTATATTGAAGAGTCCCAACAACAACTTTAGTAGACCCACTACTTGCCCTCTACCCTACCCTCTACCTTACTTTTGGGTTCTAGAGTAAAACCAAACTCTAACATCCCTCTTACTTGAATATTGAAAAGTAGGAAAGCCTCTATTGTCCCATGCCACCCTTCATTCATGAATCACCTCACCCCTACTTTATATATGTTTTATGTCTCCACCATGCTCATACAAACGCACCTCCTCTTCATGGGTGTAGTATGTTGCCCCCATCATCATAGGCTTGAAAATATGGTCTAGAGTGTTGCCTTTGTTGTCCTCACTAGTTAAAATTGTCCTTGGCCCCCAACTTTCTACCTCACTCCATCTACCACTTATGTGCGCTCACCAACGTTCTTTCTCTAGGATCTTCCCCCAACTCTTCCCTTTCACTACCACGTCCACTACCTGTGACACTCGTATCCATTCACCCCACATGAGTTCCACCCTCCTTAGTCGCCTCAACCCTTATGGGACGTATCTAGAGCCACCACACTCACCCCGACCACATTTGGATCTCGTGCACTTGGAACACCACCACCATGTATCATGTCCATGACAATACGGGTCCTACATATTGTAAGAAAAGCAAGGGCCTAATTTTTTAGGGCCAATGTTTGAGTTGAGTCCAAACAACATGACACCCAAAAAGTAGTAGAGTAGTGGAGCTAGTTTAGGCCTATTGCTATAATTGATCTAGGGGGTGTCTAGGTCTGCTCCGCTCTAAGAAATCTAGATCCAATCTAACTCTTTTCAACTGAACATATACTGCTCCATGAAAATGCAGATCTAGGCCCTAACTTTAAGTTTTGTGCGGAGTTCCAAATGGGTGCTCCAAAAATTATTGTTTTGTGCCACCTCATGGATGTTGTGGGGGTAATTACCCGTATTGCCACAATTTACACACTTCCTCTCATACTGGTTCACACAAAAGAATCCTTCGTCCGCTCCACCTCACCTCCCCCCACCCCCACCTAGAACATCGTAGAGCTCGCCCCTGTTGCCTAGTGAAAGGGAATTAGGCTTACACCTTTTTCCTAATTAATTTTGGTGGTTGAATTGCCCAACACAAATAATTGGACTAACTAGTTTGTCTAGATTATGAGTTCTACAGGTGCAAAAGGTTCACAACAAACCAATAAAAAGACCGAAAAAGGATTCAAAGATAGAGAGCAAAATCAACCGAAGTGTGCCCTAGTCTGGCGCACCGGACAGTGTCCGGTGCACCAGGGACTCCAACTCCGAACTACTCACCTTCGGGAATTCTGGAGGCCGCTCCGCTATAATTCACCGGACTGTCCGGTGGCGCACCGGACTGTCCGGTGTGCTAGCGAAGCAACGGCTACTTCGCGCCAACGGTCGTCTGCAGAAGGCATTAAATGCGCTACAGTGCGCGCCAGAGTCAGAGCAGAGACGGGTGGCGCATCGGACACTGAACAGTGCCTGTCCGGTGCATCACCGGACTGTCCGGTGCCCCAGAAGACAGAAGCTCCAACGGTTAGAATCCAACGGTCGAGTGACGTGGCAGGCGCACCGTACAGTGTCCGGTGGCGCACCGGACTGTCCGGTGCGCCATGCGACAGACAGCCTCCCAACGGTCACTTTTGGTGGTTGGGGCTATAAATACCCCCAACCACCCACCATTCATTGCATCCAAGTCTTCCAACTTCTCACACCTTACAAGAGCTATAGCATTCAATACAAGACACACCAAAGAGATCAAATCCTCTCCCAAGTCCTTAGTTCATTCCAAATCAAATAGTGACTAGTGAGAGAGTGACTTGTGTCCATTTGAGCTCTTGCGCTTGGATTGCTTCTTTTTTCTCATTCTTTCTTGAGATCAACTCAATTGTAACCGAGGCAAGAGACACCAATTGTGTGGTGGTCCTTGCCAGGGATGGCAACGGGTCAGATTCGGATCGGATATTGGAAATATCCGCCCGTAGACATATCCACGGTCATAGATAATATCCGCCCGTGACTATATCCGCGGGTAGATATTCATATCCATATCCATGTCCATCGGGTTTCGGATATCCATTGGATATCCATCGGATATGATAAAGAACCATTTTCAGCAATTGAATAACATAATTAATCAAATTTATTCCCAATTCAACATCATACATAACTTAAAATTTAATAAAAATTTAAACAAATATACATGTCCTTCAACAAGCAACATTCTCAACATGACAAAAATACATGTCTACATGTCTCAACATGAAAACAAATACATGGCAATCAATATTGATCCAATCCAAGTGTAGTGTTGAGCACTCGAGCTAGCGCTATAGTAGCTGTTTTGAATTTTTAGTCAATAATAGCAGAATCATGTTCATCCTGGCAATAATGGACTAATGGTTAATTTCGGATATCCAACGGATTACCCGTGGGTGAGATTTAATATCCAAATCTATGTCCACTTTATCTCGGATACGAGTCTAACCCGCGGGTCAAAAAACATATCCATATCCTTATCCGTCGGGTCGGATATCCAACGGATATCCAAATCCACGGATTAAATTGCCATCCCTAGTCCTTGCGGGGACTTTGTGTCCCATTTGATTGAGAAGAGAAGCTCACTCGGTCTAAGTGACCGTTTGAGAGAGGGAAAGGGTTAAAGAGACCCGGTCTTTGTGACCACCTCAACGGGGAGTAGGTTTGCAAGAATCGAACCTCGGTAAAACAAATCCTTGTGTCTCATTCTTTATTTGCTTGTGATTTGTTTTTTGCCCTCTCTCTCGGACTCGTTTATATTTCTAACGCTAACCCGGCTTATAGTTGTGCTTAAGTTTATAAATTTCAGATTCGCCCTATTCACCCCCTCTAGGGGACTTTCACCTAGGACCTCGCCTCCTCCGCCACATCGCTATCTAGGACCTCACCGCAAAACTAGTGTCTCCCCCATCGTGATGCCTTCTTTACATCGGCAGATGACTCGTCTCTGCCACTCCTCACGACCGGTTGGTGGACTTGCCCCCATGTGGCTCCTCATGGATGGTCTGGAGGCTTACCCCATCGCATCTCCTCGTGGGTGTCCGAGTGGCTCATCCCCATTCCTCCTCCATGCCATAGGTGGCTCCCCCCCGCCTCCTCCATGCTAGCAAGCGACTCACCTCACCACTCCTTGTGACTGCTCGGTGGGCTCGCCCAGCATCTCCTCACCATGTTCGATCAGTGCGATCGCCCCCACATGCGTCCTCATGGATAGTCGGGAGACCCACCCCGCAGCTCCTCGGTCTGCATCGACAAGTGTGGGGTGTGCTAATGAGGATGGAGACCATCGCTTCATGCCACACGTTGTTCCATCAAGGGAGATGATTGAGCGAGTGGATGGGAGAGAAATAGTGGAGTTGAGACACCTAAATGTGGGTCCTTTGAAACAAGTACCCCTAAAAATTGTTCATTCAGGCCATGTTCGTTTGATCCCAAAACCATAGGGATTGAGGGGGATTGGAAGAGATTGGAGAGGATTTTGACTTGTAGGGGATTTAATCCCCCTCAATCCCTATGGATTGACACAAAACGAACAGAGCCTCATGGAGTTGGAGTCAAATGTTAAATCAATTTTTTATATTCCAACTCCACGATAGAGCTACTCCATGGAGTTCACGAAGTGAAGCTTAACTTCTTAAGGGCTTGTTCGGTTGCGTCAGGATCAAAGTTGATTGAAGGGGATTAAATCTCTCCCTAGTCAAAATTGAATAGAAGGAGGTTTAATCCCACATAATCCTCTTCGATCCAGACCCAGACGAACAAGATCTAAAGTGGAGCAGTTCCAAACCCGCAACTAATAACAAAATAAAGATGCTCTAGGACTATGTTGTAAAAAAAGAATGCACTTTTTGCGGCATCTGTATCTCAAAGTAAGCTTATTATAAATTATATTTTATGATTAACTTAATATTTATTATGCATCACGAATGTTAGCAAATTTTTAGTATATTTTAGCAAACTTAATTGAAAAGCTACTTTCAATAGCAAGACATGTTTTTTAAGTGAGTAAACAAACGTCTCATTGTAATTTTTACATCGACTAGGTGAGTGCTCGTGCGTTACAACTATAGATGGCTAATAAGCACGAGGCCCGTGAGCCCGGCACGAAGGCCGCTGTTTGGGCACGGTCCGAGCCCGGCACGACCCGGTTCTATGCGGGCCCGGCCCGGCACGAATAAGTGGGCCGGGCTCGGACAGGAAACTAGGCACGGTGGGCTAGCCCGGCATGGCCCGTTTACCTCTAAGCCCGTTAAGCCCGTTTTTTACACTAAAACGTGCTTACCGTCCCGCATAGCCCGCTTTTTTCGTGCTAAACGGACCGGCCCGGCCCGTTTAGGCCTGCTGCGGGCCGGGCTCAGACAGGAAATTGAGCTCGCGTGCTTAGACGGCCCGGCCCGGTTTTCTAACCGTGCCTGGCGGGCCGGGCCCAAAATAGGTCGGGCTTCACCGGGCCCAGGCCGGGCCGGGCGACCCGTTTGGCCATCTCTAGTTACAACGGGGACATATGGTATTACGATAACTTATAAACTCAATCACATAATCAAAAATAATAGTCTGCTTGGATTTAAAAGCACGCCAGTGCAAGAATACATTTGTAAATGATAGATGTTGTAACTGGTTTGCCATCCTTATCTCCTAAATCTTCTTTGATGCATCTCAATAAAATTTCATGCTTTTACTGCATAAAACAATGTCCGGTGCGCCAACGGGCCCGAAGTTGCAACGGTCGATTGCGCCAGGAATGGAAGGAAATCGTGCACCGGACATGAACAGTAGTTGTCCGGTGGTGCACCGGACTGTCTGGTGCGCCACCCGACAGAAGGCAAGATTTGCCTTCCAAGAATGCCTCCAACGGCTCCTAGTTGCCTTGGGGCTATAAAAGGGACCCCTAGGCATATAGAGGAGTCACCCAAGCATTCTTTGATCATTCCTAAGCACCAAGACTCCCACTTCGCGCATTTGATTCTTTGTGATAGTGACTTGAGCTCCATTTGAGTTGAGAACTCCGTGGGTTGTATTTTGAGCTCAAGTTGTGACTTGTGTGCGTGATCGTGCTGTCGTGTGTGTGTTGCTTTTCCCCTCCCTTACTTTCGTGCTTCTTGTGTGATCATCTTTGTAAGGGCGAGAGGCTCCAAGTTGTGGAGATTCCTCGCAAAAGGGAGAAAGTATAAGAAAAGAAAAATCGTGGTATTCAAGTTGATCATCGGATCACTTGAAAGGGGTTGAGTGCAACCCTCGTCCATTGGGACGCCACAACATGGAATAGTTAAGTGTTATACTTGGCCGAACCATGGGATAAACCACCGTGTCTCTTGTGCTTGTTCTTCTCGTGATTACTTGTGTTCGCAAGAGCTTACTACTTAGTCGTACTAACACTTAACCAAGTTTTGTGGTTATTAGTATTTGATTTTTACAGGATCACCTATTCACCCCCCTCTAGGTGCTCTCAATTGGTACCAGAGTTGTTCTCTTCACGAAAGGGATTAATCGCCCGAAGAGATGGATCCTAAGGGAAAGGGGATGGTGGTCAACGATAAGGAGAAGGAGTCCATCTTCAACGAGCCAAGGGACGACAAGCCCACTGACTCTGGCTCGAGTCATAAGAAGAAGGACGGGAAGAAGAAGAGGCGCATCAAGAAGATCGTCTACTACGACAGCGACGAGTCTTCTTCTTCCCCAAGAGATGATGAAGACGAGAAAAGGAAACCGGTTAATTCGAATTTTTCATTTGATTATTCTCGTATTCATTATAATTCCAATGCTCATTTGCTTTCCATTCCTCTTGGTAAACCTCCTCACTTTGATGGAGAGGACTACGCTTTTTGGAGTCACAAAATGCGTAGTCACTTATTTTCTCTATATCCTAGTATATGGGAGATAGTAGAAAATGGAATGCAATTCGACAGTACAGATAACCCTGTGTTTATCAATGAGCAAATCCATAAGAATGCACAAGCTACCACTGTTTTGCTAGCATCCTTGTGCAGGGACGAGTACAACAAGGTGAGCGGCTTGGACAACGCCAAGCAAATATGGGACACCCTTAAGATATCGCATGAGGGGAACGCCGCCACCATGATCACCAAAATGGAGTTGGTGGAAGGCGAGCTAGGAAGGTTTGCCATGATCAGGGGAGAGGAGCCAACGCAAACGTACAACAGGCTCAAGACCCTGGTCAACAAGATCAGGAGCTATGGAAGCATGAGATGGACGGACCACGATGTCGTCCGACTTATGCTCAGGTCACTCACTGTTATTGACCCTCATCTTGTGAACCTCATTCGTGAAAATCCCAGGTACACAAAGATGACTCCTGAGGAGATTCTTGGGAAGTTTGTGAGCGGGTGGATGATGGTGAAGGAGGCCCGATATGTGGACGATGCTCTAAATGGTCCACTCCCCGTCCATGAGCCTCAAACTATTGCACTCAAGGCAACAAGCAGCAACAGGGAGATTGAAAGGGAATTAGGCTTACACCTAGTTCCTAAGTTAATTTTGGTGGTTGAATTGCCCAACACAAACAAATGGACTAACTAGTTTGCTCTAGTGAATAAGTTATACAGGTGCTAAAGGTTCACTCTCAGCCAATAAAAAGATCAAGTTTTGGATTCAACCAAGGAGCATAGGGCCAACCGAAGGCACCTCTGGTCTGGCGCACCGGACTGTCCGGTGTGCCACTGGACATGTCCGGTGCACCAGAGGACTCCAAAGCAAACTCGCCACCTTCGGGAATTTCCAGAGGCGACTCCGCTATAATTCACCGGACTGTCCGGTGTACACCGGACAGTGTCCGGTGCTCCAAGGGAGGTCGGCCCCAGGAACTCGCCAGCTTCGGGAAACTCCAACGGCTAGTCCGCTATAATTCACCGGACATGTCCGGTGTGCACCGGACTGTCCGGTGCAACTCCGGAGCAACGGCTAACTCGCGCCAACGGCTACCTGCGACGCATTAATTGCGCGCTCTGCGCGCGCAGAAGGCAGGCGTGCCCATACTGGCACACCGGACAGCAAACAGTACATGTCCGGTATGCACCGGACATCCAGGCGGGCCCACAAGTCAGAAGCTTCAACGGTCAGAATCCAACGGAACTGGTGACGTGGCTGGGGCACCGGACATGTCCGGTGTGCACCGGACTGTCCGGTGCGCCATCGAACAGACAGCTCCACCAACGGTCAAGTTTGGTGGTTGGGGCTATAAATACCCCAACCACCCCACCATTCATTGCATCCAAGTTCTCCACTTCTCAACCACTACAAGAGCTCTAGCATTCAATTCTAGACACACCAAAGAGATCAAATCCTCTCCAATTCCACAAAAGGCTTTAGTGATTAAGAGAGAGAGATTTGCCGTGTTCTTTTGAGCTCTTGCGCTTGGATTGCTTCTTTTCTTTCTCACTTGTTCTTGTGATCAAAGTTCCATTGTAATCAAGGCAAGAGGCACCAATTGTGTGGTGGCCCTTGCGGGGAAGTTTTGTTCCCGGCTTTGATTTGAGAAGAGAAGCTCACTCGGTCCGAGGGACCGTTTGAGAGAGGGAAGGGTTGAAAGAGACCCGACCTTTGTGGCCTCCTCAACGGCGAGTAGGTTTGCAAGAACCGAACCTCGGTAAAACAAATCCGCGTGTCACACTCTTCATTTGCTTGCGATTTGTTTTGCGCCCCTTCTTGCGGACTCGTTTATATTTCTAACGCTAACCCGGCTTGTAGTTGTGTTTATATTTGTAAATTTCAGTTTCGCCCTATTCACCCCCCCTCTAGGCGACTATCAATTGGTATCAGAGCCAGGTTCTTCATTAGAGCCTAACAGCTCGAAGTGATGTCGGGAGATCACGCCAAGAAGGAGATGGAGACCGGCGAAAAGCCCACTACTGTAACGCCCCGAATTTTGCAGTTGAATTTTTTCTTTTCTTTACTCGCCAAAATTCGGGCGTTACCTTTCCCTTTTCTTTTTCCCCTCGCTAAACCTTGACCTTTTTCAAAGTTTAGCGGGATTCGGTTTGGATCTCCCGTGTAGGAAAAACCCTAAATACCTTATGTTGTTTGATGCACCATGCCGAACCTTGCATTTCTTTTGATTGCTTTGAAAGTGCAAATGCATGCATGTAGAAAGATCGGATTTCGAAAATGAGGAGAAGATCTTTTCTTTCTTTTTCTCTCTCTTTCTCTCTCCTCTTTTTCTCTCTCTCCCGCGCCGTGGGCCGACCCCGGCCGGCCCAGCCGCCCCTGGCGCCCCCCCTTTTGGGCCCAATTGGCCCATGCCGCCCCCCATCTCCCTTTTTCCCAAAACCCTCTCCCTCTCCCTCTCATTTTCCCTCTCTCTCCCTAAGCCGCCGCCCCTACCCCTGCCCTAGCCGCCGCCCCTGCCTAGGCCGCCGCCCCTCCCCGTCGCCGATCCGCCGCCCCGCTCGGCCGCCCCGTCCCCGTCCCCGGTGAGGCCCCTCCCCCTCTCCTCCCTCCCCCTCTCCTCCCTCCCCTTCCCCTCGCCGCTCGGCCCCATGGCCGGTTCAGCCGCCCGCCCCACCCCGCCCGCTCGGCCCCTTGGCCGCGCCCCCGGCCCCCCCCGCGCGCGCCCCCATGGCCGGCTCGGCCGCTCGGCCGCCCCGCGCCCTGCCCCGCGCCCCTGCGCGCCCAGCGGCTCGGCCGCCCCGCCCCCCTGCTCGGCCGGCTCGGCCGCCCCCTGCGCCGCCCGCCCTCGCCAGCCCGGCCGCCCGCCGCCGGCTCGGCCGCCCCTGCGCGCCCCGCCTAGGGCCGGTTCAACCGCCCCTAGGGCCGGTTCAACCGCCCCCCCCCTCTGTTTTTTTTATTTTTTTTATTTTATTTTATTTACTTTCTGTGATCATAATTACTGTATTTTAAGTAGGCTAATCACTGTTCATGCTATGGGAAAATAGGAAGTTTAATTTAAAATTCCGTTATGTTATTGATTCACGTAGTTAATTGTTTACCCTGTGCAATGTTGATCAACTAAAAGTGATTAGGTTTCCATTAGTATATATAAATATATATAACAGAATTATTTTGTTAAAAACCAATTGTGTCATTAGTGCATAAGATTTAACCCCCTGCGAGACCTTTCCCGTTTCTTTCTAACCATAACAAATGCGTTATCGAATGTCATACTTGGTGCATATTCACTTTATTTGTTATCTTGTATGGTGTACTGTTCTTTTGTATTAAATATGTGGATGGATGTATGTATGTTTGCGCTCGCATAGAGAACGATCCGGTCGAAGAGCCCGAGGAATTCGCAGGAGAAGCCCCTGAGCAGCAGTCGGTTGGTGGAGGCAAGTGTCCTTTGACCTATCTCTGTCCTATTCATTCTTTAATTCACCTCCCGCATTACACATTTATACCTAAGGATTGACTAGCTTTTGTTATCCATGTCCTTGTTTACCTATTTGGGTCGGATTATTACTACTTAGTCTGATGCTATTGCTCAACTCTAATCAATGAACATGATGTGATTATCTATGATACGCTGTTTTCCCGTTCTTCTTTATGATTATACTTGTGGTTTTCAAGGGGACTCGAGCGGTTTCTCGAGTGCCTCTCCGTAAGGACCTGTTCTATGGATGACCGCCCGGGAAAACAGTGCAACCATGAGGGTGGAATGGGGTGCCCTTAGCTGAATAATTAGAGGATCCGGGATGTAGTTCACTTAGCCGTCGTGCCGTCAATGGGGCTCGGTGTATGCGGCTCGCTCTGCCAAGTTTGGGTTCGCCCCTTGGGGAGGAGTGCGGTGCATTTAGGAAACCTAACGGGTGGCTACAGCCCCGGGGAATCTTTGTAAAGGCTACGTAGTGAAACCCTGCCTATTCACCTTGGTAGTGTTTAAGGGTTTGATCGGCCCGAGGCAAGAGGGAATCACGGCTTGTGGGTAAAGTGCACAACCTCTGCAGAGTGTTATGAAACTGATATATCAGCCGTGCTCACGGTTATGAGCGGCCAAGGGAGCTCCAGAGATTAGTGATACTTGATCAGAGATATTTTGGTACAGGTGGCAATGAGATTGATGGTTCTGGTTATGATTATGGTATTGGTAAGTGGTATTCTTTCCGTTTGGAAAGGATACATTGGGTTAATAACTTGGGTTAATGTTAAAACATGGCTTTCTACTAGTAAGTAATAACCTGACCAACTAAAAGCAACTGCTTGACTGATCCCCACATAAAGCTAGTCCACTACAGCCAAACAGGATACTTGCTGAGTATGTTGATGTGTACTCACCCTTGCTCTACACACCAAACCCCCCCCCCCCCCAGGTTGTCAGCATTGCAACCACTGCTCAGGAGAAGATGAAGCTGTGGAAGGAGACTTCCAGGAGTTCCAAGACTACGACGAGTTCTAGGTGTGGGTTAGCGGCAACCCCCAGTCGGCTGCCTGTGAAGGCCGTGTTATCTACGTTTCGTTTTCGCACTTTGATTTATTGTAAGGACTATATGGACGTCTCAGACGTATGATGTAATCGACTATTATTCCCTTTTAATACTATTTTGAGCACTGTGTGATGATGTCCATGTTATGTAACTGCTGTGTACGTGAATAACTGATCCTGGCACGTACATGGTTCGCATTCGGTTTGCCTTCTAAAACCGGGTGTGACATAAGTGGTATCAAAGCCGTGCTGACTGTAGGACCGCTAACCTAGAGTAGAATGGTCGTTCTAAGGACTATAGACCTCTGTCCCTGCCTTGACTTTGATATCTCTTCAAAAGTTGGTCATACCGACCAAACCTATGTTCTACTATATATTATACCTTGCTAAAAAAATTGTGTTTCATTCTGATCCTTCATTTACTTATTACTTGCTGGTCATATTAGTTCTGTTCTTACCCTTTTGCTTGCGATGTCTTTTGTAGATGGCTCGACTTAGACACACTGCACGAAAGTCAGTCATCCCCTTCTTACCCTCCCGCCTTGCTGAGCGTCCGCTTCGCCGTCCTGTGGCCGGACAGTCCAGCCACTTGGAGAGACTACACCACCGCCTGCGTGAGGAGCAGGAACGTCGACGACAGGAGCAGCAGAGCTCTTCCTTCTCGCTCCACCAGGAGATAGAGTCTGTGAGGAGCTGCTCTCCTGTGCTTCCCCTGGAGGCGCCCCCTGCACCACCACTGGGCGTCCCAGCTTCTGGAGTAGCTGCTGGAGGAGACCCAGACGACGGAGATGGCGATGACAGCTCGAGCCACGACACCGACTTCTCTGCTAACCCTGAGCCGGAAGGATGGGTTGCTCGACCCATCACTCGCGACGCCGCTCGCGGGTGTCACTTCCACGATGCGCTCGACACCCTGCTACGTCGGGCATTTGACCGACATACTTGGTCCGTCGAGTATCGCTGTGTGGTCTACCAGCACAGTCGCGGGGTCTACCCGGATCGCTGGGAGGCAACTTGCTTGGTGCGCTGCCCGGAGAACAGTCTCCAGGGAGCGGAGGCTTGCTCAGAGCACTATTCTATCTCTGAGCGGGACTCAGCTGAGGCAGCCATGCAAGATGCTGCACGGCGTGCGCTTTCGCACTACTGCTCGGTTTTCGGTGGGGCAGCTGACGGTCTTGACCTGAAGTATTACCCCCGCCGTTCATCTGGCAGCACAGGAGGCGTGATTGTCTCACCTGTCGGTGAGGGCAATCCTAGGTTGAGCAGCACAGTCAACCTAGCCGCCGTGCTAAACACGGAGCTGGACCATGCATTAGACGAGCTGAGTAGGGCTCGTGCTGAGATCGCCCTGCTGCGGGCTGAGCGCGCGGAACGTCGTCACTTGGATGGTGGTTCCCCCGCTCCCGTCGGGACTCAGCACCCGTACCGCTCACCTCAGCGTGGACACCAGTCTTATGGCAATCCCGCCTGCAAGACCAAGATAAACCTAGAACCATAGATCGTTAGAGTTGGATCTTGTAATTAATACGAAATAAATATATACGTAGAAGCTTCAGTCTTAGCGTTGGTTTCGATCTTAGTTAGTTTTAGTTAGACAGGGTAGTTTGCTATATCCTGTGCATTTATGTTTGTCATGATGAACTATGTTTGGTTTGGATCTTTGTAATGATTGTCACCAGAGTGTGGGTATCCCCTGCATTTTGGTTTACATACTATGTCAATAAAGTTAGTTATATAGTTGGGAAACCCCTTTATTCCACTTTCCTCTTTATCTGAGAAGCTGTGTGGTCTGTGTTGGAGATCAGTGAAGATGCTCATCTGTTCAGTGCTGTTGAAGAATTCTCTTCTCTTTTCTTATGCTGCAAGATCTGCCAGATCAGTTCTGATGTGTGGTTGCATTCTGTAGATGTCAGAGAACAGGCGCAGAGGAGGAAGGCGTGCTCAGCAGGAGCGAGCCGTTCAACAGGAGGAGGTGCCCCAGCAGCAGCACCTGCCGCCCCCGCCCCCGATGTCCATCGAGCAGATGTTTCTGATGCAGACTCAGGCAGTTCAAGCCATCGGTCAGACTTTGGCCGCCATTCAGCAGCAGCAGCAGCAGCAAGCACCACCCCAGCCTCAGATGCCTCAGATGCCTAGAGATAAGCGTGCTGAATTCATGAGAGGTCATCCACCAACGTTCGCTCATTCTTCTGACCCCATGGATGCTGAAGATTGGCTGTGCACTGTGGAGCGGGAGTTGCATACCGCTCAGTGCGATGACAGGGAGAAAGTCTTGTATGGTCCCCGTCTGTTGAGAGGAGCAGCCCAATCATGGTGGGAGTCTTACCTCGCCACCCATGCCGACCCCGACACCATCACCTGGGAAGAGTTCAGAGGTAGCTTTCGTCAGTACCATGTGCCTGCAGGTCTGATGACAGTGAAGAAGGAGGAGTTCCTGGCCCTTAAGCAAGGGTCATCGTCTGTCAGTGAGTATCGGGACAGGTTTCTGCAGTTGTCTCGCTATGCTCCTGAAGATGTCAACACCGACGCCAAGCGACAGTACCGTTTCCTGAGAGGCTTGGTTGACCCTCTGCAGTATCAGCTGATGAATCACACCTTCCCGACATTCCAGCACCTGATTGACAGAGCAATCATGACAGAAAGGAAGCGTAAGGAGATGGAAGATCGTAAGCGCAAGATCAGTGGACCCCAGCCTGGAAGCAGCAGCCGTCCCCGTTTCTCAGGCAATCAACCTCAGCAGTTCAGGCAGAACCAGCGTCCACCTCAGCAGCATCAGCAGCGTCAGCAGTATCAGCAGTTCCAAAGGCAGTATCCTCAGCATCAGTACCAGAATCGTCAGAGCAATCAGTCAGGAGGAGGTCAGTTTCAGAGGCAGAATCAGCAGACACCTCGTCTTCCTGCCCCAGCAAATCAGCAGAACAGTCAGGCAGCACCAGTTGTATGCAAAGTTGAGCAAGTGTGAGTTCTGGATCAGTGAGGTCCTGTTCTTGGGTCACATAATCAACAAAGAAGGATTGGCTGTGGATCCGAAGAAAGTGGCAGACATTTTGAACTGGAAAGCGCCAACGGATGCTCGAGGAATCAAGAGCTTCATTGGAATGGCCCGATACTATCGGCGATTCATTGAAGGGTTTTCGAAGATTGCAAAACCGATGACAGCGTTGCTAGGCAACAAAGTTGAGTTCAAGTGGACCCAGAAATGTCAAGAGGCCTTTGAAGCGCTGAAAGAGAAGTTGACAACAGCGCCTGTCCTAGTCTTGCCTGATGTGCACAAGCCCTTCTCGGTGTATTGCGATGCTTGTTACACAGGTTTGGGATGTGTGTTGATGCAAGAGGGAAGAGTTGTGGCTTACTCGTCCCGACAGCTGAAGGTTCATGAGAAGAATTACCCAATCCATGATCTAGAGTTGGCAGCAGTGGTTCACGCACTGAAGACATGGAGGCACTATCTGTATGGACAGAAATGCGATGTTTACACAGACCACAAGAGTCTGAAGTACATATTCACTCAGTCAGAATTGAACATGAGGCAACGAAGATGGTTAGAATTGATCAAAGACTATGAGTTGGAGATTCATTACCATCCAGGAAAAGCGAACGTAGTGGCAGATGCTTTGAGCAGAAAGAGTCAAGTCAATCTGATGGTCGCTCGTCCGATGCCTTATGAGTTGGCCAAAGAGTTTGACAGGTTGAGTCTTGGGTTTCTGAACAATTCGCGAGGAGTCACAGTTGAATTGGAACCTACCTTGGAGCGCGAAATCAAAGAAGCGCAGAAAAATGATGAGAAGATCAGTGAGATTCGGCGATTGATTCTAGATGGCAGAGGCAAAGACTTTCGAGAAGATGCAGAAGGTGTGGTATGGTTCAAAGACCGCTTGTGTGTTCCCAATGTCCAGTCTATTCGGGAGTTGATTCTTAAGGAAGCTCATGAGACAGCTTATTCGATTCACCCTGGCAGTGAGAAGATGTATCAGGATCTGAAGAAGAAATTCTGGTGGTACGGAATGAAAAGAGAAATCGCAGAGCATGTGGCTATGTGCGATAGTTGTCGAAGAATTAAGGCAGAACACCAGAGACCAGCTGGATTGTTGCAACCGTTGCAGATCCCTCAGTGGAAATGGGATGAAATTGGTATGGATTTCATAGTCGGATTGCCTCGCACTCGAGCCGGCTACGATTCCATTTGGGTAGTAGTGGACCGCTTGACCAAGTCAGCCCACTTCATACCTGTCAAGACCAACTACAACAGTGCAGTATTGGCAGAATTGTATATGTCTCGGATCGTTTGTCTTCATGGTGTGCCAAAGAAGATAGTGTCAGACAGAGGAACGCAGTTCACCTCTCATTTCTGGCAGCAGTTGCATGAAGCCTTGGGCACGCATCTGAATTTCAGTTCAGCTTATCACCCGCAGACAGATGGTCAGACTGAAAGAACCAATCAAATCCTTGAAGATATGTTGAGAGCCTGTGCGTTGCAAGATCAGTCCGGATGGGACAAGCGATTGCCTTATGCGGAGTTTTCCTATAACAACAGTTACCAGGCCAGTTTGAAGATGTCACCGTTTCAAGCGCTGTATGGAAGGAGTTGCAGAACTCCGTTGCAATGGGATCAGCCTGGAGAGAAGCAGGTGTTTGGGCCAGATATTTTGCTTGAAGCCGAAGAGAACATCAAGATGGTCCGAGAGAATCTGAAGATAGCGCAATCAAGGCAGCGAAGCTATGCAGACACAAGAAGAAGAGAGCTGAGTTTCGAAGTCGGAGACTTTGTCTATCTGAAAGTGTCACCGATCAGAGGAGTCAGAAGATTCGGAGTCAAAGGCAAGCTGGCACCCCGCTACATTGGTCCGTATCAAATTCTCTCAAAGCGTGGAGAAGTGGCTTATCAGCTCAGCCTGCCAGAGAATTTGTCTGCTGTGCATGATGTCTTTCATGTGTCTCAATTGAAGAAGTGTTTGCGTGTACCAGAAGAGCAGTTGCCAGTGGAAGGTCTTGAAGTCCAGGAGGACTTGACCTATATTGAGAAGCCAGCTCAGATCCTTGAGGTTGCAGATAGAGTCACCCGAAGGAAGACCGTCAGAATGTGCAAAGTCAGATGGAGTCACCACTCTGAGGAAGAAGCAACCTGGGAGCGTGAAGATGATCTGATGGCCAAGTACCCGGAGCTCTTTGCTAGCCAGCCCTGAATCTCGAGGGCGAGATTCTTTTAAGGGGGATAGGTTTGTAACGCCCCGAATTTTGCAGTTGAATTTTTTCTTTTCTTTACTCGCCAAAATTCGGGCGTTACCTTTCCCTTTTCTTTTTCCCCTCGCTAAACCTTGACCTTTTTCAAAGTTTAGCGGGATTCGGTTTGGATCTCCCGTGTAGGAAAAACCCTAAATACCTTATGTTGTTTGATGCACCATGCCGAACCTTGCATTTCTTTTGATTGCTTTGAAAGTGCAAATGCATGCATGTAGAAAGATCAGATTTCGAAAATGAGGAGAAGATCTTTTCTTTCTTTTTCTCTCTCTTTCTCTCTCCTCTTTTTCTCTCTCTCCCGCGCCGTGGGCCGACCCCGGCCGGCCCAGCCGCCCCTGGCGCCCCCCCTTTTGGGCCCAATTGGCCCATGCCGCCCCCCATCTCCCTTTTTCCCAAAACCCTCTCCCTCTCCCTCTCATTTTCCCTCTCTCTCCCTAAGCCGCCGCCCCTACCCCTGCCCTAGCCGCCGCCCCTGCCTAGGCCGCCGCCCCTCCCCGTCGCCGATCCGCCGCCCCGCTCGGCCGCCCCGTCCCCGTCCCCGGTGAGGCCCCTCCCCCTCTCCTCCCTCCCCCTCTCCTCCCTCCCCTTCCCCTCGCCGCTCGGCCCCATGGCCGGTTCGGCCGCCCGCCCCACCCCGCTCGCTCGGCCCCTTGGCCGCGCCCCCGGCCCCCCCGCGCGCGCCCCCATGGCCGGCTCGGCCGCTCGGCCGCCCCGCGCCCTGCCCCGCGCCCCTGCGCGCCCAGCGGCTCGGCCGCCCCGCCCCCCTGCTCGGCCGGCTCGGCCGCCCCCTGCGCCGCCCGCCCTCGCCAGCCCGGCCGCCCGCCGCCGGCTCAGCCGCCCCGGCTCGGCCGCCCCTGCGCGCCCCGCCTAGGGCCGGTTCAACCGCCCCTAGGGCCGGTTCAACCGCCCCCCCCCCCTCTGTTTTTTTTATTTTTTTTTATTTTATTTTATTTACTTTCTGTGATCATAATTACTGTATTTTAAGTAGGCTAATCACTGTTCATGCTATGGGAAAATAGGAAGTTTAATTTAAAATTCCGTTATGTTATTGATTCACGTAGTTAATTGTTTACCCTGTGCAATGTTGATCAACTAAAAGTGATTAGGTTTCCATTAGTATATATAAATATATATAACAGAATTATTTTGTTAAAAACCAATTGTGTCATTAGTGCATAAGATTTAACCCCCTGCGAGACCTTTCCCGTTTCTTTCTAACCATAACAAATGCGTTATCGAATGTCATACTTGGTGCATATTCACTTTATTTGTTATCTTGTATGGTGTACTGTTCTTTTGTATTAAATATGTGGATGGATGTATGTATGTTTGCGCTCGCATAGAGAACGATCCGGTCGAAGAGCCCGAGGAATTCGCAGGAGAAGCCCCTGAGCAGCAGTCGGTTGGTGGAGGCAAGTGTCCTTTGACCTATCTCTGTCCTATTCATTCTTTAATTCACCTCCCGCATTACACATTTATACCTAAGGATTGACTAGCTTTTGTTATCCATGTCCTTGTTTACCTATTTGGGTCGGATTATTACTACTTAGTCTGATGCTATTGCTCAACTCTAATCAATGAACATGATGTGATTATCTATGATACGCTGTTTTCCCATTCTTCTTTATGATTATACTTGTGGTTTTCAAGGGGACTCGAGCGGTTTCTCGAGTGCCTCTCCGTAAGGACCTGTTCTATGGATGACCGCCCGGGAAAACAGTGCAACCATGAGGGTGGAATGGGGTGCCCTTAGCTGAATAATTAGAGGATCCGGGATGTAGTTCACTTAGCCGTCGTGCCGTCAATGGGGCTCGGTGTATGCGGCTCGCTCTGCCAAGTTTGGGTTCGCCCCTTGGGGAGGAGTGCGGTGCATTTAGGAAACCTAACGGGTGGCTACAGCCCCGGGGAATCTTTGTAAAGGCTACGTAGTGAAACCCTGCCTATTCACCTTGGTAGTGTTTAAGGGTTTGATCGGCCCGAGGCAAGAGGGAATCACGGCTTGTGGGTAAAGTGCACAACCTCTGCAGAGTGTTATGAAACTGATATATCAGCCGTGCTCACGGTTATGAGCGGCCAAGGGAGCTCCAGAGATTAGTGATACTTGATCAGAGATATTTTGGTACAGGTGGCAATGAGATTGATGGTTCTGGTTATGATTATGGTATTGGTAAGTGGTATTCTTTCCGTTTGGAAAGGATACATTGGGTTAATAACTTGGGTTAATGTTAAAACCTGGCTTTCTACTAGTAAGTAATAACCTGACCAACTAAAAGCAACTGCTTGACTGATCCCCACATAAAGCTAGTCCACTACAGCCAAACAGGATACTTGCTGAGTATGTTGATGTGTACTCACCCTTGCTCTACACACCAAACCCCCCCCAGGTTGTCAGCATTGCAACCACTGCTCAGGAGAAGATGAAGCTGTGGAAGGAGACTTCCAGGAGTTCCAAGACTACGACGAGTTCTAGGTGTGGGTTAGCGGCAACCCCCAGTCGGCTGCCTGTGAAGGCCGTGTTATCTACGTTTCGTTTTCGCACTTTGATTTATTGTAAGGACTATATGGACGTCTCAGACGTATGATGTAATCGACTATTATTCCCTTTTAATACTATTTTGAGCACTGTGTGATGATGTCCATGTTATGTAACTGCTGTGTACGTGAATAACTGATCCTGGCACGTACATGGTTCGCATTCGGTTTGCCTTCTAAAACCGGGTGTGACAACTACAAGCCAAGGGAGCACTTCATCGGAAGAGTCCCACACCAAGAGGAGGGAGAAGAAGATCTCCTCCAACAAAGGGAAGGAGAAGAAATCTTCTTCTCACCACAAAGAGAAGAAGGAAAAATCTTCTTCCCACAAACCGCATCGGAGTGGGGACAAGCAAAAGAGGATGAGGAAGGTGGTCTACTACGAGACCGACACTTCATCAACATCGACCTCCGGCTCCGATGCGCCCTCCGTAACTTCTAAACGCCAAGAGCGTAAGAAGTTTAGTAAGATTCCCCTACACTATTCTCGTATTTCTAAACATGCACCTCTACTTTCCGTCCCATTAGGCAAACCACCAACTTTTGATGGTGAAGATTATGCTAGGTGGAGTGATTTAATGCGTTTTCATCTAACCTCACTCCACAAAAGTATATGGGATGTTGTTGAGTTTGGTGCACAGGTACCATCGGTAGGGGATAAGGATTATGATGAGGATGAGGTGGCCCAAATCGAGCACTTCAACTCTCAAGCAACAACGATACTCCTCGCCTCTTTAAGTAGAGAGGAGTATAACAAAGTGCAAGGGTTGAAGAGCGCCAAGGAGGTTTGGGATGTGCTCAAAACCGCGCACGAGGGAGATGAGCTCACCAAGATCACCAAGCGGGAAACGATCGAGGGGGAGCTCGGTCGGTTCCGGCTTCGCAAAGGGGAGGAGCCACAACACATGTACAACCGGCTCAAGACCTTGGTGAACCAAGTGCGCAACCTCGGGAGCGTAAAGTGGGATGACCATGAAGTGGTTAAGGTTATTCTAAGATCTCTTATTTTCCTTAACCCTACTCAAGTTCAATTAATTCGTGGTAATCCTAGATATACTAAAATGACCCCCGAGGAAGTAATCGGGCATTTTGTAAGTTTTGAGTGCATTTTCGAAGGCTCGAGGAAGATCAACGAGCTTGATGATCCATCTACATCCGAAGCTCAACCCGTCGCATTCAAGGCGACGGAAGAAAAGAAGGAGGAGTCTACACCAAGTCGACAACCAATAGACGCCTCCAAGCTCGACAATGAGGAAATGGCGCTCGTCATCAAGAGCTTCCGCCAAATCCTCAAGCAAAGGAGAGGGAAAGACTACAAGTCCCGCTCTAAGAAGGTTTGCTACAAGTGTGGTAAGCCCGGTCACTTTATTGCTAAATGTCCATTATCAAGTGATAGTGACAGGGGCGACGACAAGAAGGGGAGAAGAAAGGAGAAGAAGAGGTACTACAAGAAGAAGGGCGGCGATGCCCATGTTTGTCGGGAGTGAGACTCCGACAAAAGCTCAAGCGACTCCTCCGACGACGAGGACGCCGCCAACATCGTCGTTACCAAGGGACTCCTCTTCCCCAACGTCGGCCACAAGTGCCTCATGGCAAAGGACGACAAAAAGAAGGTTAAATCTAAATCCTCCACTAGATATGAATCCTCTAGTGATGATAATGCTAGTGATGAGGAAGATAATTTGCGTACCCTTTTTGCCAACCTTAACATGGAACAAAAAGAAAAATTAAATGAATTGATTAGTGCTATTCATGAAAAGGATGACCTTTTGGACTCTCAAGAGGACCTCCTAATTAAGGAAAACAAGAAACATGTTAAGGTTAAAAATGCTTTTGCTCTAGAAATTGAGAAATGTCAAAAACTATCTAGTGAGCTAAGCACTTGCCATGAAACAATAGACAACCTTAGAAATGAAAATGCTAATTTGTTAGCTAAGGTTGATTCTCATGTTTGCAATGTTTCAATTCCCAACCCTAGAGACAATAATGATGATTTGCTTTCTAGGATTGAAGAATTGAACATTTCTCTTGCTAGCCTTAAAGTAGAAAATGAAAATTTAATTGCTAAGGCTAAAGATGTTGATGTTTGCAAAGTTACAATTTCCGATCTTAGAGATAAAAATGATATTCTTCATGCTAAGATTGTTGAACTTAATTCTTGCAAACCATCTACATCTAACATTGAGCATGTCACTATTTGTACTAGATGTAGAGACGTTGATGTTAATGCTATTCATGATCATATGGCTTTAATTAAACAACAAAATGATCATATAGCTAAATTAGATGCTAAAATTGCCGAGCACAACTTAGAAAATGAGAAATTTAAATTTGCTCGTAGCATGCTTTATAATGGGAGACGCCCAGGCATCAAGGATGGCATTGGCTTCCAAAGGGGAGACAATGTCAAACTTAGTGCCCCTCCTAAAAAATTGTCTAACTTTGTTAAGGGCAAGGCTCCCATGCCTCAGGATAACGAGGGTTACATTTTATACCCTGCCGGTTATCCCGAGAGCAAAATTAGGAGAATTCATTCTAGGAAGTCTCACTCTGGCCCTAATCATGCTTTTATGTATAAGGGTGAGACATCTAGCTCTAGGCAACCAACCCGTGCTAAGTTGCCTAATAAGAGAACTCCAAATGCATCAAATGAACATAGCATTTCATTTAAAACTTTTGATGCATCTTATGTTTTAACTAACAAATCAGGCAAAGTAGTTGCCAAGTATGTTGGGGGCAAGCACAAGGGGTCAAAGACTTGTGTTTGGGTACCCAAAGTTCTTGTGTCTAATGCCAAAGGACCCAAAACCATTTGGGTACCTAAAATCAAGAACTAAAATTGTTTTGTAGGTTTATGCATCCGGGGGCTCAAGTTGGATACTCGACAGCGGGTGCACAAACCACATGACAGGGGAGAAAAGGATGTTCTCCTCCTATGAGAAAAACCAAGATCCCCAAAGAGCGATCACATTCGGGGATGGAAATCAAGGTTTGGTCAAAGGTCTTGGTAAAATAGCTATATCTCCTGACCATTCCATTTCTAATGTTTTTCTTGTAGATTCTTTAGATTACAACTTGCTTTCTGTATCTCAATTATGTCAAATGGGCTACAACTGTCTTTTTACTGATATTGGTGTCACTGTCTTTAGAAAAAGTGATGATTCAATAGCATTTAAGGGAGTGTTAGAGGGTCAGCTATACTTGGTAGATTTTGATAGAGCTGAACTCGACACTTGCTTAATTGCTAAGACTAACATGGGTTGGCTCTGGCACCGCCGACTAGCTCATGTTGGGATGAAGAATCTTCATAAGCTTCTAAAGGGAGAACACATTTTAGGACTAACAAATGTTCATTTTGAGAAAGACAGGATTTGTAGCGCATGCCAAGCAGGAAAGCAAGTTGGCACCCATCATCCACACAAGAACATCATGACGACTGACAGGCCGCTTGAGCTACTCCACATGGATCTATTCGGCCCGATCGCTTACATAAGCATCGGCGGGAGTAAGTACTGTCTAGTTATTGTGGATGACTACTCTCGCTTCACTTGGGTATTCTTTTTACAGGAAAAATCTCAAACCCAAGAGACCTTAAAGGGATTCTTGAGACGGGCTCAAAATGAGTTCGGCTTAAGGATCAAGAAAATAAGAAGCGACAACGGGACGAAGTTCAAGAACTCTCAAATCGAAGGCTTCCTTGAGGAGGAGGGCATCAAGCATGAGTTCTCTTCTCCCTACACACCTCAACAAAATGGTGTAGTGGAGAGGAAGAATCGAACTCTATTGGACATGGCAAGAACCATGCTTGATGAATACAAGACTTCAGATCGGTTTTGGGCGGAGGCGGTCAACACCGCTTGCTACGCCATCAACCGGTTGTATCTACACCGAATCCTCAAGAAGACATCATATGAACTCCTAACCAGTAAAAAGCCCAACATTTCATATTTTAGAGTCTTTGGTAGCAAATGTTTTATTCTTGTTAAAAGAGGTAGAAAATCTAAATTTGCTCCTAAGACTGTAGAAGGCTTTTTACTTGGTTATGACTCAAACACAAGGGCATATAGGGTCTTTAACAAGTCCACTGGACTAGTTGAAGTCTCATGTGACGTTGTGTTTGATGAAACTAACGGCTCTCAAGTAGAGCAAATTGATCTTGATGAGATAGGAGAAGAAGAGGCTCCATGCATCGCGCTAAGGAACATGTCTATTGGGGATGTGTGTCCTAAGGAATCCGAAGAGCCTCCAAATACACAAGATCAACCATCCTCCTCCACGCAAGCATCTCCACCAACTCAAAATGAGGATGAAGCTCAAATTGATGAAGTAGAAGATCAAGCAAATGAGCTACCTCAAGATAATGGCAATGGTCAAGGGGGAGATGCAAATAAGGAAGACAAGGAGGAAGAGGAACAAAGACCGCCACACCCAAGAGTCCACCAAGCAATCCAACGAGATCACCCCGTCGACACCATTCTCGGCGACATTCATAAGGGGGTAACTACTCGATCTCGTGTTGCACATTTTTGTGAACATTACTCGTTTGTTTCCTCTATTGAGCCACACAGGGTAGAGGAAGCACTCCAAGATTCGGATTGGGTGGTGGCGATGCAAGAGGAGCTCAACAACTTCACTAGGAATGAGGTATGGCATTTAGTTCCACGTCCTAATCAAAATGTTGTAGGAACTAAATGGGTCTTCCGCAACAAGCAAGATGAGCATGGTGTGGTGACAAGGAACAAAGCTCGACTTGTGGCCAAGGGATACTCCCAAGTCGAAGGTTTGGATTTCGGTGAAACCTATGCACCCGTAGCTAGGCTTGAGTCAATTCGCATATTATTAGCCTATGCTACTTACCATGGCTTTAAGCTTTATCAAATGGACGTGAAAAGTGCCTTCCTCAATGGACCAATCAAGGAAGAGGTCTATGTTGAGCAACCTCCCGGCTTTGAAGACAGTGAGTATCCTAACCATGTCTATAAGCTCTCTGAGGCGCTTTATGGGCTCAAACAAGCCCCAAGAGCATGGTATGAATGCCTTAGAGATTTCCTTATTGCAAATGGCTTCAAAGTCGGAAAGGCCGATCCTACACTCTTTACTAAAACTCTTGAAAGTGACTTGTTTGTATGCCAAATTTATGTTGATGATATTATATTTGGGTCCACTAACGAGTCTACATGTGAAGAGTTTAGTAGGATCATGACACAAAAGTTCGAGATGTAAATGATGGGGGAGTTGAAGTATTTTCTAGGATTTCAAGTCAAACAACTCCAAGAGGGCACCTTCCTAAGTCAAATGAAGTACACTCAAGATATTCTAAGCAAATTTGGAATGAAGGATGCCAAACCCATCAAGACACCCATGGGAACTAATGGGCATCTCGACCTCGACACGGGAGGTAAGTCCGTGGATCAAAAGGTATACCGGTCGATGATAGGTTCTTTACTCTATTTATGTGCATCTCGACCGGATATTATGCTTTCTGTATGGATGTGTGCAAGATTCCAAGCCGACCCTAAGGAAGCTCACCTTACGGCCGTGAAACGAATCTTGAGATATTTGGCTTATACTCCTAAGTTTGGGCTTTGGTACCCTCGGGGATCCACATTTGATTTGATTGGTTATTCGGATGCCGATTGGGCGGGGTGCAAAATCAATAGGAAGAGCACATCGGGGACTTGCCAGTTCTTGGGGAGATCCTTGGTGTCTTGGGCTTCAAAGAAGCAAAATTCGGTCGCTCTTTCCACCGCCGAAGCCGAGTACATTGCCGCAGGCCATTGTTGCGCGCAATTGCTTTGGATGAGGCAAACCCTGCGGGACTACGGTTACAAATTAACTAAAGTCCCTTTGCTATGTGATAATGAAAGTGCAATCAAAATGGCCGACAATCCTGTCGAGCACAGCCGCACTAAACACATAGCCATTCGGTATCATTTTTTAAGAGATCACCAACAAAAGGGGGATATTGAGATTTCTTATATTAACACTAAAGATCAATTAGCCGATATCTTTACCAAACCTCTTGATGAACAAACTTTTACCAAACTTAGGCATGAGCTCAATATTCTTGATTCACGCAATTTCTTTTGCTAGATTGCACACATAGCTCATTTATATATCTTTGATCATATCTCTTTTATATGCTATGACTAATGTGTTTTCAAGTCTATCTCAAACCAAGTCATAGGTATATTGAAAGAGAATTGGAGTCTTCGGCGAAGACAAAGGCTTCCACTCCGTAACTCATCCTTCGCCGTCGCTCCAAGAGATTCTCCATTCTTGGGAGAAAAGCTGAGCATCAAAGAAAAGGACCTTGTCTTTGGGGAAGAGAATAAGAGCCCAAAGCAAAAGGACCGGACTTCGTCTTTGGTAAAATCTTAACTCATTTATTTATGACCAAAGGGGAAGATAGCACTTCGAGGGCTCTAATGATTCCGTTTTGGTGATTCATGCCAAAGGGGGAGAAAGAAAGAGCCCAAAGCAAAAGGACCGCACCACCACCAATTTCAAAAACTTAGTGTTGAATATTTTCAATTGGTATCCTATTGTGTTCAAAAGGGGGAGAAAGTAGTATTTCAAAAATGATATATCAAAACCCTCTTGAACACTAAGAGGAGGATCTCTTCTAGGGGGAGTTTTGTTTAGTCAAAGGAGAAGCATTTGAAACAAGGGGAGAAGAATTTCAAATCTTGAAAATGCTTTGCAAAATCTTATTCATTTACCTTTGACTGTTTGCAAAAGAACTTTGAAAAGTATTTACAAAATAGTTTGCAAAAACAAAACATGTGGTGCAAGCGTGGTCCAAAATGTTAAATAAGAAAGAAACAATCCATGCATATCCTGTAAGTAGTTATAATTGGCTCAATTCCAAGCAACCTTTGCACTTACATTATGAAAACTAGTTCAATTATGCACTTCTATATTTGCTTTGGTTTGTGTTGGCATCAATCACCAAAAAGGGGGAGATTGAAAGGGAATTAGGCTTACACCTAGTTCCTAAGTTAATTTTGGTGGTTGAATTGCCCAACACAAACAAATGGACTAACTAGTTTGCTCTAGTGAATAAGTTATACAGGTGCTAAAGGTTCACTCTCAGCCAATAAAAAGATCAAGTTTTGGATTCAACCAAGGAGCATAGGGCCAACCGAAGGCACCTCTGGTCTGGCGCACCGGACTGTCCGGTGTGCCACCGGACAGTGTCCGGTGCACCACCGGACATGTCCGGTGCACCAGAGGACTCCAAAGCAAACTCGCCACCTTCGGGAATTTCCAGAGGCGACTCCGCTATAATTCACCGGACTGTCCGGTGTACACCGGACAGTGTCCGGTGCTCCAAGGGAGGTCGGCCCCAGGAACTCGCCAGCTTCGGGAAACTCCAACGGCTAGTCCGCTATAATTCACCGGACATGTCCGGTGTGCACCGGACTGTCCGGTGCAACTCCGGAGCAACGGCTAACTCGCGCCAACAGCTACCTGTGACGCATTAATTGCGCGCTCTGCGCGCGCAGAAGGCAGGCGTGCCCATACTGGCACACCGAACAGCAAACAGTACATGTCCGGTATGCACCGGACATCCAGGCGGGCCCACAAGTCAGAAGCTTCAACGGTCAGAATCCAATGGAACTGGTGACGTGGCTGGGGCACCGGACATGTCCGGTGTGCACCGGACTGTCCGGTGCGCCATCGAACAGACAGCTCCACCAACGGTCAAGTTTGGTGGTTGGGGCTATAAATACCCCAACCACCCCACCATTCATTGCATCCAAGTTCTCCACTTCTCAACCACTACAAGAGCTCTAGCATTCAATTCTAGACACACCAAAGAGATCAAATCCTCTCCAATTCCACAAAAGGCTTTAGTGATTAAGAGAGAGAGATTTGCCGTGTTCTTTTGAGCTCTTGCGCTTGGATTGCTTCTTTTCTTTCTCACTTGTTCTTGTGATCAAAGTTCCATTGTAATCAAGGCAAGAGGCACCAATTGTGTGGTGGCCCTTGCGGGGAAGTTTTGTTCCCGGCTTTGATTTGAGAAGAGAAGCTCACTCGGTCCGAGGGACCATTTGAGAGAGGGAAGGGTTGAAAGAGACCCGGCCTTTGTGGCCTCCTCAACGGGGAGTAGGTTTGCAAGAACCGAACCTCGGTAAAACAAATCCGCGTGTCACACTCTTCATTTGCTTGTGATTTGTTTTGCGCCCCTTCTTGCGGACTCGTTTATATTTCTAACGCTAACCCGGCTTGTAGTTGTGTTTATATTTGTAAATTTCAGTTTCGCCCTATTCACGCCCCCCCCCTCTAGGCGACTATCAGAGATGCTACCTAGCAAGGTAGCACAAATTGAAGCTGTCGGGCTAAACGAAGATGAGATGGCCCTCATCATCAAGCGTTTCAAGACCGCTCTCAAAAGACGCAAGGAGTACCCCAACAAGAACAAAACAAGGGGAAAGCGCTCCTGCTTCAAGTGCGGTAAGACTGGTCACTTTATTGCTCAATGTCCCGATAATGAAAATGACCAGGGAGATGAAAGACACGGGAAGAGGGAGAAGAAGAAGGTCTACAAGAAGGCGAAGGGCGAAGCGCACCTTGGCAAAGAATGGGATTCAGACCGCTCTACTTCCGACTCCGACAACGAAGGACTCGCTGCCTCAGCCTTCAACAAATCGACACTCTTCCCCAACGAGCGCCATACTTGCCTCATGGCAAAGGAGAAAAAGGTAAGCGCTCGAAACACCCCTAAGTATACTACTTCAAGTGATGATGAAGTAGATTACACAAGCTTATTTAAAGGTTTAGATAGAAATAAAGTAGATAAAATCAATGAATTGATTGATGCTTTAAATAAAAAGAATAGACTCTTAGAAAAGCAAGATGATATTTTGTATGAAGAGCATGATAAGTTTGTTAGTGTACAAAAATCTCTTGCTTTAGAGATTAAAAGGAATGAAATGTTGTCCTCTGAACTATCTACTTGTCATGAAACTGTGTCTAGCTTAAAGAGTGTTAATGATGAGTTAAATGCTAAGCTAGAAGTAGCTAATAAATTTAGTTCATGTGTGGAACATGTTGTCATTTGTAATAGATGTAAAGATTTTGATGTTGATGCATGTGTTGAACACCTTACTTCTATCGCAAAATTAAATGGTGAAGTGGCAAGTCTTAATGACCAACTTAAGACTTGCAAAAATGACTTTGATAAGTTAAAGTTTGCTAGGGATGCCTACACCGTTGGTAGACATCCCTCAATTAAGGATGGACTTGGCTTTCGAAAGGAAGCCAAGAACTTAACAAGTCAAAGGGCTCCCATTCCCAACAAGGAGAAAGGGAAGGCCCCTATGGCTAGTAGAAGTCAAAAGAATCATGCTTTCATGTACAATGATAGAAAATATTCTAGAAATTTTCATTATGATAGGAGTTATAATGCTTTTGACTCACATGCCATGATTGCTTCCAGTTCTAATTTTAATGGTAGGCCTAGGAGAAATTTTGTGTCTCATGCTCCTAGGAAAGTGTGTAATAAACCTACCACTGTATTTCATGCTTGCAACACTAAGTATGTACTTTCATGTAAAAATGAAAAAGTTGTTGCTAGAAAGTTGGGGTCCAAATGCAAGGGAGACAAGACTTGCATTTGGGTCCCAAAGGATGTTGTAACTAACCTTGTAGGACCCAACAAGAGTTGGGTACCTAAGACCCAAGCCTAATTTGCCTTGCAGGTTTATGCATCCGGGGGCTCAAGCTGGATTATCGACAGCGGATGCACAAACCACATGACGGAGGAGAAGAAGATGTTCACCTCCTACGTCAAGAGCAAAGATTCCCAAGATTCGATCATCTTTGGAGATGGGAACCAAGGCAAGGTTAAAGGTCTAGGAAAGATAGCTATTTCATCCGAGCATTCCATATCTAATGTGTTCTTAGTTGAATCGCTCGGATATAACTTATTGTCTGTTAGTCAACTATGTAATATGGGTTATAATTGTCTGTTTACCAATATAGATGTGTCTGTATTTAGAAGGAGTGATGGTTCATTAGCTTTTAAGGGTGTACTAGACAGCAAACTCTATTTAGTTGATTTTTCGAAGGAGGAGGCCGATCTAGATGCATGCTTAATTACTAAGACTAGCATGGGTTGGCTGTGGCATCGCCGTCTAGCACATGTTAGGATGAAGAACCTTCATAAACTTCTAAAGGGAGAACATGTGTTAGGTCTAACCAATGTATCTTTCGAAAAAGATAGACCTTGTGTAGCTTGACAAGCAGGTAAATAGGTGGGAAGTACTCATCACAACAAGAATGTGATGACCACGTTCATATGGACCTCTTTGGACCCATCGCCTATCTCAGCATCGGGGGAAGTAAGTATGGTCTTGTTATTGTTGACGATTTTTCCCGCTTCACTTGGGTATTCTTTTTGCAGGATAAATCAGAAAACCAAGGGACCCTAAAGCGCTTTCTAAGGAGAGCTCAAAATGAATTTGAGCTCAAGGTGAAAAAGATAAGAAGCGACAACGGGTCTGAGTTCAAGAACTTACAAGTGGAGGAGTACCTTGAGGAGGAAGGAATCAAGCACGAGTTCTCCGCTCCCTACACACCACAACAAAACGGTGTGGTAGAGAGGAAGAACTGAACGCTTATAGACATGGCAAGGACGATGCTTGGAGAGTTCAAGACGCCTGAGCGATTTTGGTCAGAAGCTGTGAACACACCTTGCCATGCCATAAACCGGCTCTACCTTCATCGCCTCCTCAAGAAGACCTCGTATGAACTTCTTACCGGTAACAAACCCAACGTATCATACTTTCGTGTATTTGGGAGCAAATGTTACATTCTAGTGAAGAAAGGTAGGAATTCTAAATTTGCTCCCAAAGCTGTAGAAGGGTTTTTACTAGGTTATGACTCAAATACAAAGGCGTATAGAGTCTTCAACAAATCATCGGGTTTGGTTGAAGTCTCTAGCGACGTTGTATTTGATGATACTAATGGCTCTCCAAGAGAGCAAGTTGATCTTGATGATATAGATGAAGATGATGTTCCGACGGCCGCAATACGCACCATGGCAATTGGAGATGTGCGACCACAGGAACAACAAGGGCAAGATCAAGCTTCTTCCTCAACGATGGTGCACCCTCCAACTCTATATGATGAACAGGTTCATCAAGAAGAGGCGTGTGATCAAGGGGGGCACAAGAAGAACAAGTGATAGAGGAAGAAGTACCACTGGCCCCTCCAACTCAAGTCCTAGCTACAATTCAAAGGAATCACCCCGTCGATCAGATTCTGGGTGACATAAGCAAGGGAGTAACTACTCGCTCATGATTAGCTAATTTTTGTGAGCATTACTCGTTTGTCTCTACTATTGAGCCTTTCAGGGTAGAAGAGTCCTTGCAAGATCCGGACTGGATGCTGGCCATGCAGGAAGAGCTCAACAACTTCAAGCGAAATGAAGTCTGGACCCTGGTGCCACGTCCCAAGCAAAACATTGTGGGAACCAAGTGGGTGTTCCGCAACAAGCAAGACGAGCACAGGGTGGTGACACGAAACAAGGCTCGACTTGTGGCAAAAGGTTATGCCCAAGTCGTAGGTTTGGATTTCGAGGAGACTTTTGCTCCTGTGGCTAGGCTAGAGTCTATTCGCATTCTATTAGCCTATGCTGCTCATCAATCTTTCAGGTTGTTCCAAATGGATGTGAAGAGCGCTTTCCTCAACGGGCCAATCAAGGAGGAGGTGTACGTGGAGCAACCCCCTGGATTTGAGGATGAACGGTACCCCGACCATGTGTGTAAGCTCTCTAAGGCGCTCTATGGACTTAAGCAAGCCCCAAGAGCATGGTATGAATGCCTTAGAGATTTCTTAATTGCTAATGCTTTCAAGGATGGGAAAGCCGATCCAACTCTTTTCACTAAGACTTGTGATGGTGACCTATTTGTGTGCCAAATTTACGTCGATGACATAATATTTGGTTCTACTAATCAAAAGTTTTGTGACGAGTTCAGCAGGGTGATGACACAGAAATTTGAGATGTCGATGATGGGCGAGTTGAACTATTTCCTTGGATTCCAAGTGAAGCAACTCAAGGACGACACCTTCATCTCTCAAACGAAGTACATGCAAGACTTGCTCAAGCGGTTCGGGATGAAGGACGCCAAGCCTGCAAAGACGCCAATGGGAACCGACGGACATGTCGACCTCAACAAAGGAGGTAACTCCGTTGATCAAAAGGCATACCAATCTATGATAGGGTCATTGCTTTTATTTATGTGCTAGTAGACCGGATATTATGCTTAGCGTATGCATGTGTGCTAGATTTCAATCCGATCCAAGGGAATGTCACCTTGTAGCCGTTAAGCGGATTCTTAGATATTTAGTTGCTACGCCTTGCTTCGGGATCTGGTATCCAAAGGGGTCTACCTTTGACTTGATTGGATACTCAGACTCCGATTATGCTGGATGCAATGTTGATAGGAAGAGTACATCAGGGACGTGCCAATTCTTAGGAAGGTCCCTGGTGTCGTGGAGTTCTAAGAAACAAACCTCTGTTGCCCTATCCACCGTTGAGGCCGAGTATGTTGTCGCAGGACAGTGTTGCGTGCAACTACTTTGGATGAGGCAAACCCTCCGGGACTTTGGCTACAATCTGAGCAAAGTCCCACTCCTATGTGACAATGAGAGTGCAATCCGCATGGCGGATAATCCTGTTGAACATAGCCGCACTAAGCACATAGACATCCGACATCACTTTTGAGAGACCACCAGCAAAAGGGAGATATCGAAGTGTTCTATATTAGCACCGAGAACTAGCTAGTTGATATCTCTACCAAGCCTTTAGATGAGAAAACCTTTTGCAGACTGCGTAGTGAGCTAAATGTCTTAGATTCGCGTAACTTGGATTGATTTATAGCATACATGTGTTTTATGTCTTTGATCAAGTCACTTTATGCATTTATGAGATTTGTTGTTTATTTATGGTGCTCAAGTTGTGCAAACGATCCCCGGACCTCACAAGTCTATGTGTGAATGATGCACATATTTAGGGGGAGAAGTGCTACAACTTGACCCTTTGAGACTAACATTTGTGTTGAGTTTACTTAATGTAGCCTCAAAGGTGAATTGAAAGGGAAATATGAACTTGGACCATGCAAAGACTTCCACTGCACTTCGGTATTAACTCCAAGTTCATATCTATGCTCTTATTGCCTTTTTGCTCTTAATTGACAATTTTGGTGAGGCAATGGGGTTAAAGGGCCAAGAATGATCCCGTTTTGGTGCTTAATGCCAAAGGGGGAGAAAATAAGGCCAAAGCAAATGGATCAGCTACCACTTGTGAAAGTTTAAAAAGAGTAGAGTAGAACTTTTGATTTGTCAAAATACTCTTACTATAAAATTTGGTCTCTTGAGGGGAGAATGTTTGATTATGGGAAAAGGGGGAGTTTTTGGCTCTTAATCATTTTTACTCTTGGATTATCTCTCTTTGTGTCCAAACAAGTGTGTTTGACTTAGAGATAGGAAAATGAATTTGATTTGCAAAAACAAACCAAGTGGTGGCAAAGAACGATCCAAATATGTCAAATCTTGTCAAAGACTATTTTTGTTCTCAATTGCATTGATGTTGCACTTCTATTTGTTGCTTTTTGATGTGTTGGCATAAATCACCAAAAAGGGGGAGATTGAAAGGGAAATGTGCCCTTGGGCCATTTCTAGTATATTTTGGTGATTAAGTGTCCAACACATATTAAGTGGGTTATTATATGCCAAATGATGAATGAAGTGCAAATCAACAAGAAGGTATGTTTCTAGACTTAGTACATTTGTTTTGGGTACTAATGAAGTTACCTAAGTGCTAGAAACAGGGAAAAGAAAAAGATTGGAAGAGAGTGCCTGTGTGCAGCCAAGACTCAGCACAGTCTGGCACACCGGACTGTCCGGTGGTGCACCAGACAGTGTCCGGTGCGCCAGGCTGGTCTCCGGCGAACTGGCCACTCTCGGGAAAACTTCGGCGGTGTACGGCTATAATTCACCGGACTGTCCAGTGGTGCACCGGACTGTCCGGTGAGCCAACGGCCGCTAGCGCAACGGTCGGCCGCCAAATCCACGGGCGACGCGTGGCCCGCTCCAACGGTCGGCAGGGGGCACCGGACTGTCCGGTGTGCATCGGACAGTGTCCGGTGCGCCAATGGGCCCAAAGTTGCAACGATCGGCTGCGCCAGGAATGGAAGGAAATCGCGCACTGGACATGAACAGTAGTTGTCCGGTGCGCCACCCGACAAAAGGCAAGATTTGCCTTCCAAGAATGCCTCCAACGGCTCCTAGCTGCCTTGGGGCTATAAAAGGGACCCCTAGGCGTATGGAGGAGTCACCCAAACATTCTTTGATCATTCCTAAGCAACAAGACTCCCACTCCGCGCATTTGATTCTTTGTGATAGTGACTTGAGCTCCATTTGAGTTGAGAACTCCGTGGGTTGTATTTTGAGCTCAAGTTGTGACTTGTGTGCGTGATCGTGCTATCGTGTGTGTGTTGCTTTTCCCCTCCCTTACTTCCGTGCTTCTTGTGTGATCATCTTTGTAAGGGCGAGAGGCTCCAAATTGTGGAGATTCCTCGCAAAAGGGAGAAAGTCTAAGAAAAGAAAAATTGTGGTATTCAAGTTGATCATCGGATCACTTGAAAGGGGTTGAGTGCAACCCTCATCCATTGGGACGCCACAACGTGGAATAGGCTAGTGTTATACTTGGCCAAACCACGGGATAAACCACCGTGTCTCTTGTGCTTGTTCTTCTCGTGATTACTTGTGTTCGCAAGAGCTTACTACTTAGCCGTACTAACACTTAACCAAGTTTTGTGGCTATTAGTATTTTATTTTTACAGGATCACCTATTCACCCCCCTCTAGGTGCTCTCACTAACAAATCCACTTGTGAAGAGTTTAGTATGATCATGATACAAAAAATCGAGATGTCGATGATGGGGGAGTTGAAGTATTTTCTAGGATTTCAATTCAAGCAACTCCAAGACGGTACCTTCATCAGCCAAACAAAGTACATTCAAGACATACTTACCAAGTTTGGAATGAAGGATGCCAAACCCATCAAGACACCCATGGGAACTAATGGCATCTCGACCTCGACACGTGAGGTAAATCCGTAGATCAAAAGGTATACCGGTCGATGATAGGATCTTTACTCTATTTATGTGCATCTCGACCGGATATTATGCTTTCCGTATGCATGTGTGCAAGGTTCCAAGCCGATCCTAAGAAAGTTCACCTTAGGGCCATGAAAAGAATCATGAGATACTTAGTTTATACTCCTAAGTTTGGTCTTTGGTACCCCAAGGGATCCACCTTTGATTTAATAGGATATTCAGATGTTGATTGGGCAGGGTGTAAAATTGATAGGAAGAGCACATAAGGGACTTGTCAGTTTCTGAGGAGATCCCTGGTGTCTTGGGCTTCAAAGAAACAAAACTCAGTAGCTCTTTCTACCGCCGAAGCCGAGTATATTGTCGCAGGCCATTGTTGTGCGCAATTACTTTGGATGAGGCAAACCCTCAGGGACTATGGCTACAAATTGAGCAAAGTCCCTCTCCTATGTGACAATGAGAGTGCAATCCGCATGGCGGATAATCCCGTTGAACACAGTCGCACTAAGCACATAGACATTCGGTATCACTTTTTGAGGGATCACCAACAAAGGGGGATATCGAGATAGCTTATGTTAGCACCAAAGAACAATTAGCCGATATCTTTACCAAACCATTAGATGAGAAAACCTTTACCAAACTTAGGAATGAGCTAAACATTCTTGATTCTCAGAATTTTGATTGAAACATTGCACACATAGCTCATTTATATACCTTTGATCATATATCTTTCACTTTGGTACAGATGCATAATTCTTATTATTTGTGTGCCAAGGCTATGACTAATGTGTTTTTAAGTGTATTTCTACTAAGTTATAGATTGAAAGGGAAATGGAGTCTTCGGCGAAGACAAGGTTTCCACTCCACTCTATCGGTATCATGTACCCTTCGCCGTCACTCCACACCACTCTTCGATTGGTATAATCTTCACTCATATTTTATTTATCAATGGAAGAGAAAGTAAAAGGGCTCTCAAAAGTCTCCGTTTTTGGCGATCAATGCCAAAGGGGGAGAGAGTATTAGCCCAAAGCAAAAGGACCGCACCACCACACCACCTAAAAATTTCAAAATTTTCAAAAGTTCGTTTTCAGTTGATATCTTGTTATTGATATACTTCAAAATTGGTATGATATTTTCAATTGGTATAAGTTTGTCAAAAACTAGCATCTCAATATATTTCCAATTGATATCTACTAAAACCCTCTTAAAAACTAAGAGGAGAATTTCATTAAGGGGAGTTTTGTTTAAGTCAAAGGAAAAGCATTTGAAACAGGGGGAGAAAATTTCAAATTTTGAAAATGCTACTTGCAATCTTATTCATATAACTTTGACTTCTTGCAAAAAGATTTTGAAAAGACTTTCCAGAAGAATTTGCAAAAACAAAACAAGTGGTGCAAGCGTGGTCCAAAATGTTAAATAAAAGAAAGCAACCATGCATATCTAGTAAAAATATAAATTGGTTTAATTCCAAGCAACCTTTGCACTTACCTTATGCAAACTAGTTCAATTCTGCACTTATATATTTGCTTTGGTTTGTGTTGGCATCAATCACAAAAAAGGGAGAGATTGAAAGGGAAATAGGGTTTAACCTTTTTCCTATAAATAATTTTGGTGGTTGAATGCCCAACACAAATAATTGGACTAACTAGTTTGCTCTAGATTATATATTCTACAGGTGCTAAAGGTTCAACACAAACCAATAAAAAGATCAAGTTAGGGTTCAAAAAGAAAGGAGCAAAAGAAACCGAAGAGAACCCTAGTCTAGCGCACCGGACTGTCCGGTGTGCCAGCGGACACTGTCCGGTGCACCAGGGTCGTATGAGTCTAAACTTGCCATCTTCGGGTTTCAGAAGCGCCACTCTGCTATAATTCATCGGACTGTCCAGTGTGCCACCGGACTGTCCGGTGCACCAGCGGAGCAACGGCTAGCCAGCGCAACGGTCGGCTCCAACGGTCGCCTACAGAGCTACAGTGCGCGAACAGTTCGCGCAGAAGTTAGAGCAGCTGCCAGAGGCGCACCAGACAGTGCATAGTACCTGTCCGGTGTGGCACCGGACTGTCCGGTGTCCGGTGCCACCAGAAGACAAAGCTCCAACGGTCAAACCCTAACGGTTGGGTGACGTGGCTGGCGCACCGGACAGTGTCCGGTGCGCCCATTGACAGCAGCCTGCCCCAACGGTTGAATTGGTGGTTGGGGGCTATAAATACCCCCAACCACCTCCACTCCAACAATCCAAGCATTCAACACTTCTCATTCAATACAAGAGCAATAGACTCCACTCCAAAGACACAATTCAAGTGATCGATCCACTCAAAGTTCTCGATTCAACTCTAGCGCATTAGAACCTATGAAGGGATCATTTGTGTTTCTTTGTTGCTCTTGTTTGTTTGGTTGGCTTTCTTCCTTCTCTCATTCTTATTCTCAAAGCCTTGTAAGCGAAGCAAGAGACACCAATTGTGTGGTGGTCCTTGCGGGGTCTAAGTGACCCAATAAATCAAGGAAAAAACCTCACTCGGTCTAAGTGACCGTTTAAGAGAGGGAAAGGGTTGAAAGAGACCCGGTCTTTGTGACCACCTCAACGGGGACTAGGTTCTTTAGAACTGAACCTCGGTAAAACAAATCACTGTGTCATCCGCTTTATTTCTTGGTTGATTTGTTTCCCCCCTCTCTCCCGGAGTTGGATTTTATTCTAGCGCTAACCCCGGCTTGTAGTTTGTGGATTAAGTTATAAATTTCAGATTTCGCCTATCTACCCCCTTCTAGGCGACTTTCATTATCGTTTATTTGAAAATATAATACAATAGTAAGTCTATAAATCCACATGGAAATATGCTCACATGTCATAGCTTAGGATAAGTGACAACTGCCACCCAACTCTACAAAAAGCTCTGAAGTACAGCTGATTCATGAAGCAGATATAGATTTACTTACCCCATATAAGTTTGATTTCAGTACCCCTCCTTATGTCAGTTTTTTACAACCCCAGTTGAAACGATATCTGAGAATTTTGACAATAAAAGTTAGACAACTTAATAGAAAAATGAGTATTCAAAGTTCATTTATTGTAACTTCCAATCCCAACTACGATATATATCATATAATAAAGTTAGCTCACCTTCTTAGAAGCAATAGTGTATGTCAATTCGTTGACTTTCCGGTTGAACTGAAATAACCTCTCAAATTGCTGCTAAAGGTCCAAATGAAACCTTGGATCTATCAGAGAGATACAATATCCCAAAAGAAAATTTGAATATGTTCACATACAAGATAAATGGGTGAGCTCATGTGGCGAGTGCAAGCTAGTTCATAGGATTCACTGCTTGATGATAGAACTTTGCAAGTGTTGGTGCAACATTAGCCAAGTCATAATGACTGCATCGAGCATAATATATTGTTAGTTTTGTATACCCACCTATGCATTAAGAGGGAAAAGGCAAGGATGTATATAAGTAAAACATCATATGCTCAACAAATAGGACAAGCCCAAGGAAAGATGGAGGAAGAAACATACAAGATAACATTTTTTTGTAAAGTCCAAATTCCAAATAATTCCAAGCAGGTGGTAGCATACCTGAAACCTTATATGCTCTTTGTTGGAGAAGAGTTCTAATGTTTTGGGGCTTGTGATGACAAAAGGCGCATTATTATAGTTCGAAAAACATCTGGATCCATAAAGTTGTAGTGGCAGAGCATATCATGCAGTTCTCAACAAAGAAATCGATAGGATATCGGTGTTGCAGTGACAAACATTCAAAGAAAAACTTCCTATTTGACACTAGTATATGAGTGGTTCCTTTTATGGCCATGGAAATTATAGACTCCTTATTTGATATTGGATTTAACATTTATTCTCTATAACCTAATGTTAATTATTCCACCAAGAGAGTGACGAGTGCCATGTGAAAAGATGGGATTGCACTTATGGTCTGCAATTGTGCAAGTAACATATAACGCCATGAATCATCTAGAGTAGCAGCTGGTGGAGCTACAGGTGTCCTTGGCCACGCCAGGGTCTAGACATTATATTTGCCTCCTTGCAGTGCAGGGGCTACTCAGATGCACTTAGTTGTAGCGACAAGGATGAGGAAGCAATGGACATGGTGCGAGGGCACACAAGATGACAACAGTGTGTATAACCATGGAGCATGATTTAAAATTGATGGTGACACCAACAAAGGCGACCAGAAAAACTAGAGATAGTCGTACTGTCATGAAACAGTCGTCAAGACTTCAGCACAATTTGGCACATGTCAATGCAATCTTTTCATAGACTTAGGAGTTAGGATACCACCGTCAGTTGTGCTTTTCTCAAATGACAGTGAAGTAAAGATTCTTAACAAATAGTAAATTTTATTGGCAATCCTCAAACTTGTCCTAATCTCGAGTTCTTGTTTAGATCTTGGTACTTTTAAATTGCAAATTTAGATTAGTGAACTTGTCCTAAGCTCTCATCCACATTCTAATACTTTTATATTACATTTTTAGTATCCTAAACTTGTCCTAAATTCTCATACTGGTCTTGATATTTTAAATTGCATACTCCACCATCTAATGTGCTCCTTCTCATGTTTTGAATCAGCATCCACATCAGGCAAGCCAAATTCATCAGGAGCAACCTCAACAAAACTATCTTCAGATGTCAGTCCAACATCGTTTTGACCAGCTACCGGTGGAACCTCGAGATCACAAAATCCGTACTCTAATACATCATCTTTGCCACCAGAATTTGCACCTGCTGAGAGGAGAAACCCATACTGCAAGTTTCAAAAGGGTGCACCCTCCACCAACAACTTCAAAAAAAAATGATGGCTCTTAAGTGGGTGTTTGGCATGGCTCAAGTTGTTGGTGAGAAAAGCTTACTTCAAAACTTTCTTGAAGTGACCAGCACATTCTTTGCAAGGATATAGTCTTGAGATTATATGCATCTGAGCATGCGACCAGCAGTAATGTTACTTTTGCGCGCATATCGAGCAACAAAATGTTGCGAAGTAGAGAATGATATTGTCTTGTGAACGTGATGTCTAATTACTCTGGTGATCCAGTCCCTCCTAAAAATGTTTTCATCTTACTATTCCTGACAGATTTAGTGGTAGTCTGGTGATACATAGTTTATGATTTTTTAAATTTACCATTAGAAGCATGCTAAACCATGTGCACCTCACACTAACCCACCTAACATGGGAATAAGAAAGATCATAAAGGAATATTCTCTGTACTCATAAAGGAGGATTTTATAAATGTACTCAGATCATGAAACCTATTCTCTGTAATTGTCAGGATGTAGCTACCATCATTTTCACATTTAAAAGATGTGATTATCTAGTACTAAGACATGAGAGTAAATTTCAGTTGCAACAAGTATTCAAACCTCTTCACAACAACATTTTGGTTTCCCAAGTCCTAGGTATTCAAATTCTAAAGAAAGTTAATAGGGTTGTCTCTTGTGCTTACCAACTCCTTTGCATCCCGCCTTTGTCACCATGTTGGTTCGTTAGGGAATTGAAAGATCCAAACAAAAATCAAATATGAAAAAATATATCAGTCTCTGCCCACGTCCCATAAGTATAACAATCAATCTGTGTAAATGTGTTATCATACATGGATAGCATTTTTGCTCCCCATTGCATTTTGATCATTCTGTAACATGAGATGGTATAATAGCATTGCCAGATTAGTAATAGATTGAGCACTTGCGCTGCGAGCCTGCGATGGTGTGAAGCAGCATCCACGTGGCCCGACCGACCTCCTCCGTCGTTAGGGGCGCCTCCTTGGCATCCTTATCCTTCTTCTGTGCATTCAATTGAAACCCTCATCAATAACCTCCCCACCAAACCACACAGAAGACGACATCAAGGCAGAGGATGAAGAAAAACAACTTGCCTTTCAGATCTTCGATCGCGGTGGTGTCGGCAAAGGCGGGGAGAGGGAGGTCGCTAGAAGGGGACGAAGGCAGTGGTAGTCGGGTTCGACGTCAGGTTTTGGCATCGGGGGCGATCAGGATGTGGCGGGAGAAGGGTTTTGCTCCCGTGGTCGCGTGCTGGGGCACGGACGCCAAGGATGGCAGCCTCACAGGTACCAGCCCGTGGCATCGACCTTGCTAGGGTGCGCGGATGGAGGCGGTGGTCATCGGGTCTGGGTGGTGGTCCACGGACGCGTGCCTAGGCGCCGTTGAAAGGGAAATGTGCCCTTGGGCCATTTCTATAAGATTTTGGTGATTAAGTGCCCAACACACATTAAGGGAATGAGTATATGCCAAAGGGTGGACAAAGTGCAAATCAATACAAAGGTATGATTCTAGACTTAGTACATTGGTTTTTGTGTACTAACATATTTGTCTAAGTGCTAGAATCAGAGAAAAGACAATTGGAAAAGACTTGGCTTGAGCAGCCAAGACTCTGCTCAGTCTGGGTGCACCGGACTGTCCGGTGGTGCACCGGACAGTGTCCGGTGCGCCAGGCTGGCTCTGGTGAAAAGGCCACTCTCGGGAGTTCGTCGGCGGCGTACGGCTAAAATTCACCGGACTGTCCGGTGTGCACCGGACTGTCCGGTGAGCCAACGGTCGGCCGCGCAATCCGCGCGTGACGCGTGGCCGGGCCAACGGTCTAAAGGGGCATCGGACTGTCCGGTGTGCACCGGACAGTGTCCGGTGCGCCAACGGCTCCAAATCGCCAACGGTCGGCTGCGCCAAAACAGGAAAGAAATCTGCACTGGATAGTGTCCGGTGCGCGAGTCGACAGAAGGCAAGAATTGCCTTCCTAGAATGCTCTCAACGGCTCCTAGCTGCCTTGGGGCTATAAAAGGGACCCCTAGGCGCATGGAGGAGTACACCAAGCATTCTCTAAGCATTCCTAAGCACCAAGACTCCAATTCTGCGCATTTGATTCTTTGTGATAGCAACTAGAGCTCCATTTGAGTAGAGGACTCTTCGGGTTGTGTTGTGAGCTCGAGTTGTGACTTGTGTGCGTGTTTGTGCTCTGATTTTGTGTCTTGTGTGCGTTGCTCATCCCATCCTTACTTATGTGCTTCTTTGTGAACATCAAATTGTAAGGGCGAGAGGCTCCAAGTTGTGGAGATTCCTCGCAAGCGGGATATAGTGAAACAACGCAAAACATCGTGGTATTCAAGTGGGTCTTTGGACCGCTTGAAAGGGGTTGAGTGCAACCCTCGTCCGTTGGGACGCCACAACATGGAGTAGGCAAGTGTTGGACTTGGCCGAACCACGGGATAAACCACTGTGCCTATCTGTGTTGATCTTCTTGTGGTTATTGTGTTTTGCAAGAACTCCTCACTAGCCACTTGGCTTTATTGTGCTAACTCCTAATCAAGTTTTGTGGCATTAAGCTTCAAGTTTTTACAGGATCACCTATTCACCCCCTCCTCTAGGTGCTCTCAATTGGTATCGGAGCCATTCTCTTCAAGAAAGGGACCAATCGCCCGAAGAGATGGATCCTAAGGGAAAGGGGATGGTGGTCAACGACAATGAGAAGGAGTCTTTCTTCAATGAGCCAAAAGATGACAAGCCCACTGACTCGGGCTCAAGTCACAAGAAGAAAGATGGGAAGAAGAAGAGGCGCATCAAGAAGATAGTCTACTACGACAGCGACGAATCTTCCTCTTCCCAAAAGGACGACGACGACTACGAGAAAAAGAAAACGATCAATTCAAACTTTTCTTTTGATTATTCTCGTATTCCGCAAAGTTCAAATACTCATTTGCTTTCCATTCCCCTTGGTAAACCTCCTCACTTTGATGGAGATGACTACGGATTTTGGAGTCACAAAATGTGTAGCCACTTGTTCTCTCTCCATCCAAGTATATGTGAGATAGTAGAAAATGGAATGCAATTTGATAGCACGGATAGTCCCTTGTTTATTAATGAACAAATTCATAAAAATGCACAAGCTACTACTGTGTTGTTAGCCTCATTGTGCAGGGATGAATACCATAAGGTGAGTGGCTTGGATAACGCCAAGCAGATTTGGGACACCCTCAGGATCTCTCATGAGGGAAATGATGTCACCATGCTCACCAGGATGGAGTTGGTGGAGGGCGAACTTGGGAGATTCGCAATGATCAGGGGAGAGGAGCCAACCCAAACGTACAACCGGCTCAAGACCCTCGTCAACAAAATAAGGAGCTATGGAAGCACACGATGGACAGACCACGACGTCGTCCGCCTAATGCTAAGGTCTTTCACTGTCCTTGATCCACATCTGGTAAACAATATTCGTGAGAATCCCAGGTACACCAAGATGTCGCCCGAAGAAATACTTGGAAAGTTCGTAAGCGGACGGATGATGATCAAGGAGGCAAGATACGTCGATGAGGCGTTGAATGGTCCAATTCATGAGCCTCAAGCCATTGCTCTCAAGGCAACAAATAGCAAGGAGGCGCTACCTAGCATGGTGGCACAAGTTGAGGCGGCGGGGCTCAATGAGGAAGAAATGGCCCTCATCATCAAGCGATTCAAGACGACACTCAAAGGTCGCAAGGAGTATCCCAACAAAAGCAAGACGAAGGGAAGCGCTCCTGCTTCAAGTGTGGTAAGATTGGTCATTTTATCGCTAATTGTCCCGATAATGATAGTGACCAGGAACAAGAGAAGAAGAGGGAAAAGAAGAAGGCTTACAAGAAGGCGAAGGGCGAGGCACACCTTGGCAAGGAGTGGGACTCGGATTGTTCGTCGTCCGACTCCGACAACGAAGGACTCGCCACCTCGGCCTTCAACAAATCACCCCTCTTCCCCAACGAGCATCACACCTGCCTCATGGCAAAGGAGAAGAAGGTAAACACTCAAAAGTCTACTTATGCTTCTTCTAGTGATGATGAATCTAGCGATGATGAAATAGATTACGCTAGTTTGTTCAAGGGCTTAGAAAGAACTAAAGTCGATAAGATCAATGAATTGATTGATGCTTTGAATGATAAGAATAGATTGTTAGAAAAGCAAGAGGATCTTTTGTATGAAGAACATGATAAATTTGTAGAGGCACAAAAATCTCTTGCTTTAGAAGTTAAAAGGAATAAAATGCTTTCTTGTGAACTATCTACTTGCCATGAGACCATTTCTAGTTTAAAAAGTGTTAATGATGATTTAAATGTTAAACTAGAAGTAGCAAATAGATCTAGCTCTTGTGTAGAACATGTTGTGGTTTGCAATAAGTGTAAAGATTTTAATGTTGATGCTTGTAGTGAACACCTAGTTTCTATTGTAAAGTTAAATGATGAAGTGGCTAGTCTTAATGCCCAACTTAAGACTAGCAAAAATGAATTTGATAAACTAAAATTTGCAAGGGATGCCTACACCATTGGTAGACACCCCTCAATTAAAGATGGGCTTGGCTTTAAGAGAGAAGCCAAGAACTTAACAAGTCATAAGGCTCCCATTCCCGCAAAGGAGAAAGGGAAGGCTCCTATGACTAATAGTAGTCAAAAGAATCATGCTTTCATTTATGGTGACAAGAGATATTATAGAAATATTCATTATGATAGGAGTTGTAATGCTTATGATTCAGATGTCATGTTTGCTTCAAGGTCTTCCATTATGCATGATAGAAATTTGGCTAAGAAAAATGTTATGCCTAGAAGAAATATTGTTCATGCTCCTAGAAAAGTAGATAATGAACCTTCTACAATTTATCATACTTGCAATGCTTCCTTCGCTGTTTGTAGAAAGGATAAAAAGTGGTTGCTAGAAAATTAGGAGCAAGATGCAAGGGAGATAAATCTTGCATTTGGGTTCCTAAGACCATTATTACTAACCTTGTAGGACCCAACAAGAGTTGGGTACCTAAGACCCAAGCCTAATTGGCCTTGCAGGTTTATGCATCCAGGGGATCAAGCTGGATTATCGACAGCGGATGCACAAACCACATGACGAGGGAGAAGAAGATGTTCACCTCCTACGTCAAGAACAAAGATTCCCAAGACTCAATCATATTCAGTGACGGGAATCAAGGCAAGGTTAAAGGACTAGGAAAAATAGCTATTTCTTCTGAGCATTCTATCTCTAATGTGTTTTTAGTTGAATCACTCGGGTATAATTCGTTGACCGTTAGTCAATTATGTAATATGGGATATAATTGCTTATTCACAAATGTAGATGTGTCTGTCTTTAGAAGGAGTGATGGTTCATTAGCTTTTAAGGGTGTATTAGACGACAAACTCTATTTAGTTGATTTTGCAAAAGAGGAGGCCGGTCTAGATGCATGCTTAATTGCTAAGACTAGCATGGGCTGGTTGTGGCATCGCCGTTTAGCACATGTGGGGATGAAGAACCTTCACAAACTTCTAAAGGGAGAACATGTGATAGGTCTAACAAATGTAACCTTCGAAAAAGATAGACCTTGTGCAGCTTGTCAAGCAGGTAAACAGGTGGGAAGCTATCATCATACCAAAAATGTGATGACCACATCAAGACCTCTGGAGTTGCTTCATATGGACCTTTTCGGACCCGTCGCCTATCTAAGCATAGGAGGAAGTAAGTATGGTCTTGTTATCGTTGATGACTTTTCCCGCTTCACTTGGGTATTCTTTTTGCAGGATAAAACAGAAACCCAAGGGACCCTCAAGCGCTTCCTAAGGAGAGCTCAAAATGAGTTTGAGCTCAAGGTGAAAAAGATAAGGAGCGACAACGGGTCCGAGTTCAAGAATCTTCAAGTGGAGGAGTACCTTGAGGAGGAAGGAATCAAGAACGAGTTCTCCACTCCCTACACACCACAACAAAATGGTGTAGTAGAGAGGAAGAACAGGACGCTCATTGACATGGCGAGGACGATGCTTGGAGAGTTCAAGACGCCCGAGCGGTTTTGGTCGGAAGCCATGAACACAGCTTGCCACGCCATAAACCGGGTCTACCTTCATCGCCTACTCAAGAAGACTTCATATGAGCTTCTAACCGGTAACAAACCCAATGTTTCATACTTTTGTGTATTTGGGAGTAAATGCTACATTCTAGTGAAGAGAGGTAGGAATTCTAAATTTGCTCCCAAAGCTGTAGAAGGGTTTTTGTTAGGTTATGACTCAAATACAAAGGCGTATAGAGTCTTCAACAAATCATTGGGTTTGATTGAAGTCTCTAGCGACGTTGTATTTGATGAGACTAATGGCTCTCCAAGAGAGCAAGTTGTTGATCTTGATGATGTAGATGAAGAAGACGTTCCAACGGCCGCAATACGCACCATGGCGATTGGAGATGTGCGACCACAGGAACACCAGGAGCAAGATCAACCTTCTTCCTCAACAATGGTGCAACCCCCAACTCAAGAGGATGAACAGGTTCATCAAGAAGAGGCATGTGATCAAGGGGGAGCACAAGATGATCACGTTATGGAGGAAGAAGCACCTCAAGCCCCTCCAACTCAAGTTCGAGCGACGATTCAAAGGAATCATCCCGTCGACCAGATATTGGGTGATATTAGCAAGGGAGTACTACTCGCTCTAGATTAGTTAATTTTTGTGAGCATTACTCTTTTGTCTCTTCTATTGAGCCTTTCAGGGTAGAAGAGGCCTTGCTAGATCCGGACTGGGTGTTGGCCATGCAGGAGGAGCTCAACAATTTCAAGAGAAATGAAGTTTGGACACTGGTGCCACGTCCCAAGCAAATCGTTGTGGGAACCAAGTGGGTGTTCCGCAACAAACAAGACGAGCACGAAGTGGTGACAAGGAACAAGGCTAGACTTGTGGCAAAAGGTTATGCCCAAGTCGCAGGTTTGGACTTTGAGGAGACTTTTGCTCCTGTGGCTAGGCTAGAGTCAATTCGCATATTGTTAGCCTATGCCGCTCACCATTCTTTCAGGTTGTTCCAAATGGACATGAAGAGCGCTTTCCTCAACGGGCCAATCAAGGAGGAGGTGTACGTGGAGCAACCCCCTGGCTTTGAGGACGAACGGTACCCCGACCACATGTGTAAGCTTTCTAAGGCGCTCTATGGACTTAAGCAAGCCCCAAGAGCATGGTATGAATGCCTTAGAGACTTTTTAATGGCTAATGCTTTCAAGGTTGGGAAAGCCGATCTAACTTTATTCACTAATACATGTGATGGCGATTTATTTGTGTGCCAAATTTATGTCGATGACATAATATTTGGTTCTACTAACCAAAAGTCGTGTGAAGAGTTTAGCAGGGTGATGACTCAAAAGTTTGAGATGTCGATGATGGGCGAGTTGAACTACTTCCTTGGGTTCCAAGTGAAGCAACTCAAGGACGACACTTTCATCTCCCAAACGAAGTACACGCAAGACTTGATCAAGCGGTTTGGGATGAAGGACGCCAAGCCCGCAAAGACTCCAATGGGAACTGACGGACATGTCGACCTCAACAAAGGAGGTAAGTCCGTTGATCAAAAAGCATACCGGTCTATGATAGGTTCCTTGCTTTACTTATGTGCTAGTAGACCAGATATTATGCTTAGTGTATGCATGTGTGCTAGATTTCAATCCGATCCAAGGGAGTGTCACTTAGTGGCTGTGAAGCGAATTCTTAGATATTTAGTTGCTACGCCTTGCTTCGGGATCTGGTATCCAAAGGGGTCTACCTTTGACTTGATTGGATATTCAGACTCCGATTATGCTGGATGTAAGGTTGATAGGAAGAGTACATCAGGGACGTGCCAATTCTTAGGAAGGTCCCTGGTGTCCTGGAGTTCTAAGAAACAAACTTCTGTTGCCCTATCCACCGCTGAGGCCGAGTATGTTGCCGCAGGACAGTGTTGCGCGCAACTACTTTGGATGAGGCAAACCCTCCGGGACTTTGGCTACAATCTGAGCAAAGTCCCACTCCTATGTGATAATGAGAGTGCTATCCGCATGGCGGATAATCCTGTTGAACACAGCCGCACAAAGCACATAGACATCCGGCACCACTTTTTGAGAGACCACCAGCAAAAGGGAGATATCGAAGTGTTTTATGTTAGCACCGAGAACCAGCTAGCCGATATCTTTACCAAGCCTCTAGATGAGAAGACCTTTTGCAGGCTGCGTAGTGAGCTAAATGTCTTAGATTCGTGGAACTTGGATTGATTTATAGCATACATGTGTTTTATGCCTTGATCATGCTCCTTATGCATTTTGTTGCTTAGTTATGGTGCTCAAGTTGTACAAGCACTCCCCGGACCTCACAAGTCTATTTGCAAGTGATGCACATATTTAGGGGGAGATGTGCTACAACTTGACTCTTTGAGACTAACCATGTGTTTGAGCTTGCTTGATCTAGTCTCAAAAGTGGATTGAAAGGGAAAGATGGACTTGGACCATGAAAGACTTCCACTGCACTCCGATGAGAGGGTAAATTACTCCAAGTTCATTTCCGTGTCTCTTATTGCCTTTTGCTCTTAATTGACAATTTTGGTGAGGCAATGAGGTTTAAAAGACCAAAAATGATCCTATTTTGGTGCTTGATGCCAAAGGGGGAGAAATTAAGGGCCAAAGCAACAAATGGATCAGCTACCACTTGAGAATTTTGAAAATAGTAGAGTTAGGACTTTTGATTTGTCAAAATTCTAAATGTCTCTTTTTGTCAAAAGTTTGTCTCTTGTGGGGAGAATGTTTGATTATGGGAAATAGGGGGAGTTTTTGAATCAGTGATCAATTTCTCTTGGAATATCTTTCTCTATGCCTCAACAAGTGAATTTGACTTAAAGATAGGAAATTGAGTTTGATTTGCAAAAACAAACCAAGTGGTGGCAAAGAATGATCCAAATATGCCAAATTTGAACCAAAACATATTTGTGTTCTCATTTGCATTGATGTTGCACTTCCTTTAGTTGCTTTTTTGTTGCGTTGGCATAAATCACCAAAAAGGGGGAGATTGAAAGGGAAATGTGCCCTTGGGCCATTTCTATAAGATTTTGGTGATTAAGTGCCCAACACACATTAAGGGAATGAGTATATGCCAAAGGGTGGACAAAGTGCAAATCAATACAAAGGTATGATTCTAGACTTAGTACATTGGTTTTTGTGTACTAACATATTTGTCTAAGTGCTAGAATCAGAGAAAAGACAATTGGAAAAGACTTGGCTTGAGCAGCCAAGACTCTGCTCAGTCTGGGTGCACCGGACTGTCCGGTGGTGCACCGGACTGTGTCCGGTGCGCCAGGCTGGCTCTGGTGAAAAGGCCACTCTCGGGAGTTCGTCGGTGGTGTACGGCTAAAATTCACCGGACTGTCCGGTGTGCACCGGACTGTCCGGTGAGCCAACGGTCGGCCGAGCCAACGGTCGGCCGCGCAACCTGCGCGTGACGCGTGGCCGAGCCAACGGTCTAAAGGGGGCACCGGACAGTGTCCGGTGCGCCAACGGCTCCAAATCGCCAACGGTCGGCTGCACCAAAACAGGAAAGAAATCCACACCGGACAGTGTCCGGTGGTGCACCGGACTGTTCGGTGCGCCAGTCGACAGAAGGCAAGAATTGCCTTCCTGGAATGCTCTCAATGGCTCCTAGCTGCCTTGGGGCTATAAAAGGGACCCCTAGGCGCATGGAGGAGTACACCAAGCATTCTCTAAGCATTCCTAAGCACCAAGACTCCAATTCCGCGCATTTGATTCTTTGTGATAGCAACTAGAGCTCCATTTGAGTAGAGAACTCTTCGGGTTGTGTTGTGAGCTCGAGTTGTGACTTGTGTGCGTGTTTGTGCTCTGATTTTGTGTCTTGTGTGCGTTGCTCATCCCATCCTTACTTCCGTGCTTCTTTGTGAACATCAAATTGTAAGGGTGAGAGGCTCCAAGTTGTGGAGATTCCTCGCAAGCGGGATATAGTGAAACAACGCAAAACACTGTGGTATTCAAGTGGGTCTTTTGACCGCTTGAAAGGGGTTGAGTGCAACCCTCGTCCGTTGGAACGCCACAACATGGAGTAGGCAAGTGTTGGACTTGGCCGAACCACAGGATAAACCACTGTGCCTATCTGTGTTGATCTTCTTGTGGTTATTGTGTTTTGCAAGAACTCCTCTCTAGCCACTTGGCTTTATTGTGCTAACTCCTAATCAAGTTTTGTGGCATTAAGCATCAAGTTTTTACAGGATCACCTATTCACCCCCACTTTAGGTGCTCTCAGCCGTCATGGCCCCGCACACACTGCTGCGGTTGGTATCGAATGTGGTTGGTGTCGAACGGCGCGCGCGACACCATCCACCGCTCTGCCCATCGCAGATGCCCGTCCACGTACATCTTCGTCGATCTCGGGCGGGGGCGTGGTGGCAGCTCAAGTGGGGGAGAAAGTGGCAGGGGGGCACAGGGGCGCTGAAAGTCGCCTAGAGGGGGGGGTGAATGGGGCGAAACTGAAATTTACAAAGTTAATCACAACTACAAGCCGGGTTAGCGTTAGAAATATAATCGAGTCCGCGAGATAGGGTGCAAAACAGATCACAAGCGAATAAAGAGTGTGACACGCGGATTTGTTTTACCGAGGTTCGGTTCTCGCAAACCTACTCCCCATTGAGGAGGCCACAAAGGCCGGGTCTTTTTCAACCCCTTCCCTCTCTCAAACGGTCCCTCGGACCGAGTGAGCTTTCTCTTCTCAAATCAACCGGGAACAAAACTTCCCCGCAAGGACCACAACACAATTGGTGTCTCTTGCCTTGGTTACAAGTGAGTATTGATCTCAAGAAAGAATGAGAAAGAAGAAAGCAATCCAAGCGCAAGAGATCAAAAGAACACAACAAATCACTCTCACTAGTCACTAAAGCTTTTGTGGAATTGGGAGAGGATTTGATCACTTGGGTGTGTCTAGAATTGAATACTAGAGCTCTTGTAAGTGGTTGGAAGGTGAGAAACTTGGATGACTTGAATGTGGGGTGGTTGGGGGTATTTATAACCCCAACAACCAAACTAGCAGTTTGGTGGAGGTTGTCTGTCGCATAGTGCACCGGACAGTCCGGTGCACACCGGACAGTGTCCGGTGCGCCAGCCATGTCACCAGGCCGTTGGATTCTGACCATTGGAGCTCTGACTGCTGGGCCCGCCTGGATGTCCGGTGGCACACCGGACATGTACTGTAGAGTGTCCGGTGCGCCACTTCGCACGTGCCTGACTTCTGCGCGCTCTGGCGCGCATTTAATGCTTCTGCAGGTGACCGTTGGCGCGAAGTAGTCGTTGCTCCGCTGGCTCACCGGACAGTCCGGTGTGCACCGGACATGTCCGGTGAATTATAGCGGAGCGAATTCCCGAAGCTGGCGAGTTCCAAAGTTGCTCTCCTCTGAGGCACCGGACAGTCCGGTGAATTATAGCGGAGCACCTCTGGATTTTCCCGAAGGTGAAGAGTTCAGTGTGAAGTCCCCTGGTGCACCGGACACTGTCCGGTGGTGCACCGGACAGTCCGGTGCGCCAGACCAGGGAACACTTCGGTTATCCCTTGCTTTCTTTGTTGAACCCAATTCTTGGTCTTTTTATTGGCTAAGTGTGAACCTTTGGCATCTGTATAACTTATACACTAGAGCAAAACTAGTTAGTCCAATTATTTGTGTTGGGCAATTCAACCACCAAAATCAATTAAGAAATAGGTGTAAGCCTAATTCCCTTTCAATCTCCCCCTTTTTGGTGATTGATGCCAACACAAACCAAAGCAAGTATAGAAATGCATAATTGAACTAGTTAGCATAATGTAAGTGCAAAGGTTACTTAGAATTGAGCCAATATAAATACTTATAAGATATGCATGGATTGTTTCTTTAATTTTTGACATTTTGGACCACGCATGCACCACATGTTTTGTTTTTACAAATTCTTTTCAAAAGTCTTTTGCAAAATAGTCAAAGGTAAATGAATAAGATTTTGCAAAGCATTTTCAAGATTTGAAATTTTCTCCCCCTGTTTCAAATGCTTTTCCTTTGACTAAACAAAACTCCCCCTAAATGAAATTCTCCTCTTTGTGTTCAAGAGGGTTTTAAGATATTGATTTTGAAAATGCTAACTTCTCCCCCTTTTGAACACAAAAAGATACCAATTTGAAATTTACCAATTTAAAATCCTTATTTTTTAAAAAAAATTAGGTGGTGGTGCGGTCCTTTTGCTTTGGGCTAATATTCTCTCCCCCTTTGGCATGAATCGCCAAAAACGGAGTCATTAGAGCCCTTAAAATTACTTTCTCCCCCTTTGGTCATAAATAAATGAGTGAAGATTATACCAAAGATGGAGTCCTTTTGCTTTGGCCTCATGCTCTCTCCCCCAAAGATGGAGAGTGGCTCAGAGCGACGACGAAAGATGAGTTATGGAGTGGAAGCCTTTGTCTTCGCCGAAGACTCCAATTCCCTTTCAATATACCTATGACTTGATTTGAAATTCACTTGAAAACACATTAGTCATAGCACATGAAAGAGATATGATCAAAGGTATATGAATGAACTATGTGTGCAGATCAACAAAAGAAATTCCTAGAATCAAGGATATTAAGCTCATGCCTAAGTTTGTTAAAAGTTTGTTCATCAAGAGGCTTGGTAAAGATATCGGCTAATTAATCTTTAGTATTGATGTATGAAATTTTGATATCTCCCTTTTGTTGGTGATCCCTTAGAAAGTGATACCGAATGGCTATGTGTTTAGTGCGGCTATGCTCAATGGGATTATCCGCCATGCGGATTGCACTCTCATTATCACATAGAAGAGGAACTTTGGTTAATTTGTAACCGTAGTCCCTAAGGATTTGCCTCATCCAAAGTAGTTGCGCGCAACAATGTCCTGCGGCAATGTACTCGGCTTCGGCGGTAGAAAGAGCGAAGGAATTTTGCTTCTTTGGAGCCCAAGACACCAAGGATCTTCCCAAGAACTGGCAAGTCCCCGATGTGCTCTTTCTATTTATTTTACACCCCGCCCAATCGGCATCCGAATAACCAATTAAATCAAATGTGGATTCCCTAGGATACCAAAGTCCAAACTTAGGAGTATAAACTAAATATCTCAAGATTCGTTTCACGGCCGTAAGGTGAGCTTCCTTAGGGTCGGCTTGGAATCTTGCACACATGCATACAGAAAGCATAATATCCAGTCGAGATGCACATAAGTAGAGTAAAGAACCTATCATCGACCGGTATACCTTTTGATCCACGGACTTACCTCCCTCGTCGAGGTCGAGATGCCCATTGGTTCCCATGGGTGTCTTGATGGGTTTGGCATCCTTCATCCCAAACTTGCTTAGAATATCTTGAGTATACTTCGTTTGACTTAGGAAGGTGCCCTCTTGGAGTTGCTTTACTTGAAATCCTAAGAAATACTTCAACTCCCCCATCATAGACATCTCGAATTTTTGTGTCATGATCCTACTAAATTCTTCACATGTAGACTCGTTAGTAGACCCAAATATAATATCATCAACATAAATTTGGCATACAAACAAGTCATTTTCAAGAGTTTTAGTGAATAAAGTAGGATCGGCCTTTCCGACTTTGAATCCATTAGTGATAAGGAAATCTCTAAGGCATTCATACCATGCTCTTGGGGCTTGCTTGAGCCCATAAAGCGCTTTAGAGAGTTTATACACATGGTTAGGGTACTCACTATCTTCAAAGCCGGGAGGTTGCTCAACATAGACCTCTTCCTTGATCGGTCCATTGAGGAAGGCACTCTTCACGTCCATTTGGTAAAGCTTGAAGCCATGGTAAGTAGAATAGGCCAATAATATACGAATTGACTCAAGCCTAGCTACGGGTGCATAGGTTTCACCGAAATCCAAACCTTCGACTTGGGAGTATCCCTTGGCCACAAGTCGGGCTTTGTTCCTTGTCACCACACCATGCTCGTCTTGCTTGTTGCGGAACACCCATTTGGTTCCTACAACATTTTGATTAGGACGTGGAACCAAATGCCATACCTCGTTCCTAGTGAAGTTGTTGAGCTCCTCTTGCATCGCCACCACCCAATCTGAATCTTGGAGTGCTTCCTCTACCCTGTGTGGCTCAATACAGGAAACAAAAGAGTAATGTTCACAAAAATGTGCAACACGAGATCTAGTGGTTACCCCCTTATGAATGTCGCCGAGGATGGTGTCGACAGGGTGATCTCGTTGGATTGCTTGGTGGACTCTTGGGTGTGGCGGCCTTTGCTCTTCATCCTCCTTGTCTTGCTCATTTGCATCTCCCCCTTGATCATTGTCGTCATCTTGAGGTGGCTCATTTGCTTGATTTTCTCCTTCATCAACTTGAGCCTCATCCTCATTTTGAGTTGGTGGGGATGCTTGCGTGGAGGAGGATGGTTGATCTTGTGCATTTTGAGGCTCTTCGGATTCCTTTGAACACACATCCCCAATGGACATGTTCCTTAGCGCGATGCATGGAGCCTCTTCATCACCTATCTCATCAAGATCAACTTGCTCTACTTGAGAGCCGTTAGTCTCATCAAACACAATGTCACAAGAAACTTCAACTTGTCCAGAGGACTTGTTAAAGACTCTATATGCCCTTGTGTTTGAATCATATCCTAGTAAAAAGCCTTCTACAGTCTTAGGAGCAAATTTAGATTTTCTACCTCTTTTAACAAGTATAAAGCATTTGCTACCAAAGACTCTAAAATATGAAATGTTGGGCTTTTTACCAGTAAGGAGTTCATATGATGTCTTCTTGAGGATTCAGTGTAGATACAACCGGTTGATGGCGTAGCAAGCGGTGTTGACCGCCTCGGCCCAAAACCGATCTGAAGTCTTGTACTCATCAAGCATGGTTCTTGCCATGTCCAATAGAGTTCTATTCTTCCTCTCCACTACACCATTTTGTTGAGGGGTGTAGGGAGAAGAAAACTCATGCTTGATGCCCTCCTCCTCAAGAAAGCCTTCAATTTGAGAGTTCTTGAACTCCGTCCCGTTGTCGCTTCTAATTTTCTTGATCCTCAAGCCGAACTCATTTTGAGCCCGTCTCAAGAATCCTTTTAAGGTCTCTTGGGTATGGGATTTTTCCTGTCAGTCGTCATGATGTTCTTCTGTGGATGATGAACACCAACTTGCTTCCCTGCTTGGCATGCGCTACAAATCATGTCTTTCTCAAAATGAACATTTGTTAATCCTAAGATGTGCTCTCCCTTTAGAAGCTTATGAAGATTCTTCATCCCAACATGGGCTAGTCGGCGGTGCCAGAGCCAACCCATGTTAGTCTTAGCAATTAAGCAAGTGTCGAGTTCAGCTCTATCAAAATCTACTAAGTATAGCTGACCCTCTAACACTCCCTTAAATGCTATTGAATCATCACTTCTTCTAAAGACAGTGACACCTACATCAGTAAATAGACAGTTGTAGCCCATTTGACATAATTGAGATACAGAAAGTACATTGTAATCTAATGAATCAACAAGAAAAACATTGGAAATGGAATGGTCAGGAGATATAGCTATTTTACCCAAACCTTTGACCAAACCTTGATTTCCATCCCCGAATATGATAGCTCGTTGGGGATCTTGGTTTTTCTCATAGGAGGAGAACAACTTCTTCTCCCCTGTCATGTGGTTTGTGCACCCGCTGTCGATGATCCAACTTGAGCCCTCGGATGCATAAACCTACAAAACATGTTTAGTTCTTGACTTTAGGTACCCAAATGGTTTTGGGTCCTTTGGCATTAGATACAAGAACTTTGGGTACCCAAACACAAGTCTTTGACCCCTTGTGCTTGCCCCCAACATACTTGGCAACTACCTTGCCGGATTTGTTAGTTAAGACATATGATGCATCAAAAGTTTTAAATAAAATGTCATGATCATTTGATGCACTAGGAGTTTTCTTCTTAGGCACCTTAGCACGGGTTGGTTGCCTAGAACTAGATGTCTCACCCTTATACATAAAAGCATGGTTAGGGCCAGAGTGAGACTTCCTAGAATGAATTCTCCTAATTTTGCTCTCAGGATAACCGGTAGGGTACAAAATGTAACCCTCGTTATCTTGAGGCATGGGAGCCTTGCCCTTAACAAAGTTAGATAATTTCTTAGGAGGGGCATTAAGTTTGACATTGTCCCCCTTTTGGAAGCCAATGCCATCCTTAATGCCAGGGCGTCTCCCACTATAGAGCATACTACGAGCAAATTTAAACTTTTCATTTTCAAGTTCATGCTCGACAATTTTAGCATCTAATTTTGCTATATGATCATTTTGTTGTTTAATTAGAGCCATGTGATCATGTATAGCATTAATATCAACATGTCTACATCTAGTGCAAATAGAAGTATGTTCAATGGTAGATGTAAAGGGTTTGCAAGATTTTAATTCTACACCCTTAGCATGTAATATATCATTTTTTACTTCTAAGGTCGGAAATAGTAGCATTGCAAACATCAAGATCTTTAGCCTTAGCAAGCAATTGTTCATTTTCATCTCTAAGGCTAGCAAGAGAAATGTTCAATTATTCAATCTTAGCAAGCAAATCATCATTATTATTTCTATGATTGGGAATTGAAACATTACAAGCAATGGAATCAACCTTAGCTAATAAATTAGCATTCTCATTTCTAAGGTTGTCTATAGTCTCATGGCAAGTGCTTAGCTCACTAGATAATTTTTCACATTTTTCAACTTCTAGAGCATAAGCATTTTTAACTTTAACATGCTTTTTATTTTCCTTGATTAGGAAGTCCTCTTGGGAGTCCAAGAGATCATCCTTCTCATGGATGGCACTAATTAATTCATTTAATTTCTCTTTTTGTTGCATGTTTAAGTTGGCAAAAAGAGTACGGAAATTATCTTCCTCATCACTAGCATTATCATTGCTAGAAGACTCATATCTAGTGGAGGATTTGGATTTAACCTTCTTCTTTTTGCCGTCCTTTGCCATGAGGCACTTGTGGCCGACGTTGGGGAAGAGAAGTCCCTTGGTGACGGCGATGTTGGCGGCGTCCTCGTCGTCGGAGGAGTCGCTAGAGCTTTCGTCGGAGTCCCACTCGCGACAAACATGGGCATCGCCGCCCTTCTTCTTGTAGTACCTCTTCCTCTCCTTTCTTCTCCCCTTCTTGTCGTCGCCCCTGTCACTGTCACTAGATATAGGATATTTTGCAATAAAGTGACCGGGCTTACCACATTTGTAGCAAACTTTCTTGGAGCGGGGCTTATAGTCTTTCCCCCTCCTTTGCTTGAGGATTTGGCGGAAGCTTTTGATGACAAGCGCCATTTCCTCGTTGTCGAGCTTGGAGGCGTCGATGGGTGTTCTACTCGGTGTAGACTCCTCCTTCTTCTCCTCCGTCGCTTTGAATGCGACCGGTTGAGCTTCGGACGTGGAGGGACCGTCAAGCTCGTTGATCTTCCGTGAGCCCTTGATCATAAACTCAAAGCTCACAAAATTCCCGATTATTTCCTCGGGAGTCATTAGTGTGTATCTAGGATTACCACGAATTAATTGTACTCGAGTAGGGTTAAGGAAAATAAGTGATCTTAGAATAACCTTAACCACCTCGTGGTCATCCCATTTCTTGCTCCCGAGGTTGTGCACTTGGTTCACCAAGGTTTTGAGCCGGTTGTACATATCTTGTGGCTCCTCCCCTTGGCGAAGACGGAAGCGACCGAGCTCCCCCTCGATCGTTTCCCGCTTGGTGATCTTGGTGAGTTCATCACCCTCGTGCGCGGTCTTGAGCACGTCCCAAACTTCCTTGGCACTTTTTAATCCTTGCACCTTGTTGTACTCCTCCCTACTTAGAGAGGCGAGGAGTATGGTTGTGGCTTGGGAGTTGAAGTGCTCGATTTGGGCCACTTTGTCCTCATCATAATCCTCATCCCCGACGGATGGTACCTGTGCTCCAAACTCAACAACATTCCATATACTTTTGTGGAGTGAGGTTAGATGAAATTTCATTAAATCACTCCACCTAGCATAATCTTCATCGTCAAAGGTTGGCGGTTTGCCTAATGGAACGGAAAGCAATGGAGTATGTCTAGCGGTGCGAGGGTAGTGTAGGGGAATCTTACTAAACTTCTTGCGCTCATGGCGCTTAGAAGTTACGGAGGGTGCGTCGGAGCCGGAGGTAGATGGCGATGAGGTGTCGGTCTCGTAGTAGACCACCTTCCTCATCTTCTTTTTCTTGTCCCCACTCCGATGCGACTTGTGGGAAGAGGCTTTCTTCTCCTTTCCTTTTCCCTTTTTGCGGGACTCTTCCGATGAAGCTTTCCCGTGGCTTGTAGCGGGCTTGTCGCCGATCTCCATCTTCTTGGCGTGTTCTCCCGACATCACTTCGAGCGGTTAGGCTCTAATGAAGCACCGGGCTTTGATACCAATTGAAAGTCGCCTAGAGGGGGTGATGTAACACCCTAAATTTGGGGTATAAAATTTCTTTTCTAATATTCACCAAATTCAGGTGTTACCCTCTCTTTTCCTTACTTTTCTTTTCTCCTTCCTAAATAGTGAAGAGTTATTTTGTTTTATATCTATGGGTAAGCCTAGTAAAATAAAATCTTAGGGGAACTTTGATTGTTGCATTCATACCGATGCATAGTGTTTATGAGTGCAAAATGTTATCGTAATAGGTTAAAGTATCTCGAAGATGTTCCCAAGAGTTTTTGGAATCTTCGGAACGTTTATTCGAGTATTAAATATGAATTTTAGTTTTTTTTCTAATATTAATCAAATACCTAAAATTTAGTATTTGCGAAAACTATAAAATTTTGGAAACTCGGTAATATATATATATATATATATATATATATATATATATATATATATATATATATTTCTTCCTCTAGTCGAGCCCATTCCAGATCTCGTGCCCTTTTTCACGAGATCACCGGACTGCTTTTCCTCGCGATCAGCATGTCGCTTGCATTTGCTATCCCCGGCTATCTCATCGATCCTTTGTTATTCCCTTGACTACCCTCTGTCTAAGTCTACCCCTCCATCAATCTCACCTCGCGTCATCTCGTCACGCAACGTCCGTGTGTGGGAGAACCGCCTAGCCGCCGCGGGCCCACCAGCGCCCTGTTGATCTTCCCCCAAGAGCTGGAACCACTCAACACCACGTCCTCCACTTTCTTAGTTTAGATACTTCAGCCCTGCCTTCTCTCTTCCTCACGTGCACAGCAACCGCGCCAAGAACGACCCGCCGCCCAGCCGTCTGCACTAGGAGCCTGTGCCCAGAGTTCCACCCGTGCCATGCTCGTCCCGACGTCGACGGTCACCATGAGCAGGTAAGCCCCTCTCCTTCTTTCTCTCTCCCACGCCCGTCTTTGCGCTCCCCTGGTCGCGCTCCCTCCTTATGCTGCAGCTGTGCCGGCAACGGCCTGCAGTGTCGCGCCCATCCCATGTCGCGTCCGGCCGCGCCGCTGCAGGCATGTGCTCGGCGTCGCTTTGTCCGCTGCTTCCCAGCCGGTGAGCCGCCGATGCCAGCTCCGGCCGTGGCAGCAGCCATGGCGTTGCTCTGCGCGCCCTGCACCCTGGCCGAAAACGATCGCAGGCGAGCCCAAGCAGTCGTGCCCCGGCCGTCTCCATGTGACCCTGATCGGCAACTGTTTTGGCGTGTGTGCGGTGCATGGAGGAGAACCAGTCAAACCACTTGCATGCAAGTTCGCAAGTTCGTATTTTCTCCCCATTCTCAGCTGCATGCGCATGCGAGATACGGCAAGAGAGAATCAGGGAACCGCACATGCCCCTCTGCGTTGGCTGCATGTAGCAAAAATCAAGAGCGTCTAGGAGAGAAAAAAAGGAACTGTCCTTGGACCCAGGCACATGCACGATAGGTTTTCATGCATAGGGCCAGCCAATAAAAATATTGCCCTCACCCCATCTAAGGGTTTAACTTTATCCAATCGTGTTGTGCCGCATCACACTAATACACGGTTTATCAAATACATGTTAACTTTTATGTTAGATGTCTGATTAATTCTGTTTCAGTCGCGTTAACTTCTAAATAACATTAACCAAGAATTAGTAACAATATTTTGTTGTAACACACGTATTAGTTAGTTAATTAATTGTTTGTCCCATAGTTATTAGAAAGACGTTCCAATTTAAAACTAATTTAGGGTTTCAATTTACGCATTTATAATTAGTCACTAACACATTAACCTTAACTGAGGTATTCTTTATTAATAATTGTTTAGTTTAATCATGCTGTCTATTTATTAATTTTCGTGTATCGTATCAGCCTGCATACTGTGCGCGTGCCGCGGTGCTGTTTCGCGCGCATCGTCGCGTGTCGTTCGTGAATACCGCGTGTGCTGTTCGCACGTGTTGTCGCACGCCGTTCGCACGCGTTGTCGTGCGCCGTTCGCGTGTATCACGCGTTGTTCACGTACGATATTAAACCGTTCACTTATAAACACTCATGTTAGTAACGCTAATTCGTCAAGTCATGTATGTTAGATAATTAATTTAAGGTTCGCTCGACTAATATTTATTAGACTAATGTTTCAATTAGATTGATATGTAGTGTCAACTGCGCTTTTATAATCTATACTATACTTAAAGCACCAGTTTCAACGGTCGTCGTGCGTCATTTTTTTTGCAAAAAAACCCTTATACCTCTTTCAAATTAACTCGTCGAGCATCTCAACCCTCGCCGCACAAATCCGAGCCCGTGGCATCCGCGTTCGGCTGTTGCGGGCGGCACTGTCCCCGCCGAACCCGCGCCATCCCGTCCCCGCCGATCTCGCGCAGCAGCAGCCGCCACACATGCCAGCCCTAGCCTCGCGCCCACGGCATCCGCGCCCGGCTGTTGCGGGCGGCGTCGTCCCCGCCGATCCCGCACCATCCCGTCCCCGTCGATCTCGCGCAGCAGCCGCCGCACATGCCAGCCCTAGCCTCGCGCCCACGGCATCCGCGCCCGGCTGTTGCGGGCGGCGTCGTCCCCGCCGATCCCGCGCCATCCCATCCCCGCCAATCTCGCGCAACAGCCGCCGCACATGCCAGCCCCGACCTCGCGCCCATGGCATCCGCGCCCGGCTGTTGCGGGCGGTGCCGTCCTCGCCGACCCCTCAGATATAAAGGTCCCCTCCAAATCTCCCCCATCTCCCTCAGATTGTTGAGTTGTTGACTGGTTTCGAATCTCAACAGCCGAGCATCTCAACAGCCGGGCCGTTCCACGCGCTGCTCTGCGTGGGGCAGTTCTTCTCCCCCGAGGGTGCTGCAGAGGGCTCACCGGAGGACGTCACCGACTACCTCGAGGGGCGCGCTTCCGTGCCCATCCCGACCTACTTCACCGGCGACTACGGCCCAGCCGCGCCGCGATTGCTATCGAAGGCCGCCGCTGGTGCTCGCGGGTTCGCACCCGACGGCATCGAGATATGCCCCAACGTCTTCTAGCTTAGGGGAAGCAACCGCTTCACCCTCCACGGTGTGTTTTCTTGGTCTGCTGCTAATTGATTTCATTATACAAGGCCAAAAGATTTGCTACCAGGCAATCGGTCGATTCATTCTGCTTATTTGGTTTTGGATTTTGGATGTTCATCGACGCAAACCAGTTCTCTCGTGTTCTTCAAGGATTGGGGCGCTCCAGTTCAGTTAGCCAAAAAGTTTGGATATCACTCTGCTGTTCTTCAAGGATTCGAAACCATCGCCAGGTAAGTAATGACTCTGTTGATGAATTAGTTTGACATTTTATCCTTATCAACATTCTCTCTCTCGTTAGACATTGATTAGTGTATTGCCCTAATTCTCCAATTAATTTGTTATCTGAGTATATCGGTATCTACAATTTATATATTCCACAAAATGCATGGTCACATAAATTGGGGAAAAAAGTTGAAAGGAAAAAGGGTGATCGTAACATGTCAAGTTGGCCCTGGCCACTATAAGAGCCAATGCATCAATTTCGTCACCAAACATATCAGAACTTGAAACAAGCCCAAGATAGTTTCCTAAAAACAAACATAATTGTCCATATAATTATGCATCATTTGATAATATATTTGTTAATAGAATAAGAATGACAATAGAAAAAAGCATTAACAGGACAGTGACACAACAGGGAGAAAGAAAAGGACAAAAGATTGCATAAATTTATAATGTTATCTGCTACACCAACAGAAGACTCCATCTGATGTGGTTACCTCTGATTAAAATTACAAGAGTGACTAACAAAATGCAGTAGTCAACAAATCAACAGATTATTGTTTGCAACTTTAGATCAAATGACATATTTCAAGGACATACCTTATTGTCTAAAGCATTCGAACCTCTCTGAAAATGTCTTCTGTTTTTATAAGCAGGAGGGCAATTCACACAGTCAGGATTATCACATTGCCCCAAAGGCCCAGACATCATCAAATGTTCATTCTTTGGAACCTGCCCACTGTAAGACCACACCACACATTCAGACTTCATATTGAAGAAAAGGTAAAAACTTTCATAAGCACCTGGGATAATGCAATCATGCTTGTGGACAAATTATTTATCCTGCATCGCTTGTCATATATTAACCTTCCATATATAGGGTCATTCAATGTAATGGGGCCAACCATCAGTTTTAAAAAGCTCGAATTTGTTAAGTCCTCAGAAAATCTCATGAGTAAATTGTTTATGTGACCATGCATTTTCAGTCTCTTTGTTTTACCTTAGGTGCTCATCTTATGTATTATTATGTTTTACTTACATTTAAATTGATGTTGTTTTCATATTTTAGACAACTCCCATAATGTTAATTGATGTAGATGAAATTCATGGACTTGAGTTGGGGCGAAACATTGTGAAGAACCTGCACTTAGCTGCTAAATGAACAAATATTCAGAGTTCTGCTTGTGGTTACCAAGAGCACTCTGTAGTTCCTGCTGAAGCAGGTGTAGAACCTGAAACATAATATTAGAGTGACAGGGTGAAGCCCTAAAAGGAACTAGATGCTCAGTATTGAGCTTAACTTTCTAGGATACAGTAGGATGTTTAGGAAAGCAAGAAGGTATCAAAAAGGAATATCTGATAACTAAATATATGCATCAGCTGTTTTTTAAAAAATATACAGCAACTGTGGGAAATCAGGAAACAAAGGCATTGAATGCCCAAAATTGGTCACGAAATTTCACCATCAAGACTACAAACTCTGGGCAAAGCCTATTCAATACTGAACGCTGCATGCTAAATTTGAGACAGGCCCAAACGAAAAGATTATTTAACAGCCAATGTTAAAGTAGTATATGATAAAAAACAGTAACTAAACCAATGTTTAGCTAAAACCATGCAGTATCTAAAATGTGATCTGCACTAAACATACTATCATAGGCCAAGCATCAGTTTTAAAAAGCTCGCTTTTAGAGACTTCAATGATGTAATATCTCAGCAAGCTGATTGGACTGCATTTCGACAATGTACGACGAGTTATATTTGTTGATATTGGAAGCACTGAAACTACCGATAGCTGATACTCCCTCCGTTTGTTTTTATTTGTTGTTATTGACCCATAATGTGCTTACTTTGTCTGTTACTTTAAATTATTGGCAGAAGGTATATTCTTAGATGTTAGATATGCACAGTGTTTCCCTGGAAATTTGCCGTAATTCTGAATTGCTGCATTCCCTACTGGTCTATCATGGCACGAACTGAATAAACGATGCCTTATGGTTTGAAAATATGTAAATTAATCATGTAAATATGATATTAATTTAAAGGACCAACCAAACATAAATACTGAAGCAAAAGAGTGTTATACTATACTATTAATTGATCCCTAGGAAAGTTCACTCTGTGATGTACTTATGTACTAAATGCTTCATTAGAAGGTCAACCTTTGAGTATATGAAACTGTTCTTTTTAAAAGCTTGCACCGTGATCCTGGTGTGGAGATTGGATTGGTTTGTGTGGAGATTGGATTGGTTTTGGACATCGTCGACGAGATCAACTTCATCGACACCTTCTTCTGCTATCTCGGTGGCAACGCACGGTACGTCGAGGTCTTGAGATGTACGTGATTAGTTGGCTTTAGATGTACATGATTTTATTTGTAAATACTCGAGTTTATGATAAAAATAAAGATTTAGAATTTTTGCTCACTTGTTATTCCTGTCCTTTTAGTATGAATTTTAATGTATATTCACGTTTGATTGTAAATTGATTTGTATATTTTATAAGATTGTAGTCCATAATATGTTACTTGTTTTTATGTAATCATTGTGCATTGATAATTTGTGTGCCGTCGCAACGCACGGGCACTTGACTAGTAAATATTAACATGACCAATATTAATTTAACTGCTTTTTAGTTATTTAATATTTGTTTAGTATAAACGTGTCACCTATTTAGTTTTCCTCGTCTGTCGCGCGTTCTGTTCCGTAGCGGTGGCATGCTGCTTCGCGCGTCGTTCGCGTGCTGTCGTGCGTGCTGTTTCGCACGCGTCGTCACACGTTGTGTGCGCGTGCGGATCATGCGCATCTCCGCGCGTCGTCCGCGCGCTAAGTCGCATGTGGCTGTGCATCGTTCGCGCATTATTCTTGCACGTCGCGCATCTTGTCGCGTGTCGTTAATTTTGCCCCGCTTAGAGTCTCTCGTGTTAATTAAATTACTTACTTAACTGACAACTGTTAGTGTAGCAGATTAATCGAAACTAAATAGTAGTTATAATTAATATGATTATGTCGATTAACACTTATTTAGTGTAAATACGATAACTCCTCGATCGTAGCCCTGATCGTCGCGTTTCTTTTTCCTCGTGTGACCGTAGTACACACTCTATTTCGTTTTCCATGTTTTATTATGTTTGTATTTGTATGGTGTAATGTTCTTATGCATATATGTGGTTTCTTGCTTGTGTCTGTTCGTCTTCACTTCGTGTCGCGAATAGAATGCGATCCGTTTTTGAGCTTCGAGGAATCGACAGTCAAGCTTCAGCGACCAAGAGATCGAACTCTTCAAGTCCTACAAGATTGAAGACCCTGAGCATCTGTTTGGTGAAGGCAAGTGTCCTCTGACCCATTATGTCCCATTTACTTAATAATACATTGTCCCGCATACTATGAACAACCTAAGGATTTACTAGCTTTCTATTTACCTTGTCCTTGATTTACCTTTTGGGTTACTATGGTTAGCTACATGCTAGCGCTTTACTTTAATCAATGAACATGATGAGATACTATGATGATACTATGATTTTATTCTGGATATGATGATATACTCGTGGCATTTAAGGGGACTCGGGTTGTTTCCCGAGTACCTCTCCGTAAGGACCTGTTCGTTGAGAGACCACCCGGGATAACAGTGCAACCATGAGGGTGAAATGGGGCGCCCTTAGCTAATTAATTAGAGGAACTAGAGGTGTAGTTGCTTCGCCGTCGTGCCGTCAATGGGGTCCAGGCACAGTGCTTGCTCTGCCGAGGCTGGGTGCCGAAGTTCTTTCGTTTTGCTTTTGTTAGTCACCCCCCTTCGGGGAGAGGTACTGTGTTTATCAAACTGGAGAAACCTAACGGGCAGCTATGACCTCTAGGGAATCTTTGTAAAAGCTATGTAGTGATACCCTGCCGGACCACCTAAGAAGTGATCAATGGGGAGTCATGATCCCCGGGCAAAATGGGAATCACGGCTCATGGGTAAAGTGTGCGACCTCTGCAGAGGGTATTGAAACTGATATATCAGCCGTGCTCACGGTTATGAGCGGCCTTGGGATCCTCTTTGATTAGAGATACTTGATCAGAGATGGTTGGTTTACAGGTGGTGACAAGGATGATGGTTATGACTATGGTAATGGTAAGTGGTATTCTTTCCGTTTGGAAAGGGTACTTTGGATTAATAACTTGGGTTAATGTTAAAATCTGGCTCTCAATTAATAATAATAACATGACCAACTAAAAGCAACTGCTTGACCTTAACCCCAAATAAAGCTAGTCCACTACAGCCAAACAGGACATTTGCTGAGTACGTTGATGTGTACTCACCCTTGCTTTCACAAAACACCAGGTTGCCTTTGGTGCAATCTATGCTCAGGTAAAGAAGAAGGAGAACAGTGTTGAGGCGGTTCTCCAGGAGTTCCAGGACTTTGACGAGTTCAATGATTAGGCTAGCGACCTCCCCCAGTCAGCTGCCTGTGGTGGGTTGTTTACGTTGGTTACGTTTCGATTCTGTGTACTTTGATTTATATATGTAAATGACTCTAGTCTGTAATATTATTACTTACTCTTTATTGTAATTCGAAGCATTGTGCTATGATGAGTCATTTATGTAATCGCTGTGTACGTGAATTTCTGATCCTGGCACGTACATTGTTCGCATTCGGTTTACCTTCTAAAACCGGGTGTGACAGGTGAATAGGGCGAAACTGAAATTTACAAAGTTAATCACAACTACAAGCCGGGTTAGCGTTAGAAATATAATCTAGTCCGCGAGAGAGGGTGCAAAACAGATCGCAAGCGAATAAAGAGTGTGACATGCAGATTTGTTTTACCGAGGTTCGGTTCTCGCAAACCTACTCCCCGTTGAGGAGGCCACAAAGGCCGGGTCTTTTTCAACCCCTTCCCTCTCTCAAACGGTCCCTCAGACCGAGTGAGCTTTCTCTTCTCAAATCAACCGGGAACAAAACTTCCTCGCAAGGACCACCACACAATTGGTGTCTCTTGCCTTGGTTACAAGTGAGTATTGATCTCAAGAAAGAATGAGAAAGAAGAAAGCAATCCAAGCGCAAGAGCTCAAAACAACACAACAAATCACTCTCACTAGTCACTAAAGCTTTTGTGGAATTGGGAGAGGATTTGATCACTTGGGTGTGTCTAGAATTGAATACTAGAGCTCTTGTAAGTGGTTGGAAGGTGAGAAACTTGGATGACTTGAATGTGGGGTGGTTGGGGGTATTTATAACCCCAACCACCAAACTAGCAGTTTGGTGGAGGCTGTCTGTCGCATGGTGCACCGGACAGTCCGGTGCACACCGGACAGTGTCCGGTGCGCCAGCCACGTCACCAGGCCGTTGGATTTCGACCGTTGGAGCTCTGACTGCTGGGCCCGCCTGGATGTCCGGTGGCACACCGGACATGTACTGTAGAGTGTCCGGTGCGCCACTTCGCGCGTGCCTGACTTCTGCGCGCTCTGGCGCGCATTTAATGCTTCTTCAGGTGACCGTTGGCGCGAAGTAGCCGTTGCTCCGCTGGCTCACCGGACAGTCCGGTGTGCACCGGACATGTCCGGTGAATTATAGCGGAGCGAATTCCCGAAGCTGGCGAGTTCCAGAGTTGCTCTCCTCTGAGGCACCGGACACTGTCCGGTGTACACCGGACAGTCCGGTGAATTATAGCGGAGCGCCTCTGGATTTTCCCGAAGGTGAAGAGTTCAGCGTGAAGTCCCCTGGTGCACCGGACACTGTCCGGTGGTGCACCGGACACTGTCCGGTGGCACACCGGACAGTCCGGTGCGCCAGACCAGGGCACACTTCGGTTATCCCTTGCTTTCTTTGTTGAACCCAATTCTTGGTCTTTTTATTGGCTAAGTGTGAACCTTTGGCATCTGTATAACTTATACACTAGAGCAAAACTAGTTAGTCCAATTATTTGTGTTGGGCAATTCAACCACCAAAATCAATTAGGAAATATGTGTAAGCCTAATTCCCTTTCAGGCGCCGATCTCCGACGAGGGCGTGGCGGTATCTCGAGCGGGGGAGAAAGGGGCGAGGGCGGCGAGCGCGATCGTGGTTGTGGATGGAGCGGATGGAGGGGCACAGGGGGCGCCGATCTCGGACGGGGGGTGTGGAGGCAGCTCGAGCAAGGGAGGAAGGGGTGGGGGACGATGAGCGCGGCCGTGGATGGAGGAGAGAGGGAGCAAGGGCCACATTGTCGGGAGAGCGATTCACGATGGAAATGGCAGGAAATGGGAATAGGAATATGAATGACAGAACAGGGAATGACAAGCTACCCCTTACAACCTTAATAAGTAGTAGAAATATTGCTATCTCATCAAGATTCCATTGTTACTTCTATTACAAATTTAAAATTGTTCACGTATAAAGGTTTTTATTTTCTATTAGCAACATTAACTGTCACTAGCATAGCATGTCGTTGGTTTATTTTCCCAAAACAGTGAAACACATACAAGAAGTCTATGTATAATTTATTTAAAACCTGCAAATTAATAGTCTGAATTACCAATCTATTTTTTATATTTCACATTCTAGACTGTACATGATGGAAAATATAGAAAAAGCTTGAACTGAATAAAGCTATAATAGAAAATTGTACAAAGAGTTTTGCTTCATACCTTATCTTGAGCATACAGTCTGATATCCTTGACGATAAAGATAAGATCAAATCTAGAAAGAATGGTCATCTGCAGATCAATATTATCTTGTGCACTTTAATGAACAACAAAAGGAAAAGTTATCAAACTAATTGTCTTCCATGTATGGCTAGAATAGTTTAAACTTTTAAAAAATGGATACTTATTGAGACGATGAAAAACATGTTTACCAACCTTAAGATCATCATAGCGTCCTAAAATTGGATTGGCAGCTGCAAGAACTGAAGTTCTTGAATTGAGTACTGTTGTAATGCCAGCATCTACATACTGTCTGCTGCTCCATGGCCTCATGAATTGCAAATCTGGAAATTAGATAAGAGAAGGGAGACATGGTATATAAAAATAAATATTTACATCATTCAGAAACCAAACTTTAGTAAACAACAAAAAAATTGGTGAAATAGACCTATCTAACTACTATCCTGAGTTACAGATATTGTAAGACCAGTTGCAGATGATCCTTTGCCAGACGTATATACTACAATATGTGCAATCTTCTCTACAAACCTTAGGAAATGTTGAAATCCACATTAGTGTCAATGAACCAGAGACCTTTGGTTTTAAATAGCTAAAAGAATTCATGTGCAATAGTGTTAAATTACTTAAACTGAATTACAGTACAATTCACATGATCCCAAAGCACGAGTTGTGACACATAGGTCTTATTGCCACATATCTTTCCATGAAATTGAATGATATGACAACACCAAACACCACTTACCTATGAGCCCTCCCGATGCACTCAATGCACTGCCCTCCCTTTGTGGGCATTCGAATAAATACCCTATATGCCTCATGAAGGAGATCACAATTGGAGTACATGTTCGTGAGGTTGCTCATGACGAAGATCTCATCGTCGAAACCAAGCCTGATGCCGATGCAATGTAGATGCTTGCTGGGGCATGGGGCGGAAAGTGCAGACCCGGTGCGTGGGCATGTCTATTGGCGGGTAAGGATCAATCCATACAGGTAGTGCTGTTAATGTTGGAAAACATCATGTCATAAAGTATAAGATCATGATGATACTATGTCATAAAAGCACGATTTTGCAAGGGAGGGAGTATTATATCAGAAAAAACAAATATCACACGAAAGGATTCCTATTTAGGAATGAAGCACAAAATAAAATGGTCAGTATGGTTTAGGAGGCAAAAATTCAAGAAACATGCTAAAGGTTTGACACCAGCTTGCCTGTATAATCGAGTAGTCTCTAGTTGTATCCTTTCCTAACACGAATGATAGTCGCCTAGAGGGGGGGTGAATAGGGCGAAACTGAAATTTACAAAAATAATCACAACTACAAGCCGGGGTTAGCGTTAGTAATAATAAATGAGTCCGTAAGAGAGGGTGCAAAACAAATCACAAGCAAATAAGGAGAGTGACACGTGGATTTGTTTTACCGAGGTTCGGTTCTTGCAAACCTACTCCCCGTTGAGGAGGCCACAAAGGCCGGGTCTCTTTCAACCCTTCCCTCTCTCAAACGGTCCCTCGGACCGAGTGAGCTTTCCTTCTTCTCAATCAACTGGGAACAAAACTTCCCCGCAAGGGCCACCACACAATCGGTGCCTCTTGCCTCGGTTACAATTGAGTGTTGATCACAAGAGGAAAAGAGAAAGAAAGAATGCGATCCAAGCGCAAGAGCTCAAATGAACACGGCAAATCACTCTCTCTAGTCACTAGGATTTTGTGTGGAATTGGAGAGGATTTGATCTCTTTGAATGTGTCTAGAATTGAATGCCTAGCTCTTGTAAGTGGTTGAGAAGTGGAAAACTTGGATGGCAATGAATGTGGGGTGGTTGGGGTATTTATAGCCCCAACCACCAAATGTGGCCGTTGGGGAGCCAGTCTGCTCGATGGCGCACCGGACAGTCCGGTGCACACCGGACATGTCCGGTGCCCCTGCCACGTCATCAGTGCCGTTGGAATCTGACCGTTGGAGTTCTGACTTGTGGGCCACCCTTGATGTCCGGTGGCGCACCGGACAGCTCCTGTTCATTGTCCGGTGCGCCAGTATGGGCAAACCTGACGTCTGCGCGCGCTGCGGCGCATTTAATGCCTCTGCAGGTAGCCGTTGGCGCGGGATAGCCGTTGCGCTGGAGTCACACCGGACAGTCCGGTGCACACCGGACATGTCCGGTGAATTATAGCGGACGAGCCGTTGGCTTTTCCCGAAGCTGAAGAGTTCCTGAGGCCGCTTCTCCATGGCGCACCGGACACTGTCCGGTGTACACCGGACAGTCCGGTGAATTATAGCGCGAGAGCCCCTGGAAATTCCCGAAGGTGGCGAGTTCGAGCTGGAGTCCCCTGGTGCACCGGACACTGTCCGGTGGTGCACCGGACACTGTCCGGTGGCACACCGGACAGTCCGGTGCGCCCAGACCAGAGGGCCTACGGTTGGCTCTTTGCCCTTTTGTTGAACCCAACACTTGATCTTTTTATTGGCTAGTTGTGAACCTTTTGCACCTGTATAACTTATACACTAGAGCAAACTAGTCAGTCCAATATTTGTGTTGGGCAATTCAACCACCAAAATTATTTAGGAACTAGGTGTAAGCCTAATTCCCTTTCAATCTCCCCCTTTTTGGTGATTGATGCCAACACAAACCAAAGCAAATATAGAGATGCATAATTGAACTAGTTTGCATAATGTAAGTGTAAAGGTTGCTTGGAATTGAGCCAATAAAACTACTTACAAGATATGCAAGGAATGTTTCTTTCTTATTTAACATTTTGGACCACGTTTGCACCACTTGTTTTGTTTTTGCAAAACCTTTTTGTAAATCCATTTCATAGATCTTTTGCAAATAGTCAAAGGTAAATAAATAAGAGTTTGCAAAAGCATTTTCAAGATTTGAAATTTCCTCCCCCTGTTTCAAATGCTTTTCCTTTGACTAAACAAAAACTCCCCCTAAAAGAGATCCACCTCTTAGTGTTCAAGAGGGTTTTGATATACCATTTTTGAAATACTACTTTCTCCCCCTTTTGAACACAATAGGATACCAGATGATAAAGACTTTTGGAAAGCACTAAGTTTTTGAATTTGGTGGTGGTGGTGCGGTCCTTTTGCTTTGGGCTCATTTCTCCCCCTTTTTGGCATGAATCGCCAAAAAACGGAATCATTAGAGCCCTTGGAAATTTCTTCCCCTTTGGTCAAAAGTAAATGAGTTAAGATTATACCAAAGACAAAATCCGGTCCTTTTGCTTTTGAGCTTTTACTCTTTCCTCCAAGGATGAAGTCCTTTCCTTTGATGCTCATTTCTCCCCAAGGAATAGAGAGTTGCTCGGAGTGATGGCGAAGCATGAGTTACGGAGTGGAAGCCTTTGTCTTCGCCGAAGACTCCAATTCCCTTTCAATATTCCTATGACTTGGTTTGAAATCGACTTGAAAACACATTAGTCATAGCATATAAAAGAGATATGATCAAAGGTATTTAAATGAGCTGTGTGTGCAAGCTAGCAAAAGAAATTTCTAGAATCAAGAATATTGAGCTCATGCCTAAGTCTGGTAAAAGATTGTTCATCAAGTGGCTTGGTAAAGATATCGGCTAATTGATCTTTAGTATTAATGTAAGAAATCTCGATATCCCCCTTTTGTTGGTGATCCCTAAGAAAATGATACCGAATGGCTATGTGCTTAGTGCGGCTATGCTCGACGGGATTGTCGGCCATTTTAATTGCACTCTCATTATCACATAGCAAAGGGACTTTGGTTAATTTGTAACCGTAGTCCCGCAGGGTTTGCCTCATCCAAAGCAATTGCGCGCAACAATGTCCTGCGGCAATGTACTCGGCTTCGGCGGTGGAAAGAGCGACCGAATTCTGCTTCTTTGAAGCCCAAGACACCAAGGATCTTCCCAAGAACTGGCAAGTCCTTGATGTGCTCTTCCTATTGATTTTGCACCCCGCCCAATCGGCATCCGAATAACCAATTAAATCAAACGTGGATCCCCGAGGGTACCAAAGCCCAAACTTAGGAGTATAAGCCAAATATCTCAAGATTCGTTTTACGGCCGTAAGGTGTGATTCCTTAGGGTCGGATTGGAATCTTGCACACATGCAAACGGAAAGCATAATGTCCGGTCGAGATGCACATAAATAAAGCAATGAACCAATCATTGACCGGTATACCTTTTGATCCACAGACTTACCTCCCGTGTCGAGGTCGAGATGCCCATTAGTTCCCATGGGTGTCTTGATGGGTTTGGCATCCTTCATCCCAAACTTAGCAAGAATGTCTTGAGTGTACTTCGTTTGGCTAATGAAGGTGCCCTCTTGGAGTTGCTTGACTTGGAATCCTAGAAAATACTTCAACTCCCCCATCATCGACATCTCGAATTTCTGTGTCATGATCCTACTAAACTCTTCACATGTAGACTCGTTAGTAGACCCAAATATAATATCATCAACATAAATTTGGCATACAAACAAGTCATTTTCAAGAGTTTTAGTAAAGAGTGTAGGATCGGCCTTGCCAACTTTGAAGCCATTAGCAATAAGGAAATCTCTTAGGCATTCATACCATGCTCTTGGGGCTTGCTTGAGCCCATAAAGCGCCTTAGAGAGCCTGTAGACATGGTTAGGGTACTCACTGTCTTCAAAGCCGGGAGGTTGCTCAACATAGACCTCTTCCTTGATTGGTCCGTTGAGGAAGGCACTTTTCACGTCCATTTGATAGAGCTTAAAGCCATGGTAAGTAGCATAGGCCAATAATATGCGAATTGACTCAAGCCTAGCTACGGGTGCATAGGTTTCACCAAAATCCAAACCTTCGACTTGTGAATACCCTTTGGCCACGAGTCGAGCTTTGTTCCTTGTCACCACACCATGCTCATCTTGCTTGTTGCGGAAGACCCATTTGGTTCCTACAACATTTTGGTTAGGACGTGGAACTAAATGCCATACCTCATTCCTCGTGAAATTGTTGAGCTCCTCTTGCATCGCCACCACCCAATCCGAATCTTGGAGAGCTTCCTCTATCCTGTGTGGCTCAATAGAGGAAACAAAAGAGTAATGTTCACAAAAATGAGCAACCCGAGATCGAGTAGTTACCCCCTTATGAATGTCGCCGAGGATGGTGTCGACGGGGTGATCTCGTTGGATTGCTTGGTGGACTCTTGGGTGTGGCGGTCTTGGTTCTTCCTCATCCTCCTTTTCTTGATCATTTGTATCTCCCCCTTGATCATTGCTATCATCTTGAGGTGGCCTGTCTTCTTGATTTTGCTCTTCATCATTTTGAGCCTCATCTTCATTTTGAGTTGGTGGAGATGCTTGCATGGAGGAGGATAGTTGATCTTGTGTACTTGGAGGCTCTTCGGATTCCTTAGGACACACATCCCCGATGGACATGTTCCTTAGCGCGATACATGGAGCCTGTTCTTCACCTATCTCATCAAGATCAACTTGCTCCACTTGAGAGCCGTTAGTTTCATCAAACACAACGTCACAGGAGACTTCAACTAGTCCAGTGGACTTGTTAAAGACCCTATATGCCCTTGTGTTTGAGTCATAACCAAGTAAAAAGCCTTCTACAGTTTTAGGAGCAAATTTTGATTTTCTACCTCTTTTAATAAGAATGAAGCATTTGCTACCAAAAACTCTAAAATATGAAATATTGGGCTTTTTACCGGTTAGGAGTTCATATGATGTCTTCTTGAGGATTCGGTGAAGATATAGCCGGTTGATGGCGTAGCAGGCGGTGTTGACCGCTTCGGCCCAAAACCGGTCCGGTGTCTTGTACTCATCAAGCATGGTTCTTGCCATGTCCAATAGAGTTCGATTCTTCCTCTCCACTACACCATTTTGTTGTGGCGTGTAGGGAGAAGAGAACTCATGCTTGATGCCCTCCTCCTCAAGGAAGCTTTCAATTTGAGAGTTCTTGAACTCCGTCCCATTGTCGCTTCTTATTTTCTTGATCCTTAAGCCGAACTCATTTTGAGCCCGTCTCAAGAATCCTTTTAAAGTCTCTTGGGTTTGAGATTTTTCCTGTAAAAAGAATACCCAAGTGAAGCGAGAATAATCATCCACAATAACTAGACAGTACTTACTCCCGCCGATGCTTATGTAAGCGATCGGGCCGAATAGATCCATGTGTAGGAGCTCCAGTGGCCTGTCAGTCGTCATTATGTTCTTGTGTGGATGATGAGTGCCAACTTGCTTCCCTGCTTGGCATGCGCTACAAATCCTGTCTTTCTCAAAATGAACATTGGTTAGTCCTAAAATGTGCTCTCCCTTTAGAAGCTTATGAAGATTCTTCATCCCAACATGGGCTAGTCGGCGGTGCCAGAGCCAACCCATGTTAGTCTTAGCAATTAAACATGTGTCGAGCTCAGCTCTATCAAAATCTACTAAGTATAGCTGACCCTCTAACACACCCTTAAATGCTATTGAATCATCACTTCTTCTAAAGACAGTGACACCTATATCAGTAAAAAGACAGTTGTAGCCCATTTGACATAATTGGGAAACAGAAAGCAAGTTGTAATCTAATGAATCAACAAGAAAAACATTGGAAATGGAATGGTCAGGTGAAATAGCAATTTTACCCAAACCTTTGACCAACCCTTGATTTCCATCCCCAAATGTGATAGCTCGTTGGGGATCTTTGTTTTTCTCATATGAGGAGAACATCCTTTTCTCCCCGGTCATGTGGTTTGTGCACCCGCTGTCGAGTATCCAACTTGAGCCCCCGGATGCATAAACCTACAAAACAAATTTAGTTCTTGACTTTAGGTACCCAAACTGCTTTGGGTCCTTTGGCATTAGATACAAGAACTTTGGGTACCCAAACACAAGTCTTGGAGCCCTTGTGTTTGCCCCCAACAAATTTGGCAACTACTTTGCCGGATTTGCTAGTAAGCACATAAGACGCATCAAAAGTTTTAAATGAAATGGCATGATCATTTGATGCATTAGGAATTTTCTTCTTAGGCAACTTGGCACGGGTTGGTTGCCTAGAACTAGATGTCTCACCCTTATACATGAAAGCATGGTTAGGGCCAGAGTGAGACTTCCTAGAATGAATCTTCCTAATTTTGCTCTCAGGATAGCCTGCAGGGTATAAAATGTAACCCTCGTTATCCTGAGGCATGGGAGCTTTGCCCTTAACAAAGTTAGACAAGTTCTTAGGAGGGGCATTAAGTTTGACATTGTCTCCCCTTTGGAAGCCAATGCCATCCTTGATGCCAGGGCGTCTCCCATTGTAGAGCATGCTTCTAGCCAATTTAAATTTTTCATTTTCTAAGTCATGCTCTCTAATCTTAGCATTTAGTTGAGCTATGTGATCATTTTGTTTTTTAATTAAGGCTAGGTGATCATGGATAGCATCAACATTAATATCTCTACATCTAGTACAAATGGAAATATGCTCAACATTAGATGTAGAGGGTTTGCAAGATTTTAGTTCAACAACCTTAGCATGCAACATATCATTTTTAGTTCTAAGGTCGGAAATAGTAGCATTGCAAACATCAAAATCCTTAGCCTTAGCAATTAGTTTCTCATTCTCATTTCTAAGACTAGCAATGGAAACGTTTAACTCATCAATCCTAGCAAGCAAATCAACATTATCATTTCTAGGATCAATGCAAACATGAGAATCTACCTTAGCAATTAATTTAGCATTTTCATTTCTAAGGTTGGCAATAGTGTCATGGCACATGCTTACTTCACTAGATAATTTGTTACATTTTTCTACTTCTAGAGCATAAGCATTTTTAACCTTAACATGTTTCTTATTCTCTTTAATTAGGAAGTCCTCTTGGGAGTCCAAGAGATCATCCTTTTCATGGATGGCACTAATTAGTTCATTTAATTTTTCCTTTTGTTCCATGTTAAGGTTAGCAAAAAGAATACGTAAGTTATCCTCCTCATTTTTATTATCATCCTCATCACTAGATGTTTCATATTTAGTGGAGGACCTTGATTTTACCTTCTTTTTGCCGTCCTTGGCCATGAGACACTTGTGGCCGACGTTGGGGAAGAGAAGGCCCTTGGTGACGGCGATGTTGGCGGCGTCCTCGTCGGAGGAGGAGTCGCTTGAGCTTTCGTCGGAGTCCCACTCCCGACAAACATGGGCATCGCCGCCCTTCTTCTTGTAATACTTCTTCTCCTTTCTTCTTCTCTTCTTGTCGTCGCCCCTGTCACTGTCACTAGACATAGGACATTTTGCAATAAAGTGACCGGGCTTACCACACTTGTAGCAAACCTTCTTGGAACGGGGTTTGTAGTCCTTCCCCTTCCGTTGCTTGAGAATTTGCCGAAAGCTTTTGATGATTAGGGCCATCTCCTCGTTGTCGAGCTTGGAGGCGTCAATTGGTTGTCTACTTGGTGTAGACTCCTCCTTCTTCTCCTCCGTTGCCTTGAAGGCCACTGGTTGCGCCTCGGAGGTGGAAGGCTCGTCAAGCTCGTTGATCTTCTTGGAGCCCTTAATCATGCATTCAAAACTCACAAAATTCCCGATAACTTCCTCGGGGGTCATTAGTGGATATCTAGGATTTCCACGAATTAATTGTACTTGAGTGGGGTTAAGGAAAATAAGAGCTCTTAGAATAACCTTAACCACTTCGTGGTCATCCCATTTTGTGCTCCCGAGGTTGCGCACTTGGTTAACCAAGGTCTTGAGCCGGTTGTACATGTCTTGTGGCTCCTCCCCTTGGCGAAGACGGAAGCGACCGAGCTCCCCCTCGATCGTTTCCCGCTTGGTGATCTTGGTGAGTTCATCACCCTCGTGCGCCGTCTTGAGTAGGTCCCAAATCTCCTTGGCGTTCTTCAATCCTTGTACTTTGTTGTATTCCTCCTTGCTTAGGGAGGCAAGGAGGATAGTTGCGGCTTGGGAGTTGAAGTGCTCGATTTGGGCCACTTCGTCCGTGTCATAGTCCTCATCCCCTATTGATGGTACCTGTACACCATACTCAACAACATCCCATATTCTTTTGTGGAGAGAGGTTAGATGAAATCGCATCAAATTACTCCACATAGCATAATCTTCACCATTAAAAGTTGGTGGTTTGCCTAATGGGACGGAAAGTAAAGGTGTATGTTTAGGAATGCGAGGGTAGCGTAGGGGGATCTTACTATACTTCTTGCGCTCTTGGCGCTTAGAAGTGACGGAGGGCGCATCGGAGTCGGAGGTAGAAGTTGATGAAGTGTCGGTCTCGTAGTAGACCACCTTCCTCATCCTCTTGTGCTTATCGCCTTTCCGATGCGGCTTGTGGGAAGAAGATTTTTCCTTCTTCTCTTTGTGGTGAGAGGAAGATTTCTTCTCCTTCCCTTTGTTGGAGGAGCTCTTCTTCTTCTCCCTCCTTTTGGTGCGGGACTCTTCCGATGAAGTGCTCCCGTAGCTTGTAGTGGGCTTTTCGCCGGTCTCCATCTCCTTCTTGGCGTGATCTCCCGACATCACTTCGAGCGGTTAGGCTCTAATGAAGCACCGGGCTCTGATACCAATTGATAGTCGCCTAGAGGGGGGGTGAATAGGGCGAAACTGAAATTTACAAAAATAATCACAACTACAAGCCGGGGTTAGCGTTAGTAATAATAAATGAGTCCGTAAGAGAGGGTGCAAAACAAATCGCAAGCAAATAAGGAGAGTGACACGTGGATTTGTTTTACCGAGGTTCGGTTCTTGCAAACCTACTCCCCGTTGAGGAGGCCACAAAGGCCGGGTCTCTTTCAACCCTTCCCTCTCTCAAACGGTCCCTCGGACCGAGTGAGCTTTCCTTCTTCTCAATCAACTGGGAACAAAACTTCCCCGCAAGGGCCACCACACAATCGGTGCCTCTTGCCTCGGTTACAATTGAGTGTTGATCACAAGAGGAAAAGAGAAAGAAAGAATGCGATCCAAGCGCAAGAGCTCAAATGAACACGGCAAATCACTCTCTCTAGTCACTAGGATTTTGTGTGGAATTGGAGAGGATTTGATCTCTTTGAATGTGTCTAGAATTGAATGCCTAGCTCTTGTAAGTGGTTGAGAAGTGGAAAACTTGGATGGCAATGAATGTGGGGTGGTTGGGGTATTTATAGCCCCAACCACCAAATGTGGCCGTTGGGGAGCCAGTCTGCTCGATGGCGCACCGGACAGTCCGGTGCACACCGGACATGTCCGGTGCCCCTGCCACGTCATCAGTGCCGTTGGAATCTGACCGTTGGAGTTCTGACTTGTGGGCCACCCTTGATGTCCGGTGGCGCACCGGACAGCTCCTGTTCATTGTCCGGTGCGCCAGTATGGGCAAACCTGACGTCTGCGCGCGCTGCGGCGCATTTAATGCCTCTGCAGGTAGCCGTTGGCGCGGGATAGCCGTTGCGCTGGAGTCACACCGGACAGTCCGGTGCACACCGGACATGTCCGGTGAATTATAGCGGACGAGCCGTTGGCTTTTCCCGAAGCTGAAGAGTTCCTGAGGCCGCTTCTCCATGGCGCACCGGACACTGTCCGGTGTACACCGGACAGTCCGGTGAATTATAGCGCGAGAGCCCCTGGAAATTCCCGAAGGTGGCGAGTTCGAGCTGGAGTCCCCTGGTGCACCGGACACTGTCCGGTGGTGCACCGGACACTGTCCGGTGGCACACCGGACAGTCCGGTGCGCCCAGACCAGAGGGCCTACGGTTGGCTCTTTGCCCTTTTGTTGAACCCAACACTTGATCTTTTTATTGGCTAGTTGTGAACCTTTTGCACCTGTATAACTTATACACTAGAGCAAACTAGTCAGTCCAATATTTGTGTTGGGCAATTCAACCACCAAAATTATTTAGGAACTAGGTGTAAGCCTAATTCCCTTTCAACGAATTATATAGAAGCAGAAAATCAAAATACGCTAACAAGTGAATTTGAAAAAGGTAAGGTTAAAGTAAGCTTGTAAGGAACAATCAATGATAGAAATACCCTTTTTGAGACGGACAACAACATCCACCCTCTGCAGCTCACCTTCTTGAGATTCTAGAGGGCGTCTGCACCATTAGGTGCCCAGTCGAACCACACCCCCACAGGGGAGCTGAGCGGAACAAGATCCTGGAGGACGAGAGACGTACCTATGGAAGTTGGGCTTGGTGGCGACATGGAAGGAAGAGATGCCGAGGGTGGGAGCGGGCATCCAGACGGTGTCGGGGTACAGCCCCACTTCGAAGTCTGACTCCGCATGTGCCGTCATGTACTACGGTGTCTCCGCGGCGCCGCGAGCGGCCGACAGGAGCAACAAGGTGGAGGCCAGAAGGAATTTCAGGTAGGGTTGTCGGGGAGATCAAGGAAAGGTTGCTTCTTTGACGGGGAGGAATGGGAATGGAGGCAGTCATGGAGGACAAGGGCATCATCGCCCACATCTCCTCCACGAACAACTTGCTCCCTGGTGTCCGTCGTGGTGGCGTCCCTCCACGAGGCGGAATCGACGTTGTCCTCGCTCTCGCCGTCACTCTCCGCTCTCTCTGTGCCTGCTGCATCCCTGACGGGCGCCTCGCTTAGCCGCGACGCTGCGCAGGACTCCCATGATCTTCACGTCGCCACGCTCTCGTCGCTCTAGCGCGCTGCCTCACTGATCGTAGCGCCCGTATCTCCACCATCTCCTCCTCTGGCGGTGTCGACGTGAGAGGTGGGTTCCCTGTCGGTGATGGGGGTTGGGGCGACGTCGGGGATGGAGAGGAGCTCCTTGGCGACACAGAGGGCGGGTCTATCGCCGCCATCCATGGCGTGAGATTCGGGGGCTGGTGGGTGATAGGGGAGAGCGGGCTGGGGATCACGGTCGGAGATGGAGTTGGTTGCGGGGCGGCGCGAGACAGATGGGGACGATTGGCATACACACGAATCTCACGACGCACGAAACAGACGGTCTAGATCCATGGACGACAGAACGTCAGGGAGGGAGGCTACCCCTTAGGGCTAGTTTGGGAGTCCTCTGGTTTTGTGACTCCCAAACTACCCCTTAGAGCCTTAGGCCCTGTTTGGGAGAGCTTCACTTCAAAAACTTCAGCTTTGGTTTTCCAGTTTCACTATAAAACATCTCCAGCAAATTGTTAAGGTGAGTTCCAGGAGCGTTTGGTTTGTATATGGACTCCAACTTCTATAGTACAATTGATTTGTGTGGGTTTCCTTGATTACCCTTGATGATTAGTGGGTTGTCGCCAGAGAGAACGAAAGTTGTATGTTGCGTAACCAGTGGCATGGTGGGTAATTTTCGTACAACTTCATGAGGAGATATAAAAACAGTGTTTTTGAAGCACCCTCTAAGGAGCTTCATGAATTTCATGAAAGGACCCTCTAGTTTCGATTTTTTAAAAACTAAAGCTCGTGGAGCTGGACCTGTTTGGGTTGAAGAAGTTCGAACGAAATTGAAATTCTTGAAGTGAAACTCTTCTAAACAGGGCTTAATATGTAGTAGAGCCCTTTTAGATTTAGACCAAGTGCATTTGAAACCATTGGGCCAAATCGTTGCTTCGAACAGGCCCGCGGCTTTCTCAGGTCACGTAGCCCGCGCGCCCGCGCACGCTGCCGTCGACCTAGGACCAACCAGCCCCCTACTTGACCAGACCTTCCTCTCCCTCAAAGGCTCAAAACCCTAACAAGCTGTGAGCCGACTCTCTCGAGCGCCTTGCACTAACACTCTGCGCCGCCTGCGGCCTGCCCCCAGGCCCTAACTCACGCACCATCGCGAAGTCCTCGACCTCAAGCTCACTACCTTCTAGAATACGAGGATCACCAGCGCCGCCGCATCGGGCCGCTGGCCCATGGACAAGCTCCGCGTCCACCGCTGTACCGGCGACGCGGTCGAGTGGTCCCCCTCCCCTATCGTCGCGCTCGCCGCCTCTCCTTGCGCCTCTCAGGTCGCCGCCGCGCGTGAAGACGGCTCACTCGAGCTCTGGCTCGTCTCCCCGGGCTCCGTCGGCTGGCACAACCAGCTCGTATGCTTCCCATAGCCCTGCTGTGTCCTGCGAGGAGTCTAAGGATTGTCTCTGACCTGATCGGGTGTTTGCTTGGGTGCAGACTATACAGGGGAACGACGAGTCGAGGGTCACATCACTGGTGTGGGGGCGGAGAGGAGGTGAAGCGACCGGCCGGCTGCTCTCGTCCAGCGTTGATGGGTCGGTTTGTGAATGGGATCTATTCTACCTGCAGCAAAAGGTGTCTCTCTTCGCATGCTTACACTCGATTTTCTCGTGGAATCGTCAATTCCGAACTGTCAGATGCTGGGATATGCATAAAACTGGTAATTGGTGTATGAGCAGGTTGTAATTATGTTTGTATAGTGCAATAATAGTTCATAACCTATCGGGTGTATTGAATCACTAGTGATGGCACTTAGATTTCATATTAAGTTTCACCATTTGATCTTCATCGGTCTCCTTACATCTTTTCTCGTTTCGTTGCAATGTGATATCAATTTTAGGTTCATGGATATAATTATAGTTTGTTGTTCTCTTCTGTAGATTGTTCTAGATACTGTTGGAATTCCAATCTGGCAAATGGCAATTGAGCCTTCAGTTGATGCTAAAAATACTGAAAATAATAGCTCAGAGTTTGCTGTCAATGGCCATCCAAACCAAAATGACTCCAGCGATTCTGACTTAAGTAACATTGATGATGGTGATAACTCTGAGGATGAAGATGGTTCTACCAACACAATATCTTCATATCATGTGAATGATTTCCAGCGACTGGCTCTTGCGTGTGATGATGGTTCTGTACGATTGTATAATGTGCCTGAATCAGGTGCATTGACTTACTATAGGTCTCTTCCAAGAGTGAGCGGTATGTGTTATATAAATTCTTTTTTCTGTTATTTTGACAATAAATTCAACACAGACAGTTACGTTTGTGTGTTCTCACAGGGCGGACTCTAAGTGTGGCGTGGAGTAGTAACGCCAAATTTGTATTTTCTGGCAGCAGCGATGGGTATGTTTATACTTTCTTACTGGTGTAAGCGGGCTTCTGTTATTTATTGCATATTCTTTCCTACGTATGCAAATAGCTTTTTTTGCATCTGTCTTGTTTCTGTAATTATTTATCATAATTTCTAGTGGTGTGAGCTGGCATTGCCATTATTTCAATTTTTGGTATCTTTTCCCACTATTGGCAGTTTAATCAGATGCTGGGATTCAACATCTTTCCATGAAATGTATCGTATCACTGTTGGATTGGGAGGGGCTAGTAACTCACCTGAACTTTGTGTCTGGTCACTATTGTTTCTGAGGTAAACCCTAAACCCTAAACTATTTGTCTTTTCTGAACTTTCTTTTGCGCCCCCTTTTTATAGAGCTCATTATTATTGCTGATGTTCAGGTGTGGAACTATTGTTAGTGGAGATAGTACCGGGAGTGTACAGTTTTGGGATAGCCGCCATGGAACACTTCTGCAAGCTCACTCTTATCATAAAGGCGATGTGAATGCACTAACAACTGTGCCTAGTGGGAACAGGGTATTTTCCGCAGGGTCTGATGGGCAGGTTTGTATCATTACTAAAACATCTGTTAGGTTGATTAACTAATACTGTGCAACCTGTACCTCTCTATGTGCTGGTTTGTTTTTAAGTTAATTCCACTCCTTAGTTTATTGTTTTTCAATAACTTCCTGTTTAATTGGTGTACTTTCTGGCTGATGCTCTAGGTAATTTTGTACAAAATATCAAAAGATGAATTCGGTGCTAGTAAAAATGTGATCAAAGAGCAAGTTCAGAAATGGGTCTATGTGGGATATCTCAGAGCTCACACTCATGATATAAGGGCATTAACCATGGCTGTGCCTATCTGTAGAGAAGGTATGCCAATATTTTAGTTGCTTGCATTTGTTTGATGTTCCTGTACTGGTGCTTACACAGATTTAGCTGTTCTTTTGCCCTGTAGATGCATTACCTGAGGAAAAGGTGGTGAAGATTCGCCGGCGTGAAAAACATGAATTCAGCTACCACAGATGGGCTCATCTTGGGGTTCCGATGCTTATATCTGGTGGTGATGACGCCAAGCTGTTTGCATATTCAGCAAGAGAGTTTACTCAGTTCTCACCTCATAACTTCTGCCCTGCACCTCAACACCCTTTGATAAAGCTGGCTAGGAATAGCACAGTCAATGGAGATTATGTAATGCTTGTCCAGTCTTCGAACTTCTTGGATGTTTTACTTGTGACAGTTCAGAACAAGCTGACGACTCCAAGTACATCATCATCTAGAGGAGATGCTACAGTCCGACAACTTGTTCGTTTGAAAAGCAAGGGGTCCAGAAAAATAATTTCTAGTGCTGCCTGTGCCAATGGAACACTTTTGGCCTATTCAGATGGTGTGAGACCCTGCCTCTTTGCACTAAGACATAAGGGTGGAAAGAAGTACACCCTTGACAAATTAGAGCTGCCAAAAGGATTGCCCTGTTCTCAGAGTATGCTGTTTACTGTGGACTCGTCCAATTTGATACTTGCTGGGCGTAATGGAAAAATATACGTAAGTCACCTGCCATGTTTTTTTGCTCTTTTATCTTATGATCTTGTATGAAAACATGCGTAGTGTACGTGCTAGATGAAGCCAGGGAATGACATGGTTTGACATGGTTCTGCTCCACCCTAGAGCAGCTCTCCTCCAAAACTCAAGCAAAGGAGGCACTCCAAAAGTTGTACTGCACCTTCCAAAACTCGATGGAGTTTGCCATGTTTGGCTGTCTCTGGCCAGCTCTCCTTTGGAGTTCTGCTCTGGAGCATGCCAAACACCCTCTCTTAATCTAAAAATGTTACCTGTCTTAACATTTGAAATCAGCAGTTCAGTCCATGCGGTTAATGAGACATGAAACTATCCATGTGATCCTACCTACTAGTAGGCCAATGTCTTTTGTTACATGATTAAAAGTACTTGTACTTTGAACATTGAGTTATAAGCTATGAGGTGTTTGGCTGGACATTGGTTTGCATTGTGGTTGTCATTATATTATAAGATCATGATCATCGTTAATCATACCAAGATCATTGTTGCCAAAATCATCCGTTGCTTTTTAGGTTGGCTTTTGTATCCTATCATCGTTTAACACTTCACACTCCTTATTTTTTTCTACGACATTCAGATCATTGACATTGCAACAAGAGAAATTTCAAATGTATTTCACCCTACAAGAAGGGCAGATGGAGCAAAAATCTCAAGAGAACCACCTGTAACGAAGATGTTCCTAAGTGCAGACGGGCAATGGCTAGCTGCGGTTAACTGCTATGGGGATATTTATGTATTTAACCTTGAGGTGCAAAGGTATGCCCCAAATTGATGCTTTTCAACGGATGTTGCATACGCCTTATTTTTGTTACCTGCACATCACAAATTCTCCTCCCCCTTATACTTGCAGACAACACTGGTTCATATCCCGAATGAATGGTGGTTCTGTTACATCTGGTGGTTTTTGCCCTAAGAACAACACACTTATCATAACTACATCTAAAAACGAGGTGTATGTATTTGATGTGGAAACAAAACAACTAGGTGAATGGTCCAAGCGATATACGCACCAGTTGCCCAGAAGTTTCCAGGAATTTCCTGGAGAGGTCATTGGCCTATCATTTTCTCCGCAAAGCTCGTCATCGGTTATTGTATACAGTACCAGGTAATCTTCTCTGGAATATTTGTTTCTGCTAACTTATGCAATTATGGTGGCCCTTCTGAGCTCCCTATCCTTAGTCTGGGCTTCTTACTGTGGAAGATCATCTTTATTTTGCACAGAGGGGCCACACCAAATTTTGTTACCTAGCTATGATTTAGCAATGATGTTACACAGTTCCAGAATGGGCAAGCCACAGCAGTACAGTGCTAAAACACTAATGCACTAAAACACCCGGGCTTTAGATGCAAAGTGCGGCCACTACACTTCCAACCCATAATGCCAAAAGCCCAGCCCAACAGGAATAGCGGCGACACAACCACCTAGAAATTAACTTGTCTCTGGAAGATTATCCACATCTGATTTGTGTGTTTAAAGAAACTGTGAGATCTGCTGTATGCTATGTTCCCTAAGGCCCCGTTTGTTTCGTTGGAATTGAATTCCATTTTAACAATTATAATTTAGACAAAACTAATTAAGTTCATATATTTAAATATGTAATATATTTGTATATTATCCTAAATTATATGAGATAGATAGTTATATACTACATTTATGTTATAGCAAAGCAAGTAGAAGAGTGTGTTATAAGTTGAGCATTGGAAAAATAGTATGTAAATCTATAGAATCAATTTTCATCTCTCACCCCATGAATTTGAGATAGGCTTATATGATAACTTTGGAAAGTGTTGGAATGTCATATTCTAAAAAAATAGCCTATTCCTCAAAATGAAAGGAAACAAACGGGGCCTAAATGTTAAATCCATTACTTTTCAGGGCTATGTGCTACATTGATTTTGGATTGCCAGTAGTTGAGGATGTTGACTTGCCAAATGGATCAGCTGGAGCTGCAGAGAAGTCGGACACAAAAAAAATTAAAAAAGCAAGGCAGAAACGTAAGGCCCATGATGAAGAGTCTAAACAAGAGAAAAGGAATAACTTAAGTTTTTTTGCGTTTAAAGAACCAGTGCTCTTTGTTGGGCACCTACTGGACAGTTCAATTTTAATAGTAGAGAAGCGATGGATGGATGTAGTTGAAGGTTTTGGCGCACCGGTTCACAGACATATATATGGCACATGATTCTTTCTAACATCAAACTTTGGCGCCCGTGACAAGCAGACCATTATTTTTGTTTTTGCATTCGGCCTCGAGTATGTTACCGGTTGAAAGGGCTCCAAGTTTTGCAGTACAAAGTGGCAGCTGCATCTAATCTTTAGAATTGGGGACTCTGGCAATTGTGTAGTGTTATTTTGTTCTCGAGTAATGCAGTTTTTCATACCTTGTCACTGCGCAAAATTGTCAGATGTAAAAACTGTATAACTATGTTATTGTTAGTTTATATCTGCTGTTCGTCTCAAGTAGCATGTTGTCTGTATAAAGGCCCCATTGACGGCCGAACTGTTGTGTCGCACTATGTGATAAATTAGTTATTTATAGCGTGTTTGGTTTGAGAAATGAGATAATCCATCTTCTCACTTTCTTGTTTGGTTTGTGGAATGGAATGAATTTATGATGCATCACCTCATCTAAAATAGGTTAATTCTTTAAACTAAACACTCTATTAGTGCTCCATTGATCTTTCTTTTCAGCGTGCAATTGTGGCTCTCTTCCTTCCACAATGATCAGCGTGTTTGACGTTTTTTTTTGTTCTTTTGAGTTAGTGAATGTCATTGAAATTGTTGATAAACTTAGCGGGCCAAAGAAGGTCGTTGTGGTCTATCAGGTTCTTTGTGTTTGTTTTAGCTTAAAATTAGATTCTCTTCTGCCAGCAAAACGCTTACGTAAGAATCACTTTGGTGAAAATAGTCCAAATGAACGTGAACACAGAATTCACTGAGTCGTCGTGATAGGAAGAATCTATCATTTTATAGATCCTAAACTCTACGAACTTATTAATCTTTCTTTCCATGTAAGCCCCACAATATTTAGATTCTTGCTACAGTGAAATTCTCTAGGAATCCAAATTCTAATAAAAGCTCGTCAGAAAAAAAGTTGAACCAAAGAGACCTAAGTAAAACTTGAACCCTTTTATGTCTATGCTTCACACCGTCTAGAAAACCTCCGCGACTTGATGTGTGGTGGCAAGCGAGAGCTTGACACGCTGTCCACCCTGGTATGTGTTAGTTGGCTGAAAAGCAGACTCAATGTTGTCGCTACACGAAACTACCGGGGCCACGATTTTCCTTAAATGATGGTGAAGGCCACGACGTGGGACATGTCTCTGCTCCACGAGTCATGCCTCATGCGTCCCAAGCTTGTCGCATCTGCCAATATGAGATCCGCGTCCTCCCTCTGCGTCAGGTGCGAGCGTGGATAAAGATGGATCGCTCCTCCATGCAACTCGACAACAATCGCTCCCCTCCTCTCTCAACAGCGTGCACTGTTATCCTAAAAACGTCTGTTTAGACCGTTTAAAAGCCGTTTAAATGCTATTAGTAGCTAACCGTTTAGGTCGTTTATGCCATTTAATCCGTTTAAACACCCATGTATTCTGATTAAACGTTAAACAAAGGATGATCGACTGTTTACCGTTTAGTGTTTAGGATAACACCGACAGCGTGACCCGACGACGACCTCCACTATTTCCTCCCCTATATCCTTCTCCTCCTCCAACAATGGCTACAAGTCCTCCTGCTTTTAGGCCTCCGCGTCGCCCTCGCCGTCATGGTACAACCCGCCCAAGTCGTCGTGGCCACATGGGCACGACTCCCGAGCCTCGGTGGTGGCTGCGATGACGACACAATTGTGCTCATCGTGTCACCCTGAATAACAATCCAGTAAACTCATGAGTTCTGAAGTGGCAGTTGCATGCACCATAGAATCAATTCTTGGCGGTGCGAATTCATCCTTCCAGTATGCTTTGTTGAGGTATGTAAAGTCGAAACACATCCTCCACTTGCCATTGGATTTCTTGACCATGACTGTGTTGGCCAACCACTCTGAATATGCAACTTCTCTTATGACTCCGACATTGAGCAATCTTTTAACTTCGGTCTTTACACCTTCGGCCTTGTCGTCAGATATTTTGTGAAGCTTCTTTTGTGCCCTAGTGCTTGGGTCAACATTTAGAGCATGCTCTATTATGCTTCTATCGACTCCACACAAGTCATTTGCTGACCAAGCAAAGATATCCTTGTTGTGAAACAGAAATCTTCTGAGATTGGATTTCTACTCTGAAGTTAGCTAATTAACAAAGAAAACCCTTTGGTCTGCAACATCTTCACAGAGGAGCACTGGCTTCGGCTGATCCACCAAAGATGCTTTCTCTTTTACTTTCTTCTCAGATTGTTGAGCCTGTGCTTCAGCTTCGTCTATGTTATAGACAATCTTAGGTTCTTGTAGGGCCCCTTCTGTCCTTCTTGTTGTTTCTTGGCTACCATAAACTGATATGACCCGTTGATTGCTAGTTATCTTTATGCAGAGGTAAGATGAATGCAAAACTGCTTCGAATATATTGGGAGTCCCCCTCCCAATGATTGCATTGTATGGGAAATCCATATGAACTATTTCAAACATGACCTTCTCTGTTCTTGTATTGTTGACATAACCGAAGGTAATGTCATAGACAACTTTTCTAGTGCTATTACTTGCTGCCCTCCGAAGCCATAGAGGGGAAAAGCTGAATCCTGAATCTTGTCTTCGGGCTATTGCATTTGCTTGAAGGCTTTAGCAAATATCATATCTAACGTGCTGCATGTGTCAACCAAGACATTATGAACCACGAAGCCTTTTATGACACATGAGATAACCATGACAGCTCCATGTGGATAATCCTCGAGATGAAGATCGTCGTGAGAAAAGGTGATAGAAATATGGGACCACTTGAACCTAATGTAGGGTCATTGGACACCTACATGCTGCACCCTTCTTTGGGCCTCTTTATTTTGTTTCTTATTGCTGTGTTCGAACCTCGAGCCCCCAGTGATGGGGAGCACAAGCTTCTCCAAGGATGACGACGAATCTTGATGGTTTGTCATGCTCTTTGCCGTGGTTCAGGTTGTTGTGGTCGTGGAATCACAAGAGGTGGGAGCCAATGTTGGACACTTGTTTTCAATTGTTATATGGCAAAAATAAGGCAACACAAGTTAAGAAGTATGGACCTTCATCCTTAAATTATCACTTCCTCAAAGTGTTAGCTTGACGACAAGGTCTTTAAAAGGATGTGTGAATAAAATAATATTAAACAAAATGGTAATGGACAATGAAGTATATAACTCATCTCCTAAGCCTTAGCATTATTTATTCCATCTTCCTTCATATTACAAAAGTTTACAAACATACCTTTGACTTCTTTGCACAAGATAGCTCGAAGGTACTTCGAATGTTAAGTGAATTAAAGCTTAAGGCCCTCAAAAGGTGAAATTATTTAGGGCACTGTTCACCATTTATAGGGAAGATAAACAACTTCATAGGAAATTACAAACATACCCACAAAGTTTACACACAAGATTTACAAATGAAACAGGGACACCACTGTCTTTTCTCTTTCTTTCTTGCTGCACAAGCCTTGGACTTCTCCTTCATCACTTTGCACACGAAGTTTTCTCCATGTCGAGGCTAACGACTTTGGCTCCCACCTTTGACGCTTGCGTGTATAGAATGAAGCTTCTCTACACACCACTTTGGCCAAAGGACAACTTCATCCTTTATTCTCTATACACCTGAAACACATTTGCTTAAGCCAAAGTAAAGGTATTTTGATGACCTTCAGCAAGGTAGACCCCAACACCAATTTTTTAGAAAAAAATTGAAGGGACAATCTAGATAATGGAGATTATAACGCAACCGAACTCCTTGATGGAGTTTCCTTGTTGGGTCAGGACAAAGGAAGAAAACATACTGGAATAAGGGAAGAAACACAATGCCTAAATAGACCATACATAGATGCACAAAGATAGACTTGGGATTCAAGTGAATCAGTTCAATTTGACAGAAATGCAAAAGACCCCAGGAAAAGGTTGAGAACGGAATCCCTAACTCATTGTTGGTGTTCCGTACCTCGCTCTGACATGTAAATTTATTGTTTGAGTTCTAGGCTCCAGAGGGTGTGTATGGAGGGCGCAAGATTTATACTTGTTCGGCTAAATGTCCATACTTCCAGTCATCGGTGGCTTGCTCTACTGGCACCATTGATGATCAAACTCATAGTAGGGGTTACAAGCAGTCAAGAGAGGGAGGATAGGCTCCCAGATCTCTTATCAGGGTGGAAGTGGATAACTTAGAAGCTGCAAGGTGGAGTCCTAGCTAAGTCCTTGCTTGGCGGGGCTTTGGCCTCCTGGTCCTCGTCGGCACTCCTACTCCTGTTTATCCTTGTGGGCTCGTCTCCGTCTGAAGCCGTTCAGTCGTCTCCAAGAGCCCTCTCCTTCGATCCTTCTCTCCCTCCCTCCCCTTGCCCTGAGGCAAGACTATCCCTTTTATAGACCGAGATAGGGGTTGGCCAGCGGTGGCTTCCTCGGGAAGGAGTCGTAAGGCAGGGGTAAAACCAGTGTTTTACCCTAGGTGAGGCCAAGCGTACTCGCGGGTCCCAGGGATGCTTGCTGTTGCGTATTTATCGTGGTGGATGACGTGGGGGTGGCAATGGTCCCAACACCATCATTCGGGCTACGCTGACCCCTGTCTTCCGTAGCCTGGGGCTCGACACGACCTGTCGTGTAGTACCTTGCAGAAGGTCTGCGTACTCAGGCCTAATATGATAGGCCATAAGTGTGTCGCAGGCTGAGGGGCACGTGGGCCATTAATACGCCGTAATCCGGGGGCTCGTAGGTCATGGGCGCTATGCGGCCCGAGGGGTCCGTAGGTCCTGAGTGGGGAGCGGATCGGCGCCCACGCTGTGGCTCGGTTCTAGGCATGGTTAATGCGGCCAGACATTTACAACGGGTCAGTCTTGGGCCGAGCGCATGATCCACTCGAGTGGCTCCCTTCTCACACTCCCGGCTTCCCTTGTCAGGCTTTGCCACGCCCAACCCCGGGCTCGGTGCCGCAGGATTCGACCGGAGGCGAGTCCTTCCATGGCTGGCACACATGCCTCTTTCGACTGATTAACGGGCCCCAGCGATCAGGGGCTCTTTCCTCAGCACGCTCACTGGATAGTGGGTCCCAAGGTCCAGAGATCATTTCCCGGACACTCGTGCAATAAAAAATGTTAAAAAATGACCACTTAGTCTACATCATGCATGGGAAAGAGTCTTGTTTTTCAAGGAAACTTCCATTGGATGGTGTCTTGCTCGGGAACAAGCTTCATTACCGTTAGACCTGCAAATCTTTGATCTCGATGGAGGATTTCTCGAACTCGTGGTGTGGTGAGGTGGTGAAGGTTGGGGGCTCACTGCTAGAGGTGAGAGCCCAAGCTAGGGTTAGGCAGACGTGCTAGCGGAAGGTTACGACGATGACCGAAGGCACTCGCGAAAGCTACAACAATGAAGAGAGTGGGCACTCTAAAGTTTAGAGTTTGTGTAACCCTAAAATCCACAAATAATGCGATTTATAACATGACAGAGGAATACAAAGCGTCGTGTGAAGCTAAAGCTAGAAGCTAGAGCTAGAAGCTACATCGGTACATATAATCTGAAGCGCCAGTCCGTTGAATTTTTTTGAGTTATGAACAGTAATTGGCTTAGTTCCAAGACTTGGAGGTCGTATCTTGCTATAGATAACTCTTCTATTAAGGAGAACAACTCAAAGCACATAGTATGAGTATTAACATGCAAGATCCAACTATTAGTGTCCAAATACCCGAGTCGATAACTCTGCTATGTCAAATCCAGGAGATACTATTAAAGATATATATCTAGGGTACCCAAGATGTTGCAATATTGAAGACACTGACCTATGGGCCCGATGGACTTGGACTCAGTCTGAGGAACTCCCGAACCAGTCTAGGGACTCAAACTCGAACAACAGAATCTGGCTACATGAAACAGATAAGGGAATATGATTATTGATGATAAGGATATTATCTTTATAAATGTAGCATATCCAGATTTATAAGTGAAAGTTGTCTAGAGGGGGGTGAATAGGCAAGTTAAAACTTTTTCAACAAAAACTAGAAACAAATTGGGTAAAACCGGCTCAGCCGGTGTCAAAACCGTTTCAACCAGTTTGAACGAGCTCAACTTAAGAATGAGATATAAAACTGAATTTGTCGGGGACCATAATTAGGGGTACCCTCAAGACGCCTAATTCTCAGCTGGTAACCCCCATCAGCATAAAGCTGCAAAGGCCTGATGGGTACGATTAAGTCAGGGATCAGTCCACACGAGTGACTCGATCACGCTTCACCCGAGCCTAGCCTCGGCCAAAGGCAGCCGACCTCGAGAGACTTCCGTCTCGCCCGAGGCCCCCTTTTTATGGCGGACACATCACCGGCTTGCCCGAGGCCTTGGCTTCGCTCAGAAGCAACCTTGACTAAATCGCCGCACCGACTGACCAAATTGCAGGGGCATTTAACGCAAAGGTGGCCTGACACCTCTATCCTGACACGCGCCCCCGGCAGAGCCGAAGTGACCGCCGTCACTCCACTGCTCCACTGGCCAGTCTGACAGAAGGACAGCGCCGCCTGCGCCACTCCGACTGCAGTGCCACTCGACAGAGTGAGTCTGACAGGCAGTCAGGCCTTGCCAAAGGCGCCACGGCGAACTCCGCTCCGCCCGACCCCAGGGCTCGGACTCGGGCTAAGACCCGGAAGACGGCGAACTCCGCTCCGCCCGACCCCAGGGCTCGGACTCGGGCTAAGACCCGGAAGACGGCGAACTCCGCTCCGCCCGACCCCAGGGCTCGGACTCGGGCTAAGACCCGGAAGACGGCGAACTCCGCTCCGCCCGACCCTAGGGCTCGGACTCGGGCTAGCACCCGGAAGACGACAAAACTCCGCTTCGCCCGACCCCAGGGCTCGGACTCCGCCCTGGCCTCGGCCGAACGACTTCCGCCTCGCCCGACCCCTTGGCTCGGGCTCGGCCACGGCAACAAAAGGCAAACTCAACCTCGGCTTCGGAGGAACCCCCACGTCGCCCTGCCTAGGGCATAGACCGCCACGTCAACAGGAGGCGCCATCATCATCCTACCCCGAATCGACTCGGGTCACGGAGAACAAGACCGGCGTCTCATCCGGCCAGCTCCGCCGGAGGGGCAATGATGGCGCTCCGCAAGCTCTGTGACGACGGCGGCCCCCGGCTCTCTTACGGAAGCAGGACAACGTCAGCAGGGACTCGACCGCTCCAACAGCTGTCCCTCCATCAGGCTCCGCCGCACCTCCGACAGCCACGACATCACGCCAGCAGGGTGCCCAGATCTCTCCGGCTGCCACATTGGCATGTACCTAGGGCGCTAGCTCTCCCTCCGCTAGACACGTAGCACTCTGCTACATCCCCATTGTACACCTGGATCATCTCCTTACGACTATAAAAGGAAGGACCAGGGCCTTCTCAGAGAAGGTTGGCCGCGCGGGACCGAGGACGGGACAGGCGCTCTCTTGGGGCCGCTCGCTTCCCTCACCCGCGTGGACGCTTGTAACCCCCCTACTGCAAGCGCACCTGACCTGGGCGCGGGACGAACACGAAGGCCGCGGGACTTACACCTCTCTCACGCTCGACTCCGGCCACCTCGCCTCTCCCCCCTTCGCGCTCGCCCACGCGCTCGACCCATCTGGGCTGGGGCACGCAGCACACTCACTCGTCGGCTTAGGGACCCCCCTGTCTCGAAACGCCGACAGTTGGCGCGCCAGGTAGGGGCCTGCTGCGTGCTGACGAACAGCTCCCCGTCAAGCTCCAGATGGGCAGTCTCCAGCAACCTCTCCGGCCCGGGACGGTGCTTCGTTTTGGGACTCTTGAGTTCATGTCCTTCGACGGCAGCTACGACATGATACTTCTTCCACCGCCGCGCGACTACGACAATGGCGGCCGACAACCCGCCCGCCGGCGGCGGAATCGACGACGTCCTCCCCGCGTGGTGGAAGAGCAACATTCGGGCTCGCTCCGTTCCCTCCCCCGCCAACGGAGGAGGAGGCGGGGCCGTCAAGGCCAGACGGGAGGCCGCGCTTCGTCGGCCGTCGAGCGAATCGACGCCCCCGATGCCCCGACGGAAGGCACGCCGGACGTCGACCTCACGTTCAAGACGGAGGCAAGCGCCGTCCCCCCGCGCCGCGCTGACCCCGAGCAAGAAGACGACGCCGGCGCGCTCGCGGAAAGCCTGCAGGACGTCGCCCTCGAACCAGAGATGACGGCGCAACCAGTCCCCGATGTGACTACGTCGCTCCTCGTCGACCAAAAGGTAACGACTAACTCCCATCTTGCGTCATTTCGACTCGGCCTCAACCCGCCAAACGACCTCGTTTTGGCGGGCGCTCTCATTGAGGCGAGTGCAACCCCACTGAGGTTCCGTATGCGGTCGCCTTGGGACCGACTGACGGACGTCTCGACTTACGGGCCCTCTGGGTCCGAGGAAGATGACGATCCCGGCATCGGTTGGGATTTCTCCGGACTTGGCAACCCCAGTGCCGTGCGGGACTTCATGACCGCATGTGACTACTGCCTATCCGACTGTTCCGATGGAAGCCGCAGCCTTGGCGACGAGAGCTGTGGCCCAAGCCGTGAATGTTTCCACATCGAGCTAGGGGATCCCACCGAAGGCAACCATCTTGGCATGCCGGAGGATGGTGATCTCCCTAGGCCGGTGCCTCGCGCCGACATCCCACGGGAGCTAGCTGTGGTCCCCGCTCCGGCGGGGGGTTACGACCCACAACTCGAGCAAGTCCGCGAGGCGCAGGCCAGGCTCAACGAGGGAACAGGAGCGCTTGAGCCGATCCGTCGGGACGTCGGACAGGCATGGGTGGGCCAACCCCTGGCCGGAGAAATACGTCAGCTGCCCCAAGGTCTCCAGCACCGCGTCGCCAACGATGTCAGGATCAGGCCGCCGCCCGCATCCAGCGGGGTCGGTCAGAACCTGGCAACCGCAGCAATGCTCATCCGCGCGATGCCGGAGCCGTCAACCACCGAGGGTCGGCGAATCCAGGGAGAACTCAAGAATCTCCTGGAAGGCGCTGCGGCCCGGCGGGCCGAGAGCACTGCATCCCGAAGGCAAGGATATCCCTCGGAACCTCATGCCGCGACTTCCCGATTCATGCGGGAAGCCTCGGTCTACACCGGGCGCACGCGCAACACCGCGCCTGCGGCCCCGGGCCACCTCGGCAACGAGCACCATCGACGCGACCGTCGGGCTCACCTCGACGAAAGGGTGCGCCGAGGCTACCACCCCAGGCGTGGGGGGCGCTACGACAGCGGGGAGGATCGGAGTCCCTCGCCCGAGCCACCCGGTCCGCAGGCCTTCAGTCAGGCCATCCGACGGGCGCCATTCCCGACCCGGTTCCGACCCCCGACTACTATCACGAAGTACTCGGGGGAAACGAGATCGGAACTGTGGCTCGCGGACTACCGCCTTGCCTGCCAACTGGGTGGAACGGACGACGACAACCTCATCATCCGTAACCTCCCCCTGTTCCTCTCCGACACTGCTGGCGCCTGGTTGGAGCACCTGCCTCCGGGGCAGATTTCCAACTGGGACGACTTGGTCCAAGCCTTCGCTGGCAATTTCCAGGGCACATACGTGCGCCCCGGGAATTCCTGGGACCTTCGAAGCTGCCGGCAACAGCCGGGGGAGTCGCTCCGGGACTACATCCGGCGATTCTCGAAGCAGCGCACCGAGCTGCCCAACATCACCGACTCGGATGTCATCGGCGCGTTCCTCGCCGGCACCACTTGCCGCGACCTGGTGAGCAAGCTGGGTCGCAAACCCCCCACCAGGGCGAGCGAGCTGATGGACATCGCCACCAAGTTCGCCTCTGGCCAGGAGGCGGTCGAGGCTATCTTCCGAAAGGACAAGCAGCCCCAGGGCCGCCCATCGGAAGAAGCTCCCGAGGCGTCTGCTCCGCGCGGCGCCAAGAAGAAAGGCAAGAAGAAGTCGCAATCGAAACGCGACGCCGCCGACGCGGACCTTGTCGCCGCCGCCGAGTATAAGAACCCTCGGAAGCCCCCCGGAGGTGCAAACCTCTTCGACAAGATGCTCAAGGAGCCGTGCCCCTACCATCAGGGGCCCGTCAAGCACACCCTCGAGGAGTGCGTTATGCTTCGGCGTCATTTCCACAGGGCCGGGCCACCCGCCGAGGGTGGCAGGGCCCACGACGACGACAAGAACGAAGATCGCCCAGCAGGAGAGTTCCCCGAGGTCCGCGACTGCTTCATGATCTATGGAGGGCATGCGGCGAATACCTCGGCTCGGCACCGCAAGCAGGAGCGCCGGGAGGTCTGCTCGGTGAAGGTGGCGGCGCCAGTCTACCTAGACTGGTCCGACAAGCCCATCACTTTCGACCGGGCCGACCACCCCGACCATGTGCCGAGCCCCGGGAAATACCCGCTCGTCGTCGACCCCGTTGTCGGCGATGTCAGGCTCACCAAGGTCCTGATGGACGGGGGCAGCTGCCTCAACATCATCTACGCCGAGACCCTCAAGCTCCTGCGCGTCGATCCGTCCTCCGTCCGAGCAGGCGCTGCGCCCTTCCACGGGATCATCCCTGGGAAGCGCGTCCAGCCCCTCGGGCGACTTGACCTCCCAGTCTGCTTCGGGACACCCTCCAACTTCCGAAGGGAGACCCTGACGTTCGAAGTGGTCGGGTTCCGAGGAACCTACCACGCCGTGCTAGGGAGGCCATGCTACGCGAAGTTCATGGCCGTCCCCAACTACACCTACCTGAAGCTCAAGATGCCGGGCCCCAACGGGGTCATCACCGTCGGCCCCACGTACAAACACGCGTTCGAATGCGACGTGGAGTGCGTGGAGTACGCCGAGGCCCTCATCGCCGACCTGGAGAACCTCTCCAAGGAGGTGCCAGACGTGAAGCGCCATGCCGGCAACTTCGAGCCAGCGGAGACGGTCAAGGCCGTCCCCCTCGACCCCAGTGGCGACACCACCAAGCAGATCCGGATCGGTTCCGGGCTCGACCCCAAATAGGAAGCAGTGCTCGTCGACTTTCTCCGCGCAAACACCGACGTTTTTGCGTGGAGTCCCTCGGACATGCCCGGCATACCGAGGGAGGTCGCCGAGCACTCGCTGGATATTCGGGCCGGAGCCCGACCCGTCAGGCAGCCTCTGCGCCGATTCGACGAGGAGAAGCGCAGAGTGATTGGCGAAGAGATCCACAAGCTAATGGCAGCGGGGTTCATCAAAGAGGTATTCCATCCCGAATGGCTTGCCAACCCTGTGCTTGTGAGGAAGAAAGGGGGGAAATGGCGGATGTGTGTAGACTACACTGGTCTCAACAAAGCATGTCCGAAGGTTCCCTACCCTCTGCCTCGCATCGACCAAATCGTGGATTCCACTGCTGGGTGCGAAACCCTGTCCTTCCTCGATGCCTACTCAGGGTATCACCAGATCCGGATGAAAGAGTCCGACCAGCTCGCGACTTCTTTCATCACGCCGTTCGGCATGTACTGCTATGTCACCATGCCGTTCGGTTTGAGGAATGCGGGCGCGACGTACCAGCGGTGCATGAACCATGTGTTCGGCGAACACATCGGTCGCACAGTCGAGGCCTACGTCGATGACATCGTAGTCAAGACGCGGAAGGCTTCCGACCTCCTCTCCGACCTTGAAGTGACATTCCGGTGTCTCAAGGCGAAAGGAGTCAAGCTTAATCCTGATAAGTGTGTCTTCGGGGTCCCCCGAGGCATGCTCCTAGGGTTCATCGTCTCCGAGCGAGGCATCGAAGCCAACCCGGAGAAGATTGCGGCCATCACCAGCATGGGACCCATCAAGGACTTAAAAGGGGTACAGAGGATCATGGGATGCCTCGCGGCCCTGAGCCGCTTCATCTCACGCCTCGGCGAAAGAGGTCTGCCTCTGTACCGCCTCTTAAGGAAGGCCGAATGTTTCGCTTGGACCCCTGAGGCCGAGGAAGCCCTCGGCAACCTGAAGGCGCTCCTTACAAAGGCGCCTGTCTTGGTGCCGCCGGCGGACGGAGAAGCCCTCTTGGTCTACGTCGCCGCAACCACTCAGGTGGTTAGCGCCGCGATTGTGGTCGAAAGGCAGGAGGAAGGGCATACATTGCCCGTTCAGAGGCCGGTCTACTTCATCAGCGAAGTGCTGTCCGAGACTAAGATCCGCTACCCACAAGTTCAAAAGCTGCTGTATGCTGTGATCCTGACAAGGCGGAAGCTGCGACACTACTTCGAGTCCCATCCGGTGACTGTGGTGTCATCCTTCCCCCTGGGGGAGATCATCCAGTGCCGAGAGGCCTCGGGCAGGATCGCGAAGTGGGCGGTGGAAATCATGGGCGAAACGATCTCGTTCGCCCCTCGGAAGGCCATCAAGTCCCAAGTGTTGGCGGATTTCGTGGCCGAATGGGTCGACACCCAACTGCCAACGACCCCGATCCAACCGGAGCTCTGGACCATGTTTTTCGACGGGTTGCTGATGAAGACGGGGGCCAGCGCGGGCCTGCTCTTCATCTCGCCCCTCGGAAAGCACTTGCGCTACGTGCTGCGCCTCCACTTCCCGGCGTCCAACAATGTGGCCGAGTACGAAGCTCTGGTCAACGGATTGCGGATCGCCATCGAGCTAGGGGTCAGACGCCTCGACGCTCGCGGTGATTCGCAGCTCGTCATCGACCAAGTCATGAAGAACTCCCACTGCCGCGACCCGAAGATGGAGGCCTACTGCGACGAGGTTCGGCGCCTGGAAGACAAGTTCTTCGGGCTCGAGCTCAACCACATCGCTCGACGCTACAACGAAACCGCAGACGAGCTGGCTAAGATAGTCTCGGGGCGAACGACAGTCCCCCCGGACGTCTTCTCCCGGGATCTGCATCAACCCTCCGTCAAGCTCGACGACACGCCCGAGCCCGAGGTACCCTCGGCTCAGCCCGAGGCACCCTCGGCCCAGCCCGAGGTACCCTCGGCCCCCGAGGGCAGGGCACTGAACGTCGAGGAAGGGCAGAGCGGGGCCACACCAGATCAAGATTGGCAGGCCCCGTACCTGCAATATCTCCGTCGAGGAGAGCTACCCCTCGACCAAGTCGAGGCTCGGCGGGTAGCGCGACGCGCCAAGTCATTCGTCTTGCTAGGCGACGAAGAGGAGCTCTACCATCGCAGCCCCTCGGGCATCCTCCAGCGGTGCATCTCCATCGCCGAAGGTCGGGAACTGCTGCAAGAAGTACACTCGGGGGCTTGCGGCCACCACGCAGCGCCCCGAGCCCTTGTCGGAAATGCTTTCCGGCAAGGCTTCTATTGGCCAACGGCGGTGGCTGACGCCACTAGAATTGTCCGCACCTGCGAAGGGTGCCAATTCTATGCGAAGCGGACACACCTGCCCGCTCAGGCTCTGCAGACAATACCCATCACCTGGCCCTTTGCTGTATGGGGTCTGGACCTCGTCGGTCCCTTGCAGAAGGCGCCCGGGGGCTACACGCACCTGCTGGTCGCCATCGACAAATTCTCCAAGTGGATCGAGGTCCGACCTCTGAGCAGCATCAGGTCCGAGCAGGCGGTGGCATTCTTCACCAACATCATCCATCGCTTCGGGGTCCCGAACTCCATCATCACCGACAACGGCACCCAGTTCACCGACAAAAAATTCTTGGATTTTTGCGAGGATCACCATATCCGGGTGGACTGGGCCGCCGTGGCTCATCCCATGTCGAATGGGCAAGTAGAGCGTGCCAATGGCATGATTCTACAAGGGCTCAAGCCTCAGATCTACAACGACCTCAACAAGTTCGGCAAGCGATGGATGAAGGAACTCCCCTCGGTGGTCTGGAGCCTAAGGACGACGCCGAGTCGTGCCACGGGCTTCACGCCGTTTTTCCTGGTCTACGGGGCTGAAGCTATCTTGCCCACTGACCTGGAGTACGGCTCCCCGAGGGTGAGGGCCTACACCGAACAAAGCAACCAAGCTAGCCGAGAGGAATCGCTGGACCAGCTGGAGGAAGCTCGGGACAGGGCCTTACTACACTCGGCGCGGTACCAACAGTCCCTGCGACGCTACCATGCCCGAGGGGTCCGGTCCCGAGAACTCCAGGTGGGCGACCTGGTGCTTCGGCTGCGGCAAGATGCCCGAGGGAGGCACAAGCTCACGCCCCCCTGGGAAGGGCCATTCGTCATCGCCAAAGTTCTGAAGCCCGGAACATACAAGCTGGCCAACAATCAAGGCGAGATCTACGGCAACGCTTGGAACATCAAACAGCTACGTCGCTTCTACCCTTAAGATGTTTTCAAGTTGTTTATATACCTCGCACCTACGCAAAGTTTAGTCGTCAAGGAAGGGTCGGCCTAGCCTCGGCAAAGCCCGACCCTCCCTCGGGGGCTAAAAGGGGGGAGACCCCCTCTGCGTCGAATTTTTCCTCGAAAAAGGATCTCTTTTTAGCAGGATTTCTTTCGTGCTTCCTGACTACTTCGGAAAAGCGGGTCCTGGAAACGACGAGGTACACGTAAGCAGCCAAGGCTGACCGAGCTGAGGGACTCCTACGCCTCCGGGATATGGATACCTCACTCATCACCTTCTGCGATAAGTAACTTGCGCTCGGATAAAGCGACTCCATGGACCGAACGAGTCATCACGCTCGGAAGCTCTCCTGCCGAAGCAGTCCTTCAAGCTTTCTCGACTAAGTCGGCGACAGGGCCTCATGGACGGGTGAAAGTACGCGTAAGCCGCAAGGCCGACCGAGCCGAGGGATTCCCACGCCTCTGGGATACGGATACCTCACTCGTCCCTTCCGCGAAAAGCAGCTCTCGCTCACACAAACATCCCTGTTACCGACAGAGTCCAGATGCTCGAAACAAGAGGAAAAAAGACGCAGCTTCGCAAGCACGGCGAGGGTGTGTTCTTCTGGCCTCGGCGGCCGCAGAAAGCACACGCTACAAGATGATCTGATCCTGCAGGCTCGGGTCTTCACACTGAAGGGAGCCGTAGCGCCCTCGGCATCGACGACGTCTTCAGCAAAGCCCGACCCAGCCTCGGGCGGCGCTGCGGTCCAGGGACTCCTCCGGGAATCTGGCCCGAGTAGGCGGCTCAACCGGTTACCCCTGGGGCCTCGGTCAACCGGCTTCCAAGGGCGCCAGCCCGACCCGAGGCCTCGACTGATCGACTTCGGCGTCGGCTCCGCCGACGGACAACACGGCTAGGCCCCGGCCGACCAGGTTCCCATTTTCGAGCCAACTCCGCCTCTGTTCATACTGATATCGCTACCCCTGGCCTCGGTCCACCGAAGGGCGGCCGAGGGGTCTCTTCAACTAAGCTAGAGGAGCCCCAGACAACAAGGCCGAACGGGCCGAGGGATTCCTACGCCTCCGGGATACGGATACCTCACCCGTCACCTTGACATGGGGCAACTCATGCTTGGTAAAGCGGTTCAGATAATCAACAGGCGAGACTTAATGCTCGAACGGATCGCACGCGCGCAACGGCCGCCTCGCCAACCACTCGCCCCGTCGCATTAACTCCGCGGCGGGACACGCGGCGCCTCTGGCAGGAGGAGCGCGCGACGCTTCACCTTCGCCGTAATAACCGCGTCAGAAAAGGTACGCCACGTCGTCCGATTTCGTATCCTTTTCCGTTTTCCTCTTTCTCTATCTCTTGCAACAGGGACCGGGAAAGGGGGATACCCCGAAAGGGATCCTTCTCCGCGAAGGAACCGGGCTCCGAGCCCCCCATTACTGATCAGGGGTTCGAAGGCTGGCCCTCCGAAGGGTTCAACAGTCGCCTCAGATCGCGTGGGCCCGACACCCACTACTGGTCAGGGGTTCGAAGGCCAGCCCCCCGAAGGGCTCCATGGCCGCCTCAGGCTACTCGGGCTCCGCGCCCATTACTGATCAGGGGTTCGAAGGCTGGCCCCCGAAGGGTTCACAGTCGCCTCAGACACCGAGCGAGGGATGACCAGGGGTACGTTCGATACATAACCAAGGCTCGGGCTGCGCTCCCGAGGTACCGTAGGACATTTCCGAGACCAGCGGGAACGATCTTGTAACGGAATCCCATCGGAGGGAGGCATCGAGCCCTCGGACCCCGTCGCCAGGGGACCGGGTCCGGCAAATCACCCGCAGGTACTTTTGGGCGTGCCTCTGGGCCCCTAGCCGACCCCCAACGAACGGGGCACGGACGTCCACTCGGATTACCCGCTTGCAGCTCACCGGAGACACCATGTTCGGTGCCCATCGAGGGTAACATGGCGCACTCCCCCCCTCCTCCTTGCGGAAAGGCGACGTAGGGGCGTATGTAAAAAGTCGAGTCTGTCCCTGATCGTCCTCTCGCCCTGTGCAGAGGCTCGGGGGCTGCTCTCGCAAAAACCGGCTCCGGCCAAATCGTTGACAGTGTCAACATACCAGCCCGAGAGCTTGGGCCCCGACCGTGCACCCGGGCTACGGCCAGTTCGCATGAGGGAACGACCAGACCAGCCGAAGCGTTAAGCGAAGTATTAAGACCTCGAAGGAGTGTAACCACTCCTCCGAGGCCTCGGGGGCTACACCCGGCGGGTGCGCTCGCGCGCACCCACCGGAACGAAATGCAACCGAGAAAGGCTGGTCCCCTTGCAAAAAAGTGCGACAAAAGCCTCCAAGCGAGTGCTAACACTCCCTTCGAGGCTCGGGGGCTACTGTCGGGGACCATAATTAGGGGTACCCTCAAGACGCCTAATTCTCAGCTGGTAACCCCCATCAGCATAAAGCTGCAAAGGCCTGATGGGTACGATTAAGTCAGGGATCAGTCCACACGAGTGACTCGATCACGCTTCACCCGAGCCTAGCCTCGGCCAAAGGCAGCCGACCTCGAGAGACTTCCGTCTCGCCCGAGGCCCCCTTTTTATGGCGGACACATCACCGGCTTGCCCGAGGCCTTGGCTTCGCTCAGGAGCAACCTTGACTAAATCGCCGCACCGACTGACCAAATTGCAGGGGCATTTAACGCAAAGGTGGCCTGACACCTCTATCCTGACATGCGCCCCCGGCAGAGCCGAAGTGACCGCCGTCACTCCACTGCTCCACTGGCCAGTCTGACAGAAGGACAGCGCCGCCTGCGCCACTCCGACTGCAGTGCCACTCGACAGAGTGAGTCTGACAGGCAGTCAGGCCTTGCCAAAGGCGCCACGGCGAACTCCGCTCCGCCCGACCCCAGGGCTCGGACTCGGGCTAAGACCCGGAAGACGGCGAACTCCGCTCCGCCCGACCCCAGGGCTCGGACTCGGGCTAAGACCCGGAAGACGGCGAACTCCGCTCCGCCCGACCCCAGGGCTCGGACTCGGGCTAAGACCCGGAAGACGGCGAACTCCGCTCCGCCCGACCCCAGGGCTCGGACTCGGGCTAGCACCCGGAAGACGACGAAACTCCGCTTCGCCCGACCCCAGGGCTCGGACTCCGCCCTGGCCTCGGCCGAACGACTTCCGCCTCGCCCGACCCCTTGGCTCGGGCTCGGCCACGGCAACAAAAGGCAAACTCAACCTCGGCTTCGGAGGAACCCCCACGTCGCCCTGCCTAGGGCATAGACCGCCACGTCAACAGGAGGCGCCATCATCATCCTACCCCGAATCGACTCGGGTCACGGAGAACAAGACCGGCGTCTCATCCGGCCAGCTCCGCCGGAGGGGCAATGATGGCGCTCCGCAAGCTCTGTGACGACGGCGGCCCCCGGCTCTCTTACGGAAGCAGGACAACGTCAGCAGGGACTCGACCGCTCCAACAGCTGTCCCTCCATCAGGCTCCGCCGCACCTCCGACAGCCACGACATCACGCCAGCAGGGTGCCCAGATCTCTCCGGCTGCCACATTGGCATGTACCTAGGGCGCTAGCTCTCCCTCCGCTAGACACGTAGCACTCTGCTACATCCCCATTGTACACCTGGATCCTCTCCTTACGACTATAAAAGGAAGGACCAGGGCCTTCTCAGAGAAGGTTGGCCGCGCGGGACCGAGGACGGGACAGGCGCTCTCTTGGGGCCGCTCGCTTCCCTCACCCGCGTGGACGCTTGTAACCCCCCTACTGCAAGCGCACCTGACCTGGGCGCGGGACGAACACGAAGGCCGCGGGACTTACACCTCTCTCACGCTCGACTCCGGCCACCTCGCCTCTCCCCCCTTCGCGCTCGCCCACGCGCTCGACCCATCTGGGCTGGGGCACGCAGCACACTCACTCGTCGGCTTAGGGACCCCCCTGTCTCGAAACGCCGACAGAATTGATATCGAAATTCACCCAGTTAACTTTGGAAATGAGATGTTCTAGATAATCCACAGGGTTCAAAGTAGTAGATCTGAGAAGGACACTTCTCAAAATCCACACACCAAAAAGATATGAACAAATCTTCCACGGAAGGGTGAGAGAACGAAGAACACAAACAAACACAATGAGCAAGAACACAAGAGACACAAGATTTATCCCGAGGTTCGGTCACACCACAAAAGGTGCCCTACTTCCTCGTTGAGGCGCCCACAAAGAGCCGTGTCTCTTTCAACCCTAATCCTCCCTTTACCGACCACAAAGGTCAAGCCCACACACTAATCTTTGCTCAAACGAGCGGGTAATACAAATTTTCTTGTGGTCTTCCACAAGATTTGGAGACTCACAAGCTACACCTAGTCCTATAAGAGCTAGAAGCTCCAAGAGTAATGAATCCACAAAGAACTCGATGTAGTACCAAAGCTCGAATGAAGAAGAGCAAGAGAGATTTGGAGAAGAAGCACAAAAACCGCAACTCTCAAACTCACTCAAAGATTTCTCTCCAAAGATTTGAAATGGGAGAGGCAAGAGATGTGTGAGAGAGAGTGGGAGGTGTTTCTCAAGTTAGAAATGGAGTTTGGGTCGTGCTCACTGCTGTGGGGAGAGAGGTAGGAGAGAGTATATATAGGTGGAGCTCAAAACTAGCCGTTGGACAGATTTTTCTGCTTGAGACCGGTTGAACCGCCCCAGGCATGTCAGGCAGACCGTCTGCCAGTCTGACTGTCAGACTGACCTGCAAGCTGACCAGGTTGACCACACCGGTTGAACCGCCCCTGACACCTCTGGCGACCTATTTGCCAGTCTGACTGGCAGACTGTTGGTCAGAGGTCAGAGGGGTCAGAGACCAGTTGAACTGCCCCTCAGGAGTTAGGACCAGTTCTAGTCTTGACCATAGAGTTTAGGAGAGAAAACCCCAGCTCAACTGCTCGGAGGCAAGTTCAGCTGGTGTATGGTCAAAGAGGTTCACAGTCGAAGTTGAGTTCAGCTGGAGTTGAGAAAGCTCAACTCAGCTGAAGTTCAGCTCAACAGAAAAGCTCAGCTGCAGCTGAAGAAGCTCAACTCAGCTGAAGTTTAGTTCAACTGAAAAGCTCAGCTGCAGTTGAAGAAGTTCAGCTGCTTTTCAACAAGAACAGTCTAGGTTTCTCAAACCTAACCACGGTCAACCATAGAATGTTAAAGAGATTTTTGCTTTTCAAAAATATCTTTTGAATATAGAGGTTTGAGCTTTGGCAAACACCAACCTTCTTTTTGGACCCCCTTGATAGTACGATGATTTCTATACTCAAGTTAAATAAAATATAATTAAGTAAACTCCTTGAGTCATTGGTGTCTTAGTGTAATTTCTCCATGGCGTTGCTTCATAAGGATCACAAACATCTTTGTCTCACCTTTTGAAGCAAACACAAATCAAACCCTGTGACTTGTACCATATCACCATATATGAGTTCAAATTAGAGATGGCAATGGGTACCCGAAACCCGATGGGTTTTTACCCCATTAGGGTACGGGTTTAGGTCAATTTTCATACCCATGGGTTTCTTAATGGGCATAAATCTATACCCGACGGGTTTATGGGTACGAGTTTGTTCCTATAGTACCCAAACCCGTGAACCCGTGGGTTTTTCAAACCCGACCAAACCTAGTACATATTGTCATTTTATTTTATAAACGATCAACAATCTTATTATTCCTTATTTACTTCGTAATTTTTATCAATCGGTGAATGTATCAGTAGTTGGTGAGAGTGTTGCTTGCTTGCTATTATAGTTTTTACTAGCATTATATATGTGGTGGATAGATAACTTAGTGTAATTAAGGTCACTTAATTATACAACTTATTATTTATATTTCATTTTCTCTACTAATAATTTTTATACCAAATCATGAACTTTTTGTTCATTACATAGATTTTGGATCATGATATCATTAATCATTACGATACTTATTGATTATGAGAAGAACAAGTATATTAGAGATGAAACCCGCGGGTAACCCATGGGTACTTGCTAACCCGATGGGTACGAGTTTGGGCAAAATCTCAAACCTGTCATGGGTACGGGTTTTTTAATGGGCATAGATATTTTTCAGGGTACGGGTTTGGGACGGCAAAACCCAGCGGGTTTGTACCCGTTGCCATCTCTAGTTCAAATTATGGCTTCAAGTCATCTTACTGATGCATCAACATGTTGTAACTCTTCATAGCTGATTAGTTCATCGACTTAGTGTAAGTACTTTCTTCTTCACCTTAGCCATGGTACCTCGGTCTACAAGCCGTCGCTTGGCCTTCACCTTCGCTTAGTTCCTCGAAGCCCTTTCCTTTCTATCTTCACACTATCAAGCCATTCTTGAGTCACATCCTATTGAGCATCCATTGAGGGAATCATTTCTTCAATATTGTGAACCTTGCTTGAATGTCTTCTAGATATAATTGTTAAGATCAATCAAGCTCTAGTTTGATTCTCATAGAAGCATATATGGACTAATAGTAATATGGTCAAGCCAATTCACGATTCCTTATATCTTATTCACTTTGGCTTTACCAATCCTCTTAATCACTTCATCCTCTATTCTGATCATATGTATGTAGTGATTCCTCAGGTCTTGTCCATATATTCAAACCAATATAGAGATCATATTATATCCATTTGCATTGTCTCATTGGTTATTTAACCTCGTGTTGAACCTTTGTTCACTTATCATTATACACTATTCAAGTATGTTCATCATACTGAATTTCCTGTTCAACACTTAGCAAACTCGTTAGACCTTTAAATGTGTTGTTATCCAAATCACCAAAACTCATAAAAGGGATGAATGCACTTTCAATAAGGGAAACAATAAGTAAAGATAGAGATAAGTCTCCTTATTTTTAGGAGGGGGCGATCAAACTGATCTACATCCTTATCTAGCTATAGGCTAGGTAGGTTTTATATAACCAATTACATTTCCTTGGACTATAAAAGGGGGTCATCTGATCACATTACATATGCAATAGACACCACAGCACACATGATGTAGGGTATTATCACAAATTGAGAACTTGAACGTGTCTAAATCCTCGTGTTCTTTGTGATTTGTGCATTCACCTTTACTTCTCGATCTCGTGGTCTGCCTTATAAATTTACTACCAAAATTTCCTTGATAATGTGCTTGATATCCTACTTATGGTGGCATCCTACCTAGGGAAAAGTTGGTATCTTTCTAAAGAACAACCCTTGATATCAATTAAAATTGCTTTGTTTGACTGATCAAATTACTTTTTGTTGTGGTTTCAGAACCTGGGGGACAATAGATTTATGTTCGGTGGGGATGCTAGCCCGGACTCACTCTAAATGGTGAGTCGTTGGGTCTCGAATGAGAGATTTGAGACACAAGGTGTATACTGATTCGGGTTTGCACCCTACTCCAGTATAGTGCTGATAGTAGTATTGCTTTGAGTGTGTTACAACTCTAGTATAGTCCTGCCCTTTTATATCTCAAGCGTAGGACCTTATAGAGGTGGCCTATCCTCTATAGGTATGAGGGCCATCTACCCTCTTGGTTTGATGTAGTGCTCCTGATGCAGTCCGTATGGTCACGCGTAGACGTACTCCTGGCACAGCGTATCATCTCGCTTATTTGTCGTATAGGTCCCTGTAGCGAGTCCTCCGCTGACATCTCTTTTAGTGGTGTGTGGTGGATCCTGTGGGTCAGCCCCACGGTGCGGCCGTGCGTAGCGCGACTTAACCCGTCGTCGCAGACCTGTGTCACTTACCAGTATGCGTAGGCATACATCGGTATGGGGTGTCCGTTACATCTTTTCTGGTATGCCGATCACTGTAGAGACTCTGATGCTGAGATCCCTTCTTCTAGGATTGATTGGCCCCACTCGTTGGTGGGGGTTCGCCTGAGATAGTACGTGGTGATGTGTCGTTTGACGGCCATCGAGGACCTCTCGACGCTATACCCGAGGCTCGGGCGTAGTTTGGTGATGACCTGTCTTGTCTAGCTGATGTGGGCTCGCATCATTGGGTCAACCCTTCCCTTACACTAGTCAGACTAGCGCGGGACCTGGTTGTTTGCCCCTATGGCTAGGTTGCTCGGCAGGGACCTGGTTGCCCGCTCCGCCTCGCGAGGCTGCTCGGCATGGACTTGGTCGCCCGCTTCGCCTCGCGAGGCTGCTTAGTATGGACTTGGTCCCCCGCTCCACCTCGCAAGGTTGCTTGGCGGGGACTTGGTCGCCCGCTTTGCCTTGCAAAGCTGCTCGGCAGGGACTTGATCGTCCGTTCTGCCTCGCAAGGCTGCTCGGTAGGGACTTGGTCATCCACTCCGCCTCGCAAGGTTGCTCAGCAGGGATTTAGTCGCCCACTTAACCTCGCAAGGTTGATCAGTAGGGACTTGGACCACTTTTGAAGTGTCTTTACGGGCTTTCTTTAGGCTCCCCGTTCCTGGGTGTCCAACACTTTTGATCACTCTATTGATTATCCATCTTCGTACCATTGATGTGCTTTTAAACCACCACTTGACAAGCCTTATGATGACAAAAGTGTTGGCACTCCACTAGCCATGCTTGCACCTAGCTTGAGCATTTGGGGTGAAGTTAGTCGATCACTAAGGTCACTTTTTTATACCAATTTGAAATCCACTTATTTGATTGATCCATTATTATGATGAACTCAACTTGATGTATGATCCTTGAATACTTGTTTGAGTCCCTTTGTTTCTTGTTTAAATCCTTTTATTTTTTACTATTTAATCTTCAACAATTATTTGAACTTAAACTCATTCTTCATCATCTTTGGTCATGATCTTAAACTTGAAGTACCAAATGTGTGCCAAAACACTCCACAATCAAATGGCATTGTACCCCTTTATTGTAATGTTTCTAACTCAATTCAAAATCAAACTTAGGTCTATGAAACACTTGAAATGATTTATCCTATATGAGAGCATTTCAATCAAAGTGGCTTCCAATATTTAAATATTTTCATTTGTTGACCGATTATGTGCATTCTAAAGAAAAATCCATATATCCTAATTTAAATATCGTATGACCACAAAATTTGAAGACGTACTTCAATAACTATGATAACAATTGTAAAAAAATAAGACTCATTTGACTTCATATGTGTTTCCATCCACAAAATCTCCAACAGTAGGAACATGCTAAAAATTGTTGCTCTTATGTTGGCAAGATTGACTTCACCAAGATGTTCCATTTATCTAATGATCATAAAATTTTGCACAACATTTGCTATCATATGTTTAGAGCAAGTAAACTAAATTTCAAGGCAATACAAAAAGATACGATCACTTAAACATAGCTATATTCGCATCTCACTTAGATTTTCGATATTGGACAACATATTGTGTTATTCTTTAAATTGAATCAAACTTGAAATCAACTTGTTTGAATAGTTCCAAAATACTTATATCCTGGCAGGGGAGAGTGGGCGTAGGTAGCAAAAGTGGTGGGGATGATCGGCTAGCGGATCATTCCATGGAGAAGAGAAGGGCAGGAGAGGTTGTTATCGATAGTGTTCTTCCAAGTGAAGCAGAACTAGTGAAGCGGCTCATAAGGAACCAATGAAAATAATGGTGTGGAATTATCAAGGTGTAATCAACCTCTGACAGTTTGAGAGCTTCTAGAGCTTGAAAAGTCCAAGAAAGTGGACATCTTGTTTAGGTGGACTTCAGGTCTAGTAAACATGGTGGTTGAAAGGATCACCATGCCCAAGAGGGGGGGTGAATTGGGCTTTTCTAAAAATCAACACTAATTAAAACCTAAGCAAGAGCCCAACTTCACCCCAACAACTAGCACTAAGAGAATAATACTAGAAATGCAACAATGTTAAGACAATACTGCAAATACTTGCTAAACAAATACACAATGTAAAATGCTTGAATTAAGTGCAGAATGTAAAGCAAGGTTTAGAAGACTCCAATTTTTTCCGAGGTATCGAAGAGTCGGCACTCTCCACTAGTCCTCATTGGAGCACCCGCGCAAGGGTATCGCTCCCCCTTGGTCCTCGCAAGAACCAAGTGCTCACTACGAGATGATCCTTTGCCACTCCGGCGCGGTGGATCCCTCACGACCGCTTACAAACTTGAGTCAGGTCACCAACAAGATCTTCACGGTGATCATCGAGCTCCCAACGCCACCAAGCCATCTAGGTGATGCCGATCACCAAGAGTAACAAGCCATAGACTTTCGCTTGACCAAGAAAATCCTAATGCAAGTGGTGTGTGCTCTAGGTGGCTCTCGCTAGCGCTAATGAGGTCCAAATGCAGGATTAAGATTCTCTAATCACCTCACTTGGATTTTGGTGCTTGCAATGCTCTACCAATGTGCAGGAATAAATGTGGGCAGCAAGACATTGAATATGGTGGGTGGAGGGGGTATAAATAGCCCTCACCCACCAACTAGTCGTTACCAGCACTGTTCTGCGCATGGGCGCACCGGACAGTCCGGTGCGCCACCGGTGCACCAACGGTCGACTCCAACGGCTAGTTCTGACAGCTAGCCGTTGGGCTGATGGCACACCGGACAGTCTGGTGCATTGTCCGGTGCGCTGTCCGGTGTGCCACTAAAATTCCACTCGGGAACCTTGCGCTCTCGGGTTTCTGCGTGGAGAAACCCTTCCCCTGGGCCAGCCTGGCCCCACCTGGCAGAGGGCGCACCGGACAGTCCGGTGCCCCAAAGTCAGGAACCCTATTTTCTATTTTCTGCTGTTTTCAAATCGATTTTCGTTTAAACTTGTGAGTATGTTCTAGAGTGTCACCTAGCACTATATGTGAGTGTGAATATGCACCAACACTACACTAGAACTCTCTTGGTCAAACTACTCATTGACACCCCTCTTTATAGTACGACTAAAACAAAATAAAAGACCTAACTAAATTATGAGTGTCCGCAACTCCTTGACACTCGAACTACGTAGACCTTCACCTTTGTCGCTTTAGCCGTTGCTTCGAGTTCTCATTGCCGGGATTATTTTCACGGTTGTAGTACTTCTACCTGTAATGCGACCTAACTTACCATTTGTCTCTGCAAAACACACGTTAGTCACATATAACATTACGTTGTCATTAATCACTAAAACCAAACAGTGACCTAGATGCTTTCAGTGGTGAAAGTGGGGAGGGGGTTGTGTTGTGGAGGAGAGGGGATGGTGTGATATTGTGAAACTACTCTAAGTATCACGTCAATGTGGATGTAAAGGATGACAATGGTGTAATATGGAAGTTTACAGACATATTTGGGGAGCCGCATTGGGAACTAAAGGAGAGGACATCACAAGAATGAGGTTCTCTTTGCGCATGAGAAGAAATGTGGAAGATTGAGGGATCAGAGATATATGAACAAATTTAGGGAATCTGGAGGCTTGTGGCGTGGAAGATCTAGGCTTTGAAGGAGACGAATAACCAGTTTACGAGAAGAGGGTTACATAAGATAGAACTCTAAGAAATCTTGACCATTTCCTAATCAACATATATTCTCAACTTAGACCAACCGATGGTGCATCTGATCAAACTGTGAATTGAAATCTTCAATTGATTTTTATCTATAAATAAATGTATCTCAAACTTTACGCATAAACAAGTGCAATCTTCGACAAGGTTGTTAAGACCATATTTTAATCTGATACCTACTTAATACTACATTGTCATAATATAGGCAATACGTCATAAAAATCATAGCTTTAATTCTTTTATTAAAAGAGTGAAACATAAATAGATAGTATACACTGTTCTCATTTTTTTAATTTGATATTTATTTTCTTCCATGCGTATTTGCTCTGAAAAGGGGGAAAATATGAATGTAATCAAAATAAGGGTTGTGCTCGATAATTTTGCAAACCCATGTGTGAACGACGAGTGCGCACGCCATACAGAACATGTATGCACAATATTTTCATGTGCGCTATTTGCTAATGTTGGATAATAATAATATAATGCGCCAATCTTGATGGAATGATGGATGCATAACTGACGAAAGGAAACTGCACAAATAGAATTAACATTTTAACTCAGGGCAAGAGTTGCCATCAGTTAATACTGCAGGCATGAACATAGGGCAGCATGCTCAGCATCAACGATCATGGGAAAAAGTGGAAAACAACCTCTGCAGCAGGAAAATTGAAAGATGACTTACATGATAAAACTTGCATATGCATTATGCTCACAACCAAACCTCGCGCCCAGGGAAAAAAACAACAGACCTCACACGTAACTGAACTGCTTCCAACATAAAATGCTCGTATTTTCCCTGATATATTGATAAGGCATGCATTGAAGGAAACGCCAGAAGTCTGCATGCACTTAGTTCGCTCGTCCGCCGCCACCCATTCTACCCCTTCCTCGGCCACCATATCCCCTTCCACCAGGACCACCACCACCCCTGCCACCTTCATAGCCGCCGCCGACCCTGCCTCCTTCATAGCCACCACCCCTGCCACCTTCATAGCCGCCGCCGACCCTGCCTCCTTCATAGCCACCACCCCTGCCTCCTTCATAGCCTGGAAACGAGATTCAAAATTCAAACCAATTTAATGATTGAATGATTATGGTTGTGCTCGGTAGGGCTGGAAACGAGTTGAGTCAAGCTCAGCTCGGTGCGGCTCAGTGGGTGACCGAGCTCGACACGGCCACTGCACGAGCTCAAGAACGAAGCTGGCTCGACTGGCAAGCCACATCCTGGTAGATATTACTGCATTATATATTGAAATAATAGTATGTAAATATGGAATATAGGAATCATCATTCAATATTATGAGTAATCTAAAATTTGAATTGTTATAATATTCACCATCAAAGGCTAAGAAATGGGTCAATTATCCATTATTATTTTGCAGATTGATTAATTTAGCACAGTTGGCGTGGCTCGCGAGCCGCTCCACGCTCGAGCCAGCTCGTGAGCCTCGAGCGTGGAGCCTCGAGCTTATTTTCCAGCCCTAGTGCTCGGTGAATGTAATATTTATGCAGCGCACACAAGCTGTTTTCAATTATTGTTATTGCTATTGATATTGTAAATGTTACTCTTGTTACTATTGTTATTACTGCTACTATTATCATTACTACTAGTAGTATTATTACTACTCAGCAGCAGCAGCAGCAGCAGCAGCAGCAGCATTATTTTGGCAGTAAAAGGGTGTAACTTTTGGATGCAACAAGCCAACAACACTTAACAGTCCTCAAACGATTTAAAATTATTTTAATATCACTACATATCACATATGAATTACAATAGAAATGTATGGGCAATCAAATTTAGCACTTAGCCAAGGTACAAAACTACAGTTACCAAAAGGAACACCAATTCATCAGAACGAGAGAATCGACTATCATCAACAAATAAACAAATTAATAAAATGAGAAGGTCAATTCAATGAGAAGCGTGACTACAAGTGGAAAGTACTCAATTTTGAAGCACATGTATGTTATGCAGGGCAATAATCATACCTCCACGGTAACCCCAATTGCCTCTTCCTCGCATACCACCTCCTCTACCTCGGTTATATCCACCATTTTCTGGGTCAACATAACAAGATATGTCATTGCCTAAAACATCACATAACATCAAGGATATCTGTACCAAGACACCATTCAGTACCTTGATAGTTTCCATATCTGCCTTGGTTGTAGCCATATCCACCACCATACCCACCTTGATCATCATAGCCACCATATCCACCTTGATTGTCGTAATACCCACCACCTTGGTTATAGCCACCTTGATTGTTTCCATATCCACCATAGCCACCTCTAGCCCAACCCCTTCCACGCCCACGGCCCCTCCCTCTTCCTCGACCCCGTGCATAGGAATCTAACATAGCAACAATTATTAGATGCTAGATATCTAATAAACAGAAATAGCACAATCACTGTGAACAATCACTGACATACCTTCATACTCCAGCTGCTGGAATTGTTGTCCTGATGGTCTGCGAGGTTGGCGCTGCAGTGGTGGCACCTGCTGTTGCCTGGGATGTTCAACATATGCTGGAGCTTGGTACCTATAAAAAGGATATTAATACTTGAATGATTTATATAGTACTAAAGTACTTTTTATATCTACAAAAGAAAACCATTCCTGGCACCTTAACACTGAAGAAAGATACACATCTGACTCACCCAGGAGTGTGCTTGTCCAGCTCTCTGGGGGACAAAGTAATTGATATCATAGAAACATGCCGAGTCATCTCCAATCTGAAAATGGTCAAGCCTTTAAAAGGTTAGGAATGTAAATTGTACAAAAAAACAGATACGAAAGGATCTAGAATGAGTAGAAATTTTACGGGACAAGTCCTTCTTCTATGGGTTCCCAGACATCAGTGATGCTGACAGAGCTGATGTTGGTATCCTGGTGTAACTCAGGGGCCCTTTTCTGTTTCAAAGATATTTTGTCATATATGGCTGATTCGTTTGGTTGGCAAAAAAATGCAACAATAGAGAGCAAGCAAGACTACCACCTTGATAATCTCTGCAACAGCAACAGACTTACTGATTGCCTGTCCCATGGCCTTCAAAACAATCTCTTTAATTCTCCTTTCCTAATTATATAATAATAAAAAAAGAAACAGGAGCTTAGAAATAACCAAAGAATTAAAAGAAAACTAAATAATAGTAGTAAACAGACAATAATTCATGTAAAACTATTATTCATCGTACATGTATTAATGTATATTGCATGGAAACAAACATAATCAGTAGCTCAACAATGCCCTTCCCATGTGCCAAATTTGTGATAACTGTAGTACATCAATCACCGCACGGGGCAAGCATACAAACTTAAACGCATCAAAACTCACAAAAGTTGGATGTATGAATACACATCTCGAGCCTAACGGCCGAGAACCACCGTGACCTGGCAGCTGTTCCATCATCAAAACAAAAAAAAAACTCCTATTCGAATCGACAGAGACGGGACTCGAACGGAACAGCGATCCTAAACACAATACGATACGACGGCGAGGATAAGCTAAGGCACCTGGAGGAGGAAGGTAGCATATGAGACATAGTTGCGGATGAGGCCCTGCGCGGTGATGCGGATCTCGTTCTCTTCGATGGTCGACTGGTTCCGCGCCCGCTCCACCCTATGGTACCGGTCCATGTTGGCTGCGGGCTCCGCCGCTCGTCGCCCGGCGGGTTGCGGGCTAGGGATTCGTATGGGATTCGAAGGATGGTGAGGTTGCGGACTTGCGGCGACAAGGGCCGGGAGGTGAGGTTACGGCGGCAGAAGCTAAAACCCTAGGCGGAACCAACGATACAGAGCGCTCTGCTGCTCTGGTTTATGGCTGATTTCGGGCCGTTTCAAGGGCTGACTTCGAGTTTTGGAATTGTGGTCATGGGCTTTACGACTTTTATATTTTATTATATATAATATGTATTTATTTGTATGAAAAATTGTGTACTTAAGACCGTGTTAACACGGTATAACTTCACTTCAGTAATTTCAAATTTGTTTCAGCTTTTTTTTATCAAACAGATCCAGCTTCACGAGCTCTAGTTTAAAAAACTAAAACTAGAGGCTAGTTTCATAAAATTTTCGAATCTCTTCAAAGGGTGCTTTAAAAACACTGTTTTTATACCTCCTCGTAAAGTTGCACCAAAATTATTCACCATGACATTAGTTACATGACTGTCGGGGGCCATAATTAGGGGTACCCCCAAGGCTCCTAATCTCAGCTGGTAACCCCATCAGCACAAAGCTGCAAAGGCCTGATGGACGCAATTCAGGTCAAGGTTCCGTCCACTCAAGTGACACGATCTCGCCTCGCCCGAACCCAGCCTCGGGCAGGGACAGCCGACCCAGGAGGATTCACGTCTCGCCCGAGGGTCCCCAAGCAACGGGCACACCTTCGACTCGCCCGAGGCCCAGCTCGGGCAGGCTTCGCAGAGAAGCAACCTTGGCCGGATCGCCTCGTCAGCCGACCGGATCGCAGGAGCATTCAATGCAAGGATCACCTGACACCTTATCCTGACGCGCGCTCCTCAGTCGACAAGGCCGAAGTGACCGCAGTCACTTCGCCCCTCCACTGACTGACCTGACAGGAAAACAGTGTCGCCTGCCCCGCTCCGACTGCTGTGCCACCCGCCAGGGTGAGACTGACAGCAGCCAAGTCCAGCCTCGGGCGCCATAGGAAGCTCCGCCTCGCCCGACCCCAGGACTCGGACTCAACCTCAACACCGGAAGACGGTCTCCGCCTCGCCTGACCCCAGGGCTCGGACTCAACCTCGACCTCGGACGACGGACTCCGCCTCGCCCGATCCTAGGGCTCGGACTCAACCTCGACCTCGGACGACGGACTCCGCCTCGCCCGACCCCAGGGCTCGGACTCAACCTCGACCTCGGACGACGGACTCAGCCTCGACCTCGGAGGAATCACCGCCTCGCCCGACCTTGGGCTCGGACCGACCACGCTACATGGGGGCCCATCATTACACTACCCCTAGCTAGCTCAGGCTACGGGGAACAAGACCGACGTCCCATCTGGCTCGCCCCGGTAAACAAGTAATGATGGCACCCCGCGTGCTCCATGACGACGACAGTTCTCAGCCCCTTACGGAAGTAAGGAGACGTCAGCAAGGATCCGACAGCACCCGACAGCTGTGCTTCCACAGGGCTCAAGCGCTCCTCCGTCGGCCACGACATCACATGAACAGGGCAGCAACACCTCTCCAACAGCCACGTCGGCATGTACATAGGACTCTGGCTCCTCCCTGCTAGACACGTTAGCACATTGCTACGCTCCCTGTTGTACACCTAGACCCTCTCCTTACATCTATAAAAGGAAGGTCCAGGGCCCTCGTACGGAGGTGGCCGCGAGGGAGGACGGGCTGACGCACAGCCCCCCCCCCCTCTCTCTCCCTCGTGAACGCTTGTAACCCCCTACTGCAAGCGCATCCGCCCTAGGCGCAGGACAACACGAGGCCGTGATTCCCCTTACTGTTTCCCCCTTGTGTTTCGTCTCGCGCCGACCCATCTGGGCTAGGACACGCAGCGACAATTTACTCGTCGGTCCAGGGACCCCCCGGGGTCGAAACGCCGACAGTTGGCGCGCCAGGTAGGGGCCTGCTACGTGTTGACGAACAGCTTTCCGTCAAGCTCCAGATGGGTAGTCTCCAGCAACCTCTCCAGCCCAGGACGCTGCTCCGTTTCGGGAGTCTTGAGTTCATGTCCCTCGACGGCAGCTACGACATGATACTCCTTCCTCCGCCGCGCGACAACGACAATGGCGGCCGTCAGCCCGCCCGCCGGCGGCGGAATCGACGACGTCTTCCCCACGTGGCGGAAGAACAACATCCGGGTTTGTCCCGTCACCTTCCCCGCCGACGGAGGAGGAGGCGGGGCAGCCATGGCCAAGCAGGAGGCGACACCTCGTCGGCTGTCGAGCGAGTCGATGGCCCCAGCGCCCCAGCGCCCCAGCGGGGGACACGTCGGACGTTGACCTCGCGTCTGAGACGAAGACGAGCGTCGTTTCCCCGCAACACGCCAACCCCAAGCAGACGGACGACGCTAGCACGCTCACGAAGGGCTTGCTGGGCGTTAGCCTCGTACCTGAGATAACGGTGCAGTCCGTCCCTGACGCGACTTCGTCACCATCCGTCGATCAAGAGGTACCGTCCGTTTCCCATCCTGTGCCTTTTAGATTCAGCTTCGACCCACCGAGCAATCCCGCTTCGGTGGACGCTTTCATAAAGGCATATCCAAACCTTCCGGGGTACCATATGTGGTCAACCTGGGACCGACTAACGGCCGTCTCGACCTACGGGCCCCTGGGTTCCGAGGAAGATGACGAGCCCGACTCTGGTTGGGATTTCTCCAGGCCCGGTGACCCCAGTGCCATGCGGGACTTCATGACCGCATGTGACTACTGCCTCTCTGATTGCTCCGATGATGGCCACAGCCTTGACGACGAGGACTATGGCTGAAGTCACGAATGTTTCCACGTCGATCTAGGGGGTCTCGACGAAGGCAACCACCTTGGTATGTCGGAGGACGGTGATCCCCCTAGGCCTGCGCCTCGCGTTGACATCCTTCGGGAGCTAGTTGTGGTCCCAGTCCCTGCAGGGGGTCAGGACGCACAGCTCGAGCAAATCCGCGAGATGCAGGCCAGGCTCGACGAGGAAGCAGGACAACTTGTGCAGCTCCGGCAAAATATCGGGCAGGAGTGGGCAGGCCGAGCACCGGCCGGAGAAGCGTGTCATCTGGCCCAGGACGTCCAGCACTGCATCACCGACGATGCCAGGGCAAGGCTGCCCCCGGCTTCCAGTGGGGTCGGCCAGAACCTGGCAGCAGCAGCAATACTACTCCGAGCGATGCCGGAACCATCCACCACCGAGGGGCGGTGTATCCAGAAAGAGCTCAAGAATCTCCTGGAAGATGCCGCGGTCCGACGGGCTGAAAGCTCTGCCTCCCGAAGGCAGGGGTACCCCCTGGAGCATCGCGCCGCGACTTCCCGATTCATGCGGGAAGCCTCGGTCCACACCGGGCGCACGCGGAACACAGCGCCTGCGGCCCCGGGTCGCCTCGGCAACGAGCACCACCGCCGCGACCGTCGAGCCCACCTCGACGAGAAGGTGCGCCGAGGCTACCACCCCAGGCGTGGGGGACGCTACGACAGCGGGGAGGATCGGAGCCCCTCGCCCGAACCACCCGGTCCATACGACGGGCGCCGTTCCCGACCCGGTTCCGAACCCCGACTACCATCACCAAGTACTCGGGGGAAACAAAGCCGGAACTGTGGCTCGTGGACTACCAACTGGCCTACCAGCTAGGTAGAACGAACGATGACAACCTCATCATCCGCAACCTTCCCCTGTTCCTCTCCGACGCCGCCCGAGCCTGGCTGGAACATCTGCCTCCTGCGCAGATCTCCAACTGGGACGACCTGGTCAAAGCCTTCACCGGAAACTTCCAGGGCACATACGTGCGCCCTGGGAACTCCTGGGATCTTCGAAGCTGCCGCCAGCAGCCGGGAGAATCCCTACGGGACTACATCCGGCGATTTTCGAAGCAGCGCACCGAGCTGCCCAACATCACCGACTCAGATGTCATCGGCGCGTTCCTCGCCGGCACCACTTGCCGCGACCTGGTGAGCAAGCTGGGTCGCAAGACTTCCACCAGGGCGAGCGAGCTGATGGACATCGCCACCAAGTTTGCCTCTGGTCAGGAGGCGGTCAAGGCCATCTTCCGGAAGGACAAGCAGCCTCAGGGGCGCCAGCCGGAAGACTTCCCCGAGGCGTCCGCTCAGCGCGGCGCGAGGAAGAAGGGCAAGAAGAAGTCGCAAGCGAAACACGACGCCGCCGACGCAGACCTTGTCGCCGCCGCCGAGCACAGGAACCCTCGGAAGCCTCCCGGAGGCGCCAACCTGTTCGATAAGATGCTCAAGGAGTCGTGCCCCTACCATCAGGATCCCGTCAAGCACACCCTTGAGGAGTGCGTCATGCTTCGGCGCTACTTCCACAAGGCCAGGCCCCCAGCGGAAGGTGGCAGAGCCCACAACAACGACAAGAAGGAGGATCACAAGGCAGAGGAGTTCCCCGAGGTCCACGACTGCTTCATGATCTACGGTGGGCAAGTGGCGAACGCCTCGGCTCGGCACCGCAAGCAAGAGCACCGGGAGGTCTGCTCGGTGAAGGTGGTGGCGCCAGTCTACCTAGACTGGTCCGACAAGCCCATCACCTTCGACCAGGGCAACCACCCCGACCGCGTGTCGAGCTCGGCGAAGTACCCGCTCGTTGTCGATCCCGTCATCGGCAACGTCAGGCTTACCAAGGTCCTCATGGACGGAGGCAGCAGCCTCAACATCATCTACGTCGAGACACTCGGGCTCCTGCAGATCGATCCGGGCCGGCGCGGCACCCTTTCACGGGATCATCCCCGGGAAACGCGTCCAACCCCTTGGGCAACTCGATCTGCCCGTCTGCTTTGGGACTCCCTACAACTTCCGAAAGGAAACCCTCAAGTTCGAGGTGGTCGGGTTCCGAGGAACCTACCACGCAGTGCTGGGGAGACCATGCTACGCCAAGTTCATGGCCGTCCCCAACTACACCTACCTCAAGCTCAAGATGTCGGGCCCCAACGGGGTCATCACAGTTGGCTCCACGTACCGACACGCGTACGAATGCGACGTGGAGTGCGTGGAGTACGCCGAGGCCCTCGCTGAATCCGAGGCCCTCATCGCCGACCTGGAGAACCTCTCCAAGGAGGCGCCAGATGCGAAGCGCCACGCCGGCAACTTCGAGCCAGCTGAGGCGGTTAAGTCCGTCCCTCTCGACCCCAGCAACGACGCCTCCAAGCAGATCCGGACTGGCTCTGAGCTCAACCCCAAATAGGAAGCAGTGCTCGTCGACTTTCTCTGCGCGAACACCGAGATTTTTGCGTGGAGTCCCTCAGACATGTCTGGCATACCGAGGGATGTCACCGAGCACTCGCTGGATATCCGAGCTGGAGCCCGACCCGTAAAGCAGCCTCTGCGCCGATTCGACGAAGAAAAGCACAGATCCATAGGCGAGGAGATCCACAAGCTGATGGCTGCAGGGTTCATCAAAGAGGTATTCCATCCCGAATGGCTAGCCAACCTTGTGCTTGTGAGAAAGAAAGGCGGGAAATGACGGATGTGTGTAGACTACACTGGTCTAAACAAAGCATGTCCGAAAGTTCCCTACCCTCTGCCTCGCATCGATCAAATCATAGATTCTACTGCTGGGTGCGAAACTCTGTCGTTCCTCGATGCCTACTCAGGGTATCACCAAATCAGGATGAAAGAGTTTGACCAGCTCGCGACTTCTTTCATCACACCTTTTGGCATGTACTGCTACATTACTATGCCATTCGGTTTGAGGAATGCGGGTGCGACATACCAAAGGTGCATGAACCACGTGTTCGGAGAGCACATTGGTCGAACGGTCGAGGCTTACGTCGATGACATCGTAGTCAAGACGAGGAAAGCCTCCAACCTCCTCTCCGACCTTGAAACGACATTCAATTGTCTCAAGGCGAAAGGCGTGAAACTCAATCCCGAGAAGTGTGTCTTCGGAGTCCCCCGAGGCATGCTTCTGGGGTTCATCGTCTTCGAGCGGGGCATCGAGGCCAACCCGGAGAAAATCGCGGCCATCACCAACATGGGGCCCATCAAGGACTTGAAAGGAGTGTAGAGGGTCATGGGATGCCTTGCGGCTCTGAGCCGTTTCATCTCGCGCCTCGGCGAAAGAGGCCTACCTCTGTACCGCCTCTTAAGGAAGACCGAGCGCTTCACTTGGACCCCCGAGGCTGAGGAAGCCCTCGGGAACATAAAGGCGCTCCTTACAAGCGCGCCCATCTTGGTGCCCCCACTGTCGGAGAAGCCCTCTTGATCTACGTCGCCGCTACCACTCAGCTGGTCAGCGCCACGATCGTGGTCGAGAGACGAGAAGAGGGGCACGCATTGCCCGTCCAGAGGCAGGTCTACTTCATCAGTGAGGTACTGTCCGAGACCAAAATCCGCTACCCGCAAATTCAGAAGCTACTGTACGCGGTAATTCTGACGCGGCGAAAGTTTCGACACTACTTCGAGTCTCATCCGGTGACTGTGGTGTCATCCTTCCCCCTGGGAGAGATCATCCAGTGCCGAGAGGCCTCAGGTAGGATTGCAAAGTGGGCGGTGGAGATCATGGGCGAGACAATCTCGTTCGCTCCTCGGAAGGCCATCAAGTCCCAAGTCTTGGCGGACTTTATGGCTGAATGGGTCGACGCCCAGCTTCCAGCAGCTCTGATCCAACCGGAACTCTGGACCATGTTTTTCGACGGGTCGTTGATGAAGACAGGAGCGGGCGCGGGCCTGCTCTTCATCTCGCCCCTCGGGAAGCACCTCCGCTACGTGCTGCGCCTCCATTTCCCGGCGTCCAACAACGTGGCCGAGTACGAGGCTCTGGTTAACGGGTTGCGCATCGCCATTGAGCTAGGGGTTCGGCGCCTCGACACTCGTGGCGACTTGCAGCTTGTCATCGACCAAGTCATGAAGAACTCCCATTGCCGCGACTCGAAGATGGAAGCCTACTGCGATGAGGTTCGGCGCCTGGAGGACAAGTTCCATGGGCTCGAGCTCAACCACATCGCTCGACGATACAACGAGACTGCAGACGAACTGGCTAAGATAGCCTCGGGGCGGACAATGGTCCCTCCGGACGTCTTCTCCCGAGACCTACAACAACCCTCAGTCAAGACCGATGACACGCCCGAGCCCGAGAAGGTCTCGGCCCAGCCCGAGGCACCCTCGGCTCAGCCCGAGGCACCCTCGGCCCCCGAGGGTGAGGCACTGCGCGTTGAGGAAGAGCGGAATGGGGTCCCGCCTAATCAAAACTGGCAGACCCCGTACCTGCAATATCTCCACCGAGGAGAGCTACCCCTCGACAGAGCCGAAGCTCGGTGACTGGCGCGGCGCGCCAAGTCGTTCGTCTTGCTAGGTGACGGAAAGGAGCTCTACCACCACAGCCCCTCAGGCATCCTCCAGCGATGCATATCCATCGCCGAAGGTCAGGAGCTATTGCAAGAAATACACTCGAGGGCTTGCGGCCACCACGCAGCACCTCGAGCTCTCGTTGGAAACGCCTTCCGACAGGGTTTCTACTGGCCAACTGCGGTGGCCTACGCCACTAGGATTGTACGCACCTGCCAAGGGTGTCAATTCTACGCAAGGCAGATGCACCTACCCGCTTAGGCCTTGCAAATAATACCCATCACCTGACCGTTTGCTGTGTGGGGTCTTGACCTCGTTGGTCCCTTGCAGAAGGCACTCGGGGGCTACACGCACCTGCTGGTTGCTATCGACAAATTCTCCAAGTGGATTGAAGTCTGACCCCTAAACAGCATCAGGTCCGAACAGGCGGTGGCGTTCTTCACCAACATCATCCATCGCTTTGGGGTCCCGAACTCCATCATCACTGACAACGGCACCCAGTTCACTGGCAGAAAGTTCCTGGACTTCTGCGAGGACCACCACATCAGGGTGAACTGGGCCGCCGTAGCCCACCCCATGAAAAATGGGCAGGTAGAACGTGCCAACGGCATGATTCTGCAGGGACTCAAGCCAAGGATCTACAACGACCTCAACAAGTTCGGCAGGCGATGGATGAAGGAACTCCCCTCGGTGGTCTGGAGTCTGAGGACGACGCCAAACCGAGCCACGGGCTTCACGCCGTTCTTTCTAGTCTATGGGACCGAGGCTATCTTGCCCACAGACTTATAATACCGTTCCCCGAGGACGAGGGCGTACGACGACCAAAGCAACCAGTCCAGCCGAGAAGACTCACTGGACCAGCTGGAAGAGGCTCGGGACATGGCCTTACTACACTCGGCGCGGTATCAACAGTCTCTACGACGCTACCACGCCCGAGGGGTTTGGTCCCGGGACCTCCAGGTGGGCGACTTGGTGCTTCGGCTACGATAAGACGCCCGAGGGCGCCACAAGCTCACACCTCCCTGGGAAGGGCCGTTCATCATCGCCAAGATTTTGAAGCCCGGAACATACAAGCTGGCCAACAATCAAGGCGAGGTCTACAACAACACTTGGAACATCCGACAGCTACGTCGCTTCTACCCTTAAGATGTTTTCAAGTCATTCATATACCTCGTTTACATACACAGATAATTCTAACCATCAAGGAAGGGTCAGCCTTGCCTTGGCAAAGCCCGACCCTCCCTCGGGGGCTAGAAGGGGGGAACCCCCTCTGCGTCAAAATTTTCCTCGGAAAAAGTCTTTCTGCCAGAACATCTTTCGTGCTTTTCGACTACTTCGATAGTGGGATCCTGAAAACGATGGAGTACACATAAGCGGCAAGGTCGACCGAGCCGAGGGACTCCTACGCCTCCGGGATACGGATACCTCACTCATCACCTTCTGCGATAAGTAACTCACGCTCGGATAAGCGATTCCGCTGACCGAACAAGTCTTAACGCTCGAAAACTTTTCTGCCGAAACGATTTTTGTGCCTTCTCGACTATATAAATAATAGAATCCTACGGACGAGTAAGAGTACACGTAAGCGGCAAGGCCGACCGAGCCGAGGAACTCCTACGCCTCCGGGATACGGATACCTCACTCATCACCTTCCGTAATAAGTAACTATCGCTCGGATAAACAATTCTGTTACCGACGAACAAGTCCTGATATTCGAAACAAGGGGAAAAGAAACACAACTTTACAACACGGTGACAGTATGTTTGGGCCTCGACGGCCGCAAAAAACATACACACACTACAAATAAACTGTTTATGCGGGACCAGACATCAGTAGGGGGAGCAGCAGCACCCTCGGCGTCGACTCCACCTTCGGCGGAATCCGACCCGGCCTCGGACGGCGACACGGTCGGGGGACCTCCACCTCGAAGGAAGATGTCGGCACCATGCCTGGGTCATCGCCGTCAGGGCCTCCTCCAGGAACCCGGCCCAAGCAGACGGCCGGACCGACCGCTCCGTAGCCTCAGCCAGCCGTCCCCCGGGGACACCAGCCCGGCTCATGGCCTCGGCAACCCGACTCCAGGGTTGGTCCCACCAGTGGATGACCCGGCCAGGCTCCAGCCGTCGCTGCTACGCCTCCTCGGCCTGGGAAGTCCCCTGCTCCTGGGCCGACGAAGTCTTCTTTTCGAGCCAACTCCGCCTCTGTCCATGCTGACACCGCTGCCTCTGGCTCCGGCTCATCGCAGAGCGGCCGGGGGTTTCTTTAACTAAGCAAGAGAAGCCTCGGGCGGCAAGGCCGACCGAGCCGAGGGACTCCTACGCCTCCGGGATACGGATACCTCACTCGTCACCTTCCGCACAGGGCAACTCACACTTGGTTAAGCGGTTCAGCTAGCCGACAGGCGAGTCCTAGTGCTCGAAATGAGGAAAAACATGGCTTTACGCCCAAATACACGGATGTTCAGGCCCCAACAGCCGCAATGAACAGACACCGGCACTCAGGGTGCCATTACAGACGGAACTCTGGTTCCACCCCCGCAGGTATGAACAACCCCCCACATTGGAGGGCCTGCGGGACGACAAAATCCCAGGTGGCTCGCCGCCGAACAGACACCGGCACTCAGGGTGCCATTATAGATGGAACTCCGGTTCCACCCCCGCAGGTACGAACAACCCCCCACATTGGAGGGCCTGTGGGACGACAAAATCCCAGGTGGCTCACCGCCGCCCACTCCGGCAGCAGCGACAGCAACCTCCGCTCCGGGCAGCCAAACAGCAGCAGCGATGACCTCAGGGCAGACGCTGCTGCGATAAGGCCCTCGCCCACGTCCCCACTCGAGGGGCGAGGACAAGCTATCAAAGCCAAAGAGTTGGAGGCCCGGAGCGCAGATGGTGGCGGCGATCTCGTCGGCGACGAGGACTTCTTCAGCCGCCACCACCTCAGCCCTGACGACGGCAGCCATCTGCCCACCGGCAGATCCCCACTCGAGTCCTCCCGGACGGGCGAGCACCGACCTCCACGCAGAGGCATCGTACCAGAGCAAGGGCAGGACAACCCAAGAACACGAACGCCGCCCTAGCAGCGCGCGGCGTCTTGGGCAGTCCCCCGGTGCGCGCGGCGCAACAACCGCCCGTACGGCGGGCAGATAGCCGCACTCCGCCCAGCGGTGGGAGGTGGCACCGGAAGCTGCGCTAGAGCCAGATGAGCCAGCGAACCGGGCACGCTGGAGCTGACGACACTTGCGGCCGATCGGCCCCGCGTTGTCGAAGTCCGCCCCCCGCTAGGCCGGTGGGCGCCCTCTCCCCTGAATGTTGAAGGAGGAGGTGGCCCGCTGGCCCGTACGGGAGGTAGAGCTCCGGCTTAGCTCGCCCTCCGCCCCAGCAAGGATGATGAAGATCCTTGAAGCTGAGGGCGGGGCAGAGGCCGCAGCCCGGCTTGCTTCTCCCCACCATCAAACTGGTGGTCACTGTCTTGGGTGACCATCGGCGAGGGGATGCAGCCGGGCTGCCTGATGAAAATCCTTAAAGCCGAGCGATGGCTGAAAGGTACCAACTTCTGCGAAGTTGTGTTTCTCCAACAGCAGCAAGACGAAAGCAACGCGGGCGCTCCCCATCCGGGGGCTCGGAAGGTGGAAGGGCGCAATGCATGAGGAGAGTGCGAAGGCATGGCTGCCATCCAAGGGGGTCGCCCCCTTTTTAAAGGCGACTCTACCCACTTGCATCCTCAGCCGTCGCGGACTGAGTCTTCACCAACACGCTCCAAGGTCCTCCCCCTACGACACGGGGGCTGGGTCCCACGCGTCATGCAAGCTGGCCCAGGACAGAAGAAGCCAAACCGCCGCGCGCGGAGCGCGTAACTGCCCAGCGGTTACAAGCACTCCTCCACTTTCGCCCAAACCAGCGGGTGAAAAGGCGGACCGCCATGCAGGCGGCATGCAACTGCACCAAGGAGGCGCACCCTTTCGACTTCGCCGCGTCCAGCATGGGGCCCAGGCCCACACGTCATGTAACCGGCGCGCCGGTTACTACGTGCGAGACATTGCACCGCCACTTGCGCCAGTACCGCGCCTTCTCGACTGCGGAACTGGTGCCGCGACTCGAGGCAGCCCTGCGCATGGCTCAACAGTGCCAACCGAGCACATCGGTCATGGGTCAGTCCGCCACGGGAGAAGGCACGACGGTCGATATGGCCAAAAGTGGGCCGGCAGTAATGGCGGCGGCAGGCGGGCGGAAGCAGCAGTCAAATCGTCTGCAGGCTCATGTCCCCTCCTGAGACAGCGAGAGAGCCCTCTCCCACGACGTGAAGACGACGCGTGAAAGTCGCCGAGAGGGGGGGGGGGTGAATAGGGCGAAACTGAAATTCTCAAAAATAATCACAACTACAAGCCGAGTTAGCGTTAGAAATATAATCGAGTCCACGAGAGAGGGTGGAAAACAAATCGCAAGCAAATAAAGAGTGTGACACACGGTTTTGTTTTACCGAGGTTCGGTTCTCGTAAACCTACTCCCCGTTGAGGTGGTCACAAAGACCGGGTCTCTTTCAACCCTTTCCCTCTCTCAAACGGTCCCTCGGACTGAGTGAGCTTTTCTTCTCAATCACTTGGAACACAAAGTTCCCACAAGGACCACCACAAAATTGGTGTCTCTTGCCTCAATTACAAGTGAGTTTGATTGCAATAAAGAATCAAAGAAAGAAGAAAGCAATCCAAGCGCAAGAGCTCAAAAGAACACAAGCAAATCTCTCTCACTAATCACTAGGGCGTTGTGTGGAGTTTGGAGAGGATTTGATCACTTGGGTGTGTCTAGAATTGAATGCTAGAGCTCTTGTAAGTAGTTGAAGTGGAAAAACTTGGATGACTTAAATGTGGGGTGGTTGGGGTATTTATAGCCCCAACCACCAAACTAGTCGTTTGGTGGTGGCTGACTGTCGTATGGTGCACCGGACAGTCCGGTGCACACAGGACATGTCCGGTGCGCCAGCCACGTCACCAGGCCGTTGGGATTCGACCGTTGGAGCTTCTGACTTTTGGGCCCGCCTGGCTGTCCGGTGTACACCGGACAAGTACTGTAGATTGTCCGGTGCACCGTCTCGCGCGTGCCTGACTTCTGCGCGCTTCTGGCGCGCATTAAATGCGCCTGCAGGTGACCGTTGGCGCGAAGTAGTCGTTGCTCTGCTGGTTCACCGGACAGTCCGGTGTACACCGGACAGTCTGGTGAATTATAGCGGAGCAATTTCCCGAGGCTGGCGAGTTCCAGAGCCGCCCTTCCCTGGGGCAGCGGACACTGTCCGATGTACACCGGACAGTCCGGTGAACTATAGCGGAGCGCCTCTGGATTTTCTCAAAGGTGAGGAGTTCAGCGTGAAGTCCCCTGGTGCACCGGACACTGTCCGGTGGCACACCGGACAGGCCGGTGCGCTAGACCAGGGCATACTTCGGTTATCCCTTTGCTCTTTTGTTGAACCCAATACTTGGTCTTTTTATTGGCTAAGTGTGAACCTTTGGCACCTGTATGACTTGTACACTAGAGCAAACTAGTTAGTCCAATTATTTGTGCTGGGCAATTCAACCACCAAAATCATTTAGGAAATAGGTGTAAGCCTAATTCCCTTTCAATCTCCCCCTTTTTGGTGATTGATGCCAACACAAACCAAAGCAAGTATAGAAATATATAATTGAACTAGTTTGCATAATGTAAGTGCAAAGGTTACTTGGAATTGAGCCAATATAAATACTTATAATATATGCATGGATTGTTTCTTCAATTTTTAACATTTTGGACCATGCTTGCACCACATGTTTTGTTTTTGCAATTTCTTTTGTAAATCCTTTTCAAAGTTCTTTTGCAAATAGTCAAAGGTGAATGAGTAGGATTTTGCAAAGCATTTTCAAGATTTGAAATTTTCTCCCCTTGTTTTAAATGCTTTTCCTTTGACTACACAAAACTCCCCCTAAATGAAATTCTCCTCTTAGTGTTCAAGAGGGTTTTGATATATCAATTTTGAAATACTACTTTTCTCCCCCTTTTGAACACAATAAGATACTAATTTGAAATTTATCAACCAATTGAAAACTCTCTTTTTTTTAAAAAAAAAATAGGTGGGTGGTGCGGTACTTTTGCTTTGGGCTAATACTTTCTCCCCCTTTGGCATGAATCGCCAAAAATGGAGTCATTAGAGCCCTTAGAAATTCTCTCTCCCCCTTTGGTCATAAATAAATGAGTGAAGATTATACCAAAGACGAAGAGTGATCTCTCCCCCAAAGATGGAGAGTTGCTCGGAGCGATGGCGAAGGATGAGTTACGGAGTGGAAGCCTTTGTCTTCGCCGAAGACTCCAATTCCCTTTCAATACACCTATGACTTGGTTTGAAATAGACTTGAAAACACATTAGTCATAGCATATGAAAGAGACAAGATCAAAGGTATATGAATGAGCTATGTATGCAAATCAACAAAAGAAGTTCCTAGAATCAAGAATATTTAGCTCATGCCTAAGTTTGTTCAAGGTTTGTTCATCAAGAGGCTTGGTAAAGATATCGGCTAATTGATCTTTAGTATTAATGTATGAAATCTCGATATCTCCCTTTTGTTGGTGATCCCTTAAAAAGTGATACCGAATGGCTATGTGTTTAGTGCGGCTATGCTCAACGGGATTATCCGCCATGCGGATTGCACTCTCATTATCACATAGAAGAGGAACTTTGGTTAGTTTGTAACCGTAGTCCCTAAGGGTTTGCCTCATCCAAAGTAGTTGCGCGCAACAATGGCCTGCGGCAATATACTCGGCTTCGGCGGTAGAAAGAGCTACGGAATTTTGCTTCTTTGAAGCCCAAGACACCAAGGATCTTCCCAAGAACTGGCAAGTCCCCGATGTGCTCTTTCTATTGATTTTACACCCCGCCCAATCGGCATCCGAATAACCAATCAAATCAAATGTGGATCCCCTAGGATACCAAAGCCCAAACTTAGGAGTATAAACCAAATATCTCAAGATTCGTTTTACGGCCGTAAGGTGAGCTTCCTTAGGGTCGGCTTGGAATCTTGCACACATGCATACAGAAAGCATAATATCCGGTCGGGATGCACATAAATATAGCAAAGATACTATCATCGACCGGTATACCTTTTGATCGATGGATTTACCTCCTTCGTCGAGGTCGAGATGCCCATTGGTTCCCATGGGTGTCTTGATGGGTTTGGCATCCTTCATTCCAAACTTGGTTAGAATATCTTGAGTATACTTCGTTTGGCTTAGGAAGATGCCCTCTTGGAGTTGCTTTACTTGAAATCCTAAGAAATACTTCAACTCCCCCATCATTGACATCTCGAACTTTTGTGTCATGATCCTACTAAATTCTTCACATGTAGACTCGTTAGTAGATCCAAATATAATATCATCAACATAAATTTGGCATACAAACAAGTCTTTTTCAAGGGTTTTAGTGAATAAAGTAGGATCAGCCTTTCCGACTTTGAATCCATTAGTGATAAGGAAGTCCCTAAGGCATTCATACCATGCTCTTGGGGCTTGCTTGAGCCCATAAAGCGCCTTAGAGAGTTTATACACATGGTTAGGGTACTCACTATCTTCAAAGCCGGGAGGTTGCTCAACATAGACCTCTTCCTTGATTGGTCCATTGAGGAAGGCACTCTTCACGTCCATTTGGTAAAGCTTGAAGCCATGGTAAGTAGCATAGGCTAATAATATTTGAATTGACTCAAGCCTAGCTACGGGTGCATAGGTTTCACCAAAATCCAAACCTTCGACTTGGGAGTATCCCTTGGCCACAAGTCGAGCTTTGTTCCTTGTCACCACACCATGCTCATCTTGCTTGTTGCGGAAGACCCATTTGGTTCCTACAACATTTTGATTAGGGCGTGGAACTAAATGCCATACCTCATTCCTCGTGAAGTTGTTGAGCTCCTCTTGCATCGTCACCACCCAATCCGAATCTTGAAGTGCTTCCTCTATCCTGTGTGGCTCAATAGAGGAAACAAAAGAGTAATGCTCACAAAAATGTGCAACCCGAGATCTAGTGGTTACCCCCTTATGAATGTCGCCGAGGATGGTGTCGACGGGGTGATCTCGTTGGATTGCTTGGTGGACTCTTGGGTGTGGCGGCCTTTGTTCTTCATTCTCCTTGTCTTGATCATTTGCATCTCCCCCTTAATCATTGTCGTCATCTTGAGGTGGCTCATTTGCTTGATCTTCTACTTCATCAACTTGAGCTTCATCCTCATTTTGAGTTGGTGGAGATGTTAGAAATATGCCCTAGAGATAATCATAGAGATGAGCATATTTCTTTGTATCCATGATATATATATTGCTTAATTGAATATCCATGGAAGGCACCTTGTATTGATTAGCAATTATGTGAATTGTTTGTGAGATTCTTTACTTATATGGTTATTCTAAATGATGTCCCTAGTCAGAGTCGATGACTAGCACATGTATTAGTTGATGACTACATTTCACAAGTCATGAACATGGAGATGTTAAACTAATAATGTGGGCGCATGTATGACATGAGGCTGGACCGACCCAACGTGAGATATTGTAATATAGTTCTCTTCTTGCAACATGAATACTGTATCCTTAGACCTGAGATTGTCGCATGTTCTCAAGATGTGAATTGACTTACTTAGGGACTATCAAACGCTATCTCGTAACTGGGTAGTTATAAAGGTAGTTTTGGGTTTGTCAGGAAGCATGCTATGAGGCATGGTCAGTCAAGATGGAATTTGTCCCTCTCTTTGTGAGAGAGATATCTCTGGGCCCCTTGAGTGATTGGATCAAGAAATGCATGGCCGTGCTAGGGTTAAGAGTTAACCATTGAAAGGATTCCAATTCACAGTATCGAGAAAGAGAGGTCAGCTTAGAGCCAGACCAAATATCGTGAGACAAAGGGAACATCATGTACGTAATGTCGCAATGGTTCCTCTGATATGATCTTTACGTACACATAGGAGTTGACATGTCTTGCTAGAGGCCGCTGTCAATTATTGGGCCAAGTAAGAGTACTCGGCCTATGTCTATTTGTACGTGAACCTATAGGGTCACACACTTAAGGGGAAGGAAGCCTAATTCGGATTAGATCCGAAATTAGACTGGGCTTTAGGGTTAATGATGGGCCTCGGCGTCAGAAGCCCACCATAACGCCTATATAATGAGGGGCGGGGGCGCGGTTAAGGGATAACCTAATTCGCCACCAGCGAACTAACAGCCGCCGCCCACCTCTCGCCCTCGCCAAGCCGCCGTCGCGAACCTAGCAGTTCGGTACGCGGCGCTTCCTCCCTGTACGTGTGGATACCTCAGAGGTGCTACATCTGGAGCACTTGGACGAACCGTGCGAGGACGTGAAGGACGCCGGCGACTGCACGGCACTGCTCGACGCGTTCGTCTACATCGAGACGTCTTCCGCTGCTCTGCGCGTCTAGTGGTAATTCCATGACCTATAACCGCAGTAGTTCTTGGTATTATGGGGATGAAAATTTTTGCGCTAGCGTAGCCTCCCCGTAATCCTACAGGAGATGCTTGCGTGGAGGAGGATGGTTGATCTTGTGTATTTGGAGGCTTTTCGGAATCCTTAGGACACACATCCCCAATGGACATGTTCCTTAGCGCGATGCACGGAGCCTCTTCAATACCTATCTCATCAAGATCAACTTGCTCTACTTGAGAGCCGTTAGTCTCATCAAACACAATGTCACAAGAAACTTCAACTTGCCTAGAGGCCTTGTTAAAGACTCTATATGCCCTTGTGTTTGAATCATATCCTAGTAAAAAGCCTTCTACAGTCTTAGGAGCAAATTTAGATTTTCTACCTATTTTAACAAGAATAAAGCTTTTGCTACCAAAGACTCTAAAATATGAAATATTGGGCTTTTTACCGGTTAGGAGTTCGTATGATGTCTTCTTGAGGATTCGGTGTAGATATAACCGGTTGATGGCGTAGCAGGCGGTGTTGACCGCCTCGACCCAAAACCGATCCGAAGTCTTGTTCTCATCAAGCATGGTTCTTGCCATGTCCAATAGAGTTCTATTCTTCCTCTCTACTACACCATTTTGTTGTGGGGTGTAGGGAGAAGAGAACTCATGCTTGATGCCCTCCTCCTCAAGGAAGCCTTCAATTTGTGAGTTCTTGAACTCCGTCCCATTGTCGCTTCTAATTTTCTTGATCCTCAAGCCGAACTCATTTTGAGCCCGTCTCAAGAATCCCTTTAATGTTTCTTGGGTATGAGATTTTTCCTGCAAAAAGAACACCCAAGTGAAGCGAGAATAATCATCCACAATTACTAGACAGTACTTACTCCCGCCGATGCTTATGTAAGCAATCAGGCCGAATAGATCCATGTGTAGGAGCTCCAGTGGCCTATCGGTCGTCATGATGTTCTTGTGTGGATGATGGGTGCCAACTTGCTTCCCCGCTTGGCATGCGCTACAAATCCTGTCTTTCTCAAAATGAACATTGGTTAATCCTAAAATGTGATCTCCCTTTAGAAGCTTATGAAGATTCTTCATCCCAACATGTGCTAGTCGGCGATGCCAGAGCCAGCCCATGTTAGTCTTAGCAATTAAGCAAGTGTCGAGTTCAGCTCTATCAAAATCTACCAAGTATAGCTGACCCTCTAACACTCCCTTAAATGCTATTGAATCATCACTTCTTCTAAAGACAGTGACACCTACATCAGTAAAAAGACAGTTGTAGCCCATTTGACATAATTGAGAAATAGAAAGCAAATTGTAATCTAAGGAATCAACAAGAAAAACATTGGAAATGGAATGGTCAGGAGATATAGCTATTTTACCAAGACCTTTGACCAAACCTTGATTTCCATCCCCGAATGTAATAGCTCGTTGGGGATCTTGGTTTTTCTTATAGGAGGAGAACATTTTCTTCTCCCCTGTCATGTGGTTTGTGCACCCGCTGTCGATAATCCAACTTGAGCCCCGGATGCATAAACCTACAAAACAAGTTTAGTTCTTCACTTTAGGTACCCAAATGGTTTTGGGTCCTTTGGCATTAGATACAAGTACTTTGGGTACCCAAACACAAGTCTTTGACCCCTTGTGCTTGCCCCCAACATATTTGGCAACTACCTTGCCGGATTTGTTAGTCAAAACATAAGATGCATCAAAAGTTTTAAATGAGATGTCATGGTCATTTGATGCACTAGGAGTTTTCTTCTTAGGCAACTTGACATGGGATTGTTGCCTAGAACTAGATGTCTCACTCTTATACATGAAAGCATGATTAGGACCAGAGTGAGACCTCCTAGAGTGAATTCTCCTAATTTTGCTCTCAGGATAACCGGCAGGGTACAAAATGTATCCCTCGTTATCCTGAGGCATGGGAGCCTTGCCCTTAACAAAATTAGACAAGTTCTTAGGAGGGGCATTAATTTTGACATTGCCTCCCTGTTGGAAGCCAATGCCATCCTTAATGCCAGGGTGTCTCCCTCTATAGAGCATGCTTCTAGCAAATTTAAAATTTTCATTTTCTAAGTCATGCTCGTCAATCTTAGCATCTAGTTTTGCTATATGATCATTTTGTTGTTTAATTAAAGCCATGTGATCATGAATAGCATTAACATCAATATCTCTACATCTAGTACAAATAGAAGTGTGCTCAACGGTAGATGTAGAGGGTTTGCAAGATTTTAATTCTACAACCTTAGCATGCAAAATATCATTTTTAGTTCTAAGGTCGGAAATAGTAGTATTGCAAACATCAAAATCCTTAGCCTTAGCAATCAATTTTTCATTCTCAATTCTAAGGCTAGCAAGAGATATGTTCAATTCTTCAATCTTAGCAAGCAAATCATCATTATCATTCTTAAGATTGGAAATTGAAATATTACAAGCAATAGAATCAACCTTAGCTAACAAATTAGAATTCTCATTTCTAAGGTTGTCTATAGTCTCATGGCAAGTGCTTAGCTCACTAGATAATTTTTCACATTTTTCAACTTCTAGAGCATAAGCATTTTTAACCTTAACATGCTTTTTGTTTTCCTTAATTAGGAAGTCCTGTTGGGTGTCCAAGAGGTCATCCTTCTCATGGATGGCACTAATTAATTCATTTAACTTTTCTTTTTGTTGCATGTTTAGGTTGGCAAAAAGAGTGCGTAAGTTATCTTCCTCATCACTAGCATTTTCATCACTAGAAGACTCATATCTAGTGGAGGATTTAGATTTAACCTTCTTCTTTTTGCCGTCCTTTGCCATGAGGCACTTGTGGCCGACGTTGGGGAAGAGAAGGCCCTTGGTGACGATGATGTTGGCGGCGTCCTCCTCGTCGGAGGAGTCGCTAGAGCTTTCGTCGGAGTCCCACTCACGACAAACATGGGCATCGCCGCCCTTCTTCTTGTTGTACCTCTTCTTCTCCTTTCTTCTCCCCTTCTTGTCGTCACCCCTGTAACTAGAAATAGGACATTTAGCTATAAAGTGACCGGGCTTACCACATTTGTAGCAAACCTTCTTGGAGCGGGGCTTGTAATCTTTCCCCCTCCTTTGCTTGAGGATTTGGCGAAAGCTTTTGATGACGAGCGCCATTTCCTCATTGTCGAGCTTGGAGGCGTCGATTGGTTGTCTACTTGGTGTAGATTCCTCCTCCTTCTTCTCCTCCGTCGCCTTGAATGCTACCGGTTAAGCTTCGGACGTGGAGGGACCGTCAAGCTCGTTGATCTTCCGTGAGCCCTTGATCATAAATTCAAAGCTCACAAAATTCCCGATTACTTCCTCGGGAGTCATTAGTGTATATCTTGGATTACCACGAATTAATTGTACTTGAGTAGGGTTAAGGAAAATAAGAGATCTTAGAATAACCTTAACCACCTCGTGGTCATCCCACTTTTTGCTCCCGAGGTTGCGCACTTGGTTCACCAAAGTTTTGAGCCGGTTGTACATGTCTTGTGGCTCCTCCCCTTGGCGAAGACGGAAGCGATCGAGCTCCCCCTCGATCGTTTCCCGCTTGGTGATCTTGGTGAGTTCATCACCCTCGTGCGCGGTCTTGAGCACGTCCCAAACTTCCTTGGCGCTTTTTAATCCTTGCACCTTGTTGTATTCCTCCCTACTTAGAGAGGCGAGGAGTATTGTTGTGGCGTGGGAATTGAAGTGCTCGATTTGGGCCACCTCGTCCTCATCATAATCCTCATCCCCTACGGATGGTACCTGTGCTCCAAACTCAACAACATTCCATATACTTTTGTGGAGTGAGGTTAGGTGAAATTTCATTAAATCACTCCACCTAGCATAATCTTCACCGTCAAAGGTTGGCGGTTTGCCTAATGGAACGGAAAGTAATGGAGTATGTCTAGAGGTACGAGGATAATGTAAGGGGATCTTACTAAACTTCTTGCGCTCATGGCGCTTAGAAGTTATGGAGGGCGCGTCGGAGCCGGAGGTAGATGGCGATGAAGTGTCGGTCTCGTAGTAGACCACCTTCCTCATCTTCTTTATTTTGTCGCCACTCCGATGCGACTTGTGAGAAGAAGTCTTCTCCTTCTTCTTCTCCTTGTTGCGGGACTCTTCCGATGAAGCCTTCTCGTGGCTTGTAGCGGGCTTGTCGCCGGTCTCCATCTCCTTCTTGGTGAGTTCTCTCGACATCACTTCGAGCGGTTAGGCTCTAATGAAGCACCGGCTCTGATACCAATTGAAAGTCGCCTAGAGGGGGAGTGAATAGGGCGAAACTGAAATTCTCAAAAATAATCACAACTACAAGCTGAGTTAGCGTTAGAAATATAATCGAGTCCGCGAGAGAGGGTGGAAAACAAATCGCAAGCAAATAAAGAGTGTGACACGCGGATTTGTTTTACCGAGGTTCGGTTCTCGCAAACCTACTCCCCGTTGAGGTGGTCACAAAGACCGGGTCTCTTTCAACCCTTTCCCTCTCTCAAACGGTCCCTCGGACGTAGTGAGCTTTTCTTCTCAATCACTTGGAACACAAAGTTCCCACAAGGACCACCACAAGATTGGTGTCTCTTGCCTCAATTACAAGTGAGTTTGATCACAATAAAGAATCAAAGAAAGAAGAAAGCAATGCAAGCGCAAGAGCTCAAAAGAACACAAGCAAATCTCTCTCACTAATCACTAGGGCGTTGTGTGGAGTTTGGAGAGGATTTGATCACTTGGGTGTGTCTAGAATTGAATGCTAGAGCTCTTGTAAGTAGTTGAAGTGGAAAAACTTGGATGACTTGAATGTGGGGTGGTTGGGGTATTTATAGCCCCAACCACCAAACTAGCCGTTTGGTGGTGGCTGACTGTCGTATGGTGCACCGGACATGTCCGGTGCGCCAGCCACGTCACCAGGCCGTTGGGATTCGACCGTTGGAGCTTCTGATTTCTGGGCCCGCCTGGCTGTCCGGTGTACACCGGACAAGTACTGTAGATTGTCCGGTGCACCGTCTCGCGCGTGCCTGACTTCTGCGCGCTTCTGGCACGCATTAAATGCGCCTGCAGGTGACCGTTGGCGCGAAGTAGCCGTTGCTCTGCTGGTTCACCGGACAGTCCGGTGTACACCGGACAGTCTGGTGAATTATAGCGGAGCAATTTCCTGAGGCTGGCGAGTTCCAGAGCCGCCCTTCCCTGGGGCACCGGACACTGTCCGGTGTACACCAGACAGTCCGGTGAATTATAGCGGAGCGCCTCTGGATTTTCCCGAAGGTGAGGAGTTCAGCGTGAAGTCCCCTGGTGCAACAGACACTGTCTGGTGGTGCACCGGACACTGTCCGGTGGCACACCGGACAGTCCGGTGCGCCAGACCAGGGCATACTTCGGTTATCCCTTTGCTCTTTTGTTGAACCCAATACTTGGTCTTTTTATTGGCTAAGTGTGAACCTTTGGCACCTGTATGACTTGTACACTAGAGCAAACTAGTTAGTCCAATTATTTGTGTTGGGAAATTCAACCACCAAAATCATTTAGGAAATAGGTGTAAGCCTAATTCCCTTTCAACGCGCCCGTGTTCCGTTCCTCGAACGGCTCGCGCACGCACAACGGCTGCCCCGCCAACCACTCGTCCTGTCGCATTAACTCTGCGGGAGGGCAGGCGGCACCTTTGGCAGACGAAGCGGGCGACGCTTCACCTCCACCATAATGACCGCGTCAAAAAAGGTGTGCCACGTCGTTCAATTTCGTATCCTTTTCCTCTTCCCCTTTCTCTCTCTTGCTACAGGGACCGAGAAAGGGGATACTCCGAAAGGGATCCTTCTCCGCGAAGGAAGCGGGCCTCGAGCCCTCCTACTGATCAGAGGTTCGAAGGCTGGCCCCTCAGAAGGGTTCGACAGTTGCCTCAGAGCACTCGGGCTCCGCGCCCACTACTGGTCAGAGGTTCGAAGGCTGGCCCCTCGGAAGGGTTCGACAGTCGCCTCAGGCCACTCGGGCTCCACGCCTACTACTGATCAGGGGTTCGAAGGCTTCCCCCCGAAGGGTTCGACAGCCGCCTCAGAGCACGCAGAGCGAGGGATGACTCTGGGTACGTCCGATACATGGCCGAGGCTCGGGCTACGCTCCCGAGGTACCCTAGGACATTTCCGAGACCAGCAGGAGCGATTCTATAACGGAATCCCATCAGAGGGAGGCATCGAGCCTTCGGACCCAATCAAACGGGACCGGGTCCGGCAAATCACCTGCAGGTACTTTTGGAGCGCGCCTCTGGGCCACTAGCCGACACTTATCGAACGGGGCACGGGCGTCCACTCGGATCACCCGTTAGCAACTCACTGGAGACACCATGTTCGGCGCCCTCCGAGGGCAACATGGCGCTTTCCCCCCTTCTCCTTGCGGAAAGGCGACGAAGGGGCGTATGATAAAAGCCGAGTCAGTCCTTGACCGTCCTCTCGCTCTATGCGGAGGCTCGGGGGCTGCTCTCGCAAACCCGGCTCCGGCCAAACCGTTGACAGCGTCAACATACCAGCCCGAGAACTCAGAACCTGACTATGCACCCGAGCAACAACTAGTTCGCATGAGGGAACAACCAGACCTGCCGAGGCATCACGAAAAGCGCTAAGACCTCGGAGGAGTCAAACCACTCCTCCGAGGCCTCGGGGGCTACACCCGGCGGGTGCGCTCGCGCGCACCCACCGGAACGAAATGCAACCGAGAAAGGCCGGTCCCCTTGCAAAAAAGTGCGACAAAAGCCTCCAAGCGAGTACCAACACTCCCTTCAAGGCTCGGGGGCTACTGTCGGGGACCATTGTGGCGGAACTGCCCGAATTATTCCGACTTAAGTGCCTAAGTCCCGCCTTAGAGGCTAGACTACACTTAAATGGGAATAACCCGTCAATCCCTCGGATCTAGTCCGACGAGGCCACTGACAGGATCAGGTACCACAATCTCACTCGAAGGTGAGTCACAGAGCAAATACAATAAAGCATAAAACCATACATTAAGGAGTATTAAATTATTACATCACCATCGGAGTTTTGCAAAAGTAGTCATCATTGTTCGAAGTACAGCGGGATAAAACTAACGATAGATAACTGGAGGGATGGGGAAGCCTGTCCCATCACTCCTCATGCTCCTCCTCAGTCGAGGCGGGATCCCACTCGACAGTCCAACCCGGTGGTAAGATGGACGGCCAAGTCACTCCAGCAACCATGTCCTCCAAGGAACCTGTAAAATTATGCCACAAGCAAGGCTGAGTATACTAATACTCAGCTAGACTTACCCGGTGTGAGGAGTCTACTCCTCTACCTCTAGACATGCAGCTGTTTGGTTGTGAGGTTTGGTTGCCAAAAGCACTAGCTGAGTTTCTAAGTCAAGTTTTAACTTTGTCAATTTAAGTGTGACTCTCTTAAGGCTAAAAGTGTACTATCTACTCATACATAGTAGCAAGCATTATTAGCAATCAACATATTATATCAACTCATCATATTTCCACTTGTTACTCAATGCAGTACAATGGATCAAGCAGTCTCATTAGCTGCGAGAAGCAGACGATTCGAATCGAGTTTTTATCCTTGCAAGGTAAACCTAAACACACGACATGTAGGGGCACTCCGTCCCCACACACATCAACCGTCCCCATCGATTCCCTAGCAACATATCAGGGCTCACCGCCTTTGCGTACAATGCCTCACTGACCCCGACTGCCGTCGTGCAGTGACCGCACTTGTATCCACCATAACCGGAATGGGAGACCACGTCTCAGGTCGCGTGAGGGGTAAAGTCTGCGGGCAGGTTCACTTAGGTACTAGGCTTACCGATTTACCATATTTCTCGGTATGTGTTTAGTACGTTCAAACGCTTGACACAGGTATCCGCACGTTAATCCTTATTCCATTTTCCCATCTCGTAGACAACCAATCCCCATGGATTGTTGTCTACCACTAGTATCATAATAGTATGAAGGTGGGTACAACCAAATCCTGATCTCGCGCGAGTGCTAGAAAAATCACTCGTCATCTACCGAGATCCTAATTAAATAAAGCAACTACTCGACCTATCATACTAGTATTCATCTCAAAAGGATTCCTGAGATCATGCAACTAGGGTTTCAAACAATTCCTACACCTAAGTGCACCATCAATCCTACGATCATTAAGTGAAGTAAAATAGCATAAATAACAGGTTATGCATAAACCGGGGCTTGCCTTCCAAAGCAGTGGCAGGCAGGTCCTCTGGTGCAGGCTCTGGTGCTGGATCTGGGGCTACCTCCTGAGCAGCTCCTTGCTCCGGCACGAGGACGTACTCTCCGTCAGCAAGGTTACAGTCTATCGAATGCAATGAACATGTATGTCATGATTATGCAGGATTTAATAACATTATGCTAAAAAGAAACTAAGTCAAGAAGTAACTTAGGGTTTCTCGGTCATGCGGGGTTTTTTAGTGGTTTATGCTTATCACTTTTAGGTTTAAATTTTTATTTAGGGTAAACATAGGGAATTGGTATTGCATTTATATATTTCAGTGGGCAATTTACAAGGGTTTTAGGATGACACTAATTTCCATTATTCATTTTCCTTTCTTTAATTTCTATTTATGAATTCTAGTGGGGGTTTGAACTACAACAGTAGGTTAACCTTCTCCAAAAATTTTATAAAAATTACAGTGGGTTGCCATTGGTTACTATAGTCCCTTCTAGGAAGTTGAGGTTCAAAATAAAAAGGCTATGCTTAAGACAAAAATAATAAAAGTTGGGTAAATGGGCCACTTTGTACTACAACTCTTAATTAGATGTGGGGTCTGTCTTAAAGGTTATTTTTGTTGGCATCTAACAGTAATAATAGGCTTCTGTGCCAAAAATCACAGAAAGCTAAGGGGTGGTTAATGTCAAAAAGGCACTTTCTACTACATTGTTATTTGAAAAATGTCAAACAACAGATTTCATATTTTTCCTAGGTTCTTAATAACAAAACATTAACTATCCCAAGGGTGGGGGTGTTTTCACCCTGGGGTTATTTTTGTAGGGTTTTTCTAAGTTATCCTTGTTTTATTCAATTAAAAGGTATCCTACTTATTTTATACTAAACCAGGGTATGATAGATTTTTCCAGTGAACTATATTGAATAAGTATTCTAACAAAAATAGAGGTGCCCTCTGGTTCATTATTTAAATCACATTTTCTATTTTTCTTAACCTTAAGCATATTGCAAAATAAGGGGCAAAAACTAACTTAATGGTGTGGACAGAGAGGTTTAACATTTTTAAACAGGTCAGTAGGTAGATATAAACTTCTCCAAATTTTTCTAACCCTAGTCAAATAGTACAACTATTTTTCTTTCTATTATTGAGCTTTTGGCTAAAACTATAATTAAATCAGAACCTTAAAGTTTTCTATAGTACCTAGGGGTTTTATATTTTTCTTATGTAGGTCACATTAATTAGAGTCTGGCAAAATTGGTTTGACCAAATTTGGATGAACTAAACAGAAGTTATGAGTTTTTAAAGTTTCTGTTCAAATTAAAACAGATTTAATAAGAGTTTCCTGGAAAAACAGTTTACACCGAGGTCCCTGGGTTTAAACTGAATCAATCTTCGCAATTCTACATTTGCGCCACTATTCCCCTGGGTCGCTAACAGATCAAAAAGCCCCCTGACCTTCTCTTCCTCTCACCCGCGGTCCTTCCCCCAATGTAAACAGTACCCGCGGGAAAGAAAAGGGTGGCGCGGCTTACCGGCGGCGAGATAGGTCCGGCGAAGGGCAGGGTTGGCTCGGGGAGGCTCTGGCGGTCACAACAAGGTGCGGCTCGGCGGCGGGGATGGCCGGAATCGCTCGGTCCACGCGTGCAGGCGGGTGTTCTCGTCGGCGGCGAGTGTACCGGCCAAACCACGGCGATCTGGTTTAATCCAAGGGCACGGTGAGCTTCACAGGGTAACGTAATGACCGTGTGCACAAGGAATCGGAAAATGGTTGAGTGGATTACCCGGTCCACGTACTCCGGCGGGGTTGAGAACTCCGGCGACCGTGGACTGGCCTCTCCGGCGAAGCAGGCTTCGATTACTCGCTCGGGGAGCTTCACTGATGTGTGCACACTCGTCTCCGAGGGTTGGATGGGGCTGGGGAAAGCTGGGCTGGCCGGTCTATGGCGGTAGTGGCTCGGGTGGCCGCGGACACGCCGCGCACGGGCAAACGGCGGTGAACTGAGCTCCGATGAGGCTCGAGGGTGCGCGGAAGAGTGCAGTCGACGCCTGAGCGGGCTTTATAGGCGAGGGCGCGGCCAGGGCGCCGGCTGGCCGTTGGCGCGACGTGGGGCGCGCGCGGGCGTGCTCTGGCGCAACAGAGCGCGTCGAACACGTGGAGCTTTCATTCTGCCCGTGTTCCACAGCTCACCCAAGTCGCAAACGTGCGAATCTTGGCAAAAATCTGGCGCGAGTCTTTTCCTGGCACCTAGGGCTGTCTCTCATCCGTGAGCTGCCATGGCAGATATGGCCTAGGTAGGGAGATCTCTGGTCGCCAAATCGGGTGTGTCACACTGCCCACCTCGCGACAAAAACCATGCCAAGGCATGTCAAACGTCAGAGTCTCGGGCTCAACTTTTTCCAGTGGGTGCCCTAGGTGGTATGCCACATTTTTGGTATAGAACATAGGTAGATTTGGTGCCAGCTTCGAGGTGAACACGACTGATCTTTAGTGTAGGTGTAGTTTTTAACTTAGAGAGAAATAGAGAGCTCTAGCTCTCTCTCCACTTGGAGATTTGAATTGGGGTTTCTCCAGGGGTCTTTTTGCAATATTTCCTTCCCCTAATTGCTGGTTATAAGGTTACTTAAGGTTGGGTTAAAGATTACTCATGTTTTGCACATTTGCTCACTTTCTTTCCCCTCTTATCCATGGTACAAAGATTTGAGTAATACTTCTTAGGTCCTTAACAAACTTTGATTAATCACATGATCTCCAAGTTCTTATGTGTTTCCCTAAGTCTCTACCACACATGATCACAGTCCTTAGTGCCAAGATGTGCTCTAGCCATGGTAACACCTGAGGTGTTACAGCCCTCCCCCTTAAAGGAATCTCGTCCCGAGATTTTAGGTAGAGTCCCTTGGAGGGGTGCTTGAAGGTGTGTTGGTGCTATTCTTTCTTTATACTCAAGTTTCTCTGGTTAACTGCTCTTCGAATGTCATTCTCTTTGCAACTTCAGAAGGAAGCCCTTTTTAAGTTAAATCCACAACTTAGACTATCCTTGTTATCTAAGTTTTTCTTATAATTGAATTCAAAGGGCAGGTGGGGGTGGGGTTCTGGGGTTACGTACCGACTCCTTTGGGCAGAAAGTCGGGGAAGCGAGAGCGTAGAAAATCCTCAGTCTCCCATGTAGCTTCTTCTGCTGAATGGTGACTCCACTGAACCTTATACATTCTGACCGACCTTGCCCGAGTTGATCTCTCCTTTTGGTCCAATACCTTGACGGGGTACTCTTGGTAGGACAAGTCTGGTTCTATCTCAATATCTGGTTCTGGTAGCACTTCAGTGGGTAGACGAACACATTTCCGAAGCTGAGATACATGGAACACGTTGTGAACTGCTGACATGTGAGGTGGTAATTCCAATTGGTAGGCCACGACTCCACAACTTGCTTTGATCTCATAGGGTCCAATGTAGCGAGGAGCTAACTTGCCCTTGATCCCGAATCTCTGGACACCCTTGGTGGGTGACACCTTAAGATAAACATGATCTCCCACCTCAAACTGTAGAGGCTTCCGCCTCTTGTCATGATAGTTCTTTTGCCTGGCCTGAGCAGCTTCTAAGTTCTTGGTAATAACCCTGACCTTTGCCTCGGCCTCAAGTACCAAGTCTGGCCCAAAAATTTCCCTCTCTCCTGCTTGAGACCAATTCAGTGGGGTCCTACACCTTCTCCCATATAAGGCTTCAAAAGGTGCCATCTTCAGACTGGACTGATAACTGTTATTGTAAGAAAACTCTGCCAAGGAAAGACACTTGTCCCAATCCTTTCCGTAGTGTAGTGCACATGCCCGCAACATGTCTTCCAGAATCTGATTCACCCTTTCTGTCTGACCATCTGTTTGGGGATGGTATGCTGAGCTTCGGATTACTTGGGTCCCAAGTGATTCTTGCAGCTGTTCCCAAAAGCGTGCCACAAACAGTGATCCTCTGTCAGATATGATGGTCTTTGGAATACCATGCAATCGCACTATTTGATCAACTTAAGTTTCTGCATACTTCTCTGTCTTGTGGGTGGTGTGCACTGACAAGAAATGAGCGGTCTTGGTCAACCTGTCCACGATAACCCAAATAGAATCATGGTGCCTGGAGGTATTGGGCAATCCCACTATAAAGTCCATGCAAATGTCCTCCCATTTCCAAGATGGTATGGGAAGGGGTTGCAAAGGACCTGCTGTCTTCAAGTGACTGGCCTTGATTCTCTGGCAGGTGTCACACTCGGATATGTACTTGGCAATTTCCCTCTTCATTCTGGTCCACCAATATAAAGATCTGAGACCATGGTACATCTTGTTGCTACCAGGGTGCATGGAGAATTTGGAAAGGTGAGCTTCATCTAGTATCTTCTTTCTGAGCTCAGGGTCCTTGGGAACAACCAATCGGTCTCCAAACCATAAAATTCCCTTGCTGTCCTAACGGAAGCACTTGTATTTCTCTGCCTTTTGCTTGACCATTTCCTTAATCATTTGAACACCCTTATCCTCAATCTGTGCCCTCACTATTTGCTCTTGCAATGTGGGTTCCACCGAGATATAACTTAAGTCACCTAGAGAAACAACTTCCAGGTTCAGCTTGCACAGCTCATCGCACAGGGTGGTAACTCTTGCATCCATGCTCATACAATTGCACTGGGCCTTTCTGCTCAAGGCATCTGCCACAACATTGGCTTTGCCAGGATGGTAATGCACTTCCAAATCATAGTCCTTGATTAACTCCAACCATCTCCTTTGCCTCATGTTCAGATCTGCCTGAGTGAAGATGTATTTGAGACTCTTGTGATCAGTGTAGATGTTACAGTGAGCTCCCATCAAGTAGTGTCTCCATATCTTAAGAGCATGAACCACAACTGCCAATTCCAGATCATGTGTAGGGTAGTTCTGCTCATGGGGTCTAAGTGCTCGGGAAGCATAAGCAATGACTTTGTTCTCTTGCATCAAGACACACCCCAATCCTGTACCAGAAGCATCACAATAAACTTCAAATGGCTTGGTGTTGTCAGGTTGAGCCAGCACTGGGGCTGTTGTCAAATGCTGCCTCAAAGTATGAAAGGCATCTTCACACTTTTGGCTCCAATCATACTTGACTCCTTTCTTCAACAGTTCCGTCATTGGTTTGGCAATCCTGGAGAAATCCGGAATAAATCGTCGATAATACCCTGCCAATCCCAGAAAACTCCGAATTTGCTTCACTGTAGTCGGGGGTTTCCAATCCATCACCTCCTGCACCTTCTCAGGATCAACTGATATGCCATCCTGAGAAATTGTGTGACCCAACAATTTAATCTCCTTCAGCCAGAATTCACATTTAGATAACTTAGCATATAACTGATGGTCACGCAGTCTCTGAAGTACAATATGCAAATGTTTGGTGTGCTCGGCTTCATTCTTGGAATAGACCAGAATATCATCAATGAAGACGACTACGAACTTGTCTAACTCTAGCATAAACACTGAGTTCATCAGGTACATGAAATAAGCCGGGGCATTGGTCAGCCCAAAAGACATCACCAGAAATTCATAAAGCCCATATCTGGTTGAGAAAGCTGTCTTGGAAATATCGCTGGCACAGATCTTGATCTGATGGTAACCTGAGCGAAGGTCTATCTTGGAGAATACCTTGGCTCCTACCAACTGATCAAACAGAACATCAATACGGGGCAGTGGGTATTTGTTCTTGATAGTCACCGCATTGAGAGGGCGGTAGTCAACACACATCCTCAAACTCTCATCCTTTTTCTTCACAAATAATGCTGGACATCCCCATGGTGAAGTACTTGGGCGAATAAACCCCTTGTCCAACAACTCTTGCAGTTGCTTTTTCAGTTCTGCCAATTCCGAGGGAGGCATCCTATAGGGTCTCTTAGAGATAGGAGAAGTCCCGGGTTGCAATTCGATGGCGAACTCAATATCTCGGTCAGGTGGCATTCCTGGCAATTCATCCGGAAACACATCCGGGTAGTCACAGACCACTGGGATCTTTTCCACTGGGGATTCTATCATAACAAAGGCACAAGAACGGGTGCATCCCTGGTCAGGCAGATATAGTGTGGTTTCCCCACAAGTTGGTGAGTGCACCTCAATGGCCCTGGCTGCAATATCAATATCTGCTTGGTGCCTGGTTAACCAGTCAGTTCCCAATATAATATCCACACTATCCAACCCTAAAATGAGGAGGGTGGTTTTAATTACAAGGCTACCAAACTTTATGGGCACATGCCTGTTGACTTGATAGGTGGCAACCCTGCCTCCTGGTGTTGAAATTGTGATACCCCCATTGGTGTGGTGAAAAGGCAACTGGCACTTGGCACTAAATTTGGCACTGATAAAGCTATGCGACGCACCAGAATCAAAAAGAATAATAGCAGGATAATTTAAAACTGTAAAGATACCAGTCATGACGGGTGCTCCCTCTGGAATATCAGCCATGGTGGTGAAGTTTAGCCTGCCCTGCCTCACTTGCACCTTCTGTCTCTTGCCTTGGTTCTGATTGACATTCTGCCCCTGCCTCTGCTGGTTCCGGGGGCAATTCTTGGCATAGTGTCCGGTGTTGCCACACGTGAAACACCTGTTGTCATTCGCCTGGCGGTACTGCTGCTGCTGATTGTTCCTCTGAGCTGGAAACTAGGTGCGGTTGGGTGCCTGCTGCTGCTGTGGTCGGATCACCCATCTTCCTTGCTGCTGCTGGGGTCCCCTGTTCTGTGTGTCGGACACAATCCTGAAGCACTGTGGCTGAGCTGAGGGTCCTGCCACATGGGTCTTCCTCTTCTTTTCTGCCTGTCGAGCTGTAATGCAATCCTCCTGGGAGATAGCCATGTTGACCAACTCATTGTAGCTGTTGGCCCTGACGGTGTTGAGACGATCACTGAGCTTAGTGTTGAGCCCCCTCCTGAACCTGTCTCTCTTCTTCTCATCTGTATCTGCATGATATCCAACATACTGGCACAAGTCATTAAAAGCCTGGGCATACTGCAACACTGTCCTGTTGCCCTGAGTGAGTGCCAGAAACTCGTTGAGCTTTCGGTCCATAATCCCGGCTGGTATGTGGTGTCCCCTGAAAGCTGCCTTGAACTCCCTCCATTCCACCTCTCGATCCTCTGGCTGCATGGCAAGAAAATGGTCCCACCAAGTCCTTGCGGGTCCGCGAAGCTGCTGGGTGGCGAACCTGACTTTAGTGACTTCTGAGCAAGCTCCATGGAGTAGCGGGAATTTGGATTCCACCACTCGCAACCACACATCTGCATCAAGTGGGTCCTCTGCCCTGGTGAACAATGGAGGCTGGGTACTGAGGAACTCCTGGTAGGTAGCTGCCGCGGGGTGACGCTGATGGTCTCCACCACCATAGTGCTGAGGTGGTGGCTGACGCTGAGCTAGCTGCCTCAAGATCTCGTTCTGCTGAGCCATCAGCTCCTGCAGAGTGGGAGGCGGTGGCGGCGGTGGAGGAACGCGCTCATTCTGGCCACGACGCTGCCTCCCGGCCATCTGAAAAACCACATATATCCTTGACACCATATCTCCAAGTTCAAGATTTAATCGTGGCGAAAAGAGTCAAAAGCAAAATGATAGACTCCAACTTCAACAAAAGGATTTAAAAAAAAGCATAAATTTTTCCTTCCAAACTTAAAACTGATAACAGCATCCATCAAACATGCTTCCAAGAGAGTTTATCACGATTACATCATTTGTCCCAAAAAGACTCAACTCTATCTAGCCTAGTACCCCAAGGGTGCAAAAGCTAAGCTAGCTGCGAGGAGTCCTACCATCCAACTTCTAACTCTGTCCTGAACACCTAGTGAGCGAACGAGGCAACACTCGACTCGGGGGAAGGTGGTCTCCCTGAGCCAGCAGTGTCCACACTAGAGGCAGGTTCCTCTCCTCCCTCGATGTCGACGTCCTCGTCGGCCTCCATGTCCTGGATCTCCTGATGATGCATATCCAGGTGCTCATTAGCCTCGGCAAGCTGCTGCTGGGTGTTAATGAGCTGATCCTCGAGAACCTCGATGGTGTTCTCCCTGGTGCCCACTAGTTCCTCCAACTCTTGGATATCAATGGATAGCTGCTCCACCTGCAAGTCCTTCTCCACCATTTCAGTGGACAAATCAACCACGAGCTCCTCTCTGTTGTCCAAAGTAATCTTTGTTGCTTCCAGTAGTGCCATCAGATGGGACATCGCCTCACCGCGCATCACTTGCAGACGGTACAGAGCATTCATGCATCGCACGATCAAGTGTGCAGTCTGTCCTGGGTAGATGGCCCATATATCCTTGGCATGCTCCACCCTATCCTTCCACATTGGGTCGTCCTCCCTTTCGGCGGGGAACAAGCCAATGGGGTGGGTAGCCAGCTCCAAAGGATGGAATCCGCAGAAAGTGGTCAATCCATGCAGAGCGATCGCCTCGATCGTGTCCTCAGCTCGGTATCCAAAAGACTCAGAGTCCAATGAGCGCCAGCCTGGCTGCAGGGGATGAGGCTCCAAGGTCATCCTCACCCTACAGCGGGGCACGCTGTGCTTCTCAAACTGCTGCACCGCGTACTGAGGGGGTGTCGTGTATCCGGCCCCCTGAAGTACCTCCCACAAAATGCGGGGAAAGCCCTCTCGTGCAAGCCCGTCAGTGTGGGTCAGTGCATTTCCGTCATCTGAGGATCCATGGGAAGTCATCTGTGCATGGTTAAGTGTAAGTAAAGAAAAGAACTATAAAAAGAACAAGAAAAATAAGACTCAGCCTTTCTCTAGTTAAATAAAATAGTACTGGGGTACTTAGTTGGTCATCATTTTGTAATTAGGTCCTTACTTAACTTTTCATTTGTTTAATTTTAAGAATGCATGCATGCTCATCCTGAACGACCTCACAACAAGATGAAAGGAATAGGGAAGAACTCCCATCCTGTAAATGTGGCCTGTAGGGCCTAATCACTTAGCCACCTAGCTACCCTTCTATCATCCTAAGGCTTCACGTCCTAGGTCTATCCTGCGCGTCCTACTATCTATCCAACATTGTTTCTATCAAGTTTTATTTTGGAAAAATGATGGTATTCACATTTTATTGATTCCTCTGTGGTGGTACAAGCTCCGATACCAGCTGTGGCGGAACTGCCCGAATTATTCCGACTTAAGTGCCTAAGTCCCGCCTTAGAGGCTAGACTACACTTAAATGGGAATAACCCGTCAATCCCTCGGATCTAGTCCGACGAGGCCACTGACAGGATCAGGTACCACAATCTCACTCGAAGGTGAGTCACAGAGCAAATACAATAAAGCATAAAACTATACATTAAGGAGTATTAAATTATTACATCACCATCGGAGTTTTGCAAAAGTAGTCATCATTGTTCGAAGTGCAGCGGAATAAAACTAACGATAGATAACTGGAGGGATGGGGAAGCCTGTCCCATCACTCCTCATGCTCCTCCTCAGCCGAGGCGGGATCCCACTCGACAGTCCAACCCGGTGGTAAGATGGACGACCAAGTCACTCCAGCAACCATGTCCTCCAAGGAACCTGTAAAATTATGCCACAAGCAAGGCTGAGTATACTAATACTCAGCTAGACTTACCCGGTGTGAGGAGTCTACTCCTCTACCTCTAGACATGCAGCTGTTTGGTTGTGGGGTTTGGTTGCCAAAAGCACTAGCTGAGTTTCTAAGTCAAGTTTTAACTTTGTCAATTTAAGTGTGACTCTCTTAAGGCTAAACGTGTACTATCTACTCATACATAGTAGCAAGCATTATTAGCAATCAACATCTTATATCAACTCATCATATTTCCACTTGTTACTCAATGCAGTACAATGGATCAAGCAGTCTCATTAGCTGCGAGAAGCAGACGATTCGAATCGAGTTTTTATCCTTGCAAGGTAAACCTAAACACACGACATGTAGGGGCACTCCATCCCCACACACATCAACCGTCCCCATCGATTCCCTAGCAACAGATCAGGGCTCACCGCCTTGGCGTACAATGCCTCACTGACCCCGACTGCCGTCGTGCAGTGATCGCACTTGTACCCACCATAACCGGAATGGGAGACCACGTCTCAGGTCGCGTGAGGGGTAAAGTCTGCGGGCAGGTTCACTCAGGTACTAGGCTTACCGATTTACCATATTTCCCGGTATGTGTTTAGTACGTTCAAACGCTTGACACAGGTATCCGCACGTTAATCCTTATTCCATTTTCCCATCTCGTAGACAACCAATCCCCATGGATTGTTGTCTACCACTAGTATCATAATAGTATGAAGGTGGGTACAACCAAATCCTGATCTCGCGCGAGTGCTAGAAAAATCACTCGTCTTCTACCGAGATCCTAATTAAATAAAGCAACTACTCGACCTATCATACTAGTATTCATCTCAAAAGGATTCCTGAGATCATGCAACTAGGGTTTCAAACAATTCCTACACCTAAGTGCACCATCAATCCTACGATCATTAAGTGAAGTAAAATAGCATAAATAACAGGTTATGCATAAACCGAGGCTTGCCTTCCAAAGCAGTGGCAGGCAGGTCCTCTGGTGCAGGCTCTGGTGCTGGATCTGGGGCTACCTCCTGAGCAGCTCCTTGCTCCGGCACGAGGACGTACTCTCCGTCAGCAAGGTTACAGTCTATCGAATGCAATGAACATGTATGTCATGATTATGCAGGATTTAATAACATTATGCTAAAAAGAAACTAAGTCAAGAAGTAACTTAGGGTTTCTCGGTCATGCGGGGTTTTTTAGTGGTTTATGCTTATCACTTTTAGGTTTAAGTTTTTATTTAGGGTAAACATAGGGAATTGGTATTGCATTTATATATTTCAGTGGGTAATTTACAAGGGTTTTAGGATGACACTAATTTCCATTATTCATTTTCCTTTCTTTAATTTCTATTTATGAATTCTAGTGGGGGTTTGAACTACAACAGTAGGTTAACCTTCTCCAAAAATTTTGTAAAAATTACAGTGGGTTGCCATTGGTTACTATAGTCCCTTCTAGGAAGTTGAGGTTCAAAATAAAAAGGCTATGCTTAAGACAAAAATAATAAAAGTTGGGTAAATGGGCCACTTTGTACTACAACTCTTAATTAGATGTGGGGTCTGTCTTAAAGGTTATTTTTGCTGGCATCTAACAGTAATAATAGGCTTCTGTGCCAAAAACCACAGAAAGCTAAGGGTGGTTATTTAGTTATGATTTTCTAAAGTTTAATGTCAAAAAGGCACTTTCTACTACATTGTTATTTTAAAAATGTCAAACAGCAGATTTCATATTTTTCCTAGGTTCTTAATAACAAAACATTAACTATCCCAAGGGTGGGGGTGTTTTACCCTGGGGTTATTTTTGTAGGGTTTTTCTAAGTTATCCTTGATTTATTCAATTAAAAGGTATCCTACTTATTTTATACTAAACCAGGGTATGATAGATTTTTCCAGTGAACTATATTGAATAAGTATCCTAACAAAAATAGGGGTGCCCTCTGGTTCATTATTTAAATCACATTTTCTATTTTTCTTAACCTTAAGCATATTGCAAAATAAGGGGCAAAAACTAACTTAATGGGGTGGACAGAGAGGTTTAACATTTTTAAACAGGTCAGTAGGTAGATATAAACTTCTCCAAATTTTTCTAACCCTAGTCAAATAGTACAACTATTTTTCTTTCTATTATTGAGCTTTTGGCTAAAACTATAATTAAATCAGAACCTTAAAGTTTTCTATAATACCTAGGGGTTTTATATTTTTCTTAAGTAGGTCACATTAATTAGAGTCTGGCAAAATTGGTTTGACCAAATTTGGATGAACTAAACAGAAGTTATGAGTTTTTAAAGTTTCTGTTCAAATTAAAACAGATTTAATAAGAGTTTCCTGGAAAAACAGTTTACATCGAGGTCCCTGGGTTTAAACTGAATCAATCTTCGCAATTCTACATTTGCGCCACTATTCCCCTGGGTCGCTGACAGATCAAAAAGCCCCCTGAGCTTCTCTTCCTCTCACCCGCAGTCCTTCCCCCAATGTAAACAGTACCCGCGGGAAAGAAAAGGGTGGCGCGGCTTACCGGCGGCGAGATAGGTCCGGCGAAGGGCAGAGTTGGCTCGGGGAGGCTCTGGCGGTCACAACAAGGTGCGGCTCGGCGGCGGGGATGGCCGGAATCGCTCGGTCCACGCGTGCAGGCGGGTGTTCTCGTCGGCGGCGAGTGTACCGGCCAAACCACGGCGATCTGGTTTAATCCAAGGGCACGGTGAGCTTCACAGGGTAACGTAGTGACCGTGTGCACAAGGAATCTGAAAATGGTTGAGTGGATTACCCGGTCCACGTACTCCGGCGCGGGTGAGAACTCCGACGACCGTGGACTGGCCTCTCCGGCGAAGCAGGCTTCGATTACTCGCTCGGGGAGCTTCACTGATGTGTGCACACTCGTCTCCGAGGGTTGGATGGGGCTGGGGAAAGCTGGGCTGGTCGGTCTACGGCGGTAGTGGCTCGGGTGGCCGCGGACACGCCTCGCACGGGCAAACGGCGGTGAACTGAGCTCCGGTGAGGCTCGAGGGTGCGCGGAAGAGTGCAGTCGACGCTTGAGCGGGCTTTATAGGCGAGGGCGCGGCCAGGGCGCCGGCTGGCCGTTGGCGCGACGCGGGGCGCGCGCGGGCGTGCTCTGGCGCAACAGAGTGCGTCGAACACGTGGAGCTTTCATTCTGCCCGTGTTCCACAGCTCACCCAAGTCGCAAACGTGCGAATCTTGGCAAAAATCCGGCGCGAGTCTTTTCCTGGCACCTAGGGCTGTCTCTCATCCGTGAGCTGCCATGGCAGATATGGCCTAGGTAGGGAGATCTTTGGTCGCCAAATCGGGTGTGTCACACTGCCCACCTCGCGACAAAAACCATGCCAAGGCATGTCAAACGTCAGAGTCTCGGGCTCAGCTTTTTCCGGTGGGTGCCCTAGGTGGTATGCCACATTTTTGGTATAGAACATAGGTAGATTTGGTGCCAGCTTCGAGGTGAACACGACTGATCTTTAGTGTAGGTGTAGTTTTTAACTTAGAGAGAAATAGAGAGCTCTAGCTCTCTCTCCACTTGGAGATTTGAATTGGGGTTTCTCCAGGGGTCTTTTTGCAATATTTCCTTCCCCTAATTGCTGGTTATAAGGTTACTTAAGGTTGGGTTAAAGATTCCTCATGTTTTGCACATTTTCTTACTTTCTTTCCCCTCTTATCCATGGTACAAAGATTTGAGTAATACTTCTTAGGTCCTTAACAAACTTTGATTAATCACATGATCTCCAAGTTCTTATGTGTTTCCCTAAGTCTCTACCACACATGATCACAGTCCTTAGTGCCAAGATGTGCTCTAGCCATGGTAACACCTGAGGTGTTACAACCATAATTAGGGGTACCCCCAAGGCTTCTAATCTCAGCTGGTAACCCCCATCAGCACAAAGCTGTAAAGGCCTGATGGGCGCAATTCAGGTCAAGGCTCCGTCCACTCAAGGGACACGATCTCGCCTCGCCCGAACCCAGCCTCGGGCAGGGACAACCGACCCAGGAGGATTCACGTCTCGCCCGAGGGTCCCCCCAAGCAACGGGCACACCTTCGACTCGCCCGAGGCCCAGCTCGGGCAGGCTTCGCGGAGAAGCAACCTTGGCCGGATTGCCTCGCCAGCCGACCGAATCGCAGGAGCATTCAATGCAAGGATCGCCTGACACCTTATCCTGACGCGTGCTCCTCAGTCGACAAGGCCGAAGTGACCGCAGTCACTTCGCCCCTCCACTGACTGACCTGACAGGAAAACAGTGCTGCATGCCCCGCTCCGACTGTTGTGCCACCCGCCAGGGTGAGACTGACAGCAGCCAGGTCCAGCCTCGGGCGCCATGGGAAGCTCCGCCTCGCCCGACCCCAGGGCTCGGACTCAACCTCAACACCGGAAGACGGTCTCCGCCTCGCTCGACCCCAGGGCTCGGACTCAACCTCGACCTCGGACGACGGACTCCGCCTCGCCCGACCCCAGGGCTCGGACTCAACCTCGACCTCGGAGGAATCACCGCCTCGCCCGACCTTGGGCTCGGACCGACCATGCTATAGGGGGGGCCCATCATTACCCTACCCCTAGCTAGCTCAGGCTATGGGGAACAAGACCGGCGTCCCATCTGGCTCGCCCCGGTAAACAAGTAATGATGGCACCCCGCGTGCTCCATGACGACGACAGTTCTCAGCCCCTTACGGAAGCAAGGAGACGTCAGCAAGGATACGATAGCACCCGACAGCTGTGCTTCCATAGGGCTCAAGCACTCCTCCGTCGGCCACGACATCACATGAACAGGGCAGCAACACCTTCTCCAACAGCCACGTCGGCATGTACATAGGACTCTGGCTCCTCCCTGCTAGACACGTTAGCACATTGCTACGCTCCCTGTTGTACATCTGGACCCTCTCCTTACATCTATAAAAGAAGGTCCAGGGCCCTCGTACGGAGGTGGCCGCGCGGGAGGACGGGCTGACGCACAGGCCCTCTCTCTCTCTCCCTCGCGAACGCTTGTAACCCCCTACTGCAAGCGCAACCGCCCTGGGCGCAGGACAACACGAGGCCGCGATTCCCCTTACTGTTTCCCCCTTGTGTTCCGTCTCGCGCCGACCCATCTGGGCTAGGACACGCAACGACAATTTACTCGTCGGTCCAGGGACCCCCCGGGGTCGAAACGCCGACAATGACCTACTGATTCATGTCTCTTTCTCCACCCGCTAAACATCAAGGATAATTAAGGAAAGTCACACAAATTAATTATATTAAAGAAGCTAGAGTCTATATGCAAGCCAAACACTCTTGAATTCCGACTTAGCAATCTGTTGAAGTTATTTCATGGTAAAGCTGTGAAGCCAAAATTATAATTTTGAAGTGAAGCTCTCCCAAACAAGGCCTAATTTATTATTGTCATTGAAACAAAAGTTTATTTTCACTACATGTTGTTGTATCACTTGATTACACCTCTAAGTCATTGTTTGGATACTCTCGTATTCACCTCAATCCATATGTATTGAAGGGAGTGAGATGTAAATTAGTTTAAGTTACATTCTAATTTACCTCAATACACATGGATTGAGGTGAGTACGAGAGTGTTCAAATAAGATCTAAGTCAATGTACGTATAAAAAAATACTAGCCTTGGTTATAGGCTTTACAAAAATTCCAATCTTGGGGGTTTTATAACATTGAAAAAACTCTCTAACTCTTTACCTTAACTCTAGGTGTTTTCGCACTTTGGAAAATCGATCAATATGTGGGACGATTTCTCCTTTCCTTTTTATTCCTTCTTAAAGGGAAATGGCCTTAACATTTCTTATAATCGATTTTGGTGTTTGACGACCATCACAAACTTTATGGACTAACTAGTTTGCCCAGTTGATCATTTGTCAGGTGGATAAGTTCATCTACAACTACTCTAAGTCGACTATCCAAAATACCGTAGATTATTCCAGACAGACGAAGCTTTTTGGAAAAACACTTATGCGTTGACCGTCTGGACCCTTGCAGTGGACCGTCCGCGACACCAGGGTGAGCCTCGGATAGGAACACTGCAAAGACACAAGTTAACACTACAGACCATCTGAAGGAGAAGCAAGCATCGTTCGAAACCAAGCGCGGATCGTCCGGCCTCAGGCGTGGACCGTCCGGTCGTTGAAAAACTAGAAAAACCCGAAGGTGACAGATTCGATACAATGCATTTTTAGCGTCCTCGCGGACCGTCCGGGGTGCACGGCCGGACCGTCCGCGACTACTTTATCTGACATCTGACGACACATTAAATGCACTATAGCCATTGATATAGCTGTTACTGTTGGTTGCGATTTTAGTCGTTGATGTGCAGGAGCGGACCGTCTAGATAGGGGGCGCGGACCATTCGCGGTCAGCAGAAAAGGAGCAACAGCTAGGAGTGGTTGGATGCTATAAATACAACCCCAACTACCTACATTCACAACATCTAAGCCTCTCATTCACTCTCATTCAATACAAGAACATTCACTTCAACCAAAAGACACATTCAAGCTTCCAAATCTCTCCAAGTTTCATAATTGTGACCAGTGATTAGTGACTTGAGAGAGTGTGATTTTGTGTCTTTTCATATTGCTCTTGTTGCTTGGCTTTTAATCGTGCTTTCTTCTTCTCATTCTAAACTTTTCAAGAGTTTTGTAAAGCTAGCAAGAGACACCTAATTGTGTGGTGACCCTTGCGGGTCTTAGTGACCCGTGTGATTAAGAAGAAGCACTCTACCGGTCTGAGTGACCGATTGAGAGAGGGAAAGGGTTGGAATAGACCCGGCCTTTGTGGCCTCCTCAACGGGGACTAGGTTCTTTGGAACCGAACCTCGGGAAACAAATCACCTGTTCATTTGTGTTGATCTTCATCACTCGATTTGTTTCTCCCCTCTTCTCTCTCTCTAAAAGTTCTCTTGCTCACATCGTTTTGAGTTTGCTCCCAAAGTTATCCGCATTGATTGAGCAACTCATTGCAAGAGAAACTATCTTCCGCACTCCGAATTATCTCTAACACTAATCACAGGTATAGTGTGTGTTCAAAGTTTATAATTTTCAGGTTTCGCCCTTTCACCCCCCTCTAGGCGACTTTCACCTCTTGTGACATTTCTTAGCATGAGCCTCTTTCTGACATGCTCTAGCCACCAATAGATGACTTCAACCTCCTCTAAGGCTCTAACTACTACTGGTTGAACACAATTGCCACTTGGCCACCTTTAGCCACCCCTAGCCTAGCCCTAGTACATGTAATGTTCTTGATATTCACTGCACCGGCATCTCGTTTCTCACCCTTATCTCTCTTTCAACGTCCCCGTCCCTCATCTTGTGTAATACCCAAATCATAGTAAATAATGGAGTTAGAGTATTTGATGTTTATAGAAATTTTTCTTTCTATGTAACACATGCATATGTATATAAATATACACATACAAGTCAATAAATTCCTTAATAACTAGAAAGAATATATATAAAATAATGAAAATACTTCTTCATTCTGGTATTTTGATTTGTGCATTTAATCTAAGTGTGAAATTCATAACAAAATTTGAATTCAAATTGAAGAATTTAAAATAAAAAGAAAAGAAAACAAAAAAAAAGAAAAAAAAAGAAAACATACATGCGCCTAGGCCGATTGCGCGAGCGCGACCCACTAAAAACTCACACCCGCACGACCCATATGTGCCCTTGTGCATAGACTTCGGCACCGATAGGTGGACCCGGTTGTCAGCTACTCGGCACGCTTCTACCAAAATGGGTCGCTGACGCGAGGGGCCTCCACGCTAGAGCGAACTGTCGTGCGCGTTCTGTGCTGGCTGACGGGTGGGTCTGGTCTGTCCATCACTCCAGCGTGCGTGCACCCCAGTGCTCACTCGCAGACATGTCGACCCCACCTAGCAGTCGCACCATTGTGGATCTCCTTCGTCGTAACAACCCCTCCACGGAACTCGCCGCCGACCTGGCCAGCTGGGCCTCAACCGACCCCGCATGGTGATAAAACCCAGTCGCCATCGTCTTCCCTTTCCCCCGTTCCGTTGAATTTGCGCCAGCCTAGCTACCCAAGATCATCGTCGCCGCCAGTGAGGGGGGCGGGAGTTTCTACCGCCGCTGTAGATACGCATAGATGTCACGCCGGGTTCATTGTGCCTGGGCGAGGAGCTTCACCGCGTCTCCGTGGGGCTGTCGGTTACCTTAGCGGAAGGTGAGAACCACTGGGTGGCCGGTGATTTCTCACCGGAATCGCCGTGCCACCGCAGGACCGCCATACGTCGTGGGCGGCATCACCAGCGTTGTCGCATCAAGTAAGAACACCCTGATCTTCTTCGGGTTGTTTCCCGCGTCGTGTAGGAATAGTCGAATCCGTGAACGGGGCATTGGGGCGCCGGATTGGCTAACTCCGACCAACCTCCGTCGCGTCCAATGTATCGGTGCAGCCGGGGTGTTTCGGGTCTGTCCGATCGCAATCGGGCAAACATGAACTGAAAGTCGCCTAAAGGGGGGTGAATAGGCGAAACCTGAAATTTATAAACTTTAAACACGTACTAAGGCTAGGGTTAGCGTTAAAAATAAATCGGAGTGCGGAAGATTGTTTCCCTTGCTATGAGTTGCTCAAATCGATGTGTGTAACTTTGGGAGCAAACTCAAATCAATATTAGCAAGGAAACTTTAGAGAGAGGAAAGAGGGAAAACAAATCTAGTCAAGATCAACAAGTGAACACGATGATTTGTTTTACCGAGGTTCGGTTCCAAGGAACCTAGTCCCCATTGAGGAGGCCATAAAGGCCGGGTCTATTTCAACTCTTCCCCTCTCTCAATCGGTCACAAAGACCGGTCGAGGCTTCTCCTTAATCACTTGGGTCACTAAGACCCCGCAAGGATCACCACACACTTAGGTGTCTCTTGCTAGCTTTACAAAGCACTTAGAGAAATAAGAATAGAGAAGGAGAAAGCAATCCAAGCAACAAGAGCAACAAAAGAACACAAAACACTCTCTCTCAAGTCACTAAGCGATTGAGTTGATTTTGAGACTTGGAGAGGATTTGATCTTTGGAATGTGGAGTTCAGAAAACTTGGATGCCATTGAAGGAGGTGGTTGGGGTATTTATAGCCTCCAACCACTTCCTAGCCGTTGGCTGAGTTTGCTATCGATAGGCACACCGGACAGTCTGGTGGTGCACCGGACAGGTCCTGTTCACTGTCCGGTGCGTGCCACGTCAGCACGCCTGTTGGGGTTTGGAGCAGTCGACCGTTGGAACCCTTTGTCCTGTAGCTGCACTGGACAGTCCGGTGTCACACTGGACAGTCCGATGTCACACCGGACAGTCCGGTGTCACACCGGACATGTTCGGTGTGTTCTGACTTGTTGCTCTGACTTCTGACGCGCACTGTTTACTTTGGCAGTCGACCGTTGGCGCCAGGTTACCGTTGCTCCGTTGGCTCACCGGATATGTTCGGTGCACACCGGACAGTCTGGTGAATTATAGCGAAGCGTGCCCTGGAGAAACCCGAGAGTGGCTGGTTCGAGTGCTGCTCGGCCTGGGGCACCGAACACTGTCCGGTGCGCCAATTGGCAGTACACTCTCAAGTCTCTGCTCTAAATTTATTTGAGTCTACAACTGAATTTCTTTATTAGTTTGTGTTGAACCTTATGCACCTAAGATAAAAGACATCTTGGCAAACTAATTAGTCCACGTGGTTTGTGATTGACATCAACCACCAAAATCGATTATAGAAAATGATTAAGCCCATTTTCCCCTTTCAATCTCCCCCTTTTTGGTGATTGATAGCAACACAAACCAAAGCAAATATAAAGTGTAAAAATGTAACTAGTTTGCAATTATGATAGATGTGCATAGTTTACTTAGATTTAAACCAATTGAAAGACTTTATATATAAGTCTAAGAATAGACATGATTGCTTTCTTCTATTTAACAATTTGGACCACATTTGCACCACTTGCTTGTTTTTGCAAATCTTTTGGAAAAATCTTTTCAAATTCTTTTGCAATAGTCAAAGGTATAAGAATATGATTTCACGAAGCATTTTAAGATTTGAAATTCCTCCCTATGTTTCAAATTCTTTTCCTTTGACTAAATAAGAGCTCCCCTGAAGAAATTCTCCCCTTAGCTTTCAAGAGGGTTTTTGAAATGATTTCCCCTTTTTGAAATAGATACCAAGTGAAATTATACCAATTAAAATTATTATACTTTAGTGAAATTTTGAAACCAAATGAGATATCAATTGAAAATTTTGAGACTACCTGAAATACCAATTGAAATAATTTCTTCCTTCGGTTTTTGAATTTTTTTAAAATGGTGGTGCGGTCCTTTTGCTTTGGGCTTAATACTTTCTCCCCCTTTAGCATTAATTGCCAAAAACGGAGAACTTGAGAGCCCTAGATTTCTCCCCCTGTGGAGCCTAATACTTTCTCCCCCACAATATGAGTGAAGGGTTATACCAATTAAGATTTGCATGAGTAAAGGCAAAGGATAAAAGATACCGTTAGAGTTGGAGTGGAAGCCTTGCCTTTGCCGAATACTCCATTTCCCTTTCAATTTAAGACTAAGTATAGAAATACACTTGAAAGCACATTAGTCTTAGCCTTGGCACTAGAAGAATAAGAATTATGTATTTGTACCATATGAAAGAGACATGATCAAAGGTATATATAAATGAGCTATGTGTGCAATGTTTCAATCAAAGTTCCGAGAATCAAGTATATTTAGCTCATTCCTAAGTTTGCTAAAAGTCTTTTCATCTAGTGGCTTAGTAAATATATCGGCTAATTGGTTGTGGGTGTTAAGATAAGCAATTTTGATATCCCCCTTTTGTTGGTGATCTCTCAGAAAGTGATACCAGATGTCTATGTGCTTAGTGCGACTGTGTTCAACGGGATTATCCGCCATGCGGATTGCACTCTCATTATCACATAGGAGAGGGACTTTGCTCAACTTGTAGCCATAGTCCCTAAGGGTTTGCCTCATCCAAACCAATTGTGCACAACAGTGTCCTGCAACAATATACTCAACTTTGACAGTGGAAAGAGCTATTGCGTTTTGTTTCTTTGAAGCCCTAGACACTAGGGATCTCCCCAGAAACTAACAAGCCCCTGATGTGCTCTTCCTATCAGTTTTACATCCAGAATAATCGGCATCGGAATACCCAATTAAATCAAAGGTAGATCCCTTGGGGTACCAAAGCCCAAACTTATGAGTGTAAACCAAATATCTCATGATTCTTTTCACGACCCTAAGGCAAACTTCCTTAGGATTTGCCTGGAACCGTGCATACGAAAAGCATAATATTCGGTCGTGAAGCACATAAATAGAGTAAAGATCCTATCATCGATCAGTATACCTTTTGATCTACGGATTTACCTCTCGTGTCGAGGTCGAGATGCCCATTTATTCCCATGGGTGTCTTGATGTATTTAGCATTCTTCATTCCAAACTTCTTAAGAATATCTTGAATGTACTTAGTTTGGATGATGAAGGTGCCCTCTTGGAGTTGCTTGATTTGAAATCCAAGGAAATACTTCAGCTCCTCCATCATAGACATCTCAAATTTATGTATCATTATCCTACTAAACTCTTCACAAGATGACTTGTTAGTAGAACCAAATATAATATCATCAACATAAATTTGGCATATAAACAAGTCTTTTGCAATTGTTTTAGTGAAGAGAGTAGGGTCAGCTTTTCCAACTTTGAAGCCATTAGTGATAAGAAAGTCTCATAGGCATTCATACCATGCTCTTGGGGCTTGCTTGAGCCCATAAAGCACCTTTGAGAGCTTATAAACACGGTTAGGATAGTCACTATCTTCAAAGCCGGGAGGTTGCTCAACATAGACCTCTTCCTTGATAGGGCCATTGAGGAAGGCACTCTCCACGTCCATTTGATATAGCTTAAAGCCATGGTAAGTAGCATAGGCAAGTAATATATGAATTGACTCAAGCCTAGCTACGGGTGCATATGTTTCATCGAAATCCAAACCATCGACTTGTGAATAACCTTTTTACAATAAGTCGTGCTTTGTTCCTTGTCACCACACCATGCTCATCTTGTTTGTTGTGGAATACCCATTTGGTACCTACAACATTTTGGTCAGGACGTGGAACTAAATGTCATACCTCATTCCTTGTGAAGTTGTTGAGCTCCTCTTCCATTGCCACCACCCAATCCGGATCTCTTAGTGCATCCTCTATCCTGTATGGCTCAATAGAGGACACAAAAGAGTAATGTTCACAAAAATGAGCAACTCGAGATCTAGTGCTTACCTCCTTGTGAATGTCACCAAGTATGGAGCTGACAGGGTGATCTCTTTGAATTGCTTGGTGGACTCTTGGGTGTGGCGGTCTTTGATCCTGAATCTCTTGATCATCTTCCTTGTCTTGATCATCTTCATCTCCCCCTTGATCAATGTCCTCCTCTTGAGGTGGCTCATCATCTTGGTCTTCATACTCTTCTTCTTGAGCCTTGTCCTCATCTTAGGTTGGTGGAGATGCTTGTATGGAAGATGACGGTTGATCTTGTGCTTGTGTAGGCTCTTTGAATTCCTTTGGACACACATCCCCAATGGACATGTTCCTTAGCGCTACGCATGGAGTTTCTTCATCATCTAGGTCATCAAGATCAACTTGCTCCACTTGGGAGCCATTAGTCTCATCAAACACAATGTCACAAGAAACTTCAACTAATTCAGTGGACTTGTTGAAGACTCTATATGCCCTTGTGTTTGAGTCATAACCAAGTAAAAAGCCTTCTACTGCTTTAGGAGCAAATTTAGAATTTCTACCTCTTTTAATAAGAACAAAGCATTTGCTCCCAAAAACTCTAAAATAAGAAACATTGGGCTTTTTACCAGTAAGGAGTTCATATGTGTTTTCTTGAGGATTCGATGAAGATATAACCGGTTGATGGAGTAGCAATAGATGTTAATCGCCTCCGCCCAAAACCGATCCGGTGTCTTGTACTCCACAAGCATGTTCCTTGCCATATTTAGTAGAGTTCTATTCTTCCTCTCAACTACACCATTTTGTTGAGGTGTGTAGGGAGAAGAGAACTCATGCTTGACGCCCTCCTCCTCTAGAAATCCTTCAATTTGAGAGTTCTTGAACTCCGTTCCATTGTCGCTTCTAATCTTTTTTATTCTCAATCCGGACTCATTTTGAGCCAGTCTCAAGAATCTCTTTAGGGTCTCTTGGGTTTGAGATTTTTCCTGTAAAAAGAATACCAAAGTGAAGCGAGAATAGTCATCCACAATTACAAGGCAATACTTACTCCCGTCGATGCTTATATAAGCGATCGAGCCGAATAGGTCCATGTGGAGTAGCTTAAGCGGCCTGTCGGTCGTCATGATGTTCTTGTGTGGATGATGGACTCCAACTTGCTTCCCTACTTGGCATGCACTACAAATCCTATTTTTCTCAAAATGAACATTTGTTAGTCCTAAAATGTGTTTTCCCTTTAGAAGCTTGTGAAGATTTTTCATCCCAACATGGGCAAGTCGGCGATGCCAGAGCCAGCCCATATTAGTCTTAGCAATTAAGAAAGTGTCTAGTTCAGCTTTGTTATCATTAAAATCAACTAAATATAGCTGACCATCTAACACTCCCTTAAATGCTATTGAATCATCACTTCTTCTAAAGACAGTAACACTAATATCAGTAAAAAGGCAGTTGTAGCCCATTTTACATATTTGAGAAACGAAAAGCAAATTATAGTCTAAGGAATCTACAAGAAAAACATTAGAAATGTAATGGTCAGGAGATATAGCAATTTTACCCAAACCTTTGACCAAACCTTGATTTCCATCCCCGAATGTGATAGCTCTTTGAGGATCTTCATTTTTCTCATATGAGGAGAACATCCTTTTCTCCCATGTCATGTGGTTTGTGCACCCGCTATCGATTATCCAACTTGATGCACCGGATGCATAAACCTACAAAAAAATTTAGGCCTTGTTCTTAGGTACCCAAACGGTCTTGGGTCCTTTGACATTAGAAACAAGCACCTTGGGTACCCAAACACAAGTCTTTAGACTCTTGTGTTTTCCACTGACATATTTGGCAACTACTTTGCCTGATTTGTTAGTAAGCACATAAGAAGCATCAAAAGTGTTAAATAAAATGTTATGCTCATTTGGTGCATTAGGAATGTTCTTTTTAGGCATTTTGATATGAGTGGAATGCCTAGAGCTAGATGCCTCATTACTATACAAATAAGCATGATGAGAAACAGTATGAGGTTTTCTAGCATGAATTTTCCTAATCTTGTGCTCAGGATAGTTTTTAGGATATAAAATGTAACCTTGTCTATCATGAACCATGGGAGCTTTACCCTTAACAAAATTAGATAATTTCTTGGGGCATTAAGTTTGGGGTTGCTTTGGCTCCCTTGTTGGAAGCCAATGTCATCCTTAATGCAGGACATCTCCCATTATAAAGCAAGCTTCGAGTAAATTTAAATTTTTTATTCTCTAACTCATGCTTGGAAATTTTAGCATTTAATTTAGCTATGTGATCATTTTGTTCTTTAATCATGGCAAGGTGATCATCAATAGCTTCAATATTAACATCTCTACATCTAGTGCAAATAGTGACATGCTCAACAATAGATGTAGATGGTTTGCAAACATTCAATTCTTCTATCTTAGCATTTAAACTAGCATTCTCATCTTTAAGACAGGAAATCGAATCATTGCTGAAAGTCGCCTATAGGGGGGTGGATAGGCGGAATCTGGAATTTATAACTTAAACCACAAACTACAAGCCGGGATTAGCGTTAGAATTAAATCTGAGTCCGAAAGTGAGGGGAAAACAAATCAACCAACAAATAAGGCGGATGAACACAGTGATTTGTTTTACTGAGGTTCGGTTCCAAAGAACCTAGTCCCTGTTGAGGTGGTCACAAAGCCCGGGTCTCTTTCAACCCTTTCCCTCTCTCAAACGGTCACCTAGACCGAGTGAGCTTTCTCCTTAATCAATCGGGTCACTTAGACCCCGCAAGGAGCACCGCACACTTGGTGTCTCTTGCCTTGATTACAAGTCACTTGAAACAAGAATGAGGAAGGAAGAAAGCGATCCAAGAAACAAGAGCTCAAACAACACGAACAAACTCTCTCTCAAGTCACTAGGTGAGTGGAATGTATTTGGGACTTGGAGAGGCTTTCATTCTATTGAATTGTGTCTAGGAGTGAATGCACTAGCTCTTGTATTGAATGTGAAGTGCTAGAAACTTGGATGCTTGGAGTGGTGGTGATTGGGGGGTATTTATAGCCCTCAACCACCACATAGTCGTTGGGGATGGCTGTTGTCGATGGGCGCACCGGACAGTCCGGTGCGCCAGCCATGTCACCCAACCGTTAGGGTTCGGGCGCTGTCGACCATTGGAGGCTTTGTCTTCTAGTGGCACTGGACAGTCCGGTGCCGCACCGGACAGGTACTGTTCATTGTCTGGTGCGCCTCTAATGGGAGGCTCTGCTCTGCCGCACACTGTTGCGCACTGTTCCTCTGAATCTTCGGCTTTTGCAGTCGACCGTTGCACAAAGGAGTCGTTGCTCCGCTGGTGCACCGGACAGTCCGATGGCACACCGGACAGTCCGGTGAATTATAGCGTAGCCCATCCAGAGAAACCCGAGAGTGGAGAGTTGGACGTTGTACGGTCTTGGTGCACCAGACACTGTCCGGTGGCACACCGGATAGTCCGGTGCACCTATATATCATATACTCTAGAGCAAACTAGTTAGTCCAATATTTGTGTTGGGCATTCAACCACCAAAATTAATACTGGGAAAAGGTTAACCCTATTTCCCTTTCAATTGCAAATGCTAAGCTCTTTAGATAAGTTTTCACATTTTTCTACTTCTAGAGCATAAGCATTTTTCAACTTAACATTTTTTTATTTTCCTTAACGAGCAAGTTCTCTTGGCATTCCAAGACATCATCCTTCTCGTTAATGGATTCTATTAATTCATTTATCTTTTTTTGTCCTTGGTAAGGTTAGCGAAAAGAGAAGTTAAATCATCTTCATTATCACTAGAGCTACCCTCATCATCGGAAGTAATATATTTGGGGGTATCTCTAGAATGTACCTTCTTCTTCTTACCGTCCTTAGCCATGAGGCACTTGTGGCCGACGTTGGGAAAGAGAAGTCTCTTGTTGATGGCGATGTTGGCGGCACCCTCGTCGGAAGAGGAGTCGATGGAGCTCTTGTCGGAGTCCCATTCCCGCCCCATGTGTGTCTCACCACCTTTCTTCTTGTAATACTTCTTCTTCCCTTTCTTGTCTTCATCCCTATCACTGTCACTTGTATATGGACATTTAGCTATAAAGTTACCGGACTTACCACACCTGTAGCACACCCTCTTGGAACAGGGCTTGTAGTACTTCCCCTTCCTTTGTTTGAGGATTTGCTGAAAGCTCTTAATGATGAGAGCCATCTCCTTGTTGTCGAGCTTGGATGCGTCGATTGGAAGTCTACTTAGTGTAGATTCCTCCTTCTTTTCTTTCGTTGCTTTGAATGCAACGGGTTGCACCTCGGGTGTGGAGGTGGCGTCTTGCTCCAAGTTAACAATGTGTTTGGAGTCTTTGATCATAAGTTCAAAGCTCACAAACTTGCCAATCACTTCCTCGGGAGACATCTGTTTATATCTAGGATCCCCACGAATTAATTGAACTTGAGTAGGATTACGAAAAACGAGGGATCTTAGAATAACCTTAACCATTTCATGGTCATCCCACTTGGTGCTCCCGAGGTCGCACACTTGGTTGACCATAGTCTTGAGCCGGTTGTACATTGCTTGCGGCTCCTCTCCTTTGTTGAGGACGAATCTATCGAGTTCTCCCTCGATCGTTTCGCGCTTGGTGATCTTGGTCACATCGTCCCCTTCGTGCGCTGTCTTGAGGACATACCAAATTTCTTTGACATTTTTCAACCCTTGCACCTTATTATACTCCTCTCGACACAAGGAGGCGAGGAGTATAGAAGTTGCTTGGGAGTTAAAATGCCTAATTTGGGCGGCCTCATCTAAGTCGTAGTCCTCGTCGTCCACATGTGGTGCCTACGCTCCAAACTCAACAATATCCCATATGCTTTCGTGGAGTGAGGTTAGATGGTGCCTCATTTTATCACTCCACATGCAATAATATTCACCATCAAAATATGGTGGTTTGCCTAGGGGTACTGAAAGTAAAGGAGCGCGCTTTGGAATGCGAGGATAGTGAAGAAGCATGTTGCTATACTTCTTACGCTTGTGGCGCTTCGAAGTTGTAGACTCGGCACCAGATGTGGAAGGTGATGAAGAGTCGGTCTCGTAGTAGACCACCTTCTTCATTTTCTTTTTCTTCTTGTCACCTTCCTATGTGACTTGACAAAGGAAGAGGATTCTTCCTTGTATTTATCGCCAGACTCTCTTGATAGAGTCCTTCCCGAGCCTATGGCCTTGTCGCCCGTGACAATCTCCCTCTTGGCGTGATCTCCAGACATCACTTCGAGTTTGTTAGACTCTTAATGAAGCACTGGCTCTGATACCAATTGAAAGTCGCCTAGAGGGGGGTGAATAGGTGAAACCTGAAATTTATAAACTTTAAACACGTACTGAGGCCAGAGTTAGCGTTAAAATTAAATCAGAGTGCAGAAGATTGTTTCCCTTGCTATGAGTTGCTCAAATTGATGTGTGTAACTTTGGGAGCAAACTCAAATCAATATTAGCAAGGAAACTTTAGAGAGGAAAGAGGGAAAACAAATCTAGTAAAGATCAACAAGTGAACACGATGATTTGTTTTACCGAGGTTCGGTTCCAAGGAATCTAGTCCCCGTTGAGGAGGCCACAAAGGCCAGGTCTATTCCAACCCTTTCCCTCTCTCAATCAGTCACATAGACCGGTCGAGGATTCTCCTTAATCACTTGGGTCACTAAGACCCCGCAAGGATCACCACACACTTAGGTGTCTCTTGCTAGCTTTACAAAGCACTTAGAGAAATAAGAATAGATAAGGAGAAAGCAATCCAAGCAACAAGAGCAACAAAAGAACACAAAACACTCTCTCTCAAGTCACTAAGCGATTGAGTTGATTTTGAGACTTGTAGAGGATTTGATCTTTGGAATGTGTCTTGGAGTGAAGTCTTTTGCTCTTGCAATGAATGTGGAGTTTAGAAAACTTGGATGCCATTAAAGGAGGTGGTTGGAGGTATTTATAGCCTCCAACTATTTCCTAGCCGTTGGCTGAGTTTGCTGTCGATGGCACACCGGACAGTCTGGTGGTGCACCGGACAGGTACTGTTCACTGTCCGGTGTGTGCCATGTCAGCACGCCCGTTGGGGTTTGGAGCGGTCGACTGTTGGAACCCTTTGTCTTGTAGCTGCACCGGACAGTCCGGTGTCACACCGGACATGTTTGATGTGTTCAAACTTGCTGCTCTGACTTCTGACGCGCACTGTTTACTTTGGCAGTCGACCGTTGGCGCCAGGTTACCGTTGCTCCGTTGGCTCACCGATATATCCGGTGCACACCGGACAGTTCGGTGAATTATAGCGGATCGCGCCTTGGAGAAACCCGAGAGTGGCTGGTTCGAGTGCTGCTCGGCCTGGGGCACCAGACACTGTCCGGTGCGCCATTTGGCATCACACTCTCAATTCTCCGCTCCAAATTTATTTGAGTCCCCAACTGAGTTTCTTTCTTGGTTTGTGTTGAACCTTATGCACCTGATATAAAAGACATCTTGGCAAACTAATTAGTCCACGTGGTTTGTGATGGACGTCAACCACCAAAATCGATTATAGAAAATGATTAAGCCCATTTCCCTTTCAGGAACGATCGCAGGGGCTTTAAATCCGGGCCGTAGGAGTTGAAACCAACACGTTAGACAACGTACCGGTTCACCGGGTTACATATCTAATCTGGTGCGTAGAAATTAGATCGGACAACATACAATAGAACATACCCCTTCGGTCTGCTTATTTTGCAAAAGTGCCCCTGGCAAATGTGTGAATCAACCCACCGTCCACACTACGTGTAAAGTATTTACAACAGGGCCCTGGTTTCTCATAAAATAACCCTTGGACTTTTCTGTTATCATGTCCGCAGTCCGGATAAGGGATAACCCAGAAATCAATTAAAATAAATACAGAAATCCTTTTTAGTGCAAAAATAATGTCCCAAACTTAGGAAATTCATAACTTGATGAATTTAACTCCTTTTTTATCCATTCTAGTTGCATTAATTTTGTATTAATATTTTTTATCACCTGGTAACTCTGTTTTATCATGAAATATAGATTAAAATTATCCACATAGTTTATTCCATACCAAACACTTAATACTTCAGAAAATCATAACTCTTTAACCGTAACTCCAAATTTAGTGATTCTCGAACCTACGATCTCGTTACAATGCGTAGAATACTATCATGCATTTTGTTCTGATGTTTGATGTGATGTTAATTTCTCCTATATCATGTTTGTTTGTATTGCTTCGAGTAGACGAGCAAGTGACCGAGGACCCCAGTACCTAGGAGGTAGAAAATACTAAGCAGGAGCTCATTGAAGGCAAGTTGTGCCCTTGACCACTTGAAAGAGAAATAGGGTTAACCTTTTCCTAGTATTAATTTTGGTGGTTGAATGCCCAAAACAAATATTGAACTAACTAGTTTGCTCTAGATTACATGTTCTACAGGTGCATAAAGGTTCAACACAAACCAATAAAAGATTGAAGTTAGGGTTCAAATTTAAAGGAGCAAAGAAACCGAGTGTGCTCTGGTCTGGCGCACCGGACTGTCCGGTGTGCCACCGGACAGTGTCCGGAGCACCAGGACCGTACATAGTCCAACGAGCCACTCTCGGGTTTCTTCAGGCGCACTCCGCTATAATTCACCGGACTATCTGGTGCCCCAGCAGAGTAACGACTACATACGCAACGGTCGACTGCAACAATGCCCCTGACAGCGCTATAGTGCGCGGCAGAAGTCAGAACAGAGGTCAGAGGCGCACCGGACAGTAAACAGTGCATGTCCGGTGCGGCACCGGACTGTCTGGTGCCACTAGAGGATAAAGCCTCCAACGGTCGACTGCTCCAATACCCTAACGGTTGGGTGACGTGGCTGGCACACCGGAAAGTGTCCGGTGGCACACCGGACGGTTCGGTGCGCCCATCGAAAGAAGCCTGCCCCAACGGTAAATTGGTGGTTGAGGGCTATAAATACCCCCCAACCACCACCACTTCAAACATCCAAGTTTTCTGAGATTCTCATTCAATACAAGAGCTAGTGCATTCACTCCTAGACACAATTCAAAAGAATCAAAGCCTCTCCAAGTCCCAAATTCATTCCAAACACCTAGTGACTAGAGAGAGTGATTTGTTCATGTTCTTTGTGCTCTTGTTGCTTGGATCGCTTTCTTCCTTCCTCATTCTTGTTCCCAAGAGACTTGTAATCAAAGCAAGAGACACCAAGTGTGTGGTGGTCCTTGCGGGGTCTAAGTAACCCGTTTGATTAAGGAGAAAGCTCACTCGGTCTAAGTGACCGTTTGAGACAGGGAAAGGGTTGAAAAAGACTCGGTCTTTGTGACCACCTCAACAGGGACTAGGTTCTTTAGAACCGAACCTCGGCAAAACAAATCACTGTGTTCATCCGCTTTATTTCTTGGTTGATTTGTTTCCCCCTCTTTCGGACTCGTATTTAATTCTAATGCTAACCCCGGCTTGTAGTGTGTGCTTAAGTTTGTAAATTTTAGATTCCGCCTATTCACCCCCTCTAGGCGACTTTCAATTGGTATCAGAGTTAGGTGCTTCATGCGAGTCTAACAACTCACAGTGATGTCGGGAGGATCCGCCAAGAGGGAGATGGAAACCGGCGAGAAGGCCACAAGCCACGGGAAGGCTCCACCAAGGGAGTCCAGCACCAAAGCCAAGGAGGGATCCCCTCCCCGCGTCAAGTTGCATCGGAGTGGCGACAAGAACAAGATGAAGAAAGTGGTCTACTACGAGACTGACTCTTTGTCGCCCTCCACATCCGGCTCCGACACGTCGTCCATCACTTCTAAGTGCCATAAGCGCAAGAAGTATAGTAAGATGCCACTTCGTTATCTCTGTATTTCTAAGCGCGCTCCTCTACTCTCCGTTCCATTAGGCAAACCACCATATTTTGGCAGTGAGGATTATTGTATGTGGAGTGATAAAATGAGGCATCACCTAACCTCACTCCACGCAAGCATTTGGGACATTGTTGAATTTTGAGCGTAGGTACCTATGGTGGGGGACGAGGGCTACGACTCGGACGAGGTTGCCCAAATACGACACTTTAACACCCAAGCAACTACTATACTCCTCGCCTCCTTGTGTCGAGAGGAGTATAATAAGGTGCAAGGGTTAAAAAGTGACAAGGAGATTTGGGACATGGTAAAGACCGCGCATGAAGGAGATGAGGTGACCAAGATCACCAAGCGGGAGACGATCGAGGGGGAGCTCGGTCGATTCGTCCTCAACCAAGGACAGGAGCCACAAACAATGTACAACCGGCTCAAGACCTTGGTCAACCAAGTGTGCAACCTCGGGAGCACAAAATGGGATGACCATGAGATGGTCAAGGTTATTCTTAGATCCCTCATATTTCGTAATCCTACTCAAGTTCAATTAATACGTGGTGATCGTAGATATAAGCTAATGTCTCCCGAGGAGGTAATTGGAAAGTTTGTAAGCTTTGAATTAATGATCAAAGACTCCAAACACATCGTCAACTTGGAGCAAGGCGTCACCTCAACACCCGAGGTACAACTCGTCGCATTCAAAGCGACGGAAGAAAAGAAAGAAGAGTCTACATCAAGTAGACTCCCCATCGATGCCTCCAAGCTCGACAATGAGGAGATGTCGCTCATCATCAAGAGCTTCCGTCAAATCCTCAAGCAAAGGAGAGGGAAGGACTACAAACCCCGCTCCAAGAGGGTGTGCTACAAATGTGGTAAGCCCGGTCATTTTATTGCTAAATGTCCTATGTCTAGTGATAGTGATAGGGGCGATGACAAGAGGGGGAAGAAGAAGGAAAAGAAGAAGTACTACAAGAAGAAGGGCGGCGATGCCCACGTGTGTCGGGAATGGGACTCCGACGAGAGCTCCGACGAGGATGCCGCCAACATCGCCGTCAACAAGGGCCTCCTCTTCCCCAACGTCGGCCACAAGTGCTTCATGGCAAAGGACGGCAAAAAGAAGAAGGTACAATCTAGAACCACCCCAAGTATACTACATCTAGTGATGAGGGTAGTTCTAGTGAAGATGATCTCCTTACCCTTTTTGCCAACCTTAACATGCAACAAAAAGAAAAATTAAATGAATTGATAGGATCTATTCATGAGAAGGATGAACTTTTGGATAGTCAAGAGTAATTCCTTATTAAAGAAAACAAAAAACATGTTAAGGTGAAAATGCTTATGCTCATGAAGTAGAAAGATGTGAAAATTTGACTAAGGAGCTTAGCATGTGCCATGATTCAATTACCGATCTTAGAAATGAAAATGCTAGTCTAAATACTAAGATTGATAAATTGAATTAATCAATTTCTAGCCTTAGAACTGAAAATGCTAGTTTAATGTCTAATGCTAAAGATTTAAATGTTTGCAATGATTCTATTTCCTGTCTTAAAATGAGAATGCAATTTTAAATGCTAAGATAAAGGAATTAAAATCTTGCAAACCCTCTACATCTACTGTTGATCATGTTACTATTTGTACTAGATGTAGATATGTTAATGTAAAAGCTATTCATGATCACCTTGCTTTAATTAAACAACAAAATGATCATATGGCTCAATTAACTGCTAAAATTAATGAGCATGCCATTGAAAATGAAAAGTTTAAATTTTCTAGAAGCATGATCTATAGTGGGAGACGCCCTGGCATTAAGGATGACATTGGTTTCCAACAGGGAAGCAATGTCAAGCTTAATGCCCCTAAAAATTGTCTAACTTTGTTAAGGGCAAAGCTCCCATGGTTCAGGATAATGAGGGCTATATTTTATATCCTGCTAATTATCCTGAGCACAAAATTAGGATAATTCATGCTAGGAAACCTCATACTGTTTCACATCATGCTTCTATGTATATGAATGAAGCTTCTAGCTCCAGGCAATCAACCCATGTTAAATTGCCTAAAAAGAAAACTCCTACTGCATCAAATGATCCTAACATTTCATTTAAGACTTTCGATGCATCATATGTGCTTACTAACAAATCAGGCAAAATAGTTGCCAAATATGTTGGGGGAAAACACAAGGGTTCAAAGACTTGTGTTTGGGTACCCAAGGTGCTTGTTTCTAACATCAAAGGACCCAAGACTGTTTGGGTACCTAAGAACAAGGCCTAAATTTGTTTTTTAGGTTTATGCATCTGGTGGTTCAAGTTGGATAATCGATGGCGGCTGCACAAACCACATGACAAGGGAGAAAAGGATGTTCTCCTCCTATGAGAAAAACAAAGATCCCTAAAGAGCTATCACATTCGGGGATGGAAATCAAGGTATGGTCAAAGGACTTGGTAAAATTGCTATATCCCCTGACCATTCTATTTCCAATGTTTTTCTTGTAGATTCTTTAGATTACAATTTGCTTTCTGTTTCTCAATTATGCAAAATGGGCTACAACTGTCTTTTACAGATGTAGGTGTTACTATCTTTAGAAGAAGTGACGATTCAATAGCATTTAAAGGAGTGTTAGAGGGTCAACTATATTTCGTTGATTTTAATGGAAACACAACATAACTCAACACTTGTTTGATTGCTAAGACTAATATGGTTTGGATCTGGCATCGCCGACTAGCCCATGTTGGAATAAAGAATCTTCACAAACTTCTAAAGGGAGAACACATTTTGGGACTAACAAATGTTCATTTTGAGAAAGATAGGGTTTGTAGCGCATGTCAAGCATGAAAGCAAGTTGGTGCCCACCATCCACACAAGAACATCATGACGGCCGATAGGCCGCTCGAGCTACTCCACATGGATTTATTCGACCCGATAGCTTACATAAGCATCGACGGGAGTAAGTACTGTCTAGTTATTGTGGATGATTATTCTCACTTCACTTGGGTATTCTTTTTGCAGGAAAACTCACAAACCTAAGAGACCTTAAAGGGATTCCTGAGACGGGCTCAAAATGAGTTCAGATTAAGGATAAAAAAGATAAGAAGCGACAATGGGACGGAGTTCAAGAACTCACAAATCAAAGGCTTTCTTGAGGAAGAGGGCATCAAGCATGAGTTCTCTTCTCCCTACACACCTCAACAAAATGGTGTAGTGTTGAGGAAGAATAGAACTCTACTGGACATGGCAAGGACCATGCTTGATGAATACAAGACTCCAGACCGGTTTTGGGCTGAGGCGATTAACACCGCTTGCTACTCCATCAACCGGCTCTACCTTCACCGAATCCTCAAGAAGATATCTTATGAACTCCTTACCGGTAAAAAGCCCAATGTTTCATATTTTAGAGTCTTTGGTAGCAAATGTTTTATTCTTATTAAAAGAGGTAGAAAATCTAAATTTGCTCCTAAGGCTGTAGAAGGCTTTTTACTTGGTTATGATTCAAACACAAGGGCATATAGAGTCTTCAACAAATCCACTGGACTTGTTGAGGTTTCTTGTGACATTGTGTTTGATGAGACTAATGGCTCCCAAGTGGAGCAAGTTGACTTGATGAACTAGATGATGAAGAGGCTCCATGCGTCACGCTAAGGAACATGCCCATTAGGGACGTGTGTCCTAAGGAATCCGAAGAGCCCATTCAAGCATGAGATCAACCATCATCTTCCGTGCAAGCATCTCCACCAACTCAAGATGAGGAACAGGCTCAAGACAATGAAAATCAGGGGGATGAGCCACCTCAAGACGAGGACAATGATCAAGGGGGAGATGAAGACAAGGAAGATGATCAAGAAATACAGGGTCAAAGACCGCTTGAAGCGTCCCAATCCTCTGGGACTCAAATGTGATACAATTACTAGTCCCAGGAGGCTAGTAAACACATTTATACATCAGATGATTCCAGATCCGCTTAAACGAGACAGACCTATAAAGGTGGCGATCAACTTTAAGAGTTGGTCCATAACTCGGGACATATCATCAGAGTGGGGCTGAAGCAGCCCGATATACGCAGCGAAGCAAATCAGCGGTCCAACAGCCACAGGCAAGGTTGGGAACAGTCGTAACTCTTACCCGATCTCCTTTTTCTGAAAAACAACAAATAAGCAAGGGTGAGTACAAACGTACTCAGCAGCCCACCTTCACCCGCGGAATGGGGAAATCAGATATAATGCATGGAATATGTGGAGCTCAGAATATTTTGCAGAAACAGCAATATTTTATGCAGGGTTGTTTTTGAAAAACATTTTGTATTTTGCAAAGTGCATCCTCTCCAAAAGGAGCAGGAAGTTTTTCAGTATTATAACAAAATCCCCTGGACTAAACCATCCAGGCATCTCAGCAGTTCCCACTGGTTTTCATTTTCAAAAACAGCTACTGGACTTCCCGTCCACCATAGCTCACGGCTCAACCGTCGAACCTTTTTTTAAAAACCACTTTTCAAAAGCATCCATTTTTTTGGAAAACAAAACATTAATTGTCATACCATACCAGACTCGTCCATTCCTGTGGACACAGACTATTCGAATAGGTTTTCAAACTCTGCGCAAAGGTGTACACTTTACCCACTAGTTCGGCTCTGCGATCCCATGGCCAATGAGACCCGAATCCGACTCTCTTTCTTTCCCCGCACGTCCTAACCTTAACGGTTATCCGGAAGGAGTCAGGCCACCACCATGTCCAAACCAGACAAAACTTTCCCCCTCCTTATCCTCCCGGTGCTCCCCAGCCTTCATAACCCTGGGGTTGGACCGTACGAGTTCAGATTGAGTGACTGCCCACACAGTCTCGAGTGGTTGTACTATTAAAGAGTACAGGTAGTGAAGATGACAAACCGGTCCTTATATGAGGGGACAATCCTTCTGCTCACGCCTAAACCAGCTGAGCCTTCACCTTAGGCCCTCCCCTAAACCAGGGAGTCCCTGATCATCCCTACTCAAAGGTGGTAAGGGTGAAAACCCTTCATCATACACATTTTGAAAAGCATTTTCTTTTGAAAAACTCACACCGTTTCTCAAATCATTTGTAACCAATATATTAAGGATTGATTGCGGCAAGCGGCTTGGGTGGCCATAATAACTTGTCTCAAAATCATATCATGCATAAAATAACAGGCTGAGGGTTGTGGTTGAAAGATCATAGGTAATTTATGCATCAAAGGGATCCAGTGAGCTTGCCGTGCTTATTCGGCGAAGGGGGAAGGGGAGCTCGCGGAACTGGCTTCTGGCTCCACTGCCTAGCGTAGACTTGCGGATCTGGCCTCCACGAGACGGCATGAACGCTCCGATAACTATACAACATGAACAAGCAAACATACAAACGAGCAAGTATACCAACAAATATTTAGTATAGTGGTCAGAATAGTGATACATGGATGGGTAGAGTCTTGAGTAGAATATGTGTCATGTGGTGTTGAGATACTACTAGTGGTGGAGCGGAGGTGCTTACCAGGAGGGTGGACTGGAGGCGAAGCGACACTATGCGTGTAGCCGGCAGAGCAGAGTAACTGAGTGGGTGGGGTGTTTGCCTTGGCTGAGGGTGTTGAGTGTGTGTGGAGAGGGAGAGGGTAGCTGGGTGTATTTATAGCTGGGTGTATGTGGTGTAGCACAGTGAAGTTCACTGTTGGTGAGAATAGTGACGAATGAATCGTCTGACTTAGTATGATCAGGAGAGTTATAGGCAGAATATGGGACAAGAGTATTTTGGGAGTTTTCTAGAATATGGACCATGCTTAAGGGATGACATGGTTGGATAGGGAATAGTTTGATAAGAATTTAGAAACGAGGATTATTGGAATCTGAGTTTGGAAGTCTGGTTCGAAGGAATCTTAAAGTTAAGCGTGCTCAACTTGGAGAAACCTGGGATGGGTGACCGGATGGGAAGTTCCCTACTGGAAGGAAAATCACAGTCACCGGAGTTCGTATGACTGGAATATGGGTCTGGCTGGTCTTAGGTGGACTGGACAGCATGATGTATGAGTAGTTGAAATTTGGGGTGATCGGCTAATCGATGAATAGTAACGACGAAAAAGTTACTAGATATCATCGATGAGTAGTAACGATGATGAATAGTAACACTGAATAGTAACGATGGTGAATAGTGTCAGTGAATAGTAATGATGAATAGTAACGGTGAATAGTCGTATGAACAAACGATGAACGATGAATAGGAACTATGAACGAACGATGAACGATGAATAGGAACTATGAACGAACGGACGAACGATCGAATGATCGGACGAACGAACGATCGGAATTTCGGCAGCATAACGACAGGACAAAGATTATCTGGAAGAACGATGAATAGGGACCATGAACGAATGATGAACGATGAATAGGAACTATGAACGAACGATGAACTATCGAATGATCGAACGAACGAACGATCGGGATTTCGGCAGCATAACGGCAGGACAAAGATTATTTGGATGAACGAACGGACGAACGATCGAGTGATCGGACGAACGAACGATCGGGATTTCGGCAGCATAACGGCAGGACAAAGATTATTTGGATGAACGAACGGACGAACGATCGAGTGATCGGACGAACGAACGATCGGAATTTCGGCAGCATAACGGCAGGACAAAGATTATCTGGAAGAACGATGAATAGGGACTATGAACGAACGATGAACGATGAATAGGAACTATGAACGAACGATGAACGACCGAATGATCGAACGAACGATCGGAATTTCGGCAGCACAACAGTAGGAAAAAGATTATTTGGACGAACGAACGAACGAACGATCGAACGATCGGACGAACGGACGAACGAACCATGAACGATCGGACGAACGAACGAACAAACTAAGAACAGAGGACGAACGATCGAACGATCCTTGTGCTAGTGTGTGCTTGTGTGGAACATGGAGTGGGTGTGTGTGTGGGGGGGAAGAGAGTTGCCATGAAATGGCTTGGGGAGGGATGAGAGGATTAGTGGGAGGATGAGAGGATTAGTGGGAGATTAGCATGTATTTGTCTTGTATAAGTGAGATTAGCTTGTAGAGCTCACCGTATGACACTGGAGGCATACGTATACGTATGAGCATGAGGAAAGTTATGAAGAAAATATTTATAGGGACTTGAAAAATGATTCTGAAGGTATTTCTCAAGAGGAAAATACTTGGAGATATATCGGTGGAATATTTGGACAGTATTTCTGGAAAGAACTTGAAGGGGATCACTGGGAAAATATTTGGATAGTATTTCTGGAAAGAATTTGAGGGGGATCACTGGGGAAATATTTGTAGGATATTTGGAGCAGTATTTTGGAGATAATATAGACCACTATATTTTATTTGCTGATATCAACTTGCAAACAAACATTTTGAAATGAAATTTGAAATTCATTTTGAATTTAGAGCAAGTTTGAGAAATTTTTAAGATTTGAATTTTTGGGATGCTACAAATCTACCCCACTTAAAATGAATCTCGTCCTCGAGATTCGGCTTAGAAGGGTTATGGGTATAGCTTTACTTCAGCTACATATCTTCACTTTACAGGCTCTTCGAGGAGATGAAACTTCAACAAAATCTGGCCTTTCAGGAGCATCCGGTTGCTGATTGCAAACGCTGATTCTGGCTACTCAAATATCATCTTCAGGCTTCTAGCTTTTGCTTGGCAGCTAGCTTATTGAAGAAGCATCGATGCTAACACGCAAACCTTTCTCTTGCGAACTCCCACATGGATTCCTTCCTTGATTGGTCTTCTGGTGCTTCATCAACAAAACTTGGGTGATCACTTCTCATCCAGAAACTTATATGCTTGGACGATCGGGTCCTCCACAAGCTTGCTACAGGCCTTCTTCTTTGTCTCCATAGCAGGAACCTTACTGGAACACTACCCCACTTAAAAAGAATGAGGGTAGAACTCTTGAATCTTGGGGATTTGAACTCCTTGAAGTACCTCATAACAAGGGTGTTACGGGACCTTCTTCTGTTGTTGCTGCTTGAGCAGGCTGCGGAGAAATGACTGACACAGGGTTGATTTTGGGACAACCTTCTTCTCATCTTCTCTTCACTATCTTCTTTTCACTGACCCTTTCTTTCTCTTTGCTCTTCCCACTGGAGGATTCTATCAATGAGTATTACCATCATACAGAGGAGGAAACCAAAGACTATGAACCATGTGCAACAGTCTTCAATCCAAGAATCACCAAGCATTGTGATCTTAGGGGCGAGGGAGTGGAAAATGGAGTTGCTTGGGATTTGGCAGAGGGGATTTTATCAGGTGGGTGTGTGCTTTGCTTTGAGCCTGATGGCAGTTGAGGGAGCCGGTGGGGGGGGGGGTTTATAGGCGAGCGGGGGTGCTCGGGGGTGTGTGGAGTGGTAGTGATGGAGCAGGTGACACGAGGCAGCAGGTGCGACATGGGGAGGGGGGCCTGTTGCCGGCGACGATGGCGGTGGGTGCGCTGCAAAAGGGGGCGTGGGTGGCGGTGGGGGTGCACATGGAGGCGGGCACGCGTGCGGGGGGCACGGGTGAGTGGTGGGGTCAATGACCCTGATGTTTGTGGTCTCTGGTTCCAAGAATCTTTGCCTCTCTGTATGGTAATAACTCCTTCTGTCCTCTTTTCCTGTTTACTTTGACTCAGGGGCAGTGCTTTGATTCTCACGGTCGGTCCTTTTGACTGAGCGGCTGGACTGGTTCCTTCTGTAGCTTATTCCAGGCTTCAAGGGTAAGCTTCTCGGTATCTTCTTGGGTAAAGCACTTTTCTCTTGAGATGGGTTAAGATGAGAATGGAAGCATAAGGTGAGGATTAGATCTAATTTGTGATCTATGTTTTTAGAGAAAACCTTTCTTAAAAAGAAAGAAAACACATAAGTTCAGCAATGATAAGCACAAACAAATCAAATATTTTGAATAGGGGAACAATAGAGTTTTTCCAAAGCACGAACTACTCAGATTCGGGGGCTAAGCATAACTACTATTGCTTGGCTCCTGAATTGAGAACTATGCTAATGCAACTTATGAGCACTAATGTTAAAGCATCACATATGCACTCAAAAGGGAGGAAAACATCAAGAGAAATTCATTTTGAAATGCCCTAGGGGGCCACACAAATAGAGTTTTTCGAAACACAGGTCTACACGATTACCTCTCATACATGCAGGGCTCTAGCCAAAGTGAAGAAAAACTTCACTACCCAATGCATGCAGAGGACTGGGCATAACTAACTTCAGACCTGACAGCTTCTCTTCTAGCGAGGCTGGCACACAACTTCAATCTGAGACTTCTCCTGGATGGGTCAACAGGGAGCTGATGTTGATGACTTCTTCTGGCGGCAACTGAGATGGCAGGACAGGGTCAAACTCTTCTTCAAGCGGAACTAGCTCTTGTAGCTCCTCTGAGGGTGGCGGTGCTGGCGGGGTGCTTGCAGCTTCTTCCTTGACCTCAAGGGACGGTGCTGGAATCTTCTTCATGGTGAGGGGCTCAAACAACTCTGGCGGGGGATCTTGGGAGGATTCAGGGTGCTCTTGCTTATCCATAGCCTTAGGGGAGACTGGAATTCCTTCCAAGACTATGGCTCCTTCCGGTAGTTCCCAAATCTTCTTCTCTCCTCTGATAGAGTCCGGGTGGCCTTCAAGAATCTGGGGGTCTTCAACTCTGATGGGTTGAACAGGGTTGGATGGAGCGGGCTCTTGGATCCGCAGGGCTCTACGTTGGTTATGGGTTACCAAGTAGGCCTCCATCAACTTCTGGACGTGCTCATCCTTGGCTTGCTTCAGGGCTTCCACATCAATGACTTCACGACTTTCCAAGGCAGCTACACGGGCTTGAGCTGTGGTGAGATCCACATGGAGTTGACGGTTGCGCTTCTCTGCATCTTCTGCTCGGGCAATCATCTGACAGTGGTGCCGAGCCAAGAAATCATACCGTGCATCCAGGGTGAGCAGGTATGCAGTGAGGTACACAACTGTGGGGTCGTCCTCAAGCAGCAGCTGCTCTTCCAATGCACGCATCCTGGCCATCCAAACGGGACGGTCTCTCTGAAAGGGCGGAAAGAATCTGAGCGGTGTTTCGGCCACTTCTTCTTCATAGATCTGACACAGGGTCCTCAATGCCTTGCGGGCAACGACTTGGCAGGTGTCTTTGAATCTGTGCCCCGCAGCAGTGACACTCCATTCCACATGGTGTGGACCGGATCCAATGTATACAGTCACGACACACTTCTCTGTGCCATGCTCGACGAATTCACGACCATCATACTCTGGCTGACTCCTGATTCCGAGGCGAACTGTGCATGCTCTCAGCAACTTGGGGAAACCATCTTCATTCTGGCAAAAGCTGGTTTGGCAGCGAACCTCCATCTGACTTCTGAGAGAAGGAAAGGGGGAAAGCATTTTTGAAATGAAGGGATGAGAGCAAGATTTTTTTAAGAAAATAGTTTGGACTCAAAAACTTTTGATCAGGCTAAGGGTTACGTCCCGCGGCCAACCTAACAGCTCTAATACCACCTGAAGCGTCCCAATCCTCTGGGACTCAAATGTGATACAATTACTAGTCCCAGGAGGCTAGTAAACACATTTATACATCAGATGATTCTAGATCTGCTTAAACGAGACAGACCTATAAAGGTGGCGATCAACTTTAAGAGTTGGTCCACAACTCGGGACATATCATCAGAGTGGGGCTGAAGCAGCCCGATATACGCAGCGAAGCAAATCAGCGGTCCAACAGCCACAGGCAAGGTTGGGAACAGTCGTAACTCTTACCCGATCTCCTTTTTCTGAAAAACAACAAATAAGCAAGGGTGAGTACAAACCTACTCAGCAGCCCACCTTCACCCGCGGAATGGGGAAATCAGATATAATGCATGGAATATGTGGAGCTCAGAATATTTTGCAGAAACAACAATATTTTATGCAGGGTTGTTTTTGAAAAACATTTTGTATTTTGCAAAGCGCATCCTCTCCAAAAGGAGCAGGAAGTTTTTCAGTATTATAACAAAATCCCCTAGACTAAACCATCCAGGTATCTCAGCAGTTCCCACTGGTTTTCATTTTCAAAAACAGCTACTGGACTTCCCGTCCACCATAGCTCACGACTCAACCACCGAACCTTTTTTAAAAAACCACTTTTCAAAAGCATCCATTTTTTTGGAAAACAAAACATTAATTGTCATACCATACCAGACTCGTCCATTCCTGTGGATACAGACTATTCGAATATGTTTTCAAACTCTGCGCAGAGGTGTACACTTTACCCACTAGTTCGGCTCTGCGATCCCATGGCCAATGAGACCCGAATCCGACTCTCTTTCTTTTCCCGCACGTCCTAACCTTAACGGTTATCCGAAAGGAGTCAGGCCACCACCATGTCCAAACCAGACAAAACTTTCCCCCTCCTTATCCTCCCGGTGCTCCCCAGCCTTCATAACCCTGGGGTTGGACCGTACGAGTTCAGATTGAGTGACTGCCCACACAGTCTCGAGTGGTTGTACTATTAAAGAGTACAGGTAGTGAAGATGACAAACCGGTCCTTATATGAGGGGACAATCCTTCTGCTCACGCCTAAACCAGCTGAGCCTTCACCTTAGGCCCTCCCCTAAACCAGGGAGTCCCTGATCATCCCTACTCAAAGGTGATAAGGGTGAAAACCCTTCATCATACACATTTTGAAAAGCATTTTCTTTTGAAAAACTCACACCGTTTCTCAAATCATTTGTAACCAATATATTAAGGATTGATTGCGGCAAGCGGCTTGGGAGGCCATAATAACTTGTCTCAAAATCATATCATGCATAAAATAACAGGCTGAGGGTTGTGGTTGAAAGATCATAGGTAATTTATGCATCAAAGGGATCCAGTGAGCTTGTCGTGCTTATTCGGCGAAGGGGGAAGGGGAGCTCGCGGAACTGGCTTCTGGCTCCACCGCCTAGCGTAGACTTGCGGATCTGGCCTCCACGAGACGGCACGAACGCTCCGATAACTATACAACATGAACAAGCAAACATACAAATGAGCAAGTATACCAACAAATATTTAGTATAGTGGTCAGAATAGTGATACATGGATGGGTAGAGTCTTGAGTAGAATATGTGTCATGTGGTGTTGAGATACTACTAGTGGTGGAGCGGAGGTGCTTACCAGGAGGGTGGACTGGAGGCGAAGCGACACTATGCGTGTAGCCGGCAGAGCAGAGTAACTGAGTGGGTGGGGTGTTTGCCTTGGCTGAAGGTGTTGAGTGTGTGTGGAGAGGGAGAGGGTAGCTGGGTGTATTTATAGCTGGGTGTATGTGGTGTAGCACAGTGAAGTTCACTGTTGCTGAGAATAGTGACGAATGAACCGTCTGACTTAGTATGAACAGAAGAGTTATAGGCAGAATATGGGACAAGAGTATTTTGGGAGTTTTCTAGAATATGGACCATGCTTAAGGGATGACATGGTTGGATAGGGAATAGTTTGATAAGAATTTAGAAACGAGGATTATTGGAATCTGAGTTTGGAAGCCTGGTTCGAAGGAATCTTAAAGTTAAGCGTGCTCAACTTGAAGAAACCTGGGATGGGTGACCAGATGGGAAGTTCCCTACTGGAAGGAAAATCACAGTCACCGGAGTTCGTATGACTGGAATATGGGTCTGGCTGGTCTTAGGTGGACTGGACAGCATGATGTATGAGTAAGTGAAATTTGGGGTGATCGGCTAATCGATGAATAGTAACGATGAATAGTAACAATGAATAGTGACGACGAAAAAGTTACTAGATATCATCGATGAGTAGTAACGATGATGAATAGTAACACTGAATAGTAACGATGGTGAATAGTGTCAGTGAATAGTAATGATGAATAGTAACGGTGAATAGTCGTATGAACGAACGATGAACGATGAATAGGAACTATGAACGAACGATGAACGATGAATAGGAACTATGAACGAATGGACGAACGATCGAATGATCGGACGAACCAACGATCGGAATTTCGGCAGCATAACGGCAGGACAAAAATTATCTGGAAGAACGATGAATAGGGACCATGAACGAACGATGAACGATGAATAGGAACTATGAACGAACGATGAACTATCGAATGATCGAACGAACGAACGATCGGGATTTCGGCAGCATAACGGCAGGACAAAGATTATTTGGATGAACGAACGGACGAACGATCGAGTGATCGGACGAACGAACGATCGGGATTTCGGCAGCATAACGGCAGGACAAAGATTATTTGGATGAACGAACGGACGAACGATCGAGTGATCGGACGAACGAACAATCGGAATTTCGGCAGCATAACGGCAGGACAAAGATTATCTGGAAGAACGATGAATAGGGACTATGAACGAACGATGAACGATGAACGATCGAATGATCGAACGAACGAACGATCGGAATTTCGGCAGCACAACAGTAGGAAAAAGATTATTTGGACGAACGAACGGACGAACGATCGAACGATCGGACGAATGTCACACCCGGCTTTAAGGAACAAAGCCAGGTGCATCTCATACATGCGCCAAGAAGACAACATATATAATAACAGAGTGTATAGAGATAAATGTCATAAAACATCAGAGTATTTATTACATAGCGGAAGACTTATTACAAACTAAAAGATAAATGTAAAACGAACTAAGGATCGTCGGCGCCAATGTCAACTGAGAAACACCACCTAGATCAGATCAAACTCCTCGCTTTGTGGCTCCTCCTGAACCACCTGTTCTTCTCCTGTGGGGGGTGTGAGACAGCAAGGGTGAGCTCACATATGATCATCGCTCAACAAGTTGTGGGGAATAATGTGGCATGAACTCACCAAAGGTGGGAGTTCATGTGATGTGTAAGGCTAATCAATGACAGGGGTTAGAGCCGAGCATTGCTTTTAAGTAGTTGGTCAAAATTTTATTAGCAGTTACTAAGTGTAAGTAAATACCAAACCTTAAATAAAGTAATAGAACAAAATTAATAATAAACCCATGCAATGCAAATGACAAAATTGAATTTAAGTTCCATAATTTAAACATCAGAGAGTCCTGAGCTGCTCATGACCGTGAGCTCGGCTAGTATACCAGTTTTACACTCTGTAGAGGTTGTACCCTTTACCCACAAGTCATGCTACCCATCTGCCAAGGGGTCGCGAATCCCATACACCTCTACCTAGGAAGCGCGGTAGGGCAACACTACGAGGCCTTTACAAAGTTCCACTAGCTTCCGAAAACCCGCTACAGTTTATAGGAAGCTCCAATGCAGGGTTCTTGTCTGACCGCCATCGCAGCAAAATCAACCAAGGACCTCCCTACACTGACCACTCCCCTACTGCCCTTGCCCCTTTCGGGTAAGGTAGTCTTCCACTAGCTTTCCTAATTAGTCAGCCAAGGGCGTCCCATTAAACCCTTGTGGTGGCACGTGGTTCTCAAGTTAAGCTCTATGTTCCAATTAACATTAATGAACTTGACATGAACATAAATAGAATAACATGAATAATTGGAACATAGATATAATAAATGATTATCCCAAAACTATGTAAAGCAATAGCAAACTACTCAAGTGATTCAGGGGTAAACAAGGTAATGAGATAAACAATCTAGGGTGACCTATTGGGTCCCATCAAAATTAACCTATGCATGAGTAAGTGATATTAAAGAACATTATTGGGTAAAAAGTGGTCAAGGGCACAACTTGCCTTCAATGAGCTCCTGCTCAGCTACTTCAACCTGCTGCTCACCAGGATCCTCAGCAACGGGTTCTTCTACTCGCCACAATACAAACAAGCACAGTGTATATAGAGAAATTAACATTACACCAAACATATACATAAAATACACAGTAATAATCTACACATTAAAATAAAATCCTAGGGACATGAATCATAATTTTTGGAGTTATAGAATTTAAGTTATGAATTTTCAAAGGTTTTATGTGTTTAAAATAGGATTAAGTGTGAGATTAATTTTCTTACTGTTGTCATGATAAAACAGAGGCTCTAAGTGATAGACAATAAAATTACAAAATTTTAGGAACTGGAATGAATTAATTTGGAGTTAGTATGAATTTCCTATGAATTATTGAAGTTCTAGCAATTATTTTCCTGTTAAAAATCTATTTATAAACCATTTTCCCTGATTTTATTATGTTCTGGACTGGGCCTCAATAAATTGAAAACGCAGGGGCTACGGAGTAAAACTCCTAAGACACAGCGCACAGATATATAGGACGGCGGGTTGATTTCACTAAAGTCCGAGGGCTCTTTAACAAAAGTGACCCGCGAAGGGGTATCGAGGGTCCGCAGCCGTCCGATCAAGTGCGAACGGTCAACATTAGACCGGCGCTGATCACTACTCCATTCCTACTATCTACCGTAGGATTCAGGTTCTGCGCTCGAGATCTGCCCACGCACCACATCGCGTTAGAACCGATGGATCGAATCCCAACGGTCCACAACCGATTGCGTAAACACACGCCTAACTACCCTCGGATCAGCATCCAATGGTCCAGGTCCAACACATACCAGATCTAATCCTAGGCATCCTTTTCCCATCCAACGATCCACGATCTTCGCCCCCAACGGGCCACGCATGAATGGTGGCGCTGCCCACCGCCTACGGCGGAGCATCACCGGTGACCCAAGCGCCCCATGAACTAGCGCTCGGTTCCTCAAGCTTTTGGGTGCTAAACAATGTGCGAGGTAAAGCCAATCGACAAGACAGGGTCCGACTGGGGGTGGTGGCGCCGAGAACCCCCAACGCGACCGACTACGGATCCGCGGCGGCGCTAAGGTTCCCGCGAGCGATTTACGTAGCCCGGGCGAGCATCTACCTATGATTCTCGGTTTTGTGCAACAAGGGGTAACAAGCGGGAGGTAGGACAACTTCTTACCGGCAATGGCACAGCACAGAGCTCCAATTGCGGAACAATGGCGACAGTGGCGGAATCGTACTGCGGCGGGTGAGATTCACGCGGAATTCCGCCCAGTGCGCACTGCACGAGCGTTCCCGCACCTCGCACGACCTCTGCCCACGCAAATTGATCCGCGTCCGAGAGTTCCGTGGCCCGATTTGAAGTCTTCACGCCGGTCCACGGCGGCGGCTCAAACCTCCCTCGCTGGCAAATCCGTGGCTCGCTAGGTAGTCTCAGCGAAAGGCGAGAGGGAAGTGTTCGGCGAAGAACGGTCGCGGCTCCGTTTTATCCCCCCCGCGCGGTCAAATTGGACCGATTTTGGCGGGCACGATCCACCGAGCTCGGCTGCTGTTGCGCCCAATCCGCGCGAGGAAGACGGGTTCCGTGGAGACGAAGAACAAGCGCCGAGTGACAGAGGGGCTGACGAGGTGGGACCCGCGGAACAGCGAGGGGAGGAGAACGTGGCCGTGCGTGTGAGACGCGAGCGAGCGGGGCCCGCCTGTCGGCGCGTGCTCACCAGGCTGGGCCGCGCAGGGTGACTTGAGTTTGGGCCGAATTGGTGTTCTGAGCCCAGTTAGAGTTTTATTCTTTTCCCTTTTTCTTTTCTTTTCATTTCTTTTCAAATTCAAACTTCAATTCAAATTCAAACTTTGTGGCACTTTGTATACTGGCTAATTATTTATTTTGATCATATCAACTGTGATGAAGTTATTTTAATGACAACTTTATTTGTATTGAATAGTATTCCTTTCTCTTCTCTATTTTCATGGTTTTATTTTCAAGTTAAACTTTAAATTCTATGGATCCCTTGATATGCTATTAATGGTATATTTATCTTATTAAGCACAAATGCACAACCAAATAAAAACTCAGCATGATGCATACACTTTAATGGTATATCCTTTTATTACTTATTTGTTTTTGAATGTAGTGTTCACATGTGATGATGCATAAAGGTCAAACTCATATAAAGAGAAATTGTTTCTCTATTGGTATTATCTCTAGCAAATACAAAGTGGGTGTTACAATGAACGGACGAACGAACCATGAATGATCGGACGAACGATCGAACGATCGGACGAACGAACGAACAAACTAAGAACAGGGGACGAACGATCGAACGATCCTTGTGCTAGTGTGTGCTTGTGTGGAACATGGAGTGGGTGTGTGTGGGGGGGGGGAAGAGAGTTGCCATGAAATGGCTTGGGGTGGGATGAGAGGAGGCCCTTGCCCCTCTATTTATAGTCATGGTGGGGGGATTAGGGGGAGGGATGAGAGGATTAGTGGGAGGATGAGAGGATTAGTGGGAGATTAGCATGTATTTGTCTTGTATAAGTGAGATTAGCTTGTAGAGCTCACCGTATGACACTGGAGGCATACGTATACGTATGAGCATGAGGAAAGTTATGAAGAAAATATTTATAGGGACTTGAAAAATGATTCTGAAGGTATTTCTCAAGAGGAAAATACTTGGAGATATATCGGTGGAATATTTGGACAGTATTTCTGGAAAGAACTTGAGGGGGATCACTGGGGAAATATTTGTAGGATATTTGGAGCAGGATTTTGGAGATAATATAGACCACTATATTTTATTTGTTGATATCAACTCGCAAACAAACATTTTGAAATGAAATTTGAAATTCATTTTGAATTTAGAGCGAGTTTGAGAAATTTTTAAGATTTGAATTTTTGGGATGCTACACCGCCTCACCCAAGAGTCCACCAAGCAATTCAACGAGATCACCCCATCAACTCCAACCTTGGTGACATACATAAGGGGATAATGACTAGATCTCGTGTTTCTCATTTCTGTGAACACTACTCTTTTGTTTCCTCTATTGAGCCATACTGGGTAGAGGATGCATTAAGAGTGTCGGCGTTTCGAGACCGGGGGTCCCTCGGGCCGACGAGTGAGTGTCGCCGCGTGCCCCAGCCCAGATGGGTCGAGCGCGTGGGCGAGCGCGAAGGGGGGAAGGAGCGAGGCGGCCGGCGTCCGGCGTGAGAGAGGTGGGAATCCCGCGGCCTTCGTGTTCGTCCCGCGCCCAGGTCGGGTGCGCTTGCAGTAGGGGGTTACAAGCGTTCACGCGGGAGAGGGAAGCGAGCGGCCCCAAGAGAGCGCCTGTCCCGTCCTCGTCCCCGCGCGGCCAACCCTCTCTAAGAGGGCCCTGGTCCTTCCTTTTATAGGCGTAAGGAGAGGATCCAGGTGTACAATGGGGGTGTAGCAGAGTGCTACGTGTCTAGCGGGGGAGAGCTAGTGCCCTAAGTACATGCCGATGTGGCAGCCGAAGAGAATTTGGCACCCAGCTGGTGTGATGTCGTGGCCGTCGGAGGAGCGACAGAGCCTGATGGAGGGACAGCTGTCGGAGCGGTTGAGTCCTTGCTGACGTCCTCCTGCTTCCGTAAGAGAGCTGAGAGCCGCCGTCGTCACAGAGCACGCGGGGCGCCATCATTGCCTATCTGGCGGAGCTAGCCAGATGGGATGTCGGTCTTGTTCTCTGCGGCCAGAGTCAGCTCGGAGTAGGGTGATGATGGCGCTTCCTGTCGACGTGGCTGGCATGCGCCCTAGGTTGGGCGACGTGGAGGCTCCTCCGAAGCCGAGGTCGAGTCTGTCTTCCATGGCCGAGGCCGAGCCCGAGCCCCTGGGTCGGGCGAGGCGGAGGTCGTTCGGCAGAGGCCAGGGCGGAGTCCGAGCCCTGGGGTCGGGCGAAGCGGAGTTCGTCGTCTTCCGGGGCTGAGCCCGAGTCCGAGCCCTGGGTCGGGCGGAGCGGAGTTCGCCGTCTTCCGGGACTTGGTCCGAGTCCGAGCCCTGGGTCGGGCGGAGCGGAGTTCGCCGTCTTCCGGGACCTAGCCCGAGTCCGAGCCCTGAGTCGAGCGGAGCGGAGTTCGCCGTCTTCCGGGACCTAGCCCGAGTCCGAGCCCTGGGTCGGGCGGAGCGGAGTTCGCCGTCTTCCGGGACCTAGCCCGAGTCCGAGCCCTGAGTCGGGCGGAGCGGAGTTCGCCGTCTTCCGGGACTTAGCCCGAGTCCGAGCCCTGGGTCAGGCGGAGCGGAGTTCGCCGTCTTCTGGGACTTAGCCCGAGTCCGAGCCCTGGGTCGGGCGGAGTGGAGTTCGCCGTCTTCCGGGACTTAGCCCGAGTCCGAGCCCTGGGTCGGGCGGAGCGGAGATTCCTATGGTGCCTTGGGCAGGGCCTGACTGCCTGTCAGTCTCACTCTGTCAAGTGGCACTGCAGTCGGAGTGGCGCAGGCGGTGCTGTCCTTTTGTCAGGCCGGTCAGTGGAGCGGTGAAGTGACGGCGGTCACTTCGGCTCTGCCGGGGGGCGTGCGTCAGGATAAAGGTGTCAGGCCACCTTTGCGTTAAATGCTCCTGCGATTCGGTCGGTCAGTGCGGCGATTTAGTCAGGGTTGCTTCTTAGCGAAGGCAGGGCCTCGGGCGAGCCGGAGATGTGTCCGCCGTTGGAGGGGGGCCTCGGGCGAGACGGAAATCCTCCGGGGTCGGCTGCCCTTGTCCGAGGCTAGGCTCGGGCGAGGCATGATCGAGTCGCTCGAATGGACTGATCCCTGACTTAATCGCACCCATCAGGCCTTTGCAGCTTTATGCTGATGGGGGTTACCAGCTGAGAATTAGGAGTCTTGAGGGTACCCCTAATTATGGTCCCCGATAGTAGCCCCCGAGCCTCGAAGGGAGTGTTAGCACTCGCTTGGAGGCTTTCGTCGCACTTTTTTGCAAGGGGACCAGCCTTTCTCGGTTGCATTTTGTTCTGGTGGGTGCGCGCGAGCGCACCCGCCGGGTGTAGCCCCCGAGGCCTCGGAGGAGTGGTTTCACTCCTCCGAGGACTTAATGCCTTGCGTAACGCTTCGGCCGGTCTGGTTGTTCCCTCATGCGAACTGGCTGTAGCCCGGGTGTACGGTCGGGGCCCAAGTTCTCGGGCTGGACCGTTGACGCTGTCAACGGTTCGGCCGGAGCCGGGTTTGCGAGAGCAGCCCCCGAGCCTCCGCACAGGGCGAGAGGGCGATCAGGGACAGACTCGGCTTTTTTACATACGCCCCTGCGTCGCCTTTCCGCAAGGAGGAGGGGGGGAAAGCGCCATGTTACCCTCGATGGGCGCCGAACATGGTGTCTCCGATGAGCTGCAAGCGGGTAATCCGAGTGGACGTCCGTGCCCCGTTCGTTAGGGGTCGGCTAGGGGCCCAGAGGCACGCCCAAAAGTACCTGCGGGTGATCTGCCGGACCCAGTCCCCTGGCGACGGGGTCCGAGGGCTCGATGCCTCCCTCCGATGGGATTCCGTTACAAGATCGCTCCTGCTGGTCTCGGAAATGTCCTAGGGTACCTTGGGAGCGCAGCCCGAGCCTTGGTTATGTATCGAACGTACCCCTGGTCATCCCTCGCTCAGCGTCTGAGGCGGCTGTGAACCCTTCGGGGGCCAGCCTTCGAACCCCTGATCAGTAATGGGCGCGGAGCCCGAGTAGCCTGAGGCAGCCGTGGAACCCTTCGGGGGGCCGGCCTTCGAACCTCTGACCAGTAGTGGGTGTAGGGCCCACGCGATCTGAGGCGGCTGTTGAAACCCTTCGGGGGGCCAGCCTTCGAACCTCTGATCAGTAAGGAGGCTCGGAGCCTGGTTCCTTCACGGGGAAGGATCTTTTTCGGGGTATCCCCCTTTCCCGGTCCCTGTTGCAAGAGATAGAGAAAGAGGAAAAAAGGAAAAGGATACGAAATCGAACGACGTGGCGTACCTTTTTTGGCGCGGTTATTACGGCGAAGGCGAAGCGTCGCCCGCTTCTCCTGCCAGAAGCGCCGCCTGTCCCGCCGCGGAGTTAATGCGACGGGGCGAGTGGTTGGCGGGGCGGTCGTCGCGCGTGCGCGAGCCGTTCGAGGAACGGATCACGGGCACGTTGTCTTCACGCCGTGAGAGGAGGTTCTCTTGCTGCCCCCGGATGGGACGTGAGTTTGGCTGACGACGTGACCGCTGCTCCCACCCGCCTGCCACCGTCATTACTGCCGGCCCACTTTCGGCCGCATTGGCCGCCGCGCCAGGCTGGCGCTGCTGGGTCGCCTCGAGTCGCGGTATTGGTTCCGCAACCGAAGAGGCGCGGTGGTGGCGCAAGTGGCGGTGCAGTCGCTTGCACGCAGCATCCGGCGCGCCGGTTACGTGACGCGTGGGCCTGGGCCTCCATGCTAGGCGTGTCGGGAGTCAGAGAAGCGCGTCCACTTGGCGCGGTTGGATGCCGCCTGCATGGCTGCCCGCCTCTTTCGCCCGTTGGTCCGGGCAAAAGTGGAGGGTCACTTGTAACCGCTGGGCGGTTGTGTGCACCACGCGCGGCGGTTTGGCTTCTTCTGCTCCGAGCCGGTTTGCATGACATGCGGGACCCAGCCCCCGCGCCGCAGGGGAAGGCCTTGGAGCGTGTTGGAGAAGACTCGGCCCGTGACGGTTGGGGGCGCAAGTAGGGAGAGTTGCCTTTAAAAGGAGGGCGACCCCTTTCGGAAGGCGACCATGTCTTCTCGCTCCCTTATGCATCGCGTCTTTCCACCTTCCAAGCCCCCGGATGGGGATACCCGCCGTCTTTTCGCCTCATCGTTGGAGGAACGCAACTCCGTGGGAGTTGGTACCTTTCAGTCATCGTTCGGCTTCAAGGATTTTCATCACACAACCCGGTTGCTCCCCTCCGCTGGTGGTCACCCAAGACGGTGACCTCCAGCTCCTGGATGGGGAGAGGCAATCCGGGCTATGATCCCGATCCCGCCTTCAGCATCGAGGGTGTTCGTCATCCTCGCTGGGACGGGGAGCGAGGCGAGCCGGGGCTCTACCTCCTGCGCGGGTCGGCGGGCCACCTGATCTTCCAGCTTCTGGTGGTGGCAATCGCCCTCCAGCCCTGCGGCGGAGACGTCCTCCAGCCATGCCGGGGAAGGCGAACTGTTGCTACCCAGCTAGGATGCAACATTCCGCCCTCTCCCTCGCATTCGCGGCGAGGACGGCAGCGAGGACCTGCCGGTGCGCTTGGGAGCGGCCCGCTCTTTGGCTTTAATAGCTGGTTCGCGTCCCTTGAGCGGGACCGCGAACGAGAGCCCTCCGGTGGCCGCGTCCACCCGGGACCATGGCTGCTGCTGCAGAGGTCGCTGGCAGGTCCCCCGACATTCGTCGCCCCGCAGGCTCGAGGTCGCTCGTACCCGCGGGGGACGGAACCAGAGTTCCGTTTGTAATGGCACTTTGAATGCCAGTGTTTTTGTTCATTATGGCTGTCGAGGCCTGAACATGTATGTAATTTTGGCACGGAGCCGTGTTTTTCCTCGTTTTTGAGCATTAAGACTCGCCTATTGATTATCTGAACCGCTTCACCAAGCATGAGTCGCCCCGTATCAAGGTGACGAGTGAGGTATCCGTATCCCGGAGGCGTAGGAGTCCCTCGGCTCGGTCGGCCTTGTTGTCTGAGGCTCCTCTAGCTTAGTTAAAGGGACCCCTTGGCCGCTCTTCGACGAGCCGAGGCCAGGGGTAGCGATATCAGCATGAACAGAGGCGGAGTTGGCTCGAAAATGAAACCTGGTTGGCCGGAGCCTAGCCGGGTTGTCCGTTAGCGGGACCGACGCCGGAGTTGATCGGCCGAGGCCTCGGGTCGGGCTGGCGCCCTTGGGAGATGGTTGGCCGAGGCCCCAGGGGTAACCGGCCGAGCCGCCTGCTCGGGCCGGATTCCCGGAGAAGTCCCTGGCAGCGATTGTCCGGGCGTGGCGATGACGTCGTCCTCCAGAGTGGGGATCCCTGGACCGCGTCGCCGTCCTAGGCTAGGTCGGACCTCGCTGAAGGTGTCGTCGATGCCGAGGGTGCTACTGCCCCCTTCCAGCGTCAAGACCCGAGCCTGCAGGATCAGAGTGTCTTGTAGCATGTGCCTTCTGCGACCGCCGAGGCCAGAATACACACCGTCGCTGTGTTGTAAAGCTGCGTCTCCTTTCCTCTTGTTTCGAGTATCTGGACTTTTTTGTTGTCGGTAACAGGGATGTTTGTGCGGGCGAGAGTTGCTTCTCGCGGAAGGTGATGAGTGAGGTATCCGTATCCCGGAGGCGTGGGAGTCCCTCGGCTCGGTCGGCCTTGCCGCTTACGCGCACTTTCACCCGTCCATGAGGCCCTGTCACCGACTCAGTCGAGAAGGCTCGAAGGATCGCTTCGGCAGAAGAGCTTTCGAACGTGAAGACTTGTTCGGTCCGCGGAATCACTTTATCCGAACGCGAGTTACTTATCGCAGAAGGTGATGAGTGAGGTATCCGTATCCCGGAGGCGTAGGAGTCCCTCGGCTCGGTCAGCCTTGGCTGCTTACGTGTACTCCGTCGTTTTCAGGATCCACTTTTCGAAGTAGTCAGAAAGCACGAAAGATATTCTGGCAGAAGAGATCTTTTTTCGAGGAAAAAATTTCAACGCAGAGGGGGTTCTCCCCGTTTTAGCCCCCGAGGGAGGGTCGGGCTTTGCCGAGGCGAGGCCGACCCTTCCTTGATGACTAAACTTTGCGTGGGTGCGAGGTATATGAACAACTTTGAAAACATCTTAAGGGTAGAAGCGACGTAGCTGTTGGATGTTCCAAGCGTTGCCGTAGACCTCGCCTTGACTGTTGGCCAGCTTGTACGTTCCGGGCTTCAGAACTTTGGCGATGACGAATGGCCCCTCCCAGGGGGGCGTGAGCTTGTGCCTCCCTCGGGCGTCTTGCCGCAGCCGAAGCACCAGGTCGCCCACCTGGAGGTCTCGGGGCCGGACCCCTCGGGCGTGGTAGCGTCGCAGGGACTGCTGGTACCGCGCCGAGTGTAGTAAGGCCTTGTCCCGAGCCTCTTCCAGCTGGTCCAGCGAGTCTTCTCGGCTAACTTGGTTGCTTTGATCGCTGTAGGCCCTTGTCCTTGGGGAGCCGTATTCCAGGTCAGTGGGCAAGACGGCCTCGACCCCGTAGACCAGGAAGAACGGCGTGAAACCCGTGGCTCGGCTCGGCGTTGTCCTCAGGCTCCAGACCACCGAGGGGAGTTCCTTCATCCATCGCTTGCCGAACTTGTTGAGGTCGTTGTAAATCCGAGGCTTGAGCCCTTGTAGAATCATGCTGTTGGCACGCTCTACTTGCCCATTCGACATGGGATGAGCCACGGCGGCCCAGTCCACCCGGATATGGTGATACTCGCAGAAGTCCAAGAATTTTCTGCCGGTGAACTGGGTACCGTTGTCGGTGATGATGGAGTTCGGGACCCCGAAGCGATGGATGATGTTGGTGAATAACGTCACCGCCTGCTCGGACCTGATGCTGTTCAGAGGTCGGACCTCGACCCACTTGGAGAATTTGTCGATGGCGACCAGAAGGTGCGTGTAGCCCCCGGGCGCCTTCTGCAAGGGGCCGACGAGGTCCAGACCCCACACAGCAAAGGGCCAGGTGATGGGTATCGTCTGCAGAGCCTGAGCGGGCAGGTGGGTCTGCTTCGCATAGAATTGACACCCTTCGCAGGTGCGGACAATTCTAGTGGCGTCAGCCACCGCCGTTGGCCAGTAGAAGCCTTGCCGGAAAGCATTCTCGACAAGGGCTCGAGGCGCTGCGTGATGGCCGCAAGCCCCCCGAGTGTATCTCTTGCAGGAGTTCCTGACCTTCGGCGATGGAGATGCATCGCTGGAGGATGCCCGAGGGGCTGCGGTGGTAGAGCTCCTTCTCATCGCCCAGCAAGACGAACGACTTGGCGCGTCGCGCTACCCGCCGAGCCTCGGCTCGGTCGAGGGGTAGCTCTCCTTGGCGGAGATATTGTAGGTACGGGGTCTACCAATTCCGATCAGGCGTGGCCCCGCTCCGCTCCTCCTCGATGCGCAGTGCCTCGCCCTCGGAGGCCGAGGTTACCTCGGGCTGAACCAAGGGCGCCTCGGGCCAAGCTGAGGGTGCCTCGGGCTGTGCCGAGGGTACCTCTGGCTGGACCGAGGGCGCCTCAGGCTCGGGCGAGTCGTCGATCTTGACGGAGGGTTGATGCAGATCCCGGGAGAAGACGTCCGGGGGAACCGTTGTTCGCCCCGAGGCTATTTTTGCCAGCTCGTCCGCAGTCTCGTTGTAGCGCCGAGCGATGTGGTTAAGCTCGAGCCCGTAGAACTTGTCTTCCAGGCGCTGAACCTCATCGCAGTAGGCCTCCATCTTCGGGTCGCGACAGTGGGAGTTCTTCATGACTTGGTCGATGACGAGCTGCGAGTCACCGCGGGCGTCGAGGCGCCTGACCCCTAGCTCGATGGCGATTCGCAACCCGTTGATCAGAGCCTCGTACTCAGCCACATTGTTGGACGCCGGGAAATGGAGGCGTAGCACATAGCGTAGGTGTTTCCCGAGGGGCGAGATGAAGAGTAGGCCCGCGCCGGCTCCCGTCTTCATCAGCAACCCGTCAAAAAACATGGTCCAGAGCTCTGGTTGGATCGGAGCCGTCGGTAGCTGGGTGTCGACCCATTCGGCTACGAAGTCCGCCAATACCTGGGACTTGATGGCCTTCCGAGGGGCGAACGAGATTGTCTCACCCATGATTTCCACCGCCCACTTTGCAATCCTGCCCGAGGCGTCTCGGCACTGGATGATCTCCCCCAGGGGGAAGGATGACACCACAGTTACCGGATGAGACTCGAAGTAGTGTCGCAACTTCCGCTTCATCAGGATCACTGCATACAGCAGCTTCTGAACTTGTGGGTAGCGGATCTTGGTCTCGGACAGTACCTCGCTGACGAAGTAAACTGGCCTCTGAACGGGCAATGCATGCCCCTCTTCTTGCCTCTCGACCACAATCGCGGCGCTAACCACCTGAGTGGTCGCGGCGACGTAGACCAAGAGGGCTTCTCCATCAGTTGGAGGCACCAAGATAGGCGCCTTTGTGAGGAGCGCCTTCAGGTTCCCGAGAGCTTCCTCAGCCTCAGGGGTCCAAGCGAAACACTCGGCCTTCCTTAAGAGGCGGTACAGAGGCAGGCCTCTTTCGCCGAGGCGTGAGATGAAGCGGCTCAGGGCCGCGAGACATCCCATGACCCTCTGTACGCCTTTTAAGTCCTTGATGGGCCCCATGCTGGTGATGGCTGCGATCTTCTCCGGGTTGGCTTTGATGCCCCGCTCGGAGACGATGAACCCCAAGAGCATGCCCCGGGGCACCCCGAAGACACACTTCTCGGGATTGAGCTTGACGCCTTTCACTTTGAGACATCGGAATGTCACTTCAAGGTCGGAGAGGAGGTCAGAAGTTTTCCTCGTCTTGACTACGATGTCATCGACGTAGGCTTCGACCATGCGACCGATGTGTTCGCCGAACACATGGTTCATGCACCGCTGATACGTCGCGCCCGCATTCCTCAAACCAAACGGCATGGTGACATAGCAGTACATGCCGAAGGGCGTGATGAAAGAAGTCGTGAGCTGGTCGGACTCTTTCATCCTGATTTGGTGATACCCTGAGTAGGCGTCGAGGAAAGACAGGGTTTCGCACCCAGCAGTGGAATCCACGATTCGATCGATGCGAGGCAGAGGGTAGGGAACCTTCGGACATGCTTTGTTAAGACTAGTGTAGTCTACACACATCCGCCATTTCCCCCCTTTCTTTCTCACAAGCACAGGGTTGGCAAGCCATTCGGGATGGAATACCTCTTTGATGAACCCTGCTGCCATTAGCTTGTGGATCTCCTCGCCTATCACTCTGCGCTTCTCCTCGTCGAATCGGCGCAGAGGCTGCTTGACGGGTCGGGCTCCGGTCCGAATATCCAGCGAGTGCTCGACGACATCCCTCGGTATGCCGGGCATGTCCGAGGGACTCCACGCAAAGACGTCGGCGTTTGCGCGGAGAAAGTCGACGAGCACTGCCTCCTGTTTGGGGTCGAGCCCGGAACCGATCCGGATCTGCTTGGAGGCGTCGCCATTGGGGTCGAGGGGGACGGCCTTGACCGTCTCCACTGGCTCGAAGTTACCGGCATGGCGCTTCACGTCTGGCACCTCTTTGGAGAGGCTTTCCAGGTCGGCGATGAGGGCCTCAGATTCGGCGAGGGCCTCGGCGTACTCCACTCACTCCACGTCGCATTCGAACGCGTGTTTGTACGTGGGGCCGACGATGATGACCCCGTTGGGGCCCGACATCTTGAGCTTCAGGTAGGTGTAGTTGGGGACGGCCATAAACTTCGTGTAGCATGGCCTCCCCAATACCGCGTGGTAGGTTCCTCAGAACCCGACCACCTCGAACGTCAGAGTCTCCCTTCGGAAGTTGGAGGGCGTTCCGAAGCAGACGGGAAGGTCGAGTCGTCCGAGGGGCTGGACGCGCTTCCCGGGAATGATCTCATGGAAGGGCGCAGCGCCTGCTCGGACGGAGGACAGATCGACGCGCAGGAGCCTGAGGGTCTCGGCGTAGATGATGTTGAGGCTGCTGCCCCCGTCCATAAGGACCTTGGTGAGCCTGACATCGCCGACGATGGGGTCGACGACGAGCGGGTATTTCCCCGGGCTCGGCACATGGTCGGGGTGGTCAGCTTGGTCGAAGGTGATGGGCTTGTCGGACCAGTCTAGGTAGACTGGCGCCGCCAGCTTCACCGAGCAGACCTCCCGGCGCTCTTGCTTGCGATGCCGAGCCGAGGCATTCGCCGCATGCCCACCGTAGATCATGAAGCAGTTGCGGACCTCGGGGAACTCTCCTGCTTGGTGATCTTCCTTCTTGTCGTCGTCGCGGGCCCTGCCACCATCCGCGGGTGGCCCGGCCCTGTGGAAGTGGCGCCGAAGCATGACGCACTCCTCAAGGGTGTGCTTGACGGGCCCCTGATGATAGGGGCACGACTCCTTGAGCATCTTGTCGAAGAGGTTAGCACCTCCGGGGGGCTTCCGAGGGTTCTTGTACTCGGCGGCGGCGACAAGGTCCGCGTCGGCGGCGTCGCGTTTCGCTTCCGACTTCTTCTTGCCTTTCTTTTTGGCGCCGCGCGGAGTAGACGCCTCGGGAGCATCTTCCGATGGGCGGCCCTGGGGCTGCTTGTCCTTTCGGAAGATAGCCTCGACCGCCTCCTGGCTAGAGGCGAACTTGGTGGCGATGTCCATCAGCTCGCTCGCCCTGGTGGGGGTCTTGCAACCCAACTTACTCACCAGGTCGCGGCAGGTGGTGCCGGCAAGGAACGCGCCGATGACATCCGAGTCGGTGATGTTGGGCAGCTCGGTGCGCTGCTTCGAGAATCGCCGGATGTAGTCCCGGAGAGACTCTCCCGGCTGCTGCCGGCAGCTTCGGAGGTCCCAGGAATTCCCGGGGCGTACGTACGTGCCCTGGAAATTGCCGGCGAAGGCTTGGACCAGGTCATCCCAGTTAGAGATCTGCCCCGGAGGCAGGTGCTCCAACCAGGCGCGAGCGGTGTCGGAGAGGAACAGGGGGAGGTTGCGGATGATGAGGTTGTCGTCGTCCGTTCCACCCAGTTGGCAGGCCAGGCGGTAGTCCGCGAGCCACAGTTCCGGTCTCGTTTCCCCCGAGTACTTTGTGATAGTAGTCGGGGGTCAGAACCGGGTCGGGAACGGTGCCCGTCGGATGGCCCGGCTGAAGGCCTGCGGACCGGGTGGTTCGGGCGAGGGACTCCGATCCTCCCCGCTGTCGTAGCGTCCCCCACACTTGGGGTGGTAACCTCGGCGCACCCTCTCGTCGAGGTGGGCCCGACGGTCGTGATGATGGTGCTCGTTGCCGAGGTGGCCCGGGGCCGCATGCACGGTGTTGCGCATGCGCCCGGTGTAGACCGAGGCTTCCCGCATGAATCGGGAAGTCGCGGCATGAGGTTCCGAGGGGTATCCCTGCCTTCGGGAGGCAGAGCTCTCGGCCCGTCGGACCACAGCGCCTTCCAGGAGATTCTTGAGCTCTCCCTGGATTTGCCGACCCTCGGTAGTTGATGGCTCCGGCGTCGCGCGAAGAAGCATCGCTGCTGCAGCCAGGTTCTGACCGACCCCACTGGATGCGGGTGGCGGCCTGACCCTGACGTCGTTGGCGACGCGGTGCTGGAGACCCTAGGGTAGGTGATGTATTTCTCCGGCCGGGGGTTGGCCCGCCCATGCCTGCCCGACGTCCCGGCGTATCGGCTCAAGCGCTCCTGCTCCCTCGTCGAGCCTGGCCTGCGCCCCTCGGACTTGCTCGAGCTGTGGGTCGTGACCCCCCGCCGGAACAGGGACCACAGCTAGCTCCCGTGGGATGTCAGCGCGAGGCACCGGCCTAGGGAGATCACCGCCCTCCGGCATGCCGAGATGATTGCCTTCGGAGGGATCCCCTAGATCGACGTGGAAACATTCGCGGCTTGGGCCGCAGTCCTCGTCGTCGAGGCTGCGGCTACCGTCGGAACAGTCGGAGAGGCAATAGTCACATGCGATCATGAAGTCCCGCATGGCATTGGGGTTGCCAAATCCAGAGAAATCCCAACAGATGTTGGGGTCGTCATCTTCCTCGGACCCAGAGGGCCCGTAGGTCGAGACGTCCGTCAGCCGGTCCCAAGGCGACCGCATGCGAAACCTCAGAGGGTTTGAACTCGCCTTTACGAGAGCGCCCGCCAAAGCAAGGTCGCTAGGCGGGTTGTGGCTGAGTCCAAATGACGTAGGATGGGAATCGGTCGGTACCTTTCGGTCGACGAGCAGCGACATAGTCACGTCGGGGACTGATTGCACCGCCGTCCCAGGTACGAGGGCGACGTCCTGCAAGCTCTCCGCGAACGCACTGGCTCGTCCACTTGCTCGGGATTGGCGTGTCGCGGGGAGACGGCGCTCGCCTTCGTCTCAAACGCAAGGTCGACGCCCGACGCGCCCCCCGTTGGGGCGCTGGGGACGTCGACTCGCTCGACAGCCGACGAGGCGCGGTCTCCCGCTTGGCCTTGGTTGCCCCGCCTCCTCCTCCGTTGGCGGGGGAGAGGATGGGGCGAGCTCGAATGTTGTTCTTCCACCACGCGGGGAAGACATCGTCGATTCCGCCACCGGCGGGCGGGCTGTCGGCCGCCATTGTCGTTGTCGCGTGGCGGTGGAAGGAGTATCATGTCGTAGCTGCCGTCAAAGGACATGAACTCAAGACTCCCGAAACGGAGCACCGTCCCGGGTCGGAGAGGTTGCTGGAGACTGCCCATCTGGAGCTTGACGGGAAGCTGTTCGTCAACACGCAGCAGGCCCCTACCTGGCACGCCAACTGTCGGCGTTTCGAGACCGGGGGGTCCCTCGGGCCGACGAGTGAGTGTCGCCACGTGCCCCAGCCCAGATGGGTCGAGCGCGTGGGCGAGCGCGAAGGGGGGAAGGAGCGAGGCGGCCGGCGTCCGGCGTGAGAGAGGTGGGAATCCCGCGGCCTTCGTGTTCGTCCCGTGCCCAGGTCGGGTGCGCTTGCAGTAGGGGGTTACAAGCGTCCACGCGGGAGAGGGAAGCGAGCAGCCCCAAGAGAGCGCCTGTCCCGTCCTCGTCCCCGCGCGGCCAACCCTCTCTAAGAGGGCCCTGGTCCTTCCTTTTATAGGCGTAAGGAGAGGATCCAGGTGTACAATGGGGGTGTAGCAGAGTGCTACGTGTCTAGCGGGGGAGAGCTAGTGCCCTAAGTACATGCCGATGTGGCAGCCGGAGAGAATTTGGCACCCAGCTGGTGTGATGTCGTGGCCGTCGGAGGAGCGACGGAGCCTGATGGAGGGACAGCTGTCGGAGCGGTTGAGTCCTTGCTGACGTCCTCCTGCTTCCGTAAGAGAGCTGAGAGCCGCTGTCGTCACAGAGCACGCGGGGCGCCATCATTGCCTATCTGGCGGAGCTAGCCAGATGGGACGTCGGTCTTGTTCTCTGCGGCCAGAGTCAGCTCGGAGTAGGGTGATGATGGCGCTTCCTGTCGACGTGGCTGGCATGCGCCCTAGGTTGGGTGACGTGGAGGCTCCTCCGAAGCCGAGGTCGAGTCTGTCTTCCATGGCCGAGGCCGAGGCCGAGCCCCTGGGTCGGGCGAGGCGGAGGTCGTTCGGCAGAGGCCAGGGCGGAGTCCGAGCCCTGGGGTCGGGCGAAGCGGAGTTCGTCGTCTTCCGGGGCTGAGCCCGAGTCCAAGCCTTGGGTCGGGCGGAGCGGAGTTCGCCGTCTTCCGGGACTTAGCCCGAGTCCGAGCCCTGGGTCGGGCGGAGCGGAGTTCGCCGTTTTCCGGGACCTAGCCCGAGTCCGAGCCCTGAGTCGGGCGGAGCGGAGTTCGCCGTCTTCCGGGACCTAGCCCGAGTTCGAGCCCTGGGTCGGGCGGAGCGGAGTTCGCCGTCTTCCGGGACCTAGCCCGAGTCCGAGCCCTGAGTCGGGCGGAGCGGAGTTCGCCGTCTTCCGGGACTTAGCCCGAGTCTGAGCCCTGGGTCGGGCGGAGCAGAGTTCGCCGTCTTCCGGGACTTAGCCCGAGTCCGAGCCCTGGGTCGGGCGGAGCGGAGTTCGCCGTCTTCCGGGACTTAGCTCGAGTCTGAGCCCTGGGTCGGGCGGAGCGGAGCTTCCTATGGTGCCTTGGGCAGGGCCTGACTGCCTGTCAGTCTCACTCTGTTAAGTGGCACTGCAGTCGGAGTGGCGCAGGCGGCGCTGTCCTTTTGTCAGGCCGGTCAGTGGAGCGGTGAAGTGACGGCGGTCACTTCGGCTCTGCCGGGGGGCGTGCGTCAGGATAAAGGTGTCAAGCCACCTTTGCGTTAAATGCTCCTGCGATTCGGTCGGTCGATGCGGCGATTTAGTCAGGGTTGCTTCTTAGCGAAGGCAGGGCCTCGGGCGAGCCGGAGATGTGTCCGCCGTTGGAGGGGGGCCTCGGGCGAGACGGAAATCCTCCGGGGTCGGCTGCCCTTGTCCGAGGCTAGGCTCGGGCGAGGCATGATCGAGTCACTCGAATGGACTGATCCCTGACTTAGTCGCACCCATCAGGCCTTTGCAGCTTTATGCTGATGGGGGTTACCAGCTGAGAATTAGGAGTCTTGAGGGTACCCCTAATTATGGTCCCCGACAAAGAGATTCGGATTGGGTGCTCGCAATGCAAGAGGAGCTCAACAACTTCATGAGGAATGAGGTATGGCATTTAGTTCCACATCCTAATCAAAATGTTGTAGGTACCAAGTGGGTATTCCGCAACAAGCAAGATGAGCATGGTGTGGTGACAAGGAACAAAGCCCGACTTGTGGACAAAGGTTATTCACAAGTCGAAGGTTTGGATTTTGGTGAAACTTATGCACCCGTAGCTAGGCTTGAGTCAATTCATATATTACTTGCCTATGCTACTTACCATGGCTTTAAGCTTTATCAAATGGACGTGAAAAGTGCCTTCCTCAATGGACCAATCAAGGAAGAGGTCTATGTTGAGCAACCTCCCGTCTTTGAAGATAGTGAGTACCCTAACCATGTTTATAAACTCTCAAAGGCGCTTTATGGGCTCAAGCAAGCCCCAAGAGCATGGTATGAATGCCTGCGAGATTTCCTTATCACTAATGGCTTCAAAGTCGGAAAAGCTGATCCTACACTCTTTACTAAAACAATTGCAAAAGATTTGTTTGTATGCCAAATTTATGTTGATGATATTATATTTGGGTCTACTAACAAATCAACTTGTGAAGATTTTAGTAGGATCATGATTCAGAAATTCGAGATGTCTATGATGGGGGAGTTGAAGTATTTTCTAGGATTTCAAGTCAAGCAACTCCAAGATGGCACCTTCATCAGCTAAACAAAGTACATTCAAGACATACTTAACAAGTTTGGAATGAAGGATGCCATGCCCATCAAGACACCCATGGGAACAAATGGGCATCTCAACCTCGACATAGGAGGTAAATCCGTAGATCAAAAGGTATATCGGTCGATGATAGGATCTTTACTCTATTTAAGTGCATCTCGACTAGATATTATGCTTTCCGTATGCATATGTGCAAGGTTCCAAGCCGATCCAAAGGAGGTTCACCTTAGGGCCGTGAAAAGAATCATGAGATATTTAGTTTATAGTCCTAAGTTTGGACTTTGGTACCCTAAGGGATCCACTTTTGACTTAACATGATATTCCGATGCCGATTGGGGCAGGGTGTAAAATTGATAGAAAGAGTACATCAGGGACTTGTCAGTTTCTGGGGAGATCCCTGGTGTCTTGGGCTTCAAAGAAACAAAACTCAGTAGCTCTTTCCACCGCCGAAGCCGAGTATATTGTCGCAGGTCATTGTTATGCTCAATTACTTTGGATGAGGCAAACTGTGGAGGAACCGCCCGAATTATTCCAACTTAAGTGCCTAAGTCTCACCTTAAGGCTAGACCACACTTAAATAGGAATAAAATGTCAGTCCCTCAGATCTAGTCTGACGAGGCCACTAACAGGATCAAGTACCACATACTCACTCGATGGTGAGGCACAGAGCAAATACAATAAAGCATAAAACCAAACATTAAGGAGTAATTAATTTATTACAACATCATCGGAGTGTTAACAAAAGCAGTGATCATTGTTCGGAATGCAGCGGAATAAAACTAACAATAAATAAATGGAGAGATGGGGAAGCATGTCCCATCACTCTTCATGCTCCTCCTCTGCTGAGGTAGGGTCCCACTCGACTGTCCAACCCGGTGGCAAGATGGACGGCCAAGTCATTCCAGCAACCATGTCCTCCAGAGAACCTATAAAATTATGCCACAAGCAAGGCTGAGTATACTAATACTCAGCTAGACTTACCCGGTGTGAGGAGTCTACTCCTCTACCTCTAGACATGCAGCTGTTTGGCTGAGGGGTTTGGTTTGCCAAAAGCACTAGCTGAGTCTAAAATCAAGTTTTTGCTTTTCCAGTTTTAGTGTGACTCTCTTAAGACTAAATGTGTACCTATCTAATCATACATGGTATCAAGCATTTAGCAATTAACATCTTTTGCCATCACACACTATTCCACTTATTACTCAATGCAGTACAATGGATCAAGCAGTCTCATTAGCTGCAAGAAGCAGACGATTCAAATCGAGTTTTTATCCTTACAAGGTAAACCTAAACACACGATGTGGCGAGGCACTCCGTCCCCACACACATCAACCGTCCCCATCGATTCCCTAGAAACAGATTAGGGCTCACCGCCTTGGCGTACAATGCCTCACTGACCCTGACTGCCGTCGTGCAGTGACCGCACTTGTACCTACCATAACCGGAATGGGAGACCACGTCTCAGGTCGCGTGAGGGGCAAAGTCTGCGGGCAGGTTCACTCAGGTACTAGGCTTACCGATTTACCATATTTCTCGATATGTGTTTAGTACGTTCAAACGCTTGACACAGGTATCCGCACATTAATCCTTATTCCAATTTCATCTCACAGACCACGCATCTCCATGGACCTGTGTCTATAGACCATCATCATTCTGATTATCAAAGTGGATACAACTAATTCCTGACCTCGCGCGAGTCCTAAAAAATTCACTCGACTTCTACCGAGATCCCTAATTAGTAAAGCAGCTACTCGACCTAGCATACTAGTATCCATCACAAGGGAAAACCTGAGTTCATGCAACTAAGGTTTCAGTCAACTCCTACACTTAAGTGCACAATACAAGCCTACAACCAATAAGTGCAGTAAAATAGCATAATATAATTGGTTATGCATAAACCGGGGCTTGCCTTCCAAAGCTGGGGCAGGCAGATCCTCGATGGCAGGCTCTGGTGCTGGCTCCTGGACTACCTCCTGAGCAACTCCTTGCTCCAGAATGAGGATGTACTCCCCGTCAACGAGATTACAGTCTATCGAATGCAATGAATAAGATATATGCTTATTAATGACATGATAAATTGTAAAGGCTATGCATAGTAAAACAATACTAAGTTTAGTGATACTCTAGGGTTTCTTTTGGATATACTTAAGGGTTTTGTACTTTCATATTTGAGATTTTGAATGAAGTTACACTTTTTAATTATATTTTTATGCTTCATGAGCCCCTTGGAAGGTTTGGTTGTACATTATCTACTTCTCCCAAAATTCCCTCTTTCTTGCTATTGCTTCTTATTAAGCATTTTGAACTATCATGGTCAGTTAATATTTTCCAAAAATGTTGTAAAAATTACAGTGGGTAAATATTTACCTCTGTGGGTTATCCTAGAAATTTGAGATTGAAATTAATTCATATGCTCCTTGTGCAAAATTATCAAAAGTAATGGTAAAAAGGCACTTTACACTATAGCTCTAATTTAGGTGAGGTCTCTGCACTAAATTTTATTTTTGTCAAGATTCATAGGTGATATTAGGCCTCTGTGTTAAAAATCACAGAAAAAGACCTACTGGATATTTAGTTGTGATTTTCTAAAGTTTAATGCCAAAAAGGTACTTATAACTAACTTATTATTTGAAAAATATCAAACAACAGAACTCATATTTTTCCTATATTCATAATAACAAAATATTAGTTATCCCAAGGTTTGGGGTGTTTTCCCGTCAGGACTATTTTTCTAGGATTTTTCTAATTTCTTCTTGTTTTCATGAAATAAAAGGTAGTTCATTCCTTTTGTATTAATAGGGGTCTAACAAAATTTTCCAGTGAACTATGTTAAATAAGTGAGCTAGCAAAAATGTGGTTGCCCCCTGGTTCTTATTTTAAGTCCTCTTTTCTATTTTTCTTAACTTTGAGCCAAAATAAGTTTAAATGGTAAACCCTTCCTTAATTTGGTGTACTAAGGGGTGTACTATTTTTAAACAGCTTAGGGAGTGGTTAAGTACTTATCTGATTTTTCTTCACCCCAATCTAACAGTGTAGTTATTTTCCCCCCTTTTATTTAGCTTTTGGTCAGTTTACTGTTTAATTCAAAACTTTAAAATCTTCTGCAATACTTAGGATGTTTTGTATTTTTCCTAAGTAGTTCACATTATTTAGAATCTAGCAAAATTGGTTTGACTAAATTTGGCCAAATAAAACTGAAGTTATGGATTTTACAAGCTCTGCTTGTATTTAAGTGAGAAATGTTTAAAAGGTTTTCTGGAAAACCAGTTTACACCGAGGACCCTGGTATTTTCCTAAAACAATCCTTTAACTTATACCCCTGCGCAACTATTCACCTGAGTCTCTGACCATTCAAAAAAACCCCTGACTTCTTTTCCTTCTTCCCCGAGGTCCCTCCCCCCTTTTGAACAGTACCCGCGAAAGTAAATAGGGCGGCACGGCTTACCGGCGGCAGGGGAGGTCCGGCGAAGGGCGGGGTTGGCTTCGGGAAGTCCTTGCGATCACGACGAGGTACGATTCGACGACGGTGATGGCCGGAATCGGCTGGTCCACGTGCACAGGCGGGCGAGCTCGTCGGCAGCGTGTGCTCCGGCCTATCCACGACGATATAGTTCAATCCAAGGGCACGGGGAGCTTCACAGGGCGCTAAGGAGTCTAGTCGTGCAAAGAATCGAAGAAATACTCACCGTGGAGCTCGGTCCATGCTCGCCGGCGGTCGGGTGAAGTCCGGTGACCTTGATCCGGTGTCTCCTGCGAGGCAGAGCTCGATTCCTCGCTGTGGGAGCTTCACCGAGGCACGTAGAGTCTCTCTCGAGGGTCGGACGGGGCTGGGAATGGCTCGGTTGGCCGGTCTACGGTGGTGGGTTCTCGGGCAGCCGCTGGCACGCCGTGTGCAGGGCAAATGCCGGTGATCTTGCGCTCCGGCGAGGTCGAGAGCGAGTGAGGGCGTACGTTTGAAGCCTTGGCTGGCTTTATAGGCGCAGGCGCGGGCGCGGGCGGGGGCACGAGTTCGGCTTGTCGTGGCGCGGTGCGCGCGGGGCCGAGCGCTGGGGCATGCTCTGGCGTGCCAGAACGCGTCGAACATGTGGGCGTTTGTTTCTGCCCGTGTTCTAACGCTTGCTGAGATCGCAAACGTGCGAATCTTGGCAAAAATCCTGCGCAGACCTTTTCTTGGCACCTAGGGCTATCTCTTGTATGTGAGTTCCAATGGGAGATATGCCCTAGCTAGGGAGATATGCGGACGCCAAATCTAGGTTGTCTCACCGTTCACCCCGAGACAAAAGTGGTGTCAAATCATGTCAAATGAATTTGGCTCGGGTTCAAATTTTTCCAGTGGGTTCCTTAGGTAGTTTGGCTCCTTTTTGATATTCAGACCAAGTGGTTTTGGTGCCATTTACTAGGTGAACACTTCTAATCTTTAGATTAGGGTTCATTTTTGACTTAGAGAAAATTGGAGAGCTCAAGTGTGCTCTCTACTTAAAGAATGGATTTGGGGTCTTTAAGGGGCCTTTTTGTAATGTTTCCCCTCTGCATTTTATAGATTTTAAAGTGTACTTAAACTTTGGTTAAGGGTTAACTCATGACTTGTGCATTTGCTTAACCTTTCCCTTAAACCAGGGTTTTGGGAGCTAAGGGCTTAAGAAGGGCCTAAGGTTTAATCTTCTCTTGCCCAAGGTGATAATTGCCCAAAATTCTTGGGGTGCTTTTGTCATGAACATTTCTTAGTTAACCCATGTTTTCCAAGGTTTTGGTGCTCTTCCTCCCTTACTTAAACACATGTGATAACAATTCACAAGTGTATGTATGGAGTTAGGGACTTAGGTAACCCCTGGGGTGTTACACAAACCCTCAGGGACTATGGCTACAAATAGAGCAAAGTCCCTCTCCTATGTGATAATGAGAGTGCAATCCGCATGGCGGATAATCCCGTTGAACACATCCGCACTAAGCACATAGACATTCGGTATCACTTTCTGAGGGATCACCAACAAAGGGGGGATATCGATATTGCTTATGTTAGCACCAAAGAACAATTAGCCGATATATTTACCAAGCCTTTAGATGAGAAAACCTTTAGCAAACTTAGGAATGAGCTAAATATTCTTGATTCTCGTTGAAACATTGCACACATAGCTCATTACTATACCTTTGATCATATCTCTTTCATTTGGTACAAATTCTTATTTCTTATGTACCAAGGATACGACTAATGTGTTTCCAAGTATATTTCTATACTAAGTCGTAGATTGAAAGGGAAATGAAGTATGTGACGAAGATAAGGCTTCTACTCCACTCTAACGGTATCATTTATCCTTCGTCGCTACTCCGCTCACTCCAAATTGGTATAATCCTTCACTCTTATTTACTTGTACCAATGGGAAGAAAATACAAAGGGATCTCAAAAGTCTCCGTTTTTGGCGATTAATGCCAAAGGGGGAGAAAATATTAAGCCCAAAGCAAAAGGACCGCACCACCACCATTTCCAAAATTTTCAAAATGAAAGATTTAATTGGTATTCACAAAGGTTTTGTTTTCAATTGGTATCTTGTAATAACAATCTCTTCAATTAGTATACTTTCAAAATTGGTATCTATCAAAACCCTCTTGAAAACTAAGAGGAGAATTTCATTCAGGGGGAGTTTTGTTTAGTCAAAGGAAAAGCATTTGAAACAGGAGGAGAAAATTTCAAATCTTGAAAATGCTTCTTGCAATCTTATTCATATATCTTTTACTATTTGCAAAAGACTTCTACAAGATTTGACAAAAGAATTTGCAAAAACAAAACAAGTGGTGCAAATGTGGTCCAAAATGTTAAATAGAAGAAAGAAATTCATTCATATCTAGTGAAACTATAAATTGGTTTAATTCCAAGTAACCTATGCACTTACCTTATGCAAACTAGTTCAATTCTACACTTATATATTTGCTTTGGTCTGTGTTGGCATCAATCACCAAAAAGGGGGAGATTGAAAGGGAAATAGGGTTAACCTTTTCCCAGTATTCATTTTGGTGGTTGAATGCCCAACACAAATATTGAACTAACTAGTTTACTCTAGATTACATGTTCTACAAGTGCATAAAGGTTCAACACAAACCAATAAAATATGGAAGTTAGGGTTCAAATTAAAAGGAGCAAAGAAACCGAGTATGCTCTGGTCTGGCGCACAGGACTATCCGGTGTGCCGCCGGACAGTGTTCGGTGCACCAGGACCATACAGAGTCCAACGAGCGACAATCGGGTTTCTTCAGGCGCACTCCGCTATAATTCACTGGACTGTCCGGTGCCCCAGCGGAGTAACGACTACCAGCGCAACGGTCGACTGCAACAGTGCCCCTGTCAGTGCTACAGTGCGCGACAGAAGTCAGAACAGAGGTCAGAGGCGCACCAAACAATAAACAGTGTATGTCCGTTGCAGCACCGGACTGTTCGGTGCCACTAGAGGACAAAACCTCCAACGATCGACTACTCCAATACCCTAACGGTTGGGTGACATGGCTGGCGCACCGAAAAGTGTTCGGTGGCGCACCGGACTATCCGGTGCGCCCATCAACAGCACCCTGCCCCTACGGTAAATTGGTGGTTGAGGGCTATAAATACACCAACCACCACCACTTCAAACATCCAAGTTTTCTGAGGTTCTCGTTCAATACAAGAGCTAGTGCATTCACTCCTAGACACAATTCAAAAGAATCAAAGCCTCTCCAAGTCCCAAATTCATTCCAAACACTAGTGACTAGAGAGAGTGATTTGTTCGTGTTCTTTGTGCTCTTGTTGATTGGATCGCTTCCTTCCTTCCTAATTCTTGTTCCCATGAGACTTGTAATCAAAGCAACAGACACCAAGTGTGTGGTGGTCCTTGCGGGGTCTAAGTGACCCGTTTGATTAAGGAGAAAGCTCATTCGGTCTAAGTGACCGTTTGAGAGAGGAAAAGGGTTGAAAGAGACCCGGTCTTTGTGACCACCTCAACGGGGACTAGGTTCTTTAGAACCGAACCTCGGTAAAACAAATCATTGTGTTCATCTGCTTTATTTCTTGGTTGATTTGTTTTCTCCCTCTCTTTTGGACTCGGATTTAATTCTAACGCTAACCCCGACTTGTAGTGTGTGCTTAAGTTTGTAAATTTCAGATTCCGCCTATTCACCCCCCCCCCTCTAGGCGACTTTCACCACTTTTATTTACCCAATAATGTTCTCTATAATCACTTTGACATGCTTAGACTTAATTTTGATGGGACCCAATAGGTCACCCTAGTTTGGTCATCTTTACACCTTGTTTATCCCTAAACTTTTGGGTAGTCTTTGCTATTGCTATATGTGGTTTTAGGTGTTAAGATAATTATCATTCATGATCATGCTTTGTTATTGTTGTTCTATTTTGTTCATGATAAGACTATTGTGTTAATTGGAACATAGAGCTTAACTTGAGATAAACGTGCCACCATAAAGGTGGAATGGGACGCCCTTGGCTGACTAATTAGGAAAGCTAGTGGTGGTCTACCTTACCCGAATGCGGAAAGGGCAGTAGAGGAGTTGTCGGTATAGGGAGGTTCTCGGGTTGATTTTGCTGCGATGGCTTTTCAGACGGGGGATTCCTATATTGCGCTCCCTAGAACTGTAGCGGCTTTTCTGAAGCTAGTGAAACTTTGTAAAGGACTTATAGTGTTACCCTGCCTCTCTTTCTTGGTAGAGGTGTATGGGGCCCATACAACCCGTGGCAGTTGGGTAACATGACTTGTGAGTAAAGGGTACAACCTCTGCAGAGTGTAAAACTGGTATACTAGCCGTGCTCGCGGTCATGAGCAGATCAGAACTCTCACATGCTTAACTTATGAAATTAAACTCAATTTGTCATTTGCATCGTATTGTGGTTTTATAATTAATTTTGATCTATTATTACTCTGGTTTGGTATATACTTACATTTAGTAACTGCTAATAAAATTTGACCAACTTATTAAAAGCAATGCTCAACTTTAACCATTATTTCTTGATCAGCCTTACACTTCACATGAACTTCCACGTTTGGCGAGTTCATGCACATTATTCCCCACAACTTGTTGAGCTATGATCTTTTGTGAGCTCACTCTTGCGATATATAACCCCCCACAGGTGAAGAGCAGGTAGCCCAGGAGGAGGTCCACTATGTTGAGTACGAGCTTGTCTAGGTGGCGTCTCCCAGTTAGTTTTATGGCGCCAAAGAATAATTATTAGTTCACTTTATCGTTACCATTTATTTTTGTAAGATACTTCTGTTATGTAATAATATTTGCGACATTTATCTCTATACACTTGGTCATTATATGTGTTGTTCTTCTTTGATGCACATGTGAGACGTACCTGGCTTTACCCCTTAAATCCAGGTGTGACATCTTGTATTCGCATCATGTTACCTGTCCACTGCTCTGCATCCTTATTTCGTATGTTTATCTATCTTTATGTAAGATATTGCATCACGATGGCTTATTTCGTATGTTTATCTATGTAATGTTTTGTTGTACATTTTGAACTATGTACCTTTACATCGTTCTTTTGTTAAATTTAAATTCAGCCTGAGGCATTGACAAATTCTAGATCCGGCACTTATCAAAGGTACATAAATCTTTATTCTCGTACAAATTTAGAGAGAGAGAGCAAAGACTAAAGTGGGCTGATGTGTTATCAGTTAGGACGTTTATTATACAAGAGTACAAACCGAAGATCACTAAAAGATTTTTGGCAGGTGTGGTTCAATAGAAAGTATCTAATTTGTCTCAAGTTTCGGTACAATATTATGATATTCTAAATTTTAAAATGGTCCAATGGAGGTCAAGAAAGATTATTCTATGATATTACAAATTATTAGCACATGTAGATAGGAAAGTTGATGACCCATGATTAGTAGTAGCTATGGTGGGACGAAAATCACATCATGGTCGAGCATGAGGATGACAGTGGTTGGGGTGCTCATGCCGACTGAAAGGATCACGATGCCCAAGAGGATGGTGAATTAGACTTTTCTAAAAATTCCACAAATATTAAACTCTAAGCAAGAGTCCAACTTCACCCAACTACTAGCAATAAATAAATACTACTAGAAAAACAACAACCCTAAGTCATTACTTCTAATACTTGCTAAGCAATTGAACAAAGTGAAATGCTCAAAGTAAATGCAGAATGTAAAACAAGGGTAAGAAGACTCCTCCAATTTTTGGCCGAGTTATCGAAGAGTCGGAACTCTTTTCTAGTCCTCGTTGGAGCACCCGCGCAAGGGTATCGCTCTCCCTTTATCCTCGCAAGAACCAAATGCTCACTATGAGGTGATCCATTGCCACTCCGGCGCGGTGGATCCATCACGACCGCGTACAAACTTGAGCCGGGTCACCAACAAATCCTCCGGGGTGATCACTGCACTCCAATCGCCACCAAGCCGTCTAGGTGATGCCGATCACCAAGAGTAACAAGCCATATACTTTCACTTGACCAAGAGAAGCATGATGCATGTGGTGTGTGCTTTAGATGGCGCTCACTTGCACTAATGAGGTCCTAACACTGGATTATGATTTTCTAATCACCTCACTAGGTTTTGTGGGGCTTGCAATGCTCTAGCAATGAATGGACTTGAATGTGGGTAGCAAGACACTAAATGAGGTAGGTGGAGAGGGTATAAATAGCCCCAACCACCAAACTAGCCGTTACTGAAGTTCACTGTGCATGGGCGCACCGGACAGTCCGGTGCGCCACCGGTGCGCCAACGGTCGACTCCAACGGCTAGTTCTGACAGCTAGCCGTTGGATCGATAGTGCACCGGACAGTTAACAGTGGTTGTCCGGTGCACACCGGATAGTCCGGTGTGACTGCTAAAAATCAACTCTGTGAACTCGTTGCTCTCGGGTTTCTCGGGGATAGAGGCGCTACCCCCGAGGCTGGCTGGCCCCACTGTCAGAGGGTGCACCGGACAGTCTGGTGCCCCTAAGATAGCAAACCAAAATTTTATTCCTCAGGTTTTTCTAAACCGTTTTCGTTCTAACTTGTGAGTGTGTTATAGTGTAACACCTAGCACTAGATGTGAGTGTGAATATGCACCAGCATTACACTAGAAATCTCTTGGTCAAACTACTTATCCACAAACCCTCTTTATAGTACGACTAAAATAAAAATAGAAGACCTAATTCTATACCAAGTGTCCGCAACTCCCTCAACACTCGGAATATGAAGACCTTCATCTTTTGATTCGCCTTTTTCAGCTGTCACTTCAAGTTCTCATCTGAGGGATTGTTTTTACCATTGCAACACAACTTCCTGTAATGCGACCTAAATTACCATTTGCTTTACAAAACATATGTTAGTTGCATATAATCTTATGTTGTCATTAATCACTAAAACCAACCAGAGGCATAGATGCTTTCACCGACGGTTGAGCATGGGTTCTAATCTAGTGTCTTAGAGCGCACACAAGGAACCAACATTGTTAAGTTCCAGCACTTAAGCAGAACATAAAGAAGTTGCAAATGACACAACAGAAGTGATTTGGATTCAAACTTTGCTAATAAAACTGGGTGTCATATCCACAACAAGCCAATTTATGGTGTGATAATTTGGGAGTAAAGTATCTAACACTAATCATGTATTCTTTGGCCGAACCAAACATGTGCAAATTGATTACTTGGTTCGATAAAGAGTAGCCAGAGGTATACTTTAGATAGATTTTGTGTTTTCAGTGATCATGTAGCTAATGGATAGGTGGCAAAGCCACTTAGTACTAGAGAGCCATGATCGCGACAGCTTGGGCATCGTCATTAGACTTCTCACAAGGCATTGGCTTTCAATAATGGATCCTCAACAAATTTAACCAACCTATCAATTTCTACCCTGGTAACATGTTCTTCTGAATTCTTTCTCGTGATCTCCTTTGGAAGGTGCACCTTGTGTTTAAATATCGAATCGGTTGGCTTTCTATTGCAATCTTTTATGGGGTTTGATCAAGGATATCAGAATTGTTCCTCTGTCAGATAGAACTTTTAGATTCTCGGTATCTTGCAAATCTGTGGGTTTTGTAGTATATAGAATCAAATCTTTCGAATGTAAACTTTCAAGTCTTATGTTCATCTTTGGAATTCTGGTGTCCCAAATTGGTACAGAGAATTTCAATTGTTCAATGAAGAGGGACCAAAATCCTAGTATTTGTCTCTAGTGGACGTCGTCGATCTTTTTCTTATGCAAATGCAGTTCGTCGATTAGTTCTAACTAGAGCCAATTTAGTTCATGTTGATTCATCAAAGTCCCATAGGAATGTTACAAATAATAATATGCTCAAGGAGTCAGCTTTGAACCATATCTCTTTTGAGAAGATATCCCCAAAGGCTATGTCAAATTCACCTTTCTCTGGGAGATTTCATAACTTTGTGAATTTAGCGAAGAACACACAATCATCATTCATTGTGAAAGGCTCAAGATTTGAAAATTCAAATTCTAGACAATTAATGGGTTTTCGTAACAGGTAATTCATGAGCAATAATGTTGCACTTGATTCTAGCCCATATCCAGTCATAAAGAATATTGCAAGACAGTGTTGGAGGTCCAAAATGGACTCCCAGAAATCTAAGGTGCGTGCTAGTGAATTAAATTCAGTCCATTTTCTTATTAATCAGTGGCTAGAGAAATGCTTATCATTCAATGTGTGGGGTAATTACAATCATGAATGCAATCAGCGTATATCATGGACTGCTTTCCACAAAAGTGCTCAAAAATATGATTCATTTACAAATTCCTTTAAATACATCAACTGGTCGTCTATGCCATAATCATGGTTCAGAACAAATACGATCTCGCTGACATGTGGACCTTCATCGTTGCCCGGTATACTAGTTTTGCTAATTTCGCCAAGGCGTGTTCTTTGAGAAGTGCTTCTCCACTTTCTAGAAACCTTACCAAACCCTCCTCCGACGATCGCTTCCCGACTCAATCGCCATTGTCGATGCCAAGCTCGCTTTCGCCAAAGGAAGCTCCTCGTCGGTAGTCAAGGCAACAATCAGCGCTGGAACTGGACACAAAGATGGCATATCATTTTGTCGACCCTGCTCCATTTCTTACCCAAGGCTTCATAGCGGAACAAGTTGCTCATCAAGAAATAATGGTACGTGATGCTACTCGCCCCCAGTCGATGACTCGGGAAGATTGGGGGATAGTCTTGGTTAATCCTCTCCTAGAGCATGAAGTCAACTTTCAAGTTCTTGAAGAAATGGTGCAGGAATATTTGGTGGGTTTCAGAAATCTCCAGGTTAGAGCAATCCAAAGAACTCATCTTGGTCAAGCTCTTGTAAGATTTAGATATGTATTTGATAGATATAATCTAGTAGCGTTGGGGCCCCAACAAGCTCTGGGTTTCACATTCACTGTTATCACACATAATGAGGCTTGGAATCAGCAGGCTCTGAATTTTAATCATGAATGTTGGATTATGCTTCTGGGTTTTCCTCTTGATTTCTGGGCACATGATCATATACAAAATGCCATCGGTTCATTTGGAAGAGCCATTATGTGGGACCCTGATCCATCTAATGTGACAAGGCTTTCATTCCGAGTTAGGGCTACTTCATTACAAGAAGTCCCATATTTTATTGTGTTCTCGGTTGTTGAGGGCTTCAATGGAGCATCATGACAATTCAATGTGAGATTGTTCAACAGGCCATGCTTCGAGCACTACCACAAAATGAAGATCCAGTATCACCTTACCCTTTTGGTGGCTCGTAGATACCAATTGGTTACTTTGATATGTCCCAGCCAGTGGTTCACCCTCATTTTGACCTTAACCTGCCTCCACCTAAAGGGGTGCCTCTGACCAATGAAAATATAGAGAATGAAACAAATACATGATGGCATGAATGGATAATTCCTTAGGTTCCAGTACAAGCCCATGATGATAATGTTGCTGAGAACAATGAAGAACGATTCATCTATCAATTGTCTAGCCTATAGGATCTCCTATCCTCTGGTGATTCTATTGGGTTCCTAGATGGGCTTGTTAACCCATCTCAGCCCTAGATACAACCAGAAGAAATGCAAGATCAAATTGAGGCAGTAATAGCTTTGCCAGTCGTGCCTCTATGGAACGAGGAGGTGGAGGGAAACCAGAAACAAGATGCTGCGAATATGCAGATTGATGATAACATTCAGGTGGGCCTGGTGCGACAAATTAATCTACACAATGCTGACCTAGCCTATGAAGAATACCTAGCTAGAAAGCGTTATAGCACTTGGGCTGGAGAAGTGCCCATGTTTGGGGCAGATGACATGGTGAGAGTGCCAAAAGTTTGGGCCAATTTCTTTATGGGCCTGCTTCTGAACCCATACTCTTTTGATTGGGCTAAAAAGTTTCTAAATTCAAATGCAGTCATGGCCCTAGTGGAACCAAACATGGAAACAATACCAATACAAGTACCTAACAAGTGCCTCCCTCCCACTGGCTCTAAGGAACTGTTAGGGAGCCAGGCAACTCAAAGCACCGAAGTAAGTCAAAGGAAAAAAAGAGAAATATTATGATGGATATAGAGGTTAGAAGGATCATAAGACTCAAAGAAAAATCTAAGGGGTTTAAAAGATGCACAAGATCTCATAAATGTTGCTCAACATGCTCCAACAATGCCCCCCACAATCTCTTCGAAGGAAATTTAAAAATTAGGAGAAGGATTTTGAAAAATAGCACCCAAGGTTGTTGTCGACAAACTCGGTGTCGTTGTCTGCTTGTATGATTTTAATTGGAAGATTAAACTAAGTGTGAGCATAAGCATGCAAATTAATGAGCATGGCATGAACATCAGATTCCTGTTTCAAAGGAGAAGTCCAAGAAAGTGAGTAAAATCATCAAGCAGATGAAGGTAATATTTAAAACCAGAATTACTAATAAGAGGATATGTTCCAACATCACAATCAATTAACTCAAAAGGACCCTAGATGATGATACTGATGAACCAAAATATTGGATCTTGTGAAATACAAGGTTTTGGAGTTGATCGGAGGATTCAGTGGCACGAGGGTCATATTATTGTTTCAATATTCGACGAGACTTTATTCATATCATCAATTGTATCGACCAAGGCTACTAGCGAAGAAAACAATAGAAAAAATGATAGAAAATCATTTCTTTTTTCTTTTAGGGCTAGTTTAGAAACTTAAATCCTCTTCGGGATTTCTGGAGATTGAGGGGGAAATGATGAGCTAATTTTCCACCTAATCCCCGGGAATATTAGAGGGAATTTAAGTTTCCAAACTAGCTCTTAGGTTTTATTTTCACATGTAATTTGAGAATAGAAGTTTTAATAAAACCCTCCCTCCCTCCGGTTCAGAAAAAAAAAACAATTACAGACGCACGCATCTGCTACGTGCGAAAACATGTAGCACGGAAGCCTGCGTACGATGCAGCTTATTGGCCTTTTAATCCGAGGCCCATTAGGCTTCCACCACAAACCACAGTACGTGTGCTACGCTAGCAGCCCATGGCCTTGTTTTTGTCGATGTTGGGCTTGGACACGACGGTGCCATCGTTGCCGGCGAGCGCCTTGTACTTGTCCTTGCGGGTGAAGCTGGTGCACTCGTAGGACAGCGTGGACGCGATGAGCCGCTGGATGTAGTTGGCCACCTCGTGGCTGCTCTTGCCGCCGCTGCAGGTGAGCTCGGCTGGGAGCTTGTTGAGGAACGTGACCACGTACCCGGGGCTCGGGTTCATGAAGAAGTAGAAGGGGTCCAACCCCTTCCACCCGCGCGCCGTTGTCCCGTGGAACATGCTCATCTGGTTCTCCATGGCCACCGGCACGATCTCGTCCGTCAGCTCCGCGAACAGCGCCGAGAAACGGAGCAGGAACGGCTCGCGGCACGTCGTCCCCTCGGGGCAGATCACCAGGTCGCCCTCGGTCAGGAGGCGCCGGATCATTGCCGCGTCCGCCGCGCGGTCACGGGTCAGGCGCACCGTGCGGATAGGTGACAGGATTTCCGACAGTCGCGAGACCTGTTGAGAAATCAAAATCATAAAAAAATGGATATATATATCAGTGAGGTGTTGGTTGATCAGTGGATTCTTTGATGTGACTTGCATGACATGCGGCATCCAAGTCGCATGACAAGTACGTACCGAGTAGGTGACGGCGGTGATGGGGCGGCCGAGGGCGGTGGAGAGGAAGATGGGGTCGAGGAGGGTGCGGTGGGAGCAGATGAAGAGCACGCCGGTCTGGCCCGTCTCGCGGCTGGCCGGCGGCGGAGGGTTGCCCTTGATGATGACGCGGACACCGAGGGCGCGGAACGCGTGGTACACCACGCGCATCGGCAGGAGCGCGCCCGCGGCGATGCGCAGGCACGCGAGCAGGAACCCGATCGGGATCCAGAGCACGGTGAGCAGCGCGAGCGCCGGGGACGGCTTCTGCACGAGCCGGCCGTCGTGGAAGACCACCGGCTTCGGCAGGTCCTCGCGTGGCACGGGCCTCAGCTTGGGCGCGGCCGGCACCACGTAGCCCTCCTTGCACAGCCTCATGAACGGGTAGTCCGTCTTCCTGTCGCCCAGGCCGACCTCGGGCGCGGCGTCGTCGCCGAACACCCTCCGGAGCGCGTCCGCCTTCTGCTCGCCGACCAGGACGCCGGGCGAGCGCACCATCCCCGTCGCGCGGCCTCGCCACACGACGAGCTCCGTGCCGACGACAATGTCCGTGCCGATGTACTCCTTGAGGAACGCCTCCACCATGATCCGCGGGTTCGCGGTGAGCACGCACCGGCGGCCGCACGCCGAGAACACGCGCCACGACTCCGGGTGCAAGTCGGCGCAGTAGAACTTGGGCAGCACCGCTCGCGCCACGGCCTCGATGTCCGCGACCCTGGCCCCCGCCATGGACGCGAAGATGAGCACCTGGATGCCCGCCGGCTCGGACACCAGGTAGTAGAGGAGGCCCGCGAGCGGCGCCAGCGCGATGAGCAGCAGCAGCCGCAGCACGCCGCCGGTCTCGAACGCCATGTGCGCGAAGTACGGGAAGGAGCTCGCGCCGCACAGCAGCGTGCCGTCCAGGTCCGCCACCACCGTGTCGCCCGATCGGTCGTTAGAGGAGCACTTCTCCACCGTCGGGAACGGCGAGGCAGCCATCACCGTCGTCGTCGCCCCCATGATCTCCAAGCCCTCCGGAGTCCGGAGCTAGCTAGCTAGGTAGGCAGCTGCTAAGCGCGCACCAGAAAGCACCAAGCGTACTACACCACTCCCCCTCCTTTGGCGCGCTTTCTGGTGTGTTTTGCATGCGGACCTTGCGCTTTTCCATGGCTGCATGCTTTATATAGAAGCAGCGAGCTGCAAAGGACAGAAATTCAAAAGAATTGCTTAATTGTGGAGTGTATAGAAGAAACCGAGGAAAGCGCCGCACGAAGCGAACAAGCACACTACGTCGATGGGAATTGCGAAGGTTTTCCAATGCTCCAAGGGAGGGCTTCTTAGGAACCACCGGTAGCGTTGTTTTACATGGGTGTAGAGCATCGGCATAGTCGCCATGGAGTGAAATTTTGTTGTCTCTAGTTGAAGGAGACTTATGGTTTGTTTGGTTAATTTGGTGCACTATGATTAAGTAACGGCAATAGCTCCCTCACAGTAACATTTATTTGGGGGGTCGTTCTTTCAGGTATTCCTGCTAGTAGACTATACTACTACTCTTGTGGCAGTAGTACTAGTAGTTGCCAACCGGCGTTTGCATGTTTTGCATTTTATTGCAATTATAAATCTGAAGACACTTTATTTAAGGTCGATCATCTTTTACGGTAGATGTTACAAAACGGTTTTGCATCTTCTAAAACAACCTTCTTAATGATTTTACGTGAAATTTTTTAATGCATTGACGGCGACCATTTTACATCAATACGATTCTACAACAATATCAGTATCTCACATACTATTATTAATCAAGAGGATAAAAAGTGGGCCGGCGATAATCTTCTATTCAATCTTAGTACAACATTATTACAAAAAAAGATATTATGCCCCAAGAAGATCTATAATTGCTATATTAATAAAAAAACAAACTACAATGTTGGATTTTACGATAATGGGCTTGGGGACCTCTTTGTCCTAATGTGTCATGCCCTAACTATGGTCATGATGGAGGAGTATCACGACTGTGGAATGAGATGGTGATGCAGTGCTTCTGTGCCTATCAAGCTTTAGGCTGCTAACAGATTCTAGGGACATTATGGTCTTGGATTGGGGCTTTTTTTGGGCCTAAGCTAATGTTGGGACGTTCACTTGGGCTAAGGCTAGGCTAGGGTTCCCCTTTGGACAAGAATCCCCATGTTCTAGTCGAGCTCCTGAGAGACTGTGGCACTTGCCTTCTTGGGCTTGCTCTTCTAATATCATGGGCCTCCTTGAGGAGGCCACTTTTAGGATGTCGAGCTATCCCTTTTTGCTAGAGGGTACTCATGAGCATATCTGATGGGTATGGCCCTTAGCTAATTCGAAGAGTTAGCCAAGAGGTTGCTAGGGATGTCGTGTCCTTCACTCGAGGACTTAGTATGGCTCTATGTTAGACTCTTATCATGGTCACAATGTTAGGTTAACACGCATGAAGCCTTGTTGCCTATGTAGCCCATGACGTCCCTGTGTAAAAATGGATGACAAGATGTTGGTCATTGATGGGGTGAAATGACATCACACACAAGCAACAACAAAGTGAGGGGAGTCACAATATCCACTAGGATGGGGTTGGCATGAGAAAAGAGGAAAGACATTCATGGGAGAATAAGGAAATGCAAAAAAATGCCATGATGGCATGCCACATGAACATGTAACGCATGTGTGGCTAGCTTGGAGCTACAATACAGCCCCCAATAAGTTTAAGGCCTAAAATCCATTTTTAAAGTTCGTGGACTTAAGTGACACTCTCTTACATGTTTTAAGACCCTCTTGAGACTAAAGTTTCGTTTGAGAGGGAATATCCACAAAAATAGCTCTAGATTCTAGTGTGCTATCATAGGGAATTGTATTTCTTTCTCTTCTAAAATGTACTAGCAACTTATGAAGTTTGAAAATTAGTTTAGTTAGTTGTAAATGATTTATAGCATGGAGTTAGAGTCAAGAGAAATTGTCCCAAATATGTCATAACTTCAAGACAAGGATCCAAGAGGCCTAGAGCGTGCTTCTTTTTATTCTAAATAATAAGTAGGTGTATGGTCTTGTCGGTATTTAAGAGGGGGTGAATTAAGTGTCTATTTCAAAATCAAAACCGATGGATTAAAAATAGCACTAGAAAAAAACATAAATTACTATAATATGATTTGTACTTAAGATTTTTTTCTATTATACTAAGAGTTTTGCAACCTAAAGCCAACCCTACCAACTATAGCATGTATTTAATCTAAGAATGCAAAGGTCACACAAACAAAGTATCTATGGAAGCAATAAATACGGTAAGTAAAGTGTTAAGGATAGAGAGGGTAAACTCTTGGAGATGTAATGATGTGTCAAGTGGTATAAATTGCCAAAACTCAACCCCTAGTCCATCATGGAGCTCCACTAGCATATGCTACCAATCACCAATTTCTTCTATGCATGGTGTTGGATATGCTACACAAGGCATCAACCAAAAAATCTAGTGATATGAGTCATACATTATCACCATATCCACACGATTGTATCCAGTGTGTGGGAGTCCAAGCAACATACCAAGGCAAATAGTAGACTTTTCCAAGAGCTCATACACCCAAGTGCTTAATAGAATCACTCGGTGATTAGCATAGGTGCTTTGCGAAGTGCTTAGGTTAGTTAGACCGCTTTAACACTTGCTCTAGGTGAACCCTAGTTAGTTGAGTGAGTTTAGAAAAACCACACAACCCCTCGGCTCTTGCGCGAGTCGTTGTAATTGTACCGAGTGGGGCGAGAGTCTTGCGAGATCGTGACAACCGCGTTTGTGTCATGACCGCCACCGTGTACCGGAGGGAATGAGGCCCGTGGCATTTTAGCTGAAAGCTCGATAGTGGAGACGGCGGGGAGCATCCGAGAGGAGCCGGAAGCGGAGCACCACTTGCGCATGGAGAAGGCCCACGGCTCTCTACGGGGATACTCGACCGAGGTGCTTGGCCCTCGCGTGGGCTTCCCTTTGCGTAGGGGCACCAACGAGGATTAGTCGAGAACTTGCATGGTTTCGGATACCTCGGTAAAAATACTGGCGTCATCCACGAGAGTTTGCATCTCTACCTCGCTCTTTAGCTTTCGCATTTATATTAAGCATTTAAGTTTCAATCTTGTCTTTATACTTATACTGTTGTAGATTGAAACTTAGCCATTGCGGTAGAGATAGCAAACACTTAGACAAAACCTAGTTTGCACATTTTAGTTTGATTAATTGCATAAGTTTTGCTCTAGGGATTTATTTGTGGCCTAGTTTAGAGAAAGTTTTAGAAGTTCTAATTCACCCCCTCTTAGGCGTCACATGTTTCTTTCAATTGGTATCAGAGCCGAGTTTGGCTCATTCGAGACACTTTAGCTTTACCGCTAAAAGCGCCGACGCTTTTTAGAGGAAGGGATGGATACCCATAGGCCACCACACTTCGACAACACTAACTTTCCATATTATAGTGCTAGAATGACTTGTTGCCTAGAGGCCATTGATCTAAGTGTTTGGAGAGTCACTCGTGACGGAATGAAATTACCCAAAAATCCCAAGAAACCCACCACGAGTGAGGAAAAAGAAATTCATTTAAATGCTAGAGCTAAAAATTGCTTGTATAAATCCCTTAGCATGGATATTTTTAATCAAGTCTTTACATTGAAAACTACTAATGAGATTTGGCTAAAATTGCATGAGCTCTATGACGGCACATCCAATGTCCATGAGCAAAAACATTGCCTAGTCTTAAATGAGTATATTTCTTTTGCTATGAAAGAAAATGAGATTTTTAGAGATATGTATTCTTGTTTGAATCTAATCATCAATGAGCTCAATTCTATTGGCATTAATAAGCTAGGTGATGTGGACATTGTGAGGAAGATTATCTCCCTACTACCACAACAAAGATATGGGAGCATCATCACCATTCTTCACAACATGGAGGACTTGAGTACAATGACCCGACCATCGTGATTGGGAAAATTTCGGCCTTTGAGATGTTGCGAAAAATGTGTCGGAGAGAGGAACCAACTTCCTCAAGGCCATATGCTTTTGCATGTGATGAAAGGAAGGGTAAATGGAAGGCTCCCACTCCAAGTTCCTCAAGTGAAGGAGAGGAGGAAGAAGAAAGTGATGAAGGAGAAGGTAATCAACCATCAACATCATCCTCCGAGGACGAAGAAACAATTCGACGCGTTGGAAAGGTAATGGGGATGATATGCAAGATTAATCTAATGGGTGTGCCCCTGTAGGTCGAGGATCTTCTCTTTAACATTGACAGGAAAAAAGCAAAGAAAGAGAGGATGCTTCGCATGCGGGGAGAAGGGCCACTTCAGGGACATCTGTCCAACTATGGCCGAACCGAAAAAGGAGAGGAGCAAAGGCAAGGCGCTAACAAGTGTCAAAACTTGGGATGATTCTTCAAGCGAAGATGAACCTCCAAGGATGCGCAGCACCGATCCTCGTCACGCTCATCACGGTCATCACGCAAGTGCCTTATGGCAAGAGGTAAAATGAGCATTCCATCCTCTAGTGATGAAAGTAGTAGTGATGATGAAGGTGAGGGAAAGCCCTCCGTAGATGAGCTTGCGGAAGCCGTTAAATTTTTTCAGGATGTCTGCACTAAACAAAAAAACTCAACTTAAAACCTTGAAAAGTAAGTTGATTAGCTCTCAAAAGGATTATAAAAGTTTGCTAGAAAAATTTGAAGCATTTGCAAATTTGAATTATGAGCTATCAACTAAAATTGAGCAATTAGAGTCTAGTGCTATATCCACAGCTAGCGATGATGGCCTTATTAAAAAGAATGAAAAAACTTAAGGCTAAGTTAGCTAGCTCCCAAGAAGCTATTAAAAATTTGCTAGGAAAAATGGAAATTCTTAGCATACACAATAATGAGCTAACTACTAAGCTAGAAAACATTGGTAGCACCCTAGAAGTATCGTTGGTTGAAATACCTGGAATTATTAAGAAAGATGCTTCTACTTCCTACTTTGATTTAATTGATAATTCTAACCCCTGCAATCAAGTTTTTGTTAAGAATGTTATTATAGAAACTTGTTTGAGATTGCAATGGAAAATGAGAAATTAAATCAAGAAGTGGCTCGCCTTGGAAAAGCCTTGTATGACAAGAAAGGCAAAGCCAAACAAATCCAACCTTCACAGGATAACACCACTGCGGGAGTGAACAAGCCTGTGGAGGGCGAAACTGTGATTTGTAGGCTATGTCACAAAGAAGGTCACAAGTCTTTCCAATGCAAGGCGAAGACCGGGGATAAGCAAAAGCAAAAGCTCAAGCCAAAGCCAACAAGCAAAGTCTCCAACACCTACATAAAAAGGTGGATAAAAAGGCTGCTACACCATATTTGATCAAGAAGAAAAAGAATAGAAAGGTGATAGCAATCAAGACCAACAAGCAAGCCAACAAAGAAAAGGGGGCCAAACGCATCTGGGTGCTAAAGGAAATAATTTCAACCATGAAAAGCACCAAGAAGGTTTGGATTCCGAAAGGGAAGTGAGGAGTCCGAAGGACCCCGAGAAATTTGGAGACTTGGCACTTTCAGGGGGAGGTTACTCTATAATCTAAGACTTTGAGACTAATATATTTTTCAAGTCTATTTCATGTAGTAGTCTCATTGTAAGGAAAATGAAGTCCCCGAAAAAAGACAACAAGCTTCCACTGCAAATCTACAAAAACTCTTATGTCTCACAAGCCTACCATTTGTCTTCAAATGGTTCACCATTGATTTTCAATTGGTAACTTTGAGACTACATTTGGCATCATTTACATGTCTTCTCCAATATTTGGTTAAACTATATTTCATATCTTATACTTCCCATGTTGCTATACATGCATAAGTAGTTAAATCATATTCTGTTACCTATGCATAAGGGAACTCAGTCTAATCAAATCATGACTTGCACCTCTATTTTCACATGCTTTTTTCTAAGTAGAAGGTCTCTGTCATGGGGAGTATTTCTTCGTCTCTAAAGGGGGAGAAAATTCTTTCTAAAAGAGAACACTTATTTAGAGGGAGTTATAATGTCAAGTTCTTCAATTGGTTTTACTTGATAAATCTTTTTACGAGGGCAAGTCATATTTGCTTCCTACATGCTTTTAATGTCTTCCTTTTCGGTGGTTGATGCCAAAGTGGAGAAGTTTAAGGACCAAAGTAATGAAAATTGTATCAAAATCAAACACTACCAAATTAAAATTTTGATCCTTCAAGTGGTTTTGGCTCTTTGGTCTAAAATAGGAAGTAAGTGAATTATGGAGTTAGGGGGAGGCTTAAGTCCATAATATCACATTGTGGGGACAAACATGCATCCTAGTAAGTAGATTGCATATTTTCATTCAAATGTTTGTTATATTTGCTTGCTTTGGTTGTGTTGTCATCAATCACTAAAAATGGGGAGATTGTGAGGAAAATGGACCCCGGACCATTTGGCTAAATAAGTTTTGGTGTTTGATGATCAACATAACCTGTGGACTAATGTGTTTGCTAGTGTTTATGTTTGTAGTTCACATGATGCTAAAGTTACTTGGACAAATACACTGAGGAAAGCAACACCTCAAAAAAGACATTATGAAGATCAAGTGAAGTCCAAGAAACAGAGGAAGTGTTGACAGTGGACTGTCTGGTCTGGAGCACCGGACTGTCCGGTGTCACACGCCGAACAGTCCGGTGCACCAGGAACAATAGTCCTAACGGCTAGTTCCAGGTGGCACTGTAGAGAGAATACCATCGGACTGTCCGGTGTGAAGACCGGAGTGTCATGTGTAAAAAGCCTGTGTGCCAACGGTCTGCTGCAGTGTCAGACCAACGGCTAGGCGCACCGGACAGTGAACAGTGCACTGTCCGGTGCACCACCTGACTGTCCAGTGTGCCACAGGGAGCACAACGTTTCTCCAACGGCTAGATTTGTGTTGGAGCCTATAAATACACCCCAACCAGACATTCCAATGTGTGGGAGCCCAAGCAACATACCAAGGCAAATAGTAGACATTTCCAAGAGCACATACACCCAAGTGCTTAATAGAATCACTCGGTGATTAGCATAGATGCTTTGCAAAGTTCTTAGGTTAGTTAGACCGCTTTAGCGCTTGCTCTAGGTGAACCCTAGTTAGTTGAGTGAGTTTATAAAAACCACACAACCCCTCGGCTCTTGCGCGAGTTGTTGTAATTGTACCGAGTGGGGCGAGAGTCTTGCGAGACCGTGACAACCGTTTTTGTGCCACGGCCACCACCGTGTACCGGAGGGAACGAGGCCCACAGCGTTTCGGCCGAAAGCTCGATAGTGGAGACAGCGAGGAGCATCCGAGAGGAGCCAGAAGTGGAGCACCACTTGCATGTGGAGAAGGCCCGCAGCTCTACGGAGTTACTTGACCGAGGTGCTTGGCCCTCGCATGGGCTTCCCTTTACGTAGGGGCACCAACGAGGATTAGTCGGGACCTTGCGTGGTTTTGGATACCTCGGTAAAAATACCGGTGTCATCCACGAGAGTTTGCATCTCTACCTCGCTCTTTAGCTTCCACATTTATATTAAGTGTTTAAGTTTCAATCTTGTCTTTATACTTATACTGTTGTAGATTGAAGCTTAGCCATTGTGGTAGAGATAACAAACACTTAGACAAAACCTAGTTTGCACATTTTAGTTTGATGAATTGTATAGGTTTTGCTCTAGAGATTTATTTGTGGCCTAGTTTAAAGAAAGTTTTAGAAGTCCTAATTCACCCCCCTCTTAGGCGTCACCTGTTTCTTTCAGCCTTAATTCCATGTTTACTTTGAAAAACTTTTCTACATGAGTGAGGGAGTCTCCTTATCCTTTGTACATTGATATGATGTCGCTCTACATCAAGAACAAGGACCACCATCTTGAAGGCCACCATGCCTTCACCGAAAAGTCACAAAGACCTCAAGTACTCGAAATAATGAAGATTCAAAGACAACACAACAAAATCATTCAAAACTCTTAATATCTAATGCCTAAACCTCACAAGGATGCGCTATATTGTCCATCTTATTCTTGGATATGACCTTGAATGACTTGAGAGGGTAGATGGAGTATATGAACACTCACTCTAAGTTGTAACAACATTGGGACACCCAAGCATACTCAAACAAGTGAGACAACCTCATATATATAGCTCAATTCTCCTTAACTATCTGTTAGAAAAAAAGTCTACTAGAACTGTATGGACGTTAGATAATCTATTATGTTCAATTTTTCACAATTAGATCATATGGTCTAGTAGCCATTGAACTTTTCCCAAAGGTAAACCGATTTGATGCTTGCCTTCTCTTCTCTCCTAGGATCACTAGGTGCATGTATTCTTCTTTTCACAACTTTATTGTAGCTACACCACTTTAGTATACAACTAAAGTAATTGTTGAGAGTGATTTCTCAAAGTGAAGTAAAGAAGAAGGCTTGATTCATAACTTGAAGTCTTGCAAAGGTAAAGGTACAACTCTAAAGAAAATTCTAGAACCTTGAGACAAGCTTGACTAGACTGCATTGTCCTAACCAGTAAGTTAAATCTGAGTAGAACTAGAGCTCCCCTCCTTCTTGGTTTCTTGATATTTGATGTCATGAATGGTATTTATACGGATGTAGAGTGTGAGGTTCTTATAGGATAAATCTGAGACAGTTTGGCTTTAGGCCTATGTTGGCCAGCCTAAGGGAGTGTGCTCGATCCACCAATCCATCACATTAACCTCTGCACCACATGATACAGTCTTGATAGTGATTGAAAATCAGAAATGGTGACGCCTTTGATGCTTCAAAGTGTGATTGTTCGACATATTATGGAGTTTGATTTGACCGATTTTCTACATGTAGTTCATTAAGGTTGTGTAGATAACTATGGTATCTATGATAAAGTGTGGTGTTTAGGTATATATTTCTTTGCACGAGGGCTCCCTTGATCCATGTGTCTTTCCATTTTGCGCACACAAACTTAGGGTCTGAGAAACTAATATTTGTCTCAATTTCTAGAAGCTGATTTTTAGAGGAAAAAATTAGGTACACGTGTTTGGAACCCAATTTCTAACTTTTTCCATAAACAAAGACAAGTCCACCCTTACTCTATTTTAAAAGTAATTGGTTCGATTATTCCTTTCATTTTTCTCTGCTGTCAATTTTAAATGTAGTTTAAACTCGTACTTTTTAATTCAAAATTTTGAAATAATAATTAAACATTTGGTCGGGTACCCAGGAAAGGGGTACCCGAGGCAAAACCCATAAACCTCTCTGGCCCATTTACCGACCAAATCCCCATTGAGCAAGTCTGCGAGGTAGGGCGACCGAGCAAGTCCCTGTCGGGCAAGTCTATGAGACGGGACGACTGACCAAGTACCCACCGAGCAAGTATGTGAAGCGGAGCAAACGACCAAACAGATTGACAAGGACAGAGCCCAGACCGACGTTATGGGTCCACAACGGTCGCAACAGGACACGTCATCACCAAACTATGTCCACTTCATGTGTACAACACCAAGGGGGTCACGACATCGAAGTATCCACTCAGGTACCAGGAAGAACATGACGACATACCTAGCACATGCTGGGGGTGACGCAAGGAAGTTGACAGAAGATGAAGCATACTGAACACGAGCCTCAACCTTACCGAGAGCATGTTTTATGGCCCATCTGGTACGGCGGCGTGGGCATAGAGCAAGCTACAGGGTCTTGCACGACAGATGGATGGGATAGAGTGCCATGCAATGAATACTAAAGCACATAGCCTATCAGAAGGAGCCATACCATGCACAGACACGTCCTAAGATTGACCCTAGAGGGGTCCACTGCGCACTGTGAGAGTGTTAGCCGAAGAACCCTCTCTCTCTCTCCCTCTCCTTTTATGTTCTCTCACTTGTAAGGATCGTTCCTTGAAGTATAAAAGGGAGTCCCTCCCCCCTCGTACGCACACAAGCACATAAGCTGTAACACACCTCAAAGCAATACTATGATCAACACTACACTAGACTAGGACGAAAACATAAACTAGTAAACCCCATGTCTCGGTTCTTTGCTCAGGATCTCTATGATCCACCATTCGGAGTGAATCCATGCTTGTATCTCCTCCAAACACAAATCTATTGTCCCCCGGTTTTCAAAACCATGACACATTTAAATCAGGTAGAGCACGCACCTAGGGGATCATATGAATAGGCCTAGAAGCTGGCAATCACCATAATTTTTCATCAAACTAACTAAGGTGTGTCTATTTTATTTCTAGATTATATAAGTTAGATTATGGTCAAAGGGTAGTAGGGTAAAATATCACTTTGGAACCACAAATAAGCTAGCATTGAATAACTTATTTTAGCTTATTTATGACTTTAAAATGATATTTTACTCCCCTACTCTTCCACTAAAATTCAACTTATATAATTTAGAAGCAAAAAAGCATATTGGGAAGCACCTCTTGTACACTCCTTGTATGTACCGTTTTTAGGGGTTTTTTACATGGGTACCCTTAGTTGTGGACCACTGCTCATTGCTAACCTTAGTTTTTATTCCTCCTCAGTTTCACCCACGAATCCTTCCCTCCACTCAAAAACGCGGCCGCACGCCATTTCCATCTTCGTTGGTGTCCCTGACAGCATGGTCCCACGTCTTTCAACACCTGAACGTGGGTCTTAATCGAGCCCCATCCCTCAGCCCCCGCCGCCGCCAGCCAGCTCCAATCCGCTCTGCCGCCACCAGGTCCAAGCCACCCTGCCGCCAACTACTCATTGGTCGGCCGCCCTGTCTCTAGGCCGTCTCGGCACCATCTCCTCGACACTAGGAAGCCCCGGCCCAGCCATCAGTTCCTCACCGGCAGGCCGCTCCACCGCGCCGCGTCGCTGCCAGAGCACGCTCCTCATCGTCAACTCCTCACCGCCTCCATGCGCCCCCGCCGTAGATCGGAGAGTAGCCTGCGCATATCGTCGCCCTGTCCAATCCACCGCCACCGTGTCTAATCCACTGCTGCCTCTCGTCCATCCCACCCATGCTCCCGTCGCTGACTCTTGTCTAGCCCACGCTCCGGCAATCCACCGTCGACTCTGGTCTAGCCCGTGCTCCCATCGTCGCCCTCTCTAAGCCCCTGCTCTACAGCGCGAGCTCCTGCCTGAGCGGCTTCCTCTCGAGGAAGAGGGAGCATCGATGCTGTCAAGCTCCCACCCGTCGGGCTTCCATTAGCAGCACAAACGTTGCCGTTATAGAGGAGGAGCAACTCTCCATGGCGGCACCAGATCTCCTTCACACCGGGTCTTGATAGCAGCACCAATGCATCGCGTACTCCGAGCAGCTCTCCATGCCAGCGAGGCAGCAACACCTCTCCTCTAGGCTAGACACTCAGCCGCACTCCTTCAGGCAAGTCGTAGAACTTTCTCCTCTCATCTTTGTGTGTGTTGGCTACTAATATGTGGTGGATTGTATATGTTGGATAATATGTGGTGGATTGTGTATCAAATTTGGTGGACACTTTGTGTTGGCTACTAATATGTGGTGCATCATATGTTGAATTGGTATGAGTTCTTACCGCCTCATTGTTTTATGAAATAGGATGGATCCCATTATTCCCGATGATGAGGCAAGACACATTGCACCAATAGAAGGAGTTGATGCACCTGATGATGAGAGGCGGTATCCTGAGTTTGTTGACAAGTGGGATATGCTAGAATTTGAGGACTATGATGAAGATATTGTCACATGGACACAGTTTGAAGAGACTGATGAAGAGGAGGATGAGAACATAGCTATGGGGGTGGATGAGCAAGGTGATGATGTACTAAGAATTGATTATGACAGAGATAATCCATCCTTAAAAGAAGGCAACACATTTGCATTGATGACCAAGTTTAGGAATGCACTTTCTACCTATTGCATCAAAGGTGAGTATGATTATGTAATTGACAAGAGTGAGCCAACTAGAATGACTGTTCATTGCACATTTGAGAGGTGTCAGTGGAGGATACATGCTTCCTGTATGCGGAATAGTACAATTATTCAGGTCAAAGTGAATCCATCTCCTCACACTTGTCCAAGTGAAAGAAAAGGGTCACATAAGGTAGCTAAAAGTAGATGGTGTGCAGATGCAGTATTAGAATGGGTGACAGATAAACCATGCATTGGTACAACTGAACTGGTAAAGAAGATTAAAGAGAAGTACAACATTTTGGTTCCTTACATGAGAGTGTATTAGGGCAAGGAAATGGCTCTTGACAAGATTTATGGCCCATGGAAGGAAAGCTTTAACTTATTATTCACTTTCAAAGCTGAAGTGGAGAAATGTAGCTCAAATTGTGGAGTTGTAGTTCAATGTCACGAAACTTAGTGAGATATGTGTCCGTTTGTGAAGCACCTATATTCACACTTTTTCATAATGCTCTAATTTTTTACCTTAACCAAATAAGACCAAAACACGACTCCATTCCAAGTTTCACTATTTTTTGACCAAATTTGCTATTTATTTATTTATTTATTGGCTACGGGAGGCATTTAACTCACATAAAATAGTAAATAGTCCAAAAAGGGACATCTATGCATGAAGTAAGTTTGTAGAGGATAGATGGACAAATGGTACAAATTTCAAGGAAATAAACAAACAACACTAAGAAATGTAGCTCAAATTGTGGAGTTGTAGTTCAATGTCACGAAACTTAGTGAGATATGTGTCCGTTTGTGAAGCACCTATATTCACACTTTTGCATAATGCTCTGATTTTTTTACCATAACCAAATAAGATCGAAACATGACTCCATTCCAAGTTTCACTATTTTGACCAAATTTGCTATTTATTTATTTTTTTTCTACGGGAGGCATTTAACCCACAGAAAATAGTAAATAGTCCAAAAAGGGACATCTATGCATGAAGTAAGTTTGTAGAGGATAGATGGACAAATGGTACAAATGTCTACATACAAATTTGTAGTTCAAATTGTAAAGTTGTACTTCAATTTCTCCATACAAATAGTCTAGTTTCCTGGACCTTCACAAGACAAACTGCATAGTTCAGTGGTGTTTCACTTCTCACTGCTGCCGTAGGTCTTAGGTTTGATTCTTGCCTTTGGCGGCAGTTATGACTATTTTTTGGATTTTTATTGGAGAATCAGAACATGCCATTTTTGCAATTTACGTCCTGATTCAGATCTCATCACACAATTCACATAAATTTGTCTCACAACAGAATTCACATAAATTTGTCTCACACCAGAATTCACACCATTAATCACAGATTTAGCACTTACAATTTGAGTTTATCACAAGAAAAAGCAAGACAATAAACATCATAGAAGCATAAAAAGCTATAAACATGTTCTTCAACTCGACCATGCTGGCATTCATCTTCTTCAACTCGACCATATTATCATTCACCTTCTTCATTTTGGCAGCAAATTTGTTCCAGTTCGTAGTCACATCTTCCGCTTGTTCATCCCATATTTTAGACAGCATCATCTCTCTCAAACCACCACCAACTCTGCCCCTTCAATCATCTTGACATAATCATCCATCCACATGAAAAAATTGCATATTTTAAGAACCTAAACAATCCAAATAAGGTTTCACAATTCAGTAGTAAGCACAAAAATGAAATCAACCGTAATGGGGGAAAACAAGGATGGACCTTATCTTGTTGCGGCTTGCTTTCACACTTCATGAACTCTCGACCAAAATTGTCGTTCTCCCACCTTTTCGATCTGAGTCAAACAAGCGACTCCGGCCTTTCACATTTGGGGCAGCGGATGAGCGACACCGGACCATACCTAGGCCATCCTTGTCCTCCATCGGAGGAGCCGCTCGCCCGCGACATGCGTGAATCCATGCTACTAAACACAAACACAGTTAATTATTGGGTTTTCTCTCTATCATAACTACTAGACAAGCAGGATGGGTATCGACGGCGGCTACTACCTCGACGTGGAGAGTGTAACTCACCTGCAAGCAGTCTTGGGCGAAGGAGGATGTTGAGTGCATGGTGTGAAATCGACAACGGCTGCCCCCAAATCTAGGGTCGCATCGACCGACGTGGGGAAGCTGCAACAACAACGAGCTACGATCAGACGATGGGGAGAATGAGCTTAGTGTCGGCAGCCTGCAAGATACCTCCTCCTGCTCGTCTGGCTCGACGACAATGGTGAGTGCGAGCTTGGCGGCAGGAGGGAGCGTCGAGCAGATCTGTGGCACAACGACTACTGTGGAGGCAAGCCTGCTCTCCGATCTGCGCAGGCTACTCTCCGATCTGCGGTGGGGGCGCACTGAGGCGGTGAGGAGGAGTTGACGACGAGGAGCGTGCCCTGGCGGCGACGCGACGCGGTAGAGCGGCCTGCCAGTGAGGAACTGATGGCGGGGCCGAGGCTTCCTAGTGCCGAGGAGATGGTGTCGAGATGGCCTAGAGACAGGGCGGCCGACCGACGAGTAGTTGGCGGCGGGAGGCTTGGACCTGGCGGCGGCTGAGCGGATTGGAGCTGGCGGCGGCGAGGGCTGAGGGATGGGGCTCGATTGGGAAAGATGGGGCTCAGGGATGGGGCTCGATTGGGACCCACGTTCAGGTGTTGAAAGACGTGGGACCGTGCTGTTAGGGACGTCAACAAAAGTGGAAACGATGTGCGGGCGTGTTTCTGAGCGGAGGAAAGGATTCGTGGGCAAAACCGAGGAGGAATAAAAACTAAGGTTAGTAATGAGTGGTGGTCCACAACTAAGGGTAGCTATGTAAAAAAAAAACTTTTTTTTAGAAACGTTGCTTCCAAACATGTTTAACTGACGTCAATCCTTCCCGCTCAAAAGCCAATTCACAATTCAGGCCCAGTCCAGCCAGTAGTTACTAGTTACTCATGTTCGCCCCCTCCTCTGCGCCGTCGCCGCCGTCTCCTTCCCCATCTCCGCCTCCGTCTCCATCCCCATCCCGCCTCGTGCCGCAGCTTCTGGTCGCCCTCCTCCAGCGCCGCCGCTTCGACGTCACGCTCCGGGTCTCCCCGACCTTCCCCGGCTTCTCCCCGCACTCAATCGCCGCCGCGCTCGCCGCCATCCCGCGCTTCCTTCTCCCGGGCTCACCGCGCCGCCTCTGCCCGCAACGGCCGTTCCCCTCCGCCTCGCACCCTTCCAACCGTCGCCTCGCCGCTGCTCTCACTCTCGCCTTCCTCTCCTGGTCGCACGCCCACGCCCACCCCCACCCCGTCCCGCTCTCCGAAGCCCCGCTCCGCGCCGCGGCGCTCGCGCTGACCCGCGCCCACGCGCTCTCGCCGCTCTTCCGCCTCCTCCGTGCGCACGCTTCGGTCGTCTCCACTGCTGCGCTCACCGACGTAATCCGCGTGCTCGGTGAGGAAGGGCTCCCGCGCCACGCGCTCGCCGCGTTCCACCGCATGCGCCAGCTCCACTGCGCCCCTGACGCGCAGTGCTACAACACTTTGATCGCTGCGCTGTGCCGGAACGGGCGGTTTAGTGATGCCCGGTTCCTGCTCGACCAGATGGAGCGACCCGGTGCGCGCTGCAAGCCGGACACCTACACGTACACGGTGCTCATTTCCTGGTACTGCCGCATCGGGGTGGGCACGGGATGCCGGAAGGCGGCACGGCGGAGGATCTACGAGGCGGGGAGGCTGTTCAGGAGGATGGGAGAAAAGGGGCTCGAGCCGGATGTCGTGACTTACAACTGCTTGATCAATGGCCTGTGTAAAACGTACCGCGTGGAGCGCGCCCACGAGATGTTCGATGAAATGCTGAGGAAGGGGTGCACGCCCAACCGGGTGACTTACAATTCGTTCATCAGATACTACAGTGTGGTGAACCAGGTGGACAAGGCTGTTGAATGGATGAGGGAAATGGTTGCGAGGGGCCATGGGATGGCCTCGTCGAGCACATACACGCCTGTCATCCATTCTTTGTGTGAGAGCCGGCGTGTTACCGAGGCGAGGCAATTCTTGATTGATATGGCTGAAAGTGGACATGTGCCTAGGGAACATACATACAAGCTGGTGAAGGCTGCAATCGACGATGCTGGTGAGGATGCCTTGCCAGCAGGGCTATGTCAATCAATTGAGGATGGCATTACAGCAAGGTTTCGACAGGTGATGCAAATTAAACCCATAATGCGACCAGTCACAAGATGATCTGAAACAAACGAGCTTATGGATAACCATAATCTGTTTGCATGAGAGATGCTGGTCTTGCAAGAGAAGTGTTCTTGGTTGAGATACCTAGGATGGTAGTGGTGCATGGCTACAAGCTAATATATGTGTAAACTAGTGCCAACTGAGTGCTCTTGTAAGAAAGGAGCAGGCAATGAGAGCAGGGAGAAGTTTTGGCATATGCCTATTCCCAAGATAATTTGAGGCTATAATAAAGTTTGTTTGCACATAAGGTAAAATATTTCTAAGAATGACCATCTTGCTGACCATTGACTAGGGAATAAGGATCCAAGCAGGTTTATTTGTGAACCCACAAATGGGTCATTTTAAGCGGGTTTCAACCTGCCAATGGGGCATTTTAAGCAGGCTCATGGACAAACTCGCTTGCACACATAGTAGGAAATAATTGTTATTTTACATGCATTTTGGACTCTTAGATTTTTATGTCGTTTAACTTCCTAGGATCATGTAGTTTGCAGAATAACCTATGTAAAAAATTGCCTTTTGTTTTAGCACTATGCATTGCAGTTTATCAGCACCACAACTTAAAACTCTGCTGTTTCGTGTTATCTAACCTGAGCCATCCACATGACTATTTTTATTTCTCTGTTTTCTACCTTGATTGCAGTGTTTACAAGACCTTATTGCATGAATCATGAAAATATGCTTTGTCTCTCAGATCCACACATGTGTTGATTTATTGGGTTGTTGGTTTGTCTTCGATGAAATTCTTATGTTCTCTATTATCTTGCGATAATAGTTCATTAACGGTTGTAAATGCCTTCCAATCCCACAAGGAAACAAAAGAATGGTTGGAAATGTCTTCGTGGGAAGTCACGTAAGTCGTCATAATTTCTGCACAGGTTCTTAGAGACACTTGTGCTATGCTTCAAGCCAGGGCATGCACCAAGAAACCGCCACAAATCATTCTCCTATTCGTCCTTTTGCAATTCCCTTGTAATGTCTGAGACTGAGAGTTCAGTGAGCATGTTTCCCCTGAAGTAGGGATTTTTAAACACAAAATAACAGGACCAAAACGAAGCAGGCGTACAGGTCACACAAATGCTTTACTACTATGAAAAGTCACTCCTATAACAATTTGTAAAGGTACAATTTCTACAAAAAATAACTTCACACATGAGCAGGAATGCCCACAGCAACAAGACCCCAAAAATTAGCTTTCACGCGATGCACACAACTTCTGGTCTATGTATGACAGAGGATTTTATACTGATCTGTCACACTGGTACAGAAATAGAAGCTCTATAAGCTTATGCTGTCCGCTTTCCTGTTCCTGGCCTTTGCTGTACCAACTGATCATATGTTTGCTCCACTTCCCTGTGTTGATGCTTTTTTTTTTGGGGGGGGGGGGGGGGGGGGGGGGGGGGGGCGGATATTCAGAGGTCTGTCTCTCTATGGTTTCCATGCTGATGGTGGCGGCGGTGGTGTCGGAAACATCGGAGGGATCGCAGAGAAGATGGTGTTCTTGTCGATGCCGAACCGTCCGGTTTTGATATCAGATATAGAAATCAGTGCTGCAACCAGGCCAGCGTTTGCTGCAAGGGTAGGCTCTGTGTAGTTGTAGTTCGTGCGGACATCTTTGTAGCCGTCACGCCTGTCAGGGCCAGCCACCATTGCTCCAACAAGGATGTTAGGGTTTGCCTTCTTCGTGTCCCTCCATTTGTAACCTCCTTTGCATCCATACTTGACGCCGTTATGAGGTATCGACGCACCTCTGTGGTGAGGGCGCTTCGGGTACTTGTTTCCGAAACCCACAACGTAGCTCATCTTCAATGGGTTCTTTCCAAGGATGTAGTCAAGCTGCAAATCGAGCAGATTTTAACTACCGACCCACTTTCTCTGCTAATGTAAGGTTGGGCACCTAAGGAGAGTTAAGAAGAACGATTTACCTGTGACCTGGCAAACTTGCGGAGGACTTCTATGGTGTAGAAGTTCGGTCCACAGTACCACCCAGGCGTGTCAGCCGCTTCAAGATAGTCGCTGTATAAAGAAGCAAGGAAAGCTGCGTTGACAGCGTACTGAAGCGGTTGAGGCCTTCCATGGTTGAGCTGTATTAATCCTCCTGCGAAAAAAAATGTCCCATTGCTTAGCTAAAAGCTCTGTTCTGTGGAGCAAGAAGCAGAGAAACAGAGAGGGACATCACCATCACCAACCTTTGGTGAAGTTGAATGAATTGAATACAGGTAAATACGAGCACATGACGTTGTCGGTTTGGTTGTGGAATGTCCTCAGTATTTCTTCGTAAGGGTACCCTGGACTTAGGAAGAGTCGCAACCTGCTGAGAAGAACCTGGGATAGAGTAGAAAGTGTCTTAATGGCGATCGATATTCATTCATTAGAAAGCTGCATTATCACACTGATAAGCCTTTTTCTGATTTTCCTTGACAGTGTATTACTACCTCCGTTATCGAATATTTGTCGCCGTCAATATATTTTTAAACTAAAAACTTGACAAATAAAAAAGAACAGACGGAGTAGTAGCCTGGTAAAGATCAAAGTTTTTCTTTATATCTTCAGCTTATACAAAGTGTTTCTGACATGTGCAGATGACCATGTTTTTTTCATTTTCCATTAAGATCATGCTGAATACTTTTATCATCAGATTCAGTGCAGGAGTACGGAATATGCTAACCTGAGCTCCTGGAAGTTTGTCATCCCAGGTAAACACTCCGTAGTTTGGACTTCCAAACCAGTATGCTCCAGCGTGCTTCGCCATTCCCGGGGCTGTGGCGACGGTGAGGTACGAGTTGTTCCCCGTGGCGAAGTACATCCACGCACCGCCCCACACGAACTCGTCCCAGTAGCTGGTGGAGTTGTAGAAGATGGCCTGGTCAGATCCGTTGGGGCTGTATCGCCCACGCTGCAGCCTGCCGAACTTGTACAGGGCCTTGGCGCCCTTGACGAGCTTGTCGGAGTAGGTCTTGCTGTTCTTGAACACTATGGAAGCTGCGGCCAGGGCGGCAGCCATTTCCGACGCTAGATCTGAGCAGGAGTGGCACTCGGTGACCGGCCTCTTGTAGTCGATGTCCTCTGGCCTCATCCAGCAGTAATGGTCGTTAGGCTGACTGCTGCCTTTAGAGGTGTCACCTACACCCACCTGCACGCATTGAGAAGTGTTGATACGGGAGTCAGCGGTCTGCTGTCCGCAGATGTGTGCTGTAGAAAGGATGCCAAGGTACTGGATCTGATGACCAGTTGCTTTGCACGACAGAGCAAATCAGCCGCCAAGATGATCTATTGTTGTTGCTACCAACCTGAGCGACGATCCTGTCTATCGTGTCGGCAGACGAATTGAAGGTCTTGAGGATGTAGTCCGTTCCCCACTTGATGAGCTCCCTGATATGGTCGAGCTCGCCGATGGCCTCGTACTTGGCCCTGTACTCGATCACGCTCCAGCTGAGCATGGTCATGGACCATGCCATGGGGTAGTTGAACTTGATGGCGTCCCCCGCGTCGTAGAAGCCTCCGACCAGGCTCCGGCGGACGGTGCTGTCGGAGAGGCCGTCCTTCATGCAGGAGTTGCCCCTCCAGCTCACGCCATTGTGCTTCGGCAGCGGGCCGGCTGACATTTCCAGAAGACGCGTCGTGAGTGAGCAGGCGAAAACGGGGAATTTCTGTCGGTGCAGCACAGCACTCGTTCTCTCCGTCAATTTTAATCGCTTTTACGAATCTCCCATGTGGAGTCTGTTGGTGTCAAAAAAATGTATGACAGGAGTACTGAAGCAACAAAGACATGTATCTGACGCAAAACCCGGCCGGATCTGACAGGAGAATTGAGAATTCAGAGCAGACGACTCACATCGCTGCGCGTTGAAGAACATGAGCGCCTTGTGCAGCGCCTGCGTGTACTGGTCGGGCGGCGGCGGCGGGGGGCGCTTGTGCGGGACGAGCTTGACGATCATGATGACGAAGCCGATGAAGACGCCGAGGCCGAGGATGGTGCCGACGGTCCACATGAAGACCTTACGGTCGACGACGACGCAGCCGAGGTCGACGTACCGCTTCTTCTTCTTGCCGGCCTGGTCGCCGGGCCCGGCCAGGAGCCAGCTCTGCTGCGTCTCGTCCAGCTGCCGCATCAGCGCCGCCCGGTCCAGGTCGCGGCTCCGGTCGTCGTCCGTCGCCGAGTCGGCGTTGGAGATCTCCAGCGGCCCGCCCCAGGGGTCCCGCCCGAACATCCTGCCCGGCCGGCTCGGCTCGGCTCTCCCGCTCGTCCTCCTCCTCCGCCCGCCGCGACGCGGCTGGCCTCTCTTCTCCCCCCCTGGCTGGCTCGGCGGCGGCAATGGGAGGTCTTGGCGGGTGGATCGAGTGGAGGGAGGGGGGACGGGTCGAGTGCACGGCACGAGTGAGCTGGGGTGGTGGTGGCGTGGCGCTCTGCTTTGTTATGGCGTGCGATGGGGTGGAGGGATCAGGTGGTTGGGGCGTTGCTTTCGCCTGCCCGCCGACCCTTTGGGCTGGGCGAGGGTGATCGGCTTCGCCTGAATGCTCGCACACCCACTCGTGTCTGTCTCCTCTGTCGTTGCCGCTGCGCACTGCGCTATCGACCGACGGGTGGGGTGGGTGCCCCGCGCCGTGTCACAGGGTGAGGGAGGGAGGGTGGGTTCTGCTGCGCCTATGCGCGTCCGCGCTGGTGTGGGGCCTGCCCGCTCTCTACTGTCTCTATGCAGGCGGAGCGCATTTGCGTGATTGCATATAGGCATGGGTACAAAAAGAGGGAGACGTACAAGAGGCGGCTTCCGGTCATGCGCCGACGAATCGAACCCCACCGAGGCTTCCGCTCGAGGCTCGACGAACTCGCACGCTTCCTGCACTGTTTGGAACCTCTGCTATAGCTGCAAAGCAATTCAGCACGCAGGAGAACCGCGCGGTAGTTGTAAGCTACGTTACTGTGTGTATTTGGGTGGTTATATAAGAAAAGGGAGGATAGGTTGTTGTTATTAATAACTTTTCACTACCGTAGATCACCGCGGGGGCACAGTTGTTGTACGCGCCCGCCTCATGAAAGGTGTAGTAAGCGACAAAGATAGATTGGGGGACAATAATGCATGAAAGCGACGGCATTATTAACTTGTCTCCCATCTGCTTTGTTTTGCTTTCCCTTTGCAAAGCGGTAACCGTCCGTCGTCCCTCATCAATTCAAAGGCTCGAGCGCGACGCATTCAGTAATAGTGGTACTGCTACACTAGGGGCATCTCCTAAAAAAAAGTAATTAGAAAATCCGTAGCCAGACCCCTTTTATTATCTAGTGCACAGTTTAACGAGAGCTGCTGCCTGCTGCATTCGAGCAGTCCGAACCTAAAACACTACTTATAGTTTCTATAGCCTACACATCATTTAGAAACTACTGCTAGACACTACCTCTTCAATATAAATATCAATATTAATTAACTGAATTTAATACTTCTTTTCGTTGTGATTTAGATATCGTGTTGAAACCAAGTCTTATACAAGACCCAGTTTCTTACTCTTTCTTTATTTAATTGTTTGCCACATCATCTTTTAGTTTATATCACAGTTAAATTAATGTTATAGAAATTGGATACCGTGGAGGGTTAAGACTGCTCTTATAGGTCAGGGAGAGAAGAAAACAGCAGTCAACACCAGAGCTCAGGCTCAGACCATGTCTCGGACATGCATTGTCTGCTTAATTAGATGCGTGTATTAAACTGAAACGAGATTCCTATCTAGGTTGCCCACTAGGCTACGGCCTACGGGAACCAACTTTGCCAATATCTAATGGTTCTTTTAAAGATGTATAGTCACACACACTTTATGCGTTTTTAGTATAATTTAAGGAGAGATCAGGAGAAATATGAGGCGCTGATTACACGCCATCGGCGGCTGTTCGCAGTGGTCATGGATATGCCACTGGTTGTCGTGCCATGTACTACTACTACTAACTGGCGTGTACCGCACACTAGTAGCATTGCGATAGAAGTCACCTTGTCTCGTGTGGGGAAAAAAAATATTAGGTGCGCCCCGGGCGACGCGCGCGGCGGGAAACGGTGCTGGCCTGTGGCGTGGTGAGGGGTCAGGGTCACATTCCCCTCTCTGTCAGTCGTCACAATGTGGGGTTACGTTAATTAACGCGGCCTCCTGGCGACACGAGGACTAACCAGCGGCAGCGGGGGGAAATGCTTGCTGTCAGAGATGGATGGGGACCTGGTGGACTCAAGCCACCGCTGCTTGTGCTCGGATCATACAGTCCCCTAAACGTCTGGTATAATGGTCAAACTGATGTGTAATTAAGTGGGTGTACTCCTAAATAGGGCTGAAAAAAAAGCTCGAGCTCGATTAGCTGGTTCAGGCTCGCAGCAGCTCGACTCGGCTCGACGCTCAGAACGAGCTCAAGCCGAGCCTGTTTTTGTGGCTCGTGAAAAGAGCGAGTCAGCTCAGCTCGGCTCGGCTCGTGGCTCGACCCAATAACAATTTGTTACATAAAATCTTAATTAGCATATAATATTAGTACTGAGTAGACAATTAATTTATGTTATTTGAGATTACTATAAAAATAATCTATTTTCTATATTATATTAGTGATATATCTATTTTACTAATTTAAAATATGTTGTTTAAAATATTTTTAAGATTTTATATTATAATTTAGAAAGCACATTTACGTTTATGGTTAGCCTCGTTGGCTCGCGAGCCAGGAGCGAGCCGATTTCCCGAGCTCGCGAGATGGGCGAGCCGAGCCCGGCTCGGCTCGTTTCCACCCCCTACTCCTAAACTTTATATACTAGTAAATTTTAGTCCTAAAAAATCATATTTTGATTTTAGTCAACCCATTTTGGTATTTTAGGGATTTTTAGGAGGTGGAAACCAAACACCCCTAAGTCCTTCATACAATATCTATATAATTAAACCATCAAAAATCATAAACTATTTTTAACAAACTGTAAACATACCTATCGAGTTTTTTCTCACAAATTGTATAAAAAAGTTAGATTGCACAACAGTTCATCTCATAAATATTCCCTCTGTTTCCAATTTAAAATTCGTTTTAATATTTTATTTGATTCATATAATAGTTAATGTACACGTTTTGTATACGTGTCGAGGTTTATCATTATCTATTTGGATATAGACATAAAACCTACTATTACTAAAACGAATTCTATTGTGAGACAGCGAGTGTTCCTTATAAATTTACATATATTCAAGTTTTGAAGGGGATACCATATATGCTATATAAGACATTATGAGATAAATTCTTGGTAGTAACTTATTTTAGTAGATCCGTCGCTGTTGCAGTGTGCCGCGGGAATAAAAAAACCGAGATCTGGGATAGTTGTCGGTGGACTGTTGTCGGTGGCGGATTCCCCGGCGGGGCCCGCCTGCATTTGCCTGCCGAGGGACTCGTGTCGTCAGACGGTCACGTGGTTCATTGGCTGCGCACGGCTGGGGTCTGTCTGAGGCCGTTGCTCGCGCACTCCGAGAGTACGAGTGCACTGAACCCCATGCAGATTCGGAGGTAGAGTGCCGACTGCCGAGAGACCTGCTCCACCGCGACCATTTTCATTTTCTCACCAAAAGCCTGCCAAGAATAGAACGGACGGACCGGATCACCAGGGGAAAAGGCCGAGCGTGCTTGTGCTCAGCGCTCATCGGACAGCGCTTTGCGGAGCGCACTGAGCCTGGATGCAAGTGGCATGAGTGCCCGACACGCACATGCTTTTGGAATACCATCCTTTTCCTCTCAAAGGTTGAAAAAAAATCGGGTACTGAGATCGTTTTCTAGCTAACGAGGATAAGAGTTTACAACGACTAAGGCCCTGTTTAGAAGGGTTTTATTTTAAAAATTGCAGCTTTAGTTTTTCAGCTTCACCTTAAAACAACTTCAACAGATTGGTAAGACTGTGTTCAAGAGTGTTTGACTTGCACACAGACTCCAGCTTTTATAATACTATTAATTTGTGTGAGTTTCCTTAATTACTCTGATGATTAGCGGGTGAAGAAAGAGACATGAATTTGTGAGTCATGTAACCAATGGTATGACGGGTAATTTTTATTCAACTTCACGAGAATGTATAAAAACAATGTTTTTGAAGCGCCCTTTGAGGAGCCTCAAAAATTTCATAAAACCGGTCTCCAGTTTCATGAGACAGGGCCTAAGGCCTTCTTTGGGAGAGCTTCATTTTAAGAATTTCAAGTCTATTTCAGTTTCTATCCAAATAGGTTCAGCTCCACGAGCTCTAGCTTAAAAAAACTAAAACTAGTGGCTAGTTTTATGAAACTTTTGAAGCTCCTCAAAGGGTGCTTCAAAAATATTGTTTTATACCTCCTCATGAAGTTGAACAAAAATTACCCACCATGTCATTGGTCACATGACCTACTGGTTCATGTCTCTTTCTCCACCCACTAACCATCAAGGGTAATTAAAGAAAATCACACAAATTAATTGTATCATAGAAGCTAGACACTATTTGAAGCCAAACACTCGTGAACCCCACCTTCCCAATCTATTGAAGTTGGTTTATGGAGAAGCTGGAAATTCGAAGCTGTATTTTTTGAAGTGAAGCCCTTCCAAACGGGGCCTAAAGCAAAACAAAGGCTACAACAAAACCTATCTCTCCTTTAGGACAACTGGAGAGCCAGGCGCGGGGTTGTCGCGGCCAAATGCACGCACACTGGCCACAGTGGCGGACCTAGAATTTAAACCTAGGGGTAGTCGAGAATAATTTTTTGTATAATTTGGTACTACATATATCTAATTTTCATCCATTTGGTACATAAGTACATTATTAGAAAAATAATCAAAATTTCTTATAATAAGGTTGTAAGTTGCATAGATTTGTTTTTATGAACCTAAACACTAAAGTGTAGTGTATTTTTAAACTCAATTTTAGAGTAGTATGAGGCCTATATTTTTAGACTAAATTTTAGGTTAGTCAGAGGCCTATCCATATACCCTTTGGGTCTACCACTGACCGATCATATGACCAATAATCACGGCGTCGTCCTGTGTCACATCAGAGCTAGATCAACGTTCGGAACAAAGATCTTGGCGCTATTCTTTTTATCACCGAGATATGTAACCTCGGCACCAATAATGTTGGCACCGAGGTAAGGGTCTATTTCCTAAATTCAAACTGAAAATGGCATATTTGTGAAAAAAAACTTTCGCAAAAAGGACTAAAAAGAAAAAAGATGTAACAGGATCAGTGTATGTTTGTGTTGCCTTGTGGCGGGTTTAACCCAAAACCATGGCGCGGTTTATTAATTAGATATTTAGTGGGGTTGGATTGGCTAGAGACATTTGCGGCTAACTCGGTTTAACCCAAAACCATGGTGCGGGTTTATTAATTAGATATTTAGTGGGGTTGGATTGGCTAGAGACATTTGCTGCTAACTCCAACAAGAACATGTAAAAATGGGAATCCAAATACATGTTTTGGTTACACAGTTAGTCGAAAGAAGACACCTAAATGTTACCGTGTCCAACCAGTTATCCAAATACATGTGTGAAAAGATGGTCATTCATATATAGGTACTCTCCTATATCATATCTAGAATGAGTATTGAGTATAGGTTACCAGTTGAAGATGCTACAGTGTCATTTAGATATCTATAATAGGTTTAGATGCCCTGACGCATACTCCATTGAAGTGAGTCTAACGATGGGTTGGGGGCACGTGTGGGCGAGGTGTGTCCCCCGTTAGGGCTTGTTCGGTTATTTTCAATCCATATGAATTGGAGGAGATTGATACGAATTGGGAGAGATTTTGACTTACTAGTGATTGAAACCCCCTCAATCCCCCTCAATATATATGGATTAGGGTAGAACCGAACAAGCCCTTAGAAGGGCTAAACGTTGCAAAGACGCGAGGACTGGGCAGATGGTTGGTGATGACGATGCAACAGACAAATCGACCGAATCATTTTGATAGTTCAATGCTGCATTGACATGCTCTCTAGCCTCAACTTAGGGCCGTTTGGATCCCACATACTAAATTTTAGTCCCATTAGATCAGATGTTAGATAATGACTAAACGGTAAAATGAGCCCATTAAATATAATTAGTACATGATTCGCTCATGCCATTATACTTATACAATAAGTATTTGTTAATCATGAATTAATTAGACTTAATAAGTTTATCTTATAGTTTAGTTAGTATATTTAATATTTGTAAATAACATTTAAATATCCGATGTCACGGACTAAACTTTGGTAAGAACAACCAAACACCCACTTAACTGACGAATAGCGAACGAAACGCCAATATAAATTGACACGTGCAGGTCCAGTTTGCTGCAAAGTGCAAACGGAAGGAAAAAAATTCGACTCGTGCCGTGAAATGCAAGAAAGGACGAGGGGATTGCTTGCTTCGGATCGCTGCACTCGCGCATATGTTAATGCGTGTCTTTATGCTGCCAGCTATACCACGGAAGGCTGAAGCACAAGGATGTTGAAAAGTACCAAAAGGTGAAAGGGACTGTACGTGACTGTCATACTGCTGTTGAGCGTTAAATTATTGCTAAGGCTATCCGCAATTATGGAACCCTAAATTTCTACTCTAAAAGGAATATTTCATCCTGGTCACCGGGATTCTCTACTCTATCCTGTAATACTCTGCATTCATATTTATCTTAAATATCTACTCTATACCAACTACAACATATTCTATTATTTATTTTTCAACTCCCTCCAAACCAGCCTCTCACAACGTCTGCGTCAGGCCCCACCCGTGTTCCAGTACGCCAGTGCGGGCAGCCTAAAAGATGAACTGGCGTGCTAGACTGCTGTCTGCTGGACACATCTGGGTACGTACTTGAAAGGGAAGTGTGCCCTTGGGCCATTTCTATGAATTTTGGTGATTGAGTGCCAACACATGTGCTTAATTGGGAATTTATGTACATGGATGAACAAGGTGAAAATCATGAAGTAAAGGTATGTTTCTAAGCCTTAGTACATTGGTTTTAAGTACTAATATATTTGTCTAAGTGTTAGAAACAGAAAGAAGAAGAATAGAGAAAAGGAGAAGGGACTTGGCTGTGTGCTGCCAAGACCCAGCTCGGTCTGGAGCACCGGACTGTCCGGTGTGCACCGGACAGTGTCCGGTGCGCCAGGCTGGCGCGACTCAAACTGGCCGCTCTCGGGAAATTGACCGGCGACTTCGGCTAAAATTCACCGGACTGTCCGGTGTGCACCGGACTGTCCGGTGTGCACCGGACTGTCCGGTGAGCCAACAGCGCCAGATCTGCCAACGGTCTGCAACGGTCGTCTTCGCCGTTTAAGGAAACAAATCGGGCACCGGACAGTGTCCGGTGTGCACCGGACTGTCCGGTGCCCCCGACGACAGAAGGCAAGGATGGCCTTCCGGATTTGCTCTCAACGGCTCCTAGCTGCCTTGGGGCTATAAAAGGAGCCCCTAGGCGCATGGAGGAGATACACAAGCAACCTTTGAGCATTCTTGATCATCCACACTAAGTCTCTGCGCATTCGTTTGTGTTTCTAAGTGATTCGAGCTCTGTTCTAAGAGAGAACTCTGAGATAGTCTTGTGAGCTCGATTCTTGGCCGTGTGTGTGCGCTTTTGCTGTGGATTTGTGTGTGTTGCTTCCCTCCCTTACTCTGTGTTTCATTTGTGATCATATACTTGTAAGGGCAAGAGACTCCAATTTGTGGAGATTCCTTGCAAACGGGATAGTGAAAGGAAAACAAAACACCGTGGTATTCAAGTGGGTCTTTGGACCGCTTGAGAGGGGTTGATTGCAACCCTCGTCCGTTGGGACGCCACAACGTGGAGTAGGCAAGCGTTGGTCTTGGCCGAACCACGGGATAAAACCACTGTGTCACTCTGTGCTTGATTGGATTCTTGTGGTTATTGTGTTTTGACTCCTCTCTAGCCACTTGGCATAAACTGTGCTAACACCTAATCAAGTTTTGTGGCTATAAGTTTGAAGTTTTTTACAGGATCACCTATTCACCCCCCCCCCTCTAGGTGCTCTCAATTGGTATCAGAGCCGTTCTCTTCAAGAAAGGGACTAACCGCCCGAAGAGATGGATCCTAAGGGGAAGGGAATTGTGATCAACGACAAGGAGAAGGAGTCCTTCGTCAACGAGCCAAGGGATGACAAGTCCAATGACTCGGGCTCGGGCCACAAGCGAAGAGATGGGAAGAAGAAGAAGACAAGACGCATCAAGGAGATCGTCTACTACGACAGCGATGAGTCTACTTCTTCCCAAAAGGACGAGGACCACAACAACTACGAGAGAAGAAAACCGGTTAATTCGAACTTTTCTTTTGATTACTCTCGTATTCCGCAAAGTTCACATTCTCATTTGCTCTCCATTCCACTCGGCAAGCCCCCACACTTTGATGGAGAGGACTACGGATTTTGGAGCCACAAAATGCGTAGTCACCTATTCTCTCTCCATCCTAGTATATGGGAGATTGTAGAGAGTGGAATGCGTTTTGATAGTTCGGATAGTCCCATGTTCATTAATGAACAAATTCATAAGAATGCACAAGCTACTACTGTTCTTCTAGCTTCCTTGTGCAGGAATGAATACCATAAGGTGAGCGGCTTGGATAACGCCAAGCAAATCTGGGACACCCTCAAGATTTCTCATGAGGGGAACGACGTCACCTTACTCACCAAGATGGAGTTGGTGGAGGGCGAGCTTGGACGGTTCGCAATGATAAGGGGCGAGGAGCCAACGCAAACATACAATCGGCTCAAGACCCTTATCAACAAGATAAGAAGCTACGGGAGCACGCGATGGACGGACCACGACGTCGTCCGCCTAATGCTAAGGTCATTTACCGTTCTTGATCCTCACTTGGTGAACAATATACGTGAAAATCCCAGGTACACCAAGATGTCGCCCGAAGAAGTTCTTGGGAAATTTGTTAGCGGGCGAATGATGATCAAGGAGGCGAGATATGTGAACGACGCCTTGAATGGTCCGATCAACGAGCCGCAACCTCTCGCTCTCAAGGCAACACGAAGCAAGGAGGCGCTACCTAGCAAGGTGGCACAAATTGAGGCGGCCGGACTCAACGATGAAGAGATGGCTCTCATCATCAAGAGATTCAAGACGGCGCTAAATGGTCGCAAGGGGCAGCCAAGCAAGACCAAGACCAAGGGGAAGCGCTCATGCTTCAAATGCGGTAAGTTTGGTCATTTTATCGCTAACTGTCCCGATAATGAAAGTGACCAGGAAAAGGGAAACAAAAGAGAAAAGAAGAAGCAATACAAGAAGGCAAAGGGCGAGGCGCATCTAGGAAAGGAGTGGGACTCGGATTGCTCCTCCTCCGACTCTGACAACGAAGGACTCGCCGCCACTGCCTTCAACAAATCGGCTCTCTTCCCCAACGAGCGTCTCACATGTCTTATGGCAAGGGAGAAGAAGGTGAGTACTCAAGACTCCACTTATGCTTCTTCTAGTGATAGTGGGTCTAGTGATGATGACATAGATTATTCATGCTTGTTCAAGGGCTTAGATAGATCTAAGATAGATAAAATCAATGAATTGATTGATGCATTGAATGAAAAGGATAGGCTTTTAGAAAAGCAGGAGGATTTATTGTATGATGAACATGATAAATTTGTAGAGGCACAAAAATCATATGCTTTAGAAGTAAAAAGAAATGAAATGCTTTCTTATGAACTATCTACTTGTCATGAAACCATTTCTACTTTACAAGGTGTTAACAATGATTTAAATGCTAAGTTAGAAGTAGCAAATAAATCTAATTCTTGTGTAGAACATGTTAAGATTTGCACTAGGTGTAAGGATTTCGATGTTGATGCCTGTAGTGAACATCTAGTTTTAATTTCCAAATTAAATAAGGAAGTGGCTAGTCTTAATGCCCAACTTAAGACTAGCAAGAATGAAGTTGATAAAATAAAATTTGCAAGGGATGCCTATACGGTTGGTAGACACCCCTCAATTAAGGATGGTCTTGGCTTCAAGAGAGAGGCCAAGAACTTAACAAGCCATAAGGCTCCCATCTTCGTCAAGGAGAAAGGGAAGGCCCCTATGGCTAGTAATGCTAAAAAGAACCATGCTTTTATGTATTATGATAGGAGAAATGCTAGAAATGCTTATAATGATTTTGATTCACATGTTTATGATTCTCATGCCATGTTTGCCTCTAGTTCTTCTTATAAGCATGATAGGGATATGCCTAGGAGAAATATTGCTCATGTGCCTAGAAAGAATGTTATTCATGCTCCTAGGAAAGTAGTGAATGAACCTTCTATAATTTATTGTGCTTTAAACACTTCCTTTGCTATTTGTAGAAAGGATAGGAAAATAGTTGCTAGGAAGTTAGGGGCAAAATGCAAGGGAGACAGGACTTGCATTTGGGTCCCTAAGGATATTTGCACTAACCTTGTAGGACCCAACATGAGTTGGGTACCTAAGACCCAAGCCTAAATTTACCTTGCAGGTTTATGCATCCGGGGGTTCAAGCTGGATTATTGATAGCGGATGCACAAACCATATGACGGGGGAGAAGAAGATGTTCACCTCCTACGTCAAGAATAAGGATTCCCAAGATTCAATCATATTCGGTGATGGGAATCAAGGCAAGGTAAAAGGGCTAGGTAAAATTGCAATTTCTAATGAGCATTCTATATCAAATGTATTCTTAGTGGAGAGTCTTGGATATAATTTGCTATCTGTCAGTCAATTATGTCAAATGGGATATAATTGTTTATTTACAAATGTAGATGTGTCTGTCTTTAGAAGAAGTGATGGTTCACTAGCTTTTAAGGGTGTATTAGACGGCAAACTTTATTTAGTTGATTTTGCAAAAGAAGAGGCCGGTCTAGATGCATGCTTAATGGCTAAGACTTGCATGGGCTGGCTGTGGCATCGCCGCTTAGCACATGTGGGGATGAAGAACCTCCACAAGCTTCTAAAGGGAGAACATGTGATAGGTCTAACCAATGTTCATTTCGAAAAAGATAGACCTTGTGCAGCTTGTCAAGCAGGGAAACAGGTGGGAGGAGCGCATCACAGCAAGAATGTGATGACCACTTCAAGACCCCTGGAGCTGCTGCATATGGATCTCTTCGGACCCGTCGCCTATCTAAGCATAGGGGGAAGTAAGTATGGTCTAGTTATTGTTGATGACTTTTCCCGCTTCACTTGGGTGTTCTTTTTGCAGGATAAGTCTGAAACCCAAGGGACCCTCAAGCGCTTCCTCAGGAGGGCTCAAAATGAGTTTGAGCTCAAAGTGAAAAAGATAAGGAGCGACAACGGGTCCGAGTTCAAGAACCTTCAAGTGGAGGAGTTCCTTGAAGAAGAAGGGATCAAGCACGAGTTCTCCGCTCCCTACACACCACAGCAAAATGGTGTGGTAGAGAGGAAGAACAGGACGCTCATCGACATGGCGAGGACGATGCTAGGAGAGTTCAAGACCCCCGAGTGCTTTTGGACGGAAGCCGTGAACACGGCTTGCCACGCCATCAACAGGGTCTACCTTCATCGCCTCCTCAAGAAGACGTCGTATGAGCTTCTAACCGGTAACAAACCCAATGTATCTTACTTTCGTGTATTTGGGAGCAAGTGCTACATTCTAGTGAAGAAAGGTAGAAATTCTAAGTTTGCTCCCAAAGCTGTAGAAGGGTTTTTGTTAGGTTATGACTCAAATACAAAGGCGTATAGAGTCTTCAACAAATCATCGGGTTTGGTTGAAGTCTCTAGCGACGTTGTATTTGATGAGACTAATGGCTCTCCAAGAGAGCAAGTTGTTGATTGTGATGATGTAGATGAAGAAGATGTTCCGACGGCCGCTATACGGACCATGGCGATTGGAGAAGTACGGCCACAAGAACAAGATGAACGAGATCAACCTTCTTCCTCAACTATGGTGCAACCCCCAACCAAAGATGACGAACAGGTACCTCAAGTGGAGGCGCTTGATCAAGGGGGAGCACAAGATGATCAAGTGATAGAGGAAGAAGCGCAACCGGCACCTCCAACTCAAGTTCGAGCGATGATTCAAAGGGATCATCCCGTCGACCAAATTCTGGGTGACATTAGCAAGGGAGTAACTACTCGATCTCGATTAGTTAATTTTTGTGAGCATTACTCCTTTGTCTCTTCTATTGAGCCTTTCAGGGTAGAAGAGGCCTTGCTAGATCCGGACTGGGTGTTGGCCATGCAAGAGGAGTTAAACAACTTCAAGCGCAATGAAGTTTGGACACTGGTGCCTCGTCCGAAGCAAAATGTTGTGGGAACCAAGTGGGTGTTCCGCAACAAACAGGACGAGCACGGGGTGGTGACGAGAAACAAGGCTCGACTTGTGGCAAAAGGTTATGCCCAAGTCGCAGGTTTGGATTTTGAGGAGACTTTTGCTCCTGTGGCTAGGCTAGAGTCAATTCGGATCTTGCTAGCATATGCCGCTCACCATTCTTTCAGGTTGTTCCAAATGGATGTGAAGAGCGCTTTCCTCAACGGGCCAATCAAGGAGGAGGTGTACGTGGAGCAACCCCCTGGCTTCGAGGATGAACGGTACCCCGACCATGTGTGTAAGCTCTCTAAGGCGCTCTATGGACTTAAGCAAGCCCCAAGAGCATGGTATGAATGCCTTAGAGATTTCTTAATTGCTAATGCTTTCAAGGTTGGGAAAGCCGATCCAACTCTTTTTACTAAGACTTGTAATGGTGATTTGTTTGTGTGCCAAATTTATGTCGATGACATAATATTTGGTTCTACTAACCAAAAGTCTTGTGAAGAGTTTAGCAGGGTGATGACGCAGAAATTCGAGATGTCGATGATGGACGAGTTGAACTACTTCCTTGGGTTCCAAGTGAAGCAACTCATGGACGGCACCTTCATCTCCCAAACGAAGTACACGCAAGATCTGCTAAAGCGGTTTGGGATGAAGGACGCCAAGCCCGCAAAGACTCCGATGGGGACCGACGGACACACCGACCTCAACAAAGGAGGTAAGTCCGTTGATCAAAAAGCTTACCGATCAATGATAGGTTCTTTGCTTTACTTATGTGCTAGTAGACCGGATATTATGCTTAGCGTATGCATGTGTGCTAGATTTCAATCCGATCCTAAGGAGTGTCACTTAGTGGCGGTGAAGCGAATTCTTAGATATTTGGTTGCTACGCCTTGCTTCGGGCTCTGGTATCCAAAGGGGTCTACCTTTGACTTAGTTGGATACTCAGACTCCGACTATGCTGGATGTAAGGTCGATAGGAAGAGTACATCGGGGACATGCCAATTCTTAGGAAGGTCCCTGGTGTCATGGAACTCTAAGAAACAAACTTCCGTTGCCCTATCCACCGCTGAGGCCGAGTATGTTGCCGCAGGACAGTGTTGCGCGCAACTACTTTGGATGAGGCAAACCCTCAGGGACTTTGGCTACAATCTGAGCAAAGTCCCACTCCTATGTGACAATGAGAGTGCTATCCGCATGGCGGAGAATCCTGTTGAACACAGCCGCACAAAGCACATAGACATCCGGCATCACTTTTTGAGAGACCACCAGCAAAAGGGAGATATCGAAGTGTTTCATGTTAACACCGAGAACCAGCTAGCCGATATCTTTACCAAGCCTCTAGATGAGAAGACCTTTTGCAGGCTGCGTAGTGAGCTAAATGTCTTAGATTCGCGGAACTTGGATTGAATTGTAGCATACATGTGTTTATGCATTTGATCAGGTTCATTCTGCATTTTGTTGCTTATTGTGGTGCTCAAGTTGTACAAACCCTCCCTGGACCTCACAAGTCCGTTGCAAAGTGATGCACATGTTTAGGGGGAGATGTGTTACAACTTGACCCTTTGAGACTAACCATGTGCTTGAGTTTGATAATTTAGTCTCGAAGGAGGATTGAAAGGAAAAAGGTGGACTTGGACCATGAAAGACTTCCACTGCACTCCGATGAGAGGGTAACTAATTCCAAGTTCATCTCATGAAATCTTATTACCATTTGCTCTTTATTGAAGACTTTGGTGAGGCAATGGGGTTAGAAGGCCAAGATTGATCCCGTTTTGGTGCTTGATGCCAAAGGGGGAGAGAATAAAGGCCAAAGTGATAAATGGATCAGCTACCACTTGAGAGATTTTGAAAATAGTAGAATAGAGTTTTTGTTTTGTCAAAAGCTTTTATTGTCTCTTATTGTCTCTATTTTCAAAAGTTGGCTTCTTGTGGGGAGAAGTGTTGATTATGGGAAAAAGGGGGAGTTTTTGAAATCCGTGGTCAAATTCTTTTGAAATGACTCTCTTTATGCCTCAATATGTGTGTTTGACTTATAGATAGAGATTTGAGTTTGATTTGCAAAAACAAACCAAGTGGTGGCAAAGGATGATCCATATATGCCAAAATTGAATCAAAACCAATTTGAGTTTTTATTTGAAGTGATTTTGCACTTGTTCCACTTGCTTTATGTTGTGTTGGCATAAATCACCAAAAAGGGGGAGATTGAAAGGGAAGTGTGCCCTTGGGCCATTTCTATGAATTTTGGTGATTGAGTGCCAACACATGTGCTTAATTGGGAATTTATGTACATGGATGAACAAGGTGAAAATCATGAAGTAAAGGTATGTTTCTAAGCCTTAGTACATTGGTTTTAAGTACTAATATATTTGTCTAAGTGTTAGAAACAGAAAGAAGAAGAATAGAGAAAAGGAGAAGGGACTTGGCTGTGTGCTGCCAAGACCCAGCTCGGTCTGGAGCACCGGACTGTCCGGTGTGCACCGGACAGTGTCCGGTGCGCCAGGCTGGCGCGACTCAAACTGGCCGCTCTCGGGAAATTGACCGGCGACTTCGGCTAAAATTCACCGGACTGTCCGGTGTGCACCGGACTGTCCGGTGAGCCAACAGCGCCAGATCTGCCAACGGTCTGCAACGGTCGTCTTCGCCGTTTAAGGAAACAAATCGGGCACCGGACAGTGTCCGGTGTGCACCGGACTGTCCGGTGCCCCCGACGACAGAAGGCAAGGATGGCCTTCCAGATTTGCTCTCAACGGCTCCTAGCTGCCTTGGGGCTATAAAAGGAGCCCCTAGGCGCATGGAGGAGATACACAAGCAACCTTTGAGCATTCTTGATCATCCACACTAAGTCTCTGCGCATTCGTTTGTGTTTCTAAGTGATTCGAGCTCTGTTCTAAGAGAGAACTCTGAGATAGTCTTGTGAGCTCGATTCTTGGCCGTGTGTGTGCGCTTTTGCTGTGGATTTGTGTGTGTTGCTTCCCTCCCTTACTCTGTGTTTCATTTGTGATCATATACTTGTAAGGGCAAGAGACTCCAATTTGTGGAGATTCCTTGCAAACGGGATAGTGAAAGGAAAACAAAACACCGTGGTATTCAAGTGGGTCTTTGGACCGCTTGAGAGGGGTTGATTGCAACCCTCGTCCGTTGGGACGCCACAACGTGGAGTAGGCAAGCGTTGGTCTTGGCCGAACCACGGGATAAAACCACTGTGTCACTCTGTGCTTGATTGGATTCTTGTGGTTATTGTGTTTTGACTCCTCTCTAGCCACTTGGCATAAACTGTGCTAACACCTAATCAAGTTTTGTGGCTATAAGTTTGAAGTTTTTTACAGGATCACCTATTCACCCCCCCCCCCTCTAGGTGCTCTCAGTACTCTTATCATAATTCATATCCCTCGGACAACATGGGGTACGTAGATACGGTTACCAGAAGCGTAGAGGCCCCTCTCGAAAACATGGCCGGTATCAATTAGAATCGCAACATAGAACACGTAACGCCTTTTCATTTCCAAGCCGTGCACAAAATGTGACTTTGATGCTGATGCTTGGAAGGTAGAGAACCTTTTTTTTTGCCATCTTCTCGGATGTGGGTCTCTGACCAGAAAGGAAAGGGAAATGTGAGCTCTCTGTGCTGTGCAAGTTATACAGGGAGATAGACGCGGTGAACCAGGGCCAACCGACTTCTTATGCCTTGCTAGGTCAAGTATCCCAGCCGTTACAAATGTTGATTGTTGAAACCCTAACCTAGCTAGCCCAATCGTGATTCACACTTCTTCACGACTGATGTTATGGTACAGAAAACACTCTTTGTCATCACACCTACATAGAGATTGCGGAGAATTGAGATAACAAACTGTCCATAACAGGCCAGTGTGTTACTGTGAAAAATACCTAAAAATGTGCACCGAGAAAACAAGACAGTATACTTTGTATGTGTTGGGGGCCTTCGGCTTCCGAAGGCCCTCAAAAACATGATTTGACAATGTTTTCCAAGTATGCGAGCAGGTATCTTCGGAATCAGGTTGCGGGTATTGAAAGGGAAATGTGTCCTTGGGCCATTTCTAAATATTTTGGTGATTGAGTGTCAACACAAGTGCTTTAAATGTGAATCAATGCCCATGGATGAACAAAGTGCAAATCTAGAGCAAAGGTATGTTTCTAAGTCTTAGTACATTGGTTTTGTGTACTAATATACTTGTCTAAGTATCAGAAACAGGAAGAAGAAGAAAAGAGGAGAGTTGGCTGTGTACAGCCTTTCGGTCTGGGGCACCGGACTGTCCGGTGGTGCACCGGACAGTGTCCGGTGGTGCACCGGACAGTGTCCGGTGCGCCAGGCTGCCTCGGCCGAAGAGGCCGCTCTCGGGAATTTGCTGACGGCGTACGGCTAAAATTCACCGGACTGTCCGGTGTGCACCGGACTGTCCGGTGAGCCAACGGTCGGCCGGGCCAACGGTCGGCCGCGGATTCTGCGCGCGACACGTGGCCAAGCCAACGGTCGGAAGGGGGCACCGGACTGTCCGGTGTGCACCGGACATGTCCGGTGTGCCAACGGCTCCCAGATCTGCAATGGTCGGCTTCGCCATTTAAGGAAAGGAATCGGGCACCGGACACTGTCCGGTGTGCACCGGACTGTCCGGTGCGCCCGATGACAGAAGGCAAGGATGGCCTTCCAGATTTGTTCTCAACGGCTCCTAGCTGCCTTGGGGCTATAAAAGGGACCCCTAGGCGCATGGAGGAGTACACCAAGCATTCCTACAACATTCCTAAGCACCAAGACATCGATCTCACGCATTCGTTTCGTTGTGATAGCATCTAGAGCTCTTGTTGAGTTGCGAACTCTTTGAGTTGTGTTGCGAGCTCTTGTTGCGACTTGTGTGCGTGTTGTTGCTCTGATCTTTTGAAGTCTTGTGTGCGTTGCTCATTCCCCCTTTGCTCTGTGTTCTTTGTGAACTTCAATTGTAAGGGCGAGAGGCTCCAAGTTGTGGAGATTCCTCGCAAACGGGATTGAGAAAAAGCAAGCAAAACACCGTGGTATTCAAGTGGGTCTTTGGACCGCTTGAGAGGGGTTGATTGCAACCCTCGTCCGTTGGGACGCCACAACGTGGAGTAGGCAAGCGTTGGTCTTGGCCGAACCACGAGATAAACCACTGTGTCATCTCTGTGATTGATCTCTTGTGGTATTGTGTTTTGTTGAGACTCCTTTCTAGCCACTTGGCATTCATTGTGCTAACACTTAACAAGTTTTTGTGGCTATAAGCTTAAGTTTTACAGGATCACCTATTCACCCCCCCTCTAGGTGCTCTCAATTGGTATCAGAGCCATTCTCTTCAAGAAAGGGACTAACCGCCCGAAGAGATGGATCCTAAGGGGAAGGGAATCGTGATCAACGACAAGGAAAAGGAGTCCTTCGTCAACGAGCCAAAAGATGACAAATCCAACGACTCTGGCTCGGGCCACAGACGTAAAGATGGGAAGAAGAAGAAGACAAGACGTATCAAGGAGATCGTCTACTACGACAGCGACGAGTCTACTTCTTCCCACAAGGACGATGACTACGACAAACAAAAGACGGTTAACTCAAACTTTTCTTTTGATTATTCGCGCATTCCGCACAGCTCAAATGCTCATTTGCTCCCCATTCCACTTGGCAAGCCTCCTCACTTTGATGGAGAGGACTACGGATTTTGGAGTCACAAAATGCGTACACACCTATTTTCTCTCCATCCAAGCATTTGGGAGATTGTGGAAAGTGGAATGAAATTTGATAGCTCGGATAGTCCTTCGTTTATTAATGAACAGATCCATAAAAATGCACAAGCTACTACTGTGTTGCTAGCCTCTTTGTGCAGGGACGAGTATCACAAGGTGAGCGGCTTGGACAATGCCAAGTAGATTTGGGACACCCTCAAGATCTCTCATGAGGGGAATGATGTCACCTTACTCACCAAGATGGAGTTGGTGGAGGGCGAGCTCGGACGATTCGCGATGATAAGGGGCGAGGAGCCGACGCAAACATACAACCGGCTCAAGATCCTTATCAACAAAATAAGGAGCTACGGAAGCACGCGATGGACGGATCACGACGTCGTCCACCTAATGCTAAGGTCATTTACCGTTCTTGATCCTCATCTCGTGAACAATATTCGTGAGAATCCCAGGTACACGAAGATGACGCCCGAGGAGGTACTCGGAAAATTCGTAAGCGGGCGGATGATGATCAAGGAGGCAAGATACGTGGACGACGCCTTGAATGGACCGATCAACGAGCCTCAACCCCTTGCTCTCAAGGCAACAAGAAGCAAGGAGGCGCTACCTAGCAGGGTGGCACAAATTGAGGCGGCCGGACTTAATGATGAAGAGATGGCCCTCATCATCAAAAGATTCAAGACGGCGCTTAAAGGTCGCAAGGGACAGCCAAGCAAGACCAAAGCCAAGGGGAAGCGTTCGTGCTTCAAATGCGGTAAGCTTGGTCATTTTATCGCTAACTGTCCCGACAATGATAGTGATCAGGACCAAGGGAACAAGAGGGAGAAGAAGAAGAATTATAAGAAGGCAAAGGGCGAGGCTCATCTTGGCAAGGAGTGGGATTCGGACTGCTCCTCGTCTGACTCCGACAATGAGGGACTCGCCGCCACTGCCTTCAACAAGTCATCCCTCTTCCCCAACGAGCGTCACACTTGCCTCATGGCAAGAGAGAAGAAGGTAATCACTCGTAATGATGTCACTTATGATTCTTCTAGTGACGATGAGTCTAGTGATGATGAAATAGATTATTCTAGTTTGTTCAAGGGATTGGATAGAAATAAAATTGATAAAATCAATGAATTGATTGATGCCTTGAATGAAAAGGATAGGCTTTTAGAAAAGCAAGAGGATTTGTTGTATGATGAACATGATAAGTTTGTAGAGGCACAAAAATCCTATGCTTTAGAAGTTAAAAGAAATGAAGTGCTTTCTAGTGAATTATCTTCTTGTCATGAGAACATTGCTACTTTAAAGAGTGTTAATGATGACTTAAATGCTAAACTAGAAGTAGCTAGTAAATCAACATCTTGTGTGGAAACTGTTGAAACGTGCACTAGGTGTAAAGATCTTAATGTTGATGCTTGTAGTAAACATCTAGTTTCAATTTCTAAATTGAATGATGAAGTGGCTAGTCTTAATGCTCAACTTAAGGCTAGCAAAAGCGAATTTAATAAGCTAAAATTTGCAAGGGATGCCTACACGATTGGTAGACACCCCTCAATTAAGGATGGACTTGGCTTCAAAAGGGAAGCCAAGAACTTAACAAGCCATAAGGCTCCCATTCCCGCTAAGGAGAAAGGGAAGGCCCCTATGGCTACTAGTGCTAAAAAGAACCATGCCTTTTTGTATAATGATAGAAGACAAACTAGGAGTTATAATGCTTACAATGATTTTTCTCATACTATGTTTGCTTCTAGTTCTTCATATGTGCATGATAGAAATGTTGGTAGAAGGAATGTTGTTCATAATATGTCTAGAAGAGATGTTGTTAATATTCCTAGGAAAGTTAATGAACCTTCTACAATATATCATGCTTTGAATGCTTCCTTTGCAATTTGTAGAAAGGATAGAAAGGTGATTGCTAAGAAATTAGGGGCAAAATGCAAGGGTGCCAAAACTTGCATTTGGGTCCCTAAGACAATTGTGACTAACCTTGTAGGACCCAACAAGAGTTGGGTACCTAAGTCCCAAGCCTAAATTTGCCTTGCAGGTTTATGCATCCGGGGGCTCAAGCTGGATTATTGATAGCGGATGCACAAACCATATGACGGGGGAGAAGAAGATGTTCACCTCCTACGTCAAGAATAATGATTCCCAAGATTCAATTATATTCGGTGATGGGAATCAAGGCAAGGTAAAAGGGTTAGGTAAAATTGCAATTTCTAATGAGCACTCTATCTCTAATGTGTTTTTAGTAGAGTCTCTTGGATATAATTTGCTATCTGTTAGTCAATTATGCAACATGGGGTATAACTGTCTATTTACAAATGTAGATGTGTCTGTCTTTAGAAGAAGTGATGGTTCACTAGCTTTTAAGGATGTATTAGACGGCAAGCTTTACCTAGTTGATTTTGCAAAAGAAGAAGCCGGTCTAGATGCATGCTTAATGGCTAAGACTTGCATGGGCTGGCTGTGGCATCGCCGCTTAGCACATGTGGGGATGAAGAACCTCCACAAGCTTCTAAAGGGAGAACATGTGATAGGTCTAACCAATGTTCATTTCGAAAAAGATAGACCTTGTGCAGCTTGTCAAGCAGGGAAACAGGTGGGAGGAGCGCATCACAGCAAGAATGTGATGACCACTTCAAGACCCCTGGAGCTGCTGCATATGGACCTCTTCGGACCCGTCGCCTATCTGAGCATAGGGGGAAGTAAGTATGGTCTAGTTATTGTTGATGACTTTTCCCGCTTCACTTGGGTGTTCTTTTTGCAGGATAAGTCTGAAACCCAAGGGACCCTCAAGCGCTTCCTCAGGAGAGCTCAAAATGAGTTTGAGCTCAAGGTGAAGAAGATAAGGAGCGACAACGGGTCCGAGTTCAAGAACCTTCAAGTGAAGGAGTTCCTTGAGGAGGAAGGGATCAAGCACGAGTTCTCCGCTCCCTACACACCACAGCAAAATGGTGTGGTAGAGAGGAAGAACAGGACCCTAATCAATATGGCGAGGACGATGCTTGGAGAATTCAAGACCCCCGAGTGTTTCTGGTCGGAAGCCGTGAACACGGCTTGCCACGCCATCAACAGGGTCTACCTTCACCGCCTCCTCAAGAAGACATCGTATGAGCTACTAACCGGTAACAAACCCAATGTATCTTACTTTCGTGTATTTGGGAGCAAATGCTACATTCTAGTGAAGAAGGGTAGAAATTCTAAATTTGCTCCCAAAGCTGTAGAAGGGTTTTTGTTAGGTTATGACTCAAATACAAAGGCGTATAGAGTTTTCAACAAATCATCGGGTTTGGTTGAAGTCTCTAGCGACGTTGTATTTGATGAGACTAATGGCTCTCCAAGAGAGCAAGTTGTTGATTGTGATGATGTAGATGAAGAAGATGTTCCGACGGCCGCTATACGAACCATGGCGATTGGAGAAGTGCGGCCACAGGAACAAGATGAACGAGATCAACCTTCTTCCTCAACAACGGTGCATCTCCCACCTCAAGGTGATGAACAGGTTTATCAAAAGGAGGCGTGTGATCAAGAGGGAGCACAAGATGTTCACGTGATGGAGGAAGAAGCGCAACCGGCACCTCCAACCCAAGTTCGAGCGATGATTCAAAGGGATCATCCCGTCAACCAAATTTTGGGTGACATTAGCAAGGGAGTAACTACTCGATCTCAATTAGTTAATTTTTGTGAGCATTACTCCTTTGTCTCTTCTATTGAGCCTTTCAGGGTAGAGGAGGCCTGGCTAGATCCGGATTGGGTATTGGCCATGCAGGAGGAACTCAACAACTTCAAGCGCAATGAAGTTTGGACACTGGTGCCTCGTCCCAAGCAAAATGTTGTGGGAACCAAGTGGGTGTTCCACAACAAACAGGACGAGCACGGGGTGGTGACGAGGAACAAGGCTCGACTTGTGGCAAAAGGTTATGCCCAAGTCGCAGGTTGTACCAAATGGATGTGAAGAGCGCTTTCCTCAACGGGCCAATTGAAAGGGAATTAGGCTTACACCTAGTTCCTAAATAATTTTGGTGGTTGAATTGGCCAACACAAATAATTGGACTAACTAGTTTGCCCAAGTGTATAGATTATACAGGTGTAAAAGGTTCACACTCAGCCAATAAAAAGACCAGGTTTTGGATTCAACAAAGGAGCAAAGGGGCAACCGAAGGCACCCCTGGTCTGGCGCACCGGACTGTCCGGTGTGCCACCGGACATGTCCGGTGCACCAGGGGGACTCAGACTCAAACTCGCCACCTTCGGGAATTCCCAGAGGCGACTCGGCTATAATTCACCGGACTGTCCGGTGTACACCGGACAGTGTCCGGTGCGCCAAGGGAGGTCGGCTTCAGGAACTCGCCAGCTTCGGGAAAATGGAAGGCCGCTCCGCTAAAATTCACCGGACCGTCCGGTGTACACCGGACTGTCCGGTGTGCCAGCGGAGCAACGGTCATCTGCGCGCAACGGTCGACTCTGCAAAGTGTACAGTTGAATTCAGAGTGTCAGAGCAGAAGTCAGAGGGGCACCGGACTGTCCGGTGCCACATGAGGCCAAAGCCTCCAACGGTCGACCAGCTCCAATCTCAACGGATAGGTTGACGTGGCTGGCGCACCGGACATGTCCGGTGTGCACCGGACTGTCCGGTGCGCCCATCGCCAGCAGCTTCTCCAACGGCTACAAAATTGGATGGTGGCTATAAATACCACCCCAACCGGCCACTTCAAGATGTGGGAGTCCAAGCAACATTCCAAGTCATCTAGTTGACATACTCAAGCCCTCCCAACCACCTACATTCATTGATACATCCTATACACAAGATTTAGACCACTACAACCAACACAAGTGCCACAAAAGAGAGAGCAAGCAAAAGAGAGCTACTCATTTGAGTTTAGCACTAGTGCCTTGTGAGATTCATTGAGAGATAGTGTGTGCTTCATCTTTGTGTTCATTTGCGCGTGGAGTTTTGACTCCCATTGAACTTCCTCCAAAGTTTTGGAGGCTTGTAAAAGCTAGCAAGAGACACCAAAGATTGTGGTGGTCCTTGTGGGATCGAGAGTGATCCTTGAGAAGAAGAAGAGCTCACCGATCCTTGTGTGATCGGGGGAGAGAGGGAAAGGGTTGAAAAAGACCCGTCCTTAAGTGGACTCCTCAACGGGGACTAGGCCTTCGAGGGCCGAACCTCGGTAAAACAAATCACCCGTGTTCATTGTGTTTATTGCTTGTGATTTGTTTGCTTTCCTTTGCTCTAAGTTTTCTTGCACCATTATTTGCTAATTTCATTTGGTATTGCTTCAAGTTAAATTTCCATTTAGTGAAGCAACACGTTGCAAGAAAGAACTTGTTCTAGTGCTCTTCTCATCTAAGGGTTCTTGCTTTGTTATTCTATAACTTATCAGTTGTATTGATTTATCTCTCCCGCATTATTTAGCAATACTCCTTTCAAGCAAGAACTTAGTTTCTATTCTCCAATATTTGTATATCTTGTTCTAACCACTAATCAAGGGATCTAGTTGGGGGATAAAGTTTTAATTTTCAGGTTCCGCCTATTCACCCCCCCTCTAGGCGACTTTCAATTGGTATCAAAGCTAGGCACTTCATCTTGAGTCTAACAACTCGAAGTGATGGCTCGTAGAAGATCCCACAGGAACAAGAAGACTCCTCCATCGAACGTAACTCAAAAAGAGGTAACTCTTGAAATATTATTTGATGACTGTTCCAATTATGACTCATGGTCTACTAGTGTTATAAATGCTTTTAGAACCATAGATCCACGATTAGAACAAATTATAGACAAGAGTATTTTTCCCTCTAATTTCAATGGAGAAATTAATTCCGAGGAGGATCAAAGATGTTATCGCTTAAACTATCTAGCTTTTGACATCTTAACTAATTCTCTTAGCAAAGAAGATTATCATGCCTTCATATCAAACTATGACGAATCCATCCATGATGCGCATGATATTTGGACTAGAATTAGAAGCAAATTTGATGAGTCCAAACATGATAGTTCATTTTGTGCTTCTACTTCCTTTGGTATTTGTGATACTAACCCTTGCAAGGAAGAAGAAGAAAATGAACGGTGGAGACCAAACGATGAATCCACCTCTCCAAAAGGTTTGTCTTCCCATTTCGATTCCCACATGTGTTGTGTGGCTAATGCAAATGATAGCGGAAGGACAAATGAGGAGGAAGAAAGAAGCTTCTTGCATCTCTACGCTCGCCTAAGCCAAGAAGATAAGGCGGTCATGCTCAAACTTCTAGAAAGAGCGAGAGAGCAAAGCGAAGCTCGTCAAAGGCTAGAAAGTATTCTCTCAATGAAGATGCAATGCTTTGACGAGTTGACTAAAGAACATGAGGAGCTAAAGTGCTCTCATGTTGATTTGGTCCAAAGGTATGAAACTATTTCAATTGAGCAAGATAACGCTTTACATTGTATCGCTCAATTAGTAAATAGAAATACCTTGCTTAAGGACCAAGTAGAAAAGCTAAAGGTTGAAAATCTAGCTTTTCAAGAAAAATATGATATGCTCCTATGCTCTCATGAAAATCTTAGAGATGATCATATCATATTAGACATTGCTCATGAGGTTGTGATAGAAAACTTAAAATCACAACAACCTCACTCGTGCACATGTATTCAAATTGATACTATATTATCATGTGCTAATGCTTGTTGTTTGTCGACAAGCAAATCTTCCTTTGAGCTAGAATTTGCAGGAACAAATGATGATTCATATCAAAAGCTCAAAGAAGAAAATGAGAGGCTAAATAAGAGCTTGACACAACTAAAAGGGAAATGCGTTGCCCAACCTTCTCAAGATAATCGTGATCACATGGTGAAGAAGCTTGAGACGGGAACAACCGTGGCATGCACTACATCCCTTGAAGAAAATGTCAAGGATTTGAGGATTGCCAAGAGGAAGAAACAAAAGATGAAATTCAACACCTCCTCCAAAAGCCTCAACCACGCCTCCACAAAAGGTAACATCCAAGGTAATGATCAAGCCACACTTCACATTAAGAGGTGTAGTGAATGCTTTGAAGAGGGGCACTTGATTAGGTCATGTCCCTACATTAAAAATGGCTTGATTATTAACAAGGATGATAGACTTTGTTTTAAATGCTCCAAGAAGGGACACTTGCTTAGATCTTGTCCCCATTTAAAACAAAAAGGCATAAGGATAGAAAAGAAAGTCTTTACTAACCATGTAGCAAGCAACAAACAAGGAAAGAAGAAAGCTTCAAAACTTGAAAAACGCCTTTGCTACACATGTCGTAAGAAGGGACATCAATGCAAGGATTGTCCCATTGGTAACAATCCTACTCCTAACTTGTCAATTGATTCTCATGTAACTAGGCAACCCAAAATTGCAACTTGTGCTAGAAAGGTAATGAGTTTACCTAGTGCTAACACAAAGGACTTTTGGGTTCCTAGATCTTTGTTGACTAACCATGATGGACCCATCAAGCGATGGGTACCAAAATATGATTGACATGCTTTGCAGGAGAAGGAGATGATATGAAGCCTTGGGATGTTTGAGAGAGTCCATTCAATTCTTATTAACTCAAACTATCAATCTTCAATGATCTATATACATGATTGACTCAAGGTTATTTTTCAAATTGCTATGTCTTAAACTCATATCATCTCGAGGAAGATATTATATGTTGTAGGAAGTGAAGAGGTATCATATACGAAAAATCAAGGCCTACAACATGGAGGAAAGCCAAAGGATGGTAACACTTATCTTTTAAAGTGCGAGTATTTAAAATATCATTTCTTATGTGTCTTGTGTAGTCACATAGAAAAATTGAAGCACTTCAAATGTCTTTAAATTGATATTACCATTCTTTGAAGAATTTCCTCTCATATGGTAGATTGCACATTCATCATTTCCATACTATGGCAATCTACATGCTTTAATTTGTTGCAAGTATGTCATGGCATATTCTTCCTCTAATTATCTTATTATTGCCATGATTCTAGATATAGAGAGATATTTCATGTTCTTAAAGGAACAAGGTGTCATGTAAGGAATTCAAATCCTTAGGACACTTATAAAAGGAAAACTCTCTCTATAACTAGAAAAGTGAGACTAATGATTTTATCTAAGTAACCCAAATGGTCTCACTTGTAGAGAATAAGTTTCTCTTTGGAAGCATGTGATCTAACATGAAAAGAAAAATCAATCCAAATGTTTTATGAAGTATTTTTACTTATTGGATATGATTCTTTTACATTTATCGCTTTCCAAATCATGAATTAGATTTATTCCTATAATCTCAAAGGATTATTTATGCTTGTTTTATGAGTTAAAATTGAGCATAACATCATCTATGGATAATCTAGTTCATGCTATGGAGTTTCCATGTATTGATAATCTAGCTTCTCATTCATTATCAAAATGATTACAAAAATGGAAACTAAGTGCTTGTGTTGGTACTAACATTTCTCTTGAGTTCAATTATGAAAGTCTACAAGATAGAAAAAGCACAAGCCTCATGGGTTGATCTTCACCCAAAGGAAGAAAGGTAAAAGCAAAGGTATGGGAACTCATCTTCTTAAGTTTGGTTCCCATCTCAATGGGTATTTAATCTAAATTATCATATTCTACCCTTGTGAGGAATAGATTCTTTATTGGACCGAAATTAACTAAGTATGCATTCAATATCATTTTCATAAATGCGCTTGTCCATTAGAATCTAATTCATGCCTTTGCTATATCCATTCTCATATTGATGCGCTTCCGAGTCATGATAATAAATTCAATATGAAAAAGTAAAATTCCTTTGATTGATCAAAAATGATTAAAAAGGTGCTCATTCCTCTTTTCTGTTAATGTGCACTAACGTTAAGGAATTTACTTCATGTCTGTGTGACTTATGAATGATGAATTATGCTTATTTTCTATCCAAAGAGATCATCATATACTCCCTTGTGCTATTAACATCCTTCTTGAGTATTTTCAATAAGTTTGAAAGGAAAAGGAAATGACTATGAAGGGAGGACTCTCAAATGAAAGAGGAGGACATCAAGAACAAAACCACCTACTTGGATAATAAGGTCTACAAAACAATTAATGGTTTGGTTGTGAGTATTCTAAATACTTTCATTATGAGAATACTAGGCTTAAGTTGTTTATTGCAAAATTTATGAGCCTTGATCAAGATGTATAATGCTTCTCTCTATTTGTCTTTAAAGTAAATGCATCCATTCAATTCATACAAATACTTGATGCATATCTTTAGGGGGAGCCTTTTTTTATCTTGATTATGTTGAGACTATTGCTTTATCTCAGTAATTTCATATAGTCTCTTGCATGAGAATAAGTTCCTCATGAAGTATGCTACTACTTTAAATTCTTGTCTTTCACTCTAAAGTAGCATATTTGCTGGATTCTCCTACTCTAAGCTTAATTGATAATCTAATGTGTATGTTGTTCTTTTGATCACATCTGTTATTTGTTTGATCATTGAATAACTTCAATCAACAATCATATTTCTTAGTGCCGTATATTCTATCAATCGATATCTCTCTTGATATGCACTAAGTTAAAAGGAGAATTCATGATACAATTATGCAACTTGTGATCCATTTGATATATGCTAACAATAACTTGAAAAGATCACTAGTTGTAGAACTCTCTCTTGTGCAAAATATTTCCATATATTGTCATTAAGAATAGGTCTTAAGCATCTAAGACTGAGGACAAAGCACAATGAAGAGAGCGTCCCTATGTAAAGGTACAAAAAGGTAAAACTATCTCCTTTCATTTAAACTTGTACCTAAATCTTCCTTTTCTATACTCTCTTTACATATCTTGTTTAAAAGGAAGAGAAAGCATGTCCATGCATATCCCTACTTCATATCTAGTTTAACTTCTCAAAAATTCATTCATGCTTTAATGCATCCTTGTTGAAACTAGATGAAGTGATTTAATTGTCAAAGAGCTTAAAGCTTAACCTTGTAACAAGGATAAGCTGCCTTTATTCCAAAGGTGGATGGTCCTTAAGCCTCTTTGAAATCCTTAAGGGAAAAAGCTTGAAATATTTACAACATGCTTTCATAAGTGCATAAACTGTCATGAGCATCACACTTATACTATGACACAATGCACTTCACACTCTGTATGATATAGATATGTTCTCATTTACCTAATTATGTGCAATTGGCATTTAAGACCAAAATATGTGTTCCTCTCCATGCACATACTTAGGGGGAACAATCTATGTTATATAGAACTATGATCATGCTTAATTTGATATATCATCTTGATCATATCTCTTTTATATGCTATGACTAATGTGTTTTCAAGTGAATTCCAAACCAAGTCATAGGTACATTGAAAGGGAATTGGAGTCTTCGGCGAAGACAAAGCTTCCACTCTACTCTATCGATATTATCTACCCTTCGCCATCACTCCACAATGCCTCTCCATCTTTGGTATAATCTTCACTCATATGTTTTCTTTGCCAAACGGGAGAAAGTAGTTAGGAAAAGGGCCTATATTTCATTCTAAGTATCCGTTTTTTGGCGATTCATGCCAAAGGGGGAGAAAGTATTGGCCCAAAGCAAAAGGACCGCACCACCTCCCTAAGTTTAAAAATTAATGGTTTTCAATTGGAAAATTTCAAATTGGTATCTCTTTGTGTTCTAAAAGGGGAGCAAGTAGTATTTTCAAAACTTGACATCTTAAAACCCTCTTGAACACTAAGAGGAGAATTTATTTGAGGGGGAGTTTTGTTTAGTCAAAGGAAACGCATTTGGAACAAAGGAAGAAAATTTCAAAACTTGAAAATGCTTTGCAAAATCTTATTCATTTACCTTTGACTATCTTGCAAAAGAACTTTGAAAAGAATTTACAAAAGAGTTTGCAAAAACAAAACTTGTGGTGCAAGCGTGGTCCAAAATGTTAATTATAAAGAAACAATCCATGCATATCTTGTAAGTACTTATATTGGCTCAATTCCAAGCAACCTTTGCACTTACATTATGCAAACTAGTTCAATTATGCACTTTTACATTTGCCTTGGTTTGTGTTGGCATCAATCACCAAAAAGGGGGAGATTGAAAGGGAATTAGGCTTACACCTAGTTCCTAAATAATTTTGGTGGTTGAATTGGCCAACACAAATAATTGGACTAACTAGTTTGCCCAAGTGTATAGATTATACAGGTGTAAAAGGTTCACACTCAGCCAATAAAAAGACCAAGTTTTGGATTCAACAAAGGAGCAAAGGGGCAACCGAAGGCACCCCTGGTCTGGCGCACCGGACTGTCCGGTGTGCCACCGGACATGTCCGGTGCACCAGGGGGACTCAGACTCAAACTCGCCACCTTCGGGAATTCCCAGAGGCGACTCGGCTATAATTCACCGGACTGTCCGGTGTACACCGGACAGTGTCCGGTGTACACCGGACAGTGTCCGGTGCGCCAAGGGAGGTCGGCTTCAGGAACTCGCCAGCTTCGGGAAAATGGAAGGCCGCTCCGCTAAAATTCACCGGACCGTCTGGTGTACACCGGACTGTCCGGTGTGCCAGCGGAGCAACGGTCATCTGCGCGCAACGGTCGACTCTGCAAAGTGTACAGTTGAATTCAGAGTGTCAGAGCAGAAGTCAGAGGGGCACCGGACTGTCCGGTGCTGCACCGGACTGTCCGGTGCCACATGAGGCCAAAGCCTCCAACGGTCGACCAGCTCCAATCTCAACGGATAGGTTGACGTGGCTGGCGCACCGGACATGTCCGGTGTGCACCGGACTGTCCGGTGCGCCCATCGCCAGCAGCTTCTCCAACGGCTACAAAATTGGATGGTGGCTATAAATACCACCCCAACCGGCCACTTCAAGATGTGGGAGTCCAAGCAACATTCCAAGTCATCTAGTTGACATACTCAAGCCCTCCCAACCACCTACATTCATTGATACATCCTATACACAAGATTTAGACCACTACAACCAACACAAGTGCCACAAAAGAGAGAGCAAGCAAAAGAGAGCTACTCATTTGAGTTTAGCACTAGTGCCTTGTGAGATTCATTGAGAGATAGTGTGTGCTTCATCTTTGTGTTCATTTGCGCGTGGAGTTTTGACTCCCATTGAACTTCCTCCAAAGTTTTGGAGGCTTGTAAAAGCTAGCAAGAGACACCAAAGATTGTGGTGGTCCTTGTGGGATCGAGAGTGATCCTTGAGAAGAAGAAGAGCTCACCGATCCTTGTGTGATCGGGGGAGAGAGGGAAAGGGTTGAAAAAGACCCGTCCTTAAGTGGACTCCTCAACGGGGACTAGGCCTTCGAGGGCCGAACCTCGGTAAAACAAATCACCCGTGTTCATTGTGTTTATTGCTTGTGATTTGTTTGCTTTCCTTTGCTCTAAGTTTTCTTGCACCATTATTTGCTAATTTCATTTGGTATTGCTTCAAGTTAAATTTCCATTTAGTGAAGCAACACGTTGCAAGAAAGAACTTGTTCTAGTGCTCTTCTCATCTAAGGGTTCTTGCTTTGTTATTCTATAACTTATCAGTTGTATTGATTTATCTCTCCCGCATTATTTAGCAATACTCCTTTCAAGCAAGAACTTAGTTTCTATTCTCCAATATTTGTATATCTTGTTCTAACCACTAATCAAGGGATCTAGTTGGGGGATAAAGTTTTAATTTTCAGGTTCCGCCTATTCACCCCCCCCCTCTAGGCGACTTTCACCAATCAAGGAGGAGGTGTACGTAGAGCAACCCCCTGGCTTCGAGGATGAACGGTACCCCGACCACGTGTGTAAGCTCTCTAAGGCGCTCTATGGACTTAAGCAAGCCCCAAGAGCATGGTATGAATGCCTTAGAGACTTTTTACTTGCTAATGCTTTCAAGGTTGGGAAAGCCGATCCAACTCTATTCACTAAGACATGTGATGGTGATTTGTTTGTGTGCCAAATTTATGTCGATGACATAATATTTGGTTCTACTAATCAAAAGTCTTGTGAAGAGTTTAGCAGGGTGATGACGCAGAAATTCGAGATGTCAATGATGGGCGAGTTGAACTACTTCCTTGGGTTCCAAGTGAAGCAACTCAAGGACGGCACCTTCATCTCCCAAACAAAGTACACGCAAGACTTGCTGAAGCGGTTTGGGATGAAGGACGCCAAGCCCGCAAAGACTCCGATGGGAACCGACGGACACACCGACCTCAACAAAGGAGGTAAGTCCGTTGATCAAAAAGCATACCGGTCAATGATAGGGTCTTTACTTTATTTATGTGCTAGTAGACCGGATATTATGCTTAGCGTATGCATGTGTGCTAGATTTCAATCCGATCCTAAGGAGTGTCACTTAGTGGCGGTGAAGCGAATTCTTAGATATTTGGTTGCTACGCCTTGCTTTGGGCTCTGGTATCCAAAGGGGTCTACCTTTGACTTGGTTGGATACTCAGACTCCGACTATGCTGGATGTAAAGTTGATAGGAAGAGTACATCGGGGACGTGCCAATTCTTAGGAAGGTCCCTGGTGTCGTGGAACTCTAAGAAACAAACTTCCGTTGCCCTATCCACCGCTGAGGCCGAGTACGTTGCCGCAGGACAGTGTTGCGCGCAACTGCTTTGGATAAGGCAAACCCTCCGGGACTTTGGCTACAATCTGAGCAAAGTCCCACTCCTATGTGATAATGAGAGTGCTATCCGCATGGCGGAGAATCCTGTTGAGCACAGCCGCACAAAGCACATAGACATCCGGCATCACTTTTTGAGAGACCACCAGCAAAAGGGAGATATCGAAGTGTTTCATGTTAGCACCGAGAACCAGCTAGCCGATATCTTTACCATGCCTCTAGATGAGAAGACCTTTTGCAGGCTGTGTAGTGAACTAAATGTCTTAGATTCGTGGAACTTGGATTGAATTGTAGCATACATGTATTTATGCTTTTGATCATGTTCCTTTCTGCATTTTGTTGCTAATTATGGTGCTCAAGTTGTACAAACACTCCCTGGACCTCACAAGTCGGTTGCAAAGTGCTGCACATGTTTAGGGGGAGATGTGTTACAACTTGACCCTTTGAGACTAACCATTTGCTTGAGTTTGCTTGATTTAGTCTCGAAGGTGGATTGAAAGGGAAAGGTGAACTTGGACCATGCAAGACTTCCACTGCACTTCGATGAGAGGGTAACTTATTCCAAGTTCATCTCTATGACTCTTATTGTCTATTTGCTCTTAATTGAAGATTTTGGTGAGGCAATGGGGTTAAAAGGGCAAAGATTGATCCTGTTTTGGTGCTTGATGCCAAAGGGGGAGAAAATAAAGGGCCAAAGTGATAAATGGATCAGCGACCACTTGAGAAATTTTGAAAATAGTAGATTAGAGCTTTTGTGTTGTCAAAACTCTTGTATTGTCTCTTTTGTCAAAAGTTGGCCTCTTGTGGGGAGAAGTGTTGATTATGGGAAAAAGGGGAAGTTTTTGAAATCTTTGATCAATCTCTTTTGGAATGACTCTCTTTATGCTTCAACATGTGTGTTTGACTTAGAGATAGAGATTTGAGTTTGATTTCAAAAACAAACCAAGTGGTGGCAAAGGATGATCCATATATGCCAAAAATGAATCAAAATAAATTTGAGTTTTTATTTGAAGTGATATTGCACTTGTTCTAGTTGCTTTATGTTGTGTTGGCATAAATCACCAAAAAGGGGGAGATTGAAAGGGAAATGTGTCCTTGGGCCATTTCTAAATATTTTGGTGATTGAGTGTCAACACAAGTGCTTTAAATGTGAATCAATGCCCATGGATGAACAAAGTGCAAATCTAGAGCAAAGGTATGTTTCTAAGTCTTAGTACATTGGTTTTGTGTACTAATATACTTGTCTAAGTATCAGAAACAGGAAGAAGACGAAAAGAGGAGAGTTGGCTGTGTACAGCCTTTCGGTCTGGGGCACCGGACTGTCCGGTGGTGCACCGGACAGTGTCCGGTGCGCCAGGCTGCCTCGGCCGAAGAGGCCGCTCTCGGGAATTTGCTCACGGCGTACGGCTAAAATTCACCGGACTGTCCGGTGTGCACCGGACTGTCCTGTGAGCCAACGGTCGGCCGGGCCAACGGTCGGCCACGGATTCTGCGCGCGACACGTGGCCAAGCCAACGGTCGGAAGGGGGCACCGGACTGTCCGGTGTGCACCGGACATGTCCGGTGCGCCAACGGCTCCCAGATCTGCAACGGTCGGCTTCGCCATTTAAGGAAAGGAATCGGGCACCGGACACTGTCCGGTGTGCACCGGACTGTCCGGTGCGCCCGATGACAGAAGGCAAGGATGGCCTTCCAGATTTGTTCTCAACGGCTCCTAGCTGCCTTGGGGCTATAAAAGGGACCCCTAGGCGCATGGAGGAGTACACCAAGCATTCCTACAACATTCCTAAGCACCAAGACATCGATCTCACGCATTCGTTTCGTTGTGATAGCATCTAGAGCTCTTGTTGAGTTGCTGAAAGGGAAATGTGCCCTTGGGCCATTTCTAAGTATTTTGGTGATTGAGTGTCAACACAAGTGCTTAAATGTGAATCAATGCCCATGGATGAACAAAGTGCAAATCTAGAGCAAAGGTATGTTTCTAAGTCTTAGTACATTGGTTTTGTGTACTAATATACTTGTCTAAGTATCAGAAACAGGAAGAAGAGAAAAAGAGAAAAGTTGGCTGTGTACAGCCAAGAGGTTGTTTCGGTCTGGGGCACCGGACTGTCCGGTGGGGCACCGGACAGTGTCCGGTGCGCCAGGTTGCCTCGAGCGAAGTGGCCGCTCTCGGGAATTCGCCGACGACGTACGGCTAAAATTCACCGGACTGTCCGGTGTGCACCGGACTGTCCGGTGAGCCAACGGTCGGCCGGGCCAACGGTCGGCCGCGGATTCTGCGCGCGACACGTGGCTAAGCCAACAGTCGGAAGGGGGCACCGGACTGTCCGGTGTGCACCGGACATGTCCGGTGCGCCAACGGCTCCTAGATCTGCAACAGTCGGCTTCGCCATTTAAGGAAAGGAATCGGGCACCGGACACTGTCCGGTGCGCACCGGACTGTCCGGTGCGCCCGACGACAGAAGGCAAGGATGGCCTTCTGGATTTGTTCTCAACGGCTCCTAGCTGCCTTGGGGCTATAAAAGGGACCCCTAGGCGCATGGAGGAAGACACCAAGCATTCCTACAACATCCCTAAGCACCAAGACATCGATTCCACGCATTTGGTTCATTGTGACAGCATCTAGAGCTCTTGTTGAGTTTAAGTTTTCACAGGATCACCTATTCACCCCCCCTCTAGGTGCTCTCAATTGGTATCAGAGCCATTCTCTTCACAAAGGGACTAACCACCCGAAGAGATGGATCCTAAAGGGAAGGGAATCGTGATCAACGACAAGGAGAAGGAGTCCTTCGTCAACGAGCCAAGGGATGACAAGTCCAACGACTCGGGCTCGGGTCACAGACGCAAAGATGGGAAGAAGAAGAAGACAAGACGCATCAAGGAGATCGTCTACTACGACAGCGATGAGTCTACTTCCTCCCAAAAGGACGACGACCACAACGAATACGAGAGAAAGAAACCGGTTAATTCGAACTTTTCTTTTGATTACTCTCGTATTCCTCAAAGTACTAATGCTCATTTATTATCTATTCCACTTGGTAAACCTCCTCATTTTGATGGAGAGGACTACGGATTTTGGAGTCACAAAATGCGTAGTCACTTGTTCTCTCTCCATCCTAGCATATGGGAGATTGTAGAAAGTGGAATGCACTTTGATAGTACGGATAGTCCCATGTTTAATAATGAACAGATTCATAAAAATGCACAAGCTACTACTGTGTTGCTAGCCTCTTTGTGCAGGGACGAGTACCATAAGGTGAGCGGCTTGGACAATGCCAAGCAGATCTGGGACACCCTCAAGATCTCTCATGAGGGGAACGATGTCACCTTACTCACCAAGATGGAGTTGGTGGAGGGCGAGCTTGGACGGTTCGCAATGATAAGGGGCGAGGAGCCAACTCAAACATACAACCGGCTCAAGACCCTTATCAACAAAATAAGGAGCTACGGAAGCACGCGATGGACGGATCACGACGTCGTCCGCCTAATGCTAAGGTCCTTTACTGTTCTTGATCCTCATTTGGTGAACAATATTCGTGAAAATCCTAGGTACACCAAGATGTCGCCCGAAGAAGTACTTGGGAAATTCGTTAGCGGGCGAATGATGATCAAGGAGGCAAGATACGTGGACGACGCCTTAAATGGTCCGATCAACGAGCCGCAACCCCTTGCTCTCAAGGCAACGAGGAGCAAGGAGGCGCTACCGAGCAAGGTGGCGCAAGTTGAGGCGGCCGGGCTCAATAATGAGGAGATGGCCCTCATCATTAAGCGCTTCAAGACGGCGCTTAAAGGTCGCAAGGGACAGCCAAGCAAGACCAAGACAAAGGAGAAGCGCTCGTGCTTCAAATGTGGTAAGATTGGTCATTTCATTGCTAACTGTCCCGATAATGAAAGTGACCAGGAAAAGTGGAACAAAAGGGAGAAGAAGAAGCATTACAAGAAGGCCAAAGGCGAGGCACATATAGGAAAGGAGTGGGATTCGGATTGCTCCTCCTCCGACTCCGACAATGAAGGACTCGCCGCCACCGCCTTCAACAAGTCATCTCTCTTCCCCAACGAGCGTCACACATGCCTTATGGCAAGGGAGAAGAAGGTGAGTACTCGAGACTCCACTTATGCTTCTTCTAGTGATAATGAGTCTAGTGATGATGATGACATAGACTATTCATGCTTATTCAAAGGCTTAGATAGATCTAAGATAGATAAGATTAATGAGTTGATTGATGCCTTGAATGACAAGAATAGATTACTAGAAAAACAAGAAGATCTTTTATATGAGGAGCATGATAAATTTGTTAGTGCACAAAATTCTTATGCTGTAGAAGTTAAAAGAAACGAAGTGCTTTCTAGTGAATTATCTTCTTGTCATGAAACCATTACTACTTTAAAGAGTGTTAATGATGACTTAAAGGCTAAACTAGAAGTAGCTAGTAAAAATTCTTGTGTAGAACATGTTGAGATTTGCACTAGGTGTAAAGATTTCGATGTTGATACTTGTAGTGAACACCTAGTCTCAATTTCTAATTTGAATGATGAAGTGGCTAGTCTTAATGCCCAACTTAAGACTAGCAAAAGCGAATTTGATAAATTAAAATTTGCAAGGGATGCCTATACGATTGGTAGACATCCCTCAATTAAGGATGGACTTGGCTACAAAAGGGAAGCCAAGAACTTGACAAGCCATAAGGCTCCCATCTCCGCCAAGGAGAAAGGGAAGGCCCCTATGGATACTTGTGCTAAAAAGAATCATGCCTTTTTGTATCATGATAGGAGACAAACTAGAAATGCTTATAGGAGCTATAATGCTTACGATGATTTTTCTCATGCTATGTTTGCTTCTAGTTCTTCATATGTGCATGATAAAAATGTTGGTAGAAGGAATATTATTCATAATATGCCTAGGAGAAATGTTGTTAATATTCCTAGGAAAGTTAATGAGCCTTCTACAATATATCATGCTTTGAATGCTTCCTTTGCAATTTGTAGAAAGGATAGAAAGGTTATTGCTAGGAAGTTAGGGGCAAAATGCAAGGGTGATAAAACTTGCATTTGGGTCCCTAAGACAATTGTGACTAACCTTGTAGGACCCAACAAGAGTTGGGTACCTAAGTCCCAAGCCTAAATTTGCCTTGCAGGTTTATGCATCCGGGGGTTCAAGCTGGATTATCGACAGCGGATGCACAAACCATATGACGGGGGAGAAGAAGATGTTCACCTCCTACGTCAAGAATAAGGATTCCCAAGATTCAATTATATTCGGTGATGAGAATCAAGGCAAGGTAAAAGGGCTAGGTAAAATTGCAATCTCCAATGAGCATTCTATCTCTAATGTGTTTTTAGTGGAGAGTCTTGGATATAATTTGCTATCTGTTAGTCAATTATGTCATATGGGATATAACTGTCTATTTACAAATGTAGATGTGTCTGTCTTTAGAAGAAGTGATGGTTCACTAGCTTTTAAGGGTGTATTAGACGGCAAGCTCTACTTAGTTGATTTTGCAAAAGAAGAGGCCGGTCTAGATGCATGCTTAATTGCTAAGACTAGCATGGGCTGGCTGTGGCATCGCCGCTTAGCACATGTGGGGATGAAGAATCTTCACAAGCTTCTAAAGGGAGAACACGTGATAGGGTTGACTAACGTACAATTCGAAAAAGATAGACCTTGTGTAGCTTGTCAAGCAGGTAAACAGGTGGGAGGAGCGCATCACAGCAAGAATGTGATGACCACTTCAAGACCCTTGGAGCTGCTGCATATGGACCTCTTCGGACCCGTCGCCTATCTGAGCATAGGGGGAAGTAAGTATGGTCTAGTTATTGTTGATGACTTTTCCCGCTTCACTTGGGTGTTCTTTTTGCAGGATAAGTCTGAAACCCAAGGGACCCTCAAGCGCTTCCTAAGGAGAGCTCAAAATGAGTTTGAGCTCAAGGTGAAGAAGATAAGGAGCGACAACGGGTCCGAGTTCAAGAATCTTCAAGTGGAAGAATTCCTTGAGGAGGAAGGGATCAAGCACGAGTTCTCCGCTCCCTACACACCACAGCAAAATGGTGTAGTAGAGAGGAAGAATAGGACGCTAATCGATATGGCGAGGACGATGCTTGGAGAATTCAAGACCCCCGAGTGTTTCTGGTCGGAAGCCGTGAACACGGCTTGCCACGCCATCAACAGGGTCTACCTACATCGCCTCCTCAAGAAGACTTCGTATGAGCTACTAACCGGTAACAAACCCAATGTATCCTACTTTCGTGTTTTTGGAAGCAAATGCTACATTCTAGTGAAGAAAGGTAGAAATTCTAAATTTGCTCCAAAAGCTGTAGAAGGGTTTTTGTTAGGTTATGACTCAAATACAAAGGCGTATAGAGTCTTCAACAAATCATCGGGTTTGGTTGAAGTCTTTAGCGACGTTGTATTTGATGAGACTAATGGCTCTCCAAGAGAGCAAGTTGTTGATTGTGATGATGTAGATGAAGAAGATGTTCCGACGGCCGCTATACGAACCATGGCGATTGGAGAAGTACGGCCACAGGAACAAGATGAACGTGATCAACCTTCTTCCTCAACAACGGTGCATCCCCCAACTCAAGACGATGAACAGGTTCATCAAAAGGAGGCGTGTGATCAAGGGGGAGCACAAGATGATCAAGTAATGGAGGAAGAAGCGCAACCGGCACCTCCAACCCAAGTTCGAGCGGTGATTCAAAGGGATCATCCCGTCGACCAAATTTTGGGTGACATTAGTAAGGGAGTAACTACTCGATCTAGATTAGTTAATTTTTGTGAGCATTACTCCGTTGTCTCTTCTATTGAGCCTTTCAGGGTAGAGGAGGCCCTGCTAGATCCGGACTGGGTGTTGGCCATGCAGGAGAAGCTCAACAACTTCAAACGCAATGAAGTTTGGACACTGGTGCCTCGTCCCAAGCAAAATGTTGTGGGAACCAAGTGGGTGTTCCGCAACAAACATGACGAGCACGGGGTGGTGACGAGGAACAAGGCTCGACTTGTGGCAAAAGGTTATGCCCAAGTCGCAGGTTTGGACTTTGAGGAGACGTTTGCTCCTGTGGCTAGGCTAGAATCAATTCGTATCTTGCTAGCATATGCCGCTCACCATTCTTTCAGGTTGTTCCAAATGGATGTGAAGAGCGCTTTCCTCAACGGGCCAATCAAGGACGAGGTGTACGTGGAGCAACCCCCTGGCTTCAAGGATGAACGGTACCCCGACCACGTGTGTAAGCTCTCTAAGGCGCTCTATGGACTTAAGCAAGCCCCAAGAGCATGGTATGAATGCCTTAGAGACTTTTTACTTGCTAATGCTTTCAAGGTTGGGAAAGCCGATCCAACTCTTTTTACTAAGACATGTAATGGTGATTTGTTTGTGTGCCAAATTTATGTCGATGACATAATATTTGGTTCTACTAACCAAAAGTCTTGTGAAGAGTTTAGCAGGGTGATGATGCAGAAATTCGAGATGTCGACGATGGGCGAGTTGAACTACTTCCTCGGGTTCCAAGTGAAGCAACTCAAGGAAGGCACCTTCATCTCCCAAACGAAGTACACACAAGATCTGCTAAAGCGGTTTGGGATGAAGGACGCCAAGCCCGCAAAGACTCCGATGGGGACTGACGGACACACCGACCTCAACAAAGGAGGTAAGTCCGTTGATCAAAAAGCATACCGGTCAATGATAGGGTCTTTACTTTATTTATGTGCTAGTAGACCGGATATTATGCTTAGCGTATGCATGTGTGCTAGATTTCAATCCGATCCTAAGGAGTGTCACTTAGTGGCGGTGAAGCGAATTCTTAGATATTTAGTTGCTACGCCTTGCTTCGGGCTCTGGTATCCAAAGGGGTCTACCTTTGACTTGGTTGGATACTCAGACTCCGACTATGCTGGATGTAAGGTCGATAGGAAGAGCACATCGGGGACGTGCCAATTCTTAGGAAGGTCCCTGGTGTCATGGAACTCTAAGAAACAAACTTCCGTTGCCCTATCCACCGCTGAGGCCGAGTACGTTGCCGCAGGACAGTGTTGCGCGCAACTGCTTTGGATGAGGCAAACCCTCAGGGACTTTGGCTACAATCTGAGCAAAGTCCCACTCCTATGTGATAATGAGAGTGCTATCCGCATGGCAGAAAATCCTGTTGAGCACAGCCGCACAAAGCACATAGACATCCGACATCACTTTTTGAGAGACCACCAGCAAAAGGGAGATATCGAAGTGTTTCATGTTAGCACCGAGAACCAGCTAGCCGATATCTTCACTAAGCCTCTAGATGAGAAGACCTTTTGCAGGTTGCGTAGTGAGCTAAATGTCTTAGTTTCGCGGAACTTGGATTGAATTGTAGCATACTTGTATTTATGCTTTTGATCATGTTCCTTTCTGCATTTTGTTGCTTATTATGGTGCTCAAGTTGTACAAACACTCCCTGGACCTCACAAGTCCGTTGCAAAGTGATGCACATGTTTAGGGGGAGATGTGTTACAACTTGACCCTTTGAGACTAACCATGTGCTTGAGTTGATGATTTAGTCTCGAAGGAGGATTGAAAGGGAAAAGGTGGACTTGGACCATGAAAGACTTCCACTGCACTCCGATGAGAGGGTAACTTATTCCAAGTTCATCTTTAAACTCTTATTGCCTATTTGCTCTTAATTGAAGATTTTGGTGAGGCAATGGGGTTAAAGGGCCAAGATTGATCCCGTTTTGGTGCTTGATGCCAAAGGGGGAGAAAATAAAGGCCAAAGTGATAAATGGATCAGCTACCACTTGAGAAATTTTGAAAATAGTAGATTAGAGCTTTTGGTTTGTCAAAACTCTTGCATTGTCTCTTTTGTCGAAAGTTGGCCTCTTGTGGGGAGAAGCGTTGATTATGAAAAAAGGGAGTTTTTTGGAATCTTGAATCAATTTTCTTTGGAAAACCTTTCTTTATGTCTCTACAAGTGGATTTGACTTAGAGATAGGATTTTGTGGTTGATGTGCAAAAACAAACCAAGTGGTGGCAAAGGATGATCCATATATGCCAAATTGAATCAAAATAAATTTGAGTTTTTATTTGAAGTGATATTGCACTTGTTCTAGTTCCTTTATGTTGTGTTGGCATAAATCACCAAAAAGGGGGAGATTGAAAGGGAAATGTGCCCTTGGGCCATTTCTAAGTATTTTGGTGATTGAGTGTCAACACAAGTGCTTAAATGTGAATCAATGCCCATGGATGAACAAAGTGCAAATCTAGAGCAAAGGTATGTTTCTAAGTCTTAGTACATTGGTTTTGTGTACTAATATACTTGTCTAAGTATCAGAAACAGGAAGAAGAGAAAAAGAGAAAAGTTGGCTGTGTACAGCCAAGAGGCTGTTTCGGTCTGGTGCACCGGACAGTGTCCGGTGGTGCACCGGATAGTGTCCGGTGCGCCAGGTTGCCTCGAGCGAAGTGGCCGCTCTCGGGAATTCGCCGACGACGTACGGCTAAAATTCACCGGACTGTCCGGTGTGCACCGGACTGTCCGGTGAGCCAACGGTCGGCCGGGCCAACGGTCGGCCGCGGATTCTGCGCGCGACACGTGGCTAAGCCAACAGTCGGAAGGGGGCACCGGACTGTCCGGTGTGCACCGGACATGTCCGGTGCGCCAACGGCTCCCAGATCTGCAACGGTCGGCTTCGCCATTTAAGGAAAGGAATCGGGCACCGGACACTGTCCGGTGTGCACCGGACTGTCCGGTGCGCCCGACGACAGAAGGCAAGGATGGCCTTCTGGATTTGTTCTCAACGGCTCCTAGCTGCCTTGGGGCTATAAAAGGGACCCCTAGGCGCATGGAGGAAGACACCAAGCATTCCTACAACATCCCTAAGCACCAAGACATCGATTCCACGCATTTGGTTCATTGTGACAGCATCTAGAGCTCTTGTTGAGTTTAAGTTTTCACAGGATCACCTATTCACCCCCCCCCTCTAGGTGCTCTCAGTTGCGAACTCTTTGAGTTGTGTTGCGAGCTCTTGTTGCGACTTGTGTGCGTGTTGTTGCTCTGATCTTTTGAAGTCTTGTGTGCGTTGCTCATTCCCCCTTTGCTCTGTGTTCTTTGTGAACTTCAATTGTAAGGGCGAGAGGCTCCAAGTTGTGGAGATTCCTCGCAAACGGGATTGAGAAAAAGCAAGCAAAACACCGTGGTATTCAAGTGGGTCTTTGGACCGCTTGAGAGGGGTTGATTGCAACCCTCGTCCGTTGGGACGCCACAACGTGGAGTAGGCAAGCGTTGGTCTTGGCCGAACCACGGGATAAACCACTGTGTCATCTCTGTGATTGATCTCTTGTGGTATTGTGTTTTGTTGAGACTCCTTTCTAGCCACTTGGCATTCATTGTGCTAACACTTAACAAGTTTTTGTGGCTATAAGCTTAAGTTTTACAGGATCACCTATTCACCCCCCCCTCTAGGTGCTCTCAGGTATACAAGAGCATGATCAAGACGAAGCTTGACTGAAATGGAAAGCGATCATGGCGAAGGTTGAAACGATCACGAAGCTATGTGCAGAAAAGCTTCGGCATGACAACAGAAAAGGGGAACCGACTTAAAGATGAAAAGCCAAATTAGACCTCGAAGAATTGTTATAGAGTTATTGATAAAAGTAAAGGGCATTAATGTAATTTTACATGGGCTGCGTCTCGTGCCTATAAATAGATGAACAGTACTCCCGTACTGATCACGCTGACTTGGCATTAGCATCACGCTTGTACCCTTACTTTCCTTCAAACCGAAGGTACATTTATAATTTGTTGTTTATATAAGTAAAATAAATGGAAATAAATTAATAATAATGTTCAAAGTAATTATGTTATTTTCCGTGTTTTGTGTATAAATCTCTCTTATCTTTTATTGTGATTATGAAGGTGTGACCTTCATAACCTTCGTCTGAAATCCATTAAATCCAAAGGGAAATAATGCTTCGAAGGACGAAGGGCTTTGATATTTAACATTTTATGTTGCCTTGTTTTTAATTCATAGCATTTGAGAACAAGTCCCCAACATTGGCGCCCACCTCCGGTGAACTCACTTCCATTTCTTGAGCTTTGAACATCTTCGGCAAGCATCACCTTCGTCATGCCGCCGAAAAAAGCTTCAGCGACAGGGGTTGCCACTCTACAGCCGCTGGACCCCAATCAGGACGTCCTTTCTCTTAGGGAGGCCCGAAGCCAGAAGAGGAAGGTCACCAGTCCAATGCCTCCGGAGGATGACTTGGACCAGGAAATCCAAAACCTGGAGATGCTCCATCAACAGGTGCAACGAAAGAAGGAGAAGATGGCTCGTCTAGCTGATCTTCAGAGGCAGATAGATGAAGCTTCGGAAGAGGTTCGTCATCTTGCTCAGGATGACCAGAACCGAAGGCCTCCGCGCAGAGAGCTATATCAGGAGGGCTTCTACAATGAGGACGACTGGTATGAAGATTTCCATCATGGAAATTTTGCTTTTGATGATGCTTCTCCTCTATCAACAGAATTGCAGGCTACAACATGGCCCCAGTCTTACAAGCCACCCCAGCTCCCCATGTACGACGGTCATTCAGACCCGAAGCAATTCTTAATGAGCTATGAAGCAATCATATCTTCGTATGGTGGCAATACTGCAGTCATGGCAAAGTCTTTTGTCATGGCCGTCAAGAGTGTCGCTCAAACCTGGTACTCCTCTCTTCGGCCAGGGACAATCACCTCATGGCAGAAGCTGAAGGATATGTGAAAGTCGCCTAGAGGGGGGTGGATAGGCAAAACCTGAAAATTAAAACTTTATCCCCCAACTAGATCCCTTGATTAGTGGTTAGAACAAGATATACAAATATAGGATTATACAAACTAAGTTATTGCTTGGAAAGAGTATTGCTAAATAATGCGAGAGTGATAAATTAATACAACTAATAAGTTAGAATAACAAAGCAAGAAGCCTTAGATGAGAAGAGCACTAGGACAAGTTCTTTCTTGCAACGTGTTGCTTCACTAAATAGGAATTTAACTTGAAGCAACACCAAATAATATTAGCAAATAACGGTGCAAGAAAACTTAGAGCAAGTGAAAACAAACAAATCACAAGCAATAAACACAATGGACACGGGTGATTTGTTTTACCGAGGTTCGGCCCTCGAAGGCCTAGTCCCCGTTGAGGAGTCCACTTAAGGACGAGTCTTTTTCAACCCTTTCCCTCTCTCCCCCGATCACACAAGGATCGGCGAGCTCTTCTTCTTCTCAAGGATCACTCTCGATCCCACAAGGACCACCACACTCTTTGGTGTCTCTTGCTAGCTTTTACAAGCCTCCAAAACTTTGGAGGAAGTTCGATGGGAGTCAATACTCCACGCACAAATGAACACAAAGATGTAGCACACACTATCTCTCAATGAATCTCACAAGGCGCTAGGGCTAAACTCAATTGAGTAGCTCTCAATTGCTTGCTCTCTCTTTTGTGGCACTTGTGTTGGTTGTAGTGGACTAAATCTTGTGTATAGGATGAATCAATGAATACAAGTGGTTGGGAGGGCTTGAGTATGTCAACTAAATGACTTGGAATGTTGCTTGGGCTCCCACACTTTGAAGTGGCCGGTTGGGGTGGTATTTATAGCCACCAACAAAAATCTAGACGTTGGTGAAGGCTGTCTGTTTGATGGTGCACCGGACAGTCCGGTGCACACCGGACATGTCCGGTGCGACAGCCACGTCACCCGGCCGTTGGGGTTTCGACCGTTGGAGTTCTGACTGCTGGGCCCGCCTGGATGTCCGGTGGCGCACCGGACATGTACTGTAGAGTGTCCGGTGCACCATTACGCGCGTGCCTGACTTCTGCGCGCTCTGGCGCGCATTAATTGCTGTTGCAGGTGACCGTTGGCGCGAGGTAGTCGTTGCCCCGCAGATACACCGGACAGTCCGGTGTACACCGGACAGTCCGGTGAATTATAGCGGAGCAGCTGAAATGAATTCCCGAAGCTGGCGAGTTCCTGAGGCCGCTCTTCCTTGGAGCACCGGACACTGTCCGGTGAATTATAGCGGAGTTGCCTCCGGAATTTCCCGAAGGTGACGAGTTTGAGTTGGTGCCCTCTGGTACACCGGACATGTCCGGTGGTGCACCGGACAGTCCGGTGCGCCAGACCAGAGGAGCCTTCGGTTGCCCCTTTGCTCTTTTGTTGAACCCAATACTTGGTCTTTTTATTGGCTAAGTGTGAACCTTTGGCACCTGTATAACTTGTACACTAGAGGAAACTAGTTAGTCCAATTATTTGTGTTTGGGCAATTCAACCACCAAAATTATTTAGGAACTAGGTGTAAGCCTAATTCCCTTTCAATCTCCCCCTTTTTGGTGATTGATGCCAACACAAACCAAAGCAAATATAGAAGTGCATAATTGAACTAGTTTGCATAATGTAAGTGCAAAGGTTGCTTAGAATTGAGCCAATAAATATCACTTACTAGATATGCATGGATTGTTTCTTTATTTTAAATATTTTGGACCACGCTTGCACCACAAGTTTTGTTTTTGCAATTTCTTTTGTAAATTCTTTTCAAAGTCCTTTTGCAAATAGTCAAAGGTAAATGAATAAGATTTTTGTGAAGCATTTTCAAGATTTGAAATTTTGTCCCTTTGTTTCAAATGCTTTTCCTTTGAATAAACAAAACTCCCCCTCAAATAAATTCTCCTTTTAGTGTTGAAGAGAGTTTTAAGATATCAATTTTGAAGGTATTACTTTCTCCCCCTTTAAAAACACAAAGAGATACCAATTTGAAATTTACCAATTGAAAATCATTAATTTTAAAATTAGGTGGGTGGTGGTGCGGTCCTTTTGCTTTGGGCCAATACTTTATCCCCCTTTGGCATGAATCGCCAGAAACGGATACTTAGAATGAAATATAGGCCCTTTTATTTCTCTTCCCTTTGGCAAACAATTGAAATATTCAATTGAAATAGAGATATGAGTGAAGATTATACCAAAGTGAAGAACTATGCGGAATACCGGCAAAGAGTGGATAATACTGATGGAGTTGAGTGGAAGCGTCGTCTTTGCCGAATACTCCATTTCCCTTTCAATCCTATGACTAAGCATGAGAATATACTTGAAAACACATTAGTCATAGACATAAAAGAGATATGATCAAAAGAATATGTCAAATTAAGCATGATCATAATTCTATATAACATAGATTGCTCCCCCTAAATATGTGCATGGAGAGGAACATATATTTTGGCCTAAAATGCCAATTGCACATAATTAGGTTAATGAGAACATATCTATATCATACAGAATGTGAAGTGCATTGTGTCATAGAATAAGTGTGATGCTTATGACAGTTTATGCACTTATGAAAGCATGTTGTAAACATTTCAAGCATTTTCCCTTAAGGATTTCAAAGAGGCTTAAGGACCATCCACCTTTGGAATAAAGACAGCTTATCCTCGTTACAAGGTTAAGCTTTAATCTCTTTGACAATTAAATCACTTCATCTAGTTTCAACAAAGATGCATTAAAGCATGAATGAATTTTTGAGAAGTTAAACTAGATATGAAGCAGGGATATGCATGGACATGCTTTCTCTTCCTTTTAAACAAGATATGTAAAGAGAGTATAGAAAAGGAAGATTTAGGTACAAGTTTAAATGAAAGGAGATAGTTTTACCTTTTGTACCTTTACATAGGGACACTCTCTTCATTGTGCTTTGTCCTTAGTCTTAGATGCTTAAGACTTATTCTTAATGACAATATATGGAAATATTTTGCACAAGAGAGAGTTCTACAACTAGTGATCTTTTCAAGTTATTGTTTAGCATATATCAAATGGATCACAAGTTGCATAAATGTATCATGAATTCTCCTTTTAACTTAGTGCATATCAAGAGATATTGATTGATAGTATATACGGCACCAAGAAGCATGATTGTTGATTGAAGTCATTCAATGATCAAACAAATAACAGATGTGATCAAAAGAACAACATACGCATTAGATAATCAGTTAAGCTTAGAGTAGGAGAATCCAGCAAATATGCTACTTTAGAGTGAAAGACAAGAATTTAAAAACAGTAGCATACTTCATGAGAAACTTATTCTTATGCAAGAGACTATATGAAATTACTGAGATAAAGCAATAGTCTCAACAAAATCAAGATATAAGAATAGACTCCCCCTAAAGATATGCATTGAGTATTTGAGTTGAATGGATGTATTTATTTTAAAGACAAATAGGGAGAAGCATTATACATCTTGATCAAGGCTCATAAATTTTGCAATAAACAACTTAAGCCTAGTATTCTCATAATGAAAGTATTTAGAATACTCACAACCACACCATTGATTGTTTTGTAGACCTTATTGTCCAAGTAGGTGTTGTTGTTCTTGATGTCCTCCTCTTTCATTTGAGAGTCCTCCCTTTGTAGTTGTTTCCTATTTTTTTCAAACTTATTGAAAATACTCAAGAAAGATGTTAATAGCACAAGGGAGTATATGATGAAGGATGATTTCTTTTATATAGGAAATAAGCACAATTCATCATCCATAAGTCACACAGACATGAAGTAAAATCCTTAACATTAGTGCACTTTTACTTGAAAAGAGGAACATGCACTATTTTTTAAATTTGATCAATCATAGGAATTTACTTCTTCATATTGATCTTTAATAATTATTACATAAACAAGTCAATATGAGAACATTTATTGCAAAGGTATGAATAGATTCTAATGGATAAGTGCATTAATGACAATGAGATTGAATGCACAACTTAGCCAAATTAAATTTAATAAAGAATCTATTTCTTCACAAAGATATAATTTAGAGTAAACAATCATTGATGGGAACTATATTAAAGAGATGAGTTCCCATACCTTTGCTTTTTACCTTTCTTTCTTTGGGTGAAGAGCAACCCATGAGGCTTGTGCACTTTCTTTTGTAGATATTCAAAAGTAAGCTCAAGAGATGCTTTGTTAGTAACACAAGCACTAGTTTCCATTTTTGTAACCATTTTGATAAGGAATGAAAGGATGGATTACTAAAACATGGAAACTTCATAGCATGAACTAGATTATCCTATAGATGATGTTATGCTCAATTTTATCTCATAAAACAAGCATAAATGAACCCTTAAGTTTAGGAATAAATCTAATTCATGATATGGAAAGCGATAAATGTGAAAGAATCAAATCCAGTTTGAGCAAGTAGAAATACATCATAAAACACTGGATTGATTTTTCTTTTCATGTTAGATTACACGCTTCCAAAGAGAAACTTATTCTCTACAAGTGAGACTACTTGGATTACTTAGATAAAATCATTAGTCTCACTATTCTAGTTATAGAGAGAGTTTTCTTTTTATAAGTGTCCTAAGGATTTGAATTCCTTACATGACACCTTATTCTTGATATATCTCTCTATATCTAGAATCATGGCAATAATAGAATAACTTAGCGAAAAACATGCCATGTGGTACTTTCAACAATTTAAAGCATGTAGATTGCCATAGGATGGAAATGATGAGTATGCAATCTACCATATGATAGGAAATTCTTCAAAGAATGGTAATATAAATTTAAAGGCGTTTGAAGTGCTTCAATTTTTCTATGTGACTACACAAGACACATAAGAAATGATATTCTAAAATACTTGTACTTTAAAAAATGAGTATTACCATCCTTTGGTTTTCCTCCATGTTGTAGGCCTTGATTTTTCGCATATGATATCTCTTCACTTCCTACAACATATAATATCTTCCTCGAGATGATATGAGTTTAAGACATAGCAATTTGAAAAATAACCTTGGGTCAATCACGGATATAGATCATTGAAGATTGATAGCTTGAGTTGATAAAAATTGAATGGACTCTCTCAAGCACCCCAAGGCTTCATATCATCTCCTTTTCCTACAAAGCTTGTCAAGCATATTTTGGTACCCATCGCTTGATGGGTCCATCACAGTTAGTCAACAAAAATCTAGGAACCCAAAAGTCCTTTGTGTTAGCATTAGGTAAACTCATTACCTTTCTAGCACAAGTTGCAATTTTGGGTTGCCTAGTTACATAAGAATTAATTGACAAGCTAGGAGTGGAATTGTTACCAATGGGACAATCCTTGCATTGATGTCCCTTCTTTCGGCATGTGTAGCATAGGCGTTTTTCAAGTTTTGAAGTTTTCTTCTTTCGTTTCTTCCTCTTGGCAATCCTCAAATCCTTGACATTTTCTTTAAGGGATGTAGTGCATGCCACGATTGTTCCCGTCTCAAGCTTCTTCACCATGTGATCACGGTTAACTTGAGAAGGTTGGGCAATGCATTTCCCTTTTAGTTGTGTCAAGCTCATCTTTAGCCTCTCATTCTCTTCTTTGAGCTTTTGATATGTATCATCTTTTGTTCCTGCAAGTTCTAGCTCAAAAGAAGATATGCTTGTTGACGGACAACAAGCATTAGCACATGGTAATATAGTATCAATTTGAATACATGTGCATGAGTGAGGTTGTTGGGATTTTAAGTTTTCTATCACAACCTCATGAGTCAAACTCAATATGATATGATCATCCATAAGATTTTCATGAGAACATAGAAGCATATCATATTTTTCTGGAAAAGCTAGATTTTCAACTTTTAGCTTTTCTACTTGGTCCTTAAGCAAGGTATTCATATTTACTAATTGAGCAATACAATGTAAAGCGTTATCTTGCTCAATTGAAATAGTTTCATACCTGTGGACCAAATTAACATGAGAGCATTTTAGCTCCTCATGTTCTTTAGTCAACTCGTCAAAGCATTGCATCTTCATTGAGAGAATACTCTCTAGCCTTTGACGAGCTTCGCCTTGCTCTCTCGCTCTTTCTAGAAGTTTGAGCATGACCGCCTTATCTTCTTGGCTTAGGCGAGCGTAGAGTTGCACAAAGCTTCTTTCTTCCTCCTCATCCTCATTTGTGCTTCCGCTATCATTTGCATTAGCCACACAACATATGTGGGAATCAAAATGGGAAGACAAACCTTTTGGAGAGGTGGATTCATCGTTTGGTCTACACCGTTCATTTTCTTCTTCTTCCTTGAAAGGGTTAGTATCACAAATACCAAAGGAAGTAGAAGCACAAAATGAACTATCATGTTTGGACTTAATAAATTTGCTTTTAATTCTAGTCCAAATATCATGCATATCACAAATGGGTTTGTCATATTTTATTATGAAGGCATGATAATCTTCTTTGCTGAGGGATTTACTTAAGATGTCATAAGCTAGATAGTTTAAGCGTATACATCTTAAATCTTCTTCGGAGGCATTTTCCCTAGTATAGTTAGGAGGAATAATACTCTTGTCTAAAATTTGTTCTAATTGTGGGTCTACCGCTCTAAAAGCATTTATCACTCTAGTAAACCATGAATCATAATTAGAACAATTGGAAAGTAATATCTCAAGAGTTACCTCCTTGTTCTCCTGGGTTTTCTTGTTCTTTTGGGATCTTCTACGAGCCATCACTTCGAGTTGTTAGACTCAAGATGAAGTGTCTAGCTCCGATACCAATTGAAAGTCGCCTAGAGGGGGGGTGGATAGGCGAAACCTGAAAATTAAAACTTTATCCCCCAACTAGATCCCTTGATAGTGGTTAGAACAAGATATACAAATATAGGAGTATACAAACTAAGTTCTTGCTTGGAAAGAGTATTGCTAAATAATGCGAGAGTGATAAATCAATACAACTAATAAGTTAGAATAACAAAGCAAGAAGCCTTAGATGAGAAGAGCACTAGGACAAGTTCTTTCTTGCAACGTGTTGCTTCACTAAATAGGAATTTAACTTGAAGCAACACCAAATAATATTAGCAAATAACGGTGCAAGAAAACTTAGAGCAAGTGAAAACAAATAAATCACAAGCAATAAACACAATGGACACGGGTGATTTGTTTTACCGAGGTTCGGCCCTCGAAGGCCTAGTCCCCGTTGAGGAGTCCACTTAAGGACGGGTCTTTTTCAACCCTTTCCCTCTCTCCCCCAATCACACAAGGATCGGCGAGCTCTTCTTCTTCTCAAGGATCACTCTCGATCCCACAAGGACCACCACACTCTTTGGTGTCTCTTGCTAGCTTTTACAAGCCTCCAAAACTTTGGAGGAAGTTCGATGGGAGTCAATACTCCACGCACAAATGAACACAAAGATGTAGCACACACTATCTCTCAATGAATCTCACAAGGCGCTAGGGCTAAACTCAATTGAGTAGCTCTCAATTGCTTGCTCTCTCTTTTGTGGCACTTGTGTTGGTTGTAGTGGACTAAATCTTGTGTATAGGATGGATCAATGAATACAAGTGGTTGGGAGGGCTTGAGTATGTCAACTAAATGACTTGGAATGTTGCTTGGGCTCCCACACTTTGAAGTGGCCGGTTGGGGTGGTATTTATAGCCACCAACCAAAATCTAGCTGTTGGTGAAGGCTGTCTGTTTGATGGTGCACCGGACAGTCCGGTGTGCACCGGACAGTCCGGTGCACACCGGACATGTCCGGTGCGACAACCACGTCACCCGGCCGTTGGGGTTTCGACCGTTGGAGTTCTGACTGTTGGGCCCGCCTGGATGTCCGGTGGCGCACCGGACATGTACTGTAGAGTGTCCGGTGCGCCATTACGCGCGTGCCTGACTTCTGCGCGCTCTGGTGCGCATTAATTGCTGTTGCAGGTGACTGTTGGCGCGAGGTAGCCGTTGCCCCGCAGATACACCGGACAGTCCGGTGTACACCGGACAGTCCGGTGAATTATAGCGGAGCAGCTGAAATGAATTCTCGAAGCTGGCGAGTTCCTGAGGCCGCTCTTCCTTGGAGCACCGGACACTGTCCGGTGTGTCCGGTGAATTATAGCGGAGTTGCCTCCGGAATTTCCCGAAGGTGACGAGTTTGAGTTGGTGCCCTCTGGTACACCGGACATGTCCGGTGGTGCACCGGACAGTCCGGTGCGCCAGACCAGAGGAGCCTTCGGTTGCCCCTTTGCTCTTTTGTTGAACCCAATACTTGGTCTTTTTATTGGCTAAGTGTGAACCTTTGGCACCTGTATAACTTGTACACTAGAGCAAACTAGTTAGTCCAATTATTTGTGTTTGGGCAATTCAACCACCAAAATTATTTAGGAACTAGGTGTAAGCCTAATTCCCTTTCAATATGTTGATAACCAGCTTCCAAGGGTTTCAGACGAAGCCAGTTACTGCTCAAGCTTTATTCCAGTGTACCCAGGACCACGAAGAATACCTTCAGGCGTATGTCCGAAGGTTTCTGCGTCTGAGGGCACAGGCGCCAACAGTGCCTAATGAAATTGTCATTGAGGCCATGATTAAGGGACTTCGGCCGGGACCTTCAGCGCAATACTTTGCCAGGAAGCCACCACAAACTTTGGAGAAGCTGCTCCAGAAGATGGACGAGTATATCCGAGCTGACAATGACTTCCGCCAAAGAAGGGAGGAGACATTCAGGTTCTCTGAAATGACCAGGGGCTTCGGAGGAAGATTTCATCCGAGGCACGTCAGGTCAATTCATAACTCCACTCAGAATGATGATAGAGGGAGCCAACAGCAAAGGCCACAATACTCCTCGCAAGCTTCGGGGCAGCAGCAAAGCTCTTTTCGGCCGCCAGCGCCAAGGGGCAGAGGCGCCAGGGGCTTCGGGGGAAGATTTGGGGATCAGCCAAGAAAAATCTACTACCTATTCTGTGGTGAAGACAAGGGCCATACCACCAGGATGTGCCATGTTACCATCCAGAAGCAAAAGGAGATAACAGAAGCTGCAGCACAACAGAATCAGCCGAAGCAGGTCATGCATACTGCTTCGTACCATTCGCCTTACATTCCAGAATATGTAGGGAATCACTCTGCAGCTTCTGTTGCTTCGGCAAGCCAATCCCAAACATCTTGGCAACAGCCTCCACCACCACCACCAACACAACGAGGTCAGCAGCCAGAAGGGAGTCAGCACACTCACCTTCAGCGGGATTTCAGAGAGGAGTCCGAAGCTCGCACAGTCAATAGCACTATGCCAGAGTCGAAGCACATTTACTGAAAATATCCTACCTCAACAGCAGCTTTTCGCATTTTCACATTCAGTATTATTTTCTTTTTAATAAGGAACAATTATGGAGAGTCTAAATGTCTTTTATCGTCTTTCAATTTCTTGTAATAGTTTCGCTTTTTACCATAATGAAAATATATCTTCTCCATAGGCCTAAGTTGCCGAAGCATGAGAATTTATGATGGCAAGGATGACCTTCGAATTATCAAAAATTTGTTCTAAGGAACGCAACGCAATTTTTTCGAAGCAGCAAAAAAGTCGTTCCTAAGGGAGCGCAGTGTTAGTTTTCTATGCCTACAGCGAAAAATAAGCGCTGATTCCGCTGAAAGTAAAAGGCGAAGAAGCTCCTAAGGGAGGCTTACAGCGAAAAATAAGCGCTGATTCCGCTGAAAGTAAAAGGCGAAGAAGCTTCTAAGGGAGGCTTACAACGAAAAATAAATGCTGATTCCGCTGAAAGTAAAAGGCGAAGAAGCTCCTAAGGGAGGCTTACAACGAAAAATAAATGCTGATTCCGCTGAAGTAAAAGGCGAAGAAGCTCCTAAGGGAGGCTTACAGAGAAAAATTAATGTCAACCTTCGGCAAATATCATTTTGCACAGCATTACATCATTACAACATTTGCATAGCATAACATCATACATCATAATGCATCAACAACGCAAGAAGGGGGGTCTCGATATTGATATTCGAAGATTGTTTTGAAGAAATAGTGACAAGGCACAAAAAATAGCCGTTGAAAAGTTATACCATCGTCAAATTCTGAAATGGAAGGACCTATTGATTATTGATTTTACAAGGATTGATCATTGATTTTTACGAAGCATGAAAAGAAGGGAAGGTGTTTTTTCGCTGAAGGCTCAAAAATGGTACTTATATGATGTTTCATGCATCGTCAAAAATAGAATTATAAACAGCTAAAATGTTATATCCAAAGTTACACAATATTACACATGATACTCAGCAAGCATTACAATCTAAATGTTTTTACAGCAACATTTAATCTTCCTTTAAGACTACTTCTGCAGCTTCATTTAGAAGCTGATCAACAACTCTATCCATGATGGCTTCGGTCATTTGTTTAATTTCGTCACCCCCCTTCGTGTGGGGGCCTGGTGATAGCTCAGCAGGTTCTGAGGGAAGAGAAGATATGGATATATTACTATTACAAACCATGAACAAGTTCGAAATAAAAAAATTACAACGAAGAGCCAGTTATCACTAATTAATACCTATTTGTCCTTCGGGCTCTGCGCTTTTCTCAGCAGCCTCTGCTACCTTTCTAGCGTCATGGATGCCTTTTTCGCTTTTTTGAATGATTTCTTGGGCCATTTCTCGGCCGTCATTGTCCCAGATGTCGGTGAAAAATTTCCCACCGACCAGGCTCGCTTCGGCCGAGGGGTCTTTTATATCTTCGAAAGACAAGGCAGTTTCGGATTGCGCTAAAGATTTCACATGCTCACAGCCTTTTCTTTCCAAAACAGTAACAATCCCCCTGGCGCTCTAAAAAGCACAAATGTCTCCGCGGCTATTCAAGATTTCTTCGAAGGCCTCAGCTTCGTGACTGATCCATTCAATCGGGCCTTCTGGATTACCCCTTGTGAAATTTTCTTTGCTAGAGAATGCGCCAACGCTCGCGAAGCTGGATTTTATTTTCTTAGCACATTCTATGGATTTGTCATAGCACCTTTTCTTGGATGCATGAAGCTCTTTAACACTTATTTCCAAATGATTTGCCCATTGATCACTAAGTTCTCGTTTTGTCTCTTCAAGTATGCGTTCTTCTTTAACTCTGGCTAGCTGTTTCCGAAGATCTTCAATTTCGCGTTTCTGGGCTTCAGCTTGAGCCTTAGAGGTAGCTTCGTCTTCCTTTATTTTATCCACCAATGTAAGCAGAATTTTATCTTTTTCCAAAGCTTCGTTCCTCAGCTTAATAACCTCTGTTCGTAGGTTGTTGAAAGCAATATTGTAGCTCTCGTCTTCGGCATTCTTTTGCGTTCTCAAAGCGTTGCTCAGTATTAAACCCTATATGAAAAAGAATTAGTATAAGAATAAAAGAATGGTTCAAAAATTATAAATTTCCAAATATACAATTCTCACACCTTCAGACTATTATATGCAAGGCTATCCGCAAGATCGTCCTTCGTCATAGCACATAGTCCAGCTTCAAGCTTCGGAAACCCCATACTTCTAGCCATCTCCCGGCAGACAGATAATTCTTTGTTGTCTGGGAGACAGTATAGGAAGTCATCTTCGTCTGTCCCATTGAACACTAAGGCCCCCTTCGGATACTTCAGTTCTCGGGCATAGTGATTAGCTTCAAAAATCTCTTCTTCAGATAATTTCTTCCCCGAAGCATGTCGTACAATATAATCACGTATTTTGGAAGATGCTTCGGGGGCAGCAGTGCCAGTTTCTTCACTTAAAATTTGTTCTGCTATTTCTGTTTTTTCGGCTTCCAAGGATTTCACCTTGGCAGGCTCTGAAGGCCCGGCTTCAGTTTCAGACTGTGGCTTTGAAGCTTCGGCGTCAAAGGTTTCAGTGTGCACTTCGGAAGTTTTGGCAATTTTCTTTGGAGTTGTGCTTGAAGATTTAATTGTCTGTAAAACATCTAGCACATTAACCATCCTTTTTCTTTTAGGGGTCACTGCTGGACCCTTATGGCTTTTTGTTGCCTCAGTTTTTGCCGAAGGACTCAAGACTTCTGATGTCTTTACTTCCTCAGCCCTCGTTTCTTCTATTTTTTCAGTCACCGGCACTTCGGCCAGCACTTCAATATTTGGCAGGGGAGCTGTCTCTTTAGCTTCAGTGGCCGAAGGAGTCCCACCGACAAATGCAGGCACTGTGGCCGGTTCAATATAACGTGGCCGGTGTGTGAGAACTTTTACCCTTCTCCTCTTCGGCGCCGGCTCGCTAGGAGCGGCTGAAGCAGTTTCCTTCGCAGAAGATGTATTCTTTCTTTTTTCACCCCGCGCTGGATAGCGGTAGTCGGGGTATACAAACCCAATGCATCAAATACTCGATTGCGTCTCTTCCTCTTTCGGCCTCCGAAGGCCGCTGATAATGCAGTATCTTCGGCCTTTGAGTATACACCAAGCAATTCATCACTGATGGCCTCAATACTTTTTAACCAGTCATCATCCGGCTCAACGAATTTATCTCCGTATTTAAATATGTATTTCAGCCTGACTAGTCCACCTTCGTCAGTTTCTTTAATGGTTTCCTTCGGCATTTCCCATTTTTCCACAAGAGGCCATACTCTGAAGGCAATGTGTTCTTGGACCAAATCCCTTGTCCCAATAAAAGAGCAAACAACACCGAAGGCTCTCTGGCATTCTTCGGCTGCTTCATTCATTTCCACCTTCGGCCTCCGCAGGCCGAAGCGTTGCCAGATGGGACGCATAATGATCCTTTTTATATCTTCCCGTGATTTCAAGTCATTTTTCACGTAAAACCATTCCGTCATCCAGTCGTCGTGCCACCTCTTTCGAAAGGTTGGCACGGGGCAGCTTGACCCAGACCGGGAGCCGAAGCTGTAGCAGCCAAAATTGTTGTGATACTGTTCTTTACCCCAGGGTTTTGTCTCGTACAATAATTCATGTATGTTGCAGAAACTTTTCGCATTAGGTTCCAAACCTTGGCTTCTCACGGCCCACACAAAGATATTCATCCTTATGATTGCTTCAGGGGTAAGTTGGTGAAGGTAGATTTCAAATATCTTCAGTATTTCTACAACAAAACTGCTTAAGGGAAAGCGTAGTCCAGCTTTCAAGAAGCTTCGGAATACCACGACTTCATTTTCCTCAGGAGTCGGACAAGTCTTCTCTCCTTCATCAGCCCTCACAACGGACAAGTCCCGGAAATATCTGCCCCTCATATTGACAAGATGATTTTCTTTAATACTTGATTTACCAAAAACCGCATGGCTTGGTCGCCAAGGTCGATCTTCGGAGTCTTCACCACCACTATCCACATCATAACTGTCACTGTCACCAGTATCTTCAGATAAACCCTCCAAAATTTCCTTAGTAATCTTCTCTGTATTAGTCTTCGACATTGATTGAAGAAAGCCCAGATGCATCTCCTCAGAAAGACTTAGCTTCGAATCACCAACAACTTTTTTATCTTCAGACATCCTTGCAAACGCTGACAAAGTGCTCTCGAACCCGAAGCTTAAAAATCTAAAAAGCCAAGCAAGTGTTGTTGCGCGCAGACTAAAAGTTGGGTGAGTAAAAGCAGTTGGCAAGAGAGTGTGCCAAATAAACTCGTGATGAGCTCTTATTTATACACCTAGTGCGTTGAAAACTGGAGGGTCCCGCTTGTCAAAGACTGTTGCTATTCTAGCAAAGAGAAGGTGTTTTTTCGGACCTTCGGCTTAAGGCCTTCGTCCATATCGCAATATGAATTTATCATTACAGCAAATTAATATTGCGAGGGGCTACTGTTGGGGGCCTTCGGCTTCCGAAGGTCCTCAAAAACATGATTTGACAATGTTTTCCAAGTATGCGAGCAGGTATCTTCGGAATCAGGTTGCGGGTATACAAGAGCATGATCAAGACGAAGCTTGACTGAAATGGAAAGCGATCATGACGAAGGTTGAAACGATCACGAAGCTATGTGCAGAAAAGCTTCGGCATGACAACAGAAAAGGGGAACTGACTTAAAGATAAAAAGTCAAATTAGACCTCGAAGAATTGCTATAGAGTTATTGATAAAAGTAAAGGGCATTAATGTAATTTTACACGGGCTGCGTCCCGTGCCTATAAATAGATGAACAGTACTCCCGTACTGATCACGCTGACTTGGCATTAGCATCACGCTTGTACCCTTACTTTCCTTCAAGCCGAAGGTACATTTGTAATTTGTTGTTTATATAAGTAAAATAAATGGAAATAAATTAATAATAATATTCAAAGTAATTATGTTATTTTCCGTGTTTTGTGTATAAATCTCTCTTATCTTTTATTGTGATTATGAAGGTGTGACCTTCATAACCTTCGTCCGAAATCCATTATATCCAAAGGGAAATAATGCTTCGAAGGACGAAGGGCTTTGATATTTAACATTTTATGTTGTCTTGTTCTTAATTCATAGCATTTGAGAACAAGTCGTCAACAGTATGCAAACCTTGCCTGAACCCTTTCAGAAACCATCTTTTCTTCTTCTTTTCTCTGACCAAGTTGGCCAGCCCATATATTACATCATATATCAAGACTTGAATGGAGTTAAAGCGGAAGGGAAACCTCACCTTTATAAGGTATCCGCATGATCCAGCCATATCTGTTTTCAGTGGGTACTCGACTAGCTAATAGCATGGATGAAGTCAGAAATTTGCTTAGGGGAAAAGTAGTTTGGTTTACATAGAAATAGCATGAGTAACTCACGATGAAGCAATCTTTTCCAACCAATGGCGACCTTGCAAGGTGGCCGAGTAGTGTGCTGTAGTTGACCTCCAGATATGGTGGTGTTACAGTAATATAATCAAAGGAAGGATATTTACCTGAGACATACGAAGAGAAAGTGTTGGAGAAGAGAGAAAAATCTGTTTAAAGAATCCAAACCAGCCCCCGTTGCTCAGACCTTTTCTACGAATTTTATCAGTTTGAGTCTTTACAGACCTGATTATTTAAGTCACAGTGATTAAAATATAAAGGTGCAATTGTTCCTTGGATGCTAAGCAGACATTGTACCCCTTACAATACAATATGCAGATCACTGACCGTTAGTTCATTTTTAAACTAAACCGTGACAAATAAAAAAGAACGGAGGGAATACTATGTAGCTAAATAACCATGACAAGGTATCTCCGCATTTGCATTTTCAGCAAATCTTGGTACTACTGAGCTTTTGGCAATTGGCATTCATCCATGAATCACTTAATTCCATCTAAGAACAATGTCTACATAAACTACAGTGTTCATATCAAATATTAATCTGAATAAAATAATCCATAATTTCCCTAACAAATATCAGTATATTAGTTCTGTACGGTATTTGACCACAGATTTTTTTGTGCATTTGTTCACTCACAGCTGTCTGTTAATCTCATTGTCATACCCATATGTGTTTCGGCATTGGCCAATAATTTTTCAACACGGAGCATATGTATGTGTGACACATCAATAAATCCACTACACTTCAGATTTGGCTTTAGGACCTCAGAGGTGACCCAAGGTTTTAAACACTTTTTATTTGTCAGCATTTGAAAATTAGATAAAAAATCAACCAACATGAGTGTGGTCTGAGGAAGAGGCAGAAGACAAATCGAGACAAGCCTTCTCCGTGCAAATATAGAGAGGCTGTTTCGAACCCATAACCTGATGACTTAGTAGGGGCGGCCCCATTAAATTCAAGGGTATTCAAACAAATACTCATTATTTTTGGCAAAAGAACTTCAATATATATACATGCATATATGCATGGAAAATAAAAAATGAATCAAATAAATAAAGGAATTCTGTTAATTTAGACTAAAATATCTCCTTCCTACCTCTCATACCTAACTAATCCAATCGTTTGTCGTGGACCATGAAGCCCAACGGAGCGACAAAGTCCACCTCAATACCTCACGACAAAAAAAAAATCTCCAAACCCTATTGTAGTCGCACCATGACAGAGCCACCAGATGCACCAGCCACCAAGTCGTGGTCACATCTTGCAGCCCCACGTGCCATGGAGACACCAGCACCTCCATTGAGATATCGTGGCTCCGCGGCGCAGCTAGGTGTCCAGACTTGACTGACTAACTGTCATTGCATTGCATCTAGCCTCGTTGTTGCGTCGTATGTCGTCCGTCGTCCGAGGCTTCAATCCACCGTAGTCAGGGCGTCACCGCATGCCAGGACAGACAACCAGGGGCAAGGTCCCATCGTGCCAATGTCCAAGCCTACCCAGCTAGTGGCCACCTGACCTGACCTCCCCTGCTTTGCTGCTTGCAGTACTGAGCTGCAGTTGGGGCATTAGTGTCGGTGTTTCGAAACCGGGGGGTCCCTAAGCCGACGAGTGAGTGTGCCGCGTGCCCCAGCCCAGATGGGTCGAGCGCGTGGGCGAGCGCGAAGGGGGGAAAGGAGCGAGGAGGCCGGAGTCCGGCGAGAGAGAGGTGGGAATCCCGCGGCCTTCGTGTTCGTCCCGCGCCCAGGTCGGGTGCGCTTGCAGTAGGGGGTTACAAGCGTCCACGCGGGTGAGGGAAGCGAGCGGCCCCAAGAGAGCGCCTGTCCCCGTCCTCGTCCCCACGCGGCCAACCTTTTCTAAGAAGGCCCTGGTCCTTCCTTTTATAGGCGTAAGGAGAGGATCCAGGTGTACAATGGGGGTGTTGCAGAGTGCTACGTGTCTAGCAGGGGGAGAGCTAGTGCCCTAAGTACATGCCAATGTGGCAGCCGGAGAGATCTTGGCACCCTGCTGGCGTGATGTCGTGGCTGTCGGAGGAGCAACGGAGCCTGGCGGAGGGACAGCTGTTGGAACGGTTGTGTCCTTGCTGACGTCGCCCTGCTTCCGTAAGAGAGCTGAGAGCCGCCATCGTCACGAGGCTAGCGGGGCGCCATCATTGCCTATCTGGCGGAGCTAGCCAGATGGGACACCGGTCTTGTTCTCTGCGGCCCGAGTCGGCTCGGGGTAGGGTGATGATGGCGCTTCCTGTCGACGTGGCTGGCCTGTGCCCTAGGTTGGGCGACGTGGAGGCTCCCCCGAAGCCGGGATCGAGTCTGTCTTCCATGGCCGAGGCCGAGTCCGAGCCCCTGGGTCGGGCGAGGCGGAGGTCGTCAGCAGAGGCCGAGTCCAAGCCCCTGGGTCGGGCGAGGCGGAGGTCATCAGCAGAGGCCGAGTCCGAGCCCCTGGGTCGGGCGAGGCGGAGGTCGTCAGCAGAGGCCGAGTCCGAGCCCCTGGGTCGGGCGAGGCGGAGGTCGTCAGCAGAGGCCGAGTCCGAGCCCCTGGGTCGGGCGAGGCGGAGGTCGTCAACAGAGGCCGAGTCCGAGCCCCTGGGTCGGGCGAGGCGGAGGTCGTCCGCAGAGGCCGAGTCCGAGCCCCTGGGGTCAGGCGAAGCGGAGTTCGTCGTCTTCCGGGGCCTTAGCCCGAGTCCGAGCCCTGGGTCGGGCGAAGCGGAGTTCGCCGTCTTCCGGGGCTTAGCCCGAGTCCGAGCCCTGGGTCGGGCGGAGCGGAGTTCGCCGTCTTCCGGGGCTTAGCCCGAGTCCGAGCCCTGGGTCGGGCGGAGCGGAGTTCGCCGTCTTCCGGGGCTTAGCCCGAGTCTGAGCCCTGGGTCGGGCGGAGCTTCCTATGGTGCCTTTGGCAGGGCCTGGCTTCCTTTGCGTTAAATGCTCCTGCGACTTGGTCGGTCGGTGCGGCGATTCAGTCAGGGTTGCTTCTTAGCGAAGGCAAGGCCTCGGGCAAGCCGGAGAGGTGTCCGCCGTTGAAGGGGGGCCTCGGGCGAGACGGAAACCCCTTCGGGGTCGGCTGCCCTTGCCCGAGGCTAGGCTCGGGCGAGGCGTGATCGAGTCGCTCGTATGGACTGATCCCTGACTTAATCGCACCCATCAGGCCTCTGCAGCTTTATGCTGATGGGGGTTACCAGCTGAGAATTAGGCGTCTTGAGGGTACCCCTAATTATGGTCCCCGACAGTAGCCCCCGAGCCTCGAAGGGAGTGTTAGCACTCGCTTGGAGGCTTTCGTCGCACTTTTTTGCAAGGGGACCAGCCTTTTCTCGGTTGCATTTGGTTCCGGTGGGTGCGCGCGAGCGCACCCGCCGGGTGTAGCCCCCGAGGCCTCGGAGGAGTGGTTTCACTCCTTCGAGGTCTTAATGCCTTGCGTAATGCTTCGGCTGGTCTGGTTGTTCCCTCATGCGAGCTGGTCGTAGCCCGGGTGTACGGTCGGGGCCCAAGTTCTCGGGCTAGTATGTTGACGCTGTCAACGGTTCGGCTGGAGCCGGGTTTGCGAGAGCAGCCCCCGAGCCTCTGCACAGGGCGAGAGGGCGATCAGGGACAGACTCGGCTTTTTTACATACGCCCCTACGTCGCCTTTCCGCAAGGAGGAGGGGGGGAGAGCGCCATGTTACCCTCGATGGGCACCAAACATGGTGTCTCCGGTGAGCTGCAAGCGGGTAATCTGAGTGGACGTCTGTGCCCCGTTCGTTAGGGGTCGGCTAGGGGCCCAGAGGCACGCCCAAAAGTACCTGCGGGTGATCTGCCGGACCCGGTCCCCTGGCGACGGGGTCCGAGGGCTCGATGCCTCCCTCTGATGGGATTCCGTTACAAGATCGCTCCCGCTGGTCTCGGAAATGTCCTAGGGTACCTCGGGAGCGCAGCTCGAGCCTCGGTTATGTATCGAACGTACCCCTGGTCATCCCTCGCTCGGCGTCTGAGGCGACTGTGAACCCTTCGGGGGCCAGCCTTCGAACCCCTGATCAGTAATGGGCACGGAGCCCGAGTAGCCTGAGGCGGCCGTGGGACCCTTCGGGGGGCCGGCCTTCGAACCTCTGACCAGTAGTGGGTGTAGGGCCCACGCGATCTGAGGCGGCTGTTGAACCCTTCGGGGGGCCAGCCTTCGAACCCCTGATCAGTAAGGAGGCTCGGAGCCTGGTTCCTTCAAGGGGAAGGATCCCTTTCGGGGTATCCCCCTTTCCCGGTCCCTGTTGCAAGAGATAGAGAAAGAGAAAAAAAGGGGAAAAGGATACGAAACCGAACGACGCGGCGTACCTTTTTTGGTGCGGTTGTTTCGGCGAAGGCGAAGCGTCGCCCGTTGCTCCTGCCAGGAGCGTCACCTGTCCAGCCGCGGAGTTAATGCGACGGGGCGAGTAGTTGGCGGGGCAGCCGTTGGGCGTGCGCGAGCCGTTCGAGGAACGGATCACGGGCGCGTTGTCTTCACACCGTGAGAGGGGGCTCTCTCGCTGCCCCCGGATGGGACGTGAGCTTGGCTGTCGACGTGCCCGCTGCTCCCGCGCGTCTGCCACCGTCATTACTGCTGGCCCTCCTTTGGCCGCGTTGGCCACCGTGTCAGGCTGGCGCCGCTGGGTCGCGCGCTGGGTTGCCTCGAGTCGCGGTATTGGTTCCGCAATCGAGGAGGCACGGTGGTGGCGCAGGCGATGCAGTTGCTTGCATGCAGCATCCGGCGCGCCGGTTGCGCGACGCGTGGGCCTGGGCTTCCATGCGGGCGTGTCGGGAGTCGGAGAAGTGCGTCCACTTGGCGCGGTTGCATGCCGCCTGCATGGCTGCCCGCCTCTCTCGCCCGTTGGTCTGGGCAAAGGTGGAGGATCACTTGTAACCGCTGGGCGGTTGCGTGCACCACGCACGGCGGTTTGGCTTATTCTGCTCGGAGCCGGTCTGCATGACATGCGGGACCCAACCCCCGCGCCGCAGGGGAGGGCTTTGAAGCGTGTTGGAGAAGACTCAGCCCGTGACGGTTGGGAGCGCAAGCAGGGAGAGTTGCCTTTAAAAGGAGGGCGACCCCTTTCGTAAGGCGACCATGTCTTCTTCCTCCCTCATGCGCCGCATCTTTCCACCTTCCATGCCCCCGGATGGGGGAAACCGCCGTCTTTTCGCCTCATCGTTGGAGGAACGCAACTCCGTGGGAGTTGGTACCTTTCAGCCATCGTTCGGCTTCAAGGATTTTCATCAGCCAGCCCGGCCGCACCCCTCCACCGGCGGTCACCCAGGATGGTGACCTCCGGCTTGATGGTGGGGGAAAACGAACCGGGCTGCGGCCTCTGCCCCTCCCTCAGCCTCAAGGATTTTCATCACCAGGGCTGGGGAGGGGAGTATGCCGAGTTGAGGTCGGCCCCCGCGTGGGCGGCAGCCCGCTCCTTCACTCAGTGACTGGAGGGAGGAGCGGTTGTCGTCCGCGGCGCTGGCATCTGCAGCGTGCCTGGCTTTCGGACGCGAGCGGCTTCGGAGCCGCTCGCGGCGCCAGCGTCTGCCACGGCAGCTGGAAGAGGTTCTTCCGCCGGCGTGATAGCCAAGGTTGGCCACGGACCGACCCCCAACTCTACGGCCTTCTGCCCGTCCTTGCCTCTCGAGTTTTAGGGCATGGGCGGGGGCCTCCTGGCAGCAGCATCCGCCCTGAGGTCATCACTGCTGCTGTTCGGCCCCCCGGGGCAGAAGTCTTCATCGTCGCTGCTGCTGGGGCGGGCGACGACGAGCCGCTCGTCGGTCTTCTGTCGCTCCGCAGGCCTACCCCCATGGAGTGGGGTTGTTCGTACCCGCGGAGGAGGGAACCGGAGTTCCGTTTTGTAATGGCACTTCGAATGCCAGGGTCTTTGAGCGCTAAGACTCGTCTGTTGATTATCTGAACCGCTTCACCAAGCGTGAGTCGCCCCGTGTCAAGGTGACGAGTGAGGTATCCGTATCCCGGAGGCGTAGGAGTCCCTCGGCTCGGTCGGCCTTGCTGTCCGAGGCTCCTCTAGCTCAGTTAAAGGGACCCCACGGCCGCTCTTCGATGAGCCGAGGCCAGGGGTAGCGATATCAGTATGAACAGAGGCGGAGTCGGCTCAAGAATGAAACCTAGTTGGCCGGAGCCTAGTCGGGTTGTCCGTTAGCGGGACCAATGTCGGAGTTGATCGGCCGAGGCCTCAGGTCGGGCTGGCGCCCTCGGGAGATGGTCGGCCGAGGCCCCAGGGGCGACCGGCCGAGCCGCCTGCTCGGGTCGGATTCCCAAAGGAGTCCCTGGCAGCGATTGCCCGAGCGTGGTGATGACGTCGTCCTTCGGAGCGGAGAACCTCGGACCGCGTCGCCGTCCGAGGCTAGGTCGGGCTTCGCCGGAGGTGTCGTCGATGCCGAGGGTGTTGCTGCCTCCTTCCAGCGTCAAGACCCGAGCCTGCAGGGTCAAAGTGTCTTGTAGCGTGTGCCTTGTGTGGCCGCCGAGGCCGGAACACACACCCTCGCTGCGTTGTAAAGCTGCGTCTCTTTTCCTCTTGTTTCAAGTATCTGGACTTTTTGTCGGTAACAGGGATGTTTGTGCGAGCGAAAGTTGCTTCTCGCGGAAGGTGATGAGTGAGGTATCCGTATCCCAGAGGCGTGGGAGTCCCTCGGCTCGGTCGGCCTTGCCGCTTACGCGTACTTTCACCCGTCCATGAGGCCCTGTCACCGACTCGGTCGAGAAGGCTCGAAGGATCACTTCGGCAGAAGGGCTTCCGAACGTAAAGACTTGTTCGATCCGCGGAGCCACTTTATCCGAACGCGAGTTACTTATCGCAGAAGGTGATGAGTGAGGTATCCGTATCCCGGAGGCGTAGGAGTCCCTCGGCTCGGTCAGCCTTGGCTGCTTACGTGTACTCCGTCGTTTCCAGGACCCACTTTTCGAAGTAGTCAAAAAGCATGGAAGATATTCTGGTGAAAGAGATCTTTTTTCGAGGAAAATTTCGACGCAGAGGGGGTTTCCCCCCTTTTTAGCCCCTGAGGGAGGGTCGGGCTTTGCCGAGGCGAGGCCGACCCTTCCTTGTTGACTAAACTTTGCGTGGGTGCGAGGTATATGCACAACTTGAAAACATCTTAAGGGTAAAAGCGACGTAGCTGTTGGATGTTCCAAGCGTTGCCGTAGACCTCGCCTTGGCTGTTGGCAGCTTGTACGTTCCGGGCTTCAGAACTTTGGCGATGACGAATGGCCCCTCCCAGGGGGGCGTGAGCTTGTGCCTCCCTCGGGCGTCTTGCCGCAGCCGAAGCACCAGGTCACCCACCTGGAGGTCTCGGGGTCGGACCCCTCGGGCGTGGTATCGTCGCAGGGACTGCTGATACCGCGCCGAGTGTAGTAAGGCCCTGTCCCGAGCCTCTTCCAGCTGGTCCAGCGAGTCTTCTCGCCTAGCTTGGTTGCTTTGATCGTCGTAGGCCCTCGTCCTCGGGGAGCCGTATTCCAGGTCAGTGGGCAAGACGGCCTCGGCCCCGTAGACCAGGAAGAACGGCGTGAAACCCGTGGCTCGACTCGGCGTTGTCCTCAGGCTCCAGGCCACCGAGGGGAGTTCCTTCATCCATCGCTTGCCGAACTTGTTGAGGTCGTTGTAAATCCGAGGCTTGAGCCCCTGTAGAATCATGCCGTTGGCACGCTCTACTTGCCCATTCGACATGGGATGAGCTACGGCGGCCCAGTCCACCCGGATGTGGTGATCCTCGCAAAAATCCAAGAATTTTTTGCCGGTGAACTGGGTGCCGTTGTCGGTGATGATGGAGTTCGGGACCCCGAAGCGATGGATGATGTTGGTGAAGAACGCCACCGCCTGCTCGGACCTGATGCTGTTCAGGGGTCGGACCTCAATCCACTTGGAGAATTTGTCGACGGCGACCAGCAGGTGCGTGTAGCCCCCGGGCGCCTTCTGCAAGGGACCGACGAGGTCCAGACCCCATACAGCAAAGGGCCAGGTGATGGGTATTGTTTGCAGAGCCTGAGCGGGCAGGTGGGTCCGCTTCGCATAGAATTGACACCCTTCGCAGGTGCGGACAATTCTAGTGGCGTCGGCCACCGCCGTTGGACAGTAGAAGCCTTGCCGGAAAGCATTCCCGACGAGGGCTCGAGGCGCTGCGTGATGGCCGCAAGCCCCCGAGTGTATCTCTTGCAGAAGTTCCTGACCTTCGGCGATGGAGATGCATCGCTGGAGGATGCCCGAGGGGCTGCGGTGGTAGAGCTCCTTCTCATCGCCCAGCAAGACGAACGACTTGGCGCGTCGCGCTACCCGCCGAGCCTCGGCTTGGTCGAGGGGTAGCTCTCCTTGGCGGAGATATTGCAGGTACGGGGTTTGCCAGTCTCTGTCAGGCGTGGCCCCGCTCTGCTCTTCCTCGATGCGCAGCGCCTCGCCCTCGGGGGCCGAGAGTACCTCGGGCTGAACCGAGGACGCCTCGGGATGGGCCGAGGGTACCTCAGGCTGGGCCGAGGGTACCTCGGGCTCGGGCACGTCGTTGATCTTGATGGAGGGTTGGTGCAGATCCCGGGAGAAGACGTCCGGGGGAACCGTCGTTCGCCCCGAGGCTATTTTTGCCAGCTCGTCCGCAGTCTCGTTGTAGCGCCGAGCGATGTGGTTAAGTTCGAGCCCGTAGAACTTGTCTTCCAGGCGCCAAACCTCATCACAGTAGGCCTCCATCTTCGGGTCGCGGCAGTGGGAGTTCTTCATGACTTGGTCGATGACGAGCTGCGAGTCGCCGCGAGCGTCGAGGCGTCGGACCCCCAGCTCGATGGCGATTCGCAATCCGTTGATCAGAGCTTCGTACTCAGCCACATTGTTGGACGCCGGGAAATGGAGGTGTAGCACGTAGCGTAGGTGTTTCCCGAGGGGTGAGATGAAGAGCAGGCCCGCGCCGGCTCCCGTCTTCATCAGCGACCCGTCGAAAAACATGGTCCAGAGCTCCGGTTGGATCGGAGCCGTCGGTAGCTGGGTGTCGACCCATTCGGCTACGAAGTCCGCCAAGACCTGGGACTTGATGGCCTTCCGAGGCGCGAACGAGATGGTCTCGCCCATGATTTCCACCGCCCACTTCGCAATCCCGCCCGAGGCTTCTCGGCACTGGATGATCTCCCCCAGGGGGAAGGATGACACCACAGTTACCGGGTGAGACTCGAAGTAGTGTCGCAACTTCCGCCTCGTCAGGATCACTGCATACAGTAGCTTCTGAATTTGTGGGTAGCGGATCTTGGTTTCGGACAGTACCTCGCTGACGAAGTAAACTGGCCTCTGAACGGGCAATGCATGCCCCTCTTCTTGCCTCTCGACCACAATCACGGCGCTAACCACCTGAGTGGTCGCGGCGACGTAGACCAAGAGGGCTTCTCCATCAGCTGGCGGTACCAAGATAGGCGCCTTTGTAAGAAGCGCCTTCAGGTTCCCGAGAGCTTCCTCGGCCTCGGGTGTCCAAGTGAAGCTCTCGGCCTTCCTTAAGAGGCGGTACAGAGGCAGGCCCCTTTCGCCGAGGCGTGAGATGAACCGGCTCAGGGCCGCGAGACATCCCATGACCCTCTTTACGCCTTTTAAGTCCTTGATGGGCCCCAGGTTAGTGATGGCTGCGATCTTCTCCGGGTTGGCTTCGATGCCCCGCTCGAAGACGATGAACCCCAAGAGCATGCCTCGGGGCACCCCGAAGACACACTTCTCGGGACTGAGCTTAACGCCTTTTGCCTTGAGACACCGGAATGTCACTTCAAGGTCGGAGAGGAGGTTGGAAGCCTTCCTCGTCTTGACTACGATGTCATCGACGTAGGCCTCAACTGTGCGACCGATGTGTTCTCCGAACACATGGTTCATGCACCGCTGGTACGTCGCGCCCGCATTCCTCAAACCGAACGGCATGGTGACATAACAGTACATGCCGAAGGGTGTGATGAAAGAAGTCGCGAGCTGGTCGGACTCTTTCATCCGGATTTGGTGATACCCTGAGTAGGCGTCGAGGAAGGACAGGGTTTCGCACCCAGCAGTGGAATCCACGATTTGATCGATGCGAGGCAGAGGGTAGGGAACCTTCGGACATGCTTTGTTGAGACCAGTGTAGTCTACACACATCCGCCATTTCCCCCCTTTCTTTCTCACAAGCACAGGGTTGGCAAGCCATTCGGGATGGAATACCTCTTTGATAAACCCTGCTGCCATTAGCTTGTGAATCTCCTCGCCTATCACTCTGCGCTTCTCCTCGTCGAATCGGCGCAGAGGCTGCCTGACGGGTCGGGCCCCGACCCGAATATCCAGCGAGTGCTCGACGACTTCCCTCGGTATGCCGGGCATGTCCGAGGGACTCCACGCAAAAACGTCGGCGTTTGCGCGGAGAAAGTCGACGAGCACTGCTTCCTATTTGGGGTCGAGCCCGGAACCGATCCGGATCTGCTTGGAGGCGTCGCCACTGGGGTCGAGAGGGACGGCCTTAACCGTCTCCGCTGGCTCAAAGTTGCCAGCATGTCGCTTTACGTCTGGCACCTCTTTGGAGAGGTTCTCCATGTCGGCGATGAGGGCCTCGGACTCGGCGAGGGCCTCGGCGTACTCCACGCACTCCACGTCGCATTCGAACGCGTGTTTGTACGTGGGGCCGATGGTGATGACCCCGTTGGGGCCCGGCATCTTGAGCTTCAGGTAGGTGTAGTTGGGGACGGCCATGAACTTCGCGTAGCATGGCCTCCCCAATATTGCGTGGTAGGTTCCTCGGAACCCGACCACCTCGAACGTCAGAGTCTCTCTTCGGAAATTGGAGGGCGTTCCGAAGCAGACGGGAAGGTCGAGCTGTCCGAGGGGCTGGACGCGCTTCCCAGGAATGATCCCGTGGAAAGGCGCAGCGCCTGCTCGGACGGAGGACAGATCGACGCGCAGGAGCCTGAGGGTCTCGGCGTAGATGATGTTGAGGCAGCTGCCCCCATCCATCAGGACCTTGGTGAGCCTGACGTCGCCGATGATGGGGTCGACGACGAGCGGGTATTTCCCCGGGCTCGGCACGTGGTCGGGGTGGTCAGCTTGGTCGAAGGTGATGGGCTTGTTGGACCAGTCTAGATAGACTGGCGCCGCCACCTTCACCGAGCAGACCTCCCGGCGCTCTTGCTTGTGATGCCGAGCCGAGGCATTCGCTGCATGCCCACCGTAGATCATGAAGCAGTCGCGAACCTCGGGGAACTCTCCTGCTTGGTGATCTTCCTTTTTGTCGTCGTCGCGGGCCCTGCCACCCTCCGCGGGTGGCCCGGCCTTGTGGAAGTGGCGCCGAAGCATGACGCACTCCTCGAGGGTGTGCTTGACGGGCCCCTGATGATAGGGGCACGGCTCCTTGAGCATCTTGTCGAAGAGGTTGGCACCTCCGGGGGGCTTCCGAGGGTTCTTGTACTCGGCGGCGGCGACAAGGTCCGCGTCGGCGGCGTCGCGTTTCGCTTGCGACTTCTTCTTGCCTTTCTTCTTGGCGCCTTGCGGAGTAGACGCCTCGGGAGCCTCTTCCGACGGGCGGCCCTGGGGCTGCTTGTCCATTCGGAAGATGGCCTCGACCGCCTCCTGGCCAGAGGCGAACTTTGTGGCGATGTCCATCAGCTCGCTCGCCCTGGTGGGAGTCTTGCGACCCAACTTGCTCACCAGGTCGCGGCAGGTGGTGCCGGCAAGGAACGCGCCGATGACATCTGAGTCGGTGATGTTGGGCAGCTCGGTCCGCTGCTTCGAGAATCGCCGGATGTAGTCCCGAAGACTCTCCCGGCTGTTGCCGGCAGCTTCGGAGGTCCCAGGAATTCCCGGGGCGCACGTACGTGCCCTGGAAATTGCCGGCGAAGGCTTGGACCAAATCGTCCCAGTTGGAGATCTGCCCCAGAGGCAGGTGCTCCAACCAGGCGCGAGCAGTGTCGGAGAGGAACAGGGGGAGGTTGCGGATGATGAGGTTGTCGTCGTCCGTTCCACCCAGTTGGCAGGCCAGGCGGTAGTCCGCAAGCCACAGTTCCGGCCTCGTTTCCCCCGAGTACTTTGTGATAGTAGCCGGGGGTCAGAAACGGGTCGGGAACGGTGCCCGCCGGATGGCCCGGCTGAAGGCCTGCGGACCGGGTGGTTCGGGCGAGGGACTCCGATCCTCCCCGCTGTCGTAGCGTCCCCCACGCCTGGGGTGGTAGCCTCGGCGCACCCTTTCGTCGAGGTGGGCTCGACGGTCGCGACGACGGTGCTCGTTGCCGAGGTAGCCCGGGGCCGCAGGCGCGGTGTTGCGCGTGCGCCCGGTGTAGACCAAGGCTTCCCGCATAAATCGGGAAGTCGCGGCATGAGGTTCCGAGGGGTATCCCTGCCTCCGGGAGGCAGAGCTCTCGGCCCGTCGGGCCGCAGCGCCTTCCAGGAGATTTTTGAGCTCTCCCTGGATTCGCCGACCCTCGGTGGTTGATGGCTCCGGCATCGCGCGGATGAGCATTGCTGCGGCTGCCAGGTTCTGACCGACCCCGCTGGACGCGGGTAGCGGCCTGACCCTGACGTCGTTGGCGACGCGGTGCTGGAAACCCTGGGGCAGGTGACGTATTTCTCCGGCCGGGGGCTGGCCCGCCCATACCTGCCCGACGTCCCGGCGGATCGACTCAAGTGCTCCTGCTCCCTCGTCGAGCCTGGCCAGCGCCCCGCGGACTTGCTCGAGCTGTGGGTCGTGACCCCCCGCCGGAACGGGGACCACAGCTAGCTCCCGCGGGATGTCGGCGCGAGGCGCCGGCCTAGGGAGATCACCGTCCTCCGGCATGCCGAGGTGGTTGCCTTCGGCGGGATCCCCTAGCTCGACGTGGAAACATTCGCGGCTTGGGCCGCAGTCCTTGTCGTCAAGGCTGCGGCTACCGTCGGAACAGTTGGAGAGGCAGTAGTCACATGCGGTCATAAAGTCTCGCATGGCACTGGGGTTGCCAAATCCAGAGAAATCCCAACAGAGGCTGGGATCGTCATCTTCCTCAGACCCAGAGGGCCCATAGGTCGAGACGTCCGTCAACCGGTCCCAAGGTGACCGCATACGAAACCCCAGAGGGGTTGCACTCGCCTCAACAAGAGCGCCCGCCAAAGCGAGGTCGCTAGGCGGGTTGAGGCCGAGTCGAAATAATGTAGGATGGGAATCAGTCAGTACCTTTCGGTCGACGAGGGGCGATGTAGTCACGTCGGGGGCTGATCGCACCGTCGTCCTAGGTACGAGGGCGACGTCCTGCAGGCCCTCCGCGAGCTCGCTGGCGTCGTCCACTTGCTCGGGATTGGCGTGTCGCGGGGGGACGGCGCTCGCCTTCGTCTCGAACGCGAGGTCGACGCCCGACGCGCCCTCCGTTGGGGCGCTGGGGACGTCAATTCGCTCGACAGCCGACGAAGCGCGGCCTCCCGCCCGGCCTTGGTTGCCTCGCCTCCTCCTCCGTTGGCGGGGGAGAGGACGAGGCGAGCTCGAATGTCATTCTTCCACCGCGCAGGGAAGACGTCGTCGATTCCGCCACCGGAGGGCGGGTTGTCGGCCGCCATTGTCGTTGTCGCGCGGCGGTGGAAGGAGTATCATGTCGTAGCTGCCGTCGAGGGACATGAACTCAAGACTCCCGAAACGGAGCACCGTCCCGGGTTGGAGAGGTTGTTGGAGACTGCCCATCTGGAGCTTGACGGGAAGCTGCTCGTCAACACGCAGCAGACCCCTACCTGGCGCGCCAACTGTCGGCGTTTCGAGACCGGGGGGTCCCTAAGCCGACGAGTGAGTGTGTCGCGTGCCCCAGCCCAGATGGGTCGAGCGCGTGGGCGAGCGCGAAGGGGGGAAAGGAGCGAGGAGGCCGGAGTCCGGCGAGAGAGAGGTGGGAATCCCGCGGCCTTCGTGTTCGTCCCGCGCCCAGGTCGGGTGCGCTTGCAGTAGGGGGTTACAAGCGTCCACGCGGGTGAGGGAAGCGAGCGGCCCCAAGAGAGCGCCTGTCCCCGTCCTCGTCCCCGCGCGGCCAACCTTTTCTAAGAAGGCCCTGGTCCTTCCTTTTATAGGCGTAAGGAGAGGATCCAGGTGTACAATGGGGGTGTAGCAGAGTGCTACGTGTCTAGCGGGGGGAGAGCTAGTGCCCTAAGTACATGCCAATGTGGCAGCCGGAGAGATCTTGGCACCCTGCTGGCGTGATGTCGTGGCTGTCGGAGGAGCAACGGAGCCTGGCGGAGGGACAGCTGTTGGAACGGTTGTGTCCTTGCTGACGTCGCCCTGCTTCCGTAAGAGAGCTGAGAGCCGCCGTCGTCACGGGGCTAGCGGGGCGCCATCATTGCCTATCTAGCGGAGCTAGCCAGATGGGACATCGGTCTTGTTCTCTGCGGCCCGAGTCGGCTCGGGGTAGGGTGATGATGGCGCTTCCTGTCGACGTGGCTGGCCTGTGCCCTAGGTTGGGCGACGTGGAGGCTCCCCCGAAGCCGGGGTCGAGTCTGTCTTCCATGGCCGAGGCCGAGGCCGAGCCCCTGGGTCGGGCGAGGCGGAGGTCGTCAGCAGAGGCCGAGTCCGAGCCCCTGGGTCGGGCGAGGCGGAGGTCGTCAGCAGAGGCCGAGTCCGAGCCCCTGGGTCGGGCGAGGCGGAGGTCGTCAGCAGAGGCCGAGTCCGAGCCCCTGGGTCGGGCGAGGCGGAGGTCGTCAGCAGAGGCCGAGTCCGAGCCCCTGGGTCGGGCGAGGCGGAGGTCGTCCGCAGAGGCCGAGTCCGAGCCCCTGGGGTCGGGCGAAGCGGAGTTCGTCGTCTTCCGGGGCCTTAGCCCGAGTCCGAGCCCTGGGTCGGGCGAAGCGGAGTTCGCCGTCTTCCGGGGCTTAGCCCGAGTCCGAGCCCTGGGTCGGGCGGAGCGGAGTTCGCCGTCTTCCGGGGCTTAGCCCGAGTCCGAGCCCTAGGTCGGGCGGAGCGGAGTTCGCCGTCTTCCGGGGCTTAGCCCGAGTCCGAGCCCTGGGTCGGGCGGAGCTTCCTATGGTGCCTTTGGCAGGGCCTGGCTTCCTTTGCGTTAAATGCTCCTGCGACTTGGCCGGTCGGTGCGGCGATTCAGTCAGGGTTGCTTCTTAGCGAAGGCAAGGCCTCGGGCAAGCCGGAGAGGTGTCCGCCGTTGAAGGGGGGCCTCGGGCGAGACGGAAACCCCTTCGGGGTCGGCTGCCCTTGCCCGAGGCTAGGCTCGGGCGAGGCGTGATCGAGTCGCTCGTATGGACTGATCCCTGACTTAATCGCACCCATCAGGCCTCTGCAGCTTTATGCTGATGGGGGTTACCAGCTGAGAATTAGGCGTCTTGAGGGTACCCCTAATTATGGTCCCCGACAATTAGCGATTGGAAAATGCCAAAGAGGACAAGCAGCCAGCTAGCAACTGATCAACAAACAACAGATGCATTTCGATTTAAAACTTTTGAAATAGTTGTATGAAATTTGAGTTTAGTAGACTAGTTATTGAATCAGTTATGACCATAGCGTGTGTGCTTAATTATAGGTTATACATATATATAATTAACTATATATGTCGATAGACATGTTTTAATCCTCCAAAAAATCATCCTATAAAAAATTTCGAATATCCACCCTCTAAATCCTGGGCCCGCCACTGTGACTTAGTGAGAAAGACTAAGCTCATTCCATTCAAAAAAAAATACTAAGCCCATTTCCTAAAATAGATCCTCATGCAACAATCATGGGAAAAATACATGGAAGAAGAGTTCCGCCTACACACACCTAGCTCTGTTCCTTAATTATAATACTAGATAACCCTTGAAAATGTCATCATGAATACATTGCACTTGATGTGCTTGTTTGCATGAATGATGAACAGTTAGCATGTATGCAGTAGTCCTTACTTGAATATATGAAAACATCACAAGTAGTTTGCCTTGACGACCCATATTTGTTTTTCCAGGATCTGCATATACTGATTGCTTCATAAGAAAATATTGAAATTTCACGTGCTACCATCAATGATGAGTACAGTGTAAGGGCCCATAAAGATGTAAAAAATGAGGTGTTATAAAGAAATACTCATGCTGTTATGCACCACCCACAAATCTGTATAATTTTACACACCAGGTCTTATTATGACTAAAGTTTCAGCATGAGTTTTTGGACAACCTCTGAACATCCACGGCTCATAGCTTCGATTCCAACGGATCCAGTACCAGCCACTAACTAAGTTTCAGCATGAGATAACCACTTAACTAAGTTTCAAAAATAGATGTGGAAGAGACCCCATATATATGCCAGTTCTAATTATCAGAAAATCATGTAAACCAGGGACGATTTTTGTGAAAAGCATTTTTTTTCTTCGATAATAAAGGAAGCTTTATTGAATTTTCAAGTCCATACATCGAGGTGATACAAAGTCTTGAAAAAAAAACACATTTCCGACCTCTGTATAACGGGATGCACACAACCTAAGAAAAGGAAAATACCACATGGCAGAACTCAAGCACTAATGACAATCGATCCTAAGCCTAGACTGCCACCCATGTGCCTAGGTAAAAAACCCTTGGCCACTAGCATCAAGTGTTGAGATGCCGCAACAACCATGTCCTGTGAAGTTGGTCGCAGCAAAATAGCCCATGAACGGAGCTAATGAACAATTTTGAAGACAACTGCAAAGGAGATAAGTTATGTTTTTTATCAAATACCAAACTATTTCTGTAAAGCCATAACGACCAGCAAGTAGCAGCCGCTCCTAACAGAACTAGTTGTTTTTTTTCTTTTCCAATGCCCCACAACCAAGATCCGAACATGTGAGAAACATTATGAGGCCTGGAAAACCCAAAAGCAGCATGAATGATGAACCACACAGCTCGAGCAAAGCGACATTCATAAAATAAATGATTAATTGTTTCAGCTTTGTGACAAAAACAACAAACTTTACTGCCCTGCCAATTTCTCTTGGCCAAGTTATCCTTTGTCAATACTATTCCTCGGCGTAAATACCACAGAAAGATCTTAATTTTCAGTGGAGTTTTAAGCTTCCACAATCTTTCGTTTAAGTTCGGGACATCGTTCTGAATCAAGGCCAGATAATGAGATTTCACACATAAACTCCAACAATTAAAGAATAATTCCAACACACAAACATGTTTACTTGTGTGAACAATAAAAATGTTGCTCCACAAATCTGGCATTACAGATTACTGTTAGATATGCATGCATATAATTAACTAGGACAAGCAACAAACAGATCCTTTTTATTTGGAAAATCATTTAAGGTTTGTTGGAATGAAAACAAGCAGAACCTATTTATTTGTACAAGCACAATAGCACATCAACAGGTGGACACCCTTTTCTCAGAAGCTGCAACTTTTTTACATAATTCACAGAATGACAAGATGGGAGAGAAACTGCTTTCTTCAGCCACGTAAACGAATAAAATATAAGTGTACAGGCCAATACAACATGCATGGATCAAGCTCAAAAGTGGGGCTGGCTTACATGTTGTTAGCCGGTGAAGGTTATACCTCCGGATGCTGTCAAAACGTCTTCAAGGATTTCGACAAGAAAATTATCGGAGGGGTCGGCTACTGCGAGACCCATGCTCCTAGGGCCCATGCCTCGAGGACCTACCTCGTTGTGGCAAAGGTAGGGGCCCACCATCTAGGGAGCTTGACCCCCCTCCCACGAAGGAATGAAGTTCTAGACTTTGGGACGCTTCCACACTTAAGTTCTTTCGACCATCATTGTCCACAAAAACAACCTAAAACTTGGGGTCCGAGGCACTTTTAACAGTAGGACACTTCTACATTCTCTTGGTTGTCTCAGGCCCTCTATGAGCCCCGGATCTATAAGGTCCATGGTGCCCTAGACTTCAGGACGCTTCCACACTTAAGTTCTTTCAACCACCATCATCCACAAAAAAGAACCAAAAGCTTAGGGCTCCTGGGCACTCCTGACAATAGGACGCTTCTAAATTCTCTTGGTTGTCCGAGGCCCTCTATCAGCTCCTAGATTTCTAAGGTCCTTGGCCTCGGATAATTCAAATAGCCGGGCCCCAAGGCCCAGAGCCTCCCGAGGGGACAAAGGAGCTCCTACAGTGAAGTAGTATGGAGACACTCGCAAGTCAAAAGAATGCAACTAGCCCTCGACTAATGGTAGGACAACCCCCGATGGTACGAATGCCATGTTTAATGTCTACTACTAACGGTCTCATGGTGTTGGCACCTAGGATAAGGCTTATGTGCATCCATATTAAATGTGATGTATGATGTTATGGTCCAATAAGACTACTATTCGATACGTGCCATCAACCGTATAGCCTTGCGTGGGCACGCCAATGACCAGGTAGTATTATAGAGTATAGATTGCTACATCGGTTATCAATTGCGTTGTACCCGACGGCGTGGACTTCGATGTTCGTCGATACGATGTGACATACATGCCCCTGTGATAGGTACGTCTGCCACTAAAGCAGGACATCATCGACACCGTGGCACGATCGAAGGCATGGCGCCACATATAACTCCACTGCCAGGATAAGATTGGGGTTGTAGGGCCATACCCACAGTCCAATCGATATGTAATCCCCTCTCCATTCGCTATAACCTATAAGGAGTCGAGCAATGTAGAAAGGGCTTCGGAAAAAGAGGATTGAATTAGATGTAGGAACCTTGAGACTGAAACTTACTTCTAAGGACAGCCATAAAGGTGAACTAGGTACCAATAGCCTAGAATTCTCACTAGAACCAATCAGGGAGCGAGAGCTAGAAGGTCATGACACTCAATTGTTTTTTGAGCTTGTAATCCTCTTCACATTTGTGTTCATCAATCCACCACTTACCAGAGGACACATGGTATTATGTACACTACAACCCGAATCTCTAAACTGTCCTATTTTTGAAACTCGGTTGCATCCAGGTTCAACGTACAACCAGCTGTTAGGAGTGGCTACCATGTGGGGCCATTGCCAGGGAGCAAGTGGGTTTCTACAACTATAAAAGGACATTTGTATAGGCTAAGAAGGACATCAATTACCAATTATCAGAATACAAACACTGTCATTGTCTATTCTCTCGTCTTCTTCTTCCTTTATCCCTCTCCACGCTCCAGCTAGCTTCCTCTCTACTCTCTATATCTGCTATTTCTCGCTAGAAACATCTGTGACGCTAACATTTGGTATCAGAGGAACGATCTCGCAGAGGATGAATTTTTCCTCGCTGCTGGCGGAGCTCGCGGCGTGCGAGAAGCGTCTCATTGCTTGCATCGAAGGTGTGCCTGCCAAGTGTTCGGTGAACTGCCAGAACGCCTTCGGCGGCTTCACAGCACCGGCTACGGACGACAAAATGTCTAGCACCAAGCCTAGCCTCACCACATCCACGACCATCTATGGCGCTCCCGTCTTCGACCAATACTGCGATGCGGATCTCGGTGACAACGCCATGGAGCTCGTCCAGCGCGGCCCCGTCGACATCGAGCGCATCGACCTCCGCAGCGGTGCGCTGGCTGGCTGCTACGGCGAGCAGTCCGCACGCGGACACACTCCTTCCTCCTTCAACGACGATTTGGGTGCCTCGCTCGACTCGGTCGCCAACAGCTCCGTCCATGGCGGCCACGGATCCGTGCTGCCCCACCTCATGCCCATCTGCGCGGGCACTAGCAGGATCCATGTGCCCGACGACCGGAGTCTGGACTACGCCGAGGATTTCGACACCAATCACTTGGACAAGGGGTGCGTACTCTTCGGTGGCGTGCGCGCGTCCAGGGAGGAGGTAGCGCAGGCGCGATGCGACAACACCAAGCTCGTCATCAAGCAGGCCTTGGCTGAGGCCAACACCGCCAAGGACTCGCTGGAGCTCGCCGGCGGTGACAACACGCACTTCAACGGCGTGCATCGCGGCCAACCGTTTGAGACGCTGAGCAACCCGTCCGCCCACCACCGCCTTCTCCACGCGAGCGTCGACAACGTGTGCCTCAATGATGTCGTCCCCGACAGGGAGAGCGCGCTCCAGAACCTCCGCCTGGAGTACGAGTGCGTCAGGGTCAGCGAGGTCACAGCGCAGGGCCGCCTCAAGGAACTCAACAGCATCCTCGCCGCCACAACGACGGCGACGGCGTGCAGCACACCCACGTCCACCAAGTGTTCGATGCGAGTCCTCAACCACGGCGCATACTCAGTTCCCAACCTCCCCGTGGTCTGCATCGTGGGCGGGTCCAACTTCCCCAGCCTGCGGGGCTTCGAGGCGATCTGCACCAGCACAGCACGGCCGCGGAGCTCCCGGCGCTCCACGAGCAGCTCCTCCATCGCGCAACCGCATCCGCAAGCTGGGGCGGTGGGGTCGTCCGAGTCGGAGCTTGCGGCGCCTTCCTCCGTCCACGACAACTCTGTCGCGCTGATCTCCTTCTCCGGCAGATGCGACTACGCGCGCGCCAACGAGATGACCAGCGCCCAGATCGACGCCATGGCACAGGACGAGACGGACGAGATTGCCAACACCGTGGAGCAGCTGACGGGCCTGGGCGTGGAGAAGGTGGTTGCTGAGTACAAATTCAGGGACCCAAAGACCTCCGACCAGGAGATGCTCGAGAGCATCTGCAGCGTGCTCATGCCCTTGAAGCTCCAAGCTAAGATCGCCAAAGCCAAGTTCGAGGCGGCGTGCTCGGGCAAGATCTCGTGCGCGGACATCGTCGCCTTCACCGCCAGCGACGCGTCCTACTTCCTCAGCAACGACGACATCAACTTCACCATACCCGCGGGGCGGTACGACGGGACCGTCTCCATCACCAGCGAGACCCTGCCGAACCTGCCCCCGCCGTTCGCCGGCTTCGACCAGCTTGTGAAGATGTTCGCTGACAAAGGGGATCGCCTGCCGTCCAGCAACACCTCTGATATGGACCCGTCGTTCGCCGCCATGCTGCAGACCAAATGCAAGTCGACGAATGACAGCAACAACACGGTGATGCAGGACTTCAAGACCCCCGACATCCTGGATAACCGCTACTACAAGAACGTGTTGGCTCACAAGGTTCTTTTCACACCGGACGTGACGCTCACCACCAACTTCATGTCGAACAATCTGGTGCAACTGTGTGGCTGCCTTCTCAGCGTGGCAGCGAACAAAGGCAATTTCTCAGCCTTTCCTTGGGATCCTGGTGAAGATGGAGCAGTTATACTTGGTGTTCTTGGGTGCTCAAGTTATCCAATAAAGACGAAGTGGCTCAATTATCATCAAAAGTGCTACAGGTTGCTGTCTAAAGTAGCGCCTCCTCCATTGGGGTCCTGGCATACATGCTGTGTGGTGAACGCTCAGAGAGGAGGTGACCAAGCTTGGATGCAGCCCCTGGTTCATGACTTGGGTCGGCTTAATGGGCACCAACCGAGGGAGATTCAAGTATCATCCATCATCAGTGATCCAATCTCAGCTACGTTATGGAAAACAGTTGAACAAACCAATTCAAGCCATTCCTCCACAACAGGACCTGCTCAAAGTGTAGGATTCAAGCAACCGTGGCCTTCACCTATGGAGTTTGAGTGCTTGGACTGTGCATGGCCTCCGGCAACTTGGCGAATATGGTCAGCGACTTGAGGGCAAGCCGCATTTCAAGCGGTGGGGAATGTTAGGAGTGGCTACCATGTGGGGCCATTGCCAGGGAGCAAGTGGGTTTCTACAACTATAAAAGGACATTTGTATAGGCTAAGAAGGACATCAATTACCAATTATCAGAATACAAACACTGTCATTGTCTATTCTCTCGTCTTCTTCTTCCTTTATCCCTCTCCACCCTCCAGCTAGCTTCCTCTCTACTCTCTATATCTGCTATTTCTCGCTAGAAACATCTGTGACGCTAACACCAGCCTACGCCCCTGCTCAATCCGTTTTATTTTTCATCTTTTGGGCGCCTTCCGTACCTGGTGCCGTACCACGACGACACATATAAATCACTATAAGGTCCATGACATGTGCTAGGTGCCAAGATGCATCACTTTTACCAGCTCAAATCTGACTATTATTTTCTTGAAGAAAGGGGGCAACATATTACATATGCTATTTAAATACGGAGATACTAATCAATATTACTATATATCCGGTCTATCAATCAAAACATAGCAGACACCTGAAGCAACCTTTCGATTTCTCTAAAGCTTAGTCCATGTTTCTAGCACCATTAAAACCAATGCCTGATCAATTACACAGCTCATGTGGGACACTGAACTACAATGAATACATGTGGTTTTAAGATGTATCGGGTCTAAAAGCTAAACCCCTTCCACCTAGATGAATCAGTGCAGGCTGCATATATTAAACAAATGGTTGATTAATTGCACAGCTCATAGGGGACTCTAAATTACATGCCCTACACACTGATCTTGAAACGTTTTGGGTCTACAAAAGCTAAGCCCCCTTGCACCTTAGTGAGTCAATGGAGGCTGCGTGCAAATGGATGCGATAGGTATGCAAGCCCAGCTGATAAGCACAGTTGCACTAAACGGAATCGTATTTTTGTGTGATTCAGAAGAGTAATAGATCGATATAATTGCTCTGACATTACACGACCAAAACAAAGGAACGGTTTCTGTCCAAACCTGAAGTAACTGCATTACGTATTGATTGTGATTTGTGAGTCTCCCGAGGCTCCGCCACCTTCGCTGGAGTAACTGCAGCTTCCACAGTTTGCTCCCCTCTCCCAGACTGCTGCTGTCTCCGCGGCTCCGCCTGTCCCTGCTCTCTTCCTGGAAAAAAAATCCCATCAAAATCCGACAAATCCGCAGCGCCAATCAATACGTAAGCACAAACAAATTGGAACGAACCCTTGGATCCTCCTCTGCATCTTCCTCGAAGTCGTCTGGGTTGAGCCCGTAGCGCTCCCGGAAGCGCTTGCGCTCCGTCGCCGCGGCGGCGGCGCCCGACGGTGCCGCGGAGGCCGCAACGGGAAGACGGCGAACGGGTCTTCAAACAGATACGTGGTTAAGCTTAGCAGGATCCGGGGACGTAAGTCCGGGAAGAGACGGACGGAAGGGGAAGGCTGGCAGAGTGGAGGACGCCATGAGCGAGGAGTGGCGCGACGCGCCCGTTCCTTCTCATGCGAGAGATTTTTTTTGGTCCCTATGATGTAAAAATAGTGAGAGCAACTCCAATAGTTAAGTAAATTTTAGCTCTCTAAATCACAGATTTAAGAAATTGCTAAATAACTTTGGGAGTAAAAAAATATAAATTCTCCAATAGTTCTCTAAATATAGGTTGTAATTTTGTTTTGTATCTATCCACATAAAAAATAAAGTCACAAATATCATCAATTACCTTCGTTATCTACATAATGCAGTAAACATTTTTGTTTAGGGAGTTGCTAAATGGTTGCCAAATGTAGAGAGGAAATAAGGTTAGATGAGAAGTTAAATTTAGAAAGTTTATTTAGAGAACTGTTGGAGATGAGTTTTTGTATTAACTACTTAAATTTGATTTAGGAAGTCTATTGGAGAACTACTGGAGTTGCTCTTACTTAGCCCGACCCTAAATTCTAAACTATGTCGTATCTTTGTTAGGTCCAAATCCAGCTCGTATATTTGACCCTATAAAATCAAAATATTATAATCACATAAAGTTTATAGCTTATTAATAAAGATATTAAATAATACTATCATCATTTGATCATATAAACTCCAAATATCACAACAATATAAAGTAGGTAGCTTATTAAATTAAATAACTTGGCTTCATTGAGCATTGCCGACCCAAGCTCGGTCCATCTGTGCGGACCAGGGGGCCGACAAGCCAAATTTTTAGGCTCGGCCAGACCGTCTTCAAATCATGCTAGGCCGATCTATATTATTTTGTACCGGATCGTGTTTTGAGTCCTGTGCGATTTTGGACCGTGCTTGAGTTGGTCTAAAAAACCTGACCCATATCCCAGCACTACTGGACAGGAGACTAGGAAGGATAAGGGAGGTTTTCCTTGCTGGAAATCAGAACAATCATCGTTCGTATGTTCTTGACTGTCCGATCGTATCTGTATGGCCAAGACGAGTAAAGCTGATACTGTCAGACTGGCAGTGAGCTATACTTGGCAGTGAGCAGGGTGGCCTCCCATTGCATTCCCCTCCCCCTCCTGTTGTCCCGTACGATGGCACGCTCGGTAGCCGTTGCAACGATTGGGGATCGTCTAATATAGCCGTTGTCCTGCAGCGCCTTCCCTCCCCGGCCACCGCCTCGCCCAACGGCTCTATTCCGTGCTCCACGCTCCACGGTGACCGTTGTGAGTTTAAAGCCTCCCTCTCACCTCCCGTCCCCCGGCCCCCGGTCGCTCTTCCTTTTCCCCGCCGATTCGTTCCACCACCGCAAACATCTATCCCAGTAGCCCTACACGGAGAGAGCTGCAAAGGCAATCCAGTGATCGGCACTATGAACGACCTCATGACCAAGTCCTTCATGAGCTACGTCGACCTGAAGAAGGCGGCGATGAAGGACCTGGAGGCGGCGGGCGACGGGATCGAGCTCCCGGAGGCGGGCGCCGGCGGCGTCACGGACGAGCGCCTGCGCGGGTTCTTCCAGGAGGCGGAGGCGGTGAAGGCGGAGATGGCGGCCATCCGCGACGCGCTCGACCGCCTGCACGCCGCCAACGAGGAGGGCAAGTCGCTGCGCCAGGTGGACGCCCTCCGCGCGCACCGCGGCCGCGTCAACGCCGATATCGTCGCCGTGCTCCGCCGCGCCCGCGACATCCGCGCTAGGCTCGAGTCTCTGGACCGCGCCAACGCCGCGCAGCGGAGGCTTTCTGCTGGGTGCCGCGAGGGCACGCCGCTGGACCGCACGCGCACCGCCGTCACCTCGGGACTCCGGAAGAAGCTCAAGGACCTCATGCTCGACTTCCAGGCGCTGCGGCAGCGGATGATGTCCGAGTACAAGGAGACCGTGGAGCGGCGCTACTACACGCTCACCGGGGAGGTCCCCGAGGAGGAGGTGATCGAGCGCATCATCTCCGACGGCCGCGGCGAGGAGCTCCTGGGCGCCGCTGTCGCGGAGCACGGCAAGGGCGCCGTGCTCGCCGCGGTGCACGAGATCCAGGACCGCCGTGACGCGGCGCGCGAGGTGGAACGCAGCCTCCTGGAGCTCCACCAAGTGTTCCTCGACATGGCCGTCATGGTGGAGACGCAGGGGGAGAAGCTCGACGACATCGAGAGCCACGTCGCCAACGCCTCCCACTACGTGCAGGGCGGCAACAAGGAGCTGGGCAAGGCCAAGGAGTACCAGAGAAGCAGCCGCAAGTGTCTCTGCATCGGCATCATAATCCTGCTGCTCCTCGTCCTGCTTGTCATCGTGCCAATCGCCACCAGCCTCAGGAGGTGATCGAGTTGTGATGGGAGGAACAACGCCGGGGTTGTGAATTGTGAAATGAAATGAGGGGTTCCAATTCGATCCGATGGGTGGGATTGGGGGTTCTAATGATCAGGACACTCTGCGGTTGTGTCTTGTCTTGTTCGATTCAGTATTCGTTAATTTGAGCATGAATGTTTCCGTGGAATCTTACTGAATTGTATTGTATGAGGTGAGATTCGGTAAACCAAATTCGTACTTGTAAGTTCAAATTTAAAATTCACGTCGCATGAGATGGATGGTGTCTGTGCCAATTGCCAAAGCGCTTGTCATTTGCCCCAATAAAGAGATGATAGCTTTATATGAATCCACCGTGCAGATATAATCTGTAGGTGTTCACTCCAATCTCATCAGCCACACGCCCACACAGTCCTGGAAAATCAAACGATTGTTTTTTGGGCCCATAAGGCTATCATCATATTCCACAAAGCATACCTCTGATAATACCCTATTTTGCAAATTTTCATTAGAAAAATATAAAGCATACCATGAAATGATCCAAATATACTACATCTCTGAACTTTGCCGTATACTTGTTTTCTACACGTTCTTAATATTTTTTTCTTAATAATATAATTTATTTTCTAAAATACATAATTTAGTTTAGCTTTTGAGCGTAAGAGCATCTCCAACAACGTGACCTATAAAAATGCCCTATAATTTGAAAATATGTATATTTTATAGAATTTAGGACACCACCAAAACACCCCGCTCCAACAGTAAAGCCACAAATCTCTTATAGGGCAGTCACTACGTTGTAGTATATTTGAGTCACTTGAGAGGGTGCCCTATAGTTTTTTGATAAAATTTTATGAAATGAGGCACTGTTGACGTAGTTTTTCCTGTGGAGAGTCCTATATTTCAATTTGATGCACTAGTTTGAGTCATTGATGGAGATGCTCTAAAAAAATGAAATCAGGACTTTTGCTCGTAAAAAACGTGCCGGAGATCCAAATCTACAACCGGCAGGTTACCCCGCATACTCCGTCGTATTTTTTTCGTCGACGAGGCGAGGCGAGTCGAGCCATAAAAATCACATGCCCCAGCCGCTGAACACGCAGAGGTCTCGCACAGCGACAGCATGTGGTGGCCACACATGCACGGCGCCCGGCCATGCCTCCGCGTCCGAATTTTTTGCATTTTGGTCCTTCATCGGAAAAAAATTCACGTTTAGACCTTAGAAAATTTTAATGTCATTTTTGGACCCTTTACTCGGCGCCGTAGCCCGTGCCGCCGAGGTAACACAGCTCGGCGCCATAGGCTATGGCGCCGAGGTACGTGCTGCGTTGGCACAAACGGACGTCGTGGCGCCGACGTGGTACCGAGCTCGGCGCCATAGATCTTGGCGCCGAGCTCCGTTCTGTACAGAAAACTTGTCTAGCTCAGTTGGTAAAATACAAGGCTCTTAACCTTGTGGTCATGAGTTCGAGCCCCACGGTGGCTGTTTTTAATACTTTTTGTCTTTTTCACTTATTTGTTTTTTTGTTGTCCATATTTTTTGTTTATGTCGCTGATTTGTCTGTCCTGATTTATTTTATTTTTGTGACTGATTTGTTTATTCGTCCAGATTTTTTTATCCGGCGAGCACAGCAGCTGTGTGCTACGGTGCTCACAAGCCGTCAACTTATCCCCTTGTTTGCTCAGCTAATCACAATAAAAATCAAATGAGAACACTCTTACTTCAATCGTGATCAAATAAAAATATTATATTTTCATTGAGTTCTTTTGAACATAAATTTTAAATACATAATAACATATTCCCAGTAAAAAGAAGCACACATATTCATCTTTTTTTCTTCTGCACTAAATAAAAGTATACTCCATTATATACTTGTCTCATGGATGATATATTTTAGAATTTACTGGATATACAGCTGCTGTGCTCGCCGGATAAAAAAAATAAAACTGGATGAGAAATAAATCAGGACGGACAAATCAGCGACATAAACGAAAAATATGGACAACAAAAAAAATAAATAAGTGACAAAGACAAAAAATATTAAAAAATACCAACCATGGGGCTTGAACCCACAACCACAAGGTTAAGAGCTTTGTATTTTATCAACTGAGCTAGACAAGTTTTCTGTATAGAATGGAGCTCGGCGCCAAGATCTATGGCGCCGAGCTCGATAACACGTCGGCGCCACGACGTCCGTTTGTGCCAACACAGCACGTACCTCGGCGCCATAGCCTATGGCGCCGAGCTGTGTTACCTCGGCGCCACGGGCTACGGCGCCGAGTAAAGGATACAAAAATGACATTAAAATTTTCTAAGGTCTAAACGTGAATTTTTTTCCGATAAAAGACCAAAATGCAAAAAATTCGGCCTCCGCGTCCATGGAAAACACAGCTCCTGCGCACCGCGTCCTTTTTCCGTCCATGGGATGACGAGGCGGCCTGGTGGACCCGGGACCGCTGGGCTGGGCCGGCGCTTGGCGCGGCCGTCCAATTCCAAAACCGTGACACGCGCACGTCCCGTCGCGCGCCTGGAAGTGGAACAGACAGCGGATAGGAGGCGGGGGCTAGGGCTGGACAAAATACTCGTGGCTCGTGTGCTCGCTCGACTCATGGTCAGCTCGGCTCGGCTCAGCTCGGCTCGTTTCAATTTTGTCACGAGCTGAGCTAACATCTCAGCTCGGTTCGTTAACGAGCCAGCTCGACACGAGCTCGAGCCAGCTCGTTAGCTCGAATGAGCTAGCATTTATCTGCAAAACAAAGCCTATATATGCATTGGATGAATTAATAAGTGATGAACTATGTTAATTTAGGGTTTAAATGATGTGATGTATAAAAATATGAGTATTGTTAGTCTTTTCTAGTGTTAAATTAATATGAAATTAACTAGCAATTGATTATATTGTTGTATATACACATATATACTATTTTTTGTTGTGGCTCGCGAGCTAAACGAGCCGAGCTGAGCTGGTTCTCTGGCTCGGTTGCTTAACGAGCCGAGCCGAGCCAGCTCGTTCCCTTAACGAGCCAGCTCGAGCTCGGTCGAGCCGAGCCGAGCTGGCTCGATATCCACCCCTAGCGGGGGCGGGGCGCGTGATGGAATGACGCTTGGCTTTCGAGGCACGCGGATGCCAGATTTCCCCGGATGGGGCGTGTGCGGCTGCCGGGGCCGCATCGTGTGCACGCCAAATTCTCCCGTCCTCGACACCAGCTAGCGAGGCTACGCAGCAGCTGATGATACCTTATCCCCCGCTGGCACTCTGGCAGCTAGCTATTACCCCCCTGCTGCGCCGCGCAGCCTTCTGGTCTACCCCCGTTGGCTGCTTCTTCTACCTACCCTCGCCGTCGCCTCAACTTCCCGGCCGCCGTCCCCTCCGATCACCAGCTGCTGCTTGTGCTGCTGAGCCAAGGTTAGTTCCGTGGCATCACGCTTCACTGTTCGAGTGCTTGTGTTCTTCTTCTTGTGCTTGCGGTTGGTTGTATCCATGTGGCTAGCGCTAGCACGTCTGTGCTGGTGCCAGCTTGCTCAAATGTCCGGAGAGGCCTAGTTCGACCGTCGCAGCCTAATAACGATCACCGGAATGTGTCCGTGCAGAGCAGCTAGCGATGAACATCTTGAACCTGCAGCCCATCAACCCAGGCGGGCACCCGGCGTTCCCGGCGGCCAAGGAGAGCGGGCACCTCACGCCGGCGTCGGTGCGCTTCGACGGCGTGCCGGTGCCGGCGCAGTCCCACGCGCACTGTCCGAGGTGGCAGGCTCAGACGCTGCGCCGGGACAGCAGCTACGTCGGCGTGGAGCACGAAGGGACCAGGACCACCGCGTCCGTCCCGGTCCCGGTCCCGGTCCCAGCCGTTGCCCCGGTGCCTGCCCCGTTCAAGCCGCTCACGCTCGACTTCCTGCGGTCGCTCATGGACAGGAGCTGCAGCATGAGCCCCGCCGTCGCGGAGTACGGCGAGGACAGCGCCCCGCCGCCGCCGCAGATGGTGGCGCTCCGCGTGGTGGTGGCCTCCGCCGTGGAGCTGGACGCGCGCCAGACCGAGCTCATCGCGCGCAAGATGCGCCGCCTCACCGGGTTCGTCAACCTCAAGGTCGACAACGTCGTGGACGCGTCCCTCCTCGCCGGCTTCGTCGTCCGCTACGGCACCGACGACTCGCACGTCATCGACCTCAGCGTCAAGGGCCAGCTCGCCGCGCTCCAGAACCGCGTCGACTCCATCGACCACCAGACCGCCCACGTCCACGGACACCCGCACCACTGATCATCCGATCCAACACCTCTGGACTCTGGTGCACATGCACCGGAACCGGACTACACCGGAGCGAAGCGCGCCATTGCCAAACCGTGCTACAGCTTGCAGTATACAAGAGCCTATCTCCATGACTGTGATTACGAGACTATATACAGAACCGAATTGAACGCCATGGCAACAACAGTTTTCCTGTCTAATGTTGTTGTAAATCGCGACTGCTACCTATCCTTCCTGCTGAGCCTATATATGTTTCTATTGCTAAAAAAACGAACGTTATTGTATAATATGATCGATGTGGAGACATCATCCTCTATGGCGTAAAGTGCAATATACTATCTCAAGGGCCAAGGCCGAGGTTTGTATATGGAGGAGGATTCAGGGGTTGCAGCACTGCAATGGACTCTATGACCATGAGAAAGATGGCTAAATGAGACTGTATCACTCTGCACCGATCAGATTAGAGACGCAAACACATCAGGATTATTAATTCGATGTTTCTCTAATTATCGAAGAACATCAGAGCAAGATAAAGCATCATCATGAACGAAGTGCAGTAGCGGTAGGATCGGACCGAAGCCTGATCAGCATCAGCAGCGCTGGTGGCCGTTGACATCACGGCGCCACGGGGCCTCGTAGAGATTCTTGAAGGCCTTGTCGAAGTTCACGAACGGACGAACCCCATGAACCAGAACTCGTGGTTATCCATGGTCATGATCTGAATGTACCTCTCCGCCCGGTTGTGCATGCTGGAAGAAGCGTTCACTGACGTCACTTGGCTCAGAGGAAGCTAGCTGGTCCTCAAGGTAGATATCGCACACGGTGCCATTGTTTTTTATGTCAGTGATCTAGGACTCGCTTCCGAGTCTATATCTATTGTCAGGTCGTGTCATATCAGCTATTGATTGTACTATCAATCTTACTATCGATCTTTGTCGGTCCTTATCACTAGTAGAAAAGAGTTCAAAGCCTGCGGCACACATAAATTATCACTGGCGGTTTCAGTTACCGCGCGCCAGTAAAAAAACCAGGTGGACCCAGCTTAAAAACCACCAGTGGAAACATATTTCCATTAGCGGTTATCGTAACACAACCGACAGTGGAAATATCCTGACGGTTGTGTTACGATAACCGCCAGTGGAAATATGTTTCCACTGGCGGTTTTTCAAGCCAACCGCCAGTGAACTATGTGTTATAAATACCACTCTTCCTCCCCCGACAGGAGCTGTACGCTCGCAGCCAACTTCCATTGGAGGCGATTTTGGAGGTCCAGATTTCACAAAATACAAGGGAGGAGGTTTTGGTCTTCATTTTTTTGGAAGGAGGTGGATAAGAAAGGTTGGTTTATGTTTCTTTGTCAATTTTTGTTCGTTCTTGCTCAATTTTAGTCACATTTTGGATCTAGGGTTTTACATGTGAGAGAGAAGAGTATAGCTAGGTTATTTTCTCTATTTCCTCAAATGAGGTTGCTTAAGATGGTTAGATTTTGTCTATTCCCTCTCCTTTTTCATGTTTAGTTCTCAAATCAGTTTATCCATGACACATATTTAGTTGCTTAATAAATGGTGAATGTGTTGGAGAGGGAGGATGATAGGTTTGGTAATTAAGATTGTTTTTATTAATTGTTATGAAAGGTTGGTTTAATTATGTTTCCATTGCCAATTATTGTTCATTTTTGCTCAATTTTAACTACATTTTGAAACTAGGCTTTCACCATGTGTTAGAGATAGGTTTGAGTATTAAGATTTTTTGTTTATTAGTTGCTAGGAAAGTTTGGCTTATGTTTCTTTTGCCAAATTTTGTTCATTTTTCCTCCATTGTAGCCACATTTTGGATCTAGGGTTTCACCATGTGTTAGAGATAAAGTAGTTAGGTTGCCTAATCCAACCGCCTATGACCTTTGTTGTATAAATACCCCTTCATCCTTCCCGACAAAAACTATGTAGCTCGCGTGCAACCCAACTTTCATTGGAAGGCCAGATTTCACAAAATACAAGGGGAAGGTTTTGATCTTTATTTTTTGGAAGAAGGTCGCTAAGAAAGGTTGTTCATGTTTCTTTTGCCAATTTTCTTTATCCATGATATATTTAGTTGTTAGGAAATATTGGTATATGTTTCTCTTGCCAATTTGTGGTCTTGTGTGTTTTATGTTACTTTTTTTACAGGTGATGATGGAGAGGATATCCTGGATGTATAACTTATCAAGGCTAGATCCATCATACATATCTGAGGTCCATAGGTTTATTGTTGTCGCTATGAACCATGCTTGGAGAACAAAGACAAAGCACATATATTGTCCATGCATGGACTGCAAAAATGCTGTTGTATTTGATGACACAGAACAAATCATATCTCATCTAGTATGTCGAGGATTTGCGAAGGATTACATAATTTGGACAAAGCATGGAGAGGGTAGCTCTTCGCCTTATACAGCTGGAAACCCTGCGAACATCGACGACAGCTTTCAGTTCGTTCACGAGACACAACAACCTCTTCCACAGAGCGAACATGTAGTGCCAAATGTTACTGATCATGGTTACGCTGGAGGAAATAAACGTGAAAGAACCCATATTCTGCCAAATGTTATGGACGAGGAAGATGCAGAGTTGTTAGAGGCAATGTTGCGTCGTCATACAGATCTATCGATGTTCTTCATGAAAGGTATGGAGTCCCTGAAGAAGGCAGCAGAAGAGCCTTTGTACGACGAGTCTAAGGGCTGTACCAAAGAGTTCACAACGCTCCGGTCTGTGTTAAAGCTCTTGATGTTAAAAGCTAGATATGGTCTGTCTGATGCTGGCTTCGATGCGTTCTTGAGTATTGTCGCAGACATGCTTCCAAAGGAGAACAAAGTGCCTGCTAACACGTGCTATGCAAAGAAACTAATCAGTCCACTCACTATGGGCATGGAGAAGATCCACGCGTGTAGAAATCACTGTATCCTTTATCGAGGTGATGATTATAAAGACTTGGAGAGCTGCCCAAAGTGTGGTGCAAGTAGGTACAAGACGAATAAAGACTATCGAGAGGAAGAGTGTGTTGCATCTGTGTCTAAAGGGAAGAAGCGAAAGAAAGCAAAAAAGAAGACTTCAAAATCCACGAGCAAAGAAAAAGAAGAAGTGGTACCTCCCCGTCGTCGATCGAAAAGATTATTATGCGCTCCACGTTGTACTTCAATAAAGACTATTATGCGCTCAAAAAGATTCCTGCTTTGGTGATGTGGTACCTCCCCGTCGTCGATCGATTGAGGTGTTTGTTCGCTAACCCTGAGGATGCGAAACTTATGAGCTGGCATGCTTCTGATGAGCACAAAAACGATGGGAAGCTTCGACATCCAGCCGATGGGAAGCAGTGGCAAGATTTCAATGAGAACCACCGAGACTTTGCCGATGAACCAAGAAATGTTAGGTTCGCACTGAGTACTGATGGAATGAATCCATTTGCTGAAAGGAGCAGAAAGCATAGCACATGGCCAGTGATCCTCACCATATACAACCTTCCTCCATGGTTGATGCAGAAACGGAAGTACATTTTGCTAACCATCCTTATTTCTGGACCTACACAACCTGGAGTTGATATGGATGTATTTTTAGAGCCCTTAATGGAGGATATGAAAATATTGTGGGTAACGGGTGTTCAAATGTTGGATGAGTATCGTAAAGATTCATTCACGCTGAGAGCAATTATTTTTGTTACGATCAACGATTACCCTGCACTCTTCACATTATCAGGCCAGTTTAAGGGAAAGGTTGGCTGCATAGTATGCATTGATGGAACTGCTTACGTGTCCCTTACTGCATCTAAGAAGATAGTGTACATGAGGCACAGACGCTTTTTATTGGAAGGACACAGGTACCGCATGCGAAAGATGGATAAGTACTTTGACAATAATGGTGAACTACATTCTACTGCTCCATCGGGTAACAATAGAGGTCATAGAGTTTTTGAAATAGTCAGGAATATCAAGTTTGTTTTCGGGAAGAAGACAAAAGACGGAAAAACAAGAAAGGATGCCAAACCAGCTCCGGGGGCTATATTCAAGAAAAAGTCTATTTTCTTTGAGTACTTGCCTTACTGGAAAGAGTTAGATGTGCGACATGCGATCCATGGTATGCACGTTCAGAAGAACGTGTTTGAAAGCATAATTGGCACCTTGCTAGACATAAAGGGCAAAACAAAAGAAGGACTCAATTCACGCATGGACTTGGTAAATTTAGGCATAAAAAAGGAACTACATCATGTTCTTCAAGAAAATGGGAAGTACCATCTCCCAGCAGCAAGCTACAATCTCAATGTAGATGAGAAACATGCGATGTGTGTTTGGCTTAAGAATTTGAAAGTCCCATCCGGATTCTGCTGTAGCATACAGAGTATTGTGTCAATGAAAGACCTGATAGTTACCAACTACAACTCACATGATTGTCATGTCATGCTGACTACATTCCTACCTATTGCCATCAAGGCTATAAATCCTTTGTTTTTAAAGATGGCAATCACACGGTTGTGCTACTTTTTCAACAGAATTTCACAAAAGGTAATTGACTGTGATGAGTTGGCATCTCTTCAGGAATTCGCAGTGGAGACAATATCACAGTTTGAGATGTGTTTCCCTCCATCGTTCTTTGATATTATGGTGCACCTTGTGGTGCACTTGGTGCCACAAATAGAGGCATTGGGTCCTATGTACTTGCATGAAATGTGGGCGTACGAGCGTTTCATGTCAATACTGAATGGCTATGTATCAACCCGTGCTCGTCCCGAGGCATCCATGATAGAGGGGTACTGTACCGAAGAGGCCATTGAGTCCGGAGGTCCATTCTGCAATAGTATCCTAAAAGACCAGGTTGCAATAGGTTTGCCTCCGTCACGACACGGGGGTAGATTGTATGGAAGCGGGAGGATGGGACGGAAATCTTTCATCCCACCAGATTACAATACAGTACTTGAGGCACATCACAACATCCTACATCAGCTAGCGATAATAGAGCCATTTATCCAACAACACATCAATGAGCTTCACGAGCAAAATCCTGGGCATACGGCTGATTGGGTAATGAAGCAACATAAGCAGCGGTTCAACACATGGCTAATGGTGAAGGACATTCCACGTGGAGAAACAATAGAAGAACAAACCATCAAGGGGTTGGCATCTGGACCATCACGCCAGGTCACAACATGGCAAACCTATGACATTAGTGGATTCACATTTTGTACCAAGTCCAAGGACAAAAAGAGCATGTCACAAAACAGTGGTGTTCCATGCGAGGCCATAGATGATGAAACTGGTGAGATTATTACATATTTTGGCTTTATTGAGGACATATGGGAACTAGACTATGGTACATTTCAGATCTCGGTTTTCCGATGTCAATGGGTTGAAGACAAACATGTCACGGTAGACAACTATGGGGTCAGAGTTCTTGATCTAAGTAAGGTAGGTTACAAAGATGACCCATGGATCCTTGCTAATCGTGCTGCACAGGTCTTCTATGCTGAACATATCATTTCTAACAATGAGAAGAAAAGCACCGACAAACCGAAGCATGTAGTTTTTCCTGGAAAACAACAAGATATAGGAGTTGATGGTGTATCTAATTTAGAGGATTTTAACCAGTTCAACGACATGTCTCTTTTCATAGACCATCCAACCAAGATAAGGAACGTTGAGCGAAGCATCCCACGCAATTCGATGCCCTGGGTACGCCACGATGGACAAGGCAGAACAATAGCTCCCTAGATTATATAGTTGTCATGTAATTGATTATTGTTAGGACATGTCATGTAATTGATTATTGTTAGCGACAAACTGAAGCATGTAACTTTACACGACTTTCTAGTGACTTTCTAGAGATGAGAGGGAGAGGGAGAGAGAGGAGAGAGAGATAGGAGAGAGAGAGAAGAGAGAGGAGAGAGAGAGGAGAGAGAGAGGAGAGAGAGGGAGAGATAGAGGAGGGAGAGAGAGAGGAGAGAGAGGAGGGAGAGGGGAGAGAGGATGGAGAGGATAGAGAGGAGAGAGAGAGGAGAGAGAAAGGAGAGGAGAGAGAGAGGAGAGAGAGAGAGGAGGTAGAGAGAGGGAAGAGAGAGGAGGGAGAGAGAGGAGGGAGAGGGGAGAGAGAGGAGCTAGGGAGAGGACAGAGAGGAGAGAGGAGAGAGAGAGAGAGAGGAGAGAGAGAGGAGAGGAGAGAGAGGAGAGAGAGGAGGGAGAGAGAGGGAAGAGAGAGGAGGGAGAGAGAGGAGGGAGAGGGGAGAGAGAGGAGCTAGGGAGAGGAGAGAGAGGAGAGAGAGGAGAGAGAGAGAAGAGAGAGAGGAGGGAGAGGAGGGAGAGAGAGAAGTAATATATAAATATAAATATATATATTATGTATACTAAATATATATATTTATATATTTAATATGTATACAAATTTATATACTTAATATATGTATATATCATAAAAAATAATATACTAAAAATATTACTACTGGCGGTTCACAACGAAAACCGCCAGTAGAAATGACCTCCACAGTCTGTGGAAGGCATTTCTACTGGCGGTTCTCGATGACAACCGCCAGTAGAAACTACTGGTGGTTGTCATTGTCAACCGCCAGTAGAAATATCTCCTATATAAAGGAGCGCGCGCGGGGCCGAAAATTTCGCTAAGTCTTTGGCGCCTAGTCTTTTACACTCCCGCCGTCAGGCTGCCGAAATTTTGCCCCGGCGATCTTCTCCGTCGTGCGCCGCCGTCGTCCACGCCGTAGGTACGTTCCCCTCTCTCTCTCTCCCTTCTTCGACTTCGATCGCTCGGGCACGCCGCCGCCGCCGTGCACGCGCCGCCACGCGTGTGTAAACCCTAGGGCGCGCGTCTTTGCAGAGAGTGAGAGAGAGGGAGAGGGAGAGGGAAGAGAGAGGAGGGAGAGGGAAGAGAGAGGAGGGAGAGGGAAGAGAGAGGAGAGGAGAGAGGGAAAGGGAAGAGAGAGGAAAGAGAGTGGAGGGAGGGAGAGAGAGAGAAGAGAGAGAGGAGGGAGAGGGAGTGTATAGAAAGTATTACTGTACACCGAACGACAATTAAGTTCATGTACGAATCTTCACACGCACTACTCGCCCATTGCTGCCTTCTTCGTCAAATTGCTCGCTGGTGAGCAGTCTGACGCGAACATCCTCGAGGTCCGCGACGTCACACGTCGTGGTTGATCCATGGGAGCTGTCGGCTGGCGGCACATATGCCAAGAACTCAGCCCATGGACGCCTCCTGGCTTGCTTCACAATCCAACGTGTTTACGGGACGGTCTCAAATGTATGCCATGCTTCTCTTCCATGTATGTTCAATAAAAATGCAAAATCCTCACTCGCTAACCTTAATCCTCAATTTGTTTACTTAGTTGCCACTCGCACAAATGAGAAGCATGCATACAACGCCATTTCCTCTGCCATAGTTACCGTGTTACCGTGGTCATAATCGCCTTCATGGTGTACGCAAGAGAGACATGAATGTCATAGAAAGTTTGGACGATACCCATAAAGAAGAAGATGATGGCCCAAATAGTTCAGTGGCAAATGCGAGTCATCGTCAATAGCGCGCCACACACATTCCATAGAATTACGATGGTGTGTTGACTGTTGTCGATGCACATTTCGTAGAACTAGATGCTTGATTGTTGTCTGTTGATACGTTTAGCATTTATTTCTTGAATTGTGATTAGAATTAGCACATGATCTCTGATATGGTTTTTTAGTGAGACGCGGAAAAAAGACTAAGTAAAGAGATGCAGACGGGTGAGAAGGAGGACACACAGAGAGTAGCGGGCGAGCCTAGTTGGCACCCCTTCCCTTCACACAGCATGTGGGCCACACATCAAGCAGCTGCCTAGGTCGCGCAATATCATTCGACTAAGTATGAGCCTAGTTTTACTCATACTTGCGTCACCTCCTCGAGCGAGCAAGGGCTACCCTGCTTACTCACTATGAAGTGCTTCACTTCTATTACTATAGCTCATATCTATTTATATTATATAAAACTGCACATATTAGTATACTTTAAAAATAAAAATATATGACTCTCCATCTCTCTCTCTCTCTACGTCCTATACGACTCCTCCTATATGTTCTATACGACTCTCCATCTCTCCCTCTCTACGTCCTATACGACTCCTCCTCTCTCCCTCTCTATACATTCTATACGACTCTCCATCTCTCTCTCTCTCTCTCTGTTAATATGAATTTAATTATTGCTTATGTTAATATGTGTTAATATGTATTTGTATATATATAGCTCAATGAGTTCTCCAATCAAGGACCAAGGATTAGGGCCCGACCACATGGACAAGAGTGTTGCTCAAGAACAATCCAACAGTGAAGGATATGAAACGCCTAGCGACCCTTTTCCTACCACTAGCATAGATAGGGCTGCTGCGCGTGAGTTGCAACGTGACCCTACTTATGATCCACAAGACCATGAGGTAAATTATACATCCTTAATTTCATGTGTGTACCTAATTAATTAGTTGATTTCACAATGTCTATTACACATGCATGATTTCTTGTGCATTTTATTACATGAATAGGAGGTCTTGTCTTAATTTCGTGCGATGCTCGAAAAAGCTGCGGCACGATACCAAGACGCACCGGAACCGACCCAAGACGCACCAGAACCAACCCAAGGCGCACCGAAACCGACCCTAGGCGCACCGGAACCGACCCAAGGCGCACCAGAATCGACCGAGACAACCACTGAGAGGTCAAGGAAAAGGAAGCAGAGCGATCGAAACAGAGGTGACAGGGGGCTAAACAAGTTTCCTGACAAGACATATAAAATCGTAGACGTGAGCCCGAATGGTCAGCCCCTAGCTCCAGAAGAGGCAATTGTTGGAATAGTCCCACATTGTCTGGTGAGAATGGAAAAGCATGGTTTATATGGTTGAGGGTGGCAACCTCTAATAGGCTAGCTTTTTGGGGGGAGTGTTGGCCCAAGAGACCTAAAGCCCGCTGCTATACGTGCGGGCGCGTGTGTCGCGGCCCGACAACCTGGGTGGGCGCGCCGTGTGTGCGGGCGGCCCCGACGGACACGCCGTGTGTCGGCGGTCTGGTTCCAACAATTTGTATCAGAGCCAGGTTGGCCAGTGCATTCTCAGACAAATCTCGGCTCACAATGTGTGAGGGGGAGATTGTTGGAATAGTCCCACATTGTCTGGTGAGAATGGAAAAGCATGGTTTATATGGTTGAGGGTGGCAACCCCTAATAGGCTAGTTTTTTGGGGGGAGTGTTGGCCCAAGAGACCTAAAGCCCGCTGCTATACGTGCGGGCGCGTGTGTCGCGGCCCGACAACCTGGGTGGGCGCGCTGTGTGTGCGGGCGGCCCCGATGGACACACCGTGTGTCGGCGGTCTGGTTCCAACAGCACTGCCTAAGTTCCGGAATGCACTTGGGTTCTTAGTTAGAGATAATCTTGACATCACAATCCGACAGTGGAGAGATGTTTCAGATGTTGTCAAGAATCAAATGTGGAATAAGCTAATAACGAGGTTTGTTTTGCCTCGGGGTTCAGAAGATCTCGTGAAAAAATACATGATGAAGCAGTTTGCAATCAATTTCCGAAACTGGAGGTCTAAGATGAATACAAAGTTTGCAAAGAAAGACCTAGACCCGACGAAAAAATATAAAATCTCAGCAGGTCAGTGGGCATTATTTCTAGAGCAGAGGAGCAGCCCTGATTTCATATCGCTAAGTGAGGCAAATTCGGAACTATCTAAGAAGAACAAATACCACCACCAGCTTGGCACAGGTGGTTACAAGCGCCAGGTTCCTAAATGGAGACAAGAAGACGCCGAGAAGAAGGCTGCAGGGTTGCCAACGCTGTCTGTGCAACTTGGTGAAAGGACAGCAAATTAGATTCGTGCTAGAAAACCAAGGGAAACTGAGTCTGGTGTATCTTTTGATGATCCCACTGTCGAAGAAGCGGCAAAAAACATATATGCAATTGCAGCTAAGCAGAGCCAAGGAACATTTAAGCTGCAAAGGGAGAGAGACATTCTAACGGCTGGTCTCGGTAACCCTGAGCATCCTGGTCGTGTACGAGGAATCTCATCTAAGGAAGGATGGAAGGAAGGATTCAGACCACAATGGGAAGGTCTGTACAAGAAACGTGATCGATACAAGGAAGAGATGGCGAATTATTTTAAGGAGGAGGCCAAGAAAGAGTTCAAAGGCCTGATGTCTGAAATGCTATCGAATCCTCCTCTAGAATTGATGCAGCAATTGGCGATGGCGAGTGCGATGTCTGTTCAACAGATGACCACTCCACAGATGCAAATAATTCTAGCAGCTCAAACGCCGGCTTCCACCGAGGGTACAACCATCCCAAGCTCTATCGCGTCAACGGGAAATAAGGTCCGCTATCCAGTTGATGACATCACAAGGCCTGTGGCATGCACACTAGTTATAAGATATGGTATTAACAATCAGCGTACAAAGAAAGTAGCCACAGGCCTTGCGATCCCAGGACGCAAGTTCCATGGAAACGACATTCCAAAAGAATATTGCAGGGTAGAAGTGACGACAGTCGTCCAAGGATCCGAGGACGACATGCTAGACATCCCTGGGCCCGAAGGTATCAAGACACTTGGACAAGCTATCAAGAATTTTATCCTTTGGCCTCGAAGGTATGTCGAATTGGTTGATCCACCACGACAGCCGTCGTCGCAGGCCCAACCGTCTCCGCCTTCTCAAATTGATGTTCCTATTGTACATCCATCATCACCTCCTCAAACTTCACATGTTGCTCCTCATCCTCTTTCTGACCCTCCTTCTCCTCATCCTCATGGTGGCCCACCGTCTCCGCCACATACATCGCCCTTCAGGGATCCACCTTCTCCACAGCCATCAAGGGATCCACGACCATCAAAGAAATCTAAAGTTTCTATACCAAAATTAGTGTCCCCGTTCAAGAAGAAAAAGAAGAGTAAATCCACTGCTGGCACAACTCGTTTTTTGAAAGGGATTGGACGGAGCCTCACGTCAGACACTGTTGATTTGGCCGATCTCGAGGAGTCCGCAAAAAAGGCTGAGGCCATGGCCGCAAAGATAAAGAAGCCAACTAAGGCAGATTATAAAAACATGCCTAAAAAATATGTGCCGGGCAGACCACTACTCACTTTTGAGAAACTAATGAAGGTCCCGGCTAATATTAAAAGGTTGCATGATTGGTACATGCGGGCATCTTCAGTTGGCATCGAAACCATCAGTGTCAATATACCAGCCCATGCTTTTATTGGTTCAAATCAAAAATCCTTTGTTACGTTCGAGGACATGTGGTTAATGATGAACCTTCAGATACTCGACGTGCAACTTGTAACCATATTTGCATTGTAAGTGTCACTCATACTCCACATATATGTGTTATTATTAGTGAGTTGTATAAATTTTTAATATCTGACATGCACGTGTGCGTTGCAGAATGCAACATGATCAGCAGGAGATCCTTTATGGTACCAATCCCAATGCTAGTGCCAGTAAAAGGGTTGGGTATCTCAACCCAATAAAGATATGCGAGGATAACCACACTTTTAGAATCGGAAAAGACAACGAAGCATTACAGGGACTAACGGACAAAGAAATTGATGTGCGTATCCAGGATCTGAAGAAGGATTTTGAAGCAAGATACGCCACCTACATAGGACACGCAATGCTTCAATTTCAAGACAGGGAATCCATAGTGGCCCCGTACAACTTTAAGTAAGTCTGATTTTGCATAAATAAAATATAAAATTAATAATTTCAATACACATGTATCACAAGTTTGATTCGTACAGGGACCACTGGATATGCTTCTTCATTTATCCTAAGGTTGGAAAGGTGCTGGTGCTCGACTCCTTGCACACCGAGCCTTCGGCCTATTCAAAATTCCTCAGCATCTTAGAGATGTAAGCCTTTTCTATGCATGCATACTTATATCGATGAGAATTGTAGAATAACATGGTGATTTTATTTGAGATCACAGGACATTTAGGTTTTATAAGCTACGAGGTGGAAAGTACGACACGTCCAAAAAAGGCGTGCCACTAGACATCCATTATAACTGGCCGGTAAGTATGTGAATTTATGAATACATATCATACATGTACGTACATAGAACAATGTTGCAACTAAATAACCAATCTCCCGTTATGTAGTGCCACAAGCAACCACCCGGATCGGTCCTATGTGGGTTCTACGTGTGCGAGTTCATGAGAATGAACGGACGATACATCACGAACCCTGGCAAGGTATTATTAGTAATAGTCACGTATGTATTTATGTCATTAAAGATGCAAATGTGTTATTATTGAGTATAAATAGATGATGTTTATAAACTTTCTTTACAGCAATTTCAACAAGGAAGCCCGGAGAACTTAACTGAAGGTGCATTGTATGGCATAGTTGAGGACCTGTGCACATTCATATTGAAAGAGGTCATTCCCGCAGAAGGGAAATATCACGATGCTTCCGGAACATTAGCTTTGCCAGAGTTTAGAATACTAACAAAAATTAGTAGACTATCTCTTAGCCGAGATAGTTATTAGAGCTTAAGTGAAAACTTTGATGTATATAATGTGTGATGCATACATGGTTGTAAACAATACTTTGATGTATATAAATGTATGATATAATTTAATTCCATGTTGCTTTTAATATCAATACTACATGTTTATCAATATATATGTTTGTGTGTGTAAATATATATAAATTTCAGTACTGATTGAAAATTTAAAAAAGGGCAGGAAAACTTCCACTGGCGGCTAAATAAAAAAACCGCCAGTGAAAATACAATTTCCACTGGCGGTTTTCTTAATAAAACCGTCAGTGGAAATGCTATTTTCACTGGCGGTTCTAGAATAACCGCCAGTGGAAATGATGGCCCCTAGCACTGGCGGCACTGAAAAACGCCAGTGCAAACAGCTCTAGAACTGCCACTATAGAGCCTCTGTGTACTAGTGTATACAAGTGCACATTCTTTAGTCTTAATCTATAGTCACGTCAACTTCACATCATTTTTTCTTTTTTACAAACTTTTAGTTACGATAAAACACATCGTATTATTAAAAATGAAAATACATCTGGTTATATAATTAAGGAAATAATGTTTTATAATTCATAGAAATAACTAAAAAAATACATAACTTAAACATAAAAAAGTTTACATCATTTATAAAAAGAAAATCTCGTTGGGTTGAACTCCTTATAGATAAATCTATGTACTGTAGGTGACTTTTTGTTGTAGTGGTATATTGTGTTTGTAATGGTTTAATTCATATCTATAGTCAGTGATTCAGCGGTGAGAAAGTTTGTATTGTATGCTACATACTGTATGCTTGTGCTACGGTATTTAAGGCCGGCTCCAGCTAGGGCCCCTAAAGGGTCATCTACTTTAAATATAGAGAATCAAACGGTCATCTACGCTCTCCAGCAGCGTTCTCTAAACGGTCTTCTAAATTTATAAGACGCTGCTGGATTCTCTATCTATAGAGTTTTTCTAAACGGTTCTCTATCATTTGAATACTTTAAATAACCGGTTTAGCAAAACTAAAATATGTACAATACATTTGAGAATATGACAAATACATATATACAAAAAATAAAATAAAAAATGTCTCTAATATAGGTATTTGAGTATAGGGGACGTGATTTAGAGGACATTATTGAAGAGGAAGGAGATATAGATGATGAGATTTTTTAGAGAAGACTGTAAATGAGGGATATAGATGATGGATATAGAGAACGTTGCTGGAGACAACCTAAGTTTATAGAACATGTATGAGTATATGATTTAAATCGGTCGAGGCTTATTAATAATTTATAATCAAAATAAGTGCATAAAAATATGGTTTTATTATTTTATTCTAATATTGATATGTGGTATGAATACTTAACATAAATATATTGCTAAAGAAAATATTAAGTTTTAGATCTAACTTTGGATCACATGCTTCATAGCAATTAATAATTTTTTTATTATAATAATTAACGTGCTAATCTAGAGCTGTCATATTTGTAAAGTGGCCATGTTTTTTTAACATTTGCCAACTATATAACTTTACACCTTGAAATTTAATGTTTGTTCTCCTTGAACGACTTGGTGTTGTTAGGGATGAAAACGGTCGGAAACGGTCGGTAAACACTAAAATCATTACCGTTTTCATATTTTTTATCGGAAACAAAATCGAAAACGGCAACTCCGGAAACGGAAACGATATCGGTATTTCGGAAACATCGAAAACGAAAGTTTGGTGCGGAAAATACACCGGTAACGGTCGGAATCTAAAATACGACCGGTAAACATATCAAACTTCATAATACAACAAAGTTGACAAAAGATCACAAATACCGCAAGTTCACAATTCATAATATAACAAGTTCATAAGGTTCACAAATTTATAATATAAAAAATTTACAAAGATCACAAGTTCACAATATAATAAGTTCACGGTATAACAAGTTCATAAAGATCACAAGTTCACAGGCTCAAAGTTCACAATTCACAATATCCACTCGTTCTAGCTGACATGGCATGCTTACTTATGAATTATTTTTTTCTCAAATAAAGAGTTTTTCACAACCTCACAGGAAAAGACTAAAACCTAGTGTGTGGAAAAGACCAAATCGTTAATCTCAACTGCCTTCCAACATCATATATCCCAAAAAAAATCTTAAGGCGTCCAAAAAATACAAAAATAAATAATCCTTATCCAGAGACATACATGCGATGCGAAAAATCACATGCTGGAAAATTCCGAAAAATTCCGAGACACAATTCCGAAAAATTCCGAGACACAATACCGGAAAATTCCGAGACACAAATCCGGTAATTTCCGACAAAAACCGGTAACCGAAGGAAACGGTCGGTAAAACACCACGCCGATTCCGATACCGATTCCGATAGAAAATTCCGAAAACCGATTCCGTTTTCGAAATATACCGTTACCGATGAATCCGATCGAAAAAATTCGAAATCGGTTTCCGGAATTCCGAAAAATTCCGAAACCGTTTTCATCCCTAGGTGTTGTCACGCAATTCGAGTCAGTGATGATGAGGTTAACACTTAACAACATAGACCCAACTACTAGTTGTGTGTAGTCGTTCCACCTAACATAGATGGCGTGCTCCGATGGGATCCTCCAGAAAACATAGTGACATTAGTGTGTTTAGAGATGTCCAAACGGGCCGCCCGGCCCGGTCCGGCCCGGGCCCGGTGAAGCCCGGCCCGTTTTAGGCCGGGCCCGCCAGGCACGATTAAAAACCCGGGCCGGGCCGGCTAAGCATGCGGGCTCAATTTCTTGTCCGAGCCCGGCCCGCAACGGGCCTAAACGGGCCGGGCCGGCCCGTTTAGCACGAAAAAAGCGGGCCGAAAAGCGGGCTAGGCGGGCCGAAAAGCACGTTTTAGTGTCAAAAAAGCGGGCTTAACGGGCTTAGAGCTAAACGGGCCGTGCCGGGCTAGCCCACCGTGCCTAATTTCCTGTCCGAGCCCGGCCCGCTTATTCGTGCCGGCCCGGCCCGGGCCCGCATATAACCGGGCCGTGCCGGGCTCGGACCGGGCCCAAAAAGCGGGCTTCGTGCCGGGCTCGCGGGCCTCGTGCTTATTGGACATCTATAAGTGTGTTGTACAACTTTGTGTTCTAGGCAAAATACTTGATGCTGCATGTACAATGTATTTCGCAGCTTGAGCACATTGTGCTCCTTTCTGGTAATGACGAAGCTCATCAGTTGCTCAACGTAGACCTCTTGTTGGTCACTATTCAAGAATATGCCAATTAGACACTACACCAAACCGCTTAACTTTCTAGAGCTTAAACCGTAGGAAATTAGCCCTCAAAAGTTATCGAAACCGTCAGAAAAGTCATTCCATAAAAGTTAAGCTCTCGAAAAAATATGGTCGGAAGTTAACTTAACTTTCTAGAGCCAAGTGTGCCTCTTAGAAGTTAGCACGTTCACGCTGTTTAGGCCACTAACTTCCTACCATGCTTATTGTAGCCTTTAGGAAGTTAGTCAGCTAACTTCCTACGACTTACTATAGCCTCTAGGAAGTTAGCTGACTATCTTCCTACCGCTTACTTCAGCCTCTAGGAAGTTAGCTGATTAACTTCCTACGATGTTGATAGCCTCTAGAAAGTTTAATGCTGTTTTATTTTCATTTTACACCACATACCACAACATAGCAAATATATTAACAACCATACCACATCACATTTTCACATAAAACATCTCACACACAATCACATAAGAACAATAACAACCACAATATCAACAATTTCATCACAATATCATTTCACATCACAATTTCATCACAATCACAACCATAATCTCAACAATTCATCACAATAACGTCTCATCTATAGCCATAAGACACAAAAGTTTCAAGTCTCACTAAACACATAAAATGCAACCTCATTGTCGTCGATCACCATCGGGGAATTGTGACGAGTGATGGTCGCTACCTCCACTGGCGAAGAGAGCATTGACAAAGTCTAAGTCATCATCTTATTGTTGCGCCGACAAGGTAGTTGGAGGGGTCTATACCTATACAAATGATATTCATCGAGTTACAACGTAACATAACAAGTAAATGATGATAAATTTGCATAACATAATATAACAAGTAATATCTTAATAGGTTTAGAGAAAGGTTGAGAGTTCCACCAAAAGGGAGAGATAATCATATCAAATTTCCAAATGGCAGGCATCTAGCCTTAAACTGTATAAAATCCTTGGGCCAATGTAATCAATAACTTAATAGTATTTTACATGGTGATAGTGGAGGGTGCACAACAGTCTCCTCCTTGGTAGGGGACCTCCAGCCCTCGCAGCGGAGTACAATGCCCCATGGCATGTGGTAGCAAGTGTTATGCTCGACCATCAACTTGCCACTCCAATCATCATGGAAGTCGAGGTTGAAATGGAGAACCCTAATTTGCTATTTTACCTAGCTGCTCCTTGTGCTTTCCATTTGACTGATCATATATCATGAACTTGAAAGATGTCTGAACGATAGTGTCAAGTTTCACTAAAGTCCGAGACAGTTGAAGCCTGGGAGAGACATACTCCTCACCAGTGATCTTTTTATATTTTGGATTCAGTTTTAGATACCTGCAAATGAGTCAAAACAGAGCACTGAGACCGTGTTCATGTGATGAATGACTGTTGGCCATATTTTCTACTGTGAAAGTTCTTACATAAACCTATGAAAACCATTTGCATATTAGGAGAGATGTACAAAGAAGCCATTTCATTATTGGCTAGACTTCTGAAGTCATTTGGTTTCATACAAAATATATACAAAACATATCAACAATAAAATAGTTATCCCTCAAAGAAAACGTTGAATAGTTATGGTTGTACGAAGGAAGCAATTTAACCAGAGATATAAAATATCAACAATGGTAACCATACCATTTTACACCCATGATCAATGACCCACTTGAAGGTTGTCTGCTCTCCTGGAGCAGGTGTGGCATTAAACATCAAGTCCATACCTGGGTATATAATCGGCCTGAAAACAATGACAGGGGCAATATTAAGAAAGACCAAAACAAGAGCAAACACAAGTAGTGAAATCTCAAAAAAGACAACAAAAAGCGTGGGACGAAGAGAACAAAAACTTGGACTGAGAAACTACACAAAACAAAAAATGAGTAGTCATCCAAAGGATAAGATTCACGCTCCTCTATTTGCTGGAATACGCTTGACAAGCTTTGCAAGATCATATGACTTGAGCCGACATACCTGAACAACAATTGCGCCAGGGAAGGAATTCGACAGCGCTCCAGCATACCATCCACAAGTTATACAAGCGAGATTGCTGATATGTTCAAGCAGGTACAAAACAGAGGAGGGGGTAGGAGCGTCGTTTATCTTGTGAATGAGGTAGGTGCACTCGGCCCTATCTGGAAAGCAAACATAACCAAACATAAGCGAAACACGAAGAAAAGACATGACAGACTAGAACGAACTGAGGCTAGCTAGCTGTGGCTTACCGACGAATCGGGATGTGTCTCCAGCAGCAAACGTCATTATAACATATGATCTGGCGTGTAGCAGTGTAGAAGGGAAGAAAATAATTGGGCTGTAGAAATTTGTGAAAATCCCATCCTCAATATCCTAATATTTTCAGTTGCGGTCTAGATTTTGTATTTCTGAACAAAGAAACTACATTTAATCTAGTAAACAAGAAACAAAAAGATCAATAGATAATATTGGCTGAATGATACACAGTCTTAGCGGAGTCTAGACCCTCGGAAGATAATACAACCATGACTGACCAAGAAAACACATACCAATTTGGATTGACCGGAGTCTACGACCCTCAGAAGATGAATCCACAATTCCTTGTATGGAGCATAGAACAAAAGAAGTCTGTGTAACCTCCAACCTTGATTGGTAGAACCATCTCTATATCACTCTGCATTACCAAAGCAGAGCATTGGCCATGATTATCCTTTATTATTACCCTCATAAGAGACAGGGGCATGTGGGTAGTAATGAACAATATGAGATGCATTCACAAAATAAAAATATCCCATGGTATTAATAATAACTATTTCATTATTTAGAATGACAAAAAACTGACTAATGTAAATTGTTTATTTGGTTGTTGTGGTATGCGAACCATCAAACTAAGTAAATTTATTTCATTATTTAGACTGACTAAATACTCTCTGCTTACGTTATTTGAGTGCATCTCAAGTTTTTCAAGGCAACAACTTACACTTTCATATATATATGATAGGTTAACTATAATACACATGCCGATTTTCTTTTCTCTGTTTTTCTTTAACGAGTGTAGTAGAAAAAATAGCCACTATGTACTGAAGCAAATCATCTACAGAGTGCTATAGAACTGGGAGCAAGCACTTGGATAGGAAGTGAGAGATATATACTGAAGCAAAGATCTATGTACTGAAGCAAATGATGGACAAAACTATCAAGCCTAGTATTATTTTATCATCTGCAGAGATCTATGTACTGAAGCAAATAGCTTTCACATGTGTAAAAAACTAACACCAAATACATGTTACTTCTAAACCCTTAAAAATCTGTCATTTTTACTACTAATTATATTTAGCTACTTGTTTTAGATAATTTAACTGATCAGTTATGATGAAGCATCCACTACTGTAGGATGGCATGTAATTTAAAAATATGCAAAGATAGAAATGACACTGAAAAAGGTAGCAGATGAAGTTCCAATAGTAAAACAGAATGGCACAAGTAGCTATCAAATAGAATAGATAACTACAACAAAAAAACACTCCATCCATCCTGAAATACAAGGCATCCAAGCAATTTTAGAACATCTTAGACTAACTTACCCCTCACTAATTAGTTAGTTTGATTGCCAATTTGCTTAGTTTTCTGGTAATACATAGTTTGACTTAAGGAAAAAACATCTTAAACTCTGTAATAGAGGGAGTAGATCATAGTGGTTGTGATAATTAAAAAAATAAAAACGAACAAATATTGTTTCCATGAAATGAGCAACTTCAGAATCTGAATTTTGACACCCAAATTCACATTACCCAGTTCCATAATTAATACAAAGGTTAATGTCTTGCTAGTAAATCAAGGTAGATAGTAGCGCCAAATTAATGCCGGTCAAGAGAAGTAGAAATCGGGGAGCTAATTGGCAACGGAAGGGGCAATGTGGTTGAATAAGGCGACAACCTCGGGGATCGAGACGCCGCTGCAGAGCGCGAGGAGGCAACAGAGGAGATGGAGCGGGAGGTGAGCCCGAGGCTGAGGCTGCTGCGGATTAGGGTAGAACCTGGGGGATCAGGACCAGACGAGCTAGGGTTTAGTAGGTACGACCTGGGGATCCGTTGATGGTGAGCACGTACTCCGTGGATGGGCGAGCTACCCATGGAGAGGAAGGGATCACGACGAGAGATGGAGTGAGCGCGGTGGAGAATGGAAGCCGGCGAGAAGGGAAGGGATGCCGCCTCAAAGCTTGCCAACACAGAGGCGAGTCGTGCCTGCTGAGATCTGCAAAGGCCTCGTCGTCGTCACGTCTGCCTCCGGGCACCTCGCACCCGTCGCCGCTGTCCTGACCTCCTCTTTCCTTTAAACCCTTAAATCTGTCATTTTTACTACTAATTATATTTAGCTACTTGTTTTAGATAATTTAACTGATCAGTTATGATGAAGCATCCACTACTGTAGGATGGCATGTAATTTGAAAATATGCAAAGATAGAAATGACACTGAAAAAGGTAGCAGATGAAGTTCCAATAGTAAAACAGAATGGGGCATGTAGCTATCAGATAGAATAGATAACTACAACAAAAAAACACTCCATCCATGCTGAAATACAAGGCATCCAAGCAATTTTAGAACATCTTGGACTAACTTACCCCTCACTAATTAGTTAGTTTGATTGCCAATTTGCTTAGTTTTCTGGTAATACATAGTTTGACTTAAGGAAAAAACATCTTAAACTCTGTAACAGAGGGAGTAGATCATAGTGGTTGTGTTAATTAAAAAAATAAAAACGAACAAATATTGTTTCCAGAAAATGAGCAACTTCAGAATCTGAATTTTGACACCCAAATTCACATTACCCAGTTCCATAATTAATACAAAGGTTAATGTCTTGCTAGTAAATCAAGGTAGATATTAGCGCCAAATTGATGCCGGTCAAGAGGAGTAGAAATCAGGGAGCTAATTGGCAACGGAAGGGGCATGGTGGTTGAAGAAGGCGACAACCTCGGGGATTGAGACGCCGCTGCAGAGCGCGAGGAGGAAACAGAGGAGATGGAGCGGGAGGTGAGCCTGAGGCTGAGGCTGCTGTGGATTGGGGTAGAACCTGGGGGATCAGGACCAGACGAGCTAGGGTTTAGTAGGTACGACCTGGGGATCCGCTGATGGTGAGCACGTACTCCATGGACGGGCGAGCTCTAGGGTTCATGGAAGCCCATGGAGAGGAAGGGATCACGACGAGAGATGGAGTGAGCACGGTGGAGAATGGAAGCCGGCGAGAAGGGAAGGGATGCCGCCTCAGAGCTTGCCCACGCGGAGGCGAGCCGTGCCTGCTGAGATCTGCAAAGGCCCCGTCGTCGTCACGTCTACCTCCGGGCACCTTGCGCCCGCCGCCGTCGTCCTAGCCTCCTCTTTCCTTCTCTCAGACAGCGCAGCGAGGCGAATCGACGATCACTGGCAGAGCCGCACGGTGAGGCGGGGGAGCCGGGGCGCGGGTGTGAACTGCGGTGGGGGAGCAGTGGCCGCGTCGGCGAGATGAGCGGCCATCGTGTGGGGAGCGGGCGCGGTTTGGGGGCTGGGGGCGTCGCGGGGCAGAGTCAGGCGGGGGCACGGTGAAGTAATGTGGACGCCCACATTGGGTCTTTATAGAGTAGTAGAGATTAAGCAAAACTAAAATATGTATAATATATTTGAGGTTATGAAAAATACGTACATATAAACATTTAGAGAAAAATGAATCCTTAATGTAAGTTGTGATATATAGAGAATGAGATATAGAGGACTTTGTTGGTGAGGATTGAAAATAGAGGAGAAAATCTTTTAGGGCTAGTTTGGGGACCCCATTTTTCTAAGGGATTCATATTTTGTCAAGGGAAAATGAACTAATTTCATCTGGAAAAATAAAAATCCCTTGGGAAAATGGGGTTCCCAAACTAGCCCTTAGAGGATACCGCGCGAGACAAACATATGGGACATTGACCATTGGGGCTAAGGCAAGCTTATTTTCAAAGTGAGCTTGCATCACCAAACTAGCACAGACCTTGAGAAGGTCGCTAGGAGAGACAAGCCAATTTGATCTTAAATTAGAGAAGTTTGCAAAAATAGAAGATGATCGCATGTGTCTTAAAGGCTATGTTCCGATAAAGAAACAAGAACGAGAATTTAGGACAATATTATATGACATATGAACCATTGAAACAGAAGCATCGACTTTCCTAAAATAAGAAAGGTGGCTATGTCAGCGTATGTGAAAATTCATATTTTTAAATATTGGTAACATGTTCTTCATAATTTCATCATTAGTAGAATATATATCTATTGACACTACTACAGCAAACCTCTATACAGGCGGTTTGGTTCGCCTCTACACAGGCGGTTCCAAGTACAGCTTGTGGTGCACCGCCTGTGATGTAAAACAACATCACAGCCGGTCAATCAAAAACCGCCTGTGAAAAAACACAGATTACAGGCGGTCCAGTTCAAAGGAACCGCCTGTGATAGACACACATCACAGGCGGTTTCTTATCCTAGCCGCTTGTGTTAGCCACACATCACAGACGGTTTTTTATATAAGTCCGACTGCATACAATATAAATCACAGACGGTTTTCAATATACAGATTCATATACAGAATTTTCAAACACAGAATATACACATATTTCATACACAGATTATACACAGATTCACACAGATTGCATACACAGATTTATACATATCAAGTTCCATAACAGGTTCCATACACAGATTCATCCACATATCAAGTTCCATCGTCATACACAGATTTATACACATATCAAGTTCCATAGAAAACTAAACATCTCAAAGTTCCATAGACAACTAAACATCTAAAGTTCCTAACTAAAGACCTAAACACTGTGTGATATCGTGTACAAACTTAGTTCTGGGAATTTTTGCAAATTTCCATTTGTATTGTAGAATAGCCCTTGTTGATGAAGAACTTCACGGCGCATAAAGTAAAGCAAGTCTCTTACAACCTTAGTGTCACACCCGGTTTTAGAAGGCAAACCGAATGCGAACCATGTACGTGCCAGGATCAGCAATTCACGTACACAGCAGTTACATAACATGGACATCATCACACAGTGCTCAAATAGTATTAAAAAGGGAAATAATAGTCGATTACATCATACGTCTGAGACGTCCATATAGTCCTTACAATAAATCAAAGTGCGGAAAAGAAACGTAGATAAACGCGGCCTTCACAGGCAACCGACTGGGGGGTTGCCGCTAACCCACGCCTAGAACTCGTCGTAGTCTTGGAACTCCTGGAAGTCTCCTTCCACGGCTTCATCTTCTCCTGAGCAGTGGTTGCAATGCTGACAACCTGGGGATGGGGGGGTTTGGTGTGTAGAGCAAGGGTGAGTACACATCAACATACTCAGCAAGCATCCTGTTTGGCTGTAGTGGACTAGCTTTATGTGGGGATAAGTCAAGCAGTTGCTTTTAGTTGGTCAGATTATTATTTACTAATAGAAAGCCAGGTTTTAGCATTAACCCAAGTTATTAACCCGATGTACCCTTTCCAAACGGAAAGAATACCACTTACCAGCACCATAGTCATAACCAAAACCATCAGTCTCATTGCCACCTGTAAACCAAAGTGTCTCTGATCAAGTACCACTAATCACTGGAGCTCCCTTGGCCGCTCATAACCGCGAGCACGGCTGATATATCAATTTTCAAACACTCTGCAGAGGTTGTGCACTTTACCCATAAGCCGTGATTCCCTCTTGCCTCGGGCCGATCAAACCCTTAAACACTACCGAGGTGAACAGGCAGGGTCTCACTATGTAGCCTTTACAAAGATTCCCCGGGGCTGTAGCCGCCCGTTAGGTTTCCTAAATGTACCGCACTCCTCCCCAAGGGATGAATCAACCTTGGCAGAGCGAGCCGCATACACCGAGCCCCATTGACGGCACGACGGCGAAGCGAACTACACCCCGGATCCTCTAATTATTCAGCTAAGGGCACCCCATTCCACCCTCATGGTTGCACTGTTTTCCCGGGCGGTCATCCATAGAACAGGTCCTTACGGAGAGGCACTCGAGAAACCGCTCGAGCCCCCTTAAAGGCCACAAGTACCACATCATAATAAGAGAAGGGAAAACAGCGTATCATAGATAATCTCATCATGTTCATTTATTAGAGTTTGAGCAATAGCATAAAGTTAAACAATAATAATCCAACCCAAACAGGTGAACAAGTATATGGATAACAAAAGCTAGTCAATCCTTAGGTATAAATGTGTAATGCGGGAGGTGAATTAAAGAATGAATAGGACAGAGATAGGTCCAGGGACACTTGCCTCCACCAACCGACTGCTGCTCAGGGGCTTCTCCTGCGAGTTCCTCGGGCTCTTCAACCGGATCGTTCTCTATGCGAGTGCAAACATACATACATCCATCCATTGAAATTAGGAAACCAACAATACACCATACAAGAGAACAAGTAGATTAAACATGCATAGAATATCACATACAATAATGAGTTTACCATTGTTAGAAAGAAACGAGGGAAGGTCTCGCAGGGGTTAAGGCTTATGCTCGAGATGCACTACGGGTAGACGAATAACTCAACGCTACGTGCCCTAGTTCTACTTAGCTCCAATTAGTTCTAACAAACGGATTAGCTACATGCATAATTCGAATCATGACCATTTCCAGTTGATCGACATTAAATGAGGTAGATAATTACTTACACGAATTAACTAACGTAACCGATTTCTAAATTGAGTTTCCATTTATTAATTAAATAACGCGGTCACACGCATAGAATGCATGGGGGGTAGACGGGTGGCTCGGGGTAGACGATCGTGTCGCGGACGCGACAGGGCGCTATGCGTTGCGTCGCGGGCACGACGAGCCACACTAACGCACCGTGCACCACGCGAGCACGTACGCGCAAGGCCGCGCTGACGTGTCGCGAACGAGTCGCGCACACGCCGGGGCCGAACCGCGCACGTGCTACGCAGGGCACCACGGCCGCGCGAGCCGAAGCTGCGCCGGGCCGGGGCCGCGCTGCGTAGGGGCGGGACACGCCAATGCGGGCGGGATCGAGTCGCCATGGCCGCGAGCCGCGGGTGCGGCGAGCTCGCCGGGGGCACCGTGCGTGCACGGGCCGCGCCGGGGCTCCGCACGCACCGCTGAGGCCGCAGGCCGCCGCGCCATGGCCGACCGGGGAGGGCGCGCTGGGCGCCGACGGGCGAGACGGGGCCGCGCCGGGCCACCGCGCCATGGCCACGGGCGGGCGAGCCGCGCCGGGGCACAGGCGGGCGAGCGCGCCGCCGTGGGCACGGGGCCGCGAGCGGGCGAGCGGGACCGGCGGCCATGGCCGGGGAGGGCGCGGCTGACGGGTGGGGCCCACCCAAGGCGGCGGCGGCTTTCCAAACCGCACGCGCGGTCGGCGCGGCGGGGGGAGCGGGCGAGCCGGCTGGGGCGGCTGGGCCGCCACGGGCCCAAAGCGCGGGGGGCAGCTGGGCCGCGGCGAGGCCGGCCCACGGCGGGGAGGAATGAAGGGGGGGAGGGAGGCCGGCTGGGCCGGGCGCGAGAGAGGGGGGGGGGGGCTGCGCGCCTGGCTGGGCCGTCCAGGTCGGCCGGGCTGAAAGGGGGGAAGGGGGGAGAGAGTGAAGGAAAGGTTTTTTCCTTTTTTAATCATTTTTCCAAAAAGCATGTTTTCACAAATTCAATCCACACACAAAAGATATGCAGGGACCAGCATGGTGCAACAATCCAAATGAAATACTCTTAGGGTTTATTATTTATATACTACTTGGAGTTTTGGAAATAGGTAGGGTTTTAGCGAAAAGAAATAGGAAAGAGAGGTAACACCCGAATTTAGCGAGCGATAGAGAAAAAAAAAATTCAACTCGAAATTCGGGGCGTTACACTTAGCCACGCCGACGGAAACCATATCTCTTTCTAACCATTCAGCATTGATCTTGGATTTAGGAACCTGCAATGAAAGCAAAAAGCAAGCAGTGCTAAGAGTAATGTGATGAGCAACAATATAACATAAAAATTGCTACATAGACAATGATAGCGAACTTACATCCTCACGATTGATCATGTAATGGAAGGTGACACGACACCATTCGCATACATAATAACCACACAGGACAGTACCCGGAGGTAGTTTGTCACCATATGAAAATAATGATATTGACAAATTAGGCTTGTCCTATGGATGTTCGCCGCCAAGATCTTTCCAATAAAAACGGTATGCACTGCATATAAGAATAGCATTGTGAGATTAAGAATACATTTGTTAAGTTGTAATAAGTACAAGTGTGCAATAATAATCATACTTCTCTAAAATCTTCAAGAAGTCATTATACGTAGCCTTTTCCATTCTCAGTGAGTCGAAGACCACGACTTTACCATCCTTTGGAAAGATCATGATACAAATGTAGTGGTCACTATATAGACATAGACGAAAACACATGTTAAGATCACGATTGCCATAATTTATAGTTCAAAACCATGTCGATAACTTACTTAAAGTGGTGTGGAGCTATTATTAAGTCCTTGCCATGTTGTACATGATTATACATGGCTTGTCCAATGTATGCCGCCATTACCTTCATTTTCTTTCTCTGATTCTGTTTGACGGCTTTCTCAAATTCAGCATCGTCCAAGTCTTTATATTCTTCTCCATGTCTCCGAGCAACTTCTTTGTAGCGAGCTTGGGATATCATCAACGGGTCAAGAAACCCTGTCTTAAGGTGTTTCTTCTTATCATCCATGTATTGCATCCTACGTGTAAAAGTGTTAATCGTTAGACTCTCATTTATGTGTGCGTGTACAAAACTAACAAATATGAAAGTTTAGAGGTACTTACAAGCAAAAGAGGGTTAAGTAGTTGGTTTCCATCCTTTGTCGGTGGTACAACGACCAGAGATCGTCAAAGAATAAATGCCGCACATGATCTATATGATCATTGCTCCAAAATGCATCTTCTGGCACAACAAATGTGAAGTCCTCGAGTTTGTATTTATTGCTAGCCACCATGTACCACTCATGCATTCTAATCTTCGGAGTCGACAACTTAGAAAGTTGCACCGTCGTCAAGAACGGCCTCCCATTCACAAATTTTGGAGGAACATCCTCCTTCTTGTATACCGAGATATTGGTTTTAAGACGTAATGATTCTCGAGTATGAATCATTCCATCTTCTTCCCATACTTCGAAATTGTCTATTTGGGACCGTGTGCCTACTCCATGAGATGCTGATTCCGCTTCTGATTGATTTGTCATAACTCTCCGCAATTTATGCAGGTAGCGTGACACTGATTCTGACGGTTTCTTGACATCGTCAGTGGCGATTCGCTGATGAATTTTCTTTGAAATAGTTGGCCCTTCAACATTGGTGCCAACCTTTGGTTCCTTTTTGATGTTGACGTCGACATTCTGAGGAACAATTTTGTCTACGTCCCTCTCGTCGAGTTCCTTCGCAAGAGGCGATATGATTGTTTCAACGATTTTTTTGGAGGTCGGTGTCATATTTTCCTGCACCATGGTGTGTGGAATGATCGAACTATCTTTTTGTTGCATTGGTGTTGAATTCGGCTCATCACCCAACTTGATGTCGTGTCGATGCCAAAGGACCAACTCGTTCATTGCCTCCTGCAAAGTTATGATCCCCTCAACTGGAAAATCTATCTCCCAATCTTCACAACCACTGTCTGTGATTTCTAGAACTTGGACCACAGCATAGTGTGGCGGGACAAGATTATCCTTGTAGTTAACAAGTCCTGGTTTTACCAAACCAGTAGCAGCTTGCTTTGTTTTGTCCCAGATCGATTGATTGGAATATGAAGAAAGCAAGGCTTGTCCTCAACAATATCGTCTACAGGGTACTTGGTGAAGTCTTGCACAGATCCTACGCTGCTAGGGACTATAGGTGGACTCATGTGGCTTGGCTTGAGTTCAAATGATATGCATTCTGTTTTCTTCATTTTGTTCATCACGTCATTCATAGCCTTTTGTACCCTTTCATCAATAGTCTCTTCAAGGGTCCTTTTCGACTTCTCGTGTTTTCTATATGATGACGCATACTCTGGAAACGCCTCTCTCCAGGAAATCTTAGAAGAGATTCCCCGAGCCCGTCCAGTGTGTTCAGGATTGCCTAGTGCTGCAGTTAGTATGTCATTCTCCCTCCGAGGCTTAAATTCTCCTTTTTCTCTTATCTGCATATTCTTGAATTTTTGTCGAAACTTCGCCTACCAATTCTGGATGCAAAAGTTTGCCGTCCTCACTCAAACCTGCCCGACCTAAGATCCAACGAATAGCTCGCTCATCGATATCTTTTAATATTGGGTCCAAAGTGCCGTTAGCTATAGCTTCCTCGATTATCCTGTTCCACTGCACAACTTTATGGTGATATCCGGTTGACCCCAGGCGATGGGGGTGTTTGTTCATCTTCGCTCTCTAAGAATTAGTTTCGCCCAGTTCTTTGGCCTTCAGTTCGGTCTTCTGACGAACAAATTCCTCCCACTGAGCTTGAGTGATTTTCCCCATTTTCTTGGGTGGAGGAACCTTATTCTTCTTAACAAATTCCCTATTCATCTCGGCCTTCCACCCACGAAACATCTTGGCCATAGCAGAGAGCATCGACTTCCTTACTGCATCCTCTGTGCCTTTTGGGAACTTGAATGACTCAGACAACTTAGCCCATAGCTTATTGCGGGTGTCTTCATCTAAATCCTTCCATTTTTGAAGTGTGATTGGCACTATATCTCTAACAGTAGACCCGCAGGAATTTCGAAACTTTGTAACCACGTCAAGTGGTTCTTCAGGAAACCCCTCTGCATTTAGTTTTGTTACGTACATAACTGCACCTTCTTTCATCTGATTCGGACCTCGTCGCTCTCGTTTCCGCTTATGTGAAACGGATGATTCAGGCATCGGAGCATCCTCCGTGTTTCGTGTAGAACATGCATCCTCTTTCTTCTCTTCATTTGAAATCTATATATTGAAACAATTAATGGCCTTTCATATATGAACATTATTTTAGAATATAGTCGACATATTTCTATTTACCTCTTCATCGTTGGGAATATAGTCGGCATCAAGCTCATCTGATGTTTTTTTCTTCCTTGGAGGTATAGGAGTACAAGGATTGTCGTCATTAGAACTATCCTCCCCGCTCCCTTCACCGGAGCTGCTCGTTGTCTGCCATTCAAGTTTGGTCGCGTCTTCATCAACTTTGTTAGACGCACCGGTGCAGACCACATCCATCCTAGGCTGCTCGTTGTCTGCCATTCAAGCTGGTTCCATCGATAAAGGGATATACTGTTAGTCTGATATACTGGTTCCATCAATAAGGGAACTTGGAGAAAAGGTGATTCAAAAGAAATCGAGCCCAAACCCGCCTCCGGGGCAGGATCGGGCCGGGAAGCACGGAGCAGATAGAAGTGCACTTCCCAATGCAGTTAGACAAAGAAGGCATGGCTATGATGTTATAATGCTGAAGGACCCCAAGATGAGATTATGCCCTGTCATCCACCACTGCCCGTTATTTGTGGGCTTCACCGAGGGCGGGAAACATTTGGTGACATCAAACGACCTTCGGGCTGGGGACGTCTGCGAGCTTGTTAAGGGGCCAGACGATGGTGAGCCGGTGTACTCTGTCCGGATGTGTGGTCACAAAATTTAAAGCCGCTCTGGCTTCATCTGTGCGCTTCTCTTCTCTTATGTCGGCTACTTGAAAGGGAAATGTGCCCTTGGGCCATTTCTAAGTATTTTGGTGATTTAGTGTCCAACACAAGTGCCTAAGTGTAAAAAGGTGGACAAAGTACAAATCAAGGATAAAGGTATGTTTCTCAGACTTAGTACATTGTTTTATGGACTAATGTATTGTGTCTAAGTGCTGGAAACAGGAAAAATCCAATTGAAAATGCCTTGGCTCGAGCAGCCAAAGTATGCTCAGTCTGGGAGCACCGGACTGTCCGGTGGAGCACCGGACTGTCCGGTGGTGCACCGGACAGTGTCCGGTGCGCCAGGCTGGCTTTGGCGAAAAGGCTGCTCTCGGGACTTCGACGACGGTGTACGGCTATAATTCACCGGACTGTCCGGTGGGCCGTTCACAGGCGAACTCGTCGCTCTCGGGAATTCATCAACGACGTACGGCTATAATTCACCGGACTGTCTGGTGTGCACCGGACTGTCCGGTGAGCCAACGGTCGGCAGGGCCAACGGTCGGCCGCGCGATCTGCGCGGAACACGTGGCCGGGCCAACGTCTAGAAGGGGGCACCGGTCTGTCCGGTGTGCACCGGACATGTCCGGTGCGCCAACGGCTCTCAGGCTGCCAACGGTCGACTGCGCCATTTTTGGAAGGAAATCGGGCACCGGACAGTGTCCGGTGTGCACCGGACTATCCGGTGCGCCAGTCGACAGAAGGCAAGATCAGCCTTCCTAGATTGCTCTCAACGGCTCCTAGCTGCCTTGGGGCTATAAAAGGGACCCCTAGGCGCATGGAGGAGAACACCAAGCATTCCTACAACATTCTTAAGCACTAAGACATCGATTCCGCGCCTTTGATTCTTTGCAATAGCAATTAGAGCTCTAGTTGAGTGGTGAACTCATTGAGTTGTGTTGTGAGCTCTCGTTGCGTCTTGTGTGCGTGGTGTTGCTGTGATTTCTTGTCTTGAGTGCGTTGCTAATCCCTCTCTTGCTCTGTGCTTCTTTGTGAATTTCAAGTGTAAGGGCGAAAGGCTCCAAGTTGTGGAGATTCCTCGCAAACGGGATTGAGAAAAGCAAGCAAAACACCGTGGTATTCAAGTTGGTCTTTGGGCCGCTTGAGAGGGGTTGATTGCAACCCTCGTCCGTTGGGACGCCACAACGTGGAGTAGGCAAGCGTTGGTCTTGGCCGAACCACGGGATAACCACCGTGCCATCTCTGTGATTGATCTTGTTGGTTATTGTGTTTTGTTGAAGATTCCTCTCTAGCCACTTGGCGGTTATTGTGCTAACACTTAACTAAGTTTTTGTGGCCTAAGTTTTAAGTGTTACAGGATCACCTATTCACCCCCCTCTAGGTGCTCTCAATTGGTATCAGAGTCGTTCTCTTCACAAAGGGACTAACCGCCCGAAGAGATGGATCCTAAGGGGAAGGGAATCGTGATCAACGACAAAGAGAAGGAATCCTTCGTCAATGAGCCGAAGGATGACAAGCCTACCGACTCCGGCTCGGGCCATAGACGGAAAGATGGGAAGAAGAAGAAGACAAGGCGCATCAAGGAAATTGTCTACTACGACGACAGCGATGAGTCTACTTCTTCCCAAAAGGACGACGACCACAACGACTACGAGAGAAGGAAACCGGTTAATTCGAACTTTTCTATTGACTACTCTCGTATTCCGCAAAGTTCAAATTCACATTTACTCTCCATTCCTCTCGGCAAGCCTCCACACTTTGATGGGGAGGACTACGGATTTTGGAGCCACAAAATGCGTAGTCACCTATTCTCTCTCCATCCTAGTATATGGGAGATTGTAGAGAGTGGAATGCACTTTGATAGTACGAATAGTCCCATGTTCATTAATGAGCAAATTCATAAGAATGCACAAGCTACTACTGTTCTTCTAGCTTCATTGTGCAGGGATGAATACCACAAAGTGAGCGGCTTGGATAACGCCAAGCAAATATGGGACACTCTCAAGATTTCTCATGAGGGGAACGACGTCACCTTGCTCACCAAGATGGAGTTGGTGGAGGGCGAGCTTGGACGATTCGCGATGATAAGGGGCGAGGAGCCAACCCAAACATACAACCGGCTCAAGACCCTTATCAACAAAATAAGGAGCTACGGAAGCACGCGACGGACGGACCACGACGTCGTCCGACTGATGCTAAGGTCCTTTACCGTTCTTGATCCTCATTTGGTGAATAATATTCGTGAGAATCCCAGGTTCACCAAAATGTCGCCCGAAGAAGTCCTTGGAAAATTCGTAAGCGGGCGAATGATGATCAAGGAGGCGAGGTACGTGGACGACGCATTGAATGGTCCAATCAACGAGCCTCAACCCCTTGCTCTCAAGGCAACAAGAAGCAAGGAGGCGCTACCTAGCAAGGTGGCACAAATTGAGGCGGCCGGACTTAATGATGAAGAGATGGCCCTCATCATCAAGAGATTCAAAACGGCGCTAAAGGGTCGCAAGGGGCAGCCAAGCAAGACCAAGACAAAGGGGAAGCGCTCATGCTTCAAATGTGGTAAGCTTGGTCATTTTATTGCTAACTGTCCCGACAATGATAGTGATCAGGATCAAGGGAACAAGAGGGAGAAGAAGAAGAACTATAAGAAGGCAAAGGGCGAGGCACATCTTGGCAAGGAGTGGGATTCGGATTGCTCCTCGTCCGACTCCGACAATGAAGGACTCGCCGCCACCGCCTTCAACAAGTCATCCCTCTTCCCCAACGAGCGTCACACATGCCTTATGGCAAGGGAGAAGAAGGTATGTACTCGAAACTCTACCTATGCTTCTTCAAGTGAGGACGAATCTAGTGATGAGGATGAAATAGATTATTCATGTTTATTTAAGGGCCTAGATAGAACCAAGGTAGATAAAATTAATGAATTTATTGATGCCTTAAATGATAAGAATAGGCTTTTAGAAAAACAAGAGGACTTGTTATATGAAGAACATGACAAATTTGTAGAAGCACAAAAATCTCATGCCTTAGAAGTTAAGAGAAATGAAATGCTTTCTTGTGAATTATCTTCTTGCCATGAAACAATTTCTAGCTTAAGGAGCATTAATGATGATTTGAATGCTAAGTTAGAAATAGCCAGTAAATCAACAACTTGTGTAGAAAATGTTGTTATTTGCAATAGATGTAAAGATTTTGATATTGATGCTTGTAGTGAACACATAGCTTCTATTGCAAAGTTAAATGATGAAATGGCTAGTCTTAATTCCCAACTTAAAGGCTAGCAAAAGTGATTTTGATAAACTAAAATTTGCTAGGGATGCCTACACGATTGGTAGACACCCCTCAATTAAGGATGGGCTTGGCTTCAAGAGGGAAGCCAAGAACTTAACAAGCCATAAGGCTCCCATCTCCGCCAAGGAGAAAGGGAAGGCCCCTATGGCAAGTAGTACTAAAAAGAACCATGCTTTTATGTACAATGATAGAAGACAGTCTCATAGGAGTTGTAATGCTTTTGATTCACATGCCTATGATTCTTATGCCATGTATGCTTCCAGTTCTTCCTATATGCATGGTAGAGATATGCCTAGGAAAAATATTCATCATGTGCCTAGAAAGAATATTGTTCATATTCCTAGAAAAGTTATGAATGGTCCCTCTACAATTTATCATGCTTTAAATGCTTCCTTTGCTATTTGTAGAAAGGATAGGAAGATAGTTGCTAGGAAATTAGGGGCAAAATGCAAGGGTGATAAAACTTGCATTTGGGTCCCTAAGGAAATTGTGACTAACCTTGTAGGACCCAACAAGAGTTGGGTACCTAAGACCCAAGCCTAAATTTGCCTTGCAGGTTTATGCATCCGGGGGTTCAAGCTGGATTATTGACAGTGGATGCACAAACCATATGACGGGGGAGAAGAAGATGTTCACCTCCTACGTCAAGAATAAGGATTCCCAAGATTCAATCATATTCGGTGATGGGAACCAAGGCAAGGTGAAAGGTTTAGGCAAGATTGCAATATCTAATGAGCACTCTATCTCTAATGTGTTTTTAGTTGAGTCTCTTGGATATAATTTACTATCTGTCAGTCAATTATGTAATATGGGATATAATTGTCTATTTACAAATGTAGATGTGTCTGTCTTTAGAAGATGTGATGGTTCACTAGCTTTTAAGGGTGTACTAGACGGCAAACTTTATTTAGTTGATTTTGCAAAAGAGGAGGCCGGTCTGGATGCATGCTTAATGGCTAAGACTTGCATGGGCTGGTTGTGGCATCGCCGCTTAGCACATGTGGGGATGAAGAACCTCCACAAGCTTCTAAAGGGAGAACACGTGATAGGTCTAACCAATGTACATTTCGAAAAAGATAGACCTTGTGCAGCTTGTCAAGCAGGTAAACAGGTGGGAGGAGCTCATCACAGCAAGAATGTGATGACCACTTCAAGACCTCTGGAGCTGATGCATATGGACCTCTTCGGACCCGTCGCCTATCTGAGCATAGGAGGAAGTAAGTATGGTCTAGTTATTGTTGATGACTTTTCCCGCTTCACTTGGGTGTTCTTTTTGCAGGATAAGTCTGAAACCCAAGGGACCCTCAAGCGCTTCCTAAGGAGAGCTCAAAATGAGTTTGAGCTCAAGGTAAAGAAGATAAGAAGCGACAACGGATCCGAATTCAAGAATCTTCAAGTGGAGGAGTTCCTTGAGGAGGAGGGGATCAAGCACGAGCTCTCCGCTCCCTACACACCTCAGCAAAATGGTGTGGTAGAGAGGAAGAACAGGACGCTCATTGATATGGCGAGGACTATGCTTGGAGAGTTCAAGACCCCCGAGCGTTTTTGGTCAGAAGCCGTGAACACGGCTTGCCACGCCATCAACAGGGTCTACCTTCACCGCCTCCTCAAGAAGACTTCATACGAGCTGCTAACTAGTAACAAACCCAATGTATCTTACTTTCGTGTTTTTGGGAGCAAGTGTTATATTCTTGTGAAGAAAGGTAGAACCTCTAAATTTGCTCCCAAAGCTGTAGAGGGGTTTTTATTAGGTTATGATTCAAATACAAAGGCGTATAGGGTCTTCAACAAATCATCGGGTTTGGTTGAAGTCTCTAGCGACGTTGTATTTGATGAGACTAATGGCTCTCCAAGAGAGCAAGTTGTTGATCTTGATGATGTAGATGAATAAGATGTTCCAACGGCCGCGATACGCACCATGGCGATTGGAGATGTGCGGCCTTAGGAACAATTGGAGCAAGATCAACCGTCTTCCTCAACTATGGTGCATCCCCCATCCCAAGATGACGAACAGGTACCTCAAGTGGAGGCGCATGATCAAGGGGGAGCACAGAATGATCAAGTTGAAGAGGAAGAAGCACCTCAGGCACCTCCAACCCAAGTTCGAGCGACGATCCAAAGGGATCATCCCGTCGACAAAATATTGGGTGATATTAGCAAGGGAGTAACTACTCATTCAAGATTAGTTAATTTCTGTGAACATTACTCCTTTGTCTCTTCTATTGAGCCTTTCAGGGTAGAAGAGGCCTTGCTAGATCCGGACTGGGTGTTGGCCATGCAGGAGGAACTCAACAATTTCAAGCGCAATGAAGTTTGGACACTGGTGCCTCGTCCCAAGCAAAATGTTGTGGGAACCAAGTGGGTGTTCCGCAACAAATAGGACGAGCACGGGGTGGTGACGAGGAACAAGGCTCGACTTGTGGCAAAAGGTTATGCCCAAGTCGCAGGTTTGGACTTTGAGGAGACTTTTGCTCCTGTGGCTAGGCTAGAATCAATTCGTATCTTGCTAGCATATGCCGCTCACCATTCTTTCAGGTTGTACCAAATGGATGTGAAGAGCGCTTTCCTCAACGGGCCGATCAAAGAGGAGGTGTACGTGGAGCAACCCCTGGCTTCGAGGATGAACGGTACCCCGACCACGTGTGTAAGCTCTCTAAGGCGCTCTATGGACTTAAGCAAGCCCCAAGAGCATGGTATGAATGCCTTAGAGACTTTTTAATTGCTAATGCTTTCAAGGTTGGGAAAGCCGATCCAACTCTTTTTACCAAGACTTGCGATGGTGATCTTTTTGTGTGCCAAATTTATGTCGATGACATAATATTTGGTTCTACTAATCAAAAGTCTTGTGAAGAGTTTAGCAGGGTTATGACGCAGAAATTCGAGATGTCGATGATGGGCGAGTTGAACTACTTCCTTGGGTTCCAAGTGAAGCAACTCAAGGACGGCACTTTCATCTCCCAAACAAAGTACACGCAAGACTTGCTAAAGCGGTTTGGGATGAAGGACGCCAAGCCCGCAAAGACACCGATGGGAACTGACGGACACACCGACCTCAACAAAGGAGGTAAGTCCGTTGATCAAAAAGCATACCGGTCCATGATAGGTTCTTTGCTTTATTTATGTGCTAGTAGACCGGATATTATGTTTAGCGTATGCATGTGTGCTAGATTTCAATCCGATCCTAAGGAGTGTCACTTAGTGGCTGTGAAGCGAATTCTTCGATATTTAGTCGCTACGCCTTGCTTCGGGATCTGGTATCCAAAGGGGTCTAACTTTGACTTGATTGGGTACTCAGACTCCGACTATGCTGGATGTAAGGTCGATAGGAAGAGTACATCAGGGACGTGCCAATTCTTGGGAAGGTCCCTGGTGTCATGGAATTCTAAGAAACAAACTTCCGTTGCCCTATCCACCGCTGAGGCCGAGTATGTTGCCGCAGGACAGTGTTGCGCGCAACTACTTTGGATGAGGCAAACCCTCAGGGACTTTGGCTACAATCTGAGCAAAGTCCCACTCCTATGTGATAATGAGAGTGCTATCCGAATAGCGGAAAATCCTGTTGAGCACAGTCGCACAAAGCACATTGACATCCGGCATCACTTTTTGAGAGACCACCAGCAAAAGGGAGATATCAAAGTGTTTCATGTTAGCACCGAGAACCAGCTAGCCGATATCTTTACCAAGCCTCTAGATGAGAAGACCTTTTGCAGGCTGCGTAGTGAGCTCAATATCTTAGATTCGCGGAACTTGGATTGAATTGTAGCATACATGTGTTTATGCCTTGATCATGTTCATTCTGCATTTTGTTGCTTATTGTGGTGCTCAAGTTGTACAAACACTCCCTGGACCTCACAAGTCCTTTTTGCAAGTGATGCACTTATTTAGGGGGAGCTGTGCTACAACTTGACCCTTTGAGACTAACCGTTTGCTTGAGTTTGCTTAATTTAGTCTCAAAGGAGTTTTGAAAGGGAAAAGGTGGACTTGGACCATGAAAGACTTCCACTGCACTTCGATGAGAGGGTAACTTATTCCAAGTTCATCTCATGTACTCTTATTGCCTTTGTACTCTTATTTGAAGATTTTGGTGAGGCAATGGGGTTAAAGGGCCAAGATTGATCCCGTTTTGGTGCTTGATGTCAAAGGGGGAGAAAATAAAGGCCAAAGCGATAAATGGATCAGCTACCACTTGAGAGATTTTGAAAATAATAGAATAGAGCTTTTGGTTTGTCAAAACTCTTTTAGTGTCTCTCTTGTCAAAAGTTGGCTTCTTGTGGGGAGAAGTAGTGATTATGGGAAAAAGGGGGTAGAATAGAGCTTTTGGTTTGTCAAAACTCTTTTAGTGTCTCTCTTGTCAAAAGTTGGCTTCTTGTGGGGAGAAGTAGTGATTATGGGAAAAAGGGGAGTTTTTGAAATCTTGAATCAATTTCTCTTGGAATGACTCTCTTTATGTCTTAACATGTGTATTTGACTTAGAGATAGAAATTTGAGTTTGATTTGCAAAAACAAACCAAGTGGTGGCAAAAGTGATCCATATATGTCAAATTTGAATCAAAACAATTTGAGTTCTTATTTGAATTGATTTTGTACTTGTTCTACTTGCTTTATATTGTGTTGGCATAAATTACCAAAAAGGGGGAGATTGAAAGGGAAATGTGCCCTTGGGCCATTTCTAAGTATTTTGGTGATTTAATGTCCAACACAAGTGCCTAAGTGTAAAAAGGTGGACAAAGTACAAATCAAGGATAAAGGTATGTTTCTCAGACTTAGTACATTGTTTTATGGACTAATGTATTGTGTCTAAGTGCTGGAAACAGGAAAAATCCAATTGAAAATGCCTTGGCTCGAGCAGCCAAAGTATGCTCAGTCTGGGAGCACCGGACTGTCCGGTGGAGCACCGGACAGTGTCCGGTGCGCCAGGCTGGCTCTGGCGAAAAGGCTGCTCTCGGGACTTCGACGACGGTGTACGGCTATAATTCACCGGACTGTCCGGTGGGTCGTTCACAGGCGAACTCGTCGCTCTCGGGAATTCATCAACGACGTACGGCTATAATTCACCGGACTGTCTGGTGTGCACCGGACTGTCCGGTGAGCCAACGGTCGGCAGGGCCAACGGTCGGCCGCGCGATCTGCGCGGAACACGTGGCCGGGCCAACGGCTAGAAGGGGGCACCGGTCTGTCCGGTGTGCACCGGACATGTCCGGTGCGCCAACGGCTCTCAGGCTGCCAACGGTCGACTGCGCCATTTTTGGAAGGAAATCGGGCACCGGACAGTGTCCGGTCTGCACCGGACTGTCCGGTGCGCCAGTCGACAGAAGGCAAGATCAGCCTTCCTAGATTGCTCTCAACGGCTCCTAGCTGCCTTGGGGCTATAAAAGGGACCCCTAGGCGCATGGAGGAGAACACCAAGCATTCCTACAACATTCCTAAGCACTAAGACATCGATTCTGCGCCTTTGATTCTTTGCAATAGCAATTAGAGCTCTAGTTGAGTGGTGAACTCATTGAGTTGTGTTGTGAGCTCTCATTGCGTCTTGTGTGCGTGGTGTTGCTGTGATTTCTTGTCTTGAGTGCGTTGCTAATCCCTCCCTTGCTCTGTGCTTCTTTGTGAATTTCAAGTGTAAGGGCGAGAGGCTCCAAGTTGTGGAGATTCCTCGCAAACGGGATTGAGAAAAGCAAGCAAAACACCGTGGTATTCAAGTGGGTCTTTGGACCGCTTGAGAGGGGTTGATTGCAACCCTCGTCCGTTGGGACGCCACAACGTGGAGTAGGCAAGTGTTGGTCTTGGCCGAACCACGGGATAACCACCGTGCCATCTCTGTGATTGATCTTGTTGGTTATTGTGTTTTGTTGAAGATTCCTCTCTAGCCACTTGGCGGTTATTGTGTTAACACTTAACTAAGTTTTTGTGGCCTAAGTTTTAAGTGTTACAGGATCACCTATTCACCCCCCCTCTAGGTGCTCTCACTACTAAGATCACTTAGCACCCCACCTAAGAGAAGAGAAGCACACACATGAAGCCGGGGCAGCTTTAAATTTTGTGACCACACATCCGGACATAGTACACCGGCTCACCATCGTCTGGCCCCTTAACAAGCTCGCAGACGTCTTCAGCCCGAAGGTCGTTTGCTATCACCAAATGTTTCCAGCCATCGGTGAAGCCCACAAATAACGGGCAGTGGTGGATGACAGGGCGTAATCTATTCTTGGGGTCCTTCAGCATTATAACATCACAGCCATGCCTTCTCTGTCTAACTGTATTGGAAAGTGCACTTCTATCTGCTCCGTGCTTCCTGACCCGATTCAGGCATTCAGCCGATGCCATTCTCTGTATAAGTCCCAAACAGAGAATAGGGATGAGGTAGTCAAGATTGTAGGCGCTAGTGCTCAACTACTAGCATCTATAGATATGGACACAAGTCCAAATTTGGTGCTACTCGGCACCATCGATATCACTAGGGGAAAAATACATCAAAGAGATCCACTTCCCAATAGTACTCCAAGATAGTTCATTGACTTGACACTCTCTAAGAGGTTCATACAAAATACATTATCTCTAAGAGTGAAACCTACGATACTCATATCGTGTTGTTTAGGACTAAACATCAACAACCCCTTGACTGGTCGCTATCATACTCAATTCCAAACTATTTTTCCAATATGTCGGCTTGAGTAAGGAGATCTGGGCTTGGGAGTTCCTCCAAATCATTTGCAGCTTCATCATCTTCAGCATATTGCAGGGCTTCATCTTGAATAATTTTAGCCCTCTTGGAGTCAGCATACTTTTGATGGACATAGCACACTTCTCAAGCATGTCGCATGCATCTCCAATTTGAAACAAAGTGGTCTTAAGTGTGTACACTGATTCCGGTTCACTAGTATCCACAACCCCATCAGTCACTAGACTGGAATGATGTCAACATGTGTCTCGATGACTCGAACTGAGCTCTCAACCATGTCAAGTGGCTCTTTTTCCATCTCTGAAACTGAAAATGACCAAATCTCACAATCAAAATTGAGATCGCAACAAAGGCAGGGATCAAAGGGAAAACAAGGATGTGGCTTATAGGGCAAAAAGAAGGGTCCAAATAACATTGTCATGGCTATGAACAAGTCAAAGATGGGAGATAAGAACAAGTCTTATAACATAGGGTTGGGAAGCAAAGATAGGTATTCAAAAAACTTAGAAGGGAGATAAGAACAAGTCTTATAACGTAGGGAGATAATAACATTGTCATGGCTATGTACTTCCATGATGTATGTGGCCATAAGCACATTTGGCCTAATGATTATCAAACAAAGATAGGTAGTCAAAAAACACTAAAAATAGACTTCATTCGAAGGATACTAACACCTTAATGGTATATAATTATTTAATCAACAGGGATAAAAGAAATAAAAAAACTGATACATGAGAAGTAATTGACAACCAAACAATAAGCAATAATCATATATTGACAATATATGTAAGTGAAAACGCCAAAAGTAATTAATCTAAGCACTGATAATCAGGGATAGCCATCGATTGGGCAGAATGCATATACACAATTTGTCAATATGCACTTATGAAATATACACAATGAAATACTCCAAGTACTTGAACTGAAATATACACAATGAAATACACAATTCTGCTTGGCTCTTGAACTGAAATAAGAATGCATATACACAATTTGTAGAACATTGCTTGCTTGTAGCCAATGGAACCTGAACATTGCTTGAACTGAATTAAGAGCTCGGGGAAGAAGAAATGGAACCTGAACTTCGACCTTATCGAGAGGAAGAAGACAGAGCTCGTGGACGGCGGCGCTTCGGGCTCGGGGACCGTGACGGCGGCGCTTGGGCTCGGGGACTCGGCGCTCGGGCTCGGGGACGGCGGGCGCTCGGGCTCGGTGAAGGGGACGGCGGCGCTCGGGCTCGGTGAAGGGGACGGCGTTGCTCGGGCGCTCGGGGACGGCGGCGCTCGGGCTCGGGGATGGGGACGACGGGGCTCGAGCTCGGTGAAGGGGACGGCGACGCTCGGGCTCGGTGAAGGGGACGGCGTTGCTCGGGCGCTCGGGGACGGCGGCGCTCGGGCTTGGGGACGGGGACGGCGGCGCTCGAGCTCGGGGACGGGGACGGTGGCGCTCGGGTTCGTGCTCGGGGACGGGGACACGGCGGCAACCTGGCGGCGCAACCGTGTCAGCTCGGGCGGGAAGAGTTAGGGTTCCTGCCGACCAACGAGCCTTTTATATTGTAAAGAATCCCAGGCGGATATTTAGCAAAACCGCCTGTGATAGACAACATCACAGGCGGTTGTTTATTCCGACCGCCTGTGATAAATTAACTTCACAGGCGGTCGACGTAAAAAACCGTCTGTGATGTTATCTATCACAAGCGGTTTTGCTAAATATCCGCCTGTGATGTGTGTACACTATAAAAGGGCTAGCCCCCCACGGGTTCCAGAACCCTAACTCGCAGAACCCTAATTCAGAGCACTGTAGCGGCGACGATTTTTTTTTGAGATTTAAAGGGAGAAGGTTTTGTTTTTGAGTTTATTGATTGATTTCAATAGTTTATGCATATATATGATCTCCATTTGTTTTCTTTCTCATTTTGATGCGATTTTTTGCCTCAATTTTGTAATATAGACCGGATTTGAAGAAAAGCTTTGGAATTCAAGATTTGGACTTATAATAGTTGATCTTGTTTAAAGATTCTTTAAAAACACAATTGTCTCACCTCAAGGTATCTATTGTTGCAATGTTAATTTGTTTCATTTTCATACACATCAATTCGTTTCATGTTTTATGGATGAATTCAATTAATTAATGATTTTATTGATGTTAATCAATATAAGGATAGGTAATGGACCGAGGTTGGATGTACAATGTGCCAAGACCACATCCGTCGTATATTCAAAATTTGAGAAGCTTTATTGAAGCGGCAAAAAAGCACGCGAATTTGCGAAAGAGCAAGGAGATATTATGTCCGTGCATCGATTGTGATAATAAGATAGCTTGGAGAGATACAGGAGTAATCCAATCACATCTGCTAAAAAGAGGGTTTAAAAACAATTACACAATATGGTCAGAACATGGTGAGTTGGATCCGTGTGAAGTGCCTGGTAATGACGAGAGAGTTGTCGGAATTTTAGATCTTAAAGTTGATCGTAAAGTGGATAATGTGGATGCTAATCAAGATTTTGAAGAATTTGATTGCGAAGAGATGTTGCGCCATATGGAACCAGAAATGTTGAGTTCTGTGGGATCGCAGAAAGGGCTATCTAAAATGGAGGGACTGGAAAGTGCTTCAAAAGAACCTTTATATGATGAATCAAAGGGTTGTGACAGAGTTTACTACACTACGTACAGTTCTAGAACTTCTGAAGTTGAAGGCTAGCGCCGGATGGTCTGATACTAGCTTCACAGATCTTTTGAATTTTCTGTCCCAATTACTACCAAAACCCAACAAACTACCAACAAGCACTTATAAAGCGAAGAAGCTTATATCTCCCATAGCTCTGGGTGTGCAAAAAATTCATGCATGTCCGAACCATTGTATTCTGTATTGTGGCGATTTTGAGAACGCATCAAGATGCCCAGTTTGCAATGTCAGTCGATACAAGAAGAGCTACAATCAAGACTGTGTAAAAAAATTCCCGAAGAAAAATAAAAACAAGAAATCCACTATTGGACCTGAAAGTGACGATGACACTTTTGATGACATGGATGGGAAAAAGAAGTCAAAGATCCCAGCTTTGGTGATGTGGTATCTTCCAATAATTGATCGCTTAAAACGTTTGTTCTCAAATCCTAGGGAGGCTGAGCTTATGCGTTGGCATGCTAAAAATCGCAAGCAGAATAACAAACAGATTCGACACCCTGCTGATGCATCACAATGGAAAAATTTCGATCTTATGTATCCTGAGTTTGCCAAAGAAACCAGAAATGTAAGATTTGCCTTGGGTACAGACGGAATGAATCCATTTGGTGAAAAAAGAAGTGTACATAGCACCTGGCCCGTGACTTTAACGATGTACAACCTTCCATCATGGCTGTGTCACAAAAGAAAGTACATTATGTTGACTATTCTTATTCAAGGTCCGAAATCAGCTGGTGTTGATATTGATGTGTTCCTAGAACCTCTTATGGAAGATATGACAAAGCTCTGGAATGAAGGAGTTAGAATATGGGATGAGTATTGCCATGAGTATTTCAACTTAAGAGCAATTATATTTGTTACCATCCATGATTCTCCCGGTGGCGCCACACTATCAGGGCAAAAGACTAAAGGAAAGAATGGTTGTGTAATGTGCGTCGATGGAACTGCTTCCATGTACCTTAAATCATCCAAGAAGTTGGTGTTCATGGGACACAGACGGTTCTTGATGAAGCAGCATAAGTACCGAAAGATGAAAGAGGAATTTAACAATGAGCTAGAAAGTGAAGGTGCACCAAAGCCTTATAGTGGGAAACTTGTTTTTGAAATTGTAAAGAACATTCATGTTGTATTCGGAAAGGGAAAAAACAAAGGAGAAAAGAGAAAGAGAACTGACCCTTCAACTTACACAACTTTCAAGAAGCAATCAATTTTTTTCAAGAACCTCCCATACTGGAAGGATATGGAAATTTGCCACAGCATTGATTTGATGCATGTAACAAAGAATGTTTTTGACAGCATCATTGGAACCTTGCTGGGCATGCCGAGTAAGACAAAGGACGGACTTAAATCACGCAATGATCTAGTAGATCTTCAAATCAGACCGGAACTTCATCCAGTGGATAGTGGCAAAGGGAAGCCTTACCTGCCCCCAGCTAGCTACAACTTGTCAGTTGAGGAGAGAACAAAGATTTGCAAATGTTTGCGTGGGGTCAAAGTGCCCACAGGTTTCTCATCCAATATCAGCAAACTAGTCAGGATGAAGGACTTGTCTCTATTTGGCTACAATTCTCATGACTGCCATGTGATGATGACGGTGTTCCTCCCAATTGCGGTAAGAGCCCTCGAAACAGAGCATGTCAAAGTTGTCATCACACGCTTGTGTTACTTTTTCAATGCGATTTCACAAAAAGTAATAGCTTTAGAAGACTTGGACTATCTAAAGGCATACATCATCGAGACTATGTGCAAGCTTGAAATGTGTTTTCCTCCATCATTTTTTGATATGCAAGTACACCTGATCATACATCTCGTGGATCAGATAAAAATATTAGGGCCACTATATTTACATCATATGTTTCAGTTGGAGCGATACCTGAGAGTATTAAAAGGTTATGTGCGAAATCGCAATCACCCAGAGGGTTCAATCATGGAGGGATACACTACAGAAGAAGTGATTGAGAGCTGTATAGATTACATCAGTGACGGAACAATGATAGGTGTGCCTGTACCTAAACATGAGGGTAAACTATGTGGGAGAGGGAGAATGGGCAAGAAAACTTTTTGCGTTGAGGATTACAAGCTAGTACATTGTGCTCATGGTAGTGTACTACAACATCTCACGATAGCCGAGCCTTACATAGAGGAACACCTGGATGAGCTTCGTAAAGAAAATCAGAACCGCACAGAGGACTGGATCATGAGGGAGCACAAACATCGTTTCAGCGAATGGTTAATGGACAAAAACATCCCATTCGGAAACTCTTTGGAAGAGAAAACAATGAAGAATTTGGCTTCTGGGCCATCGTGTTTTGTGACATCATGGCAAGCATATGACATCAATGGGTACACATTCTACACTAAATCAAAAGACATGAAAAGTGTTGCACAAAATAGCGGTGTTCATATCGATGCTTTTGACCTACATGGACAGAAGACAACATATTTTGGATTCATAGAGGAAATATGGGAACTTGATTATGGCCCAAGCATGAAAATACCCTTATTTAAGTGCCAATGGGTACAACATCCCGTGGGGGTGATAGTGGATAACTACGGACTCACACTGGTAGACTTAAAGAAAGTAGGATATAAAGATGACCCGTGGGTTCTCGCCGAATGTGTTGCACAAGTGTTCTATGTACTCGATCGAGCAGATGAGAAGATGCATATAGTTATTTCTGGAAAGCAAAAAATTGTTGGAGTTGAGAATGTGGGAGACCAAGATGAGGAATACAATAAGTATGAAGAGATGTTCGTCTTTAACGGTCCAGAGAGAATCAAGCGTGTGGAAAAGAAAATTGATAAGAACTTAAAGCCATACATGCGGAAAAATGGTAGTTCATGAAAAATTGTATGAATCAAATTGTATTTGTTATCATGTATGATCGACTATGAATTGTGGTTGCCAATTAATTTAAAATCTCTCTAGTTATCTATGTGTGCTATTATAATTCATTTAAATTGTATTTGCATATTATTGTTAAAAATTAAATATTAATTCATTTAAATTGTATTTGCATATTTCTGTTAAAAATTAAAATTATTTTCATATTTAAATTGTATTTTCATATTTTCACAATCACATGCGGTTTTTCCTTAGGGACCGTTTGTGAAAAGGATAGAACACCACAGGCGGTCCTAAACAAAAACCGCTTGTGATACTATTACATCACAGGCGTACCGAACCGCTTGGGACATCACAGGCGGTTTTCTAACCGAACCGCCTGTGATGTAAAAAGCCTACCGCTTGTATAGAGCCAAATTGTACTAGTGTGATGGTCTAACTCAGTTTTAGCCTAACTTTATAGGGCCAAACCCGAACCCGGCCAGACCCAAAAGCCCTATGAGAAGGAGGTATTATACAAGATCTTCTAGCACTCTCTAAGACACCTCTGAGGCAGGATGATCTACAACATGTGGTATCGAGCGATTAAGATAAGGCTTTCATTCATAGTATTTATTGCGAGATGTGATGTAGTAATCAAAAGCATCAATGTAGCCATATCTTAGGCCGCAAATATACCTGCGAGCACTATACAATGTGTACACATTCATCAGACTAAATCATACTTGATGACATGAGCGCCACACCTACCACTGTGGTATGTCACACTTACCGTTGTGGCACATCGAAGGCATGCTTCAGGTATGGTACAATAACTACGATAAGATAGGAGTAGTTGGACATCTATTTGTTAGGGTTTAGGGTTGGTTAGGCCATGTAGGGATGTAGCCCTAGTCTCCCTTATGCTATAAAAGGCATATCAACTACAACGAGTCTTTATGCCGATGGCCATGCTAGACTTGATGTGCCTGCTCATTGCCCTCGTGACACATGAGGGATGGGAGGTGCACAAAAGTACACATAAATGTCTGAGTACACCAAAAATAGGAACTTCGTACTGCCAAACAACTTCCTACGGGTATTGTTAGAAACCGTAGGAAGTTAACAACTTTCGAGAGACTAGAAGGCCCTCTCGAAAATTAATTTAACTTTCGATGGGTTTAACACGTGGTCTCAGAAGTATATAACTTCCAACGGGGATTGTCTAATGCTCTCAAAAGTTAGGTTGTTGGACGTTGACCGGTCCTAGTCAAGACAAACATTCGATGGGAATAATCTGATGCTCTCAGAAGTTAACTTTTTAAGGATAACGGTGGGTGTCATCTGTTGGATAACTAGTTTGTAGCTCGATGGCCCCTTTCCCTTGCGTCGACTAGGTCGGGGGAGGTGGCCCTCTCCTCAAAGGGCCTGAAAGCCCTTGCGGGGGATGTGTGCATAACAAAGAACCGACATGTATCAACAACCAACTCAGAAGGCCAGATTAGTAAAGGTCGGCATGGGGCAAGTCCCGATCATCATCGAGGAAAAACTAAACCGCCCAACAATCCTCATAGATCACTCGGGGGCTACGTCACACTGATGCGCTAAAGCGCATCCAGACCACGGTCTAGCGGGCACCGTCTCCGAGCAGCACCATACGAGTTCGTCCTCAGATGCCACATTTTACTTCGGGAACCACTACCTACGCCAAGAACAAAGTAATCCCCCAAGCAATCCTCACAGATTACTCAGGGGCTCGAGGACTACATCATACTAATGCACTTCCACGCACCTAGGGTTTTTTGATCCCCATCAAGGAAGCCCCCGACCGACTCCAAAGAGTCACACGAAGGCTCAAAGCCTACTTACGGATACCTAGGAACAGGGTACCCATGTGAGGCCCATAAACCTCTTCCTAGCCCGTCCACTGAGAAAGCCTGAGAGGTGGGGTGAACGATCAAGTCTTCGCCGAGCAAGCCCGTGAGCGGGGCGAACGACCAAGTCCCTGCCAAGCAAGTCTGCGAGACGGGACATATGACCAAGATCAAGCCAAGTGGACCCACAAGGACGAACCTAGGTCAACGTGTTGGATCTCAACAGCCGTAATAGGACACGTCGTCACCAAACATTGTCTGTGCCATGCGTACAGTACCAAGGGGGGCCATGGCAACAGAGTCTCCACGGTAACGACCCACGTATCAGAAAGGATATTACAAGACACCTAGTGCATACTCGCGCATGCTGGAGGGTGACGCAAGGGCATTGACGGAATATGAAGCCATACTAAACACAAACCTCAACCTTACTGAGAGCATGCTATATGGGACCCATCAGGTAAAGCAGCGCAGGCCTAGAGCAAGCTACAGGGGCTCGCACGCTGGACGGACGAGATAGAACGTCATGCCAAGAGTATGACAACACACGACCCATCAGAAGGAGTTGTGCCGCACGGAGGCACACCTCGAGACTGACCCAAGGGTGGCCCGCCATGCACTACAACACAGGGCATTAACTTAAGAACTCTCTCTCATGTAAGGACCGTCCCTTAAAGTATAAAAGGGAGTCCCTCTCCCTCGTACACACACAAGTACACCTATTGTAACACGTCTCAAAGCAATACTATGATCAGCACTACACTGGACTAGGGCGAAATCCTAAACCAGTATAACCTAGTGTCTCAGTTCCTCGCTCGGATCCCTATGACCCACCATTCAGAGTGAGTCCACACTTGCATCCCCCACCGAACACAAATCTATTGTCCCCCTGGTTTCTGAAACCACGACAAGATATATCACAAGTGAAAAGATGGAACTTGGAAGAGATAGAAATTGCAAGAAAGTAAATGACACAAGAGACAAAGCAATTTTTATCCCGTGGTTCGATCAAGCATAATATGCTTTCCTACTCCATGTTGTGGCGTCCCAATGGACGAGAGTTGCACTCAACCCCTCTCAAGTGATCCAAAGATCAAACTTGAGTACCACGATTCTCCCTTACATCTCAATATCCCGTTTGTGAGGAATCTCCACAAGTTGGATTCTCTCACGCCTTACACAAGATGATCATAATCAAAACCAGAGTAAGGGAGGTGTAAGAACACGCACACAAGCGAATAACTGCAACAACAACACACACGAAAGCAAAGATAAGAGTGCAACAACAAAACAACAGAGTTACGACTAAGAAATGTGTTCAAATCTCTCTTGAATCACTGAACGACGTGGTCACGGAGTCTCGGAGTTGTAGCGTGCTCTTAGAATGCTTGGTGTACTGGTAGAGGCACCCAAGGGCCTCTTTTATAGCCCCAAGGGGCCAAGGAGCCATTGCTCGTTCGTTTGGAAACTCTAGATTGTCTTCTGTTTGACCGAACAACCTCGGCTGCAACGGTTGTTGAATCAGTTGATTGGTCGCCTTCCTTTTCGGGTGGGCACCGGACTGTCCGGTGCCCCTCCCAACCGTTGGCGTGCTGACGTGACCGGCGTCAATCTCACTGTCGACAGTTGGCACTAGCGACGAGCTGTTGGCCACTTGGCGCACTAGACATGTTCGGTGCACACCGGACTATCCAGTGATTTATAGCCAGCGAGCCTGGTGAATACCCGAGAGTGGTCAGTTGCGGCCAGCTGACCAGGCTAGCACTAGACATATACGGTTCACATCGGACTGTCCAGTGAAGCCCAGACTGGCCAAAGTTTGGCTCTTTTGAACAAAACTCCTTTTCTTCTTTTTTGACTATCTTTGAGATGTTCTCTAGCACTTAGACAAACAAAGTTAGCAACTAAAACAATTGACTAAGTGAGAGGACTATAACCTAGAGGTTCTTTCGAGACAATCTTCCAAAAAAGAAGATGCACCTTATTGGTATGAATACTCTATTAATTCTATTAAGTCTTGGGCTAGCATATCACCATCCACCGAGGCTAGGATATGTTTGATTAAAATCGTTCTACACGGGTGAGGTGTGAGAAGGGGATTCAGGACGATGAAGGACGGTCCAAGGAGTCAAAAACATCATGGTGGCTAAACTGGCTCATTGGTCGCATCTTAATCTCTTACTCTAAAAGTGTCTCTCAATGATTATTCCAATGTTCCATGAGCCATAATGCCATGAAACTTCTATGCGCTTGTACATTTCCTTTTTCTTCTAGAAATCATACTGGAATGCTTTTTCTAGAGGGTTTTAAATATGTCGACTTATCTTGATGGTATTATTGTAAAGATTTGCCAGGCTCAAATAGCCAATTAGTGATAATGAATTACCATGGCTGATACTTTATATTCTAGCACAATTAGCTAGCTTCGTTGTTTTAACTTCTCTGCAATATGAACATGCAAATTTTAACCACCTCATTTGTTTTTAATAAGCTGAAACAAATTGTTGGTTATTATTCCCCCTTGTCTGGTCGCCCTCATTTAAGTTGTGGCTTAGATATTCCTACTCAGAGAGTTGGTACATGTTTTTTATGCTTACCTTTTTTCATTTATCAACCATATGTGTGTTTGATGTTTTTTTCTATGCTTAGACCTAAACAAAACATTCTTGATAGCCACATCTAAAACATTCATTTCAAGTTCTACATTGGTTCATTTATATTCGATCAACTTTTAAAATACAACACTTAGTCTGTTTGAAAAGAAATAGTTTTTGTGAAATCTTCAAACAAGACTTGACAGTGATTTATTCATTGACAATGCATCTGAGCCCTCTTTGCATTGTAAACTCCTACAATGCGTCTGAGCACTTTTTACAATCTCTGGTCAACACGTTTGGGATGACTCTTCGCATCTGTCAGGTACATACTGCTGCCCAGTCAATTCAAATTCTCTTCAAAACAGCTAATCTCGCTCCATATTGTCTTTTGAAGCTTCTAGGGAAAAATGTCTTTTGAAGCTAATCTTGCTCCATACAGCTAATCTTCACATCTTTCAAAGCATTTGCTAGAGCCCTTAGGTGAGCAATAGAATATGACTTGCGCTACCAAAGCACTGTCCATAGGTATGTCTTTCCTTACTGAAAACTTTTTTTAGGAAACTATCCTTAGTTCATGACCAGTTGGTGAAAAAATGCTTCAAGCATTGCTGTTTCGAACCACACCTTTCTGTAGGTGTAATTCAAGTTTTCTACATCCTGTTCCTACTAATGCAGATAAAAGAAAAACCATCTCACATTCCTTTTATCTTATGCATGAAAACTGTTCCATGTATTTTCAGAAAGCTAGAGTGTGGCATGTTTTACATCTATTATAATGGTCTACCATTTTTTGGCCCATCTATAACAAGGACTTGTCCCCTGGTAGTAAATGAAAGTGTTTCTCCCTAAGTCTGTAGATTGTATTGTTCAGTCAAGCTGTTGCCCATTAGAGGCTTGTTCTATATTCATAATGATGTCTGAGGTCCAATTGTATATGCAGCCACAAAGGCTTCCTGTGTATTTTTTCTACATTAGAATTTTCCAGAGACTGTAAACTGTATTAGTGAGACAAGCAGTCATGCATTAGAGGCCTGGTCCATGACACAATTATATATAATGAGATCGAGATTTCATTATACATGCAGCCACAAGGCTTCTTTTTATATTTTTAACATGAGTGTACTGATGCAATGTCGTTCTGTTTTGTCATTTTTTTTGTTATATCTTGGAGATGCTGAGCTTGATCAATATTTTGCCGTTGAATTTATGAGTGACCTATATGTTCACTGTTTGCCCATTTCTTCAGTTAAGCTGAATGCAAACCGTTGAGATGGTCCAGGTCGAGGACCTCCATGTAGGGCTGGGCAAAAAACCCATAACCCGAAACCCGAACCCGGAATACCCGAACCCGAACCCGAAATACCCGAAACCCGAATTTTGTTCAGGAATTTCAGGTAGCAACTTGCAAAACCCGAATTTAGTTCGGGAAATTCGGGTATCACAATCGGGTACCCGAAATACCCGAACTTTCATGTGTCATGTACTCATGTCATGCTTAATTATTAATTTGTACATTTATAATTATGTGTATGTGTGCATAACTTGTGATTGTAGATTGCTTGTGTTTTATATGTCCATGTATATCATTATTCAAACTATATTTTTATACTAATTTAATAGGGTGTATGTGTTTTTATGAAGCCGACACAATAGTTCGGGTAGTTCGGGAATACCCGAACCCGAACCTGAAATTTCGGGTACCCAATTTTTCGGGTATTGCAAAACCCGTTGTAATTTCAGGTATCGATTCTCAAAACTCGAAATTTTAAAAACCCGAATTACCTGACCCGAAATTTTCGGGTAACCCGAACGCCCACCCCTACCTCCATGGCACCTACGTTGGTGTGGGTTGTGCCGCCTCATCGTGACCGTCATCAATTGGGCCTCCGAGGTATAGGTTACTCTGTTGTTGCTTGGTGAATGCTTATATATCTTTTTATTCGTCTGTGCTGGTGAGGTTAGTTTTAATGAGCTGTTTACAAAGACAATGATGTGTCCTAGGAAGAACATCTTCAATTTCCTTGGAGATAAATCTAGAGTGATTAGTAAATATTGTTTTAGGTGCACGACTCCACCGATTCCAAGAATTACTTAAATAACCAAATTTGTGTTTCTGATCCCGTGATGCAAAAAATTGTTTTGAACGCTTGAAATTTAGTTGGGCCAGGGCTTTGATTTGAGGTGGTTTGTTTGAGTTGGCCCCCAAATATAGGCACCCATGTTAGTACAGACCAACTGATAACTGAAGATACTTTGTTCTATGTATGATTTGGTTAAATTTTTGGGACAATAGAATGGCACACATGTTTGTTGTTTTTGTCTATTTGAAAACTTCATTGGGGTGTTTTAGTACCAGTTTGGTTCTTTTCAACACTACAGGGGAGTAGAGTTTGTACATTGTGACTGGTTCGAATTTATGTGGAGGAACTACATGAGTGTGCTTCTGATTTTTTGTAGTTTTAGCATTATCCTCTTGAAGGCATGAATGATTCAAGTAAAAGTGACATACAATGTTGTTTTTCATGTGCAAATTCAACTGGAATACCCATTGTCTCTATTTTTCAGTTCTTCTTAGAGAATACTTTTAAGTATGCACAGACCACATTGTTATTGGGAAACTAATCCTTATCTCCAGTTCAGCGATGATGAATCTAATTTTGAATTAATACTTGTATGTAATGGCTTTTAGATTATATGTAATCTTGATTAAGGTCAAGTTCTACGAATTAAGGTTGTATGCTTTTTCCACGCCAATTCTCACTGTTATGCATATGGGGCTCTAGCCCATGCATCAAACGTCAAGTTTTTCTCTGAATACAAAATTTTATGTAATAGGACTGTCTGAAAATATTTATGCCGTGAAATTACTAATTCTTTGTTTATGTACTCATGTGTTGCGTGTAAAAAACTCCAGGTTTTTTTCGTTGGCATTTTGGTCGTAATGCAGATGAATTGGTAAACTGGCATTTTCAAAGTCAAACCCGAGAACCTGGTATGTGGTAAGAGATATAATGTCGTTATTTTTCATGCTTGTGTGAGGACATGCTTCCACTGGCATAAAGCATTATGGGTAGCCATGGGGACGGTTTAATTTAATCCACTGCACAGGTCACATAAAATTAGCCCTTTTTCTATTATGGTCTGTTGTTGTGCAGGTAATATCCCTGTGCAGTTTAGTCATCGTGAAAATGAAATAAAACGCCTACACCTCATTTCTGACATAGTGGAGTTATATGTTTGTTTTACTGCGTATACACAACCTTTTGATAGAATGCTCTGGTTTCTGAGGTCGAGAAGATACCCGTTTGGAGGCGCCGTTGTTATCTCTGTCGTCACAATTTACTTTAGCTTAATCAATCTTGTGGTTTTTAATGTTATATCTTTGTCGTCCACGCCCAAGAGGATCTCCGTCGCGTTTCGCAAGATGGGAGCCAACAAGCTCCTGTTCGGTTTCAGTGTACAACCTTACGATTCTTATCTCGGATCCTCCTATATTTATCCAGATGATGGTGTTCAGTAACAACGATAGTCTGTCATTAACCTAGACAAGCAGCAACATATCTCAACAATTTATGTGTCGTCGCAACGCACGGGCATGTAACTAGTATGTCATATAAAGCATAAAATTTATAGAGAATAGAGTTTCTATATAGAGAGGATGGAGGAGTACACTATGCATTTAGAAACTAGAGGATATTGTTGTAGACTATAGAAGAGTGAATCTTCTGTATATTCTGAATAGAGGATCATATAGATGATATACTATTAGAGTCAGCCTAAGTTTAGTATCGTGAAAGATCTGAACACATGACGAAGATACACTAAAATTAGGAGGGTGCCAATGTATCTCATAGAAATATCAAATTAATAATTGTGTCTAGATTTTTATTATTTACGTATCTTTTATGGTACTTGGTATCTCTCTTTGTACTCACAAGATAAGAACATACTCTAATTTGCTCTAACTTTACCAGGACACTACCATGTAGCTGAGTAATTACGTGATATCACCCCAAAATTCGTAGTAGTACTAGTCTGTGTTGGTCAACTAATACTTGTTTACGGTTAGATCCGATCATGGCATGGCACGCATAGCAGCGCAAATGTGCATCATACTGCTATAAACACGTGCTAGAAAACGTATCATTGACTGCTCTGTCTCAGACAACTTGAAAAAAAAAGATGTTTCTGAACATAACCGAAGAAAAATGAGATTTGAAGCACAAGAATCATACTACTCGACTACTTTTGTATCGAAATCCGGTACACTGGAATGGGACCAAAACCCTGCACGCAAGAGGGCTCGTGTCTCACGACGCGGTCGCGGCAGGATCACGAGCAAAACGGGATCACCACGCCGCGCCCACGCGCTCTCTTGCTGTTGCTGGCCGGTTCAGGGCTTCAGGCCCACATGCCACATAGACTGATGGCCATGGCTCTCAGCTTGGCAGCCAACGCAATCCGACTGAACACGTCACTATGATAGATCATTGGGTCGGGGCAGGGTATCTTCTCGGGTCGGTGGCAGGTTAAACTTGGATTGTGGTGGAAAATAAATTTTGGTTTATTTCGTTGGAAATTTAAAATTTTATAAAAAACAGAGAAAAATATGATAAAAGGCTAGACGTTTTCTAGAGTAATCTGATATAGACCCCCCCCTGAAATTAAAGTACATTTGATCAGAAATGTAAAAACCACCGTACTCGCTTTTTCTTTTTGATCCGTGGGAAACCACGTTTTCCGATCGAATCTCGCTGTGTCTCGACGGATTTCGTACATTATGCCTTGTTTTGTGACTAATTTACGTCCATTGAGTTTCGGTTTGTGTCTAATTTGAAGATTTCTTACTGATTTGTGTTGATTTTGTCAAACGAAAATTTTTACTACGTAAAATGTGTGAATGAAATATATGTTGGTGCATAGATGTTTAGGTGTTAGTATTGTTTAGATGGTAGTATTAAATATTAGTATTGTTTAGATGTTAGGATTAGAAGATAGTGTTATTTGCATAATTATTTAGATGGTTGTATCATTTATATGTTAGTATTAGGTGGCAATATTATTTAGATGGTAGTATTATTAGGAGATCAATGAGAATCATCCATTCATCTCCATTCTCTATCTCGTTTTCATTACTCTCCAATATGTTATCAGCACTGCTCGCGAGATCAGAGAAGCGAGAAAGAAGAAGAGGAGAAGTTGAAGCACGCAGGAAAGGGGAAGAGGGGATTTGGCCTCCAGAATCCATAGGTACACTGCCTACCGTTTCTCTTCGCGTTCATTGGATAATGGTGGAGCCGCGTCGTCGCCGTGGCCAGGGCCCCGCATTGCCAAGGTTGCGCGCCCGTAGCCGCACCCGCTCGCTCGTGCCGCGTCGGCACCTGGCCGGGGCTGCGCGCCCGCGCCGGAGCGGCACCCTCGGCGGGGCTGCGCGCTCGCGTCTAGGCCACGCCCGCGCTGTGGTCGTGCCACCAGCTGGGCCACAAAGGGCCACGACTGGATAGTCGTGCCCGCGCAGGGACGTGCGCCCGCGCCTCGCCTTAGGAGCCTGTGCGCCGATGGGGTTGCGTGGCCGCCGGGGACGATCCCGCGCTGGGGTCGCCGCGCCCGCGCCTCGTAAGGTCGAGGCCACGACGCCCGAGCCCGGGCCAGGGCCGCCGCATGCCCACGCTGGGCGAGGGCCGCACGCTCGAGCCGCACCGTGGCCGCGCCATGGCCTGTGGCAATCGCCGTCTGGAGGTTGAGGGAGGGCGGTTAGGTTTCATACCTAACCACCGGCCCCTTATTGCCTCGCTTAGGTGGACCGAATGGGCTATTTTGGTTTGCTTGGGCCACCTACTATTTGGGCTAAAGGAATTTATCATTTAGCCTTTTATTTTCTACAGATTTTAGTACAAGACTATGTATTTTATTCATAATTCTGTCTTGATCAGTGTTTGTGTGTCTAAATTTGGGTAATTAGACCCCATAATGCTATATGTATTATACATATGTGTCTATTTTTTTTAGAAAATTTAGACATTGTGTCGCGCCACGGATTTTTTGAATCGCTTACTGGTCGCAGGCCTCACACGTCACCCGACTACACCACGTGTCTCATATCGCATGTCGGTCGCGGGCCTCGTAGGCCGCCCAACTTCGCTGCGGTCACGCTAGCAACTCAAAGAATTCTTTTAATTAAGTTCTACTTAATTAAATGGTGAATTCTTGCAAAATATGATGCATATTTAACTTGTGATTATTTAACACATGATGGAGATCTAGGCTTTGACTGTAATAAGTTATTCGAATTTATTTGCCCTGAGATCAAGCTTTTAGACATCAAGATGTTATTTGCCTATCAGTAAGAGATCTACGTCATACGATCATGGTGATTACCTATGTGTTCTCCCAAGTAGAGATGTAAGAGATGTGTTTTTAGTTTTCACCTGTATGATGATTACCATCTTGTTTTTGAAATTTGGTCAAGCACAAGGTAGTGGAGACCTAAGCATTGGCTGTGATATGTTCCTTGAATATATTATCCCACAGACCATGCTTTTAGGCAATAAAAGTTTTGCCCACTACTGAGAGATCTACTCCATTGTTTCATTACATGGAGATTATCTTTGTTGTGTCCACCAATTTTCAAAAAACTTTTGGTACACTTTATGTGATACCTAGAATTCTCCAACATATAAAGATATGATATATTTTGCGAAATATTACAACATCAGAAAATGGTTAAGCCATTCGAAGGATAATTATTTAATAGAGTTTGATAAACTCACTTAATGGGCTTAATTATCCTCAATGTTCATTGGATATCAATATTATTTTTGCATGATATGGGGATTTACCTCTTCACTTCGGAGGAAGTGTGATGCTCTCTTTCTCTTACGGTTCTTATGAAAAGAACTTATGTGCTTTTGCGGCTTTGATGTGCAAGTGCAAAATGAATAGCAAAAGAAATCATAAGACATGTTGACTTATGAGTAAGTGTCTACATTAGGTTGTAGACTAAAACTTTATATTCATATATGTTTCTTGATGTTGAATTGTTGCATACTATCATCATTATTCTCCATTTATTCCAAACACATAATGAATAATATGATGAACTTATTTTGAAGCTTCATCATTTACGCAATGTTTTTGTGTCACCTCATGTGAGATTCGTAGTGTTTAGAATAATGTTGAGAACAACATGAGGTTCGCTAGATTGACACTATTATCAATCTATGAACCTGGTTGACCAATGCAAATACAACAACAAGCAAATATATAAGCACATTAAAAAGAGAAGGGCAATGATTATGACAAACTCGTTTGTCATTACACTATACGTGATATAGTGTTGTATGCCCAATCATCAAATCTTGTATATTAAATCCCAATAGATGCATCCTACTCATGAAAGCTAAGATACGAAGTGTACTTCAATATTCCATCTGAAATGACAACAATGGTTGGTTGTGTAAATCGTGATTTGTACTAAATCATGTAACAACACTTCTCTTTCTAAGAGAACACCACTTTGTTAGATGATTTGCTTTTAAGTATTATTCAAATGGTCCATGAGATTTGATATAATCTCATTATTATTGATATCATATTTATTGATGTTGTGATATGTTCAAGCTCATGCGATGTGAGTTGAACACACTCATGTGATTTCAGTGTAAAAATTCATGAATTTTGAGTTTAACAAAATCGTCGATCAGAATTGACCACTCATGTAATTTGAGTTGAGAAACTCGTCGATTTGAGTTGAATACACACAATGTGATTTGGTTTGAACCAGCTCATCTATTAGAGTTAAACAAACTCATCGATTGGAGTTAAAGACTCCTCATGGATTTGAATTATGCAAACTTGTACGAAAATTCTTCCAATTGAGGAAGAAACATGCAGTGTGGAGAATTAAACTACAAACTCTATAAGTGGGAAAACAAAATATTCTCATATTCCCTTGGAAAGAGGAAAGAATATTTGGACAATCGCTTCATGCGATATCATGATATGTTATTATCATATCCCCTTTGGTAATGTAGGTATCAAAGATGTGTTGATATATCCTAATTTTACCTTACCAAAGTATAGAGATATCCGTATAATTTCTATCATGGGCAAACATAAGGTGATAGTGATACATATTGCATGTGTTTCTCGGAAACATTTCTTATGGATTCTATTCTACATACATCCTCCAGTACAATGTGTTGCATTTGTTATAACTTTTCATGTGATGATACTTACTATGCTAGGTAAGATTGAATTGGTCATTCCATTGTTGGAATGAAATGAAAAGTTATGGACAATCCTATTGGTCATGTTTTTCCCATAAGATGGATACTTGATGAGTATCATCGGGAACGAGATTTTAAGTCCCTCTTATCTTAAAATCCGATATGAATTGGTTAAGTTCTTTGAATTGTTTTCAAAAGAATGAGTGTGGTCCATTACAGGGATTGTATGGACATTGAAGGCTTTACATGGTTCTATGGTGCATCTATATGATGATCTAAAGTGTGTCCTTCAGACAACACGAGACCATTAAGTAATAATGTCTCAAGCTTGAGCACATTAGCCTCCACACTACTGAATTTACCAAATCTGCTTACAATGATGATTGTTTGTCTTGGTATTCAGAATGATATCCATAGCGGATATGACGAATCTGTGATAGATTCGAAAATTTCAGATTGTTCATGACCATCAATAATGAATTGTCATTTCCAACAAGTTACGGTTGGGGTCAGATAGTTTTGCACGCTCCTGACTTGTGATTAAATACACGTATTGCATGTACAAGTTCCACTATGGTTTATTACGTGGAAATCCATGAAAGATTTCCCACGCGTACATTGGGTATGTTTTCCCAATCTCACCACTGCAGCGTACATGTATGGGCACACAGAAAGCTGGGGACCTATGTGAGAATTCATTCTCCATCGATCATTAAGTATTTAGAATCTCTTTGTGAGAATCTATTTACGGCCCATACACTAGCTTGAATCATGAGCTTTTCCAGGCATTAGGGGGAGATTTCAAGTACCAAAAAGAATGCCAGGAAATAATAATGATTGCAGTAAGCATTTAGGCTCAGGATCACGTACTAAAACTGAACCTTTGGGTTAGAATGATTTGCAAGAAGTTACAAATTGATTGCCATGTGCATTTACTATGAGGTGTCACTCAAATTAATCTTATGTGGAAGTGCCAGAAAGAGTGGTTACATGGAAAACCACTTAACTCCTTATTGCAACAATGTTGTAAATAAGAGGCGGAGTAGTATGGTCACAAATTAGGATTAAGATGCTTGCAAGTAGCTGAAGGCTAGACCTTCTGAGATAGTAAATGCAGAGCAACTATTCGTTGGTAACCAACCTAGTGTTTGTGGACACCTAGAGGATATGATTTATCTTGTGAATTTTGAAGGCATTTACATCCTAGCTTAGTGCACACTAATGAGGCTAGGGTATCAGAAGCCCTTGATTCTTGTTTTAGGATTTTACGAGGAATCATAAGGGTGCATAAGAAAAATGATTTTATGTCAACTGGAGAATTGTGTTATTTGAAAGTTACAAGTGTCAACACATACATCTCAACAATTGTATATGCGCTCCCAGTGATCCAAAAGACTATGGCCATAGCAGAGCACAAGTATGCTCAAACTGGATCTTATTGAGTGATACGATGTTGCAGAGATAGCCTTGTTCACCAGAAAGAAGTGTTGAATTATTTTCACTTCATGGTATCTTACTGTGAATACAAGTTTGTTTTCATGGACTTGGAAGCAATGAGGTGGGGAGAAAGCATGGCTAGTAGCAAGTGGGTTTTTACGTAAACCCAAGCATTATTTTAATGTTATAAATTCTCTTCTACTATGAGTAGTAAAATTCCGATACAATACTATGGGCAGTAAATCATCTATCTATGCAGTTGATAGATGTAGTGACAACATATGCATATGTGGTCACCGGATTATGGTATTTGTGGAGTCTTGAAGGATTCCAAATACCTAATCACCAATCACAAATTCACAATACTTGGAAAGTCTTTGTGACTTAGAGTATTCCGGTCAGATATGGTACAATCGACCTAATGAATCCTACCTTCCGAAGAGATACACGAAGAATGATATGTTTAGTGTAAATATGTGCAACATATTTCTAAACATACATTACTTATCGACGGAGTTCAAGATATAGGATATGAATTGAAAGATATTTTCAATTCGAAGTAAACTCTCTTGGGTATCTTGGATACAAAGTTGTCTATATCCAACATATATTGAAGAAATTCACTATAATGGAATCATGGTTATTTGATTCTCTCAGATCATGATATGTGCTATTGTATCTTGCAAGAGCATCTGGCCGGATATTGCTTTGCAATGATTTGCTAGCTAACAACACATGCAATGATTCATCTTGTGTTGTTTAGATGGAAACGAGCTATATCAAGAGCAACATTAATAAACATATTGCTCTTAAACTATTTTATCCCCATGAACTTCACGAAAATAGAGATATAAAACATCTTGTAGACGAAGTCTTGTAATAATCTTGCTGATTTATTCACAAATCTCTACCATAATCCACGTTTCAGAAATGTGTTGAGGGAATTGGTAGAGCGGGCATAAAGACTTGCAAGAATCAGGGGGAGTAATTCTCCGTGATATTTAACCTGTTTTGGGCCATCATATTACACTCTTTTATTTGTATGAGTTTGCCTTATTGGAATTTTCTCATCCAAAGTTTTTAACGAGGTAATATCAAGTAAGCCATACGCTTTATCATTTATTTTCACCACGGAGTTTTTTAAGAATGACGATTACAAGCATATTTTCTTTTGAAAATCAGTGTGAGTTTCACTCATAGACCAAAGGAATGATATACTCCTTATTTTTCCCACTGGGTTTTAAGAAAAATAACTTATTATATATTTATATCAGATTTCTTAATCAGATATCTTGGAGGTATAATTGAAGGATGATCAAATGAAGTTGGAATCGACAAGGGGAGTGTTAAAGAAAAGGACATGTGGTCAATTCTAAGGGTACGACAGTTTCTTGCCAATGGGCGTGTCTCTTAGCTTGCACCCCTTCTCAATTTATATATATATATGTAATTTACTTCATGAGATTAATGAGAATCATCCATTTTTCTCCACTCTATTATGTGTCTAGTTTGTTACAAAATATTACATATGTGATCAATCCAAGGGGTGCGACAGTTTTCTCCAAGGGACACACCCCTTGGGATACACCCCTTCACTTGTATATAAGTGTAATGATCTGTGGAATACAAAACAGTGATTGTCTCTGTCATTTATCTCAATCTCGTTACCACTGAGTTCTAACACGTTATCAGCACTTTGCTCAAGAAAATAGAGAGAAAGAATGAGGATTATGGGTAGACGCTATGCCAGAATCATTATCATGAACATGTCCGATTGCGGCGTGAACAAGCAGCGCACCTTCATGTAATCAGAGAAGTCTGATTTTACAAGGTACGGACAGCAAACTTACCAAGTTAAAGTTCATAATTAATGAACAAAATCTATCACTCCTACGCTCGCTGCACGGCGCGGGGCGACCGGCCTCGTCGCGCAGGCGCGCTGCCCTGGCCCCTGGCTGCAAAGCGTGGGCAGGGCACCTACCGGCATGGACGCCTACTCCAGGCGCGTTGGTCGACGTGAGCGCGGCTGGTCACCGACGCAGGCACGGACCGGCCCCGACGCGGGCACGGACCGGCGGCTACCCCCGGCGAGCGGGCGCGGCCGCGGTCCGACCCCGGCAGCCGTGCGTCCCGGCGCGGGCGCGATCTGGCCCCAGCACGGGCGCGCTCGGTCACAGGCGAGCCCCGACTCCGACTTGGGCGGGGGAACCCGGTCCCTGGTCGCCACAGGCGAACCCAACCCTGGCGACCACGAGCGAACGCGACCGGCCTGGCTCCGGCGAGGACTCCTCGGCGTACGAGCCGGTGAGGACTCTGCTGGCCACCCGACGCGCGCGCAAGCAGGCCTGCTCGGCCTCCAAGTAGGCACGAGCAGCGAGCTGCTCTGCCATGGCGGGCAGGGCGCTCGGCCTCCTGAGTGCGGAGGCTTGGTGCGGCGGACGATCGGCCCTGGCGCGCTCCTGAGGGCGGTGCGGCCCCGGCGCGAGCGTGGCCGGCCCTGGCGCAGACGGCCTCTGTGCGTCGCGGGCGTGGCCCTCGGCGCGGGCGCGGCCGACCCCCGGGAGACGGCGACGGCGGTAGCGCTCCCCCTGGCGGCGGCCGGATTAGCCCCTGGCGGCGGCGGCTATGCATATGGCGGTTAGGGTTACAAACCCTAAACCGCCCCACCACTATAATGGCCAAGTGGGCCGCCTGGTTAGGCCAGCGCCTGGGCCGCCGACTCTGGTGGCACGCCTGGGCCGCCCCGGCTTGGTGGCTGGCCGCGTGGGCCACCCTGGCCTGGTGGCGCGTGGGCCACCACATGAACCAGAAAAAGAAAAAAACATATTTTATCATTTTAATTTCTGAATAGAAGTATAAAACTATGTTTTATATGTCATTTCAGTTCTAACTTATGATTAGGCGTCTAAATTCGATATTTAGACTGCAAAATGTTTTATGTAATTGTACATACTTGTCTGTTTTTATTATAAAAATACAGACTCGTTAATGAATTATATTTTATTTACATTTATAATTCACATATTTTCGACTTGCTTTTGTTTTTGCATTCTTTTATGTTTGCATGGAAAACATAGCACATTAATTAAGTCGAAACTTAACGGTCCTCATGCAACATAAGATTGCATTTTTTTGGGAAAAGCATAGGGTGATGGAGTCCTAAGCACTGGCTGTGCTAAATTCTTTATAGAATTTAGTAGCCCAGAGACCGTGCTTTAGGCCGCATTTGAAATGCCTATCACTATGAGGTCTACATCTTTCGAGATGATTACCTATACGTGCTACCCAAAAAGATCATGGACCACGCAGGCGTCGCGGGCTATGGAGCCAGGCTGGACGCTGCAGTCATGCTGACTGCTAAAAGAATTCTTTTAATTAAGTTCTACTTAATTAAATGATGAATTCTTGCAAAATATGAGGCATATATATTTGACTTGGGATTATTCAACACATGATGGAGATCTAGGCTTTGGCTGCAATAAGTTCTTGGAATTTATTTGCCCTGAGACCAAGCTTTTAGACAGCAAAAGGTTATTTGCCCATCAGTAAGAGGTCTACATCATATGTCGATGATGATTACCTATGTGTTCTCCCAAGTAGATCTGTTGGAGATGTGATGTTGGTTATTCACCTTTATGGTGATTTCCATTTTATTTTTGAAATTTTGGTCAAGCACAGGGTAGTGGAGTCCTAAGCATTGGCTGCAGTATGTTCCTTGAATATATCAGCCCAGAGACCATGCTTTCAGGCAGCAAATGTTTTGCCCACTACTGGGAGATCTACTCCATTGTTTCATTACATGGAGATTATCTACGTTGTGTACACCAATTTTCAAAAATCTGTTGGTACACTTTATGTGATACCAGAATTTCTCCAACATATAAATATATGATATATTTTGCAGCAAGATAAAATGGTTAAGCCATTTGAAGGATAATAATTTATAGAGTTTGATGAACTCGCCTAATGGGCTTAATTATCCTTAATGTTCATTGGATATAAAGATCATTTTTGCATCATATGGGGATTCACTTCTTCACTTTGGAGGAAGTGTGATGCTCTCATTCTCTTATGGTTCTTATGAAAAGAACTAATGTGCTTTTGTGGCTTGATGTGCAAGCCCAAAATGAATAGCAAAGAAAATCATAAGACATGTGGACTTATGAGTATGTGTCTACATTATGTTGTAGAATAACACTTTGTATTCATATATTTTGCTTGAAAGCAAATATATAAGCACATTAAAAAGGGAAGGGCAATGAGTATGACAAACTCTTTTGTCATTACACTATACGTGATATAGTGTTGTATGCCTAAGCATCTAATCTTGTATATGAAATCCCAATAGATGCATACTACTCATGAAAGCTAAGATATGAAGTGTACTTCAATCTTCCATCTGACATGATAACAGTGGTTAGTTGTGTAATTCATGATTTGGACTAATCATGTAACAACACTTCTTTTTCTAAGAGAAGACCACTTTGTTAGATGATTCGCTTTTGAGTACTATATAAATGATGCATGAGATTTGGTATAATCTCATAATTGATGTTGTGATAGATTCAACTCATGCGATGTGAGTTGAACACACTCATGTGATTTGAGTGTAAAAACTCATATGAATTTGAGTTAAACAAACTCATCGATTAGAGTTGAACCAACTCATCAAGGGAGTTGAAGACTCATTGATTTGAGTTGTGCAAACTTGTACAGGGATTCTTCCAATTGAGGAAGAAAAATGCAATGTGGAGAATTGAGCCACAAACTCTATAAGTGGGGAACAAAATATTCTCATATTCCTTTGGAAAGAGGAAAGAATATTTTAACAATCGCTTCGCGCGATATCATGATATGTTATTATTATATCCCCTTTGGTATTGGAAGTATCAAGGATGTGTTGATATATCCTAATTGTTATCTTACCATATTATAGAGATATCCATATAATTTCTATCATGTGGAAACACAAGGTGATAGTGATGGATATTGCATATGTTTCTCAGAAACATTTCTTATGGACTGTATTCTACGTACATCCTCCCATATAAAGTGTTGCATATGTTATAACTTTTCAAGTGATGATACTTACCATGCTGGGTAAGATTGAATTGGTCATCCCATTGTTGGGATGAAATGAAAAGTTATGAACAATTCTATTGGTCATGTTTTTCCCATAAGATGGATACTTGATGAGTATCATCGGAAATGAGATTTTAAGTCCCTCTTATCTTAAAATCTGATCTGAATTGGTTAAGTTCTTTGAATTGTTTCAAAGGAACGAGTGTGGTCCATTACAGAGATTGTATGGACATCGAAGGCTTTATATGGTTCTTTGGTGCATCTATATGATGACCTCAAGTGTGTCCTTCGGACAACACATGTCCATTAAGCAATAATGTCTCAAGCTCGAGCACATTAGCCTCCACACTACTGAATTTACCAAATGTGCTTACAAAGGTGATAGTTTGTCTTGGTATTCAGAATGATATCCATAAAGGATATGATGAATCTGTGATAGATTCGAAAATTTCAGATCATTAATGACCATCAGTAATGAATTGTCATTTCCAACTGGTTATGGTTGGAGTCAGGAAGTTTTGCACGCTCCTGACTTGTGATTAACTGCATGTACTGCATGTACGAGTTCCCCTATGGTTTTTAGTACGTGGGAATCCGTGAAAGATTTCCCATGCGTACATTGGGTATGTTCCCAATCTCACCACCGCAGCGTACATATATGGGCACACAGAAAACTGGGGATCTATGTGAGAATTCATTCTCCGTCGATCATTAAGTTTTAGAATCTCTTCATGAGAATCTATTTACGGCTCGTACGCTTGCTCGAATCATGAGCTATTCCAGGCATTAGGGGGAGATTTCGAGTACCAAAATTAATGCCAGGAAATTATAATGAATGCAGTAAGCATTCAGGCTCAGGATCACGTACTAAAACTAAACCTTTAGGTTCGAATGATTTGCAAGAAGTTGCAAATTGACTGCCATGTGCATTTACTATGAGGTGTCACTCAAATTAATCTTATGTGGAAGTGCCAGAAAGAGTGGTTACATGGAAAACCACTTAACTCCTTATTGCAACGACGTTGTAAATAAGAGGGGGAGAAGTATGGACACAAACTGGGATTAAGATGCTTGCAAGCAGCTGAAGGGTAGGCCTTCTGAGATAGTAAATGCAGACCATCTATTCGTTGGTAACCAACCTAGTGTTGGTGGACACCTAAAGGATATTGATTATCCTGTGAATGGAATATATTCACAACCTAGCTCAGTGCGCACTAATGAGGCTAGGTTATCGGAAGCCCTTGATTCTCGTTTTGGGATTTCACGAGGAATCATAAGGGTACATACAAATGACTTTATGTCAATTGGAGAATTGTGTTATTTGAAAGCTAAAAGTGTCGACACATACATCTCAGCAATTGTATATGCACTCCAAGTGATCCAAAAGACTATGGCCATAGCAGAGCACGAGTATGCTCAAACTGGATTTTGTTGAGTGATACAATGTTGCAGAGATAGCCTTGCTCACCGGAAAGAAGTGTTAAATTATTTTCACTTCAAGGTATCTTACTGTGGATACAAGTTTGTTTTCATGGACTTGGAAACAATGAGGTGGTGAGAAAGCATGGCTAGTAGCAACTGGGTTTATACGCAAACCCAAGCATTATTTTAATGCTATAAATTCTCCCCTACTGTGAGTAGTTAAATTCCGATACAATAATATGGGTAGTAAATCATCTATCTGTGCAGTTGATAGATGTAGTGACAACATGTGCATATGTGGTCACTAGATTATGGTATTTATGGAGTCTTGAAGGATTCCAAATACATAATCACCAATCACAAATTTGCAATGCTTGGAAAGTCTTTGTGACTTAGAGCATCTTGGTCAAATATGGTACATTCGACCTAGTGAATCCTTCTTTCTGAAAGGATACACAAAGTATGGTATGTTCAGTGTAAATATGTGCAGCATATTTTAAACATACATTACTTATCGACGGAGTTCGAGATAGAGGATATGAATTGAAAGAGATTTTCAATTCAAAGTAAACTATCTTGAGTATCTTGGATACAAAACTGTCTATATCCAACATATATTGAAGAAATTCAATATGAGAGAATCATTGTTATTTGATTCTTTTGGATCATGAGATGTGCTATTGTATCTTGCAAGAGCATCCGGCCGAATATTGCTTTGCAATGATTTGCTAGCTAACAGCACATGAGATCGAGTTATGTTCTCTATGAGTACTCATGATCTGGTTACAGTTGGATATTCTGATCTTGGATATCTATAAAGATCCCCAGGTACAAGATCAATGACATACTTCTAGTAAGTTGGACCTACTCTTTGATAAATGTCAATCAACAGAGATTAATGGTCACTTACACTAACCATTCTGTAGCACACTTAGTGGGATTGTACAGAATGATATACTACATACTGAGGGTATGTGGTGGTCATGATTTTATATCATTGACCTTATTATCTATGGAGATAATATTACTTTGTGTTGTTTAGATGAAAAACAAGTTACGAACTAAGTCTCTACCTTACTCCACATTTTAAGTGTGTTTGAGAGTAGGTATGGGATGACTTAGTGTTTTGCAAAGATCAGGGGGAGTTTTCTCTTGATCGGAAGAACTTGTATCTACATCATGTTGTACTCTTTTCTTTGTATGAGTTTTTACCTGATTGAGTTTCTCATTCAAAGTTTTTAACGAGGCAACATCAACACAAGGCCTATGTCGTATCATCTATTTTTCCCATAGAGGTTTTCGAGGATGATACATTATGGCATAGTTATTGTTGCATTTGAACTAGGTGATGAGTTTATCTCCCTAGAGTTCAAATGAATCAACAATAGAGTATGACTACTCTCCTTATTTTTCCCGTTAGGTTTTTAAGGAGACTCGGCTGATATGTTGATTTCTCGGATTTTCTGACTAGATTATCTTGGAGAAATATTAGCCTGAGTTATATGTATCATCATTTATTTTCCCCATGGGGGTTTTTGAGATGATGACTATAGACATGTTATTGTTCTTTGGGCTAGAGGTCCATTGGAGAACAATGTCATACTGTGGTTCAATTGAACCACTGACCATTATCCATAAGGATAATTGAGCTTGTGTTGTTCAGATGGAAACAGGAAAATGGAAATATTAACATCTTGCAAACAAAGTTTTGTGATAATCTTGCTGATCTATTTACAAAATCTCTACCATACTCAACGTTTTCAGAAATGTGTTGAGGTGATTGGTATGAGAAGACTTAAGTGCTTGCAAGATCAGGGGGAGTAATTCTCCGTGATATTCGACCTGTTTTGTACCATCATATTACACTCTTTTCTTTGTATGAGTTTTGCCTTGTTAAGGTTTTCTCATCCAAAGTTTTTAACGAGGTAATATCAACTAAGCTATATGCTTCATCATTAACTTTTCCCCACAGGGTTTTTATGCATGATGATTACAAGCATATTTTTCTTTTGGAAGTTTAATATGAGTTTTACTCATAATCCAAAAGACATTGTGTACTCCTTATTTTTCCCACAGGGTTTTTGAGGAGATAAGATCTTGAAAGAACAGCTGACAGATCATCAAATGAAGTTGGATTGATCAAGGAGGAGTGTTACAAAATATTACATATGTGATCAATCCAAGGGGTGCGACAGTTTTCTCCAAGGGACACACCCCTTGGGATACACCCCTTCACTTGTATATAAGTGTAATGATCTGTGGAATACAAAACAGTGATTGTCTCTGTCATTTATCTCAATCTCGTTACCACTGAGTTCTAACATAGTTTTCATTACTCTCCAACTCTGGGAAGCGGAACGCCGAAACACCTCCACCCATCCGACGTGTCCTAGCCGCGGCGCGCTGACCTGTCCACCCCGTCCACCGTGGCTCGAGCAAACCCCCTTCCCGCCTCCCGCCCGCTGCGTGCCGGAGCGTGCCGCGGCGCGCGAGTGCGCGCGCCCCACGCTCCCTCGCCTCGCATTACACCACGCACGGATCTGCACCAATAGCGGACCACCGGTCGGCCGCAAACCCACCCACAGAATCTTCTCGCTCGCACGGGATCCCAAACTTGCGTCCACGTAGGACGCCGCGCGTGCAACCGAGCCGTTCCAGGAAGCAACAGGGCGGTTGCGCCTCGGAGACCTCTGCCGTGCCGGCTCCGCCAATCCACATCGCTCCCCCCGCCCAACCTATTTCTACGCGCACCACCCGTTCGTCGCCGGTGACTCGTCTCGGCTCGTGCTACTTCTACTTCGGATTGCCACCGGTCTCGCCACCACTCCCGGCGCCTCGAACCATCAACCTGTCGCAAGAGGTCGCGGGCGGTCCGATCGGTGGTGCCGTGCGCGATGGCGGCGCCGCCTACCGTGCGGGGCTACGGGCCAGCGTCGCCGTCGTCGTCGGTGGCGCTGCCTCGGGCGCGATCGCGGGTGCCTGCGTCGCTCGTGCCCGTGCCGACGCGGCGGGCGCCATCGGTGCGCCTGCGTGCGGCGGTCGCGGACGTGCCCCGCGGCGGCCTGCAGCTCCAGCGGCGGGAGGTGGAGGTACTGTCGGGGACCGTGTTCGGCAGAGAAGAGGATGAGGTGTTGGAGAAGGTCGGGGAGGAGAAGGTGGACGGGTGGATACGGGAGTCGATCGCGGAGATCGTGCGGCACATAGGCGAGGCGCCGTTCCTGGTGCACCTGTTCAGCAGCGGCGACGGCGACGGCGAGCACGTGACGGTGCGGCGGGAGACCGCGGCGCCGGAGAGCTGGCCGGACGTGCGGCGCCGGTGGGGGATGGGCGGGCAGCGGAGGCCGGACGGGGTCATCCTGGTCGAGCAGGTGGCGGCCGTGGCCGTGGACGGCGGCGCCTCGGCGTCGGAGGCGGCGCGGCAGGTGTGGGGGCTGGTGGTGCAGGCGCGCGGCATGGAGCACGCCTCGTGTTACGTGCTCGACACCTGCCGCGTGCGCTCGTCGGCCGGGTTCTGCACGCACTTCTGCCTCGCGCGGGCCAAGTGCTTCGGCGACCCCGTCGAGCTCCAGCTCCGCAACGCCTGGCTCAACCGCCTCGCCGGCCGCCGATAGCCGCCACCCGTGGCCTCGGCTACCACTGGACTGATAGTATTAGATGCGCCAAGGACCAAACGCAATGACGATGGGTCCTCTTCGCTGGCAAGAACGAGGAAGAGAAGCACGCGAAATCAGAATCCATCAAATCTTTTCGTTCAGTTCTGTTTCTCCCTGAATTGGAGTTGGAGATCATGTGTACAGATTATTGGCTGTAATTCTTACTGGCGTTCTTCGCTTATTCAATCAAGAAGCGATTCTTCGAGGCAAATTACAGTTAATTCATTGCCTACTCCGAAATTTTCGGATCTCCTCATCTATTGCAACCTCTCTTGCTTTCGTTGCAAGGCTAGTGACGACATGATTACGATTCCATCGGTTTGGATTGCGCCGTGTAAAGTTGGCTGTTCATTTACTAGTAGTTTTTCTCCTCTTCTCGACAGTGTTGGACAGTGTTGGTTCGCTAATTTTATTGAACATCATCCCTAACTTGCGGTCTCGATCCAGTTCGGCATCAGCATGATCCAAACATTTAATTAAAGGGATGCTTTTTGCCTTGACGTGACAACGAAGCTGTCAATATTGACAGCAGAATCAGCTCTGCTCGCCTGAAAGTGGTAGCAGCTGTACGATGCTAGAACGAGTGCACCAACGAAGTTGCCTTGGAAGCTGTGATCACGTGTTGCTTTGCTGACGTGTGGGATGCATGAACGATGCCTTTGACAGCTGACTGCGTCGTTGTGATGACTTGCTCGCATCCTGAGACGCTGGTTTGACGAACACGCTGAATTTTGGCCACCTTCCATCAGGCGTCGGTTTAGACCCATTTGCAACAACAAAACAAGTCAGCATTTAACTTAAAGGTCAACCAGGCAAACCGTGAGGACAGGCTGCTGAACTATTCAACTTGAGGGTCAACCAGGCGAACTCTATGAACAGGCTGAACTGTTCACTTGATATCTTGTTCGGTTGTGTTAGCAGCACAGGGCACCTGAACAACACCGGGAAGGATGCTGCGATGAAAGAGGCGGACGCTGAGGTTCAGGAAGCAAAGAGGAGCACTCGGGCTAAAAGGCCGAATCCAAAGTATATAGGAAATGTGTGGATGAATTAGGCCCATGTAACGGGCAGCCCACGGCAGTTATATAAAAGCCTGGGTTGTAATGGAGAAGAGAGACTTTGGCTGGCGGAACTGGAACACGAAAGAACCGCGTACCGGATCGCGATACGGCTGTGTTGCCGCCACTGTTGGAGACTCGTTCTCAAGTGCTATGAATTAAGAACAAGGCAACATAAAATGTTAAATGTCAACGTCCTTCGTCCATAAAACATTATTCCCTTGAGGATAATGGGTCTTGGACGAAGGTTGATGAGAGTAAAATTACGAAGTTTAGATCTTCGTACTAAGATTTCAATAGATATTGCAAGATGACATAAAATAAAAGGTACAAAAGAGATAAATAAGTCATGGACGAATTATATTATATTTTCTTAATATATCCAATTATTGAATACAATAATACCTCTGCCTTGACAAAAGGTTGAATTCCAGAATATGCGGTTGCAGTTACCAGAATCCGTGAACAGTAAAGGAATACTGTTCACTATTTATAGGCACAGGGCGCAGCCTGTGAGGGATTACAAGTATGCCCCTTATGAAAGTTTACAACATTGACTCAGACCTTTATGGACTAAAAGGTCATTCTATCTTTAAGTCGGTTTGTAATACCGAAGCTTCATGAAAAGGGACCTTCGGCCATCTTATACAAACAGCTTCAGCCGAAGGCCGCTTCTTCCTAGAAGACCTTCGGCGACGAAGCACAGGCCCAACAGTAGCCCCTTTCGCGGTGCTAGATCGTTTTTCGTAACGAGCTTGATCCGTGAAAAAAGTCTCTTAAGCTTCGGAGCGCCGAAGGTCTAAAAAACACCTTCCCTGAGCTCGTTGTCGAGAAACGATTCAATTTCTCAGCGTGTATCGGCCCCACCTTTCAGAGTTACTGTTCGGTCTCTGCGGTCCACCACGCAGCGAGTGCGAGCGGGTGTCCGCCTGGTGTAAAAATCCTGGCGCTTCGCCTTCTTACCTGCCGCACTATATAAACAGACGAGTAGGTGTGAAGTTACCACAGCATTCATTGCTATTTGCACTGTTTTGCTGCCAAAATTTTTAACCGTCGCCGAAGCTTGTCTGTCGGAATCGAACGAAGCTCCTGTTTGAAACCTGCTTCGGAGGAAGAAAGTATTAAAGTTCCACAAGTTCATAATTAAATGGCCAGAGTGCGCTCTACCGCCAGGGTTGAACGTGAGGGGGACGAAACTGAAGCTTCGGAGACTGTCCCCATTTCCGAAGTCATGCAACGATCCGGGCTAGTGACTTCGGAAAAGATTCCTAGTGAAGATGCAGAACAAGCAATCGCTGAAGCAGAGGAAGAAGATATTGAGGAAACTGATCCCGAAGATGATTATCGCATTGCTATGCCAAGCAAACCCAGCCATTTGGACTTCGGGAAATCTACTGTTTCGAAGGCTGATCTGTCCAAGATGGTAAAATCGGGCTTTTTTACTGAAAATCAGAAGAAGCTATTGCGCTTCGGGGGAGAAGAGACTACCCCAAAGCCGGAGAAGGATGAAATTGTTATTTTCAAAAGTTTTCTAAAAGCTGGATTAAGATTCCCCCTACATGGGATTATTGCAGAGGTACTGAAGAGGTTCGGTATTTATTTTCACCAGCTGACCCCTAACGCTATTGTCAGACTTATTGTTTATATCTATCCGACGAAGAAACCCCCGCATCACCCTCTGTCGCTGACCTTGAGGAAATTCTGAAGGTAATGACTGAATCCTTACCTGCGAAGCTAAGTCCACTGAGGCCCCGACTGACAAAGTTTTTTCAGAAGGACAAGGAGCCCGAAAAATCGAAGAAAGTAATCAAAGCGAAAAGACAAAGAATTATCACTGTGACAGAAGTAATTGACAAGACACCGCCAAGAGCTTCAGCTCAGAAAACACCAGCGGCTGCGGAGGGGACAGATATTGAAATTGTACCTTCGGAGGTCGCAGCTGCCGCAGCTGAAGATTTGAACCTGGAGAGCACAATCGCACACATTGACAAAATACTGCTAGACATGGCTGCAGAAGAAGCCACCACCGCCGCCGAAGAGGCCGCGACCGCAGCGTCGGAGAAAGGGAAAGAAATTGCTGATGAAGCTTCAGAGAACGAAGCGTTCATATTCCAGAATTTAGTTGGAGAAAAACTGTCAAAAGCTGAAAGAGAAGAGCTTAGAGAATATGCAAAATCCTGCGGATACAAACCTGGAGCACTCCTCTTCGGAGGCATTGATGACGAAAAATTAGATTGTATTCGAGATCAAACTGGGGCCAAAGTTATCAGTACTCTGTCAAAGAGTATCAGTTTTCCGAAGCTAGAAACAGACATCAGCCGCTACCGACGACAGCATATCGTTGGTAGCTTATTTTATTCCAATTTCAAGGTGAACTATTTTTCCCTTAACCTTTATTGTTTCTAATAACGAGAACATGTCTGACGAAGGTTGTTTCCGTGCAGAGTATGCTATTGAGCAAAGCCTTGAAAATGCAGCAAGATTTTGAAGACAAGAAACACGAAGTTATAATTGAAAATTTGGAAAGCAAAATAAAGGAGCAATCGGATGTTATCGAGAAAAAGAACTTTGAGCTCCAGGCAACCGAAGGTTCATTGGCGGAAGCTGAAGCAAAAATAACAGAACTGAACATGAAGCTTATCCGCCAGTCTGAATAGTTCGAACGAGAAAAGCAAGATCTTAATGCAAAACTTGAAGCCGAAGCTCAACAAAATTCGGATTTGAGAAAACTATTGACAAGCCTTCAAGAAAAATGTCTGGAATTTAGCAACAAATGCATTCATTGATTAAGAAAATTTTTTCACTCAGTTGGAGCCAGCAGTGAAAAATTCGTCCCCTCAGCTGAAGATTTACCGAAGACCTTCGAACATATTGAGGGTGAGATTGACGAGCTCGACGAAGTCATAGCTGGGCACGGTGACTTCTGTGCCTGGGTGACTTCTCGAGGCACTGCTGCAGCCTTCCTGAAAGCTGGCTGCGATCATGGAAAAATTGTCAATAGGCCAAATTTCACTTTATCATCATCAATCCTGGATGACATTCCTGATCTCGCCCGAAGTATCTCTAATAGATTTGTAAAAATGATATGGACAAAAGGTGGGCGAGAAAAGGCTGGAGACGAAGCTCGTAGCCACCTTGAACCAGTAAGAAACCATACCTTGTGCTTACCTTTTCTTGCAAGCTCGATTTTGACTTTCAACGACCTTATTCATGTAGGATGACGAAGCCGAAGCCGATGATTAAAAATGACGCCGAAGCTGAAGCTCCTTGGAGATTAAACAGTAGATTGTAGACAGTACTTGAGAAACTTTTGAGATAACTTTTGTAAATGTAACTAAAACTTGTCTTTAATGAATTCTGTTCATACCTTGTAATATATCCTTATCCTTCCATTGATGTATGAGAAATGCTTTGATGTGGACGAAATTTTCTTTTTTGAGCCGAAGGCGAAAAAACACCTTCCCTTCTTTTCGTACGCAACGAAGCATAGAAAACAACATTTTCCTTCTTTCCGAAGCTCTCCTTTTTATACACGAAGCTCTTTCTTTTCCTCCCCTTTTTTTTCTATCTCTTTTTTTTATTTTGCCGAAGCAACCGCTTATACCATGAAGATGATTATCCTACATATGCCTAGATGAATGTTTATGAATGCAAATGTTATGATGTAATGCGATGTGCAAATGAATGGCCAAACAATCACACCTCAAGCCATACTCATAGCCATTATTTCCTTAATCACACCTCAGCTCTGCATCCCCTTAGGAACGACTTTGGAGCTTCTTCGCCTTTACTTTTGGCGGAATCAGCGTTGACTTTTCGCTGTAAGCTCTGCATTCCCTTAGGAACGACTTTGGAGCTTCTTCGCCTTTACTTTTGGCGGAATCAGCGTTGACTTTTCGCTGTAAGCTCTGCATTCCCTTAGGAACGACTTTAGAGCTTCTTCGTTTTTACTTTTCGGCACTCGATGGTGCGTTCTCAGTTTTTACATTTACATTCCTTGGGGGGTTTTGCTCTTATAGAACTAAAAAAGGAAATTACATGTGATGGCCCCATTAAAAACCTTTCTCCCCCTTCGGAAAGGAAAAGGGTGCCATGAAAGAAAAATAAAAAATATGAAAAATTACATCGAATTATACATAATATCGCCGAAGCTCATCCGCATTCCAAGATCTAGGAATGTCGTTGCCGTCCATATCCTTCAATCTGTATGAACCGGGTCTTGACGAAGATGCTACTAAGAAAGGTCCATCCCATTTCAACTGTAACTTGCCCACTGTTTCTGGGTTGGCCACTCTCCGAAGCACCAAGTGTCCTGGCTCAATATTCTTTAGCCGAACCTTTCTATCTCGCCATTTAATTGTTTCGGCTTGATATTTGTTGATGTTTTCCACGGCTTGCAACCTGATCCCTTCTAAAGCATCTTTTTCCACAGAATAATCAGCTTCAGAACCTGATGCTGCCGAAGCTACTACCCTTATTGATCCGGTTTTAGCTTCTTCTGGAGTTATTGCTTCGTCACCGAATAATAACTTGAATGGGGTAAAGCCTGTAGACCTTGATGTTGTTGTATTATGGCTCCACACCACTTTGGTTAACTGATCTGGCCACTTTCCCCTTGGTTGATTGAAGATTGACTTCATTATTCCTGTCATTATAATACCATTGGCTCTTTCAACGAGTCCATTTGACTCCGGATGTCTGACTGATGCAAAATGGATCTTCGTACCAATTTGATCACAGAAATCCCTAAAAGCTTCGGAGTCAAACTGTGTTCCATTATCCACAGTGATAGCCTTTGGTACCCCGAAACGACAAACAATATTCTGCCAGAAAAACTTTTGGACGGTGGCCGAAGTTATTGTAGCTAAAGGCTTTGCCTCAATCCATTTAGAAAAATATTCCACCGCCACTACAACATATCTTAGGTTCCCTTGGGCCGGTGGTAATGGACCTAACAAGTCAAGGCCCCACCTTTGCAATGGCCAAATGGGTTGTATGAGCTGTGTTAAAGACGAAGGTTGTTTTTGATCTCGTGCACATTTCTGACAACCTTCGCACTTTTGGACTAATTCCGCTGCATCCGAAGCTGCCTTCGGCCAATAAAATCCTTGGCGGAAAATTTTTCCAAGTAACGGCCTAGATCCAATGTGAGATCCACACAGGCCTGCATGTATTTCTTTCATCAACTCTATACCTTCGGTTCTGGATAAACACTTGAGTAGCGGAGCACAAACTCCATGCTTGTACAACTCTCCTTCTATCATGACATATGGACGAGCTCTTGCCTCTATCCTCCTGTTATAGGCTTCGTCATCTGAAAGGAATTTACCCTGAAGATAAGAGATTATCTCAGTCCTCCAATCTTCGCTATAAACAGGAGATATATTGAGGACTGCTCTTTCAAGAAGTTCCACCGAAGGTGCTTTTATTGTTTCGAAGAAGACATCCGAAGGTAAGGGCAGCCCCTGTGCTGCTGACTTAGCTAGCAAATCAGCATGCTCATTTTGTCCCCGAGGGATATTTTTGACAGAAAATCCCTCAAAGGAAGCTTCAACTCTCCGAACCATGTCCAGATACTTTTCAAGCTTCGGATCTTTAGCCTTGCAACTCTTGTCGATATGACCCGAAACAACTTGGGAATCAGTTTTAAGAACAGCCCTTCTGATTCCCATTGCTTTTAGCTTCCGAAGACCCAGAAGCAGGGCTTCGTACTCGGCAATGTTGTTTGTGCAACTAAAATCAAGCTTTGCCACATAACAAGTTTTAACTTTGGAAGGTGAAACCAACACAGCAGCCGCTCCCGCTCCGAAGGTTCCCCAGGACCCATCGCAAAACACTGTCCATGCTTCGGTGTCTTTATTTGCTTCTTCCTCCTGAGCCCCTGGCGTCCAGTCAGCAATGAAGTCTGCTAACGCCTGAGACTGAATCGAAGATCTATGAACATATTCAATACAAAATTCATTGAGCTCTGCAGCCCATTTTCCAATCCTTCCAGTAGCTTCTCGGTTCCTCATAATATCCTTCAGAGGTTGTGAAGAAGGAACAATTATGTTGTAAGCTTGAAAATAGTGCCGAAGCTTCCTGGATGCCATCAAAACAACATATAACACCTTTTCTAATTCTGTGTAGTTTTTCTTTGATATACTAAGAACTTCAGATACAAAATATACTGGGACCTGTTTCCTGGTTTGGCCATCAAGCTTCTCCTGGACAAGTGCTGCACTTACCGCTGAGTGCGAAGCTGCCACATATAATAATAAAGGAGCCCCTGGCATAGGTGGAGTTAGTGCTGTTAGATCTATTAAATACTGCTTCAGCTCTTCGAAGGCCTTCTGCTGGATTGGTCCCCATTGAAAGACTTCGGCTGACTTCAGCACTTCGAAGAATGGTAAGTTTCTCTCTGCTGATCTGGATATGAATCTATTAAGAGATGCCAACCTTCCTGTCAATCTTTGAGCCCCCTTTTTTGTAGTTGGTGGCTCCATCCGAAGTATAGCTTCAATCTTACTTGGATTAGCTTCAATTCCCTTTGTTGAAACCAAGCATCCTAGAAATTTCCCCTTCTTTACTCCGAAGACGCATTTTTCTGGATTCAACTTTAAGCCAGCTTGTCTGAAACTGGCGAAGGTCTCCTGCAAGTCAGCAATATGATTCTCCTGCTTCGTGCTTTTCACAATGATGTCATCAACATAAGTTAGCACATTTCTGCCTATCTGAGACTGGAGAACCTTCGCAGTCATTCTGCTGAAACTTCCTCCAGCGTTTTTGAGCCCCTCAGGCATCCGAAGATAACAATATGTGCCACTTGGAGTTATGAAGCTAGTCTTTGGCTCATCTTCCCTCTTCATCCAGATTTGATGATAGCCTGAATAACAGTCTAACAGACTCATGAGCTCTGAAGAAGCTGTTGCATCAACTAAAGAGTCTATCCTTGGCAATGGGAATTCATCCTTTGGACAAGCCTTGTTAAGGTCTGTAAAATCGATACACATTCGCCACTTGCCATTGGCCTTTTTTACCATAACAGTATTAGCTAACCATTCTGGGTACTTTACTTCTCTGATAACTCCTGCACTGAGGAGTCTTTTGACTTCGTTGCGAGCACCTTCGGCCTTATCATCTGACATTTTCCGAAGCCTTTGCTTTCTGGGTCTGAAGGATGGATCGACATTGAGCGAATGCTCAATAACATCCCTATTAACTCCACAGAGATCATTGGCTGACCATGCAAAAACATCTTTGTTGTTGAACAAAAACCTTATCAAGGTTTTCTCTTGTTCTTCGGATAACTGAGAGCCCAACAGCACCTTCTGCTCTGCTATATCCTCACATAAGAGCATGGGCTTCGGCTGATCTGCTGAAGCTGCTTTCTCCCTTCTGAATTTGTACTATTCACAAGCTTCAGCTCCATCTATGTTATGGATTGCTTTTGAATCAGTCCAGTTTCCTTCGGCCCTTCTGGCAGCTTCCTGGCTTCCATGAATAGCGATGGGTCCTTGATCCGAAGGCATCTTCATGCAAAGATAGGCAGGGTGAAGAATTGCCTCAAAAGCATTGAGGGTGCCACGACCAATAATTGCATTGTAAGGGTATTCCATGTCAACAATGTCAAACACAACTTGCTCAGTTCTAGTGTTGTTGATGAACCCAAAGGTCACTGACATGGTAATCTTGCCCAGTGCTACAATTTGTCTTCCTCCGAAGCCACAGAGAGGATGGGTAGCATCATGAATCTTATCTTCTAGCTCTTGCATTTGTCTGAAGGCCTTAGCAAATATGATGTCAGCTGCACTGCCTGTGTCAACCAAGACATTGTGGACCAGAAATCCTTTGATAACACAAGAGATAACCATGGCATCGTTGTGTGGGTAATCCTTGAGCTGAAGGTCCTCTTGGGAGAAGGTAATAGGAATGTGAGACCATCTTGACTTGATGAAGGGTCCTTGCACCCCAACATGTTGTACCCTTCTCTGTGCTTCCTTCTTTTGTTTCTTGTTAGCTGGCTCTGAGGATGAACCACCTGTGATTGGGAGCACCAGCTTCGGGTCCGAAGCAGCTCCAGCTTGATCGTTGAACGAAGCCATCAGCTCGAAAAGTGGAAGTGAGTTCACCGGAGGTGGGCGCCAATGTTGGAGACTCGTTCTCAAGTGCTATGAATTAAGAACAAGGCAACATAAAATGTTAAATGTCAACGTCCTTCGTCCATAAAACATTATTCCCTTGAGGATAATGGGTCTTGGACGAAGGTTGATGAGAGTAAAATTACGAAGTTTAGATCTTCGTACTAAGATTTCAATAGATATTGCAAGATGACATAAAATAAAAGGTACAAAAGAGATAAATAAGTCATGGACGAATTATATTATATTTTCTTAATATATCCAATTATTGAATACAATAATACCTCTGCCTTGACAAAAGGTTGAATTCCAGAATATGCGGTTGCAGTTACCAGAATCCGTGAACAGTAAAGGAATAATGTTCACTATTTATAGGCACAGGGCGCAGCCTGTGAGGGATTACAAGTATGCCCCTTATGAAAGTTTACAACATTGACTCAGACCTTTATGGACTAAAAGGTCATTCTATCTTTAAGTCGGTTTGTAATACCGAAGCTTCATGAAGAGGGACCTTCGGCCATCTTATACAAACAGCTTCAGCCGAAGGCCGCTTCTTCCTAGAAGACCTTCGGCGACGAAGCACAGGCCCAACAGCCACCACTGTCAAAACCCCAGTAGATCCACTATGTAGCTAACATTTGGTAATCGGAGCTGGAGCCGCCCCACGACCATCGCACGCGGCTGCAGACGAAGATGGCACCACCGAAGCCGGACGATCCGTTGGCGCAACTCCTGGCGAAAATTGAAGAAGGAAACAAGGAAACACATCGGAGGATGGAGTCGATGCAGGCTGCGATTAGCAGCATGGAGGCGACGATGAAGGGAGTGCTCACAGAGCAAGGCGATGTTCAGAAGTGGAAGCCGGAGATCGAGAGGAAGGTCACGGAGTTTGCTGAGGTGTTGAAGAAGACTCAAGCCAAAGCTGATCTGAAGTCGCTGATCGGGGCGTCCAACAACAAGGATCCAGTCGTGGATGGTGCGCTGGGCTCCGTTCATCAGGAGATCCCTTCACTCGAAGCGGCGCACGAGCAATTTCGCCACCGATCTGCTCACCCTTACCGGAGACCGGGTGCCCGGACCGATGAGGTCTGGACACCTCCTCCGGTCGGAGGTACGAACTACCCTCCACAGTTTGGTAACATTCCTTGGAGTGCGGGCGAGATGAATTCGATGGGAAATTGGTCTCAGTGTTCAGGATCGGTAGCTCCGAGTATGACCTTTCCAGTGTTTGATGGTAACAACCCAAAATTGTGGTGGCAGAGGTGTGAGACATATTTTAATTTTTATTCAGTAGCTAGGGGGATGTGGATTAGGATGGCTATCATGAATTTTGTGGGAACCGCTACTTTTTGGTTGCAGTCAGTGGAGAATAGGTTGGGAGAGATGAGTTGGGAAGAATTTTGTGGGTGTCTAAATGCTAGATTTGGTCGTGATCAACACAGCATGTTGATTAGGCAATTTTACCACATACATCAGACCAATTCGATGAGCGAGTATGTTGAGCAGTTTGATGTGCTATTACATCAATTGTTGGCTCATGAGGGTCAACTTACTCCAGCAATGATTACTGCGAGGTTTTTAGATGGTCTTAAGGAGGAGGTTAGGTCTGTTGTTGTTATTCAACGACCAAACAACTTGGATGCTGCTTGCTCCCTCGCCCTGTTGCAGGAGGACGTGCTGATGCATTCGGGACGCCGTGAACATCGGAGGCAAGATGGAGGGGGATTTTCCAAGCCGTTGCAGAAGGGCACAACAATGGCGGGATCATCGTTGTCAGCTACCACTAACAGGGTTGCTTACCCTGTTTCTGCAAGCAGGCTGGAGGACAGTAAATTAACTGCACTCAAGGCATATCGAAAAGCTAAAGGGCTATGCTTCAAATGTGGGGGAAAATGGGGGCATGCACACCGCTGTTCTAACACCGTACCCTACACCTAGTTGAGGAGATGTGGGCTCTAACAGTTACAGGCGAAGAAGAGGAACAAACGAAGTTCGTGACTGAGGGTGGCATTGATAGTGATGGGGAAGCAGTGTTGTCCATTTCGGTGAATGCAGTCAGTGGAAGTGAGGGTAATCGAACCGTGCGTCTTTGGGCGTTAATTCAACGCCAACAGCTGCTAGTTCTGGTAGACTCGGGCAGTTCAACGAGTTTTATGAGTGACCATCTGATGGGAAAGGTGACTGGAGTTCAGAGCATACTCGAACCTGTTCAAGTAAAAGTGGCTGATGGGAGATGTCTTTGGAGCAAATACTTTGTACCTGGCTGCCAGTGGTTGTGTGGAGGGATCACTTTCCATACTGACTTCAAATTTCTGCCATTAAGTGGGTATGATATCATTTTGGGAATGGACTGGCTAGAGGCCCACAGTCCCATGAAAGTACACTGGGTTGGTAAGTGGCTGGAGTTTGAATATGAATCGAGAGTTGTACGCTTACAAGGGGTGGTTCCAAAGTTGAGCACCTGCCATCAACTATCCAAGGTGCAGTTAAATTGGATTCTTAAACAAGAGGCCTGGGAACACATATTGGAGTTGAGTGTGGAAGACAAGGGCCAGTTCCAGAACATACCTTTTGAAATGGCTCAGTTGGTGGAAGAATACCATGAGTTGTTTGACAAACCTGCTGGGCTGCCTCCTCCCAGAGAAGTGGATCACACGATACCATTGTTATCTGGAGCCCAACCATTCAGACTTAGACCATATCGCTACACCCCCCAATAGAAAAATGAGATCGAAAAGCAGATTATTGAAATGTTGGAGCAAGGAGTTATACAGCATAGCTCGAGCCCGTTTGCCTCCCCTGTATTGTTGGTGAAGAAGAAGGACGGAGAGTGGCGGTTATGTGTGGATTATAGGCGTCTTAACGCCCATACGGTGAAAAATAGGTACCCTATGCCAGTATTTGATGAAATTGTGGATGAGCTATGTGGGACTAAGATCTTCACGAAACTTGATCATAGGTCTGGGTACCATCAAATTCGAATTAAAGAAGGTGATGAATTCAAAACAGCTTTCCAGACGCACAACGGACATTACGAGTACCGTGTGATGCCCTTTGGACTGACAGGAGCACCCGCCACCTTTCAGGATTTCATGAATAAGATTTTGACCCCCTTTCTTAGGAAGTGCGTGGTGGTATTTTTGGACGATGTGTTGATCTACAGCAGAGACATGGAGGAGCATGTTCTTCAGGTGAAACAAGTGTTTCAGAAACTAAAGGATCATCAGCTGAAACTGAAACTGTCAAAGTGTCGGTTTGCACAGACCACCCTTGAGTTCTTGGGACACATCATCAGTGCAGAAGGCATTGCCACTGACCCAGAAAAGGTGCAGGTTATTCGAGACTGGCCCATTCCCAACAACGTCAAGGAGGTGAGGAGTTTTCTCGGCATGGCCGGGTACTACCGTCGATTTGTCGCTCACTACGGCATAATCAGCAAACCCCTTACTAGCTTGCTCAAGAAGGACCAAATTTTTGTGTGGAATGATGAAGCTCAGAAAGCCTTTGAAGCTCTGAAGGCAGCATTGGTGCAAGCACCGGTTCTCTCCATACCAGATTTTTCACAACAATTCGTAGTGGAAACCGACGCAAGTGGATCGGGTATTGGGGCAGTTTTGCAGCAAAAAGGCCATCCTATAGCTTACATCAGTAAAGCTTTAGGTCCTAAGAACTTGGGATTGTCCACCTACGAAAAGGAATATCTAGCCATTTTATTTGCAGTTGATCACTGGCGCCCTTACCTCCAACATGGAGAATTTTTTTATCAAGACTGATCAGCAAAGCCTAACCCATCTAGAAGACCAAAAGTTGTCGACTATCTGGCAACAAAAAGCCATAACCAAGCTATTGGGTCTCCAATTCCGCATTATATATAAGAAAGGGGTGGAAAACCGTGTGGCAGATGCTCTTTCTAGACGGCCAAACCTATGCACTGATGGTTCCAAACTGCAACTCAACGTGTTAGCAACTTCGACAGTGGTACCAAGTTGGCTCACCGAGGTGACTAACAGCTATGAGGAGAATGAGGAAGCTAAGAGCATTCTGAGTACGCTTGCTGCAGGGGATACAATAGAGCCATTCACTTTGGTATCAGGAGTGATCAAGCATAAAGGAAGGATTTGGCTGGGTAGCAGTAACCAAGTGCAATTAAAGGTGATGACTGCCCTTCATGACAGTCCTATAGGAGGTCATTCTGGGTTCCCGGTAACCTATCATCGCATCAAGAAGCTGTTTTACTGGGCTGGCATGAAAGGACAGATCAAGGAGTTCGTGCAGTCTTGTGAGATTTGCACAAAGGCCAAGGCCGACAGAAATAGATACCCCGGTCTGCTATTGCCATTACCCATACCGGATCAGGCTTGGCAAGTTATTAGCTTGGATTTTATTTCTGGATTACCTACATCCCGACGCTTCAACTGCATATTGGTGGTAGTAGATAAATTTTCAAAATATGCTCACTTCCTAGCCATGTCCCATCCTTTTACTGCTCTATCTGTGGCCAAGCTGTTCCTATCACAGGTCTACAAACTCCATGGCCTACCATTGTCTATCATCTCTGACAGGGATCCAATATTCACCAGTAACTTGTGGCAGGAATTGTTTAAGTTGGTGGGCACAAAATTATGCCTCAGTAGCGCATATCACCCCCAATCCGATGGCCAAACTGAATGGGTCAACCAATGTGTGGAAGCTTATCTTCGATGCTTTGTCCATGGCTGCCCTAAACAGTGGTCCAATTGGCTATCTCTTGCAGAGTTTTGGTATAATACTTGTTTTCACACTGCACTGGGTCAGTCCCCGTTTGAGGTTTTGTATGGCCACACTCCATCCCAGTTAGGACTGTCAACTATTGAACAATGTCAAAGTGCTGATCTGCAAACATATCTGGCAACAAGACAACTTATGCTCCAACGGGCCAAGTTACATCTTCAAAGGGCTCAAGATCGGATGAAAAAACAAGCTGACAAAGGAAGATCTGAAAGGGTGTTTCAAGTGGGACAACGTGTATTTTTGAAACTGCAGCCAATTTGTCAGAGTTCGATGGGGAGCAGATTGAACACTAAATTGTCATTTCGCTATTTTGGATCGTTTCTGATCACAAAACAGGTGAATCCCGTGGCTTATAAACTGGCATTACCAGAAGGAAGTGCGATTCATCCGGTCTTTCATGTGTCCCAACTTAAATCAGCCGAAGAAACTCGTATCACAACCGATGCAACCATGCCAGACCTGCTGCAGGAGCTGAAAATACCCACAGAGGTGCTGGAGTCTAGGCTGCTTCGCAAAGGTAACAAGGTAATACCTCAACTCCTAATCCGATGGTCTAACTGGCCGGCTTCATTGTCTACCTGGGAAGATGAACACGCCATCAAGCAGCAGTTCCCACGGGCTCCAGCTTGGGGACAAGCTGTCTGTCAAGGGGAAGGGGATGTTAGCAGCACAGGGCACCTGAACACCGGGAAGGATGCTGCGATGGAAGAGGCGGACGCTGAGGTTCAGGAAGCAAAGAGGAGCACTCGGGCTAAAAGGCCGAATCCAAAGTATATAGAAAATGTGTGGATGAATTAGGCCCATGTAACGGGCAGCCCATGGCAATTATATAAAAGCCTGGGTTGTAATGGAGAAGAGAGACTTTGGCTGGTGGAACTGGAACACGAAAGAACCGCGTACCTGATCGCGATACGGCTGTGTTGCCGCCACCACTGTCAAAACCCCAGTAGATCTACTACGTAGCTAACAGGTTGCGTCTAAATCGAAGATAGATAAGAGGGAACAGATTCTTTTCTATTCAATTTTAATTAGAGAGGAATTTAATCTCCTCCAATCTTTTTTTATACAAACGCAACCGAACTCGGTCAATCTGGCAAACATTGTCACGCGCACAACGATCACCCGAGGCTAGGACGACTGCAGTCTCCCCAACCGAGAAACTGACTCAAAGGTTATTCCAGACGTGACCACGTACCAGTATATCACATACCATTCCGTTCAGTCTCCAGAAATCTATATCACATACCAGAAACATTTACGGGACTCCCCAACAGTCAACAGCAGGAGCAGCAGACAAGACTAAGACCGTTTGTTTGGTTTTAATCCGTACCGGCTTTTACTGTTTCTACAGTGTTAACAGCTACAACAGTCCAAACAGCTGACTTTAAGCCTTATTTGGAAGAGCTTTACTTCAGGAGTTTTAAGTTTGTTTTAGCTTCTTCTATCAAACAGGTAATTCAAATGGTGTTTTAAAAACATTGTTTTTTATATCTTCTCATAAAGTTACACAAAAATTATCCACCATATCATTAGTTACATGACCTACCGATTTATGTCTTTTTCTCCACCTTCTAATCATTAAAGATAAATAAGAAAACTCACACAATTTAATTGTATTACATAAGCTAGAAGCTATAATCCACATGCAAGTCAAATACTCTTGAAATTTGTCTTACCAATCTGTTGCAAATGTTTTACGATGAAGCTAAAAAATCGAAGCTGCATTTCCTAAATACGAATCTGTTGAAAATATTTCATGATGAAGCTAAAAACAGAAGATGTAATTCATAAAGTAAAGCCTTCCCAGTTCTGCACGTACAGTACTGCACTGAATCCGTACCGTTCATAAACAAGGCCTTAATCCAAAGCGAACATCAACAATAAGCAATGCACAACACGAACACCATTTTTATTCCTTCAAAGGAAACACACAGCGGCACGCTCTTATTTCCGGTGTTTCCACCATCAGATGGTCTCTGCGCCCCAGCACCGGGCGCATGGCTCACGCATGCCTTTGGCAATATACACATAGACCACGCAGTAGAATAAAAAAAGAGAAAGGAAAACCTTGCCGAACTTAACATCATTGTCCAAGAAAACACGGCCTATTTCGTCATCATCATTGTTCCGAGTTATTGGATTTCAAAGGCGGACTTCACTGACTGGCGGGATCGGAGGGGGTCGTCGCTGCACACGCCGTCCTAGTAGCCTCCCTGGATGTAGTCATTGAGCCGGTTCAGCTCCTCCCTGTGCTCGGCCACCACCGCGCGCACGACGTCGCCGATGGAGACCATCCCCAGCATCCCCGTGCCGTCGATCACCGGGATGTGTCTGACGCGGTTTTCTGCGCAGACGATTGGTACAGCGGATCATAACCAATTTTCCAGTGCTCTCACGATTCTAGTAGTATTTTTTCTGACAGAAGAACACGGGCAACCAGGTTACCTGTCATGAGCTGCATTGCCTGCAGGACCTTGGTGTCGGGATTCACTGTGATCAGTTTGTTCTGGCATCATAACGGTTCACCGGTTAAGTTGTGTCCAAGCATCCTTTCGGCACTTATATAGGTCATATCGTCACCAGGTACTGGTCTTATGCTAATCATGTTCTAGCTATCTTGCAAACCACACACACAAAAAAGATTAGTGGGGGTAATACCTCTTCAGTCATGATGTCGCCAACCTTAGTTGACTTGGAAGACCTTCCCTGCACTATGATTTTCCGGAGATAATCTGAAAACACCAAGTCTCAGATGTTAGCCTCATGGCACTATGATCTTATGCATGTCTTAAAAGATTGCCACGCTTACGTTTCCGTTTTCAGAATGCAAGATCTGTCAAGTATTGGTTCTAATCTCAAAAATACCATCTATGTATGCTGATCGAGTGATCGTCTGTATATGGATACTACTTGGTCACATTCAAGTCCAAGATGTAACGTGCGAACAGTGCAGCAAGGCATAGTGAAAAAGAAATCATCATGTGATGTGCCTGAAGTTGGCCCAGTTTCAACCTCCATGCTCGGCAGTGTTTGTACCGCGACGCGTGTGTGTAGCTGAGTACATCTTGTGATACAAGAATACAACAAGTGATGTCAGTTAGCCTATACATCTCTAATAGGAAATTCAGTGTGAAGTGGCAGCTATGATTGTGCCATGTGAAGAAGATCCTATGTTACTTACACGTATACTTTAACTTGATGCAATTTCTGTTGTATCTACTATAAAGTGCTCTAAAGAGTTGAGACTCTTTGATGCCAAAAGTACTATGATGCACAGCTGAAGTAAAAACAAAGCGGAGTTATACATTCACAACCTACCCGCCGAACATACTTCCCTTTCCAATGCGTCGGAGTTTCTTATCACCATAAAGGGGCAGTAAAGTAATATGGTTTTGCATCTAATGATATTTTTCCAATTAAAGGAACAGGAAAAGGCAAGAACTATGAAAACATAGAGAGATGAGAGAAAATTGGGAAACACCTCAAAAGCCCATTGTTTCAAATAGCAAGCTACAAGCACTAGCTGACCAGCTTTATCTTAAATCAAGTATTTATGATCAGAAAAACTTTGGTCAAGGGTGCCAGTTAAATGAAAATGGAGGTAGTGGTACATGATTTTGTATTTTTCCCATCATACCCACAGGCCAAAAGTTAGATGCCAAGAGTACAGAAATTTGTTCATCACCTCTCTCAGTGACAATGCCAGCGATTGATTTATTCTGTCCAGGTTTGACAACCACCAAAGCTCCCACGTTGTGCTGAGTCATCTGCAAAAAGTTTAAGGTACCGAAAGGTAGCCTTATCATTTGATGCATAACCATTGACTCTGAAGGAGTTAATACGATCATCGGGAAGTGAGGACATACAGATTTGACAGCGTCATAGACGCTATCCTCTGTGGTGCACCAGAGCCAAGATCCATCAGCACTCTTCCCTTTAGACTTCAAGACATCTGCTACAGTGGCAGTTTCAAATCCACGATCCTCTAGGCGAGCAGATGAAACTGACATGAAACGAGAAAAGGCAGCAGGAAGCATTGCTGGCTTGGGAGCGCTGATGTGTTGTAGAACAGCATATTTAAGAACATTGCCGTGTGACCTGACGGCCTGCACTGCCCGTTGCATTTTCTTCTGTGTCACATCATAATAAAAAACAACAATCACATCATTTTGAATTATAAATGATTAAAAGATGATTTTTATGCATCATATCAATTTGCTTACTGCTTTAAATGCTCAACCTATGAATAGTGCACTAAACCAAAATCTCAGACAACATATGTTCGGCATAGAATCCGTGACAAGAAACATTAGCCTCAAAACAGCATCCAACTCAAACCATTTCATACAAGCAGAAACAGAAATGGAGAGATATTAACATGGCATATAAATGAAAGTAAGTTTTTACCCGTATTCAAGGAAAAAAAAGAAAGTTTTTACCAACATATATCAAGAAGCAACCAGGCAGTCAAGGTCATTGATCAAGTTGCACCAAGTAATTCACCTTGTCAGAAGTAGGGGGAGTCCAGTACAAAGAAAAACAGAGACAAGGAAATAAACAAATACTTATTGCTTGCTCTCAATTTAACAACAATGAGGTGAGCTTGGTTAAAATAAGGATGTTTCCATACAAAGCAAGTTCACGACCATGAGCTGGTCTAGACTCTAGACAGAGAAATGGGAAGAAAGCAATACAACGATTGGATAATTGAAGGTGCTTCATCAATAATGCAGGCACGGCACTGTTCCAGATAAACAAACAAATCCTATCTCAATCATAGTGGAAAATTCTATTCCGATCTTTTTAGGAACACAATACCAAAGGCAGTTCGTTTTTCAAATTGCTGCCATCATGAAAGGGATGTCTAGCATATCACTTTGTTTTCTGACGAGTAAATAGTGGGAGAAGAAAACAACTACACACCACCACCACCCGATAACAGAACCAAATACTTCGTCTTGCTAGCAACATGACGACATGCCATATTGTACCTATAGATCAGCATCTGTGCTGACACAGTATTAGCAACATGCCAGCGATATATTCAGCCAGTCACAGTGCCACTCAAAATATATTCAGCTTGGGCGCAGAGAGAGAGAGAGAGAGAGAGAGAGAGAGAGAGAGAGAGAGAGAGAGAGAGAGAGAGAGAGGTAGTATGCCGTATGCGTCGACACCTTTTGGCAGGCCTGTATTCTGGATTTCAGACAATTGAGCCCACTAATGTATTACAAGAATATAGCATGGACTGGGTCCATGACATTGGGTTCGGTTTTCTGTCACTATCAAACCAATAAGGAATCACCACCAAACAGAGAATCCAAATAATGGCGTCTCCACTCAGGACACTGAACTCCATACACGAACTCGACTGTCTCCATGACATTTAATTCGGGTTTATGAAATCATTGCAGATACGAACAAACGAATCATAAACTCATGCCTGTCTCGGAAACAATTCTGAGCCAAGTAGAGTTTTTTGTTTTCTTTTAACAGAAGAAGAAGAAGAAAGTTTTAAAAAGCAGTAATGCAGCAGGCCGCCTCACCGATACAAAACTGAAATCTCTAAACAGCGCCAACGGAAAACAAAGGAAAGAAGGAAAACTCCACCCCCTCCTCTATCAGAGGCTGTAGATACAAACTCGATCTGCATCTACTGCGAGGGGAGGGGTAAAAAGCGAATAAGCAGTCTATGTGCACCGATAAAGATACCAAACGGAAGGCATCGATATTCGATACGGTGCCTCAGGCCACAGCTAATAGCCAAACAAATGAGAACATGGATCCTCTAGCGGGGAATGAACAGATCAGGCACTGAATAGCCAGAGAAGCGAAGTAGAACATGTCCTTTCGTCGTCTTTCGTCCCATTTGCTACCCAGCAACGTTCTCTCTTCTTTTCTTTGCCTAAAACCTCATCTCCTTCTACTGTATAAACCAAGAGCAGAGTTCCTCGCAGAGGAAGAGAGCAGACCGTGAAGAAACCAAGGGGGAAAAAAAGGGATAATAGTCTTCTCACAAAGCGAGACCACCGTAAACGTCGAGCTAGCTTTCCTCGCGGAAAAAACTTGTCTTTTTTTTTTCTTCCTTTTGGTACGAAACGGGCGAGCAGATACGCTAGCTCACGTTCTTTTACAGCGTAATACGAGCAGGAGCAGACCATCCCGTGTAGAAATCTAGAGCGAGAAAGCCAGAAAGGACGCTCTCAACGGCAACGCACGGGTAGCTGTAGCTTAGCTTTACCCCGATCCAAAGCAGGTAACACTAGTTCCACCGGAAACGCCTCTCAAGGCTCCTCTAGACTTGCAGAGCAGGCAGAGTTCACGGTTGGGGGGGCATCGATCTCCCCCGTTTAGCATAGGCTTAAGCAAAAAGGGTGTTGGGTTCTTCTGGTGCTTTACCTGCTCGAGCCGAGCGGAGCCGAAGCGAAGCCTGCGCCGCAGTGGAGAGACGGGGTTGGGGGTGGTGGGGACTTGGGAGTGGAGTGGAGGAGGAAGATGGAGGAAGGACACTTGTTACGCTGGGGAGGCGAGGGTGCGTGGCGACGAGCGCTGATTTAATAAAAGCGACGAGCCTCTGCGTGTGGGGAGCCGTGAAGTCATGTGCCGCCGGTCTTATCCAGATGGCCCTGTCTCCTCTTTCGCTTTTCCTTTTTTTTTCTTTTCTTTATGAGTCGAATAATTCTAAGGTAACTGAGTATACGTTTTTTTATAATAATAAATTGATTAAAATGTAAATTAACGGTGGTTGTGACTGATTTATTTATCTCTTTTTTTCGAAGAAAAAGATTGATTTTGTTTATCAGGAAGTATATTTTTTTCATTATTTGACAGAGCTAATGAGGAGCAGCCGGGTGGCGCACCTGCAGCACTGCGCAGCGCTAGATTATCCATCTATCTATCTTTTTTTTTTGTTCCGGCTTGTCAGCGGTCAGTCAGCCGTTGCGCACCGGACGGTGAGCAGAAGAAAACCACGGGCCGAGAAGTGAAGTCCATCGCTGTTGCGCCTGCGCGTAGGGAGGAGTCCCGGGGTGACGAAGAGCATGCATTGATGCGCGGAGGCGGAGCAACGGATCCCGGCAGTGGGCAGTGCCTACCACTACTCCACTAGCGTAATAATCAATCATGACTGACCGCAGGCGCCAAGGATTAGAGAGGACGCAACCCAACCCACAAAAGGACAGGGCACAGGAGGGTGGCTCCGTGGCTGGCGGGGCAGTGCACGGGGCCAGACAGGGCCGGTGCGCGTCGGCGTCGGCGTCACGAGCGCGCGTAAACAAAACAGGCGTCGCCGTCCCGGTGCCTCGTCGGGTCAGGAACCGGGCGGGAGTCGGGACGACGACGAGAAGAACAGAACGGGATGGGTCCTGCGTCTTCCTGGGGGCGGGACGCCAACAGATGGAGCGGAGGGACGGTGACGGCGGCGGGCGCGCGTGACGTGACGTGCGACCTCTGATGCCGACGTTCTGCCAGCCCAGCCGTTGGTGACACGGCTACCCACTCCTCCCTTCCTCTCTGAGTTTGTCGTCGCTGTTATTATCCGCTGCTGGTGGTGGTGGTGGCGCCGAAAATATCTTGGCCGCCGCCGCCGGCTGCATTGGATCGTTCATCTGCGCCTGTGTGGTCGCGCCAAGCTCGTCCCGTCCGTCTCTGGCCCCTACTGCTCCTACGCGAGCGTGCTGTTGCCCTCCCTGAATAGCTGGACCGATTCGCTGCGTTTTCACTCTCCACGGCGATGGTAACGCATTCGGCGGATTCCTAGCCCCAAGACACCGAAGCAGTGACGGTTTCGCTTTCACGGCTCCGAGTCACGGAAACACACATCGCTCGGCTACGCTAGCTAGCTAGTCTTGTGTGGCACTACCCACTAGCCACTTCCCAGTTCCCACCGACGAAGTTCCGTACGTGGACGTCGTGGCTGCCGGCAGCGTACACGGCTTGGATTGGATTATCGACGTAGGCTGCAAGGTGCGAGTGCGTACGTAGCAGCCTCGCCTCGTAGTAGTAGTGTAGTACCCATACCGTGCCTGCCCGCGAGGCCGCGACCACGAGCGGCCGAGAACGCCGGGGACCAGGCATAACGGCGGAGGGAGAGGGAGAGGAGGGAGGCCGGGCCGGTAGACTCCCAGCCGCGGAACGGGCGGTTGCCGGCCGTGGCCGCGCCACCACTCCGCCCTCAACGTCGGCGAGAAAGCTTATCAGGACGTTACTTTCTGAGCCCGCAGAAAATCGCACATGGTTTGGTTTGGTGTAAACCAGAGTGCTAATAAAGGGCCTGTTTGGCATGGCTCCAGAGCAAAACTCCAAGGAGGAGCTGGCCAGAGCATGCCAAACACCCTAACTCCAGAGTTGTAAACTCTATGGAGTTTTTGGAGCTGCAGTACAATTTTTTGGAGTACCTCTTTTGCTGCTCTGAAAACTCCAAAAAAGCAACCTAGTAATGGAGTTTTGAGTTATTTACCCGCCATTGCCACTGGTTATGAGAAACAATCTAAACTCTGGAGCAGAGCTGCTCCACCCAGAGTTTTAGAGTAGAGCTGCTCTGGGGTGGAGCAGAGCCATGCCAAACACACCCAAACTCAGGGCACACGGCGTCGCTTTTTCTTTAGGGCTATTTTAGAAACTTAATGGAGTGTTTGGTTTGAGGAATGATATAGTTCATCTTCTTACTTTTTTGTTTGGTTTATATAATGGAGTGAGTTAATCTATCACCACCTCATTTCTCATAGTTAGTTGTTTAGTACTAATATGTAAAATGAAGTCATCCCACTAAATTTGAGGAATATACCCATGATGCACCACTTCATTTTAGATAAAGTGATTCATCAAACCAAATACCTCACAAATTTCATAAATTTTCTTCTGTATTTCTGGCAGCCAATTTTCTACTCGATACCTAGAAATCCCGAAGAGAATTTAAATTTCCAAAATTTGGTAACTCTACTTTTTTAAATAATTTTATTTTTTAAGGGTAGATTTTTTTATAAAAAAATAGAGTTACCAAACGAGCTAGATTGAGCTTTTCTTTTCTTTTGGTGGGAGCATATTTGCGTCTTTATTGCCGCAGAAACCAAAACTCTCCCTGTCATTGGACAGATGAGTAATGCAGCGGCTGCCCAGCCCACAGCATAGGTGTGTTTGGTTTCTTATTCCATTTTAACCTTAAATTACCAAATACAGAAAATAAAATAGAGTTTTAATTGTTATATTTAACAATTTAAAGAATAAAGTGAAATAAAATTAAGTGATTAAAATTTAGTTCTTAGAAACCAAACCCCTCTATGACACTGACAAAAGTCAGCAGCGCAGTACACAACTACAAAACAGGTACCACCCATCAAGCGCAAATTCCACACGAATCAATTTTTTTTTTTGAAAAGCAATTCCCACTTTCCAAACAAGACCTAACCGCCTAGAGTCAAATGGGTCCCACATTTCAGTGGATAGAGGGCGCATCTCAATCATTTTGCATCCATACTGCTCTGCCCACTACATACACGAACTGCACTAGTTTTGCAACAACCCGTCAGGAAGCCGCAAATTTATTACTCCCTCGGTCCCGAGTTTGTCTTTCCAGATTTACCCTAAGCTAAAATATTTAAACTTTAACCAACAATAGATATAAGATCGAATTATTTTAAACTAATATATATATATATATATATATATATATATATATATATATATATATATATATATATATATATATATATATATATATATATCTACTACTATTGAAGTGCCTATTGTAGGCGTGCACAGGTGCATGTTCTGCCGCTTGCCGCTGGCGCACCCCGCATCCCGCCCGCCTCGCCCTCCCCCGCGGCAATCTCGGCGCTCGCTCTCCCCAGCGGCAATCTCGGTGTCCACCGCCGCCTCATAACACTCCCGTCTCCCACGCCATACGCCCAAGACCGAGCCGCCTAGATCTGATTGGGTTGGCTCTCGTCGCGGGGGCGAAGGGGAAGGGGGAGGAAGAACCAGGAGGCGTGCGTTCGTCCAAGATGCTGCAGCTGCTGATGGCGGCGGCCTTCTCGGCGGCCCCGCTGACGCTGTACGTGCCGCCGGTGCGCAGCCTCATCCTCTTCGTGGAGGCCATGGAGGTCGTCTGCCGCGACTGCGGCCCCTACTCCCACGACGTCGTCGCCCACTTCCGCGTCGCCCTCTCCCGCGTCCTCGCCGGCCTAGCCCAGCCCATCTCCGGTCGGTGAGAGCAAGTGATGGATCTGTTTATTTTTAGAAGTAAGAAAACCACATCAGATGACTGGTGTAGAGATTTATGCTTGCAGGCTACGGTGGATCGATCTAAAGGCAACAAGACTGAGATATCCAAATCTGAGCTCATACAGAAGAGTGCATACTGTAGGGTTTCAGGTAAATAATATCTGTTGTAAAACAGTCTTTATTTTAGAGGAGCATCAGCGATTTAGGTCCTCAGCTTACTGAATAACCCTATCTGATATTGGCAGGACGGGACATGGATCTTGTTGAACTTTCTGCCTATGGAAATGTCCGGCGAGGGCCAGATTCAGGGGGCTGCAAAATCCAATGAAGTAGATATATCTGAATGGCGTCAAAGTTCGAAGTAGTTTCCTGAGGCTCAATGGAGAAAGCTTGATTCATTGTTCTGTCAAATATCTCCAATCATGTTTATACTATGTAGCTTAACACTTCAAGTGATTTACCCCAGAAAATAAATCGTGATATATTTGAATCAATGATTGTCTGCATTCATACTCAGTAACACCAGCCCCACCTGTCCTGAAAAACTGGACAATCCGCGATGTCTCTCCAGTGAAGACCACATTTACCTATCCCGGTAATGACAGGTTGACTGGGTATTTTGTCTGGATATTGCAAGTTTTGAAAACATTAACACCTGCAGGTTGAGTCTTAAGATGACTACACCAACCACCCAATGAATGTACCTTTCCTCCTACTGCAGCGCCGAGAATTTGCCATCATGGATCATCTAGAAACACTAATGGTAGTACAAACTGTACCTAAGTTGTAGGTTCAGTTCGTTAATATTGTGATACTGACAGATAACTAATAAGTAGTGTGCTCAGTTTAAATGTTCTGTCGCGGTACTGTATATTCTTATAAGTTTTGCTTTATTTTTTGTATTAATATTTCCATTGATTCTGTCAGTATTTCAGAACACATTCCAGGGATTGACTATCAAGGGTGGTATGTTAGTTGAGTCAACCTAAATTGACTATCAAGGATGAGGACGCATGGAGCTGTATGATATTAAGTGGCAACACACAGAGAAGCAATATCCGTATCAACCATGATTATGCCAATGAATCGACAGTGACTGGTATAATTGTGAGATTTTTCAGCATGTCCTGAAATATTTACAGTTTTATATCATCATTCAACTTTAACAATGAAATGGTACCAATCAAACCAGCACCTGGCACTAGGGGTGGAAACGAGCCGAGCTCGGCTCGGCTCGCTGCGGCTCGTTCATGCAACGAGCCGAGCTCAGCTCGGCTCGGCTCGCCCATCTGGCGAGCTTGCAAGAGAGGCTCGACTCGTTCCTGGCTCGTGAGCTGGCTCGCTGAGCCAACAAGCCTACTCATAAATGTAGATCTGCTCTCTAAATTATAATATAAAATCTTAAAAATATTTTAAATTAGTAAAATAGATATATCACTAATATAATATAGATAATAGATTAATTTTGTATAGTAATCTCAAATAACATAAAATAATTGTCAACTCGGTACTAATATTATGTACTAACTATGATTTTATGTAACAAATTGTTGTTGGGTCGAGCCACGAGCCAGCTCGCGAGCTGCAGCGAGCCGAGCCGAGCTAGCTCGCTTTTTTCACGAGCCACAAAAACAGGTTCGGCTCGGGCACGTTCTGAACGTTAAGCCGGTCCAAGCTGAGGCGAACTGCTACGAGCCCGAGCCAGCTTTTTCCAGCCCTACTTGGCACCCTAAGGGCCAATATACACGATCGATCCAATGAGCATGTCACACCATGCCATGATCACATTGGGATATTTTTGGCTCCAATTCAGCTTGTTGCCATGGTAGACTGCAGAGGCAAAAGCAAGGAGTGCTTGCTTCTTGGAGGCTATATCTATCATAGCAAACTGAATTATTAGCAGCAAAAGATGTAGATAGAGCAGTAGAGGGAGAAAGCGTCCATGATTCTGATCACCCATATCTGATATATCTCCAAACCAAGATAACTAAACGAGCATCAGCATCATCAGTTTAATCTCAGAAATGATCAAGATGTCTGCAATGAAAACGGAAAGGTTAGTACTAAACCTTGAAACTGAAATTACAACATGAAAAGTAACTCAGTATTTAACTAATCATGCTTATGAAGAAATATGGTGTGTTCAGCCCAGCAGAAAGCACGGTGCCATTTGCTTATTTGCAAGCAGCCAAGCACATGTGGCCATCATCTGCAGAAGTCACAGTGAGGAAGCACTTAGGCTATTTGCAGCGCATACCACTGGAGTCTCCCTCCGTTAACACTGTAGCCGTTGTAGAGGCGACAATGCTCCTCTTGTCACTGCAGCGCTGCCCCCTCCGTAGCCCCTAGGTAGCAGCTTCTTTCTCTCTCACGCTGCATATGGCGTATCCCATGCGTGTCCCCTAGACACTATTAAGGACCGGATTCCATGCATACGGTTGTTTGTTAGCTGCGAAAAAATGATGATGAATTAGAAATAGATATAGGAAAATGATATTATATAGTTGTAGTTGGGTTCGTTGTATCGTTAGGATGGACATCTTACTATAACAATATAAGACACATTTTATATATAAATTATTATGATATTATATGTTTCCGTTGCAACGCACGGGCACTCACCTAGTATATATATATTATGATAGTTCAAGTCACGATAAATCTAGTAATTTTACATTTGTATTGTAAAATCTTATAAAATATCAGGTATAACAGATCAAAGTCAATAGTGATTAACTTAAAAGCAAATCTAAAAAGACAAACTCAAACTCATGTCCACAGAAGGTAGTATTTTGCTACTGCACCGGTTTACAACTACTATTGCACCGGTTTACAACTACGCGAACTGAACTATCTGAATACAACATGCCTATGCCATCTCATTTTTGTTTTATAGCATCCTGTGTGACACCTGAACTACACATCTCGGCCTTGGCAGTGTAAAATTATGCATGATTATCACATACACTTTTCCGATGAAACGTTTTTTTTGTTACATTAGGGTAATAACTGTGGAGATATTCAAAAAAAATCCTCGCCCTGCAAACAATTAATAAAGATCCATGAGGACGTGGATATATCATCTTCTCGAAAATCTAGGTCGCCTTCTAGTAACAAGAGAAGCTCCGCTCTCCCTGTTTGTTCTCTCTTCTTCGTCTTCACTAGACTCGTCGGATCTCCACCTTGACACACCTTTGCTGGCTTCTGCTCCATCGATTGAAGATCTCTTGCTAGAGCTGCAGGGAATAAAATCATACTTGGTTGTAAACCGGCCACATTGACGGATAGGAGAAAGAATAGATCGAGGATTAAAACAAAAACAAAAGGCTGGAAACCAGCCACTGCAGTCATCTAACTCTATTTGAAAGCTTAATCGGTAAAAAAATATGACTGATATATCAGCTTCCTGGTGTCCAAAAATTAGACCCGATTTACTGAAAACACACAAATTTCGTTCTAATGATATTGTGATTTGAGCTCTGAAGCCAAGTTCACACTAGGTACAGCGAAACATATTGCCAGAAACCAGAGTGCAGAATCGTGGTTACCTCAAGATGTTCTCCTTAGTTGGTACTTTGTAATCCTCACGAAAACCAGCATATCCAGACACCTTAGCGAGGCCATTTTGACCTACACCAGTTCCATTTAAGATGAAAGGCTTCTCGGCACGTGAACCAAAGTGGAGCTCTCCTTTTCCAACAGAATCTTTTCCTTGAAAAATAGTGGTTTTGTTAACTGCAGTCTTCAGCAAACTCGTTCGGTAGTCTTTCATAGGTGTATCACCAGAACTTAAGTTCAAATACATAGGCACTGGATCGTGATCACCATATTTAATCCCTTTTTTGAAACCCTCCTCTCCTTTTCTAGAACTGATATCTTTCGCCCCCCTCAAAAATGGACTCTCAACTCTCTGGCCCACTGTGGGGAACATATCCCCTGCACTTGATCTCATATTGGATGTAGGTGGCCCATGGGGTGATGCCCTGGTATCCAGAACAGATGGGACCTTTCTACCAAATTCTGAGCGGCTGCTTCGGATCAGACCACCAGAATCAGTCAATGCATTGTTTTTTCGGAGGAGGCTTGACTTATTTTGAAGAGAAGTCGTAAAAGTTGTGCTCAAGTCCATGACAGGACTTTGTGATTTGCCCACATGAGCTGGAGAAGATAATTGAGCAGTTCGAGCAAATTGACTTTGTTCTCCACTGTTGATGGCTTTCACATTCTCTCTCTGGACCTCCGGAAGCATGTCAAGGCATTTAACCTGTACGAAAAATAAAGAAAAGCAAAGCATTGCATAAATATAACTCAAGCAAAACATATTTATTCTGTGTTGAAGAAAGCAGGCTTCCACTGGTCCGTAGAGTGTAGAGTTTATTAGTTTACTTAGAGACTGAAGGAGAGCAAAGAAAATGCTAATGGCAAGGTCTAAGGCTGTCTTTTAACATATATCATGGAGAATGTTAATGGGCACACTATTCCAAAGACAGAATACTAATCCACAAGAACCTAGCTAATAACTTAAACCTTAATCAATAACAAGTTTAGTTTTGATAAGGACCTAGGTGCTGAAAATCCTTGCAACGAGTGTTGTCCTAGTTCAGAAAGAAATGTTTATACCATTATGCTAATAAGAGCAACTCCAGCAACATGCAAAAGATTGTTCAGCGGTGGCTGGCGTGAGCGCAGGACTGTTTGATGCTTAGCATTGGACTGCCCCGGACCCCGGTGTATTGATTTCCACCCTGAGACCTACAAACACCTCCCGAGAAGGACCATCGGGCAGACACACTTAGGGTTGTTCTAGGGCCGGCAAGACCACCTAGAATGCCTACAAACTCTGTTGAGAAGCTTGCAGAACAACACATTAGGGTTTGGAGAAGATTACAGAAAAGAGCAAAAGGAGGGAAAAAATGTAAAGGGCAAAAAGATAGAAGTTGTATTGGTTGATCTATTGGATGTCTCAATCAGCCATGTCCCTTTATATTTATAGGGTGGAAGATCTTTCCCGAGGGTAGTGTCCAAATACGTCATGAGAAACTGATCCAAAGGGCCAAAATAAGCATAGAAATTAAGTCCTTGGACAACAACAATAAAGCATTTTAGTCCAAATCATGTTAAGGTAGATTAGAGTTGAAACCTAACAAAAACCACAAGTCAAGGTCAGACACATATTCAAGTCTAAATCTTTATATTCCATCCTTTCAAGTCTTCTTTTGCTGCCTCTTCCCACGTCAACTTCGTCCTTCTCCTATCTCTTCCTATTGCTATCATGCCTTCAGATCATACTAAGCACCGGTACCTCTAGAGGTTTCTGTTGGAGTTGGACATGTTCATACCATCTCAATTGGTATTGGAGTATTGGACAAGCTTTTCTTCAATTGCCGCTACCCCTAGTCTATCGTGCATATCATCATTCTAGACTTGATCCCTTCTCATATGGCCACCACGCAACATATGTATTTCTACAATACTTATATGATAAACATGTCTTTCTTAGACCAACATTCTGCATCATACAACATAGCAAGTTTAATTGTCGTCCTATAAAACTTGCCTTTTAGCTTCTATGATACTCTCTTGTCACATAGAATGCCAGATGCTTGATGCCACTGTATACACCCCGCATTGATTCTATGGTCATCAATATCCCCGTTTCTTGTCTTATTAACAAAATGGTTTTCATGGTTTTATTTTTCATGTGCACCCTTCAGTTCTGGCCTTCTTTTCTGCGGCAGTTTCTTCTGAAGTGGGCAATGACAGGAATACTCTGTTTTGGACAGATAAATGGTTAAATGGCCAAAGCCTACAACAGTTGGCACCTCATCTTGTTAGGTTGGTATCTTCAAGGGCTAGGAAACGGAGTGTTCAGGATGCCCTCACTACTGGAAGCTGGGTTCAGGACATTAGAGGGGCTATTACTGTTAATGTGTTGACTGAATTTTTTCAAGTCTGGGACCTCGCTGCCAGCTGGATTTTGCACCCGGAACAGGAAGATAAACACATATGGCTGCTCTCTAGTTCAGGAATTTATACCGCCAAGTCGGCTTATGATGGTTTCTTTATTGGCTCAACAACCTTTAGGTCATGGAGGAGGATTTGGAAAAAAATATGAAACAATAACATATAAAATATTCCCATCATAGTAGTGCATAAAATGGTCTCAAATGTTTAATCCATAAATTGGCTCGTTATGTTTTTGTCCAATGGCAATTGCGGGTAATTTCGATCAAACTTTAAGGGGAGGTCCATATTTGGTTGGTTGAGGAGCTGTTTTAAGGGAGGGTGGAGCAGGTTTTTTTAGATCCCACCTTTCTTCACAAAAACGACTCCTGATCTTTCGGCTCCACACGAGAATCAGTTTTAAAAAATACCCGTTTGACACGGCTCCTCTAGATCCTCTCTTAGAATCAGGAGTTGGAGCTGTGCCAAACGGGCCCTAAATACCGAAAGGTATCAATCCTAGGCACTACTTAACCTTTCGAACTAGCATCTCCTTCCTCATGTGTAGTAATCTTCCAAACTAACATCTCTGTCTCATGTGTAATAGTGTCAAAGTCACATCTCATATATTTAGTTTTAATTCTACCGAGTCTAAAACTTTTGGACCCTCGAGTCTCCCGCCACAATTCCAGCTTCCTAAAAATTCATGTCCAACTTTCATCAACTAGCACTACATCGTCTAGAAAATCTTACACCAAAATATATCCCCTTGTATGTCCCTTGCGACATCATCCATCACCAAGACAAAAAGGTAAGGGCTCAAAGCCGACCTTTGATGTAGTCATATTCTAATCGAGAAGTCATATGTGTCTCCATCACTTGTTCAACACTGGTCACAACATTATTATACATGTCCTTAATAAGTCCAATGTACTTCGTTGGAACTTTATGTTTATCCAAAGCCTACCACATAACCTTTCTTAACATTTTGTCATAAGCCTTCTCCAAGTCAATGAAAACCTTGTGTATGTCCTTCTTCTGCTCCCTACTCCATCACTTGTCTTATTAACAAAATGGTTTTCATGGTTGACCTTCCTAATATCATTGTCCAACAGAAAGAAACTTCATAGAATTTCTATTTACGCTGAAGATGTGGCCCTCTTCCTGCTCCCAACTCAGAATGACATTTCCACTACTCTGGACATTCTCAACATTTTTGGGAACGCCTCTGGTCTCCGCAACAATGTTCAGAAATCCAGTATTTACCCTATCAGATGTTCGGAGCAGACCATCCTGGAGGTTCAAAGCTTGTTACCTTGCGGGGTGGCGTCCCTACCTTGCAAATATCTGGGTCTCCCTCTTTCCCTCCACAAACTGACCAAACAACAGTTTCTGCCCTTTATTGAGAAAATTGCAGATCTTCTCCCAAGCTGGAAGGCAGAGCTGTTGAACAAAGCTGGCAGAAGAATTCTAGTGCAGCATGTCCTCACTAGTATGGCAATTTATACTGCAATGGCTATTGATTTCCCTAAGTGGGCTTTGGATGCAATTGACAAAATTAGAAGGGGTTTCTTATGGCGAGGCAGAAAGGATGCTAAAGGGGGCCACTGTATGGTGGCCTGGGAAAAGGTATGTAGGCCTCTACATTTGGGAGGTCTGGGGATTTCTAGCCTGACTAACCTTTGTTGGGCTCTCAGAATGAGATGGTTGTGGCTGCAAAAAACTGATTCTTCCAGGCTATGGGTGGACCTACCCATTCAGGTCCCAAGCATTGCCAGGTCCTTTTCTGCAGTGTTGGTGTCGGAGGTTGGTAATGGTGTGAATACTCTTTTCTGGGTTGATAAATGGATTAATGGAAAAAAGGTAGCTGGCATTGCACCAAGGCTGTTCTGCACCATATCAAAAAGAATTATCAACAAAAGAACAGTGCAAGAGGCTATGGTCAATAGGAGATGGATTAGTGATATTAGGGGCATTCTTTCAGCAGGGGCCTTGATTGATTTTCTGCACCTCTGGGAAGCTCTAACGAATTCACGGTTGCATCCTGATATTGAAGACATGCACATTTTCTCCATAGCGCCAGATGGTAATTACTCGGCTAAAACTGCTTATGATGGGCTCTTCTAGGGTCCGTACTCCTTTCATCACCATAAAAGAATCTGGAAATCCTGGATGCCACCCAAGTGCCATTTCTTCCTGTGGCTGGTGGCACACAACAAATGTTGGACAACTGATAGGATGCAGAAGAGAGGCATGAACCATCCGGTTAGGTGCCCTCTATGTGATCAAGAACCTAAAAGCATTGATCACCTGCTGGTTTCCTGTGTGTTCTCAAGAGTTTTCTGGTACAGGCTTTTGAGAAAGTTTGGGTTGCACAGTTTATCCCCTCAGCAAGTGGAGACTTCCTTCTTTGGTTGGTGGGAGAAATCCTCGGCTCAGGTCCTCAGTATGAGAAAGAAAGGACTGGACTTTCTTATTGCCTTAGGGGCCTGGATGATCTGGAAACATAGGAACAAGGTGGTGTTTGATGGAAGGACCCCTTCTATCTCCTTCCTTCTTCAGGCTGCTGGTGATGAAAGGGAGATGTGGCAGCTGGCTGGTGCCAAGGGGCTTTCCTTTTTGGCCGGCCAAACTTCCTAGCTCCTAGGGTTGCAGTTGCTTAGTCCAATTTTTTATGGATAGCTTTGTGTATGTCTGTTTCTGGCTTCCATAAGGAGTGCTTTGTACCTGGGTCTTTACGGCCCTTTTTTCCCCTCTACTTTAATATATGGGTGTGCAGTCCTCCTGCGCTCTTTTCGAGAAAAAAATATCAAGTGTATCATTTTTTATTACACTATGAAGGGGGAAAATTGCAAGTTGATGAGTTGGCAAAATAAAACATAACAATTAGACATGCGTAATAAAGCAGAACTGCAGAAGTATAAAACGACAGTACTTACAACTAAACTTTCTCTCCATCGAGCAATTGCTCTGATTTTTGAAGCAATCTCTTCAGTTGTATTTTCCAATATCTTTTGCTCAAATTTTTGAAGACTACGGTCAACCTCATATGCCTCCAAATACCGATAACGCTAACAAAACAGCAAACACAGGTAATTTACTAAGGCATTTATGCGCCAGCATGCTTCTATTATGAAGTGGAAAGAGAAAAGAGTAAAACTGTAAATGAATGTCTCTCCTTTAAAGATTTATAAACAATAAACAAAAGTATAGAAGATCTTCATCATCAAACAGGATACATAATCAATAAAACTTGAAGATAGAAATATTCTTGTGCAAAAAGAGAGGTATTGAGGAAGCCTATAACCATGCCTTCTAAAAGAAGTACATCAACCTGAGATGCTTTTAGTGAATCTTTTGTTCGGTCTGTTTTTTAATATGCATATATACCTAAGAAATTGTAAGCATCATTTTTCTGTCCTAGATCAATATAAAATAATCATATACGTCAGATTCTATATGTATGAAAAAAATGCTACACCAGCTAATCCTTGTTGCTTTGGATTACATACAGGTATACAACTGTCATATTTGTAATTTTAATGTATGAAAGACGTGCATTTAATAAAACAGATGCAACAACTCAGTATATAGATGAGAAATGACACAAATGAGCCTGACAATTTCATCATAACAGTATACCCTAAAGTTTTAGTCATCTGCAATTTCCATAGTGCCTCTTAATATGGTTTTAAATACAAAAAATGAGAATCAGAATATTTACCCGAAGGTAGTAGACAACAAGCAGACTACCATTTGGTTTCATGGGCATTTCATGAGCAGAGTCAAAGAGGGACTTGTGAAGATGTTTCTCCTCCTCAGAATCCCAGGGCAGATCAATCATTTTATCAACTAAATTCCTTTTAATGCAGATAGCACAAAATTCGGTCACCATCATCTCAACATGATAAACCCAAGAGTTTTTTAATGCATCCTCAGCATGTGTCATATCTGCTGAGTGTTGCTCTTTCACCTTAGAGCAGTAGCTCCTATGATACATAAACGCTTCTGTTAGGAGGCGACATTCAATTCTGACACGAACCACAGTCACTGCCTCACTAAGAGATGAAATGTCATCTTTTTTAAAGTTTTCTGTAGCAGAGAAGCTTCCATGCCCTGTGCACTTTAGCACAAGAAGTGCCATATCATATTTTTGTCGTTCCAGAAGAACTTGTGCTATCTTTGGATGTGTTTCCTTGCTAGAGATCTTGGGAAGATGAGAGCAGGCCTCCTGCAAAGGAAGCAGGGTTGCATCACAAACATAAGATAATGAAGACAAAATCCATGAAACTCAATTAAAATGGCACTGCATACATATACAGACGAGATTCAAATCTGAAGTCAATGGTACCATGAACAGAAAAAACAAATCATTGTTACATAGCAGTACGTAACACAAACTATAACACGATTCCAATAACAAAACACTACAATGCAAATGTGTTCAGGTAAGTGCAGGCAGCCAACCAAAAGAATGTCTGCAATTCAAAGAAAAAGTAAACACAGTACGCCTGTGATCCTTGCAATTGCTATGCTCATTAAGTAAGTACTGTGAATTTTTAAGAGAATTATTTGAAAATCATAGCATGCTGGAGGGTTTTTGCATGCCCAAACCCCAAAACCCATCCTGTAACCTCGCAGAGGGCACAAAATCTGCAGTGACAGGTACACGAACACTGTCAAAGAGTCCTCGAGAGGGAGATGAAGTGGAGGGCAGAGGAAGAAAGCGAGGAGAGGTGGAAGGAGAAAAATAAGTCTGCCGTCAGAAATGATCTCGGCAATCCAAGGTGACGGACCTGATGTCCAGGACGTGCGTCCTCCTGGACACAAAATAATTAAGATAAGTGTATGGAAATAGGGAATTCAGGGGCACAGACAGGCTCATTCCGTGCTATCCTAAGACAGCAATTGAGTTTCACAACCTCTATAGGAACTGAATGCTTATTAGTGCTGCTTAAATGAGGCTATGTTTGTTTCCCTTCTATATTATATAAGTTAGATTATGGTTAGAAGAGTAAAATATCACTTTGGAAACATAAATAAGTTGAAATAAGCTAGTATTGGGTAAGCTTATTTCAGCTTATTTGTAACCCCAAAGTGATATTTTACTATCCTACCATTCCACCATAATCCAACTTATATAATCTAGGAGAGAAACAAACACACACTGAGATGGCATCATGATTATATGGAGGAGGGGTGGGTATTTCGGATTTCGAAAAGTTTGGGTTTTCAGAAATAATATCCAAAGTTTTTCCCAAAAAATAGCTACCCGACATTTTGGAACCCAGAAATACAGTTCGTGTTTCTGGTAATCCCAAACCACCTAGTTGCAGCATAAATTATTAGAGTGGATGCACTAATCAGTTCAACCCAAAAGATTAAGTTGTTCGGAGAAGGTAGGCAATTCATTTATACACTTCAACACCCTCACTCACGTTGCACCCAGAGAGAAAGGCACAAACGTGCAAATAAAGAAATAAAGGGGCGGAGGCACAAATAAAGCCTCTGTCAGGATTCGAACTTGAGACCTCTGGCTCTGATACCATGTTAGAGTGAACACACTAACCAGTTCACCCTAAAAAGTTAAGCTATTAGGAGAAGGTAGGCAATCAACTTAGGGTGCGTTTGGTTCAACTTTTTTAACCTGCTTTTGCTTTAAAAAGACAAAAGCTAAATTAAAGGGGTTCAACTTTTCTACTGCTACTTTGAAAAGGCAGCTTTTCTGTAGTACAAATTTGAAAACAACTTGTACCCTGCTTTTATATTAAAAAACAGATGCGGCAAATAGAAACTACAATAGGATTAAAATAATTAAGTGTTATAACGAATGAAATGTGTCAAACTTAACTGGCAGTCTGCCAACTGATGTTTTTATGGTATGGACTTCATGTTATGGGATTCAACTCAGGAAGTTCAGTTACAACCGGAAGTTTAAGATCAACACTGCTGGGCGCTGGCTGCCAACAGCCTCAAGGGAGTATTCTTCTATGTCAGCCTATGATTGTTTCATAATTGGATCCACTAATTTTGAATCGGATGAGAGAATTTGGAAGACCTGGCTCCCTGGAGATGCAATTTTTTCATCTGGCTTGCATCCCTTAATAAATGCTGGACAGCGGAAAGATTGGCTCGAAAGGGAATGGACCATCTAGATAAATGTCTTTTTTGTGATCAGCACAAAGAAATAACACAACACATCCTGGTGTCTTGCATTTTTGCTAGAGACACTTGGACCTAGGTCTTGATCAAGGTAGGGCCGCTGTCTTTGGCTCCAGAAATATCAGATATAGTATTTCAGGAATGGAGGGAGGCTGAGCAGAAAGTGCCAAAAAACCAGAGGAAGGGCTTTAATTCCCTAGTTATGCTGGTGGCTATGAAAACATAGGAATGCTTGTGTGTCTGATGGGGCCTCCCCGAGCATTAGCATGATTGTACAAAGATATTCAAGATGATGTTAAGCTTTAGGGAATGGCAGGAGCAAAGGACCTCAGTAGGTTGTGGCCTTAATTTAGATGGTGTTGGGGCTGATGCCGTCATGCCCCCCTCTCTTTCTCTCCTTTTTCGTTTATCTGGTTTGCCATGCTTGATCGGGCAGTTTGTATTTTGGTCTATTTTAGACCTCTCTTATTTTTCTTAATATAATGATGTGCAGTTCTCCTATGCGTTCGAGAAAAATATAATGAATGAAATAAAAATAATTTAAATAAGGAATATTATAAATGGAATTGTAAATTTGATTTACTTGCAAAAATATCAGGAACACAAATGTGAACTAGGTTTTTAAATTAGATATATTGATTAAGAGATATAGTTAAACAAAGTGCATATAAACAATATACAATTTGTTTGCAGTGGACAACTCACAACAGTTTGAACTAAACGACTTTCAACTTTTTTTCTCACAACAGTTTTTTCACAGCAGACAACTCACAACAGTTTTTTCATAGCTCGCAGCTTAACCAAATGCACCCTTATACACTTCAACATATATAATGAACAAATCAATCAAATTTCAATAGATCCTACCGGATAAAGATCACATATTCCCGCAAACAAATTAATCCATGAATTGATTCCAACAAATTCCCGCAAAATGAATTGATTCCATAACAATTCTTGCCCTTGGGAACTGTACCATCCAGAGGCCATGTTCGGCAACACCAATGGTCATCCAGGCAGAAAGAGGCAGATGTGAGATGCAGTGGCAGCAGGCAGGAAGCAAACAGCAGAGGGTGCAAGGAGCAAGATGATTAGGTCGTCTGGGCATGGGCACGACAGAAGCTCAGGTGGGATGCCGCTAGGGTATTTTTAGGTGGTGAGATTGGGTTGGGGAACATGGAATTGGTCTGGGCTGAAAATGTGAAATAGCATGTAGGGCTACTACTACTACAACACCAACAACAACAAAGCCTTTTAGTCCCAAGCAAGCTAGGGTAGGCTAGAGTTGAAACCCAACATAAATCATAAATCAAGGTTCGGGCACTTGGATAATTGTTTGTCATTCGCTCATATTCAACACTAAATCTTTGGATACATTCCATCCTTTCAATTCTTCTTTTACTATCTCTTCCTAAGTCAACTTCGGCCTTCTCCTGTCTCTCTTCCCATTACTGTCACGTCTTAGGATCCCACTACGCACTAGTGTCTCTAGAGGTCTCCGCTGAACATGTTAGGCTACTGCGCGTTAAAATTCGCTACCAAGAGACACTACTCAAATTACGCAAAGAAATTTGGGTTTCTATATTTGTTACCAAAGATAGTATCTGGTTTTTTGGGTTCGGGTTTGGGGGGGTCGGGTTCAGGTTTTTCAGGTTTGGTTTTTGGGTATCAGGTTTCGTGCCCACCCCATAACACCTGAATAACAGGATATGTACATGATAAAGTAGCACTGGGAGATGAAGTACTGGGAATCAGTTGTTTCTTTCCTATGTTCTGTTTTCATATTTTCTTTCTCTCTTAATTTTTTGGTCCATGAAAGGAGTACACGGCCTTAGAAACTATAATTTGAACAACTTTGGACAAACAGTAAGATGACGATAGAGGGCTAGTCTATACGCACTTACATAGCTGCTCAAACTCCACAAAAGTGATGCAAACAGGTAGTTGGAAGCAAATACAACACCCACATCCAGGACATTGCACAATATATATGTCAATTCAAATTTAAATGTCAAGAAAAACAGGTAAAGAGCAGGTACCTCCAAGGCTTCTGAAGAATAATCATCTAGAAGGCAAAATACCAGGCACTCAAGCAATGTTCTATTAGTAATCCCAAAAGTAGCAGCAAAATCATCCACCAGATACCTCCATTCTGAATCTGGCCTACTCCAATGTCGATCAAATAGATAATACAATAACTGAGAAGCGTCAAGAAAATTTAATGAAGTAGCATGCCTGTGAGAAACAATGTAAATATGATATCCCAAGCGGCAAGTGAAAGAAACCAAAGGTAGTACGAGATAAAAATATTGAAGGATACAATAGCTTGTTTTGCAATCACCATGTCTGATGCTCCGTGTAGAAAGAGTACATCAACTGCCTCACGCAAATTCTTAAAAGGGTATCTGTCAATACTAAAATGATCGGTTGTAATTGTGGAACAGAACATAGATGATGATTGTTCATTCTGTAAACATGTGATTGCTATTTCTTCCTCCTTATCCATATAACTTTGTTCAATCCCAAGGTTTTGTAGGGCCTGCTCAATGAATAGTGTACTCTTACTGGCTTGATTTACATCTGACACTTCATCAGAAAATCCAGGCCATTTTGTTTCTGCATATGCTTTCCTTTGAATCACATCAGAACTCCATGATGTATGATCAGCGTACCTTGAGCAGATATCCTGAATAAAGCTATGCCTGATACACCAGATCATAGCCTCCAAATGCTGTAGAAAAAGGTACAATTAATACTTTACCAAGATAATGATTATTCTGAAAGAAGTGTATCCTTTCCACTGTTCGCCTAAACAGCCATTTAGCCCATTTAAACACCGTGTAAACACTACCCGGTGGTGCACTGTTTCCATTTAATCATCCATTTACCCCGTTTAGTTGGCCGAAACCCGTTCAATGGATCGTTTAGCCCTAATAACCACTAAATAGAAGGTGACCGACTGTTTACCACACTGATCCTTTCAAGCATTTCAGTGATGTACAAGTGGATATACATGGCCCTAAGATACAGATTGTTTAAAAGATTGGAGTTTATTGAGGCGTTATGCACAGCATTAGTGTAGTGATAGGGGGGATTGGGAATCATAGGACATCGCCAATTGGAGTGAGTGACTCCTTAAATTAAAGATTATATATCAACTAAAGCAATGCTACAAAAAACTAAAAGGATTGTTGATGTACATGCATCTTTAACAGATGAGCTAGAAGCTTTCATAACACATACTAGGAAAAACCTATGGTACAGAATTGTTCTATGATCTAATGCCATAACACTACATCACTAGCAACCATCAAAGTGTAAGAAAGCACAAGGTTTCATAAACAAGAAAAGTTCTAGAGATATACTCCATCTGATTGTACATATAGTCGTCTCAGGATTCTTGGCGGTCTAATTTTTTTCTAGTATGATGCATAAAGAATTAGGTAGATTGAGAACATAAGGTCGATGTTTGTAGATTTAACATGAAGCTAGTTTCATAATACACAACCCTCTTATTTTAAATATATGACATTTTTATGAAAATTGCTAGTCAAAGCTCAACATAGTAGGTTGTATCAATGTACAAATGACTTATATTCACAGTTGGAGGGAGTACTTATTAGTTATTACAAAAATGAACCAGAAACTATCTTGAGCAGTTATATCAATACTTGTCCAGGATCAGGATGAGACCAAGGCAAAAAGGAGATAAAAAGGTTTTATTCCAATGTGCGCACAAAATTTTATAATGAAAAAGGAGCCCCGTGGGACACTCATCTTATAGAAATTCCAGCAATGCATAGACAAATTGAAGTACCTAGACCAGTTCAGTGTTAGTTCTTAGTAGTGATCGAAAATCCTTAGCAATAGAGGGGTTAAGAAAGAAAGACCTGCTTTGCCTTCAATGTGTTCTCAATGAGTTGATGCAGGTCATTAACATGCGCTGAAACCGCTTCGGTGAAAGATGAAACCATAACTTCAAGTACACTGTAAATTCCTGCCAACTGTGTGGCAAACTTTTGCAGTTGGGATAACTTAGATCTCATCATTTCTAATCCAAACTTATCTAAGGCGTCGTTAAGGTTAGTTACTTAAGACTGTCTCCAGCGGGTCGCCTAAAATAGGGGACGTGGAACTGTAGATGACACTGTTTGCAAAGTGGAGTTTGAAATAGGGGATGGAATAGGAGATCTGTCCCTCAACATGTGTGGCCTTGAACACATGAAAAGCGAAACATAATAAAAATGTATATAAACCACGTAACTGAATCTAGAGTTTTTGGATACAGATCACGCCAATCTCAGTAATGAGCGCATTAACAGCCTTCTTGCACCAGTCCTTGATGACCACCTCATCCAAAAGAAAAGCCAGAAGTGGATCACTTGACACAGCATTCTCATCCAAACAAACATCTGTGATATCTGGTCAAAATGTTAAGAAACCAACAGAAAGAAGATGCGGTATGGAAATGCATAAGCAGTCTCCTGAAGAGGATACAGTGGCAAATAAGGGAAGTAAGATTGTTCTGGACTGCAACATCAAACAATGAATGCAGCCGCTGGACATCCATGCTAACAGGATTGCCATGGTCTTCCTTTTCCTGAAACCTGTCATCGTGCTGCTTAGAAATAAGGCCCGCTTCCAGGCACTTGTAGTAAAGACGTAGCTGAACCCTATTTCCATTGTCCGATATTGGACTCCTGCAGATTGGGCAGACGTCACATCTTTGGCTGCACTCAGCACATAATGAGGCATGGCCACATGAGTTAAGCACATGGTGCACATAGCGGCCACAGCTACTCAAGTCTCTAGTTGCACGGCAGCGCTCAATTCTGGCCTCCTTGCATAGCTCGATGAGATCAATGGATGCCAACTGCTCCAACGCATTCTGCCAAAAGAAATCATTCTTTCAGCAACTACCACCAGAAATTTACTCCATATAAAGTACATTTTATCATTTGATTTGAGGCCACATGGGGCTCACTCAAAAAAACAAAAAAAAGGCCTTGTACTTCTTGGCCACTAAGCTAATTGACTCCATGAAAAATGCTAGATGGGAATACAAAAAGAAAACAAAATGCTACAGTTACTTAAGCTCACAGACAGGACGTGGATGTAAACGACTAAACGCACATGCACACAAAGGTTTGTCATGATTGGAATCTCATACAGAGAGTCCTCTACTTTCAAGTATGGGCTCTTATGTGAGTATTTCTGTGGGATTGTGGAATAAGGGACATCTGTGGTATGTGCCTTGCCCCCCAAAACATAAAGTAGCCCCTTGAAACAGAGCTTTATGCTCCCAAAAGAGAATGAAATGCAGGAACAAAAGGACCTGTTGCATTGAAAAAAATCCATCCCTCCATAAATTATTTACTCAAAAAAGCAGTGAGATAATGAATAGTATCTTAATATCCAGGGTACCGTAAAGCAATTCTACCCTTGGCTATCAGAGTTTCACAGGTTAAATTAATGTTCACTCGTTCTGTGGTAGGAACAGAACATTTTTCTCTGAACCAAATTGGTTCAACCAATTAAATGCCCTAAAATGTGCCTAAATAAAACCCAGACTTCGTGAAGCTAGCAAGCAGTTCATGAGTTTTGGAGGCACAAAGAATAGAAGCTAGTAGGCATAATTCGTGTACACGCTTGCAATTAGATCAGGTCCCATTACAGATAACCAGGTTAGGCTTTGCCTTCCGCTCGGTTTCGCATGGTAGGAAGTGGATAGAAGGGGCATGCCAGATAGCTTAGAGTTTTTTTTTTGCTATTATAGGACTCTTTTTAACAGGCTTCTCCCTAATGGTGCTCTGAATATAAGCTTCTCCTCGATAGCTTAGGTTAGACTTTGGTTGCTGCACTGGCGCTCGGTTTCGCGCAGCAGGAAGGGAAGAGAAGGGACCGGCATACCATTTGTTGAGCGCTCATTGCCGGAGACGGGGCCGACGAAGACCTGGGAATCTGGCGAAGACGGTGGTAGTGCCGTAGTGGTCGCGCTGAGAGGGGGAGAGAGCACGCGCGGGGAGAACGAGTAACCCAGGCCTGGGCCGTTCCGCCGGGGGGGGGGGGGGGGGGGGGGGGGGGGGGGGGCGCAACCGTACAGAGAGAGAGAGACTCAGAGAGGATCGGCCTAGATCGAATCAGCGGAAACATGTGAAGTGCTCCAAGATCTTACTGGGCCTAGGACAGGCCAGATAGTTCGATTGGGCCGGATCGGATGCACCAGTGCACCACGTAGAAAGACCGACTCCGTTAGCTTCTCCCTTCCCTCACCGAAAAAAAAACCATCACCGCCTTCCCGGCGCTCGCCGCTGCCACCCGTCGCCGCGCGCCTTTCCGCCACCCGCCGCCGCTGTTGGCGCCCAAACATCGCATCTGCTGTTGCTTTATCCCTTTTATTCCACAGCCGCTCTAAGTGGTGGGTGTCCCTCTATATTCGCCGCTTATAGGAATCGAGGGTTCGATCGGCTGTGGTGCGTGGTGACTGTGAACGAGGAGGAGCGCAAAGATGGCTGATTTCCGGACCTCCACCCAACGGGAGAGGTGGATCTTCCAGTCGCACGATTTGGTGAGCTCGGGCGCTCAGAGTTTGCTTTACTATGCTTTGTCACGGTCTCGGCGGTTCCAGTCTGTTCTGACTTTCTGACAGTACGGCGCGCCCGCGCGCCCTTATGCTGTGCTTCGCAGATGGAGAGGTGGGCGGCGGCAAACCAGCGGGCCGCTCAGACCCTTGCGCAGGTTGGGTTGCGTTGCTTCCCCTTGGGTAGCCGTATCTACTTGATTAATTCCGAGTTTACTCATCGTTCCTCTCGTGCTCTTTGTGAAGTATGGGACGACCCGGCTTAATGTGGACCTGCTTGATGGCTCGGTATCCTACCCAGAGTCCATGCCGGATCATGGTATGCGACATTTGTTGGTTTATAACTCACCTGTGCTATGTGTATTCCAAAATATGAAATATATATGCACCACCAGTTCACTCCAAAGAGCTGTGCTTTCATGATTTTCCACTTGCGCTTCGTCAAGCTAGTGTTGAAATAGTGTTCTTTGGTTCAGTTGAGGGTAGCTCGGTTGTAAAGCCTCTTTCTTACGAAGAGGAGCAATTGACAAGGGTATTTTACGAGCAGAAGATTCAGGAAGTATGCGCTGCATTCAAGTTCCCTCACAAAATCCAGGTAAAGAATCCCCTCTTCCAAGATGGAACCTTTATGAGGTTATGATTCTGGTTGCTCATGGTTTGCTTACTGCTTTGCAGGCTACAGCAATAATATATTTCAAGAGATTCTATCTACAATGGTCTGTAATGGAGCATCAACCAAAGCATATTATGTAAGCAGGGTACTCAGCAGTAATGAAACAATTATGGTTCTACGTTTGTGAATGTAAAGGTTGATTTCTAGTGTGCTCATGCTTAGCTAAGTTCTCTTCATATTATGTGAAGATCGATGCATGTGACTTGAAAACTGAGTGTGCTTATCTAAGTTATCTTCATATTGTGTTAAGAGCGATGTGTGTGTCTTGATCAAAACTATGAGGGTGATGTGTCTTGTTCTGTGCCTATACGTTCAAGTTTGATTTCCTGAATGTATTTAGTGTTTTGACTGGACATTCCAGCTAACTAACTTTCGTCTCACAGGTTAACATGTGTATATGCTTCTTGCAAAGTGGAAGAAAACCATGTTTCTGCTGAGGAACTTGGTAAAGGAATTCAGCAGGACCACCAGATCATTCTAAATAATGAGATGATTCTTCTTAAAGTATGCCACTTCCACATTTTGTTTTGTTAGTACCTCCAAGCAACCTGAATATGGCATTAAGTTTCTTGTTGGCTTCCAGACTTTAGATTTTGATCTCATTGTTTATGCTCCATATCGATCGATTGAAGGATTTATTGATGACCTAGAGGTAAGTGTGTACTTGTTTTGTGCTGCAAATTAAGGTCTGTTTGTTTACCCTCTAGATTATATAATCCAGTTTAAATAAGTTAAGAGAAACAAAACAACACAGATTATTAGGTAGATTATATAATCTAGATACCTAGATTATGATAATCTATAAGCAGGTCATTAGGTGCTTATATAATCCATAAGCTAGATTATATAATCCTGGAGAGAAACAACAGGGCCTAACAAGTAAAGTTTCTTGTGGTTCTTTGGTTTAGGAAGGAGTTCCATGGCATTCACATATATAAATTCTTCACAGTTCAATCTTTCCACTGCACTATATATTGTCTAACACTATTGATTTTTGTATGAAGGATTTCTGCAGGGCAGGTAATGGTCCATTCCAGCGTTTGAAGGTAACATTTGCTGTTTCTGCTTCTTTTTTGTTTTTCTTTTGGACGTGTTCCAGTGTGCACAAACTGAGGTAAACCATGTTCAACAACAACAAAGCTCGTTAGTTCTAAACAAGTTGGGGTAAGCTAGAGTTAAAACCTAACAGAAACCACAAGTCAAGGTTCAGACATGGATAACTGTTTACTATCCACTCTTGTTCAAGGATAAATCTTTGAGTATATTCCATCCTTTTGGGTCTTTTTACCGTTCCTTCCCTTGTCAACTTTGGTCTTCCTTTGCCACACTTTCCGTTGCTATCGCGTCTTAGGATCTCATTACACAATCTAGTGATCTCCTTTGGACATGTCTAAACCATTTCCACCAGTGTTGGACAAGTTTTTCTTCAAATGGTGCTACCGCTAGCCTATCATGTATATCATCGTTATGGACTTAATCCCTTCTTGTATGGCTACAAATCCAACGCAATGTGTGCATTTCTTCAACACTTATCTGTTGAACACTTGAACATGTCATATTTTTGTAGGCCAACATTCTACACCATACAACATAGCATGTGTCATATTTTTGTAGGCCAACATTCTACACCATACAACATAGCATGGGTAGTATGAGTGGTAGGTTTGGGGTCTAAGACTAGGACCCCGACTCTTGGACGTCGTCGGGATGGCGGTTGTGGAAGGGCGGTACTGTTCACGTGATGAACAATACCCGTGGATGAACAGTGGCGCCGGATGAACAGTAGGTGAGTTGGGGAAGCACGGGCAAGATACTTGCCTGCTTCGTTTATTCCTTAGCCAAAAGGAGCTATATATATGGTTGAGATAGCAGCCTCAAACTCTATCCAAGACTAACAACCCGATCCTAACAAAATCCATCTGATCTAACAAACTCTATTCCATCTAACAAACCCTATCCGATCTAACAAACTCTCTATCCCATCTAACAACCTAAGCAAACTAACAAATGATAGTATGGGATGCCGGTCATAACAGTTTTCAAGCTAGAATAGACACCCTATGTGCTCTCAGTATAGAAACAAAATAATTACTACGGCATATTCTGCAAGGTGTACATTGTTTGTTCTTACCTCTGATTGGCTTACAGGAGTTGCGCCAGGCTGCTATATCCCATGTTGACAAAATGATGTTGACTGATGCACCTCTTCTCTATACCCCTGGGCAGGTAACCTTACATTAACTCTTGTTAGTTATGGTATCATTACCATTTTGAGCGAAAGGGCCTCTAGCCGAGTTGGTTAGGTGGTCTGAGTAGCACTCCTTAGATCCTGAGTTAGATCCTGAGTTTGAATCTCAGTGGGAGCGAATTTCAAGTTGTGGTTCAAAAAATGTCACTCGCTGGTTCCCCTGGTTGTGTACACACGAGATGGACTGACCTTTGGGGGGCGGATCCTCGTGTAGGGGCTAGGAGGGCTCAAAGCGCGAGTAAAGATCTGACCTATAGGGGCGGACCCTCATGTTGCACGAGGGACCAGCTTTCGTGACCTTTCTCGGTCAGGGCTCCGATTGAGCTTTTTCTTAATATAATATCGTGGGGACGGTCTTTCCCCTACTGGCCGAGTTTTTCATTACCATTTTGATGAGTTTACTGCTTTGATTTTGTTTCTGATCAAGAAAGCATCCAACGTGCAAACTTCTCAAACTTAGCTTGCTCAAACTTCAATTTTCCAACTGATCTCATCATATACTTTGTTTCAAATTTTGCAGTTGGCACTGGCGGCTCTTCACAAGTCTAATGATCTTCTCAGGGTCGTCGATTTTGAAAGGTCAGGAAACATTTTATCTGAATTATTATGAATACCATATGTCCATATGTCAGGGTTTTGTGTTTCAATATGTGGTTACTTCATATTTATTGTTTCCATGTTACAAAATTCATTGGTTGGTTGCAGATACTTGGAAATTATCTTCTCAAGGCAACATTCTGATTGTCCAATCGAACAGTTTGTTCAGTCGATCAACGAAATCAATTACTTAGTAAGGATTTGGCTTTGGGCTATAAAGTTTATGCGCAAGTAGGTTGTGCCAGTATCAATTTCCAATTTATTTTGGAGCCATGCATGATAAACATCAAGACCAGAGTCAGACATATCTGCTGATGGTTAAATCATGACAACTGGAGTTTGTTATCACTAGTCACTGCTAGTAAATTGTAGGACTTCCATCTGGTCGTTTTTTAGAGAACTCACAATGGTAAACTAAAAGGCCCACTAGAGCCAAATACTGAGCACTGAGTCTATGGGAGTGATATCTCCTTGTTCTGTAAGTGGCTTGCCTAGGGGTTGTTGTCTGGCCTGTTGTGGTTGGAGGGTTTTTTTTGCCTGTTTTCCATCTACTGCACGTCTGTATGGATTTCAGTCCCGGTTCCCCTTATGAGCCGGGTCAATTCCATTCTACTTCATTGAAAGGGAGAGCTCCTGCCATTGCATTAAAGAAAAAAGAGTATGCTACCTCTTAGCTCCTATGTTGCAGCAAGACAAAGCACACCAGATCTTTTTTTAATAAATTTTAATATTCAGTGCCACTATGGTATTGCTGTACTACGCTATGGTATCTTGTCACGTATAGGAGGTGTGCTTTGTCCAAGTAAACTGATACAAAAATATAGAAACTCGATTTAAAAGGCATGCCAATGCTGAATCTTATGACCGTGACCTCATGAGGTAGCGAGAGATCGTCTTTGCAGTAAAGAAGCCTTTATTTAATTTTATTATTCTTAACATTCCTTTTTGGCTTTTGTGGCCCCTAAAAAATGTATTTAGTGCATACTCATAGGAGAGCTAGCCCCATTGACCACTGTGATGTAGATCTTGTAATTGGGCTCACAGAACTATGTTGGAAGCTTAAAGCTGGGCAACATTAGGCTTAGTGAACCAATATGAGTTTATCCTACAAAAGTTAAAGATTAGAAAATTAAAAACCCATCTGTCATTAACATGGTAGAAAATGCAGAAGACTCTTCTACTATGCCGATTCTGATCTTCATTCTGTAACCATATGGGCATATCTCTGCTACATACCATATTAATGAGTCTTCTATATTTTGATAGCTACCGTAACTTCGTCATTCTCTTTGTATTCTTTGTGCGTCTTGCAGGTCGACCAGCTTAATATACCTACTGTCAAAGACATGAGACACGTGGACCGCAAGCTGAAACATTGCTGGGATCCAAGCTCACATGACGAGTAGGCTCTCTTCTTTCACTGTGCCAGCATCATCTATGGCTATTATAACTAACCACGCTCATTTCTGTGATCCACCCATCTCTACAGGCATAACAAGAAGAAAGAAAAGAAGTCAAAGCACAAATCGAAAAGAACATCTACCGATGCCCAACTGTGAGCACCTTGTACTGCCAACTCACGTATACGATCATGTTCTATTCAGTCCTTGCATTGCTTCTGAACACCTTCTGTGCGGTAACAGATAGGAAGCATATGGTCCAGCAGTGGCTTTGTGTAAGAGTACAACGGTGAGGAATTTCGCTAGGCTGTCTAGTGTGCTTCATTATGTATGCTATCATGTTAACCAGTGGAGCAGCTTCGTTTAATCATTTCATTCAGGGCCTCCAAATGATCGAAACTGAACTCAGGCATCTAAGCACAGCAGCTCTAAGACAGCTTTCTACACCAGCTGAGGCATACCTGAGGTCAAGCAATTTTGTGACGATGTGGGCTATGGAACTTCATTGCTCCAATGGGAGAGTTGCAGCAAAGATACAAACTAAGAGATGTAACATTGGATGCCTATCTCCAAAGTACGGAGAACTTCAAATTTTATATGGCCGACTTTGTGTCAGCCACAATTACTTGAGTTCCTTTTGTTACGGATGTAGCATTGTTTATTAAGTTTAAACGCCGAATCCAAGATGATCCACCTGCTGTTGTGAATCGTTTTTTAACTGATCAGTGATTTTGAATCTGGATTGTGTATATGTGTAGAGCTTATCATGGCACCAGATTGTTGAATAATTTCTGTTATTTCTATTGGTTCTGTTTTCCAGTGACCGGAAGTCCAACTCTAATTCAGACATCGGTGACGCGCTAACTTGTGTGTTGGCCCTTCTCAGTTCAGTCAGACAAATTTCCCTGTGTTCAGTCAGGGTAAAAACGCTAGACCTTTTGGTAGAAGTCGACATATAGAATGGTAAAAAGTTAACAGCACGAATGCCCGAAAGCTCAAAAATGCGCACTTGTTCAGCGGAGAAAACATGGTGCGTGCAAGCGCCACAGCTCAACTGTTCAGTTGTCTTCATTTCCTCGTCAGCGATAGCAAGGTAGAAACGATCCCTGACGGCCTTGCCAGCAGAATAGTAGTGTAAAGGCCGGAGAGAGCGTATGTACAAACTTCCTCCACTTGTTGGCACCATGTTTACAGATCTCAATGTGAGATCAGGAGTTCAGGACTGCAGTGCTGGTTATTTTGCCACAAACTTCAGTTTGGCGTTCGACTGCTTCAGCTTCACTGTGAGGTACCTATGCCGAGCAAATATCACCGCCACTGCCGTTCGCCGGATCAGCCTGCTGCTGTTCAGACATCAGCACCGCAGCTTCTTGGAGAGCTGCGTGTAACTCGTTGTGCATATTTGACTTCTCCAAGGTAAAACTAGCGCCGTTCATACATGGACTAGATCGTTTCCTTGTCTTCTCTTCAAGTATTTCTTTAACTGCCTGCACCCAGTCGAAAACTTGAACTAAGAAAAAAGATCATTGATTCCATAGGAACAAAACATTAAAAGCACACCAGATAACAAGCCAACGATGTTGAGGTATACCCCTAACAAAATGAAATTCTATATGCAAGTACAATGCTCAACTGTCGAGCAGCAAAGGATATGAAACTATTTATTCTGACAAAAAATCAAGATTTTTACCCCTGGAAACTGGATCAAAAATGAAAAACTGTTAACCTCGGAAACTGGTAACAGATTCTAAGGCTACTACATTGGCCGCCCTAAAATGATCTTGAGGGGGGTCCTGAATGTGGCAAAAAAAATTGTGAGTATGCCAATTAATAACTGTATCAGCGGTTCTCAGAAAAAAGAGGGATGGCAATATCGTGGATGTTAGAATATGTTCTTCGAACCAACCTAGTCACAAAGCAACCATCTACATAGATTGAATGAGAAGTGATAGGTCAAGATATTATGCTGATGCTAGCCACAAAACATATTTTGCAGGCACACACCGTAAGTAGAAGGATCATACTAGAGTGGAAACTTCACCAGAGACACATATACTCATTGTTCTCATTTTTAGCCTTTAGGGTTTATTAACTGGTTGATTTCTAACTAATACCCCATAGTTCCACCCAAGGCTCTTTTTTTTTTTGCCCACCAGCCTGCCCTTTTATGGCTGCTAAATTTCCTTCAGTCTCAAAGACACCCTAATAAATGGTTGCCAGATGGTTGAGCCCTTGATAATATCGTCGGAAGTCAACATTTTGAAAAGATCACATCTATTCAGGGCCTGTTTGGATACAAGAGCTAATCATTGGCTAGCTAAAAATTAACTTAAATTAGCTCTAGTGCATTCAAACAAGAGGGCTAATAGGTGGGCTAATTGTTTAGACACATTTTCAACTAGTTGTTGGCCAAATTAAGATGACATATCATGTGCGATCACATATTGGGTGCGAACGTGCAATCAAATCATCCAGAATCTAGATCAATGATGTATATTGTTTTTTATATCCACCCTCCTATATTTAGCAAATATATAGGGCATGAAGAAAATAGATAAAGGGTGATGTGGGGGTATAGAAATACAAAAAACGACAAACATAGTTGGATCTAGATCGAACGCTCTGGATGGTTTCATTGTACGTTTACACCAAATGAGTGATGTTTACACCAAATGAGTGTGATTGCATAGGAGTATAGTACATGTTCTCACCACTAGCTAGCTAACCTTGGCTAATTTGAGATAATTTTTAGTCCAACTAGTACAAATATGTCCTCAAATTCCCAACAGCAGAATACTACTCCAGCATAGGTCAATCATTTGGAAATTGCCTGCACTGCAGTCCGTTAGAGCTATGATTTTGCCTCTGATAAGTGACACATTTAAAAAAAATGTCCAAGGACTTAATTGATCAACATGAACAGAATGATTCTCCCCCAATCCGAGTGTACAAGGAGCTGAACAAGTCAAATGGTGCAAACCTGCAACATCTTGGGATGGAAGGTGGGCACGCCGACCTGCGATACAGCAGCGGCGCCAAAGAAGTTCCCCAGCAGCGCGGCGTCCGTCGCCGACAACCCCCACAGCAATCCGGCTGCAAAGCCCGCGAGAAAACTGTCTCCGGCGCCAGTAGGGTCCACCTGTACGGCGGGGAACGGCGCAACGTGCGCCTCCCCACCGTCCCAGTACAGCCGGCAGCCGTCCCTCCCCTCCGTGACGATCACACAGCACTGCCGCCTCGTCGTTTCCACCCCAACGTATGGCGCCTCCTCCGACGACGCCTTAACGAACGCCACTCGGGGCAGAAGCCGCGCGTACGGGGTATCGCCAAGCGCCACGTGACCGACGGCGCCGTCACCGTCGAACGCCCGGATCAGCGCCTGCGCGTCCACGAGCACCGTGCGGCAGAGCCTGATCATCTGCTCGAGCGTCTCCGGTAGCACCTCCCCGGCGACGCCGACAGCGAGGCCGTAGGCGAAGCGGCGGTCGGGAAGGTCGGCGGGGTAGATCGGGTCGCAGGCGCGCACGCGCCGGAGCTCCCGGTCGGGGGCGTGCGCCGAGGCGGCGGTCTCCGAGAACTGGGCGTGGAAGGAGGTGGTTGGGGACGAGCAGAGCAGAGGCGGATGCCGCGCGGACGCCGGCGCGCGGGCGTAGATGAAGTCGTGACCCACCTTGGCCACAACGACAAAGGGGGATGTCTCGTTGAGCGCGGCGCCCTGGGGCGAAGCGGCGTCGAGCACGTTGGACACGAAGGCCGCAGCCCCGCCGAGCGTCTCCCCCACTATGCGCCCGCCCCGGATTAGCACATCGTGGCAGTAGCTCCCCACCACCAGTCCCTCAAGCCCGGGCCCTCCCTTCGTCGTAATTAGCAGCTGCTGATTCTCCCTTTCCTCATGAGCGTCGTCGGGCTCTGCCGCGAGTGGCATCGCTGCGGCGGCGGGGGGAGGCGCCACAGTTCGGGGGCGGAGAGGGAAGCGTGGGGGTCTCGGGGCGGCGAGAGAGAAGAGGTGCGCAACGGCATCGTAGACGAGGGGGAGATGCGGTGAAGTGGGGAATAAAAGCGCGGGGGCGGGGTGGGCGCCGGGGCGGCGACAAGCGGCTTTACAGATGCCGCTGACGCGGGGCGTGCGGCAGGACACGTGGTAGCGGCGCACGTCTGAGCTGCTGCGGCGACGTACGTTTGAGGTGCTGCCGCTGCGGCGACGTTGGCAGCTTAGCGCGTTGGAATTTGGAATTGTCAGATCCCAGGTCGTCGCCTTGTCGTCCTGGAGGCTGGCTGGAGAGGTACCTCTGCCTCGTCATCACGAATCATGATGATCGCGCTTGAACACAGGCCCAATAATGTCACTAGACTACCATGTTAGAAAGAATTTAGCGGCTAAAATTAGCTAGAGGTATCAGAATAATCCAATAGTTTAGCTACTATCTATTTTTTAGCTAAATGAATTTAAACACATCTAGCTAATAGTTTAGCTATGGTTTTATAGCGCATGAGCGGGTAGGGGAGGGGAGGGGCGATTGCCGACGAGTGGGACGCCGGCGAGGAAGGCCCTGGCAGAGTCAGGTCGGGGATATTTGAGCCATCGAGGAGGGGGTCGCTGTTGCGCCACCGGAGCCGGAGGGGAGGGGCGCGTAGATTCGTTGCCGCAGGGGGTGGCAGATGCCCGCGCCATGGAGAGGCAGACGACGACAAGGGAGCTGGGGGCCTAGCTGCTGGGGGAGCACAGTCATGGCTCGCCACCGAGCGGGGAGAAGCATCGCGCCGCTGCCGGTGACGGGCGCGGCGGATGGGGGCGTCGGCGGCGGGCGCGGCAGATGGGGGGCCCCAGTGATGGGCGTGCCGGATGGGGGCGCAGCACGGCCGCGTCGAGGCAGAGCGCCGAGGCCGGGTCAAACCGGGGGAAGAGAGGCGGCGACATGGGCGCCGAGGAGGGGAGGGAGGAGGTGGTGGCCGGAGCAGGAGCAGCCGGCGGCGGAAAATCTGGCGCGGGCGGCCCTGGCAGCAGGGGCGGCGCGGGCGGGATGCGCACCAGGGAGGGGGTTCGGCGTGGGCGCCGGCGGCGCCATCCGACATCGAGCAATAGCAGCCGGCGGCCGGAGCAGTAGCAGAGTCGAGGAGGCGCGGGCGCCGGAGAAGGGGGAGAAGCGGGCCTACTGGTCGGGGCGCGCTTGAGCCCGAGCTCGCCGGCTGGGGGAGGAGGAAGACGCTGGCCGAAGAAGGGGATGGAGGCGGCCGGAGGGGGCCCGTGCCTGCCGGTTGGGGGTGGCGGCGGCCAGAGACTGGCGACCGGCTGGGGAGAAGGGTCGCCCCGGGAGGGATGGGTGAGCCTCCCGGGGCGGCGGCGCGGAAGCCGGTGGCGGCTGGACTTTGGCAGGGAGGATGTGGCGGCTGTGGGGTGGGAGGAAGCCCTAACCCTTTGATACCATGTAGAATAGTGAAGTGCTTGATATATTGCATAAAGTGGGGGTACATATATAGAGAGACTCAACCCTAACCCTAATGGGTCGGCATCCCAACAGTGGTGTCGGGCCACACACACTCACACACACACAGTCTAACACTTTTTTCCTTTTCCCTTTTCTTCCTCATCTATGATGTTGTTCTGTTGTTTCTCTGATTGATAAGGCGTCACCTTGCTCGCCTTAGTAAGCGTCTAGGCGTCACCTAGACGTCCAGGTGGTGGTCCAATGCCTTGCCTCACCTTACCGCCTTAAGAACCATGGCCATTACAATAGGAGCACACGCAGTCCACCCCCCCCCCAAACTCTAGCCATTAGACCCATTACAGACATTGAGACTGGACAGAAACTCTGATAGCACCGTGGATAGGAGCCCCTTGGCGAAGATATCAGCATGTTGGAATAGGAAACCCTAACCCTAATTAGGGTAGGCGTAGAATATTTATATCAATAATATATGGGCTCGGCCAAAGCCCATTACAGTAGGAGCACACACAAAGTCGAACAAAAATTGGTCTTGTTTCTTTGATTTGACTGTTTGGGAGTGCTGGATGCATGGCATGGGGCGGGGGAGTAGCCCCCCTATTGTACCTCCCTGCCTACTAATTGTGGGGACATTTTATTTTCTTTTTCTTTACCTGCTTCCAGCCATTCTACTTATTTTTTTCTCGAACACGCAAAAGAACTGCGCGTCATTATATTAAGAGGAAAGAAAGGTCCCAAGTGGACCCAAAAAACAAAGTGCCCGAAAAGGCAACAAGCGAGATGAGGGGACAAAAAAGGAAAAAAGAAAATAAAAAAAAGAGAAGAAGAAGAATAAAAGAAACTAGAAACAAGAGGGAAAGGGGGCAACAACCCCACACCATCTAAATTAAGGCCACACGTGTCTAATATCTTTTGCTCCTGCCATTCCCCAAAGCTTAACATCCTCATGAATCTCTTTTGCTCACTGTTAGAGTATTATGGGTCGTATGTGTGCTGGCCCATTAGGGTTCTATATTTTGTACATGTTACTGTAGCTAGGGATTCTGAAAGAGAATTAGGCTTACACCTATTTTCCTAATTGATTTTGGTGGTTGAATTGCCCAACACAAATAATTGGACTAACTAGTTTGCTCTAGTCTATAAGTTATGCAGGTGCCAAAGGTTCACATTTAGCCAATAAAAAGACCAAGAAATGGGTTCAACCAAAAGAGCAAGGGACAACCGAAGACTGCCCTGGTCTGGCGCACCGGACTGTCCGGTGTGCCACCGGACAGTGTCCGGTGCACCAGGGGACTCCAAGCCAAACTTCGCACCTTCGGGAATTTTCAGAGGCGCTTTGCTATAATTCACCGGACATGTCCGGTGCACATCGGACAGTGTCCGGTGCCCCAGGAGAGAGCGACTCTGAACTCGCCAGCTTCGGATTTCCACTCCGCTATAATTCACCGGACATGTCCGGTGCACACCGAACTATCCGGTGAGCCAGCGGAGCAACGGCTACTTCGCGCCAACGGTCGATTGCAACACATTAAATGCGCGCCAGCGCGCGCAGAGGAGCAGAGCACGCGCGGGTGGCACACCGGACAGTCTACAGGACTTGTCCGGTGCACCACCGGACAGCCAGGCGGGCCCACACGTCAGAGCTCCAACGGTCGGAACCCAATGGCCTGGTGACGTGGCTGGCGCACCGGACAGTGTCCCATGGCACACCGGACTGTCTGGTGCGTCATGCGACAGCAGCCTCCACCAAACGGCTAGTTTGGTGGTTGGGGTTATAAATACCCCCAACCACCCCACATTCAAGTCATCCAAGTTTTCCACCTTCTAACTACTTACAAGAGCTCTAGCATTCAATTCTAGACACAATCAAGTGATCAAATCCTCTACCAATTCAGCACAAAGCCTTAGTGACTAGTGAGAGAGATTTGTTGTGTTCTTTTGAGCTCTTGCGCTTGGATTGCTTATTTTCTTTCTCAATCTTTCTTGAGATCAAACTCACTTGTAATTGAGGCAAGAGACACCAATTGTGTGGTGGTCCTTGCGGGAACTTTGTGTTCCAATTGTTTGAGAAGAAGAAGCTCACTCGGTCCGAGGGACCGTTTGAGAGAGGGAAAGGGTTGAAAGAGACCCGGTCTTTGTGACCACCTCAACGGGGAGTAGGTTTGCAAGAACCGAACCTCGGTAAAACAAATCCGCGTGTCACACTCTTTATTCGCTTGCGTTTTGTTTTGCATCCTCTCTCTCGGACTCGATTATATTTCTAACGCTAACCCGGCTTGTAGTTGTGATTAACTTTATAAATTTCAGTTTCGCCCTATTCACCCCCCCTCTAGGCGACTTTCAATTGGTATCTGAGCCCGGTGCTTCATTAGAGCCTAACCGCTCGAAGTGATGTCGGGAGATCACGCCAAGAAGGAGATGGAGACCGGCGACAAGCACATCGGCGACAAGCCCACTACAAGCCATGGGAAGGCTTCATCGGAAGAATCCCGCAAAAAGGGGAAGGGGAAGGAGAAGAAAGTCTCTTCCCACAAGTCGCATCGGAGTGGCGACAAGAAAAAGAAGATGAGGAAAGTGGTCTACTACGAGACCGATACTTCATCACCTTCCACCTCCAGCTCCGACGCGCCCTTCGTAACTTCTAAGCGCCATGAGCACAAGAAGTTTAGTAAGATCCCCTTATGCTATCCTCACATTCCTAAACATACGCCTTTACTTTCTGTCCCATTAGGCAAACCACCAACCTTTGATGGTGAAGATTATGCAAGGTGGAGTGATTTAATGCGATTTCATCTAACCTCACTCCACAAAAGTATATGGGATGTTGTTGAGTTTGGTGTACAGGTACCATCCGTAAGGGATGAAGATTATGATGAGGACGAGGTGGCCCAAATTGAGCACTTCAACTCCCAAGCCACAACAATACTCCTCGCCTCTTTAAGTAGAGAAGAGTACAACAAGGTGCAAGGATTAAAGAGTGCCAAGGAAATTTGGGACGTGCTCAAAACCGCGCACGAGGGAGATGAGCTAACCAAGATCACCAAGCGGGAGACGATCGAGGGAGAGCTCGGTCACTTCTGGCTTCGCAAAGGGGAAGAGCCACAAGACATGTACAACCGGCTCAAAACCTTGGTGAACCAAGTGCGCAACCTCGGGAGCAAAAAGTGGGATGACCACGAAATGGTTAAGGTTATTCTTAGATCACTTATTTTCCTTAACCCTACTCAAGTTCAATTAATTCGTGGTAATCCTAGATATACACTAATGACTCCCGAGGAAGTAATCGGGAATTTTGTGAGCTTTGAATATATGATCAAGGGCTCAAAGAAAATCAATGAGCCAGATGATCTCTCCACATCCGAAGCACAACCGGTCGCATTTAAGGCGACAGAGGAGAAGGAGGAGTCTACACCAAGTAGACAACCAATCGATGCCTCAAAGCTCGACAACGAGGAAATGGCGCTCGTCATCAAGAGCTTCCGCCAAATCCTCAAGCAAAGGAGGGGGGAAAGATTACAAGCCCCGCTCCAAGAAGGTTTGCTACAAGTGTGGTAAGCCCGGTCACTTTATAGCAAAATGTCCTATTTCTAGTGACAGTGACAGGGGCGACGACAAGAAGGGGAGAAGAAAGGAGAAGAAGAAATACTACAAGAAGAAGGGTGGCGACGCCCACGTATGCCGCGAGTGGGACTCGGATGAGAGCTCCTCTGATTCCTCCTCCGACGAGGACGTCGCCAACATCACCATCAACAAGGGCCTTCTCTTCCCCAACGTCGGCCACAAGTGCCTCATGGCAAAGGACGGCAAAAAGAAGAAGGTTAAATCCAAATCCTCCACTAGATATGAGTCCTCTAGCGATGATAATGCTAGTGATGAGGAAGATAATTTGCATACTCTTTTTGCCAACCTAAACATGCAACAAAAGGAAAAATTAAATGAATTGATTAGTGCTATCCATGAAAAGGATGATCTCTTGGACTCCCAAGAGGACTTCCTTATTAAAGAAAACAAGAAGCATGTTAAGGTTAAAAATGCTTATGCTCTAGAAGTAGAAAAGTGCGAAAAATTATCTAGTGAGCTAAGCACTTGCCATGAGACTATTGACAACCTTAGAAATGAAAATGCTAATTTGTTAGCTAAGGTTGATTCAAATGTTTGTAATGTTTCAATTCCCAATCCTAGAAATGATGATGATGATTTGCTTGCTAAGATTGAAGAATTGAACATTTCTCTTGCTAGCCTTAGAAATGAAAATGAAAAATTGCTTGCTAAGGCTAAAGATTTTGATGTTTGCAATGCTACCATTTCCGACCTTAGAAGTAAAAATGATATATTGCATGCTAAGGTTGTAGAATTAAAATCTTGCAAACCATCTACATCTACCATTGAGCACACTTCTATTTGTACTAGATGTAGAGATGTTGATGTTGATGCTATTCATGATCACATGGCCTTAATTAAACAACAAAATGATCATATAGCAAAATTAGATGCTAAAATTGCCGAGCATGAACTTGAAAATGGAAAATTTAAATTTGCTCGTAGTATGCTTTATAGTGGGAGACGCCCTGGCATCAAGGATGGCATTGGCTTCCAAAAGGGGGACAATGTCAACCTTAATGCCCCTCCTAAGAAATTATCTAACTTTGTTAAGGGCAAGGCTCCCATGCCTCAAGATAACGAGGGTTACATTTTGTACCCTGCCGGTTATCCTGAGAGCAAGATTAGGAGAATTCATTCTAGGAAGTCTCACTCTGGCCCTAATCATGCTTTTATGTATAAGGGTGAGACATCTAGTTCTAGGCAACCAACCCGTGCTAAGTTGCCTAAGAAGAAAACTCCTAGTACATCAAATGACCATAGCATTTCATTTAAAACTTTTGATGCATCATATGTTTTAACTAACAAATCCGGCAAGGTAGTTGCCAAGTATGTCGGGGGCAAGCACAAGGGGTCAAAGACTTGTGTTTGGGTACCCAAAGTTATTGTGTCTAATGCAAAGGACCCAAAACCATTTGGGTACCTAAAGTCAAGAACTAAAATTGTTTTGTAGGTTTATTCATCCGGGGGCTCAAGTTGGATCATCGATAGCGGGTGCACAAACCACATGACTGGGGAGAAGAAGATGGTCTCCTCCTACAAGAAAAACCAAGATCCCCAACGAGCTATCACATTCGGGGATGGTAACCAAGGTTTGGTCAAAGGATTGGGTAAAATTGCTATATCTCCTGACCATTCTATTTCCAATGTTTTTCTTGTAGATTCATTAGATTACAATTTGCTTTCCGTTTCTCAATTATGCAAAATGGGCTACAACTGTCTTTTTACTGATGTAGGTGTCACTGTCTTTAGAAGAAGTGATGATTCAATAGCATTTAAGGGTGTGTTAGAGGGTCAGCTTACTTAGTAGATTTTGATAGAGCTGAACTCGACACATGCTTAATTGCTAAGACTAACATGGGTTGGCTCTGGCATCGCCGACTAGCCCATGTTGGGATGAAGAATCTTCATAAGCTTCTAAAGGGAGAGCAGATTTTAGGATTAACAAATGTTCATTTTGAGAAAGACAGGATTTGTAGCGCATGCCAAGCAGGGAAGCAAGTTGGTGCCCATCATCCACATAAGAACATCATGACGACTGACAGGCCACTGGAGCTCCTACACATGGATCTATTCGACCCGATAGCTTATATAAGCATCGGCGGGAGTAAATATTGTCTAGTTATTGTGGATGATTATTCTCGCTTCACTTGGGTGTTCTTTTTGCAGGAAAAATCTCATACACAAGAGATCTTAAAAGGATTCTTGAGACGGGCCCAAAATGAGTTCGGCTTAAGGATCAAGAAAATTAGAAGCGACAACAGGACGGAGTTTAAAAACTCACAAATTGAAGGCTTCCTTGAGGAGGAGGGCATCAAGCATGAGTTATCTTCTCCCTACACGCCACAACAAAATGATGTAGTGGAAAGGAAGAATAGAACTCTATTGGACATGGCAAGAACCATGCTTGATGAGTACAAGACCTCGAATCAGTTTTGGGCCGAGGCGGTCAACACCGCCTGCTACGCCATCAACCGGTTATATCTACACTGAATCCTCAAGAAGACATCATACGAACTCCTAACCGGTAAAAAGCCCAATATTTCATATTTTAGAGTCTTTGGTAGCAAATGTTTTATACTTGTTAAAAGAGGTAGAAAATCTAAATTTGCTCCTAAGACTGTAGAAGGCTTTTTACTAGGATATGATTCAAACACAAGGGCATATAGAGTCTTTAACAAGTCCTCTGGACAAGTTGAAGTTTCTTGTGACGTTGTGTTTGATGAGACTAACGGCTCTCAAGTAGAGCAAGTTGATCTTGATGAGTTAGGTGATGAAGAGGCTCCATGCATCGCGCTAAGGAACATGTCCATTGGGGATGTGTGTCCTAAGGAATCCGAAGAGCTTCCAAATGCACAAGATCAACCATCCTCCTCCACGCAAGCATCTCCACCAACTCAAAATGAGGATGAAGCTCAAGTTGATGAAATACAAGATCAAGCAAATGAGCCACCTCAAGATGACGGCAATGATCAAGGGGGAGATGCAAATGATCAAGACAAGGAGGATGAGGAACAAAGGCCGCCACACCCAAGAGTCCACCAAGCAATCCAACGAGATCACCCCGTCGACACCATCCTTGGCGACATTCATAAGGGGGTAACTTCTAGATCTCGTGTTGCACATTTTTGTGAGCATTACTCTTTTGTTTCCTCTATTGAGCCACACAAGGTAGAGGAAGCACTACAAGATTTGGATTGGGTGGTGGCGATGCAAGAGGAGCTCAACAACTTCACTAGGAACGAGGTATGGCATTTGGTTCCACGTCCTAATCAAAATGTTGTAGGAACCAAGTGGGTCTTCCGCAACAAGCAAGATGAGCATGGTGTGGTGACAAGGAACAAAGCCCGGCTTGTGGCCAAAGGATACTCCCAAGTCGAAGGTTTGGATTTCGGTGAAACATATGCACCCGTAGCTAGGCTTGAGTCAATTCGTATATTATTGGCCTATGCTACTTACCATGGCTTCAAGCTCTATCAAATGGACGTGAAGAGTGCCTTCCTCAATGGACCAATCAAAGAAGAGGTCTATGTTGAGTAACCTCCCGGCTTTGAAGATAGTGAGTACCCTAACCGTGTTTATAAACTCTCTAAGGCGCTTTATGGGCTCAAGCAAGCCCCAAGAGCATGGTATGAATGCCTAAGAGATTTCCTTATCACTAATGGCTTCAAAGTCGGAAAGGTCGATCCTACTTTATTCACTAAAACTCTTGAAAATGACTTGTTTGTATGCCAAATTTATGTTGATGATATTATATTTGGGTCTACTAACGAGTCTACATGTGAAGAATTTAGTAGGATTATGACACAAAAATTCGAGATGTCAATGATGGGGGAGTTGAAGTACTTCTTAGGATTTCAAGTGAAGCAACTCCAAGAAGGCACCTTCCTAAGCCAAACGAAATATACTCAAGATATTCTAAGCAAGTTTGGGATGAAGGATGCCAAACCCATCAAGACACCCATGGGAACCAATGGGCATCTCGACCTCGACACGGAAGGTAAGTCCGTGGATCAAAAGGTATACTGGTCGATGATTGGCTCTTTACTCTATTTATGTGCATCTCGACCGGATATTATGCTTTCCGTATGCATGTGTGCAAGATTCTAAGTCGACCCTAAGGAAGCTCACCTTACGACCGTAAAACGAATCTTGAGATATTTAGCTTATACTCCTAAGTTTGGGCTTTGGTATCCTAGGGGATCCACATTTGATTTAATTGGTTATTCCGATGCCGATTGGGCGGGTGTAAAATTAATAGAAAGAGCACATCGGGGACTTGCCAGTTCTTGGGAAGATCCTTGGTGTCTTGGGCTTCAAAGAAGCAAAATTCTGTAGCTCTTTCTACCGCCGAAGCCGAGTATATTGCCGTAGGCCATTGTTGCGCGCAACTACTTTGGATGAGGCAAACCCCTAGGGACTACGGTTACAAATTAACCAAAGTTCCTCTTCTATGTGATAATGAGAGTGCAATCCACATGGCGGATAATCCCGTTGAGCATAGCCGCACTAAACACATAGCCATTCGGTATCACTTTCTAAGGGATCACTAACAAAAGGGAGATATCGAGATTGCATACATTAACACTAAAGATCAATTAGCCGATATCTTTACCAAGCCACTCGATGAACAAACTTTTAACAAACTTAGGCATGAGCTAAATCTTCTTGATTCTAGGAATTTCTTTTGATGTCTTGCATACATAGCTCATAACTATACCTTTGATCATATCTCTTTCATGTGATATGACTAATGTGTTTTCAAGTGAATTTCAAAACAAGTCATAGGTGTATTGAAAGGGAATTGGAGTCTTCGGCGAAGACAAAGGCTTCCACTCCGCTCCATAACTCATCCTTTGTCGTCGCTCCGAGCCATTTCTCCAACGTTGGTATAATCTTCACTCGTATTTTATTTGCCAAAGGGGAGAAAGTAATAACAAGGACTTATATTTCACTCAAGTATCCGTTTTTGGCGATTCATGCTAAAGGGGGAGAAAGTATTAGCCCAAAGCAAAAGAACTGCACCACCACCTAATTTTAAAAGAGTTTTTCAATTGGTATGATTTTTCAAATTGGTATCTCTTTGTGTTCAAAAGGGGGAGAGAGTAATATTTTCAAAATCAGTATCTTAAAACCCTCTTGAACACTAAGATGAGGAATTTATCAAGGGGGAGTTTTGTTTAGTCAAAGGAAAAGCATTTGAAACAAGGGGAGAAGATTTCAAATATCAAAAATGCTTCTCAAACTTTTATTCATTTATCTTTGACTATTTGCAAAAAGAACTTTGAAAAGGATTTACAAAAGAATTTGCAAAAACAAAACAAGTGGTGCAAGCGTGGTCCAAAATGTCAAAAATTAAAGAAACAATCCATGCATATCTTATAAGTATTTATATTGGCTCAATTCCAAGTAACCTCTGCACTTACATTATGCAAACCAGTTCAATTATGCACTTCTATATTTGCTTTGGTTTGTGTTGGCATCAATCACCAAAAAGGGGGAGATTGAAAGGGAATTAGGCTTACACCTATTTTCCTAATTGATTTTGGTGGTTGAATTGCCCAACACAAATAATTGGACTAACTAGTTTGCTCTAGTCTATAAGTTATGCAAGTGCCAAAGGTTCACATTTAGCCAATAAAAAGACCAAGAAATGGGTTCAACCAAAAGAGCAAGGGACAACCGAAGACTGGTCTGGCGCACCGGACTGTCCGGTGCACCAGGGGACTCCAAGCCAAACTTCGCACCTTCGGGAATTTTCAGAGGCGCTTCGCTATAATTCACCGGACATGTCCGGTGCACACCGGACAGTGTCCGGTGCCCCAGGAGAGAGCGACTCTGAACTCGCCAGCTTCGGATTTCCACTCCGCTATAATTCACCGGACATGTCTGGTGCACACCGGACTGTCCGGTGAGCCAGCGGAGCAACGGCTACTTCGCACCAACGGTCGACTGCAACGCATTAAATGCGCGCCAGCGCGCGCGGAGGAGCAGAGCACGCGCGGGTGGCACACCGGACAGTCTACAGGACTTGTCCGGTGCACCACCGGACAGCCAGGCGGGCCCACACGTCAGAGCTCCAACGGTCGAAACCCAACGGCCTGGTGACGTGGCAGGCGCACCGGACAGTGTCCGGTGGCACACCGGACTGTCCGGTGCGCCATGCGACAGCAGCCTCCACCAAACGGCTAGTTTGGTGGTTGGGGTTATAAATACCCCCAACCACCCCACATTCAAGTCATCCAAGTTTTCCACCTTCCAACTACTTACAAGAGCTCTAGCATTCAATTCTAGACACACTCAAGTGATCAAATCCTCTCCCAATTCCGCACAAAGCCTTAGTGACTAGTGAGAGAGATTTGTTGTGTTCTTTTGAGCTCTTGCGCTTGGATTGCTTCTTTTCTTTCTCAATCTTTCTTGAGATCAAACTCACTTGTAATTGAGGCAAGAGACACCAATTGTGTGGTGGTCCTTGCGGGAACTTTGTGTTCCAATTGTTTGAGAAGAAGAAGCTCACTCGGTCCGAGGGGCCGTTTGAGAGAGGGAAAGGGTTGAAAGAGACCCGGTCTTTGTGACCACCTCAACGGGGAGTAGGTTTGCAAGAACCGAACCTCGGTAAAACAAATCCGCGTGTCACACTCTTTATTCGCTTGCGTTTTGTTTTGCATCCTCTCTCTCGGACTCGATTATATTTCTAACGCTAACCCAGCTTGTAGTTGTGATTAACTTTATAAATTTCAGTTTCGCCCTATTCACCCCCCCTCTAGGCGACTTTCAGATTCCATTCTCTCTGTATTGCAACATGGTACCAGAGCCTTGACTGTTCCCAGCCACCGCCGCCACCCCTCCCTTCCCCTAGTCTACGTCGCCCCATGGCTGGACGACCCCCTCTCCCCTCCTCCGGCGAGCTCTTCCCTCCTCTCCCTCCTCTCCCTCTCTCCTATAGGGCTACGTTGGTCGCGCCTCCTCCTCCCGCGCGCGGCGCGACTCCGAGGATGGTCCCCATGGCCGGGCATCCCGTGTCGCCGCCTCCCTTCACCGAATCCGGTGGGCCCGTGTCGGCCGTGCCACCACCCGCGGTGCTGGCCCTCATGGCCGAGAGCCCCACGTCGCTGCCACCCTCCGGCGCCTCCGGCCCCGCTGGCACCCCTCTCGCGCCGCTGCTGGGTCCGGCCGACTCCGACTTTGCCGCTGTCTGCCCCACGTCGATCTCCCTTCCTCATGCGTCCCAGACCACCGTGCTCGGCCACGACGACGCCCTGCTATTGCCCCTAGTTTTCCCCGATGGCGCCATTGGCACGACCATCTACAGCCAGTCGTCCGCTACCACCTCTACACTGTGTGCTCCTTCCCCTTCGGATGACGCTTCAGCCATCCTCGCTGCCACCCATGCTGCCGTTGCGGTGGCTCGCCAGCGGACCCAGGACACCGCCCGTGCCCTTAAGAAGGAACAGGCGGTTGTCGACACCATCGAGCGCCAGTACGCCGAGACCTACCGTCACCTCGCTAGCAAGGGCATGTCGGATGGTTCTCCCATGTCCGCTCGTCACAGCGCCGACACTTTCGAGCCCGCGCCCGTCCCAGCCTCGACCCTTCGCGCCTCTCTTCATGCCCAGGCGGCGGCCCTCACCAGCATCTGGGCAACTTTCACCGACATTCTCGCGCCGGACTCCACTCAGTATCCTCGGTGGCGCGACCAGGTCCTGCAGACCATCCGCCGCTACACCGTCGTCGACCACGTCCTCACCGCGGTCGCTGCACCGATGGAGGATTGGCTCCTGATGGACGAAGTGGTGCTCTCTTGGATCCATGACACCCTCACGGCCGAGCTTCAGGACATCGTTTGAGTGCCGGACGATACTGCTCACCGTATCTGGGGTGTCGTTGAGGCTCAGTTCCTCGGCAACCACCAGACTCAGATTCTGTACCTAGAGACCGCCTTCCGCTAGCTTGTTCAGGGTGATCTCTCTGTGGAAGAGTACTGCCGCCAGATGAAGATGATGGCGGACACTCTCCTCACCCTCGGGGCCCCCATGACCGATGAGAGCCTCGTGCTCAACCTCCTCTGTGGTCTGAGTCCTCGCTTCGATCACGTGGCGCCCATCGTCACCCACATGAAGATGTTTCCCACCTTTGCGGAGGCCAAGAACAATCTGCTTCTCGTGGAGCTTTGCCTCTCCGCCGCTGCAACCACCGCTCCCGCCATGGCCCTCTACAGCGTACCTCGGGCTGCCCCCTCCGACTCTGTGGGGGTTCCCGCTCACCGCACTCCGACCCTGCTGCCCTCTAGAGCTCCGCGACAGACTGCTGGCTTTAGGGGGTCTCGCAACCGCGGTCGCGGTCGCAAGGGCGGACGAATTGGCGGTGGCCCGTCGGGAGGCTGTGGTGGCTCATCGGGTGGCTCTCAGTGGCTATCCTTCTACAACCCGTGGACTGGCACCATTCACATGTGGCCCGGGTCGTCCACGGGAGCCTCGGCCCCTCACCCCACCACCTCTCAGCAGGTTTTCTTTGTCGCTGCACCCCGGCTCCTCCATAGCCTCAGCAAGGTCTTCTATCACTCCCGGGGTCTCCGACCCAGCCCATGTGGGGGCCCTGGATTAACGGATGGGATGCGCAGTCCCTCGCCAACTCCTTCTCCACGATGATGATGGCCCCGCCCATCTCAGTCTCTGATTGGGTGGCGGATTCTGGCGCCTCCTACCACACCACCGCAGACGCAGGTATTCTATCTTCCACCTCCCCCGCCCACCCCTCTCTTCCCTCTTCCATCATTGTCGGAAACGGGTTCGCCCTTCCCGTCACCTCAATAGGTGACACGGTCCTTCCCGGTACTTTTCGCTTAACCAACGTCCGTGTTGCCCCCCACATCATTCAAAATCTTCTTTCTGTACGTCAGTTCACTACTGACAACTCTTGTTCCATGGAGTTTGACCCGTTTGGTCTTTCTGTGAAGGATCTTGCCACTAGGACCCTTCTCGCTCGGTGTGACAGCCCCGGGCCCCTCTACACGCTTCGCCTGCCTGCTCCCACTACTTCGACCTCCGCCCCACATGTTCTTGCAACAGCCGCCTCTTCTGCGACTTGGCATCATCGTCTTGGCCACCCCGGGCGTGATGTGATGTCCAAGCTTTCCAGTAGTACTTCTGTTTCTGGTTGTAGGGGATCTTTAGAGCACCTCTGTCATGCTTGTCAGTTAGGTCGCCGTGTTAGGCTCCCATTCCCCACCTCCTCTAGAGCAGCAGACATTTTTGATCTGATACACTGTGATGTATGGACATCCCCTGTAATCAGCATTTCTGGCTATAAGTATTATTTACTCATTCTCAATGACTTCTCGCATTATTTGTGGACTTTTCCTTTACGTCAGAAGTCGGACACTTCCCACCCTATCTCACTTCTTCGCCTGGGTCTCTACTCAGTTCGGTCGCACCATCCGGAGCATCCAGTGTGACAACGGGCGCGAGTTCTATAACAATGCGTCCTGTGACTTCTTCCTCTCTCGCGGCATCCACCTCCGCATGTCATGCCCCTACACGGCTACACGTCTCCTCAAAACGGCAGGGCTGAACGTATGATTCGCACAACGAACGATGTCGTGCGCTCTCTACTCTTTCAAGCTTCCCTTCCTGCTCACTACTAGGCTGAGGCCCTCACCACTGCCACCTACCTCCTCAATCGTCTTCCCACCAAGGCGGTTGCCCACCCCACTCCTTACTTCACACTTTTCGACATACACCCCTCCTATAACCATCTTCGTGTTTTCGGGTGCGCTTGCTACCCTAATCTCGCCTCCACAGCTCCTCATAAGCTAGCCCCCCATTCCACTCGCTGTGTCTTCCTCGGATACTCCCCTGACCATAAGGGGTATCGATGTCTCGACCTCACCTCCCAAAGAGTCCTCATCTCTCATCACGTCGTTTTCGACAAGTCGGATTTCCCCTTTTCCTCCTCTTCCGCTGCCTCTGTCACCGAGCTCGACGTGTTCCTCGACCCCGACTCTGTGTCCCCACTGTCGTGCCCCCCTTCTTTGCAGGTCTGTCCACTGCTCTGCCTCATGAGGACCCGCTTGTGACTTCCTCCCCCGCACAGCCACGTGTGGCCTCGACGCCTCCTGAGTCGCCCTGCGCAGCCCCACCGGCGCCGCCCTCCCTCGCACAACCACTTGCGGCCTCGGTGTCCCCTCCGTCGCCTCGCGCGGCCCCGCCGTCTCCCGCACAGCCCCGTGCGGCTCCGGTGCCTCCCGCACCAACACACACTGCCCCGTCGTCTCGCTACACCGACCCCATCTAGACGTACCAGCGTCGTGGTCGACGTGGTGCCCCGGCTTGCTCTCGCGCCGAGCCCCCGACCTGTCACCCCGTCATCGTCTATAGGGATCCTCGATACATCCACCTGATGGTCACTCGGCGCGCGGCAGGTGTCCTCCGGGCACCTGATCGCCTGATTCTCTCTGCGACCTCTTCTCTGGTTCTTCCGCCGGTGCCCATGACTGTCCGTGGTGCGCTTGCCGACCCACAGTGGTGACGTGCCATAAAAGCGGAGTACGCAGCTCTCCAGGCTAACCACACCTGGGACCTGGTGCCCCTCCCCCGGCGCCAACGTGGTGACCGGGAAGTGGATCTTCAAGATGAAGCTGAACGGCGACGGGTCCCTGGAGCGGTACAAGGCCCGCTATGTGCTCCGGGGCTTCACCCAGCGCCCCGGGGTTGACTACGATGAGACCTTCAGTCTGGTGGTCAAGCCTGCCACCGTCCGGACTGTTCTGGCTCTGGCTCTGTCTAGGGACTGGTTGGTCCACCAACTCGATGTGATGAACGCCTTCCTCCACGACACCCTGACGGAGACGGTCTACTGCACTCAGCCCGTTGGGTTTGTCGACCCTGCTCACCCCGACATGGTCTGCAAGCTCAACAAGTCCCTCTACGGCCTTAAGCAGCCCCACTAGGCTTGGTACAGTCGCTTCGTGAAAGTCGCCTAGAGGGGGGTGAATAGGGCAAAACTGAAATTTACAAAGTTAATCACAACTACAAGCCGAGTTAGCGTTAGAAATAATAATGAGTCCGAGAGAGAGGGCGCAAAACAAATCGCAAGCGAATAAAGAGTGTGACACACGGATTTGTTTTACCGAGGTTCGGTTCTTGCAAACCTACTCCCCGTTGAGGTGGTCACAAAGACCGGGTCTCTTTCAACCCTTTCCCTCTCTCAAACGGTCCCTCGGACCGAGTGAACTTCTCTTCTCAATCAATTGGAACACGAAGTTCCCGCAAGGACCACCACACAATTGGTGTCTCTTGCCTCGATTACAAATGAGATGATCACAAGAAAGAATGAGAAAGAAGCAATCCAAGCGCAAGAGCTCAAATGAACACAACAAATCACTCTCTCTAATCACTAAAGCTTTGTGTGGAGTTGGGAGAAGGATTTGATCTCTTTGGTGTGTCTTGTATTGAATGCTAAGCTCTTGTAAGTAGTTGGAAGGTGGAAAACTTGGATGACTTGAATGTGGGGTGGTTGGGGGTATTTATAACCCCAACCACCAAACTAGCCGTTTGGTGAAGGCTGCTGTCGATGGGCGCACCGGACAGTCCGGTGCGCCACCGGACACTATCCGGTGCGCCAGCCACGTCACCCGGCCGTTAGGGTTCGACCGTTGGAGCTCTGACTGGTGGGGTCACATGGCTGTCCGGTGGTGCACCGGACAGGTACTGTAGACTGTCCGGTGCGCCTCCCGCGCGTGCTCTGACTCTGGCGCGCACTGTAGCGCATTAAATGCCTCTGCAGGTGACCGTTGGCACCGTAGTAGACGTTGCTTCCGCTAGCACACCGGACACTGTCCGGTGACTCGCCGGACAGTCCGATGAATTATAGCGGAGCGCCCTTGGAAATTCCCGAAGGTAGCGAGTTTGGCTTCGACCGCCCTGGTGCACCGGACACTGTCCGGTGGCACACCGGACAGTCCGGTGCGCCAGACCAGGGTGCCTTCCGGGTTGTCTTTTGCTCTATTGTTTGAACCCTTTTTCTTGGTCTTTTTATTGGCTTATTGTGAACCTTTGGCACCTGTTGAACTTATAGACTAGAGCAAACTAGTTAGTCCAATTACTTGTGTTGGGCAATTCAACCACCAAAATCAATTAGGAAATAGGTATAAGCCTAATTCCCTTTTAATCTCCCCCTTTTTGGTGATTGATGCCAACACAAGCCAAAGCAAGTATAGAAGTGCATAATTGAACTAGTTTGCATAAGTAAGTGCAAAGGTTACTTAGAATTGAGCCAATATTAATACTCATAAGATACACATGGATTGTTTCTTTATTTTTAACATTTTGGACCACGCTTGCACCACATGTTTTGTTTTTGCAAATTCTTTTGTAAATTCTTTTCAAAGTTATTTGCAAATAGTCAAAGGTAAATGAATAAGATTTTGCGAAGCATTTTCAAGATTTGAAATTTTCTCCCTTTGTTTCAAAATGCTTTTTCTTTGACTAAACAAAACTCCCCCTCAATTAGATCCTCCTCTTAGTGTTCAAGAGGGTTTTAAGATATCAATTTTGAAAATACTACTTTCTCCCACTTTTGAACACAATAAGGTATCAATTTTAAAATCATAGTTTTAAAATTAGTGGTGGTGCGGTCCTTTTGCTTTGGGCTAATACTTCCTCCCCCTTTGGCATGAATCGCCAAAAACGGATACTTTGAGTGAAATATAAGCCCTTTAAACTACTTTTCTCCCCATTTGGTAAATAGCATATGAGTAAAGATTATACCAACGTTGGAGAATTGCTCGGAGTGACAGCGAAGGATGAGTCATGGAGTGGAGTGGAAGCCTTTGTCTTCGCCGAATACTCCAGTTCCCTTTCAATACACCTATGACTTGGTTTGAAATTCACTTGAAAAACACATTAGTCATAGCATATGAAAGAGACATGATCAAAGGTACACTTATGATCTATGTGTGCAAGACATCAAAAGAAATTCCTAGAATCAAGAATATTTAGCTCATGCCTAAGTTTGTTAAAAGTTTGTTCATCTAGTGGCTTGGTAAAGATATCGGCTAATTGATCTTTAGTGTTAATATATGCAATCTCGATATCTCCCTTTTGTTGGTGATCCCTTAGAAAATGATACCGAATGGCTATGTGTTTAGTGCGGCTATGCTCAACGGATTATCCGTCATGCGGATTGCACTCTCATTATCACATAGAAGAGGAACTTTGGTTAATTTGTAACCATAGTCCCTAAGGGTTTGCCTCATCCAAAGTAATTGCGCGCAACAATGGCCCGCGGCAATATACTCGGCTTCGGCGGTAGAAAGAGCTACGGAATTTTGCTTCTTTGAAGCCCAAGACACCAAGGATCTTCCCAAGAACTGGCAAGTCCCCGATGTGCTCTTTCTATTAATTTTACACCCCGCCCAATCGGCATCCGAATAACCAATTAAATCAAATGTGGATCCCCTAGGATACCAAAGCCCAAACTTAGGAGTATAAGCTAAATATCTCAAGATTCGTTTTACGGTCGTAAGGTGAGCTTCCTTAGGGTCGGCTTGGAATCTTGCACACATGCATACGGAAAGAATAATGTCCGGTCGAGATGCACATAAATAGAGTAGTGAACCTATCATCGACCGGTATACCTTTGGATCGACGGTTTTACCTCCCGTGTCGAGGTCGAGATGCCCATTGGTTCCCATGGGTGTCTTGATGGGCTTGGCATCCTTCATCCCAAACTTGTTTAGAATGTCTTGAATATACTTCGTTTGGCTAATGAAGGTGCCCTCTTGGAGTTGCTTTACTTGAAATCCTAAGAAGTATTTCAACTCCCCCATCATCGATATCTTGAACTTCTGTGTCATGATCCTACTAAATTCTTCACATGCAGATTCGTTTGTAGATCCAAATATGATATCATCAACGTAAATTTGGCATACAAACAAATCATTGTCAAGAGTTTTAGTGAACAAAGTAGGATCGGCTTTTCCGACTTTGAAGCTGAAAGGGAATTAGGCTTACACCTATTTTCCTAATTAATTTTGGTGGTTGAATTGCCCAACACAAATAATTGGACTAACTAGTTTGCTCTAGTGTATAAGTTATTCAGGTGCCAAAGGTTCACATTTAGCCAATAAAAAGACCAAGAAATGGGTTCAACAAAAAGAGCAAGGGATAACCGAAGGCAGCCCTGGTCTGGCGCACCGGACTGTCCGGTGCACCAGGGGACTCCAAGCCAAACTTCGCACCTTCGGGAATTTTCAGAGGCGCTTCGCTATAATTCACCGGACATGTCCGGTGCACACCGGACAGTGTCCGGTGCTCCAGAGGAGAGCGACTCTGAACTCGCCAGCTTCGGGAATCCACTCCGCTATAATTCACCGGACATGTCCGGTGCACACCGGACTGTCCGGTGAGCCAGAGGAGCAACGGCTACTTCGAGCCAACGGTCGACTGCAACGCATTTAATGCGCGCCAGCGCGCAGAGAAGCAGAGCACGCGCGGGTGGCACACCGGACAGTCTACAGGACTTGTCCGGTGCACCACCGGACAGCCAGGCGGGCCCACACATCAGAGCTCCAACGGTTGAAACCCAACGGCCTGGTGACATGGCTGGCGCACTAGACTGTCCGGTGCGCCATGCGACAGCAGCCTCCACCAAACGGCTAGTTTGGTGGTTGGGGTTATAAATACCCCAACCACCCACATTCAAGACATCTAAGTTTCTCAACTTCCAACCACTTACAAGAGCTAGGCATTCAATACAAGACACACCCAAGTGATCAAATACTCTCCCAAATTCCACAAAAGCTTTAGTGTTAAGTGAGAGAGATTTGTTGTGTTCTTTTGAGCTCTTGCGCTTGGATTGCTTTCTTCTTTCTCATTCTTTTCTTGTGATCAAAACTCAATTGTAACCGAGGCAAGAGACACCAATTGTGTGGTGGTCCTTGCGGGGAAGTTTTGTTCCCGGTTGATTTGAGAAGAGAAAGCTCACTCGGTCCGAGGGACCGTTTGAGAGAGGGAAGGGGTTGAAAAAGACCAGGGCTTTGTGGCCTCCTCAACGGGGAGTAGGTTTGCGAGAACCGAACCTCGGTAAAACAAATCCTTGTGTCTCACTTCCTTATTCGCTTGCGATTTGTTTTTACGCCCTCTCTCGGACTCGATTATATTTCTAACGCTAACCCGGCTTATAGTTGTGATTAACTTTGTAAATTTCAGTTTCGCCCTATCCACCCCCCCCTCTAGGCGACTTTCAGAAGCCATTAGCAATAAGGAAATCTCTTAGGCATTCATACCATGCTCTTGGGGCTTGCTTGAGCCCATAAAGAGCCTTAGAGAGCCTATAGACATGGTTAGGATACTCACTGTCTTCAAAGCCGGGAGGTTGCTCAACATAGACCTCTTCCTTGATCGGTCCATTGAGGAAGGCACTCTTCATGTCCATTTGGTAAAGCTTGAAGCCATGGTAAGTAGCATAGGCTAATAATATACGAATTGACTCAAGCCTAGCTACTGGTGCATAGGTTTCACCGAAATCCAAACCTTCGACTTGGGAGTATCCCTTGGCCACAAGTCGGGCTTTGTTCCTTGTCACCACACCATGCTCGTCTTGCTTGTTGCGGAAGACCCACTTGGTTCCTACAACATTTTGACATTCCTAGTGAAGTTGTTGAGCTCCTCTTGCATTGCCACCACCCAATCCGAATCTTGAAGTGCTTCCTCTACCTTGTGTGGCTCAATAGAGGAAACAAAAGAGTAATGTTCACAAAAATGAGCAACACGAGATCTAGTGGTTACCCCCTTATAAATGTCTCCAAGGATGGTGTCGACGGGGTGATCTCGTTGGATTGCTTGGTGGACTCTTGGGTGTGGCGGTCTTGGTTCTTCATCCTCCTTGTCTTGATCATTTGCATCTCCCCCTTGATCATTGCCATCATCTTGAGGTGGCTCATCTCTTTGATCTTCTTCTTCATCAACTTGAGCCTCATCCTCATTTTGAGTTGGTGGAGATGGTTGCGTGGAGGAGGATGGTTGATCTTGTGCACTTGGAGGCTCTCCGGATTCCTTTGGACACACATCTCCAATGGACATGTTCCTTAGTGCGATGCACGGAGCCTCTTCATCACCTATCTCATCAAGATCAACTTGCTCTACTTGAGAGCCGTTAGTCTCATCAAACACAACGTCACAAGAAACTTCAACTTGTCCAAAGGACTTGTTAAAGACTCTATATGCCCTTGTGTTTGAATCATATCCTAGTAAAAAGCCTTCTACAGTCTTAGGAGCAAATTTAGTTTTTCTACCTCTTTTAACAAGAATAAAGTATTTGCTACCAAAGACTCTAAAATATGAAATATTGGGCTTTTTACCGGTAAGGAGTTCATATGATGTCTTCTTGAGGATTCGGTGTAGATACAACCGGTTGATGGCGTAGCAGGCGGTGTTGACCGCCTCGACCCAAAACCGATCCGAAGTCTTGTACTCATCAAGCATGGTTCTTGCCATGTCCAATAGAGTTTTATTCTTCCTCTCCACTACACCATTTTGTTGTGGGGTGTAGGGAGAAGATAACTCATGCTTGATGCCCTCCTCCTCAAGGAAGCCTTCGATTTGTGAGTTCTTGAACTCCGTCCCGTTGTCGCTTCTAATTTTCTTGATCCTTAAGCCAAACTCGTTTTGAGCCCATCTCAAGAATCCCTTTAAGGTTTCTTGGGTATGAGATTTTTCCTGCAAAAAGAACACCCAAGTGAAGCGAGAATAATCATCCACAATAACTAGACAGTACTTACTCCCGCCGATGCTTATGTAAGCGATCGGGCCAAATAGGTCCATGTGTAGGAGCTCCAGTGACCTGTCAGTCGTCATGATGTTCTTGTGTGGATGATGAACACCAACTTGCTTCCTGGCCTGACATGCGCTACAAATCCTGTCTTTCTCAAAATGAACATTTGTTAAGCCTAAAATGTGCTCTCCCTTTAGAAGCTTATGAAGATTCTTTATCCCAACATGAGCTAGTCGGCGGTGCCAGAGCCAACCCATGTTAGTCTTAGCAATTAAGCAAGTGTCGAGTTCAGCTTTATCAAAATCTACCAAGTATAGCTGACCCTCTAACACTCCCTTAAATGCTATTGAATCATCACTTCTTCTAAAGACAGTGACACCTACATCAGTAAAAAGACAGTTGTAGCCCATTTGACATAATTGAGATACAGAAAGCAAATTGTAATCTAAAGAGTCTACAAGAAAAACATTGGAAATGGAATGGTCAGGGGATATAGCAATTTTACCCAAACCTTTGACCAAACCTTGGTTTCCATCCCCGAATGTGATCGCTCTTTGGGGATCTTGGTTTTTCTTGTAGGAGGAGAACATCTTCTTCTCCCCTGTCATGTGGTTTGTGCACCCGCTATCGATGATCCAACTTGAGCCCCCGGATGCATAAACCTACAAAACAAGTTTAGTTCTTTGTTTTAGGTACCCAAACGGTTTTGGGTCCTTTAGCATTAGAAACAAGAACTTTAGGTACCCAAACACAAGTCTTTGACCCCTTGTGTTTGCCCCCAACAAACTTGGCAACTACCTTGCCGGATTTGTTAGTTAAAACATATGATGCATCAAAAGTTTTGAATGAAATGCTATGGTCATTTGATGCATTAGGAGTTTTCTTCTTAGGCAACTTAGCATGGGTTGATTGCCTAGAGCTAGACGTCTCACCCTTATACATAAAAGCATGATTAGGGCCAGAGTGAGACTTCCTAGAGTGAACTCTCCTAATCTTGCTCTCGGGATAACCGGTAGGGTATAAAATGTAACCCTCGTTATCCTGAGGCATGGGAGACTTGCCCTTAACAAAGTTGGACAATTTCTTAGGAGGGGCATTAAGTTTGACATTGTCCCCCTTTTGGAAGCCAATGCCATCCTTTATGCCAGGGCGTCTCCCACTATAAAGCATACTACGAGCAAATTTAAATTTTTCATTTTCAAGTTCATGCTCGGCAATTTTAGCATCTAATTTTGCTATATGATCATTTTGTTGCTTAATTAAGACCATATGATCATGAATAGCATCAATATCAACATCTCTACATCTAGTGCAAATAGAAACATGTTCAACGGTAGATGTAGAGGGTTTGCAAGATTTTAATTCTATCACCTTAGCATGTAATATATCATTTTCACTTCTAAGGTTAAAAATAGTAACATTGCAACCATCAAAATCTTTAGCCTTAGCAAGCAATTTTCATTTTCAATTCTAAGGATAGCAAGAGAAATGTTCAATTATTCAATCTTAGCAAGTAAATCGACATTATCATCTCTAAGATTGGGAATTGAAGTATCACAAACATTAGAATCAACCTTAGAAATTAATTGAGCATTTTCATTTCTAAGGTTGGCAATAGTATCATGGCAAGTGCTTAGCTCACTAGATAATTTTTCACATTTTTCTACTTCTAGAGCGTAAGCATTTTTAACCTTAACATGCTTATTATTTTCCTTAATTAGAAAGTCCTCTTGGGTGTCCAAGAGATCATCCTTCTCATGAATAGCACTAATCAATTCATTTAATTTTTCCTTTTGTTGCATGTTTAGGTTGGCAAAAAGAATGCGTAAGTTATCCTCCTCATTGCTAGCATCATCCTCATCACTAGAGGTTTCATATTTAGTGGAGGATCTTGATTTTACCTTTTTCTTTTTGCCGTCCTTTGCCATGAGGCACTTGTGGCCGACGTTGGGGAAGAGAAGTCCCTTGGTGACGGCGATATTAGCGGCGTCCTCGTCGGAGGAGTCGGTGGAGCTCTCGTCGGAGTCCCACTCGCGGCACACATGGGCATCACCGCCCTTCTTCTTGTAGTACCTCTTCTTCTCCTTTCTTCTCCCCTTCTTGTCGTCGCCCCTGTCACTATCACTAGATAATGGACATTTAGCAATGAAATGACCGAGCTTACCACATTTGTAGCAAACTTTCTTGGAGCGGGGCTTGTAATCTTTTCCCCTCCTTTGCTTGAGGATTTGGCGGAAGCTCTTGATGATGAGCGCCATCTCCTCGTTGTCGAGCTTGGAGGCGTCGATGGGTGTTCGACTTGGAGTAGATTCCTCCTTCTTTTCTTCCGTCGCCTTGAATACGATCGGTTGTGCTTCGGACATGGAGGGGCCGTCAAGCTCGTTGATCTTCTTTGAGCCTTTGATCATCAATTCAAAGCTCACAAAATTCCCAATTACTTTCTCGGGAGTCATTAGTGTATATCTAGGATTGCCACGAATTAATTAAACTTGAGCAGGGTTAAGGAAAACAAGTGATCTAAGAATAACCTTAACCACCTCGTGGTTATCCCATTTTTTGCTCCCGAGGTTGCGCACTTGGTTCACCAAGGTTTTGAGCCGGTTGTACATGTCTTGTGGCTCCTCCCCTTGGCGAAGACGGAAGTGAAAGGGAAATGTGCCCTTGGGCCATTTCTAAGTATTTTGGTGATTGAGTGTCAACACAAGTGCTTAAATGTAAATCTATGCCCATGGATGGACAAGTTGCAAATCACAAGTAAAGGTATGTTTCTAAGCCCTAGTACATTGGTTTTGTGTACTAATACACTTGTCTAAGTGTTAGAAATAGAGAGAAGAAGAAAAGGAGAATGTTGGCTGTGTACAGCCAACAGGCTGTTTCGGTCTGGGGCACCGGACTGTCCGGTGGTGCACCGGACAGTGTCCGGTGCGCCAGGCTGCCTCGGGCGAAGAGGCCGCTCTCGGGAAATTGCCGACGGCGTACGGCTATAATTCACCGGACTGTCCGGTGTACACCGGACTGTCCGGTGAGCCAGTGGTCGGCCGAGCCAACGGTCGGCCGCGGATTCTGCGCGCGACACGTGGCCTGGCCAACGGTCGGAAGGGGGCACCGGACTGTCCGGTGTGCACCAGACATGTCTGGTGCGCCAACAGCTCCCAGATCCCCACCGGTCGGCAACGGTCGGCTGCGCTGTTTATGGAAATAAATCGGGCACCGGACAGTGTCCGGTGTGCACCGGACTGTCCGGTGCGCCCGATGACAGAAAGCAAGGATGACCTTCCAGATTTGTTCTCAACGGCTCCTAGCTGCCTTGGGGCTATAAAAGGGACCCCTAGGCACATGGAGGAGAAAACAAAGCATTCCTTGAGCACTCTTGATCACTCACACTTCAATCTTGCGCACTTGTTCGACATTCTAGTGATTTGAGCTCCGTTCTAGTGTGCTAGTCTCTTGAGCTCAAGTCTGGGTCTTGTGTGTGCGTATTCGCTGTGATCTTTGTGTCGTGTGTGAGTTGCTAATCCCTCCTTTGCTCTGTGATTCTCTGTGAACATCTTTTGTAAGGGCGAAAGGCTCCAAGTTGTGGAGATTCCTCGCAAACGGGATTGAGAAAAGAAAAGCAAGAACACCGTGGTATTCAAGTTGATCATTGGATCACTTGAGAGGAGTTGAGTGCAACTCTCGTCCGTTGGGACGCCACAACATGGAGTAGGCAAGTTTTTGTACTTGGCCGAACCACGGGATAACCACCGTGTCATCTCTGTGATTGATTTCTTGTGGTTATTGTGTTTTGACTCCTCTCTAGCCACTTGGCCATACTTGTGCTAACACTTAACAAGTTTTTGTGGCTTAAGTTTTGAAGTTTTACAGGATCACCTATTCACCCCCCCCCCCCTCTAGGTGCTCTCAATTGGTATCAAAGTCGTTCTCTTCAAGAAAGGGACTAGCCGCCCGAAGAGATGGATCCTAAGGGGAAGGGAATCGTGATCAACGATAAGGAGAAGGAGTCCTTCGTCAATGAGCTCAAAGATGACAAGCTTACCGACTCCGGCTCGGGTCATAGACGAAAGGAAGGGAAGAAGAAGAAGACGAGGTGCATCAAGGAGATCGTCTACTACGACGACAGTGATGAGTCTACTTCTTCCCAAAAGGACGACGACCACAACGACTACGAGCAAAGGAAACCGGTTAATTCTAACTTTTCCTTTGACTACTCTCGTATTCCGCAAAGTTCAAATTCACATTTGCTTTCCATTCCACTCGGCAAGCCCCCACACTTTGATGGGGAGGACTACGGATTTTGGAGCCACAAAATGCGTAGTCACCTATTCTCTCTCCATCCTAGTATATGGGAGATTGTAGATAGTGGAATGCACTTTAATAGTTCGGATAGTCCTATATTCATTAATGAGCAAATCCATAAGAATGCACAAGCTACTACTGTTCTTCTAGCTTCATTGTGCAGGGATGAATATAACAAAGTGAGTGGCTTGGATAACGCCAAGAAAATCTGGGATACCCTCAAAATCTCTCATGAGGGAAATGACGCTACCTTGCTCACCAAAATGGAGTTGGTGGAAGGCGAGCTTGGACGGTTCGCGATGATAAGGGGCGAGGAGCCAACTCAAACATACAACCGGCTCAAGACCCTTATCAACAAAATAAGGAGCTACGGAAGCACGCGATGGACGGACCACGATGTCGTCCGACTAATGCTAAGGTCCTTTACCGTTCTTGATCCTCATTTGGTGAATAATATTCGTGAGAATCCCAGGTACACCAAAATGTCGCCCGAAGAAGTCTTAGGAAAATTCGTCAGCGGGCGAATGATGATCAAGGAGGCAAGGTACGTGGACGACGCCTTGAATGGACCGATCAACGAACCACAACCTTTTGCTCTCAAAGCAACAAGAAGCAAGGAGGCGCTACCTAGCAAGGTGGCACAAATTGAGGCGGTCGGACTTAATGATGAAGAGATGGCTCTCATCATCAAACGCTTCAAGACGGTGCTAAAGGGTCACAAGGGGCAGCCAAGCAAGACCAAGACGAAGGGGAAGCGCTCATGCTTCAAGTGCGGTAAGATTGGTCATTTTATCGCTAACTGCCCCGATAATGATAGTGACCAGGAAAAGGGAAACAAGAGGGAAAAGAAGAAGCATTACAAGAAGGCAAAGGGCGAGGCGCATCTAGGCAAGGAGTGGGACTCGGATTGCTCCTCTTCCGACTCCGACAATGAAGGACTCGCCGCCACCACCTTCAACAAATCAACCCTCTTCCCCAACGAGCGTCACACATGCCTTATGGCAAGGGAGAAGAAGGTATGTACTCGCAACTCTACCTATGCTTCTTCAAGTGAGGACGAATCTAGTGATGAGGATGAAGTAGATTATTCATGTTTGTTCAAGGGCTTAGATAGGTCTAAGATCGACAAAATTAATGAATTAATTGATGCCTTGAATGAAAAGAATATACTTTTAGAAAAGCAAGAGGATTTGTTGTATGAAGAACATGATAAGTTTGTAGAGGCTCAAAAATCCCTTACATTAGAAATTAAGAGGAATGAAATGCTTGCTTGTGAAGTGTCAACATGCCATGATTCTATTTCTAACTTAAAGAGTGTTAATGATGACTTAAATGCTAAACTAGAAGTAGCTAGTAAATCTAATTCTTGTGTTGAACATGTTGAAATTTGCACTAGGTGTAAGGATGTTGATATTAATGCTTGTAGTGAACACTTAGTCTCCATTTCAAAATTGAATGATGAATTAGCTAGTCTTAATGCCCAACTTAAGACTAGCAAGAGTGAATTTAAAAAACTAAAATTTGCAAGGGATGCCTACACTATTGGTAGACACCCCTCAATTAAGGATGGGCTTGGCTTCAAGAGAGAAGCCAAGAACTTAACAAGCCATAAGACTTCCATCTCCACCAAAGAGAAAGGGAAGGCTCCTATGGCTAATAGTGTTAAGAGGAATCATGCTTTTATATATCATGATAAGAGACAAACTAGAAATGCTTATAGGAGTTATAATGCATATGATGATTTTAACTCTCATGCCATGTTTGCTTCTAGTTCTTCCTTTATGCATGATGGAAATATGTCTAGGAAAAATGCTATGCCTAGAAAGAATATTACTCATGCTCCTAGGAAAGTAGTAAATGAACCTTCTACAATTTATTGTGCTTTAAATGCTTCCTTTGCTATTTGTAGAAAGGATAAGAAAATTGTTGCTAGGAAGTTAGGGGCAAAATGCAAGGGTGACAAAACTTGCATTTGGGTCCCTAAGGATATTTGCACTAACCTTGTAGGACCCAACATGAGTTGGGTACCTAAAACCCAAGCCTAAATTTGCCTTGCAGGTTTATGCATCCGGGGGTTCAAGCTGGATTATTGATAGCGGATGCACAAACCATATGACGGGGGAGAAGAAGATGTTCACCTCCTACGTCAAGAATAAGGATTCCCAAGATTCAATCATATTCGGTGATGGGAATCAAGGCAAGGTAAAAGGGTTAGGTAAAATTGCAATTTCTAATGAGCACTCTATCTCTAATGTGTTTTTAGTAGAGTCTCTAGGATATAATTTACTATCTGTTAGTCAATTATGCAATATGGGATATAACTGTCTATTTACAAATGTAGATGTGTCTGTCTTTAGAAGAAGTGATGGTTCACTAGCTTTTAAAGGTGTATTAGACGGCAAACTGTATTTAGTTGATTTTGCAAAAGAAGAAGCCGGTCTAGATGCATGCTTAATAGCTAAGACTAGCATGGGCTGGCTGTGGCATCGCCGCTTAGCACATGTGGGGATGAAGAACCTTCACAAACTTCTAAAGGGTGAACACGTGATAGGATTGACTAACGTTCAATTCGAAAAAGATAGACCTTGTGCAGCTTGTCAAGCAGGTAAACAGGTGGGAGGAGCGCATCACAGCAAGAATGTGATGACCACCTCAAGACCTCTGGAGCTGCTGCATATGGACCTCTTCGGACCCGTCGCCTATCTGAGCATAGGAGGGAGTAAGTATGGTCTAGTTATTGTTGATGACTTTTCCCGCTTCACTTGGGTGTTCTTTTTGCAGGATAAGTCTGAAACCCAAGGGACCCTCAAGCGCTTCCTCAGGAGAGCTCAAAATGAGTTTGAGCTCAAGGTAAAGAAGATAAGGAGCGACAACGGGTCCGAGTTCAAGAACCTTCAAGTGGAGGAGTTCCTTGAAGAGGAAGGGATCAAGCACGAGTTCTCCGCTCCCTACACACCACAGCAAAATGGTGTGGTAGAGAGGAAGAACAGGACGCTCATCGACATGGCAAGGACGATGCTAGGAGAGTTCAAGACCCCCGAGTACTTTTGGACGGAAGCCGTGAACACGGCTTGCCACGCCATCAACAGGGTCTACCTTCATCGCCTCCTCAAGAAGACGTCGTATGAGCTACTAACCGGTAACAAACCCAATGTATCCTACTTTCGTGTATTTGGGAGCAAGTGCTACATTCTAGTGAAGAAGGGTAGAAATTCTAAATTTGCTCCCAAAGCTGTAGAAGGGTTTTTGTTAGGTTATGACTCAAATACAAAGGCGTATAGAGTCTTCAACAAATCATCGGGTTTGGTTGAAGTCTCTAGCGACGTTGTATTTGATGAGACTAATGGCTCTCCAAGAGAGCAAGTTGTTGATTGTGATGATGTAGATGAAGAAGATGTTCCAACGGCCGCGATACGAACCATGACGATTGGAGACGTTCGGCCACAGGAACAAGATGAACGAGATCAACCTTCTTCCTCAACTATGGTGCATTCCCCAACTCAAGACGATGAACAGGTTCATCAACAGGAGGCGTGTGATCAAGGGGGAGCACAAGATGATCATGTGATGGAGGAAGAAGCGCAACCGGCACCTCCAACCCAAGTTCGAGCGATGATTCAAAGGGATCATCCCGTCGACCAAATTCTGGGTGACATTAGCAAGGGAGTAACTACTCGGTCTCGATTAGTTAATTTTTGTGAACATTACTCCTTTGTCTCTTCCATTGAGCCTTTCAGGGTAGAAGAGGCCTTGCTAGATCCGGACTGGGTGTTGGCCATGCAAGAGGAGCTCAACAACTTCAAGAGGAATGAAGTTTGGACGCTGGTGCCTCGTCCCAAGCAGAATGTTGTGGGAACCAAATGGGTGTTCCGCAACAAACAAGACGAGCACGGAGTGGTGACAAGGAACAAGGCTCGACTTGTGGCAAAAGGTTATGCCCAAGTCGCAGGTTTGGACTTTGAGGAGACTTTTGCTCCTGTGGCTAGGCTAGAATCAATTCGTATCTTGCTAGCATATGCCGCTCACCATTCTTTCAGGTTGTACCAAATGGATGTAAAGAGCGCTTTCCTCAATGGGCCAATAAAGGAGGAGGTGTACGTGGAGCAACCCCCTGGCTTCGAGGATGAACGGTACCCCGACCATGTGTGTAAGCTCTCTAAGGCGCTCTATGGACTTAAGCAAGCCCCAAGAGCATGGTATGAATGCCTTAGAGACTTTCTAATTGTTAATGCTTTCAAGGTTGGGAAAGCCGATCCAACTCTTTTTACAAAGACATGTGATGGTGATTTGTTTGTGTGCCAAATTTATGTCGATGACATAATATTTGGTTCTACTAACCAAAAGTCTTGTGAAGAGTTTAGCAGGGTGATGACGCAGAAATTCGAGATGTCGATGATGGGCGAGTTGAACTACTTCCTTGGGTTCCAAGTGAAGCAACTCAAGGATGGCACCTTCATCTCTCAAACGAAGTACACGCACGACTTGCTAAAGCGGTTTGGGATGAAGGACGCCAAGCCCGCAAAGACGCCGATGGGGACCGACGGACACACCGACCTCAACAAAGGAGGTAAGTCCGTTGATCAAAAAGCATACCGGTCAATGATAGGGTCATTACTTTACTTATGTGCTAGTAGACCGGATATTATGCTTAGCGTATGCATGTGTGCTAGATTTCAATCCGATCCTAAGGAATGTCACTTAGTGGCGGTGAAGCGAATCCTTAGATATTTAGTTGCTACGCCTTGCTTCGGGCTCTGGTATCCAAAGGGGTCTACCTTTGACTTGGTTGGATACTCAGACTCCGACTATGCTGGATGTAAGGTCGATAGGAAGAGCACATCGGGGACGTGCCAATTCTTAAGAAGATCCCTGGTGTCGTGGAACTCTAAGAAACAAACTTCCGTTGCCCTATCCACCGCTGAGGCCGAGTACGTTGCCGCAGGACAGTGTTGCGCGCAACTACTCTGGATGAGGCAAACCCTCAGGGACTTTGGCTACAATCTGAGCAAAGTCCCACTCCTATGTGATAATGAGAGTGCTATCCGCATGGCGGAGAATCCTGTTGAGCACAGCCGCACAAAACACATTGACATCTGGCATCACTTTTTGAGAGACCACCAGCAAAAGGGAGATATCGAAGTGTTTCATGTTAGCACCGAGAACCAGCTAGCCGATATCTTTACCAAGCCTCTAGATGAGAAGACCTTTTGCAGGCTGCGTAGTGAGCTAAATGTCTTAGATTCGCGGAACTTGGACTGAATTATAGCATACATGTGTTTATGCCTTTGATCATGTTCATTCTGCATTTTGTTGCTTATTGTGGTGCTCAAGTTGTACAAACACTCCCTGGACCTCACAAGTCCGTTGCAAAGTGATGCACATGTTTAGGGGGAGATGTGTTACAACTTGACCCTTTGAGACTAACTATGTCGTTGAGTTTACTTGATTTAGTCTCGAAGGAGAATTGAAAGGGAAAAAGGTGAACTTGGACCATGAAAGACTTCCACTGCACTCCGATGAGAGGGTAACTTATTCCAAGTCCATCTCGTAAACTCTTATTGCTATTTGATCTTAATTGAAGATTTTGGTGAGGCAATGGGGTTAAAGGGCCAAGATTGATCCCGTTTTGGTGCTTGATGCCAAAGGGGGAGAAAATAAAGGCCAAAGCAATAAATGGATCAGCTACCACTTGAGAGATTTGAAAATAGTAGAGTAGAGCTTTTGTTTTGTCAAAACTCTCTTATTGTCTTGTTTGTCAAAAGTTGGCTTCTTGTGGGGAGAAGTACTAATTAAGGGAAATAGGGGGAGTTTTTGAAATCTTTGATCAATCTCTTTTGGAATGACTCTCTTTATGCTTCAACATGTGTGTTTGAATTAGAGATAGAGATTTGAGTTTGATTTGCAAAAACAAACCAAGTGGTGGCAAAGGATGATCCATATATGCCAAAAATGAATCAAAATAAATTTGAGTTCTATTTGAAGTGATTTTGCACTTGTTCTAGTTGTTTTATGTTGTGTTGGCATAAATCACCAAAAAGGGGGAGATTGAAAGGGAAATGTGCCCTTGGGCCATTTCTAAGTATTTTGGTGATTGAGTGTCAACACAAGTGCTTAAATGTAAATCTATGCCCATGGATGGACAAGTTGCAAATCACAAGTAAAGGTATGTTTCTAAGCCCTAGTACATTGGTTTTGTGTACTAATACACTTGTCTAAGTGTTAGAAATAGAGAGAAGAAGAAAAGGAGAATGTTGGCTGTGTACAGCCAACAGGCTGTTTCGGTCTGGGGCACCGGACTGTCCGGTGGTGCACCGGACAGTGTCCGGTGCGCCAGGCTGCCTCGGGCGAAGAGGCCACTCTCGGGAAATTGCCGACGGCGTACGGCTATAATTCACCGGACTGTCCGGTGTACACCGGACTGTCCGGTGAGCCAGTGGTCGGCCGAGCCAACGGTCGGCCGCGGATTCTGCGCGCGACACGTGGCCTGGCCAACGGTCGGAAGGGGGCACCGGACTGTCCGGTGTGCACCGGACATGTCCGGTGCGCCAACAGCTCCCAGATCCCCACCGGTCGGCAACGGTCGGCTGCGCTGTTTATGGAAATAAATCGGGCACCGGACAGTGTCCGGTGTGCACCGGACTGTCCGGTGCGCCCGATGACAGAAAGCAAGGATGGCCTTCCAGATTTGTTCTCAACGGCTCCTAGCTGCCTTGGGGCTATAAAAGGGACCCCTAGGCGCATGGAGGAGAAAACGAAGCATTCCTTGAGCACTCTTGATCACTCACACTTCAATCTTGCGCACTTGTTCGACATTCTAGTGATTTGAGCTCCGTTCTAGTGTGCTAGTCTCTTGAGCTCAAGTCTGGGTCTTGTGTGTGCGTATTCGCTGTGATCTTTGTGTCGTGTGTGAGTTGCTAATCCCTCCTTTGCTCTGTGATTCTCTGTGAACATCTTTTGTAAGGGCGAAAGGCTCCAAGTTGTGGAGATTCCTCGCAAACGGGATTGAGAAAAGAAAAGCAAGAACACCGTGGTATTCAAGTTGATCATTGGATCACTTGAGAGGAGTTGAGTGCAACTCTCGTCCGTTGGGACGCCACAACGTGGAGTAGGCAAGTTTTTGTACTTGGCCGAACCACGGGATAACCACCGTGTCATCTCTGTGATTGATTTCTTGTGGTTATTGTGTTTTGACTCCTCTCTAGCCACTTGGCCATACTTGTGCTAACACTTAACAAGTTTTTGTGGCTTAAGTTTTGAAGTTTTACAGGATCACCTATTCACCCCCCCCCCCTCTAGGTGCTCTCAGGAAGCGACCAAGCTCCCCCTCGATTGTTTCCCGCTTGGTGATCTTGGTCACCTCGTCTCCTTCGTGCGCGATCTTTAGCACGTCCCAAATCTCCTTAGCACTCTTCAACCCTTGCACCTTATTATACTCCTCTCGACTTAGAGAGGCGAGGAGTATAGTTGTGGCTTGGGAGTTGAAGTGTTGGATTTGGGCCACTTCGTCCTCATCATAATCTTCATCCCCTACGGAAGGTACCTGTACACCAAACTCAACAACATCCCATATACTTTTGTGGAGTGAGGTTAGGTGATATCGCATCATATCACTCCACCTAGCATAATCTTCACCATCAAAAGTTGGTGGTTTGCCTAATGGGACGGAAAGTAAAGGTGTATGTTTAGGAATGCGAGGATAGCGTAGGGGGATCTTACTAAACTTCTTGCGCTCATGGCGCTTAGAAGTAACGGACGGCGCGTCAGAGCCGGAGGTGGAAGGTGATGAAGTATCGGTCTCGTAGTAGACCACCTTCCTCATCTTCTTTATCTTGTCGCCACTCTGATGCGACTTGTGGGAGGAGGATTTCTTTTCCTTCTTCTTCCCCTTGTTGCGGGACTCTTCCGATGAAGCCTTCCTGTGGCTTGTAGTGGGCTTGTCGCCGGTCTCCATCTCCTTCTTGGCGTGATCTCCTGACATCACTTCGAGCGGTTAGGCTCTAATGAAGCACCGGGCTCTGATACCAATTGAAAGTCGCCTAGAGGGGGGGTGAATGGGGCGAAACTGAAATTTACAAAGTTAATCACAACTACAAGCCGGGTTAGCGTTAGAAATAATAATGAGTCCGAGAGAGAGGGCACAAAACAAATCGCAAGCGAATAAAGAGTGTGACACACGGATTTGTTTTACCGAGGTTTGGTTCTTGCAAACCTACTCCCCGTTGAGGTGGTCACAAAGACCGGGTCTCTTTCAACCCTTTCCCTCTCTCAAACGGTCCCTCAGACCGAGTGAGCTTCTCTTCTCAATCAATTGGAACACGAAGTTCCCGCAAGGACCACCACACAATTGGTGTCTCTTGCCTCGATTACAAATGAGATGATCACAAGAAAGAATGATAAAGAAGCAATCCAAGCGCAAGAGCTCAAATGAACACAACAAATCACTCTCTCTAATCACTAAAGCTTTGTGTCGAGTTGGGAGAGGATTTGATCTCTTTGGTGTGTCTTGTATTGAATGCTAAGCTCTTGTAAGTAGTTGGAAGGTGGAAAACTTGGATGACTTGAATGTGGGGTGGTTGTGGGTATTTATAACCCCAACCACCAAACTAGCCGTTTGGTGAAGGCTGCTGTCGACGGGCGCACCGGACAGTCCGGTGCGCCAGCCACGTCACCCGGCCGTTAGGGTTCGACCGTTGGAGCTCTGACTGGTGGGGTCGCCTGGCTGTCCGGTGGTGCACCGGATAGGTATTGTAGACTGTCCGGTGCGCCTCCCGCGCGTGCTCTGACTCTGGCGCGCATTGTAGTGCATTAAATGCCTCTGCAGGTGACCGTTGGCGACGTAGTAGCCGTTGCTTCCGCTGGCACACCGGACAGTCCGGTGAATTATAGCAGAGCGCCCTTGGAAATTCCCGAAGGTAGCGAGTTTGGCTTCGACCGCCCTGGTGCACCGGACACTGTCCGGTGGCACACCAGACAGTCCGGTGCGCCAGACCAGGGTGCCTTCCGTGTTGTCTTTTGCTCTATTGTTTGAACCCTTTTTCTTGGTCTTTTTATTGGCTTATTGTGAACCTTTTGCACCTGTAGAACTTATAGACTAGAGCAAACTAGTTAGTCCAATTACTTGTGTTGGGCAATTCAACCACCAAAATCAATTAGGAAATAGGTATAAGCCTAATTCCCTTTCACTTCGCCACTTTCTTGTGTTCGTAGGGTTTAGTCGAGGCCAAGTCAGACACGTCCCTGTTCATCCTCCGTCGCGGTCGGGACACTGCGTACCTCCTCCTCTACGTTGACGATATCGTGCTCACCGCCTCCTCCCCCGAGCTCCTGCGTCACATCATCTCCTGCCTCCAACAGGAGTTTGCGATGAAGGACCTCAGGGCCCTCCACCACTTCCTAGGGGTCACCGTCGAGCGCAGGCCCCAGGGCATGTTCCTTCACCAACGGTAGTACACTGTCGACCTCCTCGAGCACGCTGGCATGGCCGAGTGCAAGCCATGCGTGACCCTAGTGGACACGCAGGGCAAGTGAAAGGGAAATAGGCTTACACCTTTTCCTAAATAATTTTGGTGGTTAAATTGCCCAACTCAAATAATTGAACTAACTAGTTTGTTCTAGATTATAAGTTTTTACAGGTGCCAAAGGTTCAACACAAACCAATAAAAAGTTCAAGAAAGGGTTCAAATAAAAAGAGCAAAATACAACCGAAGGCTGCCCTGGTCTGGCGCACCGGACTGTGTCCGGTGCACCAGGGTGGATTCCCTCAAACTCGCTAGCTTCGGGAATTTGGAGAGCCACTCCGCTATAATTCACCGGACTGTCCGGTGTAGCACCGGACTGTCCGGTGTGCCAAGCGGAGTAACGGCTAACAGCGCCAACGGTCGTCTGCAAAAGGCGAACAGTGATCAACTGTGCGCGACTGCGCGCGCAGAAGTCAGAGCAGGCGCAGAAGGCGCACCGGACAGTGAACAGGACCTGTCCGGTGCACCACCGGACTGTCCGGTGGCCCCACATGTCAGAGCTCCAACGGTCGGAACCCAACGACTGGGTGACGTGGCTGGCGTACCGGACAGTGTCCGGTGCGCCATACGACAGAAGCCCTCACCAATGTCCATTTTGGTGGTTGGGGCTATAAATACCCCCAACCACCACACTTCAATGGATCCAAGTTTTTAGCCATCAAACCTTATACAAGAGCTCTAGGCTTCATTCCAAGACACAAACAAAGAGATCAAATCCTCTCCCAAGTCCGGAATCACTCCAAACAAATTAGTGACTATAGAGAGAGACTTTTGTGTTCTTTTAAGCTCTTGCGCTTGGATCGCTTTTCTTCTTCCTCTATTCTTGTTTCCAACTCACTTGTAATCAAAGCAAGAGACACCAAGTTGTGGTGGTCCTTGTAGTGGACTAAGTGTCCCATTTGATTGAAGAGAAAGGCTCACTCAATCTAAGTGGCCGTTTGAGAGAGGGAAAGGGTTGAAAGAGACCCGGTCTTTGTGAACACCTCAACGGGGAGTAGGTTTGCAAGAACCGAACCTCGGGAAAACAAATCACCGTGTTCATCCACTTTATTTCTTTGTTGATTTGTTTTCCCTCTCTTTCGGACTCGAATTTAATTCTCGCTAACCCCGGTTTGTAGTGTGTGCTTAAGTTTGTAAATTTCAGACTCCGCCTATTCACCCTCCTCTAGGCAACTTTCAGCAAGGTCTCTGCCGCAGGCCCCCCCATCGCTGACCCGACCGGCTACCGCAACCTTGCTGGGGCCCTGCAGTACCTCATCTTCACCCGGCCCGACATCGCTTACGCCGTCCAGCAAGTGTGCCTTCACATGCACAACCCTCGGGAGCCGCACCTCACCGCGATGAAGCGCGTCCTGCGGTACTTGCGTGGCACCATCGACTTCGGGTTCCTTCTCCGCCACTCCTCGGCCACGGAGCTTCGCGTCTATTCCGATGCCGATTGGACGGGCTGTCCAGACACGCGCCGGTCCACCTCGGGCTATGCCTTCTTCCTAGGGGACAACCTCGTCTCCTTGTCATCGAAGCGTCAGCCGGTCGTCTCCTGCTCTAGCGCCAAGGCCGAGTACTGCGCCGTGGCAAACGGCGTGGCTAAGGCAACCTGGCTCCGTCAGCTGCTCCAAGAGCTCCACAGTCCGCTAGCACGGAGCACCCTCGTCTTCTGCGACAACGTCAGCGCCGTCTACCTCTCCACCAACCCCGTCCAACACCAGCGCACGAAGCATGTCGAGATCGATCTTCACTTTGTCTGCGAGCGGGTCGCCTGCTGTGGAGATGTTCGCATCCTCCATATCCCGACCGCCTCCTAGTTCGCCGACGTCTTCATCAAGGGGCTTCCGACGACCGTATTTACGGGGTTTCGGTCTAGTCTCAACATCTACAGTGGCTAGAATTTCGACTGCGGGGGGTGTTAGAGTATTATGGGCCGTATGTGTGCTGGCCCATTAGGGTTCTATATTTTGTACCCGTTACTGTAGCTAGGGATTCCATTCTCTCTGTATTGCAACATTCACCACTGCGCATGCCTGTCCTTCACATTGAAACTTACTAATTCTACTGAGATTTTGCTGCCATGACTTAGATAGGATTCTAATGCTGCTTCTACAATGCAACAATGGTCTTGCTTAAGAATTTGATATTATTGTAAGATTATTGAACTGTCTTCAATTAAGACTACTATCCTTTGGTGATCAAAAGGTTCCTCGTGGGAGGATGCAACCGCCATTGATAAGGTTATTCCAGAGGCTGCGCTACCAGCTTTTTCTTTGGAGGTTACTATCAGACTGTGACACTTTTCTCAACATACATGTTCTGCCTAGAATCAAGTAGTGATTATGTGGTTAAATGTGCATAACATACTTTTTTCGCTTCACTCAACTTACCTGTTCATTCTTCGTGGTATTTTCTTACTGTGGAAATTTGGCTTAATCTGTTGGATCTTTTATGGGCTTGGCCCATTTATTGAATAAACTCTATGGTGTGTAATGGTGGAGAATACCAATAGTACCACATTGGAAGTCCAAGGGTCTTTTGCCTTGACTTATATGGTGGGATTTATTCCACTTAACTTGAGAAGTCAAGAAATGGACAAGGGCGTGCCACACGCGCGCGCGCGCCGCCGCCGTCGCCGGCCGGGCCGGGCGTGGCGTGGCGTGGCGTGGCAGGCAGGCAGGCAGGCGAGCGGGCGTGGTTGTGTTAATTTTTAGCACTCACTAACCGTGTACTTCAGCCGAGTGACCCTGTCTCTTCGTCTGCCGAGTGACCCTGTCTCTTCGTCAGCCAGCCGAGTGACCCTTCTCTTTCAGCTGGCCGACTCATGGCATGACTCGGCGAGTGCTGGCCGACTCATGGCATGACTCGGCGAGAGCTGGCCGACTCTTGGCGTGACTCGGCGACCTTTCTCCTTTAACTTCCCTCTGCGAGAGGTTAAATAGAGGAGCATACCTGTCACTCGGTACACACGAGAAAACACTTTCAGTCTCACAGTCCAGCCGCCGAGTGAGGGTATTTCCATCTCGTGACTCTGCGGGCACAGAGAAGCGAGAGGGCAGGTGCCTCCGAAGCCGGTGTCGTTCGAGACCTTGCACGGGGGATTGGCAATTAGGTTTTTGGGGAGCGTCCATGCGACTGCCCAACGTCCGTCGTTGTCTTCTTCACTGGTTCCTGGCGTCTTCATTTCGTACCGGATGGCAAGAGAAGTTGGACAAGGTTCAGGATCATCGGAGCGCATGGGAGGGTATGATCAATTCAGTTCGTTACTGTTTTACATTCTGCATATTATATATGTCGTGCATAGCTCTATTCTGTCATATTATAATATGTTTGTCGGGGACCATAATTAGGGGTACCCTCAAGACGCCTAATTCTCAGCTGGTAACCCCCATCAGCATAAAGCTGCAAAGGCCTGATGGGTGCGATTAAGTCAGGGATCAGTCCGTTCGAGCGACTCGATCATGCCTCGCCCGAGCCTAGCCTCGGACAAGGGCAGCCGACCCCGGAGGAACTCCGTCTCGCCCGAGGCCCCCCTCCAACGGCGGACACATCTCCGGCTCGCCCGAGGCCCTGCCTTCGCTAAGAAGCAACTCTGACTAAATCGCCGCACCGACCGACCGAATCGCAGGAGCATTTAACGCAAAGGTGGCCTGACACCTTTGTCCTGACACACGCCCCCCGGCAGAGCCGAAGTGACCGCTGTCACTTCGCCGCTCCACTAACCGGCCTGACAAAAGGACAGCGCCGCCTGCGCCACTCCGACTGCAGTGCCACTTGACAGAGTGAGACTGACGGGCAGTCAGGCCCTGCCAAAGGCACCATAGGAAGCTCCGCTCCGCCCGACCCCAGGGCTCGGACTCGGGCTAAGTCCCAGAAGACGGCGAACTCCGCTCCGCCCGACCCCAGGGCTCGGACTCGGGCTAAGTCCCGGAAGACGGCGAACTCCGCTCCGCCCGACCCCAGGGCTCGGACTCGGGCTAAGTTCCGGAAGACGACGAACTCCGCTCCGCCCGACCCCAGGGCTCGGACTCGGGCTAAGTCCCGGAAGACGGCGAACTCCGCTCCGCCCGACCCCAGGGCTCGGACTCGGGCTCAGCCCCAGAAGACGACGAACTCTGCTTCGCCCGACCCCAGGGCTCGGACTCCACCTCGGCCTCTGCCGAACGACCTCCGCCTCGCCCGACCCAGGGGCTCGGACTCGGCCTCGGCCACGGAAGACAGACTCGACCTCGGCTTCGGAGGATCCTCCACGTCGCCCAACCTAGGGCGCAGGCCAGCCACGTCAACAGGAAGCGCCATCATCACCCTACCCCGAGCCGACTCGGGCCGCAGAGAACAAGACCGGTGTCCCATCTGGCTAGCTCCGCCAGATAGGCAATGATGGCGCCTCGCAAGCTCTGTGACGACGGCGGCTCTCAGCTCTCTTACGGAAGCAGGAGGACGTCAGCAAGGACTCAACCGCTCCGACAGCTGTCCCTCCGCCAGGCTCCGTTGCTCCTCCGACGGCCACGACATCATACCAGCTGGGTGCCAAGATCTCTCCGGCTGCCACATCGGCATGTACTTAGGGCACTAGCTCTCCCCTGCTAGACACGTAGCACTCTGCTACACCCCCGTTGTACACCTGGATCCACTCCTTACGACTATAAAAGGAAGGACCAGGGCCCTCTTAGAGAAGGTTGGCCGCGCGGGGACGAGGACGGGACAGGCGCTCTCTTGGGGCCGCTCGCTTCCCTCACCCGCGTGGACGCTTGTAACTCCCTACTGCAAGCGCACCCGACCTGGGCGCGGGACGAACACGAAGGCCGCGGGATTTCCACCTCTCTCACGCCCATCTCCGGCCACCTCGCTTCCCCCCTTCGCGCTCGCCCACGCGCTCGACCCATCTGGGCTGGGGCACGCAGCGACATTCACTCGTCGGCTTAGGGACCCCCCGGTCTCGAAACGCCGACAGTTGGCGCGCCAGGTAGGGGCCTGCTGCGTGTTGACGAATAGCTTCCCGTCAAGCTCCAGATGGGCAGTCTCCAGCAACCTCTCCGACCCGGGACGGTGCTCCGTTTCGGGAGTCTTGAGTTCATGTCCTTCGACGGCAGCTACGACATGATACTCCTTCCACCACCGCGCGACAACGACAATGGCGGCCGGCAGCCCGCCTGCCGGCGGCGGAATCGACGACGTCTTCCCCGCGTGGTGGAAGAACAACATCCGAGCTCGCCCCGTCCTCTCCCCCGCCAACGGAGGAGGAGGCGGGGCAACCAAGGCCAAGCGGGAGGCTGCGCCTCGTCGGCTGTCGAGCGAGTCGACATCCCTAGCACCCCAACGGGGGGCGCGTCGGGCGTCGACCTCGCGTTTGAGACGAAGGCGAGCGCCGTCTCCCCGCGACACGCCAACCCCGAGCAAGTGGACGACGCCAGTGCGCTCGTGGAGAGCTTGCAGGACGTCGCCCTCGTACCTGGGACGGCGGTGCAATCAGTCCCCGACGTGACTATGTCGCTGCTCGCCGACCGAAAGGTACCAACCGATTCCCATCCTACGTCATTTCGACTCAGCCTCAACCCGCCTAGCGACCTTGGTTTGGCGGGCGCTCTCGTAGAGGCGAGATCAAACCCTCTGGGGTTTCGCATGCGGTCGCCTTGGGACCGGCTGACGGACGTCTCGACCTACGGGCCCTCTGGGTCCGAGGAAGATGACGACCCCAACATCTGTTGGGATTTCTCTGGATTTGGCAACCCCAGTGCCATGCGGGACTTCATGACCGCATGTGACTACTGCCTCTCCGACTGTTCCGATGGTAGCCGCAGCCTCGACGACGAGAACTGCGGCCCAAGCCGCGAATGTTTCCACGTCGAGCTAGGGGACCCCTCCGAAGGCAACCATCTCGGCATGCCGGAGGACAGTGATCTCCCTAGGCCGGTGCCTCGCGCCGACATCCCGCGGGAGCTAGCTGTGGTCCCCGTTCCGGCGGGGGGTCACGACCCACAGCTCGAGCAAGTCCGCGGGGCGCAGGCCAGGCTCGACGAGGGAGCAGGAGCGCTTGAGCCGATCCGCCGGGACGTCGGGCAGGTATGGGCGAGTCAACCCCCGGCCGGAGAAATATGTCACCTGCCCCAGGGTTTCCAGCACCGCGTCGCCAACAACGTCAGGGTCAGGCCGCCACCCGCATCCAGTGGGGCCGGTCAGAACCTGGCTGCAGCAGCGATGCTTCTCCGCGCGATGCCGGAGCCATCAACCACCGAGGGTCGGCGAATCCAGGGAGAGCTCAAGAATCTCCTGGAAGGCGCTGCGGTCCGACGGGCCGAGAGCTCTGCTTCCCGAAGGCAGGGATACCCCTCGGAACCTCATGTCGCGACTTCCCGATTCATGCGGGAAGCCTCGGTCTACACCGGGCGCACGCGCAACACCGCGCCTGCGGCCCCGGGCCACCTCGGCAACAAGCACCATCATCGCGACCGTCGGGCCCACCTCGACGAGAGGGTGTGCCGAGGCTACCACCCCAGGCGTGGGGGACGCTACGACAGCGGGGAGGATCGGAGTCCCTCGCCCGAACCATCCGGTCCGCAGGCCTTCAGCCGGGCCATCCGACGGGCGCCGTTCCCGACCCGGTTCCGACCCCCGACTACTATCACAAAGTACTCGGGGGAAACGAGACCGGAACTGTGGCTCGCGGACTACCGCCTGGCCTGCCAACTGGGTGGAACGGACGACGACAACCTCATCATCCGCAACCTCCCCCTGTTCCTCTCCGACACCGCTCGCGCCTGGTTGGAGCACCTGCCTTCGGGGCAGATCTCCAACTGGGATGACCTGGTCCAAGCCTTCGCCGGCAATTTCCAGGGCACGTACGTGCGCCCTGGGAATTCCTGGGACCTCCGAAGTTGCCGGCAGCAGCCGGGAGAGTCTCTCCGGGACTACATCCGGCGATTCTCGAAGCAGCGCACCGAGCTGCCCAACATCACCGACTCGGATGTCATCGGCGCGTTCCTTGCCGGCACCACCTGCCGCGACCTGGTGAGTAAGTTGGGTCGCAAGACCCCCACCAGGGCGAGCGAGCTGATGGACATCGCCACCAAGTTCGCCTCTGGCCAGGAGGCGGTCGAAGCCATCTTCCGAAAGGACAAGCAGCCCCAGGGCCGCCCATCGGAAGATGCTCCCGAGGCGTCTACTCCGCGCGGCGCCAAGAGGAAAGGCAAGAAGAAGTCGCAAGCGAAACGCGACGCCGCCGACACGGACCTTGTCGCCGCCGCCGAGTACAAGAACCCTCAGAAGCCCCCCGGAGGTGCCAACCTCTTCGACAAGATGCTCAAGGAGCCGTGCCCCTATCATCAGGGGCCCGTCAAGCACACCCTTGAGGAGTGCGTCATGCTTCGGCGCCACTTCCACAGGGTCGGGCCACCCGCGGAGGGTGGCAGGGCCCGCGACGACGACAAGAAGGAAGATCACCAAGCAGGAGAGTTCCCCGAGGTCCGCGACTGCTTCATGATCTACGGTGGGCATGCGGCGAATGCCTCGGCTCGGCATCGCAAGCAAGAGCGCCGGGAGGTCTGCTCGGTGAAGGTGGCGGCGCCAGTCTACCTAGACTGGTCCGACAAGCCCATCACCTTCGACCAAGCTGACCACCCCGACCACATGCCGAGCCCGGGGAAATACCCGCTCATCGTCGACCCCATCGTCGGCGACGTCAGGCTCACCAAGGTCCTTATGGACGGGGGCAGCTGCCTCAACATCATCTACGCCGAGACCCTCGGGCTCCTGCGCGTCGATCTGTCCTCCGTCCGAGCAGGCGCTGCGCTCTTCCACGGGATCATTCCCGGGAAGCGCGTCCAGCCCCTCGGACGACTCGACCTTCCCGTCTGCTTCGGAACGCCCTCCAACTTCCGAAGGGAGACTCTGACGTTCGAGGTGGTCGGGTTCCGAGGAACCTACCACGCGGTACTGGGGAGGCCATGCTACGCGAAGTTCATGGCCGTCCCCAACTACACTTACCTGAAGCTCAAGATGCCGGGCCCCAACGGGGTCATCACCGTCGGCCCCACGTACAAACACGCGTTCGAATGCGACGTGGAGTGCGTGGAGTACGCCGAGGCCCTCGCCGAGTCCGAGGCCCTCATCGCCGACCTGGAAAGCCTCTCCAAAGAGGTGCCAGACGTGAAGCGCCATGCTGGCAACTTCGAGCCAGTGGAGATGGTCAAGGCCGTCCCTCTCGACCCCAGTGGCGACACCTCCAAGCAGATCCGGATCGGTTCCGGGCACGACCCCAAATAGGAAGCGGTGCTTGTCGACTTTCTCCGCGCAAACATCGACGTCTTTGCGTGGAGTCCCTCGGACATGCCCGGCATACCGAGGGATGTCGCCGAGCACTCGCTGGGTATTCGGGCCGGAGCCCGACCCGTCAAGCAGCCTCTGCGCCGATTCGACAAGGAGAAGCGCAGAGTGATAGGCGAGGAGATCCACAAGCTAAAAGAAGCGAAAAGCGTCAAGCTCTACCCTGAAAGGTGGGTCCTCGGGGCGCCCCAGGGCATGGTCTTGGAGTTCATTATCTCCAAAAGGGGCATCGAAGCCAACCAGGAGAAGACCCCGACCATCGCACAGCACCCCGAGCCCTTGCTGGGGGTACCCGGGGGCTACACGCACCCCCGGGAAAGGCCGCTTGTCACCGCCGACGTTCTGGAGCCCGGAACGTACAAGCTGGCCGGCGGTCAAGGCGAGGTCTACGGCAACGCTTGGAACGTCCGACAGCTACGTTGCTTCTACCCTTAAGATGTTTTCGAGCTGTTCGTATACCTCGCTCCCACACAAGTCTTAGTCGTCAAGGAAGGGTCGGCCTCGCCTCGGCAGAGCCCGACCCTCCCTCGGGGGCTAAAAAGGGGGAACCCCTCTGCGTCAAGATTGGGTGTACCTCTCCGCATCCAAAATTTTCGATCAAAAAAGGCTTTTGCGTTCTCCCGGCTATGTCAGAAGCAGGGCCCCGAGAAGCGAACGTGGGTACATGTAAGTGGCGAGGCCGACTGAGCCGAGGAACTCCTATGCCTCCGGGTTAGGGACACCTCACTCATCACCCGCCACGAAAAATGACCCAACTCGGGAAGCCACCCTATTATTGACAGGCTAAACCGGACACGCAAAATAAAAGGAAGAAGAGTACGACTTCATGCAATGAAAACAAAGTGTTCAGGCCTCAGCGGCCGCAGTAAGACACACGCACATCCAACAGAAACTGTTTCAGCAAGAGTTAGGCGCCACCTTGGGAAGGAGCCGCGCCCTCAGCTCCGTCCCCGCCTTCGGTAAGGTCCATCTCAGCTTCCGGCGACGGCGCAGGGGGAAGGATCTCCGCCTCAAAGGTGGTCGCCAGCACTGCGCTCGGACCCGCGGCGACCGCGTCGAGCCGCTGAACTTCTGCCAGGGCAGCTTCGTCTTCGTCAGGAAGCCAATACCCCTCACTAACCCGCTCTAGGTCCACAACGTAGTGGGAAGCGAGCACGGCAAAGGCCCGCCTGACGCCGTGGTGTAGCGCCTCGCGGACTCTGCCGCGCGCGTGATCACCCAAGGCTTGAAGGCGGCTTTGAGGGGAGCTTCCTGAAGGGACGTCGCCGGAGCCAAGGATCTGATAAACGTCCGAGACGGCCTCGGACATGGCCGCGAGGTCGGCCTCCCTCTGCTCGGCAGCTCCGGCAAGCGCCTCGGCAAGCGCCTTGGCGGACTCGTCAAGGGCGGACTCGAGCTCTATGAACAGCCAGAAGAAAGATCTCAAACACAAGCGGAGGAAACAGACAAGAACAAGAACCAGGGACGGCCAAGGCGTACCTCCGGCTCGGGCACGCTGCTCCGAGGCAGCGACCTGGGCTGCGGCTAAGTCGGCTGCGAGGGCTTCAGCCCGGCTTTCGGCCTCGGCAGCCCGGTCCCGAGATTGGTCCCGCTCCTCGACGACCTGGACAAACTCCAACCGCTGTTGTTGCGCCTCTGCGCGCGCCGCTGCTGCCTCGGCTCTCAGGTCAGTGCAGAACAACTGGAGGTCCGCTACCTTGGCACCCTGCTGAGAGAGGCGCGCAGTAGCCCCGGCGAGCGAGGTCCTCAGGGATCGCGGCGAGCCCCAGACATCGACCTCGCGGTGGATGAACGACGACTTGGCGGCGCTCCGATCCGTCAGATCCTGGGGAAGGAAACGGGGCGTCACGAAGAACGCCTCGTTCACAGAAAAGAAAAGGTATGCCTGAAACCGTTACCTGGAGGATTTTGGGGACGTCTCTGCAGAAAACCTCCAGCGACAACCGGAGCGACCCCACCGTTGCTTCAGCACACTCGCGGAGCTCATCCCAGGACTGGTCCTCCTGTTCATCGTCGAGGACAGGGTCCGAGGCCTCGCGGGTCCGAAACCGGAGCAACTGGCGCCGGGCCCCGGGGCTCCGCCGCACAGCGATGAGGCTGCCACCCGACTGGACGGGTCGCGCCTCCACGCCCACCTCTTCCGAGGCACTGGGCGCCGACGCATCAGCCGTCTCGACGCCGGCAGCAACCGGCCGCTCTCCGACTGGGATGGCGTCGACTTCGGTAGCAGCAGGCGCCAGCATGGCCGGCACGATAGGCGGGCTCGGGACCACGTCGGCGTCAGCCGCCTCCCCTATCACGATGGCCGCCTCGGCAGAAGAGCCAGCCTCGGGAACCTGCTCCCCAGCGACAGGTGTCACCCGAGCCCCCTGCGGTGAAACGCCCTGCGAAAGGGTCGGCTGAACGACAAGGCCCGGAGCGGCGCTGGCCGCGTAGGCCGGCACCGTCTTAAGGGCCTTCCGGGGTGCCAGGTCGATCTGGCCATGGCTTCGCTTGCTGAGGGAAAAAGGAAAATCATGGCCGAGACATATGAATGGAAAGCCAAGACGAAGACATTCCGAGATACTTACCCGCTCCGGGCCATGATCCACCGCGCCTGGGGGGAAGTTTCTTGGATCCCAGCTCCCGGAACAGCCGCCGAGGTCCGCTTCGCCGGCAACTTCGGCGCCACCCTTGCTTTGGACACCCGGGGAGCAGATTGCCCGGGCACTGTCGCATGACTTGAGGGTCACCTCCATGCGCTGCCGGTACGAGCGGCGGCTCTTGGGGAGCAGACGCCCTGACCTGGCCCCCCGGAGTCACCTCAGCTCCTCCAGCCGAGGGGTCAGGTGCCCTCTCGGGTTGCCCCCGTGCCTCGGGCCGGGACCCCGACGCCCCGACTCCGGGGACTGACGGCGTCGGCCCGCTCGGGGGCTGGCTCGACGGCTCCTGGTTGCACCCCAAGCCGGGGCTGAGGCCGAGATGGGCGGTCATGTCGTCCTCCTCCTCATCATCATCGTCGTCGTCGGGCGTCTCCGGCGACGGCTCCCTCGGGAGTCCCTCCCTCTCCTGCTGGCGACGACGCTTTTCCAAGGCGTCCTGAGCCCGCCTCCGCTCACGGGCCCGAGCCTTCTCCGCGTCCTTCTTCTTCTTCTTCTCCTCCGCGGCGACCCGCCGCGCTGCTCGGTCCACCGCATCCTCTGGGACCCGTGGCCGGGAAGGCTTGTGCCACCCCACCTCCTGAAGAAAGGGGGGAAAGAAGCCCGATCGTAAGAACCAGGAGCAACCCAATGTATGAAGAAGGAAGGAGCGAACACTCACCAGAGTCACGCACCCCTGGTCGGGGCGCATCTGAAGCTGGGAGAAGGCGTGGGGGTCCGGCTTCCCCAACGCAGCCGACACCCGCCATTGGAGGGCGTCGAAGGGAAGAGGATCAGGGGACATCCGTGAGCCCTCCTGGTCAGCCTCCGGGGTCATCTCCCAAAGCGACAGCCGTCGCTCCGCCAAGGGAAGCACCCTCCGACGGTGGATGGCGGCAATCACTCCCGCAGCGGTGAGTCCCCCCTCCCGCAACGCCTCCAAGGCCTGGAGAAGGGGTCCGAGGTTTTTCTGTCTTTCGTGCGGGGTCCCGTGACGCCAGGCGTCGGTGGCGGCGGTGACTACTCGCTGGGAGAACGGCGGGAGCAACTCACCGTCGTTCCGGAGGTAGAACCACCGGCGCTGCCACCCCTTGTTCGAGGACGTAGGATGGCAGGAATATACGAGCTCGGAATATACTGCGACGCCCGCGACTGCCTCAGTAGGAGGGTGCAGCCGCCGGCTCGCACCGCTGCGCGGACCTTCCTCTCCCCCGTCGGCGAGGCAAAAAGCTCGGCGAAAAAGAGATGAGTCCACAAATCCCAATGGGGGGCGATCCCCAAATACCCTTCGCACACCGCTACGAAGATAGCGGCCTGCGAGATGGAGTTGGGGGTGAGGTTATGCAACTCCACCCCATAGTGGTACAGGATCGCCCGCATAAAGCGGCCCGCTGGCACACCGAATCCCCGCTCGTGGAAGGAGACGAAGCTCACGACGTACCCCGGCGGTGGGGATGGAGCGGCTCCGCCCACGGGAGGAATCCATTCTGGTCGCTGCTCATCGGTGAGAGGGCGAAGCAAACCCTCGCCGACCAGCTCCTCCAGATCGCTTGCCGTCACCGTGGAAAAGGGCCATGGATCGCGCGGCGAGATGATGGTCACCCGGTCAGCCATCACCAAAACGGAAGGGATGGCGGCGCAAGGGGCAGGAAGGGCGGTTTTCTCTTCTCTGGCTAAAGTCTCTCGGGTTGCGAAAACCTAAAGGAGGAGGCAGGAAGCGGAGCGAAGAACCGTCACCAGACCCTCTCCCAGGTATATAAAGACCAAGGCGAGACCGTTTCCAGCGTTCCGCCCGGACCGGATGCGGGATTCAAAAAACGCGAAGTGAAACAGCCGTTCCTCGAACGACTCGCACACGCGCAACGGCCGCCCGGCCAACAACTCGCCCTGTCGCATTAACTCCGCGGTGGGACAGGCGGCGCCTCTGGCGGGAGAGGCGGGCGACGCTTTGCCTTCGCCGTAATAACCGCGCCAAAAAAGGTACGCCACATCGTTCGATTTCGTATCCTTTTCCTTTTTTCCTCTTTCTCTATCTCTTGCAACAGGGACCGGGAAAGGGGGATACCCCGAAAAGGATCCTTCCCCGTGAAGGAACCGGGCTCCGAGCCTCCCTACTGATCAGAGGTTCGAAGGCTGGCCCCCCGAGGGGTTCAACAGCCGCCTCAGATCGCGTGGGCCCTACACCCACTACTGGTCAGAGGTTCGAAGGCCGGCCCCCCGAAGGGTTCCACGGCCGCCTCAGGCTACTCGGGCTCCGCGCCCATTACTGATCAGGGGTTCGAAGGCTGGCCCCCGAAGGGTTCACAGCCGCCTCAGACGCCGAGCGAGGGATGACCAGGGGTACGTTCGATACATAACCAAGGCTCGGGCTGCGCTCCCGAGGTACCCTAGGACATTTCCGAGACCAGCGGGAGCGATCTTGTAACGGAATCCCATCAGAGGGAGGCATCGAGCCCTCGGACCCCGTCGCCAGGGGACCGGGTCCGGCAGATCACCCGCAGGTACTTTTGGGCGTGCCTCTGGGCCCCTAGCCGACCCCTAACGAACGGGGCACGAACGTCCACTCGGATTACCCGCTTGCAGCTCACCGGAGACACCATGTTCGGCGCCCATCGAGAGTAACATGGCGCTTTCCCCCCCTCCTTGCGGAAAGGCGACGCAGGGGCGTATGTAAAAAGCCGAGTTTGTCCCTGATCGTCCTCTCGCCCTGTGCGGAGGCTCGGGGGCTGCTCTCGCAAACCCGGCTCCGGCCGAACCGTTGACAGCGTCAACATACCAGCCCGAGAACTTGGGCCCCGACCGTACACCCGGGCTACGGCCAGTTCGCATGAGGGAACAACCAGGCCAGCCGAAGCATTACGCAAGGCATTAAGACCTCGGAGGAGTGAAACCACTCCTCCGAGGCCTCGGGGGCTACACCCGGCGGGTGCGCTCGCGCGCACCCACCGGAACAAAATGCAACCGAGAAAGGCTGGTCCCCTTGCAAAAAAGTGCGACGGAAGCCTCCAAGCGAGTGCTAACACTCCCTTCGAGGCTCGGGGGCTACTGTCGGGGACCATAATTAGGGGTACCCTCAAGACGCCTAATTCTCAGCTGGTAACCCCCATCAGCATAAAGCTGCAAAGGCCTGATGGGTGCGATTAAGTCAGAGATCAGTCCGTTCGAGCGACTCGATCATGCCTCGCCCGAGCCTAGCCTCGGACAAGGGCAGCCGACCCCGGAGGAACTCCGTCTCGCCCGAGGCCCTGCCTTCGCTAAGAAGCAACCCTGACTAAATCGCCGCACCGACCGACCGAATCGCAGGAGCATTTAACGCAAAGGTGGCCTGACACCTTTGTCCTGACACACGCCCCACCGGCAGAGCCGAAGTGACTGCCGTCACTTCGCCGCTCCACTGACCGGCCTGACAAAAGGACAGCGCCGCCTGCGCCACTCCGACTGCAGTGCCACTTGACTGAGTGAGACTGACGGGCAGTCAGGCCCTGCCAAAGGCACCATAGGAAGCTCCGCTCCGCCCGACCCCAGGGCTCGGACTCGGGCTAAGTCCCGGAAGACGGCGAACTCCGCTCTGCCCGACCCCAGGGCTCGGACTCGGGCTAAGTCCCGGAAGACGGCGAACTCCGCTCCGCCCGACCCCAGGGCTCGGACTCGGGCTAAGTCCCGGAAGACGGCGAACTCCGCTCCGCCCGACCCCAGGGCTCGGACTCGGGCTAAGTCCTGGAAGACGGCGAACTCCGCTCCGCCCGACCCCAGGGCTCGGACTCGGGCTAAGTCCCGGAAGACGACGAACTCCGCTCCGCCCGACCCCAGGGCTCGGACTCGGGCTAAGTCCCGGAAGACGGTGAACTCCGCTCCGCCCGACCCTAGGGCTCGGACTCAGGCTCAGCCCCAGAAGACGACGAACTCTGCTTCGCCCGACCCCAGGGCTCGGACTCCACCCCGGCCTCTGCCGAACGACCTCCGCCTCGCCCGACCCAGGGGCTCGGACTCGGCCTCGGCCACGGAAGACAGACTCGACCTCGGCTTCGGAGGAGCCTCCACGTCGCCCAACCTAGGGCGCAGGCCAGCCACGTCAATAGGAAGCGCCATCATCACCCTACCCCGAGCCGACTCGGGCCGCAGAGAACAAGACCGGTGTCCCATCTGGCTAGCTCCGCCAGATAGGCAATGATGGCGCCCCGCAAGCTCTGTGACGACGACGGCTCTCAGCTCTCTTACGGAAGCAGGAGGACGTCAGCAAGGACTCAACCGCTCCGACAGCTGTCCCTCCGCCAGGCTCCGTTGCTCCTCCGACGGCCACGACATCATACCAGCTGGGTGCCAAGATCTCTCCGGCTGCCACATCGGCATGTACTTAGGGCACTAGCTCTCCCCCGCTAGACACGTAGCACTCTGCTACACCCCCGTTGTACACCTGGATCCACTCCTTACGACTATAAAAGGAAGGACCAGGGCCCTCTTAGAGAAGGTTGGCCGCGCGGGGACGAGGACGGGACAGGCGCTCTCTTGGGGCCGCTCGCTTCCCTCACCCGCGTGGACGCTTGTAACCCCCTACTGCAAGCGCACCCGACCTGGGCGCGGGACGAACACGAAGGCCGCGGGATTTCCACCTCTCTCACGCCCATCTCCGGCCACCTCGCTTCCCCCCTTCGCGCTCGCCCACGCGCTCGACCCATCTGGGCTGGGGCACGCAGCGACATTCACTCGTCGGCTTAGGGACCCCCCGGTCTCGAAACGCCGACAATGTTATATCTATCTGTTTTAATTTTACAGTCATTCTGTTTATGTTACTATCTGTTTACTTTCAGTTGTTCTGTAATAATTCATGAAACATGCTTATATACTTATTATATTTATATGCTTTATGTTCTCTTGATCCATATTGGTATGGATCAATTTAAGATCACGATCTCTATGGTTAATTATTCATACGTCATCATTATAATGTTAATTTATGGAATTAAAATGATATGGAAAATGCCTATAATTCTAACAATCCAAAAACCTAATGTTAGGCATTTTTCTGTCAGAGGTTTTGCTGCTGTGCTAAAGCCTGATCCTTTTGATGGTAAAAACTTCTTGATATGGAAAGCTAAGATGGAATTGTGGCTAACTGCAATGTCTTGTTTTCATGCCGCTGAGGGCAAGCCTGCCAACTTACCTCCTGAGGATGAGGCTAAGTTTAAGGCTGAAGACAACCTCTTTCGAGGTGCAGTGATTAGCGCACTTGACACAAAATTCCAGAAAAGCTATATCATCCTTCCCACGTGGAAAGAGCTGTGGGATGCTCTTGTTGGAAAGTTTGGAGTTACTGACGCTGGTAGCGAGCTGTATCTCATGGAGCAGCTGTATGACTACAAGATGGTTGAGAACCGATCTGTAGTGGAACAGGCTCATGAGTTTCAGGCACTAGCTAAGGAACTCGAACTTTTTCCTTGTCCTTTGCCTGACAAGTTTGTGGCTGGCGATATAATCGCCAAGTTGCCACCTTCTTGGAAGGACTTTGCTACCTCTCTCAAACATAAGAGACAAGAGTTCAATGTGGAAGAGCTCATTGGTACTCTTGATGTTGAGGAAAGGGCTAGAACAAAGGACAGTGGAAAAGGTGTTGAGACCTCTACTGCTAATGTGGTGCAGAAGAGAAACTTCTGCAAGTTTAACAAGAAGAAAAACCAGAACAAACAAGAGAATGCAAATAAACCTGTTCATACAGCACAGTTTAAAAAGAAGAACAACAATAACAAGGGAAAGGGAGGATGCTTTGTCTGTGGCAGTGGTCAACATTGGGCAAGAGAGTGCCCTGATCGCAAGTTCACTCAAGACAAGAAATCAGCTAATGTTGTAACCACTGAAACTGAAGGTGGAACATCTGGGTATGGTAATTCTTTACCATTTGTTCTTTCAGTCTGTAATTCACCTGAGTGGTGGGTGGACAGTGGTGCAAACATTCATGTGTGTGCTGATGCCTCTATGTTCAATTCCTACCAGGTCGGGAGGTCTGGCGCCTTGTTGATGGGAAATGGGTCGCGTGCTCATGTTCTTGGTGTTGGTACGGTCATTCTGAAGTTTACTTCGGGAAAGACGGTGCCATTGAAGAGCGTACAACATGTGCCCTCTATCAAAAAGAATCTCGTTAGCGCTTCTATGCTATGTCGAGATGGATACAAAGTTGTTCTTGAGTCTAATAAATGTGTTGTGTCGAAACATGGTACTTTTGTTGGTAAAGGATATGACTGCGGAGGCTTGTTCCGCTTATCACTGCATGATGTGTGTAATAAACTGGTGAATTCTGTTCATTTTTCTGATGAGTCAGATTTATGGCATTCACGTTTTTGTCATGCAAGCTTTGGCTGTCTTATGCGGTTAGCAAATATAAATTTAATTCCTAAATTTAACTTGGTCAAAAAGTCTAAGTGTCATGTGTGTGTTGAATCAAAACAACCCCGCAAGCCTCACAAGGCTGCTGAGGCGAGGAGTTTGGCACCTCTAGAACTTGTTCATTCTGATCTGTGCGAGATGAATGGAATTTTGACCAAAGGTGGTAAAAGATACTTTCTCACTTTTATAGATGACTCCACTAGATTTTGTTATGTGTATCTCTTAAAAACAAAAGATGAAGCGTTCAATTATTTTAAGGCCTATAAAGCTGAAGTTGAGAACCAACTTGAGAGGAAAATAAAACGGTTAAGGTCTGATCGAGGTGGAGAATATTTCTCTAATGTGTTCGATGAGTTCTGCGTGGAACATGGTATTATTCATGAGAGGACACCGCCATTCTCACCACAATCCAATGGGATTGCTGAAAGGAAAAACCGCACTCTAACAGATTTGGTGAATGCCATGTTGAGTACAGCGGGATTATCCAAGGCATGGTGGGGTGAGGCGATTTTGACAGCATGTCATGTCCTGAATAGAGTTCCAACAAAGAACAAAGAGATCACTCCATTTGAGGAATGGGAAAAGAGAAGATTAAATCTCTCATATTTGCGCACTTGGGGTTGCTTGGCTAAAGTGAATGTGCCAATCAACAAAAAGCGTAAACTTGGGCCTAAAACTGTTGATTGTGTATTCCTTGGGTACTCTTTTCACAGCACTGGGTATAGGTTCTTAATTATAAAATCTGATGTGCCTGATATGTATGTTGATACTATCATAGAATCAAGAGACGCAACATTTTTTGAGAATGAGTTTCCCATGAAGAATACACCTAGTGATATAAGTCATGAGACTATAATTCCCCATGAGCACGAACTGTCGATTCCTATAGATCATGCTGAGGATTCTCACGTGCACATCCCTGAGGAGGATGACACTATAGTCACTCGAAAGAGCAAGAGACAGAGGGTTGCAAAATCCTTTGGTAATGACTTTATAGTATACCTTGTGGAAGACACACCAACTACCATTAGTGAGGCATATTCCTCTTCTGATGCTGACTTATGGAAGGAAGCAGTAAGGAGTGAGATGGAATCTATTATGTCTAATGGAACTTGGGAGGTCGTTGATCGTCCTTATGGTTGTCAACCTATAGGTTGCAAATGGATCTTCAAGAAAAAGCTTAGGCCTGATGGTACAATTGAGAGGTACAAGGCAAGGCTTGTGGCCAAAGGATATACCCAAAAGGAGGGTGAAGATTTCTTTGATACCTACTCACCAGTGGCTCGATTGACTACAATTCGCACATTAATAGCCGTGGCAGCCTCTTATGGTCTTATCATTCATCAGATGGATGTTAAGACAGCTTTCCTAAATGGAGAGTTGGATGAGGAGATCTATATGGATCAGCCAGAAGGGTTTATTGCGGATGGTCAAGAGAACAAGGTGTGCAGGTTGATAAAATCATTGTATGGCCTAAAACAAGCACCTAAGCAATGGCATGAAAAGTTTGATAATACTCTTACAGCAGCTGGCTTTGTTGTAAATGAATCTGACACGTGTGTATACTATCGGTATGGTGGGGGTGAGTCTGTTATGCTGTGCCTTTATGTTGATGACATTTTGATCTTTGGATCAAATCTCAATGTGATTGAGGAAGTTAAAAATCTTCTATCGAGCAATTTCGAGATGAAAGATTTGGGAGAGGCTGATGTCATTCTAAACATCAAGCTTGTTAGAGAAGCTGATGGTGGGGTAACTTTGTTACAATCCCATTATGTGGAAAAGGTATTGAGTCGCTTTGGTTTTAGTGACTGTGATCCTGCTCCAACACCTTATGACCCCAGTGTGCTATTAAGAAAGAATCGGAGAATAGCAAGGGATCAATTGACATACTCCCAGATCATTGGCTCGCTCATGTACCTTGCAAGTGCAACAAGGCGAGACATCTCTTATGCTGTGAGTAAGCTAAGTCGGTTTGTGTCGAAACCAGGAGATGATCACTGGCGTGCTCTTGAGAGAGTGTTGCAGTATTTGAAAGGTACTATGACATACGGTATTCATTATACCGGAAACCCAAAAGTGCTGGAAGGCTATTGTGATGCCAACTGGATTTCTGATGCTGATGAGCTTTATGCCACAAGCGGATATGTGTTTCTGTTTGGAGGTGGCGTTGTTTCCTGGAAGTCTTGCAAGCAGACTATCTTAACGAAGTCTACAATGGAAGCAGAACTCGCAGCATTAGACACTGCTGGGGCTGAGGCCGAGTGGCTTCGTGATTTCCTATTGGACTTACCGGTAGTTGAAAAACCGATACCGGCTATTTCCATGAACTGTGACAACCAAACGATGATTACAAAGGTTAACAGTTCTAGGAATAACATGAAGTCTACAAGGCATGTTAAGAGGAGATTGAAATCTGTCATAAAGTTGAAAAACTCCGGAGTTATAACTGTGGATTATGTCCACACATCAAATAATCTGGCAGATCAATTCACTAAGGGTCTATCACGCAATGTGATAGAAAGTGCATCGAGGGAAATGGGTATGAGACCCATGTGAGATCTACTCTAGTGGTAACCTGCTCTATGTGATCGGAGATCCCGTGAAGTAAAGTGGAGAAACAAGCTAGGAGTAGATTGTGAGGAAAGATCCCTTCTTTAACTCATTTCTGATGCACACCTTTCCTATCTGTAAGGCAGGATGGTTTTTACCTTAATGTATTCCAAGAGTCTTATAAAGGTGAGATGTTGTCCTACAGAACATCTTCTAAGGAATACACCTATATGAGTCAGACTGCTAGTCACAGTCTATGAGACTTGGGTAATCCCTAAATACTCATGAAAGGCACTGAAGTGTGACTTATATGCTTCTAAACAGCGGGAATACCCTTTTGCAGCCTAGTATCAGCAAAGGATTTGAGTGAATCTTATTTCGCACAAAACTGTCAATTCAAGGCATAGTCCATTGTTCAGTTGCGAATGAGTGAAACTCTTATTCTAGATGGATGTTCAACTTAACAGTCTCCATCGGAACACTGGTATATCAAAGGATTGTGATTCTGATACTTCATCATTACAAACCCTAGAGTTTGGTGGGGATTGTTGGATCTTTTATGGGCTTGGCCCATTTATTGAATAAACTCTATGGTGTGTAATGGTGGAGAATACCAATAGTACCACATTGAAAGTCCAAGGGTCTTTTGCCTTGACTTATATGGTGGGATTTATTCCACTTAACTTGAGAAGTCAAGAAATGGATAAGGGCGTGCCACACGCGCGCGCGCGCGCCGCCGCCGTCGCCGGCCGGGCCGGGCGTGGCGTGGCGTGGCAGGCAGGCAGGCAGGCAGGCGAGCGAGCGTGGTGTGGTTGTGTTAATTTTTAGCACTCACTAACCGTGTACTTCAGCCGAGTGACCCTGTCTCTTCGTCTGCCGAGTGACCCTGTCTCTTCGTCAGCCAGCCGAGTGACCCTTCTCTTTCAGCTGGCCGATTCATGGCATGACTCGGCGAGTGCTGGCCGACTCATGGCATGACTCGGCGAGAGCTGGCCGACTCTTGGCGTGACTCGGCGACCTTTCTCCTTCAACCTCCCTCTGCGAGAGGTTAAATAGAGGAGCACACCTGTCACTCGGTACACGCGAGAAAACACTTTCAGTCTCACAGTCCAGCCGCCAAGTGAGGGTATTTCCATCTCGTGACTCTGCGGGCACAGAGAAGCGAGAGGGCAGGTGCCTCCGAAGCCGGTGCCGTTCGAGACCTTGCACGGGGGATCGATAATTAGGTTTTTGGGGAGCGTCCACGCGACTGCCCAACGTCCGTCGTTGTCTTCTTCACTAGTTCCTGGCGTCTTCATTTTGTACCGGATGGCAAGAGAAGTTGGACAAGGTTCAGGATCATCGGAGCGCATGGGAGGGTATGATCAATTCAGTTCGTTACTGTTTTACATTCTGCATATTATATATGTCGTGCGTAGCTCTATTCTGTCATATTATAATATGTTATATCTATCTGTTTTAATTTTACAGTCATTCTGTTTATATTACTATCTGTTTACTTTCAGTTGTTCTGTAATAATTCATGAAACATGCTTATATACTTATTATATTTATATGCTTTATGTTCTCTTGATCCATATTGGTATGGATCAATTTAAGATCACGATCTCTATGGTTAATTATTCATACGTCATCATTATAATGTTAATTTATGGAATTAAAATGATATGAAAAATGCCTATAATTCTAACATAATCTACAGTGCTTTTCCGTGCTGTACTGTTATATGCTTCCTCAACTATAGAGGACATGGTTTAAGACTTTAGGTTAGGTATAATGCTTGTGGAGGCATTGGATAATATGTCAGATAATGATGTCTTGTTTAAGACAGTAACTCCTGGCATAGCAGCGGAAAACTCCACCAATTGATGTCTAGATATAGGTTTGTCACTTTGATAAATAACTGGTAGCCACCAGTTCTCAGAAACTCAGAATTTTATCACGTCAATTGTTACTGTTAGTGTTGCACATTGGTTTGCTATGGGAGTATAATTATCATTTACTAGATTTATTATCTTGGAAATAACATTCTAGAATGAGTTACTAGTATTTATTTATTTGGTTATTTCATAAATAGCGATTATAGTATTCGGTTTATTTTCATATGTGCGAATCGGTCTCCAGCTGAGTTGGTTAGATGGCTCTAGTAGAATCCTCGGATCCTGGGTCGATTCCGTGTAGGACCAAATTTTAGATTGGAATTAAAAAGTTCCCCTCGTTTGTGCCACACCAAACTGGTGCCGCTGTATATGGGTAGGGCAGGAGTTCCAAGGTTTTCTCGGCCTTCTTCTTAGCAAAATGCCTGGGAGGCTGTATTACCCCTCGCATATCTAGTTTTTTTTTCATATGTAACATGTAGCAGCACTCACTCAGTTTACAGATCAGCAAAAACTGTCTTGTACTATATGTTTAGCTAAGAATTGTTTGTTAGTATACTTTGGCTGTATAGTTTTACTGTATAGGTTATATGATACAGTGTCTTTTCGTAATACTGAAGGTTTATTTTCTTTCCTCTTATATTTTCTTATTCAGGGACATATTGAATAAACTTAAAAACACCTTTCTCTAATTGCTGTTTGATATCTTTGATACTGCTTTTGTGCGTGCCATTTTTTTCTTGATACTGCTTTTGTGCGTGCCATTTTTTTTTCTATTGGCAGACTACTCGAGACATCATTAGGCAACACATAGCAATGACATTTCTCCATCTTCGAAGTGAAATATCAGGTCCCCCCCTCCCACCATACTTCTGTGTACCTTATTCTGCATTTTTTCTCCAGAACTGACTACATCCGGGGCTTGAAGTTCAGATGTGACTTACCAGTAACTAATTTTTGGTTTAGCTTGTAATGCTACAAGTATACAAGGAAAAAAATCACATCTGTTGTACATGGGTGAGCAGATGCACTGGTTAGGACACATTCAACATCAAATGAGAAGCTAGAAGAGTCACAGCTGCAAACTGCTATGGGGGCAAGCAAAATCAAAGTATCCCAAGGATGCATAGATCTCCTGCAGGTACATTCTTGGAAGCTTCAGGGCTTTTGAATAAACATCTGTTTTCTCATGTTGTCAAGCAACACTATGTTACATGCAATCAAATTTCATAACTTTATCGTGCTCTGTTTTAATGTTCTAATTCTGGCCATGCTGCTTCCAGAGTTTCTTGTAAAGTTGAGAGATTTGGTCATTGATTGGGTACAAGAAGGTTTTCAAGATTTTTTCCAGAAACTTGATGGGCATTTTCATGTGCTTTCTGGGAGAAGCAAAAAAAATCCCCAGGAGTCAACTACTCTGGATTCTGTGCAAATTGATAAGGTTCCAACAATCTTGGTACTTATGCTTGCACAACTTAGTGTCTACATTGAACATACAACAGTTCCTAAAGTTACAGAGGTATGTTGTGTCATTGCCAATCACTTGTCCACTGTCCAATGTGAAACTTCATAATGAAACAATTATGGCTTTTGTTACCTCTTTTAGGAGCTAGCTTCTTCTTTTTTCGGAGGTGGTGCTCGTAGCTACGAATATGGACCACCTTTTGTACCTGGAGAGATATGTCGGCTATATCGTTCATCAGGAGAGAAATTCTTGCACCATGTAGGAAGTATTCTTTATCTTCTGTTTTTTTTCATTCTGTTTTTTTTTCATTGTTACTGGCCTTTATGTAGAGGTTTTATCTCACTGTCCCGTATGATGGTTTATTTTCTTTGCTTCTCATCAACTGCTATGTGTGGAATTAAATAACCACATGAAGATAGAAAAGAAGGCTTGCAGAGTAGTATTTTCTTTTGTACTTTTGGATCTTCTTTTTACAAAAAGTTGGGTGCACTCTTGTAATAGGCAAACAGTGCTATGTGTGCACTGTTTAGTCTTTCAGTTTTTGAGAATCATAAATTTATTGCATTGTGGATAACTGGATACATTTAACTTGGTAAGCAATGTTAGTACATGCATGCATGGTACCTTGTGTCATGAAAACATAGTATCTATAGTACCATACCATTACTTTCTCTAGAATTTTGTTACCAAAACCACAACCAATTTCAGTCTCTAAGCAGCCAAGTCTCAGTTTGCATGTGAAGTGAATCTTCTGTGCCATGGCAGCATAATCAGAAACTCCACTGCTTGTAACCTGAAATAGTTTAATATTTTTCTGCTTTGTACATTTTTTAAAGTTGATCTGACAGTGTCAATAACTGAATATTGTGTTCCTTGGAGCAGTACATAAATATGAAGACTCAGAAGATCTCCAAACTTCTTAATAAGCGATTTACAACACCGGTTTGGATTAAGGTTAGCCTTTGTATTCAACAGGATATTTGTAACCAGTGATTTCGCTTTTTCAGGTTTTGTTGCTCAAATTTGCATTTCCTTTTTCTTTGTATGTTCAACTAAAACAGCACAAGGAACCGAGGGAAGTGAACATGTTTGTTGATCTACTACTTCTTGAGGTTTGTTCAGTTCCTTTTTTATTGCATTATGTCTACTTCTAATGCTACTATGGATACAAATTCATAATTGAGCATGCAGTTCCATGCCATTTTAGGTATTGGAGTCTACTTTCAGAAACATGAGTTCTTTTAGGCTATCTCCAGCAGATCGTGCATATGATCGACAACATTGTTTACAGAGTGCAGTTTGAAATAGGAGGTGGATAGGGGATAGGATGGGACTAATATAGGAGAGCTGCTGGAGACAGCCTTAGTGGAAATTCTGGTTCTAATAAAGTTCTCTCTGAGTAAACAGTTGCCATTTTTATTTTAGATCAATGGTGTGGTATCTGAAGTCAAGCAGATCTTACCTGGTCTAGTTCGGCAGCATCGGCATTCTGATAGCACTGGTAGCACAACTTCCTCCAGAAGCAATCCAATGCGAGAAGAAATGTTGAACCGATCAAACACACATCAAGCTAGAAGTCAGTTTTTAGAAAACCACCTGGCAAAGTTGTTTGAGCAGAAAATGGAAATATTCACCAAAGTTGAATACACACAGGTACCCGCAGATTCCCTCGTCCTTTTAGAAGTAAAAAGTTGTTATCAGTTTTTGGTTTTGATAACAGAATCATGAGATCCGGCTTTAGCATGATAATGCGTACAACCAATACAAGTCGACTATTACAATCGAGAACAGTTGCATGAATAGTGATACTAACTCAAAGGAATAAAATTACAAGACTATGACTAACACTAGCCATACTCAATTCTTGCATTTGAACGACATCCATGGTTTGCGAAGACTTCCATCGCCACCACTTCCAAATCTTGCGAAGCATCGAGGAATTGTTGTTGCGATTTCTCCTTTTGTAGCAGTCTCCAGAATCTTAACCAGTGAGTACATCTGAAAATAACCTGCACAATTGATGAAATTGGTTTATGATTAAAAGCCACCCCATTTTGACTGAGCCAAATAGCCCAAAATAAAGCTGCTATTCCAGAGAGTAATTTTTTTTGTAACCTGGACCCCTATTAGTTCCCCAAGACCCGATAATATGATTAATGCTAACGGGCATTTCTATTTTTAAGTCAAAGTAAATTATTCTCCATATTTGGTTTCATTAATCTTTTAGTTTGTTAAATATTTGGACTAGGGACATAATACTGCATCAGGAATCACAATGGTATCTTGTATTTATGTGGGTTATAATAGAAGTTCAAATGTTTGAATACATGTTCCGATTGTTTTAAGTGAAAACAGTAATTCATAATGCGTTGATAGTTTTGCTGTTGGCTGTTGCCAGAATTTTGTCAAGTGCAATGCATACTTGCTCATGAATTAGTTATTTCCAACAGCTGAGAGGAATATTTGTGTTTACTTGTGCCCTTGTAACAAGTTGAATATAACGAACTTTTTTTTGAACGAAAACGGCAGGAGCTCTGCCCATCATTTAAGGGGAAAGAGTTTAGAGAGTACAAACAACGGTCTGAGACAGTAGCGAAGCTAGCAAATAATTTATCGGGGTCATCAGTATTATCTACTGGATCTTTACTATAGAACTTTTGTTATTAACACCGTTTTTCTATTATATATTCAAAAAATTACCGGGGTCAGCTGACCCCAAAATAAGGGCTGGCTCCGCCCCTGGTCTGAGACCGGACAAGTCACACCCAAGCACACTCAAAGGGAGGCTAAGCCCCACACCCTAAATCCTCCAGGCTAGCAGGAAACAGCAATATGAAAATTACATGGGAAGCAAAGCCCGCCTAAATTGTGAAACATCTTCTTTAATTCTTAAGGCGACTTGGACCGGGGGAAGGGCGACGCTTTCGAAAATCCGTCTTACCGTCCCCAATTGTGACAGTAGTGGAGGCGCTAAAGAGCAATCTGTCAACCCGGTTACAAGGCGCTTCGAAACCTTTCCAAGGGTGATCGTCTCTCGTCCATTCCTTCCAAAGCCAGCGAAGGCGAAGGGCGCGTCCGAACTTGTCAAGGTTGAGAACCCCCAAGCCGCCGAGGGCTTTGGGCTTGCAAACTAGTGGCCATGCGACGAGGCAGTGACCACCATTTGACTCGGCCTTCCCTTTCCAAAGAAAGGAGCGCCGGATCCTGTCAATGCGTTTGCGTGCCCAAACCGCGAGGGAAAAAACCGATAAGTGGTAGGTGGGCATGGAGGACAGAACAGAAGATACGAGCGTGAGCCGGCCAGCTCGGTTTAGAAGATTTCCTTTCCATCCTGCCAGACGGTTGCCAATTTTTTCAATGAGTGGTTGGATGTGGATTTTCCGAAGTGGTCGGGTATAGAGTTGGAGACCTAGGTAACGACAGGGGAAAATCCCCCGAGTCCCGTGGAATGGCTGGAGCACATGATCAAGGTCGATGTCTTCACACCGGATCGGGTGGATGGAGCTCTTTTCAAGGTTAGTAACCAAACCCGAGGTGCATCCAAAGGCGTGTAGGATGTCTCTGACCGCCACAATTTCATCCCTAGAGGGGTTGATGAAGATAGCAGCATCATCAGCATAAAGAGACGTCCTAAGATTGGCTGTGTTTAGCAGAAGGGGGGATATAACGAACTTATAGTCATGCTATAATGTTATCCATGAGAATTGCTAAAGGACCACCTGGGATTATTGTAGATTTTTATTACCTGGTCATTTTGTGCATCATGTAGTATTTATGATCTCTGCCTTTATTTCCTTTTTTACTTGATGTTGATGACTAAATTGAAGTTTCATTTAATTTTGCTTAGGTTGCAGGAAAATACCGCACCATGTTGTGAGATTTACTGATCCTAGCAAATTTTTTCTGTCAACGTTTAAAGTAATATTTTAACAACTTGTAATTAACATTGCAATCATATGAGTTTGTCCCAGTTGGAATGACAAGGTAATTTTTTTAAGTCTGTTCTTCTATAGTTCTCCGGCTTAACCATCTGAACCCTACCAATATGCTTGAATGCTCATCTAGTTTATATCCCAAGCTTCTCAAAATAAATAAAGAAGCATAAAAATGCAGAAGGCATAAAAACCTGCTGATTTACCCTAGTATCAGAATCAGTCGCCTCCAGTTTTGGCCTTTTGGGTTACTGCAAATCCCACAGATTCTTGTAAAATCCACATCAATGCGAACTGCATCTTTTAGTTTTTAGAATGCATTGTCTGAATGTGGTCATAGAACAGCTTATCTATTTATTTTTCTATTACTTATTAGGGCAGATATGCTATAGTTCAAGTATACTTTTCTTCCATCTACAGGAATATCATTTAGCTGTTTTTGACTGGAATTCCTTGTGTTCTGGGTAAATTTCAGGAATCTGTTATTTCAACTGTCCTCAAGCTCTGCCTGAAAAGCCTGCAAGAATTTGTCCGTCTTCAGACTTTCAACAGAAGTGGGTTTCAGCAGATTCAGCTGGATATGGAATTTCTCAAGACCTCTCTTAAGGCCCGTTTGTTTCGTTGAAATTAAATTCTATTTTAATAATTATAATTTACACAAAACTAATTAAGTTTATATATTTATATATGTAATATATTTGTATATTATCCTAAATCATATGAAAAAGATAGTTATATACTACATTTATGTTATAGCGGCGCAAGTAGAAGAGTGTACTATAAGTTGTACATCGGAAAAATAACATTTAAATCTATAGAATCAATTTTCATATCTCACCCCATGAATTTGAGATATACTTATATGATAATTTTGGAAAGTGGTGGAATGTCACATTCTAAAAAAAGTAGCATATTACATTAGTAAGATTCCAATTCCTCAAAATGAAAAGAAACAAACGGGGCCTTAAGGAATTTGTGGATGATGAAGCAGCCATTAGCTTTTTACTCAAAGAGGTCATATACTTTTTCCTGAAAAACGCAGGAGAACCTCTTTCTTAAAGAAGACCGAAAAAATACAAGGCACTCTTTACGGAGGCCAGAAACATGTATACAAAAAAGGATCCGTAAAAACGGAAACCACCACTACAAACTCCATAGACAGCAGCCCTCAAGATTCAGGTGAAGGAGCTGCCAGATAGGATAGCCCTTTGGCCCCTGCAATTTCCCACATTCTCCTCTCTTCATCAGCGAGTCTTAGGCAAGCTGGGTGTTCCGTTATCAAAAACACATCAATTACGGTGTTTCCAAATCATCCAGGCCTGGCACTGTACATTTTGACTTGCCACCGATTGATTTTGCCCGAGACCAGTCAAAACTGCACTTATATGTAATTTATTGTGCTTACCTGTAACTCACATCTTCATATCTCTGCAGATGAACAATGCAGCCCATGAGAGATGCCTTGACCCACTCCCTCTTGAGTCCCCCATATTGGATAAGCTGATAAATGCAAAACTAGCAAAAATTAAAGAGGAAAATCCAAATCTTTCGGTAACTATGCACAGATTGGTACCATTTACTAGAATTCAGTTCTGTCCATTTGAGTCGACTGTCAGAGTTATGTGCAGCTTTATAGAGTTTAGGACACATAACATGTTGCTGACCGCATGTAAATTTGGAGACTGGAGTCAGACTCAGAATTGAATAACACTCCCAAAATGTATAATAGTATACTTAATTTGAGGCGGTTGAGCTCAGCTCGGCATCCCCTTGCTTGTTGTTGAGCTCTAAAAAGAGCGGTGCGGACGGTCCGGCCCCGAGGCCGGACGGTCCGCGGTCTGGACAGTCCGCGGTGGTAACGCGGACGGTCCGCGCGTGCGCAGAATCAGTTAGGGTTCCTAGTTTCTCGCGGGATTTGTTACCTAAAACCACGGGATTAACTCAGAAATCAGTTTGAAGCGGATCCAGACCTCCCCCTTTATATAGATGAAGGGCTACGGCCGATTCAACCCCCAACAATCGAACCAATACCACTTCTATCTCGCATTTATTTCCAGCACAATTAGGAGTAGTTCTAGTCTAGTTCTAGTTTAGCCCTAGTTTAGTATTCCAATCCCCAAATTCTCTGCCTCTCCTCGACTCTACGTCGATTAGAGGAGTCTAGGTCGGTCTGCCCGAGCCTAGACAACTCCTAGGATCTCTGCTCCCCGACGGGGTCCCTCCCGGGAGCGAGATCCAGGCGCCGCCGGCGATCTTCCGCCGCCCCTGCGCACGCGCGGACCGTTCGGCCCTAGGGCGCGGACCGTCCGGCCGTCAGGCAGGGGATCCTAGCTCCTGCACCAGGTCGCGGACCGTCCGGCCCTGTGTCGCGGACCGTCCGCGTCTGACCAGGGAGCACCGCCGCCTCGCGCCAGGTCGCGGACCGTCCGGCTCTGTGCCGCGGACCGTCCGCGCCTGACCAGAGAGCACCGCCGCTGGTTCTTTTGAGTGATTGGCGCCTCCAAAAAGGTGTCAACATACTTTTTGATTATGCCCCCCTGCCTTTTGGTGAAGGTTGACGAACCAAAAGCATATGAACTACACCTGATGTAGGTCACCGGCTTTTCGATATGGAGATTATTCAATAAAGCACCAATATAAAGGCCGTTTCGGGTTATATCTTTCTCGGCCATGACCATTTGATCAATGGATCAAAAGGAATAGAATGGAGGTGCCCCCCAGTCTGGATAGACGAAGGGACTATACATGTACCATGGATTCATCATCGTGCCATTCCATGTTTGAACAGGATAATATACCGACGATGAGTAAATAGGTGGAAAGTACCCTGGTCTCATAGAATGAATAGGCGATGCTTGTTGTGTCGCCTTTCGGGTCGTTTTGTTTGACCGTTTTGTTTTAGCAGGTGACCGGGGTTTCTTTGTTGACCGATCATGTGGAACAGTCTTTTTGCTAGTATTTTTGGAGAGCAACTGATCAAAAGTAGGATCGACTTTGATCAGCCGATTATATGTGCTTTGACCTTGCGTCTTTTTCCTTGCTTTGTGTAGAGGTTGACGCCTTTGGTCATAGGTGGACTGTCCGGCTGAGTTAGCCGGACCGTTTGTCTGAGCACCGGATTGTCCGCACATAGGTGCCGGACCATCTACGATGTTGGGGCTAGGCTGATGTGTTTGGTTCATTAACTGTGCCTGCCCCCCGGCGTCTTCGAACCTTTTAGCCTTCTCGTACGAAGCCTTTCGAGCAATCTCCTTTTGTGATATATCTGACATGCGAGGATTGCTGATGACGATGCCCTTGCCTTTGCCTTTATCGGCCATTTCGGGCCGAACCAAGACCTTTTTGCATGTGAGTTCTATTGTATTAACAGGAAAGGGTTGTGTGTCTACTTGCATCTCCTGAAAAGCCAATCAACCCTCATTTATGGCCGATTGTATCTGTCGACGAAAAACATTACAATCATTGGTGGCATGAGAAAAGGAATTATGCCACTTACAATAAGCACGCCTCTTTAATTCATCAGGAGGAGGAATAGTATGAGTTAATTTAATGTTGTTGTTTTTCAGTAACTCGTCAAATATTTTATCGCATTTGGCAACATTAAAAGTAAACTTAACTTCTTCTTGTCGATTCTTTCGAATCGACTGTAAAGCAGAACACGCTGAAGGTTTAGCCTGTCCTGGCCAAACCAGTTCGGCGGTGTATACATCCGTGGATTCATCGTCCGAATTATCGTATCCCACTAGATGCATCTTATGGCTAGCCGATTTTGATGTTTCCTTACTTCGGCTTTCACATGTCATAGCCCGCTGGTGTAAGTGCACTAGCGAAAAGAATTGGGTGCCATCTAATTTTTCTTTTAAGTAGGGTCGCAACCCATTGAAAGCTAGCCCTGTCAGTTGTTTTTCTGCGACATGAATCTGAAAGCATCGGTTTCTAGTGTCCCGGAATCTCCGGATATAGTCATTAACCGATTCTTCAGGCCCCTGTCGGACTGAAGCTAAGTCAGCCAATTCTAACTCATGTTCTCCTGAGAAGAAGTGTTCATGAAATTTCTGCTCTAATTCTTCCCAAGAGTTAATAGAGTTTGGTGGCAAAGCTGCGTACCATGCAAATGCAGTATCAGTAAGGGACAACGAGAATAAACGAACGCGGTAGGCTTCCCCATCAGCCAATTCTCCCAAGTGTGCTATGAATTGGCTTATATGTTCGTGTGTGCTTTTCCCACCTTCACCAGAAAACTTAGAGAAGTCTGGTATTCTAGTTCCCTGTGGATATGGCACGGTGTCGAATCGGTGGCTATAAGGCTTCCGATACGATTGCCCTGTACCTGACACACTAACACCGAGTTTGTCCCTGAACACCCCCAGCTACTTCGTCTCTGATCCTCTCTGCCATGTCTGGCGACCATCCATTGAGTTTGTGGGTGGAAATCTCAGGTTGCCTGACATCACTCTGTCGACTTTCCTCCCAGGGATGTTTGAGGTGTGTGTTAGGTGTCCTATTAATGTCACCAGCTCCTGCCCTATACCTCTCAGGCTCTCTTGTAGTCGAACAATATTCAGCCCTATGTCCATGAGGTGTATGGTATGATTATAATGTGTTGCTGGTGGGGCACCATAATGTTGCTGCGATGAATGTGGAAACTGTGCATATTGCGCAGTTCTCGGCTCTGCGTACGCATATCCGGATGGTCCGGCGTAAGAGGCCGGATGGTCCGCGACCTGGTCAAACGGTCCGAAGGTATATCCGGAATGCCCAGCCGTATAAGGTGTTACGTGGGTAGTCTCGTACCCAGACCGTCTGTCGTAAAGAACTGGACGGTCCGCGATCAGTCCGAATGGTCCAGGGTTGTACCCGGACGGATCGGTCATATATGGCGCGACTTGGGCAGTCTGCACGTGGACTCGTGTAGAGTCGGATGGTCCGGCGTAATACGTCGGCCGGTTCATGCCATATCCAGACGGTCCGACGTAAGATGGCGGACGGTCCGCAACATATCCGGACGGTCCGGCGTGATGCGTCGGACGGTCCGTGATGGGGCCGAATTGTTCGGGGTTGTACCCTGATGGTCCGGCCATGTACGGTGCGACCTGAGTGTTTTGTGTGCGGGTCTGCATCGGGTCGGACGGTCCGGCGAAACACGCCGGACGGTCCGCGGTATAACCGGACTGTCTAAGATGATGCTCGGACGGTCCGGTCGCGTCCAGTACCTGCCGCGTGCCTAGTGGTTGTGACTGTGATGGTGACACGAAAGCGTGCATCGACATACCATATGATGGCTGGGTCAAGGGTGACCCATTTATAGCCGATGTGTTTGACGCGGGTGGTTCTGTATTAGACTCTCGCGATGGAAAGCTAGGAGCAGCTGATTTCTCGTGTGCACGTAAATGCATTTTAATAGATTCATCTACATATTGCTTTAACTGATCTCCTCGTTGATCCATGAAAGTCGTAAGAGATAGATCTGGAGTACTTACAGCGGGACCCTGAAGTGGAGGTAGGAGAGATTCCATATCGATCTCCCCTTGACGGACGATCTTCTGGTGGCGATCCACCGTGAAGTGTGACAAGTACTTGTCCGCCGCCTCCTTGCGCCGTTCGGAGAGTTTATGCAGCAGTTCCGCCTCTTCCTTGTCGCGTTGTTCGTTCCATTGCCGCATCACCTCCTTCTCATCGCGCATTACGAGGTCTTCAAAGGGCCTTTGGTCATCAGCCGGGAGCGCCTCCATGGCCGGCTTGATGATGTTGGTGGTGGAGATCTTGGTGTGATCCTTAGAACCAGCCATCTATGGGCCGATTTTTAGCAGGTCTAGACACCTAATCCCCAGCGGAGTCGCCAAAAAGTATGTTGACACCTTTTTGGAGGCGCCAATCACTCAAAAGAACCAGCGGCGGTGCTCTCTGGTCAGGCGCGGACGGTCCGCGGCACAGAGCCGGACGGTCCGCGACCTGGCGTGAGGCGGCGGTGCTCCCTGGTCAGACGCGGACGGTCCGCGGCACAGGGCCGGACGGTCCGCGACCTGGTGCAGGAGCTAGGATCCCCTGCCTGACGGCCGGACGGTCCGCGCGTGCGCAGGGGCGGCGGAAGATCGCTGGCGGCGCCTGGATCTCGCTCCCGGGAGGACCTGAAAGGGAAATGTGCCTTTGGGCCATTTCTAAGTATTTTGGTGATTGAGTGCAAACACAAGTGCTTAAATGTGAAAATGTGCCCGTGGTTGAACAAAGTGCAAATCAAAATTAAAGGTATGTTTCTAAGCCTTAGTACATTGGTTTTGTGTACTAATACCTTGTCTAAGTGTTAGAAACAGGAAGAAGAATAAAAGAAAAGAAGTGGAGAGTGGCTGTGTACAGCCAAAGGCTGTTTCGGGCTGGGGCACCGGACTGTCCGGTGTGCACCGGACAGTGTCCGGTGCGCCAGACCAGCGCGGAGCAAACCAGCCGCTCTCGGGTTTTTCTCCGGCGACTTCGGCTAAAATTCACCGGACTGTCCGGTGTGCACCGGACTGTCCGGTGAGCCAACGGTCGGCTGGGCCAACGGTCGGCCGCGCGATTGGCGCGCGACACGTGGCCGAGCCAACGGTCGGAAAGGTACACCGGACTGTCCGGTGTGCACCGGACATGTCCGGTGCGCCAACTGTGCGCAGATCTGCATCAGAAAGCAACGGTCGGATGAGCTTTTTATGGAAACAAATCGGGCACCGGACAGTGTCCGGTGTGCACCGGACTGTCCGGTGCGCCACGAGACTGAAGGCAAAGATGGCCTTCCAGATTTGTTCCCAACGGCTCCTAGCTGCCTTGGGGCTATAAAAGGGACCCCTTGGCGCATGGAGGAGTACCCCAAAGCATTCCTACAACACTTCTAAGCACCAAGACGTCAATCTCACGCGTTCGTTTCATTGTGATAGCATATAGAGCTCTTGTGGAGTTTTTGAGTTGTGTTGCGAGCTCTTTGTGCGACTTGTGTGCGTGTTGTTGCTCTGATCTTTTGAAGTCTTGTGTGCGTTGCTCATTCCCTCCTTACTCCGTGATTCTTTGTGAACATCAAAGTGTAAGGGCGAGAGGCTCCAAGTTGTGGAGATTCCTCGCAAACGGGATAAGAAAAGAAAAGCATAACACTGTGGTATTCAAGTTGATCATTGGATCACTTGAGAGGAGTTGAGTGCAACTCTCGTCCGTTGGGACGCCACAACGTGGAGTAGGCAAGTTTTTGTACTTGGCCGAACCACGGGATAAACCACTGCGTCTTCTCTGTGTTTGATCTTCTGTGGTTATCGTATTGTGCAAGGCCTTCACTCTAGCCACTTGGCATTAACTGTGCTAACTCTTAATCAAGTTTTGTGGCTATAAGTTTAAGTTTTACAGGATCACCTATTCACCCCCCCCTCTAGGTGCTCTCAATTGGTATCGGAGCCGTTCTCTTCAAGAAAGGGACTAACCGCCCGAAGAGATGGATCCTAAGGGGAAGGGAATTGTGATCAACGACAAGGAGAAGGAGTCCTTCGTCAATGAGCCAAGGGATGACAAGTCCAACAACTCGGGCTCGGGCCACAAGCGAAAAGATGGGAAGAAGAAGAAGACAAGACGCATCAAGGAGATCGTCTACTACGACAGCGATGAGTCCTCTTCTTCCCAAAAGGACGACGACAACGACTACAGGAAGACGGTCAATTCGAACTTCTCATTTGATTATTCGCGTATTCCACATAGTTCGAATTCGCATTTGCTTTCCATTCCTCTTGGCAAACCTCCACACTTTGATGGGGAGGACTACGGATTTTGGAGTCACAAAATGCGTAGTCACTTATTCTCTCTCCATCCAAGCATATGGGAGATAGTAGAGAATGGAATGAAATTTGATAGCTCGGATAGCCCTATGCTTATAAATGAACAAATTCATAGAAATGCACAAGCTACTACTGTTCTCTTAGCATCTTTGTGCAGGGAAGAGTACAATAAGGTGAGCGGCTTGGACAATGCCAAGCAGATATGGGACACCCTCAAGATCTCTCACGAGGGGAACGACATCACCATGCTCACCAAGATGGAGTTGGTGGAGGGCGAGCTTGGACGATTCGCCATGATAAGGGGAGAAGAGCCAACTCAAACTTACAACCGGCTCAAGACCCTTATCAACAAAATAAGGAGCTACGGAAGCACGCGTTGGACGGATCACGACGTCGTCCGCCTAATGCTCAGGTCCTTTACCGTTCTTGATCCTCATCTCGTGAACAATATTCGTGAGAATCCCAGGTACACGATGATGACGCCCGAGGAAGTACTTGGAAAATTCGTGAGCGGGCGGATGATGATCAAGGAGGCAAGATACGTCGACGACGCGTTGAACGGTCCACTCCACGAGCCTCAACCCATTGCTCTAAAGGCAACAAGGAACAAGGAGTCGCTACCTAGCAAGGTGGCGCAAGTTGAGGCGGCCGGGCTCAATGATGAAGAGATGGCTCTCATCATCAAGAGATTCAAGACGGTGCTGAAGGGTCACAAGGGGCAGCCAAGCAAGAACAAGACAAAGGGGAAACGCTCATGCTTCAAGTGCGGTAAGATTGGTCATTTTATCGCTAACTGCCCCGATAACGATAGTGACCAGGAACAGGGAAACAAGAGGGAAAAGAAGAAGAATTACAAGAAGGCCAAGGGCGAGGCGCATCTAGGCAAGGAGTGGGATTCGGATTGCTCCTCCTCCGACTCCGACAATGAGGGACTCGCCGCCACTGCCTTCAACAAATCGGCCCTCTTCCCCAACGAGCATCACACTTGCCTCATGGCAAGGGAAAAGAAGGTAATCACTCGTAATACTAATACTTATGATTCTTCTAGTGATGATGAATCTAGTGAGGATGAAATTGATTACTCTAGTTTATTCAAGGGATTGGACAGAACTAAGATAGCTAAGATTAATGAGTTGATTGATGCCTTAAATGAAAAGGATAGAATCTTAGAGAAACAGGAAGACCTTTTATATGAAGAACATGATAAATTTGTTAGTACACAAAATTCACTTGCTCTAGAAGTTAAAAGAAATGGAATACTTTCTTGTGAACTTTCTACTTGTAATGAAACCATTTCTTATTTAAAAGGTGAAATTAATGTTTTAACTGCTAAACTAGAAGTAGCAAGTAACTCTTGTGTTGAAAATATTACAATTTGCACTAGGTGTAAGGATTTTGATGTTAATGCTTGTAGTGAACACTTAGTTTCAATTTCAAAACTAAATGATGAAGTGGCTAGTCTTAATGCTTAACTTAAGACTAGCAAAAGTGATTTTGAAAAACTAAAATTTGCTAGGGATGCCTACACGGTTGGTAGACACCCCTCAATTAAGGATGGGCTTGGCTTCAAGAGGGAAGCCAAGAACTTAACAAGCCATAAGGCTCCCATTCCCGCCAAGGAGAAAGGGAAGGCCCCTATGGCTAGTAGTGCAAAAAGGAACCATGCCTTTATGTATCATGATAGGAGACATGCTAGAAATGCTTGTAATGATTTTGATTCATATGTTTATGATTCTCATGCCATGTTTGCTCCTAGTTCTTCATATGTGTATGATAGAAATGTTACTAGGAGAAATGTTGTTCCTAAAAAGAATGTTATTCATGCTCCTAGGAAAGTAGCAAATGAACCTTCTACCATTTATTATACTTGCAATGCTCCCTTTGCTATTTGTAGAAAGGACAAGAAGGTAATTGCTAGGAAGTTAGGGGCAAGATGCAAGGGAGATAAAACTTGCATTTGGGTCCCTAAGAATATATGTGCTAACCTTGTAGGACCCAACATGAGTTGGGTACCTAAGACCCAAGCCTAAATTTGCCTTGCAGGTTTATGCATCCGGGGGTTCAAGCTGGATTATCGACAGCGGATGCACAAACCATATGACGGGGGAGAAGAAGATGTTCACCTCCTACGTCAAGAATAAAGATTCCCAAGATTCAATTATATTCGGTGATGGGAATCAAGGCAAGGTAAAAGGTTTAGGTAAAATTGCAATTTCAAATGAGCACTCTATTTCTAATGTGTTTTTAGTAGAGTCTCTTGGATATAACTTGCTATCTGTTAGTCAATTATGCAATATGGGGTATAACTGTCTATTCACAAATATAGATGTGTCTGTCTTTAGAAGGTGTGATGGTTCACTAGCATTTAAGGGTGTATTAGACGGCAAACTTTACTTAGTTGATTTTGCAAAAGAGGAGGCCGGTCTAGATGCATGCTTAATTGCTAAGACTAGCATGGGCTGGCTGTGGCATCGCCGCTTAGCACATGTGGGGATGAAGAACCTTCACAAGCTTCTAAAGGGAGAACATGTAATAGGTCTAACTAATGTTCAATTCGAAAAAGATAGACCTTGTGCAGCTTGTCAAGCAGGGAAACAAGTGGGAGGCTCTCATCACACCAAAAATGTGATGACGACATCAAGACCCTTGGAGATGCTGCATATGGACCTCTTCGGACCCGTCGCCTATCTGAGCATAGGAGGAAGTAAGTATGGTCTAGTTATTGTAGATGATTTTTCCCGCTTCACTTGGGTGTTCTTTTTGCAGGAAAAATCCGAAACCCAAGGGACCCTCAAACGCTTCCTCAGGAGAGCTCAAAATGAGTTTGAGCTCAAAGTGAAGAAGATAAGGAGCGACAACGGGTCCGAGTTCAAGAACCTTCAAGTGGAGGAGTTCCTTGAAGAGGAAGGGATCAAGCACGAGTTCTCCGCTCCCTACACACCACAGCAAAATGGTGTGGTAGAGAGGAAGAACAGGACGCTCATCGACATGGCGAGGACGATGCTAGGAGAGTTCAAGACCCCTGAGTGCTTTTGGACGGAAGCCGTGAACACGGCTTGCCACGCCATCAACAGGGTCTACCTTCATCGCATCCTCAAGAATACGTCGTATGAGCTACTAACCGGTAACAAACCCAATGTATCGTACTTTCGTGTATTTGGGAGTAAGTGCTACATTCTAGTAAAGAAGGGTAGAAATTCTAAGTTTGCTCCCAAAGCTGTAGAAGGGTTTTTATTAGGTTATGACTCAAATACAAAGGCGTATAGAGTCTTCAACAAATCATCGGGTTTGGTTGAAGTCTCTGGCGACGTTGTATTTGATGAGACTAATGGCTCTCCAAGAGAGCAAGTGGTTGATTGTGATGATGTAGATGAAGAAGACATTCCAACGGCCGCAATACGCACCATGGCAATTGGAGAAGTGCGGCCACAGGAACAAGATGAACGAGAACAACCTTCTCCCTCAACTATGGTGCATCCCCCAACTCAAGACGATGAACAGGTTCATCAACAGGAGGTGTGTGATCAAGGGGGAGCACAAGATGATCATGTGTTGGAGGAAGAAGCGCAACCGGCACCTCCAACCCAAGTTCGTGCGATGATTCAAAGAGATCATCCCGTCGACCAAATTTTGGGTGACATCAGCAAGGGAGTAACTACTCGATCTCGATTAGTTAATTTTTGTGAGCATTACTCCTTTGTCTCTTCTATTGAGCCTTTCAGGGTAGAAGAGGCCTTGCTAGATCCGGACTGGGTGTTGGCCATGCAAGAGGAGCTCAACAACTTCAAGAGGAATGAAGTTTGGACACTGGTGCCTCGTCCCAAGCAGAATGTTGTGGGAACCAAGTGGGTGTTCCGCAACAAACAGGACGAGCGCGGGGTGGTAACGAGAAACAAGGCTCGACTTGTGGCAAAAGGTTATGCCCAAGTCGCAGGTTTGGATTTCGAGGAGACTTTTGCTCCTGTGGCTAGGCTAGAATCAATTCGTATCTTGCTAGCATATGCCGCTCACCATTCTTTCAGGTTGTACCAAATGGATGTGAAGAGCGCTTTCCTCAACGGGCCTATAAAGGAGGAGGTGTACGTAGAGCAACCCCCTGGCTTCGAGGATGAACGGTACCCCGACCACGTGTGTAAGCTCTCTAAGGCGCTCTATGGACTTAAGCAAGCCCCAAGAGCATGGTATGAATGCCTTAGAGATTTCTTAATTGCTAATGCGTTCAAGGTTGGGAAAGCCGATCCAACTCTTTTCACTAAGACATGTGATGGTGATTTGTTTGTGTGCCAAATTTATGTCGATGACATAATATTTGGTTCTACTAATCAAAAGTCTTGTGAAGAGTTTAGCAGGGTGATGACGCAGAAATTCGAGATGTCGATGATGGGCGAGTTGAACTACTTCCTTGGGTTCCAAGTGAAGCAACTCAAGGACGGCACTTTCATCTCCCAAACGAAGTATACGCAAGATCTGCTAAAGCGGTTTGGGATGAAGGACGCCAAGCCCGCAAAGACTCCGATGGGAACCGACGGACACACCGACCTCAACAAAGGAGGTAAGTCCGTTGATCAAAAAGCATACCGGTCAATGATAGGGTCTTTACTTTATTTATGTGCTAGTAGACCGGATATTATGCTTAGCGTATGCATGTGTGCTAGATTTCAATCCGATCCTAAGGAGTGTCACTTAGTGGCGGTGAAGCGGATTCTTAGATATTTGGTTGCTACGCCTTGCTTCGGGCTCTGGTATCCAAAGGGGTCTACCTTTGACTTGGTTGGATACTCAGACTCCGACTATGCTGGATGTAAGGTCGATAGGAAGAGTACATCGGGGACGTGCCAATTCTTAGGAAGGTCCCTGGTGTCGTGGAACTCTAAGAAACAAACTTCTGTTGCCCTATCCACCGCTGAGGCCGAGTATGTTGCCGCAGGACAGTGTTGCGCGCAACTACTTTGGATGAGGCAAACCCTCAGGGACTTTGGCTACAATCTGAGCAAAGTCCCACTCCTATGTGATAATGAGAGTGCTATCCGTATGGCGGAAAATCCTGTTGAGCACAGCCGCACAAAGCACATAGACATCCGGCATCACTTTTTGAGAGACCACCAGCAAAAGGGAGATATCGAAGTGTTTCATGTTAGCACCGAGAACCAGCTAGCCGATATCTTTACCAAGCCTCTAGATGAGAAGACCTTTTGCAGGCTGCGTAGTGAGCTAAATGTCTTAGATTCGCGGAACTTGGATTGAATTATAGCATACATGTGTTTATGACTTTTGATCATGTTCATTCTGCATTTTGTTGCTTATTGTGGTGCTCAAGTTGTACACACACTCCCTGGACCTCACAAGTCCGTTGCAAAGTGATGCACATGTTTAGGGGGAGTTGTGTTACAACTTGACCCTTTGAGACTAACCATATGCTTGAGTTTGCTTGATTTAGTCTCGAAGGAGAATTGAAAGGGAAAAGGGTGGACTTGGATCATGAAAGACTTCCACTGCACTCCGATGAGAGGGTAACTTATTCCAAGTTCATCTCATGAACTCCTATTGCCATTTGCTCTTAATTGAAGATTTTGGTGAGGCAATGGGGTTATAGGGCCAAAGTTGATCCCGTTTTGGTGCTTGATGCCAAAGGGGGAGAAAATAAAGGCCAAAGGAATAAATGGATCAGCTACCACTTGCGCTTGAGGGATTTGAAAATAGTAGAGTAGAGCTTTTGGTTTGTCAAAACTCTTTCATTATCTCTTTTGTCAAAAGTTAGCTTCTTGTGGGGAGAAGTGTTGATTATGGAAAAAGGGGGAGTTTTTGAAATCTTTGATTAATCTCTTTTGAAATGACTCTCTTTATGCTTCAACATGTGTGTTTGACTTTGAGATAGAGATTTGAGTTTGATTTACAAAAACAAACCAAGTGGTGGCAAAGGATGATCCATATATGCCAAAATCGAATCAAAATGAATTTAGTTTTTATTTGAAGTGATTTTGCACTTGTTCTAGTTGCTTTATGTTGTGTTGGCATAAATCACCAAAAAGGGGGAGATTGAAAGGGAAATGTGCCTTTGGGCCATTTCTAAGTATTTTGGTGATTGAGTGCAAACACAAGTGCTTAAATGTGAAAATGTGCCCGTGGTTGAACAAAGTGCAAATCAAAATTAAAGGTATCTTTCTAAGCCTTAGTACATTGGTTTTGTGTACTAATACCTTGTCTAAGTGTTAGAAACAGGAAGAAGAAGAAAAGAAAAGAAGTGGAGAGTGGCTGTGTACAGCCAAAGGCTGTTTCGGGCTGGGGCACCGGACTGTCCGGTGTGCACCGGACAGTGTCCGGTGCGCCAGACCAGCGCGGAGCAAACCAGCCGCTCTCGGGTTTTTCTCCGGCGACTTCGGCTAAAATTCACCGGACTGTCCGGTGTGCACCGGACTGTCCGGTGAGCCAACGGTCGGCTGGGCCAACGGTCGGCCGCGCGATTGGCGCGCGACACGTGGCCGAGCCAACGGTCGGAAAGGTACACCGGACTGTCCGGTGTGCACCGGACATGTCCGGTGCGCCAACTGTGCGCAGATCTGCATCAGAAAGCAACGGTCGGATGAGCTTTTTATGGAAACAAATCGGGCACCGGACAGTGTCCGGTGTGCACCGGACTGTCCGGTGCGCCACGAGACTGAAGGCAAAGATGGCCTTCCAGATTTGTTCCCAACGGCTCCTAGCTGCCTTGGGGCTATAAAAGGGACCCCTTGGCGCATGGAGGAGTACCCCAAAGCATTCCTACAACACTTCTAAGCACCAAGACGTCAATCTCACGCGTTCGTTTCATTGTGATAGCATATAGAGCTCTTGTGGAGTTTTTGAGTTGTGTTGCGAGCTCTTTGTGCGACTTGTGTGCGTGTTGTTGCTCTGATCTTTTGAAGTCTTGTGTGCGTTGCTCATTCCCTCCTTACTCCGTGATTCTTTGTGAACATCAAAGTGTAAGGGCGAGAGGCTCCAAGTTGTGGAGATTCCTCGCAAACGGGATAAGAAAAGAAAAGCATAACACTGTGGTATTCAAGTTGATCATTGGATCACTTGAGAGGAGTTGAGTGCAACTCTCGTCCGTTGGGACGCCACAACGTGGAGTAGGCAAGTTTTTGTACTTGGCCGAACCACGGGATAAACCACTGTGTCTTCTCTGTGTTTGATCTTCTGTGGTTATCGTATTGTGCAAGGCCTTCACTCTAGCCACTTGGCATTAACTGTGCTAACTCTTAATCAAGTTTTGTGGCTATAAGTTTAAGTTTTACAGGATCACCTATTCACCCCCCCCTCTAGGTGCTCTCAGGACCCCGTCGGGGAGGAGAGATCCTAGGAGTTGTCTAGGCTCGGGCAGACCGACCTAAACTCCTCTAATCGACGTAGAGTCGAGGAGAGGCAGAGAATTTGGGGATTGAAATACTAAACTAGGGCTAAACTAGAACTAGACTAGAACTACTCCTAATTGTGCTGGAAATAAATGCGAGATAGAAGTGGTATTGGTTCGATTGTTGGGGTTCAATCGGCCGTAGCCCTTCATCTATATAAAGGGGAGGTCTGGATCCGCTTCAAACTGATTTCCGAGTTAATCCTGCGGTTTTAGGTAACAAATCCCGCGAGAAACTAGGAACCCTAACTGACTCTGCGCACGCGCGGACCGTCCGCGCCACCACCGCGGACTGTCCGGACCGCGGACCGTCCGGCCTCGGGGCCGGACCGTCCGCACCGCTCTTTTTAGAGCTCAACACTTGTCAAGCGGCCATCAAGTTATTGTGCACTTCTTTTAATCCTGTGTCTGGAGACCTCTGGTCTGAATTTAATCAGATGGGCACCGTGAAGTTTCTGAATGAAAGATAGGTAAATACAGTTTTCTGAGGCCGCTGCATATATAAGAAACTAAGTAAGCATTCTTTAACTGTACTTCTCATGATAAACTTATTTTAAATGATATTGGTATTTCAAGAATGTCTTACTGTACTTCCACCTTTTTTTTTGAAGTAAAACTGTACTTCCACCTTATTGGCAGATTGGATACTATATGGACAAGATCTGAAGGGCACCAAATCTAATAGATTCAGCATTTGGAAAGCGGAGATAGATATCTTGACTTTGTGGAGATGATTTGTTGGGATTGTGATTTTCCCTTGTGCGTCCTGAATTTTTTTTATTTCTCATCGTCTGTTGTATCATCCTTTTTTTCAACTACAGTTTCATGTTGTGCATGCATCTTTTTGAACCTTTGCAACAAATATGCTTATGTGACATGTATTAAAATGAATACCAAACACAATAACATTGGGAAAGCAAACCATCACCGCTGAGGCTAGCCCCAATGGGTAGTAACATTACTCATTAGATGTCACTTAGGACTTCTCACTGATGTGGCGGACTAAAGAAAAGAGAGATAAAAACTGTATCATCCTGAAGATACATTAGGTTATTCTCAATTCATAGTAACATACTCATTTAATATATGACACAAGCATTTTTAATGATGTGGCAATAGAGTTATAGGGGAGAAAGTTTACCTTGAGGGAGATATTGCTTGGACGATCTTAGATATTGAAACCTACATCGTTTAAGTGGCCTACATCTCGCTCATATATGCTAGTATTTAATACTCTATACAGATAAAAAAACAATCTATAAGACTATTTTCACTCTATTATATCTTGTCACAATATCCAAAGGTGATATGACATATAAAATTATATAAGATATAACTATCTCAATGCATGGTATTATAGATTACTTTTTGATCCTCTACAAAATATTAAAAACTAGCATATGTGAGAGTATGAGATGTGGATCACTTGGATGGTTAGAAGTTTAATACATATGATCTCGTGCCAAGTAATATCTCTATTAATATACAATTTTCTTTTTTCTCTTAACAATTTTGCCACGTCATCAAAAATGCTTATATGATATGTATTAAATGTATACGACACGTTAGATTGGGAATATACTAATATCATTATTAAGATAGTTGCATCTTATATAATTTTATATAACATGATAGCTTTAGATAGTATGATAAGATATAATAGACTAGGAATAGCCGTAGTTTGGACACAATATCTAAGGTTAGAAAATCGTGCATAATGCCTGCACCTATTGCCATATAACATATACAGTAATTAATTCTAAAGGGAAAACACCATAATATTATGCATCGTCTGAGTTGTATTGTGATTGCCATGAGAAGGTTCGAAACTAGCCAGGTAATTAGAGATGATTGAGAGCTTATTCGGTTAGGGATAGATTAAAAGTGATTAAATCCTTTTCTAGCCAAAATTAATTAGAAAGAGATTTAATCTCAAGCCCCGTTCGGTTCCTTTGGCGCCTGGAATAGTTTAGGATTAGAATGGTTCACAAATTTGAATTATCTTGATAGCTAGAATGATTTCTACTTTCAATCCAGACTAACCGAATGAGCCCTCAATCCTCTCCGGTTCAAGTGTAATCGAAAAGGTCTGAGGGAGTTAGAATCTCTATCCTATTTAAAATTGAACACAGAGAAAATTTTATCCTTTTTAATCCTCTTCCTCAGCTCTTAGGGATTTGTTTGAGAGCAAAGGTGTTGGGGGAAAATGAATAAGGGTTGTTTTGATGAAATGGAAACTGGAGGAGATCATGAGAGTAAATCACTTGCTATTTAAAATTTAATGGAAATGGATTTTCTCACTCACGAATCCTCTCCAATTCTCACCAAACGGTTCCTATTCTGTTACCTTCTTTTCCTTCTCCTTTTAGTTTCACTTCGGATATAGGAGCGAGGTGTAGTTAATTATTTGCTTCTTACGGTTCCTATTCTGTTACCTTCTTTTCCTTCTCCTTTTAGTTTCACTTCGGATATAGGAGCGAGGTGTAGTTAATTATTTGCTTCTTCGATCTTGTGTCATCCGTCGAGAGAGATACATGCGCATGTTTGGTTGGCTTCTCCCGGTAGCCCAGCTGTATGAGCCAGGTCGGCTTCTCCCGGTAGCCCAGCTATATGAGCCAGGTCGGCGGGAGCCTAACTTCAAAGATGCGATTAATTTACTCGCGCCTGCAGAGCCTAACGTCCTAGCCCAGAGTGCTTTAAGTATCGTGCGAGCCTGACTCCATATCTGCACACAGATAACCAAACACACACCTCGCACACACACATAGAGCCTGGTTGACAACAACCAAACAACAACTCATTGCATCCCGCGATACAAGCACCAGCAAATACAAGCAAACAAACACATAAGCAAACAAACACATGAATACTGATACAGATACCACACAAGCGAGCTAGAGGTAGTTGGAATTTGTATCTTACGTTCATACCATGTAGAGCCAAAAGGTGATGGTTCATACCATATAATTACCGACACGGGAAGCTACCCTACTGCTTGGCAAAAGCCAAACTGAACGCGACACACAAGCGCGGTCCATCGCCAGCGTGTATGTACCTCCTCATCGAAAGGGCAGGCTAGCATTGCCTCTTTTATTAACCCCAAGCCCAGGCCAGATCACAAACTAGACAGCGAAATCTAGTTCTCCATGCGGATGATGCAGCGGATGCCCTCCCCCTTGGCCATCAGGTCGAACGCCTTGTTGATCTCGGCGAACGGGACGCTGTGCGTGATGAACTTCTCCACCTCCAGCTCCTGTGCAGAGCCAAGCAGAATTGCAGGAACGATTCTTAACAGTTTTTCAGCAAAAGCTCGGCAGGTAAGGAAACTGAAGGAACGGCACTTTGCAATTTACCTTTTTCATGTACAGCTCCACCACATTTGGCAGATCAGTGCGTGGCTTATAGTTGCCAAAGAAGGTCCCCTTCAGGGTCCTTTCGTTCAGGAAGTTCATCGGGTGGGTCTTGAACTCAGCGTCCTTATGTGGCACACCCACCAGCACAGCAACACCCCAGCCCTGGATCACGAGCGCGGCAGTTAGAACATGCATGTCTGGATGAAGGGAACCTGGAGAAGGAAAGTAGCTGAGAGTGTATACATATACTTACATCATGAACACATTCGAAAGCTTGGATCATAGCATTAATGTTGCCAGTGCATTCCACACTGCGGTCGACCCCTCCGTTGGTCATCTCAGCAAGTACCTAGACCATAAAGGAATTATTGAATGTTATGGCCAAGTTCAGCATAAGCTGTGATAACCTTTTGTTGTCTTGGGTAAAGAGACAGACCTCCTGCACTGGCTTGTTGTGGTCTTTTGGGTTCACAAATTCAGTGCAACCGAACTTCCTAGCTGAAAAATGGGACAGATGGATGAGCTAATGACTTGTCGAAACAACGTAATAAAATGACTACTCAGTTATTAGACCAAGTCCAGTGTAACCAAACTTCCTAGCTGAAAAAAATGGGACAGATGGATGAGCTACTGACTTGTCGAAACAACGTAATAAAATGACTACTCAGTTATTAGACCAAGGCCAGTGTAACCAAACTTCCTAGCTGAAAAAATGGGACAAATGGATGAACTACTGACTTGTCAAAATAACGTAATAAAATGACTACTCAGTTATTCGACCAAGGCATGCCTTCGATCGAAGGGATACATCATACATATATACATATGTGTGTGTACTGTACCTTCTTCGAATCTGCTGGGGTTCAGGTCGACACCAATGATCCTTGACGCTCCAGCAATCCTTGCACCTTCTGCAGCCTAACCATGCGCAGGGTAATCAGATGCAAACCCAACACACATTCTCATTGCAATTGAAATTCATAGAACAAGCAAATCGTTTCAACACTTACGGCAAGACCAACGGCTCCTAAACCGAAAACAGCCACTGTCGAACCCTTCGGAGGTTTTGCAACATTAATTGATGCACCAAGACCTAAACAGAGAAAGAATTTGTGTAACTCAGCATCTCAAGATAAATGTACCCCAGCATCCACACCAAAATGTAGTAAATGAACTTACCGGTAGAAATACCACAGCTAAGGACGCAAACTTTATCAAGGGGAGCCTGAGGGTTGATCTTTGCAACACAACCCACATGCATGACGGTGTACTCGCTGAAGGTGGAAGTCCCAACAAAGTGGTAGATAGGCTTCCCATTGATTGAAAACCGCGACTTGCCATCGGCAATCATCACACCGCGGTCGGTGTTGATCCTGAGCAGATCACACATGTTGCTCTCTGCCGACTTGCAGTGGGCACACTCCTTGCACTCCCCAGTGAACACAGGAAGGACATGGTCGCCCGGAGCTACGTCAGTCACACCCTCTCCAACACTCTCTATGATACTGGCAAAATCAAGAAATTTCAGGCGGCTAGAATAAGCAAATTTGCCTCAGATAACAGATCTAAAATGATTCTACACAACCCTAGCTGTACGTGCCTTTGTATACTGAAAAAATAGTAAGAGTAAATTAGCTGAAGAAACTGCTAATGAAAGAATCATAGATAAATCTGTCAAAGTCCACTGCCAGTAACCCAGAACATCTGATGTCCACACAGATAATATCCAACCGTTGGTATACCATTTCAAACAAAAACTATTTCTTCTGACTCTTCCACATGCATCTAGTAAAACAGTAAACAAAGACCACCAACCATACCCATAAACTCAGACGCAAAAACATAATAAATATGCAAAATATAAACACAGCACATATATAGTCAGCAACATAGTGAAGTAAATCGGGGAATAGAACATACCCTCCAGCCTCGTGGCCAAAGATCCGAGGGAACACGGGAGTCTGCCCCTAAGACAGATAAGCCGCCAAGAAGGCGCAAGTCAACCGCGAGTTGTTGTATCATATCTACTGACAAAGATCACAAATGGGATGGCTGATTAGATACCTTGGCCTCCCAGAAGTAGACGTCGGTGTGGCAGAGCGAGGTGAAGAGGATCTTGACGCGCACCTCCATGGCCTGCGGAGGCGCTACCTCCACCTCCTCGATCGACAGTGGCTTGCCGGCCTCCCATGCCACCGCAGCTGCACGGGTCCAGGAAAGCAATCGCATAGTCAAGCTAAATCATCAAGATGCAAACTTTTCGCCCTTGCTAAACACGGTAAAATTCGAATGGACATGTGTGGAGCAGCAAAGGCCTTACGTCCGAGAAACAGGGCCACTCAACGAGTTAGTTAAATTCAAAGAAAGAAACGCCTCCTTGCAAGTTGCAACATTCCTAGATCATACTAATGAAAATGACGTCCTTCATTAAAGAACAGGGAAGATAGATTTTTGCTCCATAGATCGTATGATGTGTTCAGCCAGACTGTCGGATGGACCACACGGTAATAGCAGTGCTGGACGATGTTACATCGAGAAAGATTACTAGCCTTTTCATGGGAGTAAAGGATATAAAAGAAATAAGTTCACCACGATTGCAGGATAGCATACAAGATCAGCGCCACTGCGGCACTGTTCATCGAAAAAAAACTGTGGACGAAGCTTTCCCCAAAATTACTCAACGAATCATAAACCAAGATTAGTCAGATCAAGAGACAGAGGAGAAACAAGGCGGACCTTTGCACTTGATCACCTTCCCCGCGGTCGCCATTGCCCCCCTCCGCAAATCTTCGAACAGAATCCCAAATCAATCCACTCCGAGACCCTCAGTCCCTCACCAGTTACGAAACCAATCGATCCAAAGCGAGATGAGCCTGTGAGGAGCGAGAAAATGAGCCCTGATTTATATAGTGGTAGCTCTAAAGGAGGAAGAGATGGGAAACGACGGGAAGGAGGGTGCGGTTTGGCCGCCTGTGGGCAAGCAAACCACGGCGCGGCTTGCGAAACCGGGGCTGCAGCCTCCACCTGGAGTGGAACATAGCCGTGGTCCGTGGACCGTGGTTTTCGCTCGTGGGGGAGGTGGTGGACTGGTGGGGTGCGGACAATCGCCAAGCGGTGGCGGCGGAGGACGGCACTGCGCTGTCGTGGCCGTCGGATGCGCCGCGCTAGCTCGGATCTGCGGCTCGGAGCGCGCGCGTGTGTGGACAAAAAAATTGTTTTCTGTGTACGCGTAGGCGGCTAGGCGGACAGGTGTGCTGCTGAATCATTAGGATTTCTAGACGCCGTGCAGGGGCATGTGGAAGCACCGAAGCAGGAGGGAGCCGAAAAGTTGTAGCACAGCGATGGCATTTCACATTTTCACCCACGCAAGCATGTACTGTTGGCTTTAACAAAAGCCAAATATAGACACGGGACGTACCACTGTTCTTACGAAGAGTTAAACAGAAGCACACCAGTTTTTTAAAAACAGTTTCTATCCTCAGTGTCTAAAAATTAGCTTATAAAAGAATTAGATAAAGGTAACTGGAACTCAGTTTTTTTTAAAATAGTTTCTAGTTTTTTATACATAATTACTAACATATTCTTCGTCTATTTTTAAAATAATGGTAATAGATGTAAATTTCATAAACCCAACAAGGACATTGAGGGCCTATTTATAAGCATCCAATTTCTAAGAAATTGGTTTGTACAAACTAGAGTGATTCCAAATATACTTGTTTATGTCTCAGTTTATAAAAACTGGATTCTTAGTTTCTTAAAAACCAAGAAGCTACTCTCCCATAACTAAAACCAAGAAGCTATTCTCCTTATAAAAAAACTAGAAACTAGGTTCCAAACACCCCACCCAATTTTTTTCATAAAACATTTTCAAGAAAGTGAGGATAGAAAATAGTTTTTTAAAACTGGTGTGCTTCCAAACATGTCGGTGTGCTTCCAAACATATCCTAAGTGACTGTTTGGATCCCAGAAGCTAAAGTAAAAGTGACTAGCCTATTGGATCCCAGGAGCTAACACAAAAGTGGCTAAAGTTTAGTCACTTTCGGGCTAAAGATACAAATAAGAAGAGCTAAAAGTAACTAAAATAGTAAAAATGTATCCTTTTAGTTACTTTTAGCTCCTAAGGTTGAGCTAAACTTAGTCAATTTGCTTTAGCTCCTAGGTCCAAACAGGCCCTAAAGTTTAGTCACTTAGTAGTTAAAGATCCAAATAGGAAAAGCTAAAAGTGACTAGAATGGTTTGCTAAGTGATTTTTGCTTTAGCTCCTAGGATCCAAACAAGCTCTAAAATTGTCTCCAGCAACGTACTCTACGTAAATGTCTATATTATAGATATATTTTTTTAGTTTTTTACATACATATTGGTTATACTCTCATATATATTTTACATATTTTAGTGTTGGGGTTTTTCTCCGCCGAAGGTCTTCAAGGCAAAAACACCTTCGACAAAATGATACAAAATCTTACTGAAGTTATCTTCAGCCTCGGCTCAACTCCTCGAGACAAAGCTCAAGGGCTTTGGCGACAGTGCAAGAAGCCGAAGGTCAATAGCTTCGGCCCAGACCAAGCAAAGAAGGAAAAATGACTAGATAGACCTTATTATTTTTAATTACTTATAAACAAATGTTTGAGGGCATGAATGTAATTGTACCCGGGCTGCGTCCCGCGCCTTTAAATATATGAACAGTACCTCGTACTATTCACGCTGGATTGTATTCACTCTCACGTCATTCTTGCATCCATACCTTCTGCCAAGCCGAATGTATCAATGTAACACAAATATTATTCATATTTTCTCATATTCACTGAATATATAAATATGAATATATTGTTGATTTATAATTGTGATCTTTATTTCCTTATATTTTATTGCTTAATTGTTCACATGATAAAATGATGAAGGTATTCCCTTCATGACCTTCGTCTGAAGATCATTATATCCAAAGGGAAATAATACTTCGAAGGATGAAGGTCTTTAACCAATAACAACTGTGTTGCTTTGTTCTTCATTTATAGCATCTGAGAACAAGTGGCCAACATTGGCGCCCACCTACGATGAACTCACTTCTACAGCTATAACAATGGCTTCGCAAAGCAACCAAGTTGTAGCATCTTTGGCCACGAAGCTAGTGTTTCCAATCACAGGCGGCTCAAGTTCTGAACCAGCCAACAAGAAACAGAAGAAGGAAGCACATAGAAGGGTACATCATGTTGGAGTTCAAGGACCTTTCATCAAGTCCAAGTAGTCGCATATTCCAATCACCTTTTCTCAGGAAGACCTTCAGCTTAAAGATTATCCTCACAACGATGCAATGGTCATATATTGCATCATCAAGGGATTTTTGGTCCATAATGTCTTAGTGGACACATGCAGTGCAACAGATAACATCTTTGCGAAGGCCTTCAGGCAAATGCAAGAGCTAGATGATAAGATACATGATGCAACACACCCTCTTTGTGGTTTCGGAGGGAGATAGATAGTGGCACTTGGCAAGATAACAATGCCAGTCACCTTCGGCTACGTTAACAACACAAGGACATAGCAAGTTGTCTTTGATATTGTTGATATAGAGTACCCATACAATGCAATCATTGGTCGAGGGACGCTCAATGCCTTCGAAGCAATACTCCACCCAGCATACCCTTGCATGAAGATACCTTCGGAACAAGGGCCCATTGCTGTACATGGGAGTCAAGAAGCTGTCAGGAGAGCCGAAGGAAGTTGGATGGATTCTAAGGCTATTCATAATATAGATGAAGTCGAAGCTTATCAGTAGTATAAGCACAAAAGAGAAAAGGTTGCTTCGGTAGACCAACCAAAGCCTATGCTCTTGTGTGGAGACATAGCCGAGCAAAAAGTATTGCTGGGATCTCAACTATCTGATGAACAAGAAAAGACCTTGCTAAGATTTTTGTTTAACAACAAAGATGTTTTTGCTTGGACAGCCAATGACCTCTGCGGTGTCAATAGAGACATCATTGAGCACTCACTCAATGTGGACTCATCCTTTAGACCAAGAAAGCAAAGGCTTCAGAGAATGTCTGATGACAAAGCCGAAGGCACACGAAATGAAGTAAAAAGACTTCTAAGTGCCGACGTTATTAGAGAAGTAACATACCTAGAGTGGTTGGCCAACACTGTCATGGTGAAGAAAGCTAACGGAAAATGGAGAATGTGTATTAATTTTACAGATCTTAACAAGGCATGTCCGAAGGATGAATTCCCATTGCCAAGAATAGATTCCTTAGTGGATGCAGCAGCCACTTCGAAACTCATGAGCTTATTGGATTGATACTCAGGCTATCATCAAATCTGGATGAAAAAGGACGATGAGCCGAAGACAAGCTTCATAACTCCTAGTGGCACTTATTGTTATCTTTAGATGCCTGAGGGGCTCAAGAATGCTGGAGGAAGCTTCAGCAGAATGACTGCCAAAGTTCTTCACTCTCAAATTGGCAAAAATATGCTAACATATGTCGATGACATCATAGTAAAAAGCACAAAACAAGAGAACCATGTTGCTGATTTGCAAGAGACATTTGCCAATTTCAGACAAGCTGGTCTTAAGTTAAATCCAGAGAAATGTGTCTTCGGAGTAAAGAATGACAAGTTTCTTGGCTGCTTGGTGTCAACAAAGGGTATTGAAGCTAACCTAAGCAAAATCGAAGCTATCCTTCGGATAGAGCCGCCAAATTCGAAAAGGGGGGCTCAAAGGTTAGCAGGAAGGCTGGTATCATTGAACAGATTCATTTCAAGATCAACAGAGAGGAATCTACCTTTCTTTGAAATATTGAAATCAGCCGAAGTCTTCCAATGGGGTCCAACCCAACAAAAAGCCTTTGAAGAGATGAAGCAGTATTTGATAGATATAACAACTTTAACTCCACCTTCATCAGGAACCCCATTGCTTCTATACGTGGTTGTTTCTCATACTGCGGTCAGTGCAGCACTTGTACAAGAGAAACAAGATGGCCACATAAAAAAGCAAGCACCGATATACTTCGTCTCCGAAGTACTCAGCCCATCTAAGAAGAATTACACATAATTGGAGAAGGTATTGTATGTTGTATTGATGGCCTCCAGAAAGCTTCGACACTACTTCCAAACATATCATATAATAGTGCCTTCATCACAACCCCTGAAGGACATAATGAGGAACAGAGAAGCCACAGGAAGGGTCGAAAAATGGGCCGCAGAACTCAATGAATTCACCATTGATTATGTACATAGGTCTTCGATTCAATCTCAGGCGTTGTCAGACTTCATTGTCGATTAAACGCTAGGGGCTCAGGATGAAGATAGAATAAATGATATCGAAGCTTGGATGGTATTTTGTGATGGGTCCTGGGGAACCTTCGGTGCAGGGGCAACTGTTGTCCTAGTAGCACCATCCAAAGTTAGAACTCGTTATGCAGTACAATTGGATTTTAGCTGCACAAATAATATTGTAGAGTACGAAGCCCTCCTCTTGGGGCTTCGAAAACTTAAGGCAATGAGTATAAGAAGGGCAGTTTTCAAGACTGATTCACAAGTTATATCAGGTCATGTGGACAAAAGTAGCAAGGCAAGAGATCCGAAGCTTGAAAAATATCTAGATGCAGTCCGAAGGTTGGAAGCTTCTTTTGAAGGTTTCTTTGTAAAGAACATCCCAAGGGGAGAAAATGAGCATGCAGACTTATTGGCTAAATCAGTGGCACAGGGGCTTCCGCTACCTTCGGAGGTGTTTTTTGAAATAATAAAAGCACCATCAGTTGAGCTCATGGAAAGAGCGGTGCTCACGATTTCACTGGTACATAGTGAAGATTGGAGGACTGAGATTGTATCTTTCCTCCAGGGCAACTGTCTTTCAGATGACGAAGGTTATAATAACAGAATGGATGCATGGACAAGACCATATGTAATAATAGAAGGGGAGTTATATAAGCACGGAGTTTGCTCCCCATTGCTCAAGTGTTTATCCAGAACTGAAGGGCAAGAACTACTGAAGGAGATACATGCAGGACTATGTGGGGCCCACATTGGATCTAGGCCCCTATTGGGGAAGGTTTTCAGACAAGGTTTCTACTGGGCGAAGGCAGCTTCGGATGTAGCAGAATTAGTACAAAAATGTGAAAATTGCCAAAGATGCGCCAGAGACCAGAAGCAACCTTCGTCTTTGACTCAACTAATACAACCGACTTGGCCACTGCAAAGATGGGGTTTGGATCTGTTAGGACCACTCCCACCGGCACAGGGCAACTTGAAATATGTTGTGGTGGCGGTGGAATATTTTTCTAAGTGGATTGAAGCAAAGTCTTTGGCTACAATAACTTCGGCCACAGTACAAAAATTCTTCTGGCAAAACATCGTTTGTCGCTTCAGCGTGCCGAAGGCTATCACTGTTGATAATGGAACTCAGTTCGATGTCGAAACTTTCAAAGCCTTTTGTAGCCAAATTGGTACAAAAATACACTTCGCATCAGCGAGTCATCTGGAGTCAAATGGATTGGTAGAAAGGGCAAATGGAATTGTAATAACAGGAATAATGAAGTCAATCTTCAATCAGCCTAAGGGAAAGTGGCCAGATGAATTAATAAAAGTGGTCTCGAACCACAACACTGCTGTATCAAGGTCAATGGGATTTACTCCATTCAAACTTCTGTTCGGTGACGAAACAATTACACCGGAAGAAGAAAGAACGAGTTCAATAAGAACTTTAGCTTCGACAGAGGACGAAGGTGACTGCCAAGTAACAAAGGATACCATAGAAGAGACCAGGCTTCAAGTCATAGAGCACATTAATAAATACCAGGCTGAAACAGTCAAATGGCGTGACAGAAAAGTAAGATTGAAAAACACCAAGCCAGGTCACTTGGTGCTTCGAAGGGTGGCCAACCCTGATATAGTGGGGAAGCTTCATCTTAAATGGGAAGGAGCCTTTCTGGTTGTATCTTCGTCAAGACCTGGCTCTTACAGGTTGAAAGACATGGATGGAAATGACATTCCAAGATCTTGGAATGCAGATGAGCTTCGAAGATATTATGTGTAAACAATGTAATTTTCTTATTATTTCCTTATGGCACCCTTTTCCTTTCAAGTTGGGAGAAAGGTTTTTAACGGGGCCATAGGTTGTAATTTTTATTCTTTGTTTTGGCCTATGCAATATAAAGGCAAAATTCCCCCATATGTAAATTGTAACATCCAGATTCGCACCTTCGAGTGCAAAAAGGGACATGGAGAAGCTCAAAAGTCGTCCCTAAGGGGATGCAGAGCCAAAATATCACCTGAAAGGTGAAGAAGCTACAAAGTCGTTCCTAAGGGAGCGCAAAGTAAGTTCCGAAGCTCAAAAGTTGTTCCTAAGGGAATGTAGAGCTAAGATGACACCTAAGTAAAAGGTGAAGAAGCTCAAAAGTCGTTTCTAAGGGGATGTAGAGCTTGAATGCCACCTAAGTAAAAGGTGGAGAAGCTCCAAAGTCGTTCCTAAGGGGATTCTGAGCTTGGCTCCAAAGTCGTTCCTAAGGGGATGAAGAGCTGAAATACCACCTAAGTAAAAGGTGAAGAGACTCCAAAGTCGTTCCTAAAGGGATGCAGAGTTTGGGTGTGTTTTTGGCATACATTTGCATAGCTCATTACATCATTCATTGCATTCATACAAGCATTCATTAGCCATTCTTAGGATCATCATCATCATCATGACATAAAGTACTAACAGGAAAAGACAGAAGATGTCTGTCTTCGCTGGAAAAAATGCTTCGTTGAAAATGGAGATGCTTTGTCTCAGACAAAACTTCATGGCATATGAAGGTGATTCGTCTTTGATAAAAAAATGCTTCAATGTGAACGAAAAGAATGGAAGGTGTTTTTCGCCTATGGCTCAAAAATTGCAAGTGTTGGTTTCGTCCATATCAAAGCAATTCATACAGGAGCAAATAGGTAAAATTATATTACAAGATATTCACAAATTTGTACAATATTTTGTTCAACTAACAATTACAATTCCTTGCAAAGTAATGCAAAGAGACCCTAAGTTTTCTACAGATAGATACAAAAGAATGTCCTAAGAGTCTTCAGGCCTTCAGAACAAGCTTCGGCTCAGCAACCTTCCTGCAAACAGATGAAGGTATAAGGTAATCAGAAATTTAATAAAGGAAAACCAAGGTAAAAAGACAGGTAAAATAGTCATACTGAATTGAGCAATTTCCTAGCTTCATCCCCAGCCAACTCACGTCCGCCCTTAGCCCAAATTTGTGTAATGAATCTGTTCCCTATACTTCGGGCTTCGGCGGGGATATCAACTATATCTGACGTCGAAAGATTGAAAGTTGGCTTGTTGACTGTCTTGGCATGAGTACATCCAGCCTTCATAAAAGCAGCAGCTGTGCCTCGAGAAGCTACCAGGGCACAAAAATCTCTATGCCCGCTTATAACTTCGTCAAGGGCTTCAACTTTGTTTTCAATATGATTAAAGGCTCTAGGATATCTTCGGTCGAAGGGGTAAACTTTTCAGAAGCAGCTCCAAATGAGTTGAATATCCCCTTAAGCCGGTCAGCACACCGAGTCGCAAAATCTACACACTTGTTCCGAAGGTCCTTAATAGACTCGTACAACTTCGTATTCTTCTCAGTTTTGGCCTCGACTCTTTTTTTAAGTTTCTTCGTCTCCTGGTCGAAGCACCGTGAACTCTCATCCAAGATCGATCGAGCTTCATTTAGTTCCTCGCTTAACTTGGTATTTTGGGATCGTGATTCTGCGAGGGAACTTTCAGCTATTTGCAGTAGGATAGTTTTTTCTTCTAGATAAGTTTCAAGTTCCTTTATTTTTTCCTCTAATCCTTTAACTATAACTTTGTGTTTCATGTCCTCACTATCCTGCTGCATTCTCAGCGCTTTGCTTAGCAGCATGCTCTGCAAACAAATTAAAGTTAGAACACTCAATCTATCTCGAAGGTAATAAAAATCTTGATGAAGATCTTACCTTAAAATTAGAATAAAATAGGCTACCAACAATGTGTTGTCATCGGTAACCACTGATGTTTGCCTCGAGCTTCGGGAATCCGACACTCTTAGAAAGAGTGCCGATTATCTTTGCCCCGGCGCGGTCGCTTATACATCCTAAAATTTCTTCATCAACCCTACCGAAGAGCAAAGATCCCGGCTGGTAACCACAAGATATTACATATTCTTTCAGCTCTTCCTTGTCTTCCTCGGAAAGCTCCTGGCCGCCCACGTGACGAAGGTCAAAATCCCCTTCATCCGAAGGAGTTTTAACAATTTCTTTTTCTTTATCAGGCACTGTGGCCATGGTTTCTTCTGGAGCTACATTTGTCTCCACAGTCACATCTGCAAATACGTCTGACACAAGCCTATCAATATCTGACATTGTTGTTTCGGCTTCATCAGCATCTTTGGCTTCGGCAGCACCTTCAGCTTCAGCTTTGGTATCCGCATGAATCGCTACTTTGGCCGCCGAAGCTGAGGACAGTGTTTGTTCAATTGCTTCCATTACATTTACAATTCGTTGCTTCTTTTGTTCTTTAACTTTCTCCTCTGTAGCCGAAGGCTGTTCTTTTCTCTGTAAAATTTTTGTCAGTTCTCATCCCAGAGGACTTAGCAGCTTGAAGGGTGGGGATTCAGTCATTACCTTCAGGATTTCGGCTGCTTCAGCAGCAGAGGGCGTCAGAGGAGCTTCTTCTCCTGTCTCATCTACCTTCGGTCCGAAGAGGGTATTGTGTCAAGCTTCCACTTTTTAGAAATTGTTGTCTTAAGTTCAGGAGTTGTTTTTTATTTCTTCGAAACTTTTTCATCCTCCTTCACTACCCGAGCAGCTTGCCTACTCAGGATGCTAACAATCCTTTTCCTTTTTACCCCTTCGGCCCCTTTGTCAAGCCTCTTGTAATCCGGGTATTCGAAGTTTAACGTGTCCATCACCCGATTCAGCCTTCGTTTCGGCCGGGTGCCGAAGGCGGTAGTCATTAATTGGTCTTCCTTTTTGGTGTAGTTGCCAAGGATTTCGTTGCACATTGTTTCGATCATTTCTAGCAACTCTTTGCATGGCTTCTTGAATTGCTTCTCAAATTTAAATCAGTAAGGGAGCCGAACAAGTTCGTACTTTTTACCCCCCCCTTCTTTTTCTTAGGCATTCCCCAGCCACTAGAGGTCGGAAATATTCTATTTGCCAGGTACTCTTGTACTAGATCTCTAATGCTGATTTCGGCTGCCACCACTTTGAATTCTACTTCGGCTAACTGGCATGGGGAACCAAGCTGCATGTGGCACAAGGGCCTTGTCATTCCGAAGCTTAACTTCAATGGACTCATGACCATAGTCATTAGCTTCTCCCTTTTCTTCTCGTCTGCTTTTATGTAGAACCATTCGCTTGTCCAACCGGTCGGCCACTTGGTACGATAGCCAATTACCGGGGCCTTCGTATCTTTCTGATATGCGAAGTTGTAGCAGCCGAAGTTATTATGAAGACCATCCGCTCTGCCCTTCGTTTGATAGTGCAGCTCATGCACTTGGCAGAAAGCTTCGACATTAGGACTCATACCCTGGCTTCGGAGAGCCCATATGTAGACTTGTGTAACGATTGCATTAGGTGTCAACTGATGAAAGTATATCTCAAAATTCTTTAAAACCTCTCCAATCATCTCACGAAAAGGGAATCAAAGCCCTGCCCTAAAGAAGCTCTTAAAAACAACGATTTAAGCCTCCCTTGGCTGCGGAACTACCTCCTCCCCGGCAAACCGGACAAGCTTGCTCTCGACTTCGCCAAAGTAGCCCAATTTTTTTATCATAACCATGTCGTCTGCCGTCACAGTAGATTTACCAAATTCAATATGGCTAGGTTTCATTAGGCTCAGAATGGTGTTGTCCTCTTCACCTTCGTTCTCACTTCCTCCTTCAGCAATGATTTGTTCAGCTTCAGCAGTGGAGGGTTAAAGGGGTGATGAAGGAACACAACGAGTTTCAGAGATGGCGATCGAAAGTGGAGAAGAAGGTGTGGGAGATGAACGAAGCCCTAAAAGTCATCCAAGTCGCCATCGAGAAGCAATCGCAGAAGCAACCAGTGGACACCTCATCGACGTCAGTCGGAGATATGTCGGCTTTCGCTCATCTGGGAGTGTCATCGATCGAAGCGATGCTTTGGCAACCTCGCCACCGATTCGTTGAAAACCACCAGAGACCGGGTGGCAGGATCGAAACGATCCAGACACCCCCTCCAGTCGGAGGTACGACCTTCACCCCTGAGCATCCTCAAATGTTTGGTGATTGGGGTTCGCTTGGCATGAATTCGATGGGCAACTAGTCATAGTGGTCGGGATCTGTTATGCCTAACATGAACTTCCCATGTTTTGATGGGTCGAATGCCAAGTTATGGAAACATAGATGTGAAACCTACTTTGATTTCTACTCTGTACCTGTTGAACGTTGGGTTAGAATGGATGTTATGCATTTTGAGGGGTTTGCTCTGTATTGGGTTCAAGCTATGGAATCTCGGGTTAGGGAAATGAACTGGGAGTCCTTATGTGCTGCTGTAAATACTATGTTTAGTAGGGATCAACATAATACCTTGTGTAACACCATAAAAATCATCAACTAAAAATATTGCATTTAGTTATTTATGATAAATAGGGTATTAAATTTTCATTTAAAGTGATTGTTATTTATTTGCATTTTGAATCATTTTTGATTTGCGCATGATTGATTATCGGATGTTTAATATCATTTCTTCTTATATGAAAAATTCTAGTAAATAACATAATAATTAAATAATATAATAATCATTAGTCTAAAAATAAATATTTTATTTATAAGTAATTTTGGATTAATTAGTATGAATTTTTGAGTTATTTAAAATTGTATTTCGATTTTTTTTAAAAAAAACCTCCCTAACCCTAAGGCCCACTAGGGGTCCATCTACCTAACCCTAGCCGTGCCCTCTCCCTAGCTGCTCCCCAAGCCGTCGCCGCCCCCTGCTAACCTCTCCCTCTCCTATTCTCTCTTATCTCACCTCTCTCTCCCCTCGCTTCTCCCCCGCACGCGCCGCACGCCCCGCGCACCAGGAAGCTGCCAGGAGCTCCACCGCCCTCCAGCCCACGCCCTGACCGAGCCCGACCGGCCACGACACTCCCGCGACCCCGACCGGCCTACGCTCCAGCCGTACGTCCCCGACCCCGACGTGCCTGACGAAGACCCTGCGCGAACCCGCGCACTCGCCGCGCGACACTGACTGCCTGTTTCACGCGCCAGGAGCCTAGGCGCCGCACCGACCGCGCCAACCGCAGCTCGCGTCCGTTTCTTCTACGCACGATTAATGGAGCTTCATGCGACATTTTCTTCTTCATTCTTCCATTATCCTCCTTGTAACCGAAGCATCTATGGCGCTTGAAGAACCCGCCGACCATTGAAGCCCCTCGGCCGACCTTCCCTCTCCCTCCGTCTCCCCTATAAATCCGACGCTCTCTCCTCTCTCCCTCCCCTACCCGAGCTCTCTCTCATTCCTCGCACTCTCTCCCTCGTCGTTCATCCCCGGAGCTCGTCGTTTGTCGACAGAGTTCGCCGTTCGTCGCTGGAGTTCGCCGTTCATCGCCGGAGCTACGCCACTCGCCATTCGAAGCCAAGCCCCTGCTCTTCTCCACCCGGCCGAAACCCCGTCGATCCCTCCCCGTCACACGTACGAACCCAAGGTTGAAGACGACCCAAATTAATTTGTGTATTTTCGAAATTCTTTTGATTCGATTCAGGAATTGTATATTTATGTTGTTGTAATATGAACATGTGTGATCCGAAATTCACACGTATGTGCGCTATAGAATTTTTGGTAGATTTATGCGATTATTAGTGCACCGTGATTATTCATGTTAGTCGATGCGATGATTTTTGGATTAGAGAGAAGTATGACGAAAATTTAATAGTCTCACGTTGGTGATAAAAACACTAGATAGGAAATTTTATAGCTAACTTTGGTCACAATTAACTATGGAAACCATTTGGAGAATTATAATCATAGGTTCATTTTAATGGATTTAGTAAACGGTATAGAATTCATGTCATATAAACATTATAGGATTTTAGATGATCTATCTCCGATTATTTTTATTAATATTTTCTTTTAGAAAGAAAGAATAAAATACCACTAGTAGTATGGAAAATAGATTTTTACTAACCAAAATAAACGTGTTCGCGAGTATAGCACTTAAATTATTAGAGTTAGTAAAATACTTGTTTATGTCAAAATAACCTCGTTTATTTTATAAAAAGTCCAATTAGTGATTTATATTGATTTTTAGAATATTAATGTTAATAGATTATTTTTTAGCTATACTCAATAATTAAAGTTAGAAATAAAAAGAATAAAATATATTAGTTTATTTATTAGTAATAACTAGCATTTATTTTCATAAAGGATTTTGATACGTATTAATATTAGTTAAAACTATATTTATAGCACCTACTCATAAATTCACCATTTATGACTCGCAATAATAGCCATAATTGAATTAGTAAGTATTTACGCGTTTAGGACGTATTTATGGTGTGATAAGTGTGATGTGTTAATATATATGTAATGGTGAATGATTATCCTGTACCGGTGTATGTTTATTTATTGGTGTATTTGAAAGAGAAATATGGTTTAACCTTTTCCTATAAATAATTTTGGTGGTTGAATGCCCAACACAAATAATTGGACTAACTAGTTTGCTCTAGATTATATATTCTACAGATGGTAAAGGTTCAAAACAAACAAATAAAAAGATCAAGTTAGGGTTCAAAAAGAAAGGAGCAAAAGAAACCGAAGACACCCTGGTCTGGCGCACCGGCAGTGTCCGGTGCACCAGGGCCGTACGACTTCAAACTCTTCACCTTCGGGTTTCAGAAGCGTCGCTCCGCTATAATTCACCGAACTGTCCGGTGTGCCACCGGACTATCCGGTGCACCAGCGGAGCAACGGCTAGCCAGAGCAACGGTCGCCTGCAACGCTACAGTGCGCGGACAGTTCGCGTAGAAGTCAGAGCAGACGTAGAAGGCGCACCAAACAGTGAACAGTACCTGTCCGGTGCGGCACCGGACTATCCGGTGCGACGTGAAGACAAAGCTCCAATGGTCGAAACCGTCAGAACCCTAACGATTGGGTGACGTGGCTGGCGCACCGGACACTGTCCGGTGCGCCCATCGATAGCAGCCTGCCCCAACGGTTGAATTGGTGGTTAGGGGCTATAAATACCCCCCAACCACTTCCACTCCAACCATCCAAGCATTCACTACTTCTCATTCAATACAAGAGCAATAGACACCACTCCAAAGACACCATTCAAGAGATCGATCCGCTCAAAGTCTCAAAATCAACTCTAGCGCATTTAGACTTGTGAGAGGATCATTTGTGCTTCCTTGTGCTCTTGTTTGCTTGGTTGGCTTTCTTCTTCCTCATTCTTGTTCTCTAAGTGACTTGTAATCAAAGCAAGAGACACCAAGTGTGTGGTGATCCTTGTGGGGTCTAAGTGACCAGTTTGATTAAGGAGAAGCCTCACTCGGTCTAGGTGACCGTTTGAGAGAGGGAAAGGGTTGAAAGAGACTCGGATTTTGTGACCACCTCAACGGGGACTAGGTTTATTAGAACCAAACCTCGGTAAAACAAATCACTGTGTCATCCACTTTACTTTCTTGGTTGATTTGTTTTTCCCCTCTCTTCCGGACTTGGATTTTATTCTAACACTAACCCCGGCTTGTAGTGTGTTTAAAGTTGTAAATTTCAGTTTCCGCCTATCCACCCCCTCTAGGCGACTTTCAATTGGTATCAGAGCCCGATACTTCATTAGAGTCTAACCACTCGAAGTGATGTCGGGAGGATCCACCAAGAGGGAGATGGAAACGACCACAAGCCACGGGAAGGCTCCATCAAGGGAGTCCGGCGCCAAAGGAAGGGAGGACTCACCTCCCCGCGTCAAGTCGCACCGGAGTGGCGACAAGAAGAAGAAGATGAAGAAAGTGGTCTACTACGAGACCGATTCTTCGTCGCCCTCCACCTCCAGCTCCGACGCTCTATCCGTCACTTCTAAGCGCCATGAGCGCAAGAAGTTTAGTAAGATTCCTCTACGCTATCCCCACATTTCTAAACGCACTCCTTTACTTTCCGTCCCATTAGGCAAACCACCGGTTTTTGACGGTGAAGATTATTGTATGTGGAGTGATAAAATGAGACATCATCTAACCTCACTTCACGCAAGCATATGTGATATTGTTGAGTTTGGAGCGCAGGTACCATCCGTGGGGGATGAAGGATATGATTCGGACGAGGTCGCCCAAATCCGGCATTTTGACTCCCAAGCCACCACTATACTCCTCACCTCTCTATGTCGAGAGGAGTATAATAAGGTGCAAGGGCTAAAAAGTGCCAAAGAGATTTGAGATGTACTAAAGACCGCGCACGAAGGGGATGAGGTGAACAAGATCACCAAGCGGGAAACGATCGAGGGGGAGCTCGGTCGATTCATCCTCAACCAAGGAGAGGAGCCACAGGCGATGTACAACCGGCTCAAGACCTTGGTCAACCAAGTGCGCAACCTCAGGAGCACCAAATGGGATGACCATGAAATGATCAAGGTTATTCTAAGATCACTCGTTTTTCGTAATCCTACACAAGTTCAATTAATTTGTGGTGATCCTAGATATAAGCTAATGTTTCTCGAGGAGGTTATAGGAAAGTTTGTGAGCTTTGAATTAATGATCAAAGGCTCCAAACAAATAGTAAACTTGGAGCAAGGCGGCACCTCCACGCCCGAGGTGCAACCCGTCGCATTCAAAGCGACGGAAGACAAGAAAGAAGAGTCTACATCAAGTATACTCTCCATTGATGCCTCCAAGCTCGACAACGAGGAAATGGCGCTCATCATAAAGAGCTTTCACCAAATCCTCAAGCAAAGGAAGGGGAGAGACTACAAGCCCCGTTTCAAAAGAGTGTGCTACAAGTGTGGTAAGCCCGGTCACTTTATTGCAAAATGTCCTATATCTAGTGACAGGGGCGACGACAAGAGAGGGAAGAAGAAGGAGAAGAAGAAGAGATACTACAAGAAGAAGGGTGGCGATGCCCACTTGGTCGGGAATGGGACTCCGACATGAGCTCCACCGACTCCTCCTCCGACGAGGACGCCGCCAACATCGCCGTCAACAAAGGACTTCTCTTCCCCAACGTCGGCCACAAGTACCTCATGGCAAAGGACGGCAAAAGGAAGAATGTAAAATCTAGAGCTTCCACCAAGTATACAACATCTAGTGATGAGGGTAGTTCTAGTGATGATGAAGATAATTTGCTTACTCTTTTTGCCAACCTTAACATGCAACAAAAAGAAAAATTAAATGAATTGATAGGTGCTATTCATAAGAAGGATGAACTTTTGGAAAGCCAAGAGGAATTCCTTATTAAGGAAAATAAAAAGCATGTTAAGGTGAAAAATGTTTATGCTCAGGAGATAGAAAAATGTGAAAATTTGACTAGAGAGCTCAGCATTTTCCATAACACTATTTCCAACCTTAGAACTGAGAATGTTAGTTTAATTGCTAAGGTTGAAAAATCAAATGTTAGCAATGATTCAATTGTCAATCTTAAAATGAAAATGCTAGTTTAATTGCCAAGATTGATAAATTGAATGAATCAATTTCTAGCCTTAGGGATGAAAATGTTAGATTAATTTCTAAGGCTAAAGATTTAAATGTTTGCAATGATGCAATTTCCAGTCTTAGAAATGAGAATGCTATTTTACATGCTAAGATTGATGAATTAAATGCTTGCAAACCATCTACATCTACTGTTGAGCATGTTGCCATTTGTACTAGATGTAAAGATATTAATGTTGATGCTATTCATGATCACCTAGCTTTAATCAAACAACAAAATGATCATATAGCACAACTAACTAGTAAAATTAATGAGCATGAGATAGAAAATTAAAATTTTAAATTTGCTAGGAGCATGCTCTATAATGGGAGACGCCCTGGCATTAAGGATGGCATTGGTTTCCAACAGAGAAGCAATGTCAAAATTAATGCCCCCAAAAGATTGTCTAATTTTGTTAAGGCAAGGCTCCCATGGCTCAGGATAACGAGGGTTGCATTTTATATCCTGCTAGTTATCCTGAGCATAAGATTAGGAGAATTCATGCTAGAAAATCTCATTCTGTTTCACATCATGCTTTTATGTATAAGAATGAGGCATCTAGCTCTAGGCACTCTACCCATGTTAAAATGACAAAAAGAAAACTCCTACTGCATCAAATGAACCTAATGTTTCATTTAAGACTTTTGATGCATCTTATGTTCTTACTAACAAATCAGGCAAGGAAGTTGCCAAATATATTGGGGGCAAACACAAGGGATCAAAGACTTGTGTTTGGGTACCCAAGGTGCTTGTTTCTAATGTGAAAGGACCCAAGACCGTTTGGGTACCTAAGAACAAGGCCTAAATTGTTTTGCAGGTTTATGCATCCGGGGGCTCAAGTTGGATAATTGATAGCGGGTGCACAAACCACATGACGAGGGAGAAAAAGATGTTCTCCTCCTATGAGAAAAACGAAGATCCCCAAAGAGCTATCACATTCGGGGATGGAAATCAAGGTTTGGTCAAAGGACTTGGTAAAATTGCTATATCACTTGACCATTTTATTTCCAATGTTTTTCTTGTAGATTCTTTAGATTACAATTTGCTTTTGGTTTCTCAATTATGTAAAATGGGCTACAACTGTCTTTTTTACGGATATAGGTGTTACTGTCATTGAAGAAGTGATGATTCAGTAGCATTTAAGGGAGTATTAGAGGGTCAGCTATACTTAGTTGATTTTAATAGAGCTGAACTCGATACTTGCTTAATTGTTAAGACTAATATGGGTTGGATCTGGCATCGCCGACTAGCCCATGTTGGGATGAAGAATCTTCACAAGCTTCTAAAAGGAGAACACATTTTGGGACTAACAAATGTTCATTTTGAGAAAGACAGGGTTTGTAGCGCATGTCAAGTAGGAAAGCAAGTTGGCTCCCATCATCCTCACAAGAACATCATGACGACCGACAAGCCGCTTGAGCTACTCCACATGGATTTATTCGTCCCGATCGCTTACATAAGCATCGGCGGGAGTAAGTATTGTCTTGTAATTGTGGATGATTATTCTCGCTTCATTTGGGTATTCTTTTTACAGGAAAAATCTCAAACCCAAGAGACTTTGAAGGGATTCTTGAGACGGGCTCATAATGAGTTCGGATGAGAATCAAAAAGATAAGAAGCGACAATGGGACGAAATTCAAGAACTCACAAATAGAAGGCTTTCTTGAGGAGGAGGGCATCAAGCATGAGTTCTCTTCTCCCTACACACCTCAACAAAATGGTGTAGTGGAGAGGAAGAATAGAACTTTATTGGACATGGCGAGGACCATGCTTGATGAGTATAAGACTCCAGACCGGTTTTGGGCTGAGGTGATTAACACCGCCTGCTACTCCATCAACCGGCTCTACCTTCACCGAATCCTCAAGAAGACATCTTATGAACTCCTCACTGATAAAAAGCCAAATGTTTCATATTTTAGAGTCTTTGGTAGCAAATGTTTTATTCTTATTAAAAGAGGTAGAAAATCTAAATTTGCTCCTAAGGTTGTAGAAGGCTTTTTACTTGGTTATGATTCAAACACAAGGGCATATAGAGTCTTCAACAAATCCACTGGATTAGTTGAGGTTTCTTGTGACATTGTGTTTGATGAAAATAATGGCTCCCAAGTGGAGCAAGTTGATCTTGATGAATTAGATGATGAAGAGGCTCCATGTGTCACGCTAAGAAACATGTCCATTGGGGATGTGTGTCCTAAGGAATCCGAAGAGCCCACACAAGCACAAGATCAACCGTCATTTTCCATGCAAGCATCCCCACCAACCCAAGATGAGGATCAAGCTCAAAACAATGAAGAAGAAGATCAAGAATATGAGCCACCTCAAGAGGACGACAATGATCAAGGGGGAGATGAAGTTGATAAGGACAAGGAAGATGATCAAGAAGTACAAGGTCAAAGACCGCCACACCCAAGAGTCCACCAAGCGATTCAAAGAGATCACCCCGTGAACTCAATCCTCGGCGATATTCATAAGGGGGTAACAACTCAATCTTGAGTCGCTCATTTTTGTGAACATTACTCTTTTGTGTCCTCTATTGAGCCATAGAGGGTGGAGGATGCATTAAGAGATTCGGATTGGGTGCTGGCAATGCAAGAGGAGCTCAACAACTTCACGAGGAATGAGGTACGACACTTAGTTCCACGTCCTAACCAAAATGTTGTAGGAACCAAGTGGGTTTTCCGCAACAAGCAAGATGAGCATGGTGTGGTGACAAGGAACAAAGCCCGACTTGTTGGCAAGGGATATTCACAAGTCGAAGGTTTGGGTTTCGGTGAAACCTATGCACTCGTAGATAGGCTTGAGTCAATTCGTATATTACTTGCCTATGCTACTTACCATGGCTTTAAGCTATATCAAATGGACGTGAAGAGTTCCTTCCTCAATGGACCAATCAAGGAAGAGGTCTATGTTGAGCAACCTCCCAGCTTTGAAGATAGTGAGTATCCTAACCATGTGTATAAACTCTCAAAAGGCGCTTTATGAGCTCAAGCAAGCCCCAAGAGCATGGTATGAATGCCTGCGAGATTTCCTTATCACTAATGGCTTCAAAGTTGGTAAAGTCGATCCTACACTCTTTACTAAAACTATTGCAAAAGATTTGTTTGTATGCCAAATTTATGTTGATGATAAAGAGTTTAGTAGGATCATGATTCAAAAATTCGAGATGTCTATGATGGGGGAGTTGAAGTATTTTCTAGGATTTCAAGTCAAGCAACTCCAAGAAGGCACCTTCATCAACCAAACAAAGTATATTCAAGACATACTCAACAAGTTTGGAATGAAGGATGCTAAGCCCATCAAGACACCCATGGGAACTAATGGGCATCTCGACCTCGACACGGGAGGTAAATTCGTAGATCAAAAGATATACCGGTCGATGATAGGATCTTTACTCTATTTATGTGCATCTTGACTAGATTTTATGCTTTCTGTATGCATGTGTGCAAGGTTCCAAGCCGATCCTAAGGAAGTTCACCTTAGGGCCATGAAAAGAATCATGAGATACTTAGTTTATACGCCTAAGTTTGGACTTTGGTACCCCAAGGATCCACTTTTGATTTAATAGGATATTCAGATACCGATTGGGAAGGGTGTAAAATTGATAGGAAGAGCACATCAGGGACTTGTCAGTTTCTGGGGAGATCCCTGGTGTCTTGGGCTTCAAAGAAACAAACCTCAGTAGCTCTTTCCACCGCCGAAGCCGAGTACATTGCCGCAGGCCATTGCTGTGCACAATTACTTTGGATGAGGCAAACCCTCAGGGACTATGGCTACAAATTGAGCAAAGTCCCTCTCCTATGTGACAATGAGAGTGCAATCTGCATGGCGGATAATCGCGTTGAACACAGACGCACTAAGTACATAGACATTCGGTATCACTTTTTGAGGGATCACCAACAAAAGGGGGATATCGAGATAGCTTATGTTAGCACCAAAGAACAATTAGCCGATATCTTTACCAAACCATTAGATGAGAAAACCTTTACCAAACTTAGGAATGAGCTAAACATTCTTGATTCTCGGAATTTTGATTGAAACACACACATAGCTCATCTATATACCTTTGATCATATCTCTTTCACTTAGGTACAAATGCATAATTCTTATTCTGTGTGTATCAAGGCTATGACTAATGTGTTTTGAAGTGTACTTCTACTAAGTCATAGATTAAAAGGGAAATGGAGTTCTTCGGCGAAGACAAGGCTTCCACTCCACTATATTAGTATCGTTTACCCTTCGTCGTTACTCCACACCACTCTTCGATTGGTATAATCTTCACTCACATTTTATTTACCAATGGAGGAGAAAGTCAAAGGGCTCTCAAAAGACTCCGTTTTTGGCGATTAATGCCAAAGGGGGAGAAATATTAAGCCCAAAGCAAAAGGACCGCACCACCACCAATTTCAAAATATTCAAGAATTTTCCAAATTGGTATCTAAATGTATTTGATCTGATTTGGTATTTACAAAAATTGGTAAAACCCTCTTGAAAGCTAAGAGGAGAATTTAATTCAGGAGGAGTTTTGTCTAGTCAAAGGAAAAGCAATTGAAACAGGGGGAGAAAATTTCAATCTTGAAAAATGCTTCACATACCTTTGACTATTTGCAAAAAGACTTTGAAAAGATTTTCCAAAAGAATTTGCAAAAACAAAACAAGTGGTGCAAGCGTGGTCCAAAATGTTAAAATAAAAGAAAACCAACCATGCATATCTAGTAGAAGTATAAATTGGTTTAATTCCAAGCAACCTTTACACTTACCTTATGCAAACTAGTTCAATTCTGCACTTATATATTTGCTTTGGTTTGTGTTGGCATCAATCACCAAAAAGGGGGAGATTGAAAGGGAAATAGGGTTTAACCTTTTCCTATAAATAATTTTGGTGGTTGAATGCCCAACATAAATAATTGGACTGACTAGTTTGCTCTAGATTATATATTCTACAGGTGCTAAAGATTCAAAACAAACCAATAAAAAGATCAAGTTAGGGTTCAAAAAGAAAGGAGCAAAAGAAACCGAAGAGAACCCTGGTCTGGCGCACCGGACTGTCCGGTGTGCCACCGGACTGTGTCCGGTGTGCCAGGGCCATACGACTTCAAACTTTTCACCTTCGGGTTTCAGAAGTGTCGCTCCGCTATAATTCACCGGACTGTCCGGTGTGCCACCGGTCTGTCCGGTGCACCAGCGAAGCAACGGCTTGACAGGGCAACGGTCACCTGCAACACTACAATGCACGGACAGTTCACGCAGAAGTCAGAGCAGCCGCAGAAGGCGCACCGGACAGTGAACAGTACATGTCCGGTGCGGCACCGGACTGTCCGATGCGACATGAAGACAAAGCTCCAACGGTCGAAACCGTTAGAACCTTAACGATTGGGTGACGTGGCTGGCGCACCGGACACTGTCCGATGCGCCCATCGACAGCAGCCTGCCCCAACGGTTGAATTGGTGGTTGAAGGCTATAAATACCCCCAACTACTTCCACTCCAACCATCCAAGCATTCACTACTTCTCATTCAATACAAGAGAAATAGACACCACTCCAAAGACACCATTCAAGAGATCGATCCGCTCAAAGTCTCAAAATCAACTCTAGCGCATTTAGACTTGTGAGAGGATCATTTGTGTTTTCTTGTGCTCTTGTTTGCTTGGTTGGCTTTCTTCTTACTCATTCTTGTTCTCTAAGTGACTTGTAATCAAAGCAAGAGACACCAAGTGTGTGGTGATCCTTGTGGGGTCTAAGTGACCCGTTTGATTAAGGAGAAGCCTCATTCGGTCTAGGTGACCGTTTGAGAGAGGGAAAGGGTTGAAAGAGACCCGGTCTTTGTGACCACCTCAATGGGAACTAGGTTCATTGGAATCAAACCTCGGTAAAACAAATCACCGTGTCATCCGCTTTACTTTCTTGGTTGATTTATTTTTTCCCTCTCTTCCGGACTTGGATTTTATTCTAACACTAACCTCGGCTTGTAGTGTGTTTAAAGTTGTAAATTTTAGTTTCTGCCTATCCACCCCCCTCTAGGTGACTTTTAGTATGTTTCCACTTTGTATGGCAATGTACAACGTTATTAGAAGCTGATTGTGTGGTAGAGGATTCGAATTTGGTTGAGGATGAATCGTAGGACACACTTGAGCAAGGCAAGTGGATTCTCCCTCTGCATATTCTATTTGTACCCAATTAATGCATATAATAATGTTTACTTTTTTATATATTGCATAATTTGATGAGATTTACCTAATTAAGGATTTCCTAGATTTACCAATTGTATTCCTTGATTACCCTGGAAATTATTAAGCTTTGCAAATTTGTGCGACCGCTCAACTTAATAATTTTGATGTCACTCATTATTTGATACTAATGTTCCAAAAATGAAATTGGCTTTATGATATTAACCCGATGGTTAAACAAGATTATTTTATATTAACTGGAACATGGAGTGACCACCTAGGATAACAGTGCAACCACGAGTGCTATCATGGCTCTGGCTTTGGTAATTAGCTTTATATGCTTAGTGCCTAGCAACCTTACTTGAAATATGGGCAAGAGGCGGAGCGGTAGTGGTGGCAGCTCACGTTGACATGGGGGCGTATTCTTGGCTAAGGTACCTCACCTAGAGGGCCTCCACACCGACTTTAGAAACCTTAGCGGGTTGCTTTGTATTAAGTGTATTTTGTGAAAGCCTCATAATGTATCCCTAGCCATTCACCTTGGTAGTGTTTATGGGTCCGATCAATCCAGGCTAGATGGGATACATGGCTTGTGGGTAAAGCTGTACCACCTCTGCAGAGTGTAAAACTGATATATCAGTCGTGCTCCCGGTTAAGAGCAGCCTGGACTCCTCACATTATAATTGAACTTAAAGATGGACAATAAATCGAGATCCGATGATCTGCCAATGGTTTGCTTAAGTGGTTTCACTTAAGTGTTTTTGATATACTCATATTCCTTTGTTTAAATGGGATACTTGGGATTCACACTTATTAGTAAGACATGTGTTGTTAATAAAATGTTGACCAACTAAAATGCTTACTGCTCAACCTTAGCCTCACCTTGTTATACCTGCATTAATTCCCCCCCCCCCACTTGCTGAGCCCCGACCATAAGTGAGCTCACCCTTGCTAATATTTTGATCAGAGGGTGATGCTGGAGACTTTGATGGAGATTTTGACGACGATGAATTCTAAGTCTAACGATGTGCCAGTCATCTTCCTGTGGGAGATTACCCATGTTATTTAAATCCCGCCTTGCTTTGATGTTGATACTTGTTAAAGATATAATGATTCAGATGATGTAATAAAGTACTCTACTCTCTTTACGCCTTTATTGCATTGTATTTTGATATATTACACTTGTGACATCAACATATGTGTGGAAATGGATCTTGGCACACATATGGTATGCGCTCGGTTCTACCCCCTGGAACCGGGTGTGACAGAAGTGGTATCAAAGCTATGCTGACCCTAGGTCATTAGACTAGTTAGAAATGGAAAGCCTAGTTTGTTCAAAACTTGTTAATTTCATTCTTATAAAATTATTTTATCAGCCTTACCTCTTTAAAATTTCAACTGAGTTGACATTTCTCTTGTAGATGGTTCGTACTCTCCAAACTACCTGGGTCAACACTAGCTACGCCCCTCCGCCCCGGCAAATCCCTGTCTACCCAGTGGTAGTCGAGGAAGTTTCGGTGGATCTCCCTTACATTCGAGTGGAGAATGGAGTCATCCTAGAGGACAGCTCGGAGGAACAGCTGCCGACGCCCACCCCGTTAGCAGAGTCACTGGCCTTCGCAGCTAGGTCATGGACATCGGCACCGCTTGCACCAGACATCCAAGCTCCTGCACCCGGAGGCGACGACTCAGACGACTCTGGGGACGACGATGACGACGGCAACGAGGACGAAGAAGAACAAGTCAACGAAGAAGCTAACTACGCCCAGCAGGACTACTTCATGGGGTTTGGTCCTGTCATCGAACATTACACATCAATGTTCGAGACAGGGCACTTCCCCAACCTGCTGCAAGAAGTGTTGCACGCATTGGGAACCTACGTCCGCCCCCTGTATGAAACAAGGCAAGTGAGCGAGCCTCCCCGGGCTTGCTACTACATCACTCGCATCCATGCCAGGGTGATGGATGCAGGGGATAGGGGATTCAAGACTCTGTCTGCTCATGAGTCCCTGACACCGCTATCCACCTACACTGCCTCGTTCAGTGATGCTACCAGACGGACCCTGTGGTCTCTCAGCCACACCTACCGGCAGCAGCTGCATGACACGAGGTTCAGGCATCTTCCTCTATGTCTGAGTGGAGGGAGCCAGACCAGCATCGTTCCAGGTGGAGCTAGTGAGGAGTGCCTCAACACCCTAGCTGGTGTGGTGGCCGGACTCAACACCGACCTGGACAGTGCCACCCTGGATCTCTCTAGGGTGCACTTAGAGCTGGAGGATGCCCATGCTAGGATTGCAGCCCTGGAAGCCCAACTTCAAGGATAGGATCCGCCTGAAGCTCAGGTCCCCGCCATGGCGTTGTCTCCTCCCCGCAAGAGGCTTCGCTATGGGGAGCCCGGATCCGTCACTAGGCTGCTCTAGGGATTTTAAGTTTATGTTGTAATAAGTTAGTTCTCGCATCAGACAATGAGTACTCTTTTTAAGTTATCTCTATAATAACAACAACCATGTGATGGTGTTGGTTGATATGTTTGAGTTGGATTTTTGTTTGAGTGCAATGGTCTTATGGAATGATGGCCATAAGAGCATATAAAAATATATAAACTTAGGATATTCCCCTCTAGAATCTGTATTGCTCCTCACTCTTCTAAGAAGTTCACTTTCTAACCAATCAGATGGTGAACGCTCGCCAAGGACCCAACAACAACCGGAACCAACGTGGTCAACAGATACCACCACCACCGAACCCCAACATGGAACAGTTCATTGTCGCCCACATGCAGCTTCTGCAAGGACTCACTACAACTGTTCAACAGATTCAGCAGAACTAGCTGAATCAACAGCATCAGCAGCAACAGCAGAATGCACCCCCGGCTAGAGACAAACACCGGGATTTTATGAGCCATCACCCACCAACTTTCTCTCATGCGGTTGATCCTTTGGATGCCGATGACTGGCTCAAGGTCATTGGAAAGAAGTTGGATATCATCCAATGCAACGACCGGGAAAAGGTCTTGTACGCCTCGGGAAGACTCGAGGGTTCCACGTCCGATTGGTGGGATGCCTTCACAGTGGCACACCCCAATGCGGATACCATAACCTAGCAGGAGTTCCAAGTGAACTTCCACGCTCATCATATTCCCTCGAGAATTATGAAGCTGAAGAAGAAGGAGTTCCTTTCCCTTACTCAAGGGAATATGACTGTCAGTGAGTACCGTGATCGCTTCACTCAGCTCTCACGCTACGCACCAGAAGAGGTGGATACAGATGAGAAACATCAAGAGCATTTCTTGGAAGGACTGATTGGACCTCTGAATTATCAGCTGCAGAGTCATACCTTCCCCAACTTCCAGACTCTGTTGAACAAGGCAATTGGCCTTGAAAGTAAAATAAGGGAACTGTCTGACCACAAAAGGATGTTCCAAGGTCAGTCCAGCAGGAACACCCGCCCGAACAACGCTCAAGGTTCTCAGTTCCGCTCTAGAAATCAGGGTGGAAATAATTATCAAGTGCAACGCTCTGGACAACAAGGCCAGAGAAATAATCAAAGTCAGAACCAGCAGAGAAACAACTCCCAGACCAACCAGAGGTCTGGTGGGAGTTCACAGAATCGTCAAGGTGGCGCCGTGAACACGCAGGCCAGAAGCAACAACGCACCAGTCCAACCCAATGGATGTTTCAAGTGCGGTGAGCTTGGCCATTATGCTAACAACTGCCCAAGGCGCAACCAGCAGACACCTCAGAAGAGCAACAATCAGAGGAATGACCAGAACACCCCTGCTCGTGGATCTGCACAGAACAAGACTCCGCAGAACTAGAGTAGAGGAAGGGTCAATCACGTCACCGCAGAATCAGTGCCTGAGGATGCCGACATGGTGTATGGTATGTTCCTTGTTAACTCTATACCTGCATCAGTTTTATTTGACTCTGGAGCATCACATTCATTTATAACCGAGTCATTTGTGGAGAAACATAACATACCAAAGTACCCCCTTAAGAAGATGTTACACATTAGTTCATCAGGAGGTGACATGAAGGCCACACACTCATGCCTCCGTGTTAATCTCAAGATTCAAGGAATAGATTTTCCAGTCAACCTAGTGGTCTTAGGATCCAACGGTATTGATGTGATTCTTGGATGCGACTGATTGAAAAGTTGTGATGGAGTGATACAATGTGCCAACGGAACAATTATGTTGACAAGTCCTCAAGGTGAAAGAGTCCAAGTTAGCACAGACATGTCAACAAATGCAAAAGGGAAGACAGTGATAAATCACTTGGAAGAAAAGCTCCTGGAAAATATCAAGATAGTGTGTGAGTACCCAGACGTATTTCCGGAGGAATTACCAGGTATGCCACCTGACCGTGATATATAGTTTTCTATTGAATTATTACCCGTAACTGCACCTACCTCGAAAAGATCTTATAGAATGGATGTCAATGATTTAGTAGAACTGAAGAAACAAATAGAAGAATTACTAGAAAAAGGTTTCATTCGCCCAAGTTAATCCCCTTAGGGAGCCCCAGTTCTATTTGTGAGCAAGAAAGATGGTTCGAGGAGAATGTGTGTTGATTATAGAAGTTTGAATGAAGTAACCATTAAGAATAAATACCCGTTACCTCGGATTGAAGATTTATTCGATCGGATGAAGGGAGCTAAGATAGTCTCGAAGATAGATCTAAGGTTGGGATATCATCAGTTAAAGATTCGAGCAGAAGATGTACCCAAGATAGCCTTCACGACGAGATATGGATTATATGAGTTTTTGGTCATGTCGTTCGGACTTACTAATGCACCGGCATACTTTATGAACTTGATGAATAAAGCATTCATGGAATATCTGGATCAGTTTGTGGTTGTATTCATTGACGACATACTGATATATTCTCTTAATGAAGAAGCACATGAAGATCATCTAAGGCTAGTCCTACAAAAGCTTCGTGACAACCAATTGTATGCAAAGTTCTCGAAGTGTGACTTTTGGTTGAAGGAAGTTGCTTTTCTTAGGACACATTGTTACTGATGGTGGAATTAAAGTGGATCCAGGAAAGATAAGTGAAATACTAAACTGGAAGCAACCAAAGGATGTGTCCAAGATCAGAAGTTTTCTTGGACCGGCAGGATACTACAAAAGATTTATTGAAGGTTTTTCCAAGTTAGTGAAACCTCTTACCTCTCTACTAGAGAAAGGTAAAGAGTTCAAGTGGGATGAAGCATGTCAGAATTGTTTTGAAGAACTCAAGAAAAGATTAACCACTACACCAATACTGGTAATGCCAGACATTCACAAGGGATTTGATGTGTATTGCGACGCATCACACCTTGGACTTGGATGTGTGCTAATGCAAGAAGGAAAGGTAATAGCTTATGCCTCAAGACAGTTGAGAAAGCATGAGAAGAATTATCCTACGCATGATTTGGAACTAGCTGCCGTAGTGCATGCCTTGAAGATTTGGAGGCACTATATGATTGGAAACAAGTGCAAAATCTTCACGGATCACAAAATCTTGAAATATATATTCACTCAGAAAGAACTCAACCTCAAACAGAGAAGATGGCTTGAGTTGATCAAAGACTATGATTTGGAAATACAATATCACCCAGGAAAAGCAAATGTAGTGGCTGATGCTTTGAGCCGTAAGGGTCAAGTGAACAACATCACTACTCATTTGATGTCACATAAATTGTGCTGGGAAATGGAACAACTCAACCTTGGTATGCTCAATAATGTAGAAGCAACGGTTATGGAAGTTGAATCTACGTTGGAACAAGAGATTCGTAAAGGACAGGAATCTGATGAGAAAATCAAGGAAATTAAAACTTTGATTGGTTTGGGTAAAGCCCCAGATTTCACGGAAGATGATCAAGGCACAATATGGTTTAAAAAGAGAATCTGTGTACCGGAAATCGAACACCTTCGCCAACTTATTTTGAGAGAAGCTCATGATTCGGCTTACTCTATTCACCCTGGAAGTACAAAGATGTACCAGGATTTGAAGGAAAAGTATTGGTGGTACGGTTTGAAAAGAGATGTTGCTACTCATGTTGCATTGTGTGACGTGTGTCAGCGAGTTAAGGCCGAACACCAAAGACCAGCAGGATTACTACAACCTCTCAAGGTACCGGAATGGAAATGGGAAGAAATCGGTATGGATTTTATAGTTGGCTTACCCCGTACTCGAGATGACTATGATTCAACATGGGTCATAGTAGACTGGTTGACTAAAGTGGCACACTTTATACCTGTGAAGACAACTTACTCAGGAGCCCAGTTAGCAGAGTTATAGATCTCGAGGATTGTTTGTCTACATGGAGTACTGAAGAAGATCGTATCAGATCGAGGGACCTAATTTACCTCGCGCTTTTGGAAAAGACTACATGAGTCCATGGATACCAAGCTAAACTTTAATTCAGCTTATCATCCGCAAACAGATGGGCAAACGGAAAGAACAAACCAAGTGTTGGAAGATATGCTAAGAGCTTGCGCTCTGAAGCATGGTAGAAGCTGGGATAAAAGTTTGCCTTATGCAAAATTCTTGTATAACAAAGGTTATTAGGCAAGTCTTAAAATGGCACCATTTGAGGCACTTTACGGACGAAAGTGTAGAACACCACTTTATTGGAATCAGTCCGGAGAAAGTCAAGTATTTGGTCCAGAAATTCTCCAAGAAGCTGAAAAGCAAGTGCAGATTATTAGAGAAAATTTAAAGACAGCACAATCAAGACAGAAAAGCTATGCTGATAATAGAAGAAGAGAGTTGATATTCGAAGTAGGAGACTTCGTATACCTTAAAGTTTCACCAATGAGAGGAATGAAAAGGTTTAAGGTTAAAGGAAAATTATCTACTCGATATATTGGCCCGTTCAAGATTTTGGAAAGAAAAGGTGAAATAGCATATCAGTTAGAGCTACCCGATAGTTTATCGGATGTGCATGACGTATTTCACGTGTCACAACTTATGAAGTGCTTAAGAGTACCAGAGGAACAGTTACCCATAGAAGAACTGAATGTCAATGAAGATTTAACTTATTCGGAGTACCCTGTAAGAATTCTGGAAACATCTCGGAGAATTACACGGAGTAAAGTTATTAACATGTGCAAAGTTCAGTGGAGTCATCATTCGGAAGATGAGGCCACTTGGGAAAGAGAAGATGAACTCAGAGCAGAATTCCCCTAGTTATTCTCGGAAGTTTCTTAGTATGATTTTTTGAGTTATTTAAAATTGTATTTTTGAATTTAAAAAAAAGAGAAAAACCCTCCCTAACCCTAAGGCCCACTAGGGGCCCATCTACCTAACCCTAGCCGCGCCCTCTCCCTGGCTGCTCCCCAAGCCGCCGCCGCCCCCTGCTAACCTCTCCCTCTCCTATTCTCTCTCTTCTCTCACCCCTCTCTCCCCTCGCTTCTCCCTCGCACGCGCAGCGCGCCTCGCGCACTAGGAAGCCGCCAGGAGCCCTGCCGCCCTCCAACCCATGCCATGCACCGAGCCCGATCGGCCACGACACTCCCGCGACCCCGACCGGCCCACGCTGCAGCCGTGCGTCCCTGACCCCGATGCTCCTGACGAGGACCCTACGCGAACCAACGCACTCGATGCGCCCTGCCCCTGCTCAGCGCCGCGCGACACCGACTGCCTATTCCGCGCGCCAGGAGCCTAGGCGCCGCACCGATCGCGCCAACCGCAGCTCGCGTCCGTTTCTTATACGCACGATTAATGGAGCTTCATGCGACAATTTCTTCTTCATTATCCCATTATCCTCCTTGTAACCGACGCATCTATGGCACTTGAAGAACCCGCCGACCATTGAAGCCCCTCGGCCGACCTTCCCTCTCCCTCCCTCTCCCCTATAAATCCGACGCTCTCTCCTTTCTCCCTCCCCTACCCGAGCTCTCTCTCATTCCTCGCACTCTCTCCCTCGCTGTTCGTCACTGGAGCTCACCGTTCGTCGCTGGAGTTCGCCGTTCGTCGCCGGAGTTCGCCGTTCATCTCCTGAGCTACGCCACCCGCCATCCGAAGACGAGCCCCTGCTCTTCTCCACCCGGCCGAAACCCCGTCGAGCCCTCCCCGTCACACGTACGAACCCAAGGTTGAAGACGACCCAAATTAATTTGTGTAGTTTCAAAATTCTTTTGATTCGATTCATGAATTGTATATTTATGTTGTTGTAATATGAATATGTGTGATCCGAAATTCATACGTATGTGCACTATGTAATTTTTGGTAGATTTATGCGATTATTAGTGCACCGTGATTATTCATGTTAGTCGATGCGATGATTTTTGGATTAGAGAGAAGTATGACGAAAATTTTAGTAATCACACGTTGGTGATAAAAACACTAGATAGGAAATTTTATAGCTAACTTTGGTCACAATGAACTTTAGAAACCATTTGGAGAATTATAATCATAGGTTCATTTTAATGGATTTAGTAAATGGTAAAGAATTCATGTCATATAAACATTATAGGATTTTAGATGATTTATCTCCGATTATTTTATTAATATATTTTTTATAAAGAAAGGAGAAAATACCACTAGTAGTATGGAAAATAGATTTTTACTAACCAAAATAAACGTGTTCGCGAGTATAACACTTAAATTCTTAGAGTTAGTAAAATACTTGTTTATGTCAAAATAACCCCGCTTATGTTACAAAAAGTCCAATTAGTGATTTATATTGATTTTTAGAATAATAATGTTAATAGATTCATTTTCTAGCTATACTCAATAATTCAAGTTAAAAATAAAAAGAATAAAATCTATTAGTCTATTTATTAGTAATAACTAGCATTTAGTTTCAGAAAGGATTTTGATACATATTAATATTAGTTAAAACTATATTTATAGCACCTACTCATAATTTTACCATTTATGACTCGCAATAATAGTCGTAATTGAATTAATAAGTATTTACGCGTTTAGGACGTATTTATGGTGTGATAAGTGCGATGTGTTAATATGTATGTAATGGTGAATGATTATCCTGTACTGGTGTATGTTTATTTATTGGTGTATGTTTTCTCTTTGTATGGAAACATACGACGTTATTAGAAGCTGATTGTGTGGTAGAGGATTCGAATTTGGTTGAGGACGAATCGCAGGACACGCTTGAGCAAGGCAAGTGGATTCTCCCTCTGCATATTCTATTTGTACCCAATTAATGCATATAATTGAAAGGGAATTAGGCTTACACATATTTTCCTAATTGATTTTGGTGGTTGAATTGCCCAACACAAATATTTGGACTAACTAGTTTGCTCTAGTCTATAAGTTCTACAGGTGTCAAAGGTTCACAATAAGTCAAAAGACCAAGAATGGGTTCGAACAAAGTGAGCAAGGGACAACCGAAGTGTGCCCTAGTCTGGCGCACCAGACTGTCCGGTGTGCCACCGGACAGTGTCCGGTGCACCAGGGAACTCGACGCCCAACTCTTCACCTTCGGGAATTTTCAGAGGGCTCCGCTATAATTCACCGGACTGTCCGGTGAACCACCGGACAGTGTCCGGTGCCCCAAGGAAGAGCAACTCTGAACTCGCCGGCTTTGGAAATCCGCTCCGCTATAATTCACCGGACAGTGTCCGGTGCACACCGGACTGTCCGGTGTGACAGCGGAGCAACGGCTACTTCGCGCGCAACGGTCGACTGCAACGCATTAAATGCGCGCCTGCGCGCGCAGAGGAGCAGAGCACGCACGGGTGGCACACCAGACAGCCTACAGGGCCTGTCCGGTGCACCACCGGACAGCCAGGCGGGCCCCAAGACAGAGCTCCAACGGTCAGAACCCAACGGCTTGGTGACGTGGCTGGCGCACCGGACTGTCTGGTGCGCCCGTCGACAACAGCCTCCACCAACGGTCAAATTTGGTGGTTGGAGCTATAAATACCCCAACCACCCCCACATTCAAGTCATCCAAGTTTTCCACCTTCCAACTACTTACAAGAGCTAAGCATTCAATACAAGACACACCAAAGTGATCAAATCCTCTCCCAATTCCACACAAGGCTTTAGTGATTAGTGAGAGAGATTTGTTGTGTTCTTTTGAGCTCTTGCGCTTGGATTGCTTCCTTCTTTCATTCTTTCTTGCAAACAACTCAATTGTAACCAAGGCAAGAGACACCAATTGTGTGGTGGTCCTTGCGGGGAAGTTTGTTCCCGTTTGATTGAGAAGAGAAGCTCACTCGGTCCGAGGGACCGTTTGAGAGAGGGAAAGGGTTGAAAGAGACCCGGTCTTTGTGACCACCTCAACGGGGAGTAGGTTTGCGAGAACCGAACCTCGGTAAAACAAATCCGCGTGTCACACTCTTTATTCGCTTGCGATTTGTTTTGCACCCTCTCTCTCGGACTCGATTATATTTCTAACGCTAACCCGGCTTGTAGTTGTGATTAATCTTGTGAATTTCAGATTCGCCCTATTCACCCCCCTCTAGGCGACTTTCAATTGGTATCAGAGCCGATGCTTCATTAGAGCCTAACCGCTCGAAGTGATGTCGGGAGATCACGCCAAGAAGGAAATGGTGACCGGCGAGAAGCCCGCTACAAGCCACGGGAAGGCTCTATCGGGAGAGTCCTACAACAAAGGGAAGGGGAAGGAAAAGGAATCCCCTTCACACAACTCGCGTCGGAGCGGTGATAAGAAGAAGAAGATGAGGAAGGTGGTCTACTACGAGACCGACACCTCATCACCATCCACCTCCGGCTCCGACACGCCGTCCGTCACTTCTAAGCGCCATGAGCGCAAGAAGTTTAGTAAGATCCCCTTACGCTATCCTCGCATTCCTAAACATACGCCTTTACTTTCCGTCCCATTAGGCAAACCACCAACTTTTGATGGTGAGGATTATGCTAGGTGGAGTGATTTGATGCGATTTCATCTAACCTCACTCCACAAAAGTATATGGGATGTTGTTGAGTTTGGTGTACAGGTACCATCCGTAAGGGATGAAGATTATGATGAGGATGAGTGGCTCAAATCCAACACTTCAACTCCCAAGCCTCAACTATACTCCTCGCCTCTCTAAGTCGAGAGGAGTATAATAAGGTGCAAGGGTTGAAAATGCTAAGGAGATTTGGGACACGCTAAAGACCGCACACGAAGGAGACGAGGTGACCAAAATCACCAAGTGGGAAACGATCGAGGGGGAGCTCGGTCGCTTCCGACTTCGCCAAGGGGAGGAGCCACAAGACATGTACAACCGGCTCAAAACCTTGGTGAACCAAGTGCGCAACCTCGGGAGCAAGAAATGGGATAACCATGAAATGGTCAAGGTTATTCTAAGATCCCTCATTTTTCTTAACCCTACGCAAGTTCAATTAATTTGAGGAAATCCTAGATATACACTAATGTCTCCCGAGGAGGTAATAGGGAATTTTGTGAGCTTTGAATTATTGATCAAAGGCTCAAAGAAGATCAACGAGCTTGATGGCCCCTCCACGTCCGAAGCACAACCGGTTGCATTCAGGGCGACGGAGGAAAAGAAGGAGGAGTCTACATCAAGTAGACAACCAATCGACGCCTCAAAGCTCGACAATGAGGAGATGGCGCTCGTCATCAAGAGCTTCCGCCAAATCCTCAAGCAAAGGAGGGGGAAGGACTACAAATCCCGCTCCAAGAAAGTTTGCTACAAGTGTGGTAAGCCCGGTCACTTTATAGCAAAATGTCCTATTTCTAGTGACAGTGACAGGGGCGACGACAAGAAGGGGAGAAGAAAGGAGAAGAAGAGGTACTACAAGAAGAAGGGCGGCGATGCCCATGTTTGCCGGGAGTGGGACTTCGACGAGAGCACCACCGACTCCTCCTCCGACGAAGACGCCGCCAACATTGCCATCAACAAGGGACTCCTCTTCCCCAACGTCGGCCACAAGTGCCTCATGGCAAAAGACGGCAAAAAGAAGAAGGTTAAATCCAAATCCTCCACTAAATATGAGTCCTCTAGTGATGATAATGCTAGTGATGAGGAGGATAATTTGCGTACCCTTTTTGCAAACCTCAACATGCAACAAAAAGAAAAACTAAATGAGCTAATTAGTGCCATCCATGAAAAGGATGAACTCTTGGATACCCAAGAGGACTTCCTAATCAAGGAAAACAAAAAACATGTTAACGTTAAAAATGCCTATGCTCTAGAAGTTGAGAAATGTGAAAAATTAACTAGTGAGCTAAGCACATGCCATGATTTAATTGCCAACCTTAGAAATGAGAATGCAAATTTAATTGCTAAGGTTGATTCAAATGATTGTGATGTTTCAACTCCCAATCTTAGAAATGATAATGTTGATTTGCTTGCTAAGATTGAAGAATTGAACATTTCTCTTGCTAGCCTTAGGATTGAAAATGAAAAATTGCTTGCTAAGGCTAAAGAATTAGATGTTTGCAATGCTTCTATTTCCGACCTTAGAAGTAAAAATGATATATTGCATGCTAAGGTTGTAGAATTAAAATCTTGCAAACCCTCTACATCTACCGTTGAACATACTTCCATTTGTGCTAGATGTAAAGACATTAATGTTGATGCTATCCATGATCACCTAGCTTTAATTAAGAAACAAAATTATCACATAGCTCAACTTAATGCTAAAATTAGTGAGCATGACTTGGAAGATGAAAAATTTAAATTTGCTAGAAGCATGCTCTATAGTGGGAGACGCCCTGGCATAAAGGATGGCATTGGCTTCCAAAAGGGAGACAATGTCAAACTTAATGCCCCTCCTAAAAGATTGTCTAATTTTGTAAAGGGCAAGGCTCCCATGCCTCAGGATAACGAGGGTTACATTTTGTACCCTGCCGGTTATCCCGAGAGCAAAATTAGGAGAATTCATTCTAGGAAGTCTCACTCTGGCCCTAACCATGCTTTTATATATAAGGGTGAGACATCTAGTTCTAGGCAATCAACCCATGCAAAATTGCCTAAGAAGAAAACTCCTAAGGCATCAAATGATTCTAACATTTCATTTAAGACCTTTGATGCCTCTTATGTTTTAACTAACAAATCCGGCAAGGTAGTTGCCAAATATGTTGGGGCAAGCACAAGGGGTCAAAGACTTGTGTTTGGGTACCCAAAGTTCTTGTGTCTAATGCCAAAGGACCCAAAACCATTTGGGTACCTAAAGTCAAGAACTAAACTTGTTTTGTAGGTTTATGCATCCGGGGGCTCAAGTTGGATCATCGATAGCGGGTGCACAAACCACATGTCAGGGGAGAAGGAGATGTTCTCCTCCTACAAGAAAAACCAGGATCCCCAAAGAGCTATCACATTCGGGGATGGAAATCAAGGTTTGGTCAAAGGATTGGGTAAAATTGCTATATCACCTGACCATTCCATTTCCAATGTTTTTCTTGTAGATTCTTTAGATTACAATTTGCTTTCCGTATCTCAATTATGCAAAATGGGCTACAACTGTCTTTTCACAGATGTAGGTGTTACTGTCTTTAGAAGGAGTGATGATTCAATAGCATTTAAGGGAGTGTTAGAGGGTCAGCTATACTTAGTAGATTTTGATAGAGCTGAACTCGACACTTGCTTAATTGCTAAGACTAACATGGGTTGGCTCTGGCATCGCCGACTAGCACATGTTGGAATGAAGAATCTTCACAAACTTCTAAAGGGAGAACACATTTTGGGACTAACAAATGTTCATTTTGAGAAAGACAGGATTTGTAGCGCATGTCAGGCAGGGAAGCAAGTTGGAGTTCATCATCCACATAAGAACATCATGACGACCGACAGGCCACTAGAGCTCCTACACATGGATCTATTCGGCCCGATAGCTTACATAAGCATCGGCGGGAGTAAGTACTGTCTAGTTATAGTGGATGATTATTCTCGCTTCACTTGGGTGCTCTTTTTGTAGGAAAAATCTCATACCCAAGAAACCTTAAAGGGATTCTTGAGACGGGCTCAAAATGAGTTCGGCTTAAGGATCAAGAAAATTAGAAGTGACAACAGGACGGAGTTCAAGAACTCTCAAATTGAAGGCTTCCTTGAGGAGGAGGGCATCAAGCATGAGTTCTCTTCTCCCTACACACCACAACAAAATGGTGTAGTGGAGAGGAAGAATAGAACTCTATTGGACATGGCAAGAACCATGCTTGATGAGTACAAGACTTTGGATCGGTTTTGGGCCGAGGCGGTCAACACCGCTTGCTACGCCATCAACCGATTATATCTACACTGAATCCTCAAGAAGACATCATATGAACTCCTAACCAGTAAAAAGCCCAATATTTCATATTTTAGAGTCTTTGGTAGCAAATGCTTTATTCTTGTTAAAAGAGGTAGAAAATCTAAATTTGCTCCTAAAACTGTAGAAGGCTTTTTACTAGGATAAGATTCAAACACAAGGGCATATAGAGTCTTTAACAAGTCTTCTGGACAAGTTGAAGTTTCTTGTGACGTTGTGTTTGATGAGACTAACGGCTCTCAAGTAGGGCAAGTTGATCTTGATGAGATAGGTAATGAAGAGGCTCCGTGCATCGCGGTAAGGAAAATGTCCATTGGGGATGTGTGTCCTAAGGAATCCGAAGAGCCTCCAAATGCACAAGATCAACCATCCTCCTCCACGTAAGCATCTCCACCAACTCAAAATGAGGATGAGGCTCAAGTTGATGAAGGAGAAGATCAAGAAGATGAGCCACCTCAAGATGACGACAATGATCAAGGGGGAGATGCAAATGATCAAGACAAGGAGGATGAAGAACCAAGGCCGCCACACCCAAGAGTCCACCAAGCAATCCAACGAGATCACCCCGTCGACACCATCCTCTGCGACATTCATAAGGGGGTAACTACTAGATCTCGTGTTGCACATTTTTGTGAGCATTACTCTTTTGTTTCCTCTATTGAGCCACACAGGGTAGAGGAAGCACTACAAGATTCGGATTGGGTGGTGGCGATGCAAGAGGAGCTGAACAACTTCACTAGGAATGAGGTATGGCATTTGGTTCCACGTCCTAATCAAAATGATGTAGGAACCAAGTGGGTGTTCCGCAACAAGAAAGACGAGCATGGTGTGGTGACAAGGAACAAAGCCCGACTTGTGGCCAAGGGATATTCACAAGTCGAAGGTTTGGATTTCGGTGAAACCTATGCACCTGTAGCTAGGCTTGAGTCAATTCACATATTACTTGCCTATGCTACTTACCATGGCTTTAAGCTTTACCAAATGGACGTGAAAAGTGCCTTCCTCAACGGACCAATCAAGGAAGAGGTCTATGTTGAGCAACCTCCCGGCTTTGAAGATAGTGAGTACCCTAACTATGTTTACAAACTCTCTAAGGCGCTTTATGGGCTCAAGCAAGCCCCAAGAGCATGGTATGAATGCCTAAGAGATTTCCTTATCACTAATGGCTTCAAAGTCGGAAAGGCCGATCCTACTCTATTCACTAAAACTCTTGACAATGATTTGTTTGTATGCCAAATTTATGTTGTTGATATTATATTTGGGTCTACTAACAAATCTACATGTGAAGAATTTAGTAGGATCATGACACAGAAATTCGAGATGTCTATGATGGGGGAGTTGAAGTACTTCTTGGGATTTCAAGTGAAGCAACTTTAAGAGGGCACCTTCATTAGCCAAACAAAGTATATTCAAGACATTCTAAACAAGTTTGGGATGAAGGATGCCAAGCCCATCAAGACACCCATGGGAACCAATGGGCATCTCGACCTCGACACGGGAGGTAAATCCATCGATCAAAAGGTATACCGGTCAATGATAGGTTCTTTACTCTACTTATGTGCATCTCGACCAGATATTATGCTTTCCGTATGCATGTGTGCAAGATTCCAAGCCGACCCTAAGGAAGCTCACCTTACGGCCATAAAACGAATCTTGAGATATTTAGTTTATACTCCTAAGTTTGGGCTTTGGTACCCTCGGGGATCCACATTTGATTTAATTGGTTATTCAGATGCCGATTGGGCGGGGTGTAAAATTAATAGAAAGAGCACATCGGGGACTTGCCAGTTCTTGGGAAGATCATTGGTGTCTTGGGCTTCAAAGAAGCAAAATTCCGTAGCTCTTTCTACCGCCGAAGCCGAGTACATTGCCGCAGGTCATTGTTGCGCGCAACTACTTTGGATGAGGCAAACCCTTAGGGACTATGGTTACAAATTAACCAAAGTTCCTCTTCTATGTGATAATGAGAGTGCAATCCGCATGGCGGATAATCCCGTTGAACATAGCCGCACTAAACACATAGCCATTCGGTATCACTTCTTAAGGGATCACCAACAAAAGGGAGATATCGAGATTGCATACATTAACACTAAGGAACAATTAGTCGATATCTTTACCAAGCCACTAGATGAACAAACTTTTAACAAACTTAGGCATGAGCTAAATATTCTTGATTCTAGGAATTTCTTTTGATGTTTTGCACACATAGCTCATAAGTATACCTTTGATCATATCTCTTTTATATGCTATGACTAATGTGTTTTCAAGTATAATTCAAAAAACAAGTCATAGGCGTATTGAAAGGGAAATGGAGTCTTCGGCAAAGACAAAGGCTTCCACTCCACTCCATCAACTCATCCTTCGCCGTCGCTCCGAGCAACTGTCCGTCTTTGGTATAATCTTCACTCATGTTTTATTTGCCAAAGGGGAGAAAGTAGTTAGAACAAGGGCTTATATTTCACTCAAAGTATCCATTTTTGGCGATTCATGCCAAAGGGGGAGAAAGTATTAGCCCAAAGCAAAAGGACCGCACCACCACCTAATTTTAAACTAATGATTTTCAAATTAGTATTTTATTTTGTTCAAAAGGGGGAGAAAGTAGCACCTTCAAAATTGATATTATAAAACCTTCTTGAACACTAAGAGGAGAATTTATTGAAGGGGAGTTTTTGTTTTAGTCAAAGGAAAAGCATTTGAAACAGGGGGAGAAAATTTCAAATCTTGTAAATGCTTCTCAAGAATCTTATTCATTTACCTTTGACTCTTTGCAAAAGACTTTGAAAAGAACTTACAAAAGAATTTGCAAAACAAAACATGTGGTGCAAGCGTGGTCCAAAATGTTAAAAATAAAGAAACAATCCATGCGTATCTTATAAGTATTTATATTAACTCAATTCTAAGTAACCTTTGCACTTACAATTATGCAAACTAGTTCAATTATTCACTTCTATATTTGCTTTGGTTTGTGTTGGCATCAATCACCAAAAAGGGGGAGATTGAAAGGGAATTAGGCTTACACCTATTTTCCTAATTGATTTTGGTGGTTGAATTGCTCAACACAAATATTTGGACTAACTAGTTTGCTCTAGTCTATAAGTTCTACAGGTGTCAAAGGTTCACAATAAGTCAAAAGACCAAGAATGGGTTCGAACAAAGTGAGCAAGGGACAACCGAAGTGTGCCCTGATCTGGCGCACCGGACTGTCCGGTGTGCCACCGGACAGTGTCCGGTGCACCAGGGAACTCAACACCCAACTCTTCACCTTCGGGAATTTTCAGAGGGCTCCGCTATAATTCACCGGACTGTCCGGTGAACCACCGGACAGTGTCCGGTGCCCCAAGGAAGAGCAACTCTGAACTCGTCGGCTTCGGGAATCCGCTCCGCTATAATTCACCGGACAGTGTCCGGTGTGACAGCGGAGCAACGACTACTTCGCGCGCAACGGTCGACTGCAATGCATTAAATGCGCGCCTGCGCGCGCAGAGGAGCAGAGCACGCGCGGGTGGCACACCGGATAGCCTACAGGGCCTGTTGAGAGCACCTAGAGGGGGGGGGTGAATAGGTGATCCTATAAAACTTGAATCTTAATGCCACAAAACTTGATTAGTTGTTAGCACAAGAATGCCAAGTGGCTAGAGAAGAGTCTTTGCAAGACACGATAACCACAAGAAGATCAATCACAGATAGACACAGTGGTTTATCCCGTGGTTCGGCCAAGTTCAACACTTGCCTAGTCCATGTTGTGGCGTCCCAACGGACGAGGGTTGCAATCAACCCCTCTCAAGCGGTCCAAAGACCCACTTGAATACCACGGTGTTTTGCTTTGCTTTACTATATCTCGTTTGCGAGGAATCTCCACAACTTGGAGCCTCTCGCCCTTACACTTTGATGATCACAAAGAAGCACGGAGTAAGGGAGGGATGAGCAACACACACAAGACACGAAATCAGAGTACCAACACGCACACAAGTCGCAACAAGAGCTCACAACACAACTCAGCGAGTTCACAACTTAAATGGAGCTCTAATTGCTATCGCAAAGAATCAAATGCGCGGAATCGAAGTCTTGGTGCTTAGGAATGCTTAGAGAATGCTTGGTGTGCTCCTCCATGCGCCTAGGGGTCCTTTTTATAGCCCTAAGACAGCTAGGAGCCGTTGAGTGCATTCCAGGAAGGCAATTCTTGCCTTCTATCGCCTGGCGCACCGGACAGTCCGGTGCACCACCGGACACTGTCCGGTGCGGATTTCTTTCCTTCTTTGGCGAAGCCGACCGTTGGCGCTTTGGAGCCGTGGGCGCACCGGACACTGTCCGGTGCACACCGGACAGTCCGGTGCCCCCTTCCGACCGTTGGCTCGGCCACGTGTCTCGCGCGGATCGCGCAGCCGACCGTTGGCCCGGCCGACCGTTGGCTCACCGGACAGTCCGGTGCACACTGGACAGTCCGGTGAATTATAGCCGTACGCCGTTAATCACTTCCCGAGAGCAGCAAGTTCGCCTGAGCCAGCCTGGCGCACCGGGCACTGTTATTGAAGTTATTGAAGTTATTGAGCTCCTCTTGCAGTTAAACTTCATTTCTCTTGAAGTTATTGAGCTCCTCTTGCATGGCCAACACCCAGTCCGGATCTAGCAAGGCCTCCTCTACCCTGAAAGGCTCAATAGAAGAGACAAAAGAGTAATGCTCACAAAAATTAACTAATCGAGATCGAGTAGTTACTCCCTTGCTAATGTCACCCAAAATTTGGTCGACGAGATGATCCCTTTGAATCATCGCTCGGACTTGAGTTGGAGGTGCCGGTTGTGCTTCTTCCTCCATTACTTGATCATCTTGTGCTCCCCCTTGATCCCACGCCTCCTCTTGATGAACCTGTTCATCTTCTTGAGTTGGGGGATGCACCATTGTTGAGGAAGAGGGTTGATCTTGCTCCTTTTGTTCCATTGGCCTTACATCTCCAATCACCATGGTGCGCATTGCGGCCATTAGAACGTCTTCTTCATCTACATCATCAAGATCAACAACTTGCTCTCTTGGAGAGCCATTAGTCTCATCAAATACAACGTCGCTAGAGACTTCAACCAAACCCGATGATTTGTTGAAGACCCTATACGCCTTTGTATTTGAGACATAACCTAACAAAAACCCTTCTACGGCTTTGGGAGCAAATTTGGAATTCCTACCCTTCTTCACTAGAATGTAGCATTTACTCCCAAAAACTCGAAAATACGAAACATTGGGTTTGTTACCGGTTAGTAGCTCATACGAAGTCTTCTTGAGGAGGCGATGAAGGTAGACCCGGTTGATGGCGTGGCAAGCTGTGTTCACGGCTTCCGACCAAAAGCGCTCGGGGGTCTTGAACTCTCCAAGCATCGTCCTCGCCATGTCTATAAGCGTCCTGTTCTTCCTCTCTACCACACCATTTTGTTGTGGTGTGTAGGGAGCGGAGAACTTGTGCTTGATTCCTTCCTCCTCAAGATACTCCTCCACTTGAAGATTCTTGAACTCGGACCCATTGTCGTTTCTTATCTTCTTCACCTTGATCTCAAACTCGTTTTGAGCTCTCCTTAGGAAGCGCTTGAGGGTCCCTTGGGTTTCAGATTTATCCTGCAAAAAGAATACCCAAGTGAAGCGGGAAAAATCATCAACTATAACAAGACCATACTTACTTCCTCCTATGCTTAGATAGGCGACGGGTCCGAAGAGATCCATATGAAGTAACTCCAGGGGTCTTGATGTAGTCATCACATTTTTTGCATGATGAGTGCTTCCCACCTGTTTCCCTGCTTGACAAGCTGCACAAGGTCTATCTTTTTCGAAAGTAACATTAGTTAGACCAATCACGTGTTCTCCCTTTAGAAGCTTGTGAAGGTTCTTCATCCCCACATGTGCTAAGCGGCGATGCCACAGCCAGCCCATGCTAGTCTTAGCAATTAAGCATGCATCTAGACCGGCCTCCTCCTTTGCAAAATCAACTAAATAGAGTTTGTCGTCTAATACACCCTTAAAAGCTAATGAACCATCACTTCTTCTAAAGACAGACACATCTACATTGGTGAATAGACAATTATATCCCATATTACATAATTGACTTACGGATAACAAATTATATCCAAGCGACTCAACTAAGAATACATTAGAAATAGAGTGCTCATTTGAGATTGCAATCTTGCCTAAGCCTTTAATCTTGCCTTGGTTCCCATCACCGAATATGATTGAATCTTGGGGATCCTTGTTCTTGACGTAGGAAGAGAACATCCTCTTTTCCCCCGTCATGTGGTTTGTGCATCCGCTGTCGATAATCCAGCTAGAGCCCCCGGATGCATAAACCTGCAAGGCAAATTTAGGCTTGGGTCTTAGGTACCAACTCATGTTGGGTCCTACAAGGTTAGTACAAATAGTCTTAGGGACCCAAATGCAAGTTTTATCTCCCTTGCATTTTGCCCCTAATTTTCTAGTAATTATCTTCCTATCCTTTCTACAAATAGCAAAGGAAGCATTTAAAGCATGGTAAATTGTAGAAGGTTCACTATTTGTTTTCCTGGGCACATGAACAACATTTCTTCTAGGCATGTGATTAATAGCATTTCTCCTAGCTAAATTTCTATCATGCACAATAGAAGAACTAGAAGCAACCATAGCATGAGAATCAAAAGCATCATAACTTCTATAAACATTTCTAGAATGTCTCCTATCATGATACATGAAGGCATGGTTCTTTTGAGCACTTCTAGCCATAGGGGCCTTCCCTTTCTCCTTGGCGGAGATGGGAGCCTTATGGCTTGTTAAGTTCTTGACTTCCTTCTTGATGCCAAGACCATCCTTAATTGAGGGGTGTCTACCAATTGTGTAGGCATCCCTTGCAAATTTTAGCTTCTCAAATTCACTCTTGCTAGTCTTAAGTTGGGCATTAAGACTAGCCACTTCATCATTTAATTTAGAAATGCAAATTAGGTGTTCACTACAAGCATCAACATCAACATCTTTGCACCTATTGCATATCATAACATGTTCTACACAAGAGTTGGATTTATTTGCTACTTCTAGTTTAGCATTTAAATCATCATTAACATCTTTTAAAGTAGAAATGGTTTCATGACAAGTAGATAGTTCACAAGAAAGCATTTCATTCCTTTTAACTTCTAGAGCAAGAGAATTTTGTGCACTAACAAATTTATCATGCTCTTCATACAAAAGATCCTCTTGCTTTTCTAATAACCTATTCTTATCATTCAAGGCATCAATTAATTCATTAATTTTATCAACCTTGGTTCTATCTAGGCCCTTGAATAAACATGAATAATCTATTTCATCATCATCACTAGACTCATCCTCACTTGAAGAAGCATAAGTACTAGTATTACGAGTGTTTACCTTCTTTTCCCTTGCCATGAGGCAAGTGTGATACTCGTTGGGGAAGAGCGATGACTTGTTGAAGGCGGTGGCGGCGAGTCCTTCGTTGTCGGAGTCGGACGAGGAGCAATCCGAATCCCACTCATTTCCAAGATGTGCCTCACCCTTCGCCTTCTTGTAGTTCTTCATCTTTTCCCACTTTCCACTCTTCTTTTCCTGGTCACTATCATTATCGGGACAGTTAGCGATAAAATGACCAATCTTACCACATTTGAAGCAGGAGCGCTTCCCCTTCGTCTTGTTCTTGTTGGGGTGCTCCTTGCGACCCTTTAGCGCCATCTTGAACCGCTTGATGATGAGGGCCATCTCTTCATCATTAAGCCCGGCCGCCTCAACTTGCGCCACCTTGCTAGGTAGTGCCTCCTTGCTCCTTGTTGCCTTGAGAGCAATGGTTTGAGGCTCTTGGATTGGACCATTTAATGCATCATCGACGTATCTAGCCTCCTTTATCATCATCCGCCCGCTTACGAACTTTCCAAGGATCTCCTCGGGCGTCATCTTCGTGTACCTAGGATTCTCACGAATATTGTTCACAAGATGTGGATCAAGGACGGTAAAGGACCTTAGCATTAGGCGGACAACGTCGTGGTCCGTCCATCGCGTGCTTCCATAGCTCCTTATCTTGTTGACGAGGGTTTTGAGCCTGTTGTACGTCTGGGTTGGCTCCTCCCCTCTTATCATCGCGAATCTCCCGAGTTCGCCTTCCACCAACTCCATCTTGGTGAGCATGGTGACGTCGTTCCCCTCATGTAAGATCTTGAGGGTGTCCCAGATCTGCTTGGCATTGTCCAAGCCGCTCACCTTATGATACTCGTCCCTGCACAATGAGGCTAACAACACAGTAGTAGCTTGTGCATTTTTATGAATCTGTTCATTGATAAACAAAGGACTATCTGAGCTATCAAATTTCATTTCACTCTCTACTATCTCCCATATACTAGGATGGAGAGAGAACAAGTGACTACTCATTTTGTGACTCCAAAATCTGTAGTCCTCTCCATCAAAATGAGGAGGTTTACCAAGTGGAATGGAGAGTAAATGAGCATTGGTACTTTGAGGAATATGAGAATAATCAAAAGAGAAGTTTGAATTAACCGTCTTCTTATTCTCGTAGACGTTGCCGTCGTCTTTTTTGGGAAGAAGAGGATTCATCGCTGTCGTCGTAGTAGACGATCTCCTTGATGCGCCTCGTCTTCTTCTTCTTCCCATCTCTTCGTTTGTGGCCCGAGCCCGAGTCGGTAGGCTTGTCATCTTTAGGCTCGTTGACGAAGGACTCCTTCTCCTTATCGTTGACCACCATCCCCTTGCCCCTAGGATCCATCTCTTCGGGCGGTTAGTCCCTTTCTTGAAGAGAACGGCTCTGATACCAATTGAGAGCACCTAGAGGGGGAGGTGAATATGTGATCCTATAAAACTTGAATCTTAATGCCACAAAACTTGATTAGGAGTTAGCACAAGAATGCCAAGTGGCTAGAGAAGAGTCTTTGCAAGACACGATAACCACAAGAAGATCAATCACAGATAGACACAGTGGTTTATCCCGTGGTTCGGCCAAGTTCAACACTTGCCTAGTCCACATTGTGGCGTCCCAACGGACGAGGGTTGCAATCAACCCCTCTCAAGCGGTCCAAAGACCCACTTGAATACCACGGTGTTTTGCTTTGCTTTACTATATCCCGTTTGCGAGGAATCTCCACAACTTGGAGCCTCTCGCCCTTACACTTTGATGATCACAAAGAAGCACGAAGTAAGGGAGGGATGAGCAACACACACAAGACACGAAATCAGAGTACCAACATGCACACAAGTCGCAACAAGAGCTCACAACACAACTCAGCGAGTTCACAACTTAAATGGAGCTCTAATTGCTATCGCAAAGAATCAAATGCGCGGAATCGAAGTCTTGGTGCTTAGGAATGCTTAGAGAATGCTTGGTGTGCTCCTCCATGCGCCTAGGGGTCCTTTTTATAGCCCCAAGGCAGCTAGGAGCCGTTGAGTGCATTCCAGGAAGGCAATTCTTGCCTTCTGTCGCCTGGCGTACCGGACAGTCCGGTGCACCACCGGACACTATCCGGTGCGGATTTCTTTCCTTCTTTGGCGAAGCCGACCGTTGGCGCTTTGGAGCCGTGGGCGCACCGGACACTGTCCGGTGCACACCGGACAGTCCGGTGCCCCCTTCCGACCGTTGGCTCGGCCACGTGTCTCGTGCGGATTGCGCAGCCGACCGTTGGCCCGGCCGACCGTTGGCTCACCGGACAGTCCGGTGATTTATAGCCATACGCCGTTAATCACTTCTCGAGAGCAGCAAGTTCGCCTGAGCCAGCCTGGCGCACCGGACACTGTCCGGTGCACCACCGGACAGTCCGGTGCACCCAGACAAAGCTGACTTTGGCTGAACAAAGCCATCTTTAATTTCAACTTGATTTTTCCTGTTTCCAGCACTTAGACACAATACATTAGTCTCTAAAACAATGTACTAAGTCTGAGAAACATACCTTTATACTTGATTTGTACTTTGTCCACCATTTAACACTTAGGCACTTGTGTTGGATACTAAATCACCAAAATACTTAGAAATGGCCAAAGGGCACATTTCCCTTTCACCTGTCCGGTGCACCACCGGACAGCCAGGCGGGCCCCCAAGACAGAGCTCCAACGGTCGGAACCCAACGGCCTGGTGACGTGGCTGGCGCACCGGACAGTGTTCGGTGGCGCACCGGACTGTCCGGTGCGCCCGTCGACAGCAGCCTCCACCAACGGTCAAGTTTGGTGGTTGGGGCTATAAATACCCCAACCACCCCCACATTCAAGTCATCAAAGTTTTCCACCTTCCAACTACTTACAAGAGCTAAACATTCAATACAAGACACACCAAAGTGATCAAATCCTCTCCCAATTCCACACAAGGCTTTAGTGATTAGCGAGAGAGATTTGTTGTGTTCTTTTGAGCTCTTGCGCTTGGATTGCTTCCTTCTTTCATTCTTTCTTGCAAACAACTCAATTGTAACCAAGGCGAGAGACACCAATTGTGTGGTGGTCCTTGCGGGGAAGTTTGTTCCTGTTTGATTGAGAAGAGAAGCTCACTCGGTCCGAGGGACCGTTTGAGAGAGGGAAAGGGTTGAAAGAGACCCGGTCTTTGTGACCACCTCAACGGGGAGTAGGTTTGCGAGAACCGAACCTCGGTAAAACAAATCTGCGTGTCACACTCTTTATTCGCTTGCGATTTGTTTTGCACCCTCTCTCTCGGACTCGATTATATTTCTAACGCTAACCCGGCTTGTAGTTGTGATTAATCTTGTGAATTTCAGATTCGCCCTATTCACCCCCCTCTAGGCGACTTTCAATAATAATGTTTACTTTTTGATATACTGCATAATTTTATGGGATTTACTTAATTAAGAATTTCCTAGATTTACCAACTGTATTCCTTGATTACCCTGGGAAATTATTAAGCTTTGCAAATTTGTGCTACCGCTCAACTTAATAATTTTGATGTCACTCATTATTTGATACTAATGTTCCAAAAATGAAATTGGCTTCATGATATTAACCCGATGGTTAAACAAGATTATTTCATATTAATTGGAACATAGAATGGCCACCCAGGATAACAGTGCAACCACGAGTGCTATCATGACTCTGGCTCTGGCTATCATGGCTCATGGATTCACACTTATTAGTAAGACAAGTGTTGTTAATAAAATGTTGACCAACTAAAATGCTTACTGCTGAACCTTAGCCTCACCTTGTTATACCTGCATTAATTTTTCCCCACTTGCTGAGCCCTGTCCATAAGTGAGCTCACCCTTGCTAATATTTTGATCAGAGGTGATGCTGGAGACTTTGATGGAGATTTTGACGACGATGAATTCTAAGTTTAACGATGCGTCGTTCATCTTCTTATGGGACATTACCCATGTTATTTAAATTCCGCCTTACTTTGATGTTGATACTTGTTAAAGATACAATGATTCAGATGATGTAATAAAGTACTCTACTCTCTTTACGCCTTTATTACATTGTCTTTTGATATATTACACTTGTGACGTCAACATATGTGTGGAAATGGATCTTAGCACACATATGGTGTGCGCTCGGTTCTACCCCCTAGAACCGGGTGTGTCGGGGACCATAATTAGGGGTACCCCCAAGACTCCTAATCTCAGCTGGTAACCCCCATCAGCACAAAGCTGCAAAGGCCTAATGGGCGCGATTAAGGTCAAGGCTCAGTCCACCCAAGGGACACGATCTCGCCTCGCCCGAGCCCAGCCTCGGGCAAAGGCATCCGACCCCGGAGGATTCACGTCTCGCCCGAGGGCCCCCTCAAGCAATGGACAAACCTTCGGCTCGCCCGAGGCCCAGTCTTCGCAGAGAAGCAACCTTGGCCAGATCGCCACGCCAACCGACCGTATCGCTGGAAGCATTTAATGCAAGGATTGCCTGACACCTTATCCTGACGCGCGCTCTTCAGTCGACAGAGCCGAAGTGACCGCAGTCACTTCGCCGCTCCACTGACCGACCTGACAAGAAAACAGCGCCGCCTGCGTCGCTCCGACTGTTGTGCCACTCGACAGAGTGAGGCTGACAGCAGCTAAGTCCAGCCTCGGGCGCCATAGGAAGCTCTGCCTCGCCCGACCACAGGGCTCGGCCCCCGTCTCGGCCTCGGAAGATGGACTTTGCCTCGCCCGACCCTAGGGCTCGGCCCCCGTCTCGGCCTCGGAAGATGGACTTCGCCTCGCCCGACCCTAGGGCTCAGACTCAGCCACGACTCAGAAGACGACGGACTCCACCTCGCCCGACCCAGGGCTCGGACACAGCCTCGGCCTCGGAAGACGGTCTCCGCCTCGCCCGACCCCAGGGGTCAGACTCGACCTCGACCTCGGAGGAGCCTCCGCCTCGCCCGACCTAGGGCTCGGACCGACCACGTCACAAGGGGGGCCATCATTACCCTACCCCTAGCTAGCTCAGGCTACGGGGAACAAGACCGGCGTCCCATCTGGCTCGCCCCGGTAAACAAATAATGATGGCGCCCCGCGTGCTCCATGACGACAGCGGCTCTCAGCCCCTTACGGAAGCAAGGAGACGTCAGCAAGGATTCGACAGCCCCAACAGCTGTCCTTCTGCAGGGCTCCAGCTCTCCTCCGATGGCCACGACATCACATGAACAGGGTGCCAAAACCTCTCCGACTGCCACGACGACATGTACTTAGGGCTCTAGCTCCTCCCTGCTAGACACGTTAGCACACTGCTACACCCCCCATTGTACACCTGGGCCCTCTCCTTACGCCTATAAAAGGAAGGTCCAGGGCTCTCGTACGAGAAGGTTGGCCGCGCGGGAGAACGGGCCGGCGCATGAGGCTCTCGCTCTCTCTCTCTCTCCCACACGAACGCTTGTAACCCCCTACTGCAAGCGCACCCGACCTGGGCGTAGGGCAACATGAAGGCCGCGGGTTTCCCCTTTGCCTGTTTCTTCCCCCCTTCGTGCTCCGTCTCACGCCGACCCATCTGGGCTGGGACACGCGGCGACAATTTACTCGTCGGTCCAGGGACCCCCCGGGGTTGAAACGCCGACAGTTGGCGCGCCAGGTAGGGGCCTGCTACGTGTTGACGAACAGCTTCCCGTCAAGCTCCAGATGGGTAGTCTCCAGCAACCTTTCTAGCCCAGGACGGTGCTCCGTTTCAGGAGTCTTGAGTTCATGTCCCTCGACGGCAGCTACGACATGATACTCCTTCCTCCGCCGTGCGACAGCGACAATGGCGGCCGTCAGCCCGCCCGCCGGCGGCGGAATCAACGACATTCGGGTTTGTCCCATCACCTCCCCCGCCGACGGAGGAGGAGGCGGGGCAACCATGGCCAAGCAGGAGGCGGCACCTCGTCGGCTGTCGAGCAAGTCGACGACGCCGGCGCCCCAGCGGGGGACACGTCGGGCTTCGACCTTGCGTCTGAGACGAAGACGAGCACCGTTTCCCCGCAACACGCCAACCCCAAGCAGACGAACGACGCCAGCACGTTCGCGAAGGACTTGCTGGGCGTCGCCCTCGTACCTGAGACAACGGTGCAGTCCGCCCCTGACGCGACTTCATCACCGCCCGTCGACCAAGAGGTACCGACCGATTCCCATCTTGTGCCTTTGGGATTCAGCCTCGACCCACCAAGCGACTTCGCTTCGGTGGAAGCCTTCATAGAGGCATGTACCAACCCTCCGGGGTACCATATGTGGTCGCCCTAGGATAGACTGACGGCCGTCTCGACCTACGGACCCTCGGGTTCCGAGGAAGATGACGAGCCCGACTTTTGTTGGGATTTCTCCGGGCTCGGTAACCCCAGTGCCATGCAGGACTTCATGACCGCATGCGACTACTGCCTCTCCGATTGTTCTGATGGTAGCCGCAGCTTCAGCGACGAGGACTGCGGCCCAAGTCGTGAATGTTTCCACGTCGATCTAGGTGGTCCCGGCGAAGGCAACCATCTTGGTATACCGGAAAACGGCGATCCCCCTAGGCCTGTGCCTCGCGTTGACATCCTTCGGGAGCTAGCTGTGGTCTCAGTCCCTGTGGGGGGTCAGGACGCACAGCTCGAGCAAATCCACGAGATGCAGGCCAGGCTCGACGAGGGAGCAGGAACACTTGAGCAGTTCCGGCGGAACATCGGGCAGGAATGGGCAGACCAAGCTCCGGCCGGAGAAGCGCGTCATCTACCCCAGGGCATCCAGCACCGCATTGCCGACGACGCCAGGACAAGGCCGCCACCGGCTTCCAGTGGGGTCGGCCAGAACCTGGCTGCAGCAGCAATACTACTCCGCGCGATGCAGGAACCATCGACCACCGAAGGGCGACGTATCCAGGGAGAGCTCAAGAATCTCCTGGAGGATGCCACGGTCCGACGGGCCGAAAGCTCTACCTCCCGAAGGCAGGGGTACCCCTCGGAGCATCGCGCCGCGACTTCCCTATTTATGCGGGAAGCCTCGGTCCACACCGGGCGCACGCGCAACACGGCGCCTGTGGCCCCGGGTCGCCTCGGCAACGAGCACCACCACCGCAACCGTCGAGCCCACCTCGACGAGAGGATGCTGTCGGTGTTTTGGGTCCGACCGCACACCCGGGGTTGCCCCTCAAGGTGTTTTTAGGAGTAGGACGGTGTCGACGACTGTAGCAAAATGGTTCGTGCCGATCGCACGAGGGACAATGGACAAGATTTGCAGGTTCGGGCCGCTTAGAAGTGCGTAACACCCTACGTCCTGGTGAGTATATGAGCGTGGTTACAAAAGGATTCTCTGGATAGAGGGCGCAGAGAGTTTTTGTGGGTGGCTAAGTAGAACAGGGTCGATCGATCTGAAGGGGTGCCCCCTAGGCCTTATATACTCGGCCGTGGAGCATTACATGTGTTACGATAACAACAAGTAGCTGAAAGATAGTGAACCTCTTGAGTTTATCCTTACGTAACCTTCGCCGACTTATCCTCGCATGGCTCCGTTGCATGGGGGCTTCAGCGCGGGAAAGTCGGGTCTCTGTTTGTGATTCATTCGTTCGACTTTGTGGGCCGCTTGTGTTTGCACTAATCAGTCCCACGTCTTCTTTATTGGTTGTCTTTCCCTAGGCCCATGAAAGAATGACCTTACGAATTATTGGGCCCTTGGGCTTTTCGTGAGGCCTTTTACTTCTTTAGTGGACCCAGGGGATATCTATCCCCCACAAGCCCCCGATCTTTGAGTTAATTTAGAGGTAATCAACTCAAAGATCCAAGGTCCAGAAAATGACTTCCTGCTGCCTCCTCTGGCTCTGATCACTCGTTCGACCAAAGTTTAGTTTTGTGCCTGTGCTTTAGAAATCGGCATTTTGGATTATAAGATTCTGGATTTCCTTGGGTGCACCGAAGGTGCACCCAATGGGTGTAGCCCCCGACCTTTGAGTAGATTTTAGAAGATAATCTACTCGAAGGTCTCCTCCGAAGATTTTCTCCATTCGCGCTCCTGCATCTCAGTTGAGGATTGATCTTTCCAATCTTGTTCTACGCCTTAGAGGTCGGCACTATATTGATTTAGAATGATAATCCATGGGGTGCACCGAAGGTGCACCCAATGGGTGTAGCCCCCGACCTTCAAGTGGATTTTTGAGGATAATCCACTCGAAGGTCTTCCTTCTGTGTCCTTTTGCTGAAAATTATCCTTTCTGCTTGTAAAAAATTGGCATGATGTCATCCGTGCTATGTCATCAATTTTATGCTTCAGAGGTCAGCATGTATTTTGTTTTTTGCAGCCGAGTTCGCAATCCATCCATATCTCGCTAGGTAGTGTAATTTATTTGCTCTGTGACTGATTGGACATTTGATGGACGTTCTCTGTCTAATCTTCAAGTCATTTCTGTCGACCATATTTTGCACTCTACTGGCTATATTTGGCTTCCCTCTAACTCTTGTTGATATCTCATTTTTGTCTTGAGGTATTCACTGCATGCCCTGCACGGATGTGACCGTTTGAAAAATATACTGATAATTCCTGGGCGTCCCCCCCCCCAATGGGTGTGGGCAAGGGACGGCTTGGTACGCTGAGTGTTTTAGCCTGGTTGCCTCTGAGTAGTAATGCGATGGGACGGCTAGTGTAATCATATCCTTTGCGCTGTTGACTGGAGTCCCAATGGGTGTAGAGTTGCATGAAACGGCGTCCGCTGTCTGACGTGTCTTCGGGTGGGTGGAAGTGCTTATTGAATGCCTTTCGACTGTTCAGTGACCGCGGTTAGAAGTGAGCGGTTGCCTTTCCCTTCTATAAATAACCCCTTTGCTTCTCTGGTTTCTTCACATCTCTTCGCTGCTCCTTACTGCCTCTTCCCTTTCTTCTCTCCCAAAACTTTAACCATGGGCAAGAACAACAAGCGCAAGCGTGAGCCGACTCCTCCATCGGAGGAGTTTGGTGACTCAGAATACTCGGAGGAGGAGTTCTCCTCCGAGCCTGAGGGGTCTCCGGCTCCCGCCTCTCCCCCGGCGTCGTCCGATGACTCGGACGACTCCCAGGGGATAGCCGCGGAGGTCTGGACATATATCCGGGCCGTCGAGCGCGCCGGGCTCGAAGGCTCAGATGAGTCGGAGTGCTCCTCGGATGAGGAGGACTCGGACGGCGGCGACGAGGGTGAAGACGACGACGACGACGACGACGACGACGACGACGACGACGACGGCTGGGGTGGCGGCGACGGCAGCAGGGACAACACCAAGGGCAGCAGCAGGGGCAGCACCAAGGGCGGCGGCGGTGGCAGCAGGGACAGCACCAAGGGCAGCAGCAGGGGCAGCACCAAAGGCGGCGGCGGCGGCAGGGGCAGAGGCAGGGCCAGTGGCTAGACGCCACTGGTCTTCTTAGATATTAGTATAGTTTAGTATAGCTAGAATAATGTAGTAGTAATTAGTGTAGTTTAGTAGTAGTGGTAATGTAGAGTAGTATATTGTAGTTTAGCAGTAGTAGTAATGTAAAGTAGAATTAGGGAAGTACCAACTCATAAAGAGTTGGTTTGAAAGTTCGTCAACTTCCCCTTAATGAAGTATATCGTTTTATCCCCTCTTTTTGATGACTTGCCACTGCTTTTGCTGAATGCTGAACTGGTTCTTTTGATATAGTAGAAACAGCGCCGAGCGATGTGAAGATTGACATCAGCGTTTTAGAAGTAGCACTGAGCAATCGAACACAAGACCAGCGTTTTAGAGGCAATGCCGAATGATAGAAGGTCGGCATCGGCATTTTAGAAGTAATGCCAAGCGACAAAATACGGGGCCAGCATTTTAGAAATAACACCGAGTGATAGAATATCGGCATCAGCATTTTAGAAGTAATGCTGAGCGTTTGAACACGTGGTCGGCGTGTTTAGAGGCAGCGCCAAGTGATTTGAAGGTCGACGTTGGCATTTTAGAAGTAATGCCGAGCGATTGAACACATGGTCGGCGTTTTAGAGGCAGCGCCGAGTGATTGAAGGTCGGCGTCAGCACTTTAGAAGTAATGCCGAGCGATTGAACACGTGGTCGGCGTTTTAGAGGCAGCGCCGAGTGATTGAAGGTCAGCGTCGGCATTTTAGAAGTAATGCCGAGCGATTGAACACGTGGTCGGCGTTTTAGAGGCAGCGCCGAGTGATTGAAGGTCGGCGTCGGCATTTTAGAAGTAATGCCGAGCGATTGAACACGTGGTCGGCGTTTTAGAGGCAGCGCCGAGTGATTGAAGGTCAGCGTCGGCATTTTAGAAGTAATGCCGAGCGATTGAACACGTGGTCGGCGTTTTAGAGGCAGCGCCGAGTGATAGCCAGCTTCTTCAAGTTTCTTTGAGGAAAATGGCCGAGTGATGAGGTGGCACATCGGCTTTCTTGGAAATAACTGTTAGATATCCACGTGGCATGCTGGGATTTCGGAGATGACCGCCGAGTGATGACTGGGCACTTTTGAAAAGGTATCTGGCTCAAGAATATCCCTTAAGTGTCGCGCTTTCAGCCGCCTTTGCTTTCCGTGCCCTAGTTCTTGCATTTCCGCATCTGAGTCTTCTCTGCCACTCGCCTCCTGCTCTGTTTCGCCAGCGAGAAGCAAGATGGCGCCCAAGAGGAAGACCGCGAACTCGTCTGCTGCAGTGATCCCCGCCATCGATCCCAACAGTCAGTTACCCTTCGCAGGTAACCATATGTTTGTGATTTCTGAAGTTGAGCTTCTCCGCCTTGTTTCCATCGGGGTTCTCCCTCCACGGGAACTCTGTTCTTGGCGCTCTTGCCATGGGACTACTGTCCCAACCGAAGATACCCACGAATCAGTGGTTTACACTCCTTTCCTTCTTCGCGGCCTCGGCCTTCCCATATCTCCTTTTTTCCGTGGCATCCTTGATTTTTATCATATCAACCTGACTCACTTGAACCCTAACTCCATTCTCCAAATCTCTATTTTCGTTCACCTTTGCGAAGCTTATCTTGGCGTGCTGCCGCATTTTGGCTTATGGAAGTATCTGTATCACTGCCGTCCTGGGATGGCCGGGGGGCAAGATCAATTGGTCGGAGGTGCCAGCTTAGAGATGCGTCGGGGGCGGAAGACTGAGTATCTCGAGATACCCCTTAAAGACAGCATTAAAGGTTGGCGTCTGGAGTGGTTTATAATGGATAACTATGGAAATTCTCTCCCTTCCCGCTCGGGAAGACAAGCAGACGTTCGTACTCCGAGTTGGACTGAATCTCCCACGGACCAAGAAGTAGCTGAAGCGGGCGTGTTGCTTACTGAAGTTGGATTACTAAAAGAGAGAGGTCTGACTGCCGAAGCCGTGGTCACAGATTTTGTTTTCAAGAACATTCAGCCACTGAAGGACAGGGCCTATCCGGCATATCTTTACCGAGGGCTGGCCGACTCAACCCGAGTTACCAATAGGAGAATTCCTTCTGTTGATTTGGTGAGCCGACTCGAGATGATCCTCAGGGGTAAAGTTTCAAACGTTGGAGCTCTAGTGGCATACTCGGCTTGGAACCTGCCTTCTCCCAAAGATTTCACTCTTTTTGCGTCCAATCCGCCCGTGACAGATAGCAACTTGGGTCTTAGAGTGCGACCTTCTGCTGAGGAGGTCCGTTCCTTAGTTGCTTCGCTCGGGGAGATACCTGATGACGAACGGCAGATTTATTTTGAAGTGCCTCTGAACCCTAGTGACGCAGACATAAATGACATGCTCGATCTGCTAGCTGAGGATTCATCTGATACTGCTCCTGATGGTACATTGGCAGTGGTGCCCCTTCCAGAGGTTGATGCGACCTTGGACGCCTCGAAACCTGTCAGTACTCGCCCGAGGCGCCCTGGCCGAACCAGTCAGCCCGAGCCTTCTGCTGATGAGCAGAAGAAGAAAAGGAGACGCCTCCGGCGAGTGTCCAGTTTTGACGAGGATACCAGCACCTTAGCTCCTGCTATCGAAGAAATGTCTGCAACTGGCCTAGCTGACATTGATCCCAATGGGTGTGCTCCGCCTGCTGCTGACCCCAATGAGGGTGTTGTTTGTGCTGTTGCTGTGGAAGACGAGGAGGAAGAGAATGAAACTCCATTGACTCGGAAAAACAGTCGGCAGTTCGTCGCTAGCGGCGGTAGTAGTGGGGTTCCTTCTCCTGCCTTGTCTGCTCTTATTGGTCTGCAAGAACTGTCTATGGCCAATTTTGATCAAGCTCTAGAGGATATGGTCCCTGAGAACTTGTTGTTGGAACCTGCAGACGTTGATGCAACAGAAACTTGTGCGGGCGTGCCAGATGCTGGGTTGAGGTCGTCCCGTGCCTCGTCGACCTTAGAGCACGATCTCGAGGGCCGGAATGATGACTTGGATCATCCTGATCCTGCGGAGGTAGCTGAAGGCCCGTCGACCTTAGAGGTGGTCACGGCAGAGAGCTTGGATCCTTTGAATAGTGCTGACATGTGCCCAGCCCCCGAGGGTGTCGCCGGGGAGGACTCAGCTCAGGTGAGGAGCGTAGGCCACTACCCAGCCCCCGAGGGTGTTGCCGGGGGTGACCCGGCTCAAGTGGGCAGTGCCAACCTTGACCCAGCCCCCGAGGGTGCCCGAGCAGGGTCTCCTTCCTGCACTTCTATGGACGTTCACGTGGGTTCACCTCCACACTCTGGCGGCATGGTGGTGGCTCAAACTCCAGATCAGGGGGTCGCTTTAGAGGGCAGCGTCCCCACTGGTCTGGTGTTAGGCTCTGCTGAATGTACTGAGCTCGTTCCTGCTGGTCTACTGCAACCTGCTTCGGGTGGTGGTCTGACACCTGATTATCAGCTGATTTCTCCTGACTTGGGGATCCCTTCGTTCTTTTCCAACCTCCAGGTGTTGTGCCGTGCTTTAATTTGATCTCTATGTTGCATGAATTGCTGTCATTATGCTCATCTGTTCTTCTCGTCAGGCTTTGGTGAATGGATTGGCCAGTCAACTGAAATCATAGGGTGCTTCTACCCCAGAAGTGGCGTCATCTCTCGAGCGTTGGAATCCAGTGTTGCTTCATCGTCGTGTATCTGAGTTGGAGGCCACCAATGCTGGTCAGTGTCCTTTCCTCTTCTTCTTTGTTCTTGCCCGTGGGTTGTTTTACCTCCTGACCTCATTTTGTTTGAGTACTTCTTGATAGGGATGACTCGGCAGATCATAGTTCTTGAGGAAAAACATTTTCAAGATCAAGCTGAAATGGCTCGACGATGCGCTGACTTCGAGGAGAAGTATTCTCAAAGTCAGATCGAGTTGAGTCAGGTCTCTGCGGCTTTGGATGATGCTAACGCTCTGAGTTCTTCTCTTCATGTCCAGCTTAACTCTGAGAAGGTAGCTTACGAACCTGTGCTTCGTCTTATCATGCTCTTGGATTCTGAATGAGTTTGATTTTTGCTTGTAGGAAGAAAAATGTATCCTTGCTGCTTCTCGCGACAACTTGGACAGATTGTACCGAGATTCCAGTAGCTCGCTGACCATCTTGGAGAGGAGCCACCGCTTTACGATGGAGGAGCTTGACAATCAGCGCCGTCAACTGCAAGAATCTTCGGACGAAGTGGCCCGCCTTACACAGTTGCTATCAGCAAAGGATGCCACCATCAAGGAACTCCGAGCTTCCAAGAAAACCATTGCCCGGGAGTTAGAAACTGCTCAGCAGGCTGTTAAAGTTGCTGAAGAAGCTGCTGTTACTTTCAAAGCTCAGCGCGATAAGGCCCTGGACAAGGCCATTCGGGCGGGACGAATCTTGATGAGAAGACCTGGCGTGGTTGTCCCCGAGGATATAAGAGCCGACGTGGTTGCTGCCCCTGATTCCTCGAATCGCCCTTCTTCGTCAGTCGTTCCTGAGAGAGACATTGGAAAATAAAGAAACAGTTCGCGTGCTCTGAGCGCGCAGTTAGCATGAGCAAGCATTCATTTAGAGGACATCAGCTTATCATTCGAATGATGTGATTACTCCCTTATTGTATCAGAATTTATTAGTTTGCAAGTTTGCGGTAACGCTGCATGATGATTATGAAGTTTGCTTGTGGGATATGGAGATCATCCCTTGAACTGTACAAGCGCGAGTTTGCTATTCTGGTTTGAGCCGTCAATGACTTTTAGCCGGTAACTTCCGTTAGTAGGGTTTAGTGATCGCCCTAGGTAAAGTAAGCGTAAGCATGTTGCACCGCCTTAAGTCGTTGCCGACTTAAGTCGATTGTTCCGTTTGTAGGGCATAGTGGTCACCCCGAGTTAAGTAAGCGTGAGCATGTTGCACCGCCTTAAGTCGTTGCCGACTTAAATCGATTGCTCCGTTTGTAGGGCATAGTGGTCACCCCGAGTTAAGTAAGCGTGAGCATGTTGCACCGTCTTAAGTCGTAGCCGACTTAAGTCGATTGCTCCGTTTGTAGGGCATAGTGGTCACCCCGAGTTAAGTAAGCGTGAGCATGTTGCACCGCCTTAAGTCGTTGCCGACTTAAGTCGATTGCTCCGTTTGTAGGGCATAGTGGTCACCCCGAGTTAAGTAAGCGTGAGCATGTTGCACCGCCTTAAGTCGTTGCCGACTTAAGTCGATTGCTCCGTTTGGAGGGCATAGTGGTCACCCCGAGTTAAGTAAGCGTGAGCATGTTGCACCGCCTTAAGTCGTTGCCGACTTAAGTCGATTGCTCCGTTTGTAGGGCATAGTGGTCACCCCGAGTTAAGTAAGAATGCAAGTCAATCATAAACGAACCGAGTATCCTTGAAATCTATCTTTATTGATGACATATTTCCACTTTACAGAGTACATGGCCGCCCCGGCTGTTTTGAAGTACAGCTAGGGGTAAAACTTTCTGAGGTGCTCTATGTTCCAAGAGTTCCCGACTTCTGTACCATCCGTCTGGGTGAGGCGATACGATCCGGGCCGAGTGACCTCTGCTACTATGAAGGGTCCTTCCCATAAGGGTGATAGCTTGTGCCGTCCCTCCCCCGTTAGAATTCGGCGGAGGACGAGGTCCCCTACTGAAAAGAACCTTTGCCGCACAGCCTTATCGTGATAGCGCCTTAGAGTCTGCTGGTATCGTGCTGATTGTATTACTGCATTCAGTCGTTCTTCCTCAAGTATATCAATATCCTCCAGCCTGGTGGTTTCGGCTTCTGCTATGCTTTCGAAGATCAATCTTGGCGCCCCAAACTTGAGATCAGCGGGTAGCACTGCCTCCGACCCATAAACCATAAAGAAAGGAGTGTTTCCATGCAGGGCCCGGCTAGGTTGAGTTCTCAAGCTCCAAACAACATAAGGCAATTCTCTTATCCATTTTCCTGCGAATTTTTCATTTTTATCAAAGACTCTTTTTCTAAGTGCCTCTAATATCATTCCGTTGGCTCGCTCAACCTGCCCGTTGGCTCTCGGATGGGCTACAGATGCATACTTGATCTGAATGCTTTTTTGATCGCAGAAGTCAAAGAATTTTGAGCTGGTGAAGTTGGATCCTAAGTCAGTGATGATGCTGTTTGGTATCCCAAATCTGAATATTATATCCTGTATGAATTCCACGGCCTTAGCAGAGGTTAAAGAAGCAATGGGCTTGAACTCTATCCATTTAGTGAATTTGTCAATTGCCACCAATATGTGGGTATAACCTCCTTGAGCTTTCTTGAAAGGTCCAATCATATCCAATCCCCAGCATGCGAAAGGCCAAGTTATTGGTATGGTCTGTAGCTGCTGTGCTGGTATGTGCTGTTGCTTCGACAGGTATTGACAAGCTTCGCATCTCTGAACTAACTCGGCTGCGTCGTTTTTTGCTGTCGGCCAATAGAACCCTGATCTGAAGACCTTCCCGACTAGTGTTCTGGAGGCTGCATGTATTCCACATTGCCCTGCATGGACTTCCTCCAGAAGTTGCTTCCCAGTGGATGGGAGAATACACTTCATGAGAACCCCTGATGCGCCCCTTCTGTATAATATCTCCCCAATGAGTGTGTAGTGAGCCGACTGTCTGGCAATGCGCTCTGCTGAGTTCTTGTCATCTGGCTCTTCTTCGTTCTTTATGTACTTAATGATCGGCCTCCTCCAGTCATCAGAGTCTGACTCGGGTTGATCTACAATGTTGCACTCTTCTGTTTGGTCTATTGAGATACTCGGCCGTGTAATTTCCTGCACGAAAACTCCGGGTGGGACCTGAGTTCGACCGGATCCGAGCTTGGATAGTGTATCAGCTGCTGTGTTACGATCCCTTTCCACATGATAAAATTCCAGACCCTCGAACTTATCTTCCAGCTTTCGAACGGCAGCGCAATATCTTCCCATTGAATCACTTGAACAATCCCATTCTTTGTTTATCTGGCTAATGACTACCAGAGAGTCTCCATATACCATCAATCTCTTGACGCCTAGTGATATGGCGATGTTTAATCCGTGTATCAAGGCTTCATACTCGGCTGCGTTGTTAGAGGCCGGGAATAGTAGCTGGAGAGCATACTTAAGGTGCTCGCCTCCAGGTGCAGTGAAGAGAATTCCTGCTCCTGCTCCTTGCAGCTTCAGCGAGCCATCAAAATACATTCGCCATACTTCTGCGGTTTCTGGATTATCCGGAACTTGCTGTTCTGTCCACTCTGATACGAAATCGACCAGTGCTTGAGTTTTGATGGCAGTGCGAGGTCGGAACTCGATATCATGGGATCCCAACTCGCAAGCCCATTTGGCTATTCGGCCAATGGCTTCCTTGTTGCGAAGAATGTCCCCTATTGGAAAACCAGTAACTACTATGACTTTGTGATCGTCAAAGTAGTGGCGCAGCTTGCGGGCAGTTAGAAGTACTGCATATAATAGCTTCTGAACTTGAGGATATTTTTTCTTCGATGGGCCTAGAACTTCACTGATGAAGTAGACAGGATGTTGCACCGGGTGAGCATGCCCTTCTTCCACTCGCTCGACTACCAACGCAGTGCTTACCACGTGAGTCGTGCAAGAGATATATAGCAGCAAATCTTCAGCCGGCTGAGTCGGCGTGGCTCGCTGGGGTGGTTCTTCTCCGGGCGCGGTCGGTTCATCATCGGAGACGGCGGGCGACTCTGCCCTCCCGATGAAGAGGACGTCGGGGTAGAACGGTGTTTCTGCCGCGGCGACTTTCTTTCCGTTCTCCTTTGAGGTCGGAGGAACGGGAAGAACGACTGGCTTCTCCCTGATCTCCTTCCTTCTCATGACCTGTGTCCATTCTTTCGTCGGGGAAGTAGACAGCGGAGTCTTCCGGGTCAGCGAGCCTCTAGCTCCAGCCTCCCCGGAGACGATCTTGTTCTGAAGAACCGGAGGTAGCGTTTTTCCAGCATTTTCGGAGTTTGTTGGAGGAGACTTCTGTTCCGACAGATCCGCGAGGCGATGTAGAATTCCTTCTTCGTCCGCCACGGATGAGATTGTCCCGAAGCAGAATGTGGATCCGGGACGCATGGTGATCTTGCTGTGGAAAGTGACGGCCATTGAGCTAGCTTGGATCGTCGACACACCCCCTACCTGGCGCGCCAGCTGTCGGTGTTTTGGGTCCGACCGCACACCCGGGGTTGCCCCTCAAGGTGTTTTTAGGAGTAGGACGGTGTCGACGACTGTAGCAAAATGGTTCGTGCCGATCGCACGAGGGACAATGGACAAGATTTGCAGGTTCGGGCCGCTTAGAAGTGCGTAACACCCTACGTCCTGGTGAGTATATGAGCGTGGTTACAAAAGGATTCTCTGGATAGAGGGCGCAGAGAGTTTTTGTGGGTGGCTAAGTAGAACAGGGTCGATCGATCTGAAGGGGTGCCCCCTAGGCCTTATATACTCGGCCGTGGAGCATTACATGTGTTACGATAACAACAAGTAGCTGAAAGATAGTGAACCTCTTGAGTTTATCCTTACGTAACCTTCGCCGACTTATCCTCGCATGGCTCCGTTGCATGGGGGCTTCAGCGCGGGAAAGTCGGGTCTCTGTTTGTGATTCATTCGTTCGACGTTGTGGGCCGCTTGTGTTTGCACTAATCAGTCCCACGTCTTCTTTATTGGTTGTCTTTCCCTAGGCCCATGAAAGAATGACCTTACGAATTATTGGGCCCTTGGGCTTTTCGTGAGGCCTTTTACTTCTTTAGTGGACCCAGGGGATATCTATCCCCCACAGATGCGCCGAGGCTACCACCCCAGGCGTGGGGGACGCTACGACAGCGGGGAGGATCGGAGCCCCTCGCCTAAACCACCCGGTCCGCAGGCTTTCAGCCGGGCCATACGACGGGCACCGTTCCCGACCCGGTTCCGAACCCCGACCACCATCACAAAGTACTCGGGGGAGACGAGGCCGGAACTGTGGCTCGCGGACTACTGACTGGCCTGCCAGCTGGGTGGAACGGACGATGACAACCTCATCATCCGCAACCTCCCCCTGTTCCTCTCCGACACCGCTCGAGCCAGGCTGGAGCATCTGCCTCCGGGGTAGATCTCCAACTGGGACGACCTGGTCCAAGCCTTCGCCGGCAACTTCCAAGGCATGTACGTGCGCCCTGGGAACTCCTGGGATCTCCGAAGCTGCCGCCAACACCTGGGAGAGTCTCTCTGGGACTACATCCGGCGATTCTCGAAGCAGCGCACCGAGCTGCCCAACATCACCGACTCGGACGTCATCGGCGCGTTCCTCGCCGGCACCACCTGCCGTGACCTGGTGAGCAAGCTGGATCGCAAGACCCCCACCAGGGCGAGCGAGCTAATGGACATCGCCACCAAGTTCGCCTCTGGCCAGGAGGCGGTTGAGGCCATCTTCCGGAAGGACAAGCAGCCCTAGGGCCCCCAGCCAGAAGACGTCCCCGAGGCGTCCACTCAGCGCGACACCAAGAAGAAGAACAAGAAAAAGTCGCAAGCGAAACGCGACGCCACCGACGCGGACCTTGTCGCCGCCGCTGAGTACAAGAACCCTCAGAAACCTCCTGGGGGTGCCAATCTCTTCGACAAGATGCTCAAGGAGCCGTGCCCCTATCATCAGGGGCCCGTCAAGCACACCCTTGAGGAGTGTGTCATGCTTCGGTGCCACTTTCACAAGGCAGGGCCACCTGCGAAAGGTGGCAGGGACCACAACAACAACAAGAAGGAGGATCACAAGGTAGAGGAGTTGCCCGAGGTCCACGACTGCTTCATGGTCTACGGTGGGCCAGTGGCGAACGCCTCGGCTCGGCACCACAAGCAAGAGCATCGGGAGGTCTGCTCGGTAAAGGTGGCGGCGCCAGTCTACCTAGACTGGTCCGACAAGCCCATCACCTTCGACTAGGGCGAGCACCCCGACCGCGTGCCGATCCCGGGGAAATATCCGCTCGTTGTCGACCCCGTCATCGGCAACGTCAGGCTCACCAAGGTCCTCATGGACGGAGGCAGCAGCCTCAACATCATCTACGCCGAGACCCTCGGGCTCCTGCAGATCGATCTGTCCTCGATCCGGACAGGTGCGACGCCTTTTCACGGGATCATCCCCGGGAAACGCGTCCAACCCCTCGGACAACTCGATTTGCCCGTCTGCTTCGGGACTCCCTCCAACTTCTGAAGGGAAACCCTCACGTTCGAGGTGGTCGGGTTCCGAGGAACCTACCACGCAGTACTGGGGAGGCCATGCTACGCCAAGTTCATGGCCGTCTCCAACTACACCTACCTCAAGCTCAAAATGACGGGCCCAAACGGGGTCATCACCGTCGGCCCCACGTACCGACACGCGTACAAATGTGACGTGGAGTGCGTGGAGTACGCCGAGGCTCTCGCCGAATCTGAGGCCCTCATCACCGACCTGGAGAGCCTCTCCAAGGAGGCGCCAGACGTGAAGCGCCATGCCGGCAACTTCGAGCTAGCAGAGACGGTTAAGTCCGTCCCTCTCGACCCCAGCAACGACGCCTCCAAGCAGATACGGATCGGCTCCGAGCTCGACCCCAAATAGGAAGCAGTGCTCGTCGACTTTCTCCGCGCGAACGCCGAAGTCTTTGCGTGGAGTCCCTCGGACATGCCTGGCATACCGAGGGATGTCGTCGAGCACTCGCTGGATATCCGAGCTGGAGCCCGACCCGTGAAGCAGCCTCTGCGCCGATTCGACGAAGAAAAGCGCAGAGCCATATGCGAGGAGATCCACAAGCTGATGGCCGCAGGGTTCATCAAAGAGGTATTCCATCCCGAATGGCTTGCCAACCCTGTGCTTGTGAGAAAGAAAGGAGGGAAATGGCGGATGTGTGTAGACTACACTGGTCTAAACAAAGCATGTCCGAAGGTTCCCTACCCTTTGCCTCGCATCGATCAAATCGTGGATTCCACTGCTGGGTGCGAAACCCTGTCTTTCCTCGATGCCTACTCAGGGTATCACCAAATCAGGATGAAAGAGTCCGACCAGCTCGCGACTTCTTTCATCACACCTTTTGGCATGTACTGCTACGTTATTATGCCATTTGGTTTGAGGAACGCGGGTGCGACGTACCAAAGGTGCATGAACCACGTATTCGGAGAGCACATTGGTCGAACGGTCGAGGCTTACGTCGATGACATCATAGTCAAGACGAGGAAAGCCTCCGACCTCCTCTCCGACCTTGAAACGACATTCCGGTGTCTCAGGGCGAAAGGCGTAAAACTCAATCCCGAGAAGTGCGTCTTCGGAGTCCCCCGAGGCATGCTCTTGGGGTTCATCGTCTCCGAGCGGGGCATCGAGGCCAACCCAGAGAAAATCGCAGCCATCACCAACATGGGGCCCATCAAGGACTTGAAAGGCGTACATAGGGTCATGGGATGCCTTGCGGCTCTGAGCCGCCTCATCTCGCGCCTCGGCGAAAGAGGCCTACCTCTGTACCGCCTCTTAAGAAAGACCGAGTGCTTCACTTGGACCCCCGAGGCCGAGGAAGCCCTCGGGAACCTGAAGGCGCTCCTTACGAATGCACCCATCCTGGTGCCTCCCGCTGCCGGAGAAGCCCTCTTGATCTACGTCGCCGCTACCACTCAAGTGGTTAGCGCCGCGATCGTGGTTGAGAGACAAGAAGAAGGGCATGCATTGCCCGTCCAGAGGCCGGTCTACTTCATCAGTGAGGTACTGTCCGAGACCAAGATCCGCTACCCCCAAATTCAGAAGCTGCTCTACGCAGTGATTCTGACGCGGCGGAAGTTGCGACACTACTTCGAGTCTCATCCGGTGACTGTGGTGTCATCCTTCCCCCTGGGGGAGATCATCCAGTACCGAGAGGCCTCGGGTAGAATTGCAAAGTGGGTGGTGGAAATCATGGGCGAGACGATCTCGTTCGCCCCTCAGAAGGCCATCAAGTCCCAAGTCCTGGCAGACTTTGTGGCTGAATGGGTTGACACCCAGCTCCCGACAGCTCCGATCCAACCGGAACTCTGGACCATGTTTTTCGACGGGTCGCTGATGAAAACAGGGGCAGGCGCGGGCCTGGTCTTCATCTCGCCCCTCGGGAAGCACCTCCGCTACGTGCTGCGCCTCCATTTCCCGGCATCCAACAACGTGGCTGAGTACGAGGCTCTGGTCAACGGGTTGCGCATCGCCATCGAGCTAGGGGTCCGACGCCTCGACGCTCGCGGTGACTCGCAGCTTGTCATCGACCAAGTCATGAAGAACTCCCACTGCCGCGACCCGAAGATGGAAGCCTACTGCAATGAGGTTCGGCGCCTGGAGGACAAGTTCTATGGGCTCGAGCTCAACCACATCGCCCGATGATACAACGAGACTGCGGACGAGCTGGCTAAGATAGCCTCGGGGTGGACAACGGTTCCCTCGGACGTCTTCTCCCGAGACCTACATCAACCCTCAGTCAAGACCGACGACACGCCTGAGCCCGAGAAGGCCTCGGCCCAGCCCGAGGCACCCTCGGTCCCCGAGGGTGAGGCACTGCGCGTCGAGGAAGAGCGGAATGGGGTCCCGCCTAATCGAGACTGGCATACCCCGTACCTGCAATATCTCCACCGAGGAGAGCTGCCCCTCGACCGAGCCAAAGCTAGGCGACTAGCGCGGCGCGCCAAGTCGTTCATCTTGTTGGGGGACGGGAAGGAGCTCTACCACCGCAGCCCCTCAGGCATCCTCCAGCGATGCATATCCATCGCCGAAGGCCAGGAGCTCTTACAAGAAATACACTTGGGGGCTTCCGGTCATCACGCAGCGCCTCGAGCCCTTGTTGGAAACGCTTTCCGACAAGGTTTCTACTGGCCGACCGCGGTGGCCGACGCCACTAGAATTGTTCGCACCTGCCAAGGGTGTCAATTCTACGCAAGGCAAACACACCTACCCGCTCAGGCTCTGCAAACAATACCCATGACCTGGCCGTTTGCTGTGTGGGGTCTGGACCTCGTCGGTCCCTTGCAGAAGGCACCCGGGGGCTACACGCACCTGCTGGTCGCCATCGACAAATTCTCCAAGTGGATCGAGGTTCGACCCCTAAACAACATCAAGTCCGAACAGGCGGTGGCGTTCTTCACCAACATCATCCACCGCTTCGGGGTCCCGAACTCCATCATCACCGACAACGGCACCCAGTTCACTGGCAGAAAGTTCCTGGACTTCTGCGAGGATCACCACATCCGGGTGGACTGGGCCGCTGTGGCTCACCCCATGACGAATGGGCAGGTAGAACGTGCCAACGGCATGATTCTGCAAGGACTCAAGCCACGGATCTACAACAACCTCAACAAGTTCGGCAGGCGATGGATGAAGGAACTCCCCTCGGTGGTCTGGAGTCTGAGGACAACGCCGATCCGAGCCACGGGCTTTACACCGTTCTTTCTAGTCTATGGGGCCGAGGCCATCTTGCCCACAGACTTAGAATACGGTTCCCCGAGGACGAGGGCGTACGACGACCAAAGCAATCGAACCAACCAAGAAGACTCACTGGACCAGCTGGAAGAGGCTCAGGACATGACCTTACTACACTCGGCGCGGTATCAGCAGTCCCTGCGACGCTACCACGCCCGAGGGGTTCGGTCCCGAGACCTCCAGGTGGGCGACTTGGTGCTTCGACTACGACAAGACGCCCGAGGGCGGCACAAGCTCACGCCTCCCTGGGAAGGGCTGTTCGTCATCGCCAAGGTTTTGAAGCCCGGGACGTACAAGCTAGCCAACAGTCAAGGCGAGGTCTACAGCAACGCTTGGAACATCCGACAACTACGTCGCTTCTACCCTTAAGATGTTTTCAAGCCATTCATATACCTCATTTACATATGAAGTCTAACCATCAAGGAAGGGTCAGCCTCGCCTCGGCAAAGCCCGACCCTCCCTCGGGGGCTAGAAGGGGGGAACCCCCTCTGCGTCAAAATTTTCCTCGGAAAAGGTCTTTTCTGCCAGAACGTCTTTCGTGCTTTTCGACTACTTCAAAAGTGGGATCCTGAAAACGACAGAGTACACGTAAGCAGCCAAGGTCGACCGAGCCGAGGGACTCCTACGCCTTCAGGATACAGATACCTCACTCATCACCTTCTGCGATAAGTAACTCACGCTCGGATAAGCGATTCCGCTGACCGAACAAGTCTTAATGCTCGGAAATTTTTCTGCCGAAACGGTTTTTCGTGCCTTCTCGACTATATCGATAGCAGAATCCTACGGACGAGTAAGAGTACACGTAAGCGGCAAGGCTGACCGAGCCGAGGGACTCCTATGCCTCCGGGATACGGATACCTCACTCATCACCTTCCGTGAAAAGTAACTCTCGCTCGGACAAACAATTCTGCTATCGACAAATAAGTCCAGATACTCGAAACAAGAGGAAAAGAAACACAGCTTTACAACGCGACGACAATATGTTTGGGCCTCGGCAGCCGCAAAAAACATATGCACACTACAGGCGGACCGCCATGCAGGCGGCATGCAACCGCACCAAGGGGGCGCACCCTTTCGACTTCGACGCGTCCAGCATGGAGGCCCAGGCCCACACGTCATGTAACCGGCGCGCCGGTTACTACGTGCGAGAAACTGCACCGCCACTCGTGCCAGTACCGCGCCTTCTCGACTGTGGAACCGGTGCCGCGACTCGAGGCGACCCTGCGCATGACCCAACAGTGCCAACCGAGCACATCGGTCACGGGTCAGTCAGCCGCGGGAGAAGGCGCGGCGGTCGATAAGGCCAGAAATGGGCCAGCAGTAATGGCGGTGGCAGGCAGGCGGAAGCAGCAGTCAAGTCGTCAGCAAGCTCACGCCCCCTCCTGGGACAGCGAGAGAACCCTCTCCCACGGCGTGAAGACGACGCGTCCGTGTTCCATTCCTCGAACGGCTCGCGCACGCACAACGACTGCCCCGCGAACCACTCGTCCCGTCGCATTAACTCTACGGCAGGACAGGCGGCACCTTTGGCAGGCGAAGCAGGCGACGCTTCACCTCCGCCATGATGACCGCGTCAAAAAAGGTACGCCACGTCATTCGATTTCGTATCCTTTTCCACTTCCTCTTTCTCTCTCTTGCCACAGGGACCGAGAAAGGGGATACTCCGAAAGGGATCCTTCTCCGCGAAGGAAGCGGGCCCCGAGCCCCCTACTGATCAGAGGTTCGAAGGCTGGCCCCTCGGAAGGGTTCAACAGCCGCCTCAGAGCACTCGGGCTCCGCGCTCACTACTGGTCAGAGGTTCGAAGGCTGGCCCCTCGGAAGGGTTCAACGAGCGCCTCAGGCCACTCGGGCTCCGCGCCCACTACTGATCAGGGGTTCGTAGGCTGGCCCCCGAAGGGTTCTGACAGCCGCCTCAGAGCACACAGAGCGAGGGATGACCCTGGGTACGTTCGATACATAACCAAGGCTCGGGCTACGCTCCCGAGGTACCCTAGGACATTTCCGAGACCGACGGGAACGATTTTGTAACGGAATCCCACCAGAGGGAGGCATCGAGCCCTCGGACCCCGTCAAAAGGGGACCGGGTCCGGTGAATCACCCGCAGGTACTTTTGGAGCGCGCCTCCGGGCCACTAGCCGACCCCTAACGAATGGGGCACGGGCATCCACTCGGATCACCCGTTAGCAACTCACTGGAGACACCATGTTCGGCGCCCTCTGAGGGCAACATGGCGCTTTCCACCCTCCTCCTTGCGGAAAGGCGCGCAGGGGCGTATGAAAAAAGCCGAGTCTATCCTTGATCGTCCTCTCGCTCTATGCGGAGGCTCGGGGGCTGCTCTCGCAAACCCGGCTCCAGCCAAACCGTTGACAGCGTCAACATACCAGCCCGAGAACTTGGGACTCGACTATGCACCCGGGCTACGGCCAGTTCGCATGAGGGAACAACCAGACCGGCCGAAGCATCACGAAACACGCTAAGACCTCGAAGGAGTCAAACCACTCCTCCGAGGCCTCGGGGGCTACACCCGGCGGGTGCGCTCGCGCGCACCCACCGGAACGAAACGCAACCGAGAAAGGTCGGTCCCCTTGCAAAAAAGTGCGACAAAAGCCTCCAAGCGAGTATCAACACTCCCTTCGAGGCTCGGGGGCTATTGTCGGGGACCATAATTAGGGGTATCCCCAAGACTCCTAATCTCAGCTGGTAACCCCCATCAGCACAAAGCTACAAAGGCCTGATGGGCGCGATTAAGGTCAAGGCTCAGTCCACCCAAGGGACACGATCTCGCCTCGCCCGAGCCCAGCCTCGGGCAAAGGCAGCCAACCCCGGAGGATTCACGTCTTGCCCGAGGGCCCCCTCAAGCAATGGACACACCTTCGGCTCGCCCGAGGCCCAGTCTTCGCAGAGAAGCAACCTTGGCCAGATCGCCACGCCAACCGATCGTATCGCTGGAAGCATTTAATGCAAGGATCGCCTGACACCTTATCCTGAAGCGCGCTCTTCAGTCGACAGAGCCGAAGTGACCGCAGTCACTTCGCCACTCCACTGACCGACCTGACAAGAAAACAGCGCCGCCAGCGTCGCTCCGACTGCTGTGCCACTCGACAGAGTGAGGCTGACAGCAGCTAAGTCCAGCCTCGGGCGCCTTAGGAAGCTCCGCCTCGCCCGACCCCAGGGCTCGGCCCCCGTCTCGGCCTCGGAAGATGGACTTCGCCTCGCCCGACCCCAGGGCTCGGACTTAGCCACGACTTAGAAGACGACAGACTCCACCTCGCCCGACCCTAGGGCTCGGACACAGCCTCGGCCTTGGAAGACGGTCTCCGCCTCGCCCGACCCCAGGGCTCGGACTCGACCTCGACCTCGGAGGAGCCTCCGCCTCGCCCGACCTAGGGCTCGGACCGACCACGTCACAAGGGGGGCCATCATTACCCTACCCCTAGCTAGCTCAGGCTACGGGGAACAAGACCGGCGTCCCATCTGGCTCGCCCCAGTAAACAAATAATGATGGCGCCCCACGTGCTCCATGACGACAGCGGCTCTCAGCCCCTTACGGAAGCAAGGAGACGTCAGCAAGGATTCGACAGCCCCGACTGCTGTCCTTCCGCAGGGCTCTAGCTCTCCTCCGATGGCCACGACATCACATGAACAGGGTGCCAAAACCTCTCCGACTGCCACGACGGCATGTACTTAGGGCTCTAGCTCCTCTCTGCTAGACACGTTAGCACACTGCTACACCCCCCATTGTACACCTGGGCCCTCTCCTTACGCCTATAAAAGGAAGGTCCAGGGCTCTCGTACGAGAAGGTTGGCCACGCGGGAGAACGGGCCGGCGCATGAGGCTCTCGCTCTCTCTCTCTCCCACACGAACGCTTGTAACCCCCTACTGCAAGCGCACCCGACCTGGGCGCAGGGCAACACGAAGGCCGCGGGTTTCCCCTTTGCCTGTTTCTTCCCCCCTTCGTGCTCCGCCTCACGCCGACCCATCTGGGCTGGGACACGCGGCGACAATTTACTCGTCGGTCCAGGGATCCCCCGGGGTCGAAACGCTGACAGGGTGTGACACCCTTATTAGACAATTTTATCATATACGCCAAACCAATTCAATTGTCGAGTATGTAGAGCAGTTTGATCAGTTGATGCATCCGTTGTTAGCGCATGAAAACCAGCTGACTCGGCTATGATTACCACTAGATTTATAGATGGGCTAAGGGATGATGTCAAGAGTGTTGTAATTATCCAACGCCCCACTAATCTTGATACTGCTTATGCTCTCACCATTTTGCAGGAGGAGGGGTTGATGCACACGGGGCGTCGAGACATGAGAAGAGCTGATTTCAGTAACTTTGCTCGCCCATCACTCAAGTCAGCACCAATGTTGTTGTCGTTACCACCTGCTATCAACCACAAGGTCGCTAGCAATATTGAAGACCGTCGAGGGAATGTGCAGGGTACTAGTAAAAGTGATGATGGCAAACTTACGGCCCTCAGGTCATATCACAGAGCAAAAGGGTTGTGTTTAAAATGCGGAGAAAGGTGGGGTCATACACATAGATGTTCCACCAGTGCCCCGTTACATCTGGTCGAGGAGATGTGGGAACTGACAATCGAAGGCGAGGAAGTGGTGGAAGAAACTGAAGGTAACACAGAAGGACCAGCACATGAAAATGTTTTGGCCATATCTTTGGATGCAGTAAGTGGTGGTGAAGGTAACAAAACAATTCGTTTATGGGCATCGATCCACTGCCAGCAAGTGCTTGTGCTTGTTGATTCGGGCAGTTCTGCGAGTTTCCTTGGAAGTCACCTGCTAGGAGTTATGCCAGGAATCCAACTTTTGACAACACCATTACAAGTGAAAGTAGCGGATGGAAGGACACTATGGAGTCGATATGAGGTCCCAGATTGTAACCGGTTATGTGAAGGCTTGACTTTTTCTAGCAATTTTAAAATACTACCTCTGGGGGGTTATGATATGATCCTAGGTATGGATTAGCTGGAATGTCATAGCCCTATGGCTGTTCATTGGGCACAGAAATGGTTGGAGTTTGAGTATGACCAAATAAAGGTTCGGTTGCCGGGAGTGCTGCCCAACACACAAGCATGCAACAACATCACATGTTTGTAGCTAGTTTGTTTGATCAGGCACGAAAGAGTAGAGCAGTTACTCGAATTGCAACAGATGGAACAGACAACGACAATTGAAATCCCTGAGCCAATCAAGCAATTATTGAGTCATTATCCACATCTGTTCAGTAAACCCCACGACCTACCACCCAAAAGAACAGTTGATCATGCCATCGATCTGGTACCCGGTGCACCGCCCTTCAGGCTCAGACCTTACCGCTATACACCTCAACAGAAAGACGAAATTGAGAAACAGATCCAAGAGATGTTAGACAGTGGAATTGTTCAACAAAGTTCTAGCCCTTTTGCTTCGCCGGTATTGCTAGTGAAAAAGAAAGATGGAGAATGACGCCTCTGTGTGGATTATAGAAAACTAAATTCGTATACAGTGAAGAACCGGTACCCATGAGATTGTTGATGAGTTGGCAGGTGCATCGGTATTCTCTAAACTTGATCACCGCTCGGGCTACCACCAGATTAGACTGAGAGAAGGAGATGAACCCAAAACCGCATTTCAAACCCACCATGGGTATTTTGAATATCAGGTCATGCCCTTTGGGCTGACCCCCAGCCACCTTCTAAGATTTTATGAATCAGTTACTAGCACCGTTTCTTCGGAAGTGGGTGGTGGTATTTTTAGATGATGTGTTGGTGGATAGTGCTACGATGGAAGAACATGTAGTGCATTTGAAACAAGTGTTAGATCTGATCAGTCAGCAACAACTTTATTTGAGGGAGTCCAAATGTGTGTTCGGTCAGGAAAAGTTGGAATTTCTGGGTCATATTGTAAGTGCAGCAGGTATCACTACAGATCCCAACAAAATCAAGGTGATCAGGGAATGGCCAAATCCGGCTTGTGTGAAGGATGTCCGTAGCTTTTTGGGCATGGCGGGTTACTATAGAAAGTTTGTGCCTAACTTTAGAATCATTAGTCATTTGTGGCTCTGAAAACAACACTAATTCAAGCCCCGGTATTGGCTATTCCAAACTTACGAAAACAATTTATCATTGAAACAGATGCCAGTGGGGGAGGAATTGGTGCAGTTCTACAACAGGAAGGACACCCTATTGCATATATAAGCCGAGCTTTAGGGCCAAAGAACCTGGGACTGTCCATTTACGAGAAGGAATGCATGGCTATTCTCTTTGCAGTGGAACAATGGCGCTATTATTTGCAACATGGTGACTTCATAATTAAAACCGATCATCAGAGTTTAACCCATTTGGATGACCAAAGATTGTCTACTCCGTGGCAACAAAAGGCATTAACCAAGTTGCTTGGTCTGCAGTTCTGGATCAAATACAAACAGGGCAGCGAAAATCGTGTCGCAGGCGCATTGTCGCGCCGTCCAAACCTGGAACAGGATGATCCCAAGATGCAACTGAACGCTACTTCAGTGTCATCAGTCATACCAAGTTGGCTGAGCCAAGTAGCTCAAGGTTATGAACATGATCCGAGTGCTAAAATCTACTGAGTAGTTTGGTTACTGGTGAGACAATGGAACACTACACTCTATCCTAGGGCATCATTCAGTTTAAGGGCATCATTCGATTATTTGGACCCTACACCATTGTGAAAAAGATCAACCCAGTGGCCTATGAACTCGTTCCGTCCACCCAGTATTTCATGTCTGGCAACTCAAAGCGGTAATCAGTCCTCAAACTCGTGTTAGTCTTATTTTACCTAACCACCTGCACCAGGGTATTCAGGTACCAGAAACTATTTTGGCTACTAGACTTCGCCGCCGTGCAGGAAAGGTTGTTAAGCAGTTGCTGATCAAGTGGAGTAGTTGGCATTCATCTCTAGCCACGTGGGAAGATGAGGCTGACATCAAGCGGAGCTTTCCTTTCGCCCTAGCTTGGGGACAAGCTGACTGTTAAGAAGGGAGGGGGGATGTCAACGACTATATTGATAAAGGGAAGCAAGACAAAGGTGCCGGGGAGACGTCGGCCAAGAGATACACAAGGAAGACCACGCTCGTGGGCCGAAAGGAGAACAACTCAGGAGAAGCCATCGAGTACCGCGGCCCAACAAGCGTTTCACAGGTGATGAATGACATATGTGAGGGAGGGCCCATGGGGCAGTGAGAGACGCAGCCTGTAATAACCCTTGCGGTCGTGCGGAGAAGACAGGCAGGCAATACGAACTCTGAACCCGGCTGTTCGTGTGGAGAAGACAGGCAGGCAATACGAACTCTAAACCCGGCTGTGTCCGGAGGCTGGCGGCGCGCCATCGTGTAATGAACCCATAGCTACCTACAATACTGAGATAGAGAGAGGAGACGGGTGCCGGGAGCGGCGCCCAACTCATCCCCATGTCGGTGGTCTTGCAAAGACCGAACTGAGCAGTAAGCCATCAACGGTAAATTGAACACATCAGTTCACTTGTATGTATATTAAACATCAGATTGTTCTCAGAGGAAAAACAAAGAGAGCAACAACTTTCCAAGAGCAATGGAGTACAAAACATCACAACTAACCAACACGTCCTAGTGAGGTACCTAATTCTGCAACCCTGAAGCCTGAAGGGATCCCCGTGTACGCAAATGTACATAGATGGCCAACGATTGAGGCAAATGCTCAGACAGGGAACACACCACAATCACACACTTGGCATTGAAGCGCATACGACGACGTAGGCCAGGTACCGCAGGGCATCTTGTAGCTTGCTGACAGCGCTGGTCTGATCGGAGTTGAGATGGATGGATATGGACTTAACCTTCTCCTGTAAAGACTTCTGATTTGGGAGGTCGTCCTGCTTGTCGGCGAGAGCACTTTGCATAGCTGCCGCATAAGCTTCAGCGACATCCGAGATACCTACGGACAAATGAGGTGGCGTTTGTGAAAATTGAAATTCACCTCCTACATAGAGTCATCAATTTGGTATGAGAGGTCCATTACCTGTAGCGAAACTAGTAGACACCTTTTCCATATCCACAGAGATGGATTGCGCCTTCCATCTGATTATTTTGGCTTTTGAAATGGCATCTTCGGGCCAATCAATCTTAACATCATTTTCACCGTCCTCATTCTTTGATTTATTGGCAGAAGATATTACTGACTTTCCTAGCACCAGAAGCTGAGAAACTGCAAGGCAGCACATCTCCGATAATCTCTGCAAGAAAAGAGTTTTTTCTCCCCTCAAAGAAATATCAAATTTATAAGCAATGAATGACACGTTATATAGTATGTACATACATGAACACCCTCTGAGTGAATGGTCTCAAGCCTACTAGTGGTTCGTTTCATAATCTCGTTTGGAGAAAGCCCACCCAAGGCAGTGGTGAACCTGCGAAGGTGATAGATATAATCACGGTCTCAAGTTTAAATGAGAAGACATTTTTAGAGCCGACTTGAATGGACAATGTCTCACAAAAAGTTAAGTAATGTTGTTTTCATCATGTATACATTGCATTTTATTAAAAAGTTGCTATCTATCTAGTCAACTACATGCTAAAATGGTTCTCTATAAATTGACATGATTTCATCAATACTTGACAAAACTAAATATAAGTACCAACATACTAGTTGTGAATCCACATGGTAATGAAGGATACACATACCCTGCAGCCATCTTAGCAGCCTTGCGAACACTATATTCACATAACTTCTTCATCTCAGCGTCAGTATCAGTGTCAGCTGATTCAGTCTTCTTCCCTTTGTCAGATTCTGGTCCATCTTCATCAGCATTGGTGCTAAGACTAAAAATCTGCTCTATTTCTTTAAGCTTTCCATCGTAATATGTTTTCTGGTCAGAATTAAGTTTCCCCTTTTTCCTATTAAACAACAATGCATAGTGGCTTGATAATGCTTCCAGCTCCTATTACAAACAGAAAAAAAGACCACATCTAATTAAGAGAGAAGGGGGCATATTGAAGACCAAACACATAATATCCATGGGAAGACAAAACATCACCTCTAATTGATCAGGCCCCCCATAAATATAGAAGCATCTGTCAAATGAGACTTCTTCAAACTGTTCCTCTTCTGTCTGCTGGTCACCTTCACCGGTACTGCCTTTATCAACTTCCATACCAGTTTCTTCAACAATAAACTCCATTGTCTCCTTTCCAACACGTTCAAGCACTTCCATTCCTTTTGCTGTAAATGACTTCCCTGTCTGTGATTATTGAACTTTGATATTAAAATATTTGTTTCACGTATATGTAGAGACAATGCAATTACTGACTCCTAGCTACCTCTAAAATGGTCGGTGCTATCGCAGATGCTTTTGCAGGCAGTTCTCCTTGCTGAATGGTTTCGGCCAAGCTTGAAGCTGAATTTTCCAATCTAGGAAAGTAACCATGACATAGTCAGAGATAAATACACCTAGCAAACATGTTACTTATCCAAGGAGAGGCACTTGCAGGGTTACTGTTAATGAACACAATACTAACTATTTAACACTAAAAAGACATTACAAAGGTTAACCTGCTGATAGTTGATGCTCGAAGTTGAGAAAAGACATACAAAGTTACTGGATAACAGACAGCACCAAGTTTATGATGGAAAGTATGTTTACAGAATCTCATCGCTATGTCATGTTATACATGTGCACAAACAGCTGAATACCCATGTATTCATTTATCAACCAGTAACTGAAATAATGGCATCATAATACTGGCACTAGAGACATTTAATACATGTAGTATACAGTTTTGTATCTCATGTTCTCACTTGTAAGATTTAACCAACTAGATCCACAATTTCATAAGTAGAACAGACTGGGTGGATTTACTAGTGGGAGAAGCAACTCCAGGTCATCTAGGCTGTTTCATGTAATGTAAGGACAAGTAACAAGGGTGTGCCTGTCACCACTGAACTATTTTTTTTTTCTGTTCAATCCACAAGGGCTGTACTAGGGGTGGTAATGGATCACGATCCAAATGTTTCTTCACAATTCGTTTAAGCCCTTAAGTAATTTTAGTTAAAAAATGAATAGAAATTGATCTCGATCCTAATCTCTAATCTGATCTGATCCTTAAATTTTATAATGTAAAATTAAGAGTTCATTACCACCCCTAGCTGTAACAGCTTAAACTGAAGGAGATGGGGTGTACTTTTGAACAAATAGTGAACCACTCCTCCATGCGGTCCCAAGAGCTTGCCAAGTACCAGTCGTGATGGTCTCCACCGAGCTATCAAAGGCCTTCAGCCCCTGCAGAAACCCACATACACATACACACATTGTAAACAGCAGTTCACTAACCATTATCACCGGCATTACCAAGCCCAGAAATGCCAGCAATATTGAGAGAGTTGCAAGGCAGGTACTTGCCTGGCCCAGGATTGAGTCCTCACCGGCCTTCTCCAACTTGTCCAGAGCCGCCTTGCGTCTCTCCTCCTCCTCCTCCTCCCCCTCCGGTTCCTTCTCTTGATCCTTCTCGCCACTACCCGGTACCGTGTCCTGCTCCGGCGGTTGCTGAATGTCGGCGATGGCACTCTTAGCAACCTCCACCGCCTGGGACATAAATTCATTGAAACCCTAATCTGGCCTTCCCACCGAGTAAAAATAAAAATATGCGCATGACGAAGCCAGCAGGTCGAAGTGCTACTCGGTACTCACGTTGCGGGAGATCTCTGAGAAGATGGAGAGTCCCCATCCGCCCCAGCCTCCTGCCGCCTGCTCGGCGGGCTGACTCTTCTCGGCCGCCGGAGCTGGCGGCGGCGACTCGTCGGACATGGCGCGTGCCGTGAGATTGACTCCTTCGCTCTGGCTCTGGCTCAGGCGGACGGATCTAACACTGCAACCACCAGTGGGCTCGCGACTCCAACTACCTGGCCGGAGAGATGAGTCAAGTCGCGTGCCGTGCCGTGCACGTGGGGTTGGATTGGGCCCGGCCCTATAAGTCAAGTCTCAGTAGGCCACGATGCCGTTGCGGGCCTAGTCTGCGACTTCGTTTGGGTCAGGCCTGCCTGACTATGATTGCACTTGGTCCTGGCCCAAATGGGAACGACCCAGAAACCCGTCGAAACCCCAGCCCCAGGCCGCCGGTTGCTTTCGCTTCGCCGGAGAAGAGCTGAGCGCGATGGCAGCGGCGCAGGAGGAAGCGGCGGCGGCGCCGCCGAGCACGGAGAGCGATGCTACCGAGACGGAGGAGGCACCACCAGGCGGCGCGGAGAGCGATGCTACGGCGATGGAAGCGGCGGCGGAGTACTCGTGGCTCCAGCTCCGCTTCGACCGCCCCCCTCGCCGGCTCTACCACTTCGCCCGCCAGTTCCGCTCCGCCACTTCCTCTGGCAGCAATAGTAGCGGCGAGAACTTCCTCAAGGGCGTAAAGTGGTCGCCCGACGGGTCCTCCTTCCTCACCAGCTCCGACGATAACTCCCTCCGCTTGTTTTACTTGTAAGCCGCGCGCTTACATTTTTCTGATACGCTCTCTCTTGCGCCCGCGGCGAGTGGCTAAAACTAGGGGCATTCCCTTCTTCCGTTCGACAGACCGGAGGAAGCGTACATTGCGGCGGAGCCCGTTGCCGAGGCCGCTGTCGAAAGTGAAGGTGCGTTTCTGGTTTTTGAGTTGTTTGCTGTTACGATTGTGGGAGTGTATCATGTAAATGCCGGCAATGAATGCTTAGCCGATCCTTTGGTCGTCTCTGTTGGTTCAATTGTCCTCTACTTCCTATCCGCTGTGTTAGTTTCAAATTCTTCCCCCCTGCAGATTCTTATGGAGCTTTCATTCAGGCGAACGAGGGTGAGCCAGTGTACGATTTCTGCTGGTACCCGTGTATGTCCTTGTCTGGTGGGTGATGAATTGCTTTCTTTCATATGTTCATATTCCTTCTTCCTTTATGATCAATTAGTGAATTTGATGCATTTTTATTGTTTTGCAGACCCAGCCACTTGTGTATTTGCAAGCACCAGTCGTGATCATCCGATACACCTTTGGGATGCCACCAGTGGGGAAGTAAGACTGTTCCGCTTGTTGTGTTTCGTTATGTCTCACAATTAATTCTGGTTCTGATTATTTGTTTCGGGAATTGCAGCTCCGGTGCACATACCGAGCATATGATGCCATGGATGAAATAACTGCTGCACTTTCGATTTCTTTCAATTCTTCAGGATCTAAGTATGTGTGGTGCACTCAAACTCTAAGTTGAATCCGTGTTACATAAGGAAAAATTCTGATTTTTTGATACATGAAACATACTGTTTGTAGTCATGGCATCCTGTTAGGTCTTGTTCTCAGTATAAGAAATTAATGGCCTTTTACTCATTTTGTTGTGTGTGTAATGCTTACTGTCAGTATCATACTTTGGTGTCTTAGGATAACATATGGGGTTCTATGGGTGAAAACGGGTTGGGTATACCACTATACCCGTCAGGTACCGGATACGGATAATACAAATATCCATTTTTTGGATACGGATTCAAATATTTTTATACTTAGTATGGGTAGTACACGTATAGTGTAGCTTTTGATTCAGGTTGGATTTGAAGCGAGGACTACCCAGTAAATATTTGGATATTTGGATTGGATATGGGTACTCGGGTTTTGGATGCCCACTTTCCTTTTTCTGCACAATATTTTTTATAAAAACATAACCTTTACATATGAACTCGGATGAAGATAAAGTTTACATGAAAATCATAGAGCTTGAAGAGATCAACAACCTTGTAGTACATCACATTTTTGTTTGAACATATCTTCACGTCAAAATCATTGAAATAATATCCAAATTTGTATCAAAGTAACAAACTATACATCACATGTGTAACTCCAATACTCCATAGCTTATTAATGTTATCATTTGCTTTTTTTTAAGGCAAAGTATTGGCGCCTCTAGTAATTTGATTAGCCTATATATAATATACTACCTCCATTCTCTAAATATTTGTCGTCCGCTAGTTCATTTTTTAACTAAAACGCGACAAATAAAAAACAGAGGGAGTATATGCTAATTCTGATAGTAACGCATATAAAGAATTGTGTCGACGTGTCTAATATGTTCACAATTGATGATTATTGAAGATAGATGTTGCGATTTGAGTTCTTCAATCATACATTATATAAACTATTTTTTGCCAATTTAAAACTATCACTATGTGTTATATTGGACTATTGTGTGATTAGACATTGCCATCGTATTATGAACTATAAAATTGGACTATTGTAGTATTTAGAAGCATGTAATTAATTCAAAGACTATCCGACAAGTATCAGATATCTGTATGTATCCGTCTGAATAATATCTGATATATGTTTTCTACCCGTCCCCTTTCTCTCTCTCTTTTTGGTGACATCTTGTTGGGTTCAACTTTAGCCTACCCCAACTTGCTTGGGACTAAAAGGCTATGTTGTTGATCCGTTTTCTACCCGTCCGAATAATTCCGATCTTGTGCTATATCTGACCCGCACTTTTACTACCCGAACCTGATCCCGAATCCAAGTGAAAATAATTAGGGTAGGATACGAGATGACCTACTATCCGCCCGTCCCGTTTTCAGAGTTCAACTGAAAGCTAGTGGCCTAACTTTGAGAATTAAACTGAGGTATTTGTTTCAGAAAAAAGAATTAAACTGAATTAAAATCTTCTTGAATATTTATTCATGGGGGGTATGTTATTTTACAGGCTATTTGCTGGATACAACAAAGCTATAAGAGTGTTTGATGTTCATCGGCCTGGCAGAGACTTTGATCAGTATTCTTTACTCAAGGGGGGTGAAGGACCAACTGGTATGTGACAATTCCAGTTGTAAGTTTGGTGCCCTTGACATGCTTCCAAGCATCCTTGATCATAGATTCTTGAAATGTACTTCACATTGTTTTTCCTCAAACAATAACATTCAGTGAAACCACCAAAATAAGTTTCTGCTAGAACCTTGTCTATGTAACTATTGTTTAGAGCACTATGATCAATGAGGCTGCACTATCAACAACTCTGCACTAAGATTTACTTATATAGATTTTGATCGCTTCAACTCAGCTCACTTTTGGCTAGTGTTATTGAACTTATCTTTGTATGACATGTGAAATTACTCAAACTATTCTATAAGTGCTTGGCTTCTGATCACACATTTTCATGTCAGGTATAATATCTTCAATTTCCTTCTCTCCACAAAATGGGATGCTTGCTGTTGGTTCATACAGCCAGACAACTGCTGTGTATGCAGAGAATAATATGGAGCCTTTGTATGTCTTACATGGCCAGCTTGGTGGTGTTACACAGGTTGTGAAAGTACTGTATATTTGAATCTTACGGACGGTATGAATAGCAGATAACATTGATGAAAGTTTCAGGTGCTTTTTTCGAAAGATGGGAACTATCTGTATACTGGAGGGCGCAAGGTACCTATTTTCTCAACATTTGGTCAGTTAGCTTACAATTGGGCATTTCAGGGTTCGTATAACTTGCATTACTCGATCTTTTTTGGTCTATGGTATTAATTATCTATTGGTCTTTTATCAGGATCCGTACATATTATGTTGGGATATTCGCAATACTGTGGACATTGTTTACAAGTAAGAGCTTAATTTTTTTTTTGCCTTTATGGAACAGTTTCTTTCTTGGATTTTTTAAAATGATTTTATGGTTCCATACAAGGCCTTATCTCATATGATAGTATCAGAGTTTTTGTTTATTTCTTTTGGTACATGAAAAATGTGTTCTTTGGTCATCTTATTTTATCTTAAATATTTCATTTGGGCAGATCTTATAGCTATATTTTCAGCCATGGGTTTATGACGTCTTGTGGCAGATATGGTTTATTGTTTCAATGGTTGCTTACTTCTATATGGCATACTTAGGGGGGTGTTTGAATGCGCTAGAGATAATAGTTAGTTGGCTAAAAAGTTGCTGGTGAAATTAGTTTGCTAACAAATAACTAGCTAACTATTAGCTAGTTTGCTAAAAGTAGCTAATAGCTGAACTATTAGCTAAACTGTTTGGTTGTCTTCAGCTAATTTTAGCAGCTAACTATTAGTTTAGTGCATTCAAACACCACCTTAAGTGGTTATACAGATGAGCTATTCGATTGGTTAGGTGTAGTAAGCTTGCTTTCCAGTGCAGGTTAATTAGATATATTCACTTGCCATCATAATTGAAGCAAGCCTGTTCTTCTATTGATCATATATTATTCTAGCAATATTTCAGTGTTTATACCAATCCATTATATTTTACATCAATTAATAAGGTCATGTTTGAATGCACTAGAGCTAATAGTTAGCTGCTAAAATTAGTTGAAGACATCCAAACAATCTAGCTAGTAGTGCAATTATAAATTATTATCTATTTTTAGCAAATTAGCTAATAGTTAGCTAGTTATTTGTTAGCTAGCTAATTTCACTATCAATATTTTAGCCAACTAACTATTAGCTCTAGTGCATTCAAACACCCTGAACTACTATGCCGATACAGTATACTGGGTTTTTAAGTGGAATTATTCCCCTTCTAGTTTTTCTGTGGAAGTTTTTCTTATGTTCTTTTTTGTATATGTGGTTTCCATAATAAGGTTGTACAGATCAGCTGATACTACTAATCAAAGAATACATTTTGATATTGAGCCCTGCGGTAGACATCTAGCCACTGGTGGGCAGGTGAGGGACAATTTTCTCATTTGAGTTAATTATGTTTTGAACTAGCAAAAACTGAAAGACGAATTTGTGTCTCCATAGGATGGCATGGTCCATGTATATGACCTTCAAGGTGGTCAATGGGTAACCGGCTACCAAGCAGCAGCTGGTATGTCTCTTCTGAACATGTGTTTCCAGAGGAGGTTTAACAGTGTGTTTGGTTGTGAACCTGGCAAAAGGTGCTGTTCCAGGTGGCTCCCCAGGCCATCGATTTCCAGCTCCTGGTGGCTGGATCGACCTGCCTGGGCGAGCGCCCCAGGCCAGTCTCCCAGCCAAGCATGCCTTAGTCTGTCTCTATTTCTATATTATATCCATTTTAATCTTATATCAACTTGATCTTAGATACTGTAAACGGGTTCTCGTTCCATCCATACCTTCCATTTGCTGTAACATCATCCGGGCACAGAAGATTTGGCATGCAAGATGAGTTTGAAGACGAGTTAAACTTGGCAGGTGCATGTTATATTGACTCTCAAAATTGCCTTGCAAATCATAGGTCTCATGCTTGAATGGGAGTTGTGACACATTTAATTTCATGTGCTCTATTAGGTGATGAGAACAGCTGCTCTGTCTGGATGTTTTCTTCCTCACAAGAAGCTTGAAGCATTTAGTGAAAATATTGGATCAGGCTGAAGCTAAGCGAAGCATTGGATGCACATTCAAATCTATTGTCACTTTGATGTTCGTGTGCAGAGAGCATCGCGGCATTGACCACTTCCTGTTGTGTTGGCTGTAATTGGTGTCTGCAAAATGCAAATGTATTCACTGAGATCTATAGAATTAATGACTTATTTTTTTGACGAAGGGGCAGAGCCCCCTATTTCATTAGGAAATAGGATAAGTGACATTACAGTCCGAAATGATGAGATACAACCCATCACCAAAAGAACACCTAGTGGAACTAACCCCTACATACTATCATACTAGATAAGCATGGGTCAACCTCCACTAACATCAGTCCAGACGAAACCACAGTTTTTAAGCCGAGCTTATATACAGCGGCAACATGCCAACGAGCAACTACAAAGCTAACACGCCAGATAAACCTAGATCACCAAAATAACATTCCAGCACTTGAGCGACATGCGCCAAAATCACCTTTCAACCAGAAATACGGCAGTCTCTCAGACACCACCCAAACGACCTGTTCATCACTTCACTTGCTATCTTTTTGATTAGTCGGCTTTCTTGGACCACCATCTTTTTTTCCCTCTCTCTCTGACGAATAGTCCAAGAATCCAGCCAAAAGGAGAATTTTCTCACCAAAAAACTAATCATTTCTGGTTCTCCAAATAGCCCAAAACATAGCTCCACATCCAAATATCATTAAATTTTGAGATTCTGTCTTTAGATTTGTTCAGCCATCTGTCACAAAGTTCCCCAATGCTTTTTGGAATGAAATCAAGATTTAAGGCAATTTGGATCAATCTCCAAACAAATCTAGCAATAGAACATTTAAAAAACAAATGCTCAATCGATTCCAGACCACCACAAAAACAGCACTCACTAGAACCATGCCAATTTTTTTCAGGTTATCTTTTGTAAGAATTTTATTTCTTATCACAAGCCAAATGAAGACTTTGATTTTTTGTGGTAACTTAGATTTCCACAAGAATCTGTAGGCCTGATCAATCGAATTTTTCTTATACAAAGAATTAACAGTAAAACCTTTGTTACCCATACACCAATTAACTCTATCCTCTTGATCTGACAAAGTATACATAAAGCAACTAATTCATCATAGAGCACTTGAAGGCTACCCATCATTCTTCTTCTGAAAGAAAGGGCATCAAAATTTGATGACAAGACCTTATTTACCGAGACGTCTTTATCCAGAGCCAAATCAAACAGAACAGGAAATTTAACAGCTAGAGGACCATCACCAATCCAAGAATTTTTCCAGAAACTAGCTTTACAACCATTACCAACAACAACTTTACAGTACTTAAAGAAAACCTCTCTGAGACTTAGAAGCTTTTTCCAAAACTGAGAATCATTTTGTCTTTGCTTAACTGAGATAAGAGGTTTTCCCTTAATATATTTTTCAGTAATAATACTTTGCCATAAACCATTTGAATTTTCCAAATTCCAAAGTCACTTTGTCAACAAGGCATCATTCATATAACCCAAATTCAAAACCCCTAATCCTCCTTGACTTTTAGGAGAGCAAACCAAATTCCAGTTAACCAAATGAATTTTTTTTGTTTGCGAGCCACCTTGCCATAAAAGTCTCTTCTTGTATAAATCCAGTTTCCTAATAACAGATTTAGGAGCCGGATAAATCGATAACATGTATAAAGAAACATTAGAAAGACAACTATTCAATAAAGTCAATCTTCCCCAGGCTCAAAAATCTTCCCTGCCAACCAGCAAGCCTTTTATCCATTTTTCCATCATGGGACACCAAAGAGACTTACTGATTTTCTTGTTATCAATTGGAACACCAAGATATTTCATCGGAAGACACCCCACGGGACAAGTAAAAATGTCAGCATACAAATTAACAAACTCATTAGCTTTCCCTAAGCAGAAAATTTCACTTTTGTGAAAATTAATTTTCAGACCAGACATGTGCTCAAAGAGACAAAGAATAAATTTAAGATTTCTAGCACCTTCCAAACAATCTTGAATTAAGAAAATAGTATCATCACCATATTGAAGGCAACAACAACCATTTTGAATGATGTGAGGAATAAGGCCACAAATCAGACCTCTTTCTTGAGCTTTTTGAATAATACAGGCCAGGCCATCTGCAACAAGGTTAAACAAAAGGGGCGAAAAAGGATCACCCTGTCTAACACCTTTATGAGTAGAAAAATAGGGACCAATCAAATCATTAGTTTTGATGGCCACTTTACCACCTCTGATAGTCTTCATAACCCAATCACACCAAATATCACCGAAACCCTTTTTCCAACATACAATGAAGAAATTGCCAATTAACTTTATCATAAGCTTTTTCAAAGTCAATTTTAAGAATCACCCCACTTTGCTTTTTTTCCTCACTTCATGAAGAATTTCATTCAGAGAAACCACACCATCCATAATGTACCTCCCTTTAATAAAGCCATACTGATACTCACTAATCACTTTAGTGATGCAGGAAGCAAGTCTATTAGTCAGGACTTTAGTAATGATCTTATAGCAGACATTCAGGAGACAGATAGGTCTAAAATTTCTCATATCAATAGGGTTATCTACTTTAGGTAATAGTGTCACTAAACCAAAGTTAAGCCTTTTAATGTCAAGAACCCCATCATAAAATCCTTGAATAAATTCCACAGATCAATGTGAATGAGATCCCAAAATTCTTGAAAAATTCAGCTGGAAAACCATCAGAACCAGGAGCGCTATTGTGTTTTAAACCAAACACGACCTTTTTAATTTCCTCAATAGAAAAACAGTGAGTAAAGCACGATCTTCATCACTTAGTTTATTCATATGTAAATTCGACATATTGATACTGGAAAGAATAGAAGGACCGAATAAATCTTTATAAAAAGCAGTAGCCACTTTATTAATATCATTGTCATCAACAACAGTGTTTTCCTCATGAACTAAGGAGAGAATTTTAACTTTCCTTCTTTTACCTTTGGCGATAAGATGAAAATATCTAGAATTTTCATCACCCTCATTAATAAATTTTTCTCTCGCCATTTGTTTTCTCTTACAACACTCTTCAACCATCAGATTTTTAAGTTCCACTCCATATCCAACTTTTCAAGTCTTTCCGAGTTCGAAATACCGGTACTTTCACTTTTTTATCTAAGTTATCAATTTTTTGAAGTAAATCTTTTTAAGTCTAGAATATTTTCCTTCTACATTGATATTCTACCCCTTCAATGTTTTTTCAGTCTCTTAGTTTTCTCCTTCCAAATATCGATACTTGATCGACTTCTAACTGGAAGAGACCAATTGTTCCAGATAATATCTTTGAAATCTGGCCTAAATTTCCAGCAAAGCTCATATCTAAAATCTCTCTTCAAGATAGAAAGAGAGTCAGTTTTGAGGCACAAAGGAACATGATCAGATAAGGTCCTGTCAAGACCAGTGACCACCACATTTTTGAATTGAAGGATTCATTCTGGACTAGCCAGAAATCTATCCAATTTTTCAAATGTGGGAGGATCCATATTATTGGACCAAGTATATAATCTACCACTCAAATCAAGTTCAATAAGGCTATGAATGTCAATGATAGAATTGAACAGGGAACTCCAACTGTTAGTCCCCCAGGCTTGTTTTTATCAGACTCCTTCCTTAGGATGTTGAAATCACCCCCAACCAACATTGGATATTTACATTTGGAACAGAAAGAAGACAGCTCAGCAAGAAATTTTTGTTTATGATCATTCTGAGCAGCACCAAAAACATTAATAAAATTCCAAATAAAGCCATTATCTTTATGAACCAAAAGAACCTTTATCATGAAATCCCCCTTTTCAGTTTCTCTGACATAAAAAACCTCAGCATTAAAACCAACAAGAAGGCCACCAGATCTACCATTAGCAGGTGTCCAAAACCAGGCAAAATTTCTATTACCACTAATATAATTCAGCCAAGTATCCTCAAAGGATTTTTATTAGTTTCTTGTAAACCAATAAAATCAATTCTTTCTTTTCTAATCAATTTTTTTAAGAATTCAATTTTTATTCCTTTTCCCAACCCCTGACAATTCCAGATAAGACCAATCATTCTAAATAGTTAAGGTTGGAGACAGAAGGGATCCTTTTCCCTTTATTAGGAGAATACCTAATTTTGGAAGAAGATTTTTTCTTCTTTTTCTTGACTGAATTTTTCTTATAACGAATTTTCCTGCCTTTTCTCAAGACCATAACATCATCTAAGTCAGTCAGCTGATTGTTTCCATTCTCATCTTGGATAGACTTATCCAACTCAGAGTCAGAACCAACTTGGAGATTATGTTCAACAGAATTTTTGACATATCGAAAGGCAAGAACATTTCTGGACAATTCTAAAGATTTAATCAACTCCAAATTTGCTATAGATTTATTAATAGAATTACCTAAATCTATTCCTAAATCTGAAGCAATAGACATAAGCACATGATTTTCAGTATTAAGAACAGAAAAAGGATTAGAATTCATACCTTTGTTCATGAAGGCATCTTTAGCCATAGCTCTCGTCGCAGCTTTATCAGCAATCTTCATATCATCATTGGATTCAAGTCTGCTGCTCCTCCTAATGCCTTCACCATGCTCCACTTCCATACTCACAACTTGTTTTTCAGCTTCAGTTTTTCCAGAACCCTCAGCTTGAGCACCCAAAGGAGACTTGCTGATTTTCCTTGGCAAGGAGGTACAACCCCCTCATCATCTTTGGCAAACTCCTCCAAATCTTGAGAACTTAAGAGGTCATATTCACTCTCATGAAACTCTTCATCTTCATTTATAGGATCTTCAGAAATCGGGTTCAAGTCCTCATTGTTGTCACCCAATTCAGGTCCCCGACCAGAAGATTTGCCTTGAGACATCATATCTCCAATGTTTCTCGAGCCTCATCTCTTCTTTAACAGATTTTTCTCCTACATTTCTAGCCTTTTTGTCAGTTTTTTCATAAGAGGGGTCATCAAGACCTTGCCTGTCCACCGAAGCTCTTTTGCCAAGATTTATAGACTCATCATTCCATCCCTCATCAGTGATATCATCAATTTTAAAGAAAATGTCATAGAGGAAGGGTTTGACACCAACTTCTATAATAGGAGGAATCATAGCAACACTTTTGACATGAACCTTGAATCTCACAATATCCTTAGAGCCTAAGGATAAGATATCCACCTCTTAAACAGCCCCAATTGTTGACCCCAATTCACAAATAGCCTGGTAGTTTTGAAGTTCCTCAGGAACATTTTTAGCCACAATCCACACAGCATGAAGCTTGGATTTAGGTCTAGCCTGAGAGCTCCAATATGAGACAGAAATTTTTGCTCCAGACATTTTCATTTTAAGTTCAGGAAAATTAATCATCTCATCAAGTTTTTCTTGAGAAGAAAATTGCATCAAGAACCCAGCATGGCACTTGGTTGCTTTCCAAGTTTTGCCCCATGGAAAATGAAAACCAAAATCCTTCTCAAGGTCTTCAGCAGAAATCAGACCCTCGACAACCTTCACCAAACCGATGAAGCTTCTTTTTGGTTTTCTTGATAAGGGTTTCGCAAAATGAGAAGAATAAAACCCTAATCCATCAGTCGCCATATGTGGGGGACAGATATCCCCCGGGTCCATCAGAAGGATAAAAGACCTCACGAAAGGCCCAAGGGCCCCATAATTCGTAAGGTCATCCCCTTGTGGGCCTGGGAGAGACAACCAGTGAAGCGTATCGACATAAGGCCGGATCGGTGCAAGCCCGGATGGCCCAATGACTTCGAGCAAGTAATCACAACAGTGACCCGACCTTCCCGCGCTGGAGCCCCGTACAACGGAACCGAGCGAGGATAGGTCGGCGGAACTGTAGGAAGATAGACTCAATCAGTTCACTATTTCTTAGGTGCACATTGTTATCATACCTGCATGTATTGTCCCACGGTCGAATATATAAGGCCTAGGGGGCACCCCTTCAGAACAGATGCTCAGTACTTAGCCATCCACCCAATTCTCTGTGCTCTCGGTACTAGAGAACCTTCTTGTAACCCACCACATAAAGCACTCTCGCCAGGACGTAGGGTGTTACGCATTTCAAAGCGGCCTGAACCTGTAAACCATTATCCACTGTTTCTCGTGCATCTGGCACGAACCATTGAGCTACAGTCGATAACACCGTCCTACTCCTAAAAGCACCTCGAGGGGCTACCCTGGGTGCGCGGTCGGACCCAAAACACCGACAGTTGGCGCGCCAGGTAGGGGGTGTGTCATCGATCCAAGCTAGCTCAATGGCCGTCACCTTCCTGCACAAGATCGTCTTCCGCCCTAGGTCTACATCTGTAGCGGATGAGGAGGGAACTCTGCATCACATTGCGGATCCGGCGGAGAGAAGATCTTCCTCAAAAATCTCCAGGAAAATCGGGGCATGGCAGGAAAAGGCGCAACCTCCAATGCTCCGAAAAAAGATTGCCTCTGGCAAGCTAGAGGCCCAGGGTCCGTCAACCCGGAGAACTCCACTGTCTACCTCTCCGACGAAAGAATGGACACAAATCGCAAGGAAGAAAGAAACAAATAAAACCGGGAGGAAGCAAGTTCTTCTTTCTGTGCCTCTGCCCTCAAAGGAGAACAGAAAGAAGATCGTCATGACAGCTGCACCATTCTACCCCGACGTCCTCTTCATCGGGAGAGTGGAGTCACCCCCCGTCTCCGACAACGAGCCGACTGCACCCGGAGAGGAACCTCCTCAGTGGGAATCCCGCCGACGAAGGAACCGACGCCGAAATATCCAGCGACATCACGAGGCCGGGGAGCGGGACCCGACGCAGCCTGTATCGCGAGACGAGGTCTCAGAGATAGGAGAAACTCCGGAGGAACGTGTCTTCAGGGAACGAAGGAATTCCCGATGGCGCGATCGTCGACGGGCTCAAGAACAAGCCGAGCAGGAGGCAAGGCAACGTCGGGAAAATCCACTCTTCGGGCGCAACCTGAACCCCGACTTCACCCGAGCCATGAACATGCCAAGTGAAGTCGAAGGGGTGCTGGCTCGGATAGCTGATGGGCTCCCTCGGACTCCCGACGCCAAGGGCTATCGGCGGCTGTTCACTCAGGCAGCCAATCACCTTCTACCTCTCGCTCACCCGCCGAACGATCTACGACACGCCATCAACAGTCGCCGGGACGCGCGGAGCTCCATCAATGCCTCGCGTGAACGACGACACGAGAACGAGATCCGCCACCGGGAAGAGTACGACAGGGACCACGGCGTCCCAGCCCGGAGTCATGCCACCAGAACTGAATCGACAACGACTTCGACTGGCGGAACCACCCGGGGACGGTCGAGGCACCACGACAACCACTCCCCTCCCTGGGACAAACAACATCATCGACGCCAGGAGGAAAAGTGTGGAGTATCGGCGCTTACTCCACGCCTCAGGGCCATTCAATGGCCCCCTAACTTCAAGGTATCCAATGTCGACAAATATGAACCTAAGCAGGATCCAGGAGGCTGGCTGGCCGTCTACACCACCGCCGCTCGAGCTGTTGGGGCGACCGAGGACGTAATGACCGCGTACTTACCCATTGTCCTCGGGCAAGACGCGCTGCAATGGCTGCGACATCTACCTCGACACTGCATCGACGACTGGAGCGACTTCAGTCGGCGCTTCACCGCCAACTTTCAGTCCCTCTCCGACAAACCGGCGCAACCATGGGACCTCAAATCCATCAAGCGCCGGGGGGACGAAACTCTCTGGTCGTACCTCAAAAGGTTCCAGGCCATGAGAAATCGCATCCCCGAGGTCGCGGTGGCGGCAGTGATCGAGGACTTCTACAGAGGATCCAATGACTCGGCCTTCGTCCGCACTATATTACAGAGGGCACCGACTACCTCCGAGCAACTATTCCGGGAAGCCGACCTCTACATCACCGCCGACGAGCGAGCTCAGGACCTCATTGGAGGAGTGAAACCAACACCAGCGGCACCGCGACGCGACACGAATCAGCAGCCTGACAAGCGTTGGGAGAAGAGACCTCGCGAAGAAGTCCACGCCGCTGGACCACCTGCTTCTCGCGCCTGGGGAGGACCTCATGGAGGCGAACACACGCTGGACGACATCCTCGACGCCCAGTGCCCGTACCACAAGGACATGCGCCACACCCTTCGGAACTGCAGAGACTTCAAGCACTCCATCGGGCACGGCCGACCCTTCCAACCTCTACCTCCTCCTCCGCCGCGGGGAGGACCAGGAGAACCGTGACAACCCCAACAACAGGAGGAGGGAGGAGGTGGAGCCTTCCCGCGTGTCGATAGAGAGGTCAACGTCATCTTCGGCGGACACGGATCGCAGGAGAACAAGAGACAACAAAAGCTCAACGATCGCCAAATACTGGAGGCGACCACCGGTCCTCCCGCCCCATACCGGTGGTCGAGACACTCGATCACCTTCACTCGGGCAGATCAATGGCTCAACTTCGACCACCCAGGCAAATACCCGCTCCTCGTCGATCCGGTGATCCGAGAGAGCAGGGTGAAGAAGGTATTAGTGGACGGGGGAGCAGCATCAACGTCACCTTCCCCCGTACACTCTAAGGCTTGGGAGTTCACCTCAAAGAGCTCCACGAGTCAGATACTCCTTTCTTCGGCATCGTGCCGACTGAAGGAGAATACCCGCTGGGCCACATCTACATGACGGTCACCTTCGGAACTCCGGAGAACTATAGAACCGAGTTCCTAAGGTTCGAAGTGGCAAACTTCGACTGCGGGTACAATGCCATCATCGAGAGGCCTGGATTGGCGAAATTCATGGCCATTCCGCATTACACATACATGATATTTAAGATGCCACGGCCGCAAGGGATCATAACTGTGCGCGCTGACTTCCAAGGCGCCGCAGAATGTTTCCGAGTGGCCATCCAGGCGGCCCTCACCACCAAACCGTTGGCGACTTCTTCTGTGCAGGCAAACTCTAAGCCTGAGGAAGACCTCACGGTACCCACGAACGAGGCTCAAGCCGCGACCTCTATGCGACCGACTGAAGAAACCAAAAGGATCAACCTCGGGTTCGCTGATGAACGCAAGACCACCATCATCAGCTCCAGCTTGGATGACAAATAGGAAAGCACGCTCGTCCAGTTCCTGCAAGATAACCGAGATGTATTCGCATGGCAACCTGCGGATATGCCGAGAGTCCCGAGAGAACTGGTCGAGCACAAATTGAAGGTCTACCCCCAGGCGAGGCCGATTCGGCAAAAATTACGTCGTTTCACGCCCGACAAGAGAGAGGCCATTCACGCCGAGCTGGCTCGCTTGGTCGCGGCTGGATTTATTAGAGAGGTGTTACATCCCGAGTGGTTAGCCAACCCTGTTCTTGTACTCAAAAAGAATAAAGTGGATTGGCGCATGTGCGCTGACTATACGGATCTCAACAAACACTGTCCAAAGGATCCCTTCGGGCTCCCTAGGATAGATCAGGTGGTAGATTCCACCGCTGGATGTTCTGTGTTGTCCTTCTTGGATTGCTACTCTGGGTATCATCAGATTAGCGTGGCGAAAGAATACGAGAAAAAAACAGCGTTCATCACTCCATTCGGTGCTTTCTGCTATACCTCCGTGCAGTTCGGCCTCAAAAACGCTGGAGCGACTTATCAGAGAGCCATTCAAACATGCTTAGCCGATCACTGGGGCAAGCGTGTGGAAGCTTATGTGGACGATGTGGTAATCAAAACGGAAAATTTGGAAAATTTCATTGAAGATTTACAGGTGGTTTTCAACAGTCTACGACGATATCGATGGAAGCTTAATCCCGAAAAATGTGTCTTCGGGGTACCAGCAGGAAAGTTACTCGGGTTTATTGTCAGCCACCGGGGAATTGAAGCTAATCCAGAAAAGATCGAAGCTATCATGAGGATGGAGGCACCGCGATCACAAAAGAAAGTTCAAAGACTTACCGGATGTTTGGCAGCCCTGAGCAGATTCATATCTAGGCTGGGAGAAAAAGGCTTACCATTTTATAAGTTACTCAAGAAGGTGGACAAGTTTCAGTGGACTTCAGAAGCACAGGAAGCCCTAGACGCATTGAAAAAGTTCTTGACGACATCACCAGTGCTGAAACCGCCACGACGGGCCACGTCGACTCAACCGGCTGAAGATCTGCTACTATACATCTCTTGCACGACTCACGTGGTGAGCACCGCGTTGGTAGTCGAGCGAGCAGAAGAAGGACATGCTTACCCAGTGCAACATCCTGTTTATTTCATTAGTGAAGTTCTGGGTCCCTCGAAGAAAAAATACCCTCAAGTTCAGAAGCTATTATATGCAGTACTTCTAACTGCACGCAAGCTACGTCACTACTTCGACGACCACAAAGTCATAGTAGTTACTGGTTTTCCGATAAGGGATATTCTTCACAACAAAGAAGCCATTGGCAGAATAGCCAAGTGGGCCTGCGAGCTGGGATCTCATGACATTGAATTTCGACCTCGCACTGCCATCAAAACTCAAGCACTGGTTGATTTCATATCAGAGTGGACCGAACAACAAGTACCAGATAACCCAGAAACTGCAGAAGTATGGCGAATGTATTTTGATGGCTCGTTGAAGCTGCAGGGAGCAGGTGCAGGGATTCTCTTTATCACACCTGGAGGTGAACAACTCAAGTATGCTCTTCAACTGTTATTTCCGGCATCTAACAACGCGGCCGAATATGAAGCTCTGATTCATGGACTGAACATTGCTATATCACTAGGCATCAAGAGACTGATGGTCTACGGAGATTCTCTGGTAGTCATAAGTCAGATAAACAAAGAATGAGATTGTTCGAGCGATTCAATGGGAAAATACTGCACTACCGTCCGGAAACTAGAAGATAGATTTGAAGGTCTGTAATTTCACCATGTAGAGAGAGATCGAAACACGACAGCTAATGTATTGTCTAAGCTAGGATCCAGTCGAACTCAGGTCCCACCTGGAGTCTTTGTTCAAGAAATACCACACCCAAGCATCTCACTGGATCAGGCAGAAGAATGTAATACCTTGAGCCAACCAGAGTCAGATTCTGATGACTGGAGAAAGCCGATCATCAGATATATATAAAGAATGAAGAGGAACCAGATGACAAAAATGCAGCCGAGCGTATTGCTAGACAGTCAGCTCACTACACACTCGTCGGGGAAACGCTATACAGAAGAGGCGCATCAGGAGTCCTCATGAAATGTATTCTCTCAACTACTGGAAAGCAACTTCTGAATGAGGTCCATGCGGGACAATGTGGAGTGCACGCAGCATCCAGGACGCTGGTCGGGAAAGTCTTCAGGTCGGGATTCTACTGGCCAACAGCAAAAAGTGATGCAGCCGAGTTAGTTCAGAGGTGCGAAGCCTGCCATTACTTGTCAAAACAACAGCATCTACCAGCGCAACAACTGCAGACCATACCAGTAACTTGGTCGTTCGCATGCTGGGGACTGGATATGATTGGACCTTTCAAGAAAGCTCAAGGAGGATACACTCATATACTGATAGCAATTGACAAATTCACTACATGGATAGAGTTTAAACCCATTGCTTCTTTAACTTCAGCTAAGGCCGTGGAATTCATACAAGACATAATATTCAGGTTCGGAATACCGAATAGTATCATAACTGACCTAGGATCCAACTTCACAAGTTCAGAGTTCTTCGATTTCTGTGAGCAAAAGAGCATTCGATCAAATATGCTTCGGTGGCACACCCAAGAGCCAACGGGCAGGTTGAAAGAGCTAACAGGATGATATTGGAGGCACTCAGGAAAAAAGTCTTCGATAAAAATGAAAAGTTCGCAGGAAAATGGATAAGGGAGTTGCCTTACGTCGTTTGGAGCCTAAGAACTCAACCTAGTCGAGCTCTGCATGGAAATACTCCTTTCTTCATGGTCTATGGTTCTGAAGCAGTACTACCTACTGATCTCAAGTTTGGGGCGCCAAGGTTGATCTTTGAAAACCTAGCAGAAGCCGAGGCTACTAGGCTGGAGGATGTTGATGTACTCGAAGAAGAACGACTGAACACGGTAATCCAATTAGCACGGTACCAACAAACTCTGAGGCGCTATCACGATAAGACCATGCGACATCGATCCTTCACAGTAGGAGATCTCGTCCTCCGCCGAATTCTAACGGGGGAAGGACAGCACAAGTTGTCACCTCTATGGGAAGGACCGGTCATAGTAGCAGAAGTCACTCGGCCGGGGTCATATCGCCTCACTCAGATGGACGACACGGAAATTGGGAACTCATGGAACATAGAACACCTCAGGAAGTTTTACCCCTAGCTGTATTTCAAAAGCTATTGGGACGACAATGTACTCTGTAAACTGGGAAATATATCATCAATAAAAAGACTTCAAGGGCGCTCAAATCATTCATCGTCGACCTGCATTCTTACTGAACTCAGGGTGACCACTATACCCTACTAACGGAGCAATCGGCTTAAGTCGGTGATGACTTAAGACGGTGCAACATGCTCGCGCTTACTTAACTCATGGTGACCACTATACCCTACTAACGGAGCAATCAGCTTAAGTCGGCAATGACTTAAGACAGTGCAACATGCTCGCGCTTACTTAACTCAGGGTGACCACTATACCCTACTAACGGAGCAATCAGCTTAAGTCGGCGATGACTTAAGACGATGCAACATGCTCGCGCTTACTTAACTCAGGGTGACCACTATGCCCTACTAACGGAGCAATCGGCTTAAGTCGGCGATGACTTAAGACGGTGCAACATGCTCGCGCTTACTTAACTTAGGGTGACCAGTATACCCTACTAACGGAGCAATCGGCTTAAGTCGGCGATGACTTAAGACGGTGCAACATGCTCGCGCTTACTTAACTCAGGGTGACCACTATACCCTACTAACGGAGCGATCAGTTTGAGTTAATACTAACTTAAATTGGCGCAACACACTCGGCGTGTATACAGTTACTCATCCAAGGGCGGCCTCTATGTCCCATGAAGAAATCTCGAAACCATCACGCTGCATTTTACTTCTACAAATGTAGATACTATTGAATTCTAAACAATAGGAGAACAATAGTAGCATTCAGTACTAAAAGGTGTCCTCTAACAAAAACATCCGAGCACGTTAACCACGCGCTCAAAGCATGCAATGTTCTTCTATTTTGCAACATTCTTCTCAGGAGCATCCGACGAAGAAGGGCGACTTGAAGAATCAGGAGCAGTGTTCATATCAGCCCTTATGTCGTCAGGGATAACCACACCAGGTCTCCTCATCAGAATTCGCCCCGCGCAAATAGCTTTATCCATAGCTTTATCGCGCTGTGCCCTCAGAGTAGCAGAAGTCTCTTCAGCAACCTTGACAGCCAACTGAGCGGTCTCTAGCTCCTGGGCGACGGATTTCTTGGAAGCACACAGATCCTTGATGACAGCATCTTTGGTCGATATCAACTTCCTGAGGAGAATCACGTCATCCAAGGATTCCTGCAGCTTATAACGATGATTGTCTAACTCCTCCCTGGTGAAGCGATGACTCCTCTCCAAGATGGTCAACGAGTTGCTGGAGTCACGGTATAGCCTGTCAAGATTGTCACGAGAAGTAACAAGGGCACGTTTTTCTTCCTGCAAACAAGAATCAGCTTCTTCAAACGTCAAGCAAGCAATAAGAACACAGCAAAACAAAGCCCGAATTCATAGGTCACCTTTTCAGAGTTGAGCTAAGCACGGAGAGTAGAGTTCAGCGTGTTAGCATCATTCAGAGAAGCAGAAACCTAGGCCAGCTCAGTCTGACTTTGAGAATACTTTTCCTCAAGATCAGAGCATCGTCGGACCAGTTCAGCTTGACCTTGAGAATGTTTTTCTTCAAGATCAGAATACTGCCGAGCCATATCTGGCGAGAAACAGTCAAGCAAAGGTGTTAAAGTAAGAAGCAGTTTAATGGGGTAGCCAAAAGGAAGCAAAAAAGCACTGACCAGCATTCGTCGCCTCTAAGTCAGAAACACGCCGCTCAAGCAGCACCAGTTTCCAACGCGCCAGAGACAAAGCTCCTTCTGGGACAGAAGCACCCTACAACTTCAGCCGACTAGACATCTCATCGACCAACGCCTGGCATTAAAAGCAGACAAGCATGAGAATAATTATCTGCCTGGGTAAAAGACAGACTAGAAAAAACCAAAATACCTGGAGGTTGGAGAAGAATGAGGGGACCCCCAAATCATGAGATATGAACTGATGGCTCGGTGAAGGATCACCACCTGGGGCAACTTGCAACGAATCAACAGGAACCAATTCAGTTTCATCAGCAGATTCCAAAACTCTGTCGTCGGGAACGCTGGCCTCTAAAGCGACTCCATGACCAAAGGCTTGGGCTATCACCATGCAACCAGTGTGTGGAGGAGAAGATCCCACGTGAACATCCATGGAACTGCAAGAGGGAGAACCCGCTCGGACACCCTCGGGGGCTGGGTCATAGCTTGCGCTACCCATCCGAGCTGGATCATCTCCGGCAACACCCTCGGGGGCTGGGTCACAGCTTGCGCTACCCATCCGAGCCGAATCATCCCCGGCAACACCCTCGGGGGCTGGGTAAGCGCCAGCACCATCCTTGAGGGTCGAGTTCTCTGCAGCGGCCACCTCTAAGGCTGAAGGCCCCTTAGTCACTTCCATGGGAGCAGGGCAATCCAAACCAGCTTCCTGACCCTCAAGACCGCGCTCCAAGGTCGATGAGGCGCGGGAAGCTGCTCGGGATGACCCCAACCCGGCGTCGAGCACATCAACACAAACATCCATCGCGCCACCATCTGCCGGTTCTGATAACAGATCTTCTGGAACCATGTCTTCAAGAGTTTGATCAAAGTTCGCCAGAGATAATTCTTGCAGACCAACGAGGGCAGACAAGGCAGGAGAAGGAACACCACTACTTTCCCCACTAGCTATGTAACGCCGGCTGTTCTTCTGAATCAGAGGGATTTCGTCCTCTTCTTCATCATCCTCATCAACAACACGGACAACACACCCATTGGGGTCAGTGTCAGATGGGTCACACCCATTGGGATCAGCTTCAGTAAATTCAGGCACGGGCACTTCCTCAACAACAGGAGCAGAAGGACCGGCACCCGGATCTAAGCTAGACACCCGACGAAGACGTCTCTTCTTCTTTTTCTCCCCCTCAGCAGGAAAAGAGGCTTGATCGGCTCGGCGAGAACGTTTTGGACGAACATTGATAGACTTCTGAGCGTCCAAAGCTTTGTCAGCCTCAGGGATGGGTACCACCACCAATGTTTCAGCAGGAGCGGCATCAGAAGAATCCTCAGCTAACATATCAAGCATGGTACTTATCTCTGCATCACTGGGATCCAAAGGCACCTCAAAGTGAACCTGCCGTTCATCATCAGGAATTTCTTCAAGCGAAGCAACCAAAGCACTAACTTCTTCGGCAGAGGGTCTAGGCCCAAACCGCCATCACCAGCAGGAGGATTTGACACAAAATGGGTAAAGGCCTTGGAAGGAGGCAGGTTCCAGGCCGAGTATGCAACAGGGGCGCCAACATTTGATACCTTGCCTCTAAGTATCATTTCGAGCCGGCTCACCAAGTCCACAGCAGGAATTCTTCTGTTAGTTACCCGGGTTGAGTCAGCTAGGCCTCGGTACAGATATGTCGGGTATGCACTGTCCTTAAGTGGCTGAATATTCTTGAAGACAAAGTCAGCAACCACAGCCTCTGCAGTCGGACCCCTCTCCTTCAACAATCCAACTTCAGCTAGCAGAGCCCCTGCCGCAGCCACCTCCTCGTCTATGGGGGATTCGGTCCAGCTCGGAGTGCGAACATCCGGCTGTCTCCCTGACCGTGGGGGAGAGAATTTCCGTGATTCTCAACGATAAACCACTCCAAGCGCCATCCCTTGATGCTGTCCTTGAGGGGGATGTCGAGGTAATCAGTCTTCCTTCCGCGGCGCATCTCCAAGCTCGCACCCCCCACCAGCTGATGCTGTCCTCCGGCCATCCCAGGGCGACAGTGATACAAATATTTCCACAGTCCAAAGTGTGGCAGGATGCCAAGGAAAGCCTCACATAAATGAACAAAAATGGAGATTTGCAGAATGAAATTGGGGTTCAGATGGGTCAGATTCAAGTGTTAGAAATCAAGGAGACCGCGGAAAAAGGGAGAAATAGGAAGAACAAGACCGCGGAGAAGAAAAGGAACATAAACAACAGATTCGTGGGTGTCCTCCATTGGAACAGTGACCCCGTGGTAAATCTGCCAAGAACAGAGCTCCTTCGGAGGAAGAACCCCGATGGATACGAGATGAATGAGGTCAGACTCGGATACAACAGACATATGATTACCTGCAAAAGGCAACTGGATGTTGGGATTGATGGGGGGAATGACAGCGATGGACGAACTCGAGGCTTTCCGCTTGGGCGCCATCTCAACCTCGCCGGCGAGCGGGAGCGGAAGTAGAATCGCAAAAGGGCAGAGAGGGCCTAGATGCAGGAAAGCAAGAACTAGGGCACAGAATGTGGAGATGCGCAACAATGCAGTACATGTGGGGTTTTCCTCGGGCCAGATACCGTTTCCAAAAAATGTCCAGTCATCACCCGTCGGTTATTTCTAAAATGCTAGCGTGCCATGTCATCACTCAGCTGCTATTTCTAAAACGCTGGCATGCCATGTCATCACTCAGCTGCTATTTCTAAAAAAGCTAGTGTGCCATGTCATCACTCGGACGTTATTTCCGAAACGGCCGACGCGGCTCAAATTGACTCAGCTGCTGTTTCTAAAAACGCTGACATCATCTGACTTCACTCGGCTATTACCTTCAAAGTGGCCGACGCGGCCCGTTCTAACTCGACCGTTACCTCTAAAACGCCGATGTTGCCGTCAGTGACTCGGCTGTTACCTCTAAAACGCCGACGTTGCCATCAGTCACTCGGTTGTTACCTTTACAACGCTGATATCACCAGTAACCACTCGGTCGTTAATTCTAAAAACACTGATGTGGCCCCGCCATCATTCGGACGCTACTTCATAAGCGCCAATGTTGTCAATAATAACTCGGCCATCACCCCTAAAAGCGACAATGTGACCCCGAATGACTCGACCACTACTTCTGAGGCACCGACGTTGCAGGCAAAGCGAACGGAAGAATGATTCGAGAACTCCAAGTTACTACCTAAGCGTAGCAGACAAAGAACATCATGGACAATAAATATTGCAACAATCGTCAACTGACCAGGAGGCAAAGTAATTAACACAGGAGGAGACGAAATCATTCTTCATAAAGGGAAGCTACAGAACTTACAAATCAACTCATTACGAGTTGACGCTTTCCCTACTACTACTACATTACATTCCACTACTCTATACTACTAACTACTACTGCATTATTTTGTTAATACTATTTCTACTACTAATCTGCACTAACATCTAAAAACCAGTGGCGTCTACCCACTGGCCTTGTTGCTGCCCTTGCTGCCACCGCCATTGCCGCCCTTGCTGCCGCCGTCACCACCCCTGCCGCTGTCGCCGCCACCATCACCGTCGCCTCCGTCGTCATCGTCATCACCACCATCGCCGCCGCTGCCCTCCTCGGATGAGTCCGAGGAGTCCTCCTCGTCCGAGGAGTACTCCGACTCATCCGAGCCCTCGAGCCCGGAGCGCTCGACGGCCCGGATGTAGGTCTAGACCTCCGCGGCAAGCCCTTGGGAGTCGTCTGAATCATCAGACAACGCCGGGGGGAGAGACGGGAGCAGGAGACCCCTCGAACTCGGAGGAGAACTCCTCCTCCGAGTACTCCGAGTTACCGAAGTCCTCCGAGGGAGGAGTCGGCTCACGTTTGCGCTTGTCACCAGAGCGAGGCGAAGAACCGCTACCTTTCTTACTCTTGCTCATGGTGGCAGTGGAGGGAAGAAGAGGAGAGTAAACAACAGTAAGAGATGTGAAAAAGCCGGAGAGGCAAAAGCACTATTTATAGAAGAAGAAGGCAACCGCTCACCTCCTACCACGGCCACTGAACAGTCGCAAAAATTCAATATGCAATTCAAACCGTCTGAAGACACGTTAGGCGGCTGACGCCGTTTCACGCAACACAACACCCATTGGAACTCCAGTCAACTGCACGGGCGATATGATTACACCCGTAGTCACATCAAGTTACTACTCAGAAGCAGTTCGCTAAACACTCAGCGTACTAAGCCGTTCCTTGCCTACACCCATTGGGGGGACGCCCAGGAATTACCAGTATATTTTTCAAAACCGTCACATCCGTGCAGTGCGTGCAATGAATACCTCAAGACAAAAGTGAGATATCAGCAAGGATCAAAGGAAAGCCAAATATAGCCGGTGAGGTACAAGTCTGATCGACAGAAGAGACATGAAGACTAGCCAAGGGACGTCTATCGAACGACCAATCAGTTGCAGATCAAATAAATGGCAAGACCTAGCAAGATATGGGCAGATCGCGTACTCGACCTCAAAGACAAAAATGTGTGCTGACCTCTAAATGCGCAATATCAATTGTACAATGCTGACCTCCAAAGCATCCGGCATAAAGGAAGGATGATTCTCGGAAAAAGGTTTGAAACGAAGACCTTCGAGTGGATTATCCTCAAAAATCCACTCGAAGCTCGGGGGCTACACCCATTGGGTGCACCTCCGGTGCACCCAATGAATCGTCATCCCCAAAGAAGCTACATGCTGACCTCTAAGGCATAAGGCGAGATCAAGATAAGGCTGACTTCTGAAAAGGCACAAATAAAAGATAAAAATGATTTCTGATAATACTCGAAGTGAAGACCTTCGAGTGGATTATCTGCAACAATCCACCCGAAGCTCGGGGGCTACACCCATTGGGTGCACCTTCGGTGCACCCAACAAATCTCGAAGCCCTGCAGTGCAAAATGCTGACCCTCGAAGCACAAACCCAAGACAGAACACCAAATTTTGAGGAATAATAGCAGGAGAAGACAATAAAAAGAAGACGTGTCGACCGAATCGCTCAGAATTCTGGAGCAGTGGCCCGACATAATTATTTCCAAAAGCATTCCCTGGTAAAATCAAATACCGCAAACTGGACCTAGGATCTTTGGGCCATTTATTTCAAAATCGACCCAAAGATCGGGGGCTTGTGGGGGACAGATATCCCCCGGGTCCACCAGAAGGATAAAAGACCTCACGAAAGGCCCAAGGGCCCCATAATTCGTAAGGTCATCCCCTTGTGGGCCTGGGAGAGACGAGCAGTGAAGCGGATCGACATAAGGCCGGATCGGTGCAAGCCCGGACGGCCTAATGACTTCGAGCAAGTAATCACAACAGTGACCCGACCTTCCCGCGCTGGAGCCCCGTACAACGGAACCGAGCGAGGGTAGGTCGGCGGAACTGTAGGAAGATAGACTCATTCAGTTCACTATTTCTTAGGTGCACATTGTTATTATACCTGCATGTATTGCCCCACGGTCGAATATATAAGGCCTAGGGGGCACCCCTTCAGAACAGATGCTCAGTACTTAGCCATCCACCCAATTCTCTGTGCTCTCGGTACTAGAGAACCTTCTTGTAACCCACCACATAAAGCACTCTCGCCAGGACGTAGGGTGTTACGCATTTCAAATCGGCCCAAACCTGTAAACTATTGTCCATTGTTTCTCGTGCATCTGGCACGAATCATTGAGCTATAGTCAATAACACTGTCCTACTCCTAAAAGCACCTCGAGGGGCTACCCCGGGTGCGCGGTCGGACCCAAAACACCGACACCATACCAACAATAGGCATGCTTGGCTTGTTTTGTTTGGGCAGGACACAGCGAGCAGTCATATGGGTTTCTTTGCGACAAATATCGCACCACAGAGATCTGAAACAATCTCTAGCATGATGACCCTCCACCCCACATTTTTGACAGAAAGGATGGCGCACATTCTCAATCTCTTTTTTCAAAGCAGCAGGGGGGTTTTAAGAATACCTGATTGGCCCCCATCGCCAGAAGACGAAGTCACGATGTCCTCCTTGACATCAGATTTGCCAAGATTTGGCTTCAATCTCCAGCTTAGGTTCCGATTCTTGTTCCACGATTGGGATCCTTGAGGCGCATCCTTCTGACCCCATCGATCCCAGTTAGGGTTTCGACCTTTTGGATCCATCTTCAACGCGGACACCGAGCGAGGCAAAGGCGGCCACTCTTCTTCCACAAGTGGCGGACGAATCGTGGACTCGAACCAACTGCCGTGAAAACTGGAGCGGACCGACGACAGGAGCGACCAAAGCCGAGAAAGTGAAGAAGCGAGATGCGGAAAGGAATACGAGCCAATGAAATCTGGAGGAAACCCTAACTCGGTACTAGAAGAACTCACCGCACCACGGGGCGAGAGAAGTGAAGTCTTCTGGGCCGCGCCAGGGAAATGTTTGCCCGGAGAGCCGCTCGCCCATGAAACGTGCGAACAAGGGAAAGAGCGGAGAGCGCACAGAGCGGGAGATGTCGGCCCAAGAGGCCGCCGGTCCACAACACCAAGGGAGGAAGACGACAAGAGACCTTCTGGCCGCCATTTCTTTTTTTTTTCCTACGTCCCATCTCTCCGTCTCCGGAACATTGCTAGAGATAGCCTCAATCGAATTAATGACTTATTTGGGGGCTAATTTGTATCATGGCATTGTACGACACACTGAACTTTTTGCCCTGACCCAACTGTTGTTGCAGAGTTCTTACTGGGAACCTTTGGGGATTGTCATGATCAGGGACAAATTTCAGACTTGCAACTGAACTGTTGACCAAGCCAAAATTTAGCCATGCCTTAAACATTTGGCTGTAATTTGGTTCAAGGCCAAAATTAGGGTGATTCTACAGATTTTTACCGGCCAAGCTACTTCATAAAAACTGCGACATGATCTGAGCTGCCAATTTGCTGCCCCAATCTCGTTGCCAAAGGTGAAGACGTATATTTATTGCTTGAGAATATATCACTGAAAAATATTACATTTCGTAAACCAGAGTTCAATTTATGTGCCGTTTAAATTATTGTATTCTTTGCAATTAAATATGCAAAACAGATCTATATGTACTACATACAAAAAGATATTAGGGTTTGTCTTATTAGAACTAGTCCATCCTTGAAAGCCAAAACAAAATTCATAAGGGACATAAAAATCATAGATTGCATAAACAATATTCATTATTCTGCCCTAAATTTAATTTTTCCGCTATAAACACACACCAGTCACAACAATCTTGTGTTGCCGCTAATCACCAAAACCACAGAGGGCATGTATGCTTTCAGTTTCTCCATTTTTGGTGATCGATTGCAACACCATCTCAAGAATGTGAGAAAGTTAGATTTTTAAATGAACCTTATTTATATGAGGCCTTAGGCTATCTCCAACAGTCTCACTATCTCACTCCTCATTTCAAACTCTATTTTATAAACAATATAGTCTACAGTGTAAAACATTGTTTTGCATGGTCGTATACACGCTCTGTTGGACATGACCCAAGTGCTGAAACATAAAATGTTAGTGTAAGATCATATAATCAAGATCCATATATAGGTACCATGTAAGAACAAAATCAGGCATGTATACGAATAAGTAAGCTTTTTTGCGATATATTTGAAAATGAAGAGTCATAAACAATCATATGCGACATGTTATAGAATATGAAATAAAAACAAGACATGTCATAATATCATCTAAAGTCATAAAAGACACTCCAGTTTGGGCACCCCTCCGCCGTTCGGCGGGCTCTGCGTCTCTCCTTGGCGTGACGCATGGGAGCGTGGAAAAACAATTGATTTCGGCTGCAAAACGTTGTCTTTCGCGCGCGTCAGTTCACTGCACACTATAGGAAGGTATGAGTGCGGTCGTGCCGAGTGATGGTTATTAAATGCCGAACTTTAGATTTTACAATAAGAGGCTCCTCTTTGCTATCAAGAGGGTTTTGAATCAAAACACAAGTTTAAAGTTTAAAACATTTTTAAAACTTAAGTGGTGGTCGATCTAGTTGCTTTAGCCTCTAATTTCTCCCCCTTTAGCATTAAGCACCAAAACAAAGTAACTAAGTGGCCTAACCGCATTGCTTCACCAAAAATAGCGAATGAAAGCCTGAAGCAATGGGAAACAAGGGAATTTGAAAGAAAAAAACCTTGATACCGTTTATGCAATTGAAGTGTCTTCCTTTGTCCAAATTCACATTTTCCCCTTTCAATCTACCTTTGAGACTACATGAGAGCACCTAGAGGAGGGTGAATAGGTGATCCTGTAAAAATTAAGTCTAAACAACACAAACTTGGTTTATAATAAATGTTAGTGAGATCAAAACCAAGGTGAATAGAGAGGATAGAACTCTTCACTTGATTGTTCCTTTAGAATATGTATTGAACTTAGGAACAATAGCGCAAGTGAATATATGAGAACTCTATAGAAGAAAACAATCACAAAGAGAGATGCACAAGTGACACGTTGATTTTATCCCGTAGTTTGGCCAATGCCTACTCCACGTTGTGGTGACCTCCTTCGGTCAAGGATTGCACTCAATCCCTCTCAAGTGATCTAACGATCGAAATTGAGTACCATAATTTTCTTCCTTTTATCAAGTTTTCCCTTTGTGAGTAATCTCCACAAGTTGGAGTTTCTCACCCTTACAAGATTGATCACAAGAACCACAAGAGTAAGAGAGAGAATAGAAATACACACAAGAACTAGAGTCGCAGCAACAACACACACACAAGTCGAGAACTGAGCGCACAAAACAACACAGTGGAGTCGCAGCTCAATGAAGTGCTCAAATCTCAAACACAATGAACTGAATGCGTGCTTGCGGAGTATAGACGTTGTAGGATGTTCAATGGAGGCTTGGTGTGCTGCTCCATGCGCCTAGGGATCCCTTTTATAGCCCCAAGGGAGCTAGGAGTCGTTGTAGCTCCATTTGGAAGGCCCTGGTTGCCTTCTGTCCGATGGCGCACCGGACTGTTCGGTGCACACTGGACAGTGAACAGTACGTGCATTGGACGCGGTAGAGAATCACCTGATTGGTTGGTTTCCGCTTCTGTTAGGCACCGGACCGTCCGGTGTGGGGCACCGGACTGTCCAGTGTGCCATATGACCGTTGGCTCGAGGTCGACGTGGCAGCTAGCCGTTGCGTGGCTGATACACCAGACTGTCTGGCGCCTCGCATGGAATGTCCGATGAATTTTTAGCCGACGTAGGCTGAAAACCCCGAGAGCAGAGAGTTGGTCCGGACTGTGCACCAGACTGTCCAGTGGGTGGCACCAGACCGTCCGGTGCTACACAGTCCAGCAGCTTTTCCCTATTTCTTTCTTTGTTTTCTTTTGATTCTTTTGAACTTGACTCTACTAAGTCCCTCGCATTTAGACAAACATTATTAGCACACAAAACAATTTACTAAGTGTTCAGTGCTTACCTTTTCACTTAGTCCATCAAGATTTTCATTATGACCTCTTGGAGCTCAATTTGCTTCGCACACCTTTGCTCATTAATCATGTTAGTTAAACATAATGTGTTGTGCATCTAATCACCAAAACAATATATAAATGACCCAAGGGAACATTTCCCTTTCAATCTCTCCTTTTTGGTGATTTATGCCAACACATCAAAAAGCAACTAATATTAAACTAACATACCCAAAAGAGCTAAGAAGAGCAAATTGATGTCAAATTGAAGACAAATAAAATCGTTATAGGATTTGGCATATTTGGATCACTTTTGCCACCACTTGGTTTATTTTCGCAAAGCAAATTTATTTTTCCTATCTTTATGTCAAAAACACTTGTTTTGGCAAATCAAAAGATCTTTCAAGACTAGTTTTGATCAAACACCAAAAACTCCCCCTTTCCCATAATCGAATCCCCCCAAAAGTGAGTGTTTCTTTTGCAATAAGAGTGTTTTGATCAAAAACCATGTATTCTTACACTTTAATTTTTTCAAAAATTCACAAGTGCTAGCTGGTCGAGTTGCTTTGGCCTTAATCCCTCCCCTTTGTCAGTAAGCACCAAAACGGAAGAACTATTAGGGCCCTTTAACCCCATTGCCTCAAAAAAAAATTCAAATAAGATCAAAGGCAATGAGAAAACATAGATAAGTGAGAGCACCTAGAGGGGGTGAATAGGTGATCCTATAAAAAACAGCTTAACAACACAAACTTGGACTAATATTAGATTAGTGAAAGCTAAGGCCAAGTTCGAGGGAGGAGCACTAGCGGAGTAAACTTCTTCACTTAATTTCTCTTCACAAGAGAGTATTAAACTTAGAGCAATTATGCAAGTGAAGTGAATGAAGGTAGAGAGAATCGCACAAGAATGAAGACAAGTGACACAACGGTTTTTATCCCATGGTTCGGTCAAGTAGAATACTTGCCTACTCCATGTTGTGGCGTCCCAATGGACGAGGGTTGCACTCAACCCCTTTCAAGTGATCTAAAGATCAACTTGAATACCACGGTTCCCTTTATCTCAACAATATCCCTTTGTGAGGAATCTCCACACTTTGGAGTCTCTCACGCCTTACAAATCATCTCAAATAGCAACACACACAAGAGCGAGAGTTGCAGCAACAACATGCACACAAGACAAGAACGAGCACACAAAAGTAGCACAACAGAGTTACAACTCAAAGAAGTGCTCGAATCTCTATCGCAATGAACTAGATGCGTGTATGCGAAGTCTCGACGTCTTAGGATGTTCAATGGGTGCTTGTTGCACTGCTCCATGCGCCTAGGGGTCCCTTTTATTGCCCCAAGGCATCTAGGAGCCATTTGAGCGCCATTTGGAAGGCACTGGTTGCCTTCTGTCCGTGTGCGCATCGTACAATGAACAGTGCACGATTTCTTCCTTTTCTAGCGAAGCCGACCGTTGCAGTCACGGCCCTCGTGGCACACCAGACAATCTGGTGTGACCTTCCGACTGTTGGCGTGGGCGTGGCTGACTCACCAGACAGTCCGGTGAATTAAAGTCATGACACGCTGAGTTTTTCCCGAGAGCGGCCTGTTCGCCAGGACGCCAGCCTAGGCACCGGACACTGTCTGGTGCACCACAGGCTGGTTCAAGTCTGACTCGCCTGAGCCAAACTTCTCCATTTCAAATTCTCTCGATTTGACAAGGTTCCTAGCACTTAGTAGAATAATTTTAGTACCAAAAACAATTTACTAAGGCTAGAGTCATACCTTGCTTTTTGAAAGGGAAATGGGCTTAACCATTTCCTATAATCAATTTTGGTGTTTGACGTCCATCACAAACCTTATGGACTAACTAGTTTGCCTAGTTGCTATTTCTCTCATGTGCATAAATGATCAACTAGGCTTAGAATAGTTGTAGATGAACTTATGCACCTGAGAAATGATCAACTAGGCTAACTAGTTAGTCCATAAGGTTTGTGATGGTCATGAAACACCAAAATCGATTATAGGAAATGTTGAGGCCATTTCCCTTTCAAACTCTCCCTTTTTTGGTGATTGATGCCAACACAAACCAAAGCAAATACAAAGTGTAGAAATGTAACTAGTTTGCATTTTGACAGATGTACATAAGTTACTTTGAAATGAAAGCATTTCTAAGCATATATGTTTGATTTGATATTTTTAACATTTCGTACCACATTTGCACCACTCAGCTAGTCTTTGCAAATCTTTTGTAAACGTATTTTCAAATTCTTTTGCAAAGAGCCAATGGTAATAATATGATTTCGAATAGCATTTTCAAGATTTTGAAAATTCTCCCCCTGTTTCAAATGCTTTTCCTTTGGCTAAATAAAAGCTCCCCCTGAAGAAGTTCTCCCCTTAGTTGTCAAGAGGGTTTTTGCAATTGAAATAATTTCTTCCTCTTTGTGAAATAGTTTTTGAAAATTTGGAAATGGGTGGTGGTGCGGTCCTTTTGATTTGAGCCTATTAATTTCTCCCCCTTTTGCATTAATTGCCAAAAACGAAGAAACTTGAGAGGCCTTTTAATTCTCCCCCTTTGGGCCTATTTTCTCCCCCTTTGATAAATGGATATGAGTGAAAGTTTATGAGGAGGACAAAGGATAAGTGATACCGTCAGAGTTGTGGTGGAAGCTTTGTCTTTGCCGAATACTTCATTTCCCTTTCAATCTAAGACTAATCATGGAGATACTCATGAAAGCACATTAGTCTTAGCCTTGGCACAAGAAGAATAAGAAATATACATTTGTACCAAATGAAAGAGACACGATCAAAGATATATAAATGAGCAATGTGTACAATGTTTCAATCAAAGTTCCGAGAATCAAGAATATTGAGCTCATTCCTAAGTTTGCTAAAAGTCTTTTCATCTAGGGGCTTGGTAAAGATATTGGCTAATTGGTTGTGGGTGCTAACATAAGCAATTTCGATATCCCCTTTTTGTTGGTGATCTCTCAAAAATTGATACCGGATGTCTATGTGCTTAGTGCGACAGTGTTCAACAGGATTATCCGCCATGCGGATTGCACTCTCATTATCACATAGGAGAGGGACTTTGCTCAACTTGTAGCCATAGTCCCTAAGGGTTTGCCTCATCCAAAGTATGTGCACAACAGTGTCCTGCAGCAATATACTCGGCTTCGGCGGTGGATAGAGCTACTGAGTTTTGTTTCTTTGAAGCCCAAGACGCCATGGATCTTCCCAAAAACTGACAAGTCCCTAATGTGCTCTTCCTGTCAATTTTACATCCGGCATAATCGACATTAGAATACCCAATTAAATCAAAGGTAGATCCCTTGGGGTACCAAAGCCCAAACTTAGGAGTGTAAACTAAATATCTTATGATTCTTTTCATGGCTCTAAGGTGAACTTCCTTAGGATTTGCTTGGAACCTTGCACACATGCATACGAAAGCATAATATCTGGTCTAGAAGCACATAAATAGATTAAAGAACCTATCATCTACCGGTATACCTTTTGATCTATAGATTTCCCTCCTGTGTCGAGGTTGAGATGCCCATTTGTTCCCATGGGTGCCTTGATGGGTTTGGCATTCTTCAGTCCAAACTTCTTAAGAATGTCTTGAGTATACTTAGTTTGGCAGATGAAGGTGCCCTCTTGGAGTTGCTTGATTTGGAATCTAAGGAAATACTTCAACTCCCCCATCATAGACATCTCGAATTTCTGTATCATGATCCTACTAAACTCTTCACAAGAGGATTTGTTAGTAGACCCAAATATAATATCATCAACATAAATTTGGTATATAAACAAGTCTTTAGTGATAGTTTTAATGAAGAGAGTAGGGTCAACTTTACCAACTTTGAAGCCATTAGTGATAAGAAAGTCTCTCAGACATTCATACCATGCTCTTGGAGCTTGCTTGAGCCCATAAAGCTCCTTTGAGAGCTTATAAACATGAGAAGGATTATCACTATCTTCAAAGCTAGGAGGTTGGTCAACATACACCTCTTCCTTGATAGGGCCTTTGAGGAAGACACTCTTCACGTCCATTTGATACAACTTAAAGCCATGGTAAGTAGCATAGGCAAGTAATATATGAATTGATTGAAGCCTAGCTACGGGTGCATAGATTTCATCAAAATCCAAACCTTCGACTTGTGAATAAGCTTTGGCAATAAGTCGGGCTTTGTTCCTAGTCACCACACCATGCTCATCTTGTTTGTTGCGGAATACCCACTTGGTACCTGAAAGGGAAATAGGGTCAAACCTTTCCTAAATGATTTTGGTGGTTGAATTGCCCAACACAAATAATTGGACTAACTAGTTTGGTCTAGATTATATATTCTACAGGTGCCAAAGGTTCAACACAAACCAATAAAAAGGTCCAAGTTAGGGTTCAAAAGTAAGGAGCAAAAGAAACTGAAGAGAACCCTGGTCTGGCGCACCGGACTGTCCGGTGCACCAGGGTGGATCAACTCGAACTCCTCACCTTCGGGTTTCTGAGGTGACCCTCCGCTATAATTCACCGGACTGTCCGGTGTGACACCTGACTGTCCAGTGTGCCAAGCGGAGCAACGGTCACCAGCGCAACGGTCGAGTTCAACGGTCGGCTGACACAGCGAACAATGCGCGTAGAGTCAGAGCAGCGCCAGAAGGCGCACCGAATAGTGAACAATGACTGTCCGGTGCGCCACCGGACTGTCCGGTGGCCCAGGCTGTCAAAGCTCCAACGGTCGAACCCTAACGGTTAGGTGACGTGGCTGGCGCACCGGACTGTCCGGTGCGCCCATCGACAGCAGCCCAACCCCAACGGTTGGTTTGGTGGTTGGGGCTATAAATACCCCCAACCACCACCACTTCAAGGCATCCAAGTTTTCAGCCATTGCATTCAATACAAGAGCTCCATACATCATTCCAAGACACAAACAAGAGATCAAATCCTCTCCCAAGTCCAAAATCACTCCAAACAATTAGTAGCTAGTGAGAGAGAGATTTTTGTGTTCATTTGAGTTCTTGTCGCTTGGATCACTTTTCTTCTTCCTCCATTCTTGTTTTCAAGCAACTTGTAATCAAGCAAGAGACACCAAGTTGTGGTGGTCCTTGTAAGGGGTATAAGTGACTCGTTGATTAAGGAGAAAAGCTCACTCGGTCTAGGTGACCGTTTGAGAGAGGGAAAGGGTTGAAAGAGACCCGGTCTTTGTGACCACCTCAACGGGGAGTAGGTTTGCAACAACCGAACCTCGGTAAAACAAATCACCGTGTCATCCGCTTTATTTGCTTGTGATTTGTTTTTGCCCTCTCTTTCGGAGTCGACTTTACTTCTAACTCTAACCCGGCTTGTAGTTGTGCTTAAAGTTTATAAATTTCAGATTTGCCTATTCACCCCCTCTAGGCGACTTTCAATTGGTATCAGAGCCCGATACTTCATTAGAGTCTAACCACTCGAAGTGATGTCGGGAGCATCCGCCAAGAGGGAGATGGAGACCGACACAAGCCGCGGGAGAGCTCCATCAAAGGAGTCCGACACCAAAGGAAGGGAGGAATCACCTCCCCGTGTCAAGTCGCATCAGAGTGGCGACAAGAAGAAGAAGATGAAGAAAGTGGTCTACTACGAGACCGACTCTTCGTTGCCATCCACCTCTGGCTCCGACACGTCGTCCATCACTTCTAAGCGCCATGAGCGCAAGAAGTTTAGTAATATCCCCTTACACTACCCTCGCATTTCATAACGTACTCCATTACTTTCCGTCCCATTAGGCAAACCACCAGTTTTTTACGGTGAAGATTATTGTATGTGGAGTGATAAAATGAGGCATCACCTAACCTCACTTTACGGTAGTATTTGGGACGTTGTTGAGTTTGGAGCACAGGTACCATCCGTAGGGGATGAAGGATATGATTCGGATGAAGTTGCCCAAATCCGGCACTTCAACTCCCAAGCCACTACTATACTCCTCGCCTCTCTAAGTCGAGAGGAGTATAATAAGGTGCAAGGGTTGAAGAGTGCCAAAGAGATTTGGGACGTGCTCAAGACCGCGCACGAAGGAGATGAGGTGACAAAAATCACCAAGCGGGAGACGATTGAGGGGGAGCTCGGTCGATTCATCCTCAACCAAGGAGAGGAGCCACATGCCATGTACAACCGGCTCAAGACCTTGGTGAATCAAGTGCGCAACCTCGGGAGCACAAAATGGGATGACCATGAAATGGTCAAGGTTATTCTAAGATCACTTGTTTTTCTTAATCCTACACAAGTTCAATTAATTCATGGTGATCCTAGATACAAGCTAATGTCTCCCGAGGAGGTTATAGGAAAGTTTGTGAGCTTTGAATTGATGATCAAAGGCTCCAAACAAATCATCGAGCGAGGCGCCACCTCCACACCCGAGGTGCAACCCGTCACATTCAAAGCGACGGAGGAGAAGAAAGAAGAGTCTACATCAAGTAGGCTCCCCATCGACGCCTCCAAGCTCGACAATGAGGAAATGGCGCTCATCATCAAGAGCTTCCGCTAAATCCTCAAGCAAAGGAGGGGGAAGGATTACAAGCCCCGCTCCAAGAAAGTTTGCTACAAATGTGGTAAGCCCGGTTATTTTATTGCTAAATGTCCATTATCTAGTGATAGTGACAGGGGCGACGACAAGAAGGGAAAGAGGAGGGAAAAGAAGAGATACTACAAGAAGAAGGGCGGCGATGCCCATGTATGCCGGGAGTGGGACTCCGATGAGAGCTCCACCGACTCCTCCGATGAGGACGCCGCCAACATCGCCGTCAACAAGGGTCTCCTCTTCCCCAACGTCGGCCACAAGTGCCTCATGGCAAAGGACGGCAAAAAGAAGAAGGTAAAATCTAGAGCTTCTACTAAATATGCAACATCTAGTGATGAGGCTAGCTCTAGTGAAGATGAGGATGATTTGCTTAGTCTTTTTGCCAACCTAAACATGCAACAAAAAGAAAAATTAAATGAATTAATAGGTGCTATTCATGAGAAGGATGAACTCTTGGATAGCCAAGAGGACTTCCTTATTAAGGAAAATAAAAAACATGTTAAGGTAAAAAATGCTTATGCTCAAGAAGTAGAAAAATGTGAGCTTAGCACTTGCCATGACACTATTTCTAACCTTAAAATTGAAAATGCCAAATTAATTGCTAAGGTTGAGAAATTAAATGTTTGTGATGATTCTCTTGTCAACCTTAAAAATGATAATGCTAGTTTGATTGCTAAGATTGACAAGTTGAATGAATCACTTTCTAGCCTTAAGATTGAGAATGATAAATTAATATCTAAGGCTAAAGATTTAAATGTTTGCAATGTTTCTATTTCCAATCTTAGAGATGAGAATGCCATGTTACATGCTAAGATTGATGAATTAAATGTTTGCAAACCCTCTACATCTATCGTTGATCATGTTTCCATTTGTACTAGATGTAGAGACATTAATGTTGACATTATCCATGATCACCTAGCTTTAATTAAACAACAAAATGATCACATAGCTCAACTTAGTGCTAAAATTAATGAGCATGAGAGAGAAAATGAAAAATTTAAATTTGCTAGAAGCATGCTCTATAGTGGGAGACGCCCTGGCATTAAGGATGGCATTGGCTTCCAACTGGAAGGCAATGTTAAAATTAATGCCCCTAAGAAATTGTCTAACTTTGTTAAGGGCAAAGCTCCCATGGTTCAGGATAACGAGGGCTATATTTTATATCCTGCTGGTTATCCCGAACATAAGATTAGGAGAATTCATTCTAGGGAGTCTCACTCTGGCTCTCATCATGCTTTTATGTATAAGAGTGAGGCATCTAGTTCTAGGCAATCCACTCATGTTAAATTGCCTAAAAAGAAAACTCCTACTGCATCAAATGAGCCTATTGTTTCATTTAAGACTTTTGATGCTTCATATGTTTTAACTAACAAATCAGGCAAAGTAGTTGCCAAATATGTTGAGGGCAATCACAAGGGCTCCAAGACTTGTGTTTGGGTACCCAAGGTGCTTGTATCTAATGTGAAAGGACCCAAGACCATTTGGGTACCTAAGAACAAGGCTTAAACTTGTTTTGTAGGTTTATGCATCCGGGGGCTCAAGTTGGATCATTGATAGCGGGTGCAAAAACCACATGACTGGGGAGAAAAGGATGTTCTCCTCCTATGAGAAAACGATGATTCCCAAAGAGCTATCACATTCGGGGATGGAAATCAAGGTTTGGTCAAAGGACTTGGTAAAATTGCTATATCACCTGACCATTCTATTTCCAATGTTTTTCTTGTAGATTCTTTAGATTACAATTTGCTTTCTGTTTCTCAATTATGCAATATGGGCTACAATTGTCTATTTACTGACGTAGGTGTTATTGTCTTTAGAAGAAGTGATGTTTCAATAGTATTTAAGGGAGTGTTAGAGGGTCAGCTATAATTAGTTGATTTCAATAGAGCTGAACTCGACACTTGCTTAATTGCTAAGACTAATATGGGTTGGCTCTAGCATTGCTGACTAGCCCATGTTGGGATGAAGAATCTTCACAAGCTTCTAAAGGGATAACACATTTTAGGACTAACAAATGTTCATTTTGAGAAAGACAGGGTTTGTAGCGCATGCCAAGCAAGAAAGCAAGTTGGTACCCATCATCCACACAAGAACATCATGACGACCGACAGGCCGCTTGAGCTACTCCACATGGATTTATTCGGCCCGAACGCTTACATAAGCATCGGCGGGAGTAAGTATTGTCTTGTAATTGTGGATGATTATTCTCGCTTCACTTGGGTATTCTTTTTGCAGGAAAAAACTCAAACCCAAGAGACTTTAAAGGGATTCTTGAGACGAGCTCAAAATGAGTTCGGATTAAGGATCAAGAAAATAAGAAGCGACAACGGGACGGACTTCAAGAACTCTCAAATTGAAGGCTTCCTTGAGGATGAGGGCATCAAGCATGAGTTCTCTTCTCCCTACACACCTCAACAAAATGGTGTAGTGGAGAGGAAGAATAGAACTCTACTTGACATGGAGAGGACCATGCTTGATGAGTACAAGACTTTGGACTGGTTTTGGGCGGAAGCAATCAACACCGCTTGCTACGCCATCAACCGACTCTACCTTCACCGAATCCTCAAAAAGACATCATATGAACTCCTAACCGATAAAAAGCCCAATGCCTCATATTTTAGAGTCTTTGGTAGCAAATGTTTTATTTTTGTTAAAAGAGGTAGAAAATCTAGATTTGCTCCTAAGGCTGTAGAAGGCTTTTTACTTGGTTATGACTCAAACACAAGGGCATATAGAGTCTTTAACAAGTCCACTGGACTAGTTGAAGTTTCTTGTGACATTGTGTTTGATGAGACTAACGGCTCTCAAGTAGAGCAAGTTGATCTTGATGAGCTAGATGATGAAGAGGCTCCATGCGTCGCGCTAAGGAACATGTCCATTAGGGATGTGTGTCCTAAGGAATCCGAAGAGCCCACACAAGCACAAGATCAACCATCATCTTCCATGCAAGCATCTCCACCAACTCAAGATAAGGATCAAGCTCAAGATAATGAAAATGAAGATCAAGAAGAGCCATCTCAAGAGGAGGACAATGATCAAGGGGGAGATGCCAATGATCAAGACAAGGAAGATGATGAGGGTCCAAGACCGCCTCACCCAAGAGTCCACCAAGCGATACAAAGAGATCACCCCGTGAACTCTATCCTCGGCGATATTCATAAGGGGGTAACAACTCGATCTTGTGTCGCTCATTTTTGTGAACATTACTCTTTTGTGTCTTCTATTGAGCCATACAGGGTGGAAGATGCATTAAAAGATTCGGATTGGGTGTTGGCAATGCAAGAGGAACTCAACAACTTCACGAGGAATGAGGTATGGCATCTTGTTCCATGTCCTAATCAAAATGTTGTAGGAACCAAGTGGGTTTTCTGCAACAAGCAAGATGAGCATGGTGTGGTGACAAGAAACAAAGCCTGACTTGTGGCCAAGGGCTATTCACAAGTCGAAGGTTTGGATTTCGGTGAAACCTATGCACCCGTAGCTAGGCTTGAGTCAATTCGCATATTACTTGCCTATGCTACTTACCATGGCTTTAAGCTTTATCAAATGGACGTGAAAAGTGCCTTCCTCAATGCACCAATCAAGGAGGAGGTCTATGTTGAGCAACCTCCCGGCTTTGAAGATAGTGAGTACCCTAATCATGTTTACAAACTCTCTAAGGCGCTTTATGGGCTCAAACAAGCCCCAAGAGCATGGTATGAATGCCTAAGAGATTTCCTTATCACTAATGGCTTCAAAGTCGGCAAAGCCGATCCTACTCTCTTTACTAAAACTATTGCAAATGATTTGTTTGTATGTCAAATTTATGTTGATGATATCATATTTGGGTCTACTAATAAATCTACTTGTGAAGAGTTTAGTAGGATTATGATTCGAAAATTCGAGATGTCTATAATGGGGGAGTTGAAGTATTTCTTAGGATTTCAAGTGAAGCAACTACAAGAGGGCACCTTCATCAGCCAAACTAAGTATATTCAAGACATACTCACCAAGTTTGGAATGAAGAATGCCAAGCCCATCAAGACACACATGGGAACCAATGGGCATCTCGACCTCGACACGGGAGGTAAATCCATAGATCAAAGGGTATACCGGTCGATGATAGGATCTTTACTCTATTTATGTGCATCTCGACCGGATATTATGCTTTCCGTATGCATGTGTGCAAGATTCCAAGCCGATCCTAAGGAAGTTCACCTTAGGGCCGTAAAAAGAATCTTGAGATATTTAGTTCATACACCTAAGTTTGGTCTTTGGTACCCCAAGGGATCCACCTTTGATTTAATAGGTTATTTAGATGCTGATTGGGCAGGGTGTAAAATTGATAGAAAGAGCACATCAGGGACTTGTCAGTTCTTGGGAAGATGAGAGCACCTAGAGGGGGGGTGAATAGGTGATCCTGTAAAAATCAACACTAATAACCACAAAACTTGATTATGAAGGTTAGAACAGCTAAGTGCTTGAAGCGAGTTCTTGAACACAGATATTCAAAGGTAAAGCACACAAGAGACACGCGATTTTTATCCCGTGGTTCGGCCAAGTAATACTTGCCTACTTCCACATTGTGGCGTCCCAATGGACGAGGGTTGCACTCAACCCCTTTCAAGTGATCCAATGATCAACTTGAATACCACGGTTTTTCCTTTCTTTGACTTTCTCCCGTTTGCGAGGAATCTCCACAACTTGGAGCCTCTCGCCCTTACAATGATGATCACAAAAGAAGCACGGAAGTAAAGGAGGGGAGAGCAACACACACAAGACTCAAATCACAGCACAATCACGCACACAAGTCACAACTTGAGCTCAAAACATAACCCACGGAGTTCACAACTCAAATGGAGCTCAAGTCACTATCTCAAAGAATCAAATGCGCGAAGTTGGAGTCTTGGAGGCTTAGAATGTTTCTTGAATGCTTGGGGTGCTCCTCCATGCGCCTAGGGGTCCCTTTTATAACCCCAAGGCAGCTAGGAGCCGTTGGAGGCCAACAAGGAAGGCTATCCTTGCCTTCTGTCGGGTGGCGCACCGGACAGTCCGGTGCACCACCGGACAGCCACTGTTCATGTCCGGTGCGTGATCTCCTTCCTATTCTGGCGTAGAAGACCGTTGCAGATTCATGGCAGTTGGCACACCGGACACTGTCCGGTGCACACCGGACAGTCCGGTGCCCCCTGCCGACTGTTGGCGCGGGCCACGCGTCGCTTGCGGATTGCGCGGCCGACCGTTGCGCTTGCGGCCGTTGGCTCACCGGACAGTCCGGTGCACCACCGGACAGTCCAGTGAATTATATTCATACGCCGCCAAATTCTCCCGAGAGCGGCCTGTTCACCGGAGTCCAGCCTGGCGCACCAAACACTGTCCGGTGCACCACCGGACAGTCCGGTGTGCCAGACTAAACAGAGATTTGGCTGCACCAAGCCAAGTCTTTTGGTTCTTTTCTTTTCTCTGTTTCTAGCACTTAGACAACATATGTTAGTACTCAAAACAATGTACTAAGTCTAGAAACGTACCTTGTTACATGATTTGCATCTTTTGCTTGTTTGGCACATATTATTTCACTCACTTTGTGTTGGACACTTAATCATCAAAACATTATAGAAATGGCCCAAGGGCACATTTCCCTTTCAATCTCCCCCTTTTTGGTGATTTATGCCAACACATCAAAAAGCAATGCAAAACATGCAACATCGATTCAAATTGAAGACCAAATTGTTTTTGACTCTAATTCGGCATATTTGGATCATCCTTTGTTACCACTTGGTTTGTTTTTGCAAATCAAATTCATTTTCCTATCTCTAAGTCAAACTCACTTGTTTGGGCATAAAGAGAGATATTCCAAAAGTGAAATTGAACAAGATCCAAAAACTCCCCCTTTTCCCCATAATTATAAATTCTCCCCACAAGAGACCAAATTTTGCAATAAGAGTATTTTGGCAAACCAAAAATTCTAACTCTACTATTTTCAAAATTCTCAAGTGGTAGCTGATCCATTTGCTTTGGCTTTAATTTCTCCCCCTTTGGCATCAAGCACCAAAACGGGATCATTTTTGGCCCTTTAACCCCATTGCCTCACCAAAAATTGTCAATTAAGAGCAAAAAAGGCAACTAGAGCATAAGAATGAACTTGGAGGTGTGTACACTAATACCGGAGTGCGGTGGAAGTCTTTGCATGGTCCAAGTTCACCTTTCCCTTTCAATTCACCTTTGAGACTACATCAAGTACACTTAAACAAAGGTTAGTCTCAAAAGGTCAAGTTGTAGCACTTCTCCCCCTAAATATGTGCATCATTCACACATGGACTTGTGAGGTCCAGGGATCCCTTGCACAACTTGAGCACCATAAATAATCAACAAATTTCATAAATGCATAAAGTAACTTGATCAAAGGCATAAAACACATGTATGCTATAGATCAATCCAAGTTACGCGAATCTAAGACATTTAGCTCACTACGCAACCTGCAAAAGGTCTTCTCATCTAATGGCTTGGTAAAGATATCGGCTAGCTGGTTCTCGGTGCTAATATGGAAAACCTCGATATCTCCCTTTTGTTGGTGGTCTCTCAAAAAGTGATGCCGGATGTCTATGTGCTTAGTGCGGCTGTGTTCAACAGGATTATCCGCCATGCAGATTGCACTCTCATTGTCACATAGGAGTGGGACTTTGCTCAGATTGTAGCCAAAGTCCCGGAGGGTTTGCCTCATCCAAAGTAGTTGCGCGCAACACTGTCTTGCGGCAACATACTCGGCCTCAGTGGTGGATAGGGCAACAGAGGTTTGTTTCTTTGAACTCCAAGACACCAGGGACCTTCCTAGGAATTGGCACGTCCCTGATGTACTCTTCCTATCAACCTTGCATCCAGCATAATCGGAGTCTGAGTATCCAATTAAGTCAAAGGTAGACCCCTTTGGATACCAGATCCCGAAGCAAGGCGTAGAAACTAAATATCTAAGAATCCGCTTAACGGCCACAAGGTGACATTCCCTTAGGTCAGATTGATATCTAGCACACATGCATACGCTAAGCATAATATCTGGTCTACTAGCACATAAATAAAGTAATGACCCTATCATTGACCGGTATGCCTTTTGATCAACGAACTTACCTCCTTTGTTGAGGTCGACATGTCCGTCGGTTCCCATCGGTGTCTTCGCGGGCTTGGCGTCCTTCATCCCAAACCGTTTGAGAAGATCTTGAGTGTACTTCATTTGGGAGATGAAGGTCAGAAGGTGCCGTCCTTGAGTTGCTTCACTTGGAACCCAAGGAAGTAGTTCAACTCGCCCATCATTGACATCTCAAACTTTTGAGTCATCACCCTGCTAAACTCCTCACAAGACTTTTGGTTAGTAGAACCAAATATTATGTCATCGACATAAATTTGGCACACAAAAAGGTCATCGTCACAAGTCTTAGTGAAAAGAGTGGGATCGGCTTTCCCAACCTTGAAAGAATTAACAATTAAGAAATCTCTAAGGCATTCATACCATGCTCTTGGGGCTTGCTTAAGTCCATAGAGCGCCTTAGAGAGCTTACACACATGGTCGGGGTACCTGTCATCCTCAAAGCCAGGGGGTTGTTCCACGTACACCTCCTCCTTTATTGGCCCATTGAGGAAAGCGCTCTTCACATCCATTTGGAACAACCTGAAAGAGTGGTGAGCGGCATAGGCTAATAATATTCTAATAGACTCTAGCCTAGCCATAGGAGCAAAAGTCTCCTTGAAATCCAAACCTGCGACTTGGGCATAACCTTTTGCCACAAGTCAAGCCTTGTTTCTTGTCACCACTCCGTGTTTGTCTTGCTTGTTGCAGAACACCCATTTGGTTCCCACAACGTTTTGCTTTGGACATGGCACTAGGCTCCAAACTTCATTCCTCTTGAAGTTGTTGAGCTCTTCCTGCATGGCCAATACCCAGTCCGAATCTTGCAAGGCCTCTTCTACCCTGAAAGGCTCAATAGAAGAGACGAACGAGTAATGCTCACAAAAATTAGCTAATCTTGAGCGAGTAGTTACTCCCTTGCTTATGTCACCCAGAATCTGATCGATAGGGTGATTTCTTTGAATCGTCGCTCGGACTTGAGTTGGAGGGGCCGGTCGTGCTTCTTCCTCCATAGTTTGTTCTTCTTGTGCTCCCCCTTGATCACACGCCTCTTCTTGATGAACTTGTTATCATCTTGAGTTGGGGGATGCACCATCGTTGAGGAAGAATGTTGATCTTGCTCCTGTTGTTCTCGTGGTCGCACATAACCAATCGCCATTGTGCGCATTGCGGCCGTTGGGACATCATCTTCATCTATATCATCAAGATCAACTTGCTCTCTTGGAGAGCCATTAGTCTCATCAAATACAATGTCGCTAGAGACTTCAACCAAACCCGGTGATTTGTTGAAGACTGAAAGGGAAATGTGCCCTTGGGCCATTTCTAAGTATTTTGGTGATTTAGTGTCCGACACAAGCACCTAAGTGATAAATGGTGGACAAAGTACAAATCAAGTATAAAGGTATGTTTCTCAGACTTAGTATATTGTTTTAGAGACTAATGTATTGTGTCTAAGTGCTGGAAACAGGAAAAATCAAAGGTGGAATTAAAGATGGCTTTGTTCAGCCAGAGTCAGCTCTGTCTGGGTGCACCGGACTGTCCGGTGCGCCAGGCTAGCTCAGGCGAACTTGCTGCTCTCGGGAAGAAATTAACGGTGTACGACTATAATTCACCGGACTGTCCGGTGTGCACCGGACAGTGTCCGGTGAGCCAACGGTCGCCGGGGCAACGGTTGGTCGCGTAATCCAGGCGCGACGCGTGGCCGGGCCAACGGCTAGAAGGGGCCACCGGACTGTCCGGTGTGCACCGGACAGTGTCCGGTGTGCCAACGGCTCCAAGGCGCCAACGGTCGGCTTCGCCATATAAGGAAAGAGATCCGCACCGGACAGTGTCCGGTGGTGCACCGGACTGTCCGGTGCGCCAGGCGACAGAAGGCAAGAATTGCCTTCCTGGAATGCACTCAACGGCTCCTAGCTGCCTTGGGGCTATAAAAGGGACCCCTAGGCGCATGGAGGAGAACACCAAGCATTCCTTGAGCATTGTTGATCACTCACACATCATTCTTGCGCACTTGTTCGACATTCTTAGTGATTTGAGCTCCGTTCTAGTGTGAAACTCGTGATAGTCTCTTGAGCTCAAGTCTGGTCTTGTGTGTGCGTATTTGCTGTGATCTTTGTGTCTTGTGTGAGTTGCTCATCCCTCCCTTACTCCGTGCTTCTTTGTGATCATCAAAGTGTAAGGGCGAGAGGCTCCAAGTTGTGGAGATTCCTCGCAAACGGGATATAGAAAAGCAAAGCAAAACACCGTGGTATTCAAGTGGGTCTTTGGACCGCTTGAGAGGGGTTGATTGCAACCCTCGTCCGTTGGGACGCCACAACGTGGACTAGGCAAGCGTTGGACTTGGCCGAACCACGGGATAAACCACTGTGTCTATCTGTGATTGATCTTCTTGTGGTTATTGTGTTTTGCTAAGACCCTCTCTAGCCACTTGGCATTATTTGTGCTAACTCCTAATCAAGTTTTGTGAGTTAAGTTTCAAGTTTTACAGGATCACCTATTCACCCCCCCTCTAGGTGCTCTCAATTGGTATCGGAGCCGTTCTCTTCAAGAAAGGGACTAATCGCCCGAAGAGATGGATCCTAAGGGAAAGGGGATTGTGATCAATGATAAGGAGAAGGAGTCCTTCGTCAACAAGCCAAAAGATGACAAGCCTACCGACTCGGGCTCGGGTCACAAACGAAGAGATGGGAAGAAGAAGAAGACGAGGCGCATCAAGGAGATTGTCTACTACGACGACAGTGACGAGTCCACTTCTTCTCAAAAGGACAACGACGACAACGACTACGACAAAAGAAAGACAGTTAATTCAAACTTTTCTTTCGACTACTCTCGTATTCCGCAAAGTACAATTACTCATTTGCTCTCCATTCCACTTGGCAAACCTCCTCACTTTGATGGAGAGGACTACGGATTCTGGAGTCACAAAATGTGTAGTCACTTGTTCTCTCTCCATCCAAGCATATGGGAGATAGTAGAGAGTGGAATGAAATTTGATAGTAATGATAGTCCCATGTTCATTAACGAGCAAATTCATAAAAATGCACAAGCTACTACTGTTCTTCTAGCTTCATTGTGCAGGGACGAATACCATAAGGTGAGTGGCTTGGATAATGCCAAGCAGATCTGGGACACCCTCAAGATCTCACATGAGGGGAACGACGTCACCATGCTCACCAAGATGGAATTGGTGGAAGGCGAACTCAGGAGATTCGCGATGATAAGCGGGGAGGAGCCAACCCAAACATACAACAGGCTCAAGACCCTCATCAACAAGATAAGGAGCTATGGAAGCACACGATGGATGGACCACGACGTCGTCCGCCTAATGCTAAGGTCCTTTACCGTCCTTGATCCACATCTTGTGAACAATATTCGTGAGAATCCTAGGTACACGAAGATGACGCCCGAGGAGATCCTTGGAAAGTTCGTAAGCGGGCGGATGATGATCAAGGAGGCGAGATACGTGGACGACACGTTGAACGGTCCAATCCATGAGCCTCAACCCATTGCTCTCAAGGCAACAAGGAGCAAGGAGGCGCTACCTAGCAAGGTAGCACAAGTTGAGGCGGCCGGGCTTAATGATGAAGAGGTGGCCCTTATCATCAAGCGGTTCAAGACGACGCTAAAGGTTCGCAAGGAGCATCCCAACAAGAACAAGACGAAGGGGAAGCGCTCCTGCTTCAAATGTGGTAAGATTGGTCATTTTATAGCTAATTGTCCTGATAATGATAGTGACCAGGAAAAGAAGAGTGGAAAATGGGAAAAGAAGAAGAATTACAAGAAGGCGAAGGGCGAGGCACATCTTGGAAAGGAGTGGGATTCGGATTGCTCCTCGTCCGACTCCGACAATGAAGGACTCGCAGCCACCGCCTTCAACAAGTCATCACTCTTCCCCAACGAGCATCACAGATGCCTCATGGCAAAGGAGAAGAAGGTATGTACTCGAAACAATACTACTTATGCTTCTTCAAGCGAGGATGAGTCTAGTGATGATGATGAAATAGATTATTCATGCTTGTTCAAAGGCTTAGATAGAACTAAGATCGATAAGATTAATGAATTGATTGATGCTTTGAATGACAAGAATAGGTTATTAGAAAAGCAAGAGGATTTGTTGTATGAAGAACATGATAAATTTGTAGGGGCACAAAAATCTCATGCTTTAGAAGTTAAACGAAATGAAATGCTTGCTTGTGAACTATCTACTTGCCATGAGACAATTTCTAGCTTAAGGAGCATAAATGATGATTTGAAAGCTAAGTCAGAAATAGCTAGTAAATCAACATCTTGTGTAGAAAATGTTGTAACTTGCAATAGGTGTAAAGATTTTGATATTGATGCTTGTAGCAAACACCTAGCTTCAATGTCTAAATTAAACGATGAAGTGGCTAGTCTTAATGCACAACTTAAGACTAGCAAAAGTGAATTTGATAAGTAAAAATTTGCAAGGGATGCCTACACGATTGGTAGACACCCCTCAATTAAGGATGGACTTGGCTTCAAGAGGGAAGCCAAGAACTTAACAAGCCATAAGGCTCCCATCTCCGCAAAGGAGAAAGGGAAGGCCCCTATGGCTATTAGTGCTAAAAAGAACCATGCTTTCATGTATCATGATAGGAGATATTCTAGAAATGCCTATAGAAGTTATGATACTTATGACTCATATGCTATGACTGCTTCTAGTTCCCATGTTGTGCATGATAGAGATATACCTAGGAGAAATGTTGTTCCTAGGAAAATTAATGAACCTTCTACAATATATCATGCTTGCAATGATTCCTTTGCTATTTGTAGAAAGGATAAGAAAGTAATTGCTAGGAAATTAGGGGCAAGATGCAAGGGAGATAAAACTTGCATTTGGGTCCCTAAAACCATTGTGACTAACCTTGTAGGACCCAACAAGAGTTGGGTACCTAAAACCCAAGCCTAAATTTGCCTTGCAGGTTTATGCATCTGGGGGTTCAAGCTGGATTATCGACAGCGGATGCACAAACCACATGACGGGGGAGAAGAAGATGTTCACCTCCTACGTCAAGAACAAGGGTCCCCAAGATTCAATCATATTCGGTGATGGGAACCAAGGCAAGGTGAAAGGCTTAGTCAAGATTGCAATCTCAAATGAACACTCTATTTCTAATGTGTTTTTAGTTGATTCACTTGGATATAATTTGCTATCTGTTAGTCAATTATGTAATATGGGATATAATTGCCTATTCACAAATGTAGATGTGTCTGTCTTTAGAAGAAGTGATGGTTCATTAGCTTTTAAGGGTGTATTAGACGGCAAACTCTATTTAGTTGATTTTGCAAAAGAGGAGGTCGGTCTAGATGCATGCTTAATTGCTAAGACTAGCATGGGCTGGCTGTGGCATCGCCGCTTAGCACATGTGGGAATGAAGAACCTTCACAAGCTTCTAAAGGGAGAACACGTGATAGGTCTAACAAATGTTACTTTCGAAAAAGATAGACCTTGTGCAGCTTGTCAAGCAGGGAAACAGGTGGGAAGCTCTCATCATGCCAAGAATGTGATGACAACATCAAGACCCCTGGAGTTACTTCATATGGACCTCTTCGGACCCGTCGCCTATCTAAGCATAGGAGGAAGTAAGTATGGTCTTGTTATAGTTGATGATTTTTCCCGCTTCACTTGGGTATTCTTTTTGCAGGATAAATCTGAAACCCAAGGGACCCTAAAGCGCTTCCTAAGGAGAGCTCAAAACGAGTTTGAGCTCAAGGTGAAGAAGATAAGGAGCGACAATGGGTCCGAATTCAAGAACCTTCAAGTGGAGGAGTATCTTGAGGAGGAAGGAATCAAGCATGAGTTCTCCGCTCCCTACACACCACAACAAAATGGTGTGGTAGAGAGGAAGAACAGGACGCTTATAGACATGGCGAGGACGATGCTTGGAGAGTTCAAGACCCCCGAGCGCTTTTGGTCGGAAGCCGTGAACACGGCTTGCCACGCCATCAACAGGGTCTACCTGCATCGCCTCCTCAAGAAGACGTCGTATGAGCTACTAACCGGTAACAAACCCAATGTTTCGTATTTTCGAGTTTTTGGGAGTAAATGCTACATTCTAGTGAAGAAGGGTAGAAATTCCAAATTTGCTCCCAAAGCCGTAGAAGGGTTTTTGTTAGGTTATGACTCAAATACAAAGGCGTATAGAGTCTTCAACAAATCATCGGGTTTGGTTGAAGTCTCTAGCGACGTTGTATTTGATGAGACTAATGGCTCTCCAAGAGAGCAAGTTGTTGATTTTGATGATGTAGATGAAGAAGAAGTTCCAACGGCCGCAATACGCACCATGGCGATTGGAGATGTGCAGCCACAGGAACAAGATGAGCGAGATCAACCTTCTTCCTCAACAAAGGTGCAACCCCCAACTCAAGATGATGAACAGGAGGCGTGTGATCAAGGGGGAGCACAAGATGATCATGTAATGGAGGAAGAAGCGCAGCCGGCACCTTCAACCCAAGTTCGAGCAATGATTCAAAGGGATCATCCCGTCGACCAAATTTTGGGTGATATTAGCAAGGGAGTAACTACTCGATCTCGATTAGTTAATTTTTGTGAGCATTACTCCTTTGTCTCTTCTATTGAGCCTTTCAGGGTAGAAGAGGCCTTGCTAGAACCGGACTGGGTGTTGGTCATGCAGGAGGAGCTCAACAACTTCAAAAGAAATGAAGTTTGGACACTGGTGCCTCGTCCCAAGCAAAATGTTGTGGGAACCAAGTGGGTGTTCCGCAACAAACAAGACGAGCACGGGGTGGTGACAAGGAACAAGGCATGACTTGTGGCAAAAGGTTATGCCCAAGTCGCAGGTTTGGACTTTGAGGAGACTTTTGCTCCTGTAGCTAGGCTAGAGTCCATTTGCATTTTGCTAGCATATGCCGCTCACCATTCTTTCAGGTTGTTCCAAATGGATGTAAAGAGCGCTTTCCTCAACGGGCCAATCAAGGAGGAGGTGTACGTGGAGCAACCCCCGAGCTTCGAGGATGAACGGTACCCCGACCACGTGTGTAAGCTCTCTAAGGCGCTCTATGGACTTAAGCAAGCCCCAAGAGCATGGTATGAATGCCTTAGAGACTTTTTAATTGCTAATGCTTTCAAGGTTGGGAAAGCCGATCCAACTCTTTTTACTAAGACTTGTGATGGTGATCTTTTTGTGTGCCAAATTTATGTCGATGACATAATATTTGGTTCTACTAACCAAAAGTCTTGTTAAGAGTTTAGCAGGGTGATGACTCAAAAGTTCGAGATCTCGATGATGGGCGAGTTAAGCTACTTCCTTGGGTTCCAAGTGAAGCAACTCAAGGATGGGACCTTCATCTCCCAAACGAAGTACACACAAGATTTGATCAAGAGGTTTGGGATGAAGGACGCCAAGCCCGCAAAGACTCCAATGGGAACCGACAGACACACCGACCTCAACAAAGGAGGTAAGTCTGTTGATCAAAAAGCATACCAATCTATGATAGGGTCTTTACTTTATTTATGTGCTAGTAGACCGGATATTATGCTTAGTGTATGCATGTGTGCTAGATTTCAATCCGATCCTAAGGAGTGTCACTTAGTGGCTGTGAAGCGAATTCTTAGATATTTAGTCGCTACGCCTTGTTTCGGGATCTGGTATCCAAAGGGGTCTACCTTTGACTTGATTGGATATTCAGACTCCGACTATGCTGGATGTAAGGTCGATAGGAAGAGTACATCGGGGACATGCCAATTCTTAGGAAGGTCCTTGGTGTCATGGAGTTCTAAGAAACAAACTTCCGTTGCCCTATCCACCGCAGAGGCCGAGTACGTTGCCGCAGGACAGTGTTGCGCGCAACTACTTTAGATGAGGCAAACCCTCAGGGACTTTGGCTACAATTTGAGCAAAGTCCCACTCCTATGTGATAATGAGAGTGTTATCCGCATGGCGGATAATCCTGTTGAACACAGCCGCACAAAGCACATAGACATCCGGCATCACTTTTTGAGAGACCACCAGCAAAAGGGAGATATCGAAGTGTTTCATGTTAGCTCCGAGAACCAGCTAGCCGATATCTTTACCAAGCCTTTAGATGAGCAGACCTTTTGCAAGTTGCGTAGTGAGCTAAATGTCTTAGATTCGCGGAACTTGGATTGATTTACAGCATACATGTGTTTATGCCTTTGATCATGTTCCTTATGCATTTTGTTGTTTACTTATGGTGCTCAAGTTGTACAAGCACTCCCCGGACCTTATAAGTTCATTTGCAAGTGATGCACCAATTTAGGGGAAGATGTGCTACAAATTGACCTCTTGAGACTAACTGTGTGCTTGAGTTTGCTTAATTTAGTCTCAAAGGTGGTTTGAAAGGGAAAAGGTGGACTTGGACCATGCAAGACTTCCACTGCACTCCAATGAAAGAGTAACTTTTTCTAAGTTCATCTTTGTACTCTTATTGCCTTTTTACTCTTAGCTGAAGATTTTGGTGAGGCAATGGGGTTAAAGGGCCAAGATTGATCCTGTTTTGGTGCTTAATGCCAAAGGGGGAGAAAATAAAGCCAAAGCAAGAAATGGATCAGCTACCACTTGAGAATTTTGAAAATAGTAGAATAGAGCTTTTGGTTTGTCAAAAATCTCTTATTGTCAAAAGTTGGCCTCTTGTGGGGAGAATGGCTTAATTATGGGAAAAAGGGGGAGTTTTTGAATCCTTGATTGGTTTCTCGTGAAATATCTCTCTTTATGTTTCAACATGTGTGTTTGACTTAGAGATAGGAAAATGAGTTTGATTTGCAAAAACAAACCAAGTGGTGGCAAAGAATGATCCATATATGCCAAATTTGAATCAAAACAACTTTGAGTTCTTATTTGAATTGATTTTACACTTGTTCTACTTGCTTTATGTTGTGTTGGCATAAATCACCAAAAAGGGGGAGATTGAAAGGGAAATGTGCCCTTGGGCCATTTCTAAGTATTTTGGTGATTTAGTGTCCGACACAAGTACCTAAGTGATAAATGGTGGACAAAGTACAAATCAAGTATAAAGGTATGTTTCTCAGACTTAGTATATTGTTTTAGAGACTATTGTATTGTGTCTAAGTGCTGGAAACAGGAAAATCAAAGGTGGAATTAAAGATGGCTTTGTTCAGCCAGAGTCAGCTCTGTCTGGGTGCACCGGACTGTCCGGTGGTGCACCGGACAGTATCCGGTGCGCCAGGCTGGCTCAGGCGAACTTGCTGCTCTCGGGAAGAAATTAACGGCGTACGACTATAATTCACCGGACTGTCCGGTGTGCACCGGACAGTGTCCGGTGAGCCAACGGTCGCCGGGGCAACGGTCGGCCGCGTAATCCAGGCGCGACGCGTGGCCGGGCCAACGGCTAGAAGGGGCCACCGGACTGTCCGGTGTGCACCGGACAGTGTCCGGTGCGCCAACGGCTCCAAGGCGCCAACGGTCGGCTTCGCCATATAAGGAAAGAGATCCGCACCGGACAGTGTCCGGTGGTGCACCAGACTGTCCGGTGCGCCAGGCGACAGAAGGCAAGAATTGCCTTCCTGGAATGCACTCAACGGCTCCTAGCTGCCTTGGGGCTATAAAAGGGACCCCTAGGCGCATGGAGGAGAACACCAAGCATTCCTTGAGCATTGTTGATCACTCACACTTCATTCTTGCGCACTTGTTCGACATTCTTAGTGATTTGAGCTCCGTTCTAGTGTGAAACTCGTGATAGTCTCTTGAGCTCAAGTCTGGGTCTTGTGTGTGCGTATTTGCTGTGATCTTTGTGTCTCGTGTGAGTTGCTCATCCCTCCCTTACTCCGTGCTTCTTTGTGATCATCAAAGTGTAAGGGCGAGAGGCTCCAAGTTGTGGAGATTCCTCGCAAACGGGATATAGAAAAGCAAAGCAAAACACCGTGGTATTCAAGTGGGTCTTTGGACCGCTTGAGAGGGGTTGATTGCAACCCTCGTCCGTTGGGACGCCACAACGTGGACTAGGCAAGCGTTGGACTTGGCTGAACCACGGGATAAACCACTGTGTCTATCTGTGATTGATCTTCTTGTGGTTATTGTGTTTTGCTAAGACTCCTCTCTAGCCACTTGGCATTATTTGTGCTAACTCCTAATCAAGTTTTGTGAGTTAAGTTTCAAGTTTTACAGGATCACCTATTCACCCCCCTCTAGGTGCTCTCAAAGACCCTATACGCCTTTGTATTTAAGTCATACCCTAGTAAAAACCCTTCTACAGCTTTGGGAGCAAATTTAGAATGTCTACCTTTCTTCACCAAAATGTAGCATTTGCTCCCAAATACACGAAAGTACGAGACATTGGGTTTGTTACCGGTAAGGAGTTCGTAGGAGGTCTTCTTGAGGAGGCGATGCAGATAGAGCCGGTTTATGGCGTGGCAAGGTGTGTTCACAGCTTCCGACCAAAACCGCTCGGGCGTCTTGAACTCTCCAAGCATCGTCCTCGCCATATCGATAAGCGTCCTATTTTTCCTCTCTACCACACCATTTTGTTGTGGTGTGTAGGGAGAGGAGAACTCATGCTTGACACCTTCCTCCTAAAGATATTCTTCAACTTGTAAGTTCTTGAACTCGGACTCGTTGTCGCTCCTTATCTTTTTCACCTTGAGCTCAAATTCGTTTTGAGCCCTCCTTAGAAAGCGCTTTAGGGTCCCTTGGGTTTCTGATTTATCCTGCAAGAAGAACACCCAAGTGAAGCGGGAAAAGTCATCTCCAATTACAAGACCATACTTACTTCCCCCGATGCTAATGTAGGCGACGGGTCCGAAGAGGTCCATGTGAAGAAGCTCTAGTGGTCTTGACGTTGTCATCACATTCTTGCTGTGATGAGTGCTTCCCACCTGTTTCCCTGCCTGACAAGCTGCACAAGGTCTATCTTTTTCGAAGTAGACATTGGTTAGTCCTAACACATGTTCTCCCTTTAGAAGTTTATGAAGGTTCTTCATCCCAACATGTGCTAGACGGCGATGCCACAGCCCATGCTAGTCTTAGCTATTAAGCATGCATCTAGATCGGCCTCCTCTTTCGAAAAATCAACTAAGTAGAGTTTGCCGTCTAATACACCCTTAAATGCTAATGAACCATCACTCCTTCTAAAGACAGAAACATCAACATTTGTAAACAAACAATTGTAGCCCATGTGGCACAATTGACTTACAGATAGGAGGTTGTAACCAAGCGACTCTACTAGAAAAACGTTTGAAATGGAGTGCTCGTTGGTGATGGCTATCTTGCCCAAGCCTTTGACCTTGCCTTGGTTCCCATCTCCAAAGATGATCGTATCCTGGGAATCCTTGTTCTTGACGTAGGAGGTGAACATCTTCTTCTCCCCCGTCATGTGGTTTGTGCATCCACTGTCAATAATCCAGCTTGAGCCCCCGGATGCATAAACCTGCAAGACAATTTACGCTTGGGTTTTAGGTACCCAACTTTTGTTGGGTCCTACAAGGTTAGTTACAATAGCCTTTGGAATCCAAATACAAGTCTTGTCTCCCTTGCATTTGGATCCCATTTTTCTAGCAACTACTTTTTCATTCTTATATACAAGTGCAGACGAAGTATTGCAAGCATGGTAAATAGTAGAAGATCCACTACATACTCTCCTAGGCACATGATGCACAACATGATTTCTCCTAGGCTTACCATGCACAAAAGTAGAGCTAGAGGCAATCATAGCATGTGAATTAAAGACATCATGATCATAACTCCTATTATAATGAGCATTCCTAGAAAATTTTCTATCATTATAAATGAAAGCATGATTCCTTTGAGTACTATTAGCCATAGGGGCCTTCCCTTTCTCCTTGTTGAGAACGGGAGTCTTTTGGCTTGTTAAGTTCTTGGTTTCCTTTCGAAAACCAAGTCCATCCTTAATTGAGGGGTGTCTACCAACGGTGTAGGCATCCCTAGCAAACTTTAATTGATCAAAATTAGTTTTGCAAGTCTTAAGTTGAGCATTAAGACTTGCCACCTCATCATTCAATTTGGTAATAGACATAAGGTGTTCGTCACAAGCATCAACATCAAAATCCTTACATCTATTACAAATATTAACATGCTCTACACATGAACTAGATTTATTTGCTTCCTCTAGCTTAGCATTTAAATCATCATTTACACTCTTTAAGCTAGACACAGTATCATGGCAAGCAGATAATTCAGAAGATAGCATTTCATTCCTTTTAATCTCTAAAGCAAGAGATTTTTGCACACTAACAAATTTATCATGCTCTTCATACAAAATATCCTCTTGTTTTTCTAAAAGTCTATCCTTTTCATTTAAAGCATCAATTAGTTCATTAATCTTTTCTACTTTAGCTCTATCTAATCCTTTGAACAAGCTAGAGTAATCTACTTCATCATCACTAGAATCCTCATCACAAGAAGTAGAGTACTTGGGGGAATCTCGAGCACTCACCTTCTTTTCCTTGGCCATGAGGCAGGTGTGACGTTCGTTGGGGAAGAGTGAAGATTTGTTGAAGGCCGAGGCTGCCAGTCCTGTCAGTGTTTTGGGTCCGACCGTGCACCCGGGGTAGCCCCTCGAGGTGCTTTTAGGAGTAGGACGGTGTTATCGACTGTAGCTCAATGGTTCGTGCCAGATGCACGAGAAACAGTGGACAATGGTTTACAGGTTCGGGCCGCTTTGAAATGCGTAACACCCTACATCCTGGCGAGAGTGCTTTATGTGGTGGGTTACAAGAAGGTTCTCTAGTACCGAGAGCACAGAGAATTGGGTGGATGGCTAAGTACTGAGCATCTGTTCTGAAGGGGTGCCCCCTAGGCCTTATATATTTGACTGTGGGGCAATACATGCAGGTATGATAACAATGTGCACCTAAGAAATAGTGAACTGATTGAGTCTATCTTCCTACAGTTCCGCTGACCTATCCTCGCTCGGTTCCGTTGTACGGGGCTCCAGCGCGGGAAGGTCGGGTCACTGTTGTGATTACTTGCTCGAAGTCATTGGGCCGTCCGGGCTTGCACCGATCTGGCCTTATGTCGATCCGCTTCACTGGTCGTCTCTCCCAGGCCCACAAGGGGATGACCTTACGAATTATGGGGCCTTTGGGCCTTTCGTGAGGTCTTTTATCCTTCTGGTGGACCCAGGGGATATCTGTCCCCCACAAGCCCCCGATCTTTGGGTCGATTTTGAAATAAATGGCCCAAAGATCCTAGGTCCAGCTTGCGGTATTTGATTTTACTAGGAAATGCTTTTGGAAATAATTATGCCGGGCCACTGCTCTAGAATTCCGAGCGATCTGGTCGACACGTCTTCTTTTTATTGTCTTCTCCTGCTATTATTCCTCAAAATTTGGTGTTCTGTCTTGGGTTTGTGCTTCGAGGGTCAGCATTTTGCACTGCAGGGCTTCGAGATTCGTTGGGTGTAGCCCCCGAGCTTCGGGTGGATTGTTGCAGATAATCCACTCGAAGGTCTTCACTTCGAGTATTATCAGAAATCATTTTTATCTTTTATTTGTGCCTTTTTAGAAGTCAGCCTTATCTTGATCTAGCCTTATGCCTTAGAGGTCAGCATGTAGCTTCTTTGGGGATGACGATTCATTGGGTGCACCGGAGGTGCACCCAATGGGTGTAGCCCCCGAGCTTCGAGTGGATTTTTGAGGATAATCCACTCGAAGGTCTTCGTTTCAAACCTTTTTCCGAGAATCATCCTTCCTTTATGCCGGATGCTTTGGAGGTCAGCATTGTACAATTGATATTGCGCATTTAGAGGTCAACACACATTTCTGTCTTTGAGGTCGAGTATGCGATCTGCCCATATCTTGCTAGGTCTTGCCATTTATTTGATCTGCAACTGATTGGACGTTCGATAGACGTCCCTTGGCTAGTCTTCATGTTGCTTCTGTCGATCAGACTTGTACCTCACCGGCTATATTTGGCTTTCCTTTGATCCTTGCTGATATCTCACTTTTGTCTTGAGGTATTCATTGCACGCACTGCACGGATGTGACGGTTTTGAAAAATATACTGGTAATTCTTGGGTGTCCCCCCCAATGGGTGTAGGCAAGGGACGGCTTGGTACGCTGAGTGTTTAGCGAACTTCTTCTGAGTAGTAACTTGATGTGACTGCGGGTGTAATCATATCGCCCGCGCAGTTGACTGGAGTTCCAATGGGTGTTGTGTTGTGTGAAACGGCGTCAGCCGCCTGACGTGTCTTCAGACGGTTTGAATTGCATATTGAATTTTTGCGACTGTTCCATGGCCGTGGTAGGAGGTGAGCGGTTGCCTTCTTCTTCTATAAATAGTGCTTTTGCCTCTCCGGCTTTTTCACATCTCTTGCTGTTGTTTACTCTCCTCTTCTTCCCTCTAATGCCACCATGGGCAAGAGTAAGAAAGGTAGCGGTTCTTCGCCTCGCTCTGGTGACAAGCGCAAACGTGAGCCGACTCCTCTCTCGGAGGACTTCGGCAACTCGGAGTACTCGGAGGAGGAGTTCTCCTTCGAGTCCGAGGGGTCTCCTGCTCCCGTCTCTACCCCGGCGTCGTCTGATGATTCAGACGACTCCCAGGGGCTTGCTGCGGAGGTCTGGACCTACATCCGGGCCATCAAGCGCTCCAGGCTCGAGGGCTCGGATGAGTCGGAGTACTCCTCGGACGAGGACTCCTCGGACTCGTCCGAGGAGGGCAGCGGCGACGATGGTGGTGATGACGATGACGACGGAGGCGACGGTGATGGCGGCGGCGACAGCGGCAGGGGTGGTGACGGCGGCAGCAAGGGCGGCAATGGCGGCGGCAGCAAGGGCAGCAGCAAGGGCAGCAACAAGGCCAGTGGCTAGACGCCACTGGTTTTTAGATGTTAGTGCAGATTAGTAGTAGAAATAGTATTAACAAAATAATGTAGTAGTAGTTAGTGGTATAGAGTAGTGGAATGTAATGTAGTAGTAGGGAAAGCGTCAACTCGTAACGAGTTGATTTGTAAGTTCTGTAGCTTCCCTTTATGAAGAATGATTTCGTCTCCTCCTGTGTTAATTACTTTGCCTCCTGGTCAGTTGACGATTGTTGCAATATTTATTGTCCATGATGTTCTCTGTCTGCTACGCTTAGGTAGTAACTTGGAGTTCTCGAATCATTCTTCCGTTTGCTTTGCCTGCGACGTCGGTGCCTCAGAAGTAGTGGCCGAGTCACTCGGGGTCACATTGTCACTTTTAGGGGGATGGCTGAGTTATTATTGACAACATTGGCGCTTCTGAAGTAGCGTCCGAATGATGGCGGGGCCGCATCGGTGTTTTTAGAATTAACGACCGAGTGGTTACTGGTGATATCAGCGTTGTAGAGGTAACAACCGAGTGACTGATGACAACGTCGGCGTTTTAGAGGTAACAGCCGAGTGACTGACGGCAACGTTGGCGTTTTAGAGGTAACGGCCGAGTTAGAACGGGCCGCGTCGGCCACTTTGAAGGTAATAGCCGAGTGAAGTCAGATGATGTCAGTGTTTTTAGAAACAGCAGCTGAGTCAATTTGAGTCGCGTCGGCCGTTTCGAAAATAACGGCCGAGTGATGACATGGCACGCCAGCTTTTTTAGAAATAGCAGCTGAGTGATGACATGGCATGCCAGCGTTTTAGAAATAACTGTCGGGTGATGACTGGGCATTTTTTGGAAACGGTATCTGGCCCGGGGAAAACCCCACATGTACTGCATTGTTGCGCGTCTCCACATTTCGTGCCCTAGTTCTTGCTTTCCTGCATCCAGGCCCTCTCTGCCCTTTTGCAATTCTGCTTCCGCTTCGCTCGCCGGCGAGGTTGAGATGGCGCCCAAGCGAAAAGCCTCGAGTTCGTCCGTCGCTGTCATTCCCCCCATCGATCCCAACAGCCAGTTGCCTTTCGCAGGTAACCATATGTCTGTTGTATCCGAGTCCAACCTCATTCATCTCGTATCCATCGGGTTCTTCCTCCGAAGGAGCTCTGTTCTTGGCGGATTTGCCACGGGGTCACTGTTCCAACAGAGGACACCCACGAATCTGTTGTTTATGTTCCTTTTCTTCTCCGCGGTCTTGCTCTTCCTATTTCTCCCTTTTTCGCGGTCTCCTTGATTTCTATCACTTGAATCTGACCCATCTGAACCCCAATTCCATTATGCAAATCTCCATTTTTGTTCATTTATGTGAGGCTTTTCTTGGCATCCTGCCACACTTTGGACTGTGGAAATATTTGTATCACTGTCGCCCTGGGATGGCCGGAGGACAGCATCAGCTGGTGGGGGTGCGAGCTTGGAGATGCGCCACGGAAGGAAGACTGATTACCTCGACATCCCCCTCAAGGACAGCATCAAGGGATGGCGCATGGAGTGGTTTATCGTTGAGAATCACAAAAATTCTCTCCCCCCACGGTCAGGGAGACAGCCGGATGTTCGCACTCCGAGCTGGACTGAATCCCCCATAGACCAGGAGGTGGCTGAGACAGGGGCTCTGCTAGCTGAAGTTGGATTGTTGAAGGAGAGGGGTCTGACTGCAGAGGCTGTGGTTGCTAACTTTGTCTTCAAGAATATTCAGCCACTGAAGGACAGGGCATACCCGGCATATCTGTACCGAGGCCTAGCTGACTCACCCCGGGTAACTAACAGAAGAATTCCTGCTGTGGACTTGGTGAGCCGGCTCGAAATGATACTTAGAGGTAAGGTATCAAATGTTGGCGCCCCTGTTGCATACTCGGCCTGGATCCTGCCTCCTTCCAAGGCCTTTACCCATTTTGTGTCAAATCCTCCTGCTGGTGATGGCGGTTTGGGCCTTAGAGTGCGACCCTCTGCCGAAGAAGTTAGTGCTTTGGTTGCTTCGCTTGAAGAAATTCATGATGATGAACGGCAGATTCACTTTGAGGTGCCTTTGGATCCCAGTGATGCAGAGATAAGTGTCATGCTTGATATGTTAGCTGAGGATTCTTCTGATGTCGCTCGTGCTGAAACATTGGTGGTGGTACCCATCCCTGAGGCTGACAAAGCTTTGGACGCTCAGAAGTCTGTCAATGTTCGTCCAAAACGTTCTCGCCGAGCCGATCAAGCCTCTTTTCCTGCTGAGGGGGAGAAAAAGAAGAAGAGACGTCTTCGTCGGGTGTCTAGCTTAGATCCGGGTGCCGGTCCTTCTGCTCCTGTTGTTGAGGAAGTGCTCGTGCCTGAATTTACTGAAGCTGATCCCAATGGGTGTGACCCGTCTGACGCTGACCCCAATGGGTGTGATGTCCGTGTTGTTGATGAGGATGATGAAGAAGTGTAACACCCTGAATTTGGGGGTATAAAATTTCTTTGCTCATATTCACAAATTCAGGTGTTACTTCCTTTTCTCATCCTTCCTAATTCTTTTCTCTCTCATTTCTATAGGAGCTAAGTGCTTATTTTACTTGTAATAATAGTCTATTATGTTAAACCCTAAGGGAGTATGAATTGTTGCATCATGTTGAACCCTAGATTTCACTTTGATTTGGTGCATAATTCTCAAAAGGTCTAATTTGAATTTGGGGCTCATTTGAATTTGAATCAAATAGAATAGGTAAAAAGAAAAGGGAAAAACAATTCAGAATAAAAGAAAAAGGCAAAGAGGTCCAGCCCAGCCGCCCCCCTCGGCCTTTCGGCCCAGCCGGCCCATCTCTCGCGCGCGCCTCCCTCCCCTCCTCTCTCTGCGCAGCGGGCCCGGCCTGTCGGCGCCCACCTTCCCCGCGCGCGCCCGCTCCCTCGCTCTCTCTCTGCCCGTGGGCCCAACCCGTCAGCCCCGCTTCTCTCGCGCCCGCACCCGTTTTCTTCTCTCTCTCTGCGTTGCGGGCCCGGCTTGTCAGCCCCGTCGTCCCCGCGTAACCGCCGCCGAGCTGCTCGCGCCCGCCTTCCCCGCGCCCACGTCGCGCGTGGGACTCGCCCCACCTCGCCCTCGGCCACTTGTGCCCCGAGCCCACTCGCCCTCACCCTCTCCCCCCATTTGCGCCCAGTAGACCCTCTCTCCCCCCCTCGCTGCGCGCACGCAGAGCACCGCCGCCATAACCCCGCCGTCCCGAGCTCGGTTCTTCGTCGCCGTTGGAGCTCCGCCGCGCCCGTAGCTCCGGTGAGCTCCGCCCCGACGCCCGCAACTCGGAACGCGCCCCAATTCCCTCTCCCCCTCCCTATTTCTCTCTGCCCGCGCTCACCCGTCGTCCGCCGTGCAGCCGCCACCGTCGACCCGGGTCCCCGTCGCGTCTTCGTCGCCGCCGGGAAGTCCCCGGAGCCCGCCTTGAGGTAACGGACCTCTCCAGCCCCTATCGCCCTTTATTTTGCTCTCTGCCATGTGTAATTGCTCGCCGGAGTAGAGTAGCCCCGCCGCCGAGCCGCCCCGCCGTGAACCGCCCCCCTCCGGTGCCTCTGCCCCGACCCAAACCCCACCAATGGAGTCCCCGTGCCCTCCCCGACCTCCCCGACCACTCGGATTGCCCCAGAGCCCCGCCAGTCGCCCGTGCCCCTCGTCTCCGGCGAGCCCTCCGCCGCGGGGACGAGCGCCGCCGCCCCCCAGCTAGCCGTAGGGAAGACCCAGGCCGCCCATCCGATCTCCACCGTTCAACCCAGATCGGGCGGCCCTGATTCAACTCGCCCGGACCTAATCCTGGCCGTCCGCCAGCGATCCAGCGGCCCAGGCCCACTGCCCCCTCACCCCGTCTCTCTGCCCGCTAGGCCCCACTTGTCAGCTCGCCCGCGTGCCCGCGCTGTCCGCCCGGCCCCGCCCGTCAGTCCGCCCGCGCGCTCTGCCCGCCCGGTCCCGCTTGCCAGTCGCCCGCGCCCGCGCTGTCCGCCCGGCCCCGCCTGTCAGCCGCTCACGCCGCCGCGCGCCCGCGCGCCCGTCCGCAGGATCTAATCCTGGCCGTAGATCTGAGATCCAACGGCTGTAGGCGCCCGATACCCCTTCGCCCGCGCTTTTTCTTAAAGAGCCCCCCTGTTTCCTGGAAATTGCGCCCGCCGTCCCTGGTTTCTCGCAGTTAAGTCCCTGGCCCTTTTATTTAATTAAAAATAAGTCCTTAGGGTATAATTTTAACCCCTAAACTTGTAAAATTCATAACTTTGTCATATGAACTCCAAATTAGGTGCTTCAAATTGCAAAATGTTCATAATATAATTATCTATCTGTTTATGCAATGTTTCCCTGCTATTTCCATGTATTAATTAATAGCTAATCACTAGGATAGGATTAATACTATTGAAACCTTATTTAAGATAATTGGAAATGAGTAGACTTTAATAATAGTTGGATTACTTAAATTTATGGACTTAAACACTTAAGTTTAGGAACTTAAACCAGATAATTATTTAATCCCACTACCAACTTAGACCTGATTAGTGGATAGTGAATCACTTTGTGTAATCCTCTACCCCCAGACCTAGGGAACTTTAGAGTGCCTATCCCTTTCTTGTTATGAACTTGTGACCCCTCTCTGCTGCATATGTTTGGTATATTGTTTTCTGTTTGTTATTTTCCCAAGTGCATAGTGTGAATGATTGCTTTGCGTAGACAACGAGCAGTCTGTGTTTCCCGAGGCAGTTGCAGAGGAAGTCCCTGATCAGCAGTTTGGTGAAGGCAAGTGTCCTCTGTCCCACTATGTCCTATTCATTTATAACTTACTACCCCGCATTACTCACTTGAAACCTAAGGATTGACTAGCTTTACACTTTACTTTGTCCTTGATGACCTTATGGGCTATTATGGTTAGCACTTTGCTATTGCTTTAACATAATCAATGAACATGATGTGACTATTTATGATACTGTTATCCTGATGATGTTGATGATCTTGTGATACTCTAGGGGGCTCAGGCTGTTTCCTGAGTACCTCTCCGTAAGGACTGGTTCGTTGAGAGACCACCCGGGATAACAGTGCAACCATGAGGGTGAAATGGGATGCCCTTAGCTGATTAATTAGATGAACTAGAGGTGTAGTTGCTTAGCCGTCGTGCCGTCAATGGGGTCCAGGCACAATGCTTGCTCTGCCGAGGCTGAGTGCCGAGGTTCTTTCGTTTTGCTCTTTGTTAGTCACTCTCCTGCGGGGAGGGGTACTGTGTTTATCAAACTGGAGAAACCTAACGGGCAGCTATGATCTCTAGGGAATCTTTGTAAAAGCTACGTAGTGATGCCCTGCCGGACCACCTAGGTAGTGGTCAATGGGGATTAGCTCTCCCCGGGTAGAAAGGGAATCATGACTCATGGGTAAAGTGTGCAACCTCTGCATGGGTAGTGAAACTGGTATATCAGCCGTGCTCACGGTTAAGAGCAGCCTTGGGATCCTCTTTGATTAGAGATACAGATGGTTCGAGATACAATGATTATGATATGGTTTTGGTTCGACTATGATGATGATGTTCCTCGATGAGGAAATGGTTTACGGGTTGGTTAATGCTAAAATCTGGCTTCTACTAATGATAAGTACCTGACCAACTAAAAGCAACTGCTTGAGCCTAACTCCACATAAAGCTAGTCCACCTCAGCCAAACGGGACATTTGCTGAGTACGTTGATGTGTACTCATCCTTGCTTTACCACAAAACACCAGGTTGTCCGCATTGTGACCACTGCTCGGGAGAAGGCGAAGCCGTGGAAGGAGACTTCCAGGAGTTCCAGGACTACGATGAATTCTAGGTGTGGGTTGGCGGCAACCCCCAGTCAGCTGCCTGTGAAGGCCTTATCGTTACTGCGTTTCGTTTAGCACTTTGATTTACTTGTTAAGACAATGACTATGTGGATGTCTATGACTCTATGATGTAATAAGTACCCTTTTATGTTATTATTCGAGCATTGTGTGATGATGTTCATTTATGTAATTGCTGTGTACGTGAGTTCTGATCCTGGCACGTACATAGTTCGCATTCGGTTTGCCTTCTAAAACCGGGTGTGACATAAGTGGTATCAAAGCCGTGCTGACTGTAGGACCGCTGACCTAGAGTAGCACTGGTCGTACTAAGGACTATTGACCTTCCCTCTCACCTTGACCTCTGTTGTTACTTCAAAAGTCGGTCACCTCGACCAACCCTATGTTTTACTATCTATCTATACTACACCTTGTTAAAATTTTTTCATCTTATTCTGTCTTTGGTTTATTCACTTGTCATATTAGTTCTACTCTTACTCTTGTGCTTACGGTGTCTTTTGTAGATGGCTCGTCTTAGACACACTGCACGTAAGTCGGTGATTCCTTTCCTGCCGTCTCGACTTGCGGAGCGTCCTCTGCACCGCACCGTGTCCGGTCAGTCGAGTCACCTGGAGAGGCTGCACCACCGTCTGCGTGAGGAGCAGGAACGCCGGCGCCAGCACGGAGAGCAGCAGGGCTCTTCCTCCTCACCCCAGCAGGAGGTGGAGACCGTGAGGCCCCGTTCCTCTGTTGCCCAGCTGGAGGCGCCCCTTGTTCCACCGCGGGACGTCCCGGCTGTTGGAGGAGCTACTGGAGGAGCCACTGGAGGAGATCCCGACGACGACGACTCAGACCACAGTACGGAGTCCTCTGAGCCGCAGGAGGCGGAAGGATGGGTCGCCCGACCCATCACTCGTGACGCCGCTCGCGGTTGTCACTTCCACGACGCACTCGACACCTTGCTGCGCCAGGCTTTCGACCGGCACACCTGGTCGATCGAGTATCGTTGCGTAGTCTACCAGCACAGTCGCGGGAGGTACCCGGACCGCTGGGAGGCTACCTGCCTAGTTCGCCGTCCGGAGGATGACCTCCGGGGTGCAGAGGCCGTTTCGGAGCACTATTCCATCTCCGAGAGGGACACTGCAGAGGCGGCTATGCAGGATGCAGCACGGCGTGCACTCTCCCAGTACTATTCTCTGTTCGGTGGCGTGGCCGATGGTCTTAACCTTCGGTACTACTCCCGCCGCCCTACTGGCAGCACAGAGAGTGTGGTTGTCTCACCTGTTGGTGAGGGTAACCCTAGGTTGAGCAGCACAGTCAACCTAGTCGCAGTGCTTAACACGGAGCTGGATCACTCTCTGGACGAGCTAAGCAGGGCTCGAACGGAGATTGCGGAGTTGCGTGCTGAGCTGGCAGAGCGCCATCACCAGGAGGGTGGTTCCCCCGCTCCTGTTGGGACTCAGCACCCATACCGCTCACCGCCACGTGGTCACCACACTTATGGTTCCCCTGTCTGTAAGACCAGGATAGATCTGGATCCTTAGATCGCTAGCGTCGGAGTTTGTAATAATTCTTAAGTCAGATGTCTCAGTCTTAGGTAGTCAGTTTAGTTGGCTTATCAGTTGCTTCCATTTAGTTTAGTTTGCTTATCAGTTGCTTTATTGCTTGTTATGGTGAACTTGTGCTGGATTTGAATCTTTGTAATGACTGTTGCCAACCTGTGGGTTTCCCCTGCAGTTTGGCTTAGCTAGTAATATTAATGAAGTCAGTTGTTTAGTTGGGAAGCCATTTACTCTTACTTTCCTTTCTTATCTGAGAAGCTGTGTTGAATCATAATAAGGATCAGTGAAGCTCTTTTGTTCACTCAGTGTCATGAAGAATTCTGTATTCTCTTTTCTTATGCTGGAAGATTGTGAGATCAATGCTGATGTGTGAATGTCTTCCACAGATGTCTGACAACAGGCGCCGATGCAACAGGCGTGCTCAGCTAGAGCAGCATGACCAGCAGGAGGAAAATCAGAGGCAGCCTCCCCCACCACCCCCGATGTCAGTGGAGCAGATGTTCTTGATGCAGACCCAGGCAATGCAGGCCATTGGGCAGACTCTGGCAGCCATGCAGCAGGCTCAACAGCAACCTCAACCCCAATTGCAAGTGCAGATGCCCCAGATGCCACGGGATAGGCGTGGTGAGTTCATGAGAGGGCACCCTCCTACCTTCGCCCATTCTGCTGACCCCATGGATGCAGAAGACTGGCTGCGCGCAGTGGAAAGGGAGCTGTGCACCGCCCAATGCGACGACAGGGAGAAGGTTCTGTATGGTCCCCGCCAGCTGAGGGGAGCAGCCCAGTCCTGGTGGGAGTCCTACCTCGCCACCCATGCTAACCCCGAAGCTATCACTTGGGAGGAATTCAGCGAGAGTTTCCGTCGGTACCATGTGCCGGAGGGACTGATGATCGTGAAGAAGGAGGAATTTCTGGCCCTGAAGCAGGGACCCCTGTCTGTTAGTGAGTACAGAGATAAGTTTCTGCAGCTGTCTCGTTATGCACCTGAAGACGTCAACACTGATGCTAAAAGGCAGTACAGGTTCATGAGAGGTTTGGTGGATCCCCTGCATTACCAGTTGATGAATCACACCTTCCCCACCTTCCAGCACCTGATTGATAGGGCAGTCATGACTGAGAAGAAGCGTAAGGATATGGAAGATCGGAAGCGCAAGATGAGTGGACCCCAGTCCGGAGGCACCAGCCGTCCACGTTTCTCAGGCAGTTCATCTCAACAAGGCAGACCTGGTCACCCACAGGGATATCAGAATCAGAATCAGCGTCCGCATCAGCAGCAGTTTCAGAGGCAGTATCCACAGCAGCAGCAGTATCGTCAGCACAACCAGCAGGGAGGTAATCAGTATCAGAAGCAGAACAACCAGGCACCTCGCCTTCCTGCCCCAGCAGTGAATCAGAGCAACCAAGCAGCCCCAGCACAAGGAGGAGGCAGAGGATGTTTCCACTGTGGAGAACAAGGCCACTGGGCGATGCAGTGCCCAAAGAAGATGGCTCAGCAGCAGACCAACCCCAATGCTCCAACAAGGCAAGGTGTACTGCAGCCGGCAGCAGGCAATCGTAACCAAGCATACAACCGCGGAAAGGTGAACCACTTGGAGGCCGAAGCAATCCAGGATGCACCAGATGTGGCAGTAGGTATGTTTTCAGTCGAATCTCATCCCGCGAAAGTGTTATTTGATACTGGTGCAACTCATTCTTTTGTCACTGCAACATGGGTAGAATTGCATAGCATCTCAGTAGAGGCAATGATGCCACCCATGAGGATTAATTCGGTTGGTGGCAAGGTGCAAACAGATAAAATATGTTCAAACATAATGGTGGAAATAAGGGGGATAGGATTCCCCAGTGACTTAATAGTAATAGGCACCCCTGGGATAGATGTCATACTAGGGATGAACTGGTTGATGAAGTATGAAGCAAATGTTAGTTGTGACAAGAGGACCATAACATTGAAATCCCCGTCAGGAGAAGAGGTAGTGGCCGAGCTAAGGATGCCTAAGTCAGAAGAGGGAGTCTGTCATCAGATTTCAGTTGATAGTAGGGAGCCCAACCCGCTCGAGACTATCAAGGTTGTGTCGGACTTTCCGGATGTGTTTCCCGAGGAGCTAACGGGCATGCCACCCGAAAGGAAAGTCGAATTTGCCATAGAGCTTATCCCTGGTACCGCCCCCATTTCAAAGAGAGCCTATCGAGTGTCTGGACCAGAATTGGTGGAACTCAAGAAGCAGATAGATGAGATGCTAGAGAAGGGTTACATCAGGCCAAGCACCTCGCCTTGGGCCGCTCCAGTGTTGTTTGTAGAGAAGAAAGATGGTACCAAAAGGATGTGCATAGACTACAGAGCCTTGAATGAAGTCACTGTCAAGAACAAGTACCCCCTGCCAAGGATAGAAGATCTGTTTGACCAGCTCAGAGGTGCCAGCGTATTCTCGAAGATAGATCTGAGATCAGGTTACCATCAACTCAGAATCCGACCCTCGGACATACCGAAGACAGCATTCATCACCAAGTATGGGTTATATGAGTTCACAGTTATGTCCTTTGGTTTGACAAATGCGCCAGCCTTCTTTATGTACCTGATGAACAGTGTGTTCATGGACTATCTAGACAAATTTGTGGTAGTGTTCATCGATGACATTCTCATATACTCTCAAAGTGAGGAAGATCATGTGGAGCATTTGAAGATGGTATTGCAAAGACTTCGAGAGCATCAGTTGTATGCCAAGCTGGGCAAATGCGAGTTCTGGATTCATGAAGTCTTATTTCTGGGTCACATCATAAATCAAGATGGGTTAGCAGTGGATCCAAAGAAAGTAGCAGATATTCTGAACTGGAAAGCACCGAAGGACGTTCGTGGGATCAAGAGCTTCATTGGAATGGCTGGATACTATAGGCGTTTCATTGAAGGCTTCTCAAAGATTGCTAGACCAATGACAGCGTTGCTAGCGAAGAAAGTTGAGTTTAAGTGGACTCAAAAGTGTCAGGAAGCATTTGAAGAACTGAAGAATAGATTGACTACAGCCCCTGTGTTAGTCCTGCCTGATGTTCACAAGTCATTCTCAGTGTATTGCGACGCTTCGTACACCGGATTGGGATGTGTGCTGATGCAAGAAGGGAGAGTTGTAGCGTACTCGTCTCGACAGCTGAAGATCCATGAGAAGAATTACCCCACACATGACCTGGAGTTGGCAGCAGTGGTTCATGCCTTAAAGACCTGGAGACATTACCTGTATGGGCAGAAGTGCGACATCTACACAGATCATAAAAGTCTGAAGTACATATTCACCCAGTCAGAGTTAAACATGAGGCAGCGAAGATGGTTGGAATTGATCAAAGACTATGAGTTGGAGATACATTACCATCCAGGCAAAGCCAATGTTGTTGCAGATGCTCTGAGCAGGAAAAGTCAAGTTAATATGTTGGCCTCACACCCAATGCCATATGAGTTAGCCAAGGAGTTCGACAAACTGAGCCTCGGTTTCCTGAATAGTACGCAAGGAGTGACAGTGGAATTAGAGCCCACCCTAGAGCGGGAGATCAAAGAAGGGCAGAAGGATGATGAAAACATCAACAAGATCCGGCAGCTGATCCTAGAAGGAAGAGGCAAAGACTTTCGAGAGGATGAAGAAGGAGTAATCTGGTTCAAGGACCGATTGTGTGTTCCCGACCTCAAACCTATTCGGGAACTGATCCTCAAGGAAGCTCATGAGACAGCCTACTCCATACACCCAGGGAGTGAGAAGATGTACCAGGACTTAAAAAGGAGGTTTTGGTGGTATGGTATGAAAAGGGAGATCGCAGAATATGTCGCCATCTGTGATAGCTGTCAGAGAACCAAAGCGGAGCATCAGAGGCCTGCCGGATTGTTGCAGCCTTTGCGGATTCCTCAGTGGAAGTGGGATGAGATCGGGATGGATTTTATAGTTGGCCTACCTCGTACCCGGGCCGGTTATGATTCCATCTGGGTGGTTGTGGACCGCTTAACAAAGGTGGCCCACTTCATACCTGTGAAGACAACATACACCGGAGCAACGTTAGCTGAGTTATACATGTCACGGATAGTCTGCCTTCATGGTGTGCCGAAGAAGATAGTGTCAGATCGAGGAACGCAGTTCACATCTCATTTTTGGCAGCAGCTACAAGAAGCTTTGGGCACCCATTTGAACTTCAGCTCAGCTTATCACCCGCAGACAGACGGTCAGACTGAAAGAACTAATCAGATCCTAGAAGATATGTTGAGAGCCTGTGCGTTGCAAGACAAGTCAGGATGGGACAAAAGGTTACCTTATGCAGAATTCTCCTACAACAATAGTTACCAGGCCAGCTTGAAGATGTCACCGTTTCAGGCGCTCTATGGACGGAGTTGTAGGACTCCGCTGCATTGGGACCAGCCTGGAGAGAGACAGGTGTTTGGCCCCGACATCTTACTTGAAGCCGAAGAGAATATCAAAATGGTTCGGGAGAACCTGAAGATAGCACAATCAAGACAGCGAAGCTATGCGGACCGAAGGAGAAGAGAACTGAGTTTCGAAGTGGGAGACTACGTCTATCTGAAGGTGTCACCTATCAGGGGAGTCAGAAGGTTCGGAGTCAAAGGCAAGCTAGCACCCCGGTACGTCGGACCGTATCAGATTCAAGCAAAGCGTGGAGAAGTGGCCTACCAGCTTGACCTACCCGAGAGCTTGTCGGCAGTGCACATTGTGTTCCATGTGTCGCAATTGAAGAAGTGTCTGCGAGTACCGGAAGAACAGTTGCCAGTGGAAGGTTTGGAAGTCCAGGAAGATCTGACATACATAGAGAAGCCAACGCAGATTCTGGAGTTTGCAGACAGAGTCACCCGGAGGAATACCATCAAAATGTGCAAAGTCAGATGGGGTCACCACTCTGAGGAAGAAGCAACCTGGGAACGAGAAGATGACCTGAAGGCCAAATACCCTGAACTCTTTGCTGACCAACCTTGAATCTCGGGGCGAGATTCTTTTAAGGGGGATAGGTTTGTAACACCCTGAATTTGGGGGTATAAAATTTCTTTGCTCATATTCACAAATTCAGGTGTTACTTCCTTTTCTCATCCTTCCTAATTCTTTTCTCTCTCATTTCTATAGGAGCTAAGTGCTTATTTTACTTGTAATAATAGTCTATTATGTTAAACCCTAAGGGAGTATGAATTGTTGCATCATGTTGAACCCTAGATTTCACTTTGATTTGGTGCATAATTCTCAAAAGGTCTAATTTGAATTTGGGGCTCATTTGAATTTGAATCAAATAGAATAGGTAAAAAGAAAAGGGAAAAACAATTCAGAATAAAAGAAAAAGGCAAAGAGGTCCAGCCCAGCCGCCCCCCTCGGCCTTTCGGCCCAGCCGGCCCATCTCTCGCGCGCGCGCCTCCCTCCCCTCCTCTCTCTGCGCAGCGGGCCCGGCCTGTCGGCGCCCACCTTCCCCGCGCGCGCCCGCTCCCTCGCTCTCTCTCTGCCCGTGGGCCCAACCCGTCAGCCCCGCTTCTCTCGCGCCCGCACCCGTTTTCTTCTCTCTCTCTGCGTTGCGGGCCCGGCTTGTCAGCCCCGTCGTCCCCGCGTAACCGCCGCCGAGCTGCTCGCGCCCGCCTTCCCCACGCCCACGTCGCGCGTGGGACTCGCCCCACCTCGCCCTCGGCCACTTGTGCCCCGAGCCCACTCGCCCTCACCCTCTCCCCCCATTTGCGCCCAGTAGACCCTCTCTCCCCCCCTCGCTGCGCGCACGCAGAGCACCGCCGCCATAACCCCGCCGTCCCGAGCTCGGTTCTTCGTCGCCGTTGGAGCTCCGCCGCGCCCGTAGCTCCGGTGAGCTCCGCCCCGACGCCCGCAACTCGGAACGCGCCCCAATTCCCTCTCCCCCTCCCTATTTCTCTCTGCCCGCGCTCACCCGTCGTCCGCCGTGCAGCCGCCACCGTCGACCCGGGTCCCCGTCACGTCTTCGTCGCCGCCGGGAAGTCCCCGGAGCCCGCCTTGAGGTAACGGACCTCTCCAGCCCCTATCGCCCTTTATTTTGCTCTCTGCCATGTGTAATTGCTCGCCGGAGTAGAGTAGCCCCGCCGCCGAGCCGCCCCGCCGTGAACCGCCCCCCTCCGGTGCCTCTGCCCCGACCCAAACCCCACCAATGGAGTCCCCGTGCCCTCCCCGACCTCCCCGACCACTCGGATTGCCCCAGAGCCCCGCCAGTCGCCCGTGCCCCTCGTCTCCGGCGAGCCCTCCACCGCGGGGACGAGCGCCACCGCCCCCCAGCTAGCCGTAGGGAAGACCCAGGCCGCCCATCCGATCTCCGCCGTTCAACCCAGATCGGGCGGCCCTGATTCAACTCGCCCGGACCTAATCCTGGCCGTCCGCCAGCGATCCAGCGGCCCAGGCCCACTGCCCCCTCACCCCGTCTTTCTGCCCGCTAGGCCCCACTTGTCAGCTCGCCCGCGCGCCCGCGCTGTCCGCCCGGCCCCGCCCGTCAGTCCGCCCGCGCGCTCTGCCCGCCCGGTCCCGCTTGCCAGTCGCCCGCGCCCGCGCTGTCCGCCCGGCCCCGCCTGTCAGCCGCTCACGCCGCCGCGCGCCCGCGCGCCCGTCCGCAGGATCTAATCCTGGCCGTAGATCTGAGATCCAACGGCTGTAGGCGCCCGATACCCCTTCGCCCGCGCTTTTTCTTAAAGAGCCCCCCTGTTTCCTGGAAATTGCGCCCGCCGTCCCTGGTTTCTCGCAGTTAAGTCCCTGGCCCTTTTATTTAATTAAAAATAAGTCCTTAGGGTATAATTTTAACCCCTAAACTTGTAAAATTCATAACTTTGTCATATGAACTCCAAATTAGGTGCTTCAAATTGCAAAATGTTCATAATATAATTATCTATCTGTTTATGCAATGTTTCCCTGCTGTTTCCATGTATTAATTAATAGCTAATCACTAGGATAGGATTAATACTATTGAAACCTTATTTAAGATAATTGGAAATGAGTAGACTTTAATAATAGTTGGATTACTTAAATTTATGGACTTAAACACTTAAGTTTAGGAACTTAAACCAGATAATTATTTAATCCCACTACCAACTTAGACCTGATTAGTGGATAGTGAATCACTTTGTGTAATCCTCTACCCCCAGACCTAGGGAACTTTAGAGTGCCTATCCCTTTCTTGTTATGAACTTGTGACCCCTCTCTGCTGCATATGTTTGGTATATTGTTTTCTGTTTGTTATTTTCCCAAGTGCATAGTGTGAATGATTGCTTTGCGTAGACAACGAGCAGTCTGTGTTTCCCGAGGCAGTTGCAGAGGAAGTCCCTGATCAGCAGTTTGGTGAAGGCAAGTGTCCTCTGTCCCACTATGTCCTATTCATTTATAACTTACTACCCCGCATTACTCACTTGAAACCTAAGGATTGACTAGCTTTACACTTTACTTTGTCCTTGATGACCTTATGGGCTATTATGGTTAGCACTTTGCTATTGCTTTAACATAATCAATGAACATGATGTGACTATTTATGATACTGTTATCCTGATGATGTTGATGATCTTGTGATACTCTAGGGGGCTCAGGCTGTTTCCTGAGTACCTCTCCGTAAGGACTGGTTCGTTGAGAGACCACCCGGGATAACAGTGCAACCATGAGGGTGAAATGGGATGCCCTTAGCTGATTAATTAGATGAACTAGAGGTGTAGTTGCTTAGCCGTCGTGCCGTCAATGGGGTCCAGGCACAGTGCTTGCTCTGCCGAGGCTGAGTGCCGAGGTTCTTTCGTTTTGCTCTTTGTTAGTCACTCTCCTGCGGGGAGGGGTACTGTGTTTATCAAACTGGAGAAACCTAACGGGCAGCTATGATCTCTAGGGAATCTTTGTAAAAGCTACGTAGTGATGCCCTGCCGGACCACCTAGGTAGTGGTCAATGGGGATTAGCTCTCCCCGGGTAGAAAGGGAATCATGACTCATGGGTAAAGTGTGCAACCTCTGCATGGGTAGTGAAACTGGTATATCAGCCGTGCTCACGGTTAAGAGCAGCCTTGGGATCCTCTTTGATTAGAGATACAGATGGTTCGAGATACAATGATTATGATATGGTTTTGGTTCGACTATGATGATGATGTTCCTCGACGAGGAAATGGTTTACGGGTTGGTTAATGCTAAAATCTGGCTTCTACTAATGATAAGTACCTGACCAACTAAAAGCAACTGCTTGAGCCTAACTCCACATAAAGCTAGTCCACCTCAGCCAAACGGGACATTTGCTGAGTACGTTGATGTGTACTCATCCTTGCTTTACCACAAAACACCAGGTTGTCCGCATTGTGACCACTGCTCGGGAGAAGGCGAAGCCGTGGAAGGAGACTTCCAGGAGTTCCAGGACTACGATGAATTCTAGGTGTGGGTTGGCGGCAACCCCCAGTCAGCTGCCTGTGAAGGCCTTATCGTTACTGCGTTTCGTTTAGCACTTTGATTTACTTGTTAAGACAATGACTATGTGGATGTCTATGACTCTATGATGTAATAAGTACCCTTTTATGTTATTATTCGAGCATTGTGTGATGATGTTCATTTATGTAATCGCTGTGTACGTGAGTTCTGATCCTGGCACGTACATAGTTCGCATTCGGTTTGCCTTCTAAAACCGGGTGTGACAAGAAGAGGACGAAATCCCTCTGATTCGGAAGAACAGCCGGCGTTACATAGCTAGTGGGGAAAGTAGTGGTGTTCCTTCTCCTGCCTTGTCTGCCCTTGTTGGTCTGCAAGAATTATCTCTGGCGAACTTTGATCAAACTCTTGAAGACATGGTTCCAGAAGATCTGTTATCAGAACCGGCAGATGGTGGCGCGATGGATGTTTGTGTTGATGTGCTCGACGCTGGGTTGGGGTCATCCCGAGCAGCTTCCCGCGCCTCATCGACCTTGGAGCGCGGTCTTGAGGGTTAGGAAGCTGGTTTGGATTGCCCTGCTCCCATGGAAGTGACTAAGGGGCCTTCAGCCTTAGAGGTGGCCGCTGCAGAGAACTCGACCCTCAAGGATGGTGCTAGTGCTTACCCAGCCCCCGAGGGTGTTGTCAGGGATGATTCGGCTCGGATGGGTAGCGCAAGCTGCGACCCAGCCCCCGAGGGTGTTGCCGGATATGATCCGACTCGGATGGGTAGCGCAAGCTATGACCCAGCCCCCGAGGGTGTCCGAGCGGGTTCTCCCTCTTGCACTTCCATGGATGTTCACGTAGGATCTTCTCCTCCACACTCTGGTTGCATGGTGATAGCCCAAGCCTTCGGTCAAGGAGTCGCTTTAGAGGCCAGCGTTCCCGACGACAGAGTTTTGGGTTCTGCTGATGACACTGAATTGGTTCCTGCTAATTCGTTGCAAGTTGCCCCAGGTGGTGATCCTTCACCGAGCCATCAGTTGATATCTCACGATTTGGGGGTCCCCTCATTCTTCTCCAACCTCCAGGTATTTTGGTTTTTTCTAGTCTGTCTTTTACTCAGGCAGATAATTATTCTCATGCTTGCCTGCTTTTAATGCCAGGCGTTGGTCGATGAGATGTCTAGTCGGCTAAAGTAGCAGGGTGCTTCTGTCCCAGAAGGAGCTTTGTCTCTGGCACGTTGGAATCCGGTGCTGCTTCAGCGGCGTGTTTCTGACTTAGAGGCGGCGAATGCTGGTCATTGCTTTTTTGCTTCCTTTTGGCTACCCCATTAAACTGCTTCTTACTTTAACACCTTTGCTTGACTGTTTCTCGCTAGATATGGCTCGGCAATATTCTAATCTTAAAGAAAAACATTCTCAAGGTCAAGCTAAACTGGTCTGGTGATGCTCTAATCTTGAGGAAAAGTATTCTCAAAGTCAGACTGAGCTGGCCCAGGTTTCTGCTTCTCTGAATGATGCTAACACGCTGAACTCTACTCTCCGTGCTCAGCTCGACTCTGAAAAGGTGACCTGTGAATCCGGGCTTTGTTTTGCCATGTTCTTATTGCTTGCTTGACGTTTGAAGAAGGTGATTCTTGTTTGGAGGAAGAAAAACGTGCCCTTGTTACTTCTCGTGACAATCTTGACAGGCTATACCGTGACTCCAGCAACTCGTTGACCGTCTTAGAGAGGAGTCATCGCTTCACCAATGAGGAGTTAGACAATCATCGTTATAAGCTGCAGGAATACTTGGATGACGTGATTCGCCTTAGGCAGTTGATATCGACCAAAGATGCTGTCATCAAGGATCTACGTGCTTTCAAGAAATCCGTCGCCCAGGAGCTAGAGACCGCTCAGTTGGCTGTCAAGGTTGCTGAAGAGACTTCCGCTACTCTGAGGGCCCAGCGCGATAAAGCTATGGATAAAGCTATTCGCACGGGGTGAATTCTGATGAGGAGACCTGGTGTGGTTATCCCTGACGACATAAGGGCTGATGTGAACGTTGCTCCTGATTCTTCAAGTCACCCTTCTTCGTCAGTTGTTCCTGAGAAGAATGTTGCAAAATAGAAGAACATTGCATGCTTTGAGCGCGTGGTTAACGTGCTCGGATGTTTTGTTAGAGGACACCTTTTAGTACTGAATGCTACTATTGTTCTCCTATTGTTTAGAATTCAATAGTATCTACATTTGTAGAAGTAAAATGCATCGTGATGGTTTCAAGATTTCTTCATGGGACATAGAGGCCGCCCCTGGATGAGTAACCGTATACACGCCGAGTGTGTTGCGCCAATTTAAGTTAGTATTAACTCAAACCGATCACTCCGTTAGTAGGGTATAGTGGTCACCCTGAGTTAAGTAAGCGCGAGCATGTTGCACCGTCTTAAGTCATCAACGACTTAAGCTGATTGCTCCGTTAGTATGGTATAGTGGTCACCCTGAGTTAAGTAAGCGCGAGCATGTTGCACCATCTTAAGTCATCGCCGACTTAAGCCGATTGCTCCGTTAGTAGGGTATAGTGGTCACCCTGAGTTAAGTAAGCGCGAGCATGTTGCACCATCTTAAGTCATTGCCGACTTAAGCCGATTGCTCCGTTAGTAGGGTATAGTGGTCACCCTGAGTTAAGTAAGCGCGAGCATGTTGCACCGTCTTAAGTCATTGCCGACTTAAGCCGATTCCTCCGTTAGTAGGGTATAGTGGTCACCCTGAGTTAAGTAAGCGTGAGCATGTTGCACCGTCTTAAGTCATCGCCGACTTAAGCCGATTGCTCCGTTAGTAGGGTATAGTGGTCACCCTGAGTTAAGTAAGAATGCAGGTCGACAATGAATGATTTGAGCGCCCTTGAAGTCTTTTTATTGATGATATATTTCCCAGTTTACAGAGTACATTGTCGTCCCAATAGCTTTTGAAATACGGCTAGGGGTAAAACTTCCTGAGGTGTTCTATGTTCCATGAGTTCCCAATTTCCGTGCCGTCCATCTGAGTGAGGTGATATGATCCCGGCCGAGTGACTTCTGCTACTATGAACGGTCCTTCCCATAGAGGTGACAACTTGTGTCGTCCTTCCCCCGTTAGAATTCGGCGGAGGACGAGATCTCCTACTGTGAAGGATCGATGTCGCATGGTCTTATCGTGATAGCGCCTCAGAGTTTGTTGGTACCGTGCTGATTGGATTATCGTGTCCAGCCGTTCTTCTTCGAGTACATCAACATCCTCCAGCCTAGTAGCCTCGGCTTCTGCTATGTTTTCAAAGATCAACCTTGGCGCCCCAAACTTGAGATCAGCAGGTAGTACTGCTTCTGAACCGTAGACCATGAAGAAAGAAGTATTTCCATGCAGAGCTCGACTAGGTTGAGTTCTTAGGCTCCAAACGACGTAAGGCAACTCCCTTATCCATTTTCCTGCGAACTTTTCATTTTTATCGAAGACTTTTTTCCTGAGTGCCTCCAATATCATCCCGTTAGCTCTTTCAACCTGCACGTTGGCTCTTGGGTGTGCCACCAAAGCATATTTGATCTGAATGCTCTTTTGCTCACAGAAATCGAAGAACTCTGAACTTGTGAAGTTGGATCCTAGGTCAGTTATGATACTATTCGGTATTCCGAACCTGAATATTATGTCTTGTATGAATTCCACGGCCTTAGCTGAAGTTAAAGAAGCAATGGGTTTGAACTCTATCCATTTAGTGAATTTGTCAATTGCTACCAGTATATGAGTGTATCCTCCTTGAGCTTTCTTGAAAGGTCCAATCATATCCAGTCCCTAGCATGCGAACGGCCAAGTTACTGTATGGTCTGCAGTTGCTGCGTTGGTAGATGCTGTTGTTTTGACAAGTACTGGCAGGCTTCGCACCTCTGAACTAACTCGGTTGCATCACTTTTTGCTGTTGGCCAGTAGAATCCTGACCTGAAGACTTTCCCGACCAGCGTCCTAGATGCTGCGTGCACTCCACATTGTCCCGCATGGACCTCATTCAGAAGTTGCTTTCCAGTAGTTGACAGAATACATTTCATGAGGACTCCTGATGCGCCTCTTCTGTATAGTGTTTCCCCGACGAGTGTGTAGTGAGCTGACTGTCTAGCAATGCGCTCGGCTGCATTTTTGTCATCTGGTTCCTCTTCATTCTTTATATATCTGATGATCGGCTTTCTCCAGTCATCAGAATCTGACTCTGGTTGGCTCAAGGTATTACATTCTTATGCCTGATCCAGTGAGATGCTTGGGTGTGGTATTTCTTGAACAAAGACTCCAGGTGGGACCTGAGTTCGACTGGATCCTAGCTTGGACAATACATCAGCTGTCGTGTTTCGATCTCTCTCTACATGGTGAAATTCCAGACCTTCAAATCTATCTTCTAGTTTCCGGACGGCAGTGTAGTATTTTCCCATTGAATCGCTCGAACAATCCCATTCTTTGTTTATCTGACTTATGACTACCAGAGAATCTCCGTAGACCATCAGTCTCTTGATGCCCAGTGATATAGCAATGTTCAGTCCATGAATCAGAGCTTCATATTCGGCCGCGTTGTTAGATGCCGGAAATAACAGTTGACGAGCATACTTGATGTTGGGGACTTGTTCTCAAATGCTATGAATTAAGAACAAGGCAACATAAAATGTTAAATGTTAACGTCCTTCGTCCATGAAACATTATTCCCTTAAGGATAATGAGCCTTGGACGAAGGTTGATGAGAATATAATTTACGAAGCTCAAGTCTTCGTAATAAAATTTCAATAAATTGTATAAGATAACATAAGACAAAGGGTATACAAGGGTAAATAAATCATAGACGAATTATATTATATTCACTTAATATATTGAATCATTGAACACAATAATACCTCTGCCTTGACAAAGGTTGGTTCCCGGAAGATGCGGTTGCAATTTCCAAAAAGCGTGAACAGTAAAGGAATACTGTTCACTATTTATAGGCACAGGACGCAGCCTGTGAGGAATTACAAGTATGCCCCTTATAAAAGCTTACAACATTGACTCAGACCTTTATGGACTAAAAGGTCATTCTATCTTTAAGTCGGTTTGTAATACCGAAGCTTCACGAAGAGGAACCTTCGGCCATCTTATACAAACAGCTTCAGCCGAAGACCGCTTCTTCCTATAAGACATTCGGCGACGAAGCATAGACCCAACAGTAGCCCCTTTCGTGGTGCTAGATCGTTTTTCGTAACGAGCTTGATCCGTGAAAAAAGTCTCTTAAGCTTCGGAGCGCCGAAGGTCTAAAAAACACCTTCCCTGAGCTCGTTGTCGAGAAACGATTCAATTTCCCAGCGTGTAGCGGCCCCACCTTGCAGAGTTACTGTTTGGTCTCTGCGGTCCACCACGCAGCGAGTGCGAGCGGGTGTCCGCCTGGTGTAAAAATCCTGGCGCTTCGCCTTCTTACCTGCAGTACTATATAAACAGACGAGTAGGTGTGAAGTTACCACAACATTCATTGCTATTTGCACTGTTTTGCTGCCAAAATTTTTAACCATCGCCGAAGCTTGTCTGTCGGAATCGAACGAAGCTCCAGCTTGAAGCCTGCTTCGTCAGAAAAAACTTCGGAAGAAGAAAGTATTAAATTTCCACAAATTCAAAATTAAATGGCCAGAGTGCGCTCTACCGCCAGGGTTGAGCGTGAGGGGGGCGAAACTGAAGCTTCGGAGACTGTTCCCATCTCCGAAGCCATGCAACGATCCGGGCTAGTGACTTCAGAAAAGTTCCCTAGTGATGATGCAGAACAAGCAGAACAAGCAATCGCTGAAGCAGAAGGAGAAGATATTGAGGAAACTGATCCCGAAGATGATTATCGCATTGCCATGCCAAGCAAGCCCAGCCACTTGGACTTCGGGAAATCTACTGTTTCGAAGGCTGATCTGTCCAAGATGGTAAAATCGGGCTTTTTTAATGAAAATCAGAAAAAGCTATTACGCTTCGGGGGAGAAGAGACTACTCCAAAGCCGGAGAAGGATGAAATTGTTATTTTCAAAAGCTTTCTAAAGGCTGGATTAAGATTCCCCCTACATGGGATTATTGCAGAGGTACTGAAGAGGTTCGGTATCTATTTTCACCAGCTGACCCCTAACGCTATCGTTAGGCTTAGCGTTTATATCTGGGCACTCCGAAGCCAAGCAGTGGAGCCATTTGCGGACAGCTTTTGCCAGGTCCACGAGCTGCATTATCAGACGAAGGCTAGAAAGGATGGATTGCACGACAATTTTGGTTGTTATAACTTTGCCTATCGGAAAACCACAAAGTTTCCTGTAATCAGCTATCGAAGCAAATGGGCAGCAGGCTGGAAGTCGGAGTGGTTCTATGTCAAGGTTGATGATGACAAGGAGAAGCTTGTGCAAAGTCCACTCGAACTAATCTTCGGAGAAACCCGACCTCGCTGCAACATGACACCCGAAGGTCCAACACAACAAGCAATGAATGAATTCAGAATTATTGCAGAACATATCAGTACAAGAGACCTGGTTCAGGAGTTCTTGGCTTTCAAAGTTTTTCCTAGTTTAAAAGAATGGGAAATGCCGAAGCTGAAGGGGGAAAAGAAAGAAGGTGAACTTGTGCGTTTACCTTACTTTTTCAAATTTAAGAAATACTTTAAAACACCTTGCCAAGAGTGGCTGGATACAATTGAAGTAATGTGTAATGAAATACTTGGGAACTACTCCAAAAAAGAAGATCAATTGATGACTGCGGCCTTCGGCACTCGTCCGAAGCGAAGACTGAACCGAGTGCTGGACGCCTTGGGCTTTGAATACCCTGATTATGAAAATCTGAACAAAGGTGCTGGGGGCCAAAAAAGAAAAAGGATGACTGAGGCCTTAAATGGAGATTAGAAAGAACCATCAAAGAAGAAAATTCCAAAGAAGAGAAAAACGTCTTCTCCGAAGCAAAAAAATGTCCGACGAAGAGGAAACCCCCGCATCACCCTCTGCCGCTGACGTTGAGGAAATTCTGAAGGTAATGACTGAATCCTTACCTGCGAAGCTAAGTCCACTGGGGCCTCAACTGACAAAGTTTTTTCAGAAGGACAAGGAGCCCGAAAAATCGAAGAAAACAATCAAAGCAAAGAGACAAAGAATTATCACTGTGACAGAGGTAATTGACAAGACACCGCCAAGAACTTCAGCTCAAAAAACACCAGCGGCTGCAGAAGGGACAGATATTGAAATTACACCTTCGGAGGTCGCAGCTGCCGAAGCTGCCTCAGCTGAAGATTTGAACCTGGAGAGCACAATCGAACACATTGACAGAATACTGCTAGATATGGCTGCAGAAGAAGCTACCACCGCCGCCGAAGAGGCCGTGACTGCAGCGTCAGGGAAAGGGAAGGAAATTGCTGATGAAGCTTCAGAAAACGAAGCCTTCATGTTCCAGAATTTAGTTGGAGAAAAACTGTCAAAAGCTGAAATAGAAGAGCTTAGAGAGTATGCCAAATCCTGCGGATACAAACCTGGAGCACTCCTCTTCGGAGGCATTGATGATGAAAAATTAGATTGTATTCGAGATCAAACTGGAGCCAAAGTTATCGGTACTCTGTCAAAGAGTATCGGTTTTCCGAAGCTAGAAACAGACATCAGCCGCTACCGACGACAACATATCGTTGGTAGTTTATTTTATTCCAATTTCAAGGTGAACTACTTTTCCCTTAACTTTTATTGTTTCTAATAATGAAAACATGTCTGACGAAGGTTGTTTTCGTGCAGAGTATGTTGTTGAGCAAAGCCTTGAAAATGCAGCAAGATTTTGAAGATAAGAAGCACGAAGTTATAATTGAAAATTTGGAAAGCAGAATAAAGGAGCAATCAGATGCTATCGAGAAAAAGAACTTTGAGCTCCAGGCAACCGAAGGTTTATTGGCGGAAGCTGAAGCAAAAATAACAGAACTGAACACGAAGCTTCTCCGCCAATCTGAGCAGTTCGAACGAGAAAAGCAAGATCTTAATACAAAACTTGAAGCCGAAGCTCAACAAAATTCAGATTTGAGAAAACTTTTGACGAGCCTTCAAGAAAAATGTTTGGAATTTAGTAACAAATGCATCCAACGATTAAGAAAAATTTTTCACTCAGTTGGAGCCAGCAGTGAAAAATTCACCCCCTCAGCTGAAGATCTACCGAAGTCCTTCGAACATATTGAGGGTGAGATTGACGAGCTCGACGAAATCATAGCTGGGCACGGTGACTTCTGTGCCTGGGTGGCTTCTCGGGGCACTGCTGCAGCTTTCCTAAAAGCTGGCTGCGATCATGGAAAGATTGTCAATAGGCCAAATTTCACTTTATCACCATCAATCCTAGATGACATTCCTGATCTCGCCCGAAGTATCTCTAATAGATTTGTAAAAATGATATGGACAAAAGGTGGGCGAGAAAAGGCTGGAGACGAAGCTCGGAGTCACCTTGAACCAGTAAGAAACCATACCTTGTGCTTACCTCTTCCTGCAAGCTCGATTTTGACTTACAACAACCTTATTCATGTAGGATGACGAAGCCGAAGCCGATGATTAAAAAATGACGCCGAAGCTGAAGCTCCTTGGAGATTAAATAGTAGACTGTAGACAGTACTTGAGAAACTTTTTGAGATAACTTTTGTAAATGTAACTAAAACTTGTCTTTAATGAATTCTGTTCATACCTTGTAATATATCCTTATCCTTCCATTGATGTATGAGAAGTGCTTTGATGTGGACGAAATTTTCTTTTTTGAGCCGAAGGCGAAAAAACACCTTCCCTTCTTTTCGTACGCAGCGAAGCATAGAAAACAACATTTCCCTTCTTTTCGAAGCTCTCCTTTTGTACACGAAGCTCTTTCTTCCTTTTTTTTCTTTTTGCCGAAGCAAACACTTATGCCATGATGATGATTATCCTACATATGCCTGGATGAATGTTTATGAATGCAAATGCTATGATGTAATGTGATGTGCAAATGAATGTCCAAACGCGTATCCGAAGCCATACTCATAGCCATTATTTCCTTAAAAACAATCACACCTCAGCTCTGCATTCCGTTAGGAACGACTTTGGAGCTTCTTCGCCTTTACTTTTGGCGGAATCAGCGTTGACTTTTCGCTGTAAGCTCTGCATTCCCTTAGGAACGACTTTGGAGCTTCTTCGCCTTTACTTTTGGCGGAATCAGCGTTGACTTTTCGCTGTAAGCTCTGCATTCCCTTAGGAACGTCTTTGGAGCTTCTTCGCCTTTACTTTTCGGCACTCGATGGTGCGTTCTCAGCTTTTACATTTACATTCCTTGGGGGATTTTGCTCTTATAGAACTAAAAAAGGAAATTACATGTGATGGCCCCATTAAAAACCTTTCTCCCCCTTCAGAAAGGAAAAGGGTGCCATGAAAGAAAAATAAAATAAAAAATATGAAAAATTACATCGAGTTATACATAATATCGCCGAAGCTCATCCGCATTCCAAGATCTAGGAATGTCGTTGCCGTCCATATCCTTCAATCTGTATGAACCGGGTCTTGACGAAGATGCTACTAAGAAAGGTCCATCCCATTTCAACTGCAACTTGCCCACTATTTCTGGGTTGGCCACTCTCCGAAGCACCAAGTGTCCTGGCTCAATATTCTTTAGCCGAACCTTTCTATCTCGCCATTTGATTGTTTCGGCTTGATATTTATTGATGTTCTCCACGGCTTGCAGCCTGATCCCTTCTAAAGCATCTTTTTCCACAGAATAAGCAGCTTCGGAATCTGATTCTGCCGAAGCTACTACTCTTATTGATCCGGTTTTAGCTTCCTCCGGAGTTATTGTTTCGTCACCGAATAATAACTTGAATGGAGTAAAGCCTGTAGACCTTGACGTTGCTGTATTGTGGCTCCACACCACTTTGGTTAACTGATCTGGCCACTTTCCCCTGGGTTGATTGAAGATTAACTTCATTATTCCTGTCATTATAATGCCATTGGCTCTTTCAACGAGTCCATTTGACTCCGGATGTCTGACTGATGCAAAATGGATCTTCGTACCAATTTGATCACAGAAATCCCTGAAAGCTTCGGAGTCAAACTGTGTTCCATTATCCACAGTAATAGCCTTTGGTACCCCGAAACGACAAACAATATTCTGCCAGAAAAACTTTTGGACGGTGGCCGAAGTTATTGTGGCTAAAGGCTTTGCCTCAATCCATTTAAAAAAATATTCCACCGCCACTACAACATATCTTAGGTTCCCTTGGGCCGGTGGTAACGGACCTAACAAGTCAAGGCCCCACCTTTGCAATGGCCAGATGGGTTGTATGAGCTGTGTTAAGGACGAAGGTTGTTTTTGATCTCTTGCACATTTCTGACAACCTTCGCACTTTTGAACTAATTCCGCCGCGTCCGAAGCTGCCTTCGGCCAATAAAACCCCTGACGGAAAACTTTTCCAAGTAACGGCCTAGATCCAATGTGAGATCCACACAGGCCTGCATGTATTTCTTTCATCAACTCTACGCCTTCGGTTCTAGATAAACACTTGAGCAGCGGAGCACAAACTCCATGCTTGTATAACTCCCCTTCTATCATGACATATGGACGAGCTCTTGCCTCTATCCTCCTGTTATAAGCTTCGTCATCTGAAAGGAATTTACCCTGAAGGTAAGAGATGATCTCAGTTCTCCAATCTTCGCTATAAACAGGAGATATATTGAGGACTGCTCTTTCAAGAAGTTCCACCGAAGGTGCTTTTATTGTCTCGAAGAACACATCCGAAGGTAAGGGCAGCCCCTGTGCTGCTGACTTAGCTAGTAAATCAGCATGCTCATTTTGTCCTCGAGGGATATTTTTGACAGAAAATACTTCGAAGGAAGCTTCAACTCTTCGAACCATATCCAGATATTTTTCAAGCTTCGGATCTTTAGCCTTGCAACTCTTGTCAATATGACCCGAAACAACCTGGGAATCAGTTTTAAGTATGGCCCTTCTGATTCCCATTGCTTTTAGCTTCCGAAGACCCAGAAGCAAGGCTTCGTACTCGGCAATGTTATTTGTGCAACTAAAATCAAGTTTTGCCGCATAGCAAGTTTTAACTTTGGAAGGTGAAACCAACACAGCAGCCGCTCCCGCTTCGAAGGTTCCCCAAGACCCATCGCAAAACACTGTCCATGCTTCGGCGTCTTTATTTGTTTCTTCCTCCTGAGCCCCTGGCGTCCAGTCAGCAATGAAGTCTGCTAACGCCTGGGACTGAATCGAAGATCTATGAACATATTCAATACAAAATTCGTTGAGCTCTGCAGCCCATTTTCCAATCCTTCCAGTAGCTTCTCGGTTCCTCATAATATCCTTCAAAGGTTGTGAAGAAGGAACAATTATGTTGTAAGCTTGAAAATAGTGTCGAAGCTTCCTGGATGCCATCAAAACAGCATATAACACCTTCTCTAATTCTGTGTAGTTTTTCTTTGATATACTAAGAACTTCAGATACAAAATACACTGGGACCTGCTTCCTGACTTGGCCATCAAGCTTCTCTTGGACAAGTGCTGCACTTACTGCTGAGTGCGAAGCTGCCACATATAATAACAAAGGAGCCCCTGGCGTAGGTGGAGTTAATGCTGTTAGATCTATCAAATACTGTTTCAGCTCTTCAAAGGCCTTCTGCTGGATTGGTCCCCATTGAAAGACTTCGGCTGACTTCAGCACTTCGAAGAATGGTAAGTTTCTCTCTGCTGATCTGGATATGAATCTATTGAGAGATGCCAATCTTCCTGTCAATCTTTGAGCCCCCTTTTTTGTAGTTGGTGGCTCCATCCGAAGTATAGCTTCAATTTTACTTGGATTAGCTTCAATTCCCTTTGTTGAAACCAAGCATCCAAGAAATTTCCCCTTCTTTACTCCGAAGACGCATTTTTCTGGATTCAACTTTAAACCAGCCTGCCTGAAACTGGCGAAGGTCTCCTGCAAATCAGCAATATGATTCTCCTGTTTCGTGCTTTTTACAATGATATCATCAACATAAGTTAACACATTCCTGCCTATCTGAGACTGGAGAACCTTCGCAGTCATTCTGCTGAAACTTCCTCCAGCGTTTTTGAGCCCCTCAGGCATCCGAAGATAGCAATATGTGCCACTTGGGGTTATGAAGCTAGTCTTAGGCGCATCTTCCTTCTTCATCCAGATTTGGTGGTAGCCTGAATAACAGTCTAACAGACTCATGAGCTCTGAAGAAGCTGCTGCATCAACTAAAGAGTCTATCCTTGGCAACGGGAATTCATCCTTCGGACAAGCCTTGTTAAGATCTGTAAAGTCGATACACATTCGCCACTTGCCATTGGCCTTTTTTACCATAACAGTGTTAGCTAGCCATTCTGGGTACTTTACTTCTCTGATAACTCCTGCACTGAGGAGTCTTTTGACTTCGTTACGAGCACCTTCGGCCTTATCATCTGACATTTTCCGAAGCCTCTGCTTTCTGGGTCTGAAGGATGGATCAACATTGAGCGAGTGCTCAATAACATCCCTATTAACTCCACAGAGATCATTGGCTGACCATGCAAAAACATCTTTGTTGTTGAACAAAAACCTTATCAAGGTTTTCTCTTGTTCTTCGGATAATTGAGAGCCCAACAGCACCTTCTGTTCTGCTATGTCCTCACATAAGAGCATGAGCTTCGGCTGATCTGCTGAAGTTGCTTTCTCCCTTCTGAATTTGTATTGTTCACAAGCTTCAGCTCCATCTATGTTATGGATTGCTTTTGAGTCAGTCCAGCTTCCTTCGGCCCTTCTGGCAGCTTCTTGACTTCCATGAATAGCGATGGGTCCTTGATCCGAAGGTATCTTCATGCAGAGATAAGCAGGATGAAGAATTGCTTCGAAAGCATTGAGGGTGCCACGACCAATAATTGCATTGTAAGGGTATTCCATGTCAACAATGTCAAACACAACTTGCTCAGTTCTGGTGTTGTTGATGAACCCGAAGGTCACTGACATGATGATCTTGCCTAGTGCTACAATTTGTCTTCCTTCGAAGCCACAGAGAGGATGTGTAGCATCATGAATCTTATCTTCTGGCTCTTGCATTTGTCTGAAGGCCTTAGCAAATATGATATCAGCTGCACTACCTGTGTCGACCAAGACATTGTGGACCAGAAATCCTTTGATAACATAAGAGATAACCATGGCATCGTTGTGTGGGTAATCCTTGAGCTGAAGGTCCTCTTGGGAGAAGGTAATAGGAATGTGAGACCATCTTGACTTGATGAAGGGTCCTTGCACCCCAACATGTTGTACCCTTCTCTGTGCTTCTTTCTTCTGTTTCTTGTTGGCTGGCTCTGAGGACGAACCACCTGTAATCGGGAGCACCAGCTTCTGGTCCGAAGCAGCTCCAGCTTGATCATTGAACGAAGCCATCAGCTCAAAAAGTGGAAGTGAGTTCACCGGAGGTGGGCGCCAATGTTGGGGACTTGTTCTCAAATGCTATGAATTAAGAACAAGGCAACATAAAATGTTAAATGTTAACGTCCTTCGTCCATGAAACATTATTCCCTTAAGGATAATGAGCCTTGGACGAAGGTTGATGAGAATATAATTTACGAAGCTCAAGTCTTCGTAATAAAATTTCAATAAATTGTATAAGATAACATAAGACAAAGGGTATACAAGGGTAAATAAATCATAGACGAATTATATTATATTCACTTAATATATTGAATCATTGAACACAATAATACCTCTGCCTTGACAAAGGTTGGTTCCCGGAAGATGCGGTTGCAATTTCCAAAAAGCGTGAACAGTAAAGGAATACTGTTCACTATTTATAGGCACAGGACGCAGCCTGTGAGGAATTACAAGTATGCCCCTTATAAAAGCTTACAACATTGACTCAGACCTTTATGGACTAAAAGGTCATTCTATCTTTAAGTCGGTTTGTAATACCGAAGCTTCACGAAGAGGAACCTTCGGCCATCTTATACAAACAGCTTCAGCCGAAGACCGCTTCTTCCTATAAGACCTTCGGCGACGAAGCATAGACCCAACACTTGAGTTGTTCACCTCCAGATGCGATAAAGAGAATCCCTGCACCTGCTCCCTGCAGCTTCAACGAGCCATCAAAATACATTCGCCATACTTCTGCAGTTTCTGGGTTATCTGGTACTTGTTGTTCGGTCCACTCTGATACGAAATCAACTAGTGCTTGAGTTTTGATGGCAGTGCGAGGTCGAAATTCAATGTCATGAGATCCCAGCTTGCAGGCCCACTTGGCTATTCTGCCAATGGCTTCTTTGTTGTGAATAAGATCCCCTATCGGAAAACTAGTAACTACTATGACTTTGTGGTCGTCGAAGTAGTGACGTAGTTTGCGTGCAGTTAGAAGTACTGCATATAATAGCTTCTGAACTTGAGGGTATTTTTTCTTCGAGGGACCCAGAACTTCACTGATGAAATAAACAGGATGTTGCACTGGGTAAGCATGTCCTTCTTCTGCTCGCTCGACTACCAACGCGGTGCTCACCACGTGAGTCGTGCAAGAGATGTATAGTAGCAGATCTTCAGTCGGTTGAGTCGACGTGGCCTGTCGTGGCGGTTTCAGCACTGGTGATGTCGTCAAGAACTTTTTCAATGCGTCTAGGGCTTCCTGTGCTTCTGAAGTCCACTGAAACTTGTCCACCTTCTTGAGTAACTTATAAAACGGTAAGCCTTTTTCTCCCAGCCTGGATATGAATCTGCTCAGGGCTGCCATACATCCGGTAAGTCTTTGAACATTCTTTTGTGATCGCGGTGCCTCCATCCTCATGATAGCTTGGATCTTTTCTGGATTAGCTTCAATTCCCCGGTGGCTGACAATAAACCCGAGTAACATGCGCCAATCCACTTTATTCTTTTTGAGTACAAGAACAGGGTTGGCTAACCACTCGGGATGTAACACCTCTCTAATAAATCTAGCCGCGACCAAGCGAGCCAGCTCGGCGCGAATGGTCTCTCTCTTGTCGGGCGTGAAACGACGTAATTTTTGCCGAATCGGCCTCGCCTGGGGGTAGATCTTTAATTTGTGCTCGGCCAGTTCTCTCGGGACTCCCGGCATATCCGCAGGTTGCCATGCGAATACGTCTCAGTTATCTTGCAGGAACTGGATGAGCGCGCTTTCCTATTTGTCATCCAAGCTGGAGCTGATGATGGCGGTCTTGCGTTCATCAGCGAACCCGAGGTTAATCCTTTTGGTTTCTTCAGTCGGCCACATAGAGGTCGCGGCTTGAGCCTCGTTCGCGGGTACCGTGAGGTCTTCCTCAGGCTTAGAGTTTGCCTGCACAGAAGAAGTCGCCGACGGTTTGGTGATGAGGGCCGCCTGGATGGCCACTCGGAAACATTCTACGGCGCATTGGAAGTCAGCGCGCACAGTTATGATCCCTTGCGACCCTGGCATCTTCAATATCATGTATGTGTAATGCGGAATGGCCATGAATTTCGCCAATCCAGGCCTCCCGATGATGGTGTTGTACCCACAGTCGAAGTTTGCCACTTCGAACCTTAGGAACTCGGTTCTGTAGTTCTCCGGAGTTCCGAAGGTGACCGGCATGTAGATGTGGCCCAGCGGGTATTCTCCTTCAGTCGGCACGATGCCGAAGAAAGGAGTATCTGACTCGTGGAGCTCTTTGAGGTGAACTCCCAAGCCTTGGAGTGTACGGGGGAAGGTGACGTTGATGCTGCTCCCCCCGTCCACTAATACCTTCTTCACCCTGCTCTCTCGGATCACCGGATCGACGTGGAGCGGGTATTTGCCTGGGTGGTCGAAGTTGAGCCATTGATCTGCCCGAGTGAAGGTGATCGGGTGTTCCGGCCACCGGTATGGGGCAGGAGGACCGGTGGTCGCCACCAGTATTTGGCGATCGTTGAGCTTTTATTTTTTCTTGTTCTCCTGCGATCCGTGTCCGCCGAAGATGACGTTGACCTCTCTGTCGACACGCGGGAAGGCTCCACCTCCTCCCTCCTCCTGTTGCTGGGGTTGTCGCGGTTCTCCTGGTCCTCCCCGCGGCAGAGGAGGAGGTAGAGGTTGGAAGGGTCGGCCGTTCCCAACGGAGTGCTTGAAGTCTCTGCAGTTCCGAAGGGTGTGGCGCATGTCCTTGTGGTACGGGCACTGGGCGTCGAGGATGTCGTCCAGCGTGCGTTCGCCTCCATGAGGTCCTCCCCAGGCGCGAGAAGTAGGTGGTCCGGCGGCGTGGACTTCTTCGCGAGGTCTCTTCTCCCAACGCTTGTCGGGCTGCTGATTCGTGTCGCGTCGCGGTGCCGCTGGTGCTGGTTTCACTCCTCCAATGAGGTCCTGAGCTCGCTCGTCGGCGGTGATGTAGAGGTCGGCTTCCCGGAACAGTTGCTCGGAGGTAGTCGGTGCCCTCTGTAATATGGTGCGGACGAAGGCTGAGTAATTGGATCCTCTGTAGAAGTCCTCGATCACTGCCGCCTCCACGACCTCGGGGATGCGATTTCTCATGGTCTGGAACCTTTTGAGGTACGACCGGAGAGTTTTGTCCCCCCGGCGCTTGATGGATTTGAGGTCCCATGGTTGCGCCGGTTTGTCGGAGAGGGACTGAAAGTTGGCGGTGAAGCGCCGACTGAAGTCGCTCCAGTCGTCGATGCAGTGTTGAGGTAGATGTTGTAGCCATTGCAGCGCGTCTTGCCCGAGGACAATGGGTAAGTACGCAGTCATTACGTCCTCGGTCGCCCCAGCAGCTCGAGCGGCGGTGGTGTAGACGGCCAGCCAGCCTCCTGGATCCTGCTTAGGTTCATATTTGTCGACATTGGATACCTTGAAGTTAGGGGGTCATTGAATGGCCCTGAGGCGTGGAGTAAGCGCCGATACTCCACACGTTTCCTCCTGGCGTCGATGATGTTGTCTGTCCCGGGGAGGGGAGTGGTTGTCGTGGTGCCTCGACCGTCCCCAGGTGGTTCCGCCAGTCGAAGCCGTTGCCGATTCAGTTCTGTTGGCATGACTCTGGGCTGGGATGTCGTGGTCCCTGTCGTACTCTTCCCGGCGGCGGATCTCGTTCTCGTGTCGTCGTTCACGCGAGGTATTGATGGAGCTCCGCGCGTCCCGGCGACTGTTGATGGCGTGTCGTAGATCGTTCGGCGGGTGAGCGAGAGGTAGAAGGTGATTGGCTGCCTGAGTGAATAGCCGCCGATAGCCCTCGGCGTCGGGAGTCCGAGAGAGCCCATCAGCTATCCGAGCCAGCACCCCTCCGACTTCACTCGGCGTGTTCATGGCTCGGGCGAAGTCGGGGTTCAGGTTGCGCCCGAAGAGTGAATTTTCCCGATGTTGCCTTGCCTCCTGCTCGGCTTGTTCTTGAGCCCATCGACGATCGCGCCGTCGGGAATTCCTTCGTTCCCTGAAGACACGTTCCTCCGGAGTTTCTCCTATCTCTGAGACCTCGTCTCGCGATATAGGTTGCGCCGAGTCCCGCTCCCCGGCCTCGTGATGTCGCCGGATATTTTGGCGTTGGTTCCTTCGTCGGCGGGATTCCCACTGAGGAGGTTCCTCTTCGGGTGTAGTCGGCTCGTTATCGAAGACGGGGGGCGACTCCACTCTCCCGATGAAGAGGACGTCGGGGTAGAATGGTGCAGCTGTCGTGACGATCTTCTTTCTGTTCTCCTTTGAGGGCAGAGGCACCGAAAGAACAACTTGCTTCCTCCCGGTTTTATTTGTTTCTTTCTTCCTTGCGATTTGTGTACATTCTTTCGTCGGAGAGGTAGACAGTGGAGTTCTCCGGGTTAACGGACCCTGGGCCTCTAGCTTGCCAGAGGCAATCTTTTTTCGGAGCATTGGAGGTTGCGCCTTTTCCTGCCCTGCCCTGATTTTCCTAGAGATTTTTGAGGAAGATCTTCTCTCCGCTGGATCTGCAATGTGATGCAGAGTTCCCTCCTCATCCGCTACAGATGAGATGGTTCCGAAGCAGAATGTAGACCCAGGGCGGAAGACGATCTTGTGCAGGAAGGTGACGGCCATTGAGCTAGCTTGGATCGATGACACACCCCCTACCTGGCGCGCCAGCTGTCGGTGTTTTGGGTCCGACCGCGCACCCGGGGTAGCCTTATGAGGACATCACTTCTATATATACAATGAATGGACCGATAACACGATCTCGTGCACGACAGCTAAATCTCCAGGTACGTTCTACCCTAGTCAATTGTGTTTCAGAGCTTACGCTTGGGGCCATGGATATTTTGATAATTAGGTACCTTGGAGAGGACCAGCAAGGACTTGGGAAAGGCCAAGGTGTTGAGGAGGAGCAGCAAGGGCGTCCACAACAGGAAGGAGATCAAGTCCGAGTCGGCTGCAACTCTATCTCGGGTTCCAGGACCAGTCTGCACTAAAATGGACGCCCAAGATGCATCCGGACTCCGATTGCGACGGACTGGATATGGTTGGAAAGATAACGAGATTATCTAACCAATCCAACTGGTTCCACCCTAAAATTCATCCGGAGTCAACGGGAATCGTCGAAACAAGTCAGCGTTCAGATTCTGTTTTGGTGCTGCGACACCGTCTGTTGGGCCGTTGGGCCGTGTATCGCGTCGGAGCCCATTAGGGGCGAGTCCAGGGCTACGCACGCCCTAATACTCTATTTATTCAGCAGCCGCCGCCACATTTAGGTTTGGGTTTTGCTTAGATCAATTCTGTCATCGAACAGTGTCGCCGTCATCGGCTTGTGAGACCCCCCTCCCGTAATCAATACAATTTTGGTTGCGTTTCTTTCCTGTTCTTGCTTGTGTTCTTGATTGCGCTTGCAGGGATAAGCCTTCGTGGCGAGGTCATTCGTGTGTCACGGGTGATAACCAACGGAGCCGTGGTGTAGTGATTGCGAGGAACCGTTCGCTCGGAGCCTTGGATCATCAACGTTGAGATCTCCACTCAATCAAATTATCGTATCTCACGGAAGATCGGGCCGCGTCTACTATCAATTGGTATCAGAGCTCCAGGTTGCCCGTGAGGTATAATTCTACCTTTAGATTAGTTTTGTGTCGTCCCATAGTCCACAAAAAGCCAAAAAAAATTACGATCAGTTTATTCCGACCTAAAACCATCGCCTTCGCCTTTGCACAATTCAGTGTTAGAGTCCGCAGTTCTGAGTTCGTGTTCTAGTTGAGTTTGGTTGCTGGATTAGATTTGTTTTGGTTCAGTTTGATTGTATCCATCCGCTTCCATCCTATAAAACTGACCCTATCCACAAAATAGATCCTATCTCTACAACCGATCCTATTCACAAAATAGATCCTATCTCTACAATCGATCCTATTACAAAATAGATCCTATCTTTACAACCGACAATATTCACAAAACATATCCTATCTCTAAAACCGACCATATCCACAAAACAGATCCTATATCTAAACCAACCATATCCAGAAAACAAATCCTATCTCTAAAACTGAACCTGTGCTCCTGTCGGCATTTCGAGACCGGGGGGTCCCCAAGCCGACGAGTGAGTGTGCCGCGTGCCCCAGCCCAGATGGGTCGAGCGCGTGGGCGAGCGCGAAGGGGGGAGAAGCGAGGTGGCCGGAGACGGGCGTGAGAGAGGTGGAGATCCCGCGGCCTTCGTGTTCGTCCCGCGCCCAGGTCGGGTGCGCTTGCAGTAGGGGGTTACAAGCGTCCACGCGGGTGAGGGAAGCGAGCGGCCCCAAGAGAGCGCCTGTCCCGTCCTCGTCCCCGCGCGGCCAACCTTCTCTAAGAAGGCCCTGGTCCTTCCTTTTATAGGCGTAAGGAGAGGATCCAGGTGTACAATGGGGGTGTAGCAGAGTGCTACGTGTCTAGCGGAGGGAGAGCTAGCGCCCTAAGTACATGCCAATGTAGCAGCCGGAGAGATCTTGGCACCCTGCTGGCGTGATGTCGTGGCTGTCGGAGGAGCAACGGAGCCTGGCGGAGGGACAGCTGTCGGAGCGGTTGAGTCCTTGCTGACGTCCCCCTGCTTCCGTAAGAGAGCTGAGAGCTGTCGTCGTCACAGAGCTTGTGGGGCGCCATCATTGCCCATCTGGCGGAGCTAGCCAGATGGGACACCGGTCTTGTTCTCTGTGACCCGAGTCGGCTCGGGGTAGGATGATGATGGCGCTTCCCGTTGACGTGGCGGGCCTGTGCCCTAGGTCGGGCGACGTGGGGGCTCCTCCGAAGCCGAGGTCGAGTCTGTCTTTCGTGGCCGAGGCCGAGCCCGAGCCCCTGGGTCGGGCGAGGCGGAGATCGTTCGGCAGAGGCCAGAGCGGAGTCCGAGCCCTGCGGTCGGGCGAAGCGGAGTTCGTCGTTTTCCGGGGCTGAGCCCGAGTCCGAGCCCCTGGTCGGGCGGAGCGGAGTTTGCCGTCTTGCGGGGCTTAGCCCGAGTCCGAGCCCTAGGTCAGGCGGAGCGGAGTTCGCCGTCTTCCGGGTCTTAGCCCGAGTCCGAGCCCTGGGTCGGGCAGAGCGGAGTTCGCCGTCTTCCGGGTCTTAGCCCGAGTCCGAGCCCTGGGTCGGGCGGAGCGGAGTTCGCCGTCTTCCGGGTCTTAGCCCGAGTCCGAGCCCTGGGTCGGGCGGAGCGGAGTTCGCCGTCTTACGGGGCTTAGCCCGAGTCCGAGCCCTGGGTCGGGCGGAGCGGAGTTCGCCGTCTTCCGGGTCTTAGCCCGAGTCCGAGCCCTGGGCCGGGCGGAGCGGAGCTTCCTATGGCGCCTTTGGCAAGGCCTGACTGCCTGTCAGACTCACTCTGTCGAGTGGCACTGCAGTCGGGGTGGCGCAGGCGGCGCTGTCCTTCTGTCAGACCGGTCAGTGGAGCGGCGGAGTGACGGCGGTCACTTCGGCTCTGCCGGGGGGCGCGCGTCAGGATAAAGGTGTCAGGCCACCTTTGCGTTAAATGCTCCTGCAACTTGGTCAGTCGGTGCAGCGATTTAGTCAGGGTTGCTTCTTAGCGAAGCCAAGGCCTCGGGCGAGCCGGAGATGTGTCCGCCGTTAAAGGGGGGCCTCGGGCGAGACGGAAGTCCCTCGAGATCGGCTGCCCTTGTCCGAGGATAGGCTCGGGCGAAGCGTGATCGAGTCACTCGTATGGACTGATTCCTGACTTAATCGCACCCATCAGGCCTTTGCAGCTTTATGCTGATGGGGGTTACCAGCTGAGAATTAGGCGTCTTGAGGGTACCCCTAATTATGGTCCCCGACAGTAGCCCCCGAGCCTCGAAGGGGGTGTTAGCACTCGCTTGGAGGCTTTCGTCGCACTTTTTTGCAAGGGGACCAGCCTTTCTCGGTTGCATTTTGTTCCGGTGGGTGCGCACGAGCGCACCCGCCGGGTGTAGCCCCCGAGGCCTCGGAGGAGTGGTTTCACTCCTTCGAGGTCTTAATGCCTTGCGTAATGCTTCGGCTGGTCTGGTTGTTCCCTCATGCGAACTGGCCGTAGCCCGGGTGCACGGTCGGGGCCCAAGCTCTCGGGCTGGTATGTTGACGCTGTCAACGGTTTGGCCGGAGCCGGGTTTGCGAGAGCAGCCCCCGAGCCTCCGCACAGGGCGAGAGGACGATCAGGGACAGACTCGGCTTTTTTACATACGCCCCTACGTCGCCTTTCCGCAAGGAGGAGGGGGGGAGAGCGCCATGTTACCCTCGATGTGCACCGAACATGGTGTATCCGGTGAGCTGCAAGCGGGTAATCCGAGTGGATGTCCGTGCCCCGTTCGTTGGGGGTCGGCTAGGGGCCCAGAGGCACGCCCAAAAGTACCTGCGGGTGATCTGCCGGACCTGGTCCCCTGGCGACGGGGTCCGAGGGCTCGATGCCTCCCTCCGATGGGATTCCGTTACAAGATCGTTCCCGCTGGTCTCGGAAATGTCCTAGGGTACCTCGGGAGCGCAGCCCGAGCCTTGGTTATGTATCGAACGTACCCCTGGTCATCCCTCGCTCGGCGTCTGAGGCGACTGTGAACCCTTCGGGGGCCAGCCTTCGAACCCCTGATCAGTAATGGGCGCGGAGCCCGAGTAGCCTGAGGCGGCCATGGAGCCCTTCGGGGGGCCGGCCTTCGAACCCCTGACCAGTAGTGGGTGTCGGGCCCACGCGATCTGAGGCGACTGTTGAACCCTTCGGAGGGCCAGCCTTCGAACCTCTGATCAGTAGGGGGGGCTCGGAGCCCGGTTCCTTCATAGAGAAGGATCCTTTTCGGGGTATCCCCCTTTCCCGGTCCCTGTTGCAAGAGATAGAGAAAGAGGAAAAAAGAAAAGGATACGAAATCGAATGACGCGGCGTACCTTTTTTGGCGCGGTTATTACGGCGAAGGCGAAGCGTCGCCCGCTTCTCCTGCCAGAGGCGCCGCCTGTCCCGGCGCGGAGTTAATGCGACGGGGCGAGTGGTTGGCGGGGCGGCCGTTGCGCGTGCGCGAGCCGTTCGAGGAACGGATCACGGGCGCACCGTCTTCACGCCGTGGGAGGAAGCTCTCTTGCTGTCCCTGGATGGGACGTGAGCCTGGCTGACGACGTGACTGCTGCTCCCGCCCGCCTGCCACCGTCATTACTGCCGGCCCACTTTCGGCCGCATTGACCGTCGCGCCAGGCTGGCGCTGCTGGGTCATGTGCTGGGTCGCCTCGAGTCGCGGCATAGGTTTCGCAACCGAAGAGGTGCGACGGTGGCGCAAGTGGCGGTGCGGTTGCTTGCATGCAGCAACTGGCGCGCTGGTTGCGTGACGCGTGGGCCTGGGCCTCCAAGCTGGCGTGTCAGAAGTCGGAGAAGCGCGTCCACCTGGCGCGGTTGCATGCCGCCTGCATGGCTGCCCGCCCCTTCCGCCCGTTGGTCTGGGCAAAAGTGGGGGGTCGCTTGTAACCGCTGGGCGGTTGCGTGCACCACGCGCGGCGGTTTGGCTTCTTCTGCTCTGAGCCGGTTTGCATGACATGCGGGACCCAGCCCCCGAGCCGCAGGGGAGGGCCTTGGAGCGTGTTGGAGAAGACTCGGCCCGTGGCGTTTGGGGGCGCACGTAGGGAGAGTTGCCTTTAAAAGGAGGGCGACCCCTTTCGGAAGGCAACCATGTCTTCTTCCTCCCTTATGCGTCGTGTCTTTCCATCTTCCAAGCCCCCAGATGGGGGGTATCCGCCGTCTTTCCGTCTCCTCGTTGGAGGAACGCAACTCCGTGGGAGTTGGTACCTTTCAGCCATCGTTCGGCTTCAAGGATTTTCATCATGCAGCCCGGCCGCACCCCTCCACCGGCGGTCACCCAAGATGGTGACCTCCGGCTTGATGGTGGGGGAAAGCGAGCCGGGCTGCGGCCTCTGCCCCTCCCTCGGCCTCAAGGATTTTCGTCATCCAGGCCAAGATGGAGGACGAGGCGAGTCGGGGGCTGTCCCCGCGTGGGTCGGCTGACCTTTTCTTCCCCTGGCGTCTGGGGGAGAATGGCATCCTCCAGTTTCGCGGGGACTTCCTCCAGCCATGCCGGGATAGGTGGGCCGCCATCACTCGGCTACGGCGCCAGTAGCCCTGGGTCTCCGTCTCCCGGCCTGAATGGCTGGTTCTCGTCCTCGCGGGTGAGAGCCCTCCTGTCGTAACACCTGCCCCGAAGCCACTGCCGAAGCTGCTTCACCGCCCGGGGCGAGGGTGGTTGCCGCTGCTGCCGGATCGGGCGGCGGCGGGCCGCCCGTCGGTTCGCGATTGCTCCGCGGGTTCCCCGATTTTGTGGGGTTATTCGTACCCGCGGGGATGGAACTGGAGTTCCGTTGGTAATGGCACCTTGAATGCCAGTGTTTTTGTTCATCGTGGCTGTCGAGGCCTGAACATGTATGTAATTTCGGCACGGAGCCGTGTTTTTTCTTCATTTTCGAGCACTAAGTCTCGCCTGTAGATTATCTGAACCGCTTCACCAAGCATGAGTCGCCCCGTGTCAAGGTGACGAGTGAGGTATCCGTATCCCGGAGGCGTAGGAGTCCCTCGGCTCAATCGGCCTTGTTGTCTGAGGCTCCTCTAGCTTAGTTAAAGGGACCCCTTGGCCGCTCTTCGCTGAGCCGAGGCCAGGGGTAGCGATATCAGTACGAACAGAGGCGGAGTTGGCTCGAAAATGGGAACCTGGTTGGCCGGAGCCTAGCCGGGTTGCCCGTCAGCGGGGCCGATGCCGGAGTCGATCAGCCGAGGCCTCGGGTCGGGCTGGCGCCCTTGGAAGATGGTTGGCCGAGGCCCCAGGGGTAACCGGCCGAGCCGCCTGCTCGGGCCGGATTCCCGGAGAAGTCCCTGGACCGCGCCGCCGTCCGAGGCTGGGTCGGACCTCGCTGAAGGCGTCGTCGATGCCGAGGGTGCTACAGCCCCCTTCAGCGTGAAGACCCGAGCCTGCAGGATCAGATTGTCTTGTAGCGTGTGCCTTCTGCGGCCGCCGAGGCCAGAAAACACACCCTCGCTGCGTTGTAAAGCCGCGTCTCCTTTCCTCTTATTTCGAGCATCTGGACTTTTCGTCGGTAACAGGGATGTTTGTGCGGGCGAGAGTTGCTTCTCGCGGAAGGTGATGAGTGAGGTATCCGTATCCCAGAGGCGTGGGAGTCCCTCGGCTCGGTCGGCCTTGCCGCTTACGCGTACTTTCGCCCGTCCATGAGGCCCTGTCACCGATTCAGTCGAGAAGGCTTGAAGGACCGCCTCGGCAGAAGAGCTTCCGAACGTGAAGACTTGTTCGGTTCGCGGAATCACTTTATCCGAACGCGAGTTACTTATCGCAGAAGGTGATGAGTGAGGTATCTGTATCCCGGAGGCGTAGGAGTCCCTCGGCTCGGTCAGCCTTGGCTGCTTACGTGTACTCCGTCGTTTCCAGGATCCGCTTTTCGAAGTAGTCAAAACGCACGAAAGAAATTCTGCTAAAAAGAGATCCTTTTTCGAGGAAAATTTCGACGCAGAGGGGGTCTCCCCCCTTTTAGCCCCCGAGGGAGGGTCGGGCTTTGCCGAGGCGAGGCCGACCCTTCCTTGATGACTAAACTTTGCGTGGGTGCGAGGTATATGAACAACTTGAAAACATCTCAAGGGTAGAAGCGACGTAGCTGTTTGATGTTCCAAGCGTTGTCGTAGATCTCGCCTTGATTGTTGGCCAGCTTGTATGTTCCGGGCTTCAGAACTTTGGCGATGACGAATGGCCCCTCCCAGGGGGGCGTGAGTTTGTGCCTCCCTCGGGCGTCTTGCCGCAGCCGAAGCACCAGGTCGCCCACCTGGAGGTCTCGGGGCCGGACCCCTCGGGCGTGGTAGCGTCGCAGGGACTACTGGTACCGCGCCGAGTGTAGTAAGGCCTTGTCCCGAGCCTCTTCCAGCTGGTCCAGCGATTCTTCTCGGCTAGCTTGGTTGCTTTGATCGTTGTAGGCCCTCGTCCTCGGGGAGCCGTATTCCAGGTCAGTGGGCAAGATGGCCTCGGCCCCGTAGACCAGGAAGAACGGCGTGAAACCCGTGGCTCGGCTCGGCATCGTCCTCAGGCTCCAGACCACCGAGGGGAGTTCCTTCATCCATCGCTTGCTGAACTTGTTGAGGCCGTTGTAAATCCGGGGCTTGAGCCCTTGTAGAATCATGCCGTTGGCACGCTCTACTTGCCCATTCGACATGGGATGAGCCACGGCGGCCCAGTCCACCCGGATGTGGTGATCCTCGTAAAAATCCAAGAATTTTTTGCCGGTGAACTGGGTACCGTTGTCGGTGATGATGGAGTTTGGGACCCCGAAGCGATGGATGATGTTGGTGAAGAACGCCACCGCCTGCTCGGACCTGATGCTGTTCAGGGGTCGGACCTCGATCCACTTGGAGAATTTGTCGATGGCGACCAGCAGGTGCGTGTAGCCCTCGGGCGCCTTCTGCAAGGGACCGACGAGGTCCAGACCCCATACAGCAAAGGGCCAGGTGATGGGTATCGTCTGCAGAGCCTGAGCGGGCAGGTGGGTCTGCTTCGCATAGAATTGGCACCCTTCGCAGGTGCGGACAATTCTAGTGGCGTCAGCCACCGCCGTTGGCCAGTAGAAGCCTTGCCGGAAGGCATTCCCGATAAGGGCTCGAGGCGCTGCGTGATGGCCGCAAGCCCCCGAGTGTATTTCTTGCAGGAGTTCCTGACCTTCGGCGATGGAGATGCATCGCTGGAGGATGCCCGAGGGGCTCCGGTGGTAGAGCTCCTCCTCATCGCCCAGCAAGACGAACGACTTGGCTCGTTGAGCTACCCGCCGAGCCTTGGCTTGGTCGAGGGGTAGCTCTCCCTGGCGGAGATATCGTAGGTACGGGGCCTGCCAATTTCGATCAGGCGTGGCCCCGCTCTGCTCCTCCTCGACGTTCAGTGCCTCGGCTTCGGGGGCCAAGGGTACCTCGGGCTGAACCGAGGACGCCTCGGGCCGAGCCGAGGGTGCCTCGGGCTGTGCCGAGGTTACCTCGGGCTCGGGCGAGTCGTCGATCTTGACGGAGGGTTGATGCAGATCCCGGGAGAAGACGTCCGGGGGAACCGTTGTTCGCCCCGAGGCTATTTTAGCCAGCTCGTCCGCAGTCCCGTTGTAGCGCCGAGCGATGTGGTTGAGCTCGAGCCCGAAGAACTTGTCTTCCAGGCGCCGAACCTCATCGCAGTAGGCCTCCATCTTCGGGTCGCGACAGTGGGAGTTCTTCATGACTTGGTCGATGACGAGCTGCGAGTCACCGCGGGCGTCGAGGCGTCTGACCCCTAGCTCGATGGCGATCCGCAACCCGTTGACCAGAGCCTCGTACTCAGCCACATTGTTGGACGCCGGGAAATGGAGGCGTAGCACGTAGCGTAGGTGCTTCCCGAGGGGCGAGATGAAGAGCAGGCCCGCGCCGGCTCCCGTCTTCATCAGCGACCCGTCGAAAAACATGGTCCAGAGCTCCGGTTGGATCGGAGCCGTCGGTAGCTGGGTGTCGACCCATTCGGCGACGAAGTCCGCCAACACCTGGGACTTGATGGCCTTCCGAGGGGCGAACGAGATTGTTTCGCCCATGATTTCCACCGCCCACTTTGCGATCCTGCCCGAGGCCTCTCGGCACTGGATGATCTCCCCCAGGGGGAAGGATGACACCACAGTTACCGGATGAGACTCGAAGTAGTGTCGTAACTTCCGCCTCGTCAGGATCACAGCATACAGCAGCTTCTGAACTTGTGGGTAGTGGATCTTGGTCTCGGACAGTACCTCGCTGACGAAGTAGACTGGCCTCTGAACGGGCAATGCATGCCCTTCCTCTTGCCTCTCGACCACAATCGCGGCGCTAACCACCTGAGTGGTAGCGGCGACGTAGACCAAGAGGGCTTCTCCATCAGCTGGGGGCACCAAGACAGGCGCCTTTGTAAGGAGCGCCTTCAGGTTCCCGAGGGCTTCCTCGGCCTCAGGGGTCCAAGCGAAACACTCGGTCTTCCTTAAGAGGCGGTACAGAGGTAGACCCCTTTCGCCGAGGCGTGAGATGAAGCGGCTCAGGGCCGCGAGACATCCCATGACCCTCTGTACGCCTTTTAAGTCCTTGATGGGTCCCATGCTGGTGATAGCTGCGATCTTCTCCAGGTTGGCTTCGATGCCTCGCTCGAAGACGATGAACCCCAGGAGCATGCCCCGGGGCACCCCGAAGACACACTTCTCAGGATTGAGCTTGACTCCTTTCGCCTTGAGACATCGGAATGTCACTTCAAGGTCAGAGAGGAGGTCGGAAGCCTTCCTTGTCTTGACTACGATGTCATCGACGTAGGCCTCGACTGTGCGACCGATGTGTTCGCCGAACACATGGTTCATGCACCGCTGGTACGTCGCGCCTGCATTCCTCAAACCGAACGGCATGGTGACATAGCAGTACATGCCGAACGGTGTGATGAAAGAAATCGCGAGTTGGTCGGACTCTTTCATCCGGATCTGGTGATACCCTGAGTAGGCATCGATGAAGGACAGGGTTTCGCACCCAGCAGTGGAATCCACGATTTGATCGATGCGAGGCAGAGGGTAGGGAACCTTCGGACATGCTTTGTTGAGACCAGTGTAGTCTACACACATCCGCCATTTCCCCCCTTTCTTCCTCACAAGCACAGGGTTGGCAAGCCATTCGGGATGGAATACCTCTTTGATGAACCCTGCTGCCATTAGCTTGTGGATCTCCTCGCCTATCACTCTGCGCTTCTCCTCGTCGAATCGGCGCAGAGGCTGCCTGACGGGTCGGGCTCCGGCCCGAATATCCAGAGAGTGCTCGGCGACATCCCTTGGTATGCCGGGCATGTCCGAGGGACTCCACGCAAAGACGTCGGCGTTTGTGCGGAGAAAGTCGATGAGCACTGCTTCCTATTTGGGGTCGAGCCCGGAACCAATCCGGATCTGCTTGGAGGTGTCGCCACTGGGGTCGAGAGGGACGGCCTTAACCGTCTCCGCTGGCTCGAAGTTGCCGGCATGACGCTTCACGTTTGGCACCTCTTTGGAGAGGTTCTCTAGGTCGGCGATGAGGGCCTCGGACTCGGCGAGGGCCTCGGCGTACTCCACGCACTCCACGTCGCATTCGAACGCGTGTTTGTACGTGGGGCCGACGGTGATGACCCCGTTGGGGCCCAGCATCTTGAGCTTCAGGTAGGTGTAGTTGGGGACGGCCATGAACTTCGCGTAGCATGGCCTCCCCAGTACCGCGTGGTAGGTTCCTCGGAACCCGACCACCTCGAACGTCAAGGTCTCCCTTCGGAAGTTGGAGGGCGTTCCGAAGCAGACGGGAAAGTCGAGTCGTCCGAGGGGCTGGACGCGCTTCCCAGGGATGATCCCGTGGAATGGCGCAGCGCCTGCCCGGACGGAGGACAGATCGACGCGCAGGAGCCTGAGGGTCTCGGCGTAGATGATGTTGAGGCAGCTGCCCCCATCCATCAGGACCTTGGTGAGCCTGACGTCGCCGATGATGGGGTCGACGACGAGCGGGTATTTCCCCGGGCTCGGCACGTGGTCGGGGTGGTCGGCCTGGTCGAAGGTGATGGACTTGTCGGACCAGTCTAGGTAGACTGGCGCCGCCACCTTCACCGAGCAGACCTCCCGGCGCTCTTGCTTGCGATGCCGAGCCGAGGCATTCGCCGTATGCCCACCGTAGATCATGAAGCAGTCGCGGACCTCGGGGAACTCTCCTGCTTGGTGATCTTCGTTCTTGTCGTCGTCGCGGGCCCTGCCACCCTCTGCGGGTGGCCCGGCCCTATGGAAGTGGCGCCGAAGCATGACGCACTCCTCGAGGGTGTGCTTGACGGGCCCCTGATGGTAGGGGCACGGCTCCTTGAGCATCTTGTCGAAGAGGTTAGCACCTCCAGGGGGCTTCCGAGGGTTCTTGTACTCGGCGGCGGCGACAAGGTCCGCGTCAGCGGCGTCGCGTTTCGATTGCGACTTCTTCTTGCCCTTCTACTTGGCGTCGCGCGGAGTAGACGCCTCGGGAGCCTCTTTCGATGGGCGGCCCTGGGGCTGCTTGTCCTTTCGGAAGATAGCCTCAACCGCCTCCTGGCCAGAGGCGAACTTGGTGGCGATGTCCATCAGCTCGCTCGCCCTTGTGGGGGTCTTGCGACCCAACTTACTCACCAGGTCGCGGCAGGTGGTGCCGGCAAGGAACGCGTCGATGACATCCGAGTCGGTGATGTTGGGCAGCTCGGTGCGCTGCTTCGAGAATTGCCGGATGTAGTCCCGGAGAGACTCTCCCGGCTGTTGCCGGCAGCTCCGGAGGTCCCAGGAATTCCCGGGGCGCACGTACGTGCCCTGGAACTTGCCGGCGAAGGCTTGGACCAAGTCGTCCCAGTTGGAGATCTGTCCCGGAGGCAGGTGCTCCAACCAGGCGTGAGCAGTGTCGGAGAGGAACAGGGGAAGGTTGCGGATGATGAGGTTGTCGTCGTCCGTTCCTCCCAGTTGGCAGGCCAGGCGGTAGTCCGCGAGCCACAGCTCCGGCCTCGTTTCCCCCGAGTACTTTGTGATAGTAGTCGGGGGTCGGAACCGGGTCGGGAACGGCGCCCGTCGGATGGCCCGACTGAAGGCCTGCGGACCGGGTGGTTCGGGCGAGGGACTCTGATCCTCCCCGCTGTCGTAGCGCCCCCCACGCCTGGGGTGGTAGCCTCGGCGCACCCTTTCATCGAGGTGGGCCCGACGGTCGCGACGGTGGTGCTGCGCGTGCGCCCGGTGTAGACCGAGGCTTCCCGCATGAATCGGGAAGTCGCGGCGTGAGGTTCCGAGGGGTATCCCTGCCTTCGGGAGGCAGTGCTCTCGGCCCGTCGGGCCACAGCGCCTTCCAGGAGATTCTTGAGCTCTCCCTGGATTCACCGACCCTCGGTGGTTGATGGCTCCGGCATCGCGCGGAGGAGCATCGCTGCGGCTGCCAGGTTCTGACCAACCCCGCTGGATGCGGGCGGCGGCCTGACCCTGACATCGTTGGCGACGCGGTGCTGGAGACCCTGGGGCAGGTGACGTATTTCTCCGGCCGGGGGTTGGCCCGCCCATACCTGCCCGACGTCCCGGCGGATCGTCTCAAGCGCCCCTGTTCCCTCGTCGAGCCTGGCCTGCGCCCCGCGGACTTGCTCGAGCTGTGGGTCGTGACCCCCCGCCGGAACGGGGACCACAGCTAGCTCCCGCGGGATGTCGGCGCGAGGCACCGGCCTAGGAAAATCACCATCCTCCGGCATGCCAAGATGGTTGCCTTCGGAGGGATCCCCTAGCTCGACGTGGAAACATTCGCGGCTTGGGCCACAGTCCTCGTCGTCAAGGCTGCGGCTTCCGTCGGAACAGCCGGAGAGGCAGTAGTCACATGCGGTCATGAAGTCCCGCATGGCACTGGGGTTGCCAAATCCAGAGAAATCCCAACAGATGCTGGGATCGTCATCTTCCTCGGACCCAGAGGGCCCGTAGGTCGAGACGTCCGTCAATCGGTCCCAAGGCGACCGCATACGAAACCCCAGTGGGGTTGCACTCGCCTCAATGAGAGCGCCCGCCAAAGCGAGGTCGCTTGGCGGGTTGAGGCCGAGTCGAAAAGACGTAGGATGGGAATTAGTCAGTACCTTTTGGTCGACGCGGAGCGACGTAGTCACATCGGGGACTGGTTGCACCGTCATCTCAGGTACGAGGGCGACGTCCTGCAAGCTCTTCGCGAGTGCGCCGGCGTCGTCCACTTGCTCGGGATTGGCGTGTCGCGGGGGTACGGCGCTCGCCTTCGTCTCGAACGCGAGGTCGACGCCTGGCGTGCCTTCCGTTGGGGCGTCGGGGGCGTCGATTCGCTCGACGGCCGACGAAGCGCGGCCTCCCGCTTGGCCTTGGTTGCCCCGCCTCTTCCTCCGTTGACGGGGGAGAGGACGGAGCGAGCTCGAATGTTGTTCTTCCACCACACGGGGAAGACGTCGTCGATTCCGCCGCCGGCGGGCGGGTTATCGGCCGCCATTGTCGTTGTCGCGCGGCGGTGGAAGGAGTATCATGTCGTAGCTGCCGTCGAAGGACATGAACTCAAGACTCCCGAAACGGAGCACCGTCCCGGGCCGGAGAGGTTGCTGGAGACTGCCCATCTGGAGCTTGACGGGAAGCTGTTCGTCAGCACGCAGCAGGCCCCTACCTGGCGCACCAACTGTCGGCGTTTCGAGACCGGGGGGTCCCCGAGCCGACGAGTGAGTGTGCCGCGTGCCCCAGCCCAGATGGGTCGAGCGCGAAGGGGGGAGAAGCGAGGTGGCCGGAGACGGGCGTGAGAGAGGTGGAGATCCCGCGGCCTTCGTGTTCGTCCCGCGCCCAGGTCGGGTGCGCTTGCAGTAGGGGGTTACAAGCGTCCACGCGGGTGAGGGAAGCGAGCGGCCCCAAGAGAGCGCCTGTCCCGTCCTCGTCCCCGCGCGGCCAACCTTCTCTAAGAAGGCCCTGGTCCTTCCTTTTATAGGCGTAAGGAGAGGATCCAGGTGTACAATGGGGGTGTAGCAGAGTGCTACGTGTCTAGCGGAGGGAGAGCTAGCGCCCTAAGTACATGCCAATGTGGCGGCCGGAGAGATCTTGGCACCCTGCTGGCGTGATGCCGGGGCTGTCGGAGGAGCAACGGAGCCTGGCGGAGGGACAGCTGTCGGAGCGGTCGAGTCCTTGCTGACGTCCCCCTGCTTCCGAAAGAGAGCTGAGAGCCGCCGTCGTCACAGAGCTTATGGGGCGCCATCATTGCCCATCTGGCGGAGCTAGCCAGATGGGACACCGGTCTTGTTCTCTGTGACCCGAGTCGGCTCGGGGTAGGATGATGATGGCGCTTCCCGTTGACGTGGCGGGCCTGTGCCCTAGGTCGGGCGACGTGGGGGCTCCTCCGAAGCCGAGGTCGAGTCTGTCTTCCGTGGCCGAGGCCGAGCCCGAGCCCCTGGGTCGGGCGAGGCGGAGATCGTTCGGCACAGGCCAGAGCGGAGTCCGAGCCCTGGGGTCGGGCGAGGCGGAGTTCGTCGTTTTCCGGGGCTGAGCCCAAGTCTGAGCCCCTGGTCGGGCGGAGCGGAGTTCGCCGTCTTCTGGGGCTTAGCCCGAGTCCGAGCCCTGGGTCGGGCGGAGCGGAGTTCGCCGTCTTCCGGGTCTTAGCCCGAGTCCGAGCCCTGGGTCGGGCGGAGCGGAGTTCGCCGTCTTCCGGGTCTTAGCCCGAGTCCGAGCCCTGGGTCGGGCGGAGCGGAGTTCGCCATCTTCCGGGTCTTAGCCCGAGTCCGAGCCCTGGGTCGGGCGGAGCGGAGTTCGCCGTCTTCCGGGGCTTAGCCCGAGTCCGAGCCCTGGGTCGGGCGGAGCGGAGTTCGCCGTCTTCCGGGTCTTAGCCCGAGTCCGAGCCCTGGGTCGGGCGGAGCGGAGCTTCCTATGGCGCCTTTGGCAAGGCCTGACTGCCTATCAGACTCACTCTGTCGAGTGGCACTGCAGTCGGGGTGGCGCAGGCGGCGCTGTCCTTCTGTCAGACCGGTCAGTGGAGCGGCGGAGTGACGGCGGTCACTTCGGCTCTGCCGGGGGGCGCGCGTCAGGATAAAGGTGTCAGGCCACCTTTGCGTTAAATGCTCCTGCAACTTGGTCAGTCGGTGCGGCGATTTAGTCAGGGTTGCTTCTTAGCGAAGCCAAGGCCTCGGGCGAGCCGGAGATGTGTCCGTCGTTAAAGGGGGGCCTCGGGCGAGACGGAAGTCCCTCGAGGTCGGCTGCCCTTGTCCGAGGCTAGGCTCGGGCGAAGCGTGATCGAGTCACTCGTATGGACTGATTCCTGAATTAATCGCACCCATCAGGCCTTTGCAGCTTTATGCTGATGGGGGTTACCAGCTGAGAATTAGGCGTCTTGAGGGTACCCCTAATTATGGTCCCCGACAGCTCCATAGCCGTCGCTTCGGTTCCTGCCGAGTTGTGCCTTTGAAAACCATAACTTGAGGTACCTTCCATAAAACGGGCATAACTTTTCGCTCGGTGCTCCGTTTGAGCTCAAATTTTTACAGCAGATTCTTGACTCCATTCTGGGGTGACCCAAATTTGCCTATGGCCTGTTTGGTTTGGTCAAAAAATTCAAAAAAAATCGGGAAGATAATTAAAAAAATTGTTTAAGTGTTTTGAGGAATTTCAAAGATCCTTTGTGAATTTCTCTAGGCCACAATACAACTCTGTTTCAAGTGAAATTTTGTGTGCTTCCATCCTTTGTGTTTTTGGATCAGTGGTATAAAATTCAGAATATTTCGAGCTCTTTTGATGGTACTCCTTTTGAAACGCGCCTTTGATTTCTACTAGTGCTGAAAAATCTGCCCTATTTACAGAACTGTCATTCCCACTAGATACTTGTACCTCCTTTCTTGTGCTTTGGTCCAACTATTCTATTACATTTTCTAGGCCAGCAACTAGGACGAGTACTTGGAACACTTATTCAGCATTGCTATCTGTTACTGACTTGTGTGCCACATATATATATTTAGTTAGCCTTCCCATAGCTCCAATTTTCTCTCGAGCAGAACAGGTACTCTTTTGCAATCACACCCACGCTCGTTGGACAGTCATACCGGTCACCGTTTGCCACCTGCAGTGCTGGTAAGAACGTTGTAAGAGCGGGGTAAGACGCTTCATAATTTGTATTCCACCACCTCCACCACCACCCTGAGAGATAGTTGTAGGGTTCACATTGTTTGTTGCCTTTTTGTCTCTGTTTTGTGCTAACAATGACAGGACCAAAGAATCAAATGGACAAGGACAAGGGGCCTAAACTTAACGACGATGACTGTGTCTCTCAAATGGAATTGAAGGAGATGATGCGCGCGATGACTGAAGCTTTTAAAAAATACCAGGACTCTGCCTCGACATCCTATGAGCAGCTTGATCGACGAGTTGCTGAACTTGTTACACGCAAGGACGTACTGGAGGCTCATCCCCCCCCCCCACCAACTCCAGCCCCAGCTCACTCTCCTGTGGACGACGACGACGATGACGACGATGTTTATGCACCGCTGCGACAACGCCTCGCACGTAATCGACAAGGTATGCATGGGAGGTAATGGTAGACGTCGTCATCATAATCCTGAACCAGACCATGATCCATTTGCTAAGATTAAGTTTTCTATTCCACCGTTCATGGGTTCTTATGATGCTGAAGCTTACTTAGACTGAGAGATGACGGTAGAACAAAAATTTAATTCCCATCTTGTTCCTGAGCAGCATAGGGTTAGACAAGCCACTAGTGAATTTAGAGATTTTGCTATCATTTGGTGGAATGAACTTGTTAACACATGTGTTGCACCACAAACATGGAATGCGTTAAAAGAGGAGATGTGAGCTCGCTTTGTTCCCCCTTCTTATAGACGTGATCTTCGAAAAAAATTGCAACGCTTAGATCAGGGAGACATGTCGGTACAGGAATACTACCAAGAACTTCAGAAAGGTATGCTACGATGTGGGGTAGTTGAGGATCCGGAGGATCAAATGGTTAGGTTTTATGAGGGATTGAGGCAGGAGATTCAGGATATTGTTGATTATAAAGAATATCATTCTATACAATGCTTGTTCCATCTTTCTATGTTGGCAGAAAAAGAATTGCAGGGTCATCAACAACGGAGGAGCAGCACTTTCGCTCCACGCCAGCCACCGGCGCCAGCCAAGGCGTCATCATCTTCGGGCGTACGGACGTCCACATCTTCCACTGTACCTTCGGGTGTTGCAGCAAAACCTGCTACAACCACCTCTTCCACAGGCCGCTCCTCCGACATCAAGTGCCACCGCTGCCAGGGACTTGGTCATATTCAGCGAGATTGCCCCAGCAAACGGGCATACATTGCTACTGGTGATGGTGGGTATGTTAGTGCTTCTGATGTTGAAGATGAAGATAATGTTGGAGCTAACATTGCAGAGACTTATGATGGTGATGAAGAGGTTCTTGGTACAACAGCGACCGAGACCTATAAGGCCTTGATTGTGCAACGAGCTTTGAGTACCACGGCTAGTGACGACGACAACAGACAACGCCACAACCTTTTCAACATGTTCCTCATCGTCAAGGACTGTCGTGTACATACCATCATTGACGGTGGTAGCTGCAACAACTTGGTGAACGTTGAGGTGGTCAAGAAGCTTGGCTTGACCACACGAGAGCATCCCCACCCTTATCACATTCAATGGTTTAACAACAGCGGTAAGTTCAAGGTAACAAAAACAGCAAGGGTGCATTTTTCTATTGGCTCTTACCATGACTTTGCTGATTTCGATGTGGTGACTATGGATGCTTGCTCTCTTTTACTGGGACATCCTTGGGAGTTTGATACTGATGCTATTCACCATGGTAGATCTAATAAATATACTTTTATGCACAAGGGAAAGAAAATTGTGTTGCTTCCTATGACTCCCACTGAGATTGTCCACTTTGAACATGAGAAAAAGACTAATGCTAAGCAAAAAGGTGTTTTGAACTCTGAAAATCAGCAACCTATTAAGTTAAAAACTCCTATAGCCACTAAATCTGATCTTGATGAGTTACATGCCTCTCTTGGACTTTGCTATGCCTTAGTGTGCAAAAATGCTTTCTATTCCATTGATGATACATCTATTGTCTTGCCACCTGCTATTGCTAACCTTTTGCAAGAGTATATGGATGTGTTTCCCTCCGAGATACCCCTTGGATTGCCACCTGTGCGAGGCATTGAGCACAAGATTGATTTAATTCCAGGGGCGAGCTTGCCCAACCATGTTGCCTACAGGACCAACCCCGAGGAGACTAAGGAGATTCAGCGCCAGGTCCAAGACCTTCTCGACCGCGGGTACATTCGATTCTACAGGCGATTTGTGCGGGATTTCAGCACCATTGCAGCACCTCTCCACGAGTTGACAAAGAATGGAGTGTCGTTTCGTTGGGGACCATCACAACAGCAAGCCTTTGATGCCCTCAAGTCGAAGCTCACACAAGCACCACTGCTGCAACTTCCTGATTTTGACAAGACATTCGAGCTCGAGTGTGATGCGAGCGGCATTGGGATTGGAGGAGTGCTCATTCAAGGAGGTAAACCTGTTGCTTTCTTTAGTGAAAAATTGAATGGTCCAACTCTGAATTATTCTACATATGACAAAGAATTATATGCTTTAGTACGAGTTTTACAAACTTGGCAACATTATCTATGGTCTAAAGAATTTGTCATACATTCGGATCATGAATCTTTGAAGTATCTTAAGGGACAATCTAATCTAAACAAACGACATGCTAAATGGATTGAATTCATAGAATCATTTCCTTACATTATTAAGCATAAAAAAGGAAAGGATAATGTAATTGCTGATGCTTTATCTAGACGTTATACTATGCTGTCCCAACTTAATCATAAAATATTTGGTTTGGAGACTATAAAGGAATTATATGCTGCTGATTTGGACTTCAAATATGCTTTTGAAAATTGCAGAGAGGGAAGAACGTGGCAAAAATTTATGCTGCGTGAAGGCCTTCTCTACCGTGCTAACAAGTTGTGTGTTCCAGCTAGCTCCGTTCGTCTTCTACTCTTGCAGGAAGCACATGGAGGTGGCTTGATGGGACATTTTGGTGTTAAGAAGACCGAGGATGTGTTGTTTACTCATTTCTATTGGCCTCGGATGCGGCGTGATGTTGAGCGCTACGTCTCTCGTTGCACCACATGCAACAAAGCTAAGTCCCGACTTAACCCCCATGGTCTTTATTTGCCTCTTCCTGTTCCTCGTGCACCTTGGGAGGATATTTCTATGGATTTTGTTTTGGGATTGCCTAGAACAAAGAGGGGGAGTGATAGTGTTTTTGTCATTGTCGATCGTTTTTCAAAGATGGCACATTTTATACCCTGTCACAAAACTGATAATGCTTCACATATTGCTGATTTGTTCTTCACTGAGATTGTGTGTTTGCATGGTGTGCCAAATACTATTGTTTCTGATAGGGATGCTAAATTTTTAAGTCATTTTTGGAGAACTTTTTGGTTTAAATTGGGAACAAAGTTGTTGTTTTCTACTACTTGTCATCCCCAAACTGACGGGCAAACAGAGGTTGTTAATCGCACTTCATCTACCATGTTGCGGGCTATTTTGAAGGATAATTTGAGGTTGTGGGAGGAATGTTTGCCACATATTGAGTTTGCTTATAACAGATCGATTTATTCCACAACCAAGCTTAGTCCATTTATGGTAGTATATGGTTTTAATCCTCGTGCCCCAATTGATTTGCTACATTTACCACCTTCTGAAATAGTGAACTTGGATGCTATACAACGTTCTGAATTTATTCTTAAGTTACATGAAACAACTAAGTTGCAAATTGAAAAGATGAATGAAAAGTATCGTATTGCTGCTAATAAAGGTAGGAAGGAAATGAAATTGGAACCTGGTGACTTGGTGTGGGTTCATTTGAGAAAGGATAGGTTTCCTGATTTGAGAAAGTCTAAACTTATGCCACGAGCTGCAGGTCCTTATAAAGTTCTTGCAAAAATTAATGATAATGCATATACACTTGAGTTGCCGCCAGATTTTGGGGTTAGTTCCACCTTTAACATTTCAGATTTGAAGCCATATATGGGTGACGAAGATGAGGCCGAGTCGAGGACGACTCCAATTCAAGAGGAGGATGATGATGAGGACATCACTTCTATATATACAATGAATGGACCGATAACACGATCTTGTGCACGACAGCTAAATCTCCAGGTACGTTCTACCCTAGTCAATTGTGTTTCAAAGCTTACGCTTGGGGCCATGGATGTTTTGATAATTAGGTACCTTGGAGAGGACCAGCAAGGACTTGGGAAAGGCCAAGGTGTTGAGGAGGAGCAGCAAGGGCGTCCACAACAGGAAGGAGATCAAGTCCGAGTCGGCTGCGACTCTATCTCGGGTTCCAGGACCAATCTGCACTAAAATGGACGTCCAAGATGCATCAGGACTCCGATTGCGACGGACTGGATATGGTTGGAAAGATAACGAGATTATCTAACCAATCCAACTAGTTCCACCCTAAAATTCATCCGTAGTCAACGGGAATCGTCGAAACAAGTCAGCGTTCAGATTCTGTTTTGGTGCTGCGACACCGTCTGTTGGGCCGTGTATCGCGTCGGAGCCCATTAGGGGCGAGTCCAGGGCTACGCACGCCCTAATACTCTATTTATTCAACAGTCGCCGCCACATTTAGGTTTGGGTTTTGCTTAGATCAATTCTGTCATCGAACAGTGTCGTCGTCATCGACTTGTGAGACCCCCCTCCAGTAATCAATACAATTTTGGTTGCGTTTCTTTCCTGTTCTTGCTTGTGTTCTTGATTGCGCTTGCAGGGATAAGCCTTCGTGGCGAGGTCATTCGTGTGTCACGGGTGATAACCAACGGAGCCATGGTGTAGTGATTGCGAGGAACCGTTCGCTCGGAGCCGTGGATCATCAACGTCGAGATCTCCACTCAATCAAATTATCGTATCTCACGGAAGATCGGGTCGCGTCTACTATCATAGCCCCTCGAGGTGCTTTTAGGAGTAGGACGGTGTTATCGACTGTAGCTCAATGGTTCATGCCAGATGCATGAGAAACAGTGGACAATGGTTTACAGGTTCGGGCCGCTTTGAAATGTGTAACACCCTACGTCCTGGCGAGAGTGCTTTATGTGGTGGGTTACAAGAAGGTTCTCTAGTACCGAGAGCACAGAGAATTGGGTGGATGGCTAAGTACTGAGCATACTGAAGGGGTGCCCCCTAGGCCTTATATATTCGACCGTGGGGCAATACATGCAGGTATGATAACAATGTGCACCTAAGAAATAGTGAACTGATTGAGTCTATCTTCCTACAGTTCCGCCGACCTATCCTCGCTCGGTTCCGTTGTACGGGGCTCCAGCGCGGGAAGGTCAGGTCACTGTTGTGATTACTTGCTCGAAGTCATTGGGCCGTCCGGGTTTGCACCGATCCGGCCTTATGTCGATCCGCTTCACTGGTCGTCTCTCCCAGGCCCACAAGGGGATGACCTTACGAATTATGGGGCCTTTGGGCCTTTCGTGAGGTCTTTTATCCTTCTGGTGGACCCGGGGGATATCTGTCCCCCACAAGTCCTTCATCGTCGGAGTCGGATGAAGAGCAGTTCGAATCCCATTCTTTACCAAGGTGCGCCTCGCCCTTCACCTTCTTGTAGACCTTCTTCTTCTCCCTCTTCACGTGCTTTTCTTGTTCCTGGTCATCATTATTATTGGGGCATTATGCTATGAAGTGACCAGTCTTACCACATTTGAAGCAGCAGCGCTTTCCCTTTGCTTTGTTCTTGTTGGGATACTCCTTGCGTCCTTTCAAAGCGGTCTTGAAGCGCTTGATGATAAGCGCCATCTCATCTTCATTGAGGCCTGCGGCCTCCACTTGTGCCACCTTGCTTGGTAGCGTCTCCCTGCTGCTAGTAGCCTTAAGTGCCACAGGTTGAGGCTCGTAGACAGGAAGTGGACCGTTTAGTGCATCGTCCACATATCGAGTCTCCTTCACCATCATGCGTCCGCTTACAAACTTCCCAAGAATCTCCTCGGGCGTCATCTTGGTGTACCTGGGATTCTCACGAATAAGGTTGACAAGATGGGGGTCAATTACGGTAAATGACCTTAGCATTAGTCGGACGACGTCGTGGTCCGTCCATCTTGTGCTTTCATAGCTCCTAATTTTGTTGACCAGGGTCTTGAGCCTGTTGTATGTTTGAGTTGGCTCCTCTCCCTGATCATGGCAAACCTCCCTAGCTCGCCTTCCACCAGTTCCATCTTTGTGATCATGGTGGCATCATTTCCCTCATGTGAGATCTTGATGGAATCCCAAATTGCTTGGCGTTGTCCAAGCCGCTAACCTTGTTATATTCATCCCTGCACAAAGATGCTAGCAAAACAGTGATAGCTTGTGCATTCTTATGAATTTGTTCATTAATCATCACAGGATTATCCGTACTATCAAAGTGCATTCCATTTTCCATGATTTCCCAAATGCTAGGATGGAGAGAAAATAGATGACTACGCATTTTATGACTCCAAAATGAGTAATCCTCTCCATCAAAGTGTGGGGGTTTTCCAAGAGGAATAGAAAGTAAATGGGCATTTGAATTGTACGTAATGCGGAAATAATTAAAGGAATAGTTTTGATTAACCGTCTTTTTCTTTGACGAAGAGTTGTCATCGTCGTCGTCTCTTGGTGAAGAAGAAGATTCATCGCTATCATAGTAGATGATCTTCTTGATGCGCCTCTTTTCTTCCCGTCCTTCTTCTTATGACTCGAGCCAGAGTCAGTGGGTTTGTCGTCCCTTGGCTCGTTGAAGAAGGACTCCTTCTCCTTGTCGTTGACCACCATCCCCTTTCCCTTAGGATCCATCTGTTCGGACGATTAGTCCCTTATATGAAGAGAACGACTCTGATACCAATTGAGAGCACCTAGAGGGGGGTGAATATGTGATCCTGTAAAAATCAACACTAATAAGCACAAAACTTGATTATGAAGGTTAGAACGACTAAGTGCTTGAAGCGAGTTCTTGAACACAGATAATCAAAGGTAAAGCACACAAGAGACACGCGATTTTTATCCTGTGGTTCGGCCAAGTAATACTTGCCTACTTCCACGTTGTGGCGTCCCAATGGACGAGGGTTGCACTCAACCCCTTTCAAGTGATCCAATGATCAACTTGAATACCACGGTTTTTCCTTTCTTTGACTTTCTCCCGGTTGCGAGGAATCTCCACAACTTGGAGCCTCTCGCCCTTACAATGATGATCACAAAAGAAGCACAGAAGTAAGGGAGGGGAGAGCAACACACACAAGACTCAAATCACAGCACAATCATGCACACAAGTCACAACTTGAGCTCAAAACATAACCCACAGAGTTCACAACTCAAATGGAGCTCAAGTCACTATCTCAAAGAATCAAATGCGTGAAGTTGGAGTCTTGGAGGCTTAGAATATTTCTTGAATGCTTGGGGTACTCCTCCATGCGCCTAGGGGTGCCTTTTATAGCCCCAAGGCAGCTAGGAGCCGTTGGAGGCCAACAAGGAAGGCTATCCTTGCCTTCTGTCGGGTGGCGCACAGGACAGTCCGGTGCACCACCGGACAGCCACTGTTCATGTCTGGTGCGTGATCTCCTTCCTATTCTGGCGCAGAAGACCGTTGCAGATTCGTGGTAGTTGGCTCACTGGACACTATCCGGTGCACACCGGACAGTTCAGTGCCCCCTGCCGACCGTTGGCGCGGGCCACACGTCGCCCGCGGATTGCGCGACCGACCGTTGCGCTGGCGGTCGTTGGCTCACCGGACAGTCCGGTGCACCACCGGACAGTCCGGTGAATTATAGCCGTACTCCGCCAAATTCTCCCGAGAGCGGCCTGTTCACCGGAGTCCAGCCTGGCGCACCGGACACTGTCCGGTGCACCACCGGACAGTCCGGTGTGCCAGACTGAGCAGAGATTTGGCTGCACCAAGCCAAGTCTTTTGGTTCTTTTCTTTTCTCTGTTTCTAGCACTTAGACAATATATGTTAGTACTCAAAACAATGTACTAAGTCTAGAAACGTACCTTGTTACATGATTTGCATCTTTTGCTTGTTTGGCACATATTATTTCACTCACTTTGTGTTGGACACTTAATCACCAAAACATTATAGAAATGGCCCAAGGGCACATTTCCCTTTCAGAAGATCCTTGGTGTCTTAGGCTTCAAAGAAACAAAATTCAGTAGCTCTTTCTACCGCCGAAGCCGAGTACATTGCCGCAGGCCATTGTTGTGCACAATTACTTTAGATGAGGCAAACCCTTAGGGACTATGGCTACAAATTTAGCAAAGTCCCTCTCCTATGTGATAATGAGAGTGCAATCCGCATGGCAGATAATCCCGTTGAACACAACCGCACTAAGCACATAATCATTCGGTATCACATTTTAAGGGATCACCAACAAAGGGGGATATCGAGATTCCTTATGTTAGCACCAAAGAACAATTAGCCGATATCTTTATCAAACCACTAGATGAGAAAACCTTTACCAAACTTAGGAATGAGCTAAACATTCTTGATTCTCGGAATTTTGATTGATACCTTGAACACATAGCTCATTTATATACCTTTGATCTTATCTCTTTCATGTGCTATGACTAATGTGTTTTCAAGCAAATTCTTATGCTAAGTCATAGATTGAAAGGGAAATGGAGTACTCGGCGAAGACAAGGCTTCCACTCCACTCTATCATATTATTTACCCTTCGCCGTCACTCCGAACCACTCTCCACTTTAGTATAATCTTCACTCATATTTACTTGTACCATTTGGGAGAAAGTAAAAGGGCTCTAAAGACTCCGTTTTTGGCGATTAATGCCAAAGGGGGAGAGAGTATTAGCCCAAAGCAAAAGGACCTCACCATCGCGCCAATTTCGAAATTTTTTGAAACAAAGTTTTTAATGTTTTCAATTGGTATCTTCCAAATTAGTATTCCTCTAAGAAATTCTATCTCATTTGGTACCTATATATTAAGGAGGAGTTTTTCAAAAAGTTAGTATCTAAAATATTTTGGTCTTCCTTCAAAAGGGGGGGTTTTGTTTAGTCAAAGGAAAAACATTTAAAATAGGGGGAGAAAATTTTAAATCTTGAAAATGCTTCTCGAAATCTTATTCATATACCTTTGACTATTTGCAAATGGACTTTGAAAAGATTTTCCAAAAAGAATTTGCAAAAACAAAACAAGTGGTGCAAGCGTGGTCCAAAATGTTAAAAGGAAGAAAGCAATCCATGCATATCTTATGAAAGTATAAATTGGTATAATTCCAAGCAACCTTTGCACTTACCTTATGCAAACTAGTTCAATTCTGCACTTATATATTTGCTTTGGTTTGTGTTGGCATCAATCACCAAAAAGGGGGAGATTGAAAGGGAAATAGGGTCAAACATTTTCCTAAATGATTTTGGTGGTTGAATTGCCCAACACAAATAATTGGACTAACTAGTTTGGTCTAGATTATACATTCTACAGGTGCCAAAGGTTCAACACAAACCAATAAAAAGGTCCAAGTTAGGGTTCAAAAGAAAGGAGCAAAAGAAACCGAAGAGAACCCTGGTCTGGCGCACCGGACTGTCTGGTGTGCCACCGGACAGTGTCCGGTGCACCAGGGTGGATCAACTCGAACTCCTCACCTTCGGGTTTCTGAGGCGACCCTCCACTATAATTCACCGGACTGTCCGGTGTGACACCGGACTGTCCGGTGTGCCAAGTGGAGCAACGGTCGTCAGCGCAACGGTCGAGTTCAACGGTCGGCTGACACAGCGAACAGTGCGCGCAGAGTCAGAGCAGCGCCAGAAGGCGCGCCGGACAGTGAACAGTGACTGTCCGGTGCACCACCGGACTGTCCGGTGGCCCAGGCTATCAGAGCTCCAACGGTCGAACCCTAACGGTTGGGTGACGTGGCTGGTGCACCGGACAGTGTCCGGTGGCGCACCGGACTGTCCGGTGCGCCCATCGACAGCAGTCCAACCCCAACGGTTGGTTTGGTGGTTGGGGCTATAAATACCCCCGACCACCACCACTTCAAGGCATCCAAGTTTTCAGCCATTGCATTCAATACAAGAGCTCCATACATCGTTCCAAGACACAAACAAGAGATCAAATCCTCTCCAAAGTCCAAAATCACTCCAAACAATTAGTGGCTAGTGAGAGAAATATTTTTGTGTTCATTTGAGTTTTTGTCGCTTGGATCGCTTTTCTTCTTCCTCCATTCTTGTTTTCAAGCAACTTGTAATCAAGCAAGAGACACCAAGTTGTTGTGGTCCTTGTAAGGGGTCTAAGTGACTCGTTGATTAAGGAGAAAAGCTCACTCGGTCTAGGTGACCGTTTGAGAGAGGGAAAGGTTTGAAAAAGACCTGGTCTTTGTGACCACCTCAACGGGGAGTAGGTTTGCAAGAACCGAACCTCGGTAAAACAAATCACTGTGTCATCTGCTTTATTTACTTGTGATTTGTTTCCGCCCTCTCTTTCGGACTCGACTTTACTTACGCTAACCCCGACTTGTAGTTGTGCTTAAAGTTTATAAATTTCAGATTTGCCTATTCACCCCCCCCCCTCTAGGTGACTTTCAATACCTACAACATTTTGGTTAGGACGTGGAACTAAATGTCATACCTCATTCCTTGTGAAGTTGTTGAGCTCCTCTTGCATTGCCACCACCCAGTCCGGATCTCTAAGTGCATCCTTGTCATGTATGGCTCAATAGAAGACACAAAAGAGTAATGCTCACAAAAATGAGCAACTCGAGATCGAGTGGTTACCCCCTTGTGAATGTCACTAAGAATGGAGTTGATGGGGTGATCTCTTTGAATTGCTTGGTGGACTCTTGGGTGCAGTGGTCTTTGTTCCTCAATTTCTTGATCATCTTCATCTCCCCTTGATCAATGTCCTCCTCTTGAGGTGGCTCATCGTCTTGATTTTGATCCTCATCCTCTTGAGCCATTTCCTCATCTTGAGTTGGTGGGGATGCTTATACGGAAGATGAAGGTTGATCTTGTGCTTGTGAAGGCTCTTCGGGTTCTTTTGGACACACATCTCCAATGGTCATGTTCCTTAGCGCGACGCATGGAGACTCTTCATCATCTAATTCATCAAGATCAACTTGATCCACTTGGCAGCCATTAGTCTCATCAAACACAATGTCACAAGAAACTTCAACTAATCCATTGGACTTGTTGAAGACTCTATATGCCCTTGTGTTTGAGTCATAACCAAGTAAAAAGCCTTATACTATTTTAGGAGCAAATTTAGAATTTCTACCTCTCTTAATAAGAATAAAACATTTGCTCCCAAAAACTCTAAAATAAGAAACGTTCGGCTTTTTACCGGTGAGGAGTTCATATGATGATTTCTTGAGGATTCGGTGATGGTAGAGACGGTTGATGGGGTAGTAGGCGGTGTTAATCGCCTCCGCCCAAAACCGATCTGGTGTCTTGTACTCATCAAGCATGGTCCTTGCCATATCCAAGAGAGTTCTATTTTTTCTCTCCACAACACCATTTTGTTGAGGTGTGTAGGGAGAAGAGAACTCATGCTTGATGCCCTCCTCCTCAAGAAATCCTTCAATTTGAGAGTTCTTGACCTCTGTTCCATTGTCGCTTCTAATCTTCTTGATTCTTAATCTGAACTCATTTTGAGCCCATCTTAAGAATCTCTTTAAGGTCTCTTGGGTTTGAGATTTTTCCTGCAAAAAGAATACCCAAGTGAAACGAGAATAATCATCCACAATAACAAGACAATACTTACTCCCGCCGATGCTTATGTAAGTGATCGGGCCGAATAGATCCGTGTGGAGTAGTTCAAGCGTCATGTCGGTCGTCATGATGCTCTTGTGTGGATGATGAGCTCCAACTTTCTTCCCTGCTTGACATGCGCTATGAATCTTGTCTTTCTCAAAATGAACATTTGTTAGTCCTAAAATGTGTTCTCCCTTTAAAAGATTGTGAAGATTCTTCATCCCAACATGGGCAAGTTGGCGATGCCAGAGCCAGCCCATATTAGTCTTAGCAATTAAGCAAGTGTCTAGTTCAGCATTGTTATCATTAAAATCAACTAAATATAGCTGACCATCTAACACTCCCATAAAAGCTATTGAATCGTCACTTCTTCTAAAGACAGTAACACCAACATCAGTAAAGAGACAGTTGTAGCCTATTTTACATAATTGAGAAACTGAAAGCAAGTTGTAATCTAAAGAATCTACAAGAAAAACATTGAAAATGGAATGGTCCAGAGATATAGCAATTTTACCCAAACCTTTGACCAAACCTTGATTTCCATCCCCGAATGTAATCGCTCTTTGGGGATCATCATTTTACTCATATGAGGAGAACATCCTTTTCTCCCCTGTCATGCGGTTTGTGCACCCGCTATCAATTATCCAACTTGTCCCACCGGATGCATAAACCTACAAAAGAAATTTAGGCCTTGTTCTTAGATACCCAAACGGTCTTGGGTCCTTTGACATTCGAAACAAGCACCTTGGGTGCCCAAACACAAGTCTTAAGACTCTTGTGTTTGCCCCCAACATATTTGGCAACTACTTTGCCTGATTTTTAGTTAGCACAAAAGATGCATCAAAAGTCTTAAATGAAATGCTATGTTCATTTGATGCATTGAAAATTTTCTTTTTAGGCATTTTGATATGAGTTGAATGCCTAGAGCTAGAAGCCTCATTACTATACATATAAGCATGATGAGAAACAATATGAGATTTTCTAGCGTGAATCCTCCTAATCTTGTGCTTAGGATAGTTTTCAGGATATAAAATGTAACCCTCTCTATCTTGAACCATGAGAGCCTTACCCTTAACAAAATTAGAGAGTCTGTTCTTGGGGGCATTAAGCTTGATGTTGCTTTGGCTCCCTTGTTGGAAGCCAATGTCGTCCTTAATGTCAGGGTGTCTCCCATTATAAAGCATACTGCGAGCAAATTTAAATTTTTTATTTTCTAACTCATGCTCGGCAATTTTAGTATTCAACTTAGCTATGTGATTATTTTGTTCTTTAATCATGGCAAGGTGATCATTGATAGCATCAATATTAACATCTCTACATCTAGTGCAAATAGTGACATGGTCAACAGTAGATGTAGAAATATTGCAAGCATTCAATTCTTCTACCTTAGCATTTAAACTAGCATTTTAAGTTCTAAGATAGGAAATTAAATTATTGCAAACATCAAGCTCTTTAGATAAATTTTCACATTTTTCTACCTCTAGACCATGAACATTTTTTAGTTTGACAAACTTCTTATTTTCCTTAACGAGCAAGTCCTCTTGGCATTCCATGAGATCATCCTTCTCGTTAATGGTTTCTATAAATTCATTTACCCTTTTCTTTTGATCCTTGGTAAGGTTAGAAAAAAAAAGTTAAATCATCATTATCATCACTAGAGCTACCCTCATCATCGGAAGTAGTGTATTTGGGGGTATCTCTAGAATGTACCTTCTTCTTCTTGTCGTCCTTAGCCATTAGGCATTTATGGGCGACGTTCAGGAAGAGAAGGCCCTTGTTGATGGCGATGTCGGTGGAGCTCTCGTCAGAGTCGGTGGAGCTCTCGTCGGAGTCCCATTCCCGCCCCACATGCTCCTCGCCACCCTTCTTGTAGTTTCTCTTCTTCTCCATCTTCTTCTTCCCTTTCTTATCGTCGTCCCTGTCACTTTCACTTGTATATGGATATTTAGCAATAAAGTGACCAGACTTACCACACCTATAGCAAAACCCTCTTGGGGCGGGGTTTGTAGTTCTTCCCCTTTCTTTGCTTGAGGATTTGCTGGAAGCTCTTCATTGTAAGAGCCATCTCCTCATTGTCAAGCTTGGAGACGTCGATTGGAAGTCTACTTGGTGTAGATTCTTCCTTCTTTTCTTCTGTTGCTTTGAATGCAACGGGTTGGATCTCGAGTGTGGAGGTGGAGCCTTGCTCCAAGTTTACAATGTGTTTGGAGTCTTTGATCATAAGTTCAAAGATCACAAACTTGTCAATCACTTCCTCGGGAGACATCTATTTATATCTGGATCTCCACGGATTAGTTGCACTTGAGTGGGATTACGAAAAACAAGAGATCTAAGAATAACCTTGAACATTTCATGGTCATCCCACTTGGTGCTCCCGAGATTGCGCACTTGGTTGACCATTGTCTTGAGCTAGTTGTACATTGCTTGTGGCTCCTCTCCTTTGTTGAGAACGAATCGACCGAGCTCTCCCTCGATTGTCTCGCGCTTGGTGATTTTGGTCACCTCGTCCCCTTCACGCGTTGTCTTGAGGACATCCTAACTTTCTTTGGCATTTTTTAACCCTTGCACCTTATTATACTCCTCTCGACACAAGGAAGCAAGGATTATAGAAGTTGCTTGGGAATTAAAATGCCTTATTTGGGCGACCTCATCGGAGTCATAATCCTCGTCGCCCACCTGTGATGCCTGCGCTCCAAACTCAACAATACCCCATATGCTTTCGTGGAGTGAGGTTAGATGGTGCCTCATTTTATCACTCCACATACAATAATCTTCACCATCAAAATATGGTGGTTTTCCTAGGGGTACCGAAAGTAAAGGAGCACGTTTTGGAATACGAGGATAGCGTAGAGGCATCTTACTATACTTCTTGCGCTCTTGGCTCTTCGAAGTTGTAGACTCGGCGCCGAATGTGGAAGGTGATGAAGAGTCGGTCTCATAGTAGACCACCTTCTTCATTTTCTTTTTCTTCTTATCACCCTTCCTTTGTGACTTGATGGAATAAGCGGATTCCTCCTTGTGCTTGTCGCCGGTCTCCTTCGATGGAGTTCGTTCCTCATTCTTCCTTCCCGAGCCTTCGGGCTTTTCACCAGTGGCCATCTCGCTCTTGGCGTGTTCTCTCGACATCACTTCGAGTTGTTAGACTCTAATGAAGCACCGGGCTTTGATACCAATTGAAAGTCGCCTAGAGGGGGTGAATAGGCAAAACCTAAAATTTAAGAACTTTAAACACGCACTATGCCTGGGGTTATTGTTAGAAGTAATTCTGAGTGCGAAAGATAGTTCTCCTTGCTAGGAGTTGCTCAATCAATGTGGATAACTTAGGGAGCCAACCCAAATCAATATGAGCAAGGGAACTTTAGAGAGAGGAAGGGAGGGGAAACAAATCGACTGGAGATCAACACAAATGAACACGACGATTTGTTTAATGAGGTTCGGTTCCAAAGAACCTATTCCCCGTTGAGGAGGCCGGGTCTATTTAAACCATTTCCCTCTCTCAGTTGGTCACTCAGACCGGTCGAGTGCTTTTTCTCAATCTCATGGGTCACTAAGACCCCGCAAGGATCACCACACAATTAGGTGTCTCTTACAAGCTTTACAAAACACTTAGAGAGTTTAGAAAGAGATGAAGAAAGCATGATTGCGAAAACCAGGCAACAAGAGCGACAAATAACACAAGGATCACACTCTCTCAAGTCACTAAGCACTAATGATTACTTGTCTTGATTGTGGTACATAGAGAGATTGGAAGCTTTGAATGTGTCTTGGAATGGATTGCTAGCTCTTGTATTGAATGTGAATGAGTAGAGTGCTTGGATCAAGTGAATGGAGGTGGTTGGGGTCGTATTTATAGCCTCCAACCACTTCCTAGTCGTTGCTCCTTTTCTGCCGACAGCGGACGGTCCGCGCTCCCTATCCGGACGATCTGTCCCTACACATCAACGACTGGAATCGCAACGGTCAGCAATAACTTCTATATCAACGGCTATAGTGCATTTAATGCTTCGTCAGATGTCAGATAAAGTAGTCGCGGACGGTCCGGCCGTGCACCCCGGACGGTCCGCGAGGACGCTATAAATGAATTTTACCGAACCCGTCACCTTCGGGTTTTTCTGGTTGTACAACGACCGGACGGTCCGCGCCTGAGGCCAGACGGTCTGCGCTTGGTCTCGAGCAGTGCTTGCTTCTCCTTCGGACGATCCGTAGTGTTAACTTGTGTTTTTGCAGTGTTCCTGTCCGAGGCTCAATATGGTGTCGCAGACGGTCTGCCGTAAGGGCCCGGACGGTCCGTCGTAAGGGCCCGGATGGTCCACGCATAAGCTTCTCCTATCTGGAATAATCTACGGTATTCTAAACAGTCGACTTAGAATAGTTGTAGATGAACTTATGCACCTGAGAAATGATCAACTAGGCTAACTAGTTAGTCCATAAGGTTTGTGATGGTCGTCAAACACCAAAATCGATTATAGGAAATGTTGAGGCCATTTACCTTTCACCCCCAACCACCTCCATTCAAGTGATCCAAGCCTTCCGACCTTCTCATTCATTACAAGAGCAAAGAATACACTCCAAAGTCACAATCAAAGCATCAAATCCACTCCAAGCTCCAAAATCAAATCAAGTGCTTAGTGACTTGAGAGAAGGTGATTTGTGTTTCGTTTGTTGCTCTTGTTGCTTGGTTTGCTTTCTTCTTCTCACTCTAATCTTTTCAAGTGCTTTGTAAAGCTAGCAAGAGACACCTAATTGTGTGGTGATCCTTGTGGGGTCATAGTGACCCGTGTGATTAAGAAGAAGCACTCGACCGATCTAAGTGACCGATTGAGAGAGAGAGTGTGTGTTGGTCACTTGTTCTCAAATGTTGTGAATCAAGAACAAGGAAACACAATTGTTAATTATTAGGGACATTCGTCTTCCGAAGCAATATCTCTTCATGGATATAATGATCATCAGACGAAGGTCATGAAGGACATGCCTTCATCATTCAACATATAAATAAGAGTATAAAGGGTCGAAGACAGTAAATGTATCTCGATAATTTATTCATGTTTGCATTCTATGAAACATGTATGAATATCAATAGAATTCATATTACATTGATACCTTCGGCTTGCTCTAAGATGAAGACGCGAGGAATTAATTACCATTCAGCGTGAACAGTACGGTGCTACTGTTCATCTATTTATAGGCACGGGACGTAGCCCGGGTAAAAGTACATTTATGTCCCCAATATTCACGTGTGATCGTAATGCAAGTCATTAAGGACTAAATAGTCTTTGTCCCCTTCGGTCAGCATCATCATCATATTTCATCTCTGTTATGAGCCGAAGTTGTCCATCTAGTGATAGCTTCGTCGTTTACTCTTATCATCTTTAGATCTGTCTTCATCTCGCATGCCTTCATCATGAGGAAGAGGCTTGCATCCTGAAAAACAAGCTTCATGTGATAGCTTATGCTAAAAACAAATAGTTAATTATGTTTTTGAGGACCTTCGGAAGAGGAAGGCCCCCAACAGTAGCCTCTCGCAGTATTAATTTGTTTTATTGTAACAAATTCAGACTGCGATGTGAACGAAGGCCTTTAGCCGAAGGTTCGAAAAAACACCTTCCCTTCGCTAGAATAGTGAATCATTCTGACCCATGGGGCCCACCGAGCTATGGGGCTCTGAGTATATATATAGAAGGTTGTGTCACAAATATTTTTCGTGTCATCTAGCTTTCATGGTGCAGTTGTTTTTTAGTTTTCCTGTTCTCTGAGTTTAATTGTTTGTGAGCTTCGGCTTTCTGATGCGACCATCACCGAAATGGCCGAAGACAAGAAAAGCATTGACCCCACACTCATTGGCTTTTACAAAGCCATGGAAAGAACCAACGTAGAGAAGATCACCAACGAGATATTAGCTGGGTTATCTGGTGACTCGAGCGACAGTGACAGTTTTGATGTGGAGAGTGAGAATGAAGATGCCGAAAATCGGCCATGGAGACCCAACCATGTTGTTTTTGGGCAATCCACAATCAAACAAGGTCAAATTGAAGCAATGAAGGGCAAATACTTTCATGGTGTATCTATAGTGAGGGCTGGAGGAGAAGACATCGTTCCCCTGCCAAAAGGTGATGAAGTGGTGATCTTCAGAAGCTTCATGAAAGCTAGGCTTCGCTTTCCGCTCCACAAGATGTTGGTCGAGGTTCTAAAGACGTTTGAGATATACCTTCATCAGATTACCCCCGAAGCTCTTATTAGAGTCGGAGTTTTTATTTGGGCCCTGAGGAGCCAAGGACTGGAGCCAGATGTAAGATGCTTCTGTAATATTCATGAGTTGTCCTATCAGACGAAGGCAACCGGGAAGGAGCAGTATCATAACAATTTTGGTTGTTACAGCTTCGTGCCTCGATCTGAGGCAAATTACCATGTGCCCACGTTTTGGAAGAAGTGGCCGGGTTCTTGGATGAAGGAATGGTTTTACGTGAAGAATGACCTGAGTCAAAGGGAAGATATAAAGGTAATTATTCAACATCCTGTATGGTCTCGCTTCGGCATTAGAAGGCCATCCACTGCACTTGGGAATGATGTGCAAGCGTGCTAGGTTGCTTTCAACACATTGTGCACCTATATTGGCACAAGAGACTTAGTTCAAGAGCATATTGCTTACAAAATATGGCCTCTTGCCAGCGAATGAGAAATGTCGAAGGAGGTTGCCGCTGGTTCCAGCCAGGGTGGCCTGGTTTATCTAAAGTACACTTTTTGGTTCAGAAACCAGTTTGATGAGCCAAATGACGATTGGTTGAATGCTATAGAAGACACAAGTGATGAGATGCTTGGAGGGTACTCGAAGGCAGAAGATGAAGCTATGATGATTGCCTTCGGTGCTCGCGGCAAGAAGATATTAAGTAGAGTGTTTGATGTCATTGGGTTCGTTTACCCAGACTACTGCTATTCCATCCAGAAATAAGGGAGAAAAGGAAAGTCGCTACCTCAGCATCTACTGGTGTGTCAAAGTCAAAGAAAATCAAGGTTTTGACATGTAACCCAGGTGCATCGAGACGGACGATGTGCCGAAGTTAATTGAAAGGGTGAAAACAACCGCCCTGGCCATAGAGACTGTTTCAGTTGTGCCTATTGAAACTATTGTGGACCCAACCACAGAGCTAGAGCTGAAAAAGGTAGCAGAAAGAGTACCAGAGTAGCCGAAGATGAAGGGGACAACACTAGCGAAGCCGCCAGCTACCACAGGAACTCCGTGGAAGAGGAGGATGGCTACTGTATTGGAAGCTGTTCTAGAATCTGTGAAAACGCCGCCTCCTTCTTCTGCCGAAGCTTCTGGCAGTCAAACTGAAAATGTCCCAGAGATGATTACTGCCAGTACCTCTGCTCATGCCGAGGCGGGACCTTCGGAAGTTGCACCAGGAAATCTTACGGAAGAGAGCCTTCCAGAGAAACCCTCGGCGCCTGCTCCCGAAGCACCTTCCCAGGGTGATTTGGACTACATTGTTCGACATGCTTCGGGAAAGCAACTATCAGAAGAGCAGATTGCCGAAGTGCAACACTATGCCAAGGATCTGAAATACCCCCAAGGGTCCTTGGTATACGGTGGAAATGACGAAGATGAATTCCTTTGCTGTCTACCAGACAGTAAAGAGATAAATGTATGTTGGGAAATAATGGACAACATAGGATATCTGAAGCTTGAATTTGGCATATCTGCAATGTCGAAAGATCAACTTGCAGACAGTCTTGCTTACAACAGCCTGAAGGTGTGTATACTTTGATTTGTCATTCTGCAATTTGTGCTACGATGAACTATTTTTGTGGTTTTTCTTATTGTCGTTACATGCTCACTCTTCGTTTTCCAGGGCTTGATTTTAAGCAAGGCTTTGAAGGCCCAAAAAGATGCAGAGGATGAGAGCTGCTGAATAGCTCTTGGAAACCTTCATTCAGAGGTTATTATATTAAGAAACGAAGCTCTTGAAACGGATAAAATATTACTCTCTTTAGTAGAAAGATTGAAATCTAGCGAGGCCAGGCTTTCCGCTCAAGCTGAAGCTCATGAAGCCGAGGTGCAAGAACTAAAGAGGAAAGTTGTCGAAGCAACTGAGAACTTTGAAGTTGAAGTGGTGAAACATGAGATATGTGAAATTGAAAGATCAAGAGTGCAAAAGAATGTCAATGAGCTTCGTGCCGCCAAATAAAAATGTTATGAAATATCCATGGAATGTGCTAAGAATTTAAAGAACAACTTTGCTAAGGTTGGAGTCTATTCCTCCGAGCAGAAATTTATTAGTGGAAATCCTGATGACGTAATTCAATGGATAAATGGAGAAGTTAAAGCTTTCGAAGAAGTTCTTAGTGATCAAGGAGATTTTTGTGCCTTCGCTAATGCCCGTGGGGCTACGTCCATCTTGGAGAAGGCTGGTTGCGATCGTGCTAAGGCTGTAGCTTAGCCAGACTTCGCCTTCTCAACTGATGATATCAGAAACCATTCAGCCGAAGCTACTAACCTAGGTGGGAAATTTTATTCCAAAGTATGGCTGAAGGGCGGACGATAAATCGTCGATGAAGCCATCAAAAGAAATGAGAAGGAATCTCATGATGCTTCAGAAGAAGCAAAAAAGGCTGAAGAAGCTGTCGAGCGGGCTAGACTTATAGGTACACATTTTTAACTTGTTTTCTTAAGTTTTTTAGCTTCAACACTAATAGATATTTGTGCTTCAATGCAGCTAAGCTTTATCCATCTCTCGAACCATACAATCCTGAAGCTGACCCGTCCGTCAAAGAGGTGTTGGACATTATTAAAATTGCTAATGACGCTATTGACGAAGCTATTGACAGGCTTCTAAACGAAGCTGCCGATAAAGTCCTTGGAGAAGACTAAAACTTTGTATCTTTGCTAGTTTAATGTCCTAGAAGACGATTCCTAGTTTTGTAAGAAACATTTGTAAACAATTTGTATGTATATTGATGTAATATATTTCTTTGTGAAGTGTGGAACCTTTGTACATACCGTTTTTGAGCCGGCGGCGAAAAAACACCTTCCCTTCTTTTCACGCTTCAAAATGAAATCCCCCTTCTTTGAAAAAACTATTGTATGATGTTTGCTTCTTGCTATAGACATTGCATAGAAATAGTATTGTCGGAAGTCCAAACTTTGTATAGCAGTATTGTCATAAGCATGAATCGTGCATCCTTAATACTCTTTCATGAGTCTTTGCTGAAGTCCAAAATTGCGTTGAAATGATGTATGATGCGATGCCATGATACAAAATGATGTGATGAAGTATGCAAATGAATGACGAAGGTAAAAACTCACGCAAATACACAACCAGACTCTGCATCCCCTTAGGAACGACTTTGCAGTCTCTTCACCTTTGGCTTAGGTGGTATTTTAGCTCTGCATTCCCTTAAGAACGACTTTGGAGCTAAGCTCTGCATCCCCTTAGGAACGACTTTGGAGCTTCGTCACATTTGACTTAGGTGGCATTTAAGCTCTGCATTCCCTTAGGAACGAATTTGGAGCTTCTTGATCCTTTTTTGTTACACTCGATGGTGTAGCTAGACTTATTACATCAAGTTGAAGGTTAAACCTCCTTGTATTGTCTTTTTAGAATAAAAATATATACACAAAAAAGGTAAATATACATTGTATTAAGACACCCTTTGGTCGAAGCATTATGCTACCTTCAGTAGATGTGCCTTGACTCGGGCACAGTACTATTAACTGTGCGAGCTTCGGACTCCTCCCGAGTGTCACGTTGTTGCTGAGCCTGGTGATGCCCTTTTGGCTATTGGTTATGGATCAAGTTAGGCGCCAGTGGTGATGGTGGTGGCAGCTAAGCCCAGGAGGCTTGGGAGTGACTCGCCGAAGCAACGGACGTCGTAGGTTGTTGATTGCCCACATACTCAGGGATATATGGAGAATAGCATGAAGCAATATGCAAGATCTGCTTTGGCTAGTTATGCTATGCTTTGGCTTCAGCAATTTCCTTCTGCTTCTGGATCGTGAATTGGCACAACCTTGTTGTGTGTCCGTTATCTTCCTCACAGAATAAGCAGAACGTCTCATGGGCTGATTACCATGCATTCCTCTGAAGCTTCTACCCCCTCTGCCTCTCGGGGCTGGTGGCCTATAGGAAGTTTGCTGTATTCCTGAAGACTGTGAGCTTTGCTGGCTGCTCTGAGTATTATTGGCCCTGTCATCATTTGTGTTAGGATTATGGATCGTTCTAACATGCCTAGGGTGAAGTCATCCTCCGAAGCCCCTAGCCATCTCAGAATACCTGTACGCTTCCTCCCTTCTCTAGCGAAAATCGTTGTGAGCTTGGATGTATTCATCCATCTTCTGGAGAAGCTTCTCCAAGGTCTGTGGTGGATTCCTTGCAAAATATTGTGTGGTGGGTCCTGGTCAGAGCCCCTTGATCATGGCCTCGATGACGATTTCATTAGGCACCGTTGGCGCCTAGGCTCTCAGCCGCAAGAACCTTCGGACGTATGCCTGCAAGTACTCCTCATGGTCTTGCGTGCACTGGAACAGAGCTTGAGCAGTCACTGGCTTCGTTTGGAAGCCCTGGAAGCTTGTGACTAGCATATCCTTTAACTTCTACCATGATGTAATTGTTCCTAATCGAAGAGAAGAATACCAAGTCTGAGCTACGCTCCTGACTGCCATGATGAAGGACTTAGCCATGACAGCAGTGTTGCCACCATATGATGATATGGTTGCTTCATAGCTCATGAAGAATTGCTTCGGGTCAGAGTGCCAATCATACATGGGGAGCTATGGTGGCTTGTATGAAGGTGGCCATGGGGTAGCTTGCAACACTGCTACCAGGGGAGAAGCATCATCAAAAGCAAAATTACCATGGTATAGATTATCATACCATCCATCATCGTTGACTGGAGTTTCCTGATGAATCTCTCTATGTTGAGGCCCTCGTCCTTGATCTTCCTGCACGAGGTGGCGTATTTCTTCAGCTGCTTCGTCAATCTTCTTTTGAAGTTCGGCTAACCGAAGCATATTTTCTCTTTTCCTCTGCACCTAGTGATGTATAGCTTCTAAATCTCTGATCTCCTGGTCTAACTCTTCCTCCTGAGGTGTTGGGCTGGTAGCCTTTCTCTTCTGGCTCCTAGCCTCTCTCAGTGAGAGTGTTTCCTGATTGGTGTCCAGTGGCTGCAGAGCAGCCCCTGGCATTGTTATCTTCTTCGGCAGCATGACGAAGGCTAGTGTTTACCGAAGGTTGTGGAAGTGAGTTCACCAGAGGTGGGCGCCAATGTTGGTCACTTGTTCTCAAATGTTGTGAATCAAGAACAAGGCAACACAATTGTTAATTATTAGGGACCTTCGTCTTCCAAAGCATTATCTCCTCATGGATATAATGATCATCAGACAAAGGTCATGAAGGACATGCCTTCATCATTCAACATGTAAACAAGAGTATAAAGGGACGAAGACAGTAAACGTATCTCGATAATTTATTTGTGTTTGCATTCTATGAAACATGTATGAATATCAATAGAATTCATATTACATTGATACCTTCGGCTTGCTCGAAGGTGAAGACGCAAGAAGTGATTACCATTCAACGTGAACAGTACGATGCTATTGTTCATCTATTTATAGGCACGGGACGGAGCCTAGGTAAAAGTACATTTATGTCCCCAATATTCACGTATGATCGTAATGCAAGTCATTAAGGACTAAATAGTTTTTTTCCCTTCGGTCAGCATCATCATCATACTTCATCTATGTTATGAGCCGAAGCTGTCCATCTGGCGATAGCTTCAGCGTTTACTCTTATCATCTTTAGATCTATCTTCATCTTGCATGCCTTCATCATGAGGAAGAGGCTTGCATCCTGAAAAAGAAGCTTCCTGTGATAGCTTATGCTGAAAACAAATAGTTAATTATGTTTTTGAGGACCTTCGGAAGAGGAAGGCCCCCAACAGAGAGGGTTGGAATAGACCCGATCTTTGTGGCCTCCTCAACGGGGAGTAGGTTCTATGGAACCGAACCTCGGAAAACAAATCACCATGTACATTTGTGTTGATCTACATCACTCGATTTGTTTCTCCCCTCTCCTCTCTCTCTAAAGTTCTCTTGCTCATATTGTTTTGAGTTGGCTCCCAAAGTTAGCCGCATTGGTTGAGCAACTCATAGCAAGAAGAACTATCTTCTGCACTCTGAATTCAATATTATTTATTTCTAACCCTAACCTCAGGTGAAGTGCGTATTAAAAGTTTATAATTTTTAGGTTTCGCCTATTCACCCCCCTATAGGCGACTTTCAATTGGTATCGGAGCCTGGTACTTCATTAGCGTTTAACAACTCGAAGTGATGTCAGGAGAACACGCCAAGAGGGAGATGGTCACTGGCAAAAAGCCCAAAGCCTCGGGAAAGAAGAATGATGAAAGGACTCCATCGAAGGATACCGACAATAAGCACAAGGAGGAATTCGCCGGCTCCATCAAGTCACATAGGAAGGATGACAAGAAGAAAAAGAAAATGAAGAAGGTGGTCTACTACGAGACCGACTCTTCAACACCTTCCACCTCTGGCGCCGAGTCTACATCTTCGAAGCACCAAGAGCGCAAGAAGTATAGTAAGATGCCTCTTCGCTGTCACACTCAGTTTTAGAAGGCAAACCGAATGCAAACCATGTACATGCTAGGATCAGCAATTCACGTACACAGCAGTTACATAACTGGACATCATCACACAGTGCTAAAATAATGACATAAAAGAGGGTATAATAGTCGATTACATCATGATGTCCGAGACATCCACATAGTCTTTAACAATAATCAAAGTGCGGAAAAGAAACGTAGATACACACGGCCTACACAGGTAGCCGACTGGGGTTTTGCCGCTAACCCATGCCTAGAACTCATCATACTCTTGGAACTCCTGGAAGTCCTCCTCCACGACTTCATCTTCTCCTGAGCAGTGGTTGCAACGCGGACAACCTGGGGGGGTTTGGTGTGTAAAGCAAGGTTGAGTACACATCAACATACTGAGCAATATGTCTCGTTTGGCTGTAGTGGACTAGCTTTATGTGGAGTTAAGTCAAGCAGTTGCTTTTAGTTGGTCAGGTTATTGCTAGTAGAAAGCCATGTTTTAGCATTAACCCAAGTTATTAACCCGGATGTACCCTTTCCAAACGGAAAGGATACCACTTACCATTACCATAAGCATAATCATAACCATCCTCCTCATCGCCACCTGTAAACCATACATCTCTGATCAAGTATCTCTAATCAATGGAGCTCCCTTGGCCGCTCATAACCACGAGCACGGCTGATATATCAGTTTCATAACACTCTGCAGAGGTTGCGCACTTTACCCACAAGCCATGGTTCCCTCTTGCCTCGGGCCGATCAAACCATTAAACACTACCAAGGTGAATAGGCAGGGTCTCACTACGTAGCCTTTACAAAGATTTCCTGGGGCTGTAGCCACCCGTTAAGTTTCCTAAATGCACCACACTCCTCCCCAAGGGACGAACCAACCTTGGCAGAGCGAGCCGCATACACCGAGCCCCATTAACGGCACGACGGCGAAGCGAACTACACCCCAGTTCCTCTAATTACTCAGCTAAGGGTGTCTCACTCCACCCTCATGGTTGCACAGTTTTCTTGGGGGGGTCATCCAATGAACAGGTCCTTACGAAGAGGCACTCGAGAAACAGCTCGAGTCCCCTTAAGGGCCACAAATATATCATCATAATCAAAAGGGAAAATAGCGTATCATAGATAATCTCATCATGTTCATTAATTAATGTGAAGCACTAGCATAAAGCTAAACCATAATAACCCAACCAAAATAGGTAAACAAGGACAAGATAAACAAAAACTAGTCAACCCTTAGATATAAATTGTGTAAATGCGGGGAGTGAATTATAAAATGTATAGGACATAGATGGGTCAACGGATACTTGCCTTCACCAACCAGCTGCTGCTTAGGGTCTTCACCTGCAACTTCTTCGGACTCCGCCAACTAACCGTTATCTATACGAGTTTCAAACATACATTCTACAAATTTAATACAAAGGAACAGTACACCAAACAATATAATGCAATAAATAAACAGACGTTCGACGCAGGGCTCACACCTACGACTAAGTGAGAAAGGGAAAGTAATGGTCGAGGCTACGACCGACGAGCGATCACGTCACGCGATTATAAATTAAAATACTCGTCTAAACAGAATGGTATTAATTTAGCCATCACGTTAAGCATAGGGTAAAGTCATGTTCCATGTTTAATTATTATGAACAGATAAAGGTAAATTAAAAGGATTGTAGCGCGGCGAAACGCGCGACACAACACTTAAATTGAATTAAGAAATAAACGACTCGTCGCGCAACAGAGCGTGCCACGAGACACTTGCATTAATTATAAAGAGACGTTAAGCGTCGCGCGACGAAACACACAACGACATACGTCATCTAAATTGAATTTAAAACGAAACATCGCGCGACTGGACGCGCGACGCCACACATTAAATAATCTGAAATTAAGACGAATCGTCGCGCGACGAAGCGCGCAACACAGCTCATTAATAAAGATGAATTTAAAATGAATCGTCGCACGACGAAGCGTGTGACGCAGCACATTCATTAAACTAAATCCAAAACTAATTAAACTGAAAATCGATCGTCGCGTACACTGGGGCTGCGCGCGTGGGAACGCGTTGCGCGTGCCAGGGCGCGCGAGGCCGCGCCGGGGACACGTGAGACCACGCGAGTCACGCCGGGAGCGCGCAGCCGCGCCGGGGAAAGGGCGGGCGCCGCCGGGGAGGGGCTGAGCAGGGGCCGCGCGGGGGCGCGCGCGAGGGCGCTGCCAAGGGGCCGCAAGGGACGCGCAAGGGGCCACGCAGGGGCCGCGAGGGGCACGCGCGGGGGCCATGGGGGGAGCGCGCCGGGGGGCCGCGGGGGACACGCGCCAGGGGGCCGCGCGGGGGGGGAGAAGAAGGGGAGGGGGAGGAGGAGAGAGAGGGAGAAGGAGAGGGAGCTCACCTCGGGGTCCAAATCCGGCGATCACCGTCTCCAAAACCTAGGGCACCACGGGGGAGAGAGAGAGAGATGGGAGAGAGAGGTAGTTGTGCGCGGGAGAATTGAATGAGGGGAAAGAGACCAGGTGAGGGGGGCGCGGCATGGGGAGGGGCAGGGCGCCAGGGGCGCGCGGGCCAAGGCCGGGCCGAGCTGGGCCGCACCGCGGGTCAAAATCCCGTGGCACGCATAACCACAGATCGGAATCCAATTCGTGAAATGAAATCCGAAACGAGACTAAGCAACACACGCGACTAAACACGACATCAGACAAAAGAAATATGATTCAGCATGATGCAACACCCATGTCAACTTAGGTTTTTGTTTACACATGACACGGACACCAGTCGCTATATTGCTTTGAAATTGGGAACGGGGAGCGAAACAGGAAAAGAAAAGGGAGTAACGCCTGAATTTGGTGAGTAAAAAGAAGAAAAAATTCCACCCCCAAATTCAGGGCGTTACATTCGCTACCCTCGCATTCCTAAATGTGCTCCTCTACTTTTCGTACCCCTAGGCAAACCACAATATTTTGATGGTCAGGATTATTGTATGTGGAGTGATAAAATTAGGCACCATTTAACCTCACTCCACGAAAGCATATGGGATATTGTTGAGTTTGGAGCGTAAGCACCATAGGTGGGCGACGAGGACTATGACTCTGATGAGGCCGCCCAAATAAGACACTTTAATTCTCAAGCGACCTTTATACTCCTCGCTTCCTTGTATCGAGAGGAGTACAACAAGGTGCAAGAGTTTAAAAGTGCCAAAGAGATTTGGGTCGTCCTCAAGACGGCGCATGAAGGGGACGAGGTGACCAAGATCACTAAGCGCGAAACGGTCAAGGGAGAACTCGATCGATTCGTCCTCAACAAAGGAGATGAGCCACAAGCAATGTACAACCGGCTCAAAACGATGGTCAACCAAGTGCGCAACCTCGGGAGCACGAAGTGGGATGACCATGAAATGGTCAAGCTTATTCTTAGATCTCTTGTTTTTCATAATCCTACTCAAGTTCAATTAATTCATGGAGATCCTAAATATAAACAGATGTCTACCAAGGAGGTAATTGGCAAGTTTGTGAGCTTTGAACTTATGATCAAAGACTCTAAACACATTGTCAACTTGGAGCAAGGCACCACCTCCACACCTGAGGCGCAACCCATTGCATTCAAGGCAATGGAAGAAAATAAGGAAGAGTCTACACCAAGTAGACTCCCAATCGATGCCTCTAAGCTCGACAATGAGGAGATGGCTCTTACCATCAAGAGCTTCCGGCAAATCCTTAAGTAAAGGAAGGGGAAGGAGTACAAACCCCGTTCCAAGAGGGTTTGCTACAGGTGTGGTAAGTCTGGTCACTTTATTGCAAAATGTCCATATACAAGTGACAATGATAGGGACGACGAAAAGAAAGGGAAGAAGATGGAAAAGAAAAGATGCTACAACAAGAAGAAGGGTGGTGAAGCACACATGGGGCAAGAATGAGACTCCGACGAGAGCTCTACCGACTCCTCCTTCGACGAGGACGTCGCCAACATCGCCATCAACAAGGTCCTTCTCTTCCCCAACGTCGGCCACAAATGCCTCATGACTAAGGACGACAAAAAGAAGAAAGTACATTCTAGAGATACCCAAAATACACTACTTCTGATGACGAGGGTAGCTCTAGTGATGATAATGATGATTTAACTTCTTTTTTGCAAACCTTACCAAGGATCAAAATAAGAAAATAAATGAATTAATAGAAACCATTAATGAGAAAGATGATATCTTGGATGGCCAAGAGGACTTGCTCGTTAAGGAAAAACAAAAATTTGTTATGTTGAAAATGCTTATGCTCTTGAAATAGAAAAATGTGAAAGCTTGTCTAAAGAGCTTAATATTTGCAATGATTCAATTTCTTTTCTTCGAACTAAAAACGCTAGTTTAATTGCTAAGATTGCAGAATTGAATGCGTGCCATGTTTCTACATCTACTGTTGAGCATGTCACCATTTGCACTACATGTAGAGATGTTAATGTTGATGCTATGGATGATCACCTTGCTATGATTAAAGAACAAATTAGTCTCATAGCTAAATTAAATGCTAAAATTGCCGAGCATGAGTTGGAGAATGAAAATTTTAAATTTGCTCGTAGCATGCTGTATAATGGGAGACGCCCTGGCATTAAGGATGACATTGGATTCCAACAAGGGAGCCAAAGCAACATCAAAATTAATGCCCCCAAAAACAGGCTTTCTAACTTTGTAAAGGGCAAGGGTCCCATGGTTCAGGATAGGGAGGGTTACATTTTATATCCTGATAACTATCCGGAACACAAAATTAGAAGAATTCATGCTAGAAAATCCCATTCTGTTTCTCATCATGCTTACATGTATAGTAATGAGGCTTCTAGCTATAGGCATTCATGCTAAAACTTTTGATGCATCTTTTGTGCTTACTAACAAATCAGGCAAAGTAGTTGCCAAATATGTTGGGGGCAAACACAAGAGTCCCAAGACTTGTGTTTGGGTACCCAAGGCTAAAACAGTAATGTAGTTTTATTGCTTTTACTCTGAACTCTAAGCGGCGAGGGGCATGTTTCGGAGTTGCTTGAAGGGCATGTCAAAAATTGCCGAGTGGCATTCATAATGGCATTCAGAATGAAACCTAAAACATGTAGGAGGACTACACTATAATTTAGCTGAGAAACGAGATGGCTTAGCTGATATGCTCTCTTCCTTCCCCTCTTCTCTTCCCAGTCTATATTTTGGAGGCATGTCCCTCTTCCTAGGTTGATCACTAGCATGCAAGCATGCTTGGGCATTTTATTCTCCTATGATAGTCACTAACTGGATGCGAGCATTTTCCCTTAAAAACTATGTGAACATCATAAAAATTCAGACTCATGCCATTATTTTAATGTTGAAATAGAGATTGAAAGAAAAAATGAGGGGTCATGACATGATAAAGAAATAGGGGAACAATTGTAGCAGCCATCCTCTTTGAACAGATTATAATTTCATATACTTATGAAGCATTGCTCTTCTGCATAACAACCGCAAAAGGTTGCATTAGTTCATTTCGGCAATTATAATTTGCAAATGCAATGAAATTTCAGATTAGATCATTTGGTGAGTATATTCATAATTCCATATAGCTTGACATAGGTTATAGATTATAAGCTTACGCAATGTCAACAATCTTTGTTAGGCAGAGAATAAATCTGTAGGGGACTGCAATTCTGTCATTGAAACTATGCAAAGAGCTTTCACAAAAGCAACAGTGTCATCACTACTTAATCTTGGGCTATGAGCAAATATGCAATTTAATTCAAACATACCAATCTGGTCTAGTAGGTTTATATTTGATACGAAATTATTAATCTGTTCATGAGAAATTCTAGTGTTTAACGCTTATATTTCCTTGCAGGTGGACTCGTCTGAATTGCCTGTTGGACAACCAGTTATGTTATGATGTTTAAATAAAAAATTAATCCTCTCCCTTTGGTTTGGTTTGTTAATCTAAATACATGCATTCTACTCTAATGTAATAACACACAAATAAACTGATCCAACAGTGACCAGCTTCTGATTTTGATGCATAAAGTTTGATATGCTTCACGGACCGTCTCGAAATGTTGCACGCATATAAACAACATGTATTGATCTTTTTATAAACATCAGCTATTTATAAAAACCTGCTTCCAGTTTGTTGCATGCAAACTTGAAATGTGTTTTAGTTAAAAACCACTTATATTGTGAAATGTGTTTCAGTTACAACATGTTTTTATAAACAACGGGCATTAATCTTTTTATATGCATGCAGTGCCACATTTCACAATATGTGATGCATTGGTCTTTTTATATGCATGAAACATATGAATGTATCCATGTGGTGTAAACAAACAGTGAAAAATGAGCCATGTGTTAAATCCTAGATGTAACTGAAACATACATGTTTTAAGTGACATGAGATGGATCCACTTAATCCCGTCGTGTATTGGATCCGAATGTGTATTAAATAATATGTGTTGTTTGTTTATCTCTCAACTTATTTAAACTTATTATATAACATAGAGAGTAAATAAATAGGGCATATTAACTCGTAGCGGCAACGAGATGAGACCAACTCCAGCAACAGTGCCCTATGGATCCATATCATAGGGAGTCCCCGTGGCGTTTTGCGGAGGCAACCCTAGCTCTCGTTTTCCAGCGGTGTCCGTAAAGCGCTCTGTATTTGGGCAACTGAAAGTGGGTGTTTCTGTTCGCGCCAACGGTCGGAAACGGAAACCCGTTGGCCCTTTTTCCCATTCTGTCGGTGTTTTGGGTCCGACCGCACACCCGGGGTTGCCCCTCAAGGTGTTTTTAGGAGTAGGACGGTGTCGCCGACTGTAGCTAAATGGTTCGTGCCGGATGCACGAGGAACAATGGACAGTTTTTACAGGTTCGGGACGCTTGGAGATGCGTAACACCCTACGTCCTGGTAAGAATGTTTTACGTGGTGGATTACACGGGAGCTCTCCTACACTAGAGAATAGAGAGTTGGGGTGAATGGGTGAGTAGTGAGATCGATCGTTCTGAAGGGGTGCCCCTAGGCCTTATATATTCGACCGTGAGGCAATACATGCGGATGAGATAACAAACTGCACCTAAGAGATAGTGAACTGATTGAGTCTATCTTCCTATAGTTCTGCCGACTTATCCTCGCCTGGTTCCGTTGTACGGGGCTCCAGTGCGGGAAAGTCGGGTCTTCTGTTGTGGTTGCTTGCTCAACGTTGCTGGGCCATCCGGGCTCGCACCGATCCGGCCTTATGTCAATCTGCTTTACTGATCGTTCCTCCCCAGGCCCATGAAGGAGTGACCTTACGATTTATTGGGCCCTTGGCCCTTTCGTGAGGTCTTTTATCTTTCCAGTGGACCCGGGGGATATCTGTCCCCCACAAGCCCCCGATCTTTGGGTTGATTTTGAGATAATCGGCCCAAAGATCCTAGGTCCAGCTTGCGGTCTTCGTTTATGACAAGAAATGCTTTCCGGGCAGTTTGGTAAAAACGATTTCTTACTGTCTCCTTCTGCTTCGATCACTTGAAAACTGGAGCTTTGTCTCACACTCGTGCCTTGGAGATCAGCATTTCGTATTGTAGGACCCTGAACTCCATTGGGTGCACCGGAGGTGCACCCAATGGGTGTAGCCCCCGAGCTTCGAGTGAATTTTTGAAAATAATCCACTCGAAGGTCTTCATCAGAAATCATTTTTATTTTCCGCTTGCACTCTTGTTGGAGGTCAGCCTTGCCTTTAATCTTGCCATATGCTTTAGAAGTTGGCATTGTCTTGACTTGAAATGGTGATTCATGGGGTGCACCGGAGGTGCACCCAATGGGTGTAGCCCCCGAGCTTCGAGTGGATTTTTGAGAATAATCCACTTGAAGGTCTTCATTTCGTGTTCTTTTGCTGAGGGTCATCCTTTCTTTTTCCGAATGCCTTAGAGGTCAGCATTATGTCATCGATATTATGCTTTAGAGGTCAGCATTATTTTGTCTTTGAGGCCGAGTTCGTGATCTACCCATATCTTGCTAGGTGGTGCAATTTATTTGATCTGCGACTGATTGGACGTTCGATGGACGTCCCCTGGCTAGTCTTCATGTCGCTTCTGTCGGTCAGATTTTGTACTTCCCTGGCTATATTTGGCTTTCCTTTGATCCTTACTGATATCTCATTTTTGTCTTGAGGTATTCATTGCATGCCTGCACGGATGTGACGGTTTTGAAAAATATACTAATAATTCCTGGGCGTCCCCCCAATGGGTGTGGGCAAGGGGCGGCTTGGTACGCTAATTGTTTTAGCCGGCTGCTTCTGAGTAGTAATGTGATGTGACGGCGGGTGTAATCATATCACCCGCGCAGTTGACTGGAGTCCCAATGGGTGTTGCGTTGCGTGAAACGGCGTCAGCCGCCTGACGTATCTTCAGATGGGTTGAAGCGTATATTGAATATTTTGCGACTGTTCAGTGACCGTGGTAGGAGGTGAGCGGTTGCCTTCTTCTTCTATAAATAGTGCCTTTGCCTCTCCGGTTTTTTCACATCTCTTGTTGTTCTCTGCTGCTTGCTTTCTTCTTCTCCCTTCATTTCCACCATGGGCAAGAGTAACAAACGCAAGCGCGAGCCGACTCCTCCATCGGAGGACTTCGGCGACTCGGAATACTCGGAGGAGGAGTTCTCCTCCGAGTCCGAGGGGTCTCCGGCTCCCATCTCTCCCCCGGCGTCGTTTGACGATTCAGACGACTCCCAGGGGCTTGCCACGGAGGTCTGGACTTATATCCGGGCCGTCGAGCACTCCGGGCTCGAGGGCTCGAATGAGTCGGAGTACTCCTCGGGCGAGGAGGACTCTTCGGACTCGTCCGAGGAGGGCGGTGGCGGCGATGGCGGAGATGACGACGACGACGACGGAGGCGACAGTGACGACGACGACGATGGCGGTGACGGCGGCAGCAGGGGCGGCAACGGCGGCAGCAAGGGCGGCAACGGCGGCAGCAAGGGCAGCAACAGGGCCAGTGGCTAGATGCCACTGGTCTTTAGATGTTAGTATAGGTTAGAAGTAGTATAATGAAATAATGTAGTAGTATTTAGTAGTGTAGAGTAGTATAGTGTAGCGTAGTAGTAGTAGTAGGGAAGTATCAACTCATAATGAGTTGATTTATAAGTATTGTAACTTCCCTTAATGAAGAATGATTTTGTCTCCTCCTGTGTTGATTATTTTGCTTCATAGTCAATTGATCTCTGTCGTGATATTTATTATCCGTGATGTTCTCTATCTGTTATGCTTGTGTCATAACTTGAAGTTCTCGAATCGTTCCCCCGTTTGCCTTATCTGTGAAGTCGATTCCTCTGGCTGAGTAACTCGGGCATCATATCGTCGCTTTTAGGGGTGATGGCCGAGCTATTATTGTCAACATTTACGCTTCTGAACTAGCGCCCGGATGATGACGAAGCCACATCAGCTTTGGAATGACTGATGACCACGTCGGCGCTCTTAGAGGTAACAACCGAGTGACTTATGACGACGTCGGCGTTTTAGAGATAACTACCGAGTGACTGAAGACGACGTTGGCGTTTTAGAGGTAACTCCCGAGTGACTGAAGACGACGTCGGCGTTTTAGAGATAAGTGCCGAGTGACTGAAGATGACGTCGGCGTTTTAGAGATAACTGCCGAGTGACTGAAGACGACGTCGGCGTTTTAGAGATAACTGTCGAGTGAATGATGGTAACGTCGATGTTTTAGAAATAACAGCCGAGTTAGAACGGGCTGCGTTGGCCACTTTGTAGATAATAGCCGAGTGATGATGTGGCACACCAGTGCTTTAGAAGTAACCGTCGGGTGATGACATGACACGCCGATGTTTTAGAAGTAACCGCCGGGTGATGACATGGCACGCCGGTGTTTTAGAAGTAAGCGCCGGGTGATGACTGGGCGCTTTTTGGAAACGGTATCTGACCCGGGAATATCCCATATGTACTGCGCTTTCAGCCGCCTCTGCTTTCCGTGCCCTAGTTCTTGCTTTCCTGCCTTCAGATCTTCTGTCCTTTTGCAATTCGGCTCCCGCTCTGTTCACCGTTGGAGTTGAGATGGCGCCCAAGCGAAAGGCCTCGAGTTCATCCACTGCGGTGATTCCCCCTATCGACCCCAACAGCCAGTTGCCTTTCGCAGGTAACCATATGTCTGTTGTCTCTGAGCCCGACCTTCTCCATCTCGTGTCCATCGGGGTCCTTCCTCCGAAGGAGCTCTGTTCTTGGCGGATTTGCCACGGGGTCACTGTTCCAACAGAGGATACCCACGAATTCGTGATTTATGTTCCTTTTCTTCTCCACGGTCTCGCTCTTCCTATTTCTCCCTTTTTCCGCGGTCTCCTTGATTTCTATCGCCTTAATTTGACCCATCTGAATCCCAATTCCATTCTGCAAATTTCCATTTACGTTCATTTATGCGAAACTTTTCTTGGCGTCCTGCCACATTTTGGACTGTGGAAGTACTTGTATCACTGTCGCCCTGGGATGGCCGGGGGGCAGCATCAGCTGGTGGGGGGTGCGAGTTTGGAGATGCGTCGTGGGAGAAAGACTGACTATCTTGAAATCCCGCACAAGGATAGTATCAAGGGATGGCGCTTGGAGTGGTTTATTATTGAGAACCACGGAAATTCTCTCCCCCTACGGTCAGGGAGACAGCCAGATGTTCGCACTCCGAGTTGGACCGAGTCCCCCACGGACCAGGAGGTGGCTGAGGCAGGGGCTTTGCTGGCTGAAGTTGGACTGCTGAAGGAGAGGGGTCTGACTACAGAGGCTGTGGTTGCTGATTTTGTCTTCAAGAACATTCAGCCGTTGAAGGACAGGGCATACCCGACTTATCTGTACCGAGGTCTAGCTGACTCAACTCGGGTCACCAACAGAAGAATTCCCGTTGTAGACTTGGTGAACCGGCTTGAAATGATTCTTAGAGGCAAGGTATCAAATGTTGGTGCCCCTGTGGCATACTCGGCCTGGAACCTGCCTCCTTCCAAGGCCTTCACTCATTTTGTGTCGAATCCACCTGTCGTTGATGGCGGTTTGGGCCTTAGAGTGCGACCCTCTGCCGAAGAAGTTAGCGCTTTGGTTGCTTCGCTTGGAGAAATTCCTGATGATGAACGGCAGGTCCACTTTGAGGTGCCTTTGAATCCTAGCGATGCAGAGATAAGTGTTATGCTTGATATGCTGGCCGAGGACTCTTCTGATGCTGCTCCTGCTGGGACATTGGTGGTGGCGCCTCTCCCGAAAGCTAGTACTGTCGGTGTTTCGGGTCCGACCGCACACCCGGGGTTGCCCCTCAAGGTGTTTTTAGGAGTAGGACGGTGTCAACGACTGTAGCAAAATGGTTCGTGCCGATCGCACGAGGGACAATGGACAAGATTTGCAGGTTCGGGCCGCTTAGAAGTGCGCAACACCCTACGTCCTGGTGAGTATATGAGCGTGGTTACAAGAGGACTCTCTGGATTGAGGGCGCAGAGAGTTTACGTGGGTGGTTTAGTAAAATAGGGTCGATCGATCTGAAGGGGTGCCCCCTAGGCCTTATATACTCGACCGTGGGGCAGTACATGTGACATGATAACAACAAGTAGCTAAAAGATAGTGAACCTCTTGAGTTTATCCCTACGTAACCTTCGCCGACTTATCCTCGCAAGGCTCCGTTGCATGGGGGCTTCAGCGCGGGAAAGTCGGGTCTCTGTTGCGATTTATTCGTTCGACGTTGTGGGCCGTCCGGGTTTGCACCAGTCCAGTCTCACGACTTCTCTTCTTTGTTGGTTGTCTTTCCCTAGGCCCACGAAAGAATGACCTTACGAATTATTGGGCCCTTGGGCCTTTCGTGAGGCCCTTTACTTCTTTAGTGGACCCAGGGGATATCTATCCCCCACAAGCCCCCGATCTTTGGGTTGATTTAGAGGTAATCAACTCAAAGATCCAAGGTCCAAAAAATGACTCCCTGCTGTCTTCTCTTGCTCTGATCACTCGTTCGACCAAAGTTTAGTTTTGTGCTTGTGCCTTAGAGGTCGGTATTTTGGATTGTAGGATTCTGGACTTCATTGGGTGCACCGGAGGTGCACCCAATGGGTGTAGCCCCTGACCTTTGAGTAGATTTTAGAAGATAATCTACTCGAAGGTCTTCTCCAAAGATTATCTCCATTCGCGCTCCTGCATCTCGGTTGAGGATTGGTCTTTTCAATCTTGTCCCACACCTTAGAAGTCGGCGCTATATCGGTTTAGAATGATACTTCATTGGGTGCACCGGAGGTGCACCCAATGGGTGTAGCCCTCGACCTTCAAATGGATTTTTTAAGGATAATCCATTCGAAGGTCTTCCTTTTGAAAAAATTGGCATGAAGCTATTCGCATTATGCTTTGGAGGTCAGCATTATGTCATCAAAATTTTGCTGCAGAGGTCAGCATATATTTTGTTTTTAGCAGCCGAGTTTGCAATCTGTCCATATCTTGCTAGGTAATGCAATTTATTTGCTTCTGCAACTTGATTGGACGTTTGATGGACGTTCTCCGTCTAGTCCTCACATCGCTTTTGTCGGTCATATCTTGTACTTTGCTGGCTGTTGGGCCCATGCTTCGTTGCGCCGAAGGTCTTGCGTGAAGAAACAGCTTCGGCTGAAATCGTCCCCAGGAAATGGCCGAAGGTTCCTTTTTATAGAGCTTCGGCGTTGCAAACCGACATAAAGATAGAATGACCTTTTTATCCATAGAGGTCTAAGATAATGTTGTAAACTTTTGTAAAGGGCATAATTGTAATTCGTCACAGGCTGCGTCCTGTGTCTATAAATAGATGAACAGTACCCCCGTACTGTTCAGGCTGACTTGGCATTTGCTTTTGCGTCACGCTTGTACTTTTTACCTTCTTTCAGGACCGAAGGTACATCTGTAATTTGAAATCATTTCTATTTTTCCATGTTAATAAAATAGAAATGATTCTATGATGATGCTTATATTATATTTCATGCTTTATATGAATCCTTCGTCATTACTTGTTATGTTTACGAAGGTATGTCTCTTATGACCTTCGTCCGAAACTCATTATTTCCCGAAGGGACACAATGCTTCGAAGGACGAAGGACTTTAACACTTAACACTTTTTATGTTGCCTTGTTCTTAACTCATAGCATTTGAGAACAAGTCCCCAACATTTGCCCCACCTCCGGTGAACTCACTTCCACTTCGAGTTTTTTGAACACCTTCGGAAGCTATAGACCCTCGCTATGGCGCCGAAGAAAGCTTCAGCGACCGGGGCTGCAGCACTGCAACCGCTGGACCCCAACCAGCTCAATACTTTGCTAGGAAGCCTCCTCAGACCCTGGAGAAGCTGCTCCAAAAGATGGACGAGTACATTCGTGCTGACAATGACTTTCGCCAAAGAAGGGAGGAGGCCTTCAGATTTTCTGAAATGACCAGGGGCTTCGGAGGAAGATCCTATCCGAGGCATGTCAGGTCCATCCACAACTCTACTCAGAATGATGATAAGGGGAGTCAGCAGAACAGACCGCAGTGCTCCTCACAGGCTTCGGGGCAACAACAAATTTTCTTCCGGCCACCAGCTCCAAGAGGCAGAGGCGCCAGGGGCTTCGGCGGTAGATTCGGAGATCAACCAAGGAAACTGTTTTGCTTGTTCTGTGGAGAAAGCAAGGGCCATACCACCAGGACGTGCCATATTACAATCCAGAAGCAAAAGGAAATAGCCGAAGCTGCATATCAACAAGCTCAGCCGAAGCAGGTCATGCATACTGCTTCGTATCATCCACCTTACATCCCACAATACATAGACAACCACCCTGCAGCTTCTGTAGCTTCGGCAAGTCAACCTCAAGCTTCCTGGCAGCAGCCTCCGCCTCCACCTCCACTGCAACAGGGTCAACAGCCAGAAGGGAGTCAATATGCCCCACACCAAAGGGACTTCAGAGAACAATCCGAAGCTCGCACAGTCAACAGCACTGTGCCAGAGTCGAAGCACATTTATTGACACATATCCTACCTTTGATAGCAGTCTTTTCTATTCAGTTTTATTTTCTGTGAAACAAAGAACATTGTTAGTTTTCATGTAATAATTTCGTTGTTTCCCACGAGGAAAACCCATTTTCTTCACAGGCTTTACCCCATTCAAGTTATTATTCGGAGACGAAGCAATAACCCCGGAAGAAGCCAAAGCTGGATCAATAAGAGTAGTAGCTTCGGCAGAATCAGGTCCCGAAGATGCTTGCCTTGTGGAAAAGGATGCTTTAGAAGGGATCAGGCTTCAGGCCGTGGAGAATATCAATAAATATCAGGCTGAAACAGTTAAATGGCGAGATAGAAAAGTCCGGTTAAAAAATATTGAGCCGGGACACTTGGTGCTTCGGAGAGTGGCTAACCCAGATACAGTGGGTAAGCTACAGTTGAAATGGGAAGGACCATTCTTAGTAGTATCTTCGTCAAGGCCTGGATCGTACAGATTAAAGGACATGGATGGCAACGAAATTCCAAGGTCTTGGAATGCGGATGAGCTTCGGCGATACTATGTATAACATGATGTAATTTTTTATGTTTTTTCTTTTCTTTTTCATGGCACCCTTTTCCTTTCCGAAGGGGGAGAAAGGTTTTTAATGGGGCCATCATGTGTAATTTCCTTTTTTAGTCTTATAAGAGCAAAATCCCCCAAAAAATGTAAATGTAACAGCTGAGAACGCACCATCGAGTGCAGGAACTGAAAAAGAAAAAAGAGAAGAAGCTCCAAAGACGTCCCCAAGGGGATGCAGAGCTTATACCGCCTAAGTAAAAGGCGAAGAAACTCCAAAGACGTTCCTAAGGGAATGCAGAGTTTATACCGTCTAAGTAAAAGACGAAGAAGCTCCAAAGACGTTCCTAAGGGAATGCAGAGCTTATACCGCCTAAGTAAAAGGCGAAGAAACTCCAAAGACGCTCCTAAGGGAATGCAGAGTTTATACCGTCTAAGTAAAAGACGAGGAAGCTCCAAAGTCGTTCCTAAGGGAATGCAGAGCTGATGTGTGGTTGATTCCAAGGAAATAATGGTTGAGTGTGGCTTCGGTTATATGTTTTGGACATTCATTCGCACATCACATTACATCATAGCATTTGCATTCATAAGCATTCATTCATGGCATCTGTGTTACTAAGTGGTTGCTTCGGCAAAAAGGAGAAGTATTCTTTTATGTTTTGGAGTGTACAAAAAAAGAAAAGCTTCGGCAGAAAGAAGAAGTAGACTTTTATGTTTTGTACAAAAAAGCAAAGCTTCGGCAGGAAGAAGAAGTAGTCTTTTATGTTTTGTACAAAAAGCAAAGCTTCGGCAGAAAGAAGAAGTAGTCTTTTATGTTTTGTACAAAAAAGCAAAGCTTCCGCAGAAAGAAGAAGCAGTCTTTAATGCTTCGTTGTGTACGAAAAGAAGGGAAGGTGTTTTTCGCCTTCGGCTCAAAATATTGATTTCGTCCACATCAAAGCGTCTTAATAAAAGGGTAAGGATATATTACAAGGTATGTACAAAGTTCCTTGAGAACGGTTTAATTGTATTTACAACAAGTTGTTACAAATTTTCTAGCCTACTACTACTAATCTTCTTCAGGCTCCCGCTTCGGCGGCATATTCTTTAATCACCTTCAGCTTCGTCATCCTACATGAATCCAGGTATCCAGAGTAAAAATCAAGTATGAAGGAGAAGGTAAGTACAAAGTAGGATTTATTACTGGCTCAAGATGACTTCGAGCTTCGTCTCCAGCCTTCTCCCGCCCGCCTTTTGTCCATATCATTTTTATAAATCTATTTGAGATACTTCGGGCGAGGTCAGGTATATCGTCCAGGATTGATGGAGACAGGGTGAAGTTGGGCCTGTTGACGATCTTTCCATGCTCGCAGCCAGCCTTCAGGAATGCTGCAGCAGTACCCCGAGAAGCTACCCAGGCACAGAAGTCACCATGCCCAGCTATAACTTCGTCAAGTTCTTCAATTTCAGCTTCGATATGATCGAAGGCTTTTGGTAAATCTTCATCCGAAGGGGTAAATTTCCCGCTGCTGGCTCCAACTGAGTAAAAGATCTTCTTTAGTTGTTGGATACAATTGTTGCTAAAATTCAAACATTTATCCTGAAGGCTTGTTAATGATTTCTTCAAATTTGAGTTGGCTTGGACTTCGGCTTCAAGTTTAGAATTAAGCTCTAGCTTTTCTTGTTCAAACTGTTTTGATTGACCGATAAGCTTCGAATTCAATTCTGATATTTTAGCTTCGGTCTCGGCCAGCAAGCCTTCGGTTGATTGAAGTTCGAAGTCTTTCTTTTCAATGATGACTGATTGTTCTTTTATTTTGCTCTCCAAATTTCCAATTATAGCTTCGTGTTTTTTGTCCTCTAAATCCTGCTGCATCTTCAGAGCTTTGCTCAGTAGCATGCTCTGCACAAAAACAGTTTTCGTTAGTAACATTTTCATTATCCAAAGCAATAAGGAACAGAGAAAAGATTGTTTACCTTGAAATTGGAATAAAATAAGCTGCCGACGATATGCTGTCGTCGGTAGCGGCTGATATCTATCTCTAGCTTCGGAAAACCGATACTCTTTGACAGAGTACCGATGACCTTAGCTCCGGTTTGGTCTCGAATGCAGCCTAATTTTTCATCGTCCACACCTCCGAATAGAAGAGCTCCTGGCCTGTATCCGCAAGATTTGGCATAGTCTTTTAGCTCTTCTATTTCGTCCTCCAAAAGTTTTTGCCCAATTAAATTTTGAAATGTGTAGGCTTCGTCGTCCGAAGCGACTTCGGCTATTTCTTTCCCCTTCTCAGGCACTGCAGCCATGACTTTTTTAGCAGCAGCGGCAGCTTCTTCTGCAGCCATGTCTTCTAAAATTTTGTCGATATTCTCAATGGTAGTCTCTAAGTTCACATCTTCGGCTGTAGCGGCTTCGGTAGCCGCGACCTCCGAAGGTGCGACTTCGACGTTTGTTGTGTCTTCAGCAGCTGCTGTTTTCTGAATTGATGCTCTCGGTGGCGTCTTGTCAATAACTTCTGTTACGGTAATAATTCTTTGCCTTTTTGCTTTGGTTATCTTCGTTTTTTCCGGCTCCGCCACCTTTTGAAAAAGCTTCGTCAGTCGAGGCCCTAATGGACTTAGCTTCGTGGGCATGGGTTCAGTCATTACCTTTAGAATTTCCTCCACGTCGCTGGTAGAAGGTGGTGTGGGGGTCCCCTCTCCTTCGGATAGTTTTCGCTTTGGAGTTGATATTTTTCTCTTGACAATTTTCTTCTTTTTTGGTGGTTGTTCTTCATCCTTGTTTAAAGCTTCGGCCTCTCTTTTTCTTCTCTGGCCCTCAGCATCCTTGTTCAGCTGCGCATAGTCAGGATATTCGAAGCCCAGTGCATCAAGCACTCGGTTCAGCCTTCGCTTCGGATGGGTACCGAAGGCTGCTGTCATCAGTTGATCTTCTTTTTTCGAATAATTTCCAAGAATTTCATTACACATCACCTCAACTGTGTCCAGCCACTCTTGGCAGGGCTTCTTAAAATATTTCTTGAATTTGAAGTGGTAAGGAAGCCGGACAAGATCCCCTTCCTTCTTCTCCCCCTTTAACTTTGGCATTTCCCATTTTTTCAGAGTAGGGAAAACTTTGAATGCTAAGAATTCTTGAACCAGATCCCTGGTACCAATATGCTCTGCAATGATTCTGAATTCATCCATTGCCCGTTGAGTTTGACCCTCTGGTGTCATGTTGCAGTGGGGTCGGGTTTCTCCGAAAGTTAGCTCGAGTGGACTTTGCACAAGCTTCTCCTTGTCCTGATCAACCTTGACATAGAACCATTCTGATTTCCAGCCTGCCGGCCATTTGCTTCGGTAGCTAATTACAGGAAACTTTGCGGTTTTCCGGTAGGCAAAATTGTAGCAACCGAAGTTTTCATGAAGCCCATCTTTTCTGGCCTTTGTTTGATAATGCAATTCATGAACTCGACAGAAACTGTCAGCAAAAGGCTCCACTGCTTGGCTTCGGAGGGCCCAAATATAAACGCTAAGCCTAACGATAGCGTTAGGAGTTAACTGATGAAGGTAGATGCCAAACCTCTTCAGTATCTCCGCAACAATCTCGTGAACAGGGAATCTTAGCCCAGCCTTTAAAAAGCTTTTGAAGATGACAATCTCGTCCTTCTCTGGCTTCGGGGTGGTCTCTTCTCCCCCGAAGCGAAGTAGCTTCTTCTGATCTTCACTGAAAAAACCTGCTTTCACCATCTTGGCGAGATCAACCTTTGAAACAGTCGATTTTCCGAAGTCTAGGTGGCTGGGTTTGCTGGGCATGGCAATACGGTAGTCATCTTCGGAGTCGGTTTCTTCAATGTTCCCTTCTCCTTCGGCAGCTGTCGGGTTTGCTCCGGCAGCAGCTATTTCTTCCGTAGTCACCAGTCCGGAGCGCTGCATCGCTTCGGAGATGGGCACAGTCTCCGAAGCTTCAGTTTCGTCCCCCTCACGCTCAAACCTAGCTGTAGAGCGAACTCTGGCCATTTAATTATGAACTTGTGAAACTTTAATACTTTTTTCTCCGAAGCAGGCTTCAAGATGGAGCTTCGTTCAAACCTGACAAACAAGCTTCGGTGATGGTTAAAAATTTTGGCAGCAAAACAGTGCAAATAGCAGTAAATGCTGTGGTAACTTCACACCTACTCGTCTGTTTATATAGTGCTGCAGGTAAGAAGGCGAAGCGGCAGGGTTTTTACACCAGGCGGGCAGTAGCTTGTACTCGCTGCGCAGTGGACCGCAAAGACCAAACAGTGACTCTGCAAGGTGGGACCGACACGATCTCGGGAAATGAATCGTTTCTCGGCAACGAGCTCAGGGAAGGTGTTTTTTGGACCTTCGGCTTCCCGAAGCTTGAGAGGATTTTTTCACGGTTCAAGCTCGTTACGAAAAACGATCTAGCGCCGCGAAAGGGGCTACTGTTGGGCCCATGCTTCGTTGCGCCGAAGGTCTTGCGTGAAGAAACAGCTTCGGCTGAAATCGTCCCCAGGAAATGGCCGAAGGTTCCTTTTTATAGAGCTTCGGCGTTGCAAACCGACATAAAGATAGAATGACCTTTTTATCCATAGAGGTCTAAGATAATGTTGTAAACTTTTGTAAAGGGCATAATTGTAATTCGTCACAGGCTGCGTCCTGTGTCTATAAATAGATGAACAGTACCCCCGTACTGTTCAGGCTGACTTGGCATTTGCTTTTGCGTCACGCTTGTACTTTTTACCTTCTTTCAGGACCGAAGGTACATCTGTAATTTGAAATCATTTCTATTTTTCCATGTTAATAAAATAGAAATGATTCTATGATGATGCTTATATTATATTTCATGCTTTATATGAATCCTTCGTCATTACTTGTTATGTTTACGAAGGTATGTCTCTTATGACCTTCGTCCGAAACTCATTATTTCCCGAAGGGACACAATGCTTCGAAGGACGAAGGACTTTAACACTTAACACTTTTTATGTTGCCTTGTTCTTAACTCATAGCATTTGAGAACAAGTCCCCAACACTGGCTATATTTGGCTTTCCTCTGATCCTTACTGATATCTCATTTTTGTCTTGAGGTATTTACTGCATGCCCTGCACGGATGTGACCGTTTTGAAAAATATACTGATAATTCCTGGGCGTCCCCCCCCAATGGGTGTGGGCAAGGGACGGCTTGGTACGCTGAGTGTTTTAGCCGGCTACTTCTGAGTAGTAATGTGATGGGACGGCTAGTGTAATCATATCCTTTACGATGTTGACTGGAGTCCCAATGGGTGTAGTGTTGCATGAAACGGCGTCCGCCGTCTGACGTGTCTTCAGATGGGTGGGAGTGCTTATTGAATGCTTTGCGACTGTTCAGTGACCGTGGTTGGAAGTGAGCGGTTGCCTTTCCTTTCTATAAATAACGCCCTTGCTCCTCTGGTTTTTTCACATCCTTTGCTGTTCTCTGCTTCTTCCCTTTCTTCTCTCCCAAAGCTTCCACCATGGGCAAGAACAACAAGCGCAAGCGTGAGCCGACTCCTCCATCGGAGGAGTTTGGTGACTCGGAATACTCAGAGGAGGAGTTCTCCTCTGAGTCCGAGGGGTCTCCGGCTCCCATCCCCCTGCGTGAGTCGTCTGATGACTCAGACGACTCCCAGGGGCTTGCGGCGGAGGTCTGGACGTACATCCGGGCCGTCGAGCGCTCCGGGCTCGAGGGCTCGGATGAGTCTGAGTTCTCCTCGGACGAGGAGGACTCGGACGGCGGCGAGGACGAAGATGACGACGACGACGACGACGACGACGACGACGGTGGCGACAGCAACGGCGGCGGAGGCAGCGGCGGCAAGGGCGACACCAGAGGCGGCAGCAGCACGGGCAGCACCAGAGGCGGCAGCGGCGCGGGCAGCACCAGAGGCGGCGGCGGCAAGGGCAGCGGCAGCAAGGCCAGTGGCTAAACGCCACTGGTCTTTAGATATTAGTATAGTGTAGTTAGAATAATGTAGTAGTAATGTAGAGTAGTATAGTGTAGTTTAGTAGTAGTAGTAATGTAGAGTAGAAGTAGGGAAGCACCAACTCGCGAAGAGTTGGTTTGTAATCTTATTAACTTCCCCTTAATGAAGAACTGTTGTTGACCCCCTTTTCGATGACTCGCTTTCTCTGATTGTTGAACTGATTCTTTTGATATAGTAGATGAATAACTTGCGCATCACATTGACGCCTCCAGAAGCAGCTACCGAGTAATATCTTAGTCGGTATCGGCGTTTTAGAAACAACGCCGAGCGATGTGAAGGTTGACATCAGCGTTTTAGAAGTAACACCGAGCGATTAAACACATGGTCGGCGTGTTAGAGGCCACGCCGAGTGATTGGAGGTCGGCGTCGGCATTTTTGAAGTAATGCCAAGCGATTTGAACACGAGGTCGGCGTTTTAGAGATAACGCCGAGTGATTGAACACATGGTCGGCGTGTTAGAGGCCACGTCGAGTGATTGGAGGTCAGCGTCGGCATTTTAGAAGTAACGCCGGGCGATAGAATATGAATTCGGCGTTTTGGGGGCAACGCCGAGTGATTTGAAGGTCGTCGTCGGCATTTTAGAAGTAATGCCGAGCGATTGAACACGAGGTCGGCGTTTTAGAGGCAACGCCGAGTGTTTAAAGGTTGACGTCGGCATTTTAGAAGTAATGCTGAGCGATTGAACATGAGGTCGGCGTTTTAGAGGCAACGCCGAGTGTTTAAAGGTCGACGTCGGCATTTTAGAAGTAATGCCGAGCGATTGAACACGAGGTCGGCGTTTTAGAGGCAACGCCGAGTGTTTAAAGGTCGACGTCGGCATTTTAGAAGTAATGTCGAGCGATTGAACACGAGGTCGGCGTTTTAGAGGCAACACCGAGTGATAGCCAGCCGCACGAGTTATTTTGAGGATAACAACCGAGTGATGAAGTGGCACGTCGGCTTATTTGGAAATAACTGTCGGACGTCCACGTGGCATGCTGGGATTTCGGAAGTAACTGCCGGGTGATGACTGGGCACTTTTTGAAAGGGTATCTGGCTCAAGAATATCCCATAAGAATTGCTCTTTTAGCCGCCTTTGCTTTTCGTGCCCTAGTTCTTGCATTCCCGCATCTGAATCTTCTTTGCCACTCGCCTCCTACTCTGTTCGCCAGTGAGAAGCAAGATGGCGCCCAAGAGGAAAACTGCGAACTCGTCTGCTGCGGTGATCCCCGCAATCGACCCCAACAGTCAGTTACCCTTTGCAGGTAACCACATGTCTGTTATTTCCGAAGCTGAGCTTCTTCGTCTTGTCTCCATCGGGGTTCTTCCTCCGCGGGAACTCTGTTCTTGGCGGATTTGCCATGGGACTACTGTCCCAACCGAAGATACCCACGAGTCAGTAGTTTATGCTCCTTTCCTTCTCCGCGGCCTCGGCCTTCCCATCTCTCCTTTTTTCCGTGGCCTCCTTGATTTCTATCATATCAACTTGACTCATTTGAACCCTAATTCCATTCTCCAAATCTCCATTTTCGTTCACCTATGCGAAGCCTACCTCGGTGTGCTGCCGCATTTTGGTTTATGGAAGTATCTGTATCATTGTCGCCCTGGGATGGCCGGGGGGCAACATCAGCTGGTCGGAGGTGCTAGTTTGGAGATGCGCCGTGGGCGGAAGACCGAGTATCTTGAGATTCCCCTCAAAGATAGCATTAAAGGGTGGCGTCTGGAGTGGTTTATAGTTGACAATTATGGAAATTCTCTCCCTTCCCGGTCGGGAAGACAGCCAGACGTTCGCACTCCGAGTTGGACTGAGTCTCCTACATATCAAGAAGTTGCCGAGGCAGGCGTGTTGCTTACTGAAGTCAGATTACTGAAAGAGAGAGGTTTGACTGCCGAAGCTGTGGTCACTGATTTTGTTTTCAAGAACATTCAGCCACTGAAAGACAGGGCCTATCCGGCATATCTGTATCGAGGGCTGGCCGACTCAACTCGGGTTACCAATAGGAGAATTCCTTCTGTTGACTTGGTAAGCCGACTTGAAATGATCCTCAGGGGTAAAGTTTCCAATGTTGGTGCTCCAGTGGCATACTCGGCTTGGAACCTACCTCCTCCCAAAGCTTTCACCCTTTCTGTGTCAAATCCGCCTGTAACTGATAGCAATTTGGGCCTTAGAGTGCGACCCTCTGCTGAAGAAGTCAGTACTTTGGTCGCTTCGCTCGGGGCGATTCCTGATGATGAACGGCAGGTTTATTTTGAAGTGCCTCTGAACCCCAGTGATGCTGACATAAACGACATGCTTGATCTATTAGCTGAGGATTCGTCCGATGCTGCTCCTGATGGTACCTTGGCAGTGGTGCCCCTTCCAGAGGTTGATACAACTTTGGATGTCCCGAAACCTATCAGCACTCGTCCGAGGCGTCCTAGCCGAACCAGTCAGCCCGAGCCTTCTGCTGATGAGCAAAAGAAAAAGAGGAGACGCCTCCGGCGAGTATCCAGTTTTGATGAGGACGCCGGCACTTTAGCTCCTGCTGCTGAAGAAGTGCCTGTAATCGGTCTTACTGACACTGATCCCAATGGGTGTGCCCAAACTGTTGCTGATCCCAATGGGAGTGCTGCTTGTGTTGCCGCTGTGGAGGATGAAGAGGAAGAAGATGAAGCTCCTTTAACTCGGAAAAACAGTCGGCAGTTCATTGCCAGCGGTGGAAGTAGTGGAGTTCCTTCTCCTGCTTTGTCTGTCCTTATTGGTCTGCAAGAGCTGTCCATGGCCAACTTTGATCAAACTCTAGAGGATATGGTCCCAGAGGATTTGCTATCAGAGCCTGTGGATGTTGATGCAACAGAGACTTGTGCTGCCGTGCCCGATGCTGGGTTGAGGTCATCCCGTGCCTCGTCGACCTTAGAGCATGATCTCGAAGGTCGGGATGCTGATTTGGATTGTCCTGGTCCCATGGAAGTAGCTGAAGGCCCGTCAACCTTAGAGGTGGTTACGGCAGAGAGCTTGGACCCCTTGAATAGTGCTGACACGCGCCCAGCCCCCGAGGATGTCGCCGGGGAAGACTTAGCTCGGGTGAAGAGTGTAAGCCACTGCCCAGCCCCCGAGGGTGTTGCCGGGGATGATCCGGCTCAAGTGGGTAGTGCCAACTTTGACCCAGCCCCCGAGGGTGTCCGAGCGAGGTCTCCTTTCTGCACTTCCATGGATGTTCATGCGGGTTCACCTCCACACTCTGGCGGTATGGTGGTGGCCCAAACTCTGGATCAGGGGGTCGCTTTAGAGGGTAGCATCCCCACTGGTCTGGCGTTAGGCCCTGTTGAATGTACTGAGCTCGTTCCTGCTGGTCTGCTGCAAGCTGCTTCGGGTGGTGGTCTGGCACCTGGTTACCAGCTGATTTCTCCTGACTTGGGGATCCCTTCGCTCTTTTCCAACCTCCAGGTGCTGTGCTGTGCTTTAGTTTGATCTTTATGTTGCATGAATTGTTGTCATTATGTTCATCCGCTCTTCTTATCAGGCTTTGGTGGATGGAATGGCCAGCCAGCTGAAGTCGCAGGGTGCTTCCATCCCAGAAGTGGCTTCATCTCTTGAGCGTTGGAATCCGGTGTTGCTTCATCGTCGTGTATCCGAGTTGGAGGTAACTAATGCTGGTTAGTGCCCTTTCTTCTTCTTCCTTGCCTTTGTTCGTGGATTGTTTTTACCTTCTGACCTCATTTCGTTTGATTACCTCTTGATAGGAATGACTCGGCAGATTGCAGTTCTTGAGGAAAAACATTCCCAAGATCAAGCTGAAATGGCTCGACGGTGCGCTGACTTCGAGGAGAGGTATTCTCAGAGCCAGACTGAACTGAGTCAGGTCTCCGCGGCTTTGGATGACGCCAACGCTCTGAGTTCTTCTCTTCATGCTCAGCTTGACTCTGAAAAGGTAACTTACAAAACCGTGCTTCGCCTTATCATGCTCTTATTACTTGCTTGGATTCTAAAGGAGTTGATTTTTGTTTGCAGGAAGAAAAACGTATCCTCGCTGCTTCTCGCGACAATCTGGATAGATTGTATCGAGATTCTAGCAATTCGCTGACCATCTTGGAGAGGAGCCACCGTTTTACAATGGAAGAACTGGACAATCAGCGTTGCAAGCTGCAAGAATCTTCGGACGAAGTGACCCGCCTTACGCAGTTGCTATCAGCAAAGGATGCCACCATCAAGGGACTCCGAGCTTCTAAGAAATCCATTGCTCAGGAGTTAGAAGCTGCTCAGCTGGCTACTAGAGTTGCCGAAGAAACTGCTGTCACTTTCAAAGCTCAGCGTGATAAAGCCCTGGACAAGGCTATTCGGGCGGGACGAATCTTGATGAGAAGACCCGGCGTGGTTGTCCCTGAAGACATAAGAGCCGATGTGAATGCTGCCCCCGATTCTTCGAATCGCCCTTCTTCGTCAGTCGTTCCAGAGAAAGACATTGGAAAATAAAGAAACATTTCGCGTGCTATGAGCACGCGGTTAGCATGATCAAGTACTCGTTAGGGGTTATCGGCTTATCATTCGAGCGACATTATCACTCTCTTATTGTATCCGAATTTATTAATTTGCAAATTTGTGGTAACGCTGCATGATGATTATGAAGTTTGTTTTCGGGATATGGAAGTCATCCCTTGAGTTGCGCAAGCGCGAGTAAGCTACACCGGCTTGAGCCACCACTGACTTTAGCCGATAGCCCTGCTAGTAGGGTATAGTGGTCACCCTGGGTTAAGTAAGCGTGAGCATGTTGCACCGCCTTAAGTCGTTGACGACTTGAGTCGATTGCTCCGTTTGTAGGGCATAGTGGTCACCCCGAGTTAAGTAAGCGTGAGCATGTTGCACCGCCTTAAGTCGTTGCCGACTTAAGTCGATTGCTCCGTTTGTAGGGCATAGTGGTCACCCCGAGTTAAGTAAGCGTGAGCATGTTGCACCGCCTTAAGTCGTTGCCGACTTAAGTCGATTGCTCCGTTTGTAGGGCATAGTGGTCACCCCGAGTTAAGTAAGCGTGAGCATGTTGCACCGCCTTAAGTCGTTGCCGACTTAAGTCGATTGCTCCGTTTGTAGGGCATAGTGGTCACCCCGAGTTAAGTAAGCGTGAGCATGTTGCACCGCCTTAAGTCGTTGCCGACTTAAGTCGATTGCTCCGTTTGTAGGGCATAGTGGTCACCCTGAGTTAAGTAAGAATGCAAGTCAATCGTAAATGAGCCGAGTATCCTTGAAATCTCTCTTTATTGATGACGTATTTTCATTATACAGAATACATGGTCGCCCCAGCTGTTTTGAAATACAGCTAGGGGTAAAACTTTCGAAGGTGCTCTATATTCCAGGAGTTCCCAACTTCTGTGCCATCCATCTGGGTGAGGCGATACGATCCGGGCCGAGTGACCTCTACTACTATGAAAGGCCCTTCCCATAAGGGTGATAACTTGTGTCGTCTCTCCCCCGTTAAAATTCGGCGGAGGACGAGGTCTCCTATCGAAAAGAGACGTTGCCGCACAGCTTTGTCGTGATATCGCCTTAGAGTCTGCTGGTACCGTGCTGATTGGATTACTGCATTTAGTCATTCTTCCTCAAGTACATCAATATCCTCCAGCCTGGTGGCCTCGGCTTCTGCTATGCTTTCGAAGATCAATCTTGGCGCCCCAAATTTGAGATCAGCAGGTAACACTGCCTCCGATCCATAGACCATGAAGAAAGGAGTATTTCCATGCAGGGCCCGGCTAGGTTGGGTTCTTAAGCTCCAAACGACATAAGGCAGTTCTCTTATCCATTTTCCCGCGAATTTTTCATTCTTATCGAAGACCCTTTTCCTGAGTGCCTCCAATATCATTCCGTTGGCTCGCTCAACCTGCCCGTTGGCTCTTGGATGTGCTACAGACGCGTACTTGATCTGAATGCTCCTTTGCTCGCAGAAGTCAAAAAATTCTGAACTGGTGAAGTTGGATCCCAAGTCAGTGATGATACTGTTTGGTATCCCGAATCTGAATATTATGCTTTGTATGAATTCCACGGCTTTAGCAGAGGTTAAAGAAGCAATGGGCTGGAACTCTATCCATTTAGTGAATTTGTCAATCGCCACCAATACATGGGTATATCCTCCTTGAGCTTTCTTGAAAGGTCCAATCATATCCAGTCCCCAGCACGCGAAAGGCCAAGTTACTGGTATGGTTTGTAGCTGCTGTGCTGGCATGTGCTGTTGCTTTGACAGGTATTGGCAAGCTTCGCATTTCTGAACTAACTCGGCTGCATCGTTCTTCGCCGTCGGCCAATAGAATCCTGACTTGAAAACCTTCCCGACTAGTGTTCTGGATGCTGCATGTACTCCACATTGCCCTGCATGGACTTCCTCCAGAAGTTGCTTCCCGGTGGATGGGAGAACGCACTTCATGAGGACGCCTGACGCGCCCCTCCTGTATAATACCTCCCCAATGAGTGTATAGTGAGCCGATTGTCTGGCAATGCGCTCTGCCGAGTTCTTGTCATCTGGTTCTTCTTCATTCTTTATATACTTAATAATCGGCCGTCTCCAGTCATCAAAGTCTGACTCGGGTTGGTCTATGACGTTGCACTCTTCTGCTTGATCCATTGAGATACTCGGCTGCAGGATTTCTTGCACGAAGACTCCGGGTGGGACCTGAGTTCGACCGGATCCGAGCTTGGACAGTACGTCGGCTGCTGTGTTCCGATCTCTTTCTACATGATGAAATTCCAGACCCTCGAATTTATCTTCCAGCTTTCGGACGGCAGCGCAGTATTTTCCCATTGAATCACTTGAACAATCCCATTCTTTGTTTATCTGGCTGATGACTACCAGAGAATCTCCATATACCATCAATCTTTTGACGCCCAGTGATATGGCGATGTTTAATCCGTGTATCAAGGCTTCGTATTCGGCTGCATTGTTAGAGGCCGGGAATAGCAACTGGAGAGCATACTTGAGGTGTTCGCCTCCAGGTGCAGTGAAGAGAATCCCTGCTCCTGCTCCCTGCAGCTTCAGCGAGCCATCAAAATACATTCGCCATACTTCTGTCGTCTCTGGATTGTCTGGAACTTGCTGTTCTGTCCATTCTGATACGAAATCAACCAGTGCTTGAGTTTTGACGGCAGTGCGAGGTCGGAACTCGATATCGTGGGATCCCAACTCGCAAGCCCACTTGGCTATTCGGCCAACGGCTTCCTTGTTGTGAAGAATGTCCCCTATTGGAAAACCAGTGACTACTATGACTTTGTGGTCGTCAAAGTAGTGGCGCAGCTTGCGGGCAGTTAGAAGTACTGCATATAACAGCTTCTGAACCTGAGGATATTTTTTCTTCGAGGGACCTAGAACTTCACTGATGAAGTAAACAGGATGTTGTACCGGATAGGCATGCCCTTCTTCTACTCGCTCGACTACCAACGCGGTGCTTACCACGTGAGTCGTGCAAGAGATATACAGCAACAAATCTTCAGCTGGTTGAGTCGGCGTAGCTCGCCGGGGTGGTTTCAATACCGGCGGTGTTGTCAAGAATTTTTTCAGTGCGTCTAGAGCTTCTTGTGCTTCTGAAGTCCACTGAAACTTGTCCACTTTCTTGAGTAGCTTGTAAAATGGCAAACCTTTCTCTCCCAGCCTGGATATAAATCTGCTCAGGGCTGCCATACATCCAGTGAGTCGCTGAACCTTCTTTTGTGACCGAGGAGCTTCCATCTTCATGATAGCTTCAATCTTATCTAAATTAGCCTCAATTCCCCGGTGGCTGACGATAAATCCGAGCAACTTCCCTGCTGGTACCCCCAAAACGCATTTTTCAGGATTGAGCTTCCATCTATATCTTCTCAGGCTGTTGAAAACCAGCTGTAAATCTTCGATGAAGTTTTCCGAATTCTCTGTTTTGATCACCACGTCATCTACGTAAGCTTCCACACGCTTGCCCCAGTGATCGGCTAGGCATGTTTGAATGGCTCTCTGATAAGTCGCTCCAGCGTTTTTGAGGCCGAACGGCATGGAGGTATAACAGAAAGCACCAAACGGAGTGATGAACGCCGTTTTTTCCTCGTCTTCTTTTGCCAAGCTAATCTGATGATACCCAGAATAGCAATCTAAGAAAGACAGCACAGAACATCCAGCGGTGGAATCCACCACCTGATCTATCCTCGGGAGCCCGAAGGGATCCTTCGGACAGTGTTTGTTGAGATCAGTATAGTCGACGCACATGCGCCAATCCACTTTATTCTTTTTTAGTACAAGAACAGGGTTGGCTAACCACTCGGGGTGTAATACTTCTCTAATAAATCCAGCCGCGACCAAGCGGGCTAACTCGGCACGAATGGCCTCTCTCTTGTCGGGCGTGAAACGACGTAGCTTTTGCCAGATTGGCCTCGCCTGGGGATAGACCTTCAATTTGTGCTCGGCCAGTTCTCTAGGGACTCCCGGCATATCCGTAGGTTGCCATGCGAATACATCTCGGTTATCTTGCAAGAACTGGACGAGCGCGCTTTCCTATTTGTCATTCAAACTGGAGCTGATGATGGCCGTTTTGCGCTCATCAGCGAATCCCAGGTTGATTCGCTTGGTTTCTTCAGTCGGCCGCATAGAGGTCACGGCCTGAGCTTCGTTTGCCGGTACGGCGAGGTCTTCCTCAGGCTTAGAGTTCGCCAGCGTAGAAGGAACCGTTGACGGCTTGGTGGAGAGGGCTGCTTGGATGGCCACTCGGAAACATTCTGCGGCGCCTTGGAAGTCGGCGCGCACAGTTATGATTCCTTGCGGTCCTGGCATCTTCAGTATCATGTATGTATAGTGCGGAATGGCCATGAATTTAGCCAGCCCCGGCCTCCCGATGATGGCGTTGTAACCGCAGTCGAAGTTCGCCACCTCGAACCTCAGGAACTCGGTTCTGTAGTTCTCCGGAGTTCCGAAGGTGACCGGCATGTAGATGTGGCCCAGCGGGTATTCCCCTTCCGTCGGCACGATGCCGAAGAAAGGAGTGTCCGACTCGTGGAGCTCTCTGAGGTGAACCCCCAAGCCCTGGAGCGTACGGGGGAAGGTGACATTGATGCTGCTCCCCCCGTCCACTAGCACCTTCTTTACCCGGCTCTCTCGGATCACCGGATCGACGAGGAGCGGGTATTTGCCTGGATGGTCGAAGTTGAGCCATTGATCCTCCCGAGTGAAAGTGATCGGGTGCTCCGACCACCGGTATGGGGCGGGAGGTCCGGTGGTCGCCACCAGTATTTGGCGGTCGTGGAGATTTTGTTGTCTTTTGTTCTCCTGTGACCCATGTCCGCCGAAGATGATGTTGACCTCCCTGTCAACGCGTGGGAAAGCTCCTCCTCCCCCCTCCTCCTGCTGACGGGGCTGTCGTGGTTCATCTGGTCCTCCCCTCGGCGGAGGAGGCGGTAGAGGTTGGAAGGGTCGGCCGTGCCCGACGGAGTGCTTGAAGTCCCGGCAGTTTCGAAGAGTGTGGCGCATGTCCTTGTGGTACGGGCACTGGGCGTCGAGGATGTCGTCCAGCGTGCGCTCGCCTCCACGAGGTCCTCCTCGGGCGCGAGAGGCGGGTGGTCCGGCGGCGTGTACTTCTTCTCGAGGCCTCTTCTCCCAGCGTTTGTCGGATGGCTGGTTCACGTCACGTCGTGGTGCTGCCGGTGCAGGCTTTGCTCCTCCGATGAGATCCTGGGCCCGCTCGTCGGCGGTGATGTAGAGGTCGGCTTCCCAGAACAGCTCCTCAGAGGTAGTCGGTGCCTTTTGTAGTATGGCTCGGACGAAAGCCGAGTCATTGGATCCTCTGTAGAAGTCCTCGATCACGGCCGCCTCCGTGACCTCGGGGATACGGTTTCTCATGGTCTGGAACCTTTTGAGGTACGACCGGAGAGTCTCGTCCCCCCGGCGCTTGATGGATTTGAGGTCCCATGGTTGCGCTGGTTTGTCGGAGAGGGACTGGAAGTTGGCGGTGAAACGTCGACTGAAGTCTCCCCAGTTGTCGATGCAGTGTCGGGGTAGATGTCGTAGCCACTGCAGCGCGTCTTGCCCAAGGACGATGGGCAGATACGCAGTCATGACGTCTTCAGATGCCCCGGCAGCCCGAGCAGTGGTGGTGTAGACGGCTAGCCAACCCCCTGGATCCTGCTTAGGTTCATATTTGTCGACATTGGATACCTTGAAGTTGGGGGGCCATTGGATGGCCCTAAGGCGCGGAGTAAGAGCGGATACTCCGCACGTGTCTTCCTGTCGTCGGGGACGATGTCTGTCCTGGGGAGGGGAGTGGTGGTGGTGGTTCCTCGACCGTCCCCGGGTGGTACCGCCAGTTGAAGCTGTTGCCGACTCAGTCCTGGTGGCCTGGCTTTGAGTCGGGAAGCTGTGATCTCGGTCATACTCCTCCCGACGGCGAATTTCGTTTTCATGCCGCCGTTCGCGCGAAGCATTGATAGAGCTTCGCGCGTCTCGGCGACTGTTGATGGCGTGTCGCAAATCATTCGGCGGGTGGGCGAGCGGTAGAAGATGGTTGGCCGCCTGAGTGAACAGGCGTCGGTATCCCTCGGCGTCGGGAGTCCGAGGAAGTCCGTCAGCTATCCGAGCTAGAACGCCTCCGACTTCGCTCGGCGTGTTCATAGCTCGGGCGAAGTCGGGGTTTAGGTTGCGCCCGAAGAGCGGATTCTCCCGACGTTGCCTTGCATCTTGCTCGGCTTGCTCCTGAGTCCGTCGGCGATCACGTCGTCGGGAGTTCCTTCGTTCCCTGAAGACGCGTTCTTCCGGAGTTTCCCCTATCTCCGAGACCTCGTCTCGCGAGACAGGCTGCTCCGGATCCCGTTCTCCGGCCGCGTGATGTCGTCGAACGTTCCTGCGTCGGTTCCTCCGTCGGCGGGATTCTCGTTGAGGTGGTTCTTCTCCAGGCGCAGTCGGTTCGTCATCAGAGACGGCGGGTGACTCCACTCTCCCGATAAAGAGGACGTCGGGGTAGAATGGTGCTGCTGTCGTGGCGACTTTCTTTCTGTTCTCCTTTGAGGCCGGATGAACGGAAAGAACGACTTGCCTTTCCCTGGTCTCCTTCTTCCTCGCGATTCGTGTCCATTCTTTCGTCGGGGAAGTAGACAGCGGAGTCTTCCGGGTCAGCGAGCTTCCAGCTCCAGCCTTTCCGAAGACGATCTTTTTCCGAAGAGCCGGAGGTAGCGTCTTTCCAGCATTTTCGGAGTTCGTTGGAGGAGACTTCTTTTCCGGCAGATCTGCGATGCGGTGTAGAATTCCCTCCTCATCCGCTACAGATGAGATTGTCCCGAAGCAGAATACAGATCCGGGACGCACGGTGATCTTGCTGTGGAAGGTGACGGCCATTGAGCTAGCTTGGATCGTCGACACACCCCCTACCTGGCGCGCCAGCTGTCGGTGTTTCGGGTCCGACCGTACACCCGGGGTTGCCCCTCAAGGTGTTTTTAGGAGTAGGACGGTGTCAACGACTGTAGCAAAATGGTTCGTGCCGATCGCACGAGGGACAATGGACAAGATTTGCAGGTTCGGGCCGCTTAGAAGTGCGCAACACCCTACGTCCTGGTGAGTATATGAGCGTGGTTACAAGAGGACTCTCTGGATTGAGGGCGCAGAGAGTTTACGTGGGTGTTTAGTAAAATAGGGTCGATCGATCTGAAGGGGTGCCCCCTAGGCCTTATATACTCGACCGTGGGGCAGTACATGTGACATGATAACAACAAGTAGCTAAAAGATAGTGAACCTCTTGAGTTTATCCCTACGTAACCTTCGCCGACTTATCCTCGCAAGGCTCCGTTGCATGGGGGCTTCAGCGCGGGAAAGTCGGGTCTCTGTTGCGATTTATTCGTTCGACGTTGTGGGCCGTCCGGGTTTGCACCAGTCCAGTCTCACGACTTCTCTTCTTTGTTGGTTGTCTTTCCCTAGGCCCACGAAAGAATGACCTTACGAATTATTGGGCCCTTGGGCCTTTCGTGAGGCCCTTTACTTCTTTAGTGGACCCAGGGGATATCTATCCCCCACAGGTACAACCTTGGATATTCAGAGACCTATCAGTGTTCGCCTAAAACGCCCTTGCCGAGCCAATCAACTTGATTCTCCTGCTGATGAGCGGAAAAAGAAAAAGAGACGTCTTCGGCGAGTATCTAGTTTGGATCGGGATGTTGGTCATTCGGTTCCTGTTGCTGAGGAAGTGCATGTGCCTGAATTTACTGACGCTGACCCCAATGGGTGTGATCCATCTGCCGCTGATCCCAATGGGGGTGTTGTCTGTGTTGCTGATGAAAACGACGGGGAGGAAGAAGATGAGGTCCCTTTGACTCAGAAGAACAGTCGGCAATATGTCGCCAGTGGGGAAAGTAGTGGAGTTCCTTCTCCTGCTCTGTCTGCCCTCATTGGTCTACAAGAATTATCCCTGGCGAACTTTGATCAGACTCTTAAAGATATGGTTCCAGAGGATCTGTTATCAGAGCCAGCGGATGGTGGTGCAACGGATGTTTGTGCTGATGTGCTCGACGCCGGGTTGGGGTCATCCCGGGCAGCGTCCCACACCTCATCGACCTTGGAGCGCGGTCTTGAGGGTCAGGAAACTGACTTGGATCATCTTGTTCCCATGGAAGTAACTGAGGGACCTTCAGCCTTAGAGGCGGCTACTGCAGAAAACTTGATCCTCAAGGATGGTGTTGACACTTACCCAGCCCCCGAGGGTATTGCCGGGGATGATTCGGCTCGGGTGGGAAGCGCAAGCCACGGCCCAGCCCCCGAGGGTATTGCCGGAGATGATCCGGCTCAAGTGGGTAGCGCAAACTATGGCCCAGCCCCCGAGGGTGTCCGAGCGGGGTCTCCCTCTTGTACTTCCATGGATGTTCATGCAGGATCTCCTCCACACTCTGGTTGCATGGTGGTAGCCCAAGCTTTAGGTCAGGGAGTCGCTTTAGAGGCTAGCGTTCCTACCGACCGAGTTTTGGGCTCTGCTGATGACACTGAATTGGTTCCTGCCGGTTCATTGCAAGCTGCCCCGGATGGTGACCCTGCGCCAAACCGTCAATTGATTTCTCATGATTTTGGAATCCCCTCATTCTTCTCCAACCTCCAGGTACTATGCTCTATTCTAGTATGATTTTAGCACCTGACGAACTGTTGTCTTTGTACTCATCTGCTCTCAATATCAGGCATTGGTGGACGAGATGGCTAGTCAGTTGAAGTTACAGGGTGCTTCTATTCCAGAAAGAGCTTTGTCTCTGGCACGTTGGAATCCGGTGTTGCTTCAACAACGTGTCTCTGACTTAGAGGCGACGAATGCTGGTTGGTGTTTTTCTGCTTCCCTTCGACTACCTTATTAAACTGCTTCTCAATTTGACCCTTTTGCTTGATTGTTTCTCGCTAGATATGGCTCGGCAGTTTTCTGTTCTTGAAGAGAAACATTCTCGAAGTCAGGCCGAACTGGTTTGGCGGTGCTCTGATTTTGAGGAAAAGTATTCCCAAAGCCGGACTGAGCTGACCCAGGCCACTGCTGCTCTGAATGACGCTAACACGCTGAACTCTACTCTTCGCGCTCAGCTTGATTCTGAAAAGGTGACTTATGAAACTGTGCCTTGTATTGTTGTGTTCTTATTGCTTGCTTGATGTTTGAAGGAGCTGATTCTTGTTTGCAGGAAGAAAAACGTGCCCTTGTTGCTTCTCGCGACAATCTTGACAGACTATATCGTGATTCTAGCAACTCGTTGACCATCCTGGAGAGGAGTCATCGCTTCACCATGGAGGAGTTAGACAATCATCGCTGTAAGCTGCAGGAATCCACGGATGACGTGATCCGTCTCAAGCAGTTGATATCGGCTAAGGATGCTGCTATCAAAGAACTGCGTGCTTCCAAGAAGTCCATCGCCCAGGAGCTAGAGACCGCTCAGTTGGCTGTCAAAGTTGCTGAAGAAACTTCCGTTACTCTGAGGGCCCAGCACGACAGAGCCATGGATAAAGCCATTCGCGCGGGGCGGATCTTGATGAGGAGACCCGGTGTGGTTGTTCCCGACGATATAAGGGCTGATGTGAACACTGCTCCTGATTCCTCAAGTCGCCCTTCTTCGTCGGTTGCTCCTGAGAAAGATGTTGCAAAATAGAGAAATATTACGTGCTTTGAGCGCGCGGTTATCATGATCGGATATTTGTTAGAGGACACCAGTTCGGCATTTGAATGCTGCTATTACTCTCCTATTGTTTTAGAATTCAGCAGTACGTAAATTTGCAGGAGTAAAATGTTGTGTGATGATTTTGAAACTTATTTACGGGATATAGAGGTCACCCCTATATGAGTAATCGTAAGCATGTGAAATCGCCTTAATTCGTTGCTGACTTAAATCGATTGCTTTCGTTAGTAGGGCATAGTAGCAGTCCCAAGTTAAGTAAGCGCGAGCATGTTGCACCGTCTTGAGTCGTTGCCGACTTAAGCTGATTGCTCCGTTAGCAGGGCATAGTGGTCACCCCGAGTTAAGTAAGCGCGAGCATGTTGCACCGTCTTGAGTCGTTGCCGACTTAAGCCGATTGCTCCGTTAGCAGGGCATAGTGGTCACCCCGAGTTGAGTAAGCGCGAGCATGTTGCACCGTCTTGAGTCGTTGCCGACTTAAGCCGATTGCTCCGTTAGCAGGGCATAGTGGTCACCCCGAGTTAAGTAAGCGCGAGCATGTTGCACCGTCTTGAGTCGTTACCGACTTAAGCTGATTGCTCCGTTAGCAGGGCATAGTGGTCACCCCGAGTTAAGTAAGCGTGAGCATGTTGAACCGTCTTGAGTCGTTGCCGACTTAAGCCAGTTGCTCCGTTAGCAGGGCATAGTGGTCACCCCGAGTTAAATAAGAATGCGGGTCAATCATGAACAAACTGAGTATTCTTGAAGCCTTTTTTATTGATGACATATCTCCCATTTTACAGAGTACATTGTCGTCCTGATAGCTTTTGAAATACAGCTAGGGATAAAACTTTCTGAGGTGTTCTATATTCCAGGAGTTCCCAATTTCTGTGCCGTCCATTTGAGTGAGACGATACGATCTCGGCCGAGTGACTTCTGCTACTATGAATGGTCCTTCCCATAGGGGTGACAACTTGTGTCGTCCCTCCCCCGCTAGAATTCGGCGGAGGACGAGATCTCCCGCTGCAAAGGATCGTCGCACGACCTTGTCGTGATAGCATCTCAGAGTTTGCTGGTATCGCGCTGATTGAATTACTGCGTTCAGCCGTTCTTCTTTGAGTACATCAATGTCCTCCAGCCTAGTAGCTTCGGCTTCTGCTATGCTTTCGAAGACCAACCTTGGCGCCCCAAACTTGAGATCAGCGGGTAATACTACCTCTGACCCATAGACCATGAAGAAAGGAGTGTTTCCATGCAGAGCTCGGCTAGGTTGGGTTTTTAGGCTCCAAACGACGTAGGGCAACTCCCTTATCCATTTTCCTGCGAATTTTTTATTTTTATCGAAGACCTTTTTCCTGAGTGCCTCTACTATCATCCCGTTAGCTCGTTCAACCTGCCCGTTGGCTCTTGGGTGTGCTACCGAAGCGTACTTGATCTGAATGTTCTTTTGCTCGCAGAAATCAAAGAACTATGAACTTGTGAAGTTGGATCCCAGGTCAGTTATGATACTGTTCGGTATTCCGAATCTGAATATTATGTCTTGTATGAATTCCATGGCCTTAGCTGAGGTTAAAGAAGCAATGGGTTTGAACTCTATCCATTTAGTGAATTTGTCGATTGCTACCAGTACATGAGTGTATCCTCCTTGAGCTTTCTTGAAAGGTCCAATCATATCCAGTCCCCAGCATGCGAATGACCAAGTTACTGGTATGGTCTGCAGTTGCTGTGCTGGTAGATGTTGTTGCTTTGACAAGTACTGGCAAGCTTCGCAACTCTGAACTAACTCGGCTGCATCACTTTTCGCCGTCGGCCAATAGAATCCCGACCTGAAGACCTTCCCGACTAGTGTCCGGGATGCTGCGTGTATTCCACATTGTCCAGCATGGACCTCATCTAGAAGTCGCTTCCCAGTAGATGAGAGGATGCATTTCATGAGAACGCCTGATGCACCCCTTCTGTATAGTGTCCCCCAATGAGTGTGTAGTGAGCTGATTGTCTAGCGATGCGCTCGGCTCATTTTTGTCGTCTGGTTCCTCTTCATTTTTTATATATCTGATGATCGGCCTTCTCCAGTCATCAGAGTCTGACTCTGGTTGATTCACAATATTACACTCTTCTGCCTGATCCATTGAGATGCTTGGCTGTGGTATTTCTTGTACAAAGACTCCAGGTGGGACCTGAGTTCGACTGGATCCTAGCTTGGACAATATATCGGTTGTCGTGTTTCGATCTCTTTCTACATGATGAAATTCCAGACCTTCAAATTTATCTTCTAGTTTTCGGACGGCGGTGCAGTACTTTCCCATTGAATCGCTCGAACAGTCCCATTCTTTGTTTATCTGGCTTATGACTACCAAAGAATCTCCATATACCATCAGTCTCTTGATGCCTAGTGATATAGCAATGTTCAGTCCATGAATTATAGCTTCATACTCGGCTACGTTGTTAGAGGCTGGAAATAGCAACTGGAGGGCATATTTGAGGTGCTCGCCTCTAGGTGCGGTGAAGAGAATTCCCGCGCCTGCTCCCTGCAGCTTCAGCGAGCCATCAAAATACATTCGCCATACTTCAGCAGTTTCTGGGTTATCTGGCACTTGTTGTTCAGTCCATTCTGATATGAAGTCAACCAACGCTTGAGTTTTGATGGCAGTGCGAGGTCGAAATTCGATGTCATGAGATCCTAGTTCATAGGCCCACTTGGCTATTCGGCCAATGGCTTCCTTGTTGTGAAGAATATCCCCTATCGGAAAACCAGTGACTAATATGACTTTGTGGTCGTCAAAGTAGTGACGTAGCTTGCGGGCAGTTAGAAGTACTGCATATAATAGCTTCTGAACTTGAGGATACTTTTTCTTTGAGGGACCCAGAACTTCACTGATGAAATAAACAGGATGTTGCACTGGGTAGGCATGTCCTTCTTCGGCTCGCTCGACTACCAACGCGGTGCTTACCACGTGAATTGTGCAAGAGATATACAACAACAAGTCTTCAGCTGGTTGAGTTGACGTGGCTCGCCGTGGCGGCTTCAGCACTGGTGGTGTCGTCAAGAATTTTTTCAGTGCATCTAGGGCTTCCTGTGCCTCTGAAGTTCACTGAAACTTATCCACTTTCTTGAGTAGTTTGTAAAATGGTAAACCTTTTTCTCCCAGCCTGGATATGAATCTGCTCAGGGCTGCCATACATCTGGTAAGTCTCTGAACTTTCTTTTGTGATCGTGGTGCCTCCATTTTCATGATAGCTTCAATCTTATCCGGATTAGCTTCAATTCCCCGGTGGCTGACAATAAATCCGAGTAGCTTTCCTGCTGGTACCCTAAAGATACATTTTTCAGGATTAAGCTTCCATCGATATCGCCGTAGACTGTTGAAAACCAGCTGTAAGTCTTCGATGAAGTTTTCTGAGTTCTCTGTTTTGATTACCACATCATCTACATAGGCTTCCACACGCTTGCCCCAGTGATCGGCTAAGCATGTTTGAATGACTCTCTGATAAGTCGCTCCAACGTTTTTGAGGCCGAACGGCATGGAGGTATAGCAGAAAGCACCGAACGGAGTGATGAACGTTGTTTTTTCCTCGTCTTCCTTTGCCAAGCTAATCTGATGATATCCGGAGTAGCAATCCAGGAAAGACAGCACAGAACATCCAGCGGTGGAATCTACCACCTGATCTATCCTAGGAAGCCCGAAGGGATCCTTTGGACAGTGTTTGTTGAGATCCGTATAGTCGACGCACATGCGCCAATCCACTTTATTCTTTTTGAGTACAAGAACAGGATTGGCTAACCACTCGGGATGTAACACCTCTCTAATAAACCCAGCCGTCACCAAGCGAGCCAGCTCAGCGTGGATGGCCTCTCTCTTGTGGGGCGTGAAGCGACGTAGTTTTTGCCGAATCGGCCTCGCCTGGGGGTAGACCTTCAGTTTGTGCTTGGCCAGTTCTCTCGAGACTCCCGGCATATCCGCAGGTTGCCATGCGAATACGTCTCGGTTATCTTGCAGAAACTGGACGAGCGCGCCTTCCTATTTATCGTCCAGGCTGGAGCTGATGATGGCAGTCTTGCGCTCATCAGCGAACCCAAGGTTGATCCTTTTAGTTTCTTCAGTCGGCCGCATAGAGGTGGCGACTTGAGCTTCATTTGCAGGTGCTGCAAGGTCTTCCTCAGGCTTAGAGTTTGCCTGCGTTGAAGAAGTTACCGACAGTTTGGTGGTGAGGGCCGCCTGGATGACCACTCGGAAACACTCTGCGGCGCCTTAGAAGTCAGCGCACATAGTTATGATTCCTTGCGGTCCTGGCATCTTCAATACCATGTACGTGTAATGTGGAATGGCCATGAATTTTGCCAATCCCGGCCTCCCGATGATGGCGTTGTACCCGCAGTCGAAGTTCGCCACTTCGAACCTCAGGAACTCGATTATGTAGTTCTCCGGAGTTCCGAAGGTGACAGGCATGTAGATATGGCCCAGCGGGTATTCCCCTTCGGTCGGCATGATGCCGAAGAAAGGGGTGTCTGACTCGTGGAGCTCTTTGAGGTGAACTCCCAAGCCTTGGAGTGTCCGGGGGAAGGTGACGTTGATGCTGCTCCCCCCGTCCACTAACACCTTCTTCACCCTGCTCTCTCGGATCACCGGATCGACGAGGAGCGAATATTTGCCTGGGTGGTCGAAGTTGAGCCATTGATCTGCCCGAGTGAAGGTGATCGGGTGCTCCGACCATCGGTACGGAGCGGGAGGACCGGTGGTCGCCACCAATATCTGGCGAATCGTTGAGCTTTTGTTGTCTTCTGTTCTCCTGCGATCCGTGTGCGCCGAAGATGACGTTGACCTCTCCGTCAACGCGCGGGAAGGCTTCACCTCCTCCCTCCTCCTGCTGCTGGGGTTGTCGCGGTTCTCCTGGTCCTCCCCGCGGCGGAGGAGGAGGTAGAGGTTGGAAAGGCCAGCCGTGTCTGACGGAGTGCTTGAAGTCCCTGCAGTTCCGAAGGGTGTGGCGCATGTCCTTGTGGTACGGGCACTGGGCGTCGAGGATGTCGTCCAGCGTGCGTTCGCCTCCGTGAGGTCCTCCCCAGGCGCGAGAGGCAGGTGGTCCGGCGGCGTGCACTTCTTCGCGAGGCCTCTTCTCCCAGCGTTTGTCGGGTTGCTGGTTCGCGTCGCGTCGTGGCGCTGCCGGTGCGGGCTTCGCTACTCCGATGAGGTCCTGAGCTCGCTCGTCGGCGGTGATGTAGAGGTCGGCTTCCCGGAACAGCTGCTCGGAGGTAGTCGGCGCCTTCTGCAATATAGCTCGGACGAAGGCCGAGTCATTGGATCCTCTATAGAAGTCCTCGATCACGGCCGCCTCTGTGACCTCGGGGATACGATTTCTCATGGTCTGGAACCTTTTGAGGTACGACCGGAGAGTTTCGTCCCCCGGCGCTTGATGGATTTGAGGTCCCATGGTTGCGCTGGTTTGTTGGAGAGGGACTGAAAGTTGGCGGTAAAGCGTCGACTGAAGTCGCTCCAGTCGTCGATGCAGTGTCGGGGTAGATGTCGCAGCCATTGCAGCGCGTCTTGCCCGAGGACATCACGTCCTCGGATGCCCCGGCAGCTCGAGCCGCGGTGGTGTAGACGGCCAGCCAGCCTCCTGGATCCTGCTTAGGTTCATATTTGTCGACGTTTGACACCTTGAAGTTAGGGGGCCATTGAATGGCTCTAAGGCGTGGAGTAAGGGCAGACACTCCACACGTGTCTTCTTGTTGTCGGGGATGATGTCTGTCCCGGGGAGGGGAGTAGTTGTTGGGGTTCCTCGACCGTCCCGGGTAGTACCTCCAGTCGAGGTCGTTGCCGACTCAGTTCTGGTGGCCTGACTCCGAGCCGGGGTGCCATGATCCCTGTCGTACTCCTCCCGGCGGCGGATCTCGTTCTCATACCGTCGTTCACGCGAAGCATTGATGGAGCTTCGCGCGTCCCAGCGACTGTTGATGGCGTGTCGTAGATCGTTCGGCGGGTGAGCGAGAGGTAGAAGATGGTTGGCTGCCTGGGTGAATAGTCGTCGATAGCCCTCGGCGTCGGGAGTCCGAGGGAGTCCATTAGCTATCCGAGCTAGTACCCCTCCAACTTCACTCGGCGTGTTCATGGCTCGGGCGAAGTCGAGATTTAGGTTGCGCCCGAAGAGTGGATTTTCCCGACGTTGCCTTGCCTCCTGCTCGGCTTGTTCCTGAGCTCGTCGGTGATCACACCGTCGGGAGTTCCTTCGTTCTCTGAAAACGCATTCCTCCGGAGTTTCTCCTATCTCTGAGACCTCGTCTCGCGAGACAGGCTGCTCTGGATCCCGCTCTCCGGCCTCGTGATGTCGCCGGATGTTTCGGCGCCGGTTCCTCCGTCGACGGGACTCCCGCTGAGGTGGTTCTTCTCCGGGCGCGGTCGGCTCATCGTCGGAGACGGGGGGCGACTCCACTCTCCCGATGAAAAGAACGTCGGGGTAGAATGGTACGGCTGTCGTGGCGATCTTCTTTCCGTTCTCCTTTGAGGGTGGAGGCACGGAAAGAACAACTTGCTTCCTCCCGGTTTTGTTTGTCTCCTTCTTCCTTGCGATTTGTGTCCATTCTTTCGTCGAGGAAGTAGACAACGGAGTTCTCTGGGTCAGCGGGCCCTCGGCCCCTGGCTTACTGAAGGCGATCTTTTTTCGGAGCGCTGGAGGTTGCGCTTTTTCCTTCTTTACCCCGATATTCTCGGAGTATGTTGGAGGGGACTTCTTCTTTGGCGGATCTGCGATGTGGTGTAGAGTTCCCTCTTCATCTGCTACGGATGAGATAGTTCCGAAGCAGAATACAGATCCGGGACGGAGGGTGATCTTGCGGTGGAAGGTGACGGCCATTAAGCTAGCTTAGATCGACGACACACCCCCTACCTGGCGCGCCAGCTGTCGGTGTTTTGGGTCCGACCGCACACCCGGGGTTGCCCCTCAAGGTGTTTTTAGGAGTAGGACAGTGTCGCCGACTGTAGCTAAATGGTTCGTGCCGGATGCACGAGGAACAATGGACAGTGTTTACAGGTTCGGGCCGCTTGGAGATGCGTAACACCCTACGTCCTGGTGAGAATGTTTTACGTGGTGGATTACACGGGAGCTCTCCTACACTAGAGAATAGAGAGTTGGGGTGAATGGGTGAGTAGTGAGATCGATCGTTCTGAAGGGGTGCCCCCTAGGCCTTATATATTCGACCGTGAGGCAATACATGCAGATGAGATAACAAACTGCACCTAAGAGATAGTGAACTGATTGAGTCTATCTTCCTATAGTTCTGCCGACTTATCCTCGCCTGGTTACGTTGTACGGGGCTCCAGCGCGGGAAAGTCGGGTCTTCTGTTGTGGTTGCTTGCTCAATGTTGCTGGGCCATCCGGGCTCGCACCGATCCGGCCTTATGTCAATCTGCTTTACTGATCGTTCCTCCCCAGGCCCATGAAGGAGTAACCTTACGATTTATTGGGCCCTTGGGCCTTTCATGAGGTCTTTTATCCTTCCAGTGGACCCGGGGGATATCTGTCCCCCACACATTCGTAGCCAACTCCTTCGAGCGCCGTTGACGGAGGCAACCACGAAGACCGACGTTTGCGGAGGTGGTCGGGCGTCTACGCGCGGCACATTCCACCGCGACCTCGACCCCCCATCTAGAGCTCGGCGTACGTGATGCATTCTTCGTCCTGGCGGAAGGCGGCATAGTCCAAGGTCGCTCCATCGTCGTGGCCGAAGGATCAATGCTTGTTGGAGCTCCAACGTGCTCCCCGGCAAGTCCACCTTCGCGTTGTGGAGGTACGAATCTAGGTAAGTGGTGCCCGGCTCCCCGGCAACTCCACCTTGGTCGATGACGAGTAGGCACTACTCGGAGACGTCGACCGCTGCCGCTTCCCTCTCCGCTCTAGCTTCGCTCCAAACACGACACCGTGCAATCTACACTTGTATAATACGCAATCGAAACTCAAGAACCAGGATAGAGCTCTATCTAGAATCCGTGCCTGCGTATGGACGAAAAAACTTGGAGAGACGTACCTCGTTTTTAAACGCGATGGTTGAAGTGCGGGGAGAAGAGAGACGATGCTAGAAAATGGAGTGAACACGAGTGACAGGTGATTTGCGCCCCCGAATACAGAGTCTGTTGTGCGCGTGAATAGTGGACTCGGGCTCCTATTTTACGGATCCGTGCCCATATGTGATCTCTTCCTGGAGTTGGTGTGAGGAGCCATTAGGCTATACGTAATGGTGTCCTCTAAATTTTTCCCCTATATGCTACTATGCAGCCACACCAGCAAGATTCCTTCCCATATATTCACTCTTCTCGTGACGATTTCCCCTAAATTCTCTCTTTACCTCACTACAACCATAAAATATTATTTTCAATACATATACATCATCATTTACCATTTTTTTGTCTACTATAAATGACTGTCGTGCACATGGTTTAAGGGGAGGGGGCCGGCTGCCACTCCTTCAAATCTGTGGGAAGAGAGTGCCTCTCCCTACACTGTAGCTGGTTTGGAGGCCGCCGCTGCTGCATATAGCACGGAACTGTAGCCGATACAGTGCTAGGGGAGGGGCAGCGTTGCGTACAACCTAGAGATGGCAATGGGGACCCGATCCCTGATTCCCCGCGGGGATGTAAACGGGAAAAAATTCTCCCCCGACGGGTAAACAGGGACGGTTTCTCATCCCCGTTTCCCGTGGGGACCCGTTAAACTTACATGTAACGATGTTTTTATTTAATAACTAATTATAAAAATAAATAATTACATTATCAATAGATCACTCATTGTACAAATGCGTTTATTTTGATGTACACATAATGAATTTTTACATCTAACATTGTGTATAAGTGACAATGTTTTACATTAACAACATATGAAGTGTGTTCTAATTATAATTTAAGCGGGGACAGGGCTCCCCGACGGGGATTTATCCCCACGGAGAATGAGGATGGAGAAGAAATGCCCTTCGCAAGCGTTCGTAGGGATCCTCGCGGGAACAAATTTTTGTCGCAGGAACAGGGATGAGGAGCTAAAACCCGACGGGGAATTCCCCGTTGCCACCCCTAGTACAACCTTATCCCTATAGGTGCACATTCGGGCCGCCCGGTTCGGCCCAGCCCAAGCCCAAAAAGGGCCGTATTGTTTGAATTTTGGACCGCCCCGCCCCGTTTGAATTTCAGGCCGTGCCGGGCCGACCCACGGTCCTAGTCCTCGGCCCACGACCCGACACGTAATTGCTTAAACGTGTCGGGCTTATTTCAGGCGGCTCGAAATCCAGTTTTTGGTCCGAAATTCACATTAGGGCCCAAAATTCACATCAATGCCTAAATTCAAAACAAATTTAATAAAACAAATAAAAGATAAGACAAATAAATTCGACCAAAAGCAAACTTAATATTTGTATTAAGTTACCAGAGCTATGCAATGACTGCCTCGTTTACAAATTATTTTGTTAGAAAGAAAAAGAGTATAATCAGCTCTATACAAAGTTCGTAAGTTTAGTTCATTATCTAACGTTCATAACAAAAGTAAAATTACATCACATACTCTAATTCGAAACTACAAAAAACATCTAACTACCGTTATCTCTAGCTGTGTGTTCTTTATCAAGTACATGAAAGTGTGGAATGAAGTGTGATTTTAATAAATACATGTGCATTTTCGTGCCTCTATATGGGTCATTTCGTGTCTGTCTTAAACGAGCCGTGCTCGTGCCCCGTCCATGGGCCGCGATCTCGGTCCAAACATATCCTAATATATCGGGCTATGTCGGACCGACGCTAAATTATTTCGAGTTATGCCGTGTCTGAGTACTGTTTTTTTTTCGTGATTTAGACCGATCCACCAGACGCGCCCCAAATGTATCCCAACCGAGAATTCCGATTGCCCTACGTCGATCTGAACCGTCGGTTCACCGGGCGTTCAACGAGAGAAGACAGCGGAGACGCCGACCCCGAGCGAGACTGCTCTTCTGATTCTCCGTGCCGGGCGGGCTAGGCAGCGCGGCGGCCGATGAGATTGACGGCGTGGCGGTCGCGACAATGCAAACCCCTCGTCCCTCCTACGCGCACCACCAGCTCCAGCAGCACCTCTCCTCCCTCCTTTCCGCCGCCGCCGCCGATCCCCCGCACCCCTCCGACGATGCCTCCCGCACCGCCGCCCTCTCCAACCTCCGTCTCTCCTTCCTCCACCCACCTAACCGCCCCCTGTTACCTGCCCTCGCTCCCTTCCTCGCCCCGCCCCTTTCGGTCCTCCTCGCCGACGATGCGTAAGTGAACCTTCCTCTCCTCATCGCTTTCCTTCCCCATTTGTGACGAATCACTCGATTCACCCGGCTCATGCTTTATTGTTTGCTGTGCAGGTCCTATGCCGTGCGGCGGGCGGCGGTATCGGCGTACGCGGCGCTCTGCGCGGTGCTGTGCTCGCACGAAGCGCCCGGGGGCCTGCCGGACGGGTTCGTCGCCTGGGCACTGCCGCTCCTGGGTGACCCCTCCTCAGCTGCTCTCGTCGCCGAGGGGCTCCGGGAGCTCCTGTCCACTGGGGACGTGTCCCCAGTCGAGAGGTTCGTGCCGCCTCTCCTTGCAGCCTGCCGTGACGTGCTAGAGGATGAGCGGATGTCGCCCGCTGTGCTCCGGTGTCTGCTCAGCCTGCTTATGTTGGTTGCCGCCAAGTTTCCCCACTGCTTCCGTCCACAGTTTGTTGATATCATGGACCTGCTTCTTGGGTGGGCGTTTGTGCAGGACCTAGCTGATGCAGATCGCAGCATGATCATTGATAGTTTTCCGCAGTTTCAGTGGCATTGGCTTGGGAATCTGCAGTTTTCACTTGGATTACTGCCCAAGTTCTTGGCCGATATGGAGGGGCTTGTGCATGATCTCAACCTGGGAGGCAGCCATAATCCTGGGAGGCTTCGTTCGCTGTTTGCTTGTTTCTCTACGGTACTGCAGATTATGTCTTCTGGTGTGGCTGAGCGAAATAACCTAAGAGAACTTGTAGCTGGGCCTCTGGAAGGTTTAGCTCCTCAACTTTTAAGGTGTGCATCAGTGATAGCCTCTAACCTTGGCTGGTCTGAGAGGATGGAAGACGCATCCAAATGCTTGGTCTTGCTTGCAGAGATTCTGCAGGAAAGGTTTGCTGATTTTTATGTCCATTTTGTGGATGTGTTGGTCCAGAGCTTGGAAGTTGCCTCCTCGGCACAGTTGGCGGCAGCACTTAAGACTAACCTGCAAGTTCTATCACTGCAAAATTTGGGGCTCCATGCAGCTTCTGTTGGAGCTTTGCTTGACTTCAGTTCAATTTTATCTAAGTCACGTCTTCATCCAAACCACAGCGTGGTTGCAAACTCAGCAGCTACCTACATTTTTTGCTTACAGCATGGATTGGAAGATGTAGTTGATCAAGCAATTGCATCAGTGATGAATGAGTTGGAGCTGATAAAATCTCTGCTAGCGGAAGGGCAAGCAAGTTGCCCTGATATCCATAGTCCCCCCTTAGAATTGAACAGTGAAAGGAAAAACGAGTCGAACTCAGGTGTGCATTGTTGGCCACAATATTCAGAGGATCAGTTGCTTTGCCTAATGAAATTTGATCTCAAGATTCTTCTGGCGACTATTGCACTGGATACAAAAAAGAGAAATGAGAGAACAACTAACTTGATACAATTCATCTTAAAGAAGCTTGACCCATTTGGTGCCCCTTTCCATAATTTCCTTGAGATGCAGTTTCAGATTTTCTCTACACTACACAAACTGAGCAACATGGAACTCTCAAGCAATATGCCAGCATCTGAACCATTTGAAAGAGACTCTGGAGGTTATAAAACACAGCCGGTTGTGTTAGAAAAGAAGATTTCTTGTGAATGTAAAAAGAAGTTTGTGCATAAATATGGCAAATACATAGTTCAGGGCCTTAATGCATCATCATCTTTGACACTGAAATTAGAGGCTCTAGATTGGATAGGTTCATTTGAAAAATTGATCCATGGATTGGAGAGGGGTGTGGATAATTTCAGTTTCTCTTATGAGGTAATTTGGGATGCTACCCTTTCGAGTGATATCCTTTTTGCTGTCTTGGATTGTGCATATGATAGGGAGTCTAAAGTAAGGTACCATGTTGCAATAACCTTGGAGTTACTATTTCTGGGAAGGCTCATCAACCCCATGAATTTCTATGTTGTTGCTCAGGTTCTGCTAGACAAGCTTAGTGATCCAGATAGTAATGTAAAGGATGCATTCTTAAGGTTATTTTCAATCACCTTGCCTATCACAACATATGCGTTTGGCTTGTTTGCAGATGAACATAATTATCGTAATTCCTCAGATATTGTTAACATGTCCAACCATTGCATGAACTGGAGGCATGTGCTTGCTGTGAAGCAACAGCCTAGGAAACTCCACTGGCAGCAGCTTGTTTCTGTTTTGAGTTACCTTTCTCTCAGATTGAAGTTACCTCTTTCGTCTTGGGTGCAACGGCTGGTCTTTAGTTACCGTGGGAAGAAAGATACGCGTTATGGTCAAATTGATATGTTTGGAGATGCTGATGGGAATGAACTCCCCAAAGGCCCTGGTGTGGACAGAAATACTATTGATATAATATACTCAGTAAATAATCATGCTGCTGTTTGGTGGGGAATCCATGAAGCTGCCCGGCACTGCATTAACCTTCGGCTTCGAACTCATCTAGGTGGTCCCACTCAGACATTTGCAGCTCTAGAACGCATGCTTTTGGATGTAACAAATGTATTAATGGTGGAAGCTAAGGAAGCTGAAGGAAGGTATATAGGGCCAGCTGACATTTGCTTATTGCCAATGCGTCTTCTATTGGATTTTGTTGAGGCATTGAAAAAATATGCTTACAATGCATATGAAGGTTCCTTTGTTCTATCACCCCCACCAAAAGCAAGTTCCGTGTTTTTCCATGCAAACAAACGAGTTTGTGAAGAGTGGTTTTCACGAATTTGTGATCCAATGTTGAATGCAGGATTAGCTATGCATTGCAGTGATGCAGTCATTCACTATTGTTCACTGCGGCTGGTAGATCTCAGAAACCTGGCTGCATCATCTCTCAGAGGCAATAGTCACATGGGTGGGGCTACTGAAAGTCATGCCTTTAGAGAGAGGTTAGAAGCAGATGTTATGAAAGTCCTCCGGCATGCTTCCCTGGCACTCTGCAGATGTCATGAAACAGATGCCTTAGTTGGACTTCAGAAGTGGGCTGCATCAACATTCTATTCTTACTTTGAGCAAGATAATCAACTAGTTCGGGGCGTATCTGATCGCGACAATCGCTTCTCCTGGATATCAGGATTGATCTATCAATCCCAGGGGCAGTATGAAAAGGCTGCTGCACATTATTCACATCTACTGCAGTCGGAGGAAGCCCTTATCTCCATGAAATCTGATGGCATTCAGTACATCATAGAGCGTGTTATTGAGTGCTACACATCCCTTTCAGATTGGAAATGCTTAGAGAGTTGGCTTGCTGAGTTACAAGTGCTCCGTGCTGTACACGCCGGCAAACCTTTTTCAGGAGCTCTAACAAGTGCTGGCAACGAACTTAATGCTATCCATGCAATGGCGTGCTTTGATGAGGGGGACTTTCATTCAGCTTGGGGTTATCTTGACCTGACTCCAAAAAGCAGCAATGAGCTCACCCTTGATCCCAAGGTTGCACTTGAGAGAAGTGAACTTATGCTTTTGCGTGGAATGCTGCGATGTAATAGCAAGTTAGAGGGCATAACAGAGGAGCTTCATAAGGCTAAATTGATGTTGGATGAAGCACTCACTGTTGTCCCACTCAATGGATTGCCTCAAGCTGCTGCTTGCGCTGGCCAGCTTCATTGCATATTTGCATTGGAAGAAGCCTTGGGGTTGACCTCCCAAAATGGACTTAATCAATCACAATCAATAATGGATTCTTTACTGAAAGCACTGCATGATCCTGTCGATAAAATGCATCAAGATTGCAACATGTGGCTAAAGGTCTTCAAAGTGTACCGTAATACACGGCCATCTTCTTTATCCACTCTTCTTCTCTGTCAGAAGCTTGCAAGTCTTTCTAGAAAGCAGAGCAATTTTATGTTGGCTACTCGTTTAAATCAATACCTCATAGATCATCCTTTGAAGTCATCTGATGAGATGGACAAGGAAATACTTGAATTGAACATTAAGTATGAAGGTGCCTTGCTGAAGCATGCAAATGGAAATAATGAAGAGGCTCTATCTGATCTGTGGTCACTGGTCCGAGCTAGTGTTCTGTCTAGAGTTAGTTGTTCATCTGGCATTGGCACTTCACATTCACTGGTTGCTAGGGCTTGTTTGAAACTCTCAACCTGGATGGAGCAAGCGAACTCAAGTCCTTTAAATTCGATCATTCCAATGGTAGTAAAAGATTTCAGCGATTCTGATGGATTTCAAGATGGGGCAGAGAAACTTCTATCTGGTGATAGTGTATCTGTTTCGACTTTGGATTATCATGCACTTGCTCAAGAAATCATAGGCACTGCTCGAAAGATATCCTGGCAACTTTGCCCCACTATGGGTAAGGCTTGGCTTGCTTATGCATCCTGGTGCTTTGCTCATGGCAGTTATTCTCTGTCTGGAACTGATTCAAATTTGCAGAATTCACTGTCCCCTGTTCTTCAGTCTGAACTCTCCCCGAGTAGATGTCATTTAACAGATGACGAGAAATCTGAGGTGGGTGAAATAATCAGAAGTATCTGTGCTGATGAACATGCAAATCATGTGGGTTGTGAATACCCAATGACACCAGGGTGTTACAATTCTGCACCAGAGCACCCCATATCTTTACTTGTTGAACAGGCAATTAGTTTGATAGAAACTGCAGCTGGAGCACCAGGCTTTGAGTCCCGCGAAGGTGATGATCCCTCTGCAGTTCTAGCATCAGAGCTGGTGGTTCTTTGTAAATGTGATTCTGGAAAGGACACTGCACCTTTGATTGGCAAGCTTACTGAAATATGGTGGTCTTTAAGGAAAAGGAGGGTATCACTCTTCGGACATGCGGCACATGCTTATTTTCAGTATCTTTCCCATTCATCAACTGAGCTTCAATCTTCATATCACCATGATGCTTTGAAAGGGAAAACAAGAAGCTACACTATGCGTGCGATGCTGTATCTACTTCACATAATGTTGAACTATGGGGTGGAACTGAAGGAAACACTTGAAAGTGGGCTTTCAACAGTTCCTTTATTGCCATGGCAGGTACGTCATGATAGTGTTCTATATTCTATAATTTTGGGTGTATGTTAATATTTACAGCATACTTATATGCTTTGGAAATATGCAGGAGATTATACCTCAACTTTTTGCACGCTTGAGTTCCCACCCAGAGAAGATAGTGAGGGAACTTTTGGAGAGTATATTGCTGAAGCTAGGAAAGTTATCTCCTTGCTCTATTGTATATCCTACATTGGTTGATATCAGTGCTTGCGAAGGAGAACCCTCTGAGGAGCTTCAGCGCATATCGGACTTTATGGTATTTTATCTTACATATCAGACTATGGTTATCTGCTTTAGACTCTAAGCGGTTATTCCAATTAATGTTGTTTGGAATCTTTCTGTTTTTTCATAGGTTAAGCTATACCCCAATTTAATTAAAGATGTTAAGCTTGCAATTGAGGAGCTAGGTATGATTACTGTTCTCTGGGAGGAACAATGGCTCAGCACATTACAAGATCTCCATTCAGGTAAGCCTCCCTTCCCCTCTTGTTGGCTGATGGATCAACTAGGAGGTAGGATTTGATTAAAAACTTAGATACCAACATAGGACTTAGTTTAAGGTTCAGCTATGCTTGACACTGTTGTGCTTTCCTTCACAATTGAGTTTGTAGTCTCACTCTCTACCAACCTGAGTAATATGTTTTTTGATTTATGACTTGAAAAAGATGTTAGTGGCTAGGTGATATTGGTAAAATACAGTTGATTTTAAAAGATATCTGTAACATGAAAAGCATCCTAAGGTCCGTTCAGTTATTACACATTATGGAATTACATGTCCGGATGTCCCTTTATTGTTATGTGCTACTGCACATGACAAGTTAACTAGGTTCCAGACTTTCCAGTGCCATGAAAGGAAAGGATGAAAACTTGCTGCATAGATGCGTTAGGATTGATGGTGCTCTCAACTTGCTATACTCTAATAATTGCTTGTATGCAAATAAAACTTCTCGTTGCTGGCAGTAAATCATCTGTAAGTTCAGTTGGAAGCATATTGTCCAGGTGCCCCCCCGTAAAACACACACACACACGCACACGCACGTCCACGCCCCCACACACATGGGGAAGCCACCTCTTTGGTTCGGGCCTTAACCCGTGCTTTGAGCCCCAACCCACACGACCACCCCTTACACGAGGGCCCACCCGCCCGCCCACACGCACGCACACACACGAGAGGTGTGTATCATTGTATTAACAAGAAGAAATATCAGATAAAAAATCACACGACATCTACCAAGCATATTGCACAGTTACTGGTGCACAAAACAACAATACTGTTAAATGATTTGGTTATATGCAAATGATTTGTGAAAGGGCCTCTAGCTGAGTTGGTTATGTGGTCTGAATAGCACTCCTCAGGTCCTGGGTTTGACTCTCCGTGAGAGCGAATTTCAGGCTGAGATTAAAAAAAGTCACTCGCTGGTTCCCTTGGTTGGTATGAGTGAACTGACCTACGGTGGTCGTGTGGGTTGGGCCTCAAAGCACGGGTTAAGGCCTGAACCATGGGGGGCGACATCCCCATGTATGAGGGGGCCAGCTTTCGTGGCTTTTCTCGGCTGGGCTTCGGTTGAACTCTTCTTAGTGGAATACCATGGGGCGGTCTTTCCCCTATATGCCGAGTTTTTTTATATGCAAATGATTTTTTTGTCACTGGGAGTAGCATGGTGCAATTGGAAGCATACTGTACAGCTACTGTTTTTTGAGCGGAAAATACAGCCGGGTATTAAGTTGCATGCACCAACCAATTCAACCCAAAAACTTAAGCTGATAGGAAGAGGTGGACAATTCACTTATATTATATTCCAACACTCCCCCTCACGTCGAGCCTCTCTTGGGTCTCAGACGTGGAATAGGAGCGAGCAACAATTATTTTATTTTTAATTGTGCTAACCAGGATTCGAACTCGTGACCTCTGGCTCTGATAGCATATTAAGTTGCATGCACCAACCAATTCAACCCAAAAACTTAAGCTGATAGGAAGAGGTGGACAATTCACTTATATTATATTCCAACACCGGGAGGTCCCACTGTGAGCTTTATTTAACAAAAACAAAAGAACAACACTGTACAAAAGGAGACGCACAAGGAAGCATGCCCGAGGTGGGCTGCAGGGCTAATCTAGAGCAGCTATACAAGAAATAAAGACAACACTTATCAGTACTGAATCTACGTGCCTGCAATCTAACTTCTTCATAGAAATAGCTTTTCCAAGATTCAAAGGAAGGGCAGCCTCTATCAAAGATAAAATCATTTCTTTGCTTCTAAATTTGCCAACTCGTGATGATGAATGTCTCCATAAAGAAAGGGTCGTCCAGCTATTGTTCCATAAAACAATTTACATGTAGAAAAAAGTTGTATCTAGCCTTTGGTATTTCTATACTAACCTTTCTTCTGGGTCTCAATGACTATATGACAATATATTTCTGTCATGTAAAGTTGTGAACTACACTTCACGAGGACAGATGCAGATGCTAATATTGGCCAAATTTCTATTTAAATGCAGATGTTTTGAGGAGAATCAATATACTTAAAGATGAAGCTGTAAGGGTTGCTGCAAATTCTACACTGAGTTCGGCAGAAAAGAACAAGATTAATGCTGCAAAATATTCTGCTGTTATGACTCCAATAGTTGTAGCCTTGGAACGTCGTCTGGTGTCTACATCTCGTGAACCAAAAACACCCCATGAAATGTGGTTCCATAAAGAATACAATGCTAAGCTGAAATCTGCAGTCACAACCCTTAAGATGCCCCCTGGATCTCCAGCAGCATTAGGAGAGATTTGGCAACCTTTTGATTCAATTGCTGCTTCTTTAGCCACACATCAAAGAAGGTCACACATAATGTTAAGTGAAATTGCTCCACAGCTAGCTGTTTTGTCAACCTCTGACATTCCAATGCCTGGTTTTGAGAAGATACTTGGTTCCTCAGAATCCTTTTCTGGAAACCATGGCATTGTAACCATATCTTCCTTCTGTAAAGAGGTAACAATACTTTCAACAAAGACAAGGCCTAAGAAGCTCATCTTGCAAGGATCGGATGGTCAGAGGTACACTTACCTTCTCAAGGGCCGGGAAGATTTACGCCTTGATTCACGGATAATGCAACTGTTGGAGGCAATAAATAGCCTGTTGTATTCGTCTTCCGACACTCGAAGTCGAAATATCACACTACGGTTCTATTCCGTTACACCGGTTAGTGGACGAGCTGGACTGATCCAGTGGGTGGAAAATGTAAGCAGCATATACAATGTGTACAAATCATGGCAAAAGCGTTCACAGTTGGCACATGCACATGCAGAGGCACAAGTATCTTCAGTTAGCACTGGTAACATTCACAACCCTGTTGCACCTGTTCCCCGTCCAAGTGACATGTTCTATGGAAAGATTATACCAGCACTGAAAGAAAAAGGGATAAAAAGGGTAGTCTCACGAAGAGATTGGCCATTAGACGTTAAAAGAAAAGTTCTATTGGAGCTTATGAATGAGACTCCGAAACAGATTCTGTGGCAAGAAATGTGGTGTGCAAGCGAAGGGTTCAGAAACTTTAACTCCAAAGTAAATAGGTATGTGGAGGCACAACACCTTTATTTTGAACACAGTATACTTTATCCACCACCACTTTCTCTTTGCCACTAATTTCTTCTAGAATATATTCTTAAATTCCTTCACATCTATAAGATCCTGCAACTGCAAGTAATTTTCAGTACAATTGTACACACATAACATACATGTTTTCAAACAAAATTTATTGTTTTAAAGGTTTAATTAAATCTTGTCCAAAACACCATCCTTTTTTGTCACTGGAGGGAGTATATAATATATTAAATTGAATTTCTGCTTTAGTTAGTATTCTTAAACAACAGTTGACATATTAAAGATGTTTACTCTTTTCTTGGAAGGAAGTGAAAGGGCCTCTATGGTTAGGTGGTTTGAGTAACACTTCTTAGGTCCTGAGTTTGACTCCCCGTAGGAGTGAATTTCAGGCTAGGATTTTTAAAAAATCCCCTCGTTTGTCCATGACAAAAGCACAAGCCTAAGACCCGACCTTGGTCGCGATCGTTCTCACATGGGCTACGCTGGTGCTGCTGTGTATGGGTGGGACAGGGGTTCGGAGATTTTCTCGACCTGCGTGAGAAGGTCCTCTTAATAATCCAGGTACCCCTGCAGGTCGAGTTTTTTTTTCTTGGAAGGAAGAAAGAGGAGAATTTGCCGAATTAAGTGGTTGCAAATCCCTAGTCCTTAGATTTGGGCCTTCCGTGGAGGCTGAGGCGAAGACAGTCTTCGTAGTTTTCTGCACAGTGCTTTGTCATGGATTTGATTCTACTAACGTTGGCAAGAGTTTGTTGTGTGTGCAGGCCATCTTCAGTATTTTCAATTTAAAACTCATGTTAATATTAGGAACTCTGGTTAAGAACTTTGTGTATATAAGGCCCTGTTTGGAGCTGAATACCCAACTAACAACTATCTTACTAATTGGACCAAACCAGCTAATATCAACTAGTAGTTAGCTAGCTAATATCAGCTATGAGCTTTAGCTAGGTAACTATTTTTTTCTTGAATAACGCAAGAGAGTTACTTGTCATTTCATTAAGAAGAGAGAGAATACAAAGGTGAGATAAGAGTAGTGCAAGGGAAAGAGCTAGCTAACTAATACAGCTAATGGATCCAAACATGGCTTAAGTAACTTTGTGAAGTAATGCTTGTCATGCAATGATGTATTTTAAATTTTTAATATCATACTAGTACAATGTCCGTGCGTTGCAACAGTACACTAATCATATTTGATGGTATACTCCAACAGTTGTATGACACCCGAGGGTCTAATAACAGTTTGATGGACTTTCCCTATAAAAATAAATTTAAAATTAAAGTGGACCCTCTCCAGTCTCCACAAAAAATAAATTTAAAATTAAAGTGGACATATGGCCCACATGCCAGATATTAAATTGTAGATACTGCACTTTATCTTAGTCAAAATGCCAAGAAAGGTATGAGTTGAAAAGGAGATCTGTATCTTTTTTATAGCTCGCTCGGTCGCTCATCCTCCTTCAACTAGCGAGGTGGTACTATCCGAAAGCGTTGCGCTGCGTGTGGCTTCGTGTTCTCACGGCCCATCTGACAGGTAACGACCTAATTGTTAGGCGAGACGTGATGGAGAAAAACATAACTACTCTACGCTCTTCGCTCGTGACGCACGACAGACGAAACTTGTGCTTTAAAGTAGAGAAAGAGAATGATAACTGAATTTAAAGAATAAAGAAGGTCAACAATGCATTGATGAACACATTATTGGTTACTCATTTGTTCAACATAATGCAGGTTACCAAAGAGTGCTATGATAGCCCTTCTTCTTGATTTGAATGGCTGATAACTAAATTTGATGTTGGCGATTGCTTAACTGTGAATCATTTTCTCATTACAGATTCTCCAGGAGCGTAGCAGCCATGAGCATAGTTGGCCATATACTGGGTCTTGGAGATAGACATTTGGACAACATTCTTATGGATTTCAGCAATGGGGATGTGGTTCATATTGATTACAACATATGCTTTGATAAAGGGAAGAGGTTGAAGATTCCAGAAATTGTTCCATTCCGTCTCACTCAAACAATTGAATCAGCTTTAGGATTGACTGGCGTGGAAGGTGTTTTTAGAGTTACTTGTGAGGAAGTTATGGGTGTCCTCTTGAAGAACAAAGATATTATCTTGATGTTGTTGGAAGTATTTATTTGGGATCCATTGATTGAGTGGACACGTGGAAATATCCAAGATGAAGCAGGAATTGCCGGTGAAGAGAAGAAAGGAATGGAATTAGCAGTTAGTTTGAGCTTGTTCTCTTCTAGAATTCAAGAAATTCGTGTTCCTTTGCAGGTAACTGTTATCTATTTGAGCCGGAAAGTTTCTCTGAATCTACCATTTGTGATTAATTTAACAGGGGTCTGTTACTAAACATACGCTTCATCGTGGAAAACTTTCACTCTCCTCTTAGGTCCTTTCGGTCCGTAGGAATTGGAAAATAATCTAATAATAAAATGAGAAGCACTTTCTAGATATTTGTTTCAATTCATGGGACCCAAACATGCCCTTGTTGTATTTACTATGCAAAATTTTCCAGAAATATATGCTGCTTTGGAATTTGAGTGGTCAGACATAAGCTTTGACTGCTTGGATTTATTAGTTTTTTCACGTGAAGGTTGCACTGTTAGACTTTCTATTTGTCATCAGAAGTACTTCCAAACATGTTTTTTTCCCATTTACCAACATATAACTATGAATAATTCACTTTTGGTTTGCCAAAGTTGCTTGTGAAGATGATGACTTGTCGAAAGAGTCATAAATTATTGAACGGAAGGAGTACTATTTGATCTGGAAAAATTGTATTTATCGATGATTGAAGCAAATGTAGGGACACTAGCAAATTAGCTAACTGATGTTGTATGTATGGTTATAGCCAAACTTTCTTGTTTAATTTATTCCTAAGCGAAAGGGCCTCTAGCTGAGTTGGTTAGGTGGTCTGAGTAGCACTCCTCAGGTCCTGGGTTCGACTCCCCGTGGGAGCGAATTTCAGGCTGTGGTTAAAAAAATCCCTTCGTCTGTCCTACGCCAAAGCACAGGTCTAAGGCTCAGCCCCGGTCGTGGTCGTTCTCACATGGGCTTCGATGCCGCTGTGTATGGGTGGGGCAGGGGTTCGGGGGTTTTCTCGATCTGTGTGAGAAGGTCTTCTTCTTAATACAATGCCCGGGGGCTGTCTTACCCCCCGCAGGTCGAGTTTTTTTTTAATTTATTCCTAAGAAATATACAGTAGGTTATTGGTGCATGATTAAATAACTTTTTCATTATCTATCATTGGCTGTAAGGCGAGACGTGGTGATTGATTACCACCTTATGCTTAAGCGACTAAGGCGTGAGGCGAGGTGACGCCTTAACAGCATAAGGAAAACTAAAAAGCAGCTTAGAGTATCATGAAGAAAACCGAAAAGGAAAAAGGAAAAGAATGGAGAAGGAGCAAGTAGTCTGGCCCAGCTTATATGCTCCTCACCTTCATGCTTCATCTCTCGAACTCCTGATCCTCTCCCCAGCCCTGCAGCACCTCTCTCTCGTTCTCCATTACCGCTCCGTCTCTGCTCCTCACTTTCTCTTGCTTCCCTACCTCTAGATGCGCTGCTCTGCTTGCTTGAGACAGAGGAACAGAACAGTTTTGGACGCTGCAGCCCAATGGAGGAACAGAGGAGGCAGGATGTTGCAGGCCAACACTGATTGGGGGAAGATGACCGCAGGCCTCGGCGGTGGGCGGGCGACAACTTTACTCGTCGGCGCAGGGGAACGCATTGGCACGGGCGAGCTGTGGCTTCTGGTTCCTCTCCCGCTCACTGGTGTGAGAATCACCGGCGCACCCTCTCTCTCTCTCTCCTGCGTGTTCTGTTTCTCCCATGTGCTTCTTCTCTCTCAGTTTCTCCGCCGTTTCCAATCCCTCTCACGTTTTCTGTTGCCCAGAACAGAGGCTTCCCCATATGGTGCCAGCCATAAGCAATTTGACGTGAATTGGACGCCAAAGTGACGTTTTTCAGATGCCTTGGCCGTAAGGCGAACGACATACGAATATAAGGCAAATCATCTGCTGTGTCGTTGCTCCTGCTGCGCTTTGGCGCTTAAGCGACACCAAAATGACACTTTTAACACTAGTTCCGATAAGGTTGTAGCCTTGTATGAATCAAATGGATGATATAGCCTCTCTGATTCCGTCTTTCACACACTAGTACATATACACTTGTATTACTGTTTCAGGATTAAGGCCCATTTTGTAGCTGTGGCCTGTCCTGAACTATACATTATTATTATCACTGTCACTATCTGTTTGAACAGTTGTTTCCTTTTCCCAGGAGCACAAGGATCTTTTCTTAACTAATTTGCCAGCTACAGTATCGTCTCTAAAGGTATTATGTACAAGTTTGTTCATCGAAGTTTAAGTATTTCAAATAAATTTTTTAATCTCCTGCTACCTTCTTTTTACTATGTGCAGAAATTCTTGGATATTTTAGATCAGTATGAGGTTGCATCGGCTATATTTTATCATGCTGAGAAAGAGAGATCAAGTGTTTTGCAGCATGAAATGTCGGCTAAGTTGGTCCTAGCTGATGCTACATCGGGTGCTGAGAAATCTCGCACTTCATTTGAAATTCATGCTCACGAGTTAGCAGAAGCAAAAGCGGCGGCAGTTGATGAAGCTAACAAGCTTGCAATATGGGTCGAAAAACATGCACTGGTTCTTGAGGCTATACGGGAGAACTCTGTTGCGTGCATTGAGTCATGCATGCAATTGAATTGTAAGGACAAGACATTGAGCCTTATTTCAGCCGTCCTAGAATCAGGGGTCCCACTTACAGTTGTACCAGAACCAACAAGAGCGCAATGCTCGGAATTGGATAGGGAGATTTCTCAATTATTATCTGAGTTACAGGGTGGACTTTCCTCTGCTTTAGACTCACTTGGTGAATATTCTTTAGTCTTGAAGCAAGTTCTTCCGGTTAACTACATCACAACCAGTCCGGTTACTAGTTGGGCGCAAGTCTTGCAGCGATCTGTAAGGAGTACATCGCAAGATATGCTTTCCCTGGCTAAAATACAGGCTGCAGAAGTCATTGCTAAGGTTCAAGGTGAAGGCATTAATCTGGTGCAACAAAGATATCAGGATCTCGTAAATCAAATGGAAAGTTATGTTTCATGTGTGGAGAAACTTGCGAGGGAGTGTTCTGAACTGATGAATTCTATTGGGTTGAATAACGAAGTGCAATCAAAAGAGCGGATACTTTCTGTATTCATGAACTCTGTTCAGTTGCCTTCACAAAAGAAGGATGGTGATAGTACTCATTTATCGCATTCAGGAAGTCCTCAGCAGGGTGAGATCAAAACTCCAGCCAAGGGCGATGTACAGGAGACAACAGGTAAGGTCCTCTCTATTCTTGGGATTGCTGTGAGTCAGCTATATGGTGATATTAGAGCCAAAGTGTCTGAACTCTCAATTAAAGCTATTGGAAAAGCTAAATTTAGGACAGATGATTCTGGTCTTCAAGCTGATGCTGGAATGAGCTTGCAAGTATTTGAACAACATATAGAAAAATGTGCATTAATTTCTGGAGTTGTTGATGAAGTGCATGAAGTTATTGGGAGAACCTTAGCAGAAACAAGTGCTGCTTATGCAAAGCCCAGTCCTAGGCACTGGGCCTCTACTTTTCAGGCAGCTTTGCACTCAAGCATCAACTTGATTGAACAAATGACTGAAGCTTTTCTTCCAGAATTTATCAGATCAGTTGTTCCACATAATTCAGAGGTAAAGGAAACCGTCAGGTCAATTTCTGAGGTACGTGGTTCTGTTGATAATGCTCTAGAGAAGCTGATTGAGGTTGAACTTGAGAGAACATCTCTTGCTGAATTGGAACAGAACTACTCTGTGAAAGTTGGCAGAATTACTGAGCAGCAAATAGCTCTTGAAGAAGCTGCTGCAAGAGGTAGAGAACATCTATCATGGGAAGAAGCAGAGGAGCTAGCTTCACAGGAGGAAATCTGTAGGGCTCAATTGGAACAATTACATGAAACATGGAGACAGAAAGATATGCGTATTTTGTCACTTATGAAAGTAGAAGACAATATCATGAATTCGCTGCTTTCTTCTAAACAGTATGTTTCATCTTTGGTGGACCATGATCAGGAAAGTGAGTTTCATTATGGACAAATTAAGGCCCTCCTTTCAATCTTCGCAAAGCCCTTTGCTGACCTGGAATCGCTGGACCATATGCTATCATCATCTGGCATGTTTCCTCACATAGACAATCCCATTTCCAATATTAAAGATGCTTTGTCTTTGGGCTCTTCATTGTCTGACGTGGTGTGGCCTTTAGCTGGCATATTGAAGGATCATGCTTTTTTTGTTTGGGAACTCAATCTTCTTGATTCGGTTCTTGTTTTATGCATGCGTGAGATTTCATCTTCTCTTGAGCATGGCATTAATGCCAATCAACTTTACATGACTCTTAAAAAGAAGCTTGCGATCTATGTGGAAAAACAAGTTTTCCGGTATGTTACAGAAAGGATTGCTCCTGCGCTCACCCTAAAGTTAGATGAAGAAATTAGCGCTTTGCTGCAGCTGAGTCAAGGAATAAGAGCATCAGATCAGCCTAAAAGAGATTCTGCTGCCGTTGGAAGGGTTGCATTAATGCTTGAGGAGTATTGTAATGCTTATGAAACAGCTAGAGCTGCCGGGACTGCAGTTTCGCTAATGAAAAGGCAATTAAATGAGCTCACTGAGGCTCTGCGCAAAATTATTTTGGAAATAGTTCAGGTTGAATGGCTACATGATATTTCATCGTCTCATGCACAGAAGGTGAAGGTTTTGTCACAAAATATTCTTAGTGATGATAAGTTCATCTCTTTGATGTTAAATCTGAGCAGAAGCAATTTGTTAGATAAGATCCAATCTTCTGTCTCATTAATAACAAGGTCAATTGAAGTCCTGCAAGCTTGTGAAAGCATTTCTGTTTCGGCCGAAGGACAACTTGAGAGAGCAATGGGATGGGCCTGTGCTGGGCCAAATACTTCCAGTGCAGGTGGTTCAACGGCAAAGGGTTCAGGAATCCCCCCTGAATTTCATGGTCATCTATTAAAAAGAAGGAAATTGCTTCGGGTGGTTCAAAAAGAGGCATCTGATCTTGTTAAAGTTTGCACCTCTGTTTTGGAGTTTGAAGCATCCAGAGATGGACTTTACTTCGTTCCTGAGGATAAAGCTTCCGAACAATCTTCGGACAAAGGCAGGGCCTGGCATCAAACTTTCTTGAATCTCCTGGCACGTCTAGATGCGGCATTTCATTCTTTTACATGTACGTTGACTATTCATCCTTTCATATTTCCATTAAAGTTAATACTCAATGCTGTCCATGTGCACATGGGTGTATCCAAATTTCTGCGGAGAATGTTGTGCCCCACTCAATTAATCAAGATGGATTAGTTTAGTCTTTCTCTAAAAAAGTTGCATCTTCTGAAGATAGCCTGATGATTTCTTATGGTGTTAATTGTGCTGATGTGCTATGTATATAGGCTGTGGTTGCTTGTTTGTGCCACAACTTGTGTTTATTTGTTACCTTTTCATTTGTGCTCTATAGTACACAGCTACGCAACTACCACTAAACAAAATATATGGGCATCACAAAAGTCTCAGAATCTTAAAGTTATGCACACTTCTTTCATTATGGTTCCTCTTGTCATGCTACATAAATTTCTCCTGTTTCATAATAGTTTACTTATGTTACAAACAGGTGCAGAACAAGAATGGAAACTTGGCCAGCTCAGTCTGGAAGCTGCTGGAAAAGGCCTGTTTTCAGCTAATAACCAGGTTTCAGTAGTCTCTGTGAAAGCAAACTCTGCTTTAGGTATGCCACTCCTACTTATGAAGTTATTGCTTTGTTTCTTATTTGTCATCCAGTGTCGGGACTTGTAAGATATGCCTGCATTTATCGTTGTATAATAGATTGTGTTAGAGATTGATGGAAAGTGACACCCTAACCCTAATCGGGTAGGGGATATATTAGGGCCTGTTTGGCAGGTCCCCGGCTCCTCTGAAAATGATTCCGGCTCTAACTCGTCTATAGGAGCTGCTCCTCCACTAGAGCCGCTGTTTTTTTGCAAATTGTTTGCAACGGCTGTCCACAGTCACGCAGATGGCCAGACCAGTGCCAGCGTAGACCGCAGGCCCACATCCGCTGACTGCTTCTTGCTTGTCTCCACGTCTTGTCACCTTGTCTCCACGTCTTGTCGTCTTTGAAGGAAGGTGACCACTCGTCCACTCGCCTCTGGAGACAAGTAGAATGGCTGCACGAGCACATATGGAGCTGCTCAGAGCCACTTTTTATGGCTCCCGCTCCGGCACCTAAAATAGCTCCACCTCTCGTTAAGCTCCTATCGAGTAGCCGTTTTCGGCGTACCGTTTGGGAGGGCTCCGACAAGGAGCCGGAGCTGCCTAGGAGCTCTCCCAGACGGACACTTAGTATATAATAAAGACATGGGCCAAGGCCCATTGCAAGGGACACACAAACACAATACGCTAACACCCCCACAATCGCAACTCTATCTGATATAGATGTTGAGATTGAACCGAAACTCTGAGAACAACATTGTGGATGAGAGCCCCTTGGTGAAAATGTCGGCGAACTGCGAAGTGGCCGCGACGCAGAGAAGGCGGATATTGTTGATAGCAACATGCTCTTAGACAAAGTGGGGGGTCGATCTCCACGTGCTTCGTGTGCTAATGCTGCACGAGATCGGTGTAGAGGTAGACCACTCTGACGTTGTCGCAGTAGATGAGTGTGGCCCATGCGAGGGGGTGTGGAGCTCTTATACCAGCTGATAGAGCCATGACACCTCGACCACGCGGTTGGCCACAGCCCGATACTCGGCCTCAGCGCTGGAGCGGGAGACGACGGGCTGCCGCTTTGAGGACCAAGAGACGTGGTTGGCGCCCAGGAACACGATGTATCCAGAGGTGGACCGACACGTGTTGGGGCAGCCATTCCAATCAGCGTCGGTGTAGACGACCAACTTAGAAGTCGGAGAGGACTGAAGAAGGAGAATCGAAACTATCACGGAGAGGCGACGGGGAGGGGGAGGAGGTTGGCGGGAGGGTGGCTGCCGCCGGCAGCAGAGGAGAGGGGGGAGGGTGTGGCCGCCGGCTGGAGGGGTTCCCCTGGCGGCTAGGAGCAGGGGAGGGGAAGAAGGCTTGATACCATGTTGGAGATTGATGGAGAGTGACCTTAATTGGGCAGGGGATATATTAATTTAATATAAAGTCAAGACATGGGCCAAGGCCCATTACAGGGTACACACAATACACTAACATATTGGTATCTTTTGCCAGTTAATCTCCAGGATGTTCTTGGTGCCATGTATGGTCATGCTTGTGAAGCAAGTGCATTGCTATCTGGATTCAAACATGTATCACAAGACTGCACTGCTTTGACTTCTGAATGTGGTTCGTTGCTCGAGGAGGTAAATAACGAAATAACATCTTGATGGAACTTTATGTTTTGAGTTTTATGATTGCATAAGAGTTAGTCAAGACAATTGTGTGAATTGGGCTGTGGAAATCTGCAAATGGTTTGTAACTACATTGACCTTGAATTGAGAAATTAATGGTATTTAGCTTGATGTTTGGTATTGCTAAATCGTATTTGCAATTCTATGTTGGTTTTTAACTCTTCAACTATAATGAACTAGAGCTTTCATATCTGGTGGTCTGTTTTATATTACACTCTCTTTTTATTTGTTCTTGACAACGTGATTGAACCAGTTACTTCTTGTTCCTGTTTTCCTGTTGAATTATTTGCAGGTTTTAGCTATAGCAGATGGGTTGCATGATGTATACACTCTGGGGAAGGAAGCTGCTGCTGCTCACAGTTCCCTTATGACCAATCTTTCCAAGGCTTGTCACTGCTTCTGTTTGTTCATTAAATTCAGTTCTCTAAGATCAATATATTTACCTGTTTTTATTGTGCTTGGCGTTTTTAGATTTCAGTATATTAAAAATTTATATTGACATGGTTTTTCATGTGCATGGAAAACAACTATCCATGTGCCTGAACCTTGACTTGTGGTTTCTATTGATTCAACTCTAGCCTTTTTTCTTGAATACGCAGGAAAGCTGCATATCATTGTATTAAGGTAGAAAAGAGGGGGGGGGGGGGTTCTTACAAAAGAAAACTACACCCCCACTCCGAAACCAAGAGTGAGGGGTTTGAACCGAAACAAACTAAAGAGAGACCTGGTCTAAGGAAGGAGAAACACTTGACCCCCACGGCCCCACACACACTAGAGCCCTAAGGAACTCCAAAGGTGGCGCTCCTCCAAATAGGCCTGCACAGCAGCTTGTACCCGCGGTTGGGCTCCTTAAAAAAGTAAAAAACACAAGCATTACGAAGTTTCCATAAAGTCCAAGCCTCCAGATCAACCTGAGTTGAGACCCCTCCTAATATCCTTTTGGAGATTTTTGCATACCTTCCTCCACGATTCTGTGAACTTTTGAAGCAAGGCTAAGAGGAGCTAAGATTTTATGCCAAAGGTCCCGGGCAAAGACACAAGTGGTAAAAAACTAAAATGTGTTGAATGACCTCCTCTTGGTCACAAAAGCACAATGTTCCGGATGAGGGAGGCCTCGCTTCTTTAACCTGTCAGCTGTCCAACAACGGTTTCCAATGGCCATCCAAAGAAAAACCTTGCACTTTGTAGGCGCCCAAGACTTCCAAAGCCTCTTCCAAAGTTCGAAGGAGATAGAACCATTGGAGAAGGCCCTAAAAGTAAGGATCCCTGCTGACAAGGCCCCTGGGCCTGATGGTTTTACTGGTCGCTTTTACAAGGTATGCTGGCCCATTATAAAAGTTGATATGATGGCTGCAATCTCCGCTATTTGGGGTAGGAAGTTTGATAATTTTGGGTGCCTTAATTCTGCATATATAACCATGATCCCAAAGAATGATGAAGCTGAAATGGTGAAGGATTTCAGGCCTATCAGCCTTGTGCATAGTTTCGCTAAGTTGATCACAAAGATCCTAGCCAATAGGTTGGCTAAAAGGCTTAATGAGATGGTGTCACCTAACCAGAGTGCGTTCATTCAAGGTAGATTCATCCAGGACAATTTTATGTTGGTTCAACAAACCTCAAGATTGCTTCACCAACAGCATAAGGCTTCTTCGCTCTACAAGTTGGATATTACTAAGGCTTTCGACTCGATTTCTTGGCCTTTCCTAGTTGAAGTATTGAAGCAGCTTGGTTTTGGTCAGATTTGGAGGGATATTATTTGTGGTTTGTTGACCTCTTCCTCTACTCAAGTGATGCTGAATGGGTTTCCAGGACAACACATCATCCACCGGAGAGGACTTCGGCAAGGGGATCCCCTGTCTCCTTTATTGTTTATTCTTGCCATGGATGTCCTGGTATATATGTTTTCCAAGGCAGAGGAGGAGGGTTTACTCCAGCAGTTATCCAACAGGAAAAGCTCCATCGGATCTCCTTATATGCTGATGATGTTGCCCTTTTTGTTCACCCATCAGCAGCAGATTTATCTATCACTCTTGGTATTCTTCAGCTTTTTGGGGATGCCTCTGGGCTGCACAATAATGCCCAGAAATCTAATGTCATTCCTATCAGATGCTCAATGGAGGATATGGTGGAAACCCAAGGTCTGCTGCCTTGTGGAATATCTTCGTTCCCTTGCCGTTATTTGGGTCTTCCTTTATCCTTGCACAAGCTGTCTAGGCAGCACCTCCAACCTTTTATTGATAGAATTGCTGACCAGCTATCAAATTGGAAGGCAGACTTATTGACGAAGGCAGGGAGAAGAACCCTAGTTCAACATGTTCTTACCAGCATGACGGTTTATATGGCAATGGCAGTGGATATCCCACAATGGGGTTTAGATGCCATTGACAGATTAAGGAAAGGTTTCCTTTGGCGAGGTCGAAAAGAGGTAAATGGGGGGCACTGCCTTGTAGCTTGGAGAAAGGTTTGCCGCCCCCTTCAGCTTGGTGGGCTGGGTATCTCCAGTTTAAAAGAACTCTGCTGGGCCCTTCGAATGAGATGGCTATGGCTGTCTAAAACAGACCCCTCCAGGCCCTGGATTGGTCTCCCAATGAAAATCCCAAAAAAGGCCACTTCCTTCTTTAATGAGGTAGTGCTCACTGAAGTTGGTGACGGGGCCAGCACCAAATTCTGGAAAGACAAGTGGTTACACGGTAAAAAAATTGCAGACATGGCACCTAGACTCCTAGCTACAATTCCTAAGCGGATTGTGAACAACAGAACTGTGATTGAAGCTTTGACTAACAGAAAATGGATTGCCGATATAAAAGGGGCTCTCTCAGTGGGTGTGTTGATTGATTACCTTCAGCTATGGGAGATGCTCTCAGCCATTGAGCTGCAGCCTGGAGTTGAAGACAGACATATTTTCAGTATTGCCCCGGATGGAATGTACTCTGCAAAATCTGCTTATAATGGACTGTTCATGGGTTCAGTTTCCTTTGGACACTTCACAAGGGTTTGGAAAACCTGGGCCCCGCCAAAGTGTCGTTTTTTCATTTGGCTTGCTGACCATAATAGATGCTGGACAGCAGATCGTTTAGCTAAGAAAGGCCTAAACCACCATGAGAAATGTCTGCTTTGTGACCAAGCTGAAGAAACCCTTGATCATCTTCTGGTGGCTTGCTCCTTCTCGAGAGTCTTTTGGTACCAGTTTTTCCGGAAATTTGGGCTTCACTCCCTACTTCTCTAGCTCCCCAGTGGGCGGTCACCTCCTTCTTGAATTGGTGGGAGGAGGTTTCAGAGGTGGTCTCAGGTGTCACCAGAAAAGGCCTTAACTCCCTCATTATCCTGGGTGCTTGGACTATTTGGATTCATCGGAACAAATGTGTCTTCGATGGATTGTCTCCTTGCCTCACCTATATCCTTGCTTGGGCAGACGAGGAGAGAAGTCGTTGGGAGGCAGCTGGGGCGAAGGGCCTATGTTCTCTGGCTGCTTCTGCAGCTGCTCCCTAGAGTGGTGTGTTGTTTGTTCCTTTCACATGATGAGTTCTTTTTTGTATGCTATTTTCTGGCCCCCGTGAGGAGGCCTGCTGTTGTTTGGTCTATTTTAGACCTTTTTCCTATCTTCTTAATATATAAAGGGGCGCAGCTCTCCTGCGCGTTTTCGAGAAAAAAAAGGCCCTAAAAGCAGATTTGGAAGAGTAAACTCCAGGAACCGTGAATCTCCAAATGTGGCTGTCATCTACTCATCTTGATAGGTTCACTTCCTGAATGGCATCCCACAGCTGAAAATATTCAATCAAATAAGCATATGAGGGAAAGGTTGCCTTGGATGTCTGCTGTCCAGCTAAAGTCCACCAAAGCTTCTTCAACTGTCTTCTTTAAACAAAACTGAACAGGAACAGCTTCAAAAACCTTAGGCGCAAGGTCACTAATGCAGCAACCAAACAACCAATTATTGTATGATTTTGATATATGTGGACCATAAAAAACAATATTGGAATATGCTAAACAATATTCCTGTAACATATACAGAGTAAATACTTATTGTCAATATGTTTTTGGTAGAACATGGTATTGCCTTTTTTTAATCTGAAGAAAAGCTTATGTTTTGTCTTTTGTGCTCAACAGGCAAATACAATTTTGTTTCCACTTGAGGTTTGTCTATGTGCTGATGTAACTGTTATGTCTGAAGCGATTTCAAACGAAAGAGAGAAGAACAATGCTAGTATGCCTCTTATTCATGGAAAGGCATTATACCAATCTTATAATATTAAAGTTAGGGAAGCTTGCAAAACTTTGGAACCTCTGGTGGGTCCACTTTCTGACAATGCGAAGGAACTGCATTCCATGGTAATGAAGCTTGGACACCTTTCAAGTCTTCATGCTGGGAATCTTCACAAGGTACTTAGCTAAGAAATGCTATATGTTGAGAGCATGTTAATCATTTGCAACCACAGTTTGAAATTTAAGTCATAAAAATGATAAAAGAGGTGAACATTTTGCAGTAATATATTTGCAGAAACTTGACCTTGTTTGAACTTCCTGGTCAATGTATGTGAACCTGACTTTCTAAATACTCATGTGACATAGAGGCATTTCTGCTTTGTCTGTTTACTCAGTTTTAATTGCTATTTTTTGCTCTAAGGAATATAGATGTATTTTGGTGTACATAACAACAAGTTTAACACAAACACTTCCTTTTTGCTACATAACTTTCATTACATTTGTTTAGGTCCCAATTATCTCACTTTTCTCCCCCCCTCCCCCCTATTTACAGGCTCTAGAAGTTCCAGGAGAAAGGGAATCTATGAGATCCCAGGATTTGCTCTCAACACATCCTGATCTTTTGCAAAGTGATTCATCAACTGAGAAGGATAGAGCCTCTCTTGGCATGGATTCTGGCTCTCCAGATTTGGAATTGAATACTGACATTTGTTTGCAAGATAGATGTTGGATTTCACCTCCAGAGCACTCATATACTAGCAGTTCTGGATGTACCACAGGGTTGACCCAGATTAATCCCTATGACAACTTAGAGAAAATAGATGCTCTTATGGATGATGGGGCTGAAATAGATGGTTCTGGTTCTACTGACCTGGAAACAAAAGACAGTAATCAGGAAGTTGAAACCGATTTGGTGGTGGGAAGAATTGAAAGTGTGGATAACAACAGTGCAGCAGCCTTCAGACAAGTTAGAGGACAAGAATGTGACAACAGCGATCCTAAATCCTATGGAGACTCTACTACTCGAGTGACCAGAGGTAAGACAAAAACAAAAGGTTTGATGTTTGATACCTGATACTTCTTTTTGGTTTTACTGAATTATCTTGGTCTGACAAACTATGGTGCTCTTTACGTTAACAAAACTATGCCGCTCTGAAACTAATATAAGAAAATATTGTATCTCAACACTTAAATTATCAGATCATTAATGTTTTTTTTTTCGAAAAACGCAGGAGAGATCATTAATGTTTTAATCGGTTTATAAATGTACAGTCATCACTATGCTGACACTGAACAATTTTCATCTGAAGCAACAAAAATTGCATACCCTATCTGTCCCAAAAAGAATGTGATTCTAGCTTTGAATCTGGTTGCTACATTCTAGCTTTGAATCTGGTTGTAGCAACCAGATTCAAAGCTAGAATCACATTCTTTTTGGGACGGAGGTCGGAGGGGGTATACTGCAAAAAAAAAGTATAAGACATTATACATCTTTAACTTCATAAACCTTATACTCAGTATGCTATCTACTTTTAGTTTATATAAAAAAGATCAATGCGGAAAGGTGAGTAATTTTCTCTCATGTATCTTTGCTATGTGAGATTGAATATTGTAAATAATCATAAACCTTTGTATTTTCATAGTCTTTTTTTTGTCCGAGACCTTAGCAGAATCTAGTAATCGCCTTAAGCATTCTGAAGTTGAAACAAATTTATAGCTAGCATTTGCTTGTTCTCATTGATGGCCACAGGTAAAAATCCTTTTGCCCTGTCCATCCTGAAGCAAGTGGAGCATAAGTTACATGGACAGAATATAGATGGCACCAGGTCGGTAATTAAGAGGAAAGGATTTTAGCAGTCAATTTTACTTATGTACATTTCTGGTTTTATTGATCTCATGTTATTCTGTCAAGGTCCTTGAATATTTCTGAGCAAGTTGACTATCTTCTTAAACAAGCAACAAGCATTGACAACTTATGCAATATGTACGAGGGATGGACACCTTGGATATGATTCAAAGATGTGACTTTCCTTCATTGTGCATGGACAAATAGTCCAGGTAATAACTTGATATTATGCGCAAGCTTACAATGCTACCTGAATCTTTTCTATTTACCTCGCTTTATGTTTTTTTTATAAAAAAAAAACCATAGTTCTCCTTATATGTGTCTGCTGGTAATCGTAACAACATACTGAAATCTATAGGTTACATCTCAACCTGTTTTTTTGATGATGTTCTTGATATAAAACTGAAGCTGGGATGTACATGGTTATCAGTGACTTAGGAGGGCACTCTGCAGTAATAGACTGCTGACTGTTAGGAAAAGCTAAGCTTGATATATCTTAGAAACTGATTGGCTCTTGCCTAATGAAAAGATGATAATGATGTAACTTGAGCAGCAGTATTGGCTTTGACTCTGACACCAGGGTAACTCTGAGCGGCACAAGGGATCCTCACTAACTTTATAATCCTGATAAAGGCCATCAAAGCCTTCATTTTTCTTGATGAACAACTCATTTGTACCTTCTTGCTGTGTGACGACTGAGCAACTCTTGTCAGAAAAGTAGCATAATGAGGTCTAACAACCTAGTTGACATAATTTCCATGTTTAAGTATGTAAGTGATGATTTGCAACTATGTGGATCTGTAGTTAATTTTGAAGTCTAAGGACTTGAATAATCATATACTACAAGTTTAAGGACAATATATTGAACTTCGTTCTTTAATTTTTTGATTGAAAGTTTAAGGACCTGCCTGATCATTCACTACAAATCTAAGGACAATATAGTGATTTTTTTTCTTTAATTTTGTCAAAGATGTGTTGTCTTACCTGATCCAAAAGGAGAACAGCACCAGGGTTCAAAATTCATCAGATTGCAGGATTCTTGCTCAGTTATAAAACCTTTTCACATTGGACTATTCTTAGAAATAAGTAACAAAAGCCCGCCCCCTCCCCTAGAGAGCACACACACACAAGTACATTTGTTCCACTCAACCTCTCACAAGTTTTATGTGGTTTCAAATTCTCACCTTGCTTTGGACCTGTGTTAATCGTGCAAGTGGCTGCTCGTGTGGACACCTGATGTGGCAAATGTCTGGCCCATCACTTGCCAGTGTGGACCTTAAAATCTGACATGGGCCTCACTGCTTGATTTCTCGTGGTGCTCACTTCTTAGACGCCAGCTATATGGCTAAGGCCATGTTTGAATGTACTAGAACTAATATTTAGCTGCTAAAATTAGTTGAACATCTAAACAGTCTAGCTAATAGTTCGGCTATCAACTATTTTTAGCAAATTAGTTAATAGTTAGCTAAGTAATTTCACTAGCACTCCGTTTGGATGTCGGAATTCAGACCAAGAATTCAGAATTGGAAATGACAAACCCGAATTCTGGTGTTTGGATGGTCACAATATTTGGAATTGGAAATCCACCAAATTCTAGCCGATATTCAACTCTACACACGTCCCCACCCTCCAATTCCGACCCCCACCCTATGCTTTGCTCGGAATTGAACTGGATTTGGTATTGCATATGAATTCCAAAGCCAGTCTGATTTGGTATTGGATCCAATTCAATTCCACCATCTCCAATATCTACATCCAAATGGAGCGTAGCAATTTTTTAGCCAAGGGGGTGTTTGAATGCACTAGATCTAATAGTTAGTTAGTAAAAAATTGCTAGTAGAATTAGCTAACTATTAAAAAAAACTCGGTCGGGGAGGGAAATACCTCCCTCCTGGTATTATATTAAAAAGAGACCGAAACAATGGTCTTAGCCGAGAAAATCCCCGAACCCTGGCCCCCATCATTAACGGGTTTGGCGTCAACCATTCACTCTGCAACGGCCCAACTGGAGGGTGGCGCACATGACATCGTAACCCGAGAGCGGATGGAGCACAACGAGAGAATTTTTTTAACCAAGCCTGAAAATTCGCCATCAATGGGGATCGAATCCAGGACTTGGAGGTGCTACTCGGAAGGCTTTAGCCACTAGGCTAGAGGCCCTTTCGCAACTAACTGTTAGCTAATTTTCTAAAAGTAGCTAATAGTTAAACTATTAGTTAGAATCTTTGGATGTCTTTAGCTAATTTTAGCAGCTAACTATTAGCTCTAGTGCATTCAAACACCCCCTAACTATTAGCTCTAGTGCAGCTCTAGTGCATTCAAACACCCCCTAACTATTAGCTCTAGTGTATTCAAACACCATGCACTGTTTGAATGCACTAGAGCTAATGGTTAGCTACTAAAATTAGTTGAAGACATCCAAACAGTCTAATTAATAGTTCAAATATTAGCTACTTTAGCAAATTAACTAATAGTTAGATAGCTATTTATTAACTAGCTAATTTCACTAGCAATTTTTTAGTCAATTAATTATTAGCTCTGGTGCATTCAAACACCCTAAGGCTAGGAGATTCCCATGACGACAAGGCAGGTAGAGGGTGTGGCAGCACATTATCCTGGTAAAATAGCAAAGTTGAGTCAAATATTTGGATTTGGCATTTGGGTGGTGTTTGGTTGGATTTTGCAGAGAGATTAGGGGCTTTTTGTTGCAGTGGTCTTGTTGAATACGCTCTTGCTATGGGGTCAGGGAAGCTACATGTCACACAGAATGCATGGTGACACGTGTCAATTTGCATGAATGCATGTTGAATGTTCGTTGAGCTCAATTGATTTTGCTAAACACGTGCACAATTTCTAGAATTGGGCTAAAACTCCACTGGGTTTAACACCCACATGGTCCACGGGCAATAGATGAAAATCAGTCGAAGACTGTTTGCACGACATGTCTACGCGGGTACCACATGCAAAACAGCTGAAGCTGAGAACTTATAGGTGAAAATGATTCCAAACAATCTTTCATCACGTCCAGCATCAGCTGAAGCTGAGAACTCGGTGAACATCTCGTGTTCTATTATTCGCTTTTGCTTGCCTAGTTTGTATGGGCCCCTTCTGAGTTGATTTCTGCCCTGTTTGCTGTTTAATCTTTATGGCAGATTTTTTGTTTTTTTCCTGAACAATCTGTGGATCACTTTTGTAAATACATCTTTCCTTTGTGTATCCATGGTTCTATGGATCTTGGGTATACTTTTGGTTGTACCCTTTCTTCTTTTTATGAGCGATATGTTGAAATGTTGTACATGGGCCTAGACACATAGCATATACTCTAACACCCCCCGCAGTCTGAACTTCCGTCGCAACGGAGTTCACAGACTGGACTCAAAAAGGAAGACGTAACCACACCGTACATCACACCATAGGATTCCCACAGCCGCAACTAGCCACTACTGATGTTGAGGCTGGAGCGAAACTCGGCGAAGGTCGAGGACGGAAGGCCCTTGGTGAAGATATCAGCAAACTGGGAGGTGGTCGGGACGTGGAGGACCCGAACGGCACCGGCGGCGACATAATCGTGGACGAAGTGTAGATCGATCTCTACATGCTTGGTCCGCTGGTGATGCACCGGGTTGGTGGAGAGGTAGACGGCGCTGACGTTGTCGCAGTAGACCAACGTGCTCCTGGAGAGGGGATTGTGGAGCTCGGTGAGGAGCTGCCGGAGCCACGCAGCCTTCGCCACGCCGTTGGCCACAGCACGGTACTTCGCCTCGGCACTCGAGCGGGAGACGACCGGCTGGCGCTTCGACGACCAGGACACCAGGTTGCCGCCTAAGAAGACGGCGTAGTCGGAGGTGGAGCGCCGAGTGTCCGGGCACCCAGCCCAGTCAGCGTCGGTGTAGACGACCAGCTCGGAGGAGGTAGATCGGTGGAGAAGCAGCCCGTAGTCGACGGTGCCTCGGAGGTAGCGAAGGAGGCGTTTGAGAGCCGCGAGGTGAGGCTCTCGGGGGTCGTGCATATGGAGACAGACCTGCTACACGGCGTAGGAGATGTCCAGCCTAGTGAAGGTGAGGTACTGAAGGGCACCTGCAAGGCTCCTGTACCCGGTGGGGTCCTCGACTTGGTCACCTGTGGCCCCAGAGAGCTTCGCCTGCGTGTCGACTGGGGTAGAGCAGGGCTTGCAGTCAATCATCTTGGCCCGCTCCAGAATGTCAAGAGTGTACTAGCGCTGGTGAAGTAGGAGTCCTGAGGGCCGAGGCTCAGCAGTGACCCCCAGGAAATGGTGAAGCACGCCCATATCCTTGACCGGAAACTCCCTTTGGAGCGCGTCGACGAGGCGGCAGAAGTGACTGACTGGAGGCGGTGAGGACAATGTCATCCACGTAGAGGAGCAAGTAGGCAGTCTCTGCTCCATGGTGTTGGACGAACAGAGACGTGTCTGACTTGGCCTCCACGAAGCCCAGTGTCACCAGGAACGTAGCCAGTCTGGAGTGCCACGCCCGGGGGGGCCTGCTTAAGGCCGTAGAGGGACCTGTTGAGCCGGCAGACCATGTCAGGGCGAGAGGAGTCCACGAACCCCGCCGGCTGACAGCAGTAGACGGTCTCGGTGAGGGTGTCGTGCAGGAAGGCGTTCTTGACGTCGAGCTGGTGAACTAGCCAAGAGCGAGCAAGGGCCAGCGAGAGCACCGTGCGGACGGTGGCCGGCTTCACAACCGGGCTGAAGGTCTCATCATAGCAGCAGCGGCTGCGACGGCGCGTGCGCCAGGGGCGGCAGCGCACGCCCAAGAGGAGGAAGAGAGGGGAGGGAAGTGGGGGTCGCCGGCCATGGGTTCGGGGCGGCCGCGCATGGTAGAGGGCGGCGGCGGCGGCCCGGCCGTAGCTGGGCAGGCGGGCTGGTTTCCTGGCGCGGGGCCCCGGACGCGCGCGTGGCGGGGCGGCGCGCGGGTCCGGGCGGGGTGGCGCACGGCCGCGGCGGCGCGGGCCCTAGCGCGAGCAGAGGCCGGCGGCGCTGGAGGGCAGAGGAGAGGAGGGAAGGAAAGAAACCCTAGCTGATACCATGTTGAAATGTTACATGGGCCACATGGGCCTAGACACATAGCATATACTCTAACACGATATATCAGTTATACTTGGCTACCATTTTTCATACAGAAATGTTTGTATCACACCCCATAAGGTCAGCAGCGCTCATTTTCATGTGTTTTTCACCTTTATCTAGTGGATAAAATTCCGTTAATATTGATTGGACAATTTTGACCTTCTAATTATTTACAACATTTGGAATTAGCACTCACATATGTCCATTTAATCTTGTTATCATATTTCCAGCTGCACAAAAAAACGAAGGAACCGTAGCACGACCAACACATGATATGGCTGCTATGGATGCTAGTGAAACAGGTTTAAAATCTTTGATTGTGTCTATTATTTTTTCCCTTTTATCCAAAGCAGAGGCTGTGATTAACTGTTTAAACATGAGATGTAGGAGGGTTTGAATTCGATCCAGCCCCTCAAATGCTGGCAAAGAAGAGGCTCCATGGTACGCATGAATGTTGAATGGCTATGGATTGGTCCAAGTGAATTAGCCAAATAACAATCGAGCATACACGTGCAGCCCATGGCCTGGTCATATACAATATCTTTTCTGCCGAACCCCATATATTCCGAATATCAACAATGTGGAACGCTAAGCTAGTGTACTGTTTTTGTAATCGGGCTTGCACATGGTATGCGTCAAATGTGCAATTGAACGACCCAGCATTTGCAATTTGATGGGGACACGGTACACGGCCCCTCTGGATTAAGAGTTGAAGACCTTGTAGCGACGGTTGACCTGGCCAAAGAGGCAGAGAACATTGAAGAAAAGATGAGAAGGCAAGTTACTTTAGGCTGACCCTTGATTGTTGGTCTATTTTGGACCCCTCTTCTTAAGATAATGATGTGCAGAAAAAAAAACTATCCTCTTTTCTCCATAGGAACCTTATCAACTGATGTAGACTTTATCTGGTTCAAATATAATGTACATGCTGTACCTATGGTTTTGGTAGTTCCCTTTTGTAACATATAAAGGTAGACCCACTGCCAGTCTTCCACCTTTGTGGGGTGTAGTGGAGTAAACTGAGGCAGGAGAGGCTATTTTGAACCCATGACTTGGTTGACTGAGACGGCGTTCATCGTACATAGATGTTGGAAATACAATTTTTGGAACTCTGTTGCTTCTCTTATTTAAAATGAACATGATGACATGCTGATCCAAGGGCAAAACCTCTTAAAGTTGTCAGAAAAAAATTACTTTTAAATATAATATTAGAGATGCAATAACCTAAACTCTGTTAATGGTTCTCACTTGCTTATGCCTACTGTTGTCTCGTTTTTCTACCTTTGTTTCTATTTGGATTCGGACTGGTAGCTACTCATCAAGTAGTCTTGTGGGAAGGACATGTTCTGCTTGGCACTGGTCCTTGGGCTGGGAAAAAAAATCAAATTCATGGATGTAGAAACTTAACAAAAAATCACATGCTTACCTGCATATACTAATTTTCGGCTCTTTTTATTAGTTGAGACTCAGAATGATCATTTTACCCAACTTTCAAGTACGAACTCGTGGTCAGTGTTTCCGCTTTTGCTCACCTGTGGCCGTGGAACAGATAGGGATCGTGTGGCTTGGATGCAGCAACACCCTGGCGCATGCCTCTCCATAGACTTTCCGATAAAATCTACTTTTCCCCCGCCATAATCATAGACTTTCTGATAGGACCTACCTATTCTGTCAATGCTGTAATGTTGTTAAATTATTCATTCATGCATTTCATATGGTATGGTATGCCCTTTCACGCCATGCTGTAATGTTAAATAATTTGTTCATGCATTTCATATGGTGTATCTTACGGTATCTTTATATATATATATATATATATATATATATATATATATATATATATATATATATATATATATATATATATATATATATATATATATATATATATATATATATATATATATATATATATATATATATATATATATATATATATTCGGTACAAATAATAGAAGGAACAATTATTTTTGCAACAACCTGCTCTTTATGTGAAAAAATGCCATCTCTTGTAATGTCGTTTTCCGGGTGTTTGGTGATGATGAGTGTAGGTTCAGTGGTTGAGCTGTTGTTTCTTTTTGCGGTTTGTTGTCCTGCCTTATGATTCGTGCCACTTTACCAAATATCTCCATGGTAGGGCCTCCGCTCCTGCAGGCTCAACTATATTTCTTCGATGTGAAAAATTCCTGCCAGGGTTGGTGGTGGTCGTGAAAGTTTAACAATAATTAACGGCAGGAGTGGATGTAGGTTGTGATGGGCGGGGATCAATCCCCTCATACCATCTCCTTAACAACAGTCTTTCCTTATCTTTCCACAAGTTTATTATAGCCATCTAAGGTTTACTTCAAGTCTTCAACGTACAACAAAAATAAATATTCAGCTATTCAATATTTATTTCAGTTATTTATCGTTTTTAAAATTTTATAAGAAAAAATATTTAATAATCTAAGTTTACTTTAGTCGTTTGAAAACAAGCATTCATCAATCCAAGGTGATGAGTCGAGGATAAGGATATAGCTGCTGCGATGGATACACAATGGTGAGAAATAGTGGATGTTAGGGCCTGTTTGTTTACCCCAATAGATTATATAATCTGGATTATTTTTGAAAGATTATATAATCTGGATTATATAATTTGGATTATATAATCTGAGTAGTCTTGTTTGTTTACCCAGATTATCTGGCGTGTTTCTGTTGGGCGGCGGGCTTCTCCGATCCGATAGGCGCAAAAACGATTCGGTAGATTATAATGGCAATGGTGGGTAATTTCTAGGAAACTTGAAAGGGTAGTGGAGAAGTGGGAAAAAATAATCTGAAATAAGCACCTCCTCACTTGCTTATGGATTATCATAATCCAAGGGGTTAGATTATATAATCTGGGCAAATAAGCTAGACTGTTTGTTTGCCTCTTAGGATTATTTAATCCAGATTATATAATCTGGGGGGTAAACAAACAGACCCTTAGTCTATCTTCAGCAGCTTACCCATATTTAAATTTTACTCCGTGAACAACACAAAATATAGTACAGAATAGTGTAAAACAATGTTTTAGTTAAACTTTGAATAGACTGCTGCAGTCGGTCTTAGGATGGCACATGCCAGGTCGGTGGTGAGTTAGATCGGAAGGTTTGGCTTGATGAATAGTTCCACCGTATGATATATATATATATATATATATATATATATATATATATATATATATATATATATATATATATATATATATATGGCGTTGGTAATGGAAGCCCTGGGTTTCATATAGGTGCGCGGAGCCCCAGCCAGACGAGCCGAACGTGGTCGAACCGAATGGATCGATCCAGGCGGCCCGTTTTAATGCACTACAGTTATGCAAGTATAATAGCTTATACAAATATGCGTAAACCAACGTGGGCCACGTGTTCGTACGTGGATCGGTAACGTGTAACCCGTAAAAGGGGGAAGCGCATTTAAACAGACAGTTACGACACCGTAAATGTATTCATAACATTGCATAGATGACTGTTACTCCCCCGATCAGAGCGCCCACGATCAGCGCGGCCACGATCCTAAAATTAAGCGGGTAATGGATATGCGCCGTGAAATATGCGTCCACGATATTGGGTATACGCTTGGTACAGGGGAAAAAATCATAATCTTCCAGAAAAGTGGAGAGTACGCATCATTTGATAGTCCGCTGCTGGGTGAAGGGCGATTTTGATCTGGAAGATGGCGGCGCCATGTGGAAACAAGACCATAAGTGAGTATGGGACGCCGACGTCTGTTCATAAACAAAATCAATGCTTGGATATCGTAACAATGGTGCAGGAAGAAGAACAAGGAGGGTACCAGTTAGCGTCAGATGGAATTACGCATACAGAATCAGCTACTGCTGTAGACGCAATTACTCCACCAGCAGCTTTGAGGGCCCCAGGGGTTGATGAACAGACCATATTTGAGGCATCAAGGATGACAGTAACTCAAGGAGGATAGCACCTTAATACTATGCGTACTATTGGTGATCATGAACAGGACACACCAGTGATTCTGCAGAGACATGTAAGTAATATTGAACTGTTTTGAATTTTCAGTATTGTACGTTGAATTGTATACAGTATAAGGCAGCTAGAGATGGTGTGACATTCAATATTTATATTGTGCATACACTGTGAAACTTTTGGCTGAAAATTGTTATGATCTACATACAACATAAAAATATGTAGGGTACCATAGATGATACAATTTATATTTTTTGCACAGGAAGTTACAATTGATCCGTGATTAGTACCTAAAGTTGGTATGACATTCAGTGGGGTGGATGAAGCATATAAATTTTATAGTAGGTATGCATATGAAGTTGGATTTCCATTGAAAAAGTATAGGGAACGGAAAAATTGTAAGTGGTTGAATTGCTCGATGGAAGGCAAAAGATCAGTAAGGGGAATATCAAACCCAAAGGTACGTAGTACCAGTTCGAAACGGACACAATGCAAGGCCGGTATGAAACTTAAAAAAATTTATGATGATGCAAAAGAGACAGTTATATCAGTGCGTATTGATCTGTTGCACTTGGATCATAATCATGAATTTTTTAAAAAGGATACCGAAAAGAATCAATTACAATGCAACAAGACACATGATCCTGAATACATGGAGTTCATAAGTTCAATGCAAGAGAGTCAAATCCCGCAACATTGTATTATGGATTATGTATCAGAAATGCACGGTGGTCCTGAGAGTGTGCCTGTAACAGCACAGGACATGTATAACCTGTAAGTTTATGATATGTTCCGATTGATATACATAATTGATATATACGGATTGTTGTTTCTGCCTAATGCTAAATTTTCACAATAATTTCAGGAAAAAGGCAAAGCAACGAGAAAGAAATGCAAATGATGTGGCAAAGCTACTATCCTTTTTTGCATCCTGCAAAAAGGATAATCCACAATTTTTCTCTGACTTCCAATTGGATAAAGAAGGCAAGATTTTAAGCATATTTTGGTCACATGCAAGCCAGCAAGGGGATTACATTGATTTTGGTGATGCGGTTACATTTGACACAACACATAAGACTAATCTGTATGAAAAACCACTAGGTATGTTTGTTGGTTCAAATCACCACCTACATTGCACGATATTTGCTTTCGCATTGTTGGGGGATGAAACTGTTGATACATTTGAATGGGTATTCAACGCCTTCAAAACATGCATGGGAACCGAAGGGCCACGAGTGATGCTGACAGGTACGACTGATAATAATGAATTAAATGTATATACATCAACTATGGCTTAAATTAGATATTATTTTCTTTATATAACATGGAATAAGATTCGTACAATTGTGTCATATATGTTTGCAGATCAAGATCCTGCAATGCCAGTAGCCCTCGAGAGGGTTTTCCCACACACAATACATCGTTTATGTCTATGGCATGTGCAAAATAGGTATATGCCTTTTCTAAACGAGTTGTATGCAAGATTTGAGGAAATGGACTTTAAGACACGGTTTCAATCTATAATACATCATCCTTTGACTGAGTTGGAGTTTGAGACTGCATGGTCAATGCTACTTGAAGATTTTGATCTGCACGATAACAGTACTCTGGATAAGCTGTATGGAATACGTAAGGATTGGGTGCCTGCTTTTTTTAAAAATCATTATTGTGGTCTAATGTTGTCTACACAGCGTAGCGAAAGCATGAACAGGCTTGTCAAAAGTGCACATGTTGATGCAAATACTCCGCTTCATCAATTCGCCAAGCAAATGATGAAACTTCTACACAGTAGAAAGATGAAAGAGTCAAAAGAAGCAGTGGGAAGCATGGTGAGGATAAAATTGTTATGTCGTATATTGATACTTTAATATAAGTGTAAACTAATTTGTATTATATATGCCACAGGGTCAAAAGGAAACGAACACGCTATACATGTTTGAGATAAGGGTTGCAAGAGCATACACAAGGGCTGTGATGTGTAGATTCCAGGAATCTTTGAAATATGCAACCGCATTCAAGATAACGCACGACGAAGAAGGGGGTGCAAATGATTGGGTAGTACAACATACAACTAGATCGAATAAAATTGTTTGGGGACAGCACCAATTCAAAGTCACAGCTGATGAAGATGCAGGAAAGTATACTTGTGAATGCAAACATTGGGAACATACAGGTATGAAGTACTAAAAAGTAAATATATACATTGAAAACATATGAACAAAATCTTAAGATCATTATTGTTTTATAGAGCTATTCTGTGTACATGTACTACGCGCGTTTATGCATCTTCAGATTGACCGGATACCGAAAGAATATATTTTACAAAGATACACCACCTCTGCAAGGCAAGATGTTCCGTTTTCAAGAGATGATAGGAATTTGAAGGGGAAGGATGGAGAAACTAAGTCATATAGACAGAAGATGTTGCTTAAAAAGGCAATGAAAGTAGTGCATCATGCTAGTTTATCCAAAGCAGGAAATGATAGAGCCCTAACAGTAATGGATGAGCTTCTCGAAGTACTTTCGCGTTTGGAAACAGATATAGATGTTGAGGAAACTTGTGGAACTAGTGGAGGAGATGGTATACAGGTATGTAATGTTTTAATATGTATGTTGTAACATATTATTAATCATATTATATTGATGAGGTGTGAAACAATAAAATCTCAGGACGATGATGAAGCCAATAGAGACAACGAAAAGGATGATGAATTTGATGAAAGGAATAACAAGGTTTGGATCGTACTGTTGTTAATGTTTATTTGTAAATGATGTATAATGATCTTTCATCCAAATTTTCAGGAAATTCAAGACGTATCTATTATACTTGAACAAGGTGTGGCCAATGATCAAATACATATACCAGTACGTCCATTAGAAGAGGTAATATCTTTAACAACTTTAATGATTTGCAGTTATACATATACATGATTTATACGTTTGAGTTAAAGGGTTATGATTGAGCTTAACAAAATGTGTTGTCAATTACAGATTAATTTGCATGATCACGCAATAATGAATGTTAGTGGTGTCAGTGAACAAAATGATAATGCCAGAAAGGTAATAATGGTATAAATACTGTATGTTGGACTACATAATATTATATGCTGAGAAGTATTTACTTTTGAATTGCAGAAACTGGAATTTGCAGTCGATGGGATAAGCTTGGCAAGACCAACTAACTCAAGACCCAAAGGAAGAACAATAAAGGGGAGTGAAGAAAGGGTTATTAAATTGGGAGCAAAAGGTACAAAGAAAATGACCAGGAAATGTCAGAAGTGTGGAATTGCTGATGGTCACAACAGTAGGACATGTTTGTCAATGGAGGAAAATAGACAAAGGTTGGCAAGCCTTGCTGGACGTAAGAGAGGACGACCTCCAGGATCTAGGAACAAGGGTGGCAGTAAAGCTCCTGATTGGAATGAGACAACAACATCTAAAAAACACGCAAATGAGTTCGATAGTAGTGAGTCAGACAGTGATTAGAATATTGTATGAGATACGATTAATTTGTTTACAATAAACCTTGCTTGTTTGGCAACTGATTTATATAGAGGTGGATATTGAAATCTAATAAATGGTGCGTATATTGCTTAATAATGTTGCGTAACTGGAACTACAAAACATCGTATATAACTTGTGGGATGATCGTATAATTTGTAAACTATATACCAGTACTGTTGATAACGACAGCAGTGAGTCAGGCGCGCGAGTAGTCTGTTGTATCTGATACGAATAATCTAAGATATAAAGTTGTTGAAATCTGATAAATAGAGCGTATATTGCTTACTAATGTTGCATAATTTGAAGTAGGAAACATCGTATATGGCCTGGATGATACTCGCATATAAACAGATGGTAATATTAAGGAATGAGGTATACATATAACATCTTCAGAACATAAAAACAGATCATATTTAAAGCACACAGAAGTGAAAACATCTGATGTTCACATATTCGCGACATAACCATAAGTATCCAGCCAACTAAAGTTCACAGAAAGAACCTGGGTAACACCCCTAACACAAAGTAGCATGACAATTGTTCTGAAAACAGCACATATAAGGAAGCTTCCTACAATTGTTAACTGAACAAAATGGCCAAAATACCACAGTACGGTACATTGCCCACACCATTGCTTAGATCTGACATAGTTCACTAATTGCGCGCAAACATAAATCTCTGGATATCTAATGGAAGTGGCAACGCCTTGTTGATGCGATGGAATGTGAGTTGATGAAGGGCATGAGCACGTAGGTCTCGGGAATTGTCCTGCAATAAAAGCATAGCTTGCATTAGACACGTCTATAGCTAACATGAACAACTGATGGCAACCGGATTATAGAAACAGTTAGCACAGACACTTACTGGTTGATTGAAAGAAGATATGACACCTGCATTGTGATCATAAGATTTCATGTAACTCATCACAAAAAATCCACAGTCATTTGACCCTGTCCTCATTGTTGGGCAGTTAGATGGCATATCCAATGGAAAATTACCAAACTTAGGTAATTCTGCGTTGGGGCAAACGTGTTGTAACGCTTTGCTCAGCCTACTCATTATCACCCTAGCCCATGGGAATTTCCTGCCACCTAAATAAATTGGATCATAATGATAGTCCTTCCATTCGGTGCCACCAAGTTGTATACCATAGGGATTCGAATCTAAAATGTGTATAACCCGGTGGTGTAGATTGATCACATACAGTGTCCAATGACCCCTGCTAAGCATAGGTACCATTATCTGTTGATGAGAAAAGTAAATATAGGTTACATGTTGCTGTTGTAAAGTCATGATAATATAAATGTACAGTTAATGAGCTGATGAAACTGTGAACAAAATGTTAATGGGACTTACCGACTTGCATTTATCCAGATTCACCATAGCAGGCAATGTGTTGTGCAAGCAATTCTGTAGGACATTTTGATCAAACGGCTGAGAATTCTTGCTGTGACGTTCCTGTTCTTCAAAATTTAACAGAGCCTATAAAAAAATAGAGTGTGTAAGTATATTATGTGTATAGTTACAATAACTGTGAAGAAGAACCTACCCCAACGTTGACATCAAGTATTAATCTGTTAGATGTCAGAGTTCGACGATGATTTTTAGAATCATCACGAACACACTCTATGAAACACTGCATGAAGACATCCTCAAGACATTTACCCTCCGCGAAAGATTCATAAATATCCATACAGTTTGCACTGTAATCACCGTAATCAATAACAACCCTGTATGATGAACAAAGGTATAGATTCTTATTTCATAAATAAACGAACTTATAAATACGTTATTCGTAATTTGGGTTACATGTACCTGCTTTGGTCAATGTCCTTGGAACAAATTAAATCCCACAGAGAACGGATACACTCTTGCTCTGTAAGTGGTGGATCAGATCCAGAGTTTGTAGTACCTTTGAGTGTATCACCCTGAAATGCAACATGGTTGTAAGTGGTTGAACATTAAAAAAATCAGTTTAATATCATAAAAAGCATTATGTAATATGTATGTTATCATACTGACATGAGGAGTTGGGGTCTGGTCAAAAACTGGCCCACTGTCATTGTGTTCCATTTCCTCTGTTGCAATTGCACCTCTCTACACAAAGGTATATAATTAGTATAACTGTGTTGTATGTATAGTAAAATGTAATTATAACATGAGACATGGACTGCTAACAAACATTTTTTTCCGGTGTCACGTCAAATTTGGGCAAGCAGGTGCAAGCTGATGTGGTTTGAGGTGTGATATTTGTGTTCCTCAAACTTATGTTTCGAACATCAAAACAGAAATCCTGTTGACAAAAAAAGTGTGGTTCGCATACTGCTAAAAAGAAGTATGCATACATGTACGTATAATGAGTAAAAATAGTATTGTCGTTGGACAAATTACCTGTTGATCTGAAACCACATCCGATTCGTCGGGAAAGGTCTCAAGGACTGTACGGATATGCTGTTGTCTTTCGTGAATTTCTTCAAACTGAGTAGCACCCAGTTGGGTCTCAAGCTGCGAAGCTTGGGATGGCATATCGGGTGTGGGCTGGGTGGCATCAACTGTGTGTCCTTGTACACAATTATATTGAAAATAATATATGTCAAAACTTGAATTATAAATCAAATGTTGCTGTGTATACTTGACAAAAACATAAGATGTTAACTGTACTTATAACAAAAAACGTATGCACATGTCAAAAGATAAAATGTTCTGAATAAGGAATACCTGCTGAATCAGCCGAATTCCCCGGTTGCTGTGGCTCATCAGTCTCGTTTTCCAAATTTTCAGACTCGGCACGTAGTACCTCGTCTATCAATTCTATAAACTTGTCTGCTATGTCATATTGCTTGACAATAATTTTGTCGATGCTGTCTTTTATGGCTACGCATGACTTGTCAACCTCCAAGTCATATGCAGCAAGAATATCTGTGAATTTAGATCGATGACGATGTGGGAGATCGTTGATCTTACTTGACATCATCTCTTTGATAGATGGAAGTTTGATGTTAAAAGTTGGCCGAGGCATGGGGCCAGGGCGCGGTGCATCAAAAATATTGGTCCTGCACTCCGGCTGGTTGTTCAGCAAAAAATAGTAAGAATCCATGTCCACCTTCGTATTCTATTTGTTCAATAAATAATAATAAACAATGGATATAATACATCATAAACTTGCCTCAGATTGGCGATCGATCTTAGGTCCAACTGCATAGCATGTCTCCGTCGAGCTTCGGAACTAGAAATAAAATTGTAGTGACTGTGAGTAACCAACTGTGTAACTGTGCATAACCAACTGTGAAAATATGAATAACTTACTTCACAGTGTCTGAAAGATTCAGCCCCATGGCGAACCTTCCTCTTGTCAGCTTTGGTCAAAGCTTTTATGCTATTCTTATCAAAAAATTTAATGCGAGGTGTGCCACTCTTATTATGGGGGGCAGCGGTTGTATGCAGGTGATCCAAGTAATACAACTACATTAAAAAGAATTACAATGTTCAATAGCAATGTAAGTAGACATAACCAACATCGTAAAACATGTTACATAACTACCAAAAGTTAGGAACCAATAATGAAATAAATGTGCATACGGAAAAACACTATACTTACAAGGACAACGATGGAGCATCCATATATAGTCGTGGAGACATTTGTGGTTATCCGGTTGTGCCACTTCTTGGCAGCTTCACATAGATCATTAAAAATCAACTGACACCAGTCGATCTCATGGAAACGGTGCATTTCTTCTGTGAGAAGCACCTCATGATATGTGATGCCCCAGCTAGCAGTTGGAAACAACAAACGGTTGAATAGAATGAGGAAGAAACATCTGATTGAAAGGTCATCATCCTCGCCTTTCCTTAAACGATCCTGTAGAAATGCCACATTGAACTCATCTTTGGCCACACCAAGCTCTGCCCTCAAGTTGCTTGCTGCAACTGCTTCATCAATACCCAAAGGTTTACCACCTCCATGATTTGGCACGCCAAGAATAAGATGAACAATATCCTTTGTGATCTTGAGTTCCTTTCCTGGACCAGGACGTATTGTCATATCCTTGGGGTCTAGCTTGTCCATCAACCATTGGAGGTGTGATCTACTGCACAGCGCATCTACTGTCATATCAAGAATAGAAGAGAAGCCATTACGTCTTATAGCCTCACGTTGTCTTTCATTCAAAATGTTAATGCTTGCAATGACATCTTGAGGGTTGCACCTCACATTAAGCCTCTGTTAAACAATATACAACATGAAATAATTTTGTTATTATGAAAAAAATAATCAGAACATTACAAATATGAAATTGTTTGTTGGGTATGCATAACATTAACCTGTCGGGGTAGCTCCTCATGTTTAATCCTCTTTGTCACGACTTTTCTTAACACTCTTGTGTGGCTTTCAGAAACATTACGCTTCTTCAGAGCTGGCATGAAGTCATCTTCATCAGAATCAATCTGAACTGTTTCATTGGTCACATTTTTACTGTCAGCATTTGGAGGATTTTCAACTTCTGGACATGGACTAGGCTGTTCTGCAGAGGGAATGTCAACACTGAAGCACTCCTGGCTTGACTGGATTGTTATACGCTTGGGGTTATTTGGAGGACGGTCGACTTGCTTCATTTTTTTAAATTAAAAGCTGCATAAATAATATACAATGTTGTAAAAAATAAAATGTTATATATGCATATGTATTTATGGTGTGGTATGATTGAATCAATGAACCTAATTGTTTTAAATACCAAACTTAAAACATCTGAATATACTGTTCTCTATTTACATTTGCATACACATACTGAACTGTTTCAATTATTAGGAAAAACTGAATATGTTTCAATAAAAACAACCCTTGCTGTGACCAAATAATGTGTTAGCTGTAATGCTCTGAAATACATTAATGTATGGACTAAACAGATATGCAATTTTAAATAAAAAATATACTCTACGAATAACAACTAGTTGACTGCTCATTTACTAAACACATTTGCATAAAAAATCTGAATATGTTTGAGCAAAACAAAACTTGCTATAACCAAGCTGTATTGTCTGTGACCTAGTGTAATAAATAATGTCTGTTTTGTAATAATACAAATCTGTATATGATTCAATAAAACATGTACTGAACTGTTCAAAAAATAAGTGAATAACAGACCTTGCTGTAACCAAATAATGTATTAGCTGTAATCATCTGAAAATACATAAATGTATGCACTAAACAGAAATGAAATTTTATATAAAACATATACTCTATGAAATACAACTAGTTGGCTGATCATTTACTAAACACAGATGCATACATATTCTGACCTGATATACCAGCATAACAAACTGAATATGTTGCATACAGATGCATACATGAAACACATTAGCATATATGTTCTGTCCTGTTATACGTTCATAAAAATCTGAATATGTTGCATACCATTGCATACAGTTGCAAACATAAAACACAATTTGCCTGCAACCTGATATGTTTGAGCAAAACAAAAATTGCTATAAACAATCTGTATTAACTGTGAACTAGTTTAATAAATAATGTCTGTTTTAAAATAATAAAAAACTGGATATGATCCAATAAAACAATACATGCTGTCACACAATGTATTAACTATAACAATAATTGAATAAATAAGTGTATGCAGTCACAAAAACAACTAGATGACCACCCAAATACCAATTGAACATAATATGATGCAAAAAACTTTAACTAATGTGCATAAACATGTAACCTAATGAGCATAACCAACTGTGTACATGAGCGTAACCGACTGTGTAAGTGTGCGTAACCAACTGTGTAAATGTGCGTAAATGTAATACATCAACTGCATAACTAATGTCAACCCTAGCCGTGATCCACACAATGCAAAATGAACAAAAAACAACTAGTTTGTTGACGGTCAAACTCGATCCAATGAAATGCGCGCGAGCTAGGGTTGGGAAGAACACACCGAAAATGTTTGGGGATGGACTACCAATTGGAGCGGTACCCGTTGACGGCGGCGAATGTTGAGGATGGCGGAGACCGTGGAAGCAGTCGGGTCGGCGGAGAGCGAAGGAGCAGAAGCGTCGCCGGAGAAGGTAGGGTTTTCGCCGGTCGCCGGACGCAGCGGCGCGAATGTTGGAGCGAGGATTGGGGACACCGAGGGCGCGCCGCTCAAATGCCGCTTGCGACTGGATCGACAGCGAGCGGCGAGGGGCTGGAAGAGTCGTCGGAAAGGGGAGCGGAGTCGCCGGGATGGAAGAATCGGCGGAGATTCCTGGAGTCGTGCCGGGGTTGGGGTTTTGTGGTTATGGAAACTGAGCCGGGAGCAAAGGAGCTAATCGCGGGATCACGTAGGTATTTATATGGAAACCGAAAGGTCAGTCGGCAGTGAATGCACATGCGTTCATATTTGGCTGGGGCTTCCTCTAGCTAAATAGAGCCCAGGGCTCTAAATACATATAGTATATATATATATATATATATATATATATATATATATATATATATATATATATATATATAGGGTGATGGTAATGGGAGCCCTGGGCTTCCATTAGTATGGGAAGCCCCAGTCAGGTATATCTACGCGCGCTCGATCTAGTTCTGGTTCTGGTTCTGGCTCGAGCGGATTGCAGCGTAAAACGTGACCTAAAACAGCGTAAATGAGTATGAAATTTAGCGTAAATCTTATATCTGTTTTGTAACAGCAAACGGGGCCTAAAATTACGGCGTAAAAATCGCATGCAGCCGATCGTGCGCGGGTTCTGGCTCGGGCGGATTCCAGCGTAAAACGTGAGCTAAAACAGCGTAAATGAGTACGAAATTTAGCGTAATTTCTATATCTGTTTTGTAACAGCAAACGGAGCCTAACATTACGGCGTAAAAATCGTGTGCACCCGATCGTGCGCGGGTTCTGGATCGGGTGGATTTTAGCGTAAAACGTGAACCAAAACAGCGTAAATGAGTACAAATTTTATCGTAAATCATCGATCTGTTTCGTAACGACAAATGGGTCTCGAATTACGGCATGAAAATCGCCACAGGCGCTGTCTCGGACGGATTTCGGCATAAAACGTGAACCAAAACAGAGTAAATGAGTATGAATTTTAGCGTAAATCATCGATTGATTTCGTAACGGCAAATGGGGACAAATTACGGCGTAAAAATCGTGCGCGGGTTCTGGCTCGAGCGGATTTAAGTGTAAATCGTGAACCAAAACAGCGTAAATGACGGGTTCTGGCTCGAGCGGATTTAAGTGTAAATCGTGAACCAAAACAGCGTAAATGAGTATAAATTTTAGCGTAAATGAATAGAAATATCAGAAACAGACAAATAGATGGAAGCGGATCCATGAACTGAAATATAGGTCATAAAATCCTATTGACATTGGCATAAATACGTATACAAAATAGCATAAAAATAGGATCGCCGTCCTACGGAACCAGCGCCTCGCATCTGGGATGCGCCACCACTTCGTGCCTAGGGGAGGATGCCGTCGTCCCTAGCGCCTAGGGAAATCCGCCGTCGCGACCGCTGGCACATCGTCGTCGTGCGCACCTCATGGGGCCGCCGCCGCGTGCGTGCCCTCGGGATCCGATGCCGCAGCGTGTCCCTAGATTCGTCGTCGCGCCACAGGAATCCGTCATCGCGAGCGTGTCCCCAGATCCGCCGTCGCGAGCGTGTCCCAGATCTGTCGTCGCGCCACAGATGCTGGAGCGGCGGTGGCAGTGGCCATCGCAGAGACGGACGGGACAACCGCCGTTGTCACCGGGCCTAGGGTGCGCTGCCGTCGTCCGTCCGCTTCAAGAGCGCCGTCACCGCTTGCTCGCCTGCCTCGAAGCGTCGTTGTCGCTCGTTCCTGGTGGAGCGCCGCCGTCGGTCGCCTGCCTCGAGGTGACACCGCTGCTGGCCCCCAGGATCACCGCCGCTCGCACGCCCTAGAAAACCGCCGCCGCCGCTAAAACCTAATTCCTGGCGGCGTGGGGGTGTTTTTATAGTGGTGGCGTGGGCCGGATCGTGGGCCCGATGCACGTAATATGCGCAGACTATATTTGCATAAACTGATACACACATCAGCATAACTCGTATTATATTTTGGCGTAAGCAGTTAGGTACAATAAGCCAAAAAGGGTCCGGTGCGATCGCGCACCTGGTCGGTACGTGGTCGGGGCTTCCTATAGTTAAATAGAGCCTAGGGCTCTAAATACATACATATATATATATATATATATATATATATATATATATATATATATATATATATATATATATATATATATATATATATATATATATATATATATATATATATATACGGCGGCACTAAAATGCACCTAGGTGTATTCTCTATATTGAATGCACCCAGCTGCAATAACACCCCGAGCACGCCTCCCCATAAGAGCACGCCCTCGGCCCTCCTATACGTGTGCCTCCCTGCCCCCCGCCGCCGCCACACGCCTCCCTGTCCCCGCGCCACCCTCTCCCCCACCGCCGCCGCGCGCCTCCCTGTCCCCGCGCCGCCGCACGTCTCTCTGTCAGCGCGCCTCTCTGTCCCCCGCATTAGGTGTGATTGCAATTGCTATATAATTCTACACAAATATCTGTTAAAAATATAAACGAAATGATTGCAACTGCTGGTGTGTTGTAATTGCAACCGCTGGTGTGTTGTAATTGCAACTGTTGGTGTGGTGTGGATGCAACTGCTGAGTTGCTCTGATGTGATTGCAAGTACTGAATAACTCTGAGAAATTTTGTTAAAAAATATGATTGCAACTGCTGGTCTGGTGTAATTGCAACTGCTGGTCTGGTGTGATTGCAACTTCTATATAACTATGTCCAAAAATCTGTTAAACAAACAATGATTGCAACTGCTGTCTGGTGTAATTGCAACTGCTGGTCTGGTGTGATTGCAACTTCTATATAACTATGTCCAAAAATCTGTTAAACAAACAATAATTGCAACTGCTGTCTGGTGTAATTGCAACTGCTGGTCTGGTGTGATTGCAACTTCTATATAACTATGTCCAAAAATCTGTTAAACAAAACAATGATTGCAACTGCTGTCTGCTGTAATTGCAACTGCTGGTCTGGTGTGATTGCAACTTATGTGAAGAGGTTGAGTCGTTCGCGGAGAAAGAGGGGCGGGAAAATGAAAAGGTTCTATCGGGAGCGTGCGGGAGGGGTGAAGACGGCCTGGGTGGGGCGGTTGGCTCGGACCTGGCGCGTAGGTTCGGTCTGGGTGCATTCTCTATATTGAATGCACACAGGTGTAATATATAAATACAGTATATATATATATAAAAGGATTTGGAAGAAAGAACCGATCGATTTGAGGAAAACACGACCAGATATGTGGAGTAGCCGAGTAGGAACAGGAATGCCGAATAAATTGGATGCAAGAAAAATGAAATGAATGGGGATACAGTGTTTAAGGGTTGGTGACGCTGATGCGTTTGGTGTGAAGTGGTGGGCGCTGATGAAGACGCACCGGGCACTGGCCATCCTATAGTGCTACCAAACCCACGAGGCCACAAGCACGGGACTGGCATATATTATCCATGTAAATAAAATAAAGTATATAAATAACCCCATAAAAAGCTACCATTCCACTACCTCCCAAACTCGCGAGCGAGTCGAGGCTCCAACCCCGGCACATCACAGGAGGAGGAGGACGACGCGCCCACCATGGCCATGGCGACGGCCCTCCGCAAGCTCTCCGCCAACGCTCTGCGCCGCCAGCCGCTCTCCCGCATCACGCCGCTCTACTACATGGTACGACACCGACTGCTGCTTCTTGTTCTTATTATCGTGGCACGGCGCCACGGCGGTCATCTGTCATTGTCTTTGTCTTCTACCCTACCCACCCCTCGAAAGAAAACAAACAAAGAAAGCACGACTCATGATCCGTTCTTCTGATTTGATTTGATTTGTTTTTTTTTGTGTGCGCGCAGGCGTCCCTTCCGGCGACGGAGGAGAGATCCGGAATCACCGTATGTCCCGGTTACTTTGTTCTAAATCATTGGTATGCCCATTGCTCCGCTTGATTTTTGTTGATCTCGTGTTCTCGGCATCGGCGGCAGTGGACTAAGCAGTTGAACGCGCCGCTGGAAGAGGTCGACCCCGAGATTGCTGACATCATCGAGCACGAGAAGGCCCGCCAATGGAAGGTCCCTGTTTCTTCAGTCATCTTTTCCTATACGTACTCTTTTCAGTCATTTCCACTTCTCCAGTCATTGTTTTGTTGGATTATATTATTATTTGTTTTTTTCCAAGACCCTACTGAGTTCTGTCCGTGTCAATGCGTCTGGTGGCAGGGTCTGGAGCTCATCCCGTCGGAGAATTTCACGTCGGTGTCAGTGATGCAGGCAGTGGGTTCCGTCATGACCAACAAGTACAGCGAGGGGTACCCTGGCGCAAGATACTACGGGGGAAATGAGTACTGCCCTGCTCTATCGGTTGTCATTCTCGTGATTGTTTCAGTGGAAACACGCGTGCAAATTGAGTGACTGTCTGGGTGAATAATCTGAATTGGGGTTTTTATTCTGTGTGTTCTTGGTCGCAGGTTTATTGATATGGCAGAGTCCTTGTGTCAGAAACGTGCTTTGGAGGCTTTCCGTTTGGACCCGGCGAAATGGGGAGGTAAAATCTTGTATAGTCTAGCAGCAATATCTATTATGTTGCCATGTCGTATGTTCCTTTTTTGTGAACATATCTCTTTGCAGTCAAGCTTTTACTGCACTAAAGCTGTAGTACTTTTCTCCTTTCCTGGTTTGGGTAATGTGAATTAGAGAAGGCAATGATGGAAAACACTCTGTTTTACCTATGAGAGATTAAGAACAGTTTGTAGCAATTTAGAAATGTTACAAAGTTTGCAAGGAGTTCAGATTACATAGGATCAGTTGAGAGAATTAACTTCTGCATATGTAGGAATTGTTCCATCACAGACTAAACAACTTGCCCATCTTACCTACATATAATGTGTGGCCACTCTTCTACATTATTATATATGTTTTTCAATATTTATCTTTTGTTTCTGACCATATTTCTCTCATAATGTTAGATGCCTTTTCACCAAAATTTTCTTAACTCATGACCAATTTTCAACCTTTATAGTGAATGTGCAACCTCTATCCGGTTCGCCCGCCAACTTCCATGTATACACTGCACTCTTGAAGCCACATGAAAGGATCATGGCTTTGGATCTTCCTCACGGTGGACATCTTTCTCATGGTTACCAGGTACATGGGTCTGGAGTTTCCTTGTACCTCCAACTATTTTTATTTTGATGCTGCACACAAGCATGGATGTTTCCTTCTCTGTTGCCTTTCTTTCCTTTCTGTCTCCGTGGTTGGTTTGGATTTCTTTATGGCTGTTCCATTATTGCACTGGCACCTGCTATGCAAAATTAAGTTCTGCCTGCATGCTTGATTATGTAATGCATACATACTATCTGCAAATGAATGACATTTTCCCATAAATTCTTAGTAACATTCAGATATGATGCTCTAGATACTCCTATAGCTCAAAGGTTCTACCTACTGTTTGCAGACTGACACTAAGAAGATATCTGCAACTTCAATATTTTTTGAGACAATGCCTTACAGATTGGATGAAAGCACTGGATTGATTGATTACGATCAGGTCATTTTCCTCCCCGTTCTAGTTTATAGATACACATATTAAGCATGGCGAGCAATAATTTGTTGTTTTTTGCATTTTAGCCAAAAAAAAGAGAAGGGTTATCTAGGATATTTGTCACTGTCATTTCTCTTTGTATGGTAAACATATTTTGAGATGAATCACACTAACACCTTACTTTCTCCTATGCTTCATTTGCTACCTATGTATAGTTGGAGAAAAGCGCTGTTCTTTTTAGGCCAAAGTTGATCATTGCTGGTGCAAGTGCATATGCTCGGCTATATGATTATGACCGTATGCGGAAGGCAAGGTTTCTTTCCACGATAGTATTTTTTCTCCAAGATGCAAGGGAGCTGCACATTATTATATTACAGAGAACTATACAGAACATTGAACCGCGATCTTTTTTTTTTTATCAATCAAATAATTCCATAATGTTATGTGTCGACAGATATGCAACAAGCAGAAGGCAATACTTCTAGCAGACATGGCACATATTAGTGGGCTTGTTGCAGCTGGTGTTGTTCCATCTCCTTTTGATTATGCAGATGTAGTGACTACCACTACTCACAAATCACTCCGTGGGCCACGTGGAGCCATGATCTTTTACAGGAAGGGAGTCAAAGAAATAAATAAACAAGGAAAAGAGGTATGGCATGATGAAAACGATAAAAAAAACTAGCAGGTGTTGAACCTGCTTCTTGCATTAAAAACCAAAGGTTTAGTGATATACTTAATATTCTATAGGTTATGTATGATTTTGAGGACAAAATCAATGCTGCTGTCTTTCCTGGTCTGCAAGGTGGGCCTCATAACCATACCATTACTGGCTTGGCTGTTGCGCTCAAACAGGTCTGCTCCACTTATTCATGTTGTTTAATATTATCCTTTATTCATATTGTTTGCCTTTTTATGAGTCTCTCAGCTTTTATTTTATATTTCAGGCAACTACTCCAGAATACAGAGCTTACCAAGAGCAAGTTATCAGTAATTGTGCTAAATTTGCGCAGGTATTTGTGTTCACATTTAGTACAAAAAACTTATCTTCAACTCTTGGAGGATTAGGTTTAAGATACTTGCTCACCACTAGGATGCGTAGCATCTTCACTGTTTATACTAGTAGCAGTTTTTAGGGAACCGTAGTAGATGATCAATATTTTTCCCTGATTTGAAAGCATTTGGTTGAGTTAGCTCTATTTAGTTTCATGCATAGAGTAGTTCAACCCAAAATCTTGCTGATGGAAATAGTGGGCAATTCTGATAATTCAACACTGTCCACCCTCACCGCCCCACCCCCTGGCCTCAGACATAGAATAAGAGCGAACAACAATTATTTTATTTAATGAAGCTATATAGGATTCGAGCTTAAGACCTGGCTCTAGTACTATATTGAGTTGCATGCACCGACTAGTTCTAATGGAGAAAGCATGCAATTCTCTTATACTTTAACAAGCTACATTAGATAACGTTATTTGCAATGATGTTACCTTGCATTTTTATTAACTTCAGCTGGAAGAAACACAAATGTGTTGTCTTGAAGCAATATTAATTGTGATGCTATACAGTTTGAATCACTTACTTGATGGGTATATTGTTATCAGAGCCTGATTTCAAAAGGATATGAACTCGTCTCTGGTGGGACTGACAACCATTTAGTTCTGGTGAATCTCAAGAATAAGGTAGGATAAAAGTGTGTTTCACGTTTTGTCATTTTTTTATAGATATTAGCTATTGCTTTATACATACTAGCTACTTTTTTGTACGTATTATCTAAATGTGCTAAATAGACAAAACCTACTTGTTTCCAGTTCTAATGCCATGTCTGAACAATATTGTATTTTTAAAAAAAATTTATGTATATAGGGGATAGATGGTTCAAGGGTGGAGAAGGTTTTAGAAAGTGTGCATATTGCAGCAAACAAGAACACAGTTCCTGGTGATGTTTCAGCTATGGTGCCAGGAGGCATCAGGATGGGTACGATATTTTGTCATAGAATGTTTGTATACTTTATTCTTAATTTTGCAAATTCTTAATATTAGCTCTCCCGTCATGCAGGAACCCCAGCCCTTACGTCGAGAGGATTTGTTGAAGAAGATTTCGCTAAAGTTGCTGACTTCTTCGATGCAGCAGTGAATCTGGCCTTGAAGATTAAGGCTGCAACGACAGGTCACTCAAAGTCTTGGTTTTTTCTCCCTAAGAAAACAAACCACAGTGACTGTTTTAGATGCATTTGCATTCGTTGAGGTGTCCTTATCACTAGTTGGATGATCTGATTTATGTTTTGTTTTTAATTCTTGCAATTTAGGTGGAACAAAGCTGAAGGACTTTGTTGCCACTTTGCAATCTGATAGCATCCAAGTTGAGATTGCAAAGCTTCGCCATGATGTAGAGGAATTTGCAAAACAATTCCCAACAATTGGATTTGAGAAAGAGACCATGAAATACAAGAACTAATATCTGGATGACAAGGTATGCTCTATCTTTGCACGGTTTAGTCATTATGCATTCTAATATACAGTAGCTCAGTTGTGAAAGGGGGTACCGGAGCTGGAACTGCCGTTTTCTTACTTGGCTGAGCGCTTCCCTCTTATCCATTTGCAGAAGAGAATGAGGTCACTCTTCTTGCAGTAAGCATTCGAAGCAAGATGCCACGATGATTATTGGGAGTTTAACCATGGTGTAATGGCATCTTATGTTAAAGAGATGTTGGCAATTTACAGCATGTGGAACTTTCGTCAATCATATTGTAGACACATACCGCGAGATGCTATATTGACCGGACAATTGCATTTCCATATGTGTACATCCTTTGCGTTCAAAAAAAAAAAAAACGTACATCCTGACACACACTCCACCCCCATCCCCACTCACAAGCACACGTCACCCTGCCCGCAAGGCTATCTACTCATCTCTATAATCAAACTATACTATGTGAAAGTTATAGTCTACGGTGCAAAATAGTGTTTTAGATGACTATGTGGATAAACTAATGAAGACAGTATAACTATATGTACAACCTCATTTAAAAGGTCTCTAAGAGATTAATTAAAAAAATACGAGACAAGCTCTTCGTTAGAAGTACGTGTCTATATGATTCTCTATACATATTGTCTCTTATTTGTGTTTATGATCCAAAGGTATAAAATTGTATTGCACTTGGAAAACCGACCTAGAGTCGCTGAGTTGTATATGCCCTAACACACAATTTCCCTACCTATGTACTTGGCTCATGTGTGTTTTTTGGGAAGGTAAATTTCATTCATAGTTTAAATACAAAATACAAAGATGGAGCAAAAATTGCCCTATTAATTTTTTCCATAGCTATCTAAGGGTATGTTTGGATCCCATGAACAAAAGCGAGATGATTAAAGTTTAGAGGGTGTTTGAATGCACTATAACTAATAGTTAGTTGGCTAAAAATTGTTAGTGGAATTAGTTAGCTAACAAATAGCTATATAACTATTAACTAATTTACCAAAAATAGCTAATAAGCTGAAATATTAGTTAGGTTGTTTGGATGTCTCAACTAATTTTAGTCACTAACTATTAGTTTTAGTGCATTCAAACATCCCTTTAGTTACTTTGTAAGCTAAAGATCCAAACAGAAAAAAAACTAAAAGTGATTAAAAGAATACATTTTTACCATTTTACTCACTTTTAGCTCTTGTTTAGATTTTTAGCTTCTAAAGTGACTAAAGTTTAGTCACTTTATTTTAGTTCATAGGATCTAAACAGACCTTAAATATGTTTCTAAAAACTAAAGTGCTAATTTTCACATAAATCAGAATAGAGGCAAAAAGGGGGCAAAACAAGAGGATAATCGCGTTGACTATTCATTTCACGCAAATCACCTTACACATTATTGCTAATTTATTTTTAAGTTTATGTGAAACACTCGAGTTCACGCTTCAAATGTGTATATATACTCTTACGAAGTGGGTACAGTTCCTGTGCTCCATGTCTAAAGATAGTCTTCCCGAGCTCAAATTAGCCTCCTAAACTGATGAGAGGGAGCAATTCGCGGGAGGTGGTCCCACCATTTCTTCCCTGTCAACCTCTTTAACGCTCCTAACGACTTGTCCCTTCCCTTCCCGCCAGTTTCTCTTCGCCTCCCGCTCTACCTCCTACGATCCGCAGATACACAGGCCCGCGCTTCCCCTCCTCTCGCAGTTCTCGCGTCCACTGTACCGGAGCTCCACCACGGCCTCCGGAAAGAAACAGATGAAAGACAGCGACGGCGAGGGCACCGGCGGTGGCGTCGCCCGCTCGCACCCCTCCAATCTCCCGCTTCCGACTCCACAGTCCGACCCGAACCTCCAGTTCTCGGGTGGGACGGACGATGAGTCCTCGAGCCGGAATAGCAGCTCCTCTGCCACCGGCGGCGCGAGCCCCGGGTACTACTCGGACTACCCGTCTAGCTTCAGCGGCGAGTGTTCGCCGTACAACATGTCCCCCTGGAACCAGACCATGGCGTCCCCCTGGTCGCACCACAACGAGGCGTCCGCCGCCGGGCTCGGGGGGCCGCCCACAATGGCGCCGGGGACGAGTCTCATCAGCTCGCTGGTGAGGGAGGAGGGCCATATCTACTCGCTCGCCGCCAAGGGCGACACGCTCTACACCGGCTCGGACAGCAAGAACATCCGCGTCTGGCGCAAGCAGAAGGACTCAGGCGGGTTCAAGTCCTCGAGCGGCCTCGTGAAGGCGATCGTCATCTCCAGCGAGCGCATCTTCACGGGCCACCAGGACGGCAAGATCAGAGTGTGGAAGGTGTCGCCCAAGAACGGCATGCACAAGCGCGTGGGCAGCCTGCCGCGGCTGCGCGACTTCCTGCGCGGCTCGTTGAACCCGTCCAACTACGTCGAGGTGCGCAAGAACAGATCGGCGCTGTGGATCCGGCACAGCGACGCCGTGTCGTGCCTGAGCCCGACGGACCCGGCGCAGGGGTTCCTCTACTCCGGCTCGTGGGACCGCACCTTCAAGGTGTGGCGCATCAGCGACTCCAAGTGCCTCGAGTCGGTGGTGGCGCACGACGACAACGTTAACTCCATCGTGGCGGCGTTTGACGGGCTGGTGTTCACGGGCTCGGCGGACGGCACGGTGAAGGTGTGGCGGCGCGAGCAGCAGGGGAAGGGCACCAAACACACGGCCGTGCAGACGCTGCTGAAGCAGGAACACGCGGTGAACGCGCTCGCCGTGAGCGCCGTCGCGCCGGTGCTCTACTGCGGCTCCTCCGATGGGCTGGTCAACTTCTGGGAGGGCGACCGTCACCTCGTCCACGGCGGCGTGCTGCGCGGGCACAAGAAGGCCGTGTTCTGCCTCGCCGCGGCCGGCGCTCTCCTGCTCAGCGGCTCCGCCGACAACACCATCTTCGTGTGGCGGCGCGACGGCGGGGTGCACTCGTGCCTCTCGGTCCTCACGGGCCACACCGAGCCCATCAGGTGCATCGCCGTCGTCGAGGACAACGGCGAAAACAGCAGCGAATCCAACGCCGGTGGCGCCGCCGCCGGAGGGGGGTCGTCGTCGGCGTCACGGTGGATAGTGTACACAGGCAGCCTCGACAAGTCGATCAAGGTGTGGCGCGTCACCGACGAGGCGCCGGACCCGCTATTCCACGGCGACGGCTTCGGGGCCAGCGGCTCGACGTCGTCGTTCCGCTAAGACGATTTGTCTGACCGATCACATGCAGCAAAAATTACATATACCGGTATACGTCGTCGTCTCACCTCACAAGAAAAGGTCTTGGAGGGACTAAATTAATTACATTAACAGAAGGATCTGCTGGGCCGCTATACATATACTGCGTTATATATACTGTTGGAAATTAGGTCAAATGAGACGGTATGAAAAATCTAACTTGTGCTGGGCACGAGCCACATGTAGTTTGGCCATCTTTTTGTGACAGGGATGGTGAATTTAGTTAGGTATACATTTGCTTTTTGTAACTTTGCATTGGTATAAGGGAAATTTCCAACATGCTTATCTGTTGTACTAGTTGAAAATGGTGTATCGATTCTAACATCCGGTGATCTTTTTTTTCTAAAAACAAATCAAGTCTGTCTGAATTTTAGTTTTTTATGCTATGGCTAGTTTGTATATTTTATATTAAAATTCTAGCTTCAGTTCGTTGCCATTTTTATAGACATAATTTATATATTTTTTTGTTTCGACAGTAAAAAACCGTTAGACAAATCCTAGATCCGACAAAATCTTATTTGTGATAGTAGGAAGACAATTACCAAATATTTTTATAGCCGGACAAGAACAAAAAATTAATATGGTGTAACACAGAGACAGATAATAAATCACAAAAGAAATAATTTACTTTACTAATTCAGAGTTGTCTAACATGATTTAAAGTTAAGACAACTAAAATATAGAAGAAGTATAAAATTAAAACTTTTAATGGTCTATCTACTGAACTTGTATCTAGGGGTGAAACGGTTGTCATATATCTTGTTCCGTTCCGTATCGATTTCTATATTGATCCGTTCGAATTCCTATTTATGGACACTAAGATCATTTTTTGTTTTAGTTTTTGACGAAGGTGAAGATAGGACGAAAACAATATGTGTGTGTTTTTTTTACCGTTTTCGCTTTTCCCGTTTTTAGTAGGGATATCTAGTTTTTATCAGTATACAATATCCCGTTTTAGATAATACAATGAATAAATTATAGACAACTTTATTGTGTAACAAACTCATTAATAATTGATCATTTTCTTTGTTAGCCATATGTATATTATAATATATTACTTTTATATATCTAGATGAGATGTTTTAAGTGATCACAATGGTACTTTATTTTTATACACTATATGCCGATGTTTTCTTTTTACGTTCGATTCTGATTCGTTATCGATTTTTTCATTTGTTTTGGTTAGTTTTCATCATCCCATTAGTCCTGTTTCCGAAAGAAAATATCATAATGAAAAACGGGAGAGGGATTATTCTGACTGAACTTGTCCGCTTTTATCCCTACTTGTATCATTGTGTTCCTCGTTATAATGTCACTAGATCACTAACTCATGTTGCATCCACCATGTTAATCTTGGAGCATGATGATGTTCAATGGGAATAAACATGTAGGTTAACCACTAAAAACTCCTAAGAAATAAATGGATCTGATGATGAGAAATTAAATTTATAGGACAAGGTGGTAAAAGAAAGCAAGTATAGGACAAGTGAATGCTCTAGATCAGGCAAATCTAGAATCAGGAAAGAACTCGACTTGCTAAATAAAATTTTGGCTTAAGGATCCAGTATTAGTAAGCTCTTCTGCAAAAATGAGTCTTTGAAACTTGATAAGTTATACCTTTAATCCTTTTAAACCAGTATGCCCTTGAGAGCATTTTCTTTAGTCGGATAAGTCTTGCTGAGTAATTGCCTACTCGGGCTTTTATTCCCTATGTTGTTGCAGGTTCTAAGTTTGCTTTGATTGTGGTTGATATTAAATACCGGTGGGCTCGGCCTTTTTAAATAAGTATGTCACGTCTATAGTTTCTTATGATGATTGCCACTAAAGCTAGCATGTATTTTCAAACTTATAATTATTTTATAACATCTCAAGGTGCAGTTCTTTTGAACCACTCTCTTTTGTAATAACTTCGATGGTGTATAATCTAAATCTGTTGTAACTTGTAACATTTTGTAATAAATAATTCTTGCTACAAATGTTGGTGTGTGATTTGTGTTTACTTAATCTTGCAATCTTGGTTATGAGTGGTTTATCCGAAGTCCCTAGGACACTCAGACGGATCCTGTTAAGTTATCTCGTGCACATGCATAGCCGTCTGAGGTTTTTAAGATGAAGACAAGTGCACTGGATCCAATAACTTGGGACGTTCTGCCACAGGTGTTATGTTATTAATATGTTAAAAATATAGTTAAATCGTCGTCATTTTTTAATTTTGAAAAAGAATCCGAATTCTTGCCAAATATTTTATGTCAAAATAACTTGAATGGTTCTACAAATAATTTGAATTGTTGTTATATCTGCTATTACATTTTAAATATAGTTAAACTGTTATTCAAATTGTGGAAGGGTATAATTGTCTTTTATCAAGACTTAACACGATTAATTACAACTTACGGTAAAGAGGCATATATCAGTTTCATTTTGAAAAACAGAGGCAAACACGCGAAGCCTAAAAAACAGGGACAAATCTACAGTTACAGCCCAAAACAAAGGCACTTGTGTAATTGCCCATAATTGAAAGACATGCAAGAATAATTGGATTTAACCGTCTTTATTTTGTGTCGCTTCTTGTAGAGGGTTCATCACTACTTAAGCTTGATGTCGATGTGTCACTCTCGTAGATGATTATCTTCTTCTTAGTTTTCTTGACATCCTTCTTGTACGATATGGAATCTGACTTAAAGGATTCCTCCTCCACCTCCTTCTCCTCTAATGTCACTGAGAGCACCTAGAGGGGGGGGGGGGTGAATAGGTGATCCTGTGAAACTTAAACTTATAGCCACAAAAACTTGTTAAGTGTTAGCACAATAATCGCCAAGTGGCTAGAGATGAGTCTCAACAAAACACAATACCACAAAAGATCAACACAGAGAAGACACAGTGGTTTATCCCGTGGTTCGGCCAAGTACAACATTTGCCTACTCCACGTTGTGGCGTCCCAACGGACGAGAGTTGCACTAAACTCCTCTCAAGTGATCCAATGATCAACTTGAATACCACTGTGTTATGCTTTTTCTTTCAATATCCCGTTTGCGAGGAATCTCCACAACTTGGAGTCTCTCGCCCTTACACTTGAGATTCACAAAGAAATACGGAGTAAGGGAGGGAACTAGCAACGCACACAAGACTCAAAGATCAGAACAACAACACGCACACAAGTCGCAACAAGAGCTCGCAACACAACTCAAAGAGTTCACAACTCCACAAGAGCTCTATATGCTATCACAATGAAACGAATGCGCGAGATCGATGTCTTGGTGCTTAGGAATGTTGTAGAAATGCTTGGTGTGCTCCTCCATGCGCCTAGGGGTCCCTTTTATAGCCCCAAGGCAGCTAGGAGCCGTTGAGAGCAATTCTAGAAGGCTGATCTTGCCTTCTGTCATCGGGCGCACCGGACAGTCCGGTGCACACCGGACACAGTCCGGTGCCCGATTTCTTTCCTTAAATGGCGCAGCCGACCGTTGCAGATCAGGGAGCCGTTGGCGCACCGGACAGTCCGGTGCACACCGGACAGTCCGGTGCCCCCTTCCGACCGTTGGCTCGGCCACGTGTCGCGCACGGATTCCGCGGCCGACCGTTGGCCGCGGCCGACCGTTGGCCGCGGCCGACCGTTGGCTCACCGGACAGTCCGGTGCACACCGGACAATCCGGTGCACACCGGACAGTCCGGTGAATTTTAGCCGTACGCCGTCGGCGAATTCCCGAGAGCGCCGAGTTCACGCCGAGTCAGCCTGGCGCACCGGACACTGTCCGGTGCACCACCGGACAGTCCGGTGACCCACCGGACAGTCCGGTGCTCCCAGACTTAGCAGATTCTTGGCAGCTTGAGCCAAGACATTTCCAATTGGATTTTTCCTGTTTCCAGCACTTAGACACAATACATTAGTCCATAAAACAATGTACTAAGTCTGAGAAACATACCTTAATTCTTGATTTGTACTTTGTCCACCTTTTTACACTTAGGCACTTGTGTTGGACACTAAATCATCAAAACACTTAGAAATGGCCCAAAGGCACATTTCCCTTTCAATCTCCCCCTTTTTGGTGATTTATGCCAACACAACATAAAGCAAGTAGAACAAGTACAAAATCAAATCAAATAAGAACCCAAAATTGTTTTGATTCTATTTGGCATATATGGATCATTCTTTGCCACCACTTGGTTTGTTTTTGCAAAACAAACTCAAAATCCTATCTCTAAGTCAAATCCACTTGTAGAGACATAAAGAGAGGTTTTCCAAAGAAAATTGATTCAAGATTCCAAAAACTCCCCCTTTTTCCCATAATCAACACTTCTCCCCACAAGAGGCCAACTTTTGACAAAAGAGACAATGCAAGAGTTTTGACAAACCAAAAGCTCTATTCTACTGTTTTTTCAAAGTTTCTCAAGTGGTAGCTGATCCATTTATTGCTTTGGCCTTTATTTTCTCCCCCTTTGGCATCAAGCACCAAAACGGGATCAATCTTGGCCCTTTAACCCCATTGCCTCACCAAAATCTTCAATTAAGAGCAAATAGGCAATAAGAGTTTAAAGATGAACTTGGAATAAGTTACCCTCTCATCGGAGTGCAGTGGAAGTCTTTCACGGTCCAAGTCCACCTTTCCCTTTCAAACCTCCTTTGAGACTAAAACAATCAAACTCAACCAAACGGTTAGTCTCAAAGGGTCAAGTTGTAACACATCTCCCCCTAAATATGTGCATTACTGGCACAAGGACTTGTGAGGTCCGGGGAGTGCTTGTACAACTTGAGCACCATAATAAGCAACACAATGCAGAATGAACATGATCAAAGGCATAAACACATGTATGCTACAATTCAATCCAAGTTCCACGAATCTAAGACATTTAGCTCACTACGCAGCCTGCAAAAAGGTCTTCTCATCTAGAGGCTTGGTAAAGATATCGGCTAGCTGGTTCTCGGTGCTAACATGAAACACTTCGATATCTCCCTTTTGCTGGTGGTCTCTCAAAAAGTGATGCCGGATGTCAATGTGCTTTGTGCGGCTGTGTTCAACAGGATTTTCCGCCAAGCGGATAGCACTCTCATTGTCACATAGGAGTGGGACTTTGCTCAGATTGTAGCCAAAGTCCCGGAGGGTTTGCCTCATCCAAAGTAGTTGCGCGCAACACTGTCCTGCGGCAACATACTCGGCCTCAGCGGTGGATAGGGCAACAGAGGTTTGTTTCTTAGAGTTCCACGACACCAGGGACCTTCCTAAGAATTGGCACGTCCCTGATGTACTCTTCCTATCGACTTTACATCCAGCATAGTCGGAATCTGAGTATCCAACCAACTCAAAGGTAGACCCTTTTGGATACCAGAGCCCGAAGCAAGGCATAGCAACCAAATATCTTAGAATTCGCTTTACCGCCACTAAGTGACACTCCTTAGGATCGGATTGAAATCTAGCACACATGCATACGCTAAGCATAATATCCGGTCTACTAGCACATAAATAAAGTAAAGACCCTATCATTGACCGGTATGCTTTTTGATCAACGGACTTACCTCCTTTGTTGAGGTCGGTGTGTCCGTCGGTCCCCATCGGAGTCTTTGCGGGCTTGGCGTCCTTCATCCCAAACCGCTTTAGCAGATCTTGCGTGTACTTCGTTTGGGAGATGAAGGTTGAGAGCACCTAGAGGGGGGGGGGGGGTGAATAGGTGATCCTGTTTAAAGTTCAAAACTTAAGCCACAAAAACTTGTTAAGGGTTAGCACAAGTATAGCCAAGTGGCTAGAGAGAACTCAAAACACGATAACCACAAGAAAGCAATCACAGAGTTGACACGGTGGTTATCCCGTGGTTCGGCCAAGTACAAAACTTGCCTACTCCACGTTGTGGCGTCCCAACGGACGAGAGTTGCACTCAACTCCTCTCAAGTGATCCAATGATCAACTTGAATACCACGGTGTTTTTCTTTCCTTTGATCTTTTCCCGTTTGCGAGGAATCTCCACAACTTGGAGTCTCTCGCCCTTACAATTGAGTTCACAAAGAAATACGGAGTAAGGTGGGAATGAGCAACGCACACAAGACTCGAAAATCAGAGCAACAACACGCACACAAGTCGCAACAAGAGCTCGCAACGCAACACAAAGAGTTCACAACTCCACAAGAGCTCTATATGCTATCACAATGAAACGAATGCGTGAGATTGATGTCTTGGTGCTTAGAAGAGTTGTAGGAATGCTTGGTGTGCTCCTCCATGCGCCTAGGGGTCCCTTTTATAGCCCCAAGGCAGCTAGGAGCCGTTGGGAACAAATCTGGAAGGCCATCTTTGCCTTCTGTCTCGTGGCGCACCGGACAGTCCGGTGCACACCGGACACTGTCCGGTGCCTGATTTGTTTCCTTAAACAGCGCATCCGACCGTTGCCGACCGTTGCAGATCTGGCGCACCGGACAGTCCGGTGCACACCGGACAGTCCGGTGCTTCCTTCCGACCGTTGGCTCGGCCACGTGTCGCGCGCCGATCGCGCGGCCGACCGTTGGCCCGGCCGACCGTTGGCTCACCGGACAGTCCGGTGCACACCGGACAGTCCGGTGAATTTTAGCCGAAGTCGCCGGAGAAAAACCCGAGAGCGGCCTCTTCGGCCGAGGCAGCCTGGCGCACCGGACACTGTCCGGTGCACCACCGGACACTGTCCGGTGCACCACCGGACAGTCCGGTGCCCCAGACCGAAGCAGCCCCTTGGCTGTACACAGCCAAGTCTTCTCTTCTTCTTCTTCTTTCTGTTTCTAAACACTTAGACAAGATATTAGTACACAAAACCAATGTACTAAGGCTTAGAAACATACCTTTACTTGTGATTTGCAACTTGTCCATCCATGGGCATATTTTCACATATTGGCACCTGTGTTTGCACTTAATCACCAAAATACTTAGAAATGGCCCAAGGGCACATTTCCCTTTCAATCTCCCCCTTTTTGGTGATTTATGCCAACACAACATAAAACAACTAGAACAAGTGCAAAATCACTTCAAATAAAAACTCAAATTGGTTTTGATTCAATTTTGGCATATATGGATCATCCTTTGCCACCACTTGGTTTGTTTTTGCAAATCAAACTCAAATCTCTATCTCTAAGTCAAACACACATGTTGAAGCATAAAGAGAGTCATTCCAAAAGAGATTGATCAAAGATTTCAAAAACTCCCCCTATTTCCCATAATCAATACTTCTCCCCACAAGAAGTCAACTTTTGACAAAAGAGACAATAAGAGACAATAAAAGCTTTTGACAAAACAAAAACTCTATTCTACTATTTTCAAAATCTCTCAAGTGGTAGCTGATCCATTTATCACTTTGGCCTTTATTTTCTCCCCCTTTGGCATCAAGCACCAAAACGGGATCAATCTTGGCCCTTTAACCCCATTGCCTCACCAAAGTCTTCAATTAAGAGCAAATGGCAATAAGATTTCATGAGATGAACTTGGAATTAGTTACCCTCTCATCGGAGTGCAGTGGAAGTCTTTCATGGTCCAAGTCCACCTTTTCCCTTTCAATCCTCCTTCGAGACTCAATCAAGCAAACTCAAGCAAATGGTTAGTCTCAAAGGGTCAAGTTGTAACACATCTCCCCCTAAACATGTGCATCACTTTGCAACAGACTTGTGAGGTCCAGGGAGTGTTGGTACAACTTGAGCGCCACAATAAGCAACAAAATGCAGAATGAACCTGATCAAATGCATAAACACATGTATGCTACAATTCAATCCAAGTTCCGCGAATCTAAGACATTTAGCTCACTACGCAACCTGCAAAAGGTCTTCTCGTCTAGAGGCTTAGTGAAGATATCGACTAGCTGGTTCTCGGTGCTAACATGAAACACTTCGATATCTCCCTTTTGCTGGTGGTCTCTCAAAAAGTGATGCCGGATGTCTATGTGCTTTGTGCGGCTGTGCTCAACAGGATTCTCCGCCATGCGGATAGCACTCTCATTGTCACATAGGAGTGGGACTTTGCTCAGATTGTAGCCAAAGTCCCGGAGGGTTTGCCTCATCCAAAGTAGTTGCACGCAACACTGACCTGCGGCAACGTACTCGGCCTCAGCGGTGGATAGGGCAACGGATGTTTGTTTCTTAGAGTTCCATGACACCAGGGACCTTCCTAAGAATTGGCACGTCCCCGATGTACTCTTCCTATCGACCTTACATCCAGCATAGTCGGAGTCTGAGTATCCAACTAAGTCAAAGGTAGACCCCTTTGGATACCAGAGCCCGAAGCAAGGCGTAGCAACCAAATATCTAAGAATTCGCTTCACCGCCACTAAGTGACACTCCTTAGGATCGGATTGAAATCTAGCACACATGCATATGCTAAGCATAATATCCGGTCTACTAGCACATAAGTAAAGCAAAGAACCTATCATTGACCGGTATGCTTTTCGATCAACGGACTTACCTCCTTTGTTGAGGTCGGTGTGTCCGTCGGTCCCCATCGGAGTCTTTGCGGGCTTAGCGTCCTTCATCCCAAACCGCTTTAGCAGATCTTGCGTGTACTTCGTTTGGGAGATGAAGGTGCCGTCCTTGAGTTGCTTCACTTGGAACCCAAGGAAGTAGTTCAACTCGCCCATCATCGACATCTCGAATTTCTGCGTCATCACCCTGCTAAACTCTTCACAAGACTTTTGGTTAGTAGAACCAAATATTATGTCATCGACATAAATTTGGCACACAAACAAATCACCATCGCATGTCTTTGTAAAAAGAGTTGGATCGGCCTTCCCAACCTTGAAAGCATTAGCAATTAAAAAGTCTCTAAGGCATTCATACCATGCTCTTGGGGCTTGCTTAAGTCCATAGAGCGCCTTAGAGAGCTTACACACATGGTCGGGGTACCGTTCATCCTCGAAGCCAGGGGGTTGCTCCACGTACACCTCCTCCTTGATTGGCCCGTTTAGGAAAGCGCTCTTCACATCCATTTGGAACAACCTGAAAGAATGGTGAGCGGCATATGCTAGCAAGATTCGAATTGACTCTAGCCTAGCCACAGGAGCAAAAGTCTCCTCAAAGTCCAAACCTGCGACTTGGGCATAACCTTTTGCCACAAGTCGAGCCTTGTTCCTTGTCACCACCCCGTGCTCGTCCTGTTTGTTGCGGAACACCCACTTGGTTCCCACAACATTTTGCTTCGGACGAGGCACCAGTGTCCAAACTTCATTGCGCTTGAAGTTGTTGAGCTCCTCTTGCATGGCCAACACCCAGTCCGGATCTAGCAAGGCCTCTTCTACCCTGAAAGGCTCAATAGAAGAGACAAAAGAGTAATGTTCACAAAAATTAACTAATCGAGACCGAGTAGTTACTCCCTTGCTAATGTCACCCAGAATTTGGTCGACGGGATGATCCCTTTGAATCATCGCTCGAACTTGGGTTGGAGGTGCCGGTTGCGCTTCTTCCTCCATCACTTGATCATTTTGTGCTCCCCCTTGATCAAGCGCCTCTACTTGAGGTACCTGTTCGTCATCTTTGGTTGGGGGATGCACCATAGTTGAGGAAGAAGGTTGATCTCGTTCATCTTGTTCCTGTGGCCGTACTTCTCCAATCGCCATGGTCCGTATAGCGGCCGTCGGAACATCTTCTTCATCTACATCATCACAATCAACCACTTGCTCTCTTGGAGAGCCATTAGTCTCATCAAATACAACGTCGCTAGAGACTTCAACCAAACCCGATGATTTGTTGAAGACTCTATACGCCTTTGTATTTGAGTCATAACCTAATAAAAACCCTTCTACAGCTTTGGGAGCAAACTTAGAATTTCTACCCTTCTTCACTAGAATGTAGCATTTACTCCCAAATACACGAAAGTACGATACATTGGGTTTGTTACCGGTTAGTAGCTCATACGACGTCTTCTTGAGGAGGCGATGAAGGTAGACCCTGTTGATGGCGTGGCAAGCAGTGTTAACGGCTTCCGTCCAAAAGCACTCGGGGGTCTTGAACTCTCCTAGCATCGTCCTCGCCATGTCGATGAGCGCCCTGTTCTTCCTCTCTACCACACCATTTTGCTGTGGTGTGTAGGGAGCGGAGAATTCGTGCTTGATCCCTTCCTCTTCAAGGAACTCCTCCACTTGAAGGTTCTTGAACTCGGACCCGTTGTCGCTCCTTATCTTTTTCACTTTGAGCTCAAACTCATTTTGAGCTCTCCTGAGGAAGCGTTTGAGAGTCCCTTGGGTTTCGGATTTTTCCTGCAAAAAGAACACCCAAGTGAAGCGGGAAAAGTCATCAACAATAACTAAACCATACTTACTTCCTCCTATGCTCAGATAGGCGACGGGTCCGAAGAGGTCCATATGCAGCAGCTCCAGGGGTCTTGAAGTGGTCATCACATTCTTGCTGTGATGTGCTCCTCCCACCTGTTTCCCTGCTTGACAAGCTGCACAAGGTCTATCTTTTTCGAATTGAACGTTAGTCAAACCTATCACGTGTTCTCCCTTTAGAAGCTTGTGAAGGTTCTTCATCCCCACATGTGCTAAGCGGCGATGCCACAGCCAGCCCATGCTAGTCTTAGCTATTAAGCATGCATCTAGACCGGCCTCCTCTTTTGCAAAATCAACTAAATAAAGTTTGCCGTCTAATACACCCTTAAAAGCTAGTGAATCATCACTTCTTCTAAAGACAGACACATCTACATTTGTAAATAGACAGTTATACCCCATATGACATAATTGACTAACAGATAGCAAATTATATCCAAGACTCTCTACTAAAAATACATTAGAGATAGAATGCTCATTAGAAATCGCAATTTTACCTAAACCTTTTACCTTGCCTTGATTCCCATCACCGAATACAATTGAATCTTGGGAATCTTTATTCTTGACGTAGGAGGTGAACATCTTCTTCTCCCCCGTCATATGGTTTGTGCATCCGCTGTCGATAATCCAGCTTGAACCCCCGGATGCATAAACCTGCCAGGCAAATTTAGGCTTGGGTCTTAGGTACCCAACTCTTGTTGGGTCCTACAAGGTTAGTCACAATTTCCTTAGGGACCCAAATGCAAGTTTTATCACCTTTGCATTTTGCCCCTAACTTCCTAGCAATTACTTTTCTATCCTTTCTACAAATTGCAAATGAAGTATTTAAAGCACAATAAATTGTAGAAGGTTCATTCACTACTTTCCTAGGAGCATGAGTAACATTCCTTCTAGGCACATGATGAATAGCATTTCTCTTAGGAACAACATTTCTCCTAGTAACATTTCTATCATACACATAAGAGGAACTAGGAGCAAACATGGCATGAGAATCATAAACATATGAATCAAAAGCATCATGACTTACATTTCTAGTTTGTCTTCTATCATGATACAAAAATGCATGGTTCCTTTTAGCACTAGTAGCCATAGGTGCCTTCCCTTTCTCCTTGGCGGGAATGGGAGCCTTATGGCTTGTTAAGTTCTTGGCTTCCCTCTTGAAGCCAAGTCCATCCTTAATTGAGGGGTGTCTACCAACCGTGTAGGCATCCCTAGCAAATTTTAGCTTTTCAAAATCACTTTTGCTAGTCTTAAGTTGAGCATTAAGACTAGCCACTTCATCACTCAATTTTGAAATGGAAACTAAGTGTTCACTACAGGCATTAATATCAACATCCTTGCACCTAGTGCAAATTTCAACATGTTCAACACAAGAGTTGGATTTATTTGCTACTTCTAATTTAGCATTTAAATCATTGTTGACACCTTTCAAAGTAGAAATGGTTTCATGACAAGTAGATAGTTCAAAAGAAAGCATTTCATTTCTTTTAACTTCTAAAGCATAGGATTTTTGTGCCTCAACAAATTTATCATGCTCTTCATACAACAAATCCTCTTGCTTTTCTAAAAGTATATTCTTTTCATTCAAGGCATCAATTAATTCATTAATTTTGTCTATCTTAGATCTATCTAAGCCCTTGAACAAACATGAATAATCTACTTCATCCTCATCACTAGATTCGTCCTCACTTGAAGAAGCATAGGTAGAGTTGCGAGTACATACCTTCTTCTCCCTTGCCATAAGGCATGTGTGACGCTCGTTGGGGAAGAGGGTTGATTTGTTGAAGGCGGTGGCGGCGAGTCCTTCATTGTCGGAGTCGGACGAGGAGCAATCCGAGTCCCACTCCTTGCCTAGATGCGCCTCGCCCTTTGCCTTCTTATAATGCTTCTTCTTTTCCCTCTTGTTTCCCTTTTCCTGGTCACTTTCATTATCAGGACAGTTAGCAATAAAATGACCAAGCTTACCGCATTTGAAGCATGATCGCTTCCCCTTGGTCTTAGTCTTGCTCGGCTGTCCATTGCGACCCTTTAGCACTGTCTTGAATCGCTTAATGATGAGAGCCATTTCTTCATCATTAAGCCCGGCCGCCTCAATTTGCGCCACCTTGCTTGGTAGTGCCTCCTTGCTCCTTGATGCCTTGAGAGCAATGGGTTGAGGCTCGTGGATTGGACCGTTCAACGCGTCATCGACGTACCTTGCCTCCTTGATCATCATCCGCCCGCTTACAAATTTTCCAAGAATTTCTTCGGGCGACATTTTGGTGTACCTGGGATTCTCACGAATATTATTCACCAAATGAGGATCAAGAACAGTAAAGGACCTTAGCATTAGGCGGACGACGTCGTGGTCCGTCCATCGCGTGCTTCCATAGCTCCTTATCTTGTTGACAAGGGTCTTGAGCCGGTTGTATGTTTGAGTTGGCTCCTCGCCCCTTATCATCGCGAACCGTCCAAGCTCGCCCTCCACCAACTCCATTTTGGTGAGCAAGGTAGCGTCATTTCCCTCATGAGAGATCTTGAGGGTATCCCAGATTTGCTTGGCGTTATCCAAGCCACTCACTTTATTATATTCATCCCTGCACAATGAGGCTAGAAGAACAGTAGTAGCTTGTGCATTCTTATGGATTTGCTCATTAATGAATATAGGACTATCCGAACTACTAAAGTGCATTCCACTATCTACAATCTCCCATATGCTAGGATGGAGAGAGAATAGGTGACTACGCATTTTGTGGCTCCAAAATCCGTAGTCCTCCCCATCAAAGTGTGGGGGCTTGCCGAGTGGAATGGAAAGCAAATGTGAATTTGAACTTTGCGGAATACGAGAGTAGTCAAAAGAAAAGTTAGAATTAACCGGTTTCCTTTGTTTGTCGTAGTCGTCGTCCTTTTGGGAAGAAGAGGACTCATCGCTGTCGTAGTAGACGATCTCCTTGATGCGTCTTGTCTTCTTCTTCTTCCCATCTCTTCGCTTGTGGCCCGAGCCCGAGTCATTGGACTTGTCATCCCTTGGCTCGTTGACGAAGGACTCCTTTTCCTTGTCGTTGATCACAATTCCCTTCCCCTTAGGATCCATCTCTTCGGGCGGTTAGTCCCTTTCTTGAAGAGAACGACTCTGATACCAATTGAGAGCACCTAGAGGGGGGGGTGAATAGGTGATCCTGTTTAAAGTTCAAAACTTAAGCCACAAAAACTTGTTAAGGGTTAGCACAAGTATAGCCAAGTGGCTAGAGAGAACTCAAAACACGATAACCACAAGAAAGCAATCACAGAGTTGACACGGTGGTTATCCCGTGGTTCGGCCAAGTACAAAACTTGCCTACTCCACGTTGTGGCGTCCCAACGGACGAGAGTTGCACTCAACTCCTCTCAAGTGATCCAATGATCAACTTGAATACCACGGTGTTTTTCTTTCCTTTGATCTTTTCCCGTTTGCGAGGAATCTCCACAACTTGGAGTCTCTCGCCCTTACAATTGAGTTCACAAAGAAATACGGAGTAAGGTGGGAATGAGCAACGCACACAAGACTCGAAAATCAGAGCAACAACACGCACACAAGTCGCAACAAGAGCTCGCAACGCAACACAAAGAGTTCACAACTCCACAAGAGCTCTATATGCTATCACAATGAAACGAATGCGTGAGATTGATGTCTTGGTGCTTAGAAGAGTTGTAGGAATGCTTGGTGTGCTCCTCCATGCGCCTAGGGGTCCCTTTTATAGCCCCAAGGCAGCTAGGAGCCGTTGGGAACAAATCTGGAAGGCCATCTTTGCCTTCTGTCTCGTGGCGCACCGGACAGTCCGGTGCACACCGGACACTGTCCGGTGCCTGATTTGTTTCCTTAAACAGCGCATCCGACCGTTGCCGACCGTTGCAGATCTGGCGCACCGGACAGTCCGGTGCACACCGGACAGTCCGGTGCTTCCTTCCGACCGTTGGCTCGGCCACGTGTCGCGCGCCGATCGCGCGGCCGACCGTTGGCCCGGCCGACCGTTGGCTCACCGGACAGTCCGGTGCACACCGGACAGTCCGGTGAATTTTAGCCGAAGTCGCCGGAGAAAAACCCGAGAGCGGCCTCTTCGGCCGAGGCAGCCTGGCGCACCGGACACTGTCCGGTGCACCACCGGACACTGTCCGGTGCACCACCGGACAGTCCGGTGCCCCAGACCGAAGCAGCCCCTTGGCTGTACACAGCCAAGTCTTCTCTTCTTCTTCTTCTTTCTGTTTCTAAACACTTAGACAAGATATTAGTACACAAAACCAATGTACTAAGGCTTAGAAACATACCTTTACTTGTGATTTGCAACTTGTCCATCCATGGGCATATTTTCACATATTGGCACCTGTGTTTGCACTTAATCACCAAAATACTTAGAAATGGCCCAAGGGCACATTTCCCTTTCAAAGATGCCGTCTTTGAGTTGCTTCACTTGGAACCCAGGGAAGTAGTTCAACTCGCCCATCATCGACATCTCGAATTTCTGCGTCATCACCCTGCTAAACTCTTCACAAGACTTTTGGTTAGTAGAACCAAATATTATGTCATCAACATAAATTTGGCACACAAACAAATCACCATCACATGTCTTAGTAAAAAGAGTTGGATCGGCTTTCCCAACCTTGAAAGCATTAACAATTAGAAAGTCTCTAAGGCATTCATACCATGCTCTTGGGGCTTGCTTAAGTCCATAGAGTGCCTTAGAGAGCTTACACACGTGGTCGGGGTACCGTTCATCCTCGAAGCCAGGGGTTGCTCCACGTACACCTCCTCCTTGATTGGCCCGTTGAGGAAAGCGCTCTTCACATCCATTTGGAACAACCTGAAAGAATGGTGAGCGGCATATGCTAGCAAGATACGAATTGATTCTAGCCTAGCCACAGGAGCAAACGTCTCCTCAAAGTCCAAACCTGCGACTTGGGCATAACCTTTTGCCACAAGTCGAGCCTTGTTCCTCGTCACCACCCCGTGCTCGTCCTGTTTGTTGCGGAACACCCACTTGGTTCCCACAACATTTTGCTTGGGACGAGGCACCAGTGTCCAAACTTCATTGCGCTTGAAGTTGTTGAGTTCCTCCTGCATGGCCAATACCCAATCCGGATCTAGCAAGGCCTCCTCTACCCTGAAAGGCTCAATAGAAGAGACAAAGGAGTAATGCTCACAAAAATTAACTAATCGTGATCGAGTAGTTACTCCCTTACTAATGTCACCCAATATTTGGTCGACGGGATGATCCCTTTGAATCACCGCTCGAACTTGGGTTGGAGGTGCCGGTTGCGCTTCTTCCTCCATCGCATGATCATCTTGTGCTCCCCCTTGATTACACGCCTCCTGTTGATGAACCTGTTCATCGTCTTGAGTTGGGGGATGCACCGTTGTTGAGGAAGAAGGTTGATCTCGTTCATCTTGTTCCTGTGGCCGCACTTCTCCAATCGCCATGGTTCGTATAGCGGCCGACGGAACATCTTCTTCATCTACATCATCACAATCAACAACTTGCTCTCTTGGAGAGCCATTAGTCTCATCAAATACAACGTCTCTAGAGACTTCAACCAAACCCGATGATTTGTTGAAGACTCTATACGCCTTTGTATTTGAGTCATAACCTAACAAAAAACCTTCTACAGCTTTGGGAGCAAACTTAGAATTTCTACCCTTCTTCACTAGAATGTAGCATTTGCTCCCAAATACACGAAAGTAAGATACATTGGGTTTGCTACCGGTTAAAAGCTCATACGACGTCTTCTTGAGGAGGCGATGAAGGTAGACCCTGTTGATGGCGTGGCAAGCCGTGTTCACGGCTTCCGTCCAAAAGCACTCGGGGGTCTTGAACTCTCCTAGCATCGTCCTCGCCATATCGATGAGCGTCATGTTCTTCCTCTCTACCACACCATTTTGCTGTGGCGTGTAGGGAGCGGAGAACTCGTGCTTGATCCCTTCCTCCTCAAGGAATTCCTCTACTTGAAGGTTCTTGAACTCGGACCCGTTGTCGCTCCTAATCTTCTTCACCTTGAGCTCAAACTCATTTTGAGCTCTCCTGAGGAAGCGCTTGAGGGTCCCTTGGGTTTCAGACTTATCCTGCAAAAAGAACACCCAAGTGAAGCGGGAAAAGTCATCAACAATAACTAGACCATACTTACTCCCTCCTATGCTCAGATAGGCGATAGGTCCGAAGAGGTCCATATGCAGCAGCTCCAGGGGTCTTGAAGTGGTCATCACATTCTTGCTGTGATGCGTTCCTCCCACTTGTTTACCTGCTTGACAAGCTGCACAAGGTCTATCTTTTTCGAATTGCACGTTAGTCAAACCTATCACGTGTTCTCCCTTTAGAAGCTTGTGAAGGTTCTTCATCCCCACATGTGCTAAGCGGCGATGCCACAGCCAGCCCATGCTAGTCTTAGCTATTAAGCATGCATCTAGACCGGCCTCTTCTTTTGCAAAATCAACTAAATAAAGTTTGTCGTCTAATACACCCTTAAAAGCTAGTGAACCATCACTTCTTCTAAAGACAGACACATCTACATTTGTAAATAGACAGTTATATGCCATATGACATAATTGACTAACAGATAGCAAATTATATCCAAGATTCTCCACTAAAAACACATTAGAGATAGAATGCTCATTGGAGATTGCAATTTTACCTAGCCCTTTTACCTTGCCTTGATTCCCATCACCGAATATAATTGAATCTTGGGAATTCTTATTCTTGACGTAGGAGGTGAACATCTTCTTCTCCCCCGTCATATGGTTTGTGCATCCGCTGTCGATAATCCAGCTTGAACCCCCGGATGCATAAACCTGCAAGGCAAATTTAGGCTTGGGACTTAGGTACCCAACTCTTGTTGGGTCCTACAAGGTTAGTGCAAATGTCTTTAGGGACCCAAATGCAAGTTTTGTCTCCCTTGCATTTTGCCCCTAACTTCCTGGCAACAATTTTCCTATCCTTTCTACAAATAGCAAAGGAAGCATTCAAAGCATGATATATTGTAGAAGGCTTATTAACTTTCCTAGGAATATTAACAACATCACTTCTAGGCATATTATGAACAACATTTCTTCTACCAACATTTCTATCATGCACATATGAAGAACTAGAAGCAAACATAGCTTGAGAGTCAAAATCATCATAAGCATTATGATTCCTATAAGCATTTCTAGTTTGTCTCCTATCATGATACATAAAAGCATGGTTCCTTTTTGTACTACTTGCCATAGGGGCCTTCCCTTTCTCCTTGGCGGAGATGGGAGCCTTATGGCTTGTTAAGTTCTTGGCTTCCCTCTTGAAGCCAAGTCCATCCTTAATTGAGGGGTGTCTACCAATCGTGTAGGCATCCCTTGCAAATTTTAGCTTATCAAAATCATTCTTGCTAGTCTTAAGTTGGGCATTAAGACTAGCCAATTCCTCAGTTAGTTTGGAAATTGAAACTAAATGATCACTACAAGCATTAACATCGAAATCTTTACACCTAGTGCAAATCTCAACATGTTCTACACAAGAATTAGATTTACTAGCTACTTCTAGTTTAGCATTTAAGTCATCATTAACACTCTTTAAAGTAGCAATGGTTTCATGACACGAAGATAGTTCACTAGAAAGCACTTCATTTCTTTTAACTTCTAAAGCATAAGATTTTTGTGCCTCTACAAATTTGTCATGCTCTTCATACAAAAGATCCTCTTGTTTTTCTAAGAGTCTATCTTTTTCATTCAAGGCATCAATCAATTCATTAATTTTATTTACTTTAGTTCTATCCAATCCCTTGAACAAACTAGAGTAATCTATTTCATCATCACTAGACTCATCATCACTAGAAGAATCATAAGTGACATTGTTTTGATTGCATACCTTCTTCTCCCTTGCCATAAGGCATGTGTGACGTTCGTTGGAGAAGAGGGATGACTTGTTGAAGGCAGTGGCGGCGAGTCCTTCATTGTCGGAGTCGGAGGAGGAGCAATCCGAATCCCACTCCTTTCCGATATGTGCCTCGCCCTTGGCCTTCCTGTAATGCTTCTTCTTTTCCCTCTTGCTCCCGTGTTCCTGGTCACTATCATTGTCGGGACAGTTTGCAATAAAATGACCAAGCTTACCGCATTTGAAGCATGATCGCTTTCCCTTGGTCTTAGTCTTGCTTGGCTGTCCCTTTCGACCCTTTAGCGCCGTCTTGAATCTTTTGATGATGAGGGCCATCTCTTCATCATTAAGACCGGCTGCCTCAATTTGCGCCACCTTGCTGGGTAGCGCCTCCTTGCTCCTTGTTGCCTTGAGAGCAATGGGTTGAGGCTCATGGATTGGGCCATTCAACGCGTCGTCCATGTACCTTGCCTCTTTGATCATCATTCGCCCGCTTACAAATTTTCCAAGAATTTCTTCGGGCGACATCTTGATGTACCTAGGATTTTCACGAATATTGTTTACCAAGTGAGGATCAAGAACGGTAAATGACCTTAGCATTAGGCGAACGACGTCGTGATCCGTCCATCGCGTGCTTCCATAGCTCCTTATTTTGTTGATAAGGATCTTGAGCCGGTTGTATGTTTGTGTCGGCTCCTCGCCCCTTATCATCGCGAATCGTCCGAGCTCGCCCTCCACCAACTCCATCTTGGTGAGTAAGGTGACATCATTCCCCTCATGAGAGATCTTGAGGGTGTCCCAAATCTGCTTGGCATTGTCCAAGCCGCTCACCTTGTGATACTCGTCCCTGCACAGAGAGGCTAGCAACACAGTAGTAGCTTGTGCATTTTTATGGATCTGTTCATTAATAAACGAAGGGCTATCTGAGCTATCAAATTTCATTCCACTTTCCACAATCTCCCAAATGCTTGGATGGAGAGAAAATAGGTGAGTATGCATTTTGTGACTCCAAAATCCGTAGTCCTCTCCATCAAAGTGAGGAGGCTTGCCAAGTGGAATGGGGAGCAAATGAGCATTTGAGCTATGCGGAATGCGCGAATAATCAAAAGAAAAGTTTGAGTTAACTGTCTTTTGTTTATCATAGTCGTTGTCGTCGTTGTCCTTTTGGGAAGAGGAAGATTCGTCGCTGTCGTCGTAGTAGACGATCTCCTTGATGCGCCTTGTCTTCTTCTTCTTCCCTTCCTTCCGTCTATGGCCCGAGCCGGTGTCGGTAGGCTTGTCATCTTTGGGCTCGTTGATGAAGGACTCCTTCTCCTTATCGTTGATCACGATTCCCTTCCCCTTAGGATCCATCTCTTCGGGCGGTTAGTCCCTTTCTTGAAGAGAACGGCTCTGATACCAATTGAGAGCACCTAGAGGGGGGGTGAATAGGTGATCCTATGAAACTTAAACTTATAGCCACAAAAACTTGTTAAGTGTTAGCACAATAATCGCCAAGTGGCTAGAGATGAGTCTCAACAAAACACAATACCACAAAAGATCAACACAAAGAAGACACAGTGGTTTATCCCGTGGTTCGGCCAAGTACAACACTTGCCTACTCCACGTTGTGGCGTCCCAACGGACGAGAGTTGCACTCAACTCCTCTCAAGTGATCCAATGATCAACTTGAATACCACAGTGTTATGCTTTTTCTTTCAATATCCCGTTTGCGAGGAATCTCCACAACTTGGAGTCTCTCGCCCTTACACTTGAGATTCACAAAGAAATACGGAGTAAGGGAGGGAACTAGCAACGCACACAAGACTCAAAGATCAGAACAACAACACGCACACAAGTCGCAACAAGAGCTCGCAACACAACTCAAAGAGTTCACAACTCCACAAGAGCTCTATATGCTATCACAATGAAACGAATGCGCGAGATCGATGTCTTGGTGCTTAGGAATGTTGTAGGAATGCTTGGTGTGCTCCTCCGTGCGCCTAGGGGTCCCTTTTATAGCCCCAAGGCAGCTAGGAGCCGTTGAGAGCAATTCTGGAAGGCTGATCTTGCCTTCTGTCATCGGGCGCACCGGACAGTCCGGTGCACACCGGACACTGTCCGGTGCCCGATTTCTTTCCTTAAATGGCGCAGCCGACCGTTGCAGATCAGGGAGCCGTTGGCGCACCGGACAGTCCGGTGCCCCCTTCCGACCGTTGGCTCGGCCACGTGTCGCGCACGGATTCCGCGGCCGACCGTTGGCCGCGGCCGACCGTTGGCTCACCGGACAGTCCGGTGCGCACCGGACAGTCCGGTGAATTTTAGCCGTACGCCGTCGGCGAATTCCCGAGAGCGCCGAGTTCACGCCGAGTCAGCCTGGCGCACCGGACACTGTCCGGTGCACCACCGGACAGTCCGGTGCTCCCAGACTTAGCAGATTCTTGGCAGCTTGAGCCAAGACATTTCCAATTGAATTTTTCCTGTTTCCAGCACTTAGACACAATACATTAGTCCATAAAACAATGTACTAAGTCTGAGAAACATACCTTAATTCTTGATTTGTACTTTGTCCACCTTTTTACACTTAGGCACTTGTGTTGGACACTAAATCATCAAAACACTTAGAAATGGCCCAAAGGCACATTTCCCTTTCAGTCACCCTCTTATTTTTTGGGATCCTTCCTTCGACATCATTTTGGATTGTTAGACCCTAAATGAAGTGATGGGTTCTGATACTGAAAGGGAAATGTGCCCTTGGGCCATTTCTAAGTATTTTGGTGATTAAGTGTCCAACACAAATGGTTATGTGTTAAACTATGTCAAATGGTGGACAAAGTGCAAATCAATACAAAGGTATGATTCTAGACATAGTACATTGGTTTTTGTGTACTAACATATTTGTCTAAGTGCTAGAATCAAAGAAAAGACAAATGGAAAAGACTTGGCTCGAGCAGCCAAGACTCTGCTCAGTCTGGGTGCACCGGACAGTGTCCGGTGGTGCGCCAGGCTGGCTCTGGTGAAAAGGCTGCTCTCAGGAATTCGTCGGTGGCGTACGACTATAATTCACCGGACTGTCCGGTGAGCCAACGGTCGTGAAAGTTGCCTAGAGGGGGTGAATAGGCAAGTTAAAAAAAAATTCAACAAAAACTAGAAACAAACTAGGTAAAACCATCCGATGTCAAAACCGGTGCAATCGATTTGAACGAGCTCAACTAAAGAATGAGATATAAAACTGAATTGATCTCGAAATTCACCCAGTTAACTTTGGACATGAGATGTTCTAAATGATCCACAGGGTTCAAAGTAGCAGATCTGAGAAAGGCACTTCTCAAAATCCACACACCAAAAAGATATGAACAAATCTTCCACGGAATGGTGAGAGAACGAAGAACACGTATAAGCACAATGAACAAGAACACAAGAGACACAAGATTTATCCCGAGGTTCGGTCACACCACAAAAGGTGCCCTACTTCCTCGTTGAGGCGCCCACAAAGAGTCGGGTCTCTTTCAACCCTAATCCTCTCTTTGCCGACCACAAAGGTCAAGCCCACACACTAATCTTTGCTCAAACGTGCGGGTAATACAAACTTTCTTGTGGTCTTCCACAAGATTTGGAGACTCACAAGAGACACCTAGTCGTCTAGGAGCTAGAAGATCCAAGAGTAATGAATCCACAAAGAACTCGATGTAGTACCAAAGCTCGAATGAAGAAGAGCAAGAGAGATTTGGAAATGAAGCACAAAAACCGCAGCTTTCAAACTCACTCAAAGATTTCTCTCCAAAGATTTGAAATGGGAGAGGCAAGAGATGTGTGAGAGAGAATGGGAGGTGTTCTTCAAGTTAGAAATGGGGTTGGGGTCGGGCTCTTGTATATGGGGAGAGAGGTAGGAGTGAGTATATATAGGTGGAGCTCAAAACTAGCCGTTGGGCAGATTTTTCTGTCTAAGACCGGTTGAACCGCCCCCTAGGGCGGTTGAACCGCCCTTGGCAGGTCAGGCAGACTGTCTGCCAGTCTGACTGGCAGACTGACCTGCAGACTGGTCAAGTTGACCAAGACCGGTTGAACCGCCCCTAAGACCGGTTCAACCGCCTGGGGCAGGCTGACAGACAGTCTGCCAGTCAGACTGGCAGACTGCAGGTCAGACTGCAAAAACAGGGGCAGTTCAACCGCCTGGGGGTCAGACTAGCAGTCAGTCTGCCAATCAGGAGGTCAGACCGATCAGGTGACCCTAACACCGGTTGAACCTCCCGTAGCACCGGTTCAACCGGTTTTGACCAGTGAGGTCCGGGGAAATACCCCGGCTGAACTTTCCCTGAACACCGGTTGAACCTCTCTAGACCCCTGTTGAACTTGCCCTGGACCCCGGTTGAACCTGTCTGGACCCCGGTTGAACTTGAAGTTCAGCTGGAGTTGAGAAAGCTCAACTCAGATGAAGTTCAGCCCATCTGCAGCTCAAGAAGCTCAACTCAGCTGAAGTTCAGCTCAGCTGAAAAGCTCAGCTGCAGTTGAAGAAGTTCAGCTGCTTTTGAACAAGAACACTCTAGGTTTCTCAAACCTAACCGCGGTCAACCATAGAACGTTCAAGAGATTTTTGGTTTTCAAAAATAGCTTTTGAATATAGAGGCTTGAGCTTTGGCAAACACCAACCTTCTTTTTGGATCCCTCTTTATAGTACGACGATTCCTATACTCAAGTTAAATAAAATATAATTAAGTAAACTCCTTGAGTAATTGGCATCTCATGTGTGATTTCTCCATGGCGTTGCTTCATAAGGATCACAAACATCTTTGTCTCACCTTTTGAAGCAAAAATAAATCAAACCCTGTGACTTGTACCATATCACCATGTATGAGTTCAAAACATGGCTTCAAGTCACCTTGCTGATGCATCAACATGTTATAACTCTTCATAGCTGATTAGTTCATCGACTTAGTGCAAGTACTCTCTTCTTCACCTTAGCCATGGTACCTCGGTCCACAAGCCATCGCTTGGCCTTCACCTTCGCTTAGTTCCTCGAAGCCCTTTCCTTGCTATCTTCACCATATCAAGCCATTCTTGAGTCACATCATTTTGAGCATCCATTGAGAGAATCATTTCTTCAATATTGTGAACCTTGCTTGAATGTCTTCTAGATATAACTGTTAAGATTAATCAAGCTCTAGTTTGATTCTCATAGAAGTATATATGGACTGATAGTAATATGGTCAAGCCAATTCACGATTCCTCATATCTTATTCACTTTGGCTTGACCTATCCTCTTAATCACTTCATCCTCTATTCTGATCATATGTATGTAGTGATTTCTCAGGTCTTGTCCATATATTCAAACCAATGTAGAGATCATATTATATCCATTTGCATTGTCTCATTGGTTATTTAACCTCGTGTTGAACCTTTGTTCACTGATCATTATACACTATTCAAGTATGTTCATCATACTGAATTTCCTGTTCAACACTTAGCAAACTCGTTAGACCTTTAAATGTGTTGTTATCCAAATCACCAAAACTCACAAAAGGGATGAATGCACTTTCAATCTCTCCCTTTTTGGTGATTGATGAAAACACATTTAAAGCTTACATAAGATTTGATAAATAAGATTTTGAATCTTATGATATAGTTTCCTCCCCCTAAATATGTGCATTTCAGAAAAATAACACTTTTGTACTCAAATGCCAAAAGCACATATTTGGGTCAAAGTATGGAGACAACTTATATCATACTATTCATGGGGTGCAGTGTGTCATAAAATAAACATGATGTTCATGACATAGTATGCACTCATCAATTTTCTACATCTTATGTTTTTCTTATGACTTCCCCTTTTGTTAATTATTTCTCCCCTTTTTAAAGTCTTCTAACACTTAGTTACATAAGACTAAAGGTAAGCTTTAATGCAAAATTTCTCCCCCTTTGTCATAAATCTCCAAGATACAAAGAATATAAAGGGTAGAAATTATGATTAAGCAAGATGGGAACACACTATTATGAAAAGGGTCCTTAGATGGCACAAAGGTAATGGATAAGTGTCATAAGTGATGTACCTTTGCGTTTTACCTTTTCAAGGGGTTTCCAGACTTGTGTTGGATTTAGAATTCATTAGCAAGCTCTTGTTGGCATAGTTGTGACTTATGTCCAAGATATCAAATGAAGATTGTCATTTAATGGAGCAAAGAATCTTTGATACCCATCAAATTTGCAGTGAAAGCGATTGTCTTTGCCTGAAGATTCCTTTCTAATTTGAGACTACATACATAATAGACTTGAAAATGAAGTTAGTCTCAAAGATTCAAATCATAGACTATTTGAAAGTCGCCTAGAGGGGGGTGAATAGGGCGAAACTGAAATTCTCAAAAATAATCACAACTACAAGCCGGGTTAGCGTTAGAAATATAATAGAGTCCGCGAGAGAGGGTGCAAAACAAATCGCAAGCGAATAAAGAGTGAGACACGTGGATTTGTTTTACCGAGGTTCGGTTCTCGCAAACCTACTCCCCGTTGAGGAGGCCACAAAGGCCGGGTCTCTTTCAACCCTTACCCTCTCTCAAACGGTCCCTCGGACCGAGTGAGCTTTTCTTCTCAATCACTTGGAACACAAAGTTCCCACAAGGACCACCACAAGATTGGTGTCTCTTGCCTCAATTACAAGTGAGTTTGATCGCAATGAAGAATCAAAGAAAGAAGAAAGCAATCCAAGCGCAAGAGCTCGAAAGAACACAAGCAAATCTCTCTCACTAATCACTAAGGCGTTGTGTGGAATTTTGGAAAGGATTTGATCACTTGAGTGTGTCTAGAATTGAATGCCTAGCTCTTGTAAGTGGTTGGAAGTGTGAAAACTTGGATACCATGAATGGTGGGTGGTTGGGGGTATTTATAGCCCCAACCACCAAACTAGCCGTTTGGTGGGGCTGTCTGTCGAATGGTGCACCGGACAGTCCGGTGCACACCGGACATGTCCGGTGCGCCAGCCACGTCACCAAAGTCGTTGGGTTCTGACCGTTGGAGCTCTGACTTCTGGGCCCGCCTGGATGTCCGGTGGCGCACCAGACATGTACTGTAGAGTGTCCGGTGCACCAGCATGGGCGTGCCTGACTTCTGCGTGCGCTGGCGTGCAATAAATGCGCTGCAGGTAGCCGTTGGCGCCGAAATAGCCGTTGCCCCGCAGATACACCGGACAGTCCGGTGTACACCGGACAGTCCGGTGAATTATAGCGGAGCAGCTGAAGTGAATTCCCGAAGCTGGCGAGTTCCTGAGGCCGCTCTTCCTTGGAGAACCGGACAGTCCGGTGAATTATAGCGGAGTTGCCTCTGGAAATTCCCGAAGGTGACGAGTTTGAGTTGGTGTCCTCTGGTGCACCGGACATGTCCGATGGTGCACCGGACACTGTCCGGTGGCGTGCCGGACAGTCCGGTGCGCCAGACCAGAGGTGCCTTCGGTTGTCCCTTTGCTCTTTTGTTGAACCCAATACTTGGTCCTTTTTATTGGCTAAGTGTGAACCTTTGGCACCTGTATAACTTGTACACTAGAGCAAACTAGTTAGTCCAATTATTTGTGTTGGGCAATTCAACCACCAAAATTATTTAGGAAATAGGTGTAAGCCTAATTCCCTTTCAATCTCCCCCTTTTTGGTGATTGATGCCAACACAAACCAAAGCAAATATAGAAGTGTATAATTGAACTAGTTTGCATTATGTAAGTGCAAAGGTTACTTAGAATTGAGCCAATAAGTGTTACTTACTAGATATGCATGGATTGTTTCTTTATTTTTAACATTTTGGACCACGCTTGCACCACATGTTTTGTTTTTGCAAATTATTTTTGTAAATCCTTTTCAAAGTCTTTTGCAAATAGTCAAAGGTAAATAAATAGGATTTTGAGAAGCATTTTCAAGAAATTTTCTCTCTTTGTTTCAAATGCTTTTCCTTTTGACTAAACAAAACTCCCCCTCAAATAAATTCTCCTCTTAGTGTTCAAGAGGGTTTTAAGATATCAATTTTGAAAGTACTACTTTCTCCCCCTTTAAAACACAAAGAGATACCAATTTAAAATTTACCAATTGAAAATCATTAATTTTAAAATTAGGATGGTGGTGCGGTCCTTTTGCTTTGGGCTCATATTTTCTCCCCTTTGGCATGAATCGCCAAAAACGGAATCATTAGAGCCCTTTCAAGTACTTTCTCCTCCTTTGGTCATAAAATAAATGAGTGAAGATTATACCAAAGACGGAGAGTGATGCAGAGCGACGGCGAAGGATGAGTAGTAGAGTGGAGTGGAAGCCTTTGTCTTCGCCGAAGACTCCAATTCCCTTTCAATATACCTATGACTTGGTTTGAAATACACTGGAAAACACATTAGTCATAGCATATATAAAAGAGACATGATCAAAGGTATACTTATAAGCTATGTGCGCAAATTAGCAAAAGAAATTCCTAGAATCAAGAATATTGAGCTCATGCCTAAGTTTGGTAAAAGTTTGTTCATCAAGAGGCTTGGTAAAGATATCGGCTAATTGATCTTTAGTGTTAATGTATGCAATCTCGATATCCCCCTTTTGTTGGTGATCCCTAAGAAATGATACCGAATGGCTATGTGTTTAGTGCGGCTATGCTCAACGGGATTATCCGCCATGCGGATTGCACTCTCATTATCACATAGAAGAGGAACTTTGGTTAATTTGTAACCATAGTCCCGCAGGGTTTGCCTCATCCAAAGCAATTGCGCGCAACAATGACCTGCGGCAATATACTCGGCTTAGGCAGTAGAAAGAGCGACCGAATTTTGCTTCTTTGAAGCCCAAGACACCAAGGATCTTCCCAAGAATTGGCAAGTCTCCGATGTGCTCTTTCTATTAATCTTACACCCCGCCCAATCGGCATCCAAATAACCAATCAAATCAAATGTGGATCCCCGAGGGTACCAAAGCCCAAACTTAGGAGTATAAGCCAAATATCTCAAGATTCATTTTACGGCCGCAAGGTGTGATTCCTTAGGGTCGGCTTGGAATCTTGCACACATGCATACAGAAAGCATAATGTCCGGTCGAGATGCACATAAATAAAGCAATGAACCAATCATCGACCGATATACCTTTTGATCGACGGATTTACCTCCCGTGTCGAGGTCGAGATGCCCATTGGTTCCCATGGGTGTCTTGATGGGCTTGGCATCCTTCATTCCAAACTTGGTTAGAATGTCTTGAGTGTACTTCGTTTGGCTAATGAAGGTGCCCTCGTGGAGTTGCTTGACTTGGAATCCCAGAAAATACTTCAACTCCCCCATCATAGACATCTCGAATTTTTGTGTCATGATCCTACTAAATTCTTCACATGTAGATTCGTTAGTAGACCCAAATATGATATCATCAACATAAATTTGGCATACGAACAAATCATTGTCAAGAGTTTTAGTGAATAAAGTAGGATCGGCCTTGCCGATTTTGAAGCCATTAGCAATAAGGAAATCTCTAAGGCATTCATACCATGCTCTTGGAGCTTGCTTGAGCCCATAAAGCGCCTTAGAGAGCCTATAGACATGGTTAGGATACTTACTATCTTCAAAGCCGGGAGGTTGCTCAACGTAGACCTCTTCCTTGATTGGTCCATTGAGGAAGGCACTCTTCACGTCCATTTGATAAAGCTTGAAGCCATGGTAAGTAGCATAGGCTAATAATATGTGAATTGATTCAAGCCTAGCTACGGGTGCATAGGTTTCACCAAAATCCAAACCTTCGACTTGTGAATACCCCTTGGCCACGAGTCGAGCTTTGTTCCTTGTCACCACACCATGCTCGTCTTGCTTGTTGCGGAAGACCCACTTGGTTCCTACAACATTTTGATTAGGACGTGGAACTAAATGCCATACCTCATTCCTGGTGAAGTTGTTGAGCTCCTCTTGCATCGCCATCACCCAATCCGAATCTTGGAGTGCTTCCTCTACCCTGTGTGGCTCAATAGAGGAAACAAAAGAGTAATGTTCACAAAAATGTGCAACACGAGATCTAGTGGTTACCCCCTTATGAATGTCGCCGAGGATGGTGTCGACGGGGTGATCTCGTTGGATTGCTTGATGGACTCTTGGGTGTGGCGGCCTTGGTTCTTCATCCTCCTTGTCTTGATCGTTTGCATCTCCCCCTTGATCATTGTCGTCATCTTGAGGTGGCTCATCTCTTTGATCTTCCCTTTCATCAACTTGAGCCTCGTCCTCATTTTGGGTTGGTGGAGATGCTTGCGTGGAGGAGGATGGTTGATCTTGTGTATGTGGAGGCTCTTCGGATTCCTTCGGGCACACATCACCAATGGACATGTTCCTTAGCGCGATGCACGGAGCCTGTTCTTCACCTATCTCATCAAGATCAACTTGCTCTACTTGAGAGCCGTTAGTCTCATCAAACACAACGTCACAAGAAACTTCAACTAGTCCTGAAGACTTGTTAAAGACTCTATATGCCCTTGTGTTTGAATCATATCCTAGTAAAAAGCCTTCTACAGTCTTAGGAGCAAATTTGGATTTTCTACCTCTTTTAACAAGAATAAAGCATTTGCTACCAAAGACTCTAAAATATGAAATATTGGGCTTTTTACCAGTTAGGAGTTCATAGGATGTCTTCTTGAGGATTCGGTGTAGATATAACCGGTTGATGGCGTAGCAGGCGGTGTTGATCGCCTCGGCCCAAAACCGGTCCGGTGTCTTGTACTCATCAAGCATGGTTCTTGCCATGTCCAATAGAGTTCGATTCTTCCTCTCCACTACACCATTTTGTTGTGGGGTGTAGGGAGAAGAGAACTCATGCTTGATGCCCTCTTCCTCAAGAAAGCCTTCAATTTGAGAGTTCTTGAACTCCGTCCCGTTGTCGCTTCTAATTTTCTTGATCCTTAAGCCGAACTCATTTTGAGCCCGTCTTAGGAATCCCTTTAAGGTCTCTTGGGTGTGGGATTTTTCCTGCAAAAAGAACACCCAAGTGAAGCGAGAATAATCATCCACAATAACTAGACAGTACTTACTCCCGCCGATGCTTATGTAAGCGATCGGGCCGAATAAATCCATGTGTAGGAGCTCCAGTGGCCTGTCACTTGTCATGATGTTCTTGTGTGGATGATGAGTGCCAACTTGCTTCCCGGCTTGGCATGCGCTACAAATCCTGTCTTTCTCAAAATGAACATTTGTTAGTCCTAAAATGTGCTCTCCCTTTAGAAGCTTATGAAGATTCTTCATTCCAACATGAGCTAGTCGGCGGTGCCAGAGCCAACCCATGTTAGTCTTAGCAATTAAGCAAGTGTCGAGTTCAGCTCTATCAAAATCTACCAAGTATAGCTGACCCTCTAACACTCCCTTAAATGCTATTGAATCATCACTTCTTCTAAAGACAGTGACACCTACATCAGTAAATAGACAGTTGTAGCCCATTTGACATAATTGCGAAACAAAAAACAAATTGTAATCTAAAGAATCCACAAGAAAAACATTGGAAATGGAATGGTCAGGAGATATAGCTATTTTACCCAAACCTTTGACCAAATCTTGGTTTCCATCCCCGAATGTGATAGCTCGTTGGGGATCTTGGTTTTTCTCGTAGGAGAACATCTTCTTCTCCCCTGTCATGTGGTTTGTGCACCCGCTGTCGATGATCCAACTTGAGCCCCCGGATGCATAAACCTACAAAACAAGTTTAGTTCTTGACTTTAGGTACCCAAACGGTTTTGGGTCCTTTGGCATTAGAAACAAGAACTTTGGGTACCCAAACACAAGTCTTGGAGCCCTTGTGTTTGCCCCCAACAAACTTGGCAACTACCTTGCCGGATTTGTTAGTCAAAACATAAGATGCATCAAAAGTTTTAAATGAAATGCCATGATCATTTGATGCACTAGGAGTTTTCTTTCTAGGCAACTTAGCACGGGTTGGTTGCTTAGAGCTAGATGTCTCACCCTTATACATAAAGGCATGGTTAGGGCCAGAGTGAGACTTCCTAGAATGAGTTCTCCTAATTTTGCTCTCGGGATAACCGGCAGGGTACAAAATGTAACCCTCGTTATCCTGAGGCATGGGAGCCTTGCCCTTAACAAAGTTATACAAATTTTTAGGAGGGGCACTAAGTTTGACATTGTCTCCCCTTTGGAAGCCAATGCCATCCTTGATGCCAGGGCGTCTCCCATTATAGAGCATACTTCTAGCAAATTTAAACTTTTCATTTTCTAAGTTATGCTCGGCAATTTTAGTATCTAATCTTGCTATATGATCATTTTGTTGTTTAATTAAAGCCACATGATCATGAATAGCATCAATATCAACATCTCTACATCTAGTGCAAATAGAAACATGCTCAACATTAGATGTACAGGGTTTGCAAGATTTTAATTCTACAACCTTAGCATGTAATATATCATTCTCACTTCTAAGGTTGGAAATAGTAACATTGCAAACATCAAAATCTTTAGCCTTAGCAATCAAATTTTCATTTTCAATCCTAAGGCTATCAAGAGAAATATTCAATTCATCAATCCTAGCAAGCAAATCAACATTATCATCTCTAGGATTGGAAATTGAATCAATACAAACATGGGAATCAACCTTAGCAATTAATTTAGCATTCTCATTTCTAAGGTTGTCAATGGTCTCATGACAAGTGCTTAGCTCACTAGACAATTTTTCATATTTTTCAACTTATAGAGCATAAGCATTTTTAACCTTAACATGTTTTTTATTTTCCTTAATAAGGAAGTCCTCTTGAGAGTCCAAGAGATCATCCTTCTCATGAATAGAACTAATCAATTCATTTAATTTCTCCTTTTGTTCTATGTTAAGGTTGGCAAAAAGGGTACGCAAGTTATCCTCCTCATCACTAGCATTTTCATCACTAGAAGACTCATATCTAGTGGAGGATTTAGATTTAACCTTCTTCTTTTTGTCGTCCTTTGCCATGAGGCATTTGTGACCGACGTTGGGGAAGAGGAGTCCCTTGGTGACGACGATGTTGGCGGCGTCCTCGTCGGAGGAGGACTCAGTGGAGCTCTCGTCGGAGTCCCACCCGCGGCACACGTGGGCATCGCCTCCCCTCTTCTTGTGGTACCTCTTCTTTTCTCTCCTCTTGCCCTTCTTGTCGTTATCCCTGTAACTGTCACTTGATAATGGACATTTAGCAATAAAGTGACCGGGCTTACCACACTTGTAGCAAACCTTCTTGGAACGGGATTTGTAATCCTTCCCCTTCCGTTGCTTGAGGATTTGGCGAAAGCTTTTGATGATTAAAGCCATCTCCTCATTGTCGAGCTTGGAGGCGTCAATTGGTTGTCTACTCGGTGTAGACTCCTCCTTCTTCTCCTCCGTCGCCTTAAAAGCCACCGGTTGTGCTTCGGACGTGGAGGGATCATCAAGCTCGTTGATCTTCCTTGAGCCCTTGATCATACATTCAAAGCTCACAAAATTCCCGATAACTTCCTCGGGGGTCATTAGTGTATATCTTGGGTTGCCACGAATTAATTGAACTTGAGTGGGGTTAAGGAAAATAAGAGATCTTAAAATAACCTTAACCACTTCGTGGTCATCCCACTTTTTGCTCCCGAGGTTGCGCACTTGGTTCACCAAGGTTTTGAGCCGGTTGTACATATCTTGTGGCTCTTCCCCTTGGCGAAGACGAAAGCGACCGAGCTCCCCCTCGATCGTTTCCCGCTTGGTGATTTTGGTGAGTTCATCACCCTCGTGCACGGTCTTGAGTAAGTCCCAAATCTCCTTTGCATTCTTCAACCCTTGCACCTTGTTGTATTCCTCCTTGCTTAGAGAGGCGAGTAGTATGGTTGTAGCTTGAGAGTTGAAGTGCTCGATTTGGGCCACCTCGTCCTCATCATAATTTTCATCCCCTACGGATGGTACCTGTGCACCAAACTCAACAACATCCCATATACTTTTGTGGAGCGAGGTTAGATGAAATCGCATTAAATCACTTCATCTAGCGTAATCTTCACCATCAAAAGTTGGTGGTTTGCCTAATGGGACGGAAAGTAAAGGTGTATGTTTAGAAATGCGAGGGTAGCGTAGGGGGATCTTACTATACTTCTTACGCTCTTGGCGCTTAGAAGTGACGGATGCCGCGTCGGAGCCGGAGGTGGATGTTGATGAAGAATCGGTCTCGTAGTAAACCACCTTCCTCATCCTCTTCTTCTTGTCCCCACTCCGATGCGGCTTGTGGGAAGAAGATTTCTCATTCTTCTCTTTGTGGTGAGAAGAGGATTTTTTCTCCTTCCCTTTGGAGTGTGAAGAAGACTTCTTCCCTTTGGAGGAGTCCTTCTTCTTCTCCTTCCTCTTGGTGCGGGACTCTTCCGATGAAGTGCTCCCGTGACTCGTAGTGGGCTTGTCGCCGGTCTCCATCTCCCTCTTGGTGTGATCTCCCGACATCACTTCGAGCGGTTAGGCTCTAATGAAGCACCGAGCTCTGATACCAATTGAAAGTCGCCTAGAGGGGGGTGAATAGGGCGAAACTGAAATTCTCAAAAATAATCACAACTACAAGCCGGGTTAGCGTTAGAAATATAATAGAGTCCGCGAGAGAGGGTGCAAAACAAATCGCAAGCGAATAAAGAGTGAGACACGTGGATTTGTTTTACCGAGGTTCGGTTCTTGCAAACCTACTCCCCGTTGAGGAGGCCACAAAGGCCGAGTCTCTTTCAACCCTTACCCTCTCTCAAATGGTCCCTCGGACCGAGTGAGCTTTTCTTCTCAATCACTTGGAACACAAAGTTCCCACAAGGACCACCACAAGATTGGTGTCTCTTGCCTCAATTACAAGTGAGTTTGATCGCAATGAAGAATCAAAGAAAGAAGAAAGCAATCCAAGCGCAAGAGCTCGAAAGAACACAAGCAAATCTCTCTCACTAATCACTAAGGCGTTGTGTGGAATTTTGGAGAGGATTTGATCACTTGAGTGTGTCTAGAATTGAATGCCTAGCTCTTGTAAGTGGTTGGAAGTGTGAAAACTTGGATACCATGAATGGTGGGTGGTTGGGGGTATTTATAGCCCCAACCACCAAACTAGCCGTTTGGTGGGGCTGTCTGTCGAATGGTGCACCGGACAGTCCGGTGCGCCAACCACGTCACTAAAGCCGTTGGGTTCTGACCGTTGGAGCTCTGACTTCTGGGCCCGCCTGGATGTCCGGTGGCGCACCGGACATGTACTGTAGAGTGTCCGGTGCACCAGCATGGGTGTGCCTGACTTCTGCGCGCGCTGGCGCGCAATAAATGCGCTGCAGGTAGCCGTTGGCGCCGAAATAGCCGTTGCCCCGCAGATACACCGGACAGTCCGGTGAATTATAGCGGAGCAGCTGAAGTGAATTCCCGAAGCTGGCAAGTTCCTGAGGCCGCTCTTCCTTGGAGCACCGGACACTGTCCGGTGTACACCGGACAGTCCGGTGAATTATAGCGGAGTTGCCTCTGGAAATTCTCGAAGGTGACGAGTTTGAGTTGGTGTCCTCTGGTGCACCGGACATGTCCGGTGGTGCACCGGACATGTCCGGTGGTGCACCGGACACTGTTCGGTGGCGCGCCGGACAGTCCGGTGCGCCAGACCAGAGGTGCCTTCGGTTGTCCCTTTGCTCTTTTGTTGAACCCAATACTTGGTCCTTTTTATTGGCTAAGTGTGAACCTTTGGCACCTGTATAACTTGTACACTAGAGCAAACTAGTTAGTCCAATTATTTGTGTTGGGCAATTCAACCACCAAAATTATTTAGGAAATAGGTGTAAGCCTAATTCCCTTTCACTATTCTCCCCCTAAATGTGTGCATACAAGTGATGAATACTTGTTTAACTTATGCACTTCGACTTGTGAGGCTATGGGATTAAGTCCTACAATTTGAACCTTGGTACAAATAAAGTACGAAAATGTGAAATTGTACCAATTGAAGGAATTGCTCATAATCCAAAAGGTATACTAATAGACATGATATGCAATATTTTAAGCCAAGATTCTTGAGAAGTTAGCATATTTGACTCATACCTCACTAAGATGACTTAAGACAAACTTATGACATCACGACAAGAGGTATTAATCAAATATCTAGAGATTCTTTAATCGTCACCATAAGTGCAACCTTATGGCGTGACTTAAGATATTGCATATACATGCACACACTAGCATGTAAGAGCCTAGATACACAATTGTAATACAATAGTTCATGGAGTGACACACCTTTGTTCTACGCCACATGGTCTCCATTATAATCATGAATTTCCATCTTAGCTTTTGATAGGCTTGACATTTCAAAGAGAAACTTATCCTCTTCAAACAATCAAGAGAAATTCTTCATTTCTATGGAACCATTCATCCTCATTTTATGTTCTCCAAGGTGTGAGACTACACAACATGAACTTGAAAGAATTCATTAGTCTCACAAGATATAGGCTAAACTCTCCCTCAATTTGTGCATGCAAGAGTACACAAAGTACACTTATGCACATCAACAATACGAGGTTAAAGGAGGAGATGTTTGCACTATATCTTGGTTTAACATAACATGCTTTAAATAGATGATGAAAATTATACCAATTAAAAAGTTTAAGAACTAAAAGTATATCAATTGAAAGCTTGAAGGGTAAAGCATGCTAATATGAACCTCAAACCTCATAATGAAGGATATCATATAAATATGTCACTACATCTTCATTATTTGGTTGACACAAAAAATATAACTCCCTTCTTGAATCACTGTGATCTCTTTTCTCTTTACGATTTCATCCAACCAAGTGATCATGAACTTCTTTCATCTTTTCTTGATTCGATCATACTTCATATGAGATTAATTGAAACTCAATGATTGAAACAACCAAGACTCTTATATTTGTAGATTTTGAATTCATCTTCAAAGAACTTGGGAGGACCTTGTTGAAACACTTAGAAAAGAGAGCATTAGAAACACAAGAGAGGGTTTCAGAAATGATGATCCTTATATGTGGATGGCAAATGAATCATCATTATTGAAACCCAAAAGGATAGACTAAATTCCTTTAAATTAGTGCACACATATAGTTGATGTCAAAATTATATGCACTATTGAACATTTTATATTGCAAGGAATTTAACCTATACTATGGTACATCCCACTAAGGATAGAATACTAAAACAACTGAAGGAGAGGAAGTTTTCATACCTTGGCCTCTTATCAACTTCATCTTACTTTAGTTGAATAGTATCCTTAAGCTTGTGATTTATCCAATTTAAAACAAGCACCATCTCTTAACATAGATTTTCTATGGATAAACTCAACACAAGAGATGGCATTAGTAGCACAAGCACTAGTTTCTTATTTAGCAACCCTTTATATGCGAAAGACAAGCGTGTTGCTAAAAACAGAAAAACCTCATAATATGGACTAAATTTTCCTTGAGCCCTTAAGCAAAATATATTTTGAATGGTATGGATAATATGCATGGTTATTCAATAAAGTCTAAAGGGCTGACTTAATCCATATTATGGTGAGTGTCTAATATAGAAGAATCAAATCGAAATTAACGAGAGAGAGTACATCACATAGTTTTGGATTTGTTGACCATATGATAATATTAATTTATCTTCCAATTAGACCTTTATTTCATAATTAATAACTGATGTATATCCTCAAGTGCTTCTTTTCCCTTAGTGGCTACACAAGTCACAAAAGAGATAAGATTTGAAAATAATATGCACTTGAGATTCAGTTGTTACCACCCTTGCTACTATCTCCAAATATGATTTATATATTCATTATCGAGCACCCAACTTGATCCATTGAAGGAGTGATCCTGCAAAACAAGTTTAAGCTTCGTATTTTGGTACCCAATTTTAATTGGGTCCTTTAAGATTAGTAGTAAGAGCCTTGGGTACCCACACATTCCTTATTGTGGCCTTTCTCTTTGTGTAGGCATCCACATATACTTGACAACCATCTTACTATGGTTCCAAGTTAATATGTAAACTCACAGATAAGAGCAAGAGTTAAGAATAGGAGCCTTTTCTCCTTTTCTTGATACATCATTGTGTTGCCTTCTTGATGATGAACCTAGCTTGACCTTGGGTGCACCTACCTTATCAAGGTTAGTTGCACAAGCATTCATATCATAAAGACAAGTTATGCATGGAATTTAAAACTTAGTGATCCAATTCAATGTGAAGCATATGGATACCGATTGAAGTAGATTTCTAAGATATCAAAATATGGGTTTCCAAAATTTAGAGAGTATGGATCACTAATTGTACCTTGTACAGTTTAAAAATCATATCCATGTTAGTGCATATGTATGTGATGAATATCAACAAAAAGGATTCTTATGCACTTTTAGATTTAACGATAAGGGAATTTTAAACTGCATCAAGAGTAGCTATTTAGAAAACAAAGATTACAATCCATATGAATGAGATACAAATTTACCATTTTGGATTGTCTTAGTATAGCTTACTCAAGTGAAACTTATTCTCTATGACACAAGATATATAATGTTCTCCCACTAGATATGTGCATCAAGTATTTGAATGACTTGCCACATGCACTTTCAATTCAGTTAAAAGTCTCATGAGGAGTATATTACATATCATGGTCAAGGCATGAAAATTTGCAATGAATTAACTTATGCCTAAGAATACTTACCACCATATAGAATGTACCATTTATTATACCAATTTGACAGATCTTACTATCTGTGGTGGTGTCACCTTAGTATTCTTATTTTCATCATTTGTGGAGACTTCCTTCTTTGTTATCTCTTTTCCTTTTAAAACTAGTCGATAAAACACTTTGAAAATAGGTATTAGTAGTACAAGGAAGTATTTAATGAATGATGATATCTATATATGAATGGCAAACAAATCATCATTTATGAGGCGTAAAGGCATAAATTAAATTCCTTTTAAGTTAATGCACATGGAGCAGTGAATTCACAATATGCATTAATTTACAAATTTAAGCCAAAAGGAATTTAACCTTCATATTGACATTCCTTTCCATAGAATATATTATTACCAATTGAAAGAATGCCACTTGGAAGGAACTACTATTGATCAACTACTAATTGAAGCAATTTGTTCCATACCTTTGCCTTGAACATTCCTAATCTTCCTTTTAGGTGAAGATTAACCTTTAAAGCTTGTGATTTTACCAATTGAAAGAGCACAATCTCTACTTATGAATTTCCATTAAATATCTTAAAAGAGAATGTATTAGTAACACAAGCAATAGTTTCCTATTTAGCAACCTCTAGTATATGAATGACAAGAAGGTTACTAAAACAAGGAAACCTCATGATATGAACTAAATTACCCTTACAAGCATCATGCATAACATCAATTGTAAAAAAGATGAAAGTAGCATGATTATTTAATTAAGTTTACATGGCAAGTTTAATTCATAGCATGGTGAGTGATTAATGAAGAAGACTCAAAACCAATTTAAACAAGAATGAATACATGGCATAGTATTGGTTCGATCTTCTTTGAATGTTGAATGGCACACTCCATTTGGGAAACACATTCTCATGTTGTGAGACTACATAAACACTTAGATAGAAACATTAGTCTCACAACTCTAGTCATATAGAGAATTCCCCATTTGGTAAGTGCTATAAGAATTTGAATTTCTTACTTAGCACTCTATTCATTTAAGAACATGGGATAATACTCTTTATGTCTAGGTCATGGAAATAATATGATGATTAACTTGAAATATGCCACAAGATACATACAATCAATTTAAAGCATGTAGATTGTCACAATATAAAAATATGAACTTGCAATCTACCATATAATTAGATCCTTTCCAAAGCAAGGTAAAATCTTTTAAGTTCATTCTCAAGTGCTTCATTTTTCCTATGTGGCTACAAAAGACACAAAGGAGTATACCAATTAAAAGCAATGTGCACTTAAGAATTAATTGTTACCATCCTTTGGATATCACTTGGTTGTAGGCCTTTTGCTTGATTCCCACAAAGGTTAATCCTTATTCCCTACAACATAAGTTCTTGCTAGAGATGAATACGAAGTTAGTGATATAACAACTCAATTCATCTTTGGGTCAATCTTAAAGGATAGACAATGTAAGATTAATAGCTTGAGATAAGAATTGAGTTGAACCGCTCAAGCACCCCAAAGCTTCATATCATCTCTGGGTACCTGCAAAACTTATTAAGTACATTTTGGTACCCATCTCATGATAGGTCCATCAAGGTTAGCCAATAAGGACTTAGGCACCCAAATAGCCTTGGTCCTAGAATGTGGTGAACTCATCACCTTTCTAGCACAAGAGTCAAATTTGGGTCTCCTAAGCATATTTGAATGTATTGACAAGTTAGGCTTAGGAGTTTTACCCTTTGGACAAACCTTGAATAGATGACCTTTTTCACGGCAATTGTAGCAAATGTGATGCTTGTCCTTGCAATGCATTTGCCTTTTGCTTTCATCCTTTTTTATGGTTATCTTTCTTGACCGTGCAAGGTCTTGATTCTTCATGTGGGGGCATGAATCAATTTCATGGCCCTTCTCCTTGCATCCATAGCACCTCCTATCGCTTCTCTTTGATCTTTCTTTGCTGAAGCACATAGGTACATTGTTAGAGCAAATCATATGAGCATTAATTTTATCACCATGGATTTTGCTCATGTCCTTCTTGGAAAGCTTGGTATTCTTTTGAAGGGATTTTGTGCATGCTACGGTTGTCCCCTTCTCAAGCTTTTTCACCATATTATCACGGTTATCTTGAGAAGGTTGAGCATGACACTTTCCCTTCAAAAGAGTTAAGCTCTTTCTTAGCCTTCCAACTTCTTCCTTGAGCTCTTTATTTTCTTGTGTGATAAAAATATCACTAATTCCTGAAATTTCTAGCTCAATGAAAGATTGGCTTTCTTCAGAGCAACATTTGTTAGCACATGATAATATAGTTTCTATTTGAGTACATGTGCATATGTGAGGTTGGTATCATTTCAAATTAGTTAACACAACCTCATGAACCAAAAGATGAAGTCGAGGCAACCTCAACTTTTTCAAGCATAGAAGCACTTTCGTTTCTTAGTCCCCCCCAACATGATCTTTTTCTCACGCGGTTAAGCGTTGGAATGAGGATTAGCCTCTGATACCAATTGAAAGTTGCCTAGAGGGGCTGAATAGGCAAGTTAAAAAAAATTTCAACAAAAACTAGAAACAAACTAGGTAAAACCATCCGGTGTCAAAACTGGTGCAATCGATTTGAATGAGCTCAACTAAAGAATGAGATATAAAACTGAATTGATCTCGAAATTCACCCAGTTAACTTTGGAAATGAGATGTTCTAAATGATCCACAGGGTTCAAAGTAGCAGATCTGAGAAGGGCACTTCTCAAAATCCACACACCAAAAAGATATGAACAAATCTTCCACGGAATGGTGAGAGAATGAAGAACACGTATAAGCACAATGAACAAGAACACAAGAGACACAAGATTTATCCCGAGGTTCGGTCACACCACAAAAGGTGCCCTACTTCCTCGTTGAGGCGCCCACAAAGAGCCGGGTCTCTTTCAACCCTAATCCTCCCTTTGCCGACCACAAAGGTCAAGCCCACACACTAATCTTTGCTCAAACGAGCGGGTAATACAAACTTTCTTGTGGTCTTCCACAAGATTTGGAGACTCACAAGAGACACCTAGTCATCTAGGAGCTAGAAGCTCCAAGAGTAATGAATCCACAAAGAACTCGATGTAGTACCAAAGCTCGAGTGAAGAAGAGCAAGAGAGATTTGGAGATGAAACACAAAAACCGCAGCTTTCAAACTCACTCAAAGATTTCTCTCCAAAGATTTGAAATGGGAGAGGCAAGAGATGTGTGAGAGAGAATGAGAGGTGTTCTTCAAGTTAGAAATGGGGCTGGGGTCGTGCTCTTGTATATGGGGAGAGAGGTAGGAGTGAGTATATATAGGTGGAGCTCAAAACTAGCCGTTGGGCAGATTTTTCTGTCTAAGACCGGTTGAACCGCCCCCTAGGGCGGTTGAACCGCCCCTCGCAGGTCAGGCAGACTGTCTGCCAGTCTGACTGTCAGACTGCCTGGCAGACTGACCTGCAGACTGGTAAAGTTGACCAAGACCGGTTGAACCGCCCCTAAGTTGACAGTCTGCCAGTCAGACTGGCAGACTGCAGGTCAGACTGCAAAAACAGGTCCTGACACCGGTTGAACCGCCCCTAGGTCCGGTTCAACCGCCTGGGGGTCAGACTAGCAGTCAGTCTGCCAATCAGGAGGTCAGACCGGTTAGGTGACCCTGACACCGGTTGAACCGCCCCTAGGACCGGTTCAACCGGTTTTGACCAGTGTGGTCCGGGGAAAATACCCCGGCTGAACTTTCCCTGGACACCGGTTGAACCTCTCTGGACCCCGGTTGAACTTGCCCTGGACCCCGGTTGAACCTGTCTGGACCCCGGTTGAACTTGAAGTTCAGCTAGAGTTGAGAAAGCTCAACTCAGCTGAAGTTCAGCTCATCTGCTGCTCAAGAAGCTCAACTCAGCTGAAGTTCAGCTCAACTGAAAAGCTCAGCTGCAGTTGAAAAAGTTCAGCTGCTTTTGAACAAGAACACTCTAGGTTTCTCAAACCTAACCGCAGTCAACCATAGAACGTTCAAGAGATTTTTGGTTTTCAAAAATAGCTTTTGAATATAGAGGCTTGATCTTTGGCAAACACCAACCTTCTTTTTGGATCCCTCTTTATAGTACGACGATTCCTATACTCAAGTTAAATAAAATATAATTAAGTAAACTCCTTGAGTAATTGGCATCTCATGTGTGATTTCTCCATGGCGTTGCTTCATAGGGATCACAAACATCTTTGTCTCACCTTTTGAAGCAAACATAAATCAAATCCTGTGACTTGTACCATATCACCATGTATGAGTTCAAAACATGGCTTCAAGTCACCTTGCTGATGCATCAACATGTTATAACTCTTCATAGCTGATTAGTTCATCGACTTAGTGCAAGTACTCTCTTCTTCACCTTAGCCATGGTACCTCGGTCCACAAGCCGTCGCTTGGCCTTCACCTTCGCTTAGTTCCTCGAAGCCCTTTCCTTGCTATCTTCACCATATCAAGCCATTCTTGAGTCACATCATTTTGAGCATCCATTGAGAGAATCATTTCTTCAATATTGTGAACCTTGCTTGAATGTCTTCTAGATATAATTGTTAAGATTAATCAAGCTCTAGTTTGATTCTCATAGAAGTATATATGGACTGATAGTAATATGGTCAAGCCAATTCACGATTCCTCATATCTTATTCACTTTGGCTTGACCTATCCTCTTAATCACTTCATCCTCTATTCTGATCATATGTATGTAGTGATTTCTCAGGTCTTGTCCATATATTCAAACCAATGTAGAGATCATATTATATCCATTTGCATTGTCTCATTGGTTATTTAACCTCGTGTTGAACCTTTGTTCACTGATCATTATACACTATTCAAGTATGTTCATCATACTGAATTTCCTGTTCAACACTTAGCAAACTCGTTAGACCTTTAAATGTGTTGTTATCCAAATCACCAAAACTCACAAAAGGGATGAATGCACTTTCAGGTCGACGGAGCCAACGGTCGGCCGCGCAATTCGCGCGTGACGCGTGGCCGGGCCAACGGTCTGATGGGGGCACCGGACTGTCCGGTGTGCACCGGACAGTGTCCGGTGCGCCAACGGCTCCAAATCGTCAACGGTCGGCTGCGCCAGAATAGGAAAGAAATCTGACAGAAGGCAAGATTTGCCTTCCTGGATTGCTCTCAACGGCTCCTAGCTGCCTTGGGGCTATAAAAGGGACCCCTAGGCGCATGAAGGAGTACACCAAGCATTCTTTGATCATCTCTTAGCACCAAGACATCTCTCTAGCACATTTGATTCGTTGTGATAGCAATTTGAGCTCCTCTTGAGTTGAGAACTCCATGTGTGATCTTAGAGCTCAAGTTGTGACTTGTGTGCGTGTTTGTGCTCGTGCTTTGAGGCTTGTGTGTGTTGCTCTTCCCACTCTTACATCTGTGCTTCTTTGTGATCATCTCATTGTAAGGGCGAGAGGCTCCAAGTTGTGGAGATTCCTCGCAAACGGGAAAGAGTAAAGAAAGAAGAACACTGTGGTATTCAAGTTGATCATTGGATCACTTGAAAGGAGTTGAGTGCAACTCTCGTCCATTGGGACACCACAACATGGACTAGGCAAGTATTGTACTTGGCCGAACCACGGGATAAATCCTTGTGTCTCTTGTGCTTGTTCTCACTGTGTCAATTGTGGTTCACAAGAGCTCTCCTTAGCCACTTGATTTCATTGTGCTAACACTTAATCAAGTTTTGTGGCTTTAAGTCTGAAGTTTTTACAGGATCACCTATTCACCCCCCCTCTAGGTGCTCTCAGATACAACTTGATCCCTATTGATTAGAATAGGATATAAGTCAATCGAAACAAGGGACAAGTTCAACTTGCAGAATGTTGCTCTAATGAATGTGCAGGATTATGACTTGGAGCAATAATGATTTAGATGAAGATTGTCCAATAAAACTTAGGGAGAAAAGAAGAAAACTAATTGTAAATGATAGAACACAAGAACATGGCAATTTGTTTACTGGAGTTCGGTTTCACAACAAACCTATGTCTTCGTTGAGGAGTTCCTAAGGACTAGATCTCTTTCAACCCTTTCCTCACTCAAGTGTTCACAAAGATCAAACTTGAATTCCCTTCTTCCTTTCTCAAGTGTGATACCAAGTCTTGTAAGGCACTCCACACCTTAGAGACTCTTTATCGCTTTATAGCTCAATGGGAGTCGAGCTCCAAAGCATAACGATCACAAGACACTCTCTTTTCAGCTCAAAGACAAGTGCTCTATCACTTATCACTCAAGTGGATTGATCTCACTAACCACACTACATAATTGAGGCACTTGGATCACTTAGAGGTGTTCGAGATGTTACTCTAGCTTATAGGAGTTATTACACTCCACTTGGATATTGAATGCACAGTTTGGGTGATATTTATAGCCCTAGCCACTTAAATAATCATTGATGGTTCACTCCAAAAACTACACAAAATTTGTATGCATTGGACCTCAAATAGTATTGGTCTTGTGCACACTAGAACTCCGACCCTTATGTCTTATCAGTAGTTGTTGTGGAAAAGTTGTCATTTGTCAACACACACATACACCGGACTGTCCGTTGCACCACCGGACCGCGCCACATTGGTGCCACATCAGTCGATTGTTGGTTTGTTTCATCCGACCGTTAGGTGTACGATTGGTCTGGTGTACCACCCAACTTCTTCTTCAAAACAGACTCTCCGGTAAACTGGTTAGTGAAGCATCCCCAATCCTCTGTGACTCAAATGTGATACAATTACTAGTCCCAGGAGGCTAGTAAACACATTTATACATCAGATGATACCAAATCTGCTTAAACGAGACAAACCTACAAAGGTGGCGAACAACTTTAAGAGTTGGTCCACAACTCGGGACATATCATCAGAGTGGGGCTGAAGCAGCCCGATATACGCAGCGAAGCAAATCAGCGGTCCAACAGCCACATGCAAGGTTGGGAACAGTCGTAACTCTTACCCGATCTCCTTTTTCTGAAAAACAACAAATAAGCAAGGGTGAGTACAAACGTACTCAGCAGCCCACCTTCACCCGCGGAATGGGGAAATCAGATATAATGCATGGAATATGTAGAGCTCAGGATATTTGCAGAGACAACAATATTTTATGCAGGGTTGTTTGAAAAACATTTTGTATTTTGCAAAGCGCATCCTCTCCAAAAGGAGCAGGAAGTTTTTCAATATTAGAACAAAATCCCCTGGACTAAACCATCCAGGTATCTCAGCAGTTTCCCACTTGTTTTCATTTTCAAAAACAGCTACTGGACTTCCCGTCCACCATAGCTCACGGCTCAACCGCCGGTCCTTTTAAAAACCACTTTTCTCAAACGCACCTTTTTTTTGGAAAACAAAATACTAATTGCCATACCACCCCAGACTCGTCCATTCCTGTGGACACAGACTATTCAAATAGGTTTTCAAACTCTGCGCAGAGGTGTACACTTTACCCACTAGTCCGGCTCTGTGATCTCATGGCCGATGAGATCCGAATCCGAATCTCTTTCTTTCCTCGCACGTCCTAACCTTAACAGTTATACCGGAAGGAGTCAGGCCACCGCCATGTCCAAACCGGACAAAACTTTCCCCCTCCTTATCCTCCCGGTGCTCCCCAGCCTTCATAACCCTGGGGTTGGACCGTACGAGTTCAGATTGAGTGACTGCCCACACAGTCTCGAGTGGTTGTACTTATCATGAGTACAGGTAGTGAAAGATGACAAACCGGTCCTTATAAGAGGGGACAATCCTTCTGCTCACGCCTAAACCAGCTGAGCCATCACCTTAGGCCCTCCCCTAAACTAGGGAGTCCTTGATCATCCCTACTCAAAGGTGATAAGGGTGAAAACCCTTCATCAAACACATTTTGAAAAGCATTTTCTTTTGAAAACTCACACCTTTCCTCAAATCATTTGTAACAATTATATCAGGGATTGATTGCGGCAAGCGGCTAGGTGGCCATAATAACTTGTCTCAAAATCATATTATGCATAAAATAACAGGCTGAGGGTTGTGGTTGTAAAACATAGGTAATTTATGCATCAAAGGGATCCAGTGAGCTTGCCGTGCTTATTCGGCGAAGGGGAAGGGGAGCTCGCGGAACTGGCTTCTGGCTCCACCGCCTGGTGTAGACTTGCAAATCTGGCCTCCACGAGCCGACACGAACGTTCCGATAACTATGCAACATGAACAAGCAAACATACAAACCAGCAAGTATACCAACAAATATTTAGTATAGTGGTCAGAATAGCGATATATGGATGGGTAGAGTCTTGAGTAGAATCTGTGTCATGTGGTGTTGTGATATTACTGGTGGTGGAGTGGAGGTGCTTACCAGGAGAGTGGACTGGAGGCGAAGCGACACTATGCGTGTAGCCGGCAGAGCGGAGTAACTGAGTGGGTGGGGTGTTTGCCTTGGCTGAGGGTGTTGAGTGTGTGTGGAGAGGGAGAGGGTAGCTGGGTGTATTTATAGCTGAGTGTATGTGGTGTAGCACAGTGAAGTTCACTGTTGGTGAGAATAATGACGAATGAATCGTCTGACTTAGTATGAACAGGAGAGTTATAGGTAGAATATGGGACAAGAGTATTTTGGGAGTTTTCTCGAATATGGACCAGGCTTAAGGGATGACATGGTTGGATAGGGAATAGTTTGATAAGAATTTAGAAACAAGAATTATTGGAATCTGAGTTTGGAAGCCTGGTTCAAAGGAATCTCAAAGTTAAGCATGCTCAACTTGGAGAAACCTAGGATGGGTGACCAGATAGGAGGTTCCCTACTGGAAGGAAAATCACAGTCACCGGAGTTCGTATGACTGGAATATGGGTCTGGCTGGTCTTAGGTGGACTGGACATCATGATGTATGAGTAGTTGAAATTTGGGGTGATCGGCTAATCGATGAATAGTAACAATGAATAGTAACGATGAATAGTGGCGACGAAAAAGTTACTAGATATCATCGATGAGTAGTAACGATGATGAATAGTAACGGTAAATAGTAACGATGATGAATAGTGTATGTGAATAGTAACGATGAATAGTAACGGTGGATAGTAACGGTGAATAGTGATAGTGAATAGTTCGTATAAACGAACGATGAACGATGAATAGGAACTATGAACGAACGGACGAACGATCGAATGATCGGACGAACGAACGATCGGAATTTCGGCAGCATAACGGCAGGAGAAGATTATTTGGACGAACGAATGGACGAACGATCGAATGATCGGACGAACGAACGATCGGAATTTCGGCAGCATAACGGCAGGACAAAGATTATCTGGAAGAACGATGAATAGGGACTATGAACGAACGATGAACGATGAATAGGGACTATGAACGAACGATGAACGATGAATAGGGAACTATGAACGAACGATGAACGATCGAACAAACGAACGATCAGAATTTCGGCAGCATAACGGCATGACAAAGATTATCTGGAAGAACGATGAATAGGGACTATGAACGAACGATGAACGATGAATAGGGACTATGAACGAACGATGAACGATCGAATGATCGAACAAACGAACGATCAGAATTTCGGCAGCATAACAGCTGGAAAAAGATTATTTGGACGAACGAACGGACGAACGATCGGGCGAACGGACGAACGAACCATGAACGATCGGACGAACGATCGGACGAACGAACGAACAAACTAAGAACAGGGGACGAACGATCGAAGAACGATCGAACGATCCTTGTGCTAGTGTGTCCTTGTGTGGAACATGGAGTGGGTGTGTGTGGGGGGGGGGAAGAGAGTTGCCATGAAATGGCTTGGGGTGGGATGAGAGGAGGCCCTTGCCCCTCTATTTATAGCCATGGTGGTGGGATTAGGGGGAGGGATGAGAGGATTAGTGGGAGGATGAGAGGATTAGTGGGAGATTAGCATGTATTTGTCTTATATGAGTGTAACTAGTAGAATGCCCGTGCGTTGCGACGGCATACAAAATTTTTGATAAAATATTAATGCACAATAATTATATAAAAATAAAGAAACATATATTATAATGTTAGTGTACAAACATAAAAATGTGTAGATTATGCTAACTATCTAGGAGTGGCATGTTCCTCCTTCAATTTGGTTTAAATCTTTAATTAGAAACACGCTTAATGCTCCAAGGTGATCTGCTCTGTTGCAACAAATAAAATTGGCGACACTACAAACCAGCTTCAAGGATGTCTCTAGATGGGCACGTGTCAGCAACCTATCATCTGTAATCCTAAAATAGAAACAGACACACAAGTAGATTCAGACAAAATTGTGAAGAGCCTTTTAATACTAAAGTAATCGAAGGTATACTCTAACCTGGTTTTCTCGCCATGAACTTGCTTATGTCAATCTGCAACTTCCCTAGCTCCCCACCTTGTGGGAAACTAAACGTGCTAGCAAAATTTGATGCTGGAAAACAATCATCAACAATCCTTAACCAGTACTTTAGGCTTATGTCATAAGAAAAGCATGACGGCTGGCAAGGACAACCAAGGGTGATCCACATCTTGAGAATGTGGTAGATATAACCTTTACTATACCTGTCAACAAAGCAAGGACAACTAATAAACACCTCATGCAGAATCTAAGATGCAACCAAGTTTAGATGAGCCATCTCACGTAGAACGACAACAAAGTCTGGATATAAAATAGTTACCAGCATGGCAGATGACTCATTTGGAGATGCAATCAAAGAAGCTGAGTCCTGCAAAATGCAGGTCGTGTCATAAAAGTTTCATATGTACATTAGACATCTCCTTGTGACAAGAAGCAATTTCCAGGAGTCCTCACAATCAATAAAAAACTGCAGATCCCATCATCATTGCTGGCATTCCTCGCACTCCACATCTTGTGTAGACCTAACTAATTACATATTGTTAGAAAATAAAAATGCAGATTTTAGGATATAATTGACGAGCATAGAAGCATCTAAATTGAAACACATAATTAATTTGAAAGAATGGATATTACACACCTGTAAGAAATCATCTTCACAACCAACAACCTAGAAATTTGCATTGCCTGCCAAGACAGTCACCTTTCCACAGATAGGATCTAACCAAAGAGTTTTTTTACCTCTTAAAAACAATCGTCCATCTAATTCACAAATTGAAATGTAATCTTGATTTGACCCCACTCACTTGGGAGCCTCGACCACTATGTTTGTCCTTTTTATACAAGCAAAATGACGTGTGTCATCGTGTAATGTAAAAAGAGGCAACACATCAAACAAATAACCTCCTTACTGATGGTTATTAAAAAGCAGGTTAATTGACTGACCTTTTAATTGGTATATCCAAGTCCGCATTGTGAGTTCGCAGTAAAATCTATTATGATAGGAGGTAAACATAAAAAGTACCACTGTTTTGCTTGTTCTCTTTATGAACAAATAAAGAATAACTTTATCACAGATTCACAGTACAATACTATTCTACAATACAAACAAATATTAAGTGCAAATAAATTAGAAAAGTATCACACTAAATATGTATATGCAAGCGTGGCTTTGTTTCCAGTTTATTTATTGTGGAACATGGATGATGGGCACACAAGAGTACAAGCATATAAATAAAAATGATATTCATGCAAATAAATTGAAGCTTCAAACCTCCACTCTATCTGGATCAATATCTTCAGCGCTTACTCCTTCTACAGTTTGATCTATATTAGCTTTAGTAAGAATACGCTCGCCATCTTCGTTTTTTACTTCCTCATCCACCGGTGCTGAGGTAGGAGACAATATGTTTTCAGGTGCACACTCCAAATACAGAGGAGTATCCCTGCACCACAAGAGACTAAGATACAAACATGCATCTGTGAAAATAAAAAATCAAGCTAGCAAGCGACCAAATAACATGATATAACCATAAGAAAGAACCAAATAATCACAGCAACTTATCTTAAGCTCAATTAAGTAGTTGATAAAATTAAACAAATGTTATACAAATAACTGTAGATACACCAACCGCCAAAAGAATCGGAGCTGGTATATCTTCATAGAGGGAAAAAGGATAAATCACTTGCAAATGCAAAAGTTTTTGAGCTGTGATAGTCACTGAAATAAATAAATAAAACTAAATATAGTGCAGGAACTTACTTATATGGTGTATATAATAGTTTTTTGAATGCGTATTGGGCTTCAGTTGCTTCAACAAAGACCACCTGACACACAAAAAATGTAATTCAAGATAAATAACCTCAAGTGGCAATATTTGTGCAATTTAGACACTCAAGATGGCAAGTGACAGAAGTTTTAAAAAAAGTCAAGTGCAGTAAAAACATAAGTTGCTGCAATATATAAAAACAACTGGATAACACAAGTGGAATATACTAACATACCAAGGCAAACACTCTCGTTGGAGGTAGAATTATTTTATCCAAACTACCATGTTTCTGAAATAGTGTCGCGAGTTCTTCCTTAGTAGAATTAAATGGCAAGTTCTTTACTAATATCACATAATTGCTTCTTTTGAACTTATCATTTCGTTTAGAAGCATGTTCTTCCAATGCAGCAACATTAACTCCAGACCTTGATAGAAATTTCTTAGTCTCTGCAATGATGTGTGTCTCACCAAGAGCAATACGAATAGCAATCATCTGCTTCTCTATCAAGTAACTCACTCTTACTGATACCATTCTTCCTTGCAATGTTTTCAACAACCTAAACGAAAAAGCAGAGCCCAATCATTAGACATGCTTGACAAGATCATGTGGGCTAGTATCTATCTACATCTCAGAAACAACATATCAGAGGAGTATTGAGTTGACACTGAACAGACAAAAAAAAAACAGTTGACATCAAATATGTGACAGAACCATACAATATCTTGACGCTTCTTATTGTTTTATGTCAAGTCTGAAATGATGTTTCAGTGTTCAATGTTTAAATGTTGAAAAGGTGCCTCCTAACATTTTATTGTTTTACTACTTTAATAGCCATGCACCCACCACCCTTGGTGACAAACAAACAAAAGAACTAAGTCTTGGCAAGCATAGTTAACATTAAATATGCTATGAAGATGTCACTATGTGTCTCTAAGGATTCCTTTCATGACAAACAAACAAAAAGCACCCTTGTAAAGGTAAACCAATGAACAAAAATGAATGGAGTAAGCATTACTCTTCCTCCGCCAATGTCATGTGAATACTTACTGCTTTACCCATATGATTTAGCCCATTCTGATCGGCACTGGTTTATGTGCATGTTCAACGTACCTTAAAAAGAATGTGGCTTGCGCCTTTTTCTGCCTTTGCACTCTCCCAAATCCTGATATAAAATCGGTAATTGTTTTTTCGAGGAATAAACAGAAACATTATTAATCTTTTCCTTATGTGTAACCTTTATATCAGAGGGCAGCATAACTGGAGGAACCTGTTGGCGTTTGGGTTTTCAAGGAGGCAGAGGGCGGGAGCCCCGTGAGCGTGGTGGACTACACGGTACCCAGCATCAATGGAAGGGAGCTTGAGAAGTGCTGGACCCGCTCGCGACGGATCGGAGCCCATGGCGCACGAGGCTGAGGCCGTTGAGCTGGTGGTGTACACCGTCGTGCACTATGTCCGACTGGAGGGCAAGGACCGCCCCGCCATGGCCGACATTGTGGCCAACCTAGAGACGGCGTTAGCACTCTGCGAGGGAAGCGCCGCCGACGGTGGCGGCCGTGGGACCGACGGGTTCGGAAACATCTCCTCCAGCGCCAGCCTCTGTCATGTCCATGGACCATTGGGAGCCCTGGCCTGAGCCTGACCGACGGGCGGATAGAGAGAGCGGATAGATGAGTCCATTCTTTTCCAGTCTTCGTTCATGCACCAGTCGCCCGTGCCACCGCCATTGTTGGTTATGGCGAGCTCCATCCATCTGTCCTGTGATTAGCGTGTTGAGACCGAGAAAGGGAACAGACGGACGGTGATCGAATTCATTGCTTACCCAGGCAAGCTCCCCGATCTCAAGGCCACGACCACCGGCGACGCCGGCTCGGCTGGCCAGAGCAACCAACGCGGCGAGCCAGGTAGTCACCTTGCTGCTGCCGTTAAGTTCCGGTGGGGAAGGGCATGGACCGGGGGGGAGGCGTGGATCGGCGTTTGGCAAGCGCGTTGCGAGGGGCGGTGGGGAAGGGTGTGGACGGTGCGACATGTGCACTGCTGGATCCTAGGCGTGGACGGCGTGCGGCACGTGCTGCCGGATCCCGGGCGAGGGGCGGGGACTACAGGCGAAAATGACATCGTGTTGCCGGATCCGGTGGGAAAGGGCGTGGACGGCGTGCGGAGGTGGGTGGGGCGAAGGAGAGGGAGGCGTCCGTCGCGGAAAGGATGGAAGGGGGTGCGGCTGGGGCGAAGGCGTCTTGGGGCGGATCCGCCGATGGCGTGGGGAGGAGGGTGGGAGCGGAGGAGAGGGAGGCGTGCGTCGCGGAGAGGATCTCGGGCGTGCATCACGGAGAGGATGTCGGAGGAGACGATGGCAGAACCGTGCACCATATAGGATGTGGACGCCTACACTACTATCTTAAGGAGTAGTATAGATAAAAGGTTCTCCATGGATATCGGGCTCTGACAACCATTTAATTTTACAAGAATAGGGAGCTTATGATTTATGACTATAACATGTAGGTTGCGATGTTCCATATCTCTGAACCTTTTTTGTTCAGGAAAAGGAGCAGAGGTTTCTGGATAATAGTATTAGAGAGGAAAGTAAGTACCTAGAGTGGTTGGTGCAAAATTATATGAGTTGTATAAATTTAGATCTGAGTTTATTTATGAAGGTTCTCCATTTATCATGAAGTTTTAGCAACAAACTACTACAATGAAACCCCCATACCCAATTTCAGTAAACACTCTATGATCAATGTAGTCAGGCATAATTGAGTTTCAAATGAAATTGTTAAGAAAATACCTGGTTGATGAAGAAACTTAAGATCGACAATTTTTTATTTGAGATTCCCTTCGCAACTGCAAAAGTTTAGATCTGAATGAGTATAGTATAGTATAATAAACACTTGTAGAACAAGCCTTACGAGCAAAAAATGATGAATAAAAAAAAGAAGTCAATTGTCTGTGTGGTTTTCAGGGCCGATGCCCCCTTTGTTCTCACATTGGGTAGTCATGGAACCATGAGAAGAAGCTTATAAAAAATGCAGAATTACTTACACTAATTCTATTTACAAGATTTTGGATAAGAGAAGTAGCAGGTTTGTTATGAGGTTAGAGAATTAGATCCATATCTACATAAAGTATTTCTTGACCCTAACACACAGTTACTTGCTTATGAAGAATGCTGAAAATATCCAGTTGTCATAGTTTGCTAAATCAGCAAAATTTGCAAGACCTGAGCACCTTGGGTTGCATGCTATCATTTGAAAGAGGTATACAAAATACATACCAGATAATTTAAAGATGGTAGATACATGTCATGTCAAGATTCTAGTGTACATAATACATAGTGTGTTACTGCTACTATTGAATGATTTAGTTAGTGCTCTGGAAGCCCCCTCTGTTCTCACATTAGGTAGTCATGGGACCATGAGCAGTTGCTGATAACAAATGCAGAATTACTTACACTATTGCTAGACTTTATAGTTGGTTACTTTCAAGTTTGTCCCTGATTCTCTTTTTTCTTGCTTTTTGCTGGCTTGTAGTTAATGGATGCTATCTTGTTGTGTAGAAAATGGATCACAAAGTGATTAGTCTACCATTTCAAAGCACTCATAATCCGATTTCTGCCTTAAGCTTATTGTTACTCTGTTTGGATTCATCTTTATCTAGTGAAACCAATAGATGTTAATTCAGTCAAGGACAACTCCTACTGTTTTGGATTCGATCCATCAAGACTTCAAGAGGCAATGCATATGATGGCTCTCATGTTGCCAATTTTAGTACATATGGGGCTGTGAGATAGCCTAGCAGTCAGCATATCATCCAACAAACATCTCTACAAGCATCAAGCTGTGAGAGACATGCAAACAATCATGCATATTTCAAATTTGCAATAAAAAAATCTCAGGCATCAACTAAACAAAGTAGCACCATCTTTCCTCTAACAGTACAAACCATCCAAGTCATAATAATTCAAAGTCTAGAATCAGGTGCAACTCAAAAGATCAGACAAGAACTCAATTATACCTCATGTTTGTGTTCACGACTATTATTACCATTGAAAACTTCAGAAAATAAAGGTACTTGCCATACATGTTCCTCTAGTCTATTATCCAGCTGATAGTAAAGATACTACTACTACGACTCCAGTGACACTAACAAAACGATTAACCCATTCTCATATAGGCCATAGCAGCAGATCAAAACTTCCGCGCATCGGACCACCAGATTACCTCTTGAGGTTAAACAAGACCACTGCGATGCCAGCCATGGCAGCTGCTCCAGCAGCCGCGGACTAGTGCGGGAGGCACCACGCCCTGATCCTTAGGCGTCCCGGCCCTAGCATCAACAGAATCACATCCCTCTTCCACGCCCTTGCCCTCAGCAGTGGCGGAACCCTTCAGGGTCTCGATCTCCTCCTCGAGGGCGGCCTTCTCCTGGTACGTGGTCTGCAGCTGGTCCCCGAGTCGTGCACCCCTGCGCATCTCCTCCTCATGGCTAGCCTTCTCCGCGGCGAGGAGACCCTCGAGGCGCTCGACCTCGCTGCGGAGCGTGGCGGCCTCGCTCTCGTTGGTGGCAGCAGCTTGCTTGGCGGCGGCGACCTCCTCGCGGGCCTGGGACACGAGAACCTCAAGGCGGCGGGACTCGGAGGACAGGAACTGGTTCTCGTGGCGCACGGCTCCTTCAACTAGGAATGGGGGCAGCTGGAAGTGAGCGAGGATGGAAGGGGAGCGTGGCATGGGGGCGACGATGGAAGGCGGGGCGGTGATGCGTCGAAGCGAGATCTGCGGGTGTGGCTGGCGGGCAGAATCAGGCAGGCGCGGCGCGTGGTGTGGGAGAGGGAAATGGGATTTTGGGAGGCTGGGAATGCCGGCTGTCGCAGAATCGGATCCGATTCCGTGGAGGGGACCTGAGTGGAGGGAGAGGAGGGCATTGATGGCAGCTTCAATCATGGCTTCAGGGAGCGGAGCGAAGGGGAGGATGTCGGAGGCAGAACGCACACCATGTGGACGCCTACGCTGCATTCTTAAAAGTAGTAGATTAGCTAGTAGAGCTCACCGTATGACACCGGAGGCATACGTATACGTATGAGCATGAGAAAAGTTATGAAGAAAATATTTGTAGGGACTTGAAAAATGATTCTGAAGGTATTTCTTAGGAAGAAAATACTTGGAGATATATTGGTGGAATATTTGGGCAATATTTCTGGAAAGAACTTGAAGGGGATTACTCGGGAAATATCTGCGTAGTATTTCTGGAAAGAATTTGAGGGGGGTCACTGGAGAAACATTTGTAGGATATTTGAGGAGGATTTTGGAGAGAATATAGACCACTATATTTTATTTGATGATATCAACTCGCAAATAAACATTTTGAAAAGAAATTTGAAATTCATTTTGAATTTAGAGCAAGTTTGAGAAAATTTCAGGATTTGAATTTTTGGGATGCTACAAATCTACCCCACTTAAAATGAATCTCGTCCTCGAGATTTGGCTTAGAAGGGTTATGGGTATAGCTTTACTTCAGCTACAAATCTTTGCTTTGCAAACTCTTCGAGGAGATGGAGCTTCAACAAAATCTGGCTCTTGAGGAGCATCTGATTGCCGATTGTAAACGCTGATTCTGGCTACTCAAAGATCATCTTCAGGCTTCTAGGTCTCGCTTGGCAGCTAGCTTATTGAAGAAGCATCGATGCCAACACGCAAACCTTCCTCTTGTGAACTTCCACATGGATTCCTTCCTTGATTGGTCTTCTGGTGCTTCATCAACGGAACTTGGGTGACCACTTCTCATCTAGAAACTTATATGCTTGGATGATCTGGTACTCCACAAGCTTGCTACAGGCCTTCTTCTTTTTCTCCATAGCAGGAACTTGGCTGGAACACTACCCCACTTAAAATGAATGAGGGTAGGACTCTTGAACCTTGGGGATTTGAACTCCTTGAAGTACCTCATAACAAGGGTGTTACGGGGCCTTCTTCTGCTGTTGCTGCTTGACCAGGCTGCAGAGAGATGACTGACACAGGGTTGATTCTGGGACAACCTTCTTCTCATCTTCTCTTCACTATCTTCTTTTCTCTTCTCACTTCTCACTTTTCACTGCCTCTTTCTTTCTCTTTGCTCTTCCCACTCGAGGATTCTATCAAAGAGTATTACCATCATACAGAGGAGGAAACCAAAGACTGAACCATGTACAACAGTCTTCAACCCAAGAATCACCAAGCATTGTGATCTTAGGGGCGAGGGAGTGGAAAATGGAGTTGCTTGCTATTTGGTAGAGGGTATTTTATCGGGAGTGTTTTGCTTGGGATGGGAACTGAGGGAGCTGGTGCAGAAGTTTTATAGGCGAGCGGTATGCGAGGTGGTGCTCGGGTGCGGAGTGGTGGTGATGGACTAGGTGCCACGTGGCAGCGGATGTGACAGAGGGGAAAGGGGGGCCTGGTGTTGCCGGCGACAATGGTGGCGGTGGGTGTGCTGCAAAGGGGGCGGGGGCGGTGGTGGTAGTGCGCATGGAGGCGGGCACGCATGCGGGGGGCACAAGTGAGTGGTGGGGTCAATGACCCTGATGTTTGTGGTCTCTGGTTCCAAGAATATTTGCCTCTCCGCATGGTAATAACTTCTTCTGTCCTATTTTCCTGTTTACTTTGACTTAGGGGCAGTGCTTTGATTCTCACGGTCGGTCCTTTTGACTGAGCGACTGGATAGGCTCCTCTGTAGCTTATTCCATGCTTCAAGGGTAAGCTTCCCGGTATCTTCTTAGGTAAGACAGTTTTCTCTTAAGATGGGTTAAGATGAGAATGGAAGCATAAGGTGAGGATTAGATCTAATTTGTGATCTATGTTTTTAGAGAAAACCTTTTTTTTAAGACAAACGGAAAGAAAACACACAAGCTCAACAATGATAAGCACAAACAAATCAAATGTTTTGAATAGGGGAAGAATAGAGTTTTTCCAAAGCACGGACTACTCAGATTCGGGGGCTAAGCTTAACTACTATTGCTTGGCTCCTGAATTGAGAACTATGCTAAATGCAACTTATGAGCACTAACGTTAAAGCATCACATATGCACTCCAAAGGGAAGAAAACATCAAGCGAAATTCATTTTGAAATGCCCTAGGGGGCACACAATTAGAGTTTTTCAAAACACGGTCTACACGATTACCTCTCATACATGCAGGGTTCTAGCCAAAGTGAAGAAAACTTCACTACCCGATGCATGCAGAGGACTGGGCATAACTAACTCAGATCTAGTAGCTTCACTTCTGGCAAGGCTTGCACACAACTTCAATCTGAGACATCTCCTGGATGGGTCAAGAGGGAGCTGATGTTGATGACTTCTTCTGGCGACGACTAAGATGGCAACACGGGGTTGAACTCTTCTTCAAGCGAGACTGGCTCTTGTAGCTCCTCAGAGGGCGGCAGTGCTAGCGGGGTGCTTGCAGCTTCTTCCTTGATTTCACGGGGCGGTGCTGGAATCTTCTTCATGGTGAGGGGCTCAAACAACTCCGGCGGGGGATCTTGGGAGGATTCAGGGTGCTCTTGCTTATCCATAGCCCGAGGGAAGACTGGAATTCCTTCCAAGACTATGGCTCCTTCCGGTAGTTCCCAAGCCTTCTTCTCTCCTCTGATAGAGACCGGGTGACCTTCAAGAATCTGGGGGTCTTCAGCTCTGATGGGTTGAACATGGTTGGATGAAGCGGGCTCTTGGATCCGCAGGGCTCTACGTTGGTTATGGGTTACCAAGTAGGCCTCCATCAACTTCTGGACGTGCTCATCCTTGGCTTGCTTCAAGGCTTCAACAGCAATGGCTTCACGACTTTCCAAGGCAGCTACACGGGCTTGAGCTGTGGTGAGATCCACATGGAGCTTACGGTTGCGCTTCTCTGCATCTTCTGCTCAGGCAATCATCTGACGGTGGTGCCGAGCCAAGAAATCATACTGGGCATCCAGGGTGAGCAGGTATGCAGTGAGGTACACGACTGTGGGGTCATCCTCAAGCAGCTGCTGACCTTCCAATGCACGCATCCTGGCCATCCAAACGGGACGGTCTCTCTGAAAGGGCGGAAAGAATCTGAGCGGTGTGTCGGCCACTTCTTCTTCATAGATCTGACATAGGGTCCTCAATGCCTTGCGGGCGACGACTTGGCAGGTGTCTTTGAATCTGTGCCTAGCAGCAGTGACACTCCATTCCACATGGTGCGGACTGGATCCAATGTATACAGTCACGACACACTTCTCTGTGCCATGCTCGACGAATTCACGACCATCATACTCTGGCTGGCTCCTGATTCCGAGGCGGACTGTGCATGCTCTCAGCAACTTGGGGAAACCATCTTCATTCTGGCAGAAGCTGGTTTGGCACTGAACCTCCATCTGACTTCTGAGAGAAGGAAAGGGGGAAAGTGAAAGGGAAATGTGCCTTGGGCCATTTCTAAGTATTTTGGTGATTGAGTGCCAACACAAGTGCTTAAATGTGAATTTATGCTCATGGATGGACAAAGTGCAAATCAAGAGTAAAGGTATGTTTCTGAGCCTTAGTACATTGGTTTTATGTACTAATATACTTGTCTAAGTGTTAGAAACAGAAAGAAGAAGAAAAGAAAAGAGATGAAAAAAAAGGCTTGGCTGGGTACAGCCAAGACTCAGCTCGGTCTGGCACACCGGACTGTCCGGTGGTGCACCGGACAGTGTCCGGTGCGCCAGGCTGACTCGGCGCGAAGTGGCCGCTCTCGGGAATTCGCCGACGGCGTACGGCTAAAATTCACCGGACTGTCCGGTGTACACCGGACTGTCCGGTGAGCCAACGGTCGGCCGCGCGATCTGCGCGGGACATGTGGCCGAGCCAACGGCTAGAAGGGGGCACCGGACTGTCCGGTGTGCACCGGACATGTCCGGTGCGCCAACGGCTCTCTGGCGGCCAACGGTCGGCTGCGCCATTTTAGGAAGGAAATCGGGCACCGGACAGTGTCCGGTGTGCACCGGACTGTCCGGTGCACCCGACGACAGAAGGCAAGATTGGCCTTCCAGATTTGCTCTCAACGGCTCCTAGCTGCCTTGGGACTATAAAAGGGACCCCTAGGCGCATGGAGGAGGACATCAAGCAACCTTAGAGCATTCTTGATCATCCACACTCAGTCTTTGCGCATTCGTTTGTCATTCTCAGTGATTCGAGCTCCGTTCTAGTGAGAACTTTGAGATAGTCTTTTGAGCTCGATTCTTGGCCGTGTGTGTGCGCATTTTGCTGTGGATTTGTGTGTGTTGCTTCCCTCCCTTACTCCGTGCTTCCTTGTGAACTTTAAGTGTAAGGGCGAGAGACTCCAATTTGTGGAGATTTCTCGCAAGTGGGATAAAGATAAGCAAAGCAAAACATCGTGGTATTCAAGTGGGTCTTTGGACCGCTTGAGAGGGGTTGATTGCAACCCTCGTCCGCTGGGACGCCACAACGTGGAGTAGGCAAGCGTTGGTCTTGGCCGAACCACGGGATAACCACTGTGTCATCTCTGTGATTGATCCTTGTTGGTTATTGTGTTTTGTTGAGGATTCCGATCTAGCCACTTGGCAATTATTGTGCTAACAATTAACCAAGTTTTTGTGGCTTAAGTTTTCATATTTCACAGGATCACCTATTCACCCCCCCTCTAGGTGCTCTCAATTGGTATCAGAGCCGTTCTCTTCAAGAAAGGGACTAACCGCCCGAAGAGATGGATCCTAAGGGAAAGGGGATGGTGATCAACGACAAGGAGAAGGAGACCTTCGTCAACGAGCTCAATGATGACAAGCCCACCGACTCAGGCTCGGGCCACAAAAGAAAAGACGGGAGGAAGAAGAAGACAAGGCGCATCAAGGAAATTGTCTACTACGACAGCGACGAATCTTCCTCCTCCCAAAAGGACGACGACGACCACGATAGACGAAAGACGGTTAACTCAAACTTTTCTTTCGATTATTCACGCATCCCGCATAGTTCAAATGCTCAATTGCTCCCCATTCCACTTGGCAAGCCCCCTCACTTTGATGGAGAGGACTACGGATTTTGGAGCCACAAAATGCGTACTCACCTGTTTTCTCTCCATCCAAGCATTTGGGAGATTGTGGAAAGTGGAATGAAATTTGATAGCTCGGATAGTCCTGTGTTTATTAATGAACAGATTCATAAAAATGCACAAGCTACTACTGTGTTGCTAGCCTCTTTGTGCAGGGACGAGTATCACAAGGTGAGCGGCCTGGACAATGCCAAGCAGATCTGGGACACCCTCAAGATCTCTCATGAGGGAAACGACATCACTTTGCTCACCAAAATGGAGTTGGTGGAAGGCGAGCTTGGACGGTTCGTGATGATAAGGGGCGAGGAGCCGACACAAACATACAACCGGCTCAAGACCCTTATCAACAAAATAAGGAGCTACGGGAGCACGCGATGGACGGACCATGACGTCGTCCGCCTAATGCTAAGGTCATTTACCGTTCTTGATCCTCATTTGGTGAACAATATTCGTGAAAATCCCAGGTACACCAAGATGTCGCCCGAAGAAGTTCTTGGGAAATTCGTTAGCGGGCGAATGATGATCAAGGAGGCGAGGTACGTGGACGACGCCTTGAATGGTCCGATCAACGAACCGCAACCCCTTGCTCTCAAGGCAACACGAAGCAAGGAGGCGCTACCTAGCAAGGTGGCACAGATTGAGGCGGCCGGACTTAATAATGAAGAGATGGCTCTCATCATCAAAAGATTCAAGACGGTGCTTAAAGGCCGCAAGGGACAGCCAAGCAAGACCAAAGCCAAGGGGAAGCGCTCATGCTTCAAATGCGGTAAGCTTGGTCATTTTATTGCTAACTGTCCCGACAATGATAGTGACCAGGATCAAGGGAATAAGAGGGAGAAAAAGAAGAACTATAAGAAGGCAAAGGGCGAGGCTCACCTTGGCAAGGAGTGGGATTCGGACTGCTCCTCGTCCGACTCCGACAATGAGGGACTCGCCGCCACTGCCTTCAACAAGTCATCCCTCTTCCCCAACGAGCATCACACTTGCCTCATGGCAAGGGAGAAGAAAGTAAGCACTCCTAATACTAGTACTTATGCTTCTTCAAGTGAGGATGAGTCTAGTGATGATGATGAGATAGATTACTCATGCTTATTCAAGGGATTAGATAGAACTAAGGTAGACAAAATTAATGAATTGATTGATGCCTTGAATGATAGGAATATACTGTTAGAAAAGCAAGAGGATTTGTTGTATGAAGAACATGATAAATTTGTAGAAGCTCAGAAATCTCTTGCTCTAGAAATTAAGAGGAATGAAATGCTCTCTAGTGAATTATCTTCTTGTCATGAAACTATTGCTAAGTTAAAAAGTTTTAATGATGATTTAAATGCTAAACTAAAAGTAGCTAGTAAATCTAATTCTTGTGTAGAAATTGTTGAAACTTGTAATAGGTGTAAAGATATTGACATTGATGCTTGTAGTGATCATTTAGTTTCAACTTCTAAATTAAATGAGGAATTAGCTAGTCTTAATGCCCAACTTAAGACTAGCAAGAATGAATTTGACAAGCTAAAATTTGCAAGGGATGCCTACACGATTGGTAGACACCCCTCAATTAAGGATGGACTTGGCTACAAGAGGGAATCCAAGAACTTGACAAGCCATAAGGCTCCCATCTCCGCCAAGGAGAAAGGAAAAGCCCCTATGGCTAGTAGTGTGCAAAAGAACCATGCTTTTATGTACCATGATAGGAGACAATCTAGAAATGCTTATAGGAGTTGTAATACATATAATGCCTTTGATTCTCATGCCATGTTTGGTTCTAGTTCTTCTTATGTGCATGATAGAAATGTTGGTAGGAGAAATGTTGTTCATAATTTGCCTAGGAGAAATGCTGTTAATGTTCCTAGTAAAGTAAATGAATCTTCTACAATATATCATGCTTTAAATGCTTCCTTTGCTATTTGTAGAAAGGATAGGAAAATAGTTGCTAGGAACTTAGGGGCAAAATGCAAGGGAGACAAAACTTGCATTTGGGTCCCTAAAGATATTTGCACTAACCTTGTAGGACCCAACATGAGTTGGGTACCTAAGACCCAAGCCTAAACTTGCCTTGCAGGTTTATGCATCCGGGGGTTCAAGCTGGATTATTGACAGCGGATGCACAAACCATATGACGGGGGAGAAGAAGATGTTCACCTCCTACGTCAAAAACAAAGATTCCCAAGATTCAATAATATTCGGTGATGGGAATCAAGGCAAGGTAAAAGGGTTAGGTAAAATTGCAATCTCAAATGAGCACTCTATCTCTAATGTGTTTTTAGTAGAGTCTCTTGGATATAATTTGCTATCTGTTAGTCAATTATGCAATATGGGATATAACTGTTTGTTTACAAATATTGATGTGTCTGTCTTTAGAAGATGTGATGGTTCACTAGCTTTTAAGGGTGTACTAGACGGCAAGCTTTACCTAGTTGATTTTGCAAAAGAAGAGGCCAGTCTAGATGCATGCTTAATGGCTAAGACTTGCATGGGCTGGCTGTGGCATCGCCGCTTAGCACATGTGGGGATGAAGAACCTCCACAAGCTTCTAAAGGGAGAACATGTGATAGGTCTAACCAATGTTCATTTCGAAAAAGATAGACCTTGTGCAGCTTGTCAAGCAGGGAAACAAGTGGGAGGCTCTCATCACACCAAAAATGTGATGACAACATCAAGACCCCTGGAGCTGCTACATATGGACCTCTTCGGACCCGTCGCCTATCTGAGTATAGGAGGAAGTAAGTATGGTTTAGTTATTGTTGATGACTTTTCCCGCTTCACTTGGGTGTTCTTTTTGCAGGATAAGTCTGAAACCCAAGGGACCCTCAAGCGCTTCCTCAGGAGAGCTCAAAATGAGTTTGAGCTCAAGGTGAAGAAGATAAGGAGCGACAACGGGTCCGAATTCAAGAACCTTCAAGTAGAAGAGTTCCTTGAGGAGGAGGGGATCAAGCACGAGTTCTCCACTCCCTACACACCACAGCAAAATGGTGTGGTAGAGAGGAAGAACAGGACGCTAATCGATATGGCGAGGACGATGCTTGGAGAATTCAAGACCCCCGAGCGTTTTTGGTCGGAAGCCGTCAACACGGCTTGCCACGCCATCAACAGGGTCTACCTTCATCGCCTCCTCAAGAAGACTTCGTATGAGCTACTAACCGGTAACAAACCCAATGTATCTTACTTTCGTGTATTTGGGAGCAAGTGCTACATTCTAGTAAAGAAGGGTAGAAATTCTAAATTTGCTCCCAAAGCTGTAGAAGGGTTTTTGTTAGGTTATGACTCAAATACAAAGGCGTATAGAGTCTTCAACAAATCATCGGGTTTGGTTGAAGTCTCTAGCGACATTGTATTTGATGAGACTAATGGCTCTCCAAGAGAGCAAGTTGTTGATTGTAATGATGTAGATGAAGAAGATGTTCCGACGGCCGCTATACGAACCATGGCGATTGGAGAAGTGCGGCCACAGGAACAAGATGAACGAGATCAACCTTCTTCCTCAACAACGGTGCATCCCCCAACTCATGACGATGAACAGGTTCATCAAAAGGAGGCGTGTGATCAAGGGGGAGCACAAGATGATCACGTGATGGAGGAAGAAGCGCAACCGGCACCTCCAACCCAAGTTCGAGCGGTGATTCAAAGGGATCATCCCGTCGACCAAATTTTGGGTGACATTAGCAAGGGAGTAACTACTCGATCTCGATTAGTTAATTTTTGTGAGCATTACTCCTTTGTCTCTTCTATTGAGCCTTTCAGGGTAGAGGAGGCCTTGCTAGATCCGGATTGGGTATTGGCCATGCAGGAGGAACTCAACAACTTCAAGCGCAATGAAGTTTGGACACTGGTGCCTCGTCCCAAGCTAAATGTTGTGGGAACCAAGTGGGTGTTCCGCAACAAACAGGACGAGCACGGGGTGGTGACGAGGAACAAGGCTCGACTTGTGGCAAAAGGTTATGCCCAAGTCGCAGGTTTGGACTTTGAGGAGACTTTTGCTCCTGTGGCTAGGCTAGAGTCAATTCGCATCTTGCTAGCATATGCCGCTCACCATTCTTTCAGGTTGTACCAAATGGATGTGAAGAGCGCTTTCCTCAACGGGCCGATCAAGGAGGAGGTGTACGTGGAGCAACCCCCTGGCTTCGAGGATGAACGGTACCCCGACCACGTGTGTAAGCTCTCTAAGGCGCTCTATGGACTTAAGCAAGCCCCAAGAGCATGGTATGAATGCCTTAGAGACTTTTTAATTGCTAATGCTTTCAAGGTTGGGAAAGCTGATCCAACTCTTTTTACAAAGACATGTGATGGTGAGTTGTTTGTGTGCCAAATTTATGTCGATGACATAATATTTGGTTCTACTAACCAAAAGTCTTGTGAAGAGTTTAGCAGGGTGATGATGCAGAAATTCGAGATGTCGTTGATGGGCAAGTTGAACTACTTCCTTGGGTTTCAAGTGAAGCAACTCAAGGACGGCACCTTCATCTCCCAAACAAAGTACACGCAAGACTTGCTGAAGCGGTTTGGGATGAAGGACGCCAAGCCCGCAAAGACTCCGATGGGGACCGACGGACACACTGACCTCAACAAAGGAGGTAAGTCCGTTGATCAAAAAGCATATCGGTCAATGATATGGTGTTTACTTTATTTATGTGCTAGTAGACCGGATATTATGCTTAGCGTATGCATGTGTGCTAGATTTCAATCCGATCCTAAGGAGTGTCACTTAGTGGCAGTGAAGCGAATTCTTAGATATTTAGTCGCTACGCCTTGCTTCGGGATCTGGTATCCTAAGGGGTCTAACTTTGACTTAATTGGATACTCAGATTCCGACTATGCTGGATGTAAGGTCGATAGGAAGAGTACATCGGGGACGTGCCAATTCTTAGGAAGGTCCCTGGTGTCATGGAATTCTAAGAAACAAACCTCTGTTGCCCTATCCACCGCTGAGGCCGAGTATGTTGCCGCAGGGCAGTGTTGCGCGCAACTACTTTGGATGAGACAAACCCTTCGGGACTTTGGCTACAATCTGAGCAAAGTCCCACTCCTATGTGACAATGAGAGTGCTATCCGCATGGCGGAAAATCCTGTTGAACACAGCCGCACAAAGCACATTGACATCCGGCATCACTTTTTGAGAGACCACCAGCAAAAGGGAGATATCGAAGTGTTTCATGTTAGCACCGAGAACCAGCTAGCCGATATCTTTACCAAGCCTCTAGATGAGAAGACCTTTTGCAGGCTGCGTAGTGAGCTAAATGTCTTAGATTCGCGGAACTTGGATTGAATTGTAGCATACATGTATTTATGTTTTAGATCAGGTTCCTTCTTGCATTTTGTTGCTTAGTATGGTGCTCAAGTTGTACAAACACTCCCTGGACCTCACAAGTCCGTTGCAAAGTGATGCACAGTTTTAGGGGGAGATGTGTTACAACTTGACCCTTTGAGATTAACCATATGCTTGAGTTTGCTTGATTTAGTCTCGAATGAGAATTGAAAGGGAAAAGGTGGACTTGGACCATACAAGACTTCCACTGCACTCCGATGAAAAGAGTAACTTTTCCAAGTTCATCTTTTAACTCTTATTGCCTATTTGCTCTTAATTGAAGATTTTGGTGAGGCAATGGGGTTAAAGGGCCAAGATTGATCCCGTTTTGGTGCTTGATGCCAAAGGGGGAGAAAATAAAGGCCAAAGCAATAGATGGATCAGCTACCACTTGAGAAATTTTGAAAATAGTAGATTAGAGCTTTTGGGTGTCAAAACTCTTTTATTGTCTCTTATGTCAAAAGTTGGCCTCTTGTGGGGAGAAGTGTTGATTATGAAAAAAAGGGGGAGTTTTTGAAATCCTTGATCAAATTTCTTTGGAAAACCTCTCTTTATGTCTCTACAAGTGGATTTGACTTAGAGATAGGAATTTGAGTTTAATTTGCAAAAACAAACCAAGTGGTGGCAAAGGATGATCCATATATGCCAAAATTGAATCAAAATAAATTTGAGTTTTATTTGGAGTGATATTGCACTTGTTCTAGTTGCTTAATGTTGTGTTGGCATAAATCACCAAAAAGGGGGAGATTGAAAGGGAAATGTGCCTTGGGCCATTTCTAAGTATTTTGGTGATTGAGTGCCAACACAAGTGCTTAAATGTGAATTTATGCTCATGGATGGACAAAGTGCAAATCAAGAGTAAAGGTATGTTTCTGAGCCTTAGTACATTGGTTTTATGTACTAATATACTTGTCTAAGTGTTAGAAACAGAAAGAAGAAGAAAAGAAAAGAGATGAAAAAAAGGCTTCGCTGGGTACAGCCAAGACTCAGCTCGGTCTGGCACACCGGACTGTCCGGTGGTGCACCGGACAGTGTCCGGTGCGCCAGGCTGACTCGGCGCGAAGTGGCCGCTCTCGGGAATTCGCCGACGGCGTACGGCTAAAATTCACCGGACTGTCCGATGTACACCGGACTGTCCGGTGAGCCAACGGTCGGCCGGGCCAACGGTCGGCCACGCGATCTGCGCGGGACATGTGGCCGAGCCAACGGCTAGAAGGGGGCACCGGACTGTCCGGTGTGCACCGGACATGTCCGGTGCGCCAACGGCTCTCTGGCGGCCAATGGTCGGCTGTGCCATTTTAGGAAGGAAATCGGGCACCGGACAGTGTCCGGTGTGCACCGGACTGTCCGGTGCACCCGACGACAGAAGGCAAGATTGGCCTTCCAGATTTGCTCTCAACGGCTCCTAGCTGCCTTGGGACTATAAAAGGGACCCCTAGGCGCATGGAGGAGGACATCAAGCAACCTTAGAGCATTCTTGATCATCCACACTCAGTCTTTGCGCATTCGTTTGTCATTCTCAGTGATTCGAGCTCCGTTCTAGTGAGAACTTTGAGATAGTCTTTTGAGCTCGATTCTTGGCCGTGTGTGTGCGCATTTTGCTGTGGATTTGTGTGTGTTGCTTCCCTCCCTTACTCCGTGCTTCCTTGTGAACTTTAAGTGTAAGGGCGAGAGACTCCAATTTGTGGAGATTCCTCGCAAGTGGGATAAAGATAAGCAAAGCAAAACATCGTGGTATTCAAGTGGGTCTTTGGACCGCTTGAGAGGGGTTGATTGCAACCCTCGTCCGCTGGGACGCCACAACGTGGAGTAGGCAAGCGTTGGTCTTGGCCGAACCACGGGATAACCACCGTGTCATCTCTGTGATTGATCCTTGTTGGTTATTGTGTTTTGTTGAGGATTCCGATCTAGCCACTTGGCAATTATTGTGCTAACAATTAACCAAGTTTTTGTGGCTTAAGTTTTCATATTTCACAGGATCACCTATTCACCCCCCCCCCTCTAGGTGCTCTCAGAAAGCATTTTTGAAATGAAGGGATGAGAGAAAGATTTTTTTAAGAAAATAGTTTTGACTCAAAAAACTTTTGATCAGGCTAAGGGTTACGTCCTGCGGCCAACCTAACAGCTCTGATACCACCTGAAGCGTCCCCAATCCTCTGGGACTCAAATGTGATATAATTACTAGTCTCAGGAGGCTAGTAAACACATTTATACATCAGATGATACCAAATCTGCTTAAACGAGACAAACCTACAAAGGTGGCGAACAACTTTAAGAGTTGGTCCACAACTCGGGACATATCATCAGAGTGGGGCTGAAGCAGCCCGATATACGCAAGGAAGCAAATCAGCGGTCCAACAGCCACAGGCAAGGTTGGGAACAGTCGTAACTCTTACCCGATCTCCTTTTTCTGAAAAACAACAAATAAGCAAGGGTGAGTACAAACGTACTCAGCAGCCCACCTTCACCCGCGGAATGGGGAAATCAGATATAATGCATGGAATATGTAGAGCTCAGGATATTTGCAGAGACAGCAATATGTTATGCAGGGTTGTTTGAAAAACATTTTGTATTTTGCAAAGCGCATCCTCTCCAAAAGGAGCATGAAGTTTTTCAATATTAGAACAAAATCCCCTGGACTAAACCATCCAGGTATCTCAGCAGTTTCCCACTAGTTTTCATTTTCAAAAACAGCTACTGGACTTCCCGTCCACCATAGCTCACGGCTCAACCGCCGGTCCTTTTAAAAACCACTTTTCTCAAACGCACCTTTTTTTTGGAAAACAAAATACTAATTGCCATACCACCCCAGACTCGTCCATTCCTGTGGACACAGACTATTCGAATAGGTTTTCAAACTCTGCGCAGAGGTGTACACTTTACCCACTAGTCCGGCTCTGCGATCTCATGGCCGATGAGATCCGAATCCGAATCTCTTTCTTTCCTCGCACGTCCTAACCTTAACAGTTATACCGGAAGGAATCAAGCCACCGCCATGTCCAAACCGGACAAAACTTTCCCCCTCCTTATCCTCCCGGTGCTCCCCAGCCTTCATAACCCTGGGGTTGGACCGTACGAGTTCAGATTGAGTGACTGCCCACACAGTCTCGAGTGGTTGTACTTATCATGAGTACAGGTAGTGAAAGATGACAAACTGGTCCTTATAAGAGGGGACAATCCTTCTGCTCACGCCTAAACCAGCTGAGCCATCACCTTAGGCCCTCCCCTAAACCAGGGAGTTCTTGATCATCCCTACTCAAAGGTGATAAGGGTGAAAACCCTTCATCAAACACATTTTGAAAAGCATTTTCTTTTGAAAACTCACACCTTTCCTCAAATCATTTGTAACAATTATATCAGGGATTGATTGCGGCAAGCGGTTAGGTGGCCATAATAACTTGTCTCAAAATCATATTATGCATAAAATAACAGGCTGAGGGTTGTGGTTGTAAAACATAGGTAATTTATGCATCAAAGGGATCCAGTGAGCTTGCCGTGCTTATTCGGCGAAGGGGAAGGGGAGCTCGCGGAACTGGCTTCTGGCTCCACCGCCTGGTGTAGACTTGCAGATCTGGCCTCCACGAGCCGACACGAACGCTCCGATAACTATGCAACATGAACAAGCAAACATACAAACCAGCAAGTATACCAACAAATATTTAGTATAGTGGTCAGAATAGCGATATATGGATGGGTAGAGTCTTGAGTAGAATCTGTGTCATGTGGTGTTGTGATATTACTGGTGGTGGAGTGGAGGTGCTTACCAGGAGAGTGGACTGGAGGCGAAGCGACACTATGCGTGTAGCCGACAGAGCGGAGTAACTGAGTGGGTGGGGTGTTTGCCTTGGCTGAGGGTGTTGAGTGTGTGTGGAGAGGGAGAGGGTAGCTGGGTGTATTTTGAAAGGGAAATGTGCCCTTGGGCCATTTCTAAGTATTTTGGTGATTTAGTGTCTAACACAAGTGCTAAAATGTAAAATGGTGGACAAAGTACAAACCAAGGATAAAGGTATGTTTCTCAGACTTAGTACATTGTTTTATGGACTAATGTATTGTGTCTAAGTGCTGGAAACAGGAAAATCCAATTGGAAATGTCTTGGCTCGAGCAGCCAACAATCTGCTCAGTCTGGGAGCACCGGACTGTCCGGTGGTGCACCGGACAGTGTCCGGTGCGCCAGGCTGGCTCGAGCGAAGTGGCCGCTCTCGGGAATTCACCGGCGACGTACGGCTATAATTCACCGGACTGTCCGGTGTGCACCGGACTGTCCGGTGAGCCAACGATCGACCGGGCCAACGGTTGGCCGCGCGATCTGCGCGGGACACGTGGCCAAGCCAACGGTTAGAAGGGGGCACCGGACTGTCCGGTGCGCCAACGGCTCTCAGGCTGCCAACGGTCGACTGCGCCATTTTTGGAAGGAAATCGGGCACCGGACAGTGTCCGGTGTGCACCGGACTGTCCGGTGCGCCAGTCGACAGAAGGCAAGATCAGCCTTCCTAGATTGCTCTCAACGGCTCCTAGCTGCCTTGGGGCTATAAAAGGGACCCCTAGGCACATGGAGGAGAAAACCAAGCATCTCCTAAGCATTCCTAAGCACCAAGACATCGATTCCGCGCCTTTGATTCTTTGCGATAGCAATTAGAGCTCTAGTTGAGTGGTGAACTCATTGAGTTGTGTTGTGAGCTCTCGTTGCGACTTGTGTGCGTGGTGTCACTGTGATTTCTTGTCTTGAGTGCGTTGCTAATCCCTCCCTTGCTCCGTGTTCTTTGTGAATTTCAAGTGTAAGGGCGAGAGGCTCCAAATTTGTGGAGATTCCTCGCAAACGGGATTGAGTAAAGCAAACAAAACACCGTGGTATTCAAGTGTGTCTTTGGACCGCTTGAGAGGGGTTGATTGCAACCCTCGTCCGTTGGGACGCCACAACGTTGTAACGCCCCGAATTTTGCAGTTGAATTTTTTCTTTTCTTTACTCGCCAAAATTCGGGCGTTACCTTTTCTTTTTCTTTTTTCCCTCGCTAAACCTTGACCTTTTCCAAAGTTCTAGCGGGATTCGGTTTGGAATTCCCGTGTAATGAAAAACCCTAAATACTTTATGTTGTTTGATGCACCATGCCGAACCTTGCATTTCTTTTGATTGCTTTGAAAGTGCAAATGCATTCATGTAGAAAGATCGGATTTCGAAAATGAGGAGAAGATCTTTTCTTTCTTTTTCTCTCTCTTTCTCTCTCCTCTTTTTCTCTCTCTCCCGCGCCGTGGGCCGACCCCGGCCGGCCCAGCCGCCCCTGGCGCCCCCTCTTGGGCCTTGGCAAGCCCAGCCGCCCCCCCCCCCACCTCCCCTTTTCCCCTCAATTCCCCTCCCCCTCCCTCTCATTTTCCCTCTCTCTCCCTAGCGCCGCCCCTACCCGCCCCTGCCCTAAGCCGCCGCCGCCGCCCTCGGCCGCCCCCTACTGCCGGCCGCCCCTCGCCGTCGCTCCCCAACGCCGGTGATCCCCCCCTCTCTCCCTCTCCCTCTCCCCTCTCCCCTCCTCTCCCTCCCTGGCCCAACCGCCCAGCCGTCCGGCTGCCTGGCCGCCTGGCCCTTGGTCGCCTGGCCGCCCTGGCCGCGCGTCCGCCTGGCCCTTGGCCGCGCGCGCCCTGGCCGCGCCCCCTGGCCGCTCGGCCGGCTCGGCCGCCCTGGCCAGCCCGGCCGCCCCCCCCCCCCGTGCGCGTCCCCGGCTCAGCCGCCCTCCCCCGCGCGCCCGCGCCAGCTCGGCCGCCCTGCCTAGGGCCGGTTCAACCGCCCCTAGGGCCGGTTCAACCGCCCCCCCCCCCTCTGTTTTTTTTTATTTTTTTTAGTTTATTTTATTTACTTTCTGTGATCCTAGTTACTTTATTTTAGGTAGGTTAATCATTGTTCATGCCATTGAAATAGGAAGCTTAATTTAGAATTCCGTTACGCTAATTGATTCATGTGATTAACTGTTTATCTCGTGCGATGTTGATCAACTTAAAATGAATAGGTTTCCATTAGTGCATATAACAGAATTCTTTTGTCAAGAACCAGTTGTAACTAATCATTAGTGCATAAGATTTAACCCCCTGCGAGACCCTTTCCCGTTTCTTTTTAATCATAATAAATGCGATATCAAATGTCATACTTGATGCATACTCACTTTATTTGTTCCCTTGTATGGTGTACTGTTCTTTTGTATTAAATATATGGATGTATGTATGTTTGCGCTCGCATAGAGAACGATCCGGTCGAAGAGCCCGAGGAATTCGCAGGAGAAGCCCCTGAGCAGCAGTCGGTTGGTGGAGGCAAGTGTCCTTTGACCTATCTATGTCCTATTCATTATTTAATTCACCTCCCGCTTTACACATTTATACCTAAGGATTGACTAGCTTTTGTTATCCCTATCCTTGCTTACCTATTTGGGTTGGATTATTACTGTTTAGCTTTATGCTATTGCTCAACTCTAATCAATGAACATGATGAGATTATCTATGATACGCTGTTTTCCCTTCTCTTATGATGATGTTGTACTTGTGACCTTCAAGGGGGCTCGAGCGGTTTCTCGAGTGCCTCTCCGTAAGGACCTGTTCTATGGATGACCGCCCGGGAAAACAGTGCAACCATGAGGGTAGAATGGGGTGCCCTTAGCTGAATAATTAGAGGATCCGGGGTGTAGTTCACTTAGCCGTCGTGCCGTCAATGGGGCTCGGTGTATGCGGCTCGCTCTGCCAAGTTTGGGTTCGCCCCTTGGGGAGGAGTGCGGTGCATTTAGGAAACCTAACGGGTGGCTACAGCCCCGGGGAATCTTTGTAAAGGCTACGTAGTGATGCCCTGCTAGGCCACCTAGGTAGTGGTCAATGGGGAGTAGCTCTCTCCGGGCAGAATGGGAATCACGGCTTGTGGGTAAAGTGCACAACCTCTGCAGAGTGTTTGAAAAACTGATATATCAGCCGTGCTCGCGGTTATGAGCGGCCAAGGGAGCTCCAGAGATTAGTGATACTTGATCAGAGATACTTTGGTACAGGTGACAATGAGATTGATGGTTCTGATTACGATTATGGTATTGGTAAGTGGTATTCTTTCCGTTTGGAAAGGATACATTGGGCTAATAACTTGGGTTAATGTTAAAACCTGGCTTTCTACTAGTAAGTAATAACCTGACCAACTAAAAGCAACTGCTTGACTTATCCCCACATAAAGCTAGTCCACTACAGCCAAACAGGATACTTGCTGAGTATGTTGATGTGTACTCACCCTTGCTCTACACACCAAACCCCCCCCAGGTTGTCAGCATTGCAACCACTGCTCAGGCGAAGATGAAGCTGTGGAAGGAGACTTCCAGGAGTTCCAAGACTACGACGAGTTCTAGGTGTGGGTTAGCGGCAACCCCCAGTCGGCTGCCTGTGAAGGCCGCGTTTATCTACGTTTCTTTTCCGCACTTTGATTTATTGTAAGAACTATATGGACGTCTCAGACGTATGATGTAATCGACTATTTCCCTTATTAATACTATTTTGAGCACTGTGTGATGATGTCCATATTATGTAACTGCTGTGTACGTGAATAACTGATCCTGGCACGTACATGGTTCGCATTCGGTTTGCCTTTTAAAACCGGGTGTGACATAAGTGGTATCAAAGCCGTGCTGACTGTAGGACCGCTAACCTAGAGTAGAATGGTCGCTCTAAGGACTATAGACCTCTGTCTCTGCCTTGACTTTGACATCCCTTCAAAAGTTGGTCATACCGACCAAACCTATGTTCTACTATATATTATACCTTGCTGAAAATCATGTTTTATTCTAATCCTTCATTTAATTATGATTCATTATTTGCTGGTCATATTAATTCTGTTCTCACCCTTTTGCTTGCGATGTCTTCTGTAGATGGCTCGACTTAGACACACTGCACGAAAGTCCGTCATCCCCTTCTTACCCTCCCGCCTTGCTGAGCGTCCGCTTCGCCGTCCCGTGGCCGGACAGTCCAGCCACTTGGAGAGACTACACCACCGCCTGCGTGAGGAGCAGGAACGTCGACGACAGGAGCAGCAGAGCTCTTCTTTCTCGCTCCACCAGGAGATAGAGTCTGTGAGGAGCTGCTCTCCTGTGCTTCCTCTGGAGGCGCCCCCTGCACCACCACTGGGCGCCCCAGCTTCTGGAGTAGCTGCTGGAGGAGACCCAGACGACGGAGATGGCGACGACAGCTCGAGCCACGACACCGACTTCTCTGCTAACCCTGAGCCGGAAGGATGGGTTGCTCGACCCATCACTCGCGACGCTGCTCGCGGGTGTCACTTCCACGACGCGCTCGACACCCTGCTACGTCGGGCATTCGACCGGCATACTTGGTCCGTCGAGTATCGCTGTGTGGTCTACCAGCACAGTCACGGGGTCTACCCGGACCGCTGGGAGGCGACTTGCTTGGTGCGCTGCCCGGAGGACAGTCTCCAGGGTGCAGAGGCCTGCTCAGAGCACTATTCTATCTCTGAACGGGACTCAGCTGAGGCAGCCATGCAAGATGCTGCACGGCGTGCACTTTCGCACTACTGCTCGGTTTTCGGTGGGGCAGCTGACGGTCTTGACCTGCAGTATTACCCCCGCCGTCCATCTGGCAGCACAGGAGGCGTGATTGTCTCACCTGTCGGTGAGGGCAATCCTAGGTTGAGCAGCACAGTCAACCTAGCCGCCGTGCTAAACACGGAGCTGGACCATGCATTAGATGAGCTGAGTAGGGCTCGTGCTGAGATCGCCCTGCTGCGGGCTGAGCGCGCGGAACGTCGTCATCTGGATGGTGGTTCCCCCGCTCCCGTCGGGACTCAGCACCCGTACCGCTCACCTCAGCGTGGACACCAGTCTTATGGCAATCCCGACTGCAAGACCAAGATAACTCTAGAACCATAGATCGTTAGAGTTGGATCTTGTAATTAATACGAAATATATACGTAGAAGCTTCAGTCTTAGCGTTAGTCTCGGTCTTAGTTAGTCTTAGTTAGACAGGGTAGTTTGCTATATCCTGTGCATTTATGTTTGTCATGATGAACTATGTTTGGTTTGGATCTTTGTAATGATTGTCACCAGAGTGTGGGTATCCCCTGCATTTTGGTTTACATATTATGTTAATGGAGTTAGTTATATAGTTGGGAAACCTTTTATTCCACTCTCCTCTTTATCTGAGAAGTTGTGTGGTCTGTGTTGGAGATCAGTGAAGATGCTCATCTGTTCAGTGCTGTTGAAGAATTCTATACTCTTTTCTTATGCTGCAAGATTTGCCAGATCAGTTTTGATGAGTGGTTGCATTCTGCAGATGTCAGAGAACAGGCGCAAAGGAGGAAGGCGTGCTCAGCAGGAGCGAGCCGCTCAACAGGAAGAGGTGCCCCAGCAGCAGCACCTGCCGCCCCCGCCCCCGATGTCCATCGAGCAGATGTTTCTGATGCAAACTCAGGCAGTTCAAGCCATCTGTCAGACTTTGGCCGCCATTCAGCAGCAGCAGCAGCAACAGCAGCAAGCACCACCCCAGCCTCAGATGCCTCAGATGCCCAGAGACAAGCGTGCTGAATTCATGAGAGGTCATCCCCCAACGTTCGCTCACTCTTCTGACCCTATGGATGCTGAAGATTGGCTGCGCACTGTGGAGCGGGAGTTGCATACCGCTCAGTGTGATGACAGGGAGAAAGTCTTGTATGGTCCCCGTCTGTTGAGAGGAGCAGCCCAATCATGGTGGGAGTCTTACCTCGCCACCCATGTCAACCCCGACACCATCACCTGGGAAGAGTTCAGAGGTAGCTTTCGTCAGTACCATGTTCCTGCAGGTCTGATGACAGTGAAGAAGGAGGAGTTCCTGGCCCTTAAGCAAGGGTCATCATCTGTCAGTGAATACCGAGACAGATTTCTGCAATTGTCTCGCTATGCTCCTGAAGATGTCAACACCGATGCCAAGCGGCAGTACCGTTTTCTGAGAGGCTTGGTCGACCCCCTGCAGTATCAACTGATGAATCACACCTTCCCGACATTCCAGCACCTGATTGATAGAGCGATCATGACAGAAAGGAAGCGTAAGGAGATGGAAGATCGTAAGCGCAAGATCAGTGGACCCCAGCCTGGAAGCAGCAGCCGCCCTCGTTTTTCAGGCAATCAACCTCAGCAGTTCAGGCAGAACCAGCGTCCACCTCAGCAGCGTCAGCAGCATCAGCAGTTCCCAAGGCAGTATCCTCAGCACCAGTACCAGAACCGCCAGAGCAATCAGTCAGGAGGTCAGTTTCAAAGGCAGAATCAGCAGGCACCTCGTCTTCCTGCCCCAGCAAACTAGCAGAACAGTCAGGCAGCACCAGCTCAGGTTGGAAACAGGGCATGTTTCCACTGTGGAGAGCAAGGCCACTGGGTGATGCAATGTCCGAAGAAGGCAGCCCAGCAGCAGTCAGGCCCCAATGCCCCAGCAAAGCAGAATGTGCCTCAGTCTGGAGCAGGCAACCGCCCTCAACAGCGCTATAATCATGGAAGACTGAATCACTTGGAGGCTGAAGCAGTTCAGGAGACCCCCGGCATGATAGTAGGTATGTTCCCAGTCGACTCCCATATTGCAGAGGTGTTATTTGATACTGGAGCAACGCATTCTTTCATTACTGCATCATGGGTAGAAGCACATAATCTTCCAACTACTACCATGTCAACCCCCATTCAAATTGACTCAGCTGGTGGTAGAATTCGAGCTGATAGCATTTGTTTAAATATAAGTGTGGAAATAAGGGGGATAGCGTTTCCCGCCAACCTTATAGTAATGGGTACTCAGGGAATAGATGTCATCCTAGGGATGAATTGGTTAGATAAGTATCAGGCAGTTATCAGTTGTGATAAAAGGACAATCAAGTTGGTGTCCCCACTAGGAAAGGAAGTGGTGACCGAGTTAGTCCCACCTGAGCCGAAGAAAGGAAGTTGTTATCAGATGGCTGTCGATAGCAGTGAAGCAGATCCAGTTGAGAGTATCAAGGTTGTGTCTGAATTCCCAGATGTGTTTCCAAAGGATTTACCGGGTATGCCACCAGAGCGGAAAGTTGAGTTTGCTATAGAGCTTCTTCCTGGAACCGCCCCTATTTTCAAGAGAGCTTACAGAATATCTGGACCAGAGTTGGATGAACTTAAGAAGCAAATTGATGAGCTGTCAGAGAAAGGTTACATTCGGCCAAGCACCTCGCCTTGGGCCGCCCCTGTCCTATTTGTGGAGAAGAAAGATGGCACCAAGAGGATGTGTATCGATTATCGAGCTTTGAATGAGGTCACGATCAAGAACAAGTATCCTTTGCCCAGAATAGAGGATCTGTTCGACCAGTTGAGAGGAGCCAGTGTGTTCTCCAAGATAGATCTGAGGTCAGGTTATCATCAGCTCAGGATCCGACCTTCGGACATTCCGAAGACGGCATTCATTTCCAAGTATGGGTTGTATGAGTTCACAGTGATGTCTTTTGGTTTGACCAATGCGCCAGCGTTCTTTATGAACTTGATGAACAGTGTATTCATGGATTACCTTGATAAGTTTGTGGTGGTATTCATTGATGACATTCTGATTTACTCTCGAAGCGAAGAAGAGCATGCAGATCATTTGAGAATGGTGTTGCAGAGATTGCGAGAGCACCAGTTGTATGCAAAGTTGAGCAAGTGTGAGTTCTGGATCAATGAAGTCCTGTTCTTGGGTCACATAATCAACAAAGAAGGATTGGCTGTGGATCCGAAGAAAGTGGCAGACATTCTGAACTGGAAAGCGCCAACAGATGCTAGAGGAATCAAGAGTTTCATTGGAATGGTCGGATACTATCGGCGATTCATTGAAGGGTTTTCGAAGATTGCGAAGCCAATGACAGCGTTGCTAGGCAACAAAGTTGAGTTCAAGTGGACCCAGAAATGCCAAGAGGCCTTTGAAGCGCTGAAAGAGAAGTTGACTACAGCGCCTGTCCTAGTCTTGCCTGATGTGCACAAGCCCTTCTCGGTGTATTGCGATGCTTGTTACACAGGTTTGGGATGTGTGTTGATGCAAGAGGGAAGAGTTGTGGCTTACTCGTCCCGACAGTTGAAGGTTCATGGGAAGAATTACCCAATCCATGATCTAGAGTTGGCAGCAGTGGTTCACGCACTGAAGTCATGGAGGCACTATCTGTATGGACAGAAATGTGATGTTTACACAGATCACAAGAGTCTGAAGTACATATTCACTCAGACAGAGTTGAACATGAGGCAACGAAGATGGTTAGAGCTGATCAAAGACTATGAGTTGGAGATTCATTACCATCCAGGCAAAGCAAACGTAGTGGCAGATGCTTTGAGCAGAAAGAGTCAAGTCAATCTGATGGTCGCTCGCCCGATGCCTTATGAGTTGGCCAAGGAGTTCGACAGGTTGAGTCTCGGGTTTCTGAACAATTCGCGAGGAGTCACAGTTGAATTGGAACCTACCTTGGAGCGTGAAATCAAAGAAGCGCAGAAGAATGATGAGAAGATCAGTGAGATTCGGCGATTGATTCTAGATGGCAGAGGCAAAGATTTTCGAGAAGATGCTGAAGGCGTGATATGGTTCAAAGACCGCTTGTGTGTTCCCAATGTCCAGTCCATTCGGGAGTTGATTCTCAAGGAAGCTCATGAGACAGCCTATTCGATTCACCCTGGCAGTGAGAAGATGTATCAGGATCTGAAAAAGAAATTCTGGTGGTACAGAATAAAAAGGGAAATCGCAGAGCATGTGGCTATGTGCGATAGTTGCCGAAGAATTAAGGCAGAGCACCAGAGACCAGCTGGATTGTTGCAACCGTTGCAGATCCCTCAGTGGAAATGGGATGAAATTGGTATGGATTTCATAGTCGGATTGCCTCGCACTCGAGCCGGCTACGATTCTATTTGGGTAGTGGTGGACCGTTTGACCAAGTCAGCCCACTTCATACCTGTCAAGACCAGCTACAACAGTGCAGTATTGGCAGAGTTGTATATGTCTCGGATCGTTTGTCTTCATGGTGTGCCAAAGAAGATAGTGTCAGACAGAGGAACGCAGTTCACCTCTCATTTTTGGCAGCAGTTGCATGAAGCTTTGGGCACGCATCTGAATTTCAGCTCAGCTTATCACCCGCAGACAGATGGCCAGACCGAAAGAACCAATCAAATTCTCGAAGATATGTTGAGAGCCTGTGCGTTGCAAGATCAGTCCGGATGGGATAAGCGATTGCCTTATGCAGAGTTTTCCTATAACAACAGTTATCAGGCCAGTTTGAAGATGTCACCGTTTCAAGCGCTTTATGGAAGGAGTTGTAGAACTCCGTTGCAATGGGATCAGCCTGGAGAGAAGCAAGTATTTGGGCCAGATATTTTGCTTGAAGCCGAAGAGAACATCAAGATGGTCCGAGAGAATCTGAAGATAGCGCAGTCGAGGCAGCGAAGCTATGCAGACACAAGAAGAAGAGAGCTGAGTTTTGAAGTCGGAGATTTTGTCTATCTGAAAGTGTCACCGATCAGAGGAGTCAGAAGATTCGGAGTGAAAGGCAAGCTAGCACCCCGCTACATTGGTCCGTATCAGATTCTTGCAAGACGTGGAGAAGTGGCCTATCAGCTCAGTTTGCCCGAGAATTTGTCTGCTGTGCATAATGTCTTTCATGTGTCTCAGTTGAAGAAGTGCTTGCGTGTGCCAGAAGAGCAGTTGCCAGTGGAAGGTCTGGAAGTCCAGGAGGACTTGACCTACGTTGAGAAGCCAGTGCAAATCCTTGAGGTTGCAGACAGAGTCACCCGAAGGAAGACCATCAGAATGTGCAAAGTCAAATGGAATCATCACTCTGAGGAAGAAGCAACCTGGGAGCGTGAAGATGATCTGATGGCCAAGTACCCTGAGCTCTTTGCTAGCCAGCCCTGAATCTCGAGGGCGAGATTCTTTTAAGGGGGATAGGTTTGTAACGCCCCGAATTTTGCAGTTGAATTTTTTCTTTTCTTTACTCGCCAAAATTCGGGCGTTACCTTTTCTTTTTCTTTTTTCCCTCGCTAAACCTTGACCTTTTCCAAAGTTCTAGCGGGATTCGGTTTGGAATTCCCGTGTAATGAAAAACCCTAAATACTTTATGTTGTTTGATGCACCATGCCGAACCTTGCATTTCTTTTGATTGCTTTGAAAGTGCAAATGCATTCATGTAGAAAGATCGGATTTCGAAAATGAGGAGATCTTTTCTTTCTTTTTCTCTCTCTTTCTCTCTCCTCTTTTTCTCTCTCTCCCGCGCCGTGGGCCGACCCCGGCCGGCCCAGCCGCCCCTGGCGCCCCCTCTTGGGCCTTGGCAAGCCCAGCCGCCCCCCCCACCTCCCCTTTTCCCCTCAATTCCCCTCCCCCTCCCTCTCATTTTCCCTCTCTCTCCCTAGCGCCGCCCCTTGAAAGGGAATTGGAGTCTTCGGCGAAGACAAAGGCTTCCACTCCGTAACTCATCCTTCGCCATCGCTCCAAGAAAAGGACCTTGTCTTTGGGGGAGAAAGTAAAAGCCCAAAGCAAAAGGACCGGATTTCGTCTTTGGTATAATCTTAACTCATTTACTTATGACCAAAGGGGAAGAAATTACTTCGAGGGCTCTAATGATTCCGTTTTTGGCGATTCATGCCAAAAAGGGGGAGAAATGAGCCCAAAGCAAAAGGACCGCACCACCACCAAATTCAAAAACTTAGTGCTTTCCAAAAGTATTTATCAATTGGTATCCTATTGTGTTCAAAAGGGGGAGAAAGTAGTATTTCAAAAATGGTATATCAAAACCCTCTTGAACACTAAGAGGTGGATCTCTTTTAGGGGGAGTTTTGTTAAGTCAAAAGAAAAGCATTTGAAACAGGGGGAGAAAATTTCAAATCTTGAAAATGCTTTACAAACTCTTATTCATTTACCTTTGACTATTTGCAAAAGATCTTTGAAATGGATTTACAAAAAGAATTTGCAAAAACAAAACATGTGGTGCAAACGTGGTCCAAAATGCTAAATAAAGAAAGAAACATTCCATGCATATCTTGTAAGTAGTTATATTTGGCTCAATTCCAAGCAACCTTTACACTTACATTATGCAAACTAGTTCAATCATGCACTTCTATATTTGCTTTGGTTTGTGTTGGCATCAATCACCAAAAAGGGGGAGATTGAAAGGGAATTAGGCTTACACCTAGTCCCTATTTAATTTTGGTGGTTGAATTGCCCAACACAAATCTTTGGACTAACTAGTTTGCCCAAGTGTATAGATTATACAGGTATAAAAGGTTCACACTCAGCCAATAAAAAGACCAAGTTTTGGATTCAACAAAGGAGCAAAGGGGCAACCGAAGGCACCCCTGGTCTGGCGCACCGGACTGTCCGGTGTGCCACCGGACATGTCCGGTGCACCAGGGGGACTCAGCCTTAAACTCTCCACCTTCGGGAATTCCCAGAGGCGACTCGGCTATAATTCACCGGACTGTCCGGTGTACACCGGACAGTGTCCGGTGCGCCAAGGGAGATCGGCCTCGGGAACTCGCCAGCTTCGGGAAACGCCAATGGCTCGTCCGCTAAAATTCACCGGACTGTCCGGTGTGCACCGGACTGTCCGGTGCGCCTCCGAAGCAACGGTCTTCTCCGCGCCAACGGCTCTCTGCCGCGCATTTAATGCGCGCTCTGCGCGCGCAGGGGTCAGAAACGCCCATGCTGGCACACCGGACAGCAAACAGTACCTGTCCGGTGTGCATCGGACACCCAGGCGGGCCCACAAGTCAGAAGCTCCAACGGTCAGAATCCAACGGCAGTGATGACGTGGCAGGGGCACCGGACTGTCCGGTGTGCACCGGACTGTCCGGTGCGCCATCGAACAGACAGCCTCCCAAAGGCCACATTTGGTGGTTGGGGCTATAAATACCTCAACCACCCCACCATTCATTGCATCCAAGTTTTCCACTTCCCAACTACTACAAGAGCTCTAGCATTCAATTCAAGACACACCAAAGAGATCAAATCCTCTCCAAACTCCACACAACGCCATAGTGATTAGAGAGAGTGATTTGCTTGTGTTCTTTCGAGCTCTTGCGCTTGGATTGCTTTCTTCTTTCTTGATCCTTTCTTTGCAATCAAACCCACTTGTAATTGAGGCAAGAGACACCAATCTTGTGGTGGTCCTTGCGGGAACTTTGTGTTCCAAGTGATTGAGAAGAGAAAGCTCACTCGATCCGTGGATCGTTTGAGAGAGGGAAGGGTTGAAAGAGACCCGGCCTTTGTGGCCTCCTCAACGGGGAGTAGGTTTGCAAGAACCGAACCTCGGTAAAACAAATCTCCGTGTCTCACTTGCTCATTCGCTTGGGATTTGTTTTGCGCCCTCTCTCGCGGACTCGTTTCTTTATTACTAACGCTAACCCCGGGTTGTAGTTGTGTTTATATTTGTAAATTTCAGTTTCGCCCTATTCACCCCCCCTCTAGGCGACTATCACCCCTACCCGCCCCTGCCCTAAGCCGCCGCCGCCGCCCTCGGCCGCCCCCTACTGCCGGCCGCCCCTCGTCGTCGCTCCCCAACGCCGGTGAGCCCCCCCCCCCTCTCTCCCTCTCCCTCTCCCCTCTCCCCTCCTCTCCCTCCCTGGCCCAACCGCCCAGCCGTCCTGCCGCCTGGCCGCCTGGCCGCCCTGGCCGCGCGTCCGCCTGGCCCTTGGCCGCGCGCGCCCTGGCCGCGCCCCCTGGCCGCTCGGCCGGCTCGGCCGCCCTGGCCAGCCCGGCCGCCCCCCCCTGCGCGTCCCCGGCTCAGCCGCCCTCCCCCGCGCGCCCGCCCCAGCTCGGCCGCCCTGCCTAGGGCCGGTTCAACCGCCCCTAGGGCCGGTTCAACCGCCCCCCCCCCTCTGTTTTTTTTATTTTTTTTTAGTTTATTTTATTTACTTTCTGTGATCCTAGTTACTTTATTTTAGGTAGGTTAATCATTGTTCATGCCATTGAAATAGGAAGCTTAATTTAGAATTCCGTTACGCTAATTGATTCATGTGATTAACTGTTTATCTCGTGCGATGTTGATCAACTTAAAATGAATAGGTTTCCATTAGTGCATATAACAGAATTCTTTTGTCAAGAACCAGTTGTAACTAATCATTAGTGCATAAGATTTAACCCCCTGCGAGACCCTTTCCCGTTTCTTTTTAATCATAATAAATGCGATATCAAATGTCATACTTGATGCATACTCACTTTATTTGTTCCCTTGTATGGTGTACTGTTCTTTTGTATTAAATATATGGATGTATGTATGTTTGCGCTCGCATAGAGAACGATCCGGTCGAAGAGCCCGAGGAATTCGCAGGAGAAGCCCCTGAGCAGCAGTCGGTTGGTGGAGGCAAGTGTCCTTTGACCTATCTATGTCCTATTCATTATTTAATTCACCTCCCGCTTTACACATTTATACCTAAGGATTGACTAGCTTTTGTTATCCCTATCCTTGCTTACCTATTTGGGTTGGATTATTACTGTTTAGCTTTATGCTATTGCTCAACTCTAATCAATGAACATGATGAGATTATCTATGATACGCTGTTTTCCCTTCTCTTATGATGATGTTGTACTTGTGACCTTCAAGGGGGCTCGAGCGGTTTCTCGAGTGCCTCTCCGTAAGGACCTGTTCTATGGATGACCGCCCGGGAAAACAGTGCAACCATGAGGGTAGAATGGGGTGCCCTTAGCTGAATAATTAGAGGATCCGGGGTGTAGTTCACTTAGCTGTCGTGCCGTCAATGGGGCTCGGTGTATGCGGCTCGCTCTGCCAAGTTTGGGTTCGCCCCTTGGGGAGGAGTGCGGTGCATTTAGGAAACCTAACGGGTGGCTACAGCCCCGGGGAATCTTTGTAAAGGCTACGTAGTGATGCCCTGCTAGGCCACCTAGGTAGTGGTCAATGGGGAGTAGCTCTCTCCGGGCAGAATGGGAATCACGGCTTGTGGGTAAAGTGCACAACCTCTGCAGAGTGTTTGAAAAACTGATATATCAGCCGTGCTCGCGGTTATGAGCGGCCAAGGGAGCTCCAGAGATTAGTGATACTTGATCAGAGATACTTTGGTACAGGTGACAATGAGATTGATGGTTCTGATTACGATTATGGTATTGGTAAGTGGTATTCTTTCCGTTTGGAAAGGATACATTGGGCTAATAACTTGGGTTAATGTTAAAACCTGGCTTTCTACTAGTAAGTAATAACCTGACCAACTAAAAGCAACTGCTTGACTTATCCCCACATAAAGCTAGTCCACTACAGCCAAACAGGATACTTGCTGAGTATGTTGATGTGTACTCACCCTTGCTCTACACACCAAACCCCCCCCAGGTTGTCAGCATTGCAACCACTGCTCAGGCGAAGATGAAGCTGTGGAAGGAGACTTCCAGGAGTTCCAAGACTACGACGAGTTCTAGGTGTGGGTTAGCGGCAACCCCCAGTCGGCTGCCTGTGAAGGCCGCGTTTATCTACGTTTCTTTTCCGCACTTTGATTTATTGTAAGAACTATATGGACGTCTCAGACGTATGATGTAATCGACTATTTCCCTTATTAATACTATTTTGAGCACTGTGTGATGATGTCCATATTATGTAACTGCTGTGTACGTGAATAACTGATCCTGGCACGTACATGGTTCGCATTCGGTTTGCCTTTTAAAACCGGGTGTGACAAACGTGGAGTAGGCAAGCGTTGGTCTTGGCCGAACCACGGGATAACCACTGTGCCATCTCTGTGATTGATCTTTGTTGGTTATTGCGTCTTGTTGAGGATTCCTCTTTAGCCACTTGGCAATCATTGTGCTAACAATTAACCAAGTTTTGTGGCTTAAGTTTTGAAGTGTTACAGGATCACCTATTCACCCCCCCCTCTAGGTGCTCTCATATTTATAGCTGAGTGTATGTGGTGTAGCACAGTGAAGTTCACTGTTGGTGAGAATAATGACGAATGAATCGTCTGACTTAGTATGAACAGGAGAGTTATAGGTAGAATATGGGACAAGAGTATTTTGGGAGTTTTCTCGAATATGGACCAGGCTTAAGGGATGACATGGTTGGATAGGAAATAGTTTGATAAGAATTTAGAAACAAGAATTATTGGAATCTGAGTTTGGAAGCCTGGTTCAAAGGAATCTCAAAGTTAAGCATGCTCAACTTGGAGAAACCTAGGATGGGTGACCAGATAGGAGGTTCCCTACTGGAAGGAAAATCACAGTCACCGGAGTTCGTATGACTGGAATATGGGTCTGGCTGGTCTTAGGTGGACTGGACATCATGATGTATGAGTAGTTGAAATTTGGGGTGATCGGCTAATCGATGAATAGTAACGATGAATAGTAACGATGAATAGTGGCAACGAAAAAGTTACTAGATATCATCGATGAGTAGTAACGATGATGAATAGTAACGGTAAATAGTAACGATGATGAATAGTGTATGTGAATAGTAACGATGAATAGTAACGGTGGATAGTAACGGTGAATAGTGATAGTGAATAGTTCGTATGAACGAACGATGAACGATGAATAGGAACTATGAACGAACGGACGAACGATCGAATGATCGGACGAACGAACGATCGGAATTTCGGCAGCATAACGGCAGGAAAAGATTATTTGGACGAACGAATGGACGAACGATCGAATGATCGGACGAACGAACAATCTGAATTTCGGCAGCATAACGGCAGGACAAAGATTATCTGGAAGAACGATGAATAGGGACTATGAACGAACGATGAACGATGAATAGGGACTATGAACGAACGATGAACGATGAATAGGGAACTATGAACGAACGATGAACGATCGAATGATCGAACGAACGAACGATCGGAATTTCGGCAGCATAACGGCATGACAAAGATTATCTAGAAGAACGATGAATAGGGACTATGAACGAACGATGAACGATGAATAGGGACTATGAACGAACGATGAACGATCGAATGATCGAACAAACGAACGATCGGAATTTCGGCAGCATAACGGCAGGAAAAAGATTATTTGGACGAACGAACGAACGAACGATCGAACGATCGGACGAACGGACGAACGAACCATGAACGATCGGACGAACGAACGAACGAACAAACTAAGAACAGGGGACGAACGATCGAAGAACGATCGAACGATCCTTGTGCTAGTGTGTCCTTGTGTGGAACATGGAGTGGGTGTGTGTGGGGGGGGGAAGAGAGTTGCCATGAAATGGCTTGGGGTGGGATGAGAGGAGGCCCTTGCCCCTCTATTTATAGCCATGGGGGATTAGGGGGAGGGATGAGAGGATTAGTGGGAGGATGAGAGGATTAGTGGGAGATTAGCATGTATTTGTCTTATATGAGTGTAATTAGCTGGTAGAGCTCACTGTATGACACCGGAGGCATACGTATACGTATGAGCATGAGAAAAGTTATGAAGAAAATATTTGTAGGGACTTGAAAAATGATTCTGAAGGTATTTCTTAGGAAGAAAATACTTGGAGATATATTGGTGGAATATTTGGGCAATATTTCTGGAAAGAACTTGAAGGGGATTACTCGGGAAATATCTGCGTAGTATTTCTGGAAAGAATTTGAGGGGGGTCACTGGAGAAACATTTGTAGGATATTTGAGGAGGATTTTGGAGAGAATATAGACCACTATATTTTATTTGATGATATCAACTCGCAAACAAACATTTTGAAAAGAAATTTGAAATTCATTTTGAATTTAGAGCAAGTTTGAGAAAATTTCAGGATTTGAATTTTTTGGGATGCTACAGTTAGTTGCACCATCGGACTTGGTTCGGTGTGCCAAAGTCCTCTGTGTTCAAAAACAACTTATGTGGAAGTTTAGTCTGGTGCGCCTGCTACCTGATTCTTTTGATCCCTTCTTTGGAACCTTGGTCTAGTGCTTTCAGAATCAGCTCACTCAATCAATTTTGGGCTCTTTTCTCTTGTCTTTATTTGGTTATACTCTTGAGCACTTCTGTGGTTTAACAAACACATCCTTAGTTTATCCAACAACTCTAAGTCATAGATCTTCATCGTTTTGATCCCTCCATGTCCATATGTTCATTTCAACTCATTTTCTTCCAAACTTAGCTCCCATAACACCATTTTGCATGTATCTAATCATTCTAGACGTTCTCAAGTGCTCCAAAATGTTCCTAAGGCCTTTTTAAACAATTATCCAAACACTTAAACCGCTCAAGGTTCTTCTTCTCCAAATTATGCCCTTTCTCTATGAGTTTTGAGTTGATTTTCACATTGAATCCTTCGTACTCATTCTTATAAACCTGCAACCATTCACTTAGCAAACCAGTTAGTTCATTAAGTTGTGATGGTCATCAAACACCAAAATAAACATAGAAATGGCTAAATCTCATTTCTCTTTCAGATACTAATTAATGTTGTACGTTGTACCTTTATTCATGGACTTGAAGTCTTGAACACTAAAGCCTATTGCAGATCACGAGTATTGTAACTTTAAAATTTGTTATAATTTTTATAAATAGGTTTAGAAAAAATTAACCATGTAAATTATAATTTGATTTTAGCTCCTCCGTTCTAAATAAAATAAGGACACGTCTCAATTCGTGATAGAAATATTAAAAATATTACTCTTCGTATTTCTGAATAAATTTATTATTGAAGCAGACTATATACTTAATTATGATATATATGTGTATTTGATCGAATTCTAGAAAGTTTTATTTTTGAAAAAGCGGTATATATATATATATATATATATATATATATATATATATATATATATATATATATATATATATATAGTATTTAGAGCCCTGGGCTCTCTCTAGCTAATGGAAGCGCCGACCAGAAACCGACCAGGTGCGCGGACCGCTCTGTACCGACCAGGTGCGCAGGCTTTTTTGGCTCACTGTACCATCTACTTACGTCAATTATAACTACATGTTATGCTCAATCTTGTTACAGTTTATACACTTTTTTGGTGTGCGCATGTTTCGTGGCATCCGGGCCCACGAAAAGATCGTGTCCCCGCAATCTGGGCAGCCGTACTAGTCCCCACATAAATATTGATATTACGATGTCTTATGCTTCCATTTATGATACAGTAATCCACGTGTCGGTCCATGGGCCTTCGCGTTGATTTCGCCAGCAGTTTACGTGTATCGGGCCCACGAATCCAGCAACCGAGCACGCATTTTTTCAGCTCACCTCACATGTAACGCTCGCAGCGGCCGAACCCTAGCTCAATCGCCGTCGTCTGCTTCTTCTCCACCGCGCCCGCCGAACCCTAGATTAATCGCCGTCGTGAGCTTCTTCTCTACCACGGCCGCCGAACACATAGAGATTCTCCCCCCGTCGTTCCACCGCCGTCACATTCACCTTCTCCGCCGCAGAGACCCGGAATCGCCTTCTCCGTCGCAGAGACGCCGTCGCCTTATTCTACCTCACCGGGAAGGGACCCGGAATCGCGGAGGCGGTGGTGTCGCCCCCTCGTTCTTCTCCACCGCAGAGACCGAGACCTCGATCTTCTCCACCGCGGCGGCCGAACGTCGAGTCCCCTACGCCGTCGCGAGCTCCGTCCCCAACGCCGAGTTCCCTACGCATTGACCGAGCCGCGCGTTGCCTTGGGCTACTCCCCTCCAGAGGGGTCCCGAAATCGGCCGGCCTCCAGGCACATCCACACTCGAGTAAGTCCTCAACCTTTAACTCTTACATTTGCATATTTACACAATCTGAATCGTAAATCGGTTTCACCATATTATTTTGTCAATTGCTTGATTTATCAAAAAACAATTCAGCATAAATTTATTGTTAAACAGATACACAAATTTATACTATTCAACATCTCACACGTTTATGCAATTTACAGTACTGTGTTATGTGAAAGGGAAATGTGCCCTTAGGCCATTTCTAAGTATTTTGGTGATTGAGTGCCAACACAGGTGCTTAAATGTGAATCTATACCCATGGATGGACAAAGTGCAAATCAAGAGTAAAGGTATGTTTCTAAGCCTTAGTACATTGTTTTGAAGACTAATGTATTGTGTCTAAGTGCTTGAAACATTAGAAATCAAGTCAGAGAAAAGTTGGCTGTGTACAGCCAAAAGGCTGTTCGGTCTGGAGCACCGGACTGTCCGGTGGTGCACCGGACTGTCCGGTGGTGCACCGGACAGTGTCCGGTGGTGCACCGGACCGTGTCCGGTGCGCCAGACTGCCTCGAGCGAAGTGGTCGCTCTCGGGAATTCGCCGACGGCGTACGGCTAAAATTCACCGGACTGTCCGGTGTGCACCGGACTGTCCGGTGAGCCAACGGTCGGCCGCGGAATCTGCGCGCGACACGTGGCCGAGCCAACGGTCGGAAGGGGCACCGGACTGTCCGGTGTGCACCGGACTGTCCGGTGCGCCAACGGCTCCCAGATCTGCAACGGTCGGCTGCGCCGTTTAAGGAAAGAAATCGGGCACCGGACAGTGTCCGGTGTGCACCGGACTGTCCGGTGCGCCCGATGACAGAAGGCAAGATCAGCCTTCCATAATTGCTCTAAACGGCTCCTAGCTGCCTTGGGGCTATAAAAGGGACCCCTAGGCACATGGAGGAATATACGAAGCAACCTTAGAGCATTCTTAATCATCCACACTTAGTCTTTGCGCATCCGTTTGTCATTCTCAGTGATTCGAGCTCCGTTCTAGTGAGAACTTTGAGATAGTCTTTCGAGCTCGATTCTTGGCCGTGTGTGTGCGCATTTTGCTGTGGATTTGTGTGTGTTGCTTCCCTCCCTTACTACGTATTTCTTTGTGAATCTCAAGTGTAAGGGCGAGAGACTCCAAGTTGTGGAGATTCCTCGCAAACGGGATATTGAAAGGAAAAGCATAACACTGTGGTATTCAAGTTGATCATTGGATCACTTGAGAGGAGTTGAGTGCAACTCTCGTCCGTTGGGACGCCACAATGTGGAGTAGGCAAGTTTTGTACTTGGCCGAACCACGGGATAAACCACTGTGTCTTCTCTGTGTTGATCTTTTGTGGTATTGTGTTTTGTTGAGACACATCTCTAGCCACTTGGCGATTATTGTGCTAACACTTAACAAGTTTTTGTGGCTATAAGTTTAAGTTTCACAGGATCACCTATTCACCCCCCCCCCCCTCTAGGTGCTCTCAATTGGTATCAAAGCTGTTCTCTTCAAGAAGGGACTAATCGCCCGAAGAGATGGATCCTAAGGGGAAGGGAATCATGATCAACGACAAGGAGAAGGAGTCCTTCGTCAACGAGCCGAAGGATGACAAGCCTACTGACTCGGGCTCGGGCCACAAGCGTAAAGATGGGAAGAAGAAGAAGACAAGGCGCATCAAGGAGATCGTCTACTACGACGATAGCGATGAGTCTACTTCTTCCCAAAAGAACGACGACAACGACTACAGGAAGACGGTCAATTCGAACTTTTCATTTGATTATTCTCGTATTCCACATAGTTCGAATTCGCATTTGCTTTCCATTCCTCTTGGCAAACCTCCACACTTCGATGGGGAAGACTACGGATTTTGGAGTCACAAAATGCGTAGTCACTTATTCTCTCTCCATCCAAGCATATGGGAGATTGTAGAGAATGGAATGAAATTTGATAGCTCGGATAGCCCTATGCTTATAAATGAACAAATCCATAGAAATGCACAAGCTACTACTGTTCTATTAGCATCTTTGTGCAGGGAAGAGTACAATAAGGTGAGCGGCTTGGACAACGCCAAGCAGATATGGGACACCCTCAAGATCTCTCACGAGGGGAACGACATCACCATGCTCACTAAAATGGAGTTGGTGGAGGGCGAGCTTGGACGATTCGCAATGATAAGGGGAGAGGAGCCAACCCAAACTTACAACCGGCTCAAGACCCTTATCAACAAAATAAGGAGCTACGGAAGCACTCGATGGATGGACCACGACGTCGTTCGCCTAATGCTAAGGTCCTTTACCGTTCTTGATCCTCATCTCGTAAACAATATTCGTGAGAATCCCAGGTACACGATGATGACGCCCAAGGAGGTACTCGGGAAATTCGTAAGCGGGCGGATGATGATCAAGGAGGCGAGATACGTCGACGACGCTCTAAACGGTCCAATCAATGAGCCTCAACCTCTTGCTCTCAAGGCAACAAGAAGCAAGGAAACGCTACCTAGCAAGGTGGCACAAATTGAAGCGGCCGAACTTAATGATGAAGAGATGGCTCTCATCATCAAGAGATTCAAGACGGCACTAAAAGGCCGCAAGGGGCAACCAAGCAAGACCAAGACAAAAGGGAAACGCTCATGCTTCAAGTGTGGTAAGCTTGGTCATTTTATTGCTAACTGTCCCGACAATGATAGTGATCAGGATCAAGGGAACAAGAGGGAGAAGAAGAAGAACTATAAGAAGGCAAAGGGCGAGGCGCATCTAGGCAAGGAGTGGGACTCGGACTGCTCCTCTTCCGACTCCGACTATGAAGGACTCGCCGCCACCGCCTTCAACAAGTCATCCCTCTTCCCCAACGAGCGTCACACATGCCTTATGGCAAGGGAGAAGAAGGTGAGTACTCGAGACTCCACTTATGCTTCTTCTAGTGATAATGAGTCTAGTGATGATGATGACATAGACTATTCATGCTTATTCAAGGGCTTAGATAGATCTAAGATAGATAAGATTAATGAGTTGATTGATGCTTTGAATGACAAGAATAGATTACTAGAAAAACAAGAAGATCTTTTATATGAGGAGCATGATAAATTTGTTAGTGCACAAAATTCTCTTGCTCTAGAAATTAAAAGGAATGAAATACTCTCTGGTGAATTATCTACTTGTCATAAAACCATTTCTACTTTAGAAGGTGTCAACAATGATTTAAATGCTAAATTAGAAGTGGCAAATAAATCTAATTCTTGTGTAGAACATGTTGTAATTTGTACTAGGTGTAAAGATTTTGACATTGATGCGTGTAGTGAACACCTAGTTTCAATTTCCAAGCTTAATGATGAATTGGCTAGTCTTAATGCTCAACTTAAGACTAGCAAGAATGATTTTGATAAGCTAAAATTTGCAAGGGATGCCTACACGATTGGTAGACACCCCTCAATTAAGGATGGACTTGGCTTCAAGAGGGAAGCCAAGAACTTAACAAGCCATAAGGCTCCCATCTCCGCCAAGGAGAAAGGGAAGGCCCCTATGGTAAGTAGTACTAAAAGGAACCATGCTTTTATGTATCATGATAGGAGACAAACTAGAAATGCTTATAGGAATTATAATGCTTATGATGATTTTGACTCTCATGCCATGTTTGCTTCTAGTTCTTCCTATATGCATGGTAGAAATATGTCTAGGAGAAATGCTATTCATCATGTGCCTAAAAAGAATATTATTCATGCTCCTAGGAAAGTATTGAATGAACCTTCTACAATTTATTGTGCTTTAAATGCTTCCTTTGCTATTTGTAGAAAGGATAGGAAAATAATTGCTAGGAAGTTAGGGGCAAAATGCAAGGGAGACAAAACTTGCATTTGGGTCCCTAAGGATATTTGCACTAACCTTGTAGGACCCAACATGAGTTGGGTACCTAAGACCCAAGCCTAAATTTGCCTTGCAGGTTTATGCATCCGGGGGTTCAAGCTGGATTATCGACAGCGGATGCACAAACCATATGACGGGGGAGAAGAAGATGTTCACCTCCTACGTCAAGAACAAGGATTCCCAAGATTCAATTATATTCGGTGATGGGAATCAAGGCAAGGTAAAAGGGTTAGGTAAAATTGCAATTTCTAATGAGCACTCCATATCTAATGTGTTTTTAGTAGAGTCTCTTGGATATAATTTGCTATCTGTTAGTCAATTATGCAACATGGGGTATAACTGTCTATTTACAAATATAGATGTGTCTGTCTTTAGAAGAAGTGATGGTTCACTAGCTTTTAAGGGTGTATTAGACGGCAAACTTTATTTAGTTGATTTTGCAAAAGAAGAGGCCGGTCTAGATGCATGCTTAATAGCTAAGACTAGCATGGGCTGGCTGTGGCATCGCCGCTTAGCACATGTGGGGATGAAGAACCTTCACAAGCTTCTAAAGGGAGAACACGTGATAGGTTTAACCAATGTTCATTTCGAAAAAGATAGACCTTGTGCAGCTTGTCAAGCAGGGAAACAAGTGGGAGGCTCTCATCACACCAAAAATGTGATGACAACATCAAGACCTCTGGAGCTGCTACATATGGACCTCTTCGGACCCGTCGCCTATCTGAGCATAGGAGGAAGTAAGTATGGTTTAGTTATTGTTGATGATTTTTCCCGCTTCACTTGGGTATTCTTTTTGCAGGATAAGTCTGAAACCCAAGGGACCCTCAAGCGCTTCCTCAGGAGAGCTCAAAATGAGTTTGAGCTCAAGGTGAAGAAGATAAGGAGCGACAACGGGTCCGAGTTCAAGAACCTTCAAGTGGAGGAGTTCCTTGAGGAGGAAGGGATCAAGCACGAGTTCTCCGCTCCCTACACACCACAGCAAAATGGTGTGGTAGAGAGGAAGAACAGGACGCTAATCGATATGGCGAGGACGATGCTTGGAGAATTCAAGACCCCCGAGTGCTTTTGGTCGGAAGCCGTGAACACGGCTTGCCACGCCATCAACAGAGTCTACCTTCATCGCCTCCTCAAGAAGACTTCGTATGAGCTACTAACCGGTAACAAACCCAATGTATCTTACTTTCGTGTATTTGGGAGCAAATGCTACATTCTAGTGAAGAAGGGTAGAAATTCTAAGTTTGCTCCCAAAGCTGTAGAAGGGTTTTTGTTAGGTTATGACTCAAATACAAAGGCGTATAGAGTCTTCAACAAATCGTCGGGTTTGGTTGAAGTCTCTAGCGACGTTGTATTTGATGAGACTAATGGCTCTCCAAGAGAGCAAGTTGTTGATTGTGATGATGTAGATGAAGAAGATGTTCCGACGGCCGCTATACGAACCATGGCGATTGGAGAAGTGCGGCCACAGGAACAAGATGAACGAGATCAACCTTCTTCCTCAACAACGATGCATCCCCCAACTCAATACGATGAACAGGTTCATCAAAAGGAGGCGTGTGATCAAGGGGGAGCACAAGATGATCATGTGATGGAGGAAGAAGCGCAACCGGCACCTCCAACCCAAGTTCGAGCGATGATTCAAAGGAATCATCCCGTCGATCAAATTCTGGGTGATATTAGCAAGGGAGTAACTACTCGATCTCGATTAGTTAATTTTTGTGAGCATTACTCCTTTGTCTCTTCTATTGAGCCTTTCAGGGTAGAGGAGGCCTTGCTAGATCCGGATTGGGTATTGGCCATGCAAGAGGAGCTCAACAACTTCAAGAGAAATGAAGTTTGGACGCTGGTACCTCGTCCTAAGCAAAATGTTGTGGGAACCAAGTGGGTGTTCCGCAACAAACAAGACGAGCACGGGGTGGTGACAAGGAACAAGGCTAGACTTGTGGCAAAAGGTTATGCCCAAGTCGCAGGTTTGGACTTTGAGGAGACTTTTGCTCCTGTGGCTAGGCTAGAATCAATTCGTATCTTGCTAGCATATGCTGCTCACCATTCTTTCAGGTTGTACCAAATGGATGTGAAGAGCGCTTTCCTCAACGGGCCGATCAAGGAGGAGGTGTATGTGGAGCAACCCCCTGGCTTCGAGGATGAACGGTACCCCGACCACGTGTGTAAGCTCTCTAAGGCGCTCTATGGACTTAAGCAAGCCCCAAGAGCATGGTATGAATGCCTTAGAGACTTTCTAATTGTTAATTCTTTCAAGGTTGGGAAAGTCGATCCAACTCTTTTTACTAAGACATGTGATGGTGATTTGTTTGTGTGCCAAATTTATGTCGATGACATAATATTTGGTTCTACTAACCAAAAGTCTTGTGAAGAGTTTAGCAGGGTAATGACGCAGAAATTCGAGATGTCGATGATGGGCGAGTTGAACTACTTCCTTGGGTTCCAAGTGAAGCAACTCAAGGACGGCACCTTCATCTCCCAAACGAAGTACATGCAAGATCTGCTAAAGCGGTTTGGGATGAAGGACGCCAAGCCCGCAAAGACTCCGATGGGGACCGACGGACACACCGACCTCAACAAAGGAGGTAAGTCCGTTGATCAAAAAGCATACCGGTCAATGATAGGGTCTTTACTTTATTTATGTGCTAGTAGACCGGATATTATGCTTAGCGTATGCATGTGTGCTAGATTTCAATCCGATCCTAAGGAGTGTCACTTAGTGGCGGTGAAGCGAATTCTAAGATATTTGGTTGCTACGCCTTGCTTCGGGCTCTGGTATCCAAAAGGGTCTACCTTTGACTTGGTTGGATACTCAGATTCCGACTATGCTGGATGTAAGGTCGATAGGAAGAGTACATCAGGGACGTGCCAATTCTTAGGAAGGTCCCTGGTGTCGTGGAACTCTAAGAAACAAACCTCCGTTGCTCTATCCACCGCTGAGGCCGAGTATGTTGCCGCAGGACAGTGTTGCGCGCAACTACTTGGGATGAGGCAAACCCTCCGGGACTTTGGCTACAATCTGAGCAAAGTCCCACTCCTATGTGATAATGAGAGTGCTATCCGCATGGCAGAAAATCATGTTGAACACAGCCGCACAAAGCACATAGACATCCGGCATCACTTTTTGAGAGACCACCAGCAAAAGGGAGATATCGAAGTGTTTCATGTCAGCACCGAAAACCAGCTAGCCGATATCTTTACCAAGCCTCTAGATGAGAAGACCTTTTGCAGGTTGCGTAGTGAGCTTAATGTCTTAGATTCGCGGAACTTGGATTGAATTGTAGCATACATGTGTTTATGCCTTTGATCATGTTCATTCTGCATTTTGTTGCTTATTGTGGTGCTCAAGTTGTACAAACACTCCCTGGACCTCACAAGTCCTGTTTGCAAGTGATGCACATATTTAGGGGGAGATGTGTTACAACTTGACCCTTTGAGACTAACCGTATGCTTGAGTTTGCTTGTTTTAGTCTCAAAGGAGAATTAAAAGGGAAAAAGGTGGACTTGGACCATGAAAGACTTCCACTGCACTCCGATGAGAGGGTAACTTATTCCAAGTTCATCTCATGTACTCTTATTGCCTTTGTATTCTTATTGAAGATTTTGGTGAGGCAATGGGGTTCGAGGGCCAAGATTGATCCCGTTTTGGTGCTTGATGCCAAAGGGGGAGAAAATAAAGGCCAAAGCGATAAATGGATCAGCTACCACTTGAGAGATTTTGAAAACAGTAGAATAGAGCTTTTGGTTTGTCAAAACTCTTTTGTTGTCTCTTTTGTCAAAAGTTGGCCTCTTGTGGGGAGAAGTGTTGATTATGGGAAAAAGGGGGAGTTTTTGAAATCTTTCTTTTGGAATGACTCTCTTTATGCTTCAACATGTGTGTTTGACTTAGAGATAGAGATTTGAGTTTGATTTGAAAAAACAAACCAAGTGGTGGCAAAGGATGATCCATATATGCCAAATTGAATCAAAATAAATATGAGTTTTTATTTGAAGTGATATTGCACGTGTTCTAGTTGCTTGATGTTGTGTTGGCATAAATCACCAAAAAGGGGGAGATTGAAAGGGAAATGTGCCCTTAGGCCATTTCTAAGTATTTTGGTGATTGAGTGCCAACACAGGTGCTTAAATGTGAATCTATACCTGAAAGGGAAATGTGCCCTTGGGCCATTTCTAAGTATTTTGGTGATTGAGTGCCAACACAAGTGCTTAAATGTGAATCTATACCCATGGGTGGACATAGTGCAAATCAAGAGTAAAGGTATGTTTCTAAGCCTTAGTACATTGTTTTGAAGACTAATGTATTGTGTCTAAGTGCTTGAAACAGGAGAAATCGAGTCAGAGAAAAGTTGGTTGTGTACAGCCAAAAGGCTGTTCGGTCTGGAGCACCGGACTGTCCGGTGGTGCACCGGACAGTGTCCGGTGCGCCAGGTTGCCTCGAGCGAAGTGGCCGCTCTCGGGAATTTGCCGACGGCGTACGGCTAAAATTCACCGGACTGTCCGGTGTGCACCGGACTGTCCGGTGAGCCAACGGTCGGCCGGGCCAACGGTCGGCCGCGGAATCTGTGCGCGACACGTGGTCGGGCCAACGGTCGGAAGGGGGCACCGGACTGTCCGGTGTGCACCGGACTGTCCGGTGCGCCAACCACTCCCAGATCTGCAACGGTCGGCTGCGCCGTTTAAGGAAAGAAATCGGGCACCGGACAGTGTCCGGTGTGCACCGGACTATCCGGTGCGCCCGAAGACAGAAGGCAAGATCAGCCTTCCAGAATTGCTCTCAACGGCTCCTAGCTGCCTTGGGGCTATAAAAGGGACCCCTAGGCGCATGGAGGAGAACATCAAGCATTCCTACAACATTCCTAAGCACCAAGACATCGATTCCACGCATTTGGTTCATTGTGATAGCATCTAGAGCTCTTGTTGAGTTGTGGACTCATTGAGTTGTGTTGCGAGCTCTTGTTGCGACTTGTGTGCGTGCTGTTGCTATGATTTTGAGTCTTGTGTGCGTTGCTAGTTTCTCCCTTACTCCGTATTTCTTTGTGAATCTTAAGTGTAAGGGCGAGAGGCTCCAAGTTGTGGAGATTCCTCGCAAACGGGATATTGAAAGGCAAAGCAAAACACCGTGGTATTCAAGTTGGTCTTTGGACCGCTTGAGAGGGGTTGATTGCAACCCTCGTCCGTTGGGACGCCACAACGTGGAGTAGGCAAGCGTTGGTCTTGGCCGAACCACGGGATAAACCACTATGTCATCTCTGTGTTTGATCTCTTGTGGTATTGTGTTTTGCTGAGACTCCTTTCTAGCCACTTGGCAATCATTGTGCTAACACTTAACAAGTTTTTGTGGCTATAAGTTTAAGTCTCTACAGGATCACCTATTCACCCCCCCCCCCTCTAGGTGCTCTCAATTGGTATCAGAGTCGTTCTCTTCAAGAAGGGACTAATCGCCCGAAGAGATGGATCCTAAGGGGAAGGGAATCGTGATCAACGACAAGGAGAAGGAGTCCTTCGTCAACGAGCCGAAGGATGACAAGCCTACTGACTCGGGCTCGGGCCACAAGCGTAAAGATGGGAAGAAGAAGAAGACAAGGCGCATCAAGGAGATCGTCTACTACGACGATAGCGATGAGTCGACTTCTTCCCAAAAGGACGACGACAACGACTACAGGAAGACGGTCAATTTGAACTTTTCATTTGATTATTCTCGTATTCCACATAGTTCGAATTCGCATTTGCTTTCCATTCCTCTTGGCAAACCTCCACACTTCGATGGGGAAGACTACGGATTTTGGAGTCACAAAATGCGTAGTCACTTATTCTCTCTCCATCCAAGCATATGGGAGATTGTAGAGAATGGAATGAAATTTTGATAGCTCGGATAGCCCTATGCTTATAAATGAACAAATCCATAGAAATGCACAAGCTACTACTGTTCTATTAGCATCTTTGTGCAGGGAAGAGTACAATAAGGTGAGCGGCCTGGACAACGCCAAGCAGATATGGGACACCCTCAAGATCTCTCACGAAGGGAACGACATCACCATGCTCACTAAAATGGAGTTGGTGGAGGGCGAGCTTGGACGATTCGCAATGATAAGGGGAGAGGAGCCAACCCAAACTTACAACCGGCTCAAGACCCTTATCAACAAAATAAGGAGCTACGGAAGCACGCGATGGACGGACCATGACGTCGTCCGCCTAATGCTAAGGTCCTTTACCGTTCTTGATCCTCATCTCGTAAACAATATTCGTGAGAATCCCAGGTACACGATGATGACGCCCGAGGAGGTACTCGGAAAATTCGTAAGCGGGCGGATGATGATCAAGGAGGCGAGATACGTCGACGACGCTCTAAACGGTCCAATCAATGAGCCTCAACCTCTTGCTCTCAAGGCAACAAGAAGCAAAGAAATGCTACCTAGCAAGGTGGCACAAATTGAGGCGGCCGAACTTAATGATGAAGAGATGGCTCTCATCATCAAGAGATTCAAGACGACACTAAAAGGCCGCAAGGGGCAACCAAGCAAGACCAAGACAAAGGGGAAGCGCTCATGCTTCAAATGTGGTAAGCTTGGTCATTTTATTGCTAACTGTCCCGACAATGATAGTGATCAGGATCAAGGGAACAAGAGGGAGAAGAAGAAGAACTATAAGAAGGCAAAGGGCGAGGCGCATCTAGGCAAGGAGTGGGACTTGGACTGCTCCTCTTCCGACTCCGACAATGAAGGACTCGCCGCCACCGCCTTCAACAAGTCATCCCTCTTCCCAAACGAGCGTCACACATGCCTTATGGCAAGGGAGAAGAAGGTGAGTACTCGAGACTCCACTTATGCTTCTTCTAGTGATAATGAGTCTAGTGATGATGATGACATAGACTATTCATGCTTATTCAAGGGCTTAGATAGATCTAAGATAGATAAGATTAATGAATTGATTGATGCTTTGAATGACAAGAATAGATTACTAGAAAAACAAGAAGATCTTTTATATGAGGAGCATGATAAATTTGTTAGTGCACAAAATTCTCTTGCTCTAGAAATTAAAAGGAATGAAATGCTCTCTGGTGAATTATCTACTTGTCATAACACCATTTCTACTTTAGAAGGTGTCAACAATGATTTAAATGCTAAATTAGAAGTGGCAAATAAATCTAATTCTTGTGTAGAACATGTTGTAATTTGTACTAGGTGTAAAGACTTTGACATTGATGCGTGTAGTGAACACCTAGTTTCAATTTCCAAGCTTAATGATGAATTGGCTAGTCTTAATGCTCAACTTAAGACTAGCAAGAATGATTTTGATAAGCTAAAATTTGCAAGGGATGCCTACACGATTGGTAGACACCCCTCAATTAAGGATGGACTTGGCTTCAAGAGGGAAGCCAAGAACTTAACAAGCCATAAGGCTCCCATCTCCGCCAAGGAGAAAGGGAAGGCCCCTATGGCAAGTAGTACTAAAAGGAACCATGCTTTTATGTATCATGATAGGAGACAAACTAGAAATGCTTATAGGAATCATAATGCTTATGATGATTTTGACTCTCATGCCATGTTTGCTTCTAGTTCTTCCTATATGCATGGTAGAAATATGTCTAGGAGAAATGCTATTCATCATGTGCCTAAAAAGAATATTATTCATGCTCCTAGGAAAGTAGTGAATGAACCTTCTACAATTTATTGTGCTTTAAATGCTTCCTTTGCTATTTGTAGAAAGGATAGGAAAATAATTGCTAGGAAGTTAGGGGCAAAATGCAAGGGAGACAAAACTTGCATTTGGGTCCCTAAGGATATCTGCACTAACCTTGTAGGACCCAACATGAGTTGGGTACCTAAGACCCAAGCCTAAATTTGCCTTGCAGGTTTATGCATCCGGGGGTTCAAGCTGGATTATTGATAGCGGATGCACAAACCATATGACGGGGGAGAAGAAGATGTTCACCTCCTACGTCAAGAATAAGGATTCCCAAGATTCAATTATATTCGGTGATGGGAATCAAGGCAAGGTAAAAGGGTTAGGTAAAATTGCAATTTCTAATGAGCACTCCATATCTAATGTGTTTTTAGTAGAGTCTCTCGGATATAATTTGCTATCTGTTAGTCAATTATGCAACATGGGGTATAACTGTCTATTTACAAATGTAGATGTGTCTGTCTTTAGAAGAAGTGATGGTTCACTAGCTTTTAAGGGTGTATTAGACGGCAAACTTTATTTAGTTGATTTTACAAAAGAAGAGACCGGTCTAGATGCATGCTTAATAGCTAAGACTAGCATGGGCTGGCTGTGGCATCGCCGCTTAGCACATGTGGGGATGAAGAACCTTCACAAGCTTCTAAAGGGAGAACACGTGATAGGTTTGACTAATGTGCAATTCGAAAAAGATAGACCTTGTGCAGCTTGTCAAGCAGGTAAACAAGTGGGAGGAGCGCATCACAGCAAGAATGTGATGACCACTTCAAGACCCCTGGAGCTGCTGCATATGGACCTCTTCGGACCTGTCGCCTATCTGAGCATAGGAGGGAGTAAGTATGGTCTAGTTATTGTTGATGATTTTTCCCGCTTCACTTGGGTGTTCTTTTTGCAGGATAAGTCTGAAACCCAAGGGACCCTCAAGCGCTTCCTCATCATGAGAGCTCAAAATGAGTTTGAGCTCAAGGTGAAGAAGATAAGGAGCGACAACGGGTCCGAGTTCAAGAACCTTCAAGTGGAGGAGTTCCTTGAGGAGGAAGGGATCAAGCACGAGTTCTCCGCTCCCTACACACCACAGCAAAATGGTGTGGTAGAGAGGAAGAACAGGACGCTAATCGATATGGCGAGGACGATGCTTGGAGAATTCAAGACCCCCGAGTGTTTCTGGTCGGAAGCCGTGAACACGGCTTGCCACGCCATCAACAGGGTCTATCTTCATCGCCTCCTCAAGAAGACTTCGTATGAGCTACTAACCGGTAACAAACCCAATGTATCTTACTTTCGTGTATTTGGGAGCAAGTGCTACATTCTAGTAAAGAAGAGTAGAAATTCTAAGTTTGCTCCCAAAGCTGTAGAAGAGTTTTTGTTAGGTTATGTTGGGGACTTGTTCTCAATTGCTATGAGTTAAGAACAAGGCAACACAGAGAATGTTAAACGATAAAGTCCTTCGTCCTTCGAAACATTATTTCCCTTAGGATATAACAATCTTCGGACGAAGGTTATGAAGGACAAACCTTCATTATCATAGTAAACATTAATGAAAGACGAAGCATATGAAACATAAAAGATAGCATGAATAATTATATAATATCATCAACTTAACTTTTATTATCTCATCATAGAAAAATAGAGATAATATCGAATTACAAATGTACCTTCGGCTCGGAAGGAGATGAAAATACAAGTATGACGCAAAAGCAAATGCCCAGTCAGCGTAAACAGTACGGGGGTACTGTTCACCTATTTATAGGCACAGGGTACAACCCATACAAAATTACATACATGCCCTTTACATTTGGTGATAATTCTATAGCACTCTATCGAGGTCTAAATGGCCTTTTCATCTTTAAGTCGGTTCCCTTTTCTGCGAACATGCCGAAGCTTTCCTGCTTCACAGCTTCGGTGCTGTGTCAACCTTCGTATCTTTTAAGCTTCCCTCTCTTTGATACAAGTCCGAAGGTACCTGTTCACACATTACACTCTAGAAACACTGTTAAATCATGTTTTTGAGGACCTTCGGAAGCCGAAGGCCCCCAACAGTAGCCCCTCGCAATATTAATTTATTAAAATAATAAATTTAGATTGCGACATGGACGAAGGCTTTTAAGCCGAAGGTCCGAAAAAACACCTTCCCTTTGCTAGAATAGCAACATTCACTGACAGGCGGGGTCTTTCAATTTTTTCCGCACCGAGCGTATAAATAAGAGCATACCGCGAGCTCATTTGGTACGCTCTTTTGTCACTTGCTCTCGCCTGCTCGTATTTTAGCTTTTGCGCGCTAAGATTCTCTGAGTCTTTAGTTTTTAAAGCTTCGGATTTGAAAACAGTTTTTAGTATCTCCGAAGATGTCTGGAGACAAGGATGTTGTTGCTGAGACGAAGCTGACTCTTGATGAAGAGAAAAACTTGGGGTTTCTTATAGCAATGTCGAAGACAAACACGGAAAAAATTACCAAGGAAATTCTGGAAGGCTTGTCTGAGGATACTGGTGACAGTGACAGTTATGATGTAGATAGTGGCGGTGAAGACTCCGAAGATCGCCCCTGGCGACCAAGTCATGCGGTTTTCGGCAAATCAGCTATCAAAGAAAACCATCTTGCCAATATGAGGGGAAGGTATTTCCGGGATCTGTCCATTGTGAGGGCGGACGAAGGGGAAAAAACTTGTCCACACCCTGAAGAAAATGAAGTTGTGGTGTATCGAAGCTTTTTGAAAGCTGGATTGCGATTCCCCTTGAGCAGCTTCGTCGTGGAGGTGTTGAAAATCTTCGAAGTCTATCTTCATCAACTTACTCCCGAGGCAATTATAAGGCTAAATATCTTCGTGTGGGCCGCGAGAAGCCAAGGTCTGAAGCCTGACGCAAGGAGCTTCTGTAATGTTCATGAATTATTATATGAAACAAAGCCTTGGGGCAAAGAACAGTACCATAATAACTTTGGCTGCTACAGCTTCGTCTCTCAGTCCGGGGCAAGCTGTCCCGTACCAACCTTTCGGAAGAGATGGCCCGGGGATTGGATGACAGAATGGTTTTATGTGAAGAATGACTTATCAGCACGAGAAGACATCAAAGGTATAATTATGCGTCCTATTTGGCAAAGCTTCGGCCTTCGGAGGCCGAAGGTGGAAATGAATGAAGCTGCCGAAGAATGCCAGAGGGCCTTTGGCGTCATCTGCTCTTTTATTGGAACAAGAGATTTAGTACAAGAGCATATTGCCTTCCGGGTGTGGCCTCTTGCGGAGAAATGGGAAATGCCTCAAGAAACCACAAGAGGCCGACGAAGGTGGGCTTGTGAGACTGAAGTACACCTTCAAGTTTGGAGATAAATTTACTGAGCCAGATGACGACTGGCTAAAGAGTATTGAAAATTTAAGTGACGAATTGCTTGGTGCTTATTCGAAGGCCGAAGATACTGCGATGTCAGCGGCCTTCGGAGGCCGAAAAAAGAAGAGGCTGAATCGGGTATTTGATGCAATTTCTAATGAGCACTCCATATCTAATGTGTTTTTAGTAGAGTCTCTCGGATATAATTTGCTATCTGTTAGTCAATTATGCAACATGGGGTATAACTGTCTATTTACAAATGTAGATGTGTCTGTCTTTAGAAGAAGTGATGGTTCACTAGCTTTTAAGGGTGTATTAGACGGCAAACTTTATTTAGTTGATTTTACAAAAGAAGAGACCGGTCTAGATGCATGCTTAATAGCTAAGACTAGCATGGGCTGGCTGTGGCATCGCCGCTTAGCACATGTGGGGATGAAGAACCTTCACAAGCTTCTAAAGGGAGAACACGTGATAGGTTTGACTAATGTGCAATTCGAAAAAGATAGACCTTGTGCAGCTTGTCAAGCAGGTAAACAAGTGGGAGGAGCGCATCACAGCAAGAATGTGATGACCACTTCAAGACCCCTGGAGCTGCTGCATATGGACCTCTTCGGACCTGTCGCCTATCTGAGCATAGGAGGGAGTAAGTATGGTCTAGTTATTGTTGATGATTTTTCCCGCTTCACTTGGGTGTTCTTTTTGCAGGATAAGTCTGAAACCCAAGGGACCCTCAAGCGCTTCCTCATGAGAGCTCAAAATGAGTTTGAGCTCAAGGTGAAGAAGATAAGGAGCGACAACGGGTCCGAGTTCAAGAACCTTCAAGTGGAGGAGTTCCTTGAGGAGGAAGGGATCAAGCACGAGTTCTCCGCTCCCTACACACCACAGCAAAATGGTGTGGTAGAGAGGAAGAACAGGACGCTAATCGATATGGCGAGGACGATGCTTGGAGAATTCAAGACCCCCGAGTGTTTCTGGTCGGAAGCCGTGAACACGGCTTGCCACGCCATCAACAGGGTCTATCTTCATCGCCTCCTCAAGAAGACTTCGTATGAGCTACTAACCGGTAACAAACCCAATGTATCTTACTTTCGTGTATTTGGGAGCAAGTGCTACATTCTAGTAAAGAAGAGTAGAAATTCTAAGTTTGCTCCCAAAGCTGTAGAAGAGTTTTTGTTAGGTTATGTTGGGGACTTGTTCTCAATTGCTATGAGTTAAGAACAAGGCAACACAGAGAATGTTAAACGATAAAGTCCTTCGTCCTTCGAAACATTATTTCCCTTAGGATATAACAATCTTCGGACGAAGGTTATGAAGGACAAACCTTCATTATCATAGTAAACATTAATGAAAGACGAAGCATATGAAACATAAAAGATAGCATGAATAATTATATAATATCATCAACTTAACTTTTATTATCTCATCATAGAAAAATAGAGATAATATCGAATTACAAATGTACCTTCGGCTCGGAAGGAGATGAAAATACAAGTATGACGCAAAAGCAAATGCCCAGTCAGCGTAAACAGTACGGGGGTACTGTTCACCTATTTATAGGCACAGGGTACAACCCATACAAAATTACATACATGCCCTTTACATTTGGTGATAATTCTATAGCACTCTATCGAGGTCTAAATGGCCTTTTCATCTTTAAGTCGGTTCCCTTTTCTGCGAACATGCCGAAGCTTTCCTGCTTCACAGCTTCGGTGCTGTGTCAACCTTCGTATCTTTTAAGCTTCCCTCTCTTTGATACAAGTCCGAAGGTACCTGTTCACACATTACACTCTAGAAACACTGTTAAATCATGTTTTTGAGGACCTTCGGAAGCCGAAGGCCCCCAACAGTAGCCCCTCGCAATATTAATTTATTAAAATAATAAATTTAGATTGCGACATGGACGAAGGCTTTTAAGCCGAAGGTCCGAAAAAACACCTTCCCTTTGCTAGAATAGCAACATTCACTAACAGGCGGGGTCTTTCAATTTTTTCCGCACCGAGCGTATAAATAAGAGCATACCGCGAGCTCATTTGGTACGCTCTTTTGTCACTTGCTCTCGCCTGCTCGTATTTTAGCTTTTGCGCGCTAAGATTCTCTGAGTCTTTAGTTTTTAAAGCTTCGGATTTGAAAACAGTTTTTAGTATCTCCGAAGATGTCTGGAGACAAGGATGTTGTTGCTGAGACGAAGCTGACTCTTGATGAAGAGAAAAACTTGGGGTTTCTTATAGCAATGTCGAAGACAAACACGGAAAAAATTACCAAGGAAATTCTGGAAGGCTTGTCTGAGGATACTGGTGACAGTGACAGTTATGATGTAGATAGTGGCGGTGAAGACTCCGAAGATCGCCCCTGGCGACCAAGTCATGCGGTTTTCGGCAAATCAGCTATCAAAGAAAACCATCTTGCCAATATGAGGGGAAGGTATTTCCGGGATCTGTCCATTGTGAGGGCGGACGAAGGGGAAAAAACTTGTCCACACCCTGAAGAAAATGAAGTTGTGGTGTATCGAAGCTTTTTGAAAGCTGGATTGCGATTCCCCTTGAGCAGCTTCGTCGTGGAGGTGTTGAAAATCTTCGAAGTCTATCTTCATCAACTTACTCCCGAGGCAATTATAAGGCTAAATATCTTCGTGTGGGCCGCGAGAAGCCAAGGTCTGAAGCCTGACGCAAGGAGCTTCTGTAATGTTCATGAATTATTATATGAAACAAAGCCTTGGGGCAAAGAACAGTACCATAATAACTTTGGCTGCTACAGCTTCGTCTCTCAGTCCGGGGCAAGCTGTCCCGTACCAACCTTTCGGAAGAGATGGCCCGGGGATTGGATGACAGAATGGTTTTATGTGAAGAATGACTTATCAGCACGAGAAGACATCAAAGGTATAATTATGCGTCCTATTTGGCAAAGCTTCGGCCTTCGGAGGCCGAAGGTGGAAATGAATGAAGCTGCCGAAGAATGCCAGAGGGCCTTTGGCGTCATCTGCTCTTTTATTGGAACAAGAGATTTAGTACAAGAGCATATTGCCTTCCGGGTGTGGCCTCTTGCGGAGAAATGGGAAATGCCTCAAGAAACCACAAAAGAGGCCGACGAAGGTGGGCTTGTGAGACTGAAGTACACCTTCAAGTTTGGAGATAAATTTACTGAGCCAGATGACGACTGGCTAAAGAGTATTGAAAATTTAAGTGACGAATTGCTTGGTGCTTATTCGAAGGCCGAAGATACTGCGATGTCAGCGGCCTTCGGAGGCCGAAAAAAGAAGAGGCTGAATCGGGTATTTGATGCAATTTCTAATGAGCACTCCATATCTAATGTGTTTTTAGTAGAGTCTCTCGGATATAATTTGCTATCTGTTAGTCAATTATGCAACATGGGGTATAACTGTCTATTTACAAATGTAGATGTGTCTGTCTTTAGAAGAAGTGATGGTTCACTAGCTTTTAAGGGTGTATTAGACGGCAAACTTTATTTAGTTGATTTTACAAAAGAAGAGACCGGTCTAGATGCATGCTTAATAGCTAAGACTAGCATGGGCTGGCTGTGGCATCGCCGCTTAGCACATGTGGGGATGAAGAACCTTCACAAGCTTCTAAAGGGAGAACACGTGATAGGTTTGACTAATGTGCAATTCGAAAAAGATAGACCTTGTGCAGCTTGTCAAGCAGGTAAACAAGTGGGAGGAGCGCATCACAGCAAGAATGTGATGACCACTTCAAGACCCCTGGAGCTGCTGCATATGGACCTCTTCGGACCTGTCGCCTATCTGAGCATAGGAGGGAGTAAGTATGGTCTAGTTATTGTTGATGATTTTTCCCGCTTCACTTGGGTGTTCTTTTTGCAGGATAAGTCTGAAACCCAAGGGACCCTCAAGCGCTTCCTCATGAGAGCTCAAAATGAGTTTGAGCTCAAGGTGAAGAAGATAAGGAGCGACAACGGGTCCGAGTTCAAGAACCTTCAAGTGGAGGAGTTCCTTGAGGAGGAAGGGATCAAGCACGAGTTCTCCGCTCCCTACACACCACAGCAAAATGGTGTGGTAGAGAGGAAGAACAGGACGCTAATCGATATGGCGAGGACGATGCTTGGAGAATTCAAGACCCCCGAGTGTTTCTGGTCGGAAGCCGTGAACACGGCTTGCCACGCCATCAACAGGGTCTATCTTCATCGCCTCCTCAAGAAGACTTCGTATGAGCTACTAACCGGTAACAAACCCAATGTATCTTACTTTCGTGTATTTGGGAGCAAGTGCTACATTCTAGTAAAGAAGAGTAGAAATTCTAAGTTTGCTCCCAAAGCTGTAGAAGAGTTTTTGTTAGGTTATGTTGGGGACTTGTTCTCAATTGCTATGAGTTAAGAACAAGGCAACACAGAGAATGTTAAACGATAAAGTCCTTCGTCCTTCGAAACATTATTTCCCTTAGGATATAACAATCTTCGGACGAAGGTTATGAAGGACAAACCTTCATTATCATAGTAAACATTAATGAAAGACGAAGCATATGAAACATAAAAGATAGCATGAATAATTATATAATATCATCAACTTAACTTTTATTATCTCATCATAGAAAAATAGAGATAATATCGAATTACAAATGTACCTTCGGCTCGGAAGGAGATGAAAATACAAGTATGACGCAAAAGCAAATGCCCAGTCAGCGTAAACAGTACGGGGGTACTGTTCACCTATTTATAGGCACAGGGTACAACCCATACAAAATTACATACATGCCCTTTACATTTGGTGATAATTCTATAGCACTCTATCGAGGTCTAAATGGCCTTTTCATCTTTAAGTCGGTTCCCTTTTCTGCGAACATGCCGAAGCTTTCCTGCTTCACAGCTTCGGTGCTGTGTCAACCTTCGTATCTTTTAAGCTTCCCTCTCTTTGATACAAGTCCGAAGGTACCTGTTCACACATTACACTCTAGAAACACTGTTAAATCATGTTTTTGAGGACCTTCGGAAGCCGAAGGCCCCCAACAGTAGCCCCTCGCAATATTAATTTATTAAAATAATAAATTTAGATTGCGACATGGACGAAGGCTTTTAAGCCGAAGGTCCGAAAAAACACCTTCCCTTTGCTAGAATAGCAACATTCACTGACAGGCGGGGTCTTTCAATTTTTTCCGCACCGAGCGTATAAATAAGAGCATACCGCGAGCTCATTTGGTACGCTCTTTTGTCACTTGCTCTCGCCTGCTCGTATTTTAGCTTTTGCGCGCTAAGATTCTCTGAGTCTTTAGTTTTTAAAGCTTCGGATTTGAAAACAGTTTTTAGTATCTCCGAAGATGTCTGGAGACAAGGATGTTGTTGCTGAGACGAAGCTGACTCTTGATGAAGAGAAAAACTTGGGGTTTCTTATAGCAATGTCGAAGACAAACACGGAAAAAATTACCAAGGAAATTCTGGAAGGCTTGTCTGAGGATACTGGTGACAGTGACAGTTATGATGTAGATAGTGGCGGTGAAGACTCCGAAGATCGCCCCTGGCGACCAAGTCATGCGGTTTTCGGCAAATCAGCTATCAAAGAAAACCATCTTGCCAATATGAGGGGAAGGTATTTCCGGGATCTGTCCATTGTGAGGGCGGACGAAGGGGAAAAAACTTGTCCACACCCTGAAGAAAATGAAGTTGTGGTGTATCGAAGCTTTTTGAAAGCTGGATTGCGATTCCCCTTGAGCAGCTTCGTCGTGGAGGTGTTGAAAATCTTCGAAGTCTATCTTCATCAACTTACTCCCGAGGCAATTATAAGGCTAAATATCTTCGTGTGGGCCGCGAGAAGCCAAGGTCTGAAGCCTGACGCAAGGAGCTTCTGTAATGTTCATGAATTATTATATGAAACAAAGCCTTGGGGCAAAGAACAGTACCATAATAACTTTGGCTGCTACAGCTTCGTCTCTCAGTCCGGGGCAAGCTGTCCCGTACCAACCTTTCGGAAGAGATGGCCCGGGGATTGGATGACAGAATGGTTTTATGTGAAGAATGACTTATCAGCACGAGAAGACATCAAAGGTATAATTATGCGTCCTATTTGGCAAAGCTTCGGCCTTCGGAGGCCGAAGGTGGAAATGAATGAAGCTGCCGAAGAATGCCAGAGGGCCTTTGGCGTCATCTGCTCTTTTATTGGAACAAGAGATTTAGTACAAGAGCATATTGCCTTCCGGGTGTGGCCTCTTGCGGAGAAATGGGAAATGCCTCAAGAAACCACAAAAGAGGCCGACGAAGGTGGGCTTGTGAGACTGAAGTACACCTTCAAGTTTGGAGATAAATTTACTGAGCCAGATGACGACTGGCTAAAGAGTATTGAAAATTTAAGTGACGAATTGCTTGGTGCTTATTCGAAGGCCGAAGATACTGCGATGTCAGCGGCCTTCGGAGGCCGAAAAAAGAAGAGGCTGAATCGGGTATTTGATGCAATTGGGTTTGTTTACCCTGACTATTGCTACCCCGTCCGAAAGCAGAAAAGAAAGAACATAACTTCTGCAAAAGAAGAAGCTGCAACTGCTCCTAGCGAGCCAGAGCCTGAAAGAAAGAAAATAAAAGTCCTCACTCACCGACCGCGCTACATCGAACCAGCTTCGGTGCCGGAGTTTACCGAAAAAACTCCTTCGGCAACCGAAGCTAAAAAACCAACTGAGCCAACTCTGCTGCCAGAAGTCACAGAAATGGCCGAAGTGCCATCAAAGATGGAATTGGAACAATCAAAGATTTTGTTACCAGAAATAAAAGAGAGGGCCGAAGCGCCGTCCACAGAAAAAATGGAACAGGTAAAAGAAGCAACTGAGGGCCCCAAAACATCAGAAGTTTTGAGTCCTGTGGCAAACATTGAAACAGTAAAAAATCAAAAAGTGCCAGCAGTGACTCCGAAAAGAAAGAGAATGGCTAATGTGCTAGATGTGCTCGAAACGATCAAATCTTCAAGCACCCCTCCGAAGAAGGCTGCTGTCACTCCTGAAACAACAGTTGAAGCTTCGGGTTCTAAAGCTCCAGAGCAAGATACTGAAGCCGAAGCTGGGCCCTCAGAGCCCGCAAAGAAAAGACCCTTGGAAAGTGAGACAGAAAAAATAACAAAACCAACTTTTATTGAAGAAACCGGTGTTATTGCCCCCGAAGCATTCAAAGTTCGTGATTATATTGTTCGTCATGCTTCGGGGAAAAAATTATCAGAAAAAGAAGAACAAGAGGCCCAGCACTATGCCCAAAAACTGAAATATCCAAAGGGGGCGTTAATATTCAATGGCAGTGGAGAAGAAGACTTCTTGTACTGTCTCCCCGACAACAAGGAAATTTCTGTCTGTCGGGAGATAAGCAGAAGCTTCGGATTCCCAACTTTAGAAGACGGACTTTCGGTGCTGTCAAAGAACGATCTGGCTGACAGCCTAGCTTATAACAGTTTAAAGGTACGATATATGAAATCCTTGTATTTTTCCGTTCATTTAAACCCACTGACACACACACATATTTCTTTTTGCAGGGCTTGATACTTAGCAATGCTCTCAGAGCACAGAAAGATACTGAAGACGAAGGGTGTACAATAGCCCTGAGCAACCTTCGTTCCGAAGTAATTGAACTGAGGAACGAAGGTCTCGAAAAAGACAAAATATTATACTCATTAATAAATAAAATAAAAGAGGACGAAGCTGCTGTTAAAATTCAAGCTGAAGCTCAAAAACGCGAAATTGAAGACCTTCGGAAACAGCTGGCCAGAGCCAAGGAAGAACGCATACTCGAAGAAACAAAGCGTGAACTCAGCGATCAATGGGCAGATCACTTAGAAGTGACTGTTGAAGAGCTTCGTTCGTCCAAAAAGAGATGCTACAACAAATCTATAGATTGTGTTAAGAAATTAAAGGCTAGCTTTGCCAAGGTCGGAGCATTCTCAAGTGAGGAAAACTTTTCTAGAGGCAATCCCGAAGGTGTTATTGAATGGATTGACCACGAAGCTGAAGCCTTCGAAGAAATTTTAAATAGCCGAGGTGATATATGCGCCTTCTCTGGCGCCAGAGGGATTGCCACCATCTTAGAAAAGAAGGGCTGCGAACATGTAAAGATTTTAGCACAGTCCGAAGCTGCCTTGTCCTTTGAAGATACAAGAGATCCTTCGGCCGAAGCAAGCATAATTGGTGGAAAGTTTTTTACTGATATCTGGGATAACGGTGGCCGAGAAATGGCAAGAGAAATTATTCAGAGAAGTGAAAAGGGCATCCATGATGCTAGAGAAGTGGCTAAGGCTGCTGAAAAGAGCACAGAGCCCGAAGGTCAACTAGGTATTAACTAATAGTTTGTATTGTGTTGTAATTTTTAGTTTTAAGCCTCATTTTCCGTTTGTAATAGCAGCATAGCCGTGTCCTGTTCTTCAGATACTGCTGAAGCGTCTCCAGGCCCTCAGCCGAAAGGAGACGATGAGATTAAACAGATGGCCGAAGCAATCATGGACGAAGTCGTCAATCGACTCCTGAATGAAGCTGCAGAAGTAGTATTAAGAGAAGACTAGGTGTTTTTAGGAAAAACATTTGAATTGTGATTTATGTAATATTTTGTACATTTGAATGTAATATTCAAGTCTCTTTTCATTATTCAATTCTTTACGATGCATGAAACTTTACATACGTACCGATTTTGAGCCTTCGGCGAAAAAAACACCTTCCCTTCTTTTCATGCTTCGTGAAGAAAAAAATTTTATGTACAACAATGTCCATAATGCTTTGATGAAGAATACCCAAGCTTCGTGAAAACATTCTCCGAAGCTATTCTCTGAAGATGAAGATTGTGTCTCCCACGCTTACGATTTTCACTCTTTCAAAGCATACTTCCGAAGATCAATATTGTGTCCCCTTCTTATGCCATATGCAAGATGATGTATGATGCTTATGCTATGCAAAATGATGTGATGATGTTATGTTATGTAGATGACATTTGTTCCGAAAGATACACGCGTTCCTGTGACAAAACATACAAAATTTTTCATTATAAGCCTCCCTTAGGAGCTTCTTCGCCTTTTACTTCAGCGGAATCAGCGTTGACTTTTCGCTGTAAGCTCTGCATTCCCTTAGGAACGTCTTTGGAGCTTCTTCGCCTTTTACTTAGGCGGTATCAGCGTTGACTTTTCGCTGTATGCTCTGCATTCCCTTAGGAACGTCTTTGGAGCAAAAAACTTACACTGCGCTCCCACTGGAACGACTTTTTGTAACTTCAACAACTTACTCTGCGTTCCTTAGAACGACTTTTTGTTACTTTGTTACTTCGAAGGATTTTTAATAATTCGAAAGTCCTCCGCAAACTTTCAAACTTCAGCAACTTAAGCCTTCGGAGAAAATAGATTTTCCTTATAACCAACCACAAAACTATTACATGAAAATCGAAATGTTCTTTATTATACAGAAAATAGAACTTAAAATGGAAAAGGCTGCTATCAAGGTAGGATACTTGTCAATAAATGTGCTTTGACTCCGGCACGGTGCTATTGACTGTACGAGCTTCGGACTGCTCTCTGAAGTCCCTTTGGTGTGGAGCATATTGGCTCCCTTCTGGCTGCTGGCCCTGTTGTAACGGAGGTGGAGGCGGAGGCTGTTGCCAGGAGGCTTGAGGCTGACTCGCCGAAGCAGCAGAGACTGCAGGATGGTTGCCCACATATTCTGGGATGTAGGGCGAATGATACGAAGCTGTATGCATGACCTGCTTCGGCTGGGCTTGTTGTGCTGCTGCTTCAGCTATTTCCTTTTGCTTCTGTATAGTAACATGGCACATCCTGGTAGTATGGCCTTTGTTCTCACCGCAGAATAAGCAAAAGATTCTTCTCGGTTGATCGCCAAATCTTCCTCCGAAGCCCCTGGCGCCTCTGCCTCTTGGAGCTGGTGGCCGGAAAGAGCTTTGCTGTTGTCCAGAAGCCTGTGAGGAGCATTGTGGCCTTTGCTGTTGGCTTCCTCTGTCATCATTTTGTGTAGAATTGTGAATTGATCTCACATGCCTCGGGTAAAACCTCCCTCCGAAGCCCCTGGTCATTTCAGAAAACCTGAAAGCCTCCTCCCTTCTTTGGCGAAAATCATTGTCGGCCCGAATGTATTCATCCATTTTCTGGAGAAGCTTCTCCAAAGTTTGAGGAGGCTTCCTGGCGAAGTACTGAGCTGACGGACCTGGCCGAAGCCCCTTGATCATGGCTTCGATGACAATTTCATTGGGCACCGTTGGTGCCTGTGCCCTCAGACGCAAGAACCTTCGGACATATGCCTGAAGGTATTCTTCGTGGTCCTGAGTGCACTGGAACAGAGCCTGAGCAGTGACCGGCTTCGACTGAAATCCTTGAAAGCTGGTTAACAACAAATCCTTCAGCTTCTGCCATGAAGTGATCGTTCCTGGTCGAAGGGAGGAATACCAGGTTTGAGCAACACTTCTGACAGCCATAACGAAAGATTTGGCCATGACTGAAGCATTGCCACCATACGAAGACACTGTTGCTTCGTAGCTCATCAAAAACTGCTTCGGGTCTGAGTGGCCATCGAATACAGGGAGCTGAGGCGGCTTGTAGGACGGGGGCCAAGGTGTAGCCTGCAACTCAGCGGACAGAGGAGAAGCATCATCAAAAACAAAATTCCCATGATGGAAATTGTCATACCAATCATCTTCGTTGGGAAAACCCTCCTGATGAAGGTCTTGATGCTGAGGCCTTCGGTGTTGCTCGTCTTGAGCAAGATGACGAACTTCTTCAGAGGCTTCGTCTATCTGCCTCTGTAGTTCAGCTACCCTGGCCATCTTTTCCTTCCTGCGTTGAACCTGCTGCTGAAGGATTTCCAGATTTTGAATCTCCAGATCTAGATCATCGTCCGGAGGTGTTGGACTGGTAGCCTTCCTCTTCTGGCTTCGTGCCTCCCTAAGAGAAAGGACATCTTGATTAGTGTCCAGCGGCTGCAGCGTGCCAGCCCCTGGTGCTGAAGCCTTCTTCGGCGGCATGACGAAGGTGATGCTTGCCGAATGTGTTGAAAAGCTCAAGAAATGGAAGTGAGTTCACCGGAGGTGGGCGCCAATGTTGGGGACTTGTTCTCAATTGCTATGAGTTAAGAACAAGGCAACACAGAGAATGTTAAACGATAAAGTCCTTCGTCCTTCGAAACATTATTTCCCTTAGGATATAACAATCTTCGGACGAAGGTTATGAAGGACAAACCTTCATTATCATAGTAAACATTAATGAAAGACGAAGCATATGAAACATAAAAGATAGCATGAATAATTATATAATATCATCAACTTAACTTTTATTATCTCATCATAGAAAAATAGAGATAATATCGAATTACAAATGTACCTTCGGCTCGGAAGGAGATGAAAATACAAGTATGACGCAAAAGCAAATGCCCAGTCAGCGTAAACAGTACGGGGGTACTGTTCACCTATTTATAGGCACAGGGTACAACCCATACAAAATTACATACATGCCCTTTACATTTGGTGATAATTCTATAGCACTCTATCGAGGTCTAAATGGCCTTTTCATCTTTAAGTCGGTTCCCTTTTCTGCGAACATGCCGAAGCTTTCCTGCTTCACAGCTTCGGTGCTGTGTCAACCTTCGTATCTTTTAAGCTTCTCCCTCTTTGATACAAGTCCGAAGGTACCTGTTCACACATTACACTCTAGAAACACTGTTAAATCATGTTTTTGAGGACCTTCGGAAGCCGAAGGCCCCCAACAGGTTATGACTCAAATACAAAGGCGTATAGAGTCTTCAACAAATCATCGGGTTTGGTTGAAGTCTCTAGCGACGTTGTATTTGATGAGACTAATGGCTCTCCAAGAGAGCAAGTTGTTGATCTTGATGATGTAGATGAAGAAGACGTTCCAACGGCCGCTATGCGCACCATGGCGATTGGTGATGTGCGACCACAGGAACAATTGGAGCAAGATCAACCTTCTTCCTCAACAATGGTGCATCCCCCAACTCAAAACGATGAACAGGTTCATCAAGAGGAGTGTGATCAAGGGGGAGCACAAGATGATCATGTGATGGAGGAAGAAGCACAACCGGCACCTCCAACCCAAGTTCGAGCGATGATTCAAAGGGATCATCCCGTCGACCAAATTCTAGGTGACATTAGCAAGGGAGTAACTACTCGATCTCGATTAGTTAATTTTTGTGAGCATTACTCCTTTGTCTCTTCTATTGAGCCTTTCAGGGTAGAGGAGGCCTTGCTAGATCCGGATTGGGTATTGGCCATGCAGGAGGAACTCAGTAACTTCAAGCGCAATGAAGTTTGGACACTGGTGCCTCGTCCCAAGCAAAATGTTGTGGGAACCAAGTGGGTGTTCCGCAACAAACAGGACGAGCACGGGGTGGTGACAAGGAACAAGGCTCGACTTGTGGCAAAAGGTTATGCCCAAGTCGTAGGTTTGGACTTTGAGGAGACTTTTGCTCCTGTGGCTAGGCTAGAGTCAATTCGCATCTTGCTAGCATATGCCGCTCACCATTCTTTCAGGTTGTTCCAAATGGATGTGAAGAGCGCGTTCCTCAACGGGCCGATCAAGGAGGAGGTGTACGTAGAGCAACCCCCTGGCTTCGAGGATGAACGGTACCCCGACCACGTGTGTAAGCTCTCTAAGGCGCTCTATGGACTTAAGCAAGCCCCAAGAGCATGGTATGAATGCCTTAGAGACTTCTTAATTGCTAATGCTTTCAAAGTTGGGAAAGCCGATCCAACTCTTTTTACTAAAACTTGCAATGGTGATCTTTTTGTGTGCCAAATTTATGTCGATGACATAATATTTGGTTCTACTAACCAAAAGTCTTGTGAAGAGTTCAGCAGGGTGATGACGCAGAAATTCGAGATGTCGATGATGTGCGAGTTGAACTACTTCCTTGGGTTCCAAGTGAAGCAACTCAAGGACGGCACCTTCATCTCCCAAACGAAGTACACGCAAGATCTGCTAAAGCGGTTTGGGATGAAGGACGCCAAGCCCGCAAAGACTCCGATGGGGACCGACGGACACACCGACCTCAACAAAGGAGGTAAGTCCGTTGATCAAAAAGCATACCGGTCAATGATAGGGTCGTTACTTTATTTATGTGCTAGTATACCAGATATTATGCTTAGCGTATGCATGTGTGCTAGATTTCAATCCGATCCTAAGGAGTGTCACTTAGTGGCGGTGAAGCGAATTCTAAGATATTTGGTTGCTACGCCTTGCTTCGGGCTCTGGTATCCAAAAGGGTCTACCTTTGACTTGGTTGGATACTCAGATTCCGACTATGCTGGATGTAAGGTCGATAGGAAGAGTACATCAGGGACGTGCCAATTCTTAGGAAGGTCCCTGGTGTCGTGGAACTCTAAGAAACAAACCTCTGTTGCCCTATCCACCGCTGAGGCCGAGTATGTTGCCGCAGGACAGTGTTGCGCGCAACTACTTTGGATGAGGCAAACCCTCCGGGACTTTGGCTACAATCTGAGCAAAGTCCCACTCCTATGTGACAATGAGAGTGCTATCCGCATGGCGGAAAATCCTATTGAGCACAGCCACACAAAGCACATAGACATCCGGCATCACTTTTTGAGAGACCACCAGCAAAAGGGAGATATCGAAGTGTTTCATGTTAGCACCGAGAACCAGCTAGCCGATATCTTTACCAAGCCTCTAGATGAGAAGACCTTTTGCAGGTTGCGTAGTGAGCTAAATGTCTTAGATTCGCGGAACTTGGATTGATTTGTAGCATACATGTGTTTATGCCTCTGATCATATTCCTTATGCATTTTGTTGCTTAATAATGGTGCTCAAGTTGTACAAACACTCCCTGGACCTCACAAGTCCGTTGCAAAGTGATGCACATGTTTAGGGGGAGATGTGTTACAACTTGACCCTTTGAGACTAACCCTGTGCTTGAGTTTGATGCTTTAGTCTTAAAGAAGGATTGAAAGGGAAAAGGTGGACTTGGACCATGCAAGACTTCCACTGCACTCCGATGAAAAGAGTAACTTTTCCAAGTTCATCTTTAAATTCTTATTGCCTATTTTGCTCTTAATTGAAGAATTTGGTGAGGCAATGAGGTTAAAGGGCCAAGATTGATCCCGTTTTGGTGCTTGATGCCAAAGGGGGAGAAAATAAAGGCCAAAGCGATAAATGGATTAGCTACCACTTGAGAATTTTGAAAATAGAGTCTTTGAAAATAGTAGAATAGAGCTTTTTCAAAACTCTTTTGTTGTCTCTCTTGTCAAAAGTTGACTTCTTGTAGGGAGAAGTATTGATTATGAGAAATAGGGGGAGTTTTTGGAATCTTGAATCAATTTTCTTTGGAAAACCTCTCTTGATGTCTCTACAAGTGGATTTGACTTAGAGATAGGATTTTGAGGTTGATTTGCAAAAACAAACCAAGTGGTGGCAAAGGAATGATCCATATATGCCAAATTGAATCAAAATAAATTTGAGTTTTATTTGAAGTGATATTGCACTTGTTTTAGTTGCTTTATGTTGTGTTGGCATAAATCACCAAAAAGGGGGAGATTGAAAGGGAAATGTGCCCTTGGGCCATTTCTAAGTATTTTGGTGATTGAGTGCCAACACAAGTGCTTAAATGTGAATCTATACCCATGGGTGGACATAGTGCAAATCAAGAGTAAAGGTATGTTTCTAAGCCTTAGTACATTGTTTTGAAGACTAATGTATTGTGTCTAAGTGCTTGAAACAGGAGAAATCGAGTCAGAGAAAAGTTGGCTGTGTACAGCCAAAAGGCTGTTCGGTCTGGAGCACCGGACTGTCCGGTGGTGCACCGGACAGTGTCCGGTGCGCCAGGTTGCCTCGAGCGAAGTGGCCGCTCTCGGGAATTTGCCGACGGCGTACGGCTAAAATTCACCGGACTGTCCGGTGAGCCAACGGTCGGCCGGGCCAACGGTCGGCCGGGCCAACGGTCGGCCGCGGAATCTGTGCGCGACACGTGGTCGGGCCAACGGTCGGAAGGGGGCACCGGACTGTCCGGTGTGCACTGGACTGTCCGGTGCGCCAACCGCTCCCAGATCTGCAACGGTCGGCTGCGCCGTTTAAGGAAAGAAATCGGGCACCGGACAGTGTCTGGTGTGCACCGGACTGTCCGGTGCGCCCGAAGACAGAAGGCAAGATCAGCCTTCCAGAATTGCTCTCAACGGCTCCTAGCTGCCTTGGGGCTATAAAAGGGACCCCTAGGCGCATGGAGGAGAACATCAAGCATTCCTACAACATTCCTAAGCACCAAGACATCGATTCCACACATTTGGTTCATTGTGATAGCATCTAGAGCTCTTGTTGAGTTGTGGACTCATTGAGTTGTGTTGCGAGCTCTTGTTGCGACTTGTGTGCGTGTTGTTGCTCTGATTTTGAGTCTTGTGTGCGTTGCTAGTTTCTCCCTTACTCCGTATTTCTTTGTGAATCTTAAGTGTAAGGGCGAGAGGCTCCAAGTTGTGGAGATTCCTCGCAAACGGGATATTGAAAGGCAAAGCAAAACACCGTGGTATTCAAGTTGGTCTTTGGACCGCTTGAGAGGGGTTGATTGCAACCCTCGTCCGTTGGGACGCCACAACGTGGAGTAGGCAAGCGTTGGTCTTGGCCGAACCACGGGATAAACCACTGTGTCATCTCTGTGTTTGATCTGTTGTGGTATTGTGTTTTGCTGAGACTCCTTTCTAGCCACTTGGCAATCATTGTGCTAACACTTAACAAGTTTTTGTGGCTATAAGTTTAAGTCTCTACAGGATCACCTATTCACCCCCCCTCTAGGTGCTCTCAATACCCATGGATGGACAAAGTGCAAATCAAGAGTAAAGGTATGTTTCTAAGCCTTAGTACATTGTTTTGAAGACTAATGTATTGTGTCTAAGTGCTTGAAACAGTAGAAATCAAGTCAGAGAAAAGTTGGCTGTGTACAGCCAAAAGGCTGTTCGGTCTGGAGCACCGGACTGTCCGGTGGTGCACCGGACCGTGTCCGGTGCGCCAGACTGCCTCGAGCGAAGTGGTCGCTCTCGGGAATTCGCCGACGGCGTACGGCTAAAATTCACCGGACTGTCCGGTGTGCACCGGACTGTCCGGTGAGCCAACGGTCGGCCGGGCCAACGGTCGGCCGCGGAATCTGCGCGCGACACGTGGCCGAGCCAACGGTCGGAAGGGGGCACCGGACTGTCCGGTGTGCACCGGACTGTCCGGTGCGCCAACGGCTCCCAGATCTGCAACGGTCGGCTGCGCCGTTTAAGGAAAGAAATCGGGCACCGGACAGTGTCCGGTGTGCACCGGACTGTCCGGTGCGCCCGATGACAGAAGGCAAGATCAGCCTTCCAGAATTGCTCTAAACGGCTCCTAGCTGCCTTGGGGCTATAAAAGGGACCCCTAGGCGCATGGAGGAATATACGAAGCAACCTTAGAGCATTCTTGATCATCCACACTCAGTCTTTGCGCATCCGTTTGTCATTCTCAGTGATTCGAGCTCCGTTCTAGTGAGAACTTTGAGATAGTCTTTCGAGCTCGATTCTTGGCCGTGTGTGTGCGCATTTTGCTGTGGATTTGTGTGTGTTGCTTCCCTCCCTTACTACGTATTTCTTTGTGAATCTCAAGTGTAAGGGCGAGAGACTCCAAGTTGTGGAGATTCCTCGCAAACGGGATATTGAAAGGAAAAGCATAACACTGTGGTATTCAAGTTGATCATTGGATCACTTGAGAGGAGTTGAGTGCAACTCTCGTCCGTTGGGACGCCACAACGTGGAGTAGGCAAGTTTTGTACTTGGCCGAACCACGGGATAAACCACTGTGTCTTCTCTGTGTTGATCTTTTGTGGTATTGTGTTTTGTTGAGACACATCTCTAGCCACTTGGCGATTATTGTGCTAACACTTAACAAGTTTTTGTGGCTATAAGTTTAAGTTTCACAGGATCACCTATTCACCCCCCCTCTAGGTGCTCTCAATGCAATTTACAGTACTGTGTTATGCTGCTTTGTTGACAAAATTATGATATATACATCAATATGTTATGCCATAAACATCTCGCTGTTCAATTAGGGTCAGCACGCACGAAATATCCAGAGTATACATTAATTGGACGTCGCATATGAACAGATTTTTTATTGATCTATTAAGTTTTTTATGTATATGTGTTGTTTGATTTGGCTCGAACATCATATATGAAGAACGCAGCAGCGCGTCTCCCTATCCCTACCCTCAAACCCTTCCTAGTAGTGTTGTTGCATGATTTTTTGTGTAGTAATGGTGAAAGTCGCCTAGAGGGGGGGTGGATAGGCGAAACCTGAAATTAAAACTTTATCCCCCAACTAGATCCCTTGATTAGTGTAAGTGCAATCAACCCCAAGTGAGGGTTTTGGTGATTTAATGACAAAACAAATAAGGGTACTAACAGTTTTTGTTCTCAGTGTTTGATTAAAAGGAAACAGGAACTTAAGGAAGCACCAAGGACTTCATGCAACGGACGTATAAAATTTGTGTAAAATCTTGTGTTGCATGATGTAATTCTTCCTTGTTCTTTTTCGCACAGGTACAGGTGTTTGCTATAGCTCAAGTCCCCAAATTCAAAAGCTATTTTTGAAAACCAAAAATCACTTTAACATTATTTGGTTGACCATGGTTAGGGTTGAGAAACCTAGAGTGTTCTTGCTGAAAAGCAGCTGAACTTCTTCAACTGCAGCTGAGCTTTCCAGCTGAACTTAACTTCAGCTGTGATGAGCTTCTTCAGCTGCAGCTGAGCTTTTCAGCTGAGCTGGACTTCAGCTGAGTTGAACTTTTTCAACTCCAGCTGAACTTCAACTTCAGCTGTGGACCTCTTTGACCATACCCAGCTGAACTTGCCCCCGGGCAGCTGAGCTGGGGTTTTCTCTCCAAAACTCTCTGGTCTAGACCAGCTGAACTTGTCCTTGGGGGCAGCTCAACTGGTCTCAGGGGGCGGTTCAACTGCCCTGGGGGGGCGGTTCAACCGGTCCTGGTCTGTCTCAGGTCAGTCTGCCAGTCAGTCTGGCAGTCAGACTGGCAGACAGTCTGTTGAGCTGTCAGGGGGCGGTTCAACCGGTTTTCAACGGGTTTTTTAGTCAAACGGCTAGTTTTTGAGCCGTGACTATAAATAGACCCCTCCCTCTCTCTCTTCTTGAATACGGCTGAACACTCACTCATTTATTGCTCACCTAACTTGAGACAAAGCACTCATCTCTCCATCTCTCTCACACTTAAATCTTCCTCAAGATTCAACCTTGTTGGAGGAGCTCTTGGGTGTGAGGTTTGTGCTTGTGCTCACGATTTGGTTTTCCTCTCCCATCTCTCTTTCAAAGACTTGAGCTTGTGCAAACCCCTCTTGTGCGTTCTTGGTGTTCTTGAAACCCTAGGTTTCAAGATCTTTGAGGTTGCTTGGGAGTCTCCAAATTTGTGGACGACCCTAAGAAGTTTGTATTACCCGCTCTTTGAGCTAAGATAAGAAGAGATTGCCTTGACCTTTGTGGTCGGCTTTTGGAGGATTAGGGTTGAAAAAGACCCGGCCCTTTGTGGGCTCCTCAACGGGGAGTAGGACACCTTTGTGGTGTGGCCGAACCTCGGATTAAATCTTGTGTCTTGTGTTCTTGCTTGTTTCAACTTGAGATATTCTTTTACTTGCAAGATTGACATAAAGATTTCTCTGTAGAGTTTATCTAGAAGTAAAAATAGCCTTTACATATACATCTTTTCATCCTCACTTAGCTATATCTTACTTCTTTCAAGAACTTGTGAAGTACTTTTCGAGTAGATTTTAGTCTAAAGTTTTTAAACAGTTGGATTGGTTCAGAGTGGTTCAACTTGCGCACGTAGCTGTTGAACCGGCCTGCACCAGTCGAACTGTGTATCTAACAATCTTTCGAAGTTTGTTGTGAAAATTTTCAGATTAGCCTATTCACCCCCCCTCTAGGCTACTTTCAATTGGTATCAGAGCTTCGTACCTCGTTTTACGCTTAACCGCATGAGGAAACGATCATGTCTACTCAACGGGACCATGTGGATCCTCTTCTCGAGGAAATCCCCATCACATCTTCCGGTGAGGAAGTGGACCCCAAGGTCCTCGACCTCGCCATGAAGATTGCCGAGAGAATGTTCCTCAAAATGAAAGAGGAAGATGCTAAGAAAAAGGCCGAAGAAGAAGAATCAAGAAGAAAGGCCGAAGAAGATAAAGGTAAGGGAACATTTGATTATAATGACGATCTAGTGGATCTTTTGGTGTCTAAGGTATTGAGCAAGGTAAGTCTCAACACCGAAGGATCATCTACCAAAAGCAAAGGTAATGACTTTAGCAAAGTTCAATTCGATTACTCTAGAAATTATATTCCCAACTTCTCTTCTGCCCCACTTGGAAAGTTACCAACTCTTAGTGAGTTGAACTATGATGAGTGGGCCGACAAGATGAAGTCGCATTTAATCGGTGTGCATCCTAGTCTTTGGGAGATTGTTAATGTAGGTATGTATAAGCCCGCCCAAGGAGAGGAGATGACTCCGGAAATGATGCAAGAGGTTCATCGAAATGCTCAAGCAGTAAGCATAATTAAAGGAAGTCTTTGTCCGGAAGAATACCGGAAAGTTCAAGGAAGAGAAGATGCCCGTGACATTTGGAATATTCTTAAAATGTCACATGAAGGAGATCCCAAAGCTAAAAGACATAGAGTTGAGGCTTTGGAAAGTGAGCTTGCAAGATATGATTGGACAAAGGGTGAGTCGCTTCAATCACTCTTTGATCGCTTGATGGTAATGGTCAACAAAATAAGGGTTCTTGGGAGTGAAGATTGGAGTGACTCCAAGGTCACAAGATTGTTCATGAGAGCTTATAAAGAAAAGGATAAGAGTCTTGCAAGGATGATTAGGGATCGTGATGACTATGAGGATATGACACCTCATCAATTATTTGCAAAGATTCAACAACACGAGTCCGAAGAAGCCCCTATCAAGTCAAGGGACTCTCATGCATTGATCACTAATGAACAAGACAATCCCAAGAAGAACAAAGACCACAAAGCAAAGAAAGTGGTCGAGACTTCAAGTGATGAAGATAGCTCAAGTGATGAAGACACTGCTATGTTCATCAAAACATTCAAGAAATTTGTAAGGAAAAATGACAAGTTCCAAAGGAAAGGAAAGAAGAGGGCATGCTATGAATGTGGCCAAACCGGTCATTTCATAGCGGATTGTCCTAACAAGAAGGAACAAGAAGCTAAGAAGGAATACAAGAAGGACAAGTTCAAAAAGGGGGGCAAGACCAAGGGATACTTCAAGAAGAAGAAATATGGTCAAGCCCATATTGGTGAAGAATGGAACTCCGATGAAGAGAGTTCTAGCTCCGAGGAAGAGGAAGTGGTGGCAAACGTGGCCATCCAATCTACATCAAGCTCGCAACTCTTCACCAACCTACAAGACGAATTCTACACTCAAACTTGCCTCATGGCAAAAGGAGATAAGGTAACCTTATTTAGTAATGATTTTTCAAATGATGATGATGATGAACAAATTGCCATGAAAAATAAAATGATTAAAGAATTTGGCTTGAATGGATACAATGTTATCACCAAATTAATGGAGAAGCTAGATAAAAGAAAAGCAACTCTTGATGCTCAAGAAGACTTGCTTATCCTTGAAAAGGAAAGAAACCTAGAGCTTCAAGAATTGCTTCACAATAAAGATGAAATGCTAGATGTCTTGACTAAGGAAGTATCTTTAGTTAAGATAACTATAGAGAATAAAGATAAAGAAGTAATTAACATGAAAACCTCTATAGCTAATCTTGCAAATGAAAAGAATGCACTTGAAGCAAGCATGTTAAGCTTGAATGATCAAAATCAAGAACTTCAAGTGCAACTTGAAAATTGCAAGAACATCAATGCATCATCTTTAGTGCTTGAATCTAAGTCTAGCTTAAATGATAATTCTTGCAAACACTGCGCCAAATATCATGCTTCTTGTTGTCTAACTAACCATGCAAGGAAGAATAGTCCACAGGTGAAGGTCAAAGAAATTTTGAAAAGATGCTCTAGCAATGATGGGTTAAAGAAAGTTGAACCCAAGTACAAGTCCCTTAAGACCAACAATGGAAGAAGGGGGCTTGGGTTCAACTCATCCAAGGAAAACCCTAGCACAGTGCATAAGGGGTGGAGATTCCCCAAGTTCATAGAGGGAACCACCCTATATGATGCCTTGGGGAGGATTCACTCCTCAAATGACAAGTCACCTCAGGTAAAGGTTAACTTGAGTTCCACAAAGAGTAAGATGAAGGAAGTAGGATCCTCAAGTGGACAAAAATCTAATGCTCCCATTTCCCGCTCATATCTTTGTGATTATATGTTGACTTGGGAGTTAGGAAAATTGGTTGTGAAATATGTGGGTGCCTACACTAAACGAAAAGTCATGAAAAGAAGTGTGTGGGTACCCAAGGCTATAACTAACACTGTAGGACCCAATTCAATTTGGGTACCTAAAAGCATAGCCTAAACTTGTTTTGCAGGTCTACTCCTCTGGTGGGTCAAGTTGGGTGCTTGACAGTGGATGTACAAATCACATGACCGGGGAGAAAGACATGTTTCATTCATTGCAACTAACTCAAGAAGCACAAGAAATTGTGTTTGGAGATAGTGGCAAAAGTAAGGTGATTGGTATTGGTAAAATTCCTATCTCAGACCAACAATCACTTTCAAATGTCTTATTAGTAGATTCTTTAAGCTATAACTTGTTGTCCGTTTCACAACTTTGTGGAATGGGTTATAATTGCCTATTTTCGGATGTGGATGTGAAGATCCTTAGAAGGGAGGACTCCTCACTTGCCTTTACCGGTCGCTTGAAGGGCAAGCTTTATCTTGTTGATTTCACAACAAGTAAAGTGACGCCTGAGACTTGTTTAGTGGCAAAGTCCGACAAGGGTTGGCTTTGGCATCGCCGGCTAGCCCATGTCGGTATGAGGAATTTGGCCAAACTTCAAAAGGATAATCACATCATTGGACTAACAAATGTTGTATTTGAGAAAGATAGGGTTTGTGGCGCATGCCAAGCAGGAAAACAACATGGAGTCCCACATCAATCAAAGAATGTGGTCACAACAAAGAGGCCATTGGAGCTTCTTCACATGGACCTCTTCGGACCTGTGGCCTACATTAGCATTGGTGGTAGTAAGTATGGTTTAGTTATTGTTGATGATTTTTCTCGATTTACCTGGGTTTTCTTTTTAAGTGATAAAGGTGAAACTCAAGAAATTCTAAAGAAATTCATGAGGCGAGCTCAAAATGAATTTGAGCTCAAAATCAAGAAAGTGAGAAGTGATAATGGGACGGAATTCAAGAACACAGGTGTCGAAGAATTCTTAGGAGAAGAGGGAATCAAGCATGAGTTCTCGGTGCCTTACACTCCACAACAAAATGGTGTTGTGGAAAGAAAGAACCGAACTCTAATTGAAGCTGCAAGAACCATGTTGGATGAGTACAAGACACCTGACAACTTTTGGGCAGAGGCGGTCAACACCGCCTGTCATGCAATCAACCGTCTCTATCTTCATAAGATCTACAAAAAGACTGCTTATGAGCTTCTCACTGGTAACAAACCAAAAGTTGATTATTTTAGAGTATTTGGTTGTAAGTGTTTTATTCTTAACAAGAAAGTCAAGAGCTCAAAGTTTGCTCCTAGAGTGGACGAGGGTTTCTTGCTTGGGTATGCATCAAATGCGCATGGGTATCGTGTTTTCAACAATACCACCGGTCTTGTTGAAATAGCGATAGACGTGACATTTGATGAGTCTAATGGCTCGCAAGGGCATATTTCTAATGACACTGCAGGAAATGAAGAACCACCTTGTGAGGCCATAAAGAAACTTGCAATAGGTGAGGTGAGACCTCAAGAAAAGGATGATGAAGAAGGAACCTTATGGATGACCAATGAGATAGTTGATGTGGGTGCAAGGGTGGTGAGTGACAAAGTCTCCACTCAAGCAAACCCATCAACCTCAAGTCATCCAAGCCACGAAGAAAATCATCAAAGGATGCCAACGGTGGTAGAAGATGAACACGAAAGCATTGATGGTGAAGTGCCTCTTGATCAAGTGAATGATGAGGAGGAGCAAATTCAAAGACAACCATCAGTGCCTCATCCAAGAGTCCATCATACAATTCAAAGGGATCATCCGGTGGACAATATCCTGGGTAGCATCAGGAGAGGGGTAACAACTCGATCTCGTTTAGCTAATTTTTGTGAATTTTACTCGTTTGTTTCCTCTCTTGAGCCACTTAAGGTTGAAGAAGCATTGGGTGATCCGGATTGGATAATTGCCATGCAAGAGGAGTTGAACAACTTCACTAGGAATGAAGTCTGGTCCTTAGTCCCAAGACCCAAACAAAATGTGATTGGGACTAAATGGGTCTTTAGGAACAAGCAAGATGAACATGGCGTGGTTACAAGAAACAAGGCACGGTTGGTTGCCCAAGGCTATACTCAAGTGGAAGGACTCGATTTTGGCGAAACATATGCGCTGGTAGCAAGGTTAGAATCAATTAGAATATTAATTGCATATGCTACTAACCATGATTTCAAGCTATATCAAATGGATGTCAAGAGCGCATTTCTAAATGGACCACTGCAAGAGAGAGTATATGTGGAGCAACCACCGGGTTTTGAAGATCCAAAGAAGCCAAATCATGTTTATCTTCTTCACAAGGCACTCTACGGGCTTAAACAAGCCCCTAGAGCTTGGTATGACTGTCTTAAAGAATTTTTAATTAAGAATGGGTTTACAATAGGAAAAGCTGACTCTACCTTATTTACTAGAAAGGTTGACAATGAATTATTTGTGTGCCAAGTATATGTTGATGACATTATATTTGGTAGTACTAATGAAAAATTTTGTGAAGAGTTTAGCAAAGTAATGACGAACAGGTTTGAGATGTCTATGATGGGCGAGCTTAAATACTTCCTGGGATTTCAAGTCAAACAGCTCAAGGAAGGTACTTTTCTATGCCAAACCAAATATACACAAGATATGCTCAAGAAATTTGGCATGGAAAAGGCGAAACACGCCAAGACTCCAATGTCATCAAATGGACATCTCGACCTAAATGAGGAAGGTAAACCCGTAGATCAAACATTATATAGATCAATGATAGGATCACTGCTTTATTTATGTGCATCTAAACCTGATATTATGTTGAGTGTTTGCATGTGTGCACGTTTTCAAGCAAATCCTAAAGATTGCCATCTTGTGGCAGTTAAGAGAATTCTAAGATACTTAGTTCACACCCAAAACCTAGGATTATGGTATCCCAAAGGCTCCTTTTTCGATTTACTTGGCTATTCTGACTCAGATTATGCCGGTTGCAAAGTAGATCGAAAAAGTACTACTGGGACTTGCCAATTCCTTGGGCGGTCCTTAGTATCATGGAGTTCCAAGAAACAAAATTGTGTTGCACTTTCCACTGCAGAAGCTGAGTACATAGCAGCTGGGGCATGTTGTGCACAGCTGTTATGGATGAAGCAAACCCTTCGAGACTTTGGTTGTGAGTTTAACAAAATCCCACTTTTGTGTGACAATGAGAGTGCCATAAAACTTGCAAACAACCCTGTGCAACACTCTAGAACTAAACACATTGACATCAGACACCATTTCTTGAGAGACCACGAAGCCAAAGGAGATATCGAATTGTTTCATGTGAGCACCGAAAATCAACTAGCCGATATCTTCACAAAACCCCTCGATGAGACTAGGTTTTGCTTTCTTAGGAGTGAATTAAATATCTTAGATTCTCGTAACTTAACTTGAAAACGGTCACAAAAATTGTTTGATTCACTGTTTTTGATTGATGGTTTTAAAAGCTATGTGATGATCTTTCAAAAAACTTTGTGAAAATATTGAAATTTGAATGCACTTTTGTGCTAAGATTTCTTTTGGGTTCAACTGGCTTGACCAGCTGAACTTTCTAGTTCAGCTGGAGGAGGCCAGCTGAACTTAGCAGCTGAACTTCAGCTCAGCTGTTTTTAACCTGTGTTCACCAGGACCATCCTGGTTAAAAGCGGTTGAACCGCCCTGGTGGACCGGTTGAACCGCCTGTTCTGACCGCGCAGGCCTGCTCTGCTGCAGCAGTGTCTGACGCGCAGTTTTTTTTGGTCGCTTTCTGCAGGGCGCACTACTTTTCTGTGACTGGTCATTTCGCGAAATTTTTTTTGTTTGTTTGTGTGTCAGGCGCGCAGTTTTTTCCTGTGCTGCTGCATCACGAAGACTACTTTTTTGCATGCAGTCACGCAGCGTCCTGTCTTTTCCCCTGTGCGGTCACTTCTTCCCTGGCGCGCAGGATTCCTTTTTCTTTTGCATGCAGACTTCTTTTGCATGTGGCGCGCGCAGGATTCCTTTTTATTTTGCATGCTTCTGTCCGGTCACGTCGCGCGCGCAGTAATTTTTTTTTGGACCTTAGCCCCTGTCCGGTCGTCCTGTCTCTTTTTGCATGAGGACTGGCCTTGCGCGCCCGACGCCATGTACTTGCAGACTGCAGCGTCCTGTCTTTTCCCCCGCGCAGTTTTTTTTTTTTTTTTTGCATGCAGTCTGCTGCGTCAGGTCACTTCCCCCTGCGCTGCGCGCAAATTAGAATTTTTTCCTCTGTTGTTTCTGGTTCTCTGACCACACTGGTCAGTACCAGCTGAGCTGGCCCATGGGGGCGGTTGAACTGGTTCTGAGGACCAGCTCAACTGCCTATATATACTTCACTCTTCCTCATCTCTTTTCCCACTTCATTCACTCTCGCCTTGGTCGCTTCACAACCTTTAGAGCCTTTCCTTCACACACTTCAACCGCTTCACAGTTTCACCACCGTTTTCAATCATGGTGCGTCGCCGCAACCCCTCTGTGGTTGAGTTTAGCAGCGACTCCGACGAGATTCAGGAGGAATCTCCCATCCCCTCTCCTCCGCCTCGTCGCTCCCTCTCTAAGAGAGGACGTGGCTCTGGTCGGATGCCTGGCGAGGGCTCTTCCTTGCCCTCGCAGCCGACTCGCGGGAGACGCCAAAAGGTTGGCGCCTCTCGTCCTCGTCGTAGCACGTCTTCCTCAGGGTATGCTCCCTGCCAAGAGGAGGATGGGGCTTTCGACGACTTCGTCGACCTTCCGGCGCCTGATGCTCTCTACGTCACCGGACTGCACATGCATCCGGCGAACGTCAGCCGCGGTCCGCATGAATCTCCCATCGACTTCACTCAGAAGGGAATAGAAACCCTTCAGCGTCTGAGGTTTTCCAACCCTACTCTCACTCCTCGTCATCCTGGTGTCCAGGACCCTCGGTTCTGGAATCTTTTCCAGGCTGACTTCTACAATTCTGTCATTCTTACCAAGAAACACCCAGTCGTCCGACATAGATTTATTGACTGGGAGGGTTGTGAGAATATGGGAGATGTTGACATGTCGTCAGCTCTCGTTCACTGAGAGAGAAAGGGGTTACGTAACATTATGACCATGGAATACCCCTGGAACGATGAGGTGGTAGCTCAGTTCTATGCCACCCTCTGGATAAAGAAAGTAGATGAGGAAGCCGATGGGTATGAGTACCCAGTCATGTATTTCTTTATCCAGGGTAACTGGCACAAAGTCAGTTATCGTCGTTTTGCCCATATTCTGGGCTTCTCTGATACAGACATTCAGGGCAGCAACATGCGAGTGCATGGCATTCGGCTGCCCATGCGGGAAGAGACGGAATTCATTCATGTCTCTACTGAGCGGGAGTTCTGGACAACCGCTAACATGCATAGGTACTACAGGTACCTTAATTCCTTGTCCCGGATGACCGTTCTCCCAAAGGGCGGTAATCAAATGAACGTCCTTGGGGAGAGTCGAGTCTTCCTCCTCCTCCTTGCTCCCAACAGTCTCGCCCGCATCAATGTGTTTGACATGATCTGGGAAGAGATCGTCCGTGCTTCCTGGTCTCCTCTCAGAGGGTGTCTTCATGCACCCTTTATCATGAAGTTGATCGAAGTGGTCACCCAGACCCACTTCGAAAAACCTGTCAAACACTCCCGCTACGTACCCTACTGGGTTGATTCCTCCAACCCAGCTGCTCGTACAAAGCGGGTTCCCTCACGGTCTGGAGGCCCTGCCTCCTCCTCTGAGCCACCTCGCCAGCCTCCTCACCATCCTTCCTCCTCTCCCCCCGCTGCTGCCTCGCGTCCCTCTCCTGGCCGCGGATCTCCCATGCCACGTGCTAGTGGTCGTGGTCGAGGTCGTGGCCGCGGGATGGGTGCTCGCTTGCTCCATGGGCTTGCGGCATTTTTCTCCGCGTGCCGCAACATTTCTGCTGATGTCCATGAGGTGGCACGGCGTCAGCGGGAGACTGACGACAATCTTCGTCGTCAAGCCTCCTCCATGGGCATGCCTTTTGTCCCTCGTTCGCCTGATGTGCCTCTCCATCCTCCTCCCCCGGAGATCAATGAGTGGCACCAGCAGGCCTACGGGGTGCCTTTTATGTCTGCAGACGATGAAGATGAAGAAGTCTATGTTGATGATCGCGAGGAGTTTGTCCCGCCTCCCTACCATGGGGATCCGGGTCAATCATCCTCCCACCCTCCGCCTCCTTACCCGGGTCCTGGACCCATTCCTGGTGACCCTAGGCCATCCGGCTCTGGTTACCACCCTCCACCTCCTCCTGATCATCGTACATCTTCGGCATCCGGTTTTTCTGCGGCTGATGAGCCACCTCGGGACTCCACTTTTGAGGAGGACGCGATGAGGACTTTTTTCCCTGACTACACTTCATATCCTCCATCGTATCCTCCGTCGTATCCTCCTCCTGGAGGATACTGATTCTTGTATCCTTGTCTCTCTCTCTCCGTTTTTGGTTCTTGTTGCCAAAAAGGGGGAGAAAATCCAATCTCTAGTTTGTGGTTCTTTCTATTTTGTGGTTCTTTCGGTTTTCTTTTGGATTATTTTCGTTTTCGGCCACTGTTGTGGTTTGTACTTTACCATTGTATGAAATAAAACTGTTGGATTGTTATTCAAAGGAATATGATGGTCTTCTGGCCATCATCTTTTGTTCTATCAGTTTGTAATGACTACTCTGCTATGAAGTAAAAATAATGTGTTTTTAGAGATAGTCATGTGCATCACAACTCCTGTTATGACACTTTTGCACCCCTCGGATGATTGTATTTAGCATGGTTTTTGTCACTACCTCTAAATGTGTTGCTCACATGACATATTATGTCAAAACGTTGGATTCACAATCATGCACACATTTAGGGGGAGCCATCTACATACAATCATTCAAAAGAAACTTTCTATTGCAAATATATATCTTTTTGACCTTAATTGTTTTGGCATCAATCACCAAAAAGGGGGAGATTGTAAGTGCAATCAACCCCAAGTGAGGGTTTTGGTGATTTAATGACAAAACAAATAAGGGTACTAACAGTTTTTGTTCTCAGTGTTTGATTAAAAGGAAACAGGAACTTAAGGAAGCACCAAGGACTTCATGCAACGGACGTATAAAATTTGTGTAAAATCTTGTGTTGCATGATGTAATTCTTCCTTGTTCTTTTTCGCACAGGTACAGGTGTTTGCTATAGCTCAAGTCCCCAAATTCAAAAGCTATTTTTGAAAACCAAAAATCACTTTAACATTATTTGGTTGACCATGGTTAGGGTTGAGAAACCTAGAGTGTTCTTGCTGAAAAGCAGCTGAACTTCTTCAACTGCAGCTGAGCTTTCCAGCTGAACTTAACTTCAGCTGTGATGAGCTTCTTCAGCTGCAGCTGAGCTTTTCAGCTGAGCTGGACTTCAGCTGAGTTGAACTTTTTCAACTCCAGCTGAACTTCAACTTCAGCTGTGGACCTCTTTGACCATACCCAGCTGAACTTGCCCCCGGGCAGCTGAGCTGGGGTTTTCTCTCCAAAACTCTCTGGTCTAGACCAGCTGAACTTGTCCTTGGGGGCAGCTCAACTGGTCTCAGGGGGCGGTTCAACTGCCCTGGGGGGGGCGGTTCAACCGGTCCTGGTCTGTCTCAGGTCAGTCTGCCAGTCAGTCTGGCAGTCAGACTGGCAGACAGTCTGTTGAGCTGTCAGGGGGCGGTTCAACCGCCCCTGGGGGCGGTTCAACCGGTTTTCAACGGGTTTTTTAGTCAAACGGCTAGTTTTTGAGCCGTGACTATAAATAGACCCCTCCCTCTCTCTCTTCTTGAATACGGCTGAACACTCACTCATTTATTGCTCACCTAACTTGAGACAAAGCACTCATCTCTCCATCTCTCTCACACTTAAATCTTCCTCAAGATTCAACCTTGTTGGAGGAGCTCTTGGGTGTGAGGTTTGTGCTTGTGCTCACGATTTGGTTTTCCTCTCCCATCTCTCTTTCAAAGACTTGAGCTTGTGCAAACCCCTCTTGTGCGTTCTTGGTGTTCTTGAAACCCTAGGTTTCAAGATCTTTGAGGTTGCTTGGGAGTCTCCAAATTTGTGGACGACCCTAAGAAGTTTGTATTACCCGCTCTTTGAGCTAAGATAAGAAGAGATTGCCTTGACCTTTGTGGTCGGCTTTTGGAGGATTAGGGTTGAAAAAGACCCGGCCCTTTGTGGGCTCCTCAACGGGGAGTAGGACACCTTTGTGGTGTGGCCGAACCTCGGATTAAATCTTGTGTCTTGTGTTCTTGCTTGTTTCAACTTGAGATGTTCTTTTACTTGCAAGATTGACATAAAGATTTCTCTGTAGAGTTTATCTAGAAGTAAAAATAGCCTTTACATATACATCTTTTCATCCTCACTTAGCTATATCTTACTTCTTTCAAGAACTTGTGAAGTACTTTTCGAGTAGATTTTAGTCTAAAGTTTTTAAACAGTTGGATTGGTTCAGAGTGGTTCAACTTGCGCACGTAGCTGTTGAACCGGCCTGCACCAGTCGAACTGTGTATCTAACAATCTTTCGAAGTTTGTTGTGAAAATTTTCAGATTAGCCTATTCACCCCCCTCTAGGCTACTTTCAATTAGTGGTTAGAACAAGATATATAATTATCGGAGTATAAAAACTAAGTCCTTGCTTGTAAAGAGTATTGCTTTCAAATAATGCGGAATTGATAAATTAATACTATTAATAAGTCTATGAGAATAAAGCAAGAGGCTTAAGTAAGAAGAGTAATAACACAAGTTTTCTCTTGCAATGAGTTGCTTCACTAAATGAGAATATAACTTAAAGCAACACCAAATAGAATTAGCAAAGAGTAATGCAAGAGAAACTTAGAAAGGGAAAGAACAAACAAATCACAAGCAATAAGCACACAAGACACGAGTGATTTGTTTTACCGAGGTTCGGCCCTCGAAGGCCTAGTCCCCGTTGAGGAGTCCACTTAAGGACGGGTCTTTTTCAACCCTTTCCCTCTCTCCACCGATCACACAAGGATCGGCGAGCTCTTCTTCTTTTCAAGGATCACTCTCGATCCCACAAGGACCACCACACTCTTTGGTGTCTCTTGCTAGCTTTTACAAGCCTCCAAAACTTTGGAGGAAGTTCGATGGGAGTCAAAACTCCACGCGCAAATGAACACAAAGATGAAGCTCACACTATCTCTCAATGGATCTCACAAGGCACTAGGGCTAAACTCAATTGAGTAGCTCTCAATTGCTTGCACTCTCTTTTGTGGCACTTGTGTTGGTTGTAGTGGGCTAGATCTTGTGTATATGATGTATCAATGAATATATGTGGTTGGGAGGGCTTGAGTATGTCAACTAGATGACTTGGAATGTTGCTTGGGCTCCCTCACCATGAAGTGGACGGTTGGAGTGGTATTTATAGCCCTCAACCACCCATATAGCCGTTGGGGCGTATCTGCCAGAAATTGCACTGGCGGACGGTCCGCGGCTAGGGCCCGGACGGTCCGCGACCCTCCAACGGTCGATTCTGACATCTTCAACGGATACTTCTGACAGATCAACGGTTAGATCAACGGCTATCTGCCTCGGTGACACCACGCGGACGGTCCGCCCTTGGTCCCGGACGGTCCGCGCCAGCTATATAATTCCTTTTGATCAACTTGTCACCTTCGGGCTGAACCAGGTCTTCACCTGCGGACTGTCCGCGAATTATAGCCGGACGGTCCGCGCGTTGTAGCTGGACGGTCCGCGGTTTAGTCGGACTGTCCCTGATTTGTAGTTCCTGGTCGAAGTCAACTCGGTGTCGCGGACTGTCCGCCGCAAGGGCCCGGACGGTCCGCGCATAGTCTGTTTTTCCAAAAAGCTTCTCCTGTCCGGAATAATCTACGGTATTCCGGACAGTCGATTTAGTATAGTTGTAGATGAACCTTTGGCACCTGTAGAGCATATAATCTAGAACAAACTAGTTAGTCCAATTATTTGTGTTGGGTAATTCAACCACCAAAATCATTTAGGAAAAGGTTTGAGCCTATTTCCCTTTCAATCTCCCCCTTTTTGGTGATTGATGCCAACACAAACCAAAGCAAATATATAAGTGTAGAATTGAACTAGTTTGCATAAGGTAAGTGCAAAGGTTACTTGGAATTAGGCCAAATTACCTTTAATGTTTTAGACCATGCTTGCACCAATTGTTTTGTTTTTGCAAACTCTTTTGGAAATTCTTTTCAAAGTGTTTTGCAAAACAGTCAAAGGATAAATGAATAAGATTTTGAGAAGCATTTTCAAGATTTGAAATTTTCTCCCCCTGTTTCAAATGCATTTCCTTTGACTAAACAAAACTCCCCCTTAATGAAATTCTCCTCTTAGTGTTCAAGAGGGTTTTAAGATATTGATTTTGAAAATACTATTTTCACCCCCTTTTGAACACAATAAGATACCAATTTGAAATTTACCAATTGAAAATTATTAGTTTTCTAAAACTAGGTGGTGGGTGGTACGGTCCTTTTGCTTTGGGCTAATACTTTCTCCCCCTTTGGCATGAATCGCCAAAAACGGATACTTTGAGTGAAATATAAGCCCTTGAATAACTACTTTCTCTCCTTTGGCAAATAAAACATGAGTGAAGATTATACCAAATACGGAGAGACGGCGGGATACTGGCAAAGAGTGGATAATACCAATGGAGTTGAGTGGAAGCGATGTCTTTGCCGAATACTCTATTTCCCTTTCAATCTAAGACTTAATACATGAGATGCTCATGAAAACATATTAGTCTTAGCCTTGGCACACAATGAAGATAAGAAATATGCAAATGTACTAAAGGAAAGAGACATGATTAAAAAGGATATGTCAATTAAGCTTAAACAATTCTATACAATATAGATTGCTCCCCCTAAATATGTGCATAGAGAGGAAAACAAATTTTTGGTCTAAAATGCCAAGTGCACATAATTAGGTTAATGAGACCATGTCTATATCATAAAGAGTGTAAAGTGCATTGTGTCATAGTATAAGTGTGATGTTCATGACATTTTATGCACTTATGAAAGCATGTTACAAATATCTCAAGCATTTACCCTTAAGGATTTCAAGGAGACTTAAGGACCATCCACCTTTTGGAACAAAAGGCAGCTTATCCTCGTTACAAGGTTAAGCTTTAAGTTCCTTGACAATAAAATTACTTCACCCAGTTTAAACAAAGATGTAAAAAATGAATGTTTGAGAAGTTAAACTAGGTATGAAGCAGGTATAACGCAAAGGACATGCTTTCTCTTCCTTCTATCTAAGATATGCAAAGAATGCTTATAAGAGGAAGATTTGGGTACATGTTTGAATGAAAGGAAGTAGTTTTACTGTTTTGTTCCTTCGCATAGAGACGCTCTCTTCATTGTGCTTTGTCCTTAGTCTTAGATGCTTAAGACCTATTCTTAATGACAATATATGGAAATATTTTGCACAAGAGAGAGTTCTACAACTAGTGATCTTTTCAAGTTATTGTTAGCATATATCAAACGGATCACAAGTTGCATAAATGTATCATGAATTCTCCTTTTCACTTAGTGCATATCAAGATAGATGTCGATTGAAATTACCAATTGAAATCAAATTGAAGTTACATGAGACACTAAGAAGCACAAGTGATAATTGAAGTTATTCAATGATCAAACAACAAATGCGATCAAAAGAACAACATAGGCATTAGATTTGCAATCAAGCTCAAAAATAGGAGAATCCAATAAATATGCTACTTTAGCAATGAAAACTACAATCCTTGATAAAGATGACATCACTTTAACAAGATGGATTAATTTGAAGTAGCATACTTTATGAGAAACTTAATCTCATGCAAGAGACTCTATGAAATTACTAAGATAAAGTGACAGTCTCATTGCAATCAAGATGTAGATAGAGGCTCCCCCTAGAGATATGCATCAAGTATTTGAATGAATGGATGCATTTACTTTAAGGACAAATAGAGAGAAGCATTATACATCTTGATCAAGGCTCATTAAATTTGCAATAAACAACTTGAGCCTAGTATTCTCATTATGAAAGGATTTAGAATACTCACAACCACACCATTGATTGTTTCGTAGAAGTAGGTGGTGTTGTTCTTGATGTTCTCCTCTTTCATTTGAGAGTCCTCCCTTTGCAGTGGTTTTTTTTCTCTTTCAAACTTATTGAAAATACTCAAGAAGGATGTTAGTAACACAAGGGAGTATATAATGAAGGATGATTTCTTTTAGATAGGAAATAACACAGTTCATCATCCATAAGTCACACAGACATGAAGTAAAATCCTTAACATTAGTGCACTTTTACTTGAAAAGAGGAACATGCACTATTTAACAATTTGATCAATCATAGGAATTTAATTCTTCATATTGAACTTTAATAATTATTACATAAAACAATTCAATATGAGAACATTTATTGCAAAGGTATGAATAGATTCTAATGGATAAGTGCATTAATGAGAATGAGATTGAATGCACAACTTAGCCAATTTAAATTTAATAAAGAATCTATTTCTTCACAAAGACATAATTTAGAGTAAACAAGTATTGATGGGAACTATATTAAAGAGATGAGTTCCCATACCTTTGCTTTTTACCTTTCTTCCTTTGGGTGAAGAGCAACCCATGAGGCTTGTGCACTTTCTTTTGTAGATATTCAAAAGTAAGCTCAAGAGATGCTTTGTTAGTAATACAAGCACTAGTTTCCATGTTTGTAATCATTTTGATAAGGAATGAAAAGCTAGATTACTAAAACATGGAAACTTCATAGCATGAACTAGATTATCCATAGATGATGTTATGCTCAATTTTCACTCATAAAACAAGCATAAATAATCATTTGAGATTAGGAATAAATCTAATTCATGATTTGGAAAGTGGTAAATGTGAAAGAATCATATCCAATTTTGAGCGAGTAGAAATACATCATAAAACATTGGATTGATTTTTCTTTTCATGTTAGATTACACGCTTCCAAAGAGAAACTTATTCTCTACAAGTGAGACTACTTTGGGTTACTTAAATAAAATCAATAGTCTCACTAATCTAGTTATAGAGAGAGTTTTCCTTTTATAAGTGTCCTAAGGATTTGAATTCCTTACATAACACCTTGTTCTTTTAGGAACTTGAAAAATCTCTCTATATCTAGATACATGGCAATAATAGAATAACTTAGCGAAAAACATGCCATGTGGTACTTCCAACAATTTAAAGCATGTAGATTGTCATAGGATGGAAATGATGAGTATGCAATCTACCATATGATAGAAAATTCTTCAAAGAATGGTAACATAAATTTAAAGGTATTTGAAGTGCTTCAATTTTTCTATGTGACTACACAAGACGCATAAGAAATGATATTCTAAAATACTTGCACTTAAAAGATAAGTGTTACTATCCTTTGGCTTTCCTCCATGTTGTAGGCCTTGATTTTTGCACATGATATCTCTTCACTTCCTACAACATATAATAACTTCCTCGAGATGATATGAGTTTAAGACATAGCAATTTGAAAAATAACCTTGGGTCAATCATATATATAGATCATTGAAGATTGATAGCTTGAGTTGATAACAATTGGATGAACTCTCTCAAGCACCCCAAAGACTTCATATCATCTCCTTCTCCTACAAATCTTGTCAAGCATATTTTGGTACCCATCGCTTGATGGGTCCATCATGGTTAGTTAACAAAGATCTAGGAACCCAAAAGTCCTTTGTGTTAGCACTAGGTAAAATTTCCTTTCTAGCACAAGTTGCAATTTTGGGTTGCCTAGTTATATGAGAATTAATTGACAAGCTAGGAGTGGAATTGTTACCAATGGGACAATCCTTGCATTGATGTCCCTTCTTTCGGCATGTGTAGCATAGGCGTTTTTCAAGTTTTGAAGCTTTCTTCTTTCCTTGCTTGTTGCTTGCTACATGGTTAGTAAAAACTTTCTTTTCTAACCTTATGCCTTTTTGTTTTAAATGGGGACAAGATCTAAGCAAGTGTCCCTTCTTGGAGTATTTAAAACAAAGTCTATCATCCTTGTTAATAATCAAGCCATTTTTAATGTAGGGACATGACCTAATCAAGTGCCTCTTTTCAAAGCATTCACTACACCTCTTAATGTGAATTGTGGCTTGATCATTACCTTGGATGTTACCTTTTGTGGAGGCGTGATTGAGGCTTTTGGAGGAGGTGTTGAATTTCTTCTTTTGTTTCTTCCTCTTGGCAATCCTCAAATCCTTGACATTTTCTTCAAGGGATGTAGTGCATGCCACGGTTGTTCCCGTCTCAAGCTTCTTCACCATGAGATCACGGTTATCTTGAGAAGGTTGGGCAATGCATTTCCCTTTTAGTTGTGTCAAGCTCATCTTTAGCCTCTCATTTTCTTCCTTGAGCTTTTGATATGAATCATCGTTTGTTCCTGCAAATTCTAGCTCAAAGGAAGATTTGCTTGTCGACGGACAACAAGCATTAGCACATGGTAATATAGTATCAATTTGAATACATGTGCATGAGTGAGGTTGTTGGGATTTTAAATTTTCTATCACAACCTCATGAGCAATGTTTAATATGATATGATCATCTCTAAGATTTTCATGAGAGCATAGGAGCATATCATATTTTTCTTGAAAAGCTAGATTTTCAATTTTTAGCTTTTCTACTTGGTCCTTAAGCAAGGTATTCTTATTTACTAATTGAGCTATACAATGTAAAGCGTTATCTTGCTCAATTGAAATAGTTTCATACCTTTGGACCAAATCAACATGAGAGCACTTTAGCTCCTCATGTTCTTTAGTCAACTCGTCAAAGCATTGCATCTTCATGGAGAGAATACTTTCTAGCCTTTGACGAGCTTCGCCTTGCTCTCTCGCTCTTTCTAGAAGTTTGAGCATGACCGCCTTATCTTCTTGGCTTAGGCGAGCGTAGAGTTGCACAAAGCTTCTTTCTTCCTCCTCATCCTCATTTGTGCTTCCGCTATCATTTGCATTAGCCACGCAACACATGTGGGAATCGAAATGGGAGGACAACCCTTTTGGAGAGGTGGATTCATCGTTTGGTCTCCATCGATCATTTTCTTCTTCTTCCTTGCAAGGGTTAGTATCACAAATACTAAAGGAAGTAGAGGCACACAATGGACTATCATAATAGGACTCATCAAATTTGCTTCTAATTCTAGTCCAAATATCATGCGCATCATGGATTGATTCGTCATAATTTGATATGAAGGCACGATAATCTTCTTTACTAAGAGAATTAGTTAAGATGTCAAAAGCTAGATAGTTTAAGCGATAACATCTTTGATCCTCCTCGGAATTAATTTTTCCATTGAAATTAGAGGGAAAAATACTCTTGTCTATAATTTGTTCTAATCGTGGATCTATGGTTCTAAAAGCATTTATCACACTAGAGGACCATGAGTCATAATTAGAACAATCATCAAATAATATTTCAAGAGTTACCTCCTTTTGAGTTGTGTTCGATGGAGGAGTCTTCTTGTTCTTTTGGGATCTTCTATGAGCCATTACTTCGAGTTGTTAGACTCAAGATGAAGTGCCTTCCTCTGATACCAATTGAAAGTCGCCTAGAGGGGGGGTGGATAGGCGAAACCTGAAATTAAAACTTTATCCCCCAACTAGATCCCTTGATTAGTGGTTAGAACAAGATATATAATTATCGGAGTATAAAAACTAAGTCCTTGCTTGTAAAGAGTATTGCTTTCAAATAATGCGGAATTGATAAATTAATACTATTAATAAGTCTATGAGAATAAAGCAAGAGGCTTAAGTAAGAAGAGTAATAACACAAGTTTTCTCTTGCAATGAGTTGCTTCACTAAATGAGAATATAACTTAAAGCAACACCAAATAGAATTAGCAAAGAGTAATGCAAGAGAAACTTAGAAAGGGAAAGAACAAACAAATCACAAGCAATAAGCACACAAGACACGAGTGATTTGTTTTACCGAGGTTCGGCCCTCGAAGGCCTAGTCCCCGTTGAGGAGTCCACTTAAGGACGGGTCTTTTTCAACCCTTTCCCTCTCTCCACCGATCACACAAGGATCGGCGAGCTCTTCTTCTTTTCAAGGATCACTCTCGATACCACAAGGACCACCACACTCTTTGGTGTCTCTTGCTAGCTTTTACAAGCCTCCAAAACTTTGGAGGAAGTTCGATGGGAGTCAAAACTCCACGCGCAAATGAACACAAAGATGAAGCTCACACTATCTCTCAATGGATCTCACAAGGCACTAGGGCTAAACTCAATTGAGTAGCTCTCAATTGCTTGCACTCTCTTTTGTGGCACTTGTGTTGGTTGTAGTGGGCTAGATCTTGTGTATATGATGTATCAATGAATATATGTGGTTGGGAGGGCTTGAGTATGTCAACTAGATGACTTGGAATGTTGCTTGGGCTCCCTCACCATGAAGTGGACGGTTGGAGTGGTATTTATAGCCCTCAACCACCCATATAGCCGTTGGGGCGTATCTGCCAGAAATTGCACTGGCGGACGGTCCGCGGCTAGGGCCCGGACGGTCCGCGACCCTCCAACGGTCGATTCTGACATCTTCAACGGATACTTCTGACAGATCAACGGTTAGATCAACGGCTATCTGCCTCGGTGACACCACGCGGACGGTCCGCCCTTGGTCCCGGACGGTCCGCGCCAGCTATATAATTCCTTTTGATCAACTTGTCACCTTCGGGCTGAACCAGGTCTTCACCTGCGGACTGTCCGCGAATTATAGCCGGACGGTCCGCGCGTTGTAGCTGGACGGTCCGCGGTTTAGTCGGACTGTCCCTGATTTGTAGTTCCTGGTCGAAGTCAACTCGGTGTCGCGGACTGTCCGCCGCAAGGGCCCGGACGGTCCGCGCATAGTCTGTTTTTCCAAAAAGCTTCTCCTGTCCGGAATAATCTACGGTATTCCGGACAGTCGATTTAGTATAGTTGTAGATGAACCTTTGGCACCTGTAGAGCATATAATCTAGAACAAACTAGTTAGTCCAATTATTTGTGTTGGGTAATTCAACCACCAAAATCATTTAGGAAAAGGTTTGAGCCTATTTCCCTTTCAAATGGAATGCATGGTCATGAACTGAACTCAATTGACTTGTGCTTATCTTTTTATTGCTCCTTTACGTTTTTATGTATATGTGTTGTTTGATTTGGCAGGAACATCATACATGAAGAACGTAGAACGACCTCCATCTAATCTAAAACGGATTATAATTCAGTCTACTCAAGAGTGCTTTAGTGTTGACATACCCCGTGTTCCAGCGGAATCTGTTAGACACGAAACAAGGCAGGCTGCTGATGAGGACGATGATTTTATGCCATTATCGAAGAAGCGTAACTTCGATGACAGTCCTCCAAAAGTCTTGAAGAAGATAGTTACAAAGCGGAGGAAAGTAGTGGACCCCCCCCCGACAGGTTAGAATTTATGGTCTATGGCAATATATCATTTTCTGCATGAAATCATGTTGTGTTGAGGTTTGAGTTAAACATTGAGTTGCGATTATGCAGATGTAAATGTTTATGATATTCATTGTATACATTTTTTCAGCAGAGGCTTAATGTGAGATGCAACCCCCAAGACGTATTAGTAAGCATCCAGATATTAAATGATAGACAACGCCAAGCTATTGCACGGAGAGGATTTTCCAGTATTCTTGATATGAGACTTGACGCACTCGGCAGTAGATCACATCTAGCTTGGCTGATGGAAAAGCTTGACCATAATGACATGACAATTCGAGCCGGCCCAGGGAAGGAGCTCAAAATTACAAAGGATACGGTGCACCTTATTTTGGGGTTACCAAATGCTAGTGGAGGAACGACATTGGGCATCGATGAAGCTGTTGCTGCCAACAATTTAAGGGCTGAACTTGGTTTATCGAAAGAAGATTTTGGGGTTGCAGCTCTTCAAGATCGTCTGAGAAAAGGGTCTGACGATGATCTAAGCATCAGATCCTTTTTCCTGATACTGTTCAATAGGTTGTTGTTCCCTACTGCCAGCTGGGGAATAACCAACCATGTGGTTCTTTTAACTGAGGAGATGGATCGTTTCCACCAGATGGACTGGTGCCAGCTTATTTTCAATGATTTATGCCAAGCTGCCAAGAAGTGACATACTAGGAGCGTTACGAACGTTTCTACAACCATTTACGGATGTTCCATCGTCATTCTTGTAAGCATATCCTTTTTTGTCTGTTATATGTAGCCATATTCTTGTATGCAAAATCCATATACACGTAGATTATGCTTTGTTATGTCTCACAATGACTCATGTTATGATTTTTGTAGCTGTATTATTTGGATCATCTTCATGACTCAGCGGCACCTCAGAATAAACGTGGAACACCACGCATCAAATATTTTGATAGGAATATTATTCAAGCACTGACAAGAGCTGACAAGGGCAAGATACGCAAAGGAGAAGAACCATTTGGACATTGTTCGGTATTTTTTTATGTGTCTATCATTTTTTATATGCATATGATAACTTTCACATACCTTTATGCCAGTTTGTAAGCATATTTATGATGCTTTTTGTGCATTGTACATTAAACATATGAATCACATTTATCAATTTAATATGTGTGTATAAGTTTTACTCCATCTTTCACGCCTTTTTTTAGTTCTGAAGCACCACAGAGACCTGCTACACAGCTGTACCACCTGTTGAAGCACAATTTAAGGCAAGATTCTATTTATATACTTTTTGTCATAGAATTTCAACATAATATTCAGTGATACGCTATATATTTACTTAATATTTTTCAATTTACAACAGCATAAGACCAGGACAAACACTTTTGATGTACCTCGTCCTGACCCACCTGGACAACACACAATTCACATCGAACTCCCGCTCATCAGGGATTTGATATCAAGCAAGCTGAATCAGCTTCCATCCCGCCACCGCCTGTGTTTCATAGAGAAGTTGTCACATTTTGATACGAAGGTTGGTAAGGCGTGTTTAGTTATTAAACAGACTCTTCAGCAGATTGTTGAGAAACAATACAATCTAACTTACGTTTTTGGCGAGTTAATTGATGAGGTCCTCCGCGCTGAGTCGAGGGACAATGAAGATGGTTATGATGTGCAGAAAACAACTACAAAATCAGATGATATTCTTCCCCATACGGCAGGTTAGTCAGTTTTATGGTCTTTACGTCAATATAAAAAAGTTATGCAATCATTTGTCGATATCGTTTTGATGCCATTATTTTAAACAATGTTTTTTTGTTTACATGATACATAAAAAGGATGTACGTGTCCGCCCCCCCCCCCCCAATTGTACCTGATATGTCTACGCCAGCATCCCAGCAGGATACGCAGTTTACAGACACACAGGTACATGAATTACTGTTAAGGCAACAACATATTCGTGTACTATTAGAAAGTTGCCCCGGTGAAGCTGATATTGATCCACTGGTTCATACAAATATAACGAAACAGAACAAAACACCTACAACCCCAGTGATAATGTTTTTCTTATTACTTGTATTTTTCATTGAAGGGTTGTATTCATCGTTTTCTTTAAATAGCATATAACCATTACAATTTTTTCAGGGTAAACATGGTGACGGTGGCCAGAACATGCCGACCAACACAAACGTCACTCCTAAAGCAACACCACATACGGAATCTTCCGACCGATATTTGATGCGACGCCGCAAATAAAGGTATGAGTACACCGCCTCGTTGTTTTTTCTATATTATTATTAGTAGTTTACTAAACTTCTAATCCATTTATACCATAATTGTTAGTCTACTGGCGGCGTCCAACAAGCGGCAGAAACAGATCTCCCCGACAGTCGTCCATGCTTTGATCAGACTCCATCTGAACATGTCAGCTCAGTAATTTCTATTTTCATTATAGTTGTCGAAACTGTTCACAGATTTCATACAGTCATGCTTCACAGTCTGACTAGTTTATGCATTACACAAAGCAGTGTTATGCATATTTGCACATACATGTATGCTAAGTAGATGTACATGTATCCATATCTGTTAATTGCTTATGATAAATTCCACATACATTTATGTCAGTTTGCAAGCTGATTTATGACACTTGATTCGGATCAGTAATGTCAGCTCAATAATCTTACGCCAGTTTATGACACTTGATTCCACATATGTTTATTCCAGTTTATATGCTCAGTAATTTTTATTTTCATTATAGTTGTCAAAACTGTTCACAGATTTATATGTATATTTTCATATATATGATCACATTCCCTTTTACCAAACCAGCTCTGGCTGGCTTCTCCTGGGCCATGATCTGTACGACTTGGACATGTATTCGAATTTTTTTAGTAAATTTATATGAACTGATGCGAAAATTCACTTGCACAGCTACTCAGTTAGTATTTAGCCGGCGGGAAAAGGGAATGGTTTCACTCTGCACCAGGGTGCAAGTATATGAATTGTCATTTGTCAGTAAGTGTGAGTTGGTGGTCGTCGTTCGTTTAATCGTTAGCTCTGTTTATCCTGGCGCACCCGTGTCGCTCGTGGCCGGCCGCGTCGGGCTGCCTGGAAAAGGAAAACGACCGCGGGAAAGGGGAGAGAGAAAAGGGAACGGTGCGAAAACGAAATGGCCAGCGGCAAAGCGCACACCTAAAAGCAGCGCCAAAGAATAAAGGGAAAAAAAAGGAGCAAGAATTCTGGTTAAAAAAAACAAATCTACGTACATGGCGTAGCGCGTACTGCTCGAAACATTACTGTATTATTATTAGTACCAGTTTGCTTTACAGTTAAGAGTACTCGACAGGCGGCAGTGGCAACCCAACAACATTCATACACACACACACAAAAAAAAGTATACTAGTAGGGAACTGAAACCAAAACATGGAGCGCAGTAGTGCAGATCGATTGTTCATTTCTCGGCTGCGCCGTACTACGCGGTTCGCCGCCTGAAATTGTTTCCGAGGGCATCCAATCCACATATCTTTTTCACAAAGGTTTTGCTGTTGGGTGTCGACTGTCGACGCAAGAAAGAGACCGCCTTTTGCTGCTATAATTTCATTCCCTTTTCCCGGCTGTCCAAATCCATAGCCGTAGACCGACGCAAGCAGGCAGGCAGGCGTAGGTGAGGTCTACCCGCCCGCCCAACAAGTTTCCAAGCGTTCCCTCTCATGCTTGCTTGACGTGGAGTGGTTAGGTCACACGCACGCACCTCATCGCCCACCCCTCCACCGCCGCGCCCGCGCCGGTCCCCAGCCACAGCCAAGAGAACACGCACGAAAGACGAAGAAGAAGAAGAAAAACGGCAGTAGATGAGCGGCGGCAAGCCGGCAGCCGGTTGATGACCGAAAGATTTTTAACCAAACCACGAGCAGCAGCAACGAGACGTAGCTTTCCATACATCGGCTGTCCTGTCCTTCCTTGTTTATCCCCACAGCAATAACTTCCTCTTCTGCTGACACTGGCCTGGGAAGTGGGATTCTGATGCCAATTTAATTGGCCAGGTAGGCGCCCTGAATTGCCACACCTACCGGCCCGCCCCAACCCAATCATACATCCATACGGCTACGAGCGACGGAGCGAGCGAGGGAAGTTGATGTTGTAGATGCCATCCTTCCTCTCCTCCTTCCGGATCGTAGTCGTGGCTTGACTCAGCGTAGCGGCCAGGGCAGCGGCCATGTCGTCGTCGGTCCGGCACGGCTCGTCGAGGGGCCAGGCATGGTGAGTTAAGTAGTGAGCGCCGCTGGCTGTACTATTTGAATTGCGGCCGGTGTTTCGATTCCATGCAGGATTCCGTTGCTTTCCCCTCGCGTGTCCGTCGTGTTGACGATGCGTTCCGTATCTCGCGCCAGGTTCTGCACCACGGGCCTGCCCAGCGACGTCGTCTTCGAGGTGCACGACATGACCTTCCACCTCCACAAGGTGAGTTCTTGGGCTGCTCTAGTCGTCGGGGGCTGCGTCTTGCTCGATGAAATTCCGCTGAGGCGTTTCCCGCGCAGTTCCCGCTCATGTCCAAGAGCCTCAAGATCCACCGCATGCTCAGCGAGCAGGAGGACCAGCGTCCGACGCGGGGACGGCGGCAGCGGAGGAGACAGGTGAGGAGCAGTGACGGAGACGATGACGGTGCTGCGGAAACAGAGATCGAGGAGGAAGAAGCCGAGCCTGAGCAGCAGCAGGTTAGGACGGAGGGGGAGGGCGACGGGCAGCCGTACTGCATTGCGTTCCCCGACTTCCCGGGCGGGCCGGGCACGTTCGAGGCGGCCGCCAAGTTCTGCTACGGCGTCCGCGTGGACCTCACCCCCTGGAACGTCGCGCCGCTGCGGTGCGCGGCCGAGTACCTGGAGATGACGGAGGACCACGCCGAGGACAACCTCGCGGCGCGCGCGGAGGCGTACCTGGACCAGGCCGTGCTGCGGCACCCCGGCGACGCCACCAAGGCGCTCAAGTCCTGCGAGGAGCTGCTGCCGCTCGCCGAGGACCTCGGCATTGTGTCCCGCTGCGTGGAGGCCATCGCCGCGCGCTCGTCGTCCGCGTCGCGGTCCTGGTTCGACGACCTGGCCGTGCTCGGCCTGCGCATGTACAAGCGGGTGATGGCGGCCATGGCCGCGCGCGGCGACGTCAGGGCGGAGGCCAGGGAGAGCTGCCTCGTGTCCTACGCCAGGGGCACCATCCCGGGGCTGTCGAGGTCCATGCGGCGCCGCCTCGCGTCCGCGCCCGTGTCCTCCGAGGTGGAGCAGAAGGAGCTCCTCGAGGCGGTGGTCGCCAGCCTCCCCGCGGACAAGTGCTCGGGGCGCGTCGTCACCGCCAAGTTCCTCTTCGCGCTGCTGCGGACGGCGCACATCTTGCGCGCGTCGGACGCCGCGCGCGCGGCGCTCGAGCGGAAGGCCGCCACGCAGCTGCAGCAGGCCGCGCTGGAGGACGTGCTCATCCCGAGCTACTCCGGCACCGCGGAGACGCTCTACGACGTGGACTGCGTCCAGCGGATCGTCAGGTATTTCCTCGCGGAGGAGGAGCTCGGCGGGGAGGCGTCGTCTTCGGCCGCGATCGAGGAGGAGGAAGCGGTGGCCGTGGCGCGGCCGTCCGCCGTGGTCATGGTGCAGGTGGGCAAGCTGGTGGACAATTACCTCGCCGAGGTCGCGTCAGACGCCAACCTCAAGCCCGCCAAGTTCTGCGACCTCGCGCTTTCGTTGCCCGACCATGCCCGTATCTACGACGATGGCGTCTACCGCGCCGTCGACATCTACCTCAAGGTACGTGCCAGATCACCACGGAACATGTCGTCCACGCTAAAAGGACAAAGAAAATATGTCTCCTTTCGAGCTGTCACGCTCACGCCCAAAGACCTCCGTCTCTTTTGGCCACCCACCGACTGGCTACTAAAATTTGCAGGCGCACCCGCGGCTGACAGCGGAGGAGCGGGACCGGGTGGTGGGCGTGGTGGACTGCCGGAAGCTGACGGTGGAGGCGTGCACGCACGCGGCGCAGAACGAGCGGCTCCCGCTGCGGGCGGTCCTGCAGGTGCTCTTCTTCGAGCAGCTGCAGCTCCGGCGCGCCATCGCGGGCACGCTCCTGGCGCCCTCCGCCGGCGCCGCTCCGCGCGAGGCTGCGGCGTGGCGAGGCGCGACGGCGCTGGCGCAGGACAGCCAGGTGCTGCGGCTGGACATGGACAGCATGGCGAGCCGGGTGCAGGATCTGGAGCGCGAGTGCTCCAGCATGCGCAGGGCCATCAAGAAGATCGACGGGCGCGGCGGCAGCGGCAGCGGCAGCCGGTCCCCCGGCGGCCGCAGCGCGGACGGGTCCAGGCCCGCGGCGGGCGGGTGGAGGGCGCGGCACGGGTGCAAATTCAGCACGCAGGTGTGCGACTCGCACGCGCGCAACGTGGTGGCGTCCAGGGCGTCCAGGATGGGGATGAGCCCGTAGCCACCGCTCGTGCAGTGCGGCCGTCCTCTCCGTCCGGCGCTCTCGGTCCAGACATGGGATTTCTCACGCGATCGCGATTCACAGTGACACACGACCAGAGAGATCAGCACGGGAAGAGAATGGCTGAGAAGTTCCAGATCTTTTACCGCTCCAAGTCTCAGCACCAGCCTCTCAGGTCTCGCACGTTTTTACATCTCTCGTTCGTGGACGTGAGAGGTGTGATGGCCATTTGTTCGTTTGTTGTGCGTGTCGTGTCGCCCCAAATGGGCGTGGATCCGTGTGAGTTGTCTTGTCTGTGCCGGAGGGAGGGCGGTCTGTAACTCGCCAGCAAGCCGTTTCCATTCAGCTTGTTTCTACTACTCGATTGCGCCGTGCATATCCGGTTGGATTTTTTACTGTACTAATGTGGGTTCTGATGTATAAAAGTTCAGATAATACCCACCATCCACACTGGTTGGTGTCCTCTCTCTTCTCTTCTCTCGCAGAGGAAAGAGAGACATGAATAGCCTTTTGTCGCCTGGGTGGAGAAAGCCTGAAATGTAGCAGAAAGTAGGCACTCAATCTGCTACTTGGCGATACATTTTCGAGCCTATCTGACATCCACGAATCCAACCAAATGCACGCCACAGTTTGGCTGCAGTCCCACCTCCATTTGCTTTGCGCGTGTCGAAAACTTTATGCTCGCCTTTTTTTATCGTGGTGCCCTACTGCCCTGCAATCTAGCGTGCGGGGGAGAAAGATTCTGGATCCTGCGTGCCCATTGTTTTGAAAAGAATTTAAAAATGTAAGTGGATTCTGTAGAATCAGAATACTTGCACTACCATCTGCTGGGCCAGCACTCATTGCTCGATACTCGTGATCCAAACCGTGGCTCGTGGACACGCAATAAAAGTAGAGATGTCTACGAGCGAAAACAAGAAAAAAGGAAGGCTCGGTAAGTTATCCAAGAAAACTAATTTGTTGGTAAGTGGTAACAGCGGCGGACCCAATGGGTAGTCTAGTTAGACTCCCGACTACTGCTCATATGATGAATTAAACTTTTTATGAGACATTTTGGTTGTTTTCTGCTCATGTACCGAATTGATAATATATATGGTACAGAATTATACACGGTATTACATGTCAAAAAAAATTATCCCTAACTACCCTAAGTTCAGATCCTGTGTCCGCCAGTGGTCGGTAAAGTCCAGTTAAAACATGTAGGCAATATGAGCGAAATGAAAAGGGCTTAACATCTCTCCCTCTCCTTCAACTAAGGGTCTGTTTGTTTGGGCTGTGGCTGTAAAAAAAGCTGTTGTGGGCTATGAGCTGTGAGAAAAGATGCTGTGGGCTGTGAGCTGTTAAAAAGCTAAAAAGTGTTTGGTGGAAACCACTAAAAGTTTTTCCATATATATTTTCACATTTCCATCCAAAAGCCGCTAAAAGCAGGTCTAGAGGTGCTTTCAGTTTTGCACTGCAAGAAAGTCAGCTTTTAGAAAAAGCTGCTTCCTAGATCCAGTCCTTTGGTTTGGCTTTTGGCTTTTAGGGGGTAAAAGCCAAAGCCAAAAGCCAAACCAAACACACCCTGAGGCAGTTTTGAAACCATGTTAGCATGCCACGGAACCAGTGATTATTCAGATCGTTTTTTTAGTAGAGTTTCAGTAGACTTCTTTAATGGGTTTTCAGTAGTTTTGAAACCATGTTAGCACCAATGATCTTTAGAGTTAAGTAGACTTCTTTCCGAGTCAGATCATCTAAGTTTACAAAATCTGCATAGTTTGTTCAAAGAAATTCTTGTTTTAGGGCTAGTTTGGAAAATGTGGTTCGCAAACTAGCCCTTAATCGTGTACTTGGACGGCAATGAATTATGGGGGTGTTTGGTTACACCCCGCTAAAATTTAGCCCATGTCCGATCGAATGTTTGAACCTCTGTTCCGGGTATTAAATGTAGTCGGATTATAAAACTAATTTGTCAGCCGAAGATTAAAAGACGAGACGAATCTAGTCCAGTTGGTTGGGTCTATATTTCATACTCCTATTTAAAAGTCAAACGCTTGATGTGACCCGGACTAAACTTTAGCAGGAGCAACCAAACACCCCCTTAGGGCTTGTTCGGTTAGCTCTCAATCCATGTGGATTGAGTGGGATTGGATGGGTTTGAATCCAAACTAAGTCAAACTTCTTCTTAATTTTTTCTAATCTCATCCAATCCATGTGTATTAGGAATAACCGAACAAGGCCTTAGTCGGTAAATATAACCCAGGGCCAGGAGTGTCTATCGAGAAATTGAGACTGCAGTTACCCGGGGTCCATTTTGCTCCTCGAGAAAAGAGAAGGGAAGGCCCTAGCCCCTGGAACACGACGAATTGACGATGTCCAGAAACTGTGGAGCCTCCTCCAGGCCCCTTCTCCATCTCTGGAACAGTTTAATTGGGCTGCAGCAAGGCCCAGGTTGCCTGGGAATTCCGGTGTAGATCCCATGAAAAAACTACCTCCATGAGTCCTGGCAAAGCCGAGCAGACGACAGCGGGAAGAAATTGTAGCGCATGAGCGTCACGACTGGCCGACGTCGACGTGGCCTCGCCAGACGACGAACGCCGAGACGTTTCGCTGGACTGACACGACCTGCCAACCGTGGAGCCTGGACTAGTGCAGGTATATATGCATGCGCAGCATAAAGGGAGCTGCCGTGGTACCATGCATCGGCAATTCGGCATCGATGGCCGATGCGAGCACGAAACCGTCGGCCGGCCGTCGTTCCGTGCGTATGGAAGACGACGGGGCCCAACGAACGAACGAGCGGCCGGCGTTTTTCCGTCACGTGCTTGCCCTTGGAACGGAACGGGGGAAGCGGTCTTACTCTTCATTTTGGAACGGAACGGCCGGCGTTTGCGTCAATATTTCTTATCTCCTCTCATTTTGGTTTGACACCCTTACTCTTCATTTCAATATCTATCTCCACAATGGCATCGCTCTATTTTTCCTCCTTCATTCTTCCAGCTTGATCAATAATAATGTATAGTAATTTTCCATATATTTGTCCATAGAAGCAAACCGATATGGACAAAGTCTTATATTATAAGTTGTCTCATTGATTATTTGACCTTTGCTTCGCATATCATCACCTATCCGACCTTGACTCGTCATTGAATACTTGATCAAAGTCAATCCACTATCGAACTCTTCTTGTTCATGCAAATCAAGCCAATCAAAATATGGGCTGGGTTTTTGGGTCAGCACGAGCACAGCCCAAAAACAGGAGCCCCCAAAGCAGTATTCGTCATAAACGTTTTTTTTTCTGAATAGCTTTTTTGAGATTCTGGCTGCGAAGAAAATCTGTGTATCATGGAGATTATGTGTGGATGAAGATAAAATAGTCCATAGGGTTTAGGATATAGATAGTGACAGTTTCCTATTATTCCAACGACTTGGCTGATTCTGTATTCACGTTGATTTTGGTCGGTTTTGACTAAAACGGTTCTCATAGAAGCGGGCTGAAAAGCTGAATGTTTGACAGTCTGCAGCAGCTTCTGGTTGCCAGAAGCTGAAAAAAGTTGAAACAAACAGACCCAATATCTGGGTCGGGCTAGCACGACCCAAAGACGGGCTTCGGTCGAGCCTCAAATTCCGGCCCGTCGAGCCCAGGCATGGCTCGCAAACATGGGCTGGGCTTTGGCCGGCACGGCCAAATGAAGCACATTTTGTTTAGTTTCTTTAATTTAGTAATCTATAGATTTTACATTGTTGTAATGTTTGGACTTTATATGGTCAAATGATGCTATCATCATTTAATATCTTTAATTTAGTAAGCTATGGATTTTATGTTGTTGTGATATTTAAATTTTATGTGGTTCGAATATATAGGTCGGGCTTGGACCGACACGGCCCAACGAAGACCCAACGTGCTTTAGAACCGGGCTAGACCCCTGTTTCTACTCTTTAGGCTGGCACGACATGTCCCAAAAAATTGGGCCTTCTTGACTCGAGACCGTTTGGCCCAAAGCACGATAGGCTCGGACCGGACCGGGCCGGCTCAATTCCCAACACTACATGAGACCAATCCATTTTCATCAATTCAATGTGTTATTTGTCATTTGCCAAATATATTTCCTTCGCATGAATCCATGGTATCCCACAACACACACGCCATTTCATCAACTCTATTTGTATTGATGTGTTTTCTTTGAACTAGATTAATTATGTTTATGAAATACAACAACACACAACTTTGGCCTTCCTTTAGACACCATGTAGAATACCATCAAGTTTTTCTTCTCATTCAATATTTGATACACTTCGTGATATGCAATCTTTATGTTTATGAAATATATTCGATCTCATATTGAACATTAAATTATTAGATTTTTAATTATGTTGTCATTCAATCCACAAAAGATCACCTAAGGGCCAAATGTAATTTCAAGGACGTTTTGGCTTTTTCTAGATGGATTTCTTTTGCTATGTATCTGGATATATTGTATATCTAAGTGCATGTGAAAAGTTACTTACGTAGATAATTCAAAATATCTTATAATTAATTTGGAACGAAGGATGTACATTTTTAAAAAAAAACACGTTGCCAATTCAAATCACAAATGAAAAAAAAGACAAAAACTGGATCGTTTATTATGACATACTGATCGCTCCGATTCTTTTCTTTTCTTTTCTAATGGGCGATCAGCTGATCACTCTCAGCAGAGAAAATGCTCAGCTCAAGAAGAAGCGCCGCCGCCGTGGCGCCGGGGCGGGACCACTGCCCCCGCAGGACGGCATGCCCTCGCGCGAACGAGAACGCGCCAGTGCCGCCCACCACTCGCAGCACCTCCTCCTCCTCCCCGCCGTGCCGGCGTCTCGCGGCCCGGCGCGCCTTCTCGTTGCTCGCCTCGACGCAGAGACTGCCGGACAGCCCGGCGCTGCCGTCGAACGTCAGGTGCACCGTGTCGAACACCGACGCCACGGCACTACCCCGCTCGCCCGCCGGGAGCAGAAACCCAGAGGCCGCGCCGACGGCCCTCGACGCGCTCTCCGGCCCCGCCGTCATCCGGTGGTGGAACACCAGCGCGCTCGCTTCTTGCCGGCGCCCTTGGGCTTGCTCCTGCCGCACGGCTGTCGATGCCGTGGGATGGATGTACACCGTGAAGGTGCGCTGGCCTGCAGCGCCCTTGCGGCTGCCCGACCGGTGCGGCAGCGGGGAGACGGTGGCAAGGAGGACGACGGCGAGGACGGCGGCGGCGACGACGACGCAGAAGATGATCCTGGCGAGCATCGTCGTATCATTTCTTATCTGTGGTGGCCAAATGCGGGAGCGGGCAGCTGCCCGGTGAGCATTTCAGGAATCGCAGGTGCGACGGAGCGGTGATCGGTTGTGATTTCTTGGATTTTGTTCAGACGACGATGGGTTCGGAGAAAGATGCTCGGAGAGCAGTTGAATCAGCGCTACTTAATCCATTGCGGTGCCTTGTGGTCAAACATAAACTAAACCATTGACGAAAAGGGTAATGCGAATAAACAAAGCAGATGATTTGGGTTTAGTGTGGTTGGAACGTAAGCCATGGGCGCCTAAATGGTTCCACTTTGCTAGTTTCTGTTTTCCACTATATCCTACGTGCGCACGATCGGCCTAGCATAATCTTAGCAACTCTGGAACTTACATTATTGTGATTTTGTACGCTTAATTTGGGCACAAATAACAGATGTTGTCTATTTGTCATCAACCTCCGTTTTGCCCATTTAACGTGGTGCCGTGGTTGTAGATGTTCGTTCATACTTTCTCGCAAAAATGTAATTTAACTTGCCCTTCCTAGCCAGATTAACTGAAATTTGATCTAATACTCGTTCCAGAAAAAGTTTAAGCTAATATTTATAAGACAAAATATATATATATTGCATGATAGATTCAATAAGACCTATTTGATTTAATAATACTATATATATTGATATACTTGGTTAAAGTTAAAACGGTGTTGATAATATGCTTGGATTGTATTTTTTTAAATTATATTCTTTTTTGACTGAGGGAAAGCATACATAACTTTACTGAGAGGCATTGGCCATCAACACTGAACTCCATCTCGCCAAGTTTGAATTTGGCTAAAAGTTGTAGCATTCAAGTGTGAAGTTAAGTACTTGTTGGCTCGACAAAGAGCCACGTAATCTACAAAATTCATGATTGAAGTTAATTAACAAAACAGCATCTGAGTTCTCACATCCATGATCTTCCCGTAGCTAGAAGCCTGAAACACTAATTGGCCAACACCCACACAAGCAGTGCTAGTGCATATAAAAATACTAAAATCTAGAATACCTTATAACTATTGGCAACTAAATATTTCAACTAAAATTGCACATTTTATAAAGTTGTAAAAAAATGTACAATAGATTTTTGTTGTTGTTGTGTTCCTCTCATTGATATGGTCAACAAAAACATATACTCAACGTCCAACTCGAAGTCCGAATGGAAGAGTTACGCCCTACAAAAGAGAAAGAGAACACCTTGTCGGAAGTTCCAGCAAAAATTTCCGACTTTGCCGCTCCGAGAACCGGGAGGGGTTCAAACCTGATCACATCACAGCCCTTATAGACTCATGGGAAATTTGAAGACGGTACTCTTTCCAGACTTTTTTTAGGACGCTCCTTTCGAACGTGATATCTGCTGTTTAAAAAACTCTGCTAGCTTAATGCGAATGGAATACAAATATTTTGTGCATTTGAAAGTAAAGAGAGAGTGAAAAAGGGAAAAAAAAATACTGTTCGCATGATATATATTATATAGGTAGGGTCGTCGGGTTTTTAAAGCGGGACGTCCGACGTTCAGTGCATCCTCCATCAGATCGGAGACCAACCAGACTGATCATTGGGCAATGTTCAGTGCACTGTGCGGATGGATGGATCCCATCAGGATCTCTCTCTCTGCTCTCGGCGCCGTCTCGCTGGGTGACAGGGACAGTGCATGCCCTCGCAAGCCACGATTCCATTCGTCCAGCAAACTCTAGCTCCCAATGCTGCGGTTGACCAAACCCGTTTTGTAAGTAAAGGCGGGGTAAGAGAGAGAGAGAGAGAGAGAGAGAGAGAGAGAGTGAGTGAGTGAGTGTGCGAAAGATTCCTGTAGGGTGCTCTCACGGACAGGAGACAGAGGGCAGTGCGGTACGCGCGCGTGCACTGCAGGCTTTGTGTCAACAGATGCTCTCCAGCCTCAGGATCGATGAAGGCAGGCGGCCGGAGGTGGCAGAAGGTAGCGGCAATGTGCGAGCGAGTGCAATGCATTTGCCTTGCGGATGGAGGCCCTGAAGACTGTGAGAATGCAAGTGGGGGTCGCAGCTGACAATTAATTATGGTCGCAGATGTCATTTTAGTCTGTTTCTCCTCCTCTCGCTCAAACTCCGGACTGTGTGAGAAGTATTTTCTGCGGATCATGGACTGTTAGAGCTGAGAGATGAGAAGGCCGGTGAACCAACCGGGGAGTGGACTGTTTGTTGATCTAGTCAAGCTGAATTAAAGAAATTCAGATTATTATTTTTCCCCAAATAAAAAACTGTTTGTTCGTTGTTCCAGCTTTGAACTGTAAAAAGGCCGCACAACCCCGGACTAAAACGCATGTAGACCATCCACAGCACAGACAAGCTCTCAGCGATGCAGTTGTACAACAAACCCGTATATGAAAACCAAGCAGGGACAGGATATGTTTTCTCCACCTTTTGTATACACTATATAGTATTTTCGAGAACGGATTGGAGTGTATAAAACAAGGATAAAAGAGGGGCCTACATGGACAAAGAGCTTAAAAGGATTCGGATCTACGCACTACGCAGGCAGGGCTGACAGGACAGGAGCGCGGCGTCCAGTGTGCAAGTGCAATGCATTTTGGCTGCTGCGCCTAGAGCCCCCGGCCCCGTTCTGTTGCGGATCTGGTGTCGGCGGCAGTTGGGCGGGCCTCTCTACCAACCACTTTTGTGAGATTCTGATTAGCCTATCCTCGTGCAGGGAAGAAGAACGGGGAACGCCGAACGTACGGGCGAGATGATGAAGAGCACCTGCCGTGTGGTTTCGGATGGTGGATCGAGATGCGGCAGGATGATTAAGCTACCAATGGAGAAAAAAAAAACTTTGTTCCGACGACAGACAAGGCTGGCCGGAGGGGGGACGGTCACTCACGTACGCTCCTTTCAGTAATCCGGCCTCTAGGACGATTAACGCACACACACTCGAGTGGACACAGAAGAGTCTTGTTGCTGCCAAGCGATGACTTTTCTGGTGAGTGTTCATTGCTTTATAAACTAAGTATATGCATTAATATAAGGATACAAATAACTGAGCCAATCACGGTATGATCGTGACTGATTGCTGCCATCCCAACAATCTGGGTCATGCCGTGAGCACTTCCTCTAATTGTGCTGGCTGATTTCTACCTTCTATCTTTAGGACTTATTCAAACAATCTCTTCCTAAGTCCTAGAGACTCTAGCCTAATCTTTTCATGCCGATCAGACCACGGCTGAAACCTGGTACGATCGAGCGCCTTCGTCAGAATATCGCTCAGCTGCAGTTTGGTGCCAACAAACTCGACGTCGATCAGCTTCCTGTCACAGCATTCCCGGATGAAATGGAACTTTACGTCTATATGTTTGCTCCGGTCATGGTGCACAGGGTTCTTCATCAATGCTATGGCAGACTTGTTGTCCACCTTCAGCTTCGGCGCGCGGACTGGCCCTCCGATGAGCTCGGCCAGCAATCGCGATAGCCAGACGGCCTCACATGCCGCTGCAGCAGCCGCGATGTACTCCGCTTCGCACGAAGAAAGGGCAACCACCTTTTGTTTGGTCGATTGCCAGGCAACCGGGCCACCTGCCAGGAAAAAGATAAGCCCGCTGGTGCTCTTACGGTCATTGACGTCACCTGCGAGATCGCTGTCCGAGTACCCCTGCAGCTCAGGAGCACTTCCATTTTTCTTGCCTGGGTGGTAGTGTAGCCCCCAGTTTATCGTCCCTGCCACATGGCGGAGGACTCTCTTGACAGCAGCGAGATGTTCCTGGCGCGACGCCTCCATGAACCGGCTGAGGTACCCCACCGAGTACGCCAGATCCGGCCTGGAGTTGCACATGTACCGCAGACTGCCAATTAGGCTGCGGTACTCAGTGGCATCGACGCTCGGCGTCGTGCTCTCCTTCAGCAGCTTCAGCTTTGGCTCCATGGGCGTGGCGCTGGCGTTGCAGCCGGCCAGGCCTGCCTTCTCCAGCACCTTGGTGGCATATGCGCTCTGGCGGAGCGTGATCCCGTGCGCCCCCTGGGTGACCTCAAGGCCAAGATAGTAGGAGAGCAGCCCGAGATCACTCATGCGGAAGATCCTTTGCATCTGTACCTTGAAATTTGTGACGGCGCCGACATCTCCACCAGTGATGATCAAGTCATCAACGTAGACGCCCACAATCAGGCGCCCTCCTTCCTTGCCGCGGGTGTACATCCCGTGTTCATCCATGCAACGCGTGAACCCGAGAGCCAGCAGTTCGGCGTCCAGCTTTTGGTTCCACGCGCGTGGCGCCTGACGGAGCCCGTAGAGGGCCTTGTGGAGTTTCAGCACCTTGTTCTTGTGCTTGTCGTCGATGAAGCCGGGGGGTTGCTGGACGTAGACTTCTTCTTGGAGCTCCCCATTCAAAAAAGCCGACTTCACGTCCATGTGATGGACGCCCCAGCCGTAGTGCGCTGCGATGGCGAGGAGCAGACGCACGGACTCCAGTCATGCGATCGGCGCGAAGACCTCATCGAAGTCGACGCCTGGCTGCTGCACATAGCCCTTGGCGACGAGGCGGGCCTTGTACTTGACGATGTTGCCTTTCTCGTCATGCTTGACTTTATACACTCATTTGAGGCCTATGGCGCGGTGACCACGCGGAAGCTCGGCCAGTGACCATGTCTTGTTGTCATGGATCGACGCCAGCTCCTCCTCCATCGCGGCAACCCAATTTGGGTCACCATCGGCCTCCTTCAAGGTCCTGGGCTCCTCCACGCTCACAGCATGCAGTTCAGCATCCTCGTCATCATGGTGGACCAGCCCGGGCGCTGCACCCACGCTGTGAATATTGTCCAGCGTCCGGTATCGAAGCTCCCCCACATCATCGGCGTTGAAGCTAGGGTCGGTGGAGAGCGGCGTCGCGAACTTGATCTGAGTCCGCGGTGCCTGCGGTGTCGAGGGCGAGGATGCTGTTGCCGACGTGCTGGGTGCCGTTGGAGACACTGTGCGCGGCGCCGGTGTCGATGGGGTCGACGCAGAGCGCGGTGACAACGCCAACGGTGCTGGCGTGCGCGCTTCGGGAGAGACAGGCTCTAGGGCCGATCCCTCAACTTGTTGGTGCCGCAGCTCGTACTCCTCCGCGACAGTAAAGGGGTGCATGTCGACGGTGTCTATGGCACCTCCCCAGTCCCAGCGCGCTCCCTCGTTGAAGACAGCGTCGCGCGAAACGTGGACGCGCTCGGTGACGGGGTCGTAGAAGCGATAAGCCTTCGATCCGTCCTGATAGCCGATGAAGACCACCTTCTGTCCCCGGTCTTCCAACTTGCTGAGGTGTGGACACGGGTGCTTGATGTACGCCACGCACCCAAACACCTTCAGGAAGTGCACCGCCGGCTTCTTCCCGTACCAAGCCTGGTACGGGGTCGTTCCGTTAAGCGCGGCTGTGGGCGCCCGGTTCAGCAGGAACACTGCAGTGTGAACCGCCTCTCCCCAGAAGTGACCCGGCATCCCGCGGGCGCGAAGAATGCTCCTGGCCATCGACACGACCATTTGGTTCCGGCGTTCGACGACGCCGTTTTGCTGTGGTGTGTACAGCGCCGAGAAATGGCGCTGAATCCCTTCACCTGCACATTGTTCACCAAATTGAACTGAGGTGAACTCACCGCCATTATCAGCGCACAGCACTTTCAGCTTCTTGCCGCACTCGCGCTCGACGCGAGCTTGGAACGACATGATCGCCGATGGGGCATCCGCCTTTGAGCGCAGTAGGGTGAGCCACATGAATCGACTCATGTCGTCAACTAGTAGCAGAAAGTAGGCGTTCCCGGTGGGCGTCGGCGGCGAGATCGGGCCACATAGGTCACCGTGGACAAGTTCAAGCTCCTCCTGAGCTCTGTACTTGGCGGCTTGTGGAAATGGCGCGCGTTTCTGCTTCGCCAGGATGCAGTCTTCACACACCTGATCGACCCGATCGATGGAGGGGAGGCCACGGACCATCTCCTCGCGCTCGAGCTTGCGTAGCGCCTGGAAGTTCAAGTGGCCGTAACGCTCATGCTAGCGCCACGCCACGTCGCCGACCCGCGCTGTGAGGCATACCGGGGCAGCGATGTTCATGTCGAGGAGGTAGAGCCGGCTGGGTGATCGATACACCTTAGCCAGCAATCTTCGCTGCAGATCGAAGAGACGCAGGACCCCCTCCTCGATGACGACCTTCAAACCTTCCTCATCCATCTGCCCGAGACTCACAATATTGGTCGTGAGCCGTGGAATGTAGTATACCCCGTCGAGCCGGCGGTGTTCGCCGGATTTGAGGGCAAAAAGGACGGCGCCCTTCCCTTCGATGTCGACCACCGACCCGTCCCCGAACCTCACAGTTCCCGTGACGCCGGTGTCAAGCTCGACGAAGAGGCGGCGCGATCCAGTCATGTGGTTCGTCGCGCCGGTATCAAGCACCCACCGACAAGGGGCCACAACCTCCTTCTCCTCCTCGCTGCTGAGATGGGGGAGAACCTTGCGCTCGTGGATATGGATCGGAGCCCGCGGGGATGAGGTGGACGATGCCGGCGTGGAGAGGGAGCACGAGCGAGGCGGCGACGGATACAAGGGCGCATGCGTCCTGCCCTGGAGGCGCGGCCCGGCGGCGCAAACGCCTGCTCCCCTCCGCGGGGCGGCCATGGCGCGCGCGGGCAACGGCCCCGCGACCTTCCCCGGTGGCGCGGGCAGCGGCCCCGGCGCGATTTCCTCTGTTTCCACCGCGAGGTACATCAGGGCCGGTTCTTCTTCCTGGGCCTCCGCGACATGGGCTACGACTTTCTTCTTGTCGCGACAGTCTTTGGCCCAATGGCCCCCCTTTCTGCAATTGTGGCAGAGGGTGCCCGGCGGCGACTTCCAACCGGTGGCGCTTCCTGTGGCCGTATTCTTCCCGTCTCGATCGTTCCGCGGCGTGGATCCCCTTCCGCGTCCACGATCTGGGTGCTTGCCGCGGTTGCAGGAGCTTGTGCTGCCACCGGAGTTATCCTGCTCGCGGCGTTCCTTGCGACGGGCTTCCCAGTCTTCCTCGCACAACATCAGGCGTCCCATGGTGTCCGTGATCTGTGCGGGCTTGGCGCGCTCCTCGAACACGCGAAGACGCCCGATTACATCCTCGATCGTCGCCTGGTTCAGGTCGACGAACATCTCGATGGAGACGGCGGCCTGATTCAGGCTCTTGGGGACCACCTGCAACAACTTCTTGACTACCTCGATGTCGCTGATGTTGTCGCCGAGGGTGCGAAGATTGGTGGCGAGCGCAGTGATGCGGACACCGAAGTCAGTGACGGACTCCTCTTCCTTGAAGGTGAGGTTGGCAAAATTTCAGCGGAGCTGCTGCGCAGTCGCATCACGCGTGCGCTCGTCGCCGATCCGTAGCGTCCTGACCGCGTCCCAGGCCTGCTTCGCGCTGTCCTTCGTGGCGAGGGTGCCCCAGAGTTCGGATGGAACCGAACGCAAGAGGCCCGACATCGCTTGGCGATCGTCGTGGTACTCGACTTCGTCGGGATTGTCGGGGATGCCGTGGTGGACGGCGTCCCAGACACGGAGAGTCTGGAAGTTCACCTCCATGACCAGGGCCCATTCCGGATAGTTGGTCCGGGTCAGCATCGGCCACGCGACGTTCGCGGACGGTCGCTCGACGATGCGCTCGATGACGCGCGACCCGGAGTTCCGGTTGCGCGAGTGGCGGCTATGTGAGCGACCTCGACGACGTGGTGGCGAGCGCGACGGCTGGACTTTCTCCTCGCCGGAGCCATCACCGATTAGCGGCTGCTTGGAACGCGGCTGCGATGCCATAGCGACGTCGAGGACTTGGCTCTGGTACCAAATGTCAGTAATCCGGCCTCTAGGATGATTAACGCACACACACTCGAGTGGACACAGGAGAGTCTTGTTGATGCCAAGCAATAGCTTTTCTGGTGAGTGTTCATTGCTTTATAAACTAAGTACATGCAGTAATATAAGGATACAAATAACTGAGCCAATCACGGCATGATCGTGACTGATTGCTGCCATCCCAACAATCTGGGTCATGCGGTGAGCACTTCCTCTAATTGTGTTGGCTGATTTCTACCTTCTATCTTTAGGACTTATTCAAACACTCCTCTGGGCTGCTGGTGTCACGAACTCAGATGGTGACCACACCACTGTTTGCGGCACACAGAAGGGCCTGCGGATCCGGCGGAGCGTCGCAGCTCCTCCAACTCCAATCGCATCCAAGAGCTGCTTCAGACAACGACTGTTGAGACCGACTGACAGCGGCTTCGCTTGATTTCCCCCCTATAATCCCATCGACCGAAACCCAACCCAACCAACCGAGCTGCGCTGCGCTGGTCTGGTTCACCGTCGACCCGTCGTCGGGGCACACATGAGCGCGGCAGCGCTGCCCCCTCCGGTGTCGGGGCGTCCGCGAGCAGCGACGCGCTGGCGCTTAGATTCTGCCTGCGCGCGCCCAGCAGAGGGAACCTTTCCTCTCTGAATGCTTCAGTTCAGACGTGCTGGGTTAGGGGCGTAGCTAGTTTTTTTATGTAATCGTAACACGAGGAGACAAAATACGGCTGCTTTGCGATAGTCTAATGGGGTCGTCTGACCGCAAGCCTGGCACGGGCTCGAGAGATGTCCGGTGAGGTGCAGCGCACCCAGCTGCAGCACGGTCGTTACTTGCTTGACAAATTATAGCGGCCTCGGATCTCTAGCGTTAAGCATCGATTAAGTTATAGTCATCTCTTATATAATATACAGAACCGATCAAAAAAAACTCAGGGTTGTACAAGCCCCATTCAATGTTTGATCACTTAAGGGTATGTAAAGGGTTAATTGCAACAAAAAAAAAAACGAATAGCTCGTCTCTACTACACTACTCTTCATACATAATGTCTTAATTATATTTATAATTCGCAGGCTCTAGGTTGTATCATACAGTCTCTTAGTCGTCTCTTGTAGGTTGTACATGCACTTAGAAGAGCAATGGTGTGGATCAATGGTTTTAATTGGTATTAACGTTTCTTTTTTAAGTATTATTTACCGCACAGAACCACCACACATCCATGGCTCCGCACAAGGGAGAAGCTCGACACTATATAACTTTATACAAAGTGTCTAAGTAGGATGACTCATCTACTGTGATACTCTGGTAATTAGGGATGGCAACGGGTACATACCCGTCGGGTAGTACCATTCCATACCCGTACCCATCAAAAAAAATTCTACCCGTCGGGTTACCCATATATACTCGCGGGTATAAAATCTTACCCATACCCATACCCGCGCGGGTATTTTTACCCGTCGGGTAACCCGTACCCACTAGGAAAGAATTAAATTCCAATATACCAATCACTCAAAATATTAAAGAAACATATAAAAACAACTTCAATTTCACATATAACAAATTATATGATTACATAACTTAGTATCTAGACAAATGATAATTAGAGAAGAGTTTTATTCTAGCTAAGTTAGACTCTATTAGATGCTTATATTGCTATTGATGCGGGTATATTTTACCCACGGGTAGACGGGTATGGGTAGTACCAACCCATACCCGTACCCGTCTACCCAACGGGTAGAGGTTTTTACCCATTAACATACCCGCGGGAAGAGAAATCATCACATACCCGCCTTCATATCGAGTAAAACCCGTCGGGTATTCGGGTTTCGGGTACCCATTGCCATCTCTACTGGTAATCATTTGGGCCTCCTCGACTTTTATGAGGCTCACGCCCTCCTAACGTTTTGAAACCTAAGGTACACTAACTAGAGGTTATGTCTCGGGCCTCCTATCCCCTCAGGCACCCATGAGACTATGTTTTCAGGCATCCTATGCTCTAGGACGCTTGTAGTTATAAGTTCTCATGCTCCTCATGTCTGGAGCATTTGTAAGCCTAAGTCTCATTGCTCCCTCGTCCTATGTGAAAGGGAATTAGGCTTACACCTAGTTCCTATATAATTTTGGTGGTTGAATTGCCCAACACAAATCTTTGGACTAACTAGTTTGTTCTAGTGTATAAGTTATACAGGTGTCAAAGGTTCACAACATAGCCAATAAAATGACCAAGTGTTGGGTTCAACAAAAGGGCAAAGAGCCAACCGTACCGGACTGTCCGGTGTGCCACCGGACAGTGTCCGGTGCACCACCGGACAGTGTCCGGTGCACCAGGGGACTCCAGCTCGAACTCGCCACCTTCGGGAATTTCCAGGGGCTCTCGCGCTATAATTCACCGGACTGTCCGGTGTACACCGGACAGTGTCCGGTGCGCCATGGAGAAGCGGCCTCAGGAACTCTTCAGCTTCGGGAAAAGCCAACGGCTCGTCAGCTATAATTCACCGGACATGTCCGGTGTGCACCGGACTGTCCGGTGTGACTCCAGCACAACGGCTATCCCGCGCCAACGGCTACCTGCAGAGGCATTAAATGCGCCGCAGCGCGCGCAGACGTCAGGTTTGCCCATACTGGCGCACCGGACAATGAACAGGAGCTGTCCGGTGCGCCACCGGACATCAAGAGTGGCCCACAAGTCAGAACTCCAACGGTCAGATTCCAATGGCACTGATGACGTGGCAGGGGCACCAGACATGTCCGGTGTGCACCGGACTGTCCGGTGCGCCATCGAGCAGACTGGCTCCTCAACGGCCACATTTGGTGGTTGGGGCTATAAATACCCCAACCACCCCACATTCATTGCCATCCAAGTCTTCCACTTCTCAACCACTTACAAGAGCTAGGCATTCAATTCTAGACACATTCAAAGAGATCAAATCCTCTCCAATTCCACACAAAACCCTAGTGACTAGAGAGAGTGATTTGCCGTGTTCATTTGAGCTCTTGCGCTTGGATCGCATTCTTTCTTTCTCTTTTGCTCTTGTGATCAACACTCAATTGTAACCGAGGCAAGAGGCACCAATTGTGTGGTGGCCCTTGCGGGGAAGTTTTGTTCCCGGTTGATTGAGAAGAAGGAAAGCTCACTCGGTCCGAGGGACCGTTTGAGAGAGGGAAGGGTTGAAAGAGACCCGGCCTTTGTGGCCTCCTCAACGGGGAGTAGGTTTGCAAGAACCGAACCTCGGTAAAACAAATCCACGTGTCACTCTCTTTATTTGCTTGCGATTTGTTTTGCGCCCTCTCTTGCGGACTCATTTATTATTACTAACGCTAACACCGGCTTGTAGTTGTGATTATTTTGTGTGAATTTCAGTTTCGCCCTATTCACCCCCCCCCCTCTAGGCGACTATCAATTGGTATCAGAGCCCGGTGCTTCATTAGAGCCTAACCGCTCGAAGTGATGTCGGGAGATCACGCCAAGAAGGAGATGGAGACCGGCGAAAAGCCCACTACAAGCTACGGGAGCACTTCATCGGAAGAGTCCCGCACCAAAAGGAGGGAGAAGAAGAAGAGCTCCTCCAACAAAGGGAAGGAGAAGAAATCTTCTTCTCACCACAAAGAGAAGAAGGAAAAATCTTCTTCCCACAAGCCGCATCGGAAAGGCGATAAGCACAAGAGGATGAGGAAGGTGGTCTACTATGAGACCGACACTTCATCAACTTCTACCTCCGACTCCAATGCGCCCTCCGTCACTTCTAAGCGCCAAGAGCGCAAGAAGTATAGTAAGATCCCCCTACGCTACCCTCGCATTCCTAAACATACACCTTTGCAAACCACCAACTTTTAATGGTGAAGATTATGCTATGTGGAGTAATTTGATGCGATTTCATCTAACCTCTCTCCACAAAAGAATATGGGATGTTGTTGAGTATGGTGTACAGGTACCATCAATAGGGGATGAGGACTATGACACGGACGAAGTGGCCCAAATCGAGCACTTCAACTCCCAAGCCGCAACTATCCTCCTTGCCTCCCTAAGCAAGGAGGAATACAACAAAGTACAAGGATTGAAGAACGCCAAGGAGATTTGGGACCTACTCAAGACGGCGCACGAGGGTGATGAACTCACCAAGATCACCAAGCGGGAAACGATCGAGGGGGAGCTTGGTCGCTTCCGTCTTCGCCAAGGGGAGGAGCCACAAGACATGTACAACCGGCTCAAGACCTTGGTGAACCAAGTGCGCAACCTCGGGAGCACAAAATGGGATGACCACGAAGTGGTTAAGGTTATTCTAAGAGCTCTTATTTTCCTTAACCCCACTCAAGTACAATTAATTCGTGGGAATCCTAGATATCCACTAATGACCCCCGAGGAAGTTATCGGGAATTTTGTGAGTTTTGAATGCATGATTAAGGGATCCAAGAAGATCAACGAGCTTGACGAGCCTCCCACCTCCGAGGCGCAACCGGTGGCCTTCAAGGCAACGGAGGAGAAGAAGGAGGAGTCTACAAGTAGACAACCAATTGACGCCTCCAAGCTCGACAACGAGGAGATGGCCCTAATCATCAAAAGCTTTCGGCAAATTCTCAAGCAACGGAAGGGGAAGGACTACAAACCCCGTTCCAAGAAGGTTTGCTACAAGTGTGGTAAGCCCGGTCACTTCATTGCAAAATGTCCTATGTCTAGTGACAGTGACAGGGGCGACGACAAGAAGGGAAGAAGAAAGGAGAAGAAGAAATACTACAAGAAGAAGGGCGGCGATGCTCATGTTTGTCGGGAGTGGGACTCCGACGAAAGCTCAAGCGACTCCTCCGACGACGAGGACGCCGCCAACATCGCCGTCACCAAGGGCCTTCTCTTCCCCAACGTCGGCCACAAGTGTCTCATGGCCAAGGACGGCAAAAAGAAGGTAAAATCAAGGTCCTCCACTAAATATGAAACATCTAGTGATGAGGATAATGATAAAAATGAGGAGGATAACTTGCGCATTCTTTTTGCTAACCTTAACATGGAACAAAAGGAAAAATTAAATGAACTAATTAGTGCCATCCATGAAAAGGATGACCTCTTGGACTCCCAAGAGGACTTCCTAATCAAGGAGAATAAGAAACATGTTAAGGTTAAAAATGCTTACGCTCTACAAGTTGAAAAATGTGAAAAACTATCTAGTGAGCTAAGCACTTGCCGTGAGATGATTGACAACCTTAGAAATGAAAATGCTACTTTAAATGCTAAGGTTGATTCACATGTTTCAATTACCAATCTTAGAGATGATAACGTTGACTTGCTTGCTAAGATTGATGAATTGAATGCATCTCTTGCTAGCCTTAGATTAGAGAATGAAAATTTAATTGCTAAGGCTAAAGATCTTAATGTTTGCAATGCTACTATTTCCGACCTTAGAACCAAGAATGAAATGTTGCATGCTAAGGTTGTAGAACTTAAATCTTGCAAACCCTCTACATCTAATGTTGAGCATGTTTCTATTTGCACTAGATGTAGAGATATTAATGTTGATGCTATCCATGATCACCTAGCCTTAATTAAAAAACAAAATGATCATATAGCTAAACTAGATGCTAAAATTGCCGAGCACAACCTAGAAAATGAGAAATTTAAATTTGCTCGTAGCATGCTTTATAATGGGAGACGCCCTGGCATCAAGGATGGCATTGGCTTCCAAAGGGGAGACAATATCAAACTTAATGCCCCTCCTAAGAACTTGTCTAACTTTGTTAAGGGCAAAGCACCCATGCCTCAGGATAACGAGGGTTACATTTTATACCCTGCAGGCTATCCTGAGAGCAAAATTAGGAAGATTCATTCTAGGAAGTCTCACTCTGGCCCTAACCATGCTTTCATGTATAAGGGTGAGACATCTAGTTCTAGGCAACCAATCCGTGCCAAGTTGCCTAAGAAGAAAATTCCTAATGCATCAAATGATCATGCCATTTCATTTAAAACTTTTGATGCATCTTATGTGCTTACTAGCAAATCCGGCAAAGTAGTTGCCAAATTTGTTGGGGGCAAACACAAGGGCTCCAAGACTTGTGTTTGGGTACCCAAAGTTCTTGTATCTAATGCCAAAGGACCCAAAACAGTTTGGGTACCTAAAGTCAAGAACTAAATCTGTTTTGTAGGTTTATGCATCCGGGGGCTCAAGTTGGATACTCGACAGCGGGTGCACAAACCACATGACCGGGGAGAAAAGGATGTTCTCCTCATATGAGAAAAACAAAGACCCCCAACGAGCTATCACATTTGGGGATGGAAATCAAGGGTTGGTCAAAGGTTTGGGTAAAATTGCTATTTCACCTGACCATTCCATTTCCAATGTTTTTCTTGTTGATTCATTAGATTACAACTTGCTTTCTGTTTCCCAATTATGTCAAATGGGCTACAACTGTCTTTTTACTGATATAGGTGTCACTGTCTTTAGAAGAAGTGATGATTCAATAGCATTTAAGGGTGTGTTAGAGGGTCAGCTATACTTAGTAGATTTTGATAGAGCTGAGCTCGACACATGTTTAATTGCTAAGACTAACATGGGTTGGCTCTGGCACCGCCGACTAGCCCATGTTGGGATGAAGAATCTTCATAAGCTTCTAAAGGGAGAGCACATTTTAGGACTAACAAATGTTCATTTTGAGAAAGACAGGATTTGTAGCGCATGCCAAGCAGGGAAGCAAGTTGGCACTCATCATCCACACAAGAACATAATGACGACTGACAGGCCACTGGAGCTCCTACACATGGATCTATTCGGCCCGATCGCTTACATAAGCATCGGCGGGAGTAAGTACTGCCTAGTTATTGTGGATGATTATTCTCGCTTCACTTGGGTATTCTTTTTACAGGAAAAATCTCAAACCCAAGAAACTTTAAAAGGATTCTTGAGACGGGCTCAAAATGAGTTTGGCTTAAGGATCAAGAAAATAAGAAGCGACAATGGGACGGAGTTCAAGAACTCTCAAATTGAAAGCTTCCTTGAGGAGGAGGGCATCAAGCATGAGTTTTCTTCTCCCTACACGCCACAACAAAACGGTGTAGTGGAGAGGAAGAATCGAACTCTATTGGACATGGCAAGAACCATGCTTGATGAGTACAAGACACCGGACCGGTTTTGGGCCGAAGCGGTCAACACCGCCTGCTACGCCATCAACCGGTTATATCTTCACCGAATCCTCAAGAAGACATCATATGAACTCCTAACCGGTAAAAAGCCCAACATTTCATATTTTAGAGTTTTTGGTAGCAAATGCTTCATTCTTATTAAAAGAGGTAGAAAATCTAATTTGCTCCTAAAACTGTAGAAGGTTTTTTACTTGGTTATGACTCAAACACAAGGGCATATAGGGTCTTTAACAAGTCCACTGGACTAGTTGAAGTCTCTTGTGACGTTGTGTTTGATGAAACTAACGGCTCTCAAGTAGAGCAAGTTGATCTTGATGAGATAGGTGAAGAACAGGCTCCATGCATCGCGCTAAGGAACATGTCCATCGGGGATGTGTGTCCTAAGGAATCCGAAGAGCCTCCAAGTACACAAGATCAACCATCCTCCTCCATGCAAGCATCTCCACCAACTCAAAATGAGGATGAGGCTCAAAATGATGAAGAGAAAAATCAAGAAGACGAGCCACCTCAAGATGATAGCAATGATCAAGGGGGAGATACAAATGATCAAGAAAAGGAGGATGAGGAAGAACCAAGACCGCCACACCCAAGAGTCCACCAAGCAATCCAACGAGATCACCCCGTCGACACCATCCTCGGCGACATTCATAAGGGGGTAACTACTCGATCTCGGGTTGCACATTTTTGTGAACATTACTCTTTTGTTTCCTCTATTGAGCCACACAGGGTAGAGGAAGCTCTCCAAGATTCGGATTGGGTGGTGGCGATGCAAGAAGAGCTCAACAACTTCACGAGGAATGAGGTCTGGCATTTAGTACCACGTCCTAACCAAAATGTTGTAGGAACCAAATGGGTCTTCCGCAACAAGCAAGATGAGCATGGTGTGGTGACAAGGAACAAAGCTCGACTCGTAGCCAAAGGGTATTCACAAGTCGAAGGTTTGGATTTCGGTGAAACCTATGCACCCGTAGCTAGGCTTGAGTCAATTCGCATATTATTGGCCTACGCTACTTACCATGGCTTCAAGCTTTATCAAATGGACGTGAAGAGTGCCTTCCTCAATGGACCAATCAAGGAAGAGGTCTATGTTGAGCAACCTCCCGGCTTTGAAGACAGTGAGTATCCTAACCATGTTTATAGGCTCTCTAAGGCGCTTTATGGGCTCAAGCAAGCCCCAAGAGCATGGTATGAATGCCTTAGAGATTTCCTTATTGCAAATGGCTTCAAAGTCGGCAAGGCCGATCCTACACTCTTTACTAAAACTCTTGGAAATGACTTGTTTGTATGCCAAATTTATGTTGATGATATTATATTTGGGTCTACTAACGAGTCTACATGTGAAGAGTTTAGTAGGATCATGACACAGAAATTCGAGATGTCGATGATGGGGGAGTTGAAGTATTTTCTAGGATTCCAAGTCAAGCAACTCCGAGAGGGCACCTTCATTAGCCAAACGAAGTACACTCAAGACATTCTTGCTAAGTTTGGGATGAAGGATGCCAAACCCATCAAGACACCCATGGGAACTAATGGGCATCTCGACCTCGACACGGGAGGTAAGTCCGTGGATCAAAAGGTATACCGGTCGATGATTGGTTCTTTGCTTTATTTATGTGCATCTCGACCGGACATTATGCTTTCCGTTTGCATGTGTGCAAGATTCCAATCCGACCCTAAGGAATCACACCTTACGGCCGTAAAACGAATCTTGAGATATTTGGCTTATACTCCTAAGTTTGGGCTTTGGTACCCTAGGGGATCCACATTTGATTTAATTGGTTATTCGGATGCCGATTGGGCGGGGTGCAAAATCAATAGGAAGAGCACATCGGGGACTTGCCAGTTCTTGGGAAGATCCTTGGTGTCTTGGGCTTCAAAGAAGCAAAATTCGGTCGCTCTTTCCACCGCCGAAGCCGAGTACATTGCCGCAGGACATTGTTGCGCGCAATTGCTTTGGATGAGGCAAACCCTGCGGGACTACGGTTACAAATTAACCAAAGTCCCTTTGCTATGTGATAATGAGAGTGCAATCAAAATAGCCGACAATCCCGTCGAGCATAGCCGCACTAAGCACATAGCCATTCGGTATCATTTTCTTAGGGATCACCAACAAAAGGGGGATATCGAGATTTCTTACATTAATACTAAAGATCAATTAGCCGATATCTTTACCAAGCCACTTGATGAACAATCTTTTACCAGACTTAGGCATGAGCTCAATATTCTTGATTCTAGAAATTTCTTTTGCTAGCTTGCACACATAGCTCATTTAAATACCTTTGATCATATCTCTTTTATATGCTGTGACTAATGTGTTTTCAAGTCGATTTCAAACCAAGTCATAGGTATATTGAAAGGGAATTGGAGTCTTCGGTGAAGACAAAGGCTTCCACTCCGTAACTCATGCTTCGCCATCACTCCGAGCAACTCTCTCTTCTTCAGGGGAGAAATGAGCATCAAGGAAAAGGACTTCATCCTTGGGGGAGAGAGTAAAAGCTCAAACGCAAAAGGACTTCGTCTTTGGTATAATCTTAACTCACTTATTTATGACCAAAGGGGAAGATTGCACTTCGAGGGCTCTAATGATTCCGTTTTTGGCGATTCATGCCAAAAAGGGGGAGAAATGAGCCCAAAGCAAAAGGACCGCACCACCACCACCAAATTCAAAAACTTAGTGCTTTCCAAAAGTCTTTATCATTTGGTATCCTATTGTGTTCAAAAGGGGGAGAAAGTAGTATTTCAAAAATGGTATATCAAAACCCTCTTGAACACTAAGAGGTGGATCTCTTTTAGGGGGAGTTTTGTTTAGTCAAAGGAAAAGCATTTGAAACAGGGGGAGAAAATTTCAAATCTTGAAAATGCTTTGCAAACTCTTATTCATGTACCTTTGACTATTTGCAAAAGATCTTTGAAATGGATTTACAAAAAGAATTTGCAAAAACAAAACATGTGGTGCAAACGTGGTCCAAAATGTTATATAAGAAAGAAACATTCCTTGCATATCTTGTAAGTAGTTTTATTGGCTCAATTCCAAGCAACCTTTACACTTACATTATGCAAACTAGTTCAATTATGCACTTCTATATTTGCTTTGGTTTGTGTTGGCATCAATCACCAAAAAGGGGGAGATTGAAAGGGAATTAGGCTTACACCTAGTTCCTATATAATTTTGGTGGTTGAATTGCCCAACACAAATCTTTGGACTAACTAGTTTGTTCTAGTGTATAAGTTATACAGGTGTCAAAGGTTCACAACATAGCCAATAAAATGACCAAGTGTTGGGTTCAACAAAAGGGCAAAGAGCCAACCGTACCGGACTGTCCGGTGTGCCACCGGACAGTGTCCGGTGCACCACCGGACAGTGTCCGGTGCACCAGGGGACTCCAGCTCGAACTCGCCACCTTCGGGAATTTCCAGGGGCTCTCGCGCTATAATTCACCGGACTGTCCGGTGTACACCGGACAGTGTCCGGTGCGCCATGGAGAAGCGGCCTCAGGAACTCTTCAGCTTCGGGAAAAGCCAACGGCTCGTCAGCTATAATTCACCGGACATGTCCGGTGTGCACCGGACTGTCCGGTGTGACTCCAGCACAACGGCTATCCCGCGCCAACGGCTACCTGCAGAGGCATTAAATGCGCCGCAGCGCGCGCAGACGTCAGGTTTGCCCATACTGGCGCACCGGACAATGAACAGGAGCTGTCCGGTGCGCCACCGGACATCAAGAGTGGCCCACAAGTCAGAACTCCAACGGTCAGATTCCAACGGCACTGATGACGTGGCAGGGGCACCGGACATGTCCGGTGTGCACCGGACTGTCCGGTGCGCCATCGAGCAGACTGGCTCCTCAACGGCCACATTTGGTGGTTGGGGCTATAAATACCCCAACCACCCCACATTCATTGCCATCCAAGTCTTCCACTTCTCAACCACTTACAAGAGCTAGGCATTCAATTCTAGACACATTCAAAGAGATCAAATCCTCTCCAATTCCACACAAAACCCTAGTGACTAGAGATAGTGATTTGCCGTGTTCATTTGAGCTCTTGCGCTTGGATCGCATTCTTTCTTTCTCTTTTGCTCTTGTGATCAACACTCAATTGTAACCGAGGCAAGAGGCACCAATTGTGTGGTGGCCCTTGCGGGGAAGTTTTGTTCCCGGTTGATTGAGAAGAAGGAAAGCTCACTCGGTCCGAGGGACCGTTTGAGAGAGGGAAGGGTTGAAAGAGACCCGGCCTTTGTGGCCTCCTCAACGGGGAGTAGGTTTGCAAGAACCGAACCTCGGTAAAACAAATCCACGTGTCACTCTCTTTATTTGCTTGCGATTTGTTTTGCGCCCTCTCTTGCGGACTCATTTATTATTACTAACGCTAACACCGGCTTGTAGTTGTGATTATTTTGTGTGAATTTCAGTTTCGCCCTATTCACCCCCCCCCTCTAGGCGACTATCACTATGATAATAAAGTAAGACTATCTCAAGCAGCTTATCTATCAGCATTCTTGTACTCAAACTCTACTATGCAAACAGTGCAAAACAGTTTTTTAGATAACCTGCTAGACATGGTCTATTAAGTGTTTAGGACAATCCTTTCGAGCACTAACATCGCATAGCCACTTGGAGCCCTTCATTGGCCTCAGAATTCCCATCCCTGACCTCATCTCGTACCCGGACGGTGGTGAAGACCTAGCCTTCCTTGGTGTAGAGCCATCAAAGGAGCCATGGGCTTAGTACAAGGGACTCGGATTTGGATACATTCCGTTGGCATCCATACTAAAATCGAATATTGATAGTCGCCTAGAGGGGGGGGGTGAATAGGGCGAAACTGAAATTTACAAATATAAACACAACTACAAGCCGGGTTAGCGTTAGAAATATAAACGAGTCCGAGAGAGAGGGCGCAAAACAAATCCCAAGCGAATAAGCAAGTGAGACACGGAGATTTGTTTTACCGAGGTTCGGTTCTTGCAAACCTACTCCCCGTTGAGGAGGCCACAAAGGCCGGGTCTCTTTCAACCCTTCCCTCCCTCAAACGGTCCCTCGGACCGAGTGAGCTTCTCTTCTCAAATCAAAGCCGGGAACAAAACTTCCCCGCAAGGGCCACCACACAATTGGTGCCTCTTGCCTTGATTACAATGGAGTTGTGATCTCAAGAACAAGTGAGAAAGAAAAGAAGCAATCCAAGCGCAAGAGCTCAAATGAACACGGCAAATCACTCTCACTAGTCACTAGGGCTTTGTGTGGAATTGGAGAGGATTTGATCTCTTTAGTGTGTCTAGAATTGAATGCTAGAGCTCTTGTAGTAGTTGAGAAGTGGAAAACTTGGATGCAATGAATGGTGGGGTGGTTGGGGTATTTATAGCCCCAACCACCAAATGTGGCCGTTGGGAGGCTGTCTGTTCGATGGCACACCGGACAGTCTGGTGCACACCGGACAGTCCGGTGCCCCTGCCACGTCATCACTGCCGTTGGATTCTGACCGTTGGAGCTTCTGACTTGTGGGCCCGCCTGGGTGTCCGGTGCACACCGGACAGGTACTGTTTGCTGTCCGGTGTGCCAGCATGGGCGAGCCTGCCATCTGCGCGCGCAGAGCGCGCATTAAATGCGCGGCAGAGAGCCGTTGGCGCGGAGATAGCCGTTGCTCCGGAGTCGCACCGGACAGTCCGGTGCACACCGGACAGTCCGGCGAATTATAGTGGACTAGCCGTTGGAGTTTCCCGAAGCTGGCGAGTTCCTGAGGCCGACCTCCCTTGGTGCACCGGACACTGTCCGGTGTACACCGGACAGTCCGGTGAATTATAGCCGAGTCGCCCCTGGAAATTCCCGAAGGTGGCGAGTTTGAGTCTGAGTCCCCTGGTGCACCGGACAGGTACTGTTCACTGTCCGGTGGCACACCGGACAGTCCGGTGCGCCAGACCAGGAGTGCCTTCGGTTGCCCCTTTGCTCCTTTATTGAATCCAAAACTTGGTCTTTTTATTGGCTGAGGATAAACCTTTTACACCTGTATAATCTACACACTTGGGCAAACTAGTTAGTCCAATTATTTGTGTTGGGCAATTCAACCACCAAAATTATTTAGGAACTAGGTGTAAGCCTAATTCCCTTTCAATCTCCCCCTTTTTGGTGATTGATGCCAACACAAACCAAAGCAAACAGAGATGTGCATAATTGAACTAGTTTGCATAATGTAAGTGTAAAGGTTGCTTGGAATTGAGCCAATATAACTACTTACAAGATATGCATGGAATGTTTCTTTATTTAGCATTTTGGACCATGTTTGCACCACATGTTTTGTTTTTGCAAATTCTTTTTGTAAATCCATTTCAAAGATCTTTTGTCAAAGGTAAATGAATAAGAGTTTGCAAAGCATTTTCAAGATTTGAAATTTTCTCCCCCTGTTTCAAATGCTTTTCCTTTGACTAAACAAAACTCCCCCTAAAATTAAATCCTCCTCTTAGTGTTCAAGAGGGTTTTGATATACCATTTTGAAATACTACTTTCTCCCCCTTTTGAACACAACAGGATCTCAATTGATAAATACTTCTTGGAAAACACTAAGACTAAGTTTTGAAATTGGTGGTGGTGCGGTCCTTTTGCTTTGGGCTCATACTTTCTCCCCCTTTGGCATGAATCGCCAAAAACGGAATCATTAGAGCCCATCGAAGTACTATCTTCCTCTTTGGTCATAAGTAAATGAGTTAAGATTATACCAAAGACGAAGTCCGGTCCTTTTGCTTTGGGCTTTTACTCTCTCCCCCAAAGACAAGGTCCTTTTCTTGGAGCGATGGCGAAGGATGAGTTACGGAGTGGAAGCCTTTGTCTTCGCCGAAGACTCCAATTCCCTTTCAATATACCTATGACTTGGTTTGAAATAGACTTGAAAACACATTAGTCATAGCATATAAAAGAGATATGATCAAAGGTGTTCAAATGAGCTATGTGTGCAAGCTAGCAAAAGAAATTTCTAGAATCAAGAATATTGAGCTCATGCCTAAGTTTGGTAAAAGTTTGTTCATCAAGAGGCTTGGTAAAGATATCGGCTAATTGATCTTTAGTGTTAATGTAAGAAATCTCGATATCCCCCTTTTGTTGGTGATCCCTAAGAAAATGATACCGAATGGCTATGTGCTTAGTGCGGCTATGCTCGACGGGATTGTCGGCCATTTTGATTGCACTCTCATTATCACATAGCAAAGGGACTTTGGTTAATTTGTAACCGTAGTCCCGCAGGGTTTGCCTCATCCAAAGCAATTGCGCGCAACAATGACCTGCGGCAATGTACTCGGCTTCGGCGGTGGAAAGAGCGACCGAATTTTGCTTCTTTGAGGCCCAAGACACCAAGGATCTTCCCAAGAACTGGCAAGTCCCCGATGTGCTCTTCCTATTGATTTTACACCCCGCCCAATCGGCATCCGAATAACCAATCAAATCAAATGTGGATCCCCGAGGGTACCAAAGCCCAAACTTAGGTGTATAAGCCAAGTATCTCAAGATTCGTTTTACGGCCGTAAGGTGGGATTCCTTAGGGTCGGATTGGAATCTTGCACACATGCATACGGAAAGCATAATGTCCGGTCGAGATGCACATAAATAAAGCAATGAACCAATCATCGACCGGTATACCTTTTGATCCACGGACTTACCTCCCGTGTCGAGGTCGAGATGCCCATTTGTTCCCATGGGTGTCTTGATGGGTTTGGCATCCTTCATTCCAAACTTGGTTAGAATGTCTTGAGTGTACTTCGTTTGGCTAATGAAGGTGCCCTCTTGGAGTTGCTTGACTTGGAATCCAAGAAAATACTTCAACTCCCCCATCATCGACATCTCGAATTTCTGTGTCATGATCCTACTAAACTCTTCACATGTAGACTCGTTAGTAGACCCAAATATAATATCATCAACATAAATTTGGCATACAAACAAGTCATTTTCAAGAGTTTTAGTAAAGAGTGTAGGATCGGCCTTGCCGACTTTGAAGCCATTAGCAATAAGGAAATCTCTTAGGCATTCATACCATGCTCTTGGGGCTTGCTTGAGCCCATAAAGCGCCTTAGAGAGCCTATAAACATGGTTAGGATACTCACTGTCTTCAAAGCCGGGAGGTTGCTCAACATAGACCTCTTCCTTGATTGGTCCGTTGAGGAAGGCACTTTTCACGTCCATTTGATAAAGCTTAAAGCCATGGTAAGTAGCATAGGCCAATAATATGCGAATTGACTCAAGCCTAGCTATGGGTGCATAGGTTTCACCGAAATCCAAACCTTCGACTTGTGAATATCCTTTGGCCACGAGTCGAGCTTTGTTTCTTGTCACCACACCATGCTCATCTTGCTTGTTGTGGAAGACCCATTTGGTTCCTACAACATTTTGGTTAGGACGTGGAACTAAATGCCATACCTCATTTCTAGTGAAGTTGTTGAGCTCCTCTTGCATCGCCACCACCCAATCCGAATCTTGGAGAGCTTCCTCTACCCTGTGTGGCTCAATAGAGGAAACAAAAGAGTAATGTTCACAAAAATGAGCAACCCGAGATCGAGTAGTTACCCCCTTATGAATGTCGCCGAGGATGGTGTCGACGGGGTGATCTCGTTGTATTGCTTGGTGGACTCTTGGGTGTGGCGGCCTTTGCTCTTCATCCTCCTTGTCTTGATCAATTGCATCTCCCCCTTGATCATTGCCGTCATCTTGAGGTGGCTCATTTGCTTGATCTTCTACTTCATCAACTTGAGCTTCATCCTCATTTTGAGTTGGTGGAGATGCTTGCATGGAGGAGGACGGTTGATCTTGTGCACTTGGAGGCCTTTCGGATTCCCTAGGACACACATCCCCAATGGACATGTTCCTTAGCGCGATGCACGGAGCCTCTTCATTACCTATTTCATCAAGATCAACTTGCTCTACTTGAGAGCCGTTAGTTTCATCAAACACAACGTCACATGAGACTTCAACTAGTCCAGTGGACTTGTTAAAGACCCTATATGCCCTTGTGTTTGAGTCATAACCAAGTAAAAAGCCTTCTACAGTCTTAGGAGCAAATTTAGATTTTCTACCTCTTTTAACAAGAATAAAGCATTTGCTACCAAATACTCTAAAATATGAAATGTTGGGCTTTTTACCGGTTAGGAGTTCATAGGATGTCTTCTTGAGGATTCGGTGAAGATATAACCGATTGATGGCGTAGCTGGCGGTGTTGACCGCTTCGGCCCAAAACCTGTCCGGTGTCTTGTGAAAGGGAATTAGGCTTACACCTAGTTCCTATATAATTTTGGTGGTTGAATTGCCCAACACAAATATTTGGACTAACTAGTTTGCCCAAGTATGTAGTTTATACAGGTGTAAAAAGGTTCACACTCAGCCAGTAAAAAGACCAAGTTTTGGATTCAATAAAGGAGCAAAGGGGCAACCGAAGGCACCCCTGGTCTGGCGCACCGGACTGTCCGGTGTGCCACCGGACAGTGAACAGTACCTGTCCGGTGCACCAGGGGACTCAGACTCAAACTCTTCACTCTCGGGATTTCTCGGAAGCCGGCGCGCTATAATTCACCGGACTGTCCGGTGTGCACCGGACATGTCCGGTGCTCCAAGGAAGCGCGGTCTCCGGAACTCGCCAGCCTCGGGTTCGCGTGGCAGCCGCTCCGCTAAAATTCACCAGACTGTCCGGTGTGCACCGGACTGTCCGGTGTACCAGCGGAGCAACGGCTCTTTTCGGCGCCAACGGCTCCCTGCGGTGCATTTAATGCGCGCACAGCGCGCGCAGACGGCAGACATGCCCATACCGGTGCACCGGACATCAAACAGTACATGTCCGGTGTGCACCGGACATCCAGGAGGGCCCACAAGTCAGAAGCTCCAACGGTCAGAATCCAACGGCAGTGATGACGTGGCAGGGGCACCGGACTGTCCGGTGTGCACCGGACTGTCCGGTGTGCCATCGAGCAGACGCCTCCAGCCAACGGTCATGTTTGGTGGTTGGGGCTATAAATACCCCAACCATCCCACCATTCATGGCATCCAAGTTTTTCCACTTCCCAACTACTACAAGAGCTAGGCATTCAATTCTAGACACATTCAAAGAGATCAAGTCCTCTCCAATTCCACACAAAACCCTAGTGACTAGTGAGAGTGATTTGCCGTGTTCATTTGAGCTCTTGCGCTTGGATTGCTTCTTTTCTTTCTCACTCGTTCTTGTGATCAAAACTCCATTGTAATCAAGGCAAGAGGCACCAATTGTGTGGTGGCCCTTGCGGGGAAGTTTTGTTCCCGGCTTTGATTTGAGAAGAGAAGCTCACTCGGTCCGAGGGACCGTTTGAGAGAGGGAAGGGTTGAAAGAGACCCGGCCTTTGTGGCCTCCTCAACGGGGAGTAGGTTTGAGAGAACCGAACCTCGATAAAACAAATCCGTGTGTCACACTTCATTATTTGCTCGCGATTTGTTTTGCGCCCTCTCTCGCGGACTCGTTTATATTTCTAACGCTAACCCGGCTTGTAGTTGTGTTTATATTTGTAAATTTCAGTTTCGCCCTATTCACCCCCCCCTCTAGGTGACTATCAATTGGTATCAGAGCCCGGTGCTTCATTAGAGCCTAACCGCTCGAAGTGATGTCGGGAGATCACGCCAAGAAGGAGATGGAGACCGGCGAAAAGCCCACTACAAGCCACGGGAGCACTTCATCGGAAGAATCCCGCACCAAAAGGAGGGAGAAGAAGAAGAGCTCCTCCAAAGGGAAGGAGAAGAAATCTTCTTCTCACCACAAAGAGAAGAAGGAAAAATCTTCTTCCCACAAGCCACATCGGAAAGGCGACAAGCACAAGAGGATGAGGAAGGTGGTCTACTACGAGACCGACACTTCATCAACATCGACCTCCGACTCCGATGCGCCCTCCGTCACTTCTAAGCGCCAAGAGCGCAAGAAGTATAGTAAGATCCCCCTACGCTACCCTCGCATTTCCAAACATACACCTTTACTTTCCGTCCCATTAGGCAAACCACCAACTTTTGATGGTGAAGATTACGCTAGGTGGAGCGATTTAATGCGATTTCATCTAACCTCGCTCCACAAAAGCATATGGGATGTTGTTGAGTTTGGCGCGCAGGTACCATCCGTAGGGGATGAGGACTATGATGAGGATGAGGTGGCCCAAATCGAGCACTTCAACTCTCAAGCAACAACAATACTCCTCGCCTCTCTAAGTAGAGAGGAGTATAACAAAGTACAAGGGTTGAAGAGCGCCAAGGAGATTTGGGATGTACTCAAAACCGCGCACGAGGGAGACGAGCTCACCAAGATCACCAAGCGGGAAACAATCGAGGGGGAGCTCGGTCGGTTCCGGCTTCACAAAGGAGAGGAGCCACAACACATGTACAACCGGCTCAAGACTTTGGTGAACCAAGTGCGCAACCTCGGGAGCAAGAAGTGGGACGATCACGAAGTGGTAAATGTTATTTTAAGATCTCTCATTTTTCTTAATCCCACTCAAGTTCAATTGATTCGTGGTAATCCTAGATATACTAAAATGACCCCCGAGGAAGTCATCAGGCATTTTGTAAGTTTTGAGTGCATGATAGAAGGCTCGAGGAAAATCAACGAGCTTGGCGACTCATCCGAAGCCCAACCCGTTGCATTCAAGGCAACGGAGGAGAAGAAGGAGGAGTCTACACCAAGTCGACAACCAATAGACGCCTCCAAGCTTGACAATGAGGAGATGGCGCTCGTCATCAAGAGCTTCCGCCAAATCCTCAAACAGAGGAGGGGGAAAGACTACAAGTCCCGCTCCAAGAAGGTTTGCTACAAATGTGGTAAGCCCGGTCATTTTATTGCTAAATGTCCTATATCTAGTGACAGTGACCGAGGCGACGACAAGAAGGGGAGAAGAAAGGAGAAGAAGAGGTATTACAAGAAGAAGGGCGGCGATGCCCATGTTTTTCGCGAATGGGACTCCGACGAGAGCTCAAGCGACTCCTCCGACGACGAGGACGCCGCCAACATCGCTGTCACCAAGGGACTCCTCTTCCCCAACGTCGGCCACAAGTGCCTCATGGCAAAGGACGGCAAAAAGAAAAAGGTTAAATCTAACTCCTCCACTAAATATGAATCTTCTAGTGATGATAATGCTAGTGATGAGGAGGATAATTTGCGTTCCCTTTTTGCCAACCTTAACATAGCTCAAAAGGAAAAATTAAATGAATTGGTTAGTGCTATTCATGAAAAGGATGACCTTTTGGATTCCCAAGAGGATTGTCTAATTAAAGAAAACAAGAAACATGTTAAGGTTAAAAAGGCTTATGCTCTAGAAATTGAGAAATGTGAAAAATTATCTAGTGAGCTAAGCACTTGCCGTGAGATGATTGACAACCTTAGACATGAAAATGCTAGTTTAAATGCTAAGGTTGATTCACATGTTTGTAATGTTTCAATTCCCAGTTCTAGAGATAATAATGATGATTTGCTTGCTAGAATTGAAGAATTGAACATTTCTCTTGCTAGCCTTAGAATTGAGAATGAAAAATTGCTTACTAAGGCTAAAGAACTAGATGTTTGCAATGTTACAATTTCTGACCTTAGAACTAAAAATGATATGTTGCATGCTAAGGTTGTAGAATTAAAATCTTGCAAACCCTCTACATCTATTGTTGAGCATGTATCTATTTGTACTAGATGTAGAAATGTTGATATTGATGCTATTCATGATCATATGGCTTTGATTAAACAACAAAATGATCATATAGCAAAACTAGATGCTAAAATTGCCGAGCACAACTTAGAAAATGAGAAATTTAAATTTGCTCGTAGCATGCTTTATAATGGGAGACGCCCGGGCATTAAGGATGGCATTGGCTTCCAAAGGGGAGACAATGTCAAAATTAGTGCCCCTCCTAAGAGATTGTCCAACTTTGTTAAGGGCAAAGCTCCCATGCCTCAGGATAACGAGGGTTACATTTTATACCCTGCCGGTTATCCCGAGGACAAAATTAGGAAGATTCATTCTAGGAAGTCTCACTCTGGCCCTAATCATGCTTTTATGTATAAGGGTGAGACATCTAGTTCTAGGCAACCAACCCGTGCCAAGTTGCCTAAGAAGAAAACTCCCAATGCATCAAATGAACATAACATTTCATTTAAGACTTTTGATGCATCATATGTTTTGACTAACAAATCCGGCAAGGTCGTTGCCAAGTTTGTTGGGGGCAAACACAAGGGCTCCAAGACTTGTGTTTGGGTACCCAAAGTTCTTGTTTCTAATGCCAAAGGACCCAAAACAGTTTGGGTACCTAAAGTCAAGAACTAAATTTGTTTTGTAGGTTTATGCATCCGGGGGCTCAAGTTGGATACTCGACAGCGGGTGCACAAACCACATGACGGGGGAGAAAAGAATGTTCTCCTCATATGAGAAAAGCCAAGATCCCCAACGAGCTATCACTTTCGGGGATGGAAATCAAGGTTTGGTCAAAGGATTGGGTAAAATTGCTATATCTCCTGACCATTCTATTTCCAATGTTTTTCTTGTAGATTCTTTAGATTACAACTTGCTTTCTGTTTCTCAATTATGTCAAATGGGCTACAACTGTCTTTTCACTGATGTAGGTGTCACTGTCTTTAGAAGAAGTGATGATTCAATAGCATTTAAGGGTGTGTTAGAGGGTCAGCTATACTTGGTAGATTTTGATAAAGCTGAACTCGACACATGCTTAATTGCTAAGACTAACTTGGGTTGGCTCTGGCACCGCCGACTAGCCCATGTTGGGATGAAGAATCTTCATAAGCTTCTAAAGGGAGAACACATTTTAGGATTAACAAATGTTCATTTTGAGAAAGACAGAATTTGTAGCGCATGCCAGGCAGGGAAGCAAGTTGGAGTCCATCATCCACACAAGAACATCATGACGACCGACAGGCCGCTTGAGCTACTCCACATGGATCTATTTGGCCCGATTGCTTACATAAGCATCGGCGGGAGTAAGTATTGTCTTGTAATAGTGGATGATTATTCTCGCTTCACTTGGGTATTCTTTTTACAGGAAAAATCTCAAACCCAAGACACCTTAAAAGGATTCTTAAGACGGGCTCAAAATGAGTTTGGCTTAAGGATCAAGAAAATAAGAAGCGACAACGGAACGGAGTTCAAGAACTCTCAAATTGAAGGCTTCCTTGAGAAGGAGGGCATCAAGCATGAGTTCTCTTCTCCCTACACTCCACAACAAAATGGTGTAGTGGAGAGGAAGAATCGAACTCTATTGGACATGGCAAGAACCATGCTTGATGAGTACAAGACTTCGGATCGGTTTTGGGCGGAGGCAGTCAACACCGCTTGCTACGCCATCAACCGGTTATATCTACACCGAATCCTCAAGAAGACATCATATGAACTCCTAACCGGTAAAAAGCCCAACATTTCATACTTTAGAGTTTTTGGTAGCAAATGCTTTATTCTTGTTAAAAGAGGTAGAAAATCTAAATTTGCACCTAAAACTGTAGAAGGCTTTTTGCTAGGATATGACTCAAACACAAGGGCATATAGAGTCTTTAACAAGTCCACTGGACTAGTTGAAGTCTCATGTGACGTTGTGTTTGATGAAACTAACGGCTCTCAAGTAGAGCAAGTTGATCTTGATGAGATAGGTGAAGAACAGGCTCCATGCATAGCGCTAAGGAACATGTCCATTGGGGATGTGTGTCCTAAGGAATCCGAAGAGCCTCCACATGCACAAGATCAACCATCCTCCTCCACGCTAGCATCTCCACCAACTCAAAATGAGGATGAAGCTCAAGTTGATGAAGTAGAAGATCAAGCAAATGAGCCACCTCAAGATGACGGCAATGATCAAGGGGGAGATGCAATTGATCAAGACAAGGAGGATGAAGAGCAAAGGCCGCCACACCCAAGAGTCCACCAAGCAATACAACGAGATCACCCCGTCGACACCATCCTCGGCGACATTCATAAGGGGGTAACTACTCGATCTCGGGTTGCTCATTTTTGTGAACATTACTCTTTTGTTTCCTCTATTGAGCCACACAGGGTAGAGGAAGCTCTCCAAGATTCGGATTGGGTGGTGGCGATGCAAGAGGAGCTCAACAACTTCACGCGGAATGAGGTATGGCACTTGGTTCCACGTCCTAACCAAAATGTTGTAGGAACCAAATGGGTCTTCCGCAACAAGCAAGATGAGCATGGTGTGGTGACAAGGAACAAAGCTCGACTCGTGGCCAAAGGGTATTCACAAGTCGAAGGTTTGGATTTCGGTGAAACCTATGCACCCGTAGCTAGGCTTGAGTCAATTCGCATATTATTGGCCTATGCTACTTACCATGGCTTTAAGCTCTATCAAATGGACGTGAAAAGTGCCTTCCTCAACGGACCGATCAAGGAAGAGGTCTATGTTGAGCAACCTCCCGGCTTTGAAGACAGTGAGTGTCCTAACCATGTTTATAGGCTCTCTAAGGCGCTTTATGGGCTCAAGCAAGCCCCAAGAGCATGGTATGAATGCCTTAGAGATTTCCTTATTGCTAATGGCTTCAAAGTCGGCAAGGCCGATCCTACACTCTTTACTAAAACTCTTGAAAATGACTTGTTTGTATGCCAAATTTATGTTGATGATATTATATTTGGGTCTACTAACGAGTCTACATGTGAAGAGTTTAGTAGGATCATGACACAGAAATTCGAGATGTCTATGATGGGGGAGTTGAAGTATTTTCTAGGATTTCAAGTGAAGCAACTCCAAGAGGGCACCTTCATCAGCCAAACGAAGTACACTCAAGACATCCTAAGCAAGTTTGGAATGAAGGATGCCAAGCCCATCAAAACACCCATGGGAACAAATGGGCATCTCGACCTCGACACGGGAGGTAAGTCCGTGGATCAAAAGGTATACCGGTCGATGATTGGTTCATTGCTTTATTTATGTGCATCTCGACCGGACATTATGCTTTCCGTTTGCATGTGTGCAAGATTCCAATCCGACCCTAAGGAATCCCACCTTACGGCCGTAAAACGAATCCTGAGATATTTGGCTTATACACCTAAGTTTGGGCTTTGGTACCCTCGGGGATCCACGTTTGATTTGATTGGTTATTCGGATGCCGATTGGGCGGGGTGTAAAATTAATAGGAAGAGCACATCGGGGACTTGTCAGTTCTTGGGAAGATCCTTGGTGTCTTGGGCTTCAAAGAAGCAAAATTCGGTCGCTCTTTCCACCGCCGAAGCCGAGTACATTGCCGCAGGTCATTGTTGCGCGCAATTGCTTTGGATGAGGCAAACCCTGCGGGACTATGGTTACAAATTAACCAAAGTCCCTTTGCTATGTGATAATGAGAGTGCAATCAAAATGGCCGACAATCCCGTCGAGCATAGCCGCACTAAGCACATAGCCATTCGGTATCATTTTCTTAGGGATCACCAACAAAAGGGGGATATCGAGATTTCTTACATTAATACTAAAGATCAATTAGCCGATATCTTTACCAAGCCACTTGATGAACAATCTTTTACCAGACTTAGGCATGAGCTCAATATTCTTGATTCTAGAAATTTCTTTTGCTAGCTTGCACACATAGCTCATTTGAATACCTTTGATCATATCTCTTTTATATGCTATGACTAATGTGTTTTCAAGTCTATTTCAAACCAAGTCATAGGTATATTGAAAGGGAATTGGAGTCTTCGGCGAAGACAAAGGCTTCCACTCCGTAACTCATCCTTCGCTATCACTCCAACCATCTCTCTACTCTTTGGGGGAGAAATGAGCATCAAAGAAAAGGACTTCGTCTTTGGTATAATCTCAACTCATTTACTTATGACCAAAGGGGAAGAAATTACCAAAGGGCTCTAATGATTCCATTTTTGGCGATTCATGCCAAAAAGGGGGAGAAATGAGCCCAAAGCAAAAGGACCGCACCACCACCAATTTCAAAAACTTAGTGCTTTCCAAAAGTATTTATCAATAGGTATCCTATTGTGTTCAAAAGGGGGTGAAAGTAGTATTTCAAAAATGGTATATCAAAACCCTCTTGAACACTAAGAGGTGGATCTCTTTTAGGGGGAGTTTTGTTTAGTCAAAGGAAAAGCATTTGAAACAGGGGGAGGAAATTTCAAATCTTGAAAATGCTTTTGCAAACTCTTATTCATTTACCTTTGACTATTTGCAAAAGATCTTTGAAATGGATTTACAAAAGGTTTTGCAAAAACAAAACAAGTGGTGCAAACGTGGTCCAAAATGCTAAATAAGAAAGAAACATTCCATGCATATCTTGTAAGTAGTTTTATTGGCTCAATTCCAAGCAACCTTTACACTTACATCATGCAAACTAGTTCAATTATGCATCTCTATATTTGCTTTGGTTTGTGTTGGCATCAATCACCAAAAAGGGGGAGATTGAAAGGGAATTAGGCTTACACCTAGTTCCTATATAATTTTGGTGGTTGAATTGCCCAACACAAATATTTGGACTAACTAGTTTGCCCAAGTATGTAGTTTATACAGGTGTAAAAAGGTTCACACTCAGCCAGTAAAAAGACCAAGTTTTGGATTCAATAAAGGAGCAAAGGGGCAACCGAAGGCACCCCTGGTCTGGCGCACCGGACTGTCCGGTGTGCCACCGGACAGTGAACAGTACCTGTCCGGTGCACCAGGGGACTCAGACTCAAACTCTTCACTCTCGGGATTTCTCGGAAGCCGGCGCGCTATAATTCACCGGACTGTCCGGTGTGCACCGGACATGTCCGGTGTGCACCGGACATGTCCGGTGCTCCAAGGAAGCGCGGTCTCCGGAACTCGCCAGCCTCGGGTTCGCGTGGCAGCCGCTCCGCTAAAATTCACCGGACTGTCCGGTGTGCACCGGACTGTCCGGTGTACCAGCGGAGCAACGGCTCTTTTCGGCGCCAACGGCTCCCTGCGGTGCATTTAATGCGCGCACAGCGCGCGCAGACGGCAGACATGCCCATACCGGTGCACCGGACATCAAACAGTACATGTCCGGTGTGCACCGGACATCCAGGAGGGCCCACAAGTCAGAAGCTCCAACGGTCAGAATCCAACGACAGTGATGACGTGGCAGGGGCACCGGACTGTCCGGTGTGCACCGGACTGTCCGGTGTGCCATCGAGCAGACGCCTCCAGCCAACGGTCATGTTTGGTGGTTGGGGCTATAAATACCCCAACCATCCCACCATTCATGGCATCCAAGTTTTTCCACTTCCCAACTACTACAAGAGCTAGGCATTCAATTCTAGACACATTCAAAGAGATCAAGTCCTCTCCAATTCCACACAAAACCCTAGTGACTAGTGAGAGTGATTTGCCGTGTTCATTTGAGCTCTTGCGCTTGGATTGCTTCTTTTCTTTCTCACTCGTTCTTGTGATCAAAACTCCATTGTAATCAAGGCAAGAGGCACCAATTGTGTGGTGGCCCTTGCGGGGAAGTTTTGTTCCCGGCTTTGATTTGAGAAGAGAAGCTCACTCGGTCCGAGGGACCGTTTGAGAGAGGGAAGGGTTGAAAGAGACCCGGCCTTTGTGGCCTCCTCAACGGGGAGTAGGTTTGAGAGAACCGAACCTCGGTAAAACAAATCCGTGTGTCACACTTCATTATTTGCTCGCGATTTGTTTTGCGCCCTCTCTCGCGGACTCGTTTATATTTCTAACGCTAACCCGGCTTGTAGTTGTGTTTATATTTGTAAATTTCAGTTTCGCCCTATTCACCCCCCCTCTAGGCGACTATCATCTTGTACTCATCAAGCATGGTTCTTGCCATGTCCAAAAGAGTTCGATTCTTCCTCTCCACTACACCATTTTGTTGAGGTGTGTAGGGAGAAGAGAACTCATGCTTGATGCCCTCCTCCTCAAGGAAGCCTTTAATTTGAGAGTTCTTGAACTCCGTCCCATTGTCGCTTCTTATTTTCTTGATCCTTAAGCCGAACTCATTTTGAGCCCGTCTCAAGAATCCCTTTAAAGTCTCTTGGGTTTGAGATTTTTCCTGTAAAAAGAATACCCAAGTGAAGCGAGAATAATCATCCACTATTACAAGACAATACTTACTCCCGCCGATGCTTATGTAAGCAATCGGGCCGAATAGATCCATGTGGAGTAGCTCAAGCGGCCTGTCGGTCGTCATGATGTTCTTGTGTGGATGATGGACTCCAACTTGCTTCCCCGCCTGGCATGCGCTACAAATCCTGTCTTTCTCAAAATGAACATTTGTTAATCCTAAAATGTGTTCTCCCTTTAGAAGCTTGTGAAGATTCTTCATCCCAACATGGGCCAGTCGGCGGTGCCAGAGCCAACCCATGTTAGTCTTAGCAATTAAGCATGTGTCGAGTTCAGCTCTATCAAAATCTACTAAGTATAGCTGACCCTCCAACACACCTTTAAATGCTATTGAATCATCACTCCTTCTAAAGACAGTGACACCTATATCAGTAAAGAGACAGTTGTAGCCCATTTGGCATAATTGAGAAACGGAAAGCAAATTGTAATCTAAAGAGTCTACAAGAAAAACATTGGAAATAGAATGGTCAGGAGATATAGCAATTTTACCAAGACCTTTGACCAAACCTTGATTTCCATCCCCGAATGTGATAGCTCGTTGGGGATCTTGGTTTTTCTCATAGGAGGAGAACATCCTTTTCTCCCCTGTCATATGGTTTGTGCACCCGCTGTCGAGTATCCAACTTGAGCCCCCGGATGCATAAACCTACAAAACAATTTTAGTTCTTGACTTTAGGTACCCAAACAGTTTTGGGTCCTTTGGCATTAGAAACAAGAACTTTGGGTACCCAAACACAAGTCTTGGAGCCCTTGTGTTTGCCCCCAACAAACTTGGCAACTACTTTGCCGGATTTGTTAGTCAAAACATAAGATGCATCAAAAGTTTTAAATGAAATGTCATGCTCATTTGATGCACTAGGAGTTTTCCTTTTAGGCAACTTAGCACGGGTTGGTTGCCTAGAGCTAGATGTCTCACCCTTATATAAAAATGCATGATTAGGGCCAGAGTGAGACTTCCTAGAATGAATTCTCCTAATTTTGCTCTCAGGATAACCGGCAGGGTATAAAATGTAACCCTCGTTATCCTGAGGCATGGGAGCCTTGCCCTTAACAAAATTAGACAATCTTTTAGGAGGGGCACTAATTTTGACATTGTCTCCCCTTTGGAAGCCAATGCCATCCTTGATGCCCGGGCGTCTCCCATTATAAAGCATGCTACGAGCAAATTTAAATTTCTCATTTTCTAAGTTGTGCTCGGCAATTTTAGCATCTAGTTTTGCTATATGATCATTTTGTTGTTTAATTAAAGCCATATGATCATGAATAGCATTAACATCAACATCTCTACATCTAGTACAAATAGATACATGCTCAACAATAGATGTAGAGGGTTTGCAAGATTTTAATTCTACAACCTTAGCATGCAAGATATCATTCTTAGTTCTAAGGTCGGAAATGGTAGTATTGCAAACATCAAAATCCTTAGCCTTAGCAAGCAATTTTTCATTCTCAATTCTAAGGCTAGTAAGAGAAATGTTCAATTCTTCAATCCTAGCAAGCAAATCATCATTATTATCTCTAGAATTGGGAATTGAAACATTACAAACATGTGAATCAACCTTAGCATTTAAACTAGCATTTTCATGTCTAAGGTTGTCAATCATCTCACGGCAAGTGCTTAGCTCACTAGATAATTTTTCACATTTCTCTATCTCAAGAGCATAAGCCTTTTTAACCTTAACATGTTTCTTGTTTTCTTTAATTAGACAATCCTCTTGAGAATCCAAAAGATCATCCTTTTCATGAATAGCACTGACTAATTCATTTAATTTTTCCTTTTGAGCTATGTTAAGGTTGGCAAAAAGGGAACGCAAACTATCCTCCTCATTACTAGCATTATCATCACTAGAAGATTCATATTTAGTGGAGGAGTTAGATTTAACCTTTTTCTTTTTGCCGTCCTTTGCCATGAGGCACTTGTGGCCGACGTTGGGGAAGAGAAGTCCCTTGGTGACGGCGATGTTGGCGGCGTCCTCGTTATCGGAGGAGTCGCTTGAGCTTTCGTCGGAATCCCATTCCCGACAAACATGGGCATCGCCGCCCTTCTTCTTGTAGTACCTCTTCTTCTCCTTTCTTCTCCCCTTCTTGTCGTCGCCTCGGTCACTGTCACTAGATATAGGACATTTAGCAATAAAATGACCGGGCTTACCACATTTGTAGCAAACCTTCTTGGAGCGGGACTTGTAGTCTTTCCCCCTCCTTTGCTTGAGGATTTGGCGGAAGCTCTTGATGACGAGCGCCATTTCCTCATTGTCGAGCTTGGAGGCGTCTATTGGTTGTCGACTTGGTGTAGCCTCCTCCTTCTTTTCTTCCGTCGCCTTGAATGCGACGGGTTGAGCTTCGGATGTGGTGGGTTCGTCAAGCTCGTTGATCTTTCTCGAGCCTTCGATCATGCACTCAAAACTTACAAAATTCTCGATAACTTCCTCGGGGGTCATTTTAGTATATCTAGGATTACCACGGATTAATTGAACTTGAGTAGGGTTAAGGAAAATAAGAGATCTTAGAATAACCTTAACCATCTCGTGGTCATCCCATTTTACACTCCCGAGGTTGCGCACTTGATTCACCAAGGTCTTGAGCCGGTTGTACATGTGTTGTGGCTCCTCCCCTTTGCGAAGCCGGAACCGACCGAGCTCCCCCTCGATCGTTTCCCGCTTGGTGATCTTGGTGAGCTCGTCTCCCTCGTGTGCGGTTTTGAGCACATCCCAAATCTCCTTGGCGCTTTTCAACCCTTGAACTTTGTTATACTCCTCTCTACTTAGAGAGGCGAGGAGTATTGTTGTTGCTTGAGAGTTGAAGTGCTCGATTTGGGCCACCTCATCCTCATCATAGTTCTCATCCCCTACCGACGGTACCTGTGCACCAAACTCAACAACATCCCATATACTTTTGTGGAGCGAGGTTAGATGAAATCGCATTAAATCGCTCCACCTAGCGTAATCTTCACCATCAAAAGTTGGTGGTTTGCCTAATGGGACGGAAAGTAAAGGTGTATGTTTGGAAATGCGAGGGTAGTGTAGGGGGATCTTACTATACTTCTTGCGCTCTTGGCGCTTAGAAGTGACGGAAGGCGCATCGGAGTCGGAGGTAGAAGTTGATGAAGTGTCGGTCTCGTAGTAGACCACCTTCCTCATCCTCTTATGCTTGTCGCCTTTCCGATGCGGCTTGTGGGAAGAAGATTTTTCCTTCTTCTCTTGGTGGTGAGAAGAGGAGGCCTTTTTCTCCTTCCGTTTGGAGGAGTCCTTCTTCTTCTCCTTCCTCTTGGTGTGGGACTCTTCCGATGAAGTGCTCCCATGGCTTGTAGTGGGCTTTTCGCCGGTCTCCATCTCCTCCTTGGCGTGATCTCCCGACATCACTTCGAGCGGTTAGGCTCTAATGAAGCACTGGGCTCTGATACCAATTGATAGTCGCCTAGAGGGGGGGTGAATAGGGCGAAACTGAAATTTACAAATATAAACACAACTACAAGCCGGGTTAGCGTTAGAAATATAAACGAGTCCGAGAGAGAGGGCGCAAAACAAATCCCAAGCAAATAAGCAAGTGAGACACGGAGATTTGTTTTACCGAGGTTCGGTTCTTGCAAACCTACTCCCCGTTGAGGAGGCCACAAAGGCCGGGTCTCTTTCAACCCTTCCCTCCCTCAAACGGTCCCTCGGACCGAGTGAGCTTCTCTTCTCAAATCAAAGCCGGGAACAAAACTTCCCCGCAAGGGCCACCACACAATTGGTGCCTCTTGCCTTGATTACAATGGAGTTGTGATCTCAAGAACAAGTGAGAAAGAAAAGAAGCAATCCAAGCGCAAGAGCTCAAATGAACACGGCAAATCACTCTCACTAGTCACTAGGGCTTTGTGTGGAATTGGAGAGGATTTGATCTCTTTAGTGTGTCTAGAATTGAATGCTAGAGCTCTTGTAGTAGTTGAGAAGTGGAAAACTTGGATGCAATGAATGGTGGGGTGGTTGGGGTATTTATAGCCCCAACCACCAAATGTGGCCGTTGGGAGGCTGTCTGTTCGATGGCACACCGGACAGTCCGGTGCACACCGGACAGTCCGGTGCCCCTGCCACGTCATCACTGCCGTTGGATTCTGACCGTTGGAGCTTCTGACTTGTGGGCCCGCCTGGGTGTCCGGTGCACACCGGACAGGTACTGTTTGCTGTCCGGTGTGCCAGCATGGGCGAGCCTGCCATCTGCGCGCGCAGAGCGCGCATTAAATGCGCGGCAGAGAGCCGTTGGCGCGGAGATAGTCGTTGCTCCGGAGTCGCACCGGACAGTCCGGTGCACACCGGACAGTCCGGTGAATTATAGTGGACTAGCCGTTGGAGTTTCCCGAAGCTGGCGAGTTCCTGAGGCCGACCTCCCTTGGTGCACCGGACACTGTCCGGTGTACACCGGACAGTCCGGTGAATTATAGCCGAGTCGCCCCTGGAAATTCCCGAAGGTGGCGAGTTTGAGTCTGAGTCCCCTGGTGCACCGGACAGGTACTGTTCACTGTCCGGTGGCACACCGGACAGTCCGGTGCGCCAGACCAGGAGTGCCTTCGGTTGCCCCTTTGCTCCTTTATTGAATCCAAAACTTGGTCTTTTTATTGGCTGAGGATAAACCTTTTACACCTGTATAATCTACACACTTGGGCAAACTAGTTAGTCCAATTATTTGTGTTGGGCAATTCAACCACCAAAATTATTTAGGAACTAGGTGTAAGCCTAATTCCCTTTCAAATATGAATAAAGTTATCCATACTAAACTCAGATTTCTAGACATCTATATACACCCCTAATTAACCCTACTTCGTACAACTAAGAGCATGTATAGTGGTTGTTGGAGACTTGTTCTCAAATGCTATGAGTTAAGAACAAGGCAACACAGAGAATGTTAAACGATAAAGTCCTTCGTCTTTTGAACCATTATTTCCCTTAGGATATAACGATCTTCGGACGAAGGTCATGAAGGACGAACCTTCATCATCACAATATACGATAATGAAAGACGAAGCATATAAAACATAGAAGATAACATGAATAATCATATAACATCATTCATTTAACTTTATTATCTCATCATAGAGAAATAAAGACAATATCGAATTATAAATGTACCTTCGGCTTGGAAGGGGATGAAAATACAAGTGTGACGCAGGAGCGAATGCCAAGTCAGCGTGAACAGTACGGGGGTACTGTTCACCTATTTATAGGCACGGGGTACAACCCATACAAAATTACATGCATGCCCTTTACATTTGGTGATAACTCTATAGCACTCTATCGAGGTCTAAATGGCCTTTTCATCTTTAAGTCGGTTCCCTTTTCTGCGAACATGCCGAAGCTTTCCTGCTTCACAGCTTCGGCGCTGTGTCAACCTTTGTAGCTTTTCCCTTTCTGATACGAGTCCGAAGATACCTGCTCACACATTTTAAGTCGCTTCTCCCTTGAAGACCTTCGGCGCCGAAGCATAGACCCAACAGTAGCCCCTTTCGCGGTGCTAGATCGTTTTTCGTAACGAGCTTGATCCGTGAAAAAAGTCTCTTAAGCTTCGGGAGCCGAAGGTCCAAAAAACACCTTCCCTGAGCTCGTTGCCGAGAAACGATTTAATTTCCCAGCACGCAGCGGTCCCACCTTGCAGAGTTTACTGTTTGTCCCTGCGGTCCACCGCGCAGCGAGCGCAAGCGGGTGTGCGCCTGGTGCAAAAACTCTGGCGCTTCGCCTTCTTACCTGCAGCACTATATAAACAGACGAGTAGGTGTGAAGTTACCACAGCATTCATTGCTATTTGCACTGTTTTCCTGCCAAAATTTTTAACCATCGCCGAAGCTTGTCTGTTAGAAACGAACGAAGCTCCAGTTTGAAACCTGCTTCGGAGGAAGAAAATTTTAAAGTTTCACAAGTTCATAATTGAATGGCCAGAGTCCGCTCTACCGCCAGGGTTGAGCGCGAGGGGGAGGAAACTGAAGCTTCGGAGACTCTTCCCATCTCCGAAGCCATGCAACGATCGGGTCTAGTGACTTCAGAAAAGATCCCTCATGATGCAAAACAAGCAGAACAAGCAATCGCTGAAGTAGAGGAAGAAGATATTGAGGAAACTGATTCCGAAGATGATTACCGTATTGCCATGCCAAGCAAGCCGAGCCACTTGGACTTCGGGAAATCTACTGTTTCGAAGGCTGATTCGTCCAAGATGGTAAAAGCGGGCTTTTTTACTGAAAATCAGAAGAAGTTGTTGCGCTTTGGTGGAGAAGAGACTACCCCGAAGCCAGAGAAGGATGAGATTGTTATTTTTAAAAGTTTTCTAAAGGCTGGATTAAGGTTCCCGCTACATGGGATTATTGGAGAGGTACTGAAGAGGTTCGGTATCTATTTTCATCAGCTGACCCCTAACGCTATCGTTAGGCTTATTGTTTATATCTGGGCACTCCGAAGCCAAGCAGTGGAACCATTTGCAGACAGCTTCTGCCGGGTTCACGAGCTACATTATCAAACAAAGGCTAGAAAAGATGGATTACACGATAATTTTGGTTGCTATAACTTTGCCTATCGGAAAACTACAAAGTTCCCTGTAATTAGCTACCGAAGCAAGTGGGCAGCGGGCTGGAAATCAGAGTGGTTCTATGTCAAGGTTGATGAAGACAAGGAAAAGCTTGTACAAAGCCCGCTGGAATTAATCTTCGGAGAAACCCGACCTCGCTGCAATATGACACCCGAAGGTCCAACACAACAAGCAATGAGTGAATTCAGAATTATTGCAGAGCATATCAGCACAAGGGACCTGGTTCAAGAGTTTTTAGCATTCAAAGTTTTTCCCAGTTTGAGAGAATGGGAAATGCCGAAGCTGCAGGGGGAAAAGAAAGAAGGTGAACTCGTACGTTTACCTTACTATTTCAAGTTTAAAAAGTACTTTAAAGCACCTTGCCAAGAGTGGCTAGATACGATTGAAGCAATGTGTAATGAAATACTTGGCAATTATTCCAAAAAAGAAGATCAATTGATGACCGCAGCCTTCGGTACTCGTCCGAAACGAAGGCTAAATCGAGTGTTGGACGCCTTGGGTTTCGAATACCCAGACTACGAAAATCTGAACAAAGGTGCCGGAGGCCAAAAAAGAAAAAGGGGAACTGAAGCCTTAGATGAAGGTGAAAAAGAGCCAGTAACGAAGAAAATTCCGAAGAAAAGGAAAGCTTCTTCTCCGAAGCAACAAATTTCCGAAGCAGAAGAAACTCCTGCATCACCTTCTGCTGCTGTTGTTGAGGAAATTCTGAAGGTAATGACTGAATCCTTACCTGCGAAGCTAAGTCCACTGGGTCCTCAACTGACAAAGTTTTTTCAGAAGGACAAGGAGCCCGAGAAATCAAAGAAAACAATCAAGGCAAGGAAACAAAGAATCATTACCGTGACAGTGGTAATTGACAAAACGCCGCCAAGAGCTTCGGCCCAAAAAACACGAGCAGCTTTAGAGGGGGCAGATATTGAAATTGCACCTTCGGAGGCCGCAGCCGCCGAAGTTACCTCAGCTGAAGATTTGAATTTAGAGAGCACAATTGAACATATTGACCAAATGCTGCTAGACATGGCTGCAGAAGAAGCTGCCACTGCTGCCGAAGAGACTGTGACCGCAGCGTCAAAGAAAGGAAAAGAAATTGCTGATGAAGCTTCAGAAAACGAAGCCTTCGCGTTCCAAAACTTAGTTGGAGAACATCTAACCAAAGCTGAAATAGAAGAGCTTAAAGAGTATGCCCGATCCTGTGGATACAAACCTGGGGCACTCCTCTTCGGAGGCGTTGATGACGAGAAATTAGAGTGTATTCGGGACCAGACAGGGGCCAAAATTATCAGTACTCTGTCCAAGAGTATTGGATTCCCGAAGCTAGAAACAGACATCAGCCGCTACCGACGACAACATGTCGTTGGTAGTTTATTTTACTCCAACTTCAAGGTGAATGACTTGTCCCTTAACCTTTATTGCTTCTAATAAAAACATGTCTGACGAAGGTTGTGTTTGTGTAGAGTATGTTACTGAGCAAAGCCTTGCAAATGCAGCAAGATCTTGAAGATAAAAAGCATGAAATTATAATCGGGAATTTGGAAAACAAAATAAAGGAGCAATCAGATGCTTTTGAGAAAAAGAACTTTGAGCTCTAGGCAGCCGAAGGCTTACTGGCGGAAGCTGAAGCAAAAATATCAGAACTGAACTCGAAGCTTCTCCGCCAGTCTGAGCAGTTCGAACGAGAAAAACAAGATCTCAATGCAAAACTTGAAGCCGAAGCTCAGCAAAATTCGGATTTGAGAAAACTACTGACAAATCTTCAAGAAAAATGCCTGGAATTTAGCAACAAGTGCATTCAACGATTAAGAAAGATTTTTTACTCGGTTGGAGCTAGCAGCGAAAAATTTACCCCCTCAGCTGAAGATCTACCAAAAACCTTCGAACACATTGAGGGGGAGATTGACGAGCTCGACGAAGTCATAGCTGGGCATGGTGACTTCTGTGCCTGGGTGGCTTCTCGAGGGACTGCTGCAGCCTTCATGAAGGCTGGCTGTGATCATGGGAAAATTGTCAATAGGCCAAATTTTACTTTGTCACCATCAATCCTGGATGACATCCCTGATCTCGCCCGAAGCATCTCGAATCGATTTGTAAAAATGATATGGACAAAAGGTGGTCGAGAGAAAGCTGGAGACGAAGCTCGTAGCCACCTTGATCCAGTAAGAAATCATACCTTGTGCTTACCTTTTCCTGTAAACTTGATTCTGACTTCCAACGACCTTATTCATGTAGGATGACGAAGCCGAAGCTGATGATCAAAAATAACGCCGAAGCCGAAGCTCCTTGAAGATTTAGATAGTAGACTGCAGACAGTACTTGAAGAACTTTTGAGATAACTTTTGTAAACAAAAACTTGTTTTTAATGTATGCTGTTCATACCTTGTAATATATCCTTAACCTTTCACTGATGTATGAGAAATGCTTTGATGTGGACGAAATTTCCTTTTTTGAGCCGAAGGCGAAAAACACCTTCCCTTCTTTTCGTACGCAACGAAGCATAGAAAACAACATTTTCCTTTTTTCCGAAACTCGCCTTCGTAGAAAACAATATTTTTCTTTTTCTCCGAAGCTCTCCTTCATAGAGATTTTTCCCTTTCTTTTTTCTCTTCTTGCCGAAGCAACCATTTTATGCGATGAAGATGATTATCCTACATATGCCTAGATGAATGTTTATGAATGCAAATGCTATGATGTAATGTGATGTGCAAATGAATGGCCAAACACGTATCCGAAGCCATATTCATAGCCATTATTTTCGTAAAAACAATCACACCTCAGCTCTGCATTCCCTTAGGAACGACTTTGGAGCTTCTTCGCCTTTACTTTTGGCGGAATCAGCGTTGACTTTTCGCTGTAAGCTCTGCATTCCCTTAGGAACGTCTTTGGAGCTTCTTCGCCTTTACTTTTGGCGGAATCAGCGTTAACTTTTCGCTGTAAGCTCTGCATTCCCTTAGGAACGTCTTTGGAGCTTCTCTTTTTTTTCCTTTTTGGCACTCGATGGTGCATTCTCAGCTTTTACATTTACATTCTTTGGGGGATTTTACTCTTATAGAACTAAAAAAGAAAATTACACGTGATGGCCCCATTAAAAACCTTTCTCCCCCTTCGGAAAGGAAAAGGGTGCCATGAAAGAAGAACTAAAAAATAAAAAATTTGAAAAATTACATCGAATTATACATAATATCGTCGAAGCTCATCCGCATTCCAAGATCTAGGAATGTCATTGCCGTCCATATCTTTCAATCTGTATGAACCGGGTCTTGACGAAGATGCTACTAGGAAAGGCCCGTCCCATTTCACCTGCAATTTGCCCACTGTTTCCGAGTTGGCCACTCTCCGAAGCACCAAGTGCCCTGGCCCAATATTTTTTAGCCGGACCTTTCTATTCCGCCATTTAACTGTTTCAGCTTGATATTTATTGATATTCTCCACGGCTTGCAGTCTGATCCCTTCTAAAGCATCTTTTTCTATAGAATAAGCAGCTTCGGAATCTGATTCTGCCGAAGCTACTATCCTTATTGATCCGGTTTTAGCTTCCTCTGGAGTTATTGCTTCGTCACCGAATAACAACTTGAATGGAGTGAAGCCTGTAGACCTTGATGTTGTCGTGTTGTGGCTCCACACCACTTTGATTAACTGATCTGGCCATTTTCCTCTGGGTTGATTGAAGATTAACTTCATTATTCCTGTCATTATAATGCCATTGGCTCTTTCAACGAGTCCGTTTGACTCCGGGTGCCTAACTGATGCAAAATGGATCTTCGTACCAATTTGGTCACAGAAATCCCTGAAAGCTTCGGAGTCAAACTGTGTTCCATTGTCCACAGTGATAGCCTTTGGCACCCCGAAACGACAAACAATATTTTGCCAGAAAAACTTTTGGATGGTAGCCGAAGTTATTGTGGCTAAAGGCTTCGCCTCAATCCATTTAGAAAAATATTCCACAGCTACTACAACATACCTCAGGTTCCCTTGGGCCGGTGGTAACGGACCTAACAAGTCAAGGCCCCACCTTTGCAATGGCCAAGTGGGTTGTATGAGCTGTGTTAAGGACGAAGGTTGTTTTTGATCTCTTGCACATTTCTGACAACCTTCGCATTTTTGAACCAATTCTGCTGCATCCGAAGCTGCCTTCGGCCAGTAAAACCCTTGACGGAAAACTTTTCCGAGTAACGGCCTAGATCCGATGTGAGATCCACACAGGCCTGCATGTATTTCTTTCATTAACTCTATACCTTCGGCTCTGGATAAACATTTGAGCAGCGGAGCACAAACTCCATGTTTGTACAACTCCCCTTCTATCATGACATATGGACGAGCTCTTGCCTCTATCCTTTTGTTATAAGCTTCGTCATCTGAAAGGAATTTACCCTGAAGGTAAGAGATGATCTCGGTTCTCCAATCTTCGCTAAAAACAGGAGATATGTTAAGGACTGCTCTTTCAAGAAGTTCCACCGAAGGTGCTTTTATTGTTTCGAAGAACACATCCGAAGGTAAGGGCAGCCCCTGTGCTGCTGACTTAGCTAGCAAATCAGCATGTTCATTTTGTCCTCTAGGGATATTTTTGACAGAAAACCCTTCGAAGGAAGCTTCGACTTTTCGAACCATATCCAGATATTTTTCAAGCTTCGGGTCCTTAGCCTTATAACTTTTGTCAATATGACCCGAAACAACCTGGGAATCAGTTTTAAGTATGGCCCTTCTGATTCCCATTGCTTTTAACTTCCGAAGACCTAGAACCAATGCTTCGTACTCAGCAATGTTATTTGTGCAATTAAAATCAAGCTTTGCCGCATAACAAATTTTGACTTTGGAAGGTGAAACCAACACAGCAGCCGCTCCTGCTCCGAAGGTTCCCCAAGATCCATCACACAACACTGTCCAGGCTTCGTTGTCTTTATTCGTTTCCTCCTCCTGAGCCCCTGGCGTCCAATCAGCGATAAAGTCTGCCAGCGCCTGTGACTGAATCGAAGATCTATGAACATATTCAATACAAAATTCATTGAGCTCTGCAGCCCATTTTCCAATCCTTCCAGTAGCTTCTCGATTCCTCATAATATCCTTCAGAGGTTGTGATGAAGGAACAATTATGTTGTAAGCTTGGAAATAGTGCCGAAGCTTCCTGGAGGCCATCAAGACAGCATACAATACCTTCTCCAGCTCTGTATAATTTTTCTTTGACAAACTAAGAACCTCGGATACAAAATATATTGGGGCCTGCCTCTTGACTTGACCATCAAGCTTCTCCTGGACAAGCGCTGCACTTACCGCTGAGTGCGAAGCTACCACATATAATAACAAAGGAGCCCCTGGCATTGCTGGAGTCAATGTTGTTAGATCTATTAAATACTGTTTTAGCTCTTCAAAGGCCTTCTGTTGGATTGGTCCCCATTGAAAGACTTCGGCTGACTTCAGTACTTCGAAGAATGGTAAGTTTCTCTCTGCTGATCTGGATATGAATCTATTGAGAGATGCCAATCTTTCTGTCAATCTTTGAGCCCCCTTCTTTGTAGTTGGTGGTTCCATCCGAAGTATAGCTTCAATTTTACTTGGATTGGCTTCAATCCCCTTTGTTGAAACCAAGCATCCAAGAAATTTCCCCTTCTTCACTCCGAAGACGCATTTTTCTGGATTTAACTTCAAGCCAGCTTGCCTGAAACTGGCGAAGGTCTCCTGCAGATCAGCAATATGATTCTCCTGCTTCGTGCTTTTGACAATGATGTCATCAACATAAGTTAGCACGTTTCTACCTATTTGAGATTGGAGAACCTTCGCAGTCATTCGGCTGAAACTTTCTCCAGCGTTTTTGAGCCCCTCAGGCATCCGAAGATAGCAATATGTGCCACTTGGAGTTATGAAGCTAGTCTTCGGCTCATCTTCCTTCTTCATCCAAATTTGGTGATAGCCTGAATAGCAGTCTAACAGACTCATGAGCTCTGACGAAGCTGCTGCATCAACTAAAGAGTCTATCCTTGGTAGTGGGAATTCATCCTTCGGACAAGCCTTGTTAAGATCTGTAAAATCGATGCACATTCGCCACTTGCCATTAGCCTTTTTTACCATAACAGTGTTAGCCAGCCATTCTGGGTACTTCACTTCTCTGATAACTCCTGCACTGAGGAGTCTTTTGACTTCGTTGCGAGCACCTTCGGCCTTATCATCTGACATTTTCCGAAGCCTTTGCTTTCTGGGTCTGAAGGATGGATCGACATTGAGCGAGTGCTCAATAACATCCCTATTAACTCCGCATAGATCATTGGCTGACCATGTAAAAACATCTTTGTTATTGAACAAAAACCTTATCAAGGTTTTTTCCTGCTCTTCGGATAATTGAGAGCCTAACAGTACCTTCTGCTCTGCTATGTCCTTACATAAGAGCATAGGCTTCGGCTGATCTGCTGAAGCTGCTTTCTCCCTTCTGAATTTGTACTGTTCACAAACTTCAGCTCCATCTATGTTATGGATTGCTTTTGAGTCAGTCCAATTGCCTTCGGCCCTTCTTGCAGCTTCCTGACTTCCATGGATAGCAATGGGTCCCTGATCCGAAGGTATCTTCATGCAAAGATAGGCAGGATGAAGAATTGCTTCAAAGGCATTGAGAGTACCACGACCAATAATTGCATTGTAAGGGTATTCCATGTCAACAATGTCAAACACAACTTGCTCAGTTCTAGTGTTGTTGATGAATCCGAAAGTCACTGACATGGTGATCTTGCCCAGCGCTACAATCTGTCTTCCTCCGAAGCCACAGAGAGGATGTGTAGCATCATGAATCTTATCTTCTGGCTCTTGCATTTGTCTGAAGGCCTTAGCAAATATGATGTCAGCTGCACTGCCTGTGTCAACCAAGACATTGTGGACCAGAAATCCTTTGATAACACAAGAGATAACCATGGCATCGTTGTGTGGGTAATCTTTGAGCTGAAGGTCCTCTTGGGAGAAGGTAATAGGAATGTGAGACCATCTTGACTTGATGAAGGGTCCTTGCACCCCAACATGTTGTACCCTTCTCTGTGCTTCCTTCTTCTGTTTCTTGTTAGCTGGCTCTGAGGACGAGCCACCTGTGATCGGGAGCACCAGCTTCGGGTCCGAAGCAGCTCCAGCTTGGTCGTTGAACGAAGCCATCAGCTCAAAAAGTGGAAGTGAGTTCACCGGAGGTGGGCGCCAATGTTGGAGACTTGTTCTCAAATGCTATGAGTTAAGAACAAGGCAACACAGAGAATGTTAAACGATAAAGTCCTTCGTCTTTTGAACCATTATTTCCCTTAGGATATAACGATCTTCGGACGAAGGTCATGAAGGACGAACCTTCATCATCACAATATACGATAATGAAAGACGAAGCATATAAAACATAGAAGATAACATGAATAATCATATAACATCATTCATTTAACTTTATTATCTCATCATAGAGAAATAAAGACAATATCGAATTATAAATGTACCTTCGGCTTGGAAGGGGATGAAAATACAAGTGTGACGCAGGAGCGAATGCCAAGTCAGCGTGAACAGTACGGGGGTACTGTTCACCTATTTATAGGCACGGGGTACAACCCATACAAAATTACATGCATGCCCTTTACATTTGGTGATAACTCTATAGCACTCTATCGAGGTCTAAATGGCCTTTTCATCTTTAAGTCGGTTCCCTTTTCTGCGAACATGCCGAAGCTTTCCTGCTTCACAGCTTCGGCGCTGTGTCAACCTTTGTAGCTTTTCCCTTTCTGATACGAGTCCGAAGATACCTGCTCACACATTTTAAGCCGCTTCTCTCTTGAAGACCTTCGGCGCCGAAGCATAGACCCAACAGTGGTGTTTAACGTAGAAGCTTTTAATGTGTCTAAATATATTTTTTTTGCAAAAAAAAATCATGGAGCCGTCTCTCTGTGAAAAGACGTCTCTGGCTCATAACACAAGTAGCAACAGACGCCTCACTTTCCACCGTACGAATTCACCATCTCACTAGTACAGATAAGCTCTATACTGACGGTCCTAAACATATTTACAGTGACGTTTTTCGTAACCGCCAGTGCTAGAGGTCAGTAGAAATCACCATTTTTACAGGCGGGTAACTGAAGACCGCCAGTGAAAATCGATTTTCACTAGCGGTCGACGTAATAAAACCGCCAGTGCAAATCGTTTCCAGAAAACATAAAACAGATTCTAAAAATAGTAAAAAAATTTATTTGCAAGTCGCGGTATTTTTCGCGCAAAATTCGCGCGCTACGCGGTTGTTAGGAATCGAACCGTAGACCTCACCCTCGCGCTTACCCTCCACTACCACTCCGTCTATGACATGACTTGTGTCTAGTTTGTAGTTGTTTTCTCCACATATTACAACCATTTGAGTGTAAATTGCTTATTTGAGACCCTAAACGAATTCAAATAAAAAAGTTGTCAACTACAAAGATAAATAACTTTTGAAGTTCTACACAACTTTTATTTTGACACTTTTTTCATCCGAGGTAGTTTGCAAAATTTGAATTTTAAATTTGCCATACTTAGATTCAATTTTTGAGAACCGAAATGAGTTCAAATAAAAAAGTTGTCAACTACAAAGTTTCATAACTTTTAGAGATCTACAACTTTTATTTTAGTAGTTTTATCATACGAGGTCGTTTGAAAAACTCGAAAAATTAAGGATAAAAATGATTTCTAGTGGCGGTTCCTTAAGAAAACCGCCACTAGAAATCGTATTTCTACTGGCGGTTCCTTAAGAAAACCGCCACTACAAATCATGGATTTCTACTGGCGGTTTTCTTAAGGAACCGCCACTAGAAATACGATTTCTAGTGGCGGTTTTCTTAAGGAACCGCCACTAGAAATAGCACAATCGGTGGATAACCGGATCCGTCTGTAAAAATATATAGGTGCCGCAGGCTTTGAGCCTTTTTGTACTAGTGTCTGTTCCATCGATCTGATGTTATACAAGCGCATGCACTTCTGTAGTTATTAGTGGGGTTACATTTATAGAACTCCATTGTATAATAGTCTCTTAGTTGTCTTTTGTGCTTGGAGAACCGTTTTGGTGTATATCCACTATACATGCCCTACGACTGAAAATCTGGGAGTTTTAATCTCGACAGTACAGCTGATTTGTAACCGTTAATGTGTTTTTATGTACTAGTGGGTGCTTTTTATTCCGTTTTGGAGCGAGATACGGCGAAATGTGGGCTCGTGAGTCGTGAGTGTCTTCCGCCAGCTAATTTGCCCGGGCTGTCAGAACCCAGGATACAAAAATGCAGTAATGTATACTAGTACTGTAGTCTGGTCTCCTCCAGCGGAGCGTAGCATTTTTAAACATGGATTGCCAGCTGTTGGGTGTCCAGTGTTGTTGGAGGACGAATTTACTACTCTGCCGCATCCTCTGCAACGACGTACTGCTGCAGCAACCCGTGCCCGTGCCTGAGACTGAGAGGCTGAGAGCAATGGTGGGTGGGCTTCGGTCAGTGAGCTTTCGGTCTTGTTGCGTGAATGATGCTGCTGATGCCATGGTACGTACGCTGAACGAGCTGGACCTCCAGCGCGTCGAGAGACAGGGGACCGATCGGGCAATGCAATGCAATGCAATGCAATGCAATGAATCCATGCATGGGCACTGTTCGGAATTGACCTGCCCTTGTTTATAACAATGATGAGTAGGGCCGGGCGGGAAGGCCGGGCATCGTCGGCGATGCATGGCCGATGGAGATGCATCTCTCCTCTCCGGCTGATAGTGACTGGGGGATCTGATCTGCTGCCCATGTCAATGCCTGGATCCGCACGGACGCGACGACGACGACGACGACGAAGAACACTCAACTCCACCCATACCATAATGGCAGGGCAGGCCACGGTGCCAATGATCAGCAGGTATGGGCGTCCGGATAGCTCGAGCTGCAGCGAGCGTTTACTCCTGTCCTGTCCCGTCGTCTCGCGCCCGGGCCCGGTGCATTATTTTATGGGACGTTGGATGGTCGACCTGGCCAGAGCTAGCTTGGGGCTCGGACGTCCACAGCATGGGCGGGCGACGGGACCGTCCAGCTAAGCTGCCTGTACGTGTCACGCCGTGGCGTCGTGAAGGCGACAGCGTCGGAGCGGGTTCCGGAGTTCCTCCGGAGCACCCGGAAGTCCGATGGGTCCGATCCACAGCTACAGGCTACAGCTGCAGACGCGCGCAGGGGCAAGACTAGGAAGCCGGTACGGCACTGTGGAGCTCTGACAATGGCGCGAGAGCCCATGAGGCTGTCGGAGGGATCCAATCCAATGCCGACGAACTGGAAAACCGGACGCCGATCGACCGCAAATGCATGCTTTGCAAAGCGAAGATCCGGCCTGCCGTTTTGCCCGTGTAGAAGACTAGAGGCACTTCCTCCTATATATAGTCAAAATCAAGCATTATAGTCCAGTGTGTGTTTGTATGGCACGCGTTTACAGAAACAATAATTTAGTAAAATAGGCTGCGGACATATGATGCGTGTCGTGGCTCTTGCATGGAGGCCGTACGTACGTATGAGCATGCATGTCTGAATGCCCGTGCCAATCCAGCGGCGGCGAGCCGACACGCGATAATTTTTATTTATTTTTTTTAGCCACGCTGCGTTTCGCGGCTCGCGTGAGGCGTGATCTCCTTTGCTATCGCATCGCAGCGTATCCAGAAAGACCCCGCATGTAAGTCGCTACGGAGAAAACGGCGCGAAGCTGCCGTGTTTTGGCGGTTCCTACGGGCGATTCGTGACCCTACGCGCTCGCGGCCTTCCTCGTCGGAAAGCTCCGGCAGGCAATAATTATAGATTAACAAGCAAAGTGCCGTCTCCAAGAGAAGATCGATCGCCGTGCACATGTCTGTTCATCAGGCTAGCACATGAATGTGATGGATCTGCCTGATTTCCTTCTCCGTTAACCTGTTCATCAGCTACGTATTGATTTATGTGGTGTTTGGTTTGTAAAATCACCTCGTTCAGTAACTATGTTGCGACTTGCGACAAAATATTTATTTAATTAACTTATAGACATCTAAGTGATAACTGAGAAGAGGATGACTAATTTATGATATGTTTGATTGGATATACAAGAATGGATGAAACGAGACGGCCACAGTTTTTATAGTGTTTGGATGAGAGTTAATTACATGGGGGCGAGGTAAACATTGGGATAATTTTTTATGGCGGCGTGATCCAAAAAATCGAGGGAACGGTATCGTCCCCGCCTCATACCATATTCACCTCAAACCAAACACATCTAGTTAAACCAACCACCCGTTAGGGTTTTTCTATAGACTAGACAAAAAAAGAAGAGAGAGAGAAAGTAATTGTGTTTCTGGACCAATTGCGTCACGACACGCCTCGTTCTGCTGTACAATGTGTAGCAGCAGACTTGCGTATAACAAGGCCTGGAGGGCTGGAGGAGGTGATTAGGACACCAGTCCGTGTCCGTGTGCCAGCCACCTGCGCAGCAAAAGACACTGCCCACTGGCCCATCACCATCAGCGGCCGGACTGCGCAAGTGACGAGAGGAGAGGTACACTACACCGTCCCTGGCCGGTTGGTCCCACGATGCCATGCATGCAGAGAACCAGCGCCAGGTAACGGGACGCGACACGGTGGCTAGCCAAATCGATGCGCCTGCGCGTATGGGCCTGCTCGCTCGCACGGCACAGTGACGGGCGCGCGCACACGCATTTACGCGCGCGTACTGCAGAGCCCCGCATGCAAGCTGTCCTCAACAACATCCAGGTTGGCATCCTCTCTCCTCCGTCCCTCCCCTTCGCCGCACTAGCCGACGCGTCCACCTCGGCTATATATACACGCGAGCCCCGGACACGCCGCCTCGCTTACTCATCTCAACTTCTCCACCAGTCAAGTCCACCAGCCAGCAGCTCGCCGGCTGCCTCGCTCCTGCTCTGCACTGCACTAGTCGCCGCTCGAGCTACCCGGCTGTAGCAACTAGCAAGATTCGTTGGGTCCGTGAACGTGCAGACGCAACACGCTAGACTGTCTAGACACACATTATCAGATTCGTTCTGCAGTACAATAATGGGAGCCTGCAACTCGTGCGAGGCCACGGCGGTGGCGGCGGCGCCGGGGCCGGCGACGGCGGAGGCGAGGGTGGTGCTCGCGGACGGCGCGCTGCGGCGGTTCCCGGGCGGCACGCGGGCGTCGCAGGCCGTGAAGGCGGCCGCCGGCGGGGCGGCCCCGACGGCCTCGTGGTTCCTGTGCAGCGCGGACGGGCTGGAGCTCGGCGGCGCCGTGGCGCCCGTGCGGCCGGAGGAGGCGCTGCAGCCCGGGCAGCTATACTTCGTGCTCCCCGCCGCGATGCGGCGCCGCCCGCTGCAGGCCGAGGAGATGGCCGCGCTCGCCATCCGCGCCAGCGCCGCGCTGGCCGGCGACCACGACGGTCCGCTCGTGTTCCCGGAGGCCGCCGCGGCCGCGGCCGCCGGCGCCGGGGCGCGGTGCGGCAAGGCGTGCCGGAGGTCGAGGAGGGGCGGCAGCCGCGGCCGGGACTTCGCGCCGGACCTCGGCGCCATTGCCGAGTAACCAACCGTCCGTGGCAGCCAGCTAGGAGAACGGGGGAACCTAATTAACAGCAGTCGCGTCGGCAGCCCGCGGCGACATGAAAATGAAAAAAAAAAACACATCCATCTGTAGCTACGCGTAAAAACTGATCTACTGGACGCTTTGACTAATGCTAGTGTAGTGTAGGTGTAGTAGCCGTGTAGGAAAAGAAATGCAGTCCATCTTGCATCTGGTGTGTACGTAGAATACTAGTACGCGACAGGCTGTGCGTGTAGATTACGCACGCGAGCATGCACCGCGATCCGGACGCCCAGGAGGCCAGGACCCGGGTGTGTGTCTGACTCTGACTCCCGGGGCCCGCATTGTGATGAGCTGAGCTGTAAGCCGCTGGGCCTGGGATTCGTGTATGCCAATCAGCCGATGTGGCGAGCCAATGAACGGCAAACGAGTCAACGACTCGGATTTGCCAGCCTGAGGAGCAGATTTTGCTATGCAAAAAAATTTGCGTTTGTCTTGTGCTGCAATATTTCGTATTTCCTCTTCCGGTCGGCTGTATGTAGAAGGCGTACGTAGAGCTGTATACCTGTATAGTATGGCTTGGTTTGGGGTGGCCGGCTTGGGGAAGCAACGTGCACAATTGGGTACGAGGACAAGGATGGGGGCCTGCCTGCCTGGCTGGCTGGACACCCTCGTCGTTTGTTGGCCACTGGCCACTGCCGGCCGGCAGCTCGGGCCGCCGGCCCAGGCCATCGCTGGGGTGGGATCGTGGGATTTGGGACAGGATGCGATTAGGAATGAATTTGAATGTCTAGAGATCAGAATTATTCGTATTCAGATAAAATGGCTAATATGGATATTCGTTTTCGTATTCGATTTTAATATGTATGTTAAATTGACATATCCGAATTCGTTTTTCTCTATCCAGTTTAAGATTTGTATTCAATAACATTCGACAAAACCGTGAAAAATCCGATACTATTTGTATCCAAAAGTAAAAAGTATTCGATAAAATCAATTTAAACTTATTTTATTACTAATTACAAGTAATTTTAAACTTTAAATAATGTACTAAAAACTGTTATACACCATTTAAAATGTAAAAAATATTCATATCATAAATAAACGACTGTGTTAATCTTACATTACTAGTGATATACAATGATAAAGTTTAATTGATATTTAAAAGTCTAATTTTGAATACATTAGATTATTCGAGTTTTTAGTGTCTAAAATACAAATATACTTAATATACGAAAAGATTATATCTAGAGTCCAAAATATCTGATACTTAGTATACTGATCTAAGTGATGGATGACGTCGTTGATCAAGAAGTGTTATAGACCACTTTATCAATGAGCAACTGCTCTCTAAATATGTACATCTATAGAAACATACCTTCACATTTGTGTGTATAACGACAAATCAGTAAATAAAAAAAATAAAACATAATTTTCGTCCTCATCTATCTTTGGAGTGTCTTGTCAAAGCTGTTACAAAATATTGTATATTGTATATGTGACCAATCCAAAGGGTACGACAGATTCTCCCTAAGGGACATATCCCTTGGGATACACCCCTTCACATGTATATAATCAGGACTCCCTGCAATAATAAAGGATAACTGTCACTTTCTCTCTACATTTTCGTGTCTCGTTACCACCGAGTTATAACACGTTATCAGCACGCGATTCTCCACTGAGTTAATCGGCAGAAGAGAACGGACTACGCTGTCGCTAGAGCAGTTCTCAGCGACATGATGCTGCAGAGGCAATTTTCTAGCCTTAATCACGATGATGGATGACCGATGTACTTGCGTCACATCAACAATGGCCAACCGCACTGGATAAGTCAGAAGTGAGAGCATGGCCTAAATCATGCATGATTGCATTGCTTCCTCACTTGCGTTGGAGACAACAAAGATTAAAAATGGTATGCGATTTATGCTTACTCAGTTTTGTTATGTATCTGTCGGTCCTCATCTGCAATGGCGCTGTTCTTGCACACATGTGTGCTGCAATCTTGCGGACAGACGGTGGTAGCGCTGCCCGCCAGAACTTGCGCCAGAGGAGTCTCGCGCCCGCTCCGCTTGGGCTGTTGGGGCCACGCCACGCCACCGGGGCTGCTGGGCCCGTGCCCACGCCGGGGACACCCACGGCCGGACGGGGCCATGCCAGCCGCACCCGTGCCGTCGAGGCCTCGCCCGCCTAACAGCGGCACACCGAGCGTCGAGACCGCGCCGGGACCTGGCCGGGGCCGCACGCCTGTGGCGAGGCCGCGTGCCCGCACAGGGACGCGCCTGGCTGGCCAAGCCCACGCTGGGTCGCGCGCCTGCGCCATGTGAGGCCGGGTGCCGCGCCCGCGCCCCTGAACGACGAACTATTCTCGCGCGCCGCCGGGGAGTCGCGCTCCGCGCGCGCGCTGGGGCCGGGGACGGAGACCGCCGTGCCACCGGGGCCGCGCTCACAGACGACGGGCCGCGCCCGCGAGCCGCCGCGGGGACGCGCCCACAGCCGCGCACGCGTGCCGCCGCGGGGACTGCGCCCGTGCCGTCGCTGAGGCCACGCCTATGCGCCGGGGGTCGCGCGCCTGCGTGCTGTTGAGGCCGTGCGCTCGTGCACTAGGGGGCGCCCGTGCCTTGGCCTGCAACCGTGCCACTGGGGCCGCGTGGCGGGGCAGCGATCGCCCACCCGCGCCGTGGCTGGTGCCGCCCGAGCCGGGTCGGTCCTGCTCGCCCCCTAGCCAAACCGAGACCTCGCTGCTAGGACCGCGCCACCGGGAGGAACCCGCGCCCGCCGCCGGGATGCCGCGCGCCGCCGCGAAACGCCTCCATGGCCGCTGGCGGCTGTAGAAAGGGAGGAGCAGTTAGCGTTTTTACCCTAACTGCACCCTTATCTGGCCGGCTGGGCCGCCCATGGCCGTTTGGGCTGCGCCTGGCCACCTAACTGGTTGGTTGGGCCGCCCCTGGCCGCTTGGGCCAGGCATGACCATGGCTGGGCCGCGCCTAGCCGCCTGGGCTGACGGCTGGGTTGCGCCTGGCCGCTTGGGCTAAATTTACTTATTATTATTTCATTTTCTGTAAATTTAAGCATAAGGCTCTGTGATTTTTTTTGTATCACAGTTTCAATCAGTATTTAGTATCTAAATTTGAATGTTTAGACTGCTGATGATATATATAATTGTGATAGTTGTCTGTTTTATTATAAATCTGGCAGACTTTAATTTGTGAATTATCTTTGTTTTTACATTTATAATTCACATATTTTCGACTTGCCTTGTTTTTGCATTCTTTATGATTGCATGGAAAACATAGCACATATAATAAGTCGAAACTGAATGGTCTACATGCAACATGAGGTTGCAGTTTTTTGGGTGAAAGCATAGGGTGATGGAGTCCTAAGCACTGCCTGCGCTAAATTCTTTATAGAATTTAGTAGCCCAGAAACCGTGCTTTAGGCCGCATTTGAAATGCCTATCACTATGAGGTCTACATCTTTCGAGATGATTACCTATACGTGCTACCCAAAAAGATCACGGACCAAGCAGGCGTCGCGGGCTATGGAGCCAGGCTGGACGCTGCAGTCATGGTGACTGCTAAAAGAATTCTTTTAATTAAGTTCTACTTAATTAAACGATGAATTCTTGCAAAATATGACACATATCTTGAACTTGGGATATTTCAACACATGATGGAGATCTAGGCTTTGGCTGCAATAAGTTCTTGGAATTTATTTGCCCTGAGACCAAGCTTTTAGACAGCAAAATGTTATTTGCCCATCAGTAAGAGGTCTACATCATATGGTTATGATGATTACCTATGTGTTCTCCCAAGTAGATATGTTGGAGATGTGATGTTGGTTATTCACCTTTATGGTGATTACCATTTTATTTTTGAAATTTTGGTCAAGCACAGGGTAGTGGAGTCCTAAGCATTGGCTGCGGTATGTTCTTTGAATATATCAGCCCAGAGACCATGCTTTCAGGCAGCAAAAGTTTTGCCCACTATTGGGAGATCTACTCCATTGTTTCATTACATGGAGATTATCTACATTGTGTACACCAATTTTCAAAAATCTTTGGTACACTTTATGTGATACCTGGAATTCTCCAACATATAAAGATATGGTATATTTTGCGGCAAAGTTGCAACAACAAATGAAAATGGTTAATCCATTTGGAGAATAATTATTTAATAGAGTTTGATGAACTCGCCTAATGGGCTTAATTATCCTTAATGTTCATTGGATATGTTCATTTCATCTTTGCATAATATGGGGATTCACTTCTTTATTTTGGAGGAAGTGAGATACTCCCTTTCTCTTGTGGTTCTTATGAAAAGAACTAATGTGCTTTTGTGGCATGATGTGCAAGCCCAAAATGAATACCAAAGAAAATCATAAGACTTGTGGACTTATGAGTATGTGTCTACATTATGTTGTAGACTAACACTTTGTATTCAAATATTTGCTTGAAAGCAAATATATAAGCACATTAAAAAGGGAAGGGCAATGAGTATGACAAACTCTTTTGTCATTACACTATACATGGTATAGTGTTGTATGCCTAAGCATCTAATCATGTATATGAAATCCCAATAGATGCATACTACTCATGAAAGCTAAGATATGAAGTGTACTTCAATCTTCCATCTGACATGATAACAGTGGTTAGTTGTGTAAATCGTGATTTGGAATAATCATGTAACAACACTTCTTTTTCTAAGAGAAGACCACTTTGTTAGATGATTCGCTTTTGAGTACTATATAAATGATGCATGAGATTTGGTATAATCTCATAATTGATGTTGTGATAGGTTCAACTCATGCGCTGTGAGTTGAACACACTCATGTGATTTGAGTGTAAAAACTCATATGAATTTGAGTTAAACAAACTCATCGATTGGAGTTGATCACTCATGTGATTTGAGTTGAACAAACTCATCGATTAGAATTGAACCAACTCATCAAGGGAGTTGAAGACTCATTTATTTGAGTTGTGCAAACTTGTATAGGGATTCTTCCAATTGAGGAAGAAACATGCAATGTGGAGAATTGAGCCACAAACTCTATAAGTGGGGAACAAAGTATTCTCATATTCCTTTGGAAAGAGGAAAGAATATTTTGACAATCGCTTCGTGCGATATCATGATATGTTATTATCATATCCCCTTTGGTATTGGAAGTATCAAGGATGTGTTGATATATCCTAATTGATATCTTACCATATTATAGAGATATCCATATAATTTCTATCATGTGGAAACACAAGGTGATAGTGATGGATATTGCATATGTTTCTCAGAAACATTTCTTATGGACTGTATTCTACATACATCCTCCCATACAAAGTGTTGCATTTGTTATAACTTTTCATGTGATGATTCTTACCATGCTGGGTAAGACTGAATTGGTAATTCCATTATTGGGATGAAATGAAAAGTTATGGACAATTTTGTTGGTCATGTTTTTCCCATAAGATGGATACTTGATGAGTATCATTAGGAATGAGATTTTAAGTCCCTCTTATCTTTAAATCTGATCTGAATTGGTTAAGTTCTTTGAATTGTTTCAAAGTAACGAGTGTGGTCCATTACATAGATGGTATGGACATTGAAGGCTTTATATGGTTATTTGGTGCATCTATATGATGACCTCAAGTGTGTCCTTCGGACAACACATAACCATTAAGTAATAATGTCTCAAGCTTGAGCACATTAGCCTCCACACTACTAAATTTACCAAATGTGCTTACAATGATGATTGTTTGTCTTGGTATTCAGAATGATATCCATAAAGGATATGATGAATCTGTGATAGATTCGAAAATTTCAGATCATTAATGACCATCAATAATGAATTGTCATTTCCAACTAGTTATGGTTGGAGTCAGGAAGTTTTGCACGCTCCTGACTTGTGATTAACTGCATGTACTGGATGTACAAGTTCCCCTATGGTTTTTAGTACGTGGGAATCCGTGAAAAATTTCCCATGCGTACATTGGGTATGTTTTCCCAATCTCACCACCGCAGCGTACATGAATGGGCACACAGAAAACTGGGGATCTATGTGAGAATTCATTCTCCGTCGATCATTAAGTCTTAGAATCTCTTCATGAGAATCTATTTATGGCTCGTACGCTTGCTTGAATCATGAGCTTTTCCAGGCATTAGGGGGAGATTTCGAGTACCAAAAAGAATGCCAGGAAATTATAATGAATGCAGTAAGCATTCAGGCTCAGGATCACGTACTAAAACTGAACCTTTGAGTTCGAATGATTTGCAAGAAGTTGCAAATTGACTGCCATGTGCATTTACTATGATGTGTCACTAAAATTAATCCTACGTGGAAGTGCCAGAAAGAGTGGTTAAATGGAACACCACTCAACTCCCTATTACAATGATGTTGTAAATAAGAGGGGGAGAAGTATGGTCACAAATTGGGATTAAAATGCTTGCAAGCAGCTGAAGGCTAGACCTTCTGAGATAGTAAATGCAAACCAACTATTCGTTGGTAACCAACTTAGCGTTGGTGGACACCTAAATGATATGAATTATCCTGTGAATGGAAGACATTCACAACCTAGCTCAGTGCGCACTGATGAGGCTAGGTTATCGGAAGCCCTTGATTCTCGTTTTGGGATTTCACGACGAATCATAAGGGTGCATAAGAAAATGACTTCATGTCAACTGGAGAATTGTGTTATTTGAAAGCTACAAGTGTCGACACATACATCTTAGCAATTGTATATGCGCTCCAAGTGATCCAAAAGACTATGGCCATAGCAGAGCACGAGTATGCTCAAACTGGATCTTGTTGAGTGATACAATGTTGCAGAGATAGCCTTGCTCACCATAAAGGAGTGTTGAATTATTTCCACTTCAAGGTATCTTACTGTGGATACATGTTTGTTTTCATGGACTTGGAAACAATGAGGTGGTGAGAAAGCATGGCTAGTAGCAACTGGGTTTATACGCAAACCCAAGCATTATTTTAATGCTATAAATTCTCTTCTACTGTGAGTAGTAAAATTCCGATACAATATTATGGGCAGTAAATCATCTATCTGTGCAGTTGATAGATGTAGTGACAACATGTGCATATGTGGTCACTGGATTATGGTATTTATGGAGTCTTGAAGGATTCCAAATACATAATCACCAATCACAAATTTGCAATGCTTGGAAAGTCTTTGTGACTTAGAGCATCCAGGTCAAATATGGTACATTCGACCTAGTGAATCCTTCTTTCTGAAAGGATACACAAAGTATGGTATGTTCAGTGTAAATATGTGCAACATATTTTAAACATACATTACTTATCGACGGAGTTCAAGATAGAGGATATGAATTGAAAGAGATTTCCAATTCAAAGTAAACTATCTTGAGTATCTTAGATACAAAGTTGTCTATATCCAACATATATTGAAGAAATTCAATATGAGAGAATCATTGTTATTTGATTCTTTCGGAACATGAGATGTGCTATTGTATCTTGCAAGAGCATCCGGCCGGATATTGCTTTGCAATGATTTGCTAGCTAACAGCACATGAGATCGAGTTATGATCTCCAGGTGTACTCATGCTCTCCTTATGTTTGGATATATTGATCTTGGATATCTATAGAAGATCCCCAGGTACAAGATCAATGACATACTTCTGGTAAGTTGGACCTACTGTTTGATAAATGTTGATCAACAGAGATTAATGGTCACTTACAATAATCATTCTATAGTACACTTCGTGGGATTGTACAGAATGATATACTACATACTGAAGGTATGTGGTGGTCATGATTTTATATCATTGACCTTATTATCTATGGAGATAATATTACTTTGTGTTGTTTAGATGAAAAACAAGTTACGAACTAAGTCTCTACTTACTCCACATTTTAGATGTGTTTGAGAGCAGGTATGGGATGACTTAGTGATTTGTAAAGATCAGGGGGAGTTTCCTCTTGATCTGAATAACTTGTTTCTGCATCATGTTGTACTCTTTTCTTTGCATGAGTTTTCCCCCTGTTTGGGTTTTTCTCATTCAAAGTTTTTAACGAGGCAACATCAACACAAGGCCTATGTCGTATCATCTATTTTTCCCATAGTGGTTTTCAAGGATGATACATTATGACATAGTTATTGTTGTATTTGAACTAGGTGATGAGTTTATCTCCTTAGAGTTCAAATGAATTAACAATAGAGTATGACTACTCTCCTTATTTCTCCCACTGGGTTTTTAAGGAGACTCAGCTGATATGTTGATTTCTCAGATTTTCTGGCAAGATTATCTTGGAGAAATATTAGCCTGAGTTATATGTCCCATCATTTATTTTCCCTAATGGGGTTTTTGAAATGATGACTATAGACATATTATTGTTCTTTGGGCTAGAAGTCCATGGGAGAACAATGGCATACCATGGTTCAAATAAACCATCGACAATTATCTATAAGGATAATTGAGCTTGTGTTGTTCAGATGGAAACATTAACATCTTGCAAAGTCTTGTGATAATCTTGCTGATCTATTCACAAAATCTCTACCATACTCAACGTTTTCAGAAATGTGTTGATGTGATTGGTATGAGAAGACTTAAGTGCTTGCAAGGATCAGTGGGAGTAATTCTCCATGATATTTGACCTGTTTTGATCCATCATATTACACTCTTTTCTTTGTATGAGTTTTGCCTTGTTAAGGTTTTCTCATCCAAAGTTTTTAATGAGGTAATATCAACTAAGCTATATGCTTCATCATTGACTTTTCCCCACAGGGGTTTTTATGCATGATGATTACAAGCATATTCTTTTGGAGTTCAATATGAGTTTTACTCATAATCCAAAAGATATTGTATACTCCTTATTTTTCCCACAGGGTTTTTGAGGAGATAATATATTGGAAGTCAGCTTGCAGATGATCAAATGGAATTGGATTGATCAAGGGGGAGTGTTACAAAATATTGTATATTGTATATGTGACCAATCCAAAGGGTACGACAGATTCTCCCTAAGGGACATATCCCTTGGGATACACCCCTTCACATGTATATAATCAGGACTCCCTGCAATAATAAAGGATAACTGTCACTTTCTCTCTACATTTTCGTGTCTCGTTACCATCGAGTTATAACAAAAGCAATCTATACTAAACAACAAAAGGCACTATGAATTAAGCGGGCACCCTTAATTGATTCGTGATACTGCCGACGCGGCCTCCATCGAAGTGCGCATCACATCGTCCGGATTGGATGTCGTCCTCTCGTCGGCAGGCGGGGCACGAGTTGCGCACTCGGTTCTGTTCCTGCCCGTGGGGAATATGTGCATTCCATTTCCATTTCCACAGTTTGTAAGAGCAACTCTAAGAGAGTTTATGTATAATTTTAATTAAATATAGAGTTTTATAGAAGGTTATTTGAAATAGTTAGCTAAATAAAAGGTAGAGTAACCAACAGTCTATCTTTTCTTCTTTTCCTTTCCGTATCATGTTTCGTTGTCGGACATGCAACCGTTGTTCAATCGTTGTTCAGCCGTCTGAAACATGCATGCAGGAGGGCTAGAGGATGATACTGAGTATGTACGTCCTTTTCAAATATACCCAGTGGCTGAGGACGAAAAAAAATTTAGGTATGGCTTTACACAACTGTACCGTATAATATTTAGTACACAACCAATTAACTTGTAGAACAACTCGCGATATATATAGAAAGAAATAGAACATTGTCTAAAATGAGAATAAATTGCAGCTCTTATATTTCATCCTCTATTCCAAACTTCATCCGGCAAACAATATCATCTATAATTGAAATCCTCTAATTTACACCATCTACCGTGGACAGTCTAAGAGCTTCAGTATGATCATTAGCTACTGGTTTATTTGTTAGTCTACACCTACCAACACATTTCCCATCTATAGAAACAATGACTTTAAATCGATATACGCAGACATAGCTGTTCTGTAGTTAACCAGCAAGCGCACTCGAAGCTAGATACACGTCTGAAGCAGTATGGGCAACCAGCAGGCATCATTGGTGGAGCCAGCGACGGAAAAGAAAAGTACTAGCAGGTAGACGCGGGGCCAAGTTTAAGTGGTCTTTGGTCTGCTAATGAGACAGATCAAGGTATGGCTTAGGCCATACATGGCCATACAGGGCGCTCCGCCCCTGAATATACCTAGTGAGGGAGAGATTATACAGAGCAAGATGAATAAGGAATGCTAATGTGTTTTAAACCGGATTTTTCTTTATTTTACTAAATCTAAATATTTTACCTAGGTTGTTGGAGTTGTTCTAATCCATTACGTACCTTTCCGTGGACTTAGCTATTTTTCCTGAGGGAACCCATGGAAGCGGAATGTCGAGGCCAACAGAGGTGGAGTTGACGCGGCGAAATTCGATCAGGATCCCAAGGCTTAGCTATCCACAGCAGATAGGGATGGGAATGGGTACCCTAAACCTGATATATGATATGTAAAAACTCTATTAGGTATTAGGGTATAGGTATGACGATTTTTGATATCTTTGGGGTATTTTATTGGGTCCAGGGATGGACTCAGGATAAAATGAGAGCGAGGGTATACTTATAATGTTGGGCACCAAAATAACAGAGTAGGGGCATCTAAGTGTTGCTGAGCAGGGGATTTCATGGAAAAAATTTAGATTTTACTACTTGCAAAATATAATTGAGCGGGGGCATAGGCCCTCACTGGGACCAACGTAGGTACGTCCCTGATTGGGTCATTTGTTATACCCATCGTGTACGGTGGGTATGGGTATGTTATCTTTTATTCTATACCGTTACCGATAGGAAACCCGCTAAAATATAACATGTGCATTCAGATTAAGGAACGTTGTAATGCATGGGGCATTGTATGTTGTTACCATTTAATGCTAAATGCAATTGACCTTATGATAAAACTTTGTTGGGTTTGATGAATTTGTCATGCTGGCACAAAGATAATATGTTGTTTTAGTACCTTTCAATATTGATAAGATATGGGGTTTCGACATTTCATATTCAATATTTACTTTTATGATTCAAATGATCATGCCTATTATAGTGTTAGTGGATATGGATATGTTGTAATTTTTTATTCATGATAGATAGTGGGTATAAGTATGATGTATTTTTTTTCTCTAGTGGGTATGACCGTATGAGTATGGCTTTATGTGCCTATTGATTGAATTTGATCCCACGCAGCAAGGGAGCCATATGCTTTTTTAGGAGCTAAAAAATATTTAGGGCTAGTTTGGAAAGCCATTTTCTCAGGAGATTTTTTTTTGAGAAAATATAAATTCTTTGAAAAAATGGTGTTTCTAAACTAGCCCTTAACTAGCAAATCACAGTGTTTCGAGTCAGTGAGCATCGAAACGGTGAGAAAGCAGAAGCAGGGGTCGGCTGGACGTTGAACAGAACAGGCGCGTGGCGCGGTGCGTCCCGTATCGTGGCTGACGCTGACCGAGGGCGGGCCAACGCAATCTCCTCCTCCAATCCCACACACACCCGTGGACGTGGGGGGACCCTGCAGTTTTGGGCATGCAAGTGGTGGCCAGCCCAAGCCCAGCCCAGCTGTGAAATCGCCCATGCCGTCACGGACTCGCGGGGTATGTATACGTCGAAAGATGAGGATATTCTCTAGGCGTAGGCGCGGTGGCTGCACCGCTGCACCTGCACCGCATCGCTCCGACGAGCATTGCGGATCAGGGCGCCAGTTGACAGAGCTCCCCTGCGACGCGCAGCTTGACATACAGCTCGGCCTATAGGACTGGATTTGCCTAGTACTCCTACATCCAATGATCCAAGCGTTTGAGACAAGCGGACGCCAGCTCGTCGCGCGCTGGAACGCACGCACGCATAGGCATAGCTCCAAGATGCAGCGCTCCTGCAGTACTCCTACACGACAAAGTTATTATTCTCCGCTTGCGTCTCAGCTGAAGTGCTCAATAAAATAGCGAAACAAATATTTCAGCCACATACTAGGCGAGGGAGAAAAACAAAAGGCGAGAACGTGTTCTATCTTTATTGGCCGGCCCAGGTTGCTTGTATGATACCATTGTCTTTAATCCCCAGCTTAAACCATTATTCCAACCTAAATCTAGAACTACACGCCTTTTGGAAGTCCGGTGACTGAATCGATCAGTGCTTGACCTTCGTCAACAACAACCTTTGGACCTGCCCCAAGCCTGCTGCAGATGAAGTAGCTAACATCGCCCTTGAATTTCTGATCCGGTATCTTCGTATCTGGAGGTGCTGGAAGAGCCTCGACGTCTTTCATGGAATGCAATCCGGCGTCACCTAGAATTGATTTATCGCCAACCAGATAGCTGCAAGATCATGCTGGTGAGATACATCCATAAAGCTCCCGAGTACAGTTAGTGGCAACAGATTTAATCGTGAAAAGGCATTGAACTCACCTGCTCAAATCATTATCCTGTGGAGGGAAATAGTATAGGAGCTTCTGGAGGAAATGTGCTGCAGTTTTACGGTTTTGGGCGATTAGAACAGCGTTTGGCCCAGCATCGAAGGTGTAAGCGACCTGCCATTAGGCATTGTCAACCAGAGTTAGAGTTCTACTGTCCACACTTATAGATGAACTCGCTATTATCACATCAAAGTAAACATGGTACTGCAGAATGGGTAAAATGTACAACAGACACCACAACCAGTACAACAGGCATTCAAATTTTAGATGCCAACTTCATAGATATAACATCCAAAAGAAGCTGTACCAACAGTAGTAGTTCACACCTTATGATTTTGAAGATAACCATCCACAAAATATAAAAAGTGGCGAACTAAAAGAAGAAACACATTTGCGGCTATTTATACAAAGATCTTAAGGATATTCCCAAGGTTCACTCTGAAGTTAATAATTCCATAAGAGATGAAAGCCACATGTTTTGGCCACTGCAGTTGATGGCTTCGTGTATCAAATCTTATTCAACGGTTTTGTCCTATTTGAGCAATATCCAACTAGGGTAGCACAACTGACGAACAGAGCTAATTATATGTTACAGTAATTTATAAGGTAACATTTTTTTTTAAAAAAAAAGATAACAGATGTTCGAAAGCAATATAACAGATGTTTAAAAAAAGATACCTGTGGGGTTCCTTCTGAGTGGTTCCATTTTTCCACAAGGCTAATTATCCTGTGGTTGATTGAGACCAGAAAAAGAAATTGCCTCAGATTTCAGCGTTAACATAAAACCCAAGCCAACACACTGATAAAAGCGTATACCGGTGTGACGTGTCATTCATATAGAAGATGGGAGGGCTCGTGTCTAAGCATACAGCATGAAACTGGTTGCTATCTGCACAAGTTAATTTGGCAAATGATTCAAAGTCACGGTTCTTGATAGCTTCTTCCATTTTCAACACCCGACCTGGCACCACTGTCTGAAACACATGGACAACCAGTGCAGCGCACGTTAATCATAGGAAAAGAAATAATAGTCAAAGCAACAAATCAAATTGCCAAAACACTTACAATATTAAAATTCCAAAATTGAAAGTAAATCATGATCTTTTTAGCACTTTAGTCTCCAAATAGTTAAAGCTGAAGACAATTCAAGTCCCCTAGAATGAAAATACAGTCACCTGGGCCCTGTACTGCAAGAGAGGACTTGTTTCAACACTATCTCGCATCCCACTGGTGCTACTGGTTTCCTTCTGCTTTGAACTGACCTGATTCCACAGATGAACGTGTCAACAATTTATGATCAGAAAGAGCACAATATGGGGGAAAGGCACAGCTATAAAACAATGAGAGGGTCAATACGTACCACTGCAATAATAATTACAAGATCATTCCAGTGTGTTTCGTCAGCAAGCTGCACGGCAATACTGTCACTTCCATCATCTTTCTGCAAGCAAACAATCAGGCCTCACTCAGTCATTATTGAACAGGCCAGACATGCATTGAAACAGGGTTTTTTTCTCTGTCATGACCATATACTCACTTCTCCCATGCACCATTTCACAAAACCACCATATATACTGCGGCATGCACTCCCAGATCCCTGCCTGAATGAAGTTGATAAAATACAAGGATGGATTTGCAAGACTCACAAGTTATTAGCGCACAGATTGACAAACTTAGTACAGCCCTTGCAGTATCTCAAGAATAAAAACAAAATCATTTTACCATAACATGAACAGACCTTGCTATTGAAGAAAGTTCTCCATAATCTTCTTTCACATTCATCAGCTTTCCAAGGGTGAAAACTGCAGCAACATTCAATAACAAATGCTTATGTGGTGATACATGATCACAAATCTTTATGGAGAACTAAGAAATCGTGAACCGTTATTTGGCCTTGAATAGAACTTATGAATTTCCAAGGAACTGCTGTTTTCTACCAGAGAAGCATGCCGAGTAGCTTTTATAGTAATGGTGAAAGATACCAGTGACCAAAAGTTAGTAATACTCGAATAGTACTATTTTCCATGTTTTTAGTGAAAATAAAGGGAGAAAACTTACATTCGCAATCTCTATCTGTCCCTAAATATATTTTTCATATTTTAATGTCAGTCACAGGAGGACAAAATGAAAAAAAGAAACTAGAAAAATACTACATCTGCTCCTAATAAGTTGTTTTGATGCCTCTGCAGTCACAATTTCCAACTTGAGCTCCAAATTGGTAAAAAGAATCAGATTGGCCACACGACAACAGCACTAGTAAAATTGCTGTGAACTTTTAAAACATTTTCATGTTGTAGTTTTTGCTAATACAACAGACCAACAAACAGTCAAATCATTGTAAGGATAGCCAGAAGTCATGACAACTTATATTGAGAACATAGGGAAACAATCAGATTATGATGATAGCAGAAGAAACTTTACCGAAACAGGCAAGGCCAGCAGCCGAAGAGGCCAAACCAGCAGCAGTGGGGAAGTTGTTGTACGAGGCTATGTGAACATGCAACTTGTCCCAGTCCTCTTTCTTGATCTTGACGCCCTTCTCCTTGTCCTCAAAGTCACGAGCACGCTTTCTGATTTCTCTGAGGCAGCTCTGAAACCTTCCTCCTAATAGCGAGATCTCCTGCTCAATCATCCAAACCAAATACCAAGGTAATCAAGAGGACCATCGTTTCGAATTTATACCATTTATCGCCAAATCAAAGTCCTATATACTAGAATTCTTTATCTGCCACTTAGTCAACGTCCAGATTCCAGAGTGACACGTAAAAAACAAAAGGCATGTAGTGCTGATTTGGTGGGCATGGAAATGGAGGGCATCCATGGGGCAGGAATCCCCTCGCTATTCAAAATTAAATAGTGATGAGATTCCTCCGTCATGGACCATCCATTTACCTGTTTTTTCCCTCCCTAATGAACAGACCACGGAGGTGACGAAGCAGCGGTAGAGACAAATTAGCGAGCAGAGAAGGGGTACTGGCGATGACACACCTTGCCATTGAGCCACATGCGGTCGGAAGGGAATGAGGGGCTGACGGCGACAGTGGTGGTGGCGGAGAGATGGTCAGGGTCGAGCGTTACGCTGATGCTGTCGTTGATGGGGAGGATGAGCGCCTCGTCCCGCTTCCCCCAGTACTTGATCACCGCAATGTTAGTCGGCGTCCGCCCCGTTGCCATGAGCACCCACTGCCCCTCCGCCGCCGCCATTGGATCTCTCGCTTCGCGCTGCTCTACGCCCGATAATTCCTTGCCAAAAAGGGAAGTTAGTAGGCATAATACATGCATACGATTACACTAGTGATTAGATCAGATCCGAATACAGAACAGCTTAAATTGGGTTCGGGTGCTCAGTTTTGCACAGAAGAAGGGCGGGCATACCTGCTGTGGCGTGTGCTCGTCTCCGGCAAAGGGTCCGTCCGACCTGGGCAGCAGGGCGTAGAATGGCGGCGGGCGTGTTCGGCTGCTCGGATGAACTGAGGTTAGGCCTGGGCCTGACTCCGTTAATGCAGAAAACGACCGAATTGAGTGTGAACTAGAATGGTCGTGAATACTGTTTCCCCTATTTTCCATGGATGTTTTAGCAAGCTGATGTAATCAAGGACATACAGTGGCTGGCCTAGAATTTAGAGGTGGGTATTCAAAATTTTTTATAGGATGATTTTTAGAAGATTAAAACATATATATCGACATATATATTTAATTATATATATGTATAGCATATGATTAAACACACACTATGGTCATAACTGATTCAATAACTAGTCTACTAAACTCAAATTTCATACAACTATTTTAAAAGTTTTAAATCGAAATGTATATGTTGGTGGTTGCTCATTTGTTAGCGGGCTACTTGTGTTCTTTGGCATTTTCTAATCACTAATGCTCCATATGCAGCCTAGTACTGCAAGCAGTAAAGTAGGGGAGGTCAGGTCGGGTGACCACTAGCTAGGTAGGTTTGGACATTGGCACGATGAGACCTTGCCCCTGGTTGTCTGTCCTAGCATACGGTAACGCCCTGACTACGATGGATTGAAGCCTCGGACGACGGACGACATACGACGCAACAACGAGGCCAGTTGCAACACAATGACAATTAGTCGATCAAGTCTAGGCACCTTGCTGCACCGTGGAGCCACAATGTCTCAACGGAGGTGCTGGTGTCTCCATGGCACGTGGGGCTACAAGATGTGACCACGACTTGGTGGTTGGTGCATCTGGTGGTTCTGCCATGGTGCGACTACAATAGGGTTTGGGGATTTTTTTTGTCGTGAGGTACTGAGGTGGGCTTTGTCGCTCCGTTGGGCTTCATGGTCCACGACAAACGATTGAATTAGTTAGGTATGAGAGGTAGGAACGAGATATTTTAGTCCAAATTAATAGATTCCTTTATTTATTTGATTCGTTTTTATTTTCCATGCATATACACTATATTTATGTATATATATTGAAGTTCTTTTGCTGAAAATAATGGGTATTCATTTGAATACCGTTGAATCATGCAATGGGGCCCGCCCCTGAGGACATATCTGATTAAGTTACTGTTTTATGATTAATCATGTTGTAGTCAATTGCTGCTGCATTAGATTTCCTTAGTATCATCAGATTAGCAAATTTATGTGCAACTAAGATATGCCAAAACAAAAACTCATGTCAACTTGCAGTTATATTACCATTTTTATGCAGTGGCGGAGCTCCGTAAAAATAACGCCCTGGGCCACTTTACAAATATAACGATATACTACTCGTCTTTTAATTTTTCGCACTTTAGGAATAGTAACATTTAAAACAATCCAATGGAACTTTTAATTTTTCGCACTTTAGGGTAGTAACATTTAAAACAATCCAATGGAGTTGTGGCAGATAGGGAAATAGAATCAGGCGTTCGGGAACAATTATTCACAGTAGAGGAGAAGCACTCAGCACACAGCGCTTGCCGCTCAGGTGGTCGCTGCCCATTAGCCAGGGAGGCGCTCCGCCCTCGCCTATGAATAAGAAAAGAAAAGAAATTAGGTTGAGGAAGTTGTATAGTTTGGAGAATATGTAATGGCAGGGGTAGATTTGGGCGGTGGCGCGGCGCCAGTGTAGGGCGCGCGCGTCATTGCTACAGGGACGATAGAGGCGAACTGGTGGAGGTGGAGGCCGAACTGGAGGTGGAAGATGCCTGAGTCAGATCCCGCCCAGCCGCCTCGGAGGTTGCTGCCTTGTGCCCTTGTCGAATTTATAGAGCCTAAAGGCGTGGAGAACGATAGAGGACTGAATGGAGGCGGCCACGCCGCTGGCAACATAGGAAACGCAGCCGCGCATGTTTGCGAAATAATTGAAAGAGTCTATGTTCTCGTGACTTGAGCGACTGAGGGAGGCCGCCAGCACCAGGCTCAATCGGTGCAAGCAGGAGGTCTTTTGGGCCACATTTTTAGGCTAAAATGTATTTTGGTCTAGATGTTTTGGTTGAAAAAGATATATATATATATATATATATATATATATATATATATATATATATATATATATATATATATATATATATATATATATATATATATATACTAGGTATGTGCCCGTGCGATGCGACGGCAAATAAATTATTCGATAAATATTAGTGTACAACGATTACATTGATGTTTGTGTGTTGCTATGGTTTCTATATATCACATAGGTAGATCGATAGTTGTTTAAACACTTATCTTTGGCTTTGCTTAGTGAGTCCCAAATTATCAATGGTTGGTATCAAACATTTTTTATCTTGTAATCAGCAAACAACATTACAGATGCAAAATGAAATGTAGAAGGTACACAAAATTAAGTGGCAGCATACAAAACATCCGCCTTAGGATCATTGTAGCTCTTAACCAAAACAGCTCCACAACATGTGGTTCCATGATTACATTAGACGAATCAGGTGCACATTCAAGAAATAAAATCAAGGACTGTTCAGGAACAATGGGTAACAGTAAATTTTGAATTACGCGCAAACAAGGAACAATGCAAAAATTAAATTTCACATTTGTCACACTCCTTCGGTTCCCCAATTTTATTGGCAACTTACTCCTGCTTTGGTTCATCACATTTCACATCTGAACCAACAACTACATGATAACAAAACCAGCATCAAATGTTGCCCCTCGAAATCGAACAGCAGAACCAAAGCAATTGGAAAAGTGAAATCATCTAACCTTTTAGTTTGTTGTACCTTGCCCTCCTCTTTTAGGTCATCGCATTTCACATCTGAGATAACAACTACATAAAAACAAAATTAGCATTAAAAACTTGTCCACAAACAATCAGCAGCAGAAGCAATGTGACTACCAGTGAGGGATTCCTTTTTGAGATAAAGATACTCAGACCAGTACCAAGCTTCAGGTGTAATAAAATAAAAGGTATCAGTATAGCTGCTAAATCTACCAACAACCCCTTGAACCAAGCTTCAGGCTCCAGATTTCGTACCTGATGACGTTTTTAGGCGTGATCCTAGGCGCCTTGATACCTTTTATTTTATTACACCTGATGAGGTTACAAGCATGAAAGAACTACATTCACCTGGAGCCTTCGTAGGTGGGGAGGAGCTCGGGGCGATGGACATCTGTTTTTAGAGCTTTACCGTCCAGACCAAGTATCAGGAGTCCTGGGATACCCTTGACAACGAAGATTCTTGTAAGCTTTTTCCTTACAGCGTCAGAATAAGGGATGGCAAGCCATGGCATTGAACTCATGCTTGCTTGGAATTCCCCCTTGCTGCGGTCTATCGAGACGAAGATGACCTCGAAGCTTACCGGTCTCAAGATTTTCAGCTCGTTATACACCTCCTTGAGCTGTTTGGTGAAGACATGGCAAGGTGGGCACCAGTGTGCTCCAAAGTACAGGCCGACTGTCTTGCCAGCAAGGTCAGCTATAGGAATCTGAAAAGAAAAAAACATTGTCATAGGAGAAATTAAACTGTAAAACTAAACCAAGTTGACTAAATGGTCAGAATGAAAAAATGCAAAGGAGGGCGCACTTAGTATGGCATCACAATCACCAACACAACAACTGCGTAGTAGTACTTATGGAAGTAGTTTTGGTTAATGAGAAATTTCACGAGTTTTTTTGTTCATTTACCTTTATGTCATCTGCACTGATGACATAGTCTCTCTCCTCGCAGCCAAGAAGCTCCTGAAGCCGGCCTCCTCCTCTCCTGGCATCGTCCATGCTCTCCAGCTCCCTCCTCCTCTGCGCACTGAACGGGTACGCATCTACTCCATACTCGCCAACCAGCCTCACCGCGTCCTCTCCACATCCCAGCCCGCTGGACGGCGTCGCTGACGCTGACAGAGGGATCAGCGCCGGGATACGCTCGATGGCGAAGCGCGCGCACAGCTTCTGCCGTAGTAGGCCAGCAGCGTCGAACGGTACCGCGAGCCACGACATGCCCTGGAAGTGGTCCCGGAAGCTGGCCTCGTCGCGGTCCAACGACACGAAGATTATCTCGACGCTCTTGCCGGCGCTCCGGAGCGCCGTGTAGGCCTAGAGTAGAGTCGGGGTGAAGCTCATGCATGGCCTGCACCAGTGAGCCGAGAAGAAGAGGTAGATGCAGGCCGTCCTCTCTTCGATGGATGACAGAGGTACTTCCTGTTTTTTTCACAAACAAGAAATCATTTCCTTATCAGGATGCGGCAGAGGCTGGTGGACCGGCGTCGGCTGGTACTCCTTCACCTGCCACCGCTGGGGAAACTGGAGGACGTCCATGGCTCGCGGATGCTCCGCGGGCAGAGGGTGGTGCTGGCCCTGGCTCTTCCGCTGCCGGTGGAGCTGCATCACCTGGCTGTGCTTGTTGGCGTGCTCCGACGGCTCGAAGGTGGGGCTCGCCAGCGGCCGGTACTCCGGCAGCAACCGGCCCTGCCTGTACCGCACGCCGCACGCGTTGCACAGCGTGCTGCGGCCCTTCCCGCCACTGCGGCGTCGACGACGACCCGCAGTGCAAGCACTGCTTCGCTGACTTCGGGGGCCGCCACGGCTTCCTCGCCGAAGCCGATTTCTTCTTCTTCTTGACGAGGTATACCGCTGGCGCTAGCGGCGGCGCCGCCGCGGGTACCGTCCTCGGAGGCGGCGAGGGTCTCCCCCGTTTCAGAGGCTTCTTCCTCAGTCCTCACCAGGTAAACATCGGGAACTGACCCAGGCTCCAAGATCGGGCTGTCGGGCGACGACTACGAGGCCGGGCTGTCTAGGGGCGGCCGGGCGGGCGTCCTGGCGGTCGCTGGCGTGGGGCGGTGCTTCACCTGATCCCGCAGTACCCCGGCCACCTTGAGCCGAACCCGGTAGGCGTTGCAGAGCGTGCCCTGCCCCATCGGCCCCGACCTCCACTGCGGCGTCACCGCCGCGCCGCACTGCAGGCACATCCTGACCCTCTTCGCTGACCTCTCCTCTGCAGGCGTGGGAGTGTGTGGACCGGGGGCCGGGGCGGCGGGGCCTGGCGCACGGGCAGGCGCTGGTGACGAGAACAGGAACGACCCTCCTCGGTCGGATTATTGGCCGCCGACGATGGGGGAACCGGCCCCTTTGCCTCCTCCGGCGCGGGGACGGGGAGCCTGAAGGCCCACCAGCCCGACGGATGGCCACGGTGGCGGATATGGTTGCGCCCCTTGCGCCGGACGGTGGCGTCCAGGCAGGAGACGACGACGGGCAGGGGCAGCGCCGCCGCCGGGAGCGAGAGCACGTAGCCGGGGGGGCCCCCTCCCACTCCTCTCCTCGGCCACCGCCATCCATGTCGTCGGTCGCCCTGGTCGCCGCAGATCGGCGGGTTCTTGGGTCTAATCCAGGCGGCTGCGCCTCTCCTTTGCCGCCTTCATCCACCATCACCATGAACAGCGGTCGCGCGAGCAAGCAGGATAGGCGGCAACCGACGGACCGGCGGCGCGTTAGCAGAGCAAGGGAAAGAAAGAGGTGGGAAAGATGTGCGGCGGGGACACGACGCTGGCGGGGGCGGGATTGCAGGGAGGGACGGCGCGGGCGGGATGCAGGGAAGGGAAGGGACGGCGTGGGCGGGGGCGGGATTGCCGGGAGGAAGACGTTGCGGGCGGGGGCTGGAGCGGGGGCACGGTGAGTGGTGGACGCCCTCGCTCCAGCCTTAAGGTGTACTAGGTATATGCCCGTGCGTTGCTACGGAACCAATATGATAAAATACATTTATATGCAAAAGCACTAAAGAGCTGCTTGATTGGGTTTATTTTGATATGTAATCGTTCCCACCACAACCCAACATTGTAGGTACCAGATTTAGAAAAAGGGTGTCCCGTTCCATGGAATTGTTCTCTTCAAAACCACGTTACAAGAATTGAGTTTTTTCCATGTTCACTCCCATAGCAGCAAACACAATAGCAAAGTTATCATCTTCACCACCCTGCAGGTAATAAAATCAGAACTAATGATTAAGCCTTATTTAGACATGTAAAGCATACATTAATACATAATCCTTCATATCAATGTTGACCTCACATGAAATAGAAAATAAGTACATGTGTACCAAAAGAAATTGTAGCTTACTTGGTCACTGGCGATTGACAGAGCACATGTTAGCACAAATTTGAAGTGCCATGGCTGAGACAGGAGACTTTGATCAGACAACAGGTTCAGTTCTTATAACTCACTTCTGCCAGCATTCGAATATGATCCTTGCTACCAGAGGATCAACTTCCTTGGGAATATCAAGTCGTCTATCCTGGAAACCAACTGCCCCCACAACCTGCATTGGATTCATCCCACTCCATGGCATTCTAAGCGTTGCCAGCTCCCATAATATGACACCAAAGCTGTAAACGTCGCACCTGCACAAAATTCAGGTAGTGGCAGCATCAAGATATGTTCAATAATATGACATCCCTTACGAACATGCACTTCACAATGAGTAGTGTAGAGCAGCATGCCAGGGACAGAAATTACTTACCAGCGATCCAAGTAGGCTTCAGGAATATTAGGGAATAAAACACATGCAAACTATGTGTTAGTTTTACATGTGTTCTTGGCATGAATACATGCTGAATCATTCTAAACGCTACATGAAAAAATATGTAAAACTGCCATTTTCTGTCAAATTGTTTACTGCCATAGGTTATCTCTGTTTTCAGTGGAATGTGGAGTCAGGTATGAATGTGTGGTGATCCAACATAATAAAGAAAACAGATGCTGACAGGTGAACAGAAAACACGAACCTTTGCTAAAGATCCAAGCACTTCTTTAACAGCCTCTTGCTTCTGGCACAAATCTGAGAAATTGCTGTATTTGATTCCTTGCTACGAAAGTGTGAAGAAGTTAAAGTTCAATGCCTGAAACAATCTATGAATATATTGGTAGGAGAACACCATACCTTGTAGACTTCATTTGTTTTAGCTTAATTCTTGAAAAAACCTTTAATTATATTTGGACCTCCAATGACAATTTCTCCCCGAGGCATTGGTAAATCAGCAGTCAAGTATCCACCCTCAGGTCGGTCAATCAACTAAAAATACAGTGGCTGATATGTCAGGAAGTCAGGAACTGTGGGAGGTCAACAGTAAGAACTCATTCACTGTCATGAGAATAGATAAGATATCCCAGTGACCCAGTGAGGAAAGAAGTTCAACAAGACCAAAAAAATCTAAACGGGTGCATGTAAATAATCTTGAAGCTAAGAACAACCAATAACTAAGGATGATTTCAACATACAAACATTGTTAGGCATAAAAAATACAAAATAGATCCGCACAGATAACATCGTGATAATCTTGAAGCCTCATCCTTGGTCGGCGTCTTGATGATGGGTTCAAGCATTGGAAGGCCAGACCAACAAGCTCCTTCATACCTTCTGCAGTGAAGTTGCCGGCTAATCTTGGGTCAATCAGTTCATTTGAACTGAAATGCGCTTCCATCTTTCGATCATTCAATGTGACAAGAAAATGTTTTTTCAGTAAGCAGTGAGTAAAAGAAATATCCTTTACGCTAGTGGCCCTTTCGCGTAAAACAAATATCCTTATGCACGAGAAACTGCAGCACTTTTTTCAAATTGTTATTTTCCTCTTAAAAAGTGTCTCAACTAAGGTACAATTAGTTGTATCCATTATCAAACATCAACAAGGACTTTCAGTATTCAATAATATATCCTAATAAGAAGTTATGTGATCCTACAACATGACAAACACTTCTCACTCCTAATAACTATGAAAACAGTTTATGCTCTAGCTGTTTTCAAGTTTTGGAAACGTGTGGCCTGACTTCACAGTTAGGTACACTAAACACAAGAATGATATTTTGCTGAAGATTAAGCAGAACTCCATAACTTTCCTTTCTAGATAACTTACAACTACATGTCAGTAGAAATTACCCAGTGTGCCAAATATTCTCTGGACTCTGTAGGTATCAAGGAAGCTGCTTCCCTGCCAGTAATTAGCTCCAAAAGAAAAACTCTAAAGCTGTAAACATCACTGCTTTCAGAGAACTGAGCCATCGACTGTACCCTGCATATAAGCATTCAGAATGGGTTGCAAATTATAATCACAGGATGAGCCAAGAAAATCGTCCATGACTGCAGAGATTTAAGACTCAATAGCATTACAAACCCATAACACTAAAATACCAAAAAAATGTACTTAGCGACAGCCTGAGCCTTATTCTAGTGGTGAAAGCAGCATAAGCTACTCCGTACGTGTGAGCCATACATGCATGCGGCAATAATTATGTCTTATTCAAATGGCATTTACCCACACTTGCATTTAATCAACCACCAATCACCACGTAGAAGACTTAGTATCATGCTTAAGCAACTTGTATCTCCGTATCTTTGTATATACTGTTATATTAACATCTTCATTCAACGGTCCTAGAGATTCGTCTATCTCCTATCTCTATCATTTTCTTTGATACCTTAATACCATGGTGAAGACACCTAGCATTTCTCATTTTAAAAATTTAAAGAACCTTTATTATTTGATAAGAGAAACACTGGGTATCAAAAGACAAAAGTTCAGTCACAGGATATGAGAATCCGAAGTTAACCGTTGGAACAAAATATTTTCGTACAGAATATTTAAAACTAAAACGATAAAAAAAAGAAATTAAACATGCTAAAAAAAGAAAATTAAAGAATGCTGACCTTCCGTATAGCTATAGCAGTTGTGACAAGTTTATCACCAATTAACTCATGCAAAACCTTATCTACAGAAAGCGATTCTACAGATTCCTGCAAGTTCTGCGGTAGCCTTTTCAGTTTTGAAGAGTGATCAGAAGAGTTTGATTCTACAAAGAACACGAATCACATAAGATACTTGCATACTGTGGTAATGATGTTTATTCATTTAGTACCGAGCGCTTATCACTTATCTGGTTGTTAGGATTGTTTCCAAATATTATCAGCAAGGCATAAATTTTGGAAACAATAACCAAAAGGAAAGGCCTGGCATAAAGGAATTCATACCAATTGGCTCAGGTAACTTAAGGTGTCTTCTTAGCCCATCGATGCCAGCAGCTACGACCGCAGCAAGACCCAAGTGCGGATTTGCGCAACCATCGAAGGATTTGATCTCGAAGTTGCTGACTAAATCAAGAGGCACACCAGGTGGGCATGCGATTCTTAATGGAGCCTCCCTGTTCTCTTTCCCCAGCATAGATAAGCTCCACTCCAAGTATCTGGCTGAATCCGATCGTAGCTATACAAAAAAAACAATCAAGTGAATCTGGTCATTAAATAGGGAGCACATAACATACTGTTCAAATGGTTTCATCAGTATCCTGGCATTTTGTCAGAGAAGTAGCAAATTAAGCTCTCTAGATTATAGGGATATATGAATTGACATCTTGTAAAAATCTTGCAGCTTATGTGAGAAACAAACAATGTATTGAGTTACAAAGATTTTCAGTTGAATTACATGACATAATTAGAAGCGTTAATAGAAAACATTACCTGTTTGGGTGAGGAGCGGTAAATGCCAATATTGACAAAAGGTGATGATACACTCCAGCAAGGAACTGTTCTCCAGTTTTTGACATTCCATGAAAGTTATCTTTACTTGACCCCATAAAGACATTCTGATCGTTCTCCCACAAGCTCAGATGCACGTGAGAACCAGATCCAAAATCATCCAAATCAGGGGCGGTGCCCCGGCCTCCATGTACGCAGTCGCCGCCCGCAGCGCCCCGCCACTCCCATTCACGGCCTCGGACGCGAAGCCGCGGCCGCGAGCCTCCGTGTCATCGCCCGAGCAATTCCGCCCCTCCGCCTGCGCCCGCCTTGAAGCCCGCGCCTCGCCGCCGTGGACGGGTCCCGCTGCGCGCAGAGACCCACGGGGACCTGCGCGCGAAAGCGCAAGCGCAACCACCGCACAGCCGCCTCGGCGGGCGGCCGCTGGAGCGGATCGAGGCAGGTCCGTGCGGCGCGGCGTGGCGCCGGAGTGATTAGGGTTTGGTGGGGGAGTTGGCTGCTCGCCCAACGCGCGCGGAGGACAGGAGAGGAGGCGACGCGGGCAGGTGAGGTGTGCGGGTAGGAGGGCAAAACAGGAAATGAAAAAAGGCAGAACGCAAGGAGGCAGCCTACCCCTTACAGCCTTAATAGTAGTAAAGATATCTAATAACCAAATTGAAGCACCAGGACCTAGCTGAAAGACAAATTAGTTTATAAAATGTGGAATATATGTGGATAGAACATATATCTGCCGGTGTTGGGTGAGAATAACACCTGCCAGCTTGAGGTTTTCTAGACTTGGTCTGAAAATCATCAATCATTTGCCATCTACTCCGACCAAAAAATTATTTTCCCTCATCTACACCTCTCCAAATGCCGCACAACAAGAGTCGATCACACTGTGTGAAAATTAGACTTTATTTTTGTGGAAACTCATGTATCATATAGAGAAGTTTGTTGGCAGATCCAAAAATATTCTCAGTGATAGTTACAATAAAAGATTTGTTGTTGATATTGGCTTGGATAATTCTGTAGTATGGCACAACGATTTGGAATATCTAGATACATAGTAAAAAATAAGTCTAGAAAAGCGAAAGCATCCTATCGGAATAGAGGGATTAGTTATTAAGGTCTGGTTGTGCATTATTAAAAGTAGATAAATAAAAACGTCAACGGACAAGCAACAAAAAAGATCAGATAAAATCTATAGGAGCTGCCAAAAAGGATCAGTGTTGTACACACCCTGAAATGGGAGGTGTTGTGCAAACGAATCACCTTTTTATCTCATCCATAGACACAACTGTGCAGCGCCCCGGCCCACCCAATAATCCACCTATGGCCATGGCGCGCTGCTGAGAAAGGTTCACTATCAGCAGTTTGCTGTTAGTGAACCTCATCTTCAAATTCCAAAAATATTGTAATCTAATGAGAAATTTAAGTTAATGAATGAGGATTGGCTCATTATAGAACCATGTAGTTAGGAGTACAATAACAATTCTAGTTCCAAATTAACTGCTTGAAACATTCATTTACTGTGGACACCAATAAGCTATACAAGAATAAATGTTAACCTAGAAGGCCAAATAAAATACACATTTTTACGGTTTACTACATTATTATCCAGGTGCATCAGAGGTATTGGCTCTCATGGAGTTCTCAAGAATACTACGTGGATATCACAACTGCACTCCACCAATAATATAATTAACGAGTTTGCATTGGCACTATTTCTCAAGATAGATATCTTCGAAAATCCATATATTCAGAGATCGCATCATCCACTATCTCCCAAGCATATGCACCTATTAATGTTATCAATAATAACTGTAATTTTAGAATGTATGAGGTGAATGCAGGGGGCTTGCAACTTAACAACAGCAGATATTACAATCTGGAATGCATGCATGGTGGACACTCAGATATATATGCCGCTTAATTGGCCAGTCAGCAGAACAAAGATGAGGGCAGCGTGAGAGCGACCTCCCAAAGCAAGAAATCATTACCTGAGTAATATCTGGAGGAGACCTCATTATGAAAGCCTATAGCACTTTTAATCTTTTCGAATCCGACAGGAGGTACTTCATCTGATTATGTGACATCCATTGCAGCGTGGCATCTCTAAGAAGTTGCATTTATCTCTGAGTTTCACAGAAACTGATTATATGAAGTACTTCATCTAGCCTGAAAAGACATAGAATCTATCATTCATTGGCTGAATTAAAAACAGATAAAAAGCTAGAGATAAAAAAGCTAGAGGAAGAACAGATCAAAAGACAAGTACAATATTTGATCAAGCACCTGCAGGTGCAAAGGCCACCAAAACTATTCCTGTCCCGAGTGATCATAGCAACGATTCGATCCCACAGTTGTGATTGAGGACCGGATGAAATAGCCGATGCCCATGTCTGCTCTCCATAAGGTCGCAGGTGAACGACACGATACTCTTGAGGTTTCCTCGGACAGCGCCTGGAGCAAGATTTCTTCGTTACCAGGTAAAAATCTGCTGGGGAGGTAGAGTGGAGGGTCATCTTACTCCGCAAAGGCCGCGACGGAGGTGGAGGCAAGCAAACAAATGACACGACGTTGAACATACATGATGATCTCCACCGTGCGCTCGAACTCGTCGGTGTCGGCCGCGCCCCAGCAGCACGCTCGCACCAACACGGACAAACACTGTCGCTCGTTCTCCGACTCCGACCACCGCAGCTCGAGGGGCGCGGGGAGAGGTCCGTCTCACCTGCACCAGCCGCGGGCTCGCCATCTTCTCTTACCTGCACAAGATTCCCACTCCCCGTTTCACACACAATGGTTCACCTGCAATAATGGGACATGAAGTCCTTCGTGAATCGCCTGTGGTCCAAACCGCCATGTCACCCCCATCGCCGGCAGCAGCCGAGCAGAGGCAGCAGCATCAACGCCCATTGTGGCTGACACACTCCGCCTGGTGCCTGCATCCTCACCTCTTAGCGAGGCTGTTGGAGACATCGTGGCCGCCACCATGGCACATGTAGAAGGAGACCGGACAAGGTGCCCGTCAATGGACCCCTCGGCGCCGTCGGAGCTATGATGTGAGTATGCGACCCAAGTCACAGCGGGTCGTCTTGCACGATAAGGGCCACCGCTTCTTGTCCAGGAAGAATTGCGGAGGGGAAGACCGCAGGGAGGAGTTAGGGCTCGAATGTAGGGAGGGAAATGCAGCCTGGTGCTAGGGTTAGGGTTTTACCTGGTCGATTTGGGAGCGAGAGGAGCCCGACGCCATTACGGAAATGCAGCGAAGATGGGGACGAGGGCGGGGGAGATTTGCATCACGGGGGCAGGGGCAAACGGCACCAGATCCACCTTCGCTTCCTACAACGGCAATGGTGGTGAGGTGGTGGCCGTCACTGGAGAGGAGTAGGAGGAAGGCGAGCGGGAGCATGAAGACGATGTTGGTCCCCGCCTCGCCGTCGTGGCCCGTCGATCTCTCACGCTGCCACGGCTCCCTGCTCCCTCACTCTCCTCATGGCTACGTAGCAGGCGTGTGCGATGGGCGGGCGCCGGGGTGGGGATTGCATCGCGGGGTGGGTGCAGGGGCAGCATTCACGGGGACGGGCGGAGGTAGGCGCGATTTGCGGTGGGCTGTGCGGGGCGGCGCGGGGGGCGGGCGCGGCGCGGCGTGCGCGTGATCCGCGCGCGGAGGGGAATCACGGCGGGGTGGGGGTGGGCGGCCGGGCGCGTCATCCGCGGGGGGCTGGTTTCGCAGCGAGGGAGGCGCGGGCCGGTTTCGCGGCGAGGGGATCGCAGGCGGGGGCTTTCGCGGCGAGGGAGGCACGGGGATGTTGGCTGGTTTCGCGGCGAGGGGATCGCAGGCGGGTAGGATCGTAGGTGGGGGCAGTCTACACTTGGGTCTTAATAGTTGTAGAGACTAGGTGAGTGCCCGTGCGTTGCAACGGAAACATATAATACCACAAAAAATTATGTATAAATATGTGTTATATTGATATGAGAAAAGATAGTGAAGATAAGCTAGCAGAAATTTGCATCCAATGTTATTAAGAAGTGTCTTACTTTTGGTTCTCATGAGCAACGACAGATTCTGATCAATGAAATGATTGGTAGTTGGCACAACTGATGAGAACGAACCGTTACATGTTTGTTTTCAACAATGATTTTCAGCTCACCTTTTTCTTTTAAAATCAGTAGTTGGCACAACCAGTCTATAGCACAGCTCAAAGCACAGAAACATACGCCTAAGAAACATAACACCCGCCGGTACCAGCGCAGCGTGTTGCCGGCCGGTGACACAATGACGCGCAAGACATTATGGTGTCGGCTACCACCTCCTTGGACATCTTCAGGAACGGGTCCATGTTGTGGTGGTACCCGCCATTTTGCCTCACTCCTATGGATGTTGCTCTCCAGGACAGGTGAGTTCATCTTTAACTCACAGCTTGCTGCTCATTGTTGGACCGGTAGCCATCATGTCTCGCATGGCTAGGCCCTCATACTCCTCATCTGACTTGGTCGAGTGTTCGTCCATAGAGCCGACATCTATCTGCAAGTACCCTGTGACGCGGAAGAACATTAGCTTTGTAGTGTTAGGAGGTGTTGAAAAGATAAGGAAAACAAAAAACTAAATTGTTGAACACTGACATAAATCGCCCATACCTCGTGCATGTGCAGCATGTCTCTTTCTTCATCGGAGGTCTTCTCCTGGACTGAGTTTTTACACGCAACACATGAGTATATAAACAAAGAATTAGTAGTCTCACAACATAAATATTTTTAGACGGTCCTATTACATAAGTTTTTGTATTCAGAGAAAAACTTGACGTTCGATGCATGGGCTAGAGCCCCATATGCATAATAATGAGAATTGGTGTGGAAAAAGCATACAACCTTAATCCATAGAACTTGACCTTAATCAAGATTACATATAATCTAAAATCCATTACATACAAGTACTAATTCAAAATTAGATTCATCATCGCTGAACTGAAGATAAGGATTAGGTTCCCAATAACAATGTGGCATGTGCATACTTAAAAGTATTTTCTAAGAAGAACTGAAAAAATAGAGACAATGGGTATTCCAGTTGAATTTGAACATCAAAAACAACATTGTATGTCACTTTTACTTGAATCATTCAGGCCTTCAAGAGGATAATGCTAAAACTATAAAAAATCAGAAGCACACTCATGTAGTTCCTCCACATAAATTCGAACCAGTCACAATGTACAAGCTCTACTCCCCTTTAGTTGCACTCATGCTAAAACACCCCAATGAAGTTTTTAAATAGACAAAAACAACAAACATGTGTGCCATTCTATTGTCCCAAAATTTTAACCAAATCATACATAGAGCAGAGTATCTTCAGTTATCAGTTGGTCTGTACTAACATGGGTGCCTATATTTGAGGGGCAACTCAAACAAACCACCTCAAATCAAAGCCATGGTCCAACTAAATTTCAAGCGTTCAAAACATTTTTTTGCATCACGGCATCACGGGATCAGAAACACAAATTTGATTATTTAAGTCATTCTTGGAATCAGTGGAGAGTCATCCACCTAAAACAATATTTACTATTCAGTCTAGATTTATCTCCAAGGAAATTGAAGATGTTCTTCCTGGGACACATCATTGTCTTTGTCAACGACTCATTAAAACTAACCTCACCAGCACAGACGAATAAAAACATATATAAGCATTCACCAAGCAATAACAAAGTAACCTATACCTCGGAGGCCCAATCGATGACGGTCACGATGGGGCGGCACAACCCACACCAACATAGGTGTCATGGAGGTCCTCAACCTGGACCATCTCAATGGTTTGCATTCAGCTTAATTGAAGAAATGGGCAAACAGTGAACATATAGGCCACTCATAAATTCAATGGCAAAATATTGATCAAGCTCAGCATCTCCAAGATATAACAAAAATAAAATGACAAAACAGAACGACATTGCATCAGTACACTCATGTTAAAAATATAAAAAGATGCCTTGTGGATGCATGTACAATGAAATCTCGATCTCATTATATATAATTGTGTCATGGACCAGGCCTCTAATGCATGACTGTTTGTCTCACTAATACAATTTACAGTCTCTGGAAAATTCTAATGTAGAAAAAATACACAAGAAGCCTTTGTGGCTGCATATACAATTGGGCAACAGCTTGACTGAACAATACAATCTACAGACTTAGGCTGGTGCCAATGCAGGCTATAGTGAGGGCGATAGCGCCCAGCAGGAGGCGAGAGCGGGGCTGGAGGCGGGCGAGAGCGACCCGGCGGGCGCTACTGCTACCGCCCGGCGATAGGCAGGCGAGAGCGGGGCGACGCGTTGACGATGGCGTCTTCGCGGGCGAGAGCGAGGGGCGACAGTGAGTGGCGGTTTCTGATTGGTCCACGTGTGCTATAGCCTGAGGCTGTAGCCTGCTGCAGCCTGTGCACTGGAGCAGCAGGGGCGAGAGTGGAGGCGAGAGCTGACGTGGCAGGGCGAGAGAGAGGCTGTGCACTGGACTCAGCCTTAGGGACAAACATTTTCATTTACTACCAGGGGACAAGTCCTTGTTATAGATGGGCCCAAAAATGGTAGACCGTTATAATAGATGTAAAACATGCCACACTCTAGCTTTCTGAAAATACATGGAACAGTTTTCATGCATAAGATAAAGGAATGTGAGACGGTTTTTCTTTTATCTGCATTAGTAGGAACAGGTGGTAGAAAACTTGAATTACATCTACAGAAAGGTGTGGTTCGAAACAACAATGCTTGAAGCATTTTTTCACCAACTGATCATGAACTAAGGATAGTTTTATAAAAAAAGTTTTCAGTGAGGAAAGACATACCTATGGACGCTTTGGTAGCGCAAGTCGTATTCTATTGCTCACCGAAGGGCCCTAGCAAATGCTTTGAAAGATGTGAAGATTAGCTGTATGGAGCAAGATTAGCTTCAAAAGACATTTTTTCCAGGAAGCTTCAAAAGACAATATGGAGCAATATTAGCTGTTTTGAAGAGAATTTGAATTGACAGATGTGAAGAGTCATCCTAGATGTGTTGACCAGATATTGTAAAAAGTGCTCAACCAGCTTAAACCAAAATGAATAGATAAGACTTTTGTATAACTTCATTGTAGGAGCTTACAATGCAAAGAGGGCTCAGATGCATTGTCGATGAATAAATCATTGTCAAGCCTTGTTTGAAGATTTCACAAAAACTATTTCTTTTCAAACAAACTAAGTGTTGTATTTTAAAAGTTGATGGAATATAAATGAATTAATGTAGAACTTGAAATGAATGTTTTAGATGTGGCTACCAAGAATGTTTTGTTTAGGTCTAAGCATAGAAAAAACATCAAACACACATATGGTTGATAAATGAAAAAGATAAGCATAAAAAACATGTACCAACTCTCTGAGTAGGAATATCTAAGCCACAACTTAAATGAGGGCGACCAAACAAGGGGGAATAATAACCAACAATTTGTTTCAGCTTATTAAAAACAAATGAGGTGGTTAAAATTTGCATGTTCATATTGCAGAGAAGTTAAAACAATGAAGCTAGCTAATTGTGCATTGTAAGCTACGCAAGGGCATGTAGCTAATTATTTCTGAATCTTCACAAATCTCAACCTTAGTCATAAACATGAGAGCTTATAAAACAACACCATACTTTCTTTTTGAAGGATACCAGTGAGCTATAGAGACACCATCAGCTAGAAACCCATCATCATGTTTGAAGGATGATGCTACTCTCAAGCCCACTGATCTCACCCTAGTGCTGTTTTAATTTGTAGCGAAGAATTGGCGGGTCGATGCCTTTGTCTTCTTGGACACATTCCCACCCTTTCAAGAACTGGACCCTGCATTATCACAAACAGGCGGTCAGAAAGCAAAAATCATTCTAAAACACTAAAATGAGCATGGCCTTATGAATGAATATTGGAATTCTTGCGAAAAAACTCTAGTTCAGTTTCAACTGGTACATGTATTTGCAAGGTCATAAGGAGTCCAACATGAGACTTACAGTAGGCCTTTTCTGATTCAATGCCATAAAGAGTGAGGAATGGTTTTTGCAAGGTTTTCTTCAGCAGTGTCAACATATATAAACATTATCTGCAATGCCGTGGAAAAAACATGTTTAACCAAAATAGTCATCCAGGTGATGTGATTATGGTAAGAAACAAAATAAAAGCACCAATATGTTGGCACCTTTGTCTTGAATGCTTTGGCTATTTCTTCAACCATAGATTCTAGATCTTCAAAATCATAAGCCTCTGCAAAGGTGAAGACCTAGAACAAATTTGCAAGAGAATAAATTTAACTGTCCTTTTTGTAAGGATTGTAAGTGTACTATAGTTTTCTTTTGGTCATTATACAGTTAATGGTTTATTGCAGTTGAATGAAACATACATGTGATTGATCATCAAAGTAGAGAAAAGGCAGAGAGTGCCAACCTGTAGCAAAAACAAGTTAGCATCAAGACATCCAGATTCTCGCTACACCTTAACCAGCAAAACTTCATACGAATCATGATATCAGAGAACAAGGCAGATACCTGCTTAAGGGACATGGGGAAGGTGATCCTGCCGCACTCCTTGAGCGTCTTCACCACCTCCTTGGTGACCTCACGCCACGACCAGCAAACAGCGGCGCACGCCACGACCTGGCGCCGCGCCGGCCACGTCGTCTCGCTCGACTCCACCCTCTGTATCACATCCAGCAGCAGTTCTATTAGTCTGATAGCATTTCTAAAGAAAAATAGGGACCATGACATCTATTAGCATTTCTACAGAAAAACAAAAGAGACAATCATTCTGTCTAACAAACCTATCACTGTGCCTTAGATTATAAATTTCTAATTTTATTGGTAAGTTGCTCTGGTTATTAGTATTTATTAGTCTGATAGCTACCTTTTTCCAAAGCATCAACAATTGCAGTGCTAACATTCTAGGAACTATCGAGCGATCATATATATATATATATATGTATTCCCTAAATATTGTGTTAGATGAAGGTAGTTAGTTAAGAAATGCATTGGACATAAACCACATTAATATTTTTAATATACAGATTTAAATGCAGAAATAGTTGTCCATAGTTATTACATTGCACACTGGGTTTAAAAAATTCTGAATCCAAGCACGAGCAGTTTATGTTATTGACTATTTGTGATCTTCTAGAATGCAGTTATGTGCTATACAAACAGGTAACAATTTTATGTGATGGATGGGAATTAGGTAGCCTGTTTACACATCATAAATTCCTACATAAGGTAGGTCAAAAGTAAATAGCACCTTTGATTTGTCATGCATCATCACTGCATACATGCAAACAATTAAAAAGAAACTACAGCCTGCAGCCCTGCACTATAAAGGTTCATTGCAGCCAAGCTCGAAAGGTAAAAATAGGTTGGGTTCGTAAACTCTGAATCCCTCATTTTTTTTCTTTTTCATCATGAACATGAGATTGTTTGGTCTATGGCTAATTGGTGGCTCACTGCAGCAAAGTATATATAACTGGATTCTAATGGCTGTGGCAATGCATAGTTCAAGGGGAGCTATGCGACAACAGTTGAATAGAGACAGGGAAAAATATTTGGCCATCGTTTGAACATTGAGACCAACTATGGTTATATCTGAAAGTATATAAGGATATAATGTAGGGAAAAAAATAACAACATATAATATGGAATCCATTCTGTACTATGACTTAGAGCAGATAAATTCTCTTTCTTTTATTTCCATTTTGTCATTACAATTTGCTAGAGATGCACGGTCATCTTATGAGCTGCATATTTTACCTGGATTTCCATAGTCAGCTACATATTTTACCTGGATTTTCATGAGCTGCACGGTCATCTTATGAAACACCAGCATTGTTTCGCAGTATTTATCATACAACAAATTGAGCAGGATGTTTGTCGTCGCTGATGCCCGCCTCGAGCCAAGCTACAACTGCATGTCAGGAGCTACAACCAAGCATATAAGAGAACATCCATATTCCATAGTAAACATAATCGACTGACATCGAAGAAAGAAAGGTACTCCATTGTAGTCAGTGACATCCCGTCCAAGGGCAATGGGGCCTACACTGGCATCACCGGCGGTGTTTGCACCAGCAGCGTGGGTTTCCCATCTTCAGGGATTTTCGTCAAGAATACCGGATCCGATGGGATGATCTGCGTTGGCGTCATTGGCTGACCTTGTTGTGCCCGAGGACTATAGGAGATGTTTGCAATGCCGCCAACGGCGCTCCTGTCGAGCAGCTCCAAGTATACAGTGGCAGGCATTCTGGATCTGATTGGATGATCTGCATTGGCATCACCGCCTGACCTTCTTGTGCCCGAGGACTCTAGGAGATGTTTACAGCACCGCCGACGACGCTCCTGTCGAGCAGCTCCGAGTATGCAATGTAGTCATTGTGTAGTATCCCAGGAACAGATCTGCAGTTGGGCCATCCCATGGAAGACACATGTAGGGGATGCTCCATCTACCCTAAAACCATCCCTGACATCACAAGAGCAGATTTTGTCAAAATCCATGGAAGGACCAGCCATGAACTCCCAAGATCTGGACGAACAGAGCCATAAAGCCCGATCAAAACCTCCTAGATCAGTGAAAACATGGACCTTTCATGGGAGAAGAAGGGGAAAGAAGGGGCACGGACCTGAGCATCGACGAGGATTTGTTCCAGTCGTTGAGCCCCATGCACATAGATCGGCTAGAGCAAGCGATAGAGAGCGGAGGGGGGGGGGGGGGGGGGGGGGGGGGTGGGGCGATGACGGAGAGGCAGGTGCTTGCCGAGGTCGAACGAGTGGTGCTTGGCGTCGCTGACGTGGTGTGCGCCGGTGTCCGACCTAGATCTTGGGAGTTGGAACCTGCTGCACGTGAGTTGGGTGGAGGCCATGGCGGGCGGCGGAGGTGGGTGGAGTGCATCGTCGGTAGCGAACGCGGCAGGCTGGATGATGTAGCCGCGGGCGCAGGCGGCTGGGCGGGGAAGCATCGGCCGGGGGTGGAGTGCATCGTGGGCTGCGACAGTTTCAATGCCGAGACGGGATCGATGGAGGAGACATCAAGCGGAGGCGCCATCCACGCCGGTCATCCATGGATCCGGGGGCGGGGGCTCTGCCCGCGCATGGCTGGTGCTGGCGTGCGCGAGATCTGGGGGCGAGGGAGCGGTGGGAATGTGCGGAGCGGAGGGTGTGGACGTCTACACTATTATCTTAATAGTAGTACTAGGTGAGTGCCCGTGCGTTGCAACGGAACCGTATAATAACACGATAACAATACTCCTATGATGTTTACTGTTGCAGAACCAAGCAACTGTGGACGTCTACACTAAAGACATAAGGAGTAGTAGAGATAGAGATTGAGGTGTCTATGGGTCTGTTATTGAAGTTTGTGCTGAGGTGAGAAAGGTGTTGGGACTGTTAGTCAGACAGATTCAAACTAAAATTTTGGAAAAGAGAAATTAATTCCGGAATTTTCGAATCCTATCTCAAGTAGCTCATCTAGATGATATTGTGAACAGTTGGGCATACACCTTCCAAAGGTCGGCCAGAGCTTTATGTTTTTTATTTCTGTTGATTCTATCACTCCTTTCTTACTGCTTAAAATCAGCAAAAAAAAATATTGGTGCATGATGCTGATGTAGATGATTGGAGCAATTGTGATAACATTTTTATTTATTTATTCCAATCTACAGAACACATGTTGATACCCGGACAGGAACATCCCGCATGAAGTGTTCAAGTGCCAAAGAATGTCAAAGGACCAAGTATGCTGCAGGAACCAATGTACAAGTTGCTCCTATTGCCATCCCTGCTGAGGTTCAAGACATTCCAGTCCAACACACTTAGGACCATGAAGTTGTTCCTAAGACACGCAAAAAATTATAGAAAGTGTGACAATCAAACATACCATGAATCACTGAAACTTCTGATTTCTATAACCAATTTCTTCCTTTTGTCCCATGTTGGCCTAAACATCTGTGTACACAACGTCTGCTCCCTTAACTGCTTCCTTGGGATATAGATTTGACAGGTGAGAGAACAATAGTTTCAACAAATTGACAAGGTAATGAAAGGAGCCAAAGCGCCCTTAGAATACCCAAATGCAGAATAATACCAATTAGCACATCAGAAGTCTGACTGGTAAATTGAATTGACACGCCATCTTATCTACGTCAATACTTTATAACAGTGACAAAAAAACTGTCTGCAACTCTAGCATTGCAACCCTGAAGGATTGACGTAGAGAACTGCAAGTTTTCACCCGTCCCATAAATTTAATGTGGCACATAATGTGTAACATTATAGTAGACCCCAAACAACCTACGATCTGGGGAGCAGTGGAAAGAAGCAGAAATCAGTCACATAAGCAGAAAAGAGGAGGCACCCCCCCCCCCCCCGGTTTCTTGAACTCCCTGTCCAGGCATCTCTTCTGCTTACAGTTTCTTCAAATCCCTGTCCAGGCACGGCAGCTCCAAGTTAGTGTGTCTACTACTCTATTTGCTTCCCAGAGCCTCCAACTCCATTTCCATTCTCTTCTGTTCTTCACTCTTCTCTTCTGTTGTGCGTGTGTCCACTCCCTTGCCAAACATGCTGGTAAGCAGAAGCATCAGAAGAGCCAACTGGGAAAGCTGCACCCATCACAGCAGCAAGGTGCGCAGTCACAAAGTCATCAGAAGACCCAAATGCCAAACTTGCCCAGTTCATCACAGAAGCATCAGCCACAACAGTCCCAAGGCTTGTTGGGATACGCACCAAATACTAATGCAGCAGCAGCTGCTAGTAATTCACAAAATTATTCAAGTGCCAATCAGCGCCCTGTCCTGCTACCTGGCCTTGTGCACCGAAAGAAGAGTGACAAAACTGGACAAGATTGTCCATCTAGTGATGACAAGCCATCTCACTCCCAGAAGAGTGGGTATGAACACAATTTTGTTGTTCCAGTCCATCTACCGAATTTTGCAATGATGCCAGTCGCTCAACGTGCTGTCAGTCAGAGTGAGAAGAAGTTAAGTGACCATCAGCAGCCACAAGTCAGCCGAGGCCAGGGTGTGAGGATTGATCTGGCCTCTTCTCAGCCTTTTGTGATGCCCTTTGGCTCCATTGGTCCTCCTAGATCTACGCCAAGTGGTCTTGACTTTTCGGCATTGGCGCAGAACCATGCAGTTTTCCAGAGCCATCAAGAAGCAGCACGGCATGGTTATCCCTAGCTTAATTTTGCTGCAGCTCAATCTGTGCAATCCACGCAGCAGAAGCCCCAGCACCAAATGACTGGAGAAACAAAAACTGTTGCGGGGGATTCATCCTCGACTCCCATTGCTGGAGACAGTGAGAGAAAGAAATCAACTTCTCACAAAGGCTGTCCTTCACCAGGACGGAAAGCAAGAATTATGTGCCTCCTTTCCTTACTGCCAACACAAATGAAACTTCGTCCCGCACCCTGAGCCTTATCGGAACAGAATCTTCAAATGCATTCATGGGAAGCAAACCCACAAATTCCAACACCCCTGCCTCTACCGCCGCTGCAGCTTCGGCCAGCATTTCTCAGCAGCACCTTCAGATGCAAGCGCAACAAAAGCACCAGCAGCATCACCATCTGAATTGGCCCAGATCTGCTGCACCAAGTACACAGAACAGTGCAACAGCAGAATGAAGAAAGGATATTGGATGCGGCCGGGCAAGATTTCAATCAAAAGGGGCCATCAGATAATCTTAACCTCCGAAGTTCCTTCCAAGAGCAGCCAGGAAACCTTTCCAATGGATTTAAGCATAGTTCTCAGAAGGTCCAAGCTCAGACCAACATTCTCGATCCTCATCTGGGCGACACGAAGACTTCAGTGCCCTTGAAAGTGCCAGATAAAAATGGAACTTCAGCAAGTGATGATGCTGACCATCAGAACATCACCGGTGTTTCACCTTTAGGTGGTGTTTAGTGTCTTCTCTTTTTGCTACTATTGGCCAAGGAGTAAACGACTGAGTTGATCAGAAGAAGCTAACTTCAGTGGTGGCCCCTTTTCAGTGGTAGCCGAGGGACCATACCATGTAGTCGGTGCTGATGAAGCGGTCGTTCACGACGACGAGCTCGACATCGTCACTCTGTAGGGCCACCCTGGCCACCAGCCTTCCGATCCTACCGAACCCTGCACCAACAAAAAAACGATAAAAACCCACACGACTGGCATAACTCAAATACATCACAACTCAGATTGGAGGATGCGAACTCACCATTGATCCCAATCTTGATCTTGGCTGCATATACCAGAGCACAAACACAAGCAACCAAGCCATAAAAAACAATCAGTAAAAATAACAGTACCAACTTGCACATCAGAAGCCCCGCGAGCACAGAAGTGTATAGAACATATGAATCTGCTAGCAAGTATTCCTTAAGAAGTATTTCTGCTTTATACTTATAGGCCTTAGCTGCCATGATTGGGTCAACAGGAAAATCCATAATCTGATCCATCAAGTCAACAGTCAGATTGTTGAACAGAGTGGTTCCATTCCCCACAATCCATAAGCAATGCCTACAACAAATTGTTAAAAATTAAATAGTTTTATTATCATGCACCAGATAAAAGATTATGAAGTAATTGAAGTGAAATTTAAATGCTTGGCGCAGAACTTACTTGGCCCTTGTTAACAATATATAGTATAGATATGTGCTCGTGCGTTGCGATGGAAGTAAAAAATTTGTATGAAACATTGATACGGAACGACAAAAATCACTATAATATGCAAAATATACGTGGAAAATATTATCAATATCACACAAATTAATTCTAAAAAGTTAATTTAGAATTTTTAATTACAGACAAATATGTCGACAACTAATCAGCTAATCCTTTTTAGCGATATCGATGAGTCTCTGTTGTATGTTTGCAGGGATGGCATATCGGCACGAATTATCCTCATAACTTAACAGATCAATCACAAAGTTCCTTCGAAGAGTCTTTGCATCCTACAGACAAAGACATAAGAGAACAAAACATATTATCTTGTAGAACGAGTTAGCTAGAATGTAAGTTTTGAACATAAAACGAACGTGCTACACTCACCCCAACAAATTTCAGTCGTCTGTCATTCCCCCACATGGCCATAGCTTGTAGAACGAGGTAGCTGGTATTAAACCTATAGAACAATATTTGGGCAACTATGTTTTACACAATGAATATCATAGAAAAAATTTAAACTGCTGAAAAGGTGGTACGAAGAAAATACCCTCTTAAGTCAATTGGAACACCAGTCTGAATTGTATGTTCCCACTTAAAGATATCCTCCGCCCATGCAGAACGTTTCTTGCTGTAAGCAATCTTATATTTTTTTGAGGCCATGATAATCGCTTCCGCGAACCTCTTGTATGGCATGTGTTTACACCAATCTTGAGTCGGTGTAAAATCAATAAAAGTCACATGCTTTTTAACATGATCTATTACGAAAAGGGCGTAACATCCATTGAATTTCCATGGCATGAGAACCTGCAAAATATCAGTCATTAGGATCCTACAACAGAAGTGTCCTTTATAAATACATTCGAAATGAACACATACTTACATATCTACAACCCGTGATATAATAATTCATTGATGGCCAACAATCGAGTGTTTTGGCTAACTCTTCTGTTGTAGGATCCTGATGATACTTTGGAAGTTTACCAAAAGGTATCATACTATTTGCTGGATGTGAGTGTAGTGTTCGAACAAAGGATTATTGCATAACAGTACAGGGTTGGTCATTTGAGCAGACATGGTTAAGAACAAAGGATTCTTGCCTGCAACTCAATCAGAAATTCCTATCCAACGCATGCAGATTAGGGACATCAGAAATTCCTATCAATCAGAAATAGCCAATCCAGCAGCATATGAAACATGTAGACAACACATGAGTTGATCAAATCACATGTTTTGGTCACTGCAAAATCCTACAACTAACTACTACCAAACGCATCAGATAGCACACACAGTACTGCAATACCTAACACCAACAGGGTAAACGACATGAAGCTAACAACCACCACATCAACCTTCAACTGTGCAGAAAAGCATAGAATCTTGATTTTCAGTGGTGCATAAAATCTGATTTCAGTTGTTTATATTGTGTAATCCGCAAAAAAAAGATCACCTTAAATAAAAAAATAAACATGAGGCATTCACTCACCTTTGTTGGTGCCGAAGTTACTTTTGCAGCTTCAATTAGCAAAGTTCAACTGCTATAAGAACTGAAATAGAGAAGAAAAAAATATTTAACTACATAGGAGACTTCACCACAGGCCCTCACATAAAATTCCAGATTACATAATATTCTTCCTAGTTTAATACCACAGTAATGTAATATACTCTTTCCATTAGTGATATAAAAAACAAAAGGTATCATACTATTTGCTGGATGTGAGTGTAGTGTTCGAACAAAGGATTATTGCATAACAGTACAGGGTTGGTCATTTGAGCAGACATGGTTAAGAACAAAGGATTCTTGCCTGCAACTCAATCAGAAATTCCTATCCAACGCATGCAGATTAGGGACATCAGAAATTCCTATCAATCAGAAATAGCCAATCCAGCAGCATATGAAACATGTAGACAACACATGAGTTGATCAAATCACATGTTTTGGTCACTGCAAAATCCTACAACTAACTACTACCAAACGCATCAGATAGCACACACAGTACTGCAATACCTAACACCAACAGGGTAAACGACATGAAGCTAACAACCACCACATCAACCTTCAACTGTGCAGAAAAGCATAGAATCTTGATTTTCAGTGGTGCATAAAATCTGATTTCAGTTGTTTATATTGTGTAATCCGCAAAAAAAAGATCACCTTAAATAAAAAAATAAACATGAGGCATTCACTCACCTTTGTTGGTGCCGAAGTTACTTTTGCAGCTTCAATTAGCAAAGTTCAACTGCTATAAGAACTGAAATAGAGAAGAAAAAAATATTTAACTACATAGGAGACTTCACCACAGGCCCTCACATAAAATTCCAGATTACATAATATTCTTCCTAGTTTAATACCACAGTAATGTAATATACTCTTTCCATTAGTGATATAAAAAACAAAAGGTATCATACTATTTGCTGGATGTGAGTGTAGTGTTCGAACAAAGGATTATTGCATAACAGTACAGGGTTGGTCATTTGAGCAGACATGGTTAAGAACAAAGGATTCTTGCCTGCAACTCAATCAGAAATTCCTATCCAACGCATGCAGATTAGGGACATCAGAAATTCCTATCAATCAGAAATAGCCAATCCAGCAGCATATGGTAATCCTCTTACTGTTCCTACTCTATATTATGTTTCCGTTTGATTTGTTACACTTCTATTATGTCAATTCGTTGGTCTCTGTTTTTCTATCCAAAATAGTTTCAGCAAGAACGTAAATAACTTCGCTACTAATATGCGGCAAATAAAGAAGATTGTGCATTGAGTAAATAAAAGAACAACGAATTCCACAAGCACCAACTAACAGAAATGAAACGAACCTTGGTTGAATGTGTTGCTTGGGGATCAGTGGTTCAATCGGCGTCTTGGGGGAGCCTTGGTTCGTAGGTGGGCAGAGGTTGCTGAGGTCGATAGCAGAGATGTGGGGGATGAACTGTAGGCATCCCCATTTGTAGTCGTAGGTGGGCAGAGGTTGCTGAGGTCGAATCAGTGCAGGAATGGAAGGGGATGGAGGAGCGCTGATGGAGGAGATTTGGCGTGGGGAGGATGGCGCTGAAATCGCGTACGGGTGGGCGCGGATCCGCGAGCACCTTCTGCTATCGGAGACGGGGCGCTGATATCGCGTTCGGGAACTTTGGCACCTTCTGCTATTGGGGAGGAGTGCCCACGCCGCCGCACGCGCAGATCACGCCCATCGCCGCCGCACGGGCAGATCGCCGCACGCGCAGATCGTCGCGGCCGCAATCGACGCTGTGGGATGGGGATCCGCCATGGAACAGCGTGCGCGAGATCGTCGCTCATCCTGCGCGCAGAGAGCGCGGCCGCGAGAGGGAGGGGGCCGACGCTGTGGGATGGGGACTTTCCTTGAAGCAGTAACGCGGGCGCGCAATCGACGCTGTGGGATGGGGACCTTCCATGGAACAGCGTGCGCGAGATCAGCGAGGCGAGGGCGCAGAGAGCGCGGCCGCGAGAGGGAGGGGGCCGACGCTGTGGGATGGGGACTTTCCTTCGCGAGAGGGAGGGGGCTGCAGGCAGACCCGTGCACCAAAAAAGTGTGTACGTCTACACTAAGGTCTTATATAGTAGTAGAGATATATATATATATATATATATATATATATATATATATATATATATATATATATATATATATATATATATATATATATATATATATATATATATATATAAGAGGATTTTGGGCTGCGCCCCGGGCCACGGCCCAAGTGGCCCGGGGCCTATATCCGCCCCTGTTTTCATGTGCAGCAAAGATATTGTTGTTGCCTAAATTTCTTCCACTGGCCCCATGTCACTGACAGACTTATTCCTCTAGGAAGTACAGTTCTTTCTCTCGGTGGGCACATGTAGGCCGCCCAGCGCCAGGCCGACGCCCACCGTCTCCATTGCTCGCTGTGGTGCTCTGCTGCTGCGCGCGGGGGAGGGACCCAAATTTCATACAACTATTTTAAAAGTTTTAAATCGAAATGCATCTGTTGGTTGTTGCTCATTTGCTAGCTGGCTACTTGTGCTCTTTGGCATTTTCTAATCACTAATGCTCCATATGCAGCCTAGTACTGCAAGCAGTAAAGTAGGGGAGGTCAGGTCGGGTGACCACTAGCTAGGTAGGCTTGGACATTGGCACGATGAGACCTTGCCCCTGGTTGTCTGTCCTAGCATACGGTAACGCCCTGACTACGATGGATTGAAGCCTCGGACGACGGACGACATACGACGCAACAACGAGGCCAGTTGCAACACAATGACAATTAGTCGGTCAAGTCTGGGCACCTTGCTGCACCGTGGAGCCACAATGTCTCAACGGAGGTGCTGGTGTCTCCATGGCACGTGGGGCTACAAGATGTGACCACGACTTGGTGGTTGGTGCATCTGGTGGTTCTGCCATGGTGCGACTACAATAGGGTTTAGGGATTTTTTTTGTCGTGAGGTACTGAGGTGGGCTTTGTCGCTCCGTTGGGCTTCATGGTCCACGACAAACGATTGGATTAGTTAGGTATGAGAGGTAGGAACGAGATATTTTAGTCCAAATTAATAGATTCCTTTATTTATTTGATTCGTTTTTATTTTCCATGCATATACACTATATTTATGTATATATATTGAAGTTCTTTTGCTGAAAATAATGGGTATTCATTTGAATACCCTTGAATGCAATGGGGCCCGCCCCTGAGGACATATCTGATTAAGTTACTGTTTTATGATTAATCATGCTGTAGTCAGTTGCTGCTGCATTAGATTTCCTTAGTATCATCGGATTAGCAAATTTATGTGCAACTAAGATATGCCAAAACAAAAACTCATGTCAACTTGCAGTTATATTACCATTTTTCATGCAGCGACGGAGCTCCGTAAAAATAACGCCCCGGGCCACTTTACAAATATAACGATATACTACTCGTCTTTTAATTTTTCGCACTTTAGGAATAGTAACATTTAAAACAATCCAATGGAACTTTTAATTTTTCGCACTTTAGGGTAGTAACATTTAAAACAATCCAATGGAGCTGTGGCAGATAGGGAAAAGGAATCAGACGTTCGGGAACAATTACTCACAATAGAGGAGAAACACTCAGTACACAGCGGTTGCCGCTCAGGTGGTCGCTGCCCATTAGCCAGGGAGGCGCTCCGCCCTCGCCTATGAATAAGAAAAGAAAAGAAATTAGGTTGAGGAAGTTGTATAGTTTGGAGAAGATGTAATGGCAGGGGTAGATTTGGGCGGTGGCGCGGCGCCAGTGTAGGGCGCGCGCGTCATTGCTACAGGGACGATAGAGGCGAACTGGTGGAGGTGGAGGCCGAACTGGAGGTGGAAGATGCCTTAGTCAGATCCCGCCCAGCCGCCCCGGAGGTTGCTGCCTTGTGCCCTTGTCGAATTCGTAGAGCCTAAAGGCGTGGAGAACGATAGAGGACTGAATGGAGGCGGCCACGCCGCTGGCAACATAGGAAACGCAGCCGCGCATGTTTGCGAAATAATTGAAAGAGTCTATGTTCTCGTGACTTGAGCGACTGAGGGAGGCCGCCAGCACCAGGCTCAATCGGTGCAAGCAGGAGGTCTTTTGGGCCACATTTTTAGGCTAAAATGTATTTTGGTCTAGATGTTTTGGTTGAAAAAAGATATATATATATATATATATATAAGAGGATTTTTGGGCTGCGCCCCGGGCCACGGCCCAGGTGGCCCGGGGCCCATATCCGCCCCTGTTTTCATGTGCAGCAAAGATATTGTTGTTGCCTAAATTTCTTCCACTGGCCCCATGTCACTGACAGACTTATTCCTCTAGGAAGTACAGTTCTTTCTCCCGGTGGGCACATGTAGGCCGCCCAGCGCCAGGCCGACGCCCACCGTCTCCATTGCTCGCTGTGGTGCTCTGCTGCTGCGCGCGGGGGAGGGGGGGAGGGACGCAGCGCCGCCGCCCAGCGCCAGGTCGATGCCCACCGCCTCCATTGCTCGCTGTGGTGCTCTGCTGCCGCGCGCGGGGGAGGGGGGAGGGACGCGGCGACCAGTCGGGCTACGACTCAATCTCTGAGCGATCCGGAGGTGAGGTGTAAAGAAGAGGAGAGAGAGAGGGCCGCGCAGGTGGTGCTAGTTGGTGGCAGAAATGCAGTGACAGGTGTGATCGGGTAGGACGCACCAGAAAATGAGCAGCAGATACATCTAGGCGCCGAGTGACGACTTCACGGACCGGCCGCCGCGGTTCTCCGGCGCCGAAGAGGCACACTGGCGCGGTGGGTCGCGTTGGCAAGCATCCGGGGGTTGTCTTCCTCCTCCTCGCGGGAGCAGGAGCCGCGCGAGGCCGCGACGCCCGGCGGCCCCGAGTCCGCGGCGCGCAAGGTGAGGGAGGAGGACAGCGAGTACTACCGGACGCACAAACCGTATGCAACACATTGTTGTGGCCTAACGATTGGGGAAGCCGCCGCCGCCGCCGTGTCTACCCTAAACCCTAGCAATGGGAAACCAGAGTGGGATGGAGCGGATGGGGTGGAGGAGGGCGGGGGAGGGAGCGCGATTACCTGGAACTCTAGAGCGCCGCCGATGGCCGAGAACGCAGACGAGCGGGGGAAGATGAGGTTTTTTGGGAGGAGAGAGTGCGAGATTGGAGATGGGGAGGAGGAGAGAGCGTGAGATTTGGAGACGCTGGTACGAGGAGAGACCTAGAACCATCTACAAACGACGGACGCAGGGAGGAACGCTGCCACCATTGGATAACGATGGAACGACAAAGGAAATTTTTGGCGACGTGGACGCACGGGGGAGCCTCCCCCGGATTCCTTCCTACTTTAGACTGTGTTCAGCGGTTCCCCCTAAATATCCCCCTATATCTCACTCACGTGTCACATCAACGTTTTCTTTCCCCCTATATCTCCACACTCTACAGCGGTTCCCCCTATATCAAACCTCTATACCTACTATAACTATAAAATATTATTTTCTATAACTATTCATCAGCCTTTACCAATTTTCCGTCTACTCAAAATCACTATCGTGCGCAGCGTTCGAGGGCAGGGGGCCGGCTACCGCTCCCCCAAATCTGATGTAGCACTGTGCAATTCTCTTTGACTGTAGCTGGTAGGGGAGGTTTTAGGGGCAAGCGCTGCAGCACGTAGGGTTGCTCTACACACGCTAAATCAAGGGGAGGGGGTGCCTGGCGGGAAGCGTTGAAGTAAGTCTTAGGCCTTGTTCGTTTCCATTGGATTGCACCCGGAATCGTTCCAGCTAATCAAAGTTTATATAAATTAGAGAAGCAATCCGGTCAGAAATCGTTCTACCCACCAATCCGGCACAAACGAACAAGGCCTTAAAGTATAGGAATTTTCGTCCGGCCGAAACAAGGGGACCTGCTAACGATGCCTTCCATTTGCCATACGCAATGGCTATTAAACACTACAAGTGTGATATGAATATGCATTTTTTTTGCAACCTGTAAAACGTTTCTTATAGAGGGTTATAGATTTTCCTACTAACTGAATATACGAGACAGACTATTAGCTAATTTGCTAACTGAATATAGATTTTCTTATAGAGGGTTATATGAAATTAACTAGCTAACTAACTATTAGCTAATTTGCTAAGAGCATCTCCAATAAACTCTTTATTTTTGGCTCTCTATTTATCTCTCTATTTAATTTTTCATAATGGTTGCACTCTATATGTAGCATCTCACTCCAACAGACTATCTATTTAGTTTTGCTAGTCAGATGACTAGCCAAATTTAGCTAGTGAGAGAGCTAATTTAGAGAGTCAGATAGCTTGATGAGTCAAATAGCTAATATGTTGGAAAGTTATTTTGCTGTTGAATAGCCAAAATTTAGCTTGACGAGTCATTTAACTAGTCTTTTGGAGATGCTCTAAAAGTGGCTAATAGCCGAACTATTAGCTGGACTGTTTAGATGTATTCAACTAATTTTAGCAGATAACTATTAGGTCTAGTGTATTTAAACAAAGCCTTAGACAAATCTTGCATTTTGTAGAGAGACCGTCGAACTCAGAACCTTCACTGTTGCATCAGGTCCTTCTCACCACTGCTGCACTAGGTCTAAGACGTGGATCCAAAAGTTCTTTAAAAACTATTTGTGTGGCATGTCAATAATAATAACTAAAAAAGCAAAAGCAATTGGCATTTGCTTGACCTTTCTTGCATAGCCTCTTTTTTATCGACATTACACTTTTTCTGGCCTTTAGATTGATGAGTGATGAATTCTTTTTCTCTTTCTAATAAAATCATATGAACTTGAACAGGACAGGATGAGATCTTGCCAAACAAAAATTTTGAAGTATGAGCTAAAAAGGCACAAAACTCGCGAGTCTCAAGCGAGCCAAGTTGAGCCGATCTGGCTCGTGAGCTACAAAAAATCAATCAATCTACACAATAATGATGGATATTAGATAATTTTATAGATATCCGACTTGTCTCTTAGTCTTTACAATTATAATTTAGATTACTTTCACATTATAATCATTTACTTCACATTTATAGACTATTAATTAACTATATAATACAATATTGTTTTTCAAGGTGTAGCTTGCGAGCTGAGCTGAGCTGAGCCGAACCTCCTTTTGCAGCTTGTTGAGTAGGCGAGGCGAGCCGCTCGGTCACCTAGCGGTCCACACAGAGCTGGCCCAAGTTAAACCTTACTGCATATTAATGTTTAAACTAAGGAGCAGAGCAGCCTGCATTTTCCATATCATTTTTTTTTGTGATAGAGCACCTGCCAACTCTGGTGTATCAGTAATGGATTTCCTTTTTGTTTTCTGGAAACAAGAATTCGACCATATTTTTTTTATGTTTTTGTCATGGATCAATTTATTGTTCCCTCTGAATGCCTGAATGTTTGGACACCGTCGAAGCCTCGAAGGTGATAGCTCGTCTTGGCAAAGAAAAGACGACGAAAGCTCATATCTTTATTTGAGCAAGTTGTTGTTGTTTTACAGTGGGATCTATTTTCACTGTCCCAGGTGCCATGTATTTTCTCCAGATAGCTGTCTTTCCTGACTAGAACCTTCCCGTCTCGTTGATTAATGCAGTGTGTTTGTATACCTGATATCTACATTCGAACCTTTTTTTAGAATCGTTCAGAGCTTAGTACATGTAAGCAGTGTAAAGCAGCTGTTATTCTTAATGTTAGAATAAACTCTGGCTTGGCTTACCCTTCCCTGTTCCAGGTAGAATATCTTTTGCATGCAAGTCTATGCTTTTCTTAGACTGGAGTTCTTAATTTCATGAGCTACTTTGTTGATTTACATGATTACATCTTAAGGCAATAGTTACACTGTACTAACTCATCAGTCATCAGTACCTGACCAGAATAACACTCCTGTATACTGCCTAGCATCGACTGATGGATCACTTGGAGACATGCTGTTCTGTCATGCAGTTCCTTCACAAAGCTTCAGATGCCGTTTCTTATGGTTGTAGAGTTATCTATTGTTCTCAGCCTCTCCGATTGCACGGCATCAAGTGGACACAGATTGAAAGGACAGGTTATCTAAAATGTAACCCTATGTTTTGGTGATATAGGATTGTAAGCCGGTTGACACTTATTCCTTGTAATGAGTTTTTTTTTTGTTTCAAGTCATCCTTTGTGCACTGACTATTGTTTTCCTTAACAATACCAGATGTAAGTATTCATTACCACCAAACATGTCTGCTGTCATGGCATGGAACTAAAGAAAGATGAAGATACAAGCAGCTTCCTGGTGGATACATGACTTTTGCTTTGGCGAACTGTAAGGGGAATGTCCAAGTATTTGTCTAAAAATGGAACAGATCAAAACAAAACATCATTATATGAATTTAAAAGGGATTCAGCATGATGACTGCTTAAACTGCATCGGAAACAGTACAACCATAAAGTTTTGTGAATCAAGTCATATCATGCTGCATTTTCTTGACTAGTGATCTGTCAAGGTAATGAAGACTTAGCAGGTACATTTTTTTTCAAAAGCCATCAAAATAAGCATGTCTTCATAACATATGAAATGTCGATGGATACAAGTCACTTCAAACATTCAGGACGGTAAGGAAGATCTGAGAGTCAGCAAGGAGCTTGGGACCTTAGGCTCGCCATATCGAGACGTGTCTTGAAAGAAATTTGGATTTCATACTGAGCCCCAGGTATCCGCAGGCGTTTTAACCAGAAGAACTTCCTGTGAAGTTCGTGTGGTTTGGCTGTCTGTTCCACAAACTGTTTCTTGACATGCATCGAGAATTGTTCCCTGGACTTCTTATCGATATGAGGTGACCGCAACACGGTGTACAGGGCTCGTGATTCAGGTAGTCCAATCTTCTTTGTGAATGGCATAAGCCCTGAGACCTGGTTGCTTTGGCTCATAAAAGACTTCATCACTACGCGTATCTTTGCAGACATGACTCTACAGCGAAGCAGAACCTTTTGTCACTGTTTGCAAATACCAAGACACCTGGAGATGGTAAAAACTAGCACTGTCATGTAACCATCAAGTAACACAGACATCAAGTAAACAAAATCTGAAGCAGTTTAGAAAATTAACCTTGCTGTGACAAGGCAATAACTTTATGATGTTTGAGAAAAATATTCATCACTAATAGAGTAGCAGAAACACAGGGAAGGAAACATATATACAGCGACTACTTATACTAAAAGGCTCAGTGCATGGACCGCATATCAATTCGTGTAAAGTATGATGCTCAGCTACACCATATCAGGCTCATAAAAAACAGAAACGATCCTTCTTTTTCATTTCTAAAATGGAGTCAGGCTCATGGTAGACAAATGATGGTCCGTATATGTATGGTGATAAAAGTAACGAGGGTACATGGCTTTAGTTGATATAGAGGTGACTGGCAATAAAACAACAAACACAATACTATTTTCTTTTTTTTCAAATGGGAGGGCGTAAATGAACACGTGAGGAAGGATAACATGTTGACAAATAAAATATGATTTGTTGCAAAAATTAGTAAATACTAAAGAACAGAAGAAATATGTCGGGCATCACTCGCCTTAAAAAGGTTAACACCGAAGTAAAGACCAGCAACTTTGATCGCACAAAGAATTGCAAAGCATATTGCCTTCTGAAATGTACTGAGAAATAATGCTAAAACTACAAGTATGAACTGTTTCTCAAGAAGCCAGGAAACTTAATAATCAACCATCTCATGCTAATGAACAAGTGTGAACGGTTCCTCTCAAGCAGGAACAGATCAGGTACAGGACATGGGTGCAGGGGCGGCCCAGTAAAGGACAAGGATGTATGTACACCCGGTAATTTTTTTTGAAGGCATAGTACAGGTATACACTTGCAATTAGACCAGATCCCATTACGAATAGCCAAATAGCCTAGGTTAGCCTTTGGGTGCTCCGTTTCGCACAACATGAAGGGAAGAGAATGGGTGGCCATGCCTGGTGGCTGCTCGTTGCCGGAGAAGAACCGGACGAAAATCTGGGCATCTGGTGTAGCCTTGTAGGGCGGAGGCGGAAGCAGCGATGCAGCAGGTGAGAGAACGGCGGCCGCGGCGATAGCCTAGCGCCTCCTAGCCCAGTCGGAGCCTTCTCCCTGAACATGGGCCGTTCCTTTTTCAAACAATTTTTTTTAGACCTTGTTCGGCATGCGGATTAAATAGAATTGAAAAAAATTATAAAAGATTTCGACTTTTTAAATTGAAATCCACCGCATCCTACCCAATCCACATGAATCGGAAGCAAAACGAACAAACCCTTAGACCTTGTTCGTTTACGTCGGAATGCACCCAAAATCGTTTTACCTAATCAAAGTTTATATAAATTAGAGAAACAATCCGGTTAGTAATCATTCCGACCCACCAATCCGACACAAACGAACAAGACCTTATAGTTTTTCTTCAATCTTTCCTTCTTTTAAAATCGTTCTTCTAACTAATTTGCAATTACTAATTCATGGAACACTGCAAATGGATACTGGAATATTGGTTTTAACCTAGTGGAGTCATAATAATGTTTATCAGAAAGGGTGAGCACACTAAAAATCGCATAGAGGGGTGAATAGAAGTGTCGCATCCGGGTTTTAGGGGTCCAAAACTCGGACGCGAAATAAACATCAGGTATGCTGAGACCAAGTCTCACAAATATGATAAATAGTGGTACAGAAATGAATGTCACATCTTTACTATATAATAGGAGTTCTATACAAAATAAATAAATAATGCATCAAAAGGAGACAACGATCCAACAACCCAAAGTTGACTGGGAGACGACGACCTAAACCTCTCACGAACTTATCACAGCATCCTCCATGCGCCTCATCCTGTGGTACCTGTTCTTGACCTGTGGGGGAGGGTGTGAGACAGCAAGAGTGAGCTCACATAAGTTCATTGCTCAACAAGTTGTGAGGAATAATGTGCATGAACTCACTAAAGGTGAGAATTCACGTGAAGTGTAAGGCTTACCAAAGAGAATGGTTGAAGCTGAGCGTTGCTTTTAAAGTTGGTCAAAATTTTATTAGCAATTACTAAGTATAAGTAAATATCAACCAAATTAAATAGTAGAACAAAAGTAATAACAACACCTGGGTTACCCATTTGCCACGGGTTGATCGGATACCATACACCTCTACCAAGAAAGCGGGGCAGAGTTCCACTACGAGGCCTTTACAAAGTTCCACTAGCTTCAGAAAACCCGCTATATTTTATAGGAAGCTCCAGTACAGGAATCCCTCGCCTGACCACCATCGCAGCAAAATCAACCTAAGGACCTCCCTGACCACTCCCCTACTGCTCTTGCCCCTTTCGGGTAAGGTAGTCCTTCACTAGCTTTTCTAGTTAGCTAGCCATGGGGTCTCATTCCTCCCTTGTGGTAGCACTGTTTTCCCTGGTGGTCGCTCCATATTCCAATTAACATAATGATCTTGACATGAACATAAATAAAATAACAAGATAATTGGAACAAGGATATAATGAAATATTATCCCAAAACCATATAAAGCAATAGCAAAACTACCCAAATGATTCAGGGGTAAACAAGGTAAAAGATAATCAAATTGGGGTAACCTATTGGGTCCAATCAAAATTAACCTATGCAGATCATTATGATTAATAAGAACGTGATTGGGTAAAAAGAAGTGATCAAGGGCACAACTTGTCTGGGACTTGAGATTCTAGGTACCAACTTGCTCTTCAGGTGACACGTGTCCTCACTGCTAAACGTAGCAATATAGACAAACATGGTATAGGAAAAATTAACATCACATCAAACATGAATACAAAAAACATATTAAAATGAGATCACAAGAATAGGAATCATTAATTTTGGAGTTATGGATTTTAAGTTATGAATTTCCAAAGGTTTCATGTGTTTGATACAAGATTAATTAAGAGATAAATTTTAACGTGGCTTTCATGTCAAAACAGTGGCACTATTTGATAAACAATAATATTATAAAATAATAGGAACTGGAATGGATTAATTTGGACTTAAGATGAATTTTATATGAATTAAATGAGTTTCTGGAATTATTTATATATAAAAAACAATTTCCTAAATCATTTTGTCGGGGACCATAATTAGGGGTACCCCAAGACTCCTAATCTCAGCTGGTAACCCCCATCAGTACAAAGCTGCAAAGGCCTGATGGGTGCGATTAAGCCAAGGCTCGGTCCACTCAAGGGACACGACCTCGTCTCGCCCGAGCGCAGCCTCGGGCAAGGGCAGCCGACCCCGGAAGATTCACGTCTCGCCCGAGGACCCCCTCAAGCGACGGACACACCTTCGGCTCGCCCGAGGCCCTATCTTCGCTAAAAAGCAACCTTGGCCAGATCGCCACACCGACCGACCGAATCTGTCGGGGACCATAATTAGGGGTACCCTCAAGACTCCTAATCTCAGCTGGTAACCCCCATCAGCACAAAGCTGCAAAGACCTGATGGGTGCGATTAAGTCAAGGATCGGTCCACTCAAGGGACACGATCTCGCCTCGCCCGAGCCCAGCCTCGGGCAAGGACAGCCGACCCGGAGGATTTACGTCTCGCCCGAGGACCCCCTCCAGCAACGGGCACACCTTCGGCTCGCCCGAGGCCCAGACTTCACCAAGAAGCAACCTTGGCCAAGCCGCCACGCCGACCGACCGTATCGCAGGAGCCTTTAATGCAAAGGTGGCCTGACACCTTATCCTGACGCGCGCCCTTGAAAGGGAAATGTGCCATTGGGCCATTTCTAAGTATTTTGGTGATTGAGTGTCAACACAAGTGCTTAAATGTGAATCAATGCCCATGGATGAACAAAGTGCAAATCGTCAACAAAGGTATGTTTCTAAGTCTTAGTACATTGGTTTTGTGTACTAATATATTTGTCTAAGTGTTAGAAACAGAAAGAAGAAGAGAAGAGAAGACTTGGCTGTGTACAGCCAAGGGGCTGTTTCGGTCTGGGGCACCGGACTGTCCGGTGGTGCACCGGACAGTGTCCGATGCGCCAGGCTCCCTCGGCCGAAGAGGCCGCTCTCGGGAATTTGCTGACGGCGTACGGCTAAAATTCACCGGACTGTCCGGTGTGCACCGGACTGTCCGGTGAGCCAACGGTCGGCCAGGGCCAACGGTCGGCCGCGCGATCAGCGCGGGACACGTGGCCGAGCCAACGGTCGGAAGGGGGCACCGGACTGTCCGGTGTGCACCGGACATGTCCGGTGCGCCAACGGCTCTCGCATCTACAACGGTCGGCTTCGCCATTTAAGGAAAGGAATCGGGCACCGGACACTGTCCGGTGTGCACCGGACTGTCCGGTGCGCCCGATGACAGAAGGCAAGGATGACCTTCCAGTTTTGTTCTCAACGGCTCCTAGCTGCCTTGGGGCTATAAAAGGGACCCCTAGGCGCATGGAGGGAGCAACCAAGCAACTCTTGAGCATTCTTGATCATCCACACTAAGTCTTTGCGCATCCGTTTGTGATTCTAAGTGATTCGAGCTCCGTTCTTGTGAGAAACTGTGAGATAGTCTTTGAGCTCGAGTCTTGGCCGCGTGTGTGCGCATTTCGCTGTGGATTTGTGTGTGTTGCTTCCCTCCCTTACTCCGTGTTTCTTTGTGAATCTTAAGTGTAAGGGCGAGAGACTCCAATTTGTGGAGATTCCTCGCGAGTGGGATAAAGATAAGCAAGGCATAACATCGTGGTATTCAAGTGGGTCTTTGGACCGCTTGAGAGGGGTTGATTGCAACCCTCGTCCGTTGGGACGCCACAACGTGGAGTAGGCAAGTTTTGTACTTGGCCGAACCACGGGATAAATCACCGTGTCTCCTCTGTGTTGAATTCTCTGTGATAGTCGTATTGTGCAAGATCTCCTCTTTAGCCACTTGGCAATTATTGTGCTAACCCTTAACAAGTTTTTGTGGCTATAAGTTAAGTTTTTTTACAGGATCACCTATTCACCCCCCCCTCTAGGTGCTCTCAATTGGTATCGGAGCCGTTCTCTTCACAAAGGGACTTACCGCCCGAAGAGATGGATCCTAAGGGGAAGGGAATCGTGATCAACGACAAAGAGAAGGAATCCTTCGTCAACGAGCCGAAGGACGACAAGCCTACCGACTCCGGCTCGGGGCATAGACGGAAGGAAGGGAAGAAGAAGAAGACAAGGCGCATCAAGGAGATCATCTACTACGACGATAGTGATGAGTCTACTTCTTCCCAAAAGGATGATGACAACGACTACAAAAAGACGGTCAATTCGAACTTTTCATTTGATTATTCTCGTATTCAACATAGTTCGAATTCGCATTTGCTTTCCATTCCTCTTGGCAAACCTCCACACTTCGATGGGGAGGACTACGGATTTTGGAGTCACAAAATGCGTAGTCACTTATTCTCTCTCCATCCAAGCATATGGGAGATTGTGGAGAATGGAATGAAATTTGATAGCTCGGATAGTCCTATGCTTATAAATGAACAAATTCATAGAAATGCACAAGCTACCACTGTTCTCTTAGCATCTTTGTGCAGGGAAGAGTACAATAAGGTGAGCGGCTTGGACAATGCCAAGCAGATATGGGACACCCTCAAGATCTCTCACGAGGGGAACGACATCACCATGCTCACCAAGATGGAGTTGGTGGAGGGCGAGCTTGGACGATTCGCCATGATAAGGGGAGAGGAGCCAACTCAAACTTACAACCGGCTCAAGACCCTTATCAACAAAATAAGGAGCTACGGAAGCACGCGTTGGACGGACCACGACGTCGTCCGCCTACTGCTCAGGTCCTTTACCGTTCTTGATCCTCATCTCGTGAACAATATTCGTGAGAATCCCAGGTACACGATGATGACGCCCGAGGAAGTACTTGGAAAATTCGTGAGCGGGCGAATGATGATCAAGGAGGCAAGGTACGTCGACGACGCGTTGAACGGTCCACTCCACGAGCCTCAACCCATTGCTCTAAAGGCAACAAGGAGCAAGGAGTCGCTACCTAGCAAGGTGGCGCAAGTTGAGGCGGTCGGGCTCAATGATGAAGAGATGGCTCTCATCATCAAGAGATTCAATACGGCGCTAAAAGGTCGAAAGGGACAGCCAAGCAAGGCCAAGACCAAGGGAAAGCGATCATGCTTCAAATGCGGTAAGCTTGGTCATTTTATTGCTAACTGTCCCGAAAATGATAGTAACCAGGAGCAAGGAAAAAATGGGAAGAGAGAGAACAAGAAGGTTTACAAGAAGGCCAAAGGCGAAGCACACCTTGGAAAGGAGTGGGATTCGGATTGCTCTTCGTCCGACTCCGACGACGAAGGACTCGCCGCCACTGCCTTCAACAAATCGGCTCTCTTCCCCAACGAGCATCACACTTGCCTCATGGCAAGGGAAAAGAAGGTAATCACTCGTAATGCTAATACTTATGATTCTTCTAGTGATGATGAATCTAGTGAGGATGAAATTGATTACTCTAGTTTATTCAAAGGATTGGATAGAACTAAGATAGCTAAGATTAATGAGTTGATTGATGCCTTAAATGAAAAGGATAGAATCTTAGAGAAACAAGAAGACCTTTTATATGAAGAACATGATAAATTTGTTAGTGCACAAAATTCTCTTGCTCTAGAAGTTAAAAGAAATGGAATACTTTCTTGTGAACTTTCTACTTGTAATGAAACCATTTCTTCTTTAAAAGGTGAAATTAATGTTTTAACTGCTAAACTAGAAGTAGCAAGTAACTCGTGTGTTGAAAATATTACAATTTGCACTAGGTGTAAGGATTTTGATGTTAATGCTTGTAGTGAACACTTAGTTTCAATTTCAAAACTAAATGATGAGGTGGCTAGTCTTAATGCTCAACTTAAGAATAGCAAGAGTGAAGTTGATAAAATAAAATTTGCAAGGGATGCCTACACGGTTGGTAGACACCCCTCAATTAAGGATGGTCTTGGCTTCAAGAGAGAGGCCAAGAACTTAACAAGCCATAAGGCTCCCATCTTCGTCAAGGAGAAAGGGAAGGCCCCTATGGCTAGTAGTGCTAAAAGGAACCATGCTTTCTTGTACCATGATAGGAGACATGCTAGAAATGCTTATAATGCTTTTGATTCACATGCTTATGATTCTTATGCCATGACTGCTTCTAGTTCTTCCTATATGCATGGTAGACATATGACTAGGAGAAATGTTATTCATCATGTGCCTAGAAAGAATACTATTCATGCTCCTAGGAAAGTAGTAAATGAACCTTCTACAATTTATTGTGCTTTAAATGCTTCCTTTGCTATTTGTAGAAAGGATAGGAAGATAGTTGCTAGGAAGTTAGGGGCAAAATGCAAGGGAGACAAAACTTGAATTTGGGTCCCTAAGGAAATTGTGACTAACCTTGTAGGACCCAACAAGAGTTGGGTACCTAAGTCCCAAGCCTAAATTTGCCTTGCAGGTTTATGCATCCGGGGGTTCAAGCTGGATTATTGATAGCGGATGCACAAACCATATGACGGGGGAGAAGAAGATGTTCACCTCCTACGTCAAGAATAAGGATTCCCAAGATTCAATTATATTCGGTGATGGGAATCAAGGCAAGGTAAAAGGATTAGGTAAAATTGCAATCTCAAATGAGCACTCAATTTCTAATGTGTTTTTAGTTGAGTCCTTGGGATATAATTTGCTATCTGTTAGTCAATTATGCAACATGGGGTATAACTGTCTATTTACAAATGTAGATGTGTCTGTCTTTAGAAGAAGTGATGGTTCACTAGCTTTTAAGGGTGTATTAGACGGCAAACTTTATTTAGTTGATTTTGCAAAAGAAGAGGCCGGTCTAGATGCATGCTTAATAGCTAAGACTAGCATGGGCTGGCTGTGGCATCGCCGCTTAGCACATGTGGGGATGAAGAACCTTCACAAGCTTCTAAAGGGAGAACACGTGATAGGTTTGACTAACGTGCAATTCGAAAAAGATAGACCTTGTGCAGCTTGTCAAGCAGGTAAACAAGTGGGAGGAGCACATCACAGCAAGAATGTGATGACCACTTCAAGACCCCTGGAGCTGCTGCATATGGACCTCTTCGGACCCGTCGCCTATTTGAGTATAGGAGGAAGTAAGTATGGTCTAGTTATTGTTGATGACTTTTCCCGCTTCACTTGGGTGTTCTTTTTGCAGGATAAGTCTGAAACCCGAGGGACCCTCAAGCGCTTCCTCAGGAGAGCTCAAAATGAGTTTGAGCTTCAGGTGAAGAAGATAAGGAGCGACAACGGGTCCGAGTTCAAGAACCTTCAAGTGGAGGAGTTCCTTGAGGAGGAAGGGATCAAGCACGAGTTCTCCGCTCCCTATACACCACAGCAAAATGGTGTGGTAGAGAGGAAGAACATGACGCTAATCGACATGGCGAGGACTATGCTTGGAGAATTCAAGACCCCCCGAGTGTTTCTGGTCGGAAGCCGTGAACACGGCTTGCCACGCCATCAACAGAGTCTACCTTCATCGCCTCCTCAAGAAAACTTCGTATGAGCTACTAACCGGTAACAAACCCAATGTATCTTACTTTCGTGTTTTTGGAAGCAAGTGCTACATTCTAGTGAAGAAAGGTAGAAATTCTAAGTTTGCTCCCAAAGCTGTAGAAGGGTTTTTATTAGGTTATGACTCAAATACAAAGGCGTATAGAGTCTTCAACAAATCATCAGGTTTGGTTGAAGTCTCTAGCGACGTTGTATTTGATGAGACTAATGGCTCTCCAAGAGAGCAAGTTGTTGATTGTGATGATGTAGATGAAGAAGATGTTCCGACGGCCGCTATACGAACCATGGCGATTGGAGAAGTACGGCCACAGGAACAAGATGAACGAGATCAACCTTCTTCCTCGACCATGGTGCGTCCCCCAACCGAAGATGACGAACAGGTACCTCAAGTGGAGGCGCTTGATCAAGGGGGAGCACAAGATGATCAAGTGATGGAGGAAGAAGCGCAACCGGCACCTCCAACCCAAGTTCGAGCGATGATTCAAAGGGATCATCCCGTCGATCAAATTCTGGGTGACATTAGCAAGGGAGTAACTACTCGATCTCGATTAGCTAACTTTTGTGAGCATTACTCCTTTGTCTCTTCTATTGAGCCTTTCAGGGTAGAGGAAGCCTTGCTAGATCCGGATTGGGTATTGGCCATGCAGGAGGAGCTCAACAACTTCAAGCGCAATGAAGTTTGGACACTGGTGCCTCGTCCGAAGCAAAATGTTGTGGGAACCAAGTGGGTGTTCCGCAACAAACAGGACGAGCACGGGGTGGTGACAAGGAACAAGGCTCGACTTGTGGCAAAAGGTTATGCCCAAGTCGCAGGTTTGGACTTTGAGGAGACTTTTGCTCCTGTGGCTAGGCTAGAGTCAATTCGTATCTTGCTAGCATATGCCGCTCACCATTCTTTCAGGTTGTACCAAATGGATGTGAAGAGCGCTTTCCTCAACGGGCCAATCAAGGAGGAGGTGTACGTGGAGCAACCCCCTGGCTTCGAGGATGATCGGTACCCCGACCATGTGTGTAAGCTCTCTAAGGCGCTCTATGGACTTAAGCAAGCCCCAAGAGCATGGTATGAATGCCTTAGAGACTTTTTAATTGCTAATGCTTTCAAGGTTGGGAAAGCCGATCCAACTCTTTTTACAAAGACATGTGATGGTGATTTGTTTGTGTGCCAAATTTATGTCGATGACATAATATTTGGTTCTACTAACCAAAAGTCTTGTGAAGAGTTTAGCAGGGTGATGACGCAGAAATTCGAGATGTCGATGATGGGCGAGTTGAACTACTTCCTTGGGTTCCAAGTGAAGCAACTCAAGGACGGCACCTTCATCTCCCAAACGAAGTACACGCAAGATCTGCTAAAGCGGTTTGGGATGAAGGACGCCAAGCCCGCAAAGACTCCGATGGGGACAGACGGACACACCGACCTCAACAAAGGAGGTAAGTCCGTTGATCAAAAAGCATACCGGTCAATGATAGGTTCTTTGCTTTACTTATGTGCTAGTAGACCGGATATTATGCTTAGCGTATGCATGTGTGCTAGATTTCAATCCGATCCTAAGGAGTGTCACTTAGTGGCGGTAAAGCGAATTCTTAGATATTTGGTTGCTACGCCTTACTTCGGGCTCTGGTATCCAAAGGGGTCTACCTTTGACTTAGTTGGATACTCAGACTCCGACTATGCTGGATGTAAGGTCGATAGGAAGAGTACATCGGGGACGTGCCAATTCTTAGGAAGGTCCCTGGTGTCATGGAAATCTAAGAAACAAACCTCCGTTGCCCTATCCACCGCTGAGGCCGAGTACGTTGCCGCAGGTCAGTGTTGCGCGCAACTGCTTTGGATGAGGCAAACCCTCCGGGACTTTGGCTACAATCTGAGCAAAGTCCCACTCCTATGTGACAATGAGAGTGCTATCCGCATGGCGGAGAATCCTGTTGAGCACAGCCGCACAAAGCACATAGACATCCGGCATCACTTTTTGAGAGACCACCAGCAAAAGGGGGATATCGAAGTGTTTCATGTTAGCACCGAGAACCAGCTAGCCGATATCTTCACCAAGCCTCTAGATGAGAAGACCTTTTGTAGGTTGCGTAGTGAGCTAAATGTCTTAGATTCGCGGAACCTGGATTGAATTGTAGCATACATGTATTCATGCTTTTGATCATGTTCCTTTTGCATTTTGTTGCTTATTATGGTGCTCAAGTTGTACAAACACTCCCTGGACCTCACAAGTCCGTTGCAAAATGATGCACATGTTTAGGGGGAGATGTGTTACAACTTGACCCTTTGAGACTAACCATGTGCTTGAGTTTGATGATTTAGTCTCGAAGAAGGATTAAAAGGGAAAAGGTGGACTTGGACCCTGAAAGACTTCCACTGCACTCCGATGAGAGGGTAACTTATTCCAAGTTCATCTTTAGACTCTTATTGCCTATTTGCTCTTAATTGAAGACTTTGGTGAGGCAATGGGGTTAAAGAGGCCAAGATTGATCCCATTTTGGTGCTTGATGCCAAAGGGGGAGAAAATAAAGGCCAAAGTGATAAATGGATCAGCTACCACTTGAGAGATTTTGAAAATAGTAGAATAGAGTTTTTGTTTTGTCAAAAGCTTTTATTGTCTTTTATTGTCTCTATTGTCAAAAGTTGGCTTCTTGTGGGGAGAAGTGTTGATTATGGGAAATAGGGGGAGTTTTTGAACTCTTTTGGAATGACTCTCTTTATGCCTCAACATGTGTGTTTGACATAGAAATAGAGATTTGAGTTTGATTTGCAAAAACAAACCAAGTGGTGGCAAAGGATGATCCATATATGTCCAAATTGAATCAAAACCAATTTGAGTTTTTATTTGAAGTGATTTTGCACTTGTTCTATCTGCTTTATATTGTGTTGGCATAAATCACCAAAAAGGGGGAGATTGAAAGGGAAATGTGCCCTTGGGCCATTTCTAAGTATTTTGGTGATTGAGTGTCAACACAAGTGCTTAAATGTGAATCAATGCCCATGGATGAACAAAGTGCAAATCGTCAACAAAGGTATGTTTCTAAGTCTTAGTACATTGGTTTTGTGTACTAATATATTTGTCTAAGTGTTAGAAACAGAAAGAAGAAGAGAAGAGAAGACTTGGCTGTGTACAGCCAAGGGGCTGTTTCGGTCTGGGGCACCGGACTGTCCGGTGGTGCACCGGACAGTGTCCGGTGCGCCAGGCTCCCTCGGCCGAAGAGGCCGCTCTCGGGAATTTGCTGACGGCGTACGGCTAAAATTCACCGGACTGTCCGGTGTGCACCGGACTGTCTGGTGAGCCAACGGTCGGCCAGGGCCAACGGTCGGCCGCGCGATCAGCGCGGGACACGTGGCCGAGCCAACGGTCGGAAGGGGGCACCGGACTGTCCGGTGTGCACCGGACATGTCCGGTGCGCCAACGGCTCTCGCATCTACAACGGTCGGCTTCGCCATTTAAGGAAAGGAATCGGGCACCGGACACTGTCCGGTGTGCACCGGACTGTCCGGTGCGCCCGATGACAGAAGGCAAGGATGGCCTTCCAGTTTTGTTCTCAACGGCTCCTAGCTGCCTTGGGGCTATAAAAGGGACCCCTAGGCGCATGGAGGGAGCAACCAAGCAACTCTTGAGCATTCTTGATCATCCACACTAAGTCTTTGCGCATCCGTTTGTGATTCTAAGTGATTCGAGCTCCGTTCTTGTGAGAAACTGTGAGATAGTCTTTGAGCTCGAGTCTTGGCCGCGTGTGTGCGCATTTCGCTGTGGATTTGTGTGTGTTGCTTCCCTCCCTTACTCCGTGTTTCTTTGTGAATCTTAAGTGTAAGGGCGAGAGACTCCAATTTGTGGAGATTCCTCGCGAGTGGGATAAAGATAAGCAAGGCATAACACCATGGTATTCAAGTGGGTCTTTGGACCGCTTGAGAGGGGTTGATTGCAACCCTCGTCCGTTGGGACGCCACAACGTGGAGTAGGCAAGTTTTGTACTTGGCCGAACCACGGGATAAATCACCGTGTCTCCTCTGTGTTGAATTCTCTGTGATAGTCGTATTGTGCAAGATCTCCTCTTTAGCCACTTGGCAATTATTGTGCTAACCCTTAACAAGTTTTTGTGGCTATAAGTTAAGTTTTTTTACAGGATCACCTATTCACCCCCCCTCTAGGTGCTCTCAGCCCTTCAGTCGACATAGCCGAAGTGACCGCAGTCACTTCACCGCTCCACTGACCGGCCTGACAAGAGGACAGCGCCGCCTGCGCCGCTCCGACTGCGGTGCCACTCGGCAGGGTGAGGCTGACAGCAGCCAAGTTTGGCCTCAGGCGCCATAGGAAACTCCGCTTCGTCCGACCCCAGGGCTCGGACTCGGGCTCAGCCCCGGAAGACGACGAACTCCGCTTCGCCCGACCCCAGGGCTCGGACTCGGGCTCTGCCCCGAAAGACGACGAACTCCGCTTCGCTCGACCCCAGGGCTCGGACTCGGGCTCAGCCCCGGAAGACGACGAACTCCGCTTTGCCTGACCTAGGGCTCGGACTCGGGCTCAGCCCCGAAAGATGACGAGCTCCGCTTCGCCCGACCCAGGGCTCGGACTCGGGCTCAGCCCCGGAAGACGACGAACTCCGCTTCGCCCGACCCCAGGGCTCGGACTCGGGCTCGGCCCCAGAAGACGACGAACTCCGCCTCGCCCGACCCAGGGCTCGGACTCGGGCTCAGCCCCGGAAGACGACGAACTCCGCTTCGCCCGACCCAGGGCTCGGACTCGGGCTCAGTCCCGGAAGATGACGAACTCTGCTTCGCCTGACCCATGGCTCGGACTCGGGCTCAGCCCCGGAAGACGACAAACTCCGCCTCGCCCGACCCCAGGGCTCGGACTCAGCCCTGGCCTCAGCCGATAGTCTCCGCCTCGCCCAACCCAGGGGCTCGGACTCGACCTCGGCCTCGGAAGACAGACTCGACCTCGACCTCGGAGGAGCCTCCGCCTCGCCCAACCCAGGGCTCAGACCGATTGCGTCACAGGAGGCGCCATCATTACCCTACCCCAAGCTAACTCAGGCTACGGGGAACAAGACCGGCGTCCCATCTGGCTCGCCCCGATAAACAAGTAATGATGGCGCCCCACATGCTCCATGACGACGGCGGCTCTCAGCCCCCTTACGGAAGCAAGGAGACGTCAGCAAGGACTCGACAGCCCCAACATCTGTCCTTCCACCAGGCTCCAGCGCTCCTCCGACGGCCACGACACCACACGAACCGGGTGCCAAAACCTCTCCGGCTGCCACGACGGCATGTACTTAGGGCACTAGCTCTTCTCCGCTAGACACGTTAGCACACTGCTACACCCCCCATTGTACACCTAGATCCTCTCCTTACACCTATAAAAGGAAGGTCCAGGGCCCTCTTACAGAGGGTTGGCCGCGCGGGGAAGGACGGGACGGCGCTCGCGTAAGCCTCTCGCTCCCTCCCGCGTGGACGCTTGTAACCCCCTACTGCAAGCACACCCGACCTGGGCGCGGGACAAACACGAAGGCCGCGGGTTACCCCTTTTACGCCTGTCTCCCTCCGGCTTCTTCCCCCCTTCGCGCTCCGTCTCGCGCCGACCCATCTGGACTGGGGCACGCGACGACAATTTACTCGTCGGTCCAGGGACCCCCCGGGGTCAAAACGCCAACAGTTGGCGCGCCAGGTAGGGGCCTGCTGCGTGTTGACGAACAGCTTCCTGTCAAGCTCTAGATGGGTAGTCTCTAGCAACCTTTCCGGCCCGGGACGGTGCTCCATTTTGGGAGTATTGAGTTCATGTCCCTCGACGGCAGCTACGACATGATACTCCTTACCCCGCCGCGCGACAGCGACAATGGCGGTCGACAATCCGCCCGCAGGCGGCGGGATCGACGACGTCTTCCCCACGTGGTGGAAGAACGACATTCGAGCTTGTCCCATCCCCTCCCCCGCTGACGGAGGAGGAGGCAGGGCAACCAAGGCCAAGCAGGAGACGACATCTCGTCGGCTGTCGAGCGAGTCGACGGCGCCGGTGCCCCAATGGGGGGCACGTCAGGCATCAACCTCGCGTCTGAGACGAAGACGAGCGCCGTCTCCCCGCAACACGCCAACTCCAAGCAAACGGGCGATGCCAGCACGCTCGCAAAGGACTTGCTGGGCGTCACCCTCGTACCTGAGACGACGGTGCAGTCTGCCCCTGACGCGACTTCGTCACCGCCCGTCGACCAAGAGGTACCGACCGACTCCCATCTCGTGCCTTCTGGATTCAGCCTCGACCCACCAAGCGACTTCGCTTCGGTGGACGCTCCCATAGAGGCGAGTCCAAACCCTCTGGGGTATTGTATGCGGTCACCCTAGGACCGGCTGACAGCCGTCTCGACCTACGGGCCCTCGGGTTCCGAGGAAGATGATGAGCCCGACTTTTGTTGGGATTTCTCCGGACTTGGAAACCCCAGTGCCATGCGGGACTTCATGACCGCATGCGACTACTGCCTTTCCGACTGTTCCGACGGTAGCCGCAGCCTCGGCGACGAGGACTGCGGCCCAAGTCGTGAATGTTTCCATGTTGATCTAGGGGGTCCCGGCGAAGGCAACCATCTTGGTACACCGAAAACGGTGATCCCCCTAGGCCTGCGCCTCGCGTTGACATCCTTCGGGAGCTAGCTGTGGTCCCCGTCCCGGCGGGGGGTCATGACCCACAGCTCGAGCAAATCCGCGAGATGCAGGGCAGGCTCGACGAGGGAGCAGGAACACTTGAGCCGTTCCGCCGGGACATCGGGCAGGAATGGGCAGGCCAACCTCCGGCCGGAGAAGCGCGTTATCTACCCCAGGGCATCCAGCACCGCATCGCTGACGATGTTAGGGCAAGGCCGCCACCAGCTTCCAGTGGGGTTGGCCAGAACCTGGCTGCAGCGGCAATACTTCTCCGCGCGATGCCGGAGCCATCTACCACCGAGGGGCGGCGTATCCAGGGAGAGCTCAAGAATCTCTTGGAGGATGTCGCGGTCCGATGGGCCGAAAGCTCCGCCTCCCGAAGGCAGGGGTACCCCTCGAAACATCGCGCCGCGACTTCCCGATTCATGCGGGAAGCCTCGATCCACACCGGGTGCACGCGCAACACAGCGCCTGCGGCCTCGGATCGCCTCGGCAACAGACACCCTCACCGCAACCGTCGAACCCACCTTGACGAGAGGGTGCGCCGAGGCTACCACCCTAGGCGTGGGGGACGCTACGACAGCGGGGAGGATCGGAGTCCCTCGCCCGAACCACCCGGTCCGCAGGCTTTCAGCCGAGCCATACGACGGGCGCCGTTCCCGACCCGGTTCTGAACCCCGACTACCATCACAAAGTACTCGGGGGAGACGAGACCGGAACTGTGGCTCGCGGACTATCGGCTGGCCTGCCAACTGGGTGGAACGGACGATGACAACCTCGTCATCCGTAACCTCCCCCTGTTCCTCTCCGACTCCGCTCGGGCCTGGCTGGAGCATCTGCCTCCGGGGCAGATCTCCAACTGGGACGACCTAGTCCAAGCCTTCGCCGACAACTTCCAGGGCACGTATGTGCGCCCTAGGAACTCCTGGGATCTCCGAAGCTGCCGCCAGCAGCCGGGGGAGTCCCTATGGGACTACATCCGGCGATTCTCGAAGCAGCGCACCGAGCTGCCCAACGTCACCGACTCGGATGTCATCGACGCGTTCCTTGCCGGCACCACCTGCCGCGACTTGGTGAGCAAGCTGGGTCGCAAGACCCCCACCAGGGCAAGCGAGCTGATGGACATCGCCACCAAGTTCGCCTCTGGCCAGGAGGCGGTTGAGGCCATCTTCCGGAAGGATAAGCACCCCCAGGGCCGCCCACCAGAAGATGTCCCCGAGGCGTCAACTCAGCACGGCACCAAGAAGAAAGGCAGGAAGAAGTCGCAAGCGAAACGCGACACCGCCGACGCGGACCTTGTCGCCGCTGCCGAGTACAAGAACCCTCGGAAACCTCCCGGAGGTGCCAATCTCTTCGACAAGATGCTCAAGGAGTCGTGCCCCTATCATCAGGGGCCCGTCAAGCACACCCTCGAGGAGAGCGCCATGCTTCGGCGCCACTTTCACAAGGCCGGGCCACCTGCGGAAGGTGGCAGGGCCCACGACGACGATAAGAAGGAGGATCACAAGGCAGGAGAGTTCCCCGAGGTCCGCGACTGCTTCATGATCTACGGTGGGCCAGTGGCGAACGCCTCGGCTCGGCACCGTAAGCAAGAGCGTCGGGAGGTCTGCTCAGTAAAGGTGGCGGCGCCGGTCTACCTAGACTGGTCCGACAAGCCCATCACTTTCGACCAGGGCGATCACCCCGACCGCGTGCCGAGCCCGGGGAAATACCCGCTCGTTGTCGACCCCGTCATCAGCAACGTCAGGCTCACCAAGGTCCTCATGGACGGAGGCAGCAGCCTCAACATCATCTACGCCGAGACCCTCGGGCTCCTGTGGATCGACCTGTCCTCGGTCCGGGCAGGCGCTGCGCCTTTTCACGGGATCATCCCCGGGAAACGCGTCCAGCCCCTCGGACAACTCGATCTACCCGTTTGCTTTGGGACACCCTCCAACTTCCGAAGGGAGACCCTTACGTTTGAGGTGGTCGGGTTTCGAGGAACCTACCACGCAGTGCTGGGGAGGCCATGCTACGCCAAGTTCATGGCCGTCCCCAACTACACCTACCTCAAGCTCAAAATGTCGGGCCCCAACGGGGTCATCACCGTCGGCCCCATGTATCGACACGTGTACGAATGCGACGTGGAGTGCGTGGAGTACGCCGAGGCCCTCGCCGAATCCGAGGCCCTCATCGCCGACCTGGAGAGCCTCTCTAAGGAGGCGCCAGACGTGAAGCGCCATGCCGGCAACTTCGAGCCGGCGAAGACGGTTAAGTCCGTCCCTCTCGACCCCAGCAACGACGCCTCCAAGCAGATCCGGATCGGCTCCGAGCTCGACCCCAAATAGGAAGCAGTGCTCGTCGACTTTCTCCGCGCAAACGCCGACGTTTTTGTGTGGAGTCCCTCGGACATGCCCGGCATACCGAGGGATGTCGCCGAGCACTCGCTGGATATCCGAGCTGGAGCCCGACCCGTGAAGCAGCCTCTGCGCCGATTCGACGAAGAAAAGCGCAGAGCCATAGGCGAGGATATCCACAAGCTAATGGCAGCAGGGTTCACCAAAGAGGTATTCCATCCCGAATGGCTTGCCAACCCTGTGCTTGTGAGGAAGAAAGGAGGGAAATGGCGGATGTGTGTAGACTACACTGGTCTAAACGAAGCATGTCCGAAAGTTCCCTACCCTCTGCCTCGCATCGATCAAATCGTGGATTCCACTGCTGGGTGCGAAACCCTGTCTTTCCTTGATGCCTACTCAGGGTATCACCAAATCAGGATGAAAGAGTCCGACCAGCTCGCGACTTCATTCATCACACCCTTCGGCATGTACTGCTATGTTACCATGCCGTTCGGTTTGAGGAATGCGGGTGCGACGTACCAAAGGTGCATGAACCACGTGTTCGGCGAACACATTGGTCGAACGGTCGAGGCCTACGTCGATGACATCATAGTCAAGACAAGGAAAGCCTCCGACCTCCTTTCTGACCTTGAAGTGACATTCCGATGTCTCAAGGCGAAAGGTGTAAAGCTCAATCCCGAGAAGTGCGTTTTCGGGGTCCCCCGATGCATGCTTTTGGGGTTCATCGTCTCCGAGCGGGGCATCGAGGCCAACCTAGAAAAAATCGCGGCCATCACCAACATGGGGCCTATCAAGGACTTGAAAGGCGTACAGAGGGTCACGGGATGCCTTGCGGCTCTGAGCCGTTTCATCTCACACCTCGGCGAAAGAGGCCTGCCTCTGTACCACCTCTTAAGGAAGGCCGAGTGCTTCACTTGGACCCCTGAGGCCGAGGAAGCCCTCGGGAACCTGAAGGCGCTCCTCACGAACGTGCCCATCTTGGTGCCTCCCGCCGCCGGAGAAGACCTCTTGATCTACATCGCCGCTACCACTCAGGTGGTCAGCGCCGCGATCGTGGTTGAGAGACAAGAAGAAGGGCATGCATTGCCCGTCCAGAGGCCAGTCTACTTCATCAGTGAGGTACTGTCTGAGACCAAGATCCGCTACCCACAAATTCAGAAGCTGCTGTACGCGGTAATCCTGACGCGGCGGAAGTTGCGACACTACTTCGAGTCTCATCCAGTGACTGTGGTGTCATCCTTCCCCCTGGGGGAGATCATCCAGTGCCGAGAGGCCTCGGGTAGAATTGCAAAGTGGGCGGTGGAAATCATGGGCGAGACGATCTTGTTCGCCCCTCGGAAGGCCATCAAGTCCCAGGTCTTGGCGGACTTTGTGGCTGAATGGGTCGACACCTAGCTCCCGACAGTTCCAATCCAACCGGAACTCTGGACCATGTTCTTCGACGGGTCGCTGATGAAGACAGGGGCAGGCGCGGGCCTGCTCTTCATCTCGCCCCTCGGAAAGCACCTACGCTACGTGCTACGCCTCCACTTCCTAGCGTCCAACAATGTGGCCGAGTACGAGGCTCTGGTCAACGGGTTGCGCATCGCCATCGAGCTAGGGGTCCGATGCTTCGACGCTCGCGGTGACTCGCAGCTCGTCATCGACCAAGTCATGAAGAACTCCCACTGCCGCGACCCGAAAATGGAAGCCTACTGCGATGAGGTTCGGCGCCTGGAAGACAAGTTCTACGGGCTCGAGCTCAACCACATCGCCTGACGCTACAACGAGACTGCAGACGAGCTAGCTAAGATAGCCTCGGGGCGAACAACGGTTCCCCCGGACGTCTTCTCCTGAGACCTACACCAACCCTCCGTCAAGACCGACGACATGCCCGAGCCCGAGAAGGCCTCGGCCCAGCCCGAGGCGTCCTCGGCTCGGCCCGAGGCACCCTCGGCTCTGCCCGAGACACCCTCGGCTCAGCCCGAGGCAACCTCGGCCACCGAAGATGAGGCACTGCGCGTCGAGGAAGAGCAAAGCGGGGTCACGCCTAATCGAGACTGGCAGACCCCGTACCTGCAATATCTCCACCGAGGAGAGCTACCCCTCAACCGAGCCGAGGCTCGACGGTTGGCACGGCGCGCCAAGTCGTTCATCTTGCTGGGGGACGGGAAGGAGCTCTACCACTGCAGCCCCTCAGGCATCCTCCAGCGATGCATATCCATCGCCGAAGGCCAGGAGCTCTTACAAGAAATACACTCGGGGGCTTGCGGTCATCACGCAGCACCTCGAGCCCTTGTTGGAAACGCCTTCCGACAAGGCTTCTACTGGCCGACCGCGATGGCCGACGCCACTAGAATTGTGTGCACCTGCAAAGGGTGTCAATTCTACACAAGGCAGACCCACCTGCCCGCTCAGGCTCTGCAGACCATACCCATCACCTGACTGTTCGCTGTGTGGGGTCTGGACCTCGTCGCCCCCTTGCAGAAGGCACCTGGGGGCTACACGCACCTGCTGGTCGCCGTCGACAAATTCTCCAAGTGGATCGAGGTCCGGCCCCTAAACAGCATCAGGTCCGAACAGGCGGTGGCGTTCTTCACCAACATCATCCATCGCTTTGGGGTCCCGAACTCCATCATCACCGACAACGACACCCAGTTCACCGGCAGAAAGTTCCTGGACTTCTGCGAGGATCACCACATCCGGGTGGACTGGGCCGCCGTGGCTCACCCCATGACGAATGGGCAAGTAGATCGTGCCAACGGCATGATCCTGCAAGGACTCAAGCCGCGGATCTACAATGGCCTCAACAAGTTCGGCAAGCGATGGATGAAGGAGCTCCCCTCGGTGGTCTGGAGTCTGAGGACAACGCCGAGCCGAGCCACGGGCTTCACACCGTTCTTTCTAGTCTATGGGGCCGAGGCCATCTTCCCCATAGACTTAGAATACGGTTCCCCGAGGGCGAGGGCCTACGACGATCAAAGCAACCAAGCTAACCGAGAAGACTCACTGGACCAGCTGGAGGAGGCTCAGGACATGGCCTTGCTACACTCGGCGCGATATCAGCAGTCCCTGCGACGCTACCATGCCCGAGGGGTTCGGTCCCGAGACCTCCAGGTGGGCGACCTGGTGCTTCAGCTGCGACAAGACGCCCGAGGGCGGCACAAGCTCACGCCTCCCTGGGAAGGGCCGTTCGTCATCGCCAAAGTTCTGAAGCCCAGGACGTACAAGTTGGCCAACAGTCAAGGCGAGGTCTACAGCAACGCTTGGAACATCCGACAGCTACGTCGCTTCTACCCTTAAGATGCTTTCAAGTCGTTCATACACCTCGTTCACACACAAAGTCTAACCATCAAGGAAGGGTCGGCCTTGCCTCGGCAAAAAGCCCGACCCTCCCTCGGGGGCTAGAAGGGGGGAACCCCTCTGCGTCAAAATTTTTCCTCGGAAAAAGATCTTTTCTGCCAGAATATCTCTCGTGCTTTTCGACTACTTCGAAAGTGGATCCTGAAAACGACGGGGTACACGTAAGCGGCAAGGCCGACCGAGCCGAGGGATTCTTACGCCTCCGGGATACGGATACCTCACTCATCACCTTCCGTGAAAAGTAACTCTCGCTTGGACAAACAACTCTGTTCCCGACAAATAAGTCCAGATACTCGAAGCAAGGGGAAAAGACACGCAGCTTTACAACATGACGACAGTATGTTTGGGCCTCGGTGGCCACAGAAAACATACGCACACTACAAGATAACCCGATCCTGCAGGCTCGGACCTTGACGGTTGAAGGGAGCAGCAGCACCCTCGGCGTCAACTACACCTTCGGCAAGGTCCGACCTAGCCTCGGACGGCGATGCGGTCGGAGGATCTCCACTTCGAAGGACGACATCAGCACCGCGCCCGGGCCATCGCTGCCAGGGTCTCTTCTAGGAGTCCGGCTCGAGCAGACGGCTCGGCTGGTCACCCCGAAGCCTCAGCCGGCTGTCCCCCGAGGACATCAGCCCGGCCCATGGCCTCGGCAACTCGACTCCGGCGCCGGTCCCGCCAGTGGACAGCCCGGCCAGGCTCCGGCTGACGAAGTCTTCTTTTCGAGTCAACTCCGCCTCTGTCCGTGCTGACACCGCTACCTCCGGCTTCGGCTCATCGAAGAGCGGCCGAGGGTTCCTTTAACTAAGCAAGAGAAACCTCGGACAGCAAGGCCGACCGAGCCGAGGGACTCCTACGCCTCCGGGATACGGATACCTCACTCGTCACCTTCGCAAGAGGCAACTCACGCTTGGTGAAGCGGTTCAGATAGCCGACAGGCGAGTCTTAGTACTCGAAATGAAGAAAAAACACGGCTCCGTGCCAAAAATACATATGTGTTCAGGCCCCGACAGCCACAATGAACAGACTCCGGCACTTAAGGTGCCATTACAAACGAAACTCCGGTTCCACCTCCGCGGGTACGAACAACCCTCCACATTGGAGGGCCCGCAGGGCGATAAGGCTCCAGGTCGCCCACCACCGCCCGCTCCAGCAGCAGCGACAACGACCTCCGCTCCAGGTGGCCGAACTGCAGCAGCGATGACCTCAGGGCGGACGCCGCTGTAGCGATGCCCCCGCCCACGTCTACGCTCGAGGGGCGAGGACAAGTACAAAGAGCCGGAGGTCTGGGGCACGGATGGTGGCGCTGATCCCATCGGCGACGGGGACTTCTTCAGCCACCGCCACCTCAGCACCGACGACGGGAGCCGTCTGCCCACCGGGAGATCCCCACACGGATCCTCCCGGACGAGCGGGGCACCGACCTCAGCAAAGGCAGGACAACCCCAGAACACGAACGCCGCCCTAGCAGCGCGCGATGTCTTGGGCGGTCCTCCGGTGCGCGCGGCGCGACAACCGCTCTTGCGGCGGGAGGGGGAACCGGAAGCCGAGCCAGAGCCAACTGAGCCAGCGAGCCCAACGCGCTGAAGCTGACGACGCTCGCCGCCGACCAGCCCCGCGTTGTCGAAGTCCGTCCCTCCCGCTAGGCTGGTGAGCGCCCTCTCCCTTGAACGCTGAGGGAGAAGGTGACCCACGAACCCGCGCGGGAGGTAGAGCTCTGGCTCAGCCCGGCCTCCGCCCCAGCAAGGATGACGAAGATCCTTGAAGCTGAGGGCGGGACCAAGATCGCAGCCCGGCTCGCTTCTCCCCACCATCGAACTGGAGGTCACCGTCTTGGGTGACCACCGGCGAGGGGATGCGGCCGGGCTGCCTGACGAAAATCCTTGAAGCCGAACGATGGCTGAAAGGTACCAACTTCCGCGAAGTTGCGTTTCCCCAACGACGACAAGGCGGAAGAACCACGGGCGCCCACCATCTGGGGGCTCGAAAGGTGGAAAGACACGATGCATGAGGGGAGCGCGAAGACATGGTTGCCCTTCAAGGGGGTCGCCCTCCTTTTAAAGGCAACTCTCCCCACTTGCGTCCTCAGCCATCGCGGGCTGAGTCTTCTCCAACATGCTTCAAGGTCCTCTCCCTACGACACGGGGGCTGGGTCCCACGCGTCATGCAAGCTGGCCCAGGGCAGAAGGAGACAAACCACCGCACGCGGCGCGCGCAACTACCCAGCGGTTACAAGCATTCCCCCACTTTCGCCCAGACCAGCGGATGAAAGGGCGGACCGCCATGCAGGCGGCATGCAACCGCACCGAAGGGGCGCACCCTTTCGACTTCGACGCGTCCAGCATGGAGGCCCAGGCCCACGCATCATGCAACCGATGCGCCGGTCGCTACGTGCAAGAAACCGCACCGCCACTCGCGCCACTACCACGCCTCCTCGACTGCGGAACCAATACCGCGACTCGAGGCAACCCTGCGCATGACCCAACAGTGCCAACCAGGCGCATCGGTCACGGGCCAGTCAGCTGCAGGAGAAGGCGCGACGGTCGATGCGGCCAGAAATGGGCCGGCAGTAATGGCGGTGGCAGGCAGGCGAAAGCAGCGGTCAAGTCGTCAGCCAGGCTCACGTCCCCTCCTGGGACAGCGGGAGAGCCCTCTCCCACGCCGTGAAGACGTCGCGTCCGTGTCCCGTTCCTCAAACGGCTCGCGCACGCGCAACGGCTGCCCCGCGAACCACTCGTCCCGCCGCATTAACTCCGCCGCGGGACAGGCGACACCTTTGGCAGGAGAAGCGAGCGACGCTTCACCTTCGCCATAATGACCGCGTCCAAAAAGGTACGCCACGTCATTCGATTTTGTATCCTTTTCCTCTTTCTCTCTCTTACAACAGGGACCGGGAAAGGGGACGCCCCGAAAGGGATCCTTCTCCACGAAGGAAACGGGCCCCGAGCCCCCCTACTGATCAGAGGTTCGAAGGCTGGCCCCTCGGAGGGGTTCAACAGCCGCCTCAGAGCGCTCGGGCTCCGCGCCCACTACTGGTCAGAGGTTCAAAGGCCGGCCCCTCGGAAGGGTTCAACGATCGCCTCAGGCCACTCGGGCTCCGCGCCCACTACTGATCAGGGGTTCGTATGCTGGCCCTCGAAGGGTTCACAGCCGCCTCAGACGTAGAGCGAGGGATGACCCTGGGTACAATCGATACATAACCAAGGCTCGGGCTACGCTCCCGAGGTACCCTAGGACATTTCCGAGACCAGCGGGAACGATCTTGTAACGGAATCCCATCAGAGGGAGGCATCGAGCCCTCGGACCCCGTCAAAAGGGGACCGGGTCTGGCAGATCACCCGCAGGTACTTTTGGAGCGCGCCTCCGGGCCTCTAGCCGACCCCTAACAAATGGGGCACGGGCGTCCACTCGGATTACCCGTTAGCAGCTCACCGGAGACACCATGTTTGACGCCCTCCGAGGGCAACATGGCGCTTTCCCCCTCCTTGCGGAAAGGCGACGCAGGGGCGTATGTAAAGAAGTCGAGTCTGTCCTTGGCCGTCCTCTCGCCCTGTGCGGAGGCTCGGGGGCTGCTCTCGCAAACCCGGCTCCGGCCAAACCGTTGACAGCGTCAACATACCAGCCCGAGAACTTGGGACCCGACCGTGCACCCAGGCTACGGCCAGCTCGCATGAGGGAACAACCAGACCGGCCGAAGCATTGCGAAACGCATTAAGACCTCGAAGGAGTCAAACCACTCCTCCAAGGCCTCAAGGGCTACACCCGGCGGGTGCGCTCGCGCGCACCCACCGGAACAAAATGCAACCGAGAACGGCCGGTCTCCTCGCAAAAAAGTGCGACAAAAGCCTCCAAGCGAGTATTAACACTCCCTTCGAGGCTCGAGGGTTACTGTCGGGGACCATAATTAGGGGTACCCTCAAGACTCCTAATCTCAGCTGGTAACCCCCATCAGCACAAAGCTGCAAAGGCCTGATGGGTGCGATTAAGTCAAGGATCGGTCCAGTCAAGGGACACGATCTCGCCTCGCCCGAGCCCAGCCTCGGGCAAGGGCAGCCGACCCCGGAGGATTTACGTCTCGCCCGAGGACCCCCTCCAGCAACGGACACACCTTCGGCTCGCCCGAGGCCCAGACTTCACCAAGAAGCAACCTTGGCCAAGCCGCCACGCCGACCGACCGTATCGCAGGAGCCTTTAATGCAAAGGTGGCCTGACACCTTATCCTGACGCGCGCCCTTCAGTCGATAGAGCCGAAGTGACCGCAGTCACTTCGTCGCTCCACTGACCGGCCTGACAAGAGGACAGCGCCGCCTACGCCGCTCCGACTGCGGTGCCACTCGGCAGGGTGAGGCTGACAACAGCCAAGTCCGCCTCAGGCGCCATAGGAAACTCTGCTTCGCCCGACCCTAGGGCTCGGACTCGGGCTCAGCCCCGGAAGACGACGAACTCCGCTTCGCCCGACCCCAAGGCTCGGACTCGGGCTGAGCCCCGGAAGACGACGAACTCTGCTTTGCCCGACACAGGGCTCGGACTCGGGCTCAGCCACGGAAGACGACGAACTCCGCTTCACTCGACCCAGGGCTCGGACTCGGGCTCAGCCCCGGAAGATGACGAACTCCGCTTCGCCCGACCCGAGGGCTCGGACTCGGGCTCGGCCCTAGAAGACGACGAACTCTGCCTCGCCCGACCCAGGGCTCGGACTCGGGCTCAGCCCCGGAAGACGACGAACTCCGCTTCACCCGACCCAGGGCTCGGACTCGGGCTCAGCCCCGGAAGACGACGAACTCCGCTTCACCCGACCCAGGGCTCGGACTCGGGCTCAGCCCCGGAAGACGATGAACTCCGCTTCACCCGACCCAAGGCTTAGACTCGGGCTCAGCCCCAGAAGACGACGAACTCCGCCTCGCCCGACCCAAGGGCTTGGACTCAGCCCTGGCCTCAGCCGACAGTCTCCGCCTCGCCCGACCCAGGGGCTCGGACTCGACCTCGGCCTCAGAAGACAGACTCGCTGGGGCACGCGGCGACAATTTACTCGTCGGTCCAGGGACCCCCCGGGGTCGAAACGCCGACAGAATCGCAGGAGCATTTAATGCAAGGATGGCCTGACACCTTATCCTGTCACACGCCCTTCAGTCGACAGAGCCGAAAGTGACCGCAGTCACTTCGCCGCTCTACAGACCGGCCTGACAAGAAGACATCGCCGCCTGCGTCGCTCCGACTGCTGTGCCACTCGACAGAGTGAGGCTGACAGCAGCCAAGTCCGGCCTCGGGCGCCATAGGAAACTCCGCCTCGCCCGACCCCAGGGCTCGGACTCGGACTCGGCCGTGACCTTGGACGACAGTCTCCGCCTCGCCCGACCCGAGGCTCGGACACGACCCCGACCTCGGAGGAGCCTCCGCCTCGCCTGACCCAGGGCTCGGACCGACCACGTCACAGGAGGGGCCATCATTACCCTATCCCTAGCTAGCTCAGGCTACGGGTAACAGGACCAGCGTCCCATCTGGCTCGCCCCGGTAAACAGATAATGATGGCGCCCCGCGTGCTCCATGACGACGGCGACTCTCAGCCCCTTACGGAAGCAAGGAGATGTCAGCAAGGACTCGACAGCCCCGACAGCTGTCCTTCCGCAAGGCTCCAATGCTCCTCCGATGGCCACGACATCACATGAATAGGGTGCCAAAACCTCTCTGGCTGCCAAGACGACATGTACTTAGGACACTAGCTCCTCTCTGCTAGACACGATGGCGCACTGCTACACCTTCTATTGTACACCTGGACCCTCTCCTTACGCCTATAAAAGGAAGGTCCAGGGCTCTCTTACGAGGAGGTTGGCCGCGCGGGAGGACGGGACGGCGCGTAGAGTCCCTCGCTCTCCCCCCACGCGGACGCTTGTAACCCCCTACTGCAAGCGCACCCGACCTGGGCGCAGGACAACACGGAGGCCACGGGTTTTCCCCTTTTCTCCCTCTGTTCTACCCCCCTTCGTGCTCCGTCTCGCGCCGACCCATTTGGGCTGGGACATGCGGCGATAGTTTACTCGTCGGTCCAGGGACCCCCCGGGGTCGAAACGCCGACAGTTGGCGCGCCAGGTAGGGGGTCTGCTGCGTGTTGACGAACAGCTCCCCGTCAAGCTCCAGATGGGCAGTCTCCAGTAACCTTTCCAACCTAGGACGATGCTCCGTTTCAGGAGTCTTGAGTTCATGTCCCTCGACGGCAGCTACAACATGATACTCCTTCCTTCGTCGCGCAACGGCGACAATGGCGGCCGACAACCCGCCCGCCGGTGGCGGAATCGACGACGTCTTCCCCACGAGGCGGAAGAACGACGTCCGAGTTTGTCCCGTCACCTCCCCCACCGAAGGAGGAGGAGGCGGGACAACCGTGGCCAAGCAGGAGGCAACACCTCATCGGCTGTCAAGCGAGTCGACGGCGCCGGCGCCCCAACGGGGGACACGTCGGGCGTCGACCTCGTGTCTGAGACGAAGACGAGCGCCGTTTCCCCGCAACACGCCAACTCCAAGCGGACGGACGACGCCAGCACGCTCGCGAAGGACTTGCTGGGTGTCACCCTCGTACCTGAGACGACGGTGCAGTCTGCCCCTGACGTGACAACGTCACCACCTGTCGACCAAGTGGTACCGATGGATTCCCGTCTCATGCCTTTTGGATTCGCCCTCGACCCACCAAGCGACCCTGCTTTGGTGGAAGCCTTCATAGAGGCATGCACCAACCCTCCGGGGTATCATATGCGGTCACCCTGGGACCGGCTGACGGCCGTCTCGACCTACGGACCCTCGGGTTCCGAGGACGATGACGAGCCTGACTTTGGTTGGGATTTCTCCGGGCTCGGTAACCCCAGTGCCATGCGGGACTTCATGACCGCATGCGACTACTGCCTTTCCGATTGTTCTGACGGTAGCCGCAGCTTCGGCGACGGAGACTGCCGCCCAAGTCGTGAATGTTTCCACGTCGATCTAGGGGGTCCCGACTAAGGCAACCATCTTGGTATACCGGAAAACGGTGATCCCCCTAGGCCTGCGCCTCGCGTTGACATCCTTCGGGAGCTAGCTGTGGTCCCAGTCCCTGCGGGGGGTCAGGACGCACAGCTCGAGCAAATCCGCGAGATGCAGGCCAGGCTCGATGAGGGGGCAGGAACACTTGAGCCGCTCCGCTGGAACATCAGGCAGGAATGGGTAGACCAAGCACCGGCCGGAGAAGCGCGTCATTTGCCCCAGGGCATCCAGCTCCGCATCGCCGACGACGTCAGGGCAAGGCCACCACCGGCTTTCAGTGGGGTCGGCCAGAACCTGGCTGCGGTAGCGATACTTCTCTGCTCAATGCCGGAACCATCAACCACCAAAGGGCGGCGGATCCGGGGAGAGCTCAAGAATCTCCTGGAGGATGCCACGGTCTGACGGGCCGAGAGCTCTGCCTCCCGAAGGCAGGGATACCCCTCGGAGCACCGCGCTGCGACTTCCCGATTTGTGCGGGAAGCCTTGGTCCACACCGGGCGCACGCGCAACACAACCCCTGCAGCCCCGGGACGCCTCGACAACGAGCACCACCACCGCAACCATCGAGCCCGCCTCGATGAGAGGGTGCACCAAGGCTACCACCCCAAGCGTGGGGGACGCTACGACAGCGGGGAGGATCGGAGTCCCTCGCCCGAACCACCCGGCCCGCAGGCTTTCAGCCGAGCCATACGACGGGCGCCGTTCCCGACCCGGTTCTGAACCCCGACTACCATCACAAAGTACTCGGGGGAGACAAGGCCGGAACTGTGGCTCGTGGACTACCGACTGGCATGCCAACTGGGTGGAACGGACGATGACAACCTCGTCATCCACAACCTCCCCCTGTTCCTCTCCGACTCCGCTCAGGCCTGGCTGGAGCATCTGCCTCTGGGGCAGATCTCCAACTGGGACGACCTGGTCCAAGCCTTCACCGGTAATTTCCTGGGCACGTACGTGCGCCCTGGGAACTCCTGGGATCTCCGAAGCTGCCGCCAGCAGCTGGGAGAGTCTCTCCGGGACTACATCCGGCGATTCTCAAAGCAGCGCACCGAGCTGCCCAACGTCACCGATTCGGACATCACCGGTGCGTTCCTCGCCGGCACCACCTGCCGCGACCTGGTGAGCAAGCTGGGTCGCAATACCCCCACCAGGGCGAGCGAGCTGATGGACATCGCCACCAAGTTCGCCTCTGGCCAGGAGGCGGTTGAGGCCATCTTCCGGAAGGATAAGCAGCCCCAGGGTCGCCAGCCGGAAGATGTTCCCGAGGCGTCCGCTCAGCACGGCACCAAGAAGAAAGGCAAGAAGAAGTCGCAAGTGAAACGCGACGCCGCCGACGCGGACCTTGTCGCCGCTGCTGAGTACAAGAACCCTCGGAAACCTCCCGGAGGCGCTAATCTATTTGACAAGATGCTCAAGGAGCCGTGCCCCTATCATCAGGGATCCGTCAAGCACACCCTTGAGGAATGCGCCATGCTTCGGCGCCACTTTCACAGGGCCAGGCCACCTGCGGAGGGTGGCAGGGCCCACCACGACAACAAGAAGGAGGATCACAAGGCAGAGGAGTTCCCCGAGGTCCGCGACTGCTTCATGATCTACGGTGGGCCAGTGGCGAATGCCTCGGCTCAGCACCGCAAGCAAGAGCGTCGGGAGGTCTGCTTGGTAAAGGTGGCGGCGCCAGTCTACCTAGACTGGTCCGACAAGCCCATCACCTTCGACCAGGGCGATCACCCCGACCGCGTGTCGAGCCCAGGGAAATATCCGCTCATTGTCGACCTCGTCATCGGCAACGTCAGGCTCACCAAGGTCCTCATGGACGGAGGCAACAGCCTCGACATCATCTACGCCGAGACCCTCGAGCTCCTGCAGATCGATCTATCCTCGGTCCGGGCCGGTGCGGTGCCTTTTCACGGGATCATCCCCGGGAAACGCGTCCAACCCCTCGGACGACTCGATCTGCCCGTCTGCTTCGGGACTCCCTCCAACTTCAGAAGGGAAACCCTCACGTTCGAGGTGGTCGGGTTCCGAGGAACCTACCACGCAGTACTGGGGAGGCCATGCTACGCCAAGTTCATGGCCGTCCCCAACTACACCTACCTCAAGCTCAAGATGTCGGGCCCCAACGGGGTCATCAACGTTGGCCCCACGTACCGACACGCGTATGAATGCGATGTAGAGTGCGTGGAGTACGCCGAGGCCCTCACCGAATCCGAGGCCCTCATCGCCGACCTAGAGAGCCTCTCCAAGGAGACGCCAGACGTGAAGCGCCATGCCGGCAACTTTGAGCCAGCAGAGACGGTTAAGTCCGTCCCTCTCGACCCCAGCAACGACGCCTCCAAGCAGATCCGGATCGGCTCCGAGCTCGACCCCAAATAGGAAGCAGTGCTCGTCGACTTTCTCCGCGCAAACGCCGAAGTTTTCGTGTGGAGTCCCTCGGACATGCCTAGCATACTGAGGGATGTCACCGAGCACTCGCTGGATATCCGAGCTGGAGCCCGACCCGTGAAGCAACCTCTGCGCCAATTCGATGAAGAAAAGCGCAGAGCCATAGGCGAGGAGATCCACAAGCTGATGGCCGTAGGGTTCATCAAAGAGGTATTCCATCCCGAATGGCTTGCCAACCCCGTGCTTGTGAGAAAAAAAGGAGGGAAATGGCGGATGTGTGTAGACTACACTGGTCTAAACAAAGCATGCCCAAAAGTTCCCTATCCTCTGCCTCGCATCGATCAAATCGTGGATTCCACTGCGGGATGCGAAACCCTGTCTTTCCTCGATGCCTACTCAGGGTATCACCAAATCATGATGAAAGAGTCCGACCAGCTCGCGACTTCTTTCATCACACCTTTTGGCATGTACTGCTATGTTACTATGCCATTTGGTTTGAGGAATGCGGGTGCGACGTACCAAAGGTGCATGAACCACGTGTTCGGCGAACACATTGGTCGAACGGTCGAGGCTTATGTCGATGTCATCATAGTCAAGACGAGGAAAGCCTCCGACCTCCTTTCCGACCTTGAAACGACATTCCGGTGTCTCAAGGCGAAAGGCGTAAAACTCAATCCCGAGAAGTGTGTCTTCGGAGTCCCCCGAGGCATGCTCTTGGGGTTTATCATCTCCGAGCGGGGCATCGAGGCCAACCCAGAGAAAATCGCGGCCATCACCAACATGGGGCCCATCAAGGACTTGAAAGGCGTACAGAGGGTCATGGGATGCCTTGCGGCTCTGAGCCATTTCATCTCGCGCCTCGGCGAAAGAGGCCTACCTCTGTACCGCCTCTTAAGAAAGACCGAGTGCTTCACTTGGACCTCCAAGGCCGAGGAAGCCCTCGGGAACCTGAAGGCGCTCCTTACGAACGCGCCCATCTTGGTGCCCCCCGCCGCCGGAGAAGCCCTCTTGATCTACGTCGCCGCTACCACTCAGGTGGTCAGCGCTACGATCGTGGTTGAAAGACAAGAAGAAGGGCGTGCATTGCTCGTCCAGAGGCCGGTTTACTTCATCAGTGAGGTACTATCCGAGACCAAGATCCGCTACCCGCAAATTCAGAAGCTGCTGTACACGGTGATCCTGACGCAGCGGAAGTTGCGACACTTCGAGTCTCATCCGGTGACTTTGGTGTCATCCTTCCCCCTGGGGGAGATCATCCAGTGCCGAGAGGCCTCGGGTAGGATTGCAAAGTGGGCGGTGGAAATCATGGGCGAGACGATCTCGTTCGCCCCTCGGAAGGCCATCAAGTCCCAAGTCCTGGCGGACTTTATGGCGGAATGGGTCGACACCCAGCTCCCGGCGCCTCCGATCCAGCCGGAACTCTGGACCATGTTTTTCGATGGGTCGCTGATGAAAACAGGGGCAGGCGCGGGCCTGCACTTCATCTCGACCCTCGGGAAACACCTACGCTACATACTGTGCCTCCATTTCCTGGCGTCCAACAACGTGGCTGAGTACGAAGCTCTGGTCAACAGGTTGCGCACCACCATTGAGCTAGGGGTCCGACGCCTCGACGCTCGCGGCGACTCGCAGCTCGTCATCGACCAAGTTATGAAGAACTCCCACTGCCGCGACCCGAAGATGGAAGCCTACTGCGATGAGGTTCGGCGCCTAGAGGACAAGTTCTACGGGCTCGAGCTCAACCACATCGCCCGACGACACAACGAGACTGCGGACGAGCTGGGTAAGATAGCCTCGGGGGGACAACGGTTCCCCCGGACGTCTTCTTCCGAAACCTACATCAACCCTCAGTCAAGATCGACGACACGCCCGAGCCTGAGAAGGCCTCGGCCCAGCCCGAGGCACCCTCGGCACAGCCCGAGGCACCCTCGGCTCGGCCCAAAGCACCCTCGGGCGCCCAAGGGTGAGGCACTGCGCGTCGAGGAAGGGCGGAGTGGGGACCAGCCTAATCGAAACTGGCAGACCCCGTACCTGCAATATCTCCACCAAGGAGAGCTGCTGTAACACCCGAAATCCTGTGCTGAGAATTATAAATGTTTTTATAGGAAGTTTTGTGATAAAAGGACTTCTAATAAAAATTTTCGTCCTCTATAAAATATAATAATAGGCGAGAATCTGGTATTCGAAGCATAGATCTAAAACCTAAAGCTAGAAGTTGAAACCACATATAAGAGACTTTTAAACTAACTATTGTTTCTTTTAATCAAAACCATCCCTAAAAAGATAATTGAACTAAAATAATTCATGAGAAAGATTACATATTAACATAGCCGAAGTAAATATAACTAAAGATGATTATTTATCTTAAGTGTGCATTCAAAGATAAAATTTCCTTAAAAAAATAATATGTGTATAATCCATCATTAAAGCATTTATCTAAATGGATACAAATAAATAAAAGAAATAAGTAAAAATTATGCATCATGCTTGACCTTTGGGTGTGAATTCTTGTATTCAAAATTGAATCTAAGATTGAATTATGAAAATTGAAAACTAAAATCAGAAAAGATCAAAAGAAAGGAGAAAATAAAAAGGAAAATGCAAAAGAATAATGGAAGCCAGCGTCTGGGCCTATTTTTCGCTGCCTCGGCCCATTCCCCACTATCTCCGCGTGGCCCATTGGCTCCCACTGCGCCGCTCCTACACCGACAGGTGGGACCCTCGCTATCAGACACTGTGTCGCACTCTGGATGCCTGGGGTCTCCGACTCGTGGGGCCGGATCGTCAGTCTCGTCACTCACCTCACGTGAACTCCAACGGAAACACCGCACATATCGGCCTGAACAGAATCCCCTCCCAGCTCCCGATCGGGGCGGACATAACTGAATCGGCCGATTTCTGGGCACACGATTACGGGGAGCGGGTCAAATCCGGGCAATACTGCATGCGAATCTGTCCTTGGCGGCACTGACTTGTGGGCTCCATCTGTCGTAATCATCCTCAACAGAGAAGAAGCGAAACTGATGGCGCGGTGGCCGGGATTCCTGTGCCGGTCATTTCGCGCTGGCTCGGACTCCTCTGATCCGGACCCTTGGCCCTGTCATCTATATATATTGAGCACCAAAGCTATCGGATGGAGCTGGGCGCAATCGAGTAGGCAGGAGGGCGGTGAAGGAGAGCAGAGAGATGAGAGAGGTACCGCCGTGGTGGATTCGAAGCCTACGACGATGTCGAGTAGTCAGAACTGGACCGGGAGCTTCTCCGGGACGCTTGAGTACTTGGGCGACCACCAATTTGGCATGAGGTGCGGGCGACGGCCGATGAATTTCTCAACAGAATGATCGCCGCCACCACAAACGACACTCCACCGGGGCCGTTTGTCTCCGCGCCGCAATTGCTGGTAAGAACCATGCCGTTGTGTTCACCTAGGTTCCCTTTCCGTGTAGCAGAGTCGAATCGAAGCGTAGCAAGTCGGAGGGGGCTTCACGGTGCTGTGGGAAGGTTGGGCGATGGAAACTTCGGGCGCTGGAGCATGGGAACTCCGAAGTCGACGACACCAAGGCCTTCGGTATTGCGTCAACATCCTTTTCAAGACTGGAGAAGGGGGGTGGTGGCCGGGCTGCCTGGAATTCATCTCCGGCGCCGCTCTAATTACTCGTCGGAGCGTTTCCTCGCTTTGCATCGCCGCTGCGTCGTGGGCGGCATCACCGGTGCGACAAAACTGTGGTAAAGACCCTTCCACCCAACTCGCCTTCACCTCCTCCACGTGTAGCCGCCTGGGTAGCATGTTTTGGAGACCTCGCGTGCGGGTTGGCCGGCTCCGGCGATGGCGTCTGCCATGGGAGGGCGGCGCCGCTGTGTAGAGACTTTCGGTGAGGGAAGAAGGGCCTCCTGGCCGTCCGATCGCCAGTGGGTGGTTCAGATCGAATTGGTGTATCCCTGTGCGCCAAATATAATCTGAGCCCTTGGATCGGTGGCGTGCGTCTGGGATCAAATGTATACGTGGACATCCTACCGACCCTCAGATCTGGATCTGGCGGTCAGTAGTGCGTACCGAATCATAGGATTGCATAATTTAATCTGGACCGTTCACTTCTTATCCTGCGGCACAGATCTGTCCATACCCCTTCGCCTAAGAACATTTCCTAAAGACCCCCTGGAAAATAATGAAATAACCCGCGGTCCACGTAGATAGGTTCTGTGTCTAGGAAAACTTGTGAGATAGCCCCTGCACTTTCCAGAAATTGGCGTGCAGTCCAGAGGGAGATGAAAATAGAGAAATAATTAGGGAAATCGATTTTTAGTATAAAAATAAATTCATAAACTTGTTTAATTCATATTTAATTCATTCTAACTCCGAATTAACCCATTCCAGTTTCTATAATTTTGTAATATTATTGTTTATCATTTTGTGTCACTGTTTTGACATGAAAGCCATATTAAAATTGATATCCTAATTAATCTTGTACCAAGCACATAGAATCTTTAGAAATCCATAACTTAAAATCTATAACTCCAAAATTAATAATTCCTGTTCCTGTGATCTTATTTAAATATGTAGATTATTAATATGTATTTTGCATGTATGTTTGGTGTAATGTTAATTTTGCCTATCCCATGTTTGTTTGTATTGCTACGAATAGCAGTGAGGTCACGAGAATCTGAAGATCATCCTGGTACCTGGAATCTCAAGTCCCAGGCAAGTTGTGCCCTTGATCACTTCTTTTACCCACTCATGTTCTAATTAATCATAATGATCTGCATAGGTTAATTTTGATGGGACCCAATAGGATACCCTAGTTTGTCTATCTTTATACCTTGTTTACCACTGAACTTTTTGGGTAGTACTTGCTAGTGCTTTATGTGGTTTTGGGTATGAAGATACAATATTCATGATCACACTTTTATTATCTGTTTATTATTACTGTTCATGATAAGATCATTATGTTAATTGGAACATGGAGCGACCACCCGGGAAAACAGTGCTACCACAAGGGTTTAATGGGACGCCCTTGGCTGATTAATTAGGAAAGCTAGTGGAAGACTACCTTACCCGAAAGGGGCAAGGGCAGTAGGGGAGTGGTCAGTGTAGGGAGGCCCTCGGGAGGATTTTGCTGCGATGGCGGTCCTGCAAGGGATTCCTGCATTGGAGCTTCCTATAAACTGTAGCGGGTTTTCTGAAGCTAGTGGAACTTTGTAAAGGCCTCGCAGTGTTACCCTGCCTCGCCTCCTCGGTAGAGGTGTATGGGAAGTCGCGATCCCTTGGCAGATGGGTAACATGACTTGTGGGTAAAGATGCGCAACCTCTGCAGAGTGTAAAACTGGTATACTAGCCGTGCTCACGGTCATGAGCAGCTCGGACCCTCACATGATTAAATTATGGAACTTAAACTCAATTTGTCATATGCATTGCATCGCATGTGAGGTTGTTACTTTTGTTCTACTACTTAATTGGGTTGGTATTTGCTTATACTTAGTAATTGCTAATAAAATTTTGACCAACTTTAAAAGCAATGCTCAGCTCTAACCATCCCCTTTGGTAAGCCTTACACTTCACGTGAGCTCCCACCTTTGGCGAGTTCATGCACATTATTCCCCACAACTTGTTGAGCAATGAACATATGTGAGCTCACTCTTGCTGTCTCACACCCCCCCCACAGGTCAAGAACAGGTACCACAGGATGAGGCGCATGAAGGATGCTGTGACGAGTTCGTGAGAGGTCTAGGTCGTCGTCTCCTAGTCAACTTTGGGTTGCTGGACCGTTGTCTCCTTATAATGTATTTATTTATTTATTTTGTACAGAACTCCTGTTATGTAGTAAAGATGTGACATTCGATCCTGTGCCATGATTCATCATATGTGTGAGACTTGGTCCCAGCACACCTGGTGATTATGTTCGCGCCCGGGTTTTGGACCCTAAAATCCGGGTGTGACAGAAGTGGTATCAGAGGAATGTTGACTGTAGGACGAAACCTAGATAGAACTGGACAACCATTATCTACTTACCTTTGCTACTCTGATTCTTTTCTAAACTTATCTTAATCTTTTCTTATCTATTTCCGCTTTACTCTGATTAATCTTACCTTTTCTTTCTAAAGACAAATGTGGATTTCACACTTTGAAATCCTGTGCCTAAAGTGACTTTAGGAATATGAGACCTACTCTTAGGAACAAAAATAAAACTATTTTATAGTTATCTATACACTTGAGTGTTTGTTCTTATGATACTTGTCTGATTTGGATCTTTGATTGAGTGTGATTAGTTGTGGAGTAATGTCCACAATTACATCTATATATACGTATAGGCATAGATATAAATAAATAAAATTCATGAGATAACTAAACAACTTAGATTATCCTCCATTAAAGTGTATCTATTTTAAATAGATCCTTCTTACCTTAAAAGATTCTTTCTTACTTTAATGGATCCCTGTTATCTTAAAATACTCTCTCTTATCCTAATAGATCCATCTTATCTTAAAAGATTCTTTCTTATCTTAACAGAATCATCTTATCTTAAAAGATTCTCTCATATCTTAATAGACCCTACCTAATCTGATCTAAAGGAAGTTACTTAAACAAGTTGGTTAATACTGGTAACACATGTTAGATCATATTCATATGAATGAGTTGTTAAACCTAAGTTGGTGTCTTAGACCAACTTGTCCGAGAAACCACGACCCAGCCTATATTATAGGTTGCCCAACCCATTTATCTTACAAGCAAAAAAAAAAACTCTGTTCAATCTACCTACCCCATGTACCCACACCTATCTCAACTATGTCCCTAGTTATGGTAACACCAATACTCATTGTCCATGATGATAACACCAAACTTGACCGATATAACAGGTTACATAACTTATCCAACCAATCTAAAGGCAAAACAACGAGACAGACTTTGCTTAAACTTATTTAACTCATAACCACCTATTAACCTATTTTGTTTACCTAAGAATCTGCCTTCACTATATGTCCCAAATTCATATAACAACTTCGAGAACGAAGATTGAAGATGATCGACCTCATCAAATCAAGGAAGGATAAGATTCAAGCTAGATCTTCAAAGGAATCAAGATCCACGATCTTGGATGGAGTATTTCCTTACCCTATCCTTTCTTGCCTAAACCTATCTATGCTTTAAAGGCATCTTCTATCCTACGTAATAAAGTGGACATACATATATACACCCATGCTTTCCTAACCACCAGCTCCACCAAGCTACACAAACATACATATCCGTTACTACTATTTGTAAGACCTAGATGTTACTTTAGTTAGTAAATGATATGATATTATTTTAAGAAGGAATAATAAGGACTAATCGACCCCATGTCTTGCTAATAAAGTATGCATCATGCTGAGATTTTGTTTGTGCATATGTGTTGAGATAACATAGTTATACCTTTTTCTTACAAATCTCGGGGACGAGATTATTTTTAAGGGGGGTAGGATTTGTAACACCCGAAATCCTGTGCTGAGAATTATAAATGTTTTTATAGGAAGTTTTGTGATAAAAGGACTTCTAATAAAAATTTTCGTCCTCTATAAAATATAATAATAGGCGAGAATCTGGTATTCGAAGCATAGATCTAAAACCTAAAGCTAGAAGTTGAAACCACATATAAGAGACTTTTAAACTAACTATTGTTTCTTTTAATCAAAACCATCCCTAAAAAGATAATTGAACTAAAATAATTCATGAGAAAGATTACATATTAACATAGCCGAAGTAAATATAACTAAAGATGATTATTTATCTTAAGTGTGCATTCAAAGATAAAATTTCCTTAAAAAAATAATATGTGTATAATCCATCATTAAAGCATTTATCTAAATGGATACAAATAAATAAAAGAAATAAGTAAAAATTATGCATCATGCTTGACCTTTGGGTGTGAATTCTTGTATTCAAAATTGAATCTAAGATTGAATTATGAAAATTGAAAACTAAAATCAGAAAAGATCAAAAGAAAGGAGAAAATAAAAAGGAAAATGCAAAAGAATAATGGAAGCCAGCGTCTGGGCCTATTTTTCGCTGCCTCGGCCCATTCCCCACTATCTCCGCGCGGCCCATTGGCTCCCACTGCGCCGCTCCTACACCGACAGGTGGGACCCGCGCTATCAGACACTGTGTCGCACTCTGGATGCCTGGGGTCTCCGACTCGTGGGGCCGGATCGTCAGTCTCGTCACTCACCTCACGTGAACTCCAACGGAAACACCGCACATATCGGCCTGAACAGAATCCCCTCCCAGCTCCCGATCGGGGCGGACATAACTGAATCGACCGATTTCTGGGCACACGATTACGGGGAGCGGGTCAAATCCAGGCAATACTGCATGCGAATCTGTCCTTGGCGGCACTGACTTGTGGGCTCCATCTGTCGTAATCATCCTCAACAGAGAAGAAGCGAAACTGATGGCGCGGTGGCCGGGATTCCTGTGCCGGTCATTTCGCGCTGGCTCGGACTCCTCTGATCCGGACCCTTGGCCCTGTCATCTATATATATTGAGCACCAAAGCTATCGGATGGAGCTGGGCGCAATCGAGTAGGCAGGAGGACGGTGAAGGAGAGCAGAGAGATGAGAGAGGTACCGCCGTGGTGGATTCGAAGCCTACGACGATGTCGAGTAGTCAGAACTGGACCGGGAGCTTCTTCGGGACGCTTGAGTACTTGGGCGACCACCAATTTGGCATGGGGTGCGGGCGATGGCCGATGAATTTCTCAACAGAATGATCGCCGCCACCACAAACGACACTCCACCGGGGCCGTTTGTCTCCGCGCCGCAATTGCTGGTAAGAACCATGCCGTTGTGTTCACCTAGGTTCCCTTTCCGTGTAGCAGAGTCGAATCGAAGCGTAGCAAGTCGGAGGGGGCTTCACGGTGCTGTGGGAAGGTTGGGCGATGGAAACTTCGGGCGCTGGAGCATGGGAACTCCGAAGTCGACGACACCAAGGCCTTCGGTATTGCGTCAACATCCTTTGCAAGACTGGAGAAGGGGGGTGGTGGCCGGGCTGCCTGGAATTCATCTCCGGCGCCGCTCTAATTACTCGTCGGAGCGTTTCCTCGCTTTGCATCGCCGCTGCGTCGTGGGCGGCATCACCGGTGCGACAAAACTGTGGTAAAGACCCTTCCACCCAACTCGCCTTCACCTCCTCCACGTGTAGCCGCCTGGGTAGCATGTTTTGGAGACCTCGCGTGCGGGTTGGCTGGCTCCGGCGATGGCGTCTGCCATGGGAGGGCGGCGCCGCTGTGTAGAGACTTTCGGTGAGGGAAGAAGGGCCTCCTGGCCGTCCGATCGCCAGTGGGTGGTTCAGATCGAATTGGTGTATCCCTGTGCGCCAAATAAAATCTGAGCCCTTGGATCGGTGGCGTGCGTCTGGGATCAAATGTATACGTGGACATCCTACCGACCCTCAGATCTGGATCTGGCGGTCAGTAGTGCGTACCGAATCATAGGATTGCATAATTTAATCTGGACCGTTCACTTCTTATCCTGCGGCACAGATCTGTCCATACCCCTTCGCCTAAGAACATTTCCTAAAGACCCCCTGGAAAATAATGAAATAACCCGCGGTCCACGTAGATAGGTTCTGTGTCTAGGAAAACTTGCGAGATAGCCCCTGCACTTTCCAGAAATTGGCGTGCAGTCCAGAGGGAGATGAAAATAGAGAAATAATTAGGGAAATCGATTTTTAGTATAAAAATAAATTCATAAACTTGTTTAATTCATATTTAATTCATTCTAACTCCGAATTAACCCATTCCAGTTTCTATAATTTTGTAATATTATTGTTTATCATTTTGTGTCACTGTTTTGACATGAAAGCCATATTAAAATTGATATCCTAATTAATCTTGTACCAAGCACATAGAATCTTTAGAAATCCATAACTTAAAATCTATAACTCCAAAATTAATAATTCCTGTTCCTGTGATCTTATTTAAATATGTAGATTATTAATATGTATTTTGCATGTATGTTTGGTGTAATGTTAATTTTGCCTATCCCATGTTTGTTTGTATTGCTACGAATAGCAGTGAGGTCACGAGAATCTGAAGATCATCCTGGTACCTGGAATCTCAAGTCCCAGGCAAGTTGTGCCCTTGATCACTTCTTTTACCCACTCATGTTCTAATTAATCATAAATCTGCATAGGTTAATTTTGATGGGACCCAATAGGATACCCTAGTTTGTCTATCTTTATACCTTGTTTACCACTGAACTTTTTGGGTAGTACTTGCTAGTGCTTTATGTGGTTTTGGGTATGAAGATACAATATTCATGATCACACTTTTATTATCTGTTTATTATTACTGTTCATGATAAGATCATTATGTTAATTGGAACATGGAGCGACCACCCGGGAAAACAGTGCTACCACAAGGGTTTAATGGGACGCCCTTGGCTGATTAATTAGGAAAGCTAGTGGAAGACTACCTTACCCGAAAGGGGCAAGGGCAGTAGGGGAGTGGTCAGTGTAGGGAGGCCCTCGGGAGGATTTTGCTGCGATGGCGGTCCTGCAAGGGATTCCTGCATTGGAGCTTCCTATAAACTGTAGCGGGTTTTCTGAAGCTAGTGGAACTTTGTAAAGGCCTCGCAGTGTTACCCTGCCTCGCCTCCTCGGTAGAGGTGTATGGGAAGTCGCGATCCCTTGGCAGATGGGTAACATGACTTGTGGGTAAAGATGCGCAACCTCTGCAGAGTGTAAAACTGGTATACTAGCCGTGCTCACGGTCATGAGCAGCTCGGACCCTCACATGATTAAATTATGAAACTTAAACTCAATTTGTCATATGCATTGCATCGCAGGTGAGGTTGTTACTTTTGTTCTACTACTTAATTGGGTTGGTATTTGCTTATACTTAGTAATTGCTAATAAAATTTTGACCAACTTTAAAAGCAATGCTCAGCTCTAACCATCCCCTTTGGTAAGCCTTACACTTCACGTGAGCTCCCACCTTTGGCGAGTTCATGCACATTATTCCCCAAAACTTGTTGAGCAATGAACGTATGTGAGCTCACTCTTGCTGTCTCACACCCCCCCCACAGGTCAAGAACAGGTACCACAGGATGAGGCGCATGAAGGATGCTGTGACGAGTTCGTGAGAGGTCTAGGTCGTCGTCTCCTAGTCAACTTTGGGTTGCTGGACCGTTGTCTCCTTATAATGTAATTATTTATTTATTTTGTACAGAACTCCTGTTATGTAGTAAAGATGTGACATTCGATCCTGTGCCATGATTCATCATATGTGTGAGACTTGGTCCCAGCACACCTGGTGATTATGTTCGCGCCCGGGTTTTGGACCCTAAAATCCGGGTGTGACAGCTGCCCCTCGACCGAGCCGAGGCTCGGCGACTGGCGCGACGCGCTAAGTCGTTCGTCTTACTGGGTGACGGGAAGGAGCTCTACCACCGCAGCCCATCCGGCATCCTCCAGCGATGCATATCCATCACCGAAGGCCAGGAGCTCTTACGAGAAATACACTCGGGGGCTTGCGGTCATCACGCAGCGCCCCGAGCCCTTGTTGGAAACGCCTTCCGACAAGGTTTCTACTGGCCGACCGCGGTGGTCGACGCCACTAGAATTGTCCGCGCCTGCCAAGGGTGTCAATTCTACGCGAGGCAGACCCACCTGCCCGCTCAGGCTCTGCAGACAATACCCATCACCTGGCCGTTTGCCGTATGGGGACTGGACCTCGTCGGTCCCTTACAGAAGGCACCCGGGGGCTACACGCACCTGTTGGTCGCCATCGACAAATTCTCCAAGTGGATTGAGGTCCGACCCCTGAACAGCATCAGGTCCGAACAGGCGGTGGCATTCTTCACCAACATCATCCATCGCTTTGGGGTCCCGAACTCCATCATCACCGACAACGGCACCCAGTTCACCGGCAGAAAGTTCCTGGACTTCAGCGAGGATCACCATATCCGGGTGGACTGGGCTGCCGTGGCTCACCCCATGATGAATGGGCAGGTGGAACGTGCCAACGACATGATTCTGCAAGGAATCAAGCCGAGGATCTACAGCGATCTCCACAAGTTCGGTAGGCGATGGATGAACGAACTCCCCTCGGTGGTCTGGAGTCTGAGGACAACGCCGAGTCGAGCCAAGGGCTTCACACCGTTCTTTCTAGTCTATGGGGCCGAGGTCGTCTTGCCCACGGACTTAGAATACGGTTCCCCGAGGACGAGGGCGTACGACGACCGAAGAAACCAGACTGACCGAGAAGACTCACTGGACCAGCTCGAAGAGGCTCGGGACATGGCCTTACTACACTCGACGCGGTACCAGCAGTCCCTGCGACGCTACCACGCCCGAGGGGTTCGGTCCCGAGACCTCCAAGTGGGTGACCTGGTGCTTCGGCTGTGACAAGACACCCGAGGGCGGCACAAGCTCACGCCTCCCTGGGAAGGGCCGTTCGTCGTCGCCAAGGTTCTGAAGCCCGGGACGTACAAGCTGGCCAACAGCCAAGGCGAGGTCTACAGCAATGCTTGGAACATCCGACAGCTACATCGCTTCTACCCTTAAGATGCTTTCAAGTCATTCGTACACCTTGTTCACACACAAAGTCTAACCGTCAAGGAAGGGTCAGCCTTGCCTCGGCAAAGCCCGACCCTCCCTGTCGGGGACCATAATTAGGGGTACCCTCAAGACGCCTAATTCTCAGCTGGTAACCCCCATCAGCATAAAGCTGCAAAGGCCTGATGGGCGCGATTAAGTCAGGGATCAGTCCACACGAGTGACTCGATCACGCTTCACCCGAGCCTAGCCTCGGCCAAAGGCAGCCGACCTCGAGAGACTTCCGTCTCGCCCGAGGCCCCCCTTTTTATGGCGGACACATCACCGGCTCGCCCAAGGCCTTGGCTTCGCTCAGAAGCAACCTTGACTAAATCACCACACCGACTGACCAAATTGCAGGGGCATTTAACGCAAAGGCGGCCTGACACCTCTATCCTGACACGCGCCCCCGGCAGAGCCGAGGTGACCGCCGTCACTCCACCGCTCCACTGGCCAGTCTGACAGAAGGACAGCGCCGCCTGCGCCACTCCGACTGCAGTGCCACTCGACAGAGTAAGTCTGACAGGCAGTCAGGTCTTGCCAAAGGTGCCACAGCGAACTCCGCTCCGCCCGACCCCAGGGCTCGGACTCGGGCTAAGACCCGGAAGACGGCGAACTCCGCTCCGCCCGACCCCAGGGCTCGGACTCGGGCTAAGACCCGGAAGACAGCGAACTCCGCTCCGCCCGACCCCAGGGCTCGGACTCGGGCTAAGACCCGGAAGACGGCGAACTCCGCTCCGCCCGACCCCAGGGCTCGGACTCGGGCTAAGACCCGGAAGACGGCGAACTCCGCTCCGCCCGACCCCAGGGCTCGGACTCGGGCTAAGACCCGGAAGACGGCGAACTCCGCTCCGCCCGACCCCAGGGCTCGGACTCGGGCTAAGACCCGGAAGACGACGAAACTCCGCCTCGCCCGACCCCAGGGCTCGGACTCCGCCCTGGCCTCGGCCGAACGACTTCCGACTCGCCCGACCCCAGGGCTCGGACTCCGCCCTGGCCTCGGCCGAACGACTTCCGCCTCGCCCGACCCCTTGGCTCGGGCTCGGCCACGACAACAGAAGGCAGACTCAACCTCGGCTTCGGAGGAAACCCCACGTCGCCCTGCCTAGGGCACAGACCGCCACGTCAACAGGAGGCGCCATCATCATCCCTCCCCGAATCGACTCGGGTCACGGAGAACAAGACCGACGTCTCATCCGGCCAGCTCCGCCAGAGAGGCAATGATGGCGCTCCACAAGCTCTATGACGACGGCGGCCCCCAACTCTCTTACGGAAGCAGGACAACGTCAGCAGGGACTCGACCGCTCCAACAGCTGTCCCTCCATCAGGCTCCGCCGCACCTCCGACAGCCACGACATCACGCCAGCAGGGTGCCCAGATCTCTCCGGCTGCCACATTGGCATGTACCTAGGGCGCTAGCTCTCCCTCCGCTAGACACGTAGCACTCTGCTACATCCCCATTGTACACCTGGATCCTCTCCTTACGACTATAAAAGGAAGGACCAGGGCCTTCTCAGAGAAGGTTGGCCGCGCGGGACCGAGGACGGGACAGGCGCTCTCTTGGGGCCGCTCGCTTCCCTCACCCGCGTGGACGCTTGTAACCCCCCTACTGCAAGCGCACCTGACCTGGGCGCGGGACGAACACGAAGGCCGCGGGACTTCCACCTCTCTCACGCTCGGCTCCGGCCGCCTCGCCTCTCCCCCCTTCACGCTCGCCCACGCGCTCGACCCATCTGGGCTGGGGCACGCAGCACACTCACTCGTCGGCTTAGGGACCCCCCTGTCTCGAAACGCCGACAGTTGGCGCGCCAGGTAGGGGCCTGCTGCGTGCTGACGAACAGCTCCCCGTCAAGCTCCAGATGGGCAGTCTCCAGCAACCTCTCCGGCCCGGGACGGTGCTTCGTTTCGGGACTCTGGAGTTCATGTCCTTCGACGGCAGCTACGACATGACACTTCTTCCACCGCCGCGCGACTACGACAATGGTGGCCGACAACCCGCCCGCCGGCGGCGGAATCGACGACATCTTCCCCGCGTGGTGGAAGAGCAACATTCGGGCTCGCTCCGTTCTCTCCCCCGCCAACGGAGGAGGAGGCGGAGCCGTCAAGGCCAGGCGGGAGGCCGCACTTTGTCGGCCGTCGAGCGAATCGACGCCCCCAACGCCCCGACGGAAGGCACGCCGGACGTCGACCTCGCGTTCGAGACGGAGGAGAGCGCCGTCCCCCCGCGGCACGCTGACCTTGAGCAAGAAGACGACGCCGGCGCGCTCGCGGAAAGCCTGCAGGACGTCGCCCTCGAACCAGAGATGACGGCGCAACCAGTCCCCGATGTGACTACGTCGCTCCTCGTCGACCAAAAGGTAACGACTAACTCCCATCTTGCGTCATTTTGACTCGGCCTCAACCCGCCAAACGACCTCGTTTTGGCGGGCGCTCTCATTGAGGCGAGTGCGACCCCACTGAGGTTCTGTATGCGGTCGCCTTGGGACCAACTGACGGACGTCTCGACCTACGGGCCCTCTGGGTCCGAGGAAGATGACGATCCCAGCATTGGTTGGGATTTCTCCGGACTCGGCAACCCCAGTGCCGTGCGGGACTTCATGACCGCATGTGACTACTGTCTATCCGACTGTTCCGATGGAAGCCGCAGCCTTGGCGACGAGAGCTGCGGCCCAAGCCGCGAATGTTTCCACATTGAGCTAGGGGATCCCACCGAAGGCAACCATCTTGGCATGCCGGAGGATGGTGACCCCCCCAGGCCGGTGCCTCGCGCCGACATCCCACGGGAGCTAGCTGTGGTCCCCGCTCCGGCGGGGGGTTACGACCCACAACTCGAGCAAGTCCGCGAGGCACAGGCCAGGCTCAACGAGGGAACAGGAGCGCTTGAGCCGATCCGTCGGGACGTCGGACAGGCATGGGTGGGCCAACCCCTGGCCGGAGAAGTACGTCATCTGCCCCAAGGTCTCCAGCACCGCGTCGCCAACGATGTCAGGTTCAGGCCGCCGCCCGCATCCAGCGGGGTCGGTCAGAACCTGGCAACCGCAGCAATGCTCATCCGCGCGATGCCGGAGCCGTCAACCACCGAGGGTCGGCGAATCCAGGGAGAACTCAAGAATCTCCTGGAAGGCGCTGCGGCCCGGCGGGCCGAGAGCACTGCATCCCGGAGGCAAGGATATCCCTCGGAACCTCATGCCGCGACTTCCCGATTCATGCGGGAGGCCTCGGTCTATACCGGGCGCACGCGCAACACCGCGCCTGCGGCCCCGGGCCACCTCGGCAACGAGCACCATCGACGCGACCGTCGGGCTCACCTCGACGAAAGGGTGCGCCGAGGCTACCACCCCAGGCGTGGGGGGCGCTACGACAGCGGGGAGGATCGGAGTCCTTCGCCCGAACCACCCGGTCCGCAGGCCTTCAGTCGGGCCATCCGACGGGCGCCATTCCCGACCCAGTTCCGACCCCCGACTACTATCACAAAGTACTCGGGGGAAACGAGACCGGAACTGTGGCTCGTGGACTACCGCCTTGCCTGCCAACTGGGTGGAACGGACGACGACAACCTCATCATCCGCAACCTCCCCCTGTTCCTCTCCGACACTGCTCGCGCCTGGTTGGAGCACCTGCCTCCGGGGCAGGTTTCCAACTGGGACGACTTGGTCCAAGCCTTCGCTGGCAATTTCCAGGGCACATACGTGCGCCCCGGGAATTCTTGGGACCTTCGAAGCTGCCGGCAACAGCCGGGGGAGTCGCTCCGGGACTACATCCGGCGATTCTCGAAGCAGCGCACCGAGCTGCCCAACATCACCGACTCGGATGTCATCGGCGCGTTCCTCGCCGGCACCACTTGCCGCGACCTGGTGAGCAAGCTGGGTCACAAAACCCCCACCAGGGCGAGCGAGCTGATGGACATCGCCACCAAGTTCGCCTCTGGCCAGGAGGCGGTCGAGGCTATCTTCCGAAAGGACAAGCAGCCCCAGGGCCGCCCATCGGAAGAAGCCCCCGAGGCGTCTGCTCCGCGCGGCGCCAAGAAGAAGGGCAAGAAGAAGTCGCAATCGAAACGCGACGCCGCCGACGCGGACCTTGTCGCCGCCGCCGAGTATAAGAACCCTCGGAAGCCCCCCGGAGGTGCAAACCTCTTCGACAAGATGCTCAAGGAGCCGTGCCCCTACCATCAGGGGCCCGTCAAGCACACCCTCGAGGAATGCGTTATGCTTCGGCGTCATTTCCACAGGGCCGGGCCACCCGCCGAAGGTGGCAGGGCCCACGACGACGACAAAAACGAAGAACACCCAGCAGGGGGGTTCCCCGAGGTCCGCGACTGCTTCATGATCTATAGAGGGCATGCGGCGAATACCTCGGCTCGGCACCGCAAGCAAGAGCGCCGGGAGGTCTGCTCGGTGAAGGTGGCGGCGCCAGTCTACCTAGACTGGTCCGACAAGCCCATCACCTTCGACCAGGCCGACCACCCCGACCATGTGCCGAGCCCGGGGAAATACCCGCTCGTCGTCGACCCCGTTGTCGGCAATGTCAGGCTCACCAAGGTCCTGATGGATGGGGGCAGCTGCCTCAACATCATCTACGCCGAGACCCTCAAGCTCCTGCGCGTCGATCTGTCCTCCGTCCGAGCAGGCGCTGCGCCCTTCCACGGGATCATCCCTGGGAAGCGCGTCCAGCCCCTAGGGCGACTCGACCTCCCAGTCTGCTTCGGGACACCCTCCAACTTCCGAAGGGAGACCCTGACGTTCGAAGTGGTCGGGTTCCGAGGAACCTACCACGCCGTGCTAGGGAGGCCATGCTACGCGAAGTTCATGGCCGTCCCCAACTACACCTACCTGAAGCTCAAGATGCCGGGCCCCAACGGGGTCATCACCGTCGGCCCCACGTACAAACACGCGTTCGAATGCGACGTGGAGTGCGTGGAGTACGCCGAGGCCCTCGCTGAGTCCGAGGCCCTCATCGCCGACCTGGAGAACCTCTCCAAGGAGGTGCCAAACGTGAAGCGCCATGCCGGCAACTTCGAGCCAGCGGAGACGGTCAAGGCCGTCCCCCTCGACCCCAGCGGCGACACCACCAAGCAGATCCGAATCGGTTCCGGGCTCGACCCCAAATAGGAAGCAGTGCTCGTCGACTTTCTCCGCGCAAACGCCGACGTCTTTGCGTGGAGTCCCTCGGACATGCCCGGCATACCGAGGGATGTCGCCGAGCACTCGCTGGATATTCGGGCCGGAGCCCGACCCGTCAGGCAGCCTCTGCGCCGATTCGACGAGGAGAAGCGCAGAGCGATTGGCGAAGAGATCCACAAGCTAATGGCGGCAGGGTTCATCAAAGAGGTATTCCATCCCGAATGGCTTGCCAACCCTGTGCTTGTGAGGAAGAAAGGGGGGAAATGGCGGATGTGTGTGGACTACACTGGTCTCAACAAAGCATGTCCGAAGGTTCCCTACCCTCTGCCTCGCATCGACCAAATCGTGGATTCCACTGCTGGGTGCGAAACCCTGTCCTTCCTCGATGCCTACTCGGGGTATCACCAGATCCGGATGAAAGAGTCCGACCAGCTCGCGACTTCTTTCATCACGCCGTTCGGCATGTACTGCTATGTCACCATGCCGTTCGGCTTGAGGAATGCGGGCGCGACGTACCAGCGGTGCATGAACCATGTGTTCGGCGAACACATCGGTCGCACAGTCGAGGCCTACGTCGATGACATCGTAGTCAAGACACGGAAGGCTTCCGACCTCCTCTCCGACCTTGAAGTGACATTCCGGTGTCTCAAGGCGAAAGGAGTCAAGCTCAATCCTGAGAAGTGTGTCTTCGGGGTGCCCCGAGGCATGCTCCTAGGGTTCATCGTCTCCAAGCGAGGCATCGAAGCCAACCCGGAGAAGATTGCGGCCATCACCAGCATGGGACCCATCAAGGACTTAAAAGGGGTACAGAGGGTCATGGGATGCCTCGCGGCCCTGAGCCGCTTCATCTCACGCCTCGGCGAAAGAGGTCTGCCTCTGTACCGCCTCTTAAGGAAGGCCGAATGTTTCGCTTGGACCCCTGAGGCCGAGGAAGCCCTCGGCAACCTGAAGGCGCTCCTTACAAAGGCGCCAGTCTTGGTGCCGCCGGTGGACGGAGAAACCCTCTTGGTCTACGTCGCCGCGACCACTCAGGTGGTTAGCGCCGCGATTGTGGTCGAAAGGCAGGAGGAAGGGCATGCATTGCCCGTTCAGAGGCCGGTCTACTTCATCAGCGAAGTGCTGTCCGAGACTAAGATCCGCTACCCACAAGTTCAAAAGCTGCTGTATGCTGTGATCCTGACAAGGCGGAAGCTACGACACTACTTCGAGTCCCATCCGGTAACTGTGGTGTCATCCTTCCCCCTGGGGGAGATCATCCAGTGCCGAGAGGCCTCGGGCAGGATCGCAAAGTGGGCGGTGGAGATCATGGGCGAAACGATCTCGTTCGCCCCTCAGAAGGCCATCAAGTCCCAAGTGTTGGCGGATTTCGTGGCCGAATGGGTCGACACCCAACTGCCGACGACTCCGATCCAACCGGAGCTCTGGACCATGTTTTTCGACGGGTCGCTGATGAAGACGGGGGCCGGCGCGGGCCTGCTCTTCATCTCGCCCCTCGGAAAGCACTTGCGCTACGTGCTGCGCCTCCACTTCCCGGCGTCCAACAATGTGGCCGAGTACGAAGCTCTGGTCAACGGATTACGGATCGCCATCGAGCTAGGGGTCAGACGCCTCGACGCCCGCGGTGATTCGCAGCTCGTCATCGACCAAGTCATGAAGAACTCCCACTGCCGCGACCCGAAGATGGAGGCCTACTGCGATGAGGTTCGGCGCCTGGAAAACAAGTTCTTCGGGCTCGAGCTCAACCACATCGCTCGGCGCTACAACGAAACCGCAGACGAGCTGGCCAAGATAGCCTCGGGGCGAACGACAGTCCCCCCGGACGTCTTCTCCCGGGATCTGCATCAACCCTCCGTCAAGCTCGACGACGCGCCCGAGCCCGAGGTACCCTCGGCTCAGCCCGAGGTACCCTCGGCTCAGCCCGAGGCACCCTCGGCCCAGCCCGAGGTACCCTCGGCCCCCGAGGGCGGGGCATTGAACGTCGAGGAAGGGCAGAGCGGGGCCACGCCAGACCAAGATTGGCAGGCCCCGTACCTGCAATATCTCCGTCGAGGAGAGCTACCCCTCGACCAAGTCGAGGCTCGGCGGGTAGCGCGACGCGCCAAGTCATTCGTCTTGCTGGGCGACGAAGAGGAGCTCTACCATCGCAGCCCCTCGGGCATCCTCCAGCGATGCATCTCCATCGCCGAAGGTCGGGAACTGCTGCAAGAAGTACACTCGGGGGCTTGCGGCCACCACGCAGCGCCCCGAGCCCTTGTTGGAAATGCTTTCCGGCAAGGCTTCTACTGGCCAACGGCGGTGGCTGACGCCAATAGAATTGTCCGCACCTGCGAAGGGTGCCAATTCTATGCGAAGCGGACACACCTGCCCGCTCAGGCTCTGCAGACAATACCCATCACCTGGCCCTTCGCTGTATGGGGTCTGGACCTCGTCGGCCCCTTGCAGAAGGCGCCCGGGGGCTACGCGCACCTGCTGGTCGCCATCGACAAATTCTCCAAGTGGATCGAGGTCCGACCCCTGAACAGCATCAGGTCCGAGCAGGCGGTGGCATTCTTCACCAACATCATCCATCGCTTTGGGGTCCCGAACTCCATCATCACCGACAACGGCACCCAGTTCACCGGCAAAAAATTCTTGGATTTTTGCGAAGATCACCATATCCGGGTGGACTGGGCCGCCGTGGCTCATCCCATGTCGAACGGGCAAGTAGAGCGTGCCAACGGCATGATTCTACAAGGGCTCAAGCCTCGGATCTACAACGACCTCAACAAGTTCGGCAGGCGATGGATGAAGGAACTCCCCTCGGTGGTCTGGAGCCTAAGGACGACGCCGAGTCGTGCCACGGGCTTCACGCCGTTTTTCCTGGTCTACGGGGCTGAAGCTATCTTGCCCACTGACCTGGAATACGGCTCCCCGAGGGCGAGGGCCTACACCGAACAAAGCAACCAAGCCAGCCGAGAGGAATCGCTGGACCAGCTGGAGGAAGCTCGGGACAGGGCCTTGCTACACTCGGCGCGGTACCAACAGTCCCTGCGACGCTACCACGCCCGAGGGGTCCGGTCCCGAGAACTCCAGGTGGGCGACCTGGTGCTTCGGCTGCGACAAGACGCCCGAGGGAGGCACAAGCTCACGCCCCCCTGGGAAGGGCCATTCGTCATCGCCAAAGTTCTGAAGCCCGGAACATACAAGCTGGCCAACAATCAAGGCGAGATCTACGGCAACGCTTGGAACATCAAACAGCTACGTCGCTTCTACCCTTAAAGATGTTTTCAAGTTGTTCATATACCTCGCACCTACGCAAAGTTTAGTCGTCAAGGAAGGGTCGGCCTAGCCTCGGCAAAGCCCGACCCTCCCTCGGGGGCTAAAAGGGGGGAGACCCCCTCTGCGTCAAATTTTTCCTTGAAAAAGGATCTCTTTTTGGCAGGATTTCTTTCGTACTTCTTGACTACTTCGGAAAGCGGACCCTGGAAACGACGAGGTACACGTAAGCAGCCAAGGCTGACCGAGCCGAGGGACTCCTACGCCTCCGGGATAAGGATACCTCACTCGTCCCTTTCTGCGATAAGTAACTTGCGCTCGGGTAAAGCGACTCCGTGGACCGAACGAGTCATCACGTTCGGAAGCTCTCCTGCCGAAGCAGTCCTTCAAGCTTTCTCGACTAAGTCGGGGACAGGGCCTCATGGACGGGTGAAAGTACGCGTAAGCGGCAAGGCCGACCGAGCCGAGGGATTCCCACGCCTCTGGGATACGGATACCTCACTCGTCCCTTCCGCGAAAAGCAACTCTCGCTCACAAAAACATCCCTGTTACCGACAGAATCCAGATGCTCGGGACAGGAGGAAAAAAGACGCAGCTTCGCGAGCGCGGCGAGGGCGTGTTCTTCTGACCTCGGCGGCCGCAGAAAGCACACGCTACAAGATGATCTGATCCTGCAGGTTCGGGTCTTCACGCCGAAGGGAGCCGTAGCACCCTCGGCATCGACGACGTCTTCAGCAAAGCCCGACCCAGCCTCGGGCGGCGCCGCGGCCCAGGGGCCCCTCCGGGAATCCGGCCCGAGCAGGCGGCTCAACCGGTTACCCCTGGGGCCTCGGTCAACCGGCTTCCAAGGGCGCCAGCCCGATCCGAGGCCTCGACTGACCGACTTTGGCGTCGGCCCCGCTGACGGACAACACAGCTAAGCTCCGGCCAACCAGGTTCCCCATTCTCGAGCCAACTCCGCCTCCGTTCGTACTGATATCGCTACCCCCGGCCTCGATCCACCGAAGGGCGGCCGAGGGGTCTCTTCAACTAAGCTAGAGGAGCCCCAGACGACAAGGCCGAACGGGCCGAGGGATTCCTACGCCTCCGGGATACGGATACCTCACCCGCCACCTTGACACGGGGCAACTCATGCTTGGTAAAGCGGTTCGGATAATCAACAGGCGAGACTTAGTGCTCGAAAATGAGGAAAAAACACGGCTCCGTGCCAAAATTACATACACGTTCAGGCCTCGACAGCCACAATGAACGAACTCACTGGCATCCAAGGTGCCATCACAAACGGGACTCCGGTTCCGTCCCCGAGGGTACGAGCGACCTCGGGCCTGCGGGGCGACGGCCTCTGCAGCGGCAGCCATGGCCCCAGGTGAACGCAGTCACCGGAAGGCTCTTGTTCGCGGTCCCACTCAGGGGATGCGAACAAGCCATCAAAGCCAAAGAGCGGGCCGCTCCCTAGCGCTCCGGTAGATCCTCGCTGCCGTCCTCGCCTCGAATGCGAGGGGGAAGACGGAATGTTGCATCCTAGCTGGACAGCAACAGTTCGCCTTCCCCGGCATGACTGGAGGACGACTCCGTCACAGCGCGGGAGGACGATTGCCACCACCAGAAGCTGGAAGAAGAGGTGGCTCGCCGACCCGCACGCGAGGTAGAGCCCCGGCTCGCCTCGGCCCCCGCCCCAGCGAGGATGACGAACACACCCAACGCTGAGGGCGGGATCACAGCCTGGTCTGTCTCTCCCCATCCAGGAGCTGGAGGTCACCGTCTTGGGTGGCCACCGGCGGAAGGGAGCAACCAGGCTGCCTGATGAAAATCCTTGAAGCCGAACGATGGCTGAGAGGTACCAACTCCCATGGAGTTGCGTTCCTCCAACGAGGAGGCGGAAAGGCGGCGGATATCCCCCATCCGGGGGCTTGGAAGACGGGAAGACCCGACGCTTAAGGGAGGAAGAAGACATGGTTGCCTTACGAAAGGAGCCCCCCTCCTTTTAAAGGCAACTCCCCCTACGTGCGCCCCCGGGCGCCGCGGGCCGAGTCTTCTCCAACACGCTCCAAGGCCCTCCCCTGCGACTCGGGGGCTGGGTCCCGCATGTCATGCAAGCCGGCTCAGGGCAGAAGAAGCCAAAACCGCCGCGCATGGCGTGCACGACCGTCCAGCGGTTACAGGCGACCCCCCATTTTCGCCCAGACCAACGGGCAGAAGGGGCGGGCAGCCATGCAGGCGGCATGCAACCGCACCAGATGGACGCGCTTCTCCGACTTCTGACACGCCAGCTTGGAACCCAGGCCCACGCATCGAGCAACCGGCGCGCCAGTTGCTGCATGCAAGCAACCGCACCGCCACTTGTGCCACCATCGCGCCTCTTCGGTTGCGAAGCCTATGCCACGACTCGAGGCGACCCAACAGCGCCAGACTGGCGCATCGGTCAAAGCGACCGAAAGTGGGCCGGCAGTAATAGCGGTGGCAGGCGGGCGGGCGCAGCGGTCACGTCATCAGCCAGGCTCACGTCCCATCCTGAGACAGCAAGAGAGCCTCCTCTCACGGCGTGAAGACGGTGCACCCGTGACCCGTTCCTCGAACGGATCGCGCGCGCGCGCAACGGCCGCTCCGCCAACCACTCGCCCCGTCGCATTAACTCCGCGGCGGGACACGCGGCGCCTCGGGTAGGAGGAGCGCGCGACGCTTCACCTTCGCCGTAATAACCGCGTCAGAAAAGGTACGCCACGTCATCCGATTTCGTATCCTTTTTCCGTTTTTCTCTTTCTCTATCTCTTGCGACAGGGACCGGGAAAGGGGGATACCCCGAAAGGGATCCTTCTCCGCGAAGGAACCGGGCTCCGAGCCCCCCATTACTGATCAGGGGTTCGAAGGCTGGCCCCCCGAGGGTCCAACAGTCGCCTCAGATCGCGTGGGCCCGACACCCACTACTGGTCAGGGGTTCGAAGGCCAGCCCCCCGAAGGGCTCCATGGCCGCCTCAGGCTACTCGGGCTCCGCGCCCATTACTGATCAGGGGTTCGAAGGCTGGCCCCCGAAGGGTTCACAGTCGCCTCAGACACCGAGCGAGGGATGACCAGGGGTACGTTCGATACATAACCGAGGCTCGGGCTGCGCTCCCGAGGTACCCTAGGACATTTCCGAGACCAGCGGGAATGATCTTGTAACGGAATCCCATCGGAGGGAGGCATCGAGCCCTCGGACCCCGTCGCCAGGGGACCGGGTCCGGCAAATCACCCGCAGGTACTTTTGGGCGTGCCTCTGGGCCCCTAGCCGACCCCCAACGAACGGGGCACGGACGTCCACTCGGATTACCCGCTTGCAGCTCACCGGAGACACCATGTTCGGTGCCCATCGAGGGTAACATGGCGCACTCCCCCCCTCCTCCTTGCGGAAAGGCGACGTAGGGGCGTATGTAAAAAGCCGAGTCTGTCCCTGATCGTCCTCTCGCCCTGTGCAGAGGCTCGGGGGCTGCTCTCGCAAAAACTGGCTCCGGCCAAATCGTTGACAGCGTCAACATACCAGCCCGAGAGCTTGGGCCCCGACCGTGCACCCGGGCTACGGCCAGTTCGCATGAGGGAACGACCAGACCAGCCGAAGCGTTAAGCGAAGTATTAAGACCTCGAAGGAGTGTAACCACTCCTCCGAGGCCTCGGGGGCTACACCCGGCGGGTGCGCTCGCGCGCACCCACCGGAACGAAATGCAACCGAGAAAGGCTGGTCCCCTTGCAAAAAAGTGCGACAAAAGCCTCCAAGCGAGTGCTAACACTCCCTTCGAGGCTCGGGGGCTACTGTCGGGGACCATAATTAGGGGTACCCTCAAGACGCCTAATTCTCAGCTGGTAACCCCCATCAGCATAAAGCTGCAAAGGCCTGATGGGCGCGATTAAGTCAGGGATCAGTCCACACGAGTGACTCGATCACGCTTCACCCGAGCCTAGCCTCGGCCAAAGGCAGCCGACCTCGAGAGACTTCCGTCTCGCCCGAGGCCCCCCTTTTTATGGCGGACACATCACCGGCTCGCCCAAGGCCTTGGCTTCGCTCAGAAGCAACCTTGACTAAATCACCACACCGACTGACCAAATTGCAGGGGCATTTAACGCAAAGGCGGCCTGACACCTCTATCCTGACACGCGCCCCCGGCAGAGCCGAGGTGACCGCCGTCACTCCACCGCTCCACTGGCCAGTCTGACAGAAGGACAGCGCCGCCTGCGCCACTCCGACTGCAGTGCCACTCGACAGAGTAAGTCTGACAGGCAGTCAGGTCTTGCCAAAGGCGCCACAGCGAACTCCGCTCCGCCCGACCCCAGGGCTCGGACTCGGGCTAAGACCCGGAAGACGGCGAACTCCGCTCCGCCCGACCCCAGGGCTCGGACTCGGGCTAAGACCCGGAAGACGGCGAACTCCGCTCCGCCCGACCCCAGGGCTCGGACTCGGGCTAAGACCCGGAAGACGGCGAACTCCGCTCCGCCCGACCCCAGGGCTCGGACTCGGGCTAAGACCCGGAAGACGACGAAACTCCGCCTCGCCCGACCCCAGGGCTCGGACTCCGCCCTGGCCTCGGCCGAACGACTTCCGACTCGCCCGACCCCAGGGCTCGGACTCCGCCCTGGCCTCGGCCGAACGACTTCCGCCTCGCCCGACCCCTTGGCTCGGGCTCGGCCACGGCAACAGAAGGCAGACTCAACCTCGGCTTCGGAGGAAACCCCACGTCGCCCTGCCTAGGGCACAGACCGCCACGTCAACAGGAGGCGCCATCATCATCCCTCCCCGAATCGACTCGGGTCACGGAGAACAAGACCGACGTCTCATCCGGCCAGCTCCGCCAGAGAGGCAATGATGGCGCTCCACAAGCTCTATGACGACGGCGGCCCCCAACTCTCTTACGGAAGCAGGACAACGTCAGCAGGGACTCGACCGCTCCAACAGATGTCCCTCCATCAGGCTCCGCCGCACCTCCGACAGCCACGACATCACGCCAGCAGGGTGCCCAGATCTCTCCGGCTGCCACATTGGCATGTACCTAGGGCGCTAGCTCTCCCTCCGCTAGACACGTAGCACTCTGCTACATCCCCATTGTACACCTGGATCCTCTCCTTACGACTATAAAAGGAAGGACCAGGGCCTTCTCAGAGAAGGTTGGCCGCGCGGGACCGAGGACGGGACAGGCGCTCTCTTGGGGCCGCTCGCTTCCCTCACCCGCGTGGACGCTTGTAACCCCCCTACTGCAAGCGCACCTGACCTGGGCGCGGGACGAACACGAAGGCCGCGGGACTTCCACCTCTCTCACGCTCGGCTCCGGCCGCCTCGCCTCTCCCCCCTTCGCGCTCGCCCACGCGCTCGACCCATCTGGGCTGGGGCACACAGCACACTCACTCGTCGGCTTAGGGACCCCCCTGTCTCGAAACGCCGACACTCCCTCAGGGGCTAGAAGGGGGGAACCCCCCCCTCCGCGTCAAAATTTTTCTTGGAAAAAGTCTTTCTGCCAGAACGTCTTTCGTGCTTTTCGACTACTTCAAAAGTGGGGTCCTGGAAATGACGGAGTACACGTAAGCAGCCAAGGCCGACCGAGCCGAGGGACTCCTACGCCTCCGGGATACGAATACCTCACTCATCACCTTCTGCGATAAGTAACTCACGCTCGGATAAGCGATTCCGCCGACCGAACAAGTCTTAATGCTCGGAGATCTTTCTGCCGAAATGATTTTTCGGGTCTTTTCGACTACATCGTTGGCAGAATCCTGCGGACGAGTAAGAGTACACGTAAGCGGCAAGACCGATCGAGCCGAGGGACTCCTACGCCTTCGAGATACGGATACCTCACTCATCACCTTCCGTGAAAAGTAACTCTCGCTCGAACAAACAATTCTGTTACCGACGAATAAGTCTTGATACTCGAAACAAAGGAAAAAAAGACGCAGCTTTACAACACAGCAACAGTATGTTTGGGCCTCAGCGGCCGCAGAAAACATACGCATACTACAAGGTAAACCGATCCTGCAGGTTCGGACCTCGATAGAGGGGGAGCAGCAGCACCCTCGATGTCAACACCACCTTCGGCGAAGTCCGACCGAGCCTCGAACGGCAACAAAGTCGGAGGATCTCTGCTCCGAAGGACGACGTCAGCACCACGCCTGGGCCATCGCCGCCAGGGTCTCTTCCAGGAGTTCAGCTCGAGCAGACGGCTTGGCCGGTCGCCCTGAAGCCTCAGCCAGCTGTCCCCCGAGGACATCAGCCCGGCCCATGGCCTCGGCAACTCGACTCCGGCGCCGGTCCTGCCAGTGGACGGCCCGGTCAGGCTCCGGCCGACTTATTCTTCTTTTCGAGCCAACTCTACCTCTGTCCACGCTGATACCGCTACCTCCGGCTCCGGCTCATCGAAGAGCGGCCGAGGGTTTCCTTTAACTAAGCAAAAGAAGCCTCGGGCGGCAAGGCCGACTGAGCCGAGGGACTCCTACGCCTCCGGGATACGGATACCTCACTCATCACCTTCGCACGAGGCAACTCACACTTGGTGAAGCGGTTTAGTTAGCTGACAGGCGAGTCTTAGTGCTCGGAATGAGGAAAAAACACGGCTTCACGCCAAAAGATACATACATGTTCAGGCCCCGACAGCCACAATGAACAAACACCGGCACTCAAGGTGCCATTACAAACGGAACTCCGGTTCCACCCCCACAGGTACGAACAACCCCCCACGTTGGAGGGCCTGCGGGGCGACAAAACCCCTAGTGGCTCGCCGACGCTCGCTCCAAAGTGGCCAAACAGCAGCAGCGATGACCTCAGGGCGGACGCTGCTGCGATGAGCTCCTCGCCCACGCCCCCACTCGAGGGGCGAGGACAGGCTATCAAAGCCAAAGAGCTGGAGGCCCGGAGCACGCATGGTGGCGGTGACCCCGTCGGCGACGAGGACTTCTTCAGCCGCCGCCACCTCAGCGCCGACGACAGAAGCCATCTGCCCACCGGCAGATTCCCACTCGGATCCTCCCGGACGAGCGAAGCCCCGACCTCCGCGCAGAGGCGCCGTACCGGGGCAAAGGCAGGACAACCCCAGAACACGAACGCCGCCCTAGCAGCGCGCGACGTCTTGGGTGGTCCCCCGGTGCGCGCGGCGCGACAACCGCTCTCACGGCGGGAGGGGACACCGGGAGCCGAACCAGGCCAGCTGAGCCAGCGAGCCCAACACACTGAAGCTGACGATGCTCGCCGCCGACCAGCCCCGCGTTGTCGAAGTCCGGCCCTCCCGCTAGGCCGGTGAGCGCCCTCTCCCTTGAATGCTGAGGGAGAAGGTGACCCGCTGACCCGTGCAGGAGGCAGAGCTCTGGCTCAGCCCAGCCTCCGCCCCAGCCAGGATGACGAAGATCCTTGAAGCTGAGGGCGGGACCAAGATCGCAGCCCGGCTCGCTTCTCCCCACCACCGAACTGGTGGTCACCGTCTTGGGTGACCACCGGCAAGGGAATGCAGCCGGGCTGCCTGACGAAAATCCTTGAAGCCGAACGATGGCTGAAAGGTACCAACTTCCGCGAAGTTGCGTTCCCCCAACGATGACAAGGCGGAAGAACCGTGGGCGCCCCCCATCTGGGGGCTCGAAAGGTGGAAAGACACAATGCATGAGGAGGGCGCGAAGACATAGTTGCCTTTCAAGGGGGTCGACCTCCTTCTAAAGGCAACTCTCCCCACTTGCGTCCTCAGCCGTCGCGGGCTGAGTCTTCTCCAACACGCTCCAAGGTCCTCCCCCTACGACACGGGGGCTGGGCCCCGCGCGTCATGCAAGCTGGCGCAAGGCAGACAGGGCCAAACCACCGCCCATGGTGCGCGCAACTGCCCAGCGGTTACGAGCGCTCCTCCACTTTTGCCCAGGCCAGCGGGTGAAAGGGCGGGCCGCCATGCAGGCGGCGTGCAACCGCACCCAGGGGGACGCACCCTTTCGACTTCGACGCATCCAGCATGGAGGCCCAGGCCCACACGTCATGTAACCGGCGCGCCGGTTACTACGTGCAAGAAACTGCACCGCCACTCACGCCAGTACCGCACCTTCTCGACTGCGGAACCAGTACCACGGCTCGAGGCGACCCTGCGCATGACCCGACAATGGCAACCGAGCACATCGGTCATGGGCCGGTCAGCCGCGGGAGAGGGCGCGACGGTGGATACAGCCAGAAATGGGCCGGCAGTAATGGCGGTGGCAGGCGGGCGGAAGCGGCAGTCGAGTCATCAGCAAGCTCACGCCCCCTCCTGGGAAAGCGAAAGGACCTACTCCCACGGCGGAAGACGATGCGTCCGCGTTCCGTTCCTCGAACGGCTCACGCACGCGCAACGGCCGCCCCGTGAACCACTCGTCCCGTCGCATTAACTCTGCGGCAGGACAGGCGGCACCTTTGGCAGGCAAAGCAGGCGACGCTTCACCTCCGCCATAATGACCGCGTCAAAAAAGGTGTGCCACGTCATTCGATTTCATATCCTTTTCACTTCCTATTTCTCTCTCTTGCCTTAGGGGTCGGGAAAGGGGATACTCCGAAAGGGATCCTTCTCCGCGAAGGAAGCGGGCCCCGAGCCCCCCTACTGATCAGGGGTTCAAAGGCTGGCCCCTCGGAAGGGTTCAATAGCCGCCTCAGAGCACTCGGGCTCCGCGCCCACTACTGGTCAGAGGTTCGAAGGCCGGCCCCTCGAAAGGGTTCAACGGCCGCCTCAGGCCACTCGGGCTCCACGCCCACTACTGATCAGGGGTTCGAAGGCTGGCCCCCGAAGGGTTCGACAGCCACCTCAGACGCAGAGCGAGGGATGACCCTGGGTATGTTCGATACATAACCGAGGCTCGAGCTGTGCTCCCGAGGTACCCTAGGACATTTCCGAGACCAACGAGAACGATTTTGTAATGGAATCCCACCAGAGGGAGGCATCGAGCCCTTGGACCCCGTCAAAAGGGGACCGGGTCCGGCAAGTCACCCGCAAGTACTTTTGGAGCACGCCTCCGAGCCACTAGCCGACCCCTAACAAATGGGACACGGGAGTCCACTCGGATTATCCGTTAGCAACTCACTGGAGACACCATGTTCGGCACCCTCCGAGGGCAACATGGCGCTTCGCCCCTCCTCCTTGCGGAAAGGCGACGCAGGGGCGTATGTAAAAAGCCGAGTCTGTCCTCGACCGTCCTCTCGCTCTGTGCGGAGGCTCGGGGGCTGCTCTCGCAAACCCGGCTCCGGCCAAACCGTTGACAGCGTCAACATACCAGCCCGAGAACTTGGGACTTGACTGTTCACCTGGGCTACGACCAGTTCACATGAGGGAGCACCCAGACCGACCGAAGTGTTACGAAACGTACTAAGACCTCGAAGGAGTCAAACTACTCCTCCGAGGCCTCGGGGGCTACACCCGGCGGGTGCGCTCACGCGCACCCACCGGAACAAAAAGCAACCGAGGAAGGCCGGTCCCCTTGCAAAAAAGTGCGACAAAAGCCTCCAAGCGAGTATCAACACTCCCTTCGAGGCTCGGGGGCTACTGTCGGGGACCATAATTAGGGGTACCCCCAAGACTCCTAATCTCAGCTGGTAACCCCCATCAGCACAAAGCTGCAAAGGCCTGATGGGTGCGATTAAGCCAAGGCTCGGTCCACTCAAGGGACACGACCTCGCCTCGCCCGAGCCCAGCCTCGGGCAAGGGCAGCCGACCCCGGAAGATTCACGTCTCGCCCGAGGACCCCCTCAAGCGACGGACACACCTTCGGCTCGCCCGAGGCCCAGTCTTCGCCAAAAAGCAACCTTGGCCAGATCGTCACACCGACCGACCGATTCGCAGGAGCATTTAATGCAAGGATGGCCTGACACCTTATCCTGTCACACGCCCTTCAGTCGACAGAACCGAAAGTGACCGCAGTCACTTCGCCGCTCCACAGACCGGCCTGACAAGAAGACAGCGCCACCTGCGTCGCTCCGACTGCTGTACCACTCGACAGAGTGAGGCTGACAGCAGCCAAGTCCGGCCTCGGGCGCCATAGAAAACTCCGCCTCGCCCGACCCCAGGGCTCGGACTCGGACTCGGCCTTGACCTCGGACGACAGTCTCCGCCTCGCCCGACCTGGGGCTCGGACACGACCCCGACCTCGGAGGAGCCTCCGCCTCGCCCGACCCAGGGCTCGGACCGACCACGTCACAGGAGGGGCCATCATTACCCTATCCCTAGCTAGCTCAGGCTACGGGTAACAGGACCGGCGTCCCATCTGGCTCGCCCCGGTAAACAGATAATGATGGCGCCCCGCGTGCTCCATGACGACGGCGACTCTCAGCCCCTTACGGAAGCAAGGAGACGTCAGCAAGGACTCGACAGCCCCGATAGCTGTCCTTCCGCAAGGCTCCAACGCTCCTCCGACGGCCACGACATCACATGAAGAGGGTGCCAAAACCTCTCTGGCTGCCACGATGGCATGTACTTAGGACACTAGCTCCTCTCTGCTAGACACGATGGCGCACTGCTACACTTCCTATTGTACACCTTGACCCTCTCCTTACACATATAAAAGGAAGGTCCAGGGCTCTCTTACGAGGAGGTTGGCCGCGCGGGAGGACGGGACGGCGCGTAGGGTCCCTCGCTCTCCCCCCTCCACGCGGACGCTTGTAACCCCCTACTGCAAGCGCACCCGACCTGGGCGCAGGACAACACAGAGGTCGCGGGTTTCCCCTTTTCTCCCTCTCTCCTACCCCCCTTCGTGCTCCGTCTCGCACCGACCCATCTGGGCTGGGACACGCGACGACAGTTTACTCGTCGGTCCAAGGACCCCCTGGGGTCGAAACGCTGACACATTTATTCATTTTACTGATTTCTGAACTGCCCACAAGATATCACAAGAGTCCAGGTGCAATAACGCAAAAGTGACCCAGACTCAAACTATACTGCTGCAGTACCGCGGGTTGATATCACTCTTTCGTGGGGTTCTTACCCAAAATTACAGCCGCGAAGGGGTATCACTAGATCTCGGTCGTTGGATCCAGATCAAGGACGCATGTTCTATCTCCTTCCCCCAAACCAGCCACGCGGCGATACCACACACACGGCGGCGCACGCCGGTGAGCCACCCCATCACGACGCATAGGTACGCGATTCCCAAATCAATCTGGTGCTACACGATGTAGGCGCATGGGTGGATCGGTTAGGGGAGTTCTTACCGTGTCTCAACGCAGCAGAGGACGTGGCCATAACGCACAGGGATGTGGCAGTGGTGCAAGAGCTCCGATGAGCAATTGATGCCGCCCCAGTAGACGATTCCCCCCAACAGTCACGGGCGCAACACCGGTGATGTAGTGAAACTCCCAGCGACGACCTAGAGGTCTTGCGTTGCAGCCGAGCTTGTTCCATGAGCGCAGTTCACCAGCGACGACTTCTTCTCCGTGTGCACCGGTGAATGATTGCCCGAGCGGTGGCATGGGACGGATGAGGGGAAAAGCTCCGTTTAAATAGCCGCAAGGAGCCCCGAAACTGGTCCGACGCCATCGGCACTTGTTGCAACAATACAGCGAGGTTCATGGGAGGGAGAAGGATCTGCATAGTGGGCCCCACCAATCAGAGTCTCCGTGCCCAGCGAGCGCACCCATTCACCCAAACTGACAAGTGGGGGCCAGCAGGCAGAGAGAGCAAGAGGAACGGATGGGTGGCTGGTACGATGAGTCAACTCGACCGACACGCTGGGCCCACACGTAAGCGACAAAGACAAAAGAAAAGGGGGAAAGCACAGCGTGGGCCGTGCGGGACGAGAAGTGGAGCTTGACCGGAGGTGGGAATTTCGACCGAGGTGAGGTTTAGGTGAGCCTTTTTCTTTTTATGTTTTCTTTTCTTATTTCTTTCTTTTCCAAATTTGAAACTTCAATTCAATTTTAAATCCTGTTTGAACTTCAACTTTCCAAATATATCCAATAAAAATCCTAATATGAAGATAACTCCTATTATTTATTTATAATATTTTTATTTTCTTATAATGTATATTCTTTTCCTCATTTTCTCTTTTATGTTTTCAATTTCAAATTTTGAATTCAAATTCGGATCTGGTTTCATGATTCATATTCATATGCACAATCATAATAAAACTTCAGCATGCAAATAAAATAAAATTTTATGTTGCTTTTTTCCCATCTTATTTACTTATGCATATGCATAAAATGTGTATTTTAAGAAGTATAGTTCTAGTTCATAAAAAATCCTTAGGAGAAAAGTCTAGAAATATATGTTTTCTCTAAGCAACATATATTACCGAGATCCATTCTTTATTAACTTTTTTTTATTAAGGAAACATTTTTTAGGATGAATAGTATCAAAGGTAGGATAATTCTGATGAAAAATATATTTTAACCTAAAAATCTTGGGAGAATTCTACTAGTCTTCCAAAATAAGACTTTGGGTGTTACAAATTCTACCCCCTTAACAAAAATCTCGTCCTCGAGATTTGTAAGAAAAAAGATGTATACCCATATTGTCTCAAATCATATGCACAAACAAGAATCTCAGCATGATGCATAACTTATTAACAAAACATATGGTCGAATAGACCTTATTATTATTCCTAAAATAGTAACATGCTATCTACTAGCTAAAATAATATTTAGGTCTTACAAATAGTAATATATATATATATATGTTTATTTCTATATATGCTCTACTCTTGTTGTTCATTGACTTCTTCACCGATTACTTCATCTTCAACTAGCACTTCTTGAATTTCAAGTTCACCAGGTTCAGCTTCTATTTCTGCATGGTTGGCTTGACTTCGGTTGACCGATAAGGGCTGACTCTTGCTTGCCGAGGCCTGTCCTTGCTTCATCGGAGCCGGTGTAGTGTAGGAAGCCCTATTGGGACAGAAGTTGGCATAGTGTCCCGATTGTCCACACTTGAAGCATGCCCTGTTGGTGGACGTGTTAGGAGCAACGGGTCCTGCTGGGGTGCTTGCTTGAGGAGGAGCAGTTTGTGTCTGTTGCGTTTGCTGCCCGGAACCGCCACGAGCTGGTGTACTTGGAGTGGTAGTATAGCGAGGACGGGAACTACTTCTAGCCTGTCCTTGGTTAGCAGCCCTTCTTTTCTCTCCAAACTCACACCTCTTGTTTTCCACAGCAATAGCTTTGTCAAGTAGTCTTTGGAAGGACGGGAATGTGTACGATACCAGTTGATATTGTAGGGGTCTAATCAAACCATCTAGAAAGAGCTCCTGCTTCTTCTCATCATCCTCAACATCCCTAGGAGCATATCGAGATAACTGGATGGATTTGTCCCTATATTCGCTCAAGGACATACTTCCCTGTTTGAGGGATAGAAACTCCTTCCTTTTAATCTTCATGAGTCCCGCAGGAATATGGTAATTTCTGAATTGAGTAGAGAATTTTGTCCAGGTAATTGTGTTGATGACAGCAAGGGCAGCGTAGTACGCATCCCACCAATCCGCAGCGGGACCAGTAAGACGACCCGATGCATAGAGCACTTTCTCTCTGTTCGAGCATTGAGCTATGTTGAGCATCTTATCTATAGACTTTTGCCAGTCATCTGCTTGCAGTGGGTCCACAGAGTTGGAGAAGGTTGGTGGTTTGTGACTCATAAACTCTCGGTGCTTATCCCTAGGTAGAGCTGGTGGTGGTGGTGGAGGTAGCGGTGGTTACTGCTGTTGCATCCTTCGTTCTTGGCGCATCTCTTCTCTTTCTTGGCGCATCTCCTGACGCTCCTGTCACATCTGCACATGCATATCTACCATAGTGTCAGCCATTTGTTGCATTCTTCATTCTTGGCGCATCTCTTCTCTTTCTTGGCACATCTCCTGACGCTCCTGTCGCATCTGCACGTACATATCTGCTATAGTGTCAGCCATCTGTTGCATTATCCGCATCTGGGCTGCAACTGTTGGATCAGCTCCGACTGGTGGAGGATTTGGAGGATTTATCTCTGCTTGTTGTTGTTGTCTAAGCACCCTCCAGTTATGTGGATTGGCAGGTAGATCAATTCCTCCTCCCTTCCTGGTATTGACCATCTGAGTTAGAAGCATATGATAAGATAGTTTTGCAAGGGGAATTATTTGGTAGGCAGAATGAACAGGCTAGTAGCTGGTTATGAACTAAATATTCTTTGGTAGGGCTTGATCTGTTGTTTTATGTCAAGATTGGGGTAACTAGTCGTATGAGGTTAATGTCCAAAGGTAAGATAGAATCTGACAAGATGAGATAGATACGGAATACTAGATACATTTTAATGGGGATATTCTAGATTGTTTGGTTATTTTATAATTATTATCCTTTATGCCTAGATGTATATGCAGATGCAATTGTGGACATTAATCCGCAACCCATCACACTCAACAAAGATCCAAATTAGACAAGTATCATAAGAACAAACAATCAAGTTCATAGATATCTATATATAAAAAAATAATTTTGTTTTTGTTCCTAAGAGTAGGTCTCCTATTCCTAAAGGTCACTTTAGGCACAACACTTCAAAGTGTGAAATCCACATTTGTCTTTAGAAGAGAAAAGGTAACAGTAATCAGAGTAAAGCAGCAGTGGATGAGAAAAGATTGAGGAAAGTTTTAGAAAGAATCAAAGTAGCAAAGGTAAGTAGACAATGTTTGTCCAGTTCTATCTAGGTTTCGTCCTACAGTCAACATTCCTCTGATACCACTTCTATCACACCCGTGTTTTAGGGGTCCAAAACCTGGGCGCAAAATAAACACCAGGTGTGCTGGGACCAAGTCTCACACATATGATGAATAGTGGTACAGAAACGAATGTCACATCTTTACTATATAATAGGAGTTTTGTATAAAATAAATAAATAATACATCAAAAGGAGACGACGATCCAGCAACCCAAAGTTGACTGAGAGACTGAAAGGGAAATGTGCCCTTGGGCCATTTCTAAGTATTTTGGTGATTGAGTGCCAACACAAGTGCTTAAGTGTTAATCTATGCCAATTGAAGGACAAAGTGCAAATCAAGAGAAAAGGTATGTTTCTAAGACTTAGTACATTGTTTTGGAGACTAATGTATTGTGTCTAAGTGCTAGAAACAGGAAAAGACCAATTTGGAAAAGACTTGGCTAAGCAGCCAAGTCTCTGCGCAGTCTGGGTGCACCGGACTGTCCGGTGGTGCACCGGACAGTGTCCGGTGCGCCAGGCTGGCGACTGTCAACTGGCTGCTCTCGGGAAGCGATTAACGGCGTACGACTATAAATCACCGGACTGTCTGGTGGTGCACCGGACTGTCCGGTGAGCCATTCACAGGCGAAGTCGTCGCTCTCGGGAAGTGATTAACGGCGTACGGCTATAAATCACCGGACTGTCCGGTGAGCCAACGGTCAGCCGGGCCAACGGTCGGCCGTGTAATCCGCGCGCGACGCGTGGCCAAGCCAAGGTCAGAAGGGGGCACCGGACTGTCCGGTGTGCACCGGACAGTGTCCGGTGCGCCAACGGCTCTGGATCTTCAACGGTCGGCTGCGCCACAGAAGGAAAGAAATCCGCACCGGACAGTGTCCGGTGGTGCACCGGACTGTCTGGTGTGCCAGGCGACAGAAGGCAAGAATTGCCTTCCTGGAATGCTCTCAACGGTTCCTAGCTGCCTTGGGGCTATAAAAGGGACCCCTAGGCGCATGGAGGAATACACCAAGCATTCTCTAAGCATTCCTAAGCACCAAGACTTCAATTCTGCGCATTCGATTCTTTGTGATAGCAACTAGAGCTCCATTTGAGTAGTGTACTCTTCGAGTTGTGTTGAGAGCTCTTGTTGCAACCTGTGTGCGTGTTGTTGCTCTGATTTTGTGTTTTGTGTGCGTTGCTCATCCCAACCTTACTTCCGTGATTCTTTGTGAACATCTTTGTAAGGGCGAGAGGCTCCAAGTTGTGGAGATTCCTCGCAAGCGGGATATAGTAAAGCAAAGCAAAACACCGTGGTATTCAAGTGGGTCTTTGGACCGCTTGAGAGGGGTTGATTGCAACCCTCGTCCGTTGGGACGCCACAACGTGGAGTAGGCAAGTGTTGGACTTGGCCGAACCACGGGATAAACCACTGTGCCATCTTTGTGTTGATCTTCTTGTGGTTATCGTGTCTTGCAAAGACTCCTCTCTAGCCACTTGGCTTTATTGTGCTGACTCCTAATCAAGTTTTGTGGCATTAAGTTTCAAGTCTTTACAGGATCACCTATTCACCCCCCTCTAGGTGCTCTCAATTGGTATCAGAGTCGTTCTCTTCACGAAGGGACTAATCGCCCGAAGAGATGGATCCTAAGGGCAAGGGGATTGTGATCAATGATAAGGAGAAGGAGTCCTTCGTCAACAAGCCAAAAGATGACAAGCCTACTGACTCGGGCTCGAGCCACAAAAGAAAAGACGGGAAGAAGAAAACAAGGCGCATCAAGGAGATAGTCTACTACGACAGCGACGAATCTTCCTCTTCCCAAAAGGACGACGACAACGACTACGAGAAAAAGAAAACGGTCAATTCGAACTTTTCTTTTGATTACTCTCGTATTCCGCACAGTACCAATGCACATTTACTCTCCATTCCACTTGGTAAACCTCCTCACTTTGATGGAGAGGACTACGGATTTTGCAGTCACAAAATGTGTATTCACTTGTTCTCTCTCCATCTAAGCATATGGGAGATAGTAGAGAGTGGAATGAAATTTGATAGCACTGATAGTCCCATGTTCATTAATTCACAAAAATACACAAGCTACTACTGTTCTTCTAGCTTCATTGTGCAGGGACGAATACCATAAGGTAAGCGGCTTGGATAACGCCAAGCAGATTTGGGACACCCTCAAGATCTCACATGAGGGGAACGACGTCACCATGCTCACCAAGATGGAGTTGGTGGAGGGCGAACTTGGGAGATTCACAATGATTAGGGGCGAGGAGCCAACCCAAACGTACAACCGGCTCAAGACCCTCATCAACAAAATAAGGAGCTATGGAAGCACGCGATGGACGGACCACGACGTCATCCGCCTAATGCTAAGGTCTTTTACTATCCTCGATCCATATCTTGTGAACAATATTCGTGAGAATCCTAGGTACACCAAGACGTCGCCCGAGGAGATACTTGGAAAGTTCGTAAGCGGGCGGATGGTGATCAAGGAGGCTAGATACGTTGATGATGCGTTGAATGGCCCAATCCAAGAGCCTCAAACGATTGCTCTCAAAGCAACGAGGAGCAAGGAGGCGCTACCTAGCAAGGTGGTGCAAGTTGAGGCGGCCGGGCTTAATGATGAAGAAATAGCCCTCATCATCAAGCGTTTCAAGACGGCACTAAAGGGTCGCAAGGGGCATCCCAACAAGAACAAGATAAAGGGGAAGCGCTCATGCTTCAAATGTGGTAAGATTGGTCATTTTATTGCTAATTATCCCAATAATGATAGTGACCAGGAACAAGGGAACAAGAGGGAAAAGAAAAAGGTGTACAAGAAGGCTAAGGGTGAGGCACACCTTGGCAAGGAGTGGGACTCGGATTGTTCATCGTCTGACTCCGACAACGAAGGACTCGCCGCCACCGCCTTCAACAAATCGTTCCTCTTCCCCAACAAGCATCACACCTGCCTCATGGCAAGGGAAAAGAAGGTAAGCACTCGTGATACTAGTACTTACGCTTCCTCAAGTGATGAAGAATCTAGCGATGATGAAATAGACTATTCATGTTTATTCAAGGGCCTAGATAGAACTAAGGTTGATAAAATCAATGAATTAATTGATGCCTTGAATGATACGAATAGGTTATTAGAAAAGCAAGAGGATCTCTTGTATGAAGAACATGATAAGTTTGTAGAGGCACAAAAATCCCTTGCTTTAGAAATTAAAAGGAATGAAATGCTCTCTTGTGAATTGTCTACATGCCATGACTCTATTTCTAGCTTAAAGAGCATAAATGATGATTTGAATGCTAAGTTAGAAATAGCTAATAAATCAACATCTTGTGTAGAACATGTTGCAATTTGCAATAGGTGTAAAGATTTTAATGTTGATGCTTGTAGTGAACACCTAGTTTCAATTTCTAAATTGAATGATGAAGTAGCTAGTCTTAATGACCAACTTAAGACTAGCAAGAGTGAATTTGACAAAATCAAATTTGCAAGGGATGCCAACACGATTGGTAGACATCCCTCAATTAAGGATGGTCTTGGTTTCAAGAGGGAAGTCAAGAACTTAACAAGCCATAAGGCTTCCATCTCCGCCAAGGAGAAAGGGAAGGCCCCTATGGCTAGTAGTGCTCAAAAGAACCATGCTTTTATGTATCATGATAGGAGACATTCTAGGAATGTTTATAGAAGTTATGATTCTCATGCCATGATTGCTTCAAGTTCCTCTATTATGCATGATAAAAATTTAACGAGGAAAAATGCTATGCCTAGAAGAGATGTTGTTCATGTTCCTAGGAAAGTAAATAATGAACCTTCTACAATATATCATGCTTGCAATGCTTCCTTTGCTATTTGTAGAAAAGATAAGAAGGTGATTGCTAGGAAGTTAGGGGCAAGATGCAAGGGAGATAAAACTTGCATTTGGGCCCCTAAGACCATTGTGACTAACCTTGTAGGACCCAACAAGAGTTGGGTACCTAAAACCCAAGCCTAAATTTGCCTTGCAGGTTTATGCATCCGGGGGTACAAGCTGGATTATCGACAGCGGATGCACAAACCACATGACGGGGGAGAAGAAGATGTTCACCTCCTACGTCAAGAACAAGGATTCCCAAGATTCAATCATATTCGGTGATGGGAACCAAGGCAAGGTGAAAGGGTTAGGAAAGATTGCTATTTCATCCAAGCACTCCATTTCTAATGTGTTTTTAGTTGAGTCGCTTGGATATAATTTGTTATCTGTAAGTCAACTTTGTAATATGGGATATAATTGTTTATTCACAAATGTAGATGTGTCTGTCTTTAGAAGAAGTGATGGTTCATTAGCTTTTAAGGGTGTACTAGACGACAAACTTTATTTAGTTGATTTTGCAAAAGAGGAGGCCGGTCTAGATGCATGCTTAATTGCTAAGACTAGCATGGGCTGGCTATGGCATCGCCGTTTAGCACATGTGGGAATGAAGAACCTTCACAAGCTTCTAAAGGGAGAACACGTGATAGGTCTAACTAATGTAACTTTCGAAAAAGATAGACCTTGTGCAGCTTGTCAAGCAGGTAAACAGGTGGGAAGCTCTCATCATACCAAAAATGTGATGACCACATCAAGACCTTTGGAGTTGCTTCATATGGACCTCTTCGGACCCGTCGCCTATCTAAGCATAGGAGGAAGTAAGTATGGTCTTGTTATAGTTGATGATTTTTCCCGCTTCACTTGGGTATTCTTTTTGCAGGATAAATCTGAAACCCAAGGGACCCTCAAGCGCTTCCTTAGAAGAGCTCAAAATGAGTTTGAGCTCAAGGTGAAGAAGATAAGGAGCGACAACGGGTCCGAGTTCAAGAACCTTCAAGTGGAGGAGTACCTTGAGGAGGAAGGGTTCAAGCACGAGTTCTCCGCTCCCTACACACCACAGCAAAATGGTGTGGTAGAGAGGAAGAACAGGACGCTCATAGACATGGTGAGGACGATGCTTGGAGAGTTCAAGACCCCCGAGCGGTTTTGGTCGGAAGCCGTGAACACGACTTGCCACACCATCAACCGGGTCTACCTTCACCGCCTCCTCAAGAAGACTTCGTATGAGCTTCTAACCGCCGTAATACGCACCATGGCGATTGGAGAAGTGCGGCCACAGGAGCAAGATCAACCCTCTTCCTCAACAATGGTGCATCCCCCAACTCAAGATGATGAACAGGTTCATCAAGAGGAGGCGTGTGATCAAGGGGGAGCACAAGATGATCATGTGATGGAGGAAGAAGCACAACCGGCACCTCCAACCCAAGTTCGAGCGACGATTCAAAGGAATCATCCCGTCGACCAAATTTTGGGTGACATTATCAAGGGAGTAACTACTCGTTCTAGATTAGTTAATTTTTGTGAGCATTACTCCTTTGTCTCTTCTATTGAGCCTTTCAGGGTAGAAGAGGCCTTGCTAGATCCAGACTGGGTGTTGGCCATGCAGGAAGAACTCAACAATTTCAAGAGAAATGAAGTTTGGACACTGGTGCCTCGTCCCAAGCAAAATGATGTTGGAACCAAGTGGGTGTTCCGCAACAAACAAGACGAGCACAGGGTGGTGACAAGGAACAAGGCTCGACTTGTGGCAAAAGGTTATGCCCAAGTCGCAGGTTTGGACTTTGAGGAGACTTTTGCTCCTGTGGCTAGGCTAGAGTCCATTCGTATTTTGCTAGCATATGCCGCTCACCATTCTTTTAGGTTGTTCCAAATGGATGTGAAGAGCGCTTTCCTCAACGGGCCAATCAAGGAGGAGGTGTACGTGGAGCAACCCCCTGGCTTCGAGGATGAACGGTACCCCGACCACGTATGTAAGCTCTCTAAGGCGCTCTATGGACTTAAGCAAGCCCCAAGAGCATGGTATGAATGCCTTAGAGACTTTTTAATTGCTAATGCTTTCAAGGTTGGGAAAGCCGATCCGACTTTATTCACTAAGACTTGTGATGGTGATTTATTTGTGTGCCAAATTTATGTCGATGACATAATATTTGGTTCTACTAACCAAAAGTCTTGTGAAGAGTTTAGCAGGGTGATGACTCAGAAATTCGCGATGTCGATGATGGGCGAGTTGAACTACTTCCTTGGGTTCCAAGTGAAGCAACTCAAGGACGACACTTTCATTTCCCAAACGAAGTATACGCAAGACTTGCTAAAGCGGTTTGGAATGAAGGACGCCAAGCCCGCAAAGACTCCAATGGGAACTGACGGACACATCGACCTCAACAAGGGAGGTAAGTCCGTTGATCAAAAAGCATACCGGTCCATGATAGGTTCTTTGCTTTATTTATGTGCTAGTAGACCGGATATTATGCTTAGTGTATGCATGTGTGCTAGATTTCAATCCGATCCAAGGGAGTGTCACCTAGTGGCTGTGAAGCGAATTCTTAGATATTTAGTCGCTACGCCTTGCTTCGGGATCTGGTATCCAAAAGGGTCTACCTTTGACTTAATTGGATATTCAGACTCCGATTATGCTGGATGTAAGGTCGATAGAAAAAGTACATCAGGGACGTGCCAATTCTTAGAAAGGTCCCTGGTGTCGTGGAGCTCTAAGAAACAAACCTCCGTTGCCCTATCCACCGCTGAGGCCGAGTATGTTGCCGCAGGACAGTGTTGCGCGCAACTACTTTGGATGAGGCAAACCCTTCGGGACTTTGGCTACAATCTGAGCAAAGTCCCACTCCTATGTGACAATGAGAGTGCTATCCGCATAGCGGACAATCCTGTTGAGCACAGCCGCACAAAGCACATTGACATCCGGCATCAGTTTTTGAGAGACCACCAGCAAAAGGGAGATATCGAAGTGTTCTATATTAGCACCGAGAACCAGCTAGCCGATATCTTTACCAAGCCTCTAGATGAAAAGACCTTTTGCAGGCTGCGCAGTGAGCTAAATGTCTTAGATTCGTGGAACTTGGATTGATTTATAACATACATGTGTTCATGCCTTTGATCATGTTCCTTATGCATTTTGTTGTTTATTTATGGTGCTCAAGTTGTACTCATGATCCCCGGACCTCACAAGTCCATTTGCAAGTGATGCACTTATTTAGGGGGAGATGTGCTACAATTTGACCCCTTGAGAATAACCATGTGTTTGAGCTTGCTTGATTTAGCCTCAAAGGAGGATTGAAAGGGAAAAGGTGAACTTGGACCATGCAAGACTTCCACTGCACTCCGATGAGAGGGTAACTTACTCCAAGTTCATCTCAATATCCTTATTGCCTTTGTACTCTTATTTGAAGATTTTGGTGAGGCAATGGGGTTTAAGGGCCAAGATTGATCCCGTTTTGGTGCTTGATGCCAAAGGGGGAGAAAATAAGGCCAAAGCAATTAATGGATCAGCTACCACTTGAGAATTTTGAAATAGTATAATAGAGCTTTTGGTTTGTCAAAACTCTCTTGTTGTCTCTTTTGTCAAAAGTTGGCCTCTTGTGGGGAGAATATTTGATTATGGGAAAAGGGGGAGTTTTTGAAATCTTTGATCAATTTCTCTTGGAACAACTCTCTTTGTGTCTCAACAAGTGTGTTTGACTTAGAGATAGGAAATTGAGGTTGATTTGCAAAAACAAAACCAAGTGGTGGCAAAGAATGATCCAAATATGCCAAATTTGAATCAAAACAAATTTGTGTTCTCATTTGCATTGATGTTGCACTTCTTTAGTTGCTTTTTGTTGTGTTGGCATAAATCACCAAAAAGGGGGAGATTGAAAGGGAAATGGTCCCTTGGGCCATTTCTAAGTATTTTGGTGATTGAGTGCCAACACAAGTGCTTAAGTGTTAATCTATGCCAATTGATGGACAAAGTGCAAATCAAGAGAAAAGGTATGTTTCTAAGACTTAGTACATTGTTTTGGAGACTAATGTATTGTGTCTAAGTGCTAGAAACAGGAAAAGACCAATTTGGAAAAGACTTGGCTAAGCAGCCAAGTCTCTGCGCAGTCTGGGTGCACCGAACTGTCCGGTGGTGCACCGGACAGTGTCAACTGTCAACTGGCTGCTCTCGGGAAGCGATTAACGGCGTACGGCTATAAATCACCGGACTGTCCGGTGAGCCATTCACAGGCGAAGTCGTCGCTCTCGGGAAGTGATTAACGGCGTACGGCTATAAATCACCGGACTGTCCGGTGGTGCACCGGACTGTCCGGTGAGCCAACGGTCGGCCACGTAATCCGCGTGCGACGCGTGGCCAAGCCAACGGTCAGAAGGGGGCACCGGACTGTCCGGTGTGCACCAGACAGTGTCCGGTGCGCCAACGGCTCTGGATCTTCAACGGTCGGCTGCGCCACAGAAGGAAAGAAATCCGCACCGGACAGTGTCCGGTGGTGCACCGGACTGTCCGGTGCGCCAGGCGACAGAAGGCAAGAATTGCCTTCCTGGAATGCTCTCAACGGTTCCTAGCTGCCTTGGGGCTATAAAAGGGACCCCTAGGCGCATGGAGGAATACACCAAGCATTCTGTAAGCATTCCTAAGCACCAAGACTTCAATTCCGCGCATTCAATTCTTTGTGATAGCAACTAGAGCTCCATTTGAGTAGTGTACTCTTCGAGTTGTGTTGAGAGCTCTTATTGCAACCTGTGTGCGTGTTGTTGCTCTGATTTTGTGTTTTGTGTGCATTGCTCATCCCAACCTTACTTCCGTGATTCTTTGTGAACATCTTTGTAAGGGCGAGAGGCTCCAAGTTGTGGAGATTCCTCGCAAGCGGGATATAGTAAAGCAAAGCAAAACACCATGGTATTCAAGTGGGTCTTTGGACCGCTTGAGAGGGGTTGATTGCAACCCTCGTCCGTTGGGACGCCACAACATGGAGTAGGCAAGTGTTGGACTTGGCCGAACCACGGGATAAACCACTGTGCCATCTTTGTGTTGATCTTCTTGTGGTTATCGTGTCTTGCAAAGGCTCCTCTCTAGCCACTTGGCTTTATTGTGCTGACTCTTAATCAAGTTTTGTGGCATTAAGTTTCAAGTCTTTACAGGATCACCTATTCACCCCCCCTCTAGGTGCTCTCAGAGACGGTGGCCTAGACCTCTCACGAACTCATCACAGCATCCTCCATGCGCCTCATCCTGCGGTACCTGTTCTTGACCTGTGGGGGTGTGAGACAGAAAGAGTGAGCTCACATACGTTCATCGCTCAACAAGTTGTGGGGAATAATGTGCATTAACTCGTCAAAGGTGGGAGTTCACGTGAAGTGTAAGCCTTACCAAAGAGGATGGTTGAAGCTGAGCGTTGCTTTTAAAGTTGGTCAAAATTTTATTAGCAATTACTAAGTATAAGTAAATACCAACCCAATTAAGTAGTAGAACAAAAGTAATAAAAACACCTGCGATGCAATGCATATGACAAATTGAATTTAGTTCCATAAATTAATCATGTGAGAGTTCGAGCTGCTCATGACCATGAGCACGGCTGATATACCAGTTTTACACTCTGTAGAGGTTGCGCATCTTTACCCACAAGTCGTGTTACCCATTTGCCACGGGGTTGATCGGACCCCATACACCTCTACCAAGGAAGCGAGGCAGGGTTCCACTATGAGGCCTTTACAAAGTTCCACTAGCTTCAGAAAACTTGCTACAGTTTATAAGAAGCTCCAGTGCAGGGATCCCTCGCCTAACTGCCATCGCAGCAAAATCAACCCAAGGACCTCCCTACACTGACCATCCCCTACTGCCCTTGCCCCTTTCGGGTAAGGTACTCCTCCACTAGCCTTCCTAGTTAGTTAGCCAAGGGGTCCCATTCCTTCCTTGTGGTAGCACTGTTTTCCCGGGTGGTCGCTCCATGTTCCAATTAACATAATGATCTTGACATGAACATAAATAAAATAACAGGATAATTGGAACAAGGATATAATGAAATATTATCCCAAAACCATATAAACAATAGCAAAACTACCCAAATGGTTCAGGGATAAACAAGGTAAAAGATAATCAAACTGGGGTAACCTATTGGGTCCCATCAAAATTAACCTATGCAGATCATTATAATTAATAAGAACATGACTGGGTAAAAAGAAGTGATCAAGGGCACAACTTGCCTGGGACTTGAGATTCGAGGTACCAACTTGCTCTTCAGGTGATATGTGTCCTCACTCCTAAACGTAGCAATACAGACAAATATGGTATAGGCAAAATTAACATCACACCAAATATGAATACAAAATACATATTAATAATCTATATATTAAAATGAGAGCACAGGAACATGAATCATTAATTTTGGAGTTATGGATTTTAAGTTATGAATTTCTAAAGGTTTCATGTGTTTGATACAAGATTAATTAAGAGATAAATTTTAATGTGGCTTTCATGTCAAAACAGTGGCACTATTTAATAAACAATAATATTACAAAATTATAGGAACTGGAATGGATTAATTTGGACTTAATATTATTTTATATGAATTAAATGAGTTTCTGGAATTATTTATATACTAAAAATCAATTTCCTAAATCATTTATTCATTTTTACTGATTTCTGAACTATCCACAAGATATCACAAGAGTCCAGGGGCAATAACGCGAAAGTGACCCAGACTCAAACTATACTGCCGCAGTACCGCGGGTTGATATCACTCTTTTGTGGGGGTTCTTACGCAAAATTACAGCCACGAAGGGGTATCACTAGATCTCGGTCGTTGGATCCAGATCAACGGCGCACGTTCTTTCTCCTTCCCCCAAACCAACTGCACAGCGACACCACACACACGGCGGTGCACGCCGATGAGCCACCCCATCACGGCGCATAGGTACGCGATTCCCAAATCAATCTGGTGCTACACGATGTAGGCGCATGGGCGGATCGGTCAGGGGAGTTCTTACCGTGTCTCGACGTAGCAGAGGACGCAGCCACGGCGCACAGGGATGTGGCGGCGTTGCAAGAGCTCTGATGAGCAATTGATGCCGCCCCAGTAGACGATTCCCCCCAACAGTCACGGGCGCAACACCGGTGATGTAGTGAAACTCCCAGCGATGACCTAGGGGTCTTGCGTTGCAGCCGAGCTTGTTCCGTGAGCGCAGTTCACCAGCGACGACTTCTTCTCCGCGTGCACCGGTGAATGATTGCCCGAGCGGTGGCACGGGACGGATGAGGGGAAAAGCTCCGTTTAAATAGCCGCAAGGAGCCCCGAAACTGGTCTGACGCCATCGGCACTTGTTGCAACAATACGACGAGGTTCACAGGAGGGAGAAGGATCTGCATAGTGGGCCCCACCAATCAGAGTCCCCGTGCCCAGTGAGCGCACCCACTCACCCAAACTGACAAGTGGGGGCCAGCAGGCAGAGAGAGCAAGAGGAACGGATGGGTGGCTGGTATGATGAGTCAACTCGACCGACACGCTGGGCCCACACGTAAGCGATAGAGACAAAAGAAAAGGGGGAAAGCACAGGGTGGGCCGTGCGGGACGAGAAGTGGAGCTTGACCGGAGGTGGGAATTTCGATCGAGGTGAGGTTTAGGTGAGCCTTTTTCTTTTTATGTTTTCTTTTCTTTTTCTTTCTTTTCCAAATTTGAAACTTCAATTCAATTTGAAATCCTGTTTGAACTTCAACTTTCCAAATATATCCAATAAAAATCCTAATATGAAGATAACTCCTATTATTTATTTATAATATTTTTATTTTCTTATAATGTATATTCTTTTCCTCATTTTCTCTTTTATGTTTTCAATTTCAAATTTTGAATTCAAATTCGGATCTGGTTTCATGATTCATATTCATATGCACAATCATAATAAAACTTCAGCATGCAAATAAAATAAAATTTTATGTTGCTTTATTTCCCATCTTATTTACTTATGCATATGCATAAAATGTGTATTTTAAGAAGTATAGTTCTAGTTCATAAAAAATCCTTAGGAGAAAAGTCTATATATGTTTTATCTAAGCAACAATTATTACCGAGATCCATTCTTTATTAGCTTTTTTTATTAAGGAAACATTGTTTTAGGATGAATAGTTTCAAATGTAGGATAATTTCGATGAAAAATTTATTTTAACCTAGAAATCTTGGGAGAATTCTACTAGTCTTCCAAAATAAGACTTTGGGTGTTACAAGAAGAAACCTGAATTTTATCATAAACTATAATAACTAGAACCCGGTTAGGCGTTAGAACAATAATTCAAACAATCGAAGTAAGCGAGAGTTGTTTTTTTGCTAGAGTTCCTCGAATGAATGCAGGATTACTTAAAGAGTAACTCAATTGATATATAATCAAGCGCAAGTAAAAAAACAAAGAGATAGGGGGGAGAAAGAAACAAATCACAAACAAGAATTAACACAGACAACACGGGCGATTGTTTCCCGAGGTTCGATTTCAAAGAACCTACTTCCCATTGAGGAGTCCACTAATAACGGGTCTCTTTCAACCCTTTCCCCCTCTCAAACGATCACTTAGATCGGATGCATTTTCCTCTCTTCAAAGGACATTAAGTCCCTGCAAGGATCACCACACAATTTAGTGTTTATTGCTAGCTTTACAATGTGTGAGAATGGAATTAGAGAAGAGGAAGAAACTCAAGAACACAAGAACTGAATGCAACAAGCTCAAATGAAACACTCTACAAGGCATTACTATTTCTCTAGCTAATTCTTAATGAATTTGGCACTTGAGACAAATCGGGAGGCTTGGAGTTGTTGCAAGTATTGAATAGGAGTTTGGTAAAGCTCTTGTGTGTCTTGAATGCTGGTGGATGAGGTATTTATAGCCCCAACCACCCCATATGGTCGTTGTAAAAAAAGCAATCAAAATTGCATTATTTAGTGGTGCATCAGGCCACCTACAGTATCGGTTCAATGCGCCACTGGACCCTTGTAAGATCTAGGACACTAGCTAGAGCGGGTGAATGGACGGTTTTGACCAAAATCATAAACACTAGAGAAATTTAATTAGTAAAGCAAGAGAGATAAATTCTCTAGCCTAAGTTGAGTAAAGATAGGTAAACCTAGGGTGAACAAGTGAACAAAGTGACTAGCAATGAAGAATGATTTAACTAATCACAAGTTATTGCAAGGAAACAAGTAATGAACAAAAGAGAGGCGTTGATTTTTTCCCCATGGTCTCGGTGATTTGCCGATCACCCCTAATCCACGTTGAGGTGGATTCAAAGCTCTCACTTGCTCCTCTATCAAGACACTGCTTGATCTTTGAGCCAAGTGGACAAGGAAACTCTCAATACCTCGATTTCACTGGTGTCATCTTTGCTGCTCCAGTGATGTAAGTGCGAACCCCTCATAATCTCCTCCGTGGTTTCTTCACAACCTTCATGAAGAGCTCGATAGATTCACCACCAAGCCGTCTAGGAGGCGACAACCTCCAAGAGTAACAAGTTGATGACGGTCGCTTGATGTTCAGTAACATAGTGCCTCAAGATCACTTCGATGATACAATATGCTAGATTCACCCAATCACTCACTAGAATGCAATCTCGAGCAATGTGTGTGAGTGAGAGTTTTGAAAGCTCAAACGTGTTTAATGTATGATAGGAATGACTAAGAGAGCTCCCACACACGAGCACCACTTCTATTTATATCTTTCCAACTAATACTAGCCATTATGGACAAGTTGTCCCCTTTCCATGCACTTGCCGACGGTCCGCGCCCTAGAGACGGACAGTCGGTTGTACAAGTAACGGCTAGTTTTCTTGCTTAAAAACGTGTCAGAGCTGTCAGAAAATGCAGATGCAGATAGTCCAACGACCCTGCCCAGACAATCAGTGACCTGACAACATTAACTCCACGAGCTCTGTCCACCTGACTTTAATACAGGAGGACAATTCGCCAATAATGGTCGATGGTCCACGACCTGGGAGTTAGTACTATCTGAGCTCGAACTTCAGACAGTCTGTAGTACAAACTCGTCGAAATCACACAGTCCCTTCCCAAGCCAACTTTGGCACCTGCGAACTGTCCGCACACCTTGTTCGGATAGTTCGCACAACACTTAGGGACTTGTGCAAATCTGAGAGCACCTAGAGGGGGTGAATAGGCGATCCTGCAAAATTCAACACTAAAGAGCACAAACTCGGTTTATAAAATGTTGGTTAGATTAAACCAAGTTGCTATAGCGAGAGCTCTTGAGAAGAAAGCAATCACAGAGAAAAGCGACACAAGGGACACGATGTTTTATCCCGTGGTTCGGCCAAGTATAACACTTGCCTACTTCCACGTTGTGGCATCCCAATGGACGAGGTTGCACTCAACCCCTTTCAAGTGATCTAATGGTCAACTTGCATACCACAGTTTTCTTCCTTATCATTGTTTTCCCATTTGTGAGGAATCTCCACAAGTTGGAGCCTCTCACCCTTTCAAGGTTGTTCACAAGAAAAACACAAGAGTAAGGGAGGGAAAGAAACACACACAAGATTAGACTCACAGCAACAATACACATACAAGTCAAGCAGAGAGCACACAAGAACAATGCCACAAGTTCACAACACACTTAGTGCTCAAACCTCAGTCACGATGATCCAAATGCGTATTTGCGAAGTCTAGGCGTCTTAGGATGTTTTGTGAATGCTTGGTGTTGTGCTCCATGCGCCTAGGGGTCCCTTTTATAGCCCCAAGGCAGCTAGGAGCCGTTGGAGATCCATTTGGAAGGCAATTCTTGCCTTCTGTCGGGTGGCGCACCGGACAGTCTGGTGCACCACCGGACATAAACAGTCCCTGTCTGGTGCCCGATCTCCTTCCTTTTCTGGCGAAGCCGACCGTTGCGCCCTCGGTCCTCTTGGCGCACCGGACACTGTCGGTGCACACTAGACAGTCCGGTGCGACCAAGTGACCGTTGGCTCGGGCCACGTGTGTTGGGGCGAAGACGAAGACGCCACCCTTCGCTCGAGGCCTTCACCGTACTCGCTGCACCAACGGTGGCAAGACAGCGGCAGACATACCCTTCGCCTCGTACGCGGCCGACCGAAGACCTGTGACGAGGTCGTCTCATCCTGCGACCTCGTCTAGAACGGAGGCCCACGTGTGATCCGGCCCATTGTAACAGGCCTTGCGTGGCCGTCGCGCGTTACGGGCCTAATTTGTAAAGGCCTCCCTGTAATTACGGTCTGTAACCCCGCTTTATGGGAATATTCCGGGGATAATCTAGGTGTCTGAGGGCACATGCGTCCTTAACACGGGACGCCGGGCACCCGGACACCTATAAATACCCCCGCACAGTGCCCTTGAGGGGCTAGATTAACAGAGCTTTTGCCATCACGTGCTGAAACCCTGTTTGCGCTATTACACCCCCCGTTGGATCAACTTGCGCCAGTGAGCAAGTTCCAACATTTGGCGCCCACCGTTCGGGCTACGAAACAACCACCCGCGATGGCACCCAAGAAAGCTAGCTCGAAGGCTGACGAGGCTGCGAAGGCAGCACTGCTGGCCGCAAAAAAGGGCAAGGCCCTCGCACTCACCCACTCCACCCACCAAGAGGCTACTGAAGACGACTCTCACCGCACCAGCGAAGGCGACGCTCACCGCACCTGCAGCCCTGAAGGACAGCCGCAACCTCCCCTAGACTTTGCTCCACCAGAGGGCACGGACTTCACCGAGGACGGCGAAGTCATCGGCGTCTCCGCAGAAGATCAGCTACAGCTGCGCGCCTTGCGCATCAAGAACCGCAATCTCTAGAAGCAAAAGGAGATACTTGAGGCCAAGCGCCAACGTGTGTCCGCACAAGCTAAGGTGCGGCAAATGATACGAGACGAAGAGTAGAAGGCCCAGGAGCTTGAGCAAGAGGTCGCGCTAATGCAGCGTGAAGGCCACTTCGGCCTGCAACAAGGGCCACCCCTGCAACAGCGCGCACAAGTCGAAGACCTGCACTTTCCCTACCGCGACCGCACCATCCCACACGCCGCGCCATTCCAAGGGGTCAACTACCTCGACGAGCGAAGTCCCCTGGCGCCACACCTGCAAGTGACACCCTGGCCAGCCAACTTCCGGGCAGGGACCTATCCCAAGTACAACGGCAGCACTGACCCAGCTCAGTACATCATGAGTTATCAGGTCGCCGTTGCATCTTCCGGTGGGGACGACGCCACGATGGCCAAGTCTTTCATCATCGCCCTCGAGGGCCCGGCTCTCACCTGGTTCACCTGGTTGCCACCGCTGTCCATCGACTCCTAGAGAAGCCTCCGGGACAAATTCCTGCTCAATTTCCAAGGATACCGCCCGGACACCGACGCCTTGGCCGAACTCTCACTCTGCAAGCAGCTGGAGAAAGAGACCCTGCGAGAGTACTACCGAAAATTTCTAACACTCAAGTCACAGTTGCCCTCGGTCGATGACCAGATCGCCATCCACTACGCCATCAGTGGCCTTCGCGCCGGCGTCCTCTACAGCCACTGCATCAGAGATCCGCCCAAGAACCTCCAGGAATTATATCAGCTATTTGAAAAATACGCCAAATCCGAAGAGCTCTACCAGCGCAAAGTTGAGTCTCAGAGGAAACCCAAAGATGCTCCACAGTCCAGCCGCACGTGGACGAGAACTCCGCAGCCAGACTCCGGTCGAGACGGCCGCAATCAGCAGCAGGTGCACAACATTGCCAACCAGCACCCCGCTGGTGATGCCCCTCGTCGCCAGGAATATCCCCCCAGGGCTGCGGAAATGGAGCACGCGGTAAGGGCCGGTGGCGCGTGCAGCCGTCGCGCCGATTCTACTGTCTTTTCCACGGCGAAGACTGCGCCCACCAAACCAAAGATTGCCCAGAGACGAAGGCCACCAGGGATAGGATGGCACGGGCACAACAGGCCGACAACCCTAGAGTTGTCGCGCACACTTATCAGCAACACCCTCCACCATACATCCACGCCCCCGCCCCGCATCCACCGCACCACGCATACCAACACCACCAGGAAGTACAAATCGTACCTCCCCCACCCCCACCTCCACACCAGCAACAACAAAACATCAACCCCCACGCCCCAAAGCAAGAAGACTTCGCCGATCAGCCGTATCGCGAAGTCATTCATATGATCACTGGGGGGTCCAGCACCGACTTCGACACAAAGCGGCAGAAGCGGGACCACTACCGCAGCATCAACCACGTCGCCATCACTGGTCCAGTCGTGCAGACGAAGTGGTCCCACGTACCGCTAACCTTCGACGCCCGACACGTCGACCTACGCAGCGCCCCCCACATCGACGCTATGGTTATCAACTGCAGCGTGGCAGGCTGGGACCTGCACAAGGTCCTAGTCGACAATGGCAGTCAAGCAGACATCATTTTCCTCCATGCCTTCGACCGCATGGGCATAAGCCACAACCTCCTCAAGCCTTCGGACAACCCGTTGTATGGCTTCGGCGGTAAGGGCACCTTTCCCGTCGACAAGATAGAGTTGCCTCTCTCCTTCGGTGTAGCACCCAATGCCCGAAGTGAGCAAATCACCTTTGACATCGTCGATATGGTGTATCCGTACAACGCCATCATGGGCCGGGGCTCCATCAAGAAGTTTGAGGCGGCCATTCACGGATTGTACCTGTGCATGAAGATACCAGGTCCGTTGGGCGCCATCACGGTCTACGGCAATCAGCAGACTGCGCGCAATATAGAGCGGGACTTCGTCCCCGGGCAAAGAAATGTTCACTGCCTCACGGCCTAGCGCGAGGTCCCTGCGACCGCCAGCCCAATCGAAAAAGAACACGACAAGGCACAGCTGCAGAGCAACGACGGAACCAAGACTGTTCCCCTCGACTAGGCCACGCCCAAGCAGACAGTCACCATCAGCGAAGACCTCACTTCGCATGACGAGGAGAAACTCCTATGCTGCTTGTCCAAGAACAAAGACGTCTTCGCCTGGTCCGCCCTCGACTTGGTCGGGGTCAGCCAATCCATAATTGAGCATAGCCTGGGAATCGAGTAATCGACCCTTCGGTGAGACCGAAAAAACAACGGCTCCGCAAAATGTCCGACGAGAAGACAGAAGCCGCCAAGGCCGAGGTGCATCGCCTCCTGGAAGCCAAATTTATCGAGCTAGTGGCTTACCCCACGTGGCTCTCCAACGTTGTTATGGTGCAGAAAAAGAGCGACAAGTGGCGAATGTGCATCGACTTCACCAGTCTCAACAAGGCTTGCCCAAAGGACAACTTCCCGTTGCCTCGGATTGACAAAATAGTCGATAGCGCGGCCGGGTGCGAGGTCATGTCACTCCTCGACTGCTTCTCCGGTTACCATCAAATCTATATGAAGGAGGAAGACAAGGCCAGCACCAGCTTCATAACACCCTTCGGCACATATTGCTTTATCAGAATGCCAGAGGGACTCAAGAACGTCGGGTCCACCTTCTCCCGGCTTACCAAAACAGTGCTCGAAGGGCAAGTCGGCAGAAATATATTCACATATGTGGATGACATCGTCGTCGCCAGCCGGAACAAGGAGGACCATCTCGCTGACCTCGCCGAAACATTCGCGAACATGCGAGACACACGACTTCGCCTGAACCCCGAAAAGTGCGTCTTCGGCGTTCGCTAGGGAAAAATATTGGGCTACCTGGTATCACACCGCGGCATCGAGGCCAACCCAACCAAAATCCAGGCCATCATCAATATGACGCCCCCGCAGTCAGCCAGAGACGTCCAGCGTCTGACGGGCAGATTGGCCGCCCTCAACAGGTTCATCTCCAAATCCGCTGAGCGAAGTCTTCCCTTCCTCAAAACACTCCGCGGCGCAAAAGACTTCGCTTGGGGACCAGAGCAGGCGGCGGCCTTCGCATCACTGAAACAGTACCTGTTGGAATTGGCGGTTCTTACAAGCCCCGACACTTCGCTACCCCTGTTGCTTTACGTTGCGGCCTCGCCGCACGCGGTCAGCGTGGCACTGGTCCAGGAGCAAATAGTAGAGGGCGTCACCAGACAATGCCCAGTTTATTACATTTTCGAAGTGCTCACACCTTCAAAATGTAACATGACGGAACTCGAAAAGATTGCCTATGCAGTTGTTATGTCTTCGCGCAAATTGCGTCACTACTTTGAAGCATTCAAGGTCCGCGTCACCTCAGATAGGGGACTCGACAAATTATTCAGAAACCCGGAGGCATCGGTACAGATCGCCAAATGGGCGGCCGAACTCTCCGGCTACCACATCACTTTCAAGCCCAGGACAGCGATCAAGTCACAAGTTCTAGCAGACTTCGTCGTCGACTGGACCGGGCCAACAACACAGCCGGACCCGTCCGCAGAGAAGGTTTGGACAATCCACTGCGACGGCGCATGGTGCCACGCGGGGGCAGGCGCCGCTGCAGTCATCACCTCACCCACCGGGGTCAAGCACAGATACGCGGCACGCTTAAGCTTCGCTCTGGACTCCGACAGATGCACAAACAACATAGCAGAATACGAAGCCGTCATCCTCGGCCTCCGCAAGCTAAGAGCCCTCGGCGTCACCACCTACATTGTTAGAACAGACTCCAAGGTGGTCGCCGGCCAAGTCGAGAAAGACTATGCAGCAAAGGACCCCGCACTTATGCAATACCTCGCGGCCATCCGAAGTCTCGAGAGACAATTCAAGGGATTCACCTTGCAGCATGTGGACCGGGCCAAGAATGAAGAAGCCGACGCATTGGCCAAGGCAGCCGCCAGGGGCGAAGCCCTACCCTCCGACGTGTTCTACCACGTCATCGGCACGCCAGCCGTCCGCAGCCCTGAAGGGCTCCAAATAACCAACGACAGCGAGGGCCACCGCATAATCAACCTCATCATGACCGAAGACTGGCGGGCCCCAATAACCCTGTACCTGCAGGGGTACTATCACCCAATCGACAGCAATGAGGCCAAGCGCCTCAACCACCGAAGCCGGGACTTCGCCCTAATCGAGGGCCAACTTTACAAGAAGGGGGTCAGTCAACCGATGCTCAAGTGCGTCACCGAGACCGAAGGCGTCCAAATCCTGCACGAAGTCCACAAGGGGACCTGCGGCTCCCACGCAGGGCCTAGGGCCCTGGCGGCAAAGGTGATTCGCCAAGGTTTCTACTGGCCCGCCATTATTTGCGCCGCAAATCGGGTCGTCAGATCCTGCGAAGCCTGTCAGAAATTTTCCCCACGCTCGGGGCGCCCTTCGCAGTTCACGAAGCTGATCGCCCACACGTGGCCCCTTCAGCGCTGGGGCCTAGACATTGTCGGGCCCCTGCCCACGGCTCAGGGGAACCTCAAGTTCACCTTCGTCGCCGTCGAATACTTCACCAAATGGATTGAAGCGAGGGCAGTATCCACCATCACATCGAAGACAGCCCAGAAATTCTTCTGGCAAAATATTGTTTGCCGCTTCGGGGTACCGTCCAAACTCACGGTCGACAACGGCAAGCAGTTCGACAACCAAGATTTCAAAGACTTCTGCTTCTCCATCGGCACCAAGCTTGCCTTTGCCTCCGTGTACCACCCCCAGTCCAACGGAGTCGTGGAGCGCGCCAACGGCAAAATTTTCACAGCCGTGAAGAAAATGCTCCTCGACGACAAAAAAGGCAAGTGGCCCGACCTGTTACCCGAAGTGGTCTGGGCACTGAATACAACTGAGTGCAGGGCGACTGGGTTCACCCCCTTCCGCCTATTATACGGATCGGAGGCCATGACTCCGCAAGAAATAAAGCATGGGTCGCTTCGGACATCCGCGTCGGCCGTCCCCGACGTAGACGAGCCGACTTCGAAGGACCTCATCGACGGAGACCGCGTCTTTGCCCTACAAGCTCTGGACAAATACCAAGCCCAGACAAAGGCATGGCGTGACCAGGCAGTCATCCCAAGGGAATTCAGCGAAGGGGACCTCGTTCTCGTCCGGACAGCCCGAACAGAGTCCAGGAGCAAGCTGGAGCCCAAGTGGGAGGGCCCTTTCATTGTCAAGACGAAGGCCTCTCCCAGCGCATACAGGCTCGCAACGCCAAACGGCGAGGACTTGGAGCATTCCTGGAACATCGATAATCTCCGCAAATTTTTTCTTTGACTCATCAGGGCCAGCTCGCCCTTGTAATTCGCAAAGACAATTTTTATTCTGGCCCGCACTCTTTTCCTCCCGGGGGGTGAGGTTTTTAATGAGGCAGAGTCATGTAATATACAAGTGAAAAATCCCCCACAAAATCTACGTCGAAAAAAGACCGCGCCGACGGTCTTCGACATTCGACCAACACTTAGTCACCGCGAGGCCCAGCGTCAGCCACCCTCGCGTGCGACAACTCCGTGCAGAAGTCGCCTAAGGGTGCAGCCGGACCAGCACGACAAGTGCGAAAAATCGAAGTCTTCCGCGAAGACTATCCGCGCAGAAGTCGCCTAAGGGTGCAGCCGGACTAGCACAACAAGTGCAAAAAATCGAAGTCTTCCGCGAAGACTATCCGCGCAGAAGTCGCCTAAGGGTGCAGCCGGACTAGCACAACAAGTGCGAAAAATCGAAGTCTTCCGCGAAGACTATCCGCGCAGAAGTCGCCTAAGGGTGCAGCCGGACCAGCACAACAAGTGCGAAAAATCAAAGTCTTCCGCGAAGACTATCCGCGCAAAAGTCGCCTAAGGGTGCAGCCGGACTAGCACAACAAGTGCGAAAAATCGAAGTCTTCTGCGAAGACTATCCGCGCATAAGTCGCCTAAGGGTGCAGCCAGACTAGCACAACAAGTGCGAAAAATCGAAGTTTTCCGCGAAAACTATCCGCGCAGAAGTCGCCTAAGGGTGCAACCGGACTAGCACAACAAGTGCGAGAAATCAGAGTCTTCCGCGAAAATTATCCGTGCAGAAGTCGCCTAAGGGTGCAGCCGGATTAGCTCAACAAGCATGGAAAAGACTACGCCAAACTGTCCGCGCAAAGACCGACTACATGCGCACCAGACCAACCTAACCAATACACCAGACCAAGTGCGTAACGCCTTCATAAACATAGCCGAATGTGCGAAGACACACAACCTCATCATACAAGCCATTACATATGAACAAGCGAGGGCATCACACTTTTACATCGGTTCAACCTTCGGAATAATTCCCATCTCCCTATAGTTAAATAGCATTATCCTCAGCTACTCACCCGCAAAAAGACTTCGCAGCTCCCCCTCACCTGCACTCACGACGGCCGGCAAGGACAACAGTTCCTGCCTGCCAGCCCTGTTCACACAAAGCCGACCGCCGTCCGCCTCACTCACTCTACGCTTCGCAACCGCCCTTCGCCGCCTACGCCCCGTGCTTGGACCAGGCACAACCTCAGCATCCACAGCACGCGGCGAAGCCTCCGCCGCTGCCACATCCAAGGCCGCAAAATAATCCAAGTCCTCATCCGACGACTCTTCAGTCCACCCAACCGAACTCCCAGAATCATCAAAATAAGAAAGCTTAGACGCAGATTCATCCAATTCATTCCCATCGTCCACGGTCGAAGCCGCCAAAAAATTAGCAGTAGCGGCTGCGTGCGCAGGCCCAAAATCTTGAACCTGCGCAGCAACCAAGGTTCAGCAACATATACAAAATTCCCTAACTACCCACACCCACTATGCCACCTGCGAAGACCCAGCCGTCGTAGGATCCTCCACTGCTGCCTCCGCCGCCATCTTCGCAGGATCCTCAGCCCTCGGCGCAGCAGCTGGCGACGGGCCGGCCGCGGTGGCCGCGGGGGCATCAAGGGCGCCTCCGGCGGTCTCTGGGGCCGGCGCCGGGGCGACCTCGGACACAGCCGCCACCGGGTTCGACTCCGAGTCAGGCTGCACGCTATTTAAAGCCCCGAAGTCGTCCACCTTCTCGTTACGCGCCGCCTAAGATACAACACACAGATTCAGCAAACCCACATATAACCCACAACAACACCAAACAAAAGTCAAACATTACCTGACCCCTCGTCGTCTCAAACCGCTCCTTGACCACCTCCCGGCCGTGAGGACCCCACATTCGGTCGAAGAGGGCTCCCGCGGATTCCTTCACCACCGGGTCCTCAACCTTGTAGATATTACGCTCGAAATCCTCATAAGCTTGGTCGAAGACCTCATAGTGCCGGCACCCCTCACGGGACAGCGCGTTCATCGCCCCTTCGCAGGTGACCAGGGAGGCATAGGACATAAACCCCTCCACAATGGTGGGGAGCGCCAGCAACTCCTCCTACAGCCACTCCAGGCAGCGAAGGCCGGGCTCTTGGTCCGGCACTTCAAAGTCAGCGGTCCGCGCGCCCAGCTCGTGGTACGAGTCCACAAGCTGTTTGCGCGTCTGCTCGGCCTCCGAACGCGTCGAAGCCTCGGCCCTCTCCACATGGGTCTGCAGGGCGTTGAACCGCTCCTCCAATTCCTCGGCACGCTGCCTGGCGAGGCTGCACTCCGCCCGCGCCAAATTGGCCTCCGCCTGCGCAGACTGCGCCTTGGCGAGGGCCTCATTAGCCTCCTTCCTCTCCTCCGCCAGCTGGCGCCAGAGGTCAGCCCTCTCACCCTCCAGCGCGGCCACCTTATCCGCCAGCTTGCGGCACTTGCTGTCGGCGGCCGACTTGTCCCGGACGGCGTCAGCATGTTGCGCCCGAAGTCTCTCGACCTCGGCAGACACAACTGCCGTAAGGGCCCCCGACGCCGCGTGGTCTGCGAAGTCAGCCGCCTGCAAGACACCCATAAGACCACAGCCCCAGCGAAGCTGGTAAAAGCCGAAGTCTAGCCCAATTTACCTGACTTAACGCCTCCTTCAGCCAGCGGGACACTGCACCCGCCTCGTCCCTGACGGCAGTGAGCGCTGGAAACTCACCACCGGCACTAAGAGCACCACCCTTCGCACTAGGCTCCACGACAGCCGCCGCGGTCGCCACGGCGGGCGGAACAACAACAAGCTGGCCTTCGCCCGGCCCTGCGACGTATCAATATATCAGAAAAAAAACTCGAGCTGACGACTTACCAACAAGATAATCATCCACGCTAATATCCGTGGCGAAGTCGGGAACTCGCTTACCCGGCGGAGGCAACTCTCGAGCCTTCTCGGCTCCCGCCGGGACAGACTTAGTACCGCCGGCGGCGGCAGCCTTCGCAGCATCCGGCACCCTGCTGGACCCAGGGCCGGTCGACTTCGCCGCCTGTGTCGGCTGGCTTCCGCCGGGGGCAGCAGCCTTCACAGCCCCCCGCAACCTCTTTGGCCTGGCCTCAGGCAGCCTGACGACCGCCTGGCGCTTCTGCGCAGCTCCCTGGCGATCCTTGTCCATCACTGCCGACAAAACAGCAGCAATATTCCGCCCATAAGGAAACACCTTCCAATCACGAACCATGCGAGATGTAAAAAAATCTTCGCCGGCCGCGCGGGGGATAGAAACATTCTTAGACCACCGACCCCCGGTAACCCTCAGCATCCGCGTCGAAGACTCCCGGAGCTCGGGCGAAGACATCCTTCCCCCCGGGGTCGCGCATGTCCTCATCAATTCCCTAGCAAAACCATCGGAAACCCCTAGTTCTCCCGCAGCAATACCTAGTTTCCTCTTCTTAGAGGATGGGGCGGCCGCCGGCGCGGGGTCGTCTCCAGTCTCCGCCACCGGTTTCTTCCCGCGATGATCCACATCGTCTTGCCCGGGATAACCGCCATACGGCAGGCGGTTCAATTCGAAGACCCTGTTCAAGCGGTCATTGGACCCGCGTATATCCTAGCTACGCTGGCCTTCTGTCTTCGGCACGTACCGACCAACAATCCGCACCGCCCCATCCTCCGCCTCACGCACAACGGCGGCCGGATCGCGACCACGCAGATCCAGTGCGAAGGCGGGACTTCGCACCAGCATCCCACCACGGGAAGGTATCTGGCGAGGGCATACTTCGCCCAGCGCCCAGCCATGTGCCAAAGGCCACACCCCATACGCCACAAACTCCTCAACCAAATCGCGCCCGCTGCTCAGGCCGGCCGCGCACCGAAGGGCCCGTTCGTCTGCATCCTCCTCCGCCACTTCAAACTGCGGGTATGCTGAGTAGTAATACGAGCACATCTCAGCCACGGGGAGCCCCGGATGGTCCTCGACTGTGCCCTCCGCAACATAGAACCAAAACTCATGCCAGTTGCCCCATTTATTGCGGGCGCAAGGAACCAACTCAACTACCTCCATCGAGGTCTTGCCGGTCTTCGGCGTAAATGTACAAGATCCAAACTGTGCAACCTTATTTCCGATCATCCTTTTCTGCCAGTGCAGGCAATAGTACTTCGCGAAGACTTTGACCGATGGCTGTCCGCCGTACGAAGTCGTCGCCTAGACATATTTCGACAGAGCCACCACGGCATTCGGAGTCAGCTGGTGGATCTGGACATTAAATCTGCGCAGGACTTCTCCCACAAATCGGTGCGCAGGCAAGCGAAGACCAGCAGCGAAGAACGCCTCAAAAACAACCAACTCGCCTTCTGGCTCGGGGACCTCCTCCGTCCCCGGGACACGAGCGACTCCGCCGCCAAAGTAACCAAGCCGCTGCATATCTTGCACGCGAACCGAGGTCATCCGCGACACACCGAAATTCACCGTGTCGCCGGCGCACAACTCCTCCGCCGCCACAGCGCTCAGCGTCTCCTCAGACGACGCGTCGGCCGGCGGCGTAGCGACAGCAGAAGAAGAAGAGGTCAGCATCGCTACGTACCGGCGGCGGCGGCGGGCGGTCTGCTTCACACGGGCCAGATCTCTGGCGAACAAGAGCAAGGAGGGCAGACGAGCAGCAAGAGGTTTGAGAAGGCGGTTAGGGTTTTCGCAGAGCGCGGAAAGACAAAGTTCAAAACGCGCCGCCCCCCACCCCGTCCCCTTTTATACACAGGGCGCGGCGCTTCGGGAAACCCACAATCCAACAGTACGGCGTCAATCAACGGTCATGTCAAAAACCCCCGCGGAACCACTTCGAGCGAGGGCAGCGTCTCCGCCATCTAGCGACGTCTTCGGCACCAGGTGACTTAGTCGAACTGGTCCCTCGGAGGGCAAATGTTGGGGCGAAGACGAAGACGCCACCCTTCGCTCGAGGCCTTCGCAGTACTCGCTGCACCAACGGTGGCAAGACAGCGGCAGACATACCCTTCGCCTCGTACGCGGCCGGCCGAAGACCTGTGACGAGGTCGTCTCATCCTGCGACCTCGTCCAGAACGGAGGCCCACGTGTGATCCGGCCCATTGTAACAGGCCCTGCGTGGCCGTCGCGCGTTACGGGCCTAATTTGTAAAGGCCTCCCTGTAATTACGGTTTGTAACCCCGCTTTATGGGAATATTCCGGGGATAATCTAGGTGTCTGAGTGCACATGCGTCCTTAACACGGGACGCCGGACACCCAGACACCTATAAATACCCCCGCACAGTGCCCTTGAGGGACTAGATTAACAGAGCTTTTGCCATCACGTGCTGAAACCCTGTTTGCGCTATTACACCCCCCCGTTGGATCAACTTGCGCTAGTGAGCAAGTTCCAACAACGTGTCGCCTGTTGATCGCGCTCCGGACCATTGGCCCCGGGCGCCGTTGGCTCACCGGACAATCCAATGAATTTTAGCCACGACGCCATCGGTGAATTCTGAGAGCAACGAGTTCGTCGCCGAGTGCTGAGCACGGGCGCTGATGGCTCACCGGACAGTCCGGTGATTTTTAGCCACGTCGCCCCCGCCGATTCCCGAGAGTAGTGTCTTCACTACTGAACCAGCCTGTGCACCGGACACTGTCCGGTGTACCGAAGGCTAGTGCAGATTTGGCTGGACTCAGCCACTTCTCCACTCCATTCTCATTTGTATTGATACTGTTTCTCGCACTTAGGTAAATATGTTAGTATCAAAAACAATTCACTAAGGCTAGAAACATACATTGATTCTTGATTTGCACTTCTTTATCATTTGGCACATATCACCTCAAAACAATATGTGTTGGACATTTAATCACCAAAACATTTATTGAAATGGCACAAGAGCACATTTCCCTTTCAAAATAGTCATCTTCCTTGTTCAGAACTGTGGACGATCTGACCACTAGGTCCAGATGGTCTGTGGTATAAATACTTTAGACCACTCCGAAGAACACCAATCTTTGGATCTCACTGAGTTGATCGTGGACGGTCTGGCCTTCTTGCGTACGATCTGCAACCCAGACACTTAGCCTCTTTTTTCAAAACGCTTTTTAAAAGATTTTCTTTCTCGCATCGAAAGCACTATTAGTCCCCATGCAAATACAACATATATATCCTCTATGAGGCACCAAGTATCACACAAGAAGTTGTAATTGACCCTTCTTGATAGTACAACTATCTAGCCTACTAATTCAGTCAATTTACTTCTCTAATCACCTTGTGATTGACAAAAGTAAAACCCTATGTAACATATTTGCCTCGAGTCATTTCACAATCAATGCTAAAAGTCTCCAAGATTTTCAATAAGGCTCATCTTTCTGTGGTCGAACTTGCATTCTTATTTATCCAAGAATCTGTTAGTCTACATATAAGTGTGATTAATTACCAAAACACTACTTAGGGGCATAGATGCTTCACAACTCTCTGACGTCTGACTTGCAGGTTACCGTTCTATCTTATTAGGGTGAACGATACTGGTACGGTGCACCACTAGACCCTCCATGTTAGTGCCACGTTGGATCTAGCCATTGAACCCTGACTGGTCCAGTGCACACCGAACCGATCTAGATAGCCAGCCATCATTTGTCAAGTTTCATCCTTCTCTGCGTAAGAGGTCCAATGCTCCTAGACTTGGACCATTTTTTGCAAACTTGTCCACTTCTTCAATTTGGTTTGGCTGACTTTGAGGGTGTTCCTAAGATTAGACACACATATCTAGTGGCCATCCAACTAGTCTAAGTTAGGAAACTTGAACAATCTGATTTCTCATTTCTCTAACTTATATTCTTGTTTATGCTCAGACTAGCTCAAAAGTAGTGTTTTGTTGAATCTGAGCATTCCAACCTTTTCTAGGTGTGGAAATTAGGTTCTTAGGAGTATTTAGGACTTATCCAAAGTATAAAACTATTGCTAGTTTATCTATTCAAAATTTTACCCCTAATTGGCTAGGTTTGAGCTGTTTTTGACTTAGAAACTCCGAAATCGATCTCATGAACATGTGAATCAAAGACTTGGTAAACTCGCTAGTCCATAAGATTGTGATGGTCTTCAAGCACTAAAATAAATATAGAAAATAGTTTAAGCCCATTTCCATTTCACACACACAAAGTATTTTTTATTTTATTAAGGTAGAACTTTTTTCTTATAAAGCTTGAAACTTTTTTCTCTTGAACCTAAAATAATTTTCATGAAGCTGGAATATTTTTCTCGTGAAATTAGAACACTTTTCCTTATGACCTACCATATATTTTATTTATGACATGTTTGATCTAATACTCCAAACTTTAGAACTCTAAATCTCTAGCATAATCTAGGATAAAGTTTAGAGGTAACTTTATACCACTTATTTGGAACTTTAGCACTAAAGTTTAAAGGAGAAAGTCTAAATAGGACCTTAAAAGCTAAAACATTTTTTCATGAGCCTATGACATGTAATTTAAATATAGACCAATTGTTCTCGCAAATGTAACTCACTCCGTCACAAAATATACACTACACGACGGTTCACTTACAGCGACCTACGGTTGGTTGCTAAAACAGCCTTCAGCGACCTACGGTTAGTCGCTAAAAACTTTTAGCGACCCATAAGGATGGTCGCTGTAAGTGCCGTCGCTAAAGGCTTTAGCGACCGACATCTTTTTAGCGACCGACCGTCCGTTGCTAATATTATATAATTAGTGACCAACCGTGGGTTGTTGTACTATAGATTTAGCAACCAATCGTGAGTCGTTATACTATACATTTAGCAACCAACAGAAAGTTGCCCCTAGTTATAGTCGTTAATAATGATAATATACCATTAATTAGCATTCAACAACTGTTATATATACAAAAGCATCACAAATCACCAATTTTTATACACATAATCACATGAATGCGAAACGGAGTATCCACGAGTTCGCTGCGAGATCTTCAAATGTCAGCTACAGCACGGGTACACAACAATGTGCATTTGGTAAATTGGCAGTCTAGACTAGAAAACCAACACTCTGCATACGGATGCAGTGGAGCCGCCAGGCACGATGGATCTCTCTCCTCGTCTCGTCTCTCCACTCCTCAGTAGTACGTGCAGGAGCCATAGCCTGCAAAACGAGAGGGAAGCGGCATTCGATGAGAAGATAGATGGACAGACGAAGGATCTGAGAGCTTATTAGAGAGAATGAATTTTGCCTTTTCTAGATATATGAATTTTAATACATACTTAGACATAGTGTGTATCTAAATGCATAACAAAAACTATATATCTAGAAAAAATAAAACATCTTATAATTTGGAATGGAGGGAGTATTTTTATCTATAATGACTTTCCCATGTCAAGTGAAAGTAACCTACTAATAAAGCCGAATAACTATGTCATGTCTTATGAATTCCAGATTTATCGTTGATCACAGATAACATATAATTCCTGGCTTATTACTAAAAATGAGAACTCACCTCACGTGTACTGGGCACAACAATTGAAATAATCTTGCAACGACTCTTTATAGAATCTAGGAGATTAGATTCATCCTGGCAAGTCATTATTATCTTGCATGCATCAGAGGAGGAATCTATTATCCATTTTATCAGACGCTGGTTGTTTTGGCTGACTTTATCAACATCATAGAGAACAATCACTGGAACAAACAATCATGTTATTAATGATTCAAATGAAATGGCACATCAAGGAACAATGTTGCAGAACTGCAGAGAGTGAATTATACCTTTAAAGCTCTTTCTCGCAACTGGCTCAGTGATTTTACACTTATCAGACATTTCATTTGCTAGAGTCATCAAAGCTTACTTCTAAACTACTAGACATATGACCATGAAATTTTAACACAAGTAAGATGAAGAGGTTATCTACAACTTTTCTATATAACATCTCTTCAGAAAACAAAGTTTACTTCCCTTAACTACCTGCATACTAAAACTGGACACAGTCCAAACAGCAAACATTTAATTTACTCTTATAATTATCATGGGCTTGGCACTTTCTAATCACATATATAGATTAGCTCTACTTTATAACCATGAATTTATCCACTTTACATAACCTAGTATTTTGAACCTACTCTCACATTATGTAATCAAAGAAGCAATTTAAGCGCACTATACACATACTTAAACAAGTTTATGGGAAGCACCACTACTACTCCCACATAATCATTTTAAATCTAAGGTTTATATGTCATAACAATCTTATAAGCATGGTCATAATCCTCCAAGTTATTCATCAAATCAACCAACAAGAGTGCAAATTAGTTCACCCGTGACTAAATCCAATTTGAAAACCATGAAACGACAAGGATCTATGGTTCAAGCCTTCTATCGAACACCTAACAAACGTCGCACAGACCTCACCTGCTTATTCAAACATAGTACTACCATCTTCCTAAATCGCTGCAAAGGACACGCACCAATCAATCATCATCTCAACATCACACACATAGGGAGCAAAACCTAGTCGGCCTACCTTACCATCGGACGATCCGCGCGAGGCGTGGTGTTGACAACTAGCTGCGAGTAGCGACAACACATGGTTTAGACATTTCATCGAGCAGCTAGGGCATACAAACAGCGAGAACAGCAGGGTCTCACCAAAGGTCGACGACACCGTGGAACGGGCTGCTGCTGTTGCAGCAGAGGAAGGGCGAGTGCAGGGGCCATCCTCAGCCACCAAGGAGGTGCTTAGCCATGGGAGACAGCAAGAGAGGGCACTGGTGTCTAGGGCACCATGGAAAAACTCGGCTAGGGTTTGAGGGAGGGCGAGCTCACCATGGTGAAGCTGCAGGCGACCATGGGAAGGGGTGGAGCAGTGAGAGGCGACTGGAGGTGAGGGCGCCATGGCAGGCCTGCTGTAGGGGGGGCGTCGAGCTGCAGCAGGGAGGGGCGGCCATGGGAGATTGGACGAGCTCCATGGCAGGGAGGAGAGGGCGCTGAACAGGGACGCATGTGGGACAGAGAGCAGGGCGCGGCGACAAGCGCCATGGCTGAGGGCAGGGAGAAGACGCCGACAGAGGAGGGAGATGAGGGAGGGAGAGGAGCGCGTGTGAGGGAGCCGCTCGGCTGGGCACGTTGGTGACGATGAAGACGGCGACCAGAGATTTTGCCCTGCTGCCCGAGCGGATGAGGCTGGCACACACGGTGGGAGAAGATTGGGCCTGTTTGTTTGGTCTGAATTGGGCTGAATTAGAATTAGATTCTAGGGCAAGCCTGTTTGGATGCACTTGAAAATGGAAATCAACATTCCTCTCACTTTCCTAGCCCAAATCTAAAGCCCACAACAGATTTCTAGCTTGTGAAGACAGAAAACGATTCCTCTCCCCTCCCTCCCAGCAGTGCACGCGTGACGCTCGGCGGCGGCCGGCACGGTGCATCCTCGGCTCCTTGCCTCACCTCCCGGTCCATCCTCGCAGCTCTGCGCGTGCCTCACCTCGACAGCAGCCTTCCCTCGCAACACGGTGAGCACCCTTCCCCCACCTCGCTGCTTCTGACCCGCGAGCCGCGCTGAGGAGATCTCGAGGTGCCCTCCTCCGCCTCGGCGGGCTCGCCTGCCTTGCGGGTCGTGGTCGAGTCGCGTCGCGATCGCCTCGGCGGGCTCGGCTGCGTGCCTTCGTGAGAGGGGGTGCGAACGGCCAGATGGGGATCTAATCAGACAAGCGAACGAGGACGAGAACGGGCACGGGGGTGCCGCGCCCGCGATATCCATCGTCCCCGGCGAGGCGGCGACACTGCTGCTGTAGGTGCGAGCCGTAGCTACTGGCCTGCCGTAGCTACTGTAGGCGGCAACACTGCTGTAGGTGCGCCCGCGACAATTGCATTCTTACAATTGCCTCTGATTATTGACAACGCTCTGCAGATCAGTTTCCTCTTGCAATATAACAAAGTTCAATCCTGGTAGATGCACGAAAAGACACTCCGCAGAGGAAATTTACCATGAAACTCAAACCCGAACAACCTCCATGTATCCTCACAGCAAGAAAGATATCTAGATTTCATATATTCAGCAATTTCATCGATACCATCAGAGCTAGTCTTTTCTTGATCTACTGTACCGTCACCCTTTGTACTTTCTGAAGCAGATGACTCACGATTCTTGAACCTCATTCTATGCACAGTCAAATCCTTTGTTGACATACTTAATAGACACTTGATCAGATAGGTTTGGTTACAGGCCTCAACATCAATATGTGCCTGGCATTTCTTGAGCACAGTGCACAGATAGACTATGTGGCACAACCCATAGACTATCTACTTGTACATTCCCTTTCCAGGCAAGAATACCATTTTTCTGCGCCTGTATAGTGGGTAGCCAGCTTCGTAAAAAAAACTGTTTCAGATCTAAATGACTTAGACCTTTTAAACAATAGCCATCTCTCGTGCAAGGACTATTTGGATTAGCTGAACCACACGGGTCTTGTATCATAAACTCTTCAACCAGGAAGAATCCTAACGGATCAGCACTAGGATCAGGTAACTCAGCAGATACATATCTATCAACGTTAAGATTCGATTTGCTCGTCAGCGAGTCAAAATGGCTCGCCTAGCTGGGCCAGCTCATGTGGAACCATGCCTACCTTGCCTGCTCACTTGTGAAAGACGAATGTTCCCCCAGTGCATATTTGCATTGCATTCTATATTCGCATTGCATTGCTTTATTTAATTTGCCGGTCTTGCATGCACCGTATACATATACATATCATTCTGTTCACCTGTGCTTCTTTGAATTAGTTATATATATATATAATGTTTTGTCAAGTGTGCTTATGATTTATGGTTTATCTGCTGTAGATGTCTCACAACAACATAGAATTGGTTAGAAGAAATTTGGAGGAAATGAGAGAGAGGCGTAGGAAGAAGAGGCTGAGAGTAGCATCCTTATTTGTTGCAACTGTCATGGGCATGATTGCAGAATATTATTATCGGAAAAGACCTAGACATCTTATGGATCCCTCTGAGGTGATAGAGAGAGATGTAGCTGGTCGGAAACAAATGCTAAGGAATCTGTATCAAGGATCAAATGTTTATTGCTATGACAGTTTGCGTCTAACTAAGAGATCCTTTTCGGACCTATGCACTATCTTACGTGAGAGGTGCGATATGTGTGACACCTTGAATGTGTCGGTAGAAGAAAAGGTTGCTATCTTTTTGCTTGTAGTGGGTCATGGCACTAAGATGAGGATGATTCATAGCTCATACGGGTGGTCACTTGAACCAATTAGCCGCTATTTCAATGAGGTGTTGAGAGGTGTTCTATCATTATGCCATGAATTTATCAAGCTTCCTGATCCTTTAGCTGTACAACCTGAAGATTCTAAGTGGAGGTGGTTTGAAGATTGCCTTGGAGCAACAAATAACCACCAATGTTTTGGGTGTTTGTGATCGACACATGAAGTTTGTTTATGTTCTAGCTGGATGGGAAGGGTCAGCTTCAGATTCACGTGTGCTACGTGATGCCATGTCTCGGGACGATGCATTTGCTATTCCAAGTGGAAAATATTATCTAGTAGATGCTGGATACACCAATGGACCAGGCTTTCTTGCTCCATATCGATCCACTCGCTACCACTTGAATGAGTGGGCTGCCCAAGGGAATAACCCGTCCAATGCTAAGGAATTGTTCAATTTGCGCCATTCAACAGCTAGAAATGTGATAGAGAGAACGTTTGGGCTATTGAAGGTGAGGTGGGCTATATTAAGAAAAAACTCATATTTTGACTTACAAAATCAGATTAGGATCATCAATGCTTGTTGCATATTGCACAACTTTGTCAGGGATATGCAAAGAGATATGGATGATTTACTTTTAGGCCAAGTTGATCAAGTAATATCTGTTGAATCTCATGATGTTCAAAGTGAAGTGAGTATGATTACCAATGTGCAGTCATCAAATCAATGGACTAACTTTAGGGACACCAAAGCAAGTGGCTTTGGTTGGGATTGGAACAAGAACAAGATATCCGTCGATAGTGATTCTGTATGGGAGGCTTATGTGGCGGTAAGTTTCTGTTGTTACAATTTAATAGACTTAATAGACTAAAGAGACTACAGAAATTCTCCATGTACAGCGAGGGACTGCTAGTTTTCTGTTTTATGGGTACACGGCTGCTAGTTTTCTGTTTTCAGTGGCTCTCTGTTTTCTCTTCTATTTTCTCTTCTGTTTTCTGATCAATTCAATGGAGTATTGTTTTCTCTTCTGTTTTCTGTACCCAATGATTTTCTTTTGTACTGCTCTCTGTTTTCTGTTGTACTGCTCTCTGTTTTCTTTCGGTGAACAGCTGACATCATTTCAGTTTTTAACTCTTTCGGTTTTCTGAAGTAATGTTTTCTGTTTTCTGAAGTAATGCTCTCTGTTTTCTGAAGTAATGTTTTTTGTTTTCTGTTTTGTCTAATTATGGAGTAATGTTTTTAACTCTTTTGAATTATGCTTTCTGAATTATGCTTCTAAAGTAATTTTCTGAGAACAGCATGTTTGTCTAATTATGTTTTCTGAATTATGCTTCTGAAGTAATGTTTTCTGAAGTAATGCTCTCTGTTTTCTGAAGTAATGTTTTCTGTTTTCTGTTTTGTCTAATTATGGAGTAATGTTTTTAACTCTTTTGAATTATGCTTTCTGAATTATGCTTCTGAAGTAATTTTCTGAGAACAACATGTTTGTCTAATTATGTTTTCTGAATTATGCTTCTGAAGTAATGTTTTAACTCTTTTGTCTAATTATGGAGTAACTCTTTTGTCAAATTGTTTTCTGCAGAAAAATAAAGAAGCTAATGGGTACAAACACAAGACAGTCTTATATTGGGACTCGATCAACTTGGTGTTTGGGAAAGATCATGCAACCGGTGAAGCGGCAAAGACCCCAGCTGATGGTGCGAGAGATATGAGTAAGGAAGAGGGAACCGGTAAAGAGCTTACTTCATCAACAACCTCAGGAAGCTTGAAGAGGCAACGTTCCGGTGATTCCTTCACCTCAATGATGGCGGAGAAATTAGACAAGTTCACTGAAGCTATTAGGGATGAAGCACCAAAAGGCCCGACATCAAAAGAAATTTTTAGCACATTGGAGGAGATAGATGGGTTAGATGAAGACACATTTTTAGACTTGTTTGATATCTTAACAGGTGATGCGCGCAAGTACGAGTCCTTATTGGCACTTCCATTGATTCTGAGGAAGAGATGGCTGTTGAAGCAACTTAAAAATTGAATCGAGTTGTGGTTGGGTGAATTGAACTGGTGTTGGGTGTGTTGATGTTGCTGTCTTAGTTTATGTTGGGTGAATTGAACATCACATTGAGTAGCAAGTAATGTGTTCCAATGATATGTGGACATTTGAGACAAATATGCATCATTATTACTATTCTCGTGATGCATTTTGCTTGATAAATTGTAGGGTGAAAACTTGTGTATTTTGTTGTGTGCAAGTTGATGTGGTTACTTCCCTCCAAATATGTAAATTCCATATATAACTATCCAAACAAGATACTGAATTTGATTCATGGAAAAGAATTCCATTAGCATCCAAACAAAAAAATTGAATTGAATCAAATTCTAAGGAATTACTTTCTTTAGGAATCTAATATCTAGAATGTTATTCATGGAATGAGTTTCATTTCTAAGGAAACAAACGGGCCCTTAGAGATTTTTTTACTGTGCGAGACGATGAGGATCGACTGGATATTTTCCCTCTCCCATTTCTTTACACAAAGTTAAATGCAATTATCAATTACTCGCTTTCAGTTCTAATCACACTGGTCTGGTCTGTTTCGGACTGAAAACCATTTTTCTCGAGTTCCAATTAATTTGTTCGGGATAAAATCGTAAGAGTGGGTCGAGCTTCCAAATTCGTATTCTCTTAATCTATAAATTTTAAACGGACATAAGACTCGACATATCACAAAATAAATACGCGAGATCGATGTGACTTCGAAAGTGTGATCCTTTCGGAAGCGACGTCACACATCGCTCACACGGGCGAGAGGCTGTGCACTGTCCAGATACCGGTTAGCACCTGCCACGCGCCACACCATGCCACAGAAAGACACGTGCAATGCAAGCGTGAAAGAATTTCAAATGAATTTTCAGGAACCACAGTTGATTTCAAAGATTAGAGTTTGGGCAAGACGTCGATGGCTTAACCCTAAACGATACTGGATTCGTGTTTTGAAAATTACTAAAGTTTGAATTTTTGAAAAATAAATTAGGACAATTTAGACAGATGGAGACAGACATGATATCAAAATCGTGATAGACGAAGATAATTATAAACACCTGGGGTGTTACAGTTTTCTTTTCCATAATTCTTTTTTTCTTTTCTACAATTCTTTTTTTCTTTACTACAATTTAGCAATCAATGTTTACTTGTTTTAACTAATTTTTAGTCACTAACATCTACATGTACGTTCATGCTATAAGATTTGATAGTGATCATTGCTCTATAGCGACCCACCGCTAGTCCCCGACGACATCTATAGCGACCAACTATAAGCTGTTAAATTTCTAGACTTTTAGCGACCAACCGACCGTTGCTACAAAAGAATTTAGCGACTGACTGTCGGTCCCTAACCTTTAGCAACCAACGGTTGGTACCAAATAAGGGTCGCTAAAGATCAACCGTCGTGTAATGATAATTCGTTTTAGATTAAATATATATTCATTAATTAGTCTATAAATGTAGTTTATATGAATACCTATATTTAGTATCATTTATTCTAGTATGGATGGAAAAGAGGGCTAGAATAACTATATTTTAGGACGGAGGGAATATCACGTTATAACAACACGATATTATAGTTTGTTATATATATAAATATTTTGTTATTATCTATATATATTATATAATTATGTTATCTCCAGCAATATTCTCTAAATTTTATATTCTCTAAAGAAATATTCTATATCATTTACTACATACTCTAAAAGATTTCATCCTCCATATTTTCACCATCTCTAGCAATGTCTTCTAAATTTCGTCCTCTATATCTTATCTTCTATATTCTTCCCAACCATATTAACAAAAAATATTTTAACTATTTTTAATAGATTAAACAAATTTACCGTTAGCATTTTACGAATTACAAATTGTAAAAGCTACCGAAATATCATTGACGCTTTATGACACATCGATTGACGCTTTATATTCTATTGATAAAGAATGCAATGACATCATCATATGACAAACGTGGGAGGAGAGAGAAGAGAGACGATCGTATGCCTGTACCTAGTGGAGGAGCTGCTAGATTTAGCGGACAGGGCCGTCGCCCGCTATTTTACATGAGCTTATAGGGTTTAGAGTTTAGGGTGCGTTGTTTGAGTGAGAAAGACCGAGAGCACACACTAAATATATTGGACAGGACCATATAGCGTTCTTTGTTGGAGATGGTCTCACTACAAAAAATGGTTTTGTATGACAAAAGTAAAGTGTCATGTTTAGTACAAAATTGGTCATAAAAAGCATCTTATGACGAAAACGCTGCGTCATAAGGGTCGTCATATAACGACTGTCACATTATGTACCTTGTGACGACTTTTCAGAGTACCGTCACATAATGTCATTACCTTTTGTGACGGCTGCGTTAGTCCGTCACATATTGCTGCTATATATGACGGTGTTATCTGTCACATTTTTTCCAGTCAACGCGTCAACTAATGTTGGGATCGTCACTTATGGCGGTGTTATATGTCACAGTTTTGTGTATTTTTTTTACGATCTAGGACCGTCATATATTAGTCTGTGGATAATGTGACAGCTTGGTTTTGTTTACTTTAATATGACACCCACATACAGTGACGACACACTGAGCTCTCATGATAGCTCACAGAATCATAATACACAGAAAAGCCATCATACACAACATTCTTATCACAAGTCATACACAATTCCAGCACACTAGTTCTTCCACAACAGAGGTTCAAACATACAAAAGTTCCACCACAAAGGTTTGAAGCATTCAAACAGATTGTTGTGGGTTCAAACATACAAAAGTTCCACCACAAAAGGTTTGAAGCATTCAAATAGATTGCACGTAGTTCTGACAAAGTTCTAACCACATATATGTTCTAGCAAGGTAGAAAAACCTTAAGCAAAGGTTGTGTCGCCTCAGACTTGGTATGCATCCCTACCTCAATCTTTCTGAAGTTTCAGGACAGCTCGTAGCAGTGCATTGGTCTCTTCAAACTTGGTATGCATCCCCTTCACTTCCTCTTGGGTCTGGCGCAGCAAACATTGGTTTTCTTCAAGTGCGGCCTGTTGAGCTTGTAGTTGTGCTTGCAACTCTTCCTGCTTCCTAGCAGCTTCCTCTCTTTCAGCTTGGAATTTTTCCTCAAACTGAGCTTGCATGCATGCTTGTGCAGCTAGCGATGTGGACCGACCAGTCTTGGACGTTGTAGGGACACCAATGTTTGGAAGGAAGGTGGATGAGCGGCTGATCTGGCTGAGACTATCAGCAACAATCTTGGAGGGTGACTTTTGTGCTTCTCCTTCTTCTAGCTCTCTTTCCTTCTCTGCAACCATTTGCTCCTACATAAAATGAATGTACTTAGTAACAAGGCCATACAAAAGTGTTGAACCAGGCATTTACTTGAGTGTAGTACATGTAACTTACATATATCTCATTTGCAAGCGGAGTACGACCATTTTGGGGACTATTCATACATTCCGTCATATATAGCAGCAATATGTGACGGATTAACGCAGCCGTCACAAAAGGTAATGACATTATGTGACGGTACTCTGAAAAGTCGTCACAAGGTACATAATGTGACGGTCGTTATATGACGACCCTTATGACGCAGCGTTTTCGTCATAAGATGCTTTTTATGACCAATTTTGTACTAAACATGACACTTTACTTTTGTCATACAAAACCATTTTTTTGTAGTGAATGAATTCTAGACTTGGAGAGGATTTGATCTTTGGAAATGTGTCTTGGAGTGAATGCACTAGCTCTTGTATTGAATGAGAACTTCAGAAAACTTGGATGCTTGGAGTTGTGGTGGTTGAGGGGTATTTATAGCCCTCAACCACCAAAGAAGCTGTTGGGGAGGCTACTGGCGATGGGCGCACCGGACAGTCCGGTACGCCACCGGACAGGTCATGTTCACTGTCCGGTGTGCTGCCACGTCATCCAACCGTTAGGGTTTGGAGCTCGATCGACCGTTGGAGCTTTGTCCTCTTGCGGCACTGGACAGTCCGGTGCCACACTGGACAGTCCGGTACCACTTTGACTTTCTGCTCTGACTTCTGCCGCGCATTGTTCACGCACTGTAGCACTTTGCAGAGTCGACCGTTGCGCAAGTTAACAGTTGCTCCGCTGGCACACCAGACAGTCTGGTGGCACACCGGACAGTCCGGTGAATTATAGCGGAGGGCACCTTCGAATTCCCGAGAGTGGTTGTTCCGGATTTGTACGGGCATGGTGCACCGGACACTGTCCGGTGGCACACCAGATAGTCCGGTGCGCCAGTCCACAACACACTCAAGTCTTTGCTCCTTTTAATTTTCATCCCTAACTTGAATATTTTATTGGTTTGTGTTGAACCTTATGCACTTATAATACATGAGTTCTAGAGCAAACTAGTTAGCCCATATATTTGTGTTGGACATTCAACCACCAAAATTAATTGTAGGAAAAGGTTAACCCTATTTCCCTTTCAACGAGTTTTGTTGATTTTAAGACGGTTTTAAAAACCCATGAGTTTGTGGGTATGAGTAGTTGAAAGGGAAATTGGATTAACCATTTCCTATAATTAATTTTGGTGGTTGATAATCAACACAAACACATGGATTAACTAGTTTGTCTAGAATTCATGGATTACACATGCATAAGGTTCAACACAAACCAAGAAAAGAATCAAGTTAGGGGACACAATTTGATTGGAGCAAAAAACTTGAGTGTGCTGAAGAATGGCGCACCGGACTGTCCGGTGTGCCGCCGGACAGTGTCCGGTGTGCCAAGCCGTACAACTCCAAACCAGCCACTCTCGGGAAAACCAGGGCACACTCCACTATAATTCACCGGACTGTCCCTTTGCCCGGGAACAGGATCTGGATGTCACCTAGAGGGGGGTGAATAGGCGAATAAAAATTATCACTTTAAAACTTATATTCTTACTCTACTTGAAGACTAGAATGCAGTGGAATGAGAAAACCCTTCAAGTAGGTTGCAGCGGAATTGAAATTTCTGTCTTAAGAATATCCTGCACTTCAAAGGAAACTAGTACCACAAGTAAGCAGTGAAGTGCAGATGTAAGAACTGAATAAGACAGAGAATCAACACATAACATAGAGTAGAGCACGTGGACACAGGAATTTATCTCGAGGTTCGGCCAAGCCTGAAATGCTTGCCTAGTCCTCGTTGGAGTTAGCCACAGCTGGGCTTGGAGTCTATTTCAACTCTTTCCTCCGTTTGCTCAGATCTGTCAGTATGATAGATAGAGCCTTCCACTATGTTGAGTTGGTTACAACAGAGCCGCGGCTGCTTACAATCTTCTTGGCAGCACTCCGGCAGAGTAACGATATGCTCAAGACTATGCTCTAGCTCTTAGCAGCACTTCTCCGCTCTCTAGAGGCTTAAAACTTTGCCTTTCCACAAACTAGAGAGATATACACGAGAGGGAGAGAGAGAATTGATCCGAGTGATGTCTACACTTGTTGGCTGCACTTGTATATCTGATTGAGGCGCCTAGAGGTCCCTTTTATAGGCACAAGGGGCCTAGGAGCCGTTGGAAGCAATCTAGGAAGGCAAATCTTGCCTTCTGTCGGGTGGCGCACCGGACAGTCCGGTGCACCACCGGACATCCACAGTTCACGGTCCGGTGCGGATCTCCTTCCTAAATTGGCGCAGTCGACCGTTGCAGACTTGGAGCCGTTGGCGCACCGGACACTGTCCGGTGCACACCGGACAGTCCGGTGCCCCCATCTGACCGTTGGCTCAGCCACACATCACGCGCGGATTGCACGGCCGACCGTTGGCCCGGCCGATCGTTGGCTCACCGGACAGTCCGGTGCACCACCGGACAGTCCGGTGATTTTTAGCCGAACGTTGCCGTCGAGACCCGAGAGCAGCCTGTTGACCAGACGCCGGCCTGGCGCATCGGACACTGTCCGGTGCACCACCGGACAGTTCGGTGCACCCAGACTACGCATAGTCATGGCTCCACCAGCAAAGTCTTTTTCTTTTCTTTTCTTCTTCTCTCTGTTTCTAACACTTAGACAACTATGTTAGTACACAAAAACCATTGTACTAAGTCTAGAAACATACCTTCTCTTGGATTTTCACCTCTCTAGCATTTGACATGCTTAAGATTGATGTTGGACTCATAAATCATCAAGTCAGCTTAACTTGATCTACACTGACATTCCTGAGCTCCAACATCCTGCAAAGGTCACATAGAATATCTCCAAACTAGGAACAACCCAAACTAAGGATCAAGGTGCACTTAGCTCTTTTGGGCTGCTTCCAGTTCTGGCTTTGATACTGGTTCTTCTTCTAGTGACCTTGTTCACTTCTTAGAGCTTGATCTTGAGCCTTATGACTTACACCACATAACTATAGATGTTTCCCCATTGGTTGTAAGTCACGTCCTTATGTAGTGTGTTGGGGGCTTGTTCTCAAATGCTAAGAATTAAGAACAAGGCAACATAGAAAGTGTTAAATGTGAAGCTCCTTCGTCCTTAAAAACATTATATCCCTTCGGATATAATGAATCTTGAACGAAGGTTACAAAGGAAAAGATTTTCATAAGATTAATTAACGGTAAAAAAGAACACATATGTAAAATACGAATGATGGTTTGGGTATTATCATCAACTTATCTTTATTGCCAAATTCATGAAAACAAATTACAAGTGTACCTTCGGATTGATGGAAAGTAAGGATGCAGACGTAATGTGAAAAAAGCGTATGCCAAGTCAGCGTGAACAGTACGGGAGTGTTGTTCATCTATGTATAGGCACGGGATGCAGCCCGTGTAAAATTACATTGATGCCCTTTACATTTGATAATAACTTTATGGCAATCCTTCGAGGTTTAACTTGCCTTTTCATCCTTAAGTCAGTTCCTCTTCACCTTCGTCATGCCGAAGCTTTTCTGCACGTAGCTTCGTGATCGTCCTGTCTTTCGTCGTGATCGCTTTCCACCCCAGTCAAGCTTCGTCTTAACCATGCTCTTGTACACCCGCAACCTGACTCCGAAGATACCTGTTCACATGTTTCACTCAGAAAATATTGTCAAATCATGTTTTTGAGGAGCTTCGGAAGCCGAAGGCCCCCAACAGTAGCCCCTCGCAATATTAATTTACTGTAATGATAAATTTATATTGCGACATGGACGAAGTCTCTGAGCCGAAGGTCCGAAAAAACACCTACCTTCTGCTAGAATAGCAGTAGTCATTGACAGACGGGGCCCTCCAGTTTCCGACACGCTGGGTGTATAAATAAGAGCTCACCACAAGTTTATTTGGCACGCTCTCTTGCCATCCGCTTTTACTCACCCAAAAATTTTTAGCCTGCACGCAACAGTACTTGCTTGGTTTTAGATTTTTAAGCTTAGGTTTCGAGTGTGTTTTGTCAGCATTTTCGAAGATGCCTGAGGATAAGAAAGCCGTTGGTGGTTCGAAGCTAAGCCTTTCTGAGGAAATGCACCTGGGTTTTCTTGAATCAATGTCGAAGACTAATACGGAGAAGATTACCAGAGAGATTTTGGAGGGTTTATCTAAAGATACTAGCGACAGTGATAGTTACAATGTGGATAGTGGTGGTGAAGATTCCGAAGATCGACCCTGGCAACCAAGCCATGCAGTTTTTGGTAAGTCGATCATTAAGGAAAACCATCTTGTCAATATGAGAGGGAGATACTTTCGGGACTTGTCTGTTGTGAGGGCTGACGAAGGAGAGAAGACTTGTCCAACTCCCGAGGAAAATGAGGTCGTGATATTCCGAAGCTTCTTGAAAGCTGGATTACGATTTCCCTTGAGTAGTTTTGTCGTGGAAGTATTGAAGACATTCGAAATCTACCTTCACCAACTTATCCCCGAAGCAATCATAAGGATGAACATCTTTGTGTGGGCCGCGAGAAGCCAAGGTTTGGAACCTAACGCAAAAAGCTTCTGTAACATACACGAGCTATTGTATGAGACAAAACCCTGGGGCAAAGAGCAGTATCATAATAACTTTGGTTGCTACAGCTTCGGCGCTCGGTCCGGGTCAAGCTGCCCTGTGCCAACTTTTCGAAAGAGGTGGCCCGGCGACTGGATGACAGAATGGTTTTACGTGAAAAATGACTTGAAATCACGTGAAGATATTAAAGGTATCATTATGCGCCCTATCTGGCAACGCTTCGGCCTCCGAAAGCCGAAGGTGGAAATGGATGAAGCAGCAGAAGAATGCCAGAGAGCCTTCGACGTAGTTTGCTCTTTTATTGGTACAAGGGATTTGGTCCAAGAGCATATTGCCTTCAGAGTCTGGCCACTTGTAGAAAAGTGGGAAATGCCGAAGGAGACCGTCAAGGAGCCTGACGAAGGCGGGCTAGTTAGGCTAAAATACACATTCAAATACGGAGATAAGTTTGTTGAACCATGATGCGTATAACACACAAATGCACAGAATCAGAGTTAAACACCATTCAATTGAGTGGATATATCACAGGAATATCAACCTTCCACTATTCACCATTAAGATACCAATTTAAACTAAGATACCAATTTAAAGCAATCTTAAAGCACCATTAACCCATTAACCACATGAACCATTACCCACATGAATATCTATTACAGAATGAACACAATAGATGCCAATTAATTCATATCAGCGGAAGCACTAGTTTCGCATCAACACCATATACTACAACAAGAAGCATATGATAAGAATTATCTAAAACAACAAACTAACACATCCTTCCTTAAGATCAAAGGAACTCAAACTGACACATCCTTCCTTAAGATCAAAGGAACTCAAAGCCTTCCTTAAGATCAAAGGACTCAAAGAAACCTAAGCTTTAATGCACAAAATTCTCCCCCTTTGACATCAAACACCAAAACCACATTCGAGCAAGAACATAGGATGATGTCAAGGGACAGCAGGGTATTAAGGAGGAAAAACTCACTAACAATACTCCCCCTTATTCATTAAACATATGCACCACAGGTATTAAGATACATTTACGCAAAATATCAATACTTCCTTTTGTACCTTTACCATGTTGTGGTGTACTTTCCATCTTGAGAGTTTAATCTCTAGGAGGCTCCTTCACACTTGTGCCTGATCCTTTATCATAACCTTTTCTTGTTGCTAAGACACCAAACTTAGAACAAGATATAGTATTGCGGCACAAGATGAAGCTTCTATTCTAGTGATTATCAAAAGTTATCAATTTAAGCATACTACCAGGGCTATCAATTGAAAGATCATTACTGTCATAGTTCCATGATATTTAAAGATAAGCATCTAGTATCACCAAATATTGTAGAGCACGAGCAATCTAAAAATGTAATTACTCATGACTTAAGATACCAATTACTTGACTTACGGAGGTACCCAAGTCCTGATTGCTCCATTTCTTGCTCATCTTCTCTTTTCCACCTTGAGACTATACAAGATCACTCAAGAAACAATTAGTCTCAAAAGACACAAGTTATGTGTGCTCCCCCTAAAGTTGTGCATCAACTATTTGAATGACTTGCACTTTGCACATTCTAGCTTCCTCAAAACTAGAGGGGATCACAACATATCTTGGTCAAGGCATACTCTATCAATTTCATCACAAAGAGATACCAATTGAATAGTTGACTCAATACAATAATGCATGCCTCAAGGAGTATAACATTTTACAAGCAACCTAGACATGCTTCATACATGACAATCATTGCACCGCATATACCAATTGAAAAACAACACGATCATGCATATAAAGCGCAATGTCTAAGCACGCCATGATAAAAAAGGTTTCTTAGGTACACCAAAAGAAACAACATTTTAAAGTAAGAAGCACCTATGCCACGAAACTACCAATTCAAATGCAAGAACAAAGTTGTGATCACAATCAATGGAACTTCAAGATATTTAATGAAATTGCATAGTTCCATATACCTTTGCCTTTTACCTGAATGACCATGAGAGCACCAGTTGTCACCAAAAGAGGACTCCTTTTGCTCATGCACCTCATAGCTCAAGAGGGTGCATTGAAAGCGCATACATTGTTTATACATAGAGTGCCAATACCAAGTACTTATGTGAACATGGACTAAACAACAGCTATCATTCTTGCACTTAGGTTCATCATTAAACATCACATAGCATGACTTACAAAAATATACATGTTTATCCATATACACCAAGAGAGTTAGTCATGGTGGATATATTAAATGAAAAGCTACCCATTGAATGATTCAAACGATATATCCTATAGAGCACCCAGTCATGATTATGCTCTTGGAAATCATGGATCATTATTTGACAGAAATTTAACACAAGCAAACTAAAAAGCACAACTACTCCAAGCATGACAATCCAACTTAAGAGCAATGCTGATAATGCACTTAAGAAACACAGGTACTGTCCTTTGGAGAGCCAGATGCAGATTCTCATCAAAGTCCTTTGCTTGATTCACCAATAATGGTTAAGGACTTCTACAACTTATTTAACTCGAGATGAACATGGGATTAATATTGCACAAAAATCCAGCCTTGAGTTAATGAATAGACAATAAAGATTAATAGCTTAAGCAAGGAGTTTGAAGTACCCACCTTAAGCTCTCCCAGGGTCTCCATTCTATCTCGAGGCACCTGCATGGACTAGTTGACAAAGTTTGGTACCCATCTCGGGATGGGTCCATGACGTTCAACTAAAAGTGCCTTTGGTACCCAAATAGCCTTTATGCTAGTTCTAGGTGATCTCATTATAGATCTAGCACAAGTGTATGATTTGGGTCTCCTAAGCGAATGAGATTGAGACAAATTTACTTGCTTAGGAACCTTACCTTTATTGCATACCTTGGATAGATGACCCTGCTCACCACACTTGTAGCAGAAGCGTCGCTCAACTTGACATGACGCTTGCTGTTTGTCATTTTCCTTGGTGAGAGTCATCTTGGAGAATGCACATCTTTGATTCTTCATGACCAGACATGAAGTGATCATGTGGTCCTTGTTGTTGCATACAAAACATCTCATTGCCCCTTCATCCTTGTCGTTGTACGGACAAGACGCGATGAGGTGGCCTAATGCTTTGCACTTGAAGCATCTCCTTTTTCCTCTTCTCTTTTTACTTTTAGATGACATAGAGAGATTATTAGTGTAAACAACATGACTAATTAAATTGTTACCTTTCTCTAATCTCATGTTGATTTATTTACTTATTGCTTTAGGAACATCTTTCTCAAGGAGGTTGACCCTTGCTGTGGTTTCTCCTTCCTCATGTTTCTTCACCATGTGTTTGTAGATATCTTGAGGAAGTCGAGCATGGCGTCTTCTCCTTAGTTGTCTTTGTTTCTTGTTCCCAAGCAATTTTCATTTAGACCCTACAACTTGTTGCTCAATCAAGGATTGGCTTTCTTTTGAGAAGCGGGGGTTAGAACATGGTGATATACGATTTGAATGCGTACATTTGCAAGAATGAGGTTCACATGAATTTAAGTTTGCAAAGACAACCTCATGAGCAATATTGAGCCTGATATGGTCATCAACCAATTCACTATGAGAATTTGACAACATATCATACTTTTCATTTAGAGCAAGTTTTTTCAGATTTATCATCTCTACTTGACTCCTAAGCATAGAATTTTCAGTTTTAAGTTGAGCAACACAAGATAAAGTATCATTATTTCTTTGCTCAATTAAAAGTGAATCATACCGTCGGACCAAATTATCATGAGAGCATTTTAGCTCCTCATATTCTTTGGTCATCTTCTCCAGGCTGTTGTTTGTTTTGATGAGTGTTTCCTCTAGCCTGAGAAGCGTCTCGCCTTGTTCCTTGTTCCTTCTCAGCAGCTTATCCAAGAGTGCTTTGTCCTCTTTGTTGAGATGGATGTAGAAACGGTGAATCTCCTCTTCTTCCACATCGTCGGTCTCATTTTCCCTATCATTAATGTCAGTGGAAGCAATATAGGAAAATGTACCTTGTGGTGATGAAGATTCATCCTCGCTATTATCCTCATATTCCTCCTCATCATGGCTTTTGTCTCCACCGTCATTGTTAGCAATAAGACATTTATTAGTGGAGAACAAACCTGTCGATGAGGTGGATTCATTGTTTGGTGCCCAACACTTTTCTTCTCCCTTTGAAGGGTTAGTATCACAAGTAATATAGGGAGTAGGAGCATCACAATTTGCCACAGAATATTTTCCTTTAATTCTATTCCATAAATCATGAGCATCAACAAATAAATCACTATCACTACTCATGATGGCAAAATAAGCACCTCTAGAAAGAGAGTCGACTAAGATGTTGCAAGCACGGTGATTGAGAGATAAACATCTTAGTTCAGCATTAGAAGGATTTTTACTAATATCAGACGGAAAAATACTTCTACTAAAGATCTGTCTCAAATCAGGATCAACATGCATGAAGGCATTATAAATAGAGATAGACCAAGATTTGTAATTAGAACCATCGCCTAAAAGAAGTTCTACAGTTACCTCTTGTGACGACATCGTCATCTCCGGACGGTTAAGCCCACACTGGAGAGGCCTAGCTCCGATACCAATTGAAAGTTCCCTTTGCCCGGGAACATGATCTGGATGTCGCCTAGAGGGGGGTGAATAGGCGAATAAAAATTATCACTTTAAAACTTATATTCTTACTCTACTTGAAGACTAGAATGCAGTGGAATGAGAAATCCCTTCAAGTAGGTTGCAACGGAATTGAAATTCCTGCCTTAAGAATATCCTGCACTTCAAAGAAAACTAGTACCACAAGTAAGCAGTGAAGTGCAGATGTAAGAACTGAATAAGACAGAGAATCAACACATAACATAGAGCAGAGCACGTGGACACAGGAATTTATCCCGAGGTTCGGCCAAGCCTGAAATGCTTGCCTAATCCTCGTTGGAGTTAGCCACACCTGGGCTTGGAGTCTATTTCAACTCCTTCCTCCGTTTGCTCAGATCTGTCAGTATGACAGATAGAGCCTTCCACTATGTTGAGTTGGTTACAACAGAGCCGCGGCTGCTTACAATCTTCTTGGCAGCACTTCGACAGAGTAACGATATGCTCAAGACTATGCTCTAGCTCTTAGCAGCACTTCTCCACTCTCTAGAGGCTTAAAACTTTGCCTTTCCACAAACTAGAGAGATATACACGAGAGGGAGAGAGAGAATTGATCCGAGTGATGTCTACACTTGTTAGCTGCACTTGTATATCTGATTGAGGCGCCTAGAGGTCCCTTTTATAAGCACAAGGGGCCTAGGAGCCGTTGGAAGCAATCTAGGAAGGCAAATCTTGCCTTCTGTCGAGTGGCGCACCGGACAGTCCGGTGCACCACCGGACATCCATAGTTCACGGTCCGGTGCGGATCTCCTTCCTAAATTGGCGCAGTCGACCGTTGTAGACTTAGAGTCGTTGGCGCACCGGACACTGTCCGGTGCACACCGGACAGTCCGGTGCCCCCATCTGACCGTTGGCTCGGCCACACGTCACGCGCGGATTGCGCGGCCGACCGTTGGCCCGGCCGACCGTTGGCTCACCGAACAGTCCGGTGATTTTTAGCCGAACGCCGCCGTCAAGACCCGAGAGCAGCCTGTTGACTAGACGCCGGCCTGGCGCACCGAACACTGTCCGGTGCACCATAGGACAGTCCGGTGCACCCAGACTGCGCATAGTCATGGCTCCACCAGCAAAGTCTTTTTCTTTTCTTTTCTTCTTCTCTCTGTTTCTAACACTTAGACAACTATGTTAGTACACAAAAACCACTATACTAAGTCTAGAAACATACCTTCTCTTGGATTTTCACCTCTCTAGCATTTGACATGCTTAAGATTAATGTTGGACTCATAAATCATCAAGTCAGCTTAACTTGATCTACACTGACATTCCTGAGCTCCAACATCCTGCAAAGGTCACATAGAATATCTCCAAACTAGGAACAACCCAAACTAAGGATCAAGGTGCACTTAGCTCTTTTGGGTTGCTTCCAGTTCTGGCTTTGATACTGGTTCTTCTTCTAGTGACCTTGTTCACTTCTTAGAGCTTGATCTTGAGCCTTATGACTTACACCACATAACTATAGATGTTTCCCCATTGGTTGTAAGTCACGTCCTTATGTAGTGACCCTTGATGTGCCATAGCTCTTCTCAACTTGATCACCCTTGACTTTGCAAGTCTTCTTCTTCACCCTTGGCTTTGGGTTCCTCAGCCTCTTTGACCTTCTCCCGTGCACTTGGTACCTCGAAGCTCTTCTTGCCTCCATCCTTGGCTTGATCAGTTGTCTCCGAGCTACGCACCCGAGTCTCACTTTAGGCAATGTCCATCTTACTTGTGATGCCCATTATCTATCCATCATCTAGTCCTTGGACCATCACACTTGTTCACTTGTGTTGAACCCTGTTAGCTTTACATTAAGCACCTGTTCAACACTTAGCACACTTGTTAGTCCTTTAATTGAGTTGTCATCCAAACACCAAAACCCACAAGAGAGCTTTCAGTATGAGTAGTTGAAAGGGAAATTGGATTAACCATTTCCTATAATTAATTTTGGTGGTTGATGATCAACACAAACACATGGATTAACTAGTTTGTCTAGAATTCATGTATTACACATGCATAAGGTTCAACACAAACCAAGAAAAGAATCAAGTTAGGGGACACAATTTGATTGGAGCAAAAAACTTGAGTGTGCTAAAGAATGGCGCACCGGACTGTCCGGTGTGCCGCCGGACAGTGTCCAGTGTGCCACCGAACAGTGTCCGGTGCACCAAGCCGTACAACTCCAAACCAGCCACTCTCGGGAAAACCAGGGCACACTCCACTATAATTCACCGGACTGTCCGGTGAGCCAACGGAGCAACGGCTCCCTATGCGCCAACGGTCGACTGACAGGATGAACAGTACAGCACAGTACCGCGCAGAAGTTAGAGTAGCAAAGTCAGAGGGGCACCGGACTGTACATTGTGGCACCGGACTGTCTGGTGCCGCAAGAAGACAAATCCTCCAACGGTCGACCAGCTCCAAAGACAAATCCTCTCTAAGTCTCCAAATTCACTCAATTCCGTTAGGGATTTGAGAGAGGGTGTTTTGTGTTCTTTTGTTGCTCTTGTTGCTTGACTTGGCCTTTTTCTTTTCCCATTCTTATTCTCAAGTGCTTTGTAAGAGAGGCAAGAGACACCAAGTGTGTGGTGATCCTTGCGGGGTGTAAGTGACCCGTGAGATTAAGGAAGAAGGCTCACTCAGTCTAAGTGACCGTTTGAGAGAGGGAAAGGGTTGAAATAGACCCGGTCTTTGTGACCTCCTCAACGGGGACTAGGTTCTTTAGAACCGAGTCTCGGTAAAACAAATCATCGTGTTCACTCACCTTGATTCTTGTTTGATCTGTTTTTCCCTCTCTTTGGACTTGAATTTAATTCTAACACTAACTCCGGCTTGTAGTGTGCGTTTAAAGTTATAAATTTTAGGTTTCGCCTATTCACCCCCCTCTAGGCGACTTTCAATTGGTATAAGAGCCAGTGCTTCATTAAGAGCCTAACCAACTCGAAGTGATGTCTGGAGACATGCCAAGAGGGAGATCATGACCGGCGACAAGCCTGCGAGCTCGGGGAGGACTCTCTCAAGGGAGTCTGGCAACAAGTATAAGGAGTAATCCTCTTCCTCTATCAAGTCACATCGGAAAGGTGACAAGAAAAAAAGAAGATGAAGAAGGTGGTCTACTACGAGACCGACTCTTTGTCACCCTCCACCTCCGACTCCGAGTCGACCACTACTTCTAAGTGTCATGAGCGCAAGAAGTTTAGTAAGATGCCCCTACGCTATCCCGTATTTCAAAGCGCGCTCCATTACTTTCCGTACCCCTAGGCAAACCACCATATTTTGATGGCGAAGATTATTGTATGTGGAGTGATAAAATGAGGCACCATCTAACCTCACTTCACGAAAGTATTTGGGATATTGTTGAGTATGGAGCGCAGGTACCTAAGGTGGGGGACAAAGACTATGACTCGGACGAAGCTGTCCAAATTCGGCACTTTAACTCCCAAGCCACGTCTATACTCCTCACCTCCTTGTGTCGAGAGGAGTATAACAAGGTGCAAGGGTTAAAGAACCCCAAAGAAATTTGGGACATCCTCAAAACCGCGCATGAAGGGGACGAGGTGACCAAGATCACCAAGCACAAAACGATCGAGGGAGAACTCAGTCGATTCATCCTCAACAAAGGGGAAGAGCCACAAGCCATGTACAACCGGCTCAAGATGATGGTCAATAAAGTGTGAAACCTCAGGAGCACAAAATGGGATGACCATGAAATGGTCAAGGTTATTCTAAGATCTCCGTATTTTATAATCCCACTCAAGTTCAATTAATACGTGGAGATCCTAGATACAAACAGATGTCTCCTAAGGAGGTGATTGGCAAGTTTGTGAGCTTTGAACTTATGATCAAAGACTCCAAACACATTGTCAACTTGGAGCAAGGTGCCACCTCAACACCCGAGGTGCAACCCGTCGCATTCAAAGTGACATAAGAGAAGAAGGAGGAGTCTACACCAAGTGGACTTCCAATCGACGCCTCCAAGCTCGACAACGAGGAGATGACGCTCATCATCAAGAGCTTGCGCCAAATCCTCAAGCAAAGGAGGGGGAAAGATTACAAGTCCCGCTCCAAGAGCCAAGAGGGTGTGCTACAGGTGTGGTAAGTCCGGTCACTTTATTGCTAAATGTCTAATTTCTAGTGAAAGTGACAGGGACGAAGATAAGAAGGGGAAGAAGAAGGAAAAGAAGAGGTACTACAAGAAGAAGGGCGGCGATGCCCACGTATGCCGGTAATGGGACTCCGACGAGAGCTCCACCGCCTCCTCCAACGAGGATGCCGCCAACATCACCGTCAACAAGGGCCTCCTCTTCCCCAACGTCGGCCACAATTGTCTCATGGCTAAGGACGGCAGAAAGAAGAAGGTACACTCTAAAGCCACCCCCAAATATACAACATCTAGTGATGAGGGTAGCTCTAGCGTTGATGAAAATGATTTACTTACTCTTTTTGCCAACCTTAACATGGAACAAAAAAATAAATGAACTAATAGAGACCATTAACGAGAAAGATGATCTCTTGGAAAGCCAAGAGGACTTCCTCGTTAAAGAAAATAAAAAAATTGTCAAGTTGAAAAATGCTTATGCTCAGGAAGTAGAAAAATGTGAAAACTTGTCTAAGGAGCTTAGCATTTGTCATGATTCAATTTCTAGTCTTAGAACTAAAAATGTTAGTTTAGTTTCTAAGATTGAAGAATTGAATGTTTGCAATTATTCCATTTTCTATCTTAGAGATGAGAATGCCACTTTAAATGCTAAGATAGAGGAGTTAAATACTTGCAAACCATCTACATCTACTGTTGATTATGTTTCTATTTACACTAGATGTAGAGATATTGATATTGAAGATATGGATGATCACCTTGCCATGATTAAACAACAAAATAATCACATAGCTAAATTAACTGCTAAAATTGCCGAGCATGAACTAGGAAATGAAAATTTTAAATTTGCTCGTAGTATGCTTTATAATGGGAGACGCCCTGGCATTAAGGATGGCATTAGGATCCAACAAGGGAGCCAATCCAATGTCAAGCTTAATGTCCCGAGATTGTCTAACTTTGTGAAGGGCAAGGCTCCCATGGTTCAGGATAGTGAGAGTTACATTTTATATCCCGCTAACTATTCCGAACACAAAATTAGGAAGATTCATGCTAGGAAACCTCACAATGTCTCTCATCATGCATTCATATATAAAAATGAGGCTTCCAGCTCTAGCCATACCACTCATGTTAAATTGCCTAGAAAGAAAATTCCTGGTGCATCAAATGAACATAACATTTCATCTAAAACTTTTGATGCTTCATATGTGCTTACTAGCAAATCAGGCAAAATAGTTGCCAACTATGTTGGGGGCAAACACAAGAGTCCTAAGACTTGTCTTTTGGTACCCAAGGTGCTTGTTTCTAACGTCAAAGGACCCAAGACTGTTTGGGTACCTAAGAACAAGGCCTAAATTTGTTTTGTAGGTTTATGCATCTGGTGGTTCAAGTTCGATAATCGATAGCGGGTGCACAAACCACATGACAGGGGAGAAAAAGATGTTCTCCTCCTATGAGAAAAATGGAGATCCCCAACGAGCTATAAAATTCGGGGATGGAAATCAAGGTTTGGTCAAAGGATTGGGTAAAATTGCTATATCACCTAACCATTCCATTTCCAATATTTTTCTTGTAGATTCTTTAGATTACAATTTGCTTTCTGTTTCTCAATTATGCAAAATGGGTTACAACTGTCTTTTTACTGATATACGTGTTACTGTCTTTAGAAGAAGTGATGATTCAATAGCATTTAAGGGAGTGTTAGAGGGTCAGCTATATTTAGTTGATTTTAATAATAACAAAGCTAAACATGACACTTGCTTAATTGCTATGACTAATACGGGTTGGCTCTGGCATCGCCGACTTGCCTATGTTGGGATGAAGAATCTCCACAAACTTCTAAAGGGAGAACACATTTTAGGACTAACCAATGTTCATTTTGAGAAAGACATGATTTGTAGCGCATGTCAAGCAGGGAAGCAAGTTGGAGTCCATCATCCACACAAGAACATAATGACGACTGACAGGCCGCTCGAGCTACTCCACATGGAACTATTCGGCCCAATCGTTTACATAAGCATCGGCGGGAGTAAGTACTGTCTAGTTATTGTGGATGATTATTCTTGCTTCACTTGGGTATTCTTTTTGCAGGAAAAACACAAACCCAAGAGACATTAAAAGGATTCTTGAGATGGGCTCAAAATGAGTTTGGATTGAGGATCAAAAAGTTAAGGAGCGATTAAGGGACGGAGTTCAAAAATTCACAAATTGAAAGATTTCTTGAGGAGGAGGGCATCAAGCATGAGTTCTCTTCTCCCTACATACCTCAACAAAATGGTGTAGTGGAGAGGAAGAATAGAACCCTACTAGACATGGCAAGAACCATGCTTGATGAGTACAAGACTCCAAACCGGTTTTGGGCCGAGGCGATTAACACCGCCTGCTACTCCATCAACTGGCTCTACCTTTACCGAATCCTCAAGAAGACATCATATGAACTCCTCACTGGTAAAAAGCCCAATGTTTCATATTTTAGAGTCTTTGGGAGCAAATGCTTTATTCTTATTAAAAGAGGTAGAAAATCTAAATTTGCTCCTAAAGTTGTAGAAGGCTTTTTACTAGGCTATGACTCAAACACAAGAGCATATAGAGTCTTTAACAAATCCACTGGACTAGTTGAAGTTTCTTATGACATTGTGTTTGATGAGACTAATGGCTCCCAAGTGAAGCAAGTTGATCTTGATGAATTAGATGATGAAGAGGCTCCGTGCAACGCTAAGGAACATGTCCATAGGGGATGTGTGTCCTAAGGAATCCGAAGAGCCTCCACAAGCAAAAGATCAACCATCATCTTCCATACAAGCACATCCACCCACCTAAGATGAGGATCGGGCTCAAGATGATGAAGATGAAGATCAAGATGATGAGCCACCTCAAGATGAGGACATGGATCAAGGGGGAGATAAAGATGATCAAGACAAGGAAGATGATCAAGAAATACAGGGTCAAAGACCACCACATCCAAGAGTCCACCAAGCAATTTAAAGCTATCACCCTGTCAATTCCATTCTTGGTGACATTCACAAGGGGGTAACCACTAGATCTCGAGTTGCTCATTTTTGTGAACATTACTCTTTTGTGTCTTCTATTGAGCCATATAGGATAGAGGATACACTAAGAGATCTGGATTGGGTGGTGGCTATGCAAGAGGAGCTCAACAACTTCACGAGGAATGAGGTATGGCATTTAGTTCCACGTCCTAATCAAAATGTTGTAGGTACCAAATGGGTATTCCGCAACAAGCAAGATGAGCATGATGTGGTGACAAGAAACAAAGCCCGACTTGTGGCCAAAGGTTATTCACAAGTCGAAGGTTTGGACTTTGATGAAACTTATGCACCCGTAGCTAGGCTTGAGTCAATTCGTATATTACTTGCCTATGCTACTTACCATGGCTTTAAGCTTTATCAAATGGACGTGAAAAGTGCCTTCCTCAATGGACCCATCAAGGAAGAGGTCTATGTTGAGCAACCTCCCGGCTTTGAAGATAGTCAGTATCCTAACCATATGTATAAAATCTCAATGTGGCGGAACCACCCGAATTATTCCAGCTTAAGTGCCTAAGTCACGCCTCAGGGGCCATAACACACTTAAATCGGAATAACTTGTTAGTCCCTCAGATCTAGTCTAATAGAGCCACTTAACCAGGATCAAATTCCATAATCTCACTCGAAGGTGAGTCACAGAAGAAATACAATAAAACAGGAAACCTCAAATTAAGTACTGAATTATTACATAGATCGGAGTTTTTGAGTAGCAAATAAGAGTTCACGAAATAAAATGCAGCGGATAATCGATGTCATCAGTATCGAGGAAATGGGCAAGGCCTAACCCACTACTCCTCGTGCTCCTCTCCTGCCGGAGCAACATCCCACTCGACCGTCCAACCCGGTGGCAGGGTGGTAGGCTAAGTCACACCATCAACCATTTCCTGAATGGTACCTGCAAAAATTATGCCACAAGCAAGGCTGAGTATACTAATACTCAGCTAGACTTACCCGGTGTGAGGAATCTACTCCTCTGCCTCTAGACTATGCAGCTGTTTGGCTGAGGGGTTTGGTTTGCCAAAAGCACTAGCTGTTTCTAAAATCAATTTTTAGCTTTTCAATTTCTGTCATCATTAACTTAGCTAGATTTGCTCCTTCTAAGCATACATGGTGACAAGCATTTAGTTCAATCAACAAGTTATCTTATGTAACCTCATTTCCCTTCTTACTCGATGCAGTACAAGGGGTCAAGCAGTCTCATTAGCTGCGAGAAGCAGACGATTCGAATCGAGTTTTTAAACCTTGCAAGGTAAACCTAAACACACGGCATGTCAGGGCACTCCGACCCTGCACATGACAACCGTCCCCATCGATTCCCCGTTCGCGTCCAGGCCTCACCGCCTTGGCATACAATGCTCCACTGACCCTGGCTGCCGCCGTGCAGTGACCGCACTTGTACCCACCATAGCTAGCGTGGGAGACCCAGTCTCAGGTCGCATGAGAGATAAAGTCCGCGCCCGGCTTCACTCAGGTACTAGGTTTACCGGTTACCATTTTTCCCGATATGTGCTTAGTACGTTCAAACGCTTGACTCAGGTATCCACACATTAATCCTTAATTCCTTTTTCCCGTCTCATGGACAAGGCATCCTCCCTGGATCCAAGTCCATAGACTAATATAGATCCCGTTATCAAGATGAATACAATCAATTCCTGACCTCGCGCGAGTGCTAGAAAAATCACTCGACTTCTACCGAGATCCTGATTAGCAAAGCAGCTACTCGACCTAGCATACTAGTATTCATCTCAAAAAGGAATCCTAAGTTCATGCAACTAGAGGTTTCAAGCAACTCCTACACTTAAGTGCACATTACAATCCTACAAGCATTAAGTGTAGTAAAGTAGCATATAATAATACGGTTATGCATATAAACCGGGGCTTGCCTTCAATAGCTGGGGCTGCAGGGAGATCCTCGATAGCAGCCTCGGAAGCTTGCTCCTGGTCTTCCTCTTGGACAGATCCTTGCTCGGGGATGAGCACATACTCTCCATCAGCAAGATTACAATCTAATGAATGCAAAGCGTAAGATACATGCATGATATGATATGTGCTTTAGAAATTATAACTTTCGATGGTGTATGGTCTACTTAAGTTAGATAGAGTTAAACCTTACTTATGTGAGACCCTTGGGTGGTATACTTGGTGAATTGGGTCAAACTTAGCTAAGGTAAGTGGTAGGTTTATTTTTTTGGGGTTCCACTTAATTCTTTTTAAAGCCTTAGTGAGTTTGACAAGAATTCAAGTTGGACTCTTTGGAGTGAGGTTTATTTCTTCTCTCTTTTTCTTTATTCTCCTTAACTTTTTGGAGTGGGTTTGAACTATAAGTTGTTTTAATAAAATTCCACAAATCCTGTAAAAATTACAGTGGCTTATTACTGGTGTATAATTCTCTGTCTCAAAATTTGGGGTTCAAAAAGTGAATAGTTTTCTCTGGACAAAATTACCAAATTTTAGGGCAGAAGGGGTGCTTTGAACTACAACTATTAATTAAAAGTAGGTAATTCTCTAAAATTTATTTTTGCTGGCCTTTAGGTGTTATAACATGACTTGACACAAATTTCTAGCCATTATTGCCTATTAATTATTTTACTAGGGTTTTTTCAAGTTTCTAGCCAAAAGGGGTGCTTTCTACTACCACTATATTTGAAGAATATCAAACAACAGATTTCTGATTTTTCTTAGCTTCTATTTTGTGCAAGAGCAATCATTCTGAAGTTTGGCATCTTTTTGCTTAAGGGAAGGGGTGGTATGCATTTATTGGATTAAATGGTCTTTCTTATAAAATATTAGCAATAGGTATTATTTTGCATCTTTTTAATGAGTTTGCATTTTTCTCTGGTGGCCTATCTCATTCTTGACCTAGCAAAATTTTATTTGCCCATTATTGCATTATTATGGGTTATTCATGATTTATTTAGAAAATGCCTCATTATCATATTACACTTATTTACCTGTTGGGACCATGCTTCGTCGCCGAAGGTCCTGTAGAAAGAGACAGCTTCGGCTGAAGCTGCTCATACGTGACGCCGAAGGCACCATTCATGAAGCTTCGGTATTGCAGCATATCCGAAGATGAAGGGTCGAACCGACTTAAAGATAGAATGACTTTTTAGCCCATAAAGGTCTGGGTCAATGTTGTAAACTTTTATGAGGGGCATGATTGTAATTCCTCACAGGCTGTGTCCTGTGCCTATAAATAGTGAACAGTATTCCTTTACTGTTCACGCATTCCTGTAATTGCAATCGCATCACTCGGAAATTATTCTTTGCCAAGGCAGAGGTATAAATGTATTTAATATTTAAATGTATCAAGTTTATATAATATAAAAATGATGTCGTTTACTTATAATTTATTTGTCTTTAATGCTTCATATTTCGCATTGTTTTATATAATCTCTGAGAGTTTAATTACGAAGATTCAACCTTCGTAATTGCACCGTTTTTAACCTTCGTCCGAAGTTCATTAAATCCCTGAGGAAATAATGTTTCGGCGGGCGAAGGACATTAACATTTAACATTTTATGTTGCCTTGTTCTTAATTCATAGCATTTGAGAACAAGTCCCCAACATTGGCGCCCACCTCCGGTGAACTCACTTCCACTTTTCTGAGCTGATGGCTTCGTTCAACATTCAAGACGGAGCTGCTTCGACTCCGAAGCTGGTACTCCCGATAACAGGCGGTTCATGTTCAGAGCCAGTCAATAAGAAGCAGAAGAAGGAGGCACAGAGAAGGGTACAGCATGTCGGGGTGCAAGGACCCTTCATCAAGTCAAGATGGTCTCATATTCCTATTACCTTCTCCCAAGAGGATCTTCAACTCAAGGATTACCCACACAACAATGCTATGGTTATCTCTTATGTTATCAAAGGATTTCTGGTCCACAATATTTTGGTTGATACAGGCAGTGCAGCTGATATCATATTTGCTAAGGCCTTCAGACAGATGCAAGAGCCCGAAGATAAAATTCTTGATGCCACACATCCCCTTTGCGGCTTCGGAGGAAGGCAGATTGTAGCACTCGGCAAAATCTCAATGTCAGTGGCTTTCAGATTTATCAACAACACAAGGACTGAACAAATTGTGTTTGATATTGTTGACATAGAATACCCTTACAATGCAATTATTGGTCGTGGTACTCTTAATGCCTTCGAAGCAATTCTGCATCCAGCTTATCTTTGCATGAAGATACCTTCGAACCAAGGGCCCATTGCTATTCATGGAAGTCAAGAAGCTGCCAGAAAGGCTGAAGGAAATTGGACAGACTCAAAAGCAATCCATAACATAGATGGAACTGAAGTTTGTGAGCAATACAAGTTCAGAAGGAAAAAAGCTGCTTCGGCTGATCAGCCGAAACCCATGCTCTTATGTGAGGATATAGCAGAGCAGAAGGTGCTATTGGGATCTCAATTGTCCGAAGAACAGGAGAAAACCTTGATAAGGTTTTTGTTCAACAATAAAGATGTTTTTGCTTGGTCAGCTAATGATCTTTGTGGAGTTAACAGGGACGTTATTGAGCATTCGCTCAATGTTGATCCATCCTTCAGGCCCAGAAAGTAGAGGCTTCGGAAAATGTCTGATGACAAGGCCGAAGGTGCTCGGAATGAAGTGAAAAGACTCCTCAGTGCCAGAGTTATTAGAGAGGTAAAATACCCAGAATGGTTGGCTAACACTGTTATGGTGAAGAAGGCCAATGGAAAATGGAGAATGTGTATCGATTTTACTGACCTCAATAAAGCCTGTCCGAAGGACGAATTTCCATTGCCAAGGATAGATTCCTTAGTTGATGCAGCAGCTTCATCAGAGCTTATGAGTTTGCTGGATTGCTATTCAGGCTATCATCAAATATGGATGAAGAAGGAGGATGAACCGAAAACCAGCTTCATAACCCCTAGTGGGACATATTGTTACCTTCGGATGCCTGAGGGGCTTAAGAATGCCGGAGGAAGTTTCAGCAGAATGACAACGAAGGTCCTTCATTCTCAAATAGGCAGGAATGTGCTAACTTATGTTGATGATATCATTGTAAAAAGCACGAAGCAAGATAACCACATTGCTGATTTGCAGGAGACCTTCGCTAATTTTAGACAGGCTGGTCTAAAATTGAATCCAGAAAAATGTGTCTTCGGTGTAAAGAAGGGGAAATTTCTCGGTTGCCTAGTCTCAACAAAGGGAATCGAGGCTAATCCAAGCAAAATCGAAGCTATACTTCGAATGGAACCACCAAGTACAAAAAAGGGGGCTCAAAGATTGACAGGAAGACTGGCGTCTCTCAACAGATTCATATCTAGATCAGTAGAGAGAAACTTACCATTCTTCGAAGTGCTGAAGTCAGCCGAAGTCTTTCAATGGGGACCAATTCAGCAGAAGGCCTTCGAAGAGCTGAAGCAGTATTTGATAGATCTAACAACATTAACTCCACCTACGCCAGGGGCTCCTTTGTTATTATATGTAGCAGCTTCGCACTCAGCGGTAAGTGCAGCACTTGTTCAGGAGAAGCTTGAAGGCCAAGTTAAGAGGCAGGCCCCAATATATTTTGTATCAGAGGTTCTTAGTTTATCAAAGAAAAATTATACAGAATTGGAGAAGGATATTATGAGAAACCGAGAAGCTACTGGAAGGATTGGAAAATGGGCCGCAGAGCTCAATGAATTTTGTATTGATTATGTTCATAGATCTTCGATTCAGTCCCAGGCGTTAGCAGACTTCATTGCTGACTGGACGCCAGGGGCTCAGGAGGAAGAAACAAATAAAGATGCCGAAGCATGGACAGTGTTTTGCGATGGGTCTTGGGGAACCTTCGAAGCAGGAGCAGCTGCTGTGTTGGTTTCACCTTCCAAAGTTAAAACTTGTTATGCGGCAAGACTTGATTTTAGTTGCACAAATAATATCGCTGAGTATGAAGCTCTGCTTTTGGGTCTTCGGAAATTAAAGGCAATGGGAATCAGAAGGGCCATTCTTAAAACTGATTCTCAAGTTATCTCTGGTCATATTGACAAGAGCTACAGAGCAAGAGACCCGAAGCTTGAAAAGTATCTAGATACAGTCCGAAGGATTGAGGCTTCCTTCGAAGGTTTCTCTGTCAAAAATATTCCTCGTGGAGAAAATGAATACGTTGATCTATTGGCTAAGTCAGCAGCCCAGGGGCTGCCTATACCTTCGGAAGTATTTTTTGAAACAATAAAAGCACCTTCGGTCGAGCTTCTTGAAAGAGCAATCCTTAACATATCCCCTGTTTATAGTGAAGATTGGAGAACTGAGATCATCTCTTTTCTTCAGGGTAATTTTCTTTCAGACGACGAAGCTTATAACAGGAGAATAGAAGCAAGAGCTCGACCATATGTCATAATAGAAGGGGAGTTATACAAGCGTGGGGTCTGTTCCCCATTGCTCAAGTGTTTATCTAGATCCGAAGGTATAGAATTAATGAAGGATATACATGTAGGTCTGTGTGGGTCTCACATTGGATCTAGGCCCTTGCTCGGGAAAGTTTTTCGCCAAGGATTTTATTGGCCAAAGGCAGCTTCGGATGCAGCGGATTTAGTACAAAAGTGTGAAGGTTGTCAGAAATGTGCAAGAGATCAAAAACAATCTTCGTCTTTAACTCAATTAATACAACCCACTTGGCCGTTGCAAAGGTGGGGTCTTGATTTGCTAGGTCCATTACCACCAGCACAGGGGAACTTAAGATATGTGGTGGTGGCGGTGGAATATTTTTCCAAATGGATTGAGGCAAAGCCCTTAGCCACAATAACTTCATTTACTATTCAAAAGTTTTTCTGGCAAAACATTGTTTGTCGCTTCGGAGTGCCGAAGGCTATTACTGTGGATAATGGGACACAGTTTGATTCTGAAGCCTTCAGAGAATTTTGTGATCAAATCGGCACGAAGATCCATTTTGCGTCAGTCCGACACCCAGAGTCAAATGGACTTGTCGAAAGAGTCAATGGGATCATAATGACAGGAATAATGAAGTCAATCTTCAATCAGCCCAAGGGAAAGTGGCTAGACGAGTTAATCAAAGTGGTGTGGAGTCACAACACAACCATGTCAAGATCAACAGGCTTTACACCCTTTAAACTATTGTTCGGTGACGAAGCGATAACTCCAGAAGAGGCCAAAACAGGATCAATAAGGACAGTACCTTCGACAGAAGGCGAAAACGAAGCTGATTGCTCTGTAGAAAAAGATGCTATTGAAGGGATCAGACTTCAAGCTGTGGAAAACATCAATAAATATCAAGCTGAAACAATAAAATGGCGTGACAGAAAGGTTAAGCTGAAGAACATTGAGCCAGGACACTTGGTACTTCGAAGAGTAGCCAATCCTAAGACAGTAGGCAAACTACAGCTGAAGTGGGAAGGCCCCTTTTTAGTAGTATCTTCGTCAAGACCCGGTTCCTACAGATTGAAGGATATGGACGGCAACGACATTCCTAGATCATGGAATGCGGATGAGCTTCGGCGATATTATGTTTAGTTTGATGTAATTTTTTATATTCTTTTTTGTGGCACCCTTTTCCTTTCCAAAGGGGGAGAAAGGTTTTTAATGGGGCCACAACATGTAATTTTCCTTATTTCAATTCTATGAGAATGATATCCCCCAAAGATGTAAATGTAAACGCAAAGGAAAAAAGAAAAGGAAACAGGGAGAAGCTCAAAAGTCGTTCCTAAGGGAATGCAGAGCCTACAGCGAAAAATAAACGCTGATTCCGCTGAAAGTAAAAGGCGAAGAAGCTCCCAAGGGAGGCTTACAGCGAAAAATAAACGCTGATTCCGCTGAAAGTAAAAGGCGAAGAAGCTCCCAAGGGAGGCTTACAGCGAAAAGTCAATGCTGATACACCGAAAAGTAAACGGTGAAGCCGAAAAGTAAACGACAAAAAGATTTGTATCATTCTTGAGAAGATGAAGGGATGTGCTTATGGTTTTTGAACGTGTCCCAATATTCATTTGCACAGTACATTTCATCATGTCATTTGCATTCATAAACATTCATTTAGACATATATAGGATCTTCATCATACTACACAAAGGAGACAAGTGCTTCAGAAATGAGGAAAATCTTCGAAGGAAAAATTTTTTATGCTTCGTTGTGTACGAAAAGAAGGGAAGGTGTTTTTCGCCTTTGGCTCAAAAGAGAAGTTTCGTCCACAGCAAAGCAGACTGTATGCGGATAAGGGAGACATAATATATTACAAAGTATGTACAAATTTACATAAGTTGTTTCATAGCTATATTACAAGAGTTTCTCCAGAATTTTTGCAGGAAAGCACATTGTAAGCAACTTTAAGCTTCAGCTTAGGTTTTGTCTTCAGCTTCATCAAACTTCAGCTTCGTCATTCTTCAGCTTCGTCATCCTGTGTATACCAAACAGCAGAATAAGAAAGGTGCAAATTTCAAAGGAGAAGGTAAAAGTAACAAACATAAGTTTCTTACCGGCTTAAGATGGCTTCGAGCTTCGTCACCTGCCATTTTTCGCCCGCCACTTACCCAGATCTGGGTCATGAATCTATTTCCAATGCTTCGGGCTAGGCTTGGGATATCTATCAAATCTGAAGCTGACAAGCTGAAGTTTGGTCTGTTCACAATGTTTCCATGCGTGCAGCCAGCCTTCAAAAAAGCAGTAGCTGTGCCCCGAGAAGCTACCAGGGCGCAGAAGTCGGTGTGCCCACCAATAACTTCGTCAAGGGCATCAACTTCGCCTTCAATATATTCTAATGTTCTCGGCAAATTTTCAGTTGAAGGTGTAAATTTCGCAGAGCTAGCTCCAACAGAGTGAAACACATCCTTCAGCCGCTGCACGCATCGGTTGCCGAAGCCTAAGCATTTCTCCTGAAGTTCTTTAAAAGATTTCTGCAAATTTGAATTTTTATCCACTTCAGTTTTGAGGCTTGCTTCAAGATATTTCTTTTCTTACTCGAATTTTTCTGATTGTCGCAGCAATTCATTCTTTAACTTGTCATTCTCAGTTTGGACTTCAGCTAAAGAACCCTCCATGGTCTGAATAACAAAATCTTTCTTTTCTAATGCACCTTCGTGCTCTTTGACCACGATTTCAAGGTCCTGGATTGTGAAGTCTTTCTTTTTCAGATTAGCTTCGTAACTTTCAACTTTTTCAGCCAAATCTTGAATGACGGCTTTGTTTTTCTCTTCTTCCAGATCTTGTTGCATTTTTAGAACCTTGCTTAATAATATGCTCTGTCGAAACGACCTTCGTTAAAACATGACCTAAAATATAATAATAATAGTAATAAAATAACAAAAATATTTGTTACCTTGAAGTTAGCATAAAGCAAGCTTCCAGCGATATGGTGTCGTTGATAACGGCACAGGTCTGCTTCTAGCTTCGGCAAACCAATGTTTTTGCAGAGAGTTCTAACAATTTTAGCTTCGCTGCGGTTTCGAAGGCACCTCAGTTTTCCTTCGTTAACACCGCCGAACAGTGTAGCCCCTGGCTTATATCCGCAGGCTATAGCACATTTTTTAAGCTCTGCTTTTTCAGCGTCTGTTAGCCCTTGCCCAAGTAAATCTTGAAATTCAAAATCTTCTTCCTCCAAAATGTCCTCAGCTTGTTTTTCCCCTTTTCAGTAGTTGTGCTTGCCGCAGCCACAACAGATTCCTCCTCAGTCATTTTTAGGAGTATGTTATCAATAACTTCAAGGGTCTCTTCTAGGTTTGGATCTTCTGTGGCCCCAATTTCAGCCTCGGTAGCTTCGGCTGCGCCAGTATGGGCTTCGAAAATTTTCGTTCTGGTGGCTTCGGCTGCGGCTCCTTTAGCTTCGGCAGTTTGATCAATGGCAATTTTTGATGCTGGTGTTGGAGACGGTGTCCCATGAATTACATCTGCTATTTGAATAATCCTTCGTTTTTCGGCAGTGAAGGACCTTCGTCTGCCGAAGCTGCCTTGTCCTTCTGAAAAAACTTTGTCAGTTCCAGCGCCAGCGGACTTAGCCTGATAGGCAAGGGTTCAGTCATTACCTTCACAATCTCTTCTACTTCAACAGCAGGAGTAGCAGGAGTATCTTCTTCTTGAACCACCGTTTCCGGCTCGGGAGATGCACTTTTTCTCTTTCTTGTAGTGGCCACCTTCGGCTCAGGGTTTAACTCTTCAGGGCTAAGTTTTTCAGAATCTTTCTTTTTCTTTTTGGCCACCTTGGCGACCTCTTTGTCAGTAGCGCTGGCAATTCTTTTTCGCTTCGGGCCTTCGGCATCTCCGCCCAGTCGACCATAATCAGCATATTCAAATCCTATAGCATCAAGCACCCTGTTCAGCCTTCGTTTCGGCCGAGTGCCGAAGGCTGCTGTCATCAGTTGGTCCTCTTTTTTGGAGTAATTTCCAAGAATTTCATTACTCATTATTTCAATCGTATCGAGCCATTCTTGGCAGGGTGCTTTAAAATATTTCTTAAACTTATAATAATAGGGCAGTCGAACGAGTTCCCCCTCTTTCTTTTCCCCTTTAAGCTTCGGCATAGTCCACTCTTTCATAGTAGGAAATACCCTGGAGGCCAGAAATTCTTGCACTAAATCTCTAGTGCCAATATGTTCTGCAATAATTTTGAACTCACCCAGTGCAGCCCAGGTTGGACCTTCTACTGCCATTTTGCATCGGGGTCTTGTTTCTCCGAAGATCAGTTCAAGAGGGCTCTGAACCAGCTTCTCTTTGTCTTTGTCAACTTTGACATAAAACCATTCTGACTTCCAGCCTGCCGACCATTTGCTTCGGTAGCTGATCACAGGAAACTTTGTGGTTTTCCGATAGGCAAAATTATAGCAACCAAAATTTTCATGCAATCCATCTTTTCTGGCCTTAGTCTGGTAATGCAGCTCATGAACTCGACAGAAGCTATCGGCAAATGGCTCCATCGCCTGGCTTCGGAGAGCCCAGATATAAACGCTAAGCCTGACAATAGCGTTGGGAGTCAGCTGATGAAAATAGATCCCAAACCTTTGCAGCACATCAGAAATCATTCTATTCAAAGGAAATCTCAACCCAGCTTTCAGAAAACTCTTGAAAATAACTATTTCATCCTTTTCTGGCTTCGGGGTAGTTTCCTCTCCCCCGAAGCGAAGCAGCTTCTTCTCATTTTCACTGAAATAGCCCGACTTCACCATTTTGGAGAAATCAGCCTTGGAGACAGTCGACTTTCCAAAGTCCAAATGGCTGGGCTTGCTCGGTACGGCGATATGGTAATCATCATCGGAATCACCTTCCTCAATATCTCCTTCCTCCGCTTCGACAGCAACTTGTTCTGTATCGACAACAGTCTGTTCTGTCTCAGCAGTGGGGATTCCTTCCGAGGTCACCAGTCCGGATCGTCGCATTGCTTCGGAGATAGGAACAGTCTCCGCTCCTTCGGCTTCGCCTCCCTCACGCTCAACTCTAGCGGTAGAGCGCACTCTGGCCATTTAATTCTGAATTTCTTGAAAGATTTCTTGGGAACTAAATAACTTCTTCTCCCGAAGCTTTTCTTCTGACGAAGTAGGCTCTAAACTGGAGCTTCGTCTGATTGCGAGAGTCAAGCTTCGGCTATGGTTAAAAATTTTGGCAGCAAAACAGTGCAATAGCAATGAATGCTGTGGTAACTTCACACCTACCCGTCTGTTTATATAGTACTGCAGGTAAGAAGGTGAATCGTCAGGATTTTTATACCAGGCAAACAGCTGCTCACACCCGCTGCGCGGTGGGCCGCAGACACCAAATAGTAAACCTGCAGGGTGGGACCGCTACGCGCTTGGAAACTGTATCGTTTCTCGACAACGAGCTCAGGGAAGGTGTTTTTCGGACCTTCGGCTTCCTGAAGCCTAAGAGACTTTTTTCACGGATCAAGCTCGTTACGAAAAACGATCTAGCACCGCGAAGGGGCTACTGTTGGGACCATGCTTCGTCGCCGAAGGTCCTGTAGAAAGAGACAGCTTCGGCTGAAGCTGCTCATACGTGACGCCGAAGGCACCATTCATGAAGCTTCGGTATTGCAGCATATCCGAAGATGAAGGGTCGAACCGACTTAAAGATAGAATGACTTTTTAGCCCATAAAGGTCTGGGTCAATGTTGTAAACTTTTATGAGGGGCATGATTGTAATTCCTCACAGGCTGTGTCCTGTGCCTATAAATAGTGAACAGTATTCCTTTACTGTTCACGCATTCCTGTAATTGCAATCGCATCACTCGGAAATTATTCTTTGCCAAGGCAGAGGTATAAATGTATTTAATATTTAAATGTATCAAGTTTATATAATATAAAAATGATATCGTTTACTTATAATTTATTTGTCTTTAATGCTTCATATTTCGCATTGTTTTATATAATCTCTGAGAGTTTAATTACGAAGATTCAACCTTCGTAATTGCACCGTTTTTAACCTTCGTCCGAAGTTCATTAAATCCTTGAGGAAATAATGTTTCGGCGGGCGAAGGACATTAACATTTAACATTTTATGTTGCCTTGTTCTTAATTCATAGCATTTGAGAACAAGTCCCCAACATTACCCTACTTAAAATGATGGGCTAGGGTGTTTATTATTTTTGTAGTGGGCTTCTGGTGGTTACAAGTCCACTGGATTTTTATTATCAATTTTGGGTCTGGTTTTGTAATTTTAATAATTGATTTCCAGTTGGAGTAATGCTAAATAAAACATTTTATTGAAAAACTGATCTGGAACAAAGGTCTCTTTATTTTTTCTAGGTTCTTTGTTACTCAAGTAGATTAGGAAAAATAATTTCACTCACTGTTCATTAATTTCTAATGCCTTTCTGATTTTCCTAAGTTTTGGGCAGAAATGGTTTTTAATGAATATTTACACTATATTCTTCAATACTGGGGTTCCTACTATTTTTAAACAGTGTCTAAATGAGGTTTAAATACCTACAAATTTTCTTAGGTTCAGCATAGAAGCAGAACTAATTTTCCTTAATTAAACAAGGTTTGGTCAGTTTCTGTTTTTAATTTTAAACTCTAAAAATTAGAACAGAAAGCATAAGATTCATTATTTTTAAATGATAGCTCATATTATTCAGGGTCTAGCAAAATTAGTTTGACAACTTTTGCTTAAGAATTCATCAAGTTATGGATTTTCTAAGTTCTCTGGTTATTTAAAAAGATTAATAGAATTGATTAAATGGAAAACTACTTTGCGCTGGGGTCCCTGGCGGGTGTTTTAAGTTTTTCCTCACGAATCAGTCCCTAGGCTACTATTCACATGAGACACTGACATTGCAGAAAACCCCTTGGGTTCTTCTAATCCTAACCCGAGGTCCTTCTCCTAACTTAAACAGTGCCCACGGCGGAAGAAAGGGCGGAGGGGCTTACCGGCGGCGAGATTGCTCCGGTGAGGTGGTCGAGGACGTAGGGGAGGTCTCGGGGATCACAACGATGTGCGGGTCGCCGTCGAGGGTGGTAGGAGTTGGCTGGTCCGCGAGCGCAGGCGGGGGAGCTCGTTGACAGCGAGGAGTCCGGCCTATCCAGGGCAAAATTGACCAATCAAACGGGTCAGAGAGCTTCACCAGGGATCGAGGAAGGTGTGCGCGTGAGGAATTGAAGAATGGTCACCGGAGAACTCGGTCCACGTGCGCAGGCGGGCGACCGAAGTCCGGCGAGGGCGATCTTGGGCTTCCGGTGAAGTTCTGTCGGGTCCGAGGGCTTGGGGAGCTTCACAGGCCTATGGCGGAGCTAACCGAAGCACTGGCGCGACTTAGGGGCGACTGGGGGGCTGGCCACGGTGGCCGAAGCTCTGGCGGCAATGGCGGGCAGAAAAGAGCTCGCCGGAGCTAAGGAGGGGTGGCTGGCCGGTGATGGTGAGTGCGGGGAGAAGTGAGGCACGCCCGGGGAGGCTTTATAGGCGCGGGCGAGAACGACCGAGGGCGGGGCTCTGACGAGCGCTCGGGGCGTGCGCGGCGAACGCCAGTGCGCGCTCTGGCGCCTGGCACAGCGTCGAGCACGAGGCAGCGCAGAGAGAGGTCGAGTTCAAGCACGGATTGGCTCCAAATCTTGGAGATTTTGGCCATAATCCCGTTGAGAGATCTCTTCCTCTCAGGTCCCTTTGTCGTTTATGTGTGGAGGCAAGCAGGTTTGGTTGACTGGATTAGGAGATAGAGAGGGAAGAAATCTGGTTTGTCTCACTGCCGCACACAGGGAGAAGATCCCTGGTTTGATGTGTCCGAGGCACGCGTCCCAATGCCATCTTCTGGCAGGCGACAGAGGGGTTAGTTAGGCACGTTTTTGTTAATGGGGTCATTAGGATTTGAGTTAGGCATCAAGGTGAACACACTTGATCTTTGGCTCAAGGTCTGAAATTCAGAACTCTGAAATTTAGAATTTCCTATTGAGTCCCCACATGAGAAGCTTGCTTGGGGTTTTATTTGAATTATTTTGGCCAAGCTTCTTCAATCTTTATTGTTGCTTATTAAATACACTTCAATGTTTATAATTGGCCCAAGTCATGATTTTAAATTTTTCATACCCTTTTCCCCATTCTCTTGAATTTTGCTCATAGGGCCCAATTAGGGTTTTTGTTGGGGTTGCACATTTTACCTTTTGAGAAACCCATTTGAGTATAATATTTTTAAGTATATGCTTGGTGGATCCTCTATTCTTAAGTCAATTTGATGTGCATACTGAAATTTGGTTCACATAAGATGATGGTTCATGGTTTAGCACTTTGAGAGAAACCCTAGGTGACACTGGGGTGTCACAGCCTTCCCCCCTTAAAGGAATCTCGTCCCGAGATTCGGGTCAGAGTCCTCCCGGGGTGAAGCGAAGGGTGGGACTTAGAGGAAGTGGGTAATTATTGTTAGTATTAGGGCAATTCGTTCTTCGAATGTCATTCTCTTTGCAACTTCAGAAGGAAGTCCTTTTTACATTTGTTTCATGATTACCTTATCCGGAATTAAGATTATATCCTTGGAATTTAGATTCGAAGGGCAGGAGGAGGGGTTGGGTGTGATTACGTACCAGTTTCCTTAGGTAGGCAATCGGGGAAGTTGGATCTCAAGAATTCCTCGGTTTCCCAAGTAGCTTCTTCCTCTGAGTGATTACTCCACTGGACCTTGTACATCTTGATCGATTTAGCCCGAGTTGATCTTCCCTTGCAATCCAGAATCTTGGAAGGGTACTCTTGGTACGATAGATCTGGTTCTATCTCCAATTCTGGCTCTGCTATGATCTCGGTCGGCAATCGAACACACTTCTTCAGCTGAGATACATGGAACACACTGTGAATGGTGGACATTTTTGAAGGTAACTTCAACTTATATGCCACGGGTCCACATGCTTCGATGATCTCATAAGGTCCAATGTAACGAGGGGCTAGCTTGCCTTTAATTCCAAACCTCTGCACTCCCTTGGTGGGTGATACCTTGAGGTACACGAAATCTCCCACCTTGAACTGGAGAGGTTTCCTTCTTCTATCATGGTAACTCTTCTGCCTGGCCTGAGCAGCTTCTAGATTCTTCCTGATTAGTTTGACCTTCCTTTCGGCTTCAGTCACTAAGTCAGGTCCAAAAACTCCTCTTTCTCCAGGTTGAGACCAATTGAGTGGTGTCCTGCACCTTCTTCCATAGAGAGCTTCGAAGGGTGCCATCTTTAGGCTGGATTGGTAACTGTTGTTATAAGCAAACTCTGCCAAGGAGAGGTGCTTATCCTAGTTCTTGCCACAATCGATCGCACAAGCTCTCAGCATATCTTCCAGGATTTGGTTTACCCTTTCCGTCTGACCATCGGTCTGTGGGTGGTAAGCTGAACTTCTGATTAGCTTAGTTCCCAAAGACTCCTGCAGTTGTTCCCAAAATCTGGCAACAAATTGGGCTCCTCGGTCAGAAACAATGGTCCGAGGTAATCCGTGCAAACACACGATCCGGTCGATATACAATTCTGCATATTTCTGAGCCTTATCAGTGGTGTGCACAGGAAGAAAATGTGCCACTTTCGTCAATCGGTCCACAATAACCCAAATCGAATCATGATGACGAGAGGTGTGGGGCAGACCCACAATGAAATCCATACTGATGTCGTCCCATTTCCATGAAGGTATAGATAGGGGTTGCAAAGTTCTAGCTGATTTCAAGTGGCTTGCCTTTACCCTCAGACAGGTGTCACATTCCGATACATATTGGGCTATCTCCCTCTTCATTCTGGTCCACCAATACAAAGGCTTCAGATCATGGTACATTTTGGTGCTTCCCGGATGCATAGAGAATTTGGAGATATGAGCCTCATCCAAAATTTTCCTCTTGAGGTCCTGGTTTTTAGGAATCACCAATCTGCTTTTGAACCATAACACTCCCTTTTCATCTTGGCGAAAATAATTATACTTCTCAAATCTCTGATGGAGATTCTTCTTGATAATCTGCACTCCCTTGTCACTGAGCTGGGCCATGATGATCTGGTCTTGCAAAGCTGGCTCAACAGAAATGTGAGACAACGAACCAGAAGGAATCACTTCTATTTGCATCAAGCTCAACTCATCACACAAGGTGTTCATGCAAGAATCCATCATAATACAATTGCATTGCAATTTCCGACTCAAGGCATCTGCTACCACATTGGCTTTTCCTGGGTGATAATGTACCTCCAGGTCATAATCCTTGATCAGCTCTAGCCATCTTCTCTGCCTCATGTTGAGATCAGCCTGAGTAAAGATGTACTTAAGGCTCTTATGATCAGTGAAGATGTTGCAGTGGGTCCCCATTAAATAGTGCCTCCACATTTTTAATGCATGAACCACTGCTGCCAACTCGAGGTCATGAGTGGGATAATTTTGCTCATGAGGCCTGAGTGCTCTTGAGGCATAAGCAATGACTCGGTTGTCTTGCATTAAGACGCAACCTAGTCCAGTGCCAGAAGCATCACAATATACATCAAAAGGCTTGCTGTTGTCGGGTTGCGCTAACACTGGTGCTGTGGTCAGATGCTGCCTTAGCGCATGGAAGGCATCTTCGCACTTCTGACTCCAGACAAACTTGGCTTCTTTCTTCAGCAACTCAGTTATAGGCTTCGCAATTCGAGAGAAATCCGGAATAAATCTTCGGTAATAACCAGCTAATCCCAGAAAACTCTGAATCTGACGGACAGTCGTTGGCGGCCTCCAGTTCATCACCTCTTGCACTTTATCAGGATCAACAGCTATTCCTGCCTGAGAGATAGTGTGACCCAAGAATTTGATTTCCTTTAGCCAAAAATCACACTTGGACAACTTGGCATAAAGGTGGTGCTCTCGCAGACGTTGAAGCACTACATGCAAATGCCCGACATGTTCTTTTTTGTTCCTTGAGTACACCAAGATATCATCGATGAAAACCACTACGAATTTGTCCAATTCAGGCATGAAAACAGAATTCATCAGATACATGAAATATGCTGGTGCATTTGTCAGCCCGAATGACATCACCAAAAATTCATATAGCCCGTATCTGGTTGAGAATGCCGTCTTCGGAATATCGCTTGCTCGTATCTTGATCTGATGGTAGCCAGAGCGAAGGTATATTTTGGAAAACACCTTGGCCCCGACCAACTGGTCAAAAAGAACATCAATACGAGGCAAAGGATACTTGTTCTTGATAGTTACCGCATTAAGAGGGCGGTAATCTATACACAGCCTTGAGCTTTCGTCCTTCTTTTTCACAAATAGTGTTGGACATCCCCAAGGCGAAGTACTTGGGCGAATAAATCCCTTATCCAGCAACTCTTGCAATTGCTTCTTCAACTCTACCAACTCAGCGGGTGGCATTCGGTAGGGCCTCTTGGAAATTGGGGTCGTTCCCGGTTGCAACTCGATGGCAAATTCAATATCCCGGTCTGGCGGCATTCCTGGCAATTCATTAGGAAAGACATCTGCATACTAACAGACCACTGGGATCTTCTTCAGAGGTAACTCCATCATAGAGAAAGCACATGACTGAGTAGAACCCTGACTGGGCAAAATTAAGGTGAAGTTCCCACAGAACGGAGAATTAACTTCCACGGTACGGCTGGCTACATCAAGCACAACTTAGTGCAAGGTCCTCCAATTAGCTCCCAGAATAATGTCCACATTTTCCAAACCCAACACAAGAAGAGTGGTTTTGACAATGTGGCTCCCTAGTTGAATAGGCACACTTTGGTTTAATTGATTAGTTGAAATTTTACCCCCAGGTGTGACTATCATGAATGACCCTTTTGAGTGAGAGAATGGCAGTTCACATTTAGCACTGAACCTCTGGCTAATGAAACTATGAGATGCACCAGAACCAAACAGAATTAAAGCAGGTTGGTTATAAACTGAAAAGATAGCGGTCATGATAGGAGCTCCTTCAGGTACTTCCTCCAGAGTAGTGAAGTTGAGCTTCCCTTGCTTAACATGTACCCTCTGCTTTCTTCCCTTGTCTTGACTTGGTGCTGGCATCTGCCTCTGCTGGGTCCTGGGACAATTCTTGGCATAGTGGCCCACATTGCCATAAGTGAAACACTTGTTCCCATTGCCCTGGCGAAACTGTTGCTGCTGCGGAGGCTGATTGTTTCTTAGGGCGGGAGCTGGAAAGCGGTTGGGTGCCGGCTGCTGCTACTGAGGTGGCCTGATCACCCATCTGCCTGCCTGCTGCTGGAAACCCCTGCCCTGATTGTGAGAAACAATCCAGAACCTCTGAGCCTGAGCGGATGGTGCTGCCATTGGTGCCTTTCTCTTCTTCTCTGCCCGGTGAGCTACAATGCAGTCCTACTGGGAGATGGCCATGTTGACCAACTCATTAAAGCTATCAGCCCGGACAGTGTTGAGTCGTTCCCGCAGCTTGGTATTAAGACCCCTGCGGAAGCGGTCTCTCTTCTTTTCATCAGAATCAGCATGGTACCCTGCATACTGGCACAGGTCGTTGAAGGCTTGCGCATACTGCAGTACCGTGCGGGTTCCTTGATTAAGGGCCAGAAATTCATTCCGCTTCCGATCAAGAATGCCAGCTGGGATGTGGTGCCCTCTGAAGGCAGTCTTGAATTCCTCCCAAGACACCTCACGATCAGCGGGGAGCATAGCACGGAAGTGGTCCCACCAAGTCCGAGCAGATCCGCGAAGCTGCTGCGCGGTGAAGCGAGTCTTGGTAGCATCAGGGCAGTCTCCCATGAGGAGGGGAAACTTGGACTCGACAACGCAAAGCCACACGTTGGCGTCCAACGGATCCTCTGCTTTGGTAAACAAGGGTGGTTGCGTGCTCAGAAACTCCTGGTAAGTTGCCATTGCCGGAGGTCGCTGCTGCTGGCCTCCACCATGCTGCTGAGGGTGGGGCTGGCACTGCAAGAGCTGTCACAGAATCTCATTCTGCTGGGCCATCAGCTCCTGCAATGTGGGAGCTGGAGGAGGTGGCGGGGGAAACTGCTCGGTATGCCCGCGACGCTGCCTAGCTACCATCTGTAAACAGAGATTGCCGCCATTGTTATCCCATTTCACCGTTTTGAACAACAAGATATCATCTCATATGGAAGGAAAAATGTCATAGTCATAATATTAGGTTCGAAATTAAGATAACATGGTGACAAACATCCCACAGATTTCAAAAGTTCACAGGGTTACATCGATCAGGGGAAAGTACCCGTAAGCCTAGTCCAAAATCTGATATTAACTAAGCTCGCATAGGTTTCTATCCGCCTAAAAGTGCCGAAGTGACTGTTTAACCCTGAGCGGTGGAAGCGACACTGGATACGGGTGAAGGGGGCATCGCGGAGGTAGTCCCATTGGCACCAGGGGCTGGTCCTAGCTCCTCAGGAGCCTCTTCTCCCTCGCTTCCGGCTTCATCTCCAAGTGGTGCATGTCCAGGTGGTCATTCGCTTCTTCGAGTTCCCTCTGCACATCATGAAGCTGGTTCTCCAAGACATTAATAGTGTTGTCTTGGATCTCCACCTGCTGCTCCAAGGTGGTAATGCGCTGGCTCAGCCTTTCCACCTGCAGATCCTTCTCTACCAACTCGGTGGATAAATCGACCACAAAATCTTCTCGACTGTCGAGAGTGAGCTTGGCGGTCTGAGCGATGTTAGCAAGGTGTGCCATAGCATCGCTCTGAAGGGCCTGAAGACGGTACAGCGCACTCATGCACTGAACGGTGACCCTCCCAACCAAGTCAGGATACATTGCCCACACATCCTTCACATGGCTCACGCGGTTACACCACATGGGATCGTCTCTCTTCTCAGCAGGGAAGAGTCTCAAGGGGTGCATCACCATCTCCAGGGGATGGTAGCCACAAAAAGTCGTCAAAGTCTTCATGGCTGCTGCTTCGACGGTGTCGTCCGTCCTAAGTCCAATCGTCTCGGAATCAAGAGAACGCCAACCCGGCTGAAGAGGATGAGCCTCCAAAGTCAGCCAGACCCGACAACAAGGTACCCGATGCTCCTCATACAACTGCACTGTGTACAAAGGGGGCGTAGGGTAACCGGCGGAGTTAAGCACTTCCCACAAGATGGAAGGAAAGCCATCGCGGGAAAGGAAGTCAGAACTGAAACGAGTGTCTCCTCCACTGGCGGGGGTGGGTGAATTCATCTGCGGAAGGGAATCAAAGGTGAAGATTATGGTGGAAGGAAAAGAAAAAGAGAGCCCGGATGGTTTTAAAGAAAGTGGGTTAGCTCAAGTTTTTAATTCCCTTTTGTGTTTATAATGCATGCATGCTGAAGGTAACGTTGCCTCTCCAAAAATAGGGTGCTTTTAGGGCATCCCTAAAAATATAAGTACGGGCCCATAGGCCTAATTAATTAGCCACCTATTTCTCCCTCTATGCCCAAGGCCTTTCGTCCTAGGTCTAGCGGTCTAGTCCTGACGATCCGTAGCAGGTTCTAAGCAAGTTCTAAATTTTGAAAATTGGTATTCATGGTTTATTGTCCTTCTCTGTGGTGGAATTTGCTCCGATACCAGCTGTGGCAGAACCACCCGAATTATTCCAGCTTAAGTGCCTAAGTCACGCCTCAGGGGCCATAACACACTTAAATCGGAATAACCCGTTAGTCCCTCAGATCTAGTCTGATAGAGCCACTTAACCAGGATCAAATTCCACAATCTCACTCGAAGGTGAGTCACAGAAGAAATACAATAAAACAGGAAACCTCAAATTAAGTACGGAATTATTACATAGATCGGAGTTTTTGAGTAGCAAATAAGAGTTCACGAAATAAAATGCAGCGGATAATCGATGTCGTCGGTATCGAGGAGATGGGTAAGGCCTAACCCACTACTCCTCGTGCTCCTCTCCTGCCGGAGCAACATCCCACTCGACCGTCCAACCCGGTGGTAGGGTGGTAGGCCAAGTCACACCATCAACCATTTCCTGAATGGTACCTGCAAAAATTATGCCACAAGCAAGGCTGAGTATACTAATACTCAGCTAGACTTACCCGGTGTGAGGAATCTACTCCTCTACCTCTAGACTATGCAGCTGTTTGGCTGAGGGGTTTGGTTTGCCAACAGCACTAGCTGTTTCTAAAATCAATTTTTAGCTTTTCAATTTCTATCATCATTAACTTAGCTAGATTTGCTCCTTCTAAGCATACATGGTGACAAGCATTTAGTTCAATCAACAAGTTATCTTATGTAACCTCATTTCCCTTCTTACTCGATGCAGTACAAGGGGTCAAGCAGTCTCATTAGCTGCGAGAAGCAGACGATTCGAATCGAGTTTTTAAACCTTGCAAGGTAAACCTAAACACACGGCATGTCAGGGCACTCCGACCGTGCACATGACAACCGTCCCCATCGATTCCCCGTTCGCGTCTAGGCCTCACCGCCTTGGCATACAATGCTCCACTGACCCCGGCTGCCGCCGTGCAGTGACCGCACTTGTACCCACCATAGCTAGCGTGGGAGACCCAGTCTCAGGTCGCATGAGGGATAAAGTCCGCGCCCGGCTTCACTCAGGTACTAGGTTTACCGGTTACCATTTTTCCCGGCATGTGCTTAGTACGTTCAAACGCTTGACTCAGGTATCCACACATTAATCCTTAATTCCTTTTTCCCGTCTCATGGACAAGGCATCCTCCCTGGATCCAAGTCCATAGACTAATATAGATCCCGTTATCAAGATGAATACAATCAATTCCTGACCTCGCGCGAGTGCTAGAAAAATCACTCGACTTCTACCGAGATCCTGATTAGCAAAGCAGCTACTCGACCTAGCATACTAGTATTCATCTCAAAAAGGAATCCTAAGTTCATGCAACTAGAGGTTTCAAGCAACTCCTACACTTAAGTGCACATTACAATCCTACAAGCATTAAGTGTAGTAAAGTAGCATATAATAATACGGTTATGCATATAAACCGGGGCTTGCCTTCAATAGCTGGGGCTACAGGGAGATCCTCGATAGCAGCCTCGGAAGCTTGCTCCTGGTCTTCCTCTTGGACAGATCCTTGCTCGGGGATGAGCACGTACTCTCCGTCGGCAAGATTACAATCTAATGAATGCAAAGCGTAAGATACATGCATGATATGATATGTGCTTTAGAAATTATAACTTTCGATGGTGTATGGTCTACTTAAGTTAGATAGAGTTAAACCTTACTTATGTGAGACCCTTGGGTGGTATACTTGGTGAATTGGGTCAAACTTAGCTAAGGTAAGTGGTAGGTTTATTTTTTTGGGGTTCCACTGAATTCTTTTTAAAGCCTTAGTGAGTTTGACAATAATTCAAGTTGGACTCTTTGGAGTGAGGTTTATTTCTTCTCTCTTTTTCTTTATTCTCCTTAACTTTTTGGAGTGGGTTTGAACTATAAGTTGTTTTAATAAAATTCCAAAAATCCTGTAAACATTACAGTGGCTTATTACTGGTGTATAATTCTCAGTCTCAAAATTTGGGGTTCAAAAAGTGAATAGTTTTCTCTGGACAAAATTACCAAATTTTAGGGCAGAAAGGGTGCTTTGAACTACAACTATTAATTAAAAGTAGGTAATTCTCTAAAATTTATTTTTGCTAGCCTTTAGGTGTTATAACATGACTTGACACAAATTTCTAGCCATTATTGCCTATTAATTATTTTACTAGGGTTTTCTCAAGTTTCTAGCCAAAAGGGGGTGCTTTCTACTACCACTATATTTGAAGAATATCAAATAACAGATTTCTAATTTTTCTTAGCTTCTATTTTGTGCAAGAGTAATCATTCTGAAGTTTGGCATCTTTTTGCTTAAGGGAAGGGGTGGTATGCATTTATTGGATTAAATGACCTTTCTTATAAAATATTAGCAATAGGTATTATTTTGCATCTTTTTAATGAGTTTGCATTTTTCTCTGGTGGCCTATCTCATTCTTGACCTAGCAAAATTTTATTTGCCCATTATTGCATTATTATGGGTTATTCATGATTTATTTAGAAAATGACTCATTATCATATTACACTTATTTACCCTACTTAAAATGATGGGCTAGGGTGTTTATTATTTTTGTAGTGGGGTTCTGGTGGTTACAAGTCCACTTGATTTTTATTATCAATTTTGGGTCTGGTTTTGTAATTTTAATAATTGATTTCCAGTTGGAATAATGCTAAACAAAACATTTTATTTAAAAACTGATCTAGAATAAAGGTCTCTTTATTTTTTCTAGATTCTTTGTTACTCAAGTAGATTAGGAAAAATAATTTTACTCATTGTTCATTAATTTCTAATACCTTTCTGATTTTCTTAAGTTTTGGGCAGAAATGGTTTTTAATGAATATTTACACTATATTCTTCAATAGTGGGGTTCCTACTATTTTTAAACAGTGTCTAAATGAGGTTTGAATACCTACAAATTTTCTTAGGTTCAGCATAGAAGCAAAACTAATTTTTCTTAATTAAACAAGGTTTGGTCAGTTTCTGTTTTTAATTTTAAACTCTAAAAATTAGAACAAAAAGCATAAGGTTCATTATTTTTAAATGATAGCTCATATTATTCAGGGTCTAGCAAAATTAGTTTGACAACTTTTGCTTAAGAATTCATCAAGTTATGGATTTTCTAAGTTCTCTGGTTATTTAAAAAGATTAACATAATTGATTAAATGGAAAACTACTTTGCGCTGGGGTCCCTGGCGGGTGTTTTAAGTTTTTCCTCACGAATCAGTCCCTGGGCTACTATTCACATGAGACACTAACATTGCAGAAAACCCCTTGGGTTCTTCTAATCCTAACCCGAGGTCCTTCTCCTAACTTAAACAGTGCCCGCGGCGGAAGAAAGGGCGGAGGGGCTTACCGGCAGCGAGATTGCTCCGGTGAGGTGGTCGAGGACGTAGGGGAGGTCTCGGGGATCACAACGATGTGCGGGTCGCCGTCGCGGGTGGTCGGAGTTGGCTGGTCCGCGAGCGCAGGCGGGGGAGCTCGTCGGCGGCGAGGAGTCCGGCCTATCCAGGGCGAAATTGACCAATCAAATGGGTTAGAGAGCTTCACCAGGGATCGAGGAAGGTGTGCGCGCGAGGAATTGAAGAATGGCTCACCGGAGAACTCGGTCCACGTGCGCAGGCGGGCGACCGAAGTTCGGCGAGGGCGATCTCGGGCTTCCGGTGAAGTTCTGCCGGGTCCGAGGGCTTGGGGAGCTTCACGGGCCTATGGCGGAGCTAACCGAAGCACTGGCGCGACTTAGGGGCGACTGGGGGGCTGGCCACGGTGGCCGAAGCTCTGGCGGCAATGGCGGGCGGAAAAGAGCTCGCCGGAGCTAAGGAGGGGTGGCTGGCCGGTGATGGTGAGTGCGGGGAGAAGTGAGGCGCGCCCGGGGAGGCTTTATAGGCGCGGGCGAGCACGGCCGAGGGCGGGGCTCTGACGAGCGCTCGGGGCGTGCACGGCGAACGCTAGTGCGCGCTCTGGCGCCTGGCACAGCATCGAGCACGAGGCAGCGCAGAGAGAGGTCGAGTTCAAGCGCGGATTGGCTCCAAATCTTGGAGATTTTGGCCATAATCCCGTTGAGAGATCTCTTCCTCTCAGGTCCCTTTGTCGTTTATGTGTGGAGGCTAGCAGGTTTGGTTGACTGGATTAGGAGATAGAGAGGGAAGAAATCTGGTTTGTCTCACTGCCGCACACAGGGAGAAGATCTCTGGTTTGATGTGTCCGAGGCACGCGTCCCAATGCCATCTTCTGGCAGGCGACAGAGGGGTTAGTTAGGCACGTTTTTGTTAATGGGGTCATTAGGATTTGAGTTAGGGATCAAGGTGAACACGCTTGATCTTTGGCTCAAGGTCTGAAATTCAGAACTCTGAAATTTAGAATTTCCTATTGAGTCCCCACATGAGAAGCTTGCTTGGCGTTTTATTTGAATTATTTTGGCCAAGCTTCTTCAATCTTTATTGTTGCTTATTAAATACACTTCAATGTTTATAATTGGCCCAAGTCATGATTTTAAATTTTTCATACCCTTTTCCCCATTCTCTTGAATTTTGCTCATAGGGCTCAATTAGGGTTTTTGTTGGGGTTGCACATTTTACCTTTTGAAAAACCCATTTGAGTATAATATTTTTAAGTATATGCTTGGTGGATCCTCTATTCTTAAGTCAATTTGATGTTCATACTGAAATTTGGTTCACATAAGATGATGGTTCATGGTTTAGCACTTTGAGAGAAACCCTAGGTGACACTGGGGTGTCACACTCAAAGGCGCTTTATGGGCTCAAGCAAGCCCCAAGAGCATGGTATGAATGCCTGTGAGATTTTCTTATCACTAATAGCTTCCATGCTGGTAAAGCCGATCCTACTCTCTTTACTAAAACTGTTGCAAAAGACTTGTTTATATGCCAAATTTATGTGGATGATATTATATTTGGGTCTACTAACAAGTCAACTTGTGAAGAGTTTAGTAGGATCATGATTCAAAAATTCGAGATGTCTATGATGGGAGAGTTGAGATATTTCCTAGGATTTCAAATCAAGCAACTCCAAGATGGCACCTTCATCAGCCAAACAAAGTACATTCAATACATACTTAAGAAGTTTGGAATGAAGGATGGCAAACCCATCAAGACACCCATGGGAACTAATGGGCATCTCGACCTCGACATAGGAGGTAAATCCGTAGATCAAAAGGTATGCCGGTTGATGATAGGATCTTTACTCTACTTATGTGCATCTCGACCGGATATTATGCTTTCTGTATGCATGTGTGCAAGGTTCCAGGCAAATCCTAAGGAAGTTCACCTTAGGGCCTGTCGGCGTTTCGACCCCGGGGGGTCCCTGGACCGACGAGTAAATTGTCGCTGCGTGTCCCAGCCCAGATGGGTCGACGCGAGATGGGACACAAAGGGGGGAGAACAGTAAGGGGAAACCGCGGCCTTCGTGTTATCCTGCGCCCAGGGCGGATGGATGCGCTTGCAGTAGGGGGTTACAAGCGTTTGCGTGGGAGAGAGAGAGCGAGAGCCTTATGCGTCGGCCCGTTCTCCCGCGCGGCCAGCCCTCCGTACGAGAGCCCTGGACCTTCCTTTTATAGACGTAAGGAGAGGGCCCAGGTGTACAATGGGGGGTGTAGCAATGTGCTAACGTGTCTAGCAGAGAGGAGCTAGAGCCCTATGTACATGCCGTCGTGGCTGTCGGAGAGGTGTTGCTGCCCTGTTCATGTGATGTCGTGGCTGTCGGAGGAGAGCTGGAGCCTTGCGGAAGTACAGCTGTCGGGGCTGTCAGATCCTTGCTGACGTCTCCTTGCTGACGTAAGGGGCTGGGAGCTGCCATCGTTATGGAGCGTGCGGGGTGTCATCATTACTTGTTTACTGGGGCGAGCCAGATGGGACGCTGGTCTTGTTCCCCGTAGCCTGAGCTAGCTAGGGGCAGGGTAATGATGGCCCCCCTGGCGACGTGGCCAGTCCAGACCCGAGTTTGGGCGAGGTGGCGATTCCTCCGAGGTCGAGGTTGAGTCCGAGCCCTGGAGTCGGGCGAGGCGGAGTCCATCGTCTTCCGGAGCCGAGGCTGAGTCCGAGCCCTAGGGTTGGGCGAGGCGGAGTCCATCGTCTTCCGGAGCCGTGGTTGAGTCCGAGCCCTGGGGTCGGGCGAGGCGGAGTCCATCGTCTTCCGAGTCGTGGTTGAGTCCGAGCCCTGGGGTCGGGTGAGGCGGAGCTTCCTATGTCGCCCGAGGCTAGACTTAGCCGCTGTCGACCTCACTCTGGCGAGTGGCACGGCAGTCGGAGCAGGGCAGGCGGCGCTGTATTCCTGTCAGGTCGGTCAGTGGAGCGGCGAAGTGACTGCGGTCACTTCGGCCCTGTCGACTGAAGAGCGCTCGTCAGGATAAGATGTCAGGCGATCCTTGCATTAAATGCTCCTGCGATATGGTCGGTTGGTGTGGCGATTTGGCCAAGGTTGCTTCTCCGCGAAGCCTACCCGAGCTGAGCCTCGGGCGAGTCGACAGTGCGTCCGTTGCTTGAGAGGACCCTCAGGTGAGGCGTGAATCTTCTGGGGTCGGTTGTCTTTGCCCGAGGTCGGGCTCGGACGAGGGGGGATCGTGTCCCTTGAGCGGAGCCTTGGCCTGAATCCCATCAGGCCTTCGCAGCTTTGTGCTGATGGGGTTTACCAGCTGAGATTAGCAGTCTTGGGGGTACCCCTAATTATGGTCCCCGACAGGGCCGTAAAGAGAATTATGAGATATTTAGTTTACACTCCTAAGTTTGGGCTTTGGTACCCCAGGGGATCTACCTTTGATCTAATTGGATATTCCGATGCCGATTGGGCAGGGTGTAAAATTGATAGAAAGAGCATATCAGGGACTTGTCAGTTTCTGGGGAGATGAAAGGGAAATGTGCCCTTGGGCCATTTCTAAGTATTTTGGTGATTTAGTGTCCAACACAAGTGCTTAAGTGTTAAACTATGCCAAATGGTGGACAAAGTGCAAATCAATACAAAGGTATGATTCTAGACTTAGTACATTGGTTTTTGTGTACTAACATATTTGTCTAAGTGCTAGAATCAGAGAAAATTCAATTGGATAAGTCTTGGCTCGAGCAGCCAAGACTCTGCTCGGTCTGGGTGCACTGGACTGTCCGGTGGTGCACCGGACAGCGTCCGGTGCGCCAGGCTGGCTCTGGTGAAAAGGCCGCTCTCGGGTCTCGACGGCGGTGTACGGTTATAAATCACCGGACTGTTTGGTGGTGCACCGGACAATGTCCAGTGAGTCGGCTGCGGCGAAGTCGCCGCTCTCGGGAACCAAGTCAACAACGTACGACTATAATTGACCAGACAGTCCAGTGAGTCACCGGACTGTCCGGTGAGCCAACGGTCGGGCACGCCAACGGTCGGCCGCGCAATCCGCACGTGACGCGTGGCCGAGCCAACGGTCGGATGGGAGCACCGGACTGTCCGGTGTGCACCGGACAGTGTCCGGTGCACCAACGGCTCCAAGTCTCCAACGGTCGGCTGTGCCAGAATAGGAAAGAAATCCGCACCGGACAGTGTCCGGTGGTGCACCGGACTGTCCGGTGCGCTAGTCGACAGAAGGCAAGAATTGCCTTCCTAATTTGCTCTCAACGGCTCCTAGCTGCCTTGGGGCTATAAAAGGGACCCCTAGGCGCATGGAGAAGTACACCAAGCATCCCTTGAGCATTCCTAAGCACCAAGACTTCATATTCGCGCATTCGATTCTTTGTGATAGCAACTAGAGCTCCATTTGAGTAGAGAACTCTTCGAGTTGTGTTGAGAGCTCGTGTTGTGACTTGGGTGCGTATTGTTGCTCTGATTTTGTGTATTGTGTGTGTTGCTCATCCCAACCTTACTTCCGTGCTTCTTTGTGATAATCAAATTGTAAGGGCGAGAGGCTCCAAGTTGTGGAGATTCCTCGCAAGCGGGATATAGTGAAACAAAGCAAAACACCGTGGTATTCAAATGGGTCTTTGGACCGCTTGAGAGGGGTTGAGTGCAACCCTCAACCGTTGGGACGCCACAACGTGGAGTAGGCAAGTGTTGGACTTGGCCGAACCACGGGATAAACCATTGTGCCTCTCTATGTTGATCTCCTTGTGGTTATTGTGTTTTGCAAGAACTCCTCTCTAGCCACTTGGCTTTATTGTGCTAACTCCTAATCAAGTTTTGTGGCATTAAGTTTCAAGTTTTTACAGGATCACCTATTCACCCCCCCCTCTAGGTGCTCTCAATTGGTATCGGAGTCGTTCTCTTCACGTAAGGGACTAATCGCCCAAAGAGATGGATCCTAAGGGCAAGGGGATGGTGGTCAATGATATGGAGAAGGAGTCCTTCGTCAATGATCCAAAAGATGACAAGCCTACTGACACGGGCTCGAGCCACAAAAGAAAAGACGGGAAAAAGAAGAAAACAAGGCGCATCAAGGAGATAGTCTACTACGACAGCGACGAATCTTCCTCTTCCCAAAAGGACGACGACGACTACGAGAAAAAGAAAACGGTCAATTCAAACTTTTCTTTTGATTATTCTCGTATTCCGCAAAGCTCCAATACTCATTTGTTTTCCATTCCACTCGGTAAACCTCCTCACTTTGATGGAGAGGACTACGGATTTTGGAGTCACAAAATGTGTAGCCACTTGTTCTCTCTCCATCCAAGTATATGGGAGATAGTAGAAAATGGAATGCAATTTGATAGTACGGATAGTCCCATATTCATCAATGAACAAATTCATAAAAATGCACAAGTTACTACTGTTCTTTTAGCGTCATTGTGCAGGGATGAATATCATAAGGTGAGTGGCTTGGATAACACCAAGCAAATTTGGGACACCCTCAGGATCTCTCATGAGGGAAATGACGACACCATGCTCACCAAGATGGAGTTGGTGCAGGGCGAACTTGGGAGATTCGCAATGATCAGGGGAGAGGAGCCAACCCAAACATACAACAGGCTCAAGACCCTCGTCAACAAGATAAGGAGCTATGGAAGCACGCGATGGACGGACCATGACGTCGTCCACCTAATGCTAAGGTCTTTCACTGTCCTTGATCCACATCTTGTAAACAATATTCGTGAAAATCCTAGGTACACCAAGATGTCGCCCGAAGAAATACTTGGAAAGTTCGTAAGCGGGCAGATGATGATCAAGGAGGCAAGATACGTCGATGAGGTGTTGAATGGTCCAATTCATGAGCCTCAAGCCATTGCTCTCAAGGCAACAAATAACAAGGAGGCGCTACCTAGCAAGGTGGCACAAGTTGAGGCGGTAGGGCTCAATGAGGAAGAAATGGCCCTTATCATCAAGCGCTTCAAGACGGCGCTAAAGGGCCGCAAGGAGCATCCCAAAAAGAACAAGATGAAGGGAAAGCGCTCCTGCTTCAAGTGCGGTAAGGTTGGTCACTTTATTGCTAACTGTCCCGAAAATGATAGTGACCAGGAACAAGGAAAGAATGGGAAAAGAGAGAACAAGAAGGTTTACAAGAAGGCTAAAGGCGAGGCACACCTTGGAAAGGAGTGGGATTCAGATTGCTCTTCATCCGACTCCGACGGCGAAGGACTCGCCGCCACCGCCTTCAACAAATCGTCTCTCTTCCCAAACGAGCATCACACATGCCTCATGGCAAAGGAGAAGAAGGTATGTACTCGAAACAATACTACTTATGCTTCTTCAAGTGAGTATGAATCTAGTGATGATGAAATAGACTATGCATATTTATTCAAAGGCTTAGATAGAACTAAAATTGATAAGATCAATGAATTGATTGATGCTTTGAATGAGAAAAATAATCTTTTAGAAAAGCAAGAAGATCTTTTATATGAAGAGCATGATAAATTTGTAAGTGCACAAAATTCCCTTGCTTTAGAAGTTAAAAGAAATGAAATGCTTTCATGTGAATTGTCTACATGCCATGAATCTATTTCTAGCTTAAAGAGTATCAATGATGACTTGAATGCTAAGTTAGAAATAGCTAATAAATCAACCTCTTGTGTAGAACATGTTATGATTTGCAATAGGTGTAAAAATTTTAATGTTGATGCTTGTAGTGAACACCTAGTTTGCATTTCTAAACTAAATGATGAAGTGGCTAGTCTTAATGCCCAACTTAAGACTAGCAAAAGTGAATTTGATAAACTAAAATTTGCAAGGGATGCCTACACGATTGGTAGACACCCCTCAATTAAGGATGGGCTTGGCTTTAAGAGGGAAGCCAAGAACTTAACAAGTCATAAGGCTCCCATCTCCGCCAAGGAGAAAGGGAAGGCCCCTATGGCTAATAGTGTTCAAAAGAACCATGCTTTCATGTACCATGATAGGAGATTTTCTAGGAATGTTCATAGAAGTTATGATACTTTTAATTCTCATGCCATGATTACTTCTAGTTCTTCTATTATGCATGATAGAAATTTGGCCAGGAAAAATGTTATTCATCATATGCCTAGAAGAAATGTTGTTCATGTACCTAGGAAAGTGAGTAATGAACATTCTACAATTTACCATGCTTGCAATGCTTCCTTTGCTATTTGTAGAAAGGATAAGAAAGTGGTTGCTAGGAAATTAGGGGCAAAATGCAAGGGAGACAAAACTTGCATTTGGGTCCCTAAGGCTATTGTTACTAACCTCGTAGGACCCAACAAGAGTTGGGTACCTAAGACCCAAGCCTAATTTGCCTTGCAGGTTTATGCATCCGGGGGATCAAGCTGGATTATCGACAGCGGATGCACAAACCACATGACGGGGGAGAAGAAGATGTTCACCTCCTACGTCAAGAACAAAGATTCCCAAGACTCAATCATATTCGGTGACGGGAATCAAGGCAAGGTTAAAGGACTAGGAAAAATAGCTATTTCTTTCGAGCATTCCATCTCTAATGTGTTTTTAGTTGAATCGCTCGGATATAACTTGTTGTCCGTTAGTCAATTATGTAAGGTGGGATATAATTGTTTATTTACAAATGTAGATGTGTCTGTCTTTAGAAGGAGTGATGGTTCATTAGCTTTTAAGGGTGTACTAGATGGCAAACTTTATTTAGTTGATTTTGCAAAGGACGAGGCCGGTCTAGATGCATGCTTAATTGCTAAGACTTTCATGGGCTGGCTATGGCATCGCCGTCTAGCACATGTGGGGATGAAGAACCTTCACAAGCTTCTAAAGGGAGAACACGTGTTAGGTCTAACAAATGTTACTTTCGAAAAAGATAGACCTTGTGCAGCATGTCAAGCAGGTAAACAGGTGGGAAGCTCTCATCATATCAAGAATGTGATGACCACGACAAGACCTTTGGAGTTACTTCATATGGACCTCTTCGGACCCGTCGCCTATCTAAGCATAGGAGGAAGTAAGTATGGTCTTATTATTGTTGATGATTTTTCCCGCTTCACTTGGGTATTCTTTTTGCAGGATAAATCTGAAACCCAAGGGACCCTCAAGCGCTTCCTAAGGAGAGCTCAAAATGAGTTTGAGCTCAAGGTGAAGAAGATAAGGAGCGACAACGGGTCCGAGTTCAAGAACCTTCAAGTGGAGGAGTACCTTGAGGAGGAAGGAATCAAGCATGAGTTCTCCGCTCCCTACACACCACAGCAAAATGGTGTGGTAGAGAGGAAGAACAGGACGCTTATAGACATGGCGAGGACGATGCTTGGAGAATTCAAGACGCCCGAGCGGTTTTGGTCAGAAGCTGTGAACACGGCTTGCCACGCCATAAACCGAGTCTATCTCCATCGCCTCCTCAAGAAGACATCATACGAGCTTCTAACCGGTAACAAACCCAATGTGTCATACTTTTGTGTATTTGGGAGCAAATGTTATATTCTAGTGAAGAAAGGTAGAAGTTCTAAGTTTGCTCCCAAAGCTGTAGAAGGGTTTTTGTTAGGTTATGACTCAAATACAAAGGCGTATAGGGTCTTCAACAAATCATCAGGTTTGGTTGAAGTCTCTAGCGACGTTGTATTTGATGAGACTAATGGCTCTCCAAGAGAGCAAGTTGTTGATCTTGATGATGTAGATGAAGAAGACGTTCCAACGGCCGCAATACGCACCATGGCGATTGGAGAAGTGAGGCCACAGGAACAAAATGAGCAAGATCAACCTTCTTCCTCAACGATGGTGCACCCCCCAACTCAAGATGATGAACAGGTTCCTCAAGAAGAGGCGTGTGATCAAGGGGGAGCACAGGATGTCCAAGTTGAAGAGGAAGAAGCACCACAGGCCCCTACAACTCAAGTTCGAGCGATGATTCAAAGGAACCATCCCGTCGACCAGATTTTAGGTGACATTAGCAAGGGAGTAACCACTCGCTCTAGATTAGCTAATTTCTATGAGCATTACTCTTTTGTCTCTTCTATTGAGCCTTTCAGGGTAGAAGAGGCCTTACTAGATCCGGACTGGGTGTTGGCCATGCAGGAAGAGCTCAACAACTTCAAGCGTAATGAAGTTTGGACACTGGTGCCGCGTCCCAAGCAAAATGTTGTGGGAACCAAGTGGGTGTTCCGCAACAAACAGGATGAGCATGGGGTGGTGACGAGGAACAAGGCTCGACTTGTGGCAAAATGTTATGCCTAAGTCGCAGGTTTGGACTTTGAGGAGACTTTTGCTCCTGTGGCTAGGCTAGAGTCGATTCGTATTTTGTTAGCCTATACCGCTCACCATTCTTTCAGGTTGTACCAAATGGATGTTAAGAGCGCTTTCCTCAACGGGCCAATCAAGGAGGAGGTGTACGTGGAGCAACCCCCTGGCTTTGAGGATGAACGGTACCCCGACCACGTGTGTAAGCTCTCTAAGGCGCTCTATGGACTTAAGCAAGCCCCAAGAGCATGGTATGAATGCCTTAGAGACTTTTTAATTGCTAATGCTTTCAAGGTTGGGAAAGCCAATCCAACTCTTTTCACTAAGACATGTGATGGTGACTTATTTGTGTGCCAAATTTATGTCGATGACATAATATTTGGTTCTACTAACCAACAGTCTTGTGAAGAGTTTAGCAGGGTGATGACTCAAAAGTTTGAGATGTCGATGATGGGCGAGTTGAACTACTTCCTTGGGTTCCAAGTGAAGCAACTCAAGGACGGCACTTTTATTTCCCAAACGAAGTATACGCAAGACTTGCTCAAGCGGTTTGGGATGAAGGACGCCAAGCCCACAAAGACTCCAATGGGAACTGACGGACACGTCGACCTCAACAAAGGAGGTAAGTCCGTTGATCAAAAAGCATACCGGTCCATGATAGGTTCCTTGCTTTATTTATGTGCTAGTAGACCGGATATTATGCTTAGTGTATGCATGTGTGCTAGATTTCAATCCGATCCAAGGGAGTGTCACTTAGTGGTCGTGAAGCGAATTCTTAGATATTTAGTCGCTACGCCCTGCTTCGGGATCTGGTATCCAAAGGGGTCTACCTTTGACTTAATTGGATATTCATACTCCATTTATGCTGGATGTAAGGTCGATAGGAAAAGTACATCAGGGACGTGCCAATTCCTAGGAAGGTCCCTGGTGTCGTGGCGTTCTAAGAAACAAACCTCTGTTGCCCTATCCACCGCTGAGGCCGAGTACGTTGCCACAGGACAGTGTTGCGCGCAACTACTTTGGATGAGGCAAACCCTCCGGGACTTTGGCTACAATCTGAGCAAAGTCTCACTCCTATGTGACAATGAGAGTGCTATCCTCATGGCGGACAATCCTGTTGAGCACAGCCGCACAAAGCACATTGACATCCGGCATCGCTTTTTGAGAGACCACCAGCAAAAGGGAGATATCGAAGTGTTTTATGTTAGCACCGAGAACCAGCTAGCCGATATCTTTACCAAGCCTTTAGATGAGAAGACCTTTTGCAGGCTCCGTAGTGAGCTAAATGTCCTAGATTCGCGGAACTTGGATTGATTTAGCATACATGTGTCTATGCCTTTGATCATGTTCCCTTATGCATTTTGTTGTTTATTGATGGTGCTCAAGTTGTACAAGCACTCCCCGGACCTCACAAGTCCATTTGTGAGTGATGCACATATTTAGGGGGAGATGTGCTACAACTTGACCCTTTTGAGACTAACCATGTGTTTGAGCTTGCTTGATTTAGCCTCAAAGGAGGATTGAAAGGGAAAAGGTGAACTTGGACCATGCAAGACTTCCACTGCACTCTGATGAGAGGGTAACTTACTCCAAGTTCATCTCCATAGTCTTATTGCCTTTGTACTCTTATTTGAAGATTTTGGTGAGGCAATGAGGTTTAAGGGCCAAGATTGATCCCGTTTTGGTGCTTGATGCCAAAGGGGGAGAAAATAAGGCAAAAGCAAGAAATGGATCAGCTACCACTTGAGAATTTTGAAAATAGTAGAGTTAGAGCTTTTGTTTTGTCAAAATACTCTTGTTGTCTCTTATTGTCAAAAGTTGGTCTCTTGTGGGGAGAATGTTTGATTATGGGAAAAAGGGGGAGTTTTTGAATCTTTGATCAATTTCTCTTGGAATACCTCTCTTTATGTCTCTACAAGTGAATTTGACTTAGAGATAGGAAATTGAGTTTGATTTGCAAAAACAAACCAAGTGGTGGCAAAGAATGATCCAAATATGCCAAATTTGAATCGAAATCATTTCTTGTTCGAAATTGCATTGATATTGCACTTCTTTTAGTGCTTTATGTTGTGTTGGCATAAATCACCAAAAAGGGGGAGATTGAAAGGGAAATGTGCCCTTGAGCCATTTCTAAGTATTTTGGTGATTTAGTGTCCAACACAAGTGCTTAAGTGTTAAACTATGCCAAATGGTGGACAAAGTGCAAATCAATACAAAGGTATGATTCTAGACTTAGTACATTGGTTTTTGTGTACTAACATATTTGTCTAAGTGCTAGAATCAGATAAAATTCAATTGGATAAGTCTTGGCTCGAGCAGCCAAGACTCTGCTCGGTCTGGGTGCATCGGACTGTCCGGTGGTGCATCGGACAGTGTTCGGTGCGCCAGGCTGGCTCTGGTGAAAAGGCCGCTCTCAGGTCTCGACGGCGGTGTACGGCTATAAATCACCGGACTGTTCGGTGGTGCACCGGACAGTGTCCGGTGAGTCAGCTGCGGCGAAGTCGCCGCTCTCGGGAACCAAGTCAACAGCGTACGGCTATAATTCACCGGACTGTCCGGTGAGTCACCGGACTGTCCGGAGAGCCAACGGTCGAGCGCGCCAACGGTCGGCCGCGCAATCCGCGCGTGACGCGTGGCCGAGCCAACGGTCGGATGGGAGCACCGGACTGTGTCCGGTGTGCATCGGACAGTGTCTGGTGCGCCAACGGCTCCAAGTCTCCAACGGTCGGCTGCGCCAGAATAGGAAAGAAATCTGCACCGGACAGTGTCCGGTGGTGCACCAGACTGTCCGGTGCGCCAGTCGACAGAAGGCAAGAATTGCCTTCCTAGATTGCTCTCAACGGCTCCTAGCTGCCTTGGGGCTATAAAAGGGACCCCTAGGCGCATGGAGAAGTACACCAAGCATCCCTTAAGCATTCCTAAGCACCAAGACTTCATATTCACACATTCGATTCTTTGTGATAGCAACTAGAGCTCCATTTGAGTAGAGAACTCTTCGAGTTGTGTTGAGAGCTCGTGTTGTGACTTGGGTGCGTATTGTTGCTCTGATTTTGTGTCTTGTGTGTGTTGCTCATCCCAACCTTACTTCCGTGCTTCTTTGTGATAATCAAATTGTAAGGGCGAGAGGCTCCAAGTTGTGGAGATTCCTCGCAAGCGGGATATAGTGAAACAAAGCAAAACACTGTGGTATTCAAGTGGGTCTTTGGACCGCTTGAGAGGGGTGAGTGCAACCCTCGTCCGTTGGGACGCCACAACGTGGAGTAGGCAAGTGTTGGACTTGGTCGAACCACGGGATAAACCACTGTGCCTCTCTGTGTTGATCTCCTTGTGGTTATTGTGTTTTGCAAGAACTCCTCTCTAGCCACTTGGCTTTATTGTGCTAACTCCTAATCAAGTTTTGTGGCATTAAGTTTCAAGTTTTTACAGGATCACCTATTCACCCCCCTCTAGGTGCTCTCAGGAGATCCCTGGTGTCTTGGGCGTCAAAGAAACAAAACTCTGTAGCTCTTTCCACCGCCGAAGCCGAGTACATTGCCACAGGTCATTGTTGTGCACATTACTTTGGATGAGGCAAACCCTTCGGGACTATGGCTACAAAATGATAGTGCAATCCACATGGCAGACAATCTCGTTGAACACAGCCGCACTAAGCACATGGATATTCAGTATCACTTTCTAAGAGATCACCAACAAAAGGGGATATCGAAATTGCCTATGTTAATACCCAAAACCAATTAGCCGATATCTTTACCAAGCCACTAGATGAGAAAACCTTTAGCAAACTTAGGAATGAGCTAAATATACTTGATTCTCGGAATTTTGATTGAAACATTGCACATACGACTATTTTATATACCTTTGATCATGTCTCTTTCATATGGCACCATTGCATATCTCTTATTCTTCTTGTGCCAAGACTAAGACTAATATGTTTCCATGAGTATCTTTTGTATTAGTCTTAGATTGAAAGGGAAATGGAGTATTCAGCAAAGACAACGCTTCCACTCAACTCTAACGGTATCATTTACCCTTTGTCGTTACTCCACAATCTCTCAAATTGGTCTAATCCTTCACTCATATTTCTTTTACCAATGGGGGAGAAAGCACGATAGGGCTCTTGTTGGGGACTTGTTCTCAAATGCTATGAATTAAGAACAAGGCAACATAAAAGGGTTAATAGTTAGAACCCTTCGTCCTTTGAAGCATTATATCTCTTAGGATATAAAGATCTTCAGACGAAGGGCGTGAAGGACATACCTTCGACATTTTAACACATATTAATGAAGGAAAAAGCATATAAAACATGAGAAATAACATAGATAATCATATGGCATCATTAATATCCTCAAATCATATTATTATGAACAAACGTGAACAATATCTAATTACATTTATACCTTCAGCTCGATAGAAGGCAAAGATCCAAGTGTGACGTGTGAGCAAATACAAATCAGCGTGAACAGTATGGGGTACTGTTCATCTATTTATAGGCACAGGGCACAGCCTGTGAGATTTTACATTCATGTCCTTTACAAGAGATTACAACTTTGACACAGGCTCTCATGGACTAATCGGTCATTTTATCTTTAAGTCGGTGCGATCCTTCGTCTTGAGACATGTTACTGTGCCGAAGCTTCATGGATGGTGGCTTCGGCGCTGCTTTTGAGAGGATCTGCCGAAGGTATCTCCTCTTTCAGGATCTTTGGCGACGAAGCATACCCCCAACAGTAGCCCCTTCGCGGTGCTAGATTATTTTTCGTAACGAGCTTGATCCGTGAAAAAGTATCCTAGGCTTCGAAAAGCCGAAGATCCGAAAAACACCTTCCCTGAGCTTGTTGCCGAGAGACGATTAAAATATTCCGAGTGCAAAATGGTCCCGCCATGCGGCGAGCATACACGTCCTGGCGATTCACCTTCTCAAGTTCTGCGGCCCACCATTCAGTGAGTGCGGGCGACTGTTCATCTGGTGCGGAAGACTTGGCGATTCACCTTCCCGCCTGCGACACTATATAAACAGACGAGTAGGTGTGAAGTTACCACAGCATTCATTGCTATTGCACTGTTTTGCTGCCAAAAATTTAACCATAGCCGAAGCTTGTTTATTGCACTCAACCGAAGCACCGCTTTTGCTTTTGCTTCGTCTCAAGAGGGAGCTTCGGCGAAATCAAAAAAGGTTAACGATTTCATCAAAAATTGTAAGAAATTCTCCATCAAATGGCAAGGGTGTGTTCCACCGCTAGGGTTACACATGACAGAGAAGAAGCCAAAGCCACTAAAACTGCTCCGATTTCCGAAGTAATGAGACAGTCAGGGCTGGTAGTGCTGGAGGACGTTTCTGACGAAGGTGCACCTGCTGCCGAAGCTGAGCAAGTTGATGTTGAAGAAGGTGAAAGTGAAGAAGAATACAGTGCCCTGCCATCTAAACCCAGTCACCTGGAGTTTGGAAAGTCTACTCTTACCGAGGATGATATGCCAAAATTATTAAAGCTAGGCTATTTTAGTGAAGCCAAGAAGAAGCTGATTCGTTTTGGCGGAGAGGAGATCACCCCGAAGCCTAAAAAGGATGAGGTGGTAGTTTTTAAAAGCTTCTTTAAAGCAGGATTGAGATTTCCTTTGCATGAAATGATTGCGGATGTTTTGGAGAACTTCGGGATTTATCTTCATCAGCTGACTCCTAACGCCATCGTTAGGCTTAGCGTCTATATTTGGGCTCTCCGAAGCCATGGGCGGAACCACTTGCTGAGGGCTTCTGCCGGGTACATGAGCTTCACTATCAGACAAAAGCTAGAGAAGATGGGCTACACGAAAACTTCGGGTGCTACAATTTTGCTTATCCAAAAGATGCAAAGTCTCCGGTTATTAGCTACCGTACTAAATGGCCAACTGGCTGAAAGGCTGAGTGGTTTTATGTTAAGGTTGATGAGAAAAAGGAGAAGCTGGTTCAGAGCCCATTGGACTTAATCTTCGGAGAAACTAGGCCCCAGTGTGACATGACACCGGGGGGACCATGCCAAATTGCTTTGGGCGAATTTTGAGTTGTTTCGGAGCATATTGGTACTAGGGATTTGGTACAAGAATTCTTAGCTTATAGAGTATTCCCAACTTTGAAAGAATGGGACATGCTGAAGGTCAAAGGGGAAAAGAAAAAGAAAGAACTTGTTCGACTGCCCTATCATTTCAAGTTCAAGAAACACTTCAAAGAACCCTGCCAAGAATGGTTGGAGACAATTGAGGTTATGTGCAACGAGATTTTGGGCAATTACACGAGAAAAGAAGATAAGTTGATGACTGTAGCCTTTGGCACCCGACCGAAGCGAAGATTAAATCGGATAATGGATGCTCTGAATTTTGAATATCCAGACTACGAGCGATTGAGCAAGGGCACCGAAGGGCAAAAAAGAAAAAGAGTTGTCAGTGTTGTGAGCAGACAAGCCGCTAGAATGGTTAAAGAAGATGAAGAAAACCTAAAGAGGAGAAAATCGAGTCCTGAGACGAAGGCAATCGCCCCAAAGAAGAGGAAAGCTACGGTCCTGAAGCAAAAAGCACCTGATAAGGAAGAAGAGACTGCCTCAACACCTTCTACTGCCGATGTAGAAGAAATTCTAAAGGTAATGACTGAATCCTTGCCCATCAAGCTAAGTCCACTAGGGCCGCATCTGACGAAGCTTTTACAGAAGAAGGAGGAGCCTTCGGCAATGAAGAAGCTTGCTGGGCCGAAAAAATGAAGAATTATTAATGTGACAGAGGCCATTGAAGAAACACCACCACCAGCTTCGGCGCCAAAAATACCAGCTATTGAGAGCGCTGCAGCTACCGAAGCTGTACTTGCTGAAGTTGCAACTGCCAAAGGTGCAAACTTAGAAACTACACTTTCTGATATTGATAAAATACTTCTAGACATAGCCGTAGAAGAGGCTGCCATAGCCACCGAAGAAACCATGGCCATAGTGCCTAGGAAAGAGAGAGAAATAGTTGAAGATACTTCAGAAGAAGAAAGTTTCATCTTTCAAAGCTTAATTGGTCAAGAATTAACAAAGGCCGAGAAAGAAGAATTGAAAGACTATGCTATCTCCTGCGGGTATCAGTCAGGAGCACTACTCTTCGGCGGTATTGACGACGAAAGCCTGGGTTGCCTCCGAGACCGAACCGGAGCAAAAGTTATCGGTACTTTGTCGAAGAGTATTGGCTTCCCGAAGCTTGAGACCGATATTAGCCGCTACCGACGACAGCATATCGTCGGTAGTTTATTCTATTCTAACTTCAAGGTAAAAACTTTTCTTTGAGTTTGCATTGTTTTTAACATCAAAGGTCTTTTCTAACGAAGGTTGCTTCTATACAGAGTATGTTATTATGCAAAGCTTTGAGGATGCAACAAGATCTTGAGGATAAGAAACACGAAGTTATAATTGAAGGGTTAGAGAGCAAAATAAAAGATCAAACAACTACTCTTGAAAAGAAAGATTTTGAACTTCAGACAATGGAAGGTTTACTTGCAGAAGCTGAGGCCAAACTTGCAAAGTTGGATAAAGAGCTTCTCTCAAAATCAGAGAGTTTCGAACAAGAAAAATAGAAATTTGATACAAAGTTTGCGGTTGAGGTCGAAAAAGTTCAAATTTGCAAAAATCATTGAAAGAGCTTCAAGATAAATGTCTGGAGTTCAGCAACTGATGCATGCAGCGGCTAAGGCAGATCTTCAACTCAGTTGGAGCCAGTTCTGAAGAATTTAATCCTTCGGTTGAAGACCTGCCGGGAACCTTCGAACACATTGAGGGTGAAGTTGATGCTCTTGATGAAGTTATAGCAGGTCACGGTGATTTCTGTGCCCTGCTAGCTTCTCGGGGCACAGCTGTTGCCTTTATGAAGTCTGGTTGCACGCATGGAAAAATTGTCAATAGACCAAACTTCAGCTTATCACCAGCAGATCTGATTGATATCCCCAGTCTAGCTTGAAGCATAGGAAACAGATTTATAAAGTAAATATGGACGAAGGGTGGGCGAAGCCTAGCTGGTGACGAAGCCCGAAGTCATCTCAAGCCGGTAAAATCATACCTTGTGCTTACCTTTTCCTTGAAACTTGAATTTTCCTTATGATGCTTTGATATGTACAGGATGACAAAGCCGAAGAACATAGAGCCGAAGCCTAGCTGGTAATCTGAAGCTTAGTAAATGAAGACGAAGCTAGAGTACCTAGCTATGGAAAAATTCTAAGGAAACTTTTGTATTAACCCTTGTAAAGAATATTGTAACTTAAGAATCAGATTGTGCTCTGTAAATTTGTCCATACCTTGTAATATATTTTTACCTTTCCATCGATGTATGAAATGCTTTGATGTGGTCGAAACCTGTATTTTTGAGCCGAAGGCGAAAAACACCTTCCCTTCTTTTCGTACACAACAAAGCACGAATCTGCTTCTTGAAGCTGTATGCTTAGACCCGAAGCAACTGTCTGTATCTATATGATATGATGATGATGATCCTATGTATGTCTAAATGAATGTTTATGAATGCAATGTATGATGTAATGTTTCGTGCAAATGAATGCCCAAACACACACATCCGAAGCTTCATCCACAACCTTCATTCCCTTAGGAATAACTGAAATCTCTTTGCCGTTTATTTTTCGGCTGCACCGCTTATTTTTCGGTGTAAGTTCTGCATCCCCTTAGGAACGTCTTTTGAATTTCTTCGCCTTCTATTTCGGCGGTATTCGCGTTGACTTTTCGCGCTTCGCCTTATATTTCAGCGGTATTTGGCTCTCCATTCCCTTAGGAACGACTTTTGAGCAGAAAACTTACGCTGCGCTCCCTTAGGAACGGCTTTTTGTAGCTTCGCCATGCTCTGCATCCCCTTAGGGACGACTTTCGAGCTTCTCTCTATTTTTTCTTTTTCTCTGCACTCGAAGGTGCATGCTCAGATTTTACATTTACATATTTGAGGGATTTTGCTCTCATGGAGCTAAATAAGAAAAGAAAGATTACAAATTATGGCCCCATTAAAAACCTTTCTTCCCCTTTGGAAAGGAAAAGGGTACCATAGGAAAAATGAAAAAGATTACATCAAGTTACATGTAGTATCGCCGAAGTTCGCCCGCATTCCAAGATCTAGGAATGTTGTTGTCGTCCATATCCTTCAATCTGTAAGAATCGGGTCTTGACGAAGATACCACAAGAAAGGGTCCTTCCCATTTCAGCTATAACTTGCCTACTGTGTCTGGATTGGCCACTCTCCGAAACACCAGATGACCTGGCTTAATGTTTTTTAGCCGAACCTTTCTGTCACGCCATTTTATTGTTTCGGCTTGGTATTTATTGATATTCTCCACAGCCTGAAGCCTAGTCCATTCTATAGCATCTTTTGCCACAAAATAATCAGCTTCGTCCTTTGCTGAAGCTACTGTTCTAATTGACCTTGCCTTAGCTTCTTCCGGAGTTATTGCTTCGTCACCAAACAATAACTTGAATGGTGTAAAACCTGTTGACCTTGATATTGTTGTGTTGTGGCTTTACACCACTTTAATCAACTCATCTGGCCATTTTCCTCTGGGCTGATTGAAGATTAACTTCATTATTCCCATCATTATGATACCATTTGCCCTTTCGACAAGTCCGTTTGACTCTAGATGTCTGACCGATGCAAAATGGATCTTGGTGCCAATCCGATCATAGAATTCCCTAAAAGCTTCGGCATCAAACTGTGTTCCATTGTCTACTGTGATAGCCCTCGGCACACCGAAACGACAGACAATATTTTGCCAGAAAACTTCTGGACTGTGATCGAAGTTATTGTGGCCAACGGCTTCGCCTCAATCCACTTAGAAAAATATTCTACCGCCACCACAACATAATTTAAATTGCCTTGTGCTGGTGGAAGCGGGCCTAGCAAATCAAGACCCCATCTTTGCAATGGCCAAGTGGGCTGTATTAATTGAGTAAGAGATGAAGGTTGCCTCTGGTCTCTGGCACATTTTTGACAACCTTCACACTTTTGTACTAGCTCTGCTGCATCCGAAGCTGCCTTCGGCCAGTAAAATCCTTGTCGGAAAACTTTTCCCAGCAAAGGTCTAGACCCAATGTGAGATCCACACAATCCTGCATGTATCTTTTTCATCAGCTCTATACCTTCGGCTCTAGATAAACACTTAAGAAGTGGAGAGCAGACTCCATGCTTGTATAACTCCCCTCCTATTATTACATATGGTCTTGTTCTTGCCTCCATTCTCTTATTATAAGCTTCGTCGTCTGAAAGGCAATTACCTTGGAGGAAAGATATAATCTCAGTCCTCCAATCTTCACTATGAACAGGAGATATAGTGAGCACTGCTCTTTTGAGGAGTTCCACCGAAGGTGCTCTTATTGTTTCAAAAAACACTTCCGAAGGTAGAGGCAGCCCCTATGCCGCTGACTTAGCTAACAGATCAGCGTGCTCATTTTCTCCTCGCGGAATATTCTTAACAGAAAACCCTTCGAATGAAGCCTCAAGCCTTCGAACTGTATCCAGGTATTTCTCAAGCTTCGGATCTCTTGCTTTGCAACTCTTGTCGACATGTCTAGAAATAACTTGAGAGTCGGTTTTAAGGACCGCCCTTCTTATCCCCATTGCCCTTAACTTCCAAAGCCCCAAAAGCAAAGCTTCGTATTCAGCAATATTATTTGTGTAGTTAAAGTCAAGCTTTACTGCATAGCATGTTCTGACTTTGGAAGGTGCAACTAAAACAGTAGTCGCACCTACCCCGAAGGTTCCCCAAGAACCGTCGCATAACACCATCCAAGCTTTGGCATCTTTATTTGCTTCTTCTTCTTGAGCCCCTGGCGTCCAATCAGCGATGAAGTCTGCTAGCGCCTGGGACTGAATCGAGGATCGATGCACATAATCAATGCTGAATTCGTTGAGTCCCGCAGCCCACTTTCCAATTCTTCCAGTGGCTTCTCTGTTCCTCAAGATGTCCTTCAGAGGCTATGACGAAGGAACAATTATATAGAATGCTTGAAAATAATGCTGAAGCTTCCTGGAGGCCATTAAGACAGCATACAACACCTTCTTCAATTTTGTATAATTTTTCTTTGATAAGCTTAGAACTTCGAAGACAAAGTATATTGGGGCTTGCTTTTTGATTTGTCCATCGAATTTTTCCTGCACAAGCGCCGCACTTACTGTAGAGTGCGAAGCTGCCCCATACAGTAGTAACGGAGCCCCTAGCGCAGGTGGAGTTAATGTTGTGATATCAATCAAGTATTGCTTCAGCTCTTTAAAGGCTTTCTGTTGAGCTGGGCCCCATTGAAAGACTTCGGCTGACTTTAGTACTTCAAAGAATGGCAAGTTTCTATCTACTGACCTAGATATAAATCTATTCAATGAAGCCAATCTTCCTGCCAACCGTTGAGCCCCCTTCTTTGTGCTCGGTGGTTCCATTCGAAGGATAGCTTCGATCTTGCTTGGGTTAGCTTCAATCCCCTTCGTTGAAACCAGACAACCAAGGAACTTGCCTTTCTTTACTCCAAAGGCACACTTTTTAGGATTTAATTTCAGGCCAGCTTGTTTGAAATTAGCAAATGTTTCTTGCAGATCAGAGATATGATTTTCTTGCTTCGTGCTTTTTACTATGATATCATCGACATATGTTAGCACATTTCTGCCTATTTGGGAATGAAGGACTTTGGCTGTCATCCTGCTGAAACTGCCTCCAGCATTTTTGAGCCCCTCAGGCATCCGAAGATAGCAATAGGTTCCACTGGGAGTTATGAAGCTGGCCTTCTGGCTCATCCTCCTTCTTCATCCATATTTGATGATATCCTGAGTAGCAATCCAGAAGACTCATAAGTTCTGATGAAGCTGCTGCATCCACAAGAGAGTCTATCCTTGGTAATGGGAATTTGTCCTTTGGACAGGCCTTGTTGAGATCTGTGAAATCAATACACATTCTCCATTTTCCATTGGCCTTCTTCACCATAACAGTATTGGCTAGCCACTCTGGATATTTTACTTCTCTGATGACACCAGCACTGAGAAGTCTTTTTACTTCATTCCGAGCTCCTTCGGCTTTATCATCAGACATCTTCCGAAGCCTTTGCTTTCTGGGCCTGAAGGATGGATCAACATTGAGTGAGTGTTCAATGACATCTCTGTTGACACCACAGAGATCGTTGGCTGACCATGCAAAAACATCTTTGTTATTGAATAAAAACCTTATCAAAGTTTTCTCATGCTCTTCAGATAATTGGGACCCCAGCAATACCTTCTGCTCAGCTATGTCCTCACACAGAAGCATGGGCTTCAGCTGATCAGCCGAAGCAGCCTTCTCTCTTCTGTATTTGTACTGCTCACAAGCTTCAGCTCCATCTATATTGTGGATGGCTTTTGAGTCTGTCCAATTTCCCTTAGCCTTTCTGGCAGCTTCCTGACTTCCATGAATAGCAATAGGCCCTTGCTCTGAAGGTATCTTCATGCATAGATATGCTGGATGAAGAATTGCTTCGAAAGCATTAAGTGTCCCTCGACCGATGATTGCATTGTAGGGATATTCCATGTCAACAATATCAAACACAACCTGCTCAGTCCTTGTATTGTGGACAAATCTGAAGGTCACTGGCATTGTGATATTTCCAAGTGCTACAATCTGCCTTACTCCGAAGCCACAAAGAGGGTGTGTAGCATCATGAATCTTGTCCTCTAGCTCTTGCATCTGTCTGAAGGCCTTAGCAAATATGATGTCAGCTGCACTCCCTGTATCAACCAAAACATTGTGGACCAAAAATCTCTTGATGACACAAGATATGACCATAGCATCATTATGAGGATAATCCTTGAGCTGAAGGTCCTCCTGGGAGAAGGTAATTGGGATATGGGACCATTTTGTCTTGATGAAGGGTCCCTGCACCCCAACATGTTGTACTCTTCTCTGAGCCTCCTTCTTCTGCTTCTTGTTAGTTGGCTCTGAGCATGAACCACCTGTTATCGGGAGCACTAGCTTTGTAGCCAAAGCAGCTTCAGCTTGCTTGTTGGACGAAGCCATCAGCTCAATCAGTGGAAGTGAGTTCACCGGAGGTGGGCGCCAATGTTGGAGACTTGTTCTCAAATGCTATGGATTAAGAACAAGGCAACATAAAAGGGTTAATAGTTAGAACCCTTTGTCCTTCGAAGCATTATATCTCTTAGGATATAAAGATCTTCAGACGAAGGGCGTGAAGGACATACCTTCGACATTTTAACACATATTAATGAAGGAAAAAGCATATAAAACATGAGAAATAACATAGACAATCATATGGCATCATTAATATCCTCAAATCATATTATTATGAACAAACGTGAACAATATCTAATTACATTTATACCTTCAGCTCGACAGAAGGCAAAGATCCAAGTGTGACGTGCGAGCAAATACAAATCAGCATGAACAGTACGGGGGTACTGTTCATCTATTTATAGACATAGGGCGCAGCCTGTGAGATTTTACATTCATGTCCTTTACAAGAGATTACAACTATGACACTGGCTCTCATGGACTAATCGATCATTTTATCTTTAAGTCAGTGCGATCCTTTGTCTTGAGACATGTTACTGTGCCGAAGCTTCATGGATGGTGGCTTCGGCGCTGCTTTTGAGAGGATCTGCCGAAGGTATCTCCTCTTTTAGGATCTTCGGCGACGAAGCATACCCCCAACAGCTCTCAAGTTCTCCGTTTTTGGCGATTAAAGCCAAAGGGGGAGAAAATATTAAGTCCAAAGCAAACAGACCGCACCAACCATTTCAAATTTCAAAAAATTTCACAAATGTTTGTTTTTCAATTGGTATTCAAGGCAAATTTAAATTAGTATGAACTTTCAATTGGCATCTTCAAAATTAAAATTTCAATTAATGTATTCTCTAGAGGTACCAATTGGTATCTATGTTTCACTTAATTTGTGAAAATAAAATTTCAAAATTGGTATCTATTTCAAAACCCTCTTGAAAGCTAACATGAGAATTTCATTCAGGGGGAGCTTTTATTTAGTCAAAGAAAAAGCATTTGAAACAGGGAGAGAAATTTCAAATCTAAAAAATGCTTCTTGCAATCATATTCATATACCTTTGACTATTTGCAAAAAGACTTTAAAAAGAATTTCCAAAAGATTTGCAAAAACAAACATATGGTGCAAAAGTGGTCCAAAATGTTAAATAAAAGAAAAGCAATCCATTCACTCTTACTCTTAGTAATACTTTCAATTGGTTTAACTTCAAGTAACCTATGCACTGTCATCTCTATTGCAAACTAGTTACATTTCTGCACTTTATATTTGCTTTGGTTTGTGTTGGCATCAATCACCAAAAAGGAGGAGGTTGAAAGGGAAATTGGATTAACCATTTCCTATAATTAATTTTGGTGGTTGATGATCAACACAAACACATGGACTAACTAGTTTGTCTAGAATTCATGTATTACAGGTGCATAAGGTTCAACACAAACCAAAAAAAAGAATCAATTTAGGGGACACAATCTGATTGGAGCAAAGAACTTGAATGTGCTGAAGAATGGCGCACCAAACTGTCCGGTGTGCCACCGGACAGTGTCCGGTGCACCAAGCCGTACAACTCCAAACCAGACACTCTCGGGAATACCAGGGCGCACTCCGCTATAATTCACCGGACTGCCCGGTGTGCCACCGGACTGTCCAGTGAGCCAACGGAGCAACGGCTCCCTGCGCGCCAACGGTCGAATGACAGGATAAACAGTGCAGCACAGTGCCGCGCAGAAGTCAGAGCAGCGAAGTCAGAGGGGCACCAGACTGTCCGGTGTGGCACCGGACTGTCCGGTGCCGCAAGAAGACAAAGCCTCCAATGGTTGACCAGCTCCGAACCCTAACGGTTGGGTGACGTGGCGGCACACCAGACAGTGCACAGTACCTGTCCGGTGGCGCACAGGACTGTCCGGTGCGCTCATCGCCAGCAGCCTTCACCAACGGCTATGGAAGTGGTTGGTGGCTATAAATACCCCCAACCACCTCATTCATATCCATCCAAGCATTCCAAACATCTCATTCAATACAAGAGCAAAAGACTTCACTCCAAGACACATCAATTAGATTGAATCATCGCTAAGTCTCCAAATTCACTCAATTCCATTAGGGATTTGAGAGAGGGTGTTTTGTGTTCTTTTGTTGCTCTTGTTGCTTGGCTTGGCCTTTTTCTTTTCCCATTCTTATTCTCAAGTGCTTTGTAAGCAAGGTAAGAGACACCAAGTGTGTGGTGATCCTTGCGGGGTCTAAGTGACCCATGAGATTAAGGAAGAAGGTTCACTCGGTCTAAGTGACCGTTTGAGAGAGGGAAAGGGTTGAAATAGACCATGTCTTTGTGACCTCCTCAATGGGGACTAGGTTCTTTGGAACTGAACCTCGGTAAAACAAATCATCATGTTCACTCGCCTTGATTCTTATTTGATTTGTTTTTCCCTCTCTTTGGACTTGAATTTAATTCTAACGCTAACCCCATCTTGTAGTGTGTGTTTAAAGTTATAAATTTCAGGTTTTGCCTATTCACCCCTATCTAGGCGACTTTCAGTAGTGAACGAACAAATTCATGCCCACTGAAAGGGAAATCGGGTCAACCATTTCATAATTAATTTTGGTGTTTGATGATCAACACAAACACATGGACTAACTAGTTTGTCTAGATATTATCTATTACAGGTGCATAAGGTTCAACACAAACCAATAAAGAAATCTAGTTAGGGACACAATCAAGAATGGAGTAAAGAACTTGAGTGTGCTGAAAATTGGGGCACCGGACTATCCGGTGTGCCACCAGACAGTGTCTGGTGCACCATGCTCGTACAACTCCAAACCAGCCACACTCGAGAATTCCAGGGCAGCCTCCGCTATAATTCACCGGACTGTCTGGTGTGCCACCGGACTGTCCGGTGAGCCAGCGAAGCAACAACTCCCTGCGCCAACGATCGACTCTGCAAAGTGCTACAGTGCGCTGCAGTGTCACGGCAGAAGTTAGAGCACAGAAGTCAGAGGGCACCGGACTGTCTGGTGTGGCACCATGCTGTCCGGTGCAGCAAGACGACAGACAGCTCCAACGATCAACTGCTCAGAACCCTAACGGATGAGCTGACGTGGCATGCACCGGACAGTGCACAGTGCCTGTCCGGTGCGCCCATAGCCAGCAGCCTTGGCCAACGACTACAAAGTGGTTGGGGGCTATAAATACCCCCAACCACCACATCCTTTGGTATCCAAGTTTTTCAGAGATCACATTCAATACAAAAGCTAGTGCATTCACTCCAAGACACATTTGCAAAGATCAAACCCTCTAGAAGTGCCAAATTCATCTCAACCACTTAGTGATTTGAGAGAGTATGTTCGTGTTCATTTGCGCTCTTGTTGCTTGGATTGCCTTTCTTCCTTCCTCACTTCTTTTCTAAGTGCTTGTAAGCAAAGCAAGAGACACCTAAGAGTGTGGTGGTCCTTGCGGGGTCTTAGTGACCCGTGTGATTAAGGGAAAGGCTCACTCGGTCTAAGTGACCGTTTGAGAGAGGGAAAGGGTTGAATTAGACCCGGTCTTTGTGACCTCCTCAACGGGGACTAGGTTCTTTGGAACCGAACCTCGATAAAACAAATCATCGTGTTCACTCGCCTTGATTCTTGTTTGATTTGTTTTCCCTTCTCTAATGTTTCCTTACTTTATTGAATTTGAGTTGGCTCCCATACGTCATCCGCAATCCTTGAACAACTCCTAGCAAGAGAGATATTCTTTTTGACTTGAATTTAATTCTCATGCTAACCCCCGACCTTAGTGTGTGTTTAAGTTTATAAATTTCAGGTTTCGCCTATTCACCCCCCCTCTAGGAGACTTTCACCCACGTACCCGTTGGGTTTCCATTTGAACCCATTAAAAATCCATGGGTGGAGAATTAGCCAAAAATCAAGCCCTAGTAGAGAAAAAACACCGGGTCTCGTATAGCGATACCCATTGCCATCTCTAGCAAGATAGCTTTGAGTATTTTGCTAAAACAATCTTTTCATATAGAAACTGTTGAATTCCTATCCATCTTCTATATCTATACCACTATATAATCCACTAGTTTAAACTTTGCAAAACCCACCCAATCAAATCACCCCCACACTCATAACCTCCACTAAATCCACCAAACAAATTGCATTCAGATGTAACACACCATCAAAACCAATGGTTAAGATCACTAGATAACTCACTCTCCCTTACTCAAATCCAATGGACAATATTATTTAGATCATCTCTCATCCCTCCCTCACCCGCGAGGTCACGACCCTGCCCCAGTCTCCCCTCCCCACCGCCCCTCCCCCTCACACGTGCCACCGTCAACCCTTCCCCTCACGCCATCGCCGCCATCGACCCCTCCCCTAATCTCATCTCTCCAAAATCGTAGTGTCAGCATGAGCTATATGTTAGTCTATATATAGTGAGTTTAAGTGCCTTTCTGACGTCACAGTCACTTTCTACCTTCTTAGGGAGTATCAGCTCTTTTTTGAGGTTGGTCTTGGACAAAGATAGATCTACCATTTTACTATGTTGCATATTTTTTTATAATTCAATAAAACTATTCTAATTCAAAATAAAACCATACGCATTCAATAACATGATAGCCCTTAAATTCAAATATTAACCTTGAAACTAAGACATTTTATCATATAAACATTTTAACATGATAGCCCTTAAATAGATCAATGAAATACAAATAGTTCAAAGTATAATGATAAAAGGCGTACAACAATACTACTTATCAGCGTCCTAAGAAGATTATATCCTAGATATTGTCAAGACTCCTTTCAAAAATCATGATATAAGTAAAACTTGAGGGGAGTCCATACGACGCCAGCCACATGTCCTTCAGGCCCTACGTACTAGGAGGGACTTGCTTGGCTCCAATTAAGGTTGGGTTTGCTCACGCTTGAGGACTTGATCTCGGTACTCTCTGAACTTCTGGGGATGTATCAGCCTTTAGCGCCCTTCAGACTAGAAGACAAGAGTCTCAAGGCCATCTAGGCCGCTAGGGCTCTCCGAGTCTCTTGGGTCCCTCGGACCTCAGATACCCCTGGTATCAGGGCAAGTTTTTTTTTGGGGGGGGGGCTCTCGATCATCAGGGCTCTTCATGTGGGAAGCCAAGCTCCCTACTCAATCAAGTATGAGATCCATTACATACTAAGGAATAAGGCTAGGCACACCCCTATGGTAGGACGGTCCTAGAAGGTATGACCCCAACGACATATTCGTCTCTACTCAAGACGACTACATGGTACTACCAATCTAGATAAGGCTTCCATCCATTATATTAAATATGATGGATGATATTGTGGTTAAGGAGGTACATTGTAGCCACGTCAAAGGTTAGTGTACATACCCGAGGCCATTGTGCGGTGTGTGCCACCACTTGTGTAGCCACACCTAAACATACTAGCGTACCTACAAACATTATACGATACAAGCAGTGTCAACTAATGATAAATAACATAACATTGTACTTCCTATCTCCATAACAACTAAGTCACCACTAATGACACATAGCATAATGTTACTACTTCATGCATCTATGACAAGTTCAAGTTGCAACCATATCGACGTATAACCATGGAGTTCCATTTGTCAATTACCAAACAATGCATTTAGACCACGGTACAATTGCAGTGAAGAATACGAGATATCGAGTACTCAATGAAGACTATGTTTTCTACTTTGAAATATGATTACATAAATCAGAAGCGCATAAAAGAAGATGCATCCTTATTCATAAATATGTATACGTTTACAAGGAGAAAACACCTCCAACAAAGTCTAACTTCTTTCACATATGAAGTGGTGGTGGGGGCTACTTGATCTTCATCTTGGTGAAGCTGCTCATTTGTGCATTAGTTCGGTTGCCCATGAACCACTAAGTTAAAATTAGTGCTGAGAAGATGGATGTGAAGGAGTCTTAGAACTTGCTTGATGCAAGGACTCACCATACTCTACATGTATGACTTTAGCCACTTAGGAAGGTCCTTCATAAGTTCTAAGAGCGACCACACATTATCCCTCCTCTCATCCATTAGGAAAGAGGCCACGAACAGGGACAAGCACCTCTTAAAGTCCTTTCAACTCCACCATCATAGAGGCTTCTGGATCCTTCACCTATTGAATAGTCGTCATGGTTTACATGAGCTCTTGGATAGCGTTTAGACGTATTCGCTCAAGATGGCGTTGTGCCTCCTTTAGTTTAGCATTAGCAAGTTAGTTTCTTTGCTAGCTCATCATATTTTTGAGTTGTGCAGTTGTACTGGAGCTTCCAATCCTCTTCCTTCACTGCATGTCGCTTAACTTGGAAGCCTTGTATACTCAAATATAGAATTAGTTGAGTCATACAGGTATGCACACAAGATGACAATTAGACAAGAATATGGCTTGAAGAACCCACCTTGCAATTGGTTGGTCAAAGACTAAGCATTTCCCTTCAAGCTAGCCTCTCGATCTTAAAGTCTCTTAAGTTTTGTCTAGAGGATTTTCTTATGTTGCTCTGACTTGTCAACTTGAGTTGAAGAACCTTGATGGCTTCACTGTGTTGGGCTTCGACGTGTTGGGCTTCGACCACATGCCTATATCTTTTTATTCAAATTTGCACAACTTTTCTTTTATCAAGGATAAGGGGAGGACACTACTTGTGTATAAATACATAAGGCAATAAAACCACTTAGTAACAAACCATCTTTTCACAACACGAATCGACAAAGTCCTATCTAAATCATTTTTCTTTTCTATATCTCATTCCTCTCCAACAACGTCCTCTACATATAATTATCTATATTAGAGATATATTTTATTTTTAATTTTGTATGTATTTATTTGTCATACTCTTAAATGTATTGTATATATTTTAGTTATACTCTTATTGTTTAAAGTATAAAAAGATAAAGAAGATGAGAGAAGATAGAGAACACTCTTACATGCATAGTAGACATGAATCTGCTCTAAAATTTAGAACATTGAAACATTTATCAGTAGTTATTAGTAGGGGCGGATTTAGACCTAGACGTCGTAACCTGAGGCATGGCCCATATATCTACAATATGTCCATCATATCTTCCGTGGGCCATTTTTCTTAATTCACTCATGTGTCCCAAGCGATCAAGCTGTCCAGCATTCGTCAAATCCGCCGCCATCCACCAGGTTCCATCTCCATCGCTCTCGCAGCCTCGCATGTCGCACCGGTTCAACTAGAGATGTCAATGAGAAATTTCCACCGGGCTATAGTATCACATATCTATTTTTATCATGTTTGTTACATCTTTATATCCATCCCTATATCCATCATGGGTGCAAAAATTATCTCATACCCATCCTTATTCGGGTTTTGGGTTCCCAATGGGTCTTCATCCCCAATTAGGGGATAACTAGGTACTAACAGCAAACATAAACTATCCAAATTTCAGACATCACCACATCAGCAAGCCCTCATCCATGTATCATGATCCATTCATCCATCCATCGGATAAGAAATCAATACTTTTGGACCAATAGAAGAAATGAAGAAATGGAGTCCACTCATCTTCCTTGGTCACCATCTGAGTTCGTTGGCGCATGAGGATCCATGGTTGTCACTGTCATCCTAAGCTCCCAGCAGTCGGCGGTGCTCCTCGTCTCATGTGAAGTCGCTAGTGTGCAATGCCAGCGCAACTATCCAGCGCGTGCGGCAGTTGGCCGGCTGGGCAGGGTGTAGCGTATGGATGATTATTTTAGGGTTTTGTTTTTATGCTAGTCTGCTAGTTGCCTTGACGTGTTGCCTTGTTGGGCTAGAACCTAGGGCCCGGTGCGCTGTCGTGCTGGACTTGGTGACCAGCTCAATTTCAACTCATCTATACTATACTTAAAGCACCAGTTTCAACGGTCGTCATGCGTTGTTAAAAAACGGTGCAAGAGGTGGGATTCGAACCCATGCCCTAATGAAAGAAGGGCGGAAGACACTGGGTGGAATTGTCTAACCAGTAGAACATCATGTTAAGATGTTTTTAATATTGAATATAAATTGTATATAGGTATATACGTTTTTTTGTAAAAAAAAATAATCGTGTCGAGCCGGGCCAGCACTACGGGCCGAGGCTACAGCCCAAGCACGGCACGACGTTCTTGGTTCTTGCAAGCATTAGGTCGTTTCTGAGACCAAATTTGCGCAATGGACTACATGGTGTTTGACGTTGCTGAATTGGATGGAGCAGCAATGATTTGTCACACTAACAGCAAAATGAAAGGTTATTTATTGGTTCTAAACGTTAGTAATTGCTACGAAGTAGCATAATTTATATGGAGCACATCCAATTTTTATTGATGCCTGACTTTAGCAATCACTCCATATTTTGATCTATCTTTTTTATAAGTTTGACTTCATGGGACTTATTTTAGAAACTTGATCTCACAAACTTTCTCTTATTTGGTCTATGTATGATGGAATTATGTCATTTTATAATCTCTGTTCATTCAGTCAATCGTTATGAACTCTTTTCTAATCGCTCACTTCATTGGTCGTGTTGTAACAAAACATATTTGCATGGAGTAAACAATAACATCAGTTAGCCAAATCAAAAAATATATTATACAGAGAGCGGAGACAATCAATAAAAAATCTTGAATTTTTTTGATGGATAGTTTACGTGGGTATTGTTGTAAGCCGTCGCAACGCACGGGCAACTGACTAGTTTATACAAACATGACAGATATACACATATGAAATAACCATGAGTTTGGATTATTGCTTCCTAGACCCATACTCGTTCAATGGGTGAATATTTTGTCCCATATCTATACCCATGTAGACAATTTTTATTCTATAACCATACTCTAAGGGCTTGTTCGGTTAGCTTTCAATCCATGTGAATTAAGTGAGATTAGGTGTGTTTAAATCCTAAACAAGTCAAACCTCTTCTTAATTTTTTCTAATAGGCCTAATAGGAAAATTCCCCACAGGTTATCTGGTAGAGAACATATCTGATGCACATAGAAGATTGGTGCACATGGTGCACATATTAAATTATCACCACTCATTTTAGATCTAACGTCTCTAGTTATTTGGTATATTTTGCTGAGGACACCCTCCAACGTGGTGGTGTGTAGTGGTGGAAGGTGTTATTTGTAAATTGAATGATCAACTAGAAATATTAGATCTAAAATGAGTTGTGATGATTTAATATGTGCACCATGTGCACCAGATATGTCCTCTGTGTGGTATCGGTCCCCCGTTGACGTCTCTAGGGCCCTGTTTGTTTTGGCTTCTGGCAGCTTCTGGCCATCAAAAGCTGCTGCGGACTGCCAAACGCTCAGCTTTCACATAATCAGTTGAGTCGTTGTAACAGTAGGAATCTGTCACTTTCTAGATCCTGAGCCCTATGAATAATTTTATCTTCCTCCACACGTAATCGTAATGATACTTAGATTCTTCCCACAGCCAGATTCTCCTCACAGATATATTTTTAGAAAAGATGGTCAGAAAAAGAAAAAAGCTGAACAACATGCCCTAGGTTCGACTAGAGATGGCAATGGGGACCCGATCCCCGATTCCCCGCGGGGAATTCCTCTATTAGGCCTTGTTCAGTTATTCCCAATACACATAGATTGAATGGGATTGAAAAAAAATTAAGAAGGAGTTTAACTTGTTTGGGATTCAAACCCATCCAATACCACTCAATCCACATGGATTGAGAGCTAACCGAACAAGCCCTTAGGGGATGGGGATGAGGAAATTTCTTCCCCCACGGGGATGTAAATGGGGAAAATTTCTCCCCCGACGGGTAAACGGGGACGGGATGGGGAAGCATTCCTCCCCGCGGGGACCCGTTAAACTTACATATGACGATGTTTTTATATAATAGTTAATAATAGAAATAAAAAATTATCTTGACAAGAGATCAATAGTTGTACAAATGCATTCATTTTAATATACACATAATAATTTTTACATCTAACAATGTGTATAAGTGACAATGTTTTATATTAATAACAAATGAAGTACGATCTAATTATAATTTAAGCGGGTACGGGGATCCCGATGGGGATTTATCTCCGTGGGTAATGGGGATGGGGAAGAAATGTCTCCCGCAAACGTTCGTGGGATCCCGCGAGGAAATTTTTTCGTCACGGGGACGGGATGGGGAGCTAAAACCCGACGGGGAATTTCTCGTTGGTAAAGGGTTCGACAGTTCGCCAACGCCCAGCTTTCTACGTGCTCCGGCCAGCGCCGCCTCGCCCAGCCACCTCCGCGGCTCCGCTCCTCTGCCTCGGCCTCGCGCCCTCTCCCAGCAGCTTCCTCCTGCTCGCCCCTCGCCGTCTCCGGGCGACCGGGCCTGCAGGCGCCGGCGCCTCGCCGCGGCGCCGCCCGGAGCGGCAGCTCCTCGGCCGGCTCCCCTCAGCGGCACTTTGGCACGGCACTTCCGCAGGGCCCAGGTCCCAGCGACAGCCGACAGGCTCACAGGCAACACCCCTTCAGGCCTCAGGAGCTGTCTCAAGCCTACAGCCGTTCCGCCTCGCTCTTGTATCTGACGGTCTGACCCTACCCTATCTCTGAGGAGGTCGAATCTGGCCTGCCCTTCTCTCTCTTTCTCCTACGATCCTTTCTCTCAGTCCAACGAAACCCTCGGAGGCACGGTTCGGTTCGACGACATGCTGTCTGGCGTGAAGCTGGTTCCGCGAGACCAGATCCAGTCTGATCAGAAGCGTAGGGGTGACCAGGGCTCCGATTCCGACTCCTCCGACGGCAAGAGGCCGTGGAAGCACAGTAAAAGAGGGCGGGACAAGAAAGAGAAGAAGAGACGAAGCAGCCGGCGGCAGCGGAGGCGGAGCAAGAGGTACTCGTCGGAAGATTCTTTGGGGTCAGACACCGACGATTCAATCGGAGAGGAAGAGGAGGATGATGTCAGTCGGAGCAAGCGTCGCGGGAAGGACAGGAGGCGGCGACGCAACTTCTCTGACGACGATGATTCCGAATCCGGCGAATCTGACCGGGGAAGAGGTAAATAAACTAGTACAAAATTTGGTCAGCATTTGTTCTTCTGTTGTAATTTTGATAAGCTTGGATATCTTTATCTGATCATATGAGGTATTGCCATTTGTTACAGCCTCTCGCAGGGGGAAGCAGAGACGTGATGACGAGGATGAGGAGGAAGAGACTGAAGGTGATGGGCTTAGGGCAAGTGAGGTGGTCAGGAGGGAGATGGGGCTTGAATGGATGCTCAAGCCAGCAAGCAGCAGCCAAACTGAGGGCACCGGTGTTCGTAAGGTTGATAATGTCGAGAAGGATGAATCTGCACATGAAGAGGTAATGACAATGCACCATCTTGCATGTGATTGCCCTGACTGTTTTTGTCGATAAGCTGTAGTAATCCGCCTTTTGCTTGACTGTTGATAGATTATGAGACCGAACCCAAAGGAACTTAACCCATACCTTAAAGATAATGGAACCGGATACCCAGAAGAATCAACCCCATCAAATGCTGGCAGTCAGTTGCTTGCATCCTCTGTTGTGGGTGATGGAGGTGCCAGCTGGAGACTTAAAGCTTTGAAGCGTGCAAAGGAGCAAGCTGCTCGCGAAGGAAGAAAACTTGAGGAGGTATGCAATTATTCTCAGTAACCAATTCATTTTTTTATTTCTCATTAAATTTTGTGACTATTCAATTTCTATAGGTTGTTGAAGAGAGATGGAGCTCATTAGGCGACTTAGCTGTTTCAGTATCAGCATCAAGAGCTGCCCATTCACATGCTCATTTGCATGCCATTAGAGGCAGAAAATCTGGTAATGCTGACAACTCAGAAGAACGTGTTAAAAGAAATCCAGAGGGTCAGCTGGATGGTAGCAGTGGCAGACGTGAATATCTACGGGATGTTTCTTCTCAGCACCATGCCATGAGAAAACCAAAACCTGATTCTGTCCCATGGAAAAAGAGAAGACAGAATATATCTTCTGAAGATCAGGCACTTATCTCATCAGCGGTAGCAAGCTTAAATAAGTTTTCTGATGATGGAAGCTTTATGGAAAAGATTAGCAATGTTGAGAGCAAGAACACAAATGTTTCCACTGCTAGTGCTAGTGCTGATGAGCAGAGGGACAATGGGCAGAAAACCCCTAAGGAGAGTTCAAACAAAGTACAATTAGTGAGCACTCAGAAACTAAATGCAAACCAGATGGCTGCAAAGATTCTGCAGCTCCGAATGAAAGGCAAGCATCAAGAAGCTGAACAACTTTCGGTGAGTCTTTCAATTATTTTTCTTGTGGCAACGCTGTCACTTTTTTGACTGAATCTATGAATCATTAGATATCAATTTATTTTATAATGCAATAATGGGAATATGCAGAGTACCCTTAACAGATATGTGTTTGATTTAACATCGTAGATATGCTAGTTTTGTGTTTCCACCATCATCTGAGTCCTAAACTTGCATATATTCTGAAAAACTGCACGTAACTAAGGTTCAAAATATGGATTGCATTGGTCATACTGGGTCTTTATTTTCCTAACAGATTGCACCATATATTTGAACTAAGCATATATTTGCCCACATCTCATGATTTAGGAAACTGGGATAAATGTTTTGTTATCTATAAAAATAGGGAGAGGTTGAGATTTTTTATTTGCCTGGCACTATGGCTGAGCTGCTCGTTGTACTTTATCAGAGAGAAATGGAAGCTTTGCTGGAGAATCAGGATACTGCCCATGAGAAGCCTGGTCATGGAAAAGAAAGAAGCTCAATCAGGTAACTATGTCCAGCCATGGTAAAGAATGATATCTGAAAACAAAGTAAAGTATGCACTTGTCATTTTGTGGGGGAAGTATTGTAGGAATAAATGATTTCCTGGAGTACTATGGAAAAGAAGTTCTGGTTTCATTGTTATTTTAGCACTTCTATCCTAATACTCTATCTGCCTGTTGAAGAGTTCTTTTTTCATCTGCAGGCCTACATTGAAGCCTACTGCAGCTGATCACAGGAGAAGAGAAGATGATGCGGACCTTCATTTGGCTAATAAAATTATGCACAACAAGCAGTATAACATGTCCAAAAGTATAGAAGATGAATATGATTTTGGTGATGCTCCCACTAAAAAGGACAAAAGAAAGAATAAAGAAGCACGTGACGAGAGGAAAAGCACTGATAGACGTATGTTGACTCAGAAGGAGCGTTGTATGTATTGCTTTGAGAACCCATCCAGGCCAAAACATCTGGTTGTTGCTATTGGAAACTTCAGCTACTTGATGCTGCCACAGTTTGAGCCTGTTGTTCCTGGGCACTGTATTATTCTCCCATTACAGGTAACAGTTTTTCTGGCCCTGTTGCATTTGCACGAAATTATGCTTTCTTAAGAACCAACCAGCTACTACTTATTTGTGCTTTTGAATAGACTTTTAAAAAAACATTCTGTCCTTTAATTTACGAATAGACAATCAGTTTCTCATTATTAATGATTTTGATAATGGTTGTAGCATGAATCTGGAACGAGAACAGTTGATCAGAATGTTTGGGGGGAGATCCGCAACTTCAAGAAGTGTCTGCTGAAGATGTTTGCACAGCAGGACAAGGATGTGTTGTTTATGGAGACTGTCATAAGCCTGGCCAGACAACGGAGACACTGCATGATTGAGTGCATCCCTGTCCCTTGTGAAGTGTCAAGCAATGCCCCAATGTACTTCAAAAAGGTCAGCTGTCTAACTCCACTTTGATAGCTGAGAATGCTCTCTTGTGCTTTCAGTTGTAATGGGATTGTTTGCATTTACTCCAGGCTATTGATGAAGCTGAAGAAGAATGGACCCAACATGAGATGAAGAAGGTTATCCCGACAAGTGCAAGCCGCAACTTGAGGCAAGTCATCCCGGAGAACTTTGCCTACTTCCATGTGGAGTTCGGGCTGGACCGTGGCTTTGTTCATGTAATAGATGACGAGAGCAAGTTCAGTGCTGGATTTGGATTGAATGTCATTAGAGGGATGCTCCAGTTGCCAGAGGAGGACATGCACCGTCGACGAAGGCACGAGTCCATGGATAACCAGAGGCAGGCTGTTGCTAGCTTCATGAAAGATTGGGAGCCCTTCGATTGGACGAAGCAACTTGATTGAATGTGAATACAGTTTTGAGAACGCTCGAAGAAAAATTGCACGACTTGTACTAAAAGATTTTGTAGGAAACTTGTATTGATGTTATGCTATCACTTTGTTTTGTTTCCCAACATATATGTTTATTTCCCCAGAAACTAACAGGCGCATGTTCTAGCTGTAAAATGATATCGACTGAGCAATGACTGTCATTTAAACTTGCATAACGATGGACCTATGTGTGATTAATTTTAAACCTTCACGCTTTTTGTTATTCTTGCCTATCATGCAGGTTTCTTGGTATGAACATAGATTTCACCTGGTGCCTTGGTTATCCACTGAAAACTCAGAAGAGGTTTCGGCTTCCATCTGCCATCGAAGGTAAGCTACCAGGTAATATTATGTTTCTATATATTGAGCGGGCTGCAGGTTCCATCTGCTGGAAATCAAGTGTAGGAATGATATATGGCTGATATAGCATGATTATCTCATCTTCAGTAGCAGACATTGCATAATACATATGAGCACTGGATGAAGTAGACATTTCTTCGTGATTCTATTCTCGCGATTCCTCGTAATGCATATAAAGGCATCTGGCTCATCAACACGTCTGTCGTCTGAGCCATACTCCAACACATAAGGTCCATGGACAACTAAAGAATCTGTTACATGATCTATTACAAAACTAAACAACATAAAAACAAAACTCTGATTGCATAATGTCTCGTTTCGTCTGAACCACGAGAACACTAATTATGCGTCGGTCTAAACTTGAGGGCAGTAACATATGGTCCGTGTTAACGCTATGATCCTGGAGATAGGAGGAGTTGACGGCGGTGGTAGCAGAGAAGAGGGGAAGGGGGCAGCAGTGTCGTGGGGAGAGGTGGAGGCTTGGAGTTGTGGGGGAAGGGATGATTCAAATACTATTATCCATTAGAATTGAGTGAGTAGAGAAGGATGATTATTAATGATATGAACCATTGGTTTTTATGGTGTGTTAAGTCTGAGTACAATTTATTTGATAGATTTAGTGAAGGTTACGAGTGGAGTGATTTGGTTAGGTGAGTTTTTTTTAAAGTTTAAACTGATGGATTATATAACGGGAGCATTATGGAATCCGTCTCCAAGATAATTCGTGACGTTCCTAGTTGTGCTGTATGGACACTCTTGTAGGCCACAATTGCTTCATTATGCAAGGCCCATGAAGCATGAGAAATGTTCCCGAGCACCTCTTGATTCTTGTTCCTCACCACAAATCCAGTCTCCAATTCTCTTAGGACTTGTTTGATTTTATGAGAATTCATATGGATTGAAGGGGATCATGTGGATTTTAATCCATAGCAAATCAAAATTCTTCATAATCTTTTCTATTCTCTTCCAATCCATGGATTATAGAAATAACCGAACAAGAACTTATTTGGATCAAAAGAATCATCAGAATTGATCCTATATGTATCCTCTTGTGGAGGATTCCATGAACATCCAACAACAGGTATTACTTTCTTTTCAATTTTTTTGCAGCTTTTCAAATTCCATTAGGAAGAATGATATAGAACCACAAATTGTAGTTGCATTCGCCACTCTCCCACCATCATTACCCTTATTTCTTACCAAACACCGTCTCCAAAGTCCAAAGAAAGACATTTTTTTCCATAGCAAGCTTATAAGTCAAATCGACTGAAAACCTTTACTTCGCATCAAAATACCAAGTCTTTTTGTTTCAAGACATGCATTATCAGCTGGTTTCTGCAGTTGAAGCCCTTTCACCTTAGATTATGCTAGCATAGTAACGATTAAACTTTGACAGAATTATTAAAGTGAAAAAGTTTACTTAACACCTTAAACTGTTTCTAGTTGTTTACTCCCCCATTGCACCCCACACGAGTGGTGGAGCCAGGATTCTACGTAGGTTATTTAAAAAATAGCGCTCTCCAAAATAGTACTCCCTCTGTTTTAAAATAGTGTTTGTTTTAACTTTTCAATTTTATGTCTATATTCAAATAGATGATAAAGAATTTAGACACATATATAAACACATGCATCAAATATTGCATGAACCTACTATCACCCTAAAAAGAATTTTAATTTAGGATAGAGGGAGTAAGTACTAAGGGTTTCTTTGGCTGCATAGTAAGGAATTATATGTCTTTCAATCCCTTCTAATTCTCATACAACCAAACAAGGCCTAATAGTACTAGTTGAACTAGACATCTTAGTACATGCAACACATATTGTATTTTAGAACACATGACTATTCCAAGGAACACCTAAGAATATACCTAGCGCCGCCCATGCCCCACACCTTTAAAACCAAAATTCTACCCATTAAACTAGTACAAAATTGCCTAAATAACCCTCTAAAATAGTTTTGAAAGTGGTTTCATTAACCTAACCTGTTAAAAGGTCTACATAAGCATCTAACATATCAAGAGTTGGCTATATAACACCTTGAGATATGATATTATAACTCTTAAAGCATATAATATTTAAACGACACCAGATGGCCATGTAGAACTGTTTAGATACCGTATTCGACCACACTGGCCTATATAGATCACGCATGCATGCAAGGCCATCGGTTGGCTCCCTATCCCTACTCTTTTCAAACTCGTGCCACTGCTCGGTGGGTACCACCCTATTTCATGCTCCACCTCATGATACTCCCCAACAACATTAAGCTCATACACTGCTGCACCTCTGCCCTTACCATTCGGCCCTCTCTAACATCCTTGCTCCCTTTCACTTTCTCATATGGCTACCTAAAAAACTAAGGGAGGACGACCACATGGAGGATGGGGGGATGACAAGGGTGTAAGCGTGGTGCTTGAGCTTGTAGTAGGAGAGAAAAATGTCACCTGTCGTTGTTTGGCGGTGGGTTATCCTAGAAAGAGTAGGGAGGTGAAGCCAACCCATGGATCTGCTTACAAGCATGATGTTGGTATTTATTATGCTTCAAATAGTGAATCCTGCAACCACACATAATATAACTTTGTAGCACTTCACCTACAAGTAAGTATCCCAAGGTATCAATATTTATTTGATCCCAAGGGAAAGCAGTAGCTAGAAATTATAATGAGTAAGTCCAAAGAGTGATGAAATAAGTAGTTTAAAGGAGTAATCAGTTATGGACATGTTTTTATGACTTCTTCGATTATGGACACATTTTTCTCACCATTTAATCGACTCAAACTTATCACAAACAAGAAGGACATAGTTAAGATTGTTATTGTACTACACATAGAGGTTTTCTTACAACCACACACATTTCAGGGTCCAATTACTTCAATGCATACAATACCAACACAACAAGAACACACTACCAACAGAATCAACATCTTCACTGCTCTGAGCAGGACATCTACTGTTCTTGCCAAACCATTAATGTCTACATTGTATTGATGTTACATTGTTACTAGCAAGGTTGTTTCTTCTATGCTGAGCGGCTGCAAGTAGCATCTGCTCCTCGAAATGAAGTGTAGCTAGCAAGGATATATGGCTGGCTTAGCATGATTATCCCATCTTATCTTAGGTAGCACGTAGCAGAGTAGCGCTTCAGCAGCGGCGTTAGTGTTCATTGCAGACTACAGATGAACACTGGATCATGGAATATTAGAGAGAACATTTGTTTCTGAGTGTCTTGGTTCCTCGTGATGCCACTGCGATGTTCGTGTGCATGGTATCTTGCACGGGTTCAGATTAGAACCCTGCTCTGAAGTGCGAAGCGAACCTTCCTTGCAAGGAGTGCGTGCAGGAAGTAGACCAGTCAGTGTCCATGCTTGCCACACTCCGCTCATCCAAATAAAACGCGTACCTGCCGGCCTTGCTGATGAGAACATGGACGCCTCACGCCTGCCCTGCAACACGGGAAGCTCGGCGGATCACTGCCGTCTCCATGAGTCACGGGGAATGAAGCCTGGTCCGAAGCCCGCGGCGGCGCAGCAGCAGCCGTGGCTCGTTCGGACCGGACGTCATTCCCCTCGACAGACATGAAGCTACCGACTCGATCGACGGATCCGGATGGAAGAGGAAGGAGCCCCGTGTAAGCACAAGCACCGAGCGCAACTGATAGATATACCCAGCGACGGGGAAAGGAGAAAGAGGAAGAAGCGGACGCCGAGAGCCGGACGCGACAGCAGAGATCTTGGGCGGTGCACCCCCCGATCGATCAGATGCTATTCGCGTCGCTTTCCTTTCGGGACAGCGGTGGACTGGTTGCTGTGGTCCCGCGCGCGCGGCGAAGCAAACGGACCGCGGCCAGGCAGAGGCAGAGGCACGAGCACGAGGGAAGCCGATCGAACCAGGCAATCCCGTCGTCGTCAGTCGTCACCACGTCCACATGCTACTCAGGATTCCAAGCTTAAGGATCAAGCTACAGAGGAGAGGATGCCACGGCGCAGGTCTCCGTTGGCGCCTTTTTCTTTTTTTGTTTGTTTGTTTCCAAGTCAGAAATGCATCGTGCCTCGTGCCACCATCACTTGGTTTCGGCGGTTGAAGTAATGAAGTCCTTCCGTCTTCAGATTACGCTAGCAGTTGGACTTTGAGAAGATTATATTGAAGTAAAATGCAGGACTGATAAAACATAGGGATATCACCGGCATGGCGGCATTCCATAGGAAACTTTTCAAGAGATTAGACCTCGTGTTAAAATCCTCCAAAATCTCATTATAATAATCTATTCTATAAGAATTTTATATAATATGTAGGAACTCAATCCTTTATTTTAATAAATGATCATATAGAAAAATTTTCTATAGAATTTCAATCCTCCATAATTCCTTCACTTTTGTTTTGGGAGGCCTAAGTGTATAACCGCCGAATTGTCTATGTTTTTTTTTCCAATTGGCTATGGATTTTTAGTGGAGTCCGCAGTCCAATCTATATCCATACATGATATTAGAGAGCTAATTTTTCTCTAATAGAGACCCAAACAAAGATCCTTTGGAACGCGTGAATTTAAGACATACATGAATTTGACAGGAGTCGGTTCATTTTCATAGAAAAAAACACAGAAAACGAGGGGGAAAATCGCGTAATCCAAAGGAGCTTAAAAGTTTATGAATCCAATTAAGAGAGACATTTAAGGAACAGAAATGTATTTTACTCGCTTTATCCCCGCGAACCTTCCAACACAAGGGTCTGTTTGTTTCCCTTCTATATTATATAAGTTGGTGGAAAGGTATAAAGATAAAATATCACTTTGTAATCATAAATAAATTAAAATAAGATACCTAACATCACTTTGAGACTACAAATAAGTTGAAATAAGGTAGTATTAGGTAGATTACTTTAACTTATTTGTCATTCTAAAGTAACATTTTACCCTTTCACTCTTTCATCAAAATATGCTTATACTCTATTCATTCAAATCTATAATTCGTTTGACTTTTTTATCCTATGCTTTATTGACTTGTCTTATTTAAAAAATTTTATAATTATTATAAAAATTTTAAATTATTACTATGGTATTGTTTAGCATACAAATATACTTTAGTTTTGATTTTGAAATTTTTATTTTTTTATAAAATTTTTAAATAAGACGAATCGATAAAATTTGGGAAAAAATTAAATGAATTATGAAGTATGATAGATGGAGTATTTAACTTACGAAAAGTCAAACGAATTATAAATTGTGACCGATGAAACAAACGGGGCCTAAACCGGTCGCGTCATCGGACGGTCCACAGGCCTCCCGTGCGCCCCGCAGCCGTCTCCAACGGCCGATCCATGCCCGTCTGGCGTCTTCCTCAGTCGCATCCCCTCGTTGAGGTCGACAGCGACGGCCATGGCGGCGGCCTCTTCTGCGGCGCCGGCGAGGCACAGCTGCGCAAAGCTCTCGGTCCCAGTGGAGGACCCCAAAGCAGTGACGGCGGGCGGTGGCACCGTCTTCGTCAAAGCCACGTGGCTGCCGTCCCGCTTCTCCCTCGCCGTGACCGATGGTGCCGGCGCCTGGGTCGCCGACGCCTCTGACCACGAGGTGCGCCTCCGCGCCGAGCAGTGGGATCAGCCCGTCGCCGATTACATCGCCCTTGCCGAGCGCTACCTCGCTTTCCAACAGCCTGGTTCCACGTATTCCTTCCATGACGCCGGCAAAGGCCAACGCAGGGTCAGTCCGTTCGGCTCTTCTCGCCCAATTAGTCCATTTTACTGTGCTTTTGAGTACGTACGTGCTGTTGAGTAGATTGAATTAGTTAGCTCATTCTAGGCGAGGTCGAAAAGCTGACCTATTCCATTTCACATGGACGCAAGTCTGCAAGGTGGTTATTCCAGGTTTAACCTTCCACGTTTGATCCTCATTTAGGTCATTTTGCCCATGCTTTTAGACTCAGAGTAGTGCAGATGCCAGATGATGTTAAAAGGATATTTCAAGTCTTCTTTTCCTTAGTTCACACAACTCGCTGATTTTCGTCTGAAATGTTGGATTTTCGTCCGAAATGTTGCTCTTCCAACTGTGTGTGAAACGCTTTTGTATTTCTGTTATGCAAGTAATAGAAATGGGGAAATCTCCGTTGAAAAAAAAATGTTGGATTCGGACCTTTCGAGGGCAAGGACCTACCAATCCGTTCTTAAATTGAAGGACCAAACAGGTGTCAAGGGGTGAATGGGAGCCAATAGATTTTCACTCGGCTTACTTCCTGATTTGGTTCCTGAGTGATCATATGGACCAAAAACCCACACATGCTAGTTGAATAGATGTATTAAAAATGTTCAGAGAACACAACGTATCTTGCGGGTGGGAGGGGATTTTCATAAAAAGGTACTGCTGTTAGATTTAACATGAACGCCCTAGATTTAAAATGTGCACATGACCACCGTATCCCTTTGAGCACAAGATACGTTGCCAAAAGATTAGAATTAAGAAGAACCAGAGAAAGGCTCACAAAACAGAGTAAAATGGACGTCCTCGGGTGCAATACCGTATTCTCCGGTATGAATATAGACCCCTAGTATAAGAAATGAGTCCAGCAGTTTTCAGCATGAACAGTTTTGGGGAAAATCCCAAAACCCTATCGAACTGTGTCCAAAAATCATGAAATTTGAACCACATACTCAGCACCATAGGCAAGATTCTCACCAAAAAGCAGCTCAAAATTCCAATGTCTTCATACCGGATCATCCGGAATTTATATTGGACCATCAGTTATTTACGAACTACACGTTGGAAAATTTGACCTAAAGATCAAAACTGCATCAAATCATATCCGATTGATCTCAAACTTTGCACAAGGTTCCTTGGGTTGTTGGCCAGATATCCTCAACACCAACACCTGGAACAACTCACAACTCCACATATCTAAGAATCCATCAAACAGAATTAGTTTTTCTCAATTTTGCTCCAAAAGATGAATCTGCGTGCTCATGAGGGATCTGCCCAAACTATTTGGCAGGGATAATCTTCAGTGTCCTAACAAGTATCCATGCAATCAAACCACCCCAAACTTGTTGCAACGCAAGATCAATCAAAACAGAGAAGAGAAGGGGAAGGAAAAAAACAAATCCGAAATCAAAGCAAACACATGAGCTATGAATTTCAGAGGAAAGATTGCTTTGATTCAACCCTCACGGAGGTTTTCTATGCTAACCCTGCAAGAGGGAGTTCCACTAAGGATTAGGACAATGGTCCTATTCTACGTTGATCCCTTTGGATTCGACGTTCGGGCCCCAATCGGGATTCGGGACGACGTTCTCGTTTCACGTTTTGGGATAAAGTTCTCGGTAGGGGGAGCGTAGGCATGTTTCACGTTCTTAGTATCTTAGGGTCCAACTCAAGATCTATATATCTGATGGCCACGTGCTCTTCACGACTTTGCTTCGCATCGACGCAAGCTTCAGGATGATGCCTCGTGCTACCTACAATTCCTGTCGGAACTCCACCGGTGTTTTTAGGCCCAACCCCGAGAAACCGTCTGTCCGGTGGTTTTGAGGCCCATACCAGCAAACCCCTCATGTGTAGCGTATCCTATATGCCCCCTCCACGATCTCGACTTGTGTCACCACTAGTCCTCGACCGCCCGATCACCAAGTCCTCCTGCACCTCCGCTTGACTTGATTGATCACCGTCTCAGCTTGGTCAACACGGTCTACTCCACCATGTACACTTGTGCTTGTCGGTGACTCCAAGTGTCAGCCTCCTGCGATTGATCCTTTGGTTTTTCTAGTCCCTTGGTTCAAGTCCTAGTGACCGTCCTTCATCGTTGCCAGTCCATCGGCATGAACTGCTTGACCTTCATCTTCGTCATTAATCACCGCCTACGCACAAGTTAAGAAACATGTTGCCCATACACTCACGCCATGGTTAGTTAAACAACTCAATCTAAGGCCCACGATCATCTTCTTGATAATCACTCAACATACTCTGAGCACCGTGGGCACATATCACCACATGTTTGCAAATTCATATGCGTCTAGCCGTCTACACTGACCAATTTGATAAAAACATTAATGAGTTCTTCAGAAAATTAAGTCATAACCATTGTTAGATTAATGTGCCACTGTATGCTGATTTAATAATACTTCGCCATCTGCTGACCTTTCAGCAAACGTTTTGTGTGGTACTCATTACTAATGATGGCCCTCTGCAAACTTGCCACATACGCCTTTCAAAAATAAGAAGGATAGGTGGCCATCTTTTTCATTTACAAAGGTCACCAGACAGCATTTACAATTCCAATAGTTTCGGATCATAACAGTAAGACAATTTGAGGTACGGTCAACCACAGTTGAGATGGAACTAAGGGACCAAAAAAAGTTCAGTCAATAGACCAACTTTCAGAGGTTAGCATATAGAACAGGACTTGAAAGTGAAAAGAACTTTTATCATAGTATGTGTTCACCACCACCTCTAATACACATTTGGTTGTCTTGATTGTGAAAAGAACTTTTATCATAGTGTGTGCTCAGTTGCTCACCACCTCCTCTAGTAGTGATTAGTTCTTTCATATTTGGTTGTCTTGATTTTTCATATTTAGGATTAGTAATTAGTTTGAGCCAACTTTGAGGTATCACTATTTCCAACTTTTTGTATCGGTTTTACCATCTTGAAACATGAAGCTTATGGAAGCTTCATGTCCTGCTTCTACGGAAAGTTGGTATGACTATTATGCATTGCTTCTACTGAAGGTTATGCACCCTTGCATTTGCACTTGAGTTAAAATATGTTCCTATGGCTATTATGCATATACTATGCATACCAGTTATCCAGCTTATGGACGCTCCATGCTTACTTCCTTTTGCTTCTCAGATTTATTAGTCTTTGCTTATTTCCCTGAAAGTTTGTCTTGTTCCATTTAGCTCGCTTGGACATTTGAAAGACAAGGTACCAAGTTGGAATGGCGGTGGAAGCTGCAGCCTTCACCAAACACGCAGCAGACTATATCTGAGATCCTGGATTTTCTTATGGATGCAAATATACGCTTAAGTGTATGTCCCTTTGCTTCACCTCTTCACTTTTTCAGCCTACCTGTGATTCTGAAACAGGTTTGCCAATCGCTAAGCTCTGCTTATGTTGATGACCAAGGGATGAATTGGTTCTTGAGGCGCAGATGAATATAAACTTGATTTCCCTGAATTATTCCTACCAAAGCTACTGAACCACTTCAGCACGTTTCTTACTTGGCCCTAAATTTACGGAATTCTCTATATTTTCCTCACTTTAGGAAGAGGTTGTGAGGAAAACACAATCCTTTGACAAGTTGAAACAAGAAGCTGAGAAGTGCTTGCAACAAAGTGAAAGATTTAACAATGAGAAAGCTGAGTTCGAACAAGCCGCCTTTTCAAAGGTACCGGTTTCTTATGCTACTGTGTCCACTCAGTGAATATTGCAGGTGATACTTTCTTATGCTGCTCCATACGAAATCCAGCATACCGATGTGTATACATGCCCTCGGCTTCTTTGCATTGATGTACACTGCTATTACTTAAAACGCTGGTTGCTGGGTCTTGCCTTTTTTTGTTCCCTTTCCTGTTGATGTCTAGATGCCAATTCTTATATCATTTGGCTGTAATTTTGATCTTAGTTTATCTATGCGTTACTCACCACTTGTGTGTTCCTCTAGTTTGTGGCCGTGTTGAATTCGAAGAAGGCCAAGCTCAGACAACTCAGAGATAAAGTTGTGGAGCTCGAACCCGCTGTCAAGCCTCCAAAGGAGGAGGCAGGTCAGGAGCAGGAGGAGGAGGAGGAGAACTCAACGGACCGGACAGAGCTCTTCGAGGGAGAGAATGACAAAGAAGCAAGCGCCAAGGATGAACACTCCGGCGAGACAGGCAGCGGCAACGTTCCTAGTTCTCCTGGGGAATCGGCAGCTACCTCCAGAGGAAGAGGACGAGGGAGAGGTCGTAAGAAGGCAAGAAGATAGGCTGCCTAGACTGACAATAGCAGGTCCTACTCGGAAATTCGCTAATCGTCGTGGTGCGTCTTTAGCCGGCTAGTCTCATTTCCAAGAGCACGTGTCTTTCATGTACCTTTGTGTTCGCGTGCTGTTGGCAGGCAGAGTATTGCCTGTGAAACTGATTGTCCGTCTGCTTCGTCTCATCAGTGGAAAATATTTTCCATTTCATCACATGTGTCAGTCATGTGACATGCTTTTCACCTGCGCGTGGAAAAAAAACGAATGAAAAAAGGGGGGAGGAATGTTTGACCACGTGTTTTTAGTGCACTTTGAAGCCAGGGCGGCCAGTCAGCTCGCAGAGTCAAACATGCACAGAGTGCTCTCCTGGCGTCTGCGTTGGCTGCTGGACTGGACCAAATAATCGTCTGCGCTTCCGTTCCACGCGGCAAAAACATTTCCTGCGGTTGACCACACCACCTGCTCCCCCCCTCCCCCCACCCCCCAGCCTTCGCGGCACCGGCAGACGGGGAGGAAGCACCGCCGCCCGCCTCCGCGGGAGAGCAAGCGGGAGAAGACGAACCGGATCTGGAAGCGAACCTAAGCTGCGCGGTAAGAACTCTGTTGCTGATCTGATGCGATTCGCTGGTGGCGTGGCTGGCTGTTCCGGCTGCTGGGTTACTGCTTGCTTTCGCAGTGAATTTGTTCGTTTTTTTGTTTTTGTTAGTTCTGGTGAGTGTTCTTTTTCTTCCTTTCCTGAATCCTGATCGTTTGAGAAGATGGCTTTTTGGAGGGTGAGTTCTTGCTTGCGATTCTGCAGTTCTTGCTTGGCTCCTGAGATGGACCGATTGTTCGTGGCATCTTTTTTTTTATTATTATTATTTAGAAAGGGGATGTTCGCGATATCTTTAGTAATTGTGTTGTTCATGGAAATTCCTTGGGGTGGAGATGAAGTGAAACTATTTTCTCGTCTTGCTGTTTCCCATACCCAAACTAGCTCAACTCTGTGCATCAAAAGCTACAGATTTCCTTGAGGCCGTAGATTGATTGGCATGCTGATATCGGCATAGCTCGTCTCCCTCAGCATACCTTTCCATTTTCTTCAGGAAAGGCCGTTTGATTCGGTTTCTTGTCCATGGCCCATAGGTTTGTCATTGAAAACAGTGCGAAGAGTGAGATGGGTGAAGCTCTGCTAAGAGATTCTTCAGGTTTCTTCTTGGGGATGGAATCATTGCCGTGTCCATCTTGGTCAGGTGTGTATTAAGCTCTACTATTTCATATCTCCATTTCCTTCATCAGCAAGAGAGAGAAAACACTTATAACTCGCACTTATTATTGTTTTCCTTCGAAACAGTTGAGTTGGAGATGGGTGCAACCCTGAACAAGGAATTGAGAACTCGAGATTGTTCGTGGGGCTGGAATGTTGGGCCCATCTGTTCCAGGTATGACAGACCCCGCTTCCCTTGTGATTGTTTCTTATTTCATACGTACGTACTACCTTGTCTTGCCTTTTGCGGATCAAATTATTAGGATCCATCACGCGCTCCGCTGAACCTTGTTGCTCTTTTACGTATTGCTTGGCCGTTCATTCTTTCTGCTTCACACCACGAGCCTGATGCTTAGAGGGAACTGATTCCATAGGCAGGCAGCGCACAAGGCTATGCCTGCAGTAAGATTTCGCAAACGGAGTTCCTGACTCTGCTGCCGGTACCTGGCTAACCGGGTCACGGCAGCCATGGAGTTATTTGAGTTTGTAACAATCTCGTCGCGCGGCTTCGCCACTATATTACTCCGCAGCTGCGCATCGTCAATTTGGTATTATGCAGCACATATCTGCGCCATATTGGGACTGTTATTCTTCCGAACTCTGTTACCGTCTATGAACTGTGGTAAAAGTCAAGTTTGTCCCTGCTGTAACCACGACGCAAGCAGCCCCTCCCCTGCTCCTCCTATCATCTTCCCCAAGGCGAGCTCCACCAGCTGGATCTCCAGGGAGCCCCTGCGACCTTGGCCATGGCCGACCTCCACTTCTCCCTTGGCAGGCGCTGCCCTCCTCTGGTCCGAGCTCGAGCAGGTGAGCTCGCCCCATGGCCTCGGCTCCTAGCCTCCAGGCTCGGCTACGAGGACACCACGCTCGCCCTCACCCTCCGCCTCCCGGGCTCCGACTCCGGCCGTTCCTCCTCGCTCGCCGCGCCCTCCGCTGCGCCGTCACCCAAGGCGCGGGTGGTGGGGTGGCCGCCGGTGAGGTCGTACCGCAAGAACGCGCTCGCCGACTCCAGCAAGGCCAACCGCGCAGCCAATTTCGTGAAGGTGGTCGTCTCCCGCCGCTCCTCGGCCTCTGCTCCTCCCGCGCCCGGTTCCCATCGCCGCTCTCTTCCCCAGCGCGTCTTCTTCCCCAGCCGCGCCGTGCCGAGCTGCTTCTTGCGCACGCGCCGTGCCGAGCTCGCCCCCGACCTCTGCTCTTCCCTGGCGCGTCGCGTTCTTCCCTGCACTTGCCCATGGCGGCCGAGCTCCCAGCCTGCGCGCCCTCCGGTTCTCTGTGTCGCGCGCTGCTCCAGCTCCCACGGCGCGCAGCCTCCCTCTCGGCTCACCGGATCTCCCAGCGCCGCGCCCAGCTTCTTTCTCCCTCAGCTCCCGCGGTTCTCTCTCCATCTCCCTCCGTTCTCTGTTGCGTGCCCAGCAGAACTCCCCTGCGCGCCCGGATTCTCTCCTTCCCTACTCGAATTTGGTCAGGCCCGTGCAGCTCCCTGGCGCCCTGCTTCCTCTGTTCTCTCCCTGGACGCGCACAGCGTTCCGTCGAACTCCTGCGCCGTGCCCTGCTCAGGTTCCATGGCCGCACCAAATTCCCTGCGCGCGCTGGCCTACAACTCGACTGCACACCTCCCTACTTGTCATGGCCACCGTGCCCTGCTCCCTGATTTCTGCTCGCCGCGCGCGCTCATCTCTCTGTTCGCCTCTGCGCACAACTCTCCGAGCTCCATGGCCGGTTCCCTGCTCGCCGGGGATGCTCCTGCTCCAGCTCAACCTCGCCTTGTGCGCTCTGTTTTCTTGGTCTCACGCGCGGCAAGGTAGTACTCCGGTCAAGGGTAGATTAGTACGAAGGGGTACATAACCTGCATCAAAAGCAATAAAACAGACGTTAATGGAGCGCGGGAGATTAACTGTCCCAATCTGGCGTGACTTTGAACTCCATAATACCAAACTGGCGAAGTACAGCTGCGGAGTAATAAACTGGTGAAGCCGCGCGACGAAAATGTTACAAACTCAAATAACTCGCAGCCATGAACAATGTGAGAGGGCGAAAGGCAGCGGAAGAACCCAGCGGAGGGAGGCACGAAGGGGGCAGGGCAGCGTTTCCCCGGCCGGAGCCGGGAGGCGGCGGAGGTGTTAGAAATACTAGACGAGAGGAGGGCCTGAGCTGGTGAGGAGGACTGGAGGAGGAGGAGGAGAGGCGCAGGATGTGCCGGCGACGACGCGCCCGTCTCTCCTTGAGATTTGGTTATCTTCTGCTATGTTTGGCTACGACTCCAATACACGTAGTTTGAGAAGAATTTAGATGTAAATTAAACTAATTTACATCTCAATCCATCTCAACTCATGTGTATTAGGGCATGTAACACCAAAACGGTTCTCCAAGCACAGGAGACAACTAAGAGACTCTATTGTACAATGGAGTGTCTATAAACGTAGTCTATTAATAAATACAGAATTAAATGTATTTGTATAGCATCAGATCGATAGAACAGACGACAAATTCGTACAGTGGGAAGTGAGGCGTCTGTTGCTACTTGATTTACGAGCCAGAGACGTCTCTTCACGGAGAGACGGCTCTAAGATTTTTTTGCAAATAACCCCCTTAAACACCTTAAGAGACTCCACATTAAACACCACTGTACATGCCCTTAGAATAAATGCTAGATCATTCAAACAAACCCTTCCTCGTAAATCAATTTCTATAATCTGACTTCTCAACACATATGTATTGAGATAAATACTAGAGCATCGTAAATCAATTTCTATAATCCGGTGCAAATCAAATTATCTTAAGTTTAGCTGACTTTATATAAAAACAATATCCCTTATATCCGATGGTATATCAAACAATACTAATTTGATATTATAATTCTTGATGTTTTTTTTCTAAAAAAATAACTAAATTCTAAAACTTTTATTCCTATGCCATGTGGATTCGATATGTTTGGAAAAATTATGAAATATTTTGATTTGTTTCAGATTTAAACCCACTCAATTTCACCTAATCCACATGAATTTAGAGCAAAACAAATAAGCCCCTATAAGGTGAGTGAGCATTGTAATAATTAAACCTCGTAAATTTTTTACAAACAATTATTCAATAGCCCCTATGTGTTGTATTATAAGAAAAAGGGTGAATTCACATTTGGAAGTATCTGTCCCAAATTAAAATTGTTTTGGAGGTATTAGTGGATGTGGATTCATATATCATATAATATTTGATTTATGTATTTTATATATGTGTCTAGATTTATCATCATCTATTTAAATATAGACATAAAAACTAAGAGCTAAAACGAGTACTATTTTGTAACAGGTGAGTACCAATAGTCAAAGTATAGTTTAAAAACCATGCCAAGTCGAACACCACCTCCATAAACAAAATGGAAGGGATACTTCCTTTAGCAATTAATTTTTTTTTGTTAATATATATAGTCCACACTTGTTTAAAGCCTTGTCAAACGTTCGTCATAGAAACAACTTTGAGAAAGAAGCCCGGAGGAGTTGGAGTTGTTAATTTTGAGTCCATGGGTTTGTTTGGAAGCAAGGAGATTGGAGGAGAATTGCAGGGATTAAAATCTTCTCGATATTCAAATTAAATAGCGAGTGGATTTTAGCCCTTACAGGGCTAGTTTGGTGAATAGCAAGGGATTTCTTATCCATGGATCCTCTCTAATTCTCTTGTTACCAAATTGGCTCTCGGTCTCCTTTAATCCTCTCGCTCCCAAACAAGCACTAATGGTTCCTAGAAGCATCTACAATACAACCATTTTAGAATACACATGGAAGTCGTTTGAGACTTACAGGAAAAGCATAAATATGGCCATAGGAGGGGCAAGGGAATTAAATCCATGTTATTTAGATTTGTTTATGTATTCTAAGTCTGTTCTAAAAAAATATGAAATCTCAACGTAAAAGGTATAGTAGGTGAATAGATTCTTAAAAATCTACATAGTCCTCTAGTTCAACCCATAATCTTTTGTCCCCTAATATTTTTCACATTCTTAGCATCCAAATTTTCCAAAATATTATCCACATGGCAATTTATAGGATGAATCGTTGTCTTTTCTATTTGGAGGCCTCTCATTTCACTCCCACACGATGGCACCTTCCAAGGACGACTAGGGCTACCACTGTGTCCCTGCGCCACACTCCGGCTCAACCATCTATAATCGCCGCACCTCTTGCCTATCTCCCCTTCAATGCTGCTTCATCGTCCAACATCCATGTTCTTCTTTTCCATCTAACGGTACCCTCCTTAGCACATCCCGCCTCACACTTCAATGTTCGGTGGAGTGGGTATGACTACAACCACGACGCTTGCGCCTAGTCGGGCGTAGGATCTCCATGGCAGGACGTACCCCCTGCCGGTGATGACATGTTGTTGAATCGGTTCGTCTCAATGGGCAGAGCGGCATCCCTCCTGCTAGGTTGTCACATCATCATAAGAATCTCTTATAGAATATATAGTTGACAAGTGTTTCAACTAAACAACTTTTAGCTTTTCTACAACCATCAACTCACATCGACTTTCCCGTAGTTTACAACTAAAATCAGATTTTCAAGAATCTATTACTGAACCAAACAGGCACTTAATTTAATTCATAAAAATATGTGGATACTACCTATCCAGTAAAGAGTGATATTTTATCCTATGACAAACTATCTTATATTTAACCAGTTTTCATAGAATAATTATTAATATTTATGATACAAAATATGTTTACTATAAAAATAGATTTTATGATAAATGTAATGGTATTTATTTAATTTGGTATCATTAATCTTAGTATTTTCAATATAATCTTAGTCAAACTTAAGATTGTTTGAATTATGACATTACCATAGTGACACTCTTTGCAGAACTAGGATAATATGTTACAAACAAATTACAAAAAATATGAAAATAGAAGTTTTGTATCTAGGGATGCAAATGGACACTTGATATGAATTGGTCTTTTCTAGGCATTCAAGTTTATGTCATTTCTTCTCCTAGGCAATTATATCATATGATATATCATTAGCTTATTTTAGCGAGATCGTAGAAAATTGAACTCTATGATATATATGTCATATCTTAATAGTATATGTCATGAGCTCCATATATCGCCAGTTGAACACATACATATCTCAGCGGAATATTTTAGAGAGTGCTTGACTGATATAACATGACTTCAATTTTACAACATCTAGTGAAAAGGTCTGGCTTTGAAAATGGTAAGAGCAAAGGTTTATAGGACTTGCATAACTAGTAGAAAAAACAGGCTGTAGTCTCGGTTTTTCAGTCAGGACTACAAAACCAAGATTAGACCTTTAGTCTTGGTCTAGAGAATCTAGACTAAAGGCTCTGAGGCTAAAAAATGTTCATGCCCATGTGGCTCGTGAGACTTGGACCCAAGACCAATTACTAAATATAGGGAAATTAGAAAAATTAATTAAACTCTACGATATCTATATCCTATCTTAATAGTATAATTGAGGAGCTCCATATATCGAGGTTGAATACACACACATCTTTGTGGAATACTAGAGTGCTTGAATAATCTAACATGACTTCAATTATAACATCTATAGAAAATGGTTGGTCTAGAAAATGGTAAGAGCAAAGGTTGATCGGGCTTACGTTACTAGCTAGTATGAAAATGTGGTTAATCCTTTAGTTCTGCTCGGGAGAAAAACCGGAAATAAAAGGTCTTCCAAGGCTAAAAAAAATCCCTCGGCACCCCTATGACTCGAGTGCCCCATACCTTATGCATTGCCTCACTCGTAGCTTTGCACCCACCTACACAACTCATGCATCATTGGATGGATGCTTTCCTTTTAAAAACTGAGGTCTTTAGATGAAATGTTTTCATTGTAAACTAACCCATTGAAGAACCTTTATTTAGTCCTAGTTGGTGTTGCCGACCAGGACTAAACGGTTAAGGCTCTTTAATTTAGTTCGGGTTGGTAACATCAATCGGAACTAATATAAGCCTTTAGTTTGTATTACAAGTGAAACTAAAGGTCCTCCAATACCTAAGTACTAACTACCTCTGTTTTTTAGTATTTGTCGTCCCTGATTCATTTTTGAACTAAAACACGACAAATAAAAAAGACCGGAGGTAATAACACATTAGTCGTGGGTCCAAGTGTGTTGAATCCAAGGTCTATTCTCTACTTATGCATTAAATTTAAAACAACCAGCTTAATTAATTTACATATCCCATTATTAACCGACGTTAAATAATGGCTGCTTATTTATTCCATTACTCATGCATCACTTTCACAGACGTGGGTGATTTGCAAATTCCATGCATATGCGAATGAATAGGAAGGATCAAGCCACCATTCATGGAAGTTGATCCCGTGAATGGAATGTTTAAAGGGTCATAATAGATAGGTCTAATATGATTTAAAAATTTCACAAAAGCCGCCACACATGTAAGTTTAGAAAAATATGTGGAAGGGTTGATCTTATATTATACCAACTGTTGAATTTGAAATCCATGAAGCCAGTTGACATACATCCAACTGGACCTTGTTTTGATCACATCTGCACCGTTCCATTGTGTATGCATCACTTTCACGCAGCATGTGGTTGGTTTGCAAATTGCATGCTGTGGTAAATAAGAGATATGAAACCATCCGTACGTTTTGCTGATCTAGGAGTATTTTTTTACATAACTGGAAAAAAGGTAAATGTATTTTTAGAAGATGTTTGTGGTTGCAACAAACCTTCTTGTTTAATTTAACACCGGCCATAGTACCCCCATACATTGACACATGCATGCATGTAACCCAAAGATACAACTGACTAGTAGCACTGAATATTCAAAAGAGTGACATAGGAAAAGAAGGCTAATTAAAGCTAGCTTAAGCTCCAATCGTGTTGCTAAACCTCAAACAAAAAATATTAAAAAAAATCTCCCTAACGGTGATTTTATTGAATTAATCAAAGATAAATAGACCGAGCCCAATTAAATAAATCTAACAACGCTTCTCTTTTTCCAAGAATGGATGAGCTGCTCGGACCTTCAATTTCCGTCAAATTATGATGCTATCATGTATAGCTAGGGGGAGGGGGCACACCAAATCCCTGGAAATAATTAAACATTTAAACTAGTCGACACACATGTACATGCCGTTTGTTAATAGTCCGTGTTAAACAACACGGCTGCATGATTTGTTCCATGAACATGTGCGCTTGCATTGCATGCATCACTTTCAGACATGTGGGTGGTCTGCAAATTCCAGGCGTACGCAGATGAGCCAGAGAAAACCACACCAATCACCTCGCACTTGAATTGGAATTTTCGGAACCACCACCAACGACCGCATGACTATGCTGCATGGAACTTGGACGATGGACACTATACTTAATATAAACTGCACGATCACCCTCCCTCCACATATGCCACAACAGAGTTAACAAACTAAATTAACTCATTAATCAGACGAAACTCTTTTTTTTAAAAAAAAGACTAGCATATTAGTCGTGCTAACATTATGAATCTAGATAGGGGAAGAGGGGTCGACGGCGGAAGTGACAGTAAGTCGGAATTAAAAAAAAAGGAAAAAAAGGCAAGTCGGACATGGTACTGCAAAGTACACGCTGCATGCACGTACCGTGTCGCCAGAAACGTGTTACATGTCCAGGACCGGAGCGAGGAGAGAGTGGAAGCTTGTACGGCGGCACGGTCAAGGAGCGGTCTCTAGTCTCTACTCGTCATTTCATTTCCGCTTCAAACATCCACGCGCGCCGTCTCTCACGGAGTCATGGTCGCTCCACCGTGTGGCGCACACTGGCACTTGCATGCATGGGGTATGGGCATCTGCTTTCTACTGTAGCTGCATATGGTAGTCGTGTGCTTTATACTCGTCAGTCGTTGTTGGGCACCCATACGCGCTGAAACGGTGTAAGCGGATCCTGACACAAACGATGGGAGAGAGCTCACGTGCACTACAAGATAAATGATAGGAAAATGTAGCTTCCCGTTACGTGTCTTACCCCGCTACAGGGTGGAGATATTTATAGGCTTTGCCCGGAGATAGGTGGTCCAAAGTTCGATCCTACCCCGGTCACCAACTATATCCGGGGAATATTCCGTGTATCAGGGTAACAACGGTAACAACAGCAGTGCACGCGCAGCGACCAATGCACACCGAATAACACACCCGCTAACTAAGCTGACAGGTGGAGCCCCTAGAGGTGCCTCATGGTGGGCTAATGACGTAACGGTGTGACATGTAGCTTCCGCCGGCCTTAGAGCCTTCGTGCTATGGTACACTTCGCTGCGCTTGGACGGAAGGCGGTCGCCACCGTTGGAGCCTTCGCGCTATGGTACCCTTCGCTGCACTTGGACAGATGAGTGGCGATGGAGACTCTAGGGCGACATAGCGGCGAGGGCCTCGATTGCTGGCGATCGCTCGGAGACCCTCGCCATTGTTCTCTTGCCACTGGTCGATTGGTGGATCGAAGGTCCCTTCGGCTATGGACCTGCGTAGTTAATGTGAAACAAAAGGAGAGGTCTTCGTTGTATGATTGAGGTCTTGTTCGTCCTCCGCCCAACAGTAGTTCCTCCGAGGAAGTGGTTCATCTTGATGGGCCATTCCCGAAGTCTCTTGGTCTAGAAGGTGATGAGCGCTGCCCTCGATTATCTGGTAAACCGCTTGTGGGACGCTGGATGTGACCGTTGAGGATTCCAAGGCGTCACTATGCGGCCGCTGGTGCTTGACTATACATATCGGCCCGCACGTAGGACCGAGTTACTGTTTGTCGCTTTCAGTCTCGCCTCACCGCAGTCGTTGCTTCCCCCTCGACGACACTGCGATGCCGGCGTGGAGCACGACACCAAGCTTTCTCGCCCTAGCCCCCTTGAAAACTATCGGTCGTCGTTTCCCTCAATACGCTGCCATGGCTCCTAGTGACGATAGTGTGGCGGCACCGCCGCTGCTACCAATGTCAAGCGGTGGGGGCGTCGCCGCTTTTCCGTCAGTTGTCGCGCCGTCTTCTGATATGGTTAGTCGCGTTAGTGGGTCGGGCCACTTGAATTATGAGTTGGCCCGTCGAGAACTTCGCGACGGAGGGTGAAGGAGATGGAATCTTTGGGGGTACTTCCCTACTGGTTACAGCCTGGCAGCGGGCACGGAGACTGTACCGCGATCGGATGGCGAAGTCCTGGTCTTGCTCACGTGCCCTGTGCTTGAATTTCTCCCCTAATATACTTATTAAGCCAATAAATGCACGATAATTTTGTAGATCGACGGTTAGGTTATGTCCAGTGGCAGCCACATGGGCAATGGAAAACACGAAGTGTGAATGCGCGTGCGTAAACAAGAGGACGCCTCTATCTAATAAAAACGCGTATGCAGATGGCACATATAGACTTGTGGAGAAGAGATAAACCGTGGATTTGAAGTATGGGAAGGAGGGCACTCATTTTTCGCATCCTCGTTCACGCTCTGCTGGTGGATAGTTTACAAACGCGAAAAAAGTATGGGAGCAGGGTGTTGGAGATAGCTTTAGGATATATTTAGATCCACAGGACTAAAATAAAACGACTAAAATGATTTAGCTCCTTTAGCTCTCATGGAGGAGCTAAAACTGAAAAGTCTCTGGTCCCCACTTTCCCCTCACCTTACCTCCCTTAGGACTGTGGAGTCTTGGGTCCCCACCTTCCCTCTATCACTCCATTTAATGTTTTAATGAATGTCTAGTCACTTTTTCTAAATGGGAGTGACTAAATTAGTTTTGTAACTTTATTTTAGTCCTGTGGATCTAAACATGCCCTTAGCGTGACAGTTCTTTGAAATAGCAGTTCTTGTGGGGGTGCGAGCGGCAAATACAGCGCCGGCTCTTGGTTTCCAAGTGGCCCCCTACGTGGAACCTTCTGAGACGGCTATCCTACGTGTACGCTAGCCTCCAAACTTCAAAGCGCGTCTCTGCAGGGCTCGCACGTGCTCTTTTTCCCTCCTCACCCCGAATTAACAATCGCGAAATCCCAGGTTTGACCTTTCCCCCAGCCTTGTTGTTCCAGTGGGGCCCACTACACCCATGTCCCCTTCTTCCTCGCACACGCGGGACACTGCACCTGAGCCTCTCAAGCCCTCAACACGCCAATTTGACCACGTGACCGTAATCTTGATCCACGGCCTCCTTGCACTTGCACCGCACCGGTGCCTATTTAACCCGCGCTCGAACAACTCTCTGCCGGCAACGCAACCAAACCGCTCTCGCTCTCGGCTCTCGGCTCTCCACCAGTCTCCGCTCTCTGGACGCCGGAAATGCAGATGGACTCCTACAACTACAACTACGCCAGTTTCTTCCACGACGAGGCTCCGTCCTTCTACCCGCACGTTGCGGTGCCGCCCTCCCCGGAGCTGCCCATCGGCCTCATTGCCTCGCCAGGGGAGCCGGAGCCGCCCTTCGCGCCGCCGATGCCGGCCTCGTTCCAGGACTACACGGGCGCCGTGGGCGTGGGCGTAGGGGTGAGAGCGCCGTTCGGGGGTGCCAGCGTGCACGGGCAGGCGATCGACGCGCTGGGCGGGGGCGACGGGCAGCGCGAGCAGAGCATGGCAATGGCGGAGGACGGGGAAGAGCCGGCGCCCCGGCGGCGGCAGCCGGCGGGAGGCCCCGCCGCCGCCGCCGTCGAGAGCAGCCGCGGGTTCCGGCACATGATGCGGGAGCGGCAGCGGCGCGAGAAGCTGAGCCAGAGCTACGCCGACCTGCACGCGCTGGTGGCGGCCCGGTCCAGGGGCGACAAGAACTCCATCGTGCAGGCCGCCGCCGTGTACATCCACGAGCTCAGGGGCGCGCGGGACCAGCTGCAGCGCCGGAACGAGGAGCTCAAGGCCCGCATCCTGGGCCACGACGCCGGGCAGCAGTGCGTCAAGGTGCAGTTCGAGGTGGACGAGCCGGCGTCCGCCATCGACTCCATGATCGGGGCGCTCAGGCGCCTCAAGGGCATGGACGTCAGGGCCAGGGGCATCCGCTCCAGCCTGTCCGGGCGCAGGCTGTGGACGGAGATGAATGTGGAGACCACGGTGAGCAGCACTCTCGCCATCCTCGTTGAATCGTCCTTGTGCTTTGCTGACAATGACTGATCCACTTCAAAATTAACCGCAACATGTCAGCGCCCTCGAAAGAATCATTGTCAATGGACAATGGGGTGTGCCACTTGTTAGTTGTTAGTTACTCGATCGACGCAACACTGGAGCTAAACCACGCGGTTCCTCTTGTCGTCCTGGGTTTGCAGATGGCGGCCGACGAGGTGGAAAGGGGCGTGGAGGAGGCTCTGCTGCAGGAAGTGGAGAGGAAGCAGCAGCAGCAGCTTGGAGCTGGGAGCGCCGCCCCTGGTTTTCCAGGCCCGTCATCGCACGTGCAAAACGTGTTTTGACACGCGATCCTCCCCCACAACAAGAAGCGAAAAAGAAACATGAACCCCGAGCCTCATTTCTTGATTCTTTTTTCTTTAAGAACCGGATGCGCAAAACGAGCATCCGCGTCCCTGGCTCTATTGATTTATTTTTAAGTAGAAATCGGTGCTGTTTGTGTACAAGTGTTGTCGCAGCCTCCAAGTGGGATTTTGAGCACGTGTATAAAGTTATAGGGCTCGTGTTCTTACAACACACACACACAAAAAAAAAAAGAGACGTGCGGACAGTGAGGACTGAGGACATGTGGGCAGGGATCAAGTGGGCCGGAGGAAGCGGGCGAGAAATGGGGTCGAGGGACAGGCACGTTCCGGTCGTGCCGTGTGGAGATTCCTAGCCGCGGCGGCAACCGGTCACCAGTGTGCTCTCGTTGTCCTTGGTCTCTACTACTCCTGCTACAAATGGTGACGCCTTTATTTTATCGTGTGGAGTGGATGTAAATGGACGCCACCACAATAAATTAGAGTACTAAATTAATTTTAGTTTAAAAATAAATAAATAAAAATAGAGTATGATTCTAATCCTATTCACTCTTAAATCTCTACTACTACTTATGTTAGTATGGTAGGCGTGCACAGTTGTGGTTCTGCCGCGCCTCCACGTCCCTCCGCGCCGCCCGAAATCTTGGATCGCATCAACAGCCGCAATGCCTCGCCTGCCCCTGTCTCCGCGAATCTCGCCTCCCCCGCCCCCACAAATCTCGCCGTCGCCATTATCTCAAGTTCTCAACCCGTCCACAGCCTCCTCTCCAACAGCAAGCGCCGCCGCCGCCTCGCCTCGGCAAACCCGGCTCCAGGGCGACAGCTCCCGCCGGCGGGACAACATACTTCAGCGCCGTGAAGCCGTCCGTGATCCAGCTGCGGGGGCCCACCAAGGTCAGCGTCTTCATCGCCAGCAACGACGCCGAGCAGGCCTGCCGCCTGCGACTTCAGGATCACCGGAAGCTACCACGACAGCGCCTGTGCCGTCTCCCTCGGTGACTCCGACACCGTCATCACCAAGGCAAGTGCGCTCTAGGCTCTCCCTCCTACCCACCCATTCTTGGACCACCGAGGACGTCGCGGCAAGCTCGCCCTCACCCCAGCAATCTCGCCGGCCCCCGCGGCCCGACCTCGGCAAACCCGGCTCTCCATGGAAGGTACGCGCAGTCCACTCCTCCATGGAAGGGCGCGATCCTCGACCCGGCCACCACGCAGATCCACTCTACCCGAGCAATGCATCTCTCCCTTCTGTCGTCAGAGATCTCGCCCTTCCGCGCGGTCCCAAGCTCTACAGATGGTGGATAGCCAGAGATTTTGCCCTTCCATCCCGTCCTTCCCACCATCCTTGCCCCAAGCCAGAGATTCGCGCCGTGGATCCGCCACCCAGTACCGCGCCGTGGATGGCGGACCTCCCAGTACCGCGCCCGCGCCGTCCGCGCATCACTAGCAGCAGCAGCCGCAGACCCAGACACCATCACCACCATCTCGAATTTGACGTCTCGAGGTCGCCGTGCCAGAGAGCTTGGGGGCTAGGCGGACGATGCAGATGGCGGGGAGGTCTACGACAGGCTTAGGCCCTAGCGCAGAAAGTTGCTTGCGTCCGTGGCTAGCTCTCATGGCCCTCGGTTGTCCGCCTCGCCGTCGTCGACGTCGTACCCTTCACGTTCCTCGTCGAGAAGGTTCGACCTTCTCTGATCTCCATCCTGCCCCTGGCAAGCTCGTCACTGCCATTCCTAGCATGGGCGCTGGGGCTTGACTCCTGCGTCGTACTCATCTTCCTCAACACCTCGCCTACGCCCACCAGGTGTTCGACAGAGTGCCATCTGTCCGTCTTGCAGGCTGGTACGAGCATCGCTGACATAGCCTCAATCACTTCCTTATCTAGATAGTTTGTTTTGTATAATTTTGTCAATTATTTAGAATTAACTAAATTTTGTGATTCTGTCTTTGCAGGACATGGACATCGGCCACCATGTGAATGGCCTGCGTAAGCACCCATCCAACGAGGTCTGGCAACTGGTGAAGCTGCTCGTTAGGTTATGAATCAGCTGACTGCTCCATTGGATCGACAGGACATAACTGTCTTCCGATAATCTGATTGTGGATTTGTCTTTGTTTTGGTTTTGAAGGAAATGGAAGGAAATAGTGGATGATTGGGTGAGGCTGCACAACTCAGGTGGTGATGGTAGTGGCTCCATCATATGTATGGTGCTATACAGAATGTTGAACTTATCTAATGTGTTGTGTTTAGCTCCAAAGCTTTTGGAATTACTTCGTGTTTGGTGATAGTTTTGATACCTTTTCATTCATGGTGGCAGGCGATGGTGACTCACCTGACAAAGTCCAATCCAAGTACCATCAAAATACTCATGTAACTATTCTTCCACGCTCCAATTTAGGCTGATCTTCTGTTTCTTGTATATAGTAATTTAGTAATTGCAAATAAAATAATTGTGCCACACCAGATAAAAAAACTCGACCTACCAGTGGTAAGACAACCATATGGTGTCGGATAGACAAGGGGAATTTTTTTAACCCACGACCGGTGCCAGGACCTTAGACCAGTGCTTCGGCAATAGGACAGACGAAGGGATTTTTTAACCCCCGCATAAAATTTGCTCTCACAGGGAGTCAAATTCAGAACCTGAGGAGTGCTACTCAGATCACCTAACCAACTCAGTTAAATCTTTTTTTATGAAAGATTTGACAGGTGTGTAGCTCAATTTCCCTTAATGTTGTCATTCTACATAAAAGCACCGCCCTCCCGTGGTTGCTGATTCCCTGTACCAGGCACTTGGTATTCCTCCCACGTTCTTTGCGATAGGGACTTGGTATTCCTCTGAGCACGACTTCAACGGCGGCAACTGCGACCAGGCACGCAGGCACCGGGTGGTGGTCGAATCGAGGGAGGCCATGCCCCTGTCCTTCGACAACTCCACCACCGAGGATTCAGCGGCTGCCGTGAAGCCTAAGCCCAAGGTCAGGGTCAGGAAGAACCCCATGAAGCAGTCATGCTTCGACTTCACCAAGGTGGACGCCGTGCTTCTCCCCATCGTCTTCCTCCTCGTCCGCCCCAATGTTGGCAAGTCAGCCCTCTTCAACAGGTGAGAGGCACCTTAGGAAGGCATCGGTCATTGCCTCTCGCCTGTAGTTTCTATGCCGCTATGAGGGGTGGTGGCATTTCCTCAAATACGTTGCATGTATCACTGTAACTGTTCTTCCCCTTCTGTTACCATTAACCCATGCATCTAATTACTTGTATATTTTACGTTACCGTTTTCCTGTTCTCAACATTTCAGATTCTAGATGATGGTACGACAAATTATTTTAGGAGTGCTTTGCCATAATTTAAAGCTTGGAAGGGAGCTTTCTATGATTTATTTTTCTGACTGTTTCGTCACATGTTCTTTCCCTAGATGAAAGTCTTGATTTATTTTTGGTTCTGCAGGATCATTGCGTCTCTGCGAGCTAATCAGGTTGGGATACTTTGTTATGTTTGGACAGTTCTATGATTGGGAACTGTGTAGAATGTGACAGCATTTCTTATTTTAATGTGCATTGCAGCTCTGTGAGCGTCTCCCTAGCCCCAATGGCGAGTCAACTATTGATTGCCATCAGATCTCAAAGATGCCAAATCTTGCATTCACCATAGCAAATAAGACTTTCACCTTAACACCAGAGCAGGTAACTCCCTACTTACAGTTTCTTCAGTGTTTGAATTAGTAGTGAAACATTGTCTAGGGAACCATGATCTCATTTTCAAAGTTACAGTTCATTTATTGGATATTCTTTGGTGCAAACATATACTTCTTCTATTTCTCTTGAATCCACTGATTGCCTTTGTGCTGCAGTACATAGTGAAGCTAGAGCAAGCAGGACAAACTATCTGCATCAGTGGGTTTATGGCATTTGACGTACCGCCTCCTCGTGGTCCTCTCTGGTACGCTGAACATATATGTACATAAGTGGCAGTAATCCACACTCTACAGTCTTTGCTTTCTCTAGCAAGAATCAAGCATGCAATCTGACATCTATCTTGTAAACATTCAGGATACTTGGTGATGTTTTTATGGGTGTCTACCACACTGTTTTTGACTTCGGCGAGAACATGATTGGGTTTGCCAAATCTGCATGAGGACTGGAGTTCTGCGCTTTAGTAGCATGTCCAGTTTGTTATCCCGGTATTGTACATATATATGTTGCCAACTGGTGTAATCCGCAGTGTTTAATAGTATATATTCATGCAGAAATCTAGAAGATTGTGGCATGATATGTGTTTGCAAATGGAGCTATGTTATGTATGGAGCTCCAGGACCTAGAGTTTTATGTAAAGGGAGACGATGAGGATTAGGGCTTTTAACCTATTCTCATCACGTTATTGTCCTGATTACTATGTGTAAGTATGGTTGCTGAGCTTGTTTGGGAGCAAGACAATTGGAGGGGATGAGTGGACTAAAATTCCCTTCCTATCAAAATTGAATATAAAGAGTATTTTAGCTCTCTCAATCTTCTTCAATTCTCTTGCTCCCAAACATATCCTTATAGTTTGGGGGTGTGTCGCTTTTTGTGTTGTAGTTTGGTTTTGATGTTTGATATAACATAATCTTGAGTCGTGCAGGTTAAGGTTTCTAGCTAATTTGTACACTAAGTAGATGCCAAACCTTCTAATTTTGTATAACTTCTATGAATCCTTGAAAAAAACATTGTTGCTTTGTAACTGGGTATTAATCACTACCTCTTTTTTTGCATTTGTTTACTTGATCTCTTCTCTGGGATATCAGTAATGCCTTCTTTGATTTCATTATATCAGTAACTGAGTAATGCCTTCTTCGATTTCATTATATCAGTAACGCTTTATCATACCATCGTAGACAATGATGAAGATGGTTACCTCAACAGCGTACTGTCTGTGACCCGGGCTTTAGGGGATTGGGACATGAAACTACCACAAGGCTCGCCATCGCCTCTATCACTGAACCAAAGATCCGCTGACCACCCTGATGGAAGATGATGAGTTCCTCATCATTGTCTATGATGGGATATGGGACGTGATGACCAAAAACATGATGTGAGCACAATCCGCAAGGGCTCTGGAGGCGTGATAATTTATGTTCCATCGCAACGCATAGCAATGCATATGCACTCTACGATTATATATAAAGTTTGTATGGTACTGATGGTTTAATATAATGGTGAAATAGCTAGATTAAAATAACAAAATTCACGTATGGCTAGAATTATAAATAGATTATGAAACATTTTCTCAAAACAATATGACACACATTTGTATATAAGTTATCGTGGTATTATATGTTCCCGTTGCAACGCACGGGCACTCACCTAGTTTTATAATATAAAACCTAGAGTCCATTACCACCCTATCGGCATTAGGAGGAAGGGGTGCAACCAGCCTCGCCTGTCAGCGTCATGCTTAATTGACTGGAGCAGAATATTTTTTTTTTGTTTGCATTAGCCGCTTCCTAGAAATTTCACGTGAGTTAGCTGGTTAGAGTTGGCCTCTGAATTATATGGCTGCAGTGACATACGTCGCTGACACTAATACGTACTTTTATGTTATATTATTAGTAATTATCTCTCGATATTAGGGGTGGACACTTTTTCATCGTATAATGAAAATGGAATTGAACTGTATCGAACTGAAATTTTGGTTTTTTTCGGTATTTTGGTTTAGTTTCGTTTTTTTATCTAAAAAGTACGGTGTTCGGTATCGTAATCAGTTTTCACCGTATACTCAACCGGAATACCCAAAAACTAAATACCAAACTTTATCAATTCTAAAATTTGACTATTTGATTGTGTAAACTAAATGTGTGATACAATTAAATTGTTATTCACTTAGTTGTATGATGTATGATGTAATTCTAAATCTTTGTATATATATTTTTATTTTTTTAAAAAAAATTTATGTATAATTTATCATGTAAAATTGGTGTATGTGTTGTCTTGAGTATAAGTTTGGTGTTCGATTTTTACCGAAAAATGAAGTAAAAAGTCGAAACCTAACTTCTCGGATTTTTATTTTCTAGAAAACGAAAAGTTCTGAAATAGGTGAAGTAGGTGATCCGTATTTTTTCATTTCCTAGAAAACCAAAAAAAAACCGAAGTAGGTGATCGGTTCTTGATGTCTGAAAACCAAAGTTTTTTAAAACTGAAAAATCAAACCAAAGTTTCAAAAAAAACGAGTCCCCGACTTTACTCGATGGAGTAGGGCTAAGGGTGGGTCAGTGCAAGGAGATATCGTTAGCTAACGTGGCCTAGAGCGTGGTCGATATCGAGCGCCATGGTTCTATGATTGACGATTCAGCAGACTAGTCGAGACCCGCTAACCAGTCGGTTCAGCTGGTACCGATCGTCTTAGGATCGTACTAGTCGGTACAGATCGTCGTGTTCGAGTCTAGGTCAGTATCAACCAGGTTTGATTGATACCGACCACCTACTGCTAATGCGACGTCTCCTAATTTGCTGATACTATTTTAACGGTTTGTGTTTCGATTTATTTAAAAAACTTAAAACTCCAAAAAAACTCGAATCCACCCTACAAATAGACCAGAGGTGCTTGGGTTCATTTACACTCCTTTCTCTCCAATTGACAAGTCATCTTCTCCGTTTGTAGCCTTTCACACTATGTTTCAATATGCATCTAAGTTGGAGTCCTAATTTTGATAAGTTCACATACTCAACAAGCAATCTCTAAAATGTTCTGAGACCCATATGAGAGCACCTAGAGGGGGGGGGGTGAATAGGTGATCCTGTAAAATTAAATACTAAATAGCCACAAAACTTAGTTATAAAAGTGTTAGTGCGACTAAGTAGTTGAGAGGCGAGTTCTTGTGGACAAAACAATCACAGAGAAAGCAATCACAAGAGACACGCGATTTTATCCCGTGGTTCGGCCAAGTAACACTTGCCTACTTCCACGTTGTGGCGTCCCAATGGACTAGGGTTGCACTTAATCCCTTTCAAGTGATCTGATGATCAACTTAAATACCATGGTCTTTTTCTTTAGAGTATCTTCCCGATTGCGAGGAATCTCCACAGTTTGGAGTCTCTCGCCCTTACAATTAAGATCACAAAGAAAGCACGAAGTAAGGTTGGGAGAAGCAACACACACACAACACAATTCTGCAGCACACACACGCACACAAGTCACGACTTGAGCTCGAAAAGTAGCACAGAGAGTTCACAACTCGAACGGAGCTCAAATCACTAACACAATCGATCAAATGCGCGGAGGCAGAGTGTGGGAGTCTTAGAATGCTTAGTGAATGCTTAGATGACTCATCCATACGCCTAGGGGTTCCTTTTATAGCCCCAAGGCAGCTAGGAGCCGTTGGAGATCAACATGGAAGGCTATCCTTGCCTTCTGTCGATTGGCGCACCGGACAGTCCGGTGCGCCACCGGACAGGTCCTGTAGACTGTCCGATGCGCGATCTCCTTCCAAATTTGGCATATCCGACCGTTGCTCCTCTGGGCTGATTGGCGCACCGGACACTGTCTGGTGCACACCGGACAGTCCGGTGCACCAGCTGACCATTGGAGCAGTCCACGTGTCGCGCGAAGATTGCGCGGCCGACCGTTGCTCAGGCGACCGTTGGCTCACCGGACAGTCCAGTGAATTATAGCCGTACGCCGCCGTCGAAACCCGAGAGCGGCGAGTTCACCGCGGACCAGCCTGGCGTACCGGACACTGTCCGGTGCACCACCGGACACTGTCCGGTGTGCCAGACCGAGCACAAGATTGGCTGCATAGAGCCAAGCTGTTCCCTTTTTCTCTCTTCTTCTTTAGTCACTGTTTCTAGCACTTGGATAACCATGTTAGTACATAAAACAATTCACCAATTCTAGAAACATACCTTTTGCCTTGATTTGCACTTCTCACTTTATTTGGCACATAAGAACTTAATTAAACGTGTTGGGAACTTAATCACCAAAACATTATAGAAATGACCCAAAGGCACATTTCCCTTTCAATCTCCCCCTTTTTGGTGATTTATGCCAACACAACCAAAAGCAACCAAAAGAAGCGCAACATCAATGCAATTGAGGACCAAATTGTTTTTGACTATAATTTGGCATATTTGGATCGCTCTTTGCCACCGCTTGGTTTGTTTTTGCAAATTAAATTCATTTTCCTATCTCTAAGTCAAACACGCTTGTTTGGGCACAAAGAGAGATATTCCAAGAGAAAAATTGATCAAGTGCCAAAAACTCCCCCTTTTTCCATAATCAAAATTCTCTCCCACAAGAGACCAAATTTTGCAATAAGAATATTTTGGACAAATCAAAAGTTCTAACTCTATTGTTTTCAAAATTCACAAGTGGTAGATAATCCATTTGCTTTGGCCTTAATTTCTCCCACTTTGGCATTAAGCACCAAAATGGGATCATTTTTGGCCCTTTAACCTCATTGCCTCACCAAAAATGTCAATTAAGAGCAAAAAGGCAATGAGAGCATAAGTATGAACTTGGAAGAGAGTACACTAATACCGGAGTGCAGTGGAAGTGTCACCCGGTCTTAGAAGGCAAACCGAATGCGAACCATGTACGTGCCAGGATCAGCAATTCACGTACACAGCAGTTACATAACATGGACATCATCACACAGTGCTCAAATAGTATTAAAAAGGGAAATAATAGTCGATTACATCATATGTCTGAGACATCCACATAGTCTTTACAATAATTAAAGTGCGAAAACGAAACGTAGATAAAAGCGGCATTCACAGGCAGCCGACTGGGGGTTGCCGCTAACCCACACCTAGAATTCATCATAGTCCTGGAACTCATGGAAGTCTCCTTCCACAACTTCATCTTCTCCTGAGCAGTGGTTGCAATGCTGACAACCTAGGGATGGGGGGGTTTGGTGTGTAGAGCAAGGGTGAGTACACATCAACATACTTAGCAAGTATCCTGTTTGGCTGTAGTGGACTAGCTTTATGTGGGGGTAAGTCAAGCGGTTGCTTTTAGTTGGTCAGATTATTATTTACTAGTAGAAAGCCAGGTTTTAACATTAACCCAAGTTGTTAGCCCGATGTACCCTTTCCAAACGGAAAGAATACCACTTACCAGCACCATAGTCATAACCCAAAACCATCAGTCTCATTCCCACCTGTAAACCAAGATGTCTCTGATCAAGTACCACTAATCACTGGAGCTCCCTTGACCGCTCATAACCACGAGCACGACTGATATATCAGTTTTCAAACACTCTGCAGAGGTTGTGCACTTTACCCACAAGCCGTGATTCCCTTTCCGCCTGGAGAGAGCTACTCCCCATTGACCACTACCTAGGTAGTCCAGCAGGGCATCACTACGTAGCCTTTACAAAGATTCCCCGAGGCCGTAGCCGCCCGTTAGGTTTCCTAAATGTACCGCACTCCTTCCCAAGGGACAAATCAACCTTGGTAGAGCGAGCCGCATACATCGAGCCCCATTGACGGCACGACGGCTAAGCGAACTACACCCCGGTTCCTCTAATTACTCAGCTAAGGGCGTCCCACTCCACCCTCATGGTTGCACTGTTTTCCCGGGCGGTCATCCAAAGAACAGGTCCTTACGGAGAGGCACTCGAGAAACCGCTCGAGCCCCCTTAAAAACCACAAGTATAACATCATAATAAGAGAAGGGAAAACAGCGTATCATAGATAATCTCATCATGTTCATTGATTAGAGTTGAGCAATAGCATAAAGCTAAACAATAATAATCCAACCCAAATAGGTAAACAAGGACATGGACAACAAAAGCTAGTCAAACCTTAGGCATAGATGTGTAATGCGGGAGGTGAATTAAAGAATGAATAGGACAGAGATAGGTCAAGGGACACTTGCCTCCACCAACCGACTGCTGCTCAGGGCTTCTCCTGCGAGTTCTTCGGGCTCTTCAACCGGATCGTTCTCTATGCGAGTGCAAACATACATACATCCATCCATTCAAATTAGGAAACAAACAGTACATCATACAAGAAAACAAATAGATTAAACATGCATAAAATATGGCATACGATATTGCATTTACCTTGGTTAGAAAGAAATGGGGAAAGGTCTCGCAGGGGTTAAAGCTTATGCTCGAGGCGCACTACGGGTAGACGAATAACTAGACGTTACGTGCTCTAGTTCTACTTAGCTCCAATAATAAGGATTAGCTACATGCACTACTAGAAACGTGACCACTTTTAGTAGATTAATATTAAATGAGATAGACGATTAGCTACATAAATTAACTAACATAACCAATTTCTAAATTGAGTTTCCTATTTCATTAACATAAACAACGTGATTAGCGCGCATAAAATATAAAAAGCGGGGGGGGGGGGGGGGGGTAGACGGGCACGTCTAGGGGTAGACGAAGGCACGACGGGCCGTGCCAAGGCACTGCGCACTACGCGAGCACACGCGCAAGGCTGCACGCACACGCCACGAACTAGCCGTGCGCACGTCGGGGCCGCGCACTAGCCGAGCTCAAGGCCGCGCGCCATAGGCACGCTGGGCCGAGCTCGAGGCCACGCCGGGGCCGTCACGACGCGAGCAAGGCACGCCGGGGCGGGCGGGTGAGCACGGCGCACGGGCGGGGCGGGGGCACGGCCGGGGCGGCGCAGCCGGGGCCGGGGCGAGGGCGGTCGGGGCCGGGGCGGCACGGCCGGGCGCGGGGGCCGGGCACGGGGTGGCGCAGCCGGGACGGGGGCCGGGCGGCCGGGCGCGGGGAGGGGCGGGGCTCGGCCGGGCGGGCGCGGGGCGGCTCGCCGGGGGGGGACGAGTGAGGGTGGGGGCGGCTCGCCGGGACGGGGGCCGGGCACGGGGCGGCGCGGGTCGCCGGGGCGGCCGGGCGGGGAAGGGGGAGGGGGAAGGGGGAGGAGAGGGGAGTGGGGGGCCTTACCGCGGCAGGGGAGGGCGGCGCGGCGGCGGCGCTGGGGGACGGAGGCGGCGGCGGCGGCGCTGGGGGAGGGAGGAGGCGGCGGCGCTAGGGGAGGGGGCGCGGTTAGGGCAGGGGAGGGGATGACGGGCGGGGCCCGCAGGGGAGGGGAGAGAGAGAATTTGGGGAGGGGGAAGGGGCGGCTGGGCCGCTTGGGCCCAAAGGGGGAGGGAGGGGGGCGCGGCTGGGCCGGCTGGGGTGGCCCACGGCGGGGGAGGGGGGCGCGGCTGGGCCGGGGGCCGGCTGGGCCGCCGCGGGGCCCACACGGGAAGGGGGGGGAGAGAGAGGAGAGAGAAAAGAAAAGATTTTCCCTTTTTTTCTTCTAAAATCTACTTTCTCTAGATGAATGCATTTACATTTTACACAATCAAAAAGTATGCATGGTTTGGCATGGTGCATCACACAAAATAAAGTATTTTAGGGTTTTGCTTTACATGGGATCTCAGGCCGAATCCCGCTATAACTTTGGAAAAGATCAAGGTTTAACGAGGAGAAAAGGGAAAAAGAAAGGGTAACGCCTGAATTTGGTGAGGGAAAAGAAGAAAAAAATCTACCCCCAAATTCAGGGCGTTACAAACCTATCCCCCTTAAAAGAATCTCGCCCTCGAGATTCAGGGTTGGCTAGCAAAGAGCTCAGGGTATTTGGCCATCAGATCATCTTCACGCTCCCAGGTTGCTTCTTCCTCAGAGTGATGACTCCATCTGACTTTGCACATTCTGATGGTCTTCCTTCGGGTGACTCTGTCTGCCGTCTCTAGGATTTGCGATGGCTTCTCAACGTAGGTCAAGTCCTCTTGGACCTCCAGACCTTCCACTAGCAACTGCTCCTCTGGCACACGCAAGCACTTCTTCAATTGAGACACATGAAAGACATCATGCACTGCGGACAATCCTTCTGGCAAACCGAGCTGATAGGCCACTTCTCCACGCTTTGCGAGAATTTGGTACGAACCGATGTAGCGGGGTGCTAGCTTGCCTTTCACTCCGAACCTTCTGACTCCTCTGATCGGTGACACTTTCAGATAGACGAAGTCTCCGACTTCGAAACTCAGCTCTCTTCTTCTTGTGTCTGCATAGCTTCGCTGCCTTGATTGCGCTATCTTCAGGTTCTCTCGAATCATCTTGATGTTCTCTTCAGCTTCAAGCAAAACGTCTGGCCCGAACACTTGCTTTTCTCCAGGCTGATCCCATTGCAACGGAGTTCTACAACTCCTTCCATAGAGCGCTTGAAATGGTGACATCTTCAAGCTGGCCTGGTAACTGTTGTTATAGGAGAACTCTGCATAAGGCAATTTCTTGTCCCATCCGGACTGATCTTGCAACGCATAGGCTCTCAACATGTCTTCGAGGATTTGATTGGTTCTTTCAGTCTGACCATCTATCTGCGGATGATAAGTTGAACTGAAATTCAGATGTGTGCCCAAGGCTTCATGCAACTGCTGCCAGAAATGAGAGGTGAACTGCGTTCCCCTGTCTGACACTATCTTCTTTAGCACACCATGAAGACAAACGATCCGAGACATGTACAATTCCGCCAATACTGCACTGTTGTAGTTGGTCTTGACAGGTATGAAGTGGGCTGACTTGGTCAAACGGTCCACTACAACCCAGATAGAATCGTAGCCGGCTCGAGTACGAGGCAATCCGACTATGAAATCCATGCCGATCTCATCCCATTTCCACTGAGGGATTTGCAACGGTTGCAACAATCCAGCTGGTCTCTGGTGCTCTGCCTTGATTCTTCGACAACTATCGCACATAGCCACATGCTCTGCGATTTCCCTCTTCATTCCGCACCACCAGAATTTCTTCTTCAGATCCTGATACATCTTCTCACTGCCAGGGTGAATCGAATAAGCTGTCTCATGAGCTTCCTTGAGAATCAACTCTCGAATAGATTGGACATTGGGAACACACAAGCGGTCTTTGAACCATATCACACCTTCTGCATCCTCCCGAAAATCTTTGCCTTTGCCATCTAGAATCAGTCGCCGGATCTCACTGATCTTTTCATCATTATTCTACGCTTCTCTGATTTCCCGCTCCAGGGTAGGTTCCAACTCGATTATGACTCCTCGCGAGTTATTCAGAAATCCGAGACTCAACCTGTCAAACTCTTTGGCCAACTCATAGGGCATCGGATGAGCGACCATCAGATTGACTTGACTCTTCCTGCTCAAAGCATCTGCCACTACGTTCGCTTTGCCTGGATGGTAATGGATCTCCAACTCATAGTCTTTGATCAGCTCTAACCATCTTCTTTGCCTCATATTCAGCTCTGACTGAGTGAATATGTACTTCAGACTCTTGTGGTCTGTGTAAACATCACATTTCTGTCCATACAGATAATGCCTCCATGTCTTCAGTGCGTGAACCACTGCTGCCAACTCTAGATCATGGATTGGGTAATTCTTCTCATGAACCTTCAGCTGTCGGGACGAGTAAGCCACAACTCTTCCCTCTTGCATCAACACACATCCCAAACCTGTGTAACAAGCATCGAAATACACCGAGAAGGGCTTGTGCACATCAGGCAAGACTAAGACAGGCGCGGTAGTCAACTTCTCTTTCAGCGCTTCAAAGGCCTCTTGACATTTCTGGGTCCACTTGAACTCAACCTTGTTGCCTATCAACGCTGTCATTGGTTTCGCAACCTTCGAGAACCCTTCAATGAATCGCCGATAATATCCGACCATTCCAATGAAGCTCTTGATTCCTCGAGCATCTGTTGGCGCTTTCCAGTTCAGAATGTCTGCCACTTTCTTCGGATCCACAGCCAATCCTTCTTTGTTGATTATGTGACCCAAGAACAGAACTTCACTGATCCAGAACTCACACTTGCTCAACTTTGCATACAACTGGTGCTCTCGCAATCTCTGCAATACCATCCTCAAATGACCTGCATGCTCTTCTTCGCTTTGAGAATAAATCAGAATGTCATCAATGAATACCACCACAAACTTGTCAAGGTAATCCATGAATACACTGTTCATCAAGTTCATAAAGAAGGCCGGTGCATTGGTTAGACCGAAAGACATCACAGTGAACTCATACAACCCATACTTGGTAATGAATGTCGTCTTAGGAATGTCTGAAGGTCGAATCCTGAGCTGATGATAACCCGACCTCAGATCTATCTTGGAGAACACACTGGCTCCTCTCAACTGGTCGAACAGATCTTCTATTCTAGGCAAAGGGTACTTGTTCTTGATCGTGACCTCATTCAAAGCTCGATAATCGATACACATCCTTTTGGTGCCATCTTTCTTCTCCACAAATAGGACAGGGGCGGCCCAAGGCGAGGTGCTTGGCCGAATGTAACCTTTCTCTGACAGCTCATCAATCTGCTTCTTAAGCTCAACCAACTCTGGCCCAGATATTCTGTAAGCTCTCTTGAAGATGGGGGCGATTCCAGGAAGAAGTTCTATGGCAAATTCAACTTTCCGCTCTGGTGGCATACCTGGTAAGTCCTTTGGAAACACATCTGGGAACTCGGACACAACCCTGATACTCTCAGTTGGGTCTGTTTCACTGCTATCGACAGCCATCTGATAACAACTTCCTTTCTTCGGCTCAGGCGGGACTAACTCCGTCACCACTTCCTCTCCTAATGGGGACATCAACTTGATTGTCCTCTTATCACAACTGATAACTGCCTGATACTTATCTAGCCAATTCATCCCTAGGATGACATCTATTCCCTGAGTACCCATTACTATGAGATTAGCGGGAAACGCTATCCCCCTTATTTCCACACTTACATTCAAACAAATGCTATCGGCTCGAATTCTACCACCGGCTGAGTCAATTTGAATGGGGGTTGACATGGTAGTAATTGGAAGGTTATGTGCTTCTACCCATGATGCAGTAATGAAAGAATGTGTTGCTCCAGTATCAAATAACACTTCTGCAATATGGGAGTCGACTGGGAACATACCTACTATCATGCCGGGGGTCTCCTGAACTGCTTTAGCCTCCAAGTGGTTCAGTCTCCCATGATTATAACGCGGCTGAGAGCGGTTGCCTGCTCCTGGCTGAGGCACATTCTGCTTTGTTGGGGCATTGGGGCCTGATTGCTGCTGGGCTGCCTTCTTCGAACATTGCATCACCCAATGGCCTTGCTCTCCACAGTGGAAACATGCTCTGTTTCCAACCTGAGCTGGTGCTTCCTGACTGTTCTGCTGGTTTGCTGGGGCAGGAAAACGAGGTGCCTGCTGATTCTGCCTCTGAAACTGACCTCCTCCTGACTGATTGTTCTGACGATTCTGATACTGGTGCTGAGGATAATGTCTTTGAAACTGCTGATGCTGCTGAGGTGGACGCTGGTTCTGCCTGAACTGCTGAGGTTGATTGCTTGAGAAACGAGGGCGATTGCTGCTTCCAGGCTGGGGTCCACTGATCTTGTGCTTGTGATCCTCCATCTCCTTACGCTTCCTCTCTGTCATGATTGCTCTGTCAATCAGGTGCTGGAATGTCGGGAAAGTATGATTCATCAATTGGTACTGCAGAGGGTCAATCAAGCCTCTCAGGAAACGATATTGTCTCTTGGCGTCGGTGTTGACATCTTCAGGTGCATAGCGGGACAACTGCAGAAACCTGTCCCGGTATTCACTGACCGACGACGACCCTTGCTTAAGAGCCAGGAATTCCTCCTTCTTCACTGTCATCAGACCTGCAGGAACATGATACTGACGAAAGCTTCCTCTGAACTCTTCCCAGGTGATAGTGTCGGGGTGGGCATGGGTGGCGAGATAAGACTCCCACCATGACTGAGCTGCTCCTCTCAACAGACGGGGACCATACAGGACTTTCTCCCTGTCATCACAATGAGCGGTATGCAACTCCCACTCCACAGTGCGCAGCCAGTCTTCAGCGTCCATGGGGTCAGAAGAGTGAGCGAATGTTGTGGGATGACCTCTCATGAATTCAGCACGCTTGTCTCTAGGCATCTGAGGCTGAGGTGGGGCCTGCTGCTGCTGCTGCTGAATGGCGGCCAGAGTCTGACCAATGGCTTGAACTGCCTGAGTCTGCATCAGAAACATCTGCTCGATGGACATCGGGGGCGGGGGCGGCAGGTGCTGTTGCTGGGGCACCTCATCTTGCGGAGCTGCCTGCTCCTGCTGAGCACGCCTTCCTCCTCTGCGCCTGTTTTCTGATATCTGCAGAATGCAATCACACATCAGAACTGATCTTGCAAATCTTGCAGCATAAGAAGAGAGTATAGAGTTCTCCACAACGCTGAACAGATGAGCATCTTCACTGTTCTCCAGTACAGACTAACACAGCTTCTCAGATAAAGAGGAAAGTGGAATAAAAGGCTTCCCAACTAAATAGCTAACTCCATTAACATATAACAGGTAAACCAAAATGCAGGGGATACCCACATCCTGGTGACAGTCATTACAAAGATCCAAATCAAACATAGTTCATCATGACAAACATAGATGCACAGGATATAGCAAACTACCCTATCTAACTAAAACTAACTAAGAGCGAGACTGACGCTAAGACTATGGCTTCTATGTATATATCTTCGTATTAATTACAAGATCCGACTCTAACGACCTATGGTTCTAAATTTATCTTGGTCTTGCAGTCGGGGTTGCCATAAGACCGGTGTCCACGCCGAGGTGAGCGGTACGGGTGCTGAGTCCCGACGGGAGTGGGGGAACCATCGTCCAGGTGACGACGCTCCGCGCGCTCAGCCCGCAGCAGGGAGATCTCAGCACGAGCCCTACTCAGCTCGTCTAGCGCATGGTCCAGCTCCGTGTTTAGCACGGCGGCTAGGTTGACTGTGCTGCTCAACCTAGGATTGTCGTCACCAACAGGTGAGACAATCACGCCTCCTGTGCTGCCAGATGGACGGCGGGGGTAATACTTCAGGTCGAGACCGTCAGCTACCCCATCGAGAACCGAGCAGTAGTGCAAAAGCGCACGCCGTGCGACATCTTGCATGGCCGCCTCAGCTGAGTCCCGCTCTGAAAGTTCCCTTTGACCCGGGAACAGGATCTGGATGTCGCCTAGAGGGGGGGGGGTGAATAGGCGAATAAAACTTTTCAATTTAAAACTTAAAATCTTACTCTACTCGAAGACTTAATACGCAGTGGAGTGAGAAGACTCTTCGAGTAGGTTGCAGCGGAATCGGAGATCCTGTCTCAAAATGTCCTGCACTTCAAATAAAGCTTATACCACAGATAAGTATTGAAGTGCAGATATAAAGGCGAGTAAGACAGAGAGTCAGGATACAATACAGAACAGAGCACACAGACGCAAGGATTTATCCCGAGGTTCGGCCAAGCCTGAAATGCTTGCCTAGTCCTCGTTGGAGTTAGCCACACCTGGGCTTGGAGTCTATTTCAACTCCTTCCTCCGTTTGCTCAGATCTGTCAGTATGACAGATAGAGCCTTTCACTATGTTGAGTTGGGTTACAACAGAACCACGGCTGCTTACAAACTTCTTGGCAGCACCCCGGCAGAGTAACGATACGCTCAAGACCTTGCTCTAGCTCTTAGCAGCACTTCTCCTCTCTCTAAAGGCTTATAGCTGTGCCTTCTACACAAACTAGAGAGATACACACAAGAGGGAGAGTGAGAATGGATTCGAGTGATGTCTACACTTGTTGGCTGCACTTGTACATTGCTTGAGGCGCCTAGGGGTCCCTTTTATAGGCACAAGGGGCCTAGGAGCCGTTGGAAGCAATCCAGGAAGGCAAATCTTGCCTTCTGTCGGGTGGCGCACCGGACAGTCCGGTGCACCACCGGACACTGTCCGGTGCCCGATTTCTTTCCATAAATGGAGCAGTCGACCGTTGCAGTCCTAGAGCCGTTGGCGCACCGGACAGTCCGGTGCCCCCATCTGACCGTTGGCTCGTCCACGCGTCACGCGCGGATTGCGCGGCCGACCGTTGGCCAGCCGACCGTTGGCTCACCGGACAGTCCGGTGCACCACCGGACAGTCCGGTGAATTATAGCCGTACGTCGCCAGACTTCTCCCGAGAGCGGCCTGTTCACCGGAGTTCAACCTGGCGCACCGGATACTGTCCGGTGCACCACCGGACAGTCCGGTGTGCCAGACTGAGTTGAGTCTTGGCTGTACACAGCCAAGCCATTTGCACCTCTTTTCATTTCTTCTTCCTTCTGTTTCTAACACTTAGACAAGTATATTAGTACATAAAAACCAATGTACTAAGTCTAGAAACATACCTTCTCTTAATTATTACATCTATAGCATTTCACATGCTTGAGCTTTGATGTTGGACTCATAAATCATCAAGTCGGCTTGACTTGATCTAGATTGACATTTCTTAGCTCCAACACCCTGCAAAGGTCACATAGAACATCTCCAAACATAGGAACAACTCAAACTAAAAGTCAAGGTGCACTTAGCTCTTTTGGGCTGCTTCCAGTTCTGTTTTTGACATTTGTTTTCGTTCTAGTGACATTGATCTCCTTCTTAGAGCTTGGTCTTGAGCCTTATGACTTACACCACATACTTATAGATATTTCCTCATTGGTTGTAAGTCACGTCCTTATGTAGTGATCCTTGATGTGCCTAGCTGTTCTCAACTCGATCACCCTTGACTTTGCAAGCCTTCTTCTTCACCCTTGGCTTTGGGTTCCTCAGCCTCCTTGACCTTCTCCCGTGCACTTGGTACCTCGAAGCTCTTCTTGCCTCTGTCCTTGGCTTGATCAGTTGTCTCCGAGCTACGCACCCGAGTATCACTTTTGCAATGTCCATCTTACTTGTGATGTCCATTATGTATCCATAATCCAGTTCTTGGACCATCATATTTGTTCACTTGTGTTGAACCCTATAGGCTTTACCTTAAGCACCTGTTCAACACTTAGTACACTTGTTAGTCCTTTAATTGAGTTGTCATCCAAACACCAAAATTCACAAGAAAGCTTTCACGCTCAGAGATAGAATAATGCTCCGAGCATGCCTCCGCGCCCTGGAGACTGTTCTCCGAACGGCGCACCAAGCAGGTCACCTCCCAGCGGTCCGAGTAGACCCCGCGACTATGCTGGTAGACCACACAGCGATACTCGATAGACCAAGTACGCGGTTAAGTGCCCGACGTAGCAGGGTGTCGAGCGCATTGTGGAAGTGACACCCGTGAGCAACGACGAGAGTGATGGGTCGAGCAACCCATCCTTCCGGCTCCTGGCCAGCAGGGAAGTCGGCGTCGTGGCTCGAGCTGTCGTCGCCACCTCCGTCGTCTGGGTCTCCTCCAGCAGCTACTCTAGGGGCTGGGGCGCCCAGTGGTGGTGCAGGGGGCGCCTCCAGGGGAAGCACGGGGGAGCAGCTCCTCACTGACTCTATCTCCTGCTGGAGCGAGAAGGAAGAGCCCTGTTGTTCCTGCTCCTGCCGTCGATGTTCCTGCTCCTCATGCAGGCGGTGGTGCAGCCTCTCCAAGTGGCTGGACTGTCCGGCCACGGGACGGCGAAGCGGACGCTCAGCAAGGCGGGAGGGTAAGTGAGAGCACCTAGAGAGGGGGGGGGGGTGAATAGGTGATCCTGTAAAAGCTTCAACTTATAGCCACAAAACTTTGATTAAGCGTTAGCACAGTTTATGCCAAGTGGCTAGAGAGGAGTCAAAACACAATAACCACAAGAATTCAATCACAGAGATGACACGGTGGTTATCCCGTGGTTCGGCCAAGTACAAAACTTGCCTACTCCACGTTGTGGCGTCCCAACGGACGAGAGTTGCACTCAACTCCTCTCAAGTGATCCAATGATCAACTTGAATACCACGGTGTTCTTGCTTTTCTTTTCTCAATCCCGTTTGCGAGGAATCTCCACAGCTTGGAGCCTCTCGCCCTTACAAAAGATGTTCACAGAGAATCACGGAGCAAGGGAGGGATTAGCAACTCACACACGACACAAAGATCACAGCGAATACGCACACACAAGACCCAGACTTGAGCTCGAAAGACTAGCACACTAGAACGGAGCTCAAATCACTAGAATGTTGAACAAGTGCGCAAGATTGATGTGTGAGTGATCAAGAGTGCTCAAGGAATGCTTGGTGTTCTCCTCCATGCGCCTAGGGGTCCCTTTTATAGCCCCAAGGCAGCTAGGAGCCGTTGAGAACAAATCTGGAAGGCCATCCTTGCCTTCTGTCGTCGGGCGCACCGGACAGTCCGGTGCACACCGGACACTGTCCGGTGCCCGATTTCTTTCCTTAACAGGCGCAGCCGACCGTTGCCGACCGTTGCGGATCTGGAGCACCGGACAGTCCGGTGCACACCGGACAGTCCGGTGCCTCCTTCCGACCGTTGGCCAGACCACGTGTCGCGCGCAGATTCCGCGGCCGACCGTTGGCTCGGCCGACCGTTGGCTCACCGGACAGTCCGGTGCACACCGGACAGTCCGGTGAATTTTAGCCGTACGCCGTCGGCAAATTCCCGAGAGCGGCGTCTTCAGGTCGAGACAGCCTGGCGCACCGGACACTGTCCGGTGCACCACCGGACAGTCCGGTGCCTCAGACCGAAACAGCCTGTTGGCTGTACACAGCCAACATTCTCCTTTTCTTCTTCTCTCTGTTTCTAACACTTAGACAAACATATTAGTACACAAAACCAATGTACTAAGGCTTAGAAACATACCTTTACTTGTGATTTGCACTTTGTTCACCCATGGGCATAGATTCACATTTAAGCACTTGTGTTGGCACTTAATCACCAAAATACTTAGAAATGGCCCAAAGGCACATTTCCCTTTCAATCTCCCCCTTTTTGGTGATTTATGCCAACACAACATAAAGCAACTAGAACAAGTGCAAAATTACTTCAAATAGAATAAATTTGAGTTTTATTCAATTTTTGGCATATATGGATCATCCTTTGCCACCACTTGGTTTGTTTTTGCAAATCAAACTCAAATCTCTATCTCTAAGTCAAACACACATGTTGAAGCATAAAGAGAGTCATTTCAAAAGAGATTGATCAAAGATTTCAAAAACTCCCCCTTTTTCCCATAATTACTACTTCTCCCCACAAGAAGCCAACTTTTCACAAAAGAGACAATAAGAGAGTTTTGACAAAACAAAAGCTCTACTCTACTATTTTCAAATCTCTCAAGTGGTAGCTGATCCATTTTTTGCTTTGGCCTTTATTTTCTCCCCCTTTGGCATCAAGCACCAAAACGGGATCAATCTTGGCCCTTTAACCCCATTGCTTTACCAAAATCTTCAATAAGAGCAACTGGCAATAAGAGTTCATGAGATGAACTTGGAATAAGTTACCCTCTCATCGGAGTGCAGTGGAAGTCTTTCATGGTCCAAGTCCACCTTTTCCCTTTCAATTTTCCTTCGAGACTAAATCAAGCAACTCAAGCATATGGTTAGTCTCAAAGGGTCAAGTTGTAACATAACTCCCCCTAAATATGTGCATCACTTACACAAGGACTTGTGAGGTCCAGGGAATGTTTGTATAACTTGAGCACCACAATAAGCAACAAAATGCAGAATGAACATGATCATAGGCATAAACACATGTATGCTACAATTCAATCCAAGTTCCGCGAATCTAAGACATTTAGCTCACTACGCAGCCTGCAAAAGGTCTTCTCATCTAGAGGCTTGGTAAAGATATCGGCTAGCTGGTTCTCGGTGCTAACATGAAACACTTCGATATCCCCCTTTTGCTGGTGGTCTCTCAAAAAGTGATGCCGGATGTCTATGTGCTTTGTGCGGCTGTGCTCAACAGGATTTTCCGCCATGCGGATAGCACTCTCATTATCACATAGGAGTGGGACTTTGCTCAGATTGTAGCCAAAGTCCCTGAGGGTTTGCCTCATCCAAAGTAGTTGCGCGCAACACTGTCCTGCGGCAACATACTCGGCCTCAGCGGTGGATAGGGCAACGGAGGTTTGTTTCTTAGAGTTCCACGACACCAGGGACCTTCCTAAGAATTGGCACGTCCCTGATGTACTCTTCCTATCGACCTTACATCCAGCATAATCGGAGTCTGAATATCCAATCAAGTCAAAGGTAGACCCCTTTGGATACCAGAGTCCGAAGCAAGGCGTAGCAACCAAATATCTAAGGATTCGCTTTACTGCCACTAAGTGACACTCCTTAGGATCGGATTGAAATCTAGCACACATGCATACGCTAAGCATAATATCCGGTCTACTAGCACATAAGTAAAGTAATGACCCTATCATTGACCGGTATGCTTTTTGATCAACGGACTTACCTCCTTTGTTGAGGTCGGTGTGTCCGTCGGTTCCCATCGGAGTCTTTGCGGGCTTGGCGTCCTTCATCCCAAACCGCTTCAGCAGATCTTGCGTGTACTTCGTTTGAGAGATGAAGGTGCCGTCCTTGAGTTGCTTCACTTGGAACCCAAGAAAGTAGTTCAACTCGCCCATCATTGACATCTCGAATTTCTGTGTCATTACCCTGCTAAACTCTTCACAAGACTTTTTATTAGTAGAACCAAATATTATGTCATCGACATAAATTTGGCACACAAACAAATCACCATTACATGTCTTAGTGAAAAGAGTTGGATCGGCTTTCCCAACCTTGAAAGCATTAGCGATTAAGAAATCTCTAAGGCATTCATACCATGCTCTTGGGGCTTGCTTAAGTCCATAGAGCGCCTTAGAGAGCTTACACACGTGGTCGGGGTACCGTTCATCCTCGAAGCCAGGGGGTTGCTCCACGTACACCTCTTCCTTTATTGGCCCGTTGAGGAAAGCGCTCTTCACATCCATTTGGTACAATCTGAAAGAGTGATGAGCGGCATATGCTAGCAAGATACGAATTGATTCTAGCCTAGCCACAGGAGCAAAAGTCTCCTCGAAATCCAAACCTGCGACTTGGGCATAACCTTTTGCCACAAGTCGAGCCTTGTTTCTCATCACCACCCCGTGCTCGTCCTGTTTGTTGCGGAACACCCACTTGGTTCCCACAACATTTTGCTTCGGACGAGGCACCAGTGTCCAAACTTCATTCCTCTTGAAATTGTTGAGCTCCTCTTGCATGGCCAACACCCAGTCCGGATCTAGCAAGGCCTCTTCTACCCTGAAAGGCTCGATAGAAGAGACAAAGGAGTAATGTTCACAAAAATTAACTAATCGAGACCGAGTAGTTACTCCCTTGCTAATGTCACCCGGAATTTGGTCGACGGGATGATCCCTTTGAATCATCGCTCGAACTTGGGTTGGAGGTGCCGGTTCCGCTTCTTCCTCCATCATTTGATCACCTTGTGCTCCCCCTTGATCACACGCCTCCTGTTGATGAACCTGTTCATCGTCTTGAGTTGGGGGATGCACCATGGTTGAGGAAGAAGGTTGATCTCGTTCATCTTGTTCCTGAGGCCGTACTTCTCCAATTGCCATGGTTCGTATAGCGACCATCGGAACATTTTCTTCATCTACATCATCACAATCAAAAACTTGCTCTCTTGGAGAGCCATTAGTCTCATCAAATACAACGTCGCTAGAGACTTCAACCAAACCCGATGATTTGTTGAAGACTCTATACGCCTTTGTATTTGAGTCATAACCTAACAAAAACCCTTCTACAGCTTTGGGAGCAAACTTAGAATTTCTACCTTTCTTCACTAGAATGTAGCACTTGCTCCCAAATACACGAAAGTAAGATACATTGGGTTTGTTACCGGTTAGTAGCTCATACGACGTCTTCTTGAGGAGGCGATGAAGGTAGACCCTGTTGATGGCGTGGCAAGCCGTGTTCACGGCTTCCGTCCAAAAGCACTCGGGGGTCTTGAACTCTCCTAGCATCGTCCTCGCCATATCGATGAGCGTCCTGTTCTTCCTCTCTACCACACCATTTTGCTGTGGTGTGTAGGGAGCGGAGAACTCATGCTTGATCCCTTCTTCTTCAAGGAATTCCTCCACTTGAAGATTCTTGAACTCGGACCCGTTGTCGCTCCTTATCTTCTTCACTTTGAGCTCAAACTCATTTTGAGCTCTCCTGAGGAAGCGCTTGAGGGTCCCTTGGGTTTCAGACTTATCCTGCAAAAAGAACACCCAAGTGAAGCGGGAAAAGTCATCAACAATAACCAGACCATACTTACTTCCTCCTATGCTCAGATAGGCGACGGGTCCGAAGAGATCCATATGCAACAGCTCCAGAGGTCTTGAAGTGGTCATCACATTCTTGCTGTGATGCGCTCCTCCCACCTGTTTACCTGCTTGACAAGCTGCACAAGGTCTATCTTTTTCGAATTGCACGTTAGTCAAACCTATCACGTGTTCTCCCTTTAGAAGCTTGTGAAGGTTCTTCATCCCCACATGTGCTAAGCGGCGATGCCACAGCCAGCCCATGCTAGTCTTAGCTATTAAGCATGCATCTAGACCGGCCTCTTCTTTTGCAAAATCAACTAAATAAAGTTTGCCGTCTAATACACCCTTAAAAGCTAGTGAACCATCACTTCTTCTAAAGACAGACACATCTTCATTTGTAAATAGACAGTTATACCCCATGTTGCATAATTGACTAACTGATAGCAAATTATATCCCAAAGACTCAACTAAAAACACATTAGAAATTGAGTGCTCATTAGAAATTGCAATTTTACCTAACCCTTTTACCTTGCCTTGATTCCCATCACCGAATATAATTGAATCTTGGGAATCCTTATTCTTGACGTAGGAGGTGAACATCTTCTTCTCCCCCGTCATATGGTTTGTGCATCCGCTATCAATAATCCAGCTTGAACCCCCGGATGCATAAACCTGCAAGGCAAATTTAGGCTTGGGACTTAGGTACCCAACTCTTGTTGGGTCCTACAAGGTTAGTGCAAATATCCTTAGGGACCCAAATGCAAGTTTTGTCTCCCTTGCATTTTGCCCCTAACTTCCTAGCAACAATTTTCTTATCCTTTCTACAAATGGCAAAAGAAGCATTTAAAGCACAATAAATTGTAGAAGGTTCATTTACTACTTTCCTAGGAGCATTATGAACTTCATTTCTCCTAGGCATTTGATGTATATTTTTCCTAGGCATATTTCTATTATGCACATAAGAAGAACTAGAAGCAACCATGACATGAGCATCAAAATCATCATAAGCATTATAACCCCTATAAGCACTTCTAGTTTGTCTTCTATCATGATACAAAAAAGCATGGTTCTTTTTAGTGCTACTTGCCATAGGAGCCTTCCCTTTCTCCTTGGCGGAGATAGGAGCCTTATGGCTTGTCAAGTTCTTGACTTCTCTCTTGAAGCCAAGCCCATCCTTAATTGAGGGGTGTCTACCAACCGTGTAGGCATCCCTAGCAAATTTTAGTTTATCAAAATTACTCTTGCTAGTCTTAAGTTGAGCATTAAGACTAGCTAATTCATCATTCAATTTTGAAATAGAAACTAAGTGTTCGCTACAAGCATTAATATCAATATTCTTACACCTAGTGCAAATTTCAACATATTCAACACAAGAGTTGGATTTATTTGCTTCTACTAGTTTAGCATTTAAATCATCGTTTATGCTCTTTAAGTTAGAAATAGAATCATGGCATGTTGACACTTCACAAGCAAGCATTTCATTCCTCTTAATTTCTAATGCAAGGGATTTTTGAGCCTCTACAAACTAATCATGTTCTTCATACAACAAATCCTCTTGCTTTTCTAAAAGTATATTCTTTTCATTCAAGGCATCAATTAATTCATTAATTTTGTCTATCTTAGATCTATCTAAGCCCTTGAACAAACATGAATAATCTACTTCATCCTCATCACTAGATTCGTCCTCACTTGAAGAAGCATAGGTAGAGTTGCGAGTACATACCTTCTTCTCCCTTGCCATAAGGCATGTGTGACGCTCGTTGGGAAAGAGGGTTGATTTGTTGAAGGCGGTGGCGGCGAGTCCTTCATTGTCGGAGTCGGAAGAGGAGCAATCCGAGTCCCACTCCTTGCCTAGATGCGCCTCGCCCTTTGCCTTCTTGTAATGCTTCTTCTTTTCCCTCTTGTTTCCCTTTTCCTGGTCACTATCATTATCGGGGCAGTTAGCGATAAAATGACCAATCTTACCGCACTTGAAGCATGAGCGCTTCCCCTTCGTCTTGGTCTTGCTTGGCTGCCCCTTGTGACCCTTTAGCACCGTCTTGAAGCGTTTTATGATGAGAGCCATCTCTTCATCATTAAGTCCGACCGCCTCAATTTGTGCAACCTTGCTAGGTAGCACCTCCTTGCTTCTTGTTGCTTTGAGAGCAAAAGGTTGTGGTTCGTTGATCGGTCCATTCAAGGCGTCGTCCACGTACCTTGCCTCCTTGATCATCATTCGCCCGCTGACGAATTTTCCTAAGACTTCTTCGGGCGACATTTTGGTGTACCTGGGATTCTCACGAATATTATTCACCAAATGAGGATCAAGAACGGTAAAGGACCTTAGCATTAGTCGGACGACATCGTGGTCCGTCCATCGCGTGCTTCCGTAGCTCCTTATTTTGTTGATAAGGGTCTTGAGCCGGTTGTATGTTTGAGTTGGCTCCTCGCCCCTTATCATCGCGAACCGTCCAAGCTCGCCCTCCACCAACTCCATTTTGGTGAGCAAGGTAGCGTCATTTCCCTCATGAGAGATCTTGAGGGTATCCCAGATTTGCTTGGCGTTATCCAAGCCACTCACTTTGTTATATTCATCCCTGCACAATGAAGCTAGAAGAACAGTAGTAGCTTGTGCATTCTTATGGATTTGCTCATTAATGAATATAGGACTATCCGAACTATTAAAGTGCATTCCACTATCTACAATCTCCCATATACTAGGATGGAGAGAGAATAGGTGACTACGCATTTTGTGGCTCCAAAATCCGTAGTCCTCCCCATCAAAGTGTGGGGGCTTGCCGAGTGGAATGGAAAGCAAATGTGAATTTGAACTTTGCGGAATACGAGAGTAGTCAAAGGAAAAGTTAGAATTAACCGGTTTCCTTTGCTCGTAGTCGTTGTGGTCGTCGTCCTTTTGGGAAGAAGTAGACTCATCACTGTCATCGTAGTAGACGATCTCCTTGATGCGCCTCGTCTTCTTCTTCTTCCCTTCCTTTTGTCTATGACCCGAGCCGGAGTCGGTTGGCTTGTCATCTTTAAGCTCATTGACGAAGGACTCCTTCTCCTTATCGTTGATCACGATTCCCTTCCCCTTAGGATCCATCTCTTCGGGCGGCTAGTCCCTTTCTTGAAGAGAACGGCTCTGATACCAATTGAGAGCACCTAGAGGGGGGGGGGTGAATAGGTGATCCTGTAAAAGCTTCAACTTATAGCCACAAAACTTTGATTAAGCGTTAGCACAGTTTATGCCAAGTGGCTAGAGAGGAGTCAAAACACAATAACCACAAGAATTCAATCACAGAGATGACACGGTGGTTATCCCGTGGTTCGGCCAAGTACAAAACTTGCCTACTCCACGTTGTGGCGTCCCAACAGACGAGAGTTGCACTCAACTCCTCTCAAGTGATCCAATGATCAACTTGAATACCACGGTGTTCTTGCTTTTCTTTTCTCAATCCCGTTTGCGAGGAATCTCCACAGCTTGGAGCCTCTCGCCCTTACAAAAGATGTTCACAGAGAATCACGGAGCAAGGGAGGGATTAGCAACTCACACACGACACAAAGATCACAGCGAATACGCACACACAAGACCCAGACTTGAGCTCGAAAGACTAGCACACTAGAACGGAGCTCAAATCACTAGAATGTTGAACAAGTGCGCAAGATTGATGTGTGAGTGATCAAGAGTGCTCAAGGAATGCTTGGTGTTCTCCTCCATGCGCCTAGGGGTCCCTTTTATAGCCCCAAGGCAGCTAGGAGCCGTTGAGAACAAATCTGGAAGGCCATCCTTGCCTTCTGTCGTCGGGCGCACCGGACAGTCCGGTGCACACCGGACACTGTCCGGTGCCCGATTTCTTTCCTTAACAGGCGCAGCCGACCGTTGCCGACCGTTGCGGATCTGGAGCACCGGACAGTCCGGTGCACACCGGACAGTCCGGTGAATTTTAGCCGTACGCCGTCGGCAAATTCCCGAGAGCGGCGTCTTCAGGTCGAGACAGCCTGGCGCACCGGACACTGTCCGGTGCACCACCGGACAGTCCGGTGCCTCAGACCGAAACAGCCTGTTGGCTGTACACAGCCAACATTCTCCTTTTCTTCTTCTCTCTGTTTCTAACACTTAGACAAACATATTAGTACACAAAACCAATGTACTAAGGCTTAGAAACATACCTTTACTTGTGATTTGCACTTTGTTCACCCATGGGCATAGATTCACATTTAAGCACTTGTGTTGGCACTTAATCACCAAAATACTTAGAAATGGCCCAAAGGCACATTTCCCTTTCAGTAAGAAGGGGATGACGGACTTTCGTGCAGTGTGTCTAAGACGAGCCATCTACAAAAGACACCGCAAGCAAAAGAGTGAGAACATAATTAATTATGACCAGCAAGTAATGAACCATAAATAAATGAAGGATTAGAATAAAAACATAATTTTCAGCAAGGTATAATATATAATAGAACATAGGTTTGGTCAGTATGACCTACTTTTGAAGGGGTACCAAAGTCAAGGCAGGGACGGAGGTCTATAATCCTTAGAACGACCATTCTACTCTAGGTTAGCGGTCCTACAGCCAGCACGGCTTTGATAGCAGCTTATGTCACACCCGGTCTTAGAAGGCAAACCGAATGCGAACCATGTACGTGTCAGGATAAGCAATTCACGTACACAGCAGTTACATAGCATGGACATCATCACACAGTGCTCAAATAGTATTAAAAAGGGAAATAATAGTCGATTACATCATATGTCTGAGACATCCACATAGTCTTTACAATAATCAAAGTGCGAAAACGAAACGTAGATAAAAGCGGCCTTCACAGGCAGCCGACTGGGGGTTGCCGCTAACCCGCACCTAGAATTCATCGTAGTCCTGGAACTCCTGGAAGTCTCCTTCCACAGCTTCATCTTCTCCTGAGCAGTGGTTGCAATGCTGACAACCTGGGGATGGGGGGGTTTGGTGTGTAGAGCAAGGGTGAGTACACATCAACATACTCAGCAAGTATCCTGTTTGGCTGTAGTGGACTAGCTTTATGTGGGGGTAAGTCAAGCGGTTGCTTTTAGTTGGTCAGATTATTATTTACTAGTAGAAACCAGGTTTAAAAATTAACCCAAGTTAGCCCGATGTACCCTATCCAAACGGAAAGAATACCACTTACCAGCACCATAGTCATAACCCAAAACCATCAGTCTCATTGCCACCTGTAAACCAAGATGTCTCTGATCAAGTACCACTAATCATTGGAGCTCCCTTGGCCGCTCATAACCGCGAGCACGACTGATATATCAGTTTTCAAACACTCTGCAGAGGTTGTGCACTTTACCCACAAGTCGTGATTCCCTTTCCGCCCGGAGAGAGCTACTCCCCATTGACCACTACCTAGGTGGTCCAGCAGGGCATCACTACGTAGCCTTTACAAAGATTCCCCGAGGCTGTAGCCACCCGTTAGGTTTCCTAAATGTACCGCACTCCTCCCCAAGGGACAAATCAACCTTGGCAGAGCGAGCCGCATACACTAAGCCCCATTGACGACACGACGGCTAAGCGAACTACACCCCGGTTCCTCTAATTACTCAGCTAAGGGCGTCCCACTCCACCCTCATGGTTGCACTGTTTTCCCGGGCGGTCATCCAAAGAACAGGTCCTTACGGAGAGGCACTCGAGAAACCGCTCGAGCCCCCTTAAAAACCACAAGTATAACATCATAATAAGAGAAGGAAAAACAGTGTATCATAGATAATCTCATCATGTTCATTGATTAGAGTTGAGCAATAGCATAAAGCTAAACAATAATAATCCAACCCAAATAGGTAAACAAGGACATGGACAACAAAAGATAGTCAAACCTTAGGCATAGATGTGTAATGCGAGAGGTGAATTAAAGAATGAATAGGACAGAGATAGATCAAGGGACACTTGCCTTCACCAACCGACTGCTGCTCAGGGGCTTCTCCTGCGAGTTCTTCGGGCTCTTCAACCGGATCGTTCTCTATGCGAGTGCAAACATACATACATCCATCCATTCAAATTAGGAAACAAACAGTACATCATACAAGAAAACAAATAGATTAAACATGCATAAAATATGGCATACGATATTGCATTTACCTTGGTTAGAAAGAAATGGGGAAAGGTCTCGCAGGGGTTAAAGCTTATGCTCGAGGCGCACTACGGGTAGACGAATAACTAGACGTTACGTGCTCTAGTTCTACTTAGCTCTAATAATAAGGATTAGCTACATGCACTACTAGAAACATAACCACTTTTAGTAGATTAATATTAAATGAGATAGACGATTAGCTACATAAATTAACTAACGTAACCAATTTCTAAATTGAGTTTCCTATTTCATTAACATGAACAACGTGATTAGCGCGCATAAAATATAAAAAGGGGGGGGGTAGACGGACACGTCTGGGGATAGACGAAGGCACGACGGGCCGTGCCAAGGCACTGCGCACTATGCGAGCACGCGCGCAAGGCCGCATGCACACACCACGAACTAGCCGTGCGCACGTCGGGGCCGCGCGCTAGCCGAGCTCAAGGCCGCGCGCCATAGGCACGCTGGGCCGAGCTCGAGGCCGCACCGGGGCCGTCACGACGCGAGCAAGGCACGCTGGGGCGGGCCGGCGAGCATGGCGCACGGGCGGGGCAGGGACACGGCCGGGGCCGGGGCGAGGGCGGTCGGGGCCGGGGCGGCACGGCCGGGCGCGGGGGCCGGGCACGGGGCGGCGCGGTCGGGACGGGGGCCGGGCGGCTCACCGGGGGGGACGAGCGAGGGTGGGGTGGGGGCGGCTCGCCGGGACGGGGCCGGGCACGGGGCGGCGCAGGTCGTCGGGGCGGCCGGGCGGGGAAGGGGGAGGGGGAAGGGGGAGGAGAGGGGAGGGGGGCCTTACCGCGGCAGGGGAGGGCGGCGCGGTGGCTGCGCTGGGGGAGGGAGGCGGCGGCGGCGGCGCTAGGGGAGGGGGCGCGGTTAGGGCAGGGGAGGGGACGACGGGCGGGGCCCGCAGGGGAGGGGAGAGAGAGAATTTGGGGAGGGGGAAGGGGCGACTGGGCCGCTTGGGCCCAAAGGGGGAGGGGGGGGCGCGGCTGGGCCGGCTGGGGCGGCCCACGGTGGGGGAGGGGGCGCGGCTGGGCCGGCTGGGGCGGCCCACGGCGGGGGAGGGGGGTGCGGCTGGGCCGGGGGCTGGCTGGGCCACCACGGGGCCCACGCGGGAAGGGGGAGAGAGAGGAGAGAGAAAAGAAAAGATTTTCCCTTTTTTTTTTCTAAAATCAACTTTCTCTAGATGAATGCATTTACATTTTAAACAATCAAAAAGTATGCATGGTTCGGCATGGTGCATCACACAAAATAAAGTATTTTAGGGTTTTGCTTTACATGGGATCTCAGACCTAATACCGCTATAACTTTGGAAAAGATCAAGGTTTAGCGAGGAGAAAAGGGAAAAAGAAAGGGTAACGCCTGAATTTGGTGAGGGAAAAGAAGAAAAAAAATCTACCCTCAAATTCAGGGCGTTACAGGAAGTCTTTGCATCGTCCAAGTTCACCTTTCCCTTTCAATTCACTTTTGAGACTACATCGAGTATACTCAAACACAAAGATTAGTCTCAAAGGGTCAAGTTGTAGCATGTCTCCCCCCTAAATATGTGCACCATTTGCATATGGACTTGTGAGGTCCGGGGAGATTTTGTACAACTTGAGCACCACAAATAGATAACACAAAATGCATAAAGTTACGCGAATCTAAGACATTTAGCTCACTATGCAACCTACAAAAAGTTTTCTCATCCAACGGCTTGGTAAAGATATCGGCTAGCTGGTTCTCGGTGCTAATATGGTACACCTCGATATCTCCCTTTTGCTGGTGGTCTCTCAGGAAGTGATGCCGGATGTCTATGTGCTTAGTGCGGCTATGTTTAACAGGATTATCCGCCATGTGGATAGCACTCTCATTATCACATAGGAGTGGGACTTTGCTCAGATTGTAGCCAAAGTCCTAGAGGGTTTGCCTCATCCAAAGTAGTTGCGCGCAACACTGTCCTTGTGGCAACATACTCGGCCTCAGCGGTGGATAGGGCAACGGATGTTTGATTCTTAGAACTCCAGGACACCAGGGACCTTCCTAGAAATTGGCACGTCCCTGATGTGCTCTTCCTATCAACCATGCACCCGGCATAATCAGAGTCTGAGTATCCAATCAAGTCAAAGGTAGACCCCTTTAGATACCAGATCCCGAAACAAGGCGTAGAAACTAAATATCTAAGAATTCGTTTAACGGCCACAAGGTGACATTCCTTGGGGTCGGATTGATATCTAGCACACATGCATACACTTAGCATAATGTCCGGTCTACTTGCACATAAATAAAGTAATGACCCTATCATAGACCGGTATGCCTTTTGATCAACGGACTTACCTCCTTTGTTGAGGTCAACATGCCCGTCAGTTCCCATTGGAGTCTTCGCGGGCTTGGCGTCCTTCATCCCAAACCGCTTGAGAAGATCTTGTGTGTACTTCGTTTAGGAGATGAAGGTGTCGTCCTTGAGTTGCTTCACTTGGAACCCAAGGAAGTAGGTCAACTCGCCCATCATCGACATCTCGAACTTTTGTGTCATCACCCTGACATCCTCAAAGCCAGGGGGTTGTTCCACGTATACCTCCTCCTTTATTGGCCCATTGAGGAAAGCGCTCTTCACATCCATTTGAAATAGCCTGAAAGAGTGGTGAGCGGCATAGGCCAATAGAATTCGAATAGACTCTAGCCTAGCCACAGGAGCAAAGGTCTCCTCGAAATCCAAACCTGCGACTTGGGCATAACCTTTTGCCACAAGTCGAGCCTTGTTTCATGTCACCACCCCGTGCTTGTCTTGCTTGTTGCGGAACACCCACTTGGTTCCCACAACATTTTGCTTTGGACGTGGCACCAGGCTCCAAACTTCATTTCTCTTGAAGTTGTTGAGCTCTTCCTGCATGGCCAACACCCAGTCCAGATCCTGCAAGGCCTCTTCTACCCTGAAAGGCTCAATAGAAGAGACAAGCGAGTAATGCTTACAAAAATTAGCTAAACGTGAGCGAGTTGTTACCCCCTTGCTGATATCACCCAGAATCTGATCGACGAGGTGATTTCTTTGGATTGTCGCTCAGACTTGAGTTGGAGGGACCCGTGGTGCTTCTTCCTCCATGACTTGTTCTTCTTGTGCTCCCCCTTGATCACGCACCTCTTCTTGAGGAACCTGTCCATCATCTTGAGTTGGGGGACTCACCATTGTAGAGGAAGATGGTTGATCTTGCTCCTGTTGTTCCTGTGGTCGCACATCACCTATCGCCATTGTGCGCATTGCAGCCGTTGGAACATCATCTTCATCTATGTCATCAAGATCAACTTGCTCTCTTGGAGAGCCATTAGTATCATCAAATACAACGTCGCTAGAAACTTCAACCAGACCCGATGATTTGTTGAAGACTCTATACGCCTTTGTATTTAAGTCATACCCTAGTAAAAACCCTTCTACTACCTTGGGAGCAAATTTAGAATGTCTACCTTTCTTCACCAGAATGTAATATTTGCTCCCAAATACACGAAAGTAGGAGACGTTGGGTTTGTTACCGGTCAGGAGTTTGTAGGAGGTCTTCTTGAGAAGGCGATGCAGATAGAGCCGGTTTATAGCGTGGCAAGCTGTGTTCACAACTTCCGACCAAAACCGCTCGGGCGTGTTGAACTCTCCAAGCATCGTTCTCGCCATGTCGATAAGCATCCTGTTCTTCCTCTCTACCACACCGTTTTGCTGTGGTGTGTAGGGAGCGGAGAACTCGTGCTTGACTCCTTCCTCCTCAAGATACTCCTCAACTTGCAGATTCTTGAACTCGGACCCATTGTCGCTCCTTATCTTTTTCACCTTCAGCTCAAATTCGTTTTGAGCCCTCCTTAGGAAGCGCTTTAGGGTCCCTTGGGTTTCTGATTTATCCTGTAAAAAGAACACCCAAGTGAAGCAGGAAAAATCATCAACAATTACAAGACCATACTTACTTCCCCCGATGCTAAGGTAGGCAACGGGTCCGAAGAGGTCCATGTGAAGAAGCTCCAGTGGTCTTGATGTTGTCATCACATTCTTGCTATGATGAGTGCTTCCCACCTGTTTCCCTGCCTGACATGCTGCACAAGGCCTATCTTTCTCGAAACAAACATTGGTTAGTCCTAACACATGTTCTCCCTTTAGAAGTTTATGAAGGTTCTTCATCCCAACATGTGCTAGACGGCGATGCCACAACCAGCCCATACTAGTCTTAGCTATTAAGCATGCATCTAGATCGGCCTCCTCTTTCGAAAAATCAACTAAGTAGAGTTTGCCATCTAATACACCCTTAAAAGCTAATGAACCATCACTCCTTCTAAAGACAGATACATCAACGTTTGTAAAAAGACAATTGTAACCCATGTGACACAATTGACTTACAGACAGAAGGTTGTAACCAAGCGACTCTACTAGAAATACATTCGATATGGAGTGCTCGTTGGTGATGGCTATCTTGCCCAAGCCTTTGACCTTTCCTTGGTTCCCATCTCCAAAGATGATCGTATCCTGGGAATCCTTGTTTTTGACATAGGAGGTGAACATCTTCTTCTCCTCCGTCATGTGGTTTGTGCATCCGCTGTCGATAATCCAGCTTGAGCCCCCGGATGCATAAACCTGCAAGGAATTTAAGCTTGGGTTTTAGGTACCCAACTCTTGTTGGGTCCTACAAGGTTAGTCAAAATAGTTTTTGAAACTGATATGCAAGTTTTGTCTCCCTTGCATTTGGATCCCAACTTCCTAGCCACTACTTTTGCATTCTTACATGAAAGAATAAAAGAAGTGTTGCAAGCATGAAAAACAGTAGTGGGTTCATTGCACATTTTCCTAGGCACATGAGACACAACATTATTCCTCTTAGGCGCATGAGACACAACATGATTGCGCCTAGGCCTATTTCTACTACAATCATAAGTAGAGCTGGAAGCAATCATAGCATGATCATAGTCTCTATTATTATAAGCATTCCTAGAAAATTTTCTATCATAAATGTAGGCATGACACTTTTGAGAACTACTAGCCATAGGGGCCTTCCTTTTCTCCTTGTTGAGAACGGAAGCCTTTTGGCTTGTTAAGTTCTTGGTTTCCTTTCGAAAACCAAGTCCATCCTTAATTGAAGGGTATCTACCAATAGTTTAGGCATCCCTAGCAAATTTCAATTTATTAAAATCATCCTTGCAAGTCTTAATTGAGCATTAAGACTTGCCACCTCATTACTTAATTTTGTAATAGAAACAATATGTTCATTACTGGCATCAACATCAAAATCCTTACATCTATTACAAATAACAACATGCTCTACACATGAAGTAGATTTATTAACTTCCTCTAGCTTAGCATTTAAATCATCATTTAAACTCCTTAAACTAGAGACAGATTCATGGCAAGCAGACAACTCAGAGGATAGCATTTCATTTCTTTTAATTTCTAGAGCAAGAGATTTTTGAACACTAATAAATTTGTCATGCTCTTCATACAAAATATCTTCTTGCTTCTCTAGCAATGTATCTTTTTCATTTAGAGCATCAATTAATTCGTTAATTTTCTCTACTTTGGCTCTATCTAAACCTTTAAATAAACTAGAGTAATCTACTTCATTATCGGAGGATTCTTCATCACTAGATGAAGTGTACTTGGGTGTGTCCCGAACACGTACCTTTTTCTCCTTGGCCATAAGGCATGTATGACGCTCGTTGGGGAAGAGTGAGGATTTGTTGAAGGCTGAGGCAGCAAGTCCTTCGTCGTCAGAGTCGGAAGAGGAGCAGTCTGAGTCCCATTCCTTTCCAAGGTGCGCCTCACCCTTTGCCTTCCTGTAGTTCTTCTTTTTCTCCTTCTTCCTGCTCTTTTCTTGTCCCTGGTCACTATCATTATCGGGACAATTTGCAATAAAGTGACCAGTCTTACCGCATTTAAAGCAGGAGCGCTTTCCCCTTGTTTTGTTCTTGTTGGGGTACTCCCTGTGTCCTTTAAGCGCGGTCTTGAAGCGCTTGATTATAAGCGTCATCTCATCCTAGTTGAGGCCAGCAGCCTCCACTTGTGCCACCTTGCTTGGAAGCGCCTCCCTGCTACTGGTTGCCTTAAGAGCAACAGGTTTAGGCTCGTAGACGGGTAGTGGACCGTTTAGAGCATTGTCCACGTATCGAGCCTCCTTCACCATCATGCGCCCGCTCACAAATTTTCCAAGAATCTCCTCGGGCGTCATTTTAGTGTACCTAGGATTCTCACGAATAAGATTGACAAGATGGGGGTCAATTACAGTAAATGACCTTAGCATGAGTCGGACGACATCATGATCCGTCCATCTTGTGCTTCCACAGCTTCAGATCTTGTTGACCAGAGTCTTGAGCCTGTTGTAAGTCTGAGTTGGCTCCTCTCCCCTAATCATCGTGAATCTCCCCATCTCGCCTTCCACCAGCTCCATTTTGGTGATCATGGTGGCGTCGTTTCCCTCATGAGATATCTTGAGGGTGTCCCAGATTTGCTTGGCGTTGTCTAAGCCGCTCACCTTATTATATTCATCCCTGCAAAGTGAAGCAAACAAGACAGTAGTAGCTTGGGCATTTTTATGAATCTACTCATTAATTATCACAGGGTTATCCGTACTATCGAAGTACATCCCATTCTCTATAATTTCCCAAATGCTAGGATGGAGAGAGAATAAATGACTACGCATTTTATGACTCCAAAACGAATAGTCCTCTCCATCAAAGTGTGGAGGTTTTCCAAGGGGAATTGAAAGTAGATGTGCATTTGAATTGTACGGCATGCGAGAGTAGTCAAAAGAGTAGTTTTGATTAACCGTTCTCTTTTTAGACGAAGAGTCATCGTCATTGTCGTCTCTTGGTGAAGAAGAGGAGGCATCGCTGTCGTAGTAAATGATCTTCTTGATGCGCCTCTTCTTCTTCCCGTCCCTCTTCTTGTGACTCGATCCTGAGTCATTGGGCTTGCCGTCTCTTGCCTCGTTGAAGAGGGACTCCTCCTTGTCGTTGACCACCATCCCCTTCCCTTAGGATCCATCTCTTCGGGCGGTTAGTCCCTTAGATGAAGAGTGCAGCTCCGATACCAATTGAGAGCACCTAGAGGGGGGTGAATAGGTGATCCTGTAAAATTAAACACTAAATAGCCACAAAACTTAGTTATAAAAGTGTTAGTGCGACTAAGTAGTTAAGAGGCGAGTTCTTGTGGACAAAACAATCATAGAGAAAGCAATCACAAGAGACACGCGATTTTATCCAGTGGTTCAGCCAAGTAACACTTGCCTACTTCCACGTTGTGGCGTCCCAATGGACTAGGGTTGCACTCAACCCCTTTCAAGTGATCCAATGATCAACTTGAATACCATGGTCTTTTCCTTTAGAGTATCTTCCCGATTGCGAGGAATCTCCACAGTTTGGAGTCTCTCGCCCTTACAATTAAGATCACAAAGAAAGCACGAAGTAAGGTTGGGAGAAGCAATGCACACACAACACAATTCCGCAGCACACACACGCACATAAGCCACGACTTCAGCTCGAAAAGTAGCATAGAGAGTTCACAACTCGAACGGAGCTCAAATCACTAACACAATCGATCAAATGCGCGGAGGCAGAGTGTGGGAGTCTTAGAATGCTTAGTGAATGCTTAGATGACTCCTCCATGCGCCTAGGGGTCCCTTTTATAGCCTCAAGGCAGCTAGGAGCCGTTGGAGATCAACATGGAAGGCTATCCTTGCCTTCTGTCGAGTGGCGCACCGGACAGTCCGGTGTGCCACCGGACATGTCCTGTAGACTATCCGGTGTGCGATCTCCTTCCAAATTTGGCATATCCGACCGTTACTCCTCTGGGCTGATTGGCGCACCGGACACTGTCTGGTGCACCAGCTGACCGTTGGAGCAGTCCACGTGTCGCGCGAAGATTGCGCGGCCGACCGTTGCTTAGGCGACCGTTGGCTCATCGGACAGTCCGGTGAATTATAGTCGTACGCCGCCGTCAAAACCCGAGTTCATCACGGACCAGCCTGGCGCACCGGACACTGTCCGGTGCACCACCGGACAGTCCGGTGTGCCAGACCGAGCACAAGATTGGTTGCACAGAGCCAAGCTTTTCCCTTTTTCTCCCTTCTTCTTTAGTCACTGTTTCTATCACTTGGATAACCATGTTAGTACATAAAATAATTCACCAAGTCTAGAAACATACCTTTTGCCTTGATTTGCACTTCTCACTTTATTTGGCACATAATAACTTAAATAAATGTGTTGGGCACTTAATCACCAAAACATTATAGAAATGGCCCAAAGGCACATTTCCATTTTACCATATAGGTGCGAGGTAGGTCTTGTTTGACAGTCTTTACCCCATCGTCATCAGCGAGAGGACGTTCCTATTCGTCCTTGTTTCCTTACTCCGCAACCACTGTTTCCTTATGTGTCCTCCTCCATCCATATGTGTGCTCCTAATACTACTACTAAGCCTCCTACGATCAACGCTCCTCCTACCACTAAAGCTCTCTTCCACCGACGCTCCTCCTCCATAATCTTTTGATTATTTGTATACTTCTTCTTATCCATACGAATATCCATATGGTTCTCCTCCTTAAGGATTGTATGGTGATTCTCCTCAATATGCTTATCCTTATGGTGTTCCTTCCGTGTTCCTTCCTTCGTATGGTGCTCCTCCCACATATGATGCTCATTCTTCTTTTTGTCCTCCTGCATGCACAATACTGCCTTCAAGCGGCCACAATGATGCAACCTCAAACCAGTTCACATACTTTGGTGCATCGTAATTCCAACAACGATGAGACTAGACTAAGATAGAGGGTGAAAGACTTGTAAATACACATATATTTATCAGTTGGACTCAATTTTTAAGTCGAGAACATATTTTTGAATTCATAAATTTATTGGTGCACATGTGACTATTTGTCGGCGTTTTGACCCCGGGGGGTCCCTGGACCGATGAGTAAATTGTCGCCGCGTGCCCTAGCCTAGATGAGTCGGCGCGAGACGGAGCGCGAAGGGGGGAAGAAGCCGGAGGGAGACAGGCGTAAAAGGGGAAACCCGCGACCTTCGTATTTGTCCCGCGCCCAGGTCGGGTGCGCTTGCAGTATGGGGTTACAAGCGTCCACGCGGGAGGGAGCGAGAGGCTTACGCGAGCACCGTCCCGTCCTTCCCTGCGCGGCCAACCCTCCGTAAGAGGGCCCTGGACCTTCCTTTTATAGGCGTAAGGAGAGGATCCAGGTGTACAATGGGGGGTGTAGCAGTGTGCTAACGTGTCTAGCGGAGAAGAGCTAGTGCCCTAAGTACATGCCGTCGTGGTAGCCGGAGAGGTTTTGGTACCCAGTTCGTGTGGTGTCGTGGCCGTCGGAGGAGCGCTGGAGCCTGGCGGAAGGACAGCTGTTGGGGCTGTCGAGTCCTTGCTGACGTCTCCTTGCTTCCGTAAGGGGGCTGAGAGCCGCCGTCGTCATGGAGCATGCGGGGCGCCATCATTACTTGTTTATCAGAGCGAGCCAGATGGGACGCCGGTCTTGTTCCCCGTAGCCTGAGTTAGCTTGGGGTAGGGTAATGATGGCACCTCCTGTGACGTGGTCGGTCCGAGCCCTGGGTTGGGCGAGGCGGAGGCTCCTCCGAGGTCGAGGTCGAGTCTGTCTTCCGAGGCCAAGGTCGAGTCCGAGCCCCTGGGTCGGGCGAGGCGGAGACCGTCGGCTAAGGCCAGTGCTGAGTCCGAGCCCTAGGGTCGGGCGAGGCGGAGTTCGTCGTCTTCCGGGGCTAAGCCCGAGTCCGAGCCCTGGGTCGGGCGAGGCGGAGTTCGTCGTCTTCCGGGGCCGAGCCCGAGTCCGAGCCCTGGGGTCGGGCAATGCGGAGTTCATCGTCTTCCGGGGCTGAGCCCGAGTTCGAGCCCTGGGGTCGGGCGAAGCGGAGTTCGTCGTCTTCCGGGGCTGAGCCCGAGTCCGAGCCCTAGGGTCGGGCGAAGCGGAGTTCGTCGTCTTCCGGGGCTGAGCCCGAGTCCGAGCCCTGGGGTCGAGCGAAGCGGAGTTTCCTATGGCGCTTGAGGCCGGACTTGGCTGCTGTCAGCCTCACTCTGCCGAGTGGCACAGCAGTCGGAGCGGCGCAGGCGGCGCTGTCCTCTTGTCAGGCTGGTCAGTGGAGCGGCGAAGTGACTGCGGTCACTTCGGCTCTATCGACTGAAGGGCGCGCGTCAGGATAAGGTGTCAGACCACCTTTGCATTAAATGCTCCTGCGATACGGTCGGTCGGCGTGGCGACTTGGCCAAGGTTGCTTCTTGGTGAAGTCTGGGCCTCGGGCGAGCCAAAGGTGTGTCCATTGCTGGAGGGGGTCCTCGGGCGAGACGTAAATCCTCCGGGGTTGGCTGCCCTTGCCCGAGGCTGGGCTTGGGCGAGGCGAGATCATGTCCCTTGAGTGGACCGATCCTTGACTTAATCGCACCCATCAGGCCTTTGCAGCTTTGTGCTGATGGGGGTTACCAGCTGAGATTAGGAGTCTTGAGGGTACCCCTAATTATGGTCCCCGACAGTAGCCCCCGAGCCTCGAAGGGAGTGTTAATACTCGCTTGGAGGCTTTTGTCGCACTTTTTTGCAAGGGGACTGGCCTTTCTCGGTTGCATTTTGTTCCAGTGGGTGCGCGCGAGCGCACCCGCCGGGTGTAGCCCCTGAGGCCTCGGAGGAGTGGTTTGACTCCTTCGAGGTCTTAATGCGTTTCGCAATGCTTCGGCCGGTCTGGTTGTTCCCTCATGCGAGTTGGCCGTAGCCCGGGTGCACGGTCGGGTTCCAAGTTCTCGGGCTGGTATGTTGACGCTGTCAACGGTTTGGCCGGAGCCGGGTTTGCGAGAGCAGCCCCCGAGCCTCCGCACAGGGCGACAGGACGGTCAAGGACAGACTTGACTTTTTTACATACGCCCTTGCGTCGCCTTTCCGCAAGGAGGAGGGGGGAAAGTGCCATGTTGCCCTTGGAGGGCGCCGAACATTGTGTCTCCGGTGAGCTGCTAACGGGTAATCCGAGTGGACGCCCGTGCCCCATTTGTTAGGGGTCGGCTAGAGGCCCGGAGGCGCGCTCCAAAAGTACCTGCGGGTGATCTACCGGACCTGGTCCCCTTTTGACGGGGTCCGAGGGCTCGATGCCTCCCTCTGATGGGATTCCGTTACAAGATCGTTCCCGCTGGTCTCGGAAATGTCCTAGGGTACCTCGGGAGCGTAGACCGAGCCTTGGTTATGTATCGAACGTACCCAGGGTCATCCCTCGCTCTGCGTCTGAGGCGGCTGTGAACCCTTCGAGGGTCAGCCTACGAACCCCTGATCAGTAGTGGGCGCGGAGCCCGAGTGGCCTGAGGCAGTCGTTGAACCCTTCCGAGGGGCCGGCCTTTGAACCTCTGACAAGTAGTGGGCGCGGAGCCCGAGCGCTCTAAGGCGGCTTTTGAACCCCTCCGAGGGGCCAGCCTTCGAACCTCTGATCAGTAGGGGGGCTCGGGGCCCGTTTCCTTCGCGGGGAAGGATCCCTTTCAGGGTATCCCCTTTCCCGGTCCCTGTTGTAAGAGAGAGAAAGAGGAACAGGAAAATGATATGAAATCGAATGACGTGGCGTACCTTTTTGGACGCGGTCATTATGGCAAAGGCGAAGCGTCACCCGCTTCTCCTACTAAAGGTGCCGCATGTCCCGCGGCGGAGTTAATGCGGCGGGACGAGTGGTTCGCGGGGCAGCCATTGCGCGTGCACGAGCCGTTCGAGGAATGGGACACAGGCGTGTCGTCTTCACGCCGTGGGAGAGGGCTCTCCCGCTGTCCCAGGAGGGGACATGAGCTTGGCTGACGACTTGACCGCTGCTTTCGCTCGCCTGCCACCGCCATTACTGCCGACCCATTTCTGGCCACATCGACCATCGCGCCTTCTCCTGCTGCTGACTGACCCGTGACCGATGTGCCTGGTTGGCACTGTTGGGTCATGCGCAGGGTTGCCTCGAGTCGCGGTACTGGTTCCGCAGTCGAGGAGGCGCGGTAGTGGCGCGAGTGGCGGTGCGGTTTCTTGCACGTAGCGACCGGCGCGTCGGTTGCATGACGCGTGGGCCTGGGCATCCATGCTGGACGCGTCGAAGTCGAAAGGGTGCGCCCCTTCGGTGCGGTTGCATGCCGCTTGCATGGCGGTCCGCCCTTTCACCCGCTGGTCTGGGCAAAAGTGGGGGAATGCTTGTAACCGCTGGGCAGTTGCGCGCGCCGCGCGCGGTTGTTTGGCTTCTTCTGCCCTGGGCCAGCTTGCATGACGCGTGGGACCCAGCCCCCGTGTCGTAGGGGGAGGACCTTGGAGCATGTTGGAGAAGACTCAGCCCGCGACGGCTGAGGTCGCAAGTGGGGAGAGTTGCCTTTAAAAGGAGGGTGACCCCCTTGAAGGGCAACCATGTCTTCGCGCTCCCCTCATGCATCGTGTCTTTCCACCTTTCGAGCCCCCAGATGGGGGGCGCCCGTGGTTCTTCCGCCTTGTCGTCGTTGGGGAAACGCAACTTCGCGGAAGTTGGTACCTTTCAGCCATCGTTTGGCTTCAAGGATTTTCATCAGGCAGCCCGGCCGCATCCCCTCGCCGGTGGTCACCCAAGACGGTGACCTCTAGTTCGGTGGTGGGGAGAAGCGAGCCGGGCTGTGATCTTGGTTCCGCCCTCAGCTTCAAGGATCTTCGTCATCCTTGCTGGGGAGGAGGCCGGGCTGAGCCAGAGCTCTACCTCTGCACGGGTCGGCCGGCCACCTCTTCTTCCAGCTTCTGGTGGTGGAAACCATCCCCCAGCTCTGCGGAGGAGGCGTCCTCCAGCCATGCCGGAGAGGGCGGACTGTTGCTGCCGTCCGAGGCTAGGTCGAACCTCGCCGAAGGTGTAGTTGACGCCGAGGGTGCTGCTGCTCCCTTCAACCGTCAAGGTCCGAGCCTACAGGATCGGGTTATCTTGTAGTGTGCGTATGTTTTCTGCGGCTGCCGAGGCCCAAACATATTGTCGTCGTGTTGTAAAGCTGTGTTTCTTTTCCTCTTGCTTCGAGTATCTGGACTTTTCTGTCGGTAACAGAGTTGTTCGTCCAAGCGAGAGTTACTTTTCACGGAAGGTGATGAGTGAGGTATCCGTATCTCGGAGGCATAGGAATCCCTCGGCTCGGTCGGCCTTGCCGCTTACGTGTACTCTTACTCGTCCGCCGGATTCTGCTATCGATGTAGTCGAGAAGGCCCGAAAAATCGTTTCGGCAGAAGGGTCTTCGAGTGTTGGGACTTGTTCGATCAGCGGAATCGCTTATCCGAGCGTGAGTTACTTATCGCAGAAGGTGATGAGTGAGGTATCCGTATCCCGGAGGCGTAGGAGTCCCTCGGCTCGGTCAGCCTTGGCTGCTTACGTGTACTCCGTCGTTTTCAGGATCCACTTTCGAAGTAGTCAAAAAGCACGAGAGATATTCTGGCAGAAAAGATCTTTTTCCGAGGAAAAATTTTGACGCAGAGGGGTTCCCCCCTTCTAGCCCCCGAGGGAGGGTCGGGCTTTTTGCCGAGGCAAGGCCGACCCTTCCTTGATGGTTAGACTTTGTGTGTGAACGAGGTGTATGAACGACTTGAAAGCATCTTAAGGGTAGAAGCGACATAGCTGTCGGATGTTCCAAGCGTTGCTGTAGACCTCGCCTTGACTGTTGGCCAGCTTGTACGTCCCGTGCTTCAGAACTTTGGCGATGACGAACGGCCCTTCCCAGGGAGGCGTGAGCTTATGCCGCCCTCGGGCGTCTTGTCGCAGCCGAAGCACCAGGTCGCCCACCTGGAGGTCTCGGGATCGAACCCCTCGGGCGTGGTAGCGTCGCAGGGACTGCTGATACCGCGCCGAGTGTAGCAAGGCCATGTCCCGAGCCTCCTCCAGCTGGTCCAGTGAGTCTTCTCGGTTAGCTCGGTTGCTTTGATCGTCGTAGGCCCTCGCCCTCGGGGAACCGTATTCTAAGTCTATGGGCAAGATGGCCTCGGCCCCATAGACTAGAAAGAACGGTGTGAAGCCCGTGGCTCGGCTCGGTGTTGTCCTTAGACTCCAGGCCACCGAGGGGAGCTCCTTCATCCATCGTTTGCCGAACTTGTTGAGGTCGTTGTAGATCCGCGGCTTGAGTCCTTGCAGGATCATGCCGTTGGCACGCTCTACTTGCCCATTCGTCATGGGGTGAGCCACGGTGGCCTAGTCCACCCAAATGTGGTGATCCTCGCAGAAGTCCAAGAACTTTCTGCCGGTGAACTGGGTGCCATTGTCGGTTATGATGGAGTTCGGGACCCCAAAGCGATGGATGATGTTGGTGAAGAACGCCACCGCCTGTTCGGACCTGATGCTGTTTAGGGGCCGGACCTCGATCCACTTGGAGAATTTGTCGATGGCGACCAGCAGGTGCGTGTAGCCCCCGGGTGCCTTCTGCAAGGGGCCGATGAGGTCCAGACCCCACACAGCAAACGGCCAGGTGATGGGTATGGTCTGCAGAGCCTGAGCGGGCAGGTGGGTCTGCCTTGCGTAGAATTGACACCCTTTGCAGGTGCGCACAATTCTAGTGGCGTCGGCCATCGCGGTCGGCCAGTAGAAGCCTTGTCAGAAGGCGTTTCAAACAAGGGCTCGAGGTGCTGTGTGATGACCGCAAGCCCCCGAGTGTATTTCTTGTAAGAGCTCCTGGCCTTCGGCGATGGATATGCATCGCTGGAGGATGCCTGAGGGGCTGCGGTGGTAGAGCTCCTTTCCGTCCCCTAGCAACACGAACGACTTAACGCGCCACGCCAACCGCCGAGATTCGGCTCGGTCGAGGGGTAGCTCTCCTCGGTGGAGATATTGCAGGTACGGGGTCTGCCAGTTTCGATTAGGCGTGACCCCGCTTCGCTCTTCCTCGACGCGCAGTGCCTCATCTTCGAGGGCCGAGGTTGCCTCGACTGAGCCGAGGGTGTCTCGGGCAGAGCCGAGGGTGCCTCGGGCCGAGCCGAGGATGCCTCGGGCTGGGCCGAGGCCTTCTCGGGCTCGGGCATGTCGTCGGTCTTGACGGAGGGTTGGTGTAGGTCTCGGGAGAAGACGTCTGGGGGAACCGTTGTTCGCCCCGAGGCTATCTTAGCCAGCTCGTCCGCAGTCTCGTTGTAGCGTCGGGCGATGTGGTTGAGCTCGAGCCCGTAGAACTTGTCTTCCAGGCGCCGAACCTCATCGCAGTAGGCTTCCATCTTCGGGTCGCGGCAGTGGGAGTTCTTCATGACTTGGTCGATGACGAGCTGCGAGTCACCGCGAGCGTCGAGGCGTCGGACCCCTAGCTCGATGGCGATGCGCAACCCATTGACTAGAGCCCCGTACTCGGCCACATTGTTGGACACCGGGGAGTGGAGGCGTAGCACGTAGCGTAGGTGCTTTCCGAGGGGCGAGATGAAGAGCAGGCCCGAGCCTGCCCCTGTCTTCATCAGCGACCCGTCGAAAAACATGGTCCAGAGTTCCGGTTGGATCGGAACTGTCGGGAGCTGGGTGTCGACCCATTTAGCCACAAAGTCCGCCAAGACCTGGGACTTGATGGCCTTCCGAGGGGCGAACGAGATCGTCTCGCCCATGATTTCCACCGCCCACTTTGCAATTCTACCCGAGGCCTCTCGGTACTGGATGATCTCCCCCAGGGGGAAGGATGACACCACAGTCACTGGATGAGACTCGAAGTAGTGTCGCAACTTCCGCCGCGTCAGGATTACCGCATACAGCAGCTTCTGAATTTGTGGGTAGCGGATCTTGGTCTCGGACAGTACCTCACTGATGAAGTAGACTGGCCTCTGGACGGGCAATGCATGCCCTTCTTCTTGTCTCTCAACCACGATCGCGGCGCTGACCACCTGAGTGGTAGCGGCGACGTAGATCAAGAGGTCTTCTCCGGCGGCGGGAGGCACCAAGATGGGCGCGTTCGTGAGGAGCGCCTTCAGGTTCCCGAGGGCTTCCTCGGCCTCAGGGGTCCAAGTGAAGCACTCGGCCTTCCTTAAGAGGCGGTACAGAGGCAGGCCTCTTTCGCCGAGGCGTGAGATGAAACGGCTCAGAGCCGCAAGGCATCCCGTGACCCTCTGTACGCCTTTCAAGTCCTTGATGGGCCCCATGTTGGTGATGGCCACGATTTTTTCCGGGTTGGCCTCGATGCCCCGCTCGGAGACGATGAACCCCAAGAGCATGCCTCGGGGGACCCCGAAAACACACTTCTCGGGATTGAGCTTTACGCCTTTTGCCTTGAGACACCGGAATGTCACTTCAAGGTCGAAAAGGAGGTCGGAGGCTTTCCTCGTCTTGACCACGATGTCATCGACGTAGGCCTCGACCGTGCGACCAATGTGTTCGCCAAACACGTGGTTCATGCACCTTTGGTATGTCGCACCCGCATTCCTCAAACCGAACGGCATGGTAACATAGCAGTACATGCTGAAGGGTGTGATGAAAGAAGTCGCGAGCTGGTCGGACTCTTTCATCCTGATTTGGTGATACCCTGAGTAGGCATCGAGGAAAGACAGGGTTTCGCACCCAACAGTGGAATCCACGATTTGATCGATGCGAGGCAGAGGGTAGGGAACTTTCGGACATGCTTTGTTTAGACCAGTGTAGTCTACACACATCCGCCATTTCTCTCCTTTCTTTCTCACAAGCACAGGGTTGGCAAGCCATTCGGGATGGAATACCTCTTTGATGAACCCTGCTGCCATTAGCTTGTGGATCTCCTCGCCTATGGCTCTGCGCTTTTCTTCGTCGAATCGACGCAGAGGCTGCTTCACGGGTCGGGCTCCAGCTCGGATATCCAGCGAGTGCTCGGCGACATCCCTCGGTATGCCGGGCATGTCCGAGGGACTCCACGCGAAAACGTCGGCGTTCGCGCGGAGAAAGTCGACGAGCACTGCTTCCTATTTGGGGTCGAGCTCGGAGCCGATCCGAATCTGCTTGGAGGCGTCGTTGCTGGGGTCGAGAGGGACGGACTTAACCGTCTCCGCCGGCTCGAAGTTGTCGGCATGGCGCTTCACGTCTGGCGCCTCCTTAGAGAGGCTCTCCAGGTCGGCGATGAGGGCCTCGGATTCGGCGAGGGCCTCGGCGTACTCCACGCACTCCACGTCGCATTCGTATGCATGTCGATACGTGGGGCCGACGGTGATGACCCCGTTGGGGCCCGGCATTTTGAGTTTGAGGTAGGTGTAGTTGGGGACGGCCATGAACTTGGCATAGCATGGCCTCCCCAGCACTGCGTGGTAGGTTCCTCGAAACCCGACCACCTCGAACGTGAGGGTCTCCCTTCGGAAGTTGGAGGGTGTCCCAAAGCAGACGGGTAGATCGAGTTGTCCGAGGGGCTGGACGCGTTTCCCGGGGATGATCCCGTGAAAAGGCGCAGCGCCTGCTCGGACCGAGGACAGATCGATCCGCGGGAGCCCGAGGGTCTCGGCATAGATGATGTTGAGGCTGCTGCCTCCGTCCATGAGGACCTTGGTGAGCCTGACGTTGCCGATGACGGGGTCGACAACGAGCGGGTATTTCCCCGGGCTCGGCACGCGGTCGGGGTGATCGCCCTGGTCGAAGGTGATGGGCTTGTCGGACCAGTCTAGGTAGACCGGCACCGCCACCTTTACTGAGCAGACCTCCCGACGCTCTTGCTTGCGGTGCCGAGCCGAGGCGTTCGCCACTGGCCCACCGTAGATCATGAAGCAGTCGCGGACCTCGGGGAACTCTCCTGCCTTGTGATCCTCCTTCTTATCGTCGTCGCGGGCCCTTCCACCTTCCGCAGGTGGCCCGGCCTTCCGCAGATGCTCCAGCCAGGCCCGAGCGGAGTCGGAGAGGAACAGGGGAAGGTTACGGATGACGAGGTTGTCATCGTCTGTTCCACCCAGTTGGCAGGCCAGCCGATAGTCCGCGAGCCACAGTTCCGGTCTCGTCTCCCCCGAGTACTTTGTGATAGTAGTCGGGGTTCGGAACCGGGTCGGGAACGGCGCCCGTCGTATGGCTCGGCTGAAAGCCTGCGGACCGGGTGGTTCGGGCGAGGGACTCCGATCCTCCCCGCTGTCGTAGCGTCCCCCACGCCTGGGGTGGTAGCCTCGGCGCACCCTCTCGTCGAGGTGGGTTCGACGGTTGCGGTGAGGGTGTTCGTTGCCGAGGCGACCCGGGGCCGCAGGCGCTGTGTTGCGCGTGCGCCCGGTGTGGACCGAGGCTTCCCGCATGAATCGGGAAGTCGCGGCGCAATGTTCCGAGGGGTACCCCTGCCTTTGGGAGGCGGAGCTTTCGGCCCGTCGGACCGCGGCATCCTCCAGGAGATTCTTGAGCTCTCCCTGGATACGCCGCCCCTCGGTGGTAGATGGCTCTGGCATCGCGCGGAGAAGTATTGTTGCTGCAGCCAGGTTCTGGCCGACCCCACTGGAAGCCGGTGGCGGCCTTGCCCTGACATCATCGGCGATGCGGTGCTGGATGCCCTGGGGTAGATGACGCGCTTCTCCGGCCGGAGGTTGGCCTGCCCATTCCTGCCCGATGTCCCGGCGGAACGGCTCAAGTGTTTCTGCTCCCTCGTCGAGCCTGGCCTGCATCTCGTGGATTTGCTCGAGCTGTGGGTCATGACCCCCCGCCGGGACAGGGACCACAGCTAGCTCCCGAAGGATGTCAACGCGAGGCGCAGGCCTAGGGGGATCACCGTTTTCCGGCGTGCCAAGATGGTTGCCTTCGCCGGGACCCCCTAGATCAACGTGGAAACATTCACGACTTGGGCCGCAGTCCTCGTCACCGAGGCTGCGGCTACCGTCGAAACAATCGGAAAGGCAGTAGTCGCATGCGGTCATGAAGTCCCGCATGGCACTGGGGTTACCAAGTTCGGAGAAATCCCAACAAAAGTCGGGCTCGTCATCTTCCTCGAAACCTGAGGGCCCGTAGGTCGAGACGGTCGTCAGCCGGTCCCAGGGTGACCGCATACAATACCCCAGAGGGTTTGGACTCGCCTCTATGAGAGCGTCCACCGAAGCGAAGTCGCTTGGTGGGTCGAGGCTGAATCCAAAATGCACGAGATGGGAGTCGGTCGGTACCTCTTGGTCGACGGGCGGTGACGAAGTCGTGTCAGGGGCAGACTGCACCGTCGTCTTAGGTACGAGGGTGATGCCCAGCAAGTCCTTTGCGAGCGTGCTGGCGTCGTCCATTTGCTTGGAGTTGGCGTGTTGCGGGGAGACGGCGCTCGTCTTCGTCTCAGACGCGAGGTCGATGCCCGACGTGCCCCCCGTTGGGGCGCCAGCGCCGTCGACTAGCTCGATAGCCGACGAGGTGCCGCCTCCTGCTTGGCCTTGGTTGCCCCGCCTCCTCCTCCGTCGGCGGGGGAGGGGACGGGACAAGCTAGAATGTCGTTCTTCCGCCACGTGGGGAAGATGTCGTCGATTCCGCCGCCGGCGGGCGGATTGTCGGCCGCCATTGTCGCTGTCGCGCGGTGGGGGAAGGAGTATCATGTCGTAGCTGCTGTCGAGGGACATGAACTCAAGACTCCCAAAACGGAGCACCGTCCCGGGCTGGAAAGGTTGCTGGAGACTACCCATCTGGAGCTTGACGGGAAGCTATTCGTCAACACGCAGCAGGCCCCTACCTGGCACGCCAACTGTCGGCGTTTCGACCCGGGGGTCCCTGGACCGACGAGTAAATTGTCGTCGCGTGCCCCAGCCCAGATGGGTCGGCGCGAGACGGAGCGCGAAGGGGGGAAGAAGCCGGAGGGAGACAGGCATAAAAGGGGAAACCCGCGGCCTTCGTGTTTGTCCCGCGCCCAGGTCGGGTGCGCTTGCAGTAGTGGGTTACAAGCGTCCACGCGGGAGGGAGCGAGAGGCTTACGCGAGCGTCGTCCCGTCCTTCCCCGCACGGCCAACCCTCCGTAAGAGGGCCTTGGACCTTCCTTTTATAGGTGTAAGGAGAGGATCCAGGTGTACAATGGGGGGTGTAGCAGTGTGCTAACATGTCTAGCGGGGAAGAGCTAGTGCCCTAAGTACATGCCGTCGTGGCAGCCGGAGAGGTTTTGGCACCCGGTTCGTGTGGTGTCGTGGCCGTCGGAGGAGCGCTGGAGCCTGGCGGAAGGACAACTGTTGGGGCTGTCGAGTCCTTGCTGACGTCTCCTTGCTTCCGTAAGGGGGCTGAGAGCCGTCGTCGTCATGGAGCATGCAGGGCGCCATCATTACTTGTTTATCGGAGCGAGCCAGATGGGACGCCGGTCTTGTTCCCCGTAGCCTGAGTTAGCTTGGGGTAGGGTAATGATGGCGCCTCCTGTGACGTGGTCGGTCCAAGCCCTGGGTTGGGCGAGGCGGAGGCTCCTCCGAGGTCGAGGTCGAGTTTGTCTTCCGAGGCCGAGGTCGAGTCCGAACCCCTGGGTCGGGCGAGGTGGAGACCGTCGGCTGAGGCCAGGGCTGAGTCCGAGCCCTGGGGTCGGGCGAGGCGGAGTTCGTCGTCTTCCGGGGCTGAGCCTGAGTCCGAGCCCTGGGTCGGGCGAAGCGGAGTTTGTCGTCTTCCGGGGCCGAGCCTGAGTCCGAGCCCTGGGGTCGGGCGATGCGGAGTTCGTCGTCTTCCGGGGCTGAGCCCGAGTCCGAGCCCTAGGATCGGGCGAAGCGGAGTTCGTCGTCTTCCGGGGCTGAGCCCGAGTCCGAGCCCTGGGGTCAGGCGAAGCGGAGTTTCCTATGGCGCCTGAGGCCGGACTTGGCTGCTGTCAGCCTCACTCTGCCGAGTGGCACAGCAGTCGGAGCGGCGCAGGCGGCGCTGTCCTCTTGTCAGGCTGGTCAGTGGAGTGGCGAAGTGACTGCGGTCACTTCGGCTCTGTCGATGAAGGGCGCGCGTCAGGATAAGGTGTCAGGCCACCTTTGCATTAAATGCTCCTGCGATACGGTCGGTCGGCGTGGCGACTTGGCCAAGGTTGCTTCTTGGTGAAGTCTGGGCCTCGGGCGAGCCGAAGGTGTGTCCGTTGCTGGAGGGGGTCCTCGGGCGAGACGTAAATCCTCCGGGGTCGGCTGCCCTTGCCCGAGGCTGGGCTCGGGCGAGGCGAGATCGTGTCCCTTGAGTGGACCGATCCTTGACTTAATCGCACCCATCAGGCCTTTGCAGCTTTGTGCTGATGGGGGTTACCAGCTGAGATTAGGAGTCTTAAGGGTACCCCTAATTATGGTCCCCGACACTACTGCACTATGTTGACCATTTTGAGGGCAACAACAAAAAGGGATCAATATTCTGGGTTCAAATAGCTTCTACGTACAGCTCCACCATCGATCCTTCTCGCCACTGTACCGCCAAGCAGATGAAGAATCAATAGTCCATGAACAACCACAAGGTCACCCTCTTCAATCTGCAACCAATTGTGTGTGGCCCGACCAAGCGAATGATGATATGCCACTCAAAATAGCAAATGAGATCTTCCACAATAGGCCCGATGCAGACGGGTTTCAAGCTAGAGCACATACGGTGCTCTTCGCCATCAACTTAAGTGGTGTGCATGATACAGTGATAACGACTCCACCAATGGGAGCAAGCAATCCCGTCTCAATATGATCATATCTCCACATCGCTGGACAAATGTCGGAGCGACACGACAACACAAAGGTAATAGGCCAACAATGATTAGCAGCGAGTCCTCTGTCGTGGAGAAGAGTTTGGTGTACAAGGTATACAAGACTAGCGAGAAGTTAAGTCAATCAAAATAATATGAGCACTTTACCAATATGGATGATGACATGAAAATGACTCACGGTTTGACCATAAAAAATGATCAAGCAATTAAAACTAAATGAAAATGCGAAAGAGGTTGATGATGATGAGTAGTAGTACTATATCATTTTAACGAATTATGCAATTTTGTTTTTACATTCTATTTAATTTGTTTAAAATAAGTTTTTCCCTTAATTATGTGCTTGATGAATTTTCTTATAAACAAAACACCGAGTTCATTCAAAATAAGAGTCTATAAAATAAAAGAAGATATGGCGTTGACGTAGGTGTAGATTAAAGATAAATACTCCACTGGAGAGAGAGCGTGGTGCAGTGCACTTGTGCCTACCTGCATGGATATTGACACCTTATTTGCTATACATATTTCTTAGATATTTGAATTGTATCTTGATATTTGTGTCATATTAAACATTAATTAGATCATTTAGTTTTGTCTACAAAAATTATAGCAGTTTTGTTTTTAGGGACTAATTTTTAGTTACTCCAATTTATTCTATTTTAGTTTCTAAATTCAAAATACGGAAACTAAAATAAAACTCAAACTTTATTTTAGTTTTCGTATTTAATAATTTAGAAATTAAAATTTAATAAAATGTAGGGACTAAAAATTAATCCTTAGAAATCAAACACGACCTTAATAGCCCCCTCTTAGGTTCCTGATCCGCCACCGTGGGTATTGAAAGGGAAATGTGCACTTGGGACATTTCTAAGTATTTTAGTGATTGAGTGCCAACACAAGTGCTTAAGTGTTAATCTATGCCAAATGTTGGACAAAGTGCAAATCAAGTGTAAAGGTATGTTTCTAAGACTTAGTACATTGTTTTGGAGACTAATGTTTTGTCTAAGTGCTGGAAACAGGAAAGATCAATTTGGAAAAGACTTGGCTGTACAGCCAAGACTCTGCGCAGTCTGGGTGCACCGGACAGTGTCCGGTGGTGCACCGGACAGTGTCCGATGCGCCAGGCTGGCTCGGACGAACTGGCTGTTCTCGGGACTTCGACGGCGGTGTACGGCTATAAATCACCGGACTGTCCGGTGGTGCACCGGACTGTCCGGTGAGCCATTCACAGGCGAAGTCGTCGCTCTCGGGAAGCAATTAACGGCGTACGACTAAAAATCACCGGACTGTCCGGTGGTGCACCGGACTGTCCGGTGAGCCAACGGTCAGCCGGGCCAACGGTCGGCCGAGGATTCCGTGCGTGACGCGTGGCCGAGCCAACGGTCACAAGGGGGCACCGGACTGTCCGGTGTGCACCGGACTGTGTCCGGTGCGCCAACGGCTCTGAATCTCCAACGGTCGGCTTCGCCAAAGAAGGAAAGAAATCCGCACTGGACAGTGTCCGGTGGTGCACCGGATTGTCCGGTGCGCCAGGCGACTGAAGGCAAGAATTGCCTTCCTGGAATGCTCTCAACGGCTCCTAGCTGCCTTGGGGCTATAAAAGGGACCCCTAGGCGCAGTGGCGAAGCCAACAGGGGGGCCGGAGTGGGCCTGGCACCCCCCAATGGCCCAACCAAGTCAGATTAATAATGTATTCTATAGCCCATTATCTTGCTACCAGTTTATTATTTGGTAGTCTGAAACCCTTAATTTTTGGCCCAACCAAGTGGATTAGTTAAGCTGGGTAAATATTCTTCTTATTTGATGGTAGATAAATTATTGAGATTACTCTTAACTCTTCCTGTGTCAACTGCGACCACAGAGAGAGCCTTCTCAACTATGAAATTTGTGAAGACACGTCTTCGAAGAAAAATGGGAGATGCCTATTTACGGGATTATCTGGTCGTTTATATTGAAAGGGAATTAGCGGCAATGATTTGTTCTTATGATATTATCAAGGTCTATGATCTAGCTAATACACGTAGAGCTAAATTCAAAATAACTGAGATGTAATTTTATTTTGTTTGACAAAATAGATGTTGTTTCATTATACTATTTTTTAATGAAGATTATATATCAATATATACATTGTTGTTGGTTCTCTTGCCATTTTTATATTGTGTCTTTGCTGATTTGGTCGCTTGGAGGCTAAGCCTGCCCCCTCTGTCTTCGGATCCTGGCTTTGCCCCTGCCTAGGCGCATGGAGGAGCACACCAAGCATCCTTTGAGCATTGTTGATCACTCACACTTCATTCTTGCGCACTTGTTCGACATTCTTAGTGATTTGAGCTCCGTTCTAGTGAGAACCTCGTGATATTCTTTTGAGCTCAAGTCTGGGTCTTGTGTGTGCGTATTTGCTGTGATTCTTGTATCTTGTGTGCGTTGCTCATCCCTCCCTTACTCTGTGCTTCTTTGTGAACATCAAAGTGTAAGGGCGAGAGGCTCCAAGTTGTGGAGATTCCTCGCGAGCGGGATATAGTAAACAAAGCAAAACACCGTGGTATTCAAGTGGGTCTTTGGACCGCTTGAGAGGGGTTGATTGCAACCCTCGTCCGTTGGGACGCCACAACGTGGAAGTAGGCAAGTTTTGTACTTGGCCGAACCATGGGATAAACCACTGAGTCTATCTGTGTTGATCTTCTTGTGGTTGTTGTGTTTCGCAAGAACTCCTCTCTAGCCACTTGGCTTAATTGTGCTAACATCTAATCAAGTTTTGTGGCATTAAGTTTCAAGTTTTACAGGATCACCTATTCACCCCCCCCCTCTAGGTGCTCTCAATTGGTATCAAAGTCGTTCTCTTCACGAAGGGACTAATCGCCCGAAGAGATGGATCCTAAGGGCAAGGGGATTGTGATCAATGATAAGGAGAAGGAGTCTTTCGTCAACGAGCCAAAAGATGACAAGCCTACCGACTCGGGCTTAGGCCACAAACGAAAAGATGGGAAGAAGAAGAAGACAAGGCGCATCAAGGAGATCGTCTACTACGACGACAGCGACGAGTCCTCTTCTTCCCAAAAGGACAACGACGACAACGACTATGAGAAAAAGAAAACAATCAATTCGAACTTTTCTTTTGATTACTCTTGTATTCCACAAAGTACCAATGCTCATTTACTCTCCATTCCACTTGGTAAACCTCCTCACTTCGATGGAGAGGACTACGGATTTTGGAGTCACAAAATGCGTAGTCACTTGTTCTCTCTCCATCCAAGCATATGGGAGATAGTAGAGAGTGGAATGAAATTTGATAGTACTGATAGTCCCATGTTCATTAATGAGCAAATTCACAAAAATGCACAAGCTACTACTGTTCTTCTAGCTTCATTGTGCAAGGACGAATACCATAAGGTGAGCGGCTTGGATAACGCCAAGCAGATTTGGGACACCCTCAGGATCTCACATGAGGGGAACGACGTCACCATGCTCACCAAAATGGAGTTGGTGGAGGGCAAACTTGGGAGATTCGCGATGATAAGGGGCGAGGAGCCAACCCAAACGTACAACCGGCTCAAGACCCTCGTCAATGTTGACACGGATTTTGGCCTTATCAAAATATATGATATGCGGGCTAAATAACTTCGACTGATGTGACCTTTAAATTTCGATGCATATGAAATAAGCAAATGTTCTATAAATAATATATGAATATTTAAAAAAGCCATTGCGTCTAATCTCCTTGTGCTCTAAAAGTTTAGCATACTAAGATATTGAAATAGGAACACCTTCAAATATATATATATATACTTTTACAAATATATCACCATTAAACAATCATCATATAATGTGATTTATGTGCGTGCATTAGCTAATTATAGATTTATTTAGCTAGATAAATAAATAGCAGAAAATGGCACATGATGGAAATAACTAATTGTCGACATAAGCAAATATAAACTTTAACTTAATCTTATCTACATTAATATATGTAGATAAATCTTACAAGATAGCGCTATAAAAAATAGCAATAACAACAATAAATAAATACAACGTAGACAATAAATAAATAAATTAATTAACATAAATAAATAAAAAGAATTAAAAAAGGGGAAGCAAATAGGGGAACGTACCAACCACGTTGCACCTTAACGCACACGTCTCGTGCACACGACACGAGCGCCCAAATCCAAATTATCTTTTTTTAATTGCCCGCGCGCACGATAATAGCTTGCAATTTTTGCATGCTTCTCCCGCGTAGATATAGCGCATGCGGCGCGCTTGCCCCCATACGCACCTTCTCCACTCACCTCCCGTACCATGAGCACCCATACACACGTTCTCCACTCACCTCCAGTACCGTGAGCAGAGAGCGTTCGTAGCTGACTTTTTGCCTATAAATATAGCACCACAGGAACAGAGGAGGAGAAGAAAAAAAGGAAGTGCCGCCAGGCTGCCGCTTTGAGTTGTCTGCTGCTGCGACGACAAAGAAAACAACAAAGCATCGTCAAGCTGCCTCTCGGCTTCCCCAACCACCACCAGACTTCTACGTTTAGAGAGCTCCGGTTGCAGCTGTGCCCGCTGTTCACCACCACTCAGTGCCGTGAGAGCGGATCCAAACCAGGAGCACATCGCGACTCCATCGGCAAGGAAAGTCTTCCGTCAAACACCTCTCTAGGGCATACCCTAGAGAGACTGGTTCCAGAAATCTCAAGGGCATACCTTTGAGAAAAATTGCGTCACTCGATCCTACACAATCTTAAGGGCATACCCTTAAGAGAGATCACACGCACGGGCATATACGCCACTGTGGCCAATCGAAAAGGTCCACTCCAAGGTAAGAAAAGCCTCTTATGTCGATATACTATTCCTTGTCTTCTTTGCCATCGTGGTAGAACTATGTTCTTCGACTCGTGTTGTTGATACAAAATTAGGAACAAGTGCTAAAGTCGACATCATGCCAAAAATAATTATACTCCACACACATGTACAAATTATCGTGAATATATGCGGTAAGTTGTACGTGGAAATTTAAATTCTATGTTAAATAATGTTCAAAAATATATTTGCGCGCTCCATCGGCAAGAAATTCTCCGTCAAGCACCTCTCTCTAAGGCATACCTTAGAGAGAAACTGACTCAAGAAACCTCAAGGGTATACCCTTGTCCCCGTCAAGCACCTCTCTCTAAGGCATACCTTAGAGAGAAGCTGGCTCAAGAAACCTCAAGGGCATACCTTGAGGAAGATCGTGTTGATCACTCATACACGTAATTGTAGCCTGCTATAAAGGTCTGCTGCAAGGGCTATTAATTAAATAAAGAAAAATAAAGAAAATGCATACATGGCTACATGTGTCTTCCATGAAGTGTGCAAAATTTGGCTACAAAATAAACGATTCCCCATACCCATAAAAAAACGTCCATATTTGATCAATCACAATAAATAAATTCTCTATATGATAGAGTTTATACTCATCGAATATTATTTTTACTAAAATTAATATGAAGTTCGGCATGTTGGCAAATAGCTAAGATACGTGCACATTTGCATATTGCCGTACCAGGTATACTCAAAGCGAAATGAATTGCGGAAACGCTGTTAGGTCATCGCTACCCTGATAAACAAATTGAACAAATAAAATCATACTCCAGTACATGCATGCGTATACACCAAATTATTTAAGACCACGTCAAAATTATACTGGTGTGTGTATCGTTGAATATAATCACGCATTTCACCCTTATGAGATACTGGGGTACATTCATTAATAAATAAAATTAGGCTAAGCTAGTGTCGGGGACCATAATTAGGGGTACCCTCAAGACGCCTAATTCTCAGCTGGTAACCCCCATCAGCATAAAGCTGCAAAGGCCTGATGGGTACGATTAAGTCAGGGATCAGTCCACACGAGTGACTCGATCACGCTTCACCCGAGCCTAGCCTCGGCCAAGGGCAGCCGACCTCGAGAGACTTCCGTCTCGCCCGAGGCCCCCCTTTTTACGGCGGACACATCACCGGCTCGCCCAAGGCCTTGGCTTCGCTCAGAAGCAACCTCGACTAAATCGCCACACCGACTGACCAAATTGCAGGAGCATTTAACGCACAGGTGGCCTGACACCTTTATCCTGACACGCGCCCCCAGCAGAGCCGAAGTGACCGTCGTCACTCCACCGCTCCACTGACCAGTCTGACAGAAGGACAGCGCCGCCTGCGCCACTCCGACTGTGGTGCCACTCGACAGAGTGAGTCTGACAGGCAGTCAGGCCTTGCCAAAAGCGCCACGGCGAACTCCGCTCCGCCCGACCCCAGGGCTCGGACTCGGGCTAAGACCCGGAAGACGGCGAACTCCGCTCCGCCCGACCCCAGGGCTCGGACTCGGGCTAAGACCCGGAAGACGGCGAACTCCGCTCCGCCCGACCCCAGGGCTCGGACTCGGGCTAAGACCCGGAAGACGACGAAACTCCGCCTCGCCCGACCCCAGGGCTCGGACTCGGGCTAAGACCCGGAAGACGACGAAACTCCGCCTCGCCCGACCCCAGGGCTCGGACTCGGGCTAAGACCCGGAAGACGACGAAACTCCGCCTCGCCCGACCCCAGGGCTCGGACTCCGCCCTGGCCTCGGTCGAACGACTTCCGCCTCGCCCGACCCCATGGCTCGGGCTCGGCCTCGGCAACAGAGGACAGACTCAACATCGGCTTCGGAGGAGCCCCCACGTCACCCTGCCTAGGGCACAGACCCGCCACGTCAACAGGAAGCGCCATCATCATCCTACCCCGAATCGACTCGGGTCACGGAGAACAAGACCGGCGTCCCATCCGGCCAGCTCCGCCGGATGGGCAATGATGGCGCTCCACAAGCTCTGTGACGACGGCGGCCCCCAACTCTCTTACGGAAGCAGGACGACGTCAGCAGGGACTCGACCGCTCCAACAGTTGTCCCTCCGCCAGGCTCCGTCGCACCTCCGACCGCCACGACATCACGCCAGCAAGGTGCCAAGACCTCTCCGGCTGCCACATTGGCATGTACCAAGGGCGCTAGTTCTCCTTCCGCTAGACACGTAGCACTCTGCTACACCCCCCATTGTACACCTGGGTCCTCTCCTTACGACTATAAAAGGGAGGACCAGGGCCTTCTTAGAGGAGGTTGGCCGCGCGGGACCGAGGACGGGACAGGCGCTCTCTTGGGGCCGCTCGCTTCCCTCACCCGCGTGGACGCTTGTAACCCCCCTACTGCAAGCGCACCTGACCTGGGCGCGGGACGAACACGAAGGCCGCAGGACTTCCACCTCCCTCACGCTCGACTCCGGCCACCTCGCCTCTCCCCCCTTCACGCTCGCCCACGCGCTCGACCCATCTGGGCTGGGGCACGCAGCACACTCACTCGTCGGCTTAGGGACCCCCCTGTCTCGAAACGCCGACAGTTGGCGCGCCAGGTAGGGGCTTGCTGCGTGCTGACGAACAGCTCCCAGTCAAGCTCCAGATGGGCAGTCTCCAGCAACCTCTCCGGCCCGGGACGGTGCTTCGTTTCGGGACTCTTGAGTTCATGTCCTTCGACGGCAGCTACGACATGATACTCCTTCCACCGCCGCGCGACGACGACAATGGCGGCCGACAACCCGCCCGCCGGCGGCGGAATCGACGACATCTTCCCCGCGTGGTGGAAGAGCAACATTCGGGCTCACTCCGTTCCCTCCCCCGCCAACGGAGGAGGAGGCGGGGCCATCAAGGCCAGGCGGGAGGCCGCGCTTCGTTGGCCGTCGAGCGAATCGACGCCCCCGATGCCCCGACGGAGGGCACGCCAGACGTCGACCTCGCGTTCAAGACGAAGGCAAGCGCCGTCCCCCCGCGACGCGCTGACCCCGAACAAGAAGACGACGCCAGCGCGCTCGCGGAAAGCCTGCAGGACGTCGCCCTCGTACCTGAGATGACGGTGCAACCAGTCCCCGATGTGACTACGTCGCTCCTCGTCGACCAAAAGGTACCAACTAACTCCCATCTTGCGTCATTTTGACTCGGCCTCAACCCGCCAAACGACCTCGTTTTGGCGGGCACTCTCATTGAGGCGAGTGCAACCCCACTGGGGTTTCGTATGCGGTCGCCTTGGGACCGGCTGACGGACGTCTCGACCTACGGGCCCTCTGGGTCCGAGGAAGATGACGATCCCAGCATCTGTTGGGATTTCTCCAGACTTGGCAACCCCAGTGTCGTGCGGGACTTCATGACCGCATGTGACTACTGCCTCTCCGACTGTTCCGACGGAAGCCGCAGCCTTGGCGACGAGAGCTGCGGCCCAAGCTGCGAATGTTTCCACATCGAGCTAGGGGATCCCTCCGAAGGCAACCATCTTGGCATGCCGGAGGACGGTGATCTCCCTAGGCCGGCGCCTCACGCCGACATCCCACGGGAGCTAGCTGTGGTCCCCGCTCCGGCGGGGGGTTACGACCCACAACTCGAGCAAGTCCGCGAGGCGCAGGCCAGGCTCAACGAGGGAACAGGAGCGCTTGAGCCGATCCGTCGGGACGTCGGACAGGCATGGGTGGGCCAACCCCTGGCCGGAGAAATACGTCACCTGCCCCAAGGTCTCCAGCACCACGTCGCCAACGATACCAGGGTCAGGCCGCCGCCCGCATCCAGCGGGGTTGGTCAGAACCTGGCAGCCACAGCGATGCTCATCCGCGCGATGGCGGAGCCATCAACCACCGAGGGTCGGCGAATCCAGGGAGAGCTCAAGAATCTCCTGGAAGGCGCTGCGGCCCGACGGGCCGAGAGCACTGCCTCCCGAAGGCAAGGATATCCCTCGGAACCTCACGCCGCGACTTCCCGATTCATGCGGGAAGCCTCGGTCTACACCGGGCGCACGCGCAACACCGCGCCTGCGGCCCCGGGCCACCTCGGCAACGAGCACCATCGACGCGACCGTCGGGCTCACCTCGACGAAAGGGTGCGCCGAGGCTACCACCCCAGGCGTGGGGGACGCTATGACAGCGGGGAGGATCGGAGTCCCTCGCCCGAACCACCCGGTCCGCAGGCCTTCAGTCGGGCCATCCGACGGGCGCCATTCCCGACCCGGTTCCGACCCCCGACTACTATCACGAAGTACTCGGGGGAAACGAGACCGGAACTGTGGCTCGCGGACTACCGCCTTGCCTGCCAACTAGGTGGGACGGACGACGACAACCTCATCATCCGTAACCTCCCCCTGTTCCTCTCCGACACTGCTCGCGCCTGGTTGGAGCACCTGCCTCCGGGGCAGATCTCCAACTGGGACGACTTGGTCCAAGCCTTCGCTGGCAATTTCCAGGGCACATACGTGCGCCCCGGGAATTCCTGGGACCTTCGAAGCTGCCGGCAACAGCCGGGGGAGTCGCTCTGGGACTACATCCGGCGATTCTCGAAGCAGCGCACCGAGCTGCCCAACATCACCGACTCGGATGTCATCGGCGCGTTCCTCGCCGGCACCACTTGCCGTGACCTGGTGAGCAAGCTGGGTCGCAAGACCCCCACCAGGGCGAGCGAGCTGATGGACATCGCCACCAAGTTCGCCTCTGGCCAGGAGGCGGTTGAAGCTATCTTCCGAAAGGACAAGCAGCCCCAGGGCCGCCCATCGGAAGAGGCTCCCGAGGCGTCTGCTCCGCGCGGCGCCAAGAAGAAGGGCAAGAAGAAGTCGCAATTGAAACGCGACGCCGCTGACGCGGACCTTGTCGCCGCCGCCGAGTACAAGAACCCTCGGAAGCCCCCCGGAGGTGCAAACCTCTTCGACAAGATGCTCAAGGAGCCGTGCCCCTACCATCAGGGGCCCGTCAAGCACACCCTCGAGGAGTGCGTTATGCTTCGGCGTCACTTCCACAGGGCCGGACCACCCGCCGAGGGTGGCAGGGCCCGCGACGACGACAAGAACGAAGATCACCCAGCAGGAGAGTTCCCCGAGGTCCGCGACTGCTTCATGATCTATGGAGGGCACACGGCGAATGCCTCGGCTCGGCATCGCAAGCAAGAGCGCCGGGAGGTCTGCTCGGTGAAGGTGGCGGCGCCAGTCTACCTAGACTGGTTCGACAAGCCCATCACCTTCGACCAGGCCGACCACCCCGACCATGTGTCGAGCCCGGGGAAATACCCGCTCGTCGTCGACCCCGTGGTCGGCAATGTCAGGCTCACCAAGGTCCTGATGGATGGGGGCAGCTGCCTCAACATTATCTACGCCGAGACCCTCAGGCTCCTGCGCGTCGATCTATCCTCCGTCCGAGCAGGCGCTGCGCCCTTCCACGGGATCATCCCTGGGAAGCGCGTCCAGCCCCTCGGGCGACTAGACCTCCCCGTCTGCTTCGGGACGCCCTCCAACTTCCGAAGGGAGACCCTGACGTTCGAGGTGGTCAGGTTCCGAGGAACCTACCACGCCGTACTAGGGAGGCCATGCTACGCGAAGTTCATGGCCGTCCCCAACTACACCTACCTGAACCTCAAGATGCTGGGCCCCAACGGGGTCATCACCGTCGGCCCCACGTACAAACACGCGTTCGAATGCGACGTGGAGTGCGTGGAGTACGCCGAGGCCCTCGCCGAGTCCGAGGCCCTCATCGCCGACCTGGAGAACCTCTCCAAGGAGGTGCCAGACGTGAAGCGCCATGCCGGCAACTTCGAGCCAGCGGAGACGGTCAAGGCCGTCCCTCTTGACCCCGGTGGCGACACCGCCAAGCAGATCCGGATCGGTTCCGGGCTCGACCCCAAATAGGAAGCAGTGCTCGTCGACTTTCTCCGCGCAAACGCCGACGTCTTTGCGTGGAGTCCCTCGGACATGCCCGGCATACCGAGGGATGTCGCCGAGCACTCGCTGGATATTCGGGCCGGAGCCCGACCCGTCAGGCAGCCTCTGCGCCGATTCGACGAGGAGAAGCGCAGAGTGATTGGCGAAGAGATCCACAAGCTAATGGCAGCAGGGTTCATCAAAGAGGTATTGCATCCCGAATGGCTTGCCAACCCTGTGCTTGTGAGGAAGAAAGGGGGAAATGGCGGATGTGTGTAGACTACGCTGGTCTCAACAAAGCATGTCCGAAGGTTCCCTACCCTCTGCCTCGCATCGATCAAATCGTGGATTCCACCGCTGGGTGCGAAACCCTGTCCTTCCTCGATGCCTACTCAGGGTATCACCAGATCCGGATGAAAGAGTCCGACCAGCTTGCGACTTCCTTCATCACGCCGTTCGGCATGTACTGCTATGTCACCATGCCGTTCGGTTTGAGGAATGCGGGCGCGACGTACCAGCGGTGCATGAACCATGTGTTCGGCGAACACATCGGTCGCACAGTCGAGGCCTACGTCGATGACATCGTAGTCAAGACAAGGAAGGCTTCCGACCTCCTCTCCGACCTTGAAGTGACATTCCGATGTCTCAAGGCGAAAGGAGTCAAGCTCAATCCCGAGAAGTGTGTCTTCGGGGTGCCCCGAGGCATGCTCCTAGGGTTCATCGTCTCCGAGCGAGGCATCGAAGCCAACCCGGAGAAGATCGCGGCCATCACCAGCATGGGACCCATCAAGGACTTAAAAGGTGTACAGAGGGTCATGGGATGCCTCGCGGCCCTGAGCCGCTTCATCTCACGCCTCGGCGAAAGAGGTCTGCCTCTGTACCGCCTCTTAAGGAAGGCCGAGTGTTTCGCTTGGACCCCTGAGGCCGAGGAAGCCCTCGGCAACCTGAAGGCGCTCCTTACGAAGGCGCCTGTCTTGGTGCCCCCGGCGGATGGAGAAGCCCTCTTGGTCTACGTCGCCGCGACCACGCAGGTGGTTAGCGCCGCGATTGTGGTCGAGAGGCAAGAGGAAGGGCATGCATTGCCCGTTCAGAGGCCGGTCTACTTCGTCAGCGAAGTGCTGTTCGAGACCAAGATCCGCTACCCACAAGTTCAAAAGCTGCTGTATGCTGTGATCCTGACAAGGCGGAAGCTGCGACACTACTTCGAGTCTCATCCGGTAACTGTGGTGTCATCCTTCCCCCTGGGGGAGATCATCCAGTGCCGAGAGGCCTCGGGCAGGATCGCAAGGTGGGCGGTGGAAATCATGGGCGAAACAATCTCGTTCGCCCCTCGGAAGGCCATCAAGTCCCAGGTGTTGGCAGACTTCGTGGCCGAATGGGTCGACACCCAGCTGCCGACGGCTCCGATCCGACCGGAGCTCTGGACCATGTTTTTCGACGGGTCGCTGATGAAGACGGGAGCCGGCGCGGGCCTGCTCTTCATCTCGCCCCTCGGAAAGCACTTGCGCTACGTGCTGCGCCTCCATTTCCCGGCGTCCAACAATGTGGTCGAGTACGAAGCTCTGGTCAACGGGTTGCGGATCGCCATCGAGCTAGGGGTCAGACGCCTCGACGCCCGCGGTGATTCGCAGCTCGTCATCGACCAAGTCATGAAGAACTCCCACTGCCGCGACCCGAAGATGGAGGCCTACTGCGACGAGGTTCGGCGCCTGGAAGACAAGTTCTTTGGGCTCGAGCTCAACCACGTCGCTCGGCGCTACAACGAAACCGCAGACGAGCTGGCTAAAATAGCCTCGGGGCGAACGACGGTCCCCCCGGACGTCTTCTCCCGGGATCTGCATCAACCCTCCGTCAAGCTCGACGACGCGCCCGAGCCCGAGGTACCCTCGGCTCAGCCCGAGGTACCCTCGGCCCCCGAGGGCGAGACACTGGACGTCGAGGAAGAGCAGAGCGAGGCCACGCCAGATCGAGATTGGCAGGCCCCGTACCTGCAATATCTCCGTCGAGGAGAGCTACCCCTCGACCAAGTCGAGGCTCGGCGGGTAGCGCGACGCGCCAAGTCATTCGTCTTGCTGGGCGACGAAGAGGAGCTCTACCATCGCAGCCCCTCGGGCATCCTCCAGCGATGCATCTCCATCGCCGAAGGTCGGGAACTGCTGCAAGAAATACACTCGGGGGCTTGCGGCCACCACGCAGCGCCCCGAGCCCTTGTCGGGAATGCTTTCCGACAAGGCTTCTACTGGCCAACGGCGGTGGCTGACGCCACTAGAATTGTCCGCACCTGCGAAGGGTGCCAATTCTATGCGAAGCAGACTCACCTGCCCGCTCAGGCTCTGCAGACGATACCCATCACCTGGCCCTTCGCTGTATGGGGTCTGGACCTCGTCGGTCCCTTGCAGAAGGCGCCCGGGGGCTACACGCACCTGCTGGTCGCCATCGACAAATTCTCCAAGTGGATCGAGGTCCGACCTCTGAACAACATCAGGTCCGAGCAGGCGGTGGCGTTCTTCACCAACATCATCCATCGCTTCGGGGTCCCGAACTCCATCATCACCGACAACGGCACCCAGTTCACCGGCAAAAAATTCCTGAATTTTTGCGAGGATCACCATATCCGGGTGGACTGGGCCGTCGTGGCTCATCCCATGTCGAATGGGCAAGTAGAGCGTGCCAACGGCATGATTCTACAAGGGCTCAAGCCTCGGATCTACAACGACCTCAACAAGTTCGGCAAGCGATGGATGAAGGAACTCCCCTCGGTGGTCTGGAGCCTAAGGACGACGCCGAGTCGTGCCACAGGCTTCACGCCGTTTTTCCTGGTCTACGGGGCTGAAGCTATCTTGCCCACTGACCTGGAATACGGCTCCCCGAGGACGAGGGCCTACACCGATCAAAGCAACCAAGCTAGCCGAGAGGAATCGCTGGACCAGCTGGAGGAGGCTCGGGACAGGGCCTTACTACACTCGGCGCGGTACCAGCAGTCCCTGCGACGCTACCACGCCCGAGGGGTCCGGTCCCGAGACCTCCAGGTGGGCGATCTGGTGCTTCGGCTGCGGCAAGACGCCCGAGGGAGGCACAAGCTCACGCCCCCCTGGGAAGGGCCATTCGTCATCGCCAAAGTTCTGAAGCCCGAAACATACAAGCTGGCCAACAATCAAGGCGAGATCTACGGCAACGCTTGGAACATCAAACAGCTACGTCGCTTCTACCCTTAAGATGTTTTCAAGTTGTTCATATACCTCGCACCCACGCAAAGTTTAGTCGTCAAGGAAGGGTCGGCCTAGCCTCGGCAAAGCCCGACCCTCCCTCGGGGGCTAAAAGGGGGGAGACCCCCTCTGCGTCGAATTTTTCCTCGAAAAAGGATCTCTTTTTAGCAGGATTTCTTTCGTACTTCTCGACTACTTCGAAAAGCGGATCCTGGAAACGACGGAGTACACGTAAGCAGCCAAGGCTGACCGAGCCGAGGGACTCCTACGCCTCCGGGATACGGATACCTCACTCATCACCTTCTGCGATAAGTAACTCGCGCTCGGATAAAGCGACTCCGTGGACCGAACAAGTCTTCACGTTCGGAAGCTCTCCTGCCGAAGCAGTCCTTCAAGCTTTCTCGACTAAGTCGGGGACAGGGCCTCATGAACGGGTGAAAGTACGCGTAAGCGGCAAGGCCGACCGAGCCGAGGGATTCCCACGCCTCTGGGATACGGATACCTCACTCGTCCCTTCCGCGAGAAGCAACTCTCGCTCACACAAACATCCCTGTTACCGACAGAGTCCAGATGCTCGAAACAAGAGGAAAAAAGACGCAGCTTCGCAAGCGCGGCGAGGGTGTGTTTTCTGGCCTCGGCGGCCGCAGAAGGCACACGCTACAAGACGGTCTGATCCTGCAGGCTCGGGTCTTCACGCTGAAGGGAGCCGTAGCACCCTCGGCATCGACGACGTCTTCAGCAAAGTCCGACCCAGCCTCGGACGGCGACGCGGTCCAGGGACTCCTCCGGGAATCCGGCCCGAGCAGGCGGCTCGGTCGGTTACCCCTGGGGCCTCGGCCGACCGGCTTCCAAGGGCGCCAGCCCGACCCGAGGCCTCGGCTGATCGACTTTGGCGTCGGCTCCACTGACGGACAACACGGCTAGGCTCCGGCCAACCAGGTTCCCATTCTCGAGCCAACTCCGCCTCTGTTCATACTGATATCGCTACCCCTGGCCTCGGTCCATCAAAGGGCGGCCGAGGGGTCTCTTTAACTAAGCTAGAGGAGCCCCAGACAACAAGGCCGAACGGGCCGAGGGATTCCTACGCCTCCGGGATACGGATACCTCACTCGTCACCTTGACACGGGGCGACTCATGCTTGGTAAAGCGGTTCAGATAATTAACAGGCGAGACTTAGTGCTCGAAAATGAGGAAAAGACACGGCTCCGTGCCGAAATTACATACATGTTCAGGCCCCGACAGCCGCAATGAACAAAAAACACCGGCATTCGAGATGCCATTACAAACGGAACTCCGGTTCCCCCTCCGCAGATACGAACGACCCCACTCCGAGGGGAAGGCCTGCGGAGCAACGGGAGGCCGACGGATGGCGCGCCGTCACCTGCTCCAGCAGCGGCGACTACGACGACTTCTGCTCCGAGGGGCCAAGCAGCGGCAACGCTGACCTCAGGCTAGATGCCGCTGCCAGGAGGCCCCGCCCATGCCAAAACTCGTAAGGCAAGGACGGGCAGAAGGCCATAGAGTTGGAGGTCAGTCCGTGGCCGGCCCCGGCTATCTCGCCGGCAGCAGAACCTCTTCAAGCTGCCATGGCGGATGCTGGCACCGCGAGCGGCCCCGAAGCCACTCGCGCTCGAAAGCCAGGCACGCTGCAGCTGCCAGCGCCACGGACGACGGCCGCCCTTCCCTCCGATCACTGAGTGAAGGAGCGGGCCGCCGCCCACGCAGGGGCCGACCTCAACTCGGCGCACTCCCCTCCCCAGCCCTGGTGATGAAAATCCTTGAGGCTGAGGGAGGGGCAGAGGCCGCAGCCTGGCTCGCTTTCCCCCACCATCAAGCCGGAGGTCGCCGTCTCGGGTGACCGCCGGTGGAGGGGTGCGACCGGGCTGCCTGATGAAAATCCTTGAAGCCGAACGATGGCTGAGAGGTACCAACTCCCATGGAGTTGCGTTCCTCCAACAAGGAGGCGGAAAGGCGGCGGATACCACCCATCCGGGGGCTTGGAAGATGGAAGGACACGACGCATAAGGGAGGAAGAAGACATGGTTGCCTTCTGAAAGGAGTCTCCCTCCTTTTAAAGGCAACTCTCCCTACGTGCGCCCCCAGACGCCACGGGCTAAGTCTTCTCCAACACGCTCCAAGGCCCTCCCCTGCGACTCGGGGGCTGGGTCCCGCATGTCATGCAAACCGGCTCAGGGCAGAAGAAGCCAAACCGCCGCGCGTGGTGCGCACGACCGCCCAGCGGTTACAAGCGACCCCCCCCACTTTTGCCCAGACCAACGGGCGGAAGGGGTGGCCAGCCATGCAGGCGGCATGCAACCGCGCCAGGTGGATGCGCTTCTCCGACTTCTGACACGCCAGCTTGGAAGCCCAGGCCCACGCGTCAAGCAATCGGCGCGCCAGTTGCTGCACGCACGCAACCGCACCGCCACTTGTGCCACCGTCGCGCCTCTTCGGTTGCGGAGCCTATGCCGCGACTCGAGGCGACCCAGCAGCGCCAGCCTGGCGCGTCGGTCAAAGCGACCGAAAGTGGGCCGGCAGTAATGGCGGTGGCAGGCGGGCGGACGCAGCAGTCACGTCGTCAGCCAGGCTCACGTCCCGTCCCGGGACAGCAAGAGAGCCTCCTCTCACGGCGTGAAGACGGTGCACCCGTGACCCGTTCCTCGAACGGATCGCGCACGCGCAACGGCCGCCCTGCCAACCACTCGCCCCGTCGCATTAACTCCGCGGCGGGACAGGCGGCGCCTCTGGCGGGAGAAGCGCGCGACGCTTCACCTTCGCCGTAATAACCGCGTCAGAAAAGGTACGCCACGTCATTCGATTTCGTATCCTTTTCCTTTTTCCTCTTTCTCTATCTCTTGCAACAGGGACCGGGAAAGGGGGATACCCCGAAAAGGACCCTTCTCCGCGAAGGAACTGGGCTCCGAGCCCCCCCTACTGATCAGGGGTTCGAAGACTGGCCCTCCGAAGGGTTCAACAGTCGCCTCAGATCGCGTGGGCCCGACACCCACTACTGGTCAGGGGTTCGAAGGCCAGCCCCCCGAAGGGTTCCATGGCCGCCTCAGGCTACTCGGGCTCCGCGCCCATTACTGATCAGGGGTTCGAAGGCTGGCCCCCGAAGGGTTCACAGTCGCCTCAGACACCGAGCGAGGGATGACCAGGGGTACGTTCGATACATAACCGAGGCTCGGGCTGCGCTCCCGAGGTACCCTAGGACATTTCCGAGACCAGCGGGAACGATCTTGTAACGGAATCCCATCGGAGGGAGGCATCGAGCCCTCGGACCCCGTCGCCAGGGGACCGGGTCCGGCAAATCACCCGCAGGTACTTTTGGGCGTGCCTCCGGGCCCCTAGCCGACCCCAACGAACGGGGCACGGACGTCCACTCGGATTACCCGCTTGCAGCTCACCGGAGACACCATGTTCGGTGCCCATCGAGGGTAACATGGCGCACTCCCCCCCTCCTCCTTGCGGAAAGGCGACGTAGGGGCGTATGTAAAAAGTCGAGTCTGTCCCTGATCGTCCTCTCGCCCTGTGCAGAGGCTCGGGGGCTGCTCTCGCAAAAACCGGCTCCGGCCAAACCGTTGACAGCGTCAACATACCAGCCCGAGAGCTTGGGCCCCGACCGTGCACCCGGGCTACGACCAGTTCGCATGAGGGAACGACCAGACCAGCCGAAGCGTTACGCGAGGTATTAAGACCTCGAAGGAGTATAACCACTCCTCCGAGGCCTCGGGGGCTACACCCGGCGGGTGCGCTCGCGCGCACCCACCGGAACAAAATGCAACCGAGAAAGGCTGGTCCCCTTGCAAAAAAGTGCGACGAAAGCCTCCAAGCGAGTGCTAACACTCCCTTCGAGGCTCGGGGGCTACTGTCGGGGACCATAATTAGGGGTACCCTCAAGACGCCTAATTCTCAGCTGGTAACCCCCATCAGCATAAAGCTGCAAAGGCCTGATGGGTACGATTAAGTCAGGGATCAGTCCACACGAGTGACTCGATCACGCTTCACCCGAGCCTAGCCTCGGCCAAGGGCAGCCGACCTCGAGAGACTTCCGTCTCGCCCGAGGCCCCCCTTTTTACGGCGGACACATCACCGGCTCGCCCAAGGCCTTGGCTTCGCTCAGAAGCAACCTCGACTAAATCGCCACACCGACTGACCAAATTGCAGGAGCATTTAACGCAAAGGTGGCCTGACACCTTTATCCTGACACGCGCCCCCGGCAGAGCCGAAGTGACCGCCGTCACTCCACCGCTCCACTGACCAGTCTGACAGAAGGACAGCGCCGCCTGCGCCACTCCGACTGCGGTGCCACTCGATAGAGTGAGTCTGACAGGCAGTCAGGCCTTGCCAAAAGCGCCACGACGAACTCCGCTCCGCCCGACCCCAGGGCTCGGACTCGGGCTAAGACCCGGAAGACGGCGAACTCCGCTCCGCCCGACCCCAGGGCTCGGACTCGGGCTAAGACCCGGAAGACGGCGAACTCCGCTCCGCCCGACCCCAGGGCTCGGACTCGGGCTAAGACCCGGAAGACGACGAAACTCCGCCTTGCCCGACCCCAGGGCTCGGACTCGGGCTAAGACCCGGAAGACGACGAAACTCCGCCTCGCCCGACCCCAGGGCTCGGACTCCGCCCTGGCCTCGGCCGAACGACTTCCGCCTCGCCCGACCCCATGGCTCGGGCTCGGCCTCGGCAACAGAGGACAGACTCAACCTCGGCTTCGGAGGAGCCCCCACGTCACCCTGCCTAGGGCACAGACCCGCCACGTCAACAGGAAGCGCCATCATCATCCTACCCCGAATCGACTCGGGTCACGGAGAACAAGACCGGCGTCCCATCCGGCCAGCTCCGCCGGATGGGCAATGATGGCGCTCCACAAGCTCTGTGACGACGGCGGCCCCCAGCTCTCTTACGGAAGCAGGACGACGTCAGCAGGGACTCGACCGCTCCAACAGCTGTCCCTCCGCCAGGCTCCGTCGCACCTCCGACCGCCACGACATCACGCCAGCAAGGTGCCAAGACCTCTCCGGCTGCCACATTGGCATGTACCAAGGGCGCTAGTTCTCCTTCCGCTAGACACGTAGCACTCTGCTACACCCCCCATTGTACACCTGGGTCCTCTCCTTACGACTATAAAAGGGAGGACCAGGGCCTTCTTAGAGGAGGTTGGTCGCGCGGGACCGAGGACGGGATAGGCGCTCTCTTGGGGCCGCTCGCTTCCCTCACCCGCGTGGACGCTTGTAACCCCCCTACTGCAAGCGCACCTGACCTGGGCGCAGGACGAACACGAAGGCCGCGGGACTTCCACCTCTCTCACGCTCGACTCCGGCCACCTCGCCTCTCCCCCCTTCGCGCTCGCCCACGCGCTCGACCCATCTGGGCTGGGGCACGCAGCACACTCACTCGTCGGCTTAGGGACCCCCCTGTCTCGAAACGCCGACAGCTAGTATGTTGGTATAAGCTAATCGTGCTTAATAAGTAAATCAAAATCGAGTATGCAAATATTCGTCTAAAGAGATAATAGCAAATATGATTACACTTGCAAAATGTTTTGCATCACGTCCTAACCTAGACTATATGATAAACAAAAGGGTACCATTTTATATGTATGGTGCTTTTATATCTCGTAAATTATCCAAGAGATAGAATCAAATGATCAATTCAATGGTTGATGTTCCAGCCAAAATAAATAAATAAATTAATGTTGCTCATATGCCGTTCATCTATACCTAAATAAATTGGTATATTTATGCTAAATCTCAAGCCATGACTGCCAACGCTAGTCGACCTGCTATGCACGCCATGGTTAAAATAACTAAATGTGTTACAAATATTGGAACAAGCCTAGCAAATAAAAAATGCACGCTTGGTTCATCAATTATCGTTCCGCCCAATTAATAAAAAAAACAGCAACTCTATTAAGTATTTAAATTAAACTAAATAGGTTATATATGTAAGCCATGGTCAAATACTATATCATGGCCATATATCTGGCTATTATAACTAACTACATACACCATGGACGCCACATCATATCTTGCTAAGCCTAAATAAAAGTAAATAAATGATTTGGCTTGGCTTAAATAAATCTCACACCACATGTCAAGTGCATTCATAAACATGTGTCTCAAAACATCTTCATTCGTGATCTTATATAATCCGATAAGATTATTAAATTTAATCCTCAAGGTAAACCATATAAATATATAACATAACGTGTCTTCCATTAAAGAAATAAACGTTGACCAAATAAATCTTCTTGGTCTAACATGCATATGAGTCATATTATATGATTCAGATGCCTACCGCTCAAATAACTAGATAAAGATTGTATGCTAAGTTATCAAGGCTCAACGCCATGTCATAGCTTGAACAAATAACAAGATATTCATAAAAGTATGTATGAATTAAAATACATATATATTATAGTTCGACAGAGAATTGACCAAGCCAGCAATAAAGAGATATTTGTCAGCTCGTCAACAATGAGATCATGTCGTATCTGACATACGCATGCACGATCCACGACTACATGAGGCGAAGACTTTTTTTTGTTTCTTTTGTAGTTTGTAATAGGCTAGCCATATGATGTAATTTTATTTTTCTTTTATATATTCATGTTGGAACTCTTAATCAGGGGTTTTCTCTACGGAGATGTAATTAACATAATTTTTATACAAATATAAGAATTATGGAAGTATGAGCCTGCAATACCTGTATTATTTACTTTATTATATCTAAATTAAAACTTGTCTCTGTTGACGTGGAGACGACGCTTTTGCCGCCCGTTTTCCCGACATCAGATTCTGGCACACCCAGTGGGACCTACTTTTCCCCTCATCTTCGAGTTCCAATATGGTCACATAAAATAACTTCGATATGCTATTATTTTTCAAATATGTGGATAAAGATATTTCCCACATATATGTCAAAATGAAACTTATATATGGTCTTCTAAATGAAGGTATGGCTGGACGTGTTCAAGACTTCATCACGCTCCGCATCGGTTCGCTTTGGCTGGATGTGCCACTCGGACCTCTCCATGCTAGCGATAGTGATGGCTCCCTGCGTACCACAGCTGCATCACCAGCCATGATCGGGCTTGAGCAGGAGGTCAACTCCAAACCTCATGATGGTTTCATTCCAATTGTTTCTAAAGCTGCAAAGCGAAGGGCAAGGAGGATGTCTGCGAGGTCAAGAGTGTCAGTCTCCCAAGAACACCCTAACAAGGTGCACAAGGTTGCGTCCTCCAGCTCAGGTCCTCCTGGTTTCTCCAAGCCGAAGGTCAATAAATCTGTCGGTCACAAGATAGAAGCAAGGTTTCGTCATACTACCCTTGGGGAGTGGCCTGTCTGCATCAAGAAGGCGCCGCCAACCAAGTTTATACAGTCAAGGGCTTCCTCTACATCAACTCCAAAAGAGACAACTCCTGCTTTGACACCTCCCAATATGCTAGGGGTGCGGTCATTAAAACTTGTTCCAAGCATACTTGGGGCATCACCAACCAAAACAGTGACAACAACAAATCCAATTAGTTCAAATGAAGAGGTGGTATTGGTAGATCAACATCAACATCCACAGCCCTGTAATAAGGGAAAGGCCGCCATGGTGGAAAAGGAGGTTCTTCAACCATCCATGGACAAAGGGAAAGAAGTGGTGATGGAATATAATACATCATCCTCTAAAAATGAGTCACATACTAGAACTCAGCTACGAGTTGAGGCTCCTGAGTTCATCCCATCTCCGGTCTATAATCCCGGTTTGGTTGAACATGGACGTGTGCTTAGGTGGCAAGGAATTGGTCTCACCAATGATGACATCAGGAAAGGTCATGTCGACCCAACTGCAACCCTTTCTGATCCCATATCATCAGAAATTATGGTTTCAAAACCTTCTGTCCAAGGTTCCATGTCACCGAAAAGGCATCGCCGCCACCGTCGAAATAATCGTCGTGCGCGAGCTAACCTCATTGTGGTCGACAGTGCTGCGTTGACAAATGCACATCGTTCATTCATTGTGGATATGATTTTAACTCAACACCAAGAAAGTTGTCGTAGAATTCAAGATGCGGCAAGACGAGCCATGCAGGCTTCCTTGGAAAGAACCATATGTCAAGATTTGAATAAGTTACTCCCGGGGGTATCAATGTCTGGAGATAATATTAATGGTGAGATCATGCGGCGTGCTGAAGCATTTGCACAATGGCCAGAGTATCAAGAGTGGGTAAAGAGAAACCCACAACGCAAGAAGTATGTCAAACAAGCTGTTAATGTGCGTGCTAGTCGTGCTGCCAACAAACGAAGAGAGTTGGCACTTCCAGCTGACTCTCTGGCTAGTAGGGTGGGATGTACTAGTAACTTGACATCCAACCATGCTCGCCCTATTCATGAAAGGTTGGTTGGACGGTCGAGAAGGTCAACATCATCACGTGTTCCCTTCTCAACTCAAAAGAGAACCTCTTCTAATCCATTCGAAGTCCTTTCTGCCATGCCGGTAGGGATTACTGAAAAGTATAGCGATGCTAGTCAGTCTTCCTCTGCTTCAGATCATTTCAAAAGAAAGAAGCCTCGCAAGCAAATTCCTTCTGGTCATCGCCCGATAACTCGGAGTTTGTCAGGCTGTCGTTCAGATGATTCAAATGCCATAAGCAACGACGACTTGTGTTCCCCGCTAAATAATGAGGATGGGCCAAGCCGTGTGGAGCAAGTCCTTGCAGCAAATGATGGCCACTCAGTTGATCAGCAAATGGCCCAACTTATGGCTACTCTTCAACAAAAGGAAGAGGAATTGGTTGCTCTTCGTGAACAAATGGCTCGTGAACAAGTGGCTAACCACAGCCATAATAATGACAGGGATGCCTCTACCATCCATAACCAACAACGTTCTGAACCTGCACTCACTCTTGAGGCGATACAAAGAATGATTTCTGAGGGTGTGAGAGCACAATACATGCAAACACATTATTCCATGCGTCCAGGGTATGTGAAACCATATCCACCAGAAGTTGACATGGTACCCTTCCCAAACAACTATCGCCAACCACAGTTTAGTAAGTTCAATGGAACTGGATCTCCACATGAACATGTGGCTCATTTCTTAGCTGCTTGCCAAGACACCTCCCATAATGGCGCTCTCCTCCTCTGGCAATTCGTACAAACATTGTCAGGACCTGCTTTCACATGGTATAGTAAGTTGGCACCGGGCTCCGTTAGAACATGGGAACAAATGCAAGATGCTTTCCTTGAGCGTTTCTATAGCACACAAAGGACAGTAGGGATCACTGAGTTGACCCAGACTCTACAAAGGGCCAATGAAAGGGCAGCTGATTTTATCAATAGATGGAGGAACTTAAGCCTTCATTGTCCTCAGCCCATTACTGAACCAGAAGCGGTACGAATGTGCATGAACAACTTGAGCCCTGACATGGCCATATATTTGCAAGGGGTGCGTCCAATCACCTTTGAAGAGTTAGCATCAAAGGCAACTGATATAGAGAACTATATGCAACATATCTCTAGGCAGGCAAGACCATATAATAAGCCTGTGATGGAAAGAAATGGACCACGGTATAAAGTTCCCAGTAAACCAAAACAGATGCAGGCCATGGAGGCTACAGTAGTCCCTCGAAAATTGCAAACTGGGGGCGTCATTGAAAGAAATCAACACAGAGGTGATGCATCAGCTCCTAGAAGGCCAACTTTGAGTGAGCGACAAAATCAAACATATTCCTTCCCTGTGGAAGAAGTAGATGATATTTTTATAGGCTTAAGAGAGTTAGGCCTCATAGAACTCCCTAAGCCCAAAAGGCCAGAAGAGGCCTCTAAGTTCAAGGAACCGAATTTTTGCCACTATCATCGTATCTTGGGTCATACCCTTAAAGATTGCTTTGTGGTGAAAAACATCATACAGAAATTGATAGATGAAGGCACCATAAATGCTGACCTCCTCAAAAGTATGAAGAAAGGAAAGAAGGTGGCTACATCAAATGTCACCACTTTTCGAAATGATTTGGTGAGTCATACAACTTTAAATATGTCACCAAACTATGATCAATACATGTATGATCAATTTATGATGATATCAAACCCTGAGAATGTGAATGTGACTATGCCAGGATATCCAAAACAGCAAGTTGAGTCCAAGCATGAAAGCAAGGCTCTCCGCCGGTGGATCCACACCCCAAGAGGTGGAACCTCCACGCCACAAAGATCAAGAAAGCGTCGACAACAATTCTCAAGACGACTTGCTCTACGACGAGTGATGGAAAAGGGTGAAGGCCCGTGCATCTCCTTAAATGTAGAGAAGCACGAGCACAACCCAATGGAGGAGTATGACACTTTCGCCATCGGAGTATTTGAGGATGATGATGAACCACTTTACTTCCCCGAGGAAGAAGTGCCAGAAGTTGATGGAATACAGCTTAGATCAAGCCGCCAACTGCCTAGTTCGTCTCAGCCACGAAATCCCCAAAATGAGAATGTAACTCCGAGAAATGTGACTGGCCATGTATCAAATGTGTCGGTCAAGTATGATGTAGTTGCACACTTGAAGAAAATACCAGCTATGCTTTCTGTGTATGATGCCTTGTGTCTTTCTCCCGATTTGCGTAAAGCATTTGTTACTGCATTATCCTTTCCAGAAGATTATAGAGCCGAAGTTTCCCAAGTGGAAGCAGAATTAGCTCAAACTCAAAACATGACTTTTGCTGATAGAGATTTGTTATTGGGGAACAAGAAACATAATAGACCCCTTCTCATGCTTGGTGAGATTGATGACTTAGTCATTAACTGTATCATGATTGATGGTGGTTCAGCTATTAATTTGTTACCTCTGCGTACTCTTAAAAGAATAGGGTACTCCGCTGGTGATTTAAGCCAGTCTAACGTAATTATTCATGGTTTTAACCAGTCTAGCCAGGAAGCATTGGGAACAATTTCCCTTGTGCTAAAGTTAGAAAAGCTTGTGACATATGTGAATTTCCATGTGATTGATGCGGCTACCTCGTACAATGCATTGATCGGTCGTCCATGGTTGCATGAAAATAAGGTTGTTCCATCTACTCTCCATCAATGTATTAAATACAAAGATACCTCGGGGGACATAGTGCGAATTTTTGCGGACAAAAAGCCATTCACAGTGGCAGAGACTTTCTATGCTGATGCCAAATTCTATTTTGAGCCAGTTGATAAGATCTCAAAACCGAAAACAATATCATCGTCAGTTCAAGACTTGCCTGATAGGGACACTGGGAAGTCTTCAGTAAATCAAAAGAGATACCAATACATACCAAGTGACCAAAGAAAAAAGGGAGATCCAATATTTCGTGTTATAAATAAAGCACACAATTATAAAGGTACCACATTCCCGACACCTCTACCTCCTTTGGTACAATATAGAATAAATCAAGCGAAAATTGAGAAACATAATAAAAATAAGGTAGCTGCACAAGTCATGTTATTGGATAGAGATGATGAAATTTTACCTATCGCCTTATATGATAATAGAGTGCTTTATATGATGCGACAGATGGACTATGATACATCTATTGGCCCTTCACTATGTGATGGCCGAGGGCAGCTTGCGCCATTTGAAAAGATGATGTCCCAAGCTCAGCTTGATGCATTACATGAAGATCAAGCATTAAAGGAAACAAAATATGGGCTAGGTTATGAGGTTCATATGACCTCTATCGAGCCAATTGACGCTACAACAGCATCTCCCCAAATGGAAGATGGAAACCAGTCAACTGTTGATGAGTTGGAGGAAATTAATATTGGTACGCCTGATGACCCTCGACCAATCTTTATTAGCGAATATTTGTCTATAAAGAGTAAGAAAGAGTATCATAAATTTCTTTCTGCTAACAGGGATGTGTTTGCTTGGTCCTATGAAGAAATGCCAGGTTTGGACCCAATGGTTGCGGTGCATAAACTGGTTGTAAATAAGGACGCTTGTCCTATCAAGCAAGGGCAAAGAAGATATCGACCGGAGCTCCTTCCAAAAATTGAAGCTGAAGTTGATAAACTCATAGCTGCGGATTTCATTAGGGAAGTAAAATACCCTAAGTGGGTTTCTAGCATTGTGCCTGTGCAAAAGAAAAATGGGCAAATTCGTATATGTGTAGATTTTAGAGATTTGAATAAAGCGTGCCCAAAAGACGATTTTCCAATTCCAATTTCTGAGATACTCATAGATGCCACCATGGGATATGAAATATTTTCTTTCATGGATGGTTTCTCTGGATATAACCAAATAAAAATGGCCCCAGAGGATGAGGAGTTAACGACATTTCGAACACCCAAAGGCATATACTGTTATAAGGTGATGCCATTTGGATTGAAAAATGCGGGCGCTACATATCAAAGAGCCATGACTATCATACTCGAAGGTTTATTATATGATATCGTTGAGTGCTATATAGACGATATAGTCGTAAAATCCAAGCATGAGCAAGAGCATTTAGAAAATTTAGCAATAGTATTTAAACGACTTAGGCAACATAAGTTGAAAATGAACCCCATGAAGTGCGCTTTTGGAGTTGCGTCGGGCAAATTCCTTGGCTTCATAGTCACAAAGCGTGGCATTGAGATTGACCCAGCCAAAATAAAGGCAATCGTAAATATGCCACAACCTAGAAATTTGCATGAATTAAAAAGCCTCCAAGGTCACTTGGCTTATATTAGGAGATTTATCTCAAATTTATCCAGGAGATGCAAACCTTTTTCCCGCCTGATGAAAAAAGGGGTCCCATTTCAATGGGACCAAGCATGTCAAAATGCGTTCGAGGATATTAAACAATATTTAACAAATCCTCCTGTCCTGTGTGCCCCAATCAAAGGGCAACCATTGATCTTATACACAGCGGCCATGCCTACCTCATTAGGTGCCCTTTTAGCACAAAACAATGACACAGGGAAGGAAGTATCCCTGTACTATCTCAGCCGCACCCTACTGGAGGCAGAGTGTAATTATCCTGACATAGAAAAAATATGTTTAGCACTTGTATTTGCTGCACAAAAGCTTCGCCATTATATGTTAGAACATACGGTACAACTTGTTTCGAGAGCAGACCCTCTCAGATATATTTTAAGTAAAATGACATTATCGGGTAGGTTAGCTAAGTGGGCGATGTTACTCTCACAATTTGACATTGTGTTTGTGCCTCAGAAGGCCATTAAAGGACAAGGATTGGCTAATTTCTTAGCTGCACACCCTATCCCTGATGATTTTCCCATTGACGATGATTTGCCTGATGAAGAGGTTTTTGCCATTGAGATACCTGATCATATATGGCAGATGTATTTCGATGGCGCAAGTCGAAAATCTGGCGCAGGTGCTGGGGTCGTCTTTGTGACGCCTGATGATGGAATCATTCCATACTCCTTCACATTAACCTCAGCGGTTTCGAATAATGCCGCCGAATATGAGGCTCTCATCATTGGCCTCGAAATAGCCCTTAGTATGGGTATAAGCACACTCCATGTCTACGGAGATTCTCAATTAATAGTTAATCAATTATTGGGAGTATATACTATTAAAAAACAAGGTCTTATACCATATTTTAGAAAAGCAAAAACGCTTATATCCATGTTTGCCGATTTAAAAGTTCAGCATGTTGTACGGAATAAAAATGAAAAGGCAGATGCACTAGCCAGTCTAGCTGCTAGCATGTCACTAAATCCACATGACACAATGGATGTACATGTGGAAGAACGTAGAGTCCTTCCTATATTGGAAGAGGAAGAAGACATATCATCCATCTTTGCAACAAATATAGAAACTTGTGAGATTGAGATGGGGGATTGGCGAACGCCATTCCTCGAATATTTACTCCATGGATACTTGCCCCTCAATTCAAATGAGAGGTCTAGGCTTAGGAAAAGATCAATTAACTACACCTGCATAAATGATACGCTTTATCGGCGTTCAAGTGATGGCATGCTACTTCGTTGCCTTGCTGGAGATGAAGTGATAGAGGCCTTAAAAGAAGTCCATGCTGGAGTGTGCGGAGCGCATCAATCCGGACCTAAACTACATTATCAACTTAAACATTTAGGCTATTATTGGCCTACCATGTTCGATGATTGCATGAAATTCGCGAAAAAGTGCCATGAGTGTCAAATACATGGCAACTTTATACACCAACCACATGAACCATTACATCCCACTAACATGTCCTGGCCATTTGAAATGTGGGGGATGGATGTAGTTGGACCGATTCACCCACCATCATCCAAAGGACATAGATTTATTTTAGCCGCTACTGACTATTTCTCCAAATGGGCAGAAGCTGTGGCATTAAAAGAGGTAAAAGCTGAAAATGTAGAAAATTTCATAAGAACTAATCTCATATATCGATTTGGTGTGCCAAGTAGAATGATATCTGATAATGGGTCAAATTTTAGGAGTAAACAAATCGAGAGGATGTGTGCCAAATTTAAAATCAAGCATAGTTTCTCTACTGGATATAACCCGTCCGCTAATGGTCAAGCGGAAGCATTTAATAAAGTGTTATGCAAATTGCTTAAAAAGATGGTCTCACATAATAAGAGGCACTGGCATGAAAAGCTACTAGAGTCGTTGTGGGCGTATAGAGTTACGACGCGAACGGCAACAGGGATGACCCCCTACTCCCTTGTATATGGGGGAGAAGTTGTCCTACCATTAGAAGTACAAATCGCTTCTTTACGAGTTGCCATTCAAGAAAAACTCACAGAAGAGGAAGCGACAAAATTGCGCTTAAAAGAATTAGACAACTTGGAGGAAAAGCGGCTTCATGCATTGCAAAACTTGGAGGCATACCAAGCTAGGATGTCTCGAGCTTTTGATAAGCGATTAAAAAGAAGATCATTTAAACAGGGGACCTGGTGCTAGCAGTTATCCGCCCCATGAATATTACTCATCGAATAAAAGGAAAATTTGAGCCTAAATTGGAAGGCTCGTATGTAGTAAAGGATGTTTATTCAAGTGGTGCATATCGAATTATTTCTGCCGACGGCGAATATTGCCCTCCGCCAATAAATGGAAAATTCTTAAAACGCTACTATGCTTAAAAAATATTATTATTACTATATGCTCCATCGCTTATGAGCTTAAACTGTCAGCGAGAAAAAAAAACTTCATATGCTCCATCGCTCATGAGCTTAAACTGTTAGCGAGAAATAAATAAAAAAAATTAAAACCATTATATGCTCCAATGCTTTAAGAGCCTAAACTGCAAGCGCAAAAAAAACAAAATCCACCATACGCTCCAATGCTTCATGAGCCTAAACTGTAAGCAACAAAAAAAAAAGTTACACATGCTCCATCGCTCATGAGCTTAAACTGTTAGTGAGAAATAAATAATAAAAATAAATCCATCATATGCTCCATCGCTCATGATCCTAAACTGTTAGCGAGAAATAAATAATAAAAATAAATCCATCATGTGCTCTTTCGCTCATGAGCTTAAACTGTCAACGAGAAAATAAAATAAAATAAAATAAAATAAAACAATCATATGTTCCAATGCTTTAAGCGCCTAAACTGCAAGCGCCAAAAACAAAAATAAATCACTATATGCTCCATCGCTCATGAGCTTAAACTGTCAGCGAGAAAATAAATAAAATAAAACCTTCATATGCTTCCATGCTTTAAGAGCCTAAACTGCAAGCGCCAAAAACAAAAATAAATCACTATATGCTCCATCACTCATGAGCTTAAACTGCTAGCGAGAAATAAATAATAAAAATAAATCCATTATGTGCTCCATCTCTCGTGAGCTTAAATTCTTAGCGAAAAAATATATAAAAAATAAATAAATAACCATATACTCCATCACTCACGAGCTTAAACTGTTAAAAAATCACCATATACTCCAACGCTTCACGAGTCTAAACTGCAAGTGTAAAAAACAAAAAAAACAAAAACAAAAGTTCATATGTTACATCGCTCATGAGCTTAGACTATCAACGAGAAAACAAATCATCATATGCTCTAACGCTTCATGAGCATAAACTGTAAGCGACCAATATAACTATTGAGCAACATGTGTGCAAAAGGATATGTACTCCTATGGCTCAAAAAAAGGATACCAAACAAATTGTTGTGTTTCAGGGAGTTTTTTAAAAACTTCAACAAGAGATAACGACTGCATACAAAAAATCCTATGATTGATCAAACTTCAGCTATGAGCCATGTAAAAGAAATGGTCTATATAGTTACAAGACACAATGTACGCCCTTGTCGGATAAATATTATGATGGTATAAGACATAGTCCATTAAATGATAAATTAGCAAAATAGTGTTTCGAGATCCGGATCCGTTAACATAAACTTTTTCGCATCCGGACCTCGAGGGGGAATCTGTTGACACGGATTTTGGCCTCATCAAAATATATGATATGCGGGCTAAATAACTTCGACTGATGTGACCTTTAAATTTTGATGCATATGAAATAAGCAAATGTTCTATAAATAATATATGAATATTTAAAATAGCCATTGCTTCTAATCTCCTTGTGCTCTAAAAGTTTAGCATACTAAGATATTGAAATAGGAACGCCTTCAAATATATATATATATACTTTTACAAATATATCACCATTAAACAATTATCATATAATGTGATTTATGTGCGTGCATTAGCTAATTATAGATTTATTTAGCTAGATAAATAAATAGCAGAAAATGGCACATGATGGAAATAACTAATTGTCGACATAAGCAAATATAAACTTTAACTTAATCTTATCTACATTAATATATGTAGATAAATCTTACAAGATAGCGCTATAAAAAATAGCAATAACAACAATAAATAAATACAACGTAGACAATAAATAAATAAATTAATTAACATAAATAAATAAAAAGAATTAAAAAAGGGGAAGCAAATAGGGGAACGTACCAACCACGTTGCACCTTAACGCACACGTCTCGTGCACACGACACGAGCGCCCAAATCCAAATTATCTTTTTTTAATTGCCCGCGCGCACGCTAATAGCTTGCAATTTTTGCATGCTTCTCCCGCGTAGATACAGCGCATGCGGCGCGCTTGCCCCCATACGCACCTTCTCCACTCACCTCCCGTACCATGAGCACCCATACGCACGTTCTCCACTCACCTCCAGTACCGTGAGCAGAGAGCGTTCGTAGCTGACTTTTTGCCTATAAATATAGCACCACAGGAACAGAGGAGGAGAAGAAAAAAAGGAAGTGCCGCCAGGCTGCCGCTTTGAGTTGTCTGCTGCTGCGACGACAAAGAAAACAACAAAGCATCGTCAAGCTGCCTCTCGGCTTCCCCAACCACCACCAGACTTCTACGTTTAGAGAGCTCCGGTTGCAGCTGTGCCCGCTGTTCACCACCACTCAGTGCCGTGAGAGCGGATCCAAACCAGGAGCACATCGCGACTCCATCGGCAAGGAAAGTCTTCCGTCAAACACCTCTCTAGGGCATACCCTAGAGAGACTGGTTCCAGAAATCTCAAGGGCATACCTTTGAGAAAAATTGCGTCACACGATCCTACACAATCTTAAGGGCATACCCTTAAGAGAGATCACACGCACGGGCATATACGCCGCTGTGGCCAATCGAAAAGGTCCACTCCAAGGTAAGAAAAGCCTCTTATGTCGATATACTATTCCTTGTCTTCTTTGCCATCGTGGTAGAACTATGTTCTTCGACTCGTGTTGTTGATACAAAATTAGGAACAAGTGCTAAAGTCGACATCATGCCAAAAATAATTATACTCCACACACATGTACAAATTATCGTGAATATATGCGATAAGTTGTACGTGGAAATTGAAATTCTATGTTAAATAATGTTCAAAAATATATTTGCGCGCTCCATCGGCAAGAAATTCTCCGTCAAGCACCTCTCTCTAAAGCATACCTTAGAGAGAAACTGACTCAAGAAACCTCAAGGGTATACCCTTGTCCCCGTCAAGCACCTCTCTCTAAGGCATACCTTAGAGAGAAGCTGGCTCAAGAAACCTCAAGGACATACCCTTGAGGAAGATCGCGTTGATCACTCATACACGTCATTGTAGCCTGCTATAAAGGTCTGCTGCAAGGGCTATTAATTAAATAAAGAAAAATAAAGAAAATGCATACATGGCTACATGTGTCTTCCATGAAGTGTGCAAAATTTGGCTACAAAATAAACGATTCCCCATACCCATAAAAACGTCCATATTTGATCAATCACAATAAATAAATTCTCTATATGATAGAGTTTATACTCATCGAATATTATTTTTACTAAAATTAATATGAAGTTCGGCATGTTGGCAAATAGCTAAGATACGTGCACATTTGTATATTGCCGTACCAGGTATACTCAAAGCGAAATGAATTGCGGAAACGCTGTTAGGTCATCGCTACCCTGATAAACAAATTGAACAAATAAAATCATACTCCAGTACATGCATGCGTATACACCAAATTATTTAAGACCACGTCAAAATTATACTGGTGTGTGTATCGTTGAATATAATCACGCATTTCACCCTTATGAGATACTGGGGTACGTTCATTAATAAATAAAATTAGGCTAAGCTAGTATGTTGGTATAAGCTAATCGTGCTTAATAAGTAAATCAAAATCGAGTATGCAAATATTCGTCTAAAGAGATAATGGCAAATATGATTACACTTGCAAAATGTTTTGCATCACGTCCTAACCTAGACTATATGATAAACAAAAGGGTACCATTTTATATGTATGGTGCTTTTATATCTCGTAAATTATCCAAGAGATAGAATCAAATGATCAATTCAATGGTTGATGTTCCAGCCAAAATAAATAAATAAATTAATGTTGCTCATATGTCGTTCATCTATACCTAAATAAATTGGTATATTTATGCTAAATCTCAAGCCATGACTGCCAACGCTAGTCGACCTGCTATGCGCGCCATGGTTAAAATAACTAAATGTGTTACAAATATTGGAACAAGCCTAGCAAATAAAAAATGCACGCTTGGTTCATCAATTATCGTTCCGCCCAATTAATAAAAAAAACAGCAACTCTATTAAGTATTTAAATTAAACTAAATAGGTTATATATGTAAGCCATGGTCAAATACTATATCATGGCCATATATCTGGCTATTATAACTAACTACATACACCATGGACGCCACATCATATCTTGCTAAGCCTAAATAAAAGTAAATAAATGATTTGGCTTGGCTTAAATAAATCTCACACCATATGTCAAGTGCATTCATAAACATGTGTCTCAAAACATCTTCATTCGTGATCTTATATAATCCGATAAGATTATTAAATTTAATCCTCAAGGTAAACCATATAAATATATAACATAACGTGTCTTCCATTAAAGAAATAAACGTTGACCAAATAAATCTTCTTGGTCTAACATGCATATGAGTCATATTATATGATTCAGATGTCTACCGCTCAAATAACTAGATAAAGATTGTATGCTAAGTTATCAAGGCTCAACGCCATGTCATAGCTTGAACAAATAACAAGATATTCATAAAAGTATGTATGAATTAAAATACATATATATTATAGTTCGACAGAGAATTGACCAAGCCAGCAATAAAGAGATATTTGTCAGCTCGTCAACAATGAGATCATGTCGTATCTGACATACGCATGCACGATCCACGACTACATGAGGCGAAGACTTTTTTTTGTTTCTTTTGTAGTTTGTAATAGGCTAGCCATATGATGTAATTTTATTTTTCTTTTATATATTCATGTTGGAACTCTTAATCAGGGGTTTTCTCTACGGAGATGTAATTAACATAATTTTTATACAAATATAAGAATTATGGAAGTATGAGCCTGCAATACCTGTATTATTTACTTTATTATATCTAAATTAAAACTTGTCTCTGTTGACGTGGAGACGGCGCTTTTGCCGCCCGTTTTCCCGACATCAGTCAACAAAATAAGGAGCTATGGAAGCACACGATGGACGGACCACGACGTCGTCCGCCTAATGCTAAGGTCTTTTATCGTCCTTGATCCACATCTTGTAAACAATATTCGTGAGAATCCTAGGTACATGAAGATGACGCCCGAGGAAATACTTGGAAAGTTTGTAAGCGGGCGGATGATGATCAAGGAGGCAAGATACGTCGACGATGCGTTGAATGGCCCAATCCAAGAGCCTCAAATCATTGCTCTCAAAGCGACGAGGAGCAAGGAGGCGCTACCTAGCAAGGTGGCGCAAGTTGAGGCGGCCGGGTTCAATGATGAAGAGATGGCCCTCATCATCAAGCGCTTCAAGACGGCGCTAAAGGGTCACAAGGGGCATCCTAACAAGAACAAGACAAAGGGGAAGCACTCATGCTTCAAATGTGGTAAGATTGGTCACTTTATCGCTAATTGTCTCGATAATGATAGTGACTAGGAACAAGGGAACAAGAGGGAAAAGAAAAAGGCGTACAAGAAGGCTAAGGGCGAGGCACACCTTGGCAAGGAGTGGGACTCGGATTGTTCGTCGCCCGACTCCGACAACGAAGGACTCGCCGCCACCGCCTTCAACAAGTCGTCCCTCTTCCCCCAACGAGCATCACACTTGCCTCATGGCAAGGGAAAAGGAGGTAAGCACTCGTAACACTAGTACTTACGCTTCCTCAAGTGATGAAGAATCTAGTGATGATGAAATAGACTATTCATGTTTATTCAAGGGCTTAGATAGAACTAAGGTTGATAAGATTAATGAATTGATTGAGGCTTTGAATGATAAAAATAGATTACTAGAAAAGCAAGAGGATCTTTTATATGAAGAACATGATAAGTATGTAGAGGCTCAAAAATCCCTTGCTTTAGAAATTAAAAGGAATGAAATGCTTTCTTGTGAATTGTCTACATGCCATGACTCTATTTCTAGCTTAAAGAGCATAAATGATGATTTGTATGCTAAGTTAGAAATAGCTAATAAATCAACATCTTGTGTAGAACATGTTACAATTTGCAATAGGTGTAAAGATTTCAATATTGATGCTTGTAGCGAACACCTAGCTTCAATTTCTAAATTGAATGATGAAGTGGCTAGTCTTAATGCCCAACTTAAGACTAGCAAAAGTGAATTTGATAAACTAAAATTTGCAAGGGATGCCTACACGATTGGTAGACACCCCTCAATTAAGGATGGTCTTGGCTTCAAGAGGGAAGTCAAGAACTTAACAAGCCATAAGGCTTCCATCTCCACCAAGGAGAAAGGGAAGGCCCCTATGGCTAATAGTGCTAAAAAGAATCATGCATTTAATTATAAGAAATTTTCTAGAAATATTCATCATGATAGGATTTGTAATGCTTATGATTCAAATGCAATGTTTGCTTCAAGTTCTTCCTATATGCATGGTAGAGATATGCCTAGGAGAAATGTCATTCATCATATGCCTAGGAGAAATGTTGCTCATGTTCCTAGGAAGATTAATGAACCTTCCACAATTTATCATGCTTGCAATGCTTCCTTTGCAATTTGTAGAAAGGATAGAAAGGTGATTGCTAGGAAATTAGGGGCAAAATGCAAGGGAGATAAAACTTGCATTTGGGTCCCTAAGGATATTGTCACTAACCTTGTAGGACCCAACAAGAGTTGGGTACCTAAGACCCAAGCCTAAATTTGCCTTGCAGGTTTATGCATCCGGGGGTACAAGCTGGATTATCGACCGCGGATGCACAAACCACATGACGGGGGAGAAGAAGATGTTCACCTCCTACGTCAAGAACAAGGATTCCCAAGATTCAATCATATTCGGTGATGGGAACCAAGGCAAGGTGAAAGGGTTAGGAAAGATTGCTATTTCATCTGAGCACTCCATTTCTAATGAATTCTTAGTTGAGTCGCTTGGATATAATTTGTTATCCGTTAGTCAATTATGCAATATGGGATATAATTGTTTATTCACAAATGTAGATGTGTCTGTCTTTAGAAGAAGTGATGGTTCATTAGCTTTTAAGGGTGTATTAGACGACAAACTCTATTTAGTTGACTTTGCAAAAGAGGAGGGCGGTCTAGATGCATGCTTAATTGCTAAGACTAGCATGGGCTGGCTATGGCATCGCCGTTTAGCTCATGTGGGGATGAAGAACCTTCACAGGCTTCTAAAGGGAGAACATGTGATAGGTCTAACTAATGTAACTTTCGAAAAAAGATAGACCTTGTGCAGCTTGTCAAGCAGGTAAATAGGTGGGAAGCTCTCATCATACCAAAAATGTGATGACCACATCAAGACCTTTGGAGATGCTTCATATGGACCTCTTCGGACCCGTCGCCTATCTAAGCATAGGAGGAAGTAAGTATGGTCTTGTTATAGTTGATGATTTTTCCCGCTTCACTTGGGTATTCTTTTTGCAGGATAAATCTGAAACCCAAGGGACCCTCAAGCGCTTCCTAAGGAGAGCTCAAAATGAGTTTGAGCTCGAGGTGAAGAAGATAAGGAGTGACAACGGGTCCGAGTTCAAGAATCTTCAAGTGGAGGAGTACCTTGAGGAGGAAGGGATTAAGCACGAGTTCTCCGCTCCCTACACACCACAGCAAAATGGTGTGGTAGAGAGGAAGAACAGGACGCTCATAGACATGGCGAGGACGATGCTTGGAGAGTTCAAGACCCCCGAGCGGTTTTGGTCGGAAGCCGTGAACACGGCTTGCCACGCCATCAACAGGGTCTACCTTCACCGCCTCCTCAAGAAGACTTCGTATGAGCTTCTAACCGGTAACAAACCCAATGTATCTTACTTTTGTGTATTTGGGAGCAAATGTTACATTCTAGTAAAGAGAGGTAGAAATTCTAAGTTTGCTCCCAAAGCTGTAGAAGGGTTTTTGTTAGGTTATGACTCAAATACAAATGCGTATAGAGTCTTCAACAAATCATCGGGTTTGGTTGAAGTCTCTAGCGACGTTGTATTTGATGAGACTAATGGCTCTCCAAGAGAGCAAGTTGTTGATCTTGATGATGTAGATGGAGGAGACATTCCAACGGCCGCAATACGCACCATGGCGATTGGCGATGTGCGACCACTAGAACAAAAGGAGCAAGATCAACCTTCTTCCTCAACAATGGTGCATCCTCCAACCCAAGATGACGAACAAGTACCTCAAGTGGAGGCGTGTGATCAAGGGGGAGCACAGGATGTCCAAGTTGAAGAGGAAGAAGCACCTCAGGCACCTCCAACCCAAGTTCGAGCAACGATTCAAAGGAATCATCCCGTCGACCAAATTTTGGGTGACATTAGCAAGGGAGTAACTACTCGTTCTAGATTAGTTAATTTTTGTGAGCATTACTCCTTTGTCTCTTCTATTGAGCCTTTCAGGGTAGAAGAGGCCTTGCTAGATCCGGACTGGGTATTGGCCATGCAGGAAGAGCTCAATAATTTCAAGAGAAATGAAGTTTGGACACTGGTGTCGCGTCCCAAGCAAAATGTTGTGGGAACCAAGTGGGTGTTCCGCAACAAACATGACGAGCACGGGGTGGTGACGAGGAACAAGGCTCGACTTGTGGCAAAAGGTTATGCCCAAGTCGCAGGTTTGGACTTTGAGGAGACTTTTGCTCCTGTGGCTAGGCTAGAGTCTATTCGTATATTGCTAGCATATGCCGCTCACCATTCTTTCAGGTTGTTCCAAATGGATGTGAAGAGCGCTTTCCTCAATGGGCCAATTAAGGAGGAGGTGTACGTGGAGCAACCCCCTGGCTTCGAAGATGAACGGTACCACGACCACGTATCAGGGTGATGACTCAAAAGTTTGAGATGTCAATGATGGGCGAGTTGAACTACTTCCTTGGGTTCCAAGTGAAGCAACTCAAGGACGGCACCTTCATCTCCCAAACGAAGTACACGCAAGACTTGCTAAAGCGGTTTGGGATGAAGGACGCCAAGCCCGCAAAGACTCCGATGGGAACTGACGGACACATCGACTTCAACAAAGGAGGTAAGTCCGTTGATCAAAAAGCATACCGGTCCATGATAGGTTCCTTGCTTTATTTATGTGCTAGTAGACCGGATATTATGCTTAGTGTATGCATGTGTGCTAGATTTCAATCCGATCCAAGGGAGTATCACTTAGTGGCTGTGAAGCGAATTCTTAGATATTTAGTCGCTACGCCTTGCTTCGGGATCTGGTATCCAAAGGGGTCTACCTTTGACTTAATTGGATATTCAGACTCCGATTATGCTGGATGTAAGGTCGATAGGAAGAGTACATCAGGGACGTGCCAATTCTTAGGAAGGTCCCTGGTGTCATGGAGTTCTAAGAAACAAACCTCTGTTGCCCTATCCACCGCTGAGGCCGAGTACGTTGCCGCAGGACAGTGTTGCGCGCAACTACTTTGGATGAGGCAAACCCTCCGGGACTTTGGCTACAATCTGAGCAAAGTCCCACTCCTATGTGATAATGAGAGTGTTATCCGCATAGCGGACAATCCTGTTGAGCACAGCCGCACAAAGCACATTGACATCTGGCATCACTTTTTGAGAGACCACCAGCAAAAGGGAGATATCGAAGTGTTCTATATTAGCACCGAGAACCAGCTAGCCGATATCTTTACCAAGCCTTTAGATGAAAAGACCTTTTGCAGGCTGCGTAGTGAGCTAAATGTCTTAGATTCGCGGAACTTGGATTGATTTGTAGCATACATGTGTATTATGCTTTGATCATGTTCCTTATGTATTTTGTTGTTTACTTATGGTGCTCAAGTTGTACAAACACTCCCCGGACCTCACAAGTCCTTTTGCAAGTGATGCACATATTTAGGGGGAGATGTGCTACAACTTGACCCTTTGAGACTAACTGTGTGCTTGAGTTTGCTTGATTTAGTCTCAAAGGTGGATTGAAAGGGAAAGGTGGACTTGGACCATGAAAGACTTCCACTGCACTCCAATGAGAGGGTAACTCACTCCAAGTTCATCCCCATCTTCTTATTGCCTTTGTACTCTTATGTGAAGATTTTGGTGAGGCAATGAGGTTTAAGGGCCAAGATTGATCTCGTTTTGGTGCTTAATGCCAAAGGGGGAGAAAATAAGGCCAAAGCAAGAAATGGATCAGCTACCACTTGAGAATTTTGAAAACAGTAGAATAGAGCTTTTGTTTTATCAAAATCCTTTTATTGTATCTCTTTGTTAAAAGTTGGTCTCTTGTGGGGAGAATGTTTGATTATGGAAAAAAGGGGGTGTTGGGGACTTGTTCTCAAATGCTATGAGTTAAGAACAAGGCAACATAGAAAATGTTAATCGTTAAAAATCCTTCGTCCTTCGAAACATTATCTCCTTTGGGGTATAATGATTTTCGGACGAAGGTTATGAAGAGTATACCTTCATAAATTCATTACATAATGACGAAGAATAAAATGTAAGGAATATAAATGGCATCATGAATAGTTATGTATTATCATTAAGCATAAACGGAAATATCATTGAATTACAAGTGTACCTTCAATTGGAAGGAAATAATACAAGCATGACGCAAAAAGTGAATGCCAAGTCAGCGTGAACAGTACGGGGCTACTGTTCACCTATTTATAAGCACGGGACGCAGCCCGTGCAAAATTACATTAATGCCCTTTACACTCGATAATAATTCTATAGCAATCTGTCGAGGTCTAAATAGCCTTTTCATCTTTAAGTCGGTTTCATCTGCTGCTGTCACGCCGAAGCTTTCCTGCTTACACCTTCGGCGGTTCATCAACCTTCGTATTATTCTGGTCTACTGTAATGCCTGACTTGAGTCCGAAGATACCTGTTCACACATTATACTCCAAAAACACTATTAAATCCTGTTTTTGAGGACCTTCGGATGCCGAAGGTCCCCAACAGGGGGAGTTTTTGAATCTTTGATCAATTCCTCTTGGAATACCTCTCTTTATGTCTCTACAAGTGAATTTGACTTAGAGATAGGAAATTGAGTTTGATTTGCAAAAACAAACCAAGTGGTGGCAAAGTATGATCCATATATGCCAAATTTGAATCAAAACAATATCGAGTTCTCAATTGTATTGATGTTGCACTTGTTCTAGTTGCTTTGTGTTGTGTTGGCATAAATCACCAAAAAGGGGGAGATTGAAAGGGAAATGTGCCCTTGGGCCATTTCTAAGTATTTTGGTGATTGAGTGCCAACACAAGTGCTTAAGTGTTAATCTATGTCAAATGTTGGACAAAGTGCAAATCAAGTGTAAAGGTATGTTTCTAAGACTTAGTACATTGTTTTGGAGACTAATGTTTTGTGTCTAAGTGCTGGAAACAGGAAAGATCAATTTAGAAAAGACTTGGCTGTACAGCCAAGACTCTGCGCAGTCTGGGTGCACCGGACTGTCCGGTGGTGCACCGGACAGTGTCCGGTGCGCCAGGTTGGCTCGGGCGAACTGGCTGTTCTCGGGACTTCGACGGCGGTGTACGGCTATAAATCACCGGACTGTCCAGTGAGCCGTTCACAGGCGAAGTCGTCGCTCTCGGGAAGCAATTAACGGCGTACGGCTAAAAATCACCGGACTGTCCGGTGAGCCAACGGTCAGCCAGGCCAACGGTTGGCCGAGGATTCCGTGCGTGACGCGTGGCCGAGCCAACGGTCACAAGGGGGCACCGGACTGTCCGGTGTGCACCGGACTGTCCGGTGTGCACCGGACAGTGTCCGATGCGCCAACGGCTCTGAATCTCCAATGGTCGGCTTCGCCAAAGAAGGAAAGAAATCTGCACCGGACAGTGTCCGGTGGTGCACCGGACTGTCCGGTGCGCCAGGCGACTGAAGGCAAGAATTGCCTTCCTAGAATGCTCCCAACGGCTCCTAGCTGCCTTGGGGCTATAAAAGGGACCCCTAGGCGCATGGAGGAGCACACCAAGCATCCTTTGAGCATTGTTGATCACTCACACTTCATTCTTGCGTACTTGTTTGACATTCTTAGTGATTTGAGCTCCGTTCTAGTGAGAACCTTGTGATATTCTTTTGAGCTCAAGTCTGGGTCTTGTGTGTGCGTATTTGCTGTGATTCTTGTATCTTGTGTGCGTTGCTCATCCCTCCCTTACTCCGTGCTTCTTTGTGAACATCAAAGTGTAAGGGCGAGAGGCTCCAAGTTGTTGAGATTCCTCGCGAGCGGGATATAGTAAACAAAGCAAAACACCGTGGTATTCAAGTGGGTCTTTGGACCGCTTGAGAGGGGTTGATTGCAACCCTCGTCCGTTGGGACGCCACAACGTGGAAGTAGGCAAGTTTTGTACTTGTCTGAACCACGGGATAAACCACTGAGTCTATCTGTGTTGATCTTCTTGTGGTTGTTGTGTTTCGCAAGAACTCCTATCTAGCCACTTGGCTTAATTGTGCTAACATCTAATCAAGTTTTGTGGCATTAAGTTTCAAGTTTTATAGGATCACCTATTCACCCTCTCTAGGTGCTCTCAGTTATCTAGCGTGTGAGTGAGCTACTGCCTCTCTGGATTGTAATCCTATTTCCTGTTTTTTTCAAAAAAAACATTTCCAGTTAATGAGATGCGATCTTTTTCTTAAAAAAAGGGTCTTCTTGGGTCTCGCTGGTCGCTAGGGACAACCGCGCAAGCGCGACTGGTCATGTGGTCAGCAGTCGGTCCTTAAGACCCACCTGGAAGGGACTAGCCTGCCACTGCCACGCCTGTTCCAACTTTGAGCAGCCGTTGGGACTTGGGAACCGAGAAGTCGCCGGCATGGGCCAAGTTGGACCGCAGATGTTTCGTAGGAGAGAAAAAACTTGAGTGCTGTAGATGGGCTGGCATTTTCGAGTGGCCCAAGTCGATTTACCACACACATGGCGGGTCCTGGGGAAATATTGTAACTCACGGCCCATATCATTCTTTCGAATGCTGGATCAAACGCATACTGCTACGACGCTTCGGATTAAATACAAACACTGTAGATTCAGTAAAAGCGGTTACATTAGAATTTAGAGCATATCTAAGAGTTTCCAAAACAAACTCTTAAGCAAGAGGGTTTTTTTAGTAAGATTAAAGAAATACGTCTTCAGCAACTTTCTGACACTAGATTATATTTTCTTTAGCACTTGAAGGAAGAAAAAAAAAACAGCATCCACGCCGAAAAATAGGCGCAGTGCCGCGTCCGCCCGCGTGCCTTTCTTCTCCCTGCTAGCACTCCACGCGCCAGGCCTGCCCGTCCGTCCGGAACGCGAACAGCATCGACAGGCAGTGCATGCAGGAACGACGGCGGCGCGCGAGGTCGTTACGCTGCTCTGGAGGCCAAGTGGCCAACAGATCCGGACTGGTTGCGCGTGTGACGATGATGAAGTACCTGCCGAGCAGCGGCAGGTCAAGTGGCCAGCGCCGACGTTAACGAAGAGCCACGCGTGTCTCGCTCTGGCGGAGCATACAACGGCAGGTCGTTGCGGTCGGTGCCAACGTTGATGAAGAGCCGCGCGTCGTCGCTATCTGGTGAACCTACACCTACCTCATATCTACGGCGGATAGAAAATGGATGATATAGGATCAGTTTCCCTGTGCAGCGTGATCCGTGAAGATAAAGGAAGGGGAAGGGGAGGCGTGCATGCCACGGCCAAGCCAGACATAGAAGCCACGAAGCTTTTGTGTAGGTGCTTGTTCTTGGCATGAAGACGACGATGGACTTGTTTGTTATAGTACTTATTTGTCTAAGGTTAGTCGTTAGAATTGAATAACTAATCTTAAACAAAAAAGTTAGATAAAGTAAAGCAAGTTAGTCAGCTATTCCAAACACTACAACCTTTTAGGCCTTCTGTGACATTGTGATTATGTCACTAACTAGTGTTTATTTGTCATAAATTGTATTTTGGTGACACTATTGTGACGAAAAGGTCATCGTCACAGAAAGTACGTGTTAAATAGACTACAATGACGTTCATCAAAAAATCGTCATAGATTTTATGACGCACATTAGATTCGTCACTAAATCTATGACACTCTATTTTGTCATAAGCCACTCTGAAAACGTCACAATTCATACTGACATGAATTGCCACATGACTAATGGTGATGACGTGGGATGTGACATGGCAAAACCTTTATGACAGAAATATTTGTCATAGATTTGATCACGTGGAAAAATTGTTGTGACAAGGAATTTCATCATAAATTGAGAGGCAGTGGCCGCTAGCGTGGCAAGTGATATGGCGAAGCATTTGTGATAGATATAATCGTCATCAAAAGAAACACATCGTATGAATTCATATCATCATGGAATATTACACATCACAACCAAAATATCATATTAATACGTTGAACACAAATATTTCATCCATCAGAGAATCATATAACGTCAAAACATATATCTACAAATCCTTTAACTTCAATTCCAAAAAAACCTATAACTTCAACTCAAAGTACTAAATATTAAGCATATCGTAACTAGCTACTATAGCAGCCATAAGGTTGCAGGTCCTATAGTGGTCAAGCAGACTATGGACACACTAGGCCTCAATTGAAGCTTAATAGTTGATGAAGGTGGTTATTATTTTCTTCCATCAACCTCTTTATACTATCAATGTCTCCTGAAATGTCTGTGCTGCTACATTAGGCCGATCGACATGAGCCCCAGTCTGAGCTCAGATCCCTGCGAAGAGCACGGGGAAGTATGAGATTCCCACACAATCACTATTAGTCAAACCACACAATGAGCAAATAGTAAATTTTAGACATCAGATGAATACCTCTCCAAAGGTAAGAACAAATGTCATTGACAATATTATAGCAAGAACATGATGAAATATCCTATCAAGAAATATAGAAGTGCCTGCAAAGGCTGCAATGAGGTTAACATAAAAGTCAATTGTTGGGGACTTGTTCTCAAATGCTATGAATTAAGAACAAGGCAACATAAAGTGTTAAACGTCAATGTCCTTCGTCCATGAGACATTATTCCCTTGAGGATAATGGGCCTTGGACGAAGACTGATAAGAGCATAATTACGAAGCTTAAATCTTCGTAATAAAATTTTAGTAAAACTTATAAAATAACATAAAACAAAAGGTATAAAAGAGATAAATACATCATAGACGAATTACATTGTATCTATTTATTATATTGAGTTATTGAATACAATAATACCTCTGCCTTGGCAAAAGGTTGGATTCCGGAGGATGCGATCACAATTACTCGAATCTGTCCCCAGTAACGGAATACTGTTCACTATTTATAGGCATAGGACGCAGCCTGTGAGGAATTACAAGTATGCCCCTTATAAAAGCTTACAACATTGACTCAGACCTTTATGGACTAAAAGGTCATCCTATCTTTAAGTCGGTTTGTAACACCGAAGCTTCCCGAAGAGGAACCTTCGGCTATCTTATACAAACAGCTTCAGCCGAGGACCACTTCTTCCTATAAGACCTTCGGCGACGAAGCATAGACCCAACAGTAGCCCCTTTCGCGGTGCTAGATCGTTTTTCGTAACGAGCTTGTTCCGTGAAAAAAGTCTCTTAAGCTTCGGAGCGCTGAAGGTCTAAAAAACACCTTCCCTGAGCTCGTTGTCGAGAAACGATTCAATCTCCCAGCGTGTAGCGGCCCCACCTTGCAGAGTTACTGTTCGGTCTCTGCGGTCCACCACGCAGCGAGTGCAAGCGGGTGTCCGCCTGGTGTAAAAATTCTGGCGCTTCGCCTTCTTACCTGCAGCACTATATAAACAGACGAGTAGGTGTGAAGTTACCACAGCATTCATTGCTATTTGCACTGTTTTTCTGCCAAAATTTTTAACCGTCGCCGAAGCTTGTCTGTCGGAATCGAACGAAGCTCCAGCTTGAAGCCTGCTTCGGAAGAAGAAAGTATTAAAGTTTCACAAGTTCATAATTAAATGGCCAGAGTCCGTTCTACCGCCAGGGTTGAGCGTGAGGGGGACGAAACTGAAGCTTCGGAGACTGTTCCTATCTCCGAAGCCATGCAACGATCCGGGCTAGTGACTTCGGAAAAGATTCCTAATGATGATGCAGAACAAGCAATCGCTGAAGCAGAGGAAGAAGATATTGAGGAAACTGATCTCGAAGATGATTATCGCATTGCCATGCCAAGCAAACCCAGCCACTTGGACTTCGGGAAATCTACTGTTTCGAAGGCTGATCTGTCCAAGATGGTAAAATCGGGCTTTTTTACTGAAAATCAGAAGAAGCTATTGCGCTTCGGGGGAGAAGAGACTACCCCAAAGCCGGAGAAAGATGAAATTGTTATTTTCAAAAGCTTTCTAAAGGCTGGATTAAGGTTTCCCCTACATGGGATTATTGCAGAGGTACTGAATAGGTTCGGTATCTATTTTCACCAGCTGACCCCTAACGCTATCGTTAGACTTATTGTTTATATCTGGGCACTCCGAAGCCAAGCAGTGGAACCATTTGCGGACAGCTTTTGCCGGGTTCACGAATTGCATTATCAAACAAAGGCTAGAAAGGATGGATTGCACGATAATTTTGGTTGTTATAACTTCGCCTATCGGAAAACTACAAAGTTTCCTGTAATTAGCTACCGAAGCAAATGGGCAGCAGGCTGGAAATCTGAGTGGTTCTATGTCAAGGTTGATGACGACAAGGAAAAGCTTGTGCAAAGCCCGCTGGAACTAATCTTCGGAGAAACCCGACCTCGCTGCAACATGACACCCGAAGGTCCAACACAACAAGCAATGAGTGAATTCAGAATTATTGCAGAGCATATCAGCACAAGGGACCTGGTTCAAGAGTTTTTAGCTTTCAAAGTTTTTCCCAGTTTGAAAGAATGGGAAATGCCGAAGCTACAGGGGGAAAAGAAAGAAGGTGAACTTGTACGTTTACCTTACTATTTCAAGTTTAAAAAGTACTTTAAAACACCTTGCCAAGAGTGGCTAGATACAATTGAAGTAATGTGCAATGAAATACTTGGCAATTATTCCAAAAAATAAGATCAATTGATGACCGCAGCCTTCGGCACCCGTCCGAAGCGAAGGCTAAATCGAGTGTTGGACGCCTTGGGCTTTGATTACCCTGATTATGAAAATCTGAACAAAGGTGCTGGGGGCCAAAAAAGAAAAAGGATAACTGAGGCCATGAATGAAGAAAAAGAACCATTAAAGAAGAAAATTCCGAAGAAGAGGAAAGCTTCTTCTCCGAAGCAACAAATATCCGAAGCAGAAGAAACCCCCGCATCACCTTCTGCTGCTGTCGTTGAGGAAATTCTGAAGGTAATGACTGAATCCTTACCTGCGAAGCTAAGTCCACTGGGCCCTCAACTGACAAAGTTTTTTCAGAAGGACAAGGAGCCCGAAAAATTGAAGAAAACAATCAAGGCAAAGAAACAAAGAATTATCACTGTAACAGAGGTAATTGACAAGACGCCGCCAAGAGCTTTAGCCCAGAAAACACCAGCGGCTGTAGAGGGGACAGATATTGAAATTGTACCTTCAGAGGCCGCAGCTGCCGAAGCTGCCTCAGCTGAAGATTTGAACCTAGAGAGCACAATTGAACATATTGACCAAATACTGCTAGACATGGCTGCAGAAGAAGCTACCACCGCCGCCGAAGAGGCCGTGACCGCAGCGTCGGGGAAAGGAAAAGAAATTGCTGATGAAGCTTCAGAAAACGAAGCCTTCATGTTCCAGAACTTAGTTGGAGAACAACTATCAAAAGCTGAAATAGAAGAGCTTAGAGAGTATGCCAAATCCTGTGGATACAAACCTGGGGCACTCCTCTTCGGAGGCGTTGATGATGAAAAATTAGATTGTATTCGAGATCAAACAGGAGCCAAAGTTATCAGTACTCTGTCCAAGAGTATCGGCTTCCCGAAGCTAGAAACAGACATCAGCCGCTACCGACGACAACATGTCGTTGGTAGTTTATTTTATTCCAACTTCAAGGTGAACTACTTGTCCCTTAATTTTTATTGTTTCTAATAATAAAAACATGTCTGACGAAGGTTGTTTTCATGCAGAGTATGCTGTTGAGCAAAGCCTTGCAAATGCAGCAAGATTTTGAAGATAAGAAGCACGAAGTTATAATTGAAAATTTGGAAAGCAGAATAAAGGAACAATCAGATGCTTTCGAGAAAAAGAACTTTGAGCTCCAGGCAACCGAAGGTTTATTGGCGGAAGCTGAAGCAAAAATAACAGAACTGAACACGAAGCTTCTTCGCCAGTCTGAGCAGTTCGAACGAGAAAAACAAGATCTTAATGCAAAACTTGAAGCCGAAGCTCAACAAAATTCAGATTTGAGAACACTATTGACAAGTCTTCAAGAAAAATGCTTGGAATTTAGCAACAAATGCATTCAACGATTAAGAAAGATTTTTTACTCAGTTGGAGCCAGCAGTGAAAAATTCACCCCCTCAGCCGAAGATCTACCGAAAACCTTCGAACATATTGAGGGGGAGATTGATGAGCTCGACGAAGTCATAGCTGGGCATGGTGACTTCTGTGCCTGGGTGGCTTCTCGAGGCACTGCTGCAGCTTTCCTGAAGGCTGGCTGCGATCATGGAAAGATTGTCAATAGGCCAAATTTCACTTTATCACCATCAATCCTGGATGACATTCCTGATCTCGCCCGAAGTATCTCGAATAGATTTGTAAAAATGATATGGACAAAAGGTGGGCGAGAAAAGGCTGGAGACGAAGCTCGAAGCCACCTTGAACCAGTAAGAAACCATACCTTGTGCTTACCTTTTCCTGTAAGCTTGATTTTGACTTACAACGACCTTATTCATGTAGGATGACGAAGCCGAAGCCGATGATCAAAAATGACGCTGAAGCCGAAGCTCCTTGGAGATTAGATGGTAGACTGTAGACAATACTTGAGAAACTTTTGAGATAACTTTTGTAAATGTAACTAAAACTTGTCTTTAATGAATTCTGTTCATACCTTGTTATATACCCTTAACCTTCCATTGATGTATGAGAAATGCTTTGATGTGGACGAAATTTTCTTTTGAGCCGAAGGCGAAAAAACACCTTCCCTTCTTTTCGTACGCAACGAAGCATAGAAAACAACATTTTCCTTTTTTCCGAAACTCTCCTTTTTGTACACGAAGCTCTTTCTTTTTGCTCTTTTTCCTCTTTTTGCTGAAGCAACCCTTTATGCCATGAAGGTGATTATCCTACATATGCCTAGATGAATGTTTATGAATGCAAATGTCATGATGTAATGTGATGTGCAAATGAATGGCCAAACACGTATCCGAAGCCATATTCATAGCCATTATTTTCTTAAAAACAATCGCACCTCAGCTCTGCATTCCCTTAGGAACGACTTTGGAGCTTCTTCGCCTTTACTTTTGGCGGAATCAGCGTTGACTTTTCGCTGTAAGCTCTGCATTCCCTTAGGAACGACTTTGGAGCTTCTTCGCCTTTACTTTTGGCGGAATCAGCGTTGACTTTTCACTGTAAGCTCTGCATTCCCTTAGGAACGACTTTGGAGCTTCTTCGCCTTTACTTTTTGGCACTCGATGGTGCGTTCTCAGCTTTTACATTTACATTCCTTGGGGGATTTTGCTCTTATAGAACTAAAAAAGGAAATTACATGTGCTGGCCCCATTAAAAACCTTTCTCCCCCTTCGGAAAGGAAAAGGGTGCCATGAAAGAAAAATAAAAAATATGAAAAATTACATCGAGTTATACATAATATCGCCGAAGCTCATCCGCATTCCAAGACCTAGGAATGTCGTTGCCGTCCATATCCTTCAATCTGTATGAACCGGGTCTTGACGAAGATGCTACTAAGAAAGGTCCATCCCATTTCAACTGCAACTTGCCCACTGTTTCTGGGTTGGCCACTCTCCGAAGCACCAAGTGTCCTGGCTCAATATTCTTTAACCGAACCTTTCTATCTCGCCATTTAATTGTTTCGGCTTGATATTTATTGATGTTCTCCACGGCTTGCAGCCTGATCCCTTCTAAAGCATCTTTTTCCACAGAATAAGCAACTTCGGAACCTGATTCTGCCGAAGCCATTACCCTTATTGATCCGGTTTTAGCTTCCTCCGGAGTTATTGCTTCGTCACCGAATAATAACTTGAATGGAGTAAAGCCTGTAGACCTTGATGTTGTTGTATTGTGGCTCCACACCACTTTGGTTAACTGATCTGGCCATTTTCCCCTGGGTTGATTGAAGATTAGCTTCATTATTCCTGTCATTATAATGTCATTGGCTCTTTCAACGAGTCCATTTGACTCCAGATGTCTGACTGATGCAAAATGGATCTTCGTACCAATCTGATCACAGAAATCCCTAAAAGCTTCCGAATCAAACTGTGTTCCATTATCCACAGTAATAGCCTTTGGTACCCCGAAACGACAAACAATATTCTGCCAGAAAAACTTTTGGACGGTGGCCGAAGTTATTGTGGCTAAAGGCCTTGCTTCAATCCATTTAGAAAAATATTCCACTGCCACTACAACATATCTTAGGTTCCCTTGGGCCGGTGGTAACGGACCTAACAAGTCAAGGCTCCACCTTTGCAATGGCCAAATGGGTTGTATGAGTTGTGTTAGGGACGAAGGTTGTTTTTGATCTCGTGCACATTTCTGACAACCTTCGCACTTTTGAACTAATTCCGCTGCATCCGAAGCTGCCTTCGGCCAATAAAATCCTTGGCGGAAATTTTTTCCAAGTAACGGCCTGGATCCAATGTGAGATCCACATAGGCCTGCATGTATTTCTTTCATCAACTCTATACCTTCGGTTCTGGATAAACACTTGAGTAGCGGAGCACAAACTCCATGCTTGTACAACTCTCCTTCTATCATGACATATGGACGAGCTCTTGCCTCTATCCTCCTGTTATAAGCTTCGTCATCTGAAAGGAATTTTCCCTGAAGGTAAGAGATGATCTCAGTTCTCCAATCCTCGCTATAAACAGGAGATATGTTGAGGACTGCTCTTTCAAGAAGTTCCACCGAAGGTGCTTTTATTGTTTCGAAGAACACATCCGAAGGTAAGGGCAGCCCCTGTGCTGCTGACTTAGCTAGCAAATCAGCATGCTCATTTTGTCCTCGAGGGATATTTTTGACAGAAAACCCTTCGAAGGAAGCTTCAACTCTTCGAACCATATCCAGATATTTTTCAAGCTTCGGATCCTTAGCCTTGCAACTCTTGTCAATATGACCCGAAACAACCTGGGAATCAGTTTTAAGTATGGCCCTTCTGATTCCCATTGCTTTTAACTTCCGAAGACCTAGAAGCAATGCTTCGTACTCGGCAATGTTATTTGTGCAACTAAAATCAAGTTTTGCCGCATAACAAGTTTTGACTTTGGAAGGTGAAACCAACACAGCAGCCGCTCCCGCTCCGAAGGTTCCCCAAGATCCATCACAAAACACTATCCATGCTTCGTTGTCTTTATTCGTTTCTTCCTCCTGAGCCCCTGGCGTCCAGTCAGCAATGAAGTCTGCCAACGCCTGGGACTGAATCGAAGTTCTATGAACATATTCAATACAAAATTCATTGAGCTCTGCAACCCATTTTCCAATCCTTCCAGTAGCTTCTCGGTTCCTCATAATATCCTTCAGAGGTTGTGAAGAAGGAACAATTATGTTGTAAGCTTGGAAATAGTGCCGAAGCTTCCTAGAGGCCATCAAGACAGCATACAGTACCTTCTCCAACTCTGTATAATTTTTCTTTGATAAACTAAGAACCTCGGATACAAAATATATTGGGGCCTGCCTCTTGACTTGACCATCAAGCTTCTCCTGGACAAGCGCTGCACTTACCGCTGAGTGCGAAGCTGCCACATATAATAACAAAGGAGCCCCTGGCATTGGTGGAGTCAATGTTGTTAGATCTATCAAATACTGTTTTAGCTCTTCAAAAGCCTTTTGCTGGATTGGTCCCCATTGAAAGACTTCGGCTGACTTCAGCACTTCGAAGAATGGTAAGTTTCTCTCTGCTGATCTGGATATGAATCTATTGAGAGATGCCAATCTTCCTGTCAATCTTTGAGCCCCCTTCTTTGTAGTTGGTGGCTCCATCCGAAGTATAGCTTCAATTTTACTTGGATTAGCTTCAATTCCCTTTGTTGAAACCAAGCATCCAAGAAATTTCCCCTTCTTTACTCCGAAGACGCATTTTTCTGGATTTAACTTTAAGCCAGCTTGCCTGAAACTGGCGAAGGTCTCCTGCAGATCAGCAATATGATTCTCCTATTTCGTGCTTTTTACAATGATGTCATCAACATAAGTTAGCACATTTCTGCCTATTTGAGACTGGAGAACCTTCGCAGTCATTCGGCTGAAACTTCCTCCAGCGTTTTTGAGCCCCTCAGGCATCCGAAGATAGCAATATGTGCCACTTGGAGTTATGAAGCTAGTCTTCGGCTCATCTTCCTTCTTCATCCAAATTTGGTGATAGCCTGAGTAACAGTCTAGCAGACTCATGAGCTCGGAAGAAGCTGCTGCATCTACTAAAGAGTCTATCCTTGGCAATGGAAACTCGTCCTTCGGACACGCCTTGTTGAGATCTGTAAAATCGATACACATTCGCCATTTGCCATTGGCCTTTTTTACCATAACAGTGTTAGCCAGCCATTCTGGGTACTTTACTTCTCTGATGACTCCTGCACTGAGGAGTCTTTTAACTTCGTTACGAGCACCTTCGGTCTTATCATCTGACATTTTCCGAAGCCTCTGCTTTCTGGCTCTGAAGGATGGATCAACATTGAGCGAGTGTTCAATAACATCCCTATTTACTCCACAAAGATCATTAGCTGACCATGCAAAAACATCTTTGTTGTTGAACAAAAACCTTATCAAGGTTTTCTCCTGCTCTTCGGATAATTGAGAGCCTAACAGCACCTTCTGCTCTGCTATGTCCTCACATAAGAGCATAGGCTTCGGCTGATCTGCTGAAGCTGCTTTCTCCCTTCTGAATTTGTACTGTTCACAAGCTTCAGCTCCATCTATGTTATGGATTGCTTTTGAGTCAGTCCAATTGCCTTCGGCCCTTCTTGCAGCTTCCTGACTTCCATGGATAGCAATGGGTCCTTGATTCGAAGGTATCTTCATGCAAATATAGGCAGGATGAAGGATTGCTTCGAAGGCATTGAGGGTACCACGACCAATAATTGCATTGTAAGGGTATTCCATGTCAACAATGTCAAACACAATCTGCTCAGTTCTAATGTTGTTGATGAACCCGAAGGTCACTGACATGGTGATCTTGCCCAATGCTACAATCTGCCTTCCTCCGAAGCCACAGAGAGGATGTGTAGCATCATGAATCTTATCTTCTGGCTCTTGCATTTGTCTGAAGGCCTTAGCAAATATGATGTCAGCTGCACTGCCTGTGTCAACCAAGACATTGTGGACCAGAAATCCTTTGATAACACAAGAGATAACCATGGCATCGTTGTGTGGGTAATCTTTGAGCTGAAGGTCCTCTTGGGAGAAGGTAATAGGAATGTGAGACCATCTTGACTTGATGAAGGGTCCTTGCACCCCAACATGCTGTACCCTTCTCTGTGCTTCCTTCTTTTGTTTCTTGTTAGCTGGCTCTGAGGACGAACCACCTGTGATCGGGAGCACCAGCTTCGGGTCCGAAGTAGCTCCAGCTTGGTCGTTGAACGAAGTCATTAGCTCAAAAAGTGGAAGTGAGTTCACCGGAGGTGGGCGCCAATGTTGGGGACTTGTTCTCAAATGCTATGAATTAAGAACAAGGCAACATAAAGTGTTAAACGTCAATGTCATTCGTCCATGAGACATTATTCCCTTGAGGATAATGGGCCTTGGACGAAGACTGATAAGAGCATAATTACGAAGCTTAAATCTTCGTAATAAAATTTTAGTAAAACTTATAAAATAACATAAAACAAAAGGTATAAAAGAGATAAATACATCATAGACGAATTACATTGTATCTATTTATTATATTGAGTTATTGAATACAATAATACCTCTGCCTTGGCAAAAGGTTGGATTCCGGAGGATGCGATCACAATTACTCGAATCTGTCCCCAGTAACGGAATACTGTTCACTATTTATAGGCACAGGACGCAGCCTGTGAGGAATTACAAGTATGCCCCTTATAAAAGCTTACAACATTGACTCAGACCTTTATGGACTAAAAGGTCATCCTATCTTTAAGTCGGTTTGTAACACTGAAGCTTCCCGAAGAGGAACCTTCGGCTATCTTATACAAACAGCTTCAGCCGAGGACCACTTCTTCCTATAAGACCTTCGGCGACGAAGCATAGACCCAACATCAATGGTTAAAAACTTAAAATAGAATGGAGTGCAAAAGATATCAGAAAAAAAACCTATGCCCTACCTATTAATGACTTTAGAATACAAAAATAAGAAAGGAATAAGGTGTAAGAGTACCAACTGGTGAAAGAACACTCGTATGAGAAGTGCGATAGTAGATTTAAGACTCAGAAAATAATATTGATCAGATATACATACACCATATGATTTATTTGGAATAACACAAATTGAATGTGTTGTAGTTGGATGATGAAAGAAACTAGTAGCAACTGGGAGAAATAAGCTTATATAGTAGATGCAATAGGTTGTATTCTCAATCTTATCTGAACTTCATCAACTAGTTCCAAAATGTAAGATAAACATAAATAGGATTGCAAAAAATCATGGTGACACGGTGACATGGTGCCAAAAAAAGTTGCCCAATAACGATTTAAAAGGTCTAAGTGTTGATGCTAGGATAGATCATTAGAAGCTTCAAAATAATTCTGATATTACCATACATTCTTTTAGCAAATGAATACAATTCTAGAGTACAAAATAATGTGATAATTGATATGATTACAATCCAAACATTCTACCTCCATGGCAGCAACATTACACAACAATAGGGTGACATGAAGCTAGTGCTACTTTTGAACAACTAGAAGGATGGCAGCTGTAGCAAACAGTGTAAATAATAAACAAAACATGAGGGCCAGAAGAACCATTAGTCAAGGGGAAATACGACAATTGAGCTGGACTTCAATAGGGCAATAACAATAGACCACTGTAACTAAAAAGGGGATGCTAAAAGACTGCATCGGGGGCGAGCCTTAGACCTATGCTTTGGCGTAGCAGCAACACCGTAGCCCATTTGAGAACAACCAAGACATCACCGGGGTCGAGGCATAGAGCAGTGGTTTGCCATGGTACAACCCATTAGACTTTTTTAACACAGTCTAAAATGCTCACACATAGAGTCAATCTCAAAACCTAAGGAGTGCTACTTAGACAACCTAATCAACTCAGCTAGAGATCCTTTCGCGCTGTAAAGATTACCAGGTAAGACAAAACCGAATGTGCATGCTACCCTAGTAAACAAAAATGGTAGATCCAGGATACTCCAGAGTGATCACTTTTTATTATTACCCATTGCATTCTACTTCCACTTCCCACCTATCTGATGTATCATTTCATATATCACTGGAACGAGGTGAACCTTAGAAAATAATGAATCCCATCCATACTGTTTTTCCTTATTCCTTACTATACCCTTTTTTGTTTGTTCTACATTCCTTTTCAAACACTTCTACATGTAAATAATATGTCAATGTTGGTGTTACCATCAGATTTTATCCTCACTATCATTACCACCACTACAAAATCTAGCAGACTTCTGATAGGGGCGAGAAAAAATTCACCACATACACTAAAGACGCTCTAATGTTCAAAATTGCAGAGGAACTTGAGAATCTGATACAGTATATGATGCTCTCATCCCTATTACCTAATGTAACAAGCCACGACAGTGAGAGCCCCACTACCAATATAACAAACCCGCACATAGGACAGTAACCAGATCGAGCACAACGAGGTAACAACAGGGAATATGTAGGGGTTTAGATTGTACCAACCTAAGCCTTCTTGGCATCGATGCCTCTGCGTTGGAGGATCTCTAGCTCGACGAGGCCAAGCGACGAGCCCAAGTGTGAGCTCAGACATGATCCATGCGATGAGCACGAGGACATGCTGAATGCATCATCTGCAACCAAAGTTATTCCCTAAATAACTTACGGCCACAATGATACAACATTTTCACAAACAAACAAATATTCACTAGACAACTTGAAATGAATAAGTAGGTACATAATGTTGAAAATGCTCCAACTCCGCACAAGGAGCACGTGCAAAACACATGAGAATTTGAAGCAAAAATGATAGAACAAACATAGAACATTCTCAAACTCTCACCACAATGCAACAAAATTTATGGAATTGGAACAACCAGAGTATCCTCATCGGCCCAAGATACTACTCTCTCCATCCAAAATTCCCAATAGATCAGGACTCCCGAGAATTTTAGGAAAAAATAAGTGCACCAAGGGACTCTGAATAGGGAGCACACTCTATTTCACCTAATGCACAACTCACTAGACTTAAGAGCATTAAAAATCATTTAAAAGCACAACCATAGGGTTGTATGCACTGGGGCTTGCCTGGAAACCAACACTACATTAGTGTTGCTAGAAATTATTCGCCTGACGATCAACTTTTATCCTAGCACTCGATTAGTCCACCACTGCATCACCTTGGGGTCAACTTAGCTTCTTGACCTCCAATCCACATGATCAACATCTAACGTACCTAAATGATATGTTCGATCCATATGCATGAATTATACGGAAGAATAATACAAGTCAAAACAACACTGTATGGTAATGAGACAAACACTTAATGACAAGACATTGCAACACTCATAAGCAAACACTAGATATATCTATAAACAATCATATTTCTCCAGTTTATCCGGAGCTAGCTCAAACATCACAAAACAATAAACTATACACACGTTCTATACTCTTCTTAGCTAAGGCATAACACCAAAAGACTAACAACACTTAGACTCAGCAACCATGGACACACCTAAAACTCAGAATATGGACAAAACATTTTAACTAGCTTTTTAAACAATTTTACTAGATTAATGGAATCACACACTAGCTGATTAGAACAACATACCTTTTGATCTAACGGATAAAACATTATTAAATAGTATAAAATTTCATGAAACTACATTCACATCAACCTAAAGATCTAAAGCATAACAGATTCAGTAGAGGAAGAGTTCCATTCGTTCCTGGCAATCAATCTAATGACCAACAATACTAACAGTGCCACGAGATCAATCTCTTCAATTTCACATATCACAGCTCAAAAAGGAGTACGGTAAGCAAATTGTTTTTGCTCATAATAATACCTAATGCCTAATAAATGTCTGAAAGCCACTGTACAATATGACTAATAATTTAATAATGAATGTGGCCATACTGAGCGAGTAAGCCAAATTAAAATTAGAAGAAAACCAAGAACTAGATTAACGTTAGTATGGGCCCTAATAGAGAAATCACGGATTTTGGACAATATAAAATGTGACCACACCCACTCAAGTAAAATATCCTACTAGGAACCAATTGTTTTTAGAATTTGAAATAAAAAATGATCGTGAACCTGCACACTCCAAGAGAATTGTCAATCCATCAATCAACCAACAAACAAAAATAGAGAATTATCCCACCAAGACTAAATTCGATATTTGCAAGAACGACGATGAAAACCTAGTTCACCCATTTTACCGAAAATCTGGTGGGCGTCGCATTGGGGCTTGCTTCTCCACACACTCATGGGATTCCTATGCTCCAATCGCACACACATACATCAGCAAGGTACTAGAAAAAATTGTATGCACTGAGAACTAGCGAGACAACAGAGGGAAGTTGGGATCACCACAGTAGAAACGGTGGCGGGGCTAGGCGATGAGGTTCGAGTTCGCAGGGGTCCTTGGCAGGGCCTGGGCGGGCTTGTCGCCGCGCAGGGACGTGGGGACTTAGTCGATGGTGAGGCAGAGTTGAGTGAAGGCTGCCACGACGTGGGGAAGGAAGCGTGGAGGGTTGGGAGTGGCATCCAGTGTGGTGAGCACAGGGAGGGAGGAGAACGGCGAGCAGAGAGATGAGGTTGACGGTCAGTGTGGCACCCAAGGCATGGCTACGACGGCATAGGTGCTCACCGCGCCCATGGAGGAGCATGACGGGGAGGTGAAGTAGGGACGACGACTGGGTCAGGCGGCTGCGGCGAGGTCGGCCGGCACAGGGCGCACGGTGGCGTAGCCTAAAGCAAGTGCATGGAGACAACAAATAAGAGTGTGGTCCAAGCGTTGAGCGGAGCCAGGGTGTAACGCCCCGAATTTCGAGTTGAGTTTTTTTTTCTCTTTCTATATCGCTCGCTAAACTCGGGCGTTACCTCTCTTTCCTATTTTTTTTGCTAAAACCCTACCTATTTCCAAAACTCCAAGTAGAATAATAATAATAAACCCTGAGAGTATTTCATTTGGATTGTTGCACCATGCCGGTCCCTGCATATTTTTATTTGTGAACTAGGTATTCTAGTGGTGAACTAGAGCTAAAATAGGAAAAAGGAAAAAAATCTTTTCTTTTCCTCTCTCCTCCCTTCCTCCCCTTTCAGCCCAGCTCCCCCTCCCCCTTGTGGGCAGCCCAACCGCACCCCCCCCTCCCTTTCCCCCGCTGCGGGCCTGGCGCGGCGGCCCAGCCGGCCTCGGCGGCCCAGCCGCCTCCAGCTGCCTCCCCCGCCTTGGGCCGAATCGGCGCGCGGCGGCCCATCCGCCCTCCCCGAGTTCCGCGCGCGACGCGCGCGTGGGCACAACCGCCGCCGCCGCCATCCCGGGTGGACCCCACCCGTCAGCCGTTTTTCTTTTCTTTTTCTTCTCTTCTTTTTCTTTTTCCTTCTTTCTTTCCCCTAGCACGACGCGTCTTCCCCGCCCGGCTCGCCCGTCGTTCGGAACCGCTGCCCGCCGCCGCCACCGATCCCCGCCTACGGTGAGCCTCTCCCTCCCCTCTCCCCTTCCTTTCCCCCCTCCCTCCCCATTCCCCGAGCTCGTCGGCGCCCTCCCTGCGCCGTGGGCGGCGCTCGCCCCCGACCCCGTGTTCGCGCGGCCATGGCGGCCTGGCGGCCTGGCGCCCCGTCCTGGCCCCTCCCCTCGGCTCGGCCAGCCATGGCGGCTCGGCATCCTCGCGCGGTGCGGCGAACTCCGCCCCGCCCGCGCGCCCTCGTCCACCGGCCTCGCCGGCCCGTGCTCGGCACGGTGGCGCTCGGCCCGGCTTCGCCGGCCCCGGTGCCCTCCCGCGGCGCAGCGGGTCCTGCCCCGCCCGCCCCTCCCCTCGGCGCGCCGGCGCAGCAGCTCGCACGGCCATGGCGCGGCTGTGGCGTGCGGCCCGGCGTCGGCCCCCGCTCGGCGCGCGCGGCGGTCTCGCCCCGGCCCCTGCGCGGCCTCGGTAGCCTCGCGCAGCCCCGGTCCCGGCGTGGCTTCGGCGTGCGCGCGGAGCCCCGGCGCGGCCCGTGCACGCACGGTGCCCCCGGCGAGCTCGCCGCACCCGCGGCTCGCGGCCATGGCGGCTCGTTCCCGCCTGCATTGGCGTGTCCCGCCCCTGCGCAGCGCGGCCCCGGCCCGGCGCAGCTTCAGCTCGCGCGACCGTGGTGCCCCTGCGTAGCGCGTGCGCGGTTCGGCCCCGGCGTGTGCGCGACTCGTTCGCGACACGTCAGCGTGGCCTTGCGCGTGCATGCTCGCGTGGTGCACGGTGCGTTTGCGTGGCTCGTCGTGCCTGCGACGCAACGCATAGCGCCCCGTCGAATCCGCGACACGATCGTCTACCCCCCCCCCCCCCCCCCCGTGCATTCCGTGCGTAGTGATCGTGTGATGTAATCAATAAATGGGAACCCAAATTAGAAATCGGTTACGTTAGTTAATTCATGTAAGTAATCATCTACCTCACCTAATGTCGATCGACTGGAGTTAGTCATGATTCGAATTATGCATGTAGCTAATCCGTTTGTTAGAACTAGTTAGAATTAAGTAGAACTAAGGCACGTAGCGTCTAATTATTCACCAACCCGTAGCGCGTCTTGGGCATAAGCTTTAACTCTCGCGAGACCTTTCCCCGCCTCTTTCTAACCATGGTAAATTCATTACTGTATGCGATATTCTATGGATGTTTCATCTACTTGTTCTCTTGTATGGTGTATTGTTGGCTTCCTAATTTCAATGGATGGATGTATGTATGTGTGCACTCGCATAGAGAACGATCCGGTTGAAGAGCCCGAGGAACTCGCAGGAGAAGCCCCTGAGCAGCAGTCGGCTGGTGGAGGCAAGTGTCCCTTGACCTATCTCTGTCCCATTCATTCTTTAATTCACCTCCCGCATTACACATTTATACCTAAGGATTGACTAGCTTTGTTATCCATGTCCTTGTTTACCTATTTGGGTTGGATTATTATGGTTTAGCTTTATGCTATTGCTTAACTCTAATCAATGAACATGATGAGATTATCTATGATACGCTGTTTTCCCTTCTCTTATTATGATGTTGTACTTGTGGTATTCAAGGGGGCTCGAGCGGTTTCTCGAGTGCCTCTCCGTAAGGACCTGTTCTATGGATGACCGCCCGGGAAAACAGTGCAACCATGAGGGTGGAATGGGGTGCCCTTAGCTGAATAATTAGAGGACCCGGGGTGTAGTTCGCTTCGCCGTCGTGCCGTCAATGGGGCTCGGTGTATGCGGCTCGCTCTGCCAAGGTTGATTTGTCCCTTGGGGAGGAGTGCGGTACATTTAGGAAACCTAACGGGCGGCTACAGCCCCGAGGAATCTTTGTAAAGACTACGTAGTGAGACCCTGCCTATTCACCTTGGTAGTGTTTAAGGGTTTGATCGGCCCGAGGCAAGAGGGAATCACGGCTTGTGGGTAAAGTGCACAACCTCTGCAGAGTGTTTGAAAACTGATATATCAGCCGTGCTCGCGGTTATGAGCGGCCAAGGGAGCTCCAGTGATTAGTGATACTTGATCAGAGATACTTTGGTACAGGTGGTTATGAGATTGATGATTCTGGTTACGACTTTGGTGCTGGTAAGTGGTACTCTTTCCGTTTGGAAAGGAGTACGTTGGGGTTAATAACTTGGATTAATGCTAAAACTTGGCTTTCTACTAGTAAGTAATAATCTGACCAACTAAAAGCAACTGCTTGACTTATCCCCCACATAAAGCTAGTCCACTACAGCCAAACAGGAGACTTGCTGAGTATGTTGATGTGTACTCACCCTTGCTCTACACACCAAACCCCCCCATCCCCAGGTTGTCAGCATTGCAACCACTGCTCAGGCGAAGACGAAGCTGTGGAAGGAGACTTCCAGGAGTTCCAAGACTACGACGAGTTCTAGGTGTGGGTTAGCGGCAACCCCCAGTCGGCTGCCTGTGAAGGCCATGGTTATCTACGTTTCTTTTCCGCACTTTGATTTATTGTAAGAACTATATGGACGTCTCAGACGTATGATGTAATCGACTATTTCCCTTCTTAATACTATTTTGAGCACTGTGTGATGATGTCCATGTTATGTAACTGTTGTGTACGTGAATAACTGATCCTGGCACGTACATGGTTCGCATCCGGTTTGCCTTCTAAAACCGGGTGTGACATAAGTGGTATCAAAGCCGTGCTGACTGTAGGACCGCTAACCTAGAGTAGAATGGTCGTTCTAAGGACTATAGACCTCTGTCCCTGCCTTGACTTTGATATCCCTTCAAAAGTTGGTCATACCGACCACACCTATGTTCTACTATATATTATACCTTGCTGAAAATCATGTTTTATTCTAATCCTTCATTTACTTATGATTCATTATTTGCTGGTCATATTAATTCTGTTCTCACCCTTTTGCTTGCGATGTCTTTTGTAGATGGCTCGACTTAGACACACTGCACGAAAGTCCGTCATCCCCTTCTTACCCTCCCGCCTTGCTGAGCGTCCGCTTCGCCGTCCCGTGGCCGGACAGTCCAGCCACTTGGAGAGACTGCACCACCGCCTGCATGAGGAGCAGGAACGTCGACGACAGGAGCAGCAGGGCTCTTCCTTCTCGCTCCAGCAGGAGATAGAGTCCGTGAGGAGCTGCTCCCCCGTGCTTCCCCTGGAGGCGCCCCCTGCACCACCACTGGGCGCCCCAGCCTCTGGAGTAGCTGCTGGAGGAGACCCAGATGACGGAGGTGGCGACGACAGCTCGAGCCACGACATCGACTTCTCTGCTAGCCATGAGCCGGAAGGATGGGTTGCTCGACCCATCACTCGCGACGCTGCTCGCGGGTGTCACTTCCACGACGCGCTTGACACCCTGCTACGTCGGGCACTTAACCGGCGTACTTGGTCCATCGAGTATCGCTGTGTGGTCTACCAGCATAGTCGCGGGGTCTACCCGGACCGCTGGGAGGCAACCTGCTTGGTGCGCCGTCCGGAGAACAGTCTCCAGGGTGCGGAGGCCTGCTCAGAGCACTATTCTATCTCTGAGCGGGACTCAGCTGAGGCAGCCATGCAAGATGCTGCACGGCGTGCGCTTTCGCACTACTGCTCGGTTTTCGGTGGGGTAGCTGACGGTCTTGACCTGAAATATTACCCCCGCCGTCCATCTGGCAGCACAGGAGGCGTGATTGTCTCACCTGTCGGTGAGGGCAATCCTAGGTTGAGCAGCACAGTCAACCTAGCCGCCGTGCTAAACACGGAGCTGGACCATGCATTAGACGAGCTGAGTAGGGCTCGTGCTGAGATCGCCCTGCTGTGGGCTGAGCGCGCGGAACGTCGTCACCTGGATGATGGTTCCCCCGCTCCCGTCGGGACTCAGCACCCGTACCGCTCACCTCGGCGTGGACACCAGTCTTATGGCAATCCCGACTGCAAGACCAAGATAGACTTGGAACCTTAGACTGTCAGCGTGGAGTCTTGTAATAGGTGCTTAATACAGAAGTTTTACTCTTAGTCTTAGTCTCAGTCTCAGCGTTAGTCTCGGTTTTAGTTAATCTTAGTTAGACAGGGTAGTTTGCTATATCCTGTGCATTTGTGTTTGTCATGATGAACTATGTCTGGTTTGGATCTTTGTAATGATTGTCACCAGAGTGTGGGTATCCCCTGCATTTTGGTTTACCTATTATGTTAATAGAGTTGGTTATATAGTTGGGAAACCTTTTATTCCACTTTCCTCTTTATCTGAGAAGCTGTGTGGTCTGTGTTGGAGATCAGTGAAGATGCTCATTTGTTCAATGCTGTTGAAGGATTCTATACTCTTTTCCTATGCTGCAAGATTTGCCAGATCAGTTCTGATGTGTGGTTGCATTCTGCAGATGTCAGAGAACAGGCGCAGAGGAGGAAGGCGTGCTCAGCAGGAGCGAGCCGCTCAACAGGAGGAGGTGCCCCAGCAGCAGCATCTGCCGCCCCCGCCCTCGATGTCGATCGAGCAGATGTTTCTGATGCAGACCCAGGCAGTTCAAGCCATCGGTCAGACTTTGGCCGCCATTCAGCAGCAGCAGCAATAGCAGCAGGCCCCACCTCAGCCTCAGATGCCTCAGATGCCCAGAGACAAACGTGCTGAATTCATGAGAGGTCATCCACCAACGTTCGCTCATTCTTCTGACCCCATGGATGCTGAAGACTGGCTGCGCACTGTGGAGCGGGAGTTGCATACCGCTCAGTGCGATGACAGGGAGAAAGTTTTGTATGGTCCCCGTCTGTTGAGAGGAGCAGCCCAGTCATGGTGGGAGTCTTACCTCGCCACTCATGCCCACCCTAACGCCATCACCTGGGAAGAGTTCAGAGGTAGCTTTCGTCAGTACCATGTACCTGCAGGTCTGATGACAGTGAAGAAGGAGGAGTTCCTGGCCCTCAAGCAAGGGTCATCGTCTGTCAGTGAGTATCGGGACAGGTTCCTGCAATTGTCTCGCTATGCTCCTGAAGATGTCAACACCGACGCCAAGCGACAGTACCGTTTCCTGAGAGGCTTGGTTGACCCTCTACATTATCAACTGATGAACCATACCTTCCCGACGTTCCAGCACCTGATTGACAGAGCGATCATGACAGAAAGGAAGCGCAAGGAGATGGAAGATCGTAAGCGCAAGATCAGTGGACCCCAGCCTGGAAGCAGCAGCCGTCCTTGTTTCTCAAGCAATCAACCTCAGCAGTTTAGGTAGAACCAGCGTCCACCTCAGCAGCATCAGCAGTTCCAAAGGCAGTATCCTCAGCATCAGTACCAGAACCGTCAGAGCAATCAGTCAGGAGGTCAGTTTCAAAGGCAGAATCAGCAGGCACCTCGTCTTCCTGCCCTAGCAAACCAGCAGAACAGTCAGGCAGCGCCAGCTCAGGTTGGAAACAGGGCATGTTTCCACTGTGGAGAGCAAGGCCACTGGGTGATGCAATGTCCGAAGAAGGCAGCCCAGCAGCAGTCAGGCCCCAATGCCCCAGCGAAGCAGAATGTGCCTCAGCCTGGAGCAGGCAATCGCCCTCAGCCGCGCTATAATCATGGAAGACTGAATCACTTAGAGGCGGAAGCAGTTCAGGAGACCCCCGGCATGATAGTAGGTATGTTCCCAGTCGACTCCCATATCGCAGAAGTGTTATTTGATACTGGAGCAACGCATTCTTTCATTACTGCATCATGGGTAGAAGCACATAATCTTCCAATTACTACCATGTCAACCCCCATTCAAATTGACTCAGCCGGTGGTAGGATTCGAGCCGATAGCATTTGTTTGAATATAAGTGTGGAAATAAGGGGGATAGCGTTTCCCGCCAACCTTATAGTAATGGGTACTCAGGGAATAGATGTCATCCTAGGGATGAATTGGCTAGATAAGTACCAGGCAGTTATCAGTTGTGATAAAAGGACAATCAAGTTGGTGTCCCCACTAGGAGAGGAAGTGGTGACCGAGTTAGTCCCGCCTGAGCCAAAGAAAGGAAGTTGTTATCAGATAGCTGTTGATAGCAATGAAGCAGACCCGATCGAGAGTATCAAGGTTGTGTCCGAATTCCCGGATGTGTTTCCAAAGGACTTACCGGGTATGCCACCAGAGCGGAAAGTTGAGTTCGCTATAGAGCTTCTTCCTGGAACCGCCCCTATCTTTAAGAGAGCTTACAGAATATCTGGACCAGAGTTGGTTGAACTTAAGGAGCAGATTGATGAGCTGTCAGAGAAAGGTTACATTCGACCAAGCACCTCGCCTTGGGCCGCCCCTGTCTTGTTCGTGGAAAAGAAGGATGGCACCAAGAGGATGTGTATCGATTACCGAGCTCTGAATGAAGTCACGATCAAGAACAAGTATCCCTTACCCAGAATAGAAGATCTGTTCGACCAGTTGAGAGGAGCCAGTGTGTTTTCCAAGATTGATCTGAGGTCAGGTTATCACCAGCTCAGGATCCGACCTTCAGACATTCCGAAGACGGCTTTCATTACCAAGTATGGGTTGTATGAGTTCACAGTGATGTCTTTTGGTTTGACCAATGCGCCAGCGTTCTTCATGAACTTGATGAATAGTGTATTCATGGATTATCTCGACAAGTTTGTGGTGGTATTCATTGATGATATTCTGATTTATTCTCAAAGCGAAGAAGAGCACGCAGATCATTTGAGGATGGTATTGCAAAGATTGCGAGAGCACCAGTTGTATGCAAAGTTGAGCAAGTGTGAGTTCTGGATCAGTGAAGTCCTGTTCTTGGGTCACATAATCAACAAAGAAGGATTGGTTGTGGATCCGAAGAAAGTGGCAACCATTTTGAACTGGGAAGCGCCAACAGATGCTAGAGGAATCAAGAGCTTCATTGGAATGGCCGGATACTATCGGCGATTCATTGAAGGGTTTTCGAAGATTGCGAAACCAATGACAGCGTTGCTAGGCAACAAAGTTGAGTTTAAGTGGACCCAGAAATGCCAAGAGGCCTTTGAAGCGCTGAAAGAGAAGTTGACTACAGCGCCTGTCCTAGTCTTGCCTGATGTGCACAAGCCCTTCTCGGTGTATTGTGATGCTTGTTACACAGGTTTGGGATGTGTGTTGATGCAAGAGGGAAGAGTTGTGGCTTACTCGTCCCGACAGTTGAAGGTTCATGAGAAGAATTACCCAATCCATGACCTAGAGTTGGCGGCGGTGGTTCATGCACTGAAGTCATGGAGGCACTACCTGTATGGACAGAAATGCGATGTTTACACAGATCACAAGAGTCTGAAGTACATATTCACCCAGTCAGAGTTGAACATGAGGCAGCGAAGATGGTTAGAGTTGATCAAAGATTATGAGTTGGAAATTCATTACCATCCAGGCAAAGCAAACGTAGTGGCAGATGCTTTGAGCAGAAAGAGTCAAGTCAATCTGATGGTCGCTCGTCCGATGCCTTATGAGTTGGCCAAGGAGTTTGACAGGTTGAGTCTCGGATTTCTGAACAATTCACGAGGGGTCACAGTTGAGTTGGAACCTACCTTGGAGCGCGAAATCAAAGAAGCGCAAAAGAATGATGAGAAAATCAGTGAGATTCGGCGACTGATTCTAGATGGCAGAGACAAAGACTTTCGAGTGGATGCAGAAAGCGTGATATGGTTCAAAGACCGCTTGTGTGTTCCCAATGTCCAGTCTATTCGGGAGTTGATTCTCAAGGAAGCTCATGAGACGACCTATTCGATTCACCCTGGCAGTGAGAAGATGTATCAGGATCTGAAAAAGAAATTCTGGTGGTACGGAATGAAGAGGGAGATCGCAGAGCATGTGGCTAGGTGCGATAGTTGCCGAAGAATTAAGGCAGAGCACCAGAGACCCGCTGGATTGTTGCAACCGTTGCAGATCCCTCAGTGGAAATGGGACGAAATCGGTATGGATTTCATAGTCGGATTGCCTCGCACTCGAGCCGGCTACGATTCCATCTGGGTAGTAGTGGACCGTTTGACCAAGTCAGCCCACTTCATACCTGTCAAGACCAACTACAACAGTGCAGTATTGGCAGAATTGTATATGTCTCAGATCGTTTGTCTTCATGGTGTGCCAAAGAAGATAGTGTCAGACAGAGGAACGCAGTTCACCTCTCATTTCTGGTGGCAGTTGCATGAAGCTTTGGGCACGCATCTGAATTTCAGTTCAGCTTATCATCCGCAGACAGATGGCCAGACCGAAAGGACCAACCAAATTCTTGAAGACATGTTGAGAGCCTGTGCGTTGCAAGATCAGTCCGGATGGGATAAGAGATTGCCTTATGCAGAATTTTCCTATAACAACAGTTACCAGGCCAGCTTGAAGATGTCACCATTTCAGGCGCTCTATGGAAGGAGTTGCAGAACTCCGTTGCAATGGGATCAGCCTGGAGAGAAGCAAGTGTTTGGGCCAGACATTCTACTTGAAGCTGAAGAGAACATCAAGATGGTCCGAGAGAATCTGAAGATAGCGCAATCGAGGCAGCAAAGCTATGCAGACACAAGAAGAAGAGAGCTGAGTTTCGAGGTCGGAGACTTTGTCTATCTGAAAGTGTCACCGATCAGAGGAGTCAGAAGATTTGGAGTGAAAGGCAAGCTAGCACCCCGCTACATTGGTCCGTATCAGATTCTTGCAAGACGTGGAGAAGTGGCCTATCAGCTCAGTCTGCCAGAGAATTTGTCCGCTGTGCATAATGTCTTTCATGTGTCTCAGTTGAAGAAGTGCTTGCGTGTGCCAGAAGAGCAGTTGCCGGTGGAAGGTCTTGAAGTCCAAGAGGACTTGACCTATGTTGAGAAGCCAGTGCAAATCCTTGAGATTGCAGACCGAGTCACCCGGAGAAAGACCATCAGAATGTGCAAAGTCAGATGGAATCATCACTCTGAGGAAGAAGCAACCTGGGAGCGTGAAGATGATCTGATGGCTAAATACCCTGAGCTCTTTGCTAGCTAACCCTGAATCTCGAGGGCGAGATTCTTTTAAGGGGGATAGGTTTGTAACGCCCCGAATTTCGAGTTGAGTTTTTTTTTCTCTTTCTATATCGCTCGCTAAACTCGGGCGTTACCTCTCTTTCCTATTTTTTTGCTAAAACCCTACCTATTTCCAAAACTCCAAGTAGAATAATAATAATAAACCCTGAGAGTATTTCATTTGGATTGTTGCACCATGCCGGTCCCTGCATATTTTTATTTGTGAACTAGGTATTCTAGTGGTGAACTAGAGCTAAAATAGGAAAAAGGAAAAAAAATCTTTTCTTTTCCTCTCTCCTCCCTTCCTCCCCTTTCAGCCCAGCTCCCCCTCCCCCTTGTGGGCAGCCCAACCGCCCCCCCCTCCCTTTCCCCCGCTGCGGGCCTGGCGCGGCGGCCCAGCCGGCCTCGGCGGCCCAGCCGCCTCCAGCTGCCTCCCCCGCCTTGGGCCGAATCGGCGCGCGGCGGCCCATCCGCCCTCCCCGAGTTCCGCGCGCGACGCGCGCGTGGGCACAACCGCCACCGCCGCCATCCCGGGTGGACCCCACCCGTCAGCCGTTTTTCTTTTCTTTTTCTTCTCTTCTTTTTCTTTTTCCTTCTTTCTTTCCCCTAGCACGACGCGTCTTCCCCGCCCGGCTCGCCCATCGTTCGGAACCGCTGCCCGCCGCCGCCACCGATCCCCGCCTACGGTGAGCCTCTCCCTCCCCTCTCCCCTTCCTTTCCCCCCTCCCTCCCCATTCCCCGAGCTCGCCGGCGCCCTCCCCGCGCCGTGGGCGGCGCTCGCCCCCGACCCCGTGTTCGCGCGGCCATGGCGGCCTGGCAGCCCGGCGCCCCGTCCTAGCGGCCCGGCGCCCCGTCCTGGCCCCTCCCCTCGGCTCGGCCAGCCATGGCGGCTCGGCATCCTCGCGCGGTGCGGCGAACTCCGCCCCGCCCTCGCGCCCTCGTCCGCCGGCCTCGCCGGCCCGTGCTCGGCACGGTGGCGCTCGGCCCGGCTTCGCCGGCCCCGGCGCCCTCCCACGGCGCAGCGGGTCCTGCCCCGCCCGCCCCTCCCCTCGGCGCGCCGGCGCAGCAGCTCGCGCGGCCATGGCGCGGCTGTGGCGTGCGGCCCGGCGTCGGCCCCCGCTCGGCGCGCGCGGCGGTCTCGCCCCGGCCCCTGCGCGGCCTCGGCAGCCTCGCGCAGCCCCGGTCCCGGCGTGGCTTCGGCGTGCGCGCGGAGCCCCGGCGCGGCCCGTGCACGCACGGTGCCCCCGGCGAGCTCGCCGCACCCGCGGCTCGCGGCCATGGCGGCTCGTTCCCGCCCGCATTGGCGTGTCTCGCCCCTGCGCAGCGCAGCCCCGGCCCGGCGCAGCTTCAGCTCGCGCGGCCGTGGTGCCCCTGCGTAGCGCGTGCGCGGTTCGGCCCCGGCGTGTGCGCGACTCGTTCGCGACACGTCAGCGTGGCCTTGCGCGTGCATGCTCGCGTGGTGCACGGTGCGTTTGTGTGGCTCGTCGTGCCTGCGACGCAACGCATAGCGCCCCGTCGAATCCTCGACACGATCGTCTACCCCCCCCCCCCCCCCCCGTGCATTCCGTGCGTAGTGATCGTGTGATGTAATCAATAAATGGGAACCCAAATTAGAAATCGGTTACGTTAGTTAATTCATGTAAGTAATCATCTACCTCACCTAATGTCGATCAACTGGAGTTAGTCATGATTCGAATTATGCATGTAGCTAATCCGTTTGTTAGAACTAGTTAGAATTAAGTAGAACTAAGGCACGTAGCGTCTAATTATTCACCAACCCGTAGCGCGTCTTGGGCATAAGCTTTAACTCTCGCGAGACCTTTCCCCGCCTCTTTCTAACCATGGTAAATTCATTACTGTATGCGATATTCTATGCATGTTTCATCTACTTGTTCTCTTGTATGGTGTATTGTTGGCTTCCTAATTTCAATGGATGGATGTATGTATGTGTGCACTCGCATAGAGAACGATCCGGTTGAAGAGCCTGAGGAACTCGCAGGAGAAGCCCCTGAGCAGCAGTCGGTTGGTGGAGGCAAGTGTCCCTTGACCTATCTCTGTCCCATTCATTCTTTAATTCACCTCCCGCATTACACATTTATACCTAAGGATTGACTAGCTTTGTTATCCATGTCCTTGTTTACCTATTTGGGTTGGATTATTATGGTTTAGCTTTATGCTATTGCTTAACTCTAATCAATGAACATGATGAGATTATCTATGATACGCTGTTTTCCCTTCTCTTATTATGATGTTGTACTTGTGGTATTCAAGGGGGTTCGAGCGGTTTCTCGAGTGCCTCTCCGTAAGGACCTGTTCTATGGATGACCGCCCGGGAAAACATTGCAACCATGAGGGTGGAATGGGGTGCCCTTAGCTGAATAATTAGAGGACCCGGGGTGTAGTTCGCTTCGCCGTCGTGCCGTCAATGGGGCTCGGTGTATGCGGCTCGCTCTGCCAAGGTTGATTTGTCCCTTGGGGAGGAGTGCGGTACATTTAGGAAACCTAACGGGCGGCTACAGCCCCGGGGAATCTTTGTAAAGACTACGTAGTGAGACCCTGCCTATTCACCTTGGTAGTGTTTAAGGGTTTGATCGGCCCGAGGCAAGAGGGAATCACAGCTTGTGGGTAAAGTGCACAACCTCTGCAGAGTGTTTGAAAACTGATATATCAGCCGTGCTCGCGGTTATGAGCGGCCAAGGGAGCTCCAGTGATTAGTGATACTGGATCAGAGATACTTTGGTACAGGTGGTTATGAGATTGATGATTCTGGTTACGACTTTGGTGCTGGTAAGTGGTACTCTTTCCGTTTGGAAAGGAGTACGTTGGGGTTAATAACTTGGATTAATGCTAAAACTTGGCTTTCTACTAGTAAGTAATAATCTGACCAACTAAAAGCAACTGCTTGACTTATCCCCCACATAAAGCTAGTCCACTACAGCCAAACAGGAGACTTGCTGAGTATGTTGATGTGTACTCACCCTTGCTCTACACACCAAACCCCCCCATCCCCAGGTTGTCAGCATTGCAACCACTGCTCAGGCGAAGACGAAGCTGTGGAAGGAGACTTCCAGGAGTTCCAAGACTACGACGAGTTCTAGGTGTGGGTTAGCGGCAACCCCCAGTCGGCTGCCTGTGAAGGCCGTGGTTATCTACGTTTCTTTTCCGCACTTTGATTTATTGTAAGAACTATATGGACGTCTCAGACGTATGATGTAATCGACTATTTCCCTTCTTAATACTATTTTGAGCACTGTGTGATGATGTCCATGTTATGTAACTGCTGTGTACGTAAATAACTGATCCTGGCATGTACATGGTTCGCATCCGGTTTGCCTTCTAAAACCGGGTGTGACACAGGGTAGGGAGGAGAGCGCGCTGCAGGGGTGCGTTGGGAAACAAGAAGGGTGGTGGCTAGGGATGGCAACGGGTTTGAAACCCGCGGGTAGATGGTTTTCAAACCCGCCTCCGCGGGTTTAATATTAAACCCGCACCCGTACCCGTTACCCGCGACGGGTACAATATGCTACCCATACCCGCGACCCGCGGGTGCCACAAACCCGCGAGCACATAATTATACACATATATTTATACATATATCATCTATATATACATATATTTATACACACATATAACTATACATATACAAATATGTATATATATAATATACACACATATAAAATTACATATATACACACACATACACACACACACACACATATAACTATACATATACAAATATGTATATATATAATATACACACATATAAAATTACATATATACACACATATATATACACACACACACACACACACACATATATATATATATATATATATATATCCATTGCGGGTACGCGGGTTTGCGGGCACGGGTATAACATTTTCATACCCGCGAGAAAAAAACTCGTCGGGTTGAGAATCAAACCCGCACCCGTACCCGCGGGTACAAACTCACAACCAAACTCGCACCCTATAGGGTTTTTACCCGCGGGCACGCGGGTAAAATGTGCCCGTTGCCATCCCTAGTGGTGGCTTGGCATGCTCACTGCTGAGGGCGAAGAACCTGGCATAGGCGTGGAGAGGGTATGCGTGAGGGATAGCCGGATAGATCTGATGGAGGCGGTGGGGAAATAATCTGAGGGAGTATGGCGGTGGGGAAAAGAAAAAGATGGATTTTCCATTTTTTTTGAACAAAAGCATACAAAATATCTCAGTGCTTAGGTTAGGGTTTAAGCAAGATGTAAATGGACTCAACAAAAATACATTGGCTACGATATTTTAGTCGGCATTTGATTCAGTTAAAGTCAGACGAATTCTGTCCACTATCCAAACAATTGATTGGAGAACAATTTGACGCCTTGTTTTTCTTGGATCTCGAGTGTGGTCGGAATTATAAAAATCAAACACTTTTCAAAATTGCATCGCTGCCTCGAGTGATTATTAAATTCCACACTTTGCGAAACACCTAGGTGTTACATTGAGCACAAACATAGAATATACAGAATTTCTTTTCTAAAATAGATTAAATATCTATGACAAATAGGCATTGACATTTGATATCATCACAATCATGATGTACAACTTGAAATGACGAGATCTTTTGAATGACAAATGCAAATTGTCACATGATATCGTCACAAATATGAATCCTGAATAATTTATGACGTTTTCAATGACAGTTGTTAGATTTTTGTCACTAAACTTGGTTATTTGCTAGAAATCGTCATAAAGCAATCGATTTAATGATGAATTTATTTAATGTCATCATGCAAACGTCATAGAAGGTCATAAGTGTTGTAGTGAAACAGGCCCTAAAGCTGTTAAAGGAAGCCACATGCACGAAAGAATATCTAGAGCTACCAGAGTTCGTGAGAACTACCAACCGCACTCTGGAGTAATTATCATGAAACTCAGAGTTTGCCGCCTCTGCGACTCTCCGAACACTTACAAACTCGAAATTTTGTGAATGGGGTTTGTTTGGAACTTATTTTAGGTCCCGTCTAACCTATCTAGAGCTAAGACAACTAGTGTGCATTGTATTAAACTCATCAGAGTCGTCATCCAAGTAAACCTACCGGCCGACACCCCTAGTGTATAGGGACTCTAACTGATATTTAGAACTAAAATCCATCGTCCATACTTTTTGTTTTTGGGGAACTAAAATAAATTCCCATACTTAAGAGGCATAGAAATAATTGATTGTCCAAATAAGTATCGTTATTATTACGAATTATGATCTAACTTTAGTTAGCCCTATAAAACACGCGTTAATTAGTCACAGTAATATTATTTTTTTTAGAGAACACTGAAAAACACCGAGAGCTTGGGAGCCTTATGAAACACTAAAAATAGAATGGCCCGAGGTTGATGGATGGCTTATGATTGATTGCTTATGATTTGGTTATTATGACGATGGTGCTATAGGACGTCATTAACGAGACATCATCGATACTAAGGGGGTGTTTAGTTTCTAGGGACTAGTTTTTAATCCCTACATTTTATTTCACTTTAGTTACAAAATTATCAAATATAGAAACTAAAACTCTATTTTAGTTTCTATATTTGTCAATTTATATACTAAAATGGAACAAAATGAAGGGACTAAACATTAGTTCCTATAAACCAAACACCCCTTAATACTAATAGTAGTTTGTCGCTCACACCCCGGCCCGCGCGGCTCTCTCTCGTTTCAGTCGGGAAATTTTATGGGTGTTTGTCGGAATGTATCTAGCAAACCCAATAACTAGCTAGGCAACACGCGACATATGTGGTACGAAAACCTCGTACAGTGAGCGGAAACGCTCCGTTGTTTTGCGGCAGGCCGTCATGACTCACACGTACGCATGTCGGCACGTCCGATCCAATCCAGTGCTGCAGAACGCGGTCATGCACGCCTCTAGCTTGATGTACGAACGCACGCCGGCCGGTCTCGGTCTCTGAGTGGCGATCGAGTGCCGCGTGAGTTGGACCATGCATTAGTTACGTGCAGTCCAACACATGCCGCATATATACGCCCGAAGAAATTCGCGTCCAAGATTCCCGCGTCACCCAGCAGCATCAGCAGCAGCAACAAGCCAACCAACCAGCCTCCACCGGGAGGCCCGGCCCGGCCCGGCCGGCCGAAAAGCACAAGACCAAGCGACCGGATCACTGGACTGAGAGATGCCGGGAGAAGGAGATCGACGGATGAAGGCGAGGAAAGCAGGCGAAAGGCCACTGGGCCAGCGGTCTCGATCGTGCCCATGCTTTTAGTTTTCTTCCTTTTCCTCCCCCAACTCTCCGATCCCAACCGGTGGAAGCCATGATGGAGCCAGGAGCCGGCCGGCCGGGGATCTAGCGGTCTAGCCACGCCTCCGCTCGCGCGCGGAGGGGAGGCTCGTGGCTGGCTGGCCAGCTGCCCCCCTGGCCCTGGCCGGCCTTTCCGCTGGGCGACGGCGACACCGTTCGGCCGCGGAGGCAGATAAAGCCAGGCTCCGATAGGGGCATAGGGGCACCATGCTTGCTCTCTCACGGCAGCTAGCTGCTGAGGTCGGCCGGACGTACGGCGTGGTTCTTCATTCTTCGTTCCTCTCAGTCTCGGCTGCTTTTTTGTCGTCGCCTGCTGGTCCGGATCGGACGGTCTCGATCGACCTCTAGTTAGCTCTTGCCAATATTTTTGCTGAGCGACCGAGTGTTTTTCAGTTTTACCGAATGTTTTAAAGTAACTGTTTCTGGCAGTGGCTGTACGTAGGCGACGGTAGCCAGTCAAGTCGTCGTGCTGGAAAGTTTCCGGTAAAGCGGCACTACGCGAACGAGTACACCAACGACGTAGTAACTAGCTAGCGCACCATGGCCATATGCATTGTCTCCAACTCCGACCGACACCGGCCGGCCGCCGCGCGCGTGCGTACGTGCTCGATCCCGTGGATGATATATAGATCACACAGATCGACACAGACGGATGGGACGACGATGGCGCCGCGCGCAGATCGTGATCGCGAGTTTGTGCGGGTGGTGCAGTGCAGTGCGTGTGCGTGCGTTAGTGGGGAAACCCGTGGCGGCGGCGGCGGTGGTGCGAGAATTTGCGTTGCCCATGCACTCACTCCGCTCTCTCGGTGTGGTGCATGCTCACGTATGCATGCACCAGCAGCTAGCAGCGATGATGCCTCCCGCCAATGGGAGGCCGGCTGATGAGCATGAGCTCCGCATGCAGATCAAACACCATAAGGTCTTTTGTTTACTCGTAATTTAATCACTAGAGGACGCGCAAATAAAAGCTAGCTTAGCTTTGCGTGTCTTATTTACCATGCGTTCATACTTTTTGTTTAGGGTGGAACACGGGAGTAGTACCACTCCTATCCTATACATAGTGAGAACATATCTGGTACACATTAGCTTTTCGTTGTACATACACTACTGAAATCAACTATGTTGCCGAATGTTTAAAATACTCGGTCGAGCATGAAAAACGCTCGTGTCGGTAAGCTTTACCAAGTATGTACTCGGTAAAGAAAGCTTGACGAATTATAGATCAACTACGACTTTTTTTTATGTTCCATGCATAATACAACATCTGAAAGAACTTAAGGCGATCGAAGTGGCCGGGTCAAGTGGTGGAAGCGGCACGCAACCGCGCGGCGCGCGTGCAGGGAGGACGCGGAACGCGTACGTAACATTTCTGACCGGCTTTTGCACTCAAACTGCTTCTAGTCCAAATTAAAACCAAGATGATGTAGCCTGCCAGGCATATCCGTCTGCAGTTTGGTGCGCCGTGCGCGTGCATCCGTCGTGCTAGCTGCTAGTTCTGTCATCTTCATGTATGACCGAAGGAGAGAGAGAGAGAGGTAGAAAGCTGAAAAAAAAACAGAGCAGCTGCCTCCAGTCGTATACTGTACACACACAGACTCCCAGCAGATACACTCTTTAAGGCTTTAACGTATACGCAGGCGTGTCCGGCCGGACATGCACACCGATCGAGTCACCGACTGGAACTATACGAGATGGATCGGAGCGCCTCTTGGCTTCACGTCGAGCGTGCCCGTCCAAAGCCGGGACCGGGTCGTCGACTACATGCGCCGGGGTGTCGGAGACCGTGACGTGAGTGACGAACAGACCCGCGAGAACGACCGGACATACACAGGGCCGGTTTCACGTCCTCGCATCCGAACGAATGAATCCAACGAGCCACCATAGGGTAGCATGCATGTCCGGGAAGCGGAAATTCTCGCCGTTTACCGCTTGCCTTTATCAGCACGCTGGCATGTACTCATGCACGTTTGGTTCGCCGAAACGCAAACGGATTATATGTATGTATGGGTAATAGATACCAATACTTTTTTTTAGTTGAACTCTTTTATGTATTACTAGGTAGGTGCCCGTGCGATGCCACGGAACATAAATTGCGAACCTCCAATGGACTTCATTTGAGACAAGTGATGCCCAAAAAAATGGGGGTAAATTGACACAGCTATCACTTGCATTACTTGCCCTATGCGCGGAAGAATCTGACACAGCTATCACCCATGAAGATTTTCGGTTAACTTGTGGAACCGGACTTCATTTGAGACAAGACAACAATACCAGTGTTGAGCTTGCCACTCGGCCATGGCACACGCGAGAACACGGGATGATCAAGTAAGAACTGAACAGAATGCACTAATACAAAAGGCTGGCTTGCGTTCGCTTCCTTGCTCCACAGGAAGCATAGCTGATATACAAATCGAGAAGTGAAAGTCGCCTAGAGGGGGGGGTGAATAGGCGAAACCTGAAAATTAAAACTTTATCTCCCAACTAGATCCCTTGATTAGTGGTTAGAACAAGATATACAAATATCGCAGAATAGAAACTAAGTTCTTGCTTGAAAGGAGTATTGCTAAATAATGCGGGAGAGATAAATCAATACAACTAATAAGTTATAGAATAACAAAGCAAGAACCCTTAGATGAGAAGAGCACTAGAACAAGTTCTTTCTTGCAACGTGTTGCTTCACTAAATGGAAATTTAACTTGAAGCAATACCAAATGAAATTAGCAAATAATGGTGCAAGAAAACTTAGAGCAAGGGAAAGCAAACAAATCACAAGCAATAAACACAATGGACACGGGTGATTTGTTTTACCGAGGTTCGGCCCTCGAAGGCCTAGTCCCCGTTGAGGAGTCCACTTAAGGACGGGTCTTTTTCAACCCTTTCCCTCTCTCCCCCGATCACACAAGGATCGGTGAGCTCTTCTTCTTCTCAAGGATCACTCTCGATCCCACAAGGACCACCACAATCTTTGGTGTCTCTTGCTAGCTTTTACAAGCCTCCAAAACTTTGGAGGAAGATCAATGGGAGTCAAAACTCCACGCGCAAATGAACACAAAGATGAAGCACACACTATCTCTCGATGAATCTCACAAGGCACTAGTGCTAAACTCAAATGAGTAGCTCTCTTTTGCTTGCTCTCTCTTTTGTGGCACTTGTGTTGGTTGTAGTGGTCTAAATCTTGTGTATAGGATGGATCAATGAATATATGTGGTTGGGAGGGCTTGAGTATGTCAACTTGATGACTTGGAATGTTGCTTGGACTCCCACACCTTGAAGTGGCCGGTTGGGGTGGTATTTATAGCCCTCAACCACCCATATAGCCGTTGGGGCGCATCTGCCAGAAATTGCACTGGCGGACGGTCCGCGGCTAGGGCCCGGACGGTCCGCGACCCTCCAACGGTCGATTCTGACATCTTCAACGGATACTTCTGACAGATCAACGGTTAGATCAACGGCTATCTGCCTCGGTGACACCACGCGGACGGTCCGCCCTTGGTCCCGGACGGTCCGCGCCAGCTATATAATTCCTTTTGCTCAACTTGTCACCTTCGGGCTGAACCAGGTCTTCACCTGCGGACTGTCCGCAAATTATAGCCGGATGGTCCGCGCGTTGTAGCTGGACGGTCCGTGGTTTATTCGGACTGTCCCTTATTTATAGTTCCTGGTCGAAGTCAAAGCGGTGACGCGGACGGTCCGCTGCAAGGGCCCGGACGGTCCGCGCGTGATCTCGGACGGTGCTTGCTCTTCCATCGGACGGTCCGCAGTAGAGACACATGTTTTTGCATTGGTTCTGTCCGAGGTTTATTTAGGTGTCGCGGACGGTCTGCCGCAAAGACCCGGACGGTCCGCGCTTGGCCTGATTTTCCAAAAAGCTTCTCCTGTCCGGAATAATCTACGGTATTCCGGACAGTCGATTTAGTATAGTTGTAGATGAACCTTTGGCACCTGTAGAGCATATAATCTAGAGCAAACTAGTTAGTCCAATTATTTGTGTTGGGCAATTCAACCACCAAAATCATTTAGGAAAAGGTTTGACCCTATTTCCCTTTCAATCTCCCCCTTTTTGGTGATTGATGCCAACACAAACCAAAGCAAATATATAAGTGTAGAATTGAACTAGTTTGCATAAGGTAAGTGCAAAGGTTACTTGGAATTAAACCAATGTTACATTTCATAAGATATGCATGGATGCTTTCTTCATATTTAATGTTTTGGACAATGCATGCACCATTTGTTTTGTTTTTGCAAACTCTTTTGTAAATTCTTTTCAAAGTTCTTTTGCAAATAGTCAAAGGTAAATGAATAAAATTTTGAGAAGCATTTTCAAGATTTGAAATTTTCTCCCCCTGTTTCAAAATGCTTTTCCTCTGACTAAACAAAACTCCCCCTTAATGAGATTCTCCTCTTAGTGTTCAAGAGGGTTTTAAGATATTGATTTTGAAAATACTATTTTCACCCCCTTTTGAACACAATAAGATACCAATTTGAAATTTACCAATTGAAAATTATTAGTTTTCTAAAACTAGGTGGTGGGTGGTACGGTTCTTTTGCTTTGGGCTAATACTTTCTCCCCCTTTGGCATGAATCGCCAAAAACGGATACTTTGAGTGAAATATAAGCCCTTGAATAACTACTTTCTCTCCTTTGGCAAATAAAACATGAGTGAAGATTATACCAAATATGGAGAGACGGCGGGATACCGGCAAAGAGTGGATAATACCAATGGAGTTGAGTGGAAGCGATGTCTTTGCCGAATACTCTATTTCCCTTTCAATCTAAGACTTAATACATGAGATGCTCATGAAAACATATTAGTCTTAGCCTTGGCACACAATGAAGATAAGAAATATGCAAATGTACCAAAGGAAAGAGACATGATTAAAAAGGATATGTCAATTAAGCTTAAACAATTCTATACAATATAGATTGCTCCCCCTAAATATGTGCATAGAGAGGAAAACAAATTTTGGTCTAAAATGCCAAGTGCACATAATTAGATTAATGAGACCATGTCTATATCATAAAGAGTGTAAAGTGCATTGTGTCATAGTATAAGTGTGATGTTCATGACATTTTATGCACTTATGAAAGCGTGTTATAAATATCTCAAGAATTCACCCTTAAGGATTTCAAGGAGGCTTAAGGACCATCCACCTTCTGAACAAAGGCAGCTTATCCTCGTTACAAGGTTAAGCTTTAAGCTCCTTGACAATAAAATTACTTCATCCAGTTTAAACAAAGATGCAAGAATGAATGTTTGAGAGGTCAAACTAGGTATGAAGCAGGGTTAGTGCATGAACATGCTTTCTCTTCCTTTTAAACATGATATGCAAGTAATGTAGGAAGATTTTAGGTACATGTATGAATGAGATAGAGTAGTTTTACCTTTTTGTACCTTTACATAGAGATGCTCTCTTCATTGTGCTTTGTCCTTAGTCTTAGTCGCTTAAGACCTATACTTAAGACAATGTATGAAAATATTTTGCACACGAGAGAGTTCTACAACTAGTGATCCTTTTCTAAGTCATGTTATTATATACCAAGTAGATCACAAATTGCATAAATACATCATGAATTCTCCTTTTAACTTAGTGCATATCAAGATGATGTTGATTGAAATTACCAATTGAAATCAAATTGTAATTGCATGAAGCACTAAGAAGCATGAGTGATAATTGAAGTTATTCAATGATCATACAATAGATGCGATCAAAAGAACAACATAGGCATTAGATTTTCAAACAAGCTCATAAATAGGAGAATCCGATAAATATGCTATTTTAACATTGAAAGCTACAATCCTTGATAAAAGCGATATTACTTTAACAAGTTTGATTGATGTGAAGTAGCATACTATATGAGAAACATTATTCTCAAGCAAGAGACTATATGAAATTACTAAGATAAAGCAATAGTCTCAACATAATCAAAATATAATAATGGACTCCCCCTAAAGATATGCATCAAGTAATTGAGAGAATTGATTTCAATGCATTCAATTTTAAGAACATAAAAGGAGAATCATTATACATCTTGATCAAGGCTCATAAATTTTGCAATAAACAACTTAAGCCGGGTAACTCCATAATGAAAAAGGGTTTAGAATGCTTACAACCACACCATTGATTGTTGTGAAAACCTTATTGTCCAAGTAGGTGTTGTTGTCCTTGATGTTCTTTCTTTTTCATTTGAGTGTCCTCCCTTTATATTTGTCTCTTTTTCCTTCCAAACTTATTGAAAATACTCAAGAGACATGTTAATAGCGCAAGGGAGTATATGGTGAAGGATGATTACTTTAGATAATTAGCATACAAAATTCATCATCCACAAGTCACACAGACAAGAAGTAAAATCCTTAACATTAGTGCATTTCTTTTGAGAAGAATGAGTGAGCACCTTTTAAGCATTTTAATAATCATTGGAGATTTTACTTTATCATATTGAAGTTAGTTAATCATCACTTGGAAGCAAATCAATATGATAACATATATATAAATATCGCAAAGGCATTAAATAGATTCTAATGGACATGAACATTAAGAAAATGATATTTTGAATGCATACTTAGTTAATTTCGGTCCAATAAAGAATCTATTCCTCTCAAGGGTAGAATAAGATAATTTAGATTAAACACCCATTGAGACGGGAACCAAACTTAAGAAGATGAGTTCCCATACCTTTGCTTTTACCTTTCTTCCTTTGGGTGAAGCTCAACCCATGAGGCTTGTGTACTTTTTCTCTTGTAGATTTTCATAATTGAACTCAAGAGAAATGTTAGTAGCAACACAAGCACTAGTTTCCAATTTTTGTAATCATTTTGGTAAGGAATGAGAAGTTAGATTAACAAAACATGGAAACTCCATAGCATGAACTAGATTATTCATAGATGATGTTATGCTCAATTTTAACTCATAAAACAAGCATAAATAATCCTTTGAGATTATAGGAATAAATCTAAATCATGATTTGGAAAGCGATAAATGTGAAAGAATCATATCCAATTAAGCAATAAGAGATACAACATGAATTATTGGATAGAATTTCCTAGACATGACGAGATACGCATTTCCATAGAGAAACTTATTCTCTACAAGTGAGACTACTTAAATTACTTAGATAAAAATATTAGTCTCACTTTTCTAGCTATAGAGAGAATTTTTCCTTTTATAAGTGTCCTAAGTATTTGAATTTCTTACATGACACCTTATTCTTTTAAGAACATGAAATATCTCTCTATATCTAGAACATGGCAATAATAGAATAGTTAATGTAAAGACATGCCATGTGAACTTGCAACAATTTAAAGACATGTAGATTGTCATAATATAGAATTTGATAAATACACAATCTACCATATGAGAGGAATTTCTTCAAAGAATGATGACATAATTTTAAAACATCCTTAAATGCTTTCTATTTCTATGTGACTACACAAGACACATGACAAATTAAGATAATTGCACTTAAGAATATAAATGTTACCACCCCTTGACTTTCCTCCATGTTGTAGGCCTTGATATTCCGCACATGATGATTCTTTATTTCCTACAACATTAATATCTTCCCGAGATGATATGAGTTTTGAATACAATAAACTGAAGTAACCTTGGGTCAATCTTGAATATGTAGATCATTTGTAGATTAATAGCTTGAGTTGATAAGAATTGAATTAACTCCCTCAAGCACCCCAAGAGTTCATATCATCTCCTTCTCCTACAAATCTTGTCAAGCTTATTTTGGTACCCATCGTTTGATGCGTCCGTTAGGGTTAGTAAACAAAGATCTAGGAACCCAAGTGTCCTTTGTGCTAGCGCTTGGTAAACTCGTTACCTTTCTAGCACAAGTTGCAATCTTGGGTTGCCTAGTTATATATGAATTAAATGACAAGTTAGAAGTGGGATTTTTACCAATGGGACAATCTTTGCATTGATGTCCCTTCTTTCGGCATGTGTAGCACAGGCGTTTTCCAAATTTTGAAGATTTCTTCTTTCCTTGTTTGTTGCCTGCTACATGGTTAGTAAAAATTTTCTTTTCTAACCCTATGCCTTTTTGTTTTAAATGGGGACAAGATCTAAGAAAGTGTCCCTTCTTGGAGCATGTAAAACAAAGTCTATCATCCTTGTTAATAATCAAGCCATCAATATAGGGACATGACCTAATCAAGTGCCCCTCTTCAAAGCATTCACTACACCTCTTAATGTGAAGTGTGGCTTGATCATTACCTTGGATGTTACCTTTTGTGAAGGCGTGGTTGAGGCTTTTGGAGGAGGTGTTGAATTTCATCTTTTGTTTCTTCCTCTTGGTAATCCTCAAATCCTTGACATTTTCTTCAAGGGATGTAGTGCATGCCACGGTTGTCCCCGTCTCAAGCTTCTTCACCATGTGATCACGGTTATCTTGAGAAGGTTGAGCGATGCATTTCCCTTTAAGTTGTGTCAAGCTCATCTTTAGCCTCTCATTTTCTTCTTTGAGCTTTTGATATGTATCATCATTTGTTCCTGCAAATTTTAGCTCAAAGGAAGATTTGCTTGTTGACAAACAACAAGCATTAGCACATGGTAATATAGTATCAATTTGAATACATGTGCACGAATGAGATTGTTGGGATTTTAAGTTCTCTATTACAATCTCATGAGCAATGTTTAATATGATATGATTATCCATAAGATTTTCATGAGAGCATAGAAGCATATCATATTTATCTTGAAAAGCTAGATTTTCAACTTTTAGCTTTTCTACTTGGTCCTTGAGCAAGGTATTCCTATTTACTAATTGAGCGATACAATGTGAAGCGTTATCTTGCTCAATTGAAATAGTTTCATACCTTTGGACCAAATCATCATGAGAGCACTTTAGCTCCTCATGTTCTTTAGTCAACTCGTCAAAGTGTTGCATCTTTATGGAGAGAACATCTTCTAGCCTTTGACGAGCTTCGCTTTGCTCTCTCGCTCTTTCTAGAAGTTTGAGCATGACCGCCTTATCTTCTTGGCTTAGGCGAGCGTAGAGATGCACAAAGCTTCTTTCTTCCTCCTCATCCTCATTGGTGCTTCCGCTATCATTTTCATTAGCCACACAACACATGTGGGAATCGAAATGGGAAGACAAACCTTTTGGAGAGGTGGGTTCATCGTTTGGTCTCCATCGTTCATTTTCTCCTTCTTCCTTGCAAGGGTTAGTATCACAAAAACTAAAGGAAGTAGAGGCATCAAATGAATTATTATGTTTGGACTCATCAAACTTGATTTTAATTCTAGTCCAAATATCATGCGCATCGGGAATGGATTCGTCATAGTTTGATATGAAGGCACGATAATCTTCTTTGCTAAGAGAATTGTTTAAGATGTCAAAAGCTAGGTAGTTTAAGCGATAACATCTTTGATCCTCCTCAGAATTAATTTCTCCATTAAAACTAGAGGGAAAAATACTCTTGTCAATAATTTGTTCTAATTGAGGATGTATGGTTCTAAAGGCATTTATCACATTAGTAGACCATGAATCATAATTAGAACAATCATCACATAATATCTCAAGAGTTACCTCCTTTTGAGTTGCGTTCGTTGGAGGAGTCTTCTTGTTCTTTTGGGATCTTCTACGAGCCATCACTTCGAGTTGTTAGACTCAAGATGAAGTGCCTGGCTCCGATACCAATTGAAAGTCGCCTAGAGGGGGGGGTGAATAGGCGAAACCTGAAAATTAAAACTTTATCTCCCAACTAGATCCCTTGATTAGTGGTTAGAACAAGATATACAAATATCGCAGAATAGAAACTAAGTTCTTGCTTGAAAGGAGTATTGCTAAATAATGCGGGAGAGATAAATCAATACAACTAATAAGTTATAGAATAACAAAGCAAGAACCCTTAGATGAGAAGAGCACTAGAACAAGTTCTTTCTTGCAACGTGTTGCTTCACTAAATGGAAATTTAACTTGAAGCAATACCAAATGAAATTAGCAAATAATGGTGCAAGAAAACTTAGAGCAAGGGAAAGCAAACAAATCACAAGCAATAAACACAATGGACACGGGTGATTTGTTTTACCGAGGTTCGGCCCTCGAAGGCCTAGTCCCCATTGAGGAGTCCACTTAAGGACGGGTCTTTTTCAACCCTTTCCCTCTCTCCCCCGATCACACAAGGATCGGTGAGCTCTTCTTCTTCTCAAGGATCACTCTCGATCCCACAAGGACCACCACAATCTTTGGTGTCTCTTGCTAGCTTTTACAAGCCTCCAAAACTTTGGAGGAAGATCAATGGGAGTCAAAACTCCACGCGCAAATGAACACAAAGATGAAGCACACACTATCTCTCGATGAATCTCACAAGGCACTAGTGCTAAACTCAAATGAGTAGCTCTCTTTTGCTTGCTCTCTCTTTTGTGGCACTTGTGTTGGTTGTAGTGGTCTAAATCTTGTGTATAGGATGGATCAATGAATATATGTGGTTGGGAGGGCTTGAGTATGTCAACTTGATGACTTGGAATGTTGCTTGGACTCCCACACCTTGAAGTGGCCGGTTGGGGTGGTATTTATAGCCCTCAACCACCCATATAGCCGTTGGGGCGCATCTGCCAGAAATTGCACTGGCGGACGGTCCGCGGCTAGGGCCCGGACGGTCCGCGACCCTCCAACGGTCGATTCTGACATCTTCAACGGATACTTCTGACAGATCAACGGTTAGATCAACGGCTATCTGCCTCGGTGACACCACGCGGACGGTCCGCCCTTGGTCCCGGACGGTCCGCGCCAGCTATATAATTCCTTTTGCTCAACTTGTCACCTTCGGGCTGAACCAGGTCTTCACCTGCGGACTGTCCGCAAATTATAGCCGGATGGTCCGCGCGTTGTAGCTGGACGGTCCGTGGTTTATTCGGACTGTCCCTTATTTATAGTTCCTGGTCGAAGTCAAAGCGGTGACGCGGACGGTCCGCTGCAAGGGCCCGGACGGTCCGCGCGTGATCTCGGACGGTGCTTGCTCTTCCATCGGACGGTCCGCAGTAGAGACACATGTTTTTGCATTGGTTCTGTCCGAGGTTTATTTAGGTGTCGCGGACGGTCTGCCGCAAAGACCCGGACGGTCCGCGCTTGGCCTGATTTTCCAAAAAGCTTCTCCTGTCCGGAATAATCTACGGTATTCCGGACAGTCGATTTAGTATAGTTGTAGATGAACCTTTGGCACCTATAGAGCATATAATCTAGAGCAAACTAGTTAGTCCAATTATTTGTGTTGGGCAATTCAACCACCAAAATCATTTAGGAAAAGGTTTGACCCTATTTCCCTTTCAAGAAGCAATTTATGTTCTGTGGCATCGCACGGGCACCTACTTAGTCAACACTTAAGTTCACTATTTTTTTAAAAATAATAAAGTTCACCAATCAGATTGGTGGGATTTAGAATTGCGGGATTGAATACAGACATTAAGTTCTTTCAGCGCAGCAGGAACTCCCTGAATCCAAGCATGTATACCAATTCTTGGCCCTCCGCACAAGAATCTGCAAGAGGTCCCCAAGAGGTTAGGTTTTATATATCACAAGAGGTGCAAGTTAGATCTAGGGCACATCAAGAGGTGCAGGTTAGATTCCAATACCTTCTAAAAATGCATCTGAAGATAAAATGCATCTGAAGATAAAACAAACCACAATGTATTGCATAATCCACTTGTATTGTGTGGTGATGAAACTAAATGTAAAAATATACTAAACAAAAAGGTGACAAGGTATGTACCTTTTCATCAATTGTTTTGTGTCCTTACAAAGATTTGGGAGTAGAGAACAGACGAAGTGCATCATTAAGTGTCTGAACATCATTTAGGAATTATATCATGATGGAGCAGTAGGCAGGGTTGAACAGTAGCTGATGCTTTGTTACCTGCTAGATATATATTCATCAGTATGCAACACTGGAAAGTGGAAAGACAGGATAAACAACACAAGTGGGCAGACTCAAGCATAAGTTTCACTCTATCCCTATGGTGAGTATGATCAGGGCATTTCATTGAGCATAAAAAGTAGCTTCGATGTGAACGTTTATAGCATAAATCTGAAAGCCTTTTTGTCAAGCTTCTTTTTCAAACTCAATATATATTGGTCTGGCCATAAGCAGATAATAACAATAAGCAGATAATATCATGTTCATTTACATAGAGAAGCTGCAAAATGTAACTTGCACGCCTTGCCATTTTACGACCGGATCATTTTACTGGATAATCAGACAAACGTTTCATAATTAACATATGAACAAAATTACAAAAAATGATATGGCTGAAACGAAACCTCTCAGTCAAGATTTAACAATTAATAAGGGTTTGTAATTTCAGGCTTTTAATCTGTTTAGTGATATAATGATATCTAGTAAGTGTGTGTACCTTGGAAAATCCTGGTCCAACAATAGGATCCTTGTACCAATAGAACATTCCTCCTTGAATATCCAGGCATAAATTGAGAGAAACAAAAATATATGCACATGGTCTACAGACCTCAGGGCACTTCAGTGTTCTTCCCATGGATTGTATTGCTTTATAGAACTTCTTGTGAACCTGAATTCGGATCAACCTTATGTTGCTTTACTGGATGAATTGAACAATTCAAAAATAGAAATGTTGTAACGCTTTCCATATATCTATTGTTTTAAGTAAAGATTTAGAAACTACTGGATTTTTTTTAAAATATATATATATATATATTAAAGACATGAAAGGATGAGAAGAAGTTTGAGCTTGACATCACATATTCAACGTTCTCCCAACACACATACAACACAGGCTCTGCTTCAGTAGAAATAGAGTTCAGTAGTCGTTTAAGCAAACTGACTAACCAACACAGGATCTGCTTCAGTAGAAAAGCAAAGAGCACACGACCCAAACAAATGGTACCATCGAAGCGATGATACAAAACAATGAGCAGCAGCGAGCCTCAACCTGACAATAGCTTCTTGTCAGGGGATTGAAGCGCGACGAAGCCGAGCTTGGGCTTGGAGTACTTCCTGTACACCGCCTTCTGCTTGCTTTCCAGAGCCAGGGTATGGAAGCTGATAAGCCGCCTAGCGCATTCCCTGCGGTTACGGTTAAAAGCATCATCCTCAGCAACCAACAAGTTACTCCTAGCCAAAGAATTGAAAAGTAATCTACATTGTTTTCAGCACACAGGATTGTTGTGAAATACCTGCAGAGATCGTCAAGCAGCTCTTACGGCGGCAGCTGCCCCCTCGATGAAGACCGGTTCAGTCCCCCGCCACCCGCCATCGTCATCCACCGGCCAGCGCGCCTTCTAAGCGCCTGTTTGTTTGAGATAAGAGTTTGGTTGTGAGCAGTTAGTTCGGAGAAGTTCGTAGGCAGTCGCGGACGATGATGGAGAGGTTGAGCGCCTTAACGACGCGGTCGGAGAAGTCGGGGACGAGGCAGACGAGCGGGGGCCGCGCGAGGGGCGAGTCCCGACTCCCGAGATCCGAAGAGCAAGCATGAGGGAGAGGGGAGGGTGCCGGGATGGAGATCGCGGGGGTGCGGCTGAGGTCGACGCCACGACAACGGCGAGGGTGCAGGGAGGTAATCGCGATCTGCGGGGGCCGGCTGCGGCTCGTGCGGAGGAGGGGGGGGCAGGAGGCGGCGGGACGATGGGGTGCTCGCACGGTTGGACGATGGGGGCGGGGCGATGCGTGGGGGTGAGAGTGCGCGCATCGGACGCATCAGACGGCTGAGAGACTCTAAAGTGTATTGGACGGTTGAGATCGTCAGAAGGCAGAACAAGCAGAGGCAGCCTACCCCTTAGAGCCTTAATAGGTAGTATAGATTTTAGCTAGGCGTAAGGTGCACGTGGGAATGAGAATGAGATTTACGGGGAGGGGGTAATGAGAATGGCAGAACATGGAATGGCAGCCGGGAATGAGAATTGGCAGAACACGGAATGGCAGCAAGGAATGGGAATGGGCTTTGCGGGGAGGGGGGAATGAGAAAGACAGTGCGGGGAGGGGGAATGAGAATGACAGAACACAGAATGGCAACCCATGTTTGCCATGTTTCCACTTCGATTCCTAGATCAATAAATACAATGCTAGATTGCTAGTGCTATGAAATTATACTAAATCAAGAGAGAGATGAAAACCTCATACTACAACATAATACAATGGATGTAGGTATCACTCATCGCTATGCTCCTCAACAAAAATCAGCTGGTAGCTGCCGCAGTTAGCTTGTACTTAAGGTATGCTCTGATAAAGGGATCTAGCTCTCCATCCATTACGCCAGTGATGTCCGACGTCTCACACCCTGTCCTGACATCCTTGACGAGCTTGTAGGGGTGGAAGACGTAGTTGCGTATCTGCTGCCCCCACTCTGCCTTCACAATGTCTCCACGGATCTGCTTGATTTCTGATGCACGCTGCTCCAGGGCGATCACCAGCAGCTTCGCTTTGAGCCGGCTGAGGGCCTTTATTTTGTTGGCCAGCTGGCTCCTCTCCTCTGCAAAGTTGGACATTAAAAACAAATGCCAGATTTATCTCGTATTACCTGCAGTTACTTTGACTTCTTGATTTCAATTTTCAAAGATATTTCAGACATCCTGGCTACACAAAGTTGTAAATAGCTTTTCTGCAAGAGTGGCAATCCAGCATTGGTAAAAGCTAAGATTTTACCTATCAACTATGGTCACGATTCAGGGGTAGGAAGTTCTGGTACTTTCAGGAGGGCATCAATTAGTTTTTCACATCTTTTGCTTACCACCAATTCATTTACTACTTTTTTTTGCTTTTTTTGTAATCGATTGCCTAAGATCCAATGTACATAGAGAAGACTGAGTATGTGTTGTTCACCACAATGCAAATGCAAACTGGTGTGAAATTATACCTGAGCAGCGAACTGCAATTCCAGTTGGAATATGAACCATGCGAACAGCCGTTTCCACCTTGTTCACGTTCTGGCCTCCTTTACCTCCAGCTCTTGTGAAGCTTATCTCCAGGTCCTCTTCAGGTATGTCCACAGCCATGGATTCCTCTGGTAGAAGAGGCATAACCTCAACACCAGCAAAGCTTGTCTGCATAAAGTAGCACATATAGCAGAAAACTGAAAATTAGAAAGGTACAATATCTTTAACTTAGACAAAATGTTGATAAATTTACAGAATCAGAACAGTGCAATGCAAATATTACCTGCCGAAGCCCTTTAGCATTAAATGGTGATTGACGAACAATCCTGTGTGTCCCTTTCTCGCCAGAGAGATAGCCATAAGCATATCTCCCCTCTAGTTCAACAGTTGCTGATTTTATACCGGCCTGTTCACCAGGTGATTTCTCAACTACTCGTGTCTTATAACGCTGCTTCTCTCCCCATCTTACATACATCCTTAGTAACATGTCAGCCCAATCCTGCATAGATCAAACAATTTTTTTAGTAGGATACAAGCACACAGAGTAAGCAAACAAATGCTTTTAAATGAAAATTTTGGTCATCGACATTCTTTCATGAGGTCAGTACATAACTATATTTTTTCACAACCATGCCAGACAGATCCATATAATTAATAGGTGAGTGCCCGTGCGTTGCAACGGAACCGCTACATTGCAGCCATATACGTGTGTTGCTATGGTTTCTATATATCACATATGTCGATCTTGTTTAAATGGGTGTTGTGGAAAACTGGCAATCATTTTTAAGTAGCAATATACTATATGTTACCATGAAGCACTGGTTTCGTACAACAATAACGAAATGTTATTGTTAAGTAGCAATACCCATAAATTAGCACTAAGATGAACGACAATTGCTCAACTCGGTTTTATCCTGTGAAATAGAATACAACAAAATTACCATTCTAAGCAAACAAAGCTTCAGAGTCCACAATAATATCATCAGTTCACTACTACAGGTGCCATAAGGTAGAAAGCAATAAAGGCTAACACAAAGTTTCAAATCACATGCACTGCATGATAAAAATAAGTTACCGCAAAAACAGATGGTACAAGCATTGTGCCATTGTAGACCTTATATTGGGATAAGAACACAGACTCCTATCTCATCTCATAAGTTAAAGGCTTCATACCGCGAGATAGGAGCAGAGCCCACAAGGGACGCCTTTGCCACTATCTCTTCGGTCACCACCCCTCCGCGGTGGGCGTGAAGACGACATTTGGAAAAGAAATTCAAAACCCGCAATCTGCTCCACAACTAAACACCTAAATAGAAGGGATCTTGTAGCTCCACAATCAGCTAATATGTGCAAGCAGGTTCTTTTGGAAAAGAAATTCAAAACCCAAGAATAACATAGGTTGTTTGCTTAGTACCTCCATCCGGTTTTGACTTTTGTCACAACCAACAAAATGAAGACCATCAATTTCAAGCATGGGAACAAAACAGGGATTGACCTATAATAAATAAATAAATAAATAAAGAAAAGAAACAAGTAATAAGTTCCAAGCATATTATTACAATGCACATAAAAAATAATAACTAATAGGATGTTTATAAACAAAGATTGATGACAAACCCCATATCTATGATGATAACGCTCATCTACATGTGGAGAACTTATGTACCTAAAAGTTCCAATCAATAGTCTACCGGCTGCAGCAGCTTCCCGAGCGAGGTCCGCTCCGCCGTGTCAAGACCACAACCATGGATGCACACATTAACTTTCTATGATTCATTCTTCTGCAGACTCGAAACGTTATCAGTTCCAGCAAAACACTGAAAGAAAGATAGATGTAGCTTTGGCCAACGACAACTCTTGAGGCTCTAGGATAAAGTTCAAGCAATCTCATAAGCAGTACTTGAGCAGTATACAACAACACAAATGCCATGCAACGGAGACAAAAATTAGTCTGCATATACATCCTTATGCTAGTGAAAGACTGATTATCACCTCAACATTAGCATAGTTGATGTGAGAAACCAATATTGATCTAAGCAGCAGCAAGCAAGCTAACAAATCTTGATTGTGTTTGATAGAACAAAAACCTTATTACTATTTTTAAATTTGTTTTCATTCAGTAATCACTTAACCAAAGGACGAATAAAGCTTCAGCACAAATTTTCCTCTCTCAATTTTCATTTTTACCAATTTGTAAAAGGTTGCAGGAACCAGCAGTGTAAATTAACAAGCCACTATAAAGGCATACAAAAGAACTAAATATGGTAACAAGTTAAAGTGTGCAATATCGATGGGGAGATAGCTTAATGTTGTGCAGCTTACATCTGAGAACCCGACCACTCTGCAGTTCCAATCTGCAAAAATAGCTTTACATTATACTCTATATTCAGATAGCACATGAAGTAAAAGCACAAGGCCATAAGAAGATGAGAATGTTGGTATTTTCCTATCAGTCAAAGCAAACATCCTATCAAATATTTCCCTACCAAGCAAAGCAAACATCCTATCAAATCTTTCTCTAATAGGCAAATCAAATATCCTACACATTCCTACATTAGGTTTCAATTACAGAAAAATAATTTGGAGCATCAATTGTGTGAAATATAGTTGTGAGCTCGTTTTTCAAATATCATGATTGTCAACTACAACAGAATGGTTTGTCTAGTTCACCTGTTTGTAACTTACATCAAAGTTCTATTTTCTCTACAGTAGAGTTCGACAAAAAGATTAGAAGATCACTATAAGAAAACAGATAACAAGCACATAGAAAAGTTATATGGACTTAACCATAACTGTTTTGTAGTCATGGTTTCCTAATACACCGCATGCATACATATGCCATGACTACACTATTTTTCTAAAACAAAACAATTAACGCAGTTTAGCAAATAAAGGAAACTGTACCTTGAAGGTGCTTCGGTTCTTGATCATCGGATCATCACTAACAAAGCTTCGCAATTGACCTACTATTTAAGGATTTATCTTTTGCAGGTCACATATAGATGGAGATTGCCGCACAAGCGGCGTTAAATTATCTATGCACCAGTTAGGAAGTAGCAGTAACAAGCTTATTAACTCCAGTCTAAAATGTAGGGAAAAAGAAACGATTAGCGACTGGTTGAGGGTCAACAACACATCATTGTATCATCATAAATAAAAAAAATGTGGAGCTCACCTGGAGCTTCTTGATAGCTGAGCCATCCTTGTTAAACTATAACTCATTAGCTGCTTTTACTCTTAAGTTCACCTTCCTTTGAAGGCGCACATTCTTCCCTATTGGAGAAGCCATAAGGCCGACCGTAGAAGTGGTGTGTGCGGTTAGACACATAAATTAGTCGATAAAAAACATATATTACCATCGATTTCAATATCTCATAATTGTGGCATTGACTTGACTGCCAAACAATATAGAAACAGATGAATTCAATATAATTGTGGCTTCAAAAAACATCCACTAAAGGTAGCTTTTAAGAGTATGATAAAACCAAATGGTCAAGGCATAATAATAAGTTTATTCAATGGTTATATCTAACAACAATCGAATTCATCTTAAGAGTATGATAAAACCAAATGGTCAAGACATAACAATAATAACTTTTAAGAGTACGCTGCATGTAAAAATCTAGTGATGCAGTGAATATAACTCACTGCAGGCCACATGTCTCACTACAGATGAAGGCAAACAAAAAAGAAAATTACACCAAGAGAATAAATAATCAAGCATACAAAAATAAAAATAAAGAGACATTAGGGTTTAACTCTCTGCATTGTGATTTAAGTCTGTGATACTTTTAAGTGCTGATCTGAATATAATTCTCTGCAATGTGATTTAAGTCTGTTATACTTTTAAGCGCTGATCTGAGTATAACACTAATCAGGAAAAACTTGTTCTAAATATACCACTGGTCTGAGTATACCACTAATCAAGAAAAACTTGTGTGATACTGCTATGAGTTCGAATGAAGAGACGAGAAAATTACCTGGGAGAGCGCCGAGAAGCCATAGATCGAACAGATGCACGTAAACAGCTAGCAAGAAATGGGAAGTAATCAGTAAAAATGCATTTAAGTCATGGAATGAGTCACTTAAAAGATTTAGTGCTACTGCTATGAGTACATCGCAAGAAAAAATTTAGTGCTGATTTGAATATAACTCACTGCAATGTGATTTAAGTCTCAGATTTTTGAACAGGGCTAGAGTAACTATTCTAGTATTAAATATGCTTACTAATTCACAATTGCACGACACAAATATCAGTAGAATATATATAAAAGGTTTACGTTATTGTTTTTCCCCTTTTAAATTCGAGAGCATGTTTAACTCACATGAAAGAATGAAGGTTTATCTGAGTGAAAAAATTACCTAAGAACATAAATATCAGCTGGTTCATCTATATCCAGCCATTCTTCAATATCCAATTCATTGGGTTGACATACGTCTCAATGTTCCATGTTCCTACACAGATCATGTATTATCAAGACTTTGCGGATTAAATGATAGAACATCACTCCAAACTACAAACTACAGAATAATAAGTAGCATGCTTTTACATATTTCAGCTGGCCAACAAGTAGCAGCTGAGTCTGATTGCTGCTACTGGCATGTCACCACCATATCAGGAATTCCGGATTCAGGAGTAAGTGAGTAGCAGGAATGCGAATTCAGTCCAAAGAAATTATGGGAGAAGAAACGATGTTATTAGACCGACTAAATCTGTATGCATGGTGTCTGTACCAGAGCTCTCTAACGTCAACATACTGGGCACGAAGGATCTCTGATTTCTGCCTTCTATGCCTGCATGGTGCAACCTTCATTTGACTCTCTGAGTGGCAAAGTAGACTACATTAGCATACGTACAGGGCGGCACGTAGGCCAATGAACGACGACCACAATCTAAAAGACACTCCATCCCGTGAGGGAGTTATTATACCAGTCAGGGAGGATACCGCATTACCATTGCTATCAAATGATCAACTACCTTTAACTCTACTATAGTCAGGTGCCCGTATATTGTTACTTCACATCATGCTTGTTAAGACGCATAATTGCATCCATGTTTGCTAGTAGAAACTTCTCCATTTTGAAGTATAGTGAATGGTAGTTGCAATTCTTTAGTATTCGTCAAAATAAATATGCCATGAATTTTTAGATCGAGGGGTTTGTAGACTCACTCATCTTGGTCAATACCAGAGCCATTCATTGCTGGTGTGTGTCACTCTTGGATTGCGCCGACCCATAGATGAAGAAATCTGAGAGTGATATTTTCCTGTGGCGGGAGGCGAGGAACCGGCCACCGTTCCGAGAGGAGGTGACCTTGTTGCTGCGGCTGTCATGGCGTGCTGACGATGAGTAGTGGCACAGGTCCGTCTACGAGGTGGAGCACGTCATGTTATCCTGGAAGGAACATGGCGACATTTGGATTGCAACGACGGGTCGCTCACGAATTTGCAAAGCGATAGGATGGCAGGTCGAGCAATAAGTTGAATATAACTCACTGCATTGTGATTTAAGTCTCAGGTTTTTGAACAGGGCTAGAGTAACTATTCTAGTATTAAATATGCTTACTAATTCATAATTGCACGACTTAAGCATGAGTGTGGACGCCTACGTTAGGGTCTTAAGGAGTAGTAAAGACTTACCTCGACAAAGACAAATTATAATTGTGAGCAGTAGCTCCCCGGATGATAGGCGCACAACACCTGCATGAGGTTTCAGGACTGTACCTGATAGAAATGTATAACGCTGCTATCTAGAGCAGGTGCTAACCTGATAGGGAGTGAGCTGGACAGGAAACTGAAGTTTGTTGAAGCCGGTCACTACTGAGTACTGATGACAGGTATATCATCTCGAAGAATAACAAGGACCAACATGTTTGCCACTACTGAAGCTAGCATATCCTCTGGTCCACTTCAAAGTACCGATGGCTCGCCTTTTCTGCTGAATTATTGCTGCCCGAAGACCCCTGCTTCTTTTTATAGCAATAGCAAAGCAGGGGGAGGCATGACAACACAAACTTCAGAAAACCCTATCTAAACAGAGCAATGGAGAGAGTACCTGGGGTGGAAGAGCAGAAGTCAGCAGACCAAGTTAACCAAGCTGGTCTAGCTGATGAGAGTACCACAGTACCGTGGCTGAAGTTGGGTCTTGATGCGCCAAAAAGTGAAGAAGTCAAGCCTCAAGAGGTGAAACCAGTGGGCACTCCACATAGGACTTTCTCCTGCAACTACTGCATGAGAAAGTTTTTCAGTTCGCAGGCTCTCGGTGGGCACCAGAATGCGCACAAGAGGGGAGGTGTGCAGCAAGAAAGACATACAGACTTCAGATGATGATGGGCCTTCCTCCATCCGCTTCCTTTCTCCATCCTTCGAGAGTGAACTCGCACTCCACGATTCTGAAGGGTCATGGTGAAAGAGCTGCGGTTCCCGTAGCAAGATTCGACGGAGGCCGAATGAGTGGCTGGATGCCTTTTGCAGTTGAAGAACCTGGAGGGTTAGTATGGCCAGGAAGCTTCACAGCAAGTTCAGATGAGTCCAAGAAGCAAATGGAGAAAAATCTTGACCTAACCCTACGTTTGTAAATTAAACTGTAATAAGAAGTAGGTCATCATATGTAAGCATTTTATGATTCGACCAGACGAGGGAAGGCCTGCAGGAGAACCACTCGGGGCTCGACCGGCGGTCACTCGCGGTCTCGCGCAGTCGGCCGTAATTTCACAGCAAAAAAACACAACGGAAGCCAACAAATTTCCCTGCCTCCGCAGCATTTGAGATTGAGAAAAGCCCTAGGTGGACATTTTGTCAATCAGACTGAAGAACCCTAATTATGTGGCTGCTCTACTGCGGGGCACGAGGAGCAGAGGGGAACCCAGGGAGGTGGAGGCGCCCGCGGGTGTGTGGATGAGGATCTGTCGTCGCGGTTGGGGAAGGTCCTGCGTTGCGCGAGCGTGGGCGAGGAGCAGAGCGCATCGAGCGGCACCACACCGCACCCAACCTCATCCCTGTCACCGTCGGTTGCGCTAGGAGGAGTGGGAGATGAGGAGGTGAGAGGAGGCGGCAACCATGTCACGGTGGAGGCTGGTCGGGGAGGCGAGGACGCGTGGTTGTGGGCGGCTGGGGAGGTGGAGCAGAGGCGGAGGGAGAGGCGGTGAGGGCGCCGAGCGCAGAGACGCCTACGTTAGGGAAGGAGTTGGAGCGGGAGGGGAGTGGAGGAGGTGGTGGAAGTGGTCGCGACGCGCACGGCCCGCAAGCAGAGGCGACGGACGAACGGTGATGATTTGACGCATATAGATGGACGGTGTAGATTGGCTGAAGGCAGAACAGGGGAGGCAGCCTACCCCTTAGAGCCTTAATAGGTAGTATAGATATGCCATGAATTTTTAGATCGAGGGGTTTGTAGACTCACTCATCTTGGTCAATACCAGAGCCATTCATTGCTGGTGTGTGTCACTCTTGGATTGCGCCGACCCATAGATGAAGAAATCTGAGAGTGATATTTTCCTGTGGCGGGAGGCGAGGAACCGGCCACCGTTCCGAGAGGAGGTGACCTTGTTGCTGCGGCTGTCATGGCGTGCTGACGATGAGTAGTGGCACAGGTCCGTCTACGAGGTGGAGCACGTCATGTTATCCTGGAAGGAACATGGCGACATTTGGATTGCAACGACGGGTCGCTCACGAATTTGCAAAGCGATAGGATGGCAGGTCGAGCAATAAGTTGAATATAACTCACTGCATTGTGATTTAAGTCTCAGGTTTTTGAACAGGGCTAGAGTAACTATTCTAGTATTAAATATGCTTACTAATTCATAATTGCACGACTTAAGCATGAGTGTGGACGCCTACGTTAGGGTCTTAAGGAGTAGTAAAGACTTACCTCGACAAAGACAAATTATAATTGTGAGCAGTAGCTCCCCGGATGATAGGCGCACAACACCTGCATGAGGTTTCAGGACTGTACCTGATAGAAATGTATAACGCTGCTATCTAGAGCAGGTGCTAACCTGATAGGGAGTGAGCTGGACAGGAAACTGAAGTTTGTTGAAGCCGGTCACTACTGAGTACTGATGACAGGTATATCATCTCGAAGAATAACAAGGACCAACATGTTTGCCACTACTGAAGCTAGCATATCCTCTGGTCCACTTCAAAGTACCGATGGCTCGCCTTTTCTGCTGAATTATTGCTGCCCGAAGACCCCTGCTTCTTTTTATAGCAATAGCAAAGCAGGGGGAGGCATGACAACACAAACTTCAGAAAACCCTATCTAAACAGAGCAATGGAGAGAGTACCTGGGGTGGAAGAGCAGAAGTCAGCAGACCAAGTTAACCAAGCTGGTCTAGCTGATGAGAGTACCACAGTACCGTGGCTGAAGTTGGGTCTTGATGCGCCAAAAAGTGAAGAAGTCAAGCCTCAAGAGGTGAAACCAGTGGGCACTCCACATAGGACTTTCTCCTGCAACTACTGCATGAGAAAGTTTTTCAGTTCGCAGGCTCTCGGTGGGCACCAGAATGCGCACAAGAGGGGAGGTGTGCAGCAAGAAAGACATACAGACTTCAGATGATGATGGGCCTTCCTCCATCCGCTTCCTTTCTCCATCCTTCGAGAGTGAACTCGCACTCCACGATTCTGAAGGGTCATGGTGAAAGAGCTGCGGTTCCCGTAGCAAGATTCGACGGAGGCCGAATGAGTGGCTGGATGCCTTTTGCAGTTGAAGAACCTGGAGGGTTAGTATGGCCAGGAAGCTTCACAGCAAGTTCAGATGAGTCCAAGAAGCAAATGGAGAAAAATCTTGACCTAACCCTACGTTTGTAAATTAAACTGTAATAAGAAGTAGGTCATCATATGTAAGCATTTTATGATTCGACCAGACGAGGGAAGGCCTGCAGGAGAACCACTCGGGGCTCGACCGGCGGTCACTCGCGGTCTCGCGCAGTCGGCCGTAATTTCACAGCAAAAAAACACAACGGAAGCCAACAAATTTCCCTGCCTCCGCAGCATTTGAGATTGAGAAAAGCCCTAGGTGGACATTTTGTCAATCAGACTGAAGAACCCTAATTATGTGGCTGCTCTACTGCGGGGCACGAGGAGCAGAGGGGAACCCAGGGAGGTGGAGGCGCCCGCGGGTGTGTGGATGAGGATCTGTCGTCGCGGTTGGGGAAGGTCCTGCGTTGCGCGAGCGTGGGCGAGGAGCAGAGCGCATCGAGCGGCACCACACCGCACCCAACCTCATCCCTGTCACCGTCGGTTGCGCTAGGAGGAGTGGGAGATGAGGAGGTGAGAGGAGGCGGCAACCATGTCACGGTGGAGGCTGGTCGGGGAGGCGAGGACGCGTGGTTGTGGGCGGCTGGGGAGGTGGAGCAGAGGCGGAGGGAGAGGCGGTGAGGGCGCCGAGCGCAGAGACGCCTACGTTAGGGAAGGAGTTGGAGCGGGAGGGGAGTGGAGGAGGTGGTGGAAGTGGTCGCGACGCGCACGGCCCGCAAGCAGAGGCGACGGACGAACGGTGATGATTTGACGCATATAGATGGACGGTGTAGATTGGCTGAAGGCAGAACAGGGGAGGCAGCCTACCCCTTAGAGCCTTAATAGGTAGTATAGATATGCCATGAATTTTTAGATCGAGGGGTTTGTAGACTCACTCATCTTGGTCAATACCAGAGCCATTCATTGCTGGTGTGTGTCACTCTTGGATTGCGCCGACCCATAGATGAAGAAATCTGAGAGTGATATTTTCCTGTGGCGGGAGGCGAGGAACCGGCCACCGTTCCGAGAGGAGGTGACCTTGTTGCTGCGGCTGTCATGGCGTGCTGACGATGAGTAGTGGCACAGGTCCGTCTACGAGGTGGAGCACGTCATGTTATCCTGGAAGGAACATGGCGACATTTGGATTGCAACGACGGGTCGCTCACGAATTTGCAAAGCGATAGGATGGCAGGTCGAGCAATAAGTTGAATATAACTCACTGCATTGTGATTTAAGTCTCAGGTTTTTGAACAGGGCTAGAGTAACTATTCTAGTATTAAATATGCTTACTAATTCATAATTGCACGACTTAAGCATGAGTGTGGACGCCTACGTTAGGGTCTTAAGGAGTAGTAAAGACTTACCTCGACAAAGACAAATTATAATTGTGAGCAGTAGCTCCCCGGATGATAGGCGCACAACACCTGCATGAGGTTTCAGGACTGTACCTGATAGAAATGTATAACGCTGCTATCTAGAGCAGGTGCTAACCTGATAGGGAGTGAGCTGGACAGGAAACTGAAGTTTGTTGAAGCCGGTCACTACTGAGTACTGATGACAGGTATATCATCTCGAAGAATAACAAGGACCAACATGTTTGCCACTACTGAAGCTAGCATATCCTCTGGTCCACTTCAAAGTACCGATGGCTCGCCTTTTCTGCTGAATTATTGCTGCCCGAAGACCCCTGCTTCTTTTTATAGCAATAGCAAAGCAGGGGGAGGCATGACAACACAAACTTCAGAAAACCCTATCTAAACAGAGCAATGGAGAGAGTACCTGGGGTGGAAGAGCAGAAGTCAGCAGACCAAGTTAACCAAGCTGGTCTAGCTGATGAGAGTACCACAGTACCGTGGCTGAAGTTGGGTCTTGATGCGCCAAAAAGTGAAGAAGTCAAGCCTCAAGAGGTGAAACCAGTGGGCACTCCACATAGGACTTTCTCCTGCAACTACTGCATGAGAAAGTTTTTCAGTTCGCAGGCTCTCGGTGGGCACCAGAATGCGCACAAGAGGGGAGGTGTGCAGCAAGAAAGACATACAGACTTCAGATGATGATGGGCCTTCCTCCATCCGCTTCCTTTCTCCATCCTTCGAGAGTGAACTCGCACTCCACGATTCTGAAGGGTCATGGTGAAAGAGCTGCGGTTCCCGTAGCAAGATTCGACGGAGGCCGAATGAGTGGCTGGATGCCTTTTGCAGTTGAAGAACCTGGAGGGTTAGTATGGCCAGGAAGCTTCACAGCAAGTTCAGATGAGTCCAAGAAGCAAATGGAGAAAAATCTTGACCTAACCCTACGTTTGTAAATTAAACTGTAATAAGAAGTAGGTCATCATATGTAAGCATTTTATGATTCGACCAGACGAGGGAAGGCCTGCAGGAGAACCACTCGGGGCTCGACCGGCGGTCACTCGCGGTCTCGCGCAGTCGGCCGTAATTTCACAGCAAAAAAACACAACGGAAGCCAACAAATTTCCCTGCCTCCGCAGCATTTGAGATTGAGAAAAGCCCTAGGTGGACATTTTGTCAATCAGACTGAAGAACCCTAATTATGTGGCTGCTCTACTGCGGGGCACGAGGAGCAGAGGGGAACCCAGGGAGGTGGAGGCGCCCGCGGGTGTGTGGATGAGGATCTGTCGTCGCGGTTGGGGAAGGTCCTGCGTTGCGCGAGCGTGGGCGAGGAGCAGAGCGCATCGAGCGGCACCACACCGCACCCAACCTCATCCCTGTCACCGTCGGTTGCGCTAGGAGGAGTGGGAGATGAGGAGGTGAGAGGAGGCGGCAACCATGTCACGGTGGAGGCTGGTCGGGGAGGCGAGGACGCGTGGTTGTGGGCGGCTGGGGAGGTGGAGCAGAGGCGGAGGGAGAGGCGGTGAGGGCGCCGAGCGCAGAGACGCCTACGTTAGGGAAGGAGTTGGAGCGGGAGGGGAGTGGAGGAGGTGGTGGAAGTGGTCGCGACGCGCACGGCCCGCAAGCAGAGGCGACGGACGAACGGTGATGATTTGACGCATATAGATGGACGGTGTAGATTGGCTGAAGGCAGAACAGGGGAGGCAGCCTACCCCTTAGAGCCTTAATAAGTAGGTAGTATAGATTAGATACTACTATCTAATCCACTAATACATAGAAGCTTACATGTGGTTCTGAACATATTTGCACTAACGTTTTTCAGAACCGTCAGTATTATGCGTCAGTAAAAAAAATATTTGTATAAACGGGTAACTGAGAATCGCTAGTGGGAATCGATTTTCACTAGCGGCCGAGTTAAGAAAACCGCAACTGGAAATCTTTTTCAGTAAACATAAAATATATTTTTTAAAATAGCAAAAAAATATTTTTATTAGGGAAGGGGGTTCTTTAGGCCCGTCCGTCCGTCTCCGTCACAAGTCACGACATTTTTCACGCTAAATTCGGCGACAGGTGGGAATCGAACCCACAACAACCTCACCCTCCTGCAAAACCACCTCTACCATTCCACGCATGGCATAACTTGTGTCTATATTGTAGTTTTGTTACCCACGTATTAGAACAATTCAAGTATAAATTGACTATTTGAGGCCGTAAATGAATTCAAACTAAAAAGTTGTCAACTACAAAATTTCATAACTTTCGAAGTTCTACAACTTTTATTTTGATACGTTTTCCATCCAAGGTTGTTTGCACAATTTGCATTTTTAATTTGAGAAATTCGAATGCAATTTTTGAGAGACGAGATGATTTCAAATAAAAAACTTTGTCAACTAAAATGTTTCATAACTTTTCAAAATATACAACTTTTATACTGGTGGTTTTATCATCCGATGTGGTTTGAAAAACTCAAAAAACTAAGGATAAAAATGATTTCTAGTGAAGTTTTTTTTTAAAAAAAACCTTCTAGTGCTGGTTTCTTAAGAAAAAAACCGCCATAGCCGATTTTCTTAACAAACCGTGTGTAGAAATATGATTTATAGTGACGGTTTTTTTAAAGAACCGCTACTAGAAATAGAACCGGCGGTTGATAACTGAATCCTTTTGTAAAAAATAAATACCATCGTAATCTTTGAGCTCTTTTCTACTATTGATCTAATTATAACTAGTAACAATTATTGCCGATAGAGATTTCATTACCATTCGTTTAACAACGTTTGAATTAAACAACACCTTACTTTTATTCCTTATTTCATTTGCAGCTCAAAAAGTTTATATAATGATTATGTGCGTCAACCTACTACCCAACTCTCCACCCCTTAGAAATTATTTTACAGACGATTTGCCAAATGTTTTTTGTTAGATAAATTCAAACCTATTGAAGAATTGTCCCTCGGAGCTATAAGTTCATGTCCACCGGAGGTAACGCGCGGATTAGCATGTATAGCGCGTCAAAACGCCAACGAATCAGGCATTCCAGCCGACAAGAATACCGTTGCTGGAGTACCATGCATGAATGAAGCACAGTAGTCGTGATCCGTGAGATTTTGTGCAAAACATACTAGAGTATGTGCATGTTTATGGGATTCATTAAATACGCACCGAAGCGAGTCAAAGTAGAGTAGTATATGAGAATGGACAAAGTTGGAGGAACAACTTGCGTGCCCACCTTCTCCTATATAGCATTGATACCACATAGGAGTCTATTATAAACTTATACTGGATTTATAAAATAAAAAAATTAAAGTGAATTGTAATTTAGAGAAAGAACCAGACAAAACCTTCTAGAGGCTCTTGGGGTGCAATTTCGGCACGAATTATTCGGTAGCACACTACTATACTGTACGAGGAAGAAACGAGCCACACTACGACATCGCCGTCATCTCTCATTGTGTTTCAGTGGACACGATGATTATCCATTCATGACCGTATTAGCGGTGGACAGTATAGAAACGCAATAATTAGAGGATGGAGGGGGACGGGGATTCTCGATCACACGTCGTCATCATCACAAAGCCACCACATGTAGTACTAGTAGTACCTTGTTGATCCAGAGAGATGATGACGACGACGGTCGCACGTGCGTACTGGGTGCCGCTGCCGAGTTGTTGGGTAGCGGCAACTATCATTAAGAGGCCGTACTCGAAGCTCCTTCTTTTTAATTGCCTTTGTTGTCACAGCGGCACGGTCCATCTTGTAGGCGTAGGCACGTACTTCGAACGTACTACTCTAATACTCGCTCAATCGATTGGCTAATAATTTTCATGGTATTCTACTCATAGATGAAGTACACTAGTAGCCATGTTTAGTAGTAGTGTTCATGATAGTAGTGGTAGAGCACGGTATATGTCCTATAAAGGTTTTGGTGTACATTGGTCTGTTTGGTTCAGCTTTTTTCTGACCAGCTTTTCTGAAAATCTGGCTATGGGGAGAATTTGACCGTAGAAAGAATCTGAGTATCATTATGATTACGTGTGGAGGAAGATAAAGTTATTCATAGGGCTCAGGATCTAGAAAGTGATGAATTCCTACTATTACAACGACTCAACCGATTATGTGTTTATGTTGATTTTGGATGGTTTTTGTCCCCAACGAATTTTATAGAAGCTGACTGAAAAACTGAGCGTTTGGCAGTCCGCAGCAGATTTTGGTGGCCAGAAGCCGAAACAAACAGGGCTTTTTACCGAGGCACAGTGTTTTTTTTTCAATTCCAGGATAGTGGATGGATTAGGCCATCTCTAACAGGCCGTGTAAACGGCCGTACAAAGTACTATTTTATACTATAGATTACACTCACTATCGGAAACTGTGACTTTGCCGAGTGCTCGGCGCTTCGCCAAGTGCTTTTTGTCGGGCACTCGATAAAGAATCCTTTGTCGAGTGCCGCACTCGGCAAAGTCCTGCTCTCGGTAACGATCGCGTTTGTCGAGAGCAGGACTCTCGACACAGAAATACACTCGGCAAAGATATCTTTGTCAAGTGCCTGTCGGCTGACATTCGACAAAGACGTCATCTTCGTCACCCCGGCGCCGTGACGGCGACTTTTCTTTGCCGAGTAGTGCTGAGTGCCCGAGAAAAAAAACACTCAACAAAGAAGGCTTTGCCGATGTGCTGTTCACCGAGCCCTCTTTGCCGAGTGCGACACTCGGCAAAGACTTTGCCGAGTGCTTCAGGCACTCGGTAAAGCGGCCGATTCTGGTAGTGACTACTTACAGAGTATGAGATAGAGAGTTTGTTGAAAATAGTCTTATACTTTTACTAGAATACTAGTCGACAAATAAAATAAAACTGGCCTAGCTTGTAATGTTCTTGTTGTGGAAAGTTCCACATAAAGACTTGTTCGGTTGTACCAAGATTGAAAGGGTTGAGGATGATTGAATTACTTCCTATTTAAATTTGACTAGTAAGAGATTTAATATAATCTAATCCTTATAATACACTCCTAAACAAACAAGGCATGAATGAGTTTTTTTTAGCTACCGATCATGAGCGTGCTCGCATTTCATGTTTCAATTTCTAATAACCAAGCACGAGCGCCGGTATTTTTCTAGGAACTAATAAAAATGATGTGAAGTTGTAATCGGTTAAATATTCTGGGTCTAAGATGGACTAAAATGTAGTTAAATTCTGTTGTATTTATCAGGGACGTTCCAGGGTCTGTAGTCTGTACGGGCTGCAGGCCAACAAAGCCCCCAAAAACATATAGATACATATGTTATAAATAAAAGATATTAGTTAAGATTGATGACTTAAAAGATACTTCATCCGTTCCAAAATATAGATTTTTTCTAACTTTTTTTTTGTCTATATTCATTCGAATGATAATAAATATAGATATACATATAAACTAGCTTTATATATATAATGAATGTATGTTTAATCTAAAATAAATTATATTTTTGGGACGGATGAAGTATTGTATAGAATAGGAAGTTACAATCAGATAGATGTTCCAATTCTAAAATGGACTAGGATCTAATTTAAAGTTGTATTTATTTATTTATGATACTTAGTATGCTGCCATAAAGATTGTTCCTCATTTAATAGATCAACATATAACACACGCACAAACCTGCCGCAACCAAAAAAAATTGAGTACAAAATAGTTACGGCCGGTTGCTACCCTCGCTCGGCAAGTGTAACAACAAGCGTCCTCGTTAGTCTGTTCGCTTGGCTTTAATTCATACCGGTTTCTATTATTTATATAGTGTTTTTATCTATATAAAATACAACTGTATCAGTCTAAATAAGTGGCTTTAATCTGAAGAAACCAAACAGGATCACTCGGTGACTAGGAACGATAACGGGTATGTACTTGTTAGGTAATACCATTCTTTGCTCGTATCTATAAAAAAGATTCTATTCATCGGGTTAGCCATATCTGCTCGCGACGATAAAATCTTTTCTGTATCCATGTCTACGAGGGTAATTTACCCATAGGATAATCAGTACCAGTTAGGAAAAGTCTCAAATTCTAGTATGTATGTATACGAGCATAGAATCTTTTTTTTATTTGTCGCAAAGCATGAGCATTGTACTAGTATGGACGTATACGAGCAATCTGGTTTGTTTCATGTTTCGCACGAGGGAAGATAGAAATATCTAAGGTGCTTCAATCCAAAGAATTCTCGGATAGCTTTGTCTCTCTATCTCTCACCGCACTAGCTCGTCAATACCCACTAACAATTTACAATCAGGATAATTCACAACTGATACGACTGAAGCCTTTTTTTTCTCGCAATGGTTAGAAAAGGATGGACTAAAAAAATATTTAAGACTGGAAACCCTATTTATTTTTTGCGGGGTACATGATGGAAGTTGTTGGAGCTAGAATCTAGAAGCAGGCGACATTCTTTTCTCGTACGCCCTCGCTCTCCTAGCATGGTGTCGCCGCACGATCGATCGGATGGCACCGTATATATGGTGCGTGCCTTTTTCCCACGACTAATCTTATCACGACACTTGGGATTCTACCTAAACGCGACCTCGCACACTTCCAAAAAGAAAAATAATATCCCCCAACGAACTATGTATAAAGTGTCTCGACTTAAAATAAGTTTAGGATCATATATATCACCGAGTGACGTGTGAGTGTTCCTACACAAACACACACACGCACCTAAAAAATGTAGGTGGTGGAGCCCTCCTTTGTATTCCCTCCGTTTCTTTTTATTTGTCGCTGGATAGTGTAAAATTGCACTATCCAGCGACAAATAAAAAGAAACGGAGGGAGTAGTTAGTTCCATGCGAGGTGAAGGGCACCGAGGAACAGTGTGGAGGAGTGCGCGGCCGGCGCGGGACGGGACCGCATCGTCAACTTGGCCGGGTCGGGTCTCATCGGAAGGCGGCGGTCGCGGCCGTGGTCGGGGCTCGTGCACCGACCCCGCTGCTGCGCGGCGCCTGCGCGCGCGTGCATGCGTCCGGATCGGCCAACGAGGCGAGAGGAGGAAGGGAATGGACGACGGAGGATGAGGGGCCCACGTGGCGGTGGGCGCGGCGAGGAGGCGATGGACCCGCCCGCGCACGCGCCTCGACGCACCCCCGTCCCCGTCCGGTCCGAGGAACGGGCCCACTCCTCCCTTTGTCTTGTACGTGTTGCGCGGTCGTTCGCCGTACGTATAGTAGCTCTCTCCAACGGCTTCAGGGGAGGATGCGCGGATCCTCTGCGGCCGGGCGCGCTGAGTTCTACCAGCTGCGAACGCCTAGCAGCGGCATGTAAACTTCCACGTAAGGCACCAGCAGACACCGAAAGCTAGCAATTTCGATACATACATATAGGCCATAGCTAGCACACATCACCACAGTAGACCGAGCAAGGCCACGAGATGCGCCTATACAACTAGGTTCACCTGTACGGATATACTAGTAGATTTTTATCTATAGAAAGTAACCGACGATATGCCGCTAGCTAGTGCTATAAAATGAGATATCTCTAGGCAAAAAAAAAAAAGATATGGCGCAGAGAGCCCTATACAATAAGTTATGAGCTGTGCATCCTTTTGGGTCTGATTTAATCTATAGTTTATTGTTTTAGTCCGATTGATTTTAACTAAAAAAACTACACTGCCACGCGATGGTCTGTGCAGCTAGACAACTAATAATATAATAGTATAGCTTCCCTCAAGTTATTTTGTCGTCTATGAAAATCTCTACGGGTGAAACAAACCGCTCGTAGCATGTGCCAACCTGGATACATAGTAGTAGTAATTAATTTGCGTACTGAGATATCTATCTATAGGAAGGATATGCTACAATTAAGTTTACATAGTGATGCATGGAACCGAATATTTCGAAGATTTGATTCATAGTTAGACACATTTAGCTGGCAATGGCATAATTACGAAGTGGACACTCCCCGGATACGATATATAGCATATCTCTCTAGCTAGCACGATTAATTCCAGCCAAGGAAAAAAAACATCAGCGGCAGCCGATGGTAGCACTACTACAGTAGTAGACAGCAGTAGTAGTACAGAAAGAACTATTAGCACTGGCTCACGCACAGCGCACCACACCGGTATCCAGCGCACCGGCGAGTCCAACGCCCCAATCCCCCAACGCTCGCTCGCGACGGCGAGGAGAAGGGAGAGAGAGAGAGACCGCGGGCCCCACACGACCACCACTGTCCACTGTGTCTGGCCTCTGACACAGCTCACACCTTTGACGAAACGGCAGCCCGTCCGGAGGCTAGCGGCCAGCCCCACCACCACCACCCTCCCGACCCTCAGAAAACTAAAATAAAAAAAACCAGACATAAAGAAAAAGTCCAAGCACAGGACAAGGACGGGCGCGATGGACGGCCGGGATCGCCACGGGCCCCGCCTTCCCCCCTCCTGCAAGCAGTATTTCTAGCACGCTGCACGCCCGGCCCGAGGAAGGGAATACGAGACGAGACGACAGGGGGAGCGAGCACAAAGCGGAATAAAGAAAAGGCCGGGAAAAGCGAGGGCACTGCGCCTCCGCTGCGGCCTGCGGCGCCAGCGCCAGCCAACCCCTCCCTCCTACCAGTACCAGTATTTGTTTGTTTATTTATATGTATATATAAAACCGTCGCTCACTCCACCACTGACCACTCTACCGAGCCGAGCGCCGGGCGGCCTTTGGAGTTTGGACTCGTACCACTCCGTCTGCGCAGGCGGAACGGAACACGGGCGAGGGCGCGAGAGCGTCTCCACCTCCACCCTCCCGAGCTCGTCGTCACCGCACCACCGGGGCCGGGCTTCGCTCGGCGAGGTTCGTGGCCTCCTCCTTCTCTGGTTCTGCATGGCGCGTACGTGCTCTGCTCTCCCTCCCCCGCGCGATTTGGTGCGCCGAGCTTAGGCCTCGTGCCCATGGACGCGCGCGGGCGCGAAGCGGCCGATTGCTTGCTGCTTGCTGGCGCGCGTCGTAGGGTTTCCCCCGCCTTGGTGTTTTTTCAGCGGATGTATTTTACCGGTGAGAGGGGGGGGGGGGGGGGGGGGGGGGGGGGACTGGGGGCAAGAGCTGCAGCAGGGGTGGCGGCGGCGATGGCGATGGCTCCTGAGCTTTCCGCTAGCGGCGCCGTGTAGGTTTTCAGGTGTTTGCTGGGTTGGGTTGGCTTGTCATGTTGCCTAGTTTTGGTACTGATTTGGACCATTGCTTTGAGCGCCATGCTCCCGTGCTCGGATGCCCAGCTTTTTAGCTTGCCCCCCGGGTCGCCGAAATGCCGCCTTCCATGCGCCTCATCATTGTGGGAATCTGCTGCTGCGTTTCGGCCGGCTTACTTATTAGTGTATTTGTTCTGGATGCAAATCTAGGGGTGGGGTGGCATGGAATGATTAGAGCCACCGGCGCGTATCAGCCTGTGTCTGTATTTTTTTTTTTTTACCTCCGTGTGCGGAGAGGAATGCTCGTGCTGTCACCGCGAGAAACTGCTCCGCGGCTGCTCGACCAGTGGTTGTTGGTTTCAGTGATTGATTTGCTTCGTTGCAGGCAGGCCCGTCCATGGAGGGGATGGAGGAGGCCAACAGGACGGCAGTGGAGAGCTGCCACCGGGTGCTGGCGCTCCTCTCCAACCCGCACGGCCAGCTCGTCCCCAGCAAGGAGCTCGTGGCCGCCACCGGGGAGGCCGTCGCCAAGTTCGGCTCACTGACGGCCAAGCTCTCCAACTCCAACGGCGATGGCCTACTGCAGGGCCACGCTAGGGTCAGGAAGGTCAAGAAGCCCCTGCACATCTTCGACAGCAACCTCTTCCTCGAGAGCTCTGCGGTGGCCGCCGCCGCTGCTCCGGCCAAGACGCCCAGCCCGAGCCCGATCCTTGGCCTCCAGCTGTTCCCGAGGTACCACCAGTTTGAGGGCTCGTCGTCTAAGGATCCTGTCAGGATCCCTACCCAGTTCCCCAAGAGGTTGCTGCTAGAGAAGCCGACTGCCGGTATGGAGGGGTCGACGTCGCAGTCCCCTCCGATCGTCCAGATGGTCCAGCCGGTGTCCGTTGCGCCCCCCGCAGGGACGCCCACCCCGGCATTGCCCCCCGCTCACCTTCATTTCATCCAGCAGCAGCAAAGCTACCAGAGGTTTCAGCTCATGCAGCAGATGAAGATCCAGAGCGAGATGATGAAGAGGAGCAATCTTGGTGATCAGGGTGGTAGCTTAAGTGGCGGCGGCGGCGGCGGTCGTAAGGGTGTGAATCTCAAGTTTGACAGCTCTAATTGCACGGCGTCATCGTCTCGCTCGTTCCTTTCGTCTCTGAGCATGGAAGGGAGTCTTGCGAGTTTGGATGGAAGCCGGACCAGCAGGCCGTTCCAGCTACTTAGTGGCTCTCAGACAGCTAGCACGCCGGAGCTGGGCCTGGTGCAAAGGAGAAGGTGCGCTGGCAGGGAGGATGGGACTGGTCGGTGTGCAACCGGGAGCCGGTGCCATTGTTCAAAGAAAAGGTTGGAATTTCTTGGTTACAAACTGATAGTTGACTACAAGCATTATAGTTTTTTTTATTTGTTTCTCAAAATCACCTTTTTGTATGTAATTGCAGGAAGCTAAGGATAAGGAGGTCCATCAAAGTCCCTGCAATAAGCAACAAGGTTGCAGACATCCCAGCTGATGAATTCTCATGGAGGAAGTATGGGCAGAAGCCAATTAAGGGATCCCCACATCCTAGGTACTAAATACTTGGCACTATGTGACCTTTTTTGTGGAATTAGCTAGCTAACTATTAGCTAATTTGCTAAAAGTAGCCAATAGCTGAACTATTAGTTAGACTGTTTGAATGTATTCAACTAATTTTAGCAGCTAACTATTAGCTCCAGTACATTCAAACATGCCCTTAATCCTTTCATGTGAACGTGAAGTGTTTCTCAGGGGGTGTTTAAATGCACTAAAGCTAATAGTTAGTTGACTAAAAAGTTACTAGTGAAATTAGCTAGATAACAAGTAGCTAGCTAATTATTAGCTAATTTACTAAAAGTAGCTAATAACTGAACTATTAGCTATACTGTTAGGATGCTTTTAACTAATCTTAGCAACTAATTATTAGCTTTCGTGCATTCAAACGTGGCCTCAGGTGTGTTTGAATGCACTAGAGCTAATAGTTATTTGGCTAAAAAATTGCTAGTGGAATTAGCTAGCTAACTATTAGCTAATTTCCCAAAACTAGCTAATAGCCGAACTATTAGCTAGATTGTTTGAATGTCTTTAGCTAATTTTAGCAGCTAACTACTCCCTCCGTTATTTTTTATTTTTCGCGGTTTAGTTGAAAAATGAACTAGCGGACGACATATATTCAAAAATGGAGGTAGTATTAGCTCTAATTTATTCAAACACCCCCTCAGTCTGCTTATATTTATCTGGTACTTGCTTTGCTATTTATAGTGCAGTCGTACCCACTGACTTGATGCTATTTTATTTACATACGGATGTGTTGAGTTGGCCTTTTGTGTATTCTGGAATGCATGATCTCGAGTGGAGGCACCACAAAGGGTTACACAAAGGGTTACTGATATGAAAAATCTGAACCAAGTGTCCCCCCTACTCTTTAGATGCTGCTTATAGCATTGGGTCGTTTGGCATCTGATCAAGTTATTCAGTTTTGTTTCCTATTTTACAATATAAGCATACTGACTACTGAGCATGCATGTGGTTAGAAACCTGTTCTAGTTCTGGTAGCACTCCTGTTGCAATCCAAGAAAGGTTACAACTGGCAACCTCTTTTGGACAGAATTCACTCTCTTGTACCTCTGGCAGATATGTAAATTGCAAATACTCACGATCTCCACCCTCTTGCAGGGGTTATTACAAGTGTAGCAGTGTGAGAGGCTGCCCCGCGAGGAAGCATGTCGAGAGGTGCGTGGACGACCCCTCGATGCTGATTGTTACCTATGAAGGTGACCACAACCACAACCGAGTTCTAGCCCAGCCAGCCTGATCTTTCAGGCTATCAATTCAAGATCGCTTCTACAGTCACCCTCCCTCCCTCCCTAGAGAAGGGATGACAACGACGACAGTAGCAATAACAAGAGCCTAGTGCCTGTACATATGTTCTGCTTCTAACAGTTGGAGGAGAGAGTCAGTTAGCTAGCTCTTTCAGAAAAATCAATGGTGACAGGGGGGAAACTTGTCATGTCGATGGAGAAAGGGGGAGGAGGGTTCCTCATCAAATACTCTAGTTTTGTAGTTTTGGTTTCTCTTTTGTGTTCGTCCTGTGCTAGGGCCCATCTTGTGGTTGCAGTGTGACATTGAGCCGCAGTTGTATGTCTGGTAATGGTGTTAGGGGATTGGATCGAGAAGAAGAGCACAAGGCAGGAAAAGTGCCTGTAAAAGTGGCTACACCTAGGAACAGAATGTACAATCGTCTTCAGTCCAGTGGTACAATCTTGTTGACGCAGTGGTTTGGGTCTGTGGCGTGTTGTTTGTTAGCGCCAGTGATGCTGCGAGGCATGGGGGTTGCCGGCTCCGGCTCTCAGCGTGCCGCATCCGTGCAGTGGCATTTGTACTGGGGCGTCTGCCGTTTGAGAGGCCGGTTTGCTGCGGTCTGCGTGTCGCCACTGTCTGAACTCTGACGCTGCTTTTGACAGTTTGGCATCTTCATGTCGCGGGTTCAGACGTTCTGATTGTGGCCTTGGTGGGATCAGAGGGGTTCACGGGCCTGCTATTTCTCTGTTGCTGGTTCGTGCTAAGAGTTTTTTTTTGACCTTTCGCCCGCGTGACGTGATTGGATTGGCGCAGCTGTTCGTTTCTCAGTTTCAGAGTTGCTGCTGCAATGGCAGCTTCTACAGTTCTTAGCTACAGTAAAGCCTGTTTGGAGTTAACAGCCGCAAAAATAAACTGCAGCAGGCACAGGCGCACAGCCAAGTCTTGTCTGTCCGAGCTAGCTTGCTCGTCTTTAAACAAGTGAGGAATCAGATATTATTAACTTTGATCAAATATATAATAGTGTCGGGGACCATAATTAGGGGTACCCTCGAGACGCCTAATTCTCAGCTGGTAACCCCCATCAGCATAAAGCTGCAGAGGCCTGATGGGTGCGATTAAGTCAGGGATCAGTCCATACGAGCGACCCGATCACGCCTCGCCCGAGCCTAGCCTCGGGCAAGGGCAGCCGACCCCGAGGGGTTTCCGTCTCGCCCCGAGGCCCCCCTTTTAACGGCAGACACATCTCCGGCTCGCCCGAGGCTTTGCCTTCGCTAAGAAGCAACCCTGACTAAATCGCCGCGCCGACCGACCGAGTCGCAGGAGCATTTAACGCAAAGGTGGCCTGACACCTTTATCCTGACGCGCGCCCCCCGGCAGAGCCGAAGTGACCGCCGTCACTTCGCCGCTCCACTGACCGGTCTGACAGAAGGACAGCGTCGCCTGCGCCACTCCGACTGCAGTGCCACTTGACAGAGTGAGGCTGACAGGCAGTCAGGCCTTGCCAAAGGCGCCATAGGAAACTCTGCTCCGCCCGACCCAGGGCTCGGACTCGGGCTAGGCCCCGGAAGACGGCGAACTCCGCTCCGCCCGACCCAGGGCTCGGACTCGGGCTAGGCCCCGGAAGACGGCGAACTCCGCTCCGCCCGACCCAGGGCTCGGACTCGGGCTAGGCCCCGGAAGACGGTGAACTCCGCTCCGCCCGACCCAGGGCTCGGACTCGGGCTCAGCCCCGGAAGACGGCGAACTCCGCTCCGCCCGACCCAGGGCTCGGACTCGGGCTAGGCCCCGGAAGACGGCGAACTCCGCTCCGCCCGACCCAGGGCTCGGACTCGGGCTAGGCCCCGGAAGACGGCGAACTCCGCTCCGCCCGACCCAGGGCTCGGACTCGGGCTAGGCCCCGGAAGACGACGAACTCCGCTCCGCCCGACCCAGGGCTCGGACTCGGGCTCAGCCCCGGAAGACGGCGAACTCCGCTCCGCCCGACCCAGGGCCCGGACTCGGGCTAGGCCCCGGAAGACGGCGAACTCCGCTCCGCCCGACCCAGGGCTCGGACTCGGGCTAGGCCCCAGAAGACGACGAACTCCGCTTCGCCCGACCCAGGGCTCGGACTCGGGCTCAGCCCCAGAAGACGACGAACTCTGCTTCGCCCGACCCTAGGGCTCGGACTCCGCCCTGGCCTCTGCCGAACGACCTCCGCCTCGCTCGACCCAGGAGCTCGGGCTCGGCCTCGGCCATGGAAGACAGACTCGACCCCGGCTTCGGAGGAGCCTCCACGTCGCCCGACCTAGGGCACAGGCCCGCCACGTCAACAGGAAGCGCCATCATCACCCTACCCCGAGCCGACTCGGGCCACAGAGAACAAGACCGGTGTCCCATCCGGCTAGCTCCGCCAGATAGGCAATGATGGCGCCCCGCTAGCCCTGTGACGACGGCGGCTCTCAGCTCCCTTACGGAAGCAGGGGGACGTCAGCAAGGACCCAATCGCTTCGACAGTTGTCCCTCCGCCAGGCTCCGTTGCTCCTCCGACAGCCACGACATCACACCAGCAGGGTGCCAAGACCTCTCCGGCTGCCACATTGGCATGTACTTAGGGCGCTAGCTCTCCCCCCCGCTAGACATGTAGCACTCTGCTACACCCCTATTGTACACCTGGATCCTCTCCTTACGCCTATAAAAGGAAGGACCAGGGCCTTCTTAGAGAAGGTTGGCCGCGCGGGGACGAGGACGGGACAGGCGCTCTCTTGGGGCCGCTCGCTTCCCTCACCCGCGTGGACGCTTGTAACCCCCTACTGCAAGCGCACCCGACCTGGGCGCGGGACGAACACGAAGGCCGCGGGATTTCCACCTCTCTCACGCCCGTCTCCGGCCACCTCGCTTCCCCCCTTCGCGCTCGCCCACGCGCTCGACCCATCTGGGCTGGGGCACGCGGCACTCACTCGTCGGCTTAGGGACCCCCTGGTCTCGAAACGCCGACAGTTGGCGCGCCAGGTAGGGGCCTGCTGCGTGTTGACGAGCAGTTTCCCGTCAAGCTCTAGATGGGCAGTCTCCAACAACCTCTCCAACCCGGGACGGTGCTCCGTTTCGGGAGTCTTGAGTTCATGTCCCTCGACGGCAGCTACGACATGATACTCCTTCCACCGCCGCGCGACAACGATAATGGCGGCCGACAACCCGCGTGCCGGCGGCGGAATCGACGACATCTTCCCCGCATGGTGGAAGAACGACATTCGAGCTCGCCCCGTCCTCTCCCCCGCCAACGGAGGAGGAGGCGGGGCAACCAAGGCCAAGCGGGAGGCCGCGCTTCGTCGGCTGTCGAGCGAATCGACGCCCCCAGCGCACCAACGGGGGGCGCGTCGGGCGTCGACCTCGCGTTTGAGACGAAGGCGAGCGCCGTCCCCCCGCGACACGCCAATCCCGAGCAAGTGGACGACACCAGCACGCTCGCGGAGGGCCTGCAGGACGTCGCCCTCGTACCTAAGACGACGACACGATCAGTCCCCGACGTGACTATGTCGCTTATCGTCGACCAAAAGGTACTGACTGATTCCCATCCTATGTCATTTCGACTCGGCCTCAACCCGCCTAGCGACCTCGCTTTGGCGGGCGCTCTCGTTGAGGCGAGTGCAACCCCTCTGGGGTTTCGCATGCGGTCGCCTTGGGACCGATTGACGGACGTCTCGACCTACGGGCCCTCTGGGTCCGAGGAAGATGACGATCCCAGCATCTGCTGGGATTTCTCTGGATTTGGCAACCCCAGTGCCATGCGGGACTTTATGACCGCATGTGACTACTGCCTCTCCGACTGTTCCGACGGTAGCCGCAGCCTTGACGACGAGGACTGCGGCCCAAGCCGCGAATGTTTCCACGTCGAGCTAGGGGATCCCTCCGAAGGCAACCATCTCGGCTTGCCGGAGGACGGTGATCTCCCTAGGCCGGTGCCTCGCGCCGACATCCCGCGGGAGCTAGCTGTGGTCCCCGTTCCGGCGGGGGGTCACGACCCACAGCTCGAGCAAGTCCGCGGGGCGCAGGCCAGGCTCGACGAGGGAGCAGGAGCGCTCGAGTCGATCCGCCGGGACGTCGGGCAGGTATGGGCGGGCCAACCCCCGACCGGAGAAATACGTCACCTGCCCCAGGGTTTCCAGCACCGCGTCGCCAACGACGTCAGGGTCAGGCCGCCACCCGCATCCAGCGGGGTCGGTCAGAACCTGGCAGCCGCAGCGATGCTCCTCCGCGCGATGCCGGAGCCATCAACCACCGAGGGTCGGCAAATCCAGGGAGAGCTCAAGAATCTTCTGGAAGGCGCTGCGGCCCGACGGGCCGAGAGCTCTGCCTCCCGAAGGCAGGGATACCCCTCGGAACCTCATGCCGCGACTTCCCGATTCATGCGGGAAGCCTCGGTCTACACCGGGCGCACGCGCAACACCGCGCCTGCGGCCCCGGGCCACCTCGGCAACGAGCACCATCGTCGCGACCGTCGGGCCCACCTCGACGAAAGGGTGCGTCGAGGCTACCACCCCAGGCGTGGGGGACGCTACGACAGCGGGGAGGATCGGAGTCCCTCGCCCGAACCACCCGGTCCACAGGCCTTCAGTCGGGCCATCCGGCGGGCGCCGTTCCCGACCCGTTTCCGACCCCCGACTACTATCACAAAGTACTCGGGGGAAATGAGACCAGAACTGTGGCTCGCAGACTACCGCCTGGCCTGCCAACTGGGTGGAACGGACGACGACAACCTCATCATCCGCAACCTCCCCCTATTCCTCTCTGATACTGCTCGTGCCTGGTTGGAGCACCTGCCTCCGGGGCAGATCTCCAAATGGGATGATTTGGTCCAAGCCTTCGCCGGCAATTTCCAGGGCACGTACGTGTGCCCCGGGAATTCCTGGGACCTCCGAAGCTGCCGGCAACAGCCGGGAGAGTCTCTTCGGGACTACATCCGGCGATTCTTGAAGCAGCGCACCGAGCTGCCCAACATCACCGACGCAGATGTCATCGGCGCGTTCCTTGCCGGCACCACCTGCCGCGACCTGGTGAGCAAGTTGGGTCGCAAGACCCCCACCAGGGCGAGCGAGCTAATGAACATCGCCACCAAGTTCGCCTCTGGCCAGGAGGCGGTCGAGGCCATCTTCCGAAAGGACAAGCAGCCCCAGGGCCGCCCGTCGGAAGAGGCTCCCGAGGCGTCTACTCCGCGCGGCGCCAAGAAGAAAGGCAAGAAGAAGTCGCAAGCGAAACGCGACGCCGCCGACGCGGACCTTGTCGCCGCCGCCGAGTACAAGAACCCTCGAAAGCCCCCCGGAGGTGCTAACCTTTTCGACAAGATGCTCAAGGAGCCGTGCCCCTACCATCAGGGGCCCGTCAAGCACACCCTCGAGGAGTGCGTCATGCTTCGGCGCCACTTCCACAAGGCCGGGCCACCCGCAGAGGGTGGCAGGACCCGCGACGACGACAAAATGGAAGATCACCAAGCAGGAGAGTTCCCCGAGGTCCGCGTCTGCTTCATGATCTACGGAGGGCACGCGGCGAATGCCTCGGCTCGGCATCGCAAGCAAGAGCGCCGGGAGGTCTGCTCGGTGAAGGTGGCGGCGCCAGTCTACCTAGACTGGTCCGACAAGCCCATCACCTTCGACCAAGCTGACCACCCCGACCACGTGCCGATCCCGGGGAAATACCCGCTCGTCGTCGACCCCATCGTCGGCGACGTCAGGCTCACCAAGGTCCTGATGGATGGGGGCAGCTGCCTCAACATCATCTACGCCGAGACCCTCAGGCTCCTGCGCGTCGATCTGTCCTCCGTCCGAGCAGGCGCTGCACCCTTCCACGGGATCATTCCTGGGAAGCGCGTCCAGCCCCTCGGACGGCTCGACCTTCCCGTCTGCTTCGGAACGCCCTCCAACTTCCGAAGGGAGATTTTGACGTTCGAGGTGGTCGGGTTCCGAGGAACCTACCACGCGGTATTGGGGAGGCCATGCTACGCGAAGTTCATGGTCGTCCCCAACTACACCTACCTGAAGCTCAAGATGCCGGGCCCCAACGGGGTCATCACCGTCGGCCCCACGTACAAACACGCGTTCGAATGCGACGTGGAGTGCGTGGAGTACGCCGAGGCCCTCGCCGAGTCCGAGGCCCTCATCGCCGACCTGGAGAACCTCTCTAAAGAGGTGCCAGACGTGAAGCGACATGCCGGCAACTTCGAGCCAGCGGAGACGGTTAAGGCCGTCCCTCTCGACCCCAGTGGCGACACCTCCAAGCAGGTCCGGATCGGTTCCGGGCTCGACCCCAAATAGGAAGCAGTGCTCGTCGACTTTCTCCATGCAAACGCCGACGTCTTTGCGTGGAGTCCCTCGGACATGCCCGACATACCGAGGGATGTCGCCGAGCACTCGCTGGATATTCGGGCCGGAGCCCGACCCGTCAGGCAGCCTCTGCGCCGATTCGACGAGGAGAAGCGCAGAGTGATAGGCGAGGAGATCCACAAGCTAATGGCAGCAGGATTCATCAAAGAGGTATTCCATCCCGAATGGCTTGCCAACCCTGTGCTTGTGAGAAAGAAAGGGGGGAAATGGCGGATGTGTGTAGACTACACTGGTCTCAACAAAGCATGTCCGAAGGTTCCCTACCCTCTACCTCGCATCGATCAGATCGTGGATTCCACTGCTGGGTGCGAAACCCTGTCCTTCCTCGATGCCTACTCAGGGTATCACCAAATCCAGATGAAAGAGTCCGACCAGCTCGCGACTTCTTTCATCACGCCCTTCGGCATGTACTGCTATGTCACCATGCCGTTCGGTTTGAGGAACGCGGGTGCGACGTACCAGCGGTGCATGAACCATGTGTTCGGCGAACACATCGGTCGCACGGTCGAGGCTTACGTCGATGACATCGTAGTCAAGACAAGGAAAGCTTCTGACCTCCTCTCCGACCTTGAAGTGACATTCCGGTGTCTCAAGGCAAAAGGCGTCAAGCTCAATCCCGAGAAGTGTGTCTTCGGGGTGCCCCGGGGCATGCTCTTGGGGTTCATCGTCTCCGAGCGGGGTATCGAAGCCAACCCGGAGAAGATCGCAGCCATCACCAGCATGGGGCCCATCAAGGACTTAAAAGGCGTACAGAGGGTCATGGGATGTCTCGCGGCCCCGAGCCGCTTCATCTCACGCCTCGGCGAAAGAGGTCTGCCTCTGTACCGCCTGTTAAGGAAGGCCGAGTGTTTCGCTTGGACCCCTGAGGCCGAGGAAGCTCTCGGGAACCTGAAGGCGCTTCTTACAAAGGCGCCTATCTTGGTACCCCCAGCTGATGGAGAAGCCCTCTTGGTCTACGTCGCCGCGACCACTCAGGTGGTTAGCGTCGCGATTGTGGTCGAGAGGCAAGAAGAGGGGCATGCATTGCCCGTTCAGAGGCCAGTTTACTTCGTCAGCAAGTGCCGAGAGGCCTCGGGCAGGATCGCAAAGTGGGCGGTGGAAATCATGGGCGAGACAATCTCGTTCGCCCCTCGGAAGGCCATCAAGTCCCAGGTATTGGCGGACTTCGTAGCCGAATGGGTCGACACCCAGCTGCCGACGGCTCCGATCCAACCGGAGCTCTGGACCTTGTTTTTCGACGGGTCGCTGATGAAGACGGGAGCCGGCGCGGGCCTGCTCTTCATCTCGCCCCTCGGGAAACACCTACGCTACGTGCTGCGCCTCCATTTCCCGGCGTCCAACAATGTGGCTGAGTACGAGGCTCTGGTCAACGGGTTGCGGATCGCCATCGAGCTAGGGGTCTGGCGCCTCGATGCCCGCGGTGACTCGCAGCTCGTCATCGACCAAGTCATGAAGAACTCCCACTGCCGCGACCCGAAGATGGAGGCCTACTGCGATGAGGTTCGGCGCCTGGAAGACAAGTTCTACGGGCTCGAGCTTAACCACATCGCTCGGCGCTACAACGAGACCGCGGAGGAGCTGGCAAAAATAGCCTCGGGGCGAACGACGGTTCCCCCAGACGTCTTCTCCCAGGATCTGCACCAACCCTCCGTCAAGATCAACGACACGCCCGAGCCCGAGGCACCCTCGGACCAGCCCGAGGCACCCTCGGCCCAGCCTGAGGCGTCCTCGGTTCAGCCCGAGGTACCCTCGGCCCCCGAGGGCGAGGCGCTGCGCATCGAGGAGGAGCGGGGCGGAGCCACGCCTGATCGAGATTGGCAGACCCCGTACCTGCAATATCTTCGCCAAGGAGAGCTACCCCTCGACCAAGCCGAGGCTCGGCGGGTAGCGCGACGCGCCAAGTCGTTCGTCTTGCTGGGCGATGAGAAGGAGCTCTACCACTGCAGCCCCTCGGGCATCCTCCAGCGATGCATCTCCATCACCGAAGGTCAGGAACTCCTGCAAGAGATACACTCGGGGGCTTGCGGCCATCACGCAGCGCCCCGAGCCCTCGTCGGGAATGCTTTCCGGCAAGGCTTCTACTGGCCAACGGCGGTGGCTGACGCCACTAGAATTGTCCGCACCTGCGAAGGGTGTCAATTCTATGCGAAGCAGACCCACCTGCCCGCTCAGGCTCTGCAGACGATACCCATCACCTGGCCCTTCGCTGTGTGGGGTCTGGACCTCGTCGGTCCCTTGCAGAGGGCGCCCGGGGGCTACACGCACCTGCTGGTCGCCATCGACAAATTCTCCAAGTGGATCGAGGTCCGACCCCTGAACAGCATCAGGTCCGAGCAGGCGGTGGCGTTCTTCACCAACATCATCCATCGCTTCAGGGTCCCAAACTCCATCATCACTGACAACGGCACCCAGTTCGCCGGCAGAAAATTCTTGGATTTTTGCGAGGATCACCACATCCGGGTGGACTGGGCCGCCGTGGCTCATCCCATGTCGAATGGGCAAGTAGAGCGCGCCAACGGCATGATTCTACAAGGGCTCAAGCCTCGGATTTACAACGACCTCAACAAGTTCGGCAATCGATGGATGAAGGAACTCCCCTCGGTGGTCTGGAGCCTGAGGACAACGCCGAGCCGAGCCACGGGTTTCACGCCGTTCTTCCTGGTCTACGGGGCCGAGGCCGTCTTGCCCACTGACCTGGAATATGGCTCCCCGAGGACGAGGGCCTACGACGATCAAAGCAACCAAGCTAGCCGAGAAGACTCGCTGGACCAGCTGGAAGAGGCTCGGGACAGGGCCTTACTACACTCGGCGCGATATCAGCAATCCCTGCGACGCTACCACGCCCGAGGGGTCCGACCCCGAGACCTCCAGGTGGGCGACCTGGTGCTTCGGCTGCGGCAAGACACCCGAGGGAGGCACAAACTCACGCCCCCCTGGGAGGGGCCATTCGTCATCGCCAAAGTTCTGAAGCCCGGAACGTACAAGCTGGCCAACAGTCAAGGCGAGGTCTACGGCAACGCTTGGAACATCCAACAGCTACGTCGCTTATACCCTTAAGATGTTTCCAAGTTGTTCATATACCTCACACCCGCGCAAAGTTTAGTCAACAAGGAAGGGTCGGCCTCGCCTCGGCAAAGCCCGACCCTCCCTCGGGGGCTAAAAGGGGGGAAACCCCCTCTGCGTCAAAATTTTCCTCGAAAAAAGATCTCTTTTACCAAAATATCTTTCGTGCTTTTTGACTACTTCGAAAAGTGGGTCCTGGAAACGACGGAGTACACGTAAGCAGCCAAGGCTGACCGAGCCGAGGGACTCCTACGCCTCCGGGATACGGATACCTCACTCATCACCTTCTGCGATAAGTAACTCGCGTTCGGATAAAGTGGCTCCGCGGATCGAACAAGTCTTTACGTTCGGAAGCCCTTCTGCCGAAGCGATCCTTCGAGCCTTCTCGACCGAGTCGGTGACAGGGCCTCATGGACGGGTGAAAGTACGCGTAAGCAGCAAGGCCGACCGAGCCGAGGGACTCCCACGCCTCCGGGATACGGATACCTCACTCATCACCTTCCGCGAGAAGCAACTCTCGCTCGCACAAACATCCCTGTTGCCGACAAAAAGTCTAGATACTCGAAACAAGAGGAAAAGAGACGCAGCTTTACAACGCAGCGAGGGTGTGTGTTCTGGCCTCGGCGGCCGCAGAAGGCACACGTTACAAGACACTTTGACCCTGCAAGCTCGGGTCTTGACGCTGGAAGGGAGCTGTAGCACCCTCGGCATCGACGACACCTTCGGCGAGGCCCGACCTAGCCTCGGACGGCGACACGGTCCGAGGATCTCCGCTCCGAAGGACGACATCATCACCACGCCCGGGCAATCGCTGCCAGGGACTTCTCCGGGAATCCGGCCCGAGCAGGCGGCTCGGCCGGTTACCCCTGGGGCCTCGGCCAACCATCTTCCAAGGGCGCCAGCCCAGTCCGAGGCCTCGGCTGATCAACTCCGGCATCGGTCCCGCTGACGGACAACTCGATTAGGCTCCGGCCAACCAGGTTTCATTTTCGAGCCAACTCCGCCTCTGTTCATACTGATATCGCTACCCCTGGCCTCGGCTCGTCGAAGAGCGGCCGAGGGGTCTCTTTAACTAAGCTAGAGGAGCCTCGGACAGCAAGGCCGACCGAGCTGAGGGACTCCTACGCCTCCGGGATACGGATACCTCACTCGTCACCTTGACACGGGGCGACTCATGCTTGGTGAAGCGATTCAGATAATCAACAGACGAGTCTTAGCGCTCGAAAATGAGGAAAAACACGGCTCCATGTCGTAATTACATACATGTTCAGGCCCCGAAAGCCGCAATGAACAAAAACACTGGCATTCGAAGTGCCATTACAAACGGAACTCCGGTTCCCCCTCCGCAGGTACGAACAAACCCCACTCCATGGGGGAAGGCCTGCGGAGCAACGGAAGACCGACGAACGGCGCGCCGTCACCTGCTCCAGCAGCGGCGACGACGACGACTTCTGCTCCGGGGGGCCGAACAGCGGCGACACTGACCTCAGGGTGGATGCTGCTGCCAGGAGGCCCCCGCCCATGCCAAAACTCGTAAGGCAAGGACGGGCAGAAGGCCGTAGAGTTGGAGGTCGGTCCGTGGCCAGCCTTGGCTATCCCGCCGGCGGAAGAACCTCTTCCAGCTACCGTGGCAGACGCCGGCGCCGCGAGCGGCTTCGAAGCCACTCGCGTCCGAAAGCCAGGCACGATGCAGCTGTCAGCGCCACGGACGGCAACCGCTCCTCCCTCCGATCACTGAGTGAAGGAGCGGGCCGCCGCCCACGCGGGGGCCGACCTCAACTCGGCACACTCCCCTCCCCAGCCCTGGTGATGAAAATCCTTGAGGCTGAGGGAGGGGCAGAGGCCGCAGCCCGGCTCGCTTTCCCCCACCATCAAGCCGGAGGTCACCATCTTGGGTGACCGCCGGTGGAGGGGTGCAGCCGGGCTGCATGATGAAAATCCTTGAAGCCGAACGATGGTTGAAAGGTACCAACTCCCACGGAGTTGCGTCCCTCCAACGACGAGGCAAAAAGACGGCGGGCATCCCCCATCCGGGGGCTTGGAAGGTGGAAAGACGCGACACATAAGGGAGGAAGAAGACATGGTCGCCTTTCGAAAGGGGTCACTCTCCTTTTAAAGGCAACTCTCCCTACGTGCGCCCCCAACCGTCACAGGCTGAGTCTTCTCCAACACGCTCCAAAGCCCTCCCCTGCGGCGCGGGGGCTGGGTCCCGCATGTCATGCAGACCGGCTCCGAGCAGAAGAGGCCAAACCGCCGCGCGTGGTGCACGCAACCGCCCAGCGGTTACAAGTGACCCTCCACTTTTGCCCAGACCAACGGGCGAAAGAGGCGGGCAGCCATGCAAGCGGCATGCAACCGCGCCAAGTGGACGCACTTCTCCGACTCCTGACACGCCAGCATGGAGGCCCAGGCCCACGCGTCGCGCAACCGGCGCGCCGGATGCTGCATGCAAGCAACTGCACCGCCACTTGCGCCACCACCGCGCCTCCTCGATTGCGGAACCAATACCGCGACTCGAGGCGACCCAGCGTGTCGGTGTTTTGGGTCCGACCGCACACCCGGGGTTGCCCCTCAAGGTGCTTTTAGGAGTAGGACGGTGTCGACGACTGTAGCAAAATGGTTCGTGCCGATCGCACGAGGGACAATGGACAAGGTTTGCAGGTTCGGGCCGCTTAGAAGTGCGTAACACCCTACGTCCTGGTGAGTATATGAGCGTGGTTACAAGAGGATTCTCTGGATAGAGGGCGCAGAGAGTTTTTGTGGGTGGCTAAGTAGAGTAGGATCGATCGATCTGAAGGGGTGCCCCCTAGGCCTTATATATTCGACCGTGGGGCAGTACATATGATATGATAGCAACGAGTAGCTAAAAGATAGTGAACCTCTTGAGTTTATCCCTACGTAACCTTCGCCGACTTATCCTCGCATGGCTCTGTTGCATGAGGGCTTCAGCGCGGGAAAGTCGGGTCTCTATTGTAATCCATTCGTTCGACGTTGTGGGCCGCCTGTGTTTGCACTAATCAGTCCCACGTCTTCTTTATTGGTTGTCTTTCCCTAGGCCCACGAAAGAATGACCTTACGAATTATTGGGCCCTTGGGCTTTTCGTGAGGCCTTTTACTTCTTTAGTGGACCCAGGGGATATCTATCCCCCACAAGCCCCCGATCTTTGAGTTAATTTAGAGGTAATCAACTCAAAGATCCGAGGTCTAGAAAATGACTTCCTGCTGCCTCCTCTGGCTCTGATCACTCGTTCGACCAAAGTTTAGTTTTGTGCTTGTGCCTTAGAGGTCGGCACTTTGGATTATAAGATTCTGGACTTTCTTGGGTGCACCGAAGGTGCACCCAATGGGTGTAGCCCCCGACCTTTGAGTAGATTTTAGAAGATAATCTACTCGAAGGTCTTCTCCGAAGATTTTCTCCATTCGCGCTCCTGCATCTCAGTTGAGGATTGATCTTTCCAATCTTGTTCTATGCCTTAGAGGTCGGCACTATATTGATTTAGAATGATAGTCCATGGGGTGCACCGAAGGTGCACCCAATGGGTGTAGCCCCCGACCTTCAAGTGGATTTTTGAGGATAATCCACTCGAAGGTCTTCCTTCTGTGTCCATTTGCTGAAAATTATCCTTTCTGCTTGTAAAAAATTGTCATGATGTCATCCGCGATAGGTCATCAGTTTTATGCTTCAGAGGTCAGCATGTATTTTGTCTTTTGCAGCCAGGTTCGCAATCCATCCATATCTCGCTAGGTAGTGTAATTTATTTGCTCTGTGACTGATTGGACATTTGATGGACGTTCTCTGTCTAGTCTTCACGTCGCTTCTTTCAGCCATATCTTGTACTTTGCTGGTTATATTTGGCTTTCCTTTCATCCTTACTGATATCTCATTTTTGTCTTGAGGTATTCACTGCATGCTCTGCACAGACGTGACCGTTTGAAAAATGTACCGAAAATTCCTGGGCGTCCCCCCCCCAATGGGTGTGGGCAAGGGACGACTTGGTACGCTGAGTGTTTTAGCCGGTTGTCTCTGAGTAGTAATGCGATGGGACGGCTAGTGTAATCATATCCTTCGCGCTGTTGACTGGAGTCCCAATGGGTGTAGTGTTGCATGAAACGGCGTCCGCCGCCTGACGTGTCTTCGGGTGGGTGGAAGTGCTTATTGAATGCCTTGCGACTGTTCAGTGACCGCGGTTAGAAGTGAGCGGTTGCCTTTCCCTTCTATAAATAACCCCTTTGCTTCTCTGGTTTCTTCACATCTCTTCGTTGCTCCTTACTGCCTCTTCCCTTTCTTCTCTCCCAAAGCTCTCAACCATGGGCAAGAACAACAAGCGTAAGCGTGAGCCGACTCCTCCATCAGAGGAGTTTGGTGACTCGGAGTACTCGGAGGAGGAGTTCTCCTCCGAGCCCGAGGGGTCTCCGGCTCCCGTCTCTCCCCCGGCGTCGTCCGATGACTCGGACGACTCCCAGGGGATAGCCGCGGAGGTCTGGACATACATCCGGGCCGTCGAGCGCGCCGGGCTCGAAGGCTCGGATGAGTCGGAGTACTCCTCGGATGAGGAGGACTCGGACGGCGGCGAGGAGGGTGAAGACGACGACGACGACGATGACGACGATGACGGCGACGGCGGCAGCAGTGGCAGGGGCGGCGGCGACGGCAGGGGCAGCACCAAGGGCGGCAGCGGGGGCAGCACCAAGGGCGGCGGCGGCGGCAGGGGCAGGGCCAGTGGCTAGGTGCCACTGGTCTTCTTAGATTTTAGTATAGTTTAGTATATAATGTAGTAGTAATTAGTGTAATTTAGTAGTAGTAGTGGTATAATGTAGTTTAGTAGTAGTAGTAATGTAGAGTAGAATTAGGGAAGTATCAACTCATAAAGAGTTGGTTTGTAACTTGTTAACTTCCCTTCAATGAAAGTTGTCGTTTATCTCCTCTTTTTGATGACTCGTCACTGGTTTTGCTAAATGTTGAATCGATTCTTTTGATATAGTAGAAACAGCGCCGAGCGGTTGTGAAGATTGACATCAGCGTTTTAGAAGTAACACTGAGCAATCGAACACAAGACCGTCGTTTCAGAGGCGATGCCGAATGATAGAAGGTCGGCGTCGGTATTTTAGAAGTAATGCCGAACGATTGAACACGTGGTCGGCGCTTTAGAGGCAGCACCGAGTGATTGAAGGTCGGCGTCGGCATTTTAGAAGTAATGCCGAGCAATCGAACATGTGATCGGCGTTTTAGAGGCAGCGCCGAGCGATTGAAGGTCGGCGTCGGCATTTTAGAAGTAATGCCGAGCAATCGAACACGTGGTCGGCGCTTTAGAGGTAGCGCCGAGTGATAGCCAGCTTCTCAAGTTAATTTGAGGAAAACGGCCAAGTGATGAGGTGGCACATCGGCTTTCTTGGAAATATCTGTTAGGTATCCACGTGGCATGCTGGGATTTCGGAGATGACCGCCGGGTGATGACTGGGCACTTTTTGAAAAGGTATCTGGCTCAAGAATATCCCTTAAGAGTCGCGCTTTTAGCCGCCTTTGCTTTCCGTGCCCTAGTTCTTGCATTTCCGCATCTGAGTCTTCTCTGCCGCTCGCCTCCTGCTCTGTTTCGCCAGCGAGAAGCAAAAATGGCGCCCAAGAGGAAAACCGCGAACTCGTCTGCTGCAGTGATCCCCGCCATCGATCCCAACAGTCAGTTACCCTTCGCAGGTAACCATATGTCTGTGATTTCTGAAGTTGAGCTTCTCCGCCTTGTTTCCGTCGGGGTTCTCCCTCCACGGGAACTCTGTTCTTGGCGTTCTTGCCATGGGACTACTGTCCCAACCGAAGATACCCACGAATCAGTGGTCTATACTCCTTTCCTTCTTCGCGGCCTCGGCCTTCCCATATCTCCTTTTTTCCGTGGCATCCTTGATTTTTATCATATCAACCTGACTCACCTGAACCCTAACTCCATTCTCCAAATCTCTATTTTCGTTCACCTTTGCGAAGCTTATCTTGGCGTGCTGCCGCATTTTGGCTTATGGAAGTATCTGTATCACTGCCGTCCTGGGATGGCCGGGGGGCAACATCAATTGGTCGGAGGTGCCAGTTTAGAGATGCGCCGGGGGCGGAAGATCGAGTATCTCGAGATACCTCTCAAGGACAGCATTAAAGGTTGGCGTCTGGAGTGGTTTATAGTGGACAATTATGGAAACTCTCTTCCTCCTCGCTCAGGGAGACAGGCAGACGTTCGCACTCCGAGTTGGACTGAATCTCCCACGGACCAAGAAGTAGCCGAGGCGGGCGTGTTGCTTACTGAGGTTGGATTACTGAAAGAGAGAGGTCTGACTGCCGAAGCCGTGGTCACAGATTTTGTTTTCAAAAACATTCAGCCGCTGAAGGACAGGGCCTATCCGGCATATCTTTACCGAGGGCTGGCCGACCCAACTCGAGTTACTAATAGGAGAATTCCTTCTGTTGATTTGGTGAGCCGACTCGAGATGATCCTCAGGGGTAAGGTTTCAAACGTTGGAGCTCCAGTGGCATACTCGGCTTGGAACCTGCCTTCTCCCAAAGATTTCACTCTTTTTGTGTCCAATCCGCCCGTGACAGATAGCAATTTGGGTCTTAGAGTTCGACCTTCTGCTGAAGATGTCCGTTCCTTAGTTGCTTCGCTCGGGGAGATACCTGATGATGAACGGCAGATTTATTTTGAAGTGCCCCTGAACCCTAGTGACGCAGACATAAACGACATGCTCGATCTGTTAGCTGAGGATTCATCTGATACTGTTCCTGATGGTACACTGGCAGTGGTGCCGCTTCCAGAGGTTGATGCGACCTTGGATGTCTCGAAACCTGCCAATACTCGCCCGAGGCATCCTAGCCGAACCAGTCAGCCCGAGCCTTCTGCTGATGAGCAGAAAAGGAAAAGAAGACGCCTCCGGCGAGTGTCTGGCTTTGATGAGGATGCCAGCACCTTAGCTCCTACTGCTGAAGAAATGACTGCAACTGGTCTAGCTGACGTTGATCCCAATGGGTGTGCTCCGCCTGCTGCTGACCCCAATGAGGATGCTGTTTGCGCTGCTGCTGTGGAAGATGAGGAGGAAGAGAATGAAACTCCATTAACTCGGAAGAACAGTCGGCAGCTCGTCGCTAGCGGTGGTAGTAGTGGGGTTCCTTCTCCTGCCTTGTCTGCTCTTATTGGTCTGCAAGAACTGTCCATGACCAATTTTGATCAAGCTCTAGAGGATATGGTCCCTGAGAACTTGCTGTTGGAACCTGCAGACGTTGATGCAACAGAAATTTGCGCAGCCGTGCCAGATGCTGGGTTAAGGTCGTCCCGTGCCTCGTCGACCTTAGAGCACGATCTTGAGGGCCGGGATAATGACTTGGACCGTCCTGATCCTGTGGAAACAGCTGAAGGCCCGTCGACCTTAGAGGTGGTCACGGCAGAGAGCTTGGATCCTTTGAATAGTACTGACATGTGCCCAGCCCCCGAGGGTGTCGCCGGGGAGGGCTCAACTCAGGCGAGGAGTGTAGGCCACTACCCAGCCCCCGAGGGTGTTGCCGGGGGTGACCCGGCTCAAGTGGGCAGTGCCAACCTTGACCCAGCCCCCGAGGGTGTCCGAGCGGGGTCTCCCTCCTGCACTTCTATGGATGTTCATGTGGGTTCACCTCCACATTCTGGCGGCATGATGGTGGCTCGGACTCCGGATCAGGGGGTCGCTTTGGAGGGCAGCATCCCCACTGATCTGGAGTTGAACTCTGCTGAATGTACTGAGCTTGTTCCTGCTGGTCTACTGCAGGCTGCTTCGGGTGGTGGTCTGATACCTGATTATCAGCTGATTTCTCCTGACCTGGGGATCCCTTCGTTCTTTTCCAACCTCCAGGTGCTGTGACGTGCTTTAATTTGATCTCTATGTTGCATGAATTGCTGTCATTATGCTCATCTGTTCTTCTCGTCAGGCTTTGGTGAATGGATTGGCCAGTCAACTGAAGTCACAGGGTGCTTCTACCCCAGAAGTGGCGTCATCTCTCGAGCGTTGGAATCCAGTGTTGCTTCGTCGTCGTGTATCTGAGTTGGAGGCCACCAATGCTGGTCGGTGTCCTTTCTTCTTCTTCTTTATTCTTGTCCGTAGGTTGTTTTACCTTCTGACCTCGTTTTGTTTGAATACTTCTTGATAGGGATGACTCGGCAGATCATAGTTCTTGAAGAAAAACATTCTCAAGATCAAGCTGAAATGACTCGACGATGCGCTGACTTCGAGGAGAAGTATTCTCAAAGTCAGATCGAGTTGAGTCAGGTCTCTGCGGCTTTGGATGATGCTAACGCTCTGAGTTCTTCTCTTCATGTCCAACTTAACTCTGAGAAGGTGGCTTACGAACCTGTGCTTCGCCTTATCACGCTCTTGGATTCTGAATGAGCTTGATTTTTGCTTGTAGGAAGAAAAACGTATCCTTGCTGCTTCTCGCGACAACTTGGACAGACTGTACCGGGATTCCAGTAACTCGCTGACCATCTTGGAGAGGAGCCACCGCTTTACGATGGAGGAGCTTGACAGTCAGCGCCGTCAACTGCAAGAATCTTCGGACGAAGTGGCCCGCCTTGCACAGTTGCTATCAGCAAAGGATGCCACCATCAAGGAACTCCGAGCTTCCAAGAAAACCATTGCCCGGGAGTTAGAAACTGCTCAGCAGGCTGTTAAAGTTGCTGAAGAAGCTGCTGTCACTTTCAAAGCTCAGCGCGATAAGGCCCTGGACAAGGCCATTCGGGCGGGACGAATCTTGATGAGAAGACCTGGCGTGGTTGTCCCCGAGGATATAAGGGCCGATGTGGTTGCTGCCCCTGATTCCTCGAATCGCCCTTCTTCGTCAGTCGTTCCTGAGAGAGACATTGGAAAATAAAGAAACAGTTCGCGTGCTCTGAGCGCGCAGTTAGCATGAGCAAGTATTTATTTAGAGGACATCAGCTTATCATTCGAATGTTATGATTTCTTTCTTATCGTATCAGAATTTATTAGTTTGCAAATTTGTGGTATGCTACATGATAATTATGAAGTTTGTTTGTGGGATATGGAGATCATCCCTTGAACTGCATAAGCGTGAGTATGCTTATACTGGTTCAAACCATCAATTACTTTTAGCTGGTAACTTCTGTTAGTAGGGCATAGTGGTCACCCCCGAGTTAAGTAAGCGTGAGCATGTTGCACCGCCTTAAGTCGTTGCCGACTTAAGCCGATTGCTCCGTTTGTAGGGCATAGTGGTCACCCCGAGTTAAGTAAGCGTGAGCATGTTGCACCGCCTTAAGTCGTTGCCGACTTAAGCCGATTGCTCCGTTTGTAGGGCATAGTGGTCACCCCGAGTTAAGTAAGCGTGAGCATGTTGCACCGCCTTAAGTCGTTGCCGACTTAAGCCGATTGCTCCGTTTGTAGGGCATAGTGGTCACCCCGAGTTAAGTAAGCGTGAGCATGTTGCACCGCCTTAAGTCGTTGTCGACTTAAGCCGATTGCTCCGTTTGTAGGGCATAGTGGTCACCCCGAGTTAAATAAGCGTGAGCATGTTGCACCGCCTTAAGTCGTTGCCGACTTAAGCCGATTGCTCCGTTTGTAGGGCATAGTGGTCACCCCGAGTTAAGTAAGAATGCAAGTCAATCATAAATGAATCAAGTATCTTTGAAATCTCTCTTTATTGATGACATATTTCCACTTTACAAAGTACATGGCCGCCCCGGCTGTTTTGAAGTACAGCTAGGGGTAAAACTTTCTGAGGTGCTCTATGTTCCAAGAGTTCCCGACTTCTGTACCATCCGTCTGGGTGAGGCGATACGATCCGGGCCGAGTGACTTCTGCTACTATGAAGGGTCCTTCCCATAAGGGTGATAGCTTGTGTCGTCCCTCCCCTGTTAGAATTCGGCGGAGGACGAGGTCCCCTACTGAAAAGAACCTTTGCCGCACAGCCTTATCGTGATAGCGCCTTAGAGTCTGCTGGTATCGCGCTGATTGTATTACTGCATTCAGTCGTTCTTCCTCAAGTATATCAATATCCTCCAGCCTGGTGGCCTCAGCTTCCGCTATGCTTTCGAAAATCAATCTTGGCACCCCAAACTTGAGATCAGCGGGCAGCACTGCTTCCGACCCATAGACCATGAAAAAAGGAGTGTTTCCATGCAGGGCCCGGCTAGGTTGAGTTCTCAAGCTCCAAACAACATAAGGCAATTCTCTTATCCATTTTCCTGCGAATTTTTCATTTTTATCAAAGACCCTTTTTCTGAGTGCCTCCAATATCATTCCGTTGGCTCGCTCAACCTGCCCGTTGGCTCTCGGATGAGCTACAGATGCATACTTGATCTGAATGCTTTTTTGCTCGCAGAAGTCAAAGAATTCTGAACTGGTAAAGTTGGATCCCAAGTCAGTGATGATACTGTTTGGTATCCCAAATCTGAATATTATGCTTTGTATGAATTCCACGGCTTTAGCAGAGGTTAAAGAGGCAATGGGCTGGAACTCTATCCATTTAGTGAACTTGTCAATTGCCACCAATACATGGGTGTATCCTCCTTGAGCTTTCTTGAAAGGTCCAATCATATCCAATCCCCAGCATGCAAAAGGCCAAGTTACTGGTATGGTTTGTAGCTGCTGTGCTGGCAGGTGCTGTAGTTTTGACAGGTACTGGCAAGCTTCGCATCTCTGAACTAGCTCGGCTGCATCATTCTTTGCTGTCGGCCAATAGAATCCTGACCTGAAAACCTTCCCGACTAATGTTCTGGATGCTGCATGTATTCCGCACTGCCCTGCATGGACTTCCTCCAGAAGTTGCTTCCCGGTGGACGGGAGAACGCACTTCATGAGGACGCCTGACGCGCCCCTCCGATATAATACCTCCCCAATGAGTGTGTAGTGAGCTGATTGTCTGGCAATGCGCTCTGCTGAGTTCTTGTCATCTGGCTCTTCTTCATTCTTTATATACTTAATAATCGGTTGCCTCCAGTCATCAGAGTCTGACTCGGGTTGGTCTATGATGTTGCACTCTTCTATTTGATCCATCGAGATGCTCGGCTGAAGGATTTCTTGCACGAAGACCCCGGGTGGGACTTGAGTTCGACCGGATCCGAGCTTGGACAGTATATCAGCCGCCGTGTTCCGATCTCTTTCTATATGATGAAACTCCAGACCTTCGAATTTATCTTCTAGCTTTCGGACGGCGGCGCAGTATCTCCCCATTGAATCACTTGAACAATCCCATTCCTTGTTTATCTGACTGATGACTACCAGAGAATCCCCATATACCATCAGTCTCTTGACACCCAGCGATATGGCGATGTTTAATCCGTGTATCAAAGCTTCATACTCGGCTGCGTTGTTAGAAGCCGGGAATAGCAATTGGAGAGCGTACTTGAGGTGTTCGCCTCCAGGTGCAGTGAAGAGAATTCCTGCTCCTGCTCCCTGCAGCTTCAGCGAGCCATCAAAATACATTCGCCATACTTCTGTGGTTTCTGGATTATCCGGCACTTGCTGTTCTGTCCACTCTGATACGAAGTCGACCAGTGCTTGAGTTTTGATGGCAGTGCGAGGTCGGAACTCGATATCATGGGACCCCAACTCGCAAGCCCACTTGGCTATTCGGCCAATGGCCTCCTTGTTGTGAAGAATGTCCCCTATTGGAAAACCAGTAACTACTATGACTTTGTGGTCGTCAAAGTAGTGACGCAACTTGTGGGCAGTTAGAAGTACTGCATATAATAGCTTCTGAACTTGAGGATACTTTTTCTTTGATGGGCCTAGAACCTCACTGATGAAATAAACGGGGTGTTGAACCGGGTAGGCATGCCCTTCTTCCACTCGCTCGACTACCAACGCAGTGCTTACCACGTGAGTCGTGCAAGAGATATATAACAGCAGATCTTCAGCCGGATGAGTCGGCATAGCTCGCCGGGGCGGTTTCAATACTGGCGGTGTTGTCAGGAATTTCTTCAGTGCGTCTAGAGCTTCTTGTGCCTCTGAAGTCCATTGAAACTTATCCACCTTCTTCAGCAGTTTATAAAATGGCAGACCTTTTTCTCCCAGTCTGGATATGAATCTGCTCAGGGCTGCCATACATCCAGTGAGTCGCTGAACCTTCTTCTGTGATCGAGGAGCTTCCATCTTCATGATAGCTTCAATCTTATCTGGATTAGCTTCAATTCCCCGGTGGCTGACAATAAATCCGAGTAACTTTCCTGCTGGTACCCCGAAGACGCATTTTTCAGGATTGAGCTTCCATCTATATCTTCTCAAGCTGTTGAAAACCAGCTGTAAGTCTTCGATGAAGTTTTCTGGATTCTCTGTTTTGATCACCACATCGTCCACGTAAGCTTCCACACGCTTGCCCCAGTGATCGGCTAAGCATGTTTGAATAGCTCTCTGATAAGTCGCTCCAGTGTTTTTGAGGCCAAACGGCATGGAGGTATAACAGAAAGCACCAAATGGAGTGATGAACGCCGTTTTTTCCTCGTCTTCTTTTGCCAGACTAATCTGATGATACCCGGAATAGCAATCTAAGAAAGACAGCATCGAACATCCAGCGGTGGAATCCACCACTTGATCTATCCTTGGGAGCCCGAAGGGATCCTTCGGACAGTGTTTGTTGAGATCAGTATAGTCGACGCACATGTGCCAATCCACTTTATTCTTTTTGAGTACAAGAACAGGGTTGGCTAACCACTCGGGGTGTAATACTTCTCTAATAAATCCGGCCGTGACCAAGCGAGCTAACTCGGCACGAATGGCCTCTCTCTTGTCGGGCGTGAAACGACGCAGCTTTTGCCGGATTGGCCTCGCTTGGGGATAGACCTTCAATTTGTGCTCGGCCAGTTCTCTTGGGACTCCCGGCATATCCGCAGGTTGCCACGCGAATATGTCTCGGTTATCTTGCAGGAACTGGACGAGCGCGCTTTCCTATTTGTCACTCAAACTGGAGCTGATGATGGCCGTCTTGCGCTCATCAGCGAAGCCCAGGTTGATCCGCTTGGTGTCTTCAGTCGGCCGCATAGAGGTCGCGGCCTGAGCTTCGTTTGCCGGTACGGCGAGGTCTTCATCAGGCTTAGAGTTCGCCGGTGTAGAAGGAATCGCTGATGGCTTGGTGGTGAGGGCTGCTTGGATGGCCACCCGGAAACATTCTGCGGCGCCTTGGAAGTCGGCGCGTACAGTTATGATTCCTTGTGGTCCTGGCATCTTCAGTATCATGTACGTGTAGTGTGGAATGGCCATGAACTTGGCCAGCCCTGGCCTCCCGATGATGGCGTTGTACCCGCAGTCGAAGTTCGCCACCTCGAACCTCAAGAACTCGGTTCTGTAATTATCCGGAGTCCCGAAGGTGACCGGCATGTAGATGTGGCCCAGCGGATACTCCCCTTCCGTCGGCACGATGCCGAAGAAAGGAGCGTCTGACTCGTGGAGCTCTTTGAGGTGAACTCCCAAGCCTTGAAGCGTACAGGGAAAGGTGACGTTGATGCTGCTCCCCCCGTCTACCAGTACCTTCTTCACCCGGCTCTCTCGGATCACCGGATCGACGAGGAGCGGGTATTTGCCTGGGTGGTTGAAGTTGAGCCATTGATCCTCCCGAGTGAACGTGATTGGGTGCTCCGACCACCGGTACGGGGCGGGAGGGCCGGTGGTCGCCACCAGTATCTGGCGGTCGTTGAGCTTTTGTTGTCTCTTGTTCTCCTGCGATCCATGCCCGCCGAAGATGACGTTGACCTCCCTGTCAATGCGCGGGAAAGCTCCACCTCCCCCTTCCTCCGGCTGATGGGGTTGTCGTAGTTCATCTGGTCCTCCCCTCGGCGGAGGAGGTGGTAGAGGTTGGAAGGGTCGGCCATGCCCGACGGAGTGCTTGAAATCCCGGCAGTTGCGGAGAGTGTGGCGCATATCCTTGTGGTACGGGCACTGGGCGTCGAGGATGTCGTCCAGCGTGCGTTCGCCTCCACGAGGTCCTCCTCGGGCGCGAGAGGCGGGTGGTCCGGCGGCGTGTACCTCTTCGCGAGGCCTCTTCTCCCAGCGCTTGTCGGGCGGCTGGTTCGCGTCGCGTCGTGGTGCCGCTGGTACGGGTTTTGCTCCTCCGATGAGGTCCTGGGCCCGCTCGTCAGCGGTGATGTAGAGGTCGGCTTCCCGGAACAGCTCCTCGGAGGTGGTTGGCGCCTTTTGCAGTATGGTTCGGACGAAAGCCGAGTCATTAGATCCTCTGTAGAAGTCCTCGATCACGGCCGCCTCCGTGACCTCGGGGATGCGGTTTCTCATGGTCTGGAACCTTTTAAGGTATGACCGGAGAGTCTCATCTCCCCGGCGCTTGATGGATTTGAGGTCCCATGGTTGCGCTGGCTTGTCGGAGAGAGACTGGAAGTTGGCGGTGAAACGTCGGCTGAAGTCTCCCCAGTCGTCGATGCAGTGTCGGGGTAGATGCCGTAGCCACTGCAGTGCGTCTTGCCCGAGGACGATGGGCAGATACGCAGTCATGACGTCCTCAGATGCCCCGGCAGCCCGAGCGGCGGTGGTGTAGACGGCTAACCAGCCCCTTGGGTCCTGCTTAGGTTCATATTTGTCGACATTGGATACCTTGAAGTTTGGAGGCCATTGGATGGCCCTAAGGCGCGGAGTAAGAGCAGATACTCCGCACGTGTCCTCCTGTCGTCGAGGATGTCGCCTGTCCCGGGGAGGGGAGTGGCGGTGGTGGTTCCTCGACCGTTCCCGGGTGGTTCCACCAGTTGAAGCCGTTGCTGACTCAGTTCGGGTGGCCTGGCTTTGAGTCGGGAAGCCATGATCTCGGTCATACTCCTCCCGACGGCGAATTTCGTTCTCATGCCGCCGTTCGCGCGAAGCATTGATAGAGCTTCGCGCGTCTCGGCGACTGTTGATGGCGTGTCGCAGATCGTTCGGCGGATGGGCGAGCGGTAGAAGATGGTTGGCTGCCTGAGTGAACAGGCGCCGGTATCCCTCGGCATCGGGGGTCCGAGGAAGTCCGTCGGCTATCCGGGCCAGAACGCCTCCGACTTCGCTCGGCGTATTCATAGCTCGGGCGAAGTCGGGGTTCAGGTTGCGCCCGAAGAGCGGATTCTCGCGTCGTTGCCTTGCATCTTGCTCGGCTTGCTCCTGAATCCGACGGCGATCTCGTCGTCGGGAGTTCCTTCGTTCCCTGAAAACGCGTTCTTCCGGAGTTTCTCCTATCTCTGAGACCTCGTCTCGCGAGACAGGCTGCTCCGGATCCCGTTCTCCAGCTGCGTGATGTCGTCGGATGTTCCTGCGTCGGTTCCTTCGTCGGCGGGACTCTCGCTGAGGCGGTTCTTCTCCGGGCGCAGTCGGTTCATCGTCGGAGACGGCGGGCGATTCTGCCCTCCCAATGAAGAGGACGTCGGGGTAGAACGACATTGCTGCCGCGGCGAATTTCTTTCCGTTCTCCTTTGAGGTCGGAGGAACGGGAAGAATGACTGGCCTCTCCCTGATCTCCTTCCTTCTCATGACCTGTGTCCATTCTTTCGTCGGGGAAGTAGACAGCGGAGTCTTCCGGGTCAGCGAGCTTCTAGCTCCAGCCTCCTCGGAGGCGATCTCGTTCCGAAGAGCCGGAGGTAGCGTTTTTCCAGCATTTTCGGAGTTTGTTGGAGGAGACTTCTGTTCCGGTAGATCCGCGAGGCGGTGTAGAATTCCCTCTTCGTCCGCCACGGATGAGATTGTTCCGAAGCAGAATGTGGATCCGGGACGCATGGTAATCTTGCTGTGGAAGGTGACGGCCATTGAGCTAGCTTGGATCGTCGACACACCCCCTACCTGGCGCGCCAGCTGTCGGTGTTTTGGGTCCGACCGCACACCCGGGGTTGCCCCTCAAGGTGCTTTTAGGAGTAGGACGGTGTCGACGACTGTAGCAAAATGGTTCGTGCCGATCGCACGAGGGACAATGGACAAGGTTTGCAGGTTCGGGCCGCTTAGAAGTGCGTAACACCCTACGTCCTGGTGAGTATATGAGCGTGGTTACAAGAGGATTCTCTGGATAGAGGGCGCAGAGAGTTTTTGTGGGTGGCTAAGTAGAGTAGGATCGATCGATCTGAAGGGGTGCCCCCTAGGCCTTATATATTCGACCGTGGGGCAGTACATATGATATGATAGCAACGAGTAGCTAAAAGATAGTGAACCTCTTGAGTTTATCCCTACGTAACCTTCGCCGACTTATCCTCGCATGGCTCTGTTGCATGAGGGCTTCAGCGCGGGAAAGTCGGGTCTCTATTGTAATCCATTCGTTCGACGTTGTGGGCCGCCTGTGTTTGCACTAATCAGTCACACGTCTTCTTTATTGGTTGTCTTTCCCTAGGCCCACGAAAGAATGACCTTACGAATTATTGGGCCCTTGGGCTTTTCGTGAGGCCTTTTACTTCTTTAGTGGACCTAGGGGATATCTATCCCCCACACAGCGCGCGACCCAGCAGCGCCAGACTGACGCGGCGGTCAACGCGGCCAAAAGTGGTCCGGCAGTAATGACGATGGCAGGCGCGCGGGAGCAGCGGTCACGCCGTGTAACACCCGGTTTTAAAGGACAAAGCCGGGTGCATCTCATACATGCGCCAAGAAGACAACACATATAATAACAGAGTGTATAGAGATAAATGTCAATAACATCAGAGTACTTATTACATAGCGGAAGACTTATTACAAAATAAAAGGATAAATATAAAACGAACTAAGGATCGTCGGCGCCAAAGTCGACTGAGAAACGCCACCTAGATCAAGTCGAATGCCTCAGTGTTAGGCGACTCCTCTTCGACCACCTGTTCTTCTCCTGTGGGGGGGTGTGAGACAGCAAGAGTGAGCTCACATACGTTCATAGCTCAACAAGTCGTGGGGAATAATGTGGCATGAACTCACCAAAGGTGGGAGTTCATGTAGTGTAAGGCTGATCAATGAAATAAAGGCTGAAGCTGAGCATTGCTTTTATAAGTTGGTCAAAATTTTATTAGCAATTACTAAGTGTAAGTAAATACCAAACCTTAATAATAATAAAGAACAGTAATAGTAAAATAATCCCAATGCCATGCAAATGTCAAATTGAATTTAAGTTCCATAATTAATCATGTGAGGGTCCGAGCCGCTCATGACCGTGAGCACGGCTAGTATACCAGTTTTACACTCTGCAGAGGTTGCGCATCTTTACCCACAAGTCATGTTACCCATCTGCCACGAGATGGCCAATCCCATACACCTCTACCGAGGAGGCGAGGCAGGGTAACACTACGAGGCCTTTACAAAGTTCCACTAGCTTCAGAAATCCCGCTACAGTTTATAGGAAGCTCCAGTGCAGGGTTCTTGCCTGACCGCGATCGCAGCAAAATCAACCTAAGGACCTCCCTACACTGACCACTCCCCTACTGCCCTTGCCCCTTTCGGGTAAGGAAGACCTCCACTAGCTTTCCTAGTTAATCAGCCAAGGGCGTCCCATTAAACCCTTGTGGTAGCACTGTTTTTCCGGGTGGTCGCTCCATGTTCCCAATAATTTAATGATCTTAACATGAACAGTAATAATAACAAGATAATAACAGAATAATCATGAATAGTGTATCTTCATACCCAAATCCACGTAAAGCAATAGCAGGTACTACCCAAAAATATTTCAGGGGTGAACAAGGTATAAAGATAACCAAAACTAGGGTAACCTATTGGGTCCCATCAAAATTAACCTATGCAGATCATTAAAATTAATAAGAACATGGCTGGGAAAAGTAAGTGATCAAGGGCACAACTTGCCTTCAATGAGCTCCTGCTCAGCTACCTCTACTTGTTGAACCTCAGTTTCCATAGTGGCTTGCTCGTCTACTCGCATCAACACAATACATACATAGTATAGCATAAATTAACATCACATCAAACATGCAAATAAAATATACAGTAAAAATCTACACATTAAAATGAAATCATAGGAACTGGAATCACTAAATTTGGAGTTATAGAATTCAAGTTATGAATTTCCTAAGATTTAATGTGCTTGGAATAGGATTAAATGATAAATTAATTTTCTAACTGAGTTCATGTAAAAACAGTGATACTAAATGATAGAGAATCTTATTACAAAATTTTAGAAATTGGAATGGTTCAATTTGGAGTTAAAATGAATTAGATATGAATTTTCCAAGTTCTAGCAATTGTTTTTGCATTAAAAATACATTTACTAATTAATTTATTCATTTTAAACAGGTTCTGGACTGGGCATCAATTCTCAGAAAGCTCAAGGGTCTCTGCGCAAGATAACCTAGACTCAGGGAACAGTGGCCAATGGACTGCGGGTTGAATCTCTAAACTTATAAGGGGTTTTCTGCATAGTGGTTACGCGAAGGGGTATCGCTGTATATGGGCCGTTCGATCCATATCTAGTGGTTCGGATTAGATCACACAACACCCTGAACCGGTATACACTGGTGGCCGCTAGATCGGAGATCGACGGCTACAACTTTAATGAAACACGATCTATTTCGATCCACAGGATACCGATCCGACGGCACGGATCCAGTCGCCTAAAGCGGTACGCCCAAGCTAATCCCATCCGCCCACAGAGATCCGACGGTCAGCGCACTTCTTCTCCATCAGGACGCACACCCGGCGGCGCCATGCTCCAACCACAGCGGCCAGCTCCACAACGATGCCCCCCCAGTGATCAATCCCTGACCTAGAACAGCCCTACACGTAGTGGTGTCTTAGGCGAATTCAGTAGAGGTGCTTACCATCGACGGATGTTGGTGAAGGAGCCTGACCATGCGTGTGGCAGCCCCGATGGCGCGCGGACGGCGGATGGTTGACGGCGACTGGGGAGGTCGACGGTAGGCGCTATCAGGGACGCGACAGAGGAACTCTGGGTGGTTACCACAGTGGCTTTATGTCAGGAAAGCACTCGACGGCAACCGTCACCGTCGCACTATCCTTCTTCCTCTCTCATATCTCTCTCTCTGCCGTCGGCAACAAGCACACAGGCTACCCTGGTGTTGCACAGGGTCGTAGTTTGTCGTGGCCAAGGGGAGGATGCGCGAGGAGCCTGCCCATCATATACCCTGGTGCCCGGGTAGGATCTCCGTGCAAGCCCGGCATGCCCGGCCGGATTTTGGAGAAGTCTGTTAGCGCTAAATGTGGAGAAGATATCTGGAGAGGAGAGCCGAAGCCGACCACGTGAGCAAGACGGAGACGACCCGACAGATGGGCCCCACGCGGTCAGCGTGAGTGCGGCACCAGGAATTTGGCCCGCGGCGTAGATAAAAAAAAGGGGGCGCGCGCGGTAATGGGCCAGATGGGCCACGCGCGTGCAGGAAAGTGGATGGGCCAGATAGGAGATTGGGCCCAGCGCATTTCTTTCTTTTCTTTTATCTTTTTCCCTTTTCTGACTTTATTTTCCTCTTTGTTTTTAGAGTTCAAATTTGGATTTGAATTTGGTTATGAAATTCACCTTTGGTCAAAATGTATTAATTCATATATTAATGGGAGGTAAATATATTCCTATTTATATATTTATTTTATCTCATTTACGTAGTATTTTCCTCTCTTTTCTCAATTTCTAGGGTTTCCTTTAGAGCTTAAATTCCACTTTGGACTTTCATATATTTCTTTTTATTTTATTTTTCTTACATTGTCACAAAAATGCACACAAGATAAAATCCTAGCATGATGCATGATTTATTTTGTAGGTGGTTGGCTAATTAATTATTTTAATGATGGTTGTTCACATGTTTTAAGAATTAGAGACATATCACATAAGAAGATTACTTTCTTTAATATGATTTAGAATCTTGGGTATTACAAATCCTACCCCCCTTAAAAATAATCTCGTCCTCGAGATTTAAGAAGGACTAGGGAAAGGATAGAAAAATCTATGCGAAGTTCTTCTTCTCTCTCCCAAGTAGCTTCATCTTCACCGTGGTGACTCTATTGAACTTTGCACATCTTTATAATCTTATTCCTTGTAACTCGAGTCAATGTATCAAGAATCTTGATGGGGTACTCAGTATAAGTCAGATCTTCTTGAATACTAAGGTCTTCCATTGGTAATTGTTCCTCAGGTACCCTGAGACATTTCTTCAGCTGAGATACATGGAATACATCATGAACATCCGCAAGATGATCCGGTAACTCCAATTGGTAGGCAACCTCTCCCACTCGCTTTAAGATTAGGAAGGGTCCAATAAAGCGAGGGGACAACTTTCCTTTGACTTTGAATCTTCTCATTCCACGAAGTGGTGACACCTTGAGGTACACATGATCTTCTTCCTCAAATTTCAGTGGTCTTCTTCTATTATCAGCGTAGCTCTTTTGCCTGGTCTGAGCTACCCTCAATTATTCCAAATTATATAGACTTGTTCTTCTGCTTCTTGTATAAGTTCAGGCCCAAAGAATCGTCTTCCTCTAGTCTGATCCAATATAGAGGAGTCCTGCATTTCCTGCCATACCGAGTCTCGAATGGTAACATCTTCAGACTGGCCTGTTAACTAGTATATGAGAACTCAGCATAAGGTAGTGTTGGGCCTATGCTTCGTCGCCGAAGGTCTTATAGGAAGAAGCGGTCTTCAGCTGAAGCTGTTTGTATAAGATGGCCGAAGGTTCCTCTTCGTGAAGCTTCGGCATTACAGACCGACTTAAAGATAGAATGACCTTTTAGTCCATAAAGGTCTGAGTCAATGTTGTAAGCTTTTATAAGGGGCATACTTGTAATTCCTCACAGGCTGCGTCCTGTGCCTATAAATAGTGAACAGTATTCCTTTACTGTTCACACATTCTAGTAATTGCAATCGCATATTCTGGAATTCAACCTTTGCCAAGGCAGAGGTATTATTGTATTCAATGATTCAATATATTAAGTAAATATAATATAATTCGTCTATGATTTATTTACCCCTTTTGTACCTTTTATTTTGTGTCATCTTACAATATCTATTGAAATTTTATTACGAAGACTTAAGCTTCGTAATTATACTCTCATCAACCTTCGTCCAAGACCCATTATCCTCAAGGGAATAATGTTTCATGGACGAAGGACGTTTACATTTAACATTTTATGTTGCCTTGTTCTTAACTCATAGCATTTGAGAACAAGTCCCCAACATTGGCGCCCACCTCCGGTGAACTCACTTCCACTTTTCGAGCTGATGGCTTCGTTCAACGACCAAGCTGGAGCTGCTTCGGACCCGAAGCTGGTGCTCCCGATCACAGGTGGTTCGTCCTCAGAGCCAGCTAACAAGAAACAAAAGAAGGAAGCACAGAGAAGGGTACAGCATGTTGGGGTGCAAGGACCCTTCATCAAGTCAAGATGGTCTCACATTCCTATTACCTTCTCCCAAGAGGACCTTCAGCTCAAGGATTACCCACACAACGATGCCATGGTTATCTCTTGTGTTATTAAAGGATTTCTGGTCCATAATGTCTTGGTTGACACAGGCAGTGCAGCTGATATCATATTTGCTAAGGCCTTCAGACAAATGCAAGAGCCAGAAGATAAGATTCATGATGCTACACATCCTCTCTGTGGCTTCGGAGGAAGACAAATTGTAGCACTGGGCAAGATCACCATGTCAGTGACCTTCGGGTTCATCAACAACACTAGAACTGAGCAAGTTGTGTTTGACATTGTTGACATGGAATACCCTTACAATGCAATTATTGGTCGTGGCACCCTCAATGCTTTTGAAGCAATTCTTCACCCTGCTTATCTTTGCATGAAGATACCTTCGGATCAAGGATCCATCGCTATTCATGGAAGTCAGGAAGCTGCTAGAAGGGCCGAAGGAAACTGGACTGACTCAAAAGCAATCCATAACATAGATGGAGCTGAAGCTTGTGAACAATACAGATTCAGAAGGGAGAAAGCAGCTTCAGCAGATCAGCCGAAGCCCATGCTCTTATGTGAGGATATAGCAGAGCAGAAGGTGCTGTTGGGCTCTCAGTTATCCGAAGAACAAGAGAAAACCTTGATAAGGTTTTTGTTCAACAACAAAGATGTTTTTGCATGGTCAGCCAATGATCTCTGTGGAGTTAATAGGGATGTTATCGAGCACTCGCTCAATGTCGATCCATCCTTCAGACCCAGAAAGCAGAGGCTTCGGAAAATGTCAGATGATAAGGCCGAAGGTGCTCGTAACGAAGTCAAAAGACTCCTCAGTGCAGGAGTTATCAGAGAAGTAAAGTACCCAGAATGGCTAGCTAACACTGTTATGGTAAAAAAGGCCAATGGCAAGTGGCGAATGTGTATCGATTTTACAGATCTTAACAAGGCTTGTCCGAAGGATGAATTCCCATTGCCAAGGATAGACTCTCTAGTTGATGCAGCAGCTTCTTCAGAGCTCATGAGTCTGTTAGACTGTTATTCAGGCTACCATCAAATCTGGATGAAGAAGGAAGATGAGCCGAAGACTAGCTTCATAACTCCAAGTGGCACATATTGCTATCTTCGAATGCCTGAGGGGCTCAAAAACGCTGGAGGAAGTTTCAGCAGAATGACTGCGAAGGTTCTCCAGTCTCAGATAGGCAGAAATGTGCTAACTTATGTTGATGACATCATTGTAAAAAGCACGAAACAGGAGAATCATATTGCTGATCTGCAGGAGACCTTCGCCCAGCTTTAGACAAGCTGGCTTAAAGTTGAATCCAGAAAAATGTGTCTTCGGAGTAAAGAAGGGGAAATTTCTAGGATGCTTGGTTTCAACAAAGGGAATTGAAGCTAATCCAAGTAAGATTGAAGCTATACTTGGATGGAGCCACCAACTACAAAAAAGGGGGCTCAAAGGTTGACAGGAAGGTTGGCATCTCTCAATAGATTCATATCCAGATCAGCAGAGAGAAACTTACCATTCTTCGAAGTGCTGAAGTCAGCCGAAGTCTTTCAATGGGGACCAATCCAGCAGAAGGCCTTTGAAGAGCTGAAACAGTATTTGATAGATTTAACAGCACTAACTCCACCTATGCCAGGGGCTCCTTTGTTATTATATGTGGCAGCTTCACACTCAGCGGTAAGTGCAGCACTTGTCCAGGAGAAGCTTGATGGCCAAGTCAAGAGGCAGGTCCCAGTGTATTTTGTATCTGAAGTTCTTAGTATGTCAAAGAAAAACTACACAGAATTAGAGAAGGTGCTATATGCTGTTTTGATGGCATCCAAGAAGCTTCGGCACTATTTTCAAGCTTACAACATAATTGTTCCTTCCTCACAACCTCTGAAGGATATTATGAGGAACCGAGAAGCTACTGGAAGGATTGGAAAATGGGCTGCAGAGCTCAATGAATTTTGTATTGAATATGTTCATAGATCTTCGATTCAGTCCCAGGCGTTAGCAGACTTCATTGCTGACTGGACGCCAGGGGCTCAGGAGGAAGAAACAAATAAAGACGCCGAAGCATGGACAGTGTTTTGCGATGGGTCTTGGGGAACCTTCGGAGCGGGAGCGGCAGCTGTGTTGGTTTCACCTTCCAAAGTTAAAACTTGCTATGCGGCAAAACTTGATTTTAGTTGCACAAACAACATTGCCGAGTACGAAGCCCTGCTTCTGGGTCTTCGGAAGCTAAAAGCAATGGGAATCAGAAGGGCCATTCTTAAAACTGATTCCCAAGTTGTTTCGGGACATATTGACAAGAGTTGCAAGGCTAAAGATCCGAAGCTTGAAAAGTATCTGGATATGGTTCGAAGAGTTGAAGTTTCCTTCGAGGGATTTTCTGTCAAAAATATCCCTCGAGGACAAAATGAGCATGCTGATTTGCTAGCTAAGTCAGCAGCACAGGGGCTGCCCTTACCTTCGGATGTGTTCTTCGAAACAATAAAAGCACCTTCGGTGGAACTTCTTGAAAGAGCAATCCTCAATATATCTCCTGTTTATAGCGAAGACTGGAGAACTGAAATCATCTCTTACCTGCAGGGTAAATTCCTTTCAGATGACGAAGCTTATAACAGAAGGATAGAGGCAAGAGCTCGTCCATATGTCATGATAGAGGGGGAGTTATACAAGCATGGAGTTTGTGCTCCGCTACTCAAGTGTTTATCTAGAACCGAAGGCGTAGAGTTGATGAAAGAAATACATGCAGGCCTGTGTGGATCTCACATTGGACCTAGGCCGTTACTTGGAAAAGTTTTCCGTCAGGGGTTTTATTGGCCGAAGGCAGCTTCGGATGCGGCGGAATTAGTTCAAAAGTGCGAAGGTTGTCAGAAATGTGCAAGAGATCAAAAACAACCTTCGTCCTTAACACAGCTCATACAACCCATCTGGCCATTGCAAAGGTGGGGCCTTGACTTGTTAGGTCCGTTACCACCGGCCCAAGGGAACCTAAGATATGTTGTAGTGGCGGTAGAATATTTTTCTAAATGGATTGAGGCAAAGCCTTTAGCCACAATAACTTCGGCCACCGTTCAAAAGTTTTTCTGGCAGAATATTGTTTGTCGTTTCGGAGTACCAAAGGCCATCACCGTGGATAATGGAACACAGTTCGACTCCGAAGCTTTCAGAGATTTCTGTGAGTAAATTGGTACGAAGATCCATTTTGCATCAGTCAGACATCCGGAGTCAAATGGCCTCGTTGAAAGAGCCAACGGCATTATAATGACAGGAATAATGAAGTTAATCTTCAATCAACCCAGGGGAAAGTGGCCAGATCAGTTAACCAAAGTGGTGTGGAGCCACAACACAACAACATCAAGATCTACAGGCTTTACTCCATTCAAGTTATTATTCGGTGACGAAGCAATAACTCCGGAGGAAGCAAAAACTGGATCAATAAGAGTAGTAGCTTCGGCAGAATCAGGTTCTGAAGATGCTTATTCTGTAGAAAAAGATGCTTTAGAAGGGATCAGGCTTCAAGCTGTGGAGAATATCAATAAATATCAAGCCGAAACAATCAAGTGGCGAGATAGAAAAGTTTGGCTAAAGAATATTGAGCCAGGACATTTGGTGCTTCGGAGAGTGGCCAATCCAGATACAGTGGGCAAGTTGCAGCTGAAATGGGACGGACCTTTCTTAGTAGCATCTTCGTCAAGACCCGGTTCATACAGATTGAAGGATATGGACGGCAACGACATTCCTAGATCTTGGAATGCGGATGAGCTTCGGCGATACTATGTGTAACTTGATGTAATTTTTTATGTTTTTTTTCTTTTTTATGGCACCCTTTTCCTTTCTAAAGGGGGAGAAAGGTTTTTAATGGGGCCATCATATGTAATTTCCTTTTTTAGTTCTATAAGAGCAAAATCCCCCAAGGAATGTAAATGTAAAAGCTGAGAGTGCACCATCGAGTGCCGAAAAGTAAAAGGCGAAGAAGCTCCAAAGTCGTTCCTAAGGGAATGCAGAGCTTACAGCGAAAAGTCAACGCTGATTCCGCCAAAAGTAAAAGGCGAAGAAGCTCCAAAGTCGTTCCTAAGGGAATGCAGAGCTTACAGCGAAAAGTCAACGCTGATTCCGCCGAAAGTAAAAGGCGAAGAAGCTCCAAAGTCGTTCCTAAGGGAATGCAGAGCTGATGTGTGATTGTCTCTAAGGAAATAATGGCTATGAGTATGGCTTCGGATACGCGTTTGGACATTCATTTGCACATCACATTACATCATAGCATTTGCATTCATAAACATCCATCCAGGCATATGTAGGATAATCATCATCATGGCATAAATGCTTGCTTTGGCAAAAAAGAAAAAAAAAGAGGAAGAAAGAGCTTCGTGTACAAAAAGGAGAGCTTCGGAAAGAGGGGAAATGTCGTTTTCTATGCTTCGCTGCGTACGAAAAGAAGGGAAGGTGTTTTTTCGCCTTCGGCTCAAAAAAGAAAATTTCGTCCACATCAAAGCACTTCTCATACATCATTGGAAGGATAAGGATATATTACAAGGTATGAATAGAATTCATTAAAAACAAGTTTTAGTTACATTTACAAAAGTTATCTCAAAAGTTTCTCAAGAACTGTCTACAGTCTACTATTTAATCTCCAAGGAGCTTCAGCTTCGGCGTCATTTTTTTAATCATCAGCTTCGTCATCCTACATGAATAAGGTTATCGTAAGTCAAAATCGAACTTGAAGGAAGAGGTAAGCACAAGGTATGATTTCTTACTGGTTCAAGATGACTCCGAGCTTCGTCTCCAGCCTTTTCTCGCCCACCTTTCGTCCATATCATTTTTACAAATCTATTAGAGATACTTCGGGCGAGATCAGGAATGTCATCTAGGATTGATGGTGATAAAGTGAAATTTGGCCTATTGACAATCTTTCCATGATCGCAGCCAGCTTTTAGGAAAGCTGCAGCAGTGCCCCGAGAGGCTACCCAGGCACAGAAGTCACCGTGCCCAGCTATGACTTCGTCGAGCTCGTCAATCTCACCCTCAATATGTTCGAAGGTCTTCGGTAGATCTTCAGCTGAGGGGGTGAATTTTTCACTGCTGGCTCCAACTGAGTGGAAAATCTTTCTTAATCGTTGAATGCATTTGTTGCTAAATTCCAAACATTTTTCTTGAAGGCTCGTCAATAGTTTTCTCAAATCTGAATTTTGTTGAGCTTCGGCTTCAAGTTTTGCATTAAGGTCTTGCTTTTCTCGTTCGAACTGCTCAGATTGGCGAAGAAGCTTCGAGTTCAGTTCTGTTATTTTTGCTTCGGCTTCCGCCAATGAACCTTCGGTTGCCTGGAGCTCGAAGTTCTTTTTCTCGATAGCATCTGATTGCTCCTTTATTCTGCTTTCTAAATTTTCAATTATAACTTCGTGCTTCTTGTCTTCAAAATCTTGTTGCATTTTCAAGGCTTTGCTCAACAGCATACTCTGCACGAAATCAACCTTTGTCAGACGTGTTTTCATTATTAGAAACAATAAAAGTTAAGGGAAAAGTAGTTCACCTTGAAATTGGAATAGAATAAACTACCAACGATATGTTGTCGTCGGTAGCGGCTGATGTCTGTCTCCAGCTTCGGAAAACCGATACTCTTTGACAGAGTACCGATAACTTTGGCTCCAGTTTGATCTCGAATACAATCTAATTTTTCATCATCAACGCCTCCGAAGAGGAGTGCTCCAGGTTTGTATCCGCAGGATTTGGCATACTCTCTAAGCTCTTCTACTTCAGCTTTTGATAGTTTTTCCCCAATTAAATTCTGGAACATGAAGGCTTCGTTTTCTGAAGCTTCATCAACAATCTCTTTCCCTTTCTCCGACGCTGCGGTCGCGGCCTCTTCGGCGGCGGTGGTAGCTTCTTCTGCAGCCATGTCTAGCAGTATTTTGTCAATGTGTTCGATTGTGCTCTCCAGGTTCAAATCTTCAGCTGAGGCAGCTTCGGCAGCTGCGACCTCCGAAGGTGTAATTTCAATATCTGTCCCTTCCGCAGCCGCTGGTGTTTTCTGAGCTGAAGCTCTTGGTGGTGTCTTGTCAATTACTTCTGTCACAGTGATAATTCTTTGTCTCTTTGCTTTGATTGTTTTCTTCGATTTTTCGGGCTCCTTGTCCTTCTGAAAAAACTTTGTCAGTTGGGGCCTCAGTGGACTTAGCTTCGCAGGTAAGGATTCAGTCATTACCTTCAGAATTTCCTCAACGTCAGTGGCAGAGGGTGATGCGGGGGATTTTTCTTCGTCGGATATTTTCCGTTTCGGAGAAGACGCTTTCCTCTTCTTTGGAATTTTCTTCTTTGGTGTCTCTTTTTCATCTTCATTTGAGGCTTCGGTTACCCTTTTCCTTTTCTGGCCTCCGACACCTTTGTTCAGATTTTCATAGTCAGGGTATTCAAAACCCAAGGCGTCCAACACTCGGTTCAGTCTTCGCTTCGGACGGGTGCCGAAGGCCGCAGTCATTAATTGATCTTCTTTTTTGGAATAATTGCCAAGTATTTCGTTACACATTACTTCAATTGTGTCTAGCCACTCTTGGCAAGGCGCTTTAAAGTATTTCTTAAACTTGAAATGGTAAGGTAAACGTACAAGTTCACCTTCTTTCTTCTCCCCCTTTAGCTTCGGCATTTCCCATTCTTTCAAACTGGGAAAAACTTTGAAAGCCAAAAACTCCTGAACCAGGTCCCTTGTACTGATATGTTCTGCAATAATTCTGAATTCATTCATTGCTTGTTGTGTTGGACCTTCGGGTGTCATGTTACAGCGAGGTCGGGTTTCTCCGAAGATTAGTTCGAGTGGACTTTGCACAAGCTTCTCCTTGTCGTCATCAACCTTGACATAGAACCACTCCGACTTCCAGCCTGCTGCCCATTTGCTTCGATAGCTGATTACAGGAAACTTTGTGGTTTTCCGATAGGCGAAGTTATAGCAACCAAAATTGTCGTGCAATCCATCCTTTCTAGCCTTCGTCTGATAATGCAGCTCGTGAACCCGGCAAAAGCTGTCCGCAAATGGTTCCACTGCTTGGCTTCGGAGTGCCCAGATATAAACGCTAAGCCTAACGATAGCGTTAGGGGTCAGCTGGTGAAAATAGATACCGAACCTCTTCAGTACCTCTGCAATAATCCCATGTAGGGGGAATCTTAATCCAGCCTTCAGAAAGCTTTTGAAAATAACAATTTCATCCTTCTCCGGCTTTGGGGTAGTCTCTTCTCCCTCGAAGCGTAATAGCTTTTTCTGATTTTCAGTAAAAAAGCCTGACTTTACCATCTTGGACAGATCAGCCTTCGAAACAGTAGATTTCCCGAAGTCCAAGTGGCTGGGCTTGCTTGGCATGGCAATGCGATAATCATCTTCGGAATCAGTTTCCTCAATATCTTCTTCTTCTGCTTCAGCAATTGCTTGTTCTGCTTGTTCTGCATCATCACTAGGGATCTTTTCCGAAGTCACCAGCCCGGATCGTTGCATGGCTTCGGAGATGGGAACAGTCTCCGAAGCTTCAGTTTCGCCCCCCTCACGCTCAACCCTGGCGGTAGAACGCACTCTGGCCATTTAATGATGAATGTGTGGAAATTTAATACTTTTTTCTTCCGAAGTTTTTTCTGACGAAGCAGGCTTCAAACTGGAGCTTCGTTTGATTCCGACGGACAAGCTTCGGCGATGGTTAAAAATTTTGGCAGCAGAACAGTGCAAATAGCAATGAATGCTGTGGTAATTTCACACCTACTCGTCTGTTTATATAGTACTGCAGGTAAGAAGGCGAAGCGCCAGGATTTTTACACCAGGCGGACACCCGCTTGCACTCGCTGTGTGGTGGACCGCAGAGACCAAACAGTAACTCTGCAAGGTGGGACCGCTACGCGCTGGGAAATTGAATCGTTTCTCGACAACGAGCTCAGGGAAGGTGTTTTTTGTACCTTCGGCTCCCCGAAGCTTAAGAGACTTTTTTCACGGATCAAGCTCGTTACGAAAAACGATCTAGCACCGCGAAAGGGGCTACTGTTGGGCCTATGCTTCGTCGCCGAAGGTCTTATAGGAAGAAGCGGTCTTCAGCTGAAGCTGTTTGTATAAGTGGCCGAAGGTTCCTCTTCGTGAAGCTTCGGCATTACAGACCGACTTAAAGATAGAATGACCTTTTAGTCCATAAAGGTCTGAGTCAATGTTGTAAGCTTTTATAAGGGGCATACTTGTAATTCCTCACAGGCTGCGTCCTGTGCCTATAAATAGTGAACAGTATTCCTTTACTGTTCACACATTCTAGTAATTGCAATCGCATATTCTGGAATTCAACCTTTGCCAAGGCAGAGGTATTATTGTATTCAATGATTCAATATATTAAGTAAATATAATATAATCTGTCTATGATTTATTTACCCCTTTTGTACCTTTTATTTTGTGTCGTCTTACAATATCTATTGAAATTTTATTACGAAGACTTAAGCTTCGTAATTATACTCTCATCAACCTTCGTCCAAGACCCATTATCCTCAAGGGAATAATGTTTCATGGACGAAGGACGTTTACATTTAACATTTTATGTTGCCTTGTTCTTAACTCATAGCATTTGAGAACAAGTCCCCAACAGGTAGACTCTTTTCCCAACTACTACCATGCTGAAGGGCACAAGCACTCAACATGTCCTCCAATACTTGATTAGTCCTTTAAGTCTATCCATCAGTCTGAGGATGGTAGGCCAAACTAAAACTCAACTCCGTATCCACATTCTCTTGAAAACTTATCCAAAATCTGGGGGTAAACTGTGATTCTTTATCCAAAATGATTTTCTTCGGTACACCGTGTTGAGACACAATCCGAGCCACATATAACTCTGCCAATTTGGCTCCTGAATACGTGGTCTTCACTGGAATAAAGTGGGCTACCTTAGTTAGCCTGTCCACAATCACCCATATAGAATCATATCCAGCAGACGTGCGGGGTAATCCAACAATGAAATCCATGCCAATCTCTTCCCATTTCCACTCAGGTATCATCAGTGGATGCAGTAGTCCGGCTGGCCTCTGGTGTTCAGCCTTAACTCTTTGGCATACATCGCACATAGCCACATGTGCAGCCACATCTCTCTTCAATCCATACCACCAATATTCTTGCTTCAAATCCTGATACATCTTAGTGCTCCCAGGGTGAATAGAATAAACTGAGTCATGTGCCTCCTTCAATATGGTTTCCCGAAGACTATCAATGTCGGGAACACAGATCCGATTCTTGAACCATATCGTGCCTTGCTCATCTTCTGTGAATTCCGGGCCTCTACCTTCTGTTATCAGATCCTTGATCTCCTGGATTTTAGCATCACCAACCTGATCTTTACGAATTTCTTGCTCCAAGGTAGGTTCCAATTCAATAGTCACTCCTTCCGTATGTGTAACAATTCCCAGGTTGAGTCTCCTGAAATCCTCAACAATCTCTTCGGGTAGCTAGGCAACAACAACTGAATAAACATGCTCCTTTCGACTCAAGGCATCTGCAACCAAATTTGCCTTGCCCGGGTGATAGTGAATCTCCAAATCATAGTCCTTAATAAGCTCCAACCAACGGCGTTGCCTAAGGTTGAGATCCTTCTGAGTGAATATATACTTCAAATTCTTATGATCCGTGTACACTTGGCACTTAGTTCCCATGACACAATGTCTCCATATCTTTAGTGCATGCACAACGGCTGCCATTTCTAAGTCATGCGTGGGGTAGTTCAACTCATGTTTCCGCAACTGGCCAGACGCGTAGGCGATCACATGTCCTTCTTGCATGAGCACACATCCTAAGCCTTGGCCACATGCATCACAATAAATATCAAATCCTTTCTGCAGATCTGTCATAACCAACACTGGTGGTGACATCAATCTCTTCTTCAATTGATCAAAGTTGTCTTGGCATTTCTCATCCCACTTAAACTCTCTTCCCTTCTCCATAAGTGTGGTCATGGGCTTAGCAAACTTAGAAAATCCTTCAATAAATCTCCGATAGTATCCTACAAGTCCCAAGAAACTTCGGACTTCAGTAAATGTAGTGGGTATGCTCCACACCACTATCTCCTTGACTTTAGCAGGATCCACTAATATCCCTCCATTACAAATGATATGTCCAAGGAATGACACCTCGTCAATCCAGAACTCGCATTTGCTGTACTTGGCATAGGGTTGATTATCCCGTAGCTTCTGTAGCACCAACCTTAGATGTTGTTCATGATCACTTCCATTCCTAGAATAGATCAGAATATCGTCGATAAACACCACAACGAATCTGTCCAAATACTCCATAAACACTTTGTTCATCAAATTCATGAAATAAGCCGGTGCATTGGTTAATCCAAACGACATAACCGTAAACTCATATAATCCATATCGAGTCGAGAATGCTGTCTTGGGAATATCCGATGGTCTAATCCTCATCTGATGGTATCCCGATCGGAGATCAATCTTCGAGAATACCTTTGCACCTCTCATATGATCAAACAAATCCTCAATACGGGGTAAGGGATACTCGTTCTTCACAGTGACATCATTAAGGGACCTATAGTCCACACACATCCTCTGGGATCCATCCTTCTTCTGTACAAATAGAACCGGTGCTCCCCAAGGTGAGGAACTCGGACGAATGTACCCAGCCTCTTGCAACTCAGTTAATTGCTTCTTAAGTTCCTTCAATTCTTCTACAGACATCCTGTATGGCCGTTTAGAAATATGAGCAGTTCCAGGTAAGAGATCAACGACAAACTCAACTTCCCTATCTGGTGGCATCCCTGATAACTCCTCTAGAAAGACATCCGAAAAATCCTTAACCACACGGATGTTGTCACCAACAAACTTCCCATCCACTAAGAATGTCGTTAGTCTGGTGGCGGTAGTTACTGCAATTCCAACTTCAAATCTTTCTCCTTTGAAACTAGTGAGTTCTATGGTTCCTTTAGCACAGTGCATAAACTGCCTTTGCCTTTCTTAACCATGACATACAAAGGATTACGTCTATAGTGCTCTATTTTAACACTATAGGGGTAGCCCATCTAGGTTAGAAACATAGGGTAAGAAAGGAAGAATTGTAGACAAGTCGAGTAATTACGAGGAATGTTACTACGAGGGATTTATTAGCTAAGTAGATTAGTGTGTCACCTACTAAAGCTAATTCACTACCTTATGGTGGTACATACTAAGATGTCCATATATAATAATTCAATCAATCAAAGAAGCAAATCAGGCATTTAGCATCAGCACAATCAAACAACATTTTTAAAGAAAGTAGTTTTGAATTTTGTCTTAGGTCCCCTATATCTTAAAAAGATCATAGTGATAGGATTCCAAGGTGTGAAATCCATCTTGTCTTAGAGTAGAAAAGATGAGATTAACCAGAATAGAGTAGCAAAAGGTGAGATAAGTATAGAATGAGTCAGAGTAAGGTAAGTAGGAAAGGGTTTTGTCCATTTCTATCTAGGTCTCTGTCGGTGTTTTGGGTCCGACCGCACACCCGGGGTTGCCCCTCAAGATGTTTTTAGGAGTAGGACGGTGTCGACAACTGTAGCAAAATGGTTCGTGCCGATCGCACGAGGGACAATGGACAAGATTTGCAGGTTCGGGCCGCTTAGAAGTGCGTAACACCCTACGTCCTGGTGAGTATATGAGCGTGGTTACAAGAGGACTCTCTGGATTGAGGGCGCAGAGAGCTTACGTGGGTGGCTAAGTAAAATAGGGTCGATCGTTCTGAAGGGGTGCCCCCTAGGCCTTATATACTCGACCGTGGGGCAGTACATGTGGATATGATAGCTACAAGTAGCTGAAAGATAGTAAACCTCTTGAGTTTATCCCTACGTAACCCTTGCCGACTTATCCTCGCATGGCTCTGTTGCATGGGGGCTTCAGCGCGGGAAAGTCGGGTCTCTGTTGCGATTTACTCGTTCGACGTTGTGGGCCGTCCGGGTTTGCTCCAATCCAGTCTTACGTCTTCTCCGCTTCGTTGATTGTCTTTCCCCAGGCCCACGAAAGAATGACCTTACGATTTATTGGGCCTTTGGGCCTTTCGTGAGGTCTTTTATCTCTTTAGTGGACCCAGGGGATATCTATCCCCCACAGTCTCGTCCTACAGTCAACATTTCCTCTGATACCACTTCTGTAACACCCGGTTTTAAAGGACAAAGCCGGGTGCATCTCATACATGCGCCAAGAAGACAACACATATAATAACAGAGTGTATAGAGATAATGTCAATAACATCAGAGTACTTATTACATAGCGGAAGACTTATTACAAAATAAAAGGATAAATATAAAACGAACTAAGGATCGTCGGCGCCAATGTCGACTGAGAAACGCCACCTAGATCAAGTCGAATGCCTCAGTGTTAGGCGACTCCTCTTCGACCACCTGTTCTTCTCCTGTGGGGGGGTGTGAGACAGCAAGAGTGAGCTCACATACGTTCATAGCTCAACAAGTCGTGGGGAATAATGTGGCATGAACTCACCAAAGGTGGGAGTTCATGTAGTGTAAGGCTGATCAATGAAATAAAGGTTGAAGCTGAGCATTGCTTTTATAAGTTGGTCAAAATTTTATTAGCAATTACTAAGTGTAAGTAAATACCAAACCTTAATAATAATAAAGAACAATAATAGTAAAATAATCCCAATGCGATGCAAATGTCAAATTGAATTTAAGTTCCATAATTAATCATGTGAGGGTCCGAGCCGCTCATGACAGTGAGCACGGCTAGCATACCAGTTTTACACTCTGCAGAGGTTGCGCATCTTTACCCACAAGTCATGTTACCCATCTGCCAAGAGATGGCCAATCCCATACACCTCTACCGAGGAGGCGAGGCAAGGTAACACTACAAGGCCTTTACAAAGTTCCACTAGCTTCAGAAATCCCGCTACAGTTTATAGGAAGCTCCAGTGCAGGGTTCTTGCCTGACTGCGATCGCAGCAAAATCAACCCAAGGACCTCCCTACACTGACCACTCCCCTACTGCCCTTGCCCCTTTCGGGTAAGGAAGACCTCCACTAGCTTTCCTAGTTAATCAGCCAAGGGCGTCCCATTAAACCCTTGTGGTAGCACTGTTTTCCCGGGTGGTCGCTCCATGTTCCCATTAATTTAATGATCTTAACATGAACAGTAATAATAACAAGATAATAACAGAATAATCATGAATAGTGTATCTTCATACCCAAATCCACGTAAAGCAATAGCAGGTACTACCCAAAAATATTTCAGGGGTGAACAAGGTATAAAGATAACCAAAACTAGGGTAACCTATTGGGTCCCATCAAAATTAACCTATGCAGATCATTAAAATTAATAAGAACATGACTGGGAAAAGTAAGTGATCAAGGGCACAACTTGCCTTCAATGAGCTCCTGCTCAGCTACCTCTACTTGTTGAACCTCAGTTTCCATAGTGGCTTGCTCGTCTACTCGCATCAACACAATACATACATAGTATAGCATAAATTAACATCACATCAAACATGCAAATAAAATATACAGTAAAAATCTACACATTAAAATGAAATCATAGGAACTGGAATCACTAAATTTGGAGTTATAGAATTCAAGTTATGAATTTCCTAAGATTTAATGTGCTTGGAATAGGATTAAATGATAAATTAATTTTCTAACTGAGTTCATGTAAAAACAGTGATACTAAATGATAGAGAATCTTATTACAAAATTTTAGAAATTGGAATGGTTCAATTTGGAGTTAAAATGAATTAGATATGAATTTTCCAAGTTCTAGCAATTGTTTTTGCATTAAAAATACATTTACTAATTAATTTATTCATTTTAAACAGGTTCTGGACTGGGCATCAATTCTCAGAAAGCTCAAGGGTCTCTGCGCAAGATAACCTAGACTCAGGGAACAGTGGCCAATGGACTGCGGGTTGAATCTCTAAACTTATAAGGGGTTTTCTGCAAAGTGGTTACGCGAAGGGGTATCGCTGTATATGGGCCGTTCGATCCATATCTAGTGGTTCGGATTAGATCACACAACACCCTGAACCGGTATACACTGGTGGCCGCTAGATCGGAGATCGACGGCTACAACTTTAATGAAACACGATCTATTTCGATCCACAGGATACCGATCCGACGGCACGGATCCAGTCGCCTAAAGCGGTATGCCCAAGCTAATCCCATCCGCCCACAGAGATCCGACGGTCAGCGCACTTCTTCTCCATCAGGACGCACACCCGGCGGCGCCATGCTCCAACCACAGCGGCCAGCTCCACAACGATGCCCCCCCCAGTGATCAATCCCTGACCTAGAACAGCCCTACACGTAGTGGTGTCTTAGGCGAATTCAGTAGAGGTGCTTACCATCGACGAATGTTGGTGAAGGAGCCTGACCATGCGTGTGGCAGCCCCGATGGCGCGCGGACGGCGGATGGTTGACGGCGACTGGGGAGGTCGACGGTAGGCGCTATCAGGGACGCGACAGAGGAGCTCTGGGTGGTTACCACAGTGGCTTTATGTCAGGAAAGCACTCGACGGCAACCCTCACCGTCGCACTATCCTTCTTCCTCTCTCATATCTCTCTCTCTCTGCCGTCGGCAACAAGCACATAGGCTACCCTGGTGTTGCACAGGGTCGTAGTTTGTCGTGGCCAAGGGGAGGATGCGCGAGGAGCCTGCCCATCATATACCCTGGTGCCTGGGTAGGATCTCCGTGCAAGCCCGGCATGCCCGGCCGGATTTCGGAGAAGTCTGTTAGCGCTAAATGTGGAGAAGATATCTGGAGAGGAGAGCCGAAGCCGACCACGTGAGCAAGACGGAGACGACCCGACAGATGGGCCCCACGCGGTCAGCGTGAGTGCGGCACCAGGAATTTGGCCCGCGGCGTAGATAAAAAAAAGGGGGCGCGCGCGGTAATGGGCCAGATGGGCCACGCGCGTGCAGGAAAGTGGATGGGCCAGATAGGAGATTGGTCCCAGCGCATTTCTTTCTTTTCTTTTATCTTTTTCCCTTTTCTGACTTTATTTTCCTCTTTGTTTTTAGAGTTCAAATTTGGATTTGAATTTGGTTATGAAATTCACCTTTGGTCAAAATGTATTAATTCATATATTAATGGGAGGTAAATATATTCCTATTTATATATTTATTTTATCTCATTTACGTAGTATTTTCCTCTCTTTTCTCAATTTCTAGGGTTTCCTTTAGAGCTTAAATTCCACTTTGGACTTTCATATATTTCTTTTTATTTTATTTTTCTTACATTGTCACAAAAATGCACACAAGATAAAATCCCAGCATGATGCATGATTTATTTTATAGGTGGTTGGCTAATTAATTATTTTAATGATGGTTGTTCACATGTTTTAAGAATTAGAGACATATCACATAAGAAGATTACTTTCTTTAATATGATTTAGAATCTTGGGTATTACACGCCGTCAGCCAAGCTCACGTCCCATCCAGGGGCAGCGAGAGAACCCCCTCTCACGGCGTGAAGACAACGCGCCCGTGATCCGTTCCTCGAACGGCTCGCGCACGCGCAACGGCCGCCCCGCCAACTACTCGCCCCGTCGCATTAACTCCGTGGCTGGACAGGCGGCGCTTCTGGCAGGAGCAGCGGGCGACGTTTCGCCTTCGCCGAAACAACCGCGCCAAAAAAGGTACGCCGCGTCGTTCGGTTTCGTATCCTTTTTCCTTTTTTCCTCTTTCTCTATCTCTTGCGACAGGGACCGGGAAAGGGGATACCCCGAAAGGGATCCTTCCCCGTGAAGGAACCAGGCTCCGAGCCTCCTTACTGATCAGGGGTTCGAAGGCTGGTCCCCCCGAAGGGTTCAACAGCCGCCTCAGATCGCGTGGGCCCTACACCCACTACTGGTCAGAGGTTCGAAGGCCGGCCCCCCGAAGGGCTCCACGGCCGCCTCAGGCTACTCGGGCTCCGCGCCCATTACTGATCAGGGGTTCGAAGGCTGGCCCCCGAAGGGTTCACAGTCGCCTCAGACGCCGAGCGAGGGATGACCAGGGGTACGTTCGATACATAACCAAGGCTCGGGCTGCGCTCCCGAGGTACCCTAGGACATTTCCGAGACCAGCGGGAGCGATCTTGTAACGGAATCCCATCGGAGGGAGGCATCGAGCCCTCGGACCCCGTCGCCAGGGGACCGGGTCCGGCAGATCACCCGCAGGTACTTTTGGGTGTGCCTCTGGGCCCCTAGCCGACCCCCAACGAACGGGGCACGAACGTCCACTCGGATCACCCGCTTGCAGCTCACCGGAGACACCATGTTCAGTGCCCATCGAGGGTAACATGGCGCTCTCCCCCCTCCTCCTTGCGGAAAGGCGACGTAGGGGCGTATGTAAAAAAGCCGAGTCTGTCCTTGATCGCCCTCTCGCCCTGTGCGGAGGCTCGGGGGCTGCTCTCGCAAACCCGGCTCCGGCCGAACCGTTGACAGCGTCAACATACCAGCCCGAGAACTTGGGCCCCGACCGTGCACCCGGGCTACGGCCAGTTCGCATGAGGGAACCACCAGACCAGCCGAAGCATTACGCAAGGCATTAAGACCTCGAAGGAGTGAAACCACTCCTCCGAGGCCTCGGGGGCTACACCCGGCGGGTGCGCTCGCGCGCACCCACCGGAACAAAATGCAACCGAGAAAGGCTGGTCCCCTTGCAAAAAAGTGCGACGAAAGCCTCCAAGCGAGTGCTAACACTCCCTTCGAGGCTCGGGGGCTACTGTCGGGGACCATAATTAGGGGTACCCTCAAGACGCCTAATTCTCAGCTGGTAACCCCCATCAGCATAAAGCTGCAGAGGCCTGATGGGTGCGATTAAGTCAGGGATCAGTCCATACGAGCGACTCGATCACGCCTCGCCCGAGCCTAGCCTCGGGCAAGGGCAGCCGACCCCGAGGGGTTTCCGTCTCGCCCCGAGGCCCCCCTTTTAACGGCGGACACATCTCCGGCTCGCCCGAGGCTTTGCCTTCGCTAAGAAGCAACCCTGACTAAATCGCCGCGCCGACCGACTGAGTCGCAGGAGCATTTAACGCAAAGGTGGCCTGACACCTTTATCCTGACGCGCGCCCCCCGGCAGAGCCGAAGTGACCACCGTCACTTCGCCGCTCCACTGACCGGTCTGACAGAAGGACAGCGCCGCCTGCGCCACTCCGACTGCAGTGCCACTTGACAGAGTGAGGCTGACAGGCAGTCAGGCCTTGCCAAAGGCGCCATAGGAAACTCCGCTCCGCCCGACCCAGGGCTCGGACTCGGGCTCAGCCCCGGAAGATGGCGAACTCCGCTCCACCCGACCCAGGGCTCGGACTCGGGCTAGGCCCCGGAAGACGGCGAACTCCGCTCCGCCCGACCCAGGGCTCGGACTCGGGCTAGGCCCCGGAAGACGGTGAACTCCGCTCCGCCCGACCCAGGGCTCGGACTCGGGCTAGGCCCCGGAAGACGGCGAACTCCGCTCCGCCCGACCCAGGGCTCGGACTCGGGCTCAGCCCCGGAAGACGGCGAACTCCGCTCCGCCCGACCCAGGGCTCGGACTCGGGCTAGGCCCCGGAAGACGGCGAACTCCGCTCCGCCCGACCCAGGGCTCGGACTCGGGCTAGGCCCCGGAAGACGGCGAACTCCGCTCCGCCCGACCCAGGGCTCGGACTCGGGCTAGGCCCCGGAAGACGGCGAACTCCGCTCCGCCCGACCCAGGGCTCGGACTCGGGCTCAGCCCCGGAAGACGGCGAACTCCGCTCCGCCCGACCCAGGGCCCAGACTCGGGCTAGGCCCCGGAAGACGGTGAACTCCGCTCCGCCCGACCCAGGGCTCGGACTCGGGCTAGGCCCCAGAAGACGACGAACTCCGCTTCGCCCGACCCAGGGCTCGGACTCGGGCTCAGCCCCAGAAGATGACGAACTCTGCTTCGCCCGACCCTAGGGCTCGGACTCCGCCCTGGCCTCTGCCGAACGACCTCCGCCTCGCCCGACCCAGGAGCTCGGGCTCGGCCTCGGCCATGGAAGACAGACTCGACCCCGGCTTCGGAGGAGCCTCCACGTCGCCCGACCTAGGGCACAGGCCCGCCACGTCAACAGGAAGCGCCATCATCACCCTACCCCGAGCCGACTCGGGCCGCAGAGAACAAGACCGGTGTCTCATCCGGCTAGCTCTGTGACGACGGCGGCTCTCAGCTCCCTTACGGAAGCAGGGGGACGTCAGCAAGGACCCAACCGCTCCGACAGCTGTCCCTCCGCCAGGCTCCGTTGCTCCTCCGACAGCCACAACATCACACCAGCAGGGTGCCAAGACCTCTCCGGCTGCCACATTGGCATGTACTTAGGGCGCTAGCTCTCCCCCCGCTAGACACGTAGCACTCTGCTACACCCCCATTGTACACCTGGATCCTCTCCTTACGCCTATAAAAGGAAGGACCAGGGCCTTCTTAGAGAAGGTTGGCCGCGCGGGGACGAGGACGGGACAGGCGCTCTCTTGGGGCCGCTCGCTTCTCTCACCCGCGTGGACGCTTGTAACCCCCTACTGCAAGCGCACCCGACCTGGGCGCGGGACGAACACGAAGGCCGTGGGATTTCCACCTCTCTCACGCCCGTCTCCGGCCACCTCGCTTCCCCCCTTCGCGCTCGCCCACGCGCTCGACTCATCTGGGCTGGGGCACGCGGCACTCACTCGTCGGCTTAGGGACCCCCCGGTCTCGAAACACCGACAAATAGTATATAACGTTAGGCTTGCTTTATACTTCTAGATTCATTATAATCTATTTTTGAATATATACATAAAAACCAAGAACTAAAATGAATACTATTTTTTTTATAACGGAGGGAGTAACATTTTAATTAAAGATGTGCTGCTCTATCTCTTTGCTGTGTTTGTGATGAGTAATAAAGTCTTTCCCACCTAAAAGAATAGTACCAGCAGGGCATTGTTTCCTCTTCCCAATGTTCCCACCGTTCCCTATTCCCAATTTCCAAAGTCCCCATTGCAAATTTCACATAAACTCGTGAAGAGAGATCTTGAGAACCATGACCTGCAAATCTCTGAAAGACACAGGCCCATCATGATGTTGGTCGTCTGTACCTTGATCTGAATCAGGTTAGTTTGAAATCATGGGTTTGTGAGTTCTCTTTATGTTGGTTTTTAAGGTGGTGTTCTTAGTTTTGTCATCTTCCTCATTTTTATCCTTATTCGTGTTTTTTTCTTAGTTTTACTCTTTTAGTGCTATATACCAGAAGAATAAAACTGAGCAAAAAATACGACAAAGGGTAAAAATAAGAATGTGGCAAAACTAAAAGTATGAATTTAATTTTCTATATGATTGTTTCTTTATTTCTTAATTTAATTCTGCTAATGATTTGCAGATTTTTAGTGGCTTCGGTAACATCGTAATAGGGCCTACAGCTACGAATTTGGATTAATTGGGGATTATTAGACCAGTTTCATGGTGTGTTTCTCGTCATAGTTTTTGAGATTCAATGTGATGGGAACCCAGATTTTAAGAATAGAAGAGCAAATGGCACATTTGGTGGAATCGGTGGAATAAATCTAACAAGACTTCCACTAGTTTCAGCATCATCTATGCAACATATAGCAGAGTTACATTATGATTCACATACTTCTTCAGAAAAACCCCACAAAAACAAACGTACAAATGAAGCTATGCATGCATCATAAACAACATAGGGGGTCTATTCATGACATGTATCCTCAGTGCTGACAAAATTTCAGAATAACCTGCAAGGAGTTTACAAAAATTAAGAGCAACTTCAGAGCTACTGATTTTAATTATACATGAGCGCGAAAGGGCCTCTATCGTAATAGTTAAGGTTTCCGAGTAGCAGCTCCGAGACCCGGATTTGATCCAAGGGGGCGAATTTCGGGCTTGGTTAAAAAATCCCCACGCTGTATCCAGGGTTCGGATATTTTTTCGATCGGGACCATGTTTTGGTCTATTCTTAATATAATATCGAAAGGACGATCTTTCCCTCACCGGCTTAGTTTTTTTAATTATGCATGAGCACCAGCAAGAGTTTTTACCGATTCACAAGATCCGTTCCAATCAGAGTGAATTCAGAACTCTTTCAAGAGTGAAAGGCTACATGCTACGGCAAGTTTAATTATCCACCTAGCTCCTGCTTCAGCCATGACATATAGGGCCTGTTTGGTTCAGCTTTTTTTCTGACCAGCTTTTCTGAAAATCTGGTTGTGGGAAGAATCTGGCTGTGGGGAGAATCTGAGTATCATTACGATTACGTGTGGAGGAAGATAAAGTTGTTCATAGGGCTCAGGATCTAGAAAGGGACGGATTCCTACTATTACAACGACTCAACCGATTATGTGTTTATGTTGATTTTGAATGTTTTTTGCCCCAACGAATTTTATAGAAGCTGACTAAAAAGTTGAGCGTTTGGCAGTCCGCAACAGTTTTTGGTGGCCAGAAGCTGCCAGAAGCCGAAACAACAGTCACTTTGTGCGTGTGTGTTTTAGGAGGCTTCACACGACGGCATTTGTGCATAGGGCTGACAATGGGCTGTAAATTTTACACTATAAGATTTAAGGATCGAGTCGGGTTAGGATCGGACTTTATTTCAAGTCATTTTTGAACTATAATTTATTTAGGGCATTGACATTTTGTGAAGAACCATTTGGATCACAATCCATTACCACCCTTATTTGTGCATGGTCTGGTGGACTCCTCTTGCATGGCCGCGGTCAAGCGCCCACCCCCCCCCCCCCCCCCCCCCACCCATGAAAATGATGCCTTTACTGCATTAACGACATTGCGGTGGTCCGCCTTGCAAACAAATTCGGTAGCGACTCTATAACCATCCACGTACTGTTCCCTCTCATAAACTTGCTGATCTCCAACTTCTCAAGTATGATGGAACTGCGAAGGATGTGAAGTGCCAGCTCTACCTGATCTACCAAAGAACCCGCTCCGACTTGAGATGGTCGTGCTGGTGCGGAGGACGAATCCTTAGCTCACCAGGTCTTGTTCGGTTAGCTCTCAATCCATATGAGTTGAGCGGGATTGAGTGGGTTTAAATCCCAAGTAAGTTAAATTTTTTCTTAATTTTTTTCAATTATATCCAATCCATAGGTAACGGGATTAACCGAACAAGACCTTATATAGTCGGCGTGGGCAGTGCAACCACATCTAGTGAAAAAGGCCCAATATATACATATACATATAAGAAAATGGACATGATTAATTGATTAGTACACACCATGACAGTATTGTTTACGAAATAAATGGCCACTACTGCCCAACATTCAGTAGACACAGCGCTCGTTTTAGAGCGGTAAAGAATTCAACTATAAGGGCTAGTTTGATAACCATATTTTCTTAAGGGATTTCTGTTTTTCCAAAGAAAATTAGTTAATTTTTCTTTAGAAAAATAGAAATCTCTTAGAAAAATGTGGTTTCCAAACTAGCCCTAAATGTTCGTCAACTTTTTTCCCCTTTGTTGATTGCTACCAATATATCACATAATCAACACTAAAAGTTTAGGTGCTATGTAAACATAGAAAGGCAGAATGACGTATATGTTAAACTCAAAATCAAATAAAATCTGCAAACCATAGCATGTCCCTATCATTAACAATTTCCCAACATGTGGAATGCAAGTTGCAGATAAAATCTTCAACTAAAACATGTTCATATGTGACATGTTTTCTGAAAGTTGCAAATAAACTTACTAGCAGCTCCAGTTTTTCGATGAAAGGAGCAACCTCCAAGAGATAACATAGTCGAGGACATCAGTCTTTATCTTTTTCTTGCCAGGCAGAATTAGTTCTAACTTCAAATGACGAAGATGGGTAAATACGAAAGGGTTTCCAGGTAAAATAGTTCTCTGCAGCGCATAACAAATAAGGAGCAGAGAAAAGATATTAGATTTGACCACAAAAATAATCAAACAACAATAGAACCATAGAGGACATATCACTAAACCTTCCATTGTGCACAACGTAAGGTCAAGGTCTCGATACTTGGCAAAGTACTATGGAATCCAGTGACCATGTAGTCAAGAATACCATTACAGGGCATTAACTCAATACAAATGTTTTGCGGCCTGAAGTTGAACCAGATATTAATGGGGCCATGGAGCCAATGTGTTGAACAAAAAAATTGCCCGTCCCTGGGACCGAACGGTCCGCGCATGCGCAAAATTAGTTAGGTTCCAAATTTCTAGCGGGATTTGTTAGTAAAACATGTGGGATTAACTCGAGAACCGACTTATAACGGATTCAGATCTTTACCCTTTATATAGATGAATCCTTTGAAATCAGCGGGTAGATGGAGAGATAAAGAAGTGAGCTCTAGACGCTGCAAGTATGAAACGTTATCGACACTAAAAAGTTGTGAATGTAAACTATAAGGTTCTTCTCTGATTCTGTGTATGCCATGTGAGACATCTCTGGACAATGATAGCTTGAAACCACCATTTAAGTCAATGATAAGTTCCTTTGTCTTTGACGTTATCGCGAAATTAATCCATCTATCAATATGATTTCCATGCTTGTCGTGTAACCCATATTTGACTTCCATATGCTCGATCTCTGTACCACTATGGTGATGCAAGACTACTCTCGTAATAAATTCCTCATCATTGATGAACCCATAACCAAAGGCGGTCTTGGAATAATGTTTCCTCATTGTAGCTGAATTAAAAGTTAGGTTGTTGTGGCCTCGCCAAACATGTTTCCACTCTCTTGATAAAACACTTGTTCGTACGGCATCATTTATTGGCAACCGCGACAAGATCTGTGATAAAATATCCTAGAGCAAAAAAACAGAGAGTACATGTTTCGTATTATATATCTGTGAAAACACACTATCATATACTGAATTTTTTATGACCTCACGTACGAAACTTTAGGTACAGCTCTTCTTTTGGTAATTGTTCCATGGAAGCGTTGTTCTGAATTCCTTTTCATGACTCTGTTATGGCTATACTTAGCTCTTTTCAACCACGAGCATTCATGTGACTGTTGAACTACATACAATTAACATTGTAACATCAGGCACTACAAAAATAATTTTATAGTACAGATGGGGTCAAGATAACCACTCACGTGAGTATTCTAAATCTAATACAGATGGTGTCAATATAATCATTCGCGTGAGTATTCTTAATCTAAAACAGATGGCGTCAAGATAACCACTCACGTTGTGAATTCAAAATCTAATACATTTGATGGGGGTAAAAAAAAAATTTGGTGCAGTTTATGTGTCATTTGTGTTTTTTTTTTTCATAAAATTCAACCCTGCAAAATGAAGAAAGATAATGATGTTCGGAATATGTTTTCTCTAAGAAAAATAAGACACTTCTATATAATTAATTATCCATTGATGCAGGACCAAAACAAAGATGTGGGTAAAGTAAATTCAGAGTAGATACACAAACAAGAGGAAACAGAGAATGTTATGCCTCTCATAATTTTTGCAAAAAGTCAAAAATTGGTAGGCAAGCCAGATAGCTTGAGTTTGGGAACTCGATTTGGTACAACAGACAGGGAATACAAAGGGATGAGAATACCTGGAGGCCGCTCTTCGCTGGGGAAGAGATCGACTAAGGCCTCGACACCCATATGGCGGCGGACCCAATCGTTGCAGACAGGGAGATGTCACCCTCGCCCTTGGCCGAGGGTTTTCTCGACGTGAGCTTCTTCCTCGCCGACGAATGGAGACGCCAAACGCAGGTACGCGTGTACGCTGAGACACACATGTACGGAGTATATGGGTACTATCTCTCTTCTTTGTTTCTCAATAGGGACGGGCTGGTCAATTTAGAGCACCTGTACTAAAATTTAAAAGATATCCTATTTTATAGAAAAAATATAATCAAAATTATATTGTAATAGAATTCATGTATTCTGAATTGCAAAAGGTTTACTATATGTGTTTGAAGAGCAGCAAGCTAGCTGTTAACTTAGTTCAGCTTAGACAGTGTAACGTTAGTCTGCTCATTGATGCATATTGTTTAGGCTTACTAGTGAACTAAAAAATTTTTTAGGCGTCTCAGAATTTTGGACCCTGTGCAATCGCACTTGTTGCACATGCATGAGGTTCGACCCTGTTTCTCAACACTGTTTCCTCCCCCTAAATTAGGAGTCTTTATAGTCTGTTACAAACAGGCCAACCGACTTACATGGCTCAAATCATGGCCCGACAATGATTATGAAGTATTAATGACTTAACAGAAGAATTTACTAAGAGCATCTCCAAGAGCTCCCCAGAAAATAACTCCTTAAAATCAATTTTAAGGGACATCCAAATAATTAGTGCGGGTAGATTTTAATCCTTTCTCCAACAGATCCCTTAAAGTGATATATTGTTTCTGGGGAGCCCAAAAAACCCCTCATTTGTAGCCACAAATGAGGGAGTTTTAAGGGCTATGAAAAAGTTAGGAGTGCTTTAGGGAAACTGTTAGAGACAAGTTTTTGTGTTTTTCCAAAAAAATGGAATTAGGGGAGACTTCTCGGGAGCTCTTAGAGATGCTCTAAGTACTGAAAAGAACTCATCTTTAGAATCTTCAACCTTCACCACTACTGTTGTCCATCAGCAGTGACATCTCCCCCCTGAGCGGTTGATTGTCCCCAATCAAGTGCATTTGGAAATCTCTTCTTGAGCACTTCATAATATTCCCAAGTAGAATCCATGTCTGGTAACTGAGACCATGTCACCTTGACTTGCACAACCGGATGACTTCCTTTACGCACCACACGTCGATCCAGTATTGCTTTCAGATAAACATCCATGCTAGACAAATCTACTAACAGACATGTCTGAAAATATTGGTGTAGAATTGGGAACAAAAGGCTTCAACTGAGAGACATGGAAAACCAGATGTACCAGGGCTTGAACAGGTAGATCTGGATTGTAGGCTACTGACCTAATTCTTTGAAGCACTTTGAAGGGCCCATAAAACTTATAAGCCAGTTTAGTACAAGCACTTTGTTTTAGTTTGCTCTAACTTTATAATTAGACCAAGTTTGTGTTGTTTTAAGTCATTTTTGTATGGTCATCTATTCACCCCCTCTAAGTGCTCTCAGTTGGTATCAAATCCGATCTCTTCCATTGGGTCTAACAGCCCAAAGAGATGGCTAGTGACGATGCTAAAGGGAAGGGCAAGATGGTCGACAAGAAGGAGATCCCCGTCGATGGTGACCTCAAGGACGATGCTGCCGTCGACTCTGGATCGAACAAGAAGAGGGACGATAAGAAGAAGAAGCGCATCAAGAAGATCATCTACTATGAGAGTGACATTTCTTCCTCTTCGCAAAGGATGACGACTCCTCCTCTTCAAAGAAAAAGACGGTTAAACAAAACTATACTCGAACGGTTAATGATTCGGCCAAGCTTAGTATACCATTTGACATTCGTTTACAAACATGTGGTTACTTGTGTTGACGAAATGGAGGCGAAGCCACTTGTAATGCATTTCTATCGAGGAATTGAAGTGTATTACTTCCTCCGTTCTAATTTATAATTCATTTGACTTTTTAACTTCAAATCTGACCGGCTCCTTTTATTCAAAAAATCATAATTATTATCAATTTTTCACTGTAATATTGTTTAGCATATAATATACTTTAAGTATGGCTTTAAAATTTTCTTTTTTCCAAAAAATTAAATAAAACGAGAGGGTCAAACTTGGTGAAAAAATCAAACGAATTATCAATTGAGACAGATGAAGTAGATTCTTTTTTATATTTTTTAGATAATAGAAAATAACATATGGATTCATCTCTTTAACGGCGGGATATGTCAAAGTTATGACGCAGTACTAGAAACTAGACTTGGATTAGCTTTTGGTATTTGAAGCTGCTGCATGTCCTTCTTTCTTCTTTTTTTCAAACTTGACAATTGATGTATTTCTCCGTGAACACCAGAGAATGAAGCATGCACAACCTCTTAGAAGTGCTTTTGCATGTATACGGATAAGGATGCGTGTAAGTAACTGCCTATCTTTGCACTGTTATTATTCTCAAAATATATAAAAAATAGTAACAATATTTTATCTGTAGAATAAATTACAAAAATTGCAAACACACTTGCTAGTCTATGTCTTGAAGGCATTTTCATCACAAGAACTCTTTGTTCTCTAAATAGCTTGAAGCTCAAAAAACAATGGACTATAAGGTTGTGTACATCATTAAACTTGCAAGTATCGTATAAGATTTATCTTCATATACAAGTCCATATATAAAAAAGTTGTGAAGAATGAATTGACTTAAAAGGAGTAGCTATGTGGTTCGTTCGTTGTTAAGTTGAAAAAATTGGACAATAGTCTTCTACTTTCAGTAGCAGGCTAGGATTGTCTAGGCTGTCTCCAGGAAGGAATAGTAAAACCTTCTCTATCTTATATTTAGGGAAGAATTTTCTTCTCTACCACTCTAACAACATTCTCTAAACAATACTTAAAATATAGAGAATATTTCTGTCCAAGATTTTATCTTGTTCCCTTTGTCGATTTTAATACTTTAAATAGTAAATTAAACAAAAGTAAAATATATCCTTTCTTGCCAATGCTGGTTAAGCATGACGTCAACACGGTCTGGGGTGCTTTGCCAGCAAGCAAAACCAGTTCCTCCCCACGAATCAAATAGGGAGCCCGTTCCAACCAACTTTCCAGCGAAGCGGCGCCGCGCAACCATTCTCATTTCTCTCGGGTTCGTCGTGAGTAAAAAGGAAAAAGAAACCAAGGACTCTCTGTACCAGCGAAGCGTGCGTGGGCCGTGGGCGCGTCCTGTTCTTCTTCCTACCTTTCCCTAACCTCTCCTCCCTCCTGCAAATCCGATCTCCCCGAGACCATGCGCAACTCCGCCGCCGCCCAGCCCTCTTCTCCCGCCGCCACGTACGTCTCAGGCGCCGCCTACGTCGCGCCCGCCTCCTCCGCCGCCATGTACGGCTCAGGCGCCTCCTACGTCGCGCCCGCCGCTTCCGCCCCCGGCGGCGGCGGGTACATCTATCCTGCGCCCGCCTCCTCCGGCGGCAGCGCCGGCTACTCCAAGATCCCAACCTACCCGGCGGTCCCGTCGGCGTATCCCAACCCCAGCCGTCTCCCGCCGCGAGTCTCCACCCACGCCCCGGTCGAGGACCCCACAGCGCTGCCCTCGCCGCTGGCCAAGGCGGGCGAGCTCGTGACGCGGCTCCGCGAGCAGGGGCAGGTGCTCATCGCGGCGCGCCGGCCGTGGGGCGAGGTCTTCCGCGCGCCGGCCTTCTCCAAGCCGCCGTCGCTCGGGGAGGCGATCGCCCGGATGCGCCGCAACACCGCCTACTTCCGCGCCAACTACGCGCTGGCCGTGCTCGCCGTCGTGGCGGCCTCGCTGCTCTGGCACCCCGGCACGCTCTTCGTGCTTCTCTTCCTCTGCGCCGCCTGGTTCTTCCTCTACTTCGCGCGGCCCGCGCAGGGCGGGCAGCCGCTCAGGGTCCTGGGGATGGAGTTCGACGACGGCTCCGTGCTCGCCGCGCTCTGCGGGGTCACCGTCATCGCCATGCTCTTCACCAGCGTCGGCTGGAACGTGGTGGGCTCCGTCATGATCGGGGGCGCGCTGGTCAGCGCCCACGCCGCGCTCAGGACCACCGACGACCTCTTCCTCACGGAGCAGGAGGCCGCTGGGGACGGCCTGTTGGCAGCTGGCATGAGCGCCGCCGGGCCCATCTTGCCCACCTATGTCCGCATTGGTTGATTCGCTCAGCTGGGCGTGGTGTGTTCATCATGGTTTGCATACAGCCTTCATGCAGTTCAGCGATCTTGATGCTATTGCTTGCAGATATTAGCAATCTTCCTTGTAATTACCATCACGATGTCTAATATTGGTTGTCGGCGTGTGAAATGTCAAGCTTTTTTCTGTATTTCTGGTGAAACTGGATTCAATTGCTGTTTCGAATGGTGGTGTTCGATCTTCGTTAACTACATCTCAGAATGACAGCTGCGATTTTGCCTGCACATTCTGGTTCCCGATGCTTCAGGCTCAATTCTCAATGTGATGAAGTTAGCTAAATTTTAATAACTTTGATGAGTTGTGCCATATATCTATCCTTCTGCAGCCCTGCAATGCGTTTCCTTCATCTTGTGTAGTTCTTCATGGTTCCTGCTAAACTTGGCTCTACATCTGCAATGTATTTTCTGTCGACCTGGGTTCCCCCCGCTCCACTTCTGTGATTGAGTGCTGCTGCCCTTGCCTGATTAGGACATTGGCCTAACATTGAAGCAGCAGTAATCGAAAAAATATCGGCGTCGCCCAACTGGTTATGGGTATTCACTCTTATGCACTGTAGTCTGTAGCAGTTAACTATACCATCGGTTTTGGTGACATTTTGCTGTGACAGTTATCTATTTTTGAACAGCACTGAGAGGTCAAAAAATCTCCGTGTTCCTTCTGCATAATCCAGAGGCAGAGGGTGTGGTATTTCATTTTTCAGATGCTATTCATTTCTTGTCAATTTGCTGAGATCTCTCTGTAGTCTCTCTCTATCGCCTGAATGCTCTGATGTTTCGATCTCTACCTGCAACTCTTTTGTACTGGTTTTGCTGAATCTACACGAGTTACACTCCTCTCTGTGTCCTGTGGTTTGCTGGAGCAAATGTTAGCCTATGAAACAACTGTTGCCAGGACGACAGTTAGAAAATGTGGTTTTTTCTCAGCTTAGAAATCAGTTTGCTGTTCGCAGCCAGAGCCGGGCTATTAAAAGTTGTTTAAATCCACTGAGACCCCGTTTGTTTCCTTTCATTTCGAGGAATTGGAATCTTACTAATGGAATAGGATATTTTTTAGAATATGACATTTCACCACTTTCCAAAGTTATCATATAAGTCTATATCAAATTCATGGGATGAGAGATGGAAATTGATTCTATAGATTTACATGCTAATTTTCCGATGTATAACGTATAGCACACTCTTCTACTTGCGCCTCTATAACATAAATGTACTATATAACTATCTCTCTCATATGATTTAGGATAATATACAAATATATTACATATATAAATATATAAACTTAATTAGTTTTATCTAAATTATAATTATTAAAATGGAATTCAATTCCAACGAAACAAACGGCACTGAAGGTAATTTTGGTAGGTATCCGGGCCTATGCTAACCATCGAGTGACGTTGAACATCACTCATGGTCAAAGTCAACACCGCGGCGCCGGCATTGCTTGTCTCTGCCTCGCTTTCTTGGAAGCGAAGTGAAGAGATTCGCAGGCACGCACGTCCTTTCGCTGGGCCCGGCTGCTCGTCAGTCGTCAGCAACGGGAGGAGTCAGGAGGAGGGGGCAAGGGCAATCCAGGGCTCGGAGTCGAGGGGAGGGGACAGTCCAGGGCTCCAGGCATGATGTGAAGCGTGGAGCACAAGCTCGTGAAGCGTTTCTGCTGCCAGCCTGATCGGCAAGCTGTGTTGTGCTGTGTAGCAGCCAGCAGGCTATGCTTTGCCGTCGCCGTAGGCGTAGAGGGCTAGAGGCCGTTACCGTTCAAAGTCAAACCAACGGGGCAAGGACCAGGAGACCACTACGAGACAGAAACAGCCGGCCAGAGACCACTACGAGACAGAAACAGTCGGAGACGGCGAGACACCGGCAGCCCTCTCAGACTTCGCCCCTTTCCTGTACTACTGGTACAGTAGCAGACGCTGTGTGCTGCCCGGCACGGCAATGACCAATGGGCGAAAGAAGAATCACGGGCACGGCGCTACAGTTTCCTGTAGTCCCCCCCCCCCCCCCCCCCCCCCCCCAGAAATATCGTTAGAGTAAACACGATGGTTTAAGGTGCTTAATCATTTGCCACAGACTTCTGGTACACTAACTTCTCTCCTCCCTCTCTATCTATCTTTACAAAAGTTTAAGAAACGAGTACGATCCAAAAGAAAGTCTAAGAAATGTGTAAAAAAAACTGTAGGAGTAATTTCTTTCCTCTGTTCCATCCTAAACGGCTAGACTGACTGGGGATTGGACGACAGCGAGCGGAGCAGTGCAGTGCAGTTGAGGCTCCACGGCGGTGCAGTCAACCTTGCCGACCTGATCAGGAGGGCAGCTCTGGAGGCACGGCGACGGTGGTGCCGGGCGCCAAATAAGGGTGCCGGCGGTGGCAGCGGTAGCCCAGCACCATGACGAACTCCTCGGCTGGCGCACCCACCGACGCCTCCACGGGCTCCGTCGGCTGTCTACGATGCCACAGCTCCATCAGCCCACGCAGCGTGCTCGAGGGGCAGATCGGTTCGCCATGGCAGATGATCTCCACCTGCAGTTGGATTGGAGAGGAACAGAGATCAGAAACAAAAAAAAGGATGGAATCAATCAGAATACCTGCCATCTACAGCAGAATTATTAGCGCCTTCTCACTGTGCACGAACTCAAAGCATTAGTGCGAAGAAGAACAGAAAGATACTAAGGCGTTCAAGTATATGGATGTCATCAGTCCATGGTTACAGGAGCTTTTCTCTAGGAGATTTCCAACTGAAGTTGATACGCAGAAGGAATGTGAAATAGGTGACAAAAAAGGCTAATTTCCAGCGGACAGGAGAACATGATTCGCCATGCGAATCTTGTGGCTCTATCCACAGCAGGGCTAACTCTGAAACTAACTAAATGTATTGCTAGTGGTCTTTCACATTTGCATGGCTGCTGTCAAATTGTCTATGTCAGATCCGGTACTCTAAAACAAGTCAACAAGTGGCCAGCTCAGTTTTTTTTTATTAATAACAAAAATGGAAGTGTCATATTGTCAAAAAAAATGGAAGTGTACCAACATCTGAGTAAATCACCTCATTTTCATTAGCTAGATCCAGTTTCTTCATGATGTACCTCTGTATCGAGGAAATCTGCAAACTGCCGTCTCTGAAACAATGACAAAACGTAAACCGGAGAAAGGAATTAAATGTCAGGGAACAGAACACATGCTAGTACCGAGAAAAATAATTTCCAATGCAGAAAACAAGTTGGAATGGCCCAAAGAAGTTCCTAAGATATGTACATCATGGTACGCTGAACACGCAGCTCTCCTGCGTCGTTCGAGAAAAAAAACATCATGGTACGCTGAACAAAATACCAGAGCTCGAACTAATCAGGAGATGCCGGGATTGTAACATTACTACAGTCATGTAAGTCTGAGAGGAAATATTATGAGCATCACACTACGTTGAGCAGCCTGGAGCAGACTAATCGGGCAAAGAATTGGACAACTCTAAACTATGCACAAGAGCTTCCGAGCATGGCAAGAGTCAAAATAAATTACAGGACTAAATGGAACTCACTTGATTCTCATGTAAGTCTTTGGTAACTGAGGCAGTTGTGGATCTTCTTTCCTGAAAACCAGTTTGCATGTGACTTAAAACTCAGAAAATGACATAAGATTATAATGGAGGGAGTATTTTTTTTAAAGAGTTTCCTCAGATTTTAAGAAAGCAACAGTTCACTATGAATACTTACTGGTTAGGCAAAGAAATTAATGAGAACCACACCGGAGTAGTTACTGGACCATGCAAACCTTTTGCACTACCCAGCGATCCTCGGTATGAATCTTCTGTTGCTGTTTTATCTTTTAATGGCGAAGGTTCTGGAGAAGTGCCATCATTTTTCTCTTTAAGATTTGAGTTATTTGAATGTTCTCTCACACTTGTCCCAGGAATAACCACTTTGTTGTCTGCTTCTCCTTTCCTTGTAGGGGGTTCACCCTCTTTCTCTTTTATTTGCTCTTCATTGACGGCATGGATTTTGGGAGTTGACCTAGGTACTTTTGAAGATTTACGGAGCCCATCTTTGTCAGCTGTCTTGCTGTTCTTTCTTTTTTCGGAAGATGGCTTACTTGAAACTTGTGCATCTGTATTTCGCTGTTTTGCAGCATAATGGTGTGAGAACAAGCCATTTTTACAAGAGAATCCATACAGAACTTTGACATCAAATTGTGATGTTACAAACGTCAGATGGTTCTTCACATTTACCTGTTTTTTCTTTGCTGGTGTTGCTGCTCTGGTCGACTGTTTTGCCGAAATTTTCTTGGTCTTCTTTTGGTCTTGATTTTCAGTTTTGTTTGCACTTGTTGCCGCCTTGGTAGATTGTGATGGACAGCTTTTATCAGTCTTCTGATCCCCATTTTCAGATTTACTTGGTAATTTCATAGTTCCATTATTAACGGGAGAAGTTGCAAGAGAAGCTGCTGCCCTTCTTTTAGCTTTGGTTCTCTTTCCAGTCAAACCAGTCTGCTTTACTACGCTTGGAGTGTCAACCACCAAGGAAGAAATAGACCTCTGTTTTCTCTTTGCTGGCAATGTTGTTAGAGCCTTTGGAGAATCAACATTTATCTTTTTAATTGGAAATACCTTATTTCTGATATCTTGAAGGTTGTGGTCAGGCCTTCAAACAAAGAAATGATCACGGTTAGGTAGCATGAATCCATCGTTCATCAGTCGATGCACGAAACATAAATAAGAAGCTGCAGCACATTGGCCGAAAATTCCGTTTCACACAATAAAAAACGGGTACTTGAGGCAAAAAGTAGTCAAAAAAGAACTACAGTTCAAAACGTAGGTGCCTAGGTGGTGGAGCATGAGAGGCCGGTTTCTCCTACTTTTGTCAAATTAAAAGGCATGATCCGTTAAGGTGTATTACAAGCTTATGTCAAAAATAGAGCATATCATCGTAAAACTATTAATAGAACATGGACTAAACACTGCTTCAATAAATGTGATATGTGAATATGTGATTAAAAAGGAAATGACAGTGTAGAGGGAAAGTTAATGTTTATATTCCAAGTATTTTAAACCGCTAAACCTAAAAGGCCAAACTATATTTATGATAGAGTTCACTTGTCTGAACATCTCTGCACTTTGACCATCCCTATATCTTGGTGCCATTACTGGCTGAGTTTCTTAGAGAAGTCTCCAAGATACACAGTTTTATTACTCATTAGCAACAGCATGATGTATAGGACTTCACACCATAGATCATACTAATGCTTCATCTTCATGGTTGCACTTGTAAAAAAAATGGATGCAGAAGGCATTGCCAGAACTGGGTGAGCAGAAAGTAGAAACTATGTTTTACAGAAGAAACTCAAAAGTTAGAACAACTAATTCACCTGAGTTTCTCTTCAGGATCGCAGCCAAGATCAATGTTGCATACTGGGCAACAGTCAATTTCCTCATCATTTATTTTCTCCAAAATGCACTCCCGACAAACTGTCAAAGATACAGTAACAGGAGAAACTCTAATAAGACAAGCAAGCCGGATTCAGAAAGAGGTTTAAAACAACTGGCGACAACGTGTGAACTTCTTTCACAGCAACTAGTAACTTGCAATATTTGGCACAAACTCTGCAAGCTCCTGCCCAGTGAAGTGTTCCCTTTGGCCTCTGATCCTACAAGGATATGTGGTGCACTATGCTGCATGGTTGACATCTAAGCTACACCTATGGTGCAGCAGCACTGCCTGACTTGATATTAACAGAACTAAGAAATGTTTTATCGATCAAGAACGCTGCAGAACTGCATATCAAACCATATAGCATGAGCACTAAAGTAATTTCCTTATACAAGTCCAACTGAATTACAGCATCCAACTGAATTCCAATTCTCATTCTATCAAAACTAAGCATGAGGTCTCCAGCTAGTCGGAGACCACGTTTCTGATCAGAAGCAGGCTACAGTTGCACCCTTAAACTTCCTGACCATTACCGAACTCACAGGAAACTACTAGAATGCCTCGATGCATTATTCCCATACATTATTACATCTGCAACAAGTGCCTGCCCTTTACAGCCTTTTCCCATAGCACTAAAAGCTCCGCGGTCAGCAAGCGTTCATGCACGGAAAGTTGTTCAATGACCCCGTCAGAAATCGCGGATGGGAGACAGAGGCACGAGGATGAGTGGCACCGGCGGTCACCGCCGAGGCGCCGAGGGTCTGCTCAGGCCCAGGATAACTTGCGGCACTCATCCCAACGGTTGTTCCGAGTTAAGACTGCGAATAACCTGCAGGCTGCAGCGGCGTTGATGATGGAACCTGGGAGCCGCCTGAGCGCTGCCGCTTCGCAGCATTGCCAACTCGGCAGACGGGCAGAGCAAGAACTGAGCACACTAGAACGGGATAAAGGACATGGCGGCGGCGAGAAACCGAGCGCGACCGTGCCGTAGACGGGAGCGCGGGCGGGGGGCGTCCCGGGTAGCTTCCGCGGCAACTGTCGCGTAGCTCCGCGTGGACAAAGCAGACGCGGTTCAGTAGAAAGCCTGCGCCTTTTAGACCTCGTGCAGATCAAGAGGCGCCACGGGACACCTCGGGATCGTCAAGAACAAGCAGAGGAAACACTAGATGCAATGCACGGCGACGTGGGAAGAACCATCCCCGGGGGCGCCGGGCATGAAATCCCGACTCTCGCTGAGCTTCTAGTCTCCAACAAGCAACAGCGACGCTGGCCACGGGGAAGCAAACGCGAACGCGGCGCGAGGTGGCCACCACGGGCGGCCGCGCGCGACGAAAGCCATGACCACAATCCAAGCGAAAAAAGGCGGCGCGTTCGCCACCCTCCCTAGGATCAAAGAACTCGCATCGGACACCATCCTGATCGCCGGGGGAGTCTGAACGAGAGAACAAGAAGAAATCCGACGCCAAAACGAAGGACGTACGCGAACGCGAGGAGACGAGCGCCCACGCGGGGGGCGGCGCGGGTAGAGACAGGCGCGGATAGATAGCTCGAACGAACGAACGGGACAGAGACGGCCAGGGTCGCAAGGGAGGGGAAGAGAGAGAGAGAGAGAGAAGAGGGAACTCACATGTGTGGAGGCACACGGTTATGGCGGTGGCCTCCCTGAGAAGTCCCCGGCAAAGCGGGCACGTCATGCACGCGGCGAGCGCCTCCCGCCGCACGCGGGCCAACCCTCTCGCGGCCCCCATCCCCCTAGTCTCCTCCTCGGCGGCCGCCGAGCAGCCGCTCCTCCCTCTCCCTCCTCCGGACCCGTGGGACGCACGGGTTCGGCCTTCGGCGGCGTCGGAGCCTCTCGGCCTCAGCCCTCAGGAAGACGCAGCGCGGGGCGGCGTATCTGAGGGCATTCCACGGATGTGCGGACGCGTCGGTGTCTGCTGCTGCGGAACCGGACAGCGGCGGCGGAGGCGGCGGCCGAGCTCCGGCGAGGCGAGGCGCGGGGTGGGAGAGGAGAAGGGGCTGAGCCGCTGAAGGCAGGGTACTCCTGCGCTGCGCCTGTTTTATATCGCCGTATTGGTGTGTACAAATAAATAAATAGAGGGGAAGCGGGGGGGGATTTCGTGTGGGCGTCGCCGGGTGCGCATAGCGGCGCAGCCCCACAGGGGGCCACGGGCCAGCCGGCCAGGAGAACTTCTAGCTCCGCTGGATGTCGCGTACGCCCACGTAGGCGCCACGTAGGAAGACGTATTCTGAGCTCTTCTTTTTCTCTGTCTCTATAATTTAAAAAAAAAAAATACGCTCGCAGTCACCGCTAAACAAATCGATCGGAATGACAGTCAACGTGGCTGAAACTCTTTGTGGTATTAATAAGTACTGTATAATAAGAAAATGAGTATTTAGCATGCTGTGTTATATGGATTTTTTTTTCAAAAACCAGGTTTGACCGTAACCCATCTAAAACCGGGTTTGACCCGTTCAAGAATTCAAATACCACCGACGTGCGTACTCAAACCCGATTTTGGACGATGAGTTAGGCAAGTTTCAGTAATCAGTATATGTTTTTTTCTTGTTTTAAGAGTTTGGAAACCCAGCAAGTAACACATCAATGCTAAATTCGATGACTGTGGATGCATTTTCACTGTTGATAAAATGTATAGAACGACCAGTTCCCTCGATGGATCATTCGACGCCTCGTACGGCCAAACGTAGCTTTCGCTCAACTTGCTCACAGAAATACCACTCGATGGATCATTTCCATGGCTGGGTTTGCCTGCCTCGACGTCAGCTCTTGCTGATGCTAGCTGCAGCCTGCAGGCAATACTCTCTGCGCATGGCCGGCCGTATCGACCTGGAATTTGATTGTGCGCATCCGGGGCCGGAAAGCAGCTTTCTAAAATTGATAACGTGGTTTCTTCAGATAAAGAAGTGCTGTAGTAAATAGTTGACGCACTGACCGAGCTAGCTCTCCTCCGACTATACTATACCAGCATCAGGTCTCGTCGCTCATGATGATGTCAACGGAAGGAGACCCGAGAAAAACAACAACAACAACAACAGCTTGATTGCGGGAATGATTCTGGTAGTACCTCGAAATCTGCTACAGCACGGTCACTCTACTTTGGCGCTCGTCGTCGTGATCACAGGCCACTGATGAAATGGAACGAAACGCGTGAGAGGGGGGCCCCCTCGTGGGCCGTGGCCGTGGCCGTGGTCCAGCGACATCGCAGGCTGCTCCTCGCCTCGACCTCGACCGACTCTTTCTGAGCTGAGAGCTTTGGCAGCAGCGGTGGAAGTATGGGCCGTGCCGTGCTTCGGGCTTCAAAGTGTCGGGCTGGGACTTATCGTGTCTATAGAATAAAATAGAGGCCCAGCACGGCACTAAAGCCCGTCGTGCTTGAATCGGGTCGTGCTTTTTTAGGTCCGGCACGAAATTGAAAATAAACAGCCGCATAACCAGAACAAACTGAGGGAAATTCAAACTGACAACTTGTAATTAACAGAAACAACAATGTGAGGCTGAAACAACATAAACAGCCGCACAACCAAAACAAATTGAGGGAAATTCTTCTAATTAACAGAAATGAACAACATAAACTTGTAATTAACAGAAACCCTCAAACAACAGAGAGAAATTAACAGAAATGAACAACATAAACCAGCCGCACAAACAGAACAAACAGAGGGAAATTCTTCTAATTAACAGAAATGAACACAAACAAGTTTTGAGGGAAAATTCTTTTTATTCCTCGATCTGTCTCGTTAAAAACCTTACACCCCAGTGTGGGGCTCCCTCTGTAAGGAAAAGAGTACAGATCGGTAAATGTTTTAATGTCCACAGTCCACAGTCCATATTACATTAACAATCCACAATAACAGAATGAACTAGAAGTAACACTAATCATGGCTGAAATCAGCATAAGCTTGTTCAATCTCAGGATCTTCAAGTTGATGTTGCTTTCTATCTTCTGCTCTTTTCCAATCCTTAAGGCAGGTGATGGCCTCCACTGTCTCAGGTGCAAGAGAGGATCTCCTTTCTTCAATAATTCTACCCACTGTGCTGAATGTGGCATCAGAAGAAACAGTTGAAACAGGAACAAGAAGAATATCTCTAGCAAAATGAGATAATACTGGGAAACTGTACTTGTGTTCCCTCCACCATTCAAGTAATTTTACCTTATCACCCTTCAAGGTGCGATCAGTGGCTGCAAAGTTAGTAGACAGATAATGATTCAATTCAGCATTAGGATTCCACCTTTGATTTACTATTGAGTTAGCAAATTCTTTTCCCTTCGATCTCTTCCATAAGTGGGCTGTCAAAGAACTATCTGATTGTTCTATGTCAGTTTCATCCATTGTTCCTGTAACATCACTTTCACCATATTTGTCATAGTAAAAGCCAAAAACACGAAATAATTCATCTTTCACATGATTAAAAGCATCTGAATAGTCCATATCTAGCAAGTCACCAGTTCCTTCTAAAGCAGATTGTAACCCATCAAGTTTTTTTCTAGGATCCAAAATAGTTGCAAAGCAATATATATGGGATATGTTATCAAAGTATTTTAGAAATTTTAATTCCATTGGAGCAAAGAAGGGAATCAGATCTGTGCTTAGCAAATGACTCAGCAATCAACCAAATGTAATCAATGACTAAGCAGGATGTAGGATAGTAAACACCTGATAAAACATTTGTGGCTACATAAAAGGGCATCAAGAACTCTCTAAAATGTTTGACCATATACCAATCAGCTTCAGTTAGGACCAAATCAATATCAAGAGCATTAGCATTCACAAAGACAGTTATAATCTTTTCATAACCTTCTAGTTTCTTAAGCATAAGGTAGGTCGAATTCCATCTTATCTTCATATCAAGGCCAAATTTCCTTGATTTCATATTATTTGCCTTGCAATACTCACCAAATTTATTAATCATTTGAGGAGTACTAGTTATGAAACGAACAACAGCACGAACATTATCCAAATACTTACTAACAATTGTTATGCCATCCTGAACAACCAGATTAATAATGTGGCACACACACCTTTGGTGGACAACATAACCATCTATGTATGACTTCAGATGAGGGGCAAGAGAGTCTATCGCATTTGTATTTGAGGAAGCATTATCAAGAGTAATAGATAGAATCTTATTCCTTATATTAAAACCATTAACCACCTCAAGAATATGATTAGCAATTGCAGTACCAGTATGTGAATCATACATCACTCTAAAACCTATAACACGCTTATGAAGACAATATAATTATCCAAATAGTGTGCAACAACAGAAATGTAACTAGTCTTTTGATGTGATGAAGTCCAAATATCTGAAGTTAAAGCAAATGAAAACTGAACTTTTTTAAAATTTTCTTTAAGAACAGCAAGTTGTTTGTGATACTGAGACATCAAATCAGATTTTATAGTAGTTCTACTAACAGGTTGGTATTGTGGGCAGAAAGCACGCTGAATCAGATTCTTAAAATTAGGGCTTTCTCCCATCATAATAGGTAAGTCTTCAGAAACAATGTATTTAATAATTTCTTCACGAGCTAATTGTTGATTGTAAACTGAAAGGGAATTAGGCTTACACCTTTTTCCTAATTGATTTTGGTGGTTGAATTTCCCAACACAAATAATTGGACTAACTAGTTTGCTCTAGTCTATAAGTTCTACAGGTGCCAAAGTTTCACAATAAACCAATAAAAAGACTAAGAAATGGTTCAAACAAAGAGAGCAAAAGACAACCCAAAGGCACCCTGGTCTGGCGCACCAGACTGTCCGGTGTGCCACCGGACAGTGTCCGGTGCACCAGGGAAACTGAAGCTGAACTCGCTACCTTCGGGGAAATGGAAGGGCGCTCCGCTATAATTCACTAGACTGTCCGGTGAAGCACCGAACAGTGTCCGGTGTCACACCGGACTGTCCGGTGTGCCAGCGGAGCAACGACTACTTCGCGCGCAACGGTCGACTGCAACGCATTTAATGCGCGCCTGCGCGCGCAGAGGATAGAGCACGCGCAGAAGCCGCACCGGACAGTCTATAGGACCTGTCCGGTGCACCACCGGACAGCCCAGAGGCCCCACCTGTCAGAGCTCCAACGGTCAGAACCCAACGGCTGGCTGACGTGGCTGGCGCACCGGACAGTGTCCGGTGGCGCACCGGACTGTCCGGTGCGCCATGCGACAGCAGCCTTCCAACGACCACATTTTGGTGGTTGGGGCTATAAATAACCCAACCACCCCACATTCAATAGCATCTAAGTTTTCTATCTTCTACACATTACAAGAGCTATAGCATTCAATTCTAGACACAACCAAAGTGATCAAATCCTCTCCCAAGTCCGGAAACACTCCAAATCAAATAGTGACTAGAGAGAGTGACATTTGTGTTCATTTGAGCTCTTGCGCTTGGATTGCTTCTTTTCTTTCTCATTCTTTCTTGTGATCAAACTCAATTGTAACCGAGGCAAGAGACACCAATTGTGGTGGTCCTTGCGGGAACTTTGTGTTCCGTTTGATTGAGAAGAGAAGCTCACTCGGTCTAAGTGACCGTTTGAGAGAGGGAAATGGTTGAAAGAGACCCGGTCTTTGTGACCACCTCAACGGGGAGTAGGTTTGCAAGAACCGAACCTCGGTAAAACAAATCCTTGTGTCTCACGCTTTATTTGCTTACGATTTGTTTTTCGCCCTCTCTCTCGGACTCGTTTATATTTCTAAGGCTAACCCGGCTTGTAGTTGTGCTTAAGTTCATAAATTTCAGATTCGCCCTATTCACCCCCCCCCCTCTAGGCGACTTTCAATTGGTATCGGAGCCTGGTGCTTCATTAGAGCCTAACCGCTCGAAGTGATGTCGGGAGCATCCGCCAAGAGGGATCTCGGGACCGGCGACAAGTCCGCAAGCTCGGGAAGAACACACTCAAGGGAGTCCGCCCACAAGCACAAGGAGGAATTCTCTTCCTCCATCAAGTCCCATCGGATGGGTGACAAGAAGAAGAAGATGAAGAAGGTGGTCTACTACGAGACCGACTCTTCGTCACACTCCACCTCCGGCTCAGAATCGGCCTCCACTACTTCAAAACGCTATGAGCGCAAGAAGTATAGTAAGATGCCCCTTTGTTATCCTCGCATTTCTAGACGCACTCCATTACTTTCCGTTCCATTAGGCAAACCACCTATGTTTGAAGGTGAAGATTATTCTATGTGGAGTGATAAAATAAGGCATCACCTAACCTCACTCCACAAAAGCATATGGGATATTGTTAAGTATGGAGTGCAGGTACCAAAGAAGGGAGATAAGGATTACGACTCGGAGGAGGTCGAACAAATCCATCACTTTAACTCCCAATCCACCACTATACTCCTCGCATCTCTAAGTCGAGAGGAGTATAACAAGGTGCAAGGGTTAAAAAGCGCCAAGGAGATTTGGGACGTGCTCAAAACCGCGCACGAAGGAGATGAGGTGACCAAAATCACCAAGCGGGAGACGATCGAGGGGGAGCTCGGTCGCTTCCGACTTCCCCAAGGGGAGGAGCCACAATACATGTACAACCGCTTGAAGACCTTGGTGAACCAAGTGCGCAACCTCGGGAGCACCAAATGGGATGACCATGAGATGGTCAAGGTTATTCTAAGATCACTCGTTTTCCTTAACCCTACGCAAGTTCAATTAATTCGTGGTAATCCTAGATATACACTAATGTCTCCCGAGGAGTAATAGGAAACTTTGTGAGCTTTGAGTTGATGATCAAAGGCTCAAAGAAAATTATCGAGCACGACGGCCCCTCCACGCCCGAAGCACAACCGGTCGCATTCAAGGCGACGGAGGAGAAGAAGGAGGAATCTACATCAAGTAGACTACCCATCGACGCCTCCAAGCTCGACAACGAGGAAATGGCGCTCATTATCAAGAGCTTCCGCCAAATCCTCAAGCAAAGGAGGGGGAAGGATTACAAGCCCCGCTCCAAGAAAGTTTGCTACAAGTGTGGTAAGCCCGATCACTTTATTGCAAAATGTCCATTATCGAGTGACAGTGACAGGGATAATGACAAGAGGGGCAATAGGAGAGAAAAGAAGAGGTACCACAAGAAGAAGGGCGGCGATGCCCATGTGTGCCGCGAGTGGAACTCCGACGAGAGCTCCTCCGACGAGGACGCCGCCAACATCGCCGTCACCAAGGGACTGCTCTTCCCCAACGTCGGCCACAAGTGCCTCATGGCAAAGGACGACAAAAAGAAGAAGGTAAAATCAAAATCCTCCACTAAATATGCATCCTCTAGTGATGAAGATAATGCTAGTGATGAGGAGGATAATTTGCGCATCCTTTTTGTCAACCTAAACATGCAACAAAAAGAAAAATTAAATGAACTAATTAGTGCTATTCATGAGAAGGATGAACTCTTGGACTCCCAAGAGGACTTCCTAATTGAGGAGAATAAGAAGCATGTTAAGGTTAAAAATGCTTATGCTCTAGAAGTAGAAAAATGTGAAAAATTATCTAGTGAGCTAAGCACTTGTCATGATATTATTGCCAACCTTAGAAATGAAAATGCTAAATTAATTGCTAAGGTTGATTCCAATGTTAGTGATGTTTCAATTCCCGATCTTAGAGATAATAATGTTAGTTTACTTGCTAAGATTGAAGAATTGAATGTCTCTTTTGCTAGCCTTAGAAATGATAATGAAAAATTAATTGCTAAGGCTAAAGATTTAGATGTTTGCAATGTTACAATTTCCAATCTTAGAAGTTAAAATGAAATTTTACATGCTAAGATTATTAAACTAAAATCTTGCAAACCCTCTACATCTACTGTTGAGCATGTTTCCATTTGTATTAGATGTAGAGATATTAATGTTGATGCTATTCATGATCACCTAGCATTAATTAAGAAACAAAATGATCACATAGCTCAACTTAATGTTAAGATTAATGAGCATGACTTAGAAAATGAAAAATTTAAATTTGCTAGAAGCATGCTCTATAGTGGGAGATGCCCTGGCATCAAGGATGGCATTGGCTTCCATAAGGGAGACAATGTCAAACTTAATGCCCCTCCTAAAAGATTGTCTAACTTTGTTAAGGGCAAGGCTCCCATGCCTCAGGATAATGAGGGTTACATTTTATACCCTGCCGGTTATCCCGAGAGCAAAATTAGGAGAATTCATTCTAGGAAGTCTCACTCTGGCCCTAATCATGCTTTTATGTATAAGGGTGAGACATCTAGTTCTAGGCAATCAACCCATGCTAGATTGCCTAAAAAGAAAACTCCTGCTGCATCAAATGATCATAACATTTTATTTAAAACTTTTGATGCATCTTATGTGCTAACCAACAAATCAGGCAAGGTAGTTGCCAAGTATGTTGGGGACAAACACAAGGGCACCAAGACTTGTGTTTGGGTACCCAAAGTTCTTGTATCTAATGCCAAAGGACCCAAAACCGTTTGGGTACCTAAAATCAAGAACTAAACTTGTTTTGTAGGTTTATGCATCCGGGGGCTCAAGTTGGATCATCGATAGCGGGTGCACAAACCATATGACAGGGGAGAAGAAGATGTTCTCCTCCTACGAGAAAAACCAAAATCTCCAACGACCTATCACATTCGGGGATGGAAATCAAGGTTTGGTCAAAGGATTGGGTAAAATTGCTATATCTCCTGACCACTCCATTTCCAATGTTTTTCTTGTAGATTCTTTAGATTACAACTTGCTTTCAGTTTCGCAATTATGTAAAATGGGTTATAACTGTCTTTTTACAGATACAGGTGTTACTGTCTTTAGAAGAAGTGATGATTCAATAGCATTTAAGGGAGTGTTGGAGGGTCAGCTATACTTAGTAGATTTTGATAGAGCTGAACTCGACACTTGCTTAATTGCTAAGACTAACATGGGCTGGCTCTGGCATCGCCGACTAGCACATGTTGGAATGAAGAATCTTCACAAGCTTCTAAAGGGAGAACACATTTTGGGACTAACAAATGTTCATTTTGAGAAAGACAGGGTTTGTAGCGCATGTCAGGCAGGGAAGCAAGTTGGTGTTCATCATCCACACAAGAACATCATGACGACTGACAGGCCACTCGAGCTCCTACACATGGATCTATTCGGCCCGATTGCTTACATAAGCATCAGCGGGAGTAAGTACTGTCTAGTTATTGTGGATGACTATTCTCGCTTCACTTGGGTATTCTTTTTACAGGAAAAATCTCATACCCAAGAAACCTTAAAGGGATTCTTGAGACGAGCTCAAAACGAGTTGGGCTTAAGGATCAAGAAAATAAGAAGCGACAACGGGACGGAGTTCAAGAACTCTCAAATCGAAGGCTTCCTTGAGGAGGAGGGCATCAAGCATGAGTTCTCTTCTCCCTACACCCCACAACAAAATGGTGTAGTGGAGAGGAAGAATAGAACTGTTTTGAACATGGCAAGGACCATGCTTGATGAGTACAAAACTTCGGATCGGTTTTGGGCGGAGGCGGTCAACACTGCTTGCTATGCCATCAACCGGTTATATCTACACCGAATCCTCAAGAAGACATTTTACGAACTCCTCACCGGTAAAAAGCCAAATGTTTCATATTTTAGAGTCTTTGGTAGCAAATGCTTTATTCTTGTTAAAAGAGGTAGAAAATCTAAATTTGCTCCTAAGGTTGTAGAAGGCTTTTTACTAGGATATGATTCAAACACAAGGGCATATAGAGTCTTTAACAAGTCCTCTGGACTAGTTGAAGTTTCTTGTGACATTGTGTTTGATGAGACTAACGGCTCTCAAGTAGAGCAAGTTGATCTTGATGAGATAGGTGATGAAGAGGCTCCGTGTGTCGCACTAAGGAACATGTCCATTGGGGATGTGTGTCCTAAGGAATCTGAAGAGCCACCACATGCACAAGATCAACCGTCCTCCTCCACGCAAGCATCTCCACCAACTCAACATGAGGATGAGGCTCAAAATGATGAAGGAGAAGATCAAGGAGTTGAGCCACCTCAAGAGGAGAGCAATGATCAAGGGGGAGATGCCCATGATCAAGATGAGGAAGATGAAGAACCAAGGCCGCCACACCCAAGAGTCCACCAAGCAATCCAACGAGATCACCCCGTGAACATCATCCTCGGCGATATTCAAAAGGGGGTAACCACTCGATCTCGTGTTGCTCATTTTTGTGAACATTACTCGTTTGTTTCCTCTATTGAGCCACATATGGTAGAGGAAGCACTTCAAGATTCGGATTGGGTGATGGCGATGCAAGAGGAGCTCAACAACTTCACTAGGAATGAGGTATGGCATTTAGTTCCACGTCCTAATCAAAATGTTGTAGGAACCAAGTGGGTCTTCCGCAACAAGCAAGATGAGCATGGTGTGGTGACAAGGAACAAAGCCCGACTTGTAGCCAAGGGATACTCACAAGTCGAAGGTTTGGATTTCGGTGAAACCTATGCACCCGTAGCTAGGCTAGAATCAATTCGCATTTTACTTGTCTATGCTACTTACCATGGCTTCAAGCTTTACCAAATGGACGTGAAAAGTGCCTTCCTCAATGGACCAATCAAGGAAGAGGTCTATGTTGAGCAACCTCCCGACTTTGAAGATAGTGAGTACCCTAACTATGTTTACAAACTCTCTAAGGCGCTTTATGGGCTCAAGAAAGCCCCAAGAGCATGGTATGAATGCCTAAGAGATTTTCTTATCACTAATGGCTTCAAAGTTGGAAAGGCCGATCCTACTTATTTACTAAAACTCTTGACAATGATTTGTTTGTATGCCAAATTTATGTTGATGATATTATATTTGGGTCTACTAACGAATCTACATGTGAGGAATTTAGTAGGATCATGACACAAAAATTCGAGATGTCGATGATGGGGGAGTTGAAGTACTTCTTGGGATTTCAAGTGAAGCAACTCCAAGAGGGCACCTTCATTAGCCAAACAAGTACATTCAAGACATTCTAAACAAGTTTGGGATGAAGGATGCCAAACCCATCAAGACACCCATGGGAACCAATGGGCATCTCGAACTCGACACAGGAGGTAAATCCGTAGATCAAAAGGTATATCGGTCGATGATAGGCTCTTTACTCTATTTATGTGCTTCACGACCGGATATTATGCTTTCTGTATGCATGTGTGCAAGATTCCAAGCCGACCCTAAGGAAGCTCACCTTACGGACGTAAAACGAATCTTGAGATATTTAGTTCATACTCCTAAGTTTGGGCTTTGGTACCATCGGGGATCCACATTTGATTTAATTGGTTATTCAGATGCCGATTGGGCGGGGTGTAAAATTAATAGAAAGAGCACATCGGGGACTTGCCAGTTCTTGGGAAGGTCTCTGGTGTCTTGGGCTTCAAAGAAGCAAAATTCCGTAGCTCTTTCTACCGTCGAAGCCGAGTATATTGCCGTAGGCCATTGTTGCGCGCAATTACTTTGGATGAGGCAAACCCTTAGGGACTATGGTTACAAATTAACCAAAGTTCCTCTTCTATGTGATAATGAGAGTGCAATCCGCATGGCGGATAATTGATAGTCGCCTAGAGGGGGGGGTGAATAGGGCGAAACTGAAATTTACAAATATAAACACAACTACAAGCCGGGGTTAGCGTTAGTAATAAAGAAACGAGTCCGCGAGAGAGGGCGCAAAACAAATCCCAAGCGAATAAGCAAGTGAGACACGGAGATTTGTTTTACCGAGGTTCGGTTCTTGCAAACCTACTCCCCGTTGAGGAGGCCACAAAGGCCGGGTCTCTTTCAACCCTTCCCTCTCTCAAACGATCCACGGATCGAGTGAGCTTTCTCTTCTCAATCACTTGGAACACAAAGTTCCCACAAGGACCACCACAAGATTGGTGTCTCTTGCCTCAAATACAAGTGTGTTTGATTGCAAAGAATGGATCAAGAAAGAAGAAAGCAATCCAAGCGCAAGAGCTCGAAAGAACACAAGCGAATCTCTCTCTCTAATCACTATGGCGTTGTGTGGAATTTTGGAGAGGATTCGATCTCTTTGGTGTGTCTAGAATTGAATGCTAGAGCTCTTGTAGTAGTTGGGAAGTGGAAAACTTGGATGCAATGAATGGTGGGGTGGTTGGGGTATTTATAGCCCCAACCACCAAATGTGGTCGTTGGGAGTTCTGTCTGTTCGATGGCGCACCGGACAATCCGGTGCACACCGGACAGTCCGGTGCCCCCTGCCACGTCATCACTGCCGTTGGATTCGACCGTTGAAGCTTCTGACTTGTGGGCCCGCCTGGGTGTCCGGTGCACACCGGACATCTACTGTTCCTTGTCCGGTGTGCCGGAATGGGCGCGCCGACATCTGCGCGCGCAGAGCGCGCATTAAATGCGCGGCAGAGAGCCGTTGGCGCGGAGACGACCGTTGCTCTGGAGTCGCACCGGACAGTCCGGTGCACACCGGACAGTCCGGTGAATTATAGTGGACTAGCCGTTGGCGTTTTCCCGAAGCTGGCGAGTTCCTGAGGCCGACCTCCCTTGGCGCACCGGACACTGTCCGGTGTACACCGGACAGTCCGGTGAATTATAGCGGAGTCGCCTCTGGAAATTCCCGAAGGTGGCGAGTTCGAGTCTGAGTCCCCCTGGTGCACCGGACATGTCCAGTGGCACACCGGACAGTCCGGTGCACCAGACCAGGGGTGCCTTCGGTTGCCCATTTGCTCCTTTGTTGAATCCAAAACTTGGTCTTTTTATTGGCTGAGTGTGAACCTTTAGCACCTATATAACTTATGCACTAGAGCAAACTAGTTAGTCCGAAGATTTGTGTTTGGGCAATTCAACCACCAAAATTATATAGGAACTAGGTGTAAGCCTAATTCCCTTTCAATCTCCCCCTTTTTGGTGATTGATGCCAACACAAACCAAAGCAAATATAGAAGTGCATAATTGAACTAGTTTGCATAATGTAAGTGTAAAGGTTGCTTAATATTTAGCCAATATAAATACTTGCAAGATATGCATGGATTGTTTCTTTCTTATATAACATTTTGGACCACGTTTGCACCACACGTTTTGTTTTTGCAAACTCTTTTGTAAATCCTTTTTCAAAGTTCTTTTGCAAATAGTCAAAGGTAAATGAATAAGAATTTTGCAAAGCATTTGTCAAGATTTGAAATTTTTCTCCCCTGTTTCAAATGCTTCTCCTTTGACTAAACAAAACTCCCCCTAAATGAGATCCACCTCTTAGTGTTCAAGAGGGTTTTGATATATCATTTTGAAATACTACTTTCTCCCCTTTTTGAACACAATAGGAAAATCAATTGATAAATATTCAACACTAAATTTTTGAAATCGGTGGTGGTGCGGTCCTTTTGCTTTGGGCTCATTTCTCCCCCTTTTTGGCATGAATCGCCAAAAACGGAATCATTAGAGCCCTTGAAGTGCTATCTTCCCCTTTGGTCATAAATAAATGAGTGAAGATTATACCAAAGACGAAGTCCGGACTTTTTGCCTTGGGCTCCTACTTTCTCCCCCAAAGACAAGGTCCTTTTCTTTGATGCTCATGCTTTTCTCCCCTAAGAATGGAGAGTGACTTGGAGTGTCGGCGAGGTATCAGTTACGTAGTGGAAGCCTTTGTCTTTGCCGAAGACTCCAATTCCCTTTCAATATACCTATGACTTGGTTTGAAATGGACTTGAAAGCACATTAGCCATAGCATATAAAAGAGATATAATCAAAGGTATATAGATGCGCAATGTGTGCAATTTAACAAAAGAAATTCCTAGAATCAAGAATATTGAGCTCATGCCTAAGTTTGTTAAAAGATTGTTCATCAAGAGGCTTGGTAAAGATATCGGCTAATTGATCTTTAGTATTAATGTAAGAAATCTCGATATCTCCCTTTTGTTGGTGATCCCTCAGAAAGTGATACCGAATGGCTATGTGTTTAGTGCGGCTATGCTCGACGGGATTGTCGGCCATTTTGATTGCACTCTCATTATCACATAGCAAAGGGAATTTGGTTAATTTGTAACCGTAGTCCCGCAGGGTTTGCCTCATCCAAAGCAATTGCGCGCAACAATGGCCTGCAGCAATGTACTCGGCTTCGGCGGTGGAAAGAGCGACCGAATTTTGCTTCTTTGAAGCCAAAGACACCAAGGATCTTCCCAAGAACTGGCAAGTCCCCGATGTGCTCTTCCTATTGATTTTACACCCCGCCCAGTCGGCATCCGAATAACCAATTAAATCAAATGTGGATCCCCTAGGATACCAAAGCCCAAACTTAGGAGTATAAGCCAAATATCTCAAGATTCGTTTCACGGCCGTAAGGTGAGCTTCCTTAGGGTCGGCTTGGAATCTTGCACACATGCATACGGAAAGCATAATATCCGGTCGAGATGCACAAAGATAAAGTAATGAACCTATCATCGACCGGTATACCTTTTGATCCACGGACTTACCTCCCGTGTCGAGGTCGAGATGCCCATTAGTTCCCATGGGTGTCTTGATGGGCTTGGCATCCTTCATCCCAAACTTGTTTAGAATGTCTTGAGTGTACTTTGTTTGGCTAATGAAGGTGCCCTCTTGGAGTTGCTTCACTTGAAATCCTAGAAAATACTTCAATTCCCCCATCATAGACATCTCGAATTTTAAGTCATAATCCTACTAAACTCTTCACATGTAGACTCGTTAGTAGACCCAAATATAATATCATCAACATAAATTTGGCATACAAACAAGTCTTTTTCAAGTGTTTTGGTAAAGAGTGTAGGATCGGCCTTTCCGACTTTGAAGCCATTAGCAATAAGGAAATCTCTAAGGCATTCATACCATGCTCTTGGGGCTTGCTTGAGCCCATAAAGCGCCTTAGAGAGCTTATAGACATGATTAGGATACTCACTGTCTTCAAAGCCGGGAGGTTGCTCAACATAGACCTCTTCCTTGATTGGTCCATTGAGGAAGGCACTTTTCACGTCCATTTGATAAAGCTTAAAGCCATGGTAAGTAGCATAGGCTAATAATATGCGAATTGACTCAAGCCTAGCTACGGGTGCATAGGTTTCACCGAAATCCAAACCTTCGACTTGGGAGTATCCCTTGGCCACAAGTCGAGCTTTGTTCCTTGTCACCACACCATGCTCATCTTGCTTGTTGCGGAAGACCCATTTGGTTCCTACAACATTTTGGTTAGGACGTGGAACTAAATGCCATACCTCATTCCTCGTGAAGTTGTTGAGCTCCTCTTGCATCGCCACCACCCAATCCGAATCTAGGAGTGCTTCCTCTACCCTGTGTGGCTCAATAGAGGAAACAAACGAGTAATGTTCACAAAAATGTGCAACACGAGATCGAGTAGTTACCCCTTTATGAATGTCGCCGAGGATGGTGTCGACGGGGTGATCTCGTTGAATTGCTTGGTGGACTCTTGGGTGTGGCGACCTTTGTTCCTCTTCCTCCTTGTCTTCATTATTTGCATCTCCCCCTTGATCAATGCCATCATCTTGAGGTGGCTCATTTGTTTGATCTTCTTCTTCATCAACTTGAGCCTCTTCCTCATTTTGAGTTGGTGGGGATGCTTGCATGGAGGAGGATGGTTGATCTTGTGCATTTGGAGGCTCTTCGGATTCCTTAGGACACACATCCCCAATGGACATGTTCCTTAGCGCGATGCATGGAGCCTCTTCTTCACCTATCTCATCAAGATCAACTTGCTCTACTTGAGAGCCGTTAGTCTCATCAAACACAACGTCACATGAGACTTCAACTAGTCCAGTGGACTTGTTAAAGACTCTATATGCCCTTGTGTTTGAGTCATAACCAAGTAAAAAGCCTTCTACAGTCTTAGGAGCAAATTTAGATTTTCTTCCTCTTTTAACAAGAATAAAGCATTTGCTACCAAAGACTCTAAAATATGAAATGTTGGGCTTTTTACCGGTTAGGAGTTCATATGATGTCTTCTTGAGGATTCGGTGTAGATATAACCGGTTGATGGCGTAGCAGGCGGTGTTGACCGCCTCGGCCCAAAACCGATCTGAAGTCTTGTATTCATCAAGCATGGTCCTAGCCATGTCCAATAGAGTTCTATTCTTCCTCTCCACTACACCATTTTGTTGAGGTGTGTAGGGAGAAGAGAACTCATGCTTGATGCCCTCCTCCTCAAGAAAGCTTTCGATTTGAGAGTTTTTGAACTCCGTCCCGTTGTCGCTTCTTATTTTCTTGATCCTTAAGCCGAACTCATTTTGAGCCCGTCTCAAGAATCCCTTTAAGGTCTCTTGGGTTTGAGATTTTTCCTGTAAAAAGAATACCCAAGTGAAGCGAGAATAATCATCCACAATAACTAGACAGTACTTACTCCCGCCGATGCTCATGTAAGCAATCGGGCCGAATAGGTCCATGTGTAGGAGCTCCAGTGGCCTGACGGTCGTCATGATGTTCTTGTGTGGATGATGAGCGCCAACTTTCTTCCCTGCTTGGCATGCACTACAAATCCTGTCTTTCTCAAAATGAACATTTGTTAATCCTAAAATGTGTTCTCCCTTTAGAAGTTTGTGAAGATTCTTTATCCCAACATGGGCTAGTCGGCGATGCCAGAGCCAACCCATGTTAGTCTTAGCAATTAAGCAAGTGTCGAGTTCAGCTCTATCAAAATCTACCAAGTATAGCTGACCCTTTAACACTCCCTTAAATGCTATTGAATCATCACTTCTTCTAAAGACAGTGACACCTACATCAGTGAATAGACAGTTGTAGCCCATTTGACATAATTGAGATACGGAAAGCAAATTGTAATCTAAAGAATCAACAAGAAAAACATTGGAAATGGAATGGTCAGGAGATATAGCAATTTTTCCCAAACCTTTGACCAAACCTTGATTTCCATCCCCGAATGTGATCGCTCTTTGGGGATCTTGGTTTTTCTCATATGAGGAGAACATCTTTTTCTCCCCAGTCATGTGGTTTGTGCACCCGCTGTCGAGTATCCAACTTGAGCCCCCGGATGCATAAACCTACAAAACAAGTTTAGTTCTTGACTTTAGGTACCCAAATGGTTTTGGGTCCTTTGGCATTAGACACAAGAACTTTGGGTACCCAAACACAAGTCTTGGAGCCCTTGTGCTTGCCCCCAACATATTTGCCAACTACTTTGCCGGATTTGTTTGTTAATACATAAGATGCATCAAAAGTTTTAAATGAAATGTTATGATCATTTGATGCAATAGAAATTTTCTTAGGCAACTTAGCACGGGTTGGTTGCCTAGAACTAGATGTCTCACCCTTATACATAAAAGCATGATTGGGTCCAGAGTGAGACTTCTTAGAATGAATTTTCCTAATTTTGCTCTCAGGATAACCGGCAGGGTATAAAATGTAACCCTCGTTATCCTGAGGCATGGGAGCCTTGCCCTTAACAAAGTTGGACAATCTTTTAGGAGGGGCACTAAGTTTGACATTGTCTCCTCTTTGGAAGCCAATGCCATCCTTGATGCCCGGGCGTCTCCCATTATAAAGCATGCTACGAGCAAATTCAAATTTCTCATTTTCTAAATTGTGCTCGGCAATTTTAGCATCTAATTTAGCTATATGATCATTTTGTTGTTTGATTAAAGTCATATGATCATTTATAGCATTAATGTTAACATCTCTACATCTAGTGCAAATAGAAGTGTGCTCAACGATAGATGTAGAGGTTTTGCAAGATTTTAGTTCTACAACCTTAGCATGCAATATTTCATTTTTACTTCTAAGGTCGGAAATAGTAGCATTGCAAACATCAAAATCTTTAGCCTTAGCAAGCAATTTTTCATTCTCAATTCTAAGGCTAGCAAGGGAAATGTTTAATTCTTCAATCCTAGCAAGCAAATCATCATTATTATCTCTAGGATTGGGAATTGAGACATTACAAACATGGGAATCAACCTTAGCATTTAAACTAGCATTTTCATTCCTAAGGTTGTCAATCATCTCACGACAAGTGCTTAGCTCACTAGATAATTTTTCACATTTTTCTACTTCTAGAGCATAAGCATTTTTAACCTTAACATGTTTCTTGTTTTCCTTAATAAGACAATCCTCTTGGGAATCCAAAAGGTCATCCTTTTCATGAATAGCACTAATTAATTCATTTAATTTTTCCTTTTGTTCCATGTTAAGATTGGCAAAAAGGGTACGCAAGTTATCCTCCTCATCACTAGCATTTTCATCACTAGAGGTTTCATATTTAGTGGAGGATCTTGATTTAACCTTCTTCCTTTTGCCGTCCTTTGCCATGAGGCACTTGTGGCCGACGTTGGGGAAGAGAAGTCCTTTGGTGACGGCGATGTTGGCGGCGTCCTCGTCGTCGGAGGAGTCGCTTGAGCTTTCGTCGGAATCCCATTCCCGACAAACATGGGCATCGCCGCCCTTCTTCTTGTAGTACCTCTTCTTCTCCTTTCTTCTCCCCTTCTTGTCGTCGCCTCGGTCACTGTCACTAGATATGGGACATTTAGCAATAAAATGACCGGGCTTACCACATTTGTAGCAAACCTTTTTGGGGCGGGACTTGTAGTCTTTCCCTCTCCTTTGCTTGAGGATTTGGCGGAAGCTCTTGATGACGAGCGCCATTTCCTCATTGTCAAGCTTGGAGGCGTCGATTGGTTGTCTACTTGGTGTAGACTCCTCCTTCTTTTCTTCCGTCGCCTTGAATGCGACGGGTTGAGCTTCGGATGTGGTGGGTTCGTCAAGCTCGTTGATTTTCCTCGAGCCTTCGATCATGCACTCAAAACTTACAAAATGCACGATTACTTCCTCGGGGGTCATTTTAGTATATCTAGGATTACCACGAATTAATTGAACTTGAGTGGGGTTAAGGAAAATAAGAGATCTTAGAATAACCTTAACCACCTCATGGTCATCCCACTTTACGCTCCTGAGGTTGCGCACTTGGTTCACCAAGGTCTTGAGCCGGTTGTACATGTGTTGTGGCTCCTCCCCTTTGCGAAGCCGGAACCGACCGAGCTCCCCCTCGATCGTTTCCCGCTTGGTGATTTTGGTGAGCTCGTCTCCCTCGTGCGCGGTTTTGAGCACATCCCAAACCTCCTTGGCGCTCTTCAACCCTTGCACTTTGTTATACTCCTCTCTACTTAAAGAGGCGAGGAGTATCGTTGTCGCTTGAGAGTTGAAGTGCTCGATTTGGGCCACCTCATCCTCATCAAAATCTTTATCACCTACGGATGGTACCTGTGCACCAAACTCAACAACATCCCATATACTTTTGTGGAGTGAGGTTAGATGAAATCGCATTAAATCACTCCACCTAGCATAATCTTCACCATCAAAAGTTGGTGGTTTGCCTAATGGGACGGAAAGTAGAGGTGCATGTTTAGAAATGCGAGGATAGTGTAGGGGGATCTTACTAAACTTCTTACGCTCTTGGCGTTTAGAAGTTACGGAGGGCGCGTCGGAGCCGGAGGTTGATGTTGACGAAGTGTCGGTCTCGTAGTAGACCACTTTCCTCATCCTCTTTTGCTTGTCACCTTTCCGATGCGACTTGTGGGAAGAAGATTTTTCCTTCTTCTCTTTGTGGTGAGAAGAAGATTTCTTCTCCTTCCCTTTGTTGGAGGAGATCTTCTTCTTCTCCTTCCTCTTGGTGCGGGACTCTTCCGATGAAGTGCTCCCTTGGCTTGTAGTGGGCTTTTCGCCGGTCTCTATCTCCTTCTTGGCGTGATCTCCCGACATCACTTCGAGCGGTTAAGCTCTAATGAAGCACCGGCCTCTGATACCAATTGATAGTCGCCTAGAGGGGGGGGGGTGAATAGGGCGAAACTGAAATTTACAAATATAAACACAACTACAAGCCGGGGTTAGCGTTAGTAATAAAGAAACGAGTCCGCGAGAGAGGGCGCAAAACAAATCCCAAGCGAATAAGCAAGTGAGACACGGAGATTTGTTTTACCGAGGTTCGGTTCTTGCAAACCTACTCCCCGTTGAGGAGGCCACAAAGGCCGGGTCTCTTTCAACCCTTCCCTCTCTCAAACGATCCACGGATCGAGTGAGCTTTCTCTTCTCAATCACTTGGAACACAAAGTTCCCACAAGGACCACCACAAGATTGGTGTCTCTTGCCTCAAATACAAGTGTGTTTGATTGCAAAGAATGGATCAAGAAAGAAGAAAGCAATCCAAGCGCAAGAGCTCGAAAGAACACAAGCGAATCTCTCTCTCTAATCACTATGGCGTTGTGTGGAATTTTGGAGAGGATTCGATCTCTTTGGTGTGTCTAGAATTGAATGCTAGAGCTCTTGTAGTAGTTGGGAAGTGGAAAACTTGGATGCAATGAATGGTGGGGTGGTTGGGGTATTTATAGCCCCAACCACCAAATGTGGTCGTTGGGAGTTCTGTCTGTTCGATGGCGCACCGGACAGTCCGGTGCACACCGGACAGTCCGGTGCCCCCTACCACGTCATCACTGCCGTTGGATTCGACCGTTGAAGCTTCTGACTTGTGGGCCCGCCTGGGTGTCCGGTGCACACCGGACATCTACTGTTCCTTGTCCGGTGTGCCGGAATGGGCGCGCCGACATCTGCGCGCGCAGAGCGCGCATTAAATGCGCGGCAGAGAGCCGTTGGCGCGGAGACGACCGTTGCTCTGGAGTCGCACCGGACAGTCCGGTGCACACCGGACAGTCCGGTGAATTATAGTGGACTAGCCGTTGGCGTTTTCCCGAAGCTGGCGAGTTCCTGAGGCCGACCTCCCTTGGCGCACCGGACACTGTCCGGTGTACACCGGACAGTCCGGTGAATTATAGCGGAGTCGCCTCTGGAAATTCCCGAAGGTGGCGAGTTCGAGTCTGAGTCCCCCTGGTGCACCGGACATGTCCGGTGGCACACCGGACAGTCCGGTGCACCAGACCAGGGGTGCCTTCGGTTGCCCATTTGCTCCTTTGTTGAATCCAAAACTTGGTCTTTTTATTGGCTGAGTGTGAACCTTTAGCACCTGTATAACTTATGCACTAGAGCAAACTAGTTAGTCCGAAGATTTGTGTTTGGGCAATTCAACCACCAAAATTATATAGGAACTAGGTGTAAGCCTAATTCCCTTTCAATAATCTCGTTGAGCATAGCCGCACTAAACACATAGCCATTCGGTATCATTTCTTAAGGGATCACCAACAAAAGGGAGATATCGAGATTGCATATATTAACACCAAGGAACAATTAGCCGATATCTTTACCAAGCCATTAGATGAACAAACCTTTAACAAACTTAGGCATGAGCTAAATATTCTTGATTCTCGGAATTTCTTTTGATCTCTTGCATACATAGCTCATTAATATACCTTTGATCATATCTCTTTTATATGCTATGACTAATGTGTTTTCAAGTGTATTTCAAACCAAGTCATAGATTGAAAGGGAATTCGAGTTTTCGGCGAAGACAAAGGCTTCCACTCCACTCCATCAATTACTCACCCTTCGCCGTCACTCCGAGCAACTCTCCAACTTTGGTATAATCTTCACTCATATTGTTATTCACCAAAGGGGGATAAATTAGTTAGAAGGGCTTATATTTCACTCAAGTATCTGTTTTTGGCGATTCATGCCAAAGGGGGAGAAAGTATTAGCCCAAAGCAAAAGGACCGCACCACCACCAATTTTCAATTTTAAAAGGTCTTGAAATGATGAATTTTTCAATTGGTATCTTATTTTTGATAGAATTTCAAATTGGATCACCCTCTTCAAAAACTAATATTTAAAACCCTCTTGAACACTAAGAGGAGGATTTTAATTGAGAGGGAGTTTTGTTTAGTCAAAGGAAAAGCATTTGAAACAAGGGGAGAAAATTTCAAATCTTGAAAATGCTTCTCAAAATCTTATTCATTTACCTTTGACTATTTGCAAAAGGACTTTGAAAAGAGTTTACAAAAGAATTTGCAAAAACAAAACATATGGTGCAAGCGTGGTCCAAAATGTTAAAAATAAAGAAACAATCCATGCATATCTTATGAGAATTTATTGGTTCAATTCTAAGTAACCTTTGCACTTACAATTATGCAAACTAGTTCAATTATGCACTTCTATATTTGCTTTGGTTTGTGTTGGCATCAATCACCAAAAAGGGGGAGATTGAAAGGGAATTAGGCTTACACCTTTTTCCTAATTGATTTTGGTGGTTGAATTGCCCAACACAAATAATTGGACTAACTAGTTTGCTCTAGTCTATAAGTTCTACAGGTGCCAAAGGTTCACAATAAACCAATAAAAAGACCAAGAAAGGGTTCAAACAAAGAGAGCAAAAGACAACCCAAAGGCACCCTGGTCTGGCGCACCGGACTGTCCGGTGTGCCACCGGACAGTGTCTGGTGCACCAGGGAAACTGAAGCTGAACTCGCTACCTTCGGGAAAATGGAAGGGCGCTCCGCTATAATTCACCGGACTATCCGGTGTCACACCGGACTGTCCGGTGTGCCAGCGGAGCAACGGCTACTTCGCGCGCAACGGTCGACTGCAACACATTTAATACGCGCCTGCGCGCGCAGAGGACAGAGCACGCGCAGAAGGCGCACCGGACAGTCTACAGGACCTGTCCGGTGCACCACCGGACAGCCCAGAGGCCCCACCTGTCAGAGCTCCAACGGTCAGAACCCAACGGCTGGCGCACCGGACAGTGTCCGGTGGCGTATCGGACTGTCCGGTGCGCCATGTGACAGCATCCGTCCAACGGCCACATTTTGGTGGTTGGGGCTATAAATACCCCCAACCACTCCACATTCAATATCATCCAAGTTTTCCACCTTCTACACATTACAAGAGCTATAGCATTCAATTCTAGACAAACCAAAGAGATCAAATCCTCTCCCAAGTCCGGAAACACTCCAAATCAAATAGTGACTAGAGAGAGTGACATTTGTGTTCATTTGAGCTCTTGCGCTTGGATTGCTTCTTTTCTTTCTCATTCTTTCTTGTGATCAAACTCAATTGTAATCGAGGCAAGAGACACCAATTGTGTGGTGGTCCTTGCGGGAACTTTGTGTTCCGTTTGATTGAGAAGAGAAGCTCACTCGGTCTAAGTGACCGTTTGAGAGAGGGAAAGGGTTGAAAGAGACCCGGTCTTTGTGACCACCTCAACGAAGAGTAGGTTTGCAAGAACCGAACCTCGGTAAAACAAATCCTTGTGTCTCACGCTTTATTTGCTTACGATTTGTTTTTCGCCCTCTCTCTCGGACTCGTTTATATTTCTAAGGCTAACCCGGCTTGTAGTTGTGCTTAAGTTCATAAATTTCAGATTCGCCATATTCACCCCCCTCTAGGCGACTTTCATAAACCCAAGTACTTACAGTGTCGTCCGCAGCAAAGTTTAGTTGAGCTTGCATACCTGCACCAAATGTTTGCCATGCCCTTTTTAAACAAGCTTTGAAGTGTCGATTCAAATGCCCAGTGCCACCAGCAGAATCTGCACTCAACTCAGTTTTACAATAGTGACATATAGCAATATAACTTTTTATACCATTCTCGATAATCTCCCGCTTATCCATATGCTTCCAGCACTCTGCCCTAGAAACAGATGGTTTAGCACCCTTTGCTGGCACATCAACACCAATATCCCCATCTGCTGGTAAGGAACTAGAACCAGACTCAGCCCCTTTACTACCATCTACTGGTACTGTTAAGGAAAAGGAACTAGAACCAGATACAAGCTCAGTGCCACCACCATCTCCTGGTACTCGTAAGGAGGGACTATAAACAGATCGAGACCCAGGGACTTCCATGGTAGGGGATAATTCACTAGAAATAGGATTGTTGGAATCATCTATCCTACTACTACGAAAAGCTTTTCTACCAGCTACCTTCTTCCTCCCCATTGTAGAGCAAATGAATATAGATCTAGCAAGTAGCAAGTGAGCAGCAAGCAAACTGGGGTACTGGTGTATAAATCTAGCAAGTGAGCAACAAGCAAATGAATATAGATCTAGCAAGTAGCAAGTAGCACAGATGAATCATGATTCAACTAAGTGAGAAACTGGTGTATAAATAAAGCAAGTGAGCTCGAGCCCATTAGTCTCAGTCGGCATGAATCATGATTCAACTAGGTGAGAATTTAAGGAGAAAGCACTTACTGTTTGCCTCTTGGGAAAAGGCACGAATGAAAAGGCCCGAATGCGAACCGGCTGAACAGGCACGAATTGGAAAAGACACTTACTGCGGCGGCGTCGACCCTTGAGCTGAGCGCTTGAGCCTTGAGTCCTTGACCCTTGAGCCGGCGTCAGCGGCGGCGGCGCTTCGATTCCTAGGAAACTACTTGTGAATCGGGATTAGGGTTTTTAGAGAACGAAGCACATCAGGGATCCGGCAATGAAACGCCGCATCAGATGCGACCGGTGGTCGGCAAAGGCGGCCATGGAAGAGAAGGTGATGGGGCGGCGGCGGTGGCGCCCTGGAGAGTGGAGACTGGAACTAGAGGCGTTAGGGTTTAGGCGAAACGCAAAAGACAGGTCGCGGCCGACAGAACCGAGGCGTCGCGGTAAATAAAATATGCGTCGCTACTCGCGAAGACGCGGACTCGTGGCCTGTGCGTGCCGTTTCCGTGTCGGGCCGTCACGAGCACGGCCCAAATACCCGTGCCGTGTTATTTGGGTCGTCGGGCCGAATCAGTAAGCATGGCCCAGCACGCTGTGCGTGCCGTGCTGGCCCGTCTTATTCCCTCCCGTGCTGGGTCGGGCTTCGTGCTTTCAAAACCGAGTCGTGCCCGTGCTGGCCCGATGGGCACGACCCAAACTTACAGGACTAGGTGGAAGGGAGCGGCACTGCGGCAACAAGCAGAGCCAACCTTGCCCTGCCCCCCGTCCTCTGCGACCAGCGACCACCCAACAAAGCCAGGAGTCTGAGCCCTATCGTGTAAATAGACCCAACAAATAAAATATAATGGTCTATATTTCTCACTCCAAAATTCCTCCCACCCCCCAATATTCTACAAATATTTCGCAAGTGATTTTTTTCAAATTCTTCCAAAAATACTTTGATACTTCTCCAAATAATTTTCCTCCTGTGGTACTCTCGAAATTATTTTAGAATCCCTACAAATATTTTCTTGTAAATTTCTCTTACACCGTTTATTCCCATGCGGATACATACGCCCCTATTATCATAGGGTAAATTCTACATGCAGATAACAGTTACCCCAGCTAATCGCATCCTTACCTTCCACTAATCCTCCATCTTGCCTATAAATAGAGGGGGTAAGGGGCAACCCCAAGCCATTCCATGGCTACCCGCTCACTCACTCTCACTCTCACTCTCACACAAACACATGGATCGTTCGTTCGTTCGTCCAAAATTTCGATCGCTCGTCCTATCGTTCGTTCGTCCAACTATTCACCTTTGCCAAAATTCTCTCTTTTTAGCTCACCTAAAACATGTCTGGCCAATATCTCGATCATATGAACTTAGAGGTTGTGAATTTCCTTCTAATAGAAACTTCTCGGTCAGCCAATTCCAAAAATTATCCAAGTTAAGCATGCTTAACTTAGAATTTCTTTTGAGACATGCTTTCAAAAAGAAAGGTGGACCTTGTTTGTATTAGTATGCTACCAATTCTATTAAAACCTTAGGTCAAGATACCACGATATCGCAACGTTCCACATGTCTAGGTTTTGTCTAGCCATTGTTTCTCATTTGACACTACAGGCAAAAAACAATTAACACCAGCACGAACCTCTATTCATGAACAACACGAAAATATTTCTTGTTACTCCACTCAAAAAACCTTTTGTTTTTTTTCAAATATCTCCAGATATTCAAATTTTGGAATATTCCAAGAATATTCATTTTTTACATTTTCTTCTCTAGTTTCTAAGGATATAAAATCCAAAACTCCTCCATCCAAACGATGATTTCAACAGTTCTTATTTCATATTTCCTATCAAATTATTCTCTATCCAACCATGTCATCCTCTAAACATGGTTCAGATTCTAGAAAACTCCAAAAAAATATACTTGTTCCATGTACCACATAGAATTCATGTCCGAACTCCAATTCAGATGATTCCTTCACCACTATTCTCATAACCATGATCTCTACCTCACTAAGTCATATGGACCACGACTATAAATACACTCTGATGGCTATCTTCTCCCTCCCCACACCCTTAACACCTTAAGCCAAGGCAAACCCCAGCACACTAAGTTTCTGTACCCTACCGACTACACTTCTACGTTGACTCACCTCCAATATACCCTTCAGGTAAGCATCTCCACTTCATCAACACAAACTCCGCTTGAAACTCTATTCACCATCTGCCACCATTCTTGACCACTATAATGAATATTTGTTGATATGTTCACTGGTTTGTGTGTCTGCTTTTTTCATGTTATGTAATTATCGGGACGTTTGTGCTATCCCATGAAGGCTAGAAGACATTTATGTGACACTGGCCATTTGAATCGACACTTCAAAGCTTGTTTAAAAAGGGCAGGGCAAACATTTGGTGCAGGTATGCAAGCTCAACTAAACTTTGCTGCGGACGGCACTGTAAGTACTTGGGTTTACAATCCACAATTAGCTCGTGAAGAAATTATTAAATACATTGTTTTCTGAAGACTTACCTATTATGATGGGAGAAAGCCCTAATTTTAAGAATCTGATTCAGCGTGCTTTCTGCCCACAATACCAACCTGTTAGTAGAACTACTATACAATCTGATTTGATGCCTTAGTATCACAAACAACTTGCTGTTCTTAAAGAAAATTTTAAAAAAGTTCAGTTTTCGTTTGCTTTAACTTCAGATATTTGGACTTTATCACATCAAAAGACTAGTTACATTTCTGTTGTTGCACACTATTTGGATAATTCATATTGTCTTCATAAGCGTGTTATAGGTTTTAGAGTGATGTATGATTCACATACTGGTACTGCAATTGCTAATCATATTCTTGAGGTGGTTAATGATTTTAATATAAGGAATAAGATTCTATCTATTACTCTTGATAATGCTTCCTCAAATACAAATGCGATAGACTCTCTTGCCCCTCATCTGAAGTCATACATAGATGGTTATGTTGTCCACCAAAGGTGTGTGTGCCACATTATTAATCTGGTTGTTCATGATGGCATAACAATTGTTAGTAAGTATTTGGATAATGTTCGTGCTGTTGTTCGTTTCATAACTAGTACTCCTCAAATGATTAATAAATTTGGTGAGTATTGCAAGGCAAATAATATGAAATCAAGGAAATTTGGCCTTGATATGAAGATAAGATGGAATTCGACCTACCTTATGCTTAAGAAACTAGAAGGTTATGAAAAGATTATAACTGTCTTTGTGAATGCTAATGCTCTTGATATTGATTTGGTTCTAACTAAAGTTGATTGGTATATGGTCAAACATTTTAGAGAGTTCTTGATGCCCTTTTATGTAGCCACAAATGTTTTATCAGGTGTTTACTATCCTACATCCTGCTTAGTCATTGATTACATTTGGTTAATTGCTGAGTCATTTGCTAAGCACAGATCTGATTCCCTTCTTTGCATTGTTGTTGCTCCAATGGAATTAAAATTTCTAAAATACTTTGATAACATATCCCATATATATTGCTTTGCAACTATTTTGGATCCTAGAAAAAAACTTGATGGGTTACAATCTGCTTTAGAAGGAACTGGTGACTTGCTAGATATGGACTATTCAGATGCTTTTAATCATGTGAAAGATGAATTATTTCGTGTTTTTGGCTTTTACTATGATTACTATGACAAATATGGTGAAAGTGATGTTACAGGAACAATGGATGAAACTGACATAGAACAATCAGATAGTTCTTTGACAGCCCACTTATGGAAGAGATCGAAGGGAAAAGAATTTGCTAACTCAACAGTAAATCAAAGGTGGAACCCTAATGCTGAATTGAATCATTATCTGTCTACTAACTTTGCAGCCACTGATCGCACCTTGAAGGGTGATAAGGTAAAATTACTTGAATGGTGGAGGGAACACAAGTACAGTTTCCCAGTATTATCTCATTTTGCTAGAGATATTCTTCTTGTTCCTGTTTCAACTGTTTCTTCTGAGGCCACATTCAACACAGTGGGTAGAATTATTGAAGAAAGGAGATCCTCTCTTGCACCTGAGACAGTGGAGGCCATCACCTGCCTTAAGGATTGGAAAAGAGCAGAAGATAGAAAGCAGCATCAACTTGAAGATCCTGAGATTGAACAAGCTTATGCTGATTTCAGCCATGATTAGTGTTACTTCTAGTTCATTCTGTTATTGTGGATTGTTAATGTAATATGGACTGTGGACATTAAAACATTTACCGATCTGTACTCTTTTCCTTACAGAGGGAGCCCCACACTGGGGTGTAAGGTTTTTAACGAGGTAGATCGAGGAATAAAAATAATTTTCCCTCAAAACTTGTTTGTGTTCATTTCTGTTAATTAGAAGAATTTCCCTCTGTTTGTTCTGTTTGTGCGGCTGGTTTATGTTGTTCATTTCTATTAATTTCTCTCTGTTGTTTGAGGGTTTCTGTTAATTACAAGTTTATGTTGTTCATTTCTGTTAATTAGAAGAATTTCCCTCTGTTTGTTCTGGTTGTGCGGCTGTTTATGTTGTTTCAGCCCCACATTGCTGTTTCTGTTAATTACAAGTTGTCAGTTTGAATTTCCCTCAGTTTGTTCTGGTTATGCGGCTGTTTATTTTTAATTTCGTGCCGGGCCTAAAAAAGCACGGCCCGATTCAAGCATGTCGGGCTTTAGTACCGTGCTAGGCCTCCATTTTATTCTATAGGCATGATAAGGTCCGGCCCGGTAGTATTTCGTGCTGGCCTGGTCCGACACTTTGAAGCCCGAAGCACGACGGGCTCGTGTCGGGCCAGCACGGCACGGCCCATCTTGCAGGACTACACGCCATGGTTTTCCCTTTTTGCCGTTAGCTTGCTTGGCACTTGGCAGAGTGAATGCCACAAGCTTTATTATTACCGCGCGCTTGGTGGGTCAGCTGTTAAAATCAGTCCGCAACGAGAGGGGAAATGCTGAAATATGTCCATCATTCGATCTCTTCTGTCAACAAAACTGTGTGCCATCCTTGTCCAGTTGCCGGCAGCACTTGCAGTACGGCTGGCTCGTGGAGCAAGGAGACTCCAGCACCAGCCACCACTTGACACACCAGCAGCTTCATTATTTCTTGTAGCCTAGCACTACCAGACACTAGCACCCTTGGTCGCGCTCGCGCGCCATGGCGAGTTGGCACCTGGACAGCCGGCGATCTGTTCAGAAGATCTCTCTGTCGTTCGACCGCCAGCAGGCTGTTGCAGCCTGACACGTGTGCTGGTGCGAGTACGCGACACACAGCGAGCAGAGACGCCAATTCGGTGATTCCTCCTACGTGGGGTGCTCACATGCATCTGCGGCTTGTCGCCGATTGTAACGCCGCCGCCGCCGCCGCCGCCGTCGGACTCGGATCAAGGCCGAGGCAGACGCGGAGCGGAGCAGGCAGGCCGCCCAATTATTCGCGCATCCCAGGGGTACCGCCAGATTTAGCATCTGTCCGGGCAGGCAAACAGCCGAGCACGGTGATCCGCCGCTTGGATCGGCAGTCCGCAGTCCCCACCCAAAGGCGGTAGCGCTTGCCGATCGCGGTAACCCCGCCATGTCGCGTGTGGTTTGGAACGCCCAGCTCGCGTCGCATCCATTGATCGATCGGGCGCATCCTACATACCGTGTCCCAGGACGGACACTGGGAACCACACGCACGCCCACAGCGCGACGGCGAGCACGGAATCGGAGTCGTGTGTGTGAGCACATGGAGCCCTTCACGGCTTTGCCGAAACGAGCCGGGGCTCGGCCGGTATAGATTGCGTAGAGGCGGCAGGCAGCCATGAGCCTGTCTACGTGCAACGTTTCTTGTCCCGGCAGAGCCATAGCCACCATCTGCCGGCCACTTAAAACGCCTGTGCTGCTGCCGTCTCCCGCCCGGCCTACTAACTGCCACGGTGCCACCGCATCGCACTTGATTGGGCCGGGGCGTTGCGCTCTCTGGTCTGGTCAAGGCGTCGAGCGTCCGTCCTCCAATGGCTGGCGCGGCGGCGGAGCGCAAGGTGATCAGGGTCCTCCTCGTCGAGGACGAGGAGATCCACAGGGTACGTCCGCGCTGCGCAGTGCGCGTCCACGCGTCCTGTTCCGCGCGCGAACTCGATGTTTCTATATATACGTTCGAATTCCCCCAGCGTGCAATGCAACGCCTGTTTGTGTGCTGGCTGGCTGGCTGGCTGCCGCAGGTTCTGGCGAGGGCGCTGCTGAGGTCGGCCTGCGGCGGCGTGGAGCTGCACGAGGCGGGGACGGGCGCCGAGGCGGTGCGGCGCGTGCGGGATGGCGGCGCCGCCGCCGCCTACGACCTCATCATCACCGACTGGAAGATGCCCGTCATGGACGGCCACGAGGTGCGGCATGCCGTATGCGTGAGCGCGAAACCCTAACCCGCGATTCACATCGGTCGATTGCCCCGCTAACTGCAGCGCGTGCGCTTTGCCATTTAACTGCTGCGCCGAGAACTGACTCTCTCGCTCTGCCCGCCCGCCGGCGTCGGCGGGCGTGCGTGCTTGCGTGCGCGCAGGCGACGCGGCAGATTAGGGCGATGGGCGTGACAACGCCGATCGTCGGGCTGTCCAGCGACACCCTCCCGCCAGACGTCGACGCGTTCATCAAGGCCGGGGCCGACGACTTCACCCCCAAGGTAACACACTGACGCACTGACGCCACTCTGTTTCGTTCTTGTCGAGAAGACAGACAGGCGGCTACATTCTTGAATCAAAAAAATAATAAAAAAGAAACAGAGAAGGGGATAGTTGGGCGGTGTAGTTTGAGGTTTGAGCGGCTCTGATAAATGATTATTCCTTCAAAGAAGACTCGGTGATCATTTTCTGATAACCTCTGTACCTGTGTTTGCAGCCTCTGTCCAAGGAGAAGCTCGTCCGTATCCTTACCAAGTTCCATCTCGCTTAGCTCTCTATTTGCTGTCCAAGGAGAAGTTCATCCGGGTTTTTTTTTTTGGTTGCCAAATTGGCAAATACAATCTCCACTTTGCTCTCTGTTTGGGTGCAAATCTCAATGAGTGGATAAATAAAGGGTCTCGAAGAATCGGGTGGGCTTTCTTCCACTATGGACCTTGGGCCTTATATCAGCTCGTGTTATCCTTCTCGCATATAATTCACACCCGCTCTGTAATCTGTACGTTGGTTGGTATTGGCATCACATGACAACAAGGCCCTCTTTGTTAGGACCGTCTCCTCTGAAAACAGCTATAGATCTGATTTCTCTAAAGTAGTTAGAGCCATATTGCAATTTATTTGGCAAATCAGCTTCGCTTGTGTTTTCTGAATAGTGTATGAGGAAAATGTGCATAGTGCTTATGTCTCATTTATTTAGTTGTATATATATAAGAGGCATATTTATATATAGACTCCAGGAACCCCTCCTCTTTTGTTGAAAACAAACATACAGAAAATAGAAATAGAGCCGCTTCATTCTTTTCCGCTCATCAACCAAACACACCTTTGATGAATTTTAGTAGGAGTCGGTAGAAGCTAGTTTTTGGTGCTCTAACTTCCAACAAGAAAATGGCTCCATCTCTTTAAAGACTCTCAACGAGAAACCGCTTTTCATGACTGTTTGGCAAGGCTTCACAATGAGCCAGAGTCACCCAAAGAACCATGCCAAAGGACCCCTAGATGTTTTCTACCTAGGGATAACAATGGATACCCGATATCTGGTGGGTAAAAACTTTATTAGGGCACGAGTATGACGAATTTTGATACTCAAGATATTTTATTGAGTCATTTATTATACCCATCAGGTATGGTGGACATAGACACGTTCCCTCTTGCCCTATACCCGCTACTCAGATAGAAACCCCGCTAACATATGACATGTATGTTCGGACTAAGTGACTTATTCTCTCTCATACATGGGCTTGTATGGTGTTGCCATTTAATCCTAAATGTTGTTGATCTTGTAATAAAATTATGTTAGTTTTGATAAATTTGTCATACTAGCACAAAAAATATGTTATTTTAACATCTTTTAATATTAATTAGTACTTACTTTTGTAATTTAAAATGATCCTGCCTACTTTAAAGTTAGCGTGTATGTATGTCCGATAGGTATCCGCTACCCTTGGTGGATATGCATATGATGTAATATTATTCTTATAATGGATAGTGAGTATGGAGCATTTTTTCTCTAGTGAGTATAGGTATGGCTTTTTGTGCCCATCAAATACCTTATCCGTGTGGAAGACCTCCAACCTCAAGAAGTCAAGAGAATACATTGTCTCGTTTGATGGTGCCATCTATTTCAAAAATGTAACGGGCAAGGATTTAAATTCCACAAGGAAAATGGAGTTTCAGCATTACGAAATATACAGCATGCGGAAGCAGAAGTAAAGATGTTCAGAAAAAACGTCTCGTAATAGACACAAGTGCATATAAAATGAAGTTTAACTGTTTAAGTGAGCTCTGCTAACACGTACTAAACGAAAATTCAAAGATAATGCAGGCAAAATTTCAAAAAAAAAAAGATGATGCATGGACTTGTGCATAGCTATGAAAATCATTTCAGAAAGAGGCACCTGGTTAATAACATATTTGTTTGAATCTTTCGGTGCAAACTTTATAAAACCGGGGGCAATCATAACATATTTCTTTTGCATTAACTTTTTCCTATTACAGTTCCTATTCAACATCCCCAATTTGATACTACCGAATTTGGTACAACAGATGAATCACCCCGCAAAGTCGATGCTCACTGGCTCAAATTTACAGTTGAGGGAAGCAAGTACGCGGTTATTTCAGCTATTCAGGATCCGACGAGCCCCTTGTGTCGTGCGTAAGCAACAATGGAGACAAATATAAAGGCACAAAAAAGCCCTGATACAAGAACCACCTGTGAAGGGAGGATCAAGTTACACAAAGCAACGCATCATTATATTTGTCGTGTTGCGAGCAGAAACCTACCCATTTGAAGATGTATCCGTGGCCGTCATTCCAGGTATACGGAATATTCATACCAAAGACTCCAGCAACTAATGAGTACAGCGACAGACAGACGGTACCAGAACTCAAGAATAACTCTAGCTGCAGGGACCAAACGAAAAATATGTTATCCTTAAGAGTGCAAAATTGCAACAAGTATTACTCAGGACTCTGCTTGGGTGATATCATATGGAATGCACATTCAGCACCAAGTGATTACACATCAACTACTGAAAGTGACTAAAATCAATCTGTAGTTCTGAAATTTCTACATCTCTAGCAGGGACAAGATGAGATCCAGATTATTGTAAATTATACCTGAATCAACTGATTACGGTGGTTATCAAGCTGCATTGCGAAAGAAGAAAAACCAAAATGTATTTAGAAACTGAATGGTCGAAAAATAAAAGGCAGTATGCATCTATATGGCGCAACATTACCTGGATATTGATGTAATCTTCCGTGTCATCGATGTACTCTCTCAACTGAAAAGGTGTCACAAACAAATACAACGTCAACACAGAGCTAAACCCTAAAATTTCTCTTACAACATTAGAATTTAAAAAATACCCATGTGAACAGCAACATAAGGGCAGGCTTTGCTAGTTTATTGTGATGCTGTAAAACTTAAAATCAGCTGTGCCAACTTACCGTTGTCAATTTGTTTAATGTGCCATCAACTTGCATGAAATATGCCTGCAGATTATAATAGCTTTAAATACTCAACCAAGACAATGACAACTGATAGGTTATGTCCGTCAGGTAAAGAAACAAAATACAAACCTCCAGCAACATCTCTAGCTCTTCAACATCATTCTCATTTCCATGCACAGTAGCTGCACTGGCTCTGCTTGCTCTTGATATTTTTGAACCAATAGTTGGGGAGGCAGGGAACCAATTTGGTCCACCAGAACCACTGACAGGGGAAGATGCCCCAGCCAACTTTCTAGACAAATAAAGATCAGCCATGTCATCGTCGTCATCCAATAATTGTTCAAGCTCATCTCTCACCTGGCAAACAGAGAACAGTTTGTGATTCCTAAACCACGAAGAGAAACGGTGCTAGTAGTCTATCACTATTCACCAAGAATACTAATGTCATGAAATAAAATAACACTACTACACTAGGGGTTGATTTGGTGACAAGGGGATCATTCTCCTCAATCCCCTCCAATCCTTCCGTGATCCCTGGTCACCAAATCAGCTCTAAGGGGATTTTTTATTCATACCATCACTTGGGAGGCACTTTTCATGTATACTACCAACATAATTAGTTAGTCAATTACATGTGGGGGCTGGTCCGACACATCATTGACACGGACTGACGGTATAAATGAAAAGTGCACCTCAAATGGCGGTACAGATGAAAATATACCTAACACATCAATAGAAAGTATACATCACAAACAATTAGCTCATACATGGCTACATTGTGAACATCTTCAGATGGCTCAACCAATTTCTGTTGGTTCAGTTTTAAAGACTTTTTCAGGAAACAAAAAGATTAAATCCCATTAAGCATTTTAAGTCAAACAATATACTCCCTCCGTTTGTTTTTATTTGTCGCTGGTTAGTACAACATTGCACTAAGTGGCGTCAAATAAATAAAAATGGAGGTAGTAGTATAATACTAAGATAATTCAAAGCAAGTTACTTTCATGATAACTAATTAACTAACATCTACATGTTAACTTCTATTATTGAAATGAATCAATTCAATCTCCATCCCAAATTATTAGTCATTCGAACTTTCTTGGGGAGTCAAAGCATCTCAAATTTGACCAAACTTATATAATAAAATAGTAACATTTATGATGCCAAATAAGTATCTTTAGAATTTTTATTAACTGTATTTTTAAAGTATACCTATTTGATGTCATAAATCTTTATAATGCTATCTATGGTTATGGTCAAACTTGAGATGCTTCGACTCTCTAAAAAAGTTGAAATGCTTTATAATTTGGAACTGAGGGAGTAGGGAAAAAACATACCCCTAAAGTCAATTGTAGGCATGTCAATCCCAAAATGCCAAAAAGAGAGAGCACTTTGTGTCACAACTATCTAGCCTCTTATAGTGGCATGCTCATGATCAGAACTAACATTCAGAACACAGTGAACAACAGAAATTATCCACATTCTAAAGAAAAATATCCCTAAGGCCCCGTTTGTTTCCTTTGATTTTAAGGAATTGGAATCTTACTATCGAAATAAGCTATTTTTTAGAATGTGACATTCCACCACTTTCCAAAGTTATCATATAAGCCTATCTCAAATTCATGGGGGTGAGAGATGAAAATTGATTCTATAGATTTACATGTTATTTTTCCGATGTACAACTTATAGCACACTCTTCTACTTGATTCGTTATAACATGAATGTAGTATTTAACTATCTCTCTCACATGATTTAAAATAATATACAAATATATTACATATATAAATATATGAACTTAATTAGTTTTGTCTAAATTATAATTATTAAAATGGAATTAAATTCCAACGAAACAAACGGGACCTAAAAGAACTGTAGAGAGAAGTATCAGGTAACAAACCAAAAGAGGTATGACAAACAGGAACCAGACCTTCTGAACCCTTGCGGTCAATCTTGTCATCCCGCTTTTTAACTTACGTACCCTATCCAAGTTGCGGCTGCTGATCTGCGATGTCCACAACAACTTGGCTTAATATGGAGAAATTGCTACACAGAATGTAAGAAGATGGTGTAACAAGGAATTAGAAAGATCTTAGCCTGACATGCCTTCATGGGTGTATGGAAAGTTGGAAATATATGATGTTGGCAAGGAGACAGATCTGTGGGCTTTGCTAATACTGCTTACCAATACAAATTTAGTTTATTCTAGGGCCCTTCATGCAACATAGCTAATATTATGTTGGAACTGAATGAAGCTTAACCATACAGCAGATCATCTGATAGACTGGATTGAAAAATGTGTTCCACAATCATGATATATACTATAGCTTATGTTTTCATACAAGCATGCTCACAAAATTAAAGGTGTTAGTATTTTTTACCTTACTTGCAAACCAGCATGTCAATTTGATTGCTACTAAATTGATGCAAAAATATAGTACCATAAAGGAGGTAGGATAAATAAAAATAAAGGTAAACGGTATTGCAATCTTTCATCGTAATACTGTGTAGCAATTTCTACTGAATCATGATAACTATACCAAGTTCCCTACACATAAGCAACTAAAATGTGATTGTGCATGATTAGTTATCGAATATTCAAATATATATGTATATATATATATATATTCAATCGTGAAAAAAGAGTAAAGTAGCATATTTCTGCATTATGCAATTAGCACGTCTTTTGAATGTTATTTAACTTAACTCAAATCATGTTTCTAGGATGCTCACACTTTATTAAAACACACTAAGGACAGACCTAGTGTTGGTGGCTCACACAAGAGTGGTCTAGGGAAGTAATGACTCACAAGAGTGGTCTAGGGAAGTAATGACCGAGGCAAGCCTTACCCCTATATTTTTGCTTTATTAAAACACACTAGGATGTTCAAATCAAATGCATACTAATGAAACACAGTATACAAGCACATCCACTCACCTTGGATGTCAACTCATCCAAAGCTGGGTAAGCATCGGTCTCAAGCTCAGTAGTGCGTGCATCAAGGAAACTGCAGATTGCTTCCAGAGTAACCTCCAATGCACGGAACTCAAAAGGAGATTCTGTGAAGTTCATGAAATCAGATAGAAGGATGTTAATGAACTGTACATAGCTATTGTGGGAATCCACCAAGAGAAACAAAATAACAAATATATGTGAAACAATGGCGAGGGCTTTGTTATACTTTTCATCTAGCATGACCGCATATATATTGTTTGCAAGTCAATTGAAACAGGAGGATCCGGCTGCAAATGGCATGCCAATTATAGTTTGTTTCATATAATAGAAAAGTTAAAACAATCTAGGAATAGCGTAGAAAAATGAATCACAAAGGTTCATATATATACCAAGTATTGATTTGGTACAATACTTAGAAATATGTTGTTGTGCTCTGGCTACATAATTATCGTCTTTGATAGAGAAAAGAAAAGGGATGGACAGGCACACACGTCACAAGCAATTCATAGCTCGAACATCTCAAGTTAAGCTCATTTATTCAAAGCTCATAAGGGAAGTTAAATAAACATAATTTAAATTGCAGAGTCATATAACATTATTGGACAAGTGCAAGGATACCCAAGGGCATCAGATATCAAAGTTAAGTGCCATGGATATATACCTTGGACTAACATGACATATTTTCCCAAAAGGAATGTCCCATGGTAAGGACATAAATTAAAAAGAGAGAGAGAAAGAAACAAAATGGTGTGACCATATCTCAATCAAAACATTAGGTCCATTTCTTTCTTGTATACTTTTATGGATCTACAAACATTTACTAGCTTGTTTGCTGTGTGTTCCAATTTTCTTGGGCATACAAGAGGGACAAATGCCAAACAATGTAACCAAATGAACATTACACAAATATATTAGTGCCCTTTTACCATAAGCAGTTGATTAAAAAAAATTAATAGCAGAGCCCAACTTACCATCTTCTTCTGCCCCTTCTACATCATGCTGGCCACTTAAGTTCTCTTTTCCATCATGCTGAGTAGCACTCGATGGTGCTAACCGCCTATGGAGCTCCTCTACTACAGGGATTACATTCTCATCAGAAGGATCCCTAAGCAGAACCTGAGCCAAGCCATGTGAATAACCAAATTAGTGACAGCTAAGAACGCGAAATAGAAGATCCTGAATTCAATCAAATAAACTATGGCTTTCCAATTATTTTATATCAGCAGGACCTGAGAACTATTACAGCGAGCTGCTACTTAAAATGGAGAATTCGAGGGCATAATGAAGCTTGTATTCAGGGAAAAAAATATTTTCTCTTCAAAATTTTATACAGACAACTAATCATCCAAGTTTGCTTAAGTGAAGTTGCTTATATAACCTGCAGAGATCTGTGATTACTCTAAATTATGGAAGGAAACGACTTGAAAGCTCCTAGCAGCTAAACAATCGGAAGGAGGAAACAGTAAGCAGTGAAATTCACCTCGTTGGAAGTGATGATCGCCTTTATATGCTGCTCGAGCCACCGACGAAGATTCCATCAAAAGAAAAAAAAACGTAACTCGTTAGAAATCTCCTTTACTTCTTTTTCCAGATGATGAAGCAGGTGTATCAAGTACTCAGGACCCTTTACTGTGAAAGCAGAACAGCACGATCCAACAGAATCCTCCTTAGGAGCATAATCATAAAGAAAGAAAAAAATCACCCGCGACTACGGGATAAATCAGTTCCTCCTAACAAGAATTTGGTTCTAATCACTCTGTTCGCAGCACCATATCTAGCCACAAACAACGCATACCACCCGAAAATCCGCAAGGGGAAAGCGAAATTGAGAAATCACAGGAAACCAGCCCCGCAGACGCTGCTCCGTGATTCCTCCTCCCACGCCACCCACCGAACAAAAAACGACACAATTGAACTGGCGAAGGCGGACGGGATCGGGGAGGGGAGGGGCACCTCGAGATTGAGGACGATGGCACGCTCGCGCCCGAGGATTGTGGAGGGGTAGGATAGCAGCGGGTCGAGGATGCGGAGGTCGCGCGCGTTGATGTCGACGCGGCGCATGATGGCGTACTTATCGGCGTCCAGCAGCTGCTCCTCCCCGGCCGCGTCGAGCAGGATCCAGCTCCGCGACGCGCCCCGCTTCTTCCCCTCGCTCCCGGTCCCTGCCCCCGCCGCAGCCATCTCCAACGGCACGGAGGCTCTCACATCTCCGGCGCCCGCTGACGCCGCCGCCGCCGCCGCCGTAGCCGCAACCGCCGCCCACGTGGACGGTGGACGGATGACCCCTTTATTACGACAGAAGATTTTCGACGAGGAAGGAGTGATAAATGGCGACGACGGGAGAGAGAGAAAGAGAAGGGAACAAAAAAAGGAAAGTACGATAGTAGGATAGTTTCAGAGGAGAGGAGAGAAGCGTGGGCGTGGCTGCTCGATCTCTTGCTGTACTGTAGGGTTCTGTGTGTTCGAGCGATGGGTGGGTGGATCTACGAATACGAGCAGGAGCAATCAGTCTGTTAACGGTGCGGGATGAAAGGAATCGTAGTTATGCTGGCGGTGCTTAAATTAAGCTCTTGTGCAGCATATAATCAATGATTTTATGAATTGACGGGGATGTTTATAAACGAGCGACTGTTTAACTTTCCAAATCTAAGTCTTAGAGCATCTTATCAATCTAAATTTTAGCTACTTAATAATACTATAATAGCTCTTCAAGAGACTAGTTATTTAACTTGTTAAGATATTCGGCTCTCTAAATTAACTCTCTTGCTAGTCAAGCTAACTTTATGTTGGAGAGTATGTTAGAATGAGATGTTATATATGTATAGTTTAATATCTATGGAGAGACAAATAAAGAGTAAAATAGAGAGTTAGAAATAAAGAGTCTTTTGGAGATGCTCTAAAAGGCTTACTAAGAGCATCTCTAAGAAACTAACTAAATGACTCGTTTGACCAAATTTTAGTTATTTAACAGTAAAATAATTGTTCGAGAGACTAGTCATCCAACTCGCTAAATTGGCTCTCTAGAGCCAAATTTGGCTAACCACTCTCGCTAACCAAATTTCTATCACACATAACATGTAGTAAATGAGTATCACAACCACATATACCGGGAAATAACCTAAATTCGATGAAGGAACATGTTTAATAAAACTATAAACAAATCCTCCACGGATTGTAGCCCGTCAACCGGTTGCGAACATGACCAGTCCTGGGTGATGGCTAAACACTGTATACGCCCGCTGGCTGCTGCCTTGCTTGCAAAGCATGCATATAAACAAGCATTCACTACGGGATGGAACTGCGAGGGTTGTCGTCGTAATATCATGTAAAGTTGCGTGGAACATTACAGAAACATTGGCGTTGGGCGGTCCGCGGTTGCTCGCGTGAGCTGCGCTAGTCAACGGGTCGAGGAGGGGGAGGGCGCATGGCACGACACGCCGAGCTGCGGTGACGCGGATCGCCCGTGGGGCCTGCCGGCCTGCCCCCGGAACCGAATGAGATGCCCACGCGCCCAAGGCCGAAGCCGACCCAGTTGGTTGGTCCACGCTTTTCTCGACAAGCAGGCGCGTGGCGCGGGCCGAGCGTACGCCACCCCGGGGCATATTTCTTTTCTTCGTAGCCGCCGGACCAGAAACACCCGCTAGCGCTAGATGTGCAGTGTGCTTGCCCGCGCGCGTCACCGCGTCCTGTACTCGTCTCGTGTTGGATCAGTGGTTCACGGTTCACGCCTGCGCGGCTTCAGGCTTTAACGATCAGATAGGGGATGCGATGCATGCGACGGCTTTATCTGTGAATCCGCAGGATTGCAGACAGAAAATCGTACGTGTGTGCTATCTATCGATCACGAATGTGTTTGATTTTGTCACCCCGCCCTGGCCGAATTTTTTATATTTTAGCCCTTCCTCGGAAAAAAATTCACGTTTGGACCTTAGAAAATTTTAATGTCGTTTTTGGACCCTTTGCTCGGCGCCATAGCCAATGGTAGGGCTGGAAAAAAAAGCTCGAGGCTCGCGAGCCGGCTCGGGCTCGATCAGGCTCGGCTCGGCTCGGTGAGGCTCGCGAGCCTAAACGAGCCCGAGCCGAGCCTAATTCCGTGGCTCGCTACACTAACGAGCCGAGCCGAGCCGGCTCGGTGAGGCTCGCGAGCCGGCTCGAGGCTCGGTCCAAACTACTTCTTACTCGTATCTCCGTTGACCAATGTGTAAGTGTGCTGTTTTGGTCACAACTCACAAGGAACTAGAGTGTCGGGATATATTTTTTATTATATGGAACATATTATGCTTCAAATTTGAGTTAATGACTATATTTACTGTTGTTGAGTACTTGAGTGTACAGGCTCGCGAGCCGAGCCGAGCCGGCTCGCGAGCCTATATCGAGCCGAGCCGAGCCTCGTTACCGAGCTCGCTAAGTGACCGAGCCGAGCCTGGCTCGGCTCGCTATTCCACCGAGCCTCACCGAGCCGAGCCGAGCCAGGCTCGGCTCGGCTCGTTTCCAGCCCTAGCCAATGGCGCCGAGGTAACACAGCTCGGCGCCATAGGCTATGGCGCCGAGGTGCGTGCTACGCTGGCCCAACCTGAACGACGTGGCGCCAACGTGGTACCGAGCTCGGCGCCAAGATCTATGGCGCCGAGCTCGGATATGTAATAGCAAAGTATGTCTAGCTCAGTCGGTAGAGTGCAAGACTTTTAACTTTAAGGTTGTGGGTTCAAGCTCCATCGTGGACGTATTTTTTTATCACTAATTTGTTTTTTTGTTGTCTATATTTTTCGTTTATGTCGCTGATTTGTCCGTCCAGATTTATTTTTCATCTAGTTTTTTTGTTTTTGTGACCGATTTATTTATTCATCTAGATATTTTTTGTTTTTGTTTATTCAAACTGCGTGACGCAAGTACCATGCACATAAGTAACCCACCCTATGAAAGTACAAAGTACTTTATAAAATCATCAAGTCACTGTTTATTTATACCTTGTATATTTATATTTTGGACTCTAATTATAATCTTTTTGTTTATTAAGTATATTTATATTTTGGACTCTAAAACTCCAATAATCTAATGTATTCGAAATTATACTTTTTAATATTAATTAAAATTTATCATTGTACATCACTACTAATGTAAGATTAACACAATCATTTGTTTATGATATAAATATTTTTAATATTTTAAATGGTGTACTTCAGTTTTTAGTATATTATTTAATGTTTAAAATCACTTGTAATTAGCGAGAGGACGGAATCAAGCTTAAGCATGTGGGGTTTACAATGCACCAAGGGCCAGACAGATTATTCAGTACTATTAAACAAAATGTAATAAACAAATCAGTCGCAAAAGCAAAAACAAATCAAGATGAGAAATAAATTTGGACGGACAAATCAGCGGCATAAACGAAAAAAACCACGATGCACCATAGCTAAACTGGTGGCCGCTAACCAATTTAAGTACGTTTCCTTAAGCTTAATAAACGAAAAAAATATGGACGGATAAATAAATCAGTCACAAAAACAAAAAATCTGGATAAGAAATAAATCTAGACGGACAAATCAGCGACATAAACAAAAAATCTGGGCAACAAAAAAAATCAGTGTCAAAGACAAAAAAAAAGTATGAAAACATGTCTATCATGGGGCTTGAACCCACAACCACAAGGTTAAAAGCCTTGAGCTCTACCAACTAAGCTAGACAAGTTTTGTGTACATAACAAAGCTCGGCGCCAAGATCTATGGCGCCGAGCTCGGTTCCATGTCGCGTAACACGCACCTCGGCGCCATAGCCTATGGCGCCGAGCTGTGTTACCTCGGCGCCATTGGCTATGGCGCCGAGCAAAGGGTCCAAAAATGACATTAAAATTTTTTAAGGTTCAAACGTGAATTTTTTCCAAAAAAGAGCTAAAATATAAAAAATTCGGCCGCCCTGGCTACGCTGCGGTCGCCTTGGTCTTTGTCTTTTCAGAAGGCTGTAGAATCCTCCTGTCTTCAAGTCCTTTTCAAGTGGTAAATTACACCCCCTCCCTTCAGTCCCTTGCAAGGTAAAGGAATGCTCCAGTATGGTCACGTGACGTCACGTCCTCGTGTTTTTCGTAAACAAAGCTTCCATCAGCTTGTTCGCTGCGGCTTGCTGCGGCTGCAATCCGGCTGCGGCTGCGGCTTCTACAGTATTTTTCTTTCTATGGATTGCAGCTGCAGCAATCCAAACAGCTGCAACAGTGTCGGCTTGCAGCCAGCCGAACACGCCCCATAATTCTGTTTTCTTTTTTCTTTTTACAAACACGCTGCCCTAATAAGACAGGACGGTGGATCTTACTAGATCCGGTGACGGGAACAAAGCAGATACAGCTAGCCTGGTATAGGAGTACCAGTGGACGTACGTCTGCTCCAGCTTTCTGAGAGCAACACCTCTGCGCATGGATTCCACTACGGACAGATATGGTACGCATACTCTGCCTCAGCCTCTAAAGTCTACTCTTCTCTAAATTTATCAGGGCAAATTCCTTCCAAGCGCACTCTAGATACAAGAAAATATCCGTCCGTCCTTTGCGTTTATAGAGATTATATCTCCTCTCATCTATTTATTTTAATACTCTAAACAATAGATCAAATAAAAATAAAATACATATAACATATTTGAGTCTATCACAAATACATACGTACAAAAAAAACTTAACATAAAATCCTAAGCGCCATGTACGGCCACGATTTCTATATATCACATAGCTAGACCTCGTTTAGATTGAATAATTGTTCGAACACGTTTCAAACCTTTGAGCATCCGAAAATCCTAAGCGGTTGTGACGATGGTGGTAATGGGGTCTTCGCTTGCGTCCTTGTGGCTTCAGGCCTCACAAGCGTGGTGGGCAGTGGCGCCAAGAAGGATGCATGTGCCACTGGTGCCCCTTCATTCTCTCATCAATCAAACAACTACAATCTCAAACAAAATCTATTAAACTTTAATAGGGGATCAAGTGTAATTGCAATGCCTCTGAGTCCTCGAATACCAGACATATACTTATAAAATTTGGTTACCATAATAACCGACATGGCTTCAATTATCGGATTGCCACACATCGACCATTGTCTAATTTTCATTCTGATCTCACGTATCTTGATGAGGTATAATTTGAGCACAACACACACACATGTAACAACCAAGGATTCATAGAGTTTATCGCCGATTACTTCAGCAGTGTGAGGAGCTAACACATAGATGAACCTATATATGGAACAATATATGCAATCAGATTTACTTGGACAACATAGGCATCAAAATATCAAATGTAATACATGCATGAAGATCTAGAACAAGCTATTAAATGATAATTTTTTAAATATGTATAACGGATCTGGAACGCAATGTTACCTCATGGCAATATTTTGAAGATTCCAAGATTTGTCAATGAAATGGGCTATAATGTCCATATAGCCTCTCTTCTGAATATCTAATGTTCGTAAATAAGTGGTAATAATAGCCACCCTTGAATCAATATCAGCCATGTAATCAATTCCTTTATTCCTCTCCGCTTCATTGTGCACCATGATATCATTTATGAAATGTAACAATGAACATAAAAAAGATCTAACACTTGGATATAGCATAGAAAAACAAAACAAGTCGTTTATTTAAATATATTATTGTGATCCTATTTTCAATAGTAGTTGAAGTTCACTTACGAATCTTTGGAAACCAGCATCATCGACCATACTCAAAGGGTACTCACGTAGAACAACAAGTGCTTGTCTGCTACATCTTGATCAAATGTGTAGTTTTCTACATAAATTTCCCTCATATTTGGAGCACCAAACCTCAAACAAAATTGTGCTGGGTCAGGTTTTTCGGCTTCGGATCCGGGGTTTTTGGCTTTGGGTTAAAAATCATGGTCTGTTCCCGACCCGTGAGTTATTATGGGTTAAAAAATATGTCTCGTACCCACCCGTTGTATTGATCGGGTCAGACCGAGCCGAATTTTTTCAGTCGGGTCGAGTTGGCTGGGTCGGTGACCCATGATCAGGTCTAAACACAGTCGTAGCATGGCTAGATGGTGCTACTGTGAGCGACACAACCTCTTTTGCTTCTTTTTTCAACCTAGAACTGGATGTGGACCTAGCGAAAGAAAATTGATGTTTCGTGTGTAAAGACGCGACCTAGGGAAATGGCAAGGTGTGTATTAACGTCAATTGGAAAGAAGTAATTTCTTAAAAATCTTGAGGGGATTAAGTGTCTTTTTTGTTTAACCTAGTAGTAGATGCTCTGAGTGTTATGCTGGAGTTTGGGGTTGACCATGGTCATATTACTGGTGTGCTACTAGACATCCTTCCCGAGGAATATCTCATATCCAATATGCAGATGACACAGTTAGGAATGGCAACGGGTCGGACTCGGATCGGATATTGAAAATATCTGCCCGCAATCATATCCACGGTCATAGATAATATCCGCTCACGACTATATCCACGGGTAGAAATTCATATCCACATCCATGTCCATCGGATTTCGGATATCCATAGGATATCCATCAGATATGATAAAACCATTTTCAACAATTGAATAACATAATTAATCAAATTTCTTTGCAATTTAACATCATACACAACTTAAAATTGAATAAAATTCAAACATACATGTCCTTCAACAAGCAACATTCTCAACATCATGCGAACGACGAACCTGAAGGCGCTCAGAGCAGGGCGGAGGCGCGAAGCTCAGAGCTGCGTCTATGCAGGGCGGATGAAAGGGAAATAGGCTTTAAACCTTTTTCCTAAATGATTTTGGTGGTTGAATGTCCAACACAAACAATTGGACTAATTAGTTTGCTCTAGATTACATGTTCTACAGGTGCCAAAGATTCAACTCAAAACCAATAAAAAGAACAAGACAAGGTTCAAAAGAAAGGAGCAAAGAGAAACCAAAGTGCTCCCTGGTATGGCGCACCGGACTGTCCGGTGTGCCACCGGACAGTGTCCGGTGCACCACCGGACCGTGTCCGGTGCACCAGGGAGGATTGCCTTCAAACTCTTCACCTTCGGGTTTCTCAGGCGCAGCCCACTATAATTCACCGGACTGTCCGGTGCACCACCGGACAGTGTCCGGTGCTCCAGAGTGAAGCGGCTCCGAACTGGCCAGCTTCGGGAAAGTGGGAGGTCGCTCCGCTAAAATTCACCGGACTGTCCGGTGTACACCGGACTGTCCGGTGTGCCAGCGGAGCAACGGTCATCTGCGCGCAACGGTCGACTCTGCAAAGCGTACAGTTGAATTCAGAGTGTCAGAGCAGAAGTCAGAGGGGCACCGGACTGTCCGGTGCTGCACCGGACTGTCCGGTGCCACATGAGGACAAAGCCTCCAACGGTCGACCAGCTCCAATCTCAACGGATAGGATGACGTGGCTGGCACACCGGACATGTCCGGTGTGCACCGGACTGTCCGGTGCGCCCATCGCCAGCAGCTTCTCCAACGGTTACAAAATTGGATGGTGGCTATAAATACCACCCCAACCGGCCACTTCAAGGTGTGGGAGTTCAAGCAACATTCCAAGTCACCTAGTTGACATACTCAAGCCCTCCCAACCACATATATTCATTGATCCATCCTATACACAAGATTTAGTCCACTATAACCAACACAAGTGCCACAAAAGAGAGAGCAAGCAATTGAGAGCTACTCAATTAAGTTTAGCCCTAGCGCCTTGTGAGATTCATTGAGAGATAGTGTGAGCTACATCTTTGTGTTCATTTGCACGTGGAGTTTTGACTCCCTTTCAAACTTCCTCCAAAGTGTTGGAGGCTTGTAAAAGCTAGCAAGAGACACCAAAGAGTGTGGTGATCCTTGTGGGATCGAGAGTGATCCTTGAGAAGAAGAAGAGCTCGCCGATCCTTGTGTGATCGGGAGAGAGGGAAAGGGTTGAAAAAGACCCGTCCTTAAGTGGACTCCTCAACGGGGACTAGGCCTTCGAGGGCCGAACCTCGGTAAAACAAATCACCCGTGTCCATTGTGTTTATTGCTTGTGATTTGTTTGTTTCCCCTTGCTCTAAGTTTTCTTGCACCATTATTTGCTAATATCTTTGGGTGTTACTTCAAGTTTAATTTCATTTAGTGAAGTAACATTTCGCAAGAAAGAACTTGGCTTAGTGCTCTTCTCATCTAAGGCTTCTTGCTTTGTTATTCTATAACTTACTAGTTGTATTGATTTGTCATTTCCGCATTATTTAGTAATACTCTTTTCAAAGCAAGAACTTAGTTTCTATTCTCCGATATTTGTATATCTTGTTCTAACCACTAATCAAGGGATCTAGTTGGGGGATAAAGTTGTAATTTTCAGGTTTCGCCTATTCACCCCCCCCCCCTCTAGGCAACTTTCAATTGGTATCAAAGCTAGGCACTTCATCTTGAGTCTAACAACTCGAAGTGATGGCTCGTAGAAGATCCCAAAAGTACAAGAAGACTCCTCCAACGAACGCAACTCAAAAGGAGGTAACTCTTGAGATATTATTTGATGATTGTTCTAATTATGATTCATGGTCTACTAGTGTGATAAATGCCTTTAGAACCATACATCCTCAATTAGAACAAATTATTGACAAGAGTATTTTTCCCTCTAGTTTTAATGGAAAAATTAATTCCGAGGAGGATCAAAGATGTTATCGCTTAAACTATCTAGCTCTTGACATCTTAACTAATTCTCTTAGCAAAGAAGATTATCGTGCCTTCATATCAAACTATGGCGAATCCATTCCCGATGCGCATGATATTTGGACTAGAATTAAAATCAAGTTTGATGAGTCCAAACATAATAGTTCATTTGATGCCTCTACTTCCTTGAGTTTTTGTGATACTAACCCTTGCAAGAAAGAAGGAGAAAATGAACGATGGAGACCAAACGATGAATCCACCTCTCCAAAAGGTTTGTCTTCCCATTTCGATTCCCACATGTGTTGTGTGGCTAATGAAAATGATAGCGGAAGCACAAACGAGGATGAGGAGGAAGAAAGAAGCTTTGTGCATCTCTACGCTCGCCTAAGCCAAGAAGATAAGGCGGTCATGCTCAAACTTCTAGAAAGAGCAAGAGAGCAAAGCGAAGCTCGTCAAAGGGTAGAAGATATTCTCTCCATGAAAATGCTACACTTTGACGAGTTGACTAAAGAACATGAGGAGCTAAAGTGCTCTCATGTTGATTTGGTCCAAAGGTATGAAACTATTTCAATTGAGCAAGATAACGCTTTACATTGTATCGCTCAATTAGTAAATAGGAATACCTTGCTTAAGGACCAAGTAGAAAAGCTAAAAGTTGAAAATCTAGCTTTTCAAGATAAATATGATATGCTTCTATGTTCTCATGAAAATCTTATGGATGATCATATCATATTAAATATTGCTCATGAGGTTGTGATAGAAAACTTAAAATCCCAACAACCTCACTCATGCACATATATTCAAATTGATACTATATTACCATGTGCTAATGCTTGTTGTCCGTCGACAAGCAAATCTTCTTTTGAGCTAGAATTTGCAGGAACAAATGATAATACATATCAAAAGCTCAAAGAAGAAAATAAGAGGCTAAAGATGAGCTTGACACAACTTAAAGGAAAATGCATTGTCCAACCTTCTCAAGATAACCGTGATCACATGGTGAAGAAGCTTGAGACGGGAACAACCGTGGCATGCAATACATCCCTTGAAGAAAATGTCAAGGATTTGAGGATTGCCAAGAGGAAGAAACAAAAGATGAAATTCGACACTTCCTCCAAAAGCCTCAACCACGCCTCCACAAAAGGTAACGTCCAAGGTAATGATCAAGCCACACTTCACATTAAGAGGTGTAGTGATTGCTTTGAAGAAGGGCACTTGATTAGGTCATGTCCCTACATTAAAAATGGCTTGATTATTAACAAGGATGATAGATTTTGTTTTAAATGCTTCAAGAAAGGACACTTGCTTAGATCTTGTCCTCATTTAAAACAAAAAGGCATAGGGTTAGAAAAGAAAGTTTTTACTAACCATGTAGCAGGCAACAAACAAGGAAAGAAGAAATCTTCAAAATTTGGAAAACGCCTATGCTACACATGCCGAAAGAAGGGACATCAATGCAAAGATTGTCCCATTGGTAAAAATCCCACTCCTAACTTGTCATTTGATTCATATATAACTAGGCAACCCAAGATTGCAACTTGTGCTAGAAAGGTAACGAGTTTACCAAGCGCTAGCACAAAGGACACTTGGATTCCTAGATCTTTGTTTACTAACCTTAATGGACCCATCAAGCGATGGGTACCAAAATGTGCTTGACAAGCTTTGTAGGAGAAGGAGATGGTATGAACCTTTGGGGTGCTTGAGGGAGTTAATTCAATTCTTATCGACTCAAGCTATCAATCTTCAAATGATCTACGTATTCAAGATTGACCCAAGGTTACTTCAATTTATTGTATTCAAAACTCATATCATCTCGGAAAGATATTAATGTTGTAGGAAATAAAGAATCATCATGTGCGGAATATCAAAGCCTACAACATGGAGGAAAGTCTAAGGATGGTAACATTTATATTCTTAAGTGCAAGTATCTTAAATCATCATTTCTTATGTGTCTTGTGTAGTCACATAGAAAAAGGAAGCACCTAAGATGTTTTTAAAATTTATGTCACCATTCTTTGAAGGAATTCCTCCCATATGGTAGATTGCATATTCTTCATTTCTATATTATGACAATCTACATGCTTTAAAATTGTTGCTATTTCCTATGGCAAGGTTTACACTAATTATTCTATTATTGCCTTGTTCTAGATATAGAGAGATATTTCATATTCTTAAAAGAATAAAGTGTCATGTAAGGAATTCAAATACTTAGGACACTTATAAAAGGAAAATTCTCTCTATAGCTAGAAAAGTGAGACTAATGTTTTTATCTAAGTAATTTAAGTAGTCTCACTTATAGGAATAAACTTCTCTTTAGGGATGCGTAATTTATCATGTCAAGAAAAATCAATCCAATAATTTATGTTGTATGTTTTATTGCTTAAATTGGATATGATTCTTCTTCATTTATCGCTCTCCATGTTATGGATTAGATTTATTCCCATAGTATCAAGAATTTAACCATGCTTGTTTTATGAATTAAAACTTAGCATACTTATTGGAATAATCTAGTTCATATTATAAAGTTTCCATGCTTTAGTAATCCACTTTTCATTCCTTATCAAAATGATTACAAAAAGGGAAACTAGTGCTTGTGCTGCTTTTAACATTTCTCTTGAGTCTACTTATGAAAATCTACAAGAGAGTAAGTGCAAGGTTAAAGCCACAAGCCTCAAGGGGTACTCTTCACCAAAAAGGAAGAAAGGTAAAAGCAAAGGTATGGGAACTCATCTCTTTAATATAGTTCCCTTCAATGGTTATTCTCTCTAAATTATCATTCTTGAAGAATAGATTCTTTGGAGTACTAAATTTGTCTTGATGTGCATTCAATCACATTCTCATAAATGCACTTATCCATTAGAATCTATTTCATACCTTTGCTATAAATATTCTCATATTGACTTGCTTTTAAGTAATAATTAATAAAATTCAATATGAAAAAGCAAAATCCTATGTTTGATCAAATAGTTAAAAAGTGCATATTCCTTTTTAGTAATAAGCACAAATGTTAAGGATTTTACTTCTTGTCTGTATGACTTGTGGATGATGAATCATGTATGTTAATTATCTAAAATAATCATCTTTCATCATATACTCCCTTGCGCTATTAACATCTCTCTTGAGTATTTTCAATGAGCTTGGAAGGAAAAAGAGACAACTACAAAGGGAGGACACTCAAATGAAAAAGGAAGAACATCAAGGACAATAACACCTACTTGGACAATAAGGTCTTCACAACAATCGATGGTGTGGTTGTAAGAATTCCAAATCCTTTTCATTATGGAATTACCAGGCTTAAGTTGATTATTGCAAATTTTATAAGCCTCGATCAAGGTGTGTAATGGGTCTTCCTTTGTGTCTTTAAAGGTGAATGCATCAAAATCAATTCTTTCAATTTCTTGATGCATATCTTTAGGGGGAGTTCATTCTTATATTTTGATTATGTTGAGACTATTGCTTTATCTTAGTAATTTCATATAGTCTCTTGCATGAGAATAGTGTTTCTCATGAAGTATGCTACTTCACATCAATCTATCTTGTTAAAATAATGTTGCTTTTATCAAGGATTGTTGCTCTCATTACTAAAGTAGCATGCTTATTGGATTCTCCTATTTTAAGCTTAATTCCTATATGTTACTCTCTTGATCGCATCCATTGTTTGTTTGATCATAGAATAACATCAAATGACACTTAGTGCCTCATATTCTTTCCAATCGATACCTCTCTTGATATGCACCAAGTTAAAAGGAGAATTCATGATTCATTTATACAATTTGTGATCCACTTAATATATGTTAACCATGACTTAGAAAAGGATCACTAGTTGTAAGAACTCTCTCTTGTGCAAAATATTTTCACACATTGTCATTGAGCATAGGTCCTAAGCAAACAAGACTAAGGACGAAAGCACAATGAAGAGTGCGTCTACAAGTAAAGGTACAAAACGGGTAAAACTTATTCCTATCATTTACATATGTACCTAAAATCTTCCTCTTATATACACTCTTTGCATATCTTGTATAAAAGGGAGAGAAAGCATGTTCTTTGCATTTATCCCTGCTTCACACCTAGTTTAACCTCTTAAAATTTCACTCATGCATTATTGCATCTTTGCTAAAACTAGATGAAGTGGTTCTATTGTCAAAGATCTTAAAGCTTAACCTTGTAACGAGGATAAGCTACCTTTGTTCCAAAGGTGGATGGTCCTTAAGTCTCTTTGAAATCTTTAAAGGAAAATGCTTAAAATGTTTGCAACATGCTTTCATAAGTGCATAAACTGTCTTGAGCATCACACATATACTATGACACAAAGCACTTCACTTTCTCTATGATATAGACTTGTTCTCATTAACCTAATTGTGTGCACTTGGCATTTAAGGCCAAAATATGTATTCCTCTCAAGGCACATATTTAGGGGGAGAAATCTATATTATATAGAACTATAATCATGCTTAATTGACATATCTCTTGATCATATCTCTTTCATTTTGGTACAAATGCATATATTTCCGTACCATGACTACGACTAATATGTTTCCAAGTATATTACTATGCTAAGTCGTAGATTGAAAGGGAAATGGAGTCTTCGGCGAAGACAAGGCTTCCACTCAACTCTATTGGTATTATCTACCCTTCGCCATCACTCCATACTATCTCTCCACGTTGGTATAATCTTTCACTCATATATCATTTACCAAAAGGGAAGACAACTTATAGAGAGGGCTCTAATGATTCCGTTTTTGGCGATTCATGCCAAAGGGGGAGAAAGTAAGAGCCCAAAGCAAAAGGACCGCACCACCACCCTAATTTTAAAATAAGTTCAATTGAAAATTTCAAATTGGTATCTTATTGTGTTCAAAAGGGGGAGAAAGTAGTATTTCAAAAATCAATATCTTAAAACCCTCTTGAACTCTAAAGAGGAGGATTTAATCTAGGGGGAGTTTTGTTTAGTCAAAGGAAAAGCATTTGAAACAGGGGGAGAAATTTCCAAATCTTATGATTCATTTACCTTTGACTATTTACAAAAGACTTTGAAAAAGAATTTCCAAAACATTTGCAAAAACAAAACTTGAGGTGCAAGCATGGTCCAAAATGTCAAAAACAAAGAAAAGCATCCATGCATATTTTATGAAATAAATATTGGTTTAATTCCAAGCAATCTTTGCACCTATCCTATGCAAACTAGTTCAATCATTCTCGTATATATTTGCTTTGGTTTGTGTTGGCATCAATCACCAAAAAGGGGGAGATTGAAAGGGAAATAGGCTTTAAACCTTTTTCCTAAATGATTTTGGTGGTTGAATGTCCAACACAAACAATTGGACTAATTAGTTTGCTCTAGATTACATGTTCTACAGGTGCCAAAGATTCAACTCAAAACCAATAAAAAGAACAAGACAAGGTTCAAAAGAAAGGAGCAAAGAGAAACCAAAGTGCTCCCTGGTATGGCGCACCGGACTGTCCGGTGTGCCACCGGACTGTGTCCGGTGCACCACCGGACCGTGTCCGGTGCACCAGGGAGGATTGCCTTCAAACTCTTCACCTTCGGGTTTCTCAGGCGCAGCCCACTATAATTCACCGGACTGTCCGGTGCACCACCGGACAGTGTCCGGTGCTCCAGAGTGAAGCGGCTCCGAACTGGCCAGCTTCGGGAAAGTGGGAGGTCGCTCCGCTAAAATTCACCGGACTGTCCGGTGTACACCGGACTGTCCGGTGTGCCAGCGGAGCAACGGTCATCTGCGCGCAACGGTCGACTCTGCAAAGCGTACAGTTGAATTCAGAGTGTCAGAGCAGAAGTCAGAGGGGCACCGGACTGTCCGGTGCTGCACCGGACTGTCCGGTGCCACATGAGGACAAAGCCTCCAACGGTCGACCAGCTCCAATCTCAACGGATAGGATGACGTGGCTGGCACACCGGACATGTCCGGTGTGCACCGGACTGTCCGGTGCGCCCATCGCCAGCAGCTTCTCCAACGGTTACAAAATTGGATGGTGGCTATAAATACCACCCCAACCGGCCACTTCAAGGTGTGGGAGTTCAAGCAACATTCCAAGTCACCTAGTTGACATACTCAAGCCCTCCCAACCACATATATTCATTGATCCATCCTATACACAAGATTTAGTCCACTATAACCAACACAAGTGCCACAAAAGAGAGAGCAAGCAATTGAGAGCTACTCAATTAAGTTTAGCCCTAGCGCCTTGTGAGATTCATTGAGAGATAGTGTGAGCTACATCTTTGTGTTCATTTGCACGTGGAGTTTTGACTCCCTTTCAAACTTCCTCCAAAGTGTTGGAGGCTTGTAAAAGCTAGCAAGAGACACCAAAGAGTGTGGTGATCCTTGTGGGATCGAGAGTGATCCTTGAGAAGAAGAAGAGCTCGCCGATCCTTGTGTGATCGGGAGAGAGGGAAAGGGTTGAAAAAGACCCGTCCTTAAGTGGACTCCTCAACGGGGACTAGGCCTTCGAGGGCCGAACCTCGGTAAAACAAATCACCCGTGTCCATTGTGTTTATTGCTTGTGATTTGTTTGTTTCCCCTTGCTCTAAGTTTTCTTGCACCATTATTTGCTAATATCTTTGGGTGTTACTTCAAGTTTAATTTCATTTAGTGAAGTAACATTTCGCAAGAAAGAACTTGGCTTAGTGCTCTTCTCATCTAAGGCTTCTTGCTTTGTTATTCTATAACTTACTAGTTGTATTGATTTGTCACTTCCGCATTATTTAGTAATACTCTTTTCAAAGCAAGAACTTAGTTTCTATTCTCCGATATTTGTATATCTTGTTCTAACCACTAATCAAGGGATCTAGTTGGGGGATAAAGTTGTAATTTTCAGGTTTCGCCTATTCACCCCCCCCCCTCTAGGCAACTTTCAGCGGACCTCAGAGCAGGGCGGAGGCACGGAACATCATACGCAGGCCTAGGTGACGGCGCGTAGGCGTAGGGATCCGGCAGCGGACGCAGGAAAGAACCGCCCTGGATGGGTGACACTGCGTAGGGGTCCGGCGGCGAATGCAGGAAAGAAGCTGGCTCCAGGCGTGATCGCGTGAGGCGTCCGGGTGGCTGCAGGATGCCTGGGATTGACCGATTGGGGATGGCCGGATGGGGAATTAGGGATTAGGGTGGGCTGGATGCTGGTGGCTTGGTGCTTTGGTGGGCTGAATGTTACTTTGGTGGGCTGGCGCCTGGGCTCAATAATGGACTAATTGTTAATTTCGGATATTCAATGGATTACCCGCGGGTGAGATTTAATATCCAAATCCATGCCCATTTTATCTCGGATCGGATACGGGTCTAACCCGCGGGTCAAAAAACATATCCATATCCTAATCCATCGGGTCGGATATCCGCCGGATATCCAAATCCACGGATTAAATTGCCATCCCTAGACACAGTGATCACGATTGATGGGTTTGATAAGTCGATTTTGAATTTAAAATTAATCTTATGCTGCTTTAAATGGTATCAGGTCTTAAGATTATCTTTCATAAAAGTGAGGTGTTTACCTTTGAATGGGTCAAAATGAAAAATAAATGATGGCTAATATACTTAATTGTAAGTTGGGATCTTTTCCTTTGAAATATCTTGAAATTTATTATTTTTGATGGCCATCTCAACTTGAGGATTGTGGCTCCCATTTTAGAAAAAATGGGAAAAAGAATGGACCTATGGAAGGGAGGTAGATTTATTATAATTAACTCTTGTTTGAGGAGTCTGTCGATGTATATTATGGGCTTTTACCTTCTACTATCCAAAGATGCTCATTGAAAAATGAACACCATCGGAGCGATTTTTTTTTTGGCAAGGTGCTGATAAAAAACAAATATTAAATGGCAAAATGGGAGATGATGACCATACCGAAAGACCAAGGGGGTCTAGGCGTAATTCATACGAGTTTGATGAATGACTGTTTACCCATTAAAGGCTTGTTCGGTTTCATATCAATCCATGTGGATTGGAGGGGATTGGGTGGGTTTAAATCCATACCAAGTCAAATAGTCTACTAAAATTTTCCAATCCCATCCAATCCATGTGGCTTAGGAATAACCGAACAAGCCCTAAATGGATTTGGAAAAATTTCTGGTGTGTGGATAACGTTTGGTTTAAGATCATTAGAGCCAAGTATATGCGAGATGATAACTTCTTTACGTCGAAAAGCAAAGGAGTTTCTCAATTCTGGAAAGGGCTCCATAAAATCAAACATATGTTTCTACTAGGTGTATGCCCGTGCGTTGCTACGGAGTCAATTCCTCCACCTTGCCTCCCTCTGCACTCTCTACCTCGGCTTCTGGCGCTTCCCAGACAACGCCACGCTCCCGCGGGGCTACGCTTTCACCGTTCAGACTTCAGACTTCGCGGCTCCCCAACCTTTCAAGATACTGGGCCTTGCGCCCTGCTTGCCGTCCACAGTCATCTCCATTCCCGCTGACTCCATGCCATCGAACGACTTGGCGGGGCTGTACGGAGCTTTGCTCACGACCCTGTTTCGTGCCATCATTTATTTAATCACTTGAAATCAGTAGATCCACGATAAAAAAGTTATACTAAGAAACAATTCTAAACTCAGTTCTAAGATAAGGCAAAAACAGGCATCTAAAGCTTACATCAGAAAAAAAATGGTGCTAGTTTGCAACCTTGAGACTGGATCTTTAAGTGGCCAGCTTTTCCAAATAGAACAGGATAATACACAGGAACATCCCGATTCTCAGATATGTTATTTTTCTAACAGGGGAAAAACATGGTATTTGGAGCAGCTAAATGGGGGTAATGTTGGTTTTTGTATCTACTGCTGGTCCCAGAACTCTGTCTTGTGTTAATATCGATTTGCAGATTTTTTAAAAAAAAATCTCAAGGGAGTTACATGATCCAAGGCTATTTGCAGCTATATGTTGTATTATGGAAGCAGGCTCTCTACCAATCTTTCTGTGAAGAAATTATAGATTTTTTTAGGGATGTCATTGAGCACTTGTCAGCAGAAAGTGCAATCATTTAAATGCTATAACAGCAAATTTTATTTTATTTTTACCCTGCCTGGAGGACAAAAAACAGAATACGGTACAAAATATACTGTTGATTACTGTGGTGCCAATAGTCGGGGAAAAAATTAGTGTGGTACCACATACAGCAGTTTATAACAAAAGTTTTAAACATGTAGATTGTAGAATAACAGGGCTCTCATGTATCATGCTAACCTGTCACGACGTTTCTCAAGGAAGCGCTGGAGAGAGTGCCTCCTGGCAATGGGGAGATCTGGCCAACAGATCAAGATAGTTTAAAGACGTGTTGGACAATGTCAACACTGGAAAAGGTATTCCATTTCTGGATTTTTACACAAAGATGCAGTGGTCTTACCAGCCTGAAGCTTGCTTATTGAGCTAGGGTCAGCAACAACCTGAGCTTGTCCAGCTGCTACAGAAGTGCTCTGCAGTGATGGAGACCGTGTAAGCACAGGAGAGAAGACTGCTGCTGGGGCGACAGTGGCTGTATGTACCATTGGAGGATTAAAAGCAGTGGCAGCACTGCCTTTGGTGGCTGCCGCAGCTGCCGCAGCTGCAGCTATAAGCATGATTGCCTGAGCCTGTCAATGCCAAATTAGTGTATTAGCATGTGTATTTTAACAGATGGTACAGAAGGACAAGATATCTGTAAATGGCGTGAAGATAATATTTACCTTTTCTGGTGGCACCGAGTCATACACACATACTGATCCACCATAGAAAATTGTAAGCTGTGTGGGATTAGCTGAAGGGTTCGACATCGGCAACATTGCAGACCTTGTAGTAAAGAATGCAAAAAAATAAGAACACACAAAGGCAGATAAAACAGCACCTCTGAATTGAAAGTAGGCAGATCCATGTCACTCCCACTACTGGTTGAGATAAAAGCATATCAGAAAGCCATGTGGTGGGTTCAAAACCGGCATAGGATAGAATGTGTGCGCGGACACGGGGGTAGAAAGCAATCGTCCTACTTCCTAAAATGATTAAAAAACGGAGGTAAAATTCTGATAGAAAGGTATGTCTACTTGGCCAGTGAACGGATTGGCTTTCTGGACAGTGGCGTTCAAATCATTTGTAGGCCTTAGTGATACAGATATCGGATCTAGTCACAACGATTTTTCCTGGAATCTGATTAATTCAGATGTCCCTATTGTTCAGAGCCTGGAACAATCTATAGAAGAGCAATGTGTAGAAGAAATTAGGTGTGGGTGTCACAACGAGAAGCTACCAGTGCATCTAACCTCATAGTTGCGGAGCAGACTGGCAATCAACATCGATATTGCAAGAACAACAAACTTCTACCCAACACATGCTCGACTTCCAGAACCAAATGGAAGAAATGATTCGGCCTTGGTACACCCACTGAAAATATTTATCGTAGTTGATCCTTTAGGTGCTCCTAATATTTCTGCGGTAAGGAAACAAAGCAAGAGATTAATCACCAAGAATCTTGCAAAAAGGCAAGAGAATGGTAAAGGCCTAACAATTGTGTGACTAACCCCACATTAATGAAAACATGGAAGATAGACAGTCTTCAAAATGGTGTTACAAATGGTCTGCTGCTTATATATTCAATAATACAGTTTCATGCCATAAACGAAATTTCTACCAACAGAGTGAAGTGTAAAAAGAATTGGGAGTGAGAGCAGACCTCCAAGATCAATGTCCCTTTTAAGGAACCGATGAGGATTATAATGGTCAGCATCATCACCCCAAACAGAAGCATCCATTTGCACGAGATGAAGAGGAACTACTAATATTGATCGCGCTGGCACAGTGACACCTGAGCCAAGAGTCAAATCTGCACTAAAGGAAAATGAAATCCAAAGTGAGTCAGAATGGAAAACATACGACAATTAAAACAGGACTACAGGTGACACACGGGTTTCTCTTGCAGCTAGATGTACAGAGTACAGACCAATCAAAATCAAACTTCAAACTTCAAACATCATGAATTCATGATCTCAACACACACAAAATCAGGATTGGCGAAGGCATTCAAACAGATTCCGCAAATGTCGATCAATCCTCTTGGCTGCCTCAACCACCAATGCCTCCAAAGCATCAGTCTCCCCATAACCAAGGCCACCCCGAGATGTTGTGGTGCCAACATATGCAGCAGCCTCGGCAGCAGCATCAGCCTAGCCACTATCGTCACAGCATACTCTCAGAAAGTTGATTGACTTGCCAACATATGAGATGGAGTTGTGTTGACTGAAAAACATATGTATGTAGAATTTAGAATAAAAAATACACTTTAAGTATTCTAAGCTTCTAGAACGAGGCTTCCTTTGTAATAACCAATTAACCATGCATAGAGAAATAGCATTATATGATCGGTTTTGTAGAGCTCACCCGATGGCGTTGCTTCCACTTTTGAAAAAAAGACAGCCCTAGAAGCTCGAATATGTGATCTCTCATTTCATCATTAGTCACAAGCAAACAATTTAGTTTGATCGCTGCATATAGCCAATACCTGGATGTTTGCATCTCATATAATTAGAAACATCCAGGAGGAAACATAACAATGAAGAAAACTGAATAATCAACAAACTATGTGATAATAGATGTCTGTGATCTCTACAGAATTACAACATAAACAAGAAACACCTCCTGGTTTACAAGAAAAGGTGGCCGCAACCACAAGGTCTTTCTGTTGTCTTTGAGAATTGAGCATAAACAGCAAGTTCAGAGATACTGAAGGCTAGAAACTTAGCATTACCAGTCATCATTTGACCCACTTGGTGAAGTATACAAAGCCCCATTTGTTCTCCAGGTCTCAATCAAATGCCTATTAGATGGATTTTCCATAAGCTTGGAAATTCATTTATTGTGTAGTATGACAAGTGGCCATTTTCCATGATATCTATCTCGAAGCTCTGTTATAACGCCATCCAGCTGCTCTATATTAAGCATGCAAAGTTGAACAATAATTAGCATGCACTGCTTAATTCTCGATGTCAACATGTTGAAATTCAGGGCAAAGTGGTGCACAGACCTGGGTCAAACTGAAACCGCCCTCCGCAAAATTTGGTTGATATAGTGCAATATTCGCACCATCGACTATAGCTCGGTAGTCTTTATTTGCTTCCAACCACTCCTATAACAGTCATAACCAGCATGTGAGATTATGTTCACAAATGGGTATTGTTTCTAATACAGGAAGAACCAAAGAAACAAAGTTACATCAATAAGCAAGATCTATTGGCATACAACTACAATGCATTAGCTATAACACAAGTTATAAGTGACAGCTTAGTCTAGTTATTAGGATATAGGATCAGCTACATGAACAAGCAGTTAGAACCCCGTTTTATCTGAAGGATGGGCAAAACAGGAAGCGATTTCTAGGTGCACAAGGATGCCTCAAATATGTGGCTCAATTCCTCGGCTTAATTCCTCTGATGTACATAGGCTCATCGAGCACCAATCATGTTTACATACTGATAGTCGCCTAGAGGGGGGGTGAATAGGGCGAAACTGAAATTTACAAATATAAACACAACTACAAGCCGGGTTAGCGTTAGAAATATAAACGAGTCCGAGAGAGAGGGCGCAAAACAAATCCCAAGCGAATAAGCGAGTGAGACACGGAGATTTGTTTTACCGAGGTTCGGTTCTTGCAAACCTACTCCCCGTTGAGGAGGCCACAAAGGCCAGGTCTCTTTCAACCCTTCCCTCTCTCAAACGGTCCCTTGGACCGAGTGAGCTTCTCTTCTCAAATCAAAGCCGGGAACAAAACTTCCCCGCAAGGGCCACCACACAATTGGTGCCTCTTGCCTTGATTACAATGGAGTTGTGATCTCAAGAACAAGTGAGAAAGAAAAGAAGCAATCCAAGCGCAAGAGCTCAAATGAACACGGCAAATCACTCTCACTAGTCACTAGGGCTTTGTGTGGAATTGGAGAGGATTTGATCTCTTTAGTGTGTCTAGAATTGAATGCTAGAGCTCTTGTAGTAGTTGAGAAGTGGAAAACTTGGATGCAATGAATGGTGGGGTGGTTGGGGTATTTATAGCCCCAACCACCAAATGTGGCCGTTGGAAGACTGTCTGTTCGATGGCGCACCGGACAGTCCGGTGCACACCGGACAGCCCGGTGCCCCCTGCCACGTCATCACTGCCGTTGGATTCTGACCGTTGGAGCTTCTGACTTGTGGGCCCGCCTGGGTGTCCGGTGCACACCGGACAGGTACTGTTTGATGTCCGGTATGCCAGCATGGGCGATTCTGACTTCTGCGCGCGCAGAGGGCGCATTAAATGCGCGGCAGAGAGCCGTTGGCGCGGAGATGACCGTTGCTTCGGAGGCGCACCGGACAGTCCGGTGCACACCGGACAGTCCGGTGAATTTTAGCGGGCTATCCGTTGGCGTTTCCCGAAGCTGGCGAGTTCCTGAGGCCGACCTCCCTTGGCGCACCGGACACTGTCCGGTGTACACCGGACAGTCCGGTGAATTATAGCCGAGTGGCCCTGGAAATTCCCGAAGGTGGCGAGTTTGAGTCTGAGTCCCCTGGTGCACCGGACAGGTACTGTTTACTGTCCGGTGGCACACCGGACAGTCCGGTGCGCCAGACCAGGGGTGCCTTCGGTTGCCCCTTTGCTCCTTTGTTGAATCCAAAACTTGGTCTTTTTATTGGCTGAGTGTGAACCTTTTACACCTGTATAATCTATACACTTGGGCAAACTAGTTAGTCCAATTATTTGTGTTGGGCAATTCAACCACCAAAATTATTTAGGAACTAGGTGTAAGCCTAATTCCCTTTCAATCTCCCCCTTTTTGGTGATTGATGCCAACACAAACCAAAGCAAATATAGAAGTGCATAATTGAACTAGTTTGCATAATGTAAGTGTAAAGGATGCTTGGAATTGAGCCAATATAACTACTTACAAGATATGCATGGATTGTTTCTTTCTTATTTAACATTTTGGACCACGTTTGCACCACATGTTTTGTTTTTGCAAATTCTTTTGTAAGTCCATTTCAAAGATCTTTTGCAAATAGTCAAAGATAAATGAATAAGAGTTAGCAAAGCATTTTCAAGATTTGAAATTTTCTCACCCTGTTTCAAATGCTTTTCCTTTGACTAAACAAAACTCCCCCTAAAGGAGATCCACCTCTTAGTGTTCAAGAGGGTTTTGATATACATTTTTGAAAAACTAATTTTCTCTTCCTTTTGAACACAATAGGATACCAATTGAAAAATACTTTTGGAAAGCACTAAGTTTTTGAAATTGGTGGTGGTGCGGTCCTTTTGCTTTGGGCTCATTTCTCCCCCTTTTTGGCATGAATCGCCAAAAACGGAATCATTAGAGCCCTTTAAGAACTATCTTCCTCTTTGGTCATAAGGAAATGAGTTAAGATTATACCAAAGACGAAGTCCTTTTGCTTTGAATTCTCATTTCTCCCCAAAGAATAGAGAGATGCTTGGAGTGATGGCGAAGTATGAGTTACGGAGTGGAAGCCTTTGTCTTTGCCGAAGACTCTAATTCCCTTTCAATATACCTATGACTTGGTTTGAAATAGACTTGAAGACACATTAGTCATAGCATATAAAAGAGATATAATCAAAGGTATTCAAATGAGCTATGTGTGCAAGCTAGCAAAAGAAATTTCTAGAATCAAGAATATTGAGCTCATGCCTAAGTCTGGTAAAAGATTGTTCATCAAGAGGCTTGGTAAAGATATCGGCTAATTGATCTTTAGTGTTAATGTAAGAAATCTCGATATCTCCCTTTTGTTGGTGATCCCTAAGAAAATGATACCGAATGGCTATGTGCTTAGTGCGGCTATGCTCGACGGGGTTGTCGGCCATTTTGATTGCACTCTCATTATCACATAGTAAAGGAACTTTGGTTAATTTGTAACCGTAGTCCCGCAGGGTTTGCCTCATCCAAAGCAATTGCGCGCAACAATGGCCTGCGGCAATGTACTCGGCTTCGGCGGTGGAAAGAGCGACCGAATTTTGCTTCTTTGAAGCCCAAGACACCAAGGATCTTCCCAAGAACTGGCAAGTCCCCGATGTGCTCTTCCTATTAATCTTACACCCTGCCCAATCGGCATCCGAATAACCAATCAAATCAAAAGTGGATCCCCGAGGGTACCAAAGCCCAAACTTAGGAGTATAAGCTAAATATCTCAAGATTCGTTTTACGACCGTAAGGTGGGATTCCTTAGGGTCGGATTGAAATCTTGCACACATGCAAACGGAAAGCATAATATCCGGTCGAGATGCACATAAATAAAGCAATGAACCAATCATCGACCGGTATACCTTTTGATCGACGGATTTACCTCCCGTGTCGAGGTCGAGATGCCCATTGGTTCCCATGGGTGTCTTGATGGGCTTGGCATCCTTCATTCCAAACTTGGTTAGAATGTCTTGAGTGTACTTCGTTTGGCAAATGAAGGTGCCCTCTTGGAGTTGCTTGACTTGGAATCCTAGAAAATACTTCAACTCCCCCATCATCGACATCTCGAATTTCTGTGTCATGATCCTACTAAACTCTTCACATGTAGACTCGTTAGTAGACCCAAATATAATATCATCAACATAAATTTGGCATACAAACAAGTCATTTTCAAGAGTTTTAGTAAAGAGTGTAGGATCGGCCTTGCCGACTTTGAAGCTATTAGAAATAAGGAAATCTCTTAGGCATTCATACCATGCTCTTGGGGCTTGCTTGAGCCCATAAAGCGCCTTAGAGAGCCTATAGACATGGTTAGGGTACTCACTGTCTTCAAAGCCGGGAGGTTGCTCAACATAGACCTCTTCCTTGATTGGTCCGTTGAGGAAGGCACTTTTCACGTCCATTTGATAGAGCTTAAAGCCATGGTAAGTAGCATAGGCCAATAATATGCGAATTGACTCAAGCCTAGCTACGGGTGCATAGGTTTCACCGAAATCCAAACCTTCGACTTGTGAATACCCTTTGGCCACGAGTCGAGCTTTGTTCCTTGTCACCACACCATGCTCATCTTGCTTGTTGCGGAAGACCCATTTGGTTCCTACAACATTTTGGTTAGGACGTGGAACTAAATGCCATACCTCGTTCCTCGTGAAATTGTTGAGCTCCTCTTGCATTGCCACCACCCAATCCGAATCTTGAAGTGCTTCCTCTATCCTGTGTGGCTCAATAGAGGAAACAAAAGAGTAATGTTCACAAAAATGTGCAACACGAGATCGAGTGGTTACCCCCTTATGAATGTCGCCGAGGATGGTGTCGACGGGGTGATCTCGTTGGATTGCTTGGTGGACTCTTGGGTGTGACGGCCTTGGTTCTTCCTCATCCTCCTTTTCTTGATCATTTGCATCTCCCCCTTGATCATTGCCATCATCTTGAGGTGGCTTATCTTCTTGATTTTGTCCTTCATCAACTTGAGCCTCATCATCATTTTGAGTTGGTGGAGATGCTTGCGTGGTGGAGGATGGTTGATCTTGTGCTCTTGAAGGCTCTTCGGATTCCTTAGGACACACATCCCCAATGGACATGTTCCTTAGCGCTATGCATGGAGCCTCTTCATTACCTATCTCATCAAGATCAACTTGCTCTACTTGAGAGCCGTTAGTTTCATCAAACACAACGTCACATGAGACTTCAACTAGTCCAGTGGACTTGTTAAAGACCCTATATGCCCTTGTGTTGGAGTCATAACCAAGTAAAAAGCCTTCTACAGTTTTGGGAGCAAATTTAGATTTTCTACCTCTTTTAACAAGAATAAAGCATTTGCTACCAAAAACTCTAAAGTATGAAATGTTGGGCTTTTTACCGGTTAGGAGTTCATATGATGTCTTCTTGAGGATTCGGTGAAGATATAACCGGTTGATGGCGTAGCAGGCGGTGTTGACCGCTTCGGCCCAAAACCGGTCCGGTGTCTTGTACTCATCAAGCATGGTTCTTGCCATGTCCAATAGAGTTCGATTCTTTCTCTCCACTACACCATTTTGTTGTGGCGTGTAGGGAGAGGAGAACTCATGCTTGATGCCCTCCTCCTCAAGGAAGCCTTCAATTTGTGAGTTCTTGAACTCCGTCCCGTTGTCGCTTCTTATTTTCTTGATCCTTAAGCCGAACTCATTTTGAGCCCGTCTCAAGAATCCCTTTAAGGTCTCTTGGGTTTGAGATTTTTCCTGTAAAAAGAATACCCAAGTGAAGCGAGAATAATCATCCACTATTACAAGACAATACTTACTCCCGCCGATGCTTATGTAAGCAATCGGGCCGAAAAGATCCATGTGGAGTAGCTCAAGCGGCCTGTCGGTCGTCATGATGTTCTTGTGTGGATGATGGACTCCAACTTGCTTCCCCGCCTGGCATGCGCCACAAATCCTGTCTTTCTCAAAATGAACATTTGTTAATCCTAAAATGTGCTCTCCCTTTAGAAGCTTATGAAGATTCTTCATCCCAACATGGGCTAGTCGGCGGTGCCAGAGCCAACCCATGTTAGTCTTAGCAATTAAGCATGTGTCAAGTTCAGCTTTATCAAAATCTACTAAGTATAGCTGACCCTCTAACACACCCTTGAATGCTATTGAATCATCACTTCTTCTAAAGACAGTGACACCTGTATCAGTAAAAAGACAGTTGTAGCCCATTTGACATAATTGGGAAACAGAAAGCAAGTTGTAATCTAAAGAATCAACAAGAAAAACATTGGAAATAGAATGGTCATGAGATATAGCAATTTTACCAAGTCCTTTGACCAAACCTTGATTTCCATCCCCGAATGTGATAGCTCGTTGGGGATCTTGGTTTTTCTCATATGAGGAGAACATCCTTTTCTCCCCGGTCATGTGGTTTGTGCACCCGCTGTCGAGTATCCAACTTGAGCCCCCGGATGCATAAACCTACAAAACAATTTTAGTTCTTGACTTTAGGTACCCAAACGGTTTTGGGTCCTTTGGCATTAGACACAAGAACTTTGGGTACCCAAACACAAGTCTTGGAACCCTTGTGTTTGCCCCCAACAAACTTGGCAACTACTTTGCCGGATTTGTTAGTAAGCACATAAGAAGCATCAAAAGTTTTAAATGAAATGGCATGATCATTTGATGCATTAGGAGTTTTCTTTCTAGGCAACTTGGCACGGGTTGGTTGCCTAGAGCTAGATGTCTCACCCTTATACATAAAAGCATGATTAGGGCCAGAGTGAGACTTCCTAGAATGAATTTTCCTAATTTTGTCCTCGGGATAACCGGCAGGGTATAAAATGTAACCCTCGTTATCCTGAGGCATGGGAGCCTTGCCCTTAACAAAATTTGACAATCTTTTAGGAGGGGCACTAATTTTGACATTGTCTCCCCTTTGGAAGCCAATGCCATCCTTAATGCCAGGGCGTCTCCCATTATAAAGCATGCTACGAGCAAATTTAAATTTCTCATTTTCTAAGTTGTGCTCGGTAATTTTAGCATCAAGTTTAGCTATATGATCATTTTGTTGCTTAATTAAGATCATGTGATCATGAATAGCATTAACATCAATATCTCTACATCTAGCACAAATAGTGACATGCTCAATGGTAGATGTAGAGGGTTTGCAAGAATCAAGTTCCACAATCTTAGCATGAAGAATATCATTTTTATCTTTAAGATTGGAAATTGTAACTTTGCAAACATCAAAATCTTTAGCCTTAGCAATTAAATTTTCATTCTCTAATCTAAGGCTAGCAAGAGATACATTCAATTCATCAATCTTAGCAAGCAAGTCAACATTATCATCTCTAAGATTGGGAATTGAAACATTACAAACATGTGAATCAACCTTAGCATTTAAAATAGCATTTTCATTTCTAAGGTTGTCAATCATCTCACGACAAGTGCTTAGCTCACTAGATAATTTTTCACATTTCTCAATTTCAAGAGCATAAGCCTTTTTAACCTTAACATGTTTTTTGTTTTCTTTAATTAGACAATCCTCTTGGGAATCCAAAAGGTCATCCTTTTCATGAATAGCACTAACCAATTCATTCAATTTTTCCTTTTGAGCTATGTTAAGGTTGGCAAAAAGGGAACGCAAATTATCTTCCTCATCACTAGCATTGTCATCACTAGAGGATTCATATTTAGTGGAGGATTTAGATTTAACCTTCTTTTTGCCGTCCTTTGCCATGAGGCACTTGTGGCCGACGTTGGGGAAGAGGAGTCCCTTGGTGACGGCGATGTTGGCGGCGTCCTCGTCGTCGGAGGAGTCGCTTGAGCTCTCGTCGGAGTCCCACTCGCGACAAACATGGGCATCACCGCCCTTCTTCCTGTAGTACCTCTTCTTCTCCTTTCTTCTCCCCTTCTTGTCGTCGCCTCGGTCACTGTCACTAGATATAGGACATTTAGCAATAAAATGACCGGGCTTACCACACTTGTAGCAAACCTTCTTGGAGCGGGACTTGTAATCCTTCCCCCTCCTTTGCTTGAGGATTTGGCGGAAGCTCTTGATGACGAGCGCCATTTCCTCATTGTCGAGCTTGGAGGCATCTATTGGTTGTCGACTTGGTGTAGACTCCTCCTTCTTCTCCTCTGTTGCCTTGAATGCAACGGGTTGAGCTTCGGATGTGGTGGCATCATCAAGCTCGTTGATCTTCCTCGAGCCTTCGATCATGCACTCAAAACTCACAAAATTCCCGATAACTTCCTCGGGGGTCATTTTGGTATATCTAGGATTACCACGGATTAATTGAACTTGAGTAGGGTTAAGGAAAATAAGTGATCTTAGAATAACCTTAACCACCTCGTGGTCATCCCACTTTACGCTCCCGAGGTTGCGCGCTTGGTTCACCAAGGTCTTGAGCCGATTGTACATGTGTTGTGGCTCCTCCCCTTTGCGAAGCCGGAACCGACCGAGCTCCCCCTCAATCGTTTCCCGCTTGGTGATCTTGGTGAGCTCATCACCTTCATGCGCGGTCTTGAGTAAATCCCAAATCTCCTTTGCGTTCTTCAACCCTTGAACTTTGTTATACTCCTCTCTACTCAAAGATGCTAGGAGTATTGTTGTTGCTTGAGAGTTGAAGTGCTCGATTTGGGCCACCTCATCCTCATCATAGTTCTCATCCCCTACGGATGGTACCTGCGCACCAAACTCAACAACATCCCATATGCTTTTGTGGAGCGAGATTAGATGAAATCGCATTAAATCGCTCCACCTAGCGTAATCTTCACCATCAAAAGTTGGTGGTTTGCCTAATGGGACGGAAAGTAAAGGTGTATGTTTGGAAATGCGAGGGTAGCGTAGGGGGATCTTACTATACTTCTTGCGCTCTTGGCGCTTAGAAGTGACGGAGGGCGCATCGGAGTCGGAGGTCGATGTTGATGAAGTGTCGGTCTCGTAGTAGACCACCTTCCTCATCCTCTTGTGCTTGTCGCCTTTTCGATGCAGCTTGTGGGAAGAAGATTTTTCCTTCTTCTCTTTGTGGTGAGAAGAAGATTTCTTCTCCTTCCCTTTGTTGGAGGAGCTCTTCTTCTTCTCCCTCCTTTTGGTGCGGGACTCTTCCGATGAAGTGCTCCCGTGGCTTGTAGTGGGCTTTTCGCCGGTCTCCATCTCCTTCTTGGCGTGATCTCCCGACATCACTTCGAGCGGTTAGGCTCTAATGAAGCACCGGGCTCCGATACCAATTGATAGTCGCCTAGAGGGGGGGTGAATAGGGCGAAACTGAAATTTACAAATATAAACACAAGTACAAGCCGGGTTAGCGTTAGAAATATAAACGAGTCCGAGAGAGAGGGCGCAAAACAAATCCCAAGCGAATAAGCGAGTGAGACACGGAGATTTGTTTTACCGAGGTTCGGTTCTTGCAAACCTACTCCCCGTGGAGGAGGCCACAAAGGCCGGGTCTCTTTCAACCCTTCCCTCTCTCAAACGGTCCCTTGGACCGAGTGAGCTTCTCTTCTCAAATCAAAGCCGGGAACAAAACTTCCCCGCAAGGGCCACCACACAATTGGTGCCTCTTGCCTTGATTACAATGGAGTTGTGATCTCAAGAACAAGTGAGAAAGAAAAGAAGCAATCCAAGCGCAAGAGCTCAAATGAACACGGCAAATCACTCTCACTAGTCACTAGGGCTTTGTGTGGAATTGGAGAGGATTTGATCTCTTTAGTGTGTCTAGAATTGAATGCTAGAGCTCTTGTAGTAGTTGAGAAGTGGAAAACTTGGATGCAATGAATGGTGGGGTGGTTGGGGTATTTATAGCCCCAACCACCAAATGTGGTCGTTGGAAGACTGTCTGTTCGATGGCGCACCGGACAGTCCGGTGCACACCGGACAGTCCGGTGCCCCCTGCCACGTCATCACTGCCGTTGGATTCTGACCGTTGGAGCTTCTGACTTGTGGGCCCGCCTGGGTGTCCGGTGCACACCGGACAGGTACTGTTTGATGTCCGGTGTGCCAGCATGGGCGATTCTGACTTCTGCGCGCGCAGAGGGCGCATTAAATGCGCGGCAGAGAGCCGTTGGCGCGGAGATGACCGTTGCTTCGGAGGCGCACCGGACAGTCCGGTGCACACCGGACAGTCCGGTGAATTTTAGCGGGCTATCCGTTGGCGTTTCCCGAAGCTGGCGAGTTCCTAAGGCCGACCTCCCTTGGCGCACCGGACACTGTCCGGTGTACACCGGACAGTCCGGTGAATTATAGCCGAGTCGCCCTGGAAATTCCCGAAGGTGGCGAGTTTGAGTCTGAGTCCCCTGGTGCACCGGACAGGTACTGTTTACTGTCCGGTGGCACACCGGACAGTCCGGTGCGCCAGACCAGGGGTGCCTTCGGTTGCCCCTTTGCTCCTTTGTTGAATCCAAAACTTGGTCTTTTTATTGGCTGAGTGTGAACCTTTTACACCTGTATAATCTATACACTTGGGCAAACTAGTTAGTCCAATTATTTGTGTTGGGCAATTCAACCACCAAAATTATTTAGGAACTAGGCGTAAGCCTAATTCCCTTTCACATACTTAAAGCACACATCAGGTCACCATTAGTAGTTAGTGTAAAATATGGCAGAATGCACCATCTTCCCGTCTATTTCCCCCCATAATATTGTTTCTCCATGATTTAGCAAATGAATAATCAACTTCAGTTGGCAGTGAGATAACCAGAATGCCAACATCAACACGTGCGAGCCATTGAAAGTTGAGAGGTAGGTAATCACAGGTCACAACAATGGGAGAGGGAAGTAATCACAGGTCACATCATCCCACAGCGTTATATTTAAATTGATCATAGCATATTTCTTTCATAATCTACAGCCACAAGGGACACTAAGTCACTAAGATACAGGGGCGACGAATCATTTCCACTCTATAATCTATATATTCAACACCAGTCCAAGTCTAGACAAACAAACATGATGATAAACAAACAGGATGACAGGAGATTCCTAATGTTTTCTTCAGTATGTTTGTGAAATATATGCAGTCCAAATTATTCTTCCTTAACTGACAAGCAAATGCACTATAAGATTTCAAGTATATCTTCACGAAAACATTATGTTTTTCATGTATTAAACTATCATGATGCAGTTTAACTGAGAACCAAGGATATTGATTGTCCATCTCAAGCTATCTAATGCAAAGTAAAAAAAGAAATGTCATATAGAATCCAACAAGGTTGCAAGTAAACATGTGCACCAGTTCAATCACAAACCAGATTGGCTCTATGTACAGAAGAAAGGAAACTTTCAACAGGACTACCATCAATGAGTTAAACTGCATCTAGAAATTTAGCACTATCATCTACAATCAGCTTAGTTCTTGTAAAATTGAGACCATCCCGATAATATCAACAAGCAATGTTTTAGGTAAAGGGTACACCAACGAACCAAGTTAGACAACTGATACTTGTGTAATGAGAACTATGTGTGTGTCGAAGGAAATCAATTACCTCACATTTTTCTGCTCTAATTTTGTTGTTGCCATTACAGTATTTCAAACACAGTTGGCCTAGGAAATATAAGAGCTTAGGAAGAATAAATTCCACTGAAAGGGTATGTTGATGAACAGCTTTTAGAGACAATAATTCTACCTTTGCAAAATGAGCATGCATCAAACAGGCCTCCAAATATGTAGCTTTCCTTGCAAGACGGAAGAAGGAAATAAAGTTCCCCATTCTGCATGCTCTGAATGTATAGGAAATGTAGGCATTAGATGAAAGCTATTACAAATATGGTAAGCACAAAATAATGCTTGATGGTATGACTACCTTGCAACTTCTCTTGCAAACAAGATCTCTGGACTGCCTCTAATTCCTGTTATTATGAATAATGAGCAAATAGATGAATTAGAGAAGGCTCTAGTAGATGAGCCTGAGATGCACAACAACCCTGTTCTATTGCAGAGTTGGTCAGAGAAGTTAAGTCTGCAGGTAATATGTTTTCACTTTGGGGCATTCTATTTTGGACCGACCAAATATGTGTCATTCAAAATGAAGATGACAATCAAGGTGTTTTGAGGCAAGAAAATTTTAGCCACACTGCCATAGAAGGTTGTAAGTTGGTCCAACCATATGGCAGCAATATATTCTAGCACAAAACACCTTTATTTAAATGGACTCCCAGGTATTCTATAGTAATGAGTTGTTTCTGGTTTTCATGTTATTAAGAGCACCCATGAGGGCTTATATGTGTTCTGAAGTCTGAAGTAACACTATTGCCTGTGTTTAGTGCTAAAAGTACACCTTTTGTCATCATGGTCTCAGCAAGTGGTGGCCCTTCAGCTGTCGCTTGCGGTGTTAGCACTGGACAGCAGCACAACAGAATGAATCCTGATCCAGCATCCACCGGCATGGATAATTTCAAAACACCAGAACTTACAAAAGAAAATGGTCTCCAGGAGGATGGGATAGGAGAGAGTAGTATGTATGACGAAAGGCAACCTAAGAGAAGGAAGCGTACCCTTATGAATAATGAGCAAATAGATGAATTAGAGAAGGCTCTAGTAGATGAGCCTGAGATGCAGAACAACCCTGTTCTATTGCAGAGTTGGTCAGAGAAGTTAAGTCTGCAGGTAATAGTTTTTCACTTTGGGGCATTCTATTTTGGACCGACCAAATATGTGTCATTCAAAATGAAGATGACAATCAAGGTGTTTTGAGGCAAGAAAATTTTAGCCACACTGCCATAGAAGGTTGTAAGTTGGTCCAACCATATGGCAGTAATATATTCTAGCACAAAACACCTTTATTTAAATGGATTCCTAGTCTCATCCCTTCTGCCAAGCTTCAGCAGTGGTTGCTGCTGCATCATTATCGTTTACCACAGATTGTATTGCAAAAAAGAACAAATCCGTCCAGCAAGAAGTGATCCCTTGGGTACCCACTACAGGTCTGTTGTACACCCATCCATGTGGATTGGAGGAGATTTGGTAGTTTAAATTCAGAGCAAGTCAACATATGTACTAACTATTTTCCAATCCTTTATCCAATCCATGGGACATACTAAATACCGAACAAGGCCTACATTTGGGGCTGCTACCTTCTGACCGATTAAGGCTTTCACCTATACGAAACATAGCTTCAGCTTTAGGGTCAAATACACCTATGACCTATACTCGAAATTTATCAGCTTCAGCTCAATAGTGGTCAATAACATCATAACCATGGAGTACGGAAACGAACTATATCGCACAAGTTCAATCAGCTCTGATTGTGCGCATACTATAAATGATCCTTTGTTGCTTTGGTTCATTAGTTTGCATGACTGATTAACAGAACACATAGGATAGTGAGAATCCCATACAAGGGTAGCCTACTGGTATTTGCAGAGGTTGTTTTACCGTGTCTGCATTATTCCGAAATGCAATTCACATGAGAACTAAGTTTTCAGAATTAAGCAAAACAAAGCATAGTATAATTGCATACCTTGGTCGAGGCCTGCGCAGCTGATATCGTTCCTCTCCGGATGGCGGGGGCAAGATCCTTTCCGTCGTTCTTCCTATCCAGCGGCACAATGGCGTGCGAATGAAGGGGGTGTGGCGAGGGAATGAAGGGGGCAGGGTGGGGGAATGAAGGGGGCAGGGATTTGAGGAGGGATGAACTGGATTTGAGCAGGGATGAACTGGATTTGAGCAGGGATGAACTAATTGATGACGACGGATTGATGCGGGCAGTTGTTGGAGGATAGCTCGGGGCGAATAGCGCGCGGGTGTGCGGGCGTTTGCGGTGGCTGTTCGAGGAGAGGTCTTGAGACAGGGGATAACGAGCGTGCGCGTCGTGAGCGTCATGGCGGCGGGATTCCCGGAAGCAGGGCGTGCGCGCGCGGGATTCCGCGGGATCCGCGAGCGCGGGATCCGCGGCGCGGAGGTGGTGGGCGGCCGAGCGCGCGCCTGGGTGTGGGTGAGCGGCTGCGAGATCCTCGACGGCTGTGCGCGCGGGAGCGGGGGCGGGCTGTTGCGCGCGCGGGAGCCACGGGCGTGAGGGGAGAGCGGGCGTCGTGAGCGTCATGGCGGCGGGATTCCCGGAAGCAGGGCGTGCGCGCGCGGGATGCCGCGGGATCCGCGAGCGCGGGATCCGCGGCGCGGAGGTGGTGGGCGGCCGAGCGGCTGCGAGATCCTCGACGGCTGTGCGCGCGGGAGCGGGGGCGGGCTGTTGCGCGCGGGAGCCACGGGCGTGAGGGGAGAGCGGGCGGTTGTGCGCGCGGTCGCCACGCGAGCTGGCGGCGGTTGCGGGCGGTCGTGCGTCCGCCATCCACGCGAGCTGGCGGTGAATCCGGAGGTCGGGCAACCGGGGATGGCAGACGGTTTGCAGCGGCGCGGAGAGGTAGGGCGGGTTGGCGAGCGGGGGCGGTCTACATTTAGGCCTTAATAGTTAGTAGAGATAGGGTGCGGTGAACTTTCTCATTTTTATCTTTAATCGTATTTTATTTCATTGTACTTTACCAAGGTTTATTTGGGGCTGTCCGAAACAAATTTAAGGGTGGAATTTTATACATGGTCTGTTGAGGACCTATTTGCTAACTGGGCCATGTTCAAATCTCAAATCTCCCAGTCCTTTCGTTTTTTTTGTTGCTGCTGGTCTGGTTTGGACCATTTGATGCAATCGAAACAAGATGATGATGGGAATGAAGTTCCCTAACAATCCAAATTTGATCATATATGATTCGATTTCTCTTATACCGCGTTTGGATGTAGATATTGGCGCACAAATTTGAAAATTGGAACTAGATTTCCTAAATTATGTTGTTTGGTTGTACATGGAATTGAGATTTGGAATCCGATACTCAATTCTCTATAATTAGACTATAACTAGAAACTCACTCTTTCAATATAGAGCGATACCCCTTTGAATTATGTGGAATTAGACCGTACAATCTTAAACTACAATTCAGTGATATCCAGACAATAGATTTGAAATTACATCTCATTTCAATGTTATGTCTGATTTGGTATTAAATCCAATTTAATTTCATACACTTCAGTATCGACATCCAAATAGAGCATTATGCAAAGTTGGGGAGCCCTGCTCAAGACAAAGGATCATTTGCGGTTGGAGAGGACGTTGGGTACCATGATGGAGTGGTTGCATAGTTTTCATCCGAAGGCTGGTGTTAGTTCTGATATTGGGGTCTGAATGTATGGTCGGCATCGATCTTAGCTGACGACTTGAGTCTTCGTTTTTGGTCTGTCTTCTAGTTTGTTATGCGTAACATGGTATTTGCAGTGAAATCTATGTCGAGTCTGATGAATTCTATGTTTGTTTTCTTAAAAGCAGAGTAATAATCCCATTAAAAAAACGACCTAGGAATTTTTCTATTTTTGTTCCTTTGAATAATGGCTGACTCCACGAGAAATACAGTCTTTAGCTTGCGTTGTGCCGTTGTTACCGACTTGCCGGTCATCATCGTCTGAATGACGACTTGGCGTTTGGGTAACTGGGGGAGGCTCACCCTCTGCTACAGCAATGAGCCAAGTGTATTCAGATTGATTGGCGCAAGCTTATGCGCAGTTGGGCCTGGCCCGTATTCCATCCACCGCCCTATTGGGTCAGTACCAGCCCAACCTGACAATGCAAAGCTCCGTCTCCGTCTCAAGGGAAGCAACGGCCACCATTTGACGAAGCTTACACGCAGGCGCAGCACAGCGTGGCAGGAAGAAAAGGGAAGCATCCAGCCAACATTCTCCCTAGGAAGAAAGGAACCCACCAAAGCTTCAAAAAAAGAAAAAGAGCTGCACACTGGTCACTGGAAAACGAAGGCAAACCCTAATCGCTACTCCACCGCAGCGCCCACTACACCGATCGGGCTCCGATGGACTTCGCGGAGCTGGAGGCCGTGGAGGGCCTCCGGTGGCCATGGCACTCGTGGCCGCCGACTACCCCCGCCGCCGCGTCCCTCGTCGTGCCCACCTCCGTCCTCTGCTCGCCGCTGCAGCACCCCACGGCGCCGGACCTCCTCCCGCTGCTACCCTACGCGCCGCTCCGCTGCGCCTCCCCGGGTTGTGGCGCCGCGCTCAACCCGTTCTCGCGCGTGCACCACGGCTCCGCGCGCTGGTCCTGCGCCTTCTGTGGCGCCGCCGCCAACCCGTTCCCCCGCCTACTGGCCCCCGACGCGCTCCCCGCCGAACTCTTCCCCACCCACTCCAGCGTCGAGTACTTGCTGCCCCCGGACCCCGCTGAGCCCGGGGGACCGGGGCCACCTGCGCTCGTGTTCGTGATCGATGCGGCCACGGCGGCCGAGGAGCTCACCGTGCTCAAGGACGAGGTGCGCAGGCTCATGCAGGGGCTGCCTGAGGGGATCAGGGTGGCGCTCGTCACTTTCGCTGCGTCTGTGTGGGTGCACGATCTTGGATTTGAGGGTTGCGCTCGGGTGGTTGTGCTTAATGGCGAGCGTGAGCTCGAGTCTGACAAGGTTTGTGAATTTGTAATATAATCCTTAGGACACCGAATTTGTAATTTGGTTCTGCGCCAATCTATGTGACATGATCAGCATTCTAGTTTCACGAGTATCCACAATCTGTTCCTGCCGCAGTCAGCCTTGAAATTTGAATGTAAGTATCTTGTTATAATGCTAGTTCAGGGGCATGTATTAACTTTTTGCCATTATTAGCATGACTCATCTAATCCCTCTCACGCTCACCTGCTTCAGACTTGCCACTAGCCCAGTACCAGTGGCAACTGGTCAAATACAGCAAGTACTATGTTTCCAATGAATAAATGCAGGGGCAATGCCATCTTTGAACTTATGTTACATAACTTTTGACTTCTGATAGTATTGCTTATGTTGAGGGCCGTTACATCTACTGAAATAGTCAAATGTACATTGTACATAGCAACTTGAAATAGTTATGCTTGTAAAATTCTTCGTGGCCTGGACACTTTATCCATGCAATGTACTCCTCTTTTTATAGGAGCTGTAGGTTCTTCATGTTCTAAGGTGGTAGTTGTTGTTGGATGTATAACCTGAATATCTCTGCACTGTAGGATAGCACTCTCACAAATGCCTATGTCCATATATAATGTTAGAGAAAATGTGGAAACTTGAAACTGCATAGCCAGAGAAAATTTTCCCTTTGTCTAAAACTTTGGGTTTGGTTTACAGTTCCTGTTGCTATGATCCTGTTGTCCAAACTTGCGATATAAAACTGTCTCACTCATGTTTTGAATTTCTTGAGGTTTGGTGATATGCTTTTGCAATTCCTGGTATTTTGAAAATTATTGTGGTTACTGTATATCACATAAACCTTCGTTTATATTTCAGATACAGAAACTTTTAGGTATTCACCGTTCACAGTACAAGAACTTGGCTATGCCAAGGTCCACTGAAGTGCAGCGGTTTTTGCTGCCTGTTTCTGAATGTGAATTTAACATCACATCTGCAATAGAGGACCTGAGCTCCATGCCTGCGTGTCCACGTGGGCATCGCCCTTTAAGAGCAACTGGCGCAGCGATTTCTACTGCTATTGCTCTTCTAGAGGGTTGCTGCTCACCCAGTACCGGTGGTCGGATTATGATCTTTACATCTGGTCCTGCAACAGTTGGTCCAGGGTGTGTGGTGGAAACTGATCTTGGGAAAACAATTCGTTCTCATCGTGACATATTCAATAGCAACGCACCGCTGACTGACAAAGCACGTGATTTCTATAAGAAAGTTGCAAAGAGGTTGACAGACCATGCATTAGTTCTTGATCTATTCGCCTGCTCTCTTGATCAGGTTGGGGCTGCAGAGCTGAGGAATCCAATTGAAGTGACAGGGGGTTTAATGGTGCATACAGAGTCATTTGAGTATGAGCAGTTCAAAAGCTGTTTTAGGCATATGTTCCGTCGTGAAGGCACCAATTACCTTAATATGAACTTTAATGCGACGATTGAAATAGTGACATCAAAGGAGGTGAAGATTTGTGGTGCCCTTGGTCCCTGCATTTCCCTCCGCAGGAAAAATAACTCAGTTAGTGATAAGGAAATTGGTGAAGGTGGGTCAAATTATTGGAAAACTAGTTCACTGAGCAGCAAAACCAGCATTGCTTTCCTTTTCCGAGTTGATTGCAATCATAAAGCTGATCCGCCGACTGTCTTCTTTATTCAGTTTATGACAAGGTACCGACATGGTGATGGTAGTTATCGCCTGAGGGTGACGACTGTTGCAAGAAGGTGGGCTGCTCCTCGATCTCCTGAAATTGCTGCAGGGTTTGATCAGGAAGCTGCTGCAGCTGTAATGGCCAGGCTTGCTGTTTACAGGGCAGAGACATACCATGTTAGAGATGTTATACGGTGGCTTGACAAGATGCTTATTCGCTTTACTGCTAAGTTCGGAAACTATGTTCCTGAAGATCCATCTACATTTCGGCTGTCAACAAACTTCTCCTTGTATCCGCAGTTCATGTACTACTTGCGGAGATCACAGTTCATTGATGTTTTCAACAGCTCTCCTGATGAAACTGCTTTCTTCAGGTTGATGCTGAATAGGGAAGGGGTTGTGGGGTCTCTAATCATGATCCAGCCTACTCTATTCCAGTACTCATTTGATGGGCCACCTATTCCTGTACTGTTAGATGTCAGCTCCATCTCTCCTGATGTCATTTTACTATTTGATTCATACTTCTATATTGTGATTCATTATGGCTCAAAGATTGCTCAATGGAGGAAGCTTGGCTATCATAAGGACCCAAACCATGAAAATTTACGGAAGCTCCTTGAAGCACCAGAAGTAGATGCAGAGGCACTATTGGTAGACCGTTTCCCTGTGCCAAAACTCATAAAGTGTGATCATCATGGTAGTCAGGCCAGGTTCCTGCTCGCTCGATTGAATCCATCTGTGACACAGAAAACACAGTTTTCAAAGGGATCTGAAGTCATTTTCACCGACGATGTTAGTCTGCAAGTGTTTATTGAACACTTGCAGGAGTTGGCTGTTCAGGGCTAGAAAGTCATGAAGCTTGACCTTGTCTGCTATTCCACTTTGGTCCATTAGATACTGAAGATATGGCTTTGAGAGGGACCAGACTTCATATTCACAGATGAAGCTTGCAAGTTTTTTATTGAACACTTGCAGTAATTGGTGTGCAGGATTAACTAGTTCATGTGGAATTATTTAAATGCAATTTTCTGCTCACTTGCAAATACTGGGGAGCTCTACTGCCTGGAGTGAGATCTCCCTGAGTTGTACATTGCTCAAGCTCCAGTTTGATGTAAGACAATTACATTTTACCCGTTTTGTATAGCATGTGGTATTATCCACTGGGGACGCTTGATTTCTTCAGAAATGATTTTTGTCATTCCACCATTTTTTGATTAAATATCAAATGGCACCTCTGTTCTGTTTTATTTTATTATATTTAATTTACTTTTGGGTGGGGGGGGGGGGGGGGGGGGGGCGGGTTGCTGTTTTGTAGACTCATTAGTTGGTATGCCCTTTAAACACAACACAAAGAGATAATATAACCTTCCTCTGGTTCTCACCACATAATCATTGGGAGGTTGCATTTGATTGTTGTGTGATCCCAAAAGGACACCCATTATTTGATACCATTTTCAAGAGATATTATGAAGGGTAGGCATGGTGCAGCTCACTAGTAGGTCGCAGGTTCGAAGCAGTCTCTTCGTATTTACAAGGGAAGACTCTTTCAAGATATATCATTTTTTAGATACTGTGCAGACAAAAATACGGTTGACATCTTACATACCGGTTACATTTTTGGACTCATAAATGTGTGATGAATAAAGTATGGTTTAGTTTGGTTAAGCAATGTCCTTGGCTTTGGTACGACCACAGCTCTAGCAGGACTGCAGGAGCAAGGAAGCTTCATGCTGTGATCATGCCTCAAGACCCAGCCAATTACTCAAATGTACAGATAGACTAGGGTTATATACTAATGGATTCCCCATCACCCGGCACATGGCCTGTTCCCCCCGCTTGACCACATACAGGTTGCCAAATATTATAATGACAATTAACAAACAGGTTAACTTACAAGGTACCATAATAATAATAGTCTCATTGATGCCCTTTACTTAACAATCACACAAGCTTGATTAACAACACTGGGATAAAATCACCAAGTAGATTCTGGGACACACGGTAGGGGACATCGCATAACACCAATCCAGCTACACACAGATAGATTATTGCTTCTGGTCCATGAACAAATTGAACAAGACAGGTCTCCCTCCAACTAGTAATTAAAACGCATTATATTTCTAGAAAAACCGCAGCACACTGCAAGGGCACCATTCTTTTGACACAACGGGCAGCGTCTTTAACGCTGTATCTTCTTCAGCTCCTGTTCTTGCACTTGTCCTTCGTTCTTGGTGCTGTATTTTTTTTTAAATGAAGAAAACATAGGCGGTTAGAGTTGACATGTAAATCTTATAATGGAACTATGGAAGATAATTTTATCTGGAGACACTAACCAAGACCTATGGCTTCAGAGCTCTTCATGATCCTCAGACGCCTGCATGACTCGACAAACATCCTGCAGGGACAACAATCAACAAGGCAGCATATAAGAAGCTGAAGCCTGAACATTTGCCTGATCAAATCCTAGATGATGGCACACTAGAATGCAGAACATACTCCCACGGGACGTCGCCAACGAGCATCCAGTCGCCATCCTTGTCTTCGTAAGTAGTGACCACATCAGCACCGCTGACCGGATCAACTAGTTTTCCCTCATTCATGTTGTTCCCTGGTAAGATGGATCATGGATGCAGCTTCTATGAGTTCAGGTCAGCTTCGCATTTGCCAAGTTTGTAAAGACGACTGGTGTCAGTTCGCAAACTGTATGCTCTGCAGATTCCTACGCCAACAGGGTAAATGTGATTTACCGGATGTGGTGAAGGTGCTGAACATCTTCTTCAGAGCAACGGAGAGCTCCGTGTAGCTGTTGTACATCTTCAGGTCCACCTTGCGCAGGTAGGGCGCGCCGTCCATGCTGACCTTCACGAAGGCGGAGCCGTTGCCGCCGGCGTTGGCAGCGGACTGCTGCTTCTCAGGCTCCTCTTCCTTCTTGCTCTTCACAGACTGGACGGTCATGACGTTCCTGCGGTATGACCGGACTGGTGGCCAACCCACAGCTTGTGCCCTGGTAACAATTATCCTCGTCAGAGCTTCAAACTGATATTTCTTTACTATGGTAGCCAGATCATGCATGTTTATATTCTTGTTTGCGACCGGCTCAGCGTTTCTGCTAATAATTTTAATGACAATGTGATTTGGTAAGGCCGCATGTGTCATGACCATGACTATTATTCAGAGAGAAATCACTTGGGGGGTACAAGTCTGGTTCTCCATTTCTCCTGATATCCAAAACATTCCGTTAATTATAACCGTCAATTCTATTTCAGTTTAAAGAGGGGGGAGGGGGTGTTAGCTACTACAAGGCCACTTTTTCCTAATGGAATCTGCCAAAAGGTTAAGTAAGTACGACATTCTTTTCAGACATGGACCGACAAAGGCAGGCATCAAATGAACATACTGGTATGCGGTTGCTTTTAAAAAGCTGTTGATAATTCGCGCGGCGCTTTGCGAGCTACAACGAACATACACAATATGCACTTTCTGCCAGAGGATCTTTTTCTATGGATATTTTGCGCTGCTAAAAGTGTGTCCCGTTGATATGCTAAGATTACGCAACGTACTGTAAATACAAAACTCTGAATAAATAAAAGAAAGCGAGGAAAAGAAGAAAAAAAAACAGCAAGTTGCACATAAATTCACGCACACGCTTTCTACCAAATGCCATTAAGCTGTTTCTACTTTTTTTTATTCCATACATAAAAAAATAGGGGTAAAAAAACGTAGCCCCTTTTATCATATATGGCACTCACAGGAATTTCATGGTTAGCAGTAACGTTCGTAATCATTAGTTTTTTTTTTAAAAAAAAGGTTAGCATCGTGGACTCGCGGTAATTAAATAGCAACGGTAAACTGACACTAGTAGCAGTCAATTTAAGCCTAAAATAACCCATGCAGACAAATCCACATGCGCGCAGATCGATGTACACGTACTTGGGTGCGGGTGGCTTCTCGGCATCAGCGGCCGGCGCCTCGGCGGGCCTCTTGGCCTTCTCGGCGGCCGGCTCCGGCTTGGCGGCGGCGGCAGCGGCAGCTTCCTCCATGCCGGCGGTGGGCAGCTTCAGCTTGAGGTCGATGGTGTCCTCGAAGCCCCTCTTGGCAGCCTTGGCCGCATCGGCGCCTCCTCCTGGCAGGCCGAGGCGGAGCTCCGTCCCGACGTCGACGTCGGCTCCAGCCATCGGCTCCGCAGCTAGGAGCGATGAGCAGCTGGTTGGCTAGCCTGGCGCGGCGGCCGTCGTCGCCTTGGGCACCTCCACGCTAGCTAAGCTTGTGCTTGCTCGGTTGTTCTTCTTCTTCGTTGGTCTCAGCTCCTCTGCTGCGCGCGTATGCGAGGAAGGAGAGATTTGGGGTTGCAGCGGAGTAGGAGGTGGTGGTGGAAGAAGAGAGGACCCAGGAACAGGGTGGAGATGCGTATATTTATATAGAGGGAGGAGTAGGAGGAGATGGGAGGGAGAGAGAAAGTGGAGGTAAATACTCGTATTCTAGGGTGATGGCAGGAGGAGAGAGAGAGAGGGAGGGAGATGGAACTGGGGTTGCAACTTACGATAGCAGTTAGTTAGACCATCAGTGAGGCCCCCTCGTTGGAGGTTGCAGCCAATAGTTTTTGTTTCCATGTTTCCTCCGTTTGGATTCCTCTATTCATGGGCAGAGGCCAACTTGTTAGCATAGCATGTGTTATGTGTATTATTTATCTTTTAATAATCAAACCAGTTCATGTGTGGAGTTTCGATTGGACGGTGCCGCAGCTAAACAATGATAATATATTTATGTGATTTATCTAGGAGCTTCTCCTTGTTTTATATTTTTTTTTGCGAAAAAGGATCATACTGGACCCTAGTAATTTGGATCTAGGAAAGGATTGTAGCCTCCCCTTATTTTTTTTGTGAAATTCCTTTGAGAGGAAAATAGCCAAGATGCCAAATCCATACGAAATACTCCCTCCGTCCCAAAATATTTTTTTCCATCTATATATTCATTCAAATGATAATAAAAACAGACATACATGCAAACTACATTCATATTAATATATTTCTTAACGAATGTATGATTAGTCTAAAACAAATTGTATTTTAGGATGGATGGAGTATAGTCTTTCTTCGACAATGGAGGTTGACACATATAGAATATAGAAAGTTTCACGGTAGATTGTATGAAATGAAATGAACTTCCTAGCTCGATTTCACTACTGGATGAGATAATGCGATGTACTAGTAAGTATATAGGAATTGCGATAAGCACAGACAATCAAAAGGAGGTTATGGTTTATGATGATAGTTTCTGGCTTTCCGCTATGAGGGGTGCTCCTCATATAACGGTAAAGAGCGCGAGAGCATCCATATATCCGACCGCAGTAGCTCTCAATCCTCATAGTAGCTTGCATTGCATGTGTGTCAAGGATCTGTTCCCACTTCCCAGCTTTCACCCATGAATGCGCGTTGTTCTTTATGCTACGAGAGATGATTTTTTTTATTGAATGTGTCATATGACTAAGGGGGTGTTTGGTTTCTAGGGACTAATTTTTAGTCCCTCAATTTTATTCCATTTTAGTCCCTAATTTACTAAATATAGAAACTAAAACTCTATTTTAGTTTCCCTATTTAACAATTTATGAACTAAAATGGAATAAAGTAGAGGGACTAATGTTTAGTCCCTATAAACCAAACACCCACTAACAGACCGTGTAAAATATCTCTGTCACAAACTTACAGGGACAGACATTAGCCTAACTTTAAGCTTACCTTTAATTCTTTACTAAATACCAACCGACGCAATGAGCACCAAAAGGATGACGAGAGGTTTCCCTGAAAGCAGGGGGGCATGCACGGCTTGCTAGGGTCTAGGGACTAGCGAACGGAGCCCTCTGGCCACCCCTGCATGCTGGCCTGGGTGCCGACACGTGTCGCAGGGTGAGCTGGACTGCGCCGATCTTGCCGGTGCTTCCTCCGGTCCTTCCCTGCGATGCGCTGCCTGACGTCATAGGCCTTCACTCCGTCCCTATAGTGAAACCGGATGGTTTTTCACCGCCGGCCCCCACGGCCAGGGGCTTGAGTTGGTGGGCCACCCAGGCATGTGGCCCCCGCGTCCCTCCGGGATGCCGATCTGTCCGCCCGTCAGGGCCCACAGCGGAGCAGAATCTACCTCGTCGCTTTTTCTCCGTCAGAGATCAGCTCCGGGAATGGGTGGGTTGGGTCTACTCTGGACTCTGAAGAAGGGAACCCGGTCGAATTTCCGGGGCTTTGTTGCGCACGGCTAGTTTCCTTTTGCTTGTAGTAAGATGTTTACAGAAGAAAAAAAATGTTTCCTGTTTTACCACTAGATAGTTTTTAAATCCCTCCCAGGACTCGTTCGATTCGCTCTCAATTCATGTGGATTGAGTGAGATTGAATGTGTTTCAATCCCAAGTAAGTTAAACTTGTTCTTTTTTTTCAATCACATCCAAGTAATAAGAATAACCGAACAATACAAAGTAAGTTAAACTTCTTATTTTTTTTAATTAGATCTTTTAGATTACCTTTTTGTAACCAGGCTAAGTTGTAACCTTTTCATTTTTTATTTTCAATAAAATCTCAGTAGGGGCTTTCCCTCCTGAATCTTTAAAAAAAATAACCGAACAAGTTTTCAATCGTTCCGAGGAACCAAACAGTGCTCGGCTAGTCAGTACGTACCGATTCGTATCGTATCGTTCCGCTCCGCTCCGCTCCGCTCGCTAAACAAACCTGCCTAAAAATCTCCCCAGTTTCCTGCGGCCCACTTGGAGATATGCGATTCCCATACCGATTTGACACCGTCGTGGAAAGGAAAACGGCCTTTAAGCACCATCATTAATTGCTAATGGTGAAGGAACTGATGGGTCGTCGTCCTTATCTTATCCCTCCCAGCGCTCTTTGCTCGGCATATCGCAGCCGTCGGTGTCACCGTAAAACACTGCTGGTTACATGGCCACACCAAAATAAAACCTCCAGTTTCTCCCATTTCACCCATTAAAAAATTACTTACCGGTGATAATAATTAATATGGCAAAAATGAAAGAAAGAGAGAAAGAGAAAGCAGGCAATCTGATCTGCAAGTACTGCTAGTGACGGTGACAGCTGGAGGGTGAAACAAGAGCAATGCCTTTCACGATCAGCAAGCAATTCAGCAGCAAAGGAGAGAGAGAGAGAGAGAGAGAGAGAGAGAGAGAGAGAGAGAGAGAGGGAGAGAGACAGGGGGCAGCAGTAGCTGGATTCCCCATGCCTTAACTGACTCTAAGGTTGGTGGGGCCCAAGTGCCGGGAGGGGTGGGGGCAGGTCAACTCAGGTGTCGGGCCCACGCCGGCGTGCATGTGCATGTGGGGTGGGCACGGAACGAACGGATTCCCCCAGCTCCACGCGACCATATTCCGGAACGGTTTACTTTTAATTAATCCGGCATTAGCATGATGGAAGCAGCGGGCAGCGGCACCGCAGCGTTTTTTTTCTTTCTTGGTTGGTTCCCAATCATTCTCCAGCCCACCGGAGGACCCCCCCGCCCGCGCCCACCAAAAGCTTTGAAAAAAAAATAGTAAATTATTACATCACTGCTAGCTAGTAGAGAGAGCGGAGGAAATGCACTGTACTGGCGCAGCTCAGAATGGGTTTTAACTGAAGGAGGCAAGGCCCGTGAGATAAGGAAGCAGCACTTGGATACGGCGTCAAGAAAAATCTTAGGACTCGATTTTACCATAAGAGTATCTCCAACAACGTGACATATAAAAATGCCCTATAATTTGAAAATAAGTATATTTTATAGAATTTAGGACACCAATAAAACACCCCGCTCCAACAGTAAAGCTCCAAATCTAGATTATAGGGCAGCCCACTACGGTGTAGTATATTTGAGTCACTTGAGAGGGTGCCCTATAGTTTTTTGACAAAAATTTATGAAATAGGGCACTGTTGGAGTAGTTTTTCCTGTGTAGAGCCTCATATTTCAATTTGAGGCACTAGTTTGAGGCATTGTTGGAGATGCTCTGAGAATCCAGTCAACTAAACTATAACGAGTTCGTGGTTAAAATGACGTCCCCTGGGTAGATGGATAGAAAGCCTTGAACACACACCACACCGGCCGGCTAGCATAATAATAGCGGCCATATGATCACGCACAGTAAAGCGAGCAGCAGCGCAAAGACGCGGCGGCGGCGGATGCCCGGACCTGGATGGGCCCTCACACGAGTATATACTATTGGCAGCGACGGCCGGGCATTGGCTCGTACAAAAAAACGCACGGTACGTTACGTTCGTCGGGGCCGGGGTGCTTGGTGGGCCGGGGGAAGAATGGAAGGGAAGCCGAAGGGGAAAGAGGGGCAGGCATGTGGGCGGTGTCTCGCCGGAGGCGCCGGCGCGGAGAGACCCAGGGCCATGTGCCCCCCGGCCGGGCCGGTGCGCCCCACCGCCCCTGAAAGCCCCTCTCCCGAGCTTGCGTATGCTAGGTCTAGAGCCTATAGTGCTGCTGCTGCATCTGTAGCGAGCGCACCAGCTCAATCCATACTAGAGGAAATAAAAATAAAAATAAAAATAAAAAAGCATCTAATAATCATAATAATAGTATGGTCTAGAAATATGCTGCGATCCGTCCGTCCATTCGCACGTGCCCGATTCTTCCTGCCCGAGACCTACCTAGCTGCTCTACCCCACACCGATCGATGATCAGCAGCACGATCCAGGAAATGTCAAGGGACGTAGACGTACGACGGAGGAAGCACAGGAGACCCTACTACTACTACTGGCATGCAGCCGGGCGGGCCGGCCAGCAAGTTTCTCGTATATCGGCAGCCGGCAGGACACTCGCTCGATCGCGCGGCCTGGTCGGCAATCGGCATGCAGCTTCAACTTCTCTGCTGCATGCATGTCCTGGCACGCGGCAGTAGCCGGCCGGCGCGGCGCGCGCTGGGGAACGTGTCGCCGTTTCAGATTGACTAGTAGTCTAGTACAAACGGGGACGCCGGCAGGCTGTACGACGTCGCTTTTTATTTTTTGAGGCACCGTCTCATGACCTGGCCTCTAGCTAACTGGTTTAGGGTTCAGAAGCTTAATTAACCTGGCCACACTCCAAATAAGAACAGTATCCTACTTCCATTTTTAATCCGTATGTGCCACCAGTACTACTGTACGCTACATAGTGTCATGAGAGATGGAGCACTTCAACTGATCGATGCGATGCGATCGAGAGAAGCATGGCGCGTGGACCATAGTATGGAGCGAGTGGAGACGTGGAATGGAGCAAGCATGGCCGACTCGCCCAGCCCTGCTTTCCTTGCCTGCCAATAGCGTGGGCGTGGCCCCAAAAAGCACTCGTACGTCCTCCGCACTCGCACGCCGCCCACAAGCGACTCCATGTCGTCGGCCATCGCGCATTCCCGGTGCGCATGCCTGCCGCCTGCGCGATCTCGAGCGCGCGTGATCGGCGTCTCGCTATCTCCCCCCGCATGCACAGCATGATCCGGAGACCGGGGCGTACGGCCGGGGAACCACCGATCCATCGACGTGACGCGCGCGTAGGTGCGGTGCGGTGCGGGCACTCGAGCCGGCCAACGGCCAAAGCGCCTAAAGCTCCCAGCGCCGCGCCACGAGATCTCTTGTCGCCGTCGAGGGTGTGTGTGTGTGTGGCTTTCCACCGTCATTGCGGTATGGCAAGCCGACACTTCGGTGCGGTGATCCGGCTACTACAGTGGTGCCGGATCTTTTGCACGCAACAAAATCCAATCACCTGCCCAACTTTCCGTGGGAAATAGGTCCATATGGGGGTGATGGGTATGGGAGCAAGCGGCGTAGACTTTGTAGTTTTGAATAAAGAGACAAGACACAAGAGGATGTCCATATTATGTTTAGATATGCATGCCCCGTAATGAGGTCCATTTTGTGTGTTGTTGGAGATGTTTACGTACGTTAGCTTATTTCAATTTGCTATGAAACATAGGTTTGTGTTTTTTTGTTTACGCATGACAGCGAGTTCGGTAAGGTACAAGTTTCATACCCATACATGTATTTGCAGGGAAAAAACTACACATCTACATGACTACATGTCACATGTCAGGTATACTGATACACTCGTGGCCACGAACTAGATTATTGCTAGAACAGGGGAGAGGATATTGGGGCCTATAATTTCCAATAGAAGTCCAATCAGTACACGCTTCGGCTTGCACCAAACACCCCGAACCCCACCGGGAACACTGATGCGTGATTTCAATTCAGTCGGGTGGGAATCAGCCCAATCAGAATATTGGTGGGCGCACAACCAGGTTTGAGTGTAAAAACCTAAATTTAAGCGTAAATACTGCTAGATATATCGTAAATGTCGGTGCAATAGTCAACACGATGTCACGTAACAAACATGTGTGAATTCAGGTGGTTACCGAAAATACCGAGCCAACACGAGAAACATTGATATCTTTGGGATGTCGTATTTATGATTGTGAGATTCACAAGTTTGAGCGTAAATAGTGTCAGATATAGCGTAAATATTATTATAACGGCCAACAGACATGCACTAATCCATGTGGTTAACGTAAATACCGAGACAACATAAGGGACATAGATATCTCTGGTACGTGGTATTCATGATTGTAAAATCTTTAAGTTTAAACGTAAATAGTGGCATATATAGCGTAAATGTTGTTACAATAGTCAGTATGATGTCAAGCCGGGGGCCTCATCCACGTCGAAACCGGCTACCACGGCTGCGGTTGGTCACCTCTTCGCTCGAGCCGTGAGCGATGGCGTATGTTCCGATTATCGCGAGACGCCTCCTCGCTGAATCTGCCCGCCACCTCCTCGTCGAGCCGCGGGGCGACAAGGTGCCCCTGCCGCGCATCGGTGACTCGGCTCAGCGCTCGCCACTAATGACTGCACGTTTGCCTCGCTGCGACACCAACGCTGCTCGCTATCGAGCCTCATCGCGCAACCCGCTGGTGATTGCCGTCAGGCTGCTTGGCGCTTGTGTCGACGCCGTTGGACCCGTCGCTTGCCGGAAATTTTGTCGGTTTAAGGCTCTACTAGCTGGATGCCCGTGCGTTGCAACGGGAATATATAATACCAATATACTACGATAACTTATATACAAAATCTGTGTTATATTGTTATGAGAAAATGTTTCATAATCAATTTGTAATCCTAGCCATACATAAATTTTGTTATTTTAATCTAGTTATTTCACCAATACATTGTAACCATCAGTATCATGCAGACTTCGATATATGCTACGATTTGTATGGTCTCATCATTGGAGAGCACGAGCACGTTCCACACATGCCGGAAAAATTCCCTCGTACATCGTTAGTCATCAGACACGCACCATCATATGCTCTTGCTTAAACAAAAAGGTAAGTGTGTATGTGTTTGCGAAGAGACTTAAAGGCAGGCCAGCACAAAAGCTACCCTGACGGTGGCGAGGATGACGAACTGGTCACTTTTGTCGATTCTCCTCTGTGTCACCTCCGGCGCCAAGATGACGCCACAATCCTCGATATAGTAGTCGTCGAATGCACGCGACATGACGAGTATCGATGACTCTTGGTTGGGCTGCCAAACGAAGTGCACCCCGGGCTCATCAGCGAGGTAGTACCCCTGGCCGTTGCACCACCGAATGCGCTATTCCACTACATACATCATGTTCGAGGACACTCACACAACGTCAGCAACGTCCATCGTCCCGGCGCACAAGAATTCATGTCCGGCCAGTAGCGACTTACGTGGCAGGTTGGGCTTCAGGTGGACGATGAGCTGGACGGCGTGATGGCGTCGTCGTCGGATGCGGTGTCCAGAACAACCCGAGAGTCGTCGACGTTGGCGACAACCATGAGGCCCCCCTGCTTAACGATGGACAGCGCGGTGCAGCTGCTCTGGACCGCGTCCAAACGGCGGCTTCGCGGGAGCTTGTCGTACACAGCGGCGCATGCGACCACGTAAGACTACTTTTAGAGGTCGAACTGACAGTCTCCAAGCTTCTTCTCGTCATCGATGAGCGACGACAATGCGAATGCCTCCTGCTCATGGAGTTTGTTCGGGGTTTGAAGTAGGAAACATGGATTCATGCTTGGCGTTGGTTTATGAAAATGACTCACAAGTCTAATCCATGGAAAAAAAATATTACGAAGAAAATTCACACATGCAAAAAAGGGAATTTAAGTATAATGCATTATTCAAACAAAAGAAATAGCATGCAAAGCTCTTATTTAAATAATATTACCTCCATCCAAAAATATAATTCAAGAATATCGGTGATACTTATATACTACTACGCATTGTGCAATGGTAGTAAGTGAGCTTGGAGAGAGATGTAGTAGATGTGTTTCCTGTCATAGATGTAGACATAAACACATATAGGTGGGTGCCCGTGCGTTGCAACGGAAACATTTAATATCATGATAACTTATGAACAAATGTGTGTTATACTGTTATGTGAAAATGTTTCGTAATTAATTTGTGATCCTAGCCATACATAAATTTTGTTATTTCAATCTAACTATTTCATCACTACATTGCAACCAACAGTACCGTGCAGACTTCTATACATGATAGCTGAATGCCCGTGCGTTGCAACGGAAATATATAATACCAGTATACTACGATAACTTATATACAAAATATGTGTTATATCGTTATGAGAAAATGTTTCATAATCAATTTGTGATTCTGACCATACATAAATTTTGTTATTTATAATCTATCTGTTTCACCACTACATTGCAACCATCAGTATCATACAGACTTTGATATATATCACGATTTGTATGATCTCATTATTGGAGAGCACGTTTCACACATACCGGAAGAAATTCTCTCGTACATCGTTAGTCATTGGACACGTACCACCATACGCTTTTGCTTAAACAAAAAGGTAAGTGTGTGTTTGCAAGAATAATGGTCAAACATTGTATAACCACAAAGTTAGAATACTATATTAATATATTAAATAAATTAATCCAATATACATAGATTAACCCAATTAACATAGGATAAATAAATATCTAATTATAAAAGTATGAAACGTGGTATAATCAATGTTGTTACTGCATAGTAAATATTCATACGAGACTAACACAACTGGAACGGTTCAATTTGGAATTAAAATAGGGAAATTACGAATTTCCAAAGTTTCTATGTATTTGATATAGGATTAATTAGGAAATCAATTTTATTGTTGTTTTCATGACAAAACAGAGGTATTATGTGATAAAAATAATATTATAGAATTATAGAAATTGGAATGAACTCATTTGGATTTAATATGAAATTTCCATGAATTAAATGGGTTTCTGCAATTATTTTTAAACTAAAAATCAATTTCTAATCTCCTTTTCCCTATTTTCTTTATTTCCTGGACTGCGCCACAAATTCCAGAAAGATCAGGGGCCAAGCTATAAATGTTTTTCTAGACTCAATTAGCATACAGAGTGGACGATGGGTTAAACACAAAAGACGTTTTAGTTGAAGTTGTACACAATTCAACATGAGTCATGTTGGCTAGAGGGTGGAAGGCTAGGCATTCTGCTCAATAGATCCAAGGTTCGAACCCTAGACAGCCACGGTTTGATTTTTTTCTGCGCGCGGAAAACTGGTGTGCGGGATTGGACGGCTGAGATTGTAGAACGGTAGAATGGACGACTGAGATCGCAGAATGGCAGAACACAAAAAGGCAGACTACTATTGCTAACTTAATAAGTAGTAGAGATTTTGGATAGCTTCAGGTCCAGATAATTTAGTGGAGTAGGTTATTAGGTGCTTCAGAGACTCATAGATGATATAATATATGTAATAACAAATCTATTTATACATACTCTCTATAAACATGTAACTACAATTTGTTTTGTGAACGGATTCGAGACGCTGATGGCCTAATGCATGTAGTATTGGCCAACTTATTCAGATTTTAGCCTTTTTTGGATTTTTTTTGCACAACTATGTCCTTTGCAGTTTAATTTTAAAAAATGGACCCTAACCTCGGCGCCATCATCATTGACGCCGAGGTAACGCACAACGACGTCAGTATCGTTGGTGCCAACTTTTCCTATGTGGCAGCCGATGTGGCAAGTCCCAGTGGGTCGGCGCCATATATCTTGGCGCCGACCCCCTTGACGGCGGGGTCCGGTGCTATCCAGGGTGGCGCTGACCCCCTGAGACTTGCCACATCGGCTGTCGCGTAGGAAAAGTTGGCGCCAATTATGTCGGCGCCACTATGTGTTACCTCGACGGCAATGATGACGGCGTCGAGGTTAGAGACCATTTTTTGAAATGAAACTACAAAAGATATAATTGTGCAAAAAAACCCTAAAAGAGCTAAAATGCAAAAAAAAAGTTGGAACTTAGTGCCATTGTACGAGCCTGCACTCCAGCACGATACATGGCATGGGCGCACGCGAATGGGCAGGAAACTGGACTTGTGTAGTGGGGGACCGCGCGCCGGCCGGGCGATGGCGACCGCGACGACTTGGGAGTCCGGACCGCGTTGCGTGCAAGTGCACCTTTCCTAGCCAGCACGGGCACATGAACAATCCCCCGGAGCGCGACCCTACCGTGCACCCATGCCAGCAACACCAACACCCGATCGAGCGTGCACACACAGCTAGAGCTAGACGCGCTCGTACGTACGGGCGCTGGCGGGCGAGCTGATTATCGAACTGGGATTCGGCCCCGCCGGCTCCCGGCGCGTGCGCCCACACGCCATACGACCTCGATAGACGGCTGGGCGCTGGCCCGAAAAAAGCGGTCGCAGCCGACGACGACGACGTACGGGCGCGCGCGCGCGGCCGACCGCCGACGCGCGAGGGCACGTGGTGAAGCTGAGGTCCCACGCGGCCTGGCCGGCGGGCGGAGACGATCGAGGGAGGGGGGGACACGCCCACGTGGCGCCCATCAATGGACCATAACCTGCCGGGGATGCATGGGCTACTGCCTACTGCCACTCCCGGTCCCGGCCAGTGCAGGCGTTTACCCACCGAGAGGGAGAGCGACGAGACGACGTTCCAAGCTTCCGATCCGGTGCAATTGGCTGCATGCGCGCAGCCGGTGCCGGGACCCCCCAGAGAAGAGAATTCGGCGTCTCGATTGTCTGCGGTCTGCGGTCGGCCGGCCCGATCGCGTGTCTCTCGATCCGACGGTCTGTGGGCGGCGCTGACGTCTGATGGCGTGGCCGCGTCGAGCACGCACCCGCCCCGCGCGCCGCGCGGCCAACGGATGCTGACTAATCCGAGCACGGGGCAGGCGGGGGCCGGGCAGCTCCTGCACGCAGACGACCGAGTGAGTGGGTTGATCGGCCGTGTCAGCGTGTGTGTGATGACTGCTGAGTTCAGATTTCAGAGCACGATCGAGCAGTCGAAGATGTTGCCTCCTCCTGCAGTAGCGCTCTCTGCCGAGGATCCAAAATCCAATGATCCAACCGCCATATATTCCGGCTGGACCACGCGCCGTTAGCTTAGGCTAGGCTATTGTTTCCAGGTTCGGCGGACTGCGAATCGGGTAAGAAAAAGAAAAAGGGAAAAAAAACTGCCAGCAGTGATGTACTGCTGGTACCGGTGCCGCATGCATCTGGATACCGATACCGGTGGTGGTGTACCGAACAGATATGCCTCTGCACAGCACGCACCGTATCGCGGGAAGTGGTCCGTGAGATCCCCCGGCCCGGCCCGGCTCGACGGCGATACGGTTCTGATATATATACTCCTACTGAAACGTTTCTAATGTCGCCGCCCACTTGCACTTTAGTAGTAGCACATTCTTGGCAAAAAAAAAAAAAAACACATCGGATTCTCCCTGCCGCCTGCCCTCTCTCTCGACCTGGTTGGTTGGCACTTGGCAGACAGTCTATCTTCGATCGCTCCCTCCCTCCCTCCTGTGTTGGCATGTCGCAGCGTCGACATCAATGTCGAGGGCCAGATCAGGCCAGTCGCGTGCACTGTCGCTGAACGCAACGCAACGCAGTGCGCCATGGATCGATGAGCAGTACTGGCCCCGCACGCCGACGGTGCTTGTGCTTCCATTCCCTGCCCGGAAACCATGAGTCCATGACACAGCCACGGAGCCACCAGTCACCGCAAATCCCAATCTCCACTACGACCCCCCCCTGTCGCCTAACCAACGCGGTGGTGGAGGATCTCCCGCGCGGCCGTTCGCCTAACAAACGCATGCAGTTGCTGGCGGCAGTCCTAGCACGATCGAGCCGCCGGAGATCCATTTTCGCCGATAATGCGGTCGGGGTGCGCGACTGTGCGAGCAACACGCACATGCCAGTGCCCAGTGATACCCGCATGGCATGATACGGTTCAGCTCGACTGACACGACAGCAAATGACCGGTTCTCCAAATCCAAACGGATATATATGGCGGATTAATTCTCAGAGCGCATCTGCGTATACGTATTTACGCGGGGACAGGATTCCTGTCATGTTGATGCGAGGTTCGAGCGTATCAGCATATGTGCGTGATGTCCACTTTTTCTTTCTTTCACAATAATAGAAACTCTCAGTTTTGTTCTCCCCCCCCCACCCCACCCCCCCAAAAAAAAAGAAGTCTCAGTAGATAGAACCAGATCGAGACATCAGCGGATGTCTTTTTTACTGATATGCTAATAGGCCCTCTTGAGTTTGCGGTAAAATTAAGCATGAAGTCTCTAAACTTGTTCGGTTGAGTTATCTAGGTCCTCAAACTCTCAAAATGAATTTTTATGCCACTAAACTTGTCCCACTGTACCAACCAGGTCTCCAAACTCTCAAAAAACGAATTTTTAGGCGTCTAAACTTGTTCCCGGCCACACCACACGCCCAAACAGATCCAAATCGACGCTATGAGCCTATACCTTGGCCCCATCAATCTGGAATTTTTGTGACTATGGTTGATAGGGCCTGTTTGTTTGGGATTATAATTTGCTCAGATTATATAATCAAACTTATTTTAAACTAAATTATATAATTTGGATAGATTATAATCCCAAACAAACAAGCATAGTGTTGAAATGTCACTCAATTTTCATCTTTACAAAGTCCATTATAGTCCCAAACTTTCACGCACACACAAAACTTGTGAACCCATTCAAAAAGCTGTTATCCATAAAGCTTTCTGCTGGTGGGTCGGCGATTTGGGAGTATAAACAACTTCGATCATCTAGACAATAACTACAGTATTTTCTACTGGAGTATTTCAACTTTTAGCCAATATGTTATGTCTAACAACTTCATAGAAATCCACGCACAGTTCAAAGTTTATGAATCCATGAAAAATTAAAGGACCGATCATGTATATTTTCTTCTTCCCCTCTATTTTCTTTTTCAGCAAGCCATGTAACTGATTTTTTTCAATGAAAACATGAACTGTCTCTGGCCCAGAACTAACTTGGGCCTCAATTGGATCAACGAAAATATCTGGGCTTCCAATTACTATGCTCCTTGAAGGGGTTCAATATGCTGTCTGGGCCCATGACAGGTTGGGTGCTGCAGCCTGCTACACGATGCCGTCGTCGTCGGAGCCGACGCCGCCTCAGACTCGGCCGCCGCGGCAGCGCCGGCTCTCCCGGTGCCGGTACTGGTACCGGGCCGAAATTTGACCCCCCTCTCTCTGCTGAGCACACGGCCACACGCCCCAACTCTCGCGATGGCGGCCTCTGCCGCCGCGGGGCGCTCGTGGGACCCAGCCGTCTCGCTGCGGCTGGGCCACCCTGCGCTGGTGCTCCTCGAGCGGTGCCGCGGGGCGCGGCCGTTCCGGGCCATCCTTGCCCACCTGCTCCGCCTTGGCCTCGCCATGGAGACGTTCCCTATGAGCCGGCTCCTCCATTACGCCATCGTCGTGTCCTCCCCGCGCCTCACGCGCGAGGCTGAGCTCCTCTTCCAGCATTTCACGCCCCGCCCCAATCTCTACATCTATAATCTCATGCTCTCCGCGGCGGCGGCGCGCGACTCCTCCTCGTCGACCCAGGCGGCGGCTCTCTACCGGTCCATGCTCGCGTCGTCCGTCCTCCCCGACCAGCAGACCTTCCTCGCTCTGCTTAGGTCGGTGGAACGCCTGTCCGCCGGGAGGCAGGTGCACGCCCATGTCGTTGTGAGTGGTTTGCACTCGCGCGTGTACCTGCGGAACTCTCTGATCAAGATGTACATCGACGCCGGGGATGTGGAGACCGCCGAGCTGATGTTCCGTTCTGCACTGGTGTTGGATACCGTGTCTTGCAACATCATGCTATCTGGGTATGTGAATGAAGGGTGCACCCTGAAGGCGCTGTGGTTTTTCCGTGATATGGCAAGCCGGGGGATTGTTGTTGATCAGTATACGGCTGTTGCTCTGCTCACTTGCTGTGGGCGCCTGAAGAACGAGCTTATTGGGAGGTCTGTCCATGGTGTCATCGTGCGGAGAATGGATGCAGGAGATCATGGGTTGATTCTGGTAAATGCTCTTTTGGACATGTATGCAAAATGTGGGAGAATGAACGCAGCAAAGACAATCTTTGGTGAAACTGGTGAGAAGGATGCCATTTCATGGAACACCATGGTTTCAGGTTTTGTAAATGCTGGCATGTTGGACCTTGCTAGCAGATTTTTTTCTGAGGCACCTTCCAGGGATCTAATATCCTGGAACGCGCTTCTAGCTGGATATGCTAGATACAAAAGTTTCAATGAAGTGATGAAGCTATTCCATGATATGGTTGCCAGTTGTGTAAATCTGGACAAGGTGACTGCTGTTACCTTGATTTCTGCGGCCACAGGTAAGGGATCACTGAATCATGCAAAGAGTGTCCACGGTTGGGTAGTGAAAGAATTTGACCATCAGGATGCTTTTTTGGCGTCGGCTCTTGTAGACATGTATTGCAAATGTGGAAATGTTAAAACAGCTTACTATGTGTTCGAGAAAGCCTTGGACAAAGATGTTACCTTGTGGACAGCTATGATCTCTGGCCTTGCATTCAATGGCCATGGAACTGAAGCATTGGAACTATTTTGCAAGATGCAAACTGAGGTCGTAGCACCTAATGGTGTCACATTGCTTGCTGTTCTCAGTGCATGCAGTCATTCTGGTCTGCTGGATGAAGGATGTAAGATTTTTGATGCTATGAAGCAAAGATACAGTATTGAACCAGGGATAGAACATTTTGGGTGTATGGTTGATCTCCTTGCACGGTCAGGTAGGCTGATTGATGCTTTAGCTTTGGCTAGGAGGATGCCGATGAGGCCAAGTCGGTCTATATGGGGTTCCATTTTAAATGCAAGTTTGGCTGGTCAAAATATTGAAGTTGCAGAAATTGCTTCAAAAGAACTCCTTCGTCTTGACCCAGCAGAAGAAGGTGGATACGTCTTGCTTTCCAACTTGCATGCGGCTGGAGGTCACTGGAACCACAGTGACAAAGTGAGGCAGATCATGGAAAGAAAAGGATTGAGAAAATTAGCAGGTGCTAGTAATTTTGGATCTTGATGTTGTTGCTTCACAAGTTCAGATGCCAGGCAAGACTACCATTTTTTTTGAAATGCAAGCTTGTTTCTTCTAATGAACGGATTAAATCTTGTACATTTCATGGAAATTTGCTACGCCCTCAACATCTGTCGTGCGGGCGTTCACCCTCTTGTGAAGTTTGTTCAGCCGGGCGTTTCCCACAGGAGTTTGCCTGTCCAGGTATTCTCTTAAGTCGCTAATCTGTTGTTGAGTAGAGGAGGTGTTTGGGCGAGACGAATGTAAGTTTAATTAATCTATAATTTACAAATGTTAATTTAGCATCATATGGATAAACTAGTTATATACCCGTGCGTTGTTACGGAAACAATATAATAAAATACAATGATATATACAAACATTAATTGTTATTCTATACTTTTGTTAGTATCACTAAAAGATGAGAACGATGTACTTCCATTCACACTAAAATCTGAAATGGACTTCTACTGCAAGCTCGATGCTATTCTCACTTCATTCCTACCAATCTCAGCTTATTTTAGATTTTTCAGTAAATAAATCAATAAACATTTAGAATTTATAAAAGATGAGAATTTATTCAGTATAATAGTTAAACTCGTCACTTATAGATAAATGCTCTACCAAGGGAACATTCATGCCACTATAACAAATTACCTAATATTGACTATACTATTGCAGCATTATGAAGCATTCTAGTAGCAGTACATATAAGCATTTTTTCTATCAATAAAACTATGTTTTGAAGCATGCTTGCACAAAAACCAACCATTTCTTTACCTATTGCGTCAGTCAGCTTTATAAAGCATTCCAGTAATACAGTGACATGCCTTCATAGCGGTTATTAAAGCACCACTAAAAATTACGCTCGAGACAAGAACGGGTCAATGAAAATTCCAGACAAATACGGATGCAAATAAATTAGCTACAATGTCATCGCACTATTAACCACAATCAGTGAAAAATTTCATATACCAGATAAATACATATGCAAAATAACCACCAACAAAGGAGAAGAATGGACCTGGTGTCTAACCTGACCAAGCTGCACCACAAACTCATTCATCTGAAACTCTTATCTCCTATAATATATATAAAGCCCTTGAAATGACATTAGAATCCAAGTGTTCCCCATAAAGTTTATCATTTCGGACCAACAAAGTTTGTATTAGGGTCATTTCTCGACCATTGTTAATGCAAGAAAGAAGCATCGAATGAGATGTAAAAGAATTCAAAGAATGTACGTTGTACATAATGGAATACATCATGTTTTCAAAAGATAAATGAACTAATAGTCACAATATCAGATACCAGACCATATTTTGAACCAAATATACAAAAGATGTAATCTTCCCTCCTTTTATTAGCACAAGACTTTTATAACATCAGACACCATTGACGTTTAGTTATAACATAAGTACTTTATTAGTGAGGTATTAAAACAATAAAATAAGCAAACAGTTACCTAAACATTAAACTGTAAGCTAGCCATACACTACAACAACTGCTGTAGCGCAGATGGCCCATGAAGAATGTAAAGAATGCTCTAGGAACCAAATCTAGCACTGTTTTTGGATCTGGACAATAAAGTGAAGCACATGATCGAGCAACGAAGCACAAATGACATCAAGATCATACAGAAGCCTCCCAACGGTGATGATAGTAGTGACCGGAAACTCCTGCTGGTGTCAGACCTAGGGAACTAAATCTTTGGACCTCCAATCTAGCCATGAGAGTGTTGGTCACAGCTTGCTTCAGCCAAAGTTGTTCCTTGTAAACAACATACCTGCATTTCATTTATCGAGCTATCAACAAATAATATTAGCATCACTAAATTTTGGAACAACGCATGTTAGTTTTATTTTAATTAAATAATTATGCTTACTGGTCTATGACATCTCATATGCGTAGGTGGCGCCTCAATGATGGAGCTAGAGAGCAGCAAGGATTGAGGAAGCTACCGGGACCAGGAGCAAAGAATGAAAGCCAAGTGAAGAGGCAGGATGGGAATGTAGGGGAGGAGTCGAAGGCGATTTGAGAGGAAGCCTCTGAGGAGGCAGCTTTAGGTCAATGACACAGACTGATCGATCACAGTTGCACGTTGTGGACTGGGATCTCACTCGTTTGCCTTGGAATGGGAGATAGTAATCATCAGTTGCTTATGTTAAAGTACTTGGGATCAGCGGGGAAGTCATGCTCCACTCACAGCTACAACAAAGTTGGAACCTGTTACATTAAATTCTACAGATTTAACAGAACAAGAAACAAGCAAGGAATAGTTTGATTTATTGAAAACATGAAGGGAAACTTTGCTTATGTCAAAGGAACTCGGAGGTGCGAGCAAAGCCTTGGGTACACCTATCGCAATTCATCTACTCCCTTTCAAAGTGAAGAAACCAATTACATATACATTGAGTGCTTCAAATATTGAAAACATGAAGGAAAAAATATTGCAAAGCTATTGCTCGGTTATGATACTTCAGGAGGAGCTTAGGGCGTTTGTGCGGCTCTGGCCTTGTCTAATGGCATAATCAATCTCTCTGGTACACTTCTAGAAGTAGTTTATTTTGTGTATACTCGAGTGTCCCTGTGCTCCTTGACCATGATAGTACAAGGCTGACTTAATGTTAAAGCTACTGTTTTTGGAGAACTCTGGAAGCTGGAACCATTGTGTGAAGATAAAAGGTTGTGGTGGAGAAAAGAAATGGACTGGTTGATGTCTCCTACAACTTATATGGTGGAGCTGGTTCCAATGAAGCAAAGAGGGTCAGATGGATGCACATTTTAGATGATTAACCTCCAAATAGAATGTTTCTTACTTGCTCTTGTATCTTTATTATAAAGTAAAAAGTTTCAGAATATTACATAATTATTTTTGAACTGAACCATGCAGATTATGATTCGAAAGGCCTGCTCAGATGCTCATGTGAACCTTCCTGCACATTGAAGGGAAAACGATTCTATGAAGAACCACAACATCAACTAAAACTGAACACGTAAAATTGAAAGTCACAGATGCTAGTAGTACTACAGACACTTTTAAAAAGTTGCTCTGATGGAGTCCGACACATAAATATATGGTTTTGCTAAATGAATTGTTACTTACAAACTAATTTTGTTTTCAATACTGACTGATTTACATTTATTATCAGTTGGATCAGGTAAGCCAATTTTTATTTTGCAATGATTGAGACTGAGCATAAAGAAAATGCAATTTAGAAGCACAAGCAGATATTCAGACATCAGTGAAGTAAGGGCTTCACTGATAACCTTAGAAACTTTTGATGAAGTAAGGGCTTCAAGCTCATATCATTTGTAAATTCAGAGGAAGACGCCTTGTACCATTGAACCATGATGGACCCTTTAGTTCCACTTGTATTAGTAAGCCAAGTTTTATTTTGCACCATCAGCATCAAGCATGAATAACAGTTCAGCATGTGGATGAGCATTCTCTATTAGATCGTGCTTCCACAAAAAAAGGAAAGCACCAATTAGTTTTTGTTTGAAACCTAAGCCCGATGGAATATCCAGGTTTTCAATACTCACTTTTCAGATGCGCAGTAGGCAACATGAGCAATCTGGGATGTGCGGTCGTGGGCTCCTTGTGCATCCCGTTCACCGTCGGCACGTCCTTGGCGAGCCCGTTCATCGTCAACACCTGCCCATTCGTCAGTAAAATGTAAATAAAACTCTGAGAAATGGGGCAGCTATCTCTCAAACTTGCTCGGTTGACGTATGATAAAAATCTATGTGCAATGTATTACTTAGTCGATAATGCTATCTTTTCTTACCTCGAGTTTCATTAGAATAAACAATCAAACATTATATTGGTGTTGAAACTAAAACCATGGCAGTTCGTGTTTTATCAAAATTCAATTAGATTTACCTCCATTAAGCTCTCTGACAACCATGACATCAACACCTTTAGCTACATATTTCTTCAGAGTGAATGCGTCTACAAACTACAAAGAGCATGAATTAATAGGGGGAAAAGAAACTATAAAAAAGACAGTCAAGTAACATTAGCTAGAAAATGTGAACTCAACTGTGCCGCACAAATCACGTTCCTCTATCATGCTAACATGGCACGACATTTCTCAAGGAATCGCCTCTTGGCAATGGGGAGATCTAGCGTACAATGTCTAGTCGTGCGACCAAACGTCGTCCCTTGCCACGGGTCCCGGCTGCCTCCTGCCCTGGCGCCCATTGTATTTTATTATATTGTTTCCGTAGAAACGCACGGGTATATACCTAGTCATACCATATTATTGTAATGACATTGATGTCCTAATCAGACACAAAAAATTGTCCGAAAATCTCCTCTGCTCAACCAAAACTCATATAGCTTCAATATGAAAAACACATAAACAATGGGCATTGTGCAACGCTAGATCTCAGCTACCACAATCAAGTAGCTTAGTGGAGTGGCAGCAAATGGGTCTGCTGCTAACTAATAGAAAATTAAGGAAAAAAGCATAAGATTGTCAACTGTTGTCACATGATTCTCTATAATAATAAAGTAGGGAACGGTGTTGTTCTAATTGCGTTTTTACGAAATATAAAGTTTGACGATTCTGATTGGACCATGTATTCTTGCAGCATAAACAGAAACAAAAAAATAAGAAAAATAATGCAGGAAGAGAATGGCTCGTACCTGTTGGGAGCGCCAAGCCGCTCCACCGCCGTCGTCGTAGCCATCGCGGTGGACGCCCTCTTCACCATGGAGAGCCGTGAAGCCAGGGGAAGGGATGGAGAAAGGAGGAAATATCAGGAGGAAAGGGTGAGGAAGGTGGAGAGCTGTTGTTGGGCTGCTCACCCGCCCGATATTTCTCCTGGCTTCACACTGTTGACCGGAGCCCCAGCGCCAGACCTCGCCCAGTGCCCGGGCCGCCGCATGCCCCTCTTTGCCCGCACAAGGTCTCAGAATCCCGAGGGGGAAAAAGAAAAGAAAAGATGATGACTGCCTCTGCCTCTTACTACTTGGACTTGGCCCTGGACCACATCGGCGTCGTCCACAACAGCTCGGTGGCATCGGACCCCTCCCCCGACCCTGCGGCACGGTCACGGAAGAAGAGCATGCATGCGGAGGACGCCTCGGGCGCGCGTACCAGGTTCCGCATGGCCTTGATGTTGGTGAGGTGGCAACCGAGGTAGTAGCAGTTGTCCTCCGTGGTAGGACGATGGACGGCGACGTCCCCGTGGAGGTGGAGGCGGATAGGGTGGATATGGAGGAGCACGAGGAGGCCGTGTTGGAGCCACGCGACGCGGTGGGCGTCCGCCACCGGATCCATCTCCCTCCTCTCGTCCATGGGCATCACAGGGGATGCGCGGGCGGGCATCGCGTGGGGGTTATGGCCAGGGCGGGCATCGGTTGGGGGTGGGGATCACGGTCGAGGAGGGCGAGAGGCGGTGGCATGGTAGCATGTGTGGATTGGAGGAGTGCGGGCAAGGATGGAAGGGGCGCGCATGTGGATCGGTGGAGCACGAACGAGGATGAAAGGGATGTTGGGAGGAGTATGGAAGGCGCGGGCTAGGATGGAAGGGAGGCGGGGGAGGAGGATGATGGTTGGGTTTTCCGGCGGGGATCACGGTCGGGGCGAGGGAAGGGGGTCACAGAGTTAGGGGCGAGCGTGGAGGAGGCAGAACCGTGCACCGTGTGGACGTCTACACTACTGTCTTAAGAAGTAGTATATATTATGAACTAATTATGTTTAATAGATTCGTCTTGTATTTTAGTCCTATATTGTTAGTTTTGTGAAATACCTCTAGCCATGTTGATTAGGTGGCTATCTTATTCCCCGTGGGTCGAGTTTTTTATACAGTTAGTTTCATATTTATTAAGGCGTCTGATAAGCATCACTTAGACGCTAAGACTATATCCAGGGGACTCTCTATGATACTGTCTATGTCACTGCCTATTTTAAACTAAGCTCTGCAAAGTGTAATTGCATGACCTTTTACACGTGGTGCTGGAGAGAGCTCACAGGGCAAGGCGCCAGGGGCGTAAGGCATCGTCGGGACGTTCTTAGGGCGTCGTCGGGGCGATGCCTTAGGGGATAAGTAGGTTTTTTAGGAGGGTAAGTGAAGTGGGCTGCAAGGTTGCATTCCTATCGGGTCAGAGCTTGAGCGGCGATGGCTAGGAACAGAGAAGAGCGCTTGAGCTGTGGCGGCGACGGTGTGGAGCTGCACCCTCCTTCCCTGGCGGTGCGCAGGGCGCGGCGGCGGCTACAAGCAGCGCGCGAGCATGCTCCCTCTCTCAGCTCAGGCGGCGTGCGGGCGTGGAGCAGCTGCGCTCGTGACGGCACGCGGGCGTGCTCCCTCAGTCCCTCTCTCAGCTCAAGCGACGCGTGGGCGTGGAGCTAGGGATGGATTTGGATGTCTGGAGATTCGAATTATTCGAATTCGTATTCGCATAAGAGGCAGATATGGATATTCATATTCGAATTAAATATGGATGGCAAGGAGAAAACATCTGAATTTGAATAAAAAATCCGAATTCGGATTCGGATATCCGTTTTATTGTCGGATTCGGATATAAACGGATACATCCGGTTATCCGAATTGCCATAAGGCAGCTGCCAGCCCACGAAAGCATTTAGTCAGGCCTCACCCAACGTCCTAGCTCCTTGGCCTGCTAGTGCTAGTCCAGTAGCCCACGGACCATGCCACCAGCCCACCACGGAGTGCAAGTGCATTGCCGATCGACGGCTCACGCGCAGCCGACCAGCCGCACAAGCACAGCGACTCGAGCACTGAGCAAAGCACTCTAAACCTAGCAGTAGCGACGGCGGTGGCGGCTGCTGCTCATCTCCGGCCGACGGTGGTGGCGGCTGCTGCTCATCTCCGGCCATTCGTCGGCCTGGTCGTCGGCCTGAAGCCCGCCTGGAGCTTGTCTGCCTACCCGACCAGAGTACCCGGTGCTGCTGCCGATCCAGCGCCCTTACTGGTAATCCACTAATCCGCCCTTACCATGTGAATTTGGTGCTTTGTAATGGTGAATGGCATGATATATTTACATATCCTTATGTTTTACGAAACTAGCAATAAAGGAAAAAGGTGAAGTAGATTAATAACACCATGGTTCCAAGAAACATAAGGTCATCAAGAAACAAGCAGGTACATATATTTTTAGGCAACTTTTCATATTATTGAACCTATCAGTCAGTAAATAAGTTCAATCTACTAACTTTTCTAGGCATTTTCAATATGGAATTTATTTCTTACAGAGGTCAACGGCATCTATAAATGAAAAAGAACTAGGTGAAGATGACAACACCAATGTGAATGCAAGTGAGAACGTAGAGGCTAATAAAGAAGCAAGTGGTGCAGCTAATGATGTGACTGGATCTCATACCCCAATAGGAGAAACTTCATCCACCAAACTCGGGCGTACAAAGAAGAGAACTTCAGGAGTTTAGGATCACTACAATGATATAGTTGTTGAAGAAAAGGTGGGTGACATGGTTGTCAAGAAGCCAATGGCAGCATGCAAGTACTGTACAGATGTTCTTTGCGCTGCAAGCAAGCAAGGTACCACACGCCTTTGGAACCACTATTATTCATATCATGATGAAAACAAGGTGAAACCTAGCATAAGGAGACTGAGTTCAGATGATTTGATTTATAATGAGGAGGCTAGTGTTAGAAAATATTATCTTGCAATTATTATGCATGAGTATCCAATCAACTTTTGTGAGCATGAGTATACAAATGACTTCATTAGATCTTTGCGTCCAAATTATCCATTAATGGGTCGCAAGGGCAGTAGGACCAAGATCATGGATATCTTTTACAATGAGAAGAAAAGTATTTTTGACTACTTTTGCACTCTTGACTGTCGATTTAGCTGTACCATGTGATTTGCACAAAGGATTGGATAAGGGCCGAAAGAAAAGGTAATTGTCACTTCTCAGTATTGTAAATTATATTTCTAATTGGTATATTAGATTATTAGTCACTTATTTTCCCCATGTGATTTTTAATTACTATTTCAGATCCATATAATGTAACTTCACTTCTTGATGATTTATCTAATATTATTGACACCGTGAGTGATGATAATGTTGATCATGATGGAGGTATGTAGACTGCTTAGCTTGACTACATGCTATTTTATTTTGGATCTCAGATTTATTTTACTATATATATTCTAATTCATATTGCAGATGCTTCCGATGTTGTTGACCACAACGTCGATGATAATGACATTGTTCAAGTGGAGGAAGATTAGGATTATCTTTTTTTTATAGACAAGCTGAGCTGCTTCAGTCAATCATTATTGGTGCTTGTTATTCAGCAATATGCACTTTATGTTGTTCTGCACTTTTGTCAATTTATGTTGAATGTATCATGTATGGGTGTGCTAGTGAACTTAACGGTGAACTGAATGTATGGCCTGGGTGTGCTGGTGAAATCAATGGACCAATTTATGTCATATTTTTTTTGTTGTTATAGATTATATATACTACTAAATATGCTCATAAGATATATATATTAACACTGTATTTACACTATGCTCATAATTTACTTGTAACATGATTTTTGTCGACTATAAATTCATCGATAAAATAAATTGACACGTTAAACGTTCCAAGTCAAGTAAATATCCGAATTCGAACTATTCGTTTTGTATTCATATTCGATACTATTCGTATTCGAATTCGAATTAAAATGTGGTAAATAGTGACATCCAAATTCGTTTCCATGCGTATCCGATCCGAATCCATCCCTACGTGGAGCAGCTGCGCTCGCGTCGACGCGCGTGCTCCCTCTGTCCTCTCTCAGTCTCATGCGGATGCTCCCTCTACCCTCTCCTGCACTCCATCGGTCCATGAATCCATCCCTATATAGACTACAACCTCTGCTCCTGGAGTCCCGGTGTAGCCTTTGTCCTTTTCCTCCACTGCTACCTAATATATGTTGGTTATATTTTGTAGCTTGCTGAACTGAAAAAATGTAGAGTGTTAGCTCTGTTGATGGTGATCCAAGTGAGGTTGGTGGTATTGGTAATGCTGGTGCATATGGCCCTATGGCTGATCCGAAGTAGAGAGCAAAGTCCAAAGATTCTAGATGGAACTATTAGGGTTATAGGTATTGGACAGAAATTGGGAACCTAGATAAGGTCACATGCAACATTTGCAAGACCGTGACAACTGGAGGAATCAAAAGGTTGAAAGATCACCTTGCAGGCGGTTTTGCGGATACATTAATATGTTCTAAGACCACAACAAAGACTAGAAAAGAAATGAAAGCATATTTGGACAAGAATAAGAGATGCAAACCTATTTTCCTTGATGATGATGACCATGTACAGTAGGGGCAGCAGGATACCACATCTATTCATCAACCTAGCTTAGGGACAACCACTAAAAGGAAGAGAACTGCATTCCAGTTTAGGACAACAGCTCCACAACCATCCAATATGAAAAATAGGAAATATTGTAACCATGCTTCGGAGAACCCCCGAACAAGTTATGCATGATAAACGCTCCTCAGGGTCAACACTAAACAACCATAGAGGCTAGACTGAAGCCAAAGGCTGACAAAGATTATGTGAATGAGCAATAGACACTGTGGCTACGACTACGAATGTGGCATTCCTTTTAATGCCACCAGTTCCTGACAATTTCAGGTTGCTTGTGAAGCTACTGCACAATATGATTATGGTTATGTGCCTCCTAGTTTCTATGATTTGGGGGAGCCTTTACTTAATTCATGTGATAGCAATATGAGAACTGAGCATGAGATAGCATGGAGCGACTATGGTTGCACCCTAATGTTTGATGGATGCACTGAGAGAAGAGGGCGTCACCTAATCAACTTGTTAACAACCGAGAAAGTACTTATTTTATGGAATCTATTGATGCATCAAATGTACAACATAATGCAAATATGCTAGCTGATTCGCTTCAGGAGAGAATTGATAGGATTGGAAGAGAAAAGGTTGTTCAAGTAGGCACAGATAATGGTGCTAATTATAAGGCAGCATGTAGGATTCTAATGGATTGGATTCCAACATTATTTTGGACACCTTGTGCTGCACAATGTTTGGATCTCATGTTGGAAGATATTGGAAAACTAAAAGACTTCAAGAAAACCTATTTCACATGCCAAAAGGGTCACCACTTTTATTTATAGGTATGGACGAATTTTAAGTGCAATGGGGGAGAAAACAGGCGAGATGGATTTGGTAAGACCAACAACAACTCGATTTGCCGCATGCTTCATTACATTGAAGAGTTGAACGTCGGCCCATTGGTAAGACCAGAAAACCTTAGGCACTCATCCCTACGTGTCACTGTAGAGAGGGCATTTGGGGCACTAAAGAGGAGATTCAAAATTCTTGATGATGCTACTCCATTCTTCCCTTTTGCAACACAAGTTGATATTGTTTGTGCTTGCTGCATTATTCACAATTGGGTCATACAAGATGGACATGACGAGTTCTTTACAGAGGAGAGTAACTATCCAAGCTACAACCATGCTACCACAAGAATTGGGCAAGCAAATGAGCATGCTGCTATGGTTACTTTTAGGCAACAAATAGCAGATCAGATGTCGGCAGATCGTCAATCCAACAATGTTAACTAATATTTTCTTAAGTAATGTATTGCTATTTTTGTGGACATTGTATTGCTATTTGTGTGAACGTGCACTTGATGTTGAATAACAATTCTATGAACATGTGTTGGTACATTGCTTATATTGTACTGGTATTGAATTTGTGCATGTGTTGGTGCTCAATTTCTACATGTATTGGTGCTGAATTTTCTCATAGCTGAATTTATTTTTGTATGCTAGAACAATGGAATAAGTAGTTGAAGGGCTGGGGGAACTAGTGGTCATGCCACCTGGACATCAGTAATGTCTTCTTTAATGCTCTGTCACCTCAATGACTTGGTGGCTGCTGGATTGAAAACATCAAAGGGCTTCAAGAAACATATGTACAATGGTTGTGCAAGGGCTATTAATGAAAAATTCAGCACTAGAATCAATGGTGAACAAGTTAAGAATCATTTAAAAACATGGCAGAAAAGGTATGCAAAGATAATTAAACTGAAGAAGTTGAGTGCTGCCTTATTTGATGAAGAGAATTGCATGATTACACTTGATAATGAGCACTACAACAACTATGTCCAAGTAATTGACCACCTTTCATCAATTCTTGATTTATTGTCTACTGCTAGTTCTACATTGACTAATTTCTCCTCCATGATCAGGATCACAAGTCTGATGCAGATTTCTTGAACAAGCCCCTTGTGTACTTAGGCTTGCAAACGGGGTGGGGGTAAGCGGGTATTTTAGGTGGGTTTAAGAAATGAGTTTATTTTGGTGGGTTGTGATGAGTTTTAATTGTGAATGGGTTGGATTGGGTGGGTTTATTTTGTATTGTGGGTCAAAATGGTTGATACCCATGGGTGTAGATGAGTTTGCATAGGCGCGGGATTCCATGGGTCTTCACCCATTCGTAGACCGTAGAATTGTATTCGAGTCAACTCCCAACTTAGTGTCGTGCCTGGCCACCATCTCGACCCATAGTGCTGTCACAGGCACGACACAGTTACATTTTTTATTTTAAAGATAATATTTTACATATATTAAATATAATAATTCAACATGTAACACAATAAAATTGCAACAACATTAGCTAGATTGGTGTGTTTAAGTCTCTCATATACGTGGGTGTTGGGCCTGTGCTTCGTCGCCGAAGGTCCTATAGGAAGAAGCGGTCTTCGGCTGAAGGTGTGTGTATAAGATGGCCGAAGGATCCTTTTCATGAAGCTTCGGTATTACAAACCGACTTAAAGATAGAATGACCTTTTAGTCCATAAAGGTCTGAGTCAGTGTTGTAAACTTTTATGAGGGGCATAATTGTAATTCCTCACAGGCTGTGTCCTGTGCCTATAAATAGTGAACAGTATTCCTTTACTGTTCAGGCATTCTGATAATTGCAATCGCATCTTTCGGAAACCAATCTTTGCCAAGGCAAAGGTATTAATGTATTCAATGACTCAATACGTTAAATGAATACATATAATTTATCTATGATTAATTTACTCCTTTTTGTACCCTTTATTTATATTATCTTATAATGTCTATTAAAATTTTATTACGAAGACTTAAGCTTCGTAATTATATTCCCATTTACCTTCGTCCAAGGCTCATTATCCTGAAAGGAATAATGTTTCACGGACGAAGGGCATTAGCATTTAACACTTTATGTTGCCTTGTTCTTAATTCATAGCATTTGAGGACAAGTCCCCAACATTGGCGCCCACCTCCGGTAAACTCACTTCCACTTTTTGAGCTGATGGCTTCGTTCAACAATCAAGCTGGAGCTGCTTCGGACCCGAAGCTGGTGCTCCCGATCACAGGTGGTTCGTCTTCAGAGTCAGCCAACAAGAAACAGAAGAAGGAAGCACAGAGAAGGGTACAGCATGTTGGGGTGCAAGGACCCTTCATCAAGTCAAGATGGTCTCACATTCCTATTACCTTCTCCCAAGAAGACCTTCAGCTCAAGGATTACCCACACAACGATGCCATGGTTATCTCTTGTGTTATCAAAGGATTTCTGGTCCACAATGTCTTGGTTGACACAGGCAGTGCAGCTGATATCATATTTGCTAAGGCCTTCAGACAAATGCAAGAGCCAGAAGATAAGATTCATGATGCTACACATCCTCTCTGTGGCTTCGGAGGAAGACAGATTGTGGCACTGGGCAAGATCACCATGTCAGTGACCTTCGGGTTCATCAACAACACTAGAACTGAGCAGGTTGTGTTTGACATTGTTGACATGGAATACCCTTACAATGCAATTATTGGTCGTGGCACACTCAATGCTTTCGAAGCAATTCTTCATCCTGCCTATCTTTGCATGAAGATACCTTCGGATCAAGGACCCATCGCTATTCATGGAAGTCAGGAAGCTGCCAGAAGGGTCGAAGGCAATTGGACTGACTCAAAAGCAATCCATAACATAGATGGAGCTGAAGCTTGTGAACAGTACAAATTCAGAAGGGAGAAAGCAGCTTCAGCAGATCAGCCGAAGCCTGTGCTCTTATGTGAAGACATAGCAGAACAGAAGGTGCTGTTAGGCTCTCAATTATCCGAAGCACAGGAGAAAACCTTGATAAGGTTTTTGTTCAACAACAAAGATGTTTTTGCATGGTCAGCCAATGATCTCTGCGGAGTAAATAGGGATGTTATTGAACACTCGCTTAATGTTGACCCATCTTTCAGACCCAGAAAGCAGAGGCTTCGGAAAATGTCTGATGATAAGGCCGAAGGTGCTCGTAACGAAGTCAAAAGACTCCTCACTGCAGGAGTTATTAGAGAAGTAAAGTACCCAGAATGGTTAGCTAACACTGTTATGGTAAAAAAGGCCACTGGCAAGTGGCGAATGTGTATCGATTTCACAGATCTCAATAAGGCTTGTCCGAAGGACGAGTTCCCATTGCCAAGGATAGACTCTTTAGTTGATGCAGCAGCTTCTTCAGAGCTCATGAGTCTGCTAGACTGTTACTCAGGTTATCACCAAATCTGGATGAAGAAGGAAGATGAGCCGAAGACTAGCTTCATAACCCCAAGTGGCACATATTGCTATCTTCGGATGCCTGAGGGGCTCAAAAACGCTGGAGGAAGTTTCAGCAGAATGACTGCGAAGGTTCTCCAGTCTCAGATAGGCAGGAATGTGCTAACTTATGTTGATGACATCATTGTAAAAAGCACGAAACAGGAGAATCATATTGCTGATTTGCAGGAGACCTTTGCCAGTTTCAGGCAAGCTGGTTTAAAGTTGAATCCAGAAAAATGCGTCTTCGGAGTAAAGAAGGGTAAATTTCTTGGATGCTTGGTTTCAACAAAGGGAATTGAAGCTAATCCAAGTAAAATTGAAGCTATACTTCGGATGGAGCCACCAACTACAAAAAAGGGGGCTCAAAGATTGACAGGAAGATTGGCATCTCTCAATAGATTCATATCCAGATCAGCAGAGAGAAACTTACCATTCTTCGAAGTGCTGAAGTCAGCCGAAGTTTTTCAATGGGGACCAATCCAGCAAAAGGCCTTTGAAGAGCTGAAACAGTATTTGATAGATCTAACAGCATTAACTCCACCTACGCCAGGGGCTCCTTTGTTATTATATGTGGCAGCTTCGCACTCAGCGGTAAGTGCAGCACTTGTCCAGGAGAAGCTTGTTGGTCAAGTCAGAAAGCAGGTTCCAGTGTATTTTGTATCTGAAGTTCTTAGTATATCAAAGAAAAATTACACAGAATTAGAGAAAGTGTTATATGCTGTTTTGATGGCATCCAGGAAGCTTCGGCACTATTTTCAAGCTTACAACATAATTGTTCCTTCTTCACAACCTCTGAAGGATATTATGAGGAACCGAGAAGCTACTGGAAGGATTGGAAAATGGGCCGCAGAGCTCAACGAATTTTGTATTGAATATGTTCATAGATCTTCGATACAGTCCCAGGCGTTAGCAGACTTCATTGCTGACTGGACGCCAGGGGCTCAGGAGGAAGAAACAAATAAAGACGCCGAAGCATGGACAGTGTTTTGTGATGGATCTTGGGGAACCTTCGGAGCGGGGGCGGCTGCTGTGCTGGTTTCACCTTCCAAAGTTAAAACTTGCTATACGGCAAAACTTGATTTTAGTTGCACAAATAACATTGCTGAGTACGAAGCCTTGCTTCTGGGTCTTCGGAAGCTAAAAGCAATGGGAATCAGAAGGGCCATACTTAAAACTGATTCCCAGGTTGTTTCGGGTCATATTGACAAGAGTTGCAAGGCTAAAGATCTGAAGCTTGAAAAATATCTGGATATGGTTCGAAGAGTTGAAGCTTCCTTCGAAGGATTTTCTGTCAAAAATATCCCTCGAGGACAAAATGAGCATGCTGATTTGCTAGCTAAGTCAGCAGCACAGGGGCTGCCTTTACCTTCGGATGTGTTCTTCGAAACAATAAAAGCACCTTCGGTGGAACTTCTTGAAAGAGCAGTCCTCAATATATCTCCTGTTTATAGCGAAGATTGGAGAACTGAGATCATCTCTTACCTTCAGGGAAAATTCCTTTCAGATGACGAAGCTTATAACAGGAGGATAGAGGCAAGAGCTCGTCCATATGTCATGATAGAAGGGGAGTTGTACAAGCATGGAGTTTGTGCTCCGCTACTCAAGTGTTTATCCAGAACCGAAGGTATAGAGTTGATGAAAGAAATACATGTAGGCCTGTGTGGATCTCACATTGGATCTAGGCCGTTACTTGGAAAAATTTTCCGCCAAGGATTTTACTGGCCGAAGGCAGCTTCGGATGCAGCGGAATTAGTCCAAAAGTGCGAAGGTTGTCAAAAATGTGCAAGAGATCAAAAACAACTTTCGTCCTTAACACAGCTCATACAACCCATTTGGCCATTGCAAAGGTGGGGCCTTGACTTGTTAGGTCCGTTACCACCGGCCCAAGGGAACCTAAGATATGTTGTAGTGGCGGTGGAATATTTTTCTAAATGGATTGAGGCAAAGCCTTTAGCCACAATAACTTCGGCCACCGTCCAAAAGTTTTTCTGGCAGAATATTGTTTGTCGTTTCGGGGTACCGAAGGCTATTACTGTGGATAATGGAACACAGTTTGACTCCGAAGCTTTCAGGGATTTCTGTGATCAAATTGGTACGAAGATCCATTTTGCATCAGTCAGACATCCGGAGTCAAATGGACTCGTTGAAAGAGCCAATGGCATTATAATGACAGGAATAATGAAGTTAATCTTCAATCAACCTAGGGGAAAGTGGCCAGATCAGTTAACCAAAGTGGTGTGGAGCCACAATACAACAACATCAAGGTCTACAGGCTTTACTCCATTCAAGTTATTATTCGGTGACGAAGCAATAACTCCGGAGGAAGCTAAAACCGGATCAATAAGAGTAGTAGCTTCGGCAGAATCAGGTTCCGAAGCTGCTTATTCTGTGGAAAAAGATGCTTTATAAGGGATCAGGCTGCAGGCCGTGGAGAACATCAATAAATATCAAGCCGAAACAGTCAAATGGCGAGATAGAAAGGTTCGGCTAAAGAATATTGAGCCAGGACACTTGGTGCTTCGGAAAGTTGCCAACCCAGAAACAGTGGGCAAGTTGCAGTTGAAATGGGATGGACCTTTCTTAGTAGCATCTTCGTCAAGACCCGGTTCATACAGATTGAAGGATATGGACGGCAACGACATTCCTAGATCTTGGAATGCGGATGAGCTTCAGCGATATTATGTATAACTCGATGTAATTTTTCACATTTTTTATTTTTCTTTCATGGCACCCTTTTCCTTTCTGAAGGGGGAGAAAGGTTTTTAATGGGACCATCACATGTAATTTCCTTTTTTTTAGTTTTATAAGAGCAAAATCCCCCAAGGAATGTAAATGTAAAAGCTGAGAACGCACCATCGAGTGCCGAAAAGTAAAGGCGAAGAAGCTCCAAAGTCGTTCCTAAGGGAATGCAGAGCTTACAGCGAAAAGTCAACGCTGATTCCGCCAAAAGTAAAGGCGAAGAAGCTCCAAAGTCGTTCCTAAGGGAATGCAGAGCTTACAGCGAAAAGTCAACGCTGATTCCGCCAAAAGTAAAGGCGAAGAAGCTCCAAAGTCGTTCCTAAGGGAATGCAGAGCTAAGGTGTGACTGTTTTTTAAGGAAATAATGGCTATGAGTATGACTTCGGATACGCGTTTGGACATTCATTTGCACATCACATTACATCATAGCATTTGCATTCATAAACATTCATCCAGGCATATGTAGGATAATCATCATCATGGCATAAGTGGTTGTTTCGCCAAAATAAAAAAAAGGGGAAAGAAAAAGCTTCGGAAGGAGAGCTTCGGAAAAAGGGAAATGTTCTTTTCTATGCTTCGCTGCGTACGAAAAGAAGGGAAGGTGTTTTTTTCGCCTTCGGCTCAAAAAAGAAAATTTCATCCACATCAAAGCACTTCTTATACGTCAATGGAAGGATAAGAGTATATTACAAGGTATGAACAGAATTTATTAAAGACAAGTTTTAGTTACATTTGCAAAAGTTTCTCAAAAGGTTTCTTAAGTTTATCTACAGTCTACTCCTATCTAATCTCCAAGGAGCTTCAGCTTCGGCGTCATTTTTTAATCATCAGCTTCGGCTTCCTCATCCTACATGAATTAAATTGTTGTAAGTCAAAATCGAGCTTGAAGGAAAAGATAAGCACAAGGTATGATTTCTTACTGGTTCAAGGTGACTACGAGCTTCGTCTCCAGCCTTTTCTCGTCCACCTTTTGTCCATATCATTTTTATAAATCTATTAGAGATACTTCGGGCGAGATCAGGAATGTCGTCTAGGATTGATGGTGATAAAGTGAAATTTGGCCTATTGACAATCTTTCCATGATCGCAACCAGCTTTTAGGAAAGCTGCAGCAGTGCCCCGAGAAGCCACCCAGGCGCAGAAGTCACCGTGCCCAGCTATGACTTCGTCGAGCTCGTCAATTTCACCCTCAATATGTTCGAAGGTCTTCGGTAGATCTTCAGCTGAGGGGGTGAATCTTTCACTGCTGGCTCCAACTGAGTGGAAAATCTTTCTTAGTCGTTGAATGCATTTGTTGCTAAATTCCAAACATTTTTCTTGAAGGCTCGTCAATAGTTTTCTCAAATCTGAATTTTGTTGAGCTTCGGCTTCGAGTTTTGCATTAAGGTCTTGCTTTTCTCGTTCGAACTGCTCAGATTGGCGGAGAAGCTTTGTGTTCAGTTCTGTTATTTTTGCTTCGGCTTCTGCCAATAAACCTTCGGTTGCCTGGAGCTCGAAGTTCTTTTTCTCGATAGCATCTGATTGCTCCTTTATTCTGCTTTCTAAATTTTCAATTATAACTTCGTGCTTCTTGTCTTCAAAATCTTGTTGCATTTTCAAGGCTTTGCTCAACAGCATGCTCTGCACGAAATCAACCTTCGTCAGACGTGTTTTCATTATTAGAAGCAATAAAAGTTAAGGGAAAGCTAGTTCACCTTGAAATTGGAATAGAATAAACTACCAACGATATGTTGTCATCGGTAGCGGCTGATGTCTGTCTCCAGCTTCGGGAAACCGATGCTCTTTGACAGAGTACCGATAACTTTGGCTCCAGTTTGATCTCGAATACAATCTAATTTTTCATCATCAATGCCTCCGAAGATGAGTGCTCCAGGTTTGTATCCGCAGGATTTGGCATACTCTCTAAGCTCTTCTATTTCAGCTTTTGACAGTTTTTCTCCAACTAAATTCTGGAACATGAAGGCTTCGTTTTCTGAAGCTTCATCAGCAATTTCCTTCCCTTTCCCCGACACTGCGGTCACGGCCTCTTCGGCGGCGGTGGTAGCTTCTTCTGCAGCCATATCTTGCAGTATTCTGTCAATGTTTTCGATTGTGCTCTCCAGGTTCAAATCTTCAGCTGGGGCAGCTTCGGCAGCTGCGTCCTCCGAAGGTGTAATTTCAATATCTGCCCCTTCCGCAGACGCTGGTGTTTTTTGAGCTGAAGCTCTTGGCGGTGTCTTGTCAATTACCTCTGTCACAGTGATAATTCTTTGTCTCTTTGTTTTGATTGTTTCTTCGATTTCTCGGGCTCCTTGTCCTTCTGAAAAAACTTTGTCAGTTGGGGCCTCAGTGGACTTAGCTTCGCAGGTAAGGATTCAGTCATTACCTTCAGAATTTCCTCAACGTCAGCGGCAGAGGGTGATGCGGGGGATTTTTCTTCGTCGGATATTTTCCATTTCGGAGAAGACGCTTTCCTCTTCTTTAGAATTTTCTTCTTTGGTGTCTCTTTTTCATCTTCATTTGAGGCTTCGGTTACCCTTTTCCTTTTCTGGCCTCCGGCACCTTTGTTCAGATTTTCATAGTCAGGGTATTCGAAACCCAAGGCGTCCAACACTCGGTTCAGTCTTCGCTTTGAACGGGTGCCGAAGGCCGCAGTCATTAATTGATCTTCTTTTTTGGAATAATTGCCAAGTATTTCATTACACATTACTTCAATTGTGTCTAGCCACTCTTGGCAAGGCGCTTTAAAGTATTTCTTAAACTTGAAATGGTAAGGTAAACGTACAAGTTCACCTTCTTTTTTTCCCCCTTTAGCTTCGGCATTTCCCATTCTTTCAAACTGGGAAAAACTTTGAAAGCCAAAAACTCCTGAACCAGGTCCCTTGTACTGATATGCTCTGCAATAATTCTGAATTCATTCATTGCTTGTTGTGTTGGACCTTCGGGTGTCATGTTACAGCGAGGTCGGGTTTCTCCGAAGATTAGTTCGAGTGGACTTTGCACAAGCTTCTCCTTGTCGTCATCAACCTTGACATAAAACCACTCCGACTTCCAGCCTGCTGCCCATTTGCTTCGATAGCTGATTACAGGAAATTTTGTGGTTTTCCGATAGGCGAAGTTATAGCAACCAAAATTGTCGTGCAATCCATCCTTTCTAGCCTTCGTCTGATAATGCAGCTCGTGAACCCGGCAAAAGCTGTCCGCAAATGGTTCCACTGCTTGGCTTCGGAGTGCCCAGATATAAACGCTAAGCCTGACAATAGCGTTAGGGGTCAGCTGGTGAAAATAGATACCGAACCTCTTCAGTACCTCTGCAATAATCCCATGTAGGGGGAATCTTAATCCAGCCTTCAGAAAGCTTTTGAAAATAACAATTTCATCCTTCTCCGGCTTTGGGGTAGTCTCTTCTCCCCCGAAGCGTAATAGCTTTTTCTGATTTTCAGTAAAAAAGCCTGACTTTACCATCTTGGACAGATCAGCCTTCGAAACAGTAGATTTCCCGAAGTCCAAGTGGCTGGGTTTGCTTGGCATGGCAATGCGATAATCATCTTCGGGATCAGTTTCCTCAATATCTTCTTCTTCTGCTTCAGCAATTGCTTGTTCTGCTTGTTCTGCATCATCACTAGGGATCTTTTCCGAAGTTACCAGCCCGGATCGTTGCATAGCTTCGGAGATGGGAACAGTCTCCGAAGCTTCAGTTTCGCCCCCCTCACGTTCAACCCTGGCGGTAGAACGCACTCTGGCCATTTAATTATGAATGTGCGGAAATTTAATACTTTCTTCTTCCGGAGTTTTTTCTGACGAAGCAGGCTTCAAACTGGAGTTTCGTTTGATTCCGTCAGACAAGCTTCGGCGATGGTTAAAAATTTTGGCAGCAGAACAGTGCAAATAGCAATGAATGCTGTGGTAACTTCACACCTACTCGTCTGTTTATATAGTACTGCAGGTAAGAAGGCGAAGCGCCAGGATTTTTACACCAGGCGGACACCCGCTTGCACTCGCTGTGCGGTGGACCGCAGAGACCAAACAGTAACTCTGCAAGGTGGGACCGCTACGCGCTGGGAAATTGAATTGTTTCTCGACAACGAGCTCAGGGAAGGTGTTTTTTGGACCTTCGGCTCCCCGAAGCTTAAGAGACTTTTTTCACGGATCAAGCTCGTTACGAAAAACGATCTAGCACCGCGAAAGGGGCTACTGTTGGGCCTGTGCTTCGTCGCCGAAGGTCCTATAGGAAGAAGCGGTCTTCGGCTGAAGGTGTGTGTATAAGATGGCCGAAGGATCCTTTTCATGAAGCTTCGGTATTACAAACCGACTTAAAGATAGAATGACCTTTTAGTCCATAAAGGTCTGAGTCAGTGTTGTAAACTTTTATGAGGGGCATAATTGTAATTCCTCACAGGCTGTGTCCTGTGCCTATAAATAGTGAACAGTATTCCTTTACTGTTCAGGCATTCTGATAATTGCAATCGCATCTTTCGGAAACCAATCTTTGCCAAGGCAAAGGTATTATTGTATTCAATGACTCAATACGTTAAATGAATACATATAATTTATCTATGATTAATTTACTCCTTTTTGTACCCTTTATTTATATTATCTTATAATGTCTATTAAAATTTTATTACGAAGACTTAAGCTTCGTAATTATATTCCCATTTACCTTCGTCCAAGGCTCATTATCCTGAAAGGAATAATGTTTCACGGACGAAGGGCATTAGCATTTAACACTTTATGTTGCCTTGTTCTTAATTCATAGCATTTGAGGACAAGTCCCCAACAGTGGGTGTGTGTGTTCAAGCCCCATAGCTACACATTTTTGTTAAATTATACAATATACTCAGATGGGCCAGCGTGCTACTGGGCCAGCCCGGCACGGCTAGCAGGTCGACGGGCTGTGCCCGTATGAAGCGAACACACTGTCGCCCCAGGACCGTTCATATATGGTTCTTTTCACTTCTATTCTATTTATCAATGAATATAATATTTTATCTTTTTCGAGACCTTCGTTCCTTAATTCAATTACTTCAGAACGAAGGTTGCTCAGGGCCATAACACACCCTTCGTCTTCAGCATCTTTTTGAGCCCTGAGGGCATTGCTAAGTATAAGGCCCTGCAAAAAATTTGGTTTCGATAAGTTTAAACAAATAAAAAATTTTGATTTCAAGAAATAATACAAAGACCTCATTTTTGCACCTTTAAGCTATTGTACGCCAAGCTGTCGGCTAGCTCGTCTTTTGATAACACCGGGAGCCTGTTTTCTAATGTTGGGAGTCCGAAGCTCTTGCTCATCTCCCGATAGACAGAAATCTCCTTGCTGTTAGGGAGACAATATAAGAAGTCTTCTTCTTCCGCTGCCGTGGAATATCAATGCCCCCTTTGGGTATTTCAGTTTTTGGGCATAAAACTGGGCCTCCTGCTTTTCTTTTTCAGTCAACTTTTTCCCCGAAGCATGTCGAAAAATATAATCGAAGGCTTCGGAAGATGCTTCGGGGGCGGTTGCCAGATAGGGCGCATAATGATATCTTTAATATCTTCCCGTGTTTTCCAAGTGAACAATGTTTTCCAAGTGAAGCATGTGAGCAGGTGTCTTAGGAATCGGATTATGAGTATACAAGAGCACAGTCAGGACGAAGCCTGAACGAGACGAAAGATGATTATGACGAAGGTCTAGATGATCACGAAGCTGTGCGAAGGAAAGCTTCGACATGATAGCAGAAAAGGGGAACCGACTTAAAGATGAAAAGGCAAATTAGACCTCGAAGAATTACTATAGAGTTATTAGCAAATGTAAAGGGCATGGATGTAATTGTACATGGGTTGTGTCCCTTGCCTATAAATAGATGAACAGTGTTCCCGTACTGTTCACGCTGACTTGGCATTCGATTTGTGCATCACGCTTGTATCTTTACTTTCCTTCGAACCAAAGGTATATTTATAATTTGTTATTTTGAATATGGTAATGCAAATAAAAATAAGTTGATAATAATGTTTATATTATTCTTCGTATTTTGCATATGAATTCTTTCTTATCATTTATGGTGCCTACGAAGGTTTTTTCCTTCACAACCTTCGTCCGGAATTCATTATATCCAAAGGGACATAATGTCTTGAAGGACGAAGGACTATAATATTTAACACTTTTTATGTTGTCTTGTTCTTAACTCTTAGCATTTGAGAACAAGTCCCCAACAACTATAGAGAGATGGAATCAATATTTGGTAATAGCATGGCTACTGGAAACTTTGCAAAAGATTCAAGTGCAGCTCTAGGTGCAAAGAATGTGGGTGAAAGCCACGAAGAAGATGATGTTACTACTCATGCTCAAACTGAGGGGACAAGCACTCAAGGAGCAACATCTTCTGCTACCAGACCAAGTAAGAAGGCCAAGCTAGCTGAAATGGAAGATGAAGGGCTAGTTGCAGCTTTCAGAAGTGTAGGTGAGAATCTTGTCGCTGCCATCAAATTAGTTGCTAAGCCTGATAATGAGCTGCCAAGTGATCTATTTGTCGGCGTTTCGACCCCGGGGGGTCCCTGGACCGACGAGTAAATTGTCGCTGCGTGCCCCAGCCCAGATGGGTCGGCGCGAGACGGAACACAAGGAGGGGAGAACCGCGGCTTCGTGTTGTCCTGTGCCCAGGGTGGATGCGCTTGCAGTAGGGGGTTACAAGCGTTCGCGAGGGGGAGAGAGAGAGAGCCTGCTCGTCAACCCGTCCTCCCGCGCGACCACCCCTCGTACGAGGGCCCTGGACCTTCCTTTTATAGATGTAAGGAGAGGGTCTAGGTGTACAATGGGGGGTGTAGCAATATGCTAACGTGTCCGACAGAGAGGAGCCAGAGCCCTATGTACATGCCGACGTGGCTGTTGGAGAGGTGTTAGTGTCCTATGGCGCCTGAGGCTGGACTCGGCTGCTGTCAGCCTCACCCTGGCGGGTGGCACAGCAGTCGGAGCAGGGCAGGCGACACTATTTTCCTGTCAGGTCAGTCAGTGGAGGGGCGAAGTGACTGCGGTCACTTCGACCCTGCCGACTGAGGAGCGCGTGTCAGGATATGGTGTCAGGCGATCCTTGCATTGAATGCTCCTGTGATACGGTCGGTTGGCGAGGCGATCTGGCCAAGGTTGCTTCACTGCGAAGCCTGCCCGAGCTGGGCCTCGGGCGAGTCGAAGGTGCGCCCGTTGCTTGAGGAGGCCCTCGGGCGAGGCGTGAATCCGCCTGGGTCTACTGTTCCTGCCCGAGGTTGGGCTCGGGCGAGGCGAGATCGTGTCCCTTGAGTGGACAGAGCCTTGACCTGAATTGCGCCCATCAGGCTTTTGCAGCTGGAGCACCAAATCCCCCACCTGGAGGTCTCGGGACCGAACCCCTCGGGCATGGTAGCGTCGCAGAGACTGCTGATACCGTGCCGAGTGGAGTAAGGCCATGTCCCGAGCCTCTTCCAGTTGGTCCAGTGAGTCTTCTCGGCTGGTCTGGTTGCTTCGGTCGTCGTACGCCCTTGTCCTCGGGGAGCCGTATTCTAAGTCTATGGGCAAGATAGCCTCGGCCCCATAGACTAGAAAAAACGGCGTGAAGCCCGTGGCTCGGCTTGGCGTCGTCCTCAGACTCCAGACCACCGAGGGGAGTTCCTTCATCCATCGCTTGCCGAACTTGTTGAGGTCATTGTAGATCCTCGGCTTAAGTCCCTGCAGAATCATGCCGTTGGCACGCTCTACCCGCCCATTCGTCATGGGGTGAGCTACAGCGGCCCAGTCCACCCAGATGTGGTGGTCCTCGCAGAAGTCCAGGAACTTCCTGCCAGTGAACTAGGTGCCGTTGTCGGTGATGATGGAGTTCGGGACCCCAAAGCGATGGATGATGTTGGTGAAGAACGCCACCGCCTGTTCGGACCTGATGTTGTTTAGGGGTCGGACCTTGATCCACTTGGATAATTTGTCGATAGCGACCAGCAGGTGCGTGAAGCCCCCGGGTGCCTTCTCCAAGGGACCGACGAGGTCCAGACCCCACACAGCAAACGACCAGGTGATGGGTATTGTTTGCAGGGCCTGAGCGGGCAGGTGTGTCTGCCTTGCGTAGAATTGACACCCTTGGCAGGTGCGTACAATCCAAGTGGCGTCGGCCACCGCGGTTGGCCAGTAGAAACCTTGTCGGAAGGCGTTTCCAACGAGGGCTCGAGGTGCTGCGTGATGACCGCAAGACCCCGAGTGTATTTCTTGCAATAGCTCCTGACCTTCGGCGATGGATATGCATCGTTGGAGGATGCCTGAGGGGGTTGCGGTGGTAGAGCTCCTTTTCGTCACCCAGCAAGACGAACGACTTGGCGCGTCGCGCCAGTCGCCGAGCTTCGGCTCTGTCGAGGGGTAGCTCTCCTCGGTGGAGATATTGCAGGTACGGGGTCTGCCAGTTTCGATTAGGCGTGACCACATTCCGCTCTTCCTCGATGCGCAGCGCCTCACCCTCGGCGGCCGAGGGTGCCTCGGGCTGGGCCAGGCCTTCCCGGGCTCGGGCGTGTCGTCGGTCTTGACAGAGGGTTGATGTAGGTCTCGGGAGAAGACGTCTGGGGGAACCGTTGTCCGTCCCAAGGCTATCTTAGCCAGCTCGTCCGCAGTCTCGTTGTACCGTCGAGCGATGTGGTTGAGCTCGAGCCCGTAGAACTTGTCTTCCAGGTGCCGAACCTCGTCGCAGTAGGCCTCCATCTTCGGGTCGCGACAGTGGGAGTTCTTCATGACTTGGTCGATGACAAGCTGCGAGTCGTCACGAGCGTCGAGGCGCCGAACCCTTAGCTCGATGGCGATGCGCAACTCGTTAACCAGAGCCTCATACTCGGCCACGTTGTTTGACGCCGGGAAATGGAGGCGCAACACGTAGCGCAGGTGCTTCCTGAGGGGTGAGATGAAGAGCAGGCCCGCACCCGCTCCTGTTTTCATCAGCGACCCGTCGAAATACATGGTCCAGAGTTCCGGTTGGATCGGAGCTGTTGGAAGCTGGGTGTCGACCCATTCAGCCACAAAGTCCGCCAAGACTTGGGACTTGATGGCCTTCCGAGGAGCGAACGAGATTGTCTCGCCCATGATCTCCACCGCCCATTTTGCAATCCTACCCGAGGCCTCTCGGCACTGGATGATCTCCCCCAGGAGGAAGGATGACACCACAGTCACCGGATGAGACTTGAAGTAGTGTCGCAACTTTCGCCGCGTCAGAATTACCGCGTACAGTAGCTTCTGAATTTGCGGGTAGCGGATTTTGGTCTCGGATAGTACTTCACTAATGAAGTAGACCGGCCTCTGGACGAGCAATGCATGCCCTTCTTCTCGTCTCTCGACCACGATTGCGGCACTGACCACCTGAGTGGTTGCGACTACGTAGATCAAGAGGGCTTCTCCCGCAGCGGGGGGCACCAGGATGGGCACGCTTGTCAGGAGCGCCTTTAAGTTCCCGAGGGCTTCCTCGGCCTCGGGGGTCCAAGTGAAGCACTCGGTCTTCCTTAAGAGGCGGTACAGGGGTAGGCCTCTTTCACCGAGGCGCGAGATGAAGCGGCTCAGAGCCGCAAGGCATCCCATGACCCTCTGTACTCCTTTCAAGTCCTTGATAGGCCCCATGTTGGTGATGGCCGCGATTTTCTCCGGGTTGGCCTCGATGCCCCGCTCGGAGACAATGAACCCCAGGAGCATGCCTTGGGGGACTCCGAAGACACACTTCTTGGGATTGAGTTTCACGCCGTTCGCTCTCAGACACTTGAATGTCGTTTCAAGGTCAGTGAGGAGGTCGGAGGCTTTCCTCGTCTTGACTACAATGTCATCGACGTAAGCCTCGACTGTTCGGCCAATGTGCTCTCCGAACACGTGGTTCATGCACCTTTGGTATGTCGCGCCTGCATTCCTTAAACCAAATGGCATAGTAATATAGCAGTACATGCCAAAGGGTGTGATGAAAGAGGTCGCGAGCTGGTCGGACTCTTTCATCCTGATTTGGTGATACCCTGAATAGGCATCAAGGAATGACAGGGTTTCGCACCCAGCAGTGGAATCCACGATTTGATCAATGCGAGGCAGAGGGTAGGGAACCTTCGGACATGCTTTGTTTAGACTAGTGTAGTCTACACACATCCTCCATTTCCCACCTTTCTTTTTCACAAGCACAGGGTTGGCTAGCCATTTGGGATGGAATACCTCTTTGATGAACCCTGCAGCCATTAGCTTGTGGATCTCCTCGCCTATGGCTCTGCACTTTTCTTCATCGAATCGGCGTAGAGGCTGCTTCACGGATCGGGCTCCAGCTCGGATATCCAGCGAGTGCTCGGCGACATCCCTTGGTATGCCATGCATGTCCGAGGGACTCCACGCAAAAACCTCGGCGTTCGCGCGGAGAAAGTCGACGAGCACTGCTTCCTATTTGGGGTCGAGCTCGGAGCCGATCCGAACTTGCTTGGAGGCGTCGTTGCTGGAGTCGAGAGGGACGGACTTAACCGCCTCTGCTGGCTCGAAGTTGCCGGCGTGGCGCTTCGCATCTGGCACCTCCTTGGAGAGGCCATCCAGGTCGCCGATGAGGGCCTCAGATTCGGCGAGAGCCTAAGCGTACTCCACGCACTCCACGTCGCATTCGTACGCGTGTCGGTACGTGGATCCGACGGTGATGACCCCGTTGGGGCCTGACATCTTGAGCTTGAGGTAGGTGTAGTTGGGGACGACCATGAACTTAGCGTAGCATGGTCTCCCCAGCACTGCGTGGTAGGTCCCTCGAAACCCGACCACCTCGAACGTGAGGGTTTCCTTTCGGAAGTTGGAGGGAGTCCCGAAGCAGACGGGCAGATCGAGTTGCCCAAGGGGTTGGACGCGCTTCCCGGGGATGATCCCGTGAAAGGGCGCCGCACCGGCCCGGATCATGGACAGATCGATCTACAAGAGCCCGAGGATCTCGGCGTAGATGATGTTGAGGCTGCTGCCTCCGTCCATGAGGACCTTGGTAAGCCTAGCGTTGCTGATGATGGGATCGACAACGAGTGGGTACTTCCCTGGGCTCGGCACGCGGTCGGGGTGGTCGCCTTGGTCGAAGGTGATGGGCTTGTCGGACCAGTCTAGGTAGACTAGCGCCGCCACCTTCACCGAGCAGACCTCCCGGCGCTCCTGCTTGGGGCGCCGAGCCGAGGCGTTCGCCACCTGCCCTCCGTAGATCATGAAGCAGTCGTGGACCTCGAGGAACTCCTCTGCTTTGTTGCCCTCCTTCTTGTCGTTGTCATGGCCTTTGCCACCTTCCGCCGGGGGCCCGGCCTTATGGAAGTAGCGCCGAAGCATGACGCACTCCTCAAGGGTGTGCTTGACGGGACCCTGATGATAGGGGCACGACTCCTTGAGCATCTTGTCGAACAGGTTGGCCCCTCCGGGAGGCTTCCGAGGGTTCCAGTGCTCGGCGGCGGCGACAAGATCTGCGTCGGCGGCGTCGCGTTTCGCTTATGACTTCTTCTTGCCCTTCTTCTTCGTGCCGCGCTGAGCGGACGCCTCGGGGACGTCTTCCTGCTGGCGTCCCTGAGGCTGCTTGTCTTTCCGGAAGATGGCCTCGACCACCTCCTGACCAGAGGCGAACTTGGTGGCGATGTCCATCAGCTCGCTTGCCCTGGTGGGAGTCTTGCGACCTAGCTTGCTCACCAGGTCGCGGCAAGTGGTGCCGGCGAGGAACGCGCCGATGACATCTGAGTCGGTGATGTTGGGCAGCTCGGTGCGCTGCTTCGAAAATCGCCGGATGTAGTCCCGCAGGGATTCTCCTGGCTGCTGGCGGCAGCTTCGGAGATCCCAGGAGTTCCTAGGGCGCACGTATGTGCCCTGGAAGTTTCCGGCGAAGGCCTTGACCAGGTCGTCCCAGTTGGAGATCTGCACAGGAGGCAGATGCTCCAGCCAGGCTTGGGCGTCGTCGGAAAGGAACAGGGGGAGGTTGCGGATGATGAGGTTGTCATCGTCCGTTCCACCCAGCTGGCAGGCCAGCCGGTAGTCCGCGAGCCACAGTTCCGGCCTTGTTTCCCCCTAGTACTTGGTGATGGTAGTCGGGGCTCGGAACCGGGTCGGGAACGACGCCCGTCGTATGGCCCGGCTGAAAGCTTGCGGACCGGGTGGTTCGGGCGAGGGGCTCCGATCCTCCCTGCTGTCGTAGCGTCCTCCACGTCTGGGGTGGTAGCCTCGGCGCACCTTCTCGTCGAGGTGGTCTCGACGGTCGCGGTGGTGGTGCTCGTTGCCGAGGCGACCCGGGGCTGCAGGCGTTGCATCTCGCGTGCGCCCGGTGTGGGCCGAGGCTTCCCGCATGAATCGGGAAATCACGGCGCGATGCTCCGGGGGGTACCCTTGCCTTCAGGAGGCAGAGCTTTCGGCCCGTCGGACCGCGACATCCTTCAGGAGATTCTTGAGCTCTCCCTGGATACGCCGCCCCTCGGTGGTGGATGGCTCCGGCATCGCTCGGAGTAGTATTGCTGCTGCAGCCAGGTTCTGGCCGACCCCACTGGAAGCCGGGGGCAGCCTTGCCCTGGCATCGTCAGCGACGCGGTGCTGGACGTCCTGGGCTAGATGACGCGCTTCTCCGGCTAGTGCTCGGCCTGCCCACTCCTGCCCGATGTTCTGCCGAAGCTGCACAAGTCGTCCTGCTTCCTCGTCGAGCTTGGCCTACATCTCGCGGATTTGGTCGAGCTGTGTGTCTTGACCCCCCCCCCCCCGCAGGGACTGGGACCACAGCTAGCTCCCGAAGGAAGTCAACGCGAGGCGCAGGCCTAGGGGGATCGTCGTCCTCCGGCATACCAAGGTGGTTGCCTTCGTTGAGACCCCCTAGATCGACGTGGAAACATTCGCGACTTGGGCCACAGTCCTCGTCGTCAGGCTGTGGCCACCATCGGAGTAATCGAAGAGGCAGTAGTCACATGCGGCCATGAAGTCTCGCATGGCACTGAGGTTATCGAGCCCAGAGAAATCCCAACCAGAGTCGGGCTCGTCATCTTCCTCGGAACCCGGGGGCCCGTAAGTCGAGACGGCCGTCAGTCGGTCCCAGGTTGACCACATATGGTACCCCAGAAGGTTAGGATATGCCTTTATGAAAGCGTCCACCGAAGCGGGGTCGCTTGGTGGGTCGAAGCTGAATCTAAAAGGCACAGGGTGGAAAACGGACGGTACCTCCTGATCGACGGATGGTGACGAAGTCGCGTCGGGGACGGACTGCACCGTTATCTCAGGTACGAGGCTAACGCCCAGCAAGTCCTTCGCGAGCGTGCTGGCGTCATCCGTCCGCTTGTGGATGGCGTGTTGCGGGGAAATGACGCTCGTCTTCGTCTCAGATGCGAGGTCAACGCCCAACGTGTCCCCCGCTGGGGCGCCGGCGTCGTCAACTCGCTCGACAGCCAACGAGGTGCCGCCTCCTGCTTGGCCATGGTTGCCCCGCCTCCTCCTCCTGCGGCGGGGAAGGTGACGGGACAGGCCCGGATGCTGCTCTTCCGCCATGGGGGGAAGACGTCGTCGAGTCCGCCGCCGCCGGGCGGGCTGACGGCCGTCGTTGTCGTTGTCGCACGGCAGAGGAAGGAGTACCATGTCGTAGCTGCCGTCGAGGGACATGAACTCGAGACTCCCGAAACGGAGCAGCGTCCCGGGCTGGAGAGGTTGCTGGAGACTACCCATCTGGAGCTTGACGGGAAGCTGTTCGTCAACACGCAGCAGGACCCTACCTGGCGCGCCAACTGTCGGCGTTTCGACCCGGGGGGTCCCTGGACCGACGAGTAAATTGTCGTTGCGTGCCCCAGCCCAGATGGGTCGGCGCGAGACAGAACACAAGGAGGGGAGAACCGCGGCTTCATGTTGTCCTGCGCCCAGGGTGGATGCGCTTGCAGTAGGGGGTTACAAGCGTTCGCGAGGGGGGGAGAGAGAGAGAGAGAGCCTGCTCGTCAGCCCGTCCTCCCGCGCGGCCACCCGTCGTACGAGGGCCCTGGACCTTCCTTTTATAGATGTAAGGAGAGGGTCCACGTGTACAATGGGGGTGTAGCAATATGCTAACGTGTCCGACAGAGAGGAGCCAGAGCCCTATGTACATGCTGATGTGGCTGTCGGAGAGGTGTTAGTGCCCTGTGCATGTGATGTCGTGGCCGTCGGAGGAGCGCTTGAGCCCTGTAGAAGCACAACTATCGGGGCTGTCGGGACCTTGTTGACGTCTCCTTGCTTCCGTAGGGGGCTGAGAACCGCCGTCGTCATGGGAGCATGCGGGGTGCCATCATTACTTGTTTACCGGGGCGAGCCAGATGGGACGTCGGTCTTGTTCCCCGTAGCCTGAGCTAGCTAGGGGTAGGGTAATGATGTACCCCCTGCAACGTGGTCGGTCCGAGCCCAAGGTTGGGCGAGGCGGTGACTCCTCCGAGGTCGAGGTTGAGGCCGAGCCCTGGGGTCGAGCGAGGCGGAGACCGTCTTCCGAGGTCGAGGCGGAGGCCGAGCCCTGGGGTCGGGCGAGGCGGAGACTGTCTTCCGAGGTCAAAGCGGGGGCCGAGCCCCGGGGTCGGGCGAGGCGGAGGCCGTCTTCCGAGGTCGAGGCGGGGGTGAGCCCCGGGGTCAGGCGAGGCGGAGCTTCCTATGGCGCCTGAGGCTGGACTCGGTTGCTGTAAGCCTCACCCTGGCGGGTGGCACAACAGTCGGAGCAGGGCAGGCAGCGCTGTTTTCCTGTCAGGTCAGTCAGTGGAGGGGCGAAGTGACTGCGGTCACTTCGGCCCTGCCGACTGAGGAGCGCATGTTAGGATAAGGTGTCAGGCGATCCTTGCATTGAATGCTCCTGTGATACGGTCGGTTGGCGAGGCGATCTGGCCAAGGTTGCTTCACTGCGAAGCCTGCTCGAGCTAGGCCTCGGGCGAGTCGAAGGTGCGCCCGTTGCTTGAGGAGGCCCTCGGGTGAGGCGTGAATCCGCCTAGGTCTACTGTTCCTGTCCGAGGCTGGGCTCGGGCGAGGCGAGATCGTGTCCCTTGAGTGGACGGAGCCTTGACCTGAATTGCGCCCATCAGGCTTTTGCAGCTTGTGCTGATGGTGATTACCAACCGAGTTTAGGAGTCTTGGGGGTATCCCTAATTATGGTCCCCGACACTATTTGACATGCTGAATCAAATGCCTGGTTTCAATTCTGCACATATATTTTTCTACTATGCTCATCTGGTGGCCAATCCTCACACCGGCAAAACTTTCTACAACCTGCCATTTGAGCACAAATTACATTGGATCACAATGTTCATCGCTGAGAAATTCCCGGGAATGTAACTGAGTTGATGGTGAGAAGTAGCTTTTGTTAGATTGTAATAGTCAGTGATGGTGAGAAGTAGCTCTTGCTAGACTGAAATGTAACAACGAGTTGTACTTGATCACTAAAATGCAATTGTGAGTTGAACTTGATTATTGAAATGCATCTTGGTGTTGTTGGGATGTTCCTTTTATTATAACTAAAATGTAACAGTGAGACATCATCACTGAAATTTTATGACTTTGTTATTAATGGCTTCAATTTATATATATCTTGTGCTTATGGATTTCTCAAATACTAAAATAGTGTCAGTACCATTTATTTTGAATGTTGTCATCTCATTTAGAATTGAAGATATCATTCTAAGTGTGGTAATATGACCAGGAAGATGTCCATATTCAGTTCATCCCTCATTCATCCACCGTCACGAAACCAAACAAGAGATGGTGCAGCTCCAACCCACTTTAACCCTGTAATCAAACAAGAAACTAGGTTCAACCCGTCCCTGAAACCAAACAAGAACGGGTCCGACCCAACCCAGAAAAATAGGTCGGCTCTGACCCGACGCATGTCGTTCCAAAACCAAACAGATAATTAGATAACACACACTTTTTAATCTGAAATCCTGGCAAACCCGTTAAGCGCCCTTATGTTAGTAAGGTTTTATGCATGATGAGTGCTGGACAACAACAATTAGGTTGTTTTTAGTAGCTATCATATTCATTCTCTGTCTTATTCCCTATTTAAAACTTCACTTTTTAAACAGTATAATCTACAATATAAATCTCCTATTTTACACGATCTGATACAGACAACCTTAGATGGCATTTCTAAATTTTTGTCGCACAGAATAACCACACAAGTGACCTACCGTACTGACGCAGCCATGAGAAGGGGTGTAATCGGATCATATATGAACTGATATTGCTTGTTCCATTATTGTTTTCAAATTTTTTCCGCATTCGGATCAGATACAAATATATTAATTTGTGTCGGATAAGATTTAAATGGATATCAATATATTAAATATCGAACATGGGTATATATATATATAGTTTATATATTAGGAGCCCTGGGCTTCCAATAACTAGAGGAAGCCCAGGTCGGACGGTGTAATCCGGTCGAGTCGGACCACATCCAGACGTCTATAAAACAAGACTCGGAGTGCTAGGGTTCAATTTTTTACACTCCACCCCGATTCATTAGCAACGCCGCGTGCGACGACGGCGGTTGTCCCAGAGCGTGCGCGACGGTGGATCCCCAGCCGGTGGCCGCAACTCCATGACCTCGACGCACGGTGGCGGAGGTTCCTCGATTCGGAGTAGTGGCGGCAGTTCCCAGGTTGGTGGCGGCGGCTACCCGATCCAGAGGGCGAGCGACAGCGGGGCCCTTGTGCGGGCAAGCGGCGGCGTCCCCGAGGTCCCGAGGAGGCGGCACTTCCAAGGCCGGCGAGCAAGCGACGCCCGTCGACGTGCGAGTAGCGACGGCGACGCATGAGGCGCGATCTTCGAGCGAGCGGCGTCACGGAAGGCCCGAGATGCGCGCAGCGATGATCGCGCGTGACATCCTCTGATCCGGCGCAGTTTCTTTTTCGATTATTGTGTTTTATGCCTATCACATGTATTATTTACGCCAAAAACTGTACGATTTTATGCTTAAACACAGAGTTCGTATATCAGTTTACTGCATGTACATTGGAAAGGCAGTTCCTTGATTTATGCTGTTCGTAATTTGCGCGCATGCATTGGAAACTCCCACGATTTTTGGCATAATTTTTGGATCTGTATAAAAATAGAAACCGCATGCATGCGGCTGCCATATTTTCGGATCTGTCATAAAAATAGGATAGTAATAACAACCTACTAGAGCTATCAACCTCGCACATTGATTCAGTATTTACGCTTATAATTTAGTGATTTTATGCTCAAAACTTAAGGTTTTTACGCTCCATCCGGGCATACGTCCACCAGTGAACAACATGCCAGATTTTTTACGCAGTGTGACGAATTGCATAAATACCTACACAGTGTGGCATATTTAGTATGAGTATATATCATAAAATGGTTACTACGATCTATCTGCATGGCTGTTGGAGCGATCCTAAATTTATGGAGGAAATAAAGCATTTAAAGTAGAAACCGCCACACATATCTTTCCTAAATTTACGCGCATGCAAGTGAACGTGTTTGACTCATGCATGCATCTTGCCATAATTTTTGGATCTGTATAACCGCATGCATGCGGCTGCCATGTTTTTCGGATCTGCCATAAAAATAGGATCGTAATAACAACCTACTAGAGCTATCAACCTCTCACATTGGCTCGGTACTTACGCTTATAATTGAAGGATCTTATGCTCAAAACTTAAGGTTATTACGCTCCAACCCGGAGATGCGTCCACCAGTGAATAACATGCCAGATTTTTTACGCAGTGTAACGAATTGCATAAATAACTACACCATGTAGTATAATTTGTATCAATATATATCATAAACTAGATCTAATGTGTTTAGCTGCATGGCTGTTGGAGGGATCCTATATTTATGAAGGAAATAAAACATTAAATACGATTTTTTGTTTCTATGCGTGCAATTTATTTCCTTTCGTTGCACATTATTTTTATCATAAATTCGTGTACATGCAGCTGGTAACAGATTTTTACGTAGTATACTGAATTGCATAATTATCTACATAGGATAGCATATTTAGTAGCAGTACATATCATAAAATGGTCCTTACGAGTCTAGTTGCATGGCTGTTGCAGAGATCCTAAATTTATGGAGGAAATAAAGCATTTAAAAATAGAAATCGTCACACGTATCTTTCCTAAATTTATGCGCATGCAAGAGGATGTGTTTGACTCATGCATGCATTCCTTTTTTGCGCGCAGAGACGTGGGCGCGGGTGGTGCAACCGACAGCCTGGTCCAGTCGGTGCGCTGGGTTGAACCAGGTTGCAGGGATGATCGACCTGAGCTTCCTTTAACTATTGGAAGCCCAGGGCTCCCGTTATACCTACCCTATATATATATATATATATATATATATATAAAAGATACAGACCAAATATTAAATACCCGAACTCGGACTTCATCCCTTTTAGACCTTGTGCAGATACTCTCGTATTCACCACAAATGTATTGATGTAGATTGAGATGTATATTAGTTTAATTTATACCTCAATCAACATCAATACTGTGGATTAAGGTGAATACGAGAGTATCCAAACAAAACCTTAAGCTTTGTTTGGTTGCGTCTAGATCGAAGGGGATTGATGGATTTAATCCACTTCAATCTATTTAGATCCATATGCAACCGAATAAACTCTTAAGGTATTGTTTGGATACTCTTATATTCACTCAATCCACATATATTGAGGTGAATAGGAGTGTAAATTAGTTTAAATTACATGTCAATCCACCCCAATACCCATTGATTGTGATGAATACGAGATTACCCAAATAAGGCCTAAGATTTGTTCGTTTTGATATGATTCTATATAGATTGAATAATATTAAATCGGTTTAAATATATAACAAGTTAAAATCCATCTTTAACACTATCCAGTCCCTCTAATCCACGATGAAATAAAAATAATCGAACAAGCTATTAAATAAATCGAATACGAACCGATAACGCAAGTACCATTTATAACCCAAGCGACTAGCATGCGACCTGACGTGAGTTTTTCCCTTTTGACTTTTACAAATGCCACCCCCACTTTATTTTGAAACCGCACACTCAACTAGGCTCTGTGACCGATCAATCCAAAACTCCCAACTGCTACGCAAAAAAAATTATGAGAATATCTGCCTAGTTAGAGGTGTTGGATAGAATTCACTGCATATAAAAGGTCGGCCGCACCCACCCCACGCACAGGCGAAAAAAAAAACTGTTTGTTAGCGTGACGTGCGTGAGGAGTCTGGAGTCGGACGGAATCGAAAAGGCGAAAACTCAGGTAGGGCTTCCGCCGCGCTCTGACCCCGGCGCCCGATTCGCCGTTTGATTTCCCGAATTGGCGGCGAGATCCGACCGATTCGCCCCTCAATCTTCGCTGATTTGGCCCGCGCGCCGTCGGATTCTGTTTTTTCTGCGGCAGTGTCTCGAGTTTCCTCGGAGCGGAGGCGATGGCTGGGAAGGGAGGGAAAGGCTTGCTCGCCGCGAAGACTACGGCGGCCAAGTCCGCCGAGAAGGACAAGGGGAAGAAGGCCCCAATCTCACGCTCCTCCCGCGCCGGCCTCCAGGTGACTTGCGGCCTCCTCCTTGCGTGCTGTGCTTTGGGCTCTCTTTTCTTTGCGCGCCGCGCGTGCTAGGGATCGCTCTTTTGGATTTGCACTGCCACGGGCGTAGCTGATGCGATTTGTGTATTATGCGGAGTCATGCGCGTTAGGTTTGACAATTTGAGGTTTCGTACGGTTAGCTGTGGCGCCGAATGATATCGACAGGCGTTAGATTCGCGTCCGAGTTGGATGAGCTGCGCCTTTGAAAAGGTTGCGCTCGCTAGTTGCGTCAGGTTTTTTTGAGAATTTAGGGCTTCTATTGCTATGCCCAGATTGTAGATCTAAAGCAGAGCTTGGTCTTTGTCTTGCTGTGTTATGTGGGCTACCGTGCACATGATTGTGTATGTTCTTTTGAGCAATTGTAGGTTCTGGTAGGTTATGATTTCAGCCTATGTTAGGGTTTTATAACTTGCAGTGGTGCTGAGGCGGTCTGCTATTGACATGTGTTTGGGGGCAGGCGAGATTTTGTGATGATTGATTGATTATCTGGTCGAAACTCCTGACGGGTAAATGGTACTCCAGCAATCCTTTCCCTTTGCATGGAAATGGGTATTTGGTGGGCTGACGAGATGGAAAGGGAAATCTTGGGGACCTGATCCATCAATAGTACTAGACTATCCTCCATGCGAAGTGTCGTACATTGTCTTGGGTGTTGTCGCATAATTTTCACTGTCGGTGGAACCTGTTTGTCTTTACATGGTGTTGCTGACCAGGCATTTCTTATTGACTGTCTAGCCTTATGCTTACTCCCTTTGTTCCCTATCTCAAGGTCACGAAGTTTTGTCCTAAGTCAAACTTTTGAAACTTTGACCAACAATATCTATAAGAATAATTATTTTAAAATTAAAAATTATGTATTGTGGTAGATGTTTTAATAATAAATGTAATAGTTCCATTTTTATTTAGTCAATATTTATGAATATTTTGTTATTAAATGTTAAAGTTTTAAAAATTGACTTAGGACAAACCTTCGTGACGTTAAGATAGGAGACGGATGGAGTACGTATTATTATTTGTAGTCACTAGATTCTTGGAGTTCATGGTCCACTAAACACAACCTTGATGTTGGTGTGGTTTGATTAAGTGGTGCAAATACATTAAAAAAGGGAAGACCTAAAGACGGAGGTTCCCATGTATGTGGGATGTAAACCTAGGCAAATATTCACTGATTTGAACCGGCGACCTGGTGACTCAGGGAGATAGCTCTTACCACTGCACCAGGACTGCCTTTCTAAGTGGTTCAAATAAACTAGATTTGAGTTTGTTGTTACGATGTTGCTCTGCAGAGTTTAGCTTTGATACACGATTGCTAATATTCACTGCTATGCTTTCAGTTCCCTGTTGGGCGTATCCACCGTCAGCTGAAGCAAAGGACTCAGGCAAATGGTCGCGTTGGTGCCACCGCAGCCGTCTACTCCGCTGCCATCCTGGAGTACTTGACTGCCGAGGTTCTGGAGCTGGCTGGGAATGCTAGCAAGGATCTGAAGGTGAAGCGTATCACCCCTCGCCATTTGCAGCTAGCCATTCGTGGAGACGAGGAGCTGGACACCCTCATCAAGGGCACCATCGCAGGCGGAGGTGTCATCCCGCACATTCACAAGTCCCTGATCAACAAGTCCTCCAAGGAGTGAAGACTAGGGGATGTGCATCTTTAGTTTAAACTAGACTTCTGTGCGCTCCTCGGCGAGTCCTTGTCATCCTGTAGGTTTTAGTTGAGCTGTCAGGTTGGAGCTCCTCTGTGTAACGCTTGCCTGGTACTGCTTCATCAGTTATTTGGTTATTGTGTTTGTGTTGAGTTGTTAACTTCAGGGGTGCAAACCTGGATGCTTATTTAGTTATGTGACTACTGCTATTCGGTTTATGTTGTGGTTTGTTTTTATTTTTACAATTTTTTCTAGCTGCAATTACACTTATAATATGATGTTGGTAGCCCTGTGGAGTGCTGGGGGGCTCAGATTTATCATCTGTGCTGGTTGGTTGCTTGAATGCGTGAGCAACCGTCTGTATTCTGCTACCTGCCTGCTGTGTGGTCATGGTTCCGTTTTGTTTTCTTTTTGGCTGTCGTAAGTTGCTCTGTGAGTGGATGACATTTATTAGAACCGCCGGGTTTCTTCTGGATGACGACGGCAAATAAAGCAGTCATCATCTATGTATTGAGCAGTTTTCCTAAGAATTCATTGGTATTCTTTCAGCACTATGAAAACTCCACTGACCACAAGTAATGACTTTTTCTTACTCCAGGGTGGTCTGGTATGGTGTTACAGCTACTGTAACCAAGGAGCGATGCTGCGCCATATATATCACGTCTTTTGAAATCAAATTACAGTATTCCAGCACCCCCTGACCAAACAAACAGGGTTCACCACAGAAGGCTGTTCGCTTCGCGGATTAAAGTCAGAACTATTGCGGTTGTAATCTATAGAGACAAAACACTGCAGAAACAATAAAAACTGGTACTAATTAAAATCAAGCAGATTAAAGATAGCTGTTCGGACTATTATGGTTGTAATCCGTAGAGACAAGAGACAAAACGAAGCCGATACGGATTAAAATCAAGCCAGCTGTTACTCTGTACTTGCATCTCGGAACATCTCTCCATGACCGCCTCTCGGCTCTCGCTGCCTCCTGCTGCAATTCACCTGCTGTTTATGGCGCCACAGTTCCAGCAAGGCCTTGCGTGGCACAAATGGTAGCGCCTTTTCTCTCAAGCCTCTGGCTGAACCGCTGTGCTGAGTCGGAGGCGCGGGCAAAGCGCCGGAAATGACTAGGAAAACCACGAGACCGCCGTGTTTTTTTCCCCCACAAAGGCCACCGTCCAGTCATCTTTATTCACTCGCCCTAGGTTTCCAATCACAGGATGCTTCCGCCCCGCTTCCCTCCCCTACTCCCCCACCTCTCCCACCCTTTTTATATCAGCTCGCTCCTCAGCACCAGCATACATACCTACTAGTCTACTACCCCTTCACCTACCTTCACCTGGCAACTGGCATTGGTCCCGTATAGTGCCTTGCTGTCAGTTGCATGGACGGGCTGACGGACGAGCAGAGGCTCGCGTTCCAGGAGGCCTTCTCGCTCTTCGACAAGAACGGCGACGGTATCTCTATCTCTCCTACCGTCTTCTCTCGCCATGGCTGATGGCTTAGCTACTAGCTTGCTTTTTATTTGATTTTTGTGCTTGTTCTTCAGATCGTACGTTTCTTTTGTTTTCCCTTGCCTAGTTATTAGACTTGTAGTTGCTGGGTTTTGGAAGCAATGCTACTCTTCTGCATGTCAGCATGTGGTAGGCTTACGCGGCACATGTCATATCCATTGTTCTTCACAGTTCTTGATTAGTAAGATATTAACCAGAATTTTTACCGCATCCCTATAGTTGAGTACTTGAGTTGAGTCCGGGCTTTTTTCTAGTACAAAGGAGAAAAATTGTCAATAGAGAGCAATCGGTTCTAACCTCAATCATCAGACCTTGTTTGGATTTCCTTATATCTAACCAAAATTCTTTTAGCTACTATCTAGTAGTCCGGGCCTTTTATTTTGCGGCGAGATGCTTCCTTGAAAGTTCTTTTAGCTACTATCTATTAGTGGTGACAGAAATGTGTTGTATTACTACTACCAACTCTTTTAGCTCCTTGTAGTCAAAGGACCTTTCTGGCTGTGACAGAAAAAAAGGGTTTGCTATTGGCTCCGTTTTGCTTTCCACAAAGGTCTTAAATATTTCCTGTGAGTAATCCCCGTCACGTCTTTGGAAACTATATTTTGTGATGCTTCCGGTTGAAGTGTTGATATTATGGGTCATTTGCTTCATGACCCGCACATATTTAAGTAGCGAATCATACTCTAGCTTTAGAGTCTATTTGGTTGGGATTATAATCCCAAACAAATTATATAATCTAATTTATTTTTAAACTATTTTTTTTTAAAATAAGTTAGATTATATAATATGAGCAGATCACAATCTCCCAACAACTCCTTAGAGCATTTCTCGGGGACTTTTTATTTTAGCTCTTTACTTAACTCTTTATTTATTTTTTCATAAAGGTTATATTTTATATGTAACATCTCATCTCGATAAACTATCTATCTATCTAGTTTAGCTAGTTAGATTGGCTAGACAAGTTTGGCTAGTAAGGGAGCTAATTTGGAAAGTCGGATAACTTGACGAGTCAGATGACCAGTCTCTTAGATAGTTATTTTGATGTTGAGTAGCCAAAAGTTGACTTGACGAACTATTTTGGAGATGCTTTTATACCTGTTTTAGGGGGGGGCGCTCTCCGGCTTCAAAACGGTTTTGACTAAAAAAAAACCCGTGAGAAAATCGAAAAAATTCTGACCAACCTTTCCACTCGTCGTCTTGCATTGGACTCCTGACCCCACGCTTGGATCTCTGCTGAGACCTGTGTGCGTAGCGTAGTGCAATCACAGGCTTTTCTTTTCTACGAGTAGTTGACAGGTGGAATGTAAACTTTGCCAAGTGTAGGATGCATCACCATGGAAGAGCTGGCCGCAGTCACCCGTTCCCTCGGTCTCGACCCGAGCGATCAGGAGCTCAATGATATGATGAGCGAGGTCGATACGGACGGCAATGGGATCATCGATTTCCAGGAGTTCTTAAGCCTCATTGCCCGGAAGATGAAGGCGAGTCTCTCTCTCATTTGTCTATCACGAATACTCCCGAAATTAACCATCGCAGTCCGAAAGTTGACAGCACACCTGCTTCGTTGCTTGCAGGATGGCGACGGCGACGAAGAGCTCAAGGAAGCCTTTGAGGTCCTGGACAAAGACCAGAACGGCTTCATCTCCCCGGTTGAGGTAGTCTCTTTGTGCCTCGGCAACCTCGGACCATGCTAGCTAGCTGTTTCCATTCATCCTTGCTTTCGTGTTGGTGACTTGGTGTGTGAAGCTGAGGACGGTGATGACCAGTCTCGGGGAGAAGATGACCGACGAGGAGGTTGAACAGATGATCAGGGAAGCAGACACCGACGGTGACGGTCAGGTGAACTACGATGAGTTCGTTCTCATGATGAAGAACGCTGAGCGGAAAATATCTGGGTGAAGGGCGCGATGTGGTGTGGAACTAGTAGTCGTCTTGGTTGGATTCTTCTGTCAGAAATCTACTACTGTAAATTGCAATTGTATGCTTAGTACTATGATCGTGTTATTCGAAGTGTTGGAGGTTGGAAAAGTGATCTCACGCTCATTAACGGGTGGCCAACGGCCTTATGTATACGATGAATATTTAGATAGGTGGCTTTTATTTTGTTACGATAAATAGCAGGAGGAAGATCCATTGACGACCTCTACTAGGTTTACCGACAGCGAACTACCATGAAAATTACAGTTAGTCTCCAGACCCCAGTCCACTAATGTGTCCAACGTCAATTAGATTGCAAATCCTATATGGTAAACTCTACTGTTGTGGCATCAAGAGCCTGCTAATCTAGTTCGTAAAACGCTAAGATATGGATTAGGCCTTGACTTGCGTTGATTTTGACGTCAAATTTAAACAATTAGTACCCCAATCGGGGAACATTGGTGCAATCATGCAATTAAGCAATCTGTTGCATTCAATCAAAATTCAACGGTCACTGCTATTTTAGGGGGAAGAAGTTAAATATAAAATAGCTATATGTTTCAGTTGAAATGAGTTAAATATAATATAATAGTCACTATTGAATTTTGATTAAATACACCAGATTGTTTAATTACATGGTTACACCAATATAATTGATTGCACATGATATACTCCTTCATTGATGATTGTATTTATGTTAAGAATCTATGTTGTCTTTTCTAGTCATTTCAGCGCTCAGCCATTTTAATTTCTTCTGAATCATGAATGGTTCCTCTTTGTTTCTGCAATCTAACATTATAGCTCTCGCAAGTAGTGAATTCAATACCAAATGTGAAGTCGTCCCTAAAAGGTTGCGGCTTTCAAAAGATTCAAATCATGAGGTGAACCCAATAACTTATGCTCATTGATAATAGCACACAAAAAGGTTGATGCTTAAAGAGAACTAGTGATAAAACTGTTCATCACTACGAGCCCGGACGGCAGAGGTCAGCTTTATAATTATATATCACCACAATGTATATATGTACAATCTGGCAGAGGATACATAGCCTGTCCTTATTAACACCAAACGTTTGATGTGCTCCAGTGCATGTGCAACACTGCCAGCAGAGAAGGTACACCGGGTACAAAGCACACATTAACATCCGAATCAAGCCTAGTGTTTTACAGTCTTACAGCCAGTATACAATCATATAGCATCGGTTCTATGTCGCAAAGAACCGCTTGCTAAGATATAGTAGCATTCCTTATATGAAGGATTTTCCAGATTTTAGGCTGCAATTGGTTCACGCAGCTTGCTGCTGCCCTCAGATGGCACCAAGCTGTCATAGTATTCAACGAGTACCTTCCAGCCACCCGGGCACATAAAACCATCTGGGGGACTCTCTCGGTTCTTGGCAAGAGTGCGCATCTGAATAAGGCGTGATTTGTTAGGGTTTGGCTACAGAGGATTGGTGCTGAAATTTACAATGTCACACAGCAACTGTGAAAACTTACCTTTGTGCCAGAGATGAACAGGAAATCATCTTTCCTTGATGGATCAAAGAAATCCATTTTCTTTTGCTTTGTGTCATACGCAGCCACCTGAACCAAAGTAAGAGCCAAGGAAAATATCAAGGGAACAGAAAAAACAATAAATGTTTATCTTTTCTTGATTAATTAAAATGATATACTTGGCATCAAGATTGACATGTGTAAAGATGTGCAGCAAAATGTTAATTGCAATATGTTGTTTTCTACTCACTGCATATGCATGGAAAGAAAAAAATCTGGTCAGATAGGATGACATACCTTGAAAGGAAGGATGTTGAGCCTCTCAAGGCCAGGAGCCATGCTCAAAACCTTCTTTCCGTGATCAGCATCATAGAGGTCCCTTTTCTCTGTGGGGTGGCTCATACCAGCAGGATCCCTTCCAACGATATAGAAGTTTGCACCAGCATTAATACGAGCCTTAGCATGCCATTGAACCTCAGTTGGCCCAGCATAATGCATAGGAGAGGGGAAGATCGCAACAACAGTTGATTCTGGGTTGAGGACACCTTCCTCAAGAACCTGGTAGAAATCAACAGTGTTAGAACAGTACAGAAGTTGAACATAGTGTAGTGGTGCCATCAAAACACCTATTTCATTACAGGAATAGCCATCACTCAATTCTTACTAGAGTTTTAGGTAATTGTTGTCCTATAGTCTAAGTGATATTTTTACTGGAATTTAGATTTGGGTACACTTTTCTAGGGTATAACTGCTGCTGTAGACAACAAAATTTTGCAATGCTGACATAGCAGATCCCATCAAAACAAGATGTTTAGTTCAAGGACATGGAACCCAATTATTCTGAGATGAAAGGGAAGAGTAGAACTATCCAGCTGGATACCTTCTCATGTTGCTTCATTCTCCAACTAAGAGGCACATCATCTGCTTTTGTGAATCCTCCCAGTGGATGGAGCAGAAGAACAGGGTTTTTATAACCCATCTCAAGGAGGCGTTTGCGTGTGTCGGTCATAAGTAGAGCATGCCCATTGTGTACTGGATTGCGAAGCTGAAAGGCAAATACTGCATCAGCATTGCGCCTGGCAAACTCTTCACGCAGCTGTGCTGGAGACAGGCGATACTGATCTAGACCATCATTGTACTTGATTGGTTCTATAATCTCCAAGTCCCCACCAATCAACCAGTCACCAGCATTGGTAATTGCCTCCTCAACATAAGGTAATCCAGGTGCAGTTGTCCCCCATGTCCGTGCTATTCTTTCTTCCTTATTATGCTTATAGATCTCAATGCTGCAGAAGAGAGGAAAGATCATTAGGTTTGCTAAGATTGTGGTGTTGTAACTTTCCCTTCCTCTTAATGAACTGCATGCTCAGGCACATTCATGAAAAGGAAAGGGTGTTACAGCAGGGAGTGAAAATATAAATCTTACACACACTTGTGTCATATCAACAAGTTATTCGATACATTTAACAATATCATCATTATTTTCATTAGCAATCAGATAAGTATCTACAACAAAGCTTGTGTTTTCGTGACTTGAGATTACAGAGCCAGAGAAGTACATGGTTGACGTTACACACATTTGATAACTACACCTGTAAAACTGGCATTCTATTTCCCTATTCTCCTTTCCAATGATTTGACACCTTTAGTAGTATGTGAACAAGAATGAAATAAAATTATTGGCATGACATGTGAGGATATTATCACACCACACTTCTAAATGAATATACCTACAATACTGGGACACGACGAAAACGTGAAACATAACGTTAGTGACATGTAAGGATATTATCATGTGACACTCTTAAATGAATATACCTACAATAATGGGACGTGGCGAAAATGTGAAACACAATATCTACTAGCGCAAGTGATCTAAGATTTAGAATAATACAGTGAGTCCGAGGGCATGTCTATTGGCCTACACCAACTACGACTCCACTGATAACGACCAACACATACTGATATCTTGATATAGTATGACGCTACTTCTCGTTGTAATACTAGAACTGACAAAAGAGGAAACCATGTCCTATAAAAAAATGTTGACCATCAAGATTACTACTTGATAGAAATTTCACCTCAGAACAGTTAGCTCTACGTTACCAGTTATGTATCCTTCAGTAAATTACTGGTAACAGAATCAGTCCTAACATAGTAGTATAGTACACATTGTTGAGATGTCATGCTCTGCACCTGATGAAAGAGGGAAGATATGCACGTTCTGAATCCATGTGTGTTTTTTTTAGCTAAGAGCTTGTTTGAACGCACATGTATCAATCTCAATCCATGTGCATTGGAGTGTGTTGGGTGGAATTTAGTTTAAATTTCACGTCAATCCACTTCAAGACACATGGATTGATGGTTTGAGGTGGATACATGTGCATCCGAACCAGGCCTAAAGAGGTTATTCATGAACCTAATTAACCAGAAGCACAGGCTCACAATTCCAAACCCAACTGGCACCTAGCAGCAATTATTTGTTTTGCGAGATCATAAGATCCGCACTCACATGTTCTGTTCGATCATCTTCAGTTAGCAATGCATATAGATACAGACATAGAAACAGCGACAGGGCAAAGAAATAAACAGCAAGTGGGAATCGGTTTGTCTTACTCGCTGAGGACGGCGATGGGGCGGTCGCGTTCGTCGACGAGCGCGACGCGCGTGGCGCCGTCGGCCTGGATGGCCCTTCGCTGTGCGTCCCCTACGGAGAGCACGATGGGGACGGACATGTTGACCATCCTGCCATCCTGGCCGCGGATGGCATTAAAATGAAGTGTTTGGAGGAACTCATGCTCGCGCATGAACCCTTGCAGCGGACTCGCCCACCCTTCGCTGAGGACGTGGACCCATTCCTTGTCGACGCGGCCGAGGCGCAGCCGGTGCGGCAGTTCCGCCGCCTCCCGCCGGAGCGCCGCGCGCCGCCCGCCCTCCTCGGGCGCCACTAGGTCCACCAGCTGCCCGCCGTCGGGCTCGATCAGGCTTGCGCGGCACCGCACCCCGCGGCCCGCCGCGGGCGCGGGCGCGGCGATCCCCGCCTTCAAGCCTACCCGCGCGCCCACCTTGGCGCTACCCACCGCAGCAACGGCCACCCGCGTCGGCGCCACTGCCACGGCGCAGTCGCGGCTCGGCTGCGCGGCGAGCTGCGAGAACCCCGCGAGGAAAGCAGCCTGCATCGCCATGGCAAGGTGGCTACTGCTGCTCGATTCGGCTTAGCAGGTGGCGCGCCTCGTCCACCTCACGGCTTGGCCGAATTTTTTTGTATTTTAGCCCCTAAACCGAAGTAAATTTACGTTTAGACCTAAAAAAATTTTAAATGCAGTTTTGGACCCTTTGCTCGGCGCCATAGGCCGTGGCGCCGAGCTAACACAGCTCGGCGCCACAGCCTATGGCGCCGAGCTGTGACGTGGCCGCAACGGCTAGTTGCGTCCAGGGCTTACCTGGCTCTGATGTGGCGGCGGCGCGGCCTCGTAGCTCGGCGCCACAGATCTTGGCGCCGAGCTACGAATGCCTATAAAAACGCCCGCGCGGCTGGCCGAGAGCAGCTCATTTCATTCCATTTCCAAACTTCGTCAAAAATTGCTGGATTCAAAGATTTGAGTTGGTTCACTTCGTAGGCCAAGGTATGATTTCGAACTGATTCGTTTAGTATATTGGGTTGTTAGTTAAATAATTTGTATACACCTATTATATTATTATTTCGAATATTAGTTTGTGTAGACTTATTATAAAGCATAATAGGTACAAGTGATAATTATAATCGTTTATTAGATGAAAGACATGTACCGAGAGGCGTTGTGGCAGAAGAGAGGTCGTCCTCGTGAGTTATATCCGGACGTATCTAGTAAGGATGCTCCTGTTCCTCCGGAACTCCCCGTGCCTAACTGTGACTGTGGCAGACTGGCTTGGGTACATCAATCACAACATCCAGACACGGCTGCTCGCTGCTACTACCTTTGTGGCACTTTGGACGTACGTAGCTTATGACTTGTCACTTAACTTTGTTCGCGTTCATTATTTTGTAGATATGTAATAGTGCATCTTTCCATTATTTTAGGGACATCAGAGGTGTTTCTTTTTCCAGTGGATCGATGGTCCTGATAAATTTGACCCTCGATATCTTCTTTTCGTTAATTGGTTGAGTGGAAGGACCAGTCATGAGCGTTTTAAGCGTTGGGTACCTCCTCCCCCGAATCCTCCACCAATGACGGATGCAGAGAAGGAGGTAGCAACAGAAAGACGGATGGACTCACCGCCTCGATGCGATTGTGGAGACCGTGCTGTCATCGACGAAGACTATGACAAGCAGTTCTGTTGTCCGAACATTGATTATGTGAGCCCATTGATACGCTAAATATATGAACTAGTTTTTATTTACAATAAATTACTAATTTTTTCTCCTGCAGCCATACGGGTGGCGTAAGTGTCGTTTCAGAGAGTGGTTGTATGGTCCTTTGTCCCATTGGCCAGAGCCAGAGGTAAAGGAAAAGAGATACATGGGGTGGGCGGCAGAAGAGGTCAAATTTGATCCAGTACTCTGCAAATGCGGTATTGAAGCTAAGTATGGATTAGTTCCTTCGGAGCTTGGTGTTGGATATTTTTGTGGACATATGGTCGATTACGATGAGGTTGGTATTTTTTTTTGCACCAGATGTAATGTTATAGCGGTACTTACTATTTTTTTGTAGGAGACGAGGAAATGCAGTTGGGAGAGTTACGACGACAAAGGAGAGGTGATGCGGACAATAGAGTCCAAGAGAATAATGGGACAGAAGATGCGTTGTGGATCTCAGCTCGTTGATTCGTACATTAACGATCGCATACGCGACATGCGTAGGGAAGCAAAATCTGCCTTTTATGATAGCCCGAAGCGTGCAGAGTATAGGAGGTTGAAGGCGGCAGATGAGAAGAGAGCACAGGATGCAAGGGAATGGGAAGCGGCTCAAGCCGAGAAACAGATGTTGGATAATCTTGCTGATCGCCTCAAGGGAAGTAAGTGAGATAAATGATATTATAATTATGTTAGTACAATTTATTTATCCTGACTTTGCTAACTTAATTTTCTCATTATATTTGCAGAGATTGGAAGCGGCGTAAACTATTTGGCCGATGAGGCGCATGCGAGATATGTTCAGGATAAAATGGCAACAGTTGAGCTGATGGAGGAGGAGGACGACGACACATCTAGATTGAGTGAGCTTATCGCCCTCGCAGAGGCAGGATTACATGAAGAAGAGGAGGACGACATGTCAAGGTTGAGTGAGCTCATAGCACTAGCTGAGGCAGGATTACGTGCTCAAGAGGAAGAGGATGAGTTTCTGTCACAGGCCGCCGCAGAGGTAGAGGCAGCTTATTACAAGAAGAAGTCTGATGAGGCTGAGGCTGAGGATGAGCTATTCTCCCAAGCTGCAGATGAAGCAGAAGCCAATTATTACAAAAGAACTGGTGACAAGTGTGATGCAGGACAATGCAGCAAGTGGAATGAGGTTGTTGTTGAGGATTGCGCGACGGATGACTCCGAAGATGAGTTACTCATAGATTGTGATTCAGACTGAAGAATTGTAGCCTATTCTGTAGTATTTACGTATCAAAAATAATTTAGAACTCTAAAGATGCGTTATTTATTGATTATTATGTTTTTTACAGTTCACAAAAAAATTTTGCAAGAGTTCCCCTTGTTTTATTAACAACCACAGTTCAAATAATCACATATTATAAGACATATAAGCATTTCAACATATAATCCATCACAAAATCACATCGAATATAAAAACATCCACAGAACATAGTTCTTCATATAATGTCCACAAACAAAGTCCAAAATACAAGTTCCCAACACATAGTCCAAAACACAAAACATAGTTCATATTACAACCGTCTCCAGCATAAGTCCAAATCACACCGTCCATATCACAAAAGTATTCATTTCCTCCTAGTCTTACCCTTGCCCTTGGCCCCAAGAGCGTCGGTGCCTGGAGTGTAAGGGTCTCGTGGACGCCTTCTACGTGGTGTCAGCTGTGATGCCTGAGTTGTAGGAGCATCCTGCAACTGAGACGGTCCAATCTTAATCTCAATGCTATCCTTGAAAAGTAAGCCAACCTTAATCTCAATGCTATCGGCGTTATCCGGAGCCTCTAGCAGTTCATCGTCACGTCCTTCAGCATACGCACGGGTGGAATGACTTAAACTGCTAAATTCATGTACTGCAGGGTCTCGCTCCGGACACAAACGTCTTATGAGTTCAATTTCTTGCTCGGTCATTTCTTGAACCGGACGGTCATCATCAGAATCTACGGCCCGTGCAGCCTCATATGGCTCCTCCTCATCCTCAATCTGAACATCAACACTATTCGATGCCCTGCATATGTTGTCCATATTATATGACACAGGCACATCAATCTGAACATCAGCATTATTGATATGTGGAGATCCTGCATCGGGTCGGAGCAAGAAAAACCACATTAAAAAGTCTAATCAAACGAAATAATGATGGATACGAACAATGTGTCGAAGACACTTACTAGGATGATCGTCAACTGGATCCTGGGTCAATGGGATCTCTTGGGGGGGTACCACCGCATTAGAAGCCCCACAAACGCCGGGAATAGGACGAGAAATCCCATACTCGTGCGGACCCGATTGAGCATCGGGCACAACAACGACTTCTTCATGAAGCTCTACCAAAGGAGCTTCAATACGAGATGCATTTGGCATTTGTGGAGATAACCCGACTGGACCTTCGCATTGACTAACAGGTAACTTTTGAACAACCACATCCAAACATGGTGGAACCATCGTCTTCACAATTTTTAAATATATCACCCAATCATCTTCTGAGGTAATGGAGATCAACCGTCGGACAACTGTTCCATATGTAATATGGGACAACAAACCCTGAATTGATATTCTAGGGTCGTTTATGTCGCAACTAATCTCCTCACAAGCTCGAGCCAAAAGCTGGTCAAAAGATGGTCTTTCAACGAACAACATGGTCACGATCTTCATACCATCAAAAGTAACACTCCCATAAGCATCTATCTCCACCCTTCCTCCATGGTATAGTGTTACTAGGCTGTCCATCTATTGCAAAAATGGATTACTAACTCAATAATGGCTACATACTTAAGCCTACTAACTTACTAAGTAATAAATATATATTAACTAATAACTATACAGTAAATATTAAATAAACACATCAAACGAAATTACATAATCTATAAATAATGTACGAAAACATTGTATACCTGAGAACGCGTACGAGTCCAGCTAACGGTGGAGAAGGTCAAGTCGGACGAACACCTACGTACAAAAAAACCTATTGTCAGTAAAAAATTTGGCAGCACCTCCCCTGTAAAGTGATGTTTATAGAACCTGCGAATAAACGACAACACGATGGTTGCCAACACAGAAAACATGTAATATTAATGCGCTAAACAAAATGCTAACTATATAATCACTAAGAATTTACTAAACACTAAACTAAGAAATTAATAAACTAATAAATTAATCTAAGAAATTTACTAAGAATACACTAAACTATATAATCACTACGAATTTACTAAACTAAGAAATTAATCTAAGAAATTTACTAAGAATACACTAAACTATATAATCACTAAGAATTTACTAAACTAAGAAATTAAAAAAATATACCTGGCGGTGGCCAACCGTAGCGCGCGGTGGCCGACCGTTGGCGGAGCTCCGGGCGGCGGCGGCGAGCTCCGGTTGGCGGGGGCGAACTCCGGGCGGCGGCGGCGAGCTCCGGTTGGCGGGGGCGAACTCCGGGCGGCGGCGGCGAACTCCGGGCGCCCGAGCCCGGCCGGCGACAGGGAGCGGGGCGGGCGGCCGGCGGCGACAGGGAGCGGGGCGGGCGGCCGGCGGCGAGCCCGGCCGGCGGCGAGCTGGGCGGGCGGTGTTGGTTTTTGCGGTCGGAGAAACGCGCACAGAGAAGAAACGCGAACAGAGAAGCCAGAGAAGAAACGCGCAGAGAAGAAACGGCGGCGGTGGATATTTCCTAGCTCGGCGCCAAGATCTGTGGCGCCGAGCTAGGTGCCACGCAATCTGCCACGTCACAGAGCTCGGCGCCACAGGCTGTGGCGCCGAGATGTGTTACCTCGGCGCCACAACCTATGGCGCCGAGCTTCGGGTCCAAACGTGCAAATTAAATTTCTAGGGGTCCAAACGTAAATTTTTGTCTCGAAAGGGGCTAAAAAACAAAAAATTCGGACGGCTTGGTCTCCTCTTTATATTGCGGGTGCGTTTTGTTTGGTTTTGTAAATTGGCGGCCAGGGCCACCACCGGACCTTCGCGGTGGCTGCGTGCGTGGATTTCTTTTTTATTAGGAAAAGGCACGAGGGGAGGTGGGATGTGCGTGAACCTGGATGGGATTGCGGCCGCGGGAGGACATGGGCGCGGTGAACGTAGTAGTCTGCTGTCCGTGGGGCAGGGTTATGGGTTAATGGGGGTCGAAGAGGATGGATCACGCCTGCTTGGCTTTTGGTGTTTTGTTTAGGACGGTGAGCAGGTTGGATTTGGACTGCTGTTAGTGTGATGACACCTTTCCAACGTCTGGACCTATGTGTCTTTGGCAATGAGGATTCTCTACGCAGGCTAGGTTTGTGGCACGCTGATTATCATAGCTATCATCCATGAGTTAGATGACTGCTATTATTATATTTCAAATCAGTTTCTTTAATTTTTTTTGAATTTGACATACCTTGTTTGTGTACTTCTATCCTTAGGCTATGCTCGTTAGAACGTGTATATAGTCGTGTAAAACACAGTTTTGTACTATAAATTATACTGTTTATAGAATGTAGTTTGAAATTATGAGTGTGTTAGAAAAGCTGTTGGAGATTGCCTTACAACAAATACAGTATCGCAACACATATGTAGTCTCACCTCGTTTGTAGCATTTTGAATTCTAGTTACGTTGTTGATATTGCAGTATCACTGGTTATATCTTAGCTTACAGTACCACTATTATAGGGATGTCAATAGGTCGGGTTCGGGTCAGGTGTAGCAAAAACCCGTCCGCGATCGTACCCTAAAGTCTATATAAACCCACCCGCAATCACACCAGCGGGCGCAATTCCAGACCTGCACCGAAACCCGTCGAGTTTCCAGTCACCCACGGGTTTTTACTCGGTGTACTCTTTTAAACAATAATTCAACTATAAGCAATTAAGTATCAACAATAATTGAGTTATATCTATGAATTTTAAGCCTCCTCACATTGAGTAGCAACAAAATATTTTATGAATCGCTAGCCAATATAGTTATTCAAAAAATACTATTGTATGATGATCATTTTTACCCAAAATAAAGAATAAACTAAATTTCGGGTCTGAGTGCAAGTCACCTGTGGGTTGAAATAGAAACTCGTGCCCGCACCCGCAAAACTTCGGATCGGGTGCGAGTTGCACCTGCAGGTAGGGGTGGTAATGGGTCACAATCCAAATGTTTCTTCACAAAATGGTAGGGGCCCTAAATAAATTTTAGTTCAAAAATGAATAGAAATAGGACCCGATCCGATCATAAACCTTATAGTATAAAATTTAGAGCCCATTGTTACCCCTATCTGCACGTTAAAATCTTTGCCCATACCCGCATCCGTCAGGTTTTGAATTTGCGGGTTAAATTGTCATCCCTACACTGCCACATATTGCGTAAATATTGTTTTATTATTTTTCAGTGAATACGTGATCCTTAATCTCATATCCTTTTTAAAAGGCAACTCTTAGCAAAAAAATATGTAATTAATCTTTCTGTGCAATTAAATACCAAAAGTCGTAAAAAATCTCAAAACTATTATGGATCTACTTCATTATTTATTACACCAATATTTAGATTTTAAGCTCTAATTTAGATTTTAAGCTCATATGTTAAAGATATAAATAAGAGAAAACTATATCATTTTTAATCCTTCATATTGGATAGAATTTTCTCTTTTCATCTCTTTTAACATAAGATAAATTAGAACTTATTAGAATTTAATATATTAGTAAAATAAATGATGAACTATATCTATATTTTTTGTTAATTTTTATGGCTTTTGGTAGTTTGGTTATATGACAATTGAAAAAAAAACTTGATTATATAATAGTTTTTGTCTAATTTAAAATATGATATTAGTGTATGAAAATAGCACTCATATGTTTCATGGAACAAAATAACAATTTGAGATGAATCGTACCTCCACGTAGAGCCGTAGAGGATCCTTCGTGCCGTTTCAATTATTGGCAGCCTTTTGCACCTTTCTCAGCATGATTTCTTCTGTGGTACTTGTTAACAAAATCTTTGTTCACTTGCAAAGGTACTCTTTCCGTTCAAATACATAGAATTTTTAAATATATAGTAAATTTACTGTATATCGAAATATAATGTATATCTAAGCTACAATAAAATCAATGTATCTAGAAAGATTAAAACGCCTTATAAATTTAGAACATGGGTTATATTATTGGACGTGTGAGAGAGAGATACGTCACATATAAAAATATATGGATAGTTTGATCAACTTATTTGTACTAAGTTTTTTTATCTGAGGGTTGAAGTAAGGTGATGGATGAATAAATAGGTGATTTTTATGAAGTTGGATCTAGAAGATGATTTCCTGTTCAACTGCTCTTATAAGCAGCACTGTTGCAGCTGTAGAGCTAGAATTAGAGATGTAAATGGGTAAATCCTCACTAGGTATTGCTATCTCATTCCTGTAATTACGACAAATAAATAACACCGTCGGATCACCCATATCCAGTGATGGATACATATTTTCCAGGACCATGTGAGTCAAAGTCACCCGCCGGGTCATCCATACCCACAAAGAGTGAACATCTATCAAAGTAACAACACAAACGACATGTTTTAAACAAAATCGTAATATCATGCATCCATCAATCCAAATATATAACTAGTACTTATGTTTGTGGAGTAGAAATATGTTATATAGGTAGGGTTTTATGTTGTTTTAGGTTGGACCAAGTTCATGTATTTGGGTTAGGCCAAGTTTATACGTGATATTTTATACCCATGGGTTAATGAGTATGAGTGAGGGCAGAATGTTTCAATACTCGTGTAGATGCAACCTAGAAAAGATATTTCATTCTAATGTAGAATATCATGTTATAATCAATGAGTGCAACGACACTTAATCGACCATTATTACCCATTGATCTTGATGTGTAAACTTGTCAAGGGGTGGAACCCAGAAACGTTAAGAACAAGAAAAGTGGAGAACAAATGTGAGAATGTTGGAATGTCCTCCACACTCGTAACATAAAGGAGCGAAATTTGGGGACGTCCCTAACTACTACACCCTGATCGCGGGGGGGGATCTCTGACCTTGTGGTTGCAGCCGTAGATCACCAAGCGCTATATTAATAGGGCTAGGGGTCAGCACAAGCCAACACTCGTTGCTTGCAATTTAGCTGCTAACCATGGCGATGGAGGACTCGGACGCACCAGCACCAACAACCATTGATGTCCCTCTAGGACCTAACGTGCAGGGAGGAGGAGAGCACACTAGAGGAGTAGGAGGCGGATCAACTGGATGTGCGGGACCGACGACCGATGCCACCGTGATCACCAACGTCGCTATGAACATCAACAATGAAGATATGCTAACCTTACACCTTTCATATTAGTCTAGGACTCTTCATCATTAAGGATAGACCTGAAAAATTGGGTCGGGCCATTTGGGGTCGCACAGGCATGACTTGAAAATAAGAGCCCAAGGCATGCACGACACGAAGTAAAACGGGTCATGCCGACACAACCTGAATAGTCGAGTCGTGTCGTGCCTTAAACTTAGTCACGATGGGCGGCACGACAAGATGGGCCATAATTGAGCCAGCACGCCATGAAGTGTTTGTTTTTCAAAATGGGTATAATGAAAGGTTATCACCCTTATCACCTTTGAGCAGGATGATCACTGAAAGGGAAATAGGGTCAAACCTTTTCCTAAATGATTTTGGTGGTTGAAATGTCTAACACAAATAATTGGACTAACTAGTTTGCTCTAGATTATATGTTCTACAGGTGCCAAAGGTTCTAAAAGTCGCCTAGAGGGGGGGTGAATAGGGCGAAACTGAAATTTACAAATATAAACACAACTACAAGCCGGGTTAGCGTTAGAAATATAAACGAGTCCGCGAGAGAGGGCGCAAAACAAATCGCAAGCAAATAAAGAGTGTGACACGCGGATTTGTTTTACCGAGGTTCGGTTCTCGCAAACCTACTCCCCGTTGAGGAGGCCACAAAGGCCGGGTCTCTTTCAACCCTTCCCTCTCTCAAACGATCCCGCGGATCGAGTGAGCTTTCTCTTCTCAATCACTTGGAACACAAAGTTCCCACAAGGACCACCACAAGTTTGGTGTCTCTTGCCTCAATTACAAGTGAGTTTGATCGCAATGAAAGAATCAAGAAAGAAGAAAGCAATCCAAGCGCAAGAGCTCGAAAGAACACAAGCAAATCACTCTCTCTAGTCACTATGGCGTTGTGTGGAATTTGGAGAGGATTTGATCTCTTTGGTGTGTCTAGAATTGAATGCTAGAGCTCTTGTAGTAGTTGGGAAGTGGAAAACTTGGATACAATGAATGGTGGGGTGGTTGGGGTATTTATAGCCTCAACCACCAAAAGTGGTCGTTGGGAGGCTGTCTGTTCGATGGCGCACCGGACATGTCCGGTGCCCCCGCCACGTCATCAATGTCGTTGGATTCTGACCGTTGGAGCTTCTGACTTCTGGGCCCGCCTGGATGTCCGGTGCACACCGGACATGTCCTGTTCACTGTCCGGTGTGCCAGTATGGGCACGCCTGACTTCTGCGCGCGCTGCGCGCGCATTTAATGCGCCGCAGGTAGCCGTTGGCGCGGAGATAGCCGTTGCTCCGGAGTTGCACCGGACAGTCCGGTGCACACCGGACATGTCCGGTGAATTATAGCGGACTAGCCGTTGGAGATTCCCGAAGCTGGCGAGTTCCTGAGGCCGCTCTTCCTTAGCGCACCGGACACTGTCCGGTGTACACCGGACAGTCCGGTGAATTATAGCGCGAGTGCCTCTGGAAATTCCCGAAGGTGGCGAGTTCGAGTTGGAGTCCTCTGGTGCACCGGACACTGTCCGGTGTACACCGGACAGTCCGGTGTCTCCAGACCAAAGGTGCCTTCGGTTGCCTCTTTGCTCCTTTGTTGAATCCAAAACTTGATCTTTTTATTGGCTGAGTGTGAACCTTATACACCTGTATAATCTATACACTTGGGCAAGCTAGTTAGTCCAATTTATTTGTGTTGGGCAATTCAACCACCAAAATTAATTAGGGACTATGTGTAAGCCTAATTCCCTTTTAATCTCCCCCTTTTTGGTGATTGATGCCAACACAAACCAAAGCAAATATAGAAGTGCATAATTGAACTAGTTTGCATAATATAAGTGCAAAGGTTACTTGGAATTGAGCCAATATAAATACTTACAAGATATGCATGGATTGTTTCTTACTTATAACATTTTGGACCATGCTTGCACCACATGTTTTGTTTTTGCAAATTCTTTTGTAAATCCTTTTTCAAAGTTCTTTTGCAAATAGTCAAAGGTAAATGAATAAGATTTTGAGAAGCATTTTTAAGATTTGAAATTTTCTCCCCCTGTTTCAAATGCTTTTCCTTTGACTAAACAAAACTCCCCCTAAATGAGATCCTCCTCTTAGTGTTCAAGAGAGTTTTGATATATAATTTTTGAAATCCTACTTTCTCTCCCTTTTGAACACAATAGGAAAACCAATTGATAATATTCTTGGAAACACAAAGTTTTTGAAATTGGTGGTGGTGCGGTCCTTTTGCTTTGGGCTCTTACTCTCTCCCCCTTTGGCATGAATCGCCAAAAACGGAATCAATAGAGCCCTCGAGTTACATTCTCCCTCTTTGGTCAAAACAAATGAGTGAAGAGTATACCAAAGATGGAGTCCTTATGCTCATGCTTTCTCTCCCAAGAATGGAGAGTGACTTGGAGCGACGGTGAAGGATGAGTTACGGAGTGGAAGCCTTTGTCTTTGCCGAAGACTCCAATTCCCTTTCAATACACCTATGACTTGGTTTGAAATAGACTTGAAAAACACATTAGTCATAGCATATGAAAGAGATATGATCAAAGGTATATAAGTGAGCTATGTGTGCAATCTAGCAAAAAAAATTGCGCGAATCAAGAATATTGAGCTCATGCCTAAGTTTGTTAAAAGATTGTTCATCAAGAGGCTTGGTAAAGATATCGGCTAATTGATCTTTAGTGTTAATATATGAAATCTCGATATCTCCCTTTTGTTGGTGATCCCTAAGAAAATGATACCGAATGGCTATGTGTTTAGTGCGGCTATGCTCGACGGGATTATCTGCCATCTTGATTGCACTCTCATTATCACATAGCAAAGGGACTTTGGTTAATTTGTAACCGTAGTCCCGCAGGGTTTGCCTCATCCAAAGTAGTTGCGCGCAACAATGGCCTGCGGTAATGTACTCGGCTTCGGCGGTGGAAAGAGCGACCGAATTTTGCTTCTTTGAAGCCCAAGACACCAAGGATCTTCCCAAGAACTGGCAAGTCCCCGATGTGCTCTTTCTATTGATTTTACACCCCGCCCAATCGGCATCCGAATAACCAATCAAATCAAATGTGGATCCCCTAGGATACCAAAGCCCAAACTTAGGAGTATAAGCCAAATATCTCAAGATTCGTTTCACGGCCGTAAGGTGAGCTTCCTTAGGGTCGGCTTGGAATCTTGCACACATACATACGGAAAGCATAATATCCGGTCGAGATGCACATAAATAGAGTAAAGAACCTATCATCGACCGGTATACCTTTTGATCCACGGACTTACCTCCCGTGTCGAGGTCGAGATGCCCATTAGTTCCCATGGGTGTCTTGATGGGCTTGGCATCCTTCATCCCAAACTTGTTTAGAATGTCTTGAGTGTACTTCGTTTGGCTAATGAAGGTGCCCTCTTGGAGTTGCTTCACTTGGAATCCTAGAAAATACTTCAACTCCCCCATCATAGACATCTCGAATTTCTGTGTCATAATCCTACTAAACTCCTCACATGTAGACTCGTTAGTAGACCCAAATATAATATCATCAACATAAATTTGGCATACAAACAAGTCATTTTCAAGAGTTTTTGTAAAGAGTGTAGGATCGGCCTTTCCGACTTTGAAGCCATTTTCAATAAGAAAATCTCTAAGGCATTCATACCATGCTCTTGGGGCTTGCTTGAGCCCATAAAGCGCCTTAGAGAGCTTATAGACATGGTTAGGATACTCACTGTCTTCAAAGCCGGGAGGTTGCTCAACATAGACCTCTTCCTTGATTGGTCCATTGAGGAAGGCACTTTTCACGTCCATTTGATAAAGCTTAAAGCCATGGTAAGTAGCATAGGCCAATAATATGCGAATTGACTCAAGCCTAGCTACGGGTGCATAGGTTTCACCGAAATCCAAACCTTCGACTTGGGAGTAACCTTTGGCCACAAGTCGAGCTTTGTTCCTTGTCACCACACCATGCTCATCTTGCTTGTTGCGGAAGACCCATTTGGTTCCTACAACATTTTGATTAGGACGTGGAACTAAATGCCATACCTCATTCCTAGTGAAGTTGTTGAGCTCCTCTTGCATTGCCACCACCCAATCCGAATCTTGGAGTGCTTCCTCTACCCTGTGTGGCTCAATAGAGGAAACTAAAGAGTAATGTTCACAAAAATGTGCAACACGAGATCTAGTAGTTACCCCCTTATGAATGTCGCCGAGGATGGTGTCGACGGGGTGATCTCGTTGGATTGCTTGGTGGACTCTTGGGTGTGGCGGTCTTTGCTCTTCATCCTCCTTGTCTTGATTATTTGCATCTCCCCCTTGATCTATGTCGTCATCTTGAGGTGACTCATTTGATTGATCTTCTTATTCATCAACTTGAGCCTCATCCTCATTTTGAGTTGGTGGAGATGCTTGCGTGGAGGAGGATGGTTGATCTTGTGCATTTGGAGGCTCTTCGGATTCCTTAGGACACACATCCCCAATGGACATGTTCCTTAGCGCGATGCACGGAGCCTCTTCATCACCTATCTCATCAGGATCAACTTGCTCTACTTGAGAGCCGTTAGTCTCATCAAACACAACGTCACATGAGACTTCAACTAGTCCAGTGGACTTGTTAAAGACCCTATATGCCCTTGTGTTTGAGTCATAACCAAGTAAAAAGCCTTCTACAGTCTTAGGAGCAAATTTAGATTTTCTACCTCTTTTAACAAGAATAAAGCACTTGCTACCAAAGACTCTAAAATATGAAATGTTGGGCTTTTTACCGGTTAGGAGTTCATATGATGTCTTCTTGAGGATTCGGTGTAGATACAACCGGTTGATGGCGTAGCAAGCGGTGTTGACCGCCTCGGCCCAAAACCGATCCGAAGTCTTGTACTCATCAAGCATGGTCCTTGCCATGTCTAATAGAGTTCTATTCTTCCTCTCCACTACACCATTTTGTTGTGGCGTATAGGGAGAAGAGAACTCATGCTTGATGCCCTCCTCCTCAAGGAAGCCTTCGATTTGAGAGTTCTTGAACTCCGTCCCGTTGTCGCTTCTAATTTTCTTGATCCTTAAGCCGAACTCATTTTGAGCCCGTCTCAAGAATCCCTTTAAGGTCTCTTGGGTTTGAGATTTTTCCTGTAAAAAGAATACCCAAGTGAAGCGAGAATAATCATCCACAATAACTAGACAGTACTTACTCCCGCCGATGCTTATGTAAGCGATCGGGCCGAATAGATCCATGTGCAGGAGCTCCAGTGGCCTGTCGGTCGTCATGATGTTCTTGTGTGGATGATGGGTTCCAACCTGCTTTCCTGCCTGGCATGCGCTACAAATCCTGTCTTTCTCAAAATGAACATTTGTTAATCCTAAAATGTGTTCTCCCTTTAGAAGCTTATGAAGATTCTTCATCCCAACATGGGCTAGTCGGCGATGCCAGAGCCAACCCATGTTAGTCTTAGCAATTAAGCAAGTGTCGAGTTCAGCTCTATCAAAATCTACCAAGTATAGCTGACCCTCTAACACTCCCTTAAATGCTATTGAATCATCACTTCTTCTAAAGACAGTGACACCTACATCAGTGAATAGACAGTTGTAGCCCATTTGACATAATTGAGATACAGAAAGCAAGTTGTAATCTAAAGAATCAACAAGAAAAACATTGGAAATGGAATGGTCAGGAGATATAGCAATTTTACCCAAACCTTTGACCAAACCTTGATTTCCATCCCCGAATGTGATGGCTCTTTGGGGATCTTGGTTTTTCTCATATAAGGAGAACATCTTTTTCTCCCCAGTCATATGGTTTGTGCACCCGCTGTTGAGTATCCAACTTGAGCCCCCGGATGCATAAACATACAAAACAAGTTTAGTTCTTGACTTTAGGTACCCAAATGGTTTTGGGTCCTTTGGCATTAGACACAAGAACTTTGGGTACCCAAACACAAGTCTTTGACCCCTTGTGCTTGCCCCCAACATATTTGGCAACTACTTTGCCGGATTTGTTAGTCAACACATAAGATGTGTGGGGGATAGATATCCCCTAGGTCCACTAAAGAGATAAAAGACCTCACGAAAGGCCCAAGGGCCCAATAAATCGTAAGGTCGTTCTTTCGTGGGCCTGGAGAAAGACAATCAACAAAGCAGAGAAGACGTAAGACTGGATTGGAGCAAACCCGGACGGCCCACAACGTCAAACGAGCAAATCGCAACAGAGACCCGACTTTCCCGCGCTGAAGCCCCCATGCAACGGAGCCATGCAAGGATAAGTCGGCGAGGGTTACGTAAGGATAAACTCAAGAGGTTCACTACCTTTCAGCTACTTGTTGTTACTATATCCACGTGTACTGCCCCACGGTCGAGTATATAAGGCCTAGGGGGCACCCCTTCAGAACGGCCGACCTTACTTTACTTAGCCATCCACGTAAACTCTCTGTGCCTTCGATCCAGAGAGTCCTCTTGTAACCACGCTCATATACTCACCAGGACGTAGGGTGTTACGCACTTCTAAGCGGCCCGAACCTGCAAATCTTGTCCATTGTTCCTCGTGCGATCGGCACGAACCATTTTGCTACAGTCGTTGACACCGTCCTACTCCTAAAAACACCTTGAGGGGCAACCCCGGGTGTGCGGTCGGACCCAAAACACCGACAGCTGGCGCGCCAGGTAGGGGGTGTGTCGACGATCCAAGCTAGCTCAATGGCCGTCACCTTCCACAGCAAGATCGCCATGAGTCCCGGATCTGTATTCTGCTTCGGGACAATCTCATCTGTAGCGGATGAAGAGGGAATTCTACACCGCCTCGTAGATTTGCCGGAAAAGAAGTCTCCTCCAACAAACTTCGAAAATGCTGGAAAGACGCTACCTCCGGTTCTTCGGAAAAAGATTATCTCCGGGAAGGCTGGAGCTGGAAGCTCGCTGACCCGGAAGACTCCGCTGTCTACTTCCCCGACGAAAGAATGGACACGGATCGCGAGGAAGAAGGAGACCAGGGAAAGGCAAGTCGTTCTTTCCGTTCCTCCGGCCTCAAAGGAGAACAGAAAGAAAGTCGCCATGACAGCAGCACCATTCTACCCCGACGTCCTCTTCATCGGGAGAGTGGAGTCACCCGCCGTCTCTGATGACGAACCGACCGCGCCTGGAGAAGAACCACCTCAACGAGAATCCCGCCGACGGAGGAACCGACGCAGGAACGTTCGACGACATCACGTGGCCGGAGAACGGGATCCGGAGCAGCCTGTCTCGCGAGACGAGGTCTCGGAGATAGGGGAAACTCCGGAAGAACGCGTCTTCAGGGAACGAAGGAACTCCCGACGACGTGATCGCCGATGGACTCAGGAGCAAGCCGAGCAAGATGCAAGGCAACGCCGGGAGAATCCGCTCTTCGGGCGCAACCTGAACCCCGACTTCGCCCGAGCTATGAACACGCCGAGCGAAGTCGGAGGCGTTCTAGCTCGGATAGCTGACGGACTTCCTCGGACTCCCGACGCCGAGGGATACCGACGCCTGTTCACTCAGGCGGCCAACCATCTTCTACCGCTCGCTCACCCGCCGAACGATTTGCGACACGCCATCAACAGTCGCCGAGACGCGCGAAGCTCTATCAATGCTTCGCGCGAACGGCGGCATGAAAACGAAATTCGCCGTCGGGAGGAGTATGACCGAGATCACGGCTTCCTGACTCAAAGCCAGGCCACCAGGACCGAGTCGGCAACAGCTTCAACTGGCGGTACCACCCGGGGACGGTCGAGGAACCACCACCACCATTCCCCTCCCCGGGACAGACATCGTCCCCGACGACAGGAAGACATGTGCGGAGTATCCGCTCTTACTCCGCGCCTTAGGGCCATCCAATGGCCCCCCAACTTCAAGGTATCCAATGTCGACAAATATGAACCTAAGCAGGATCCAGGGGGTTGGCTAGCCGTCTACACCACCGCTGCTCGGGCTGCCGGGGCATCTGAAGACGTCATGACCGCGTATCTGCCCATCGTCCTTGGGCAAGATGCGCTGCAGTGGCTACGACATCTACCCCGACACTGCATCGACGACTGGGGAGACTTCAGTCGACGTTTCATCGCCAACTTCCAGTCCCTCTCCGACAAACCAGCGCAACCATGGGACCTCAAATCCATCAAGCGCTGGGGGGACGAGACTCTCCGGTCGTACCTCAAAAGGTTCCAGACCATGAGAAACCGTATCCCCGAGGTCACGGAGGCGGCCGTGATCGAGGACTTCTACAGAGGATCCAATGACTCGGCTTTCGTCCGAGCCATACTACAAAAGGCACCGACTACCTCCAAGGAGCTGTTCCGGGAAGCCGACCTCTACATCACCGCCGACGAGCGGGCCCAGGATCTCATTGGAGGAGCAAAGCCTGCACCGGCAGCACCGCGACGTGACGCGAACCAACCACCCGACAAACGCTGGGAGAAGAGGCCTCGTGAAGAAGTACACGCCGCCGGACCACCCGCCTCTCGCGCCCGAGGAGGGCCTCGTGGAGGCGAGCGCATGCTGGACGACATCCTCGATGCCCAGTGCCCGTACCACAAGGACATGCGCCACACTCTTCGTAACTGCCGGGATTTCAAGCACTCCGTCGGGCACGGCCGACCCTTCCAACCTCTACCGCCTCCTCCGCCGAGGGGAGGACCAGATGAACCACGACAGCCCCATCAGCAGGAGGAGGGGGGAGGAGGAGCTTTCCCGCGCGTTGACAGGGAGGTCAACGTCATCTTTGGCGGACATGGGTCGCAGGAGAACAAAAGACAACAAAAGCTCAACGACCGCCAGATACTGGTGGCGACCACCGGTCCTCCCGCCCCATACCGGTGGTCGGAGCACCCGATCACTTTCACTCGGGAGGATCAATGGCTCAACTTCGACCATCCAGGCAAATACCCGCTTCTCGTCGATCCGGTGATCTGAGAAAGCCGGGTAAAGAAGGTGCTAGTGGACGGGGGGAGCAGCATCAATGTCACTTTCCCCCGGACACTCCAAGGCTTGGGAGTTCACCTCAAAGAGCTCCGCGAGTCGGACACCCCTTTCTTCGGCATCGTGCCGACGGAAGGGGAATACCCGCTGGGCCACATCTACATGCCGGTCACCTTCGGAACTCCGGAGAACTACAGAACCGAGTTCCTGAGGTTCGAGGTGGCGAACTTCGACTGCGGGTACAACGCCATCATCGGGAGGCCGGGGCTGGCTAAATTCATGGTCATTCCGCACTATACATACATGATACTGAAGATGCCAGGACCGCAAGGAATCATAACTGTGTGCGCCGACTTCCAAGGCGCCGCAGAATGTTTCCGAGTGGCCATCCAAGCAGCCCTCACCACCAAGCCGTCAACGGTTCCTTCTACGCCGGCGAACTCTAAGCCTGAGGAAGACCTCGCCGTACCGACAAACGAAGCTCAGGCCGCGACCTCTATGCGGCCGACTGAAGAAACCAAGCGAATCAACCTGGGATTCGCTGATGAGCGCAAAACAGCCATCATCAGCTCCAGTTTGAATGACAAATAGGAAAGCGCGCTCGTCCAGTTCTTGCAAGATAACCGAGACGTATTCGCATGGCAACCTGCGGATATGCCGGGAGTCCCAAGAGAACTGGTCGAGCACAAATTGAAGGTCTATCCCCAGGCGAGGCCGATCCGGCAAAAGCTACGTCGTTTCACGCCCGACAAGAGAGAGGCCATTCGTGCCGAGTTAGCTCGCTTGGTCGCGGCTGGATTTATTAGAGAAGTATTACACCCCGAGTGGTTGGCCAACCCTGTTCTTGTACTAAAAAAGAATAAAGTGGATTGGCGCATGTGCGTCGACTATACTGATCTCAACAAACACTGTCCGAAGGACCCCTTCGGGCTCCCGAGGATAGATCAGGTGGTGGATTCCACCGCTGGATGTTCTGTGCTGTCTTTCTTAGATTGCTATTCCGGGTATCATCAGATTAGTTTGGCAAAAGAAGACGAGGAAAAAACGGCGTTCATCACTCCGTTTGGTGCTTTCTGTTATACCTCCATGCCGTTCGGCCTCAAAAACGCTGGAGCGACTTATCAGAGAGCCATTCAAACATGCCTAGCCGATCACTGGGGCAAGCGTGTGGAGGCTTACGTAGATGACGTGGTGATCAAAACAGAGAATTCGGAAAACTTCATCGAAGATTTACAGCTGGTTTTCAACAGCCTGAGAAGATATAGATGGAAGCTCAATCCTGAAAAATGCGTTTTCGGGGTACCAGCAGGAAAGTTGCTCGGATTTATCGTCAGCCACCGGGGGATTGAGGCTAATCCAGATAAGATTGAAGCTATCATGAAGATGGAAGCTCCTCGGTCACAAAAGAAGGTTCAGCGACTCACTGGATGTATGGCAGCTCTGAGCAGATTTATATCCAGGCTGGGAGAGAAAGGTTTGCCATTTTACAAGCTACTCAAGAAGGTGGACAAGTTTCAGTGGACTTCAGAAGCACAAGAAGCTCTGGACGCACTGAAAAAATTCTTGACAACACCACCAGTATTGAAACCGCCCCGGCGAGCTACGCCGACTCAACCGGCTGAAGATTTGTTGCTGTATATCTCTTGCACGACTCACGTGGTAAGCACTGCGTTGGTAGTCGAGCGAGTAGAAGAAGGACATGCCTATCCAGTACAACATCTTGTTTACTTCATCAGTGAAGTTCTAGGCCCCTCGAAGAAAAAGTATCCTCAGGTTCAGAAACTATTATATGCAGTACTTCTAACTGCCCGCAAGCTGCGTCACTACTTTGACGACCACAAAGTCATAGTAGTTACTGGTTTTCCAATAGGGGACATTCTTCACAACAAGGAAGCCATTGGCCGAATAGCCAAGTGGGCTTGCGAGTTGGGATCCCACGATATCGAGTTCCGACCTCGCACCGCCATCAAAACTCAAGCACTGGTTGATTTCGTATCGGAATGGACAGAACAGCAAGTACCAGACAATCCAGAAACTGCAGAAGTATGGCGAATGTATTTTGATGGCTCGCTGAAGCTGCGGGGAGCAGGAGCAGGGATTCTCTTCACCGCACCTGGAGGCGAGCACCTCAAGTACGCTCTCCAGTTGCTATTCCCGGCCTCTAACAATGCAGCCGAGTATGAAGCCTTGATACACGGATTAAACATCGCCATATTACTGGGCGTCAAAAGATTGATGGTATATGGAGATTCTCTGGTAGTCATCAGCCAGATAAACAAAGTATGGGATTGTTCAAGTGATTCAATGGGAAAATACTGCGCTGCCGTCCGGAAGCTGGAAGATAAATTCGAGGGTCTGGAATTTCATCATGTAGAAAGAGATCGGAACACGGCAGCCGATGTACTGTCCAAGCTCGGATCCGGTCGAACTCAGGTCCCACCCGGAGTCTTCGTACAAGAAATCCTGTAGCCGAGTATCTCAATGGATCAAACAGAAGAGTGCAACATCATAGATCAACCCGAGTCAGACTCTGATGACTGGAGACAACCGATTATTAAATATATAAAGAATGAAGAAGAACCAGATGACAAGAACTCGGCAGAGCGTATTGCCAGACAATCGGCTCACTATACACTCATTGGGGAGGTATTATACAGGAGGGGCGCGTCAGGCGTCCTCATGAAGTGCGTTCTCCCGTCCACCGGGAAGCAACTTCTGAAGGAAGTCCATGCAGGGCAATGTGGAGTACATGCAGCATCCAGAACACTAGTCGGGAAGGTTTTCAGGTCAGGATTCTATTGGCCGACGGCGAAGGACGATGCAGCCGAGTTAGTTCAGAGATGCGAAGCTTGCCAATACCTGTCAAAGCAACAGCACATGCCAGCACAGCAGCTGCAGACCACACCAGTAACTTGGCCTTTCGCATGCTGGGGACTGGATATGATTGGACCTTTCAAGAAAGCTCAAGGAGGATATACCCATGTATTGGTGGCAATTGACAAATTCACTAAATGGATAGAGTTTCAGCCCATTGTTTCTTTAACCTCTGCTAAAGCCGTGGAATTCATACAAAGCATAATATTTAGATTCGGGATACCAAACAGTATCATTACTGACTTGGGATCCAACTTCACCAGCTCAGAATTCTTTGACTTCTGCGAGCAAAAGAGCATTCAGATCAAGTACGCATCCATAGCACATCCAAGAGCCAACAGGCAGGTTGAGCGAGCCAACGGAATGATATTGGAGGCACTCAGGAAAAGGGTCTTCGATAAGAATGAAAAATTCGCAGGAAAATGGATAAGAGAACTGCCTTATGTTGTTTGGAGCCTGAGAACCCAACCTAGCCGAGCCCTGCATGGAAACACCCTTCTTCATGGTCTATGGGTCAGAGGCAGTGCTACCTGCTGATCTCAAATTTGGGGCGCCAAGATTGATCTTCGAAAGCATAGCAGAAGCCGAGGCCACCAGGCTGGAGGATATTGATGTACTTGAGGAAGAACGACTGAATGCAGTAATCCAATCAGCACGGTACCAGCAGACTCTAAGGCGATATCACGACAAAGCTGTGCGGCAACGTCTCTTTTCGATAGGAGACCTCGTCCTCCGCCGAATTCTAACGGGGGAGGGACGGCACAAGTTATCACCCTTATGGGAAGGGCCTTTCATAGTAGCAGAGGTCACTCGGCCCGGATCGTATCGCCTCACCCAGATGGATGGCACAGAAGTTGGGAACTCCTGGAACATAGAGCACCTTCGAAAGTTTTACCCCTAGCTGTATTTCAAAACAGCTGGGGCGACCATGTATTCTGTATAATGAAAATACGTCATCAATAAAGAGGGATTTCAAAGATACTCGGCTCATTTACGATTGACTTGCATTCTTACTTAACTCGGGGTGACCACTATGCCCTACAAACGGAGCAATCGACCTAAGTCGGCAACGACTTAAGGCGGTGCAACATGCTCACGCTTACTTAACTCGGAGTGACCACTATGCCCTACAAACGGAGCAATCGACCTAAGTCGGCAACGACTTAAGGCGGTGCAACATGCTCACGCTTACTTAACTCGGGGTGACCACTATGCCCTACGAACGGAGCAATCGACCTAAGTCGGCAACGACTTAAGGCGGTGCAACATGCTCACGCTTACTTAACTCGGGGTGACCACTATGCCCTACAAACAGAGCAATCGACTTAAGTCGACAACGACTTAAGGCGGTGCAACATGCTCACGCTTACTTAACTCGGGGTGACCACTATGCCCTACAAACGGAGCAATCGACTTAAGTCGTCAACGACTTAAGGCGGTGCAACATGCTCACGCTTACTTAACCCAGGGTGACCACTATACCCTACTAACGGAGCTATCGGCTAAAGTCAGTGGTGGCTCAAGCCGGTGCAGCTTACTCGCGTTTGCGCAACTCAGGGGATGACTTCCATATCCCGAAAACAAACTTCATAATCATCATGCAGCGTTACCACAAATTTGCAAATTAATAAATTCTGATACAATAAGAGAGTGATAATGTCATTCGAATGATAAGCCGATAACCCCTAACGAGTACTTGATCATGCTAACCGCGCGCTCATAGCACGCGAAATGTTTCTTTATTTTCCAATGTCTTTCTCAGGAACGACTGACGAAGAAGGGCGATTCGAAGAATCGGGGGCAGCATTCACATCGGCTCTTATGTCTTCAGGGACAACCACGCCGGGTCTTCTCATCAAGATTCGTCCCGCCCAAATAGCCTTGTCCAGGGCTTTATCACGCTGAGCTTTGAAAGTGACAGCAGTTTCTTCGGCAACTCTAGCAGCCAGCTGAGCAGCTTCTAACTCCTGAGCAATGGATTTCTTAGAAGCTCGGAGTCCCTTGATGGTGGCATCCTTTGCTGATAGCAACTGCGTAAGGCGGGTCACTTCGTCCGCAGATTCTTGCAGCCTGCAACGCTGATTGTCCAGTTCTTCCATTGTAAAACGGTGGCTCCTCTCCAAGATGGTCAGCGAATTGCTAGAATCTCGATACAATCTATCCAGATTGTCGCGAGAAGCAGCGAGGATACGTTTTTCTTCCTACAAACAAAAATCAACTCCTTCAGAATCCAAGCAAGTAATAAGAGCATGATAAGGCGAAGCACGGTTTTGTAAGTTACCTTTTCAGAGTCAAGCTGAGCATGAAGAGAAGAACTCAGAGCGTTGGCGTCATCCAAAGCCGCGGAGACCTGACTCAGTTCAGTCTGGCTCTGAGAATACTTCTCCTCGAAGTCAGCGCACCGTCGAGCCATTTCAGCTTGATCTTGGGAATGTTTTTCCTCAAGAACTGCAATCTGCCGAGTCATTCCTATCAAGAGGTAATCAAACGAAATGAGGTCAGAAGGTAAAACAATCCACGAACAAAGGCAAAGAAGAAGAAGAAAGGGCACTAACCAGCATTAGTTGCCTCCAACTCGGATACACGACGATGAAGCAACACCGGATTCCAACGCTCAAGAGATGAAGCCACTTCTGGGATGGAAGCACCCTGCGACTTCAGCTGGCTGGCCATTCCATCCACCAAAGCCTGATAAGAAGAGCGGATGAACATAATGACAACAATTCATGCAACATAAAGATCAAACTAAAGCACAGCACAGCACCTGTAGGTTGGAAAAGAGCGAAGGGATCCCCAAGTCAGGAGAAATCAGCTGGTAACCAGGTGCCAGACCACCACCCGAAGCAGCTTGCAGCAGACCAGCAGGAACGAGCTCAGTACATTCAACAGAGCCTAACGCCAGACCAGTGGGGATGCTGCCCTCTAAAGCGACCCCCTGATCCAGAGTTTGGGCCACCACCATACCGCCAGAGTGTGGAGGTGAACCCGCATGAACATCCATGGAAGTGCAGGAAGGAGACCTCGCTCGGACACCCTCGGGGGCTGGGTCAAAGTTGGCACTGCCCACTTGAGCCGGATCATCCCCGGCAACACCCTCGGGGGTTGGGCAGTGGCTTACACTCTTCACCCGAGCTAAGTCTTCCCCGGCGACATCCTCGGGGGCTGGGCGCGTGTCAGCACTATTCAAGGGGTCCAAGCTCTCTGCCGTAACCACCTCTAAGGTTGACGGGCCTTCAGCTACTTCCATGGGACCAGGACAATCCAAATCAGCATCCCGACCCTCGAGACCATGCTCTAAGGTCGACGAGGCACGGGATGACCTCAACCCAGCATCGGGCACGGCAGCACAAGTCTCTGTTGCATCAACATCCACAGGCTCTGATAGCAAATCCTCTGGGACCATATCCTCTAGAGTTTGATCAAAGTTGGCCATGGATAGCTCTTGCAGACCAATAAGGGCAGATAAAGCAGGAGAAGGAACTCCACTACTTCCACCGCTGGCAATGAAATGCCGACTGTTTTTCCGAGTTAAAGGAGCTTCATCTTCTTCCTCTTCATCCTCCACAGCGGCAACGCAAGCAGCACTCTCATTGGGATCAGCAACAGTTTGGGCACACCCATTGGGATCAGTGTCAGTAAGACCAATTGCAGGCACTTCTTCAGCAGCAGGAGCTAAAGTGCCGGCGTCCTCATCAAAACTGGATACTCGCCGGAGGCGTCTTCTCTTTTTCTTTTGCTCATCAGCAGAAGGCTCGGGCTGACTAGTTCGGCTAGGGCGCCTCGGGCGAGTGCTGATAGGTTTCGGGACATTCAAAGTTGTATCAACCTCTGGAAGGGGCACCACTGCCAAGGTACCATCAGGAGCAGCATCGGACGAATCCTCAGCTAACAGATCAAGCATGTCATTTATGTCAGCATCACTGGGGTTCAGAGGCACTTCAAAATAAACCTGCCGTTCATCATCAGGAATCGCCCCGAGCGAAGCAACCAAAGTACTGACTTCCTCAGCAGAAGGTCGCACTCTAAGGCCCAAATTGCTATCAGTCACAGGCGGATTTGACACAAAAAGGGTGAAAGCTTTGGGAGGAGGTAGGTTCCAAGCCGAGTATGCCACTGGAGCACCAACATTTGAAACTTTACCCCTGAGGATCATTTCAAGTCGGCTTACCAAGTCAACAGAAGGAATTCTCCTATTGGTAACCCGAGTTGAGTCGGGCAGCCCTCGATACAGATATGCCGGGTAGGCCCTGTCTTTCAGTAGCTGAATGTTCTTGAAAACAAAATCAGTGACCACAACTTCGGCAGTCAGACCTCTCTCTTTCAGTAATCCGACTTCAGTAAGCAGCACACCTGCCTCGGCCACTTCCTGATCTGTGGGAGACTCAGTCCAACTCGGAGTACGAACGTCTGGCTGTCTTCCTGACCGGGAGGGGAGAGAATTTCCATAATTATCAACTATAAACCACTCCAGACGCCACCCTTTAATACTATCTTTGAGGGGAATCTCAAGATACTCGGTCTTCCGCCCACGGCGCATCTCCAAACTGGCACCTCCGACCAGCTGGTGTTGCCCCCCGGCCATCCCAGGGCGACAATGATACAGATACTTCCACAAACCGAAATGCGGCAGCACACCGAGGTAGGCTTCGCATAGGTGAACGAAGATGGAGATTTGGAGAATGGAATTAGGGTTCAAATGGGTCAAGTTGATATGATAAAAGTCAAGAAGGCCACGGAAAAAAGGAGAGATAGGAAGGCCGAGGCCGCGAAGAAGAAAAGGAGCATAAACTACTGACTCGTGGGTATCTTCGGTTGGGACAGTAGTCCCGTGGCAAATCCGCCAAGAACAGAGTTCCCGCGGAGGAAGAACCCCGATGGAGACGAGGCGGAGAAGCTCAGCTTCGGAAATAACAGACATGTGGTTACCTGCGAAGGGTAACTGACTGTTGGGGTCAATTGCGGGGATCACTGCAGCAGACGAGTTCGCAGTTTTCCTCTTGGGCGCCATCTTGCTTCTCACTGGCGAACAGAGTAGGGGGCGAGTGGCAGAGAAGATTCAGATGCGGGAATGCAAGAACTAGGGCACGGAAAGCAAAGGCGGCTAAAAGCGCAACTCTTATGGGATATTCTTGAGCCAGATACCCTTTCAAAAAGTGCCCAGTCATCACCCGGCGGTTATTTCCGAAATCCCAGCATGCCACGTGGACATCCGACAGTTATTTCCAAAAAAGCCGACGTGTCACTTCATCACTCGATTATTATCCTCAAAATAACTCGTGCGGCTGGCTATCACTCGGCGTTGCCTCTAAAACGCTGACCTCGTGTTCAATCGCTCGGCATTACTTCTAAAATGCCGGCGTCAACCTTCAATCACTCGGCGTTGCCTCTAAAACGCCGACCTCGTGTTCAAATCGCTCGGCATTACTTCTAAAATGACGACGTCGACCTTTTAACACTCGGCGTTGTCTCTAAAACGATGACCTCGCGTTCAATCGCTCGGCATTACTTCCAAAATGCCGACGCCGACCTTCAAATCACTCGGCGTTGCCTCCAAAACGCCGAACTCGTATTCTATCGCTCGGCGTTACTTCTAAAATGCCGACGCCGACCTCCAATCACTCGGCGTTGCCTCCAAAACGCCGAACTCGTATTCTATCGCTCGGCGTTACTTCTAAAATGCCGACGCCGACCTCCAATCACTCGGCGTGGCCTCTAACACGCCGACCATGTGTTCAATCGCTCGGCGTTACTTCTAAAAAACGCCGACGCCGACCTTCTATCACTCGGCGTTGCCTCCAAAACGCTGAACTCGTATTCTATCGCTCGGCATTACTTCTAAAATGCCGATGTTGATCTTCACTGACTCGGCGTTGCCTCTAAAACGTCGGTTTCGTGTTCGATTGCTCGGTGTTACTTCTAAAACGCTGATGTCAACCTTCACATCGCTCGGCGTTGTTTCTAAAAACGCCGATACCGACTAAGATATTACTCGGCAGCTACTTCTGGAGGCGTCAATGCGATGCGCAAGTTATTCATCTACTATATAAAAAGAATCAGTTCAACATTCAGAAAAAGCGAGTCATCGAAAAGGGGGGTCAACGACAGTTCTTCATTAAGGGGAAGTTAATAAGTTTACAAACCAACTCTTCGCGAGTTGGTGCTTCCCTACTTCTACTCTACATTACTACTACTACTAAACTACACTATACTACTCTACATTACTACTACATTATTTTAACTACACTATACTAATATCTAAAGACCAGTGGCGTTTAGCCACTGGCCTTGCCGCTGCTGCCCTTGCCGCCGCCGCTCTTGGTGCTGCCCGTGCTGCTGCCGCCTCTGGTGCTGCCCTTGCCGCCGCTGCCTCCGCCGCCGTTGCTGCCGTCACCGTCGCCGTCGCCACCATCGTCGTCGTCGCCGTCGTCGTCGTCGTCATCTTCGTCCTCGCCGCCGTCCGAGTCCTCCTCGTCCGAGGAGAACTCAGACTCATCCGAGCCCTCGAGCCCGGAGCGCTCGACGGCCCGGATGTACGTCCAGACCTCCGCCGCAAGCCCCTGGGAGTCGTCTGAGTCATCAGACGACTCACGCAGGGGGATGGGAGCCGGAGACCCCTCGGACTCAGAGGAGAACTCCTCCTCTGAGTATTCCGAGTCACCAAACTCCTCCGATGGAGGAGTCGGCTCACGCTTGCGCTTGTTGTTCTTGCCCATGGTGGAAGCTTTGGGAGAGAAGAAAGGGAAGAAACAGAGATCAGCAAAGGATGTGAAAAAACTAGAGGAGCAAGGGCGTTATTTATAGAAAGGAAAGGCAACCGCTCACTTCCAACCGCGGTCACTGAACAGTCGCAAAGCATTCAATAAGCACTCCCACCCATCTGAAGACACGTCAGACGGCTGACGCCGTTTCATGCAACACTACACCCATTGGGACTCCAGTCAACAGCGCGAAGGATATGATTACACTAGCCGTCCCATCACATTACTACTCAGAAGCAGCCGGCTAAAACACTCAGCGTACCAAGCCGTCCCTTGCCCACACCCATTGGGGGGGACGCCCAGGAATTATCAGTATATTTTTCAAAACGGTCACATCCGTGCAGGGCACGCAGTAAATACCTCAAGACAAAAATGAGATATCAGTAAGGATCATAGGAAAGCCAAATATAGCCAGCAAAATACAAGATATGACCGACAGAAGCGATGTGAGGACTAGACAGAGAACGTCCATCAAACGTCCAATCAAGTTGCAGAAGCAAATAAATTGCATTACCTAGCAAAGATATGGACGGATTGCAAACTCGGCTGCTAAAGACAAAATATATGCTGACCTCTGCAGCAAAATTTTGATGACATAATGCTGACCTCCGAAGCATAATACGAATAGCTTCATGCCAATTTTTTCAAGCAAAAGGAAGACCTTCGAATGGATTACCCTTAAAAAATCCATTTGAAGGTCGGGGGCTACACCCATTGGGTGCACCTCCGGTGCACCCCATGGATTATCATTCTAAACCAATATAGCGCCGACTTCTAAGGCGTGGGACAAGATTGAAAAGACCAATCCTCAACCGAGATGCAGGAGCGCGAATGGAGATAATCTTTGGGGGAGACCTTTGAGTAGATTATCTTCTAAAATCTACTCAAAGGTCAGGGGCTACACCCATTGGGTGCACCTTCGGTGCACCCAATGAAGTCCAGAATCCTACGATTCAAAATGCCGACCTCTAAGGCACAAGCACAAAACTAAACTTTGGTCGAGCGAGTGATCGGAGCAAGAGAAGACAACAGGAAGTCATTTCTTGGACCTTGGATCTTTGAGTTGATTGCCTCTAAATCAACCCAAAGATCGGGGGCTTGTGGGGGATAGATATCCCCTAGGTCCACTAAAGAGATAAAAGACCTCACGAAAGGCCCAAGGGCCCAATAAATCGTAAGGTCGTTCTTTCGTGGGCCTGGAGAAAGACAATCAACAAAGCAGAGAAGACGTAAGACTGGATTGGAGCAAACCCGGACGGCCCACAACGTCAAACGAGCAAATCGCAACAGAGACCCGACTTTCCCGCGCTGAAGCCCCCATGCAACGGAGCCATGCAAGGATAAGTCGGCGAGGGTTACGTAAGGATAAACTCAAGAGGTTCACTACCTTTCAGCTACTTGTTGTTACTATATCCACGTGTACTGCCCCACGGTCGAGTATATAAGGCCTAGGGGGCACCCCTTCAGAACGGCCGACCTTACTTTACTTAGCCATCCACGTAAACTCTCTGTGCCTTCGATCCAGAGAGTCCTCTTGTAACCACGCTCATATACTCACCAGGACGTAGGGTGTTACGCACTTCTAAGCGGCCCGAACCTGCAAATCTTGTCCATTGTTCCTCGTGCGATCGGCACGAACCATTTTGCTACAGTCGTTGACACCGTCCTACTCCTAAAAACACCTTGAGGGGCAACCCCGGGTGTGCGGTCGGACCCAAAACACCGACAAGATGCATCAAAAGTTTTAAATGAAAGACTATGTTCATTTGATGCAGTAGGAGTTTTCTTAGGCAACTTGGCACGGGTTGGTTGCCTAGAACTAGATGTCTCACCCTTATACATAAAAGCATGATTAGAGCTAGAGTGAGACTTCCTAGAATGAATTCTCCTAATTTTGCTCTCGGGATAACCGGCAGGGTACAAAATGTAACCCTCGTTATCCTGAGGCATGGGAGCCTTGCCCTTTACAAAGTTAGACAATCTTTTAGGAGGGGCACTAAGTTTGACATTGTCTCCCTTTTGGAAGCCAATGCCATCCTTGATGCCAGGGCGTCTCCCATTATAGAGCATACTTCTAGCAAATTTAAAATTTTCATTCTCTAAGTTATGCTCGGCAATTTTAGCATCTAATATTGCTATATGATCATTTTGTTGTTTAATTAAAGCCATGTGATCATGAATAGCATTAATATCAACATCTCTACATCTAGTACAAGTAGATACATGCTCAACAATAGATGTAGAGGGTTTGCAAGATTTTAATTCTACAACCTTAGCATGTAACATATCATTCTTAGTTCTAAGGTCGGAAATAGTAGCATTGCAAACATCTAGTTCTTTAGCCTTAGCAATTAAATTTTCATTTTCTACTCTAAGGCTAGCAAGAGAAATGTTCAATTCTTCAATCCTAGCAAGCAAATCATCATTATTATCTCTAGGATTGGGAATTGAAATATTACAAACATGTGAATCAACCTTAGCTAACAAATTAGCATTTTCATTTCTAAGGTTGTCTATTGTCTCATGGCAAGTGCTTAGCTCACTAGATAATTTTTCACATTTCTCAATTTCTAGAGCATAAGAATTTTTAACCTTAACATGCTTTTCATTTTCCTTGATTAGGAAGTCCTCTTGGGTGTCCAAGAGATCATCCTTTTCATGGATGGCACTAATCAATTCATTAAGTTTTTCCTTTTGTTGCATGTTGAGGTTGGCAAAAAGAATACGCAAATTATCTTCCTCATCACTAGCATTATCATCACTAGAGGATTCATATTTAGTGGAGGATTTAGATTTAACCTTCCTTTTGCCGTCCTTTGCCATAAGGCACTTGTGGCCGACGTTGGGGAAGAGAAGTCCCTTGGTGATGGCGATGTTGGCGGCGTCCTCGTCGGAGGAGGAGTCGCTAGAGCTTTCGTCGGAGTCCCACTCCCGACAAACATGGGCATCGCCGCCCCTTTTCTTGTAGTACTTCTTCTTTTCCTTTCTTCTCCCCTTCTTGTCGTCGCCCCTGTCACTATCACTTGATAATGGACATTTAGCTATAAAGTGACCGGGCTTACCACACTTGTAGCAAACTGAAAGTCGCCTAGAGGGGGGGTGAATAGGGCGAAACTGAAATTTACAAATATAAACACAACTACAAGCCGGGTTAGCGTTAGAAAGAAAATCGAGTCCACGAGAGAGGGCGCAAAACAAATCGCAAGCGAATGAACAAGTGAGACACGCCGATTTGTTTTACCGAGGTTCGGTTCTCGCAAACCTACTCCCCGTTGAGGAGGCCACAAAGGCCGGGTCTCTTTCAACCCTTCCCTCTCTCAAACGGTCCCTCGGACCGAGTGAGCTTTTCTTCTTCTCAATCAAATGGGAACAAAACTTCCCCGCAAGGGCCACCACACAATTGGTGCCTCTTGCCTTGGTTACAATTGAGTTATGATCTCAAGAACAAGCGAGAAAGAAAAGAAGCAATCCAAGCGCAAGAGCTCGAAAGAACACAAGCAAATCACTCTCTCTAGTCACTATGGCGTTGTGTGGAATTTGGAGAGGATTTGATCTCTTTGGTGTGTCTAGAATTGAATGCTAGAGCTCTTGTAGTAGTTGGGAAGTGGAAAACTTGGATGCAATGAATGGTGGGGTGGTTGGGGTATTTATAGCCCCAACCACCAAAAGTGGCCGTTGGGAGTCTGTCTGCCTGATGGCGCACCGGACAGTCCGGTGCACACCGGACAGTCCGGTGCCCCTTGCCACGTCATCACTGCCGTTGGATTCTAGCCGTTGGAGCTTCTGTCTTGTGGGCCCGCCTGGGTGTCCGGTGCACACCGGACATGCACTGTTCCTTGTCTGGTGTGCCGGAGTGGGCGCACCTGACATCTGCGCGCGCAGAGCGCGCATTAAATGCGCGGCAGAGAGCCGTTGGCGCGAAGATAGCCGTTGCTCCGGAGTCGCACCGGACAGTCCGGTGCACACCGGACAGTCCGGTGAATTTTAGCGGACTAGCCGTTGGAGTTTTCCCGAAGCTGGCGAGTTCCTGAGGCTGACCTTCCTTGGCGCACCGGACACTGTCCGGTGTACACCGGACAGTCCGGTGAATTATAGCGGAGTCGCCTCTGGAAATTCCCGAAGGTGGCAAGTTGGCGTTGGAGTCCTCTGGTGCACCGGACACTGTCCGGTGTACACCGGACAGTCCGGTGCTCCCAGAACAGAGGGCCTTCGGTTCCCACAATACTCCTTTGTTGAATCCAAAACTTGGTCTTTTTATTGGCTGAGTGTGAACCTTTTACACTTGTGTAATCTATAAACTTGGGCAAACTTAGTTAGTCCAATTGTTTGTGTTGGGCAATTCAACCACCAAAATTAATTAGGGACTAGGTGTAAGCCTAATTCCCTTTCAATCTCCCCCTTTTTGGTGATTGATGCCAACACAAACCAAAGCAAATATAGAAGTGCATAATTGAACTAGTTTGCATAATGTAAGTGTAAAGGTTGCTAGGAATTGAGCCAATATAAGTACTTACAAGATATGCATGGATTGTTTCTTTCTATATAACATTTTGGACCATGCTTGCACCATATGTTTTGTTTTTGCGAACTCTTTTGGAAATCCTTTTCAAAGTTCTTTTGCAAATAGTCAAGGGTAAATGAATAAGATTTTGCAAAGCATTTTCAAGATTTGAAAATTTTCTCCCCCTGTTTCAAATGCTTTTCCTTTGACTTAAACAAAACTCCCCCTAGAAGAGATCCACCTCTTAGTGCTCAAGAGGGTTTTAATGTATCATTTTGAAATACTACTTTCTCCCTTTTGAATACGATAGGATACCAATTGAAAAAATATTCAACACCGAGTTTTTTGAAAATTGAAATAGGTGGTGGTGCGGTCCTTTTGCTTTGGGCTCATTTCTCATTTCTCCCCCTTTTTGGCATGAATCGCCAAAAACGGAATCATTAGAGCCCTCGAGATGCTTTTCTTCCCCTTTGGTCATAAATAAACGAGTTAAGATTATACCAAAGATGAAGTCCGGTCCTTTTGCCTTGGGCTCATTTCTCCCCCAAGGATGAAGTCCGGTCCTTTTGTTTGATGCTCATTTCTCCCCAAATAATAGAGAGTTGCTTGGAGTGATGGCGAAGTATGAGTTACGGAGTGGAAGCCTTTGTCTTCGCCGAAGACTCCAATTCCCTTTCAATATGCCTTATGACTTGGTTTGAAATAGACTTGAAAACACATTAGTCATAGCATATAAAAGAGACATGATCAAAGGTATATAAAAGAGCAATGTGTGCAATTTTTAACAAAAGAAGTTCCTAGAATCAAGAATATTGAGCTCATGCCTAAGTTTGTTAAAAGATTGTTCATCAAGAGGCTTGGTAAAGATATCGGCTAATTGATCTTTAGTATTAATGTAAGAAATCTCGATATCTCCCTTTTGTTGGTGATCCCTTAAAAAGTGATACCGAATGGCTATGTGCTTAGTGCGGCTATGCTCGACGGGATTGTCGGCCATTTTGATTGCACTCTCATTATCACATAGCAAAGGGACTTTGGTTAATTTGTAACCGTAGTCCCGCAGGGTTTGCCTCATCCAAAGCAATTGCGCGCAACAGTGGCCTGCGGCAATATACTCGGCTTCGGCGGTGGAAAGAGCAACCGAATTTTGCTTCTTTGAAGCCCAAGACACCAAGGATCTTCCCAAGAACTGGCAAGTCCCCGATGTGCTCTTCCTATCAATTTTACACCCCGCCCAATCGGCATCCGAATAACCAATCAAATCAAATGTGGATCCCCGAGGGTACCAAAGCCCAAACTTAGGAGTATAAGCCAAATATCTCAAGATTCGTTTTACGGCCGTAAGGTGGGATTCCTTAGGGTCGGATTGGAATCTTGCACACATGCAAACGGAAAGCATAATATCCGGTCGAGATGCACATAAATAAAGTAAAGAACCTATCATCGACCGATATACCTTTTGATCCACGGACTTACCTCCCGTGTCGAGGTCGAGATGCCCATTGGTTCCCATGGGTGTCTTGATAGGCTTGGCATCCTTCATCCCAAACTTGTTTAGAATGTCTTGAGTGTACTTCGTTTGGCTGATGAAGGTGCCCTCTTGGAGTTGTTTGACTTGGAATCCTAGAAAATACTTCAACTCCCCCATCATAGACATCTCGAACTTTTGTGTCATGATCCTACTAAACTCTTCACATGTAGATTCGTTAGTAGACCCAAATATAATATCATCAACATAAATTTGGCATACAAACAAATCATTCTCAAGTGTTTTGGTAAAGAGCGTAGGATCGGCTTTTCCGACTTTGAATCCATTTGCAATAAGAAAATCTCTAAGGCATTCATACCATGCTCTTGGGGCTTGTTTGAGCCCATAAAGCGCCTTAGAGAGCTTATAGACATGGTTAGGATACTCACTGTCTTCAAAGCCGGGAGGTTGCTCAACATAGACCTCTTCCTTGATTGGTCCATTGAGGAAGGCACTTTTCACGTCCATTTGATAAAGCTTAAAGCCATGGTAAGTAGCATAGGCCAATAATATGCGAATTGACTCAAGCCTAGCTACGGGTGCATAGGTTTCACCGAAATCCAAACCTTCGACTTGGGAGTATCCCTTGGCCACAAGTCGAGCTTTGTTCCTTGTCACCACACCATGCTCATCTTGTTTGTTGCGGAAGACCCATTTGGTTCCTACAACATTTTGGTTAGGACGTGGAACTAAATGCCATACCTCATTTCTAGTGAAGTTGTTGAGCTCCTCTTGCATCGCCATCACCCAATCCGAATCTTGGAGTGCTTCCTCTACCTTGTGTGGCTCAATAGAGGAAACAAACGAGTAATGCTCACAAAAGTGTGCAACACGAGATCTAGTAGTTACCCCCTTATGAATGTCGCCGAGGATGGTGTCGACGGGGTGATCTCGTTGGATTGCTTGGTGGACTCTTGGGTGTGGCGGCCTTTGCTCTTGCTCATCCTCCTTTTCTTGAACATTTGCATCTCCCCCTTGATCTATGCCATCATCTTGAGGTGGCTCATTTGATTGATTTCCTTCTTCATCAACTTGAGCCTCATCCTCATTTTGAGTTGGTGGAGATGCTTGCATGGAGGAGGAAGGTTGATCTTGTGTAGTTGGAGGCTCTTCGGATTCTTTTGGACACACATCCCCAATGGACATGTTCCTTAGCGCGATGCACGGAGCCTCTTGTTCACCTATTTCATCAAGATCAACTTGCTCTACTTGAGAGCCGTTAGTCTCATCAAACACAACGTCACATGAGACTTCAACTAGTCCAGTGGACTTGTTAAAGACCCTATATGCCCTTGTGTTTGAGTCATAACCAAGTAAAAAGCCTTCTACAGTCTTAGGAGCAAATTTAGACTTTCTACCTCTTTTAATAAGAATAAAGCATTTGCTACCAAAGACTCTAAAATATGAAATGTTGGGCTTTTTACCGGTTAGGAGTTCATATGATGTCTTCTTGAGGATTTGGTGTAGATACAACCGGTTGATGGCGTAGCAAGCGGTGTTGACCGCCTCGGCCCAAAACCGATCCGAAGTCTTGTACTCATCAAGCATGGTTCTTGCCATGTCCAATAGAGTTCTATTCTTCCTCTCCACTACACCATTTTGTTGAGGTGTGTAGGGAGAAGAGAACTCATGCTTGATGCCCTCATCCTCAAGGAAGCCTTCAATTTGAGAGTTCTTGAACTCCGTCCCATTGTCGCTTCTTATTTTCTTGATCCTTAAGCCGAACTCATTTTGAGCCCGTCTCAAGAATCCCTTTAAGGTCTCTTGGGTTTGAGATTTTTCCTGTAAAAAGAACACCCAAGTGAAGCGAGAATAATCATCCACAATAACTAGACAGTACTTACTCCCGCCGATGCTTATGTAAGCGATCGGGCCGAATAGATCCATGTGTAGGAGCTCCAGTGGCCTGTCGGTCGTCATTATGTTCTTATGCGGATGATGAGTGCCAACTTGCTTTCCTGCTTGGCATGCGCTACAAATCCTGTCTTTCTCAAAAAGAACATTTGTTAGTCTTAAAATGTGTTCTCCCTTTAGAAGCTTATGAAGATTCTTCATCCCAACATGAGCTAGTCGGCGGTGCCAGAGCCAACCCATGTTAGTCTTAGCAATTAAGCAAGTGTCGAGTTCAGCTCTATCAAAATCTACCAAGTATAGCTGACCCTCTAACACTCCCTTAAATGCTATTGAATCATCACTTCTTCTAAAGACAGTGACACCAATATCAGTAAAAAGACAGTTGTAGCCCATTTGACATAATTGAGAGACAGAAAGCAAATTGTAATCTAGAGAATCTACAAGAAAAACATTGGAAATAGAATGGTCAGGAGATATAGCTATTTTACCAAGACCTTTGACCAAACCTTGATTTCCATCCCCGAATGTGATAGCTCGTTGGGGATCCTGGTTTTTCTCATAGGAGGAGAACATCTTCTTCTCCCCTGTCATGTGGTTTGTGCACCCGCTGTCGAGTATCCAACTTGAGCCCCCGGATGCATAAACCTACAAAACAAGTTTAGTTCTTGACTTTAGGTACCCAAATGGTTTTGGGTCCTTTGGCATTAGACACAAGAACTTTGGGTACCCAAACACAAGTCTTTGACTCCTTGTGCTTGCCCCCAACATATTTGGCAACTACTTTGCCGGATTTGTTAGTCAAAACATAAGATGCATCAAAAGTTTTAAATGAAAGATTATGTTCATTTGATGCAGTAGGAGTTTTCTTAGGCAACTTAGCACGGGTTGGTTGCCTAGAACTAGATGTCTCACCCTTATACATAAAAGCATGATTTGGGCCAGAGTGAGACTTCCTAGAATGAATTCTCCTAATTTTGCTCTCGGGATAACCGGCAGGGTATAAAATGTAACCCTCGTTATCCTGAGGCATGGGAGCCTTGCCCTTAACAAAGTTGGACAATCTCTTAGGAGGGGCACTAATTTTGATATTGTCTTCCCTTTGGAAGCAAATGCCATCCTTAATGCCCAGGCGTCTCCCATTATAAAGCATGCTACGAGCAAATTTAAATTTTTCATTTTCTAAGTTGTGCTCGGCAATTTTAGCATCTAATTTTGCTATGTGATCATTTTGTTGTTTAATTTGAGTCATATGATCATGTATAGCACTAATATCAACATCTCTACATCTAGTACAAATAGATACATGCTCAACAATAGATGTAGAGGGTTTGCAAGAATTAAGTTCAACAATCTTAGCATGAAGAATATCATTTTTATCTCTAAGATTGGAAATGGTAGTATTGCAAACATCTAGTTCTTTAGCCTTAGCAATTAAATTTTCATTTTCTACCTTAAGGCTAGCAAGAGAAATGTTTAATTCTTCAATCCTAGCAAGCAAATCATCATTATTATTTCTAGGATTGGGAATTGAAACATTACAAACATGAGAATCAACCTTAGCATTTAAGCTAGCATTTTCATTCCTAAGGTTGTCAATCATCTCACGGCAAGTGCTTAGCTCATTAGATAACTTTTCACATTTCTCAATTTCAAGAGCATAAGCCTTTTTAACCTTAACATGTTTCTTGTTTTCTTTAATTAGACAATCCTCTTGGGAATCCAAAAGGTCATCCTTTTCATGAATAGCACTAACCAATTCATTTAATTTTTCCTTTTGAGCTATGTTAAGGTTGGCAAAAAGGGAACGCAAATTATCCTCCTCATCACTAGCATTATCATCACTAGAAGATTCATATTTAGTGGAGGAGTTGGATTTAACCTTCTTCCGTTTGTCGTCCTTTGCCATGAGGCACTTGTGTCCGACGTTGGGGAAGAGAAGTCCCTTGGTGACGGCGATGTTGGCGGCGTCCTCGTCGTCGGAGGAGTCGCTTGAGCTTTCGTCGGAATCCCATTCCCGACAAACATGGGCATCGCCGCCCTTCTTTTTGTAGTACCTCTTCTTCTCCTTTCTTCTTCCCTTCTTGTCGTTGCCTCGATCACTGTCACTTGATATAGGACATTTAGCAATAAAATGACCGGGCTTACCACATTTGTAGCAAACCTTCTTGGAGCGGGACTTGTAGTCTTTCCCCCTCCTTTGCTTGAGGATTTGGCGGAAGCTCTTGATGACGAGCGCCATTTCCTCATTGTCGAGCTTGGAGGCGTCTATGGGTTGTCGACTTGGTGTAGCCTCCTCCTTCTTTTCCTCCGTTGCCTTGAATGCGACGGGTTGAGCTTCGGATGTGGTGGGTTCGTCAAGCTCGTTGATCTTTCTTGAGCCTTCGATCATGCACTCAAAACTTACAAAATGCCCGATAACTTCCTCGGGGGTCATTTTAGTATATCTAGGATTACCACGAATTAATTGAACTTGAGTGGGGTTAAGGAAAATAAGAGATCTTAGAATAACCTTAACCACCTCATGGTCATCCCACTTTATGCTCCCGAGGTTGCGCACTTGGTTCACCAAGGTCTTGAGCCGGTTGTACATGTGTTGTGGCTCCTCCCCTTTGCGAAGCCGGAACCGACCGAGCTCCCCCTCGATCGTTTCCCGTTTGGTGATCTTGGTGAGCTCGTCTCCCTCGTGCGCGGTTTTGAGTACATCCCAAACCTCCTTGGCACTCTTCAACCCTTGTACTTTGTTATACTCCTCTCTACTAAGTGAGGCGAGGAGTATTGTTGTCGCTTGAGAGTTGAAGTGCTCGATTTGGGCCACCTCATCCTCATCATAATCCTTATCCCCTACAGACGGTACCTGTGCACCAAACTCAACAACATCCCATATACTTTTGTGGAGTGAGGTTAGATGAAATCGCATTAAATCACTCCACCTAGCATAATCTTCACCATCAAAAGTTGGTGGTTTGCCTAATGGGACGGAAAGTAAAGGTGCATGTTTAGAAATGCGAGGGTAGTGTAGGGGGATCTTACTAAACTTCTTACGCTCTTGGCGTTTAGAAGTTACGGAGGGCGCGTCGGAGCCGGAGGTTGATGTTGATGAAGTGTCGGTCTCGTAGTAGACCACTTTCCTCATCCTCTTTTGTTTGTCCCCACTCCGATGCGGCTTGTGGGAAGAAGATTTTTCCTTCTTCTCTTTGTGGTGAGAAGAAGATTTCTTCTCCTTCCCTTTGTTGGAGGAGCTCTTCTTCTTCTCCCTCCGTTTGGTGCGGGACTCTTCCGATGAAGTGCTCCCGTTGCTTGTAGTGGGCTTTTCGCCGGTCTCCATCTCCTTCTTGGCGTGATCTCCCGACATTACTTCGAGCGGTTAGGCTCTAATGAAGCACCGGGCTTTGATACCAATTGAAAGTCGCCTAGAGGGGGGGTGAATAGGGCGAAACTGAAATTTACAAATATAAACACAACTACAAGCCGGGTTAGCGTTAGAAATAAAATCGAGTCCACGAGAGAGGGCGCAAAACAAATCGCAAGCGAATGAACAAGTGAGACACGCCGATTTGTTTTACCGAGGTTCGGTTCTCGCAAACCTACTCCCCGTTGAGGAGGCCACAAAGGCCGGGTCTCTTTCAACCCTTCCCTCTCTCAAACGGTCCCTCGGACCGAGTGAGCTTTTCTTCTTCTCAATCAAATGGGAACAAAACTTCCCCGCAAGGGCCACCACACAATTGGTGCCTCTTGCCTTGGTTACAATTGAGTTATGATCTCAAGAACAAGCGAGAAAGAAAAGAAGCAATCCAAGCGCAAGAGCTCGAAAGAACACAAGCAAATCACTCTCTCTAGTCACTATGGCGTTGTGTGGAATTTGGAGAGGATTTGATCTCTTTGGTGTGTCTAGAATTGAATGCTAGAGCTCTTGTAGTAGTTGGGAAGTGGAAAACTTGGATGCAATGAATGGTGGGGTGGTTGGGGTATTTATAGCCCCAACCACCAAAAGTGGTCGTTGGGAGTCTGTCTGCCTGATGGCGCACCGGACAGTCCGGTGCACACCGGACAGTCCGGTGCCCCTTGCCACGTCATCACTGCCGTTGGATTCTAGCCGTTGGAGCTTCTGTCTTGTGGGCCCGCCTGGGTGTCCGGTGCACACCGGACATGCACTGTTCCTTGTCCGGTGTGCCGGAGTGGGCGCACCTGACATCTGCGCGCGCAGAGCGCGCATTAAATGCGCGGCAGAGAGCCGTTGGCGCGAAGATAGCCGTTGCTCCGGAGTCGCACCGGACAGTCCGGTGCACACCGGACAGTCCGGTGAATTTTAGCGGACTAGCCGTTGGAGTTTTCCCGAAGCTGGCGAGTTCCTGAGGCTGACCTTCCTTGGCGCACCGGACACTGTCCGGTGTACACCGGACAGTCCGGTGAATTATAGCGGAGTCGCCTCTGGAAATTCCCGAAGGTGGCAAGTTGGCGTTGGAGTCCTCTGGTGCACCAGACACTGTCCGGTGTACACCGGACAGTCCGGTGCTCCCAGAACAGAGGGCCTTCGGTTCCCACAATACTCCTTTGTTGAATCCAAAACTTGGTCTTTTTATTGGCTGAGTGTGAACCTTTTACACCTGTGTAATCTATAAACTTGGGCAAACTTAGTTAGTCCAATTGTTTGTGTTGGGCAATTCAACCACCAAAATTAATTAGGGACTAGGTGTAAGCCTAATTCCCTTTCACAAACCTTCTTGGAGCGGGACTTGTAGTCTTTCCCTCTCCTTTGCTTGAGGATTTGGCGGAAGCTATTGATGACGAGCGCCATTTCCTCATTGTCGAGCTTGGAGGCGTCTATTGGTTGACGACTTGGTGTAGCCTCCTCTTTCTTTTCCTCCGTCGCCTTGAATGCGACGGGTTGAGCTTCGGATGTGGAGGGATCGTCAAGTTCGTTGATCTTCCTCGAGCCTTCGATCATGCACTCAAAACTTACAAAATTCCCGATAACTTCCTCGGGGGTCATTTTAGTATATCTAGGATTACCACGAATTAATTGAACTTGAGTGGGGTTAAGGAAAATGAGAGATCTTAGAATAACCTTAACCATTTCGTGGTCGTCCCACTTCTTGCTCCCAAGGTTGCACACTTGGTTCACCAAGGTCTTGAGCCGGTTGTACATGTGTTGTGGCTCTTCCCCTTTGCGAAGCCGGAACCGACCGAGCTCCCCCTCGATCGTTTCCCGCTTGGTGATCTTTGTGAGCTCAACTCCCTCGTGCGCGGTTTTGAGCACATCCCAAACTTCCTTGGCGCTCTTCAACCCTTGAACTTTGTTATACTCCTCTCTACTTAAAGAGGCGAGGAGTATTGTTGTCGCTTGAGAGTTGAAGTGCTCGATTTGGGCCACCTCATCCTCATCATAGTCTTTATCCCCTACGGACGGTACCTGTGCACCAAACTCAACAACATCCCATATACTTTTGTGGAGTGAGGTTAGATGAAATCGCATTAAGTCACTCCACCTAGCATAATCTTCACCATCAAAAGTTGGTGGTTTGCCTAATGGGACGGAAAGCAAAGGTGCATGTTTAGAAATTCGAGGGTAGTGTAGGGGGATCTTACTAAACTTCTTACGCCCTTGGTGTTTAGAAGTTACGGAGGGCGCATCGGAGCCGGAGGTCGATGTTGATGAAGTGTCGGTCTCGTAGTAGACCACTTTCCTCATCCTCTTTTGCTTGTCCCCACTCCGATGCGGCTTGTGGGAAGAAGATTTTTTCTTCTTCTCTTTGTGGTGAGAAGAAGATTTCTTCTCCTTCCCTTTGTTGGAGGAGCTCTTCTTCTTCTCCCTCCTCTTGGTGCGGGACTCTTCCGATGAAGTGCTCTCGTGGCTTGTAGTGGGCTTTTCGCCGGTCTCCATCTCCTTCTTGGTGTGATCTCCCGACATCACTTCGAGCGGTTAGGCTCTAATGAAGCACCGGGCTTTGATACCAATTAAAAGTCGCCTAGAGGGGGGGTGAATAGGGCGAAACTGAAATTTACAAATATAAACACAACTACAAGCCGGGTTAGCGTTAGAAATATAAACGAGTCCGCGAGAGAGGGCGCAAAACAAATCGCAAGCAAATAAAGAGTGTGACACGCGGATTTGTTTTACCGAGGTTCGGTTCTCGCAAACCTACTCCCCGTTGAGGAGGCCACAAAGGCCGGGTCTCTTTCAACCCTTCCCTCTCTCAAACGATCCCGCGGATTGAGTGAGCTTTCTCTTCTCAATCACTTGGAACACAAAGTTCCCACAAGGACCACCACAAGTTTGGTGTCTCTTGCCTCAATTACAAGTGAGTTTGATCGCAATGAAAGAATCAAGAAAGAAGAAAGCAATCCAAGCGCAAGAGCTCGAAAGAACACAAGCAAATCACTCTCTCTAGTCACTATGGCGTTGTGTGGAATTTGGAGAGGATTTGATCTCTTTGGTGTGTCTAGAATTGAATGCTAGAGCTCTTGTAGTAGTTGGGAAGTGGAAAACTTGGATACAATGAATGGTGGGGTGGTTGGGGTATTTATAGCCTCAACCACCAAAAGTGGCCGTTGGGAGGCTGTCTGTTCGATGGCGCACCGGACAGTCCGGTGCACACCGGACATGTCCGGTGCCCCCGCCACGTCATCAATGCCGTTGGATTCTGACCGTTGGAGCTTCTGACTTCTGGGCCCGCCTGGATGTCCGGTGCACACCGGACATGTCCTGTTCACTGTCCGGTGTGCCAGTATGGGCACGCCTGACTTCTGCGCGCGCTGCGCGCGCATTTAATGCGCCGCAGGTAGCCGTTGGCGCGGAGATAGCCGTTGCTCCAGAGTTGCACCGGACAGTCCGGTGCACACCGGACATGTCCGGTGAATTATAGCGGACTAGCCGTTGGAGATTCCCGAAGCTGGCGAGTTTCTGAGGCCGCTCTTCCTTAGCGCACCGGACACTGTCCGGTGTACACCGGACAGTCCGGTGAATTATAGCGCGAGTGCCTCTGGAAATTCCCGAAGGTGGCGAGTTCGAGTTGGAGTCCTCTGGTGCACCGGACACTGTCCGGTGTACACCGGACAGTCCGGTGTCTCCAGACCAGAGGTGCCTTCGGTTGCTTCTTTGCTCCTTTGTTGAATCCAAAACTTGATCTTTTTATTGGCTGAGTGTGAACCTTATACACCTGTATAATCTATACACTTGGGCAAGCTAGTTAGTCCAATTTATTTGTGTTGGGCAATTCAACCACCAAAATTAATTAGGGACTATGTGTAAGCCTAATTCCCTTTCAGGTTCAACACAAACCAATAAAAAGATCAAAGTTAGGGTTCAAAAGAAAGGAGCAAAAAAACCGAAGAGAACCCTGGTCTGGCGCACCGGACAGTGTCTGGTGCACCACCGAACACTGTCCGGTGCACCAGGGTGGATCAACCTCAAACTCTTCACCTTCGGGTTTCTGAGGCCGTGCTCCACTATAATTCACCGGACTGTCCGGTGTGCCAAGCGGAGCAACGGTCGCCAGCGCAATGGTCGATTTCAACGGTCGGCTGACAACGTGAACAGTGCGCGGACAGTTCGCGCAGAGTCAGAGCAGCGCCAAAAGGCGCACCGGACAGTGAATAGTGACTGTCCGGTGCGGCACCGGACTGTCCGGTGCACCAAGATGTCAGAGCTCCAACGATCGAAACCGTCAGAACTCTAACAGTTGGGTGACGTGGCTGGCGCACCGGACTGTCCGGTGCGCCCATCGACAGCAGCCCTCCCCAACGACTGTTTTGATGGTTGGGGCTATAAATACCCCCAACCACCACCATTCAAGGGATCCAAGTTTCCAGCATATTGCATTCAATACAAGAGCTCTAGACTTCACTCCAAGACACAAACAAGAGATCAAATCCTCTCCCAAGTCCAAAAATCACTCAAAACACTTAGTTACTAGTGAGAGAGATTTTTGTGTTCATTTGAGTTCTTGTCGCTTGGATCGCTTTTCTTCTTCCCCATTCTTGTTCTCAAGACATTTGTAATCAAAGCAAGAGACACCAATTGTGTGGTGGTCCTTGCGGGATCTAAGTGACCCATTTGATTGAGGAGAAAGCTCACTCGGTCTAATTGACCGTTTGAGAGAGGGAAAGGGTTGAAAGAGACCCGGTCTTTGTGACCACCTCAACGGGAAGTAGGTTTACAAGAACCGAACCTCGGTAAAATAAATCACCGTGTCATCCGCTCTATTTCTTTGGTTGATTTGTTTTCACCCTATCTTTCGGACTCGGTTTTATTTCTAACGCTAACCCCGGCTTGTAGTTGTGCTTAAAGTTTATAAATTTCAGATTTGCCTATTCACCCCCCTCTAGGCGACTTTCAATCGCGGACTCCCCGGTTTGGGGAGGGCCTTAAAGTGTTGGCTCAGCCGGGTTATGTGTGAGCATGAAGGATTGTCCCGCTCATATAAGGATCGGTTTGTCATCCTTCACTACATGTACTCTTATCTGAGTACAATCACTCGAGACTGTATGGGCAGTCACTTGATTTGAACTTGAACGGTTCGAACCTGAGGGTTATGGTGACTGGGGAGCACCGGAAGGACAAGGAGGGGGATTAATTCCGTCCTGGTTTGGGCGAGGAGGTGGCCTTGTTCCTTTCTAAATAACCGACAAGGTAAGGTCATGCAAGGAAGGAAAGAGCTTCGGTGTCGGGTCTCATGGCAGTGAGACCGTAGAGCCGGCCTAGTGTGTAAAGTGTACACCTTTGCGCAGAGTTTGAAACCTATTCGAACAGTTTGTGTGCACTAGTATGGACGAGTCTAGTGTGGTATGGCAATTAGTGTATTATTTTCAAAAGGGAAATGGAAATGTGTGTGTGTGTTTGGAAATGGAAATGATGTCAAGGGAGCGGGAAGCTATATGGTGGTTGAGTAAGAAAATGTGCTACTCCCCTCTTTTCTGGGTAAAAAAATACCAAGATGACGCCTTTTCTAAAGAATGACTTATAACTCCACAATACCAAGCATGTACTACGTAGGTCCCTCTCTTTTTACGGGCTAGAATGGGTTTGCGGAATACATAAGTATTCACCCAACTTTATTTATGTTTTTCAGCGACCGGAGACTTCTTTTCTGCTCTGTTCAACTAGAAGGGGTTGTGTTTGCACCCACTCTGCCTGTGGCTCGGGCTGGTTCCCGCTTCGCTATTTTTTAAACTCGCTAGAACTTGCTTTTGATATTATAATAATTATTGTGTAAAACTCTAGGTCAGGGAAATAGTAATTGTATCATATTTGGGTTGCAAATAGTTGGGACACTTTAATGATCGTGTGCCTCGTATCCCTAGCTGGTGACTACGCTCCCGCTGGATTTTTTTTTTTTTCCTCATCGCTCCCTGAGGCGGGCGGTGTTGATCCCTGTTCCCTTGACGCACAACAAAGGTGATCTGCTACCGTTCTCAGTTCTCACGCTAGAGAAAGAAGCTTGTGCAGGAATCTCTTCAAGGTCACCAAGCGTGAAGAAGTGCTACTTTTGTTTCTGCATTGTTGCTCGTGCTTGTCCAGGGATCTCCCAACGCAAGGATTAAAAGATCAGCCAATTCTTATTTCCTCATATTTTTTTATTTTTCGGATTATAAATGTTGTCTAAACTTGATATTCTAAGTTTGATAGCAAAATCAATTTTGCTATTTGACATATTTAAATGAAGATTGTTCATACTCAGTTATGTGTTTGAAAGGTGTTATAAACACGACCTGCTGATGTGGCTGATGATAAATGAGAAGATATTGATAAAAAATGTTTATCCACATTACAGATCCGTTTATCTTTTGATGTTTTGCGTGAAGTAATGAATATAAAGTCTGCGGTAAAATTGTGGAAAAAAAAGAAGTTATATATGACCAAGAGTCTTACTAATAAGCTCTGTCTCAAATAACGTCTTATACTATTCGTATGCCGGAAGTTATATGTATTCAAGCGCATCTTAACGAATTTAATCAATTTGTGTCGACCTTAATAAAAAAGAAAGTAACAAACTAAGTTTTAAATGTAGGCGAGCATATATATAATAAATGGTGAAAAGACTGACACATAAATCAAGATTCATCAGTATATTCTTGTCTGTCGAGACTGTACACGATACAGGTTTCCCAAGAGCTCATGCCCGAAAATGGCTGGTAAAATCAGCATAAACAAATAACCTCGCAATAACACATAGCAGATGTCATCAATTGTTACATGGACAACAGTCATTTTTTTCTAAACAGATATAAACAATACAATACACATAGAGAAGTAAATGCAGCGGTCTAGCAGACAAATGCCCCTGGGGCACCAATGACCTAATTTGATAACTTAAACCCCATTGTGATGGCAGCAACCATGAAAAGGGGAAACAATGGATGTGATAACACATACATGATGATGACTACAGGTGGACGCAGATGCCGTGCCACTACAAAACTGACCAACTGATGATGACTACAAGTGGACGCAGATGCCGTGCCGCTACAAAACTGACCAACTCAGGAGGAGCTCTGGCGACCACAGCCGCTAGCCTTGGTCCCACTTCTCATGTTCTGCCTGGCAGCACCTGAAGGCCAACTCACGGTGAAATGTTCGGGTTAGAGCACCAAACCCTCTGAGGCTGGCTAGATGTCCTGCCTTGACCTTCCCCTGCACTTCTGCATCAAGTTTCGCGTTCATACAGTATCAGAACGTTCACCTCATGTCGTAACATGTGGGCAAGGAGCACAGTGAGTTGTAAATTTGCACAGCTTTGGGCCGCCTGGATGCATGTCCTCTGGTACACTGGTAGAAGAGATCTATCAGGTGTCTCAATTTATCTGCATGAGCATCAGATGTGATCCCTAACTTGAGTCTCGTAGCTGGCTCATCCATTGTCCAGAATGCTTCTAGTTCCTGAGTTAGCCTTGGCCTCTGTTTCTTCCTCTGAAGGGACAGGATTAGGAAGACGGTTATACGTTAATATCCCTAATATGTAACCACTAAGAGCAACTACAAAAACAGTAATTTGCTTCTGATATGAAGAGGCCTTACCAGTATCAGATCATATATTTCAGTGTCAGAAAGTCCCTGGTAAGGCATCTGAAGCGTAAGCATCTCCAATAAAAAACATCCAAATGACCAGATATCTATTTCCTGCATCCAAGAAACATCTAATCAGACAACTGAACCTCTTGGGGATTTGGTTGGGACAGGCTAAATCTGTAGACATCTGACTAAATAGTCTTGTACAATGTACTCTTCCAAAAGGTCATAGGTTCGATGCAGACTCTCCGCAAAATACAGAGGTAAGGTTGTCTGGGTTATTTTTTACCCAGACCCCACACATGTGGGACCATCAGCACTGGGTCTGTCCTAAGTCTTGTACAATGTACATGTATACCTAGCCACCTAGGACCTAAGCATTAATACTAACACAGTTCATCAGTTCAAATGGATCTCAATTTACTAAATTGGAGTGGATTTGCAATGTGAATCCATCAGGCATGCATTCACACAGGTTGCATGACAGTTACTGTGGTCAGAATAACATTTGAAATATGAATATGTCACAACTCACAACAAAATCAGGGCCAAATTTGTTACTGCAAGATAATTGACTCCCAGCTCAGAACATATTAAAATATAAGCCACATTCAAAACATTGTTGTATACTTAACGAGAGCATATAATATTTCACAATGCAGGTTGCTGAGAACAAAATAACAACCAAACTCACCAACAAGCATGCAGAATAACAGAGCCAAAATCATGAATAAAACAAAACCATAATTATCTAACAAATTCTTACCAGTCCATAGTGGTGTTTTTCATGCATGGCCTTAACAACCTCTGGAGCCATCCAACAAGGTGTTCCAACACAAACATCAGGTGGGTGTGTACCAAGCTGAGATATACAGCATGTATGGGACAAAGAATACAAAGGAACGGATCTGTCAAAATCAGATAGTTTGACAATGGGTGCACCAGCATTCCTCTTGGGGTCCAAATCAATCAAAACATTCTCACTTTTTATGTCCCTGTGAATAACTAGCTTCTTGTGCATCTCCAACAATGCACAAGCAACTTCCCGAGCAATGTAAACTGACAGATCAATGGGGACACACTTCTTGCCCTCCTTCAGTAGCTTTGTCAAATATCCCTGATGAGAAATTAACAGGTACAGTACCAAAAATGAACATCTTAATTGATGTTGAGACAATGCAGGAGGAAGCCATAAACATGATAAATGATTTTTACCTTAAGAGAACCTCCATTTACATATTCCATTAAAATTATAGACTGCAATATCCTATATTCTTTATCACCATCGACTTGAACCCATTTAGATGAAAGTTGGTGTCCATATATGTCCACTATGGATCTGTGCTTCCTTAGCGCACCCAGCATCCTTACTTCCCCCAGAAGCTTGTATTCAAAAAGTTTAACTTCATCATTTGAGACCCTACGAGTATCCAGATATCGTATCTGCAATTGCAACAAAGTCAAGTACCGAGACCAAAAAAACACAGAAGATGCAAGGAATAAAAGGTGAAAGAACAAAAACCTTTGCAGCAGCATCAACAGCACCAATTTTACAGTGATAGACAGAACTAGAAGGTGTAACTTCAATTTCTTTGCATGATGACACAGATGGGAAAGAGCACCGAGGAGTATAGCCCTCATCATCGAGCACAATTTGAAGTCGACTGAGTGGTATATACCTGAAATAGCATGGAGATGATGGGATTAATCAAACATACGGTTATGATCAGCTTTCAGAAAGAAACTGTATGTAGCATGTAATACTTGTGTCCGCGCCTCCCTGAAACAGCAAGACTAATGTGCATGCAACACTAGATCATCAGACCCCTACCATAAGCTGACCAAAATAATAAAGGATTAAAAGAGTATCTACCAGCAATAACCATCAGTTCCTGCCACAAAGGGAAGATATTTTCTTAGCTGCTATAATTTTTCTAAATGAAAATTGTACAGACGGAGAACAGCTACACAGCCACAGGTAAAATTTGTAAAGATAGGACTGCCAACTTGTTAGCAGCATCATGGACCATATTATAAATAGAATATGACAAAAGGTAGAGCGTACCATATAATAATTTACAATACTGTTCTTTTTATAATATGTGGACATAATAATATTTTATTCCACATGTTCACCTTCTGCATCTAAATAATAAAATAATACTGAAATCACATGAAACAAATATAAGCTAAAAACTGGAAATTAGCTATTTTAGAAATATGTAGTGTGGAATTTTGTAGGCCAATCTTTATGCCAAACAATATTAGCATAACTGAAACAATGCTAACGCAATATTGACCATGGCATAGGACATGGTGCAGTTCATATTGCAGGTGCACTTCATATGAATACAACAGGAAATAATGGGGAAACATAAAATGATTTCTGCTTACGGAGTATAGGAATATAAGATCACAAGCTGCTACCTGCAAAAGTACTCTGGATCTGTCTCTTCCTTTATGTTGGTGGGGTAACAAGCATCAACAATCATCCTTACCCAGCCATTCCTCTTTTTAACAGGAACAATGTTCCAAGCATGAGGTGTATAGTCAAGATGGCCCCTCACAAGCTCACAAGGAATTGGAGGATCCGCCCGGTCACACAAATACTGCAAAGCATACAGTTACTGTGTTCAAACTTTAAAATGCAAATACATAATGTCAAAGTACAAATACAGAATGGAAGCTGGTACATATAACAGGGATCAGGAGAACTACCTTCATTAGGACAGCTCGGTGCCTACAAACACCTAATTGCAGTGAACCTATAGGTACAATACCCGAATTTCTTCTTTCCTTGATGAGATGTATTGATCTATTACACAAACCAGCAAAATCAAAGTGCCCAGAAAGAATATTGGTCTGCTTAGCTTCATTGTTGTCGCCCAAGTTCCCAGCAGAACAAGTACAAACAAAAGGCTGCTCCTTCCTCAAGCTAACAATAGCTCTACGTGTTCTCCCAAGAGAAGCGCTTCGGTCACAACCACCAAAGCAGTCAGAAACAAACAAAGCGAGCACTGATGCCCTCAGTAAATCATGGCCTGCATCTTCCTCCATTTCACAAGAGCTTGGCCTTGTCAAACTAGATAGCAGTAATTGTGCTGAAGAAGCAATTGTATCCAATTCTTCATCTTGTTCTCTAATTAAAACAAAAGAATATTAGAACATACAGCATGGCAAAAGATTGTAGACAGCAACATATGGATAGGAATGGGCCCTAACCTGTCCAAGAGAATAACCTCCCGTGCATACAGCCCAAGACTCCTTTCATACTCCTCTAATGACATGAATGGCATATCTCGGCCTGCATCATAAAAACCATCTGGTAGATGGTCATCTATGCTGCAAAATGATTCCACACTGTATTTATATGAAAGTTTTGAGCGTTCATCAATTGGTCGAGGGCATTTGCTTGGTTTAGGATTGCTGTCCATATCAGGGTGCCTTTTAGATTTTAAAGCAAACTTGGGTGTCACTGAAGAATTGTCTCGAGCAATCTCACCAACATCATGGACGGATGAAGCAGTATCATCTAGTTCCTTTTCAACACTGCAAACCCTGCTTCTGCTGAAACAAGCAGGCTCCCCACTGATACAAGAATTGTCATCATTGTAACCTCTCATATTGAATCCAGGTTTCTCCTCATCATAGTGATCCTGTACCATCGTGCCACAATCCTTCGTAAGCCCATCCAAGTCATCGTCAACTATTGAAAATAGATCTTCAGATATAGAACTTGTTTCTTTCAACGAATCCTGTACTGAAGTTTCTTCATCAATTGTTCTGATGCCTAGCTTATTTTCCATATCATGCAAACTAGAAGGGCATTCATCTTCAGCCATGTTCACAGCCATTTCATCTATGTATTTTTCATTCAGCTTGCTCCTGCTCGACTCCAGACGTTCCTGACGAGCTCGTTGTTGCAAGCAATCCCGTCTCCTCCAGCCCTTCTTAATTTTATGTGGAGCATGGTGTTTCAAATTTGGCGAAGATTCTGATTGCACGCATAAAAGGGCGCTGTCACAAGCATGACTCGATGTACTAGGTTCTGCTAAACTGTTCATGGTTGCTACACCTGTGTACTTTAACTTGCAACCCTTCATAGTATTTTCAACATTTCCCCTCATGTCACAGCATATCCATGAAGGAATTACATAGGAATGGGAGAGCCTATTAAACTTGAAACAGAAAACAAAATGTCAATGCATGATATTTGAATTTATAAAACACCATCCATGATATAAAATAAATAGCACCTATGAGTAATAAAACATCATTAGCACAACTGCTCCCCATAAAACCAATACCCTACCATGCTTTGTTTTGGGGCCAGATACCTCCTCGGCCATATCTGCCTTAATTTTCAACAGATTTAAATGGATACACATTACACAAATATGTATAGCCCAATGTTGCTATATTGAACCACAGAAAAACATAATAGCAAAAACATTAATATAGACAGTGAAATAGATGTTAGAAGAATTAGGATATGGCAAATAAAGAAGAAGCGTGTAATTTTACTCATGAGGAGGCATAGCAGATAGAGAATATACCTGAAGGTTTAAATACTGCAGCGTAAGCATAGAAATAAGTTTAACTGAACCAAGAGAAGTCAATCTGTTGTTTGATAAGTCAAGGCTTTCAAGACATCTCAAAGAGGAGATTCCCGAGGGTACATCCACCAACTTATTATTGGTCACTTTGAGAAACTTCAATGCACTCAACTCAATTATACAGTTAGGAAAGTTTTTCAATTTGTTGAAAGAGAGGTCAAGTTCTTGGAGCTTCTTGAGGGAACCAATCTCAGGAGGGAGGTACCTGTATATTGTGACAAGAATAACAATCAGTCAAAAGAGTAGCTCATACAACAAGGCAATTCAGTTAACTACTCCAATCATTAAAGCAGCACACATCTGATACAATCACGGTCCCTCGGGTATCTCCACTGGTTTGTGGAATGAAAGTAATTTCAAGTTGAATCTACTTATAGAATTTTCGTGGATCCATACTAAATATTCATAAATGGCCAAAGTTTGACTGCAGATATCACAAAATAGCATTATAGCAAGAAAAAGGGCAAGACCTCAATAAAACTCGGTTCCAACAACAACAAAGCCTTTTAGTCCCAAGCAAGTTGAGGTAGACAAGAGTTGAAACCCAAAGAAAAGCCACAAGCCAAGGTTCAGACACATGGATGCTGTTTTCCATGCACTTCTATTCAAGGCTAAATCTTGGGTATATTCCATGCTTTCAAATCTCCTTTTTGTGCCTCTTCCCATAGCAACTTCGGCTTTCCCCAGCCTCGCTTCCCATTACTATCGCACGTTAGGATCCTACTATGCACTGGTGCCTCTGGAGATCTCTGTTGGACACGTCCAACTCGACTGGTGTTGGACAAGCTTTTCTTGGATTGGTGCTACATGTAGCCTATCACATATATAATTACAAGGTAAGCTATATATAAGTGCATCGCATCACAGATTCAGCAGATTAGCGAAAGCAATCCTATTTTTAGTAGTGGGCAAAAAACCCAATACCTAATATCCGAACCTGAATTACCCGCACCCAAAATACCCGCTTATAATTTCGGATATTGACTTTAGATACCGAAAATTAGTCCAGCTAATGACTTGCAGTACCCAATTTACCCGCATACCTGATATTCAGAAGAGAACCCAACTAGTAAACTATGTTTGCCAATGATCAATCACCGTGGTCCAACATGAAAACCCAACCACAACCAGTCTGCTAGCCATTTATTCCCAATCTTAATCCCCCAATCCTAAGACCCGACCTCAATGGCCTCCACCCTCCGACAAAACCTGGCAGCGCTCCCTTGAGACCTTGATGGCTCGACCAACCAGTGGCCACGAGGCGTCCACTGCCCGACATGCAATGTTGTCGTGTCTGACTCCTGACACCGCCCTCACCCACTGTCACATCAGGCATGCACTAAGAATTGGATGTGAAAGTGGGTGAGGGGATGGCGGGGCGGGAACCTGAAATCCCCCATGGGAATCTGATGGGGATCCGAATTAAGAGTCAGACCCTTCCCTCGCGCGGCCTATGAAGATCGAATCCAATAAATCGCCTCACTGTGACCCCATATAAAGATGCAAAATCCTCACTCACTAACCTTAATCCCCATTTCCTTCACTCGGTTGTCACTCGCCCACATGAAAATCCTTGTTTTTGTGTGTGTATTGTAATATTTGTACTCAACAATTGATCCCGATGGGTTCCCCACGAGGATCGAGTCCCCGACGGGGAGGGACAGCCGGACAGGGATGAAATCTTCCTCGTTAAGTGTTTCGGGCCGGGGCCGGAAATAGCTTTCAGGGATCGGGGCAGGGACGTGAAAGGGGAGCACTCCCCCAGCCCCAATCCGCCTCTTGCCATCCATAGCCTGCACTAGGTCCTAACCCCGGCTTCCTTCTCCTTCGCTAGCCGCCATCTCTATTCTCTTTGTCCTTCGGTAAGCACCAGGTAATGCACGCACCTATGCACCGGCGCTTGCACAAGTGCATTGCCACAACCACAAGTCCACACCAGTCGCCAGGTCTCAGAGACTCGACAGTGTCAGGCCTCGAGAGGGAGCCAGAGGTACTGTAATTTGTAAATATTGGTAAACGGGTAATACCTGAACCCAAACCTGAATTTTCCAAGTAACCCGAATGCCCAGGCCTAACCATTGTATTCATATCACATAGCACCGGTGCTCATTTAGCAAAAGGTGCTGTGTAAATGGCCAGAAACATCAATATGTTCATAAAAAAGCATTGGCATTCAATTAGCAAGGTTGTGTTTGGTTTGGGGATGCAGTGGGACAGAACGGTGTCGTCCCAGTTTTTGGGGGTGGGCCGTGGGAAGCTCCACTTGAACCAGCCGCCCTCCTTTGTCAGTGCGGCTTCACCACTGTGACTGCCCATGCGCTATTGTCACAGCGGTGCGGGCAGGGGGTGACGCACAGCCAGCCCAGCAGCATGGCAAGGGTGGCATCCCAGTCCTGTAACCAAACACTGGACATCCTTATCCTGCCCTCCCCGCCCCAAAAAAAACACCCTGACTAAAAGCCTAAAAGCTGCTACCCTACTGGCATGAAACATCAGTGCATCAGTATTTACACTCCAGAAACTAAGAGACTATGTCAGTATGTCCACATTCCACAAGGATGAAATCAATTGAGCCATTTGATGACCCTAACAGTGATTCAGCAATTTAAAGGATGCACAATGCACATGGCTACCATTGTATTTTCAGCAATAAGGAAAGTTATGGAGATTCTACAGAAAGCAACCATCTTAATCAAACGCCAATGGATAGCCACTGGGTGCACCACCACCACCACCACCACCACCACCCACTGAAGCAATGAAGCACAATAAATAATGCACATGCATCATAGTGTTTGAAATCCGAATAGCAGGTAGCAGCTACCCACAATTCAGAATTTTTGTACTGTTATGAATTGAACAGTAAACAAATGAATAAAATTTATGACAGTAGCAAAGTAAAAAAAAACATATGCTCGACAATCATTCCCTCTACCTAAATTGACACTTGACAAAGAAATCATGGTTATCAGAAGCTACCTAGCATAGAGACATTCAGCCTACCAACAGACATTACTAATCATGGTTACCCATCCAAGCTTAGTCATAGACTCCATTTCCCCTACCATCATGCTACTGAATTGAATACTTAGTAGAAAAAATAGCTGGGAACACAACAAAGCAACAACATTTAAGCTCGAAAACAACACTTAAGCAGGCACGGGCAATTGAGTTCAAGGTTTTGCACATGCCTAATCGAGAAGTGGCAAATGGTGAGCTTGGTGAGGCACTTGAGCCGGGCAACCTCCGCCAGTATGGAGCACGAGGATGGCCTGGGCGGCACCATTGAGAGCTCGAGCTCCTTGAGAGCCTGCATCCGACGGAGCGGCGCCCCTGAGACCCTGGGCGCGGACACCTTGACCTGGAGGCTTTCGAGCCCGTCCAGCTCGTCCCCGGAATCCGCGGGTAGCACCTCCACATCGTTGCCGAAGAACTTAAGCGACCTGAGACCGCGGGCTCTGCCGCCGATGGAGCGCGGGACGAGGTTAAACGTGTTGCGGTAGATGTATATTTCGCGGCCGCCGCCGGCGGGGGGCGTGGGGAGGGTGGCGAGGTCCCAGACGTTGCCTGCGACGTCGGAGGCGTCGGATCTGCGGGCTGGGAGGTCTTCTGCGTCAGGGACGGAGAAGGCCGGGGCCATGGGGCGCCGCCGTACGGCGGCGCGGCGGCGAGGTTTTGGGCGGCGGAGCCTAGGGTTTCGTACGGGCTAGACAAAGGGGGAACGAGCAGGAGAGAGACAGAGAACGGGAGTGGGAAAAGTCTTTGTCTGTAATAAGGAAAAGAAAAAGGAGAGGAACGCGTGATACGGCGTGATGGCCAGATGGGACTCGGAGTCCGAGAAAGGGAAGACGAAACTCCAAGCCGAGCCTTGCCTTCACGGTAGGCTGCCGCACCGGGGGACTGGATCTGCATGTTATGCGCTATCATACATACTATCGAAGTCTGTTGTAGTCACGTTCGGTGTGTCACGTACAAAATATTGCTCTGCGCATAGTTTTAGCACTTACACATACAAAATATTCTGAAGAGCATCTCCAACAACAACGTGTCCTATAAAAATATCTTATAATTTAAAAATAAATATATTTTATATGGTTTAAGCCATCAACAAAATATTTTGTTCCAATAGTAAAGTATTAATTGTAACACTCAAAATCATATTTTGTGAGATATAAAAATTCCTCCAAAAGAGTTTAAGATAAAATGACTTCTATAAATGATTTTCTTCCTTTATAAACATATCTCTTTAATTTAAATAAATAATAATAAGTAGTAAATGTTGGATTGTGGAAGAACCTTTAAATTTTCATTCGAAATAGTATTTCTTAATAATGTGTGTACTTCAGCTTTGAAATACATTTCTAAATAAGTGAATAAGTAATTAATATATAAATAAAAATATATATGCTGGGATTCCTCGAATGTTGCACTTATATTTGAATTATTCAACTTCAATTTGAAGTTAATGTGAATTCAAAATTTTGAAATGAAAAATAGAAATAAGAAAAATAAGAAGAATAAAAGAAAGGAAATTGTCGGCGTTTCGACCCGGGGGGTCTCTGGACCGACGAGTAAAATTGTCGTTGCGTGTCCCAGCCCAAATGGGTTGGCGCGAGATGGAACACAAGGGGGAAAACGCGGCTCGTGTTATCCTGCGCCAGGGGGATGCGCTTGCAGTAGGGGTTACAAGCGTTCGCGAGGGAGAAAGAGCGAGCATGTTCGTCAGCCCGTCCTCCTGCGCGACCCTCCCGCATGAGGGCCCTGGACCTTCCTTTTATAGATGCAAGGAGAGGGTCCAGGTGTAGCTATGCGCTAACGTGTTCGGTAGAGAGGTGCCTGAGCCCTGTGTACATGCCAACGTGGCTGTCGGAGAGGTGCTAGAGCCCTGTGTACGCGGTATCGTGGTCGTCGGAGGAGCGTTTGAGCCCTGTAGAAGCACAGCTGTCAGGGCTGTTGGGACCTTGCTGACGACTCCTTGCTTCCGTAGGGGGCTGAGAACCACCGTCGTCATGGACGCACGCGAGGAGCCATCATTACTTGTTACCGGGGCGAGCCTGGATGGGACGCTGGTCTTGTTCCCCCGTAGCCTGAGCTAGCTAGGGGTAGGGTAATGATGTATCCCCCGTGGCGCGGTCGGTCCGAGCCCAAGGTCGGGCGAGGCGGAGACTCCTCCTGAGGCCGAGGCCGGGGTCGGGCGAGGACGCGGTTCCTCCCGTGGTCGAGGTCGAGGCCGAGCCCTGGGGTCGGGCGAGGCGGAGACCACCCTCCGAGGCCGAGGCCAAGGCCGAGCCTTGGGGTCGGGCGAGGCAGAGTCCTCCTTCCGAGGCCGAGGCGGGGGCCGAGCCCTAGGGTCGGGCGAGGCGGAGACCTCCTCCTGAGGCCGAGGCCCAAGGTCGGGCGAGGCGGAGCTTCCTGTTGCGCCTGAGGCTGGACTTAGCTGTTGTTAGCCTCACCCTAGCGGGTGGCACAACAGTCGGAGAGGGGCGAGCGGCGCTGTTTTCCTGTCAGGTCGGTAAGTGGAAGGGCGAAGTGACTGCGGTCACTTCGACCTTGCCGACTGAGGCGCGTGTGTCAGGATAAGGTACCAGGCGATCCTCGCATTAAATGCGCCTGCGATACGGTCGGTTGGTGAGGCGATTTGGCCAAGGTTGCTTCATAACGATGCCTGCCCAAGCTGAGGTTCGGGCGAGTCGAGGGTGCGCCCGTTGCTTGAGGAGGCCCTCGGGCGAGGCGTGAATTCGCCTGGGACTACTGTTCCCGCCCGAGGTTGGGCTCGGGCGAGGCGAGATCGCGTCCCTTGAGTAGACGAAGCCTTGACCTGAATCGTTCCCATCAGTCTCTGCAGCTTGTGCTGATGGTGGTTACCAGTCGTGTTTAGGAGTGTTGGGGGTACCCCTAATTACGGTACCCGACAGTAGCCCCCGAGCCTCAAAGGGAGTGTTGGTACTCGCTTGGAGGCTTTACCGCACTTTTTTGCGAGGGGGCCGGCCTTTCTCGGTTACACTTTGTTCCGGTGGGTGTGCGCGAGGGCACCCGCCGGGTGTAGCCCCCGAGGCCTCGAAGGAGTGGTTTGACTCCTCTGAGGTCTTAATGCCTTTCATGATGCCTCGGCCGGTCTGGTTGTTCCCTCATGCGATCTGATTTTAGCCCGGGTGCATGGTCAGGTTCCAAGTTTTCAGGCTGGTTTATTGACGCTGTCAACGGTTTGGCCGTAGCTGGGTTTGCGAGAGCAGCCCCCGAGCCTCTGCACGGAGCGAGAGGACGATCAAGGACTGTCTCGACTTTTATCATACGCCCCTTTGTCGCCTTTCTGCAAGGAGGAAGGGGGGAAAGCGCCATGTTGCCCTCGGAGGGCGCCGAACATGGTGTCTCCAGTGAGTTGCTAACGGGTGATCCGAGTGGACGCCTGTGCCCCGTTCGATAAGGGTCGGCTAGTGGCCCAGAGGCGCGCTCCAAAAGTACCTGCAGGTGATTTGCCGGACCTGGACCCGTTCGATAGGGTCCGAGGGCTCGATGCCTCCCTCTGATGGGATTCCATTACAAAATCGCTCATGCTGGTCTCAGAAATGTCCTAGGGTACCTCGGGAGCGTAGCCCGAGCCTCGGCCATGTAACGGACGTACCCAGAGTCATCCCTCGCTCTTCGTGCTCTGGGGCGGCTGTCGAACCCTTCCGAGGGGCCAGCCTTCAAACCCTTGATCAGTAATGAGCCTGAAGCCCGAATGCTCTGGGGCGGCTGTTGAACCCTTCCGAAGGGCCAGCCTTCGAACCCCTGATCAGTAATGAGCCTGAAGCCCGAGTGCTCTGGGGCGGCTGTCGAACCCTTCCGAAGGGCCATCCTTCGAACCCCTGATCAGTAGGAGGGCTCGGGGCCCGCTTCCTTCGCGGAGAAGGATCCCTTTCGAAATATCCCCTTTCCCGGTCCCTGTGGCAAGAGAGAGAAAGGGGAGGAGGAAAAGGATATGAATTTAAATGGCGTGGTGCACCTTTGAGAGCACCTAGAGGGGGGTGAATAGGTGATCCTGTAAAAACTTAAAACTTAATGCCACAAACTTTATTAAGTGTTAGAGCAATAAAGCCAAGTGGCTAGAAGGGAGTTCTTGCAAAACACGATATCCACAAAGATATCAACACAGAGAGGCACAGTGGTTTATCCCGTGGTTCGGCCAAGTTCAACACTTGCCTACTCCACGTTGTGGCGTCCCAACGGACGAGGGTTGCAATCAATCCCTCTCAAGTGATCCAAAGATCCACTTGAATACCACGGTATTTCTTTTCCTTTCATTATATCCCGTTTGCGAGGAATCTCCACAACTTGGAGTCTCTCGCCCTTACAAAAGATGATCACAAATGAGCACAGAAGTAAGGATGAGATGAGCAACACACACAAGTCCACAGCAATACGCACACACACACGACCAAGACTTGAGCTCAAATGAATATCTCAAAGTTCTCACTAGAACGGAGCTCAAATCACTAAGAATGTCAAACGAGTGTGCAAGAATGAAGTGTGAATGATCAAGAATGCTCAAAGTGTGCTTGGTGTTTTCCTCCATGCGCCTAGGGGTCTCTTTTATAGCCCCAAGGCAGCTAGGAGCCGTTGAGAGCATTCCAGGAAGGCAATCCTTGCCTTCTGTCGATTGGCGCACCGGACAGTCCGGTGCACCACCGGACACTGTCCGGTGCGGATTTCTTTCCTGTTCTAGCACAGCCGACCGTTGAAGGTTTGGAGCCGTTGGCGCACCGGACACTGTTCGGTGCACACCGGACAGTACGGTGCCCCCTTCAGACCGTTGGCCTGGCCACGCGTCACGCGCGGATTACGCGGCCGACCGTTGGCTCGACCGACCGTTGGCTCACCGGACAGTCCGGCGGACAGTCCGGTGAATTTTAGCCGTACGCCGCCGACGAATTCCCGAGAGCGGCCTTTTCACCAGAGCCAGCCTGGCGCACCGGACACTGTCCGGTGCACCATCGGACAGTCCGGTGCACCCAGACTGAGCAGAGTCTTGGCTGCTCGAGCCAAGTCTTTTCCAATTGTCTTTTCTCTGATTCTAGCACTTAGACAAATATGTTAGTACACAAAAACCAATGTACTAAGTCTAGAATCATACCTTTGTATTGATTTGCACTTTGTCCACCCTTTGGCATATACTCATTCCATTAATGTGTGTTGGGCACTTAATCACCAAAATCTTATAGAAATGGCCCAAGGGCACATTTCCCTTTCAATCTCCCCCTTTTTGGTGATTTATGCCAACACAACAAAAAGCAACTAAAAGAAGTGCAACATCAATGCAAATGAGAACACAAATTTGTTTTGATTCAAATTTGGCATATTTGGATCATTCTTTGCCACCACTTGGTTTGTTTTTGCAAATCAAACTCAATTTCCTATCTCTAAGTCAAATTCACTTGTTGAGGCATAGAGAAAGGTATTCCAATAGAAATTGATCACTGATTCAAAAACTCCCCCTATTTCCCATAATCAAACATTCTCCCCACAAGAGACCAACTTTCAAACAGAGACATTTAGAATTTTGACAAATCAAAACTCCTAACTCTATTATTTTCTAAAATTCTCAAGTGGTAGCTGATCCATTTGTTGCTTTGGCCCTTAATTTCTCCCCCCTTTGGCATCAAGCACCAAAACGGGATCATTTTTAGCCTTTAAACCTCATTGCCTCACCAAAATTGTCAATTAAGAGCAAAAGGCAATAAGAGACACGGAGATGAACTTGGAGTAAGTTACCCTTTCATCGGAGTGCAGTGGAAGTCTTTCATGGTCTAAGTCCATCTTTCCCTTTCAATCCACTTTTGAGACTAAATCAAGCAAGCTCAAACACATGGTTAGTCTCAAAGAGTCAAGTTGTAGCACATCTCCCCCTAAATATGTGCATTACTTGCAAATGGACTTGTGAGGTCCGAGGAGTGCTTGTACAACTTGAGCACCATAAATACACAACAATATGCATAAAGGAACATGATCAAGGCATAAAACACATGTATGCTATAAATCAATCCAAGTTTCGCGAATCTAAGACATTTAGCTCACTACGCAGCCTGCAAAAGGTCTTCCCATCTAGAGGCTTGGTAAAGATATCAACTAGCTGGTTCTCGGTGCTAACATAAAACACTTCGATATCTCCCTTTTGCTGGTGGTCTCTCAAAAAGTGTGTCGGATGTCTATGTGCTTTGTGCGGCTGTGTTCAACAGGATTATCCGCCATGCGGATAGCACTCTCATTATCACATAGGAGTGGGACTTTGCTCAGATTGTGGCCAAAGTCCCGGAGGGTTTGCCTCATCCAAAGTAGTTGTGCGCAACACTGTCCTGCGGCAACATACTCGGCCTCAGCGGTGGATAGGACAACGGAAGTTTGTTTCTTAGAACTCTAGGACACCATGGACCTACCTAAGAATTGGCACGTCCCTAATGTACTATTCCTATCAACCTTACATCCAGCATAATCGGAGTCTGAATATCCAATTAAGTCAAAGGTAGACCCCTTTGGATACCAGATCCCGAAGCAAGGCGTAGCAACTAAATATCTAAGAATTCGCTTCACGGCCACTAAGTGACACTCCCTTGGATCGGATTGAAATCTAGCACACATGCATACACTAAGCATAATATCCGGTCTACTAGCACATAAGTAAAGTAAGGAACCTATCATAGACCGGTATGCTTTTTGATCAACGGACTTACCTCCTTTGTTGAGGTCGACATGTCTGTCGGTTCTCATTGGAGTCTTTGCGGGCTTGGCGTCCTTCATCCCAAACCGCTTGAGCAAGTCTTGTGTATACTTCGTTTGAGAGATGAAGGTGCCATCCTTGAGTTGCTTTACTTGGAACCCAAGGAAGTAGTTCAATTCGCCCATCATTGACATCTCGAATTTCTGCGTCATCACCCTGCTAAACTCTTCACAAGACTTTTGGTTAGTAGAACCAAATATTATGTCATCGACATAAATTTGGCACACAAATAGGTCACCATCACATGTCTTAGTAAAAAGAGTTGGATCGACTTTCCCAACCTTGAAAGCATTAGCAATTAAAAAGTCTCTAAGGCATTCATACCATGCTCTTGGGGCTTGCTTAAGTCCATAGAGCGCCTTAGAAAGCTTACACACGTGGTCGGGGTACCGTTCATCCCCAAAGCCAGGGGGTTGCTCCACGTACACCTCCTCCTTGATTGGCCCGTTGAGGAAAGCGCTCTTCACGTCCATTTGGAACAACCTGGAAGAATGGTGAGCGGCATAGGCTAACAATATGCGAATTGACTCTAGCCTATCCACAGGAGCAAAAGTCTCCTCAAAGTCCAAACCTGCGATTTGGGCATAACCTTTTTCCACAAGTCTAGCCTTGTTCCTTGTCACCACTCCGTGCTCGTCTTGTTTGTTGCGGAACACCCACTTGGTTCCCACAACGTTTTGCTTGGGACGTGGCACTAGTGTCCAGACTTCATTTCTCTTGAAATTGTTGAGCTCCTCCTGCATGGCCAACACCCAGTCCGGATCTAGCAAGGCCTCTTCTACCCTGAAAGGCTCAATAGAAGAGACAAAAGAGTAATGCTCACAAAAATTAACTAATCTAGAGCGAGTAGTTACTCCCTTGCTAATATCACCCAATATCTGGTCGACGGGATGACTCCTTTGAATCGTCACTCGAACTTGAGTTGGAGGGGCTTGAGGTGCTTCTTCCTCCATAACGTGATCATCTTGTGCTCCACTTGATCACATGCCTCTTCTTGATGAACCTGTTCATCATCTTGAGTTGGGGGTTGCACCATTGTTGAGGAAGAAGGTTGATCTTGCTCTTGGTGTTCCTGTGGTCGCACATCTCCAATCGCCATGGTGCGTATTGCGGCCGTTGGAACATCTTCTTCATCTACATCATCAAGATCAACAACTTGCTCTCTTGGAGAGCCATTAGTCTCATCAAATACAACGTCGCTAGAGACTTCAACCAAACCCGATGATTTGTTGAAGACCCTATACGCCTTTGTATTTGAGTCATATCCTAACAACAACCCTTCTACAGCTTTGGGAGCAAACTTAGAATTTCTACCTTTCTTCACTAGAATATAACATTTGCTCCCAAATACACGAAAGTATGAAACATTGGGTTTGTTACCGGTTAGTAGCTCATACGAAGTCTTCTTGAGGAGGCGATGAAGGTAGACCCGGTTTATGGCGTGGCAAGCCGTGTTCATGGCTTCCGACCAAAACCGCTCGGGGGTCTTGAATTCTCCAAGCATCGTCCTTGCCATGTCGATGAGCGTCCTGTTCTTCCTCTCTACCACACCGTTTTGCTGTGGTGTGTAGGGAGCGGAGAACTCGTGCTTGATTCCTTCCTCCTCAAGGTACTCCTCCACTTGAAGGTTCTTGAACTCGGACCCATTGTCACTCCTTATCTTTTTCACCTTGAGCTCAAATTCATTTTGAGCTCTCCTTAGGAAGCGCTTGAGGGTTCCTTGGGTTTCAGATTTATCCTGCAAAAAGAATACCCAAGTGAAGCGGGAAAAATCATCAACAATTACTAAATCATACTTACTTCCCCCGATGCTAAGGTAGGCGACGGGTCCGAAGAGGTCCATATGCAACAGCTCCAGGGGTCTTGATGTGGTCATCACGTTCTTGCTGTGATGAGCGTTTCCCACTTGTTTACCTGCTTGACAAGTTGCACAAGGTCTATCTTTTTCGAAAGTCACATTTGTTAGACCTAACACATGTTCTCCCTTTAGAAGTTTGTGAAGGTTCTTCATCCCTACATGTGCTAAACGGCGATGCCACAGCCAGCCCATGCTAGTCTTAGCAATTAAGCATGCATCTAGACCGGCCTCCTCTTTTACAAAATCAACTAAATAAAGTTTGTCGTCTAGTACACCCTTAAAAGCTAATGAACCATCACTTCTTCTAAAGACAGACACATCTACATTTGTGAATAAGCAATTATATCCCATATTACAAAGTTGACTAACAGACAACAAGTTATATCCGAGCGATTCTACTAAAAACACATTAGAAATGGAATGCTCGGATGAAATTGCTATTTTTCCTAGTCCTTTAACCTTGCCTTGGTTCCCATCACCGAATATGATTGAATCTTGGGAATCCTTGTTCTTGACGTAGGAGGTGAACATCTTCTTCTCCCCTGTCATGTGGTTTGTGCATCCGCTGTCGATAATCCAGCTTGAGCCCCCGGATGCATAAACCTGCAAGGAAATTTAGGCTTGGGTCTTAGGTACCCAACTTTTGTTGGGTCCTACCAGGTTAGTAACAATGGTCTTAGGGACCCAAATGCAAGTTTTTATCTCCCTTGCATTTTGCCCCTAATTTCCTAGCAATCACCTTCTTATCCTTTCTACAAATTGCAAAGGAAGCGTTGCAAGCATGATAAGTTGTAGAAGGTTCATTAACTATTTTCCTAGGAATATGAGCAACATTTCTCCTAGGCATATGATGAATGACATTTTTCCTAGGCCTATCTCTACCATGCACATAGGAAGAACTTGAAGCAAACATTGCATTTGAATCATAAGCATTACAACTCCTATCATGATGAACATTTCTAAAAAATTTCCTATCATAAATAAGTGCATGATTCTTTTGAGCACTATTAGCCATAGGGGCCTTCACTTTCTCCTTGGTGGAGATGGGAGCCTTATGACTTGTTAGGTTCTTGGCTTCCCTCTTAAAGCCAAGCCCATCCTTAATTGAGGGGTGTCTACCAATCGTGTAGACATCCCTTGCAAATTTTAATTTGTCGAATTCATTTTTGCTAGTCTTAAGTTGAGCATTAAGAGTAGTCACTTCATCATTTAATTTAGAAATGACAACTAGGTGTTCACTACAAGCATGAGAGCACCTAGAGGGGGGGGGGGGGGTGAATAGGTGATCCTGTAAAATTTAAGCACAAGAGATCAATCACAGAGATGACACAGTGGTTTATCCCGTGGTTCGGCCAAGACCAACGCTTGCCTACTCCACGTTGTGGCGTCCCAACGGACGAGGGTTGCAATCAACCCCTCTCAAGCGGTCCAAAGACCCACTTGAATACCACGGTGTTTTGCTTGCTTTTTCTCAATCCCGTTTGCGAGGAATCTCCACAACTTGGAGCCTCTCGCCCTTACAATTGAAGTTCACAAAGAACACAGAGCAAGGGGGGAATGAGCAACGCACACAAGACTTCAAAAGATCAGAGCAACAACACGCACACAAGTCGCAACAAGAGCTCGCAACACAACTCAAAGAGTTCGCAACTCAACAAGAGCTCTAGATGCTATCACAATGAAACGAATGCGTGAGATCGATGTCTTGGTGCTTAGGAATGTTGTAGGAATGCTTGGTGTACTCCTCCATGCGCCTAGGGGTCCCTTTTATAGCCCCAAGGCAGCTAGGAGCCGTTGAGAACAAATCTGGAAGGCCATCCTTGCCTTCTGTCATCGGGCGCACCGGACAGTGTCTGGTGCCCGATTCCTTTCCTTAAATGGCGAAGCCGACCGTTGCAGATCTGGGAGCCGTTGGCGCACCGGACATGTCCGGTGCACACCGGACAGTCCGGTGCCCCCTTCCGACCGTTGGCTTGGCCACGTGTCGCGCGCAGAATCCGCGGCCGACCGTTGGCCCGGCCGACCGTTGGCTCACCGGACAGTCCGGTGCACACCGGACAGTCCGGTGAATTTTAGCTGTACGCCGTCAGCAAATTCCCGAGAGCGGCCTCTTCGGCCGAGGCAGCCTGGCGCACCGGACACTGTCCGGTGCACCACCGGACAGTCCGGTGCTCCAGACCGAAGCAGCCTTATGGCTGTACACAGCCAACTCTTTTCTTTTATTTTTCTTCCTGTTTCCAATACTTAGACAAGTATATTAGTACACAAAACCAATGTACTAAGACTTAGAAACATACCTTTGCTCTTGATTTGCACTTTATTCATCCATGGCATAAATTCACATTTAAGCACTTGAGTTGGCACTCAATCACCAAAATACTTAGAAATGGCCCAAGGGCACATTTCCCTTTCAATCTCCCCCTTTTTGGTGATTTATGCCAACACAACATAAAGCAACTAGAACAAGTGCAAAATCACTTCAAATAAAACTCAAATTGATTTTGATTCAATTTTGGCATATATGGATCATCCTTTGCCACAACTTGGTTTGTTTTTGCAAATCAAACTCAAATCTCTATCTCTAAGTCAAACACACATGTTGAAGCATAAAGAGAGTCATTCCAAAAGAGATTGATCAAAGATTTCAAAAACTTCCCCTTTTTTCCATAATCAACACTTCTCCCCACAAGAGGCCAACTTTTGACAAAAGAGACAATACAAGAGTTTTGACAAACCAAAAGCTCTATTCTACTATTTTCAAAGTTTCTCAAGTGGTAGCTGATCCATCTATTGCTTTGGCCTTTATTTTCTCCCCCTTTGGCATCAAGCACCAAAACGGGATCAATCTTGGCCCTTTAACCCCATTGCCTCACCAAAATCTTCAATTTAGAGTACAAAGGCAATAAGATCATAGAGATGAACTTGGAATAAGTTACCCTCTCATCGGAGTGCAGTGGAAGTCTTGCATGGTCCAAGTTCACCTTTCCCTTTCAATCCACCTTCGAGACTAAATCAAGCAAACTCAAGCAAATGGTTAGTCTCAAAGGGTCACGTTGTAGCACATCTTCCCCTAAATGTGTGCATCACTTGCAAAAAGGACTTATGAGGTCCAGGGAGTGTTTGTACAACTTGAGCACCACAATAAGCAACAAAATGCAGAATGAACATGATCAAAGGCATAAACACATGTATGCTACAATTCAATCCAAGTTCCGCGAATCTAAGACATTTAGCTCACTACGCAGCCTGCAAAAGGTCTTCTCATCTAGAGGCTTGGTAAAGATATCGGCTAGCTGGTTCTCGGTGCTAACATGAAACACTTCGATATCTCCCTTTTGCTGGTGGTCTCTCAAAAAGTGATGCCGGATGTCTATGTGCTTTGTGCGGCTGTGTTCAACAGGATTTTCCGCCATGCGGATAGCACTCTCATTATCGCATAGGAGTGGGACTTTGCTCAGATTGTAGCCAAAGTCCCGGAGGGTTTGCCTCATCCAGAGTAGTTGCGCGCAACACTGTCCTGCGGCAACATACTCGGCCTCAGCGGTGGATAGGGCAACGGAGGTTTGTTTCTTAGAGTTCCACGACACCAGGGACCTTCCTAAGAATTGGCACGTCCCTGATGTACTCTTCCTATCGACCTTACATCCAGCATAGTCGGAATCTGAGTATCCAACCAAGTCAAAGGTAGACCCCTTTGGATACCAGAGCCCGAAGCAAGGCGTAGCAACCAAATATCTAAGAATTCGCTTCACCGCCACTAAGTGACATTCCTTAGGATCGGATTGAAATCTAGCACACATGCATACGCTAAGCATAATATCCGGTCTACTTGCACATAAATAAAGTAAAGACCCTATCATTGACCGGTATGCTTTTTGATCAACGGACTTACCTCCTTTGTTGAGGTCGGTGTGTCCGTCGGTTCCCATCGGCGTCTTTGCGGGCTTGGCGTCCTTCATCCCAAACCTCTTTAGCAAGTCTTGCGTGTACTTCGTTTGGGAGATGAAGGTGCCTTCCTTGAGTTGCTTCACTTGGAACCCAAGGAAGTAGTTCAACTCGCCCATCATTGACATCTCGAATTTCTGCATCATCACCCTGCTAAACTCTTCACAAGACTTTTGGTTAGTAGAACCAAATATTATGTCATCGACATAAATTTGGCACACAAACAAATCACCATCACATGTCTTAGTAAATAGAGTTGGACCGGCTTTCCCAACCTTGAAAGCATTAACAATTAGAAAGTCTCTAAGGCATTCATACCATGCTCTTGGGGCTTGCTTAAGTCCATAGAGTGCCTTAGAGAGCTTACACACGTGGTCGGGGTACCGTTCATCCTCGAAGCCAGAGGGTTGCTCTACATACACCTCCTCCTTGATCGGCCCGTTGAGGAAAGCGCTCTTCACATCCATTTGGTACAACCTGAAAGAGTGGTGAGCGGCATATGCTAGCAAGATACGAATAGACTCTAGCCTAGCCACAGGAGCAAATGTCTCCTCAAAGTCTAAACCTGCGACTTGGGCATAACCTTTTGCCACAAGTCGAGCCTTGTTCCTCGTCACCACCCCGTGCTCGTCCTGTTTGTTGCGAAACACCCACTTGGTTCCCACAATATTTTGCTTGGGACGAGGCACCAGTGTCCAAACTTCATTGCGCTTGAAGTTGTTGAGCTCCTCCTGCATGGCCAACACCCAGTCCGGATCTAGCAAGGCCTCCTCTACCCTGAAAGGCTCAATAGAAGAGACAAAGGAGTAATGCTCACAAAAATTAACTAATCTAGATCGAGTAGTTACTCCCTTACTAATGTCACCCAAAATTTGGTCGACAGGATGATCCCTTTGAATCACCGCTCGAACTTGGGTTGGAGGTGCCGGTTGCGCTTCTTCCTCCAACACATGATTATCTTGTGCTCCCCCTTGATCACACGCCTCCTTTTGATGAACCTGTTCATCGTCTTGAGTTGGGGGTTGCACCATAGTTGAGGAAGAAGGTTGATCTTGCTCCAATTGTTCCTGTGGTCGCACATCACCAATCGCCATGGTGCGCATAGCGGCCGTTGGAACGTCTTCTTCATCTACATCATCAAGATCAACAACTTGCTCTCTTGGAGAGCCATTAGTCTCATCAAATACAACGTCGCTAGAGACTTCAACCAAACCCGATGATTTGTTGAAGACTCTATGCGCCTTTGTATTTGAGTCATAACCTAACAAAAACCCTTCTACTGCTTTGGGAGCAAATTTAGAATTTCTACCCTTCTTCACTAGAATGTAGCACTTGCTCCCAAATACACGAAAGTACGATACATTGGGTTTGTTACCGGTTAGAAGCTCATATGGCGTCTTCTTGAGGAGGCGGTGAAGGTAGACCCTGTTGATGGCGTGGCAAGCCGTGTTCACGGCTTCCGACCAAAAACGCTCGGGGGTCTTGAATTCTCCAAGCATAGTCCTCGCCATGTCGATTAGCGTCCTGTTCTTCCTCTCTACCACACCATTTTGCTGTGGTGTGTAGGGAGCGGAGAACTCGTGCTTGATCCCTTCCTCCTCAAGGAACTCCTCCACTTGAAAGTTCTTGAACTCCGACCCGTTGTCGCTCCTTATCTTCTTCACCTTGAGCTCAAACTCATTTTGAGCTCTCCTGAGGAAGCGCTTGAGGGTCCCTTGGGTTTCAGACTTATCCTGCAAAAAGAACACCCAAGTGAAGCGGGAAAAGTCATCAACAATAACTAGACCATACTTACTTCCTCCTATGCTCAGATAGGCGACGGGTCCGAAGAGGTCCATGTGTAGCAGCTCCAGGGGTCTTGATGTGGTCATCACATTCTTGCTGTGATGTGCTCCTCCCACTTGTTTACCTGCTTGACAAGCTGCACAAGGTCTATCTTTTTCGAATTGTACGTTAGTCAAACCTATCATGTGTTCTCCCTTTAGAAGCTTGTGAAGGTTCTTCATCCCCACATGTGCTAAGCGGCGATGCCACAGCCAGCCCATGCTAGTCTTAGCTATTAAGCATGCATCTAGACCGGCCTCCTCTTTTGCAAAATCAACTAAATAAAGTTTGTCGTCTAATACACCCTTAAATGCTAGTGAACCATCACTTCTTCTAAAGACAGACACATCTACATTTGTAAATAGACAGTTATACCCCATGTTGCATAATTGACTAACAGATAGCAAATTATATCCAAGAGACTCTACTAAAAACACATTAGAGATAGAGTGCTCATTAGAAATTGCAATTTTACCTAACCCTTTTACCTTGCCTTGATTCCCATCATCGAATATAATTGAATCTTGGGAATTTTTATTCTTGACGTAGGAGGTGAACATCTTCTTTTCCCCCGTCATATGGTTTGTGCATCCGCTATCAATAATCCAGCTTGAACCCCCGGATGCATAAACCTGCAAGGCAAATTTAGGCTTGGGACTTAGGTACCCAACTCTTGTTGGGTCCTACAAGGTTAGTGCAAATTTCCTTAGGGGCCCAAATGCAAGTTTTGTCTCCCTTGCATTTTGCCCCTAACTTCCTAGCAACTATCTTCCTATCCTTTCTACAAATAGCAAAGGAAGCATTTAGGGCATGATAAATTGTAGAAGGTCCATGAACTTTCCTATGAGCATTAACAACATTTCTCCTAGGCATATTGTGAATAACATTTCTTCTACCAACCTTTCTATCATGCACAACATGAGAACTAGAAGCAGTCATAGCATAAGAATCATAAGCATGTGAATCAAAAGCATCATAACTTCTAAAAGCATTTCTAGAATTTTTCCTATCATGATACAAAAAGGCATGGTTCTTTTTAGCACTAGTAGCCATAGGGGCCTTCCCTTTCTCCTTAGCGGGAATGGGAGCCTTATGGCTTGTTAAGTTCTTGGCTTCCCTTTTGAAGCCAAGTCCATCCTTAATTGAGGGGTGTCTACCAATCGTGTAGGCATCCCTTGCAAATTTTAGCTTATCAAACTCGCTTTTGCTAGCCTTAAGTTGAGCATTAAGACTAGCCACTTCATTATTCAATTTAGAAATTGAAACTAGATGTTTACTACAAGCATCAACATTAAGATCTTTACACCTAGTGCAAGTTTCAACAATTTCTACACAAGATGTTGATTTACTAGCTACTTCTAGTTTAGCATTTAAGTCATCATTAACACTCTTTAAAGTAGCAATGTTTTCATGACAAGAAGATAATTCACTAGAAAGCACTTCATTTCTTTTAACTTCTAAAGCATAGGATTTTTGTGCCTCTACAAACTTATCATGTTCATCATACAACAAATCCTCTTGCTTTTCTAAAAGCCTATCCTTTTCATTCAAGGCATCAATCAATTCATTGATTTTATCAATTTTATTTCTATCCAATCCCTTGAACAAACTAGAGTAATCTATTTCATCATCACTAGACTCATCGTCACTAGAAGAATCATAAGTGACATCATTACGAGTGATTACCTTCTTCTCTCTTGCCATGAGGCAAGTGTGACGCTCGTTGGGGAAGAGGGATGACTTGTTGAAGGCAGTGGCGGCGAGTCCCTCATTGTCGGAGTCAGACGAGGAGCAGTCCGAATCCCACTCCTTGCCAAGATGAGCCTCGCCCTTTGCCTTCTTATAATTCTTCTTCTTCTCCCTCTTGTTCCCTTGGTCCTGATCACTATCATTGTCGGGACAGTTAGCAATAAAATGACCAAGCTTACCGCATTTGAAGCACGCACGCTTCCCCTTGGCTTTGGTCTTGCTTGGCTGTCCCTTGCGACCTTTAAGCGCCGTCTTGAATCTTTTGATGATGAGGGCCATCTCTTCATCATTAAGTCCGGCCGCCTTAATTTGTGCCACCCTGCTAGGTAGCGCCTCCTTGCTTCTTGTTGCCTTGAGAGCAAGGGGTTGAGGCTCGTTGATCGGTCCATTCAAGGCGTCGTCCATGTATCTTGCCACCTTGATCATCATCCGCCCGCTTACGAATTTTCCGAGTACCTCCTCGGGTGTCATCTTCGTGTACCTGAGATTCTCACGAATATTGTTCACGAGATGAGGATCAAGAACGGTAAATGACCTTAGCATTAGGCGGACGACGTCGTGATCCGTCCATCGCGTGCTTCCGTAGCTCCTTATTTTGTTGATAAGGATCTTGAGCCGGTTGTATGTTTGCGTCGGCTCCTCGCCCCTTATCATCGCGAATCGTCCGAGCTCGCCCTCCACCAACTCCATCTTGGTGAGTAAGGTGACATCATTCCCCTCATGAGAGATCTTGAGGGTGTCCCAAATCTGCTTGGCATTGTCCAAGCCGCTCACCTTGTGATACTCGTCCCTGCACAAAGAGGCTAGCAACACAGTAGTAGCTTGTGCATTTTTATGGATCTGTTCATTAATAAACGAAGGACTATCCGAGCTATCAAATTTCATTCCACTTTCCACAATCTCCCAAATGCTTGGATGGAGAGAAAATAGGTGTGTACGCGTTTTGTGACTCCAAAATCCGTAGTCCTCTCCATCAAAGTGAGGAGGCTTGCCAAGTGGAATGGGGAGCAAATGAGCATTTGAGCTGTGCGGAATGCGCGAATAATCAAAAGAAAAGTTTGAGTTAACCGTCTTTTGTTTGTCGTAGTCATCGTCCTTGTGGGAAGAAGTAGACTCGTCGCTGTCGTAGTAGACGATCTCCTTGATATGTCTTGTCTTCTTCTTCTTCCCATCTTTACGTCTGTGGCCCGAGCCAGAGTCGTTGGATTTGTCATCTTTTGGCTCGTTGACGAAGGACTCCTTTTCCTTGTCGTTGATCATGATTCCCTTCCCCTTAGGATCCATCTCTTCGGGCGGTTAGTCCCTTTCTTGAAGAGAACGGCTTTGATACCAATTGAGAGCACCTAGAGGGGGGGTGAATAGGTGATCCTGTAAAACTTAAGCACAAGAGATCAATCACAGAGATGACACAGTGGTTTATCCCGTGGTTCGGCCAAGACCAACGCTTGCCTACTCCACGTTGTGGCGTCCCAACGGACGAGGGTTGCAATCAACCCCTCTCAAGCGGTCCAAAGACCCACTTGAATACCACAGTGTTTTGCTTGCTTTTTCTCAATCCCGTTTGCGAGGAATCTCCACAACTTGGAGCCTCTCGCCCTTACAATTGAAGTTCACAAAGAACACAGAGCAAGGGGGGAATGAGCAATGCACACAAGACTTCAAAAGATCAGAGCAACAACACGCACACAAGTCGCAACAAGAGCTCGCAACACAACTCAAAGAGTTCGCAACTCAACAAGAGCTCTAGATGCTATCACAATGAAACGAATGCGTGAGATCGATGTCTTGGTGCTTAGGAATGTTGTAGGAATGCTTGGTGTACTCCTCCATGCGCCTAGGGGTCCCTTTTATAGCCCCAAGGCAGCTAGGAGCCATTGAGAACAAATCTGGAAGGCCATCCTTGCCTTCTGTCATCGGGCGCACCGGACAGTCCAGTGCACACCGGACAGTGTCTGGTGCCCGATTCCTTTCCTTAAATGGCGAAGCCGACCGTTGCAGATCTGGGAGCCGTTGGCGCACCGGACATGTCCGGTGCACACCGGACAGTCCGGTGCCCCCTTCCGACCGTTGGCTTGGCCACGTGTCGCGCGCAGAATCCGCGGCCGACCGTTGGCCCGGCCGACCGTTGGCTCACCGGACAGTCCGGTGCACACCGGACAGTCCGGTGAATTTTAGCCGTACGCCGTCAGCAAATTCCCGAGAGCGGCCTCTTCGGCTGAGGCAGCCTGGCGCACCGGACACTGTCCGGTGCTCCAGACCGAAGCAGCCTTCTGGCTGTACACAGCCAACTCTTTTCTTTTCTTTTTCTTTCTGTTTCCAATACTTAGACAAGTATATTAGTACACAAAACCAATGTACTAAGACTTAGAAACATACCTTTGCTCTTGATTTGCACTTTATTCATCCATGGCATAAATTCACATTTAAGCACTTGAGTTGGCACTCAATCACCAAAATACTTAGAAATGGCCCAAGGGCACATTTCCCTTTCAATCAACATTAAAATCCTTACACCTATTGCAAATCACAACATGTTCTTCACAAGAGGTTGATTTATTAGCTATTTCTAACTTAGCATTCAAGTCATCATTGCTACTCTTTAAGCTAGAAATGGATTCATGGCATGTAGACAATTCATGTGAAAGCATTTCATTTCTTTTAACTTCTAAAGCAAGAGAATTTTGTGCACTTACAAATTTATCATGCTCTTCATATAAAAGATCTTCTTGCTTTTCTAAAAGTCTATTTTTCTCATTCAAAGCATCAATCAACTCATTGATCTTATCAATTTTAGTTCTATCTAATCCTTTGAATAAACATGCATAGTCTATTTCATCATCACTAGATTCATCATCACTTGAAGAAGCATACGTAGTATTATTTTGAGTACTTACCTTCTTCTCCTTTGCCATTAGGCATGTGTGATGCTCGTTGGGGAAGAGGGACGACTTGTTGAAGGCCGAGGCGGCGAGTCCTTCGTTGTCGGAGTCGGATGATGAACAATCCGAGTCCCACTCTTTGCCAAGGTGTGCCTCGCCCTTAGTCTTCTTATAGGTCTTTTTCTTTTCCCTCTTCTTTCCTTGATCCTGGTCACTATCATTATCGGGACAATTAGCAATAAAATGACCAACCTTACCACACTTGAAGCAAGAGCGCTTTCCCTTTGTCTTGCTTTTGTTGGGATGCTCCTTGCGACCTTTGAGCACCGTCTTGAAGCGCTTGATGATGAGGGCCATTTCATCCTCGTTTAGCCCGGCCGCCTCAATTTGCGCCACCTTGCTAGGTAGCGTCTCCCTGCTACTTGTTGCCTTGAGAGCAATGGCTTGAGGCTCATGGATTGGGCCATTTAGCGTCTCATCAACGTATCTTGCCTCCTTGATCATCATTCGCCCGCTCACAAACTTCCCAAGTATTTCTTCGGGCGTCATCTTGATGTACCTAGGATTCTCACGAATAGAGTTAACAAGATGAGGATCAAGGACGGTGAAGGACCTTAGCATAAGTCGGACGACATCGTGGTCCGTCCATCGCGTGCTTCCATAGTTTGACGAGGGTCTTGAGCCTGTTGTACGTTTGGGTTGGCTCCTCCCCCTGATCATTGCGAACCTTCCTAGTTCGCCTTCCACCAACTCCATCTTGGTGAGCATGGTGACGTCGTTCCCCTCATGTGAGATCTTGAGGGTGTCCCAGATCTGCTTGGCATTGTCCAAGCCGCTCACCTTATTGTATTCTTCCCTGCACAAGGATGCTAGAAGAACAGTAGTAGCTTGTGCATTCTTATGGATTTGTTCATTGATAAACATAGAATTATCTGAACTATCAAATTGCATTCCATTTTCTACTATCTCCCATATACTTGGATGAAGAGAGAACAAATGACTACGCATTTTGTGACTCCAAAATCCGTAGTCCTCTCCATCAAAGTGAGGAGGTTTACCAAGTGGAATAGAAAGCAAATGAGCATTGGAATTATGCGGAATACGAGAGTAATCAAAAGAAAAGTTTGAGTTAACCGTTTTCTTTTCCTCCTCGTATTCGTCGTCCTTTTGAGAAGAGGAAGATTCGTCGCTATCGTAGTAGACAACCTTCCTGATGCGCCTCTTATTCTTTCCATCTTTCTTCTTTTGACTTGAGCTGGAGTCATTGACTTTGTCGTCCCTTGGCTCGTTTAAGATGGACTCCTTCTCATTGTAATTGACCACCATCCCCTTTCCCTTAGGATCCATCTCTTCGGGCAATTAGTCCCTTTCTTGAAGAGAACGGCACCGATACCAATTGAGAGCACCTAGAGGGGGGTGAATAGGTGATCCTGTAAAAACTTAAAACTTAATGCCACAAACTTGATTAAGTGTTAGAGCAATAAAGCCAAGTGGCTAGAAGGGAGTTCTTGCAAAACACGATAACCACAAAGATATCAACACAGAGAGGCACAGTGGTTTATCCCGTGGTTCGGCCAAGTTCAACACTTGCCTACTCCACGTTGTGGCGTCCCAACGGACGAGGGTTGCAATCAACCCCTCTCAAGTGATCCAAAGATCCACTTGAATATCACGGTATTTCTTTTCCTTTCACTATATCCCGTTTGCGAGGAATCTCCACAACTTGGAGTCTCTCGCCCTTACAAAAGATGATCACAAATGAGCATGGAAGTAAGGATGGGATGAGCAACACACACAAGTCCACAGCAATACGCACACACACACGGCCAAGACTTGATCTCAAAGTTCTCACTAGAACGGAGCTCAAATCACTAAGAATGTCAAACGAGTGCGCAAGAATGAAGTGTGAATGATCAAGAATGCTCAAAGTGTGCTTGGTGTTTTCCTCCATGCGCCTAGGGGCCCCTTTTATAGCCCCAAGGCAGCTAGGAGTCGTTGAGAGCATTCCAGGAAGGCAATCCTTGCCTTCTGTCGATTGGCGCACCGGACAGTCCGGTGCACCACCGGACACTGTCCGGTGCAGATTTCTTTCCTGTTCTAGCGCAACTGACCGTTGAAGGTTTGGAGCCGTTGGCGCACCGGACAGTCCGGTGCCCCCTTCAGACCGTTGGTCTGGCCACGCGTCACGCGCGGATTGCGTGGCCGACCGTTGGCTCGGCCGACTGTTGGCTCACCGGACAGTCCGGTGTACACCGGACAGTCCGGTGAATTTTAGCTGTACGCCGCCGACGAATTCCCGAGAGCGGCCTTTTCACCAGAGCCAACCTGGCGCACCGGACACTGTCCGGTGCACCACCAGACATTGTCCGGTGCACCATCGGACAGTCCGGTGCACTCAGACTGAGCAGAGTCTTGGCTACTCGAGCCAAGTCTTTTCCAATTGTCTTTTCTCTGATTCTAGCACTTAGACAAATATGTTAGTACACAAAAACCAATGTACTAAGTCTAGAATCATACCTTTGTATTGATTTGCACTTTGTCCACCCTTTGGCATATACTCATTTCCTTAATGTGTGTTGGGCACTTAATCACCAAAATCTTATAGAAATGGCCCAAGGGCACATTTCCCTTTCAACCTTTTTTGACGCGGTCATCACGGCGGAGGTGAAACGACGCCTGCTTCGCCTGCCAAAGGCGTCGCTTGCCCTACCGCGGAGTTAATGCGACGGGACGGGTGGTTCGCGGGGCGGCCGCGTGCGCGAGCCGTTCAAGGAACGGAACACGGGCGCGTCGTCTTCACGCCGTGGGAGAGGGCTCCCCTGCTGCTCCAGGAGGGGACGCGAACCTGTAGGCGATTTGACCGCTGCTTCTGCCCGTCTGCTGCCGCCATTACTGCCGGTCCACTTTTGGCCATATCAACCGTTGCGCCTCCTCCCGCGGCTGACTGACCCGTGATCGATGTGCTCGATTGGCACTGTTGGGCCATGCGCAGGGTTGCCTCGAGTCGCGGCACCGGTTCCGCAGTCGAGGAGGCACGACATTGGCGCAAGTGGTGGTGCGGTTGCTTGCACGTAATAACCGGCACACCGGTTACATGATGCGTGGGCCTGGGCCTCCATGCTGGATGCGACGAAGCCGAAGGGGTGCGCCTCCGCGGTGCGGTTGCACGCCACCTGCATGGCGGTCCGCCCTTTCAACCGCTGGTTTCGGCGAGGATGGAGGAGTGCTTGTAACCGTGGGGCGGTTACACGCTCCGCGTGCGGCGGTTTGGCTTCTTCCGTTCCGGGTCAGCTTGCATGACGTGTGGGACCCAGCCCCCGTGTCGTAGGGGGAGGACCCTGGAGCACGTTGGTGAAGACTTTGTCTGTGACGCCTGAAGACGCGAGTGGGGAGAGCCGCCTTTAAAAAGGGGTCGATCCCCCGGGCGGTAGCCATGCCTTCGCACTCCCCTCATGCATCACCCCCTTCCACCTTCCGAGCCCCCGGGTGGGGAGCACCCGCGTTGCCTTCGTCTTGCTGCTGTTGGAGGAGCGCGACCTCGCGGGGGTTGGTATCCTTCAGCCATCGCTCGGCTTCAAGGATTTTCATCTTGCAGCCCGGCTGCATTCCCTCACCAATGGTCATCCAGGATGATGACCACCAGTTCGATGGTGGGGAGAAGCAAGCCGGGCTGCGGCCTCTGCCCCGCCCTCAGATTCAAGGACCATCGGCGCCACCCGCGGACAGACCTCCGGCTCTTTGGCTTTGACGGCTTGTCCTCGCCCCTCATGTGGGGACGTGGGCGAGGGCCTTCCTATAGCAGCATTTGCCCTGAGGTCATCGCTACTGCTGTTTAGCCGCCCGAGGCGGAGGTCGTTGTCGCTACTGCTGCAGTGGTCGCCGACGAGACACCTGGAGTTTGTTGTCCCGCAGGCCCTCTGGTGTGGAGGTTGTTCATACCCGCGGGAGTGGAACCAGAGTCCCGTTTGTAATGGCACCCTGAGTGTGGGTGTATGTTCATTGTGGCTGTCGGGGCCTTAACATCTGGGTATTTTGGTGTGAAGCCGTGTTTCTTCCTCATTTCGAGCACTAGGACTCGCCTGTCGGCTAGCTGAACCGCTTAACTGAGTGTGAGTTGCCCTGCGCGGAAGGTGACGAGTGAGGCATCCGTATCCCGGAGGCGTAGGAGTCCCTCAGCTTGGTCGGCCTTGCCGCTCAAGGCTTCCCTTGCTCAGTTTGAGAACCTTCGGTCGCTCTGCGATGAGCTGGAGCCAGAGGCTGCGGTGTCGGCGTGGACAGAGGTAGAGTCGACTCAAAAAGAGGCTTCGTCGGCCCGGGAGCACGTGGCTTCCCAGGCCGAAGAAGTGCAGCAGCGGCGGCCGGAGCTTGGCCAGGTCATGCTGCTCAGGCCGTGAGCCGGGCTGAGGTCCTCGGGGGACAGTTGGCTGTGGCTACGGAGCGACCAGCCGAGGTGTCTGCTCGGGTCGGGACCCTGGAGGAGACCCTGGCTGCGATGGCCCAAGCGCGGTGTTGGCGTCCTCCTTCGAGGTGGAGATCCTTCCGCTCGAGTCGTCGTTCAAGGCCGGGCCAGATTCCGCCGAAGGTGGAAACGACGCCGAGGGTGCTGCTGCTCCCTCTGTCGATGTATGATCCTGCAGGAACAGTTTGTCTGTAGTATGCATATGCTTGTTGCGGCCGCCGAGGCCCAAACATCTTATTGTCGTGTTATAAAGCTGTGTTTCCTTTCCTCTTGTTTCGAGTATCAGGACTTGTTCGTCGGTAGCAGAATCGCTTATCCGAGCGAGAGTTACTTTTCGCGGAAGGTGATGAGTGAGGTATCCGTATCCCGGAGGCGTAGGAGTCCCTCGGCTCGGTCGGCCTTGCCGCTTACACGCACTCTTACTCGTTCGTGGGATTCTGTACCGATATAGTCGAGAAGGCACGAAAGTCGTTCTGGCAGAAAAGTTTTTTGAGCGTTAGGACTTGTTTGGCAGCAGAATCGCTTATCCGAGCGTGAGTTACTTATCGCGGAAGGTGATGAGTGAGGTATCCGTATCCCGGAGGCGTAGTAGTCCCTCGGCTCGGTCGGCCTTGCCGCTTACGTGTACTCCCGTCGTTTTCAGGACCCCGCTATTGAAGCAGTCGAAAAGCGCGAAAGACGTTCTGGCAAAAGACTTTTTCCGAGGAAAGTTTTGACGCAGAGGGGGTTCCCCCCTTCTAGCCCCCGAGGGAGGGTCGGGCTTTGTCGAGGCAAGGCTGACCCTTCCTTGACGGTTAGACTTTATTTTTGTATGTAAAGAGAACGAGGTATATGAACGACTTGAAACATCTTAAGGGTATAAGCGACGTAGTTGTTGGATGTTCCAAGCGTTGCTGTAGACCTCGCCTTGATCGTTGGCCAGCTTGTATGTCCCGGGCTTCAAAATCTTGGCGATGATGAACGGCCCTTCCCAGGGAGGAGTAAGCTTGTGGCGCCCTCGGGCGTCCTGCCGCAGCCGAAGCACCAAGTCTCCCACCTGGAAGCCTCGGGGTCGAACCCCTTAGGCGTGGTAGCGTCGCAGAGACTACTGATACCGCGTCGAGTGTAGCAAGGCCACGTCCCGAGCCTCTTCTAGCTGGTCCAGTGAGTCTTCTCGGCTGGTCTGGTTGCTTCGGTCGTCGTACGCCTTTGTCCTCGGGGAACCGTATTCTAAGTCCGTGGGCAAGATAGCCTCGGCCCCATAGACTAGAAAGAACGGCGAGAAACCCGTGGCTCGGCTTGGCGTCGTCCTCAGACTCCAGACCACCGAGGGTAGCTCTTTCATCCATCGCTTGCCAAACTTGTTGAGGTCGTTGTAGATCCTCGGTTTAAGTCCCTGTAGAATCATACCGTTGGCACGCTCCACCTGCCCATTCGTCATGGGGTGAGCTACGGTGGCCCACTCCACACGGATGTGGTGGTCCTCGCAGAAGTCCAGGAACTTCTTCCCAGTGAACTGGGTGCCATTGTCAGTGATGATGGAGTTCGGGACCCCAAAGCGATGGATGATGTTGGTGAAGAACGCCACCGCCTGCTCGGACCTGATGCTGGTTAGGGGTCGGACCTCGATCCACTTGGAGAATTTGTCGATGGCGACCAACAGGTGCGAGAACCCCTCGGGTGCCTTCTGCAAGGGACTGATGAGGTCCAGACCCCACACAGCAAATGGCCAGGTGATGGGTATTGTCTACAGGGCCTGAGCGGGCAGGTGTGTCTATCTCGCGTAGAATTGACACCCTTGGCAGGAGCGTACAATCCTAGTGGCGTCGGACACCGCGGTCGGCCAGTAGAAGCCTTGTCGGAAGGCGTTCCCAATGAGGGCTCGAGGTGCTGCATGGTGATTGCAAGCCCCCGAGTGTATCTCTTGCAATAGCTCCTGTCCTTCGGTGACGGATATGCATTGTTGGAGAATGCCTGAGGGGCTGCGGTGGTAGAGCTCCTTTTCATCACCCAGTAAGACGAACGACTTGGCGCGCCGCGCCAGTCGCCGAGCTTCGGCCTTGTCGAGGGGTAGCTCTCCTCGGTGGAGATATTGCAGGTATGGGGTATGCTAGTTTTGATTAGGCGTGACCCCATTCCGCTCTCCCTCGACACGCAGTGCCTCACCCTCGGCGGCCGAGGATACCGCGGGCTGGGCCGAGGCCTCCTCGGGCTCGGGCGTGTCGTCGGTCTTGATGGAGGGTTGATGTATGTCTCTGGAGAAGACGTCCGAGGGAACCGTTGTCCGCCCCGAGGCTATTTTAGCCAGCTCATCCGCAGTCTCGTTGTACCGTCGAGCGATGTGGTTGAGCTCGAGCCCGTAGAACTTGTCTTCCAGGTGCCGAACTTCATCGCAGTAGGCCTCCATCTTCCGGTCACGGCAGTGAGAGTTCTTCATGACTTGGTCAATGACAAGCTGCGAGTCGCCACGAGCGTCGAGGCATCGAACCCCTAGCTCGATGGCGATGCGCAACCCATTAACCAGAGCCTCGTACTCGGCCACGTTGTTTGACACCGGGAAATGGAGGTGCAACACATAGCGGAGATGTTTCTCGAGGGGGTGAGATGAAGAGCAGGCCAGCACCTGCTCCTGTTTTCATCAGCGACCCATCGAAGTACATGGTCCAGAGTTCCAGTTGGATCAGAGCTGTTGGTAGCTGGGTGTCAACCCATTCAGCCATGAAGTCCGCCAAGACTTGGGACTTGATGGCCTTCCGAGGAGTGAACGATATTGTCTCGCCCATGATCTCCACCGCCCACTTTGCTATCCTACACGAGGCCTCTCGGCACTGGATGATCTCCCCTAGGGGGAAGGATGACACAACAGTCACCGGATGAGACTCGAAGTAGTGTTGCAACTTTCGCCGTGTCAGAATTACTGCGTATAGTAGCTTCTGAACTTGCGGGTAGCGGACCTTGGTCTCGGATAGCACTTCACTGATGAAGTAGACCGGCCTCTGGACGAGCAGTGCATGCCCTTCTTCTCGTCTCTCGACTACGATCGCGATGCTGACCACCTGAGTGGTTGCGACTACGTAGATCAAGAGGGCTTCTCCTACAGCGGGGGGCACCAAGATGGGCGCGTTTGTAAGGAGCGCCTTTAAGTTTCCGAGGGCTTCCTCGGCCTCGGGGGTCCAAGTGAAGCGCTCAGTCTTCCTTAAGAGGCGGTACAAGGGTAGGCCTTTTTCGGCGAGTCGCGAGATGAAGCGGCTCAGAGCCGCAAGGCATCCCATGACCCTTTGTACTCCTTTCAAGTCTTTGATAGGCCCCATGTTGGTGATGACCGCGATTTTCTCCGGGTTGGCCTCGATGCCCCGCTCGGAGACGATGAACCCCAGGAGCATGCCTCGGGGGACTCCGAAGACACACTTCTCAGGGTTGAGTTTCACGCCCTTTGCTCTCAGACACTTGAATGTCGTTTCAAGGTCAGAGATGAGGTCGGAGGCTTTCCTCGTCTTGACTACGATGTCATCGACGTAAGCCTCGACCGTTCGGCCAATGTGCTCTCCGAACACGTGGTTCATGCACCTTTGGTATGTTGCACCTGCATTCCTCAAGCCAAATGGCATAGTAGTATAGCAATACATGCCAAAAGGTGTGATGAAAGAAGTCGCGAGCTGGTCAGACCCTTTCATCATGATTTGGTGATAACCTGAGTAGGCGTCGAGGAATGACATGGTTTCGCACCCAGCTGTGGAGTCCACAATTTGATCGATGCGAGGCAGAGGGTAGGGAACCTTCGGACATGCTTTGTTTAGACCAGTGTAGTCTACACACATCTTCCATTTCCCACCTTTCTTTTTCACAAGCACAGGGTTGGCTAACCATTCAGAATGGAATACCTCTTTGATGAACCCTGCAGCCATCAGCTTGTGGATCTCCTCGCCTATGGCTCTGCGCTTTTCTTCGTCGAAACGGTGCAGAGGCTGCTTCACAGGTCGGGCACCGGCTCGGATATCCAGTGAGTGCTCGGCGACATCCCTCGGTATGCCGGGCATGTCTGAGGGACTCCACGCAAACACTTCGGCGTTCGCGCGGAGAAAGTCGACGAGCACTACTTCCTATTTGGGGTCGAGCTCGGAGCCGATCCAGACTTGCTTGCAGGCGTCGTTGCCGAGGTCGAGAGGGACGGACTTAACCGCCTCAGCTGGTTCGAAGTTGCCGGCGTGGCGCTTCGCATCTGGCACCTCCTTGGAGAGGCACTCCAGGTCAGCGATGAGGGCCTCGGACTTGGCGAGGGCCTCAGCGTACTCCACGCACTCCACGTCGCATTCGTACGCGTGTCGGTACGTGGATCCGACAGTGATGACCCCGTTGGGGCCCGACATCTTGAGCTTGAGGTAGGTGTAGTTGGGGACGACCATGAACCTGGTGTAGCACGGTCTCCCCAGCACCGCGTGGTAGGTTCCTTGGAACCGACCACCTCGAACGTGAGGGTTTCCTTTCAGAAGTTGGAGGGAGTGAGAGCACCTAGAGGGGGGGGGGGGTGAATAGGTGATCCTGTAAAAACTTCAAACTTAAGCCACAAAAACTTGTTAAGTGTTAGCACGATTATTGCCAAGTGGCTAAGGTGAAGTCTCAACAATCTCAACAAAACACAGTACCACAAGAGAATCAAGCACAGAGTGACACAGTGGTTTTATCCCGTGGTTCGGCCAAGACCAACGCTTGCCTACTCCACGTTGTGGCGTCCCAACGGACGAGGGTTGCAATCAACCCCTCTCAAGCGGTCCAAAGACCCACTTGAATACCACGGTGCTTTGTTTTCCTTTCACTATCCCGTTTGCAAGGAATCTCCACAAATTGGAGTCTCTTGCCCTTACAAGTATATGATCACAAATGAAACACAGAGTAAGGGAGGGAAGCAACACACACAAATCCACAGCAAAGGCGCACACACACGGCCAAGAATCGAGCTCACAAGACTATCTCAGAGTTCTCACTTAGAACAGAGCTCGAATCACTTAGAAACACAAACGAATGCGCAGAGACTTAGTGTGGATGATCAAGAATGCTCAAAGGTTGCTTGTGTATATCCTCCATGCGCCTAGGGGCTCCTTTTATAGCCCCAAGGCAGCTAGGAGCCGTTGAGAGCAAATCCGGAAGGCCATCCTTGCCTTCTGTCATCGGGGGCACCGGACAGTCCGGTGCACACCGGACACTGTCCGGTGCCCGATTTGTTTCCTTAAACGGCGAAGACGACCGTTGCAGACCGTTGGCAGATCTGGCGCTGTTGGCGCACCGGACATGTCCGGTGCACACCGGACAGTCCGGTGCCGTCTTCCGACCGTTGGCTCGGCCACGTGTCCCGCGCGGATTGCGCGGCCGACCGTTGGCCCTGGCCGACCGTTGGCTCACCGGACAGTCCGGTGCACACCGGACAGTCCGGTGAATTTTAGCCGTACGCCGCCGGCCAATTTCCCGAGAGCGGCCAGTTCGAGTCGCACCAGCCTGGCGCACCGGACACTGTCCGGTGCACACCGGACAGTCCGGTGCTCCAGACCGAGCTGGGTCTTGGCAGCACACAGCCAAGTCCCTTCTCCTTTTCTCTATTCTTCTTCTTTCTGTTTCTAACACTTAGACAAATATATTAGTACTTAAAACCAATGTACTAAGGCTTAGAAACATACCTTTACTTCATGATTTTCACCTTGTTCATCCATGTACATAAATTCACATTTAGGCACATGTGTTGGCACTCAATCACCAAAATACATAGAAATGGCCCAAGGGCACATTTCCCTTTCAATCTCCCCCTTTTTGGTGATTTATGCCAACACAACATAAAGCAACTAGAACAAGTGCAAACTCACTTCAAATAAAATAAATTTAAGTTTTATTCAATTTTGGCATATATGGATCATCCTTTGCCACCACTTGGTTTGTTTTTGCAAATCAAACTCAAATCTCTATCTCTAAGTCAAACACACATGTTGAAGTATAAAGAGAGTCATTCCAAAAGAGATTGATCAAAGATTTCAAAAACTCCCCCTTTTTCCCATAATCAACACTTCTCCCCACAAGAAGCCAACTTTTGAAAATAGAGACAATAAGAGACAATAAAAGCTTTTGACAAAACAAAAACTCTATTCTACTATTTTCAAAATCTCTCAAGTGGTAGCTGATCCATTTATCACTTTGGCCTTTATTTTCTCCCCCTTTGGCATCAAGCACCAAAACGGGATCAATCTTGGCCCGTTAACCCCATTGCCTCACCAAAGTCTTCAATTAAGAGCAAATGGCAATAAGATTTCATGAGATGAACTTGGAATTAGTTACCCTCTCATCGGAGTGCAGTGGAAGTCTTTCATGGTCCAAGTCCACCTTTTCCTTTTCAATCCTCCTTCGAGACTAAATTATCAAACTCAAGCACAAGGTTAGTCTCAAAGGGTCAAGTTGTAACACATCTCCCCCTAAACATGTGCATCACTTTGCAACGGACTTGTGAGGTCCAGGGAGGGTTTGTACAACTTGAGCACCACAATAAGCAACAAAATGCAGAATGAACCTGATCAAATGCATAAACACATGTATGCTACAATTCAATCCAAGTTCCGCGAATCTAAGACATTTAGCTCACTACGCAGCCTGCAAAAGGTCTTCTCATCTAGAGGCTTGGTAAAGATATCGGCTAGCTGGTTCTCGGTGCTAACATGAAACACTTCGATATCTCCCTTTTGCTGGTGGTCTCTCAAAAAGTGATGCCGGATGTCTATGTGCTTTGTGCGGCTGTGTTCAACAGGATTCTCCGCCATGCGGATAGCACTCTCATTGTCACATAGGAGTGGGACTTTGCTCAGATTGTAGCCAAAGTCCCGGAGGGTTTGCCTCATCCAAAGTAGTTGCGCGCAACACTGACCTGCGGCAACGTACTCGGCCTCAGCGGTGGATAGGGCAACGGATGTTTGTTTCTTAGAATTCCATGACACCAGGGACCTTCCTAAGAATTGGCACGTCCCCGATGTACTCTTCCTATCGACCTTACATCCAGCATAGTCGGAGTCTGAGTATCCAACTAAGTCAAAGGTAGACCCCTTTGGATACCAGAGCCCGAAGCAAGGCGTAGCAACCAAATATCTAAGAATTCGCTTCACCGCCACTAAGTGACACTCCTTAGGATCGGATTGAAATCTAGCACACATGCATACGCTAAGCATAATATCCGGTCTACTAGCACATAAGTAAAGCAAAGAACCTATCATTGACCGGTATGCTTTTTGATCAACGGACTTACCTCCTTTGTTGAGGTCGGTGTGTCCGTCGGTCCCCATCGGAGTCTTTGCGGGCTTGGCGTCCTTCATCCCAAACCGCTTTAGCAGATCTTGCGTGTACTTCGTTTGGGAGATGAAGGTGCCGTCCTTGAGTTGCTTCACTTGGAACCCAAGGAAGTAGTTCAACTCGCCCATCATCGACATCTCGAATTTCTGCGTCATCACCCTGCTAAACTCTTCACAAGACTTTTGGTTAGTAGAACCAAATATTATGTCATCGACATAAATTTGGCACACAAACAAATCACCATTACAAGTCTTAGTAAAAAGAGTTGGATCGGCTTTCCCAACCTTGAAAGCATTAGCAATTAAGAAGTCTCTAAGGCATTCATACCATGCTCTTGGGGCTTGCTTAAGTCCATAGAGCGCCTTAGAGAGCTTACACACATGGTCGGGGTACCGTTCATCCTCGAAGCCAGGGGGTTGCTCCACGTACACCTCCTCCTTGATTGGCCCGTTGAGGAAGGCGCTCTTCACATCCATTTGAAACAACCTGAAAGAATGGTGAGCGGCATATGCTAGCAAGATACGAATTGATTCTAGCCTAGCCACAGGAGCAAAAGTCTCCTCGAAATCCAAACCTGCGACTTGGGCATAACCTTTTGCCACAAGTCGAGCCTTGTTCCTCGTCACCACCCCGTGCTCGTCCTGTTTGTTGCGGAACACCCACTTGGTTCCCACAACATTTTGCTTCGGACGAGGCACCAGTGTCCAAACTTCATTGCGCTTGAAGTTGTTTAACTCCTCTTGCATGGCCAACACCCAGTCCGGATCTAGCAAGGCCTCTTCTACCCTGAAAGGCTCAATAGAAGAGACAAAGGAGTAATGCTCACAAAAATTAACTAATCGAGATCGAGTAGTTACTCCCTTGCTAATGTCACCCAGAATTTGGTCGATGGGATGATCCCTTTGAATCATCGCTCGAACTTGAGTTGGAGGTGCCGGTTGCGCTTCTTCCTCTATCACTTGATCATCTTGTGCTCCCCCTTGATCAAGCGCCTCCACTTGAGGTACCTGTTCGTCATCTTTGGTTGGGGGTTGCACCATAGTTGAGGAAGAAGGTTGATCTCATTCATCTTGTTCCTGTGGCCGTACTTCTCCAATCGCCATGGTCCGTATAGCGGCCGTCGGAACATCTTCTTCATCTACATCATCACAATCAACAACTTGCTCTCTTGGAGAGCCATTAGTCTCATCAAATACAACGTCGCTAGAGACTTCAACCAAACCCGATGATTTGTTGAAGACTCTATACGCCTTTGTATTTGAGTCATAACCTAACAAAAACCCTTCTACAGCTTTGGGAGCAAACTTAGAATTTCTACCTTTCTTCACTAGAATGTAGCACTTGCTCCCAAATACACGAAAGTAAGATACATTGGGTTTGTTACCGGTTAGAAGCTCATACGACGTCTTCTTGAGGAGGCGATGAAGGTAGACCCTGTTGATGGCGTGGCAAGCAGTGTTCACGGCTTCCGTCCAAAAGCACTCGGGGGTCTTGAACTCTCCTAGCATCGTCCTCGCCATGTCAATGAGCGTCCTGTTCTTCCTCTCTACCACACCATTTTGCTGTGGTGTGTAGGGAGCGGAGAACTCGTGCTTGATCCCTTCCTCTTCAAGGAACTCCTCCACTTGAGAGTTCTTGAACTCGGACCCGTTGTCGCTCCTTATCTTTTTCACTTTGAGCTCAAACTCATTTTGAGCTCTCCTGAGGAAGCGCTTGAGGGTCCCTTGGGTTTCAGACTTATCCTGCAAAAAGAACACCCAAGTGAAGCGGGAAAAATCATCAACAATAACTAAACCATACTTACTTCCCCCTATGCTTAGATAGGCGACGGGTCCGAAGAGGTCCATATGCAGCAGCTCCAGGGGTCTTGAAGTGGTCATCACATTCTTGCTGTGATGTGCTCCTCCCACCTGTTTCCCTGCTTGACAAGCTGCACAAGGTCTATCTTTTTCGAATTGAACGTTAGTCAAACCTATCACGTGTTCTCCCTTTAGAAGCTTGTGAAGGTTCTTCATCCCCACATGTGCTAAGCGGCGATGCCACAGCCAGCCCATGCTAGTCTTAGCCATTAAGCATGCATCTAGACCGGCCTCTTCTTTTGCAAAATCAACTAGATAAAGTTTGCCGTCTAATACACCCTTAAAAGCTAGTGAACCATCACTCCTTCTGAAGACAGACACATCTACGTTTGTAAATAGACAGTTATACCCCATATGACATAATTGACTAACAGATAGCAAATTATATCCAAGACTCTCTACTAAAAATACATTAGAGATAGAATGCTCATTAGAAATCGCAATTTTACCTAACCCTTTTACCTTGCCTTGATTCCCATCACCGAATACAATTGAATCTTGGGAATCTTTATTCTTGACGTAGGAGGTGAACATCTTCTTCTCCCCCGTCATATGGTTTGTGCATCCGCTGTCGATAATCCAGCTTGAACCCCCGGATGCATAAACCTGCAAGGCAAATTTAGGCTTGGGACTTAGGTACCCAACTCTTGTTGGGTCCTACAAGGTTAGCACAAATGTCCTTAGGGACCCAAATGCAAGTCCTGTCTCCCTTGCATTTTGTCCCTAACTTCCTAGCAACTATTTTCCTATCCTTTCTACAAATAGCAAAGGAAGTGTTTAAAGCACAATAAATTATAGAAGGTTCATTCACTACTTTCCTAGGAGCATGAATAACATTCTTTCTAGGCACATGAGCAATATTTCTCCTAGGCATATCCCTATCATGCTTATAAGAAGAACTAGAGGCAAACATGGTATGAGAATCATAAACATGTGAATCAAAATCATTATAAGCATTTCTAGCATTTCTCCTATCATAATACATAAAAGCATGGTTCTTTTTAGCATTACTAGCCATAGGGGCCTTCCCTTTCTCCTTGACGAAGATGGGAGCCTTATGGCTTGTTAAGTTCTTGGCCTCTCTCTTGAAGCCAAGACCATCCTTAATTGAGGGGTGTCTACCAACCGTATAGGCATCCCTTGCAAATTTTATTTTATCAACTTCATTCTTGCTAGTCTTAAGTTGGGCATTAAGACTAGCCACTTCCTTATTTAATTTGGAAATTAAAACTAGATGTTCACTACAGGCATCAACATCGAAATCCTTACACCTAGTGCAAATCTTAACATGTTCTACACAAGAATTAGATTTATTTGCTACTTCTAACTTAGCATTTAAATCATTGTTAACACCTTGTAAAGTAGAAATGGTTTCATGACAAGTAGATAGTTCATAAGAAAGCATTTCATTTCTTTTTACTTCTAAAGCATATGATTTTTGTGCCTCTACAAATTTATCATGTTCATCATACAATAAATCCTCCTGCTTTTCTAAAAGCCTATCCTTTTCATTCAATGCATCAATCAATTCATTGATTTTATCTATCTTAGATCTATCTAAGCCCTTGAACAAGCATGAATAATCTATGTCATCATCACTAGACTCACTATCACTAGAAGAAGCATAAGTGGAGTCTTGAGTACTCACCTTCTTCTCCCTTGCCATAAGACATGTGAGACGCTCGTTGGGGAAGAGAGCCGATTTGTTGAAGGCAGTGGCGGCGAGTCCTTCGTTGTCGGAGTCGGAGGAGGAGCAATCCGAGTCCCACTCCTTTCCTAGATGCGCCTCGCCCTTTGCCTTCTTGTATTGCTTCTTCTTTTCTCTTTTGTTCCCCTTTTCCTGGTCACTTTCATTATCGGGACAGTTAGCGATAAAATGACCAAGCTTACCGCATTTGAAGCATGAGCGCTTCCCCTTGGTCTTGGTCTTGCTTGGCTGCCCCTTGCGACCATTTAGCGCCGTCTTGAATCTCTTGATGATGAGAGCCATCTCTTCATCGTTGAGTCCGGCCGCCTCAATTTGTGCCACCTTGCTAGGTAGCGCCTCCTTGCTTCGTGTTGCCTTGAGAGCGAGAGGTTGCGGCTCGTTGATCGGACCATTCAAGGCGTCGTCCACATATCTCGCCTCCTTGATCATCATTCGCCCGCTAACAAATTTCCCAAGAACTTCTTCGGGCGACATCTTGGTGTACCTGGGATTTTCACGTATATTGTTCACCAAGTGAGGATCAAGAACGGTAAATGACCTTAGCATTAGGCGGACGACGTCGTGGTCCGTCCATCGCGTGCTCCCGTAGCTTCTTATCTTGTTGATAAGGGTCTTGAGCCGATTGTATGTTTGCGTTGGCTCCTCGCCCCTTATCATTGCGAACCGTCCAAGCTCGCCCTCCACCAACTCCATCTTGGTGAGTAAGGTGACGTCGTTCCCCTCATGAGAAATCTTGAGGGTGTCCCAGATTTGCTTGGCGTTATCCAAGCCGCTCACCTTATGGTATTCATTCCTGCACAAGGAAGCTAGAAGAACAGTAGTAGCTTGTGCATTCTTATGAATTTGTTCATTAATGAACATGGGACTATCCGAACTATCAAAATGCATTCCACTCTCTACAATCTCCCATATACTAGGATGGAGAGAGAATAGGTGACTACGCATTTTGTGGCTCCAAAATCCGTAGTCCTCTCCATCAAAGTGTGGGGGCTTGCCGAGTGGAATGGAAAGCAATTGTGAATTTGAACTATGCGGAATACGAGAGTAGTCAAAAGAAAAGTTAGAATTAACCGGTTTCCTTTGTTTGTCGTAGTCGTCGTCCTTTTGGGAAGAAGAGGACTCATCGCTGTCGTAGTAGACGATCTCCTTGATGCGTCTTGTCTTCTTCTTCTTCCCATCTCTTCGCTTGTGGCCCGAGCCCGAGTCATTGGACTTGTCATCCCTTGGCTCGTTGACGAAGGACTCCTTCTCCTTGTCGTTGATCACAATTCCCTTCCCCTTAGGATCCATCTCTTCGGGCGATTAGTCCCTTTCTTGAAGAGAACGGCTCTGATACCAATTGAGAGCACCTAGAGGGGGGGGGTGAATAGGTGATCCTGTAAAAACTTCAAACTTAAGCCACAAAAACTTGTTAAGTGTTAGCACGATTATTGCCAAGTGGCTAAGGTGAAGTCTCAACAATCTCAACAAAACACAGTACCACAAGAGAATCAAGCACAGAGTGACACAGTGGTTTTATCCCGTGGTTCGGCCAAGACCAACGCTTGCCTACTCCACGTTGTGGCGTCCCAACGGACGAGGGTTGCAATCAACCCCTCTCAAGCGGTCCAAAGACCCACTTGAATACCACGGTGCTTTGTTTTCCTTTCACTATCCCGTTTGCAAGGAATCTCCACAAATTGGAGTCTCTTGCCCTTACAAGTATATGATCACAAATGAAACACAGAGTAAGGGAGGGAAGCAACACACACAAATCCACAGCAAAGGCGCACACACACGGCCAAGAATCGAGCTCACAAGACTATCTCAGAGTTCTCACTTAGAACAGAGCTCGAATCACTTAGAAACACAAACGAATGCGCAGAGACTTAGTGTGGATGATCAAGAATGCTCAAAGGTTGCTTGTGTATATCCTCCATGCGCCTAGGGGCTCCTTTTATAGCCCCAAGGCAGCTAGGAGCCGTTGAGAGCAAATCCGGAAGGCCATCCTTGCCTTCTGTCATCGGGGGCACCGGACAGTCCGGTGCACACCGGACACTGTCCGGTGCCCGATTTGTTTCCTTAAACGGCGAAGACGACCGTTGCAGACCGTTGGCAGATCTGGCGCTGTTGGCGCACCGGACATGTCCGGTGCACACCGGACAGTCCGGTGTCGTCTTCCGACCGTTGGCTCGGCCACGTGTCCCGCGCGGATTGCGCGGCCGACCGTTGGCCCTGGCCGACCGTTGGCTCACCGGACAGTCCGGTGCACACCGGACAGTCCGGTGAATTTTAGCCGTACGCCGCCGGCCAATTTCCCGAGAGCGGCCAGTTCGAGTCGCGCCAGCCTGGCGCACCGGACACTGTCCGGTGCACACCGGACAGTCCGGTGCTCCAGACCGAGCTGGGTCTTGGCAGCACACAGCCAAGTCCCTTCTCCTTTTCTCTATTCTTCTTCTTTCTGTTTCTAACACTTAGACAAATATATTAGTACTTAAAACCAATGTACTAAGGCTTAGAAACATACCTTTACTTCATGATTTTCACCTTGTTCATCCATGTACATAAATTCACATTTAGGCACATGTGTTGGCACTCAATCACCAAAATACATAGAAATGGCCCAAGGGCACATTTCCCTTTCAGGGAGTTCCGAAGCAGACGGGCAGATCGAGTTGTCTGAGGGGCAGGACGCGCTTCCCGGGGATGATCCCGTGAAAGGGCGCCGCACCGGCCTGGATCGTGGACAGATCGATCTCCAAGAGCCCGAGGGTCTCGGCGTAGATGATGTTGAGGCTGCTGCCTCCGTCCATGAGGACCTTGGTGAGCCTGGTGTTGCCGATGACGGGGTCGACAACGAGCGGGTACTTTCCTGGGCTCGGCACGCAGTCGGGGTGGTCGCCTTGGTCGAAGGTGATGGACTTGTCGGACCAGTCTAGGTAGACTGGTGCCGCCACCTTTACCGAGCAGACCTCTCGGCGCTCCTGCTTGCGGTGCCGAGTCGAGGCGTTCGCCACTCGCCCACCGTAGATCATGAAACAGCCGTGGACCTCGGGGAACTCCTCTGCCTTGTCGCCCTCCTTCTTGTCGTTGTCTTGGCCTTTGCCACCTTCCGCCGGGGGCCCGAACTTATGGAAGTAGCGCCGAAGCATGACACATTCCTCAAGGGTGTGCTTGAAGGGGCCCTGGTGATAGGGGCACGACTCCTTGAGCATCTTGTTGAACAGGTTGGCCCCTCCGGGACGCTTCCGAGGGTTCCTGTGCTCGGTGGCAGCGACAAGATCTGCGTAGGCGGCGTCGCGTTTCGCTTGCGACTTCTTTTTCGCCTTCTTCTTCGCGCCGCACTGGGCGGACGCCTCAGGGACGTCTTCCTGCTGGCGTCCCTGAGGCTGCTTGTCCTTCCGGAAGATGGCTTCGACCGCCTCCTGACCAGATGCCTACTTGGTGGCGATGTCCATCAACTCGCTCGCCTTGGTGGGAGTCTTGCGGCCCAGTTTGCTCACCAGGTCGCGGCAAGTGGTGCCGGCGAGGAACACCCCGATGACATCCGAGTCGGTGATGTTGGGCAGCTCGGTGCGCTGCTTCAAAAACCGCTGGCTGCTGGCGACAGCCTCGGAGATCCTAGGAGTTCCCAGAGCGCACGTACGTGCCCTGGAAGTTTCCAGCGAAGGCTTTGACCAGGTCGTCCCAGTTGGAGATCTGCGCAGGAGGCAGATGCTCCAGCCAGGCTCGGGCGGCGTCGGAGAGGAACAGGGGGAGGTTGCGGATGATGAGGTTGTCATCGTCCGTTCCACCTAGCTGGCAGGCCAGCCGGTAGTCCGCAAGCCACAACTCCGGCCTTGTTTCCCCCGAGTACTTAGTGATGGTAGTCGGGGCTCGGAACTGGGTCGGGAACGGCGCCCGTCGTATGGCTCGGCTGAAGGCTTGCGGACCTGGTGGTTCGGGCGAGGGGCTCTGATCCTCCTCGCTGTCGTAGCATCCTCCACGCCTGGGGGGTAGCCTCGGTGCACCTTCTCGTCGAGGCGAGCTCGACGGTCGCGGCGGTGGTGCTCGTTGCCGAGGTGACCCGGGGCTGCAGGCGTTGCGTCCCGCGCGCGCCCGGTGTGGAACGAGGCTTCCCGCATGAATCGGGAAGTCGCTGCGCGATGCTCCGAGGGGCACCCTTGCCTTCGGGAGTGAAAGGATCATGATGCCCAAGAGGGGGGTGAATTGGGATTTTCTAATAATCAACACTAATTAAAACCTAAGCAAGAGCTAAGCAAGAGCCCAACTTCACCCCAACAACTAGCACTAAGAATATAATACTAGAAATATAACAATGCTAAGGCAATACTTCAAATACTTGCTAAACAAATACACAATGTAAAGTGCTCGAATTAAGTGCGGAATGTAAAGCAAGTTTTAGAAGACTCCTCCAATTTTTCCTGAGGTATCGAAGAGTCGGCACTCTCCACTAGTCCTCGTTGGAGCGCCCGCGCAAGGGTATCACTCCCCCTTGGTGCTTGCAAGAACCAAGTGCTCACTACGAGATGATCCTTTGCCACTCCGGCGTGGTGGATCCCTCGAGACCGCTTACAAACTTGAGTCGGGTCACCAACAAGATCTTCACGGTGATCACCGAGCTCCCAACGCCACCAAGCCGTCTAGGTGATGCCGATCACCAAGAGTAACAAGTCGTAGACTTTCGCTTGACCAAGAGAAGCCTAATGCAAGTGGTGTGTGCTCTAGGTGGCTCTCGCTAGCGCTAATGAGGAACAAATGCGGGATTAAGATTCTCTAATCTCCTCACTAGGCTTTTGGTGCTTGCAATGCTCTAGCAATGTGCTGGAATAAATGTGGGGTGCAAGACATTGAATATGGTGGGTGGAGGGGGTATAAATAGCCCTCACCCACCAACTAGCCGTTACAGGCATTTCACTGCGCACGGGCGCACCGGAAAGTCTGGTGCGCCACCGGTGCGCCAATGGTCGTTTCCAACGGCTAGTTCTAACAGTTAGCCGTTGGACTCATGGCACACCGGACAGTGAACAGCCACTGTCCGGTGCACACCGAACAGTCCGGTGCACTGTCCGGTGCACTGTCCGGTGCACAGTCCGGTGCGCCACTATAATTCACTTCTGAACCAGTCGCGCTCGGGTTTTGCTGCCCGGGGAGGCCTTCCCCTGGGCCAGCCTGGCCCACCTGGCAAATGGTGCACCAGACAGTCCGGTGCCCCAGGGCCAAAAACCCTACCTCTTGTTTTTCAGCTGATTTTCAAATCGGTTTTCGTTCTAACTTGTGAGTGAGTTCTAGAGTGACACCTAACACTGTATGTGAGTGTGATTGTGCACCAACACTACACTAGAACTCTCTTGGTCAAACTACTCATCGACAACCCCTCTTTATAGTACGGCTAAAAGAGAACAAAAGACCTAACTAAATCACGAGTGTCCACATCTCCTTGACACTCGGACTCCGTAGTCCTTCACCTTTTGTTTCGTCGTTTTAGCCGTCGCTTCGAGTTCTTATCTCTGGGATTGTTTTCACCGTTGTAGTACTTCTACCTGTAATGCGACCTAACTTACCATTTGTCTCTGCAAAACACACGTTAGTCACATATAACATCACGTTGTCATTAATCACTAAAACCAACCAGGGGCCTAGATACTTTCAATCTCCCCCTTTTTGGTGATTGATGACAACCCTACAAGATTTGTGAGAGTAATTTGTTTTGAAGTTTCTGTCAATAGAAAGGATGGTTAGTTATACTCAGTAATCTTTGACAGAAAGAATGTGTACCATAATAATAAGAATGAGTGCATACACATCGTAAGATTCTTGTTCATATAAAAGTGAAATTAATTCAATGAATCAAGAACTAGAAGACTGGTGATAAAATATAAGGTGAAAACATAATACACATAGTCAATCATAAGCATCGAGAGTATATATATAGTTTGTGAGCCAAAAGCACCAAGCTAGTACAGAGAGTAACAAGCACATATATTACATCAAAATGACTCTCTACTAACTCTCTAACTCCCCTAGCTCTCACAACTCATATCTCTCCCCCTTTGGCGTCAAACACCAAAAGGGTACCCGAACCTACACATCTGAAGTGGGAGGAGGCGGGGGGGCGCATCCGGTCGCGGTCGAGGCAGTAGCGCAAACGCTAGCTGGGGGTCAGAGTCAGTCTCAGATCCAGGATCTGCTATAGAAGCTGGAGCTGGTACTGACTCGAACTGAGGCTGCGCTGCAGAAACTGCCGGATCTGAAGTGGTCGCAGACACCGCCACAACAGTAGTGGTAACAACATAAGTTGGTGGCACTGGCGGCTGAGGGCAGACGGAGCTGAGAACCGGTGACGTGAAAGCCAGTGTGACCGGCCAGAGTGGAGAGGAAGAAGGACCAACAGAAAGAAGAGGGGGTCCTGACTGAATCGCTGGCACAACAGGAGCCTGAAGCGGAGGAGGCGGTGCAGACTGAACCGGGGGAATCGAAACTCCAGAACGTTGTAGCATAAGAGTCATGAAGGCCCTGCTCTCAGCCCGATCCTGAAGAAGCTGCTGCTGAAGGGAATCCTGCATGTCCTGTATGGTCTGAAACATCGAGAGCATCCTCTCGGATAACTGCTGATGGGCTGCTGCCTGGCGGGTCTGCTCGACTGCCAAGTGAGCCTGCTGCTGAGTGAGTGTCTGGAGAATCGAAGCAAGAGCAGGGTCAATCACAGGAGGGGCAACAGGGGTACCACTAGAACTCCCAACCTCATGATCATGTGAGCGTGGAGGCATAGGAGGCGGAGGCGGGGGTTGATTCCCAAAATCATCATCATCATCATCAACTGCTGCATCCTGAGCTTCAAACTGATGAAGAGCAGCATCCTCGGCCTGAGTGTCAAAAACTGGAGCAGAAGCTGGCACAGGAGCCTCAGGCGCAGGACGGTAGGATCCAAAAACAAGGCGTGAGGCCTCAAGTGTGCCCTGGAACTGTGGAGGCCGAATCAGCTGAGCAAAAATGTGGCACAAGTAGTGAGCATATGGCAGCTGACGACGAGCACGCATACCATCCAATACGGTGTCCTCGATCTCACAAATAAGGAAATCAACAACGTCAAACTCAGAGTGAGAGACCAGGGCACCAAGGAGCCAGAGCTGGATATGTGTGGTAGCCTCCCGGTATCCCATCCGCGGCAGAAGTGTCCGTCTCATAAGCTGAAATAGGAACTTGGTTGTTGTAGTAAAATCTGCCGGAGAGCGTCGCGACCCATCTGAGAAGGGCGGGTGGAACAGAGCCACGACGTGAGCTGTACCCGGAGCCACACCGCTGTGAGGGCGACGAGGAGGGTCAGAGGTGTCGTAGCATAAGCTGTGAAGTCGAGTCGACGACTCGTGAAAACCAAAGAGCTGGCGAATCTGGCTGGCAGTAATAGTGACATCCTCTCGCTCAAAACGAAACCTCATCCAGTGATGATCTGGGTCTATCCATATAGTCGCGTAGAAAACTCGGACCCACTCCTCAACATACCTGCCGCTGGTAGTCAAAAGAGTCAGAAGGCCAGGCAGATATGTGAGGTGCACCTCAGAGTCAGCACCGGCGACTAGCAGAAAAGCTGGAAGATCCAAAAGCCAGTGCACTCGCAGAGCAATCTGTGCCCTGAAGAAAGATTCCTGAATCCTAGTGCTGAAGAGGTCAACTGCAGCAGGGTCCCTCTGAGCCGGTAACCAAGACTCCACGGGTACGTATCTGAACCTACATACCCGTGCCGCTGTAGCACGCTAAAGGTCAAACAACCTAGGATCTGCAGCCAGAGGTCGCACCTCAGTCTCATCACGCTCCCAGAAGCAAGCAGGTGGGATAGGTGGAGCGGAAACAGGAGCGGGTGGAGGAGCAGTGGAAGCTGGTGTAGAGGAGGTGGTGGATGGCGCAACAGGGGTGACAGGAGCAGGCAAAGTGGGTGGAGGAGTGGAAGCTAAAGCAGTGGTGGTAGTGGAGGAGCGAGGCCGGGAGGCGAGACGACGAACACGGTACGCAATCTGATCTGAAGGAGTCTGAGGCTGATCTCCTAGCTCGACCTGCTCAGCGGCTGCCGCTGCTGCCGCTGCTCGGGCTGCTCTGTCCATACGCCGCTTCTTGCGGCCTTCCTGCTGCTCTAAGTATATTGTCTCGCCCTTGACCTGCCTGAAGGGGCGACGAGGATCCTCATCATCGCCTCCCCCTGGCGCCGACACATTCTTCGTGCGCGACATCCTGACCTGACGACTGCAAAGGAGAGAGAGAGGCTAAGCACAGGTCGATAATATCCGATAGAATATCAAAAGATGAGATGACTACCTCGAAAGCTCACACGAGAGGTGACGATCCAGGCAGGACAGGAGACGGCACACGAGCAGTCAAGGTCACTGAAATGACAGAAGAGGTGAGCATGTATTAGTCACATAGTCATAAGTATATGAAATGTGAATAAATACATACACAGAGAAATATGGCACAGAAAACGAGAGATATGGCGATCGAGAGGTCAAACGTCGTGAAAACGGCGTTTGAACGATAAAAGGTGCCATAGGAGGTTTGGAATTCGAATTGAGGCACAAAATGACATGGAATGGAGCCGATACTTCATGAATATGTTTATATGGGTGAATATGAGTGAAGTGTGTGCTTGGTTTGAATTTAGGCGAAGAAAATTAGATTTGGGCACTCGGCTCGGAAATGATCGCCCGAAACGGGGAATTTGGTGAAATTAAAGCCTAGAATATCGGATTGGCGTGAGATTTGGCAAATATGTTACTAGTGGTATTGTGAAGGTGCCTGAAAAATTTGGGTTCAATTGGAGCATTTTTGGCTGGTTTGGGCATTTCACCGAACCGTGACGTGCGGAGTTCTAGGGTTTTGGAGAAATGGCTATTAGAGGCTGTAAAACCCTCCCTAAGGAGCTAGAAACCTGCAGGAGTACTCAAGGAACATAAAGGGACTCAATCATGCACTTGGATTCACAGGATTTGATAGAAATTGGAATTTGAATCAAAAGGTGGAATTGGAAATGAGTGAGAGCTTCAGACTGGTGAAGAACAGAGAGAGAGAGAGAGAGAGAGAGAGATAGGGAACCAGGGGAGTCTCACCAGAGAAGAGGGCAGGGCTGATCACAGGGTCGCCGGAGGATCGCCGTTGGGGAGGGGAGATCGCCGGCGAGGGAGGAAACCGCCAGAGATAGAGAGAGGCAGTGACAAGAGAGGAGAAATGGAGCCTGGCCTCGGGCTCGGGCAGGGAAAGATTTTTTAAAAACCGAGTATGGGCGCACCGGACAGTCTACAATGCCTGTCCGGTGCACACCGGACAGCGCACAGTAGCTGTCCGGTGAACCACCGGACAACGCACAGGAAAAAGGATTTTGACCGCGCGGCTGCCGGTGCACCGAACATTGCACAGTGTAGTGTCCGGTGCACACCGGACTGTCCGGTGAGCCCAGACAGGGGGAAGATTTGAATTTTTTGAATTTTTCTATCTAATTTCCAACCAAACCAAATCCCAACTTATAAACACACAAAATAACACTTGTTGGGACAGGTATTGGCACCCTCATATATTTTCTCATATTTTTCAAAATATTTTTCCATAGGCTAGATAATTTTTAGAGAAAATAGGCAAATGGTGAAATTTGCATTTTGGCTTGCACTAGGGGTTTTCAGAGTGATTTGAGTTTTGAATACTCCCCCTAAGTGCAGAACCTCATGCATATTTCAAGAACCAACAATTGCATAAAAAATAAGAATTTAAGTGCTAAAAGCTCAAGACTAAGACTTGTCAAGTTTGACCCGAGTTAAGCTTTTTCACTCGCTTTGTTGGCGGTTATCTCAACTAGGTTAGACAAGCCCTAGATGTAATACAAGAAATTTAAACATGCAATGCAAGCTTGACAACACCATTTGACATCTTACATAAAATTTCTGAGATCAATAATATTTAGTTCATTCCTCAACATGCAAAAGCAGGTCCTATCAAGAGGCTTAGTGAAAATATCCGCTAATTGATCTTCCGACCTCACTCCTTCTAAAATGATATCTCCTTTAGCAACATGATCTCTAATGAAGTGATGACGAATATCAATGTGCTTGGTGCGAGAGTGTTGTACAGGATTATTAGCAATTTTAACAGCACTCTCATTATCACACAACAAAGGTACCTTTTCTAGAACTACACCATAGTCTAGAAGAGTTTGTTTCATATACAAAATTTGTGTGCAACACGCACCTGCGGCAATGTATTCCGCTTCGGCAGTTGACAAGGCAACACTATTTTGCTTTTTGGATGTCCTTGAAACTAGTGATCTACCAAGCAGATGGCATCCCCCAGGAGTACTTTTCCTATCAATTTTGCAACCAGCATAATCCGAATCGGAATAGCCAATTAAATCAAAAGTAGCTCCTTTGGGATACCACAAACCAACGCTTGTGGTGTGCCTGAGATACCTAAGAATTCTCTTAACAGCGCGAAGATGAACTTTCTTAGGATTAGATTGAAATCTAGCACACATGCAGACACTAAACATAATATCGGGCCTAGATGCGGTAAGGTACAATAAACTACCAATCATAGAACAGTAGAGAGTTTGATTAACCGGGTTACCTCCCTCATCTAAGTCGAGATGTCCATTTGTTGGCATGGGGGTCTAGATTGGTTTGCACTTCTCCATGTTGAACCTTTTCAACAAGTCTTTGGTATACTTCTCTTGTGAGAGAAAGTTACCATCTTTCATTTGCTTGACTTGAAAGTCGGGGAAGTACGTTAGCTCACCAATCATTGACATCTCGAACTCCTTCGACATCAACTCACCAAATTCCTTGCAATGATAGTCATTTGTCGAGCCAAAGATTATATCATCAACATATACTTGACAAATGAAAATATCACCGTTATGTTTCTTTGTGAATAGAGTTGTGTCGACGGTCCCGATCTTGAAGCCCTTTTCGATGAGGAAGTAGCGAAGGCGCTCATACCAAGCCCTTGGAGCTTGCTTTAGCCCATATAGCGCCTTGGACAACCTGTAAGCATGGTTAGGATATCTAGGGTCTTCAAATCCAAGTGGTTGCTCAACATATACAAGTTCATTTATGAAACCATTTAAAAATGCACTTTTTACATCCATTTGATAAAGTTTTATATCATAGCATGATGCATATGTCAGTAGGATACGGATGGCTTCTAGTCGAGCAACCAGTGCAAAGGTCTCTCCAAAATCTAAGCCTTCAACTTGAGAGAATCCCTTTGCAACAAGTCTTGCCTTGTTCCTTACAATCACACCTTGATTATCTTGTTTGTTTCTGAACACCCACTTTGTTCCAATGATTCTTGCATCTTGTGGGGGCTTCTCCAGGGTCCAAACTTTGTTACGGGTGAAGTTGTTAAGTTCTTCATGCATGGCATTCACCCAGTTCGGATCCTGTAGCGCCTCATCTATACAAGTAGGCTCAACACAAGAAACAAAGGAATGATGTTCAATAAAAGAAGCATGTCTATGTGATCGAGTAATAACCCCTTGTGAAGGACTCCCGATGATTTGGTTTTGAGGATGAGCTTGAAGTAGTGATGAGTTTCTCCTGTCAACCACTTGGGAAGAAGATCCTAGAGCATCAACATCTTTGGCTTGTACCCTTGCTTGTTCATGAGAGACAAATGTATCTTCATTTGCATGCCTCTCATCTTTTTCATCATCTTGTGGTACATTTGATGAAGAAGGCCTGTCAATGTTTTGCACCTCTTCTTCATCTTCTTTTGGTTTCATAGCTCCAATTGGCATGTTCTTCATTGCTTCCCTAAGTGGCTCATCACCTACATCATCAAGATTTTCAAGTGCTCCTTAGGAGCCATTAGTCTCATCAAATTCCACATCATATGTTTCTTCTACCACGCCAGTGGCATGGTTGAATACTCGATATGCTTTGGACTTTAATGAATAACCCAAAAGAAAACAAATATCACAACGTCTTTGAAACTTCCCTAGGTGATGGCGTTTCTTGTTGATGTAGCATTTGCACCCAAACACCCGGAAGGAGACGTCTGGCTTTTTCCCATTTAGCAGTTCATAGGGAGTCTTCGCAAGTAGCCGGTGAGGGAATAGCATGTTAGATGCATAACATGCAGTGTTGACAGCTTCGGCCCAAAACCTCTCCGGTGTGTTATACTCATCAATCATTGTTCTTGCAAGTGTGATCAAGGTCCTGTTTTTTCTTTCAACAACTCCATTTTGTTGAGGTGTGTATGTTGCAGATACTCCATGCTTGATCCCAATTTCATCACAGTACTCATGAATGTTGGTGTGGTCAAATTCTTTGCCATTATCACTTCTAATCTTCTTGATCTTGCAATCAAATTCATTTTGTGCTTTCTTGGCAAACTTCTTGAATATAGATGCAACTTCAGATTTGTCATGGAGAAAGAACACCCAAGTGTATCTTGAAAATTCATCAACAATCACTAGACAGTAGAGGTTGCCACCGGCACTTACATAGTTTGTAGGTCCAAATAAATCCATATGAAGTAGTTCCAGTGGCCTTGATGTTGACATGAAAGCTTTAGTAGGATGTGTATTAGCAACTTGCTTTCCAGCTTGACATGCACTACATGGCTTGTCTTTTTCAAACACCACATCCTTTAATCCTCTAACCATGTCTTTCTTTAATACCTTCTTGAGTGTGCTCATCCCAACATGTGCAAGCCTCCTATGCCAAAGCCATCCAAGTGAAGCTTTGGTGAAGAGGCAAGTTCTTAAGTCTGCATCTTCTGAAGTGAAATCCACTAAGTAGAGGTTGTTGTATCTAAATCCCTTGAATACCATTGATTCATCATCCATCTTTGATACAATAACCTCTGTTGGAGTGAATAAGCATTGAAGTCCAAGATCACAAAGTTGACCCACTGATAATAAATTGAAGCTCAAAGGTGCAAGCAAGAGAACATTTGATATTGATAAATCATTTGAAATTGCCACCTTGCCAAGTCCTTGCACTTTTCCTTTTGAATTGTCTCCAAATGTGATTTTATCTTGTCCATCAACATTCTCATCAAGTGAGGTGAACATCAGTGGGTTGCCTGTCATATGTTGTGTGCATCCACTGTCAATAACCCAATGGCTCCCACCGGTCTTGTAGTTCACCTAAATCCATAGACAAATCAAGCTTGAGTTTTGAGGGCCCTATATTGCATAGGACCAGTGACTCTCTCAATCAAGGACTTTGCAACCCAGATTTGTCTGGGTCTACTCTTGTTTGGTGGACCTAGGAATGTAACTTTGACCTTTCCATTTGCAACCTTTCTTAGAACAAAATGAGCATTGAAAGCAAATGGTCTTGAGTGCTTAGGCAAGGGAGTTGGTGGTTTGGCTTTGCAGTTGTGGGCAAAATGACCTTCATTTCCACACTCAAAGCATTTGATAGGCTTGTGAGTCTGCTTAGGCTTGTATTGAGTAGTAGCTTTCTTTTGCACAAAAAGCATTGTATCCAATACCACTCTTGTTGTTTTTCATGACAGTGTTCATAAGCAGCTCATTTTGGAGGTATTGACCCTTGTTGAACTTTTGCACACTTGTTGCAAGATGTTCATTTTCACTCTTTAGTTTCTTGACCTCATTTTTAAGCCTTTCATTATCCACTGCCAACTCATTGTTGAAATCATTGTTCTCAATAGCAACCTTTCCTCTAGTAGTTGCATCAGTCAAGTATTTCTTCAATTTTTGGTTGTCTAAAGTCAAGACTTCAAATTTTCAGTCAATTAATCATGTAGACTAGTTTGCTCTCCTTGACTCAAATCATCACATGAGGTTGCTACATCAATCTTAACAACAGGGTTAATAGCCTCATGTGTTTTGCAAGATAAAAGTTCATTTTCAACAAGAAGATTGTCATGATCAAATTTAATCTGAGTATAGTCTTCCTTGATTTTTACTAGTCTATCTTGCAACTCCCTATTAGCTTCATTTAATTTGTCACATTTATCCTTAGCATCTTTTAGGGAGGTTGTGAGCTCATTTACAGTTGATGACATAATTTTATTTTCTTCTTTTATTTCATCACTAGCTTTCATAACTATGTCATATTTGGCATTTAAAGATTCATTTTCATTTTTCAACCTATCACATTTAGCTTTTGACTTTCTAATAATTTGTGTATATTCTTTAAGCAAGTCAGCTAGCTCATCATATGAAGGTGAAGCAAATTCCTCATCACTATCACTATCATCAGTAATATCAATATCATTTTGTACCTTCCGTTCACCTCTAGCCATGAGGCATAGGTGAGAAGTCGATGATGGCGATGGTGGTGGTGAAGAGAAGTCCCCAGCGATGGCGGCAACTTTTTCATCATTCTCTTCTTCACTTGAAGAAGATCCATTTGATGACTCAATGTTAGTGAGCCAGTCACCAACAATATATGCCTTTCCATTTTTCTTCTTGTGGAACCTCTTTTGCTTCCCATCCTTCCTCTTGAAGAATTTCTTTTCCTTCTTTTCATCATCGTTGTCATCTTCTTTCTTGCCCTTGAACTTGTTCTTCTTGGGCTTGTTACATTGATGAGCAAGATGACCGAGCTCTCCACAGTTGTAGCAATCCATCTCAGAAATGGGCTTTCTTTTGTTGGAAAAGAATTTCTTCTTTCTTGAATCAAATTTGATGCCTTCTCTGTTGAGCTTCTTCAACATCTTGGTGGTCTTCCTTACCATCAAGGCAATGTTAGCATCAAGGTCATCATCACTTGAGGACTCTTCCTCAACTTGTAATTTTGCTTTTCCTTTTCTTTCTTGATTTGCTTTGAGAGCCAAATCCTTTCTTTTGGAAGATGACTCATCTTTGTCGTTGATGTGCATGTACATCTCATGAGCATTGATCTTTCCCAAAATCTGTGTAGGTGTGGTAACTAAAAGATCCATTTGATGTAGCACAGTGACAATGTGTCCATATTTGTCTATTGGGAGGACATTGAGAATCTTCCTCACAACATCCGGTTGTGAGATTTGAGTAAGCCCCAATCCATTTACTTCCTCTACAAGAATATTGAGACGTGAGTACTAGCATTGGCATTTTGATTAGCAAGCATTTCAAAAGAATTTAACTTTCTCATAGCAATAATGTGATATCTCTCCTCACGCTCACTTCTAGTTCCTTCATGTAGAGCACAAATATCCATCCACAAATCATGAGCATTTTTATGATTTCTTACTCTATTGAACACATCTTTGCAAAGGCCTCTAAAAAGGGTGTTTTTGGCCTTGGCATTCCATTTTTCATAATTAAACTCATCACCTACAAGATTTGTGCGATCTCTAGGTTCGGGGAATCCTTGTGTGGCGGCTTTATAGACATCAATGTCTATAGCCTCTAAATATGCTTCCATACGAATTTTCCAATAAGGAAAATCGTCACCATAAAAAACGGGAGGAGGTCCATCCCCACCGGACATCGTAACTCTTAGCGGTTAAACTAATCTAAGAGCAACAAGGCTTTGATACCAATTGAAAGGATCACGATGCCTAAGAGGGTGGGTGAATTGGGATTTTCTAATAATCAACACTAATTAAAACCTAAGCAAGAGCTAAGCAAGAGCCCAACTTCACCCCCAACAACTAGCACTAAGAATATAATACTAGAAATATAACAATGCTAAGGCAATACTTCAAATACTTGCTAAACAAATACACAATGTAAAGTGCTCGAATTAAGTGCGGAATTTAAAGCAAGTTTTAGAAGACTCCTCCAATTTTTCCCGAGGTATTGAAGAGTCGGCACTCTCCACTAGTCCTCGTTGGAGCACCCGCGCAAGGGTATCGCTCCCCCTTGGTCCTCGCAAGAACCAAGTGCTCACTACGAGATGATCCTTTGCCACTCTGGCGCGGTGGATCCCTCGAGACCGCTTACAAACTTGAGTCGGGTCACCAACAAGATCTTCACGGTGATCACCGAGCTCCCAACGCCACCAAGCCGTCTAGGTGATGCCGATCACCAAGAGTAACAAGCCGTAGACTTTCGCTTGACCAAGAGAAGCCTAATGCAAGTGGTGTGTGCTCTAGGTGGCTCTCGCTAGCGTTAATGAGGAACAAATGCGAGATTAAGATTCTCTAATCTCCTCACTAGGCTTTTGGTGCTTGTAATGCTCTAGCAATGTGCTGGAATAAATGTGGGGGTGCAAGACATTGAATATGGTGGGTGGAGGGGGTATAAATAGCCCTCACCCACCAACGAGCCGTTACAGGCATTTCACTGCGCACGGGCGCACCGGACAGTCCGGTGCGCCACTGGTGCGCCAACGGTCGTTTCCAACGGCTAGTTCTGACAGTTAGCCGTTGGACTCATGGCACACCGGACAGTGAACAGCCACTGTCCAGTGCACACCGGACAATCCGGTGCACTGTCCAGTGCATTGTCTGGTGCACCACTATAATTCACTTCTGAACGAGTCGCGCTCGGGTTTTGCTGCCCGTGGAGGCCTTCCCCTGGGCCAGCCTGGCCCACCTACCAGATGGTGCACCGGACAGTCCGGTGCACACCGGATAGTCCGGTCCCCTAGGGCTAGAAACCCTACCTCTTGTTTTTCAGCTGATTTTCAAATCGGTTTTCGTTCTAACTTGTGAGTGAGTTCTAGAGTGACACCTAGCACTGTATGTGAGTGTGATTGTGCACCAACACTACACTAGAACTCTCTTGGTCAAACTACTTATTGACAACCCCTCTTTATAGTACGGCTAAAAGAGAACAAAAGACCTAACTAAATCACGAGTGTCCACATCTCCTTGACACTCGGACTCTGTAGTCCTTCACCTTTTGTTTCGTCGTTTTAGCCGTCGCTTCGAGTTCTTATCTCCGGGATTGTTTTCACCGTTGTAGTACTTCTACCTGTAATGCGACCTAACTTACCATTTGTCTCTGCAAAACACACGTTAGTCACATATAACATTACGTTGTCATTAATCACTAAAACCAACCAGGGGTCTAGATGCTTTCAGGGAGGCAGAGCTCTCGGCCCGTCGGACCGCGGTGTCCTCCAGGAGATTCTTGAGTTCTCTCTGGATACGCCGCCCCTCGTTGGTGGATGGCTCCGGCATCGCTCGGAGCAGTACTGCCGCTGCAGCCAGATTCTGGCCGACCCCACTGGAGGCCGGGGGTAGCCTTGCCCTGGCATCGTCAGCGATACGACGCTGGGCGTCCCGGGCCTGATGACGCGCTTCTCCGGCGAGTGCTCGGCCTGCCCACTCCTGTTCGATGTTTTGCCGGAGCTGCACAAGTTGTACTGCTTCCTCGTCGAGCTTGGCCTGCATCTCACGGATTTGCTCGAGCTGTGTGTCCTGACCCCCCGCAGGGACTGGGACCACAGCTAGCTCCCGCAGGATGTCAACGTGAGGCGCAGTCCCAGGGGGATCGTCATCCTCCAGCATACCAAGGTGGTTGCCTTCGTCGTGACCCCCTAGATCAACATGGAAACATTCGCGACTTGGGCCACAACCCTCGTCGTCAAGGTTGTGGCCATCATCGGAGCAATCGGAGAGGCAGTAGTCACATGCGGTCATGAAGTCTCGCATGGCACTGGGATTACTGAGCCCGAAGAAATCCCAACCGGAGTCGGGACCGTCCTCTTCCTCAGAACCCGGGGGCCCGTAGGTCGAGACGGCCGTCAGTCGGTCCCAGGTTGACCACATATGGTACCCCGGAAGGTTAGGATATGCCTTTATGAAAGCGCTCACCAAAGCGGGGTCGCTTGGTGGATCGAAGCTGAATCTAAAAGGCACAGGGTGGAAAACGGACGGTACCTCTCGATCGATGGACAGTGACGAAGTCGCGTCGGGGGCAGACTGCACCGTTATCTCAGGTACGAGGCTAACGCCCAGCAAGCCCTCCGCGAGAGTGCCAGCGTCATCTGTCCGCTTGGGGTTGGCATGTTGCAGGGAAACGACACTCGTCGTCGTCTTAGGCGCGAGGACAATGCCCGACATGTCCCCCGCTGGGGTGCGGCGAGGAAGGCGACCGGACAAACCCGGATGCTGCTCTTCCGCCACGGGGGGAAGACGTCATCGAGTTTGCCGCCGCCGGGTGAGCTGACGGCCGTCGTTGTCGCCGCCGCGCTGCGGGAGAAGGAGTACCATGTCGTAGCTGTCGTCGAGGGACATGAACTCGAGGCTCCCGAAGTGGAGCAGCGTCCCGGGCTGAAGAGGTTGCTGAAGACTACCCATCTGGAACTCAACGGGAAGCTATTCGTCAACACGCAGCAGGCCCCTACCTGGCGCGCCAACTGTCGGTGTTTCGACCCCGGGGGGTCCCTGGACCGACGAGTAAAATTGTCGCTGCGTGTCCCAGCCCAGATGGGTTGGCGCAAGATGGAACACAAGGGGGGAAAACGTGGCTCGTGTTATCCTGCGCCAGGGGGATGCGCTTGCAGTAGGGGTTACAAGCGTTCGGGAGGGAGAGAGAGCGAGCCTGTTTGTCAGCCCGTCCTCCCGCGCGACCCTCCCGCATGAGGGCCCTGGACCTTCCTTTTATAGATGCAAGGAGAGGGTCCAGGTGTACAATGGGTGTGTAGCTATGCACTAACGTGTCCGACAGAGAGGCGCCTGAGCCCTGTGTACATGCCAACGTGGCTGTCGGAGAGGTGCTAGAGCCCTGTGTACGCGGTATCGTGGCCGTCGGAGGAGCGCTGAGCCCTGTAGAAGCACAGTTGTCGGTGCTGTTGGGACCTTGCTGACGTCTCCTTGCTTCTGTAGGGGGCTGAGAACCACCGTCGTCATGGACGCACGCGGGGAGCCATCATTACTTGTTACCGGGGCGAGCTTGGATGGGACGCCGGTCTTGTTCCCCCGTAACCTAAGCTAGCTAGGGGTAGGGTAATGATGTATCACCCGTGGCACGGTCGGTCCGAGCCCAAGGTCGGGCGAGGTGGAGACTCCTCCTGAGGCCGAGGCCGGGGTTGGGCGAGGACACGATTCCTCCCGTGGTCGAGGTCGAGGCCGAGCCCTGGGGTCAGGCGAGGCGGAGACCACCCTCCGAGGTCGAGGCCAAGGCCGAGCCTTGGGGTTGGGCGAGGCCGAGTCCTCCTTCCGAGGCTGAGGCGGGGGCCAAGCCCTGGGGTCGGGCGAGGCGGAGACCTCCTCTTGAGGCCGAGGCCCAAGGTCGGGCGAGGCGGAGCTTACTGTTGCGCCTGAGGCTGGACTTAGCCGTTGTCAGCCTCACCCTGGCAGGTGGCACAACAGTCGGAGAGGGGCGAGCGGCGCTGTTTTCCTGTCAGGTCGGTCGATGGAAGGGCGAAGTGACTGCGGTCACTTCGACCTTGCCGACTGAGGCGCGTGTGTCAGGATAAGGTGTTAGGCGATCCTCACATTAAATGCGCCTGCGATACGGTCGGTTGGTGAGGCGATTTGGCCAAGGTTGCTTCATAACGAAGCCTGCCCGAGCTGGGGTTCGGGCGAGTCGAGGGTGCGCCCGTTGCTTGAGGAGGCCCTCGGGCGAGGCATGAATTCGCCTGGGACTACTGTTCCCGCCTGAGGCTGGGCTCTGGCGAGGCGAGATCGCGTCCCTTGAGTAGATGAAGCCTTGACCTGAATCGTGTCCATCAGTCTCTGCAGCTTGTGCTGATGGTGGTTACTAGCCGTGTTTAGGAGTGTTGGGGGTACCCCTAATTACGGTACCCGACAGAAATGGAAACATAAAGAGAAAAACAAAAAAGAAAAGGGAGTCGTATGGGTCGCTCGTCCGAATTTCGGCCCATTAAGCCTTTCTGGCTTGCGCATCACGAGCCTAGGCCCCTATTTGTTTTAGCTTTTTGGAGCTTCTGGCCACCAAAAGCTGCTGCGGACTGCCAAACGCTCAGCTTTTCAGTCAGCTTTTATAAAATTCGTTTGGGTAAAAACCATTCAAAATCAACATAAACACATAATCGGTTGAGTCGTTGCAATAGTAGGAATCCGTCAATTTCTAGATCCAGAGTCCTATGGACACCTTTATCTTTCTCCACATGTAATCCTAATGATACACAGATTCTCTACACAGCCAGATTCTCCCCACAGCCAGATTCTCAGAAAAGCTGGTCAGAAAAAAGCTGAACCAAACATGCCCTAGGCTCGACCGCGCGGGGGGAGTGCACTGGCATGCGGGCCCGCTTCCCTGCCGTGGCGCGCGCATGACACTGCCCGGTGGGGCCCACTAGTCGGACTCATAGAGTGCGGCAGCGCGCGCTCGACTCTGCTGACTGAGATGTGGTCCCGCGTTGTCATCCCTTTTCTCCTCTCCTCATACCGAATGCCGATTCCGATGCCGCCACGCTCGGAGCAGGTTGTTGAGATTTCCCCAAACCCGTAACAACCTGGGCGGCTTGCTGGGACCGACTGCTCCTCTGCGCGGATCTATTTAGCCGAGCCCTCATCCATGTTGCGCTGGCGTGATAGCCGTGAGGGAATACACGACCGTGTGAGCTGTGCCATAGCCCTTGTGTGTCCACCATTGTCGTGACCTTGTTATCAAGTCGAGAAGCGCTGCCAGTTCGCAAGTGAGAATGTGGCAACCTCGCTGCGCAGGACAAGCGACCAAGGGCGGGGAGTTTTCACTGGAGGAAGACCATCGTTGCGGCTTCACTGCTCGCATGGCCAGGGGCACTTCTTCTCCAATCCACGGTAATTAGCTCCTCCCAGAGTTCATTGTGTCCTTAGGATCGTTTTGCACCGAGTCATATGGACAATCGTGCGCCGGGGATCGAGCGCCTATGTCGCCGGCGTACGCTTCGTCGTAAGCCGAGGCGGCGCCGCCGTTCTTTTCGACCCAGTGAGGAAGAATGCTGCACGCCGTCGGATCTGTTGTCGACGGCCGTGATTAGTGGCAGGTTACCGATTCGGGGGGTGAATAGCGACTGTTGGATCTTCAAGCGAAGATGGCTGAGATGATAGGGGTTAATAGAATCGGGTCCGTCGGTTTTAAGCGGATGGCTGAGATGAACCGACACCATTTCAGCTTGACCAACGTCTAATCTAGGTCGTAGATTCAAATTGGACGGCTCAGCCAGCCCCGTACCCCTTCGACCAGTCAGAATTATAAAAGAGACCCTGAGTTTTTATAAAATAAACCCGTCGTCCATATTCGTTAGGAAGTAATTGCAACCGAGTCCTGAAATTCATGAACTGAACCCGAGCTTTTTGGGATTCCTGCGTGCGATCCAGGGATGAAATAAATTGAGTAAATTAATATATAAAATGATTTCTAGTATAAAAATAATTTCAGAAACTTGTTTAATTCATATTTAATTCATTTTAACTCCTTTTTATCCATTCCAGTTGCATTAGATTCATATTAATATTGTTTATCATGTAGTAACCTTATATTGTTATGAAATATAGGTTAGAATTATACAATTAATTTGTTTTATATCTAACACCTAAATCTTTGGTAAATCATAATTCTTTAGCTGTAAATCCGAACTCAGTGGTTCTCGAACCTAGGATCTTGTTACGATGCGTAGAACATTATTATGCAGTTTGTTCTTATGTTTGGTGTGATGTTAATTTTGCCTATAGAAGACCAAGTTGGTACCTGGGAACCTCGAGTCTAAGGCAAGTTATGCATTTGATCATTTTTTCTACCTAATAATGTTTCCATTAATCACTGTGACATGCTCAGGTTAAATTGATGGGACCTAATAGGTTTCCCTAGCATTGTTTATCCCCCATATTGCAAACAAATGAACTATTGGGTAGATTTGTTATTGCTATACTTGGTTTTGGGAAACTAATGTTTTATTATAATCATGTTTTAATTATGTTGTTGTTTTAATTATTGTTCATGATAAGATCATCATGTTAATTGGAATATGGAGAACCACCCGGAAAAACAGTGCTACCACAAAGGTGGAATGGGACGCCCTTGGCCAAGTAATTAGGAAAACTAGGGAGAGATTACCTTACCCGAAAGGGGCAAGCGGAGAGGCATCACTGCTAGAGTATAGGGAGGTCCTCGGATTGAACTGTCTATAAAGTTTTTTGGACGAGGGATTCCTATGCTTCCTTCGTCTTGAATCCATAGCAGGTTTTCTTGAACTAGTGGAACTTTGGAAAGTGAAAGGGAAATGAGATTTAACCTTTTCCTATAAATGATTTTGGTGGTTGAATGCCCAACACAAATAATTGGACTAACTAGTTTGCTCTAGATTATATATTCTACAGGTGCATAAAGGTTCAACACAAACCAATAAAAGATCAAAGTTAGGGTTCAAAAGAAAGGAGCAAAAGAAATCAAAGTGTGCTCTGGTCTGGCGCACCGGACTGTGCTCGGTGCACTAGGCCGTACAACTCCAAACTCTTCAGCTTCGGGTTTCTCAGACGCCGCTCCGCTATAATTCACTGGACTGTCCGGTGCACCAGCGGAGCAACGGCTCTCTAGCGCAACGGTCGACTGCACAGTGCCCTGATAACGCTACAGTTTGCGGCAGAAGTCAGAGGCGCACCGGACAATGAACAGTGCATGTCCGGTGTGGCACCGGACTGTCCGGTGCGCCCATCGACAGCAGCCTACCCCAACGATTGAATTGGTGGTTGAGGGCTATAAATCCCCCGAACCACCTCGACTCCAACCATCCAAGCATTCACTACTTCTCATTCAATACAAGAGCAATAGACTCCACTCCAAAGACACAATTCAAGTGATCGATCCGCTCAAAGTCTCCAATTCAACTCTAGCACATTTAGACTTGTGAGATGATCATTTGTGTTTCTTTGTTGCTCTTGTTTGCTTGGCTTGGCTTTCTTTTCTTTCTCACTTCTTACTCTCGAGTGCTTTGTAAGCGAGGCAAGAGACACCAATTGTGTGGTGATCCTTGTGGGGTCTAAGTGACCCATGAGATTAAAGAAGAAGCCTCACTCGGTCTAAGTGACCGTTTGAGAGAGGGAAAAGGTTGAAAGAGACCCGGTCTTTGTGACCACCTCAACGGGGATTAGGTTCTTTAGAACCGAACCTCGGTAAAACAAATCACCGTGTCATCCTCTTTATTTTCTTGGTTGATTTGTTTTCCCCTCTCCCGGACTTGGATTTTATTCTAACGCTAACCCTGGCTTGTAGTGTGTTTAAGTTTGTGAATTTCAGTTTCCGCCTATCCACCCCCCTCTAGGCGACTTTCAGAAAGGCTTCATAGTGCTACCCTGCCTCGCTTCCTCTGTAGAGATGTATTGGGTCCGATCAACCCCATGACAAATGAGTAACACGACTTGTGGGTAAAGATATGCAACCTCTGTAGAGTGTAAAACTGGTATATCAGTCGTGCTCACGGTCATGAGCGGCTCGGACACTCACATGATTAAATTATAGAATTAAACTTAATTTGCCATTTGCACTGCATTGTGGGTGTTGTTATTAATTTTGATCTCTTATTTATTTGGATTGGTATCTACTTACACTTAGTAACTGCTAATAAATTTTTGACCAACTTTAAAAGCAATGATCAGCTTTAACTATCTCCTTTGGTAAGCCTTACACTACACATGAGCTCCCATATTTGGTGAGTTCATGCACATTATCCCCTACAACTTGTTGAGCGATAAACGTATGTGAGCTCACCCTTGCTGTACTCACATCCCCCCAGGTCAAGAATTGGTACCGCAGGAGGAGGCGCATGCCGGATGCTGTGATGAGTTCGTGAGTGGTCTAGGCCGTCGTCTCCCAGTCAACTTTGGTTGCTGGATCATTGTCTTCGTATGATGTAATTATTTAACTATTTTGTATAGAACTCCGTTATATATTATAGATGTGACATTCTTTTTTGTACCATGAATCATCATATGTGTGAGACTTGTTCCTAGCACACTTGGTGATTATTTCGCGCCCAGGTTTTGGTCCCTAAAACCCAGGTGTGACATTAATTCTAGATTATAGGACAACCCACTAGGGTGTAGTATATTTGAGGCACTTGAGAGTGTGCCCTATATGTTTTCGACAAAATTTTACAAAATGAGGCACCGTTGATATAGTTTTTCCTGTGTAGAGTCATATATTTCAATTTGAGGCAATAGTTTGAGATATTGTTGGAGCTGCTCTAACAGTAAAATCCTAAATCTAAGATAATAGAGGAGCTCACTAAAGTGTAGTATGTTTGAGGCACTTGAAATGGTGCACTATAATTTTTTGACTATTTTTTTATAAAATAATGCATTGTTCGATTAGTTTTTTCTGCATATAGCCCTATATTTCAATTTGAGGTACCAGTTTGATGCATTGTTTGAGATGCTTTAATGCTATCTCTAGACCAAAAGATTTAAAAGGAAAATGTGTCCTTGAGCCATTTCTTTAGTGTTTTGGTGATTAAATGTTCAACATATTGTCTTGGACTAACATCTCGATGTATGATCATAAGCACAATTATTTGAATGGCAAATTGAGAAACATGGGAGAAGTGCATATGTGTGTACATTGCAAATCCCATTATATGGAAGGAACAAAGGTATGATTCTAGCACTAAGTAAATTGTTTGAATGCCTAACAATGTTCATCTAAGTGCTAGGAAACTCTCCAAGTCGAGGCAAATTGAAGCGAAGAAGTCTAGCTAAGTTTGGCCAAACTTGTGCCAGTCTGGGGAGCACCTATGGGGGATAGATATCCCTAGGTCCTCATGTACACCAAAATATGTCATGGGCTGCCTGACAGGTTTTCTCTTGGGCCATCCTATGAGATGGCCCAGCTAGATGAACCAGGCTGGGTAGGCCCGATCTAAGCCGACGAAAACCAATGCCCAAGTTAAACGCTACATGGGCATTGTAACGCTATGAATTTGGGGGTAGAATTTTTTCGTCTTTTTACTCACCAAATTCAGGCATTACTCTCTTTTCTCTTCCCGTTTCGCTCCTTCCCAATTTCAAAGCAGTATAGCGACTGGCATCCGTATCGTGTGTAAACAAAACCTAAGTTGTCATGGGTGTTGCATCATGCCGAATCATATTTCTTTTGTCTGATGTTGTGCTTAATCGCGTATTTGCCTAGTCTCATTTCGGTTTTCATTTCGCGAATTGGATTCTGATCTGTGGTTGTGCGTGCCGCGGGATTTTGACCCGCGATGCGGCCCAGCTCTGTCCGACCCAGCCCGGCCCACTCTGGCCCGCGCCCCCCCGACGCCCTGCCCCTCCCCCATGCGCGTGCCCCCCTCCCTTCTCTCCCTTTCTCTCATTTGATTTTCCCGTGCAGCAACCTCCTCTCCACCTCTCTCTCTCTCTCTCTCTCTCTCCCCGTGGTGCCCTAGGTTTTGGAGACGGTGATCGCCGGATTTGGACCCCGAGGTGAGCTCCCCTCCCCTCTCCCTCTCCTTCTCCCTCTCCCTCTCTCCTCCTCCCCTCCCCTTCTTCCTCCCGCGCGGCGCGACCCCCTCCCCGCGGCCCCCGGCGGCGCTCCCCCCCCCCCCCCCGCGGCCCCCGGCGGCACTCCCCTCGCGGCCCCGACGCGCTCCCTACGTGGCCCCCCCACGCGCCCCCCGCGAACCCCCGCGGCGCTCCCCACGGCCCCCCGACGCGCTCCCCGTGGCCCCCTGGCGCGCTCCACGCGCGGCCCCTCGGTGCGCTCCCCGCGGCCCCCCGGCGCGCTCCCTGCGTGGCCCCCGCGTGCGCCCTGCTCGGCCCCTCCCCGACGGCGCCCGCCCTGTCCCCGGCGCGGCTGCGCGCCCCCGGCGTGACTCACGTGGTCTCGCGTGTCCCCGGCGCGGCCTCGCGCGCCCCGGCATGCGCAGCCCCTGTGCGTGTGTTGATCGATTTTCAGTTTAATTAGTTTTGAATTTAGTTTAATGAATGTGCTGCGTCGCGCGACGATTCATTTTAAATTCATCTTTATTAATGGGCTGTGTTGCGCGCTTAGTCGCGCGACGATTCGTCGTAATTTCAGATTATTTAATGTGTGGCGTCGCGCGTCCAGTCGTGCGACGTTTCGTTTTAAATTCAGTTAAGATGGTGTATGCCGTTGTGCGCTTCATCGCGCGACGCTTAACGTCTCTCTATAATTAATGCAAGTGTCTCGTGGCGCGCTCTATCATGCGACGAGTCGTTTATTTCTTAATTCAATTTAAATATTGTGTCGCGCGTTTCGCCGCGCGACAATCCTTTTAGTTTACCTTTATCTGTTCATAATAATTAAACATGGAACATGACTTTACCCTATTGATAGGAACAGGGGTGCCCGATCTACCGTCAGGTGAAGGTAACTATCGATTTGGTGGAGATGTCATACAGACGATCCGGCTTCCAATCAACAAGACTAGAACCCCGCAATCGCAGCACCACTTCTCCTCTGGTTATCAACCGTGCGCTGCTCGATTGACCTCGCCATGAAGACTAATCCTTGCCCGCGAATCGAAGACACAAGCAAGAACGAGAAAGAACCCAATCTGAAAAATTGCGGATGGATGATTAAGCTCTCGAGTTGGGGTCTCACAAACCGATCTACGGCGAACTGTTCTTGACAGATCTAACTTAAGCAAAAACCCACCTCTAACAAGAATGTGGCGGCTATTAATAAAGACTCTAGGGTTATGCAAAATCCTGGACGCGCCCCTAATGGGCTCAACGAAGATACACGGCCTAAAAGGCCAAAAGACGGTGTCGCAGCGCCGGAACATATTCTGGACGTCAACTTGTTTAGACAATTTCCGTGGATTCTGGATGAATTTAGACCTAAAACCGGTGCCATTGGAAGCTCCTCAAAATTATCTTTCCATCCATATAAAGAACGTCCAAATCCGACTTCGTATGCGACTTGGGCGCCCATTTTATTACGGGCTGTTCCTGGAATCCGAAACTGAAATGAACTCGAATCGGTTTGGGCCTCCATCTTGATTCAGACGTCCTAGCTGGTCCTCCCCGCCTCCAAGGACTTTCATACATCTATGCTGGTCCTCTCCTTCATTCCTAAGTGGCTAAGTACAATTAAATCATTAGGTAGCATACTACTCTCAAATGCACAAGAATAATTACTTAGGAATGAGATCACCTGTAAATTCAATTGTCGAGCGCGCGCGCGAGTAATTGGGGAGTCAACTTGAGGAGTGTTGTTTGTATCCATGGGAGTGATGTCCAGTGTTAAAAAATTGGATGACTTGCCATTTCTTGTGGTTGAACAGGTTCCTCAAGAGTTGGATGACTTGAGGTTGTTGGGTTTACTTGAGTGGAAGATTCATCATCTACCACCTTTTTACCCCCAATAGTGGCCCCATTGGTTATCCAAACTGAAAGTCGCCTAGAGGGGGGGTGAATAGGGCGAAACTGAAATTTACAAAGTTAATCACAACTACAAGCCGGGTTAGCGTTAGAAATATAATCGAGTCCACGAGAGAGGGTGCAAAACAAATCGCAAGCGAATAAAGAGTGTGACACACGGATTTGTTTTACCGAGGTTCGGTTCTCGCAAACCTACTCCCCGTTGAGGAGGCCACAAAGGCCGGGTCTTTTTCAACCCCTTCCCTCTCTCAAACGGTCCCTCGGACCGAGTGAGCTTTCTCTTCTCAAATCAACCGGGAACAAAACTTCCTCGCAAGGACCACCACACAATTGGTGTCTCTTGCCTTGGTTACAAGTGAGTATTGATCTCAAGAAAGAATGAGAAAGAAGAAAGCAATCCAAGCGCAAGAGCTCAAAAGAACACGACAAATCACTCTCACTAGTCACTAAAGCTTTTGTGGAATTGGGAGAGGATTTGATCACTTGGGTGTGTCTTGTATTGAATGCCTAGCTCTTGTAAGTAGTTGGAAGGTGGAAGACTTGGATGACTTGAATGTGGGGTGGTTGGGGGTATTTATAACCCCAACCACCAAACTAGCCGTTTGGTGGAGGCTGCTGTCGTATGGCGCACCGGACAGTCCGGTGCGCCGCCAGACAGTCTCCGGTGCGCCAGCCACGTCACCTAGCCGTTGGGTTCCGACCGTTGGAGCTCTGACTGCTGGGCCCGCCTGGATGTCCAGTGGCACACCGGACATGTACTGTAGAGTGTCCGGTGCGCCACTTCGCGCGTGCCTGCCTTCTGCGCGCTCTGGCGCGCATTAATTGCTTCTGCAGGTGACCGTTGGCACGAAGTAGCCGTTGCTCCGCTGGCTCACCGGACAGTCCGGTGTACACCGGACATGTCCGGTGAATTATAGCGGAGCGGATTCCCGAAGCTGGCGAGTTCAGAGTCGCTTCATTCCTGGAGCACCGGACACTGTCCGGTGGCACACCGGACAGTCCGGTGCGCCAGACCAGGGCACACTTCGGTTATCCCTTGCTCTCTTTGTTGAACCCAATTCTTGGTCTTTTTATTGGCTCGGTGTGAACCTTTTGCACCTGTATAACTTATAGACTAGAGCAAACTAGTTAGTCAAATTATTTGTGTTGGGCAATTCAACCACTAAAATCAATTAGGAAATAGGTGTAAGCCTAATTCCCTTTCAATCTCCCCCTTTTTGGTGATTGATGCCAACACAAACCAAAGCAAATATGGAAGTGCATAATTGAACTAGTTTGCATAATGTAAGTGCAAAGGTTGCTTGGAATTGAGCCAATATAACTACTCATAAGATATGCATGGATTGTTTCTTTTATTTTTAACATTTTGGACCACGCTTGCACCACATGTTTTGTTTTTGCAAATTCTTTTCTAAATCCTTTTCAAAGTTCTTTTGCAAATAGTCAAAGGTAGATGAATAAGATTTTGCGAAGCATTTTCAAGATTTGTAATTTTCTCCCCTTGTTTCAAATGCTTTTCCTTTGACTAAAACAAAACTCCCCCTCAATGAAATCCTCTTCTTAGTGTTCAAGAGGGTTTTAAGATATCAGTTTTGAAAATACTACTACTTCCCTTTTTGAACACAATGAGGTACCAATTTGAAATTTACCAATTGAAAAGCCTTAGTTTTAAAGTTAGGTGGTGGTGCGGTCCTTTTGCTTTGGGCTAATACTTTCTCCCCCTTTGGCATGAATTGCCAAAAACGGAGTCATTAGAGCCCTTTCATAACTACTTTCTCCCCTTTGGCAAATAAAATATGAGTGAAGATTATACCAAAACGGAGAGTTGCTCGGAGCGACGGCGAAGGGTGAGTTACGGAGTGGAAGCCTTTGTCTTCGCCGAAGACTCCAATTTCCTTTCAATACACCTATGACTTGGTTTGAAATAGACTTGAAAACACATTAGTCATAGCATATGAAAAGAGATATGATCAAAGGTATATAAATGAGCTATGTGTGCAATTCAACAAAAGAAGTTCCTAGAATCAAGAATATTTAGCTCATGCCTAAGTTTGTTAAAAGTTTGTTCATCAAGTGGCTTGGTAAAGATATCGGCTAATTGATCTTTGGTATTAATGTATGCAATCTCGATATCTCCCTTTTGTTGGTGATCCCTTAAAAAGTGATACCAAATGGCTATGTGCTTAGTGCGGCTATGCTCAACGGGATTATCCGCCATGCGGATTGCACTCTCATTATCACATAGAAGAGGAACTTTGGTTAATTTGTAACCGTAGTCCCTAAGGGTTTGCCTCATCCAAAGTAGTTGCGCGCAACAATGGCCTGCGGCAATGTACTCGGCTTCGGCGGTAGAAAGAGCTACGGAATTTTGCTTCTTTGAAGCCTAAGACACCAAGGATCTTCCCAAGAACTGGCAAGTCCCCGATGTGCTCTTTCTATTAATCTTACACCCCGCCCAATCGGCATACGAATAACCAATTAAATCAAATGTGGATCCCCGATGATACCAAAGCCCAAACTTAGGAGTATAAACTAAATATCTCAAGATTCGTTTTACGGCCGTAAGGTGAGCTTCCTTAGGGTCGGCTTGAAATCTTGCACACATGCATACGGAAAGCATAATATCCAGTCGAGATGCACATAAATAGAGTAAAGAGCCTATCATTGACCGGTATACCTTTTGATCCACGGACTTACCTTCCGTGTCGAGGTCGAGATGCCCATTGGTTCCCATGGGTGTCTTGATGGGTTTGGCATCCTTCATCCCAAACTTGCTTAGAATATCTTGAGTATACTTTGTTTGGCTATGGAAGGTGCCCTCTTGGAGTTGCTTCACTTGAAATCCTAAGAAATACTTCAACTCCCCCATCATAGACATCTCGAATTTTTGTGTCATGATCCTACTAAATTCTTCACATGTAGACTCGTTAGTAGAAACAAATATAATATCGTCAACATAAATTTGGCATACAAACAAGTCATTTTCAAGAGTTTTAGTGAATAAAGTAGGATCAGCCTTTCCAACTTTGAAGCCATTAGTGATAAGGAAATCTCTAAGGCATTCATACCATGCTCTTGGGGCTTGCTTTAGCCCATAAAGCACCTTAGAGAGTTTATAGACATGGTTAGGGTACTCACTATCTTCAAAGCCGGGAGGTTGCTCAACATATACCTCTTCCTTGATTGGTCCATTGAGGAAGGCACTCTTCACGTCCATTTGGTAAAGCTTGAAGCCATGGTAAGTAGCATAGGCCAATAATATACGAATTGACTCAAGCCTAGCTACGGGTGCATAGGTTTCACCGAAATCCAAACCTTCGACTTGGGAGTATCCCTTGGCCACAAGTCGAGCTTTGTTCCTTGTCACCACACCATGCTCATCTTGCTTGTTGCGGAAAACCCACTTGGTTCCTACAACATTTTGATTAGGACGTGGAACCAAATGCCATACCTCGTTTCTAGTGAAGTTGTTGAGCTCCTCTTGCATCGCCACCACCCAATCCGAATCTTGAAGTGCTTCCTCTACCATATGTGGCTCAATAGAGGAAACAAAAGAGTAATGTTCACAAAAATGAGCAACACGAGATCTAGTGGTTACCCCCTTATGTATGTCGCCGAGGATGGTGTCGACGAGGTGATCTCGTTGGATTGCTTGGTGGACTCTTGGGTGTGGTGGTCTTTGTTCTTCATCCTCCTTGTCTTGATCATTTGCATCTCCCCCTTGATTATTGTCGTTATCTTGAGGTGGCTCATTTGCTTGATCTTCTCCTTCATCAACTTGAGCCTCATCCTCATTTTGAGTTGGTGGGGATGCTTGCGTGGAGGAGGATGGTTGATCTTGTGCATTTGGAGGCTCTTTGGATTCCTTAGGACACACATCCCCAATGGACATGTTCCTTAGCGCGATGCACGGAGCCTCTTCAACACCTACCTCATCAAGATCAACTTGCTCTACTTGAGAGCCGTTAGTCTCATCAAACACAATGTCACAAGAAACTTCAACTTGTCCAGAGGACTTGTTAAAGACTCTAAATGCCCTTGTGTTTGAATCATATCCTAGTAAAAAGCCTTCTACAGTCTTAGGAGCAAATTTAGATTTTCTACCTCTTTTAACAAGTATAAAACATTTGCTACCAAAGACTCTAAAATATGAAATATTGGGCTTTTTACCGGTAAGGAGTTCGTATGATGTCTTCTTGAGGATTCGGTGTAGATATAACCAGTTGATGGCGTAGCAGGCGGTGTTGACCGCCTCGGCCCAAAACCGATCCGAAGTCTTGTACTCATCAAGCATGGTTCTTGCCATGTCTAATAGAGTTCTATTCTTCCTCTCCACTACACCATTTTGTTGTGGGGTGTAGGGAGAAGAGAACTCATGCTTGATGCCCTCCTCCTCAAGGAAGCCTTCAATTTGAGAGTTCTTGAACTCCGTCCCGTTATCGCTTCTAATTTTCTTGATCCTTAAGCCGAACTCGTTTTGAGCCCGTCTCAAGAATCCTTTTAAGGTCTCTTGGGTATGAGATTTTTCCTGCAAAAAGAACACCCAAGTGAAGCGAGAATAATCATCCACAATAACTAGACAGTACTTACTCCCGCCGATGCTTATGTAAGCAATCGGGCCGAATAGATCCATGTGTAGGAGCTCCAGTGGCCTGTCAGTCGTCATGATGTTCTTGTGTGGATGATGGGCACCAACTTGCTTCCCTGCTTGGCATGCGCTACAAATCCTGTCTTTCTCAAAATGAACATTTGTTAATCCTAAAATGTGCTCTCCCTTTAGAAGCTTATGAAGATTCTTCATCCCAACATGTGCTAGTCGGCGATGCCAGAGCCAGCCCATGTTAGTCTTAGCAATTAAGCAAGTGTCGAGTTCAGCTCTATCAAAATCTACCAAGTATAGCTGACCCTCTAACACTCCCTTAAATGCTATTGAATCATCACTTCTTCTAAAGACAGTGACACCTACATCAGTGAATAGATAATTGTAGCCCATTTGACATAATTGCGAAACGGAAAGCAAATTGTAATCTAAAGAATCTACAAGAAAAACATTGGAAATGGAATGGTCAGGTGATATAGCAATTTTACCCAATCCTTTGACCAAACCTTGGTTTCCATCCCCGAATGTGATAGCTCGTTGGGGATCTTGGTTTTTCTCGTAGGAGGAGAACATTTTCTTCTCCCCTGTCATGTGGTTTGTGCACCCGCTGTCGATGATCCAACTTGAGCCCCCGGATGCATAAACCTACAAAACAAGTTTAGTTCTTGACTTTAGGTACCCAAATGGTTTTGGGTCCTTTAGCATTAGACACAAGAACTTTGGGTACCCAAACACAAGTCTTTGACCCCTTGTGCTTGCCCCCAACATACTTGGCAACTACCTTGCCGGATTTGTTAGTTAAAACATAGGATGCATCAAAAGTCTTAAATGAAATGTTATGTTCATTTGATGCACTAGAAGTTTTCTTCTTAGGCAACTTAGCACGGGTTGGTTGCCTAGAACTAGATGTCTCACCCTTATACATAAAAGCATGGTGAGGGCCAGAGTGAGACTTCCTAGAATGAGTTCTCCTAATCTTTCTCTCAGGATAACCGGCAGGGTACAAAATGTAACCCTCGTTATCTTGAGGCATGGGACCCTTGCCCTTAACAAAATTGGACAATTTATTAGGAGGAGCATTAAGTTTGACATTGTCCCCCTTTTGGAAGCCAATGCCATCCTTGATGCCAGGGCGTCTCCCACTATAAAGCATACTACGAGCAAATTTAAATTTTTCATTTTCAAGTTTGTGCTCGGCAATTTTAGCATCTAATTTTGCTATATGATCATTTTGTTGCTTGATTAATACCATATGATCATGAATAGCATCAATATCAACATCTCTACATCTAGTGCAAATAGAGGTATGTTCAACGGTAGATGTAGAGGGTTTGCAAGATTTTAATTCTACAACCTTAGCATGCAATATATCATTTTTACTTCTAAGGTCGGAAATGGTAGCATTGCAAACATCAAAATCTTTAGCCTTACCAATTAATTTCTCATTTTCAATCCTAAGGCTAGCAAGAGAAATGTTCAATTCTTCTATTTTAGCAAGCAACTCAACATTATCATTTGGAATTGAAACATTACAAACATTTGAATCAACCTTAGCTAGCAAATTAGCATTTTCATTTCTAAGGTTGTCTATAGTCTCATGGCAAGTGCTTAGCTCACTAGATAATTTTTCGCACTTTTCTACTTCTAGAGCATAAGCATTTTTTACCTTAACATGCTTTTTGTTTTCTTTAATAAGGAAATCCTCTTGGGAGTCCAAGAGATCATCCTTCTCATGTATAGCACTAATTAATTCATTTAGCTTTTCTTTTTGTTGCATGTTTAGGTTGGCAAAAAGGGTACGTAAATTATCTTCCTCATCACTAGCATTATCATCACTAGAGGACTCATATCTAGTGGAGGATTTGGATTTAACCTTTTTCTTTTTGCCGTCCTTTGCCATGAGGCACTTGTGGCCGATGTTGGGGAAGAGAAGACCTTTGTTGATGGCGATGTTGGCGGCGTCCTCGTCGGAGGAGGAGTCGGAGGAGCTCTCGTCCGAGTCCCACTCGCGGCACACATGGGCGTCACCACCCTTCTTCTTGTAGTATCTCTTCTTCTCTTTTCTTCTCCCCTTCTTGTCGTCGTCCCTGTCACTGTCACTAGATAGTGGACATTTTGCAATAAAATGACCGGGCTTACCACATTTGTAGCACACTTTCTTGGAGCGGGGTTTGTAGTCCTTCCCCCTCCTTTGTTTGAGGATTTGGCGGAAGCTCTTGATGACGAGCGCCATTTCCTCATTGTCGAGCTTTGAGGCGTCGATTGGTTGTCTACTTGATGTAGACTCCTCCTTCTTCTCCTCCGTTGCCTTGAAGGCAACCGGTTGTGCCTCGGATGTGGAGGGATCATCTAGCTCATTGATTTTCTTTGAGCCCTTGATCATGTACTCAAAGCTCACAAAATTCCCGATTACTTCCTCGGGAGTCATTAGTGTATATCTAGGATTACCACGAATTAATTGAACTTGAGTAGGATTAAGGAAAATAAGTGATCTAAGAATAACCTTAACCATCTCGTGGTCATCCCACTTTTTGCTCCCGAGGTTGCGCACTTGGTTCACCAAGGTTTTGAGCCGGTTGTACATGTCTTGTGGCTCTTCCCCTTTGCGAAGCCGGAAGCGACCGAGCTCCCCCTTGATCGTCTCCCGCTTGGTGATCTTGGTTAACTCATCTCCCTCGTGCGCGGTCTTGAGCACGTCCCAAACTTCCTTGGCGCTCTTTAATCCTTGCACCTTGTTATACTCCTCTCGACTTAGAGAAGCGAGGAGTATAGTTGTGGCTTGGGAGTTGAAGTGCTCGATTTGGGCCACCTCGTCCTCATCATAATTCTCATCCCCTACGGATGGTACCTGTGCTCCAAACTCAACAACATTCCATATACTTTTGTGGAGTGAGGTTAGATGAAATTTCATTAAATCACTCCACCTAGCATAATCTTCACCGTCAAAGGTTGTCGGTTTGCCTAATGGAACGAAAAGTAATGGAGTATGTCTAGAAGTGCGAGGATAGTGTAAGAGGATCTTACTAAACTTCTTGCGCTCATGGCGCTTAGAAGTGACGGATGGCGCGTCGGAGCCGGAGGTAGATGACGATGAGGTGTCGGTCTCATAGTAGACCACCTTCCTCATCTTCTTTTTCTTGCCCCCACTCCGATGCGACTTGTGGGAAGAGGGTTTCTTCTCCTTCCCCTTCCCTTTGTTGCGGGACTCTCCCGATGAAGCTTTCCCGTGGCTTGTAGCGGGCTTGTCGCCGGTCTCCATCTCCTTCTTGGCGTGATCTCCCGACATCACTTCGAGCGGTTAGGATCTAATGAAGCACCGGGCTCTGATACCAATTGAAAGTCGCCTAGAGGGGGGGTGAATAGGGCGAAACTGAAATTTACAAAGTTAATCACAACTACAAGCCGGGTTAGCGTTAGAAATATAATCGAGTCCACGAGAGAGGGTGCAAAACAAATCGCAAGCGAATAAAGAGTGTGACACACGAATTTGTTTTACCGAGGTTCGGTTCTTGCAAACCTACTCCCTGTTGAGGAGGCCACAAAGGCCGGGTCTTTTTCAACCCCTTCCCTCTCTCAAACGGTCCCTCGGACCGAGTGAGCTTTCTATTCTCAAATCAACCGGGAACAAAACTTCCCCGCAAGGACCACCACACAATTGGTGTCTCTTGCCTTGGTTACAAGTGAGTATTGATCTCAAGAAAGAATGAGAAAGAAGAAAGCAATCCAAGAGCAAGAGCTCAAAAGAACACGACAAATCACTCTCACTAGTCACTAAAGCTTTTGTGGAATTGGGAGAGGATTTGATCACTTGGGCGTGTCTTGTATTGAATGCCTAGCTCTTGTAAGTAGTTGGAAGGTGGAAGACTTGGATGACTTGAATGTGGAGTGGTTGGGGGTATTTATAACCCCAACCACCAAACTAGCCGTTTGGTGGAAGCTGCTGTCGCATGGCGCACCGGACAGTGTCCGGTGCGCCAGCCACGTCACCTGGCCGTTGGGTTCCGACCGTTGGAGCTCTGACTGCTGGGCCCGTCTGGATGTCCGGTGGCACACCGGATATGTACTGTAGAGTGTCCGGTGTGCCACTTTGCGCGTGCCTGCCTTCTGCGCGCTCTGGCGCGCATTAATTGCTTCTGCAGGTGACCGTTGGCGCGAAGTAGTCGTTGCTCCGCTGGCTCACCGGACAGTCCGGTGTACACCGAACATGTCCGGTGAATTATAGCGGAGCAGATTCCCGAAGCTGGCGAGTTCAGAGTCGCTTCATTCCTGGAGCACCGGACACTGTCCGGTGTACACCGGACAGTCCGGTGAATTATAGCGGAGCGCCTCTGAGTTTTCCCGAAGGTGAAGAGTTTGGCTTGGAGTCCCCTGGTGCACCGGACACTGTCCGGTGGCACACCGGACAGTCCGGTGCGCCAGACCAGGGCACACTTCGGTTATCCCTTGCTCTCTTTGTTGAACCCAATTCTTGGTCTTTTTATTGGCTCGGTGTGAACCTTTGGCACCTGTATAACTTATAGACTAGAGCAAACTAGTTAGTCCAATTATTTGTGTTGGGCAATTCAACCACCAAAATCAATTAGGAAATAGGTGTAAGCCTAATTCCCTTTCACAAACTATTTCATCATCATCGTCCTTCTCAAGCGGTCTGACTTCACCAATTGCTAGCTTCTTGACGACCTCACAAGGCGGTCTTTCATTTCCTGCAACCTCACTAGAAATGTTCCCTTGCAAGCCACTAGTCTCATCAAATGTCACATCTACCGCTATTTTAACCAGACCAGTGGAATTGTTGAAAACACGGTATTCGTGCGCGTTTGATGCATAACTAAGCAAGAAGCCCTTGTCCACTTTAGGAGCAAACTTTGATCTCTTGGCTTTCTTATTAAGAATAAAGCATCTGCAACCAAAAACTCTAAAATAATCAACCTTGGGTTTGTTACCTGTAAGAAGTTCATAAGCTGTTTTCTTGTATATTTTGTGAAGGTAGAGACAGTTGATTGCATGTCAGGCGGTGTTGACCACCTTTGCCCAGTAGTTATCCGGTGTCTTATATTCATCTAACATTATTCTTGCAGCTTCAATGAATGTATGGTTCTTTCTCTCCACAACACCATTTTGTTGTGGAGTGTATGGAACCGAAAACTCATGCATGATTCCTTCCTCACCCAAGAATTCTTTAACACTGGTATTCTTAAACTTCGTCCCGTTGTCACTTCTCACCTTGGATATCACTGGACATCACTCTCATGGATACAAACAACACTCCTCAAGTCGACTCCCCAATTACTCGCGCACGCGCTCGACAATTGAATTTACATGTGATCTCGTTCCTAAGTAATTATTCTTGTGCATTTGAGAGTAGTATGCTACCTAATGATTTAATTGTACTTAGGAATGAAGGAGAGGACCAGCATAGGTGTATGAAAGTCCTTGGAGGCAGGGAGGACCAGCTAGGACTCTGGATCAAGATGGAGGCCCAAACCGATTCGAGTTCATTTCAGTTTCAGATTCTAGGAACATCCCGTAATAAAATGGTCGCCCAAGTCACATACGAAGTCGGATTTGGACGTTCTTTATATGGATAGAAAGATAATTTCGAGGAGCTTCCAATGGCACCAGTTTTAGGTCCAAATTCATCCAGAATCCACGGGAATTGTCTAAACAAGTTTACATCCAGAATCTGTTCCGGCGCTGCGACACCGTCTTTTGGCCTTTTGGGCCGTGTATCTTCGTTGAGCCCATTAGGGGCGTGTCCGGGGTTTTGCATAACCCTAGAGTCTTTATTAATAGCCGCCACATTCTTGTTAGAGGCGGGTTTTTGCTTAAGTTAGATATGTCAAGAACAGTTCACCGTAGATCGGTTTGTGAGACCCCAACTCGAGAGCTTAATCATCCATCCGCAATTTTTCAGATTGTGTTCTTTCTCATTCTTGCTTGTGTCTTTGATTCATAGGCAAGGATTAGCCTTCGTGGCAAGGTCAATCGAGCAGTGCACGGTTGATAACCAGAGGAGAAGTGGTGTTGTGATTGCGGGGTTCTAGTCTTGTTGATTGGAAGTCGGATCGTCTGTATGACATCTCCACCAAATCGATAGTTACCTTCACCTGACGGAAGATCGGGCACCCCCGTTCCTATCATACTTGACTTTGGGGAAACCTATGCACCGGTAGCAAGATTAGAATCCATTAGAATATTAATTGCATATGCTACTAACCATGATTTCAAGTTATATCAAATGGATGTCAATAGTGTGTTCCTAAATGGGCCGCTACAAGAGTTGGTCTATGTGGAGCAACCACCGGGCTTTGAAGATTCAAAGAAGCCAAACCAAGCTTACCTCCTACATAAAGCACTTTATGGGCTTAAACAAGCCTCTAGAGCCTGGTATGAATGTCTTAAGGAATTCTTGCTCAAAAATGGCTTTGAAATAGGAAAAGTAGACTCTACTTTATTTACTCGCAAAGTTGACAATCAATTATTTGTGTGTCAAATATATGTTGATGACATTATATTTGGTATTACTGATGAAAAGTTTTGTGAGGAATTTAGTAGGGTTATGACAAATAGGTTTGAGATGTCCATGATGGGTGAGCTCAAGTACTTCCTAGGATTCCAAGTGAAGCAACTCAGGGAAGGAACCTTTCTATGCCAAACCAAGTATACACAAGACATGCTAAAGAAGTTTGGCATGGAAAAGGCGAAGCACGCTAAGACGTTAATGGCTTCAAACGCGCATCTCGACCTAAATGAAGAAGGTAAATCAGTAGATCAAAAACTTTATAGATCCATGATAGGTTCTCTATTGTATTTATGTGCATCTAGACCAGACATTATGCTTAGTGTATGCATGTGTTCTCCCTTTCAAGCTACCCTGAAAGAGTGCCACTTAGTGGCTGTTAAGAGAATCTTGAGATATTTAGTTCACACCCAAAACCTAAGACTTTGGTATCTTAAAGGCTCATTTTTCGATTTATTTGGCTACTCTGACTCAGATTATGCTGGTTGCAAAGTAGATCGAAAAAGCACCTCGGGGACTTGCCAATTCCTTGAGCGGTCCCTGGTGTCACAAAGCTCAAAGAAACAAAATTGTGTTGCACTTTCCACTGCCGAAGCTGAATACATAGCTGCTGGTGCATGTTGTGCCCAATTGCTATGGATGAAGCAAACCTTGAGGAACTTTGGTTGTGAGTTTAATAAAATTTCATTACTTTGTGACAATGAGAGTGCAATTAAACTAGCCAACAATCCTATGCAACACTCCAGAACTAAACATATCAACATCAGACACCATTTTTTGAGGGACCATGGAGCAAAAGGATACATCGAATTATGTCATGTTAACACAGAAAATCAACTAGCCAATATTTTCACAAAACTTCTCGATGAGACTAGGTTTTGTTTTCTTAGGAGTGAACTAAATATTTTGGATTTTTGTAACTTATCTTGAAAATTGGCACACAAAATTGGTTGAATTAATTGAATGATTGTATGAAATTTAAAATTTTCAAAAATTATGCTTTTCAATCATATATGTGTATATTAGGTTGAGAATAGCAATATATTAGCCATATAAAAATTCTCAACTCTTTTAAAAGTTCAACCGGTGAAGACCGGTTGAACTTTCTCAGCTCAATTGTTTTTTCTAGTTTCTCCCTGGTGAAGGCTGGTTGAACCGGTGTCATAGGGCGGTTGAACCGGTCCAGTCAAACAGTCAAACTGACTGTTCTGACCTGCTGATCGGCTGACACGCTGACACCTGTGTTTCAGACTGCGCTATTAGTCGTCAGTTCTAGCAGGTCTGCAGGTCTGGCAGACTGTCAGGGACCAGTTGAACCGGTGGTTGGACCGGTTGAACCGGTGTTGGGGGTGAGAGCACCTAGAGTGGGGGTGAATAGGTGATCCTATAAAAATAGCTTAACAAAACAAACTTGGACTAATATTGGATTAGTGAAAACCAAGTTCGAGAGAGAAGTGCTAGCGGAGTAAACTTCTTCACTTAATTGCTCTTCTCAAAGTAAGTATTTAACTTAGAGCAATTATGTAAGTGAAGTGAAAAGAGGTAGAGAGAATCACACAAGAATGAAGACAAGTGACACAACGATTTTATCTCGTGGTTCGGCCAAGTAGAATACTTGCCTACTTCCACGTTGTGGCGTTCCAACAGACGAGGGTTGCACTCAACCCCTTTGAAGTGATCCAAAGATCAACTTGAATACCACAGTTCTCTTTATCTCAAGTATATGCCTCTACGAGGAATCTCCACACTTTGGAGTCTCTCACGCCTTACACAAAAGACCTCGAATGAGTACAAGAGTAAGGAGGGAAAAGCAACACACACAAGAGCGAGAGTTGCAGCACCAACACACACACAAGACATGAACGAGCACACGAAAGCACCACAACGGCGGCAGTGCAGCGGTCCCTGGTGCTGAAGCTTTCTTCGGCGGCATGACGAAGGTCAGTGCTTGCCGAAGGTGGTCGAAAAGGGTTCACCGGAGGTGGGCGCCAATGTTGGGGACTTGTTCTCAAATGCTTTGAATTAAGAACAAGGCAACATAAAATGTTAAATGTTAATGTCCTTCGTCCTTCGAAGCATTATTTCCCTTAGGATATAATGATCTTTAGATGAAGGTTATGAAGGACATACCTTCATCAACGCGATATATGCTAATAAAAGAAGAAGCGTATGAAATACGAGAGGCAATATTACCAATCACATAACACCATTAATTCATTATCATTATATTACTCTAAAAAGACAGAAACAATATTGAATTACAAATGTACCTTTGACTCGATAGAAGGCAAAAAGTACAAGTGTGACGCAAAAGCAAGTACCAGTCAGCGTGAACAGTACGGGAGTACTGTTCATCTATTTATAGGCACAGGACGCGACCTGTGAGAAATTACAGTCATGCCCTTTACATTTACTATTGACTTATAGACAAATCTATGAGGACTAGATAGCCTTTTCCCCTTTAAGTCGGTTCCTTTCTCCGCGATTGAGCTGAAGCTCCCTTGCGCGTAGCTTCAAAGCAATGGCAACCTTCGTCACGATCATGCTCTTCTCATCGTGTATGCTTTTAACCTGAGTCCGAAGGTACCTGTCCATAAACCATGCTTGGAAGACATTGTTAAATTACATTTTTGAGGACCTTCGGAGGACGAATGCCCCCAACAATCCCGTTTTGGTGCTTAATGCTAAAGGGGGAGAAATTAAGGCCAAAGCAAATGGATCAGCTACCACTTGTGAATTTTGAAAACAATAGAGTTAGAACTTTTGATTTGTCCAAAATACTCTTATTGCAAAATTTGGTCTCTTGTGGGGGAGAATTTTGATTATGGGAAAAGGGGGAGTTTTTGACACTTGATCAATTTCACTCTTGGAGTATCTCTCTTTTTGCCCAAACAAGCGTGTTTGACTTAGAGATAGGAAAATGAATTTGATTTGCAAAAACAAACCAAATGGTGGCAAAGAATGATCCAAATATGTCAAATCTTGTGTAAAAACAATTTGGTCCTCAATTGCATTGATGTTGCACTTCTTTTGGTTGCTTTTGGATGTGTTGGCATAAATCACCAAAAAGGGGGAGATTGAAAGGGAAATGTGCCCTTGGGCAATTTCAATAAGGTTTTGGTGATTAAGTGCCCAACACGGTTAATTAAGTTCTTATGTGCCAAGTAAAGTGAGAAGTGCAAATCAACGAAAAATGTACGTTTCTAGACTTAGTACATTGTTTTGAGTACTAATGTGTTTTGTCTAAGTGCTAGAAACAATGAGAAAAGAATTGGAAAAGGAGTTGGCTATGTGCAGCAAATTCCAGCTCAGTCTGGGCTGGTCCGCAGTGAACTCACCGCTCTCGGGATTCGACGGCGGCGTACGACTATAATTCACCGGACTGTCCGGTGAGCCAACGGTCGCCAGCGCAATCCGCGGGCGACGCGTGGCCCGCAGCAATGGTCAGTTGGGCACACCGGACTGTCCGGTGTGCACCGGATAGTGTCCGGTGCGCCAACCGACCCCGAGGACCAACGGTCGGATGCGCCTGATTTGGAAGGCAATCGTGCACCGGACAACTACAGTGACTGTCCGATGCACCACCCGACAGAAGACAAGTTTGGCCTTCCAAGTTGGCCTCCAACGGCTCCTAGCTGCCTTGGGGCTATACAAGGGACCCCTAGGCGCATGGAGGAGTTACCCAAGCATTCACTAAGCATTCTAAGACTCCCGCACTCTGCCTCCGCGCAATTGATCGACTGTGTTAGTGATTTGAGCTCCGTTTGAGACGTGAACTCGCTGTGCTACGTTTCGAGCTCAAGTCTTGGCTTGTGTGCGTGTGTGTGCTGCGGATTTGTGTCTTGTGTGTGTTGCTCTTCCCAACCTTACTCCGTGCTTTCTTTGTGATCTCTATTGTAAGTGCGAGAGACTCTAATTTGTGGAGATTCCTCGCAAATGGGAACAATAAAGGAAAAACTGTGGTATTCAAGTTGATCATCGGATCACTTGAAAGGGGTTGAGTGCAATCCTCGTCCATTGGGACGCCACAACGTGGAAGTAGGCAAGTGCTACTTGGCCGAACCATGGGATAAAATTCGCGTGCCTTGTGTTGCTTTCTCTGTGATTGTTGTGTTCATAAGAACTCGCTTCAAGCTACTTAGCCGTACTAACACTTATAACTAATTTTTGTGGCTATTAGTGTTTGATTTTTACAGGATCACCTATTCATCCCCCTAGGTGCTCTCAATCTTGTTTTATAAAATATATACCAAACACTTTTTCAAAAAGATTGTATCTTTGTTATAACCTTTGTTCCTGATGCTTTTGAAAAGAAAATAACCTTTTCTGTATGTTTTATTTTTATAGCTTGTTTATGGTAATTATTGTATGTTATTGGGCGGTGTATTTTCTTTTTGTTTGTTTGTGTGTTGTTTATAGGTTGATCCATTAGTTGAGAATCAGATTATGCTTGAGGAAGAGCCTCAAGTTTTATATAAGCAAGGCAAGTGGACTTCTCCCCCTGCGTATTTTTTTATCCTAAACAATACATGATAACAATGTTTATATTTGTTATATGCATAATCTTGATGGGAATGCCTATATAGGAAATACCTAGTTGTCACAACCAAAATCCTTGATTAAACCTAGGTATTACATTTACTTTAGCAGCTATGTTATTGCCTTAGTTTAGTTTTATGCTGGCACTCTATCGATGATATTAATGTTCTAGAGATTACGTTATTGTTGTTGTTAATTATAATAAGGTCACACTTGTTAATTAGAACATGGAGAACCACCCATGAAAACAGTGCAACCATGAGTGCTATTATGGACTCTAGTTGTGGTTATTAGCTTTATATGCTTAGTGCTTAGCAACATTACTTGAATGATGGACAAGAGGGGGAGGAAGTGGTTTGGTGGCAGCTCATATTAACATGGGGCGGTAGTCTTGGTTAAGTTACCTCACCCAGAGGGTCACCAATACTGACTTATAAACCTTAGCAGGTTGCTTTGTATTAAATGTATACTATGAAAGCCTCATGGTGGATCATTGGCTATTCAACTTGGAAGTGAATACGGGTTCAATCAACCCAACCTGGAGGGGATACATGAGTTGTGAGTAAAGTTGTGCCACATCTATAGAGTGTACAACTAATATATCATCCATGCTCATGGTGAAGAGTGGCATGAACCCTCACATAATAAATTGAACTTTAAGCTGGAGAATAAATTGTGTTCTTTTGGCTTAAGTGCTTTGCTTGAGTGATTCACTCAAGTGGTTGAGCCTCTTGTTGATGATATTTTGCTCAATTGGTTTTGAGCTTTATACTGATGATTATATTACTTATGCTTAATTAGGTTTGATATATACTCATACTTAGTAATTGTGTGTTGTTAATAAATTTTTGACCAACTACCAAACGTAAGTATACTTTCCCTTGCTTATATTGTTGCTCACAAGGATTTGAAGGTGATGAAGATTTTGATGATGGATTCGATTGATTCTAGTCTATTGATACCTTCGGTCATTCTCATGTAGAAGATCGTTCATGTTTCACTGTGGGTTGATAAATATTGTTTTAAAACTAAGTCTATTTGTAGTGTAATGTTGTTGTTATAATCTTTATTTACGTCTTTGTGCATTGTTGTTTTGATATATTACACTTGTGATATCAACACATGTGTGGAGATAGATCATGACACATATTCCCTCCGTCCCAAATTAGTATTCGCTTCAGCTCTTTATTTTTATGTCTATATTCGAATGGATGATGATAAATCTAGACACATATACAAAACATGTATAAAATTATTGTATAAATCCTCTAAAAGGCTAAAACAAATTTTATTTTGGGAGAGGGAGTATATGCTAGCATTCGGTTTTAAACCGAGTGTGACACTATGCCAATACGCCACTGTGGTTCAGTGTAGTCGCGAGGACGCAAGCAGGAGCCCGCCGCCACTATCTCGCTTAGGACTTTCAGATGCTCATTACAAAGGTTTGAAACGTGTTTAAACAACTATTACATTTAAACAATATCTAAATATGTGATATATAGAAACCGTAACAATAGTTTAATTAATAAGACGAGTCTAATACACCCTAGCTAAGTAGAACCCATGCAGTATTGTTCAATGGTTGTCACGGACCGAGCTGGTCCTAACAACCGTATGCCCAGTTGCCCAACTACCACGGTAACGGGTAACCGTCCGCCAGACAGAACTGAAATGCAGAACAGGAGAACAAGAAGAAAAAGGAAAGGATGCGATAAAATTCGATTCAGAAGTACTAGAATCATAAATGCATAGATCCAAACCGAGCACCTTATTCAGGTTTATTGAAACATGGGAGATAGATTCTGCAGTACATCTACCACCACCTGGAACACTCCGTATCATTAGTATCAGTTACACGTAGCGTAGATGAGCGCGATGTGAGTCTCACAGTGTTCGACAAGCGTGCAAGAAACGTAGCAGAAATCGTCTCATGGATTCATCAGATACACAGCTCTGCACCTCGTACTAGCCGGGACAATGGATGGCAAGAAGATGGTCAGAACTGGTTGGACCAGTCGGCAGCACTGCCGACGCGGGGGATGCTAGCGTCCTGCTTCTTCTTGCTCTCGCTGTCGACCTTGAAGATGGAGCCGCACATCTGGCCTTGGCTGTCCACGCGTGGCACCGCCTTGACCTCGTGCAACGGGTGCTCGAAGCTCTGCAGCCCACCGGAGGTGGTGTAGAAGCAACCTGAGGGGTGGACATGTACGAACTATGGTAAGTAGATGATCGGGCACAAAGAATGAATAGAGGAATGTTGTTCTGTTGTAGTAGTTACCTTTAGGAAATGGAGCGTACGAGTTGCCGCAGCCTGTCTTGAGGATCCCAACATCGTCAGAGAACACAAGGTGGTTTTCGTAGTCAACGCCCCAGAAGAAAGGGATGCTACCATCAGCGTCCTGCATTTAAACATATGACATTGCAACTCAAGGCTCAAGCCACAACCAACCAAAGGTAAGGTTCAAGAAACAAGTGGATTACAATAGGTGAACTTACAGCAGCAACAAAGGTAGACTTCGACAGGGTGTCATACAGGATGAACGCGAACTTCCCACTAAGGTCTCTCACAACCTGGCTGGCTGGGACAGGGCCCCTGTCCCTCAGGGTCCTGTAGGCCTCTATGAGGATAGTCACCTCATTTGCAGTCTTGCTCAGGCCATAATGCTGCTTCAGGTTGGCAATGTTCTCAATATGCCCTTGGAACAAGCAGAAGATGTCATTCACAGCACCAAACAACCTGGGCAGGAGAACAAGGCGCAGAGTCAGCTATATGTAATTCACTCAACTGTGTCGACATACAAGATAACAGAAGAACTCTCAGGGTCAATCACGATTTGAGAAGTGTGTATGTGTTGCGATGCATTTTTTTCTGTCAAAATGGTCTTGTTTAAAAGAAATTCCATGAAAAAACCAGTCTGAGACAGTTCCTTCCAGAGATTGACTTTCTCAGCACAAATAGCATGATGCTTCAAATAAAGCAGACTTACTATTATGTTGTTTTCTATTTAGAACGCCCAACAGTGCTAATTCTGTTGTGTATTCCACAAAACTGATACGAGTAATAGGTTAAAGTACAATACATCGGTTTGGTTTAAAGGGAGTCGACTTCCGAGTTCCGACAGGCCCACAACCATTTTCAAACGTTGGAACTACGCGTTACTACATAATAAACATCACCTGTCACCGTCATCCCTGTTTGGGTTGACAAGGAACAATGCTTATAAGTGTCAAACTGACACGTAATCCAGCTGTGCCAACAAGGCATGGCCAATGCTATTGGCCATCCTACCCATCACTGTCTAACTGTGAAATATTTACAGTACAATGACAGATATTCAAATAACATATGTAACATAGAGAGCATGCAAAAGAGAGTAGCAATACAGAAGATTCAACCAAAGTTCTCATAGACTCATACCCATGCCTGTCTCCACAAAATAATGGGAGGTCTCTTTATGCTGGATAACAATCCTATATGCCTGATGAGACGATTGGACCTGGAACTTGAATCCGTAGCTAGGACTAAATAACTCAGGATGAGGTGAAAAAACATCAACCCCTCGACAAATCTAATGTAAGTACATGCATCCTGAATGTGTATAATGTGTAAATGACCGTGTCATGTGACTTCAAATGTACAGAGAACTCGGAATCTTCTTTCTTCTTCCCTAGTTGCTGTAAAATGGATTGCCAAACTTCATTTTAGAACCAATAGCATCCCTTAAGTAAAGTGATTCCAGGTATTATTTGAAAATAATCCAATCTAGCACAGTCAATATTACCTGAGAAACAGCACTACTGTAAGTTCAGGACGACGTCAAAATGGAGCACGCTAAATCAGTTGTGGCGTGTAGGTGGGTGTGAATCAATGCGTTCATGAATCCACACACTCAACTTACTAGAGATGGCAGTGGGTAAGGTACCCAGTGGGCACACAAAGCCATACCCATACCCACTAGGAAAAAATTGACCCATACCCATACCCACTACCCATCATGGGTACAAAATTACGCCATACCCATACCCACCATGGGTAGCGGGTATCCATCGGGTACCCATACCCATTAACATTACGATAGACATGATCATTTGAATCACAAAAATAAGTATCGGCATAACAAATGTATCGAACCCAACATAATTTTATCACAGGTTCAACGATATTCAACATTAAATGGCAATATCATGCCTTCAAATCACACAAAACATAGCATTGATTCTACAAAACTGTGGACAAAATCATGCCTTCAAATCTAATTGTTCAATACACAATACTTAATATTTGAATATATAAGACTTCATTTTATATGAGACATATAAATCCGGACCCACGTGTCATATATTAGCGGGTTCCCCATCGGGTAGCGGGTATGGGGCAACAGAGAACATACCCACGCCCACCGTACCCGATGAGCATAACAAATGACCCAATAAAATACCCATGGGTATCAAAATCCGCCATACCCGTGCCCTAATAGGGTTTTTACCCATCGGGTTTCGGGTTTCGGGTACCCATTGCCATCCCTACAACTTACAGAGAACTCGACTGATCAAGCAGTTTATAGTCATGAACCAACACTACATCTAACAGCCTATGTTCAAATTCGTACAGCGCACAGCGTTCATCACAAACGTGTGCTGGTTCATGAAAAAAAATTGCGAACGTGCTGACTCTACAAACTTTTGGAGCAGATCTAGACACAACTAGCTAGAAGAGCATGACCAACAACTAAGCCACAAAAATAACGACCCAAGTTTATACCCATATGACTAAGACCATCACGAAAACAAACCTTCTGTACACAAAACGCAAGAAATATCTCCTCAAATCGGCGTGGAAAGCATCCGCAGCACTGGTCGAAGCCTAAGCCGTTCGCTATCCCCAATAAACTAAAGAAAAAAGGGGAAGATCTCCACAGATCGTTCCAATCCAACCTCCAGTAAGTGATCACATCACCGAACCTCAGCCGAAGCACACGAACGAACACGAACCAAACCATTTTCGCATCACGCGGAGGCGTCACGAGCACATATTCGGCAAAGCCAGCGAGCACGGGCCGGAGAGGAGAGCACAGCACCTTGGCACGAGGGGGCTCTGGTTGGCCGCCGAGTAGGCCAGCGCGCCGGAGGGGCCCAGGCTGACGGTGACGGCGCCGTCGTGCGAGTCGGAGAAGCCCTTCATCAGCGCGCCCGCGCCGGCCCCGCCTGCTCCAGCGGCCGCCCCGGCGACCGGGGGGCTGCGGAGACCCTCCGGGCACTTGGCCACCGTGGGATCGAACACCGCCAGCATCTCGCCGCCGTCCGATGCGCCCTCTCCGTCTCCCCTCCCCTCGCTTTCCGTGCGCTGTCCTGTTGCGCTAGTCTCCCACTCTCCCTTGTCTGTTGCTACGGCACGGAAACTCTGAATGCCACAAGCCCCCACAAGTCAACTATATAGACTCTTTTTCGTTTCCCATTTTGCCCTTTGGTCGGTCCGTAGGATCTTTTAACAAACATTTTTTTTCCTGACCAGATAGAGACATCTTTACGATTACTTATTTTCGGAATGGAATATTTAGATGCAAGATCAAGACGAATCGTAGTCTATGAATAGTTTGGGAAGTTTCTTGTTTATCCAGATGTAGTTTTATTTTTAATATTTCACCACGCGCGAAAAAGGGTAAAATGACCTCGCAAACCCTGCTCAGTTTGAGCTAACAGATGAAAATGGTCATGTCCCTCAATAAAGATAGATGGCATTTAGGAATGATAATGGATCACAATCAAGATATTCATGATTCATTTAAGTCTTAATAAAGTTTAGTTTAAAATAAATAGAATTAGTGCCTGATCTAAATACGATCTAATTTTGAAATTTTATAGTATAAAATTTAGAACTTATTATCCTCTCCAACTATATCTAGCCTATGATCAAATTCTCTTGCTATTCAACCAGAGAGATCGCAGTGTATGTGCGTGTTTTTTTATATATTTTCATCACGCGGGGTATGAATCGTAGCATCCAGGGGATACAGCTGCCATTTTATTCTGTTTCAGAAAGCAGCTGTAGGATTATTCGCTTTTTCACCTGATTCATAAGCCACTAAAATTCAGAAGATGTCACGGGAGATTCGATTCGGGCGAGTTGGGTCTAGAGGAATCTGGATAAGCAATATCCTTATCCAGTTTACGTTCAGCATTCCACCGCACGCTGACGTGTAGAAGTGTATATAGGACTGCGGATTATCAGCTGTGCAACTTTTTATAATAAGCACATGCAGACTGATCATGCCCTCTCACCAATCCGTAAAGCCCGGTTGTCGGTTGAAGCGATGCTTTCAACACCTGGCCATCGCACCTCGTGACTCTCTACTTCTCTAGTCTCTGCTACCTGTCCGGCTCCAGCTGATAAGCACTGATGGTGCGATTAGAGAAAGTATACATGTTTATTTGGCTTTAATCTATACCAGTCTCTACTGCTTCTAAAATATTTTTGTCTATATGAATTGCAGCAGCAGCAGTCTAAACAGCTGACTTTAATCTGAGGCTTCAAAAAATTTCATGAGAGACAAGTGAATTATGTATTAATTATGAAGGACTAACCATTATACATGTAAGCTATAAGATAAGCTATAAAGATTCTTATAGCTAAAAATTGGCTATATTATTAACCTTACTTTTAGAGAAGTCACAACCCAAAAACTATTAAGTGTTTTTCATAGCTATCACCCTACTAAGAAATCACTTAAAGAAACTATAAGTTCTAACACTAATTTTTTTGTTGTGGTGACGTAATAAATGTGGATGTGACGGTGCGACCAATGAGCTAAGTGTGGGTAGCGGTGGAAACGAGCCGAGCCGAGCTTGGTTCGATTCGCTATGGCTCGGTCAAGTAACGAGTCGAGCTCTTCTTTGGCGAGCCTAAAAAGTAGGCTCGACTCGTTGCTGCTCGCGAGCCGGCTCGTCGAGCCAACGAGCTTGACCATAAACGTGAACTCGTCCTCCAAATTATAATACAAAATCTTAAAAAATAATTTAAGTAACATGTGCTAAATTAGTAAAATAAATACATTACTAATACAATATAGAAAATAGATTACTTTTATATAGTAATTTTAAATAACATAAACTAATCGTCTATTTGGTATTGACACTATATCCTAATTAGAATTTTACGTAACAAATTTTTGTTGGATCGAGCCACGAGCCAGCTCGTGAGCCCCAGCGAATCGAGCTGAGCTGACTCGCTCTTTTTTAGAGTCACAGAAACAGGCTCGGCTCGGGCTGGGGCTCGTTCTAAGCGTCGAGCCGCTGCGAGTCCGAGCCGGCTCATCGAGCTCGAGCTTTTTTTCCAGGCTGTAGGAAACGGTGACGACTAAGAGGGGTGAATTAGGACTTTTAAAAACTCTTTCTAAACTAGGCCACAAATAAATCCCTAGAGCAAAACTATACAAATAATTGAATTAGAATGTGCAAACTAGGTTTGTCTAAGTGTTGCTATCTATACCGCAAAGGCTAAGTTTCAATCTAAATAATCTATCAAGAAGACAACTTTGAAACTCAAATACTTAATGTAAATGTGGAAGATGAAGAGCAAGGTAAAGATGCAAACTCTCGTGGATGACGCCTGTATTTTACCGAGGTATCCGGAACCACGCAAGGTCCCGACTAATTCTCGTTGATGCCCCTACGCAAAGGGAAGACCACGCAAGGGCCAAGCACCTCGGCCGAGTAACTCCGTAGAGAGTCACGGGCTTTCTCCATGCGCAAGAGGTGTTCCGCTTTCGGCTCCTCTCGGACTGAAAGTCGCCTAGAGGGGGTGAATAGACGAAACCTGAAATTTATAACTCTAAACACACACTACAAGCCAGGGTTAGCGTTAGATTTAAATTCAAGTCCGAAAGAGAGGTAAAACCAATCAACCAAGAAATAAGGCGAGTGAACACGGTGATTTGTTTTACCGAGGTTCGGTTCCAAAGAACCTAGTCCCCGTTGAGGAGGTCACAAAGACCGGGTCTATTTCAACTCTTTCCCTCTCTCAAACGGTCACTTAGACCGAGTGAGCCTTCTTCCTTAATCTCACGGGTCACTAAGACCCCGCAAGGACCACCACACACTTGGTGTCTCTTGCATTGCTTACAAAGCACTTGAGAATAAGAATAGGAAAAGAAGAAAGGCAATCCAAACGACAAGAGCGCAAATGAACACAAAAATCTCTCTCACACAAGCCACTAAGTGTTTGGAATGAATTTAGGACTTGGAAGAGATTTGATCTTTTGTATTGTGTCTTGGAATGAATGCTAGAGCTCTTGTATTGAATGTGATCCTCAGAAAACTTGGATGCCAAAGGTTGTAAAGGTTGGGGGTATTTATAACCCCCAACCACTTGGGTAGCCGTTGGAAAGGCTGCTGGCGATGGGCGCACCGGACAGTCCGGTGCGCCACCGGACAGTCCGGTGCGCCACCGGACAGGCACTGTGCATTGTCTGGTGCCCCACCACGTCACCCAACCGTTAGGGTTCGGAGCGAAGTCGACCGTTGGAGCTTTGTCCTCTTGCGGCACCGGACAGTCTGGTGCCCCTCTGACTTCCTGCTCTGACTTCTACCGCGGCACTGTAGCTCACTGTAGCACTTTGCAGAGTCGACCATTGGCGCTGGATAACCGTTGCCCGCTGACTCACCGGACAGTCCGATGGCACACCGGACAGTCCATTGAATTATAGCAGAGCGTGCCTTCATTTTCCCGAGAGTGGCTGGTTGACACCTATACAGTCCTGGTGCACCGGACACTGTCCGGTAGCACACCGGACAGTCCGGTGCGTCATTCTACAGCACACTCAAGTCCTTTGCTCCGTTTCAAATAGAGTCCCTAACTTGAATTTTTTATTGGTTTGTGTTGAACCTTATGCACCTGTAACACATGAGTTCTAGACAAAGTAGTTAGACCATGTGTTTGTGTTGACTATCAACCACCAAAAATTAGTTATAGGAAATGGTTAACCCAATTTCCCTTTCACGGACGCTCCCCGCCGTCTCCATTATCGAGCTTCCGGTCAAAAACGCCACGAGCCTCGTTTCCTCCGGTACATAGTGGCGGTCGTGACACAAATGCGGTTGTCACGGTCTCGCAAGACTCTCGCCCCACTCAGTACAATGACAATGGTTCACACAAGAGCCGAGGGGTTGTGTGGTTTTATTAAACTCACTCACTAACTAGGATTCACCTATAGCAAGCGCATAAGCGGTCTAACTAACCTAAACACTTCGCAAAGCACCTACGCTAATCACTGAGTGATTCTATTAAGCACTTGAGTGTTTGAGCACTTGGAAATGTCAATAATATGCCTTGGTGTGTTGCTTGGGCTCCCACACCTCCAAATGGCCGGTTGGGGTATTTATAGCCTCCCCCACTAGGGGCGGACCCAGAGAAAAATAAGAGTGAGGGCACACTGAAAGGGAAATGGCTTCAAACATTACGTATAATCAATTTTGGTGTTTGACGACCATCACAAACCTTATGGACTAACTAGTTTGACTAGTTGATATTTTTCTCAGGTCCATAAAGTTCATATATGAAAGTCGCCTAGAGGGGGTGAATAGGCGAAACCTGAAATTTATAAATTTAAACTCGCACTAAGGCAGGGGTTAGCGTTAGAATTAAAACGGAGTTCGAAAGATAGTTCTCCTTGCTTAGAGTTGCTCTATTAATGCGGATAACGTTTGGGAGAAAACTCAAATCAATATTAGCAAGGAAACTTTAGAGAGAGGAAAGAGGGGAAACAAATCAAGTCAAAATCAACAAGTGAACACGGTGATTTGTTTTACCGAGGTTTGGTTCCAAAGAACCTAGTCCCCATTGAGGAGGCCACAAAGGTCGGGTCTATTCCAACCCTTTCCCTCTCTCAATCAGTCACACAGGCCGGTCGAGGCTTCTCCTTAATCACTTGGGTCACTAAGACCCCGCAAGGATCACCACACACTTAGGTGTCTCTTGCTAGCTTTACAAAGCACTTATAAGAATAAGAATAGAGAAGGAGAAAGCAATCCAAGCAACAAGCGCAACAAAAGAACACAAAACACACTGTCTCAAGTCACTAAGCACTTGAGTTGATTTTGAGGCTTGGAGAGGATTTGATCTTTGGAATGTGTCTTGGAGTGAATGCTATTGCTCTTGTATTGAATGTGAACTTCAGAAAAACTTGGATGGATTGAATGACGGTGATTGGGGGTATTTATAGCCTCCAACCACTTCCTAGCTGTTGGCTGAGTTTGCTGTCGATGGACACACCGGACAGTCCGGTGGCGCACCGGACATTGCACTGTTTACTGTCTGGTGCGTTCCACATCAGCACGTCGTTGGGGTTTGGAGCGGTTGACTGTTGGAACCCTTTTGTCCTATAGCTGCACCGGACAACTCGGTGCCACACCTTCTCTGCTCTGACTTCTGACGCGCATTGTTCACCTTTGGCAGTCGACCGTTGGCACAGGTTACCATTGCTCCGTTGGCTCACCGGATAGTCCGGTGAATTATAGCGGAGCTGAAAGTCGCCTAGAGGGGGGGTGAATAGGGCGAAACTGAAATTCTCAAAAATAATCACAACTACAAGCCGGGTTAGCGTTAGAAATATAATCGAGTCCGCGAGAGAGGGCGCAAAACAAATCGCAACCAAATGAAGAGTGTGACACGGGATTTGTTTTACCGAGGTTCGGTTCTCGCAAACCTACTCCCCGTTGAGGAGGCCACAAAGGCCGGGTCTCTTTCAACCCTTCCCTCTCTCAAACGGTCCCTCGGACCGAGTGAGCTTTCTTTTCTCAATCACTTGGAACACAAAGTTCCCACAAGGACCACCACAAGTTTGGTGTCTCTTGCCTCAATTACAAGTGAGTTTGATCACAATGAAAGAATCAAGAAAGAAGAAAGCAATCCAAGCGCAAGAGCTCGAAAGAACACAAGCAAATCTCTCTCTCTAATCACTAGGACGTTGTGTGGAATTTGGAGAGGATTTGATCTCTTTGGTGTGTCTAGAATTGAATGCTAGAGCTCTTGTAAGTAGTTGGGAAGTGGAAAACTTGGATGCAATGAATGGTGTGGTGGTTGGGGTATTTATAGCCCCAACCACCAAACTTGACCGTTGGTGGAGGCTGTCTGTTTGATGGCGCACCGGACATGACCGGTGCCCCAGCTACGTCACCAATGCCGTTGGATTCTGACCGTTGGAGCTTCTGACTTCTGGGCCTGCCTGGATGTCCGGTACACACCGGACATGTCCTGTTCATTGTCCGGTGCGCCAGTATGGGCACGCCTGACGTCCGCGCGCGCAGCACGCGCATTAAATGCGTCGCAGGTAGCCGTTGGCGCCGAAATAGCCGTTGCCCCGCTGTTACACCGGACAGTCCGGTGTACACCGGACAGTCCGGTGAATTATAGCGGAGTGGCCGAAGCGAATTCCCGAGGCTGGCGAGTTCCGGAGGCGGCTCTTCCTTGGAGCACCGGACACTGTCCAGTGTACACCGGACAGTCCGGTGAATTATAGCGCGAGTGCCTCTGGAGATTCCCGAAGGTGGCAAGTTTGAATTGGAGTCCTCTGGTGCACCGGACAGTCCGGTGCCCCCAGACCAGAGGTGCCTTCGGTTGCCTCTTTGCTCCTTTGTTGAATCCAAAACTTGATCTTTTTATTGGCTGAGTGTGAACCTTTTACACCTGTATAAACTATACACTTGGGCAAACTAGTTAGTTCAATTATTTGTGTTGGGCAATTCAACCACCAAAATTAATTAGGGACTAGGTGTAAGCCTAATTCCCTTTCAATCTCCCCCTTTTTGGTGATTGATGCCAACACAAACCAAAGCAAATATAGAAGTGCATAATTGAACTAGTTTGCATAATGTAAGTGCAAAGGTTGCTTGGAATTGAGCCAATACTTACAAGATATGCATGGATTGTTTCTTTATTTAACATTTTGGACCACGCTTGCACCACATGTTTTGTTTTTGCAAACTCTTTTGTAAATCCTTTTCAAAGTTCTTTTGCAAATAGTCAAAGGCAAATGAATAAGATTTTGAGAAGCATTTTCAAGATTTGAAATTTTCTCCCCCTGTTTCAAATGCTTTTCCTTTGACTTAAACAAAAAAACTCCCCCTAAATGAGATCCTCCTCTTAGTGTTCAAGAGGGTTTTGATATATCTATTTTGAAAGTACTACTTTCTCCCCCTATTGAACACAAAGAAATACCAATTTGAAATATACCAATTGAAAATCATTAATTTTAAAATTAGGGTGGTGGTGCGGTCCTTTTGCTTTGGGCTCATACTTTCTCCCCCTTTGGCATGAATCGCCAAAAACGGATACTTTGAGTGAGATATAAGCCCTTTCCTAACTATTTTCTCCCCTTTGGCAAATAAAACATATGAGTGAAGATTATACCAAAGACGGAGAGTGATGCGGAGCGACGGCGAAGGATGAGTAGTAGAGTGGAGTGGAAGCCTTTGTCTTCGCCGAAGATTCTAATTCCCTTTCAATATACCTATGACTTGTTTTGAAATACACTTGAAAACACATTAGTCATAGCATATATCAAAGAGACATGAGTGCAAGTTAGCAAAAGGTATACTTAAGAGCTATGTGTGCAAGTTAGCAAAAGAAATTCCTAGAATCAAGAATATTGAGCTCATGTCTAAGTTTGGTAAAAGTTTGTTCATCAAGAGGCTTGGTAAAGATATCGGCTAATTGATCTTTAGTGTTAATGTACGCAATCTCGATATCCCCCTTTTGTTGGTGATCCCTAAGAAAATGATACCGAATGGCTATGTGTTTAGTGCGGCTATGCTCAACGGGATTATCCGCCATGCGGATTGCACTCTCATTATCACATAGAAGAGGAACTTTGATTAATTTGTAACCATAGTCCCGCAGGGTTTGCCTCATCCAAAGCAATTGCGCGCAACAGTGGCCTGCGGCAATATACTCGGCTTCGGCGGTAGAAAGAGCGACCGAATTTTGCTTCTTTGAAGCCCAAGACACCAAGGATCTTCCTAAGAACTGGCAAGTCCCCGATGTGCTCTTCCTATTAATCTTACATCCCGCCCAATCGGCATCCGAATAACCAATCAAATCAAATGTGGATCCCCGAGGGTACCAAAGACCAAACTTAGGTGTATAAGCCAAATATCTCAAGATTCGTTTTATGGTCGTAAGGTGTGATTCCTTAGGGTCGGCTTGGAATCTTGCACACATGCATACGGAAAGCATAATGTCCGGTCGAGATGCACATAAATAAAGCAATGAACCAATCATCGACCGGTATACCTTTTGATCCACGGACTTACCTCCCGTGTCGAGGTCAAGATGCCCATTGATTCCCATGGGTGTCTTGATGGGCTTGGCATCCTTCATTCCAAACTTGGTTAGAATGTCTTGAGTGTACTTCGTTTGGCTAATGAAGGTGCCCTCTTGAAGTTGCTTGACTTGGAATCCTAGAAAATACTTCAACTCCCCCATCATAGACATCTCGAATTTCTGTGTCATGATCCTACTAAATTCTTCACATGTAGATTCGTTAGTAGACCCAAATATAATATCATCAACATAGATTTGGCATACAAACAAATCATTGTCAAGAGTTTTAGTGAATAAAGTAGGATCGGCCTTGCCGACTTTGAAGCCATTTGTAATAAGGAAATCTCTAAGGCATTCATACCATGCTCTTGGGGCTTGCTTGAGCCCATAAAGCGCCTTAGAGAGCCTATAGACATGGTTAGGGTACTCACTATCTTCAAAGCCGGGAGGTTGCTCAACATAGACCTCCTCCTTGATTGGTCCATTGAGGAAGGCACTCTTTACGTCCATTTGATAAAGCTTGAAGCCATGGTAAGTAGCATAGGCCAATAATATACGAATTGACTCAAGCCTAGCTACGGGTGCATAGGTTTCACCGAAATCCAAACCTTCGACTTGTGAATACCCCTTGGCCACGAGTCGAGCTTTGTTCCTTGTCACCACACCATGCTCGTCTTGCTTGTTGCGGAAGACCCACTTGGTTCCTACAACATTTTGATTAGGACGTGGAACTAAATGCCATACCTCGTTCCTCGTGAAGTTGTTGAGCTCCTCTTGCATTGCCATCACCCAATCCGAATCTTGTAGTGCTTCCTCTACCCTGTGTGGCTCAATAGAGGAAACAAAAGAATAATGCTCACAAAAATGTGCAACCCTAGATCGAGTAGTTACCCCCTTATGAATGTCGCCGAGGATGGTGTCGACAGGGTGATCTCGTTGGATTGCTTGGTGGACTCTTGGGTGTGGCGGCCTTGGTTGTTCATCCTCCTTGTCTTCTTCATTTGCGTCTCCCCCTTGATCATTGCCGTCGTCTTGAGGTGGCTCATCATTGTGTTCTTCATCTTTATCAACTTGAGCCTCGTCCTCATTTTGGGTTGGTGGAGATGCTTGTGTGGAGGATGGTTTATCTTGTGCATGTGAAGGCTCTTCGGATTCCTTAGGACACACATCCCCAATGGACATGTTCCTTAGCGCGATGCATGGAGCCTGTTCTTCACCTATCTCATCAAGATCAACTTGCTCTACTTGAGAGCCGTTAGTCTCATCAAACACAACGTCACAAGAAACTTCAACAAGTCCTGAGGACTTGTTAAAGACTCTATATGCCCTTGTGTTTGAGTCATATCCTAGTAAAAAGCCTTCTACAGTTTTAGGAGCAAATTTAGATTTTCTACCTCTTTTGACAAGAATAAAACATTTGCTACCAAAAACTCTAAAATATGAAATATTGGGCTTTTACCGGTTAGGAGTTCATAGGATGTCTTCTTGAGGATTCGGTGTAGATATAACCGGTTTATGGCGTAGCAGGCGGTGTTGACCGCCTCGGCCCAAAACCGATCCGGTGTCTTGTACTCATCAAGCATGGTTCTTGCCATGTCCAATAGAGTTCGATTCTTCCTCTCCACTACACCATTTTGTTGTGGAGTGTAGGGAGAAGAAAACTCATGCTTGATGCCCTCCTCCTCAAGAAAGCCTTCAATTTGAGAGTTCTTGAACTCTGTCCCGTTGTCGCTTCTAATTTTCTTGATCCTTAAGCCGAACTCATTTTGAGCTCGTCTCAAGAATCCCTTTAAGGTCTCTTGGGTAAGGGATTTTTCCTGCAAAAAGAACACCCAAGTGAAGCGAGAATAATCATCCACAATAACTAGACAGTACTTACTCCCGCCGATGCTTATGTAAGCAATCGGGCCGAATAGGTCCATGTGTAGGAGCTCCAGTGGCCTGTCACTAGTCATGATGTTCTTGTGTGGATGATGAGTGCCAACTTGCTTCCCTGCTTGGCATGCGCTACAAATCCTGTCTTTCTCAAAATGAACATTGGTTAGTCCCAAAATGTGTTCTCCCTTTAGAAGCTTATGAAGATTCTTCATCCCAACATGGGCTAGTCGGCGATGCCAGAGCCAACCCAAGTTAGTCTTAGCAACCAAGCAAGTGTCGAGTTCAGCTCTATCAAAATCTACCAAGTATAGCTGACCCTCTAACACTCCCTTAAATGCTATTGAATCATCACTTCTTCTAAAGACAGTAACACCTATATCAGTAAATAGACAGTTGTAGCCCATTTGACATAATTGGGATACGGAAAGCAAATTCTAATCTAAAGAATCTACAAGAAAAACATTTGAAATAGTATGGTCAGGTGATATAGCAATTTTACCCAATCCTTTGACCAAACCTTGATTTCCATCCCCGAATGTGATAGCACGTTGGGGATCTTGGTTTTTCTCATATGAGGAGAACATCTTCTTCTCCCCTGTCATGTGGTTAGTGCACCCACTGTCGAGTATCCAACTTGAGCCCCCGGATGCATAAACCTACAAAACAATTTTAGTTCTTGACTTTAGGTACCCAAACGGTTTTGGGTCCTTTGGCATTAGAAACAAGAACTTTGGGTACCCAAACACAAGTCTTAGAGCCCTTGTGTTTGCCCCCAACAAACTTGGCAACTACCTTGCCGGATTTGTTAGTCAAAACATAAGATGCATCAAAAGTCCTAAATGAAATGCCATGATCATTTGATGCACTTGGAGTTTTCTTTCTAGGCAACTTAGCACGGGTTGGTTGCCTAGAGCTAGATGTCTCACCCTTATACAGAAAAGCATGGTTAGGGCCAGAGTGAGACTTCCTAGAATGAATTTTCTTAATTTTGCTCTCGGGATAACTGGCAGGGTACAAAATGTAACCCTCGTTATCCTGAGGCATGGGAGCCTTGCCCTTAACAAAGTTAGACAAGTTCTTAGGGGGAGCATTAAGTTTGACATTGTCTCCCCTTTGGAAGCCAATGCCATCCTTAATGCCAGGGCGTCTCCCATTATAGAGCATACTTCTAGCAAATTTAAACTTTTCATTTTCTAAGTTATGCTCGGCAATTTTAGCATTTAATATTGCTATATGATCATTTTGTTGTTTAATTAAAGTCATGTGATCATGAATAGCATTAATATCAACATCTCTACATCTAGTACAAATGGAAACATGCTCAACACTAGATGTAGAAGGTTTGTATGAATTAAGTTCAACGATCTTAGCACGCAAGATATCATTATTATCTCTAAGATCGGAAATTGTAACATTGCAAACATCTAGTTCTTTAGCCTTAGCAATTAAATTTTCATTTTCTACTCTAAGGCTAGCAAGAGAAATGTTTAATTCTTCAATCTTAGCAAGCAAATCATCATTATCATTTCTAAGATTGGGAATTGAAACATTACAAACATGTGAGTCAACCTTAGCATTTAAACTAGCATTTTCATTTCTAAGGTTGGTAATAGTATTATGGCAAGTACTTAGATCACTAGATAATTTCTCACATTTTTCTACCTCTAGAGCATAAGCATTTTTAACCTTAACATGCTTTTTATTTTCCTTGATTAGGAAGTCCTCTTGGGAGTCCAAGAGGTCATCCTTTTCATGGATGGCACTAATTAGCTCATTTAGTTTTTCCTTTTGTTCCATGTTAAGGTTGCCAAAAAGAACGCGCAAGTTATCCTCCTCATTGCTAGCATCATCCTCATCACTAGAGGTTTCATATTTAGTGGAGGATCTTGATTTTACCTTCTTCCTTTTGCCGTTCTTTGCCATGAGGCACTTGTGGCCGACGTTTGGGAAGAGGAGTCCTTTGGTGACGGTGATGTTGGTGGCGTCCTCGTCGGAGGAGGAGTCGGTGGAGCTCTCGTCGGAGTCCCACTCGCGGCACACGTGGGCATCGCCGCCCCTCTTCTTGTGGTACCTCTTCTTTTCTTTCCTCTTTCCCTTCTTGTCGTTGTCCCTGTCACTGTCACTTGATAATGGACATTTAGCAATAAAGTGACCGGGCTTACCACACTTGTAGCAAACCTTCTTGGAACGGGATTTGTAATCCTTCCCCTTCCGTTGCTTGAGGATTTGGCGAAAGCTTTTGATGATTAAAGCCATCTCCTCATTGTCGAGCTTGGAGGCGTCAATTGGTTGTCTACTTGGTGTAGACTCCTCCTTCTTCTCCTTCGTCGCCTTAAATGCCACCGGTTGTGCTTCGGACGTGGAGGGTTCGTCAAGCTCGTTGATCTTCTTTGATCCTTTAATCATACATTCAAAGCTCACAAAATTCCCGATAACTTCCTCGGGGGTCATTTGAGTATATCTAGGATTACCACGAATTAATTGAACTTGAGTGGGGTTAAGGAAAATGAGTGATCTAAGAATAACCTTAACCACCTCGTGGTCATCCCACTTCTTGCTCCCGAGGTTGCGCACTTGGTTCACCAAAGTCTTGAGCCGGTTGTACATGTCTTGTGGCTCTTCCCCTTGGCGAAGTCGAAAGCGACCGAGCTCCCCCTCGATCGTTTCCCGCTTGGTGATCTTTGTTAGTTCATCACCCTCGTGCGCGGTCTTGAGGAGGTCCCAAATTTCCTTTGCATTCTTCAACCCTTGCACCTTGTTGTATTCCTCTCTATTTAGAGAGGCCAAGAGTATGGTTGTGGCTTGGGAGTTGAAGTGCTCGATTTGGGCCACCTCGTCCTCATCATAATCCTCATCCCCTACGGATGGTACCTATGCTCCAAACTCAACAACATTCCATATACTTTTGTGGAGTGAGGTTAGATGAAATTTCATTAAATCACTCCACCTAGCATAATCTTCACCGTCAAAGGTTGGCGGTTTGCCTAATGGAACGGAAAGTAATGGAGTGTGTCTAGATGTACGAGGATAGTGCAAGGGGATCTTACTAAACTTCTTACGCTCTTGGCGTTTAGAAGTTACGGAGGGCGCATCGGAGCCGGAGGTCGATGTTGATGAAGTGTCGGTCTCGTAGTAGACCACTTTCCTCATCCTCTTGTGCTTGTCCCCACTCCGATGTGGCTTGTGAGAGGAAGATCTCTCCTTCTTCTCTTTGTGGTGAGAAGAAGATTTCTTCTCCTTCCCTTTGTTGGAGGAGCTCTTCTTCTTCTCCTTCCTCTTGGTGCGGGACTCTTCCGATGAAGTGCTCCCGTGGCTTGTAGTGGGCTTTTCGCCGGTCTCCATCTCCTTCTTGGCGTGATCTCCCGACATCACTTCGAGCGGTTAGGCTTTAATGAAGCACCGGGCTCCGATACCAATTGAAAGTCGCCTAGAGGGGGGGTGAATAGGGCGAAACTGAAATTCTCAAAAATAATCACAACTACAAGTCGGGTTAGCGTTAGAAATATAATCGAGTCCGCGAGAGAGGGCGCAAAACAAATCGCAACCAAATGAAGAGTGTGACACGGGATTTGTTTTACCGAGGTTCGGTTCTCGCAAATCTACTCCCCGTTGAGGAGGCCACAAAGGCCGGGTCTCTTTCAACCCTTCCCTCTCTCAAACGGTCCCTCGGACCGAGTGAGCTTTCTTTTCTCAATCACTTGGAACACAAAGTTCCCACAAGGACCACCACAAGTTTGGTGTCTCTTGCCTCAATTACAAGTGAGTTTGATCACAATGAAAGAATCAAGAAAGAAGAAAGCAATCCAAGCGCAAGAGCTCGAAAGAACACAAGCAAATCTCTCTCTCTAATCACTAGGGCGTTGTGTGGAATTTGGAGAGGATTTGATCTCTTTGGTGTGTCTAGAATTGAATGCTAGAGCTCTTGTAAGTAGTTGGGAAGTGGAAAACTTGGATGCAATGAATGGTGGGGTGGTTGGGGTATTTATAGCCCCAACCACCAAACTTGACCGTTGGTGGAGGCTGTCTGTTTGATGGCGCACCGCACAGTCCGGTGCACACCGGACATGTCCGGTGCCCCAGCCACGTCACCAATGCCATTGGATTCTGACCGTTGGAGCTTCTGACTTCTGGGCCTGCCTGGATGTCCGGTGCACACCGGACATGTCCTGTTCATTGTCCGGTGCGCCAGTATGGGCACGCCTGACGTCTGCGCGCGCAGCGCGCGCATTAAATGCGTCGCAGGTAGCCGTTGGCGCCGAAATAGCAGTTGCCCCGCTGTTACACCGGACAGTCCGGTGTACACCGGACAGTCCGGTGTACACCGGACAGTCTGGTGAATTATAGCGGAGTGGCCGAAGCGAATTCCCGAGGCTGGCGAGTTCCGGAGGCGGCTCTTCCTTGGAGCACCGGACACTGTCCGGTGTACACCGGACAGTCCGGTGAATTATAGCGCGAGTGCCTCTGGAGATTCCCGAAGGTGGCAAGTTTGAATTGGAGTCCTCTGGTGCACCGGACACTGTCCGGTGGTGCACCGGACACTGTCCGGTGTACACCGGACAGTCCGGTGCCCCCAGACCAGAGGTGCCTTCGGTTGCCTCTTTGCTCCTTTGTTGAATCCAAAACTTGATCTTTTTATTGGCTGAGTGTGAACCTTTTACACCTGTATAAACTATACACTTGGGCAAACTAGTTAGTTCAATTATTTGTGTTGGGCAATTCAATCACCAAAATTAATTAGGGACTAGGTGTAAGCCTAATTCCCTTTCAGGAGCGACCCTTGGCAAAACTCGAGAGTGGCTTCTCGAGAGTGGCTTGTTCGCTTGGTGCTCGGCCTAGGGCACTGGACAGTGTTCAGTGCACACCGGACACTGTCCGGTGCTCCATTAGCAGCACCATTCCAAGTCCTTTGCTCCAAACTTGTTTGAGTCCCCAACTTAATTTCTTTCTTGGTTTATGTTGAACCTTATGCACCTGAGATAAAAGACATCTAGATAAACTAGTTAGTTCACGTGGTTTGTGATGGACGTCAACCACCAAAATTGATTATAGGAAATTATTAAGCCCATTTCTTTTTCAATATACACATACAAAGAAAAAGACATTGGGGCAATTCTACAAGTATGGAGCAAAATAGATTTGCACCAGCCTGTGGCACACCGGACTGTCCGGTGCCCAAGCTGGAGCACTTCGCGAACTGGCCGCTCTCGGGAATTCTCAGTGTCCCTCGGCTAAAATTCACCGGACTGTCCGGTGTGCCCACGGAGCAACGGTCATCTTTGCCCAACGGTCGACTATGGTTGACTGCGCCGAAGTCTGAGCGTTAGAAGTCAGAAGACAGTCTGCGATGTCAGATCGCACTGGACTGTTCGGTGTGCCACCGGACTGTCCGGTGCACCAAAAGAACAGACGACTTCAATGGTCAACAGCTCCAAACCCCAACGGTCGGCTGACGGGGCACGCACCGGACAGTGAACAATATTGTGTCCGGTGCGCACCAAACTGTCCAGTGTGCCCATCGATAGACAGAACAACCAATGGCTAAAATGTTGGTTGGGGCTACAAATACCTCCAACCGCCACCATTCAAGTCATCCAAGCTTTCCACTCTCTACACTCAATACAAGAGCAAAGAATACACTCCAAAGACACATTCAAAGCCTTCAATTCTCTCCAAGTTCCAAAATCAAGTCAAGTGATCAAAAGTGTTTTAGTGACTTGAGAGAGGGTGATTTGTGTTTCATTTGTTGCTCTTGTTGCTTGGTTGCTTTCTTCTTCTCCTTCTAAACTTTCCAAGTGTTTTGCAAAGCAAGCAAGAGACACCTAATTGTGTGGTGATCCTTGCGGGGTCTTTGTGACCCATGAGATTAAAAAGAAGCACTCAACCGGTCTAGGTGACCGATTGAGAGAGGGAAAGGGTTGAAATAGACCCGGCCATTGTGGCCTTCTCAATGGGGAGTAGGTTCTTTGGAACCCAACCTCGGGAAACAAATCAATGTGTCCACTCATGTTGATCTTCACCATTCGATTTGTTTCTTCCCTCTTCGCTCTCACTAAAAGTTCTCTTGCTCATATTGTTTTGAGTTAGCTTCCAAAGTTATCTGCATTGATTGAGCAACTCATAGCAAGAAGAACTATCTTCCACACTCCGAAATCACAATTATTTTTTTCTAACCCTAACCCCGGGTGAAGTGTGTGTTCAACGTATATAATTTTTAGGTTTCGACTATTCACCCCCCACTAGACGACTTTCATACACTTGTGAAGACAAGCATAAAAACACCAGAGCAGGGGCATCTAATTTGAACTGAGCAGGGGACCTTATAGTGAAAATCTAGTCTCTACTTCTTGCACCAAATAAATGAGCGAGGGCCAGTGCCGTCACTCAACCATACCTAGGTCCGCCCTTGCCCCCCACAATTATAGTCGTTGGACAGAAGCAGCATCTTTCTGTCGATGGGCGCACCGGACAGTCCGGTGCACACCGGACAAGCACTGTTCACTGTCCGATGCTCTGGCCATGTCAGCCGACTGTTAGGGTTTGTAGCAGTCGACCGTTGGATCTGACCGTTACCCAGACTGTCCGGTTCACAACCGGACAGCCCGGTGCTACAAACCGAGAGCGCCCGTTGTGGGCCTCTCTGCGCATACTGTCTGGTGTCCCACCGGACAGTCCAGTGCACACTAGACAAGGTATTGTTCACTGTCTGGTGCACCACCAGGGCACTGGCTGACTGCCCACTTCATGGATTACTTCGTTGTTTCATTAGCCTTCTTTTGTTCTTGAGTCTTGGACTTCTAAGCTCTTTTTATGTTTCTTTTGAGGTGTTGCATCCTCAGTGCCTTAGTACAATCCTCTTCGCATCCTGTGAACTACAGATACAAACACTAGCAAACTCATTAGTCCACAGGTTATGTTGACCATCAAACACCAAAACCTTTTGAGCCAAATGGCCCGGGGTCCATTTTCCTTACAATCTCTCCCTTTTCGGTGATTGATGACAACACAACCAAAGCAAGCAAATATAACAAACATTTGAATGAAAATATGCAATCTACTTGCTAGGATGCATGAGTGCCCCCTCAAAGTGAGATTATGGACTTGAGCCTCCCCCTAACTCCATAATTCACCCACTTTCTATTTTAGACCAAAAACCAAAACCACTAGCAAGATTAAAATTTTAATTTGGTGGTGTTTGGTGTTTGATATAATTTTCATTGCTTTGGTCCCTAAAACTTCTCCCCTTTGGCATCAACCGTCGAAAAGAAAGACATTAAAAGCATATAGGGAGCAAATAAAACTTGCCCTCTTAAAAGATTTATCAATTGAAGCACTAAAAGATTACTCCCCCTAAAAGAGATCTTCTACTTAGGAAAAACATATGAGAAAAGGAGGTATAAGACATGATTTGATTAGACTAACTTCCCTTATGCATAGGTAACTGATATATTTTGACAACATATGCATTTATAACAACATGGGAAGTATAAGATATGAAATGTAGTCTAATAAAAAACTGGAGAAGACATGTAAAAGATACCAAATGTGGTCATGTGAGACATGAAACTTTGCAGTGGAAACCTATTGTCTTTCTCCGGAGACTCCATTTTCCTTCAATGAGACTACTACATATAATAGACTTGAAAACAGATATTAGCCTCTAAGACTTAGATAATAGAGTAACCTCCCCCTGAAAGTGTGCATACAAGTTTTGAATACTTGTAGGAGACATGCACTTGATTTTGATATCAAGATTGGCAAATTATTTACAATCCAAGCTTTGACACATATAAGTTAAATGATACCAATTGAAGTATTGGAGGTGATCAATTGTAGAATATGTCATATACAAATAGCAATTGGAATATCATTTACTTGGAATGTTGAATAAGCTATGTGTCGTGCTTAACTAATCTTTTTGAACCATGTAGGTTTGCTCAAGAAATTGAAAACGAGCATTCCTACCATATGATTTACCTTGTATGCATGCAATTTTAATTAAAGAAAAAAACATCATGTAAAACTAGGCATGTAAGGTAAAAACTAGATATAAGAAGATAGATACGCATATCTAAAAATAAGAAATCTAGTTGTCTTAGTCATGGGTGGGGAATTTGGGTCCAAAGTGTTCACTAACCCACTTAGCAATAGACTTGATCCAATATGATGCATCCCATAATATACATCCCAATTTGCCAAGTCTCCAAATTCTTTGAAGTCCTTCGAACTTCTCACTTCCCTTTTAGGATCCAAACCTTCTTAGTGCTTTTCATGGTTGAAATAATTTCCTTTGGCACCCAGATGCATTTGGCCCCTTTTCCTTTGTTGGCTTGCTTGTTTGCCTTGATTGCTATCATCTTTCCATTCTTTTTCTTCTTAATCAAATATGGTGTAGCAGCCTTTTTTATCTACCTTGTTGATGTAGATATTGGAGATTTTGCTTGTTGGCTTTTGCTTGAGCTTTTGCTTTTGCTTATCCCGGTCTTCGCCTTGCATTGGTAATACTTGTGGCCTTCCTTGTGACATTGCCTACAAATCACAGTTTCTCCCTCTACAGGCTTGTTCACTCCCGTAGTGGTGTTATCCTGAGGAGGTTGGATTTTTTTGGCTTTGCCTTTCTTGTCATACAAAGCCTTGCCAAGGCGAGTCACCTCTTGCTCTAATTGCTCATTCTCCATTGCAATCTCATCCGAACATGTTTTTATAACAACATTCTTAACAAGAACTTGATTGCAGGGGTTAGAATCATCAATTAAATTAAATAAAGAAGTAGAAGCATCTTTCTTAATAATTTCAGGTATTTCAACCAAAGATACTCCTGGGACGCTACCAATGTTTTCTAGCTGAGTAGTTAGCTCATTGTTATGTATGCTAAGAATTTTCATTTTTCCTAGCAAGTTTTCAATGGCTTCATGGGAGCTAACTAACTTAGCCTTAAATTTTTCATTCTTTTTAATAAGGCTGTCATCGGTAGCTAAGGATGGAGCATTAGATTCTAATTGCTCAATTTTAGTTGATAGCTCACAATTTAAATTTGCAAATGTTTCAATTTTTTAGCAAACATTTATAATTATTTTGAGAGCTAATCAATTTAATTTTTAAAGTTTTAAGTTGAGCCTTTTGTTTAGTGCATACATCCTGGAAAAGTTTAACGGCTTCCGCAAGCTCATCTAAGGAGGGCTTTTCCTCACCTTCGTCGTCATCACTACTGCTATCATCACTAGAGGATGGAATACTCATTTTACCTCTTGCCATAAGGCACTTGCGTGATGACCGGGATGAGCGTGATGAGGATCGGTGGCTGCGCGTCTTTGGAGGTTCATCTTCGCTTGAAGAGTCGTCCCAAGTTTTGACACTTGTAAGTGTCTTGCCTTTGCTCCTCCTCTTTGTGGGTTCAGCCATATTTGGACAGTTGTCCTTGAAGTGGTGCTTCTCCCTGCATGCAAAGCATCCTCTCTTTCTTTACTTTTTTTTCCTGTCAATGTTAAAGAGAAAATCCTCTACTTGCAGAGGCACACTCATTAGATTAATCTTGTGTATCATCCTCATTACCTTTCTGACGCATCGGATTGTTTCTTCGTCCTCAGAGGATGATTTTGATGGTTGATTATCTTCTTCATCATCACTTTCTTCTTCTTCATCTTCTTCACTTGAGGAACTTGGAGTGAGAGCTTTTTTTATTACCTTTTCTTTCATCATATGCAAAGGCATATGGTCTTGAAGAAGTTGGCTCCTCTTGTCGACCCATTTTACGTGACATTTTAAATGTCACAATCTAACCGATCACAATGGTTGGGGTCATTTGACTCAAGTCCTCCATGTTGTGAAGGATGATGATGATGCTCCCATATTTTTGTTGTGGTAGCAGGGAGATAATCTTCCTCACAATGTCTGCATCACCTAGCTTATTAATGCTCACGGTCTCGCAAGAGTCTCGCCTAACTCGGTACAATTACAAGGCTCACGCAAGAGCCGAGGGGTTGTGTGGTTTTATTAAACTCACTCAACTAACTAGAGCAGGCGCATAAGTGGTCTAACTAACCTAAGCACTTCGCAAAGCACCTACGCTAAGAACCGAGTGATTCTATTAAGCACTTGAGTGTTTGAGCACTTGAAAATGTCTACAATATGCCTTGGTATGTTGCTTGGGCTCCCACACCTCCAAATGGCCGGTTGGGGGTATTTATAGCCTCCCCCACAATTATAGCCGTTGGACAGAAGCAACAACTTTTTGTCGATGGGCGCACCAGACAATTCGGTGCACACCGAACAAGCACTGTTCACTGTCCGGTGTCCTGGCCACGTCAGCCGACCGTTAGGGTCTATAGCAGTCGACCATTGGATCCGACCGTCACCCAGACTGTCGGGTGCACACCGGACAGTCCGGTGCTACAGCCTGAGAGCGCCCGTTGTGGGCCTCTCTGCGCAGACTGTCCAGTGTCCCACCGGACAGGGTACTGTTCACTGTCCGGTGCGCCACCAGGGCACTGGCGGACTGCCCACTTCATGGATTACTTCGTTGTTTCCTTGGGCTTCTTTTGTTCTTGAGTCTTGGACTTCTAGCTATTTTTATGTCTTCTTTTTAGGTGTTGCATCCTCAGTGCCTTAGTCCAATCCTGTTCGTATCTTGTGAACTACAAATACAAACACTAGCAAACTCATTAGTCCACAGGTTATGTTTACCATCAAACACCAAACCTTTTGACCCAAATGGCCCGAGGTCGATTTTCCTTACACGGGCCTAAGTGTGGGATCCACATATGGAAACTGTATTCTCATCTCCAACGTCAAAATAGTGGTTTCTTATGTCTTCGTTACGTGTGTAGACCTGTTACGTGTGTAGATCTGATTTCTCACGGAGAAAACTATTTCCTCATTAATTTTTTTTTCAGGTCATTAAATTGCTTATATGACATCTAAATTAAGCTATAGAAATTAGATGTCATGTAGGGTTGGGACTGCTCTTAGGGCCTTCTCTTTGGTGCGAAGAGCGAAGAACAGAGTCGAGACATCTACGATTTTGTGCCTCACATGTAGGGCTACAAAATTATCATGGAGCCATGGGCGAATTTCTAGATAAACTTTCATGTTACTCCCTTTGTCCATAAATATTTGTCGTTATGGTCAAATTTTCTCAAATTTAATTAGAGTTATGAAATATAATAGATTTAAAGATCTACCTAATAATACAAATTATGTACTATAAATATTGATCTTTTTATATAAATATGGTTAAAGTTAAAAATAATTAACTCCTTAAAAATAACAATGACAAACATTTGTATACAGAGAAAGTGCCGTCTATCCTAGTGACAACAACGAGAGGATACGTCGATCGGATTCAAGGCGTCGGTCTAGATGAACATCTTAAGGTCTTTTCGATTGCGCAAGGATCAAAGGAAATTAAATCCTTTTTATTAATTTTGATTAGGAAGAAATTTCAATTCCCTATTCCTGTATAACCGAACAAAAAAACGATTGGTAATGCATCTTATCCGCTTGTTGATCTGTGATTGCACGGCTACACTTAGGTAGGATTTAGTTCTAGAGTATGATGAAATGGAGCCGCTTCATTTCTAATTTATTATTGTTTAAATTAACTCTATATAGAACAGTGTGGTTATAAAAATGAAAAATTATACTCAAAGTTAAACCATTTAGCTCTCCAAAATTAGCTGCACGGAGCCGCTGCCGGGCTGTTGCAACACGAATGTAAGCCGTGCTGTTGCATCACGAATGTGAACCGTAACGGTGGCTGAACTACACATTAAACCTTCAAAATTTCTGAATTTCTCCCTCTGTTTCAACTATGTTATTTTGGCTTCCCTAGAAAAAAAAAATCAAAACTACTTATAAAAATCAAACTACTTATAATTTAGGGCGGAGAAAATATCTGCGACACTACACTTCACTTCCAATCGAACCATGGAAGGGGCTCGTCGCTTTGTTCAGCAAAACTCTTGCATGTATACGCAAATAGACTTACTGAACACAAGGGTGCTCAAATTACACCCAGTCAAAGAATCAACACTTCTGGGGCTAGTTTGGAAGCCACAAAATCGAAGAGGATTGAAGTGATTAAAATCTCGTTCTTATTCAATTTTGAATATGTAGAAGCTTTTAGTCCATCCAATCACTTTCGGTTTTGTGGCTCCCAAACTAGCCTCCAGAGGTGGGGGGAGAAAATGAAACTAATACCTCTTTCCTTGCTCCCACAACCCCGAACAAAACATCGAGACACTACACCATCAGCCACCTCAACCGGCACCACCAAAATTACCCTGTATAGACTTTACAAACAATGGCACCTACAGCCCACATGAATCCTTTTCTCCTCAAAAAAACAAGAGAAGGTACAACCATCTCATAATTCACAGTATAAGATTATGATGTCAGCGCAGCAGCGCATCCACGTCCACTTCATCCTTCCAATTGTGTCTGTTGTATTCTCTCTCCTGCCCGGACTGCTGTATGGCCCAGGCATGGGACATCAAGGGAACATTTCATATACCATGTAGAAGCTTGCTGATCCGAGCTCTTTTGTCAATGCACGCCAATGCTCAGTTCTGGACGAGGAAGAAATCAGTGGTAAGATTTAACCAGTGTTTCTCTATATGTGCAGCTGAATCCCTATATTTCTCTGAGCTATGAACCCTTGAAACTGTCGTCTTTCAATGACCATGAGAGCAAGTGACCGCTGCCATCCCCACTCAGAAGCTGCTTCAAGTCCGGTGGTATACAAAGGGCAGTGACAGGGTGTTTGTGTGACTTGAGCACCTTCTGCAGAAGTAGCCTATACTCTGGTGCTTGGCCGTTCAGGCTAAGCCCACCAGACGATACCGCAGGTGATTTGCTCTTGCTATTTACTGCTTCATCAGACGAGCAGTGCAACATCTTCCATACCTTAACCGCGCCGCTTTGATGGCCTGTCACGTACCAGTTTGTGTCCTGCCAGTCTGAGTGTGTCGCGCTTGTCACAGACAAGATGAGGTCAGAAGGAAGCTGGGAGGTGTTCACCACAGCAAGGCAGTCCCCATTGATGCTCCAAACAGCAAAAAGAACACCAGCACCAGTCAGAATCTCACCAGTGAGGCTGTTCACATGTAGCGCGGATACTGATGCCGGGAACCTTGGTAGCTGCTTCACAAAGACTAGGCTTGTCAGGTCCCATAAGATAACAGAACAGTCATCAGAGCCTGAGACAATTAATGAGTAAGGTTGGCTGACAGAGACGCAAGTTATCTTTCCTGTGTGAGCACACAAAGCCTTCTCCATTCTCAGGAGACGGCGGATGCCATCCTTCACAAATCTCCACACTGCAACAACTCCATCATCACCACCAGTGATGAGAATGTTGCCATCATGGCTCACTCCAGTGCACTGAATTTGACTACCACCATGAAGGTTTTCATGAGTAGACAAAAGTCTATCCTGATCATATGTTAATATTCTCAAGCTTCGGTCAGGGAATCCCCAGGAAATGTATTCATTATAAGTTAGCGGCTTGAGCAAGCAGTTAACTGCAGCAATTAGGATCTTATCATTGTAGGAGACAATCTGGGACACCGAAGATGCTGTCTTGCGAATCTCCTGCTGTGTTAGATAGGCACAGTACCGTAGAGGATGAGGAGGGACTTTCCTGTCAGTCCGCCTCTGTGGATGTGGTTTCTGGAATAACTGTTTGGGGGTCTGACCAAAATGGTTGATTTGTGCTAGTATTGAAGCCTTCATGGTAGGATCTGATACTGCGTCTATGTCAACATTGCCTTCATATGTGTAGTGATAGAAGACATTGACGGCATCTTCAGCTGCCTACCATATATAATAAAAGAAAATAAATATCATAAATCAAGTTAATAAATGAGAGATACTACTGTTAGACTCTGTGTGGGCTGGCACCACTGTTGGGCCGACAGCCCATTAGGGTTAGGGTTTCCCCTGATTCTATATATGTAATCTTCCTCTATGAAATAGAGATTGAGTTCCAGTTTCCAATATGGTACCAGACTAGGTTAGGGTTTTCTCCCGCACCCCACAACAGTCGCCACCTCCGCCTAGGCGGCCGCCCACTGTCTTCCCAGCCGCTGCCCTGGGAGGCTCAACCTTACCTCCTGGGGGCGGCCCCTCGTCCAAGATCCGGCCTACTCCGTCCTCTCACACCCGTTGGGCCCTCCATCCTGCAGCCGCCGGTCTCCCCATGGATCTCGTCGGCGCCGACTTCTTCTCCTCCGGGGCCATCTTAACCCTCGGCACCCCCCAGGTGCGACGCCGACGCGGCACCAGGTCAAGCCGATGCCTCCCGGGACGCCGCCGCCAATAGCAGGGCACGAGCCGCCGATGCCGCGAGCAGGAGCAGGCCTGCGCAGTCGCTGCCCCTCCACCGAGCCTCCGCCTCTCCTTTCCCATCTGTAGGACGCCGACCCCTCCCCTGGCGCCGCCTCTCCCCCGGTGACTCAGATCCCCCGCTGCCGGCCACCCCCCGGTTGCCGGCCTCCTTCCCCTCCAGCATCTGTCAAGCTCCTCGAACCGACTGCCACTATCGTAGACGCGGGAAGCCTCGCCACCGCCGCGGCAGCACCCCTCCTCCGACCAACATTGTCGATGCTGCTTCGTCCGGCCCGTGCGCGGCTCCCTCTCCGTCGCCGCCAAACCATGCGCGAGAATCCACACCGACACCCGTGGCCAACTGTCGCGCACCCGTGCAGCCAGCTGCGTGCATGTCGACCGCCGCCGTGAGCCTAGGCAGCCCCCTCTGTGCCGTCCTCACCAGCGTCGGCCACCTATTCCACGGCGTGGTTGCCCCGCACGCCTCTCAATTGCGTCGGCATCTCCGCCCATGCAGCCCCTCGCCATCGCGCTGGCCACCTCCTAACTGCTCGCGTTGACACCCAACAACGCCAACTTTTCGAGCTTCTTCCGCCGACGGCGTCAACCCCCCCCCTGCCAGACCTGACGCAGGCCCCTACCCGGCTGGACCCGACCCGCTGCCCACCCCTTCTTTGTTGCCTCCACAGCAGGATCCGTCACTGCCGCGGCTTTCCCGGCCAGATCCACCATTGTCGCGACCTTCCTAGCTAGATTCGTCGTCCCTTTGGCCGGATCGTCGTCTTCATGGTTGAATCTGTCGCTGTTGTGGCCTTCCCGGCCGGATCCGTGGATACCCCTTCTATTCTGTCGCGGGTGCGGCCGTCGAGGCTGATGTTGTCCCTTTTGCGTCGCCCCGCCGACCGTTGAACTCGAACGTCGACCCCTCTCGAAGAACGGGCTACTGCTGCGTGTCTCCCGACCACGGTCACCTCGACGACTTCGGCAACCTCGACATCCAGGGGCTATCGTCTTCTTGGAGTGCACACCGGTCTTCGCACCCTCATGACTCCAGCCGCAACATTCGCACCCTCACGACGCTGAGACTGCGGGGGCATTTCAACCCGTCGGCTCCTACCTTCGGCTTCTACTCCGATCTCATCATGTGTGGTGTCCCCGTTGTAACTGCGGGGTGCGGTGGAATGTTAGACTGTGTGGGGGGGGTGTGGGCCGGCACCACTGTTGGTCCGCCGGCCCATTAGGGTTAGGTTTCCCCTGAGTCTATATATGTAACCTTCCTCTATGCAATAGAGATTGAGTTCCAGCTTCCAATAACTACCAAACGAATTATATAACAAGTACAAGACCTACTGGAATGCCCTCTCTGTTTCACATTACAAGCCACTTTGCGCTCACAAAAGCTAAAAAGACATTCCCAACATGATATATAGAAATTGTTGGTCAAGATTACATCTAAGATGTAAAGTAAAATAGAGAACATGATACGGAGCAGATTGATTCATTAACGCATAGTCCTGCTCTCCCTAGGATGAAAACAAAACTATGCATGGGTTAATAACTAGTCAGATGACACAAAATAATGAATCAGTACAAGACTAGAAGGCACTTTAATAAAAAAAACAATAATAGCTTACTTTGTGCTCACAAATCCTGCATGTTCACGAGTGAAAAGTAGACACTATCCTTATTTCAAGCCGAAACATATTTGTGCTATGATCCTTACAACAACACTACTAGAGATAAAATGCAACGGAGAGATGCTTAATACCTTTCCTCTCTGCTTATATCCAAAAATAAGATCAATCCAATGATGCAGATTCTCAGATACATAATCCGATTCCAGTGCTTCCCGATGCTTCCTGATGAACTCTCTGGCGCTGCCTTTAGCCCAAGGTGGTAAAACAACATCACCAACCTGAACGCATTATTTAAAGTTACATGTTTGTCCCCAACTGAACTGAACTTTCTAATCTAGTTCACAAAGGTTTGCACACAATTTGTGAAAGTACCTTCTCTCCTGATTGTTTCTCGCCCAGATCCAGATTAAAACGGTTCTCCAAAAATTCAGGCAAATAATAGAACTCAGGAATTAGTTCTTTCACATCTGATGTGTTACTTTTGCCTGCAGCACTTACCCATGTATCCTTCACACTGTTGAATAACCGGTCTGCATGGTCAAATTGTCCACCCTGCAATTTCTGATTTTCTGTGCTAAAAGGAGGCAACCTTAAGAGATAGAAAAGGACAATTCCAGCACTTGAATAATGAGAGCCATAATGGAACTTTGGTACATCAGGGTCATCCCAGCTATCATATCTGAAAGGAACAAAACAATGAATCCAACTGTGTTATATGGACCCTAGCGTTTAGCAAAGTTGAAGATGTCAAATTTACTAATTGAAAGTTCAAAGAGAAATAAAATCCTACAAATGGATGCTAAATGAACCAACCTCTTGCAGAATTCCTCTTCACCTTCCTCCGTTTGGCATCCCATGGGTTTATCAAGCCTGCGAAATGTCTGTGGATTCCTCAGATCTAAAACATCGCTCTCATAATCTGCGAGAACCCATGGAAATACTGGGTACTGTGTGAGATCACTATACCCTCGACCAGCAAGTGTATTTAGATGCATGAGATATTGGAAGTTCGTAATTTCTCCACTTTGCCATCTTTTAGAAAATGATTTTGCCATGACTTTAAAAAGACGGCTCCCCTCACCACTCTCCTGTTTAGAGGATGCTGATATGGTTGTGTCCAACCTATGGAAAGGCATATTTTCTTCAATTGTTAACAAAGGCACAAAGCTCCTATGGCAAACCTAAGGATAAGTAATAGCAAAAAAAATGACAGGTCCTACAAGTTCAAATAGTTCATAGAATGCACAAGATACAGAAAACATCCTAAACTACTAACTGAATGAGGCAAGTAGGAAAAACAGATAGAAAATGTAACAATGCAGCGCCTAGTAAAAAGGCATAATCAATATCTTAGTTTCTCGTGAAAATATATAGCTCTTCCTAGCAAAATAAAACTACCGGGCAAAGCAAAAAAAAGGTGAGACATGAACTTCTGGAATTAGGAAATAGGAATATACTTGCGGTTTGAAATTACAGATCCTAAACCAGAATTTATGGCAATAAAAAATGACAGTCGCTCGTATGTTTAACATGCAATCTGCTGATAAATGTTAATAACTTAATTCCTATGAAGCACAAAGTCATGAATTGGTATATATTACTCCATCCATTCCAAAATCCAAATTATAGAACATTTTGACTTTTCTAGATGCATAGTTTTTGCTAGACACTTAGATATAACACTATGTCTAAATACATAGTAAAAGAAATGTACCTAGAAAAGGCAAACGTAGAATTTGGAATAGATGGAGTACTTTTCACGACACAATAATTACATACAGGCAATTAAGTGTATTGAATTCATTTCAAATCTAGTAGGAAGTCATATCAAGTCTTAAATGCTAAGAATGCACAAGGTAACTACTAGGCATCTAGAGTTGCAAGGACATACATGCTATTCCGTGGGAGATTCATGGCAATCAAATTTTTGAAAACTTCCTCTCTCTCCTTTTTGTGGAAAACTAGAAGCTCATTGCAACCATCCATGCTGAAAATTTCAATTGCAACAGGGCGGAGCTGGTAATCACGTTTCAACAACTCATGGACACTATCAAGCTTCCACATATGCCATGGATGAGGCAGGTTGCTACTGTTGCAAAGCTTCTCCTTACCCCAAGCACCTCCATTATATGCCCATGATCTGCCACCAAGCAAGACCTTTGCTGTCCCACCCCAAGTGGTAGGTGATTTTAACTGAGATTCACTGCCTCCCATTATATCCTTGTTCACACCTAAAGCTTGATCAATGACAGAGAGCTCATCTTCACTGCCCTTTTCGCAAATGCAATTGGAATCATCAATGTAGAAGTTCTCAATAATGTATAAGCAAAGTTCTCCAATTAAAAATATTCCATCGTGCTTATCAAGACCAGCAACCCGTTCACAGTTGTATTTATGCCTTATTTTCTCATAGGGCTCCAGATAAGGCCTGATAAGATACTCACCATTGTCAAGCAACTCCTTTTCTGATTTATCCTCTGAGGTTCTTGCATCAGTACCTTTGACTGAAGGTGCCCTCCTTGGTGAACTAAGTTCAGATTTACCCTGGTGACTCTCAGTCATGTGAAAAGAAAGGGAACTTGATTTTGCTCCAAATTCCGTCGCAGAATGAAGGCTCTGCTCATTAACGCTGCTTTTATCATCAGTCCAGCCAATTGGACCTGAAATTGTGCTTCCTCCTTTGAATATGTCATCATCATCTTTGAATGACGAAAACTCGACAGCATCAAGATCCCTCTGCTCAGTGTCATAGGTCAAAAGATTCAAGCCTGACATTGTGTCTGACCCAGATGTCAACAACAATTCTCCATCCTCTTTATTGATAATCTTACCACCATTTGATCCAAGGTTGCTGGTTAGAACATTCTGAATAGTATCTATCTTAAATTTGGAGTGCTCAAGTTTCTTCCTCATTCTATATGGTCCTTCAACACCACACAGCTGCCACTCAGGTTCTGTGGATGGTTGCCGCATAGGAAAAATACCTCTCTCATGGACAAGTTCTTGGAGCTGGCTTTGCCACTCACTTTCTCCGTGCAATATCCAACCGTATTTGTCTTGACGAATTGCTCTTAGCTCTGTAGACATCACATCACGAACCAAATCAAGATTATACCGCCGCTCATTTATCTGCTCCCAGTGCCTGGCATCTACTTTTGCAGATTCGCGAAATTTCCGTCCCATCTCTTTCTTGCGCCTGACCTCCATTCCTTTTATTCTCACGCCAGGAAATTTTGCTGAGCCGGTAATATATTGAACCCACATTATTAAAGCACACTGGTCCAACACTTTACTTATTGTTTGCTGAGAACTTTGCAGCCATTCAAAAAACGTTGATGTACTTCCAGTGACCAATTTATCAAGTCCTCCATGCAGGATGTCCAGTTGTTGTCCTTGGTTAGGCTTGCAAACTAGAAGGTCCTCAAGAGATTGACGACGATGCACTACCAAGTATTTAAGTAAATCAACTGCCAAGTTTTGAGCAGTTACTCTCTTGTCATGGAGAAGTGACATTAAATTTATGCAGAAACAACACATTAGATCTGTATCAACATTGCTTGGGCAGAGCACCAATCTCTTGTTGGCAACTAGTAGCTGAAGAACTGTACAAATATCAATAGAAAAATCTTCCTGATAACGTTTAGAAGCTAAACTCCTCCCAGTTTCCGTCAGGAATGCAAGATTTGCAAGTAGATCATCTTCCCCCATACTTTTAAGGAATATTGGGAGGAAACAGTACATTATCATTCGGTTTGTGTTCTTCAATATCGCGTGGATGTATGGATCAAGTTGCCTGCTTCCTCGAGCAATGGACAAAATACCTTTCCCTGGAGGCACGGCATCTTCAACACGGCCATCTTTACTAGCAAGCTGTAACATTGACATTAAGAATTCTAGTGTTTGTAGTACCCTGAGTGGGGTTGGAAAGCAGCCCATGTACACACGATCAACAATCATCCAGCAAAGTGGGTCCAAATTGACCGACCAGCGGCTCTTGTCAAGTTTCTTCCCATCTTCTTCATCATCAAGCAAGAGCTTTCTTTCAAGGAAGTTCATCAATCTGCTTAGACACAAGCCTTGAAAAACTAGAGCAGAGTCAATATCAACAAACAAAGGCACGGACTCCAAAATGTTCTCAATAAAGAGTGCTGCTTTAAGCTGATCTGAGATAGTGTCAGCAAGAATTTGAGCAACAAAATCTAGAACAGCTGTAGCTCCTGCAGAGCATGGGCCACCCCCATAACCTAAATCATCTATGTCAAGCAAAAGCTTGGAATTGATTGGGAAAAGGGTATTTGCGGCAGATGGTCCCTGAATATTTGTCCTCAGATCAGGGGACGAGTCCAGGTCTATCCCAGATATAGATGAAGCCATGGATGGAGAAGCTGTCAGGTGTCTACCATCAGTATACGATCCTGCACTGCCAGGCCAAGATGTGAATGGGGCCATTGGAGATGCAGTAGGGGTACTAGCTGCTCTGTGGGTTGACCTCTCGGATAAAACAGGAGATCCAACATTATTCATAGCAACTGAGTTGGGTGAATCAGTTACATGGTGGAATTCAGAAATGCCATTTGCACCGGAAGCTGTGATCCGCCCTTGATCACGAGCATTATTAAATATTTGATTTGCTTCTCCATTTAAAATTTTATTGCTGAACTCCTGATTCGAAGAATCATCTGCTTTGGCTTCAGCAGTTTCAAAAGGGTTTGGCATGCCAGTACTTTCTGAACTGGAACTTTTCTGCTCCTGAGGAAAACTTGTGGCACTCAATGTTTTGGTAGATTGATCCTGATCATGTGGTAAACTTGAAAGGGCATCCTTTAAACTTCCATTATCATCATCATGTTCATTCATCTCGCCAGTTGCAACAGTTGTAAGATCTTTTGCCATCCTCAGGGCAAAATCGGATCTACATAACCAAAACAAGGCTTAATATAAACATTTCAAGCACGAAGTAACATGATATATGCACATTGACACATTGTACAAACCTCACACAAGAGAAATAGAGATCAATGCAGCTCTCTAGGAAATCATGCCGCCTGCAAACGGCAGAGAATGGTGGGCACATCTTTGCCAGATCAACCATGAACCTCAATATTGAAGTAGCAACAGCAGGTGCTGCTGCTTCACCACCCATTAACCTTGCTGCGTATGTCTTATGCATCAGAGCTTCTCCTTGAAGATCACCTCCCATGTCCGATGTCGCCTCAACAAGATCCGCGACCAAGGTGCCATTAAGATGTGAAAGATTGTTATTCTCATGTGCAAGCATAGATTTCATAATCAAGGAATCAAATGTAGCTTTTGCCATTGCAATTATAGTATCCAAGAGATCCACAAACTTCAATTCTCCATAGTTTCCATCGCTAGGCATGAGAGCATGGAAATCAAGCATGCGGACCTCTGGCACTCGAGGATAAACAGGCTTCCCAAACACCAAACAGAACAATATATAGTATATTTCTGGAGAATCGTGAAAGCTTGGAAGCACATGATTCAATCCTTGAAAACCTCCACTTGTACGGAACTTCAATGCAAATGTAGTTGATGACGTAAGGCAAACTCCTAAAAGAGTCGTGATCCATCTCATACTAGTTGGATGTACCGCTTCATCAAGGAAATATGTGACCAATCTGGATGAAACAACTTTATGCCATTGCTCCAGCAACTCTTCAGCATTTATGGTTACTTGTAGATCAATAAGCATTTCCAATAACATGTTCCTCACAATAACATGCTTTCCCATAGCCTCCCGCACAATCTGGCGGTTCGGTGTAAGCTCTGGAGGATCAAATGTCATTATTATGAATCTTACAACAAGCTCCAGCTCAGAAGCTAGAAAACCATCCTCCAGGATGACACCTAGAAGCACAACTAGCTTCTCCAACACGGGAATTTCAACATCACCACGTTGTAACGTAACAAGAAGATGTTGAACAAGATTAATTCGCCGCAGCATTGTAAGGTTGTGATTTCTGAACCAATGCATGGACACCATCCTCTCAAGAAACCCAAGAAGAGTTATTTGCACTGATATAGGAGCAGCAACCCATATAGTCCAGTCCAAAAGAATGTGTTCAACCATATCAGCATTTGACAAGACTATGAATTCAGAAGTCTCACCAGCTAAGTCAGCATTCTCCAGCTCAGACAAGTGGCTAAATGAATCCTTTTGAGCTGAAAAGTCATCTAGATCCCCATGTGATCCCCCAGAAGACATATCATCGGCAAACCTGGGTAAGGTGAGATCATCAAGGCTGGCCTCTGGGGACATTCCAGACGCATAGCCTGCTGTTCGATTTATCTTTGATTTCTGTGGCTCAGGAAAGGAAGCCTCACAGGCAGCAATACGAAAGAAGATATCAAGAGATTGCATATCAAATAGTGACATTCTCCTATGAAGAAAAAGTGCAAGAAGATGATAACCCCTCAAGGCCTGCATGTTTTTTACATTTTGATGACTCTGCTGAAGAGATAGTGCTAGCAGTTCCAGCGCCATATGCAGCATATCCCTACTTTCAGCAGCTTCAACAAGGGCAAGTACAACAGGCATCCCACCAACTGTTTGAACAGTGTCACCGATTGTGCATTGATTACAAATGTAAACATCGCCGCTTAGACGCCCATATCTTGGTATACCTGTTAACATAACTAGTTGAATTCTTGCATATCCAATTCAAAAACAGAAAACATAAATTCAATAGCTAGATGACATTACACACCTCCTATAGGGGATGCAGCAGCAGAAGTTGGATCGACAAGGTTCAGCAGCGAAAGAGTCCCAGATGCTCGAAAAGCATCTGATGAAGTTCCATCAAATGCAAATATAAGCTTCTTCCCAGACAATTGTAAGGAGAGATTTCTTAAGCGTTCCATGTCCCAAACAATTCCACTGCTCTCAATTCTAGAGCTCCCTTGTTTCATTGAACTGTCAACACGCTGGCTGCTTGAAGATGCAGGAACTTCCACTTCTAATGAATCCAGAATTGCCATTACCTCCCCACCACAGGCCCAGTTTGGGACAAATCTCAGGAGGTCAGTGTCCTGGAACAACCCTCGATACCCTTGTCCAAGAATGTACATGAAACAAACACTCCCTGCTGTCAATACCTCCTCAAAAAGATAGCAACACCGGAGCCGCCATGACAAATCAGAAACTTTCCCACGGATAGTAGGTGTACCAAGTGTTACTTGCAAAGATTTACCAAACGGGGATGGCGAGTACCCAAGCTTGCCAGTGTGCCTCAGCTTTCCATCAAGATACAGGCTAGCCACGCTTGCTTGGAAAAGGCCAGCTAGCGCATTTGGCTTACTATGAACGACAGCAAGATGATGCCATTTTCCTTCTTCCATTTCAACGCCTGGAAATGACAATAAACTTGAACTGCCTGTAGATATAGTAAAAACACCATTGTCATGGAGATAAAGTTCAGCAAACAGAGTGTTAGCATCGTCCACTGCACCCACAGAAAATATGCGCAAGACATGCCCACTCCTCTTGCTATATGCCCCTTTTGACGCTTTTTCTGCTTCCTTCGTTTGGCATTTAAAGAAGTCCTGAAATTGGAACCAGCAAACAAAGGAATACCCAGAAACGGGTGGCCATGTTCTTTCTCCTAATGAAACCTGAATAGATGCATGACCAGCTTTGCTCATGTCCATTTCAATGAAAGGAGCTAGAGAAACATGTCCTTGTCTGGCATCTTCCATTTGAATTAACTTGTCCATCATATTAACAAAATGATGACCTGAACGCTTCACTTTCAGCTGAAGAATATATCTCACAAGAAGCCTTAGCTCAGATGAAGACAGCCTGGACAAAGAGAAGAGTAACCATGTACTGTGAAACAACAAAACAAAATTGTTGCAATGAAGCGCATGGAATTTTATGAGATATGACAAACCTGTAAGCACCTAGCAGTTCAACAATTTTCAAGGCATGATTAAGAATAGGAGAAGAACCCTCCAAAAATGGGTTGATTGTTTCAAGTAGAAGGCCAACACATCCTATGTCATAAAAGAGTAGCAAAAACGTAAGTGTCCTTGTCAAAATGAGTCAAAAGAAAAAGGATAACAAGAATATCTTTTGCCCATACCAACAGAAGTTAGATTCTCCTGGTTGAAGGGACCAGCAATTGCTAGCTTCTCAATGAATCTCAGCAACTCAAGTTGAACTTTAGGTGTAAATACCAGCAACGAACGGATCAGCACAACAACTGCACTAGCATTGTACACACGCTCCTTGTCAAGCCTTGAAAGTCCAAACGATGTTGCAGACAAGAAGCTCGATTCATCCTCTGAGGTTTCAGAAGAAATGCTCTCTACCTGCAGGTTGCTAGTGAGCGGGAGAACAATCTCAAGTGCAAGCTCAAGCAAAAGCAAAATGACTTGCTTTTCACAATCCACACAAAGCAACCCAGACTCAGAGAGGAGATCATAGAAAGTGTTCGACGACAGAATTGTATGCAGCCTTATTCTATTGACAGAATTGTTGCATATTGCAGCTGTCATTGCTCGCAATAGAAAACCAAAGATCTTCATATGAGTATGCAAAGATGATTCAGTCTCTTCATTTTCACTGTCATTCTGGAAACTATGCAGCGTCGTCAACAGCAGGGAAAATCCAGTGGCTTCTCCAAATGTTCTTTGTGCTGAGCTGTTTGCCCCAAGAATCCGCCACAAAGCACCAAATGTATCACACTTTGCATCATTTTCAAGTTTAAACTGAGTTCCAGATGAGGTTGATACCATCCCACTCTTCAAGATTTCAATCAATGACCCTATTTCTTCTGGATGAGCCTGAAAACAGTACACATATGTCAAAATTAAGTCAATTTTGCAAACATGCTGCTAATAAAATCACTAGGCATGATTAGAAAATATACAGTGAGCATAGGAAAATGAAGTCCTTCAACTTGCACAAGTACTCGACAAAGACTAATGAATTAGATAATTCAACATTTTCGCCCCTACACTAATGGGCTAATTGGTTCAGCTGGCTATGGCTGCTGCTGAAGCTACACACTAATGTAACTGTTGCAGGTAGAGCTACAGCAGCACCTGAACCATGAACGCCCTCACAAAATTACAGAAGAAACATGGTTTGTTATTTCATGGAATAGCTAGCCAGTGCTATCTGATCGGGCAATTAATCACGATTAATCGACCTTATCGGACAGTTAGCCTTGATTAGGACCCTCATTACAATTAACTCAATTGCTTTTCTGATCAATCAATTAATCATGGTTAGTATCCGATTAATCGGTCGATTAGGCTGTATGGTCAAGTTGGACGGCCAACTTGCAGTGCCCGACTTGGGCCAGGGTGTAGATGTAACAAATACTGCTGAAGAAATGAAGGATGAAGATTCTGGTGGAGCGAGAGATGGACCTGCAACAAACATTGATGGAGGCTTCCAAGTGGATGAAAATTTACTTGCATAATACTTTTTGTCTATTGTCTTAGACTCTTTTAATATGGACTTGTTTAATTCTGAGTTTGTAAGACTGGTGGTGCTGGTAGTGTGGTGGTACGGAAACACTGCAACGCTTGTGCTCTTGAGAAAGCCTCCCCGAGCAATATCCGGATCATCCAGGGCACTAGTGATGATATGCTAGGCCTTGGTGCTTGATCAGGGCTACAGGGCTGAGAGCCATCTGGCCTTAGTCCTGGTGTTGTTAGGTGTTGGTAGTTCTTGTGTTTATAGATGGATTCTTCCGTGTACCTCAAGTTTTGGCCACCGTAGGGTGGTTCTATTTGTACTGGTCTATTTTAGACCCACTTATTCTTCTTCCTAATATAAAGATGCGCAGTTTTCCTGCACGTTTGAGACAAAAAAAATGTAACCGGTATCTGTTTAATTCTACACTTGTCTTGCTGCTGCCTGCTGTCCTATGGTTCTTCGTTCTTGTTTGCTGAGTGCTGACTGCTTGTTGCTCTACCTTACCATACCACTAGGCCTACAGCTCATATTTTCCTGTTATTAACCTCGTTCCTATGTTATTTCAGCTATTTACCAACAGCATTCAGCAAACAATAGGCAGCAGATTTGGAGAACTTCTCCCTGGACAGGTAAGTACAGCTATGGCCAATTTCCAATTTATAGTATTCTGTGATACTACAATACTACATACATATTGATGTAGTATGTATATAGTTATACAATACTATACTTGTATACATAGCACTGGTACAGGCATCAGGCTTATAAAGCAATCAGCCGATTAGTCTCGATTAATCGGACCTGATTGATGATTAATCACAATTAATCGTCTGATCGGTCCTCATACAATTAGGTTCGATTAGCCGATCAGATAACATTGTAGTAAGCTAAAAACACAAACCTGAAGAGAATCTTCGATTATTAGGCATGACAATAGTCTCAATACACCAGATCTATGGTTTTCGGATACCAAGAAAGGAAGAATTATGTTGACACCATTAGATGATCGAAACGATTGCTGGTTAGACTCAGCTCTTTTCAGCAAATAAAACAGACAATCCCAAGCAACAGTAATTGTCCCTTCATCTTCGAACATGGGAAATTTTGCAGAACTGGAAGCCATTAGCTTTGGTGAAAGAATTGCATCTTTGTTGTCCACCGTCCTCTGAAAATTAGTTGCATTAGACATTCTCTCTGTAGAGTCGAAGGCCTTATTTTGCTGCTCATCTCCAAAGAAAAGCTTGTTTTGCTTCAAGTCATCTAACAGTACCCCCAGGACACCAACTTCTCTAAGAACTTTCTTGTACTGCTGATCAAAGGAGAGTAGCTTTACAAAGAACGAAAGCACTGTATGCTTAAGACTGGTAGAAATTGGTTGTTGCAATAAGCAACAAAGTGACAACAACTCCTGCTCTGGAATACAGTTTACTACAGTGACAGCATACTCCAATATTTTTAAGATGACCTCTTGTAGTGCTGCAGGGAAGCTGCCCATGTTTAGGATAAAAAGAGGAACAGTACGTAGTTGTTGGCATAGCTTGTAATTTTCAAGATGGCTTGAGAAAATCTTGAACATTCTATTCAGAACTTCAGCTTGCACTTCCAAGTTGTCTGCCTTCAGAAAAATATCTTGTAGCATCTGAATGGCATCAAGATCTTTTACCTTAGGGCTACTAACTTCCATCATGTCATCAAACTTGTCAGCAGAAGGAGTTCGGCTTCTGTTGTGCCCCATTCCTTTCGCATGAGAAGATTTTAAACTCTTACCACCACCATTTTCTGAGGGGCCAATTTGTGACAAATTTACAAGAACATCAAGCAACCTAGACAACTGAGGTGAAAGGTCACATGAGAATATATCTTGTTCTAATCTGTGAGAAGGAACAGATGCATCCGCTTCGGATGCTAACTTGGATGAGGATTGGAGAGTCTGATTTTTGTGTAAGCTACAAAGTGTAAGAGCAAACTGAACAAGGAACTGGTAACCATGAGCATTATGTATGTCTTCCCTGAGCCTTATGGCCCCAGACTCTGCAAAGTCAACCAAAGATTAAGACATTATTAGGCGCACAACAATAATGACCATTCAATTTGTATGGCAACAAAGTATTTAATCCCAAGCGAGGATAAGATAGAGATGGAAACATGACCAGAACCACACAAACAGAAGAAAGTTTTTTAATAATTTGTAAACAATGAAAAATATTGAATCAAAGTGTTAGACCACCCGTCTAGGGTTTGGGGTGTTCCCCTTGTAATTACCGTCTCACCCTCAATGTAATGGGCCAGGCCCAATTACCGAAGCCTATTAATACTACACCCAACCCTGTTTAGGGTTAGGGGTTCACATTCCAACACAAAGCATCTTACTCATAAGAAATACATGAGTGGCAAAGTTCATCAATACTAACCAGGCCTGTAAGACAGCTCAACACATTCCAGTAATAAATCCACAATGCCCATAGTGTAAGCAGCATCACCGCTTTGAGGATTGAAATCTTTCACAGCCATAAGAAGTACTTTAATCTAAAAGGTATGGCGAAGAAAGCGTTAACAAGATTGAATAGAAATATATGCAAAAGAATATGTGTTCCAGTTCCAGTAAATAATACAAGGAAACTGCTACAAGATGCCCAACACACAGCGGGAACGGGTTGAACCCTGACATGTCACCAGTGACTATCTAAAAAAGAGATTAGAAAAGGGAGAGAAAACAGAACTCTTAAAACGGTAGCACAGTTGCCAGGATTAGCTGGGGCTCCAAAATGGATGTCTATGTCAGAAAAAAAAATGCCTAAAGAAAATACCAAGATGATTCAGTGAAGATTTTCCCATTCTTCAAGAGTTTATGTTCTAAACTTCTAATGCTAGCCAAGTGAAAACAGATATTCTTTGTGAAGATTAAATAACTAAGAACACATTGCTATGTGCTGTTTAGTTCTTTAGTGTGAAGAAATCCTAACTAGACTCAAGAACAGGACAGCATTTCATCCACAATAAAGAACAGATAATAATGTACCAGCTGGTGCTTCCTGATGTATTTTGCAGAAGTCCCATTGTCATTTGCAAGAAGAAGACCAAGGACCTGTCCAGTTATGAACTTAATATATTTAGCAACTATTGATGCAGCAGAGAAACATGACCCTCCAAAACGTAATGTTACATAGTTTCAAATTACCTGCATTGCATGGCGATGGAGCTGAATTGTGTGAAGGGGAACAATACCATCCCTGAACTGTGACAACACAGATAGTGAACCATTTGCAACCATGTGGAAAAGAACTTGTAAGGCATCATCTTCAATTAAACTTGGTGCAGCAGATTGATGGCTCGCCAGTGCTTTCATAATATGTATTACACTTCCCTCAATCTCCATAGAACAGAAAAAAGAATAAAAATCAAAAACCAAGTTGACCAGGAGAAAATGAAGGGAAGAAATAGTCACCATATAACATATATGAACACAAAGGAAAAAAACATGTAATAATACAGACAAAGCAGCAACTCAATGTTAAACAATTTACGATTTTGTGTATTTCAACAGTAATCTTGCAAATAGGGCCCTGTTTCTATGAGAACCAGAAGACTGAGATTACCTCAAGCCGTCGTGATTGCATAGGATCCAAATTTTTGTTTTTCTCATTTCTGGATCCTTCTTGGTGAACAGGCAAGGTATCTGTGGAGTTCTCATTGGGGCTCAATAGAGAATTGAGGATATATATAAGGCAGCACAAAATACCAGAGTCCAACAGAGGTTGCCTATCATTTGTCTGTAAACATGACAAGAGATGCTTGTTAGTTTAAAGTTTAAACATTTGGTAAATTGTGTTTCATATTTAATACAAAATATAATATCAGCAAGCAAGACCATAGCTAAGCAATTTTTTATTCATGAACCACCCGACAGCCCCAATACACTTGGATATTAATTGTGTCAGAACTCAGAAAACAGATGTCTCTTGCTCCTTCATACTATTAATAGCATGCTTTAATTAACGTTGCATAACAGACAATATACTGCATGAAAAAATAGACTTTTTGTCATATTGTAGCAATTTCACTAACCTCAGTCACAAGCACTTCGACTGCGTACAACAAATTTGATCCTGGACATATACCAAGCTGGATCACGGAACCAACAAGTTAATAGAGTGTTTGACCACATGGAACCCAGAAACTGCACTAGATAAATAATATAAGAACAAACCTCTGTGGTATCCGAAAAGAAGCCAATAACATCAGCCACACGCAGCGGTCTTCCTTTGCTGTGGATTCTTAGTTTCTCCACATCAGTAACAAAAGCTCTTCCAATAACAAAAGAAAAAATATGTCCTTCTACTAACCTGTAGAAATTATGATGGAAAAAAATAGAAGACCATTATTCAGTTTTACAAAATAGTGAGTAGACATGAACTCACTGAAATAAATGTAATGTAACAGCATAATAACTTATTGAAGTGGTGTGTGCAATTGTAAAGACTCATACTTTGTAACTAATTGAGCTACACTAGAATACTGCTTCACTAGCCTACAGAAGACATCTACAGCCAAATTTAAGGCCCTTTCTTTCTCCTGCAGAGAGAAAAACAGAACACAATGTCAAGGCAAGAATCAGCTCACGAGGTCTTATTGTTGATTTATGGTGAAAAAAATAAAAACAAGTGTCATGGTACCTTTTCAGAGCTGGAAGAGCGAAATTCTTCCCATAATCTCCTAAAGTCCGACTCCAATTCATTTCTCCCCCTGAGTACAAGAGAAATAATGTTAAGATTAAGGATGTAAGTCCCACATGTTTTTGGGTCATTGGGTCAATCCAAACTTGCTAAAATGAACTAGAATTGCATGCCAATTAATTAATTTAAGGGGAGACGTGAACTCAGCTAGCTGACCCACAAAACACCATCAGAGACCCACTTGCATCCTTGGTTAAGATGGAGAACATGAAGATTTTTTGCAGAAGCATATATTGTTCATTTAAAATAGCAGAACCAAATTCCTAAATGGACATAAATTCTTGATTTAATTGTTGAAATCTAGAATACAGGAACATAACCTATGCTGCATATACCCATGTGAGAATGTGATCCATACACGTACATGAGTTAGCTTGAAGAGATTAGCAGGAAAAAAAGTAAATAGAAACCTATAAGAGGAACATACTTTTGTTATCAGCTCCAAGTACTATACAGTGTCCAAGAAAAGATAGCTGATAACAAACTTAACTAACAATTATTACCATAGTATTTGTCCCTTTACCAAGTGATTATATAGTTCGTTCAGGCAAAGGATAGTATAATGGCAAGTGTATGAATAAGTCACTGCTCTAACACAGGAAATTTAACCGAAAAATCAATGAAGGAGTGTATCCCTAGCAGCATGGTAACTCGAGAAACAATGTAACACAGTCAACCGAACTTCACACAAACTTAGAATGGCATGTGCCCCAATCATCTTACAGCATCCCAGTTCAAACATAAATCGGCACATGAAGCAAACCAGAGTCATGAAGTTCACCCCAAACAAGACTGCTAAAAGTTCCACTTTCTCTGCTACGAGAAATGCAAAAACACATAAGCCCCGTTGTTCTACAAAAGCATGACAAACCAAAAGGACAAGGGCCGTAGCCTTCAGGCGTGGCATACAGATCATAAAATTGACTATGCAGCTACCGACTCGCGCAACCACCGTACTAGTCCGGCATCATTTCTCTCCAAGGCACAATCTTAGTCGAGCATCACTGCAGCACTATCGCCAAGCTCGAGCTAAAAAACATTCACTGATATCAATCCTATGAGTCAAAACGTTAATACAACACATAATCCCGCATCTACCAACTGAATCACCAAACAGACAAGGGCGGGAAGATGAAACGAAAAGGCAAGCATCTGCGATCGAACCCTCTCCCAATCTAAATCCGACAGCCATTGCTAAACCCGGAAAACGGGAGTAACGGGATCGCATCGGAGCTGGCATCACCAGACCAGACACAGGATTTGATTCAGACAACGCGAGACCAGTAGAGAGAAGAGAGGCGTTAGACTCGGCTGGGGGACCCACCTGGCAGAGGACGCAGCGGCAGAGGGCGAGCTCCCGGCCGCCGCGTCGAAGCCGCCCTCGTCCCCGCCGGTGGAGGCGGAGCTGAGCCTCGGGGTGGCGAGGTCCTGGACCGCCTGCTGGCCGTGGAACGGAGACTCCGGCGGCGGCGACGGCGGAGGTGGCGGCTGCTGCTGCTGGCCGCCGGCGAAGACGACCTTACTGAGTAATGTGGACCATTTCATGGTGCCGACCCCTCATCCGGCGCGCAGATCCCGGCCGGATCCCGCCGATTCGCCGGAATTCCGACGCGATTCCCCGGCCTCTCTTGTTTCTCCGAATGATATTTTATTCACGTTCCTCGCCCGCCTCCGGCCTCCTATTTTTGCTGTCGTCTCTTTGCTTGTGTTTTCTGCCTCGCTCGTTTTCTTTTTTGTTTCCTCTTTTTAACCCACGCACCTTCACCACTCTCTCTCTCTCTCTCTCTTCCACCTCGCCGCGACGCCGCCTCTCTCCTCTAGCTGCTCTGCTCCGTCTGTGCGGCCTTGTAGTGCGTCCTCTGCTCTCTCTATTCGGTTGTTGGCTTGAGGCTTGAGCCTTGCGCCCTGCGGCCTGGTTGCTTGCTACGTTTCCCTAGTATTTTCTTTTTCTCCTTTTACTTTTATTTTTGTTTGTAGGTAACAATACTATGACCTTGTCTTTGTTCGTGCGTGTTTACATTCTATCTTTATCGACTTTGGCATAGGATAGCTATTGGCTCCCGGCTCCAAAGCGTGATGAATATCTCCCTTTCGTCGGGATGCCTATTTGGTGTTTGGTGAGTGACAATAGAGGGAAATGTTCATGGTCAAGATAATTTATTTTCCTTTTGCTTTATTTTATATATATATATATATATATATATATATATATATATATATTAAAGACATGTTTGGTTCCCTGTCTACCTTGGCACATTTTGTCTAACTTTTTTGTTTAAGGTTAGTTATTCAATTAGAAAAAGTGTGGCACAGTTAGACACAAAACAAACAAGCCCTAAGTACTTATTCTCGATAAGTGTCATATTTAGTATATGTTGTTGAAATAGATAAATGACTGCAAAATTATAAAAAAGTATCTAGTTTGGAGACTCATTCAATCCTACCTTTTTGTCGGGTCTAATCATATCAGACTAAATGAACTCTAATTACAAAAAAAGAGGCAAGATCATATGGATCTTATATTCCATCATCATCTCGAACCCATCGAACATGATGAGTAGAAAAACGAGACATTTGTCGATCCTAGTCTTAGGCGCCTTTTCAACATTAGACCTAGATTGTTAGAAACCGCTCTTCGATCTTAAAGATAGTCAGAGATTTAGTTATCAGAAACAAAGTTTGAGTAAGAGTGGCGCTATAAGTCACATAAGGAAATGAATTGTCTGATGCTACCCTGAGACAGGAATCATGTTGTAAATTACTGTAGATCCACGAGGCATGAAGTAGAGTTACAGGATAATATCAGTGTTTAACATTGGCATAGAAAACTTATGGAACTAGGTAGCAAAGATGGAAAATGATTCACTAATAAGGCAGAAATATGGGAAATGGTTTTAAAAGTTGATAGAGATAATACGATGCATGGTATATATTATTGAGAGGAGACATAAGGGGGCAGTGTGATTAGGTAACTATAAGATCAATGATCTAGACATGTTTCTACAGAATAATAGGAAGGGTTTAATTGTGTAAAACCCTATAGAAGCATGTACACATAACAAGACATAAGGCATTGTCCAAATAAAATAATTACAAATAGACAATAACCCATGTCTCCTTGGGTCACATAAAAGTTCCATTATCAATATGATATACTTCTCATGTACGGTTCTCAAGTGGCCATTCTTAATATTATACTTCAAAAAATGTTATCTCAAAAACCCTAAACAGTCTTTTCCACATATATGGTTGATCTCAAGATTAATAAAACTAACATAGATGGTTGTTGTTAACAGTAATGTCTACCACAAATCCATATTTGACCTTGGCATCGATGTCCTTAATCATCAACTATTGAAACTATATTCACCACGAAGTCGCATCTACCCCCATGCAAGTCATGCAAACCACTCTCGTGCAGCCCGCTCCTGCCAACGCCTCGAAACAACCCTGTGACATGTACACTGTCTCGCTAGACTTCCCCACCCCACCCCATGTCGTCCCCTCTACCAAGTGGCCAAACCTCTGATGCCCAGAACCAGGCCCAGCACTCGCTCGTGCGTGCAATCCATCTCTGTGCCGGGAAAAATCATTGTCCCTCTCGCAAGTCGCAAAAGCAATTGCCTTGTTGCCCAAAACGCAAACAACTTCACTCGTGCTGCTTCAAAGGCCTTTGAACGCAAAGCTATAATCGACGCCCTGCACTCCTGCTCCCCAAAGGTCCAGAAGGTCGTTCGCGACAACGTTGTCCTCTCCCCGCACTGAGGTGCTTCTTCATGTCCACGTCATTCGCAAGCTAGCTCGTGCTGCTGGGTTGGGGTGCAACTCTGTCGACGTGGTCGGCGTGGTGTCGAGAGCGACGGAATGAAGCTTGGTCCTAGGATTGTGGCTAACAGTGAGGCCCTTGTTCACTATGTCCGTGATCACTCTAGACCCTTGTCTCCACCGCTAGGGTTGGGTCCCACTGTCGGGATACGGTCCCCAGTTCCTGGGGCCCATCAGTCAACGAGCACACTTGGGAAAAGGCGTCTAACAACTAGGGTCAGCTAGTCAGTCAAGGGAGATGGGTAGCGTCTACCTAGAAGAACCCACCCCCGACGAACCCTGCGACACTGAACTCGAGGTGGGGCATGGTGGAACCAAACAGGGGGTCGGGTGTGCCAAAGGGAAACCAATTGAGTGGATCTTGCACCTTGCTCGAGACCGACCCATCATAAATGACCGGTCGCATTAGTTGCGACTGGCGCCGAGCCACAACGAAGGCGCCGGTCTGCTCCCACTCATGACTTACGAATCCCTCGGGGTGCAGAGCACTCATGACCTACGAGCCCCTCGGACTACGACACATTTATGGCCACGCGTCCCCTAGCTAGCGGTGTACTCATGACCTATTTGGACTCTGAGTGCGCAGGCCGCTAGCATGGCGCAACACAACGAGCCACGCCGAGCCCCAGGCTACGAAGGCCAAGGGTCGATATAGCCCAAGTGATGGCGCTCGAACCCACGCTACCCGCGTCGACCGTAATAAAGAATATGGGACAGACAAGCGATCGTGAACACACGTGACCTTACCACATGGTAAGACACCCAGTTTTACCATCGCCCGGTGGCTCCTTCCCAAGGAAGCCACCACGGGCCGACCCCCTCCTTAGCCTATAAAAGGAGGAGACTGACCCCTAGACACAAGGATTCCTTCTCTGTAGCGGACGACGCAAGGATGAACCCCAGATGAGACGACGCCCAGAAGATCGACGAACAGTAGGAGGACCCGAAGGTTGGAGCCCTGTCGCGAAGCCAATACTTAGTTAGGACTCCACCTTGTAACCACCTTCCAACACGAACAAAGAATTTGGAGCCTCTCCTCCCTCTCTCACCCTGCTTGTAACCCTTACTAAGAGCTTTGATCATCAATGGTGCCGGTAGTGCAAGCCGCCGATGACTGTATGTAGGGACATTCTGGTCGAACCAGTATAAATCTTACGCCCACTGCGGACGTCGTCTGGAGCACGGAACATGTCAGAGTGAGGTTCGAAACACCGATAGTTGACGTGCTAGGTAGGGGACTTGTGTGTTCCACGATGATGTTTTCCAAATTCTAGATGGCCAACAGTGATGGTGACACATTTTAGACCCCTGGAACGGCATCCGTTTAGGGAATTTGGATTTTGTCGTCAGCAACGAAGTGGAAATAATAAGGGCCCTAGAAGCTCCGGTCCCTTCAATGACTGACCTATCCAACATTGTCGTAGGTCTCAGTGACATCCAGCTCGGTCCCCCTTAGGAGGAGTGGGGGTTGTAAGGCTCATCAAGACCCCCTCGAACCAAGGTCATAGGGGTATTGGACCCTGTTCGGGATTCATTCCTAGACATTCTGAGGACGTGCTCTCATCCCCACCTAGTGAGGCGAGCTGTAACCCTGCCCAAGAGTGCCTCGTAGCCAACATAATGGGAGATCATTTCCCCCGCGCGGGAAGCTCAGGGGTGTAAGGAACATGGACCCCGGGCCATTTAGCTCAATAGGTTTTGGTGTTTGATGATCAACATAACATGTGGATTAATGTATTTCCCAAGTGTTTGTGTGTTGTAGTTCACAGGATACGAAGTGGATTGCACCGAGGCTCTGAGGATGCAACACCTCAAAGAAGATATTATAAGACCCATAGAAGACATTACAAAGTCATATTGAAGACACTTTATACATGCTAAGATTCCAACACATCAAGAAGTAGAAGTGAGATACAAAGCTACAAAACAAAAGTGAAGTTGACAAAGTTGAGAGGAAGGGCTGACTGAATTGGAAGTGTTTCACAAAATAAAATCTACTTAAACTGGTATGGCTTCAACTCTGGGATGTATAGAATTTCATAAGCTTTCCAAAAGGTACAAATTCATCGAAATCGAAGTTCGAAGCTAGAAGTTATGGCCAAAATACGACAAGCGAGCATGGGTTGTACGGTGCACACCGGACCGTCCGGTGCGCCATATCCGGTACGCCATCTTCGAAAGCTCCAACGTCTACCTTTAACGGCTAGTACACGTGGCATGTCCGGTGCACCACCGGACAGTCCAGTGCACATGTCCGGTGCACTGTAGAAAGCTGCAGAACCGCTTTCCAACGACTATATCTGAGTTGGGGCCTATATATACTTCACCCAACCGTCCATTTGGAGGTGTGGGAGCCCAAGCAACATTCCAAGTCATAGCATAGAAATTTCCAAGTGCTCATACACACAAGTGCTTAATAGAATCACTCGGTGATTAGCGTATGTGCTTTGCGAAGTGCTTAGGTTAGTTAGACCGTTTTAGCGCTTGCTCTAGGTGAATCCTAGTTAGTTGAGTGAGTTTAGATAAACCACCAACCCCTCGGCTCTTGCGCGAGTTGTTGTAATTGTACCGAGTGGGGCAAGAGTCTTGCGAGACTGTGACAACCGCGTTTGTGTCATGACCGCCACCATGTACTGGAGGGAATGAGGCCCACGACGTTTTCGACCGGAAGCTTGATAGTGGAGAAGGCGGGGAACATCCGAGAGGAGCCGGAAGCGGAGCACCACTTGTGCGTGGAGAAGGCTCGTGGCTCTCTACGGAGTTACTCGACCGAGCTGTTTGGCCCTCGCATGGGCTTCCCTTTGCGTAGGGGCACCAACGAGGATTAGTCGGGACCTTACGTGGTTCCGAATACCTCGATAAAAATATCGACGTCATCCACGAGAGTTTGCATATCTATCTTGCTCTTTAAGCTTCCGCATTTATATTAAGCATTTAAGTTTCAGTCTTGTCTTTATACTTATATAGTGTAGATTGAAACTTAGCCATTGCGGTATAGATAGCAACACTTAGACAAAACCTACTTTGCACATTCTAGTTTGATTATCTGCATAGGTTTTGCTCTAGGGATTTATTTGTGGCCTAGTTTAGTGAAAGTTTTAGAAGTCCTAATTCACCCCCCCTCTTAGGTGTCACCTGTTTCCTTCAATTGGTATCAAAGCCTGGTTTGGCTCATTTGAAACGCTTTAGCTTCACCGCTAAAAGAGCCGACGCTTTTTGAGAAAGGGGATGGATACCCATAGGCTACCACACTTTGACGGCACTAACTTCCCATATTATAGTGCTAGAATGGATTGTCACCTAGAGGTCGTTGATCTAGGTGTTTGGAGAGTCACTCGTGACATGATGAAACTCCCCAAGAATCCCGAGAAACCCACCACGAGTGAGGAAAAAGAAATTCATTTAAATGGTAGAGCCAAAAAATTGCTTGTATGAATCTCTTAGCATGGATATTTTAATCAAGTGTTTACGTTGAAAACTGCTAATGAGATTTGGCTAAAATTGCATGAGCTCCATAACAGCACATCCAATGTCCGTGAGCAAAAACATTGCCTAGTCTTAAACGAGTATAATTATTTTGTTATGAAAGAAAATGAGCTTGTTAGAGATATGTATTCTCGTTTGAATCTAATCATCAATGAGCTCAATTCTATTGGCATAAATAAGCTAGGTGATGCAGACATTGTGAGGAAGTTTATCTCCCTGCTACCACAACAAAGATATAGGAGCATCATCACTATTCTTCACAACATGGAGGACTTGAGTACAATGACCCCAACAATTGTGATTGGGAAAATCGCTGCTTTTGAAATGTCGCGAAAAATGTGTCGGGGAGAGGAGCCAACTTCCTCAAGGCCATATGCTTTTGCATGTGATGAAAGGAAGGGTAAAGAAAAGGCTCTCACTCTAAGTTCCTCAAGTGAAGAAGATGAAGAAGAAGAAAGTGATGATGGTGAAGATAATCAACCATCAACATCATCCTCCCAGGATGAAGAAACAATCCGACGTGTCGGAAAGGTAATGGGGATGACCCGCAAGATTAATCTAATGGGTGTGCCCTTGTAGGTACAGGATCTTCTCTTTAACATTGACAGGAAAAATCAAAGAAATAGAGGATGTTTCGGATGCGAGGAGAAGGACCACTTCAGGGACAACTGTCCAACTATGGTCGAACCCAAAAAGGAGAGGAGCAAAGGCAAGGCACTAACAAGTGCCAAAACTTGGGATGATTCTTCAAGCGAAGACGAACCTCCAAGGACGCGCAACCACCAGTCCTCATCACGGTCATCATGCAAATGCCTTATGGCAAGAGGTAAAATGAGCATTCCATCCTCTAGTGATGAAAGTAGTAGTGATGATGAAGGTGAGGGAAAACCCTCCGTAGATGAGCTAGCGAACGCCGTTAAATTTTTCCAGGATGTTTGCACTAAGCAAAAGGCTCAACTTAAAACCTTCAAAAGTAAGTTCATTGGCCCCCAAAATGATTATAAATGTTTGCTATAAAAATTTGAAACATTTGCAAATTTGAATTGTGAGTTATCAACTAAAATTTGAGCAATTAGAAACTAGTGCTCCATCCACTGCTAGCGATGATGGCCTTGTTAAAAGGAATGAAAAACTTAAGGCTAAGTTAGCTAGCTCCCAAGAAGCTATTGAAAATTTGCTAGGGAAAATGAAAATTCTTAGCATACACAATAATGAGCTAACTACTAAGCTAGAAAACATTGGTAGCACCACAGGGCATCTTTAGTTGAAATTCCTGAAATTATTAAGAAAGATGATTCTTGAAAGTCGCCTAGAGGGGGGTGAATAGGAAAATCTGAAATTTATAAACTTTAAGCACAACTACAAGTTGTGGTTAGCGTTAGAAATAAAGTCGAGTCCGAAAGAGAGGGCGAAAACAAATCACAAGCAAATGAAAGCGGATGACACGGTGATTTGTTTTATCGAGGTTCGGTTCTTGCAAACCTACTCCCCGTTGAGGTGGTCACAAAGACCGGGTCTCTTTCAACCCTTTCCCTCTCTCAAACGGTCATCTAGACCGAGTGAGCTTTTCTCCTTAATCAACAGGTCACTTAGACCCCTTACAAGGACCACCACAACTTGGTGTCTCTTGCTTGATTACAAGTTGCTTTAGAACAAAATTTGGGGAAGAATAAAAGCGATCCAAGCGACAAGAACTCAAACGAACACAAATATCTCTCTCACTAGTCACTAAATCTTTGGAATGAGTTTGGGACTTGGAGAGGATTTGATCTTCTATTTTGTGTCTTGGAGTGAAGTCTAGAGCTCTTGTATTAAATGCAATGGCTGAAAACTTGGATGCCTTGAAGTGTGGTGGTTGGGGGGTATTTATAGCCCCAACCACCAAAATGGTCGTTGGAGAGGTTGTTTGTCGATGGGCGCACCGGACACCGGACACTATCCGGTGCGCCAGCCACGTCACCCAACCGTTAGGGTTCGACCGTTGGAGCTCTGACAGGTCGAACCATTGGACAGTCTGGTGGTGCACCGGACAGTCACTGTTCACTGTCCGGTGCGCCTTCTGGCGCCTGCTCTGACTCTGCGTGCGTTGTCCGCGCACTATAGCGTTCACTGTTCACTTTTGCAGACGACCGTTGGCGCAGTAGTCGTTGCTCCGCATGGCACACCGGACAGTCCGGTGGCGCACCGGACAGTCCGGTGAATTATAGCGGAGTGGCTCTCCAGAAACCTGAAGCTGAGCAGTTTAGAGTTGATCTCCCTGGTGCACCGGACACTGTCCGATGGTGCACCGGACATTGTTCGGTGCGCCAGACCAGGGCAGCCTTCGGTTGGTTTTGCTCCTTTCTCTTTGAACCCTATCTTGGACTTTTTATTGGTTTGTGTTGAACCTTTGACACCTGTAGAACTTATAATCTAGAGCAAACTAGTTAGTCCAATTGTTTGTGTTGGGCAATTCAACCACCAAAATCATTTAGGAAAAGGTTTGACCCTATTTCCCTTTCAATCTCCCCCTTTTTGGTGATTGATGCCAACACAAACCAAAGCAAATATATAAGTGCAGAATTGAACTAGTTTGCATAAGGTAAGTGCAAAGGTTGCTTGGAATTAAACCAATTTAAACTTCCATAAGATATGCATGGATTGCTTTCTTCCTTTTAACATTTTGGACCACGCTTGCACCACTTGTTTTGTTTTTGCAAATGTTTTTGGAAATTCTTTTTCAAAGTCTTTTGCAAATAGTCAAAGGTATATGAATAAGATTTCAAGAAGCATTTTCAAGATTTGAAATTTTCTCCCCCTGTTTCAAATGCTTTTTCTTTGACTAAACAAAACTCCCCCTTAATGAAATTTTCCTCTTAGTGTTCAAGAGGGTTTTACAAATAGAAATAAGATCAATTATTTTAGATACCAATTTTTGCAAAACTCCTCCTTAAAATATAGATACCAAATGAGATAGAATTTCTTAGAGGAATACTAATTTGAAAGATACCAAATGAAAACTTCTTAAGTTAAGCTTTTGTTTCGAAAAAATTTGAAATTAGCGTGGTGGTGCGGTCCTTTTGCTTTGGGCTAATACTCTCCCCCCCTTTGGCATTAATCACCAAAAACGGAGTCTTTAGAGCCCTTTTTAAGTTCTCTTCCCCTTTGGCAAACAATATATAAGTGAAAGAATATACCAAAGTGGAGAGCGATGCAGAGTGACGACGAAGGGTAAATAATACGATGGAGTGGAGTGGAAGCCTTGTCTTCACCGAAGACTCCATTTCCCTTTCAATCTATGACTTAGCTTAAGAATTTTCTTGAAAACACATTAGTCATAGCACATGAAATAGATATTGTCGGGCACCATAATTAGTCCCCAAGACTCCTAATCTCAGCTGGTAACCCCCATCAGCACAAAGCTGCAAAGGCCTGATGGGCGCGATTCAGGTCAAGGCTCCGTCCATTCAAGGGACACGATCTCGCCTCGCCGGAGCCCAGCCTCGGGCAAAGGCAGCCGACCCAGGAGGATTCACGTCTCGCCCGAGGGTCCCCTCAAGCAACGGACGCACCTTCGACTCGCCCGAGGCCTAGCTCGAGTAGGCTTCGCGGAGAAGCAACCTTGGCCAGATCGCCACGCCAACCGACCGTATCGCAGGAGCATTTAATGCAAGGATCGTCTGACACCTTATCCTGACGCGCGCTCCTCAGTCGACAGGGCCGAAGTGACCGCAGTCACTTCGCCGCTCCACTGACCGACCTGACAGGAAAACAGCGTCGCCTGCCCTGCTCCGACTGATGTGCCGCTCGACAGAGTGAGGCTGACAGCAGCTAAGTCCAACCTCGGGCGCCATAGGAAGCTCCGCCTCGCCCGACCCCAGAGCTCGGGCTCAACCTCGACACCGGACGACGGACTCCGCCTCGCCCGACCCTAGGGCTCGGACTCAGCCTCGACGCCGAACGACCGACTCCGCCTCGCCCGACCCCAAGGCACGGACTCAGCCTCGACCTCGGAAGACGGACTCCGCCTCGCCCGACCCCAGGGCTCGGACTCAGCCTCGACCTCGGAAGACGGTCTCCGCCTCGCCTGACCCCAGGGCTCGGACTCACCCTCGACCACGGACGACGGTCTCCGCCTCGCCCGACCCCCGGGCCCGGACTCAGCCTCGACCTCGGAGGAGACTCCGCCTCGCCCGACCTCGGGCTCAGACCGACCACGTCACAGGGGGGCATCATTACCCTACCCCTAGCTAGCTCAGGCTACGGGGAACAAGACCGACGTCCCATCTGGCTCGCCCCGGTAAACAAGTAATGATGGCACCCCGCGTGCTCCATGACGACGGCGGCTCTCAGCCCCTTACGGAAGCAAGGAGACGTCAGCAAGGATCCGACAGCCCCGACAACTGTACTTCCACAGGGCTCAAACGCTCCTCCAACGGCCACGACATCACATAAACAGGGCGCCAAAACCTCTCCGACAGCCACGACGGCATGTACATAGGGCTCTGGCTCGCCTTTGCTAGACACATTAGCACATTGCTACACCCCCATTGTACACCTGGGCCCTCTCCTTACATCTATAAAAGGAAGGTCCAGGGCTCTCGTACGAGAAGGTGGTCGCGCGGGAGAACGGGCTGGCGGACAGTCTCTCTCTCTCTCCCTCGCGAACGTTTGTAACCCCCTACTGCAAGCGCATCCGCCCTGGGCGCAGGACAACACGAAGGTCGCAGTTTCCCCTTACTGTTTCCCCCCTTTGTGTTCCGTCTCACGCCGACCCATCTGGGCTGGGACACGCAGCGACAATTTACTCGTCGGTCCAGGGACCCCCCGGGGTCGAAACGCTGACAGTTGGCGTGCCAGGTAGGGGCCTGCTGCGTGTTGACGAACAACTTCCCGTCAAGCTCCAGATGGGTAGTCTCCAGCAACCTCTCCAACCCGGGACAATGCTCCGTTTTGGGAGTCTTGAGTTCATGTCCCTCGTCGGCAGCTACGACATGATACTCCTTCCTCTGCCACGCGACAACGACAATGGCGGCCGTCAACCTGCCCGCCGGCGGTGGAACCGACAACGTCTTCCCCACGTGGCGGAAGAGCAACATCCGGGCTATCCCATCACCTTCCCCACCGACGGAGGAGGAGGCGGGGCAGGCATGGCCAAGCAGGAGGCGGCACCTCGTCGGCTGTCGAGCGAGTCAACGACGCCGGCGCCCCAGCGGGGGACACGTCGGGCATTGACCTTGCGTCTGAGACGAAGACGAGCGTCGTTTCCCCGCGACACACCAACCCCAAGCAGACGGACGACGCCAGCACGCTCGCGAAGGACTTGCTGGGCGTTAGCCTCGTACCTCAGACAACGGTGCAGTTCGCCCCTGACGCGACTTCGTCACCATCCGTCGATCAAGAGGTACCGTCCGTTTCCCATCCCATGCTTTTTAGATTCAGCTGCGACCCACCAAGCGACCCCGCTTCAATGGACGCTTTCATAAAGGCATGTCCAAACCCTCCGGGGTGTCATATGCGGTCAACCTAGGACCGACTGACGGTCGTCTCGACCTACGGGCCCCTGGATTCCGAGGAAGATGACGAGCCCGACTCTGGTTGGGATTTCTCCGGGCTCGGTGACCCCAGTGCCATGCGGGACTTCATGACCGCATGTGACTACTGCCTCTCCGATTGCTCCGATAGTAGCCACAGCCTCGACGACGAGGACTGTGGCCCAAATCGCGAATGCTTCCATGTCGATCTAGGGGGTCTCGACGAAGGCAACCATCTTGGTATGTCGGAGGACGGTGATCCCCCTAGGCCTGCGCCTCGCGTTGACATCCTTCGAGAGCTAGCTGTGGTCCCAGTCCCTGCGGGGGGTCAGGACCACAGCTCGAGCAAATCCGCGAGATGCAGGTCAGGCTCGATGAGGAACCAGGACAACTTGTGCAGCTTCGGCAAAATATCGGGCAGGAGTGGGCAGGCCGAGCACCGGCCGGAGAAGCGCGTCATCTGGCCCAGGACGTCCAGCACCGCATTACCGACGATGCCAGGGCGAGGCTGCCCCCAGCTTCCAGCGGGGTCGGCCAGAACCTGGCTGCAGCAGCAATACTACTCCGAGCGATGCCGGAACCATCCACCACCGAGGGGCGGTGTATCCAGAGAGAGCTCAAGAATCTCCTGGATGATGCCGCGGTCCGACGGGCCGAAAGCTCTGCCTCCCGAAGGCAAGGGTACCCCCCGGGGCATCGCGCCGTGACTTCCCGATTCAAGCGGGAAGCCTCGGTCCACACCGGGCGCACGCGGGACACAGCGCCTGTGGCCCCGGGTTGCCTCGGCAATGAGCACCACCGCCGCGACCGTCGAGCCCACCTCGATGAGAAGGTGCGCCGAGGCTACCGCCCCAGGCGTGGGGGACGCTACGACAGCGGGGAGGATCGGAGCCCCTCGCCCGAACCACCCGGTCCGCAAGCTTTCAGCCGGGCCATACGACGGACGTCGTTCCCGACCCAATTCCGAACCCCGACTACCATCACCAAGTACTCGGGGGAGTCAAAGCCGGAACTGTGGCTCGCGGACTACCGGCTGGCCTGTCAGCTGGGTGGGACGGACGATGACAACCTCATCATCCGCAACCTTCCCCTATTCCTCTCCGACGCCGCCCGAGCCTGGCTGGAGCATCTGCCCCCTGCGCAGATCTCCAACTGGGACAACCTGGTCAAAGCCTTCGCCGGCAACTTCCAGGGCACATACGTGCGCCCTCGGAACTCCTTGGATCTCTGAAGCTGCCGCCAACAGCCGGTAGAATCCCTCCGGGACTACATCCGGCGATTTTCGAAGCAGCGCACCGAGCTGCCCAACATCACCGACTCAGATGTCATCAACGCGTTCCTCGCCGGCACCACTTGCCGCGACCTGGTGAGCAAGCTGGGTCGCAAGACTCCCACCCGGGCGAGCGAGCTGATGGACATCGCCACCAAGTTCGCCTCTGGTCAGGAGGCGGTCGAGGCCATCTTCCGAAAGGACAAGCAGCCTCAGGGGTGCCAGCCGGAAGACGTCCCCAAGGCGTCCGCTCAGCACGACACCAAGAAGAAGGGCAAGAAGAAGTCACAAGCGAAACGCGACACCGCCGACGCAGATCTTGTCGCTGCCGCCGAGCACAGGAACCCTCGGAAGCCTCCCGGAGGCACCAACCTGTTCGACAAGATGCTCAAGGAGTCGTGCCCCTATCATCATGGTCCCGTCAAGCACACCCTTGAGGAGTGCGTCTTGCTTCGGCGCTACTTCCACAAGGCCGGGCCACCAGCGGAAGGAGGCAGAGCCCCCGACAACGACAAGAAGGAGGGTCACAAGGCAGAGGAGTTCCCCGAGGTCCGCGATTGCTTCATGATCTACGGTGGGCAAGTGGCGAACGCCTCAGCTCGGCACCACAAGCAAGAGCGCCGGGAGGTCTGCTCGGTAAAGGTGGCGGCGCCAGTCTACCTAGACTGGTCCGACAAGCCCATCACCTTCGACCAGGGCGACCACCCCGACCGCGTGCCGAACCCAGGAAAGTACCCGCTCGTTGTCGATCCCGTCATCGGCAACATCAGGCTTACCAAGGTCCTCATGGACGGAGGCAGCAGCCTCAATATCATCTACGCCAAAACCCTCGGGCTCCTGCAGATCGATCTGTCCTCGATCCGGGCCGGCGCGACACCCTTTCACAGGATCATCCCCGGGAAACGCGTCCAACCCCTTGGGCAACTCGATCTGCCCGTCTGCTTCGGGACTCCCTCCAACTTCCAAAAGGAAATCCTCACGTTCGAGGTGGTTGGGTTCCGAGGAACCTACCACGCAGTGCTGGAGAGACCATGCTACGCCAAGTTCATGGTCGTCCCCAACTACACCTACCTCAAGCTCAAGATGTCGGGCCCCAACGGGGTCATCACCATCGGCTCCACGTACCGACACGCGTACGAATGCGACGTGGAGTGCGTGGAGTACGCCGAGGCCCTCGCCGAATCCGAGGCCCTCATCACCGACCTGGAGAGCCTCTCCAAGGAGGCGCCAGATGCGAAGCACCACGCCGGCAACTTCGAGCCAGCTGAGACGGTTAAGTCTGTCCCTCTCGACCCCAACAACGACGCCTCCAAGCAGATCCGGATCCGCTCCGAGCTCGACCCCAAATAGGAAGCAGTGCTCATCGACTTTCTCCGCGCGAACACCGAAGTTTTTGCGTGGAGTCCCTCGGACATGCCTGGCATACCGAGGGATGTCGCCGAGCACTCGCTGGATATCCGAGCTAGAGCCCGACCCGTGAAGCAGCCTCTGCGCCGATTCGATGAAGAAAAGCGCAGAGTCATAGGTGAGGAGATCCACAAGCTGATGGTTGTAGGGTTCATCAAAGAGGTATTCCATCCCGAATGGCTTGCCAACCCTGTGCTTGTGAGAAAGAAAGGAGGGAAATGACGGATGTGTGTAGACTACACTGGTCTAAACAAAGCATGTCCGAAAGTTCCCTACCCTCTGCCTCGCATCGATCAAATCGTGGATTCCACTGCTGGGTGTGAAACCCTGTCTTTCCTCGATGCCTACTCAGGGTATCACCAAATCAGGATGAAAGAGTCCGACCAGCTCGCGACTTCTTTCATCACACCCTTTGGCATGTACTGCTACGTTACTATGCCATTCGGTTTGAGGAATGCGGGTGCGACATACCAAAGGTGCATGAACCACGTGTTCGGAGAGCACATTGGTCGAACAGTCGAGGCTTACGTCGATGACATCGTAGTCAAGACGAGGAAAGCCTCCGACCTCCTCTCCGACCTTGAAACGACATTCAAGTGTCTCAAGGCGAAAGGCGTAAAACTCAATCCCGAGAAGTGTGTCTTCGGAGTCCCCCGAGGCATGCTCCTGGGGTTCATCGTCTCCGAGCGGGGCATCAAGACCAACCCGGAGAAAATCGCGGACATCACCAACATGGGCCCCATCAAGGACTTGAAAGGAGTACAGAGGGTCATGGGATGCCTTGCGGCTCTGAGCCGCTTCATCTCGCGCCTCGGCGAAAGAGACCTACCTCTGTACCGCCTCTTAAGGAAGACCGAGCGCTTCACTTGGACCCCCGAGGCCGAGGAAGCCCTCGGGAACCTAAAAGCACTCCTTACAAGCGCGCCCATCTTGGTGCCCCCCGCTGCCGGAGAAGCCCTCTTGATCTACGTCGCCGCTACCACTCAGGTGGTCAGCGCCGCGATCGTGGTCGAGAGACGAGAAGAGGGGCACGCATTGCCCGTCCAGAGGCCGGTCTACATCATCAGTGAAGTACTGTCCGAGACCAAAATCCGCTACCCGCAAATTCAGAAGCTACTGTACGCGGTAATTCTGACGCGGCGAAAGTTGCGACACTACTTCGAGTCTCATCTGGTGACTGTGGTGTCATCCTTCCCCCTGGGAGAGATCATCCAGTGCCGAGAGGCCTCGGGTAGGATTGCAAAGTGGGCGGTGGAGATCATGGGAGAGACATCTCGTTCGCCCCTCGGAAGGCCATCAAGTCCCAAGTCTTGGCGGACTTTATGGCTGAATGGGTCGACACCCAGCTCCCAGCAGCTCCGATCCAACCGGAACTCTGGACCATGTTTTTCGACGGGTCGTTGATGAAAATAGGAGCGGGCGCGGGCCTGCTCTTCATCTCACCCCTCGGGAAGCACCTCCGCTACGTACTGCGCCTCCATTTCCCGGCGTCCAACAACGTGGCCGAGTACGAGGCTCTGGTTAACGGGTTGCACATCGCCGTCGAGCTAGTGGTTCGACGCCTCGACGCTCGTGGCAACTCACAGCTTGTCATCGACCAAGTCATGAAGAACTCCCATTGCCGCGACCTGAAGATGGAAGCCTACTGTGATGAGGTTCGGCGCCTGGAGGACAAGTTCTACGGGCTCGAGCTCAACCACATCGCCCGACGATACAACGAGACTGCGGACGAGCTGGCTAAGATAGCCTCGGGGCGGACAATGGTCCATCCGGACGTCTTCTCCCGAGACCTACATCAACCCTCAGTCAAGACCGACAACACGCCCGAGCCCAAGAAGGTCTCGGCCCTGCCCGAGGCGCCCTCGGCTCAGCCCGAGGCACCCTCAGCTCAACCCGAGGCACCCTCGGCCCCCGAGGGTGAGGCACTGCGCGTCGAGGAAGAGCGGAATGGGGTTCCACCTAATTGAAACTGGCAGACCCCGTACCTGCAATATCTCCACCGAGGAGAGCTACCCCTCGACAGAGCCGAAGCTCGGCGACTGGCGCGGCGCGCCAAGTCGTTCGTCTTGCTGGGTGACGGAAAGGAGCTCTACCACCGAAGCCCCTCAGGCATCCTCCAGCGATGCATATCCATCGTCGAAGGTCAGGAACTATTACAAGAAATACACTCGGGGGGCTTGCGGTCATCACGCAGTGCCTCGAGCCCTCGTTGAAAACACTTTCCGACAGGGTTTCTACTGGCCAACCGCGGTGGCCGACGCCACTAGGATTGTACGCACCTGCCAAGGGTGTCATTTCTACGCAAGGCAGACGCACCTGCCCGCTCAGGCCCTGCAAACAATACCCATCACCTGGTCATTTGCTGTGTGGGGTCTGGACCTTGTTGGTCCCTTGCAGAAGGCACCCGGGCGCTACACGCACGTGCTAGTCACCATCGACAAATTCTCCAAGTGGATCGAGGTCCGACCCCTAAACAGCATCAGGTCCGAACAGGCAGTGGCGTTCTTCACCAACATCATCCATCGCTTTGGGGTCCCAAACTCCATCATCACCGACAACGGCACCCAGTTCACCGGCAGAAAGTTCCTGGACTTCTGCGAGGATCACCACATCCGGGTGGACTGGGCCGCCGTAGCTCACCCCATGACGAATGGGCAGGTAGAGCGTGCCAATGACATGATTCTGCAAGGACTCAAGCCATGGATCTACAACGACCTCAACAAGTTCGGCAGGCGATGGATGAAGGAACTCCCCTCGGTGGTCTGGAGCCTGAGGACGACGCCAAGCCGAGCCACGGGCTTCACGCCGTTCTTTCTAGTCTATGGGGCCGAGGCTATCCTGCCCATAGACTTAGAATACGGTTCCCCGAGGACGAGGGCGTACGACGACCGAAGCAACCAGTCCAACCAAGAAGACTCACTGGACCAGCTGGAAGAGGCTCGGGACATGGCCTTACTACACTCGGCGCGGTATCAGTAGTCCCTGCGACGCTACCACGCCCGAGGGGTTCGGTCCCGAGACCTCCAGGTGGGCGACTTGGTGCTTCGGCTACGGCAAGACGCCCGAGGGCGCCACAAGCTCACGCCTCCCTGGGAAGGGCCATTCATCATCGCCAAGATTTTGAAGCCCGGAACATACAAGCTGCCCAACAGTCAAGGCGAGGTCTACAGCAACGCTTGGAACATCTGATAGCTACGTCGCTTCTACCCTTAAGATGTTTTCAAGTCGTTCATATACCTCGTTTACATACGCAAACAAAGTCTAACCATCAAGGAAGGGTCAGCCTTGCCTCGACAAAGCCCGACCCTCCCTCGGGGGCTAGAAGGGCGAACCCCTTCTGCGTCAAAATTTTCCTCGGAAAAAATCTTTCTGCCAGAACATCTTTCATGCTTTTCGACTACTTCGATAGTGGGATCCTGAAAACGACGGAGTACACGTAAGCAGGCAAGGCCGACCGAGCCGAGGGACTCCTACGCCTCCGGGATACAGATACCTCACTCATCACCTTCTGCGATAAGTAACTCACGCTCGGATAAGCGATTCCGCTGGCCGAACAAGTCTTAACGCTCGAAAACTTTTCTGCCGAAACGATTTTTCGTGCCTTCTCGACTATATCGATAACAGAATCCTGCGGACGAGTAAGATTACACGTAAGCGGCAAGGCCGACCGAGCCGAGGGACTCCTACGCCTCCGGGATACGGATACCTCACTCATCACCTTCCGTGAAAAGTAACTCTTGCTCGAATAAACAATTCTGTTACCGACGAACAAGTCCTGATACTCGAAACAAGGGGAAAAGAAACGCAGCTTTACAACACGAAGACAGTATGTTTGGGCCTCGGCGGCCACAAAAAACATACGCACACTACAGATAAATTGTTCCTGGAGGATCAGACATCAGCAGGGGGAGCAGCAGCACCCTCAGCATTGACTCCACCTTCGGCGGAATCTGACCCGGCCTCGGACGGTAAAATGGTCGGAGGATCTCCGCCTCGAAGGAACCTGTCGGCACCACGCCTGAGCCATCACCGCCAGGGCCTCCTCCAGGAACTCGGCCTGAGCAGACGGCTCGCCCGGCTGCTCCGTAGCCTCAGCCAGCTGTCCCCCGAGGACATCAGCCCGGCTCATGGCCTCGGCAACCCGACTCCGGCATTGGTCCCGCCAATGGACGGCCCGGCCAGGCTCTGGCCAACGAAGTTTCTTTTCGAGCCAACTCTGCCTCATCCATGCTGACACCGCTGCCTCCGGCTCCGGCTCATCGCAGAGCGACCGAGGGTTTCTTTAACTAAGCAAGAGAAGCCTCAGGTGGCAAGGCCGACCGAGCCGAGGGACTCCTATGCCTCCGGGATACGGATACCTCACTCGTCACCTTCCGCACGAGGCAACTCACACTTGGTTAAGCGGTCCAGCTAGCCGACAAGCGAGTCCTAGTGCTCGAAATGAGGAAAAAACATGGTATTACACCCAAAATACCTAGATGTTCAGGCCCTGACATCCGCAATGAACAGACACCGGCACTCAAGGTGCCATTACAAACGGGACTCCAGTTCCACTCCCGCAGGTACGAACAACCCCCCACATCGGAGGGCCTGCGGGACGACAACCTCCAGGTGGCTCGCCAACGCCCGCTCCGGTGGCAGCGACAACGACCTCCGCTCAGGGCGGCCAAACAGCAGCAGCGATGACCCCAGGGCAGACGCTGCTGCGACAAGGCCCTCGCCCACGTCCCCGCTCGAGGGGCGATGACAAGCTATCAGAGCCAAAGAGCCGGAGGCCCGGAGCGCAGATGGCAGCAGCGATCCCATCGGCGACGAGGACTTCTCTAGCCACCTACGCTCAGCTGTCCCCCGAGGACCTCAGCCCGGCACGACGAATGGTAGCCGTACTCCGCCCAGCGGTTGGAGGTGGCACCAGAAGTCGTGCCAGAGCCAGCTGAGCCAGCAAACCAGGCATGCTGGAGCTGACGACGCTTGCGGCCGCTCGGCCCCGCGTTGTCAAAGTCCACCCCTTCCGCTAGGCCGGTGAGCACCTACTCCCCTGAATGCTGAAGGAGAAGGTGGCCCACGAACCCGTGCGGGAGGTAGAGCTCTAGCTCAGCTCGCCCTCTGCCCCAGCAAGGATGATGAAGATCCTTGAAGATGAGGGTGGGGCAGAGGTCGCAGCCCGGCTTGCTTCTCCCCACCATCAAACTGGTGGTCACCGTCTTGGGTGACCACCGGCGAGGGGATGCAGCCGGGCTGCCTGATGAAAATCCTTGACGCCGAGCGACGGCTGAAAGGTACCAACTTCCGCGAAGTTGCGTTCCTCCAACGACGGCAAGATGAAAGCGACGCGGGCGCTCCGCATCTGGGGGCTCGGAAGGTGGAAGGACACGACGCATGAGGGGAGTGCGAAGGCATGGCTGCCATCCAAGGGGGTCGCCCTCCTTTTTAAAGGCGACTCTCCCCACTTGCGTCCTCAGCCGTCGCGGACTGAGTCTTCACCAACACGCTCCAAGGTCTTCCCCCTACGACACGGGGGTTGGGTCCCATGCGTCATGCAAGCTGGCCTAGGACAGAAGGAGCCAAACCGCCGCGCGCGGAGCGCACAACTGCCCAGCGGTTACAAGCACTCCTCCACTTTCGCCTAAACCAACGGGTGAAAGGGCGGACCGCCGTGCAGGCGGCATGCAACTACACCAAGGGGGCGCACCCTTCCGACTTCGACGCGTCCAGCATGGAGGCCCAGGCCCACGCGTCATGTAACCGGCGTGCCGGTTACTACGTGCGAGAAACTGCACCGCCACTTGCGCCAGTACCGCGCCTTCTCGACTGCGGAACCGGTGCCGCGACTCGAGGCGACCCTGCGCACGGCCCAACAGTGCCAACCGAGCACATCACTCACGGGTCGGTCCGCCACGGGAGAAGACGCGGCGGTCGGTATGGCCAAAGGTGGGCCGGCAGTAATGGCGGCGGCAGGCGAGCGAAAGCAGCAGTCAAATCGTCTGCAGGCTCACGTCCCCTCCTGGGACAGCGAGAGAGCCCTCTCCCACGGCGTGAAGACAACGCGCCCGTGTTCCGTTCCTCGAATGGCTCGCGCACGCACAACGGTTGCCCCGCCAACCACTCGTCCCGTCGGATTAACTCTGCGGCAGAACAGGCGACACCTTTGGCAGGTGAAGCAGGCCACGCTTCACCTCCGCCATAATGACCGTGTCAAAAAAGGTGCGCCACGTCGTTCGATTTCGTATCCTTTTCCTCTTCCTCTTTCTCTCTCTTGCTACAGGGACCGGCAAAGGGGATACTCCGAAAGGGATCCTTCTCCGCGAAGGAAGCGGGCCCCGAGCCCTCCTACTGATCAGAGGTTCGAAGGCTGGCCCCTCGGAAGGGTTCGACAGCCGCCTTAGAGAACTCGGGCTCCGCGCCCACTACTGGTCAGAGGTTCGAAGGCTGGCCCCTCGGAAGGATTCGACAACCGCCTCAGGCCACTCGGGCTCCGCGCCCACTACTGATCAGGGGTTCGTAGGCTGGCCCCCGAAGGGTACGACAGCCGCCTCAGAACACGCAGAGCGAGGGATGACTCTGGGTACGTCCGATACATGGCCGAGGCTCGGGCTACGCTCCCGAGGTACCCTAGGACATTTCCGAGACCAGCAGGAGCGATTCTGTAACAGAATCCCATCAGAGGGAGGCATCGAGCCCTCGGACCCAATCAAACGGGACCGGGTCCGGCAAATCACCTGCAGGTACTTTTGGAGCGCGCCTCTGGGCCACTAGCCGACCCTTATCAAATGGGGCACGGGCGTCCACTCGGATCACCCGTTAGCAACTCACTGGAGACACCATGTTCGGCGCCCTCCGAGGGCAACATGGCGCTTTCCCCCCTCCTCCTTGCGAAAAGGCGACGCAGGGGCGTATGAAAAAAGCTGAGTCAGCCCTTGACCGTCCTCTCACTCTGTGCGGAGGCTCGGGGGCTGCTCTCGCAAACCCGGCTCCGGCCAAACCGTTGACAGCGTCAACATACCAGCCCGAGAACTTGGAACCTGACTATGCACCCGGGCAACGACCAGTTCGCATGAGGGAACAACCAGACCGACCGAAGCATCACAAAACGCGCTAAGACCTCGGAGGAGTCAAACCACTCCTCCGAGGCCTCGGGGGCTACACCCGGCGGGTGCGCTCACGCGCACCCACCGGAACGAAACGCAACTGAGAAAGGCCGGTCCCCTTGCAAAAAAAGTGCGACAAAGCCTCCAAGCGAGTACCAACACTCCCTTCGAGGCTCGGGGGCTACTGTTGGGGACCATAATTAGGGGTACCCCAAGACTCCTAATCTCAGCTAGTAACCCTCATCAGCACAAAGCTGCAAAGGCCTGATGGGCGCGATTCAGGTCAAGGCTCCGTCCATTCAAGGGACACGATCTCGCCTCGCCCGAGCCCAGCCTCGGGCAAAGGCAGCCGACCTAGGAGGATTCATGTCTCGCCCGAGGGTCCCCTCAAGCAACGGACACACCTTCGACTCGCCCGAGGCCTAGCTCAAGCAGGCTTCGCGGAGAAGCAACCTTGGCCAGATCGCCACGCCAACCGACAGTATCGCAGGAGCATTTAATGCAAGGATCGACTGGCACCTTATCCTGACGCACGCTCCTCAGTCGACAGGGTCGAAGTGACCGTAGTCACTTCGCCGCTCCACTGACCGACCTGACAGGAAAACAGCGCCGCCTGCCCTGCTCCGACTGCTGTGCCGCTCGACAGAGTGAGGATGACAGCAGCTAAGTCCAGCCTCGGGCGCCATAGGAAGCTCCACCTCGCCCGACCCCAGAGCTCGGGCTCAACCTCGACGCCGGACGACGGACTCCGCCTCGCCCGACCCCAGGGCTCGGACTCAGCCTTGACGCCGGACGACGGACTCCGCTTCGCCCGACCCCAGGGCTCGGACTCAGCCTCGACCTCGGAAGACGGACTCCGCCTCACCCGACCCCAGGGCTCGGACTCAGCCTCGACCTCGGAAGACGGTCTCCGCCTCGCCCGACCCCAGGGCTCGGACTCAACCTCGACCACGGACGACGGTCTCCGCCTCGCCCGACCCCCGGGCCCGGACTGAGCCTCGACCTCGGAGGAGCCTCCGCCTCGCCCGACCTCGGGCTCGGACCGACCACGTCACAGGGGGGCCATCATTACCCTACCCCTAGCTAGCTCAGGCTACAGGGAACAAGACCGTCGTCCCATCTGGCTCGCCTCGGTAAACAAGTAATGATGGCACCCTGCATGCTCTATGACGATGGTGACTCTCAGCCCCTTACGGAAGCAAGGAGACGTCAGTAAGGATCCGACAGCCCCGACAGTTGTACTTCCACAGGGCTCAAACGCTCCTCCGACGGCCACGACATCACATGAACAGGGCGCCAAAACCTCTCCGACAGCCACGACGGCATGTACATAGGGCTCTGGCTCCCCTTTGCTAGACACGTTAGCACATTGCTACACCCCCCATTGTACACCTAGGCCCTCTCCTTACATCTATAAAAGGAAGGTCCAGGGCTCTCGTACGAGAAGGTGGCCGCGCGGGAGAACGGGCTGGCGGACAGTCTCTCTCTCTCTCTCCCTCACGAACGCTTGTAACCCCCTACTGCAAGCGCATCCGCCCTGGGCGCAGGACAACACGAAGGTCACGGTTTCCCCTTACTGTTTTCCCCCTTTGTGTTCCGTCTCGCGCTGACCCATCTGGGCTGGGACACGCAGCGACAATTTACTCGTCAGTCTAAGGACCCCCCGGGGTCGAAACGCCGACATATATGATCAAAGGTACATAGATGAGCTATGTGTGCAAAGTATCAATCAAAGTTTCTAGAATCAAGAATGTTGAGCTCATTCCTAAGTTTGGTAAAAGTTTTCTCATCTAGTGGTTTGGTAAAGATATCGGCTAATTGTTCTTTGGTGCTAACATAAGCAATCTCGATATCCCCCCGTTGTTGGTGATCCCTCAAAAAGTGATACCGAATGGCTATGTGCTTAGTGCGGCTGTGCTCAACGGGATTATCCGTCATGTGGATTGCACTCTCATATCACATAGGAGAGGGACTTTGGTTAATTTGTAGCCATAGTCCCTAAGGGTTTGCCTCATCCAAAGCAATTGCGCGCAACAATGGCCTGCGACAATGTACTCGGCTTTGGCGGTAGAAAGAGCTACTGAATTTCGTTCCTAAGACACCAGGGATCTTCCCAAGAACTGCCAAGTCCCTGATGTGCTCTTTCTATCAATCTTACACCCTACCCAATTAGCATCTGAATAACCTATTAAATCAAAGGTGGATCCCTTGGGGTACCAAAGACCAAACTTAGGTGTATGAACTAAATATCTCAAGATTCTTTTCACGGTCCAAAGGTGAACTTCCTTAGGATCGGCTTGGAGTCTTGCACACATGCATACGAAAAGCATAATATCCGGTCGAGATGCCCATTAATAGAGTAAAGATCCTATCATCGACCGGTATACCTTTTGATCTACGGATTTACCTCCCGTGTCGAGGTCGAGATGCCCATTAGTTCCCATGGGTGTCTTGATGGGCTTGACATCCTTCATTCCAAACTTGGTGAGTATATCTTGAATGTACTTAGTTTGGCTGATGAAGGTGCCCTCTTGGAGTTGTTTCACTTGAAATCCTAAGAAATACTTCAACTCCCCCATCATAGACATCTCGAATTTTTGAATCATGATCCTACTAAACTCTTCACAAGTAGATTTGTTAGTAGACCCAAATATGATATCATCAACATAAATTTGGCATACAAACAAATCATTTGCAATAGTTTTAGTAAAGAGTGTAGGATCGGCTTTGCCGACTTTGAAGCCATTAGTGATAAGGAAATCTCTTAGGCATTCATACCATGCTCTTGGGGCTTGCTTGAGCCCATAAAGCGCCTTTGAGCGTTTATACACATGGTTAGGGTACTCACTATCTTCAAAGCCGAGAGGTTGCTCAACATAGACCTCCTCTTTGATTGGTCCATTGAGGAAGGCACTCTTCACGTCCATTTGATAGAGCTTAAAGCCATGGTAAGTAGCATAGGCAAGTAATATGCGAATTGACTCAAGCCTAGCTACGGGTGCATAGGTTTCACCGAATCCAAACCTTCGACTTGTGAATATCCCTTAGCCATAAGTCGGGCTTTGTTCCTTGTCACCACACCATGCTCATCTTGCTTGTTGTGGAATACCCACTTGGTTCCTACAACATTTTGGTTAGGACGTGGAATTAGATGCCATACCTCATTCCTCGTGAAGTTGTTGAGTTCCTCTTGCATTGCCAACACTCAATCCGAAATTCTTAATGCATCTTCCACCCTGTATGGCTCAATAGAAGACACAAAAGAGTAATGTTCACAAAAATGAGCGATACGAGATCGAGTGGTTACCCCTTATGAATATCGCCGAGGATGGAGTTCACAGGGTGATCACGTTGTATCGCTTGGTGGACTCTTGGGTGTGGCAGACTTGGACCCTCATCATCTTACTTGTCTTGGTCATTGGCATCTCCCCCTTGATCATTGTCCTCCTCTTGAGGTGGCTCTTCTTGATCTTCATTTTCATCATCTTGAGCTTGATCCTCATCTTGAGTTGGTGGAGACGCTTGTATAGAAGATAACAGTTGATCTTGTGCTTGTGGAGGCTCTTCGGATTCCTTAGGACAAACATCCCCAATGGACATGTTCCTTAGTGCGACGCATGGAGCCTCTTCATCATCTAGCTCATCAAGATCAACTTGCTCTACTTGAGAGCCGTTAGTCTCATCAAACACAATGTCACAATAAACTTCAACTAGTCCAGTGGACTTGTTAAAGACTCTATATGCCCTTGTGTTTGAATCATATCCTAGTAAAAAGCCTTCTATAGCCTTAGGAGCAAATTTAGTTTTTCTACCTCTTTTAACAAGAATAAAACATTTGCTACCAAAGACTCTAAAATATGAAACATTGGGCTTTTTACCGGTGAGGAGTTCATATGATGTCTTCTTGAGGATTCGGTGAAGGTAGAGATGGTTAATGGCGTAGCAAGCGGTGTTGATTGCTTCCACCCAAAACCGGTCCGAAGTCTTGTACTCATCAAACATGGTCCTTGCCATGTCAAGTAGAGTTCTATTCTTCCTCTCCACTACACCATTTTGTTGGGGTGTGTAGGGAGAAGAGAACTCATGCTTGATGCCCTCGTCCTCAAGAAAGCCTTCAATTTGAGAGTTCTTGAACTCAGTCCCATTATCACTTCTAATCTTTTTGATTCTCAATCCGAACTCATTTTGGGCTCGTCTCAAGAATCCTTTTAAGTCTCTTGGGTTTGTGATTTTCCTGCAAAAAGAACACCCAAGTGAAGCGAGAATAATCATCCACAATTACAAGACAATACTTACTCCCGCCGATGCTTATGTAAGCTATCAGGCCGAATAGATCCATGTGGAGTAGCTCAAGCGGCCTGTCGGTCGTCATGATGTTCTTGTGTGGATGATGAACACCAACTTGCTTCCCTGCTTGACATGCGCTACAAACCCTGTCTTTCTCAAAATGAACATTGGTTAGTCCCAAAATGTGTTCTCCCTTTAGAAGCTTGTGAAGATTCTTCATCCCAACATGGGCTAGTCGGCGATGCCAGAGCCAACTCATATTAGTCTTAGCAATTAAGCAAGTATCGAGTTCAGCTCTATTAAAATCAACTAAGTATAGCTGACCCTCTAATACTCCCTTAAATGCTACTGAATCATAACTTCTTCTAAAGAGAGTAACACCTATATCCGTAAAAAGACAATTGTAGCCCATTTTGCATAATTGAGAAACTGAAAGCAAGTTGTAATCTAAAGAATCTACAAGAAAAACATTGGAAATAGAGTGGTCAGGAGATATAGCTATTTTACTAAGTCCTTTGACGAAACCTTGATTTCCATCCCCGAATGTGATAGCTCTTTGGGGATCATTATTTTTCTCGTAGGAGGAGAACAACCTTTTCTCCCCAGTCATGTGGTTTGTGCACCCGCTATCAATGATCCAACTTGAGCTCCCGGATGCATAAACCTACAAAACAAGTTTAGGCCTTGTTCTTAGGTACCCAAAAGGTCTTTGGTCCTTTCACATTAGAAACAAGCACCTTGGGTACCCAAACACAAGTCTTTGAACCATTGTGTTTGCCCCCAACATATTTGGCAATTACTTTGGCTAATTTATTAGTAAGCACATAAGATGCATCAAAAGTCTTAAATGAAATAATAGGCTCATTTGATGCAGTAGGAGTTTTCTTTTTAGGAAATTTAACATGAGTGGATTGCCTAGAACTAGATGCCTCACTCTTATACATAAAAGCATGATGAGAGCCAGAGTGAGACTTCCTAGAATGAATTCTCCTAATTTGTGTTCGGGATAACCAGCAGGTTATAAAATGTAACCCTCGTTATCCTGAACCATGGGAGCCTTGCCCTTAACAAAGTTAGACGATTTCTTAGGGGTATTAAGCTTGACATTGTCTCCCTGTTGGAAGCCAATGGCATCCTTAATGCCAGGGCGTCTCCCACTATAGAGCATGCTTCCAGCAAATTTAAAATTTTCATTTTCTATCTCGTGCTCATTAATTTTAGCACTAAGTTGAGCTATGTGATCATTTTGTTGTTTAATTAAAGCTAGGTGATCACGGATAGCATCAACATTAATATCTCTACATCTAGTACAAATAGTAACATGATCAACAGTAGATGTAGAGGGTTTGCATGCATTTAATTCGTCAATATTAGCATGTAAAATAGCATTCTCATTCTTAAGATTGGAAATAGAAACAATGCAAACATTTAAATCCTTAGCCTTAGCAATTAATTTATTATTCTTAATTTTAAGGCTAGAAATTGATTCATTCAACTTGTCAATCTTAACAATTAAACTAGCATTATCATCTCTAAGTTTAACAAGAGAATCATCACAAACATTTAACTTCTCAACCTTAGCAATTAATTTAGCATTCTCATTTATAAGGTTAGAGATAGTGTCATGGCAAATGCTAAGCTCACTAGTTAATTTTTCACATTTTTCTACTTCCTGAGCATAAGCATTCTTAACCTTAACATACTTTTTATTTTCCTTAATAAGGAAGTCCTCTTGGCTATCCAAGAGTTCATCCTTCTCATGAATAGCACTAATTAATTCATTCAATTTTTCTTTTTGTTGCATGTTTAGGTTGGCAAAAAGTGTAACCAAATCATCCTCATCATCACTAGAGCTAGCCTCATCACTAGATGTTGCATATTTAGTAGAAGCTCTAGATTTTACCTTCTTCTTTTTGTCGTCCTTTGCCATGAGACACTTGTGGTCGACGTTGGGGAAGAGAATACCCTTGTTGACGGTGATGTTGGCGGCATCCTCGTTGGAGGAGGAGACGATGAAGCTCTCATCGGAGTCCCACTCTCGACATACATGGGCATCACCGCCCTTCTTCTTGTAGTACCTCTTCTTCTCCTTCTTCTTTCCCCTCTTGTCGTCGCCCCTGTCACTATCACTTGATAATGGACATTTAGCAATAATGTGACCAGGCTTACCACACTTGTAGCAAACTTTCTTGGAGCAAGGCTTGTAATCTTTCCCCCCTCCTTTGCTTGAGGATTTGGCGAAAGCTTTTGATGATTAGCACCATCTCCTCGTTGTCGAGCTTGGAGGCATTGATGGGGAGCCTACTTGACGTAGACTCTTCTTTCTTCTCCTCCGTCGCTTTGAATGTGACGGGTTGCACCTCGGGTGTGGAGGTGGTGCCTCGCTCGATGATTTGTTTGGAGCCTTTGATCATCAACTCAAAGCTCACAAACTTTCCTATAACCTCCTCGGGAGACATTAGCTTATATATAGGATCACCATGAATTAATTGAACTTGTGTAGGATTAAGAAAAACGAGTGATCTTAGAATAACCTTGACCATTTCATGGTCATCCCATTTTGTGCTCCCGAGGTTGCGCACTTGATTCACCAAGGTCTTGAGCCGGTTGTACATGGCTTGTGGCTCCTCCCCTTGGTTGAGCATGAATCGTCCGAGCTCCCACTCGATCGTTTCTCGCTTGGTGATCTTGGTCACCTCTTCTCCTTCATGCGCGGTCTTGAGCATGTCCCAAATCTCTTTGGCACTCTTCAACCCTTGCACCTTATTATACTCCTCTCGACTTAGAGAAGCGAGGAGTTTAGTAGTGGCTTGGGAGTTGAAGTGTCGGATTTGGGCTACCTCGTCCGAATCATAGCCTTCATCCCCCACGGATGGTTCTTGTGCTCCAAACTCAACAATGTCCCAAATGCTAGCGTGGAGTGAGGTTAGATGGTGCCTCATTTTATCACTCCATATACAATAATCTTCACCGTCAAAAACCGATGGTTTGCCTAGTGGGACGAAAAGTAAAGGAGTGCGTTTGGAAATGCGAGGATAGCGTAAGGGGATCTTACTAAACTTCTTGTGCTCATGGCGCTTAGAAGTGACGGACGGCGTGTCAGAGCCGGAGGTGGAAGGCGACGAAGAATCGGTCTCGTAGTAGACCACTTTCTTCATTTTCTTCTTCTTATCGCCACTCTGGTGTGACTTGACGTGGGGAGGTGATTCCTCCTGTTGGGACTATGCTTCGTCGCCGAAGGTCTTGTAGGAAGAAGCAGCTTCGGCTGAAGCTGTCCGCATGAGATGACCGAAGGTTCCTCTTCATGAAGCTTCAGAATTACAAACCGACTTAAAAGTAGAATGACCTTTTAGTCCATAAATGTTTGAGTCGCTGTTGTAATCCCTTATGCGGGGTATAATTGTAATTCCCCACAGGCTGTGTCCTGTGCCTATAAATAGTGAACAGTATTCCTTTACTGTTCACGGATTCCGGTATTTGCAATCGCATCATTCGGGAACCAATCTTTGTCAAGGCAGAGGTATAATTGTATCTAATGCTTAAATACATGGAATAAATATAATATGAAAGTAATGTTGTTCATTTATGATTCATTTACCTTTGACATTCCATATTTTATGTTATTTTATACAATCTGCTAGAATTCAATTATGAAGATTCAACCTTCGTAATCATATTGTCTTCAACCTTCGCCCAAAGTTCATTAATCCTTAAGGGAATAATGCTTTGTTGGACGAAGGACATTAACATTTAACATTTTATGTTGCCTTGTTCTTAATTCATAGCATTTGAGAACAAGTCCCCAACACCTCCCTCTTCTTGTTGTCGGACTCCCCTGATGGAGCTTTCCCATGGCTTGTGGCGGGCTTCTCGCCGGTCACCATCTCCTTCTTGGCGTGATCTCCCGACATCACTTCGAGCGGTTAGGCTCTAATGAAGTACCGGGCTTTGATACCAATTGAAAGTCGCCTAGAGGGGGGAGGTGAATAGGCAATTCTGAAATTTATAAACTTTAAGCACAACTATAAGCCGGGGTTAGCGTTAGAAATAAAGTCGAGTCCGAAAGAGAGGGCGAAAACAAATCACAAGCAAATGAAAGCGGATAACACGGTGATTTGTTTTATCGAGGTTCGGTTCTTGCAAACCTACTCCCCGTTGAGGTGGTCACAAAGACCGGGTCTCTTTCAACCCTTTCCCTCTCTCAAACGGTCACCTAGACCGAGTGAGCTTTTCTCCTTAATCAACGGGTCACTTAGACCCCTTACAAGGACCACCACAACTTTGTGTCTCTTGCTCGATTACAAGTTGCTTGAGAACAAGAATTGGGGAAGAAGAAAAGTGATCCAAGCGACAAGAACTCAAATGAACACAAATATCTCTCTCTCACTAGTCACTAAATCTTTGGAATGAGTTTGGGACTTGGAGAGGATTTGATCTTTTGTTTTGTGTCTTGGAGTGAAGTCTAGAGCTCTTGTATTGAATGCAATGGCTGAAAACTTGGATGCCTTGAAGTGTGGTGGTTGGGGGTATTTATAGCCCCAACCACCAAAATGGTCGTTGGGGAGGCTGTCTGTCGATGGGCGCATCGGACAGTCCGGTGCGCCAGCCACGTCACCCAACCGTTAGGGTTCGACCGTTGGAGCTCTGACATGTGGGACCATCGAACAATCCGGTGGTGCACCGGACAATCACTGTTCACTGTCCGGTGTGCCTTCTGGCGCCTACTCGGACTCTACGCGCGTTGTCCGCGCACTGTAGCGTTCACTGTTCACTTTTGCAGACGACCGTTGGCGCAGTAGCCGTTGCTCCGCATGGCACACCAGACAGTTCGGTGAATTATAGCAGAGTGGCTCTCCAGAAACCCAAAGCTGAGCAGTTCAGAGTTGATCTCCCTGGTGCACCGGACACTGTCCGGTGCGCCAGACCACGACAGTCTTCGGTTGGTTTTGCTCCTTTCTCTTTGAACCCTATCTTGGACTTTTTATTGGTTTCTGTTGAACCTTTGGCACCTGTAGAACTTATAATCTAGAGCAAACTAGTTAGTCCAATTGTTTCTGTTAGGCAATTAAACCACCAAAATCATTTAGGAAAAGGTTTGACCCTATTTCCCTTTTAATTCTACTTCTTGCCTTGATTTAATTGATGATTCTAACCCCTGCAACCAATTTCTTGTTGAGAATATTGTTGTAGAAACATGTTCGGATGAGGTTGCAAAGGAAAATGAGCAATTAAGGCAAGAAGTGGCTCGTCTTGGCAAGGCTTTGTATGACAAGAAAGGCAAAGTCAAACAAATCCAATCTCCACAGGATAACACCACTGCGGGAGTGAACAAGCCTGTGGAGGGCGAAACCGTGAATTGTAGGTTATGCCACAAGGAAGGCCATAGGGGTGAAAATAGGTCGGGTATACCCGTCGGGTACCGGATACGGATAATGCAAATACCCGTTTTTTCGGATACGGATTCGAGTAGTTTTATATTCGAGATGGATACGGTTAATACCCGGATACTGTAGCTTCGGATTCGGGTCGAATATGGAGTGAGGACTACCCGGTAAATACCCGGATATTCGGTTCAGATACGGGTACCGGAATTCCGATACCCGTTTTTCTTTTTTCTGCATAATATAGTTATAAAATCATAACTTTTACAAATGAAATCGGACGAAGATAAAGTTTATATGAAAATTATAGAACTTGAAGAGATCTATAACTTTGTAGTCCATCATTTTTTTATTTAAACATATCTTTAGACCAAGATCATTGAAATAATGTCCAAATTTATATCAAATTGATAGACTTTATCATTTTTATGTGGGGGCTTAAGGTTATCTCCACGTGGGAACTTAAGGTTATCTTTTTATAGACTATTTATTATTATTGGTAACTTATTTGTAATTTTTGGTCGATGCTACAATATGTTAAGGATTTAATTGTATTTTGATGATTTTTTATGAAAAGAAATTAATAATACATAAATAGCCTAAAAATATCGTGAAATTTTACGGAGGCACAACATATGTCCATATATAACCATAGAAAATGTTTGGATCATACGATCTATAAGAAACCCATGTTTCTTTCATTTCACTTTCACTTATTTGTATGAGTTACATGTGAAATCATTGTAAATATCCAAGTTTCAACATAATCAGTACTTTACTTTTACCATTTTCATATGATGACATGAGTTACCTTCGTATAAAATGTTTATTAGTTTTTGTAACTTATTTGCAATTTTTGAGTGAAACTAGAATATTTTATGAATTTTAAATATTACGGTGTTGGTTTTTACAATGTCCTTGTGATTAGTAACTTTAAACTACATGATGTCAATTTTATTGGTTTCCTTTCTTACATTTGATCTATCATATACATGATTATGTATTGCTTAATTTATATGTTTGTTGAATGGTTGGACAATTAATATCATCGGACGAACTACTCGATAATTATTCGGATACCTACCCGAGTAGTATCCATTATCCGTTTCTTACCCGCCTAGATTATTACCCGGTCCCGTATCCGAGAGAAATACAGTTGTATCCGTCCCGTTTTCATCCCTAGAAGGCCATAAGTCTTTCCAATGCATGGCGATGATCGGGGATAAGCAAAGGCAAAACCTCAAGAAAAAGCCAACAAGCAAAATCTCCAACACCTACATCAAGAAGGTGGACAAAAAGGTTATTACACCATATTTGATCAAGAAGAAAAAGAATGGAAATGTGATAGCAATCAAGGCCAACAAAGGAAAGGGGCCAAACTGAGAGCACATAGAGGGGGGTGAATAGGTGATCATATAAAATTAAACACTAAATAGCCACGAAACTTAGTTATAGAAGTGTTAGTACGACTAAGTAGTTGAGAGGCGAGTTCTTGTGGACAAAACAATCACAGAGAAAGCAATCACAAGGGACACGCGATTTTATCCTGTGGTTCGGCCAAGTAACACTTGCCTACTTCCACGTTGTGGCGTCCCAATGGACGAGGGTTGCACTCAACCCCTTTCAAGTGATCCAATGATCAACTTGAATACCATGGTCTTTTTGTTTAGAGTATCTTCCCGTTTGCGAGGAATCTCCACAATTTAGAGTCTCTCGCCCTTACAATAAAGATCACAAAGAAAACACGGAGTATGGTTGGGAGAAGCAACGCGCACACACAACACAATTCCACAGTACACACACGCACACAAGCCAAGACTTGAGCTCGAAACATAGCACAGAGAGTTCACAACTCGAACGAAGCTCAAATCACTAACACAATAAATCAAATGCGTGGAGGCGGAGTGTGGGAGTCTTAGAATGCTTAGTGAATGCTTAGATAACTCCTCCATACGCCTAGGGGTCCCTTTTATAGCCCCAAGGCAGCTAGGAGCCGTTGGAGGCCAACAAGGAAGGCTATCCTTGCCTTCGGTCGAGTGGCGCACCGAACAGTCCGGTGCGCCACCGGACAGCCACTGTAGCTTGTCCGGTGCACGATTTCCTTTCAATTCGGGCAGAGTCGATCGTTGCTCCTTTGGGCTAGATGGCGCACCGGACACTATCCGATGCACACCGGACAGTCCGGTGCACCCAGCTGACCGTTGGAGCAGCCACGCGTCGCCCGCGGATTGCGCGCCCGACCGTTGCGCTGACGACCGTTGGCTCACCGAACAGTCCGGTGCACCACCAAACAGTTCGGTGAATTATAGCCGTACGCCGTCGTCGAATCCAGAGAGCGGCAAGTTCACCACGGACCAGCCTCGCGCACCGGACAGTCCGGTGTGCTAGACTGAGCTGAAGTTTGGCTGCTCACAACCAAGTCTTTTGCAATCTGATTCCTCTCTTTTCGGCACTGTTTCTAGCACTTAGACACACAATGTTAGTTCACAAAAACAATGTACTAAGTCTAGAAACGTACATTTTACTTTGATTTGCTCCTTTCACATATTTAGCACATAAGTACTCAAATAATGTGTTGGACATCTAATCACCAAAATACTTATAGAAATTGTCCAAGGGCACATTTCCCTTTCAATCTCCCCCTTTTTAGTGATTTATGCCAACACATCAAAAAGAAACAAAAGAAGTACAATATCGAATCAAATTGAAGACCAAACTGTTTTTGCTTATGATTTGGCATATTTGGATCACTCTTTGCCACCACTTGGTTTGTTTTTGTAAATCAATTCATTTTTCCTATCTCTAAGTCAAACACACTTGTTTGGGCAAATCAGGAGATGTTCCAAGAAAAAAATGATCAAGTACCAAAAACTCCCCCTTTTTCCATAATAAAAAATTCTCCCCCACGAGAGACCAAATTTTGCAATTTGAGTATTTTGACAAGATCAAATTCTAGCTCTACTATTTTCAAAATTCTCAAGTGGTTGGCTGATCCATTTGCTTTGGCCTTAATTTCTCCCCCTTTGGCATTAAACACCAAAACAGGATCATTTTTGGCCCTTTCAACCCCATTGCCTTACCAAAAATGCCAATAAAGAGCAAAAGGCAATGAAATTGCAAGTATGAACTTGGAAGTAAGTACACGAATACCAGAGTGCAGTGGAAGTCTTTGCATCGTCCAAGTTCATTTTCCCCTTTCAATGCTCCTTTGAGACTACATCAAATATACTCAAACAAACAGGTTGGTCTCAAAGGGTCAAGTTGTAGCACATCTCCCCCTAAATATGTGCACCATTTGCATATGGACTTGTGAGGTCTGGGGAGGTCTTGTACAACTTGAGCACCACAAATATACAATGAGTAATGTAAATGCTTCAAAGTAACATGATCAAATGCATAGAACACATGTATGCTATAGATCAATCCAAATTACGCGAATCTAAGACATTTAGCTCACTACGCAACCTGCAAAAAGTTTTCTAATCCAACGGCTTGGTAAAGATATCGGCTAGCTGGTTCTCGGTGTTAATATGGTACACCTCGATATCTTCCTTTTGCTGGTGGTCTCTCAGGAAGTGATGCCGGATGTCTATGTGCTTAGTGCGACTGTGTTCAATAGGATTATCCGCCATGCGGATAGCACTCTCATTGTCACATAGGAGTGGGACTTTGCTCAGATTGTAGCTAAAGTCCCGGAGGGTTTGTCTCATCCAAAGTAGTTGCGCGCAACACTGTCCTGCGGCAACATACTCGGCCTCAGCGGTGGATAGGGCAACGGATGTTTGTTTCTTTGAACTCTCGGACACCAGGGACCTTCCTAGAAATTGGCACGTCCCTAATGTGCTCTTCCTATCAACCTTGCACCCGGCATAATCAGAGTCTGAGTATCCAATCAAGTCAAAGGTAGAGCCCTTTAGGTAGCAGATCCCGAAGCAAGGCGTAGAAACTAAATATCTAAGAATTCGCTTAACAACCACAAGGTGACATTCCTTAGGGTCGGATTGATATCTAGCACACATGCATACACTTAGCATAATGTTCGGTCTACTAGCACATAAATAAAGCAATGAACCTATCATAGACTGGTATGCCTTAAGTCCATAGAGCGCCTTAGAGAGCTTGAACACATGGTCGGGGTACCTGTCATCCTCAAAGCCAGGGGGTTGTTCCACGTATACCTCCTCCTTTATTGTCCCATTGAGGAAAGCGCTCTTCACATCTATTTGAAATAGCCTGAAAGAGTGGTGAGCGGCATAGGCTAATAAAATTCGAATAGACTCTAGCCTAGCCACAGGAGCAAAAGTCTCCTTGAAATCCAAACATGCGACTTGGGCATAACCTTTTGCCACAAGTCGAGCCTTGTTTCTTGTCACCACCCCGTGCTCGTCTTGCTTGTTGCAGAACACCCACTTAGTTCCCACAACATTTTGCTTTGGACGTGGCACCAGTCTCCAAACTTCATTTCTCTTGAAGTTGTTGAGCTCTTCCTGCATGGCCAACACCCAATCCGGATCCTGCAAGGCCTCTTCTACCCTGAAAGGCTCAATAGAAGAGACAAACGAGTAATGCTCACAAAAGTTAGCTAATCTTGAGCGAGTAGCTACTCTCTTGCTTATGTCACCCAGAATCTGGTCAACGGGGTGATGTCGTTGGATCGTTGCTCGGACTTGAGTTGGAGGGACACGTGGTGCTTCTTCCTCCATCACTTGTTCTTCCTATGCTCCCCCTTGATCCTGTCCCTCTTCTTGATGTACCTGTTCACCATCTTGAGTTGGAGGATGCACCATTGTGGAGGAAGATGGCTGATGTTGCTCCTGTTGTTCATGTGGTCGCACATCACCAATCACCATCGTGCGCATTGCGACCGTTGGAACATCATCTTCATCTATGTCATCAAGATCAACTTGCTCTCTTGGAGAGCCATTAGTCTCATCAAATACAACGTCGCTAGAGACTTCAACCAAACCCTATGATTTGTTGAAGACTCTATACGCCTTTGTATTTGAGTCATACCCTAGTAAAAGCCCTTCTACTGCCTTGGGATCAAATTTAGAATGTCTACCTTTCTTCACCAGAATGTAACATTTGCTCCCAAATACATGAAAGTAGGAGACATTGGGTTTGTTACCGGTAAGGAGTTTGTAGGAGGTCTTCTTGAGAAGGCAATGCAAATAGAGCCGGTTTATGGCGTGGCAAGCTGTGTTCACAGCTTCCGACCAAAACCGCTCGGGCGTCTTGAACTCTCCAAGCATCGTTCTCACCATGTCAATAAGCGTCATGTTCTTCCTCTCTACCACACCGTTTTGTTGTGGTGTGTAGGGAGCGGAGAACTCGTGCTTGACGCCTTCCTCCTCAAGATACTCCTCAACTTGCAGATTCTTGAACTCGGACCCGTTGTCGCTCCTTATCTTTTTCACCTTTAGCTCAAATTCGGTTTGAGACCTCCTTAGAAAGCGCTTTAGGGTCCCTTGAGTTTCTAATTTATCCTGCAAAAAGAACACCCAAGTGAAGCGGGAAAAATCATCAACAATTACAAGACCATACTTACTTCCCCTGATGCTAAGGTAAGCAATGGGTCCAAAGAGGTCCATGTGAAGAAGCTCCAGTGGTCTTGATGTTGTCATCATATTCTTGCTAAGATGAGTGCTTCCCACCAGTTTCCCTGCCTGACATGCTGCACAAGGCCTATCTTTCTCGAAACAAACATTGGTTAGTCCTAACACATGTTCTCCCTTTAGAAGTTTATGAAGGTTCTTCATCCCAACATGTGCTAGACGGCGATGCCACAGCCAGCCCATACTAGTCTTAGCTATTAAGCATGCATCTAGATCGACCTCCTCTTTTGAAAAATCAACTAAGTAGAGTTTGTCGTCTAATACACCCTTAAAAGCTAATGAACCATCACTCCTAAAGACAGATACATCAATGTTTGTAAAAAGACAATTGTAACTCATGTGACATAATTGACTTACAAACAGAAGGTTGTAACCAAGCGACTCTACTAGAAATACATTCGATATGGAGTGCTCGTTGGTGATGGCTATCTTGCACAAGCCTTTGACCTTGCCTTGGTTCCCATCTCCAAAGATGATCGTATCTTGGGAATCCTTGTTCTTGACGTAGGAGGTGAACATCTTCTTTTCCCCCGTCATGTGGTTTGTGCATCCGCTGTTGATAATCCAGCTTGAGCCCCCGGATGCATAAACCTTTTTCTCCTTGGCCATAAGACATGTATGGCGTTCGTTGGGGAAGAGTGAGGATTTGTTGAAGGCCGAGGCAGCGAGTCCTTCGTCGTCAGAGTCGGAGGAGGAGCAGTCCGAGTCCCATTCCTTTCCAAGTTGCGCCTCGCCCTTCGCCTTCCTGTAGTTCTTCTTTTTCTCCTTCTTCCCGCTCTTTTCTTGTCTCTGGTCACTATCATTATCGGGACAATTTGCAATAAAGTGACCAGTCTTACCGCATTTAAAGCAGGAGCACTTTCCCCTTGTTTTGTTCTTGTTGGGGTACTCCTCGCGTCCTTTAAGCGCGGTCTTGAAGCGCTTGATGATAAGCACCATCTCATCCTCGTTGAGGCCAGCAGCCTCCACTTGTGCCACCTTGCTTGGAAGCGCCTCCCTGCTACTGGTTGCCTTAAGAGCAACAGGTTGAGGCTCATAGATAGGTAGTGGACCGTTTAGAGCATCGTCCACGTATCGAGCCTCCTTCACCATCATGCACCCGCTCACAAATTTTCCAAGAATCTCCTCGGGCGTCATCTTGGTGTACCTGAGATTCTCACGAATAAGATTGACAAGATGGGGTCAATTACAGTAAATGACCTTAGCATGAGTCGGACGACATCATGATCCGTCCATCTTGTGCTTCCAAAGCTTCGGATCTTGTTGACTAAGGTCTTGAGCCTGTTGTAGGTTTGTGTTGGCTCTTCTCCCCTGATCATGGCGAATCTCCCCAGCTCGCCTTCCACCAACTCCATTTTGGTAATCATAGTGGCGTCGTTTCCCTCATGAGATATCTTGAGGGTGTCCTAGATTTGCTTGGCGTTGTCCAAGCCACTTACTTTGTTATACTCATCCCTGCAAAGTGAAGCTAGCAAGATAGTAGTAGCTTGAGCATTTTTATGAATTTGTTCATTTATCATCATAGGGTTATCCCTACTATCGAAATGCTTTCCATTTTCCACAATTTCCCAAATGCTAGGATGGAGAGAAAATAGATGACTACGCATTTTATGACTCCAAAATGAGTAATCCTCTCCATCAAAGTGTGGGGGTTTTTCAAGAGGAATAGAGAGTAAATGGGCATTTGAATTGTACAGAATACGGGAATAATCAATGGAATAGTTTTGATTAACCGTCTTTTTCTTTGACGAAGAATCATCATCGTCGTCGTCTCTTGGTGAAGAAGAAGATGCATCGCTGTCGTAGTAGATGATCTTCTTGATGCGCCTCTTCTTCTTCCCGTCCTTCTTCTTGTGACTCGAGCCTGAGTCAGTGGGCTTGTCATCTCTTGACTCGTTGAAGATGGACTCCTTCTCCTTGTCGTTGACCACCATCCCCTTTCCCTTAGGATCCATCTCTTCGAGCGATTAGTCCCTTAGATGAAGACTACGACTCCGATACCAATTGAGAGCACCTAGAGGGGGGTGTTGGGGGCCTTTGGCTTCCGAAGGTCCTCAAAAACATGATTTAACAATGTTTCTGGAGTATGATACATGAATAGGTACCTTCGGACTTAGGTCATAACCACAATATGAAGAAGCACAAAGAATACGAAGGATGGTGCAGAGCCGAAGCTATGCTCAGGGGAGCTTCGGCGTGATAGCAGAAAAGGAAACCGACTTAAAGGGGAAAAGGCTATTTAGACCCTGATGGATTCTATAGAGTTATTAGCAAATGTAAAGGGCATGGGTGTAATTTTACATGGGCTGTGTCCCGTGCCTATAAATAGATGAACAGTGCTCCCGTACTGTTCACGCTGACTTGGCATTTTGTTTTGCGTCACGCTTGTACTTTTGCCTTTTTTCAAGCCAAAGGTATATTTGTAATTTGTTATCATTTCTATTTTTCCATAATAATAAAATAGAAATGAGTTAATGATAATATTTAAGTGTTTATGTTATTTTTTATACTTTGTATGAATCCCTCTTCATTATTTGTTGTACTTATTGTCGGCGTTTCGAGACCGGGGGGTCCCTGGGCCGACGAGTGAAATGTCGCCGCGTGCCCCAGCCCAGATGGGTCGGCGCGAGACGGAGCGCGAAGGGGGAAGAGAGGGCAGCCAGAGCAAGAGAGGGAGGTGGAAATCCCGCGGCCTTCGTGTTCTTGTCCCGCGCCCAGGTCGGGTGCGCTTGCAGTAGGGGGTTATAAGCGTCCACGCGGGAGAGGGAGCGAGCGGCCTCACGCGAGCGCCTGTCCCGTCCTCTTCCCCGCGCGGCCAACCTTCTGTAAGAGGGCCCTGGTCCTTCCTTTTATAGGCGTAAGGAGAGGATCCAGGTGTACATTGGGGGGTGTAGCAGAGTGCTAACGTGTCTAGCGGAGGAGAGCTAGCGCCCTAAGTACATGCCATCGTGGCAGCCAGAGAGGTTTTGGCACCCGGTTCGTGTGGTGTCGTGGCCGTCGGAGGAGCGCTGAAGCTTGGCGGAAGGACAGCTGTCGGAGCTGTCGAGTCCTTGCTGACGTCCTCTTGCTTCCGTAAGGGGGCTAAGAGCCGCCGTCGTCATAGAGCGTGCGGGGCGCCATCATTGCTTGTCTGGCGGAGCAAGCCAGATGGGACGCCGGTCTTGTTTCCCGTAGCCTGAGTCAGCTTGGGGTAGGGTAATGATGGCGCCCCCTGTTGACATGGTCGGTCCGTGCCCTAGGTTGGGCGATGTGGAGGCTCCTCCGAGGTCGAGGTCGAGTCCGAGCCCCTGGGTCGGGCGGAGCGGAGTTCGCCGTCTTCCGGGGCTGAGCCCGAGTCCGAGCCCTGGGTCGGGCGGAGCAGAGTTCGCCGTCTTCCGGGGCTGAGCCCGAGTCCGAGCCCTAGGTCGGGCGAAGCGGAGTTTCCTATGGTGCATGAGGCCGGGCCTGACTGCCTGTCAGCCTCACTCTGTCGAGCGGCGCAGCAGTCGGGGCGGCGCAGGCGACGCTGTCCTTTTGTTAGGCCGGTCAGTGGAGCGGCGAAGTGACTGCGGTCAGTTTGGCTCTGTCGGCTGGAGGACGCGCGTCAGGATAAAGGTGTCAGGCCACCTTTGCATTAAATGCCTTTGCGATTTGGTCGGTTGGCGTGGTGATTCGGCCAGGGTGCTGATGAGGGTTACCAGCTGAGAATTAGGAGTCTTGAGGGTACCCCTAATTATGGTCCCCGACAGTAGCCCCCGAGCCTCGAAGGGAGTGTTAACACTCGCTTGGAGGCTTTTGTCGCACTTTTTTGCAAGGGGACCAGCCTTTCTCGGTTGTGTTTTGTTCCGGTGGGTGCGCGCGAGCGCACCCGCCGGTTGTAGCCCCCGAGGCCTCGGAGGAGTGGTTTGACTCCTCCGAGGTCTTAATGCCTTGCGCAATGCTTCGGCTGGTCTGGTCGTTCCCTCATGCGAGCTGGCCGTAGCCCGGGTGCACGATCGGGTTCCAAGTTCTCGAGCTGGTATGTTGACGCTGTCAACGGTTTGGCCGGAGCCAAGTTTGCGAGAGCAGCCCCCGAGCCTCTGCACAGGGAGAGAGGACGGTTAGGGGCAGACTCGACTTTTTTACATACGCCCCTGCGTCGCCTTTCCGCAAGGAGGAGGGGGGAGAGCGCCATGTCGCCCTCGGAGGGCGCCGATCATGGTGTCTCCGGTGAGCTGCTGGCGGGTAATCCAAGTGGACGCCCGTGCCCCATTTGCTAGGGGTCGGCTAGAGGCCCAGAGGCGCGCCCAAAAGTACCTGCGGGTGATCTGCCGGACCCGGTCCCCTGTCAACGGGGTCCGAGGGCTCGATGCCTCCCTCTGATGGGATTCCGTTACAAGATCGTTCCCGCTGGTCTCGGAAATGTCCTAGGGTACCTCGGGAGCGTAGCCCGAGCCTCCGTTATGTATCGAACGTACCCAGGGTCATCCCTCGCTCTATGTCTGAGGCGGCTATGAACCCTTCGAGGGCCAGCCTTCGAACCCCTGATCAATAGGGAGGCTCGGAGCCTGGTTCCTTCACGGAGAAGGATCCTTTTCGGGGTATCCCCCTTTCCTGGTCCCTGTTGTAAGAGAGAGAAAGAGGAAAAGGAAAAGGATACGAAATCGAACGATGCGGCGTACCTTTTTTGACCGGTCATTATGGCGAAGGCGAAGCGTCGCTTGCTTCTCCTGCCAGAGGCGCCGCCTGTCCCGCCGCGGAGTTAATGCGACGGGGCGAGTGGTTCGCGGGGCGGCCGTTGCGCGTGCGCGAGCCGTTCGAGGAACGGAACCCGGGCGCGTCGTCCTCACGCCGTGAGAGAGGGTTCTCTCGCTGCCCCCGGATGGGACGTAAGCTTGGCTGACGACGTGACCGCTGCTCCTGCCCGCCTGCCACCGCCATTATTGCCGGCCCATTTTTGGCCGTATTGAACGTCGCGCCAGGCTGGCGCTGCTGGGTCGTGCGCTGGGTCGCCTCGAGTCGCGGTACTGGTTCCGCAGTCGAGGAGGCGCGACAGTGGTGCGAGTGGCATTGCAGTTGCTTGCACGTAGCGACCGGCGCGCCGGTTGCATGACGCGTGGGCATGTTGGAAGTCGGAGAAGTGCGCCCACTTGGCGCGGTTGCATGCCGCCTGCATGGCTGCCCGCCCTTTCACCCGCTAGTCTGGGCGAAAGTGGAGGGACGCTTGCAACCGCTGGACGGTTGCATGCACCGCGCGCGGCGGTTTGGCTTCTTCTGCCCTGGGCCAGCTTGCATGACGCGTGGGACCCAGCCCCCGCGCCGTAGGGGGAGGACCTTGGAGCGTGTTGGAGAAGACTCAGCCCGTGACGGCTGGGGATGCAAGTAGGGAGAGTCGCCTTTAAAAGGAGGGTGACCCCCTTGAAAGGCGACCATGTCTTCGCGCTCCCTTATGCATCGTGTCTTTCCACCTTCCGAGCCCCCAGATGAGGGACACTCGCAATCCTTCCGCCTTGTCGTTGGAGGAACGCAACTCCGTGAGAGTTGGTACCTTTCAGCCATCGTTCGGCTTCAAGGATTTTCATCATGCAGCCCGACTGCATCTCCTCGCCGGTGGTCACCCAAGATGGTGACCACCAGCCCCTGGGTGGGGAGAAGCAAGCCGGGCTGCGATCTTAGTCCCACCCTCAGCTTCAAGGATGTTCATCATCCTCGCTGGGGTGGAGGCCAGGCTGAGCTGGAGCTCTACCTCCGCGCGGGTTTGTGGGTCAGCCTCTCCCTCAGCGTTCGAGGGAGAGAGCGCTCACTGGCCCTGCGGGAGGGGCGGACTTCGACAACGCGGGGCTGGTCGACGGCGGGCGTCGTCAGCTTCAGCGCGTTGGGTTCGCCGGCTTGGCTCCCGGAGCCCCCTCCTGCCGCAAGGGCGGTTATCGCGCCGTGCGCACGGGAGGACCGCCCAAGACGTCGCGCGCTGCCAGGGTGGCGTTTGTGTTCTGGGGCGGCCCTGCCTTTGCACCGGTACGGCGCCTCCGCGCGGAGGTTGGTGCCCCGCTCGTCCGGGGGGATCCGAGTGGGGATCTGCCGGTGGGCTGACGGCTCCTGTCGTCGGTGCCGAGGAGGAGGCAGCTCGAGAAGTCCCCGTCGCCGACGGGATCACCGCCACCATCCGCGCTTCGGGCCTCCGGCTCTTTGTACTTGTCCTCGCCCCTCGAGCGTCGGCGTGGGTGAGGGCAGGGTTGCAGCGGCGTTCGCCCTGAGGCCATCGCTGCTGCAGTTCGGCCACCCGTAGAGGGGTCGTTGTCGCTGCTGCTGGAGCAGGCGACGGTGAGCCGTCCGTCGGTCTTCTGTTGCTCCGCAGGCCCCCCAATAGTGTGGGGTTGTTCGTACCTGCGGAGGTGGAACCGGAGTTTCGTTTGTAATGGCACCTTGAATGCCAGTGTTTTTGTTCATTGTGGCTGTCGGGGCCTGAACATGTATGTATTTTTGGCACGGAGCCGTGTTTTTTCCTCATTTTCGAGCACTAAGACTCGCCTGTTGGTTGTCTGAACCGCTTCACCAAGCGCGAGTCGCCCCATGCAAAGGTGACGAGTGAGGTATCCGTATCCCGGAGGCGTAGGAGTCCCTCGGCTCGGTCGGCCTTGCTGTCCGAGGCTTCTCTTGCTTAGTTAAAGGAACCCCTCGACCGCTCTTCGATGAGTCGAAGCCAGGGGTAGCGGTGTCAGCACGGACAGAGGCAGAGTCGGCTTGAAAAGAAGACTTGGTCGGCCGGAGCCTGGCCGGGTCGTCCGTTAGCGGGACCGACGCCGGAGTTGATCTGCCGAGGCCTCGGGCCGGGCTGATGTCTTCGGGGGACAGCTGGCCGAGGCCTCGGGGTGACCAACCGAGTCGCCTGCTCGAGCCGGATTCTTGGAGGAGACCCTGGAGGCGATGGCCCGGGCGAGATGGTGACGTCGTCCTTCAGAGTGGAGATCCTCGGACCGCGTCGCCGTCCGGGGCTAGGTCGGACCTCGCCGAAGGTGTAGTCGACGCCGAGGGTGCTGCTGCTCCCTTCAGCCGTCAAGATCCGAGCCTGTAGGATCGGATTATCTTGTAGCGTGTGTTTTCTGCGGCCGCCGAGGCCCAAACACACCCTCGCCGTGTTGTAAAGCTGCGCTTCTTTTCCTCTCGTTTCGAGTATCTAGACTTTTTCGTCGGTAACAGAATTGTCTGTGCGAGCGAGAGTTGCTTTTCACGGAAGGTGATGAGTGAGGTATCCGTATCCCGGAGGCGTAGGAATCTCTCGACTCGGTCGACCTTGCCGCTTACGCGCACTCTTGCCCGTCCATAGGGTTCTGTCACCGACGCAGTCGAGAAGGCTCAAAGAATCGCTTCGGCAGAGGAGCTTTCGAACGTGAAGACTTGTTCGGTCCGCGGAATCACTTATCCGAACGTGAGTTACTTATCACAGAAGATGATGAGTGAGGTATCCGTATCCCGGAGGCGCAGGAGTCCCTCGGCTCGGTCAGCCTTGGCTACTTACGTGTACTCCGTCGTTTTCAGGATCCACTTTCAAAGTAGTCGAAAAGCACGAAAGACATTCTGGCAGAAAGGATCTTTTTTCGAGGAAAAATTTCGACGCAGAGGGGGTTCCCCCCTTTTAGCCCCCGAGGGAGGGTTGGGCTTTGCCGAGGCAAGGCTGACCCTTCCTTGATGACTAAACTTTGCATGGGAGCGAGGTATATGAACAACTTGAAAGCATCTTAAGGGTAGAAGCGACGTAGCTGTTGGATGTTCCAGGCGTTGCTGTAGACCTCGTCTTGACTGTTGGCCAGCTTGTACGTTCCGGTCTTCAGAACTTTGGTGATGACGAACGGCCCTTCCCAGGGAGGCGTGAGCTTGTGCCGCCCTCGGGCGTCCTTTCGCAGCCGAAGCACCAGGTCGCCCACCTGGAGGTCTCGGGACCGGACCCCTCGGGCGTGGTAGCGTCGCAGGGACTGCTGGTACCGCGCCGAGTGTAGTAAGGCCATGTCCCGAGCCTCTTCCAGCTAGTCCAGCGAGTCTTCTCGACTAGCTTGGTTGCTTTGGTCGGCGTAGGCCCTCGTCCTCGGGGAACCGTATTCTAAGTCTGTGGGCAAGATGGCCTCGGCCCCATAGACTAGAAAGAACGACGTGAAGCCCGTGGCTCGGCTCGGCGTTGTCCTCAGGCTCCAGACCACCGAGGGGAGTTCCTTCATCCATCGCTTGCCGAACTTGTTGAGGTCGTTGTAGATCCGAGGCTTGAGCCCTTGTAGAATCATGCCGTTGGCACGCTCTACTTGCCCATTCGTCATGGGGTGAGCCACGGCTGCCCAGTCCACCCGGATGTGGTGATCCTCGCAGAAGTCCAGGAACTTTCTGCCGGTGAACTGGGTGCCGTTGTCGGTGATGATGGAGTTCAGGACCCCAAAGCGATGGATGATGTTGGTGAAGAACGCCACTGCCTGTTCGGACCTAATGTTGTTTAGGGGCCGAACCTCGATCCACTTGGAGAATTTGTCGATGGCGACCAACAGGTGCGTGTAGCCCCCGGGTGCCTTCTGCAAGGGGCCGACGAGGTCCAGACCCCACACAGCGAAAGGCTAGGTGATGGGTATCGTCTGCAGAGCCTGAGCGGGCAGGTGGGTCTGCCTCGCGTAGAACTGACACCCTTCGCAGGTGCGGACAATTCTAGTGGCGTCGGCCAGTAGAAACCTTGTCGGAAGGCGTTTCCGACGAGGGCTCGAGGTGCTGCGTGATGGCCGCAAGCCCCCGAGTGTATCTCTTGTAGGAGCTCCTGGCCTTCGGCGATGGAAATGCATCGCTGGAGGATGCCTGAGGGGCTGTGGTGGTAGAGCTCCTTCCCGTCCCCACCAGGACAAACGACTTGGCGCACCGCACCAACCGCCGAGCTTCGGCTCGGTCGAGGGGTAGCTCTCCTCGGTGGAGATATTGCAGGTACGGGGTCTGCTAGTTTCGATTAGGCGTGACCCCGCTTTGCTCCTCCTCGACGCGCAGTGCCTCACCCTCGGGGGCCGAGGGTACCTCGGGCTGAACCGAGGGTGCCTCGGGCCGAGCCGAGGGTGCCTCGGACTGAGCCGAGGGTTCCTCGGGCCGGGCCGAGGGTGCATCGGGCTCGGGCGTGTCGTCGATCTTGACGGAGGGTTGATGCAGGTCTCGAGAGAAGACGTCTGGGGGAACCATTGTTCGCCCCGAGGCTATTTTAGCCAGCTCGTCCACAGTCTCGTTGTAGCGTCGGGCGATGTGGTTGAGCTCGAGCCCGTAGAACTTGTCTTCCAGGGGCCGAACCTCATCGCAGTAGGCTTCCATCTTCGGGTCGCGGCAGTGGGAGTTCTTCATGACTTGGTCGATGACGAGCTGCGAGTCACCGCGAGCGTCGAGGCGTCGGACCCCTAGCTCGATGGCGATGCGCAACCCATTGACCAGAGCCTCGTACTCAGCCACATTGTTGGACGCCGGGAAGTGGAGGCGTAGCACGTAGCGTAGATGCTTTCCGAGGGGCGAGATGAAGGGTAGGCCTGCGCCGGCCCCTGTCTTCATCAGCGACCCGTCGAAGAACATGGTCCAAAGTTCCGGCTGGATCGGAACCGTTGGGAGCTGGGTGTCGACCCATTCAGCCACGAAGTCCGCCAAGACTTGGGACTTGATGGCCTTCCGAGGGGCAAACGAGATTGCTTCGCCCATGATTTCCACCGCCCACTTTGCGATTCTACCCAAGGCCTCTCGGCACTGGATGATCTCCCCCAGGGGGAAGGATGACACCACAGTTACCGGATGAGACTCGAAGTAGTGTCGCAACTTCCGCCGCGTCAGGATCACCGCGTACAGCAGCTTCTGAATTTGTGGGTAGCGGATCTTGGTTTCGGACAGTACCTCACTGATGAAGTAGACTGGCCTCTGAACGGGCAATGCATGCCCCTCTTCTCGTCTCTCAACCACAATCGCGGCGCTAACCACCTGAGTGGTCGTGGCGACGTAGATCAAGAGGGCTTCTCCGGCAGCGGGGGGCACCAAGATGGGCGCGTTCGTGAGGAGCACCTTCAGGTTCCCGAGGGCTTCCTCGGCCTCGGGGGTCCAAGTGAAGCACTCGGCCTTCCTTAAGAGGCGGTACAGAGGCAGGCCTCTTTCGCCGAGGCGTGAGATGAAGCGGCTAAGAGCCACAAGGCATCCCATGACTCTCTGTACGCCTTTCAAGTCCTTGATGGGCCCCATGCTGGTGATGGCCGCGATCTTCTCCGGGTTGGCTTCGATGCCCCGCTCGGAGACGATGAACCCCAAGAGCATGCCTCGGGGTACCCCGAAGACACACTTTTCGGGATTGAGCTTCACGCCTTTCGCCTTGAGACATCGGAATGTCACTTCAAGGTCAGAAAGGAGGTCGGAGGATTTCCTCGTCTTGACTACGATGTCATCGACGTAGGCCTCGACCGTCCAGCCAATGTGTTGGCCGAACACATGGTTCATGCACCGCTGGTACGTCGCACCCGCATTCCTCAAGCCGAACGGCATGGTGACATAGCAGTACATGCCGAAGGGCGTGATAAAAGAAGTCGCGAGCTGGTCGGACTCTTTCATCCTGATTTGGTGATACCCTGAGTAGGCATCGAGGAAAGATAGGGTTTCGCACCCGGCAGTGGAATCCACGATTTGATCGATGCGAGGCAGAGGGTAGGGAACCTTCGGACATGCTTTGTTTAGACCAGTGTAGTATACACACATCCGCCATTTCCCTCCTTTCTTTCTCACAAGCACAGGGTTGGCAAGCCATTCGGGATGGAATACCTCTTTGATGAACCCTGCCGCCATTAGCTTGTGGATCTCCTCGTCTATGGCTCTGTGCTTTTCCTCGTCGAATCGGCGCAGAGTGAAAGGGAAATGTGCCCTTGGGCCATTTCTAAGTATTTTGGTGATTGAGTGTCAACACAAGTGCTTAAATGTGAAAATATGCCCATAGATGAACAATGTGCAAATCACAAGTAAAGGTATGTTTCTAAGCCTTAGTACATTAGTTTTGTGTACTAACATCTTGTCTAAGTGTTAGAAACAGGAAGAAGAATAAGAGAAGAAAGTTGGCTGTGTACAGCCAACAGGCTGTTTCGGTCTGGGGCACCGGACTGTCCGGTGGTGCACCGGACAGTGTCCGGTGCGCCAGGCTGCCTCGGCCGAAGAGGCTGCTCTCGGGTTTTTCTCCGGCGACTTCGGCTAAAATTCACCGGACTGTCCGGTGTGCACCGGACTGTCCGGTGAGCCAACGGTCGGCCGGGCCAACGGTCGGCCGCGCGATCGGCGCGCGACACGTGGCCGAGCCAACGGTCGGAAGGAAACACCGGACTGTCCGGTGTGCACCGGACTGTCCGGTGCGCCAGATCTGCAACGGTCGGCAACGGTCGGCTTCGCCATTTAAGGAAAGGAATCGGGCACCGGACACTGTCCGGTGTGCACCGGACTGTCCGGTGCGCCCGACGACAGAAGGCAAGGATAGCCTTCCAGATGTGCTCTCAACGGCTCCTAGCTGCCTTGGGGCTATAAAAGGGACCCCTAGGCGCATGGAGGAAGACACCAAGCATTCCTTGAGCACTCTTGATCACTCACACATCAATCTCGCGCACTTGTTCGACATTCTAGTGATTTGAGCTCCGTTCTAGTGTGCTAGTCTTTTTGAGCTCAAGTCTGGGTCTTGTGTGTGCGTATTCGCTGTGATCTTTGTGTCGTGTGTGAGTTGCTAATCCCTCCCTTGCTCTGTGATTCTCTGTGAACATCTTTTGTAAGGGCGAGAGGCTCCAAGTTGTGGAGATTCCTCGCAAACGGGATTGAGAAAAGAAAAGCAAGAACACCGTGGTATTCAAGTTGATCATTGGATCACTTGAGAGGAGTTGAGTGCAACTCTCGTCCGTTGGGACGCCACAACGTGGAGTAGGCAAGTTTTGTACTTGGCCGAACCACGGGATAACCACTGTGTCATCTCTGTGATTGAATTCTTGTGGTTATTGTGTTTTGACTCCTCTCTAGCCACTTGGCATAAACTGTGCTAACGCCTAATCAAGTTTTGTGGCTTAAAGATTTGAAGTTTTACAGGATCACCTATTCACCCCCCCCTCTAGGTGCTCTCAATTGGTATCGGAGCCGTTCTCTTCAAGAAAGGGACTAACCGCCCGAAGAGATGGATCCTAAGGGGAAGGGAATTGTGATCAACGACAAGGAGAAGGAGTCCTTCGTCAACGAGCCAAGGGATGACAAGTCCAATGACTCGGGCTCGGGCCACAAGCGAAAAGATGGGAAGAAGAAGAAGACAAGACGCATCAAGGAGATCGTCTACTACGACAGCGATGAGTCCTCTTCTTCCCAAAAGGACGACGACCACGACTACAAAAAGACGGTCAATTCGAACTTTTCATTTGATTATTCTCGTATTCAACATAGTTCGAATTCGCATTTGCTTTCCATTCCTCTTGGCAAACCCCCACACTTTGATGGGGAGGACTACGGATTTTGGAGTCACAAAATGCGTAGTCACTTATTCTCTCTCCATCCAAGCATATGGGAGATTGTGGAGAATGGAATGAAATTTGATAGCTCGGATAGCCCTATGCTTATAAATGAACAAATTCATAGAAATGCACAAGCTACTACTGTTCTCTTAGCATCTTTGTGCAGGGAAGAATACAATAAGGTGAGTGGCTTGGACAATGCCAAGCAGATATGGGACACCCTCAAGATCTCTCACGAGGGGAACGACATCACCATGCTCACCAAGATGGAGTTGGTGGAGGGCGAGCTTGGACGATTCGCCATGATAAGGGGAGAGGAGCCAACTCAAACCTACAACCGGCTCAAGACCCTTATCAACAAAATAAGGAGCTACGGAAGCACGCGTTGGACGGATCACGACGTCGTCCGCCTAATGCTCAGGTCCTTTACCGTTCTTGATCCTCATCTCGTGAACAATATTCGTGAGAATCCCAGGTACACGATGATGACGCCCGAGGAAGTGCTTGGAAAATTCGTGAGCGGGCGGATGATGATCAAGGAGGCAAGATACGTTGACGACGCATTGAACGGTCCACTCCACGAGCCTCAACCCATTGCTCTAAAGGCAACGAGGAGCAAGGAGTCGCTTCCTAGCAAGGTGGCGCAAATTGAGGCGGCCGGTCTTAATGAAGAAGAAATGGCCCTCATTATCAAGAGATTCAAGACGGTGCTAAAGGGTCGCAATGGACAGCCGAGCAAGACTAAGACCAAGGGGAAGCGATCATGCTTCAAATGCGGTAAGCTTGGTCATTTTATTGCTAACTGTCCCGATAATGATAGTGACCAGGAAAAGGGAAACAAGAGGGAAAAGAAGAAGCATTACAAGAAGGCAAAGGGCGAGGCGCATCTAGGCAAGGAGTGGGACTCGGATTGCTCCTCGTCCGACTCCGACAATGAAGGACTCGCCGCCACCGCCTTCAACAAATCGGCTCTCTTCCCCAACGAGCATCACACTTGCCTCATGGCAAGGGAAAAGAAGGTAATCACTCGTAATGCTAATACTTATGATTCTTCTAGTGATGATGAATCTAGTGAGGATGAAATTGATTACTCTAGCTTATTCAAGGGATTGGATAGAACTAAGATAGCTAAGATTAATGAGTTGATTGATGCCTTAAATGAAAAGGATAGAACCTTAGAGAAACAAGAAGATCTCTTATATGAAGAACATGATAAATTTGTTAGTGCTCAAAATTCACTTGCTCTAGAAGTTAAAAGAAATGGAATACTTTCTTGTGAACTTTCTACTTGTAATGAAACCATTTCTTCTTTAAAAGGTGAAATTAAAGATTTAACTACTAAACTAGAAGTAGCAAGTAACTCGTATGTTGAAAATATTACAATTTGCACTAGGTGTAAGGATTTTGATGTTAATGCTTGTAGTGAACACTTAGTTTCCATTTCAAAATTAAGTGATGAAGTGGCTAGTCTTAATGCTCAACTTAAGACTAGCAAAAGTGATTTTGAAAAACTAAAATTTGCTAGGGATGCCTACACGGTTGGTAGACACCCCTCAATTAAGGATGGACTTGGCTTCAAGAGGGAAGCCAAGAACTTAACAAGCCATAAGGCTCCCATTCCCGCCAAGGAGAAAGGGAAGGCCCCTATGGCTACTAGTGCTAAGAGGAACCATGCCTTTTTGTATCATGAAAGAAGACATACTAGAAATGATGTTTTTGATTCACATGCTTATGACTCTTATGCTATGACTGCTTCTAGTTCTCATGTTATGCATGATAGAAGAAATGTTGTTCACCAAATGCCTAGGAAAAATGTAGTTCATAATGCTCCTAGGAAAGTAGTAAATGAATTTTCTACAATATATCATGCTTTGAATGCTTCCTTTGCAATTTGTAGAAAGAATAGAAAGATAATTGCTAGGAAGTTAGGGGCTAAATGCAAAGGTGATAAAACTTGCATTTGGGTCCCTAAGAAGATTTGTGCTAACCTTGTAGGACCCAACATGAGTTGGGTACCTAAGACCCAAGCCTAAATTTGCCTTGCAGGTTTATGCATCCGGGGGTTCAAGCTGGATTATCGACAGCGGATGCACAAACCATATGACGGGGGAGAAGAAAATGTTCACCTCCTACGTCAAGAATAAAGATTCCCAAGATTCAATCATATTCGGTGATGGGAATCAAGGCAAGGTAAAAGGGTTAGGTAAAATTGCAATTTCCAATGAGCATTCTATTTCCAATGTGTTTTTAGTAGAGTCTCTTGGTTACAATTTACTATCCGTTAGTCAATTGTGCAGCATGGGATATAATTGTCTATTCACTAATGTAGATGTGTCTGTCTTTAGAAGAAGTGATGGTTCACTAGCTTTTAAGGGTGTATTAGACGGCAAACTTTATTTAGTAGATTTTGCAAAAGAAGAGGCCGGTCTAGATGCATGCTTAATAGCTAAGACTAGCATGGGCTGGCTGTGGCATCGCCGCTTAGCACATGTGGGGATGAAGAACCTTCACAAGCTTCTAAAGGGAGAACACGTGATAGGACTAACTAATGTTCAATTCGAAAAAGATAGACCTTGTGCAGCTTGTCAAGCAGGGAAACAGGTGGGAGGCTCTCATCACACCAAAAATGTGATGACGACATCAAGACCCTTGGAGATGCTGCATATGGACCTTTTTGGACCCGTCGCCTATCTGAGTATAGGAGGAAGTAAGTATGGTCTAGTAATTGTTGATGACTTTTCCCGCTTCACTTGGGTGTTCTTTTTGCAGGATAAGTCTGAAACCCAAGGGACCCTCAAGCGCTTCCTCAGGAGGGCTCAAAATGAGTTTGAGCTCAAAGTAAAAAAGATAAGGAGCGACAACGGGTCCGAGTTCAAGAACCTTCAAGTGGAGGAGTTCCTTGAAGAGGAAGGGATCAAGCACGAGTTCTCCGCTCCCTACACACCACAGCAAAATGGTGTGGTAGAGAGGAAGAACAGGACGCTCATCGACATGGCGAGGACGATGCTAGGAGAGTTCAAGACCCCCGAGTGCTTTTGGACGGAAGCCGTGAACACGGCTTGCCACGCCATCAACAGGGTCTACCTTCATCGCCTCCTCAAGAAGACGTCGTATGAGCTACTAACCGGTAACAAACCCAATGTATCGTACTTTCGTGTATTTGGGAGTAAATGCTACATTCTAGTGAAGAAAGGTAGAAATTCTAAGTTTGCTCCCAAAGCTGTAGAAGGGTTTTTATTAGGTTATGACTCAAATACAAAGGCGTATAGAGTCTTCAACAAATCATCGGGTTTGGTTGAAGTCTCTAGCGACGTTGTATTTGATGAGACTAATGGCTCTCCAAGAGAGCAAGTTGTTGATTGTGATGATGTAGATGAAGAAGATGTTCCGACGACCGCTATACGGACCATGGCGATTGGAGAAGTACGGCCACAGGAACAAGATGAACGAGATCAACCTTCTTCCTCAACTATGGTGCATCCCCCAACCGAAGATGACGAACAAGTACCTCAAGTGGAGGCGCTTGATCAAGGGGGAGCACAAGATGATCAAGTGGTGGAGGAAGAAGCGCAACCGGCACCTCCAACCCAAGTTCGAGCGATGATTCAAAGAGATCATCCCGTCGATCAAATTCTGGGTGACATTAGCAAGGGAGTAACTACTCGATCTCGATTAGTTAATTTTTGTGAGCATTACTCTTTTGTCTCTTCTATTGAGCCTTTCAGGGTAGAGGAGGCCTTGCTAGATCCGGACTGGGTGTTGGCCATGCAAGAAGAGTTAAACAACTTCAAGCGCAATGAAGTTTGGACACTGGTGCCTCGTCCGAAGCAAAATGTTGTGGGAACCAAGTGGGTGTTCCGCAACAAACAGGACGAGCACGGGGTGGTGACGAGAAACAAGGCTCGACTTGTGGCAAAAGGTTATGCCCAAGTCGCAGGTTTGGATTTCGAGGAGACTTTTGCTCCTGTGGCTAGGCTAGAGTCAATTCGAATATTGCTAGCATATGCCGCTCACCATTCTTTCAGGTTGTACCAAATGGATGTGAAGAGCGCTTTCCTCAACGGGCCAATCAAGGAGGAGGTGTACGTGGAGCAACCCCCTGGCTTCGAGGATGAACGGTACCCCGACCATGTGTGTAAGCTCTCTAAGGCGCTCTATGGACTTAAGCAAGCCCCAAGAGCATGGTATGAATGCCTTAGAGATTTCTTAATTGCTAATGCTTTCAAGGTTGGGAAAGCCGATCCAACTCTTTTTACCAAGACTTGTGATGGTGATTTGTTTGTGTGCCAAATTTATGTCGATGACATAATATTTGGTTCTACTAATCAAAAGTCTTGTGAAGAGTTTAGCAGGGTGATGACGCAGAAATTCGAGATGTCGATGATGGGCGAGTTGAACTACTTCCTTGGGTTCCAAGTGAAGCAACTCAAGGACGGCACCTTCATCTCCCAAACGAAGTACACGCAAGATCTGCTAAAGCGGTTTGGGATGAAGGACGCCAAGCCCGCAAAGACTCCGATGGGGACCGACGGACACACCGACCTCAACAAAGGAGGTAAGTCTGTTGATCAAAAAGCATACCGGTCAATGATAGGTTCTTTGCTTTACTTATGTGCTAGTAGACCGGATATTATGCTTAGCGTATGCATGTGTGCTAGATTTCAATCCGATCCTAAGGAATGTCACTTAGTGGCGGTGAAGCGAATTCTTAGATATTTGGTTGCTACGCCTTGCTTCGGGCTCTGGTATCCAAAGGGGTCTACCTTTGACTTAGTTGGATACTCAGACTCCGACTATGCTGGATGTAAGGTCGATAGGAAGAGTACATCGGGGACGTGCCAATTCTTAGGAAGGTCCCTGGTGTCATGGAACTCTAAGAAACAAACATCCGTTGCCCTATCCACCGCTGAGGCCGAGTACGTTGCCGCAGGTCAGTGTTGCGCGCAACTACTTTGGATGAGGCAAACCCTCCGGGACTTTGGCTACAATCTGAGCAAAGTCCCACTCCTATGTGATAATGAGAGTGCTATCCGCATGGCGGAAAATCCTGTTGAGCACAGCCGCACAAAGCACATAGACATCCGGCATCACTTTTTGAGAGACCACCAGCAAAAGGGAGATATCGAAGTGTTTCATGTTAGCACCGAGAACCAGCTAGCCGATATCTTTACCAAGCCTCTAGATGAGAAGACCTTTTGCAGGCTGCGTAGTGAGCTAAATGTCTTAGATTCGCGGAACTTGGATTGAATTGTAGCATACATGTGTTTATGCCTTTGATCATGTTCATTCTGCATTTTGTTGTTTATTTTGGTGCTCAAGTTGTACAAACACTCCCTGGACCTCACAAGTCCGTTGCAAAGTGATGCACAGTTTTAGGGGGAGATGTGTTACAACTTGACCCTTTGAGACTAACCATATGCTTGAGTTTGTTTGACTTAGTCTCGAAGGAGAATTGAAAGGGACAAGGTGGACTTGGACCATGAAAGACTTCCACTGCACTCCGATGAGAGGGTAACTAATTCCAAGTTCATCTCATGAACTCTTATTGCCATTTGATCTTAATTGAAGATTTTTTTTTGAGGCAATGGGGTTAAAGGGCCAAGATTGATCCCGTTTTGGTGCTTGATGCCAAAGGGGGAGAAAATAAAGGCCAAAGTGATAAATGGATCAGCTACCACTTGAGAAATTTTGAAAATAGTAGAATAGAGTTTTTGTTTTGTCAAAAGCTTTTATTGTCTCTTATTGTCTCTATGTTCAAAAGTTGGCTTCTTGTGGGGAGAAGTGTTGATTATGGGAAATAGGGGGAATTTTTGAAATCTTTGATCAATCTCTTTTGGAATGACTCTCTTTGTGCTTCGACATGTGTGTTTGACTTAGAGATAGAGATTTGAATTTGATTTGCAAAAACAAACCAAGTGGGGGCAAAAGATGATCCATATATGCCAAAATTGAATAAAACTCAAAGTCAGTTTTTATTTGAAGTGATTTTGCACTTGTTCTAGTTGCTTTATGTTGTGTTGGCATAAATCACCAAAAAGGGGGAGATTGAAAGGGAAATGTGCCCTTGGGCCATTTCTAAGTATTTTGGTGATTGAGTGTCAACACAAGTGCTTAAATGTGAAAATATGCCCATAGATGAACAATGTGCAAATCACAAGTAAAGGTATGTTTCTAAGCCTTAGTACATTAGTTTTGTGTACTAACATCTTGTCTAAGTGTTAGAAACAGGAAGAAGAATAAGAGAAGAAAGTTGGCTGTGTACAGCCAACAGGCTGTTTCGGTCTGGGGCACCGGACTGTCCGGTGGTGCACCGGACAGTGTCCGGTGCGCCAGGCTGCCTCGGCCGAAGAGGCTGCTCTCGGGTTTTTCTCCGGCGACTTCGGCTAAAATTCACCGGACTGTCCGGTGTGCACCGGACTGTCCGGTGAGCCAACGGTCGGCCGGGCCAACGGTCGGCCGCGCGATCGGCGCGCGACACGTGGCCGAGCCAACGGTCGGAAGGAAACACCGGACTGTCCGGTGTGCACCGGACTGTCCGGTGCGCCAGATCTGCAACGGTCGGCAACGGTCGGCTTCGCCATTTAAGGAAAGGAATCGGGCACCGGACACTGTCCGGTGTGCACCGGACTGTCCGGTGCGCCCGACGACAGAAGGCAAGGATAGCCTTCCAGATGTGCTCTCAACGGCTCCTAGCTGCCTTGGGGCTATAAAAGGGACCCCTAGGCGCATGGAGGAAGACACCAAGCATTCCTTGAGCACTCTTGATCACTCACACATCAATCTCGCGCACTTGTTCGACATTCTAGTGATTTGAGCTCCGTTCTAGTGTGCTAGTCTTTTTGAGCTCAAGTCTGGGTCTTGTGTGTGCGTATTCGCTGTGATCTTTGTGTCATGTGTGAGTTGCTAATCCCTCCCTTGCTCTGTGATTCTCTGTGAACATCTTTTGTAAGGGCGAGAGGCTCCAAGTTGTGGAGATTCCTCGCAAACGGGATTGAGAAAAGAAAAGCAAGAACACCGTGGTATTCAAGTTGATCATTGGATCACTTGAGAGGAGTTGAGTGCAACTCTCGTCCGTTGGGACGCCACAACGTGGAGTAGGCAAGTTTTGTACTTGGCCGAACCACGGGATAACCACTGTGTCATCTCTGTGATTGAATTCTTGTGGTTATTGTGTTTTGACTCCTCTCTAGCCACTTGGCATAAACTGTGCTAACGCCTAATCAAGTTTTGTGGCTTAAAGATTTGAAGTTTTACAGGATCACCTATTCACCCCCCCTCTAGGTGCTCTCACAGAGGCTGCTTCACGGGTCGGGCTCCAGCTCGGATATCCAGCGAGTGCTCGGCGACATCCCTCGGTATGCCGGGCATGTCCGAGGGACTCCACGCAAAAACGTCGGCGTTTGCACGGAGAAAGTCGACGAGCACTGCTTCCTATTTGGGATCGAGCTCGGAGCCGATCCGGATCTGCTTGGAGGCATCGCTGCTGGGGTCGAGGGGGACGGACTTAACCGTCTCCGCTGGCTCGAAGTTGCCGGCGTAACGCTTCACGTCTGGCACCTCCTTAGACAGGGGCGAAGCTATATATAAGTTAGGGGGTGTAGATGCACCCCCTAAAATATACTGAACTAGATATAAAGAGCAAATTTTCACCTTATATGCACCACCATCACATGATGTCTATGCACCCACAAGGCAATTGCACCACCCTCAAGTTTGCTCTAGCTTCGCCACTGTCCTTAGAGAGGCTCTCCAGGTCGGCGACGAGGGCCTTGGATTCGGCGAGGGCCTCGGCGTACTCCACGCACTCCACGTCGCATTCGAACGCGTGTTTGTACGTGGGGCCGAATGTGATGACACCGTTGGGGCCCGACATCTTGAACTTGAGGTAGGTGTAATTGGGGACGGCCATGAACTTCGCGTAGCATGGCCTCCCCAATACTGCGTGGTAGGTTCCTCGGAACCCGACCACCTCGAACGTGAGGGTCTCCCTTCGGAAGTTGGAGGGTGTTCCGAAGCAGACAGGAAGGTCGAGTCGTCCGAGGGGCTGGACGCGCTTCCCAGGGATGATCCCGTGGAAAGGCGCAGCGCCTGCCCGGACCGAGGATAGATCAACACGCAGGAGCCCGAGGGTCTCGGCGTAGATGATGTTGAGGCTGCTGCCTCCGTCCATGAGGACCTTGGTGAGCCTGACGTCGCCGATGACGGGGTCGACAACAAGCAGGTATTTCCCCGGGCTCGGCACGTGGTCGGGGTGGTCGGCTTGGTCGAAGGTGATGGGCTTGTCGGACTAGTCTAGGTAGACTGGCGCCGCCACCTTTACCGAACAGACCTCCCGACGCTCTTGCTTGCGGTGCCGAGCCGAGGCGTTCGCCGCTTGCCCACCATAGATCATGAAGCAGTCGCGGACCTCGGGGAACTCTCCTGCCTGGTGATCCTCCTTCTTGTCGTCGTCGTGAGCCCTGCCACCATCCGCGGGTGGCCCGACCCTGTGGAAGTGGCGCCGAAGCATGGCGCACTCCTCAAGGGTGTGCTTGACGGGCCCCTGATGATAGGGGCACGGCTCCTTGAGCATCTTGTCGAAGAGGTTGGCACCTTCGGGGGGTTTCCGAGGGTTCTTGTACTCGGCGGCGCCGACAAGGTCCGCGTCGGCGGTGTCGCGTTTCGCTTGCGACTTCTTCTTGCCCTTCTTCTTGACGCCGCGCTGAGTTGACGCCTCGGGGCGTCTTCCGGTGGGCGGCCCTGGGGCTGCTTGTCCTTCCGGAAGACAGCCTCAACCGCCTCCTGGCCAGAGGCGAACTTGGTGGCGATGTCCATCAGCTCGCTCACCCTGGTGGGGGTCTTTCGACCCAGCTTGCTGACCAGGTTGCGACAAGTGGTGCCGGCGAGGAACGCGCCGATGACATCTGAATCGGTGATGTTGGGCAGCTCGGTGCGCTGCTTCGAGAATCGCCGGATGTAGTCCCGGAGAGACTCTCCCGGCTGCTGCCGGCAGCTTCGGAGGTCCCAGGAGTTTCCGGGGCGCACGTACGTGCCCTGGAAATTGCCGGCGAAGGCTTGGACCAGGTCGTCCCAGTTGGAGATCTGCCCCGGAGGCAGGTGCTCCAACCAGGCGCGAGCGGTGTCGGAGAGAAACAGGGGGAGGTTGCGGATGATGAGGTTGTCATCGTCCGTTCCACCCAGTTGGCAGGCCAGCCGGTAGTCTGCGAGCCACAGTTCCGGTCTCGTCTCCCCCGAGTACTTTGTGATAGTAGTCGGGGGTCGGAACCGGGTCGGGAACGGCGCCCGTCGTATGGCGCGGCTAAAAGCCTGCGGACCAGGTGGTTGGGGCGAGGGACTCCGATCCTCCCTGCTGTCGTAGCGTCCCCCACGCCTGGGGTGGTAGCCTAGGTGCACCCTCTCGTCGAGGTGGGACCGACGGTCGCGGTGATGGGGCTCGTTGCCGAGGCGACCCGGGGCCGCAGGCGCTGTGTTGCGCGTGCGCCCAGTGTGGACCGAGGCTTCCCGCATGAATCAGGAAGTCGCGGCGCGGTGTTCCGAGGGGTACCCCTACCTTCGGGAGGCGGAGCTCTCAGCCCGTCGGACCGCGGCGCCCTCCAGGAGATTCTTGAGCTCTCCCTGGATTCGCCGCCCCTTGGTGGTTGATGGCTCCGGCATCGCGCGGAGAAGCATTGCTGCTGCAGCCAGGTTCTGGCCGACCGCACTGGAAGCGGGTGGCGGCCTCACCCTGACATCGTCGGCGATGCGGTGCATGATACCCTAGGGTAGATGGCGCACTTCTCCGGCCGGAGGTTGGCCCGCCCATTCCTGCCCGACGTCCCGGCGGATCGGCTCAAGTGCTCCTGCTCCCTCATCGAGCCTGGCCGGCACCCCGCGGATTTGCTCGAGCTATGGGTCATGACCCCCCGCCGGAACGGGGACCACAGCTAGCTCCCGTAGGATGTCAACACGTGGCACAGACCTAGGGAGATCACCGTTCTCCGGCATACCGAGATGGTTGCCTTCGGAGGGACCCCCTAGATCGACGTGGAAACATTCACGACTTGGGGGCCGCAGTCCTCGTCGCCGAGGCTGCGGCTACCGTCGGAACAGTCGGAAAGGCAGTAGTCGCATGCGGTCATGAAGTCCAGAGAAATCCCAACAGAAGTCGGGCTCGTCATCTTCCTCGGACCCCGAGGGCCCGTAGGTCGAGACGTCCGCGAGCCGGTCCCAGGGTGGCCGCATACGAAACCCCAGAGGGTTTGGACTCGCCTCTACGAGAGCGTCCGCCAAAGCGAAGTCGCTTGGCGGGTCGAGGCTGAATCCGAAGGGCGTGAGATGGGAACCGGTGGGTACCTCTTGGTCGACGGGCGGTGACGAAGTCACGTCAGGGACTGACTGCACCGTCGTCTCAGGTACGAGGGTGACGCTCAGCGAGCCTTTCGCGAGCGCGCTGGCGTCGTCTGTTTGCTCGGATTTGGCGTGTTGCGGGGAGACGACGCTCGTCTTCGTCTCAAACGCGAGGTCGATGCCCGACGCGCCTCCCGCTGGGGCGCCGGCGCCGTCGACTTGCTCGACAGCCGACGAGGTGCCGCCTCCTGCTTGGCCTTGGTTGCCCCGCCTCCTCCTCCGTCGGCGGGGGAGAGGGCGAGGTGAGCTCAAATGTCGTTCTTCCACCACACGGGGAAGACGTCGTCGATTCCGCCGCCGACGGGCAGGCTGTCGACCGCCATTGTTGCTGTCGCACGGCGGGGGAAGGAGTATCATGTCGTAGCTGCCGTCGAGGGACATGAACTCAAGACTCCCGAAACGGAGCACCGTCCTGGGCTAGAAAGGTTGCTGGAGACTGTCCATCTGGAGCTTGACGGGAAGCTGTTCGTCAACACGCAGCAGGCCCCTACCTGGCGCGCCAACTGTCGGCGTTTCGAGACCGGGGGGTCCCTGGGCCGACAAGTGAAATGTCGCCGCGTGCCCCAGCTCAGATGGGTCGATGCGAGACGGAGCGCGAAGGGGGGAAGAGAGGGCAGCCAGAGCGAGAGAGGGAGGTGGAAATCCCACGGCCTTCGTGTTCTTGTCCCGCGCCCAGGTCGAGTGCGCTTGCAGTAGGGGGTTACAAGCGTCCACGAGGGAGAGGGAGCGAGCGGCCTCACGCGAGCGCCTGTCCCGTCCTCTTCCCCGCGCGGCCAACCTTCTGTAAGAGGGCCCTGGTCCTTCCTTTTATAGGCGTAAGGAGAGGATCCAGGTGTACATTGGGGGGTGTAGCAGAGTGCTAACGTGTCTAGCGGAGGAGAGCTAGCGCCCTAAGTACATGCCATCGTGGCAGCCGGAGAGGTTTTGGCACCCGGTTCGTGTGGTGTCGTGGCCGTCGGAGGAGCGCTGAAGCTTGGCGGAAGGACAGCTGTCGGAGCTGTCGAGTCCTTGCTGACGTCCTCTTGCTTCCGTAAGGGGGCTGAGAGCCGCCGTCGTCATAGAGCGTGCGGGGCGCCATCATTGCTTGTCTGGCGGAGCGAGCCAGATGGGACGCCGGTCTTGTTTCCCGTAGCCCGAGTCAGCTTGGGGTAGGGTAATGATGGCGCCCCCTATTGACGTGGTCGGTCCGTGCCCTAGGTTGGGCGATGTGGAGGCTCCTCCGAGGTCGAGGTCGAGTCTGTCTTCCGAGGCCGAGGTCGAGTCCGAGCCCCTGGGTCGGGCGAGGCGGAGACCGTCGGCTGAGGCCAGGGCTGAGTCTGAACCCTGGGGTCGGGCGAAGCGGAGTTCATCGTCTTCCGGGGCTGAGCCCGAGTCCGAGCCCTGGGTCGAGCGGAGCGGAGTTCGCCGTCTTCCGGGGCTGAGCCCGAGTCTGAGCCCTGGGTCGGGCGAAGCGGAGTTTCCTATGGTGCCTGAGGTCGGCCCTGACTGCCTGTCAGCCTCACTCTGTCGAGCGGCGCAGCAGTCGGGGCGGCGCAAGCGGCGCTGTCCTTTTGTCAGGCTGGTCAGTGGAGCGGCGAAGTGACTGCAGTCACTTCGGCTCTGTCGGCTGGAGGACGCGCGTCAGGATAAAGGTGTCAGGCCACCTTTGCATTAAATGCCTCTGCGATTTGGTCGGTTGGCGTGGCGATTCGGCCAGGGTTGCTTCTTGGCGAAGACTGGGCCTCGGGCGAGCCGGAAGTATGTTCGTCGCTGGAGGGGGGCCTCGGGCGAGACGGAGATCCTCCGGGGTCGGCTGCCCTTGCCCGAGGCTGGGCTCGGGCGAGGCGTGATCGAGTCCGTCGAATGGACCGGTCCCTGACTTAGTCGCACCTGTAAGGAAAATGGACCCCGGGCCATTTGGCTAATTGAGTTTTGGTGTTTGATGAACAACACAATCCGTGAACTAATAAGTTTTCTAGTGTTTGTGTTTGTAGTTCACAGGATGCGAAGAGAATTGGACCAAGGCAATGAGGATGCAACACCTCAAAAGAAGACATAAAAAGATGCATAGGAGTCCAATACTCAAGAACAAAGAAGCCCGAAGAAATCAGCGAAGAAATCCAAGATAAGGGCTGTCAGCCAGCGCCTGGTGGCGCACCGGACTGTCCGGTGAGACACCGGACAGTCTGCGCAGAAAGGCCGCAGGCAGGCACTCTCTGGCTGTGGCACCGGACTGTCCGGTGTGCACCGGACTGTCCGGTGTGCCAACGGGCAGACGACAACGGTCGGATCCAACGGTCGACTGCTACAGGCGCCAACGGTCGGCTGACGTGGCATGCACCGGACATCTACTGTTCAGTGTCCGGTGGTGCACCGGACTGTCCGGTGCACCCGACGACAGAAAGCTGCTGCTTTCTGTCCAACGGCTAGTTGGGGGTGTGGAGGCTATAAATACCACCCCAACCGGCCATTCTCAGGTGTGGGAGCCCAAGCAACATACCAAGGCATATTGTAGACATTTCTAAGTGCTCAAACACCCAAGTGCTTAATAGTATCACTCGGTGATTAGCGTAGGTGCTTTGCGAAGTGCTTAGGTTAGTTAGACCGCATTAGCGCTTGCTCTAGGTGAATCCTAGTTTGTTGAGTGAGTTTAGACAAACCACACAACCCCTCGGCTCTTGCGTGGGCCATTGTAATTGTACCGAGTGGGGCGAGAGTCTTGCGAGACCGTGACAACCGCGTTTGTGTCACGGCCGCCACCGTGTACCGGAGGGAACGAGGCCCGCGGCGTTTCGGCCGGAAGCTCGATAGTGGAGACGGCGGGGAGCGTCCGAGAGGAGCCGGAAGCGGAGCACCACTGGCACGTGGAGAAGGCCCGCGGCTCTCTACGGAGTTACTCGACCGTGGTGCTTGGCCCTCGCGTGGGCTTCCCTTTGCGTAGGGGCACCAACGAGGATTAGTCGGGACCTTGCGTGGTTCCGGATACCTCGGTAAAAATACCGGCGTCTTCCACGAGAGTTTGCTTCTCTACTTAGCTCTTTACATTCCGCATTTATATTAAGCATTTAAGTTTCAATCTTATTGTCATACTTATTTAGTGTAGATTGAAACTTAGCCTTTGCGGTAGAGATAGCAACACTTAGACAAAACCGAGTTTGCACATTCTAGTTTTGATTATTCGCGTAGGTTTTGCTCTAGGGATTTAATTGTGGCCTAGTTTAGTAAAAGTTTTAGAAGTCCTAATTCACCCCCCCCCCCCTCTTAGGCGTCACCCGTTTCCTACAGCACCCATCAGGCCTTTGCAGCTTTGTGCTGATGGGGGTTACCAGCTGAGAATTAGGAGTCTTGAGGGTACCCCTAATTATGGTCTCCGACACTTATGAAGGCATGTCCTTCATAACCTTCGTTCGAAACTCATTATATCCCAAGGGAAATAATGCTTCGAAGGGTGAAGGATTTTAAAGGTTGACAATTTCTGTGTTGCCTTGTTCTTAACTCATAGCATTTAAGGACAAGTCCCCAACATTGGCGCCCACCTCCGGTGAACCCTTTTTGACCACCTTCGGCAAGCATCGACCTTCGTCATGCCGCCAAAGAAAGCTTCGGCGACAGGGGCTGTCGTTCTGCAACCGCTGGATCCGAACCAAGAGGCCCTTTCTCTTCGAGAGGCCCGAAGCCAGAAGAGGAAGGCCACCAGTCCAACACCCCAAGAGGACGAGTTGGACCAAGAGACCAGGAATATGGAAATGCTTCATCAGCAAGTGCAAAAGAAGAAGGAAAAAATGGCTCAGCTAGCTGACCTACAAAGGCAGATTGACGAAGCCACCTAAGAAGTACGTCATCTTGCTCAAGATGAGCAAAATCGAAGGCCCCAGCACAGAGAGCTGCACCAAGAAGGCTCAACGAGGATGAATGGTATGAAGATTTCCATCATGGAAATTCTGCTTTTGATAATGCTTCTCCTCTATCAGCAGAACTGCAGGCTACACCTTGGTCCCCGTCTTACAAGCCACCCCAGCTCCCCATGTATGACAGACACTCAGATCCGAAGCAGTTTCTGTACGAAGCAACCATATCTTCATATGGTGGCAATACTGCAGTCATGGCGAAATCCTTCGTCATGGCAGTCAAGAATGTTGCACAAACCTGGTACTCCTCTCTTCGACCAGGAACAATCACATCATGGCAGAAGCTGAAGGACATGCTGATCACCAGTTTCCAAGGGTTTCAGACGAAGCCGATTACTGCTCAAGCATTGTTCCAGTGCACGCAAGATCACGAAGAATACCTCCAGGCATATGTCCAAAGGTTCTTGCATTTGAGAGCACAAGCGCCAACAGTGCCCAATGAAATTGTCATTGAGGCCATGACCAAGGGGCTTCGGCCAGGACCTGCGGCCCAATACTTCGCCAGTAAGCCCCCTCAGACCCTGGAGAAATTGCTTCAGAAGATGGATGAATACATCCGCGCCGATAATGACTTTCGGCAGAGAAGGGAGGAACCTTACAGGTTCTCCGAAATGACCAGGTGAGAGCACCTAGAGGGCGGGGGTGAATAGGTGATCCTGTGAAACTTGAAAACTTAAGCCACAAAACTTGGTTAATCGTTAGCACAATAATTGCCAAGTGGCTAGAGAGGAATCCTCAACAAAACACAATAACCAACAAGGATCAATCACAGAGATGGCACGGTGGTTATCCCGTGGTTCGGCCAAGACCTACGCTTGCCTACTCCACGTTGTGGCGTCCCAACGGACGAGGGTTGCAATCAACCCCTCTCAAGCGGTCCAAAGACCCACTTGAATACCACGGTGTTTTGCTTGCTTTTACTCAATCCCGTTTGCGAGGAATCTCCACAACTTGGAGCCTCTCGCCCTTACACTTTAAGATCACAAAGAAACACAGAGCAAGGGAGGGATTAGCAACGCACTCAAGACAAGAAATCACAGCAACACCACGCACACAAGTCGCAAAGAGAGCTCTCAACACAACTCAAAGAGTTCACCACTCAACTAGAGCTCTAATTGCTATCGCAAAGAATCAAAGGCGCGGAATCGATGTCTTGGTGCTTAGGAATGTTGTAGGAATGCTTGGTGTGCTCCTCCATGCGCCTAGGGGTCCCTTTTATAGCCCCAAGGCAGCTAGGAGCCGTTGAGAGCAATCTAGGAAGGCTGATCTTGCCTTCTGTCGACTGGCGCACCGGACAGTCCGGTGCCAGATTTCTTTCCATACGTGGCGCAGTCGACCGTTGGCAGCCTGAGAGCCGTTGGCGCACCGGACATGTCCGGTGCACACCGGACAGTCCGGTGCCCCCTTCTAGCCGTTGGCTCGGCCACGTGTCCCGCGCAGATCGCGCGGCCGACCGTTGGCTCACCGGATAGTCCAGTGCACACCGGACAGTCCGGTGAATTATAGTCGTACGTCACCGATGAATTCCCAAGAGCGGCCAGTTCACTCGAGCCAGCCTGGTGCACCGGACACTGTCCGGTGCACCACCGGACAGTCCGGTGCTCCCAGACTGAGCAGACTTTGGCTGAACAAAGCCATCTCATTTCCAATTCGATTTTTCCTGTTTCCAGCACTTAGACACAATACATTAGTCTCTAAAACAATGTACTAAGTCTGAGAAACATACCTTTATCCTTGATTTGTACTTTGTCCACCATTTTACACTTAGGCACTCGTGTTGGGCACTAAATCACCAAAATACTTAGAAATGGCCCAAGGGCACATTTCCCTTTCAATCTCCCCCTTTTTGGTGATTTATGCCAACACAACATAAAGCAAGTAGAACAAGTACAAAATCAATTCAACTAAGAACTCAAAATTGTTTTGATTCAATTTTGACATATATGGATCATCCTTTGCCACCACTTGGTTTGTTTTTGCAAATCAAATTCAAATTTCTATCTCTAAGTCAAACACACATGTTAAGACATAAAGAGAGTCATTCCAAGAGAAATTGATTCAAGATTTCAAAAACTCCCCTTTTTCCCATAATCAATACTTCTCCCCACAAGAAGCCAACTTTTGACAAGAGAGACAATAAAAGAGTTTTGACAAACCAAAAGCTTGATTCAAGATTTCAAAAACTCCCCTTTTTACCATAATCAATACTTCTCCCCACAAGAAGCCAACTTTTGACAAGAGAGACAATAAAAGAGTTTTGACAAACCAAAAGCTCTATTCTACTATTTTCAAAATCTCTCAAGTGGTAGCTGATCCATTTATTGCTTTGGCCTTTATTTTCTCCCCCTTTGGCATCAAGCACCAAAACAGGATCAATCTTGGCCTTAAAACCCCATTGCCTCACCAAAATCTTCAATAAGAATACACAGGCAATAAGAGTACATGAGATGAACTTGGAATAAGTTACCCTCTCATCGGAGTGCAGTGGAAGTCGTTCATGGTCCAAGTCCACCTTTTCCCTTTCAAACCTCCTTTGAGACTAAAATAAGCAAACTCAAGCACATGGTTAGTCTCAAAGGGTCAAGTTGTAACACAGCTCCCCCTAAAAATGTGCATCACTTTGCAACGGACATGTGAGGTCCATGGAGTGTTTGTACAACTTGAGCACCATAACTAAGCAACAAAATGCATAAGGAACATGATCAAAGGCATAAACACGTGTATGCTATAAATCAATCCAAGTTCCGCGAATCTAAGACATTTAGCTCACTACGCAACCTGCAAAAGGTCTTCTCATCTAGAGGCTTGGTAAAGATATCGGCTAGCTGGTTCTCGGTGCTAACATGAAACACTTCGATATCTCCCTTTTGCTGGTGGTCTCTCAAAAAGTGATGCCGGATGTCTATGTGCTTTGTGCGGCTGTGCTCAACAGGATTTTCCGCCATGCGGATAGCACTCTCATTATCACATAGGAGTGGGACTTTGCTCAGATTGTAGCCAAAGTCCCTGAGGGTTTGCCTCATCCAAAGTAGTTGCGCGCAACACTGTCCTGTGGCAACATACTCGGCCTCAGCGGTGGATAGGGCAACAGAAGTTTGTTTCTTAGAGTTCCATGACACCAGGGACCTTCCTAAGAATTGGCACGTCCCCGATGTACTCTTCCTATCGACCTTACATCCAGCATAGTCGGAATCTGAGTACCCAATCAAGTCAAAGTTAGACCCCTTTGGATACCAGATCCCGAAGCAAGGCGTAGCGACTAAATATCTAAGAATCCGCTTCACAGCCACTAAGTGACACTAATTAGGATCGAATTGAAATCTAGCACACATGCATACGCTAAGCATAATATCCGGTCTACTAGCACATAAATAAAGCAAAGAACCTATCATGGACCAGTATGCTTTTTGATCAACGGACTTACCTCCTTTGTTGAGGTCGGTGTGTCCGTCAGTTCCCATCGGCGTCTTAGCGGGCTTGGCGTCCTTCATCCCAAACCGCTTTAGCAAATCTTGCGTATACTTCATTTGGGAGATGAAGGTGCCGTCCTTGAGTTGCTTCACTTGGAACCCAAGGAAGTAGTTCAACTCGCCCATCATCGACATCTCGAATTTCTGCGTCATCACCCTGCTAAACTCTTCACAAGACTTTTGGTTAGTAGAACCAAATATTATGTCATCGACATAAATTTGGCACACAAAAAGATCACCATCGCAAGTCTTAGTGAAAAGAGTTGGATCGGCTTTCCCAACCTTGAAAGCATTAGCAATTAAGAAATCTCTAAGGCATTCATACCATGCTCTTGGGGCTTGCTTAAGTCCATAGAGCGCCTTAGAGAGCTTACACACGTGGTCGGGGTACCGTTCATCCTCAAAGCCAGGGGGTTGCTCTACGTACACCTCCTCCTTGATTGGCCCGTTGAGGAAAGCGCTCTTCACATCCATTTGGAACAACCTGAAAGAATGGTGAGCGGCATATGCTAGCAAAATACGAATGGACTCTAGCCTAGCCACAGGAGCAAAGGTCTCCTCAAAGTCCAAACCTGCGACTTGGGCATAACCTTTTGCCACAAGTCGAGCCTTGTTCCTTGTCACCACTTCGTGCTCGTCTTGTTTGTTGCGGAACACCCACTTGGTTCCCACAACATTTTGCTTGGGACGAGGCACGAGTGTCCAAACTTCATTGCGCTTGAAGTTGTTGAGTTCCTCCTGCATGGCCAACACCCAGTCCGGATCTAGCAAGGCCTCTTCTACCCTGAAAGGCTCAATAGAAGAGACAAAGGAGTAATGCTCACAAAAATTAACTAATCTTGAACGAGTAGTTACTCCCTTGCTAAGATCACCCAATATTTGGTCGACGGGATGATCCCTTTGAATCGTCGCTCGAACTTGGGTTGGAGGTGCCTGAGGTGCTTCTTCCTCTTCAACTTGAACATCTTGTGCTCCCCCTTGATCATGCGCCTCCACTTGAGGTACCTGTTCGTCATCTTGGGTTGGGGGAAGCACCATAGTTGAGGAAGACAGTTGATCTTGCTCCAATTGTTCCTGAGGCCGTACATCTCCAATCGCCATGGTGCGTATCGCGGCCGTTGGAACGTCTTCTTCATCTACATCATCAAGATCAACAACTTGCTCTCTTGGAGAGCCATTAGTCTCATCAAATACAACGTCGCTAGAGACTTCAACTAAACCCGATGATTTGTTGAAGACCCTATACGCCTTTGTATTTGAATCATAACCTAACAAAAACCCTTCTACAGCTTTGGGAGCAAACTTAGAATTTCTACCCTTCTTCACTAGAATGTAGCATTTGCTCCCAAATACACGAAAGTAAGATACATTGGGTTTGTTACCGGTTAGAAGCTCATACGACGTCTTCTTGAGGAGGCGGTGAAGGTAGACCCTGTTGATGGCGTGGCAAGCCGTGTTCACAGCTTCCGACCAAAAACACTCGGGGGTCTTGAATTCTCCAAGCATAGTCCTCGCCATATCTATGAGCGTCCTGTTCTTCCTCTCTACCACACCATTTTGCTGAGGTGTGTAGGGAGCGGAGAACTCGTGCTTGATCCCCTCCTCCTCAAGGAACTCCTCCACTTGAAGGTTCTTGAACTCGGACCCATTGTCGCTCCTTATCTTCTTCACCTTGAGCTCAAACTCGTTTTGAGCTCTCCTTAGGAAGCGCTTGAGGGTTCCTTGGGTCTCAGACTTATCCTGTAAAAAGAATACCCAAGTGAAGCGGGAAAAATCATCCACAATGACTAAACCATACTTACTTCCCCCTATGCTTAGATAAGCGACGGGTCCGAAGAGGTCCATATGCAGCAGCTCCAGAGGTCTTGAGGTGGTCATCACATTCTTGCTGTGATGTGCTCCTCCCACTTGTTTACCTGCTTGACAAGCTGCACAAGGTCTATCATTTTCGAATTGCACGTTAGTCAAACCTATCACGTGTTCTCCCTTTAGAAGCTTGTGAAGGTTCTTCATCCCCACATGTGCTAAGCGGCGATGCCACAGCCAGCCCATGCTAGTCTTAGCGATTAAGCATGCATCTAGACCGGCCTCCTCTTTTGCAAAATCAACTAAATAAAGTTTGTCGTCTAGTACAACCTTAAAAGCTAGTGAACCATCACATCTTCTAAAGACAGACACATCTATATTAGTGAATAGACAGTTATACCCCATATTGCACAATTGACTAACAGATAGTAAATTATATCCCAGAGACTCAACTAAAAATACATTAGAGATAGAGTGCTCATTTGAAATTGCAATCTTGCCTAAGCCTTTCACCTTGCCTTGGTTCCCATCACCGAATATGATTGAATCTTGGGAATCCTTATTCTTGACGTAGGAGGTGAACATCTTCTTCTCCCCCGTCATATGGTTTGTGCATCCGCTGTCGATAATCCAGCTTGAACCCCCGGATGCATAAACCTGCAAGGCAAATTTAGGCTTGGGTCTTAGGTACCCAACTCTTGTTGGGTCCTACAAGGTTAGTCACAATTTCCTTAGGGACCCAAATGCAAGTTTTATCACCCTTGCATTTTGCCCCTAATTTTCTAGCAATTATCTTCCTATCCTTTCTACAAATAGCAAAGGAAGCATTTAAGGCATGATAAATTGTAGAGGGTCCATTCATAACTTTCCTAGGAGCATGAGCAAAATTCTTTCTAGGCACATGATGAATATTTTTCCTAGGCATATCTCTACAATGCATATAGGAAGAACTTGAAGCATACATAGCATAGGAATCATAGGCATGTGAATCAAACGCATTACAACTCCTATGAGACTGTCTTCTATCATTGTACATAAAAGCATGATTCTTTTTAGTACTACTTGCCATAGGGGCCTTCCCTTTCTCCTTGGCGGAGATGGGATCCTTATGGCTTGTTAAGTCCTTGGCTTCCCTCTTGAAGCCAAGTCCATCCTTAATTGAGGGGTGTCTACCAATCGTGTAGGCATCCCTTGCAAATTTTAGCTTATCGAAATCACTTTTGCTAGTCTTAAGTTGGGCATTAAGACTAGCTACTTCATCATTTAATCTCGAAATTGAAACTAGGTGTCCATTACAGGCATCAATATCAAAATCCTTACACCTAGTGCAAATCATAACATGTTCTACACAAGAATTAGATTTATTTGCTACTTCTAATTTAGCATTTAAATCATTGTTAACACTTTGTAAAGTAGAAATGGTTTCATGACACGTAGATAGTTCACAAGAAAGCATTTCATTTCTTTTAACTTCTAAAGCATAGGATTTTTGTGCCTCTACAAATTTGTCATGTTCATCATACAACAAATCCTCTTGCTTTTCTAACAGCCTATCCTTTTCATTCAAGGCATCAATCAATTCATTGATTTTATCAATTTTATTTCTATCCAATCCCTTGAACAAGCTAGAGTAATCTATTTCCTCATCACTAGATTCGTCTTCACTTGAAGAAGCATAAGTAGAGTCTCGAGTACATACCTTCTTCTCCCTAGCCATAAGGCATGTGTGACGCTCGTTGGGGAAGAGGGATGACTTGTTGAAGGCGGTGGCAGCGAGTCCTTCATTGTCGGAGTCGGACGAGGAGCAGTCCGAATCCCACTCCTTGCCAAGATGAGCCTCGCCCTTTGCCTTCTTATAATTCTTCTTCTTCTTCCCTTCCTTCCGTTTATGGCCCGAGCCGGAGTCGGTAGGCTTGTCATCCTTTGGCTCGTTGACGAAAGATTCCTTCTCTTTATCGTTGATCACGATACCCTTCCCCTTAGGATCCATCTCTTCGGGCGGTTAGTCCCTTTGTGAAGAGAACTCCTCTGATACCAATTGAGAGCACCTAGAGGGGGGGTGAATAGGTGATCCTGTGAAACTTGAAAACTTAAGCCACAAAACTTGGTTAATCGTTAGCACAATAATTGCCAAGTGGCTAGAGAGGAATCCTCAACAAAACACAATAACCAACAAGGATCAATCACAGAGATGGCACGGTGGTTATCCCGTGGTTCGGCCAAGACCTACGCTTGCCTACTCCACGTTGTGGCGTCCCAACGGACGAGGGTTGCAATCAACCCCTCTCAAGCGGTCCAAAGACCCACTTGAATACCATGGTGTTTTGCTTGCTTTTACTCAATCCCGTTTGCGAGGAATCTCCACAACTTGGAGCCTCTCGCCCTTACACTTTAAGATCACAAAGAAACACAGAGCAAGGGAGGGATTAGCAACGCACTCAAGACAAGAAATCACAGCAACACCACGCACACAAGTCGCAAAGAGAGCTCTCAACACAACTCAAAGAGTTCACCACTCAACTAGAGCTCTAATTGCTATCGCAAAGAATCAAAGGCGCGGAATCGATGTCTTGGTGCTTAGGAATGTTGTAGGAATGCTTGGTGTGCTCCTCCATGCGCCTAGGGGTCCCTTTTATAGCCCCAAGGCAGCTAGGAGCCGTTGAGAGCAATCTAGGAAGGCTGATCTTGCCTTCTGTCGACTGGCGCACCGGACAGTCCGGTGCCAGATTTCTTTCCATACGTGGCGCAGTCGACCGTTGGCAGCCTGAGAGCCGTTGGCGCACCGGACATGTCCGGTGCACACCGGACAGTCTGGTGCCCCCTTCTAGCCGTTGGCTCGGCCACGTGTCCCGCGCAGATCGCGCGGCCGACCGTTGGCTCACCGGATAGTCCAGTGCACACCGGACAGTCCGGTGAATTATAGCCGTACGTCACCGATGAATTCCCAAGAGCGGCCAGTTCACTCGAGCCAGCCTGGTGCACCGGACACTGTCCGGTGCACCACCGGACAGTCCGGTGCTCCCAGACTGAGCAGACTTTGGCTGAACAAAGCCATCTCATTTCCAATTCGATTTTTCCTGTTTCCAGCACTTAGACACAATACATTAGTCTCTAAAACAATGTACTAAGTCTGAGAAACATACCTTTATCCTTGATTTGTACTTTGTCCACCATTTTACACTTAGGCACTCGTGTTGGGCACTAAATCACCAAAATACTTAGAAATGGCCCAAGGGCACATTTCCCTTTCACCAGGGGCTTCGAAGGAAGAGTCCACCCAAGGCACGTCAGATCAATCCACTCTACTCAGAATGACGACAGAGGAGGTCAGCAGCAGAGGCCGCAATATTCCTCCCAGGCTTCGGGGCAGCAACAAAGCTATCCTCGGCCTCCAGCTCCAAGGGGCAGAGGCGCCAGGGGCTTCGGCGGAAGATTTGGGGATCAACTCAGGAAAATTTATTGCCTATTCTGCGGTGAGGACAAGGGCCATACTACAAGGATGTGCCATGTCACCATCCAGAAACAGAAGGAGATAGCAGAAGCTGCAGCTCAATAGAACCAGCCGAAGCAAGTTATGCATACTGCTTCGTATCATTCACCGTACATACCAGAGTATGTAGGTAACCATCCTGCAGTTTTTGTTGCTTCGGCAAGCCAATCTCAGGCATCTTGGCAACAGCCTCCACCTCCACCACCAATGCAATCCGCATATCCCCAAGGCCAGCAGCCAGAAGGGAGCCATTACTTTCACCAGCAGCAAGACTTCAGGGAACAGTCCAAAGCTCGCACAGTCAACAGTACTGTGCCAGAATCGAAGCACATCTACTAGGAGATATCCTACCTTTAAAACAGTTTTTGCATTCGTCATAATTTTCTTTACATTCGTCATCATTTTCTTTTTAATAAAGAACAATCATTGAAAGCCTAGTTCTTTTGTTGTTTTCAATTCCTTGTAATAGCTTCGTAATTGTCATGATATAATAAACCTTCTTCACAGACTCACGAAGTTCCAAAAGTTGGTGAATCACGAAAGTCGTTCTCAAGAGCGTGGGGTTCATAATTATATTACAAGTTGTGCCAAAGCAACAAAAAGTCGTTCTAAGGAACGCAGCGTAAGTTTGACCGAAGCAACAAAAAGTCGTTCCTAAGGGAGCGCAGCGTAAGTTTTCTGCTCAAAAGTTTTTCCAAAGGGAATGCAGAGCTTGCAGCGAAAAATAAACGCTGATTCCGCCGAAATATAAGGCGAAGAAGCTCCTAAGGAAGGCTTACAGCAAAAAGTCAACACTGATACCGCCGAAATAGAAGGCGAAGAAGCTCCTAAGGGAGGCTTACAACAAAAATTCAACGCTGATACCACCGAAATAGAAGGCGAAGAAGCTTCTAAGGGAGGCTTACAGCAAAAAGTCAGCGCTGATACACCGAAAAATAAGCGGTGAAGCCGAAAAATAAACGACAAAAAGATTGTGTATTTTACTGTGGGAATGTGTGTGTATTTTCGGCACAAATATCATTTTGCATAGCATGACATCATCACATCATTCTCATAACATGACATCATACATCATACTGCATCAATGGCACAAGAAGGGGACACAACATTGATCTTCAGAAATTGTTTCGAAGAAGTTGTGCCAAGGCACAAAATAAGTACAGCTTCGTCAACTCTAATATCAAAGAAGATCTATTGCTTACGAAGCATAATATTTTCACGGAATATGTGTATTCTTCACGAAGCATGAAAAGAAGGGAAGGTGTTTTTTCGCCGAAGGCTCAAAAACGGTATGTACGTAAAGTTTCATGCATCGTTAAGAACTGGATTACAAACAGCTCATATATTACATTCAAAACTGTAAAATATTTATACACTTTGTTCAGCAAATATTGCATCAATATTCTGAATGTTTCTACAACAATAGCTATTCTTCTTTTAAAACTGCTTCTGCAACTTCGTTTAGTAGTTGAGTCACAGCTTCATCCATAATAGCTTCGGCCATCTTTGTAATTTCATCTTCCTTTTTTGCTTCGGGGTCGGCCAATGACTCGAAAGGCTCCATGGGAGGAGATAGTTCAGCTGCGATACAAAACATAAATAAGTTCGAAGTCACAGAAATAAAACATAAAGTCAAAAGCAATTAGGTAATACCTATCCGCCTTTCAAGTTCTGCAGTTTTTCAGCTGCCTTTGCTGCTGCTTTAGCATCGTGAGTATTTTTTCACTTTTCTTTATAATTTTGTAAACCATCCCTCGGCCACCATTTTCCCAGATGTCGGTGAAAACTTTCCGCCAACTAAGCTTGCCTCGGCCGAGGGGTCTTTTGTATCTTCAATAGAGAACGCAGCTTCGGCTTGGGCCAGAATCTTCACATGTTCGCATCCTGTCTTCTCCAAAATAGCCGCAATTCCCCTAGCACCTGAGAAGGCGCAGACATCTCCACGGCCACTCAAAACTTCCTCAAAGGCTTCGGCTTCGCCGTTGATCCAGTCGATTGGACCTTCGGGATCGCCCAGTACGAAGTTGTCTTCATTCGAATATGCGCCAATATTGGCGAAGCTGGTTTTTATCCTTTGTACACATGCTACAGATTTTTCATAGCATCTTTCTTTTGAAGAATGAAGCTCCACAACTATTTTCCCAGTAATTTTTCCAGTAGTCACTGGCGTCTCGGTCAGCTTCGGCGATAGCACATTTTAACTTCGCTTCAGCCAGCTGTTTCTGAAGATCTTCAATTTCGCACTTCTGGGCTTCAGCTTGGGCTTTGGAAGTAGCTTCGTCTTCTTTTATTTTATTCAGCAATGAGTTTAATATTTTATCTTTCTCAAGACCTTCGTTCCTTAGTTCAATTACTTCGAAACGAAGGTTGTTCAAAGCTATAGTGCATCCTTCGTCTTCAGCACTTTTTTGCGCCCTGAGGGCGTTGCTAAAAATCAGACCCTGCAAAAAGAAGTGTGGTATTAAGTATAAGCAAATAAAACAAATATTGGTTTTTTAATACAAAAAATTCATTCTCATACCTTTAAGCTATTATATGCTAAGCTGTCAGCCAGTTCATCTTTTGATAGCACCAAAAGCCCATCTTCTAGCGTCGGGAATCCGAAGCTTTTGCTCATCTCCCGGCAGACAGAAATTTCCTTGTTGTCTGGGAGACAATACAAGAAATCTTTTTCTCCGCTGCCGTTGAAAATATTAATGCCCCCTTTAAATATTTTAATTTCTGGGCATAATATTGAGCTTCTCGCTTTTCCTCTTCAGATAGCCTTTTGTACGAAGCATGTCGTACAATATAATCAGGTACTCTGGAAGTTGCTTCGGAAGTTGAAGAGAGAGTTTTTTCAGGCAGAATTTGCTTTGTAGCCTCTTTTTCGTTTCTTCTCCGATTTCCAAGGATTTCTCCTTGGCGGGCTCTGAAGGCCCAGCTTCGTCCTCGGTCTGGCTCTTTGCAACTTCGTCTTCGGATGGTTTTGTCTCAATTTGCGTTTTTGGCGCTTCGGCAGTTTTCTTTGGAGTGGTGCTTGAAGACTTTATTGTCTCCAGCACATCTAGTACATTAACCATCCTTTTTCTCTTGGGAGTCGCCGTGAGATCTTTTTGTGCCTTCGACACTGTCATTCCTGCCGAAGGGCTTGTAACTTCTAATATCTTTGTTTTCTCGGCCTCTATTTTTCAATATTATCGGCCTTCGGCATCATAGCCGGCTCTTCATTCTTCTATGTAAAAGCAGGTCCTTTGGCTTCAGTAGCCGTAGAGGTCTCACCACCAAATTCGGGCACTGTGGCCGATTCAATGAAGCACGGTCGGTGAGTAAGGACCTTCATCTTTTTCCTCTTTGGCGCGGGCTCACTTAGAGCAACTGAAGCATCACCTTTCACAGAAGTTGCACTTTTTCTCTTTTGCCCTTTCAGCGGGTAGCGGTAATCAGGGTACATAAACCCAATAGCATCGAAAACTTGAAAGGGAAATGTGCCCTTGGGCCATTTCTAAGTATTTTGGTGATTGAGTGTCAACACAAGTGCTTAAATGTGAAAATATGCCCATAGATGAACAATGTGCAAATCACAAGTAAAGGTATGTTTCTAAGCCTTAGTACATTAGTTTTGTGTACTAACATCTTGTCTAAGTGTTAGAAACAGGAAGAAGAAAAGAAAAGAAGTGGAGACTTGGCTGTGTACAGCCAAGGGGCTGTTTCGGTCTGGGGCACCGGACTGTCCGGTGTTGCACCGGACAGTGTCCGGTGGTGCACCGGACAGTGTCCGGTGCGCCAGGCTGCCTCGGCCGAACAGGCCACTCTCGGGTTTTTCTCCGGCGACTTCGGCTAAAATTCACCGGACTGTCCGGTGTGCACCGGACTGTCCGGTGAGCCAACGGTCGGCCGGGCCAACGGTCGGCCGCGCGATCGGCGCGCGACACGTGGCCGAGCCAACGGTCGGAAGGAAGCACCGGACTGTCCGGTGTGCACCGGACTGTCCGGTACGCCAGATCTGCAACGGTCGGCAACGGTCGGCTTCGCCAATTAAGGAAAGGAATCGGGCACCGGACACTGTCCGGTGTGCACCGGACTGTCCGGTGCGCCTGACGACAGAAGGCAAGGATAGCCTTCCAGATGTGCTCTCAACGGCTCCTAGCTGCCTTGGGGCTATAAAAGGGACCCCTAGGCGCATGGAGGAGGACACTAAGCATTCTTTGAGCACTCTTGATCACTCACACATCAATCTCGCGCACTTGTTCGACATTCTAGTGATTTGAGCTCCGTTCTAGTGTGCTAGTCTTTTGAGCTCAAGTCTGGGTCTTGTGTGTGCGTATTCGCTGTGATCTTTGTGTTGTGTGTGAGTTGCTAATCCCTCCCTTGCTCTGTGATTCTCTGTGAACATCTTTTGTAAGGGCGAGAGGCTCCAAGTTGTGGAGATTCCTCGCAAACGGGATTGAGAAAAGAAAAGCAAGAACACCGTGGTATTCAAGTTGATCATTGGATCACTTGAGAGGAGTTGAGTGCAACTCTCGTCCGTTGGGACGCCACAACGTGGAGTAGGCAAGTTTTGTACTTGGCCGAACCACGGGATAACCACTGTGTCATCTCTGTGATTGGATTCTTGTAGTTATTGTGTTTTGACTCCTCTCTAGCCACTTGGTATAAACTGTGCTAACGCCTAATCAAGTTTTGTGGCTATAAGTTTAAGTTTTTACAGGATCACCTATTCACCCCCCCCCCCTCTAGGTGCTCTCAATTGGTATCAAAGCCGTTCTCTTCAAGAAAGGGACTAACCGCCCGAAGAGATGGATCCTAAGGGGAAGGGAATTGTGATCAACGACAAGGAGAAGGAGTCCTTCGTCAACGAGCCAAGGGATGACAAGTCCAATGACTCGGGCTCGGGCCACAAGCGAAAAGATGGGAAGAAGAAGAAGACAAGACGCATCAAGGAGATCGTCTACTACGACATCGATGAGTCCTCTTCTTCCCAAAAGGACGACGACCACGACTACAAAAAGACGGTCAATTCGAACTTTTCATTTGATTATTCTCGTATTCAACATAGTTCAAATTCGCATTTGCTTTCCATTCCTCTTGGCAAACCCCCACACTTTGATGGGGAGGACTACGGATTTTGGAGTCACAAAATGCGTAGTCACTTATTCTCTCTCCATCCAAGCATATGGGAGATTGTGGAGAATGGAATGAAATTTGATAGCTCGGATAGCCCTATGCTTATAAATGAACAAATTCATAGAAATGCACAAGCTACTACTGTTCTCTTAGCATCTTTGTGCAGGGAAGAATACAATAAGGTGAGTGGCTTGGACAATGCCAAGCAGATATGGGACACCCTCAAGATCTCTCACGAGGGGAACGACATCACCATGCTCACCAAGATGGAGTTGGTGGAGGGCGAGCTTGGACGATTCGCCATGATAAGGGGAGAGGAGCCAACTCAAACCTACAACCGGCTCAAGACCCTTATCAACAAAATAAGGAGCTACGGAAGCACGCGTTGGACGGATCACGACGTCGTCCGCCTAATGCTCAGGTCCTTTACCGTTCTTGATCCTCATCTCGTGAACAATATTCGTGAGAATCCCAGGTACACGATGATGACTCCCGAGGAAGTGCTTGGAAAATTCGTGAGCGGGCGGATGATGATCAAGGAGGCAAGATACGTTGACGACGCATTGAACGGTCCACTCCACGAGCCTCAACCCATTGCTCTAAAGGCAACGAGGAGCAAGGAGTCGCTTCCTAGCAAGGTGGCGCAAATTGAGGCGGCCGGTCTTAATGAAGAAGAAATGGCCCTCATTATCAAGAGATTCAAGACGGTGCTAAAGGGTCGCAATGGACAGCCGAGCAAGACTAAAACCAAGGGGAAGCGATCATGCTTCAAATGCGGTAAGCTTGGTCATTTTATTGCTAACTGTCCCGATAATGATAGTGACCAGGAAAAGGGAAACAAGAGGGAAAAGAAGAAGCATTACAAGAAGGCAAAGGGCGAGGCGCATCTAGGCAAGGAGTGGGACTCGGATTGCTCCTCGTCCGACTCCGACAATGAAGGACTCGCCGCCACCGCCTTCAACAAGTCGGCTCTCTTCCCCAACGAGCATCACACTTGCCTCATGGCAAGGGAAAAGAAGGTAATCTCTCGTAATGCTAATACTTATGATTCTTCTAGTGATGATGAATCTAGTGAGGATGAAATTGATTACTCTAGTTTATTCAAGGGATTGGATAGAACTAAGATAGCTAAGATTAATGAGTTGATTGATGCCTTAAATGAAAAGGATAGAACCTTAGAGAAACAAGAAGATCTCTTATATGAAGAACATGATAAATTTGTTAGTGCTCAAAATTCACTTGCTCTAGAAGTTAAAAGAAATGGAATACTTTCTTGTGAACTTTCTACTTGTAATGAAACCATTTCTTCTTTAAAAGGTGAAATTAAAGATTTAACTACTAAAATAGAAGTAGCAAGTAACTCGTATGTTGAAAATATTACAATTTGCACTAGGTGTAAGGATTTTGATGTTAATGCTTGTAGTGAACACTTAGTTTCCATTTCAAAATTAAGTGATGAAGTGGCTAGTCTTAATGCTCAACTTAAGACTAGCAAAAGTGATTTTGAAAAACTAAAATTTGCTAGGGATGCCTACACGGTTGGTAGACACCCCTCAATTAAGGATGGACTTGGCTTCAAGAGGGAAGCCAAGAACTTAACAAGCCATAAGGCTCCCATTCCCGCCAAGGAGAAAGGGAAGGCCCCTATGGCTACTAGTGCTAAGAGGAACCATGCCTTTTTGTATCATGAAAGTAGACAAACTAGAAATGTAAGTCATGATGCTTTTGATTCATATGTTCATGATTCTCATGCCATGTTTGCTCCTAGTTCCTCTAATGTGTATGATAGAAATGTTACTAGGAGAAATGTTGTTCCTAAAAGAAATGCTATTCATCATGTGCCTAGAAGGAATGTTGTTCATAATGCTCCTAGGAAAGAAGTAAATGAATTTTCTACAATATATCATGCTTTGAATGCTTCCTTTGCAATTTGTAGAAAGAATAGAAAGATAATTGCTAGGAAGTTAGGGGCTAAATGCAAAGGTGATAAAACTTGCATTTGGGTCCCTAAGAAGATTTGTGCTAACCTTGTAGGACCCAACATGAGTTGGGTACCTAAGACCCAAGCCTAAATTTGCCTTGCAGGTTTATGCATCCGGGGGTTCAAGCTGGATTATCGACAGCGGATGCACAAACCATATGACGGGGGAGAAGAAAATGTTCACCTCCTACGTCAAGAATAAAGATTCCCAAGATTCAATCATATTCGGTGATGGGAATCAAGGCAAGGTAAAAGGGTTAGGTAAAATTGCAATTTCCAATGAGCATTCTATTTCCAATGTGTTTTTAGTAGAGTCTCTTGGTTACAATTTACTATCTGTTAGTCAATTGTGCAGCATGGGGTATAATTGTCTATTCACTAATGTAGATGTGTCTGTCTTTAGAAGAAGTGATGGTTCACGAGCTTTTAAGGGTGTATTAGACGGCAAACTTTATTTAGTAGATTTTGCAAAAGAAGAGGCCGGTCTAGATGCATGCTTAATGGCTAAGACTTGCATGGGCTGGCTGTGGCATTGCCGCTTGGCACATGTGGGGATGAAGAATCTTCACAAACTTCTAAAGGGAGAACACGTGATAGGACTAACTAATGTTCAATTCGAAAAAGATAGACCTTGTGCAGCTTGTCAAGCAGGGAAACAGGTGGGAGGCTCTCATCACACCAAAAATGTGATGACGACATCAAGACCCTTGGAGATGCTGCATATGGACCTTTTTGGACCCGTCGCCTATCTGAGCATAGGAGGAAGTAAGTATGGTTTAGTTATTGTTGATGACTTTTCCCGCTTCACTTGGGTGTTCTTTTTGCAGGAAAAGTCCGAAACCCAAGGGACTCTCAAACGCTTCCTCAGGAGAGCTCAAAATGAGTTTGAGCTCAAAGTGAAGAAGATAAGGAGCGACAACGGATCCGAGTTCAAGAACCTTCAAGTGGAGGAGTTCCTTGAAGAAGAAGGGATCAAACACGAGTTCTCCGCTCCCTACACACCACAGCAAAATGGTGTGGTAGAGAGGAAGAATAGGACGCTCATCGATATGGCGAGGACGATGCTAGGAGAGTTCAAGACCCCCGAGTGCTTTTGGACGGAAGCCGTTAACACTGCTTGCCACGCCATCAACAGGGTCTACCTTCATCGCCTCCTCAAGAAGACGTCGTATGAGCTACTAACCGGTAACAAACCCAATGTATCGTACTTTCGTGTATTTGGGAGTAAATGCTACATTCTAGTGAAGAAGGGTAGAAATTCTAAGTTTGCTCCCAAAGCTGTAGAAGGGTTTTTGTTAGGTTATGAATCAAATACAAAGGCGTATAGAGTCTTCAACAAATCATCGGGTTTGGTTGAAGTCTCTAGCGACGTTGTATTTGATGAGACTAATGGCTCTCCAAGAGAGCAAGTTGTTGATCTTGATGATGTAGATGAAGAAGATGTTCCGACGGCCGCGATACGAACCATGGCGACTGGTGATGTGCGACCACAGGAACAAGAAGAGCAAGATCAACCTTCTTCCTCAACTATGGTGAATCCCCCAACTCAAGACGATGAACAGGTTCATCAACAGGAGGCGTGTGATCAAGGGGGAGCACAAGATGATCTTGTGGTGGAGGAAGAAGCGCAACCGGCACCTCCAACCCAAGTTCGAGCGATGATTCAAAGGGATCATCCCGTCGACCAAATTCTGGGTGACATCAGCAAGGGAGTAACTACTCGATCTCGATTAGTTAATTTTTGTGAACATTACTCCTTTGTCTCTTCTATTGAGCCTTTCAGGGTAGAAGAGGCCTTGCTAGATCCGGATTGGGTGTTGGCCATGCAAGAGGAGTTAAACAACTTCAAGCGCAATGAAGTGTGGACACTGGTGCCTCGTCCCAAGCAAAATGTTGTGGGAACCAAGTGGGTGTTTCGCAACAAACAAGACGAGCACGGGGTGGTGACAAGGAACAAGGCTCGACTTGTGGCAAAAGGTTATGCCCAAGTCGCAGGTTTGGACTTTGAGGAGACATTTGCTCCTGTGGCTAGGCTAGCATCAATTCGTATCTTGCTAGCATATGCCGCTCACCATTCTTTCAGGTTGTTCCAAATGGATGTGAAGAGCGCTTTCCTCAACGGGCCAATCAAGGAGGAGGTGTACGTGGAGCAACCCCCTGGCTTCGAGGATGAACGGTACCCCGACCATGTGTGTAAGCTCTCTAAGGCGCTCTATGGACTTAAGCAAGCCCCAAGAGCATGGTATGAATGCCTTAGAGATTTCTTAATTGCTAATGCTTTCAAGGTTGGGAAGGCCGATCCAACTCTTTTTACAAAGACATGTGATGGTGATTTGTTTGTGTGCCAAATTTATGTCGATGACATAATATTTGGTTCTACTAACCAAAAGTCTTGTGAAGAGTTTAGCAGGGTGATGACGCAGAAATTCGAGATGTCGATGATGGGCGAGTTGAACTACTTCCTTGGGTTCCAAGTGAAGCAACTCAAGGACGGCACCTTCATCTCCCAAATGAAGTACACGCAAGATCTGCTAAAGCGGTTTGGGATGAAGGACGCCAAGCCCGCAAAGACGCCGATGGGAACCGATGGACACACCGACCTCAACAAAGGTGGTAAGTCTGTCGATCAAAAAGCATACCGGTCAATGATAGGGTCTTTACTTTATTTATGTGCTAGTAGACCGGATATTATGCTTAGCGTATGCATGTGTGCTAGATTTCAATCCGATCCTAAGGAGTGTCACTTAGTGGCGGTGAAGCGAATTCTTAGATATTTGGTTGCTACGCCTTGCTTCGGGCTCTGGTATCCAAAGGGGTCTACCTTTGACTTAGTTGGATACTCAGACTCCGACTATGCTGGATGTAAGGTCGATAGGAAGAGTACATCGGGGACGTGCCAATTCTTAGGAAGGTCCCTGGTGTCATGGAACTCTAAGAAACAAACATCCGTTGCCCTATCCACCGCTGAGGCCGAGTACGTTGCCGTAGGTCAGTGTTGCGCGCAACTACTTTGGATGAGGCAAACCCTCCGGGACTTTGGCTACAATCTGAGCAAAGTCCCACTCCTATGTGATAATGAGAGTGCTATCCGCATGGCGGAAAATCCTGTTGAACACAGCCGCACAAAGCACATAGACATCCGGCATCACTTTTTGAGAGACCACCAGCAAAAGGGGGATATCGAAGTGTTTCATGTTAGCACCGAGAACCAGCTAGCCGATATCTTTACCAAGCCTCTAGATGAGAAGACCTTTTGCAGGTTGCGTAGTGAGCTAAATGTCTTAGATTCGCGGAACTTGGATTGAATTGTAGCATACATGTACTTATGCTTTTGATCATGTTCCTTTTTGCATTTTGTTGCTTATTATGGTGCTCAAGTTGTACAAACACTCCCTGGACCTCACAAGTCCGTTGCAAAGTGATGCACATGTTTAGGGGGAGATGTGTTACAACTTGACCCTTTGAGACTAACCATGTGCTTGAGTTTGATAATTTAGTCTCAAAGGAGGATTGAAAGGGAAAAGGTGGACTTGGACCATGAAAGACTTCCACTGCACTCCGATGAGAGGGTAACAAATTCCAAGTTCATCTCATGAACTCTTATTGCCATTTGATCTTAATTGAAGATTTTTGTGAGGCAATGGGGTTAAAGGGCCAAGATTGATCCCGTTTTGGTGCTTGATGCCAAAGGGGGAGAAAATAAAGGCCAAAGTGATAAATGGATCAGCTACCACTTGAGAAATTTTGAAAATAGTAGAATAGAGTTTTTGTTTTGTCAAAAGCTTTTATTGTCTCTTATTGTCTCTATGTTCAAAAGTTGGCTTCTTGTGGGGAGAAGTGTTGATTATGGGAAATAGGGGGAGTTTTTGAAATCTTTGATCAATCTCTTTTGGAATAAACTCTCTTTATACTTCAACATGTGTGTTTGACTTAGAGATAGAGATTTGAATTTGATTTGCAAAAACAAACCAAGTGGTGGCAAAGGATGATCCATATATGCCAAAATTGAATCAAAACCAATTTGAGTTTTTATTTGAAGTGATTTTGCACTTGTTCTAGTTGCTTTATGTTGTGTTGGCATAAATCACCAAAAAGGGGGAGATTGAAAGGGAAATGTGCCCTTGGGCCATTTCTAAGTATTTTGGTGATTGAGTGTCAACACAAGTGCTTAAATGTGAAAATATGCCCATAGATGAACAATGTGCAAATCACAAGTAAAGGTATGTTTCTAAGCCTTAGTACATTAGTTTTGTGTACTAACATCTTGTCTAAGTGTTAGAAACAGGAAGAAGAAAAGAAAAGAAGTGGAGACTTGGCTGTGTACAGCCAAGGGGCTGTTTCGGTCTGGGGCACCGGACTGTCCGGTGTTGCACCGGACAGTGTCCGGTGCGCCAGGCTGCCTCGGCCGAACAGGCCACTCTCGGGTTTTTCTCCGGCGACTTCGGCTAAAATTCACCGGACTGTCTGGTGTGCACCGGACTGTCCGGTGAGCCAACGGTCGGCCGGGCCAACGGTCGGCCGCGCGATCGGCGCGCGACACGTGGCCGAGCCAACGGTCGGAAGGAAGCACCGGACTGTCCGGTGTGCACCGGACTGTCCGGTGCGCCAGATCTGCAACGGTCGGCAACGGTCGGCTTCGCCAATTAAGGAAAGGAATCGGGCACCGGACACTGTCCGGTGTGCACCGGACTGTCCGGTGCGCCTGACGACAGAAGGCAAGGATAGCCTTCCAGATGTGCTCTCAACGGCTCCTAGCTGCCTTGGGGCTATAAAAGGGACCCCTAGGCGCATGGAGGAGGACACTAAGCATTCTTTGAGCACTCTTGATCACTCACACATCAATCTCGCGCACTTGTTCGACATTCTAGTGATTTGAGCTCCGTTCTAGTGTGCTAGTCTTTTGAGCTCAAGTCTGGGTCTTGTGTGTGCGTATTCGCTGTGATCTTTGTGTTGTGTGTGAGTTGCTAATCCCTCCCTTGCTCTGTGATTCTCTGTGAACATCTTTTGTAAGGGCGAGAGGCTCCAAGTTGTGGAGATTCCTCGCAAACGGGATTGAGAAAAGAAAAGCAAGAACACCGTGGTATTCAAGTTGATCATTGGATCACTTGAGAGGAGTTGAGTGCAACTCTCGTCCGTTGGGACGCCACAACGTGGAGTAGGCAAGTTTTGTACTTGGCCGAACCACGGGATAACCACTGTGTCATCTCTGTGATTGGATTCTTGTAGTTATTGTGTTTTGACTCCTCTCTAGCCACTTGGTATAAACTGTGCTAACGCCTAATCAAGTTTTGTGGCTATAAGTTTAAGTTTTTACAGGATCACCTATTCACCCCCCCCTCTAGGTGCTCTCAAAACTCTGTTCAACCTCTTCTTCTTCCGGCCTCCGAAGGCCGCAGATAACGCGTTATCTTCTACCTTTGAATATGGCCCAAGCAGTTCGTCGCTTGTAGCTTCGATGCACTTCAGCCAATCATCATCTGACTCAATGAACTTACCTTCATATCTGAAGGTGTATTTCAACCTAACCAGCCCACCTTCGTCAGACTTGCTGATAGTTTCCTCTGGCATTTCCTATTTCTCTACAAGTGGCCACACTCTGAAGGCTATGTGCTCCTGGACTAAATCCCTCGTCCCGATGAAAGAGCAAATTATGCCAAAGGCTTTTCGGCATTCTTCGGCTGCTTCATCAATTTCCACCTTCGGTTTCCGAAGGCCGAAGCGCTGCTAGATAGGACACATGATAATATCTTTAATGTCTTCTCGTGCCTTTAAATCATTTTTCACGTAAAACCATTCCTTCATCCAGTCCCCAGGCCATCTTTTCCGGAAGGTTGACACAGGGCAGCTTGAGCCAGAGCGAGCGACAAATCTATAGCAGCCAAAATTGTTATGATATTGCTCTTTGCCCCAGGGTTTCGTCTCATATAACAGTTTGTGCATACTGCAGAAATTTTTTGCATTTGGCTCCAAGCCCTGGCTCCTCACGGCCCAGACGAAGATTCCCATTCTTATGATTGCTTCGGGAGTAATTTGATGAAGGTAGACATGATAGATCTTTAAAACCTCAACCACAAATCTGCTTAAGGGGAACCGAAGCCCAGCTTTAAAAAAGCTTCGAAAGATCACAACTTCATTCTCTTCGGGAGTAGGCACAATCCTCTCTCCGTCATCTGCCCTCACAGTAGACATGTCTCGAAAATATCTTCCCCTCATGATATCGAGATGACTCTGTTTAATACTCGATTTTCTGAAGACTGTGTGACTTGGTCGCCACGGTCGATCTTCGGAATCTTCACCCCCCACTCTCCACGTCATAACTGTCACTATCGCCGGTGTCTTCAGATAAACCTTCTAAAATCTCCCTAGTGATCTTCTCTGTATTAGTCTTTGCTATTGATTCAAGAAACCCAAGATTCTTCTCCTCAGAAAGGCTCAGCTTTGTTTCGGCAACAACTTTTTTATCTTGAGATATCTTCGGAAATGTTGAAAATGTGCTCTTAAGGCCGAAGCTAAAAAATCTAAGAAGCCAGGCAAAGCGTTTGTAGGCAAGAGCTAAAAATTGAGCAGGCAGAGCAAATGGCAAAAAGCGTGCCAAATGAGCTCGCGGTGTGTTCTTATTTATACGCCCAGTGCGTTGCAAGTAGGAGTGCCCCGCTTGTCATTGACTATTGCTATTCTAGCAGAGGGAAGGTGTTTTTCGGACCTTCGGCTTAAGGCCTTCGTCCATATCGCAATCTGAACTTATCATTCTAACAAATTAATATTGCGAGAGGCTACTGTTGGGGGCCTTCGGCTTCCGAAGGTCCTCAAAAACATGATTTAACAATGTTTCTGGAGTATGATACATGAACAGGTACCTTTGGACTTAGGTCATAACCACAATATGAATAAGCACAAAGAATACGAAGGATGACGCAGAGCCGAAGCTATGCGCAGGGGAGCTTCGGCGTGATAGCAGAAAAGGAAACCGACTTAAAGGGGAAAAGGCTATTTAGACCCCGATGGATTACTATAGAGTTATTAGCAAATGTAAAGGGCATGAGTGTAATTTTACATGGGCTGCGTCCCGTGCCTATAAATAGATGAATAGTGCTCCCGTACTGTTCACGTTGACTTGACATTTGGTTTTGCGTCACGCTTGTACTTTTGCCTTCTTTCAAGCCGAAGGTATATTTGTAATTTGTTATCATTTCTATTTTTCCATAATAATAAAATAGAAATGAATTAATGATAAAATTTAAGTGTTTATGTTATTTTTCATACTTTGTATGAATCCCTCTTCATTATTTGTTGTACTTATGAAGGCATGTCCTTCATAACCTTCGTCCGAAACTCATTATATCCCAAGGGAAATAATGCTTCGAAGGGCGAAGGATTTTAATGGTTGACAATTTCTGTGTTGCCTTGTTCTTAACTCATAGCATTTAAGGACAAGTCCCCAACAGGGGGTGAATAGGTGATCCTGTAAAATTAAACACTAAATAGCCACGAAACTTAGTTATAGAAGTGTTAGCGCGACTAAGTAGTTGAGAGGCGAGTTCTCGTGGACAAAACAATCACAGAGAAAGCAATCACAAGAGACACACGATTTTATCCCGTGGTTCAGCCAAGTAACAATTGCCTACTTCCACGTTGTGGTGTCCCAATGGACGAGGGTTGCACTCAACCCCTTTCAAGTGATCCAATGATCAACTTGAATACCACGGTCTTTTTGTTTAGAGTATCTTCCCGTTTGCGAGGAATCTCCACAATTTGGAGTCTCTCGCCCTTACAATAAAGATCATAAAGAAAGCACAGAGTAAGGTTGGGAGAAGCAACGCACACACACAACACAATTCCGCAGTACACACACGCACACAAGCCAAGACTTGAGCTCGAAACGTAGCATAGAGAGTTCACAACTCGAACGGAGCTCAAATCACTAACACAATAAATCAAATGCACGGAGGCGGAGTGTGGGAGTCTTAGAATGCTTAGTGAATGCTTAGATAACTCCTCCATACACCTAGGGGTCCCTTTTATAGCCCCAAGGCAGCTAGGAGCCGTTGGAGGCCAACAATAAAGGATATCCTTGCCTTCTGTTGAGTGGCGCACCAGACAGTTCGGTGCGCCACCGGACAGCCACTGTAGCTTGTCTGGTGCACGATTTCCTTCCAATTCGGGCAAAGTCGACCATTGCTCCTTTGGGCCAGATGGCGCATCAGACACTGTCCGGTGCACATCGGACAGTCCGGTGCACCCAGCTGACCGTTGGAGCAGCCACGCGTCGCCCGCGGATTGCGCGCCCGACGGTTGCGCTGACGACTGTTGGCTCACCGGATAGTCCGGTGCACCACCGGACAGTCCGGTGAATTATAGTCGTACGCCACCGTCGAATCCCGAGAGCGGCAAGTTCACCGCGGACCAGCCTGCACCACAGGACACAGTCCGGTGTGCCAGACCGAGCTAAAGTTTGGCTGCTCACAGCCAAGTCTTTTGCAATCCGATTCCTCTCTTTTTGGCACTGTTTCTAGCACTTAGACACACAATGTTAGTTCACAAAAACAATGTACTAAGTCTAGAAACGTACCTTTTACTTTGATTTGCTCCTTTCACATATTTAGCACATAAGTACTCAAATAATGTGTCGGACATCTAATCACCAAAATACTTATAGAAATTGCCCAAGGGCACATTTCCCTTTCACAAATGCATCTAGGTGCCAAAGGAAATAATTTCAACCATGAAAAGCACCAAGAAGGTTTGGATTCCGAAAGGGAAGTGAGTAGTTCGAAGGACGACGTGAATTTTGGATACTTGGCAAATTTGGGATGTATATCATGGGATACATCATATTGGATCAAGTATATTGCCAAGTGGATTAGTGAATATTTTGGACCCAAATTTCCCCACCCATAACTAAGGTAACTAGAATCGTTGTATTTATTGTTTTTATATATGCGTATCTATTTTCTTGTATCTAGTTTTTACCTTTCATGCCTAGTATTTCATTTGGTACTTATTTGAGATTAACAATGCATGCATACTAGGTAAATCACAAGATAGGATTGCTTGTTTTCAATTCATAATCTTGAGCAAACCTATATGGTTTAAAAATGTTTAACTAAGCACGACACATAGCTTATTTAACATCCCTAAGTAAATGACACTAATGCTTCAGAAACTTATATCCTACAATTTGTATCATTTAACTTATATGTGCCAAAGCTCAGATTATAGATAATTTGCCCCTCTTGATATCAAATCAAAGTGCATGTCTCCTACAAGTATTCAAAACTTGCATGCACACTTTCAGGGAGAGGTTACTCTATAATCTAAGACTTTGAGACTAATACCTTTTTCGAGTCTATTTCATGTAGTAGTCTCATTGTAAGGAAAATGAAGTCCCCAGAGAAAGATAACAAGCTTCAAATGCAAATCTGCAAGAATTCTTATGTCTCACAAGCCTACCATTTATCTTCAAATGGTCCGCCACTGATTTTTTAATTGGTAACTCTAAGACTACATTTAGCTTCATTTTCATGTCTTCTCCGATATTTGGTTAGACTATATTTCATATCTTATACTTCCCATGCTGCTATAAATGCATATATTGTTGACTCGTATTTTGTTACCTATGCATAAGGGAAGTTAGTCTATTCAAATCATGTATTGCACCTCCATTTCTCACATGCTTTTTCCTAATTAGAGATCTCTGTCACAGGGAGTATTTCTTCGTCTCTAAAGGGGGAGAAAATTCTTTCTAAAGGAGAACACTCATTTAGGGCGAGTAACAATTTGGTGCTTCAATTGGTATTAATTGACAAATCCTTTATGAGAGCAAGTCTTATTTGCTTCCTACATGCTTTTAATGTCTTCCTTTTTGGTGGTTGATGCCAAAGGGGGAGAAGTTGTAGGGACTAAAGCAATAAAATGTTATCAGACACCAAACACCACCAATTTAAAATTTTAATTCTTCAAAGTGTTTTGATTCTTTGATCTAAAATAGGAAGTAAGTGAAATATGGAGTTAGGGGAGGCTTAAGTCCATAACCTCATTCTATGGGGACAATCATGCAACCTAGCAAGTAGATTGCGTATATTCGTTCAAATGTTTGTTATATTTGCTTGCTTTGGTTGTGTTGTCATCAATCACCAAAAAGGGGGAGATTGTAAGAAAAATAGACCCCGGTCCATTTAGCTCAATAGGTTTTGGTGTTTGATGATCAACATAAACCGTGGACTAATGTATTTCCCAAGTGTTTGTGTGTTGTAGTTCACAGGATGCGAAGTGGATTGGACCGAGGCTCTAAGGATGCAACACCTCAAAGAAGATATTATAAAACCCACAGACATTACAAAGTCATATTGAAGACACTTTATACATGTTAAGAGTCCAACACGTCAAGAAGTAGAAGTGAGATACAAAGCTACAAAACAAAAGTGAAGTCAACAAAGTTGAGAGGAAGGGCTGATTGAATTGGAAGTGTTTTACAAAATCCAATCTACTCAAACTGGTATGGCTTAAACTCTGGGATGTAGAGAATTTCATAAGCTTTTCAAAAAGTACAAGATCATCGAAATTGGAGTTCAGAGCTAAAAGTTATGGCCAAAATACGACAAGCGAGCATGGGCTGTCCGGTGCACACCGGACCGTCCGGTGCCCCATGTCTGGTGCGCCATCTTCGGAAGCTCCAATGGCTACCTTTAACGGATAGTACACGTGGCATGTCCAGTGCACCACCAGACAGTCTGGTGCACCTGTCTGGTGCACCACAGAAAGATGTAGAACTACTTTTCAACAACTATATTTGAGTTGGGGTCTATACATACTTCACCCAACCGGCCATTTGGAGGTGTGGGAGCCCAAGCAACATTCCAAGTCATAGCATAGACATTTCCAAGTGCTCATACACACAAGTGTTAATAGAATTACTCGGTGATTAGCGTAGGTGTTTTGCGAAATGCTTAGATTAGTTAAACCGCTTTAGCGCTTGCTCTAGGTGAATCCTAGTTAGTTGAGTGAGTTTAGATAAACCACCAACCCCTCGGCTCTTGCGCGAGCTGTTGTAATTGTACCGAGTGGGGCAAGGGTATTGCGAGACTGTGACAACCGCATTTGTGTCACGGCCGCCACCGTGTACCGAAGGGAACGAGGCCCGTGGCGTTTTCGGCCGGAAGCTCGATAGTGGAGACGACGGGGAGCGTCCAAGAGGAGCCAGAAGCGGAGCACCACTTGCACGTGGAGAAGGCTCGCGGCTCTTTACGAATTTACTCGGCCGAGGTGCTTGGCCCTCGTGTGGGCTTCCCTTTGCGTAGGGGCACCAACGAGGATTAGTCGGGACCTTGCGTGGTTCCGGATACCTCGGTAAAAATACCGACGTCATTAACGAGAGTTTGCATCTCTACCTTGCTTTTTAAGCTTCCACATTTATATTAACCATTTAAGTTTCAGTCTTGCCTTTATACTTATATAGTGTAGATCAAAACTTAGCCATTGCGGTAGAGATAGCAACACTTAGACAAAACCTAGTTTGCACATTCTAGTTTGATTATTTGCATAGGTTTTGCTATAGGGATTTATTTGTGGCCTAGTTTAGTGAAAGTTTTAGAAGTCCTAATTCACCCCCTCTTAGGTGTCACTTGTTTCCTTCAGTTGGAACTTCTCCTAGTGCCATGATACGTGCCATGACGCCCACCCCTCCCCAGCTTAGCCTGCTTCCTCAGGATCCACCACTGAGCCCGAGCCTTTCGCGGGGTAGCCAACGCCCATGATCGAGAGGCAGGACGGGCCACGATGGAGGACGGTGCGACCACGCCTGGTTGCAGGGCGATGTCACACCACGATGATGAACGTCTGTCACCGTCTAATTTATGGCAAAGGCGGGTCACCATGTTTCCCTTGAGCAAGCCAAAATGTCGTCGCGACCACATCGCTTCTGGACAAACTCCCTAAGACAGATACACCAAACGAGCGAAAACCCACCAAGAAAATTCGAGATCTTCTCGGCCTCACTGTGTGGCAGCAGGCTGAGAGCTCCATGTCTCAATGTCATGAACCAAAAACTAACCGGTGCACTGCGTCTACGCCAATAGCAAATGATACCACATGACAGCAACACCCTGAACTCGAAGAAAGTGCGACCCGGATCCTGCCTTAGCGGCGCCCAAAGCTAGGTCGAAGCGTGAGGAGCGTGCCTGGTCACGGGACTGGAGACGAGGGACGAGGCGAGTCAGGTGACAACCATCGGTACTGAAAAGTCGCCTAGAGGGGGGGTGAATAGGTGAAACCTGAAATTTATAAACTTAAACACGCACTAAGGCTGGGGTGAGCGTTAGAATTAAATTCAAGTCTGAAAGATTGGTTCTCTTGCTAAGAGTTGCTCAAAGGATGTGGATGACGTATGGGAGCAAACTCAAACCAATACTAGCAAGGAAACGTTAGAGAGAGGAAAGAGGGTAAACAAATCAAGCGAGAATCAAAGCGAGTAGACATGGTGATTTGTTTTACCGAGGTTCAGTTCCAAAGAACCTAGTCCCCGTTGAGGAGGCCACAAAGGCTGGGTCTATTTCAACCCTTTCCCTCTCTCTCAAACGGTCACTTAGACCGAGTGAGCCTTCTCCTTAATCAAACGGGTCACTAAGGTAGTGTTTGGTTGAGGAGCCAAGTAGAACGGAGCCATTCCATCCCTGATTCTAGGAATGGAGCCGCTCTGTTCTGTGTTTGGTAATCTAGAACGGAGCGGCTCTGTTTTTTGTTTGGTTGCAGAGTGAACGGAACAGAGCGTGACTGTGCGAGCGGGCTGGGAACGGAGCGGCTCCGCCCGGTTGATTTTTTGGAGTGGGATGGTTCTGGATCTGAGGAGAATATTCCCTAATTGGAGCCACTCCGTTCTAGTTACTTTGTAACCAAACAAGAACAAAACTGGGACAGAACGACTCCGTTCTACTTGGCTCTTCAACCAAACACTACCTAAGACCCCGCAAGGACCACCACACACTTGGTGTCTCTTGCTTAGCTTTACAAGCACTTAGAAAGGGAATGAGGAAGGAAGAAAGGCAATCCAAGCGACAAGAGCAACAAAAGAACACAAATGATCCTCTCACAAGCCCTTAAGCACTAGCGTTGATTTTGGGAACTTTGAGTGGATTGATTGCTTTGATTGTGTCTTGGAGTGTTGCACTTTGCTCTTGCAATGAATGAGAAACTCATAATGCTTAGACGACTTTGAATGAGGTGGTTGGGAGGTATTTATAGCCCCACCCACTTCTTAGCCGTTGGTGAAGTCTACTAGCGATGGGCGTACCAGACAGTCCGGTGGCGCACCGAACAGTCATTGTTCACTGTCCGGTGCACGCCATGTCAGCGCGCCCGTTAGGGTTTGGAGCTGTTGACTGTTGGAGCCGTTTGTCTTTTTGCTACACCGGACAGTTCGGTGCCACACCAGATAGTCTGGTGACCATTGACTTCTGCGTGGCACTGTTCATCTAACGAAACAACCGTTGGCGTGCAGGGAGTCGTTGCTCCGCTGGCTCAGCGGACAGTCCGATGAATTATAGTGGAGCGCCCCTACTGAATTCCCGAGAGTGGTTGGTTTAAGTCTGTACAGACCTGGTGCACCGGACACTGTCCGGTGCGCCAATTTTCAGTACGCTCTAAGTCCTTTGCTCCAAATTTGATCGTGCCCCCAACTGGATTTCTTTCTTGGTTTATGTTGAACCTTATGCACCTGAGATAAATGATATCTAGACAAACTAGTTAGTCCACGTAGTTTGTGTTGGACGTCAACCACCAAAATCGATTATAGGAAATGGTTAACCCTATTTCCCTTTCAGGTACAACCAACACCGGGGAGGTCGTTTCAACCCCGATGGAGACCAAAGTCTGAGCTCGCCACCATCGAGGCCTCGAGCCTTTAGCCGTCACGTTCTTCAAGCACCGGTGCCACAGCGGTATAGGCGCGCCCACCAATATCGCAAAATATTTGGGAGAGTCAAACCCCAACCTCTGGCTAGTAGACTACCAACTGGTGTGCCATGCGAGAGGAGCGGACCACGACGATTTCATAATTCGCAACCTACCCCTGTATTTGGTAGATTCGGCGTGGGCATGGTTAGAGAACATGAGGCCTGGCTGCATCCAAAACTGGCCCGGCCTCAAGGAAATCTCTACATCCGACGCTTCTCGCGGATAGTGCAACGACCTAACTAACCTCGTCAACGCTGACTTTATCAGTGCATTCATCTAGGGAACCACGAGTGGAACTCTAGTGCATAAGCTAAGGCACAAAAGTCCACGAACAACAAAGAACTTCTAAACTTCTCGGGGAACCACCAGTGAAACTCAGGTCCTAGAAACCAAACAGGGTGTCAGAGATTGTATGCAAACCTTGCCCAGACTTTCTTATGATTCCCCAGACTATTATTGACATACAAGTTTTTAAGAACCAGGGGGAAATTTGATTTCCATTTATTATTCCTATTATTCCATGTATATATAGTACAAGGAAAACAAAAGACAGTCCGCGTCCGCCTTGCACCTCGGGCGCCCTGTCCGGATGTCTCGGCCGCTGATCCCGCGTGGCGCGTCATGAACTCATGATGTGGATGAAACGTGCGGACCTCTTCTTCACACACCGCCAAGCGGACCCCATCGACCACCCGCTCTTCGACCCTACTACGTTTACGCGCAAACGACGCATACCCCCGCTCCCCACGCCCGGCCGCCCCGCCGGCCCGCCCCACTGAATCATATCCACCGCGACAGTCCCCTTTGCGAATCGCAAAGCGCGCGACCGGTGAGGCACTCCCCCTCCCCCGTGGCTTGCTGGTCACGTGCGCCTAGGGGTGGATAACGAGCCAACTCGGCTCGGCTCGTCCGAGTTAGAGATGGCAATGAGGACCCGATCCCCGATTCCCCGCGGGGAATTCATCCATTAGGGGATGGGGATGGGGAAGAAACTTCCCCACGGGGATATAAACGGGGAAAGTTTATCCCCCGACGGGTAAACGAGGATGGGGACGGGGAAGCATTCCCCATCCCCGTTCCCCGCGGGGACCCGTTAACTTGCATGTGACTATGTTTTGTGTACCGGTTAACAACAAAAATAAATAATTACCTTGTCAAGAGACCACTAATTGTATAAATGTGTTCATTTTGATGTATGCATAATGATTTCTTACATCTAACAATGTGTATAAGTGATAATGTTTAACATTAATAACAAAGAACATATGTATTAATTATAATTTTAATGGGGATGGGGATCCCCGTTGGGGATTTATCCCCGTGGGGAACGGGGATGGGGAAGAAATGTTCCCCGCAAGCGTTCGTGGGGATCCCCGCGGGGAAATTTTTTCGTCTTGGGGACGGGTATGGGGAGCTATTCCCCGACGGGGAATTCCTCGTTGCCATCCCTAGTCCGAGTTCGAGCTTGCTCGTTAAGCTAACGAGCCAGCTCGGCTCGGCTCGGCTCGTTAAGGTAACGAGCCACAGAATCAGCTCGGCTCGGCTCGTTTACGAGCTCGAGCTGGCTCGTTTAGCTCGCGAGCCAAAACAGAAAAAATAAAATGTATATAACAATTATTTTTTAGTTAATTTCAAACTAATTTAACAATAGAAAATAGTAATTATACTCATAGTTTCACAAACCATGTCAATATAACACTAAATTAGCACAAGTCATCACTCATTAATTCACAATTCACATACATGTTCATCAGTTTAACCCATAATTATATTTGCATAAATCAAATTAACACATATGCATAGTTCATTAATCATTAGTTTAATTCATATGCTATAGACACCTCACATATATATAACATGCTCATCAATTATTCTGTAAATGATATGTATATATTTTCGTTTTACTGGAATATGGTAGCTCGTTTAGCTCGCGAGCTAGCTCGTTAACGAACCGAGCTGGCTCGTTAACGAACCGAGCTAGGATGTCAGCTCAGCTCGTGACAAAATTCAAACGAGTCGATCTGAGTCGAGCCGAGCTGATCATGCGAGTCACGAGCATTTTGTCCAGCAGTGCGCCTACGCTGTCGCAGGGGATCGGTGAACCCGCCCGTGACGGCGCACCGCGGGCGTGGAGACGGAGGATGGCGGTGGGCCGTGGGCCCCGGCGGTCCGTGTCACCGGTGTGTCACGCGAAGGCGTCTCGCCGATTTTGAATGCAGAGTTTGGGATTAGAGTAGGGGAGGCTGCCGATTAGCTGCTAATTAAATTACTCTAGGCCGGTGGTCGCCGCCGTCGGGCAAAGCATGTTTCCGAGTGGAGCAGTACTACTACCCCTAGGTACAAGCATTGATCCCGTCCTCCGTGCTGCTTCTTGCCACGGTATGCCTTAAGTACTCGCAGAATTACATTTTAATTCCAATTTTTTTTAAACAAAGGCTTTATGTGTACATATTACTTCTTCATCTGCGGTGTGAGAGATCCTCTAGGGCAGGTTTATACAAAGGCTTTCTGCGCGGTGGTTAGCGAGGCCGGAATGTTACCGCCCCGTCCCGTCCCGTGCGCACATGGCGGCGGCAACAATAATTTTGCAGTGACGGCTAAGCAAGTACAAGTACTGCACGCACACACCGACACATGGTAATGTTGCTACTGTACACTGCTAGCTGCTATGCTAAACCCAGGAGCAATCCAGCATGATGACTTGCAGCCTGTTGCGATGATTCCGAGCCGTGACCCCCCGAACGAGTCCTCGAGGACCCTGACCGAAAGAAAAGGCGTCTGAAGTCTGAACCCACGCGGCGGCGGTTGGTGCGGCCGCGCGCGTAGGCGTACGAGTGTTCGTGCTGTCGACGCAACAAGACCGCGACAGCGTCTGACTTGTGTTGCTAGTACTAGTAAATAATACGCAATCAAGCGTGCCAGAGCGATGGATGCCTGGTTTCGGGTCTTGACGACACGGTCCATTTACCCATGGAGGATGGAGCAGGAGTACCGAGCTAGATCTCTCCCGGCGGCCGGTTGACTCGATCATCGCCTCGACCAATTAACAACGTACTGCTGTATTTATTTATTTTTTCTTCTTCCTTAGCTGTTTGAACGGATCGCATTAACTGGGACCGGACGTAAGCAGGCGAGCGTTATCCCAGCGTATATTTGATTGGTCGATAACTGGTCGATGGATCATGGCGGGAGGGAGACAGATGCAGAGATCCTGCGTGGTCGCGACGAGGATCTAGACAAGGTTGGCTTTCGTTGGGTACGTGCTTGCACGGGCCGTGTCTGCCTCTCGCTCGAGCGCGCATGACATGTTCTCCACTACTCCTCGGCCTCAATTGAAGTATTATTAATTAACGGCCCAGACATTTCCTTTTTTTTGCCTCTAGAGATCACGATGCCTAATCCAACTCTGCAAACGAGCCACCGAGGAAAGAGCGGCACACACGGGGTGATAGGACTTAGGAGGGGGCACGAACCTTGTAACACACAAATACACAATCGACGAGTGCACATGGAGTGATGGAGCAGACTCGTTCTATATTTGTAATGATTCATAGTTAATCAATCAACAAAATGTTATTTTAAAATGGACCCTGAAAAAAAAACTCTGAACGCTGCGCGCAGCCGCGCAGGAGCAGGCTTGTCGGAGAACCCAGCGGCCTGGCTGCATGCACAAGCAGCACGACCTTGTTCCGAAGCGTGCACGGCAGCGGAAAGGCCACGTGGCACGGCGAAATCCTGTCGAGTGTCGACTCGACGGGCCACGTAGGCACCTACTACGAGTACTTACTGAGACCGACAAATGATGTTCCCGCTCCGCCACGGACTGTACGTTTCACCGACAAAAGTGTTGTGTTCTATTGCAGTGCTAAGTGGCAAATGGAGAAAGCAACAGAGAGAGACAAATGACTGAGACTGTTTCTTTATTGCAGAGATAGTTATATATATATAGTACAGTACACAGGGTCCCCAAAGGGTGCGACCCATAGGCAATAACTGTCACACCGATTGGGATTGATCACATGTGAAACTTTTGTAACACTCCCCCTTGATCAACCCAAAACCGTTTGATCATCTGCAATTTGTCTTATCTCTTTAAAAACCCTTGGGAAAAATAAGGAGTACACAATATCTTTTGGATAATGAGAATAATCTCACTTAGTTTCCAAAAGAAAATATGCTTGTAATCATCATGTATAAAAACCCCTGTGGGAAAAATCAAATGATGAAGCATATAACTTTGTTGATATTACCTCGTTAAAAACTTTGGATGAGAAAACCTTAGTAAGGCAAAACTCATACAAAGAAAAGAGTGTAATATGATGATTTAATACAAGTTATATATCATGGGGAATTACTCCCCCTGAACCTTGCAAGCACTTAAGTCTTCTCATACCAATCCCCTCAACACATTTCTGAAATGTAGAGTATGGTAGAGATTTTGTGAATAGATTTGCAAGATTATCACAAGACTTTGTTTGCAAGATGTTTATATCCCATTTTTCTTGAAGTTCATGGGGATAAAACAGTTTAGGAGAAATATGCTTATTGATATTGCTCTTGATATAACCTGTATCCATCTGAACAACACAAGCTGAATTATCTTCATAGATAATTGTTGGTGAGTCAAGAGAACCAATACTACAAGTTGTGAGTATATGATTCACCATTCTACGAAGCCATACACATTCACGTGATGCTTCAAATAATGCAATTATTTCAGAATGGTTGGTGGACGTGGTCACCAAAGTCTGCTTAGACGATTTCCACGAGATGGCAGTTCCACCTTGTAAGAATACGAAACCTGTTTGCGATCGGCCATTGTGGGGATCAGATAAATAGCCAGCATCTGTATACCCAATTAAACTAGGATCATTACTTCTCTTGTAAAAGAGTCCTAGATCCTTTGTGCCATTTAGGTATCGGAAAATATTCTTAATGCCAACCCAGTGTCTTTTCGTTGGAGCAGAACTGTGCCTTGCTAACAAATTTACTACAAAGGCAATATCCGGCCGCGTATTGTTAGCAAGATACATCAATGCACCAATAGCACTGAGATATGGGAACTCCGGTCCCAATATCTGTTCTTCATCATCCCGTGGTCTAAATGGATCTTTCTTTAAATCCAAAGATCTGACCACCATAGGAGTCTTTGAAGGATAAGACATGTGCATATTGAATTTTTCCAATACCTTTTGGGTATATGTACTTTGATGTACAAGGATTCCAGTAGGTAAATGCTCAAGTTGTAGACCTAAGCAAAATTTGGTTTTACCCAAATCCTTCATCTCAAATTCCGTCGTTAAATGATGACGTGCTTCATCAATATCAAGTTTATTTCCTATGATGTTAAGGTCATCAACATAAACTGATATGATACAGAATCCCACTTTGGATCTTTTGATGAAGACGCACGGGCAATCATCATTTTTCGTGTATCCCTTACGTAAAAGGAATTCACTCAATCGGTTGTACCACATTCTGCCCGATTGTTTTAAGCCATATAATGACTTCTGCAACTTTACGCAATACATGTTGCGATTTGCCTTTGGATTCGGTACATCTATTCCATCAGGAACTTTCATGTATATATCAGAATCCAGTGACCCATAGAGATATGCGGTCACTACGTCCATCAACTGCAAAGATAGACGATTTTGCACTGCCAAAGATATTAAGTATCGGAATGTTATTGCACTCATGACTGGTGAATAAGTTTCGTTGAAATCAACGTCGGGTCTTTGCGTAAACCCTTGTGCTACTAGCCTTGCTTTGTATCTCACTACCTCACCATTTTCATTTCGTTTCCGAATGAAAACCCACTTATATCCCACAGGGAAGATATCACGTGGTGTAGGTATTACAGCAGAGAAAACTTCTTTTTTGTAAAGCGAGGCTAACTCCGCTTCGATTGCTGCCTTCCATTTGATCCAATCCGAGCGCTTACTGCACTCTGCCATGGTCTTAGGATCTAGATCATTTTGAAGGTCCTCAGCAATCTGCTCGGAGAAATATATGTCGACATTGGTAGCTTTTCTATCATATGTTTCACCAGTCTCAACATAGTTGATGGCAATTTCATCATTCCTTAGAGACTCATCAGAATTTCCCAAATTGATGTGTCTAGGATTTTCCGATGTTCCAGCCTCGGTTATGTGCACATCCGAGCTGGGTTGTGGATCATCACAATCCACATGATACATTGTATCATATTGGTGTCCTTTTGCATTCACTATTGTTCTTTGCTTCTTAGCAACAGAACAACGCTTATTCACCATACTTCTCCTCTCTAGGAGTTGAGTGGCCTTATTCGGTACTTCCACTCTTTCTGGTGCATTCCTAGCAGGAATGAATGATTTAGTGACACCTTTGTAATTAGTGAATGCATCTGGCAGTTCATTTGCAAGTCTTTACAAATGTATAATTTTCTGAACTTGTAGTTCAGTTTCTGAAGTACGTGGATCAGAACCTGGAACACATTGGGTATTCCAATTTATTTCCTGGCATTCTTTTTGGTACTTAAATTCCCCCCCTAATACCGGGAAATGTTCCTCATCAAAAAATAGAGTCAGCAAAACGGGCTGTAAATAGATCCCCTGTTAAGGGTTCTAAATACTTAATGATCGATGGAGATTGAAATCCCACATAGATCCCCACTTTCCTGTGTGGGCCCATAGCTATTCTCTGAGGTGGTGAGATTGGGATGTATACACAACATCCAAATTTACGCAAATGGGAAATACTTGGAGGATTTCCACGTACCATTTGTATTGGGGATGTTGAATGGTATGCAGCGTGCAGAACTGCATGACCCCAACACGACGAAGGCAATTTGTAATTCATCAATAATGGCCTTGCGATGAGTTTAATCCTCTTGATTAGTGACTCAGCCAAACCATTCTGGGTGTGGACATACGGTACCGAGTGCTGTACTTGAATCCCCAGCGCCATACAATAATCATTGAATGCTTGAGATTTGAATTCAGCAGCATTGTCCATTCGGATTGAACTAATCCGATGTTCAGGAAAATTTGCCTTTAACTTGATAATTTGAGACATTATCTTGGCAAATGCATGGTTGCGTGTTGATAGTAAACACACATGTGACCATCTAGTAGATGTGTCAATCAGTACCATGAAATACCTGAACGGCCCAGAAGTTGGCATAATTGGCCCACATATATCTCCTTGAATCCTTTCAAGGAATTTAAGCGGTTCAGCTTTAATTTTGAGATATGATGGTCTCAAAATAAGTTTCCCAGTTGCACATGCGGTGCAAACAAAATCCTTAGATTTGGGAAATCTTGTTGTAGGCAAATTATGACCAATTGAATTGCCTGTAATTTTCCTCATCATCCCTATGCCAGGATGACCAAGTCGATCATGCCAAATCTGGAATGCATCAACATCTTGGAAAATTACCTTATATGCAATATGTGCATTGCTCTTAATATATGTATAGTACAACCCTGACGTGAGTGATGGAATTTTCTCGCATATGTGTTTGCCATATTTATTCGGCTTGGTCAAGAAGAGAAACTCTTCTTGATTTTCATCATGGGTTTCAATATGAAATCCATTCTGCCGGATATCTCTAAAACTTAGGAGGGTACGTGTGGAATCAGGGTACAATAATGCATCCTCGATCACAATTTCAGTACCCATGGGGAGGGTAATAGTTGCTCGACCAGAGCCAACTATCACAGCATCGCGTCCGGCGATGGTCAAAACTTTCTCATCTCTTTTCTTAAGAGTCTGAAAGTATTTGATCTCCCTAAGTATAGAGTTTGTGGTACAACTGTCCACAAGGCATAATTCCTCTTCCGTCGAGTTGTCATCATTATGCATTTATACATAAATAAAAATTCTGAATAAGAATTTTGTGATGCAACTTAGTACTATACATGACATGATATTAAATATCACAATGTCGAAACCATATTACAATAATGGTATGGCGACTCAACCAATGAGTTCGCACTACTCACAGGACCCAACACTGGTCTGTAGAGTATGTTACATCTCAAAACATGAGATTGTATACCTCTACTTATTACAACAACATTATAAAGACAGTATAGAACAACCACACAAGCCACAGTGATCATGATCAAATCTCCACGCATGAGAGATTTATGCCAAATCTCCAAATGGATCCTTTGACATATACTCAATGATCATATCATCAGATTCATCTTCTTGTAGAAGTGGAGGCTTGTTGTCAACCACATTGAGGTGCTCTTTAGCAAGAGTGTTCTTCAGGTCACCAGAAGCCAGTGAAGAACTTCCAACCTCAATTGGTGCTTCAGTAGAATTGAAATGAGCCTCAAAACCAGGCTTATCAGACTTTGGCTTCTTTAGGGATTGTTGATACAAAAGAACAAGGTGCTTAGGGCAAGTGCAATCCCTAGCAAAATGGCCCTCAGTACCACATTTAAGGCAAGCTCTATTGCCCTTAGATGGTAGAGGCTTGCCATTTCCTTTTCCTTTTCTTTTACCTTTCTTGTGGAATTTATTCTTCTTGAATTTGCGAGGTCCGGGAGGATTCTTGAAGTTTTTCTTGAATCCTTTCTTATTCTCAGTCTTATGCACATTGAAATGTACCTCATGCAGAGGGGCAGACCCAGGAGGGCACTGCTGAGCATTCTTTAGAAGAAGCTCATGATGCTTTTCTGCTTGGGTCAATGTGTGCATGAGTTGAGAATATCTCTGGAAATTACTAGAGCGATACTGCTGATGCAATATCCTATCCTCTAGAAGCATGGTAGATAGAGTCTTCTCTATCTTGTCTGCTTCAGAGGGCTCTTTCTCGCAAAATTTCAATTTAGAACAATGCTATGAAGAGCATGGTTATATTCTGCAACAGATTTAAAGTCTTGCAGACGAAGGTGGTTCCACTCATGGTTGGCTGACGGCCATATGAGCTCCTTCTGCTGTTCATAGCGCGCTCTTTGAGAGCTTTCCACAAGTTATGAGGGCATCTCTCCATAAGGTACTCTTGCTTAAGGTCCTTATGGATGTAAAGCCTCAAAAGGAAAAGTGTTGTGTTCTTTTTAACCTCATTCACTGGATCAGTACCAGTGATGGGTGCTACAATAGCATCAATGATCCCACGAGAAGCAAAAGTTATTTCAATATCTGAAGCCCAAGTTGTGTAGTTATGCCCGTCAAGGGCGAGTTCCTCGAACTCTTTGGTTGACATGTTCCTACAGTCATTACCATGGACATCCATTAATTTACGCATAAATTAATAGCCACAATGGTGATGTTGTAAGCTCAATATGCAAAAATCCTTAAAATTACATATGTAATGAGTTTCTTGAAGGTTTCAAACCTTCCCATTGAATAAATACTTTGAATTTTAGTAAGCATAGAATAGATAATCCTCAAATTAATGAGGTAGATCTAGTAGTGGGCAAGAAACTTGCTGCCTAAAAGCACGGTCTCTGGGCTGATAAGTTCACGGAGGAACAAACCGCAGCCAATGCTTAGGTCTCCACTACCCATGCTCTACTAATTATCAAAGTAAAATTCACTAACTCTTACATGTGATATGAGTTGCCTGAAGGTTCCAAACCTTCCAATTGAATAAATACTTTGAATTTTAGTAAGCATAGTGTAGATAATCCTCAAATTAATGAGGTAGATCTAGTAGTGGGCAAGAAACTTGCTGCCTAAAAGCACGGTCTCTGGGATGATAAGTTCACGGAGGAACAAACCGCAGCCAATGCTTAGGTCTCCACTACCCATGCTCTACTAATTATCAAAGTAAAATTCACTAACTCCATATCATGTTATTTTGGATAGCACGTATAGATAATCATCCCGAAGGATGTAGACCTCATAGAGATAGGCATTCCAAATGCTGCCACAAGCACGGTCTCTGGGCTACTAAATTCTATAAAAGAATTTAGTGCAGCCAATGCTTAGGACTCTATCTCCCTGTGCTCTTGATCCAAAATAATGTAATTTCATTTTTGCATGAGTTTTATTAAGTCTGAACTTAATAAATGCTATATTTATATGCAAACATAAATGAATGCGTAAATAATAGCAAGTAGAGATATGTGAATTATTAATGTAAAAACAAACAATAATTCACGAACTAAAATCTGCTATATTTACAATAAAACAGATACGTCTTTACAATATATGCAGTCTAAATTACGAATTTAGACGCCTAAGATAACTTTGAACTGAAAATGCATATAAAACAGAGTCTTATACAGAAATTCAGAAATTAAAATGGTAAAATAGGCCATTTTTGTCCCTGAAAACCAGCTCAGGCGGCCTGCCAAGCGGGCCTGGCAGCGGCCTGGTGGCCAGCACGTCGGCCCAGCCTGGCTGACCGGCCCAGGTGGCCCAACAGGGGCCCAAAAGCCTATATTATATTGGGGCGGCTAGGGTTTCCAACCCTAACCGCCCCCTGTAGCCATCGCCGCCACCAGGGCGTTTTCGAGCCGCCGCCAGGGAGCATGTAGCTCCCAGCCCCCATCGGGCTCCTGCAGGGAGCCGCCACGCCAAGGAGGAAGGGGCCTGCGGCCCCCCCCCCCCCCCCCGTGCCGGTCTCTGCGCCGAGCCGCGCGGCGCCTGTGCTCGGTGGGAGCCAGGCCGAGCGCCTGGTGCTCCTCTGCACCCGCGCCTGACGAGCGCCGAGCTCCCTCGTGGGGCCCGCACCGAGCGTCCTCGCCGGCTCGTCTTGCCGGCCGGGGGCCGTCCCGCGCCCGTGCGACGCGCCGAGGGCCGCGCCTTGCGTCCTCGTAGGGTCGTCCCGAGGCTTGTGCCGCGCGCGCGCCCACGCCATGAGGCGGATCCGGCCGCGCCCATGCCGGGTCCGGCCAGCAGGAGCCGGTCGAGCGCGCCAACCGCTCCTCGTAGGCTCGCTCGGGGCCGCGCCCGGGTGGCCGGATCGACCGCGACCAGGCCACCGTGGCCATGCACCACCGGCCGGTGCCATCGCCAGTGCTCGGTCGGAGACGCCGCGGCTTCTTGCTAGGAGCCGAGCCGGCCATGAAGCGGCGCTCCTCCCATCCGAGCAGGGGCCGCGCCTTGGCCAGGACCGCGCCCAGTGCGCCCACGCCGGGGCGTGCCTCGCAGATCCAGATCCAGCCACGCCGGTCCGCGCCGCCAAGCGCAAGATCCGCTAGACGGTCACCGCGGTCCGTATCCAAGCCACTCCCTGAGAGCACCTAGAGGGGGGGTGAATAGGTGATCCTGTAAAACTTCAAAAACTTAAGCCACAAAAACTTGTTAAGAGTTAGCACAGGTATGGCCAAGTGGCTAGAGAGGAGTCAAAACACAGTAACCACAAGAAAGCAATCACAGAGTTGACACGGTGGTTATCCCGTGGTTCGGCCAAGTACAAAACTTGCCTACTCCACGTTGTGGCGTCCCAACGGACGAGAGTTGCACTCAACTCCTCTCAAGTGATCCAATGATCAACTTGAATACCACGGTGTTTTTCTTTCCTTTGATCTTTTCCCGTTTGCGAGGAATCTCCACAACTTGGAGCCTCTCGCCCTTACAATAGATGTTCACAGAGAATCACGGAGCAAGGTGGGAATGAGCAACGCACACAAGACTCGAAAATCAGAGCAACAACACGCACACAAGTCGCAACAAGAGCTCGCAACGCAACACAAAGAGTTCACAACTCCACAAGAGCTCTATATGCTATCACAATGAAACGAATGCGTGAGATTGATGTCTTGGTGCTTAGAAGAGTTGTAGGAATGCTTGGTATACTCCTCCATGCGCCAAGGGGTCCCTTTTATAGCCCCAAGGCAGCTAGGAGCCGTTGGGAACAAATCTGGAAGGCCATCTTTGCCTTCTGTCTCGTGGCGCACCGGACAGTCCGGTGCACACCGGACACTGTCCGGTGCCCGATTTGTTTCCTTAAATGGCGAAGCCGACCGTTGCAGATCTGGCGCACCGGACAGTCCGGTGCACACCGGACAGTCCGGTGCTTCCTTCCGACCGTTGGCTCGGCCACGTGTCGCGCGCCGATCGCGCGGCCGACCGTTGGCCCGGCCGACCGTTGGCTCACCGGACAGTCCGGTGCACACCGGACAGTCCGGTGAATTTTAGCCGAAGTCGCCGGAGAAAAACCCGAGAGCGGCCTCTTCGGCCGAGGCAGCCTGGCGCACCGGACACTGTCCGGTGCACCACCGGACAGTCCGGTGCCCCAGACCGAAGCAGCCCCTTGGCTGTACACAGCCAAGTCTTCTCTTCTCTTCTTTTATCTGTTTCTAACACTTAGACAAATATATTAGTACACAAAACCAATGTACTAAGGCTTAGAAACATACCTTAACTTGTGATTTGCACTTTGATCATCCATGGGCATATTTTCACATATTGGCACCTGTGTTTGCACTTAATCACCAAAATACTTAGAAATGGCCCAAGGGCACATTTCCCTTTCAATCTCCCCCTTTTTGGTGATTTATGCCAACACAACATAAAGCAACTAGAACAAGTGCAAAATCACTTCAAATAAAAACTAACTTTGAGTTTTATTCAATTTTGGCATATATGGATCATCCTTTGCCACCACTTGGTTTGTTTTTGCAAATCAAACTCAAATCTCTATCTCTAAGTCAAACACACATATTGAAGCATAAAGAGAGTCATTCCAAAGAATTTGACCACGGATTTCAAAAACTCCCCCTTTTTCCCATAATCAACATTTCTCCCCACAAGAAGCCAACTTTCGACAATAGTGACAATAAGAGACAATAAAAGCTTTTGACAAAACAAAAACTCTATTCTACTATTTTCAAAATCTCTCAAGTGGTAGCTGATCCATTTATCGCTTTGGCCTTTATTTTCTCCCCCTTTGGCATCAAGCACCAAAACGGGATCAATCTTGGCCTTTTAACCCCATTGCCTCACCAAAGTCTTCAATTAAGAGCAAATTGCAATAAGATTTCACGAGATGAACTTGGAATTAGTTACCCTCTCATCGGAGTGCAGTGGAAGTCTTTCATGGTCCAAGTTCACCTTTTCCCTTTCAATCCTCCTTCGAGACTCAATCAAGCAAACTCAAGCAAATGGTTAGTCTCAAAGGGTCAAGTTGTAACACATCTCCCCCTAAACATGTGCATCACTTTGCAACGGACTTGTGAGGTCCAGGGAGTGTTTGTACAACTTGAGCACCATAATAAGCAACAAAATGCAAAAAGGAACATGATCAAAAGCATAAGTACATGTATGCTACAATTCAATCCAGGTTCCGCGAATCTAAGACATTTAGCTCACTACGCAACCTGCAAAAGGTCTTCTCATCTAGAGGCTTAGTGAAGATATCGGCTAGCTGGTTCTCGGTGCTAACATGAAACACTTCGATATCTCCCTTTTGCTGGTGGTCTCTCAAAAAGTGATGCCGGATGTCTATGTGCTTTGTGCGGCTGTGTTCAACAGGATTTTCCGCCATGCGGATAGCACTCTCATTATCACATAGGAGTGGGACTTTGCTCAGATTGTAGCCAAAGTCCCTGAGGGTTTGCCTCATCCAAAGTAGTTGCGCGCAACACTGACCTGCGGCAACGTACTCGGCCTCAGCGGTGGATAGGGCAACGGATGTTTGTTTCTTAGAGTTCCATGACACCAGGGACCTTCCTAAGAATTGGCACGTCCCCGATGTACTCTTCCTATCGACCTTACATCCAGCATAGTCGGAGTCTGAGTACCCAACTAAGTCAAAGGTAGACCCCTTTGGATACCAGAGCCCGAAGCAAGGCGTAGCAACCAAATATCTAAGAATTCGCTTCACCGCCACTAAGTGACATTCCTTAGGATCGGATTGAAATCTAGCACACATGCACACGCTAAGCATAATATCCGGTCTACTAGCACATAAGTAAAGCAAAGAACCTATCATTGACCGGTATGCTTTTTGATCAACAGACTTACCTCCTTTGTTGAGGTCGGTGTGTCCGTCGGTCCCCATCGGAGTCTTTGCGGGCTTGGCGTCCTTCATCCCAAACCGCTTTAGCAGATCTTGCGTGTACTTCGTTTGGGAGATGAAGGTGCCGTCCTTGAGTTGCTTCACTTGGAACCCAAGGAAGTAGTTCAACTCGCCCATCATCGACATCTCGAATTTCTGCGTCATCACCCTGCTAAACTCTTCACAAGACTTTTGGTTAGTAGAACCAAATATTATGTCATCGACATAAATTTGGCACACAAACAAATCACCATCGCATGTCTTTGTAAAAAGAGTTGGATCGGCCTTCCCAACCTTGAAAGCATTAGCAATTAAAAAGTCTCTAAGGCATTCATACCATGCTCTTGGGGCTTGCTTAAGTCCATAGAGCGCCTTAGAGAGCTTACACACATGGTCGGGGTACCGTTCATCCTCGAAGCCAGGGGGTTGCTCCACGTACACTTCCTCCTTGATTGGCCCGTTGAGGAAAGCGCTCTTCACATCCATTTGGAACAACCTGAAAGAATGGTGAGCGGCATATGCTAGCAAGATTCGAATTGACTCTAGCCTAGCCACAGGAGCAAAAGTCTCCTCAAAGTCCAAACCTGCGACTTGGGCATAACCTTTTGCCACAAGTCGAGCCTTGTTCCTCGTCACCACCCCGTGCTCGTCCTGTTTGTTGCGGAACACCCACTTGGTTCCCACAACATTTTGCTTCGGACGAGGCACCAGTGTCCAAACTTCATTGCGCTTGAAGTTGTTGAGCTCCTCTTGCATGGCCAACACCCAGTCCGGATCTAGCAAGGCCTCTTCTACCCTGAAAGGCTCAATAGAAGAGACAAAAGAGTAATGTTCACAAAAATTAACTAATCGAGACCGAGTAGTTACTCCCTTGCTAATGTCACCCAGAATTTGGTCGACGGGATGATCCCTTTGAATCATCGCTCGAACTTGGGTTGGAGGTGCCGGTTGCGCTTCTTCCTCCATCACTTGATCATTTTGTGCTCCCCCTTGATCAAGCGCCTCCGCTTGAGGTACCTGTTCGTCATCTTTGGTTGGGGGATGCACCATAGTTGAGGAAGAAGGTTGATCTCGTTCATCTTGTTCCTGTGGCCGTACTTCTCCAATCGCCATGGTCCGTATAGCGGCCGTCGGAACATCTTCTTCATCTACATCATCACAATCAACCACTTGCTCTCTTGGAGAGCCATTAGTCTCATCAAATACAACGTCGCTAGAGACTTCAACCAAACCCGATGATTTGTTGAAGACTCTATACGCCTTTGTATTTGAGTCATAACCTAATAAAAACCCTTCTACAGCTTTGGGAGCAAACTTAGAATTTCTACCCTTCTTCACTAGAATGTAGCATTTACTCCCAAATACACGAAAGTACGATACATTGGGTTTGTTACCGGTTAGTAGCTCATACGACGTCTTCTTGAGGAGGCGATGAAGGTAGACCTTGTTGATGGCGTGGCAAGCAGTGTTAACGGCTTCCGTCCAAAAGCACTCGGGGGTCTTGAACTCTCCTAGCATCGTCCTCGCCATGTCGATGAGCGTCCTGTTCTTCCTCTCTACCACACCATTTTGCTGTGGTGTGTAGGGAGCGGAGAACTCGTGCTTGATCCCTTCCTCTTCAAGGAACTCCTCCACTTGAAGGTTCTTGAACTCGGACCCGTTGTCGCTCCTTATCTTTTTCACTTTGAGCTCAAACTCATTTTGAGCTCTCCTGAGGAAGCGCTTGAGGGTCCCTTGGGTTTCAGACTTATCCTGCAAAAAGAACACCCAAGTGAAGCGGGAAAAATCATCAACAATAACTAAACCATACTTACTTCCCCCTATGCTTAGATAGGCGACGGGTCCGAAGAGGTCCATATGCAGCAGCTCCAGGGGTCTTGAAGTGGTCATCACATTCTTGCTGTGATGTGCTCCTCCCACCTGTTTCCCTGCTTGACAAGCTGCACAAGGTCTATCTTTTTCGAATTGAACGTTAGTCAAACCTATCACGTGTTCTCCCTTTAGAAGCTTGTGAAGGTTCTTCATCCCCACATGTGCTAAGCGGCGATGCCACAGCCAGCCCATGCTAGTCTTAGCTATTAAGCATGCATCTAGACCGGCCTCTTCTTTTGCAAAATCAACTAAATAAAGTTTGCCGTCTAATACACCCTTAAAAGCTAGTGAACCATCACTTCTTCTAAAGACAGACACATCTACATTTGTAAATAGACAGTTATACCCCATATGACATAATTGACTAACAGATAGCAAATTATATCCAAGACTCTCTACTAAAAATACATTAGAGATAGAATGCTCATTAGAAATCGCAATTTTACCTAACCCTTTTACCTTGCCTTGATTCCCATCACCGAATATAATTGAATCTTGGGAATCCTTATTTTTGACGTAGGAGGTGAACATCTTCTTCTCCCCCGTCATATGGTTTGTGCATCCGCTGTCGATAATCCAGCTTGAACCCCCGGATGCATAAACCTGCAAGGCAAATTTAGGCTTGGGACTTAGGTACCCAACTCTTGTTGGGTCCTACAAGGTTAGTCACAATTTCCTTAGGGACCCAAATGCAAGTTTTATCACCTTTGCATTTTGCCCCTAACTTCCTAGCAATTACTTTTCTATCCTTTCTACAAATTGCAAATGAAGCATTCAAAGCACAATAAATTGTAGAAGGTTCATTCACTACTTTCCTAGGAGCATGAACAACATTCCTTCTAGGCACATGATGAATAGCATTTCTTTTAGGAACAACATTTCTCCTAGTAACATTTCTATCATACACATAAGAGGAACTAGGAGCAAATATGGCATGAGAATCATAAACATATGAATCAAAAGCATCATGACTTACATTTCTAGTTTGTCTTTTATCATGATACAAAAATGCATGGTTCCTTTTAGCACTAGTAGCCATAGGGGCCTTCCCTTTCTCCTTGGCGGGAATGGGAGCCTTATGGCTTGTTAAGTTCTTGGCTTCCCTCTTGAAGCCAAGTCCATCCTTAATTGAGGGGTGTCTACCAACCGTGTAGGCATCCCTAGCAAATTTTAGTTTTTCAAAATCACTTTTGCTAGTCTTAAGTTGAGCATTAAGACTAGCCACTTCATCACTCAATTTTGAAATGGAAACTAAGTGTTCACTACAGGCATTAATATCAACATCCTTACACCTAGTGCAAATTTCAACATGTTCAACACAAGAGTTGGATTTATTTGCTTCTACTAGTTTAGCATTTAAATCATCGTTTATGCTCTTTAAGTTAGAAATAGAATCATGGCATGTTGACACTTCACAAGCAAGCATTTCATTCCTCTTAATTTCTAATGCAAGAGATTTTTGAGCCTCTACAAACTTATCATGTTCTTCATACAACAAATCCTCTTGCTTTTCTAAAAGTATATTCTTTTCATTCAAGGCATCAATTAATTCATTAATTTTGTCTATCTTAGATCTATCTAAGCCCTTGAACAAACATGAATAATCTACTTCATCCTCATCACTAGATTCGTCCTCACTTGAAGAAGCATAGGTAGAGTTGCGAGTACATACCTTCTTCTCCCTTGCCATAAGGCATGTGTGACGCTCGTTGGGGAAGAGGGTTGATTTGTTGAAGGCGGTGGCGGCGAGTCCTTCATTGTCGGAGTCGGACGAGGAGCAATCCGAGTCCCACTCCTTGCCTAGATGCGCCTCGCCCTTTGCCTTCTTATAATGCTTCTTCTTTTCCCTCTTGTTTCCCTTTTCCTGGTCACTTTCATTATCAGGACAGTTAGCAATAAAATGACCAAGCTTACCGCATTTGAAGCATGATCGCTTCCCCTTGGTCTTAGTCTTGCTCGGCTGTCCATTGCGACCCTTTAGCACCGTCTTGAAGCGCTTAATGATGAGAGCCATTTCTTCATCATTAAGCCCGGCCGCCTCAATTTGCGCCACCTTGCTTGGTAGTGCCTCCTTGCTCCTCGATGCCTTGAGAGCAATGGGTTGAGGCTCGTGGATTGGACCGTTCAACGCGTCATCGACGTACCTTGCCTCCTTGATCATCATCCGCCCGCTTACAAATTTTCCAAGAATTTCTTCGGGCGACATTTTGGTGTACCTGGGATTCTCACGAATATTATTCACCAAATGAGGATCAAGAACAGTAAAGGACCTTAGCATTAGGCGGACGACGTCGTGGTCCGTCCATCGCGTGCTTCCATAGCTCCTTATCTTGTTGACAAGGGTCTTGAGCCGGTTGTATGTTTGAGTTGGCTCCTCGCCCCTTATCATCGCGAACCGTCCAAGCTCGCCCTCCACCAACTCCATTTTGGTGAGCAAGGTAGCGTCATTTCCCTCATGAGAGATCTTGAGGGTATCCCAGATTTGCTTGGCGTTATCCAAGCCACTCACTTTATTATATTCATCCCTGCACAATGAGGCTAGAAGAACAGTAGTAGCTTGTGCATTTTTATGGATTTGCTCATTAATGAATATAGGACTATCCGAACTATTAAAGTGCATTCCACTATCTACAATCTCCCATATGCTAGGATGGAGAGAGAATAGGTGACTACGCATTTTGTGGCTCCAAAATCCGTAGTCCTCCCCATCAAAGTGTGGGGGCTTGCCGAGTGGAATAGAAAGCAAATGTGAATTTGAACTTTGCGGAATACGAGAGTAGTCAAAAGAAAAGTTAGAATTAACCGGTTTCCTTTGTTTGTCGTGGTCGTCGTCCTTTTGGGAAGAAGAGGACTCATCGCTGTCGTAGTAGACGATCTCCTTGATGCGTCTTGTCTTCTTCTTCTTCCCATCTCTTCGCTTGTGGCCCGAGCCCGAGTCATTGGACTTGTCATCCCTTGGCTCGTTGACGAAGGACTCCTTCTCCTTGTCGTTGATCACAATTCCCTTCCCCTTAGGATCCATCTCTTCGGGCGGTTAGTCCCTTTCTTGAAGAGAACGACTTTGATACCAATTGAGAGCACCTAGAGGGGGGGGTGAATAGGTGATCCTGTAAAACTTCAAAAACTTAAGCCACAAAAACTTGTTAAGAGTTAGCACAGGTATGGCCAAGTGGCTCGAGAGGAGTCAAAACACAATAACCACAAGAAATTCAGAAATTAAAATGGTAAAATAGGCCATTTTTGTCCCTGAAAACCAGCTCAGGCGGCCTGCCAGGCGGGCCTGGCAGCGGCCTGGTGGCCAGCACGTCGGCCCAGCCTGGCTGACCGGCCCAGGTGGCCCAACAGGGGCCCAAAAGCCTATATTATATTGGGGCGGCTAGGGTTTCCAACCCTAACCGCCCCCTGTAGCCATCGCCGCCACCAGGGCGTTTTCGAGCCGCCGCCAGGGAGCATGTAGCTCCCAGCCCCCATCGGGCTCCTGCAGGGAGCCGCCACGCCAAGGAGGAAGGGGCCTGCGGGCCCCCCCCCCCCCCCCCGTGCCGGTCTCTGCGCCGAGCCGCGCGGCGCCTGTGCTCGGTGGGAGCCAGGCCGAGCGCCTGGTGCTCCTCTGCACCCGCGCCTGACGAGCGCCGAGCTCCCTCGTGGGGCCCGCACCGAGCGTCCTCGCCGGCTCGTCTTGCCGGCCGGGGGCCGTCCCGCGCCCGTGCGACGCGCCGAGGGCCGCGCCTTGCGTCCTCGTAGGGTCGTCCCGAGGCTTGTGCCGCGCGCGCGCCCACGCCATGAGGCGGATCCGGCCGCGCCCATGCCGGGTCCGGCCAGCAGGAGCCGGTCGAGCGCGCCAACCGCTCCTCGTAGGCTCGCTCGGGGCCGCGCCCGGGTGGCCGGATCGACCGCGACCAGGCCACCGTGGCCATGCACCACCGGCCGGTGCCATCGCCAGTGCTCGGTCGGAGACGCCGCGGCTTCTTGCTAGGAGCCGAGCCGGCCATGAAGCGGCGCTCCTCCCATCCGAGCAGGGGCCGCGCCTTGGCCAGGACCGCGCCTAGTGCGCCCGCGCCGGGGCGTGCCTCGCAGATCCAGATCCAGCCATGCCGGTCCGCGCCGCCAAGCGCAAGATCCGCTAGACGGTCACCGCGGTCCGTATCCAAGCCACTCCCTGAGAGCACCTAGAGGGGGGGGTGAATAGGTGATCCTGTAAAACTTCAAAAACTTAAGCCACAAAAACTTGTTAAGAGTTAGCACAGGTATGGCCAAGTGGCTAGAGAGGAGTCAAAACACAATAACCACAAGAAAGCAATCACAGAGTTGACACGGTGGTTATCCCGTGGTTCGGCCAAGTACAAAACTTGCCTACTCCACGTTGTGGCGTCCCAACGGACGAGAGTTGCACTCAACTCCTCTCAAGTGATCCAATGATCAACTTGAATACCACGGTGTTTTTCTTTCCTTTGATCTTTTCCCGTTTGCGAGGAATCTCCACAACTTGGAGCCTCTCGCCCTTACAATAGATGTTCACAGAGAATCACGGAGCAAGGTGGGAATGAGCAACGCACACAAGACTCGAAAATCAGAGCAACAACACGCACACAAGTCGCAACAAGAGCTCGCAACGCAACACAAAGAGTTCACAACTCCACAAGAGCTCTATATGCTATCACAATGAAACGAATGCGTGAGATTGATGTCTTGGTGCTTAGAAGAGTTGTAGGAATGCTTGGTATACTCCTCCATGCGCCAAGGGGTCCCTTTTATAGCCCCAAGGCAGCTAGGAGCCGTTGGGAACAAATCTGGAAGGCCATCTTTGCCTTCTGTCTCGTGGCGCACCGGACAGTCCGGTGCACACCGGACACTGTCCGGTGCCCAATTTGTTTCCTTAAATGGCGAAGCCGACCGTTGCCGACCGTTGCAGATCTGGCACACCGGACAGTCCGGTGCACACCGGACAGTCCGGTGCTTCCTTCCGACCGTTGGCTCGGCCACGTGTCGCGCGCCGATCGCGCGGCCGACCGTTGGCCCGGCCGACCGTTGGCTCACCGGACAGTCCGGTGCACACCGGACAGTCCGGTGAATTTTAGCCGAAGTCGCCGGAGAAAAACCCGAGAGCGGCCTCTTCGGCCGAGGCAGCCTGGCGCACCGGACACTGTCCGGTGCACCACCGGACACTGTCCGGTGCACCACCGGACAGTCCGGTGCCCCAGACCGAAGCAGCCCCTTGGCTGTACACAGCCAAGTCTTCTCTTCTCTTCTTTTATCTGTTTCTAACACTTAGACAAATATATTAGTACACAAAACCAATGTACTAAGGCTTAGAAACATACCTTAACTTGTGATTTGCACTTTGATCATCCATGGGCATATTTTCACATATTGGCACCTGTGTTTGCACTTAATCACCAAAATACTTAGAAATGGCCCAAGGGCACATTTCCCTTTCACTCCCCCACCCCTCCCCCCAATCGGCCGTCGTGGCGGCAACTGCCACTGGCCGGACAGAGGGCTGTTAGGCCCTCCCATTGGAGGAGGAAGATAGGGCCACCCTATTTGGGCGGTGGGCAGTGAGGATGACGCGTTCGCGTGGAGCATCGACGGCGCGAGGGAGTTGTCCACGACGTGCAGCGATGGTACCGACGACCACAGGCACTGGTGGAGATGGCGAACGACGAGCAACTGTCGCTGCAGTGGGCGGAGGCGGTGGTGGTGCCGCCAAGTCGACATCCATGGGGGCCGATGCAGACGTTCCCACGTCAAACACCGGCGCCGGTGGCGACGGGGATGTAGTGGGGAGTCCACACTCCACCACCGGCAGCGGAACCACCGTTGTCCATCCATGGAGAACGCAGTAGTGCACATTTTGCACTTGCACACGGCGTTCAGGGATCGCATGCACCGGTGGAAGCGCTGCGGCTTGACCAGCGGTGAACGCCTCCAACATCGAATCATTAATAATGTGCAGTACTTCGCGCATACGGTGTATGCGCATGGAAATGGTATTTTCCATACCTTGCTGTTGATGTGCAGATCGATCTTGCTGTTCTTGTCAAGAACAGCGTGTTCTTCCTCTTTCCCTTCTCTGATTTCTCCTTGAGACAGTGCTGATAACGTGTTGTGTTCTATTGCAGTGCTCAGTGGCAAATGGAGAAAGCAACAGAGAGAGAGACAAATGACTGAGACTGTTTCTTTATTGCAGAGATAGTTATATATATATATATATAGTACTGTACACAGGGTCCCCAAAGGGTGCGACCCATAGGCAATAACTGTCACACCGGTTGGGATTGATCACATGTGAAACTTTTGTAACAAAAAGAAATCTCTGCCAAAACACATCTTTTCTTTCTTTTCCCGAAACTCTGTCAAAATACATGAGCGCCCGCCCGCACGAGGAGTAAGGCTGTCTCCAGCAACGTCCCCTAAATTTCATCCTCTAAAGGAATATTCTCTGTCCTTTACAGCACACCCTAAAAGATTCTATCATCTATATCTTCTTCATCTCCAGCAACATCCTCTAAATTCGGTCCTCTATATCTCATTATATGTAATTTTGGAACCATATTAACACAGTTTTTTGCAGCTATATTTTTTTTAAAAAAAATGACTCGTTTACAGATTGCAATTCGTTGTGAAATACATGCTGAAAAAAATGAGAACCAGAAATAACAAACAAATAGAACTGTCGTTCTTCTTTATTTGTCTCCACAGAAGATCCTTCTCTCTCCTGTTTATTTCTTTTGTTTATTGATCGCCGGCGATATTCACACTTCTCTCCTCTTCCTTGCTTTTCTCCGTAGCGCTGACATCTGGCAGGCTTCCACGTGTTTGTGGATGGATAGCGGATGAAATGAAGTACTCTAGATTTAGAGTACACCGTACGTGCGCTATATTTTACCGATCCATTTGCAGTCTGTTGTTGGAGAGGTAGCGGATGTCTTTCTCCTCTAAATTTAGCGTTCAGTGCCATTTACAGTGCCTTGTTGGAGGCAGTCTAACAGCACCGTGCCGGGATCATCGACGCTGGTCTGGACCCGTTCCATATTTGACTCGTCACGGTTGACCAGGCACTGAAAGACTAACGGTTGAAATAATACACACACTCGTGAGGCAAAACCATCACAGTCGTATGTTGCTTCTTCTAATTAACCTCCATTCAAAGGATTAGGGTTCCAACTTAATGTTCGGAGACAAGGTGAGACACACAAACCTAGAGGTTCTTTGATTACTGAGCTCTGCCAGATAACTTTCATATGCACCCATCAGATCTGGCAGCCCAAATCGAACATCTAAGAATGTGTGTGCGTGGTGACAGACAAGTTTAGCTACGATTAAGGCTTTACATGTCACTCACCTCCCGGACTCCCGGTACAATATTGCATTGCCTGCATGCATTATTGTAGTGCTCCTACACTACATGCATACGTATATATGTACGTTGGTACTCCTAGCCAGCTATGGTTTAGGCACGTTAAGGGCTTGTTCGGTTAGCTCTCAATCCATGTGGATTGAGCGGGATTGGATGGGTTTGAATCCCAAACAAGTCAAACTTCTTCACAATTTTTTCCAATCTCATCCAATCCATGTGTATTGGGAATAACCGAACAAGCCCTAAAAGGTTTGTTGGATCCATGACCTCGTTCGTGTGTCTCTTCTTCCAAGTGGAGTTTGCCTTTAGCATCGACCAGGGCCGGTCACCACCGGCATAATAATGCATGAGGACCCAGAAAAAAGGGCGGCGGAAGTCGCGGAACATAAAGCGAGACAGGCAGACAGCTATGGCAAAGTCAAGGTCTCTCTGACCAATGGGTAATAATGGATCCGGATTCAGAACCTGCAGTCCTCCCTCCTGCACAGCAGTACAGATCCCAAACTCTAGCGAGCTCCTAAGGACGAAGAGGCCGGTGGCTGCCAGCAGTACAGATTCAGGAGCTGGGTTGCTGGAATCCGGTAGAGTAGAGGACGTCCATGTCAGCGTCGGTGGTGTGCCCGTGTGGGGACGCCGTTAGTCGAGGCGGAGGAGCATACGGCCTTTATTTGGTGCGAGAACGCTGACGAAATTACAAGAGGCTTGCATTGGGGCAGGCCGCCGCTTGCCTCCGCGCGCGGGCGGCGCAGCCAGCCATCGACCATTTGCGCGCGTGTGGCCAAAGGAACTGCTGGGTGTTCGCGCGGAGGACAGGCTCAAGGTGGAGGTCGTTCTAGAACTGCGGGGAAGAAAGCTTGGATCATTTTATTCTTGAAGTGTAGCTTTACAAAATCCTGTTGGAATCTTATTCCAGGTACACCTCCGTCAACAAGACGACATGAGAGAACAATGTCAAACATCAAGCAGCTGCTGCAAGTGGAAGTGACCATTCTGATGACATGGAGCATATGGAAATATAGAAACGAATGGCTCTTTGACAACACCTCCAACTATAGAAGGGTGCAAGTCAATCTTCAGAAACGAGTTATAAATAGAGCAAGAGCCAAATATGAATATGCCATCTTGCAGCGGCTTCAACAGCTATCACCTAAGAGCATCTCCAAGAGACTAGTTAAATAATTTGTCAAGCTAAATTTTAGCTACTTAATAACAAAATAGTTCTCCAACAGACTAGCCATTTAACTTGCCAAATTATCCGGCTCTCTAAATTGACTCCCTTACTAGCCAAATTTAGCTAACAACCCTAGCTAGTCAATCTAAATTGCAGGTTGGAGAATCTGTTGGAATGAGATGTTATATATAGAGTTTAATCTTTATGGAGAGACAAATACAGAGTTAAATAGAGAGTCAAAAGTAAAGAGTCTCTTGGAGATGCTCTAAGCCCAGAATTCCCTGTTCTCATGTTTTGCTTTTCCTTTGTCTTTTGTAAATCTCTGTAAAATATGCTTTCCCCTTTTTCGATAATAAAATAAAGGTTAATAAAACCCTCATGTATTCTTTTTTAAAAAAAGACCAACAGATGGCCCAGTATGGTCACTGCAGAGGCGTGCAGAAGCCCAGTTTGGCCCCGACGTAGTTGGGCCGGTGGTGCCTTCTAAGATATGCAAAAATGTGATAATGTGTAGTTTGAGAAAAATACTTGTGTACTTTATTTTTGTCGTATGTAGTGAAAAGCAACCTGCTGGTAGAAATGTGGTAATCAACTTTTGTTCGTATGCTCATGGTGATACTGCTCTGGTGATAGCCTCCCTATTTGTCAAATATAATACTTTTTTTTTATCTCGAATAGCTCCCTCAATTAACTGTCATATCTGTTAATAGGTGGCGAAGAGCTAAGCAAAATCTGAGAGTGACAATCTAAGCTTGTCTAACTTGCAATTTCACGATGGCCCCTTTGCTTAAGATCATCTTCCAATAGATTACTGTTCAACTAGTTATATTTACTAGTGTAGAGTGTATGTCGTCTGTTAGCTCATTTTTAAAATAAAGAAAAAAAGAACGAAGGGATTATAAATTAAACCTTTTTGCAGATTTTGTTATATTTGGCTCAGTTATCATCGTTATACTTTCTCTGTTATGTCGTTCTTACTTCTCGATTAGTCAAACCTTTAAACTTTGTCTAAATATATACAAAAAATATATTAATATTTAGAGCTATTGTTGTGAACCTTTAGAAGACCATTTAAATAAATCATTTTATTTATTATTTAGATCAAAAGCATTTTGTAAACTATTTAAAAAATATGTTATCAACTATAGCTCCACCGCGAGCATTCAGTTGCTGCGCCGTCCATTAGCTGGATCGGAGATCTAACTGTACTACTACTACCTTGACAAAGTAAACTGGGTACTCAATTAATTATGGGGAGTTGGGCATGAGCAAGAACGGGTGGGATAAACATGCGGATAAGCAACGTATGGGTGTGGATATGGGCATGCACGGGTGTGATATGCCAAAGAATTCTTCTCGAGCAACGACATCGCACGATCGGGACCTTGTTTGTTGTGTTGATACTCGATAGCACACCGATAGGACGCATGTGATCATTAGGTGAGGGTGAACCGGTGAACACCCCCCCCCCCCCCCCCCCCCTCGCTGACACATTAAGCATTCTATAGATCTTTTGCTCTGTTCGTTGGAGCGTTGCTGTTGCAAAGTAGCAACTGAAACTCTTCAGGGCCTCTCATCCAGATGCTCGGTTAATAATAATCAGCTATATAAATATACCAGTATTCCTGCGGTTGCTGGCATTTTCATATCCATGATTTTTCCCCCGCTATAGACACGCCTTGTTCCAAAGAAAATGGAGTGATCATTCCACGGCCTTATCTTTCGCAGACGCGATTATTAATGCCTTGACAACGAAAGAAATGTGTGTGCGCGCTGCCGCGCTGCGTGTATAAGATAAGATGGGATTTTAGTGCCGTTGCAGTGTGCAGTCAGAACAGAATGCCCAGAAGGAACAAGGGAAGGGAGGAAGAGCCCAGACGGATTCCCTCCACGGGCCAGGAGCAGCCAAACAGGCCCATCTCGGGAGGCTCAGCGACAGCTACAGCGACAGGCCGAGGGCTCCCATCCTCGCGCTCGCGCTTTCCTCCGCGCGCCTCGCCAGTCGTTTTTTCATTATTGTGGGCCTCGAATTTCATCTTCGCTCGCCCAATTTTTTAGCCACTTAACCCCTCCATGTATCTATATATTCCCACGTCCCCACCTTTCCCGTCCCGCTGCAGTCCCACTGCCGTCCCACTCCCACCTTCTTGGAGACACCGCCAGGCGCCATCTTCCGGCCGCTGCCCGCCTGCCCCCTCCCCCCCCCCCCCCCCCCCGGGAGGTGAGGCCTGCTCTCGTCGCAGTTCGTTGCTCGCGTTCGGATTGTTTCAGCTCAGTATCTGGTGATGCGATCTGGACATATGGTTCCCGTACGCAGGCTGCTTGTTCGGGCTAGTATTCATGAGCCAGGGGATCTTCAGTTTTATTTCTTTGGCGAACTTTTTCGAAAGGGGAATACAGTTTAGTTTTCTTTTCTTTTCTTCGATACTGATTCGTCGTCTTCTTCTTCTTCCCATGGACCATGACTTCCGTATTTACTTTACGAGATATAAACGCGCAGATTTTTAGTCTCACGCCGGTAGTCAAACGAGTGTTAACTGACATCAGGTATTCTGGGGGGGAATGTGTTGGTCGGTTCATTCAGCAAGGGTTGCCATTGCTCATACTTCTACCTTATGACACGATGCGTGAGAAAGAGTACTCATTTCGCTCGGTTTTAATCTTCGGACGCATCCCTCATATGTTGCCACCAAACCCGGGAGATCAGCAGAATGCTTGTTGTAACCGAGCATAATTTAAGCATGCAAGATCTGCGGCGCTCCTAGTTCTTCTTCGCGAATAATTAGACCATGCTCTGTTCGCAGGTCGAACTGCCTTCTAGAGCCCTCTCCTGTTTTCAGGCGAATGTGCAGGTAGCTTGACGTCTGATGAACGCTCAGCCATGCTGCTGATGCTACACGAAACTCTTCCTTTCGTGAGGCCGACGAGTTCTTGCCGGGACCCAAAACTCTCCGAGAAGAGTGCCTCTGCTTTCCACGGTAAATTGGGATGCAGTGCGGTCTGCAGTTCAGCGGAAGGCTATCGTGTACAGAAGCCGCACATTGTTCACAGCTACAAAGTTAGCTTCACTAGGACCAGCCATCATCTGTGTAAAAGCTTAAACGAGAGAACTACAAGGCACTGCCTGGTATTCCTTGCCCTCCATTTTTGCGATTTTGGTCACTGTTTTTTTCTCCCACTCTCAAAAAGCATTTTGCTGTATGCAGCATCGGTTCCATGTTAATGCTTCGCCCGATGACGACGACTTCCGCTCATCGCGTAACATAGCGATCAGTTTGTTCAAGCGGTACAAGAATGTCATTGACCGAGGAGGTGGAGAAAACCTAAATGTATTGATTCTTGTTGAATCTTCACCATACTTGTTGCCAGAAGTTTTTTGTGTTAGCTAATTAGGAATTACTGTGTGTGAGAATGTAATCAGGAGTTTGTCAGTGCTGGAGTGACCGCTTACGCACTAGGGTGTACAGATGAGGGGCTTAGAAAGGAACTTATGGATATTGAAGATTCTGGTCTGGAGATTGAAGGCTTAGGGTCCTTGGGGGGCACCAGCCTCAAGTTCAAAGTCCACTCCTTTGAGGTCAGTATCATCTTCTGCTAAGCATTTACATTTTTGTACTGCAGCTTTTGTAGTCAAATCGAACTCAAGCAGTTTTGCTTTGATCTCGCTGCCTTACAAAAATCTGCACCTTGATTTGCTTATGCAGCATATTTATTTTTGTTAGTTTTTATATTCAGTAGAGTAAGCCCACTAGATCTCATTGGCAAGATAAGAAGCTTTTATAGGGAAGGTATCATGTAATTCAGTAGCAAGCATGTTTGTAATGCAAATGCCCTCCCATAAGAACTTCTCTAGTTTCATTCTTTGCCTCAGTGACACTCTTTTATGCAGATCCGTGAGTGCATCCTGTGGCTCAGTATAGTGTTCGTCACAATACTGTGCACACCACAACTAACAGTTATCAGGTGGTCTCCGAACCCACCGGTGTCAGCCGACGTCTTGCATCAGTGGAAAGGATTCTGTGCTCTAATCGCGAACGCTTACTATGTCAAAGGAATGGCATGGTAAGAGCAGAGCAGCTTCTGCCAGCGCCCAGCAGCGTTGCTCTTCTTCTATCTCAGAATCTCATACATGTTCCTAAAACTGACGCTGCAGGTTGCCAGTGAAAACCTTGCAGCTGGAACAGATGGCTGTCACAGGAAGTTCAGAGAAACCATCAGTAGTTGCTAGTCGCATGCAGTTAGTTTTCAGCACATTAGAGGTTTATAGCGGCACCGTCAATATGTACGCGCTAAATAAGAAAGATGATATGCTCGTTAGTGATTATTTTGTTTGTTTACTCTGCAGGTAGTCAGCCCACAGTGGCCAAGAGTGTGATTAGATGAAAGCAATACCATCAAACAAAGGTCTGCAGTTTTATTCTGACCAAAAGATATGCATGTCCAAGTTGGCAAGTTCAAACCTCTGTCATGGCGCAAACAGATGATACTATGTCCATTTGAACTCAAATGTCAAATAAAAATGCTAATGTACTTGTTGTGAATTATTTGATTTGATGTACATATACTGCTTCTATCTTGCATCAGGAGTTCTGGCAAGTGAACAAGTATCCCCTACTGCTCCAATAGAGATAAAGTGGAAATTGTGGGTCACTAATTCGCACCAAATTCCACTTTATCTCTAGTGACCCTATTGGAAATAACTACTCCCTCCGGTTTCCTATTAGTTGTCGTTTTGGATAAGGTTCGAGTCAAACTTATAAAATTTTGACTACAAATAACTATTTTGTTATTTAGTTTTGGAACCTAATATTTATATGCACCAATTTGTCATAAAAAGTACTTTTATAAAAGTATAAATGTATTAAGAGTTCATTTATATTTTAATAAAAAACATTGGTCAAAGTTATATTTTGGAAACCGTGTCGTTGTCCTAAACGACAACTAATAGGAAACCGGAGGGAGTAAATTAGTACGTTTTTTTAGAAACTAACAGTCGACCATGCTTACCAATTTGCCATTTCTTTATACAGTTAAAAACACTTAATCCCTCCTGTGCCAGATGCCAGGAAATGTGCACTGCAAGTGTGATGTGGAATTCTGATCAGGATTTATAAGTACATATACATGGTTTCCATTAAACAAATTATTGTGTTCATCAGTGTTTCCCAATGTCGCTATGGTCCTACAGTCAGATGTAACACTCTTCTGCTCCTAACAATGGGATCGAGGCATAATCATTCTTAAAGACACCACATGATTAACAATCAAAAAAATCGGAAGCAGAACAATACTACAAATTCTCTGAAAATTAATTCTGGAACTATGTTCAGCATCAAATGCACGTAACATATCGCAAGTGTTGCTAAAAGTACATGATAAATGTAAAAGTGTTTCTTGTAAACTAACAAAAAGAAAGAGGGTGCAGAGCTACAATTTGTCAAATTGGCAGAGAATGTTTCCCGTTCCGACCATGTGGTGCTTCTTCCACTGTCGCCTTTGAAGTAGAGCTGTATCCTACACTCTGTTGTATCCCACATTCTTACTGAACATGCGGCGGATGTAGAGGACTTGCAACGTGCTAGCAGCCACGAAAGCTATGTACTCCGCCATTGTGTAGAACATGACACGCTTTCTGGTGCTCTCATTAGCTGGATTGAATTAAAGCATGAAATTAGCTCCACATTGTCATAGAATGTTAGCAACAAATAAATGAAAAGACCAACAGAAGAAAGTGTATTCATAATGTCCTACCCTCTGCTGCGTAATTAGACGTTTGTTACCTAGATTTTCTAGAGATCTCAGTACAAGGCATTTTTCATAACTTGAATAGAAAGGAAAACTGAAAGAGGCAGGCAAAACAGAACAGGCTGAACAATTTCACTAAACAAAACCATCTGTTTGTTCCCTCTACATTGAAGAACGCATTGATTAGATAAGTATGCTGTGATAAAACTAGATAAAAACTTAGATCAGTGGAGAATAGTCAGATGCTAATCTCTACATCAAGTCACAACATTAGTTGCGCTCTAACCCCAATGCATTCAGAAATGTTGACACGAATGGGTTCTAACTTCTAACTGCTAGGAGGCCCTTCTTTCTGTTAGCATTGATGTTATTTTTTCAAAAGAAAAAGACTAGCAAAAACGCTATAATGTGCTAAACATTCCAGAGATGTAATAAGAGCACATGGAAATCCCAAGTCCATTGAGCCTACTGTGTCTATGACGAGCTTCGCGTGCTTTTAGGTACTTCTGCTCGGCGGTGACGGATTCTAATACTTCCTTCAGCTCCGCGATTTTAACGTTGATAGGGTCCAAGTGCTCTGCAACAGAAAAATGAGACATTGCTTACACAGGGCAGTGCTAAAATGTTAACACTGAACGAATGACACAACTCTCAACAATAATGAAGGTAAAAACAAAAATCAATTGAATTGATGGTTGTTTAGTATATTGCAAAATGGATAAGATTGACAGAGTAGGCAGGTGCTGAGAAGCTTAAGATACAAAGGAAGTAAACTACCATCTTTCGCCAGATTGTGCTCATTGGGTATGTGCCCAACATGAATGTAGAAAGAAACAGTTTCAGGTGCTCCATATGGGTTATGGAAGCAGAACTTGTACATGCCACCCTTCGGAGCTTTAAACTCAAATTTGTCACCAGATTTTCCCTTCAATGTGTGCACAGTGTTACCACCTGGTGACGTTACCTGTATTTACAGAAGCAAAAGGTTATTATAGAACATGATATCAAGTGTATATAACACAAATATATACTTTACTACTCACAAATTACACAGAGCATAATGAAAAAAGTATATGCAGGTGCTTCCCCATTAATTTTAGAAGTACTAATAACATTAATAACAATTGTAATCACAGTAGGGCCAATTCAGACATTTCCAAAAGTAACAAACATCATTGGTTTGTTGCCTTGTTGGGAGTAAGAGGTGACTAGTAGTTAACTATTAGATGTCATAGTGCCAAGGCCCCCGACCTCAATGTCGGTGACAGATTGGCCATAGGAGCACTCCAAGATGAAGATCAGCTCAACAAATGAAATGATCAGTAATGCAATAAGTGAAAAGGAAAATTAGTTCTAAAGCACTGAAAGATCCCAACAATCATAAAATACCACCAAAATGTCACGCCAAGGTAAAATACCATTGAAACATCCAAACTCTAACCAGATCTTAGCACTCCATTAGATTTTATTGACAGAAATCGTATTTTCATGTTTGCAGTTAGCATAACAGAACAGGATGACAAGTGTACCCTGAACTCACTCCTGAACTCAGTCCCCCATCACCACTGACCTGGTCTGTGACACCACCTGATGCCATTGGCTTTCCCGCCAGCATGAGCGGTCACGTACGACTGTCCCAGGCACTCAAGCTGCGGCTTGCTCCTTTGGCACCATGGTGTTGAGGGGTATTTTTTGTCTTAGCCGTCACCGTTGATAGAAAAATGTAACAGAGTGCTAGGTTCAATTAAAGTTTGGATGTTTCAGTGGTATTTTACAGTTGTGTGATCTTTCAATGGTATTTTACCATTCTCGTGGTCTTTTCACAATATAAGACCAGTTTTCCATAAGTGAAACGCATTCTTTTCCCACGTGCATTAGGTTTCATTCAGTGTAATTAATAAAAGTTTTCTGAGACATCAAAACATTGCTTCCTCTCAAACAGATATTTATTTTCATATGTGAAACTAAAAACTAAAATGTTGCCAAATGGAGTGTATCTTCTACAGAAACAATATGCTAATTTTCAAAAACAGAGAGATAAATGGTTTCCACTCAAAAATAAATTCTTCAGTGCTAAGCATGTGAAAGCACTGCACAGGACACATCTGAAATTTCAATAGAAAAAGGCCCAAACTGCCAAATATGGGACAAGAGACAAGAGAGAAGCTCTCTTTTCTACTCAGGTAGGCACAGATGCATCTCCAAGCAAAGAATAAGTATAGCACAGTAAAACTACTAGCACAAAAAATATCCAAATTATCAGAAAGGAGCAGCTGTCAGCTTATCTAGACAGGACCAGGAGGTATATGAATCAATTGCAGCATCCACGGTAGTGTTAACTCAATTGAATCATAAGACAGACTAGAAAATTGAACATCTATTATTAGCATCAATTGCAGCAGACCCCAACAAATAGAGCCAACAACATAGCAACTGAATATGAAACTACAGATGCGACTTAAGCTTGATATTTTCAGTTGCGAAGAAGTGAAATTGGTGTCAAATTTCACCCAAAAAAACTCCTTCACGCAAGGCCAAGAATCCAACTTTTGAGAACAACCGCAGGGGCAACTTTTGAGGTAACCAGCAGTGAAACAGCACATTATCATCCAACCATACTTGGTGCACTCGCAAGGCACCGCAGCAGACCGTAAAACAAAGCAGTGACAATCCGCTGAAATTCCCCTAAAAGGTCCGAACTTTGCAAAACCTATTACTGAATCAACTCCTAATTCATCAAGCTAAACTACATAAATCCTTATGCCAGCCATAAAATATTTGTTTTAGATCCGCAAACCGGTACATAAACAAGAGATCGCGTCAGAGGACCACGAATCAGGAAGGCACCCGATCCCCAATTCAATCCACCTGATGGCCAGATCCCCATCAAAACAACCCATAAACCCAATCGTACCACGACCCTCCCATCAAATTTAACCGCGCAGGATTGTAGTGCGGCTGGGTCAAGGATCGGGTGTGTACCGTGAGGTCGATGCCTGGGTGATCGGAGCTCCAGAAGATGTCGTGGTCGACAACGACGAAGTTCCCGGACACGGTGTCACCCTCGTACGGAACGAACTCGTGGATACACTCGGTGTCGGTCACCGTCACTGAGAGCGCATCCGCCCGCCGCGCCGCCGACAGAACCGCTGTCAGCGCCACTACCAGCAGCGCCGCCGGCCGCCACCTCGCCATCGCTAAACTCCTAACACCGCCGCCCTCAGCGTGGGATCAGGGCTCGAGCCTCTCGGAAGGTGGGACGGGGGGAGAGGAGAAGCGCGGGGTGGTCGTCGGGGAGGAGGAAGCCAAGCCAAGCCGAGACACGACGATGTAGGTCACGGGAGCGAAGATGACAATGTAAGTTATGCGTGTTTTTGCAATGATGAAGGACCCTGCGAATCGCGTAATCGCGGGGGTGCGGTGCGAAACGGGGGTCATGCTCCTTCCGTGCCCGGCGCCCCTAGAAATGTCCACGTGGGTAGTGTTAAGTAACCCTAGTTAGGGTTATGTGGGCAAATATCTGTTTTGTCTATGAAGGGTCTCACATCTCTATATAAGGAACTTGTACACCTCCTCATAATACAGAGAACAGAAAGAGGCCAGAGGTCTAACCCTATATCCGGTGTCTCATGTGTTTCCTCTGTCGTGCTTATGGGAAGGGAGACGGGTTCTCTAAATCTTTTTGCGCCTCTACTGCTGACGGGAGGGAAGGGAGCGGATCTGGTGATCCGTGTTAACGTAGTTCTCAACACGTTATCAGCACGCTCTACCTCGACGTTACTGCGGGATCAGATCTGCATCAACTCTTCGTCAAACCGGCAGGTCTCGGGCCTAGCCGAACTGTCCTACGCGACAGGCTTCGATTCTCATCTACGCAATCAAGCGGCACAGTTCGGCCGCCATGATCAGCGAGCTACAATTGCACCTATTGCGCACGTTGTGTGGACTTATCGTATACCCCGATTACCGAGCCATAATTGTGCATGTTGCGCTTATTACGAAGGTTTGATGTGTTGTCGTTGCCCTGATGGCCGCACACGCGTTGACGCCATATACGCTAGAGCTTGTACTAGCGTGGATTGTGGTGGGTTGTTCAAGCCCCTGAAGTCACATTATGTGCAACCTTCGTAATTTGGCTTTATATCTTATTTGACTGTGTTGTGTGGCATCATATTTATATATCGCCAAGTGGCCATAACAACTATATCAAGCTCTATAGTGCTTGGAAATCTGGGAAATTAAATTGAAATACAATTAAACACAAATAAGTTAATTTTCTGCTCTCTCCTCATGCATAAAGTTTTACCCGAAGTAACCCGAAGACATATAATATAATGCATGAAAGCCATTTTGGCATAGAAGATATCACACATTGGGATTCTATTAGTAAGCAAAAGACCTTACCAAATGAATAAAGGCTATAAATCTTAGTTATATATTGCTCAACCAGATGTTGGCAAATTGCTATTTGTTGCTGAATGACATGGAGCAGACTTTAAGATAAATGACTAGTACATTAGCAACACGAAGTTGCGAGTACATCGAAAGGTAATTCTGAGAAATTTTTCACAATGTTTGTGTGAAAAACATAGTGTGTTCCCGTCGAACCACTTTACTCGTTCTATCTAGGACCTCTATGCTTGTGCCGCATACATCTCTCGGAATTGTAAATACTTATAGTCACTGAATTGACTCGAGATAGTCCTTTGACAAGTTTGGTATATACTTGTCGGCGTTTCGAGACCGGGGGGTCCCTAAGCCGACGAGTGAGTGTGCCGCGTGCCCCAGCCCAGATGGGTCGAGCGCGTGGGCGAGCGCGAAGGGGGGAAAGCGAGGTGGCCGGAGACGGGCGTGAGAGAGGTGGAAATCCCACGGCCTTCGTGTTCGTCCCGCGCCCAGGTCGGGTGCGCTTGCAGTAGGGGGTTACAAGCGTCCACGCGGGTGAGGGAAGCGAGCGGCCCCAAGAGAGCGCCTGTCCCGTCCTCGTCCCCGCGCGGCCAACCTTCTCTAAGAAGGCCCTGGTCCTTCCTTTTATAGGCGTAAGGAGAGGATCCAGGTGTACAATGGGGATGTAGCAGAGTGCTACGTGTCTAGCGGAGGGAGAGCTAGCGCCCTAAGTACATGCCAATGTGGCAGCCGGAGAGATCTTGGCACCCTGCTGGTGTGATGTCGTGGCTGTCGGAGGAGCAACGGAGCTTGGCGGAGGGACAGCTGTTGGAGCGGTTGAGTCCTTGCTGACGTCCCCCTGCTTCCGTAAGGGAGCTGAGAGCCGCCGTCGTCACAGGGCTAGCGAGGCGCCATCATTGCCTATCTGGCGGAGCTAGCCAGATGGGACACCGGTCTTGTTCTCTGCGGCCCGAGTCGGCTCGGGGTAGGGTGATGATGGCGCTTCCTGTTGACGTGGCGGGCCTGTGCCCTAGGTCGGGCGACGTGGAGGCTCCTCCGAAGCCGAGGTCGAGTCTGTCTTCCATGGCCGAGGCCGAGCCCGAGCCCCTGGGTCGGGCGAGGCGGAGGTTGTTCGGCAGAGGCCAGGGCGGAGTCCGAGCCCTGGGGTCGGGCGAAGCGGAGTTCGTCGTCTTCTGGGGCTGAGCCCGAGTCCGAGCCCTGGGTCGGGCGGAGTGGAGTTCGCCGTCTTCCGGGGCTTAGCCCGAGTCCGAGCCCTGGGTCGGGCGGAGCGGAGTTCGCCGTCTTCCGGGGCTTAGCCGAGTCCGAGCCCTGGGTCGGGCGGAGCGGAGTTCGCCGTCTTTCGGGGCCTAGCCCGAGTCCGAGCCCTGGGTCGGGCGGAGCGGAGTTCGCCGTCTTCCGGGGCTTAGCCCGAGTCCGAGCCCTGGGTCGGGCGGAGCGGAGTTCGCCGTCTTCCGGGGCTTAGCCCGAGTCCGAGCCCTGGGTCGGGCGGAGCGGAGTTCGCCGTCTTCCGGGGCTTAGCCCGAGTCCGAGCCCTGGGTCGGGCGGAGCGGAGTTTCCTATGGCGCCTTTGGCCAGGCCTGACTGCCTGTCAGTCTCACTCTGTCAAGTGGCACTGCAGTTGGAGTGGCGCAGGCGGCGCTGTCCTTCTGTCAGACCGGTCAGTGGAGCGGCGAAGTGACAGCGGTCACTTCGGCTCTGCCGGGGGGCGCGCGTCAGGATAAAGGTGTCAGACCACCTTTGCGTTAAATGCTCCTGCGACTCGGTCGGTCGGTGCGGCGATTTAGTCAGGGTTGCTTCTCAGCGAAGGCAAGGCCTCGGGCGAGCCGGAGATGTGTCCGCCGTTAAAGGGGGGCCTCGGGCGAGACGGAAATCCCTCGGGGTCGGCTGCCCTTGTCCGAGGCTAGGCTCGGGCGAGGCGTGATCGAGTCGCTCGTATGGACTGATCCCTGACTTAATCGCACCCATCAGGCCTCTGCAGCTTTATGCTGATGGGGGTTACCAGCTGAGAATTAGGCGTCTTGAGGGTACCCCTAATTATGGTCCCCGACAGTAGCCCCCGAGCCTCGAAGGGAGTGTTAGCACTCGCTTGGAGGCTTTCGTCGCACTTTTTTGCAAGGGGACCAGCCTTTCTCGGTTGCATTTTGTTCCGGTGGGTGCGCGCGAGCGCACCCGCCGGGTGTAGCCCCCGAGGCCTCGGAGGAGCGGTTTCACTCCCCCGAGGTCTTAATGCCTTGCGTAATGCTTTGGCTGGTCTGGTTGTTCCCTCATGCGAACTGGCCGTAGCCCGGGTGCACGGTTGGGGCCCAAGCTCTCGGGCTGGTATGTTGACGCTGTCAACGGTTCGGCCGGAGCCGGTTTTGCGAGAGCAGCCCCCGAGCCTCCGCACAGGGCGAGAGGACGATCAGGGACAGACTCGACTTTTTTACATACGCCCCTACGTCGCCTTTCCGCAAGGAGGAGGGGGGGAGAGCGCCATGTTACCCTCGATGGGCACCGAACATGGTGTCTCTGGTGAGCTGCAAGCGGGTAATCCGAGTGGACGTCCGTGCCCCGTTCGTTGGGGGTCGGCTAGGGGCCCAGAGGCACGCCCAAAAGTACCTACGGGTGATTTGCCGGACCCGGTCCCCTGGCGACGGGGTCCGAGGGCTCGATGCCTCCCTCTGATGGGATTCCGTTACAAGATCGCTCCCGCTGGTCTCGGAAATGTCCTAGGGTACCTCGGGAGCGCAGCCCGAGCCTTGGTTATGTATCGAACGTACCCCTGGTCATCCCTCGCTCGGCGTCTGAGGCGACTGTGAACCCTTCGGGGGCCAGCCTTCGAACCCCTGATCAGTAATGGGCGCGGAGCCCGAGTAGCCTGAGGCGGCCGTGGAGCCCTTCGGGGGGCCGGCCTTCGAACCTCTGACCAGTAGTGGGTGTAGGGCCCACGCGATCTGAGGCGACTGTTGAACCCCTCGGAGGGCCAGCCTTCGAACCTCTGATCAGTAGGGGGGGCTCGGAGCCCGGTTCCTTCACAGGGAAGGATCCTTTTTGGGGTATCCCCCTTTCCCGGTCCCTGTTGCAAGAGATAGAGAAAGAGGAAAAAAGGATACGAATTCAAACGACGTGGCGTACCTTTTTTGACGCGGTTATTACGGCAAAGGCGAAGCGTCGCCCGCTTCTCCTGCCAGAAGCGCCGCCTGTCCCGCCGCGGAGTTAATGCGACGGGGTGAGTGGTTGGCGGGGCGGCCGTTGCGCGTGCGCGAGCCGTTCGAGGGACGGGTCACGGGCGCGCCGTCTTCACGCCGTGAGAGGAGGCTCTCTTGCTGCCCCTGGATGGGACGTGAGCCTGGCTGACGACGTGACCGCTGCTCCCGCCCGCCTGCCACCGTCATTACTGCCGGCCCGCTTTCGGCCGCATTTACCGTCGCGCTAGGCTGGCGCTGCTGGGTCGTGCGCTGGGCCGCCTCGAGTCGCGGTATTGGTTCCGCAACCAAAGAGGCGCGGTGGTGGCGCAAGTGGCGGTGCGGTTGCTTGCATGCAGCATCTGGCGCGCCGGTTGCGTGACGCGTGGGCCTGGGCCTCCATGCTGGCGTGTTGGGAGTCGGAGAAGCGCGTCCACCTGGCGCGGTTGCATGCCGCCTGCATGGCTGCCCGCCCCTTCCGCCCGTTGGTCTGGGCAGAAGTGGGGGTCGCTTGTAACTGCTGGGCGGTTGTGTGCGCCGCGCGCGGCGGTTTGGCTTCTTCTGCTCTGAGCCGGTTCGCATGACATGCGGGACCCAGCCCTCGCGCCGCAGGGGAGGGCCTTGGAGCGTGTTGGAGAAGACTCAGCCCGTGACGTTTGGGGGCGCACGTAGGGAGAGTTGCCTTTAAAAGGGGGGCGACCCCTTTCGGAAGGCGACCATGTCTTCTTCCTCCCTTATGCGTCGCGTCTTTCCATCTTCCAAGCCCCCGGATGGGGGGTATCCGCCGTCTTTTCGCCTCATCGTTGGAGGAACGCAACTCCGCGGGAGTTGGTACCTTTCAGCCATCGTTCGGCTTCAAGGATTTTCATCATACAGCCCGGCTGCACCCCTCCACCGGCGGTCACCCAAGATGGTGACCTCCGGCTTGATGGTGGGGGAAAGCGAGCCGGGCTGCGGCCCCTCTCCCTCCCTCAGCCTCAAGGATTTTCATCACCAGGGCTGGGGAGGGGAGTGTGCCGAGTTGAGGTCGGCCCCCGCGTGGGCGGCGGCCCGCTCCTTCACTCAGTGATCGGAGGGAAGGGCGGTCGTCGTCCGTGGCGCTGGCGGTTGCACCGTGCCTGGCTCTCGGACGCGAGTGGCTTCGGAGCCGCTCACGGCGCTGGCGTCCGCCACGGCAGCTTGAAGAGGTTCTTCTGCCGGCGAGATAGCCAAGGCCGGTCACGGACCGACCTTCAACTCTACGGCCTTCTGCCCGTCCTTGCCTCACAAGTTTTGGCATGGGCGGGGGCCTCCTGGCAGCAGCATCCGCCCTGAGGCCAGTGCTGCCGCTGTTCGGCCCCCCGGAGCAGAAGTCGTCGTCGTCGCCGCTGCTGGAGCAGGTGACGGCGCGCCGTTCGTCGGTCTTCCGTTGCTCCGCAGGCCTTCCCCCATGGAGTGGGGTTGTTCGTACCTGCGGAGAGGGAACCGGAGTTCCGTTTGCAATGGCACTTTGAATGCCAGTGTCTTTGTTCATCGTGGCTGTCGAGGCCTGAACATGTATGTAATGTCGGCGCGGAGCCGTGTTTTTTCCTCATTTTCGAGCACTAAGTCTCGCCTGTTGATTATCTGAACCGCTTCACCAAGCATGAGTCGCCCCGTGTCAAGGTGACGAGTGAGGTATCCGTATCCCGGAGGCGTAGGAGTCCCTCGGCTCGATCGGCCTTGTTGTCTGAGGCTCCTCTAGCTTAGTTAAAGAGACCCCTTGGCCGCTCTTCGACGAGCCGAGGCCAGGGGTAGCGATATCAGCACGAACAGAGGCGGAGTTGGCTCGAAAATGGGAACCTGGTTGGCCGGAGCCTAGCCGGGTTGTCCGTCAGCGGGACCGACGCCGGAGTTGACCAGCCGAGGCCTCGGACCGGGCTGGCGCCCTTGGAAGATGGTTGGCCGAGGCCCCTGGGGTAACCGGCCGAGCCGCCTGCTCGGGCCGGATTCCCGGAGAAGTCCCTGGACCGCGTCGTCGTCCGAGGCTGGGTCGGACCTCGCCGAAGGTGTCGTCGATGCCGAGGGTGCTATAGCCCCCTTCCAGCGTGAAGACCCAAGCCTGTAGGACCAGATTGTCTTGTAGCGTGTGCCTTCTGCGGCCGCCGAGGCCAGAAAACACACCCTCGCTACGTTGTAAAGCTGCGTCTCCTTTCCTCTTATTTCGAGCATCTGGACTTTTTGTCGGTAACAGGGATGTTTGTGCGAGCGAGAGTTGCTTCTCGCGGAAGGTGATGAGTGAGGTATCCGTATCCCGGAGGCGTGGGAGTCCCTCGGCTCGGTCGGCCTTGCCGCTTACGCGTACTTTCACCCGTCCATGAGGCCCTGTCACCGATTCAGTCGAGAAGGCTCGAAGGACCGCTTCGGCAGATGAGCTTCCGAACGTAAAGACTTGTTCGGTCCGTGGAATCACTTTATCCGAACGCGAGTTACTTATCGCAGAAGGTGATGAGTGAGGTATTCGTATCCCGGAGGCGTAGGAGTCCCTCGGCTCGGTCAGCCTTGGCTGCTTACGTGTACTCCGTCGTTTCCAGGATCCGCTTTTCGAAGTAGTCAAAAAGCACAAAAGATATTCTGCTAAAAGAGATCTTTTTTTCGAGAAAATTTCGACGCAGAGGGGGTCTCCCCCCTTTTAGCCCCCGAGGGAGGGTCGGGCTTTGCCGAGGCGAGGCCGACCCTTCCTTGATGACCAAACTTTGCGTGGGTGCGAGGTATATGAACAACTTGAAAACATCTTAAGGGTAGAAGCGACGTAGCTGTTTGATGTTCCAAGCGTTGCCGTAGATCTCGCCTTGATTGTTGGCCAGCTTGTATGTTCCGGGCTTCAGAACTTTGGCGATGACGAATGGCCCCTCCCAGGGGGGCGTGAGCTTGTGCCTCCCTCGGGCGTCTTGCCGCAGCCGAAGCACCAGGTCGCCCACCTGGAGGTCTCGGGGCCGGACCCCTCGGGCGTGGTAGCGTCGCAGGGACTGCTGGTACCGCGCCGAGTGTAGTAAGGCCTTGTCCCGAGCCTCTTCCAGCTGGTCCAGCGACTCTTCTCGGCTAGCTTGGTTGCTTTGATCGTTGTAGGCCCTCGTCCTCGGGGAGCCGTATTCCAGGTCAGTGGGCAAGATGGCCTCGGCCCCGTAGACCAGGAAGAACGGCGTGAAACCCGTGGCTCGGCTTGGCGTTGTCCTCAGGCTCCAGATCACCGAGGGGAGTTCCTTCATCCATCGCTTGCCGAACTTGTTGAGGTCGTTGTAAATCCGGGGCTTGAGCCCTTGTAGAATCATGCCGTTGGCACGCTCTACTTGCCCATTCGACATGGGATGAGCCACGGCGGCCCAGTCCACCCGGATGTGGTGATCCTCGCAAAAATCCAAGAATTTTCTGCCGGTGAACTGGGTGCCGTTGTCGGTGATGATGGAGTTTGGGACCCCGAAGCGATGGATGATGTTGGTGAAGAACGCCACCGCCTGCTCGGACCTGATGCTGTTCAGGGGTCGGACCTCGATCCACTTGGAGAATTTGTCGATGGCGACCAGCAGGTGCGTGTAGCCCCCGGGCGCCTTCTGCAAGGGACCGACGAGGTCCAGACCCCATACAGCAAAGGGCCAGGTGATGGGTATCGTCTGCAGAGCCTGAGCGGGCAGGTGGGTCTGCTTCGCATAGAATTGGCACCCTTCGCAGGTGCGGACAATTTTAGTGGCGTCAGCCACCGCCGTTGGCCAGTAGTAGCCTTGCCGGAAAGCATTCCCGACAAGTGCTCGAGGCGCTGCATGATGGCCGCAAGCCCCCGAGTGTATTTCTTGCAGGAGTTCCTGACCTTCGGCGATGGAGATGCATCGCTGGAGGATGCCCGAGGGGCTACGGTGGTAGAGCTCCTCCTCATCGCCCAGCAAGACGAACGACTTGGCGCGTCGCGCTACCCGCCGAGCCTCGGCTTGGTCGAGGGGTAGCTCTCCTTGACGGAGATATTGCAGGTACGGGGCCTGCCAATTTCGATCAGGCGTGGCCCCGCTCTGCTCCTCCTCGACGTGCAGTGCCTCGCCCTCGGGGGCCGAGGGTACCTCGGGCTGAACCGAGGACGCCTCGGGCTGAGCCGAGGGTACCTCGGGCTGGTCCGAGGGTGCCTCAGGCTCGGGCGTGTCGTTGATCTTGACGGAGGGTTGATGCAGATCCCGGGAGAAGACGTCCGGGGGAACCGTTGTTCGCCCCGAGGCTATTTTAGCCAGCTCGTCCGCAGTCTCGTTGTAGCGCCGAGCGATGTGGTTAAGCTCGAGCCCGTAGAACTTGTCTTCCAGGCGCCGAACCTCATCGCAGTAGGCCTCCATCTTCGGGTCGCGGCAGTGGGAGTTCTTCATGACTTGGTCGATGACGAGCTGTGAGTCACCGCGGGCGTCGAGGCGTCTGACCCCTAGCTCGATGGCGATCCTCAACCCGTTGACCAGAGCCTCGTACTCAGCCACATTGTTGGACGCCGGGAAATGGAGGCGTAGCACGTAGTGTAGGTGTTTCCCGAGGGGCGAGACGAAGAGCAGGCCCGCGCCGGCTCCCGTCTTCATCAGCGACCCGTCGAAAAACATGGTCCAGAGCTCCGGTTGGATCGGAGCCGTCGGCAGCTGGGTGTCGACCCATTCGGCTACGAAGTCCGCCAACACCTGGGACTTGATGGCCTTCCGAGGGGCGAACGAGATTGTTTCGCCCATGATTTCCACCGCCCACTTTGCGATCCTGCCCGAGGCCTCTCGGCACTGGATGATCTCCCCCAGGGGGAAGGATGATACCACAGTTACCGGATGAGACTCGAAGTAATGTCGCAACTTTCACCTCGTCAGGATCACTGCATACAGCAGCTTCTGAACTTGTGGGTAGCGGATCTTGGTCTCGGACAGTACCTCGCTGACGAAGTAGACTTGCCTCTGAACGGGCAATGCATGCCCTTCTTCTTGCCTCTCGACCACAATCGCGGCGCTAACCACCTGAGTGGTCGCGGCGACGTAAACCAAGAGGGCTTCTCCATCAGCTGGGGGCACCAAGATAGACGCCTTTGTAAGGAGCGCCTTCAGGTTCCCGAGAGCTTCCTCGGCCTCAGGGGTCCAAGCGAAACACTCGGTCTTCCTTAAGAGGCGGTACAGAGGCAGACCTCTTTCGCCGAGGCGTGAGATGAAGCGGCTCAGGGCCGCGAGACATCCCATGACCCTCTGTACGCCTTTTAAGTCCTTGATGGGTCCCATGCTGGTGATAGCTGCGATCTTCTCCGGGTTGGCTTCGATGCCTCGCTCGGAGACGATGAACCCCAAGAGCATGCCCCGGGGCACCCCGAAGACACACTTCTCGGGATTGAGCTTGACGCCTTTCGCTTTGAGACATCGGAATGTCACTTCAAGGTCGGAGAGGAGGTCGGAAGCCTTCCTTGTCTTGACTACGATGTCGTCGACGTAGGCCTCGACCGTGCGACCGATGTGTTTGCCGAACACATGGTTCATGCACCGCTGGTACGTCGCGCCCGCATTCCTCAAACCGAACGGCATGGTGACGTAGCAGTACATGCCGAAGGGCGTGATGAAAGAAGTCGCGAGCTGGTCGGACTCTTTCATCCGGATTTGGTGATACCCTGAGTAGGCATCGAGGAAGGACAGGGTTTCGCACCCAGCAGTGGAATCCACGATTTGATCGATGCGAGGTAGAGGGTAGGGAACCTTCGGACATGCTTTGTTGAGACCAGTGTAGTCTACACACATCCGCCATTTCCCCCCTTTCTTCCTCACAAGCACAGGGTTGGCAAGCCATTCGAGATGGAATACCTCTTTGATGAACCCTACTGCCATTAGCTTGTGGATCTCCTCGCCTATCACTCTGCGCTTCTCCTCGTCGAATCGGCGCAGAGGCTGCCTGACGGGTCGGGCTCCGGCCCGAATATCCAGCGAGTGCTCGGCGACATCCCTCGGTATGCCAGGCATGTCCGAGGGACTCCACGCAAAGACGTCGGCGTTTGTGCGGAGAAAGTTGACGAGCACTGCTTCCTATTTGGGGTCAAGCCCGGAACCGATCCGGATCTGCTTGGAGGTGTCGCCACTGGGGTCAAGAGGGACGGCCTTAACCGTCTCCGCTGGCTCGAAGTTGCCGGCATGACGCTTCACGTCTGGCACCTCTTTGGAGAGGTTTTCCAGGTCAGCGATGAGAGCCTCGGACTCGGCGAGGGCCTCGGCGTACTCCACGCACTCCACGTCGCATTCGAACGTGTGTTTGTACGTGGGGCCGACGGTGATGACCCCGTTGGGGCCCGACATCTTGAGCTTTAGGTAGGTGTAGTTGGGGACGGCCATGAACTTCGCGTAGCATGGCCTCCCCAGTACCGCGTGGTAGGTTCCTCGGAACCCGACCACCTCGAACGTCAAGGTCTCCCTTCGGAAGTTGGAGGGCGTTCCGAAGCAGACGGGAAGGTCGAGTCGTCCGAGGGGCTGGACGCGCTTCCCAGGGATGATCCCGTGGAAGGGCGCAGCGCCTGCTCGGACGGAGGACAGATCGACGCGCAGGAGCCTGAGGGTCTCGGCGTAGATGATGTTGAGGCAGCTGCCCCCGTCCATCAGGACCTTGGTGAGCCTGACGTCGCCGACGATGGGGTCGACGACGAGCGGGTATTTTCCCGGGCTCGGCACGTGGTCGGGGTGGTCAGCTTGGTCGAAGGTGATGGGCTTGTCGGACCAGTCTAGGTAGACTGGCGCCGCCACCTTCACCGAGCAGACCTCCCGGCGCTCTTGCTTGCGATGCCGAGCCGAGGCATTCGCCGCATGCCCACCGTAGATCATGAAGCAGTCGCGGACCTCGGGGTACTCTCCTGCTTGGTGATCTTCCTTCTTGTCGTCGTCGCGGGCCCTGCCACCCTCCGCGGGTGGCCCGGCCCTGTGGAAGTGGCGCCGAAGCATGACGCACTCCTCGAGAGTGTGCTTGACGGGCCCCTGATGATAGGGGCACGGCTCCTTGAGCATCTTGTCGAAGAGGTTAGCACCTCCAGGGGGCTTCCGAGGGTTCTTGTACTCGGCGGCGGCGACAAGGTCCGCGTCGACGGCGTCGCGTTTCGATTGCGACTTCTTCTTGCCTTTCTTCTTGGCGCCGCGCGGAGTAGACGCCTTGGGAGCCTCTTCCGATGGGCGGCCCTGGGGCCACTTGTCCTTTTGGAAGATAGCCTCGACCGCCTCCTGGCCAGAGGCGAACTTGGTGGCGATGTCCATCAGCTCGCTCGCCCTGGTGGGGGTCTTGCGACCCAACTTACTCACCAGGTCGCGGCAGGTGGTGCCGGCAAGGAACGCGCCGATGACATCTGAGTCGGTGATGTTGGGCAGCTCGGTGCGCTGCTTCGAGAATCGCCGGATGTAGTCCCGAAGAGACTCTCCCGGCTGTTGCCGGCAGCTCCGGAGGTCCCAGGAATTCCCGGGGCGCACGTACGTGCCCTGGAAATTGCCGGCGAAGGCTTGGACCAAGTCATCCCAGTTGGAGATCTGCCCCGGAGGCAGGTGCTCCAACCAGGCGCGAGCAGTGTCGGAGAGGAACAAGGGGAGGTTGCGGATGATGAGGTTGTCGTCGTCCGTTCCACCCAGTTGGCAGGCCAGGCGGTAGTCTGCAAGCCACAGTTCCGGTCTCGTTTCCCCCGAGTACTTTGTGATAGTAGTCGGGGGTCGGAACCGAGTCGGGAACGGCGCCCGTCGGATGGCCCGACTGAAGGCCTGCGGACCGGGTGGTTCGGGCGAGGGACTCCGATCCTCCCCACTGTCATAGCGTCCCCCACGCCTGGGGTGGTAGCCTCGGCGCACCCTCTCGTCGAGGTGGGCCCGACGGTCACGACGATGGTGCTCGTTGCCGAGGTGGTCCGGGGCCGCAGGCGCGGTGTTGCGCGTGCGCCCGGTGTAGACCGAGGCTTCCCGCATGAATCGGGAAGTCGCAGCATGAGGTTCCGAGGGGTATCCCTGCCTTCGGGAGACAGAGCTCTCGGCCCATCGGACCGCAGCGCCTTCCAGGAGATTCTTGAGCTCTCCCTGGATTCGCCGACCCTCGGTGGTTGATGGCTCCGGCATCGCGCGGAGGAGCATCGCTGCGGCTGCCAGGTTCTGACCGACCCCGCTGGATGCGGGTGGCGGCCTGACCCTGACGTCGTTGGCGGCGCGGTGCTGGAAACCTTGGGGCAGGTGACGTATTTCTCCGGCCAGGGGTTGGCCCGCCCATACCTGCCCGACGTCCCGGCGGATCGGCTCAAGCGCTCCTGCTCCCTCGTCGAGCCTGGCCTGCGCCCCGCAGACTTGCTCGAGCTGTGGGTCGTGACCCCCCGCCGGAACGGGGACCACAGCTAGCTCCCGCGGGATGTCAGCGCGAGGCACCGGCTTAGGGAGATCACCATCCTCCGGCATGCCGAGATGGTTGCCTTCGGAGGGATCCCCTAGCTCGACGTGGAAACATTCGCGGCTTGGGCCACAGTCCTCGTCGTCAAGGCTGCGGCTACCGTCGGAACAGTCGGAGAGGCAGTAGTCACATGCGGTCATAAAGTCCCGCATGGCACTGGGGTTGCCAAATCCGGAGAAATCCCAACAGATGCTGGGATCGTCGTCTTCCTCGGACCCAGAGGGCCCGTAGGTCGAGACGTCCGTCAACCGGTCCCAAGACGACCGCATACGAAACCCCAGTGGGGTTGCACTCGCCTCAACGAGAGCGCCCGCCAAAGCAAGGTCGCTAGGCGGGTTGAGGCCGAGTCGAAATGATGTAAGATGGGAATTAGTCAGTACCTTTTGGTCGACGAGGAGCGACATAGTCACGTCGGGGACTGGTTGCACCGTCGTCTCAGGTACGAGGGCGACGTCCTGCAAGCTCCCCGCGAGTGCGCTGGCGTCGTCCACTTGCTCAGGATTGGCGTGTCGCGGGGGGACGGCGCTCGCCTTCGTCTCGAACGCGAGGTTGACGCCCGGCGTGCCCTCCGTTGGGGCGCTGGGGACGTCGATTCGCTCGACAGCCGACGAAGCGCGGCCTCCCGCTTGGCCTCGGTTGCCCCGCCTCCTCCTCCGTTGGCGGGGGAGAGGACGGGGCGAGCTCGAATGTTGTTCTTCCACCACGCGGGGAAGATGTCGTCGATTCCGCCGCCGGCGGGCGGGTTGTCGGCCGCCATTGTCGTTGTTGCGTGGCGGTGGAAGGAGTATCATGTCGTAGCTGCCGTCGAAGGACATGAACTCAAGACTCCCGAAACGGAGCACCGTCCCGGGCCGGAGAGGTTGCTGGAGACTGCCCATCTGGAGCTTGACGGGAAGCTGTTCGTCAGCACACAGCAGGCCCCTACCTGGCGCGCCAACTGTCGGCGTTTCGAGACCGGGGGGTCCCTAAGCCGACGAGTGAGTGTGCCGCGTGCCCAAGCCCAGATGGGTCAAGCGCGTGGGCGAGCGCGAAGGGGGGAAAGCGAGGTGGCCGGAGACGGGCGTGAGAGAGGTGGAAATCCCGCGGCCTTCGTGTTCGTCCCGCGCCCAGGTCGGGTGCGCTTGCAGTAGGGGGTTACAAGCGTCCACGCGGGTGAGGGAAGCGAGCGGCCCCAAGAGAGCGCCTGTCCCGTCCTCGTCCCCGCGCGGCCAACCTTCTCTAAGAAGGCCCTGGTCCTTCCTTTTATAGGCGTAAGGAGAGGATCCAGGTGTACAATGGGGATGTAGCAGAGTGCTACGTGTCTAGCGGAGGGAGAGCTAGCGCCCTAAGTACATGCCAATGTGGCAGCCGGAGAGATCTTGGCACCCTGCTGGTGTGATGTCGTGGCTGTCGGAGGAGCAACGGAGCCTGGCGGAGGGACAGCTGTTGGAGCGGTTGAGTCCTTGCTGACGTCCCCCTGCTTCCGTAAGGGAGCTGAGAGCCGCCGTCGTCATAGGGCTAGCGGGGCGCCATCATTGCCTATCTGGCGGAGCTAGCCAGATGGGACACCGGTCTTGTTCTCTGCGGCCCGAGTCGGCTTGGGGTAGGGTGATGATGGCGCTTCCTGTTGACGTGGCGGGCCTGTGCCCTAGGTCGGGCGATGTGGAGGCTCCTCCGAAGCCGAGGTCGAGTCTGTCTTCCATGGCCGAGGTCGAGCCCGAGCCCCTGGGTCGGGCGAGGCGGAGGTTGTTCGGCAGAGGCCAGGGCAGAGTCAGAGCCCTGGGGTCGGGCGAAGCGGAGTTCGTCGTCTTCTGGGGCTGAGCCCGAGTCCGAGCCCTAGGTCGGGCGGAGTGGAGTTCGCCCTCTTCCGGGGCTTAGCCCGAGTCCGAGCCCTGGGTCGGGCGGAGCGGAGTTCGCCGTCTTCCAGGGCTTAGCCCGAGTCCGAGCCCTGGGTCGGGCGGAGCGGAGTTCGCCGTCTTCCGGGGCCTAGCCCGAGTCCGAGCCCTGGGTCGGGCGGAGCGGAGTTCGCCGTCTTTCGGGGCTTAGCCCGAGTCCGAGCCCTGGGTCGGGCGGAGCGGAGTTCGCCGTCTTCCGGGGCTTAGCCCGAGTCCGAGCCCTGGGTCGGGCGGAGCGGAGTTCGCCGTCTTCCAGGGCTTAGCCCGAGTCCGAGCCCTGGGTCGGGCGGAGCGGAGTTTCCTATGGTGCCTTTGGCCAGGCCTGACTGCCTGTCAGTCTCACTCTGTCAAGTGGCACTGCAGTCGGAGTGGCGTAGGCGGCGCTGTCCTTCTGTCAGACCGGTCAGTGGAGCGGCGAAGTGACGGCGGTCACTTCGGCTCTGCCGGGGGGCGCGCGTCAGGATAAAGGTGTCAGGCCACCTTTGCGTTAAATGCTCCTGCGACTCGGTCGGTCGGTGCGGCGATTTAGTCAGGGTTGCTTCTCAGCGAAGGCAAGGCCTCGGGCGAGCCGGAGATGTGTCCGCCGTTAAAGGGGGGCCTCGGGCGAGACGGAAATCCCTCGGGGTCGGCTGCCCTTGTCCGAGGCTAGGCTCGGGCGAGGCGTGATCGAGTCGCTCGTATGGACTGATCCCTGACTTAATCGCACCCATCAGGCCTCTGCAGCTTTATGCTGATGGGGGTTACCAGCTGAGAATTAGGCGTCTTGAGGGTACCCCTAATTATGGTCCCCGACAATACTGTAAGCTAAATGGTAAAGGTCGATCCTGAATGGACACATGCCTTGGGTTTATGTAGCCGAACTACACTGGATTCCATCCTTTGACATGCTTATTATCTACCTCCGATCTACCAGAAGTGAGAAAAGTAGACAAATAACTATGAAATCCCACATCACCATAGAGCTTGAAGCCAAATTAGACATTAACATGTCCTTGGTCCTCGGAGCCAGAAGAGTCATATGTCTTGACCATTAGACTACTAGTGATGATAATTTGTGATAGAAATATGAAGATCTTGTAGAGACCTGTTGTATCCTCTCTACTCCTCATGATTTCTTCGTATGAGAGCAGTAATATCTGTTGTTGAAGATGGATCCTAGGCGGATACCAGTATTGTTTCGTTCTTGCCAAGCAGTTATCATCATTTGCTTCATCAAAAGCTAGTTATATGATGATTTTTCCCAGATAAAATAAATTCTTGGCCTTGTCTGTTCTATTCCAAAGCTTCTCTTTTTGCTGAACAATGAAGAGATCGAAATAATGCTATATAGAACAATTTGGTATATAATATGAGGAGAAATGTTTGCCCTGCTGGCAACACCATAAATAATTAACTATTGTTATAAGTTCTCTCTCAAAATTATTATACCTAGAAATGTTGCATAAATCGATACCCAATTTCAGAGCAATATGAGTAATTGGGTAAACCATGGGCAGTGATAAAAATGAGCCGGACTATACATCTCTGCATATAAAAATCTTTGCTTGGCAGCATTGGCCTGATGCTGTGCACTTTACTACCAATATAAACACACGCATTTTTCCTATGTGCTTAAAAGCATAATGCAACCAGTAAATGTCGTTGTGAGCGCTAGACCCTGATGGTCATTTTACTTATTGATCTGAAGTCAACTATTGGCTCCAAACGACGAATGGTACGCATGAGCCCCTGAAGGACTCTTATGGATAAAATAGTGTTGCGCATATCAATCTAAATCTTAACGATTGACTGTGCATTTGGTAATAATAACAATAAGTTTGCAGAATTGTAACCACGAAGCAACTTGTTGTTGCGTGTCTCGCTGGATGTTGAGACTAAACCTTCATTTTGAAGGACAAATATGTAGTATTCATGCCACTACATTAATCTAAGTCCAAAGCTCGCTGCATAAAACCCTTATCTATAATGTGCGTAAGATTTCCCAAATTAATCACCACAATAGCATACATTGGCCACAAACTAGATGATTGTGGTTGGGGATTTTATCTGTATGCTTTTTAGAATATCTCGGCATTAGGGGGAGGAATGCCCATATAGTATAATGCCTCAATATTCCATTAAACGCACAAAAGCCAAACTGAACCTGTCGTTCGGTGTGTACTCCTGTGTATATGGAGTTTGCCAGAAATCGTTGAGGAGTAACCATATTGGTCTGAATGCTTCTACCTGATGTAGATGTGGATATACCTGGGATTAATATAATATCCACATTTGACTTATTGACATTTGATCTATTCTCGGGGACGCCTGCGAATATGATCCGTTGGTCTTAGTCAAAGCATATGTTCTGATTGCAGATTCACGTGGTCTGTAATAACTCTCCTCCGATTAATTCACCCTGATGGTGATTTGCCTCACGAAGAGGTTTATCTTGATGATGAAATTCCTAGCAATGCGCGCAATGTCATTGTGCTGGGAATACAGAACAATGAATCTTTCGTTTTGGGAAATAACGGAGATCATTATTAAATGTGGGAGACAAATATGTCGACACCTATCTTGCCCTCTAGATTGCAAATGGATCCAAAACAAAGTCCTAGGCATGAGTGCTTTAAGCTCTCTTATCGGGTCATTGATAAATGCAATCGAGGCTAAACCAATAATCGCAAAATGAAAGTCGCGAGCTTGAAGTTCAGACATTTATGGGCACTATTGAAATAATGTGTGGTGAATGCGATGGTTCAAGTGGTCTTGTGAGAGACCCATCCCACGTATGTGTTGAATAAACATTGTTCCGCTATGTAATATATCTGGCAAATGGCATGAATTAAAATATGCAGTTAATAGGATTCTGAAGATCCGTCATGAGATCTAGGAGGACTCATATCTTTGAATTATAAATATGCAACATATAAATCTCATACCGAATAATACATTCCTGATGAATGATCACTCTCCTATGTAGGGAGAATATCTCGTAGTTGAGACTATCGTTCCCAGATGGAACCTATCCAGAAGAAACAAAGTCTGTGTTGAACACCAAAGTTTGATAATCCTTATAAAGGGATAAAGACCCATATAGACCCGAAAAGGAATAAGATGAGGTACCAAAGGACTTGAAGTTCACCGAATAAGCACATGTGCATTCCACGAGTTTTACTCATGGTAATTTCCACTAGATGTGGAATTACGGTATCCTCTAAAGCCCTGATGGCAGAAACCTATAAGGTTTAGGTGTTACTAGCAAAATATCCCCATTGTGCCAGAATGACAGACTATAACAATGTATCTGATCGATGAAAAATCCCTGATGGATTACGATCTTAGATGGACTTTTGTTACACCATCATAGATGTTGCAATGGATGAACGCCTCGAGCGATGTGTCATATTTAGAATATGTACTATTGCAACTATATTATCCCCTAAGTCCTATTGAAGGACATGTTATTTGCTTTGCACAACTATGTATAAATTGTGGTGTAAGATAGAAAATGATAGCACCCCAACCTCATCCATTCTCGTTATTCCAGATGAACAATGAGACATATAACTTGAAGAATATGCTTGAGTTGAGGGATAACGACTTTGACATATGTCATCTTCAGGGGGAGCGAATGCTTATATTGATCACAACCGTGAGACAATAAATGTCATATTCTATGCCCTGAAGGCGTGAGCTTGATGATCAATATGTGAACCTTTATGGAACTTTCTATCAAATTTATAGATCTAGTCGATCGAACACCATAAGTCAAAGTGGCTTATTTATATTGATACGTGCACTTAACTCGTATATCCTAGAAGTGTGTAGAGGTAAAGTTCCTGAAATAGTCCTTGCAAGGATATGCAATCCGTTTGCTAAATCTTTATGTGCATATACTTCTAGAAGAAGATGTTTTGCCTTATTGATACAATTTTGCAAGGATCAGGGGGAGCACATTTCTAAAGTTAGCCCTTGTAGAAGATTCGATAGAATCTAGATCCTAGAGGATCGAAATCTGTCACGATGATAGTTGTTGTACTCTTTTTCCCTTGGTGAGTTTTCTTGAAGGTTCTCACATGAGGTTTTTAACGAGGCAACAACATGCAAATGAAATTTGTATCACCATGCACTCTTTCTCCACATTTTTCCCACTGGGTTTTTCGGAGTTTTAACGAGGCATGTGTTGGTCGCGGTATTCGCCCAAGGGGGAGTGTTAAGTAACCCTAGTTAGGGTTATGTGGGCAAATACCTGCTTTGCCCCTGAGGGGTCTCACATCTCTATATAAGGAACTTGTACACCCCCTCATAATATAGAGAACAGAAAGAGGCCAGAGGTCTAACCCTATATCCAGTGTCTCGTGTGTTTCCTCTGTCGTGCTTATGGGAAGGGAGACGGGTTCTCTACATCTTCTTGCGCCTCTACTGCTGACGGGAGGGAAGGGAGCGGATCTGGTGATCCGTGGTAACGTAGTTCTCAACAGGTAGGTCATGTGTTGACGTGCCGGTGCGACTGGCGAGTGCGATTAGAGCAGCCCAACCCACAATTTTTAGCACTGCCCTATGAGGCCAGATGGTGCGTGGTCTCGACGGTCCGTGGTGGTGGCGTGGATGGTCGCGCGTGCATAGAATTAGTTAGAGTTCTGCGTTTCTCGTGGGATTTGTTATTTAAAACTGTAGGATTATCTCGGGAAACAACTTGTAACGGGTCCACACCTCCCCTTTATATAGATCAAGGGCTACGACCGATTGAACCCCTACAATCAATCAAATTAAATCTACTTCTCATTTTTACCTTATGCATTAGCAATAGTTCTAGTTTAGTCCTATTTTAGCCTCCTTCTACATCAAATCTTCATCTCTCTTCGGCTCTACGTCGACTAGAGGCGTCTTGGGTGGCCTGCCGACGCCAAGACACATCCTACAATCCCTTCTCTTGACGGGGTCCCTCCCGGGAGGCGAGATCTAGGTCTGCTGGGAAGACCCTCTGCGCCATCGCGGACCATCCGAGCCCCAGACGCGGATCGTCCGGACGTACGCAGAGGAGGAGTCGCTCCTGCGTCAGGTCGCGGACCGTTCGGCCCTGTGTCGCGGACCGTCCGTGCCTCCGCAGAGAGTACCGCAAGACAATCCTTTCTAGTGTTTGGCGCTCGGATCGGCGCCAACACACTTTTTGGCGACTCCGCTGGGGAAATGTGTCTAGATCTACTAAAAATCAGGCCCTCAAATGGTTGTTTCTAAAGATCACACCGATATCTCCCTGGACAACATCCTGAAGCCGGCTATTGAAAGTCTGACGGCCGATGAGCAACAACAATACGAGGACTACATGCATCAAGCGAAGGAAAAATTCTTGTCACAATACACGGTGGACCGCCACCACAAAATTGTCAAACATGGAGAGACTGACGTTGCATCTCTTATATCTTCGCTTCAAGTCCCCAATGTAAGTAAACCCGACGACATCCAATCTATTAAACAGTATGTAGATCATCAGCAGAATCAAATGAAACAACAGATTGGAGAGTTAGAAGAATCAATTAGAAAATTAACGCGTACGTTGGAGAAGTCTATTGCTCCTAGTTTTCCATCATATGAAACTAGTAACAGGATATCTATGTCTAATACATCGGCGACAAATGGGGATTCACAGCCCCAACCATTATATTATATGGTATGCCAATAAACTCATATCCAGAGCAAATAACACCACTGTCGTCCCTGCTTGGCAGATCGACGCCCATGGACATGGTCGGATCGTCTGAGATTTTGCCCAAATAGTCCGGCCCTTACGCAGACTGTCCGGCTTTCCCTGCCGGACAGTCCGGGACCGCACCAGGGCTACCGTGTAGCGCCCCAATTAATAGCGAACACAACCGGCCAGTTCAGATATACCACTAGACAAACCGGATACGCATACGCAGAACCTACTGTAGCACACTATGCACCAAATTATTACACACCACAATAGCAATACGTTCCTCCCCTACATATTTAAACCACAACATACCATACAATCACAGGCCCATTATCGATCGGTCACAGCAAGAAGGACGACATAACAATGCCCGACCGAATGAGCCTCACAGCCTAGGGTCCAGTGGTCTGACACCGGGCGCAATGGAGAAAATTACAGAAGAGATGGCTGAACTATTTCAAGATAGGCTCGAGGTTAGTATAGCTATAGTGGGCAATCATATCAAAAGCCATATGATCACCGATTTGACACTGTCTCGTATCCACAAGGGGCAAGGATACCGGAGTTTTCTAAGTTTTCTGGTGAAAATGGGAGAAGCACACACGAACATATAGGCCAGTTCCTAGCACACCTTGGCGAATTGGCCGATGGGGAAGCATTTTGTGTTGGATTATTTTCTTTATCCCTTACTGGTACCGCTTTTGCATGGTACGTCGCCTTACCTCCTAATTCCATTGATTCCTGAAATGATTTAGGGACTAAATTTCATGAACATTTATTTTCCAAGGAATATGAATTAGGGCTAGCTGATTTAGCTTCAGTCCGACTGGGACGCGAAGAATCGGTTAACGATTATATCCGGAGGTTCTGGGACACTAGAAACCGATGCTTTCGGATCCATGTCGTAGACAAAGAGCTAGCAGGGCTGGCTTTTAATGGGTTGCTATCCTACTTAAGAGACAAATTAGATGGGACCTAGTTCTTTTCAATAGCTCAGTGAAAGTGCATTCATCTCTTTTGTGAGTTTTGGTGATTTGGATAACAACACATTTAATGGTCTAACGAGTTTGCTAAGTGTTTAACAGGAAATTCAGTATGATGAACATACTTGAATAGTGTATAATGATAAGTGAACAAAGGTTCAACACAAGGTTAAATAACCAATGATACAATGCAAATGGATATAATATGATCTCTATATTGGTTTGAATTTATGGACAAGACCTGAGAAATCACTACATACATATGATCCGAATAGAGGATGAAGTGATTAAGAGGATTGGTCAAGCCAAAGTGAATAATGTATGAGGAATAGTGAATTGGCTTGACCATATTACTATCAGTCCGTATATGCTTCTATGAGAATCAAACTAGAGCTTGATTGATCTTAACAGTTATATATAGAAGACATTCAAGCAAGGTTCACAATATTGAAGAAATGATTCTCTCAATGGATGCTCAATATGATGTGACTCAAGAATGGCTTGATAGGGTGAAGATAGCCAGGAAAGGGCTTCGAGGAACTAAGCAAAGGTGAAGGCCAAGCGACGGCTTGTGAACCGAGGTACCATGGCTAAGTTGAAGAAGAGAGTACTTGCACTAAGTCGATGAACTAATCAGCTATGAAGAGTTATAACATGTTGATGCATCAGTAAGGAGACTTGAAGCCATGATTTGAACTCATATATGGTGATATGGTACAAGTCATAGGGTTTGATTTGTGTTTGCTTCAAAAGGTGAAACAAAGATGTTTGTGATCCTTATGAAGCAACGCCATGGAGAAATCACACATGAGACACCAATGACTCAAGGATTTTACTTAATTATATTTTATTTAACTTGAGTATAGAAATCATCGTACTATTAAGGGGGATCCAAAAAGAAGGTTGGTGTTTGCCAAAGCTCAAGCCTCTATATTCAAAAGCTATTTTTGAAAACCAAAAATCTCTTGAACGTTCTATGGTTGACCGTGGTTAGGTTTGAGAAACTGAGAGTGTTCTTGTTGAAAAGCAGTTGAACTTCTTCAGCAGCAGTTGAGCTTTTTAGCCAAACTAAACTTCAGCCTTGTTGAGCTTCTTCAGCTGAGTTGAGCTTCTTCAGCTGCAGTTGAGCTTTTCAGCTGAACTAAACTTCAGCTGAGTTGAGCTTCTTCAGCTGCAATTGAGCTTTTTCAGCTGAGTTGAACTTCTTCAACTACAGTTGAGCTTTTTCAACTACAGTTGAGCTTTCTCAACTCTAGCTGAACTTTAACTTCAACTGTGAACCTCTCTGACCATACACCAGTTGAACTTGCCTTCGGGCAGTTGAACTGAGGTTTTCTCTCCTGAACTCTCTGGTCAAGACCAGTTGAACTAGTTTTTCGGGGCAGTTCAACTGGTCTCTGACCCCTCTGACCTCTTACCAACAGTCTGCCAGTCAGACTGGCGAACAGGTCGACAGAGTCATGAGGGGCGGTTCAACCACCCCCAGGGCGGTTCAACCGGTTTGGTCAACTTGGCCAGACTGCACATCAGTCTGCCAGTCAGACTGGCGAACAGGTCGACAGAGTCGTGAGGGGCGGTTCAACCGGTTTGGTCAACTTGGCCAGACTACACAGCAGTCTGCCAGTCAGACTGACTGTCAGGTCTGCCAAAGAGGTTCAACCGGTTTTGGTCAACTTGACCAGTCTGTGTAGCCGTCTGCCAGGCCTGCCAGAGGCGGTCCAACTGCCCTAGGGGGCGGTTCAACCGGTGTTAGACCGGGTTTTGGCTCAAACGACTAGTTTTGAAGCCCCACCTATATATAGTCACTCCTACCTCTCTCCCCATACCAAGGAGCACGATTTGAACTCCATTTCTAACCTAAGAAACACCTCCCACTCTCTCTCACACATCTCTTGGCTCTCCCATTTCAAATCTTTGGAGAGAAATCTTTGAGTGAGCTTGAGAGCTGCAATTTTTTGTGCTTCATCTCTAAATCCCTCTTGCTCTTCTTGATTCGAGCTTTGATACTACATCGAGGTCTTTGTGGATTCATTACTCTTGGAGCTTCTAGCTCCTAGACGACTAGGTGTCTCTTGTGAGTCTCCAAATCTTGTGGAAGACCACAAGAAAGTTTGTATTACCCACTCGTTGAGCAAAGATTAGTGTGTGGGCTTGACCTTTGTGGTCGGCAAAGGCAGGATTAGGGTTAAAAGAGACCCGACTCTTTGTGGGCGCCTCAACGAGGAAGTAGGGCACCTTTTGTGGTGTGACCGAACCTCGGGATAAATCTTGTGTCTCTTGTGTTCTTGCTCATTGTGTTTGTTTGTGTTCTTCGTTCTCTCACTATTCCATGGAAGATTTGTTTATATCTTTTTGGTGTGTGGATTTTGAGAAGTGCCCTTCTCAGATCTACTACTTTGAACCCTGCTAGAACATCTCATTTCCAAAGTTAACTGGGTGAATTTCGAGATCAATTCAGTTGTATATCTTATTCTTTAGTTGAGATCGTTCAAACCGGTTGAACCAGTTTTGACACCGGCCGAGCCAGTTTTACCCAGTTTGTTTCAAGTTTTTGTTGAAAAAGTTTTAACTTGCCTATTCACCCCCCTCTAGGCAACTTTCACTCAGCTACATCAGCGGGCTTTAGCCTGTGAAAGCCAATTTATAGAGACATCAAAATCGGTCGCCTGTACTATACATCTAGTAGAGCATGATAGTTCAGATGATGAATTTGCGGATGTATATACGCTGAGTTTGTTTGGCCAACAAGGGCCAAATCTTCTGCATGTTCTTCCTTACAGCCGGTTCAAAAGAATCAGCAAGAAGAGATTAAATTTACCTTTAATGTTGCCAAATGCGATAGGATATTTGACGAGCTACTAAAAAATGGCAACATTAAATTAACTCATACTATTTGAGAGCACCTAGAGGGGGGGTGAATAGGTGATCCTGTAAAAACTTGAAACTTAAAGCCACAAACTTGATTAAGTGTTAGCACAATGAAATCAAGTGGCTAAGGAGAGCTCTTGTGAACCACAATTGACACAGTGAGAACAGGCACAAGAGACACAGAGATTTATCCCGTGGTTCGGCCAAGTACAACACTTGCCTAGTCCACGTTGTGGCGTCCCAATGGACGAGAGTTGCACTCAACTCCTTTCAAGTGATCCAATGATCAAATTGAATACCACGGTGTTATTTTCCTTTACTCTTTCCCATTTGCGAGGAATCTCCACAACTTGGAGCCTCTCGCCCTTACAATGAGATGATCACAAAGAAGCACAGATGTAAGAGTGGGAAGAGCAACACACACAAGCCTCAAAGCGCGAGCACAAACACGCACACAAGTCACAACTTGAGCTCTAAGATCACACACAGAGTTCTCAACTCAAGAGGAGCTCAAATTGCTATCACAACGAATCAATTGCGCTAGAGAGATGTCTTGGTGCTAAGAGATGATCAAAGAATGCTTGGTGTACTCCTTCATGCGCCTAGGGGTCCCTTTTATAGCCCCAAGGCAGCTAGGAGCCGTTGAGAGCAATCCAGGAAGGCAATTCTTGCCTTCTGTCGACTGGTGCACCGGACAGTCCGGTGCACCACCGGATACTGTCCGGTGCAGATTTCTTTCCTATTCTGGCGCAGCCGACCGTTGACGATTTGGAGCCATTGGCGCATCGGACACTGTCCGGTGCCCCCATCAGACCGTTGGCCCGACCACGCGTCATGCGCGGATTGCGCGGCCGACCGTTGGCTCGGCCGACCGTTGGCTCGGCCGACCGTTGGCTCACCGGACAGAACGGTGCACCACCGGACAGTCCGGTGAATTTTAGCCGTACGCCGTCGTTCAGTTCCCGAGAGCAGCCTTTTCACCAGAGCCAGCCTGGCGCACCGGACACTGTCCGGTGCACCCAGACTGAGCAGAGTCTTGGCTGCTCGAGCCAAGTCTTTTCCATTTGTCTTTTCTTTGATTCTAGCACTTAGACAAATATGTTAGTACACAAAAACCAATGTACTAAGTCTAGAATCATACCTTTGTATTGATTTGCACTTTGTCCACCATTTGGCATAGTTTAACACATAACCATTTGTGTTGGACACTTAATCACCAAAATACTTAGAAATGGCCCAAGGGCACATTTCCCTTTCAATCTCCCCTTTTTTGGTGATTTATGCCAACACAACAAAAAGCAACATATAAAAGTGCAACATCAATGCAAATGAGAACAAGAATTTGTTTTGATTCAAATTTGGCATATTTGGATCATTCTTTGCCACCACTTGGTTTGTTTTTGCAAATCAAACTCAATTTCCTATCTCTAAGTCAAATTCCCTTGTTGAGGCATAGAGAAAGGTATTCCAAGAGAAATTGATCAAAGATTCAAAAACTCCCCCTTTTTCCCATAATCAAACATTCTCCCCACAAGAGACCAACTTTTGACAAAAAGAGACACTTAAAGTATTTTGACAAAACAAAAACTCTAACTCTGTTATTTTCAAAATTCTCAAGTGGTAGCTGATCCATTTCTTGCTTTGGCCTTAACTTCTCCCCCTTTGGCATCAAGCACCAAAACGGGATCAATCTTGGCCCTTTAAACCCCATTGCTTTACCAAAACTGTCAATTAAGAGCAAAAGGCAATAAGAGACACGAAGATGAACTTGGAGTAAGTTACCCTCTCATCGGAGTGCAGTGGAAGTCTTTCATGGTCCAAGTCCATCTTTCCCTTTCAATCCACCTTTGAGACTAAATCAAGCAAGCTCAAACATATGGTTAGTCTCAAAGGGTCAAGTTGTAGAACAACTCCCCCTAAATATGTGCACCACTTGCAAATGGACTTGTGAGGTCCGGGGAGTGCTTGTACAACTTGAGCACCATAATCAAAAATGCAGAGAGAAACATGATCAAAGGCATAAAACACATGTATGCTATAAATCAATCCAAGTTCCGCGAATCTAAGACATTTAGCTCACTACGCAGCCTACAAAAGGTCTTCTCATCTAAAGGCTTGGTAAAGATATCAGCTAGCTGGTTCTCGGTGCTAACATAAAACACTTTGATATCTCCCTTATGCTGGTGATCTCTCAAAAAGTGATGCCGGATGTCTATGTGCTTTGTGTGGCTGTGTTCAACAGGATTGTCCGCCATGCAGATTGCACTCTCATTGTCACATAGGAGTGGGACTTTGCTCAGATTGTAGCCAAAGTCCCTGAGGGTTTGCCTCATCCAAAGTAGTTGCGCGCAACACTGTCCTGCGGCAACATACTCGGCCTCAGCGGTGGATAGGGCAACAGAAGTTTGTTTCTTAGAACTCCAAGACACCAGGGACCTTCCTAAGAATTGGCACGTCCCTGATGTACTCTTCCTATCAACCTTACATCCAGCATAATCGGAGTCTGAATATCCAATCAAATCAAAGGTAGACCCCTTTGGATACAAGATCCCGAAGCAAGGCGTAGCGACTAAATATCTAAGAATTCGCTTCACGGCCACTAAGTGACACTCCGTTGGATCGGATTGAAATCTAGCACACATGCATACGCTTAGCATAATATCCGGTCTACTAGCACATAAATAAAGTAAAGACCCTATCATAGACCGGTATGCCTTTTGATCAACGGACTTACCTCCTTTGTTGAGGTCGACATGTCCGTCGATTCCCATTGGAGTCTTTGCGGGCTTGGCGTCCTTCATCCCAAACCGCTTGATCAAATTTTGCGTGTACTTCGTTTGAGAGATGAAAGTGCCGTCCTTGAGTTGCTTCACTTGGAACCCAAGGAAGTAGTTCAACTCGCCCATCATCGACATTTCAAACTTTTGAGTCATCACCCTGCTAAACTCTTCACAAGACTTTTGGTTAGTAGAACCAAATATTATGTCATCGACATAAATTTGGCATACGAATAAGTCACCATTACAAGTCTTAGTGAATAAAGTTGGATCGGCTTTCCCAACCTTGAAAGCATTAGCAATTAAAAAGTCTCTAAGGCATTCATACCATGCTCTTGGGGCTTGCTTAAGTCCATAGAGCGCCTTAGAGAGCTTACACACGTGGTCGGGGTACCGTTCATCCTCCAAGCTAGGGGGTTGCTCTACGTACACCTCCTCCTTGATTGGCCCATTGAGGAAAGCGCTCTTCACACTCATTTGGAACAACCTGAAAGAATGGTGAGCGGCATAGGCTAACAATATGCGAATTGACTCTAGCCTAGCCACAGGAGCAAAAGTCTCCTCAAAGTCCAAACCTGCGACTTGGGCATAACCTTTTGCCACAAGTCGTGCCTTGTTCCTTGTCACCACCCCGTGCTCGTCCTGTTTGTTGCGGAACACCCACTTGGTTCCCACAACGTTTTGCTTGGGACGTGGCACCAGTGTCCAAACTTCATTTCTCTTGAAATTGTTGAGCTCCTCCTGCATGGCCAACACCCAGTCTGGATCTAGCAAGGCTTCTTCTACCCTGAAAGGCTCAATAGAAGAGACAAAAGAGTAATGCTCACAAAAATTAACTAATCTAGAGCGAGTAGTTACTCCCTTGCTAATATCACCCAATATCTGGTCGACGGGATGATTCTTTTGAATCGTCTCTCGAACTTGAGTTGGAGGGGCATGTTGTGATTCTTCCTCCATAACATGATCATCTTGTGCTCCCCCTTGATCACACGCCTCTTCTTGATGAACCTGTTCATCGTCTTGAGTTGGGGGTTGCACCATTGTTGAGGAAGAAGGTTGATCTTGCTCCTTTTGTTCCTGTGGTCGCACATCTCCAATTGCCATGGTGCGTATTGCGGTAGTTGGAACGTCTTCTTCATCTACATCATCAAGATCAACAACTTGCTCTCTTGGAGAGCCATTAGTCTCATCAAATACAACGTCGCTAGAGACTTCAACCAAACCCGATGATTTGTTGAAGACCCTATACGCCTTTGTATTTGAGTCATAACCTAACAAAAACCCTTCTACAACTTTGGGAGCAAATTTAGAATTCCTACCTTTCTTCACTAGAATGTAGCATTTACTCCCAAATACACGAAAGTATGAAACATTGGGTTTGTTACCAGTTAGAAGCTCATATGAATTCTTCTTGAGGAGGCGATGAAGGTAGACCCGGTTTATGGCGTGGCAAGCTGTGTTCACGGCTTCCGACCAAAACCGCTCGGGCGTCTTGAATTCTCCAAGCATCGTCCTCGCCATGTCGATGAGCGTCCTGTTCTTCCTCTCTACCACACCATTTTGCTGTGGTGTGTAGGGAGCGGAGAACTCGTGCTTGATTCCTTCCTCCTCAAGGTACTCCTCCACTTGAAGGTTCTTGAACTCGGACCCGTTGTCGCTTCTTATCTTTTTCACCTTGAGCTCAAATTCATTTTGAGCTCTCCTTAGGAAGCGCTTGAGGGTCCCTTGGGTTTCAGATTTATCCTGCAAAAAGAATACCCAAGGAGGGTCCCTTGGGTTTCAGATTTATCCTGCAAAAAGAATACTCAAGTGAAACGGGAAAAATCATCAACAATTACTAAACCATACTTACTTCCCCCGATGCTAAGGTAGGCGACGGGTCCGAAGAGGTCCATATGCAGCAGCTCTAGAGGTCTTGATGTGGTCATCACGTTCTTGTTGTGATGAGCATTTCCCACTTGTTTACCTGCTTGACAAGCTGCACAAGGTCTATCTTTTTCGAAAGTCACATTTTTTAGACCTAACACATGTTCTCCCTTTAGAAGTTTGTGAAGGTTCTTCATCCCCACATGTGCTAAACGACGATGCCACAGCCAGCCCATGCTAGTCTTAGCAATTAAGCATGCATCTAGACCGACCTCCTCTTTTGCAAAATCAACTAAATAAAGTTTGCCGTCTAGTACACCCTTAAAAGCTAATGAACCATCACTTCTTCTAAAGACAGACACATCTACATTTGTGAATAAGCAATTATAACCCATATCACAAAGTTGACTAACGGACAACAAGTTATACCCGAGCGACTCAACTAAAAACACATTAGAAATGGAGTGCTCGGATGAAATAGCAATCTTTCCTAGTCCTTTAACCTTGCCTTGATTCCCGTCACCGAATATGATTGAATCTTGGGAATCTTTGTTCTTGACGTAGCAGGTGAACATCTTCTTCTCCCCCGTCATGTGGTTTGTGCATCCGCTGTCGATAATCTAGCTTGAGCCCCCGGATGCATAAACCTGCAAGGCAATTTAGGCTTGGGTTTTAGGTACCCAACTTTTGTTGGGTCCTACAAGGTTAGTAACAATGGTCTTAGGGACCCAAATGCAAGTTTTATCTCCCTTGCATTTTGCCCCTAATTTCCTAGCAATCACTTTCTTATTCTTCCTACAAATTGCAAAAGAAGCATTGCAAGCATGATAAATTGTAGAAGGTTCATTACTTGCTTTCCTAGGTACATGAACAACATTTCTCCTAGGCATATGATGCACAATAGAAGAACTAGAAGCAGACATAGCATATGAATCATAAGAATAATTCCTATAAGCATTTCTAGAGAATTTTCTATCACTATAAATGAAAGCATGATTCTTTTGAACACTATTAGCCATAGGGGCCTTCCCTTTCTCCTTGGCGGAGATGGGAGCCTTATGACTTGTTAAGTTCTTGGCTTCCCTTTTAAAGCCAAGCCCATCCTTAATTGAGGGGTGTCTACCAATAGTGTAGGCATCCCTTGCAAATTTTAGTTTATCAAATTCATTTTTGCTAGTCTTAAGTTGGGCATTAAGACTAGCCACTTCACCATTTAGTTTTGCAATAGAAGTAAGGTGCTCAACACATGCATCAACATTAAAGTCCTTACACCTATTGCAAATCACTACATGTTCTACACAAGAACTAGATCTATTTGCTACTTCTAGCTTAGCATTTAAATCATCATTAACACTTTTTAAACTAGAAATAGTCTCATGGCAAGTAGATAATTCATAAGAAAGCATTTCATTCCTTTTAACTTCTAAAGCAAGAGATTTTTGTACATCTACAAATTTATCATGCTCTTCATACAAAAGATCCTCTTGCTTTTCTAACAATCTATTCTTGTCATTCAAAGCATCAATTAATTCATTGATTTTATCAATTTTAGTTCTATCTAAACCTTTGAATAAACTAGCATAGTCTATTTCATCATCGCTAGATTCATCATCACTTGAAGAAGCATATGTAATGGTATCCCTAGTGCATACCTTCTTTTCCTTTGCCATGAGGCAGGTGTGATGCTCGTTGGGGAAGAGGGATGATTTGTTGAAGGCCGAGGCGGCAAGTCCTTCGTCGTCGGATGAAGAGCAATCCGAGTCCCACTCTTTGCCAAGGTGTGCCTCGCCCTTCGCTTTCTTGTAAGTCTTCTTATTTTCCCTCTTCTTTTCCTGATCCTGGTCACTATCATTATCAGGACAGTTAGCAATAAAGTGACCAACCTTACCACACTTGAAGCAGGAGCGCTTGCCCTTCGTCTTGCTCTTGTTGGGATGCTCCTTGCGACCTTTGAGCGCCGTCTTGAAGCGCTTGATGATGAGAGCCATTTCATCTTCATTTAGCCTGGCCGCCTCAACTTGCGCCACCTTGCTAGGTAGCGCCTCCCGGCTACTTGTTGCTTTTAGAGCAATGGTTTGAGGCTCGTGGATTGGGCCATTTAACGCCTCATCAACATATCTCGCCTCCTTGATCATCATTTGCCCGCTTACGAACTTTCCAAGTATCTCCTCGGGCGTCATCTTGTTGTACCTATGATTTTCACGAATAGAGTTTACACGATGCAGATCAAGGATGGTGAAGGACCTTAGCATAAGCCTGACGACGTCGTGGTCCGTCCATCTCGTGCTTCCATAGCTCCTTATTTTGTTGACCTGGGTCTTGAGCCTGTTGTAAGTTTGAGTTGGCTCCTCCCCCCTGATCATCGCGAACCTTCCTAGTTCGCCTTCCACCAACTCCATCTTGGTGAGCATGGTGACGTCGTTCCCCTCATGCGAGATCTTGAGGGTGTCCCAAATCTGCTTGGCGTTATCCAAGCCGCTCACCTTATGATATTCTTCCCTGCACAATGATGCTAACAACACAGTAGTAGCTTGTGCATTTTTATGAATTTATTCATTGATAAATATGAGACTATCCGTACTATCAAATTGTATTCCATTTTCTACTATCTCCTATATGGTTGGATGGAGAGAGAACAAGTGACTACACATTTTGTGACTCCAAAATTTGTAGTCCTCTCCATCAAAGTGAGGAGGTTTACCAAGTGGAATGGAAAGTAAATGAGCATTGGAACTTTGCGGAATACGAGAATAATCGAAAGAAAAGTTCGAGTTAACCGTTTTCTTTTTCTCCTCGTATTCGTCGTCCTTTTGGGAAGAGGAAGACTCGTCGCTGTCATAGTAGACTATCTTCTTGATCCGCCTCTTCTTCTTCCCGTCCTTCTTCTTTTGACTCGAGCCAGAGTCAGTGGCTTTGTCGTCCCTCGGCTCGTTGAAGATGGACTCCTTCTCCTTATCGTTGACCACCATCCCCTTTCCCTTAGGATCCATCTCTTCGGGCGATTAGTCCCTTTCGTGAAGAGAACGGCTCAGATACCAATTGAGAGCACCTATAGGGGGGTGAATAGGTGATCCTGTAAAAACTTGAAACTTAAAGCCACAAACTTGATTAAGTGTTAGCACAATGAAATCAAGTGGCTAAGGAGAGCTCTTATGAACCACAATTGACACAGTGAGAACATGCACAAGAGACACAAAGATTTATCCCGTGGTTCGGCCAAGTACAACACTTGCCTAGTCCATGTTGTGGCGTCCCAATGGACGAGAGTTGCACTCAACTCCTTTCAAGTGATCCAATGATCAACTTGAATACCATGGTGTTCTTTTTCCTTTACTCTTTCCCGTTTGCGAGGAATCTCCACAACTTGGAGCCTCTCGCCCTTACAATGAGATGATCACAAAGAAGCACAGATGTAAGAGTGGGAAGAGCAACACACACAAGCCTCAAAGCACGAGCACAAACACGCACACAAGTCACAACTTGAGCTCTAAGATCACACACAGAGTTCTCAACTCAAGAGGAGCTCAAATTGCTATCACAACAAATCAAATGCGCTAGAGAGATGTCTTGGTGCTAAGAGATGATCAAAGAATGCTTGGTGTACTCCTTCATGCGCCTAGGGGTCCCTTTTATAGCCCCAAGGCAGCTAGGAGCCGTTGAGAGCAATCCAGGAAGGCAATTCTTGCCTTCTGTCGATTGGTGCACCGGACAGTCCGGTGCACCACCACCGGACAGTCCGGTTCACCACCGGACACTGTCCGGTGCAGATTTCTTTCCTATTCTGGCACAGCCGACTGTTGATGATTTGGAGCCGTTGGCGCACCAGACACTGTCCGGTGCACACCGGACAGTCCGGTGCCCCCATCAGACCGTTGGCCCAGCCACGCGTCATGCATGGATTGCGCGGCCGACCGTTGGCTCGGCCGACCATTGGCTCACCGGACAATCCAGTGCACCACCGGACAGTCCGGTGAATTTTAGTCGTACGCCGCCGTGCAGTTCCTGAGAGCAGCCTTTTCACCAGAGCCAGCCTGGCGCACAGGACACTGTCCGGTGCACCCAGACTGAGCATAGTCTTGGCTGCTCGAGCCAAGTCTTTTCCATTTGTCTTTTCTTTGATTCTAGCACTTAGACAAATATGTTAGTACACAAAAACCAATGTACTAAGTCTAGAATCATACCTTTGTATTGATTTGCACTTTGTCCACCATTTGGCATAGTTTAACACATAACCATTTGTGTTGGACACTTAATCACCAAAATACTTAGAAATGGCCCAAGGGCACATTTCCCTTTCACTATTCCTCCTATGGATGTAAGTGGCATAATTCTTTTTCCCATTCCACCAAAGATTGTAATGTTTTTCGTCGACATATACAATCGGTCGTAAGTGAGGGTCGGTTGGTTTTTCAGGAGTTGTAAGTGATCACACAACCATTTCCTATCAATACAATAGAACCCACATGCAAAAAGGTCTCGGTTCGGCCCGAAGTGGCTGATAAAGTCAAAGGTGAAAACATCGTCATTGACAATCCTCGCACGTCAAATATATCACAAGAAGAGATTGCTCGGAAGGCTCCGGACAAGGAGACTAACAAGTCCGGAGGCACCGGGGCAGACTCAAGTAAGGAGCCGAGTACGACAACCTGACCCGAGCATCGCGGACAGTCCGTCACCTATGTGCGGAAGGTCCGCTGCTCAGACAGACGGTCTGGGTGACTTAGCCGGACAGTCCGCCCATGGCCAGAGGCGTCAGCCTCCACATAAAGCAAGGAAAGAAATGCAAGGGCAAAGCACACATGGTCGGTTGGTCAAAGTTGGCCCCACTTTTGATCAGCTGCTCTCTAAATATGCTAGCAAGAAGGCCGTTCTATGTGATCGGCCAACAAATAAACCCTGGTCACCCGCTAAAACAAAATGGTCGAACAAAACAGCCCGAAAGGCGACGCAACAAGCATCGCGTATTCATCCTGTGAAGCCAGGATGCTTTCCACCCACCTACTCATCGTTGATATATTGTCCTGTTCAAATATGTGATGGTACGATGATGAACCCATGGTATGTGCATAGTCCCTTTGTCTATTCAGGCTGGAGGCACCTCCATTCTATTCCTTTTGATCCATTGATCAAATGGCCATGGCCGAGAAAGATGCAATCCGAAACAGACTTTAATTTATGCATTGGGGCTCGATTGAATGATCACCATATTGGATTCAAAAGATAGGTGACTTGCATCAGGCTTAGTTAATATGCTTTTGGTTCATCAACCTCCACCAAAAGGCAGGGGGCATATGTTGAGTCTAGGAAATGACCGTGTGGACGGTCCGCGCGTCGCAGAATCAGTTAGGGTTCCGAGTTTCTCACGGGATTTGTTATCTAAAACCATGGGATTAGCTCAGGAAACAACTTGTAACGGGTCCAGACCTCCCCCTTTATATAGATGAAGGGCTATGGCCGATTGAACCCCCCACAATCGATCAAATCAAGTCTGCTTCTCGTTTTTACCTTATGCATTAGGAATAGTTCTAGTTTAGCCTCCTTCTACCTCAAATCTTCACCTCTCTTCGGCTCTACATCGACTAGAGGCGTATTGGGTGGCCTGCCGACGCCAAGACACACCCTACAATCTCTCCCCCGATGGGGTCCCTCCTGGGAGGCGAGATCTAGGTCTGTTGCAAAGAAGAAGACCCTATGCGCCATCACGGACCGTCTGAGCCCCAGGCATGGACTGTCCGGACATACGGAGAGGAGGAGTCACTCCTGCGCCAGTTCGCGGACCGTCCATGCCTCTGCAGAGAGTACTGTCAGGCGGTCCTTTCTAGTGTTTGGCGCCTAGATTGGCGTCCACAACATGATCAAGATCAAGGCACCACTTGTAGACCTACCCTCTCAATGCAAAGGTTTCATAGTGGTTTCTAGGCATAAAACAAATTTAATGATCTTGCTCATCAAGGTTCAGTCAACTATGGCAAACTACTTTGGATGCGATCAATTGCCTGCTCCCATCCTAGCCTAGCCTAGTCAGCGGTATGCAGGGACAGTCTGTTTAGTTTGCAACATAGATGCCAGAACCTGACTGTAATACCCAAAATGTATACAGGAATACTATATTGGGTTTCCTTATTTTATGTGCCTTATTTGCATCATAAAAAGAGCACACATATAATTAATAGTGATTAATTAAAAACAAATGATACAAAAATAAAAGAAAGTGCATATTGTTGGAGTTTTATGTGTTTGTGCATTACATAAAATCATAAGGATAATAATAATAAGATAATAATTACTAGAAGATGGATTAAACCCTAAATTGAAATTTGAGTTTGGAAATAAGAAAAAGAGAAAGGATACAGATAAATAAATAAAATATATAAATAAATATTTTCAGACTTGGTATTATTGTTGCACAAATATAATTCGTAATGATGAGCCATAAAGTTTGAATTTAAACTTGAATTCAAAATTGGATTAGAAAATAAAGAAAAAGGAATGGAAAATAAAAGAATAAAACAAAACCCAACTAATGGGCCTCGGATCCCCATTTTCGGCCCACCAGCGGATCCTCTCGCATCCCTGCTATAGCGCTGCTCACTGGCATGTGGGCCCCGCTGGCCATTTACTCAGCCCCTCCTGCGCGCGATGTCCTCCTCGCCGACCGGTGGGCCCAAACCGCGCAGGATCGTCAACAACCCCCGGTTGGAGCGCGGGCGCGGCATAGGCGGACCTGCTCGAGCTCCGCGGAATCCGGTGAATTCTGTTGGCGTAACGGTTTCCGTGAGCTGGGTGGCGCGCTGCGCTGGCTTTAAAAGGCTATACTGCCGCACTCCTCGCGACTCAACCATTGGATAGCCCAAATTTCTTGTCGCCATTGACGGAGGGAGAGAACCGGGTGGGAGAGTTCGCTGCCGGTCTGGGGTGGCGAAGAAGCTTGTCTGTGGCGCATCACCGGACTCCGCCGCGACCTTGCGCTGCCCTCTGCTCGACCGCTTCCGGGCTCTACGCCCTTTTACTCTGCTCGGCGCCCTATTCCTTGAGTCAACGGTTCATCGCCGACCAACGCCGCATCGTGAGCTAAGCTTCTGCGCGCCATCACCTTCGGTGAGAATTCTACCCCTCGGTTCACCATCGTTGCCGTAGTGTGTAGCACAGTTTACATCGAGGATTGGGGTAGTGGTCGGTGTTTTCGCTCTCACCAGTTATGGCGCCGCCGCGGCTGAAATCACGTCACCATGGTAGGAGTTGGGGGATAGAAGAAGGCTAGGCGTCGTCAGTTTAGCAGTCAACGGTGCAGATCTATCTAGGGTGTAGCCTTCCGCGGGTGGGCGATCTGGTCCATTAGATCATAAATGGACAGCCGCGATGTGATCCTGACGTTTTAAATCCAAACCGTCGAGGTCCGATCTCGCGGCTGTGATTGCATACCGGTTCAGGGATAATCGATCTAATCTGGGGCGTCCAAATCTAATCCTGTGGCCGAGGATGCTCCATACCCCTTCGGCCCTGTAAAACTGCAAAAGAGACCCTATGTTATTTTGGTATCAACCCGCCGTCCATATTCACTGTGTATGTGTCTTAGGATTATTTGTGCCAAGACCCCTGCGTTTCTATGTTTTTATGCGCCCAATCTGGGGTCCTTAGTAAATTCAGAAATTAATATAGAAAATGGATTTTTGAGTATAAAAACAAATCCAAAGAATTGTTTAATTCATAGAAAAATTCATGTAATGTCCAAATTAGTTCATTTTAATTCCTATAATTTGGTAATAATGTTGTTTATCACCCTGTCTCTCTGTTTTAACATGAAAACGATATTAAAATTATTTCCTAATTAATCTCGTATCAAATACATAAAACCTTAGGAAATTCATAACTTAATAACCGTAGCTCCGAATTTAGTGATTCTTGTTCCTACGATCTCGTAGCAACGTGTATATTATTAATATGTATTTTTTTCTTATGTTTGATGTAATGTTAATTTTGCCTATACACTGCTTGTTTCTATTGCTACGACTAGCGTGAGGTTACGAGTCACCTGAAGATCATCCTGGTACCTGGAATCTCAAGTCCCAGGCAAGTTGTGCCCTTGATCACTTCTTTTTACCCAGCCATGTTCTAATTAATCATAATGATCTGCATAGGTTAATTTTGATGGGACCCAATAGGTTACCCTAGTTTGATTATCTTTATACCTTGTTACCACTGAACTTTTTGGGTAGTACTTGCTAGTGCTTTATGTGGTTTTGGGTATGAAGATACATTACTCATGATTATACTTTTGTTATCTGTTGTTATTTACTGTTCATGATAAGATCATTATGTTAATTGGAACATGGAGCGACCACCCGGGAAAACAGTGCTACCACAAGGGTATAATGGGACGCCCTTGGCTGATTAATTAGGAAAGCTAGTGGAGGACTACCTTACCCGAAAGGGGCAAGGGCAGTAGGGGAGTGGTCAGTGTAGGGAGACCCTCGGGAGGATTTTGCTGCAATGGCGGTCCTGCAAGGGAATTCCTGCATTGGAGCTTCCTATAAACTGTAGCGGGTTTTCTGAAGCTAGTGGAACTTTGTAAAGGCCTCGTAGTGTTACCCTGCCTCGCCTCCTCGGTAGAGGTGTATGGGAAGTCGCGATCCCTTGGCAGATGGGTAACATGACTTGTGGGTAAAGATGCGCCACCTCTGTAGAGTGTAAAACTGGTATACTAGCCGTGCTCACGGTCATGAGCAGCTCGGACCCTCACATGATTAATTTATGGAACTAAATTCAATTTGTCATATGCATTGCATCGCAGGTGATGTTGTTACTTTTGTTCTATTACTTAATTGGGTTTGGTATTTACTTATACTTAGTAACTGCTAATAAAATTTTGACCAACTTTAAAAGCAATGCTCAGCTCTAACCATCCCCTTTGGTAAGCCTTACACTTCACGTGAGCTCCCACCTTTGGCGAGTTCATGCACATTATTCCCCACAACTTGTTGAGCGATGAACGTATGTGAGCTCACTCTTGCTGTCTCACACCCCCCCACAGGTCAAGAACAGGTACCACAGGATGAGGCGCATGGAGGATGCTGTGACGAGTTCGTGAGAGGTCTAGGCCGTCGTCTCCCAGTCAACTTTGGGTTGCTGGACCGTTGTCTCCTTATAATGTAATTATCTATTTATTATAGAACTCCTGTTATGTAGTAAAGATGTGACATTCGATCCTGTGCCATGATTCATCATATGTGTGAGACTTGGTCCCAGCACACCTGGTGATTATGTTCGCGCCCGGGTTTTGGACCCCTAAAATCCGGGTGTGACAGAAGTGGTATCAGAGGAATGTTGACTGTAGGACGAAACCTAGATAGAACTGGACAACCATTCTTTACTTACCCTTGCTACTCTGATTCTTTTCTAAACTTTTCTTAATCTTTTCTCATCTATTTCCACTTTACTCTGATTATTCTTACCTTTTCTTTCTAAAGACAAATGTGGATTTCACACTTTGAAATCCTGTGCCTAAAGTGACTTTTAGGAATAGGAGACCTAATCTTAGGAACAAAAACAAAACTATTTTTTTTTTGATATCTCTGAACTTGAATGTTTGTTCTTATGATACTTGTCTGATTTGGATCTTTGATTGAGTGTAATGAGTTGTGGAGTAATGTCCACAATTACATCTGTATATGCATATAGCAAAAAAAAATGATGATAAAATAACTAGCCAACTTAGAATATCCCCCACAAAAATATATCAAGTCTAATAGATCCATCTCATCTTAAAATATACTCTCTTATCTCAATAGACTCATCTTATCTGGAAAAGATTTTATCCCATCCTCATAGGTCTAACTGATCTCAAAAGATTCTATCTTATCTTTATGGATCCATCTTATCCTAATAAGCATACTTATCCACCCTAGTTTAAACAACCATGATCTAATGCAAAGTAATTAGATATTATCTAGTCTAATCTAGTCATACCAATCTAATCTAGATCCCATCCAATCTAATATGGTCTAATCTAAAGTGAGTTACTTAACGGACTAGTTAATACTAGTGAAATGGATTAGACCCTGCGGGCCATGTTTTAACTTAAATTAATACATCAAACCAAACCACCCATGAACAAATAACTTACCAGCATATTCATGGTGACCATCCCTCCCATCCTAGATGTTGCCATAATACACTTATCTTATGCCACCAGCCTGTTAACCATCTTATCCTAACTACATGTCCCTAATTTGGATAACAACTTCAAGAACGAAGATCGAAGATGATCAACCTCATCAAGAAAGGATAAGCACCAACTCAAGTCTTCAAGGATCAAGCAGGATCACCAAGATGAGTCAAGATCCACAATCTAGGATGGAGTCCTTCCTTACCCTATCCAAACCTATCCATGCTTTGGATACATCTTTTATCCTACATAATAAAGTAGCTATATATATACCCATGCCTTCATAATCACCTACTCATTTGTGTAAAAAAAAACCTCTTGATTTTGGTACCAACTAGAAACTAAAAGCTACATTACAACCAATCTCTCTATATCCCTTTTCTTACAAATCTCGAGGACGAGATTATTTTTAAGGGGGGTAGGATTTGTAATACCCAAAATGTATACAGGAATACTATATTGGGTTTTCTTATTTTATGTGCCTTATTTGCATCATAAAAAGAGCACACATATAATTAATAGTGATTAATTAAAAACAAATGATACAAAAATAAAAGAAAGTGCATATTGTTGGAGTTTTATGTGTTTGTGCATTACATAAAATCATAAGGATAATAATAATAAGATAATAATTACTAGAAGATGGATTAAACCCTAAATTGAAATTTGAGTTTGGAAATAAGAAAAAGAGTAAGGATACAGATAAATAAATAAAATATATAAATAAATATTTTCAGACTTGGTATTATTGTTGCACAAATATAATTCGTAATGATGAGCCATAAAGTTTGAATTTAAACTTGAATTCAAAATTGGATTAGAAAATAAAGAAAAAGGAATGGAAAATAAAAGAATCAAACAAAACCCAACTAATGGGCCTCGGATCCCCATTTTCGGCCCACCAGCGGATCCTCTCGCATCCCTGCTATAGCGCTGCTCACTGGCATGTGGGCCCCGCTGGCCATTTACTCAGCCCCTCCTGCGCGCGATGTCCTCCTCGCCGACCGGTGGGCCCAAACCGCGCAGGATCGTCAACAACCCCCGGTTGGAGCGCGGGCGCGGCATAGGCGGACCTGCTCGAGCTCCGCGGAATCCGGTGAATTCTGTTGGCGTAACGGTTTCCGTGAGCTGGGTGGCGCGCTGTGCTGGCTTTAAAAGGCTATACCGCCGCACTCCTCGCGACTCAACCATTGGATAGCCCAAATTTCTTGTCGCCATTGACGGAGGGAGAGAACCGGGTGGGAGAGTTCGCTGCCGGTCTGGGGTGGCGAAGAAGCTTGTCTGTGGCGCATCACCGGACTCCGCCGCGACCTTGCGCTGCCCTCTACTCGACCGCTTCCGGGCTCTGCGCCCTTTTACTCTGCTCGGCGCCCTATTCCTTGAGTCAACGGTTCATCGCCGACCAACGCCGCACCGTGAGCTAAGCTTCTGCGCGCCATCACCTTCGGTGAGAATTCTACCCCTCGGTTCACCATCGTTGCCGTAGTGTGTAGCACAGTTTACATCGAGGATTGGGGTAGTGGTCGGTGTTTTCGCTCTCACCAGTTATGGCGCCGCCGCGGCTGAAATCACGTCACCATGGTAGGAGTTGGGGGATAGAAGAAGGCTAGGCGTCGTCAGTTTAGCAGTCAACGGTGCAGATCTATCTAGGGTGTAGCCTTCCGCGGGTGGGCGATCTGGTCCATTAGATCATAAATGGACAGCCGCGATGTGATCCTGACGTTTTAAATCCAAACCGTCGAGGTCCGATCTCGCGGCTGTGATTGCATACCGGTTCAGGGATAATCGATCTAATCTGGGGCGTCCAGATCTAATCCTGTGGCCGAGGATGCTCCATACCCCTTCGGCCCTGTAAAACTGCAAAAGAGACCCTATGTTATTTTGGTATCAACCCGCCGTCCATATTCACTGTGTATGTGTCTTAGGATTATTTGTGCCAAGACCCCTGCGTTTCTCTGTTTTTATGCGCCCAATCTGGGGTCCTTAGTAAATTCAGAAATTAATATAGAAAATGGATTTTTGAGTATAAAAACAAATCCAAAGAATTGTTTAATTCATAGAAAAATTCATGTAATGTCCAAATTAGTTCATTTTAATTCCTATAATTTGGTAATAATGTTGTTTATCACTCTGTCTCTCTGTTTTAACATGAAAACGATATTAAAATTATTTCCTAATTAATCTCGTATCAAATACATAAAACCTTAGGAAATTCATAACTTAATAACCGTAGCTCCGAATTTAGTGATTCTTGTTCCTACGATCTCGTAGCAACGTGTATATTATTAATATGTATTTTTTTCTTATGTTTGATGTAATGTTAATTTTGCCTATACACTGCTTGTTTCTATTGCTACGACTAGCGTGAGGTTACGAGTCACCTGAAGATCATCCTGGTACCTGGAATCTCAAGTCCCAGGCAAGTTGTGCCCTTGATCACTTCTTTTTACCCAGCCATGTTCTAATTAATCATAATGATCTGCATAGGTTAATTTTGATGGGACCCAATAGGTTACCCTAGTTTGATTATCTTTATACCTTGTTACCACTGAACTTTTTGGGTAGTACTTGCTAGTGCTTTATGTGGTTTTGGGTATGAAGATACATTACTCATGATTATACTTTTGTTATCTGTTGTTATTTACTGTTCATGATAAGATCATTATGTTAATTGGAACATGGAGCGACCACCCGGGAAAACAGTGCTACCACAAGGGTATAATGGGACGCCCTTGGCTGATTAATTAGGAAAGCTAGTGGAGGACTACCTTACCCGAAAGGGGCAAGGGCAGTAGGGGAGTGGTCAGTGTAGGGAGACCCTCGGGAGGATTTTGCTGCGATGGCGGTCCTGCAAGGGAATTCCTGCATTGGAGCTTCCTATAAACTGTAGCGGGTTTTCTGAAGCTAGTGGAACTTTGTAAAGGCCTCGTAGTGTTACCCTGCCTCGCCTCCTCGGTAGAGGTGTATGGGAAGTCGCGATCCCTTGGCAGATGGGTAACATGACTTGTGGGTAAAGATGCGCCACCTCTGCAGAGTGTAAAACTGGTATACTAGCCGTGCTCACGGTCATGAGCAGCTCGGACCCTCACATGATTAATTTATGGAACTAAATTCAATTTGTCATATGCATTGCATCGCAGGTGATGTTGTTACTTTTGTTCTATTACTTAATTGGGTTTGGTATTTACTTATACTTAGTAACTGCTAATAAAATTTTGACCAACTTTAAAAGCAATGCTCAGCTCTAACCATCCCCTTTGGTAAGCCTTACACTTCACGTGAGCTCCCACCTTTGGCGAGTTCATGCACATTATTCCCCACAACTTGTTGAGCGATGAACGTATGTGAGCTCACTCTTGCTGTCTCACACCCCCCCCCCACAGGTCAAGAACAGGTACCACAGGATGAGGCGCATGGAGGATGCTGTGACGAGTTCGTGAGAGGTCTAGGCCGTCGTCTCCCAGTCAACTTTGGGTTGCTGGACCGTTGTCTCCTTATAATGTAATTATCTATTTATTATAGAACTCCTGTTATGTAGTAAAGATGTGACATTCGATCCTGTGCCATGATTCATCATATGTGTGAGACTTGGTCCCAGCACACCTGGTGATTATGTTCGCGCCCGGGTTTTGGACCCCTAAAATCCGGGTGTGACACTGACCAAACACATGCAAATGGTCATGACAAGCCTGGCTCCAAAAGAACACAAATAGATTCTGTTTTTGTCCGACCTAGTTAGTAAGTTTGTCTCCACTAATAACGTACTCCCCTGTTGGCGCCAATCCAGACACCAATCAATGCGATGATAACCGGCGGCGGTGCTCTCTATGGAGGCGCGGATGGTCCACGCCCAAAGGCCAGACGGTCTGCGACCTGACGCAAGGGCTGGTTTCCTGCCTGACGAGCTAGACGATCAACGCCTGGAGGCCGGACGGTCAGCGCGTGCGCAGGGGCAACAAAGTTCACCGGTCAGCGCCTGAATCTCGCTCCCGGGAGGGACCCCATCGGGGAGGAGAGATCCTAGGCTTTCCCTTGGGATCGGCAGGCCACCCAAGACGCCTCTAGTCGACGTAGAGCCAAAGAGAGGTGAATATTTGAGGTAGAAAGGCTAAACTAGGGCTAAACTAGAACTACTCCTAATGCATATGGTAAAAACGAGATGTATATTGATTGTTGATTTGATTGTTGGTGTTCCAATCGGTCGTAGTCCTCCATATATATATAGAGGGGGAGGTTTGTACCCGTCACAATCCGTCTCCTGAGCTAATTCCACAGATTTAGCTAACAAATCCAGCAAGAAACTCGGAACCCTAACTGACTCTGCGCACGCATGGACCGTCTATGCCACCAATGCAGACTATCCAGACTTCGGACCATCCGGCCTCAGGGCCAGACCGTCTACTCGACCTCAACATATGCTCCCCTGCCTTTTGGCGGAGCTGAGCGAACCAAAAGCAACTAAAACGATGTGATCACATCGTTTTTTATGCATCTTGCCACATACTAGGATGATACTGCTTGAGGAAACACCCATTTAATGTCTTGGACAAGTCTTTTGCTTGTGATGTTTGCAACAAGTAGGCCTTACCAGACATTACCTGTGTTACCTTGTAAGGGCCTTCCTAGCTTGGCGACCACTTCCCAAACTTCTGGCCTTTGCTCCTTAGAGGCAAGACGGTCTTCCATACCAGGTCACCTACCTGGATCGATTTAGCCTTGACCTTCTTGTTGTAAGCTTTGGCGACCATGATCTTGTCCTTTTCTATCTCTCCTAAAGCTGTCACTCTCTTGTCGGTCACTTCATCAATATTGTCCTTAATTGAATTATAATAATCACAGATAGTTAGATCATTTTGCCTACGAACCTGACAGCATTTAAACTTATTTCTACAAGCAACACTGCTTCCTGCCCATAGATAAGCTCAAATGGAGATACTTTAGCAGCACGATGTTTAGATATTCTATGAGCCCATAAAGTTTCAAACAAAATCTTATGCTAATGCTTAGGATAATCAGATATCTTTTTTATCAGGCTAATCCATTGGCCTGAGCATAATATGGAGATGAATTGAGCAATTTAATTCTCTATAATTCAGCTAACTCACATACCTCCTTTAACCTAAAAGAAGCTCCCTGTTTGTGATCAAAGTCTAGGGAATGTCGAATCTATGAATAATATGCTTAGTTATGAACTCAATTACCTCCATGGGTGCCATGTTCTTTAGAGCAACGACTTCAGTCCATTTGGTAAAGTAGTTAGTGACAACTAACACGAACTGATGCCCTTTTGATGATGAATGATGAATCTCTCCTATAAAGTCCAATCTCCATCCTCTAAAAGGCTAGGGGTTTAATGGTAGGATGTAATTAGGCTGCGGGAACCAACTGTAAGTCACCGAATTTCTGACATACTTGGCATCTGTCGGGGACCATAATTAGGGGTACCCTCAAGACGCCTAATTCTCAGCTGGTAACCCCCATCAGCATAAAGCTGCAAAGGCCTGATGGGTACGATTAAGTCAGGGATCAGTCCACACGAAGTGACTCGATCACGCTTCACCCGAGCCTAGCCTCGGCCAAGGGCAGCCGACCTCGAGAGACTTCCGTCTCGCCCGAGGCCCCCCTTTTTATGGCGGACACATCACCGGCTCGCCCGAGGCCCTGGCTTCGCTCAGAAGCAACCTTGACTAAATCGCCACACCGACTGACCAAATTGCAGGGGCATTTAACGCAAAGGTGGCCTGACACCTTTATCCTGACACGCGCCCCCGGCAGAGCCGAAGTGACCGCCGTCACTCCACTGCTCCACTGGCCAGTCTGACAGAAGGACAGCACCGCCTGCGCCACTCCGACTGCAGTGCCACTCGACAGAGTGAGTTTGACAGGCAGTCAGGCCTTGCCAAAGGCGCCACGGCGAACTCCGCTCCGCCCGACCCCAGGGCTCGGACTCGGGCTAAGACCCGGAAGACGGCGAACTCCGCTCCGCCCGACCCCAGGGCTCGGACTCGGGCTAAGACCCGGAAGACGGCGAACTCCGCTCCGCCCGACCCCAGGGCTCGGACTCGGGCTAAGACCCGGAAGACGGCGAACTCCGCTCCGCCCGACCCCAGGGCTCGGACTCGGGCTAAGACCCGGAAGACGGCGAACTCCGCTCCGCCCGACCCCAGGGCTCGGACTCGGGCTAAGACCCGGAAGACGGCGAACTCCGCTCCGCCCGACCCCAGGGCTCGGACTCGGACTCACACCCGGAAGACGACGAAACTCCGCTTCGCCCGACCCCAGGGCTCGGACTCCGCCCTGGCCTCGGCCGAACGACTTCCGCCTCGCCCGACCCCTTGGCTCGGGCTCGGCCACGGCAACGGAAGGCAGACTCGACCTCGGCTTCGGAGGAACCCCCACGTCGCCCTACTTAGGGCACAGACCGCCACGTCAACAGGAAGCGCCATCATCATCCTACCCCGAATCGACTCGGGTCACGGAGAACAAGACCGGCGTCCCATCCGGCCCGCTCCGCCGGAGGGGCAATAATGGCGCTCCACAAGCTCTATGACGACGGCGGCCCCCAGCTCTCTTACGGAAGCAGGACGACGTCAGCAGGGACTCGACCGCTCCAACAGCTGTCCCTCCTCCAGGCTCCGCCGCACCTCCGACAGCCACGACATCACGCCAGCAGGGTGCCCAGATCTCTCCGGCTGCCACATTGGCATGTACCTAGGGCGCTAGCTCTCCCTCCGCTAGACACGTAGCACTCTGCTACACCCCCCATTGTACACCTGGATCCTCTCCTTACGACTATAAAAGGGAGGACCAGGGCCTTCTCAGAAGAGGTTGGCCGCACGGGACCGAGGACGGGACAGGCGCTCTCTTGGGGCCGCTCGCTTCCCTCACCCGCGTGGACGCTTGTAACCCCCCTACTGCAAGCGCACCCGACCTGGGCGCGGGACGAACACGAAGGCCGCGGGACTTCCACCTCTCTCACACTCGACTCCGGCCACCTCGCCTCTCCCCCCTTCGCGCTCGCCCACGCGCTCGACCCATCTGGGCTGGGGCACGCAGCACACTCACTCGTCGGCTTAGGGACCCCCCTGTCTCGAAACGCCGACAGTTGGCGCGCCAGGTAGGGGCCTGCTGCGTGCTGACGAACAGCTCCTCGTCAAGCTCCGGATGGGCAGTCTCCAGCAACCTCTCCGGCCCGGGACGGTGCTTCGTTTCGGGACTCTTGAGTTCATGTCCTTCGACGGCAGCTACGACATGATACTTCTTCCACCGCCGCGCGACTACGATGATGGCGGCCGACAACCCGCCCGCCGGCGGCGGAATCGACGACGTCTTCCCCGCGTGGTGGAAGGGCAGCATTCGGGCTCGCTCCGTTCTCTCCCCCGCCAACGGAGGAGGAGGCGGGGCCGTCAAGGCCAGGTGGGAGGCCGCGCTTCGTCGACCGTCGAGCGACTCGACGCCCCCGACGCCCCGACGGAAGGCACGCCGGACGTCGACCTCGCGTTCAAGACGGAGGCAAGCGCCGTCCCCCCGCGGCACGCTGACCCCGAGCAAGAAGACGACGCCGGCGCGCTCGCGGAAAGCCTGCAGGACGTCGCCCTCGAACCAGAGATGACGGTGCAACCAGTCCCCGATGTGACTACGTCGCTCCTCGTCGACCAAAAGGTACCGACTAACTCCCATCTTGCGTCATTTCGACTCGGCCTCAACCCGCCAAACGACCTCGTTTTGGCGGGCGCTCTCATTGAGGCGAGTGCAACCCCACTGAGGTTCCGTATGCGGTCGCCTTGGGACCGACTGACGGACGTCTCGACCTACGGGCCCTCTGGGTCCGAGGAAGATGACGATCCCAGCATAGGTTGGGATTTCTCCGGACTTGGCAACCCTAGTGCCGTGCGGGACTTCATGACCGCATGTGACTACTGCCTATCCGACTGTTCCGATGGAAGCCGCAGCCTTGGCGACGAGAGCTGCGGCCCAAGCCGCGAATGTTTCCACATCGAGCTAGGGGATCCCTCCGAAGGCAACCATCTTGGCATGCCGGAGGACGGTGATCTCCCTAGGCCGGTGCCTCGCGCCGACATCCCACGGGAGCTAGCTGTGGTCCCCGCTCCGGCGGGGGTTACGACCCACAACTCGAGCAAGTCCGCGAGGCGCAGGCCAGGCTCAACGAGGGAACAGGAGCGCTTGAGCCGATCCGTCGGGACGTCGGACATGCATGGGTGGGCCAACCCCTGGCCGGAGAAATACGTCATCTGCCCCAAGGTCTCCAGCACCGCGTCGCCAACGATGTCAGGATCAGGCCGCCGCCCGCATCCAGCGGGGTTGGTCAGAACCTGGCAACCGCAGCAATGCTCATCCGCGCGATGCCGGAGCCGTCAACCACCGAGGGTCGGCGAATCCAGGGAGAACTCAAGAATCTCCTGGAAGGCGCTGCGGCCCGGCGGGCCGAGAGCACTGCATCCCGAAGGCAAGGATATCCCTCGGAACCTCATGCCGCGACTTCCCGATTCATGCGGGAAGCCTCGATCTACACCGGGCGCACGCGCAACACCGCGCCTGCGGCCCCGGGCCACCTCGGCAACGAGCACCATCGACGCGACCGTCGGGCTCACCTCGACGAAAGGGTGCGCCGAGGCTACCACCCCAGGCGTGGGGGGCGCTACGACAGCGGGGAGGATCGGAGTCCCTCGCCCGAACCACCCGGTCCGCAGGCCTTCAGTCGGGCCATCCGACGGGCGCCATTCCCGACCCGGTTCCGACCCCCGACTACTATCACGAAATACTCGGGGGAAACGAGACCGGAACTGTGGCTCGCAGACTACCGCCTTGCCTGCCAACTGGGTGGAACGGACGACGACAACCTCATCATCCGTAACCTCCCCCTGTTCCTCTCCGACACTGCTCGCGCCTGATTGGAGCACCTGCCTCCGGGGCAGATCTCCAATTGGGACGACTTGGTCCAAGCCTTCGCTGGCAATTTCCAGGGCACATACGTGCGCCCCGGGAATTCCTGGGACCTTCGAAGCTGCCGGCAACAGCCGGGGGAGTCGCTCCGGGACTACATCCGGCGATTCTCGAAGCAGCGCACCGAGCTGCCCAACATCACCGACTCGGATGTCATCAGCGCGTTCCTCGCCGGCACCACTTGCCGCGACCTGGTGAGCAAGCTGGGTCGCAAAACCCCCACCAGGGCGAGCGAGCTGATGGACATCGCCACCAAGTTCGCCTCTGGCCAGGAGGCGGTCGAGGCTATCTTCCGAAAAGACAAGCAGCCCCAGGGCCGCCCATCGGAAGAAGCTCCCGAGGCGTCTGCTCCGCGCGGCGCCAAGAAGAAAGGCAAGAAGAAGTCGCAATCGAAACGCGACACCGCTGACGCGGACCTTGTCGCCGCCGCCGAGTATAAGAACCCTCGGAAGCCTCCCGGAGGTGCAAACCTCTTCGACAAGATGCTCAAGGAGCCGTGCCCCTACCATCAGGGGCCCGTCAAGCACACCCTCGAGGAGTGTGTTATGCTTCGGCGTCACTTCCACAGGGCCGGGCCACCCGCCGAGGGTGGCAGGGCCCGCGACGACGACAAGAACGAAGATCACCCAGCAGGAGAGTTCCCCGAGGTCCGCGACTGCTTCATGATCTATGGAGGGCATGCGGCGAATACCTCGGCTCGGCACCGCAAGCAAGAGCGCCAGGAGGTCTGCTCGGTGAAGGTGGCGGCGCCAGTCTACCTAGACTGGTCCGACAAGCCCATCACTTTCGACCAGGCCGACCACCCCGACCATGTGCCGAGCCCGGGGAAATACCCGCTCGTCGTCGACCCCGTTGTCGGCGATGTCAGGCTCACCAAGGTCCTGATGGATGGGGGCAGCTGCCTCAACATCATCTACGCCGAGACCCTCAAGCTCCTGCGCGTCGGTCTGTCCTCCGTCCGAGCAGGCGCTGCGCCCTTCCACGGGATCATCCCTGGGAAGCGCGTCCAGCCCCTCGGGCGACTCGACCTCCCCGTCTGCTTCGGGACACCCTCCAACTTCCGAAGGGAGACCCTGACGTTCGAAGTGGTCGGGTTCCGAGGAACCTACCACGCCGTGCTAGGGAGGCCATGCTACGCTAAGTTCATGGCCATCCCCAACTACACCTACTTGAAGCTCAAGATGCCGAGCCCCAACGGGGTCATCACCGTCGGCCCCACGTACAAACACGCGTTCGAATGCGACGTGGAGTGCGTGGAGTACGCCGAGGCCCTCGCCGAGTCCGAGGCCCTCATCGCCGACCTGGAGAACCTCTCCAAGGAGGTGCCAGACGTGAAGCGCCATGCCGGCAACTTCGAGCCAGCGGAGACGGTCAAGGCCGTCCCCCTCGACCCGAGTGGCGACACCACCAAGCAGGTCCGGATCGGTTCCGGGCTCGACCCCAAATAGGAAGCAGTGCTCGTCGACTTTCTCCGCGCAAACACCGACGTCTTTGCGTGGAGTCCCTCGGACATGCCCGGCATACCGAGGGATGTCGCCGAGCACTCGCTGGATATTCGGGCCGGAGCCCGACCCGTCAGGCAGCCTCTGCGCCGATTCGACGAGGAGAAGCGCAGAGTGATTGGCGAAGAGATCCACAAGCTAATGGCAGCAGGGTTCATCAAAGAGGTATTCCATCCCGAATGGCTTGCCAACCCTGTGCTTGTGAGGAAGAAAGGGGGGAAATGGCGGATGTGTGTAGACTACACTGGTCTCAACAAAGCATGTCCGAAGGTTCCCTACCCTCTGCCTCGCATCGACCAAATCGTGGATTCCACCGCTGGGTGCGAAACCCTGTCCTTCCTCGATGCCTACTCAGGGTATCACCAGATCCGGATGAAAGAGTCCGACCAGCTCGCGACTTCTTTCATCACGCCGTTCGGCATGTACTGCTATGTCACCATGCTGTTCGGTTTGAGGAATGCGGGCGCGACGTACCAGCGGTGCATGAACCATGTGTTCGGCGAACACATCGGTCGCACAGTCGAGGCCTACGTCGATGACATCGTAGTCAAGACGCGGAAGGCTTCCGACCTCCTCTCCGACCTTGAAGTGACATTCCGGTGTCTCAAGGCGAAAGGAGTCAAGCTTAATCCTGAGAAGTGTGTCTTCGGGGTGCCCCGAGGCATGCTCCTAGGGTTCATCGTCTCCGAGCGAGGCATCGAAGCCAACCCGGAGAAGATTGCGGCCATCACCAGCATGGGACCCATCAAGGACTTAAAAGGGGTACAGAGGGTCATGGGATGCCTCGCGGCCCAGAGCCGCTTCATCTCACGCCTCGGCGAAAGAGGTCTGCCTCTGTACCGCCTCTTAAGGAAGGCCGAGTGTTTCGCTTGGACCCCTGAGGCCGAGGAAGCCCTCGGCAACCTGAAGGCGCTCCTTACAAAGGCGCCTGTCTTGGTGCCGCCGGCGGACGGAGAAGCCCTCTTGGTCTACGTCGCCGCGACCACTCAGGTGGTTAGCGCCGCGATTGTGGTCGAAAGGCAAGAGGAAGGGCATACATTGCCCGTTCAGAGGCCGGTCTACTTCGTCAGCGAAGTGCTGTCCGAGACTAAGATCCGCTACCCACAAGTTCAAAAGCTGCTATATGCTGTGATCCTGACAAGGCGGAAGCTGCGACACTACTTCGAGTCTCATCCGGTAACTGTGGTGTCATCCTTCCCCCTGGGGGAGATCATCCAGTGCCGAGAGGCCTCGGGCAGGATCGCGAAGTGGGCGGTGGAAATCATGGGCGAAACGGTCTCGTTCGCCCCTCGGAAGGCCATCAAGTCCCAGGTGTTGGCGGATTTCGTGGCCGAATGGGTCGACACCTAGCTGCCAACGACTCCGATCCAACCGGAGCTCTGGACCATGTTTTTCGACGGGTCGCTGATGAAGACGGGGGCCGGCGCGGGCCTGCTCTTCATCTCGCCCCTCGGAAAGCACTTGCGCTACGTGCTGCGCCTCCACTTCCCGGTGTCCAACAATGTGGCCGAGTACGAAGCTCTGGTCAACGGATTGTGGATCGCCATCGAGCTAGGGGTCAGACGCCTCGACGCCCGCGGTGATTCGTAGCTCGTCATCGACCAAGTCATGAAGAACTCCCACTGCCGCGACCCGAAGATGGAGGCCTACTGCGACGAGGTTCGGCGCCTGGAAGACAAGTTCTTCGGGCTCGAGCTCAACCACATCGCTCGGCGCTACAACGAAACCGCAGACGAGCTGGCTAAGATAGCCTCGGGGCGAACGACAGTCCCCCCGGACGTCTTCTCCCGGGATCTGCATCAACCCTCTGTCAAGCTCGACGACGCGCCCGAGCCCGAGGTACCCTCGGCTCAGCCCGAGGTACCCTCGGCCCCCGAAGGCGAGGCACTGAACGTCGAGGAAGGGCAGAGCGGGGCCACGCCAGATCAAGATTGGCAGGCCCCGTACCTGCAATATCTCCGTCGAGGAGAGCTACCCCTCGACCAAGTCGAGGCTCGGCGGGTAGCGCGACGCGCCAAGTCATTCGTCTTGCTGGGCGACGAAGCGGAGCTCTACCATCGCAGCCCCTCGGGCATCCTCCAGCGATGCATCTCCATCGCCGAAGGTCGGGAACTGCTGCAAGAAATACACTCGGGGGCTTGCGGCCACCACGCAGCGCCCCGAGCCCTTGTCGGAAATGCTTTCCGGCAAGGCTTCTACTGGCCAACGGCGGTGGCTGACGCCACTAGAATTGTCCGCACCTGCGAAGGGTGCCAATTCTATGCGAAGCAGACACACCTGCCCGCTCAGGCTCTGCAGACAATACCCATCACCTGGCCCTTCGCTGTATGGGGTCTGGACCTCGTCGGTCCCTTGCAGAAGGCGCCCGGGGGCTACACGCACCTGCTGGTCGCCATCGACAAATTCTCCAAGTGGATCGAGGTCCGACCCCTGAACAGCATCAGGTCCGAGCAGGCGGTGGCATTCTTCACCAACATCATCCATCGCTTCGGGGTCCCGAACTCCATCATCACCGACAACGGCACCCAGTTCACCGGCAAAAAATTCTTGGATTTTTGCGAGGATCACCATATCCGGGTGGACTGGGCTGCCGTGGCTCATCCCATGTCGAATGGGCAAGTAGAGCGTGCCAACGGCATGATTCTACAAGGGCTCAAGCCTCGGATCTACAACGACCTCAACAAGTTCGGCAAGCGATGGATGAAGGAACTCCCCTCGGTGGTCTGGAGCCTAAGGACGACGCCGAGTCGTGCCACGGGCTTCACGCCGTTTTTCCTGGTCTACGGGGCTGAAGCTATCTTGCCCACTGACCTGGAATACGGCTCCCCGAGGGCGAGGGCCTACACCGAACAAAGCAACCAAGCTAGCCGAGAGGAATCGCTGGACCAGCTGGAGGAAGCTCGGGACAGGGCCTTACTACACTCGGCGCGGTACCAACAGTCCCTGCGACGCTACCACGCCCGAGGGGTCCGGTCCCGAGAACTCCAGGTGGGCGACCTGGTGCTTCGGCTGCGGCAAGACGCCCGAGGGAGGCACAAGCTCACGCCCCCCTGGGAAGGGCCATTCGTCATCGCCAAAGTTCTGAAGCCCGGAACATACAAGCTGGCCAACAACCAAGGCGAGATCTACTGCAACGCTTGGAACATCAAACAGCTACGTCGCTTCTACCCTTAAGATGTTTTCAAGTTGTTCATATACCTCGCACCTACGCAAAGTTTAGTCGTCAAGGAAGGTTCGGCCTAGCCTCGGCAAAGCCCGACCCTCCCTCGGGGGCTAAAAGGGGGGAGACCCCCTCTGCGTCGAATTTTTCCTCGAAAAAGGATCTCTTTTTAGCAGGATTTCTTTCGTGCTTCTTGACTACTTCGGAAAGCGGATCCTGGAAATGACGAGGTACACGTAAGCAGCCAAGGCTGACCGAGCCGAGGGACTCCTACGCCTCCGGGATACGGATACCTCACTCATCACCTTCTGCGATAAGTAACTTGCGCTCGGATAAAGCGACTCCGTGGACCGAACAAGTCATCACGTTCGGAAGCTCTCCTGTCGAAGCAGTCCTTCGAGCTCTCTCGGCTAAGTCGGGGACAGGGCCTCATGGACGGGTGAAAGTACGCGTAAGCAGCAAGGCCGACCGAGCCGAGGGATTCCCACGCCTCCGGGATACGGATACCTCACTCGTCTCTTCCGCGAAAAGCAACTCTCGCTCACACAAACATCCCTGTTACCGACAGAGTCCAGATGCTCGAAACAAGAGGAAAAAAGACGCAGCTTCGCAAGCGCAGCGAGGGGGTGTTCTTCCGGCCTCGGCGGCCGCAGAAAGCACACGCTACAAGATGATCTGATCCTGCAGGCTCGGGTCTCCACGCTGAAGGGAGCCGTAGCACCCTCGGCATCGACGACGTCTTCAGCAAAGTCCGACCCAGCCTCGGGCGGCGACGCGGTCCAGGGACTCCTCCGGGAATCCGGCCCGAGCAGGCGGCTCAACCGGTTACCCCTGGGGCCTCGGTCAACCGGCTTCCAAGGGCGCCAGCCCGACCCGGGGCCTCGACTGATCGACTTTGGCGTCGGCTCCGCTGACGGACAACACGGCTAGGCTCCGGCCAACCAGGTTCCCATTCTCGAGCCAACTCCGCCTCTGTTCATACTGATATCGCTACCCCTGGCCTCGGTCCACCGAAGGGCGGCCGAGGGGTCTCTTTAACTAAGCTAGAGGAGCCCCAGACAACAAGGCCGAACGGGCCGAGGGATTCCTACGCCTCCGGGATACGGATACCTCACCCGTCACCTTGACACGGGGCGACTCATGCTTGGTAAAGCGGTTCAGATAATCAACAGGCGAGACTTAGTGCTCGAAAATGAGGAAAAAACACGGCTCCGTGCCGAAATTACATACATGTTCAGGCCCCGACAGCCGCAATGAACAAAAAACACTGGCATTCGAAGTGCCATTACGAACGGAACTCCGGTTCCCCCTCCGCAGGCACGAACGACCCCACTCCGAGGGGGAAGGTCTGCGGAGCAACGGAAGGCCGACGAATGGTGCACCGTCACCTGCTCCAGCAGCGGCGACGACGCCGCCTTCTGCTCCGAGGGACCAAGCAGCGGCAACGCCGACCTCGGGCTAGATGCCGCTGCCAGGAGGCCCCCGCCCCTGCCGAAACTCGTAAGGCAAGGACGGGCAGAAGGCCGTAGAGTTGGAGGTCAGCCCGTGGCCGGCCCCGGCTATCTCGCCGGCAGCAGAACCTCTTCAAGCTGCCGTGGCGGATGCCGGCACCGCGAGCGGCTCCGAAGCCACTCGCGCCTGAAAGCCAGGCACGCTGCAGCTGCCAGCGCCGCGGACGACGGCCGCCTTTCCCTCCGATCACTCAGTGAAGGGGCGGGCCGCCGCCCACGCGGGGGCAGACCTCAACTCTGCGCACTCCCCTCCCCAGCCCTGGTGATGAAAATCCTTGAGGCTGAGGGAGGGGAAGAGGCTGCAGCCCGGCTCGCTTTCCCCCACCATCAAGCCGGAGGTCGGTCGCCATCTCGGGTGACCGCCGGTGAAGGGGTGCGACCGGGCTGCGTGATGAAAATCCTTGAAGCCGAACGATGGCTGAGAGGTACCAACTCCCATGGAGTTGCGTTCCTCCAACGAGGAGGCGGAAAGGCGGCGGATACCCCCCATCCGGGGGCTTGGAAGATGGGAAGACACGACGCTTAAGGGAGGAAGAAGACATGGTTGCCTTCCGAAAGGAGTCTCCCTCCTTTTAAAGGCAACTCTCCCCACGTACGCCCCCAGGCGCCGCGGGCTGAGTCTTCTCCAACACGCTCCAAGGCCCTCCCCTGCGACTCGGGGGCTGGGTCCCGCATGTCATGCAAGCCGGCTCAGGGCAGAAGAAGCCAAACCGCCGCGCGTGGTGCGCACGACCGACCAGCAGGTTACAAGCGACCCCCCATTTTCGCCCAGATCAACGGGCAGAAGGGGCGGGCAGCCATGCAGGCAGCATGCAACCGCGCCAGATGGACGCGCTTCTCCGACTCCTGACACGCCAGCTTGGGAACCCAGGCCCACGCGTCGAGCAACCAGCGCGCCAGTTGCTGCATGCAAGCAACCGCACCGCCACTTGTGCCACCATCACGCCTCTTCGGTTGCGGAGCCTATGCCGCGACTCGAGGCGACCCAACAGCGCCAGCCTGGTGCGTCGGTCAAAGCGACCGAAAGTGGGCCGGCAGTAATAGCGGTGGCAGGCGGGCGGGCGCAGCGGTCACGTCGTCAGCCAGGCTCACGTCCCATCCTGGGACAGCAAGAGAGCCTCCTCTCACGGCGTGGAGACGGTGCACCCGTGACCCGTTCCTCGAACGGATCGCGCACGCGCAACGGCCGCCCCGCCAACCACTCGCCCCGTCGCATTAACTCCGCGGCGGGACAGGCGGCGCCTCAGATGGGAGGAGCGCGCGACGCTTCACCTTCACCATAATAACCGCGTCAGAAAAGGTACGCCACGTCGTCCGATCTCGTATCCTTTTCCGTTTTCCTCTTTCTCTATCTCTTGCAACAGGGACCGGGAAAGGGGGATACCCCGAAAGGGATCCTTCTCCGCGAAGGAACCGGGCTCCGAGCCCCCCACTACTGATCAGGGGTTCGAAGGCTGGCCCTCCGAAGGGTTCAATAGTCGCCTCAGATCGCGTGGGCCCGACACCCACTACTGGTCAGGGGTTCGAAGGCCAGCCCCCCGAAGGGTTCCATGGCCGCCTCAGGCTACTCGGGCTCCGCGCCCATTACTGATCAGGGGTTCGAAGGCTGGCCCCCGAAGGGTTCACAGTCGCCTCAGACACCGAGCGAGGGATGACCAGGGGTACGTTCGATACATAACCGAGGCTCGGGCTGCGCTCCCGAGGTACCCTAGGACATTTCCGAGACCAGCGGGAACGATCTTGTAACGGAATCCCATCGGAGGGAGGCATCGAGCCCTCGGACCCCGTCGCCAGGGGACCGGGTCCGGCAAATCACCCGCAGGTACTTTTGGGCATGCCTCTGGGCCCCTAGCCGACCCCCAACGAACGGGGCACGGACGTCCACTCGGATTACCCGCTTGCAGCTCACCGGAGACACCATGTTCGGTGCCCATCGAGGGTAACATGGCGCACTCCCCCCCTCCTCCTTGCGGAAAGGCGACGTAGGGGCGTATGTAAAAAGTCGAGTCTGTCCCTGATCGTCCTCTCGCCCTGTGCAGAGGCTCGGGGGCTGCTCTCGCAAAAACTGGCTCCGGCCAAATCGTTGACAGCGTCAACATACCAGCCCGAGAGCTTGGGCCCCGACCGTGCACCCGGGCTACGACCAGTTCGCATGAGGGAACGACCAGACCAGCCGAAGCGTTACGCGAGGTATTAAGACCTCGAAGGAGTGTAACCACTCCTCCGAGGCCTCGGGGGCTACACCCGGCGGGTGCGCTCGCGCGCACCCACCGGAACGAAATGCAACCGAGAAAGGCTGGTCCCCTTGCAAAAAAGTGCGACGAAAGCCTCCAAGCGAGTGCTAACACTCCCTTCGAGGCTCGGGGGCTACTGTCGGGGACCATAATTAGGGGTACCCTCAAGACGCCTAATTCTCAGCTGGTAACCCCCATCAGCATAAAGCTGCAAAGGCCTGATGGGTACGATTAAGTCAGGGATCAGTCCACACGAAGTGACTCGATCACGCTTCACCCGAGCCTAGCCTCGGCCAAGGGCAGCCGACCTCGAGAGACTTCCGTCTCGCCCGAGGCCCCCCTTTTTATGGCGGACACATCACCGGCTCGCCCGAGGCCCTGGCTTCGCTCAGAAGCAACCTTGACTAAATTGCCACACCGACTGACCAAATTGCAGGGGCATTTAACGCAAAGGTGGCCTGACACCTTTATCCTGACACGCGCCCCCGGCAGAGCCGAAGTGACCGCCGTCACTCCACCGCTCCACTGGCCAGTCTGACAGAAGGACAGCACCGCCTGCGCCACTCCGACTGCAGTGCCACTCGACAGAGTGAGTTTGACAGGCAGTCAGGCCTTGCCAAAGGCGCCACGGCGAACTCCGCTCCGCCCGACCCCAGGGCTCGGACTCGGGCTAAGACCCGGAAGACGGCGAACTCCGCTCCGCCCGACCCCAGGGCTCGGACTCGGGCTAAGACCCGGAAGACGGCGAACTCCGCTCCGCCCGACCCCAGGGCTCGGACTCGGGCTAAGACCCGGAAGACGGCGAACTCCGCTCCGCCCGACCCCAGGGCTCGGACTCGGGCTAAGACCCGGAAGACGGCGAACTCCGCTCCGCCCGACCCCAGGGCTCGGACTCGGGCTAAGACCCGGAAGACGGCGAACTCCGCTCCGCCCGACCCCAGGGCTCGGACTCGGACTCACACCCGGAAGACGACGAAACTCCGCTTCGCCCGACCCCAGGGCTCGGACTCCGCCCTGGCCTCGGCCGAACGACTTCCGCCTCGCCCGACCCCTTGGCTCGGGCTCGGCCACGGCAACGGAAGGCAGACTCAACCTCGGCTTCGGAGGAACCCCCACGTCGCCCTACCTAGGGCACAGACCGCCACGTCAACAGGAAGCGCCATCATCATCCTACCCCGAATCGACTCGGGTCACGGAGAACAAGACCGGCGTCCCATCCGGCCCGCTCCGCCGGAGGGGCAATAATGGCGCTCCACAAGCTCTATGACGACGGTGGCCCCCAGCTCTCTTACGGAAGCAGGACGACGTCAGCAGGGACTCGACCGCTCCAACAGCTGTCCCTCCGCCAGGCTCCGCCGCACCTCCGACAGCCACGACATCACGCCAGCAGGGTGCCCAGATCTCTCCGGCTGCCACATTGGCATGTACCTAGGGCGCTAGCTCTCCCTCCGCTAGACACGTAGCACTCTGCTACACCCCCCATTGTACACCTGGATCCTCTCCTTACGACTATAAAAGGGAGGACCAGGGCCTTCTCAGAAGAGGTTGGTCGCACGGGACCGAGGACGGGACAGGCGCTCTCTTGGGGCCGCTCGCTTCCCTCACCCGCGTGGACGCTTGTAACCCCCCTACTGCAAGCGCACCCGACCTGGGCGCGGGACGAACACGAAGGCCGCGGGACTTCCACCTCTCTCACACTCGACTCCGGCCACCTCGCCTCTCCCCCCTTCGCGCTCGCCCACGCGCTCGACCCATCTGGGCTGGGGCACGCAGCACACTCACTCGTCGGCTTAGGGACCCCCTGTCTCGAAACGCCGACAGCATCCTTTGTAGTACTTGAAACAATCAGCTATCATGTTATGCCAATAGAAGCTAGATCTTCGTAATAACCACTTCATCTTTAGAGTCGATTGATGGGTACCACAAATCCCCTCATGTAATTCGACCATGACTAATATAGCATCACCTGGGCTCAAGCATTTAAGGAGGACATCGTTGACCGTTCGGCGGTAGAGTTCATCACTCATTAAAACATAACTAAAAGTTGTACGCCGAACGTTCCTATCCGTCCTAACACTGGGATTTTGTAGGTAATTAATTATGGGTGTCCTTCAATCAATTGCATCGGCTTCGTTACCAGCCGAATCAATCAGGAGAACTCTCCTGGCAACGTCGGACGATCCGACTCCCACACCTAGACGATCCGAGACCTGAGAATCTTACGCGACACCGGTTATCAGATTTTCGGTGTTGTGAAATCTCCCTCACTTTATCCGATAACCTAATGCATCCTATGCTAAATTGTTAGCTCTATAATTCTCAACCATGTATATTTGCCGAATGCTGAATTCGTCAAAAGAATGAATTATGCCCCAATATTTTTCAAGGTAACTATTTAGAGTACCATTTAAACATTGATACTCTTCCAATACCTGTTGGACAACCAACTGAGAATCACCAAATGCCTTCACATGTTTTACTCCCATACAATCTAAAAGATCCAAGCCGAATAAGAGGGCCTCATATTCAGCTTGATTGTTAGTGCAATAAGTTTTTAATCGGCTAGCGAAGTCAAAATAGGCGTTACTTGGTGAAACAAGCACGATGCCAATCCCTTGTCGTTCATTGCAAACCGATCCATCAAAGTATAGAGTCCAGGGAGTAAAAATGAGGTACGATATATCTTGTTTATATGTATCATCAATCTGATGTTCTACAATAAAATCCGCTATGACCTGGCCTTTCATAGCTTTTAATGGTTCGTATGCCAAGTCGTACTCTATAAGTGCATAAGCCCATTTGTCAATCCTACCACTCATGATCGGGTTTTGCAACATGTATTTAATGACATCGGTTTGACCAGAAAAAATGCAATGACTAGATAATAAATAATACCTACATTTGGTGCATGCATAAAACATGCATATACGTAACTTCTCAATAGAAGTGTACCTTGTTTCAGCGTCCACCAGCCTCCGACTTAGGTAGGCTACCACATGCTCCTTTCCTTCGGTCTCTTGTGTCAAAACAGCTCCAATAACTTTATCTTCGACTGTAATGTATAATCTGAATGACACTCCTACCTGTGTCGCTTTTAATATGGGAGCCGAAGACAAATATCTTCTAATAAGGTTAAATGCTTCTTGCTGTTCGGCCCCAGGTGAATCCGTCATCATTTTTAAGCCAAAGGATAGGAGTGAAGGCATCGATCTTCCTAGCTAGATTAGAAATAAACCTTCATAAATAATTTACCTTACGAGTAACTTTTGCACTTCAAGCTTACAGGTTGGAGGTCCCACATTCTAAATGGATTTGATTCGGTCAGGGTCTATCTCTATACCATGTTCATGAATGATAAATCCTAAGAACTTACCAGCCGACAATCTAAAAGCACATTTACGTGGGTTCATTTTAGACCGTACTGACGCATTTTATTAAAGGCTTTGCGTAAATCAGCTATATGAGAACTAAACTTAGCATATTTGACTACAATATCATCAATGTTAACTTCCACATTGTTTCTCAATAGCTCGTGAAAGATCAAATTCATAGCCCTCTGATAAGAAGCCCCAACATTTTTCAGACCAAATGTCATGACAACCCACTCAAATAAACCAATGAGGCCTACACATATAAAGGTCGTTTTAGACGTATCTTCTCCGGCCATGAAAATATGATTATATCTGGCATTACCATCAAGAAAGCAAATAATTTTATTTCCTGACGCATTATTAATCAATGTGACGGCTATAGGCGTAGGATATTCATTTTTAGGAGTTGCTCTATTCAAATTGTGGAAATCAATGCACACTCTGAGCTTACATGATTATTTCTTCTCCACTGGCACAATATTGGGGACCCATTCTGTGTATCTGCAAGGTCTAATAAAATTAGCTTCTAATAGCCGGTGGATCGTCCTTTATCTGTGGGAGTAAGTCTGGACGAAATGATCTTGGTTTCTGCTTGAAAGGTCTTAAACCAGATTTAATAGGCAGCCGATGTTCTACTATCTCTCGGCTTAATCCTGGTATCTCAGTGTAATTCCAAGCAAAGCAATCAGAATATTGTTTTAATAGACCGATCATTTCATCTCTAGGATCAGTCTCCAGGGTCTTGTTTACTAAAGTCGGCCTTGTAGTTTTACCATCTCCTATGTCGATCTCCTCCAAAGGATCGGCCGATGTAAACCCATGTACTAACTTGTTGAGATCCATGAATTCCTGTATTATGCCTCCCTTAGAGGAATTAGGTAGTATCTACGTGGCTGCGGACCGACCGGTCTCGAAGGTGCCACACACACGTCCGATAGTGCCGAGCAGCGACAGTACCACGATACAGAGCAACATTACCGCATGTCAAAATCTTGTTAGAAAGACTTCCAAATTTTGCAGACAGCAAGTGCAGCAGGAAAGTAAGTGAATTATGGAGTATGAGCACGAAAAGATCAAAACTTTCAAAATAGATAAAAACTTAGTTGTGAATGTGGTTTTGAAATTTCGACCAAAACTTTTAGAACCAGTCCACGAACGTGATCAGTTCATACTAGAGATTTGCATTGATTCAAGGAATGATTCTAACTCAGAGAGTATCCCAACACAACTCCCAAACGGTAGAAATCAAAGATCAACATAAAATCAAATGGATGGAATGAGAAGTGAAGAAATGAAACAAGAACTCATCTCCATCAGATTTGATACAAGGAGTAAAACCATGAGGGCTAAGTGTGGTTACGACCACACTCCCTCAAAAATCCATAGTCATAGATGACACAGTTCAAAAACGCATAAGGATCTCTAACCTAGAAACTAGAAAGATTACAAGAAAAAGTCTAGGCAAATGAGAGTGAAAAAGAGATCGCTTAAACAACCAACCACCCTGAAAGTGACCTAGAGGGGGGGATGAATAGGCGGAAACTGAAATTTACAAACTTTAAGCACAACTACAAACCGAGGTTAGCGTTAGAAATAAATTCAAGTCCGAAAGAGAGGGCGAAAACAAATCACAAGCAAAAGAGGCGGATGACACGATGATTTGATTTACCGAGGTTCGGTTCTTGCAAACCTACTCCTTGTTGAGGTGGTCACAAAGACCGGGTCTCTTTCAACCCTTTCCCTCTCTCAAACGGTCACTTAGACTGAGTGAGCTTTCTCCTTAATTAAACGGGTCACTTAGACCCCTACAAGGACCACCACAACTTGGTGTCTCTTTCTTTGATTACAAATGTCTTGAGAACAAGAATGGAGGAAGAAGAAAGCGATCCAAGCGACAAGAACTCAAATGAACACGAAAATCTCTCTCTCTCACAAGTCACTAAGTGTTTGGAGTGGTTTTGGACTTTGGAGAGGATTTGATCTCTTGTTTGTGTCTTGGAGTGAAGTCTAGAGCTCTTGTATTGAATGCAATATGCTGTAAACTTGGATGTCTTGAATGGTGGTGGTTGGGGGGTATTTATAGCCCCAACCACCAAAACAGCCGTTGGGGAAGGCTACTGTCGATGGGCGCACCAGACAGTCTGGTGCACCACCGGACACTGTCCGGTACGCCAGCCACGTCACCCAACCGTTAGGGTTCTGACGATTTTGACCGTTGGAGCTCTGACATCTTGGTGCATCGGACAGTCCGGTGCGCCTCTGGCGCCTGCTCTGACTTCTGCCGTGAACTATAGCTCTGTTCGGGCACTGTGCAGTCGACCGTTGCGTTGATAGCCGTTGCTCCGCTTGGTGCACTGAACAGTCCGGTGGCATACCGGACAGTCCGGTGAATTATAGTGGAGTGCGCCTGGAGAAACCCGAAGGTGAAGAGTTTGAGGTTGATCCACCCTGGTGCACCGGACACTATCCGGTGGCACACCGGACAGTCCGGTGCGCCAGACCAGGGTTCTCTTTAATTTCTTTTGCTCCTTTATTTTGAACCCTAACTTTAATCTTTGTTATGGTTTGTGTTGAACCTTTAGCACCTGTAGAATATATAATCTAGAGCAAACTAGTTAGCCCAATAATTTGTGTTGGGCATTTGAACCACCAAAATCATTTAGGAAAAGGTTTGACCCTATTTCCCTTTCAATCTCCCCCTTTTTGGTGATTGATGCCAACACAAACCAAAGCAAATGTACAAGCGCATAATTGAACTAGTTTGCATAAGGTGAGTGCAAAGGTTGCTTGGAATTAAACCAATTTTTACTTACACTAGATATGCATGGATTGCTTTCTTTCTTTTTAATATTTTGGACCACATTTGCACCACTTGTTTTGTTTTTGCAAATTCTTTTGGAAAATCTTTTCAAAGTCTTTTTGCAAATAGTCAAAGGTATATGAATAAGATTTTGAGAAGCATTTTCAAGATTTGAAATTTTCTCCCCCTGTTTCAAATACTTTTCCTTTGACTTAAACAAAACTCCCCCTCAATAAGAATTCACCTCTTAGTGTTCAAGAGGGTTTTAGATACCAATTTTGAAATTGGTCATACCAATTTGAGATATATCAAAAATAAGACACCAATTGAAAACTTCTTTTAATTTTTTTTGAAATTCGTGGTGGTGGTGCGGTCCTTTTGCTTTGGGCTATATTTCTCCCCCTTTGGCATTAATCGCCAAAAACGGAGTTTTTGAGAGCCCTTTTGACTTTCTCCTCAATGGTATGGGTAATAAGAGTGAAGATTATACCAAAGTGGAGAGCGGTGCGGAGTGACAGTGAAGGGTAAATAATACCGATAGAGTGGAGTGGAAGCCTTGTCTTCGCCGAAGACTCCATTTCCCTTTCAATCTATGACTTAGTAGTAATTCACTTGAAAGCGCATTAGTCATAGGCATAAAAGAGATATGATCAAAGGTATATAAATAAGCTATGTGTGCAAGGTATCAATCAAAATTCCGAGAATCAAGAATGTTTAGCTCATTTCTGAGTTTGGTAAAGGTTTTCTCATCTAATGGTTTGGTAAAGATATCGGCTAATTGTTCTTTGGTGCTAACATAGACTATCTTGATATCCCCCTTTGTTGGTGATCACTTAAAAAGTGATACCGAATGCCTATGTGCTTAGTGCGGCTGTGTTCAACGGGATTATCCGCCATGCGGATTGCACTCTCGTTATCACATAGGAGAGGGACTTTGCTCAATTTGTAGCCATAGTCTCTAAGGGTTTGCCTCATCCATAGCAATTGCGTGCAACAATGGCCTACGACAATATACTCGGCTTCGGCGGTAGAAAAAGCTACAGAATTTTGTTTCTTTGAAGCACAAGACACCGGGGATCTCCCTAAAAACTGACAAGTCTCTGATGTGCTCTTTCTATAAATTTTACACCCTGCCCAATCAGCATCTGAATATCCTATTAAATCAAAAGTGGATCCCTTGGGGTACCAAAGACCAAACTTAGGTGTATGAACTAAATATCTCAAGATTCTTTTCACGGCCCTAAGGTGAACTTCCTTAGGATCGGCTTGGAACCTTGCACACATGCATACAGAAAGCATAATATCCGGTCGAGATGCACATAAATAGAGTAAAGATCCTATCATCGACCGGTATACCTTTTGATCTACGGATTTACCTCCCGTGTCGAGGTCGAGATGCCCATTGGTTCCCATGGGTGTCTTGATGGGCTTGGCATCCTTCATTCCAAACTTGGTGAGTATGTCTTGAATATACTTGGTTTGGCTGATGAAGGTGCCCTATTGGAGTTGCTTGACTTGAAATCCTAAGAAATATTTCAACTCCCCCATCATATACATCTCGAATTTTGAATCATTATCCTACTAAACTCTTCACATGTAGATTTGTTAGTAGACCCAAAAATGATATCATCAACATAAATTTGGCATACAAACAAATCATTTGCAATAGTTTTAGTAAAGAGAGTAGGATCGGCTTTGCCGACTTTGAAGCCATTAGTGATAAGGAAATCTCTTAGGCATTCATACCATGCTCTTGGGGCTTGCTTGAGCCCATAAAGCGCCTTAGAGAGTTTATAAACGTGATTAGGGTACTCACTATCTTCAAAGCTGGGAGGTTGCTCAACATAGACCTCTTCCTTGATTGGTCCATTGAGGAAGGCACTTTTCACGTCCATTTGATAAAGCTTAAAGCCATGGTAAGTATCATAGGCAAGTAATACATGAATTGACTCAAGCCTAGCTACGGGTGCATAGGTTTCACCGAAATCCAAACCTTTGACTTGTGAGTATCCCTTGGCCACAAGTCGAGATTTGTTCCTTGTCACCACACCATGCTCATCTTGCTTGTTGCGGAATACCAACTTGGTTACTACAACATTTTGGTTAGGACATGGAACAAGATGTCATACCTCATTCCTCGTGAAGTTGTTGAGCTCCTCTTGCATTGCCAACACCCAATCCGAGTCTCTTAATGTATCTTCCACCCTATATGGCTCAATAAAAGACACAAAGGAGTAATGTTCACAAAAATGAGCGACACAAGATCGAGTTGTTACACCCTTATGAATATCGTCGAGGATGGAGTTCACGGGGTGATCTCGTTGTATCGCTTGGTGGACTCTTGGGTGTGGCGGTCTTTGACCCTGTTCTTCTTGATCATCTTCCTTTTCTTGATCATTATCATCTCCCCCTTGATCATTGTCCTCCTCTTGAGGTGGCTCATTCTCTTGATCTTCTTTTTCATCATCTTGAGCTTGATCCTCATCTTGGGTTGGTGGAGATGCTTGATTGGAAGATGATGGATGATCTTGTGCTTGTGGAGGCTCTTCGGATTCCTTAGGACACACATCCCCAATGGACATGTTCCTTAGCGCGACGCATGGAGCCTCTTCATCATCTAGCTCATCAAGATCAACTTGCTCTACTTGAGAGCCATTAGTCTCATCAAACACAATGTCACAAGAAACCTCAACTAATCCAGTGGATTTGTTGAAGACTCTATATGCCCTTGTGTTTGAGTCATAACCAAGTAAAAAGCCTTCTACACCCTTAGGAGCAAATTTAGATTTTCTACCTCTTTTAACAAGAATAAAACATTTGCTACCAAAGACTCTAAAATATGAAACATTGGGCTTTTTACCGGTGAGGAGTTCATATGATGTCTTCTTGAGGATTCGGTGAAGGTAGAGCCGGTTGATGGAGCAACAAGCAATGTTGATTGCTTCCGCCCAAAACCGGTCTGGAGTCTTGTACTCATCAAGCATGGTCCTCGCCATGTCAATTAGAGTTCTATTCTTCCTCTCCACTACACCATTTTGTTGAGGTGTGTAGGGAGAAGAGAACTCATGCTTGATGCCCTCATCCTCAAGAAAGCCTTCTATTTGAGAGTTCTTGAACTCCGTCCCGTTGTTGCTTCTTATCTTCTTGATCCTTAATCCGAACTCATTTTGAGCTCGTCTCAAGAATCCCTTTAAGGTCTCTTGGGTTTGACATTTTTCTGCAAAAAGAACACCCAAGTGAAGCGAGAATAATCATCCACAATTACAAGACAATACTTACTCCCGCCGATGCTTATGTAAGCGATCGGGCCAAATAGATCCATGTGGAGTAGTTCAAGCGGCCTGTCAGTCGTCATGATGTTCTTGTGTGGATGGTTGGTACCAACTTGCTTCCCTTCTTGACATGCGCTACAAACCCTGTCTTTCTCAAAATGAACATTTGTTAGTCCCAAAATGTGTTCTCCCTTTAGAAGCTTGTGAAGATTCTTCATCCCAACATGGGCTAGTCGGCGATGCCAGAGCCAACCCATATTAGTCTTAGCAATTAAGCAAGTATCGAGTTCAGCTCTATTAAAATCAACTAAGTATAGCTGACCCTCTAATACTCCTTTAAATGCAACTGAATCATCACTTCTTCTAAAGACAGTAACACCTATATCCGTAAAAAGACAATTGTAACCCATTTTGCATAATTGAGAAACAGAAAGCAAATTGCAATCTAAAGAATCTACAAGAAAAACATTGGAAATGGAATGGTCGGGTGATATAGCAATTTTACCAAGTCCTTTGATCAAACCTTGATTTCCATCCCCAAATATGATAGCTCTTTGGGGATCTTCGTTTTTCTCATGGGAGGAGAACATCCTTTTCTCCCCTGTCGTGTGGTTTGTGCATCCGCTATCAATGATCCAACTTGAGCCTGCGGATGCATAAACCTACAAAATAAATTTAGGCCTTGTTCTTAGGTACCTGAACGGTCTTGGGTCCTTTCACATTAGAAACAAGCACCTTGGGTACCCAAACACAATTCTTGGAGCCCTTGTATTTGCCCCAACATATTTGGCAACTACTTTGCCTGATTTGTTAGTTAAAACATAAGAAGCATCAAAAGTCTTAAATGAAACATTTGACTCATTTGATGCAATAGGAGTTTTCTTTTTAGGAAATTTAACATGTGTTGATTGCCTAGAGCTAGACGCCTCATTTTTATACATAAAGCATGATGTGAAATGTTATGAGGTTTCCTAGCATGAATTCTCCTAATCTTATGCTCAGGATAACCATCAGGATATAAATTGTAACCCTCGTTATCCTGAGCCATGGGAGTCTTACCCTTATCAAAATTAGACAATTTCTTGGGGGCATTAAGCTTGACATTGTCTCCCTATTGGAAGCCAATGCCATCCTTAATGCCAGGGCATCTCCCATTATAAAGCATGCTATGAGCAAATTTAAAATTTTCATTTTCTAATTCATGCTCGGCAATTTTAGCATCTAGTTTAGCTATATGATCATTTTGTTGTTTAATCATAGCAATGTGATCATGGATAGCATCAACATTAATGTCTCTACATCTAGTACAAATAGTAATATGATCAACACTAGATGTAGAGGGTTTGCAAGCATTTAATTCATCAATCTTAGCATGTAACATGGCATTTTCAATTCTAAGGTTAGAGATAGTATCTTGGCAAATGCTAAGCTCACTAGTTAATTTTTCACATTTCTCTACTTCCTAAGCATAGGCATTTTTTACTTTAACTTGCGTTTTGTTTTCCTTAATAAGGAATTCCTCTTGGCTATCCAAGAGTTCATCCTTCTCATGAATAGCACCTATCAATTCATTTAATTTTTTCCTTTTGTTCCATGTTTAGGTTGGCAAAAAGAGCAAGTAAATCATCTTCATCATCACTAGAGCTACCCTCATCACTAGATGTTGTATATTTAGTGGAGGCTCTAGATTTTACCTTCTTCTTCTTGCCGTCCTTTGACATAAGGCACTTGTGGCCGACGTTTGGGAAGAGGAGGCCTTTGGTGATGGTGATGTTGGCGGCGTCCTCGTCGGAGGAGGAGTTGGTGGTGCTTTCATTGGAATCCCATTCCCGACATACGTGGGCATCACCGCCCTTCTTCTTGTAGTATTTCTTCTTTTCCTTCCTCCTTTCCTTCTTGTCGTCGCCCCTGTCACTAGAAATAGGACATTTTGCTATAAAGTGACCGGGCTTACCACATTTGTAGCAAACTTTCTTGGAACGGGGCTTGTAGTTTTTCCCCTTCCTTTGCTTGAGGATTTGGCGAAAGCTCTTGATGATGAGCGCCATCTCCTCGTTGTCGAGCTTGGAGGTGTCAATGGTGAGTCTACTTGATGTAGACTCTTCTTTCTTTTCCTCCGTCGCCTTGAATGCGATAGGTTACACCTCGAGTGTGGAGGTCCCGCCTTGCTCGACGATTTGTTTGGAGCCTTTGATCATCAACTCAAAGCTCACAAACTTTCCTATCACTTCCTCGGGAGACATTAACTTATATCGAGGATCACCACGAATTAATTGAACTTGAGTGGGATTACGAAAAACAAGTGATCTAAGAATAACCTTGACCATTTCATGGTCATCCCACTTGGTGCTCCCGAGATTGCGCACTTGGTTGACCAAGGTCTTGAGCCGGTTGTACATGGCTTGTGGCTCCTCTCCTTGGTTGAGGATGAATCGACTGAGTTCCCCCTCGATCGTCTCCCGCTTGGTGATCTTGGTCAGCTCATCTCCTTCGTGCGCGGTCTTTAGCACGTCCCAAATCTCTTTGGCACTCTTCAACCCTTGCACCTTATTATACTCCTCTCGACATAGAGAGGCGAGGAGTATAGTGGTGGCTTGGGAGTTGAAGTGCCGGATTTGGGCGACCTCGTCCGAATCATATGCTTCATCCCCCACAGATGGTACCTGCGCTCCAAACTCAACAATGTCCCAAATACTAGAGTGGAGTGAGGTTAGATGATGCCTCATTTTATCACTCCACATGCAATAATCTTCACTGTCAAAAACCGATGGTTTGCCTAATGGGACAGAAAGTAAAGGAGTGCATTTGGAAATGCGAGGATAGCGTAAGGGGATCTTACTAAACTTCTTGCGCTCATGGCGCTTAGAAGTGACGGACGGAGTGTCGGAGCCGGAGGTGGATGGCGAAGATGAATCGGTCTCGTAGTAGACCACCGTCTTCATCTTCTTTTTCTTGTCGCCACTCAGATGCGACTTGGCATGTGAAGGGGATCCCTTCATCTTGTTGCCGGACTCCCCCGATGGAGCCTTCTCGTGGCTTGTAGACTTGTCACCGCCGGTTATGATCTCCTTCTTGGCGTGTTCTCCCGACATCACTTCGAGTGGTTAAACTCTAATGAAGTACCGGGCTTTGATACCAATTGAAAGTCGCCTAGAGGGGGGTGAATAGGCGGAAACTGAAATTTACAAACTTTAAGCACAACTACAAGCCAAGGTTACCGTTAGAAATAAATTCAAGTCCGAAAGAGAGGGCGAAAACAAATCACAAGCAAAAGAGGCGGATGACACGGTGATTTGTTTTACCGAGGTTTGGTTCTTGCAAACCTACTCCCTGTTGAGGTGGTCACAAAGACCGGGTCTCTTTCAACCCTTTCCCTCTCTCAAACGGTCACTTAGACCGAGTGAGCTTTCTCCTTAATCAAACGGGTCACTTAGACCCCTACAAGGACCACCACAACTTGGTGTCTCTTGCTTTGATTACAAATGTCTTGAGAACAAGAATGGAGGAAGAACAAAGCGATCCAAGCAACAAGAACTCAAATGAACACAAAAATCTCTCTCTCACAAGTCACTAAGTGTTTGGAGTGGTTTTGGACTTTGGAGAGGATTTGATCTCTTGTTTGTGTCTAGGAGTGAAGTCTAGAGCTCTTGTATTGAATGCAATATGCTGGAAACTTGGATGCCTTGAATGGTGGTGGTTGGGGGGTATTTATAGCCCCAACCACCAAAACAGTCGTTGGGGAAGGCTGCTATCGATGGGCGCACAGGACAGTCCGGTGCACCACCGGACACTGTCCGGTGCGCCAGCCACGTCACCCAACCGTTAGGGTTCTGACGGTTTCGACCGTTGGAGCTCTGACATCTTGGTGCACCGGACAGTCCGGTGCCGCACCGGACAGTCCGGTGCCGCACCGGACAGCTACTGTTCAGTGTCCGGTGCGCCTCTGGCGCCTGCTCTGACTTCTGCCGCGAACTGTAGCTCTGTCAGGGCACTATGCAGTCGACCGTTGCGTTGATAACCGTTGCTCCGCTTGGTGCACCGGACTGTCCGGTGAATTATAGCGGAGTGCGCCTAGAGAAACCCGAAGGTGAAGAGTTTGAGGTCGATCCACCCTGGTGCACCGGACACTGTCTGGTGGTGCACCGGACAGTCCGGTGTGCCAGACCAGGGTTCTCTTCGGTTTCTTTTGCTCCTTTCTTTTGAACCCCAACTTTAATCTTTTTATTGGTTTGTGTTGAACCTTTAGCACCTGTAGAATATATAATCTAGAGCAAACTAGTTAGTTCAATAATTTGTGCTGGGCATTTCAAACACCAAAATCATTTAGGAAAAGGTTTGACCCTATTTCCCTTTCACACCCCTCCTATTCATAGAGGGCTATTCTACTTTCCTAATCCACCCCTAGATACATAAAGCTTATCCACTTAGCCATGGGAAAACCGGATCAACTAATGGAATATCGATCTAACGTCCACTCGCTCTTCACAAAGTTGCTTCACCTTGACGTACCCTTCACGATAACACCATGTGCCGCCTCTGATTTCTATCATAACCGAACCACCGAGTTTTGAGGCCTAAACCCAGCCAAACCACGAACTATAGTACAGGGTGGTTTTGAGGCTCAACCACCGAAACCTCCATGGGTAGCGTACCTCGTACGCATCCCCTTGTCCTAGACATGTGTCCCGCTATCTCTAACCTCGTCATCGTCACGATCCGCTTCTCCACGTCCTCATGCCTGTTAGTGCCCCTAGGTGTCAGCCACCACGGCTAGTCATCTAGCTTCTCTAGTCCCTCAGCCAAGACTCAGTGCTCGTCTTTCGTCGCTCCTTACTCCACACCTACACACCACAAGCCAAGAGAAGTGGTTGTATACACACTCATGTCCTGATTAGTCCACATTACTCAACCCAAGATGATATTTGTGACAATCACTCATCACAACCAGGACAACAAGGGCACATGTGAACCTTGTGTTCGCAATGTCCCCTCTATGAGTGTATTGTTAACATCACCGCACAAACACAACAATCACCAGAAGAAATGGAAAAAAAGAAGAGAGACTCACTCAAATGAAAAAAATCCATACAAAAGGCCAAAAGCAACGCATCAAAAATGAACAAAGCTTGGTCCCCAAAGATATGGGCAATGGCTCAACATAGCCAAGTAAATATGGCTAGCACTCAAGAAGAAACAGAAATGGGATCAACACACTGGCTAGAAATCAGATCCAAATCAAAGCAAAAGACAACAATGGAGTTGAAAGCAAAGCTAGTCCCTCTAGAAAGAGGCAAATGACTCAACAAACCTAGCAAGACACATCTCTCAAAAACTCACCCTGACAAAATTAACTCCACATGAAGAATTACTCAAAGGCAAATAGCTCAAAAATAATACATCGTCAACAAGATTTGTGAGTGAGTGTAAAATTATCCCCCTTGGTATCATGATTTGTGTGTAAGTGAAAATTCTCCCCCTTATTGATAAGTGCACTCAACAAACATCACGTGGAAACATAAAACTAGCAGCCCCCCTCAAAAAGAAGTTCCCCTTTAGAAATGCATGGTGGTAGAAAGAGGTGCAGAAAATGCAAGAGCTTCAATAGTATAATAATCATAGTGTAAAGATGCTCTAAGTGGTAGTGTGATATGTATGCAACAATATATGTGTCGGGGGAATGACCCCCGGACCCTAGGACCCACCGATCAGTGAGCACGCTGAGGAAAGAGCCCCTGATCACCGGGGCCCATTAGTCAGACGGAAGAGGCAGATACGTCAACCCTGAAAGGACCTGCCCCCGGTCGAGCCCCATGGCACCGTGCCTGGGGTCTAGCGTGGCGGAACCTAACAAGGGAGGCTAGGCGTGTCGGAAGGGAACCACTTGAGTGGATCCCGCGCCCGGCCTTGGACTCACCAGCCATAAATAAATGACTACATTAACCACACTTGCCACCGAGCCACAGCGTGGGCGCCGGTCTGCTTCCCACCCATGACCTACGGACCCCTCGGGACGCATAGCGCTCATAATCTATGAGCCCCTAGACTGTGGTGCATTAATGGCCCACACACCCCTCGGTCTTGGCGGACTTATGGCTTATTGGACTAGGCCTGAGGGTACAGCCCTCCCGTAGGGCACTACATAACAGGCCGCACCGAGCCCTAGTCTACGGAAGCTAAAGGACGACATAGCCCGAATGATGGTGCCCTGGACCATCACCACCCCCACGTCATCCACCACGATAAATACGTGACAGCGAGGCATCCCCGGGCCCCGCGACTACGCATGATCTCACCCAAGGTAAAACACTGGTTTTTACCCCCTGGCTTATGGCTGCTTCCCAGAGAAGCCACCGCTAGCCGACCCCTCTCCCAACATATAAATGGGGCACTTGGGGACAACCAAACGCCTTCAAACGGAGACAAACCCACAAGGATGAACGGAAGGAGGAGCGCCGACGAGGACCAGGAGGCTGGAGCTTCGCTAATCCAAGACTTAGCTAGGACTCCACCTTGCAGCTTCTAAGCTCCACTTCCACCCCAATAAGAGATCTAGGAGCGTCTCCTCCCTCTCTCGACTGCTTGTAACTCCTACTACGAGTTTGATCATCAATGGTGTCGGTAGGGCAAACCACCAATGACTGAAAGTAGGGATATTCTGCCCGAACCAGTATAAATCTTGTGCCCTCGACACACACCCTCTAGAGCCCAGAACGCGCACATTAAATTTACTTGTCGGAGCGAGGTACGAAACAACGATAGTTGGCGCACCACGTAGGGGTTTGCGCATTCCGTGATGAGATCATCCAAGCTCCGGATGGCTAGCAACGACATCGGTCTAGACTCCCAGGACGACCATTCGCTTCGGGGGTATTCATTTCATCGTTAATAAAGAGGGAGATATGGTGAGGGCCATGGAATTGAAGCCTTGTCTCCCTTGGCAAGCGACTTGCCCGACGTAGCTGTAAGTCTCGGTGACCTCTAACTTGACCCACCTCAGGAGTACCATGAGCCGCAGGGCTCGCCACTACCTGATCGTACTGTGGTAGTGGGAGTACTAGACCACGTTTGGGAGTCATTCTTGGATATCCTCTTATGAGGGTTGGAAGATGGACTCAAGTCCTACCTAGTGAGGCAAGTTGCGACCCTGGTTAGGAATGCCTTGCAGCCAATACCACTAGAGATCACTTCCCCGACGTGGGGAGCCCAGGCGAGAACTGGCCCAACATCATGGAGCACACCGCGGTGTCCACCTTGCTCAGCTCAAGCTGCCTCCCAAAGAGCTATCGTAGGCCCCGAGCCTCTCGCGGAGTGAGCAGCACCCCACGACAAAAAGACAAGGAAGCCTACGGAGGCATAGGGTGACAACATGCCATGACGACAAAGGCTTGTCCTTTCCTGGTTTATGGCAGGGGCGTAGCTCTGCGTTTCCCTCGGGCAAGCCAAAACGTCGCTGCTGCTGCGACACTTTTGGATAAGCTCCCCAAGGCGGGAACACCAAGCGAAAAGAAGACCCACCAAGAGAGCCGGGACCTCCTCTGTCATGTTGTGCAGCAACAAGCCAAGAGCTCCATGTCCCGACGTTGTGAACCAGAGACCAATCGCTACGCCACGTCCACGCCAACGACAAACAATGCCACGTCGTGGTGTCCTCTCGATCTCGAAGGAAGCGTGGCACAGGTCCCACCTCGCTGGCCCAAAAAGCCAGGTCGAAGCGCATGGAGCACGCTTGGCCACAGAATTGGGGAGGAGAGATGTGATAGGTCGGGTGAGTCCCGTCGGTACAAACATCAATGTGGAGGCCGTTTGGACCCCATGGGAGCCTAAGCCCACCGCTGTCGGGGCCTTAAGCCTTTAGCTGTCGTATCCTTCGAGCACCAGTGCCACAACGATACAGGGCGCCCACCAATATCACGAATATATTTGGGAGAGTCGAACCCCAGTATCTGGCTGGGAGATTATCAACTAGCGTGCCATGCTGGAGGAGTGGATCACGACGACTTCATAATCTGCAACCTCCCCATGTACCTTGCAGACTCGGCGTGGGCGCGGTTGGAAAAATTTAGGCTCGATTGCATTCGAAACTGGGCCAACCTCGAAGAGATTTTTGTGGGGAACTTCCAAGGCACGTACGTTTGCCCTAGCAACCCGTGGGACCTCAAGAAATGCCTATAAAAGCCCGATGAGACATTGAGGGACTACATTTGGCGCTTCGCACAGCAATGCAACAAACTAACAAACCTTGTTGACACCGACGTCATCAGTGCACTTATTTCGGGAACCACGAGTAAAACTCTAGTGCATAAGTTGGGATGCAAGAGCCCACAAACCACAAAGGAGCTCCTAGACATTGCAACAATTCATGCATCAGGAGAAGACATAGTGAGCTCAATCTTTCGTCATTGCGTGCAGAAGGCCAAGCGCGACAAGGAACCTGATGCAAGCCTCGGAGGGAACCCCAATAAAGGAAGAATAAAAGACAAAGGCACAATGAAATGCTGGTGGCGGCGACGGGTTAGAAGGAAAGAGATCGTCGGTAGAAGAAGCCACTGACCATTTCGAGAAACTACTCGAAGCCCCGTGTCCGAACCACTGCTACCCTGTCTGACATGCCTAGATGGACTACGGGCTACTAAGAAGGTTCCTAGGTGGAGAAACGCCACCCGAAACGGGAGTGGATCCCAGGCAGGGCGGCGAGTGAAAGAAGGCAGGAGTCGCCTTTCCGAACGAGACCGAATGCCTGTTGATCTTCAGGGGTAAGGTTACAACATGCCAAGAAGACATCGGAAGTTGAAATAGCGCGAAATACTCCAAGCTCGACAAGCATCTCCAGTTTTCTCGACTGGTCGGACCAAGCCATCACATATGACCACGCCGACCACCCGGAGCATATCCCCCGACCCAGACGATACCTGCTCATTGTAAGTCCCATCGTGGGGTCGGTATGACTTACGAAAGTGTTGATGGAAGGAGGAAGTGGGCTCAACATTGTCACACCCGGTTTTGGAAGGTAAACCGAATGCGAACCATGTACGTGCCAGGATCAGAACTCACGTACACAGCGATTACATAGTTGGACATCATCACACAATGCTTGAATTAAATAGCAGAAAGGTACTTAGTTACATCAAGATGTCCAAGACATCCACAGAGTCTATTACATAAACATAGTCTTTAACATTAACATCAAAGTGCGGAGTATCGAAACGTAGAATGTAAGCCTACACAGGCACCTGACTTGGGGTTTGCCACTAAGATAAACTAGAACTCATCGTATTCCTAGAACTCCTCGAAGTCATCCATGTTGCCAGCTTCACCTCCTGAGCACTGAGAACAGTGGGGACAACCTGGGGTGGGGTGGTTTGTAAAGCAAGGGTGAGTACACTTCAACGTACTCAGCAAATGTCTCGTTTGGCTAAAATGGACTAGCTGTATGTGGAGTTAAGGTTAAGCAGTTGCTTTTAATTGGTCAAGTTTTATTACTATAAGTGGGGCCAAGTTTTAGTAATAACCCAGTTTTTACCCAGAGGCACTCCCTCCAAGAGGAAATGCCAGAGATCAGGATTATAATCACCATTATTAATCATCATCATAAAAGTAACCATTGTTCTTCTAATTGAAGAGGATCCCAAGGTTGCTCATAACCGTGAGCACGGCTGATATACCAGTTTCTAACACTCTGCAGAGGTTGCACACTTTACCCACAAGCCGTGATTCCCATTCTGCCCGGGGTTCTAGCCTCCCCATTGATCACTGCCAAGGTGACCTAGCAGGGTCTCACTACGTAGCCTTTACAAAGATTTCCCAGAGGTCATAGCCGCCCGTTAGGTTTCTCCAGTTTGATAAATACAGTACATCTCCCCAAAGGAAGGGTGACTAACAAAAACCAAATCAAAGTACTGTGCCCGGACCCCATTGACGGTCCTACGGCGAAGCCAACTACTCCTCTGGTTCCTCTAATTAATCAGCTAAGGGCGTCCCATTCCACCCTCATGGTTGCACTGTTATCCCGGGTTGTCACTCCCCAAACAGGTCCTTACAGAGAGGTACTCAGGAAAGAGCCTCAGCCCCCTAAAGTAATCACAAGGACCCATTGGGATAACATCATCGTATCATAAAAGATCACATCGTGTTCATTGATTAAGTTTAAGCAATAGCATAAGTTAACCATGATTAACCCAAAAAGGTAAACAAGGGTAAGGGAAATACAGACTAGTCAATCCTTAGGTTTCAATAAAGTAATACAGGACAGTGAATTATAAAGTAAAGTAGGACATGATAGGTCTGAGGACACTTGCCTTCACCAGGTTGTTGCTCAGGGAGGTCTCCAACAACACACTCAGGAACCTCGAACTGCTCGTTGTCTAAATAAAGCGAGCATGGATTCAATACATTTGAAAAGTACAAATGAACATCACACCAAACATGTACAAACATTGGAACACATACTAAAAAGACTTAATACTACATAAAGGATACTGGATTTCAATGTATAACATAAACTATGGCATACATTAACTTTATTTGAAAATAGATTATTATTTCCCTAAGTGTTATTTACAATTACATAATTGTAGATCAATTTATTTTATGGTGACCTAAAATTCAGGACAGGGATGAACTTATGTAATACATATTATTAATCTCACAAGCTTAAACAAGTTTAAACTTCTAAGGTTCTCCTTTTATTTATTTTATTAAATAAATAAAACTAGGCCTACATTAGTTCATATTTAATCATTGAAATTAGAATGTGCAGACAGTATATGAAACCATTTTATTCAGACAGAGAATAATTCTATGAACATTTTGCAATTTGGATCACAAAATTTGGAGTTCATATGAAAAAGATATGAAATAAACAAGTTTTGTGGTTTGAAATATGAAATTAGGGCTAAATCTGTGATTAAATGAAAGTCCAGGTGTCTAATTAAAACAAACCAAGGACCTATGCGCTAAAACAGAGGACGACATGTTGATTTCCTAAAACCAGGGGGTTTCTTAAGCAAAACAGCCACACAAAAGGGGTATTGGGTGAATCTAACTGTTGGATCAGAAACCGACGACCGAGATTAGATCTGCGGCCGAGGGCACGCGCGCGCGGGCGAGCGAGCGCTGACAAGCGGGACAGGGAGTGTCAGCGACAGAGGGGGAGAAAACGCGCTGACCGAGCGGGCCCAGCTCCAGATAGGAAACGGATGGCTACAGGGGTCCGAGGAGGTCCGAGCCGTTCGATCAAGATCGGACGGAGGGGGGGTCCGAGGGGGTCCGAGCTGTTCGATCAAGATCGGACGGGGGAAATCAGACCGAGAAGGATGAGCGGCTGCGGGTGACGCTGACAGACGAGCCAGGGCGTCAGGCATGCGTGCGCAAAGCGGTATCCTCGGTCCGAGTCGTGCGATCAAGATCGTACGGGGGGGGATCAGACCGGGGAAACAGACGGCTGCGGGCGGCGCTGCTCCTCTCCGCGGTGGTGAGGTCGCCGGAGTTGAGGCTGGCGCAAGCTAGGGTGGCTCCGGGGTCGCCGGAGTTGGGTAGAGGGGAAGAGGGCGCCACGGCGAACTCAATGGCGGGGAAGAGACCATGAATCCACGGGTAGAGAGGGGAGAACAGCGATGAGAAGGCTTCGGGCGGGTCGGAGAAACTCTGGTGAGCGATTCCGGCCACGGGGAGGGGACTTAAGTCACGCTAAGGCCTTGGCTAACTTCAGCAGAGGCAGGGGTGACACAAGGAACTACTCCGATGAACTAGACCGGGCTAAATCAGACGGCCACCGCGCGAGCACGGTGGACCGCCGCGGCCGAGCACCGGTGAAGGCGAAATTGGACGAACACAGGGCGCAATAAGGGAAATTGGGCACGGGGACGGGTGTCTCACTTCGGGGCGGAGCTTGGGGAGGCTTGGGGCGGTCTCCGTCGAGCTGGATGGCCGGGGACGCGGGCGCGGGTCTCCGGCGGCGGCTGGCGGCGAGGGCAGAGCGCGAGAGAGGGTGAAGCTGCGCGAAATGAGGTGAGGGGTGTGCACGGGGCACTGGCGGGGCTCTAAAAAGGGAGCTGGGCGCGTGGGCGGGCGTCGTGGCCAAGAAACCCGACGACGTGCGCGAGTGCGCACGCGCCAGTCCACGGCGAGCGCGAAGAAGGCGGAACTGACAGGGCTGGCCCACGACGCAGGGAGAGAAAAGGGGACGCGTGGGGCAACGGCTCGGCACTGGCGAACCGCGCCCGCGAAACAGAGAGAGAGCGCGCGCGGTTGAGAAAAACGAGCGCCGACAGATCGGTCCCACTGGGCAGCGAGCGAGAGAGGGGGGCACGCACGAGGGAGAACTGCCGCTGACAGGCGGGGTCCGCCTGTCAGGCGACGCGGGCGCACGGCCTGGCTGGGCTTAGAGGGCCGGCTGGGCTGCTTTCTCTTTTTCTTTTTCTCTGGATTTTCTAATTCCTTTTCCTTTTCTTTTCTATAGGGTTTTCAAATCCAAATTCAAACTAGGTTTCAAATTCAAATAAATTCAAACATGTGCAACACTTCAAAGAATATTTTAAGTTCAGCATGATGCAACATGTCATGACCCATAACATTTCGGTAAAACTAAATAATTAACCTCCACTAGTTTAAGCTATTTCTAATTAAAAGGAAAAAGAGAGAGAATTTAGAGAGAGGGAAAGCCTAGAATGAGAAAAGGAAGAATAACACATGATTTTGGATGATAATTAGAAAGAAATTTTATACCCAAAATTTGGGTGTTACAAACATCCTCTACTCTGTTACGCTCGACGCCATGGGCTTAGACCGGGACCACCTTCGTCCGACAGGAGGATGAGGACCCTTCCACGGGGTCGTCCCGGACGACCTCGCTCTAGCGAATCAACCTCTCGATCACATTCGAGACGCCGACCAACTTGAGGACTGAGACCCTCACCTTCGACCTTCGAAGTGGTTAGATTTATGGGACTTATCACACCATTCTTGGGCGACCATGTTACGTGAAGTTCATGGACATCACCAACTACACCTACCTAAAGCTCAAAATGTCGAGCCCCGCAGGCACCATCACCGATAAGCCATATTTTTCAAACTTGAAATGATTTTAGCTTTACCAAAAAAGTTGGTTTTCAGGAAAAGACAAAGCTACAACTGTTTTTTTGTCTACCTGCTCCGCCCAGAAGAATAAGAATGACACGTCAGGTACACATTTGAGAAGTGCCTTTGTTTCATCCTGATTGTAGCCGTAGCTGTAAACCCCGTAGTCGGACTAAACCGCAGCGAAGAAGCCCGCGCCATTGATAGTAAATATACGAGTAGGCTGCAGCCTTGCTGCTCGCCTGCTCCCTGATAGTAATATACGAGTAGGCTGCAGCCTCGCTGCTCCATCTTCTAGAAGCTTCGTAGTTCGACGAGCATCCCGAACATTCCTTGGCAACCGGCCAAACGCAAGCACTTTTGCAACTTGCATAGCCCCGCGACAAGAAGTCAGGCGCCGGATAAAAAACTATCGCCTACGACTAATTGCGATGCCCACTGGGAGCTTCCACTTCCATAGACCATAGTGGGTTCTGGAATGTGGAACGTTCTGGAACTTTCACTTGCCACCGGGGCTACCCGGGTTCGGGTTCAAGTGGTAGATGCTCTGCACCAGCACATCCACGTCGTCGTCCACGTCGTTGTCCACGTCAGCTCCGTTCCCCTCCTCGCCATCGCATCTGCCCTCCCTGTGCTTCTCCTCCAGGCCGAGGTTGAGCAACTTCGCCCAGAAGCTCTCCGTGTCCTCGCCGCCGCCGCCGCCGCCCCTTCTCTCCCACCGTCTCTCGTCGTCGTCCGCCTCCGCCACGCCGTTGACGCCGACCGGAAGTCCGGAAATGTAGTCGCTCACCGCCGACTCCGTGGCAGTGCCGCTTCTCTCGCCGTCGCGCGGGAGGTACTCGATGGGGCGGCGGCGCTTTCTGGAGAGCGCGTCCTCGAGCTCCCTGCGGCAGCCGCCAAGGCCCTCCCGGTCGACCAGCATCCGGATGAAGCTCGGGTTCTTCATGGCACGCGCGAGGAACACCGTCATCTGCTGCTGCTTCTGCTCCGCCGTGGTGATGCGCTTCTCCATGGCCTGCATCTGCGCGCGCGTCGCCTGCTGCTCCTGCCGCAGCTTCACCACCTCCGCGAGCAGGATCCCCCTGTCGCGCTGCAGCCGGTGCACCTCGCCGTCGAGCCCGAACTGCCCCACCTCCAGGCAGGCCGACGGCGCCTGCCCCTGCTGCGCCGACGGGCTCGACGGCGGGCGCCGGCGCTTGATCGTCCTGAGGAGCTCCCTCTGGCCACGCTGGAACCCCTCGTTCGCGAACTCCCACCTGTCCGGGTCAACCTTCCTGAACCCCTGCAACGAACGAGTCCTGCGTCACATGCCGGCGATCGACCGCCATCCACGGCTCAACAACTCAAGCATGAACAACGGAATTGAAAGCCAAGAACAGGGAGTGAACTTGACTCACGTAGGTGTTGAGCTGGCGGACGAAGCTGGAGAAGTTGCTGTGCTTGAAGTAGCGTGGGAGGATCACCAAGGCGAAGGCGTTGGCGTCCCAGACGACGAAGCTGGTTCCGGCGAACCCCCAAGAGACGATGGTGTCGGTGTTGGGGTCGTCCACGACGTCGTATGTCTTGGTCAGGAACGGAGTGGGTCCCACCTCGCCGAGTCCTTCCATCGGCCGGGGCATCTCCGGCAAGGCGACGGCCCACGAGGCCGCCGCCGCCGCCGCCGCAGACGCGCAGGTGAAGTCGAAGTCCAAGTCGAACTCCTCCTTCACAATGCCGTGGAAGGGATCCATGGCCGCAGCGCCAGCAACCCAACAAACAGACAAACGCGATCCAGCAATGGCAGAAGAACAGAGGCACGCTTGACGGAGCAGGGGGGTGGTGAAGGGAAGTCGAAAGGAATCAATCAATCAATCAATCCAAACGAACGAACGAACGAATCAAGAGCAGGTCCAAAAGAACGCGACCTTTGGCTGAAAAAAAAATGACAGCTGAACTAGCTCAGTCTGAAAATGGACTTTGTGAATGCCACAAGAGCACAAGAATTCAGTTGAGTAGAGATGGCTAGATGCAAATGTTCGCGAAAACCTGTCTCTCGACTTTAGCGGGCCCGATTAGAGAACCTCAACTGAAGGTTCTGCAAATTGGAAAGAAAAGGAAAGAAATGAGTACTGAAACTGCCCCGGCGAGAAGCAGAACTTGGCACAGAGCAGAGGAGGGGCAGACGAGGGGAGGAAGAAGAAAGCGAGTGAGAGCAACACTGCATGAACGTACAGAGCGTGAAGGACCAGAGCAGAGAGCGAGCGAGCGGGAAGTACAGTACCCCACTTCCGAGCGAGTCGCAGCTTTCCCTTTGTACTTGAGGCGGGTATACGGCGATACCGCGTCGTCGGGACCTTTACCAGTAGGCAAGTACACGCGGGCCGCCACGACGACGACTTTATACGGCCCGGCGCGAGGCCCCCACGGTACGTCGGGCACCCGGCGTCGGCGCCGAACATTCCAGACGGTTCTGGAATGGAAGGGATGGCCGCGACGCCTTCGTTTGGGGGCGTTGTTTAATCCGGGAGCGGGTAAGGTGACGTGGCGGCGAACGTTCGCGAAGGCGCGGGCGAGAGTTCTGGAAGCGTCCGCCCATCCCCCGTTCAGCTTCCCGAGCGTATTTTATTGCCGGTGCTCTCCCGCTTTTGGCCAACCCGCGGGCGACGGGTGGGGACCAGCTGGATCGCGGGAGCCGGGAGACGCTGCGCCGTCGTGCGAGCGTGCGCTCGGATTGGACCTGGACGAGAGGTGGCCGGATGTCATGTGATGTGACGCCGCAGGCGCAAGGCAAGTGGGGGTTGGTCTGCTGGACATGTCTTCTGAAACGAAAATGATACTCGTACTGGATCATCACGATTACGAGTGTGTGTTTGTTTCTAAGTTCTAATCTTTAGTCTCTAATTTAGTCTCTAAATTACTAAACACGTAGATTAAGGAAGTGTTTTGTTTCTAAAGACTAAAAATTAGACCCTGCATTTTATTTTATTTTAGTCACTAAATTGTTAAATATGAAAACTAAAATAGAGTTTTATTTTTAAATTTGACAATTTAGAAACTAAAATGTGAATAAAATAGATGGACTAAAAATTAGTCCCTAGAAATCAAACACCCCTAAAAGAGAGATTTAGTCCATAGAGGAATTAAAATTTAGTCCCTAAAAACTAAATACCCCTTACGTCACATTGAATGTTTAAATGTGACACTAAACTTTAGTCCATTCCTTTTAGTCTCTTTTAAAGACTAAACTCCTAAACAAAGAGACAAAATGAAGGAGTAAACTCTTTTAGTCTCTATTTCCTTAAGTGTGACTAAAGGGGAATAAAGCCTATTCTCGATAGTCCAGACCCCTTATTAATTGTATATACCTCTCATTAATTGCTTGCAGCAAGGGATATTTTGGTCTTTATTCATATGTATTAATGGTCTTTAGTCCCCTTTAGTTAAACAATATGGGGATTTGTCGTGGTTTCGAAAACCAAGGTGCAGTAAGATTTGTGTTCGGTGGGGAAATTAGTGCGGACTCACTTCGAATGGTGAGCCTCTGGAACTCGAGCGATGGATTAGGCTTGCGCCCTAGTCCAGTGTAGTGTTGATTGTAGTATTGCTCCAGAACGTGTTACAACTGGTGTGCTTGTGTGTTCAGAAAAGAGGGGGGTCCTTCCCTTTTATAGTTTAAGGGCTGGACTTTACAATGGGGACATGTATTCTACTCGAGGGGGCTCGGCCAGAGGCCCTTGGGTAGCGTAGGTCCTCTGATGATGTCTGTAAGGTCATGCGTAGCCGTACTCTTATCATGGCGTATTGTCCCGTCCACTCATCGTACGGGCCCTTTAGCTGGTCTTCTGCTGACATCCTCATGGTAATGTGCGGGGGGTCCCGCAGGTCAGTCGTATGGAGCAGCCATGCGTCAAGCGGTCTTGTCTATCGTCACGAGCCTGCGTCACTAGTCGGTGTGCGTAGGTGTACACCCGATATTGGTGTATCTGCTGCGCACTACCCGGTATTCAGGTCAATGTAGAAGCTCCGATGCTGAGGTACTTTATGAATAGGGCCATCCGGTCCCTTGAGGCTATGGGAGTGCGTCTGGGGACATACTTGGGGAGGTGCAGTCATGTCGATAGCGGCCACTCGGCGTGCCCTCGACCTACCATTCAGGTGACTGGCCATATCCTAGGGACTTCGCAACATTTGACTTGGGTTTCCGTCTTGCTTCTCTTTCTTGGTTGGGACTTGGGTGGTCATTTTGCCTCACGAACTTTCTCGACAGGGACCCGGTCGGTCGCTCCGCCTCGCGGACTTGCTCGATAGGGACCTGGTTGGTTTCTCTACCTCGCGGACTTGCTCGGCAAGGACGTGGTCGGTGGCTCCGTCTCGCAGACTTGCTCGGTAGGGATTCAGTCGGGTGCTCTGCCTCGCCAACTTGCTCGACAGGAACCTGGTTGGTTGCTCCGCCTCACGTATTTGCTCGGTAGGGACCTAGTCGATTGCTCCACCTCATGGACTTCCTAGGCAGGGACCTGGTAGGCCGCTCCGCCTCGCGGACTTGCTCGGTAGGGAGACTTCGGTCGACAAGAAGGTTTACATGCCTTATTTTGGGTACCCCGTTCCTAGGTACCCGATAGCAGCCTCGAGCCCCTGAGCAATTCATGTGAATTGCTTATGGGTTTATTGCGCAGTTTAGGGATGAACCCTTCCTACGATGGTCGTCATGCACTGACTATGGGTCCACTTTTGCTCAGCTATTACCGACGATTGAAATATTGGGTGCACGCGAGCACATATGCTAGATTTGCCCCTGAGTCCCCGAGCAATTCATGTGAATTGCTTGGGGTTTATTGTGTAGTTCAGGGACGGACCCTGCCTGTGGTGGTTGTCATGCAGTGAGCGTGGATCCATGGTGCGTTAGAAACGGGCTCAATCCTTGGGCGATGACCTTTTGGGTCGATCGTTCCATGAGTATTCATCCTAGATCGGCACGCTTCTCCTGTCGGAAGCTCTCACGAGGTTCTTTTCGATGGGAGGGCTATCCTCCATCGACCTAGTCGGTGTGGGGAAAGTGGTCGTCGAGCTCCAAGTGGGTTATCCAAGTGAGATCCGACCACCCTTTGCTGGGGTTCGGTTTCGGCGAGTGGTCCCACTGGAGGGCTCACCCTGCTGGGGGCATCTCATTTAGTCCTTCCTTACCCGATCCCGTTCTGGCCCTTTGGTCGGCCTGGCCATCCAAAGTGGGGCATTGTGGTCACCCTATCAGCCGGGTTTTCATAGGAGAATGTAAGGTTCGACCTTGGATATGGATGCGAGCAAATGACCTATGTGCCAATCACCTACGTTGTGGCTTACTGAGAGCTTGCACGGTCCACCCCTCTCTCTGCGTGGGAATTTAAGGTGAGTTAAAGTTTTTTACCTGGTTGGTATGATGCAGTTACCGCTGTAGCATGGTAAAGGGGGTGGTCATCATTACACCGCTCCGCGCGAGTGGCTGGACGGGACACGAAACGGCCTGCCTACCCCATCCACGCTGGGGTGGCATGGTGGCTTGGTTACCCACCTCACCCGTTGTTGGGGCATCTTCTGCGGCATGCCCCTTTGGTGCTCTGTCCTAGGAGGTGAGAACCTGCAAAGCGCATAGTCTTTTCTGCTCGATACCTAAGGCGGCCCTTGGTCGAAAGGGTGGATCCTTCGGTGCCGTTTGGGGTGGCCCCACCTTTCAGATGTCATCCTTGCCCCTGCACTTCTACATAAGTAGGGAGGGGGAGTGCTCGGGGTTGATTTCGCTTATCGTACTCTTGCGCTTGATCCCTTGCTTCCTTTCTCCCGTAGAATCTCTCTGGATGTTGTGCCTCCTTGCTTCCTTGTACCCGTCCAGCTCGTCCACTTTACTCATGGCGTTGTCCCCGTTCCTTGATTTAGGAGATTCGTCACCTTGGTTTGGAGAAGAAGGGGTTCATCCCCTCGAGAGAGGCGTCAGGGTGGATGTTGGAAAGTGAAGATGAGATGCCTCATCCTAGGGACGACGAGATGGTCATGCTTGCGTCCTTCTATGGGTGCGGGTTCGACCTGCCCCTTCATCCCTTCGTTCGCGGGCTCCTCCACTACTATCAGTTGGAGGTTCAGAACCTTCGTCCCAACGCTATCCTTCATATAGTGTGCTTCATCACGCCGTGTGAGGCGTTCATGGGGATCGACCCTCACTAGAAGTTGTGGCAATACTTCTTCAGCATGTGGATGGCCTCGGGGCGCAGCGGTCAGCTATATGTTTGCTTGGCTAATATTCAACTCCGTTCCGATAGGAAAACAAAGTACTTCAAGATCCCTCTTCCTTCCTCCATGTGGTATGAAGTGGAGTGGTTTTTTGTCAAGAATGTGGCTGGCAGCGCCCCACTGTTTACTAGTCAGGAGCTAGTGACGATGGAGGAGTGTCACCATAGGGCGAAGGTGGGCCTCAAGAGCGAGGTGGAGCATCTTCTGATGGCGATCCAGACATTGACGCAACGAGGTCTCACCAACACACGGCTGGTGCACACCTTTATGAACCAGTACAACGCCATTCCTTCGTGCCACTCGCGCTGACCGAGATCGATGATAGGGTCAAGGTTGTCACGACGTTGTCATCAGGATTCTTTATGGACGAGGACTTGCCCCTTCCACTCTTTAAGGATATCGTGAGCACCCTGGTGAGTTCCTTCTTTGGGGCGTTTCTGTTCCTTTGTCTTTCTCTGTTTGGTGTATCTGATGCGAGCTCTGCAGGGGATCGAGCCCCTGGCACCTAGTCTTCCACCCCTCTCTAAGGGCGTCACTGTCAAGGTGAAGCAAAAGAGGGACACAGGGTAGGAGACCTTGGCAGCACGCTTGTTGGGGGCCTTCGTCATTCGAAGGTCCTCAAAAACACGACTAACACGCTTTCCAGTATAATATACTGTCACAGGAACCTTCGGCTTTGAGATGAAGGTGTGCACGGTATGAAAGGTGCGATCTGGAAGAAGGATGAATCAGTTCTGAAGCTGTGGATGGAGAAGCTTCGGCTCAGCGCAAAGACGGTGATGGAGAATGGAACCGACCTGAAGGGGAAAAAGACTGCTTAATCCTCGACAAATTGCCCTTTAGCCAATAGTAAGTGTCAAGGACATGGATGTAATTTTACACAGGCTGTGTCCTATGCCTATAAATAGATGAACAGTAACATCGTACTGTTCACGCTGACTTGTAATCACTGGCACATCACTCTTGGATTTTTGTCTTCTGTCAAGCCGAAGGTACAAATATAATTTAATATCATTAATGTTTGTTCATGATTATATAATGAGAATACAGATAATCTAATGATTTAATATGATTATTTATGTTCTTTCTATGTTTCATATGTTTCTACTTTTATTATTACATATTGAGATGATGAAGGTATGTCCTTCATAACCTTCGTCTGAAGATCAATATATAATAAGGGAGATAATGCTTCGAAGGGCGAAGGTCTTTAACCATTAACATTTGTGTTGCCTTGTTCTTAACTCATAGCATTTGAGAACAAGTGACCAACATTGGCGCCCACCTCCGGTGAACTCATTTGACCACCTTCAGCAAGCTGTGACCTTCGTCATGCCGCCGAAGAAGTATTCAGGGCTAGGGGCTGTACTGCAGCCACTAGACGTCAACCAAGAAACATTATGTGAAGCTAGGAGCCAAAAAAGGAAGGCTACCAGTCCGACACCTTAGGAGGAGGAGTTGGACCAAGAAATCATGGACCTCGAAGCCATTCATCAACAAGTCCAGAGGAAAAAGGAAAAGATGCTTCGTCTCGCCGATCTTCAGAAGAAGATTGATGAGACCGCTGAGGAAATGTGTCATATCACCCAAGATGACCAAGGCCGAAGGCCTCAACACAGAGACCTTCGTCAGGATAATTCATACAACAATGATGAATGGTATGATGATTTCCATCATGGCAATTTTGCTTTTGATGATGCTTCTTCAGAAGATGGATGAATATATCCGGGTAGATAATGATTTCCGCCAGAGAAGGGAAGAAGCCTACAGGTTTTCTAAGATGACCAGGGGCTTCGGAGGAAGAATCCACCCTAGACATGTTAGATTGATTCATAATTCGAGCCTAAGTGATGACAGAGGAAGCCAGCCTCAAAGGCCACAACACAACTCCCAATCTTCAGGGCAACAACAAAGCTCTTTCAGGCCACCAGTCCAAGGGGTAGAGGCGGCAGGGGCTTCGGAGGAAGATACAGAGATCAACCCAGAAGGCTATATTGTTTATTCTGTGGTGAAGATAAGGGTCACACCACAAGAACATGCCAAGTTACAATACAAAAGCAAAAGAAGATTGCCAAAGCTGAGGTGCGACAGAATCAGCCGAAGCAGGTCTTACATATTGCTTCATGCTACTCTCCCTATGTACCAGAATACGTAGGCAATCATTAACCTTCGGCTTCTGTCGCTTCGGCAAGTCACTCTCAAGCTTCCTGGGCCTAGCTCCCATTACCACCCACTCAGACCCGAAGCCAGCAGCCAGAAGGGCACACACACGCACAACAGGAGCGTGATTTTCATGAGGAATCCGAAGCTCGCACAGTCAACAGTACTGTGCCAGAATCCAAGCATATCTATTAAAGAATATCCTATTCTTGATGTATCTTTATCTTTTATGCCGTTTTAATTTTTGTATAAGAAACAAGTCATGAAGGACTAGATTTCGAATTTATGTAATAATTGTGCTTGTGTCAACGAGTAAAATACGTCTTAAACAGACTTATGAAGCTAAAAAAATCATTTCTAAGGGAGCGCGGAGTAAGTTCCGAAGCTACAAAAGTCATTCCTAAGGGAGCGCAGAGTAAGTTTTCGAAGCTCACAAGTCGTTCCTAAGGGGATACAGAGCCAAAAATTCCACTGAAATATAAGGTGAAGAAGCTCCAAAGTCGTTCCTAAGGGGATGCAGAGCTTAAATACCACCGAAATATAAGGTGAAGAAGCTCCAAAGTCGTTCCTAAGGGGATGCTAAGTTTAAAGACTCCAAAGACGTCCCTAAGGGGATGCAGAGTTGTAACATCCCAAAATCCTAACCTAGGGTTGAAACCCTAATCTACCCCTTTCCCTCCTTTTCATCCTTTAATTCCAAGAACTCCCTTAGGTTTTCTTTCATCATTTGCATACACCATTGTTTGATCACAAGCACATCACTTAGATTATATTTTCCAGCACCTAGATTACCCACAAAATAATTTGTTCAAAAGAAAAAAATGCAAAAAGGGAAATAGGATTTAGAAAATAAAAAGAAAAAGAGAAAAACCCTCCTCCCCCCTGCTGGGCCGTTTCCCGGCCCAAACCCGCGGCCGCATCTCCCCGCGCGCCCGCGCTCCTTCTTCCCTCGGCCCATTTTCGGCCTGCTCCCGCGCGCGCGCCAGCCCGCCCTGCGCTCTCCCTCCCTCTCACAGGCGAAACGTCCCCACCCGTCAGCTGCTCTCTCTCTCGCGCACTCACTCCCACTGGCAGCGTGGCCCCGCTTGTCAGCTGCTTCGTCGTCCTCCCGCCGTCCCTTCATCACGGTCACCTCCGGCCATCGCCTCCGTCCCCTCCTCCGTCTTCTCGCCGCACAGGGAAGTTTGACACCGCTCCGTCCTCCCCCCTTGACCAGCGTCCTCACCGGTACCGCCCCGCCGTGATGTCCCCTCGGTGGCGCTGTGCGGCATTTATTGTAACACTCCAGGTTCCACAAACAACCCGGTATGCTACTGTACTACACTTCCGACGTCCATATATAAAATTTCGGCAGCATCCCCTTTGCAAGATTGCATAAAAGAGGGAGCAACAGAGTATAAACATATATCATGACTAAAACATACTAAGTATTATTACTCGGCTAGCAAGGAAAGATAAACATACGACCTGAACTGAATTAACCAGTGCGCACGACCATATAAAAAAAATAAACAAACTTCCTTTGACAATAAGTTTCTAATTAAATCATGGCTGCGCCTGGGCAGCGTTATTGTGAGAGTGAAAGTGGACGTGCTGCTACTCCCCTCATTCCCAACATGTATCAAGTACCTGCATTGAGTAATGCAAGAGTGAGATGACACATCTCAGCAAGTAAAATAATATCAAACAGTTTAACCACATAAGAACATTGTTTTACCACCACTTAATTCCACAACCTTCTTATTACGAAGGTGCAGCACGTATACAACGTACAACGCACCTAGTTACCACACCTCGCAGGTAGAAACCACAATAGTAACATAGTAATGTCACACTTCATATATTCCTCATGAGTGCAAATGTCTGCAAATGCAAGGATGACTTCTGCCTTCATACCTCTAAGGATATGAAGCCGCATCGTACCCCTCCTCGGGCAACGTACGATGCTAAAAATGTACCGGTACGGTCGGACCATAAGATCACGACATAACTTCAAAATGCAAGATGGATGATGCGATGTGCATGTCATGCCTACAACACTTCATATAACATGATTCAAAAAGACACTTCAACTTCATCCAGATGGGAATCAACCCCATATATCATTACCAAATTATGATCATCCACAATATTAGACAATTGAGAATTAATACTTCCAAACAAATAAACTTCATCATAGAATTCAATGATTAACATAATTAAAACTTATGCATACTCAATGACAGGGAATAGGATGCAAACCAAACGGTAGCAACCACCACTGTATTTACTTGCCTTTACCGGAAGTTCGGGCAAATCCCATGTACGATCCGGAAGCCCACCACCTGTTTTTGACACCCAACTTAGTACACCAATTTCACATAATCAGGCTCATAAGCGACGCCGCACCTACGCACAAACTCAAACCCCGCTGCGGGTTACATCTCTCCCTACACCCACCAAACTGCAGCGGCGCTGCTTAATAATTTCATAACTTTAAAATTATGACAGCAGTGGTAACAAACAAAAACTCTAGAGGCATCTACATAAAATTCCCCACAAGTTTTGTATACAATTTATAATTAAATTCCAATATCTAATTAGCCCAAAACAGTCCACAAGATGAACCCTGTAATCTGTTTTTCTTTGTCTTTTGGACAGCGACATACCCAGATTCAAACAGCGATATCTTTTAAAATATAATTCCAAATCAAGCGCATAAGTACTCATTGGAAAGATAAGACAAATCTCTACATGATTACCGTACTGGTTAACACTAATTACCCACGAAAAATTCCCAGAAACTGCTAATACCACTGCTGTTCACCCACCTGAAAAATCTGTTTTTTTGGACAGCAACATAACCGGATTCAAACAACGATATCTCCTGAATTATAACTCCGAATCGAGCGCATAAGTACTTGTTGGAAAGATAACATAAAGCCCTACATGATTCTCATACTAATTAACACTAATTACTCCCGAAAAATCCCCAGAAACTGCTAATACTGCTGCTGTTCATCCCCCTGAAAAATCTGTTTTTTTGGACAGCCACACCCGGATTCAAACGGTGATAACTTTCAATTTATAACTCCAAATTGAGCGCATAAATACTCGTTGGAAAGGTAAGGTAAAGTTCTACATGATCCCCAAACTGATTTCCCTTAATTCCGCACGAAAAAACACAGAAACTGCTAGACTACTGCTGTTCACCCACCACCTAAAATTCTGGACAGCCCCCCTCTACCCCAATCGCAAACGCAACCTCTAATCAATTAAATTGCAGCGCAAATGAACAAGGGATGAACACAAAAATCACCTTGGATTCTCCCCCTTTCCTTCCTCCCTTCTTCCCTCCACCAAAACGATTGAAGACTCACACCACAACGACGATGATCCGAGCGGCAAGGATTGGCACCTTGGGAGGAGGGGATTGAGAGGGGGGGGGGGCGGCTAGGGTTTGGTGGCTGCAAGAATTGAGAGAGGAGGAGATGGGCACGGGGGGCGGCGGCCAAGGGGGAAGAGAAGTGGGGGGGGGGGCTGCACATGGGGGGAGGGGGTTAGGAGGGAGGCGGCTAGGGTTTGGGAGGGTTAATGGGCCGAAACTCCAATTGCGGCCCAACTAACCCACGCGACAGCTTCCGACCGCAACGCAAGCGTCAAACCAAATAAATTCTACTGCCCTAGTTGTGAATGTTTTCCACAAAATCCCAAATCCCCAAAACAACAACCGGATGAGGAAAAAAAACAAAAAGAACAACCCCCAACTTCTCTTCTTTGCAAACCGGGTATCACACTCTACCCCTCTTAAAAAGAATTCGACCTCGAATTCTGACGCTTCTATCGGAACAACAAAAGAAAGGTTAATGAATCAACAAAACTCACACATAAAGAAAAGTTCGAGTACTTCTGTCGTATCAGCTCCTCAAGCTCCTAGGATTCTAAGATACGCAGCAGACGACACTCTAGAGTCTGCTCTTGCTACACAGGAATCGGCTCTAGCTCGATTTGATGGTCTGGATTCCGCAAATACTTCCTCAACAAAAAGACATGGAATACTTGGTGTACTCTGATCACAGATTCCGACAATTACATGTGCTAAGCCCAGCTGCCAACTCGGCCAAGATAGCAGACGGTCCTATATACATCGGACCAAGCTTTCCTGACACCAAATCAATCATTGACATATGCAAGTACTTCAAGGAATGTATATATGAATGCAAGGCATATAATGTTCCTATAGGCTAAACCAAACTTAGCCACACAAGAGCAACTTCAAGAGAGCAACTTAATGCTTGCATATTTCTAGATAGCAGCACAACGGTTAATTGTTTTGCTCCTAACTCACAAAAATATGCATCGAAAATTAGTAAACTAGGACTTTATGGAAAACTTATAAAGTCCACTATACCCTTGGTATTATCATCACAACAAGATTTGACACTTAGAAAGGTCAAACAGTGCTAAACGTAAATTCTGTCCAGACTTGGACATAATTCAACTACTCAATTCAAAAATCCATAATTGGAGTCTCAATCATCCAATTCAGGTGCTCCCATACTTTTTAGAAAGCTAGTAGAATTGTCTATAATTCATTTATAAACATATCAAGTTAATTCAATGCATATTAAGGTCAAAAGACACGAGAAAGACTCTGCTGTCCAAATTTGGACAGATTCAGAGATCACACTTAAAACAGTTGTAACTTAACTTATAGATCTCCAAAAAAAAATTAATCCAAAATTTGTTGTAACGATTAAGAAAAGTACTACAACTTATTTATAATTTATAATAAGTTATTCGAAGTTTAAATTGGGCAAACAAGGTCAGCTTCGAAATCTGTATAGAATCTGCACAGATTTCAAGACTGGACTTGAGAAAATCATAACTCCCAAACTACTAGACCTATGGTCATGAAATTTTTACACAAGTAAGATAAATAAGTTGGCTACAACTTTTATATATAACATCTCTACAGAAAAGATGGTTTACTTCACTGAACTAGCTGCATAACTAAAACTGGTCATGCAGTCCCAATAGCAAGCAATAGATTTTATCAGGTTCATTACTCTTCTAAGATTAAGCGTTCATTGAAAGACTAATAACTTTAGGTTCTTCATTACGAGACACCTAGAACAAATATAAGTATAGAAGCAATATGATAACTTTTTAAATCATTTAAGCCTAATCTCACATCATGCAAACAAGAATCAATTTAAGCATGTTATGTCTGCCCACATATTCATCCAAGCACATTCTATACATGATATCATAACTCCCTGCAGCTAACAAAATTTTGCAAATATAAACTCACTGAAAAGATTATAACATTCCCTAGAACTTTTATTATAATGAGTGTATCGGAATTGGTTTCCAAACCGATAAAACAATGCAACTCTTTTGTTTCAAAACTGATAAGATTGAAACAATGGACAACTAAAATTCAAAAACCTATAACTCCTGCTATACTCAACTTAAACTACAACGAACACGCGTTGGAAAAGTTTTGAAAATTGTCCACGACTTTTGCAATAAAGTTGCACCCAAATTTATCCTTATAGCCCACAACTCTGCATGACCTACAGCTAAACTCAGCCTGAGATACTGCACATTAGAGATTCGACTTATATCCGGGCAACCACCTCTCCAAATCTATTTAACAGACAGTTACAAGTAAATACCCATTAAAAAGGTACTGAAAATACCTACAAGTTTTGCTTAAAGAGAATTCGCAAATTTGTGCTCTGCAACTATCAAAACGCGGTCGATTTATTGGTGATTATAACGACGCCTAAAGTTTAGACACAACAGTGCAACAACTTCAGAGCAACCTAACTCCAATTATATGCAATGAGAATTAGAAACCCATACTCTTTGAAAAGATCATGAAATTACTAAAACTTTCATAATCCACAAAGACCAAATTATACCGTCTTCAATGTCTACTCTTCCGTACAAAATTAAAGACTCACTCTGCTAGAGACACCAACAAAGATGTTTTAAGAAACCCATATCTCTCAAATGTTTAGACCAAACATGGTGATTAAGCATCCTATGGAAAGATGCAGAAACATACTACAAAACATTCTAGATAAGTGAGCCTGATTCAGCCTCCAACTAATTTAAAATGCCTCCCGAAACCAAACAACACATTATCAACAATAAAAAAAACAATATAAAATGAAACCCAAGTCATTGGCAGGTGCCATCAACACTAGGATTTTCCACTACCAAACTGGGATGCAACTCCACAAAGTCTTTAAATAACACTCTACCAAATAGGTTAGAACACTAAGCACAACAATCAATGAATTCAACAACCTCGTTTGTTAATGCCACTAAGGTCAAACATCCATGTACCAACAATGTATGAAACACCTGACATACCCGTCTCCAGCTCTATAAAACATGGTTGTTATTACACTAGAATCCAACTACTAGAAATCTCCAAAACTATTCTGTTGACGTGAAGCAAATGGTGCTCATGTCATATAACATCTTTTCCCCCTCTCAAAAGAGATAAAATTTGCAATACTCATAAAGCAATGGAGGGATAACAACAAGAAAAAACTAATGTACTTCTTGACACAGACTCATGCAAAAGCTTCATAAATATTACTTTCAACACTAAAATAATAACACGATACTATGCTCAACAGGAGTAATTGGACTTCAATAAGATAATCCACCTAACCCAACTACTTTGATTAACCTCACATACAACAATACCTCCTATTATTGCACTTGAACAATTTGTACCTAGTGATGTCATAGGATGAATTCAAAGTAGTAGACATACATGATCTATCAAACCATCATTCATATAATAAAAATCTCCATCTAATGCAACAACCACATCATTATAGAGATAGATGACTAACAAACATAAGCAACTTCCAGTTAAACATTGACTTTGTTTAAGATAAAGCGGTCCAAATAATAATTCCACAAGCATGCATAGAGAACTGATCATATAAAAAAAACTACCATGTATCATCGGCGATTAAAAACAATATAAAACGGGTTGTCCATATCGTCCGCATGACTAGCCTCCAACAAATAGAAATTATGCATAACCTTTTTGGCTATAGAAACAAACCATAGAAGGAAAACATGCATGCCTCTTCAACTATAATATAGACATAAAATCCACTTGAAATCACCCTATTTATTATTAAAGATAAGGTTGCACACAATAAGAAAACCTATCGTGTAAACATGGTTGGACTTATCTACCCACGTCATCTTGCAAATTCACTTGAGTTCTTCTAGTCTCAAGATTTCATAGACAGTACAACATTGCCTTTGCTCTATGGAGACAAACCTATTGTACTCTAAGATCAAGTTGGCAAGTAGCCACACTAGCCAAAAAAAAGGTGAGGTGTAAAGCACTGCACCCATGGAAATATTACATTGATAAGTTGGGTTGTAACCCAACAGTCAATCCAACTCAACAACACCATAAAACTTCATTGTATAGTGTTTTCACACTACACCAAGTCGGATTAGATCCTCTATACACAAGCTCAATAAACAATCGGTCCTACAAGTACTAGAACCCAAGAATCCTTTTGGGGAAAAAAACATCCACAGTCAAGTATATAGAAATATATGATGGTAATAGCTCAGAGATTAGTAAACATTGCATCCCAAAAAACTTCAAGACGATATGTATATAAAACAAGTACATTAGTAGCTTCACTCGCATAATAATTTCAATAACAATCACATCAAGAAACCAATATTAAATAGAAGTAACATTTCATATCAAGCATTACGTCGTTAACGACATACCTAATCAAACCATAAAGGGGTTTGGAGTAAGGAAATTCTAGTCATCTATACAATAAAATACTAATATGAAAGATATATGAACCCATACCCTTCCTATATGTGCAAGTGTGTCAAATTTATCTTCAAATTGCGTAGAATCTAAAGCCTATCCTCTGATACCAACTGTAACACTCCAGGTTCCACAAACAACCCGGTATGCTACTGTACTACACTTCCGACGTCCATATATAAAATTTCGGCAGCATCCCCTTTGCAAGATTGCATAAAAGAGGGAGCAACAGAGTATAAACATATATCATGACTAAAACATACTAAGTATTATTACTCGGCTAGCAAGGAAAGATAAACATACGACCTGAACTGAATTAACCAGTGCGCACGACCATATAAAAAAAATAAACAAACTTCCTTTGACAATAAGTTTCTAATTAAATCATGGCTGCGCCTGGGCAGCGTTATTGTGAGAGTGAAAGTGGACGTGCTGCTACTCCCCTCATTCCCAACATGTATCAAGTACCTGCATTGAGTAATGCAAGAGTGAGATGACACATCTCAGCAAGTAAAATAATACCAAACAGTTTAACCACATAAGAACATTGTTTTACCACCACTTAATTCCACAACCTTCTTATTACGAAGGTGCAGCACGTATACAACGTACAACGCACCTAGTTACCACACCTCGCAGGTAGAAACCACAATAGTAACATAGTAATGTCACACTTCATATATTCCTCATGAGTGCAAATGTCTGCAAATGCAAGGATGACTTCTGCCTTCATACCTCTAAGGATATGAAGCCGCATCGTACCCCTCCTCGGGCAACGTACGATGCTAAAAATGTACCGGTACGGTCGGACCATAAGATCACGACATAACTTCAAAATGCAAGATGGATGATGCGATGTGCATGTCATGCCTACAACACTTCATATAACATGATTCAAAAAGACACTTCAACTTCATCCAGATGGGAATCAACCCCATATATCATTACCAAATTATGATCATCCACAATATTAGACAATTGAGAATTAATACTTCCAAACAAATAAACTTCATCATAGAATTCAATGATTAACATAATTAAAACTTATGCATACTCAATGACAGGGAATAGGATGCAAACCAAACGGTAGCAACCACCACTGTATTTACTTGCCTTTACCGGAAGTTCGGGCAAATCCCATGTACGATCCGGAAGCCCACCACCTGTTTTTGACACCCAACTTAGTACACCAATTTCACATAATCAGGCTCATAAGCGACGCCGCACCTACGCACAAACTCAAACCCCGCCGCGGGTTACATCTCTCCCTACACCCACCAAACGGCAGCGGCGCTGCTTAATAATGTCATAACTTTAAAATTATGACAGCAGTGGTAACAAACAAAAACTCTAGAGGCATCTACATAAAATTCCCCACAAGTTTTGTATACAATTTATAATTAAATTCCAATATCTAATTAGCCCAAAACAGTCCACAAGATGAACCCTGTAATCTGTTTTTCTTTGTCTTTTGGACAGCGACATACCCAGATTCAAACAGCGATATCTTTTAAAATATAATTCCAAATCAAGCGCATAAGTACTCATTGGAAAGATAAGACAAATCCCTACATGATTACCATACTGGTTAACACTAATTACCCATGAAAAATTCCGAGAAACTGCTAATACCACTGCTGTTCACCCACCTGAAAAATCTGTTTTTTTGGACAGCAACATAACCGGATTCAAACAACGATATCTCCTGAATTATAACTCCGAATCGAGCGCATAAGTACTTGTTGGAAAGATAACATAAAGCCCTACATGATTCTCATACTAATTAACACTAATTACTCCCGAAAAATCCCCAGAAACTGCTAATACTGCTGCTGTTCATCCCCCTGAAAAATCTGTTTTTTTGGACAGCCACACCCGGATTCAAACGGTGATAACTTTCAATTTATAACTCCAAATTGAGCGCATAAATACTCGTTGGAAAGGTAAGGTAAAGTTCTACATGATCCTCAAACTGATTTCCCTTAATTCCTCACAAAAAACACAGAAACTGCTAGACTACTGCTGTTCACCCACCACCTAAAATTCTGGACAGCCCCCCCTCTACCCCAATCGCAAACGCAACCTCTAATCAATTAAATTGCAGCGCAAATGAACAAGGGATGAACACAAAAATCACCTTGGATTCTCCCCCTTTCCTTCCTCCCTTCTTCCCTCCACCAAAACGATTGAAGACTCGCACCACAACGACGATGATCCGAGCGGCAAGGATTGGCACCTTGGGAGGAGGGGATTGAGAGGGGGGGCGGCTAGGTTTTGGTGGCTGCAAGAATTGAGAGAGGAGGAGATGGGCAGGGGGGGCGGCGGCCAAGGGGGAAGAGAAGTGGGGGGGGGGGGCGGCTGCACATGGGGGGAGGGGGTTAGGAGGGAGGCGGCTAGGGTTTGGGAGGGTTAATGGGCCGAAACTCCAATTGCGGCCCAACTAACCCACGCGACAGCTCCCGACCGCAACGCAAGCGTCAAACCAAATAAATTCTACTGCCCTAGTTGTGAATGTTTTCCACAAAATCCCAAATCCCCAAAACAACAACCGGATGAGGAAAAAACAAAAAGAACAACCCCCAACTTCTCTTCTTTGCAAACCGGGTATCACATTTATGGCCGGCACTGTGTAGCTCACCGGAGCCGCGAACCTCCACCGCCCCCCTTCCCTCGCGCGCCTATAAAAGGGCCGCCCCGAGCTCCTCCTTCCCCGCACCAGCCACGGCCATCCCTCTCCTCCCTCGTCCGAGCGCAATTCGCAGAGCGCCACCGTCTTCTCCCTCTCCGGTGAGTTTCCCCCCTCTTCTCTCTTCCTCTCCGTTGGTCCCGCGAGCGATTAAGGTAGCTCGCTAGTTTCCTCGCATTGCCGCGAACTCAGCACACCACTCTTTCGCCCCGATTCCTCGCCCCAAGCTCGTCGACGGCGACCCCGCCACGAAACTCCGCCGCCTCCCCGCGAGCAACCCCCTCCCCGACCTCCTCTGACCAAATTGAGCCCACCTCTAGGTCCGCCATCCCCTCCCCGTGCTAAGACACCTGCGCACTGTCCAAAAACCGGGCCACCGGCGGCAAACCGCCGCCGAGCCCACCGGCGGCCGGGTCCTCCCCGCGGACGACCGGTTCATCCCCCCCGTCAACCTGACGCCGTTCTCTTCCCCCTCCCGATCTCTCTGGCACGTGGGGCCCGCGGCGACGCCGTCACCTTCGCGCGCCCGCGCCGTCCCTTGCCCTGGGCCGCAACTAGGCCGGCGCATTCGCGCCCGCGCGCACTCGCGCCTGGCTGGGCCAGATTCCTTTTCCCCGGCCCACCAGAGCTGAAACCCTTTTTCTTTTTCCTTTTTCAGCATTTTCCTCCTTTAATTAGTCTCCTCAATATTTTATGCACTAAAAATTATCAAAAATAATTTCTAAGGTCACATGCAATAATGATGTTAGAAAATGACACACTATAATTTGTGAATCCTTGTTGATGCATTGTTTTATTGCCTGTTTTCCTAGAGGAAGCGGGGACCGTTGATCCGGAACCCGTAGCCCCGGAAGAGGGACCAGAGCCCGAACTTCCGGAAGTAGATCTCCTGTGCCAGGAAAGCTTCGACGAAGGCAAGTCCATCCTTCCCTTGATGCATAAAATTTCCTATTCTCTCTACCACTGCCTAGGCCGAGAACTATGGGGGAACATTGCATTGTGAGTGAGAGATGGCCCGCATTAACATATACATTCTGGATACGAAATATGGATTGGGAAGAAGGGCAATGGGTTTCTTCAAATAAAACCTCTTTTTGAAAGGTTATGCGATGAAGGGTACTCACCCTCATCCCCTCGGGAGTGGGATGATCAGGGACTCCCTGGTTTAGGGGAGGGCCTAAAGTGTTGGCTCAGCTGGTTTAGGCGTGAGCAGAAGGATTGTCCCCTCATATAAGGACCGGCTTGTCATTTTCACTACCTGTACTCCTTTATCGTACAACCACTCGAGACTGTGTGGGCAGTCACTCAATCCGAACTCGTGCGGTCCAACTCCAGGGTTAAGAAGGCTGGGGAGCACCGGGAGGATAAGGAGGGGGAAAGTTTTGTCCGGTTTGGACATGGTGGTGGCCTGACTCCTTCCGGACAACCGTTAAGGTTAGGACGTACGAGTAAGGAAAGAGATCCGGCATTCGGGTCTCGCGACGGTGAGATCGCAGAAACCGGGCTAGTGGGTAAAGTGTACCCCTCTGCGCAGAGTTGAAACCTATTCGAATAGTCCGTGTCCACTGGTATGGACGAGTCTGGTATGGTTTGGCAATTAGAGCTTTTTCTATGAGTTTCATGAAAGGGGAAATGTGTGATTAAATGGGTGTTGAGGAAGAAACTAAGGCCACGGGAGCAGGAAGCTCAGTGGTGGTTGAGTTTTTGGTTACTTTTAAGACTATGGGAAAACCTTCAAGTAACTGCCTTTCTCTAAGAAAATGATGAGTGACTTCAACTCCACCAAATTGAGCATGTATATTATAGGTCTCTTTCTCTCTACGGGAGCGGGGTGGGCTTGCAGAATACCTAGTGTATTCACCCAGATGTATTTATGTTTTTCAGCCACCGAAGACTTCTTTTCTGCTATGCTTGATTGAGAGGGCTGTGTCTGCACCCAGTTCTGCCTGTGGCTTGGGCTAGTATATTTTCCTACCGCGCTTCTTAATTTGGCTCTCTCGAGCTTGTACCCCGGTATTGTAATAACCTTTATATAAACTCTGTACTATTTGAAGTAAGAAATGTGTTTACTAGCCTCCTGGGACTAGTATTTGTGTCACATTTGAGTCCCAAAGGATCGGGACGCTTCAGGTGGTATCAGAGCCATAGGACTGGCTGTAGGACGCAGCCCTGACCTTAAAACTTGCCCTAAAAAGAAAATACCTCTTACCCCAAGAAAAGTTTTCTCTCCTCTCCCCCGATTTTAACAAGACCCTTCTTTTCCTATTCTAGATGGAAGACTCTGGCCATTAGGACATCCTACTGCTCAGAGGTGGAAGGGTTCCTGCATCTCTTGCGAAGTTGTGCGCTTCGCATGGGAATCGGCAGGAAGCCGGAATACGTCTGTACGGAGCATATCGAGGGCGGAATGGAGAAATGCTCTATGGCAGTCTACCTGGGAGAAAGCCGAAACTATCCAAACCATCCTTCCTTCCAAGTCACTTTTACCGGATACCGTTTCCCAGATACTTGCCAAAATGTTGCCCGAAAAGCCCTCCGACAACTGTGTCAGAACTACAACAAAGTGATCTTTGAAACCCCCCTTCGCTACTTTCCACCCAGCAACAAGAATACCCCCACCTGGAGGAAAAGACTTCAGGCCCTATCAGGAGGAGATCCTATTGAGAATGATCCCACCATTGTTTACATGGCCGGATACCTTCACACCCTTGATAACCAATATGATGACCTCGCCCTCCACTGCACCTCCCTAACCTCCCGGGTGGAAAGCCTGGAGCAAAAAGTCAGGGAACTTTCAGAAGAAAAGGTGTCCCTTCAAGAGAGCCTCTCAATAGCTGAAGGCGAAGAGTCCAATACCCGTGAAGCTTACTGCACCCTAAAAATGGACTATGACAAGAAACTGAAGAAGCTCGCCCCCGCAAGAAAAATCCGCAAGAAGACCAAAAGCCAAAGATGTCAGACTGAGCAGAAGGAAGAAAACCCTCCAAGGAACCCGTCTGACACCGAGGAGATGTCCCTGGCCAGCCTTGATGACCTTCTCAAGGAATTTGGGGACACTTTAGAGAAGGAGTTCGGGAGTACCCTAGATAGCACTCGTGTGTGATGAGCTTGTGGTAGCAGTGTGCTGTGTTATGTAATGGCTTGATGTAATGAATAAAATAACTAGTTAAAAAAAATGGCATGTGCATAATAGTGACTCTTTTCCCATGGCAGATGGCTTCGGATAAAACCACGCCTACCGCCTCCGGGATTGGAGCAAGACTTCCTCTAGGAGCTGAAGGAGAGGCTGGCGGAGAAGGGGGTGAGACCCACCTCCCCGCACCTCCGGAACTACCACTAGACCTAGCCCAAGTTCTGGCCAATCAAACCCGACTCATTGAAGTCCTCACTCGAAGTCTGGAAAACCAGCGCCCAGGTGGTGGAAGGCCATAAGACAGGATGGGAGAATTTTTGAGACTCAAGCCTCCCACGTTCGCGGGGTCCAGCAATCCCCTCGATGCAGATGACTGGCTTCGCACGATCAAGAGGAAATTGGAAGCCATCGCATGTCCAGAAAATCAGCGTGTTCAACTGGCAGCTCATCAGCTTTCAGGAATGGCTTTAGCATGGTGGGACACTTTTGTTAAGGCCCATATATTATTGCCTGCCTATATATATGCTACAGTACCCGAGGGGGCTATTATCTCGCCTAATCTAGGTTAGTAACATGGTAACAAAGCAGGTTAGGGTTAGGGTTTACATCTAAACCCGACCCTGATCCAAATTTTTGGCGCCGTCGCGCCGTCACTGTGCTGCCATCGCGGCCAGCCCTCTGGTCGTCGCGCCGTCTCTCTCTGTCGCGCGGCCTTCCCCTTGCCTGCAACGTCCGCCGCCAGGGGTGGATCTCGGTCTGCGCCCCGTCTGCAGCTTCTTCCTCGATCTGCCATCGCGGATCGAGCTGCCACTGTGCCATCTGCCCGCCAGGAGTCCTGCGCGGATCTTGTCTGCGTCGCCCGCAGCCAGGGGCCCTGCCTGGAGTCCGCCGTCTTCTTCCTGCGCGCGGATCCGCCGTCTTCTTCCTGCGCGCGGATCTTCTCTGCGTCGCCCGCCGCCTGTGGCCGTCCGCCGCCCTCTTCCCGTGCCCGCCAGGAGTCCGCCGCCCTTCCTGTGCCCGCCAGGAGCGGATCTCGGTCGGCCGCCGCCCTTCCTGTGCCCGCAAGGAGTCCGCCGCCTTCTTCCTGTGCCCGCCAGGAGCGGATCTCGATCGGATCTCGCCGGATTTCTGCTCTGCGCCGTCACCGGATCTGCGTCATCCGTCTCAGATCTGTGTCGTCCGCCTGCGCCTGCTCTACGCCGTCACCATTTCTGCGCTGCTCCCGTGCCACTTCTGCGCCGGGCAGGACTGCAGATCTCTGCACCGTCGCTGTCGTCGCTGCTTCTGCGCAGGTGGCTGTCATTGCGGGCAGAGTAACGGTGATCTAGATTATCCGCAGCAGGTCTCGGCTTCCGCTGCCCAGGATCTTCGTCAACTCGTCCACGTCGGGCTGCTGTCAGCTGCGGCTCCTCTGGTTTGTTTGGTTTCACTGATTTCCATTGGATTCAATATGGCGACAAATGCTATTGTGGTCAATATCACTCTTGATGGTCAAAATTATCCGGAGTGGGCTTTTTGTGTTGAGACTGCACTCCGGGGACATGGATTACTCTTCCATTTGACTGATGCGGCACCTGTTCTTGCTGATGATCGTCGCAATGCTGCTGATATCAAAACATGGCAGCTTAATGATGGTAAAGTAATGACTGCTATGGTGAACAACGTCAAACCGTCGATGATTATGAGCTTGTCTAAATTCAAAACTGCTAAAGCCATCTGGTCTCATTTGAAGGAGCATTTTGTTCAGGACAATGGTGCTCTATTACACACTCTCATGCAGCAGACACATGTTATTGAGCAAAATGATATGAGTATTGATGAGTACTACTCAGTCTTTGATCGCCTGATGAGTGCTTTGACATCAATGGTGCCTGCTTGTACCGCTGATCTGTGTCCGGCTCATAAGTTTATTGAGAAGTTCTTCACTTACAGATTTGTTATGGGCGTTCAGGCCGAGTTTGATTCTCTTCGTGCTCGTTTACTTCAGGGTTCTGACACTCTCACAATGGCTAAGGCGTTGTCTGCTTTACTTGCTGAAGAGACTCGTCTTAATTCTTTGTCCTCTACTGGTGGTAATCCTCACAGTGTGTTGGCTGCTGCCCAGAAACCTAAGAATATCTTCAAGCCTTGTGATCATTGTGGCAAGACCAATCATCGATCTGAGCTTTGCTTTGTCAAGTTCCCTGATAAATTGACTGATTTCCGTGCACGACGTGCTGCTCGTGGTCGTGGTCTAGGACCATCTAATAGAGGCTCAGTTGCTGTTGCTGCCACTTCGTCCGCTTGTACTTCAGAGTCGGCCTGGGTACTTGATTCAGGAGCTTCCTTTCATGTCACATCTGATCAGTCAAAGTTGGCTTCTACTACACCTGTCACAGATGGTGCTTCAGTGCAGACAGCTGATGGTACTGTATGCCACATTACTCATAAGGGTTCTCTTTCAGATCCACACTTTACAGTACCTAATATTTTCTTTGTTCCTGAGCTATCTATGGACCTTCTTTCAGTAGGCCAAATTACGGTTCATAATTGCTTTATCGAATTTGATGACTCATCTTGTTTTGTACAGGACCTTCGCACAGGGGAAGTGATTGGGACTGGCCGTCGCCGTAGAGCTGCTCCTCGCCTCTACATCTTAGACTCTTTGCGGCTTCCTTCCTTGGCTACATCTCCAGCGCATGTGCTTTCAGCTACCCTTGCTTCTGTTGCGTCTTTTGCCCAGTGGCATCATCATCTAGGTCATTTGTGTGGATCTAGATTGTCTACACTAATAAAGTCAGGTTGCTTAGGTCATACTTCGGTTGAGTCTGATTTTCATTGTAAGGGTTGTCATCTTGGAAAACAAATACAACTTCCATATTTTACTAGTCATTCTCATTCTGTTCAACCCTTTGATTTGGTTCACTCTGATATTTGGGGTCCTGCACCTTTTGTGTCAAAAGGTGGATATAAATACTATGTTATTTTTATTGATGATCATTCTCGCTACACTTGGATTTATTTCATGAAACGCCGCTCTGAGCTGATTTCTATTTATAAAACCTTTGCTCGTATGATTCACACTCAATTTTCCACTCACATTAAAACCTTTCGTTCTGATTCTGGTGGTGAATATTTATCTGATAATTTCCGCCAGTTTTTGACTTCAGAGGGTACTCTTGCTCAGCTTTCTTGCCCTGGTGCTCATGCACAGAACGGTGTGGCTGAACGCAAACATCGTCACATTATAGAAAATGCTCGCACTTTGTTGATATCTTCTTTTGTCCCGTCACATTTTTGGGGTGAAGCAGTTTCTACTGCGGTTTACCTCATCAATAGACAACCGTCATCCAAACTCTCTGGCAAAACACCTGGTGAAGTTCTTTTCGGAACTCCTCCACGATATGACCACCTTCGAGTTTTTGGATGTACGTGTTATGTACTATTATCACCTCGTCAACGTACTAAATTGACTGCTCAATCTGTTGAGTGTGTTTTTCTTGGATACAGCCCTGAACATAAAGGCTATCGATGTTATGATTCATCTTCTCGTCGCATGCGTATTTCTCGAGATGTGAGCTTCAATGAAAATCGTCCCTTCTTTTACAACTCTTCCACTCATTCTTCTTTTTATTCCACAGAGTCTACCTCCTTCATGAGCCTTCCTCCCATTTCTGAAACTTCATCAGTATCACCACCTACTATTTCTACCCCAGATGTCCTTATTCCCATCACACCACCTTCCACTTCCACATCATCTCCGTCTTACTCTTCCAAACCACCTGTCACTCAGACTTACATTCGTCGTCCTCGCTCTACTCCCACGGCCAGTCCTGATGACGATCCTGTTGCTGATACTTGTACTAACAATGATGACTCTCATGTTGTTTTTAATCAGGGGTATCATCTTCGTGACCGTGGCACCATTGCAGCTCCAGAACGTTATGGGTTTTCCCGTGCTGGTGCAGTCATTGCTGAACCATCATCTTATAAAGAGGCGTCTGGTATACCTGAGTGGCAGCTTGCTATGACTGATGAATTAAATGCCCTTCATCGCACATGTACATGGGATGTTGTTCCGTTACCTGCTGGTGTTGTACCTATCACGTGCAAATGGGTATTCAAGGTTAAAACCAAATCTGATGGGTCTATTGAGCGATATAAAGCTCGTCTTGTGGCCAGAGGCTTTCAACAGACACATGGTATTGACTATGATGAGACTTTTGCACCTGTGGCCCATCTGACTACTGTCCGAGCTTTACTTGCTGTTGCAGCCTCATCTTCTTGGACTATCTCTCAGATGGATGTAAAAATGCTTTTCTTCATGGTGATTTACATGAGGAAGTCTATATGCATCCACCTCCTGGGATAGAGGTTCCATCAGGGCATGTATGTCGTCTCCATCGAGCCTTGTATGGTCTCAAACAAGCTCCTCGTGCTTGGTTTGAGAGATTTGTTTCTGTCATCAAGGCTTGTGGTTTCTATTCTAGTGATCATGATCCTGCATTGTTCATTCATGTTTCTTCACGAGGACGCACATTGCTATTACTATATGTTGATGACATGTTGATTACAGGTGATGATCCAGACCATATTGCTCATGTGAAGGCGTCTCTGAGTAAGGAATTTCAAATGTCTGACTTGGGGGCACTCAGTTATTTCTTGGGCATTGAGGTTTTGCAGACTCAAAATGGTATTTACCTTTCTCAGGCCAAGTACATACAAGACCTTCTTGATCGTTCTGGTCTTAGTGATACTCGCACTGTTGCCACGCCTATGGATCTTCACTTATCTCTTCGTCCTACAGATGGGACACCTTTGGAGGATCCATCTCGATATAGACATCTTGTTGGCAGCTTAGTTTACCTTACTGTCACCAGGCCAGATATTGCTCATGCGGTTCAGATCTTGAGTCAGTTTGTCTCTGCTCCTACATCAGTTCATTATGGGCACTTACTTCGTGTGCTTCGATATCTACGGGGGACAAAAACACAATGTTTATTTTATGACTCAAATTCCCCACTTCAGCTTCATGCTTACTCTGATGCTACCTGGGCCAGTGATCCTACAGATCGTCGCTCCATCACTGGTTACTGTATTCTTCTTGGATCATCTCCTGTTGCTTGGAAATCCAAGAAGCAAGCTGTTGTATCTAGATCTAGTACTGAAGCAGAACTTCGAGCCCTGGCTATTACTACTGCCGAGATTATCTGGATTCGTTGGCTCTTGGCTGATCTAGGTGTTTATTGTGACTCGCCTACACTTCTTCGCTGTGACAACACTGGAGCTATACAAATTTGTCATGATCCAGTGAAGCGTGAACTCACAAAACACATTGGTGTTGATGTCTCATTCACTAGATCTCATTGTCATCAGAAGACCATTGATCTTCAATATGTGCCCTCAGAATTACAGCTTGCGGATTTCTTCACAAAAGCACAAACTAGGGCACAACATCAGTTTCATCTAATCAAACTCAATGCTTCAAATCCTCCACTTCTGCCTTGAGTTTGACAGGGGTGTTAAGGCCCATAAGGCCCATATATTATTGCCTGCCTATATATATGCTACAGTACCCGAGGGGGCTATTATCTCGCCTAATCCAGGTTAGTAACAACTTTCAGTGAAGCCATCAGAGATGCTACCTGGGCAGAATTCGAAGCAGCTTTCCGTGAGCACCACGTACCCCAGGGGATAGTTCAACTCAAGGAGGATGAATTCCGGGAGCTAACTCAAGGCGGGAGGACAGTCAGTGAATATGTGCACAAGTTCACAGAGCTGGCCCGCTACGCGCCTGAGGATGTCAGCACCGAGGCCAGAAAAATGGCCCGTTTTCTGAGAGGATTAAGACCCGAGCTTAAGACCATCCTCGCCAGCCAAGACTTCCACAACTTCTCTCACCTCTCCAACAAAGCTATCCAAGTGGAAAGGGCAAAAGAGGAAGAAAAAGGGCACATCAAGAGGAAATTCCAAGTTCTCCGAGCTCAACAGCAAGAACGTCACCAGAGAGCTCGACCCTTTGGGCTTCCACCCAGGGGACCAAGCTTCAATAAACCATCTAGACCCTCTCCATCGCGCTACAGTCAGCAGAGTCAGAGCTCCCTTCAGGCACCCTCCGTTGCAAGCAACCAGCCGCCAGCAAACGCCTGTTGGCACTGCGGAGACCCCAGTCACTTCAAGAACAACTGCCCTCGGTTGAAGGCACCCGGACCGACCTACTCCAACTCGGTGAATGGCCCCAAGATTCCATCGGCACCTACCTCCAAGGCACTTCCTTCAAACAGCCAGCAGAGCAGGACTCAGTATCAGGGCAGAGCCCGAGTCAACCACGTCGACGCTCAAGAAGCCTAGCAAGCCCCGAGAGTAGTGCTCGGTGAGTTCCTTGTTGAATTTACTCCCGCTACTGTGCTTTTTGATTCGGGAGCATCCCATTCTTTTATAGCCGCTAAGTTTGTGGAAAAGCATGGCATCCCCTCTGCACCCCTAGCCACCCCCTTGGTCACCCGAACCCCGGGATCAGACCTCCTGTGCAAACTCAGGTGCTCCCAAGTTAGAATTCTCTTAAGTGGGGTAGTGTTCATGGCAGACTTAACCATCTTGCCATCCCAAGGGATTGATGTAATCCTAGGAATGGACTGGCTAGCTAAGCACAAGGGTATCATCAGCTGCGCAAGCAAGACTGTTCTTCTCACGGATCACCAAGGAAGGGCAGTTTCCTGTCAAGCCCAACCGCCCGCAAACGATCCAATGATGTTTAATCTGGCAGCAGAAAACATGTCTGTAATCGAAGAGTTTGAGGATGTATTTCCGGAAGAGTTGCTCGGGATGCCACCAGAAAGAGGAGTAGAGTTCTATATAGATCTCATTCCCGGCACTGCGCCCATCGCAAAGAGACCATACCGCATGGCCCCCACTGAGTTGGCAGAATTGAAACTTCAGATTTCAGAACTACAGCAAAAAGGGTACATCCGTCCCAGTTCGTCTCCCTGGGGAGCACCCGTTCTTTTCGTTACTAAAAAGGATGGAAGTATGAGGATGTGTATTGATTATCGATCCTTGAACGAAGTTACAATCAAGAATAAGTACCCTCTCCCTCGGATCGATGACCACTTCGACCAACTGCAGGGAGCCAAATACTTCTCCAAGATAGACCTCAGGTCAGGGTATCACCAACTGAGAATCAAGGAAGCGGACATTCAGAAGACTGCTTTCGTCACCAGATACGGGCAATATGAATTCACAGTGATGTCGTTTGGGCTAACAAACGCACCCGCCTTTTTCATGAACCTCTTGAATAAGGTATTTATGGAAGAATTGGACAAATTTGTCGTAGTCTTCATTGACGACATCCTTATTTATTCCAAGAATCGTAAGAACCATGAGCGTCACCTCCGAATCGTTCTCGGAAGACTCAGAGCACATCAACTCTATGCTAAACTCAGCCAGTGTGAGTTCTGGTTAGAGAAGATAGCTTTCATGGGGCATATCTTGACTGCAGAAGGGATAGAAGTGGACCCATCCAAGGTAGAAGTTGTTTCAAATTGGAAGCAACCATCCAACGTCAGTGAAGTACGAAGCTTTCTGGGAATGGAAGGGTATTACCGCCGCTTTATCAAGGGATTCTCCAACATAGCAAAACCCATGACCGAACTTCTCAAAAAGGACAATAAGTTTGTGTGGACTCCCAAATGTGAGGAAAGTTTCCAAATCATCCAGGAGAAGCTTACAACCGCACCAGTATTGACTCTGCCAGATATACACAAGGATTTTGTCATCTTCTGTGATGCTTCCAAGCAAGGCTTAGGGTGTGTCTTGATGCAAAATGAGAAAGTCATTGCTTATGCATCCCGCTTACTCAAGCCACACGAGCAGAACTACCGTACCCACGATCTGGAATTGACAGCCATAGTGCACGCCCTAAAAATATGGAGGCATTATCTGATCGGGAACAAATGCCACATCTTCACTGATCACAAGAGTCTGAAGTACATCTTCACGCAACCGGACCTCAACCTCCGTCAAAGAAGATGGCTTGAATTGATCAAGGATTATGACCTCGAAATCCACTACCACCCCGGGAAGGCCAACGTGGTAGCAGACGCCCTCAGCCGAAAACCTTTCGGGATTAAAGGAACCAACTTTCTAGAAGATTGGAAGAAAGAATCAGCTCAGCTGAATGCATGTCTGGGAGACAACGGTAGCCTAGAAGTCAAGCCAAATCTAGAAGATCTCATATGCAAGGCTCAACGCCTGGACGCAGAGACAGCCAGACTTATGGAAAGAGCTCGCAAGGAGCAACTTCCGGACCTTAGGACAGATGAGCAAGGAGTCCTCTGGTTCAAGAACCGCCTGTGTGTGCCAGTGGGAGAGGCACGAGAAACCCTGCTCAATGAAGCCCACAACTCAGCTTACTCCATCCACCTAGGAACCACCAAGATGTACCTAGACCTCAAAGCCAGATACTGGTGGAAAGGGATGAAGAAGGAAATAGCACAGTATGTGGCCCGATGTGACACCTGTCAGCAAACAAAGGCCGAACATCAGAAGCCTGCAGGCCTACTTCAACCCCTCCCAATACCCGAATGGAAGTGGGAAGAAATAGGCATGGATTTCGTAACCGGACTGCCCCGATCACAGAAAGGAAATGATTCCATATGGGTAATAATCGAACGTCTCACCAAGGTGGCCCACTTCGTTCCAGTAAAGACCACTTTTGGAGGAGCCGCCCTTGCCCGAATATACCTTAAAGAGATAGTCAGGCTCCATGGCATTCCACGGAAGATAGTATCAGATAGAGGAACGCAGTTCACTTCAAAATTTTGGAAGGGCCTCCAGCAAGCAATGGGCACCAAGCTAGATTTCAGCACCGCTTATCATCCCCAGTCTGATGGTCAAACAGAAAGAGTCAACAAGGTCCTCAAAGATTTACTCAGAGCCTGCGTATTAACTTTCGACAGAGATTGGGAGTCCAGTTTGCCGTACGCCGAATTCTCGTACAACAACAGCCATCAGGCCAGCATCAAAATGTCACCATTCGAAGCACTGTATGGAAGAAAATGCCAGACTCCCCTAATGTGGTCCAATGTGGGGGAAAGGACACTAGAAGGACCCGACCTTGTTAAAGAAGCCGAAGAGAAGGTCGCTTTGATCCGCAGGAGGTTACTTGAAGCTCAGAGTCGACAGAAGAGCTACGCAGACAATAGACGAAGGGAACTCAGATTTGAGGAAGGAGATTTCGTTTATCTCAAGGTCTCCCCGATGCGTGGTGTCAAAAGGTTCCAAATGAAAGGAAAACTGGCACCACGTTTCGTCGGTCCCTACCCCGTCATTTCTCGAATAGGGCCCGCAACATACCGTCTTGAGCTACCAGAATCCATGTCAGATATTCACAATGTGTTCCATGTGTCTCAACTCCGCAAATGCCTAAAGGTACCAGAAACCCGCATCGAGGCAGATGCTATTCAGATTCAAAAGGATCTCCAGTACCGGGAGAAGCCAGTGAAGATTCTCGACTCAGCAGTCAGAAGGACCCGCAACTCAGAAGTGAAACTCTGTAAGGTTCAGTGGAGCAGAGATGGAGAAGAGGAAGCCACCTGGGAAAGTGAGGACTCTCTGAGGAAGGAATACCCTTACCTTTTCTCAAGCCCCGTCTGAATCTCGAGGGCGAGATTCCTTTAAGTGGGGTAGGTTTGTAACATCCCAAAATCCTAACCTAGGGTTGAAACCCTAATCTACCCTATCCCTCCTTTTCATCCTTTAATTCCAAGAACTCCCTTAGGTTTTCTTTCATCATTTGCATACACCATTGTTTGATCACAAGCACATCACTTAGATTATATTTTCCAGCACCTAGATTACCCACAAAATAATTTGTTCAAAAGAAAAAATGCAAAAAGGAAAATAGGATTTAGAAAATAAAAAGAAAAAGAGAAAAACCCTCCTCCCCCCTGCTGGGCCGTTTCCCGGCCCAAACCCGGGACCGCATCTCCCCGCGCGCCCGCGCTCCTTCTTCCCTCGGCCCATTTTCAGTCTGCTCCCGCGCGCGCGCCAGCCTGCCCTGCGCTCTCCCTCCCTCTCACTGCGAAACGTCCCCACCCGTCAGCTGCTCTCTCTCTCGCGCATTCACTCCCACTGGCAGCGTGGCCCCGCTTGTCAGCTGCTTCGTCGTCCTCCCGCCGTCCCTTCATCGCGGTCACCTCCAGCCATTGCCTCCGTCCCCTCCTCCGTCTTCTCGCTACACAGGGAAGTTTGGCACCGCTCCGTCCTCCCCCCCTTGACCAGCGTCCTCGCCGGTACCGCCCCGCCGTGGTGTCCCCTCGGCGGCGCTGTGCGACATTTATGGCCGGCACTGTGTAGCTCACCGGAGCCGCGAAGCTCCACCGCCCCGCTTCCCTCGCGCGCCTATAAAAGGGCCGCCCCGAGCTCCTCCTTCCCCGCACCAGCCACGACCATCCCTCTCCTCCCTCGTCCGAGCGCAATTCGCAGAGCGCCACCGTCTTCTCCCTCTCCGGTGAGTTCCCCCCCTCTTCTCTCTTCCTGTCCGTTGGTCCCGCGAGCGATTAAGGTAGCTTGCTAGTTTCCTCGCATTGCCGCGAACTCAGCACACCACTCTTCTGCCCCGATTCCTCGCCCCAAGCTCGCCGACGGCGACCCCGCCGCGAAACTCCACCGCCTCCCCGCGAGCAACCCCCTCTCCGACCTCCTCTGACCAAATTGAGCCCACCTCTAGGTCCGCCATCCCCTCCCCGTGCTAAGACACCTGCGCACTGTCCAAAAACCGGGCCACCGGCGGCAAACCGCCGCCGAGCCCACCGGCGGCCGGGTCCTCCCCGCGGACGACCGGTTCACCCCCCCCGTCAACCTGACGCCGTTCTCTTCCCCCTCCCGTTCTCTCTGGCACGTGGGGCCCGCGGCGACGCCGTCTCCTTCGCGCGCCCGCACCGTCCCTTGCCCTGGGCCGCAACTGGGCCGGCGCATTCGCGCCCGCGCGCACTCGCGCCTGGCTGGGCCAGATTCCTTTTCCCCGGCCCACCAGAGCTGAAACCCTTTTTCTTTTTCCTTTTTCAGCATTTTCCTCCTTTAATTAGTCTCCTCAATATTTTATGCACTAAAAATTATCAAAAATAATTTCTAAGGTCACATGCAATAATGATGTTAGAAAATGACACACTATAATTTGTGAATCCTTGTTGATGCATTGTTTTATTGCCTGTTTTCCTAGAGGAAGCGGGGACCGTTGATCCAGAACCCGTAGCCCCGGAAGAGGGACCAGAGCCCGAACTTCCGGAAGTAGATCTCCTGTGCCAGGAAAGCTTCGACGAAGGCAAGTCCATCCTTCCCTTGATGCATAAAATTTCCTATTCTCTCTACCACTGCCTAGGCCGGGAACTATGGGGGAACATTGCATTGTGAGTGAGAGATGGCCCGCATTAACATATACATTCTGGATACGAAATATGGATTGGGAAGAAGGGCAATGGGTTTCTTCAAATAAAACCTCTTTTTGAAAGGTTATGCGATGAAGGGTACTCACCCTCATCCCCTCGGGAGTGGGATGATCAGGGACTCCCTGTTTTAGGGGAGGGCCTAAGGTGTTGGCTAAGCTGGTTTAGGCGTGAGCAGAAGGATTGTCCCCTCATATAAGGACCGGCTTGTCATTTTCACTACCTGTACTCCTTTATCGTACAACCACTCGAGACTGTGTGGGCAGTCACTCAATCCGAACTCGTGCGGTCCAACCCCAGTGTTAAGAAGGCTGGGGAGCACCGGGAGGATAAGGAGGGGGAAAGTTTTATCCGGTTTGGACATGGTGGTGGCCTGACTCCTTCCGGATAACCGTTAAGGTTAGGACGTACGAGTAAGGAAAGAGATCCGGCATTCGGGTCTCGCGACGGTGAGATCGTAGAAACCGGGCTAGTGGGTAAAGTGTACCCCTCTGCGCAGAGTTGAAACCTATTCGAATAGTCCGTGTCCACTGGTATGGACGAGTCTGGTATGGTTTGGCAATTAAAGCTTTTTATATGAGTTTCATGAAAGGGGAAATGTGTGATTAAATGGGTGTTGAGGAAGAAACTAAGGCCACGGGAGCAGGAAGCTCAGTGGTGGTTGAGTTTTTGGTTACTTTTAAGACTATGGGAAAACCTTCAAGTAACTGCCTTTCTCTAAGAAAATGATGAGTGACTTCAACTCCACCAAATTGAGCATGTATATTATATGTCTCTTTCTCTCTACGGGAGCGGGGTGGGCTTGCGGAATACCTAGTGTATTCACCCAGATTTATTTATGTTTTTCAGCCGCCGAAGACTTCTTTTCTGCTATGCTTGATTGAGAGGGCTGTGTCTGCACCCAGTTCTGCCTGTGGCTTGGGCTAGTATATTTTCCTACCACGCTTCTTAATTTGGCTCTCTCGAGCTTGTACCCCGGTATTGTAATAACCTTTATATAAACTTTGTACTATTTGAAGTAAGAAATGTGTTTACTAGCCTCCTGGGACTAGTATTTGTGTCACATTTGAGTCCCAAAGGATCGGGACGCTTCAAGAGTCTTGTGTGTTCCAGTGTAGGTGTGTGTGTGTGTGTGTGTTCGGCATCACCATCATATTACATCATATCATCGCATTATTCCGCATAACATAACATCATATCACATCAGCGACAAAAAGAGTGGGTACAAAGCAAGTCTTCAGCGGTAACTTGAATGAAAATGTGCTGAGGTACGAAGGCAAACTTTGGAAAATACAATTTTATCAAATTTGCCATAGAAGGGGTTTTTTCTTTACGAAGCATGAAAAGAATGGAAGATGTTTTTTCGCCGAAGGCTCAAAAAATGGTATGTGCGTAAATTTCATGCATCGCAAAGAAATATATTACAACAATTTACATGTCTGATTAATTGTTCCATACACCAAATATTACATAGTATCATTACAATAAAGTCTAATCTTCCTTAAGTATTTTCTCCACGGCTTCGTTCAGCAGCTTGTCGACGACTTCGTCAACGATGGAGTTAGCAACACTCATTATATCCAGTGCTTCTTTCATGACCAGATCGGCTAGGGGGTTGTATGGCTCGGGCAGCGGCGACAGTTCAGCTGTAGTAGGCAAACTGTTAGTTCGAAGCCAGAAAAAAACGCCGAAGCTAAAATTCAAAAACAATACCTATGCGCCTTTCGCGTTCAGCAGCTTCTTCGGCTCGCCTAGCTTCTTCTCGGGCTTCATGGGTTTCTTTTTCGTTCTTCTTTATGATTTCGTCGGCCAATTCCCGGCCACCGTTCACCCAGACATCGGAATAAAATTTTCCGCCCACCAAATTAGCTTCGGCCGAAGGGTCTTTCGTGTCGTCTGTGGAGAAGGCGGCTTCAGCCTGGGCCACAACTTTAACATGGTCGCAACCAGCCTTCTCCTGAATTGCCGCAATACCTCGAGTGCCAGTAAAAGCACAAATATCCCCACGATCACTTAGAATCTCTTCAAAAGCTTCGGCTTCCCCGTTTATCCAATCAATAACGCCCTCGGGGTCACCTCGAATGAAGTTCTCTTTGGAAGAATAAGCACCTACTTTGGCAAAGCTGGTTTTCAATTTTTCACGCAATCCAAGGATTCCTCGAAGCACCTTTCCTTGGATTCACGAAGCTCCTCAACATTATTCTCTAGCCTAGTTTTCGACCATTCACTAATTTCTTGACTAGCTTTTGCAACCGCAAAGTTCTCATTGGCTTTGGCAAGCTTTTTCCAAAGGTCTTCAATTTCGGCTTTATAAATTTCGGATTGAGTGTTAAACTTTGCTTCATCTTCTTTCACTTTATCCACCAATGAAAGTAGAATTTTGTCCTTCTCCAAGGCTTCGTTTCTCAGTTTAATGATTTCTAATCAAAGGTTGCCGAGAGCTATCGTGCAGCTTTCATCTTCAGCATTCTTTTGCGCCCTCAGGGCATTCCTAAGGATTAAGCCCTGCAAAAAAGAAAGGATAAAGGATTAGCATCAGAATAAAAGACTTTATTTCCAAGTTCATAGACTTTAAGTTCATAACTTATGTACCTTCAGACTGTTGTATGCGAGGCTGTCCGCGAGGTCATCCTTCGACATGGCGGAGAGGCCAGCTTCGAGCTTCGGAAATCCCATATTTTTGGCCATCTCCCAGCAGACGGATATTTCCTTGTTGTCTGGCAGACAGTATAGGAAATCATCTTCATCCGTGTCGTTGAACACTAAGGCTCCCTTCGGATATTTCAGTTCCCGGGCGTAGTGTTTGGCTTCCATAACTTCTTCAGATAACGTTTTCCCGAAGCATGTCGAATAATAAAGTCAATATCCTCGGACGATGCTTCAGGAACAGGAGATTTAGCTTTTTTCATCACATCCTGCTCCAGAGCCATGCCAACATCTAGAGATTCTTGCTCAGCCCTATCCTCAGTTGTGGCAGGCTTTGTCTTAGTAGGCACTGAGGGCCCAGCTTCGGTTTTAGTGTGACTTATGGCAGTTTCAGCATCTTTCTTCATAGGAGGAGTTGGTGTCCTTGTCGTCTCCATGACATCGTCCAGCACACTAGTCATTCTCCTTCTCTTGGGAGTTGTTGCAGAAGCTTTTGTAATCTTCGACAATTCTGCTTCTGCCGGTGGACTCAAGATTTCTGGCAGCACTATTACTTTTTCTAGCTCTGGTTTTTTGGTTTCCTCTTCTTTGGTTTCGGCTGGCTCGGCTATGGGCACCTTCAGCAATTAAATCGGTCTTGCCTCGGCAGTAGAAGATGCTCCTTCATCAAATTTCGGCATTGTGGCCGTCTCAATGTATCTCGGCCGGTGCGTTAGGACCTTGATCTTTTTGCCCTTCGGCACAACAGAAATGGACGAAGCAGCAGTTTTCCTCTTTTTTCCCTGCTTTCGCGAGGGATAGCAATAATCATGATATATGAAACCAATCACATCGAAAACTCTTTTATGCCTTTTCTTGCCTCGACCTCCGAAGGCTGAGGTCAAGGCATCATCTTCGGCTCTTGTGTATGCTCCAAGTAGCTCGTCACTAGTCGCCTCAATACATTTCAGCTAGTCGTCATTTGGTTCGTCAAACCGATCTCTGTATCTGAAGGTGTATTTTAAGTAAACCGATCCACCTTGACTGGACCCGACAGCAGTCTCCTTCAGCATCTCCCAGTTATCCACAAGTGGTCGTACCATGTAGGCTATGTGTTCCTAAACCAGGTCTCTGGTGCCAATGAAGGCACAAACATTATTGAAGGCCTTCTGGCATGCTTCGGTGTCATTTCCAAGCGCAGCAGTTGGCCTTCGGAGGCCGAAGCGAGACCAAATGGGGCGTTGGATAATCCCCTTTATGTCCTCCCTTTTAACCAGATCATTTTTGACATAAAACCATTCCTCCATCCAGGCCCCGGGCCACCTTTTCCGAAATGTCGGAACGGGATAACTTGCTTCGGAGCGAGGAATGAAGCCATAACAACCAAAGTTGTTATGATATTGCTCTTTACCAGTGGCCTTTGTCTCGTACAGAAGTTCGTGCATATTGCAGAAGCATTTCGCGCTCGGTTCCAGCCCTTGGCTTCTCACGGCTTAAACAAAAATACCCATTATGATTATAGCTTCGGGAGTGATTTGATGAAGAAAGATTTCAAATGTCTTCAAAACTTTAACTAAGAATTTGCTCAATGGGAACCAAAGACCTGCCTTCATAAAGCTTCTGTAGAAAACAACCTCATTTTCTTCAGGTGCAGGGGCGGTGCTGTCCCCTCCAACCCTCACAATAGACATGTCACGATAGTATCTTCCCTTCATGGTGTCAATCTGACTTTGTTTAATGGTCGACTTTCCGAAGATGGTATGGCTTGGCCGCCAGGGTTGATCTTCGGAATCTTCATCCCCACTTTCCACATCATAGTCAACACCATTGTCAGAATCTTCAGACAAATTTGCCATTATTTCGTTTGTGATCTTCTCTGTGTTTGTTTTTTCCATAGCTTCGTAAAACCCAGCAAGAGCAGGGTCCCCAACCTTCTTCTCCTCAGACATTTTCTTCTCTTCAGACATGCAACAAGCACTTGTGTATATCACGAAGCTCGCAAATCAAGCGAGAGCTGATAGCAAGAGAATTAAAATTTGAGAAAACAGCACAAGCAAATGAAATGGTGTAACAAATGCTGCCGCTGTGGGTTTCTATTTATATGCCTAGTGCATTGCAACTTGGTGGGCCCCATTTGTCATTGACTTTCACTATTCTAGCGAAGGGGAGGTGTTTTTTGGACCTTCGGCTAAAGGTCTTCGTTCAGTCGCAGTCTGAATTTATTACATACAAGAACAAATTAATACTGCGAGGGGCTACTGTTGGGGGCCTTCGTCTTCCAAAGGTCCTAAAAAACACGACTAACATGCTTTCCAGTATAATATACTGTCACAGAAACCTTCGACTTTGAGATGAAGGTGTGCATGGTATGAAAGGTGCAATCTGGAAGAAGGATGAATCGGTTCTGAAACTGTGGATGGAGAAGCTTCGGCTCAGCGCAAAGACGGTGATGGAGAATGGAACCGACCTAAAGGGGAAAAGACTGCTTAATCCTCGACAAATTACCCTTTAGCCAATAGTAAGTGTCAAGGACATGGATGTAATTTTACACAGGCTGCGTCCTATGTCTATAAATAGATGAACAGTAACACCGTATTGTTCACACTGACTTGTAATCACTGGCACGTCACTCTTGAATTTTTGTCTTCTGTCAAGCCGAAGGTACAAATGTAATTTAATATCATTAATGTTTGTTCATGATTATATAATGAGAATACAGATAATCTAATGATTTAATATGATTATTTATGTTCTTTCTATGTTTCATATGTTTCTACTTTTATTATTACATATTGAGATGATGAAGGTATGTCCTTCATAACCTTCGTCTGGAGATCATTATATCCTAAGGGAGATAATGCTTCAAAGGACGAAGGTCTTTAACCATTAACATTTGTGTTGCCTTGGTCTTAACTCATAGCATTTGAGAACAAGTGACCAACAATGCTCGAAGTGCCTACAAGCGAAGAAAAAGAAGAGGGCTTCCAGCCCTGCTCGCACGGAGCTTTCCTCTGATTCGGAGGACATGACCTCCACCGCCTTAGGGGAATGGAGGTCATGGTAGCGGTCGGTGTCCCATATCACTACGGTGATGCTCAGGCCAGCTCCAACGTCTGCGCCCATAGGGACGGGCTATCGACGACCCGACCGCGCTTGTGGTTTCCTCAGAGCGTCGTGTGGAGTCTGCTGGCCCTAGGGGTAGCGAGGGAGAAGCAGTGCAGGTGGTGTCATGCTCTCTGGTCTCATTGGTGCCGCCAAGACACTGCACGGGGAAAGAGCCCATGAGGACTCCCTCCTCCATAGCAGAAGTGGCGTCTCAGGCAGCGCTTCAGGTGACGGCGCCGCCCTCGGCGCCTTCGACGGTTGCTCGAATGAAGGTGACCACCCAAAACTACTCTTTGTGGTACGTCGGGTTATCTTGCTCCTCGTGTCTTTGTTTCGGTCTTTGTTCCATATTTTTCCTCTAATTTTCTTAGTCAACGTGTATGTGCCACGCAAGTTGGTGAAGGACGCGACTTCTGCGGCGAGGGGGACCTTACGACTCCTTCGGCCCTCGTGCTTCAGTTACTGGGCGGAATGGCTCCTTCATGCATCGTGGTCGTTCTGCCAGTCGATGTTGCTTCCGGCCATCCCGCGTCGATTTGCCTGGTTGCCTCGGAGGTGCCACGAGCATTGGCTCCTGACATGGCCCTCCTCGAGCTATCGACCCACTTGGCCGTCCCTAGGGAGGTCTCGATGGCTAGGGTGGTCGGCCTTGGCAGGACCCCATATGCGGAGGCGGTGGTTTTAGCTCTATTGTCGCCATCCCCCTTGCCCTTGAGCGCCACAGGGGCGAATGGTCAGCCCGGGGTGGCGGTGCCTCTAGAGGCAACCGAGTCCTTGGCGCAATCAGTGTCAGCCATCGTTGCCTCTGCTTCTACAAGGGGCGTGTTGCCCAAGCTGCCGGGGGAAGGCATGGGGATCATCCCTCTTCCCCATAGAAGTGTCGAGGGTGGATGCGGAGGAGTGGGAGTGTATTGTGTCAGCCTCTTCTCAGGCTGATATGAGCTTGGAGATTATCGAGCGTATGCTTGGTAGCTTTGGGGAGGCAGTTTCAATGGCCCAAGCGTCGATGACGTGAAATTTTATCACCTATGGCCATGTGAGTGTTCTTTTCTGGTTGTTCCTCCTCCTACCTTCCAACCAATGTTTTGCTGATTGCTAGGTTTGCCCTTTGCAGCGTATTTTCATGTGGTCGGTAGCTGGGGTGGAGGCGTTGTTGTCCACCCAGCGGGAGGCGGAGTAGCTACGCGTGGGTGCCGCTTGTTCTGAGGCAAAGGAGCGTGAGCATGTTGAGCTTTGTTCCAAGGCTGAGTGGCTCGAGGATGAGGCAACCCGCTTGTGCTTGGAGTGCGATGATGCCTGGAGCGATGTCGTCCGCCTCCAGGAAGAGGGGTACCGACTGCAAGGGACCCTTCGTGAGACGTGTTTGTGGGCTAAGGTGGCCAAGTCGTCCCTTGAGGAGGCTAAAGTTCACCAGGAGAAGGCAAGCACAGAGCTCTTGAATGAACTCAACGCAACCGGGGGTCGGTCCCTTTCCTTGCCTCTATATCTTTGTTAAATGCTTGTCGTGGTTGTTCAGCCCTTTTTGAAAGTCGCCTAGAGGGGGGTGGATAGGCGGAATCTGAAAATTATAAACTTAAGCACACACTACAAGCCGGGGTTAGCGTAAGAACGAATATCAAGTCCGGGATAGAGGGGAAAAACAAATCAACCAAGAAATAAAGCGGATGAACACGGTGATTTGTTTTACCGAGGTTCGGTTCTAAAGAACCTAGTCCCTGTTGAGGTGGTCACAAAGACCGAGTCTCTTTCAACCCTTTCCCACTCTCAAACGGTCACCTAGACCGAGTGAGCTTTCTCCTTAATCAAACGGGTCGCTTAGACCCCACAAGGACCACCACACACTTGGTGTCTCTTGCTTTGATTACAAGTTACTTAGAGAACAAGAATGAGGAAGAAGAAAGCGATCCAAGAAACAAGAGCTCAAAGAACACGAACAAACTCTCTCTCAAGTCACTAGGTGATTGGAGTGGATTTGGGACTTGGAGAGGCTTTGATTCTATTGAATTGTGTCTAGGAGTGAATGCACTAGCTCTTGTATTGAATGTGAAGTGCTGGAAAACTTGGATGCTTGGAGTGGTGGTGGTTGGGGGGTATTTATAGACCTCAACCACCACATAGCCGTTGGGGATGGCTGCTGTCGATGGGTGTCCGGTGGCGCCAGCCACGTCACCCAACCGTTAGGGTTCGGGAGCTTCTGACCGTTGGAGGCTTTGTCCTCTAGCGGCACCGGACAGGTACTATTCACTGTCCCGTGCGTCTCTGGCAACTACTCTGACTTCTGCACGCACTGTTCGTGCACTGTTCATCTGATCCGCGCTTTTGCAATCGATCATTGCGCCAAAGAGCCATTGCTCCACTGGTGCACCGGACAGTCCAGTGGCACAACAGACAGTCCAGTGGCACAACGGACAGTCTGATGAATTATAGCGGAGCGCGCCCTGAGAAACCCGAGAGTTGAGAGTTGGACGTTGTACTGTCCTGGTGCACCGGACACTGTCCGGTGGCATACCGGACAGTCCAGTGCGCCAGACCAGGGCATACTCGGTTTCTTTGCTCCTTTGAATTTGAACCCTATTCGTCAATCTTTTATTGGTTTGTGTTGAACCTTTATGCACCTATAGAATATATAATCTAGAGCAAACTAGTTAGTCCAATATTTGTGTTGGGCATTCAACCACCAAAATAATTTATAGGAAAAGGTTAAACCCTATTTCCCTTTCAATCTCCCTCTTTTTGGTGATTGATGCCAACACAAACCAAAGCAAATGTATAAGTGCATAATTGAACTAGTTTGCATAAGGTAAGTGCATAGGTTACTTGGAATTAAACCAATTTATAATTTCACTTAGATATGCATGGATTGCTTTCTTTTATTTAACATTTTGGTCCACATTTGCACCACTTGTTTTGTTTTTGCAAATTCTTTTGGAAAATCTTTTCAAAGTCGTTTAGCAAATAGTCAAAGCTATATGAGTAGATTTGCATGAAGCATTTTCAAGATTTGAAATTTCTCCCCCTGTTTCAAATGCTTTTCCTTTGACTAAACAAAACTCCCCCTGAATAAAATTCCCCTCTTAGTTTTCAAGTGGGTTTTAATAGATACCAATTGGAACTTAAACTTAGATACTAGTTTTGAAATATCATATCAATTGAAGAAATTTCTTATCACAAGATACCAATTGGAAAAAACAAACTTTTGTAAATAAATCAAATTTTTTGAAGTTGGTGGTGCGGTCCTTTTGCTTTGGGCTTAATATTTCTCCCCCTTTGGCATTAATCGCCAAAAACGGAGACGTTTGAGAGCCCTCTTTTTTTACTTTCTCTCCCATTGGTACAAGTAAATATGAGTGGAAGATTATACCAATTTGAGAGTGATGTGGAGTGACGGCGAAGGGTAAGTGGTACCGATAGAGTGGAGTGGAAGCCTTGTCTTCGCCGAAGACTCCATTTCCCTTTCAATCTACGACTTAGCATAGAAATATACTTGAAAACACATTAGTCATAGTTATGAAAGAGATATGATCAAAGGTATATAAATGAGCTATGTGTGCAATGTTTCAATCAAAATTCCGAGAATCAAGAATGTTTAGCTCATTCCTAAGTTTGCTAAAGGTTTTCTCATCTAATGGCTTGGTAAAGATATCGGCTAATTGTTCTTTGGTGCTAACATAAGCTATCTCGATATCCCCCCTTTGTTGGTGATCCCTCAAAAAGTGATACCGAATGTCTATGTGCTTAGTGCGACTGTGTTCAACGGGATTATCCACCATGCGGATTGCACTCTCATTGTCACATAGGAGAGGGACTTTGCTCAATTATTAGCCATAGTCCTTAAGGGTTTGCCTCATCCAAAGTAATTGCGCACAACAATGGCCTGCGGCAATATACTCGGCTTCGGCGGTAGAAAGAGATACTGAGTTTTGTTTCTTTGAAGCCCATGACACCAGGGATCTCCCCAGAAACTGACAAGTCCCTGATGTGTTGTTCCTATCAATTTTACACCATGCCCAATCGACATCGGAATATCGTATTAAATCAAAGGTGGATCCCTTGGGGGTACCAAAGTCCAAACTTAGGAGTATAAACTAAATATCTCATGATTCTTTTCACGGCCCTAAGGTGAACTTCCTTAGGATCGGCTTGGAACCTTGCACACATGCATACGGAAAGCATAATATCCGGTCGAGATGCACATAAATAGAGTAAAGATCCTATCATCGACCGGTATACCTTTTGATCTACGGACTTACCTCACGTGTCGAGGTCGAGATGCCCATTTGTTCCCATGGGTGTCTTGATGGACTTGGCATCCTTCATTCCAAACTTGGCAAGTATGTCTTGAATGTACTTTGTTTGGCTGATGAAGGTGCCTTCTTGGAGTTTCTTGACTTGAAATCCTAGGAAATACTTCAACTCCCCCATCATAGACATCTCGAATTTTTGAATCATGATCCTGCTAAACTCTTCACAAGTAGATTTGTTAGTAGACCCAAATATGATATCATCAACATAAATTTGGCATACAAACAAATTATTTGCGATAGTTTTAGTAAAGAGTGTAGGATCGGCTTTTTCGACTTTGAAGCCATTAGTGATAAGGAAATCTCGCAGGCATTCATACCATGCTCTTGGGGCTTGCTTGAGCCCATAAAGCGCCTTTGAGAGTTTATAAACATGGTTAGGGTACTCACTATCTTCAAAGCCGGGAGGTTGCTCAACATAGACCTCTTCCTTGATTGGTCCATTGAGGATGGCACTTTTCACGTCCATTTGATAAAGCTTAAAGCCATGATAAGTAGCATAGGCAAGTAATATACGAATTGACTCAAGCTTATCTACAGGTGCATAGGTTTCACCGAAATCCAAACCTTCGACTTGTGAATATCCATTGGCCACAAGTCGGGCTTTGTTTCTTGTCACCACACCATGCTCATCTTGCTTGTTGCGGAATACCCATTTGGTACCTACAACATTTTGATTAGGACGTGGAACTAAATGCCATACCTCATTCCTCGTGAAGTTGTTGAGCTCCTCTTGCATAGCCAGCACCCAATCCGAATCTCTTAGTGCATCCTCCACCCTGTATGGCTCAATAAAGGACACAAAAGAGTACTGTTCACAAAAATGAGCGACTTGAGATTGAGTAGTTACCCCCTTATGAATATCACCAAGAATGGAGTTGACGGGGTGATCTCTTTGAATCGGTTGGTGGACTCTTGGGTGTGGCGGTCTTTGACCCTGAATCTCTTGATCATCTTCCTTGTCTCGATCAACTTCATCTCCCCTTTGATCATTGTCCTTCTCTTGAGGTGGCTCATCCTCTTGATTTTCATCTTCATTGTCTTGAGTCTCATCCTCATCTTGAGTTGGTGGAGATGCTTGATTAGAAGATGACGGTTGATCTTGTGCTTGAGTGGGCTCTTCGGATTCCTTAAGACACACATCCCCAATGGACATGTTCCTTAGCGCTACGCACGGAGCCTCTTCATCATCTAGCTCATCAAGATCAACTTGCTCCACTTGGGAGCCATTAGTCTCATCAAACACAATGTCACAAGAAACCTCAACTAATCCAGTGGATTTGTTGAAGACTCTATATGCCCTTGTGTTTGAGTCATAACCAAGTAAAAAGCCTTCTACAGCCTTAGGAGCAAATTTAGATTTTCTACCTCTTTTAACAAGAATAAAACATTTGCTACCAAAGACTCTAAAATATGAAACATTGGGCTTTTTACCGGTGAGGAGTTCATAAGATGTCTTCTTGAGGATTCGGTGAAGGTAGAGCCGGTTGATGGAGTAGCAGGCGGTGTTAATCGTCTCAGCCCAAAACCGGTCCGGAGTCTTGTATTCATCAAGCATGGTCCTCGCCATGTCCAGTAGAGTTCTATTCTTCCTCTCCACTACACCATTTTGTTGTGGTGTGTAGGGAGAAGAAAACTCATGCTTGATGCCCTCATCCTCAAGAAAGCCTTCAATTTGAGAGTTCTTGAACTCCGTCCCATTGTCGCTTCTTATCTTTTTGATTCTTAATCCGAACTCATTTTGAGCCCGTCTCTCATCCTAACATGGGCTAGTCGGTGATGCTAGAGCCAACCCATATTAGTCTTAGCAATCAAGCAAGTATCGAGTTCAGCTTTGTTAAAATCAACTAAGTATAGGTGACCCTCTAATACTCCCTTAAATGCTACTGAATCATCACTTCTTCTATAGACAGTAACACCTAGATCCGTAAAAAGGCAGTTGTAGCCAATTTTACATAATTGCGAAACAGAAAGCAAATTGTAATCCAAAGAATCTACAAGAAAAACATTGGAAATGGAACGGTCAGGTGATATAGCAATTTTACCAAGTCCTTTGACCAAACCTTGATTTCCATCCCCGAATGTGATAGCTCTTTGGGGATCATCGTTTTTCTCGTAGGAGGAGAACATTCTCTTCTCCCATGTCATGTGGTTTGTGCATCCGCTATCAATTATCCAGTTTGAGCCCCCGGATGCATAAACCTGCAAAACAATTTAGGCCTTGTTCTTAGGTACCCAAATAGTCTTGGGTCCTTTGATTTTTAGAAACAAGCACCTTGGATACCCAAACACAAGTCTTTGAGCCCTTGTGTTTGCCCCCCAACATATTTGGCAACTACTTTGCCTGATTTGTTAGTAAGCACATAAGAAGCATCAAAAGTCTTAAATGAAATGTTAGGCTCATTTGATGCAGTCGGAGTTTTCTTTTTAGGCAATTTAACATGGTTTGATTGGCTAGAGCTAGAAGCCTCATTCTTATACATAAAAGCATGGTGAGAAACAGAATGAGATTTCTTAGCACGAATTCTCCTAATCTTGTGCTCAGGATAATTAGTAGGATATAAAATGTAACCTTCATTATCCTAAACCATGGGAGCCTTGCCCTTGACAAAATTAGACAATCTTTTAGGGGCATTAAGTTTGACATTGCTTCCTTGTTGGAAACCAATGCCATCCTTGATGCCAGGGCGTCTCCCATTATAGAGCATGCTTCTAGCAAATTTAAATTTTTCAATTTCATGCTCATTAGTTTTTGCAGTTAGTTGAGCTATATGATCATTTTGTTGTTTAATTAAAGCAAGGTGATCATTTATAGCATCAACATTAATATCTCTACATCTTGTACAAATAGAAACATGTTCGACAGTAGATGTAGAGGGTTTGCATAATTTAAATTCCTCAATCTTAGCATTTAAAATAGCATTCTCATTTCTAAGATTGGAAATAGAAACATTGCAAACATTTAGCTCTTTAATCTTAGAAACTAAATTGTCATTTTCATTTCTAAGACTAGCAATTGAATCATTACAAGCATTTAATTTTTCAACCTTAGCAATTAAACTAGCATTCTCAGTTCTAAGGTTAGAAATAGTGTCATGGCAAATGCTAAGCTCTTTAGACAATTTTTCACATTTTTCTACTTCCAGAGGATAAGCATTTTTTTACTTTAACATGTTTTTTGTTTTCCTTAATAAGGAATTCCTCTTGGCTATCCAAGAGTTCATCCTTCTCATGAATGGCTCCTATCAATTCATTCAATTTTTCTTTTTGTTGCATGTTAAGGTTGGCAAAAAGAGTGAGCAAATCATCTTCATCTTCACTAGAACTACCCTCGTCACTAGATGTAATATACTCAGAGGTGGTTCTAGTTTGTACCTTCTTCTTTTTGTCGTCCTTTGCCATGAAGCATTTGTGGCCGACGTTGGGGAAGAGGAGGCCCTTGTTAACGGTGATGTTGGCGGCATCCTCGTCGGAGGAGGAGTCGGTGGAGCTCTCATCGGAGTCCTATTTCCAACACACATGGGCATCGCCGCCCTTCTTCTTATAGTACCTCTTCTTCTTCCCCATCTTGTCGTTGTCCCTGTCACTATCACTAGACATTAGGCATTTAGCGATAAAATAACTGGGCTTACCACACTTGTAGCACACCCTCTTGGAGCGGGGTTTGTAGTCCTTCCCCCTCCTTTGCTTGAGGATTTGACGGAAGCTCTTGATGATGAGCGCCATCTCCTCATTGTTGAGCTTGGAGGCGTCGATGGGGAGCCTACTTGATGTAGACTCTTATTTCTTCTCTTCCGTCGCTTTGAATGCGATGGGTTGCACCTCGGGTGTGGAGGTGCCGTCTTGCTCCAAGTCGACGATGTGTTTGGAGCCTTTGATCATTAGTTCAAAGCTCACAAACTTTCCAATTACCTCCTCGGGAGACATTAGCTTATATCTAGGATCACCACGTATTAATTGAACTTGAGTAGGATTACGAAATGCGAGGGATCTAAGAATAACCTTGACCATTTCATGGTCATCCCATTTTGTGCTCCCGAGGTTGCGCACTTGATTGACCAAGGTCTTGAGCCGATTGTACATCGCTTGTGGCTCCTCTCCTTGGTTGAGGACGAATCGACCGAGCTCCCCCTCGATTGTCTCCCGTTTGGTGATCGTGGTCACCTCATCTCCTTCGTGTGCGGTCTTTAGGACATCCCAAATCTCCTTGGCACTTTTTAGCCCTTGCACCTTATTATACTCCTCTCGACACAAGGAGGCGAGGAGTATAGTAGTTGCTTGGGAGTCAAAGTGCCGTATTTGGGCGACCTCGTCTGAATCATAATCTTCGTCCCCCACATTTGGTACATGCGCTCCAAACTCAACAATGTCCCATATACTTGCGTGGCGTGAGGTTAGGTGATGCCTCATTTTATCACTCCACATAGAATAATCTTCACCATCAAAACATGGTGGCTTGCCTAATGGAACGGAAAGTAATGGAGTGCTCTTAGCGATACGGGAATAATGAAGTGGCATCTTACTATACTTCTTGCGCTCATGGTGCTTAGAAGTGACGGACACCGCGTCGGAGCCGGATGTGGAGGGCGACGAAGAGTCGGTCTCGTAGTAGACCACTTTTTTCATCTTCTTCTTGTCGCCACTCCTATGCGACTTGACGCAGGGAGGGGATTCCTCCTTGCCTTTGGCACCAGACTCTCTTGATGGAGCCTTCCCGTGGCTTGTGGCTTTCTCGCCGGTTTCCATCTCCCTCTTGGCAGATCCTCCCGACATCACTTCGAGTGGTTAGACTCTAAATGAAGCACCGGGTTCTGATACCAATTGAAAGTCTCCTAGAGGGGGTGGATAGGCGGAATCTGAAAATTATAAACTTAAGCACACACTATAAGCCGGGGTTAGCGTTAGAACGAATATCAAGTCCGGGAGAGAAGGGAAAAACAAATCAACCAAGAAATAAAGCGGATGAACACGGTGATTTGTTTTACCGAGGTTCGGTTCTAAAGAACCTAGTCCCCGTTGAGGTGGTCACAAAGACCGGGTCTCTTTCAACCCTTTCCCTCTCTCAAACGGTCACCTAGACCGAGTGAGCTTTCTCCTTAATCAAACGGGTCACTTAGACCCCACAAGGACCACCACACACTTGGTGTCTCTTGCTTTGATTACAAGTTACTTAGAGAACAAGAATGAGGAAGAAGAAAGCGATCCAAAAAACAAGAGCTCAAAGAACACGAACAAACTCTCTCTCAAGTCACTAGGTGATTGGAGTGGATTTGGGACTTGGAGAGGCTTTGATTCTATTGAATTGTGTCTAGGAGTGAATGCACTAGCTCTTGTATTGAATGTGAAGTGCTGGAAAACTTGGATGCTTGGAGTGGTGGTGGTTGGGGGATATTTATAGCCCTCAACCACCACATAGCCGTTGGGGATGGCTGCTGTCGATCGGCGCACAGGACAGTCCGGTGCGCCACCGAACACTGTCCGGTGCGCCAGCCACGTCACCCAACCGTTAGGGTTCGGGAGCTTCTGACTGTTGGAGACTTTGTCCTCTGGCGACTGCTCTGACTTCTGCGCGCACTGTTCGCGCACTGTTCATCTAATGCGCGCTTTTGCAGTCGACCGTTGCGCCAAAGAGCCGTTGCTCCGCTGGTGCACCGGACAGTCCGGTGAATTATAGCGGAGCGCGTCCTGAGAAACCCGAGAGTTGAGAGTTGGACGTTGTACGGTCCTGGTGCACCGGACACTGTCCGATGGCACACCGGACAGTCCGGTGCGCTAGACCAGGGTATACTCGGTTTCTTTGCTCCTTTAAATTTGAACTGTATTCTTCAATCTTTTATTGGTTTGTGTTGAACCTTTATGCACCTGTAGAATATATAATCTAGAGCAAACTAGTTAGTCCAATATTTGTGTTGGGCATTCAACCACCAAAATAATTTATAGGAAAAGGTTAAACCCTATTTCCCTTTTCCTTTTCCAGAGCTAGGAGGTCACAAAAACAATGGAGGATGAGAAGGCAGTGGTGGAGGACAAGATGCGAGAGCTTTCACAAGCTTATGATGATGCTGCTGTTGCGGTGGCCTAGGCGATGGCCACTCTCTTGGAACAGAGCACTGAGCTTCAGAACTTTTGCCTGGTTGTCGGCAGGGTTTGCACCCATCTCTCGCCCTACCCCCGATGGAGTATCGACTTTGGGCGTTACCTAGCCATGTAGAGTGCGTCGTTGTTGAAGGCGCCTTCCACGAGAGCAGCATGGTTCTAGGGAAAATGATCTCTCATTTTGACGAGATCGATGCTACCGTGATTGCGAAAGGCTTCGTTGCCGACCGGAGTAGCAAGGAGTTGGATAGTATTGAAGATCAGGTCCGTCCCCATGCTTGGTCACTTGTGGGACGGGTTTTTGTGAAGGCCCTTCTAACTGGTTCTTGGAGCCTTGCGTCGTTTGCCGGTGATTTGCCCACCAATGCTTAAACAGTCGTCTACTTAGATGTCTTGTAATAATTCATTCGAACAATTGTATAGAATCATTATGTGAATATTGCTTATGTTTTAAATTTCTTATCCTTCTCTCCATAAGTTCTAGTCCTCGCAACTGGTTTGTCTTAGTTTTGTCGATGTCACTTGAGGCCTTCGGTCGTATGGCATGCACTTTTCTTTAGGAAGCACTGCCTATTCCCTACCCTTTCGGCAGAGTGTGGCGACCAGGTTACCTCGGCGGTTTGGTTGGTAGCTCTGTTACTGAAAAGTGGACCTAGGGGAAAGGTGCATGGACTGGAATAAGTTGTGGTCCAACTAGTGGAGCCATATTAAGTGAAATCTTTGTTGCACATTCCTTGATTCTTCATCAATTTTAGGTAGCGAACACATGACTCATGACTTTCACTAGGTGGTGTCGTTTTCTTACAAACCCTGTTTTTTGCGCGACTTCACCTATGTGGCCCTCGCCCCCGGCTACGCGTCAATCCAGGCTCACTTGGGGTCGTCTGTGGTGTCGGTCGGAGGGTGATACGACCACGCCATTAAGCAATACGTTACAACCCCCAAGTCATACTACATCAACTCAAGTACAACCAACATCATCACCAACCCAAGTCTTTGATGGACCAATTACACGTAGCCGAGCTAAGAAGCTACAACAAGAGGTGCACGCGCGACTTTATGAATTTCAATTAAACACTAATGAGAACTTGATTCTACCTAAGTCGTGTATGTTGATATTACTTAGGTTCACCAAAGAGGAAGGACAAAACATATCAAAGGAGAATCAGCAAGAAGAGCTATGTCCGAGTCAGTCCAGCGCTACAGAACCGTCCAGAAGAAACAATCATATCTTTTGATTCTCAAAAGCTATAAAGGCCCATAAGTACTTTTTGGAAAGCTCTTGAAGTCTTGTTTCCAATGCTTCTAAGGCTGACTTAATCAAATCTACCAGAAAGGCAGCCGACCTACTTTAGTGCTGACTGGTCAGAAGGTCAACAGTCTGTTTGATGACCAAGTTTTCGTATTAAACTGCATCATTTTATGAAGTTTCATTAAGCATGCTATACATGATGAGAAATCTTATCAAGTCAGCTTTCCAACGCATCCAGCCCCACGTCATTTTAAGATTCCTAAAAGAAGTTATTGTCAAAATACTGAAGGCTGCGCAGAAGTCAAACAGCCACACGAAAATCAGCTCTGCAGATCTCCCGAAGAGGCTCCTTCACATTAACTCGTGAAAATACTTTTGTTTTGTGTTTATACCTTGCTAAGGCTAGTTGTTACTAGTATAAATACCCCCCCTATGTCTATGATGTAAGGCTGCTTTTGATAATCTAAAACAGAACCCCTTTAGTTCAGCTGTGTGCTAACAAATATTGAGAGCGATCTCTACCCCTTTGCTCTTGTGAAAATCCTTCGCGGGATTGCAGATGCGGCGGCTTCATCCGCTCCCAAGTGGTGCTCCTACTCCTTTCAAGGTCTCCTCGATTGATTGTAGGTTGTGTTGGTTGGTTCTTTGTGAGTGTGGTTGGGCAAATCCTCGATTCAGGTTGCCGGTTAAAGACGGTGGTTGGCTTCGAGTTTTATTTGTCAGGTTGCACTAGTTATCGCTGCTTGTAGCAAGTTATCTTGGCTTCTTCGAAGCTAGTTATCTGAAGATTGATCCTACGTCGTGAAGATCGGGCATCGTGACGCATCATCTGGTATCAAAGCCTCAGTTGCCACGGTAGGATTCTTTACCCTTAGCTACATATATTTTGTGTTCGTCCTATCCACCAAAAAGCCATAAAATATTTTTGCCATAGCCCTTTGTTTCAATCTGTTGTTCAAGTGAGTTTTGTTAAGTTTCAGTCCTTAAAGTCTTTGTTTAGTTGCTGGTCACTCTATCCTTTGTGTTTCCTTTGAGCCTCTTATATATATATATATATATCTGAAAATATCCACAAAAAGAAAAATCTGAAAACCCTCATCATTTTCTTCGCGTTAACTTCGATCCTATTTAAGTTATAGCTGCTGGTTGAGTTCTTTGTTAATTATTATAAAGTATGCAATATCATATCAGATCTCTGTGTTTAGTTCTATAAAAAAAAGAGTATAAAAAAATACCAAAAAAGTGTTGAACAAGACTGTGAAAGAAAAGTACAATGATCATTTTGTTTATGTGCACAAGTGCTGAAAGTTCATCAAGTTGTTCTACCAGTTTGCTATTGTCATTTGGTGCAAAATTTTGGTTGGGTCTGATCGCAACACTTGCATTCCAACCATACTCCTTGATTTGCACCAAATCTGAAAATTCTTTGCGCGTGTGTTTGATCTACTTACATCACTCGTAGCTTGTGGTTAGCACTAGGCAGTGAACTTCTAGTTGGATGGTTATTTAACTTTACAACAACTAGAATTCAGATTGTATTTCTTGTTTACTATTCTCCACCAAGCTCCACATATAAGCCATCGTAATCGGTACTCTGGTCTTGTATTCGCTCAACCATCACTTTATTGTTACCACCACACATTTTTCTTGCAATCCGCAGGGACCTCATAAGAGCTTTGGTTGGTAAGAGTGGTGAGGTTGTGAGATTCTATATAGATGAATGTGTCACCCTGATACAATTCAATGAGCTCAAACAAAGCATAGAAGACAAGCAAGATCAGTTGGCACAAGATCTTCAGACACTTATGGCTGAAATCAGAGGTCGTCATCGACTCCCTGATGGTGCAAGAAACCATGATGAAGACGGGGAATAAGGTGAAGGAAATTATTCTAGAAGAGCAAGTGAACATGGGAGGAGAGATCAAGGTGCTGCACGTGGTAGAGGAAGAGGTCAGAATCGAAGAAATGATGACAATGAAGAATCTGAATTTGGGGATGGTGATGGTCAGTCCCAACGTCGCTATGGTCGTCGTCATCATAGAGGCGTCAACCAAGAAGAGTGATTTGGGAAACTTAAGTTTACCATGCCAAAATTTGATGGTAGATCTGATCCTGAAGATTATTTCACATGGGAATTGAAGGTGGAGAAAATCTTCCGCCTACATAATTATTCAGAGGAGAAGAAACTTGCAATGGCATCTCTTAAGTTTGAAGGATATGCTCTAATTTGGTGGGAGCAACTTCTTCGTGATCGTGAAGAAGATGGAGAGGACCCTATTATTACTTGGCAAGAGATGAAGCGAGAAATGAGAATTCGTTTTGTGCCGAAGCATTATTGGCGTGATCTTTTTGATAAATTGCAGAATTTGAGGCAAGGAAGTTTCTCTATTGAGGAGTATTATAAGGAGATGGTGAAAGGGAAATGTGCCCTTGGGCCATTTCTAAGTATTTTGGTGATTAAGTGTCCAACACAAGTGCCTAAGTGTTAAAATTGTGCCAAGGACTCAAGAAGTGCAAATCAAGATCAAAGGTATGTTTCTAGACTTAGTACACTGTTTTGAAGACTAATGTATTGTGTCTAAGTGCTAGAAATAGGAGAAACAATTATGGAGAAGTTGGTTGTGAACAGCCAAAAGACTGCTCGGTCTGGGTGCACCGGACTGTCCGGTGGTGCACCGGACAGTGTCCGGTGCGCCAGGCTGGCGTCTGTCAACTGGCTACTCTCGGGACTTTGACGATGGCTATAAATCACCGGACTGTCCGGTGGTGCACCGGACTATCCGGTGAGCCAACAGTCGGCCGGGCCAATGGTCGGCCGCGTAATCCGCGCGCGACGCGTGGCAGAGCCAACGGTCAGAAGGGGCACTGGACTGTCCGGTGTGCACCGGACAGTGTACGGTGCGCCAACAGGCTCTAAATCTCCAACGGTCGGCTTCGCCAAAGAAGGAAAGAAATCCGCACCGGACAGTGTCCGGTGTGCCAGGCGACAGAAGGCAAGAATTGCCTTCCTGGAATGCTCTCAACGGCTCCTAGCTGCCTTGGGGCTATAAAAGGGACCCCTATGCGCATGGAGGAGTACACCAAGCATTCTCTAAGCATTCCTAAGCACCAAGACTCCAATTCTGCATATTCGATTCTTTGTGATAGCAACTAGAGCTCCATTTGAGTAGAGAACTCTTTGGGTTGTGTTGTGAGCTCGAGTTGTGACTTGTGCGCATGTTGTGCTCTGATTTTGTGTCTGGTGTGCGTTGCTCATCCCAGCCTTACTTCCGTGCTTCTTTGTGAACATCAAATTGTAAGGGCGAGAGGCTCCAAGTTGTGGAGATTCCTCGCAAGCGGTATATAGTAAACAAAGCAAAACACCGTGGTATTCAAGTGGGTCTTTGGACCGCTTGAGAGGGTGTCACACCCGGTTTTGGAAGGCAAACCGAATGCGAACTATGTACGTGCCAGGATCAGAACTCACGTACACAGCGATTACATAAATGAACATCATCACACAATGCTCGAATAATAACATAAAAGAGTAATAACTTATTACATCACAGAGTCATAGACATCCACATAGTCATTGTCTTAACAGGTAAATCAAAGTACTAGCGAAACGCAGTAAAGATAAGGCCTCCACAGGCAGCTGACTGGGGGTTGCCGCCAACCCACACCTAGAATTCGTCGTAGTCTTGGAACTCCTGGAAGTCTCCTTCCACGGCTTCGCCTTCTCCTGAGCAGTGGTTACAATGCGGACAACCTGGTGTTTGGTGGTAAAGCAAGGATGAGTACACATCAACGTACTCAGCAAATGTCCCGTTTGGCTGAAGTGGACTAGCTTTATGTGGGGTTAGGCTCAAGCAGTTGCTTTTAGTTGGTCAAGTATTTATTGTTAGTAGAAGCCAGGTTTGAGTAATCACCAACCCGTGAACCATTTCCTCATCGAGGAGCATCATCATCATAGTCGAACCAAAACCATAAACATAATCATTGTATATCGAACCATCTGTATCTCTAATCAAAGAGGATCCCAAGGCTGCTCTTAACCGTGAGCACGGCTGATATACCAGTTTCACTACCCTCTGCAGAGGTTGCACACTTTACCCATGAGTCATGATTCCCTTTCTACCCGGGGAGAGCTAATCCCCATTGACCACTACCTAGGTGGTCCGGCAGGGCATCACTACGTAGCTTTTACAAAGATTCCCCAGAGATCATAGCTGCCCGTTAGGTTTCTCCAGTTTGATAAACACAGTACCCCTCCCCGCAGGAGAGTGACTAACAAAGAGCAAAACGAAAGAACCTCGGCACTCAGCCTCGGCAGAGCAAGCACTGTGCCTGGACCCCATTGACGGCACGACGGCTAAGCAACTACACCTCTAGTTCATCCAATTAATCAGCTAAGAGCATCCCATTTCACCCTCATGGTTGCACTGTTATCCCGGGTGGTCTCTCAACGAACAAGTCCTTACGGAGAGGTACTCAGGAAACAGCCTGAGCCCCCTAGGGTGTCACAAGATCATCAACATCATCAGGATAACAGTATCATAAATAGTCACATCATGTTCATTGATTAAGTTAAGGCAATAGTAGAGTGCTAACCACAACAGCCCATAAGGTTATCAAGGATAAAGTATAGTGTAAAGCTAGTCAATCCTTAGGTTTCAAGTAAGTAATGCGGGGTAGTAAGTTATAAATGAATAGGACATAATGGGACAGAGGACACTTGCCTTCACTAAACTGCTGATCAGGGACTTCCTCTGCAACCTCCTCGGGAAACACAGACTGCTCGTTGTCTACGTAAAGTAATCATTCACACTATGCACTTGGGAAGATAACAAACAAAAGCAACATACCAAACATATGCAGCAAAGAGATCACAAGTTCATAGTAGAAAAAGGATAGGCACTCTGGTGTTCCCTAGGTCTCGGGTAGAGGACTATACAAAGTGATTCATTATCCACTAATCAGGTTTAAGTCAGGGGTGGGATTAAATCATTACATGGTTTTAAGTTCCTAAACCTAGGTGTTTAAGTCCATAAACTTAAGTACTCTAACTTTTATTAAAGTCTACCAACTTCTAATTATCTCAAATAGGGTTCCAATGACCTTAATCCTATCCTAATGATTAACTATTAATTGGTACATGGAAACAGCAGGGAAACATTGTTTAAATAGATAGACAAAAACATCATGAGCATTTTGCAATTTGAAGCACCTAATTTGGAGTTCATATGATAAAGTTATGGATTTTACAAGTTTAGGGGGTTAAAAATATACCCTAAATACCTATTTTGAATTAAATAAAAGGCCCAGGGACCTAACTGAGAGAAACCAGGGACGGCGGGTTCAAATTCCAGAAAACCGGGGGTCTCTTTAAGAAAACGCGCGGGCGAAGGGGTATCGGGCTACTACGGCCGTCAGATCTAAAGCGAACGGCTAGGATTAGATCCTGCGGGCGAGCGCGCGAGCGCGCGGCGGCCTGGGCGGCTGACAGGCGGGACCGGGCGGGCAGCGCGGGGCGCGGGCAGGCTGACAGGCGGGGCCGGTGGGCAGAGCGAGCGCGCGGGCGGGCTGACAGGCGGGGCCGGCGGGCAGAGCAAGCGCGCGGGCGGGCTGACAGGCGGGGCCCAAATGGCAGGGAGACGGGGTGTGGGGGAAGCGGGCCTGGGCCGCTGGATCTCCGGCGGACGGCCAGGATTAGGCTTGACCTAATTAAAACGGGACCGCCCGATCTGGGACGGACGGTGGGGATCGGGTGGCCGGCCTGGGCTTCTCCTACGGCTAGCTGGGGCGGCGGCGCTCGTCCCCGCGGCGGAGGACTCGCCGGAGACGAAGGGCGCGGGCGTTTGGCGGGCCTCCGAGGCGACCTGAGCGACCGGGAGGGTTGGGGAGGGCACGGGGAGTCCTCTGGTGGGGTCTGGGTCGGGGCAGGGGCACCGGAGGGGGGCGGTTCACGGCGGAGCGGCTCGGCGGCAGCATAAATCTACTCCGGCGAGGAATTAAATGCAGCAGAAGGCAATACACGGGTCGATAGGGGCGGGAGAGGTTCTTTACCTCAAGGCGGGCTCCGGGGACTCCTCGGCGGCGGCAATGGCGCGACGGTGGCCCGGGGCGGCGGCGGCGGACCTCCGCGGCTGCACGGGGAACGGCGGATGAGCGCGGGCAGAGAGAAATAGGGAGGGGGAGAGGGAATTGGGGCGCGTCCCGGGTTGCGGACGCCGGGGCGAAGCTCACCGTGGCAACGGACACGGCGGAGCTCCAACGGCGGCCGGGAAACGAGCTCGGGACGGCAGGGATTTGTGGCGGCGGTGCTCTGGCGTGCGCGCAGCGAGGGGGAGGTGGAAGAGGGGTCTGCTGGTGCGCAAATGAGGGAGGGGGAGAGGGCGAGTGGGGCTCTGGGCTCAAGTGGCCAGGGGCGGGGCGGGGCGGTTGCGAGCTCCACGCGCGACGTGGGCGCGGAGAAGGCGGCCGCGCGCAGCTCGGGCGGCAGTTACGCGAGGACGACGGGGCTGACAAGCCGGGCCCGCGAGCAGAGAGAGAGGGGAAAGCGGGGGCGGGCGCGCGGAAGGCGGCCGCGCTGACGGGCGGGCCCGCCAGGGCAGAGAGAGCGGGGGGGAGAGGCGCGCGCGCGCAGGATGGGCCTAGCTGGGCCGAAAGGCTGAGGGGGGCGGGGGAGTGGGCTTCTTTCCTTTTTCTTTTATTCTGGAATTGTTTTCTCTTTTCTTTTTATTTTCTCTATTTGATTCAAATCCAAATAAGCCACAAATTCAAATTTGACTTTCCAAGAATTATGCACCAAGCAAAAGTGAAATCTAGGGTTCAACATGATGCAACAACTCATACTCCCTTAGGGTTTAACCATATTAAACTATAATTACAAATAAAATAAGCACTTTTCTCCTATAGAAATGAGAAAGAAAAGAATGAGGAAGGATGAGAAAAGGGAAGTAATACCTGAATTTGTGAATATGAGCAAAGAAATTTTATACCCCCAAATTCAGGGTGTTACAAACCTATCCCCCTTAAAAGAATCTCGCCCCGAGATTCAAGGTTGGTCAGCAAAGAGTTCAGGGTATTTGGCCTTCAGATCATCTTCTCGTTCCCAGGTTGCTTCTTCCTCAGAGTGGTGACCCCATCTGACTTTGCACATCGTGATGGTGTTCCTCCGGGGACTCTGTCTGCAAACTCCAGAATCTGCGTTGGCTTCTCTATGTAGGTCAGATCCTCCTGGACTTCCAAACCCTCTACTGGCAACTGCTCTTCTGGTACTCACAGACACTTCTTCAATTGCGACACGTGGAACACATTGTGCACTGCCGACAAACTTTCTGGTAGGTTGAGCTGGTAGGCCACTTCTCCACGCTTGGCTTGGATCTGATATGGTCCGACGTACCGGGGTGCTAACTTGCCTTTAACTCCGAACCTTCTGACTCCCCTGATAGGTGACACCTTCAGATAGACATAGTCTCCCACTTCAAAACTCAGTTCTCTTCTCCTTATGTCCGCGTAGCTTCGCTGCCTTGACTGGGCTATCTTCAGATTCTCCCGAACCATTTTGATATTCTCTTCGGCTTCGAGCAAGATGTCGGGGCCAAACACCTGTCTCTCTCCTGGCTGGTCCCAATGCAGCGGAGTCCTACAACTCCGTCCATAGAGCGCCTGAAACGGTGACATCTTCAAGCTGGCCTGGTAACTATTGTTGTAGGAGAATTCTGCATAAGGTAACCTTTTGTCCCATCCTGACTTGTCTTGCAACGCACAGGCTCTCAACATATCTTCTAGGATCTGATTAGTTCTTTCAGTCTGACCGTCTGTCTGCGGGTGATAAGCTGAGCTGAAGTTCAAATGTGTGCCCAAAGCTTCTTGTAGCTGTTGCCAAAAATGAGAGGTGAACTGCGTTCCTCGATCTGACACTATCTTCTTCGGCACACCATGAAGGCAGACTATCCGTGACATGTATAACTCAGCTAACGTTGCTCCGGTGTATGTTGTCTTCACGGGTATGAAATGGGCCACCTTTGTTAAGCGGTCCACAACCACCCAGAAGGAATCATAACCGGCCCGGGTACGAGGTAGGCCAACTATAAAATCCATCCTGATCTCATCCCACTTCCACTGAGGAATCCGCAAAGGCTGCAACAATCTGGCGGGCCTCTGATGCTCTGCTTTCGTTCTCTGACAGCTATCACAGATGGCAACATATTCTGCGATCTCTCTTTTCATGCCATACCACCAAAACCTCCTTTTTAAATCCTGATACATCTTCTCACTTCCCGGGTGTATGGAGTAGGCTGTCTCATGAGCTTCCTTGAGGATCAGTTCCCGAATAGGTTTGAGGTCGGGGACACACAATCGGTCCTTGAACCATATTACTCCCTCTTCGTCCTCTCGAAAGACTTTGCCTCTTCCTTCTAAGATCAGCTGTCGGATCTTGTTGATGTTTTCATCATCCTTCTGCCCTTCTTTGATCTCCCGCTCTAGGGTGGGTTCTAATTCCACTGTTACTCCTTGCGTACTGTTCAGGAAACCGAGGCTCAGTCTGTCGAACTCTTTGGCTAACTCATACGGCATCGGGTACGAGGCCAACATATTAACTTGACTCTTCCTGCTCAGAGCATCTGCAACGACATTGGCTTTGCCTGGATGGTAATGTATCTCTAACTCATAGTCTTTGATCAATTCCAACCATCTTCGTTGCCTCATGTTTAACTCTGACTGGGTGAATATGTACTTCAGACTTTTATGATCTGTGTAGATATCACACTTCTGCCCATACAGGTAATGTCTCCAGGTCTTTAAGGCATGAACCACTGCTGCCAACTCCAGGTCATGTGTGGGGTAGTTTTTCTCATGGATCTTCAGCTGACGAGATGAGTATGCTACAACTCTTCCTTCTTGCATTAGCACACATCCCAATCCGGTGTAAGAAGCATCGCAATACACTGAGAATGGCTTGTGAACATCAGGCAGGACTAACACAGGAGCTGTAGTCAATCTATTCTTCAGTTCTTCAAATGCTTCCTGACACTTTTGAGTCCATTTAAACTCAACTTTCTTCGCTAGCAACGCTGTCATTGGCCTAGCAATCTTTGAGAAGCCTTCAATGAAACGCCTATAATATCCAGCCATTCCAATGAAGCTCTTGATCCCACGAACATCCTTCGGTGCTTTCCAGTTCAGGATATCTGCCACTTTCTTTGGATCCACTGCTAACCCATCTTGGTTTATGATGTGACCCAGAAATAAGACTTCATGAATCCAGAACTCGCATTTGCCCAGCTTGGCATACAACTGATGCTCTCGAAGTCTTTGCAATACCATCTTCAAATGCTCTACATGATCTTCCTCACTTTGAGAGTATATGAGAATGTCATCGATGAACACTACCACAAACTTGTCCAGATAATCCATGAACACACTGTTCATCAGGTACATAAAGAAGGCTGGCGCATTTGTCAAACCAAAGGACATAACTGTGAACTCATATAACCCATACTTGGTGATGAATGCTGTCTTCGGTATGTCCAAGGGTCGGATTCTGAGTTGATGGTAGCCTGACCTCAGATCTATCTTCGAGAATACGCTGGCACCTCTGAGCTGGTCAAACAGATCTTCTATCCTTGGCAGGGGGTACTTGTTCTTGACAGTGACTTCATTCAAGGCTCTGTAGTCTATGCACATCCTTTTGGTACCATCTTTCTTCTCTACAAACAACACTGGAGCGGCCCAAGGCGAGGTACTTGGCCTGATGTAACCCTTCTCTAACATCTCATCTATTTGCTTCTTGAGTTCCACCAATTCTGGTCCAGACACTCGATAGGCTCTTTTGGAAATGGGGGCGGTACCAGGGATAAGCTCTATGGCAAATTCAACCTTTCTCTCGGGTGGCATGCCCGTTAGCTCCTCGGGAAACACATCCGGAAAGTCCGACACAACCTTGATAGCCTTGAGCGGGTTGGGCTCTTTACTATCCACTGAAATCTGGTGACAGACTCCCTCTTCTGATTTAGGCATCCTTAGCTCGGCCACTACCTCTTCTCCTGACGGGGACTTCAATGTTACGGTCCTCTTGTCACAACTAACATTTGCTTCATACTTCATTAACCAATTCATCCCTAGAATAACATCTATCCCAGGGGTGTCTATTACTATTAAGTCACTGGGGAATCCTATCCCCCTTATTTCCACCATTATATTTGAGCATATTTTATCTGTTTGCACCTTGCCACCAACCGAATTAATCCTCATGGGCGGCATCATTGCCTCTACTGAAATATTATGCAATTCTACCCATGTTGCAGTGACAAATGAATGAGTTGCACCAGTATCAAATAGCACTTTTGCGGGATGAGATTCGACTGAGAACATACCTACTGCCACATCTGGTGCATCCTGGATCGCTTCGGCCTCCAAGTGGTTCACCTTTCCACGGTTGTACGCTTGGTTACGATTGCCTGCTGCCGGCTGCAGTACACCTTGCCTTGTTGGAGCATTGGGGTCGGTCTGCTGCTGCGCCATCTTCTTCGGGCACTGCATCGCCCAGTGTCCTTGTTCTCCACAGTGGAAACATCCTCTGCCTCCTCCTTGTGCTGGGGCTGCTTGATTGTTCTGATTCGCTGCTGGGGCAGGAAGGCGAGGTGCCTGGTTGTTCTGCTTCTGATACTGATTACCTCCCTGCTGGCTGTGCTGACGATACTGCTGCTGCTGCTGTGGGTACTGCCTCTGAAACTGCTGCTGATGCGGACGCTGATTCTGATTCTGGTATCCCTGTGGGTGACCAGGCCTGCCTTGCTGAGATGAACTGCCTGAGAAACGGGGACGGCTGATGCTTCCGGTCTGGGGTCCACTCATCTTGCGCTTCCGATCTTCCATATCCTTACGCTTCTTCTCAGTCATAACTGCCCTATCGATCAGGTGCTGGAAGGTGGGGAAGGTGTGATTCATCAGCTGGTAATGCAGGGGATCCACCAAACCTCTCATGAACCTGTACTGCCTTTTGGCATCAGTGTTGACATCCTCAGGTGCATAACGGGATAGCTGCAGAAACTTGTCTCTGTATTCACTAACAGACAGGGGTCCCTGCTTCAGAGCCAGAAACTCCTCCTTCTTCACAATCATCAGTCCCTCCGGCACATGGTACCTGCGGAAACTCTCGCTGAATTCTTCCCAGGTGATGGCTTCGGGGTCAGCATGGGTGGCGAGGTAGGACTCCCACCAGGACTGGGCTGCTCCCCTCAGCTGACGGGGGCCATACAGAACCTTCTCCCTGTCGTCACATTGGGCGGTGCGCAGCTCCCTTTCCACTGCGCACAACCAGTCTTCTGCATCCATGGGGTCAGCAGAATGGGCGAAGGTAGGAGGGTGCCCTCTCATGAACTCACCACGCTTATCTCGTGGCATCTGGGGCATCTGCACTTGCAATTGGGGTTGGGGTTGCTGTTGAGCCTGCTGCATGGCTGCTAGAGTCTACCCAATGGCCTGCACTGCCTGAGTCTGCATCAAGAACATCTGCTCCACTGTCATTGGGGGTGGTGGGGGAGGCTGCCTCTGTTGTTCCTCTTGCTGGTCCTGCTGCTCTTGCTGAGCACGCCTGTTGCATCGGCGCCTGTTGTCAGACATCTGTGGAAGACATTCATACATCAACATTGATCTTACAACCCTTCAGCATAAGAAAAGAGAATACAGAATTCTTCATGACACTGAGTGAACAAAGAGCTTCACTGATCCTCATTATGATTTAACACAGCCTCTCAGATAAGAAGGAAAGTAGAAGTAAATGGTTTCCCAACTAAGCAACTGACTTCATTAACATTACTAGCTAAGCCAAACTGCAGGGGAAACCCACATGTTGGCTACAGTCATTACAAAGATTCAAATCCAGCACAAGTTCATCATAACAAGCATGAAAGCAACTGATAATCAAACTAAACTAAATGGAAGCAACTGATAAGCAAACTAAACTGACTACCTAAGACTGAGACATCTGACTTAAGATTTATTACAAACTCCGACGCTAACGATCTAAGGATCCAGATCTATCCTGGTCTTACAGACAGGGGAACCATAAGTGTGGTGACCACGTGGCGGTGAGCGGTATGGGTGCTGAGTCCCAACAGGAGCGGGGGAACCACCCTCCTGGTGATGGCGTTCTGCCAGCTCAGCACGCAACTCCGCAATCTCCGTTCGAGCCCTGCTTAGCTCGTCCAGAGAGTGATCCAGCTCAGTGTTAAGCACTGCGACTAGGTTGACTGTGCTGCTCAACCTAGGGTTACCCTCACCAACAGGTGAGACAACCACACTCTCTGTGCTGCCAGTAGGGCGGCGGGGGTAGTACCGAAGGTTAAGACCGTCGGCCACCCCACCGAACAAGGAACAGTACTGGGAGAGTGCACGTCGTGCTGCATCCTGCATAGCCGCCTCTGCAGTGTCCCTCTCGGAGATGGAATAGTGCTCCGAAACGGCCTCTGCACCCCGGAGGTCATCCTCCAGACGGCGAACTAGGCAGGTAGCCTCCCAGCGGTTCGGGTACCTCCCGCGACTGTGCTGGTAGACTACACAACGATACTCGATCGACCAGGTGTGCCGGTCGAAAGCCTGGCGCAGCAAGGTGTCGAGTGCGTCGTGGAAGTGACAACCGCGAGCGGCGTCACGGGTGATGGGTCGGGCGACCCATCCTTCCGCCTCCTGCGGCTCAGAGGACTCCGTGCTGTGGTCGGAGTCGTCGTCGTCGGGGTCTCCTCCAGGATCTCCTCCAGTAGCTCCTCCAACAGCCGGGGCGTCCCACGGTGGTGCAGGGGGCGCCTCCAGCTGGGCCACAGAGGAACGGGGCCTCACGAACTCCACCTCTCGCTGGGGTGGGGAGGAAGAGCCCTGCTGCTCTCTGTGCTGGCGCCGGCGCTCCTGCTCCTCACGCAGGCGGCGGTGCAGTCTCTCCAGGTGACTCGACTGACCGGACACGGTGCGGTGCAGAGGACGCTCCGCAAGTAGAGACGGCAGGAAAGGAATCACCGACTTACGTGCAGTGTGTCTAAGATGAGCCATCTACAAAAGACACCGTAAGCACAAGAGTAAGAACAGAACTAATATGACACCCGGTTTTGGAAGGCAAACCGAATGCGGACTATGTACGTGCCAGGATCAGAACTCACGTACACAGCGATTACATAAATGAACATCATCGCACAATGCTCGAATAATAACATAAAAGAGTAATAACTTATTACATCACAGAGTCATAGACATCCACATAGTCATTGTCTTAACAGGTAAATCAAAGTACTAGCGAAACGCAGTAAAGATAAGGCCTCCACAGGCAGCTGACTGGGGGTTGCCGCCAACCCACACCTAGAATTCGTCGTAGTCTTGGAACTCCTGGAAGTCTCCTTCCACGGCTTCGCCTTCTCCTAAGCAGTGGTTACAATGCGGACAACCTGGTGTTTGGTGGTAAAGCAAGGATGATTACACATCAACGTACTCAGCAAATGTCCCGTTTGGCTGAAGTGGACTAGCTTTATGTGGGGTTAGGCTCAAGCAGTTGCTTTTAGTTGGTCAAGTATTTATTGTTAGTAGAAGCCAGGTTTTAGTAATCACCAACCCGTGAACCATTTCCTCATCGAGGAGCATCATCATCATAGTCGAACCAAAACCATAAACATAATCATTGTATATCGAACCATCTGTATCTCTAATCAAAGAGGATCCCAAGGCTGCTCTTAACCGTGAGCACGGCTGATATACCAGTTTCACTACCCTCTGCAGAGGTTGCACACTTTACCCATGAGTCATGATTCCCTTTCTACCCGGGGAGAGCTAATCCCCATTGACCACTACCTAGGTGGTCCGGCAGGGCATCACTACGTAGCTTTTACAAAGATTCCCCAGAGATCATAGCTGCCCGTTAGGTTTCTCCAGTTTGATAAACACAGTACCCCTCCCCGCAGGAGAGTGACTAACAAAGAGCAAAACGAAAGAACCTCGGCACTCAGCCTCGGCAGAGCAAGCACTGTGCCTGGACCCCATTGACGGCACGACGGCTAAGCAACTACACCTCTAGTTCATCCAATTAATCAGCTAAGGGCATCCCATTTCACCCTCATGGTTGCACTGTTATCCCGGGTGGTCTCTCAACGAACAAGTCCTTACGGAGAGGTACTCAGGAAACAGCCTGAGCCCCCTAGGGTGTCACAAGATCATCAACATCATCAGGATAACAGTATCATAAATAGTCACATCATGTTCATTGATTAAGTTAAGGCAATAGTAGAGTGCTAACCACAACAGCCCATAAGGTTATCAAGGATAAAGTATAGTGTAAAGCTAGTCAATCCTTAGGTTTCAAGTAAGTAATGCGGGGTAGTAAGTTATAAATGAATAGGACATAATGGGACAGAGGACACTTGCCTTCACTAAACTGCTGATCAGGGACTTCCTCTGCAACCTCCTCGGGAAACACAGACTGCTCGTTGTCTACGTAAAGTAATCATTCACACTATGCACTTGGGAAGATAACAAACAAAAGCAACATACCAAACATATGCAGCAAAGAGATCACAAGTTCATAGTAGAAAAAGGATAGGCACTCTGGTGTTCCCTAGGTCTGGGGTAGAGGACTATACAAAGTGATTCATTATCCACTAATCAGGTTTAAGTCAGGGGTGGGATTAAATCATTACATGGTTTTAAGTTCCTAAACCTAGGTGTTTAAGTCCATAAACTTAAGTACTCTAACTTTTATTAAAGTCTACCAACTTCTAATTATCTCAAATAGGGTTCCAATGACCTTAATCCTATCCTAATGATTAACTATTAATTGGTACATGGAAACAGCAGGGAAACATTGTTTAAATAGATAGACAAAAATATCATGAGCATTTTGCAATTTGAAGCACCTAATTTGGAGTTCATATGACAAAGTTATGGATTTTACAAGTTTAGGGGGTTAAAAATATACCCTAAATACCTATTTTGAATTAAATAAAAGGCCCAGGGACCTAACTGAGAGAAACCAGGGACGGCGGGTTCAAATTCCAGAAAACCGGGGGTCTCTTTAAGAAAACGCGCGGGCGAAGGGGTATCGGGCTACTACGGCCGTCAGATCTAAAGCGAACGGCCAGGATTAGATCCTGCGGGCGAGCGCGCGGCGGCCTGGGCGGCTGACAGGCGGGACCGGGCGGGCAGCGCGGGGCGCGGGCAGGCTGACAGGCGGGGCCGGCGGGCAGAGCGAGCGCGTGGGCGGGCTGACAGGCGGGGCCGGCGGGCAGAGCGAGCGCGCGGGCGGGCTGACAGGCGGGGCCCAAACGGCAGGGAGACGGGGTGTGGGGGAAGCGGGCCTGGGCCGCTGGATCTCCGGCGGACGGCCAGGATTAGGCTTGACCTAATTAAAACGGGACCGCCCGATCTGGGACGGACGGTGGGGATCGGGTGGCCGGCCTGGGCTTCTCCTACGGCTAGCTGGGGCGGCGGCGCTCGTCCCCGCGGCGGAGGACTCGCCGGAGACGAAGGGCGCGGGCGTTTGGCGGACCTCCGAGGCGACCTGAGCGGCCGGGAGGGTTGGGGAGGGCACGGGGAGTCCTCTGGTGGGGTCTGGGTCGGGGCAGGGGCACCGGAGGGGGGCGGTTCACGGTGGAGCGGCTCGGCGGCGACATAAATCTACTCCGGCGAGGAATTAAATGCAGCAGAAGGCAATACACGGGTCGATAGGGGCGGGAGAGGTTCTTTACCTCAAGGCGGGCTCCGGGGACTCCTCGGCGGCGGCAATGGCGCGACGGTGGCCCGGGGCGGCGGCGGCGGACCTCCGCGGCTGCACGGGGAACGGCGGATGAGCGCGGGCAGAGAGAAATAGGGAGGGGGAGAGGGAATTGGGGCGCGTCCCGGGTTGCGGACGCCGGGGCGAAGCTCACCGTGGCAACGGACACGGCGGAGCTCCAACGGCGACCGGGAAACGAGCTCGGGACGGCAGGGATTTGTGGCGGCGGTGCTCTGGCATGCGCGCAGCGAGGGGGAGGTGGAAGAGGGGTCTGCTGGTGCGCAAATGAGGGAGGGGGAGAGGGCGAGTGGGGCTCTGGGCTCAAGTGGCCAGGGGCGGGGCGGTTGCGAGCTCCACGCGCGACGTGGGCGTGGAGAAAGCGGCCGCGCGCAGCTCGGGCGGCAGTTACGCGAGGACGACGGGGCTGACAAGCCGGGCCCGCGAGCAGAGAGAGAGGGGAAAGCGGGGGCGGGCGCGCGGAAGGCGGCCGCGCTGACGGGCGGGCCCGCCAGGGCAGAGAGAGCGGGGGGGGGGGGGGGGGGGGAGAGGCGCGCGCGCGCAGGATGGGCCTAGCTGGGCCGAAAGGCTGAGGGGGCCAGGGGAGTGGGCTTCTTTCCTTTTTCTTTTATTCTGGAATTGTTTTCTCTTTTCTTTTTATTTTCTCTATTTGATTCAAATCCAAATAAGCCACAAATTCAAATTAGACTTTCCAAGAATTATGCACCAAGCAAAAGTGAAATCTAGGGTTCAACATGATGCAACAACTCATACTCCCTTAGGGTTTAACCATATTAAACTATAATTACAAATAAAATAAGCACTTTTCTCCTATAGAAATGAGAAAGAAAAGAATGAGGAAGGATGAGAAAAGGGAAGTAACACCTGAATTTGTGAATATGAGCAAAGAAATTTTATACCCCCAAATTCAGGGTGTTACAGAGGGGTTGATTGCAACCCTCGTTCGTTGGGACGCCACAACGTGGAGTAGGTAAGTGTTGGACTTGGCCGAACCACGGGATAAAACCATTGTGCCTATCTGTGTTGATCTTCTTGTAGTTATCGTGTCTTGCAAGAACTCCTCTCTAGCCACTTGGCTTTATTGTGCTAACTCCTAATCAAGTTTTTGTGGCATTAAGTTTCAGTTTTTACAAGATCACCTATTCACCCCCCTCTAGGTGCTCTCAATTGGTATCGGAGCCGTTCTCTTCACGTAAGGGACTAATCGCCCGAAGAGATGGATCCTAAGGGTAAGGGGATGGTGGTCAATGATAAGGAGAAGGAGTCCTTCGTCAATGATCCAAAAGATGACAAGCCTACTGACTCAGGCTCGAGCCACAAAAGAAAGGACGAGAAGAAGAAGAAAACAAGGCGCATCAAGGAGATCGTCTACTACAACGACAGCGACGAGTCCTCTTCTTCCCAAAAGGACGACGACAACTACGAGAAAAAGAAAACGGTCAATTCAAACTTTTCTTTTGATTATTCTCGTATTCCGCAAAGTACAAATACTCATTTACTCTCCATTCCACTTGGTAAACCTCCTCACTTTGATGGAGAGGACTACAGATTTTGGAGTCACAAAATGCGTAGTCACTTGTTCTCTCTCCATCCAAGCATATGGGAGATAGTAGAGAGTGGAATGCAATTTGATAGTACTGATAGTCCCATATTTATCAATGAGCAAATTCACAAAAATGCACAAGCTACTACTGTTCTTCTAGCATCATTGTGCAGGGATGAATACCATAAGGTGAGCGGCTTGGATAACGCCAAGCAGATCTGGGACACCCTCAAGATCTCGCATGAGGGAAATGACGTCACCATGCTCACCAAGATGGAGTTGGTGGAGGGCGAACTTGGGAGATTCGCAATGATCAGGGGCGAGGAGCCAACCCAAACGTACAACCGGCTCAAGACCCTCGTCAACAAAATAAGGAGCTATGGAAGCACACGATGGACGGACCACGACGTCGTCCGCCTAATGCTAAGGTCTTTCACTGTCCTTGATCCACATCTTGTAAACAATATTCGTGAGAATCCTAGGTACACCAAGATGACGCCCGAGGAAATACTTGGGAAGTTTGTAAGCAGGCGGATGATGATCAAGGAAGCAAGATATGTTGATGATGCGTTGAATGGCCCAATCCACGAGCCTCAAACCGTTGCTCTCAAAGCAACGAGGAGCAAGGAAGTGCTACCTAGCAAGGTGGCATAAGTTGAGATGGCGGGGCTCAATGAGGAAGAGATGGCCCTCATTATAAAGCGTTTCAAGATGGCGCTAAGAGGTCGCATGGAGCATCCCAACAAGAACAAGGCGAAGGGGAAGCGCTCATGCTTCAAATGTGGTAAGATTGGTCATTTTATTGCTAATTGTCCCGATAATGATAGTGACCAGGAACAAGAGAAGAAGAGGGAATAGAAGAAGGCCTACAAGAAGGCTAAGGGCGAGGCACACCTTGGAAAGGAGTGGGACTCGGATTGTTCGTCATCCGACTCCGACAACGAAGGACTCGCCGCCTCGGCCTTCAACAAATCGTCCCTCTTCCCCAACGAGCATCACACTTGCCTCATGGCAAAGGAGAAGAAGGTAAACACTCGAAAGACTACTTATGCTTCTTCTAGTGATGATGAATCTAGCGATGATGAAATAGATTATGCTAGTTTGTTCAAGGGCTTAGATAGAACTAAGATTGATAAGATCAATGAATTAATTGATGCCTTGAATGATAAGAATAGATTGTTAGAAAAGCAAGAGGATCTTTTGTATGAAGAACATGATAAATTTGTAGAAGCACAAAATTCTCTTGCTTTAGAAGTTAAAAGAAATGAAATGCTTTCATGTGAATTGTCTACATGCCATGAATCTATCTCTAGCCTAAAAAGTGTTAATGATGATTTGAATGCTAAGTTAGAAATAGCTAGTAAATCAACCTCTCGTGAAGAACATGTTACGATTTGCAATAGGTGCAAAGATTTTAATGTTGATGCTTGTAGTGAACACCTAGTTTACATTTCTAAACTAAATGATGAAGTGGCTAGTCTTAATGCTCAACTTAAGACTAGCAAAAATGACTTCGATAAACTAAAATTTGCAAGGGATGCCTACACGGTTGGTAGACACCCCTCAATTAAGGATGGGCTTGGCTTCAAGAGGGAAGCCAAGAACTTGACACGTCATAAGGCTCCCATCTCCGCCAAGGAGAAAGGGAAGGCTCCTATGGCAAATAGTATTCAAAAGAACCATGCTTTCTTATACCATGATAGGAGATATTCTAGGAATGTTCATCATGATAGAAGTTGCAATGATATTGTTTCACATGCTTTTGATTCAAATGCAATGTTTGCTTCAAGTTCTTCTATTATGCATGATAGAAGTTTGGCTAGGAAAATGTCATTCATAATGTGCCTAGGAGAAATGCTCATGTACCTAGGAAAACAAGTAATGAACCTTCTACAATTTATCATGCTTGCAATACTTCCTTTGCAATTTGTAGAAAGGATAAGAAGGTGATTGCTAGGAAATTAGGGGCAAAATGCAAGGGAGATAAGACTTGCATTTGGGTCCCTAAGACCATTGTTACTAACCTTGTAGGACCCAACAAGAGTTGGGTACCTAAGACCCAAGCCTAAATTGCCTTGCAGGTTTATGCATCCGGGGGATCAAGCTGGATTATCGACAGCGGGTGCACAAACCACATGACGGGGGAGAAGAAGATGTTCACCTCCTACGTCAAGAACAAGGATTCCCAAGACTCAATCATATTCGGTGACGGGAATCAAGGCAAGGTTAAAGGACTAGGGAAGATTGCCATTTCATCCGAGCACTCTATTTCTAATGTGTTTTTAGTTGAGTCGCTTGGATATAACTTATTGTATGTGAGTCAGCTTTGTAATATGGGATATAATTGCTTATTCACAAATGTATATGTGTCCATCTTTAGAAGGAGTGATGGTTCATTAGCTTTTAAGGGTATATTAGACGACAAACTCTACTTAGTTGATTTTGCAAAAGAGGAGGCCGGTCTAGATGCATGCTTAATTGCTAAGACTAGCATGGGCTGGCTGTGGCATCGCCGCTTAGCACATGTGGGGATGAAGAACCTTCACAAACTTCTAAAGGGTGAACACATGATAGGTCTAACAAACGTAACCTTCGAAAAAGATAGACCTTGTGCAGCTTGTCAAGCAGGTAAACAGGTGGGAAGCTCTCATCATACGAAAAATGTTATGGCCACATCAAGACCTCTGGAGTTGCTTCATATGGATCTCTTCGGACCCGTCGCCTATCTAAGCATAGGAGGAAGTAAGTATGGTCTTGTTATAGTTGATGATTTTTCCTGCTTCACTTGGGTATTCTTTTTGCAGGATAAGTCTGAAACCCAAGGGACCCTCAAGCGCTTCCTAAGGAGAGCTCAAAATGAGTTTGAGCTTAAGGTGAAGAAGATAAGGAGCGACAACGGGTCCGAGTTCAAGAACCTTCAAGTGGAGGAGTACCTTGAGGAGGAAGGAATCAAGCACGAGTTCTCCGCTCCCTACACACCACAGCAAAACGGTGTGGTAGAGAGGAAGAACAGGACGCTCATAGATATGGCGAGGACAATGCTTGGAGAATTCAAGACGCTCGAGCGGTTTTGGTCGGAAGCCGTGAACACTGCTTGCCACGCCATAAACCGGGTGTACCTTCATCGCCTCCTCAAGAAGACTTCGTATGAGCTTCTAACCGGTAACAAACCCAATGTGTCTTACTTTCGTGTATTTGGGAGCAAGTGTTATATTCTAGTAAAGAAAGGTAGAAGTTCTAAGTTTGCTCCCAAAGCTGTAGAAGGGTTTTTGTTAGGTTATGACTCAAATACAAAGGCATATAGGGTCTTCAACAAATCATCGGGTTTGGTTGAAGTCTCTAGCGACGTTGTATTTGATGAGACTAATGGCTCTCCAAGAGAGCAAGTTGTTGATCTTGATGATATAGATGAAGAAGACGTTCCAACGGCCGCAATACGCACCATGGCGATTGGAGATGTGCGGCCACAGGAACAAAAGGAGCAAGATCAACCTTCTTCCTCAACAATGGTGCATCCCCCAACTCAAGACGATGAACAGGTTCATCAAGAGGAGGCGTGTTATCAAGGGGGAGCACAAGATGATCATGTAATGGAGGAAGAAGCACAATCGGCACCTCCAACTCAAGTTTGAGCGACGATTCAAAGGAATCATCCCGTCGACCAAATTTTGGGTGATATTAGCAAGGGAGTAACTACTCGCTCTAGATTAGTTAATTTTTGTGAGCATTACTCTTTTGTCTCTTCTATTGAGCCTTTCAGGGTAGAAGAGGCCCTACTAGATCTGGACTGGGTGTTGGCCATGCAGGAAGAGCTCAACAACTTCAAGAGAAATGAAGTTTGGACACTGGTGCCTCGTCCCAAGCAAAAAGTTGTGGGAACCAAGTGGGTGTTCCGCAACAAACAAGACGAGCACGGGGTGGTGACAAGGAACAAGGCACGACTTGTGGCAAAAGGTTATGCCCAAGTCGCAGGTTTGGACTTTGAGGAGACTTTTGCTCATGTGGCTAGGCTAGAGTCAATTTGCATATTGTTGTTTATTTGTGGTGTTCAAGTTGTACAAACACTCCCCGGACCTCAAAAGTTCATGTGTGAGTGATGCACATATTTAGGGGGAGATGTGCTACAACTTGACCCTTTGAGACTAACCATGTGCTTGAGTTTGCTTGATTTAGTCTCAACGGTGAATTGAAAGGGAAAAGGTGAACATGGACCATGTAAGACTTCCACTGCACTCCGATGAGAGGGTAACTTATTCCAAGTTCATCTCCATGCTCTTATTGCCTTTTACTCTTAATTGAAGATTTTGGTGAGGCAATGGGGTTCAAGGGCCAAGATTGATCCCGTTTTGGTGCTTGATGCCAAAGGGGGATAAAATAAGGCCAAAGCAATAAATGGATCAGCTACCACTTGAGAATTTTGAAAATAGTAGAATAGAGCTTTTGGTTTGTCAAAAATCTCTTATTGTCTCTTTTGTCAAAAGTTGGCCTCTTGTGGGGAGAATGGTTGATTATGGGAAAAGGGGGAGTTTTTGAAATCTTTGATCAATTTCTCTTGGAACAACTCTCTTTAGGTCTCAACAAGTGTGTTTGACTTAGAGATAGGAAATCGAGTTTGATTTGCAAAAACAAAACCAAGTGGTGGCAAAGAATGATCCAAACATGCCAAATTTGAATCAAAACAAATTTGAGTTTTCATTTGCATTGATGTTGCACTTCTTTTAGTTGCTTTTTGTTGTGTTGGCATAAATCACCAAAAAGGGGGAGATTGAAAGGGAAATGTGCCCTTGGGCCATTTCTAAGTATTTTGGTGATTAAGTGTCCAACACAAGTGCCTAAGTGTTAAAATTGTGCCAAGGACTCAAGAAGTGCAAATCAAGATCAAAGGTATGTTTCTAGACTTAGTACACTGTTTTGAAGACTAATGTATTGTGTCTAAGTGCTAGAAACAGGAGAAACAATTATAGAGAAGTTGGCTGTGAACAGCCAAAAGACTGCTCGGTCTGGGTGCACCGGACTGCTCGGTCTGGGTGCACCGGACTGTCCGGTGGTGCACCGGACAGTGTCCGGTGCGCCAGGCTGGCGTCTGTCAACTGGCTGCTCTCGGGACTTCGACTACGGCGTACGACTATAAATCACCGGACTGTCCGGTGGTGCACCGGACTGTCCGGTGAGCCAACAGTCGGCCGGGCCAACGGTCGGCCGCGTAATCCGCGCGCGACGCGTGGCAGAGCCAACGGTCAGAAGGGGCACCGGACTGTGTCCGGTGCGCCAACAGGCTCTGAATCTCCAACGTTCGGCTTCGCCAAAGAAGGAAAGAAATCCGCACCGGACAGTGTCCGGTGGTGCAGCGGACTATCCGGTGCGCCAGGCGACAGAAGGCAAGAATTGCCTTCCTGGAATGCTCTCAACGGCTCCTAGCTGCCTTGGGGCTATAAAAGGGACCCCTAGGCGCATGGAGGAGTACACCAAGCATTCTCTAAGCATTCCTAAGCACCAAGACTCCAATTCCGCGCATTCGATTCTTTGTGATAGCAACTAGAGCTCCATTTGAGTAGAGAACTCTTTGGGTTGTGTTGTGAGCTCGAGTTGTGACTTGTGTGCGTGTTGTGCTCTGATTTTGTGTCTGGTGTGCGTTGCTCATCCCAGCCTTACTTATGTGCTTCTTTGTGAACATCAAATTGTAAGAGCGAGGGGCTCCAAGTTGTGGAGATTCCTCGCAAGCGGGATATAGTAAACAAAGCAAAACACCATGGTATTCAAGTGGGTCTTTGGATCGCTTGAGAGGGGTTGATTGCAACCCTCGTCCGTTGGGACGCCACAACGTGGAGTAGGCAAGTGTTGGACTTGGCCGAACCACGGGATAAAACCACTGTGCCTATCTGTGTTGATCTTCTTGTGGTTATCGTGTCTTGCAAGAACTCCTCTCTAGCCACTTGGCTTTATTGTGCTAACTCCTAATCAAGTTTTTGTGGCATTAAGTTTCAGTTTTTACAAGATCACCTATTCACCCCCCCCTCTAGGTGCTCTCAGATGGAGAAGGCCATGATTAGAGCCAATGTGTATGAAGACGAAGAGCAAACCATTGCACGTTTTATGGTTGGGTTACACCGCAACATTCAGCGTATTGTTGAGTTTCAGTCGTACCAAAGTCTTATTGATTTGGTACATTAAGCCACCAAAGCTGAACGTCAGCTGCAACAAGATGCTAAGAGCACCAAGCCCTTAACATATGGTGCACGAACCATGACTGGAAGTAGCAAATCAATCTCAAGGTTTACTACTGCATCCTCAGCGACAAAAGGTTCAACTGGAGGCTTGTGATCCAATATTCAAGGCAATTCTAGTGGAAAGAACGGTGCTGCTCCAAACACGAGATATAAACCAGCAGCATCCACTTCAACATCAGTAGGTTCAACAGCCAAGAGTAGTGGTATTCAGTGCTTCAAGTGTGGAGGTCGTGGTCATGTCATAAAGGAGTGTCCAAATAATCGTGTGATCCTTGTGAATGATGATGGAGAATATACATCAGCTAGTGAAGAGGAAGCTGAAGCAGGAAATGTAGAAGACACTCATAAAATTGAGGAACACACTGGATGTGAATTTGAGCATGGTACTATTTTGTGGTTACACAAATCTTGAGTGTTCAAATGAAAGAAGCTGAAATTGGACAGCGACATAATCTTTTTAAAACGCGAGCCAAAGTGCAAGATGAAGTAGTAAAGGTGATCATTGATGGAGGGAGCCGCCATAATCTTGCAAGTCGTGAGATGGTTGAAAAGCTTGGTTTGAAGTTGCAGCGACACCCTCATCCATATCATGTCCAATGGTTGAATGAATCAGGAGATATTAAGATTGGTTATAAGGTGAAAGTTCCGTTCAAGATTGGAGAGTATGTTGACACAGTGGAGTGCGATGTTGCACCCATGTCTGTGTGTCACATGCTGCTAGGAAGACCTTGGCAATATGACCGATATTCTCAGCATTGTGGAGGAACAAATCAATACACGCTAGATCTGAAAGGGAGAAAGTTTGTACTCAAGCCTATGACCCCTCAACAAATCATGGCTGAACATTTACAAAAAAAACTGAAATTAGTGCAGCAAGTAGAGGAGGAGAAGAGCAAAATAAATTGAGTGCCATCCACAATTCGGTGAGCGAGTGCTACAAGCCAAATTCAAGAGATAAAAGGAAGGAAGAGGGAGAACATCTAGTTATGCTAGCCACAAAATCTGAGCTGAGAGAAGTGAGGAACAACCCATATCAAGTGCTCTTTGTACTTGTGAACAAAGATGTTTTGATCTCTCCTAACGACATAACATCTCTTCCTAGTGTTGTGGCTGATCTTTTGCAGGACTTTGAAGATGTGTTTCCACAAGAAACACCGGCTGGACTACCTCCAATTCGAGGGATTGAGCATCAAATCGATCTTATTCCAGGGGCTGCACTTCCTAACCGTCCACCATATCGAACCAATCTTGAAGAAACTAAGGAAATACAAAGGCAAGTGCAAGAACTTCTTGAAAAAGGTTTTGTTTGTGAAAGCTTAAGCCCTTGTGTTGTTCCTGTGATTTTAGTTCCTAAGAAAGATGGATCTTGGAGGATGTGTGTTGATTGTAGAGCTATAAATAATATTACCGTTCGCTATCGCCATCCTATTCCACGGCTAGATCATATGCTTGATGAATTAAGTGGTTCCACAATTTTTACAAAAATTGATTTGAGAAGTGGATACCATCAAATAAGAATGAAAACTGAAGATGAATGGAAGACTGCATTTAAAACAAAATTTGGGTTGTATGAATGGTTAGTGATGCCTTTTGGGTTGACTAATGCTCCTAGTACTTTTATGAGATTAATGAACCATGTCTTAAGAACTTTCATTGGAAAACGTGTTGTTGTCTACTTCAACGATATTCTAATTTACAGCAAGTCTTTTGATGAACATGTGAAACACATTCGACAAGTTTTAGATGAGCTTAGAAAGGAGAAATTATTTGCTAATCTTGAGAAGTGCAGTTTTTGCACAGACCATGTTGTGTTTCTTGGCTTTGTTGTTTCAGCAAAAGGAATAGAGGTGGATGAATCCAAGGTGAAAGCAATCAAGGATTGGCCAGCTCCAACGAATGTAAGTCAAGTAAGAAGTTTTCATGGTCTTGCTGGTTTTTATAGAAGATTTGTGCGAGATTTCAGTACCATCGCTTCCCCTTTAAATGAATTAACAAAGAAAGGTGTTGAATTTGAATGGGGAAACTCACAAGAAGATGCTTTTTAAGAATTGAAGAAACGTTTGACTGAAGCACCTGTACTTATTCTTCCTGATTTCACTAAAACTTTTGAAGTAGAATGTGATGCTAGTGTGATTGGGATAGGAGGAGTTTTAATGCAACAAGGAAAACCTATAGCATATTTTAGTGAAAAATTGGGAGGTGCTCAATTAAATTATTCTGTGTATGACAAAGAATTGTATGCTTTGGTCCGAGTGCTTGAAACATGGTAGCACTACTTATGGCCAAAAGAGTTTGTTATTCATTCCGATCATGAAGCTTTGAAGTATTTGAAAGGGCAAGCCAAACTGAACCGTCGCCATGCCAAATGGGTTGAGTTTATCGAAACATTTCCATACATTGTGAAATATAAGAAAGGTAAGGACAATGTGGTCGTTTATGCCTTGTCTCGAAGGAATGTGTTGTTGAATCAACTAGAGGTAAAAGTTTTGGGTCTTGAAAATTTGAAAGAAATGTATAATGATGATCCTGAATTTTCAGAACCATACATGCATTGTAAAGATGGAAAAGGTTGGGAAAAATATCATATACATGATGAATTTTTGTTTAGAGCTAACAAACTTTGTGTACCAAATTCTTCGGTTAGATTGCTTTTATTGCAGGAGTCACATGGAGGAGGTCTAACAGGTCATTTTGGACAAAAGAAGACTTATGAAATGCTCAGTGATCATTTCTATTGGCCCAAGATGAGGAGAGACGTCATCAGATTTGTGGAGCGTTGTGTCACCTGTCACAAAGCTAAGTCAAAACTGAACCCTCATGGTTTAGATACTCCTTTACCCGCTCCTAAAATTCTTTGGGAAGACATAAGCATGGATTTTATTTTAGGGTTGCCGATGACTCAAAAAAGAGAGATTCTATTTTTGTTGTGGTTGATAGATTTTCAAAAATGGCTCATTGTATTCCATGCAACAAGAGCGACGATGCTTCACATGTTGCCAATTTGTTTTTCTGAGAAATCTTAAGGCTACATGGAGTGCCCAAGACCATCGTATCTGACCGTGATGTGAAGTTTGTGAGCTATTTTTGGAAAACATTGTGGGCAAAGCTTGGGACTAAACTTTTGTTCTCCACCACATGCCACCCTCAAACTGATGGACAAACTGAAGTGGTGAATCGTACATCGTCAATGCTGCTGCGAACAATGGTAAAGAAGAACTTGAAGGATTGGGATGAATGTTTGCCACACGTGGAGTTTTCTTATAACAGGGCAGTACATTCTACAACTAATTTATGCCCCTTTGAAATTGTATATGGGTTCAAACCTATTGCTCCGATAGATTTGTTGCCCCTTCCGCTGCAGGAAAGAACCAATATGGAAGCTTCCAAGCGTGCTGCATATATAAAAAAGATACATGAGAAGACCAAGGAAGCAATTGAGCTTAAAGCAGTGCGCAAGGCTGCAAGTATGAACAAGCATAGAAAAAAAGTGTTATTTGAACCGGGGGACTTAGTTTGGATTCACTTGCGCAAGGAGCGTTTTCCTGAGCAGCGCAAATCCAAATTGATGCCACGAGGGGATGGTCCATTTCGTGTTCTTGCCAAGATCAATGATAATGCATACAAGATAGATCTTCCACCAAGCTATGGCGTGAGCAACACGTTCAATGTTGCTGACCTCTTATCATATACAAGTGAAGACACTTTAGAGTCGAGGACGACTCCTTTTCAAGCAGAGGAGGATGATACGACCACGCCATTAAGCAACACGTTACAACCCCCAAGTCATACTACATCAACTCAAGTACAACCAGCATCATCACCAACCCAAGTCTTTGATGGACCAATTACACGTAGCCGAGCTAAGAAGCTACAGCAAGAGGTGCACGCGCTACTTTATGAATTTTAATTAAACACTAATGAGAACTTTATGCTACCTAAGTCGTGTATATTGATATTACTTAGGTTCACCAAAGAGGAAGGACAAAACATATCAAAGGAGAATCGGCAAGAAGAGCTATGTCCGAGTCAGTCCAGCGCTACAGAACCATCCAGAAGAAACAGTCATATCTTTTGATTCCCAAAAGCTATGAAGGCCCATAAGTACTTTTTGGAAAGCTCTTGAAGTCTTGTTTCCAATGCTTCTAAGGACGACTTAATCAAATCTACTAGAAAGGCAGCCGGCCTACTTTAGTGCTGACTGGTCAGAAGGTCAATAGTCTATTTGATGACCAAGTTTTCGTATTAAACTGCATCATTCTACGAAGTTTCATTAAGCATGCTATACATGGTGAGAAAGATTATCAAGTCAGCTTTTCAACGCATTCAGCCCACGTCAATTGAAGATTCCTAGAAGAAGTTATTGTCAAAATACTGAAGGCTACGCAGAAGTCAAACACCCACACGGAAATCAGCTATGCAGATCTCCCGAAGAGGCTCCTTCACATTAGCACGTGAAAATACTTTTGTTTCGTGTTTATATATTGCTAAGGCTGGTTGTTACTAGTATAAATACCCCCCTATGTCTATGATGTAAGGCAGCTTTTGATAATCTAAAACAGAACCCCTTTTGTTCAGTTGTGTGCTAACAAATATTGAGAGTGATCTCTACCCCTTTGCTCTTGTGAATTCCTTCACGGGATTGCAGAAGTGGCGGCTTCATCCGCTCCCAAGTGGTGCTCCTACTCACTTCGAGGTCTCCTCGATTGATTGTAGGCTGTGTTGGTTGGTTCTTTGAGAGTGTGGTTGGGCGAATCCTCGATTCAGGTTGCCGGTTAAAGACGGTGGTTGGCTTCGAGTTTTATTTGTCAGGTTGCACTAGTTATCGCTGCTTGCAGCAAGTTATCTTGGCTTCTTCGAAGCTAGTTATCTGAAGATTGATCCTACATCGTGAAGATCGGGCATCATGACACATCAGAGGGTCACACATGCCATCAATGTTCTAGGGGCGGCTTCCTGGAGATCGACCAGTGCCGAGACGAGCTCGTAGTTAGCTCTCTCATAGGTGTACGCAACCTTGAATGAAGCGGAAGCCGTGATGATCCCGCGTGGCCTAGGCATCTTCATCTTCAAGTATGTGTAGTTCGGTATGGCCATGAACTTAACGTAACATGGCCTTCCGAGTATAGCATTGTAGGACACCAGGAAGTCCACCACCTTGAACTACAGCAGCTCGATGCGAATGTTGGAGGGGTAGCCAAACGTGACGGGCTGGGTGATCTACCCGAGCGGGTAGGTTAGGTGGCCGAGGATGACGTCGTGAAACGACAATGAGCTAGGTCGCAACGCGGAGCATGTGATTCATAGGTCTTCGAAGGTCTCAATATACATGATAGTGAGATCGCTCCCTCTATCCATCAACACCTTGGAGAGGTGCTTTGAGCCCACGATGGGCTCGATGATGAAAGGGTAGGCCCCTTGGTTGTGGGATCTTGTCTCGGTGCTCGCGATGGTTGAGTACGATGGGAAACTCTAACCATCGCAGATAACATGGGGCGACAGGCTTGTCTACGTGCACATCACGGTGGACCACCTTGAGGCGACGCTTACCGCCATATGCTTTGGCCCCACCAAATATAATGAGGCACCTTGTTGGCTCAGGGAAATCCTCGGTGGGAGCCTATTGCTTCGTTGGCTTGGCCGGTTCCTCCGGCTTAGATTTCTCGGCGAGAGGCTTGGAGATAAAGCGCTTCAGAAGCTCGCACTCTCGGAGCTTGTGATGGACAGGGAAGCCATGGTTTTGGCACGACGATTCCACCGGCTTTTAGAAGTGGTCGCCACCTTTCTTCGTTGGTGGCCTAGGTGACCAATCTGTGGTGGTGACTTTTTCATCGCGCTAGGGGTGCTGGTTCCTCCAGCGCCTGTTGGGGTGCTCTCGACGCTCCCTCTTCTCGCTTCTTGATTCGTCGGTGTCGCACAGACTCTTTTCCTTGCAAAAAAATTGCCCCTACTGTGTCCTCCCCATCAGTGAACTTGATTGCTATGTGGAGAGGTCAACAATTGTTTTTGGTCTCCCCTGCCCAAGTTCATGGAACAATTACTACATCGGCGTCGGTGGCATCGGGGAGTTTATTGCTTTTCTAGGAAAACTCCAAAAGTAATCATGGAGGCTTTCCCCACTTCTCTAGGTGCACCTCTTGAGGTCCCAAGAGCTCCTGGGGCGCTTGTAGGTGCCATGTAAGTTCCTGACGAAGGCCTTTCGAAGGTCAACCCAGCTGTGGATGGTCCTGGCTGGCAGGTGTTCGATCCAGGCCCTCGCTCCTTCCACGAGGTGGATGGGGAGGAACTGGATGATGGGATGGTCATCCTTGATCCCCGCCATGCAGCATGCAAGGCGGTAGTCTTCCATCCATACACTTGGATTCGAGTATCCATCGTACTTGGAGATATTTGCTGGAGCTCCTACCTTCACAAGCAATTGTGCCTTGCGGATGGCGCGCTCGAAGGCGCGTGGCCCTGGCCCAGGCATGCTGGGACTTTGCTCGCCTCTGCTCACATAGCTGTTCAACCTCCTCCTGCTCCCGGAGCCGGTTGTTGAGGAGGTGTCGAGCATCACAGATCTCCCTGATATGATTCTTTGTGGGGATGTGGACTCTCACGGATTGGGAGGGCTATGTCCCCCTACTCTAGGATGATGGCGTGCTCGTGTCATAGCTATTCACGTCGGTGGGAGCCTATGGATCGATATCGGCCTGCTGTACCATAGCCTTGTCCACTAGGTTGCGGAGGTTTTGGTACCACGCCCTCGCTTATGGCTCGGGGATGGACTGGAGCATCATGGCTGACGCTACCATGTTCTATCCGCGGTTGAGGAAGTATTGCACCCTATCACTGCACTCGGCAAGTTGGTCGTAAACTTTATTCGCTCGAGACCATTCATCCTCGAGGCGTTTTTGCTCGATGTCACTGTAAACTCGATTGAGCTTACGCATGAGATCATCGAGCTCTTCTTGCTGCTGCCGGAGTGTGTTGTCGTGAGCAAGGATGCGCGCCTGGCGCTAGCGCTGATACTCCTCCTCCTGGATGAGAGACTCATTGTCCCCCTGTCATTGTCGTTGTGGTTTCATGGCGGTATTGTCACAAAGCAAGCCCTCTCCAGCGCTTCATCGGTGTTGGATCGAGTTGGCCCTGGTCGAGCTGTGGCTCGAATCATCCTTGAGCAAGTCGAGCATGGATGTTGGCTGGTGACCGACGACGACCACCAGAGTTGACGGCGAGGCTCCTGTCGCCTTATTCTTGACGGCGTTAGTGTGCCTGTTGAGGCAGCGCTTCAAGGTGACAGCCTGCCTCTTCAGGCGTCGCTTCTCCACCTTGCTCCTTGTGGAGCATGCGCGGGGTGCTCGAGGTGACAAGTGCGTCGAGGGTGGTGAGGCAGAGATCGTTGGTGGTAGTGGTGAGGAAGTTGAGGGTGCCGAACATGATGTGGTTCCCCGGTGCAAAAGTTCTACCGCAAGGGAATGTCGATGAGTGGGCCATTGGCGTGATGAGTGTCTACTGGCACGCTAAGAGTTCCCCTACCTGGCATGCCAAATGTCGTGGTTTCGGAAATCAGATGCATTAAGATTGTGTTCGGTGGGGAAATTAGCGCGGACTCATTCCGAATGGTTAGCCTCCATGTCTCGAGCAATGGATTTGAGACGTTGGGTTTATACTAGTTCAGGCTTACGCCCTAGTCCAGTGTAGTGTTGATCGTAGTATTGCTCTAGAGCATGTTACAGCTGGTGTGCTCGTGTGTTCAGAAAAGAGGGGTCCTTCCCTTTTCTAGTTCAAGGATTGAACTTTACAATGGGGGATTGTATTTTGCAAGAGGGGGCTTGGCCAGTGGCCCTTTGGTAGTGTGGTTCTTCTGATGCTATTCATATGGAGCAATCGTGCGTCATGCGGTGTTGCCTATCGTCATAAGCCTGTGTCACTCGTTGGCGTGCGTAGGCGTACACCTGGTATGGTGTATCTACTAAGCACTGCCCGGTATCCGGGCCACTGTAGAAGCTCTGATGCTGAGGTACTTTATGAATAGGGTCGTCCGGCCCCTCAAGGCTATGGCAGTCATCTCAGGCTGTACTTTGGGAGGTGCAGTCATGTCGATAGCGACCACTCGGTGTGCCCTCAACCTACCGATCGGGTGACTGGCCATAACCTAGGGTGTCATGTCTTGTCTTTAGTCAGTGTGGACTTCGCAACATTTTACTTAGGTTTCTGCCTTGCTTCTCTTTCGTGGTTGGGACCTAGGTGGTCATCCTGCCTCACGGACTTGCTCGGCAGGGAACTGGTCGGCTGCTCCGCCTCGCGGACTTGCTAGGTAGGGACCTAGTTGGTTGCTTCGCCTTGTGGGCTACCTCGGCAGGGACCTAGTCGGTCACTCCGCCTCGCGGACTTGCTTGGCAAATACCTGGTCAGTTGCTCTGCCTCCCGGACATGCTCGGCAGGGCGACTTTGGTCGGCAAGAAGGTTTACAAGCCTTATTTTGGGTACCCTGTTCCTAGGTACACGACAGGACTAAAGTTTAGTACCTCGACAAAAGTTTAGTCTAAGGTCTAATGGAACCAAACAGGTCCATAGTCTAATCATAAAAATAATTACACATTTGAAGACTAAATGGTGAGATAAATTTATTAAGACTAATTAATCAATGATTAGTAAATGCTTACAATAGTATCATATGAGCGAATCGTAGACTAATTAGGTTTAATAGGTTCGTCTTACCATTTAGTCATCATTTGTGTAATTAGTTTGTAATTGGACTATATTTAATACTTATTACTAGCATCCAAACATTCGATGTGATATAGACTAAAATTTAGTCAGGAAACCAAATCCGGCCTAAACAATTTTATTTTGTTTTTACAAAATTAATTTCTAGTTGTTGGCTAGCAAATAACGTATTAAGTTGTCTATTTTATTCTACAAAGAACCACCTCTTCTTTATTTTGGTAAGTTTACCCATCCTAGATATTTTATCGAACAAACGATGGGTACACACGTGAAAAAGGACCAAACAACTCCACTCCTTTGCTCCCTCGCCATGGTCGGAGACGTGGCACATTCCACCCATAAAACTCCCTTATATTCTCCTATTAGGTCATGGTAAATAAATCGTGTATGTGGCCATGAAGATTTGAGTTTCCATTCGAAGTTGGTGTTACATGCTCATGCATACATAAAAATGTCACTAAACCCTACTGACGAAGCAATCGGCCTAATATAGTGTTACATGACGAAGCAATCGGCCTAAGACAGTGTTACATGCTCTACAAAAAATGGTGATCACTAAACCTACCTAACAGGGCAATCAGCTTAAGTCGGGGTCCGACTTAAGTCAACATCACTCCTACATAACATAGAAATGGGTGACCTCTAAACCTCGCCAAGCTCATGCATGACACAGAAGACAATTAGACAAAGGTCATTACTTATATATATACCAAGGATTAATTTATTATGAACTCACCCTAGCAAAAGGTCTGCATCACCCTTACGATACTACTACTACAATACCATTCACTACAACTACTACTACCATACAATACTATCTAGACTGGTGGCACCTTGCCATCAGCACGACCGCCCACACTGTTTCCACCACCACCACTCTCGTCGTTGCCATCACCATCGTCGCTACCGACGACGTTGTTGCCACCATTGTCGCCACCGCCGCCCTCGCCTTTGCCGCCTTGTTACTGTCGCTGGAGTCGTTGCTGCCTCTATTATTGTTGTTGTCCTCGTCCTCCTCTTCATCCTCCTCCTTAGAGTCTTCCTCCTTGCTCTTGTCTGACTCATCTGAGCCAGCGAGGCCAGGGCACTCCACCACACGAATGAAGGACCGCTCTGTTGGGTAAGCCCTAGGGAGTCATTGGAGTTGGTCGTCAGCTAGGGAAGAGGACGCGGAGAGTTCCCACCTGAAAGTCGCCTAGAGGGGGGTGAATAGACGAAACCTGAAATGTATAAACTTTGAACACGCACTTTACCCGGGGTTTGAGTTAGAAATAAATAATGGTGAATTCGGAGTGCAGAAGATAGTTCTTCTTGCTATGATTTGCTCAATCAATGAGGATAACTTTGGGAGCTAACTCAAAACAATGTGACCAAGAGAACTTTTAGTGAGAGGGGAGAGGGAAGAAACAAATCGAATGGTGAAGATCAACAGAAGTGAACACAGCGATTTGTTTCCCGAGGTTCGGTTCTAATGAACCTACTCTCCATTGAGGCCACAAAGGCCGAGTCTATTTCAACCCTTTCCCTCTCTCAATCGGTCACCTAGACTGGTTGAGTGCTTCTTCTTAATCTCACGGGTCACAAAGACCCCGCAAGGATAACCACACAATTAGGTGTCTCTTGCTAGCTTTACAAATCACTTAGAAAGTTTAGAGAGAAATGAAGAAAGCAACCAAGCAACAAGAGCAACAAATGGAACACAAATAACCCTCTCTCAAGTCACTAAACACTTTTGATCACTTGACTTGATTATGGCACATGAAGAGGATTGGAGGCTTTGAATGTGTCTTTGTAGTGTATTCTTTGCTCTTGTATTGAATGTTGAGAGTGGAAAGCTTGGATAGCTTGAATGGATGTGGTTGGGGGTGTTTATAGCCCCAACCACTATTCTAGCCATTGGCTGAGTTCTCTATCGATGGGCACACCAGACAGTCCGCGCGCGCACCGGACACTGCACTGTTCATTGTTCGGTGCTCGCCACATCAGCCGACCATTGGGGTTTGGACCAGTCGACCGTTGACTTTGTCTGTCCTTGTGGTGCACTGGACAGTCCGGTGGCACACCGGACAGTTCGGTGCACCTGACGTCGCAGACTGTCTTCTGACTTCTGACGCTTCAGACTGTGGTGGCAGTCGACCGTTGGCGAAGTCGACCGTTGCTCGTGGGCTCACCGGACAGTCCGGTGACACACCAGACAGTCCGGTGAATTTTAGCTGAGGGGCGCTGCGTTTTCTCGAGAGCGGCCAGTTCGCTGGGCACGCCAGCTTGGGCACCGGACAGTCCGGTGCACCGTAGGCTGGTGCAAATGAGTTTTGCTCCATACTTAGAGAATTGCCCCACGAGTCATTTTCCTTATGTGTATTTGTGAACTTTATGCACCTGAGAAAAGATTAACTAGGCAAACTAGTTAGTCCATTAGGTTTGTGATGGTCGTCAAACAACAAAATCGATTATAGGAAATGTTTGAGGCCATTTCCCTTTCACCGCCGATGGACCCGGAGCACTCCTTGAAGTACTTTGAGTTGCTAAAGGACTCCGACGACGGGGTTGGAGTGCGCTTCCTCTTGGTGCCCTTGCCACCCTTCCTGCCCTTTCCCTTGGCACTCCTACCTCCGGCTATTGGTGTTCTCTAGGGAAAGAAGGGCTTGCAAGGAAGTGGAAGCAAAGGCGAGTGAAGAAGCACGCAATGGCTGGCTAGACCATTTAAAGAAATGGAAGGGTGCCCTTTGAAAGGGAAATGTGCCCTTGGGCCATTTCTATTTTGTTTTGGTGATTAAATGCTCAACACATTGTCTTGGACTAACATCTTGACGTATGAGCATAAGCACATGTATTTGAAAAGGAAAATTGAGAAACATAGGAAAAGTGCATTCTGTGTATATCACAAATCCTATTACATTAAAGGAACAAGGTATGATTCTAGCACTTTATGAATTGTTTGAGTTATTAAGTATGTTTATCTAAGTGCTAGGAAACTTCGCAAGTTGAACCATTTTAGAAGAAATGGTGTTTCGCTAAGTGTGGCCAAACTTGTGCTAGTCTAGGAGCACCGGACAGTGTCTGGTGCCCATGCTAAGTCAGCTGGCGAACAGACCACCCTCAAGAATCCACCAAGACACTACAACTATAATTCACCAGACTGTCCAGTGTGCACCAAACTGTTCGGTGTGCCAGCCATGCACCTGGCCAACAGTCGCCCACGCAATCTGCGTAGTACACATCAGCTTGGCCAAAGGTCACCAGGTTGCACCGGACTGTCTAGTGTGCTAAGTGATCAACGATCGATAATAGTCGGCTTGGCTGAATAAGGAAAGAGATCGTCTACTGTGCAGTGTCTGGTGTGCCCCAGATAGTGCGGTGCACCCTTGGACAAAAGACAACCAGGGCCTTCCAAATGGAGTTCAAACGACTCCTTGGTCCATTAGGGTTATAAAAGGACCCCCCCAGGTGCCATGGGGCGGCGTACAAGCACACTTTGAGCAATCTACAACTCCTAGACTCCGCGACCACGTATCGATTCATTAGATAGAGATTTGAGCGCGTTCTTGAGCTGTGACTCGGCCGTTTTGATTCGTGCGCTCTCTTCTTGACTTGTGTGCGTGTTGCTGCTGCGATTGTGTTCTTGTGTGTGTTTCTACTCCCTCCTTACTCCGATTTTGATTAAGATCATTTGTGTAAGGCGTGAGAGACTCCAATTTGTGGAGATTTGTAACACCCCTGGTGTTACTGCTACTAAAACTTGAGCATAACATCATAAGCATTGGCATTGCATATGTTTGACACACCTAGAGTGCATTCACTAGGTAAAAATTTCAAACAAGTTGTATTGTTATAGCATTTTGCAAATAGAACCCTGGATAGGGAACTTAACCCTAAATAGGGATTAAAGGGGTAAAACCTAACCCAAGTTGAGAAAACCTAAAAGCTTTAGGGGAATAGTCATAAAATGTTCCCAAGAATGAATTTGAATCATATTTATACCCCTGAGATACCAAAACCCCATTTGAACCATGGAAAACCCTAAATGTAAACCCTAGGGGCCTATGTGCAAAAACTGTGCACATTTGGACTAAAGTGTCAAAAGTACTATGTTTAAGCATATAAAGTCACATGGTTCACATTTGGGAAGATTTACAAGCCAAACCCTAAGTTTTGGATTCATTTGCAAAAAGGACCCCAATTGAGATTTCACTCTAAGTCTGAATTTCAGATTGGTGGGCTCAACTTTGGGGCTTTGTAACTTTCAAACTCTAGGGTCTTTGCCCTATGTCACCACATCAAAGCTGTAGACCAATCATAGGAGAACAACTTTGCTTAAGAGTGTAAGCATAGTCGTTGAGAATAAATTAGAGATAATTAGATCCAAAGTTGGACTGTCAGGCTGATACAGTCTGAACTTCAGATTAACAGTGACTTTGATCCAAGTTTGAGAGCCATTTCGACTAAGATCTAGTGAGAATCTACCTAGGGTTGCTATAACAAAGTTGTAGAGTTATTAAAGAGGAACAACTTTGCTATAGATGTTTGGGCTTGGTACCATAGAAAATCTAGAGAAAATAGGACCTAAAGTTGCTCTGTCAGGTTATTTGAAGGAGCACTAGCCATGGTACAGTGTCGTGTATGGATCAGATCGCCAGCGCGACTGACCTCACCGCCGACGGCTCCCTCCGCCGTGATTCGTGCTGCCGACGTCGCGATTCGTGCCCAGGGTGGATGGATAGCGTCGCGGGGTGAAAGATCTTCGCTGCCGGTGAGCTGGACGCCATTCCGGCTAGCCGCGATACTTCTCCCCTTTCTCACCGCCCCTCGGATTAGAATCTCACCGCCGCTGTACCGTCGCCGTTGTCCGCCGCGTGTCCGAGCCTCGCCACTGCACCGCCACGATTCACTTTAGCTCATCGTTGCCCACCGGAATAGCTGCCACGACGTTGAACACGTATTCACTGCGCTGGTATTCTTCCTCATCTCTGGCCGCCTGCGTGGAGCGGTACCTGATCTGGTCTTAAGAACCCCGGCCGCCTGCGTGGCGAGAGTAGCGTGTACCCTCCGTGGCAAGAGGCTGGACGGTGGTGTATCTGTGCTCTCGGTTCGTGTGAACCTGATCTGGTCTTAAGAACCCCGGTGGCGGGTTGACATATGCAAGGGTTAAGTGCTACATATGTCGTGTGATTGGAGATCCTCAGCTGAGAATAATCGATTCGGATCGCTGTACCTTCGCGGTTATGAAGACTTGGTCACTGCCCTATACGTAGAACTCCAGTAAAGATGAAAGGTTTTGTTAAGAAATTGGCTAGGGCAGGACAAGTGTTTGAACTAGGGTAGAAAGAACTCTAGTTGCAGGTAATTTTACTTAACTTGACAAATAAAACTGGATTTTTAAGGATCCACTTTAGTAAGCATTTCTGCAAAACAGAGTCTTTGATCATTGAGAAACCTTACCTTGACTCCCTTATAACCAGCATTCCCTTGAGAGTCTTTTCTTTAGTCGGGTAAGACTTGCTGAGTAATTCCATACTCAGGGTTTATTCCCCCGTTGTTTTTAGATGAGGAAGCGACAAATTTTTGTTGCTTCTGCTCTAAGGTGGTACCCAATGAAGAGCGCAAGGAATGAAGTGCGGGAGGAAAGGATCCTCCATTAGGACTTTTATATAAAAACTATCGGGAGGAGTTTTTGCCTCCCTTGGTATTGTAATAATACTACTCAGCACTCGTTTTATATCTCTGGTCTGTAATAAATAACTTGATCTTACTTTCTAAATAAATGTAAGTTTATGTAATCGCTTCCGCATTTCTATATCTCCGATGTTCTGTAATGTCTGCAAGACGGGTGAAACGTTCCTGGAAAGGTAAAAAAAGAGATACCGAACTTGTCGAGTGATTCAGGAACATCTACAGGGTTGTCTGATGTCTGTTGGACAAGGACAACTGTAGGTGGGCCTAATTACTTGGGAGGTTTCGTCACAAGATTCCTCACAACCGAGATTTGTTATAAGGAAGACAACTGTGGTACTCAAGTTTGATCTTTGGATCACTTGAGAGGGGTTGAGTGCAATCGTTGACAGAAGGAGGTCACCACAACGTGGAGTAGGCATTGGCCGAATGACGGGATAAAATCATCTTGCCTCTTGTCCATTTACTTTATTACGATTGTTGTCTTCTTGAGTTCTCATATTCACTTGTATTGTTGCTCCTAAGTTTGATACACATTTCAAAGGAGCAATCAAGTGAAGAGTTCTCCTATCTCCATCTCTACTCATATCAACTTGATTTTAGCTTCCACTAACACTATTAACCGAACGTGGCAAACCCAGTTTGTGTTGTTTAGAGTTGATTTTTGCAGGATCACCTATGCACCCTCCTCTAGGTGCTCTCACCCTTTCGCTCCCCGCCCATACAATGAATAGTCGCAAGTAATCAAGTGTCTTTTTGATTTCCAAGAAGCAGCATATCCCTAGCACAACGTGGCAAACACGACAACGGAGGTCACTAAATGAGTAGTTCACTAGCTCACATGCATCATTACACTGTCAACTTAGGGAACTGTTTTACGGAAGGGACAACATACCCACTAGGGATGGCAACGGATAAATTATACGCGGATAGTGTCTCTAGACATCCATATCCGCGACTTATATCCGATATCCAAATCCGTACCCGTTACCCGCTACAGATAAAAAACAGTATCCACATCCGTTACCCGCGGGTAACGGATATGCGTGGATATATCCGTTTGCTCACTACACATACAACATATTTAAATCCAACAAATTAAAATATGATAACATATTTGTCCAGCAAATTTAAATATGATAAAAACATACAACCATACATAATTTGTCCAGCAAATCAAATCTGATACATGTATTAAAGCATACAGCGAGCAATATAAAATTGTCTAGCAAAATCAAATCTAAATTGTTCAAATTGATAAAGTTACAAACACACAAGCCACAAGTAACTAGGATCAGGGTATTTCCAATCTAAAAAGCCTACAAGAATCTGAAAAACTACAAGAATCTACAAAGAAACTGGACCTGCTGGGCGAGTTGGACCCCACATGTCAGGTTACTTTAACGGATATTCGGGTATGGATACTGATTTTTCGTACCCGTTTTAAAAATATCCACAGATATCAAATGCTACCCGTATCCGTATCCACGGGTACAGGTTCGTACCCAAAACCGTGCCCAACGGGTTTTTTATCCGCGGGTACGCGGATAAATCACATCCATTGCCATCCCTAATACCCACCCATTGGGTGCCACAACAGATTTTCCTGAAAAATTAATTAAATTCAGCCAGACCTCTATCGGTTGAATTCTAGTCGGCAAACTCAATAGTCTTGTCAAGCATATCTCAGTCAATCAAGTTTCAGTCGATCGGGCCTCGGACGATTGGTCTCCCCTCAAACACAATTAAGATGGCTAGATTTCAATTAGCCGGTCAACCAAGCGTCAAGTCAATAAGATGATCCACCAAAGTGAGGGTTTTCTAAGACCTTCGAGTCGATTGCTACCCAAGACAACTCGAAGCTCGGGGGCTACACCCATTGGGTGCAATGTAGGTGTGCCCAATGGATCAAAATCGTAGAAGGAACCGAAGACTTGGGCTCCACTCGCAGGGGTCCAGGGGCCAAGATCAAAGCGCTAGAACGACACAAATGGGGGTTCAGAACCTATTCAAAAGGGGCCGAAACTCGCAGGCGCAGCTCCCGAGCATCACCCACCTCCAAGACATGTGGCAGCCCCGAACCTGTCCCTATGTGGGTCCGAGTCTGACATCATCAGTCCTACCGATAACGGGGTCTGGATTCGTGGGCGCAGCTCCCGAGCATGTCCCCCTCTAGGACACATGGCAGCCCAGGCCTGTCCTTGTGCAGGTCCGAGTCCGACGTCATCAGTCTTGTCGATGGTTCTGGATTCGCAGAGCAACTCCCAAATGTCTCCCCCTCTAGGACACGTGGCGGCCCCGGACCTGTCCCTGTACGGGTTTGGGTCTGACGTCATCAGTCTTGTCGAAGAGATCTAGAACCGTTCATGAGGATCTGAACCCACGAGAGCAAGTCCTAAGCATCCCCTCGTCAAAAGATATTTCATTAACCCAGATTCATTTTAAGAGTCTCGAGCCAATTATACCAAAATTAGCTTGAGCCTCTAGGCTTGTGGGGGATGGATATCTTCTGGGTCATCAAGACGTGGACTCGCTTCATGGGCCGCCTAAAAGGCCCCGTTAAGTCATCCAAGGGACACATTATGGGCCTCAACAGGAGGTAACTAAAGTCGACTTAAACTCCCATGTGCCGGATCAGGGAAGCCAACTAGATGCCGCAAGACTCGTTCTGCGCATACAAGTGGGCGTGAGCTTTGCGGAAGAGGCCAACTTAATGTTGGAAGACTCAGCGCAATCGTAGAAGGTAGTGGACAGACTCGCATAAGTGCTCTGATCTGTACAGGGATATCTCCTCAGATGACTATATAAGGCTTAGGGGGTACACATACAAAAAGGTTGGACCCCGCTAGATCGTGAGAGGACCTTCATCTCCCATCTCCCGCAATCACATGTAAACCTTGGAGCTTAGAGCAATACAGTCGCCAAAAACTGATATTACGTAGGGTATTACGCCTTGCGGCGGCTTGAACCTGTATATCTTGCTGTGTTCCGTCGTGCCCTGCACGAACTATCGAGCTACGACCGACATCGCCATCCTCCCAAATACATTGCGCGGTACGCCAAGTAGTGCTCCGTCAGTATCAAACACTGACAGATTTAATCCCCTCAACCCCCTCCATTTCCCATATAACCGAACAAGTCCTCATGGGGTTCACCCCCACACTGCCATCATTACGAGACTCAAGTGTTGTTTGGTTTATATAATTGTAACGTGATGGATGTTGGAACTTGCTCTCGGTCGCAAGTGGATCCAACAAGGGAGAACAGTGATGTCAACAGGGCACACGCGCTAGATGGCAAAAGCTCTGTTGATCTGGCCTCTCACGGGCACTGTGCGGGGGTATTTATAGGTACCTGAGCGCGCAGCGCCTTGAGCTAAGGACGCATGTGCCCTCAGCTACCTAGATTATCCCCAGAATATTCCCATAAAGCGGGGTTACAGACCGTAATTACAGGGATGTCTTTACAAATCAGGCCCGTAACGCCACTACAGGAAACGCCTAAATTTTCGTGGGCCGGACTATTTTCGTCGGCCGGCCCACGAAAATACAATGTTATTTTCGTCGGCAAGAGTGACCGACGAAATTGTGTCCTATTTTTGTGGGCCCGCGAAAATTTTTGTCGGCAGGCCCACGAAAATACGAAAGGTATTTTCGTCGGCATCGGGGACCGACGAAACTGTGTGCTATTTTCGTCGGCCGCAGCTAGGCCGACGAAAATACGTGGCGTATTTTCGTCGGCCGCATCCAGGCCGACGAAAATAAGTCATTAACCTGCCTGTATTTTCGTCGGCCTTAATGAGGCCGACGAAAATAAAGGCCCGTTAACCTCCATCCGGCTTCAGCGCGCATATTCTCTCTCGCTCACTCGTCTCTAGAAGCGCCGCTGCCGCCCGCCGTCGCCGCGCTCGCCCCGCCGTCACCGCGCCCGCCTCGCCGCGCCGCGCCCGCCCGCCGTCGCCGCGCTCGCCGGAGCGCCCGCGCTCGCCGGAGCGCCCGCGCTCGCCGGAGCGCCCGCGCCCGCCGCGCCGCCGGAGCGCCAGCGCTCGCCGCACCGCCCTCGGCCCGAGCCGCCCGTCCGCCCTCGCCGAGCCGCCCGCGCCCCGCCTGAGCGCGCCCTCGCCCGAGCCTCTCGCTGCCCGCCTGAGCGCGCCTGCCCGCCCTCGCCGAGCCGCCCGCCCGCGAAGAAGGGAGCACGCTGCCGCACGCAGCCCGCGCGCCCTCGCCGCGCTCGACGCGCCGCCCGCCCGCGAAGAAGGGAGCTCGTGGCCGCCGTCGCGAAGAAGGGAGTCTGCCGTCCGTCCACGCCGCGCTCGCCATCCGTCGACGCCGCCCTCGTTCCCCGCGGTGAGCCTCCCCGCCTCCCTTCTTAATTTGATGCACATGGCGGCCGTGGCGTGCCGTGCGCGCGGTCGTGGCGGCCATTAACCGTTATACAGATTGTTAAGGCGGTGGTGAATTGGTTTTGTATAGTGAAGAGTGCATGCTAGATCGGTGGTGATCAGTAATCATCAGTGATCAGTGCCTCATTATCCTCAATGTCTCATTCTATTATCTTAATTTTAGAGTTTAGTTTAATGTTTAGAGTTTAGTTTTGATCGTTAACCGTAGCGAACCGTATGCGTCACCCGTTCGGGAACGGCGAACGTCACATTGGCTTGTGAGGTTCGCCGTTCCGGAATTGTCCACGTATTTTGGACAGCCTGAGAGTGTAGGCCGATGCTTTTGATTTGTGACATGTGCCTTATGATTGACGCGGGCTTTTTCAGGGCACCTCACAGAGCCGACAGAGGCAGCAGCAACTTCTCGACTGTCTAGACGAAGTGCAAGGTGAGGAGGGTGAGCAGGAGACTCCTCAGCAGGATGCTCATGTGCAGGGTGAGGAGGGTGAGCAGGATGACGAGGGTGAGCAGGATGAGGAGGTTGACCCAATGGGGGCAGGCAGGGCGGGCGACGCGTCAGATGGTTCTACGTCCTTCAGGTATTATTATGCATATTACTTTAATTGATATTAGTTTCTAATCATTTCATCATATTGAATTTACTTGTATACTTAGGTATAAGAAGAGCAATGCGCTTGGTCCGAGACCTGCCGAGAGGAGGCTCATCCGGCCGCATGGAGAATGGTGGGGCTTATTTCTGTTTTGTTAATTTTTTAATGTGAACGTGATTGCACTAGTTTACTTGTTTTATTAAATTTTGTAGGTCATGGGAAGACTTGACTTGGGACGGTACAGGCAGACGTCCCAAGGTGAACGCGGTGTTGGGTAGCCTCTGTCGCTTCTACTACCCTGGCATGGTGGAGCTCAATGGCGAGAGGTTCGCGGCTATGCAGTGGGCTGACTGGGGTCTAAAGGACTATGTCGAGCCAGGGGAGTCAGGGGAAAGCAGTAGCGGAGGGGGAAGTTCGGAAAAAAAACGAAGGACTTGTCAGGTGGCTGTGTGGGACGAGTTCTGGGTGAGTTTACTTTCGTATATAAGCAATTCATTGAATTATTGCTTCACCTAATCTTACTTTAACTTAACTTCTCCATTGATATGTAGGGGAGGTTCCAATTGCCGGATGACATCGAGGAGGATCAGGCTCAGTGGACACGTGTGAAGAGGCACTTTCGGAAGTGCGCTGATAAGATAATCAAGGATGCCATGTACAATGCTCGCATCGCGGCCGTCAACTACTACTACAAGAAGATAAAGGGTCAGAAAATGAGCAAAGCATTAGGGGCCAATGAGATCTACCTCACAGAGGAGCAGTACCTGGAGAGCGTTGTGGATTGGCTGTCCAAGGACATGGAAGCCTGGAGGTGGTTGGCTAAGAGATGGGCGTCGCCTGAGTGGATTGCAGAGTCCAACAAGCACCGTGCCAACCGTGGCACTGAAGGACCGGGGCACAGGTACGGCGCCGATGGACACCTTGGTACCGCACGCCGCATGGTAAGTATATAAATCAAACTTGTATGTTACATCTATGAAAATTATATGGTTTAACTCTTCTTTTTCATGCAGGAAGCTGAAAGTGGAGTTGCTCCAAGTTTTATGGAGGTTTACGTCCGTGGTCACCGTGGCCCTGATCCGGCGAACCCTGATGTGCTATGCAGCGAGGCGGCAAGGGAGAAAATGGTAAACAAGTTTGTATTTACGAATTAAATTGCATGTTTTGTGTCTAACTCCAACTTTCTTTGCAGAATGCATATGGGGAGGAAATGACTCAACGCCATGGGCCTGACTTCGACTGGATGCATTCAGACTTAGATGCCTCGGCGTTGTACCATAGTGGTGGGGGTAGAAAGCATGGCAGGTGAGGTGTTTGTGTTTGATTCGACGATTTCATTAACAAGAATGTGTCCACTTAATTGCTCAACTATGTGTATCATGCAGGTTTGCCTTTGGCACCGGCGTTGTGGAGTACAACAGGACTATAGGTCAAGGGAAGGCATCGTCTTCGGGAGGGAGTTCTCGCTCCTCCAGGTCTGCTCGAGAGGCTCAGCTAGAGGAGGAGACTCGGGCAGCACAGGAGCAGGCTCGAGCAGCACAGGAGCAGGCTCGAGCAGCGCAGGAGCAGGTTGGGCAGCTGACGCAATATATGGCTTCTTATTTTCAGGTAATTCGTCTATCTCATCACGTGTCGTCTTTGAATTCAAAGTATAATGTTGCGATTCTAACGTTGCATCCATTTGCAGGAAATGACTACTCGACTCGGCCCTGATATGAACTTGCCCGCTTTTCGCCCTCCCCAGGTAACACTATCTGAACACTTCAATTCCATAGCAACTCTTTCTTTATTATCAAAAATGGCTCGCAGGCACAAGGATGGGGACAGTGGCCAGGACAAGCTCCAGCGTCGCAGCCACAGTGGACCGGTGTTGGGTGGACGCAGCCACCTCCAGGCACTTGGACGCCTCCACCCCAAGGATCGCAGCCAGTCCCGGGATGGGTGCCACCGGTCTCCCAGCCACCGGCGGGCTCTCAGCCATTTCAAGCGTGGATGGCACCACCACCGACGGGGTGGGTGCCACCACCTATGGGGTGGCCAGCACAACAGTACCCGTGGATGCATGCACAACCTACTCCTCACCATGGATCACAGGTGACATTCCATGTTTAGTTTTATGCAAATATTGACCAAACACAGCAATGTATATGTATACAGCCTTATTTGAATGATTGATGAATTGCAGGGTTCAGCGTCACATGCTCATGGATCGGAGGGTGGTGTCAACGTCCAAGACTTCCTCGTCCATGGTGCTGGAGGGAGTGGCCACCTTCCTGGTGGCGGAGGAGGGAGTGGCCAAAACTCCCACAGCCCGCCGGAGTGATCAGTGAGGAGTGAGTTGTGAGTAGTTAGTAGCTTATGGACTTATGGACTCTAGACTTATGGACTAGAGTTTTGTGAATTGTGTATTTGAATGGACAATGGACTTTTGGACTTATGGATACTCTAGACTTATTATGTATATGTGAATGTGTTTTGTGAATTATGTATTAGGCTTGTGAATCTGTATATGTGAATTGTGATATTGTGTATATTGCTGTGAATTATTAATAGGTGCAGAAAAATCTGTTTTGGGGGGGGAACCATCAATTTTCGTCGGCCTCGGTGGTGGCCGACGAAAATATGTTCCCAGGCTATTTTCGTCGGCCACCACCGGGGCCGACGAAAATATGTTCCCAGGCTATTTTCGTCGGCCACCACCGAGGCCGACGAAAATATCCTGGCGTATTTTCGTCGGCCACAACCGGCCGACGAAAATAAATGGTATTTTCGTCGGTTTTAGCAAGGCCGACGAAAATAGTTTAGTTTCGTCGGTACCGACGAAAATACCCGCCTATTTTCGTCGAACTTATTTTCGGCGGCTATTTTCGTCGGCCTGCCGACGAAAATTATCTATTTTCGTCGGTTTAGGCTTATTTTCGTGGGTTTTTTGCCCACGAAAATTTAGGCGTTTCCTGTAGTGCGCACGGCAGCCACGCGGGGACCGTAACGATGGGCCGGATCACACGTGGGCCTCCGAGCTGGATGAGGCTGCACTGTGGGATGCCCTTCGTCGCCAGTCTTCGTCTGGTGCGGTACATGCGAAGGGTGTCCCTGCCTGTTTTGTCTCTGTTAGCTCAGCTGCTGCAGCGAAGGCTTCGAGCGAAGGGTGGCGCCTTTGCCTTCGCCCCAACATTTGCCCTTAGGCGACAAAGTCACCTGGTGCCGAAGACGTCGCTAGATGGCGAAGACGCTGCCCTCGCTCGAAGTGGTCCCGCGGGGGTTTTTGATATGACCGTTGATTGACGGCGTACTGTTGGATTGCGGGTTTCCCGAAGCGCCGCGCCCTGTTGGATTGCGGGTTTCCCGAAGAGCCGCGCCCTGCCTATAAAAGGGGGCGAGGGTCGGCGCTTTTCGAACTTCACCTTCCGCGCTCCGCGAAAACCCTAGCCGCCCTTTCCGCCGTCTTGCTGCTCGTCTGCCCGCCGCGCTCTTGTTCGCCGGAGATCTGGCTCGAGTGAAGTAGACCGCCCACCGCCGCCGACAGTACGTAGCGATGTCGTCCTCGTCTTCTTCCGCTGCCGCTACACCGCCGGCCGTTCCCTCGCCGCCGGCCGCCGCCTCGTCTGAGGAGACGCTGAGTAGTTCAATGGCGGAGGAGTTGCGCGCCGGCGATTCTGTTGACTTTGGCGTATCGCGGATGTCATCGGTCCGCGTGCAAGATATGCAGCGGTTGGGTTACTTCGGCGGCGGAGTTGCTCGAGTCCCGGGGACGGAGGAAGTCCCCGAGCCGGAGGGCGAGTTGGTTGTTTTCGAGGCGTTCTTCGCCGCCGGACTCCGCTTGCCCGCGCACCGATTTGTTGGCGAAGTCCTACGCAAGTTCAACGTTCAAATACATCAGCTGACGCCGAATGCCATAGTGGCTCTATCGAAGTACGTCTAGGCGACGACTTCGTACGGCGGACAACCATCAGTCGAAGTCTTTGCGAAGTATTATTGTTTGCACTGGCAGAAGAGGATGATTGGAGACAAAGTCGCTCAGTTTGGGTCCTGCACATTCACGCCGAAGACCGGCAAAACCACGATGCAGGTAGTCGAGTTGGTTCCTTGCGCCCGCAACAAGTGGGGCAACTGGAATGAATTTTGGTTTTACGTTGCTGAGGGCACCGTCGAAGGCCATGAGGGACTCCCCGTGTCCGAGATGTGCTCTCATTTTTACTCAGCGTACCCGCCCTTTGAGGTGGCGGAGGAGGATGTGGACGAAGGGGCCCTTCGGTGCGCCGGCGGCCTGAGCAGTGGGCGCGACTTGGTTGAAGAATTCGTGGCGTACGGGGTATGGCCCTTGGCGCATGGCTGGGCGTTGGGCGAAGTGTGCCCTCGCCAGATGCCTTTTCCGTGGCGGTAGGGTGGTGCGGAGTCCCGCCTTTGCCCTGAAACTGCAAAACCGCGATCCGGCTGCCTTTGTGCGTGAGGCGGAGGATGGGGCGGTGCGGCTCGTTAGACGTTACGTGCCGAGGACAGAGGGCCAGCGCAGCTGGGAGATCCGCGGGTCGAATGACCGTTTGAACAGGGTTTTTGAATTAAATCAATTGCCATATGACGGCTACCCTGGTCAAGACGATGTGGACCGCCGTGGGAAGAAACCGGCGGTGGAGACTGGAGACGACCCTGCGCCGGCGTGCGCCCCATCCTCTAAAAAGAGAAAATTAGGTACTGCTATGGGAGGACTTGGGGTTTCTGATGGTTTTGCTAGAGAGTTGATGAGGACGTGCGCGGCCCCGGGGGAAAGGATGTCTTCGCCCGAGCTCCGGGAGTCTTCGGCTCGGATGCTGAGGGTTACCGGGGGTTGTTGGCCTAGGAATGTTCCTATCCCCCGCGCGGCTGGTTGGGACTTTTTTACATCTCGCATGGTTCGTGAATGGAGGGTTTTTCCTTACGGGCGGAATATTGCTGCTGTTGTGTCGGCAGTGATGGACAAGGATCGCCAGGGGGCTGCACAGAAGCGCCAGGCGGCTGTCAGGCTCGTTGAAGCCAGGCCGAAAAGGCAGCGAGGGGCTTTGAAGGCTGCGGGCCCCGGCGGAGGCCGGCCGCCGCTGGCGGCGAAGTCGGGCGTCCCTGCATCTAGCAAGGCGCCGGAGGCAACGGCAGGCGCCGGAGGCAACGGCAGGCGCCGGAGGCAACGGCAGGCGCCGGAGGCTCGAAATCGGCGAAGGCGGTGCCGCCGACCGGCGGAGTGGCGGAGGTGGCGAAGGCGGCCCGAGCGTTGCCGTTGTCGGGCAAACGTGTCGCCGACTTCGCCACCGATATTAGTGTGGAGGACTATCTTGGTGGTAAGTCGTTGGCTCTATTTGTTTTTTATTTATATTATTATTTTTTTTATTTATTCGTTGGTACGTCGCAGGGTCGGGCGAGGGCCAACTTGCTATGGTTGCGCCTGCAGCGGCGACCACGACGGCTGCCGCAGTGCCGAAGGCGAAGGGCGGGGCTCTTAGCGCCGGGAGCGAGGTGTCTGCCCTCGCGGTTGTCATGGATGAGGCGGGAGCTGCGACCCGCCGGCTGAAGGAGGTGACGGAGGCGCTGAGTCAGGTCCGCTGAGCCGGACTTCGCCCCCCCTCTTTTTTTTATCGGCTTGCTGGGGCCGCGGTCTTACGATTGCTCTGCAGGTGGCTGACTTCGCCAGCCGCACTGCGTCGGGGGCCCTCACGGCAGCTGTGGCTGCCGAAGTCGAGAGACTTCGGACACAACATGCTGACGCCGTCCGTGAGAAATCGGCCGCCGACAGTAAGTGTCGCAAATTGGCGGACAAGGTGGCCACGCTGGAGGGAGAGAAGGCTGACCTCCGGCGCCAGTTGGCTGGGGAGAGGAGGGAGACCAACGAGGCTCTCGTTAAGGCGCAGGCTGCGCAGGCGGAGGCTAACCTGGCGCGGGCGGAGGGCAATCTTGCCAGGGAGCGTGCCGAGCAGCTGCAGGAGCGGCTCACCGCCCTGGAGAGCCGCGTGGAGAGGGCCGAGGCCATGTCGCGCGCGGAGGCGGAGCGGACGCGCCAGCTGCTTGTAGATACATACCGTGGGTTGGGCGCGGGGACCGGTGATTTCGAAGTGCCGGACCGGGAGCCCGGACTTCGCTGCCTGGAGTGGGTGCAGGACGAGTTGCAAGCACTCCCCACTGTCGTGGAGGGGTTTATGGCGTATGCCTCCCTGGTCACCTGCGAGGGGGCGATGAACGCGCTCTCCCGCGAAGGGTGCCGGCACTTCGAGGTCTTCGACCAAGCTGATGAAGATTTTGAGCGAGATATCTTTAAGGTTGAAGACCCCGTAGTGAAGGAATCCACCGGAGCCCTCTACGACCGGATGTGGGGTCTGCATGGTCGCGAGGTGGTCAGGGAGCGGGCCGAGACGGCGAGGGCGCAGGTAACGTTTTTGTTTGTTTGGTGTTTGTTGGATGTGGGCTGTGTGTGTGTTTGCTCAATTTTGTGTGTTTTGTCTTAGGCGGCGCGTGGCGAGAGGGTGGACGACTTCGGGGCGTTGAACAGCATGCTGTCTGACCCGGAGCCGACCCCGGCGGAGGCCGTACCTGAGGTCGCCCGGGAGCCGACCCCGGAGACAGCGGAAGACGCGCCGGGTGCCCCCGCATCCACTGCGGCCGGCGAAGACCTGCCCGCGCCGAGTGCTGAAGATCCCGCAGCGGTGGCGGCGGAAACAGCAGCGGAAGCAACGGCGGAGCCGACGGCGGAGGCCCCCGCAACGTCAGGGCCGTCGCAGGTGGCGTAGTGGGTGTAGAGGGTTAGGGAACTTTGTATATTTTGCTGAATTTTGGTTGCTGCGCAGGTTCAAGATTTTGGGCCTGCGCACACGACCGCTACTACTAAATTTTTGGCGGCTTCGACCGCGGGAGATGGTAATGAATGTGGTGGATCTGCATCTGAGTGTTTTGATTGTGCTGACTCTGGGAGCTCGGTTGAGTGGACTGAGTCGTCGTCGGAGGAGGACTTGGACTATTTTGTGGCCTTGGATGTGGCTGCGGCGGAGGCTTCGCCGCACGTCGCGGACGCAGGAGATGCGCCAGGTCCTAGCACCGGGCGACGACGACGAAGGGCGATTGCGAAACGTAGAGTTAGTGGGGCGGAGGGGGTTCGGCTTCGCGTGAGTGGGGCTGGCCGGCAGGAACTGTTGTCTTTGCCGGCCGCCGTGAATACAGGTGAAGGGGAACTGCGAAGTCTTTTTGCGGGTGAGGAGCTTAAGATAATGTTATTTAATTATAGGGAGATGGGAATTATTCCCAAGGTTGAGCCGATGTAGAGTGTGGTGCCCTCGCTTGTATATGTAGAGGCTTGTATGATGAAGTTGTGTGCCCTCGCTTGTATACGTTTGCGAAGGCGTTGTGTACCTTGTCTGGTTTGTTTTGTTGTGCTGATGTGATTATAGTTGGTCTTGGCGCGGACGGTTTGATGTTGTCGTTTCTGCCTTCGCGGATAGTCTTCGCGATAGACTTTGGTTTTTTCGCGCTTGTGTTAGTCCGACTGCGCCCTTAGGCGACTTCTGCGCGGATAGTCCTCGCGATAGACTTTGGTTTTTTCGCACTTGTTGTGCTAGTCCGGCTGCACCCTTAGGCGACTTCTGCGCGGATAGTCTTCGCGATGGACTTTCGTTTTTTCGCACTGGTTGTGCTAGTCCGGCTGCACCCTTGGGCGACTTCTGCGCGGATAGTCTTCACGATAGACTTTGGTTTTTCCGCACTTGTTGTGCTAGTCCGGCTGCACCCTTCGGCGACTTCTGCGCGGATAGTCTTCGCGATAGACTCTGGTTTTTTCGCACTTGTTGTGCTAGTCCGGCTGCACCCTTAGGCGACTTCTGCGCGGAGTTGTCGCATGCGAGGGTGGCTAGCGCTTAGCCTCGCGGTGACCTCGTGTTGGTCGAATGTCGAAGACCGTCGTCGCGGTCTTTTTTCGACGCATGTTTTTGCGGGGGATTTTTCACACATATATTACATGGCTCCGCCTCGTTAAAAACCTCACCCCCCGGGAGGAAAAGAGTGCGGGCCGGTACAAGATTGTTTTTGCGAATTACAAAGGCGAAATCAGCCCCGAGGAGTCAAACAAAGAATTTACGGAGGTTGTCGACGTTCCAGGAGTGCTCCAGGTCCTCGCCGTTTGGCGTTGTGAGCCTGTAAGCACTGGGGGAAGCTTTTGTCTTGACTATAAAGGGGCCCTCCCACCTGGGCTCCAGCTTGCCCTTGGACTCCGTCCGAGCTGTTCGGACGAGTACGAGGTCCCCCTCGCTGAATTCCCTCGGGATGACTGAGTGGTCGCGCCATGCTTTGGTCTGGGCTTGATATTTGTTTAGGGCCTGTAGGGCGAAGACTCGGTCTCCGTCAATGAGATCCTTTGAAGTTGGCTCGTCCACGTCGGGGACGGCTGACGGGACTGTTCGTGGGGACCCATGCTTTATTTCTTGCGGGGTCATGGCCTCCGATCCGTATAGAAGGCGGAATGGAGTAAACCCGGTCGCCCTGCACTCAGTCGTGTTTAGTGCCCAGACTGCCTCAGGTAACAGATCAGTCCATCTGGCCTTCTTTTCACCAAGGAGCATTTTTTTGACAGCTGTGAAGATTTTCCCGTTGGCGCGTTCCACGACCCCGTTGGACTGCGGATGATAGACTGAGGCGAAGGCAAGCTTGGTGCCAATGGAGAAACAAAAATCTTTGAAGTCTTGGTTGTCAAACTGCTTGCCGTTGTCAACTGTTAGTTCGGACGGTACTCCGAAGCGGCAAACAATGTTCTGCCAGAAGAATTTTTGGGCAGTCTTTGATGTTATTGTAGAGACAGCCCGCGCTTCGATCCATTTGGTGAAGTACTCGACAGCGACGAAGGCGAACTTAAGGTTCCCCTGAGCGGTGGGCAGGGGCCCGACGATGTCTAGGCCCCAGCGCTGGAGAGGCCATGTATGGGCGATCAGCTTTGTATACTGCGAGGGGCTGCCTGACCGAGGAGAAAACTTCTGGCAGGCTTCGCAAGACCGTGTGACCCGATTTGCGGCGCAGATCATTGCGGGCCAGTAAAAGCCCTGGCGGATCACCTTAGCAGCTAGGGCCCTTGGCCCTGCGTGTGAGCCGCACGTGCCACTGTGGACTTCACGTAGGATCTGCATGCCTTCGGCTTCGGTGACGCACTTAAGCATTGGCTGACTGACCCCTTTTTTGTAGAGTTGGCCTTCAATCAGTGCGAAGTCTCGGCTTCGATGTTTGAGGCGCTTGGCCTCACTGATGTCGGCTGGATGATAATACCACTGTAGGAACAGGGTTATTGGTGCCCGCCAGTCCTCGGTCATGATAAGGTTGACTATGTGGTGGCCCTCGCTGTCATTGGTTATTTGGAGCCCTTCGGGGCTCCGGACGGCTGGCGTGCCGATGACATGAAAGAACACGTCGGAGGGCAGAGTTTCGCCCCTGGCGGCAGCCTTGGCCAATGCGTCGGCCTCTTCATTCTTGGCCCGATCCACATGCTGCAAGGTGAACCCCTTGAATTGCCTCTCGAGACTTCGAATGGCCGCGAGGTACTGCATGAGCGCGGGGTCCTTTGCTGCATAGTCTTTCTCGACTTGGCCGGCAACTACCTTGGAGTCTGTTTTGATGATGCAGGTGGTGGCTCCGAGGGCCCTTAGCTTGCGGAGGCCGAGGATGACTGCTTCGTATTCTGCTATATTATTTGTGCATCTGTCGGATTCCAGATTGAAGCTGAGTCGTGCTGCATATCTGTGCTTGACCCCGACTGGTGAGGTGATGACTGCAGCGACGCCTGCCCCCGCATGGCACCATGCGCCGTCGCAGTGGATCGTCCAAACCTTCTCTGCGGATGGGTCTGGCTGTGTTGTTGGCCCCGTCCAGTCGACGACGAAGTCTGCCAGGACTTGAGACTTGATAGCTGTCCTGGGCTCGAAGCAGATGTGGTAGCCGGAGAGTTCGGCCGCCCACTTGGCGATCCTCACCGACGCCTCCGGGTTTCTGAATAATTCGTCGAGTCCCCTGTTTGAGGTGACTCGGACCTTGAATGCTTCGAAGTAATGGCGCAGTTTGCGCGACGACATGACGACTGCGTAGGCAATCTTCTCTAGCTCTATCATGTTGCACTTGGACAGTGTCAGCACTTCGGAGACATAGTATACGGGGCACTGCCGGACCATGCCCTCGACAGTCTGCTCTTGCACTAGTGCCGCGCTGACCGCATGTGGCGAAGCCGCAACGTAGAGCAGCAGGGGGAGCGAGGGGTTGGGGCTGGTAAGGACGGCCAACTCTGTCAGGTACTGTTTTAATGAGGCGAAGGCCGCCGCCTGCTCTGGTCCCCAGGCGAAGTCCTTTGCACCACGGAGTGTCTTGAGGAAGGGGAGACTTCGCTCGGCGGACCTGGAGATGAATCTGTTGAGAGCGGCCAATCTGCCTGTCAGGCGTTGGACGTCCCTGACGGACTGCGGAGGCGTCATGTCTAGGATGGCCTGAATCTTGGTTGGGTTGGCCTCGATGCCGCGGTGTGATACCAGGTAGCCCAATATTTTGCCTTGGCGAACACCGAAGACGCACTTTTCCGGGTTTAAGCGGAGTTGTGCGTCTCGCATGTTCGCGAATGTTTCGGCGAGGTCGGCGAGCTGGTCCTCCTTGCTCTTGCTGGCGACGACGATGTCGTCCACATATGTGAATATGTTTCTGCCCACTTGCCCCTCGAGCACAGTTTTGGTAAGCCGGGAGAAGGTGGACCCGGCGTTCTTGAGTCCCTCCGGCATTCTGATGAAGCAATATGTGCCGAAGGGTGTTATAAAGCTGGTGCTAGCCTTGTCTTCTTCCTTCATGTATATCTGGTGGTAGCCGGAGAAGCAATCGAGGAGAGACATGACCTCGCATCCGGCCGCGCTATCGACTATTTTGTCGATCCGCGGCAACGGGAAGTTGTCCTTTGGGCAAGCTTTATTGAGACTGGTGAAGTCGATGCACATTCGCCACTTCCCGCTCTTTTTCTGCACCATCACGACATTGGAGAGCCATGTGGGGTAAGCCACCGGCTCGATGAATTTGGCTTCCAGGAGGCGGTGCACTTCTGCCTTGGCGGCCTCCGTCTTCTCGTCGGACATCTTGCGAAGCCGCTGCTTTTTCGGCCGTACCGAAGGGTCGATTCCCAAACTGTGCTCAATTATTGAACGGCTAACCCCGACCAGATCGAGGGCCGACCAGGCGAAGACATCTTTGTTCTTTGTCAGGCAGCAGAGGAGCTTCTCTTCTTCATGCGAGGTAAGGTCTTCGTTGATAATGACCGTTTGCCTGGGCGTGGCCTGGTCGAGGGGGACAATCTTGGTCCCGTCGTTGCTCTGCAGCTGGGCCTTGTCGTGCTGCTTATTGGTTGGGCTGGCAGGCACGGGGACCTCGCGTTGGGCCATGAGGCAGTGCACGTTTCTTTGACCGGGCACGAAGTCCCGCTCTATGTTGCGCGCAGTCTGTTGATCGCCGAAGACTGTGATGACGCCTGACGGACCTGGTATCTTCATACATAGGTACAGTCCGTGAATGGCTGCTTCGAACTTATTAATGGAGCCCCGGCCCATGATGGCATTGTAAGGATATACCATGTCCACAATGTCGAAGGTTATTTGCTCGCTTCGGGCATTGGGTGCTACACCGAAGGAGAGAGGCAGCTCTATTTTGCCGACGGGGAAAGTGCCCTTGCCACCGAAGCCATACAGCGGATTGTCCGAAGGCTTAAGCAGGCTGTGGCTTATGCCCATGCGATCGAAGGCGTGGAGGAAGATGATGTCCGCCTGACTGCCGTTGTCAACTAGGACTTTGTGCAGGTCCCAGCCTGCCACGCTGCAATTGATAACCATGGCGTCGCAGTGGGGGGCGCTGCGCAGGTCGATGTCCCATGCGTCAAAGGTTAGCGGTATGTGGGACCACTTTGTCTGCACGACTGGGCCCGTGACGGCGACATGGTTGATGCTGCGATAATGGTCTCGCTTCTGCCGCTTGGTATCGAAGTCAGTGATGGACCCCCCCCAGTTATCATGTGGATGACTCCGCGATATGGTTGATCGGTGAAGTCTTCCTGCTTTGGAGCATGGGGGATGTTTTGATGTTGCTGGTGTGGTGGTGGGGGTGGAGGAGGTACGATTTGTACTTCCTGATGGTGTTGGTAAGCGTGGTGCGGTGGATGCGGGGCGGGAGCGTGGATATATGGTGGAGGGGGTTGCTGGTAATTGTGCGCGACAATTCTGGGGTTGTCGGCTGGCTGCGCCCGTGCCATTCTGTCTCTGGTAGCCTTCGTTTCGGGGCAGTCTTTGGTTTGGTGGGCGCAGTCTTCGCCATGGAAGAGGCAGTAGAATCGGCGCGGCGGCTGCGCACGCCCTCGGCCCCTACCACGAGTGCCATTTCCGTGACCCTGGGGGGGATATTCCTGGCGGCGAGGGGGGTCAGCAGCGGGATGCTGGTTGGCGATGTTGTGCACTTGTTGCTGGTTGCGGCCGTCTCGACCGGAGTCTGGCTGCGGAGTCCTTGTCCACGTGCGGCTGGACTGTGGAGCATCTTTTGGCTTCCTTTGGGACTCAATCTTGCGCTGGTGGAGCTCTTCGGATCTGGCGTACTTTTCAAACAACTGATATAACTCCTGGAGGTTCTTTGGCGGATCTCTGATGCAGTGGCTGTAAAGGACGCCGGCGCGAAGGCCACTGATAGCATAGTGGATGGCAATCTGGTCATCGACTGAGGGCAGCTGTGATTTGAGTGTTAAAAATTTGCGGTAATACTCCCTCAGAGTCCTTTTCTAGCTGCTTGCAGAGCGAGAGTTCGGCCAGTGCGTCGGTGTCTGGGCGGTACCCTTGGAAGTTGAGCAGGAACTTGTCCCGGAGACTTCTCCAGGAATTGATGGACAGCGGAGGCAACCTGGTGAACCAGGTGAGTGCCGGGCCCTCGAGGGCGATGATGAAAGACTTCGCCATTGTGGCATCGTCCCCTCCGGAAGATGCAACGGCGACCTGATAACTCATTATGTATTGAGCCGGGTCGGTGCTGCCGTTGTACTTGGGATAGGTCCCTGCCCGGAAGTTAGCTGGCCAAGGCGTCACTTGCAGGTGTGGCGCCAGTGGACTTCGCTCATCGAGATAGTTGACCCCTTGGAATGGCGCGGCGTGCGGGAAGGTGTGGTCGCGCTGGGGGAAACGCGGGTCCTCTGGTTGCGCGCGGTGTTGCAGGGGTGGCCCATGCTGCAGGCCGAGGTGGCCTTCGCGCGTGTCTTCGAGTTGTGCGCGCTGCTGGAGGGGTGCCTCGTGCTGCAGGCCGGGATGGCCTTCGCGCTGCATCAGCGCAATCTCCCGCTCGAGTTCTTGGGCCTTCTGCTCTTCGTCGCGTATCATTTGCCGCACTTTGGCTAGTGCGGACACACGCTGGCGCTTGGCCTCCAGTATCTCCTTCTGCCTCTGGAGATTGCGGTTCTTGAGGCGCAGGGCGCGCAGCTGTAGCTGTTCTTCTGCTGAGACGCCGAGGACTTCACCGTCCTCGGTGAGGTCTGCGCCCTCCGGTGGTGCGAAGCCTGAGGGCAGCTGTGATTGTCCCTCAGGGTCGCAGGTGCGGAGGGTGTCGTCTTCAGTGGCCTCTTGGTGGGTGGAGTGGGTGAGGGCGAGGGCCTTGCCCTTTCTTGCGGCGAGCAGTGCTGCCTTCGCAGCCTCGTCAGCTTTCGGGTTAGCTCTCTTGGGTGCCATCGCAGGTGATTTTCTCGTAGCACGAACGGTGGGCGCCAAATGTTGGAACTTGCTCTCGGTCGCAAGGGGATCCAACAAGGGAGAACAGTGATGTCAACAGGGCACACGCGCTAGATGGCAAAAGCTCTGTTGATCTGGCCTCTCACGGGCACTGTACGGGAGTATTTATAGGTACCTGAGCGCGCAGCGCCTTGAGCTAAGGACGCATGTGCCCTCAGCTACCTAGATTATCCCCAGAATATTCCCATAAAGCGGGGTTACAGACCGTAATTACAGGGATGTCTTTACAAATCAGGCCCGTAACGCACGGCGGCCACGCGGGGCCCGTAACGATGGGCCGGATCACACGTGGGCCTCCGAGCTGGATGAGGCTGCACCGTGGGACGCCCTTCGTCGCCAGTCTTCGTCTGGTGCGGTACATGCGAAGGGTGTCCCTGCCTGTTTTGTCTCTGTTAGCTCAGCTGCTGCAGCGAAGGCTTCGAGCGAAGGGTGGCGCCTTTGCCTTCGCCCCAACAATGAATAACACATAACGTTAAATCATGGTTGTTTAAGTGCAACCATAATAAGATATTGTACGGATATCATCCTATTCAAACTTATTACTGCTTTCGAGTGTGAATCATTACCGGTACCATTTATGTTACAATTTGTGAATCAAACATCATCTCAAGGTTAGCTCCCGATCTCTAAACTATATCCCTAATCGGCTAATCTTACCAGAATTAGGAAGAAGGCGACATAGCATTATTGGATTAAGCGGGAAAAAATCGAACGTGAGAAGACCTTAATCAAGTGATGTTTAGGTGGTGTTTGGTTTAGACCTTGATAAGGAAATGGTAATGAGATCTCCTACCGGTGGTAATTGTTACTAGTTATAATTGAATTGGATAGTAATATCTAGTAATACTAGAAAGAGCTCAACCAAACAAAATTAGCGGTATCCATTACCCATGTAAACTATTTACGTTACATTTAGATGAACCAAACACCACCTTAACTTCACTCTTTATTTTCTAGCCTTGCATTTGCGTACAATGTCTGTGTAGAATAATTTAAATCACTCAAGCTGGACGGAATTCATTTGTGGCAGCCCTGACGCTCTCGCCTGCAGGAGATCATCGATCAGGCGGTTTATGTCACGCCACGACGACCCGTCCTCACTGACAGCGGCGCGCGCGCGCTCCGCTAGTTCCCCGGCCCTGGCGTTCAACTTGTCGCGCTGCTCTCCGCCTTCCATGAAACCGGCCACGGCCCGCGCGATCGCCTCCGCCGGCACGATCTCCGCATCCTCGGCCCTCTCGCTGCGCCTGCCGCCGTCCCACAGGCGCACGCCGAAGGCGGCCACCTCGGTGGCCAGCCGCTCGTTGATGAACTGCTCGAACACTAACGGCCACGTGAGCACCGGCACGCCGGCGGACGCGGCTTCGAGGACCGAGTTCCAACCGCAGTGCGTCACGAACGCGCCCACCGACGGGTGGGCCAGAACGGCCAGCTGCGGGGCCCATCCGTGGACGACCAGGCCACGGTTGGCGACGCGCTGCTCCCAGCCCTCCGGTGCCCACTGGTCATCGCTGGAGTCATTGGAGCGGACAACCCACAGGAATGGCTGGTTCGACGCCTCGAGCCCCAGGGCGAGCTCTCTTGTCTGAGTCGCTGAGAACTCGGCCCAGCTCCCGAAGCAGACGAACACTACCGACCGGCTCGGTTTGGTGGACAACCAGCTCAGGCAGTCCGCGTTGCCGCTGCCGCCGCGGTGCATGGTGGAGCGCGATGGCTTTCCCAGGGGCCCGACGAAGTAGGCGCGGCGCGCCTCCACGCGGCTGAATTCCTCGCAGTAGGGCTGCTCCAGGTCGGCGAAGGTGTTGACGATGACGCCGAAGCCAGTGAGCTGGCACGCCCTCATCCGCTGCCACGCCTTGGAGAGGTGGTCGTCCTGGACCAAGAAGGTCGGGAGCTCGGACACCGGGATCGTGATCTCCTTCCCGGGCAAGCCCGGCACGGACAGCACCGTCCCAGCGGCGTCGGAGCTGGCCCGGCCGATGATGTCGGGCCGTATGGTGAACAGGCTGTTCATGGCGAGCAGAGCGAAGATTCCGACAGGGTGGAACGTGAGGCGCGGCACCCCGAGCTCGGCGGCGACACCGGTGGTCCACCAGAACGGCACGTCGGCGACGATGGCGTCGGGGCGGTGGTCCCGGAGCAGCGACTCGTGGGACGGCTGCACCACCTCCATGGCGCGGTAGACGCGCCACGCGTCGCGCGCGGTGGCGGTGGCGAGGCACTCCACGCCCTCCCCGAGGCCGACGTCCGGGAACGGGTAGCAGAGCACGCGCACGGCGTGGCCGGCGGCCGCGGCGCGCGCCACGGTCGGCGCGATGAGGGCCGCGTTGGCCGGCGTCACGACCACGGTCGCCTCCACCTCCGCGGGCCTTGCCGCGGCGACGCGGCACGCCATGTCGGTCTGCGGGATGAGGTGTCCCCGGATGAAGGAGGGCAGGAAGAACACCCTGAGCCTCCCGGTCGCGCCCGCCACGGCCGCGGTGTCGACTGCGGCGGCCATGGAGACTGCAGGACGCTCTGAAGCGCGAGCACGACACGGGCGGAAAGGCTACGGGCTACGGCGAGCGTTGTTCTTTGTGGATCCCCTTACTTTCGGGTCTCGGCGCGGCGCCTGTCCTCCCACCCAGATGCATGCAGAGCTTCCTGTGTGCAAGAGCGTGCCGTTGTGAGATCAGCTGTTGGAGCCTGGAGGCCATCCACACTTCAGCAGACATGCAAGGCGCACCAAGAATAGCTGGTGCTGGGGCAGGGGCGCATCGCCCGCGCATCCATGGTAAAAGGTGCCGTGATCCATATGGGACTGGGACATGGTGGCTTGGCGCCCGTACGTGCCCGGCGCCATCGCGCTCACGGCGGCTCTTATCTTCGGCGCGACCACTGCGTCTCACCGCTCGGCAGCGACATGCACTAGCAACTTGAGACCATGCATCCGCCGATCCGATGTGACGATGCCACCAACGGATTCGTGTCAGCAGTTCAGAGAATTGGAATTGGAGAAGAAACAAGAAAGGGATAAGGTTCGGATTTGGTCTGTATTAGCTCGAGATAACAATTTGCTTACAAGTTGTTCCATAACCTGTTCAGCACAAAGATGTTACACATACATAGCCCAGACTATCCGGGCAGTACAACCGAGTATTCAAAGTCCTAGGCCTTTCGCCCTTTACAGCCTCCTTTCCTCTAGTCCATCAACCCGAGTCACTACCGAAATCACGTTCTTTATCGAGTGTCTAAGACACTCGGCAAAGACTATTTTACACTCGACAAATATTTTATCGATAAAAGGTTCTTTGTCGAGTATTTTTTTTCGGACACTCGGCAAAAACTTTGTCGAGTGTCCAAAAAGCACCCGACAAAGAAAAACACTCGGCAAATTAAGAATCAAATTTTTTTAAAAAAATAGCAAAACATTTTTTAAAATTATAGAACAACTCTCCAAACCCTACCTACTATTACCTTACCTCAATTGCCCTATCATTTTTCACTATTATTTTGAATTCAAATTTATATGTTTTGTAAATGGTGAGATTCGAACTCGCAACCTCTCTCTCGCGCATACCCTCCTATACCACTACACTACTACATCAATTACATCTATATTACGTTTTCATTCTCCATGTACTATAACAAACCGAGAGTAATTTGATTATTTAAGGCATTAAATGAGTTCATTTGAAAATGTGACCAACTATAAAGTTGCATAACCTTTTGAGATCTACAAGTTTTATTTTAATAGTTTCTACATCCGAGACCGTTTATAAAATTTGAATTTTAAATTTGAAAACTTAACACGAATTTTTCAATCATAAGATGATTTCAAATCAAAAAATTGTCAATTATAAAGTTTCATTACATTTCAAGACCTACAACTTTTTTTGGTGGTTTTTCCATCCGAGATAGTTTAAAAAAATTAAAATTTCAAAATTCAAACATAGTTTTGCATAACAAGATGATTTCAAACCAAAACATTGTCAACTACAAAGTTTCATAACTCTTCAATACCTACAACTTTCATGTTGGTGGTTTTTTCTTTCGAAGTCATTTTTAGAATTCAAATTTTAAATTTTTTAAATTCAGACGTAGTTTTTGTTGACAATATGACTTCAAATGAAAAAGTTGTCAACTATAAACTTCTATAACTTCTCAAGATCTACAAAGTTTATTTTGGTTGTTTAGTCATTTATTTATCTCACATGATGGTTCTAACAATATGCACAAATTCTATACGTCTCTCTTGTAGTTTCATAAACTACGAAGAAATGTTCAATATATAAATTGTACATCATGATGAGTTATACAAGTTTGTAGTTGAAAATTTTTTCATTTGAATTAATTTACTGTTTTAAAATGTGATTTTTAAATTGTCTTTGCCTAGTGTTGGGAAAAAACACTCGGCAAAGAGCTCTTTGCTGAGTGTTGTATTTGTGACACTCGGCAAAGAGCCCTTTACCGAGTGTCAAAAAAAGACACTCGGTAAAGAAACTCTTTGCCGAGTGTCAAAAATAAAACACTCGGTAAAGAGCTTCTTCGCCGAGTGTTTTCTTTTACCGAGGGTTTTTTGCGCGGCACTCGGCAAAGAGCTTCTTTGCCGAGTGCCGAAAAAAACACTCGGCAAAGATCCAAATTCCGGTAGTGAGTAACATATAAATATTCTAATGGTTTGTTTGAAGAGACATAACAAGACAGCACATATTTTCTAAGGCAAAAGGTTATCGATCTCATCTTAGCCCTGTAACAATACCATAATAAGAAATCCAACGTAAGACATCATTGCTATATAGGACATAGGATATTACACGATCCAACAGCTTAAACCTGTATAAAATGTCATTTCACATTCACCATCGAGTTTTGCTTACGCTGAAGTCCACCAAACCCAAAGTAAGATCAACAAACACTAGCATCTTGCATGCCAGATAAATATTTTTGATGAAAAGTGATTGAAAGTTCGATGGACCTCATCATGTTTTCAACGGGATCAACCTTCATGTTAGGCTCCTAGATGTCCACAGTGGACAACTCCAGCACATATAGACACCTTGCGAAGATTACAACAATTCAACCTTCTCTGGCTTCCTCTTAGGACACATTGGACAATCTCACCGGGAATTTTGATAAACTTTCAATCTCCAGTCCGAATCAAATAGAGAACCAATACAACACGCTCGGGTCCTATTGTCGGTGTTTGGTACTGGTAGTACACCATGGGATGTATCACTGACGGTAGCTTGATGGTTCGCGTAGAACGATACGTGACACAAAGATTATACAGGTTCAAGCTGCCAGGAGGCGTAAAACCCTACATCATGTGTGATGTGGAGATTGTATTGCCTTGATCTCGAAGTTACAAGATGCATACTGCTAGCTCAAGATGCTGGTGTGGGATTACTAAGAGAAGGGATCTACTAGGGATGATAGGAAGAAACATAGGAGTCCCCAACCCGCCTTATATATGCACGACAGATTTGGGGTTACAAGTTGGTTTTTCCTCCTTATCCCGAGCCATACGGTCTCAGGAGTCTATTCCCGAGACACCCATGAGTCTTTGCGCTCTTCTTAACGGAGGGAACCCACTTTCCTGCCTGGATCTCCAAGCTTTTGCACTGTCTTTGGGTCTGAGTTGGCCGTTCGGCCTATGAAATCAGTTGTGAGGTCCACTTAGGGCCCTCAATAGCCCATGCACCAGATCCGCGTCATGAGTATCCAGGGGATATATATCCCCCACACCTACATGGACACAACCAAGTTTTTCGAGTTGGTTTATAGGCTATTAGATAATTGAGGTCTAAGTCAAATCGAACTCTCTCTTGGACTCAAGAATATCGCTTCTATATACTAGAAGACAGTATCAAGACTTATCACATCCACTCTTGTGACAAATAACGAGAAAAAGAGGAAGACGTCCAACTAACAGGCGCCTAACAAAGCCTAATTCTTACCACCATGTCAGAAGGAAGTATTATTCATGAGCAAGAGCCTGCCTACTTAGGAACACATCTACTTCTTCCCCACATAGTTGCCTTCATTGATCAATTGTCATACCAAGTTAGAGTCATAGTCTTAGATACCTTGACCACCAAGACCAACACCCCACAAACATGAGCATCTTTGATCATGGTCGTGAGGTCTTTTGTTTTGGAAAGAGACATCAACCCTAATGATAAAGAATTTTGCGACATCTCCAATGACCACCAAAGTGTAGTCGAAAAACAAAAGACAAGGGTGCTAGGCGGACATGCAAGAATAGACAATGCACTCAATGATGCCTTCACATCCAAATTGGCCATGACACAATCGACCGGTGACAGACCAAAGATCAACGTCACGAAGAGGCAAGACAACAACTCAACCACAACCATCTGGATGGATCCATAGTAGGCAATCTCGATTTTGATTTATAGGAAGTTGGGGGACACATAATTTATAATGCTTCTAAAGCTAATGTAATACTCATAGCAGATATAGTACATCAGGACCCGAATTTGGACCCTCAATACAAGTGCCTCAGTGTTATGGTAGAATCTATAGTTTTGATGCTTCAAAGATCATGATAGACTTCATCCTGTGGAACACCACCTGAGCACATCAGAGTAGACAACTAAACCTAGGAAGACCAAGGAACATGACCAAAATAAAATATGCTTAGTCAACACTCAAGGTGGTCAGCATCAAAATAGGGGAAGCCTAGGCCACCCTCAGCCCAATTAGCCCAGGGTGACTTGTGTAACTCACTTGCGCTCGCGGCCTCTATTGAGACTAAACTCCATACATGAGGACCACGATCACATAAAGTCTTCCAATGTAGCTAAACACTAAATGACGGGATATAATGGTTTACCCTGCTTTTTCTAGCAAGCTAAACTCAATCTAGTACCCATGGAAATTCAAGTCCATCAACATGGACATATATGATGGAAAGAAAGACCCAAATTAGTGGATCCGATGTTACTCGTCCACCATCAATCTTGTGGAGGAGACGATGATATCAAGGTAGCCTAGTTCCTAATGGTACACGAGGCTAATCCATTGACCTAAGTTGAATATATCAAAATGAACTCTATATACACTTAGCCCTTGCTCATCAAAAAAATGTGGAGAACTTATGGGACACATGGGCTTGTTCAGTTAATTATCATGATCTCTACTGCTGAGAAAGATGGTGAAAGCATACACGACTATTATAGTCACTTTGTCTACATTTTGTGCACATTGGTAGATGTATCCAATAGAGACATTATTGTCTACTTCAGCAATTGACATAGATAAGTACCTCTACCAAGATTTCATCAGAAATTGGCCAAGAACTACACACAAGTTCCAATACATGGTCGATAGGTGGACAATCACAAAAGAAAAAATAAATTACAAGTATGGCATTTGAAATCACCTAGACAACAAAGGCATCAATTAGAAGGTCAATCAAGGTAACTCGTTAGACTAAAAGAGGTGGTAGGGAACATTGTCACATCCATATACAAGTGAAAGAAAGGCAGTAAGCCTAAATCATTTAACAACCTACTTCGAGAGCAGTGCCTCTATCACCTGCATAATAAGCACTCGTCAGCCAAGTGCCAACAAATCATGAGCCATGGCCTAATCTCCACTACAGACCAAGACATGGCTAAAAGAAAATGGAAGTTGGATGAAGATGCAGACTAGGACAAGTAGGACAAAGTAGAATTTGAGCGGGTTAATAATGTATTCAACTTTATCTTTGAAGGAGTAGACACATCAAAGTCTAAGCAGAAGACTAAATTTATCCTCTATGAAATCATGACTGCAGACCTCGCAACTCTGGCTTACCTGCAATGGTCCAAGGTCCTAATTAAATTCTCAAAGGTGAAACAATGGACTAGTGATTCTAATCTATGATGGTATCCTATGGTCTTTTAATAGTGGCAGGAGTTCAACTCACCAAGGTCCTCATCTACGATGATGTGAGACTTAATGTTATCTTCGCCAACACAAAAGAAAATATTAGTCTTGTGAGACTTAATGTTTTAGAGGAGGCCCTTGCCCCTCTATTTATAGGCTAGGTGGGGGATTAGGGGGAGGAGGCGAGGATTAGTGGGAGGATGCGAGGATTAGTGGGAGATAAGCATGTATTAGTCTTCTATAAGTGAAATTAGCTTGTAGAGCTCACTGTATGACACCAGAGGCGTACGTATAAGTATGAGCATGAGTAAAATTATGAAGAAAATATTTGTAGGGACTTTAAAAATGATTCTGAAGGTATTTCTAAGGAGGAAAATATTTGGAGAATTATCGGTGGAATATTTGGGCAGTATTTCTGGAAAGAATTTGAGGGAGATCACTGGGGAAATATTTGTAGGATATTTTGAGGAGGATTTTGGAGATAATATAGACCACTATATTTTATTTGTTGAGATAAACTCACAAACAAACATTTTGTAATGAAATTTAAAATTCATTTTGAATTTAGAGCGAGTTTGAGAAAATTTCAAGATTTGAATTTTTGGGGTGCTACATAATAACTTGAATTTTAAACTCCATAGTTGACTAGAATATCACAATCCCAAGTTTATTGGCTAATCATATACTAGCATATTAGGATTTAAGAGGCACACAATATAACTGAGTCGGATATATTTTATCCACGGGTTTGTAGGTCTGAGTAGCATGAGATGATGGGAACTTACCTATACCCGCAAACCCAACGGGTACAACTTTGTTCCCATGAATAAACCCATGAGTAAGAAAATTCACCCATACTCGTACCCTAATAGATTAAAACCCTGTTGGCTTTTGGGTAACGGGCACCCATTGCCATCTCTACTAGTTTTATGTCAGATGCATGTACTTCCTATTTTGTAAGGCATGTTTGTTTTCAACTTAATGTGTTCTAAAGTGGCTTGTTGAAGCAAAGATATTGTCCTACATGACATCTTTTAAGGAACACACCTATATGAGTTTGACTTATAGTCACAATATATGAGAATATAAGTTTTAGATGATCTTTAGATACTCATAAAAGGCCATAGAGTTTAACTTATATACTCCAATCATAGTGGATGCTTTTGGCAACCTCGTACCAGCAAAAGGCTTCAGTGTAACTTATTTCACGGAAAACTGTTAATTCAATATAGTCTATTTTGTTGTTGTGAAGAACTATAACCTATATTCTAGGTGATTGTTCAACTTAACAGTCTCTATTAAAACACTGGTATATCAAATGTCTGAGAGGTGGAAATATTTCCTATGTGGCCTAGTATTTGATATGGATTATTAGATTTAATAAAGGTGTATCCTATATTTTTATTTAATTAAATCAAATAAAAACTAGGTACATTTTAAATGTGTCTAGAGTGTTGGGATTGTCCGAGATGTCCTAGGGCATTGGGGCCATTCGTGTTCTTCCAGGGCATCAAAGCATGTTCTTCTGAGGCATCGATGCCCTCGTTCTTTCGGGAACATCGTGGCCCTTTGGGATTGTCGGAGTCCTCTAGGTCTAAGACTATCACGGCACTTTGGGGGTTCCGAAGCCATCAGGGTCTTTAGGCCATCGGGTGTGTTGTGGTCGTTATTATGTTTGTGGCTAGTGTGCGGGTGAGTTTGTTTGCCATCTGGGCCAGTTAATGGAGGAGAAAATCGATGGATTGATCAAAGTGTAATTGGCCTATAATGAATGAAATAATGGGTGTACATTACAATAATTACTCCATCATTCTATCAATCTAAAAATTCTACCACCATCTTCTACACATAGCACACGAACAGTCACATATCAGAGAAAAAACACCCCTCGTTGAGTTGAAAGAGAGCATTCATGTTCTTATCTTGTGCGCACATAGAGGGTTGGAGAGCAGACCTTCAAAACTATCGACCATTAAAGTCACATCTTTGAGTGTGCAGATAATCAGGTTTTGGCGAGCATTTTTGTGACCGCCCAATTTAAAAATCTTAGTAGGTGTGACCACCCAATTTAAAAATCTTAGTAGACATTCGAGAGAACGACACTGCGAACTTCTACTTGCATCGACTATGGTCCACAAGTTTAAGCAACACATGATTTTTATGAATGGAACCACATGTGTCATGAGCATTGGTCCCTCCGTGATATAAAATCCATTTTTTGCTCTAATGAATACAATGTTATTATGTATGTTTGCAAATATTTAGAACAATATTTATATACATACTTCTGGCGCCGATCTAGGTGCCAATCAATATGAGGTGACTAGAATATCACAATCCCAAGTTTATTGGCTAATCATATACTAGCATATTAGGATTTAAGAGGCACACAATATAACTGAGTCGGATATATTTTATCCACGGGTTTGTAGGTCTGAGTAGCATGAGATGATGGGAACTTACCTATACCCGCAAACCCAACGGGTACAACTTTGTTCCCATGAATAAACCCATGAGTAAGAAAATTCACCCATACTCGTACCCTAATAGATTAAAACCCTGTTGGCTTTTGGGTAACGGGCACCCATTGCCATCTCTACTAGTTTTATGTCAGATGCATGTACTTCCTATTTTGTAAGGCATGTTTGTTTTCATCTTAATGTGTTCTAAAGTGGCTTGTTGAAGCAAAGATATTGTCCTACATGACATCTTTTAAGGAACACACCTATATGAGTTTGACTTATAGTCACAATATATGAGAATATGAGTTTTAGATGATCTTTAGATACTCATAAAAGGCCATAGAGTTTAACTTATATACTCCAATCATAGTGGATGCTTTTGGCAACCTCGTACCAGCAAAGGGCTTCAGTGTAACTTATTTCATGGAAAACTGTTAATTCAATATAGTCTATTTTGTTGTTGTGAAGAACTGTAACCTATATTCTAGGTGATTGTTCAACTTAACAGTCTCTATTAAAACACTGGTATATCAAATGTCTGAGAGGTGGAAATATTTCCTATGTGGCCTAGTATTTGATATGGATTATTAGATTTAATAAAGGTATATCCTATATTTTTATTTAATTAAATCAAATAAAAAATAGGTACATTTTAAATGTGTCTAGAGTGTTGGGATTGTCCGAGATGTCCCAGGGCATTGGGGCCATTCGTGTTCTTCCAGGGCATCAAAGCATGTTCTTCTGAGGCATCGATGCCCTCGTTCTTTCGGGAACATCGTGGCCCTTTGGGATTGTCGGAGTCCTCTAGGTCTAAGACTATCTCAGCACTTTGGGGGTTCCGAAGCCATCAGGGTCTTTAGGCCATCGGGTGTGTTGTGGTCGTTATTATGTTTGTGGCTAGTGTGCGGGTGAGTTTGTTTGCCATCTGGGCCAGTTAATGGAGGAGAAAATCGATGGATTGATCAAAGTGTAATTGGCCTATAATGAATGAAATAATGGGTGTACATTACAATAATTACTCCATCATTCTATCAATCTAAAAATTCTACCACCATCTTCTACAATTAGCACACGAACAGTCACATATCAGAGAAAAAACACCCCTCGTTGAGTTGAAAGAGAGCATTCATGTTCTTATCTTGTGCGCACATAGAGGGTTGGAGAGCAGACCTTCAAAACTATCGACCATTAAAGTCACATCTTTGAGTGTGCAGATAATCAGGTTTTGGCGAGCATTTTTGTGACCGCCCAATTTAAAAATCTTAGTAGGTGTGACCACCCAATTTAAAAATCTTAGTAGACATTCGAGAGAACGACACTGCGAACTTCTACTTGCATCGACTATGGTCCACAAGTTTAAGCAACACATGATTTTTATGAATGGAACCACATGTGTCATGAGCATTGGTCCCTCCGTGATATAAAATCCATTTTTTGCTCTAATGAATACAATGTTATTATGTATGTTTGCAAATATTTAGAACAATATTTATATACATACTTCTGGCGCCGATCTAGGTGCCAATCAATATGAGGTGTACTGGCGGCGGTGCTCTCTGTAGCAGCGCGGACGATCCGTGTCCTAGGGCTGGACGGTCCGCGTGTGCGCAGTGTCGGTGTTTTGGGTCCGACCGCACACCCGGGGTTGCCCCTCAAGGTGTTTTCTAGGAGTAGGACGGTGTCGACGACTGTAGCAAAATGGTTCGTGCTGATCGCACGAGAGACAGTGGACAAGATTTTACAGGTTCGGGCCGCTTAGAAATGCGTAACACCCTACGTCCTGGTGAGTATGTATGTGTGGTTACAAGAGGGCTCTCTGGTTTAGAGACACAGAGAGTTGATGTGGGTGGCTAAGTAATGTCGGGTCGATCGATCTGAAGGGGTGCCCCCTAGGCCTTATATACTCGACCGTGGGGCAGTACACGTGGATATGATAACAACAAGTAGCTAAAAGGTAGTGAACTTCTTGAATTTATCCCTACGTAACCCTCGCCGACTTATCCTCGCATGGCTCCGTTGCATGGGGGCTTCAGCGCGGGAAAGTCGGGTCTCTGTTGCGATTTACTCTTTCGACGTCGTGGGCCGCCTGGGTTTGCACCAATCCGGTCTCACGTCTTCTCTGCTTTGTTGGTTGTCTTTCCCCAGGCCCACGAAAGAATGACCTTACGATTTATTGGGCCTTTCATGAGGTCTTTTACTCCTTTAGTGGACCCGGGGGATATCTATCCCCCACAAGCCCCCGATCTTTGGGTTAATTTAGAGGTAATCAACCCAAAGATCCCAGGTCCAAAAAATGACTTCCTGCTGTCTTCTCTTGCTCCGATCACTCATTTGACCGAAGCCTAGTTTCGTGCTCGTGCCTTAGAGGTCGGCATTTCGATTTGTAGGATTCTGAACTTCATTGGGTGCACCGGAGGTGCACCCAATGGGTGTAGCCCCCGACCTTTGAGTAGATTTTAGAAGATAATCTACTCGAAGGTCTTCCTCAGAAATTATTTCCATTTGTGTTCCTGCATCTTGGTTGAGGATTGGTCTTTTTAATCTTGTCGCACGCCTTAGAAGTCGGCACTATCTCGGTTTGAAATGATAATCCATGGGGTGCACCGGAGGTGCACCCAATGGGTGTAGCCCCCGACCTTCAAATGGATTTTTTAAGGATAATCCATTCGAAGGTCTTCCTTTCGTTTGTAGAAATTGGCATGAAGCTATTTGCATTATGCTTTGGAGGTCAGCATTATGTCATCAATATTTTGCTGCAGAGGTCAGCGTATATTTTGTCTTTAGCAGCCGAGTTTGCAATCCATCCATATCTTGCTAGGTAGTGCAATTTATTTGCTTCTGCGACTGATTGGACGTTTGACGGACGTTCTCTGTCTAGTCTTCACGTCGCTTCTGTCGGCCATATCTTGTACTTTGCTGGCTATATTTGGCTTTCCTCTGATCCTTACTGATATCTCATTTTTGTCTTGAGGTATTCACTGCGTGCCCTGCACGGATGTGACCGTTTTGAAAAATATACTGATAATTCCTGGGCGTCCCCCCCAATGGGTGTGGGCAAGGGACGGCTTGGTACGCTGAGTGTTTTAGCCGGCTGTTTCTGAGTAGTAATGTGATGGGACGGCGAGTGTAATCATATCCTTTGCGCTGTTGACTGGAGTCCCAATGGGTGTAGTGTTGCATGAAACGGCGTCAGCCGTCTGACGCGTCTTCAGACGGGTGGAAGTGCTTATTGAATGCTTTGCGGCTGTTCAGTGACCACGGTTGGAGGTGAGCAGTTGCCTTTCCCTTCTATAAATAACGCCGTTGCTCCTCTGGTTTTTTCACATCTCTTCGCTGTTCTTTACTGCGTTCTTCTCCTCTCTCCTGTCTGCTTCCGCCATGGGCAAGAGTAACAAGCGCAAGCGCGAGCCGACTCCTCCGTCGGAGGACTTCGGCGACTCGGAATACTCGGAGGAGGAGTTCTCCTCCAAGTCCGAGGGGTCTCCGGCTCCCGTCTCTCCCCCGGCGTCGTCTGATGATTCAGACGACTCCCAGGGGATTGCCGCGGAAGTCTGGACGTACATCCGAGTCGTCGAGCGCTCCGGGCTCGAGGGCTCGGATGAGTCGGAGTTCTCCTCGGAGGAGGAGGACTCGGACGGCGGCGAGGGCGAGGATGACGACGACGACGACGACGGTGGCGACGGCGATGGTGACGGCAGCAGCAGCGGCGGGGGCAGCGGCGGCGGCAACGGGAGCAAGGGCAGCACCAAAGGCGGCAGCAGCACGGGCAGCACCAGAGGCGGCAGCAGCAAAGGCAGCACCAGGGGCGGCGGCGGTGGCAGCAGCAGCAAGGCCAGTGGCTAAGCGCCACTGGTCTTTAGATATTAGTATAGTGTAGTTAGAATAATGTAGAGTAGTATAGTAGTAGTAGTAATGTAATGTAGTAATAGTAGGGAAGCACCAACTCGCAAAGAGTTGGTTTGTAAGCTTATTATCTTCCCTTTAATGAAAAAATGATGTTGGCCCCTTCTCGATGACTTGCTTTCCCTTATTATAGAATTGATTCTTTTGAGATAGTAGATGAATAACTTGTGCATCATACTGACGCTTTCAGAAGTAGCTGCCGGGTAGTCTTGCAGTCGGTATCGATGTTTTAGAAGCAACGCCGAACGATTGAAGGTCGACGTCAGCATTTTAGAAGTAATACGAGCAATCGAACACGAGATCAGCGTTTTAGAGGCAACGCCGAGTGAGTGAAGGTCGACGTCGGCATTTTAGAAGTAATGTCGAGCGATTGAACACGAGATCAGCGTTTTAGAGGCAACGCCGAGTGATTGAAGGTCGACGTCGGCATTTTAGAAGTAATGCCGAGCGATTGAATACGAGGTCAGCGTTTTAGAGGCAACGCCGAGTGATTGAAGGTCGACGTCGGCATTTTAGAAGTAATGCCGAGCGATTGAATACGAGGTCAGCGTTTTAGAGGCAACGCCGAGTGATTGAAGGTCGACGTCGGCATTTTAGAAGTAATGCCGAGCGATTGAACACGAGATCAGCGTTTTAGAGGCAACGCCGAGTGATTGAAGGTCGACGTCAGCATTTTAGAAGTAATGCCGAGCGATTGAATACGAGGTCAGCGTTTTAGAGGCAACGCCGAGTGATTAAAGGTCGACGTCGGCATTTTAAAAGAAATGCCGAGCGATTGAATACGAGGTCAGCGTTTTAGAGGCAACGCCGAGTGGTTGAAGGTCGACGTCGGCATTTCAGAAGTAATGCCGAGCGATTGAATATGAGGTCAGCGTTTTAGAGGCAACGCCGAGTGATTGAAGGTCGACGTCGGCATTCTAAAAGAAATGCCGAGCGATTGAATACGAGGTCAGCGTTTTAGAGGCAACGCCGAGTGATAGCCGGCCGCATGAGTTATTTTGAGGATAATAACCGAGTGATGAAGTGGCACGTCGGCTTTTTCGGAAATAACTGCCAGATGACCACGTGGCATGCTGGGGTTTCGGAAATAACCACCGGGTGATGACTGGGCACTTTTTGAAACGGTATCTGGCTTGAGAATATCCCATAAGAGTTGCGCTTTTAGCCGCCTTTGCTTTCCGTGCCCTAGTTCTTGCATTCCCGCATCTGAATCTTCTCTGCCACTCGCCTCCTACTCTGTTCACTGGTGAAAAACGAGATGGCGCCTAAGAGAAAAACTGTGAACTCGTCTGCTGCGGTGATCCCTCCAATCGACCCCAACAGCCAGTTGCCCTTCGCAGGTAACCATATGTCCATTATTTCCGAAGCTGAACTTCTCCGCCTCGTCTCCATCGGGGTTCTTCCTCCGCGGGAACTCTGTTCTTGGCAGATTTGCCACGGGACTACTGTCCCAACAGAGGATACCCACGAGTCTGTAGTTTACGCTCCTTTTCTTCTCCGCGGCCTCGGCCTTCCCATCTCTCCTTTTTTCCGCGGCCTCCTTGATTTCTATCACATCAACTTGACCCACTTGAACCCTAATTCCATTCTGCAAATCTCCATTTTCGTTCACCTATGCGAAGCCTTTCTCGGCGTGCTGCCGCATTTCGGTTTATGGAAGTATTTGTATCATTGTCGCCCTGGGATGGTCGGGGGACAACATCAGTTGGTCGGAGGTGCCAGTTTGGAGATGCGCCGTGGGCGGAAAACTGAGTATCTTGAGATTCCCCTCAAGGATAGCATTAAGGGGTGGCGTCTAGAGTGGTTCATAGTTGATAATTATGGAAATTCTCTCCCCTCCCGGTCGGGAAGACAGCCAGACGTTCGCACTCCGAGCTGGACCGAGTCTCCCACAGATCAAGAAGTGGCTGAGGCAGGTGTGTTGCTAACTGAGGTTGGACTGCTGAAAGAGAGAGGTCTAACTGCTGAAGCGGTGGTCACTGACTTTGTTTTCAAGAACATTCAGCCACTGAAAGACAGGGCCTATCCGGCATATCTCTATCGAGGGCTGGCCGACTCAACTCGGGTTACCAATAGGAGAATTCCTTCTGTAGACTTGGTAAGCCGACTTGAAATGATCCTCAGGGGTAAGGTTTCAAATGTTGGTGCTCCAGTGGCATACTCGGCCTGGAACCTACCTTCTCCCAAAGCTTTCACCCTTTTTGTGTCAAATCCGCCTGTGACTGATAGCAATTTGGGCCTTAGAGTTCGACCCTCTGCTGAAGAAGTCAGTACTTTGGTTGCTTCGCTCGGGGAGATTCCTGATGATGAACGGCAGGTTTATTTTGAAGTGCCCCTGAACCCTAGTGATGCGGACATAAATGACATGCTTGATCTGTTAGCTGAGGATTCATCCGATGCTGCTCCTGTTGGAACGTTGGCAGTGGTGCCCCTTCCAGAGGTTGATACAACTTTGGATGTCCCGAAACCTGTCAGTACTCGCCCGAGGCGCCCTAGCCGAACCAGTCAGCCTGAGCCTTCTGCTGATGAGCAAAAGAAGAAGAGAAGACGCCTCCGGCGAGTATCCAGCTTTGATGAGGACGCCGGTACCTTAGCTCCTGCTGCTGAAGAAGTGCCTGCAACTGGCCTTACTGACGCTGACCCCAATGGGTGTGCCCAAACTGCTGTTGAACCCAATGGGTGTGATCCATCTGTTGCTGATCCCAATGGGGGTGCTGCTTGCGTTGTTACCGTGGAAGATGAGGAGGAAGAAAATGAAGCACCTTTAACTCGGAAAAACAGTCGGCAGTTCATCGCCAGCGGTGGAAGTAGTGGAGTTCCTTCTCCTGCTTTGTCTGCCCTCATTGGTCTACAAGAGCTGTCCCTGGCCAACTTTGATCAAACTCTTGAGGATATGGTCCCAGAGGACTTGTTATCAGAGCCAGTGGATGACGATGCAACGGAAGCTTGCGCTGCCGCGCCTGACGCTGGGTTGAGGTCATCCCGTGCCTCGTCGACCTTAGAGTGCAATCTCGAGGGTCGGGATGCAGACTTGGATTGTCCTGGTTCCATGGAGGTGGCTGAAGGCCCATCAACCTTAGAAGTGGTTACTGCGGAGAGCCTAGACCTCAAGAATGATGCTGACACATGCCCAGCCCCCGAGGGTGTTGTCGGGGATGACTTAGCTCGGGTGAAGAATGTAAGCCACTGCCCAGCCCCCGAGGGTGCTGCCGGGGATGATCCGGCTCAAGTGGGTAGTGCCAACTATGACCCAGCCCCCGAGGGTGCCCGAGCAGGGTCTCCTTCCTGCACCTCTATGGACGTTCATGCGGGTTCGCCTCCACATTCTGGCTGCATGGTGGTAGCCCAAACTCTGGATCAGGGAGTCGCTTTAGAAGGCAGCATCCCCGCTGATCTGGCGTTTGGCTCTGTTGAAGGCACTGAGCTGATTCCTACTGGTCCGTTGCAAGCTGCTTCGGGTGGTGGTCTTGTGCCTGGTTATCAGCTGATTTCTACTGATTTGGGGATCCCATCGTTCTTTTCCAACCTTCAGGTACTGTGTTGTACTTTAGCTTGATCTTTACGTTGCATGGACTTTTGTCATTATGTTCACCCGTTCTTCTCATCAGGCTTTGGTGGATGGGATGGCCAGCCAGCTGAGATCGCAGGGTGCTTCCATCCCAGAAGTGGCTTCGTCTCTTGAGCGTTGGAATCCGGTGTCGCTTCATCGTCGTGTATCTGAGTTGGAGGCGACTAACGCTGGTTAGTGCCCTTTTTCTTCTTCTTCTTTGCCTTTGTTCGTGGACTGTTTTACCTTCTGACCTCGTTTTGTTTGATTACCTCTTGATAGGAATGACTCGGCAGATTGCAGTTCTTGAGGAAAAACATTCCCGAGATCATGCTGAAATGGTTCAACGGTGCGCTGCCTTCGAGGAGAAGTATTCTCGGAGCCAGACTGAACTAAGTCAGGTCTCCGCTGCTTTGGATGACGCCAACGCTCTGAGTTCTTCTCTTCATGCTCGGCTTGACTCTGAAAAGGTAACTTACAAAACCGTGCCTCGCCTTGCTATGCTCTTATTACTTGCTTGGATTCTGAAGGAGTTGATTTTTGTTTGTAGGAAGAAAAATGTATCCTTGCTGCTTCTCGTGACAATCTGGACAGATTGTATCGTGATTCTAGCAACTCGTTGACCATCTTGGAGAGGAGTCACCGCTTTACAATGGAGGAACTGGACAATCAGCGTTGTAGGCTGCAAGAATCTGCGGACGAAGTGACCCGCCTTAAGCAATTGATATCAGCAAAGGATGCCACCATCAAGGGACTCCGAGCTTCTAAGAAATCCATTGCTCAGGAGTTAGAAGCTGCTCAGCTGGCTGCTAAAGTTGCCGAAGAAACTGCTGCTACTCTCAAAGCCCAGCGCGATAAAGCCATGGATAAGGCTATTCGGGCGGGACGAATCTTGATGAGGAGACCCGACGTGGTTGTTCCTGAAGACATAAAGGCCGATGTGAATGCTGCCCCCGATTCCTCGAATCGCCCTTCTTCGTCGGTCGTTCCTGAGAAAGACATTGGAAAATAGAGAAACATTTTGCGTGCTCTGAGCGCGCGGTTAGCATGATCAAGTATTCGTTAGAAGATATCAGCTTATCATTCGAATGACATAATTACTCTCTTATTGTATCAGAATTTATTGGTTCGTAAGTTTGTGGTAACGCCGCATGATGATTATGAAGTTTGTTTGCGGGATATGGAAGTCATCCCCTGAATTGCATAAGCGCGAGTATGCTGCATCGGCTTAAGCCACCACTGACTTTAGCCGATAGCTCCGTTAGTAGGGCATAGTGGTCACCCTGGGTTAAGTAAGCGTGAGCATGTTGCACCGCCTTAAGTCGTTGCCGACTTAAGTCGATTGCTCCGTTTGTAGGGCATAGTGGTCACCCCGAGTTAAGTAAGCGTGAGCATGTTGCACTGCCTTAAGTCGTTGCCGACTTAAGTCGATTGCTCCGTTTGTAGGGCATAGTGGTCACCCCGAGTTAAGTAAGCGTGAGCATGTTGCACCGCCTTAAGTCGTTGCCGACTTAAGTCGATTGCTCCGTTCGTGGGGCATAGTGGTCACCCCGAGTTAAGTAAGAATGCAAGTCAATCGTAAATAAGCTGAGTATCTTTGAAATCTCTCTTTATTGATGACACATTTCCACTTTACAGAATACATTGTCGCCCCAGCAGTTTTGAAATACAGCCTAGGGATAAAACTTTCTGAGGTGCTCTATGTTCCAGGAGTTCCCAACTTCTGTGCCATCCATCTGAGTGAGGCGATATGATCCGGGCCGAGTGACTTCTGCCACTACGAAGGGTCCTTCCCATAAGGGTGATAACTTATGCCGTCCCTCTCCCGTTAGAATTCGGCGGAGGACGAGGTCTCCTATCGAAAAGAACCGTTGCCGCACAGCCTTGTCGTGATAGCGCCTTAGAGTCTGCTGGTACTGTGCTGATTGGATTACTGTATTCAGCCGTTCTTCCTCAAGTACATCAACGTCCTCCAGCCTGGTGGCCTCGGCTTCTGCTATGCTTTCGAAGATCAACCTTGGCGCCCCAAACTTGAGATCAGCAGGTAGCACTGCCTCCGATCCATAGACCATGAAGAAAGGAGTGTTTCCATGCAGGGCTCGGCTAGGTTGGGTTCTTAAGCTCCAAACAACATAAGGCAGTTCTCTTATCCATTTTCCTACGAATTTTTCATTCTTATCGAAGACCCTTTTCCTGAGTGCCTCCAATATCATTCCGTTGGCTCGCTCAACCTGCCCGTTGGCTCTTGGATGTGCTACAGATGCGTACTTGATCTGAATGCTCTTTTGCTCGCAGAAGTCAAAGAATTCTAAACTGGTGAAGTTGGATCCCAAGTCAGTGATGATACTGTTTGGTATCCCGAATCTGAATATTATGCCTTGTATGAATTCCACGGCCTTAGCAGAGGTTAAAGAAGCAATGGGCTTGAACTCTATCCATTTAGTGAATTTGTCAATCGCCACCAATATGTGAGTATATCCCCCTTGAGCTTTCTTGAAAGGTCCAATCATATCCAGTCCCCAGCACACGAAAGGCCAGGTTACTGGTATGGTTTGTAGCTGTTGTGCTGGCATGTGCTGTTGCTTTGACAGGTATTGGCAAGCTTCGCATCTCTGAACTAACTCGGCTGCATCGTTCTTCGCCGTCGGCCAATAGAATCCTGACCTGAAAACCTTCCCGACTAGTGTTCTGGATGCTGCATGTATTCCACATTGCCCTGCATGGACTTCCTCCAGAAGTTGCTTCCCGATGGACGGGAGAACGCACTTCATGAGGATGCCTGACGCGCCCCTTCTGTACAATACCTCCCCAATGAGTGTATAGTGAGCTGATTGCCTGGCAATACGCTCTGCCGAGTTCTTGTCATCTGGTTCTTCTTCATTCTTTATATACTTAATAATCGGCCGTCTCCAGTCATCAGAGTCTGACTCGGGTTGATCTATGATGTTGCATTCTTCTGTTTGATCCATTGAGATACTCGGCTGGAGAATTTCTTGCACGAAGACCCCGGGCGGGACCTGAGTCCGACCGGATCCGAGCTTGGACAGTACATCGGCTGCTGTGTTCCGATCTCTTTCTATATGATGAAATTCCAGACCCTCGAATTTATCTTCCAGCTTTCGGACGGCAGCGCAGTATTTTCCCATTGAATCACTTGAACAATCCCATTCCTTGTTTATCTGGCTGATGACTACCAGAGAATCTCCGTATACCATCAATCTCTTGACGCCCAGTGACATGGCGATGTTCAATCCGTGTATCAAAGCTTCATACTCGGCTGCATTGTTAGAGGCCGGGAATAGCAACTGGAGAGCGTACTTGAGGTGCTCGCCTCCAGGTGCGGTGAAGAGAATCCCTGCTCCTGCTCCCTGCAGCTTCAGCGAGCCATCAAAATACATTCGCCATACTTCGGCAGTTTCTGGATTGTCTGGTACTTGCTGTTCTGTCCATTCTGATACGAAATCGACCAGTGCTTGAGTTTTGATGGCAGTGCGAGGTCGGAACTCGATATCGTGGGATCCCAGCTCGCAAGCCCACTTGGCTATTCGGCCAATGGCTTCCTTGTTGTGAAGAATGTCCCCTATTGGAAAACCAGTGACTACTATGACTTTGTGGTCGTCAAAGTAGTGACGCAGCTTGCGGGCAGTTAGAAGTACTGCATATAATAGCTTCTGAACCTGAGGATACTTTTTCTTCGAGGGGCCTAGAACTTCACTGATGAAGTAAACAGGATGTTGTACTGGATAGGCATGTCCTTCTTCTACTCGCTCGACTACCAACGCGGTGCTTACCATGTGAGTCGTGCAAGAGATGTACAGCAACAAATCTTCAGCCGGTTGAGTCGGCGTAGCTCGCCGGGGTGGTTTCAGTACTGGTGGTGTTGTCAAGAATTTCTTCAGTGCGTCTAGAGCTTCTTGTGCTTCTGAAGTCCATTGAAACTTATCCACCTTCTTGAGTAGCTTGTAAAATGGCAAACCTTTTTCTCCCAGCCTGGATATAAATCTGCTCAGAGCTGCCATACATCCAGTGAGTCACTGAACCTTCTTTTTTGACCGAGGAGCTTCCATCTTCATGATAGCTTCAATCTTATCTGGATTAGCCTCAATTCCCCGGTGGCTGACGATAAACCCGAGCAACTTTCCTGCTGGTACCCCGAAAACACATTTTTCAGGATTGAGCTTCCATCTATATCTTCTCAAGCTGTTGAAAACCAGCTGTAAATCTTCGATGAAGTTTTCCGAATTCTCTGTTTTGATCACCACATCATCTACGTAAGCCTCCACACGTTTGCCCTAGTGATCGGCTAAGCATGTTTGAATGGCTCTCTGATAAGTCGCTCCAGCGTTTTTGAGGCCGAATGGCATGGAGGTATAACAGAAAGCACCAAACGGAGTGATGAACGCCGTTTTTTCCTCGTCTTCTTTTGCCAAACTAATCTGATGATACCCGGAATAGCAATCTAAGAAAGATAGCACAGAACATCCAGCGGTGGAGTCCACCACCTGATCTATCCTCGGGAGCCCGAAGGGATCCTTCGGACAGTGTTTGTTGAGATCAGTATAGTCGACGCACATGCGCCAATCCACTTTATTCTTTTTGAGTACAAGAACAGGGTTGGCTAACCACTCGGGGTGTAATACTTCTCTAATAAATCCAGCCGCGACCAAGCGAGCTAACTCGGCACGAATGGCCTCTCTCTTGTCGGGCGTGAAACGACGTAGCTTTTGCCGGATCGGCCTCGCCTGGGGGTAAACCTTCAACTTGTGCTCGGCCAGTTCTCTTGGGACTCCCGGCATATCCGCAGGTTGCCATGCGAATACATCTCGGTTATCTTGCAGGAACTGGACGAGCGCGCTTTCCTATTTGTCGTCCAAGCTGGAGCTGATGATGGCCGTCTTGCGCTCATCAGCGAACCCCAGGTTGATTCGCTTGGTTTCTTCAGTCGGCCGCATAGAGGTCGCGGCCTGAGCTTCGTTTGCCGGTACTGCGAGGTCCTCCTCAGGCTTAGAGTTCGCCAGTGTAGAAGGAACCGTTGACGGCTTGGTGGTGAGGGCTGCTTGGATGGCCACTCGGAAACATTCTGCGGCGCCTTGGAAGTCGGCGCGCACAGTTATGATTCCTTGTGGTCCTGGCATCTTCAGTATCATGTATGTATAGTGCGGAATGGCCATGAATTTGGCCAATCCCGGCCTTCCGATGATGGCGTTGTATCCGCAGTCGAACTTCGCCACTTCGAACCTCAGGAACTCGGTTTTGTAGTTCTCCGGAGTTCCGAAGGTGACCGGCATGTAGATGTGGCCCAGCGGGTATTCCCCTTCCGTCGGCACGATGCCGAAGAAAGGAGTGTCCGACTCGTGGAGCTCTTTGAGGTGAACTCCCAAGCCTTGGAGTGTCCGGGGGAAGGTGACGTTGATGCTGCTCCCCCCGTCCACTAGCACCTTCTTTACCCGGCTCTCTCGGATCACCGGATCGACGAGGAGCGGGTATTTGCCTAGATGGTCGAAGTTGAGCCATCGATCCTCCCGAGTGAAAGTGATTGGGTGCTCCGACCACCGGTATGGGGCGGGAGGACCGGTGGTCGCCACCAGTATCTGGCGGTCGTTGAGCTTTTGTTGTCTTTTGTTCTCCTGCGACCCGTGTCCGCCGAAGATGACGTTGACCTCCCTGTCAACGCGTGGGAAAGCTCCTCCTCCCCCCTCCTCCTGCTGATGGGGCTGTCGTGGTTCATCTGGTCCTCCCCTCAGCGGAGGAGGCGGTAGAGGTTGGAAGGGTCGGCCGTGCCCGACGGAGTGCTTGAAGTCCCGGCAGTTACGAAGTGTGTGGCGCATGTCCTTGTGGTACGGGCACTGGGCGTCGAGGATGTCGTCCAGCGTGTGCTCGCCTCCACGAGGTCCTCCTCGGGCGCGAGAGGCGGGTGGTCCGGCGGCGTGTACTTCTTCGCGAGGCCTCTTCTCCCAGCGTTTGTCGGGTGGTTGGTTCGCGTCACGTCGTGGTGCTGCTGGTGCAGGCTTTGCTCCTCCGATGAGATCCTGGGCCCGCTCGTCGGCGGTGATGTAGAGGTCGGCTTCCCGGAACAACTCCTCGGAGGTAGTCGGCGCCTTCTGTAGTATGGCTCAGACGAAAGCCGAGTCATTGGATCCTCTGTAGAAGTCCTCGATCACGGCCGCCTCCGTGACCTCGGGGATGCGATTTCTCATGGTCTGGAACCTTTTGAGGTACGACCAGAGAGTCTCATCCCCCCGGCGCTTGATGGATTTGAGGTCCCATGGTTGCGCTGGCTTGTCGGAGAGGGACTGGAAGTTGGCGGTGAAACGTCGACTGAAGTCTCCCCAGTCGTCGATGCAGTGTCGAGGTAGATGTCGTAGCCACTGTAGCGCATCTTGCCCAAGGACGATGGGCAGATACGCGGTCATGACGTCCTCAGATGCCCCGGCAGCCCGAGCAGCGGTGGTGTAGACGGCTAGCCAACCCCCTGGATCCTGCTTAGGTTCATATTTGTCGACATTGGATACCTTGAAGTTGGGAGGCCATTGGATGGCCCTAAGGCGCGGAGTAAGAGCGGATACTCCGCACGTGTCCTCCTGTCGTCGGGGACGATGTCTGTCCCGGGGAGGGGAGTGGTGGTTGTGGTTCCTCGACCGTCCCCGGGTGGTACCGCCAGTTGAAGCTGTTGCCGACTCAGTCCTGGTGGCCTGGCTTTGAGTCGGGAAGCCATGATCCCGGTCATACTCCTCCCGACGGCGAATTTCGTTTTCATGCCGCCATTCGCGCGAAGCATTGATAGAGCTTCGCGCGTCTCGGCGACTGTTGATGGCGTGTCGTAGATCGTTCGGCGGGTGAGCGAGCGGTAGAAGATGGTTGGCCGCCTGAGTGAACAAGCGTCGGTATCCCTCGGCGTCGGGAGTCCGAGGAAGTCCGTCAGCTATCCGAGCTAGTACGCCTCCGACTTCGCTTGGCGTGTTCATAGCTCGGGCAAAGTCGGGGTTCAGGTTGCGCCCGAAGAGCGGATTCTCTCGGCGTTGCCTTGCATCTTGCTCGGCTTGCTCCTGAGTCCGTCGGCGATCACGTCGTCGGGAGTTCCTTCGTTCTCTGAAGATGCGTTCTTCCGGAGTTTCTCCTATCTCCGAGACCTCGTCTCGCGAGACAGGCTGCTCCGGATCCCGTTCTCCGGCCGCGTGATGTCGTCGAACGTTCCTGCGTCGGTTCCTCCGTCGGCGGGATTCTCGTTGAGGTGGTTCTTCTCCGGGCGCGGTCGGTTCGTCGTCAGAGACGGCGGGCGACTCCACTCTCCCGATGAAGAGAACGTCGGGGTAGAATGGTGCTGCTGTCGTGGCGACTTTCTGAAAGGGAATTAGGCTTACACCTAGTTCCTAAATAGTTTTGGTGATTGAATTGCCCAACACAAATAATTGGACTAAACTAGTTTGCTCTAGATTGTATGTTCTACAGGTGCCAAAGGTTCATCTACAACTATACTAATTCGACTGTCCGGAATACCGTAGATTATTCCGGACAGGAGAAGCTTTTTGGAAAAACAGGCCAAGCGCGGACCGTCCGGGCCCCTGCGGCGGACCGTCCGCGACACAAGAATAACCCTCGGACAGAACCAATGCAAAAACACAAGTTTCCACTACAGACTGTCCGGAGGAAAAGCAAAGACCGTCCGAGCCCTCGCGCGGACCGTCCGGCCTCAGGCGCGGACCGTCCGGTCGGTAAGAAACCGAAAAACCCGAAGGTGACGGGTTCGGAGAAATGAATTATAGAGGGCCTCGCGGACCGTCCGGGGTGCACGACCGGACCGTCCGCGACTGGCTCTGTCTGACATCTGACGACGCATTAAATGCAATATAGCCGTTGATATAGCCGTTACTGCTGACCGTTGCATTTCCAGCCGTTGATCTACAGGGGCGGACCGTCCGGACCCGGCTCGCGGACCGTCCGTGCTCGGCAGAATGGTCCAACGGCTAGGAAGTGGTTGGTGGCTATAAATTCAACCCCAACCACCTCCATTGAGATGATCAAAGCATTCCAACCTTCAACATTCAATACAAGAGCTAGCAATCCATTCCAAGACACATTCAAAGCCTCCATCTCTCCAAGTTTCACAATTGAGAAAAGAGATCATTAGTGATTAAGTGGCTTGAGAGAGAGAAAGTGATCCGTGTGTTATTTGTCGCTCTTGTCGCTTGGCTTTTGCAATCGTGCTTTCTTGATTCTTTCATTGCGATCAAACTCACTTGTAATAGAGGCAAGAGACACCAATCTTGTGGTGATCCTTGTAGGAACTTTGTGTTCCAAGTGATTGAGAAAAGAAAGCTCACTCGGTCCGAGGGACCATTTGAGAGAGGGAAGGGTTGAAAGAGACCCGGCCTTTGTGGCCTCCTCAACGGGGAGTAGGTTTGCAAGAACCGAACCTCGGTAAAACAAATCCGCGTGTCACACTCTTCATTTGCTTGCGATTTGTTTTCCACCCTCTCTCTCGGACTCGTTTCTTTATTACTAACGCTAACCCGGCTTGTAGTTGTGTTTATATTTGTAAATTTCAGTTTCGCCCTATTCACCCCCCTCTAGGCGACTTTCAATTGGTATCAGAGCCCGGTGCTTCATTAGAGCCTAACCGCTCGAAGTGATGTCGGGAGATCACGCCAAGAAGGAGATGGAGACCGGCGAAAAGCCCACAACAAGCCAAGGGAGCACTTCATCGGAAGAGTCCCGCACCAAGAGGAGGGAGAAGAAGAAGATCTCCTCCAACAAAGGGAAGGAGAAGAAATCTTCTTCTCACCACAAAGAGAAGAAGGAAAAATCTTCTTCCCACAAGCCGCATCGGAGTAAGGACAAGCAAAAGAGGATGAGGAAAGTGGTCTACTATGAGACCGACACTTCATCAACATCGACCTCCGACTCCGACGCGCCCTCCGTAACTTCTAAACGCCAAGAGCGTAAGAAGTTTAGTAAGATCCCCCTACACTACCCTCGCATTACTAAACATGCACCTCTACTTTCCGTCCCATTAGGCAAACCACCAACTTTTGATGGTGAAGATTATGCTAGGTGGAGTGACTTAATGCGATTTCATCTAACCTCACTCCACAAAAGTATATGGGATGTTGTTGAGTTTGGTGCACAGGTACCGTCCGTAGGGGACAAGGATTATGATGAGGATGAGGTGGCCCAAATCGAGCACTTCAACTCTCAAGCGACAACGATACTCCTCGCCTCTTTAAGTAGAGAGGAGTATAACAAAGTTCAAGGGTTGAAGAGCGCCAAAGAAGTTTGGGATGTGCTCAAAACCGCGCACGAGGGAGACGAGCTCACAAAGATCACCAAGCGGGAAACGATCGAGGGGGAGCTCGGTCGGTTCCGGCTTCGCAAAGGGGAGGAGCCACAACACATGTACAACCGGCTCAAGACCTTGGTGAACCAAGTACGCAACCTCGGGAGCGTAAAATGGGACGACCACGAAATGGTTAAGGTTATTCTAAGATCTCTCATTTTCCTTAACCCCACTCAAGTTCAATTAATTCGTGGTAATCCTAGATATACTAAAATGACCCCCGAGGAAGTTATCGGGAATTTTGTAAGTTTTGAGTGCATGATCGAAGGCTCGAGGAAGATCAACAAGCTTGATGATCCATCCACATCCGAAGCTCAACCCGTCGCATTCAAGGCGACGGAGGAAAAGAAGGAGGAGGCTACACCAAGTCGTCAACCAATAGACGCCTCCAAGCTTGACAATGAGGAAATGGCGCTCGTCATCAAGAGCTTCCGCCAAATCCTCAAGCAAAGGAAAGGGAAAGACTACAAGTCCCGCTCCAAGAAGGTTTGCTACAAATGTGGTAAGCCCGGTCATTTTATTGCTAAATGTCCTATATCAAGTGACAGTGACCGAGGCGACGACAAGAAGGGGAGAAGAAAGGAGAAGAAGAGGTACTACAAGAAGAAGGGCGGCGATGCTCATGTTTGTCGGGAGTGGGATTCCGACGAAAGCTCAAGCGACTCCTCCGACAACGAGGACGCCGCCAACATCGCCGTCACCAAGGGACTTCTCTTCCCCAACGTCGGCCACAAGTGCCTCATGGCAAAGGACGGCAAAAGGAAGAAGGTAAAATCAAGATCCTCCACTAAATATGAAACCTCTAGTGATGAAAATGCTAGTGATGAGGAGGATAACTTGCGTACCCTTTTTGCCAATCTTAACATGGAACAAAAGGAAAAATTAAATGAATTAATTAGTGCTATTCATGAAAAGGATGACCTTTTGGATTCCCAAGAGGATTGTCTTATTAAGGAAAACAAGAAACATGTTAAGGTTAAAAATGCTTATGCTCTAGAAGTAGAAAAATGTGAAAAATTATCTAGTGAGCTAAGCACTTGTCGTGAGATGATTGACAACCTTAGGAATGAAAATGCTAGTTTAAATGCTAAGGTTGATTCTCATGTTTGTAATGTTTCAATTCCCAATCCTAGAGATAATAATGATGATTTGCTTGCTAGGATTGAAGAATTAAACATTTCTCTTGCTAGCCTTAGAGTAGAAAATGAAAATTTAATTGGTAAGGCTAAAGAACTAGATGTTTGCAATGCTACCATTTCCAATCTTAGAGATAAAAATGATATTCTTCATGCTAAGATTGTTGAACTTAATTCTTGCAAACCCTCTACATCTATTGTTGAGCATGTATCTATTTGTACTAGATGTAGAGATGTTGATATCAATGCTATTCATGATCATATGGCTTTAATTAAACAACAAAATGATCATATGGCAAAACTAGATGCTAAAATTGCCGAGCACAACTTAGAAAATGAGAAATTTAAATTTGCTCGTAGCATGCTTTATAATGGGAGACGCCCGGGCATCAAGGATGGCATTGGCTTCCAAAGGGGAGACAATGTCAAAATTAGTGCCCCTCCTAAAAGATTGTCCAACTTTGTTAAGGGCAAGGCTCCCATGCCTCAGGATAACGAGGGTTACATTTTATACCCTGCCGGTTATCCTGAGAGCAAAATTAGGAGAATTCATTCTAGGAAGTCTCACTCTGGCCCTAATCATGCTTTTATGTATAAGGGTGAGACATCTAGTTCTAGGCAACCAACCCGTGCCAAGTTGCCTAAGAAAACTCCTACTGCATCAAATGAACATAACCTTTCATTTAAAACTTTTGATGCATCTTATGTATTAACTAACAAATCCGGCAAAGTAGTTGCCAAATATGTTGGGGGCAAGCACAAGGGCTCCAAGACTTGTGTTTGGGTACCCAAAGTTCTTGTGTCTAATGCCAAAGGACCCAAAACCATTTGGGTACCTAAAGTCAAGAACTAAAATTGTTTTGTAGGTTTATGCATCCGGGGGCTCAAGTTGGATACTCGACAGCGGGTGCACAAACCATATGACAGGGGAGAAAAGGATGTTCTCCTCCTACGAGAAAAACCAAGATCCCCAACGAGCTATCACATTCGGGGATGGAAATCAAGGTTTGGTCAAAGGTCTTGGTAAAATTGCTATATCACCCGACCATTCTATTTCCAATGTTTTTCTTGTAGATTCATTAGATTACAATTTGCTTTCCGTATCTCAATTATGTCAAATGGGCTACAACTGTCTTTTTACTGATATTGGTGTCACTGTCTTTAGAAGGAGTGATGATTCAATAGCATTTAAGGGAGTATTAGAGGGTCAGCTATACTTAGTAGACTTTGATAGAGCTGAACTCGACACTTGCTTAATTGCTAAGACTAACATGGGCTGGCTCTGGCATCGCCGACTAGCACATGTTGGGATGAAGAATCTTCATAAGCTTCTAAAGGGAGAACACATTTTAGGACTAACCAATGTTCATTTTGAGAAAGACAGGATTTGTAGCGCATGCCAAGCAGGAAAGCAAGTTGGCACTCATCATCCGCATAAGAACATAATGACAACCGACAGGCCACTGGAGCTCCTACACATGGATCTATTCGGCCCGATTGCTTACATAAGCATCGGCGGGAGTAAGTACTGTCTAGTTATTGTGGATGATTATTCTCGCTTCACTTGGGTATTCTTCTTACAGGAAAAATCTCAAACCCAAGAGACCTTAAAAGGATTCTTGAGACGGGCTCAAAATGAGTTCGGCTTAAGGATCAAGAAAATTAGAAGCGACAACGGAACGGAGTTCAAGAACTCTCAAATTGAAGGCTTTCTTGAGGAGGAGGGCATCAAGCATGAGTTCTCTTCTCCCTACACCCCTCAGCAAAATGGTGTAGTGGAGGGGAAGAATCGAACTCTATTGGACATGGCAAGGACCATGCTTGATGAGTACAAGACTTCGAATCGGTTTTGGGCCGAGGCGGTCAACACCGCCTGCTACGCCATCAACCGGTTATATCTGCACCGAATCCTCAAGAAGACATCCTATGAACTCCTAACCGGTAAAAAGCCCAACATTTCATATTTTAGAGTCTTTGGTAGCAAATGCTTTATTCTTGTTAAAAGAGGTAGAAAATCTAAATTTGCTCCTAAAACTGTAGAAGGCTTTTTACTTGGTTATGACTCAAACACAAGGGCATATAGGGTCTTTAACAAGTCCACTGGACTAGTTGAAGTCTCATGTGACGTTGTGTTTGATGAAACTAACGGCTCTCAAGTAGAGCAAGTTGATCTTGATGAGATAGGTGATGAAGAGGCTCCATGCATAGCGCTAAGGAACATGTCCATTGGGGATGTGTGTCCTAAGGAATCCGAAGATCCTCCAAAAGCACAAGATCAACCATCCTCCTCCACGCAAGCATCTCCACCAACTCAAAATGAGGATGAGGCTCAAGTTGATGAAGTAGAAGATCAACCAAATGAGCCACCTCAAGACGATGGCAATGATCAAGGGGGAGATGCAAATGAGGAAGATAAGGAGGATGAGGAACAAAGACCGCCACACCCAAGAGTCCACCAAGCAATCCAACGAGATCACCCCGTCGACACCATCCTCGGCGACATTCATAAGGGGGTAACCACTAGATCTCGTGTTGCACATTTTTGTGAACATTACTCTTTTGTTTCCTCTATTGAGCCACACAGGGTAGAGGAAGCACTCCAAGATTCAGATTGGGTGGTGGCAATGCAAGAGGAGCTCAACAACTTCACTAGAAATGAGGTATGGCATTTAGTTCCACGTCCTAACCAAAATGTTGTAGGAACCAAATGGGTCTTCCGCAACAAGCAAGATGAGCATGGTGTGGTGACAAGGAACAAAGCTCGACTTGTGGCGAAAGGATACTCCCAAGTCGAAGGTTTGGATTTCGGTGAAACCTATGCACCCGTAGCTAGGCTTGAGTCAATTCGAATATTATTGGCCTATGCTACTTACCATGGCTTTAAGCTTTATCAAATGGACGTGAAAAGTGCCTTCCTCAATGGACCAATCAAGGAAGAGGTCTATGTTGAGCAACCTCCCGGCTTTGAAGACAGTGAGTATCCTAACCATGTCTATAAGCTCTCTAAGGCGCTTTATGGGCTCAAGCAAGCCCCAAGAGCATGGTATGAATGCCTTAGAGATTTCCTTATTGCTAATGGCTTCAAAGTCGGTAAAGCCGATCCTACACTCTTTACTAAAACACTTGAGAATGATTTGTTTGTATGCCAAATTTATGTTGATGATATTATATTTGGGTCTACTAACGAATCTACTTGTGAAGAGTTTAGTAGGATTATGACACAGAAATTCGAGATGTCTATGATGGGGGAGTTGAAGTATTTCTTAGGATTTCAAGTAAAACAACTCCAAGAGGGCACCTTCATCAGCCAAACGAAGTACACTCAAGACATTCTAACCAAGTTTGGGATGAAGGATGCCAAGCCCATCAAGACGCCCATGGGAACTAATGGGCATCTCGACCTCGACACGGGAGGTAAGTCCGTGGATCAAAAGGTATACCGGTCGATGATAGGTTCTTTACTCTATTTATGTGCATCTCGACCGGATATTATGCTTTCCGTATGCATGTGTGCAAGATTCCAAGCCGACCCTAAGGAAGCTCACCTTACGGCCGTAAAACGAATCTTGAGATATTTAGCTTATACTCCTAAGTTTGGGCTTTGGTATCCTAGGGGATCCACATTTGATTTAATTGGTTATTCGGATGCCGATTGGGCAGGGTGTAAAATCAATAGGAAGAGCACATCAGGGACTTGCCAGTTCTTGGGAAGATCCTTGGTGTCTTGGGCTTCAAAGAAGCAAAATTCCGTCGCTCTTTCCACCGCCGAAGCCGAGTACATTGCCGCAGGTCATTGTTGCGCGCAATTGCTTTGGATGAGGCAAACCCTGCGGGACTACGGTTACAAATTAACCAAAGTCCCTTTGCTATGTGATAATGAGAGTGCAATCAAAATGGCCGACAATCCCGTCGAGCATAGCCGCACTAAGCACATAGCCATTCGGTATCATTTTCTTAGGGATCACCAACAAAAGGGAGATATCGAGATTTCATACATTAATACTAAAGATCAATTAGCCGATATCTTTACCAAGCCTCTTGATGAACAATCTTTTAACAAACTTAGGCATGAGCTCAATATTCTTGATTCGCGTAATTTCTTTTGCTAGATTGCACACATAGCTCACTTATATACCTTTGATCATGTCTCTTTCATGTGTTATGACTAATGTGTTTTCAAGTCTATTTCAAACCAAGTCATAGGCATATTGAAAGGGAATTGGAGTCTTCGGCGAAGACAAAGGCTTCCACTACGTAACTCATACTTCGCCGTCACTTCAAGCATGAGCATCAAAGAAAAGGATTTTGTCCTTGGGGGAGAAAGTAAAAGCCCAAGGCAAAAGGACCGGACTTCTTCTTTGGTATAATCTCAACTCATTTATTTATGACCAAAGGGGAAGAAAAGCACTTCGAGGGCTCTAATAGTTCCGTTTTTTGGCGATTCATGCCAAAAAGGGGGAGAAATGAGCCCAAAGCAAAAGGACCGCACCACCACCTAATTCAAATTTCAAAAACTCAGTGTTGAATATTTTTCAATTGGTTTTCCTATTATGTTCAAAAGGGGGAGAAAGTAGTATTTCAAAATGATACATCAAAACCCTCTTGAACACTAAGAGGAGGATTTCATTTAGGGGGAGTTTTGTTTAAATCAAAGGAAAAGCATTTGAAATAGGGGGAGGAAATTTCAAATCTTGAAAAAAATGCTTTGCAAAATTTTATTCATTTACCTTTGACTATTTGCAAAAAGAACTTTGAAAAAGATTTACAAAAGAATTTGCAAAGACAAAACTTGTGGTGCAAGCGTGGTCCAAAATGTTGTATAAGAAAGAAACAATCCATGCATATCTTGTAAGTATTTATATTGGCTCAATTCCAAGCAACCTTTGCACTTATATTATGCAAACTAGTTCAATTATGCATTTTTATATTTGCTTTGGTTTGTGTTGGCATCAATCACCAAAAAGGGGGAGATTGAAAGGGAATTAGGCTTACACCTAGTTCCTAAATAGTTTTGGTGATTGAATTGCCCAACGCAAATAATTGGACTAAACTAGTTTGCTCTAGATTGTATGTTCTACAGGTGCCAAAGGTTCATCTACAACTATACTAATTCGACTGTCCGGAATACCGTAGATTATTCCGGACAGGAGAAGCTTTTTGGAAAAACAGGCCAAGCGCGGACCGTCCGGGCCCCTGCGGCGGACCGTCCGCGACACAAGAATAACCCTCGGACAGAACCAATGCAAAAACACAAGTTTCCACTACAGACTGTCCGGAGGAAAAGCAAAGACCGTCCGAGCCCTCGCGCGGACCGTCCGGCCTCAGGCGCGGACCGTCCGGTCGGTAAGAAACCGAAAAACCCGAAGGTGACGGGTTCGGAGAAATGAATTATAGAGGGCCTCGCGGACCGTCCGGGGTGCACGACCGGACCGTCCGCGACTGGCTCTGTCTGACATCTGACGACGCAATAAATGCAATATAGCCGTTGATATAGCCGTTACTGCTGACCGTTGCATTTCCAGCCGTTGATCTACAGGGGCGGACCGTCCGGACCCGGCTCGCGGACCGTCCGCGCTCGGCAGAATGGTCCAACGGCTAGGAAGTGGTTGGTGGCTATAAATTCAACCCCAACCACCTCCATTGAGATGATCAAAGCATTCCAACCTTCAACATTCAATACAAGAGCTAGCAATCCATTCCAAGACACATTCAAAGCCTCCATCTCTCCAAGTTTCACAATTGAGAAAAGAGATCATTAGTGATTAAGTGGCTTGAGAGAGAGAAAGTGATCCGTGTGTTATTTGTCGCTCTTGTCGCTTGGCTTTTGCAATCGTGCTTTCTTGATTCTTTCATTGCGATCAAACTCACTTGTAATAGAGGCAAGAGACACCAATCTTGTGGTGATCCTTGTAGGAACTTTGTGTTCCAAGTGATTGAGAAAAGAAAGCTCACTCGGTCCGAGGGACCATTTGAGAGAGGGAAGGGTTGAAAGAGACCCGGCCTTTGTGGCCTCCTCAACGGGGAGTAGGTTTGCAAGAACCGAACCTCGGTAAAACAAATCCGCGTGTCACACTCTTCATTTGCTTGCGATTTGTTTTCCACCCTCTCTCTCGGACTCGTTTCTTTATTACTAACGCTAACCCGGCTTGTAGTTGTGTTTATATTTGTAAATTTCAGTTTCGCCCTATTCACCCCCCCTCTAGGCGACTTTCACTTTCTTTCCGTTCTCCTTTGAGGCCGGAGGAACGGAAAGAACGACTTGCCTTTCCCTGGTCTCCTTCTTCCTCGTGATCCGTGTCCATTCTTTTGTCGGGGAAGTAGACAGCGGAGTTTTCCGGGTCAGCGAGCTCCCAGCTCCAGCCTTTCCGGAGACAATCTTTTTCCGAAGAGCCGGAGGTTGCGTCTCTCCAGCATTTCCGGAGTCCGTTGGAGGAGACTTCTTTTCCGGCGGATCCGCGATACGGTGTAGAATTCCCTCTTCATCTGCTACAGATGAGATCGTCCCGAAGCAGAATACGGATCCAGGACGCATGGCGATCTTGCTGTAGAAGGTGATGGCCATTGAGCTAGCTTGGATCGTCGACACACCCCCTACCTGGCGCGCCAGCTGTCGGTGTTTTGGGTCTGACCGCACACCCGGGGTTGCCCCTCAAGGTGTTTTCTAGGAGTAGGACGGTGTCGACGACTGTAGCAAAATGGTTCGTGCTGATCGCACGAGAGACAGTGGACAAGATTTTACAGGTTCGGGCCGCTTAGAAATGCGTAACACCCTACGTCCTGGTGAGTATGTATGCGTGGTTACAAGAGGGCTCTCTGGTTTAGAGACACAGAGAGTTGATGTGGGTGGCTAAGTAATGTCGGGTCGATCGATCTGAAGGGGTGCCCCCTAGGCCTTATATACTCGACCGTGGGGCAGTACACGTGGATATGATAACAACAAGTAGCTAAAAGGTAGTGAACTTCTTGAATTTATCCCTACGTAACCCTCGCCGACTTATCCTCGCATGGCTCCGTTGCATGGGGGCTTCAGCGTGGGAAAGTCGGGTCTCTGTTGCGATTTACTCGTTCGACGTCGTGGGCCGCCTGGGTTTGCACCAATCCGGTCTCACGTCTTCTCTGCTTTGTTGGTTGTCTTTCCCCAGGCCCACGAAAGAATGACCTTACGATTTATTGGGCCTTTGGGCCTTTCGTGAGGTCTTTTACTCCTTTAGTGGACCCGGGGGATATCTATCCCCCACACGCAGGGCGACGAAGTTTGTCAATAGCACTTGGATCTTGCTCCCAGGAGGAACCCCGTCGGGGAGCAGAGATCCTAGAGTTTGTCTTTGGGTCAGTAAGCTTCCCAAGACGCCTTCAGACGATGTTGAGTCGAAGAGAGATGAAGCTTGGAGGTGAAGAAAACTAATTACTGCTACTCCTAGGGTACAAAAGTAGAAGAACTGGAAATAGATTGATTGGATTTGATTAATTATGCTTGCAATCTGCCGTATCCCTTCATATATAGGAGGAGATCTAGACCCGTTCCTAGACGTTTCCCAAAAACAGACATGGGTTTAGAGGGATAAACACATGCGGAAAAGGGATTAGTTACGCCTGATCTAATCGCAGACCGTCCGCAGGCCGAACTGTCCGGTCGTACCCCATGCCACAAATGGTGCTCAACACATGTCCCTGCCTTTTGAGGAAGCTGAGCGAACCAAAAGCACCAGTGTAGGCTGGAATCAACTCGATGTGACAACATCGGTTTCTTAAGCATCTTGCCACACATTAGGATGATATTGCTTCAGGAAACGACTGTTCAACGCCTTGGGTAACTCTTCACCTTGCAAAGTTTGTAACATGTAAGCGTTACTAACTATTACATGTGTGACTTTGTAAGGGCCTTCCTAGTACGGTGACATTTGTCGAACTTCCGGTCCTAGCTTCTTAGTGGCAAGACGGTCTTCCATACCAGGTTTCCAACTTCGAATGACCTAGCCTTGAACTTTTTGTTGTAAGCTTTGGCAACCATAATTTTCCTTTCTCGGTCTCTCCTAGAGCCACCAATCTCTTGTCAATTACTTTATCAATATTGTCCATCATTAAATTAAAGTAATCTTCGACTGCTACATTGTTCTGCATGGCACACTTAACATCATTTAGGCTTATCTCCACGGGAAAAACAACTTCCTCTCCATAAACAAGCTCAAAAGTAGCATGGTGCTTAAATATTCTATGAGCCCATAAAGCCTCAGTCAAAACTTTATGCCAACTCCTAGGATGATCATATAACTTCTTCTTTATGAGGCTAATCAACGTCCTGTTACTAGACCCAACATGTCCATTGGTCTGGGCATAATATGGAGATGAATTTAGTAGCTTGATCTTATATAATTCAGCTAACTCACGTACCTATTTTGACATAAAAGAACTCCCCTGGTCTATAGTCAATGTCTAGGGAATGTCTAATCTTGTTTCAGCATCCACCAATCACCGGGTTAAGTAGGTCACCATATGCTCCTTTCCTTCGGTTTCCTGAGTCAGTATAGCTACAATAACATTATCCTCGGCTGTAATGTATAATCTGAATGGTATTCCAATTTGTGGTGCTTTAGAAACTAGAGCCGAAGACAAATAGTTTTTAATAAGCTAAAAAGCTTCTTGATGTTCTACCCCAAGTAAAATTGGCATGATTGTTAAGGCGAAGAATAGGAGTGAAAGCATCAACCTTCCCGGCTAGGTTACAAATTAACCTCCAAAGATAATTTATCTTGCCAAAAAACTTCTGCATTTCAAGCTTACAAGTCGGAGCTTCCACATTCTGAATGGACTTAATTCGGTCGGGATCTATCTCTATGCCATTCTCATGGATAATGAACCCTAAGAACTTGCCAGTCGACACCCCAAGAGCACATTTACATGATTTCATTTTTAAACCATACTGTCACATCTTATCAAAGGCTTTGCACAAATCAGTTGTATGAGAATCAAAATCAACTGATTTGACTACTATATCATCAATGTAAACATCCATAGTGTTTCCCATCAACTCACGAAATATCAAATTCAAAGCCCTTTGATAAGTGGCACCAACATTTTTTAAACCAATTGTCATGACAACCCATTCAAATAAAACAATAAAACCTGGACATATAGAGGTCGTTTTAGACGCATCCTCTTCGGCCATGAAAATTTGATTACACCCGACATTACCGTCAAGAAAGCTAATGACTCTATTTCCTGATGCATTATTAATTAACATGTCAGCCACAGGCATATGATACTCAAATTTAGGAGTTGCTCTATTTAAATTGCGAAAATCAATACATACTCTGAGCTTAAAAGACTCCTTCTCCACCGGTACAATATTAAAGACCCACTCTGCGTATCTGCAAGGCCTAATAAAATTAGCTTCTAAGAGCCAGTGAATTTTGTCCTTAATCCTAGGGAGTAAGTCCGGACAAAATGATCTCAGTTTCTGCTTAAAGGGCCTAAAACTAGACTTAATAGGCAATCGATGCTCCACTAGCTCTTGACTTAATCCTAGCATTTCAGTGTAGCTCCAAGCAAAGCAATCAAAATATTCTTTTAGTAAGCTGATCTTCTTATCCCTAGGACTAACTTTTAGGGTCTGGTTCATGAAAGTCGGCATTGGTGTGTTACCTTCTCCTATGTCTATCTCCTCCAAAGGACTGGCTGATGTAAATCCATGTCCTAACTTGTCGAGATCTCGAAACTCCTCTATTATATATGTTTACTTTAATGGAGTTGGAGGCTCTCTGTGCAGCTACAGACTGTACGACCTCTAGGGCCGCACCGTTTGCGATAGCAGACTCGCTCTATAATCCTTCCAGGTGACCACCGGACGGTCCGACCTTGTGGGTCAGATTGTCTGCAAGACTGTTGGACTCTTCGGCTTTAGGAACCTGGTTGTCCTTGGAAGGGGCAGCACATTGTAACCCTCTCTATTGTATCTAGGACCATCCAGCCTTCGTAGCCAGACCATCTGTGACTTGGCAGTTTCCTTTTTAGATGTGGGCATCATTTTAACTTTACTTATGATTTAGCCGATTCTCCATCGACTCTAGCATCACAGGGATGAACCATTTACTGTCTATACTTATGAACTGATAATCTAAAAAATCTACACCAGTAAAACATGTTGCAGTTTCATAAGTCCATACCACAGGGACATCGGCTATGGCAATGCAAGCCGATGAGTCTGTATGTACTATTTCTACATCATCGTCTACCCGTTGTAATAACATTTGATGTAAAGTAGATGGTATACATTGATTGGCATGAATTCAATCTCTTCCTAGGATGATACTGTAATTTCCTTCTACTTCAGCTACAATGAAAGCAGCAGCAAGGGTCTTTGTCCTGATGGTCAACTCAACGAACGTGACACCCTTGGCCTCGATCGGACTGTCGCTGTCACACCCGGTTTTAGAAGGCAAACCGAATGCGAACCATGTACGTGCCAGGATCAGAAATTCACGTACACAGCAGTTACATAACTGGACATCATCACACAGTGCTCAAATAATAATATAAAAGGGGAATAATAGTCGATTACATCATATGTCTGAGACATCCACATAGTCTTTACAATAATCAAAGTGTGGAATAGAAACGTAGATACACGCGGCCTTCACAGGCAGCCGACTGGGGGTTGCCGCTAACCCACGCCTAGAACTCGTCGTAATCTTGGAACTCCTGGAAGTCTCCTTCCACGGCTTCATCTTCTCCTGAGCAGTGGTTGCAATGCTCACAACCTGGGGGTTTGGTGTGTAGAGCAAGGGTGAGTACACATCAACATACTCAGCAAGTATCATGTTTGGCTGTAGTGGACTAGCTTTATGTGGGGGTAAGTCAAGCAGTTGCTTTTAGTTGGTCAGATTATTATTACTAGTAGAGAAAGCCAAGTTTTAGAATTAACCCACGTTATTAACCCAAACATACTCCTTTCCAAATGGAAAGAGTACAACTTACCATTACCAGAGTCAATACCAAAAACCATCAATCTCATTGCCACCTGTAATCCGAACATCTCTGATCAAGTACCACTAATCAATGGAGCTCCCTTAGCCGCTCATAACCGCGAGCGCGGCTGATATATCAGTTTTCAAACACTCTGCAGAGGTTGCACACTTTACCCACAAGCCGTGATTCCCTTTCTACCCGGAGATCATGACTCTCTATTGATCACTACCAAGGTGACCCAGCAGGGTATCACTATGTAGCCTTTACAAAGATTCCCCGGGGCTGTAGCCGCCCGTTAGGTTTCCTAAATGCACCGCACTCCTCCCTAAGGGGTGAACCCAAACTTGGCAGAGCGAGCCACATACACCGAGCCCCATTAACGGCACGACGGCTAAGCGAACTACACCTCGGTTCCTCTAATTATTCAGCTAAGGGCATCCCATTCCACCCTCATGGTTGCACTATTTTCCCGGGCGATCATCCAACAAACAGGTCCTTATGGAGAGGCACTCGAGAAACCGCTCGAGCCCCCTTGAATGCCACAAGTATAACATCATAATAAAGGAGGGAAACAATGTATAATTGATAAATCTCATCATGTTCGTTTATTAGAGTTGAGCAATAGCATAAACCTAAACAATAATAATCCAACCCAAATAGGTAAAAAGGACATGGATAACAAAAGCTAGTCAATCCTTAGGTATAACTGTGTAAATGCGGGAAGTGAATTATAGAATGTATGGGACAAAGATAGGTCAAGGGACACTTGCCTCCACCAACCAGCTGCTGCTCAGGGGTTTCTCCTGCGAGTTCCTCGGGCTCTTCAACCAGATCGTTCTCTATACGAGCGCAAACATACATACATCCACACATTTAATACAAAAGAACAGTACACCATACAATAGAATACAATAAATAAACAGACGTTCCACGCGGGGCTCGCAATTACGGTTAAGAGAGAAAGAGGAAAAGACAGTCGGGTCTACGGCCGAGAAGCGATCACGTTACATAATTATAAATTAAATCACTCGCTTAACAGAAGGACAATAATTTGGCCACTGCATTTAGCATAAAGTAGGTCATGTTCCACATTTAATCATTATAAATAGATAAAGATGAATGGAAGGCAGTGGTCGCACGGCGAGACGTACGACACAACATTTAGATTGAATTAAGAAGTAAACGACTCGCCGCGCGACAGAGCGCGCCACGAGATTCTTGCATTAATTATAGATAAACGTTAAGCGTTGCGCGACGAAACGCACGACGGCTTACGTCAACAAAACTGCATATAAAACGAATCATCGCACGACGCATCACCTTAATAAATATTAATTAAAAGAATCGTCGCACGACGAAGCGCGCGACGCAACACATTAATAAATATGAAATTAGAATGAACCGTCGCACGGCGAAGCGCGTGACGCAGCACATCGACTAAACAATAATTAAAATGGATTAAAACGAGGGTTAAACGCAGCGCAACTACGGTCGCACGCGCTAGAGCGCGCTACGCGTGCCAAAGGCACGCGAGCCATGCAGGCGCGCGGGACGTGAGTCGCCGAGGCACGGGCGCGGGCAGGGGCGCGGCACGGGGGCCGGGGCACAGGGCGCGGGGCACGGGGGCGGGGCGCGGGCAGGGAGCCGCCAGGGAGGGGGCTCGCCGGGCGCGGGGCTGCCAGGGAGGGGCTCGCCGGGGGGGCGCGCGACGGGGGCGGGGAGGGCTCGCCGGGTGCGGCCGAGGGTGGCGCGGGACGTGGGGCCAGGAGGGCGCGCGGGCGCGGGGCCAGGAGCGGCGCGGGCGCGGGGCCGGAAGGCGGCGCGCGCGGGGGGGGGGGGGGCGAGGGCAGTGCGGGCGCGGGGCTGCCGGGGAGGGGCTCGCCGGGGAGGGGGCACGAACAGGGAGGGCCGCCGGGGAGGGCTCGCTGGGGAGGGCGAGGCCGGGCGCGGGGTCGGACCGAGGGGGCGACGCGGGCAGGGAGGCCGCGCGGGGAAGAAGAAGGGGAGGGGGAGGAGACAGAGAAGGGAAGGGGAGGGGAAAAACTCACCTCCGGGGATCCAAACTTCGGCGATCACGTCTCCAAACCCTAGGGCACCACGGGGAGAGAGAGAGGTGGAAGAGGGAGAGGGAGGTTACTGCGCGGGAGGAAATCAAATGAGACAAAGGGATTAGGGGGAGGGGCGCGCATGGGGAGGGCAGGGGGCACCAGTGGCGCGCGGGCCGGACCGGGCCAGACCAGGTTGGGCTGGGCCGCGCTGGGCCAGGCTGTGACACATCACGAATCGAAACCCACGACACGCACGACCACTAAACGGAATCCGATCGCGAACCAAAAATCCGAAACGGGGCGAGACGAACACGCGACATCAGACAAAGAAATGTGCTTCGGCATGATGCAACACCCATGACACTTAGGTTTTGTTTATACATGACATGGACACCCGTCACTATACTGGTTTGAAATTGGGAAGAAGGAGCGAAACGAGAAGAGAAAAGAGAGTAACGCCCGAATTTGGTGAGTGAAAAGAAGAAAAAAAATTCTACCCCCAAATTCAGGGCGTTACAAACCTATCCCCTTAAAAGAATCTCGCCCTCGAGATTCAAGGTTGGTCAGCAAAGAGTTCAGGATATTTAGCCATCAGATCATCTTCACGCTCCTAGGTTGCTTCTTCCTCAGAGTGGTGACTCCATCTGACTTTGCACATTCTGATAGTCTTCCTCCGGGTGACTCTGTCTGTAGTCTCAAGGATCTGCGCTGGCTTCTCTATATAGGTCAAGTCCTCCTGGACTTCAAGACCTTCCACTAGAAACTGTTCTTCTGGCACACGCAGACACTTCTTCAACTGAGACACATGAAAGACATCATGCACTACGGACAAGCCTTCTGGCAAACTGAGCTGATAGGCCACTTCTCCAAGCCTTGCGAGAATCTAATACGGACCAACATAGCGGGGCGCTAGCTTGCCTTTGACTCCGAACCTTCTGACTCCTCTGATCGGTGACACTTTCAGATAGACAAAATCTCCAACTTCGAAACTCAGCTCTCTTCTTCTTGTGTCTGCATAACTTCGCTGCCTTGATTGCACTATCGTCAGATTCTCCCGAACCATCTTGATGTTCTCTTCAGCTTCAAGCAGAATGTCTAGCCCGAACACTTGCTTTTCTCCAGGCTGATCCCATTGCAGTGGAGTTCTACAACTCCTCCCATAAAGCGCTTGAAATGGTGACATCCTCAAGCTGGCCTGGTAACTGTTGTTATAGGAGAACTCTGCATAAGGCAACCTCTTCTCCCATCCAGACTGATCTTGCAACGCACAGGCTCTCAACATGTCTTCAAGGATTTGATTAGTTCTTTCGGTCTGACCATCTGTCTGCGGATAACAGGCTGAACTGAAATTCAGATGTGTACCCAAGGCTTCATGCAACTGCTGCCAGAAATGAGAGGTGAACTGTGTTCCTCTGTCTAACACTATCTTCTTTGGCACACCATGAAGACAAACGATCTGAGACATGTACAACTCCGCCAGTACTGCATTGCTGTAGTTGGTCTTGACAGGTATGAAGTGGGCTGACTTGGTTAAGCGGTCCACCACTACCCAAATGGAGTCATAGCCGGCTCGAGTGCGAGGCAATCCGACTATGAAGTCCATACCGATTTCATCCCATTTCCACTGAGGAATTTGCAATGGTTGCAACAATCTAGCTGGTCTCTGGTGCTCTGCCTTGATCCGTCGACAGCTATCACACATAGCCACATGCTCTGCGATTTCCCTCTTCATTCCGTACCACCAGAATTTCTTCTTTAGATCTTGATACATCTTCTCACTTCCAGGGTGTATCGAATAAGCTGTCTCATGAGCTTCCTTGAGGATCAACTCCCGAATAGACTGGACATTGGGAACACACAAGCGGTCTTTGAACCATATCACACCTTCTGCATCTTCCCAAAAATATTTGCCTCTGTCATCTAGAATCAATCGTCGGATTTCACTGATCTTCTCATCATTCTTCTGGTGCCATCTTTCTTCTCCACAAATAGGACAGGGGCGGCCCAAGGCGAGGTGCTTGGCCGGATGTAGCCTTTCTCTGACAGCTCATCGATCTGCTTCTTAAGCTCGACCAACTCTGGTCCAGATACTCTGTAAGCTCTCTTAAAGATGGGGGCGGTGCCAGGAAGAAGCTCTATGGCAAACTCAACTTTCCGCTCAGGTGGCATGCCTGGTAGGTCTTTTGGGAACACATCTGGGAACTCGGACACAACCTTGATGATCTCTAGTGGATCTGCTTCACTGCTATCAACAGCCATCTGATAACAACTTCCTTTCTTTGGCTCAGGCGGGACTAACTCGGTCACCACTTCCTCTCCTAGTGGGGACACCAACTTGATTGTCCTCTTATCACAACTGATAACTGCCTGATACTTATCTAGCCAATTCATCCCTAGGATGACATCTATTCCCTGAGTACCCATTACTATGAGATTAGCGGGAAACACTATCCCCCTTATTTCCACACTTACATTCAAGCAAATGCTATCGGCTCGAATTCTACCACCGGCTGAGTCAATTTGAATGGGGGTTGACATGGTAGTTATTGGAAGATTATGTGTTTCTACCCATGATGCTGTAATGAAAGAATGCGTTGCTCCAGTATCAAATAACACTTCTGCAATATGGGAGTCAACTGGAAACATACCTACTATCATGCCGGGGTCTCCTGAACTGCTTCAGCCTCCAAGTGGTTCAGTCTCCCATGGTTATAGCGTGGCTGAGAGCGGTTGCCTGCTCCAGGCTGAGGCACATTCTGCTTTGCTGGGGCATTGGGGCCTGACTGCTGCTGGGCTGCCTTCTTTGGACATTGCATCACCCAATGGCCTTGCTCTCCACAGTGGAAACATGCTCTGTTTCCGCCTTGAGTTGGGGCTGCTTGACTGTTCTGTTGGTTTGTTGGGGCAGGAAGACGAGGTGCCTGCTGATTTTGCCTCTGGAACTGACCTCCTCCTAACTGATTGTTCTGACGATTCTGATGCTGGTGCTGAGGATACTCCCTTTGGAACTGCTGATGCTAAGGTGGACGCTGGTTCTGCCTGAACTGCTGAGGTTGATTGCCTGAGAAACGAGGGCGATTGCTGCTTCTAGGCTGGGGTCCACTGATCTTGCGCTTGCGATCCTCCATCTTTTTACGCTTCCTCTCTGTCATGATTGCTCTGTCAATCAGGTGCTGGAATGTCGGGAAGGTATGATTCATCAGCTGATACTACAGAGGATCGACCAAGCCTCTCAAGAAACGATACTGCCTCTTGGCGTCAGTGTTGACATCTTTAGGAGCATAGCAAGACAACTGCAGAAACTTGTCTCGGTACTCACTAATAGACATGGACCCTTGCTTGAGTGCCAGGAACTCCTCCTTTTTTACTGTCATCAGGCCTACAGGAACATGGTACTGACAGAAGCTACCTCTGAATTCTTCCCAGGTGATGGTGTCGGGGTTGGCATGGGTGGCGAGATAAGACTCCCACCAAGACTGGGTTGCTCCTCTCAATAGATGGGGACCATATAGAACTTCCTCCCTGTCATCACACTGAGCAGTATGCAACTCCCGCTCCACAGTACACAGCCAATCTTCAGCATCCATGGGGTCAGAAGAATGAGAAAACGTTGGGGAATGACATCTCATGAATTCAGCACGCTTGTCCCTCGGCATCTGAGGCACCTGAGGCTGAGGTGGTGGCTGCTGCTGCTGCTGAATGGCGGCCAGGGTCTGACCGATGGCTTGAACTGCCTGAGTCTGCATCATGAACATCTGCTTGATAGACATCGGGGGCGGGGGTGGCAGCTGCTACTGCTGGGGTGCCTCATCCTGCTGAGCTGGTCGCTCCGGTTGAGCACGCCTTCCTCCTCTGCGCCTGTTTTCTGACATCTGCAGAATGCAACCACACATCAGAACTGATCTAACAAATCTTGCAGCATAAGAGAAGAGTATAGAATTCTCCACAACACTGAACAAATGAACATCTTCACTGATCTCCAACACAGACCAACACAGCTTCTCAGATAAAGAGGAAAGTGGAATAAAAGGCTTCCCAACTAGATAGCTAACTTCATTAACATAACAGGTAAACCAAAATGCAGGGGATACCCACACTCCGGTGACAGTCATTACAAAGATCCAAATCCAACATAATTCATCATGACAAACATAAATGCACAGGATAAGCAAACTACCCTGTCTAACTAAGACTAACTAAAAGCAAGACTAACGCTAAGACTATAGCTTCTATGTATATATTTTTGTATTAATTACAAGATCCAACTCTGACGATCTATGGTTCTAAATTTATCTTGGTCTTGCAGTCGGGGTTGCCATAAGACTGGTGTCCACGCTGAGGTGAGCGGTACGGGTGCTGAGTCCCGACGGGAGCGAGGGAGCCATCATCCAGGTGACGACGCTCTGCGCGCTTAGCCCGCAGCTGGGCGATCTCAGCACGAGCTCTACCCAGCTCGTCTAGTGCATGGTCCAGCTCCGTGTTTAGCACGGCGGCTAGGTTGACTGTGCTGCTCAACCTAGTATTGTCCTCACCAACAGGTGAGACAATCATGCCTCCTGTGCTGCCAGATGGACGGTGGGGGTAATACTTCAGGTTAAGACCGTCGGCTACCCCACTGAGAACCGAGCAGTAGTGCGAAAGTGCACGCCGTGTGGCATCTTGCATGGCCGCCTCAGCTGAGTCCCGCTCAGAGATGGAATAGTGCTCTGAGCAGACCTCAACACCCCAGAGACTATTCTCCGAACGGCGCACCAAGCAGGTCGCCTCCCAGCGGTCCGGGTAAACCCCGCGACTATGCTGGAAGACCACACAGCGATACTCGATAGACCAAGTACGCCGGTCAAGTGCCCGACGTAGCAGGGTGTCGAGCGCATCGTGGGAGTGACACCCGCGAGCAGCGTCGCGAGTGATGGGTCGAGCAACCCATCCTTTTGGCTCTTGGTCAGCAGAAAAGTTGGTGCCATGGCTCGAGCTGTTGTCGCCACCTCCGTCGTTTGGGTCTCCTCCAGCAGTTACTCCAGGGGCTGGGGCACTCTGTGGTGGTGCAGGGGGCGCCTCCAGCGGGAGCATAGGGGAACAGCTCCTCACAGACTCTATCTCATGCTGGAGCGAGAAGGAAGATCCCTGCTGTTCCTGCTCCTGTCGTCGACGCTCCTGCTCCTCGTGCAGGCGGTGGTGCAACCTCTCCAAGTGGCTGGACTGACCGGTCACTGGACGGCGAAGCGGACGCTCCGCGAGACGAGAGGGTAAGAAGGGGATGACAGACTTCCGTGCAGTGTGTCTAAGACGAGCCATCTACAAAAGACACCACAAGCATAAGAGTGAGAACAGAACTAGTATGACCAGCAAGTAAACCATGAATAAATGAGGAATTAGAATAAACAAAAAGATTTTAGCAAGGTATAATATATTGTAGAACATAGGTTTGGTCGATATGACCAACTTTTGAAGGGATACCAAAGTCAAGGTGAGAATAGGGGTCTATAATCCTCAGAACGACCATTCTACTCTAGGTTAGCGGTCCTACAGTAAGCATGGCTCTGATACCACCTATGTCACACCCGGTTTTAGAAGGCAAACCGAATGCGAACCATGTACGTGCCAGGATCAGCAATTCACGTACACAGCAGTTACATAACTAGACATCATCACACAGTGCTCAAATAATAATATAAAAGGGGAATAATAGTCGATTACATCATATGTCTGAGACATCCACATAGTATTTACAATAATCAAAGTGCGGAATAGAAACGTTGATACACGCGGCCTTCACAGGCAGCCGACTGGGGGTTGCCGCTAACCCACGCCTAGAACTCGTCGTAATCTTGGAACTCCTGGAAGTCTCCTTCGACGGCTTCATCTTCTTCTCAGCAGTGGTTGCAATGCTGACAACCTGGGGGTTTGGTGTGTAGAGCAAGGGTGAGTACACATCAACATACTCAGCAAGTATCATGTTTGGCTGTAGTGGACTAGCTTTATGTGGGGGTAAGTCAAGCAGTTGCTTTTAGTTGGTCAGATTATTATTACTAGTAGAGAAAGTCAAGTTTTAGAATTAACCCACGTTATTAACCCAAACGTACTCCTTTCCAAACGGAAAGAGTACCACTTACCATTACCAGAGTCAATACCAAAAACCATCAATCTCATTGCCACCTGTAATCCGAACATCTCTGATCAAGTACCACTAATCGATGGAGCTCCCTTGGCTGCTCATAACCGCGAGCACGGCTGATATATCAGTTTTCAAACACTCTGTAGAGGTTGCACACTTTACCCACAAGCCGTGATTCCCTTTCTGCCCGGAGATCATGACTCTCCATTGATCACTACCAAGGTGACCCAGCAGGGTATCACTACGTAGCCTTTACAAAGATTCCCCGGGGCTGTAGCCACCCATTAGGTTTTCTAAATGCACCACACTCCTCCCCAAGGGGCGAACCCAAACTTGGCAGAGCGAGCCGCATACACCGAGCCCCATTAACGGCATGACGGCGAAGCGAACTACACCCTGGTTCCTCTAATTATTCAGCTAAGGGCATCCCATTCCACCCTCATGGTTGCACTGTTTTCCCGGGCGGTCATCCAACGAACAGGTCCTTACGGAGAGGCACTCAAGAAACCGCTCGAGCCCCCTCGAATGCCACAAGTATAACATCATAATAAAGGAGGGAAACAACGTATCATTGATAAATCTCATCATGTTCGTTGATTAGAGTTGAGCAATAGCATAAAGCTAAACAATAATAATCCAACCCAAATAGGTAAACAAGGACATGGATAACAAAAGCTAGTCAATCCTTAGGTATAACTGTGTAAATGCGGGAAGTGAATTATAGAATGTATCGGACAAAGATAGGTCAAGGGACACTTGCCTCCACCAACCAGTTGCTGCTCAGGGGCTTCTCCTGCGAGTTCCTCGGGCTCTTCAACCAGATCGTTCTCTATACGAGCGCAAACATACATACATCCACACATTTAATACAAAAGAACAGTACACCATACAATAGAATACAATAAATAATCAGACGTTCCACGCGGGGCTCCCAATTACGGTTAAGAGAGAAAGAGGAAAAGACAGTCGGGTCTACGGCCGAGAAGCGATCAGGTTACATAATTATAAATTAAACCACTCGCTTAACAGAAGGGCAATAATTTGGCCACTGCGTTTAGCATAAAGTAGGTCATGTTCCACATTTAATCATTGTAAATAGATAAAGATAAATGGAAGGGAGTGGTCGCACGGCGAGATGTACGACACAATATTTAGATTGAATTAAGAAGTAAATGACTTGCCGTGCGACAGAGCGCGCCACGAGATTCTTGCATTAATTATAGATAAACGTTAAGCATTGCGTGACGGAACGCACGATGGCTTACGTTAACAGAACTGCATTTAAAACGAATCGTCGCGCGACGAAGCGCGCAACACAGCACTTTAATAAATATAAATTAAAAGAATCATCGCGCGACGAAGCGCGCGACGCAACACATTAATAAAGATGAAATTAGAATGAACCGTCGCGTGGCGAAGCGCGCGACGCAGCACATCGACTAAACAACAATTAAAATGGATTAAAACGAGGGTTAAACGCAGCGCGACTACGGTCGCACGCGCTAGAGCGCGCTGCGCGTGCCGAAGGCACGCGAGCCGTGCAGGTGTGCGGGACGCAAGTCGCCGGGGCACGGGCGTGGCCGAGGGTGCGCGGCCGATGCACGGCGGGGCGTGGCCAGGGCGCGGCGCGGGGGCCGGGGCGCGGCCACCGGGCGCGGGGCACGGGGGCGGGGCTCGCCGGGCGCGGGGGCGGGGGCGGGGGGGGCGCTGGCAGGGAGGGCCGCCGGGGAGGGGGCTCGCCGGGCGCGGGGCTGCCGGGGAGGGGCTCGCCGGGGGCGCGCACGACGGGGGCGGGGAGGGCTCATCGGGTGCGGCCGAGGGCGGCGCGGGACGCGGGGCCTGGAGGACGCGCGGGCGCAAGGCCGGGAGGCAGCGCGGGCGCGGGGGCCAAGGGCAGCGCGGGCGCAGGGCTGCCGGGGAGGGCTCACCGGGGAGGGGGCGCGGGCAGGGAGGGCCGCCGGGGAGGGCTCGCTAGGGCGGGGCGAGGCCGGGCGCAGGGAGGGCTCGCCGGGGAGGGGCGAGGCCGGGCGCGGGGTCGGGCCGAGGGGGCGGCGTGGGGCCGAAGGGCGGCGCGGCCGCGGCCGCGGGACGGCGCGGGCAGGGAGGCTGCGCGAGGAAGAAGAAGGGGAGGGGGGAGAGAGAGAAGGGAAGGGGAGGGGAAAAACTCACCTCTAGGGATCCAAACTCCGGCGATCACGTCTCCAAACCCTAGGGCACCACGGGGAGAGAGAGAGGTGGAAGAGGGAGAGGGAGGTTACTGCGCGGGAGGAAATCAAATTAGACAAAGGGATTAGGGGGAGGAGGGGCGCTCATGGGGAGGGCAGAGAGCGCCAGGGGCGCGCGGGCCGGACCGGGCCGGGCTGGGCCGGGCTGGGCTACGCTGGGTCAGGCTGTGACACATCGCGGATCAAAACCCACGACACGCACGACCACTAAATGGAATCCGATCGCGAACCAAAAATCCGAAACGGGGCGAGACGAACACGCGACATCACACAAAGAAATATGCTTCGGCATGATGCAACACCCATGACACTTAGGTTTTGTTTATACATGACACGGACACCCGTCACTATACTGGTTTGAAATTGGGAAGAAGGAGCGAAACGGGAAGAGAAAAGAGAGTAACGCCCGAATTTGGTGAGTGAAAAGAAGAAAAATTTCTACCCCAAATTCAGGGCGTTACAATCGCTCCCAACACCGCTGAGTCATATTGGTCCTGATCAGCTCATTGTTCTATTTACCTAACTTCCTGTACATGGAGTGAGGCATTAAATTAATAGTCGTTCCACCATCAATCAACATCCTGGAAATCGGTGTCCCATCGATATGACCGCACACATAAAGTGGTTTCAAGTGGTTGACAGATTCCTTTGGTTTGGTGAAGACAGCTTCTTTAGGACCAAAATCAAACTGAGCTACTATAGGTTCATCGTCATCGACAATGTTATAATCGGCTAAAAATGTGATTACATTAATGTTTGTACCTCGGCGTTCTAGAGATGCCTCGTAGTCTACCATTTCTTCACCCAACAAATTGTCATCATCGTCGTCCTAGACCATGGTCGTAGGCATGTCCCTGGGTGCTTCCAGGTGGGGTGCGGACGGTTCGTTGTAGATCTGAATGATCTAGGCTCTGAGACCGGACAATCCGCCATGACCGTAGGAACCAATACATCTATTGTTTGATTCTTTATTTTTGTGGCCACTTATTTAGTTTCAATGGCCTTAGGTCTCTGTCGGTACCCTGAAACTAGGGTACCCCTTACTACTGTATGAAGACGCAGTACCCACGCGACTATCTTTAGTCGCGTGGTAAAGGAGTTGTACGTGGGTCCAGACCATGACTCGCCCTAGCCTCGGGCGACTACTCTGGGCCAGCAATAGTGCCTGACCCCACCACGTGGGCGGCTCCGGGGCCGCCACGTGGCCAGAGAAAGTGATACACTCCAAGGCGTCAACAGTGAGTCCGGACCCCCATGGGAAAGTGTCGGACCCCTGGATATACAGTCCGGACCTCCAAGTTGGTCTAGGACCCCCACGTGTATGGACCGGACCCCTAGAATGGGATCCGAACCCCCCTGTATGGGGTCCGGACTGCCCACAGTGGGGTCCCAAGACCTTACTTAAGGCCTAGGCGGGCGTTCGGAGCTGACACGTGTCCAGACCTGCTCTGGTGCGCTTCGGACCTATCCGCATACACTCCTGCTCCCCGCTCAGGCGGAGCCCCAATGCTGCCACGTGGCATACTGCGCGTGGCATAAGCCAACGGGCGGAACCCGACGTGACGCCTCTGGGCTACGTGTGCCATCATGACGGATAAGATGTGCGCCTGTCCATTCCACTAACAGGCGGCTTGCTCAGTCCACGATACGTGGGCCACGCAGTTACTCACCATTACTCCCACATTACTCGTACGGTAACTGCCCATCAATGCAGCATGGATTGCAGACATCAAGACTCTCGCTGATTACTCATGCGTTACTCTATCAGCATTAGTTGTTCACATAATGTAATTATTCCATTATGCTCCTGGGCCCGCATGTCGGGGCTCAGCATCCTTGTATGTGCCTCCCTTAAACTATAAAAGGGAAGGCACACAATGTTATAGGGACAGACTCTACAGACTCAATTCACTCGTAATACAGCTTACACACAATAGAGGTAGGGTATTACGCTCCGACGGCCTGAACCACTCTAAACCCTCGTGTCCTCTCGTGTGTTCATCCATCTTCCATCAGACAAGCAAACCGCTTAAGCCCCTTCTCATCTTAGGATTAGGGCGGGTGCATTCCGCCACCCGGCCGGTGGATTTCTCCCACTCACAATCTCCATATATTCTATGGAGGTGGGAACAAAGGATGTGTCTCATTAAATATTTTTTCTGCTTCTTCTTCCATCCTCTCTTTTTCTCTGAGGCGCTGCAATTTGCGCTTTTGAGAGTGAGTTAGTCCCGATGGGCACCATTGGGGGATAGAATATTTGAGATCTACCGTTGTGTCATTAGAATTTTTTTCTTTTCCCTTGGCTGATTTACCAAAGGTCATCGGCCCTTTATTTTTACCACAAATAACAACATCTATTGTACATATTTTGACAATGTCTCCAGTCGTTGTCCTTTTCTCGTTCTGAGTCTTCTCCCTACGCCCCTGCTGGATTGGTCAGCCTTTGAGGCTGAGAAGTCCGGCATTCCTGTTGTGTCAGTGGCTGATGAACAAATCGAGGGGGACTCAATTGTCCTTCCACCGTCGGTGCTAGACTATCAAACACAGATGCTTGGGTTGCCCCCAAGCTGGGGACTGTGATGTCCCATAAGGATAATGTGGGTACATCATAGTCATTCCCCACATTTGGTTTTGGTGGGTATGGTGGATATGTATGAGGATATGAAAGATGAGGTGGATATAGCATGGGCGGATATTGGGACAATATCCATGCTGGTGGTGCGGGAGGAGTAGTTGGGACTAATTGAACAATGTCTCTGGCCGATTTATTCAGTCTTTCTTTTATTTGGTGACCTACTGTGTCCCATCTGCCTATCATAGGTAGGTGAGTAAGGTCGCTTTGCCGGCCGGTCCCGGTGACCGGCCTCCTTGCTGACATATTTGGACAACAGTTGATCAAAAGTTGGATCGGCTTTAATCAGCCGACTAGGTGATTTGGCCGTGTTTTGTTTCCATGTATCTATCTCTGGTCATCGAGGCTTGAATGTACGTATTCGTCGCTATCCCTGGTCGCTGCCAAAACCGTCTGTCCACGGTAGCAGGACTGTCTGTAGGAGATCCTAACCGTCCAAGCCTCGGGTCCAGACCGTATGCAATGTGCAGATCAGGGAGGTCGGCTCTATTGCCTGTCTGCATGTGCCCCCAGTGTTGGAGGATCGGATGGTAATCTTTAATGTCTCTCCCCCATCTGGTGTCTTTATAGAAACGATCTATCTGGATAGAATTTTCTTGTTCTCATCGGGGACTTTGGGATCACCGAAAAGGATACGATTTCCTTTGTCTTTATCGGCCACTCCCAACCGAACCAAGACATTTTTACCATCTAGATCAATGGTATTGACAGGGATCATGTTCTCTTCGGGGAGTCTGGGATCTTGTTCTCATTTGCTTGTCCACCTGCATTTTCTGATAATTTAATCGGACCTCGTTAATGGTCGATTGAATTTGCCGACGAAACACATTGCAACCATTTTGTAGCATGAGAAAAAGAATTATGTCATTTACAATATGCTTTTCTTTTTAATTCTTCTGGAGGTGGAATTGTGTGTGTTGTTTTAATATTGCCACTTTTTAATAATTCATCAAATATTTTATCGTATTTAGCAACATTAAAAGTAAATTTCATATCTTGTCGATTCTTTTGGACCGGCTGCAAAGAGGAACATGATGATGGTTTGGCCTTGGCTGGTCAAACCATTTCTATGGCATATACTTCCTTTGACTCGTCATATGAACTACCCTGATCATAATTAAATAGATTAACATTGTGATGTGTCATCTTTTGTGTATCCTTGCATCGGTTTTCACAAGCTAAATCCCGTTGATGCAATTGTATCAGAGTGAAAAATTGTATGCCCTCTTAACCTCTCTTTTAAATAATAGCGCATCTCATTAAAGGCAAGTTGTGCTAATTGTTTCTTTGTCATATGTTTCTAGAAGCATCAGTTCCTAGTATCCCAGAAACTACGGAGGTAATCATTAACCGAATTATCTTTTCCTTGTTGCATGGCTACTAAATCAACTAAGTTTAACTTGTAATCTCCGGAGAAAAAATGATCATGAAATTTTTGCTCGAACTCTCCCCAAGAGAAAATAGAGTTAGGTGGCAAGGTGGTGTACCATGCGAAGGTTGTACAAGTTAAGGATAATGAAAATAAATGCATCCAGCAAGCCTCTTTGTCGGCCAACTCCCCTAGCTATGTTAATAATTGGCCAATGTGCTCGTATGTGTTTTTGCCCTAGTCACCCGAAAATTTTAAAAATTCGGGTATACTAGTCCCCTGTGGGTAAGGGTCATAGTTGAATCAGCTATCATCTGGCTTCCGATAAGATTGCCCCCCATGGGACATGTTAACGCCGAGTTTGTCTCGGAACGCCCCAGCTATCTCTTCTCTAACTATATCAATGGCGGCTGATGGTAATCCACCGGCCCTTCGGTCCATATGTGTATGTGTTGGTGTATCATTAATCCACCGGCCCTAAGGGCTGAAAAGTGCTTATATCCATATGCGGGTGGGATCATCCCTCGGCCTTATGGGGTCGTAGGTGTTAGGGAGGAGCTAGGTTGGGGCTGGTAGTAGGGTTGTTGATAATAATCCACAATTTATTTTGGATGACCTATCGTGGATGGTCCGATGTAAGGTTCGGACGGTCTAGTGATGTGCTTGGACGGTCCGCACGCATGGCTGGATGGTCTGAGCTTCTCTATTGTCCCCGGTGTGGTTTTCAATGGCTTATCGTGAGCGGTTGAGCCAATCGTCGTTGGGCCGAACCGTCTGGCCTCGAGCCTGGACTGTCCGACCGTGCGCAAGGACATGGATTGTTCCCATAAAGGCGATGGAGGATGTGGCTAGTCGTCATAGGATTTCATCGACATCCCAAAATAGGGTTGGGACTAGGTATGCCCATTTACAACCGATGAATCTTGTGGATTTTCTTTGGTTTCGACCTCGCGTGACGGAAAGTTAGTAATGACATATTTATCAAACGCATGCGCTAGCCTTCTATAATCCTCTTGTATACCCCCATAATATTTGTTGCATCTGTTCTTGTATGATCGAAGAGCAAGGATGTTGTTCGTATTACTTATAGTGGGGGTAGTTGTAGCAGGTTGGATTGATGCCAGGTTGGTCTCCCGTATACGGACGCCCTTCTAGTGCCTGTCCACCTTAAATTTGGCTAGGTACTTCGACTTGGCCTCCTTGATCAGCTGCTCTATGTGTTCCTCGAATTCCCGCTGATCTTCAGCCGACAATGTTTCTAGAGTCGGCTCGATGATATTGCTGGGGAAACATCAGAGTCGACACCTTGTCCCAGCGGAGTCGCCAAAAAGTGTGTTGGCGCCGATCTAGGCGCTAATCACTACGAGGTGTACCGGCGACGGTGCTCTCTGCGGCGGCGTGGACGGTCCGTGGCCTGGGGTCGGGCGGTCCGTGACCTAGCGCAGAGGCAGGTCTTCCTTGCAGTGAAGTCGGATGGTCCGTGCCTGGTGGTCAGACGGCCCGCGCATGCGCAGGGCGGCTGCGTTCGCCAACACCACATGTATCTAACTCCTATGAGGGATCCGTCGGGGAGGAGAGATCCTATGTTTTGTCTTGGGATCGGTAGGCCATCCAAGACGCCTCCAGATGACGTAGAGTCGAAGAGAGGTGAAGATTGGAGGTGAAGAAGACTAATTACCCCTACTCCTAGGACAAAAAAGTAGAAGAATTGGAAATAGATTGATTGGATTCGATTATTGATGTCCGCAATCGGTCGTATCCCTTCATATATATAGAGAAGGTCTGAACTCATTTCTAGGTGTTTCCCAACACCAGCCACAAGTTTAGAGGAATAAACACGCAAAAAAAGATTAGTTACGCCTGATGTGATCTAATTGCGGACCCGGTCACACCCAGTGCCACAAATGCTGCTCAACACATACACGTGTACACACCTATATATCGTTACATATTTGCTATACAATGTTTAGATTCAATTAAAAATAAATTTTCTAAATTCGTAATATCTTTCGCTTGTAAACAATGGTGGATTGCGTGGAAAGAGTTAGCGTCTCACGCGCATAATCAGGATGCGTCGTGGGGACAAGATTTCCAAACAGATGAACCTACCCGTACTCTCCACATGGGCTGATTGGAGAGGTATGGTTGCGAACAGCAATGCGGCAATGCTTTCCTCCATCAAACATGGCGACTGATTACATCGAAATCAAACGAAGGGCCACAGCCCACAGAGTATACAAAAGTAAATTGCGTGGATCAGGATCAAGTTCCGCAGGGACCAGCATCAGCAGGCCAGCAGCACAACGATTCTTGTTGCTCCGTCGTGACTCGTGGCACTGGGCCTACTCCTCCTTTTCGGCCTTCGCCCCGAACACAACTTCGGCACCGTGCCGGAGCACCTCGGCGTCGCGGCAGACCCTGGCCGTCGCCCCCGCGGGCAGCGTCACCACCACGTCCCGCGCCTCGCCGCCCTCGGGCGCGGGCAGGACGAGCACCAGCCCCTCGCCGGTGGCCCCGCCCACGCGGCACGACACGCGCGCCGGAGAAGCCCCGGCCTCGAACTCCGCGCCGTACATGGGCACGTGGTCCAGCGCCGCGCACGTCAGCTCCGGCCCATACATCTGGAACGGCGCGTTTTCCTGCTGCTGCCGCGTGTGGAGCCACTCCAGGGCGCGCCACAGCTCCTCCTCCGGCACGCCGGCAACGTGGCGGTCCAGCGCCGCGGCCACGGCGGGCAGGCCGGACGCGAGGTCGGCGCGCGCGCGCGTGAAGTGGACGGAGCTGCCGTAGTACCCCCACGGCAGCGGCGCGTACATCCGCTTGCGGAAGTCCAGCGCCAGTGTGAGCTCTCGCTCCCCGTCGGCGGCGCCGGTGATCCGGAGCCAGAAGAGCGCGGCGAGCGCCGCGAACGGGGTGGTGCCCGGCTCCAGGGAGGAGAGCAGCGCGCGCACCGCGGAGGCCGGGAAGTGGAACGTGGCGGAAGACATGGCGGCGGCGGCATCTGTGCTGGTGGGGGAGGCGGCGCTGGCTTTCTCGGCGAGCAGAGGCGGTGCAGGGGGCGGCGAGGTCGGGGAGACCGCCAACGCCGGCGGGTGAAGGAAGGGCGGGTACGTGCTGGTGGTCCGGCGGTGGGCGGCTGCCCAGGCGTGGAAGAAGAGAGCGGCAGCGGTGGGGTCGTTGTGGATGTGGATGCAGCTCAGCCCCAGCGCGTACGACTTGTCGGTGAACTCTGTCAGCTGCATCCATACACATGGTCACCATGGAAAATTTTAATTAAGGTCCTGTCTGGTCCCATACTGCATCTGCATCTCTGCATATACTGCCACCACTTATCAGTGATGCAGCCATGTGACGCGGCAGTACAAGAGCACAAGACATTTAATTCTGAAGCTGTTCCTACCGAATTAGAATTAGTAAGTAAATGTCACCAAACTCTAGTGCTCAACTGCCGAGCAATCAAACTAATCCAGAGAGGCAGACAACAGGATGCTCCTGCCATGAATTAGCTCACCTAACTTCACCAAGCAGAGCTAAGCTGAGATTGAATGAGTCGGTCAAGGGTGTACCTGGACGTAGAACGGAGACCAGATGTAAGGCTCGGCCCCCATGGGCTCGTAATAGAGGAGGTCCATCTCCTCGTCGCCGGTCGCCGTGGCGAGCCACTCGTCGAGCGTGACGGCCGCCCTGGCATCCACCATGCGCACGCCGGCGTCGTTGCACTTCACGACCCAACCCCGGTGCGCAGGTTCGGCGTCCGCGCTGCCTTCGCCGCGCGTGAGCCGGCCGGTCATGGCCGGGTAGAGCGACAGCACCTCGGAGAGCGACTCCTTGAGCTGCTCCCTGTCCAGGCCCGGCGCGGCGCGGAGGTAGACCACCACGTGCACCGTGTGCCGCTCCATGGCGTTGTCCAGGGGCGACAGCGCGTGCGTCTTGCCCGGCCTCACGGGCGTCACCGACGCCGCCGTCGACTTGGCGAACCGAGTCACACGGCTGCCCGGCCCGGTCGCCAGACCCGCCGCTACCGTCATCGCCGCCGAAGGCATCACTGATCTGCGCGGGCTACAGAGCACACTGGAGAGGCAGCTCACGAGATCAGTCAGATCTTACTATTGCTCGAGGCCTCGAGCTCTTTGCCGGATGGATTGGGCTGGCCGGTTGGGGACGGGGGAGATTTAAGGCGAGAAGGTGGGTAGGGTTTAGCTGTTGGTAGTTGAGCGTATTAACGAACTTTTGAATTCGCTGGACACGTGGCGGCTCGTGTATGGACAGATACTAGTACAAGTGTCAGATTGGTTGGTGGGTGGTAGGGGCGTAGGGCGTCCGGAATTAGATCAAGTCATGTGTTTCGACACTTCGCCGGTAGTTTAGGTGGTGTTTGGTTCTATAGATTTTGGAAAAAGCTGTATACTCAATATAAATTCTATTGTCAATTTATGATGAGACTGAGTTTGTGACACAAAATCCAATACAAAATTTAAAAATTGTTTGTCTAATAATTAGATTCTAGAATGAGATTCTAAAAATGAGACCTGAAAAAAAAACACCACCCTAATTTACGGGACTTTTAAATTTATGCTACCAATTGAGCACCACTACTGAGTTTTATTCCTCTCTACTGATAAAAAACTTATAGTTCTTTACTATTAGAGTGGAATAAACTAAATAGTGATATTAAACTAGGAAAACATATTTAAAACGAGTTCTAGACCATATGTTACACGAAAAGGCACAAATTGCTACACATGTCACCTAAATAATCTAGAGCTCGAATCTTGGTCAAGATAAGGTCTGGTCTTTAACGGCCATTCCTAGGTTTTGGAACAACCATCCTAGGATGGTGGAGTGTATGGGCTTAGGGTGCTAGACCAGGCTAGGCTATTGCATGGCCCCGGACCACTACCGAGAACGTGTTCCTCTCTCTCTCTGGACCTAGCCTTTCGTGATCCGAGCCTCACTCGTTACGAGGGAGGATCCCTGTAAGGAAAATGGACCCCGGGCCTTTTGGCTAATTGAGTTTTGGTGTTTGATGAACAACACAATCCGTGAACTAATAAGTTTTCTAGTGTTTATGTTTGTAGTTCACAGGATGCGAAGAGAATTGGACCAAGGCAATGAGGATGCAACACCTCAAAAGAAGACATAAAAAGATGCATAGGAGTCCAATACTCAAGAACAAAGAAGCCCGAAGAAATCAGCGAAGAAATCCAAGACTAAGGGCTGTCAGCCAGCGCCAGGTGGCGCACCGGACATCGGTGTCCGGTGTGCACCGGACTGTCCGGTGAGGCACCGGACAGTCTGCGCAGAGAGGCCGCAGACATGCGCTCTCTGGCTGTAGCACCGGACTGTCCGGTGTGCACCGGTCTGTCCGGTGTGCCAACGGGCAGAAAGGCAACGGTCGGATCCAACGGTCGACTGCTACAGGCGCCAACGGTCGGCTGACGTGGCGTGCACCGGACATCTACTGTTCAGTGTCCGGTGGTGCACCGGACTGTCCGGTGCACCCGACGACAGAAAGCTGCTGCTTTCTGTCCAACGGCTAGTTGAGGGTGTGGAGGCTATAAATACCACCCCAACCGGCCATTCTCTAGTGTGAGAGCCCAAGCAACATTCCAATACACATAGTGCATATCTCCAAGTGCTCAAACACCCAAGTGCTTAATAGAATCACTCGGTGATTAGCGTAGGTGCTTTGCGAAGTGCTTAGGTTAGTTAGACCGCTTTAGCGCTTGCTCTAGGTGAATCCTAGTTAGTTGAGTGAGTTTAGATGAACCTCACAAACCCTCGGCTCTTGCGCGAGCCGTTGTAATTGTACCGAGTGGGGCGAGAGTCTTGCGAGACCGTGACAACCGCGTTTGTGTCACGGCCGCCACCGTGTACCGGAGGGAACGAGGCCCGCGGCGTTTCGGCCGGAAGCTCGATAGTGGAGACGGCGGGGAGCGTCCGAGAGGAGCCGGAAGCGGAGCACCACTTGCGCGTGGAGAAGGCCCGCGGCTCTCTACGGAGTTACTCGACCGTGGTGCTTGGCCCTCGCGTGGGCTTCCCTTTGCGTAGGGGCACCAACGAGGATTAGTCGGGACCTTGCGCGGTTCCGGATACCTCGGTAAAAATACCGGCGTCATCCACGAGAGTTTGCTTCTCTACTTAGCTCTTTACATTCCGCATTTATATTAAGCATTTAAGTTTCAATCTTGTAGTCATACTTATTTAGTGTAGATTGGAACTTAGCCTTTTGCCGTAGAGATAGCAACACTTAGACAAAACCTAGTTTGCACATTCTAGTTTTGATTACTTGCATAGGTTTTGCTCTAGGGATTTAAATTGTGGCCTAGTTTAGTAAAAGTTTTAGAAGTCCTAATTCACCCCCCCCCCTCTTAGGCGTCACCCGTTTCCTACAATTGGTATCGGAGCCCGGTTTGGCTCATTTGAAACGCTTTAGCTTCACCGCTAAAAGAGCCGACGCTTTTTAGAGGAAGGGATGGATACCCATAGGCCACCACATTTCGACGGCACTAACTTCCCATATTATAGTGCTAGAATGGCTTGTTACCTAGAGGCCGTTGATCTAGGTGTTTGGAGAGTCACTCGTGACGGGATGAAACCCCTCAAGAATCCCGAGAAACCCACCACGAGTGAGGAAAAAGAAATTCATTTAAATGCTAGAGCCAAAAATTGCCTGTATGAATCTCTTAGCATGGATATTTTCAATCAAGTATTTACCTTGAAAACTGCTAATGAGATTTGGCTAAAATTGCATGAGCTCCATGACGGCACATCCAATGTCCGTGAGCAAAAACATTGCCTAGTCTTAAATGAGTATAATTCTTTTGCTATGAAAGATGATGAGCTTGTTAGAGACATGTATTCTCGTTTGAATCTAATAATCAATGAGCTCAACTCTATTGGCATTAATAAGCTAGGTGATGCGGACATTGTGAGGAAGATTATCTCCCTGCTACCACAACAAAAATATGGGAGCATCATCACCATCCTTCACAACATGGAGGACTTGAGCAACATGACCCCGACCATTGTGATTGGGAAAATCGCGGCCTTTGAGATGTCACGAAAAATGAGTCGGGGAGAGGAGCCAACTTCCTCAAAGCCATATGCTTTTGCATGTGATGAAAGGAAGGGCAAAAAGAAGGCTCCCACTCCAAGTTCCTCAAGCAAAGAAGAGGAAGAAGAAGAAGAAAGTGATGATGATGAAGATGATCAACCATGCACATCATCCTCCGAGGACGAAGAAACAATCCGACGCGTCGGAAAGGTAATGAGGATGATCCGCAAGATTAATCTAATGGGTGTGCCCCTGCAGGTCGAGGATCTTCTCTTTAACATTGACAGGAAAAAGCAAAGGAAGAGAGGATGCTTCGCATGCGGGGAGAAGGGCCACTTCAGGGACAACTGTCCAAATATGGCCAAACCCAAAAAGGAGAGGAGCAAAGGCAAGGCGCTCACAAGTGTTAGAACTTGGGATGACTCTTCAAGTGAAGATGAACCTCCAAGGACGCGCAGCCACCGGTCCTCGTCACGATCATCACGGTCATCACACAAATGCCTTATGGCAAGAGGTAACAAAAGCATTCCATCCTCTAGTGATGAAAGTAGTAGTGATGATGAAGGTGAGGGAAAGGCCTCTCTAGAAGAGCTTGCGGAAGCCGTTAATTTTTTCCAGGATGTTTGCACTAAGCAAAAAGCTCAACTTAAAACTTTGAAAAATAAGTTGGTTAGCTCTCAAAATGATTACAAAGGTTTGCTAGAAAAATTTGAAACTTTTGCAAACTTAAATAGTGAGCTATCAACTAAAATTGAGCTATTAGAATCTAGTGCTCCATCCACTGCTACCAATGATAGCCTTATTAAAAAGAATGAAAAACTTAAGGCTAAGTTAGCTAGCTCCCAAGAAACTATTGCAAATTTGCTAGAGAAAATGGAAATTCTTAGCATACACAATAATGAGCTAACTACTAAGCTAGAAAACATTGGTAGCACCCCAGCAGCATCTTTAGTTGAAATACCTGAAATAATTAAGAAAGATGCTTCTACTTCCTGCTTTGATTTAATTGATGATTCTAACCCCTGCAACCAAGTTGTTGTTGAGAATATTGTTGTAGAGACATGTTCTGATGAGGTTGCAAAGGAAAATGAACAATTAAATCAAGAAGTGGCTCGTCTTGGCAAGGCTTTGTATGACAAGAAAGGCAAAGCCAAACAGATCCGACCTCCACAGGATAACACCACTGCGGGAGTGAACAAGCTTGTAGAGGGAGAAACTGTGATTTGTAGGCTATGCCACAAGGAAGGCCACAAGTCTTTCCAATGCAAGGCGATGACCGGGGATAAACAAAGGCAAAAGCTCAAGCAAAAGCCATCAAGCAAAATCTCCAGCACCTACATCAAAAAGGTGAACAAAAAGGAAGCTACACCATATTTGATCAAGAAGAAAAAGAATGGAAAGGTGATAGCAATCAAGGCCAACAAGCAAGCCAACAAAGGAAAGGGGGCCAAACGCATCTGGGTGCCAAAGGAAATAATTTCAACCATGAAAAGCACCAAGAAGGTTTGGATCCCGAAAGGGAAGTGAGTGGACCAAAGGTCTTCGGGAAATTTGGAGACTTGGCAAAATTGGGATGTATATCATGGGATACATCATATTGGATCAAGTTTATTGCCAAGTGGGTTAGTGAAAACTTTGGACCCAAATTTCCCACCCATGACTAAGGTAACTAGTTTTATTGTATTCTTTGTTTTTACAATTGGTATCTATTTATCTTTTATCTAGTTTACCTTTCTTGCCTAGTATTACATTTGTTATGTACTTTTGTTCAAAATCATGCATACTAGGTAAATCATATGGTAGGATTGCTTGTTTTTAATTCATATACTTAAGCAAACCTACATGGCTTAAAATGATTATTTAAGCATGGCACATAGCTTTTATATCACCCCATAGTAAATGATGCATCAATTGAAAATTTTGATTTCTACAAAGTGTATCATTTAACTTATATGTGCCAAAGTTTGGATTATGGATAATTTGCCCCTCTTGATATCAAATCAAAGTGCATGTCTCCTACAAGTATTCAAAACTTGTATGCACACCTTTAGGGGGAGGTTACTCTATAATCTAACACTTTGAGACTAACACCTTTTCAAGTCTATTTTATGTGATAGTCTCATTGTAAGGAAAATGAAGTCCCCGGAGAAAGACAACAATCTTCCACTGCAAAATCTCCAAGAACTCTCATGTCTCTCAAGCTCGCCATTGATCTTCAATTGGTATCTTTTGAGACTACATTCAGTATCATTTACATGTCTTCTCCAATATTTGATTAGACTATATTTCATATCATATGCTTCCATGTTGCTAAAAATGCATAAGTGGTTAACTCATATTCTGTTACCTATGCATAAGGGAAGTTAGTCTTTTCAAATCATGTCTTGCACCTCTAATTTTCACATGCTTTTTCCTAAGTAGAGGATCTCTGTAAGGGGGAGTATTTCTTCATCTCTAAAGGGGGAGAAAAACTCTTTCTAAAAGAGAATACTCATTTAGGAGAAATAATCTTTTGAGGAACTCCTACTCGTGGTATCTTTCATGATCTACAAGTGGTATCCTTCATGGCTTAATTTAATATCCTTCTAGTGATATCATTTGATACAATTCTTGTTGAGGGCAAGCTTTTATTTACTTCCTACATGCTTTTAATGTCTTCCTTTTCGGTGGTTGATGCCAAAGGGGGAGAAGTTTAGGGGCCAAAGCAATGAAAACTATATCAAACACCAAACACCACCAATTTAAAATTTTATATCTACAAATGGCTTTTCAAGTGGTTTTGGTTATTTGGTCCAAAAATAGGAAGTAAGTGAATTATGGAGTTAGGGGGAGGCTTAAGTCCATAATGTCACTTTGTGGGGACAATCATGCATCTTAGCAAGTAAAATGCATATTTTCATTCAAATACTTGTATTATTTGCTTGCTTTGGTTGTGTTGTCATCAATCACCAAAAAGGGGGAGATTGTAAGGAAAATGGACCCCGGGCCTTTTGGCTAATTGAGTTTTGGTGTTTGATGAACAACACAATCCGTGAACTAATAAGTTTTCTAGTGTTTATGTTTGTAGTTCACAGGATGCGAAGAGAATTGGACCAAGGCAATGAGGATGCAACACCTCAAAAGAAGACATAAAAAGATGCATAGGAGTCCAATACTCAAGAACAAAGAAGCCCGAAGAAATCAGCGAAGAAATCCAAGACTAAGGGCTGTCAGCCAGCGCCAGGTGGCGCACCGGACATCGGTGTCCGGTGTGCACCGGACTGTCCAGTGAGGCACCGGACAGTCTGCGCAGAGAGGCCACAGACAGGCGCTCTCTGGCTGTAGCACCGGACTGTCCGGTGTGCACCGGTCTGTCCGGTGTGCCAACGGGCAGAAAGGCAACGGTCGGATCCAACGGTCGACTGCTACAGGCACCAACGGTCGGCTGACGTGGCGTGCACCGGACATCTACTGTTCAGTGTCCGGTGGTGCACCGGACTGTCCGGTGCACCCGACGACAGAAAGCTGCTGCTTTCTGTCCAACGGCTAGTTGAGGGTGTGGAGGCTATAAATACCACCCCAACCGGCCATTCTCTAGTGTGAGAGCCCAAGCAACATTCCAATACACATAGTGCATATCTCCAAGTGCTCAAACACCCAAGTGCTTAATAGAATCACTCGGTGATTAGCGTAGGTGCTTTGCGAAGTGCTTAGGTTAGTTAGACCGCTTTAGCGCTTGCTCTAGGTGAATCCTAGTTAGTTGAGTGAGTTTAGATAAACCTCACAAACCCTCGGCTCTTGCGCGAGCCGTTGTAATTGTACCGAGTGGGGCGAGAGTCTTGCGAGACCGTGACAACCGCGTTTGTGTCACGGCCGCCACCGTGTACCGGAGGGAACGAGGCCCGCGGCGTTTCGGCCGGAAGCTCGATAGTGGAGACGGCGGGGAGCGTCCGAGAGGAGCCGGAAGCGGAGCACCACTTGCGCGTGGAGAAGGCCCGCGGCTCTCTACGGAGTTACTCGACCGTGGTGCTTGGCCCTCGCGTGGGCTTCCCTTTGCGTAGGGGCACCAACGAGGATTAGTCGGGACCTTGCGCGGTTCCGGATACCTCGGTAAAAATACCGGCGTCATCCACGAGAGTTTGCTTCTCTACTTAGCTCTTTACATTCCGCATTTATATTAAGCATTTAAGTTTCAATCTTGTAGTCATACTTATTTAGTGTAGATTGGAACTTAGCCTTTTGCGGTAGAGATAGCAACACTTAGACAAAACCTAGTTTGCACATTCTAGTTTTGATTACTTGCATAGGTTTTGCTCTAGGGATTTAAATTGTGGCCTAGTTTAGTAAAAGTTTTAGAAGTCCTAATTCACCCCCCCCCCCTCTTAGGCGTCACCCGTTTCCTACAATCCCGAAACCGGGTGACAAGGTAGAAACATAATCCATGTTTCATGAATGTGATTAGAAATCAGATCCCGCTTCGGGTGCTGCTATAATTAATCAAATAATCCTTCAATGTAATAGTAGTTCTTATTCTAGCCGATCCTAGTTTGGAGCATCTCCTATGTTCGGATGAGGTTCAAACATCTAAGTATTCATTCCGAGGTACTCGGTTAGCTGTTCTAGGGTGGTGGAGTGTATTGGCTTAGTGTACAGGACCAGGCTTAAGCAACTACATGGCCCCGGACCATCCCTGAGAATGTGGCCCTTTTCATGGGCTAAATATTCGGTGATCGAATCCTTATTCGTCGTTAAATGATGTTCCAAACCAGGTGCAGTAATAGGCACTATTATTCGGTTTTCTCGAGTACAACAGGAAGTTTAGATCCCGAAATGGGGTAAAAAGAATCAACATGCGTAAACAGGAAAAGGGACCGATGGATGAGGACTGACTCTTCCTTCGCAATGGGATACATGTTTCACCCGAGACCATGTTCATAAGGGCGGTAACAAGGCTGGGCCTTGGATGGCGCCAAAAACCGGGTTACAGAGGCCGACCTTACCAGACTGGGACATAGACAAATGTAACCCCGCTACAAGGGAAGAGTTCGTTCTCATGCTAATTTTGTTGATTGGTTTTAGGATCATGTAAACTCTTTATATCTCTCAGTTTGATGTCATTTAACCTTTTTAGTGAGGTAGTATTTGTCATTTAACTTTGTATCATTTTCAGTGCACAAAGACCCCAAACATACATCAGGACTTGAGATAACTATTTTTATGGGACAGTGACTTATAGAATATTTGGTCGATACGATGTGAATGGCTTTTATTTTTGTTCTGCCTAAAAGATTCTCGTCCTCATGCAGCCACATATAATACTGGAGTTGTGACTATAACAATCGATGCACATGATACATAAACTAGTTATTATAATGTAATTCAAAACATTCTTGAGTTTAATTTTGTAGGAACAAAACTCTAAAAGTGGTATTCTTTGTGTGTGATTGGTTCGATACCTGTAATGTGATTAGACAAAATCAATATGGCATAACTGAACTCAAGCACAAGGAACGACTTCGAGGCCATAACAATTTTATCGTTGCACACCACTGCGAGCAGATGTACTATATATCATACCCAAGCCCAAAGTTAGAAGCATGGTGGGTAGTTCACAAGGTAAACCCTAGGAAACTTTTACATACTACTTGCATTGCTGGTTATTGATTTGAAGACGACTAGGTCGATGCGTTTTGCCAAAAAGAAGAATTGCTAACTTCTTTTGTTGACGATGAGGGTGTTGCACCCAACTCACTAGTCGGAGAACGAGACGATATCTATACTTTCTACTATATTTTAATACATTCCCTTAAAAGATTTCACCATTACATTCAATATATCTCCTAAAATCCCCCCCCCCCCACCTATCTCTCCTATATGAACTACCACATATATTTAATTGTTTTTTTTCCAACAGTTGGGGTGTGCCTGCTACATCACCTGGCATTGGCATTTTATCAAACACCACGCCTGCACACCGCGGCTAGCAAGCCGGTGCTCGCCTTCGATGTGTACTGCTCATCTTCTCCAGTGCGCGTGCCGTGCAGACGCTCGCTGGGCGTAGAGAGCAGCTCACCGCACTCGCTGCGGAGGCCGACCGCCGAGCTCAGCTAGCTCCTTATATGCGGTTGATACAGTGCTCTCCCTCCCTATATGCGGTTTGAGGACGTTTCTACGCATCTGTTAGAGAGAGAGAGCCCAGTGCCGAGTTGGTGTCGGTGCTGCATGTCCCTTCCTGACGTTTGCTGGAGCCCGGAAGTCATGTATGAAAAAATTAAAATTGGCATGTGAAGCCAGTAAAAGGTGAAAACTCCTTAACATGAAACTATACAACCATTTACGACTATCTCTATAATGTATTCATTTTTATATCTATATCTAAACTCTATTATAAAAAACAGTATTTTAGGTGATTATACGGATAAACTGAAGCACGGTATAAGAGCCACGGGCACATTGACGATGATAACGGTTCCCAGATATTACCGTATCTACTGTTGCTTATGTTTTGCTTTGCCAAGATAGATCCCGATACCGTACCCGCACGGGTAATTTTACCTGTTGGATAAACCATACCCATTAGAAAAGTCTTAAATTCCAATATATCAATCACTCAAAATATTAAATAAACATAAAAAATAAGTTTAACTTTACATATAACAAATGATATGATTACATAACTTGTTAGCTAGATAAATAATAGCTAGAGAAATGTTTTATTTTAGCTAAGATGAATTCTATTAGATGGTTATAATGGTATTGATACGAGTATATTGTACATATAGGTAGACGGGTATGTGTAGTACCAACCCATATCCGTCTATCAATGGGTAGATGTTCTTATTTATTAAAATATCCACGAGTAAAAAAACATTCCGTGTCCGCTTTTATATCGAATAAAACCAACCGAGTAGTCAGATTTTAGATACCCATTATTATTCCCAAGAGAGACCCCGATAAATTAGGCTGGACAAACTAGAAAGCACGGGCGAGCCACAGAAGAAAACGCATGCCAGTTGCCTGTTGGCTGTTGGCCTGTTGCGGGCTTGCGGAGATACCCCGGCCTGCTAAGCAAAAATAAAAGCAATGGGGGTATCACTTCCGAGTTCCGGCCCCGTTCTCTACTCTCCTCCCTTCAAGAAATCAGACAGAGTCCACCAGACAGACAGACAGACACGCGATTAGAATGCCGTCCGCGCACCAGTGCCCCACGTGTCAGCCTCCGGTCCCCGCCACGTCGGACCACCCGCACCGCCGAAGGGACGGAATCCTCGCGAACCTTCACTCCCTCTCTCGCGCCATCCTGCGCTCTCCGGCATTGGGTTGGCCCCTCTATTCCGCGCCTCCTTTAAACACCTCCCCGCCTGGCAAGCCGTTCAGCGCAACAACCACCAGCGCACAAGCACAACGACAGCGACCAAGAACAAGAAGCCGTGACCGTGAGAGGTCCGAGTGCCAGCCGCGTTTCCTATACACGGGCAGAGGGCGGTGACCGAGGAACAGAGGAGGCGGAGGAAGAGGAGAATTAGAAGGATGTACTTCCGTCCGCCGCCGAAGGGCCCGGAGTGGTACGCCGGCGATGCGGAGACGGGGCAGGCAGCGCGGCCGCTGTACCCGATGATGCTGGAGGACCCGCGCCTGCGCTGGGCCTTCATCCGGAAGGTCTACAGCATCCTCTCCATCCAGATGCTGCTCACCGTCGCCGTCGCCGCCGTCGTCGTGTACGTCCGCCCCGTCGCGCTCTTCTTCGTCTCCACGGCCGCGGGCTTCGGGCTCTACATCTTCCTCATCATCCTCCCGTTCATAGGTACGCACGACTCTGGCTCGATTCGCTTCGGTTTCGGCTTTGCTCTGATTGATGGAAACGAACGAAGCTGACTCGTTGCTCCCGTGCGTTCGCACGTACGTCCTGCAGTGCTGTGCCCCCTGTACTACTACTACCAGCGCCACCCGGTGAACCTGCTGCTGCTCGGCCTCTTCACGGTCGCCATCAGCTTCGCCGTCGGCCTCACCTGCGCCTTCACCAAAGGCGAGGTGATCCTCGAGTCGGCGGTCCTCACGGCGGTGGTGGTGCTGAGCCTCACGGCGTACACCTTCTGGGCGGCGAAGCGCGGCCACGACTTCAACTTCCTGGGCCCGTTCCTGTTCGCCGCCGTCATGATCCTCATGTTGTTCGCGCTCATCCAGCTCTTCTTCCCGCTCGGCCGCATCTCGCTCATGATCTACGGGGGGCTGGCGGCGCTCGTCTTCTGCGGCTACATCATCTACGACACCGACAACCTCATCAAGCGCTACTCCTACGACGAGTACGTCTGGGCCGCCGTCGCGCTCTACCTCGACGTCATCAACCTCTTCCTCTCCCTCGTCACGCTCTTCCGGGCGGCGGATTCGTGAGCACGGCTACGAGGTACCTGACAGCTGCCTATGGCGCAGCCAGAGGGTGTTGGAATGTGCCTTGCCCTACCTCACTTGATATCTGCTGGAATATTACTCTGTAGAGCAGAGCTGGTTTGGTGACCAGGGAGGCAGCCAGGGTGATCCCTGATCACAATCAGCCCGTAAAGTGAAATAATTGTTTTGGCCATGACCGTCGCTTTGCTTGCCGAGATTGTTTAACGAAACTTGGTGGTTCTAACTGGTGTATATATTTTTTGTCATCTTAATTCTTCTTTTTGCTCTCCCCCCCCCCCCCCCCCCCCCCCCCACCCCCCCCCCCCCTCTAGCGTGAGGTTGAGGTACATAGCCCGAGTGGGAGTACTCGAAAAGAATGAAAACCTCGTCTCGAGTCGGAAAAAATAACCAAGCAAGTTCGAGCCTTTATATAAAACATTATATCATTAACCTTTTTATTTGTATGAAAATATATTTTGATTAATCTAGTGATATTATCAATAAATGATAGTAGTGTTTTTCATAATATTTGATCGGGCGCCCTGCTGCAATTAATATTCCATTTGAATATCCGAGTCATCCTCAGAGCCGGCCCATTAGAAGCCCAGGGCCCAGGCAGTCTTCCTTCTCTAACGTTTTCTTATGTTTTTCGTGACTTTCTGCACTTGTAAATGTGTCCGTAGCAACGAACTTTGTATACTGATCGCCTGGTCCCAAAGAAAGTGCTACTGTTTTCGGAACGATCGTACCCAAAAGAATGCACACTACTATACTATTAAACTAGTTCCAGTCTTGGTTAACAAGAGTTTTGTAGGTACGAGTTCCGTAGATACTAAAAAAGCTGATGTGGTATGCTAAAAACGTGAAAATTTTAAGATAAATTATTATTATTATTATTATTATTATTATTATTATTATATGCAACAACAACAATAATAATGAAGTTTTTAGTTATAGGCAACAGTTTTGTTTCACAAGAGTGTTCTATATGGATTAAAGAAACTAACGTGGTATGATGGTGAAAGTTGAAAGTTTTGTGATAAGATTATTATTTTTTACTTGCGGCAACAACGATAACATTAATTAGTTTCAAGCGATATAATAAAGTCTCTTAGTTGCAACTATATTAGAGTGGAGTAGGTTAGAGTTGAAATTTAATGTAATCCATAATTGTTGTTTCACTTATTGGTTAAGCTATTTTTCATTCGCTTATATCGACTACAAGTCTTGGATATACTTTATTCTTTTTAAGTTTTCTTTTTGCTATATCTTCTAAATTAGATTTGTGTAAGAGGTGAATATCATGGAGTACATCGCAAAAGCGACCACATATTGTTCGACCCGTGGGTCCGACTCCATAGGGCCAAGGGAAGGATGAGTCGTCCCTGGGTCCCTGTTTCGCCCAATCCTTGAGATCAGGACGCGAAATCCCCATCCCGTGGATTCGTTTCGCTCGATCCGAAGGTCGGTGACTGCACCCGACTCCACGAATATAGAAGTCACCTCAGGTAAGGGGACGTACATATCAGCTTCTGATATGGGCTTCTGATATGGGAGCGCGTTTCGAATGATGGCACATAGGTACGTATATATGTTAGTACACAAGTCCTCTTTGTTGTGGAATGGTCCATGGCACCAGCCCGTTATTTGGGTCCGGTCCGAGCCCGGCACGGCCCTGTTCTATGCGGGCTCGGGCCGGCCCGGCACGAATAAGCGGGCCGGGCTCGGACAAGAAACTAGGCACGGTGGGCTAGCCCGGCACGGCCCGTTTACCTCTAAGTCCGTTTTTTTACACTAAAACGTGCTTACCGACCCGCATAGCTCGTTTTTCGGCCCGTTTTTTTTCTGCTAAACGGGTCGGCCCGGCCCGTTTAGGCCCGCTGTGGGCCAGGCTCGGACAGGAAATTGAGCTCGCGTGCTTAGATGGCCTGGCCCGGTTTTCTAACCGTGTCTGGCGGGCCGGGCCCAAAACGGGACGGGCTTCACCGGGCCTGAGCCGGGCGGCCCATTTGGACATCTCTAGAGTGAACTAAGGACAACTGATTGGACGTTGTGATATAAGACATGTAATGGTAACCACGACGTAGCTACAATACTCTGAAAGAAGAAGGAAGGGTCATCCAAAGGAGCCCTTCAGCTGGCAAGACATGTAATGCAAACTTAACTTTAGTTTTTTTTTTATCTTTTCTGATTTGTAGTGGACCAAAATTAAGACACCTATATAAGTAAGACATGGAGAAGGGCCCATCGGATTTGGGGGCCTAGGACAACTGCCGTGTGGCCCTCTACCCAAATGGCCCTGTCCGTTAATTGCTCTGAACTTTGCTGACATGCAAAGTTGCTTCACACCTGATGTCGCAAAAGTAGAGGAGGAATGGGAGGGGGAAAGGAAACTCTAACCTGATCTCTAGCGAATGGTTGAGGCGGTCTCCGGTTGAAGAGCTGCTACGCCTTGTTAGAAATTTAGGCATTATCAGTTTCAATTTAATTCAGAAAAATAATGTGATATATGTGATGACATGTATGTGCATGTGTGTATCGCTCATAAGTAGTAAACATCAATAAAACATGCACAAATACGAAGAACAGAATGTACCCTGCGGAGGGACCGATGCTCAAGGTATGAGTGACTCTATTCACACGAGACATCTCTCCCACTCTCTATGTGCTCACAGAAGATGGGATGGAGATGTGTTGTTTGCAACGCGTGTGAGAGATCGTGCGTGATCGGAAGAGAGTCCTCTGTCTCCATTCTTATAGGGAGTCAAAAGGAGGGATAATGTGCAACCGTTTGAAAGGAATATTCAGACCAAGGTCCGATTACCACGGTCCAGGTGGCGACGGCGGCGCGCGCTTGTGGCAGTTCTTCTTTCTTTTCTCAACTTCTACATAGACCAATGATCCACCTATTTAGTTTGATTAATTTGTCCCTTAAATTTTTAATATTGTGCTAATTTATTTGTACACCATAACATTTAAAGTGGGTCATTAGCATTGACGATTATTGAATATTAATTGGGTCAAACCCGCATTTATCCAACTCGCCTGCTCTAGGGTTTGCGGTTCCTCCTCCGCCTCACTGGCTGCCGCCTCGCTAGGCTTCGGGTTTGTTTGGGATCAAAGGTAATTGAGTGGATTGAGGGGACTAGAATCCCTTACTACTTAATTTTGAATAGTGAGGGATTATAGCCCCCTCAATCTCCTCCATTACCTTTTGTCCCAAACAAGCCCTTCAGGTTCAGCATCGGTGGGTTGTAGGCCTCCTTCTCCGGTGGTGCAACCTTGTTCTCCGACGAGGATGCCATGGGCGGCAAGAGGGAGAGCGAGATGAGTTGGTCCTCGTGATCTCGTCTGCTGCTGGCGGAGGCGAAGGGCACACGTCTGTAGCGTTGATGGCGTCGAAGCCGCCGAGACGTAGGATGGGACGGAACACCTACGAGACGTCGTAGCTGTGTCGTCTAAGGTCGTTGCGATCTGACGTCATTGGGTTTCTGTTCCTACCGGCTACCGCCAATCGTACTATTCCAATAGAAAGCTGAAACTAACGGTTGTGATGGCGTATAAATGCATATATACTATGAAATTAAAACTTATGATATATTTATGTTTAAATAATATTGATCGAGATAGTATTATAGATCTGATATATGAATTTTATAGGACGTTGTTATGTACTTCTGCCGATATTAACTTATATTGTGCTAGTTAATATAGATGGCCAACAGGCCGGCCCGGCACGACCCGGGCAAGCACGACCCGGGTCTACGGGCTGAACGGGCCGTGCCTAGAGAGCCCACGTGTCTGGTCGTTGGCCCAGGCACGGCCCTCTGGGCCACTTTTCGTGCCGGGCCAGCCCGCTAGGCACGTTCAAAAAAAGGGGTCGTGCCAGCACCAGCCCGCCAAAGTTCCCAAACAGCATAAAATATAGACAAATTTAACCAAAGTTAAAAAAATAGTAGAAAATATAGACAAATATAATAAATGAGTTGTTTTGTGCAATGCTTCCTTATTAAAAATCTTTCTATGTAAAACTCACCCTTGTGAGAAACCCTAGAAAGGAAAAAAGAGTGCAGCCAGCTCAAAGTTTAATCACTAAGTTTGTATCTGTTACAAATGTACATTACAATACAAAATGACTCTCTCACAATCACTCAATGACAAAGCAGTGAAAGCACAGATCAGATGACCACATCACAGTCTAGAAGACTAGAACTAAGTAGTAAATACCAAAAGTCACTAAGCAGCAACAAGTTCATCTTCATCAAGGAATAAGTTCTGGAATGAGTCCTCAAGCTCTGGATTGTCAACAGCATTCTCTTTTCTCATAATTCCCAATCTTTTAAGCAAGTCAGCATCTCCACATTCTCAGGCAATAAGCGTCGTCGTCGCTCCTCAATTATCCTCCCTGTCAAACTGAAACAAGACTCCGAAGAGACAGTAGATACAGGAACAGACATAATATCCCTTGCCATTATGGACAAAACTGGATATGTTAGCTTGTGGTCACGCCACCAGAGAAGTATATCAAAATCATCCTCATAAGAAGTGACATTGTCACTGTCTAAGTAGGTTGAGAGCTCACAAATAGCAGATGAAGATGAAGCAGAAGGGGTAGAGCTAGGGGGAGGACCAACAACACCTGAACTGGAATCTCCAAATATTCTTCCCCAAGCTTGTTTTCTTTTACCTGTATGAATAGAAGGTTGAGCAGCCCTTTGAGCCCTAACTGCATAAAACTTAGTCTCATATTTAGTAAACAGTTTATACAATTCATTTTTGACATCAGCATAATATGTATTGTACTCACACCCAGTGCACTCACCAAGTAAATGCAACACATTAAAAAAAACCTCTCATCTTAGCTCTAGGGTCCAGAATGAATGCATATGAATATAGCAAAGATATGTCACTCCATTATTTAAGGAATTTAAGTTGCATTGGAAACACAATAGTTCTAAGATTTAAATCTCTTTCACATGCTTTCAAATGAGATGCACTTTCCAGAATATGGTGAAGAACTAGTGGACTAGTTGGATAATAAACACCAGACAGAACAACAGTAGAGTCATATTACAGTTTTAGAAACTCTAAAATCTTCTCAGCAACATACCAATGATTAGGAGGCAACAATTGTGACTCATAATGTGAATTGATGAAGACAGAAAAAACAGTTTTGTATGGGACCAAGTGTTTAAGCATCAAATAAGTAGAATTCCATCTAACATCCATATCCAAGCCAAATTTTCTGGGTCTAACACCCCTTGCTTTGCAGTACTCTTTAAATGTTGCTATTCTAGAATTAGAAGCATTTAAGAAATTAATTGCAGTTCTAAAATCTTCCAAAAAAAGGTTTCAGTCTCTTCATTCCAGATTTAACAATGAGATTAATGATATGACAAGCACAGCGTCTGGTGTCTAAGAAAATGCCCAGTACCAGCCGAAGATCTAGCAGATAAACGAGTCTTACACATTCTACAAATAGCAGCAATTCGAACATTAGACCCATTCACTTTCTCAAACACCTCATCAAAATCAACCCAGACAGTAGATTTACGCTTACCAACAGATGAGGTACCAGTACCACCATCAGTGCTGGTGGAGCCGACCGGAGTATCGGTGGCCGTAGCAGGCCCTCCACCAGCGTTGGTCGGATTAGAACTTAGATCGACAGGAGCAGAGGTTAGATCGATACCGAGCAAAGCAGCAACGTCAGCCTGGATGTCGTCTTCGTCATCTGGGACAAGCCCTGCCGCGCGAAGGTCGTCGTTGCCGGTGACCGGATTGATATCGTCATCATCCGCCATGGCGACCTTCACCGCGGACGGCCGATCTCCAGCACCGTCCCTCAACGGAGCACGCAGTCGCCGTGCCCGATCTACCCCAGAGGAGGAAGACGAGGCATCAACAACTGACCTATAAAAGAGCAAAACAATATACAGTTAGGGTTAGGGTTTACGAAAGACGGAAAGGAGATCTAGGGTTAGGGTTTACCTGTGCTACCGGAGCCCGATGCCAGAGAACACGGGGGCCACCCAGACGACACACGACAGACAGAGACCGATTAGAGATGACGACGAGCGGGGGAGGGCCGGAGGGGAGGACGAGACGACAACACGAACTCATATAGTTCACCGAGAGAGAGGGGATTGATAGGGGAGAGGGGTTAGGGTTAGAGAGGAGTTGGTGGATCGAGGTCACCGGCGTCGGGGACGGGAGTCGAGGTCGCTGGATCGGGGCGGCGCCGCGACGGAGGGGATTCGCCGATTCGCCAAGTCAATCGCCGCCGAGTCGGGAGAGAGAGGGAGCAGGGAGCGAGCGGGTGCGAATGCGAGTGCGAGGGGCTGAGAGGTGGGGCCCATGGGGCGAGGAGCCGAGGAGGTAAGGCTGGCCACGACGTCGGCTACGGGCCCCCGACCGAGCTGTCCGCACGGAGCAGGCCTTGTCGTGCCGGCCCACGTGCCTGGCCAGCAGCCCAGGCACGGCCTGCTCCACTGGGCCGTGCCAGCCCGGGCCCATCCCACACGTGCCGGGCCGAGCGCGAACCGGGCCAAAAAAACGGGCCTCGGGCCGGGTTAACGGGCCCGTGCCTCATGTACATCTATACTAGTTAAGGACTAGTTTGAGAACTCTATTTTTTCGATAGATTCTTATTTTTCGTTGGTAAAATAAACTAATTTCTCTTAGAAAAATAAAAATTCGTTCAGAAAATAGGATTTACAAACTAGCCGTAAAAGATAATATTAGACGTTAACCAAGATAAGTATTGGAAAACAGGCATATTTGCTAGTCAAAAGATAGTATTAGAAGTTACTATAATCAAGATAAGTATCGGACGGTTAACGTATGTTATCAAGGAGAATATAAAACCTTATATAAACATTTATTGGAAACAAAATAATTAGAAATGTATTTATCCAAATCCAAACAGATTAATAAACTTGAAAGATAGGAGCAGTCTGTTTGCTTTTGCCTTTTCGAAGAAGGGAAAGAAAAGATCCGGAGCCCCCAGCGGCCAGCGCGTCGCCCGGCGTACCGTTCCACGCCTTCACCCCCTCCCTTTTCTCTCTTTCTGCCTCGGCCTCTCTTTTCTTTGCGGCGACACGTCAGGGAGAGCGGCGCCGCCCGTGGCTAGGTCTTTGTCGGGGCGCTTCGCCGGCGACGAGCATCCGCCAGGTGCCCAGGTATGCCCGTCCGATCCCTCGGCCACCCATCCCTTCCCTGCTTCTTGCCACATGCGAAATCATCGTGCGCGCTATTCGGATCGTTCTGATCGTACATCTTATCATCTTCGGCTTTCGGCGAGAATTATGGGGTGTATACGTGTCGTGCGCAGCCATGTCGTCCAATGCCGGGGCCTCCGTCGCTCCCATCGGCGGCGGCGCTGCTCGTGCCCGCAGTCGCAGCTTCGGGAGCAGCAGCAGCAACGGCCGGGCCGCCGACGGCAATGGCGCTGGGGTGTTCGTGAGGGCGGGGGCCGACAACGAGATGTACGTGCGGGCGGACAAGATCGACCTCAAGAACCTGGACGTGCAGCTGGAGAAGTCGCGGTCCCAGGTGTGGCTGGAGCACCAGCGGTCGCAGCGGACGGCGTCGCCGCGGCCGGAGACGCCGCTGCTCGAGTGGGAGATCGACCTCGCCAAGCTCGACATCCAGAACCAGATCGCGCATGGCACCTTCGGCGTCGTCTACCGCGGCACCTACGACGGCCACGACGTCGCAGGTACGTACGTTCATACGTGCGCGCGCAATGCAACGTGTGAACTGTGAACGCCTTTTTTCTCAGATGTTTTTGAACTTTGAACCATAATAACGAGAAGCCGGAGGCCGGTTTTTTTTCATACGAGATTTATTTGAGATTCTGACCGTGGAGAGAATTTAATATTGCGGGGGTTATATATAAAATAAGATAAAATGGTATATAGTGTTTAAGATCTAGAAATTAGTGGATTCCTACCACTATAATAACTCGGTATTCATATTGATTTTGAACGTTTTTACCAAAACAATTTATTCAAAAGTAAGTTAAAAGCTTAGATGTTTGATAGTTCGGATCAAAACTAGAAAAAACTGAAACAAACGCCACCTAAATTATATTAGGTCACACAAGCATCGATGGGTGTTGGCCCTGCATCAGTCGGAGTTAGAATTCTCGAACGAAATTCACGGTTTCTCGAACCAGTTTCTTGTTTCTGGCATCATACTGGAAACAGGTTTCAAACCGGTTTCGACAAATTTCGTTCATAAATTTTTAAATTTCGAAAAGAAAAATATAAAAGGAAAAATAATATGATAAACTAGATATTTTTCTAAGTGTTTGATATATCCTATATTTAGTTTTTAATTTAAAAAATTAATCATAATTTTGGGTTAAAAACAACGAATTTCATCGAGAAAACATGGTTTTTCGACCTGAATATATATATATTTTAAAAAATTAAAGATCTATATAGATTACAAACAACAAATTTTGGCAAAAAAAACCTAGAAATAACGAATTTCGCCTCAGAAACAACGAATTTCAGTCAAGAAATTCGCATCTCGTTTTTTTTAAAATGAAAACCAAAACCGGTTGCGAAATTCGAAATTCACCGTTTTTTTGGGCGTTTTACCGCTTACCGGTAATCACCAAAAAAATAAGCGAAAATGATATATTGTTGACCCTGGCGTCAGCTCATGATGCCCTCACCCATATTGTAGGGTTTATAGTCGTAGCGTAGGTGTGCCTTTTTTTGAACTTAGCGTAGGTGTGCCTTCGAAGGGAGGAGAAGAGTAGATATAAGAGAACATATATATATATCCTATGCCATTAGCTACTTCCGTTAAAAGCCACCAAAAAGTGCTAAAAAGGTGCAACCATATAGATAGATGACGCAAGGATCAATTTTCGTTTGGAATTTTAGAATGAACAGATTTTTGTAAAATGAGAGACAAAATAGAGAATCCACGATATAATAACTAGCTAGACTGGCAAGATAACATTGGTGCCATCAGCCATCCCATGTACATTCCAATAATGGCCATAAGGAATGAGAGCATGCATGCATGTCTTTTAAGAGCAGATTGAACTTTAACATGGACGATGGGAAGGGCTGAGGAGAAGTATATCCCTAACACATTGTATTTGGATGTAGAGATGGCCAAATGGGCGGCACGGCACGGCCCGGCCCGGGCACGGCCAGGCACGGCACGGTTAGGGCACGGCCCGTTTGGCCCGTTTAATAGCCGTGCCGTGCCGGCACGGCACTAGTGCCTAAGGCCAGGCCCAAGCACGGCACTAAGCCTGCTTAGCCGTGCCGTGCCGGCCCGTTTAGCCCGTTTAGCCCGTTTAGCCCATATAGCCCGTTTAGCACTATACCGCAGAATTTTAGTCAGATATTCACAAACACAGTTAAAACATACTAAAATAGCTAATATTGAACTGTTTAGTGCAATGGCTGACTCATTAAAAACCTATTTAGGTAAAAACTCACCATTGTGAGAAAACCCTAGATAAGAAAAAAGAGTACAACACACAGCTAACTAGTCGTGCTTGGATCTAATCATGCATAATCGTGCCTAACCGTGCCTAGGGGCTAATCGTGCCGTGCCCGTGCCGGCCCAGCGTGCCTGATGCTCGGCCCAGGCACGGCACTACCTATCGGGCCGTGCCGTGCCGTGCCCAGGCACTACGGGCCGTGCCGTGCTTCGGGCCGGCCCGTTTAGCCCGGCCCGGCTGGCCATCTATATTTGGATGCAATGAAGATTCTGGACTACTACTGGGGTATACCGTATAGCCCTGACACATTGCATTGTATTTGGATGCAGTGAAAGTTCTGGACTGGGGGCATGATGGGCAGAACACGGCGGCGAAGCACCGCGAGGCCTTCCAAAAGGAGGTCGCTGTCTGGCAGAAGCTTGACCACCCCAACGTCACTAAGGTTACGTGAGCAAAATCCACGGCCGGCCATCTTCGAGTTCAATAATTCGGAGTTTATTGGAGTTCACCGTGCCCGTCTTCTGAATCCCTGAAATTAACTTGCCCGGCCGCATGCAATGTGCAGTTCGTGGGCGCTTCGATGGGGACGTCCCAGCTGAAGATCCCCAAGAAGGGGTCGACGACGTCCTCCTCCTCCTCCTCTCGCGGCGGTCGCGCCGCGCCCAACGAGTGCTGCGTCGTCGTGGTCGAGTTCCAGCACGGCGGCACGCTGAAGACGCTGCTGTACAACCACCGCGACAAGAAGCTTTCGTACAGGAAGGTCGTCCGGCTCGCGCTCGACCTCGCCAGAGGGTGCGTACGTACATCATGAGTGGCAACCACACGCAGCACTGCTGCCGCCGGTATGCATGGTCGCTGATGGCGCTGACGACGATGGGATATATATGTGCTATGCATGCAGGCTGAGCTACCTGCACTCGAAGAAGGTGATGCACCGCGACGTGAAGGCGGAGAACATGCTGCTGGACCGGAAGCGGACGCTGAAGATCGCCGACTTCGGCGTGGCGCGCGTGGAGGCGCAGAGCTGCGAGGTGACGGGGCAGACGGGCACGCTGGGCTACATGGCGCCGGAGGTGCTGCAGGGGAAGCCGTACGACCACAAGTGCGACGTGTACAGCTTCGGCATCCTGCTCTGGGAGACCTACTGCTGCGCCATGGCCTACCCCAACTACAGCCTCGCCGACATCTCCTACCACGTCGTCAAGCTGGTAGCTAGCTAGCTAGCTTTGCCGACACCACCTTCGCGCGCGCGCGCGCGCGTTACATGAATGTTTAATTTGCTGCCATGCATGCATGCAGGGCATCCGGCCGGACATCCCGAGGTGCTGCCCGCGGGCGCTGGTGGAGATCATGACGCGGTGTTGGGACGGCAACCCGGACAACCGGCCGGAGATGTCGGAGGTGGTGGCGCTGCTGGAGAAGATCGACACCAGCAGCGGCAAGGGCGGCATGACGCCCGTCGACGACGTCGCGCAGGGGTGCTCCTGCTTCGGCTTCAACCACCGCAGCGTCGCCTAGGCTAGCTCCCGTCAGCTGACACCGCAGTTATTAAGTTATTATTAATAATAATTAAGCTACATACACACGTACTTAAGTATGGCCGGCCATGCCCATGCCCCTCATCTCGTCGGTCCGCCGGCGAGCATCGATCGATCTTTTTCTTTGCATGCTGTCGGTCGTCCCCATCATTGTGCGGATGTGTTTAAAGCGCCGTGGACTTGCGTGTAACCTGTAACTCGTCTTGTGTTCTGTGGTCTGACGTATAATCTGTGTCGGCATCCCATTCTGATAATCTCCAAGACCGCAACGAGAGGGCGACCTTGGCAATTCTGACCGGTTTGGACATCTCTTGATTAGACGCTGAAAGGTCAGAAAACTTCATTATTTGGCACTCCAGTTCATGTTTGGATCGGAGTCGAATTTGGCTAAGATATTCGGAACAAAAAGCTATGTACCACAGAAGATAAAGGTTATTAGGATAGGCAGTGTTTGGATAGGAAACTAATAAGACGTATAATTCCAAGGAGAGCAGATACTTTCATGGATTCATCGCTAGGATAGGATGCTGTAAACTTTTGGTCTTTGTTAATGCTAAGATAAGACCAGGGCATATACTTTCATGGGATTCATAGTTTATTTTTGGGAGATCAGGAGGGTTCATAATTTATTTTTGGTGGTATATATAGAAACAATAAGGAAACCGAAGGACCTCCAATATAATGCATTTATGTAACTATAACAAGTCGCTTTCATAATCAAGGAAGACATCCAACTCGTCAAACAAGGTTCATTTCGAGAGCCAAAGTTTGGCTAGAAGTCGACCAACAAATTCTGATGTCTTTTTCAACTTGTCTGCATTTAAAAAAAACAGTCATGTTTTGGCTCCACCCAAATGAAATTTATGTCTAGTACTGCCTTTCAAAATAGGTTGTGTCATGACAATTTCTCCTATGCTGACAGAGTACTCTAGTGGTTGCACAAGTAGAAGACACAATCACTACTCATCAAACTTGATATCTCAAATGAGTTTCATTCTACTGTGGTGTCTAGGATCGATTCCTAAGCCCCTAGAATACCGATCCGTACTGAAAATACTTTGATGATGAGTAGATCAAATCTACTGAGAGGTTTAGGTGAACATACATTCATTGTTGTTGTTTATGGCCGCGGCGGCGATGGCGGCGGTGTCTTGCATCGCAGTCTCGCCTCCTCCGTGGCCATCACCTCCTCCTATTGTGTTTTGTCGCAATGGTGGAGGATAACCGCCGCCGGTATAGCCTCCATTGTCGTGGAGGAGACTCGGACCCCGTTCCCGTTCAAGCGACCATGGAGTCCGTCACCATTAGATCGCAACTCTTCTAGTCACTCGCAACCGCAAGACGATGGGAACCTATGAGTTAGGGTTTTGGGCGAAGCTATTGCGTTAGCATCTAGCATACGGCCACCAACCCCTAAACCTCTTTTATATAACGCTTGTGTGACCGAGGGCCGCAACCATGGTTAGAGTGGCACCTCCGATTAAGGACGCAGAGATAACCGTAGTTAAGGATAAACTCGTCTCGGTTTCTGTTAACTGGCTGTTAAGAACACCTCTAATACATTCGATTTTAATGGCACCTTTTTGAAAGTGCATTCATCCCTTTTGTGAGTTTTGTTGATTTGGATAACAACACATTTAAAGGTCTAACAAGTTTGCTAAGTGTTGAACAGGAAATTCAGTATGATGAACATACTTGAATAGTGTATAATGATCAGTGAACGAAGGTTCAACACAAGGTTAAATCCAGTGAGACAATGCAAATGGATATAATATGGTCTCTCTATATTGGTTTGAATATATGGGAAAGACCTAAGAAATCTGCATACATATGATCAGAATAGAGGTTGAAGTGATTAAGAGGATTGGTCAAGCCAAAGTGAATAAGATATGAGGAATCGTGAACTGGCTTGACCATATTACTATCAGTCCATATATGCTTCTATGAGAATCAAACTAGAGCTTGATTAATCTTAACAGTTATATCTAGAAGACATTCAAGCAAGGTTCACAATATTGAAGAAATGATTCTCTCAAAGGATGTTCAATATGATGTGACTCAAGAATGGCTTGATAGGGTGAAGATAGCAAGGAAAGGGCTTTGAGGAACTAAGCGAAGGTGAAGGCCAAGCGACGGCTTGTGGACCGAGGTACCATGGCTAAGGTGAAGAAGAGAGTACTTGCACTAAGTCGATGAACTAATCAGCTATGAAGAGTTATAACATGTTGATGCATCAGTAAGGTGACTTGAAGCCATGATTTGAACTCATATATGGTGATATGGTACAAGTCACAGGGTTTGATTTGTGTTTGCTTCAAAAGCTGATACAAAGATGTTTGTGATCCTTATGAAGCAACACCATGGAGAAATCACACATGAGACACCAATGACTCAAGGAGTTTACTTAATTAATTTTATTTAATTTGAGTACAGGAATCGTCGTACTATAAAGGGGGATCCAAAAAGAAGGTTGGTGTTTGCCAAAGCTCAAACCTCTATATTCAAAAGCTATTTTTGAAAAACAAAAATCTCTTTAACATTCTATGGTAGACCATGGTTAGGTTTGAGAAACCTAGAGTGTTCTTGTTGAAAAGCAGTTGAACTTCTTCAGTTGCAGCTGAGCTTTTCAGCTGAGCTGAACTTCAGCTGAGTTGAGCTTCTTCAGCTCCAGCTGAGCTGAACTTCAGCTGAGTTTAACTTTCTCAACTCCAGCTGAACTTCAACTTCAACTGGGGTCCAGGCAGGTTCAACCGGGGTCCAGGGCAAGTTCAACCGGGGTCTAGAGAGGTTCAACCGGGGTCCAAGAAAAGTTCAGCCGGGGTTTTTTTCCCGGACCTCACTGGTCAATACCAGTTGAACTGGTCCTAGGGGAGGTTCAACCGGTGTCAGGGTCACCTGACCGGTCTGACCTCCTGACTGGCAGACTGACTGCCAGTCTGACCCCCAGGCGGTTGAACTGGTCTTAGGGGCGGTTCAACCGGTCTTGGTCAACTTGACCAGTCTGCAGGTCAGTCTGCCAGCCAGACTGGCAGACAGGCTGCCAGGCCTGCCAGGGGCAGTTCAACCGCCCTAGGGGGCGATTCAACCGGTCTCAGGCAGAAAAATCTGCCCAACGGCTAGTTTTGAGCTCCACTTATATATACTCCCTCCTACCTCTCTCCCCACAGTGATGAGCACGACCCAAACTCCATTTCTAACTTGAAGAACATCTCCCACTCTCTCTCACACATCTCTTGCCTCTCCCATTTCAAATCTTTGGAGAGAAATCTTGAGTGAGTTTGAGAGCTGCGATTTTTGTGCTTCATCTCCAAATCTCTCTTGCTCTTCTTCATTCGAGCTTTGGTACTACATCGAGTTCTTTGTGGATTCATTACTCTTGGAGCTTCTAGCTCCTAGACGACTAGGTGTCTCTTGTGAGTCTCCAAATCTTGTGGAAGACCATAAGAAAGTTTGTATTACCCGCTCGTTTGAGCAAAGATTATTGTGTGGGCTTGACCTTTGTGGTCAGCGAAGGGAGGATTAGGGTTGAAAGAGACCCGCTCTTTGTGGGCGCCTCAACGAGGAAGTAGGGCACCTTTTGTGGTGTGACCGAACCTCGGGATAAATCTTGTGTCTCTTGTGTTCTTGTTCATTGTGCTTATTCATGTTCTTCGTTCTCTCACCCTTCCGTGGAAGATTTGTTCATATCTTTTTGGTGTGTGGATTTTGAGAAGTGCCCTTCTCAGATCTACTACTTTGAACCCTGTGGATCATTTAGAACATCTCATTTCCAAAGTTAACTGGGTGAATTTCAAGATCAATTCAGTTTTACCCAGTTTGCTTCTAGTTTTTGTTGAAAAAGTTTTAACTTGCCTATTCACCCCCCTCTAGGCAACTTTCAATTGGTATCAGAGCCTAATCCTCGTTCTAACGCTTAACCGCGTGAGGAAAAGATCATGTCGGGGGTACTAAGAAACAAAAGTGCTTCTAAGCTTGAAAAAGTTGAGGTTGTCTCGACTTCATCTTTTGGTGCAGATGTTGATCCTAGGGCAATAGATCTTGCCATGAGAATCGCCGAAAGGATGTTCCTCAAAATGAAAGAAGATGAGGCGAAGAACAAGATTGAAGAAGAAGAAAATGATCGATGGAGACCAAACGACGAATCCACCTCTTCACAAGGTTCGTCTTTCAAATCCACTTCTCATATGTGCTTTATAGCTAATGGGAGTGACAGTGAAAGCGAAAGTGAGGATGAGGAGCATGAAAGTGATAGTGAAGATGAGGATGATCTTCAAAAATTCTTCGCTCATCTAAGTAAAAAGAACCGGATGAGCTTGCTCAAACTCATGAAAAGAGCGGAAGAACAAAAGGAAATGCTTCATAAGCAAGAAGATATCCTCATCGAAAAAATCAAAGACTTGGAGAAGTTGACCAAAGAGCATGAGAAGCTAAAGTGCTCTCATGATGATTTGGTCCAAAGGTATGAAGACATTTCAATTGAGCAAATTAAAGCTATTAATCATTCATCATATATTGCTCAATTAGAAAATAAAAATGCTATGCTCAAGAACACGGTAGAAAAACTAAACATTGAAAATCTAGCTTTGCAAGAAAAACATGATATGCTTGTATGCTCTCATAATAAATTTATGGATTCACATATCATGTTAGAAATGGCTCATGAGGTTGTGTTAACTAATTTGAAATCATACCAACCTCACATGTGCACATGTGTTGAAATTGAAACTATATTACCATGTGCTAACAATTGTTGTTATCAAGCAAGCCAATCTTCCATTGAGCTAGAAATTTCAGGAATTAGTGATATTTCTATCACACAAGAAAATAAAGAGCTCAAGGAAGAAGTTAGAAGGCTAAGAAGGAGCTTAACTCTTTTGAAGGGAAAGTGTCATGCTCAACCTTCTCACGATAACCGTGATAACATGGTGAAGAAGCTTGAGAAGGGGACAACCGTAGCATGCACAAACCCGCTTCAAAATAATGCTAAGTTCCCTAAGAAAGGCATGAGCAAACATCAAGAGAAGAAAGCCAAAGCTCATGACAAGTGCCTCAACCATGCCTCCACATGCTCCACACAAGGTAACAAACAAGCCACTCTTCCAAATAAGAGAAGATGCACTAGAAAGTGTTATCAATGTCATGAGAAGGGACATGAGATTAAGTCATGTCCTTACATAAAAGATAGTGGTTTAACTTTGGAAAGAAAGAGGCTCACTAACCATGTAGCAAACAAGAAGCAAGGCAAGAAGGAGTCTTGCAAAATTAAAAATCATATTTGCTACACTTGCCGAAGAAAGGGACACCTTTGCAAGGATTGTCCCATGAGTAAGTATCCTAAGTATACTATGCAATTCATTCATATTCGCTTAGGAGACCCAAAAATGACACTTGTGCTAGAAAGGTAATTAGTTCACCTAAAACTAGCACAAAGGCCATTTGGGTGCCTAAGTACTTATTAGCTAACCTTGGTGGACCCATCCAAAAATGGGTACCAAAATGTACTTAATAAGTTTTGCAGGTACCCAGAGATGATATGAAGTTTTAGGGTGCTTGAGAAGTTTAACTCGATTCTTATCTCAAGCTATCAATCTTACATTGTCTATCCTTTAAGATTGACCCAAAGATGAATTGAGTTGTTATATCACTAACTTCATATTTATCTCTAGCAAGAACTTGTGTTGTAGGGAATAAGGATTAACCTTTGTGGGAATCAAGCAAAAGGCCTACAACCAAGTGATATCCAAAGGATGGTAACAATTAATTCTTAAGTGCACATTGCTTTTAATTGGTATATTCCTTTGTGTCTTTTGTAGCCACATAGGAAAAATGAAGCACTTGAGAATGAACTTAAAAGATTTTACCTTGCTTTGGAAAGGATCTAATTATATGGTAGATTGCAAGTTCATATTTTTATATTATGACAATCTACATGCTTTAAATTGGTTGTATGTATCTTGTGGCATATTTCAAATTGATTATCGTATTATTGCCATGACCTAGACATAAAGAGGATTATCCCATCTTCTTAAATGAATAGAGTGCTAAGTAAGAAATTCAAATTCTTAAAGCACTTACCAAAAGAGAAATTCTCTATATGACTAGAGTTGTGAGACTAATGTTTTTATCTAAGTGATTTATGTAGTTTCACAACATGAGAATGTGTTTCCCAAATGGAGTGTGACATTCAACGTTCAAAGAAGATCTAACCAATACTATGTGATGTATTCATTCTCATTTAAATTGGTTTTGAGTCTTCTACATTAATCACTTACCATGCTATGAATTAAACTTGCCATGTAAACTTAATTAAATAATCATGTTTTTTCACCTTGTTTAATTTTGGTGTTATGCATGATGCTTGTAAGGGCAATTTAGTTCATATCATGAAGTTTTCTTATTTTAGTAACCTTCTTGTCATTCATATACTAGAGGTTTCTAAATAGGAAACTATTGTTTGTGTTTCTAATGCAATCTCTTTTAAGCCATTTCATGGAAATTCATAAGTAGAGATTGTGCTCTTTCATTTGGTAAAATCACAAGCATTAAAGGTTAATCTTCAAACAAAGAAAGATTAGGAATGCTCAAGGCAAAGGTATGGAACTAGTTGTTTCATTTGGTATGTGACCAATAATAGTTCCTTTCAAGTGGCATTCTTTCAATTGGTAATAATCTATTTTATGGAAAGAAATGCCAATATGAAGGTTAAATTCCTTTTGGCTTAAATTTGTAAATTGGTGCATATTATTAATTCACTCATCCATGTGCATTAATTTAAATGGAATTATTTTATGCCTTTATGCCTCATAAATGATGATTTGTTTGCCATTCATATATAGATATCACCATTCATTAAATACTTCCTTGTACTACTAATGCCTCTTTTCAAAGTGTTTTATCGACTAGTTTTAAAAGGAAAAGAGATAACAAAGAAGGAAGTCTCCACAAATGATGAAAATAAGAATACTAAGGTGACACCACCACAGATAGTAAGATCTTTCAAATTGGTATAACAAATGGTACATTCTATATGGTGGTGAGTATTCTTAGGCATAAGTTAATTCATTGCAAATTTGTCATGCCTTGACCAATATATGTAATGTACTCCTCATGCGACTCTTAATTGAATTGAAAGTGCATTTGGCAAGTCATTCAAATACTTGATGCACATATCTAGTAGGAGCACATTATATATCTTGTGTCTCAGAGAATATGTTTCTCTTTAGTAAGCTATACTAACTCAATCCAAAATGGTAAATTTGTATTTCATTCATATGGATTGTAATCTTTGTTTTCTAAATAGCTACTCTTGATGCATCTTAAAATTTTCTTATCGTTAAAACTAAAAGTGCATAAGAATCCTTTTTTATATTCATCACATACATATGCACTAACATGGATATGATTTTTTAAACTGTAAAAAAATGAAATTAGTGATTCATACTCTAAATTTTGGAAACCTACAATTTGATATCTTAGAAATCTACTTCAATCGGTATCCATATGCTTCACATTGAATTGGATCACTAAGTTGTAAATTACTTGCATAACTTGTCTTTATGATATGAATGCTTGTGCGATTAACCTTGATAAGCTAGGTGCACCCAAGGTCAATCTAGGTTCATCATCAAGAAGGCAACACAATGATGTATCAAGAAAAGGAGAAAAGGCTCCTATTCTTAACTCTAGTTTTTATCTATGTGATTAAATATTGACTTGAAACCATGTAAGATGGTTGTCAAGTATATGTGGGTGCCTACACAAAGAGAAAGGCCACAATAAGGATTGTGTGGGTACTCAAGGTTCTTACTACTAATCTCAAAGGACCCAATTCAAATTGGGTACCAAGATATGAAGCTTAAACTTGTTTTGCAGGATCACTCCTTTAATGGATCAAGTTGGGTGCTCGATAATGAATGTATAAATCATATTTGGACATAGTAGCAAGGGTGATAACAACTGAATCTCAAGTGCATATTATTTTCAAATCCTATCTCTTTTGTGACTTGTGCAGCCACTAAGGAAGAGGGAGCACTTGAGGGTATACATCAATTGTTGATTATGAAGTAAAAGTCCAATTGGAAGAAAAATGAATCTTATCATATGGTCAACAATCCAAAACTATGTGATGTACTCTTTCTAGTTAATTTGGATTTGATTCTTCTTTATTATACACTCACCATAATATGGATTAAGTCAGCCCTTTAGACTTCATTGAACAACCATGCATATTATCCATGTCATTTAAAATATATTGTGCATAAGGGCTCAAGGGAAATTTAGTCCATATTATGAGGTTTGTCTATTTTAGCAACTCGCTTGCCTTCCACATATAAAGGGTTGCTAAATAAGAAACTAGTGCTTGTGCTACTAATGTCATTTCTTGTGTTAAGTTTATCCATATAAAATCTATGTTAAGAGATGGTGCTTGTTTTAAATTGGATAAATCACAAGCTTAAAGGATACTATTCAACTAAAGTAAGAAGAAGTTGATCAGAGGACAAAGTATGAAAACTTCCTCTCCTTCAGTTGTTTTAGTATTCTATCCTTAGTGGGATGTACCATAGTATAGGTTAAATTCCTTGCAATATAAAATGTTCAATAGTGCATATAACTTTGACATCAACTATATGTGTGCACTAATTTAAAGGAATTTAGTCTATCCTTTTGGGTTTCAATAATGATGATTCATTTGCCATGCACATATAAGGATCATCATTTGTGAAACTCTCTCTTGTGTTTTTAATTCTCCCTTTTCTAAGTGTTTCAATAATGTGACGGAACCTCCCAAGTCATTAGGCCCACCTACAGTTGTCCTTGTCTAACAGACATCAGACAACCCTGTAGATGTTCCTGAATCACTTGACAAGTTCGGTATCTTTCCTTACCTTTCCAGGAACGTTTCACCCGTCTTGCAGACATTACAGAACATCGGAGATATCGAAATGCGGAAGTGATTACATAAACTTACCTTTATTTAAAAAGTAAGATTAAGTTGTTTATACAGACCAGAAAATATAAACGAGTGCAGAGTAATATTATTACATAACCAAGGGGGCAAAAACTCCCCCCGATGAGTTTTACATAAAAGTTTTCCTATGGAGGACCAAGTCCTCCCGCATCTTTACTCTTGCTTTTCCTCCTGAGGAACCACCTTGGTACAGAAGCAACAGAAATCTGCTACTTCCTCACCTAAAAACAACGAGGGAATAAACCCTGAGTATGGGATTACTCAGCAAGTCTTACCCGACTAAAGAAAAGACTCTCAAGGGTATGCTGGTTATCAAGGAGTCAAGGAGAGGTTTCTCAATGATCAAAGACTCTTGTTTGCATAAATGCTTACTAAAAGTGGATCCTTAAAAATCCAGTTTTATTATCAAGTTAGGTAAGATTACCTACATCTAGAGTTCTTTCTACTCTAGTTCAAACACTTTTCCTACACTAGCCAATTTCTCATCAAATCCCTTTAACTTTAGTGGAATTCTACGTATAAGTCAGTGACCAAGTCTCCATAACCGCGGAGGTACGGCGATCCGAATCGATTATACTCAGCTGAGGATCTCCGATCACACGACATATGTAGCACTTAACCCTTGCATATGTCAACCCGCCACCGGGGTTCTTAAGACCAGATCAGATTCACGCAAACCGAGAGCACAGATACACCACCGTCCAGCCTCTTGCTATGGAGGGTACACGCTACTGTCGCCACCGCTCCACGCCCATTTCGTGTTATCTTATTCTGGCCTTAGTCTGCCCGAGGCAAGGCTTACCCATGACGAGGCATGTGACCAGTTAAAGGGTCCTCGGTCAGCAGGCCTACATCGACAAGGTCCTTAATCGACTTAGACGGAGACACTACACCGAGACTCTCTTCTCGTGCAAGTCACCCACCCGATCTCAGCTTAATCATTTCAACCCAAGGTTTGGTACCTGACAGAGGTACATCTTTTCCGGATGTTGAACCCATCACGGCCATGATGGATCCACCATCAAGTTTTATTTTCGAAAACATCCCACCCACTTTTGCCACATCATATTTTGTAAAAACAAAACATTTTGTTTTTCTAAAGCAAGGCTAAGCATCAAAATCTTTTGTAAAACGGGTGATCAAGGAAGGTAATCAAATTCAAGGAAGGTAATGCAGGAATTGTTTTAGCAATCAACTCCTATCACCTAATGCACCAATCAAGTGAAAAAGATTTTAAAAACATCAAGGAAGGTGGCAAATGCACCAGGGCTTGCCTTCGTTCGTAGGTGAGTCTGGCTCAGGCCCGCAGATGTCAAAATAAAGACAAGATCCTGCCTGAGAGTCCGAAGGTGGTGGTGCCTTTTCTTCACTTACTTCAGTTTCTTCTTCGTTTTCTAAACATAACCACATATATGTATAAGAATGAATGCCATGTAATGCTCATGAGAGTGCAAAGATAATATAAACTTATTATCTAAGTCTTGAATACAACTTTCCTTCACGGAACTCCGAGAACTTAGGGTTTCCGGAGTCAGTAAAGGAGTTCATAGAGCAAGGGTGGGGGTTTTGGGATTCTAAGTATCAAACAAGGTCCAAATCAACCTAAACTCTACCCAAGGCTTCTAAATGATGTATAAAGTTCACATAAAAAGTTTGAGCAATTTTGGGATTATTATTTATTTTCTAAAAATCCAGAACTATTACTTTAAACTACTTAAAATGCCTTAAAATTCCTTATTTCCCCTAAAAATCATAAAACTATTTTTATTAAATTCTAGGGAAAATAAGAAGGCTAGGAAAATTGGTCTCATATTTTTAGGATTTTTCTATAATTTTATACATATTTCTAAAGCTTCACTGAAAAAGAAAAAGGAAAAAGTGTAACAGTGATGGGCTGGTTTCAGCCCAAACGGCCCAGTCCAGGGGGAAAAGTGCGCCCGCGCGCTGGCTGCTTTGCAAAGACACCCTCAGGGTCCTAGCTAACTAGAAACAGGTTCTGTTACTGTTTCTTTAGGTCACTGACAAATTGCAGAGAAGCCCTCAAACTTCTATCCCTTCGCAGAGGAAGGTCCTCGACGGCGATCCAGGCTAGGAGCTGAGCTCCGACGAGCTAGACCGGCCGTATGACGCCACGACTGGAGCTATCAAGCGACAGGAATCAAATTAGGCTCCATCCGCACCTTTCCCCCCAATCAATTTTGCTAGAGATGGTCTATCATGTTCTGGCCACGGTGTCAGTGCGGGTGATCAAGTGGATTATCGTGTTCCGAATCACCGAAGGCTGGGCTGGCTAAATTGAAGCTAGGGAAAGGTTCCTGGGTTCACCAGGGTTCCTGGACATGCCTTGGTTTGGGCAATACAAGACCCGAAGAGCGGGTCAACGGTGAGGGGGTTATGGCGGCGTTCTACAGAGCAAACGCTCGTTCTGGTGAAGAGTTTCGGCCGTCCTCCGATTGGTTGACACAGGAAGCAATCGGAGGCTAACAGCAAGCAAGAACATGCAACAATTGGACAGGTACTTACCCGAGGACCGCTGGCCGCGAGCGTTTCTTCTCGGTGCAGCTAAGAACAGAAGAGAGAGAGAATTGGAGCTTCGTGGGTTTTTCGGTGAGCTCGAGTCAAGTGACTAGTTGTTGATGTGCGGAGTGCAGTGACGAAGCAGCGCCCGCATTCAATTTATAGGCCACCGGCCGTAGACGAGGGTCGGGGAGCTCGGGATCGCGCTGGCGAGCATGCCGCGCGGCGGATTCCGGTGACAGCGCGGCGATCGCCGTTTAATCGGAGCCTGCCACCTCAGTGACACTCTGACACGTCGCCGGGAGCTTTTATCGCGGCCGCCGACGACCAATCCGGGCCACAGCGGCATCCTTATCGCCGGCGACGAGCGATCCAGCTGGCGATCTGATCTTCATACTGTACCATGGCAAACCCTGATGCAGTCGCCTGACACCCCAACTTGGAGCGAGATTTTCTCTAAATTCCTAGTGACAACACAAGTCAAGCTCTGCAGAAAACTTGTAGAGCATTATACCAACTACATCTTTGCTATATGGTGATGTCACAAAAAGTCAGCAGATCATGCATAAACTTGGGCTTGAAGTTGATGTCAGTCCACTCTCAGCTTGATTTTCAGACTTAATCAGCCTGACAGCCAGACTTCAGGTATGATTATCTCCAAACTTTTCATAATAACATGGCTTGCACTCTTAAACAAACTTGTTATCCATTAGTAGGTCTACAAGTTTGATGTGGTGACCTAGGGTAAAAACCCTATATTTTAAAAGTTGCAAGGCTCCAAAGTTGAGCTCATCAATCTGAAATTCAGACTTAGTATGAAATCACAACTAGGGGCCTTTTTGCAAATGAATCCAAATCTTAGGGTTTGGCTTCCAAATTCACACCTTAGTGAATCAAGGGACTTAAGATACTTTATTAACTTGGTTTTTGCACTTTAGTCCAAATGTGCATCAATTTTGCACATAAGCCCCTAGGTTTTAGTTTTAGGGTTTTCCAGGGTTCAAATGGGGATTTTTGGTATCCCAGGGGTATAAAAGTGATTCAACTTCATTCTTGGGAACATTTTGTGACCATTCCCCTAAAGCTTTTAGGTTTTCTTAATTTGGGTTATGTCTTACCCCTTTAATCTCTATTTAGGGTTGAGTTTCCTATTCCAGGGTCTTGTTTGCAAAACACCAAAACAATACAACTTGTTTGAAATTTTTACCTAGTAAATGCACTCTAGGTGTGTCAAACATATGCAATGCCAATGTTTATGATGCCATGCTCAAGTTTTAGTTACAGTAACACCAGGGGTGTTACATCCTTCCCCCCATAAAGGAATCTCGTCCCAAGATTAAAAGTCCTAGGGTGAGTAATGGAAAAGGAAATGTGTCACATTTTTATTCCCTTATTTCTGGTACAAGGCAGGGGGTGGTGTGGGGTTCACTCCTTTATTACAATAACTTTTCCCACTTTACAAATTACATGAGGCTAAGAAGCCTGGGAAATTCTTATCTAAAAAGTCTTGAGTTTCCCATGTAGCCTCTTCTTCAGAATGTTGGTTCCACTGTATCTTATAGAACTTGAGAGTTTTGCTCCGGGTAACCCTGTCCTTTTGATCCAAGACTCGAATAGGGTGCTCAGAGTATGTCAAGTCTGGTTCAAGGACAACATCTGTTACTTCAATGGTTCGATCGGGGACCCGAAGACACTTCTTCAATTGCGACACATGGAACACATTATGTATAGCAGACATAATTTCGGGGAGCTGTAGTCGATACGCCACTGGTACACATTGCTCAAGTACCGGGAATGGACCAATGTACCTGGGTGCAAGCTTCCCTTTAACCTCGAAACGCGATACTCCCTTCATTGGTGAAACCTTCAGGTAAACATAGTCCCCTTCATGAAAATACAAGGGCATTCGCCGTTTGTCTGCATAACCTTTCTGACGAGCTTGTGCTTTCTTCATATTATGAATAATTTTCTGAACCTTTTCCTCGGCCTCCTTCACCATATCAGGTCTAAAGAAGTGCCTTTCTCCAGGTTCAGACCAATTTAGCGGAGTTCGACATCATCGCCCGTATAAAGCTTCAAAAGGTGCCATCTTGATACTTTCTTGATAGCTATTATTATATGAAAACTCCGCCAAGGGCAAACATTCATCCCATTTCTGTGAGAAGTCCAGAACACATGCTCGTAACATATCTTCGAGTATTTGATTAACCCTCTCAGTCTGTCCACTGGTTTGTGGATGATAGGCCGAACTGTGGAGCAACTTAGTACCCAAGGATTTGTGAAGTGCTTCCCAAAACTTGGCTACAAATTGAGGTCCACGATCCAACACTATGGTCTTCGGAACACCATGCAGAGTAAGAATACGAGCAATGTACAGTTGGGCAAAGACACAACCGGGTGATTTGTCTTGACCGGCAAAAAGTGAGCAATTTTTGTAAGCCGATCAATTATAACCCAGATAGAATCATACCCTTTTGCAGTCCTGGGCAATCCCACGATAAAGTCCATACTTATGTCTTCCCATTTCCATGTTGAGATCGGCAAAGATTGTAATGGACCAGCAGTTTTCATGTGTATGGCCTTGACACGTCTGCAAGTGTCACACTTAGCCACATAGCGTGCAATTTCAATTTTCATCTTCGTCCACCAGTAGTGCTGCTTTAGATCATGATACATCTTAGTGCTTCTCGGATGAATAGAATAGCGACTAAGATGCGCTTCATCTAAGATTTGCTGGCGGAGTTCTTCATTCTTCGGCACCACTATGTGGTTATTGAACCATACCACACCTTGATCGTCTTCTTTGAAACATTTGGATTTTCCAGCCCTTATCTTCTCACGAATGTGTTTCATACCCGCATTATCCCTTTGAGCATCAATTATCCTTTGCAAGATGATTGACTCAAGCTTTAGCTGATTCAGGGTTGCTTGTTGGACCATTCCCAGGTTTAGCTTTTCCATCTCTTGACATAAAGTATTGTCAGAGGTTTTCACCGTAAGACAATGACAGGAAACCTTACGGCTCAGTGCATCTGCCACAACATTGGCTTTGCCTGGGTGATAATGAATTTCTAATTCATAGTCCTTAATAAGCTCAAGCCATCGCCTTTGTCTCATATTCAATTCTGACTGGGTGAAGATATACTTCAAGCTCTTATGATCTGTATAAATGTGACAGACATTTCCCAGCAGATAGTGACGCCAAATTTTCAGGGCATGAACCACAGCAGCTAGCTCCAGATCATGAGTTGGGTAATGCTCCTCATGTCGGCGCAACTGCCTTGAAGCATATGCAATTACTCGGCCTTCTTGCATTAATACACAACCGAGTCCACTGCCTGATGCATCATAATATACATCAAAAGGTTTGGTGATGTCCGGTTGAGCCAATACCGGAGCAGTGGTTAATAATGTCTTCAATTGTTCAAAAGCTTCATTACACTTAGAAGACCAATTGAATTTAATATCATTCTTCAATAAACTTGTGATTGGTTTCACAAGCTTAGAAAAATCTGGTATGAATCTGTGGTAATATCCTGCCAGTCCAAGGAAACTTCGGACTTGATGAACAGTGGTTGGGGGTTTCCACTCCAAAATATCCTTGACTTTGCTGGGGTCTACCGCAATCCCTCTGGCAGATAGAACATGTCCCAGGAATTGAATTTCCTCCAGCCAAAACGCGCATTTGCTAAACTTGGCATACAACTGATGTTCCCTCAGGCACGTTAACACGATCCGTAGATGTTGAGCATGCTCCTCTTCATTCTTGGAATATATTAGAATATCGTCAATGAAGACCACCACAAACTTGTCTAGCTCGGGCATGAATACCGAGTTCATCAAATATGTGAAGTGGGCCAAAGCATTTGTTAACCCGAAAGACATTACCAGATATTCAAACAACCCATACCGCGTAGTGAATGCAGTTTTTGGTATATCCTCGGGTCGGATACGGATCTGATGATAGCCCGACCTGAGATCAATTTTGGAGAATACCCTCGCCCCGGTCAATTGATCAAACAGAATGTCAATCCTCGGAAGAGGGTACTTGTTATTGATAGTGACCTCATTCAGGGGTCGATAATCCACGCACATCTGTAAGGTTTGATCCTTCTTTTTGACGAATATGGCTGGACAACCCCATGGCGACGAGCTTGGCCGGATGAATCCTTTCTCTAGGAGGTCTTGTAATTGAATCTTCAATTCTGCCAACTCATTCGGAGGCATACAGTACGATCTTCGAGAAATGGGAGTCGTACCGGGCTTTAACTCAATTACAAACTCTACATCCCTTTCAGGTGGCAATCCCGGCAAATCCTCGGGAAAGACATCGGGAAACTCGCACACTACTGGAATATCCTTGATTTCCGGTATCGTGATTTCATAAATTCTGCCAGTAATTTTGTTTGGAATAGGGATGGGCAAAAGAATTTCTTCTTGATTATGACTCAACCTGATGGTTCTTTGATCAGTATTGAGTGTTGCTTTATGCTTGGCCAACCAATTCATACCCAAAATAACATCTATGTCTTGGCCTTTCAGAACGATCATATTGGTAGGAAAGTCCCGTCCGGCCAATGCTACGGGCACTTGATAGGCCACTTCTCTAGTAAAGATTTGTCCCCCAGGTGAGTGTATTTTAAACCCCTCTTTTGATTCATGGCATGCAATGTGATGTTGCTCCACAAATTTCTTGCTAATGAACGTATGCGAAGCACCAGAATCAAAAAGAATGACTGCAGGATGATTGGCCACGAGGAACATACCCATCATTACCGGCTCTCCGTTCGGTGTAGTGGCCACTTGTGTATAATATACGCGTCCCGTCTTCTTGAGATTTTTGCCCTTAACATTTCCCTTGCTTTGAGCTGAATTCCCCGATCCTTGCTGATTATTTGCCTGATTCTGCTTGGGATAGGGACAAACTTTGATGAAATGCCCAGACTTGCCACAATTGAAACACCCGGTTGAAGAGCTGGGCAAAGCAGGGAATCGAGTGCCCGGGGCACCCGGCTGACTTGGGGCAGTGGGGGCATTATTGGGATGAATAATTATTGGTTGCTTGAAAGGGAAGGATGGTGCACGAGAACGATTCTAGTTAGAAGGCCGGAGAATAAACCGTTGCCTTTTTACCGGGCCCTGACTAGGCCTATCACCTCCAAATCCCTTAGACTTTCCGACACCTGCATACTTTGCTTCCACATCCAAGGCTGCACTGACAGCTCTTCCATACGTAAGATCTATGCAGGTTGCCATTTTTCTCTGCAGTCGATCATTTAGACCCCTCATAAAGCAATTCTTCTTTTTCAAATCAGTGTTCATCTGATCGATTGCATATTGTGACAGGTGATTGAACTTATTAAGATACTGATTAACAGTATCTCCTCCTTGCTTTAGCTTCATGAATTCTTCTTGCTTCATATGCAGAACACCTTCGGGTATATAGTGCTCGCGGAAGGCCACTTTGAATTCTTCCCAGGTTATTTGGTGATTGGCCGGTTGAACGGCCACGAAATTTCCCCACCAAGTGCTGGTAGGGCCGCGTAGTTGCTGGGCTGCAAATAAAGGCTTCTGGGTCTCCGAACAGCGTAGAAGTCCGAATTTTTGTTCAATCACCCGGAGCCATTCATCGGCTTCTAGCAGATCTTCAGCTTTAACAAACAAGGGTGGACGTGTCTCCGAAAAATCCAGATAAGAAGTTTCGCGGGGGCCCTGTTGATAACCCCGCCCACCATGCTGTTGAAACTGTTGGCCCGCCATTTCTCTCAGAAAGCAGGTATTATCAGCAGTTGCGTTCACTAAGGCGGCAATCGCCTCAGCCAGTGTGGGAGGAACAGGAGGTGGATTCGGTGTAGATTCCCTTCCACTAGAGGGTCCCGCCGCATCCTGGGATCGAGTCTTGGACGGCATCTGTGGCAACAAACATTTGGAAACAAATATAATATGCCAAAGATAAAACCATCCAATTTACATTACCAAAAAGTGTAATGTACAGACTCGATTTTACAACAGGATACATTACTCAGTATACAATAGCATTACCTATTATACTATAGTACAAACTACAATACACTATTTCTATTCCTACAGCTATACTACTATTCCTGCTTCTGGTTGTTCCTGGCAGCCTCGTCGTCAGGTGTGGGAGACCATTCATCAACCAGCCTCAAAGAAGGAGGGGGGCTTGAAAAGGTCTAGCTCACCACCAAGCACTTCTCCCGCAACATGCGAGGGTCCGGCTTCTGACCCGACAGGATCCATAGGGGCACTGGGATGTAGTTGCGAATACAATACATAGACTTCCTCATGTAGGGTATTGCAATACGCCTGCAGGTTGTCCATGGCAGAACTCAGTTCCTCGACTCGGGCTCGAGCCTTTGCTGCCTTAGCCCAAGCCACTGAACGAGACTGTACCGCCCAGTCGAGCGCTAAATCCCGATCAGCAAGCTGATCCTGCAGACGGTGGATATAACTCCTTAATTCGTTTATCCTATCGCCATCCGCGACCCACATACTGGTCCTGCGTTGCAGTTCTGTTTGAAGTTGATTCACGCGGGCTTCGAGATCCCCAATTGGATCTTTGCTTCCGCTACTACTATCTTCATCCCGCGGGGCAAGTTGATGACGAGGTACTCCAATTGGGCCTGTTGACTTACGGGCAGTCTTCCTCGTGCGCGGCGGCATTTCTCTAGGGGTAAATTTTTATTAGTATAATTCTTAGCATGATGCATGTGTAATTACAGAATCAACCTTAGTTGATTCATACCTTCTATACATTGCACTCCTCCTATCTGGTCTTTCATAAAGATTCTTCAGATATGGGGGATAAGAATAGAAGAAATTTTTTTATAGGTGAGTTTTAGAAAATCCTTTTGAAAATGCCTCATAATATCTGCAAAGAAGGGCTACACTCCGATACCAGCTGTGACGAAACCTCCCAAGTCATTAGGCCCACCTACAGTTGTCCTTGTCTAACAGACATCAGACAACCCTGTAGATGTTCCTAAATCACTTGACAAGTTCGGTATCTTTCCTTACCTTTCCAGGAACGTTTCACCCGTCTTGCAGACATTACAGAACATCGGAGATATCGAAATGCGGAAGTGATTACATAAACTTACCTTTATTTAAAAAGTAAGATTAAGTTGTTTATACAGACCAGAAAATATAAATGAGTGCAGAGTAATATTATTACATAACCAAGGGGGCAAAAACTCCCCCCGATGAGTTTTACATAAAAGTTTTCCTATGGAGGACCAAGTCCTCCCGCATCTTTACTCTTGCTTTTCCTCCTGAGGAACCACATTGGTACAGAAGCAACAGAAATCTACTACTTCCTCACCTAAAAACAACGAGGGAATAAACCCTGAGTATGGGATTACTCAGCAAGCCTTACCCGACTAAAGAAAAGACTCTCAAGGGTATGCTGGTTATCAGGGAGTCAAGGAGAGGTTTCTCAATGATCAAAGACTCTTGTTTGCATAAATGCTTACTAAAAGTGGATCCTTAAAAATCCAGTTTTATTATCAAGTTAGGTAAGATTACCTACATCTAGAGTTCTTTCTATTCTAGTTCAAACACTTGTCCTACACTAGCCAATTTCTCATCAAATCCCTTTAACTTTAGTGGAATTCTACGTATAAGTCAGTGACCAAGTCTCCATAACCGCGGAGGTACGGCGATCCGAATCGATTATACTCAGCTGAGGATCTCCGATCACACGACATATGTAGCACTTAACCCTTGCATATGTCAACCCGCCACCGGGGTTCTTAAGACCAGATCAGGTTCACGCAAACCGAGAGCACAGATACACCACCGTCCAGCCTCTTGCTACGGAGGGTACACGCTACTCTCGCCACCGCTCCATGCCCATTTCGTGTTATCTTATTCTGGCCTTAGTCTGCCCGAGGCAAGGCTTACCCATGACGAGGCATGTGACCAGTTAAAGGGTCCTCGGTCAGCAGGCCTACATCGACAAGGTCCTTAATCGACTCAGACGGAGACACTACACCGAGACTCTCTTCTCGTGCAAGTCACCCGCCCGGTCTCAGCTTAATCATTTCAACCCAAGGTTTGGTACTTGACAGAGGTACATCTTTTCCGGATGTTGAACCCATCATGGCCATGATGGATCCACCATCAAGTTTTATTTTCGAAAACATCCCACCCACTTTTGCCACATCATATTTTGTAAAAAACAAAACATTTTGTTTTTCTAAAGCAAGGCTAAGCATCAAAATCTTTTGTAAAACGGGTGATCAAGGAAGGTAATCAAATTCAAGGAAGGTAATGCAGGAATTGTTTTAGCAATCAACTCCTATCACCTAATGCACCAATCAAGTGAAAAAGATTTTAAAAACATCAAGGAAGGTGGCAAATGCACCGGGGCTTGCCTTCGTTCGTAGGTGAGTCTGGCTCAGGCCCGCAGATGTCAAAATAAAGACAAGATCCTGCCTGAGAGTCCAAAGGTGGTGGTGCCTTTACTTCACTTACTTCAGTTTCTTCTTCGTTTTCTAAACATAACCACATATATGTATAAGAATGAATGCCATGTAATGCTCATGAGAGTGCAAAGATAATATAAACTTATTATCTAAGTCTTGAATACAACTTTCCTTCACGGAACTCCGAGAACTTAGGGTTTCCGGAGTCAGTAAAGGAGTTCATAGAGCAGGGGTGGGGGTTTTGGGATTCTAAGTATCAAACAAGGTCCAAATCAACCTAAACTCTACCCAAGGCTTCTAAATGATGTATAAAGTTCACATAAAAAGTTTGGGCAATTTTGAGATTATTATTTATTTTCTAAAAATCCAGAACTATTACTTTAAACTACTTAAAATGCCTTAAAATTCCTTATTTCCCCTAAAAATCATAAAACTATTTTTATTAAATTCTAGGGAAAATAAGAAGGCTAGGAAAATTGGTCTCATATTTTTAGGATTTTTCTATAATTTTCTACATATTTCTAAAGCTTCACTGAAAAAGAAAAAGGAAAAAGTGTAACAGTGATGGGCTGGTTTCAGCCCAAACGGCCCAGTCCAGGGGGAAAAGTGCGCTCGCGCGCGCCCGCGCGCTGGCTACTTCGCGAAGACGCCCTCGGGGTCCTAGCTAACTAGAAACGAGTTCCATTACTGTTTCTTTAGGTCACTGACAAATTGCAGAGAAGCCCTCATACTTCTATCCCTTCGCAGAGGAAGGTCCTCGACGGCGATCCAGGCTAGGAGCTGAGCTCCGACGAGCTAGACCGGCCGTATGACGCCACGGCTGGAGCTATCAAGCGACAGGAATCAAATTAGGCTCCATCCACACCTTTCCCCCCAATCAATTTTGCTAGAGATGCTGGCCACGGTGTCAGTGCGGGTGATCAAGTGGATTATCGTGTTCCGGATCACCGAAGGCTGGGCTGGCTAAATTGAAGCTAGGGAAAGGTTCCTGGGTTCACCAGGGTTCCTGGACATGCCTTGGTTTGGGCAATACAAGACCCGAAGAGCGGGTCGACGGTGAGGGGGTTATGGCGGCGTTCTACAGAGCAAACACTCGTTCTGGTGAAGAGTTTCGGCCGTCCTCCGATTGGTTGACACAGGAAGCAATCGGAGGCTAACAGCAAGCAAGAACATGCAACAATTGGACAGGTACTTACCCGAGGACCGCTGGCCGCGGGCGTTTCTTCTCGGCGGAGCTAAGAACAGAAGAGAGAGAGAATTGGAGCTTCGTTGGTTTTTCGGTGAGCTCGAGTCAAGTGACTAGTTGTTGATGTGCGGAGTGCAGTGACGAAGCAGCGCCCGCATTCAATTTATAGGCCACCGACCGTAGACGAGGGTCGGGGAGCTCGGGATCGCGTTGGCGAGCATGCCGCGCGGCGGATTCCGGTGACAGCGTGGCGATCGCCGTTTAACCGGAGCTTGCCACCTCAGTGACACTCTGACACGTCGCCGGGAGCTTTTACGGCGGCCGCCGACGACCAATCCGGGCCACAGCGGCATCCTTATCGCCGGCGACGAGCGATCCAGCTGGCGATCTGATCTTCATACTGTACCATGGCAAAACCTGATGCAGTCGCCTGACAGCCCAACTTGGAGCGAGATTTTCTCTAAATTCCTAGTGACAACACAAGTCAAGCTCTGCAGAAAACTTGTAGAGCATTATACCAACTACATCTTTGCTATATGGTGATGTCACAAAAAGTCAGCAGATCATGCATAAACTTGGGCTTGAAGTTGATGTCAGTCCACTCTCAGCTTGATTTTCAGACTTAATCAGCCTGACAGCCAGACTTCAGGTATGATTATCTCCAAACTTTTCATAATAACATGGCTTGCACTCTTAAACAAACTTGTTATCCATTAGTAGGTCTACAAGTTTGATGTGGTGACCTAGGGTAAAAACCCTATATTTTAAAAGTTGCAAGGCTCCAAAGTTGAGCTCATCAATCTGAAATTCAGACTTAGTATGAAATCACAACTAGGGGCCTTTTTGCAAATGAATCCAAATCTTAGGGTTTGGCTTCCAAATTCACACCTTAGTGAATCAAGGGACTTAAGATACTTTATTAACTTGGTTTTTGCACTTTAGTCCAAATGTGCATCAATTTTGCACATAAGCCCCTAGGTTTTAGTTTTAGGGTTTTCCAGGGTTCAAATGGGGATTTTTGGTATCCCAGGGGTATAAAAGTGATTCAACTTCATTCTTGGGAACATTTTGTGACCATTCCCCTAAAGCTTTTAGGTTTTCTTAATTTGGGTTATGTCTTACCCCTTTAATCCCTATTTAGGGTTGAGTTTCCTATTCCAGGGTCTTGTTTGCAAAACACCAAAACAATACAACTTGTTTGAAATTTTTACCTAGTAAATGCACTCTAGGTGTGTCAAACATATGCAATGCCAATGTTTATGATGCCATGCTCAAGTTTTAGTTACAGTAACACCAGGGGTGTTACAAATAAGGTCCTTCCAAGTTCTTTGAAGATGGATTTAGAATCTACAAATATAAGAGTCTTGGTTCTTTCAATCATTGAGTTTCAATTAACCTCATATCAAGTATGATCGAATCAAGAAAAGATGAATGAAGTTCAAGATCACTTGGTTGGATGAAATCATAATGAGAAAAGAAATCACAGTGAATCAAGAAGGAAGTTGAACTATCCTGTCAACCAAATGATGAAGATGTAGTGACTTATTTATATGATATCCTTCATTATGAGGTTTGAGGTTCATATTAGCATGCTTTACCCTTCAGGATTTCAATTGATATACTTTCAGTTCTTAAATCTTCAATTGTCTTAATTTTCATCATCTATATAAAGCATGTTATGTTAAGCCAAGATATAGTACAAACATCTCCTTTAACCTCACATTGTTAATGTGCATAAGTGTACTTTGTGTACTCTTGCATGCACAAATTGAGGGAGAGTTTAGCCTATATCTTGTGAGATTAATGATTTCTTTCAAGTTCATGTTGTGTAGTCTCACACCTTGGAGAACATCAAATGAGGATGAATGGTTCCATAGAAATGAAAATGAGTTTCGCTTGAACCTATCAAGAAAATGAGTTTCTCTTGATCGTTTGAAGAGGATGAGTTTCTCTTTGAAATGTCAAGCCTATCAAAAGCTAAGATGGAAATTCATGATTATAATGGAAACCATGTGGCGTAGAACAAAGGTGTGTCACTCCATGAACTATTGTATTACATTTGTGTATCTAGGCTCTTACATGCTAGTGTGTGCATGTATATGCAATATCTTAAGTCACATCATAAGGTTGCACTTGTGGTGACGATTAAAGAATCTCTAGATATTTGATTAATACCTCTTGTGGTGATATCATAAGTTAGTCTTAAGTCATCTTAGTGAGGTATGAGTCAAACATGCTAACTTCTCAAGAATCTTGGCTTAAAATATTGCATATCATGTCTATTAGTATACCTTTTAATTATGAGTAATTCCTTAAATTGGTACAATTTCACATTTTTATACTTTATTTGTACCAAGGTTCAAATTGTAGGACTTAATCCCCTGGCCTCACAAGTCCAAGTGCATAAGCTAAACAAGTATTCATCACTTGTACGCACACATTTAGGGGGAGAATAGTCTATAATTTGAATCTTTGAGACTAACTTCATTTCCAAGTCTATTATGTGTGTAGTCTCGAATTAGAAAGGAATCTTCGTGCAAAGACAATCGCTTCCACTGCAAATTTTGATGGGTATCAAAGATTCTTTGCTCCAATAAATGCATCTTTTATACATTTCATAAGGGAATGAGTTTCTCTTTTATATGCTAATCCAACATCATCTAAAATTGGTAAACATGTATCACATCCTTTTGGATTGCAAATGTCTAAAGTAGCATAGCTTATAAATTCTCCTGTCTAGAACTTAATTGATTAAATAGTGCACATGTTTCTTATGTTGCATGATTATGTTCAATTGATACTCCTTTTATGCCAATGGTACTTTAAATTGCAAATAAGTACTTTCAACGGATATCAATTGAATTCACATATATGTGTGCACTAAAACTTGAGGAGAACTTAGTGTAATATGCTATTAGTGATCTGCTTATCTATCAAATTGTATCAATTGGTGTTTTTCAATTGATATTTTTCATACATGATCACTAGTTGCATAATCCATACTTGTGCAATTTTCATGTTACCTCTTGTTGTGATAAGAAAATGCTAGGTGACATCTAGACTCTAGGTATCAAGTTTCACCTTCGATTTAGTATGATAATCTTCATGTGATATCTTGGACTTATGTCACAACTATACCAACAAGAGCGTGCAAATGAATTCAAAATCCAACACAAGTTTGGAACACCCCCCCTTGAAAAGGTAAAACACAAAGGTACATCACTTCATGTCACTTCTACATTACTTTTTTGTCATCTAAGGATCCTTTTCATGATAGTGTGTTCACATCTTGCTTAAATCATAATTTCTACCCTTTATATTCTTTGTATCCTTTTTGGAGATTTATGACAAAGGGGGAGAAATTTTGCATTAAAGCTTATCTTTATTTTTGAAAAGGGGAGAAATAATTAACAAAAGGGGGAATCATAAGAAAAACATAAGATGTAGAAAGTTGATGAGTGCATACTATGTCATGAGCATCACATTTATTTTATGACACACTACACCCTATGAATAGTATGATATAAGTTGTCTTCATACTTCGACCCAAATATGTGCTTTTGGTATTTGAGTACAAAATTGGTATTTTCTGAAATGCATATATTTAGGGGGAGGAAACTATATCATAGGATTTAAAATCTTATTTATTAAATCTTATGTAAGCTTTAAATGTGTTGTCATCAATCACCAAAAAGGGGGAGATTGAAAGTGCATTCATCCCTTTTGTGAGTTTTGGTGATTTGGATAACAACACATTTAAAGGTCTAACAAGTTTGCTAAGTGTTGAACAGGAAATTCAGTATGATGAACATACTTGAATAGTGTATAATGATCAGTGAACGAAGGTTCAACACAAGGTTAAATCCAGTGAGACAATGCAAATGGATATAATATGGTCTCTCTATATTGGTTTGAATATATGGGAAAGACCTAAGAAATCACTGCATACATATGATCAGAATAGAGGTTGAAGTGATTAAGAGGATTGGTCAAGCCAAAGTGAATAAGATATGAGGAATCGTGAACTGGCTTGACCATATTACTATCAGTCCATATATGCTTCTATGAGAATCAAACTAGAGCTTGATTAATCTTAACAGTTATATCTAGAAGACATTCAAGCAAGGTTCACAATATTGAAGAAATGATTCTCTCAAAGGATGTTCAATATGATGTGACTCAAGAATGGCTTGATAGGGTGAAGATAGCAAGGAAAGGGCTTCGAGGAACTAAGCGAAGGTGAAGGCCAAGCGACGGCTTGTGGACCGAGGTACCATGGCTAAGGTGAAGAAGAGAGTACTTGCACTAAGTCGATGAACTAATCAGCTATGAAGAGTTATAACATGTTGATGCATCAGTAAGGTGACTTGAAGCCATGATTTGAACTCATATATGGTGATATGGTACAAGTCACAGGGTTTGATTTGTGTTTGCTTCAAAAGCTGATACAAAGATGTTTGTGATCCTTATGAAGCAACACCATGGAGAAATCACACATGAGACACCAATGACTCAAGGAGTTTACTTAATTAATTTTATTTAATTTGAGTACAGGAATCGTCGTACTATAAAGGGGGATCCAAAAAGAAGGTTGGTGTTTGCCAAAGCTCAAACCTCTATATTCAAAAGCTATTTTTGAAAAACAAAAATCTCTTTAACATTATATGGTAGACCATGGTTAGGTTTGAGAAACCTAGAGTGTTCTTGTTGAAAAGCAGCTGAACTTCTTCAGCTGCAGCTCAGCTTTTCAGCTGAGCTGAACTTCAGCTGAGTTGAGCTTCTTCAGCTGCAGCTGAGCTGAACTTCAGCTGAGTTGAACTTTCTCAACTCCAGCTGAACTTCAACTTCAACTGGGGTCCAGGCAGGTTCAACCGGGGTCCAAGGCAAGTTCAACCGGGGTCTAGATAGGTTCAACCGGGGTCCAAGAAAAGTTCAGCCGGGGTTTTTTTCCCGGACCTCACTGGTCAATACCAGTTGAACCGGTCCTAGGGAGGTTCAACCGGTGTTAGGGTCACCTGACCGGTCTGACCTCCTGACTAGCAGACTGACTGCCAGTCTGACCCCCAGGCGGTTGAACTGGTCTTAGGGGCGGTTCAACCGGTCTTGGTCAACTTGACCAGTCTGCAGGTCAGTCTGCTAGTCAGACTGGCAGACAGGCTGCCAGGCCTGCCAGGGGCAGTTCAACCGCCCTAGGGGGCGGTTCAACCGGTCTCAGGCAGAAAAATCTGCCCAACGGCTAGTTTTGAGCTCCACTTATATATACTCCCTCCTACCTCTCTCCCCACAGTGATGAGCACGACCCAAACTCCATTTCTAACTTGAAGAACATCTCCCACTCTCTCTCACACATCTCTTGCCTCTCCCATTTCAAATCTTTGGAGAGAAATCTTGAGTGAGTTTGAGAGCTGCGGTTTTTGTGCTTCATCTCCAAATCTCTCTTGCTCTTCTTCATTCGAGCTTTGGTACTACATCGAGTTCTTTGTGGATTCATTACTCTTGGAGCTTCTAGCTCCTAGACGACTAGGTGTCTCTTGTGAGTCTCCAAATCTTGTGGAAGACCACAAGTAAGTTTGTATTACCCGCTCGTTTGAGCAAAGATTATTGTGTGGGCTTGACCTTTGTGGTCAGCGAAGGGAGGATTAGGGTTGAAAGAGACCCGCTCTTTGTGGGCGCCTCAACGAGGAAGTAGGGCACCTTTTGTGGTGTGACCGAACCTCGGGATAAATCTTGTGTCTCTTGTGTTCTTGTTCATTGTGCTTATTCATGTTCTTCGTTCTCTCACCCTTCCGTGGAAGATTTGTTCATATCTTTTTGGTGTGTGGATTTTGAGAAGTGCCCTTCTCAGATCTACCACTTTAAACCCTGTGGATCATTTAGAACATCTCATTTCCAAAGTTAACTGGGTGAATTTCAAGATCAATTCAGTTTTACCCAGTTTGCTTCTAGTTTTTGTTGAAAAAGTTTTAACTTGCCTATTCACCCCCCCTCTAGGCAACTTTCACTTTTATTGTAAGTTCTATCAGAACTAGGTTCCAGTCTAGAGTCGGGAAACTGAATATCTTGAATCCTTGCCATATCCTCGTTTCATATCTTAGTAAATGGACAGCCAAATTGGAGTATTCATCATCCCAGTGAACTACGCCAAGGGGAGCCACTATCTCCACTCTTATTCATCGTTGCAATTTATCACTTGTAATGCATTATAGGAGTACGACAAAAACCAAACAAAGGAATCCTCAAGTCAGTGCTTCCAAGTGTGAGAAATCTTACATGTTCAATATTTGCAATAGCAGACACAACCGAACTCAATAGTCTGCAAAAAAGTTGTTCATGATTTTTGGGAATGCTAAGGGGTTTTATGGACTTAGAAACCATTTTTTAAGGACATGTTTGGTTCACACCTCCTAAGCTTTAGTGACTAAAATTTAGTCACTAAAATATCAAACGGGGTGACTAAATTATATCATTTAAGCCAGATGTTTTAGGGACTAAAGGTTAGTCTCTAAAGATTAGGAGATGACTAAAGAAACCAAACACCCTCTAAGACCTTAATATCAACTTGTCCAAAATTGAAATCTTCCCAATCAAAATGAAATAGCACCACGTTTAGCTCCATTGTCCATAATTACCTATGTAAAATTGGCACTTACCCAGGGAAACATTTGAGGTTACCCCTACATACTAGAAAAATACGATTGCAAGTAGAACAATTGATCGATAAAATTGGAGCCAGATTGTTGGGACGCAAAGGAAAGCTATTGTATCTATAGCAGGGGGCATGAAACTTTGGTGAATGCATTCCTCTCTTCATAGCCAATGTACCACCTAATGGTTTCTAGTTCAGAATTAGCTAATAAGAGGATTGACAAACTAAGATGACATGTCATGTGGCATGGGAAAACCTCAGAAAACTACACGATGGACATTCACTCATCAAGTGTCCAACAATCTTCCTCCCAAACTTATATCGTCAAGGACTAGTTTGGAAACTCAAACTTCCTTTAGGGTTTGTTCCTTTATTATAAATCCATATAGATTGAAAAGGATTAGTTATGGATTGAGATAATTTAACTTATTAGAGATTGAAACACACTCAATCCCCTTCAATCTATATAAATTGGGATTGAAACGAACATACCCTTAGGCCTTGTTCGTTTGTGCTGGATTGCACCCGAAATCGTTCTAGCTAATCAAAGTTTATATAAATTAGAGAAGCAATCCGGTTAGGAATCGTTCCGACCCATCAATCCTAAACAACCGAACGACACCTTAAGATTGGAGAAATGAACCAATTCACTCTCATCCCTTTCAATCTCGGAGGGAATTGAGTCATCAAACTAGGTCTAAGTGTCATGAGACGTGAGGGTCTAAGTGTCGTGAGACGCGAGGTTCTCTGGAGGCTTATTCATGTACGCTATGTCATGCAATTCGGTAGACTTAGTTAGGAGCACCCTTTATAAATCATGTTAGTGTCTAGGCTCTCTATTAGGTCTTGTTTGGGTATTGCTATGCCACATGGATTATATATGATTAGAAAAAAGTTAGTAGAGATGTTGAGTTGCCATGAATTTGAACCTACCAAATTCCCTCCAATCCACGTGGATGCGAGTAAAACCGAACGGGCCCTTAGGATGCGTTTGGTTGCAATGATAGGACGAGACGGGATGAGACGATCCCTCAAATAAGGTTGTTTGGTTCGGGGTCAAGGGTTGGGACAGGACTATCCCAGTGTTGTTCCCAGTTATTCCTCAAAATTAGAGGTACGAGAGAGAACGACAGGAGACGTCCCTGTTCTGGCTGTCTCGCAACCAAATGCACATAAGGGTTCGAAAGTAATGACCTTTCTATTGTGAGCTCGTATGTCAATTTCTTGTGTAGATACTTTTAGTGAGAAGGCAAGTATGCCCTTCATCAGGTACTGATTGAGATGATGTAGATAGTGAAAGATGATGTAGATGTCTTGCACATTGAGATAAACGTTTAGTAAAGATTAACTTGATAAGAGATATAAATATTCGGTTTAGGGAGGAAAGAAATCTGACAGCGTGCACACTATTTTTTGAGAGAAAGACGTGCACAGCTGAGATTGTTTTTAGAATTTTCTCAAGCTCCAGTCTGGAAAAACGTCAAGGCTTTTTTGAAACGTGATTTATTTTCTATATTTATCCGGTGAAATTAAACTAATTCTTACTCACTTCATCCTAACATATTAGTCATTGTAGCTCTTGTTTTTATATCTATACTCAAATAGATTATTATAAATCTAGACACATATACAAATATATTAATTATTGTATAATCTATTAAAAAGATAAAATAAATTTTAATTTGGGACGGGTAGTATTAAAAAAAATCTGTAGACTCCTATGGAGGGGTAGTATTAAAAAAATCTGCAGACTCCTATGAAGACCATGCCTTGATGATAGATCCTAAGGGTTTGTTCGGTTATTTTCAATTCATATGGATTGGAGAGGATTGATACGGATTGGAAGAGATTTTGACTTAATAGGGATTGAAACCCCTCAATCCCCCTCAATCCATATGGATTAGGGTAGAATCGAACAAGCCCTAAATGGGCTTTGGTGGGCTTTAAAGATACCACGATATACAACTTCGTCAAGATGGACAGGCTCTGTCGCCACTGCTACACCACTACACCAGTACACCCTGCACGCGCTGCGGGCGTTTCCGCCGGCTTTGTGCCTCCTCTGCCCTCCCCGGCCGCTCGCCCTCCGTCCACGCTCAAGCTCGCCCCGTCCCGGCGCCTCGAACTCGTCGTCCTCGCTTCCGCTGTCGCCACCGCGAAGCATGAGGAGGCGTCCTGGGATCACTGGCTTGCAGAATGTGGCGGCTACTCTCGTATGTGCAGCCCTTATGCTTGTTTTAAATATAAGAGATCTGCGTTCTTTTTTCTCTGTTTGGAAGATGAGATGAGAGTATTGCTAGGAACTTTCAGAACCAGTTGGGACTGGTCGGGGAGAATATGGCCAAGGTCGGGACCGATGTCATGAAGAAGCAGCGACTTGGGATGGTCCGATCACAGCTCGAGAAATTTGCTTGCAAGCATAAGGTGATTCACTCTCCTGCATTTAGTTCAATATTGAAGGAGAAGAAAACCTAATGACACTTAACAGTCATGATGCAAAATTTACAAATTATCTGTTGGATTCTTTTGGATAATGATATAGATCAGGATTACCCATCTTTTATGTAATGCAATTAAGTGTAAGATCAACGCTGCCTGGGACTGGGAGAATCCATGAGGTTTAAACTATGTACTTAGCAACTCCAAAAGTTCACTTAAAATTGTTCCCCAAAACATCTTATTAGGGCTGTTGGAAAAAGAAAATTCCCCCAAAAAACTGTAATCCACACCAGAACGCTAAAACTTGTCCCTAATAATTTTTAAAACTGCCAAGATGTTGCACCAGAAAAAAATCCCTGCAATTTTCTTGAAGCTGGACATTAAAAAGGCCTTTGACTCAGTGCATTGGGCATTTCTGCTGGAAATTCTTCGACACTTAGGTTTTGAGCAGGTTTGGTGCAATCTGATTTTGAACCTGCTATGGACATCTTCCACTCAAGTTCTTGTCAATGGAGTGCCTGGACAGCCTATAAATCTCAAGCGTGGGTTGCAACAAGGTGATCCTTTATCTCCCCTTTTATTCATCCTAGTCATGGATGTTCTTAATAGCCTATTCATCAGGGCAGATGAGTGTGGTTTATTACACCCCCTTGCTGGCAGAAACATTAGCCAAAGGGTTTCAATGTTTGCAGATGATGTTGCTGTGTTTGTAAAACCAGTTTATGGGGACTTAGTGGTAGTCAGAGAAATTTTGAGGTGTTTTGGTGTTGCCTCAGGTCTTCATACTAACTTGCAAAAAAGTTTCTCCTACCCAATTCAGTGCAATACTGAGAGGACTGCGCTGGCTGTTCAGACCTTGGGATGTGCCTCAAAAAAATTTCCCACAACCTATCTTGGTCTCCCTCTAAGCAGCAAAAAACTTAGTGCTGAGGATCTTGCTCTCTGGATAGATAAAATTGCTGCCAAGCTTCCAGGATGGAAGGCTGAGCTTTTAAATCTTGCGGGAAGAATCACTCTTATCAAATCTGTCCTCTCTGTCATCCCAGTTTACTTATTTATTGCTCTTAATGCTCCTAAATGGGTTATCAAAGCCATTGATAAAATTCAACGGAACTTCTTGTGGAAAGGAAGAAAGGAGGCTAGAGGAGGTAATTGCCTTGTAGCTTGGGATAAAATCTCTCGGCCTCTTGATTTAGGGGGCCTTGGAATTCCTAATCTCCAAAAGATGAACTGGGCCCTACAATTGCGATGGCTTTGGCTACAAAAAACTGCTCCTTCGAAGCCTTGGAGTGGCCTAGATCTTAAAATATCTTCCCAGGCCCGAGCTTTATTTCAGATAGCAGTGACTACCACCATGGGTAATGGTATTTCAACTTTATTTTGGAAAGATAAGTGGATTCATGGGTATTCTATTGTGGATATAGCTCCCCTTATTGCTGCTGCAGTTCCGATGAAGTTTAAAAAAGTAAGGACTGTGCAGCAGACCCTCACCTCTCATTTCTGGGTTCAAGATATCCAGAGGAACCTCTCTCTGGCTGAGATTGAGCAATATCTACAATTATGGGAGGTAATTGAATCTTTTCAGCTTCAAAATTCAAATGATCAGCATGTGTGGATATTTAGCAACGATGGTCTCTACACCTCCAAATCTGCCTATAAAGCTTTATTCATTGGAGCAGAATCCTTTGAGCCCTGGAAAAGAATTTGGAAGAGCTGGGCAGCGCCTAAGTGTAAGACCTTTGTTTGACTGGCCATAAATAACAAATGTTGGACAGCGGACAGACTTAAAAAAAGGGGACTTCAGCATCCTGAATTTTGTGTTCTATGTGACCAAGAAGACGAAACTGTGCAGCATATTTTATCTAATTGCGTCTTCACAAGACAGTTTTGGCATAATATTTTAACCTCCATTGGTCTCTCTTCTGTGGGTCCTAAGAGAAGAGATTCAGTTTTTGCTGAATGGTGGAGAAAGGCTTCAACCAAGATTCCCAAGAGCAAAAAAAAAGGGGTTTAATAGTATGATAATCCTTGGGGCTTGGAGTATTTGGAAGCAGCGAAACAGGTGTGTTTTTGAAGGAGCTCGACCCTGCCTTAATACCTTAGAGGATGGATTTAAAGACGAGATGAGATTGTGGGTTTCTGCTGGAGCCAAGAACTTGCGCTCTCTTTTTGACCCTGGATAGAGAAAGGAAAGTCTTATAGCCTATTAAAAGACGGGGGTGTTGGGGTGTCGTATGTGTCTGTGTGGTGTGTGCTTTGTAAGGGTGAGTGTGTGTTTGTGTTGTGTGTGTTCTGTTTGTCCCGGGCCACAAGCCCTTTTTCCCTCTACTTTAATTTAATGATACGCAACCCTCCTGCGTATTCGAAAAAAAATAATTTTTAAAACTGAAACCACCTGGTCTTTGCACGTTAGATTGGATGCTGCTGTTTGTATGGAATGTAGCATCTCATACAGTGCTTTCCTAGTTATTGTATCCTTCACAAATAAAATCCACGCAGAGGTCTAACACTGCTACCAACAGATTCAAGAACACTTCTACCAACATAGGAAACTGAAACAGAATTGTAATCTGAAACTGAAGTATGCTCATCATATATTAAATTGTCACTTTGTCACCGAACATGTAGAATGAATATAAGTAAAACTGAGACAAAAACACATAGGAATCTGAGGCTAAAACTGAGTGAGACTGCTACTGAAACAGATAGGAAACTGAAACTGAAACACATAGGAAACTGAGACAGTGAGACAAACTGAGTGACAAACCTAATATGCTAAGTCATCAAAGCATCGAAATATCAGAGTATCACCAGGTAGATATACGAACATTCAGGCATTGAATCGGAGACTGGGTCACTCTATCACAAGCTGATTAAGAAGACAAAACAGGTAGTATAATCATGATGAAAGCAGTACCTGTTGACTCATAGTTCGAACAATAAGACACACAGTTCAGATTTGATCGGCATATTATGAAAAGCGAATTGACAAATGACATTAGCCTGAGTAAGAAGATGACACATGGAAATAAACAAGAGAGGACCAGCAGATATAATCAGGAAGTGGCGCTCATCTGCATACACTTAAGACCCCATGTGAACTGAATTCGTGACGCAGTATGATAGGTAGAAAAGAACATTCAGTTCCAGCCACCCAACTGCCGTGAACCTATTTGATGCTACCATCGAAGGTCGAGGTGCTTCTCCAACTTTGAATGTACCTCGCAGGGACACTCCGTCGCCGGGGACCTGATCCGCAGCGCCGACACCTCCGGCACTGTTGAAATCTTTCCCCCCTCCACCGGCGCCGTTGAAAGCTTTCCCGCCGTCGCCTCCACCGGCGCCGTTGAAAGCTTTCCCGCCGTCGCCTCCACCGGCGCCGTTGAAAGCTTTCCCGCCGTCGCCTCCACCGGCGCCGTTGAAAGCTTTCCCGCCGTCGCCTCCACCGGCGTCGTTGAAAGCTCTCCCACTGCCCCCCCCCCCCAAAAAAACGTTTTTTCGGGAGCTTTTCGCGTCTTCTTGAAGTTGCTCTTATCTGCTAAATGAATCGGCAGCATCCTGCCAATATTTCTTCAAAAAATATAGTATCATTTATGCTTATATGTATTATCTGCTTAATTTTTAACTAGAAATGAAATGATTGTTTTCAGAAAACATCCTTCTCTACCGTGGGGTTCGACCTGCCCGACTGGTTCAGGAACCCAAAGGATGGTTATCCTTGTTCCAGGTTGGATGGCAATGGCGATGATGACTTTGTGCTCCCGGCCAAATCAGACTTCTCAGAACAACAAGGTTGCTCTGCCACCGGTGGAGGATCCAGTCCACTGTCGATCCTTGCCAGCTGCCCTGCATCCCATGAAGATGCCGAATTTGAGGCCGACATGGATGAGGTCAGCAGGATTTTGAGATCCCGGTTTGCTTCTCCAGAGGCTATTGTGATCACCATGGACTGCTGCCCTGTCAGGGTGTCAGCACGCCTTGTCAGCAAGGTCCTGAGCAGGTTCAGCAATGATTGGGTGGCCGCATTTGGGTTCTTCATGTGGGCCGGAACTCAGGAAGGCTACTGTCATTGTGCTGATTCATATGACATGATGGTAGACATATTGGGCAAGTTCAAGCAGTTTGATTTGATGTGCGGTCTGATCGGCCAGATGCATGAGATTGGGGGGTTGGTGTCGCTAGCGACCATGACGAAGGTGATGAGGAGGCTATGTGGAGCCAACCGATGGAGTGACGCCATTGATGCTTTCCATAAAATGGACCGCTTTGGGGTGGCGAAGGACACAAAGGCCATGAATGTGCTCTTGGACACATTGTGCAAGGAGAGGAGTGTGAAGCGTGCAAGAGGTGCCTTCCAAGCTTTGAAGGGGACAATTCCTCCTGATGAAAGTAGCTTCAACACATTGGTTCATGGCTGGTGCAAAGCAAGGATGCTGAAGGAGGCTCGCGAAACAATGAAGGAGATGGAGCGGCATGGTTTCAGTCCTTCAGTAACGACTTACACCTGCCTGATAGAAGCGTACTGCATGGAGAAAGATTTTCAGACGGTTGATGGTATCTTGGATGAGATGCACACAAAAGGATGCACTCCAAATATTATCACATACACAATTGTGATGCATGCGCTAGGGAAGGCTGGGAGGACACAAGAAGCTTTGGATACTTTTGACAAGGTGAAGCAAGATGGCTGTGCCCTAGATGCTTCTTTCTACAACTGTCTTATATACATACTATGCAGAGCTGGGAGGTTGCAAGATGCAAATTTTGTGGTCGAAGAAATGCACCGAACTGGAATATCCCCAAACTTGACTACCTTTAACACCCTGATTTCTGCTGCCTGTGATCACTCTCTGGCTGAGAACGCACTTAAATTGTTGGTTCAGATGGAGGAACAGTCATGCAACCCAGATATCAAGACGTACACCCCCTTGCTGAAGCTCTGCTGCAGAAGGAAATGGGTGAAGACGCTTCTGTTCCTGATATGTCATATGTTCCGGAAGGACATCACCCCTGATTTCAGCACATACACATTGCTGGTGTGCTGGCTATGCCGGAACGGGAGGCTCACCCAGTCCTGCTTATTCTTGGAGGAGATGGTGCTGAAGGGCTTTACTCCACAGCAGGCGACCTTTGATCTTGTGCTGGAGAAGCTTAAGAACATGCACATGCTTTCAGCAGTGAGAAAGATTCAGCTTCTCAGGATGCACACAGAAGGTACTAGGTGTAGGAGCGGTGTTCCATCTTATTTGAGAGAGGATGGTCACGATAGACACTGTTATGCTGTATTGTCAAACACTAGTGAAGCTGAATCTTCAATAGATGGAAAAGAGGTACCTAGAGCTGTGCATATACTGTAAAAACTACTGTTGATCTCTAGCCTTTTACACTTGAATATTGTACTTCTCATTGTATGCTGCTCGTATTTTTCTCTTTTTAATAAGAATTTATGTATATGCACATATCAACCAAGGATGGTTAGTTTTTTTTTCCTCGCACCTTAATCTTGCCTCGATCTGTAGTAATATCTATCTTTTTACCCTTACCAATTGACAAGGGCAGTATATGCTTGTTTTTCCTTGGATTTTTTCACCACCATATTGCATAGCCAGACTGTTTGTTTCGTTGTAATGACATTTACAGGTTCGTTATTAGCATATACAAATTTCGGTGCAGTAATTCTCACTGTGTATATGCTTTTCAGGATATTCAGGGACATCATTTACTCCCCACATAATAAAACTGAAGCCTAACAATTTACTTGAAACCATCATGTGATGTGCCTAAGTTATATTCAGGGGGTATTTTTGTATTCATGATTAAGTGAACTGCTGTTCAAGAACATACTTATTTGTTGAAATGTTGTGGCGTATCCATGTGGCTTACAAAGTCCAGCCATTCTCCAGACCTTATAGTCAACTTTCAACAACTGAATTTCCATGGAGTTATAGCCACATTTGTCTATTAAAACGGAGCACCAAGAGAGAGTTATATGCCGTTTTTTACTTATAGAACAGGCTTGAAACATTTACGCATTGTCTTTCCACTTCTCCAGCATTTTAACCTTTTATCATCCTTTTCTTAGCTGCTCTGAAACATCCATTTTCTCTGTGCCATCAATGGATGCTTAGCACAGATCGCTTCCACATATCACATGATCAATCAGTACTGGGCGTATAGCATATTGTTCAGAAGGTAATTTTGGAAACTTTGGAGAATGTTTGTTCAGTTAAAGACGAATTATCTTTGCTTGCTTTCCACTTGCACTAACGGGCCGTTTGGATCTCTTCATTTTGGATGAATTGGAATTTACTTAATAAAGTAGACTATTTAGCTTGGAATTTGACATTCCACAACTTTCCAAAGTCTAAATATAAGCCTATATCAAATTCGTAGGGTGGAGGGATAGAAATTGATTTTATGTATCTCCATGATATGTTTCTACTCTTTAATTTATAACATGCTCTTCGGCTTACTTCCCTGTAGCAGAAATATAACACATAAATACCTCCCTCGTATGGCTAAAAGTGGTACACAAATATATTCAGCATAAAATCATACTAGCTTAATTGAGCTGTGTCAGTTATGATTATTCAAATAGAATTCAATTCCAAGGATTCAAATGGGCCTAATTGTATATTTACCAGTTAACTATCGTGTTACCCTTAATAAAATATCTTGTTGGGTGTTTTTGAATCTGCTGTTTTGTTCTAGTGAAACCTTGACTATCCAATGAAAAGAGTATGCACGAAACTATATCTGAACTTTGAGGATGTTGCGTCAATAATATGCATTGTGGACTTTTGCTGATTCTGCCATCCTAATAGTGGGTACCTTGATGAGTGGTGGTAGATCCTGTCCAGGATTATATGTAGCTGCTTCCTTTTCTTCTGACCCACTGATGTTGTCTCGTTTTTGTGCACTCCTACCGATCCAAATATATTCGTTTATGGCTCATTCGAATTTGTTTTGTAACATAGCAATGGTTTGCTTTGTGCAGGTTTTTATACCATTGGACAGTCATATGAACTTATAGATTGGAACCGGATCAATTGACAAAGTTAGTTTACTAATATAAAGATGGATACAGAATGGTTTTACTGGTTTGATACCTTTGCTCCTTCCTATCTACCATTTCATTTTCATATGAAGTAGTACATGCATATGTTCACATTTTTTCCTTAGACTGATCTAGAGGCAGGGCTTGATCACTAATGATTTCATTTTTATATTTAAAACCATCTGTATAGATTCCTGTAACAGGCTAAGAGCATCTCCTCAAGAGATTAGCCAAATTTACTGATTTAGCTACTTTGTAAAATAGATTTCACAAAAAAAGAGTTGGGTACTCACAGACTCTAAAATTCAGAGTCTCCATATTCAAAAGCGCCACCTAAATAGGATTTTTTCAGATTAGAGAGGCTTTCAGCAGCATGGACGACTTTTACTCCTTCAGGTCTGGCTTTTTGGCGCCGCCAGGCCAGACATTTTGTTGCAGGTCGATGCTGTTGCTGGTCGCCGAACAAAGCATGCAGGGGTAGCCATGTCCACCGGCCCGAAAGCACGCAGGCCCAGCCGTGGATACATCCAATGAGGCAACGCGCTTGAGAGGCTTTCCAGTTTGGTCGTGCATGTAATTGGCAGTGTCTGATGCCTCAACCACCGTGAGCAGACGTCTGGATAATTGGAGGCTAGCACCCGGTCTCCTGCTGCTCAGTGGGGTACATGGTGCCTAGGGGCTGAGCTGCAAGACGTGAAGACGACGGTGGGAAAACGCGAGGAAAAGAAAAATCTTGGGCCTCCTGCCGGCGTGGGCTTGTGGTGGCGGAGAGGAAGGCACATGTCAAGATGCACTAGCATGACTGTCTTCGATGAACTTTAACTGCTTTGAGCCTTTGACAAGCAACGAGGCAATTTCCCGTTCTCTATTTAAGACACTTGTGTGTTCGACACCCTTGTGCCTCGCCAAGCTAATATTCTGGTTTGGTTGGTTAGATGATTTGGCTACAACGGCATCTGCAACTATCTCTTGTCAGGGTTTTTAGGGACGTAAGTGCTAGCGCTCGAGTGTGAATCATTATTGTTGCCATTTATGTTATAGTTCGTAAACCAAACAGTTCTCTAATTGTAAACGTGGATACCGCTTCTTTTGGCTGGTAGCCCACGACTTATTGTTTGCCCCTTCTGGACAAATACCTTAGCAATACAATGCTGAAACGAATCAATGCAGGGTAACGGTTGTTTTGGGAGAGAGAGAACCATTATTCTGCCCTCATCTTTTGGAACTCCATTTTGCAGCTCATCAGCATCGTGACACAAAAAAATCTGAAAGGATATATACAAAGGTACACACGGGCCATTAGCTATTAGTTAGTGCATGTAAAATGTCTACTAAATTGTCATTGGACACAAACATTCAGATCTTGCAATAAATAACAGCACAAGCAACATTATTTTCCCTCTTTATATACAGGATTACAGCCGCTATTGCTGCAACTCATCGAACTCAGACTAGAATGCAAGTACCGTCTGTGTACCCGTTAATACACAATCTCCGTCTCAGAAGCGGCCCTATCATGGGCTCATGGCTCTGTATTCATTATGACTTAAGACTGGAGTGTAGTTTCATTTTTGGGGAAAAAAGTCCTACTAGTCGATCACGATCTGGCTGATGGAAATGCGTGCTGCCAAATCAATCTAGATGATCACGGTTTGAGATGCGTCCACGTATATCTTCGGTCGTCCGAAGTGTAGTTCCACTTTGTGCCGGTGATCCATAACCAGTGAGGCAGAACGCAAATGCTCTGGATGGTATTGGTTCCTCAAATCTGGACTGGAAGTGGTGAGGCTCATTTCCTGTATAGTCCTTCTACTTCGGTCCTGGGTTGACTTCTTGAAAATATTTGTTCCTGTTCATTAACAACAAGATGGTTACTTGAAGAAATATTTAGAAAACCCACGGATAGAATGATGATTTTTAAAATTGAATGTAGGAACATTCTATTAGAGAGAAATATGAAAAAAAAAGAGCAAGAACAGCGTTCACAAATATATCAAGAGGTCAAGCTGGCTTCGAGACAGATGGTTCCATACATGATGCAGTGTGCAATACAGCCTACGATGTGCAAGTACCTCTAGGGAATCTAGCAATGTTCTTCAACGTTCAAGCTTTAATGCACCCCACCCCATAATACTCCCTCCGTTTTAACCGTTTCCAATTACAAATCCTTTTGAAATTTCTAGATACATAGCTTTTGCTATTCAATAGATATACATTCGTAGTCATGCAAAAGCTATGTATTTAGAAAAGCCAAAACGACTTACAATTTGAAATGGAGGGAGTAATGTATATTTTTGTTGAGTTAATTGAAGATGAAAACTATTTTGTGTAGAAGAGGTTTGCACGGTTATCCCAAACATTGAAAACAATACCGGACATTAATGAAGATTAAAGAGATCATACATTTGTGATACATCGTATTCTTGGAGCAGCTTTTGTGCTCCACCCAAAACCTTTCTTCGGTCTTGTGGCTGCCATCCAAACCTCTCCAGATATTCTTCGATCAACCTGATATTACCAGAGACAAAAAAAACTAAACAGAACTGATCCACAGAATGGCAAAAAAGAGTTCTAGATGAATATAAGAACTTACATGCTACAGATTGACTTTTGAGAGGCAGCTACTTCACGGTCTGGAAAGGAATCATCCATTCTGAAGCTTAACCACACATATAACTCTAGGACCTGAAGTGATCACCATAAAGAATTGCACTTAATCTCAATGCAACAATTTTAGAGTACTAAGAAGAATTTGTTTTCAGAAGAATGTTGACAGTATATACAGTAAATGGCTATAGACTGACAAGTTATTAAGTAACTACTACTACAACAACAAAGCCTAGTTGCAGTAGGCTACAGATGAAACCAAACATGAGACACCAGCAAAAAGGAACAAGAATAATAAAAATAAATATATACAAGGCATCAATGATTCTGATATTATTCGGGGATCTACAGCCTGCTCATATTTGAGGCATGTGAAGTTACTAACAGTAATAACTAATAATTTAGGTGCAAATAAATAACCTTGTGAACAGATTCAAGCTCCTTGAGTTGATTGTCTGTTTTAGGAACCTGTAATGTTCCAGGTGTGAATATTTCTTTAAGTCGAACAATTCCTTTCCTTGCATAATTTTCTGCAAACTGCATATTGAAGAAATTAGAAACATGTATCCTAGTTCCACAAAATATAGTAAAGAAAAATAATAGGATAGAAATGCTTGCCTGAACTAGTCCTTGGGCAGATATATCATCACTTACGTCCACCGGACTGCAATATAATCAGTTGGAAAGTAATTAGATAACAGTAGTTCACAAGAGTTGTGAAGCAAGACAATTAAAAAATACATATAAGAGGACAGATTGATACAGTATCAAAGTAATATAAATCACCTCATACAGAAGAGGTATTTATCATACAACCCAAGAGGTAAATCATCAACAATAGCAGCAACCTTCTGTTAAAACAACAAAAGGAAAAACACTTAACAAAATACTATACTTGCAACTTAACAGAAAACATACTCTACATAGTAAAGTTTGCTATTGTTATAAACTTAAGGATAATTTTTTTTTCTCGAAAAGCACAGGAGAACTACGCCTCATTATATATTAAGAAGAAACAAAGGTTTAAAGAAGACCCAGATACAAAAACCTCATGGAGGTCAGAAAACAAGAATACAAAAAACCGTCTATAGAGTCACTTATACTAACCCTCCCCACAGCTGCCCTAAGCATTAGGGAGCAGAGCCAACTACATTCAAGGCACTAGCTAGGTCTATAGCTAGGTCTAGAGAACCTAGATTTTCAGCTCCAGTCATCACCCAACATACACATTCATCTAAGAAGCTTCTCTGTAGATTGGCCAAGGAAGGGGTTCCCCATTGAAGATCACTTTGTTGCGGTGCAGCCAAACACACCACACCCCTAAAATGATGACACTGTTGAGTCCCTTTTCCCTGCCATTGGGTACTCTAAGAACCAGGCGTCTCCACCATTCCGCGAAAGAGGGTTCATCAACAGCAGGAGTAAGATGGCCCAAGCCAAAAGGAGATAAAATATTGAACCAAAACTGACAGGTAAAGATGCATGAGGCTAGGAGGTGCTGAATTGTCTCTTGATGTTTTTTCAGCAGACATTCAGTGTCTTTCTACTCAAATGATCTCATCTTGATTTTATATAGTGTTCCTTGTAGAAAATTTGACCCAATAAAGAAAAAGGTATTGGAAAAATTACCAACATATCTTCACAATCAGTAATGAAATAGTCTGGTGATAGTTTAGCCTTCTCCAAGAAACGTTCCTGCAACCCAACAAAATGAAAACTAACACACATTTTCTGACCATAAGAAGTATTAGCTGCAAAGAGCCAGAAAGCACTGATATAAATTTAGTGGGGGGAAACTAAATATGATAACAAGCTATTCAAAGATGTAAGTTAGAGTATATTGGGATATCTCCCTATATGGTAGATTATGATCTTATAATCCTGGCTTGCCTTTGTTAGAGTGGATGCACTAACCAATTCAACCTAAAAGTTAAGTTGTTGGGAGAAGGTAGGCAATGCACTATACACGTCAACACCCCCACTCACGTGTAGCCAGAGGAAGGCTGATAGGATTGTGGATCCTACTGGGGATGTCTCATAGAGAATAGGGGTGAGATGATGGAGTGGGCTGGAGATCCCGCAACGAGACACCGTGGCTAGGTGTTGCTGGCGCAGAACAGAGAGAAGGGCGGGGGCTGCAGGGCGCAGGTACTGCTGGTGCTGCGCAGAACAGAGGAGGCGAGAGGGGCTGCTGGGCGCAGGGAGCAACAATGGTTGCTTCTGCTTGATCTCCATTAGATGACCACTTACAAGTATTTATATCCCTGCTAATGCCTATCTTGATCTAAGGATAAGAGATATGAGATCACTTCTAATCCATATCCAACTAACCTGAGAAAATCTCTCATTTATATCTAACTAACCTGAGATAATCTCTTTTATTAGATAAGCCTTATCTAATCTCTCTGGCCACCTGTGACCTGTGGTCGGCACCTATAGTGGTGGCCGACCATAACAAAGGCACAAACGAGAAAATAAAGGGGTGGAGGCACAAATAAAGCCTCTATCATGATTCGAACTCGAGACCTCTAGCTCTGATACCATGTTAAAGTGGGCGTACTAATCAAAACCAATTCAACCTAAAAACTTAAGATGTTAGGAGAAGATAGACAATGCACTTATACACGTCAACAACCTTAACTCTAAGGGAGCCTTCTTGTCTTCTATGCAATGTACACCAATCTGCCCATGAGACTAAAAAATACAATCACCTATTCCACCAATTCTATTCCTCCTATACATTGTAGATAGATGAAAGGTAACTCTACTTTAATATTCTGAACAAGTCAACTCAAGGTGAGCAGCAGAAGTTTGAATAAATACCCATATACCTCAAAAGAAATGAAAAACATCGTAAAGGAAATCCAATTAATGCCAATGCAAAAGATTGTTACATATTTGCTTGAACCAACAACAACCTAAATAATTATGAAGCAGCTATAATGTTAGAAACACATGGCAACTGGGATCTGGGCGGTTTTCTCGGTCCTGCTGATGAGTTGTTTCGTTTTAGTGCAAAGCCCACGGGAGTTCTTCCCTCAGGATTGAGTTTTTATGGTGCTAGAAACTTCTGGATATTGAAAAATAGCACAGGAACTTATAGTATCCGAGCTAAACTGTTATCATAGTATCACCGCTAAGTTGTTTGTCAATTAAAACATGTAACTATGCAGTTGATAACCAGTTATAGAATCCAAAGTATGTGTTTGTATTGAGGTATTTTACACATAGCATGAGGGATGGTTTGTTTAGCTTACCAGTATAGGGTGAAAAAAGTCAGTTCCATGTAATCGTGAATACAAAGATAATAAATCAAATGTGGGAAAAAGTCCAGCACGCTGCAGAGAAACAAAGTCAGCAGTTGTGGTTGTTTGTGCTAATTATGAATTATACAAAGCTTCTTGCTGCATTCATATTGCTGGAAAGTAATGTGCAGAAAAGAGACCTCTATAATGGAGGAAGCTGATTTCAGAGACGAGTGCAGCAATGGGAGATCTTGAGGATTTAGACAGGTCACTTCTCCAACAGGGAACTTAGATCCATATCTTCCAGCCCTACCTACAGAAAGAAGGCAACATGTAAGATGTGCCTAAATTGATGATCAACAGCCTGTGAATCAAGGGAAAACAAAATGGCTTAAAGGAAACTGCTGGAGGTGAACCATAAGACGAAAATTCAATACCAGCAATCTGTTTGATTTCGGCCACAGTTAGTTCCCTGTTGCAGAAACCATCAAACTTCATCATAGTAGAGAAAATAATTCTGGAAATGTTCAGGTTAAGACCCATTCCAATAGCATCACTAGCTACTAGCACATTAAGGTCACTGGTATCATCATTGAACATTGTCGCCTGCAAGCTTAAGGAATAAGTTAATCCACACATGACCACCAGAAAGGTTAATTTCATGACCAAAAAAAGACTACAAACATGACTCAATCTTGAAATGCTGGCTAAACTATGAGCTTGTCGGTTATGAAATTAATTGCGCAAACCAAGAAAAAGCGGGTTGGCTGTGTACTTAAAAGCCCAGCATCAATACTGGATGGCCTTGTATGATTATCATTGAGTATAACCCAAGTAACATCTTACACATGCTGCTATTCATCTTAATATATGGAACGTGTGGCAGCAATGAGGCAAAAGTACAATAGTATAGTATGACACTAAATACCCAGATGTAAGCAAATACCTGCTTTGTTCGAGTTTCTGGTGGCAATGAACCATAGACCACAGAGCAAAGATGTTTTCCCTCCCTTTCAATTCTTTTCTGAATGCATGGAAAATTGCAACATAAGAAAGGTGCCAGAAACTTCATATTCACTTCATCTACTGGATATATATTTTTAATCTGTTCTCTGTAGATCAATCAATGATTTCAAGTCGTCCGACTAATCGCGATTAATCGCGATTAGTCGGGCTGGTCGGTATTTAGTGCACGATTTGGTGGACGACTCGACTAGACAACCTAGTCGTCCTAGTCGTCCGACTAATCGTCGATTAGGGCGACTAGTCGTCCGACTTGTGTGACCTGGTCGTCCTGGCTAGGGTTCAGTTATTGGGCCTTTTTTAGCCCATCAAGTTCAGGTAAGTCACAAATCACAATGAAGCAATATGTTACTTTGTTTATCCTAGTTGTTTGTTCTAATTTATATAATGTATACAGGTATATTTATATATATATATATACCTATATAAGTATAGCTACTAGTCTAGGACGACCAGGGACCGACTAGGACCGACTAGGGGTCGACTAGTCGCCCTAGTCGTCGCCTAATCGCGACTAGTCGCCTGGTCGGTCCCAAGGTTCGACCAGGCGACTAGGCGACTTGAAATCATTGAGATCAATACAAGGATGTGTTTTCAGGGTTTTATCGTGAAGACATAGGGGGAAAAGTTAGTGGGCATTGATGTGGTAAACTGGTAACTCCGTTGCTGGTCCTTGATCCTTGTGCACTGGATCAGCTCCTGGTTTAATTGGTCCATGTTTTATGGTTGTGTATTTGAATTATCTGTTTCACAGCCTTCAGTTTATATGGAGTATTCAATTTGCAAGGCTTGTGAAAAGCATACGGAAAAAACGTACTTTGATGGTTGCTAAATAGAAACAACTATTCTCATATATCCGATTTTGCTCATTTCTTAGGTTTTACTGTATTTTATGTTTTTCAAGAATTTTGAAGGACATTTTATGTTTATTTCTTAGATATGTGGAGTACATCATGCAAATGCTTGATATATGAAGCAATACTGCAATGGCCAGTTCAACCATACCAACCTTGAGTTTATAAATTCCACGTCTTGAGAATGATACTAAACAATCTCCTGCCTTGATGTTAGAGAAAGACCCAAGTGGAGATTTCAGAGGAACCAAAGGAGATAGTCTCTCATAATATTGAACCTGCTCAACAACATAGGATCTGTTAAATTTGGATATTTTCCTGATAACATTTTGTTACATGCTTGCATCAGTACTTAATCATTATCAAGGAAAGAAAAGGACTCCCTCCATTCCAAACTATAATTAATTTTGACGCTTTTCTAGATACATAAATTTACCATGCATATAGATAGACACTGATGTCTACATACATCTAGAAAAGCCAGAACGACTTATAATTTAGAAGGGGGGGGGGTATTACGCAGAACAACAAATTCATCTGAGCAACAGAGCAAGGACAAAGACCTCTGCAATCCACTTCGACATTCTTTGCATATACAAAACAACAGCATAATAGCATATCACCAACCAGGGGTGCATAAGACTGCACGTTACCAGATGGTTTTACTCTGTAGTTGTGATTTTTACAACAGTCGACATTTATTAGTGTTAAATCAGCACACGAAAGTACTGCATTGATAAATATTTTCTTAGAAAGATTTTAAACATATTAAAATTGATAATAGTGGTTAGAACTTGCATTTGGAGAATGTAGCAATGTCCAATTGTCCATGCCACTAAAAAACTCGGCCGGGGAGGGAAAGACCGCCCTCCCGGTATTATATTAAGAAGAGACCGAAACAATGGTCCCGGCCGAGAAAATCCCCGAACCCTGGCCCCCCATCACTAACGGGCCGGCGTCAACTGTCCACTCTGCAACGGCCCAACCGGAGGGTGGCGCACAGGACATTGTAACCCGAGAGCGGATGGGACACAGCGAGGGGATTTTTTTAACCAAGCCTGAAAATTCGCTCCCGAAGGGAATCGAACCCAGGACTTGGAGGTGCTACTCGGAAGTCCTTAGCCACTAGGCTAGAAGCCCTTTCGCATTGTCCATGCCACTTACACAGGAGGTGTTAGACAAGATAGTTACAATCTAAGGCTCTGTTTGGAGCTCCTAAGAAAAATGAGATTCAAACACTAAACTATCTATCCAACCCCTACAAATTAGAGATTTTCACTATGTGAAAGCAATAATCATCATGAGAATTATTCAAACAACCCTCATTTGTTTAATCTAGAATCCAGATTCCATATCACTATCTAGAATCAATATAAGAATGAGATCCAAACACGGCCTAAGTAGGGTAAGGGCCTAATTGAGTAGTATGACAAATGGTGTTATGCACAAAATATGATACTCAAAATATATAAATGTGAACGAAACCGTATTTTAGTATGTGACAGTGCCAGAAAAGTGCTGCATTTCTTAAGCCAGAGTGGAGAGAATTTGAAACACTTAAGCTTAAGTCAGCTAAGGCTTGCAAGATACAGATATTGTTATTGTTTCATCACATAATAGGTTACTACATCATATCTCTTTCTTGTACAAAAAACTGTCTGTCGATGTCAAGAAATCTAACTTCATAATGGAAGAATACTGGCAGAGTAACATGGCTGTCAACCTTAACACACTTCAAATTCACAACGACCATAATGGACAAAAAAATAATATATAAGTCCTCAATAGCAGTATTGTCCATTTGGTTACTAAATCTAGATTACCGTAACTACATCACCAGTAGCTTCAAGAATTCGCTGGATAAGGGGAACAGCAGCTGGGTCACCGCAGACATGAAGTTCATCTGAACAAAGTCCCAGAAGTGCACGTGTGAACGAATAACCCCTTGATTTACAGCCAACCATCTATTCCATGGAATAATACAAAATTAGAATGATGGAGTATTCCAAATAACTATTTATTGACAATGAGAAACACAATTGTTTTATCATTTATTAAAAAATAAAATCAAATTCACAAGCCTCTAACTTACTATCTGTAGTTATTTACATACATATCTAATATCACATCCTGGTAGTCTACAGATCAGTGTTAGTGTTACTTTAAGTACCTGAATTTCATCAATAACAGCACATTGATAGTTAGTTGTCATATCAGCCATCTCAACTGTCACTGAGCTATGTTTTGCACCTTCAATTTCATTCCTTTCTTGTCCAGTAATCAGGTTACAAGGGACGTTAACTTTGTTTAACCTTTGGGCTACCTCTCTTGCTAACAATCTCAGAGGTCCACAGTACACACCTACAAAATTTGAAGAGAACTCAGCAACCATGATAACAGTACGTTCTTTAGTACAGGATGGTCAAAATAGTACCTGAAGAGCTTGCTTCTAGCCTCTTGAGAGCACTATAAGTTTTCCCACTATTTGTAGGGCCAACATGTAAAAACACATTACGCTTCTTTTCTCGAGCTTTCGGGTACCACATATGAGGATGCCTGTTGTCCAAAGTAGCACACAGCTTAATTGAAGTTTACATGGGAAAATAAATGAGAAGATAGTATGCTGCACGCTAGCATGCGAAAAAAAACCTTTAGGTTCACATTACCCTTTCAGCATAGACATTGGACCATTCCAATAAAAGAAAAGGCATGATCATTGCTAGGGAGAACTAAATGAACTACAATATAAGTGCATCCCGGTCCCGGTTATTTTGAACTGTACACATAATTCAAGCCAGTAATAATAACTAACTATGAATTGGACTTCATTTTTTTGTTATAGTGAATAATGCTGGGTCACAGCATCCCAGACTGGAAGGTTAGTTAGGGGTAAAGAAATGGATTGTGTTGAATGTATGGTACAAAATGCATGAAATTTATGCACCCAAATTTGAATATGCATGGAAAAGGCTTGAATTTTACACAGGTCAACAGGATACATATTGATTCTTACGTCAGATCAGTCAAATCAAACTTCCCAGAATTATGGTAGGTCCTCCAAAATCTCAAACTAGTAGAATTCACCTTTGAGTGTAGATCGGAATTGGAAAAAAGGCCACTAGTATATACAGCTGTACAGAGCATGGAGCTTTGTTAGACAGAAAAACAATTCAGATATGTAAGAACAATGTCTAATGAATAGAACCACCAGATGCTTTGACACTGGAACAAGGTGAAGTACTAAAGCAAATATTTAAGCACATCAGAATGTCATGCCAGCGTGGTTAAATAGCTGGGCGTGTAATTTTTACTTTCTTTCTCTCTTTTCCTTTATCCTTTTTCATAATGTCTGTAAATAAAATTTTTGCTCTTTAATCTATCCAGTAGAGGAGCCCTCACCCCCTCCTGTTACCATCAAAAAAAAATCAAGCACAATACAAAGAAGTACGAAACAATAGCATAACCATGATGCAACACTGTGCTGTCCATTCCATACATGTCATACATACACCATAATTAGGACCACAATTTCTTGTTCCTAGTATTATAAATTTCTCCAGAGCTATGGTATATTCATCAAAAGAGAAAAGAAAACAACAATCACAACCCAGCAGGAAAAGTATCGCCTTTTCCAACTGCTCATTTATGCAATCAGATATGAAACACAACATAGTTATGCTACTGATAACCTGCGAATAGAGACTATACCACCACTGTTCGGTAATGTCTGCAGTAGGCGCGCTTGGTTTTGGCATTCTACCGAACACATGGCACCCGACCCCAACCAAAAGAACAAACAAACCAACCAGCTATCATACGCAACGCCCAAGGATCCAACCGCTCAAGGCAGTACGAACCATTTCGGCATGAGACCGCGTGGGGCGACGAGAGCGCCCTCTGCCGCAACAGGACGGCAACCGCCATTATATCTGATCTTCCTTTTCCCCTATCTCTATGTCACTCACTTCCCTCCGCGACGCAGCACGGTTCAGACTCGACGACAGCGAGGCGCCCGGGCAAACGACAGGGTTCGGCCGTTCGGGGAGACGGAAACAGCCGAACAATGCGCCTGTGGGGTAGGTGTGGAGGACGCAGCGGCCGATACTTTCGCCGGAAAGCGAGGCAGCGGAGGAAGCGGAGAAGAAACTATGCGTGGCCCCCAAGCCCGGAATATTCCTTACGAACCATCGGACCCAAAGGGCCATGTTTTGGGCTTGGGCCAAAGGCCCATGTACGGGCCCACGCTATCTAGCACGAGTCCAAGTCCACTTGCAGGCCCGGACGCCGCCTCCGCTCTCGTCTTCCTCTTTCTTCTAGTTTCGTCTAGTCTTCAAGGAAGACCGGAACCGAGGCGCCCTGGCCGAGAACTGGAGCCACCGGACGCACGGCTGCTGCCGAAATCCACGGGAGAATGTTTGGAATCCTTCAACTCGGCAGCTAACGCAGTTTATTTCTTCTTTGCTGTTTGCCTGACACGAGGGGTCGCTTTGCTGTTGTTGCCGGGTGTGTGCAGGACGATGGTCGAGGCCGAGGCTGGTAGGGCGGCGATCCGGCGCGCCCTGCGGTCGCTGAAACGGAGGCATCTCGCCGAGGAAGGGGCGCACAGCCCGGCCATCGAGGCGCTAACCCGTCCCTTCGCCGCCCACGTGAGGCCAATCTCTTATTCTCCTCTCCCTACTTTTCCCAATCTTGCACTTTACTCCTCCCCTGTTTGATCGTACTTTGAAGTCTGCAAACGAATGTGTGTCACTGATCATATTACTTAGCCTACTGATTTCAACTGTTTGTATCGCCAGGATATCCCGAATTTTTTTCGAGAATTTTGGACGGTAATTTGGGTGTTTAGTGAAGGAGAGGTTGTTTTGTTAACTCCTTGTAGGCTTTGGAGTGGAAGGAGAAGGCTGAGAAGCATGAGTTAGAGCTGCAGCAATGCTACAAGGCGCAATCCCGGCTCTCTGAGCAGCTTGTGACTGAGATAGAAGAAGGTAAAGTATCAAAAGCACTGCTCAAAGAGAAGGAAGCGATGGTTACAAGTTTGCAGGCTGAACTTGAGAAGACAAGGTATTAAATGTGATTTATTTTTGCTAATCTTGGTCACAGTTGTGGACAACATGGTACTTAGCACTTGTGCAAAACTTCTTCAGCGAAGAGAATGTACAACTAAAGCAGTCGCTTGACGAAAAAATAAAAGCCTTAGATCTTCTCATTCAAGAGCATCAGACAGTGAAATCCGAGCTTGAACAAGCATTGACGAAACTAAAAGCTGCAGAGGATGAGAACCAAAATCTGGTTGATCGATGGATGCTAGAGAAGATGAAGGATGCCGAGAGGCTCAATGAGGTACCTTATTTTCCTTCTATTGCTAAAAATGCAGGTTTGCAATATGTGATATCTGAAATAAGGGACTTTCCAAGCATTATGCTTGTGGCTTGCCTACTGAGCCTGGTAGACAAATTAACTTTACCTATTGCCAATGTATATTCCTTTATCATAATTCATAATTGCAATTATACTCTAATAACCAATGGAGAATTTTAGATACATCAAAACATGGATGCTTATCATACCATAATGATACAAACAACAGTACGGGCTCTTTTGAAACAAAGGAAAATTTCCTGAATCCTGCGTTTTTCCTGTGTTTTTGAACTAATTCCTGTGAAATTCCTATATCATTCATATAAAATTCCTGCGTTCCAAAGGAGAATATTTCTCTTGGTAGAATTTTGTTAATTTAATTCTATAATTTGCGTTGATTGCCGAAGTGTATCCTTGTAAGTGACCTTCTTACACCAGCCTTGAAATATCTGCCCCATATTTAAGCTAAAAACTGTACCCATATAACACTTGCATGTATAAGTTAGTGCTTTAATGGTTGTAAAATAATTGTCTAGGCCAATGCGATGTATGAGGAGATGGTTCTAAAGCTAAAGACAGCTGGAGTTGGTGGTATACAACTTAATGCACAGCAAGAAACTGATGGCATCATACGGCGTTCTGAAGCTGGTTACATAGAAACGCCAATCCCATCAACATGCACAATAACTATCCGTGCTCATGATGGTGGGTGTGGAGCTTTGATGTTTGAGCATAACTCAGACAAGCTAATTAGTGGGGGTCAGGATCAAACTGTTAAGATATGGGGTGCATCTACTGGCGCTTTGACCGCCACCCTACATGGTTGCTTGGGGTCTGTTAATGATCTTGCCGTGACCAACGATAACAAGTTTGTGATCGCTGCCTGTAGCTCCAACAAGCTGTTTGTGTGGGAAGTCAGTGGGGGACGTCCTCGCCACACGCTGACTGGTCACACGAAAAATGTTTCTTCTGTTGATGCAAGCTGGGTGAAGAGCTTTGTTGTTGCTAGTTCATCCAGTGACCGTACTATCAAGGTTTGGGATCTACAGACAGGTTTCTGCAAGAGCACCATAATGTCCGCGAGCAACCCCAACTCGCTAGCTTTCATCGATGGTGACACCATCTGTTCGGGTCACAGGGATGGGAATCTTCGGCTGTGGGATATCCGCAGTGGGAAATGCACCACACAGATAGCTGCTCATCTGGATGTCACCTCGGTCTGCGTGTCACGGAGCAGGAATTTCGTTCTTACAAGTGGGAGAGATAACGTGCACAACCTTTTTGATGTTAGAACGCTGGAGATTTGTGGAACATTCAGGGCCATGGGCAACAGAGTGGTGAGCAGCTGGGGCAAACCTTCTATTAGCCCCGACGAAAACTGCATCGCTGCTGGTTCTTCTGATGGATCTGTTTACATATGGTCGAGGCTGAAGAATGGAACGCCGACCATCCTAGAGGGTCATTCTTCACCCGTCCTGGCAAGTGCATGGTGCGGACTAGGAGCTCTTGCTACCTCCGACAGGAACCATATCTATATCTGGTCTTGAGAGATGTACAATTTCATCAAGGCGTGGAAACTGGAGAGTTTCGCATCATCAGTATGCTAATATGTGTTCTCTTCATTTCTTGATGACACTAGTTTTCATGTGATTATGTGAACGGATTAACTGGTTCTGATTTCTGAACGTTGTAAATATCAGAAGTGATTGTTCATCGTAGTGATGACTACTTCAGTTCGCCATATGTGTGATGGTTTGCAAGGTTTTGATGGCTGAAATTTCTTGGTATTGACGGCTCAGGTTTGCTGTTATTTTAAGGGTAAACTTTTGGGACACCAGTCAAACAACATTGACTTGGGAATAGTTTTGAATGTTAATTTTGCTTCAATTATTAATTTATTAAGTACTACATGATCCTTGTGTTCTGCTGAGTTGGGATGTTCTGGCCTTACCTTACCTATATTTGTATAGTTAAGTCGGGGTGGCAATGGAACATCTGCAGAAAGTTACACTTGTTCTTCATATTTATTTTTTGTTCTGTCTAGTGTATGTGTTGTGGGTGGGGGTTCAAATACAGGCGTAATTACTTGAAACTTTATCCAAAGAAGCTTTGTCTACAGTGTGCTGCCTGCACTCCATTCAGGAGAGAGATCAATTAATCCACCTGTACTGTACTTGTTCGGCACTGACTTTAATAGAGGATGTGCAGTGGAGACAGGATGCCACCATGAGGCCATGAAGCCGGTCAAAATGAGCACATCAGTTGCTGCTGAGTTCATGCACGGAACGTGCACAGCCAGGTATGTCTGTACTTGTTCTAGGTGCACAACATTAATTTTGAAGAACACGAGCTATATGTTCCAAACTCCAAATTTACGTCAGGACAAAAAAGGTCCGGAAGAGCTGCATACTTGAGAAGCTGGTCAACACCATTTACCCCCACCCACCAAAAAAAAGTTGATCGACACCAGTGCATGATAATGACATGTACTGTGAATCAGTGATGGGTGTTGTTGCCAAAACTTGATTATCCTTACACAAATACAAAAATGAAAAATAAAATGCACCGCCGAGTCACCAACCTTTGAAAAGGCAGTACTAAGGGCTATCTTCAGCCGTTCTTCTATTGCGGTTCTTCTATTGCATTTCTTATCGTAACTTTTATTTCAAACTCCACTATATAAATAATGTTATCTACAATGTAAAAAATATTTTACACAACTATATGCTGCTGACACAGACTAAGCTAGTGAAACTATTTTATTTTACAAGAATTCCGCAGCACAACTGAGGCTAAAACCCGTAAAAAAAATGAGACCTATCATCATGAATATGATGATGGCCTGCAAGAAAGTGAGAGGTTTCAATGCTCAGCCTCAGCCCTCAGGCAATGCCCGTCACACCAGGCCATGAGCGGTAGAGCTGACAGCGTGATACGTAACAGTCACTAGAAAATAAGAAAGAAAACGGGCGTCAGTTTCAAATCAGTCGGCGTCACGGAAAGGAAGCTTGACAGGGGAACCGAAACACTCCCGGGGATGAGATCAGATGAGACCAAACGGGCCGAGCAGAGAAGGAATCAGGCCCCACGGGCGGGGCCCCCGAATGCGACGAGGCACCGCTCAAGTGGGCGCTGGGCGCATCCGCCCCACAGGCCCGCCCGATGGATCGTCTGGTCTGGGTGAGCAGGGCTCGCCACAAGAGACACCAATCATTCAGCTCTTCTCCTTCTCCATGGGGTTCATTCACGCCGCAAGAAACCCACCAATGATTGGGGGACTCGCCTCACCCAGGGGCCAGGGCATGCAGCAGTAGCATGCTCTCATATGATAAACTGGTAGGAGTAGTATGGTTTCATTGTTTTAATGCAGGATTCGTTGGAAAATGGTCTGAGTTCTTGCCAGGATTGGGGAGATTATAGACGTTCTGAGCTACTGTCAGAACTTGAATTGCTCTGAAGTTATGTTATTAGTCAGGGTCGATCTGACATTCTCATTGTGCTGGTTGCAGAAACCGAGTTTGGACTTTGGAGACGAAATTTATCAGAGAGCAGTTCAGTTCAGCCACTGGGAGCTAGTTTTCAGCCTGTGAAAAATTTGCAGCTTTTTTGTCTAGTAGTAATAACAACGTAATGAAATTTTATATCACAGCTTCAGCTCAACCTGAACAAAACATCTAGTACACATCATCTGATCAAGGAAACAACTATGATCATCTGATCAGATGGAAACGGAGCAACCGATACAATACCGCAACATGAAGGCTGAACTTAATACTAGCACTCAGCAAACTCGGTTTCTTTACCTACTAGGCATCAGTCTACGCGCACGCTCGTGGATGGATGTGGATGGGATCATTCACAGGCTGAAGAAGCCCCGGTCGCCGCGCGCCGGCAGATTGATCTGCCGCGGCGAGCTGTCCTCCCTCTCCGCCGCGGCGTCGGCGCCGGCGCCGGCGCCGCCCTCCACGACGCGGTCGCCGAAGATGTGCACCGTCCTCGGGTTAGGCCCGCGGGAGATGACGCACGTGTAGTCCTCCGACGACGGCTCTATCTCCCACGGGTCGGCCGGCGCCGGCGCCGTGGCCTCGCGGCCGCGGAGGGGCAGCCACGAGCTCCTGTTCTTGACGCCGAACTCGACGCGGCGGTCCAGGGAGCACGATCTGGCCAGCGAGCACGACGACGGCGTCGCCGCGAGGACGATCCGCTCCTGCTGCTGCTGCTGGTGGTGGTGGTCGCTGCAGTCCAGCGCGTCCGCGAGACCGTTGTTGTCCCGCGCCCGCCACGGCGGGCGGCGCTTGCCGGCGCCGTCCGTGCCCGGCACGAAGGCCGCCGCCGCGTCGAGCACGGAGGTTGGGCTCATGGAGAAGGCCGTCTGGGGCTCGGCGTCCGGCGCGGGGCTCTTGGCGAAGGCGACGGTGCCGGCGGGCAGGGAAGAAGAGTGCAGCAGCCTCGGGGAGGCGAACAGGGCACGCGCGGTCGCACTCTTGCTGCTGGCGGCGGCGGCCCCGTCCCCGGCCCCGCCACTGTCACCGTCGCATGGACTGGTCGACGATCTCGCGGACTGACCGGGGACGTGGCTCCTCTGCGCGCCGGCGCTGCTGTTCATCGACCTCGATCTCCGCCGCAGGATCATCTCCTGGATCTTCGATCTCAAGAACACGCCTACAGCACCGGACCAAGAATCCAAGACCCTACACGACGCTCTGCGCGGACAGAAGGTATAGCACAAAAGAAGCGTCAACTCGCGATGTTCGTTTGAAGTGGTCGGGTTGCAGAGTAAGAAGTGATCTTTAACGAATTCCCGGCCTGATCTCGGTTCTACCTTTCGGTTAGGTGGAGTAGATCGAAGCAGCAGCTATCAGGAGACACCGAGTGCCATGAGAGATGCAACGCCGTGGACGGGGCGGAGAGCTTAAGTACGCAGCGCGAGAGCCAACCAAAGCCTCAGAGGTGCACTCAAACGCAACTGCAAGCCCGGGGGGAGAAGCAAAATGGGACCTCGCGAACCTGAAAAGATCCTGAAGACACCGGGCATCAACTGATCATCTTGTTTGTAGATCGTAGTAGTGTGCCTTGCTACTGCACCTCAACCAAAATTTTAAGAGCTCAATTGCTAGTTACAGTGACACAATGGAGAGAGAGAGAGAGAGAGAGAGAGAGAGAGAGAGAGTGAGTGTGTGTGTGTGTGAGGGGGGCAATGAGGAGGGGTGAGGGTGTGGTGATCTACTGATCTTAAAGAAGGCTCTCCCTCTCCTCCCCAGCCCCCACCGGTGATGTCAGTGTTGGTTTGTGTGTGCGCGCGTTTTCAAAGGGCAGGCAGGTCCTTATCTTCATCATCACTGCACTGCCCATCTCTTTCTCTGCCCTCGCAACGCAGCTCGATCTTGAGCTCCTTGCGTTGTGTGTTACCTTACCGTCCGCGGCTCATGCTCTGGCGTTGGAGCCCATGCACGGCAGCGGTAAATTCCGGGTCCGCTGGCGCGTAGATTTGCTGTCGACCAGTGCTTGGCAGGCCCAGCAGCAAAATCTTGTCCTCTCCTGCTCAAGCTCAACAGATGATCCAATGATTGAGTTCGTTGAACGGCCGGGTCCGTATTTTTCTTGCAGGAGCACAGAGCAACCCTCAAACGCAGGTAGATCATGCAACTGGCTAGATCGCCCGTCAACATAAGGCCAAGGAACTAGTGGTGTCCGTAAGTAAAAAAGATAAGTTTTTAAAGAGCCTGAAACGCATGGGTTTCATGCGAATCTCTCACAGCTCACTTGATTCTAACCCCGAAGAGAGCAGATGCTGGTAGCTAGAGTGACTGACTTAAAAACTGATCAGCCTAACACATAGTGCTGCTAAGTTTATCTCAAAGATCCTGTCCATTAGGCAGGCAGGTTGGCTTACGTCCTCTTTGGCAGGATTCTGGTTTCTCCAGAGACGGTGAAGACAGCATTTTTATAGTTTTGAGTTTTTAGATTAAAATGACTTCAACTTCATCACTTTTTGGTTGGTTTGACTTGACAAACCATTTTCATATGTGAAGCTCCTTTATAAGGCTCTCTCTCCAACAATTGCTTTTATACATCTCCCCTTATTTTTACTTTCTAATGTATTTTACTAACTTCCTCTAACATATTATACTCCTAGGTATAGTTCGTCTCCAATAATTTCCCCTGTACAACTCCCCCTACACTATAACTCATTTAATTAATATATATTTATTATTTTTTGAAATTTTAAAAATCATACGATAGTTATTGTCGGTACCCTGGAACAGGGGTACCCTTTACTACAGTATGAAGAGGCGGTGTCCGTACGGCGTTCTCTAACTGCACGGTGAACAGCACCTGACTCCACCACGTGGACGGCTCAAGGGGCACCACGTGGCGGGAAAAGATGATACATCCCAGGATGTATCAGTTGGGCCGGACCTCCGCGAAGAAGCACCGGACCCCTGTACGCGCAACCCGGACCCCCGATTACGGTCCGAGACTCCCAAGTAAGCATACCGGGTGAAAGGGAATTAGGCTTACACCTATTTCCTAATTTTTTTGGTGGTTGAATTGCCTAACACAAATAATTGGACTAACTAGTTTGCTCTAATCTATAAGTTATACAGGTGCCAAAGGTTCACACTTAGCCAATAAAAAGACCAAAAAATGGGTTCAACAAAAAGAGCAAGGGATAACCGAAGGCAGCCCTGGTCTGGCGCACCGGACTGTCCGGTGTGCCACCGGACAGTGTCCGGTGCACCAGGGGACTCCAAGCCATACTTCGCACCTTCGGGAATTTTCAGAGGCGCTTCGCTATAATTCACCGGACATGTCCGGTGCACACCGGACAGTGTCCGGTGCTCCAGAGGAGAGCGACTCTGAACTCGCCAGCTTCGGATTTCAGCTCCGCTATAATTCACCGGACATGTCCGGTGCACACCGGACTGTCCGGTGAGCCAGTGTAGCAACGACTACTTCGCGCCAACGGTCGTCTGCAACGCATTAAATGCGCGCCAGCGCAGAGAAGCAGGGCACGCGCGGGTGGCACACCGGACAGTCTACAGGACTTGTCCGGTGCACCACCGGACAGCCAGGCGGGCCCACACGTCAGAGCTCCAACGGTCGGAACCCAACGGCCTGGTGACGTGGCTAGCGCACCGGACAGTGTCCGGTGGCGCACCGGACTGTCCGGTGCGCCATGCGACAGCAGCCTCCACCAAACGGCTAGTTTGGTGTTTGGGGTTATAAATACCCCCAACCACCCCACATTCAAGTTATCCAAGTTTTCCAACTTCCAACCACTTACAAGAGCTAGGCATTCAATACAAGACACACCCAAGTGATCAAATCCTCTCCCAATTCCACAAAAGCATTAGTGTTAAGTGAGAGTGATTTGTTGTGTTCTTTTGAGCTCTTGCGCTTGGATTGCTTTCTTTCTCATTCTTTCTTGAGATCAAACTCACTTGTAATTGAGACAAGAGACACCAATCGTGTGGTGATCCTTGTGGGAACTTTGTGTTCCAAGTGATTGAGAAGAAAATCTCACTCGGTCCGAGGGACCGTTTGAGAGAGGGAAAGGGTTGAAAGAGACCCGGTCTTTGTGACCACCTCAACGGGGAGTAGGTTTGCAAGAACCGAACCTCGCTAAAACAAATCCGCGTGTCACACTCTTCATTCGCTTGCGATTTGTTTTGCGCCCTCTCTCTCGGACTCGTTTCTATTTCTAACGCTAACTCGGCTTGTAGTTGTGATTAATTTTGTGAATTTCAGTTTCGCCCTATTCACCCCCCCTCTAGGCGACTTTCAATTGGTATCAAAGTCCGGTGCTTCATTAGAGCCTAACCGCTCGAAGTGATGTCGGGAGAACACGCCAAGAGGGAAATGGAGACCGGCGACAAGCCCATCGGCGACAAGCCTACTACAAGTCACGGGAAGGCTTCATCGGAAGAGTCCCGCAACAAAAAGAAAGGGAAGGAGAGGAAAGCCTCTTCCCACAAGTCGCATCGGAGTGGCGACAAGGAAAAGAAGATGAGGAAGGTGGTCTACTACGAGACCGATACTTCATCACCTTCCACTTCCGGCTCCGACGCGCCCTCCGTAACTTCTAAGCGCCATGAGCGTAAGAAGTTTAGTAAGATCCCCCTACGCTACCCTCGCATTCCTAAACATACTCCATTACTTTCCGTTCCATTAGGCAAACCGCCAACCTTTGACGGTGAAGATTATGCTAGGTGGAGTGATTTGATGAAATTTCACCTAACCTCACTCCACAAAAGTATATGGAATGTTGTTGAGTTTGGAGCACATGTACCATCCGTAGGGGATGAGGATTATGATGAGGACGAGGTGGCCCAAATCGAGCACTTCAACTCCCAAGCCACAACTATACTCCTCGCCTCTCTAAGTCGAGAGGAGTATAACAAGGTGCAAGGATTGAAGAGCGCCAAGGAAGTTTGGGACGTGCTCAAGACCGCGCACGAGGGAGATGAGCTAACCAAGATCACCAAGCGGGTGATGATCGAGGGGGAGCTCGGTCGCTTCCGGCTTCGCAAAGGGGAAGAGCCACAAGACATGTACAACCGGCTCAAAACCTTGGTGAACCAAGTGCGCAACCTCGGGAGCAAAAAGTGGGATGACCACGAGATGGTTAAGGTTATTCTTAGATCACTTATTTTCCTTAACCCTACTCAAGTTCAATTAATGCGTGGTAATCCTAGATATACACTAATGACTCCCGAGGAAGTAATTGGGAATTTTGTGAGCTTTGAGTATATGATCAAGGGCTCAAAGAAAATCAATGAGCTAGATGATCCCTCCACATCCGAAGCACAACCGGTTGCATTCAAGGCAACAGAGGAGAAGAAGGAGGAGTCTACATCAAGTAGACAACCAATTGACGCCTCAAAACTCGACAATGAGGAAATGGCGCTCGTCATCAAGAGCTTCCGCCAAATCCTCAAGCAAAGGAGAGGGAAGGATTACAAGCCCCGCTCCAAGAAGGTTTGCTACAAGTGTGGTAAACCCGGTCATTTTATTGCAAAATGTCCTATCTCTAGTGACAGTGACAGGGCGACGACAAGAAGGGGAGAAGAAAGGAGAAAAAGAAATACTACAAGAAGAAGGGTGGCGACGTCCATGTATGCCGCGAGTGGGACTCGGAGGAGAGCTCCTCCGACTCCTCCTCCGACGTGGATGCCACCAACATCGCCATCGACAAGGGCCTTCTCTTCCCCAACGTCGGCCACAAGTGCCTCATGGCAAAGGACGGCAAAAAGAAGAAGGTTAAATCCAAATCCTCCACTAGATATGAGTCCTCTAGCGATGATAATGCTAGTGATGAGGAAGATAATTTGTGTACTCTTTTTGCCAACTTAAACATGCAACAAAAAGAAAAATTAAATGAATTGATTAGTGCTATCCATGAGAAGGATGATCTCTTGGACTCCCAAGAGGACTTCCTTATTAAAGAAAACAATAAGCATGTTAAAGTTAAAAATGCTTACGCTCTAGAAGTAGAAAAATGTGAAAAACTATCTAGTGAGCTAAGCACTTGCCATGAGACTATAGACAACCTTAGAAATGATAATGCTAATTTGTTAGCTAAGGTTGATTCAAATGTTTGTGATGTTTCAATTCCCAATCTTAGAAATGATAATGATAATTTGCTTGCTAAGATTGAAGAATTAAACATTATTCTTGCTAGCCTTAGGAATGAAAATGAAAATTTGCTTGCTAAGGCTAAAGAACTTGATGTTTGCAATATTACAATTTCCGATCTTAGGGATAAAAATGATATATTGCGTGCTAAGATTGTTGAACTTAATTCTTGCAAATCCTCTACATCTACCGTTGAACACACTACTATTTGCACTAGATGTAGAGATGTTAACATTGATGCTATTCATGATCACATGGCTTTAATTAAACAACAAAATGATCATATAGCAAAGTTAGATGCTAAAATTGCCGAGCATGACTTAGAAAACAAAAAGTTTAAATTTGCTAGAAGCATGCTTTATAGAGGGAGACGCCCTGGCATTAAGGATGACATTGGTTTCCAACAGGGAGGCAATGTCAAACTTAATGCCCCTTCTAAGAAATTGTCCAACTTTGTTAAGGGCAAGGCTCCCATGCCTCAAGATAAGGAGGGTTACATTTTATACCCTGCCGGTTATCCTGAGAGCAAAATTAGGAGAATTTATTCTAGAAAGTCTCACTCTGGCCCTAACCATGCATTTATGTATAAGGGTGAGACATCTAGTTCTAGGCAACCAACCCGTGCTAAGTTGCCTAAGAAGAAAACTCCTAGTGCATCAAATGATCATGACATTTCATTTAAAACTTTTGATGCATCTTATGTTTTAACTAACAAATCCGGCAAGGTAGTTGCCAAGTATGTTGGGGGCAAGCACAAGGGGTCAAAGACTTGTGTTTGGGTACCCAAAGTTCTTGTATCTAATGCCAAAGGACCCAAAACCATTTGGGTACCAAAAGTCAAGAACTAAACATGTTTTGTAGGTTTATGCATCCGGGGGCTCAAGTTGGATCATCGACAGCGGGTGCACAAACCACATGACAGGGGAGAAGAAAATGTTCTCCTCCTATGAGAAAAACCAAGATCCCCCACGAGCTATCACATTCGGGGATGGAAACCAAGGTTTGGTTAAAGGATTGGGTAAAATTGCTATATCTCCTGACCATTCAATTTCCAATGTTTTTCTTGTAGACTCCCTAGATTACAATTTGCTTTCCGTTTCTCAATTATGTCAAATGGGCTACAACTGTCTATTTACTGATGTAGGTGTCACTGTCTTTAGAAGAAATGATGATTCAATAACATTTAAGGGAGTGTTAGAGGGTCAGCTATACTTGGTAGATTTTGATAGAGCTGAACTCGACACTTGCTTAATTGCTAAGACTAACATGGGTTGGCTATGGCACCGCCGACTAGCCCATGTTGGGATGAAGAATCTTCATAAGCTTCTAAAGGGAGAGCACATTTTAGGATTAACAAATGTTCATTTTGAGAAAGACAGGATTTGTAGCGCATGCCAAGCAGGGAAGCAAGTTGGTGCCCATCATCCACACAAGAACATCATGACGACTGACAGGCCACTAGAGCTCCTACACATGGATCTATTCGGCCCGATTGCTTACATAAGCATCGACGGGAGTAAGTACTGTCTAGTTATTGTGGATGACTATTCTCGCTTCACTTGGGTATTCTTTTTGCAGGAAAAATCTCATACCCAAGAGACATTAAAGGGATTCTTGAGACGGGCTCAAAATGAGTTCGGCCTAAGGATCAAGAAAATTAGAAGCGACAACGGGACAGAGTTCAAGAACTCACAAATCGAAGGCTTCCTTGAGGAGGAGGGCATCAAGCATGAGTTCTCTTCTCCCTACACGCCACAACAAAATGGTGTAGTGGAGAGGAAGAATAGAACTCTATTGGACATGTCAAGAACCATGCTTGATGAGTACAAGACTTCGGATCGGTTTTGGGCCGAGGCGGTCAACACCGCTTGCTACGCCATCAACCGGTTATATCTACACCGAATCCTCAAGAAGACATCATATGAACTCCTAACCGGTAAAAAGCCCAATATTTCATATTTTAGAGTCTTTGGTAGCAAATGCTTTATTCTTGTTAAAAGGGTAGAAAATCTAAATTTTCTCCTAAGACTGTAGAAGACTTTTTACTAGGATATGATTCAAACACAAGGGCATATAGAGTCTTTAACAAGTCCACTGGACAAGTTGAAGTTTCTTGTGACGTTGTGTTTGATGAGACCAACGGCTCTCAAGTAGAGCAAGTTGATCTTGATGAGATATGTGATGAAGAGGCTCCGTGCATCGCGCTAAGGAACATGTCCATTGGGGATGTGTGTCCTAAAGAATCCGAAGAGCCTCCAAATGCACAAGATCAACCATCCTCCTCCACGCAAGCATCTCCACCAACTCAAAATGAGGATGAGGCTCAAGTTGATAAAGGAGAAGATCAAAGAGATGAGCCACCTCAAGATGACGGCAATGATCAAGGGGGAGATGCAAATGATCAAGACAAGGAGGATGAAGAACCAAGACCGCCACACCCAAGAGTCCACCAAGCAATCCAACGAGATCACCCCATCGACACCATCCTCGGCGACATCCATAAGGGGGTAACCACTAGATCTCGTGTTGCACATTTTTGTGAACATTACTCTTTTGTTTCCTCTATTGAGCCACAAAGGGTAGAGGAAGCACTGCAAGATTCGGATTGGGTGGTGGTGATGCAAGAGGAGCTCAACAACTTCACTAGGAACGAGGTATGGCATTTGGTTCCACGTCCTAATCAAAATGTTGTAGGAACCAAATGGGTGTTCCGCAACAAGCAAGATGAACATGGTGTGGTGACAAGGAACAAATCTCGACTTGTGGACAAAGGATACTCCCAAGTCGAAGGTTTGGATTTCGGTGAAACTTATGTACCCGTAGCTAGGCTTGAGTCAATTCGTATATTATTGGCCTATGCTACTTACCATGGCTTCAAGCTTTATCAAATGGACGTGAAGAGTGCCTTCCTCAACGGACCAATCAAGGAAGAGGTCTATGTTGAGCAACCTCCCGGCTTTGAAGATAGTGAGTACCCTAACCATGTGTATAAACTCTCTAAGGCGCTTTATGGGCTCAAGCAAGCCCCAAGAGCATGGTATGAATGCCTTAGAGATTTCCTTATCACTAATGGATTCAAAGTCAGAAAGGTCGATCCTACTTTATTTACTAAAACTCTTGACAATGATTTGTTTGTATGCCAAATTTATGTTGATGATATCATATTTGGGTCTACTAACGAATCTACATGTGAAGAATTTAGTAGGATCATGACACAAAAATTCGAGATGTCTATGATGGGGGAGTTGAAATATTTCTTAGGATTTCAAGTGAAGCAACTCCAAGAGGGCACCTTCATTAGCCAAACGAAGTATACTCAAGACATTCTAAACAAGTTTGGGATGAAGGGTGCTAAGCCCATCAAGACACCCATGGGAACCAATGGGCATCTCGACCTCGACATGGAAGGTAAATTCGTCGATCAAAAGGTATACCGGTCAATGATAGGTTCATTACTCTATTTATGTGCATCTCGACCGGATATTATGCTTTCCGTATGCATGTGTGCAAGATTCCAAGCCGACCCTAAGGAAGCTCACCTTACGGCCGTAAAACGAATCTTGAGATATTTAGTTTATACTCCTAAGTTTGGGCTTTGGTATCCTTGGGGATCCACATTTGATTTAATTGGTTATTCGGATGCCGATTGGGCGGGGTGTAAAATCAATAGAAAGAGCACATCGGGGACTTGCCAGTTCTTGAGAAGATCCTTGGTGTCTTGGGCTTCAAAGAAGCAAAATTCCGTCGCTCTTTCTACCGCCGAAGCCGAGTATATTGCCGCAGGACATTGTTGCACGCAACTACTTTGGATGAGGCAAACCCTTCGGGAGTACGGTTACAAATTAACCAAAGTCCCTCTTCTATGTGATAATGAGAGTGCAATCCGCATGGCGGATAATCCCGTTGAGCATAGCCGCACTAAACACATAGCCATTCGGTATCTGTCGGGGACCATAATTAGGGGTACCCTCAAGTCTCCTAATTCTCAGCTGGTAACCCCCATCAGCATAAAGCTGCAAAGGCCTGATGGGTGCGATTAAGTCAGGGATCGGTCCATTCGAGGGACTCGATCACGCCTCGCCCGAGCCTAGCCTCGGACAAGGGCAGCCGACCCCGGAGGATCTCCGTCTCGCCCGAGGCCCCCCTCCAGCGACGAACATACTTCCGGCTCGCCCGAGGCCCTGTCTTCGCCAAGAAGCAATCCTGACCAAATCGCCGCGCCGACCGACCAAATCGCAGGAGCATTCAATGCAAAGGTGGCCTGACACCTTTATCCTGACGCGCGCCCTTCAGTCGACAGAGCCGAAGTGACCGCCGTCACTTCGCCGCTCCGCTGACCGGCCTGACAGAAAGACAGCGCCGCCTACGCCGCTCCGACTGCGGTGCCACTTGACAGAGTGAGGCTGACAGGCAGTCAGGCCCGGCCGCAGGCACCATAGGAAGCTCCGCTTCGCCCGACCCAGGGCTCGGACTCGGGCTAAGCCTCGGAAGACGGCGAACTCCGCTCCGCCCGACCCAGGGCTCGGACTCGGGCTAAGCCCCGGAAGACGGCGAACTCCGCTCCGCCCGACCCAGGGCTCGGACTCGGGCTAAGCCCCGGAAGACGGCGAACTCCGCTCCGCCCGACCTAGGGCTCGGACTCCGCCCTGGCCTGAGCCGAAGGTCTCCGCCTCGCCCGACCCAGGAGCTTGGACTCGACCTCGGCCACGGAAGACAGACTCGACCTCGACTTCGGAGGAGCCTTCACATCGCCCAACCTAGGGCGCGGACCGGCCACATCGACGGGAGGCGCCATCATTACTCTACCCCAAGCTGACTCAGGCTACGAGGAACAAGACCAGCGTCCCATCTGGCTCGCTCCACCAGATAGGCAATGATGGCGCCCCGCACGCTCCCTGACGACGGCAGCTCTCCGCCCCCTTACGGAAGCAAGAGGACGTCAGCAAGGACTCAACAGCCCCAACAGCTGTCCCTCCACCAGGATCCAGCGCTCCTCCGACGGCCACGACACCACACGAACCGGGTGCCAAAACCTCTCTGGCTGCCACGATGGCATGTACTTAGGGCGCTAGCTCCCCTCCGCTAGACACGTAGCACTCTGCTACACCCCCCATTGTACACCTGGATCCTCTCCTTACGCCTATAAAAGGAAGGACCAGGGCCCTCTTACAGAGGGTTGGCCGCGCGGGGACGAGGACGAGACAGGTGCTCGCGCAAGGCCGCTCGCTCCCTCACCCGCGTGGACGCTTGTAACCCCCTACTGCAAGCGCACCCGACCTGGGCGTGGGACGAACACGAAGGCAGCGGGATTTCCACCTCTCTCACGCCCGTCTCCGGCCACCTTTCTCCCCCCTTCGCGCTCGGCCTCGCGCCGACCCATCTGGGCTGGGGCACGCAGCGATATTTCACTCGTCGGCCCAGGGACCCCCCGGTCTCGAAACGTCGACAGTTGGCGCGCCAGGTAGGGGCCTGCTGCGTGTTGACGAACAGCTTCCCGTCAAGCTCCAGATGGGCAGTCTCCGGCAACCTTTCTAGCCCGGGACGGTGCTCCGTTTCGGGAGTCTCGAGTTCATGTCTCTCGACGGCAGCTACGACATGATACTCCTTCCATCGCCGTGCGACAGCGACAATGGCGGCCGACAGCCCGCCCGTCGGCGGCGGAATCGACGACGTCTTCCCCGCGTGGTAGAAGAACAACATTCGAGGTCACCCCGTCCTCTCCCCCGCCGACGGAGGAGGGGGCGGGGCAACCAAGGCCAAGCAGGAGGCAGCGCCTCGTCGGCTGTCGAGCGAGTCGACGGCGCCAGCGCCCCAATGGGGGGCGCGTCGGGTATCGACCTCGCGTTTGAGACGAAGACGAGCGCCGTCTCCCCGCGACACGCCAATCCCGAGCAAACGGACGACGCCAGCACGCTCGCAAAAGGCTTGCTTGACGTCACCCTCGTACTTGAGACGACGGTGCAGTCAGTCCCCGACGTGACTTCATCACCGCCCGTCGACCAAGAGGTACCGACCGATTCCCATCTCACGCCTTTCGGATTCAGCCTCGACCCGCCAAGCGGCTTTGCTTTGGCGGACGCTCTCGTAGAGGCGAGTCCAAACCCTCTGGGGTTTCGTGTGCGGTCACCTTGGGACCGGCTGACGGACGTCTCGACCTACGGGCCCTCGGGGTCCGAGGAAGATGGCGAGCCCGACTTCTGTTGGGATTTCTCTGGACTTGGCGACCCCAGTGCCATGCGGGACTTCATGACCGCATGCGACTACTGCCTTTCCGACTGTTCCGACGGTAGCCGCAGCCTCGGCGACGAGGACTGCGTCCCAAGCCGCGAATGTTTCCACGTCGATCTAGGGGGTCCCTCCGAAGGCAACCATCTCGGCATGCCGGAGGACGGTGATCTCCCTAGGCCGGTGCCTCGCGTTGACATCCCACAGGAGCTAGCTGTGGTCCCCGCCCAGGCGGGGGGCCATGACCCACAGCTCGAGCAAATCCGCGGGGTGCAGGCCAGGCTCGACGAGGGAGCAGGAGCGCTTGAGCCAATCCGCCGGGACGTCGGGCAGGCATGGGCGGGCCAACCTCTGGCCGGAGAAATGCGTCATCTACCCCAGGGCTTCCAGCACCGCATCGTCGACGATGTTAGGGTTAGGCCGCCACCCGCATCCAGTGGGGTCGGCCAGAACCTGGCTGCAGCAGCAATGCTTCTCCGTGCGATGCCAGAAGCCATCAACCACCGAGGGGCGGCGAATCCAGGGAGAGCTCAAGAATCTCCTGGAAGGCGCCGCGGTCCGACGGGCCGAGAGCTCCGCCTCCCGAAGGCAGGGGTACCCCTCGGAACATCATGCTGCGACTTCCCGATTCATGCGGGAAGCCTCGGTCTACACCGGGCGCACGCGCAACACAGCGCCTGCGGCCCCGGGACGCCTCGGCAACGAGCACCATCACCGCGACCGTCGGGCCCACCTCGACGAGAGGGTGCGCCGAGGCTACCACCCCAGGCGTGGAGGACGCTACGACAACGGGGAGGATCGGAGTCCCTCGCCCGAACCACCCGGTCCGCAGGCCTTCAGCCGGACCATACGACGGGCGCCGTTCCCGACCCGGTTCCGACCCCCGACTACTATCACAAAGTACTCGGGGGAGACGAGGCCGGAACTGTGGCTCGCGGACTACCGGCTGGCCTGCCAACTGGGTGGAACGGACGATGACAACCTCATCATCCGCAACCTCCCCCTGTTCCTCTCCGACACCCCTCGCGCCTGGTTAGAGCACCTGCCTCCGGGGCAGATCTCCAACTGGGACGACCTGGTCCAAGCCTTCGCCGGCAATTTCCAGGGCACGTACGTGCGCCCTGGAAACTCCTGGGACCTCCGGAGCTGCCGGCAACAACCGGGAGAGTCTCTTTGGGACTACATCCGGCGATTCTCGAAGCAGCGCACCGAGCTGCCCAACATCACCGACTCGGATGTCATCGGCGTGTTCCTCGCCGGCACCACTTGTCGCGACCTGGTGAGCAAGCTGGGTCGCAAGACCCCCACCAGGGCGAGCGAGCTGATGGACATCGCCACCAAGTTCGCCTCTGGCCAGGAGGCGGTCGAGGCTATCTTCCGGAAGGACAAGTAGCCCCAGGGCCGCCCACCGGAAGATGCCCCCGAGGCGTCAACTCAGCGCGGCGCCAAGAAGAAGGGCAAGAAGAAGTCGCAAGCGAAACGCGACGCCGCCGACGCAGACCTTGTCGCCGCCGCCGAGTACAAGAACCCTCGGAAACCCCCCGGAGGTGCCAATCTCTTCGACAAGATGCTCAAGGAGTCGTGCCCCTATCACCAGGGGCCCGTCAAGCACACCCTTGAGGAGTGCGTCATGCTTCGGCGCCACTTCCACAGGGTCGGGCCACCCGCGGAGGGTGGCAGGGCCCGCGACGACGACAAGAAGGAAGATCACCAGGCAGGAGAGTTCCCCGAGGTCCGCGACTGCTTCATGATCTACGGTGGGCAAGCGGCAAACGCCTCGGCTCGGCACCGCAAGCAAGAGCGTCGGGAGGTCTGTTCGGTGAAGGTGGCGGCGCCAGTCTACCTAGACTGGTCCGACAAGCCCATCACCTTCGACCAAGCCGACCACCCCGACCACGTGCCGAGCCCGGGGAAATACCCGCTCGTCGTCGACCCCGTCATCGGCAACGTCAGGCTCACCAAGGTCCTCATGGACGGAGGCAGCAGCCTCAACATCATCTACGCCGAGACCCTCGGGCTCCTGTGTGTCGATCTGTCCTCGGTCCGGGAAGGCGCTGCGCCTTTCCATGGGATCATCCCCGGCAAGCGCGTCCAGCCCCTCGGGCAACTCGACCTTCCCGTCTGCTTCGGAACACCCTCCAACTTCCGAAGGGAGACCCTGATGTTCGAGGTGGTCGGGTTCCGAGGAACCTACCACGCGGTACTGGGAAGGCCATGCTACGCGAAGTTCATGGCCGTCCCCAACTACACCTACCTCAAGCTCAAGATGTCGGGCCCCAACGGGGTCATCACCGTCGGCCCCACGTACAAACACGCGTTCGAATGCGACGTGGAGTGCGTGGAGTACGCCGAGGCCCTCGCCGAGTCCGAGGCCCTCATCGCCGACCTGGAGAGCCTCTCTAAGGAGGTGCCAGACGTGAAGCGTCATGCCGGCAACTTCGAGCCAGCGGAGACGGTTAAGTTCGTCCCCCTCGACCCCAACGGCGACGCCTCCAAGCAGATCCGGATCGGCTCCGAGCTCGATCCCAAATAGGAAGCAGTGCTCGTCGACTTTCTCCGCGCAAACGCCGACGTTTTCGCGTGGAGTCCCTCGGACATGCCTGGCATACCGAGGGATGTCGCCGAGCACTCGCTGGATATCCGAGCCTCTGCGCCGATTCGACGAAGAGAAGAGCAGAGCCATAGGCAAGGAGATCCACAAGCTAATGGCGGCAGGGTTCATCAAAGAGGTATTCCATCCCGAATGGCTTGCCAATCCTGTGCTTGTGAGAAAGAAGGGAGGGAAATGGCGGATGTGTGTAGACTACACTGGTCTAAACAAAGCATGTCCGAAGGTTCCCTACCCTCTGCCTCGCATCGATCAAATCGTGGATTCCACTGCTGGGTGTGAAATCCTGTCTTTCCTCGATGCCTACTTAGGGTATCACCAAATCAGGATGAAAGAGTCCGACCAGCTCGCGACTTCTTTCATCACACCCTTCGGCATGTACTGCTATGTCACCATGCCGTTCGGCTTGAGGAATGCGGGTGCGACGTACCAGCGGTGCATGAACCATGTGTTCGGCGAACACATTGGCCGGGCGGTCAAGGCCTACGTCGATGACATCGTAGTCAAGACGAGGAAAGCCTCCAACCTCCTTTCCGACCTTGAAGTGACATTCCGATGTCTCAAGGCGAAAGGCGTGAAGCTCAATCCCGAAAAGTGTGTCTTCGGGGTACCCCGAGGCATGCTCTTGGGGTTCATCGTCTCCGAGCGGGGCATCAAAGCCAACCCGGAGAAGATCGCAGCCATCACCAGCATGGGACCCATCAAGGACTTGAAGGGCGTACAGAGGGTCATGGGATGTCTCGCGGCTCTGAGCCGCTTCATCTCACGCCTCAACGAAAGAGGTCTGCCTCTGTACCGCCTCTTAAGGAAGGCCGAGTGCTTCACTTGGACCCCTGAGGCCGAGGAAGCCCTCGGGAACCTGAAGGCGCTCCTCACGAATGCGCCTATCTTGGTGCCCCCAGCTGCCGGAGAAGCCCTCTTGATCTACGTCGTCGTGACCACTCAGGTGGTTAGCACCGCGATTGTGGTCGAGAGGCAAGAAGAGGGGCATGCATTGCCCGTTCAGAGGCCAGTCTACTTCATCAGCGAGGTACTGTCCGAAACCAAGATCCGCTACCCACAAGTTCAGAAGCTGTTGTACGCGGTGATCCTGACGCGACGGAAGCTGCGACACTACTTCGAGTCTCATCCGGTAACTGTGGTGTCATCCTTCCCCCTGGGGGAGATCATCCTGTGCCGAGAGGCCTCGGGTAGGATCGCAAAGTGGGCGGTGGAAATCATGGGCGAAACAATCTCGTTCGCCCCTCGGAAGGCCATCAAGTCCCAGGTCTTGGCGGACTTCATGGCTGAATGGGTCGACACCCAGCTCCCAACAGCTCCGATCCAACCGGAGCTCTGGACCATGTTCTTCGACGGGTCGCTGACGAAGACAGGAGCCGGCGCAGGCCTACTCTTCATCTCGCCCCTCGGGAAGCACCTGCGCTACGTGCTACGCCTCCATTTCCCGGCATCCAACAATGTGGCCGAGTATGAGGCTCTGGTCAACGGGTTGCGGATCGCCATCGAGCTAGGGGTCCGACGCCTCGACGCTCGCGGTGACTCGCAGCTCGTCATCGACCAAGTCATGAAGAACTCCCACTGCCGCGACCCGAAGATGGAGGCCTACTGCGATGAGGTTCGGCGCCTGGAGGACAAGTTCTACGGGCTCGAGCTCAACCACATCGCCCGGCGCTACAACGAGACTGCGGACGAGCTGGCTAAGATAGCCTCGGGGCGAACAACGGTTCCCCCGGACGTCTTCTCCCGAGACCTGCATCAACCCTCCGTCAAGATCGACGACACGCCCGAGCCCGAGGTACCCTCGACTCAGTCCAAGGTACCCTCGGCTCGGCCCAAGGCACCCTCCGCTCGGCCCGAGGCATCTTCGGTTCAGCCCGAGGTACCCTCGGCCCCCGAGGGTGAGGCACTGCGCGTCGAGGAGGAGCGAAGCGGGGTCACGCCTAATAAAAACTAGCAGACCCCGTACCTGCAATATCTCCACCGAGGAGAGCTCCCCCTCGACCGAGCCGAAGCTCGGCGGTTGGCGCGGCGCGCCAAGTCGTTCGTCTTGCTGGGAGATGGGAAGGAGCTCTACCACCGGAGCCCCTCAGGCATCCTCCAGCGATGCATCTCCATCGCTGAAGGTCAGGAACTCCTACAAGAGATACACTCGGGGGCTTGCGGCCATCATGCAGCGCCTCGAGCCCTTGTCGGAAACGCTTTTCGGCAAGGTTTCTACTGGCCGACGGCGGTGGCCGACGCCACTAGAATTGTCCGCACCTGCGAAGGGTGTCAATTCTACGCAAAGCAGACCCACCTGCCTGCTCAGGCTCTGCAGACGATACCCATCACCTGGCCTTTTGCTGTGTGGGGTCTGGACCTCGTCGGCCCCTTGCAGAAGGCACCCGGGGGCTACACGCACCTGCTGATCGCCATCGACAAATTCTCCAAGTGGATCGAGGTCCGACCCCTAAACAACATCAGGTCCGAGCAGGCGGTGGCGTTCTTCACCAATATCATCCACCGTTTCGGGGTCCCGAACTCCATCATCACCAACAACGGCACCCAGTTCACCGGCAGAAAGTTCCTGGACTTCTGCGAGGATCACCACATCCGGGTGGATTGGGCCGCCGTGGCTCACCCCATGACGAATGGGCAAGTAGAGCGTGCCAACGACATGATTCTACAAGGACTCAAGCCTCGGATCTACAACGACCTCAACAAGTTCGGCAAGCGATGGATGAAGGAACTCCCCTCGGTGGTCTGGAGCCTGAGGACAACGCCGAACCGAGCCACGGGCTTCACGCCGTTCTTTCTAGTCTATGGGGCCGAGGCCATCTTGCCCACAGACTTAGAATACGGTTCCCCGAGGACGAGGGCCTACGCCGACCAAAGCAACCAAGCTAGTCGAGAAGACTCGCTGGACCAGCTGGAAGAGGCTCGGGACAAGGCCTTACTACACTCGGCGCGGTACCAGCAGTCACTGCGACGCTACCACGCCCGAGGGGTCCGGTCCCGAGACCTCCAGGTGGGCGACCTGGTGCTTCGGCTGCGACAAGACGCCCGAGGGCGGCACAAGCTCATGCCTCCCTGGGAAGGGCCGTTCGTCATCGCCAAAGTTCTGAAGCCCGAAACGTACAAGCTGGCCAACAGCCAAGGCGAGGTCTACAGCAACACTTGGAACATCCAATAGCTACGTCGCTTCTACCCTTAAGATGTTTTCAAGTTATCCATATACCTCGCTCCCGTGCAAAGTTTAGTCATCAAGGAAGGGTCAGCCTTGCCTCGGCAAAGCCCGACCCTCCCTCGGGGGCTAAAAGGGGGGAACCCCCTCTGCGTTGAATTTTTTTCCTCGAAAAAAGATCCTTTCTGCCAGAATGTCTTTCGTGCTTTTCGACTACTTCGAAAGTGGATCCTGAAAACGACGGAGTACATGTAAGCAGCCAAGGCTGACCGAGCCGAGGGACTCCTACGCCTCCGAGATACGGATACCTCACTCATCACCTTCTGCGATAAGTAACTCACGCTCGGAAAAGTGATTCCGCGGACCGAACAAGTCTTCACGTTCGAAAGCTCCTCTGCCGAAGCGGTTCTTCGGGCCTTCTCGACTGCGTCGGTGACAGAACCCCAAGGACAGGCGAGAGCGTGCGTAAGCGGCAAGGCCGACCGAGCCGAGGGATTCCTACGCCTCCGGGATACGGATACCTCACTCATCACCTTCCGTGAAAAGCAACTCTCGCTCGCATAGACAATTCTGTTACCGAGAAAAAAGTCCAGATACTCGAAACAAGAGGAAAAGAAGCGCAGCTTTACAACACGGCGAGGGTGTGTTTGGGCCTCGGCGGCCGCAGAAAACACACGCTACAAGATAATCCGATCCTGCAGGCTCGGATCTGGACAGTTGAAGGGAGCCGCAGCACCTTCGGCGTCAACAACACCTTCGGCGAGGTCCGACCTAGCCTCGGACGGCGACGCGGTCGGAGGATCTCCACCTTGAAGGACGACTTCATCATCACGCCCGGGCCATCGCCGCCCGGGTCTCCTCCAAGAATCCGGCTCGAGCAGGCGGCTCGGCTGGTCACCCCGAGGCCTCGGCCAGCTGTCCTCCGAGGACATCACCCCGACCCGAGGCCTCGGCAGATCAATTCCGGCGTCGGTCCCGCTAACGGACGACCCGACCAGGCTCCGGCCGACCAAGTCTCCTTTTCGAGCCAACTCCGCCTCTGTCCATGCTGACACCGCTACCCCTGGCCTCGGCTCATCGAAGAGCGGCCGAGGGGTTCCTTTAACTAAGCAAGAGAAGCCTCGGGCAGCAAGGCCGACCGAGCCGAGGGACTCCTACGCCTCCGGGATATGGATACCTCACTCGTCACCTTTGCACGGGGCAACTCACGCTTGGTGAAGCGGTTCAGACAACCAACAGGCGAGTCTTAGTGCTCGAAAATGAGGAAAAAATACATACATGTTCAGGCCTCGACAGCCACAATGAACAAAAACACTGGCATTCAAAGTGCCATTACAAACGGAACTCCGGTTCCACCTCCGCAGGTACGAACAACCCCACTCGATGGGGGGGGGCCTGCGGAGCAACAGAAGACCGACGAATGGCACGCCGTCACCTGCTCCAGCAGCGGCGACGACGACGACTTCTGCTTCGGGGGGCCGAACAGCGGCAGCAATGACCTCAGGGCGGATGCTGCTGCCAGGGGCCCCCCGCCCATGCCCAAACTCGTGAGGCAAGGACGGGCAGAAGGCCGTAGAGTTGGAGGTCGGTCCGTGGGCGGCTCCGGCTATCTCGCCGGCGGAAGAACCTCTTCCAGCTGCCGTGGCGGAAGCCGGCGCCGAGAGCGGCTCCGAAGCCACTCGGGTCCGAGAGCCAGGCACGCGGCAGCTGCCAGCGCCACGGACAGCAACCGCCCTTCCCCCCGATCACTGAGGGAAGGAGCGGGCCACCGCCCACGCAGGGGCCGACCCCAACTCGACACTCTCCCCTCCCCAGCACCGGTGATGAAAATCCTTGAGGCTGAGGGAGGGGCAGAGGCCGCAGCCCGACTTGCTTTCCCCCGCCATCAAACTGGAGGTCACCGTCTTGGGTGACCGCCGGTGGAGGGGTGCAGCCGGGCTGCATGATGAAAATCCTTGAAGCCGAACGATGGCTGAAAGGTACCAACTCCCACGGAGTTGCATTCCTCAACGACATGGCGGAAAGACTGCGGGCATCCCCCATCCGGGGGCTCGGAAGGTGGAAAGACATGATGCATGAGGAAGCGCGAAGACATGGTCGCCTTTCAAGGGGGTCACCCTCCTTTTAAAGGCGACTCTCCCTACTTGCATCCCCAGCCGTCACGGGCTGAGTCTTCTCCAGCAAGCTCCAAGGTCCTCTCCCCCGACGGCGCGGGGGCTGGGCCCCACGCGTCATGCAAGCCGGCCCAGGGCGGAAGGAGCCAAACCTCCGCGAGCGGTGCATGCAACCGTCCAGTGGTTACAAGCGTCCCTCCACTTTCGCCCAGACCAGCGGGCGAGAGGGCGGGCAGCCATGCAGGCGGCATGCAACCGCGCCAAGTGGGCGCACCTCTCCGACTTCCAGCGCGCCCAGCATGGAGGCCCAGGCCCACGCGTCATGCAACCGGCGCGCCGGATGCTACGCGCGAGCAACTGCACCGCCACTCGCGCCACTGCCACGCCTCCTCGACTGCGTAACCAGTACCGCGACTCGAGGCAACCCTACGCACGACCCAGCAGCGCCAGCCTGGCGCGACGGTCAATGCGGCAAAAAATGGGCCGGCAGTAATGGCGGTGGCAGGCGGGCAGGAGCAGCGGTCACGTCGTCAGCCAAGCTTACGTCCCATCCGGGGGCAGCGAGAGAACCCTCTCTCACGGCGTGAAGACGACGCGCCCGTGTTCCGTTCCTCGAACGGCTCGCGCGCGCGCAACGGCCGCCCCGCGAACCGCACGCCCCGTCGCATTAACTCCATGGCGGGAAAGGCGGCGCCTCTGGCAGGGGAAGCGAGCGACGCTTCGCCTTCGCCATAATGTCCGCGTCAAAAAAGGTATGCCGCGTCGTTCAATTTCGTATCCTTTTCCTTTTCCTCTTTCTCTCTCTTACAATAGGGACCGGGAAAGGGGGATACCCCGAAAAGGATCCTTCTCCGTGAAGGAACCAGGCTCCGAGCCTCCCTACTGATCAGGGGTTCGAAGGCTGGCCCCTCGGAAGGGTTCAACAGCCGCCTCAGAGCGCGTGGGCTCCACACCCACTACTAGTCAGAGGTTCGAAGGCCGGCCCCTCGGAAGGGTTCAACGACCGCCTCAGGCTACTCGGGCTCCGCGCCCACTACTGATCAGGGGTTCGAAGGTTGGCCCTCGAAAGGTTCACAGCCGCACAGAGCGAGGGATGACCATGGGTACGTTCGATACATAACCAAGGCTCGGGCTGCGCTCCCGAGGTACCCTAGGACATTTCCGAGACCAGCGGGAACGATCTTGTAACGGAATCCCATCAGAGGGAGGCATCGAGCCCTCGGACCCCGTCGACAGGGGACCGGGTCCGGCAGATCACCCGTAGGTACTTTTGGGCGCGCCTCTGGGCCTCTAGCCGACCCCTAGCGAACGGGGCACGAACGTCCGCTCGGATTACCCGCCAGCAGCTCACCAGAGACACCATATTCGGCGCCCACCGAGGGCAACATGGCGCTTTCCCCCCTCCTCCTTGCGGAAAGGCGACACAGGGGCGTATGTAAAAAAGTCGAGTCTGTCCCTGACCATCCTCTCGCCCTGTGCAGAGGCTCGGGGGCTGCTCTCGCAAACCCGGCTCCGGCCAAACCGTTGACAGCGTCAACATACCAGCCCGAGAACTTGGGACCCGACCGTGCACCCGGGCTACGGCCAGTTCGCATGAGGGAACGACCAGACCGGCCAAAGCATTGCGCGAGGCATTAAGACCTCGGAGGAGTCAAACCACTCCTCCGAGGCCTCGGGGGCTACACCCGGCGGGTGCGCTCACGCGCACCCACCGGAACAAAACGCAACCCAGAAAGGCTGGTTCCCTTGCAAAAAAGTGCGACGAAAGCCTCCAAGCGAGTGCTAACACTCCCTTCGAGGCTCGGGGGCTACTGTCGGGGACCATAATTAGGGGTACCCTCAAGTCTCCTAATTCTCAGCTGGTAACCCCCATCAGCATAAAGTTGCAAAGGCCTGATGGGTGCGATTAAGTCAGGGATCGATCCATTCGAGGGACTCGATCACGCCTCGCCCGAGCCTAGCCTCGGACAAGGGCAGCCGACCCCGGAGGATCTCCGCCTCGCCCGAGGCCCTCCTCCAGCGACGAACATACTTCCGGCTCGCCCGAGGCCCTGTCTTCGCCAAGAAGCAATCCTGACCAAATCGTCGCGCCGACCGACCAAATCGCAGGAGCATTCAATGCAAAGGTGGCCTAACACCTTTATCCTGACGCGCGCCCTTCATTCGACAGAGCCGAAGTGACCGCCGTCACTTCGCCGCTCCGCTGACCGGCCTGACAGAAAGACAGTGCCGCCTGCGCCGCTCCGACTGCGGTGCCACTTGACAGAGTGAGGCTGACAGGCAGTCAGGCCCGGCCGCAGGCACCATAGGAAGCTCCGCTTCGCCCGACCCAGGGCTCGGACTCGGGCTAAGCCCCGGAAGACGGCGAACTCCGCTCCGCCCGACCCAGGGCTCGGACTCGGGCTAAGCCCCAGAAGACGGCGAACTCCGCTCCGCCCGACCCAGGGCTCGGACTCGGGCTAAGCCCCGGAAGACGGTGAACTCCGCTCCGCCCGACCGAGGGCTCGGACTCGGGCTAAGCCCCGGAAGATGGCGAACTCCGCTCCGCCCGACCTAGGGCTCGGACTTGGGCTCAGCCCCGGAAGACGACGAACTCCGCTTCGCCCGACCCCAGGGCTCGGACTCCGCCTTGGCCTCAGCCGAAGGTCTCCGCCTCGCCCGACCCAGGAGCTCGGACTCGACCTCGGCCACGGAAGACAGACTCGACCTCGACTTCGGAGGAGCCTCCACATCGCCCAACCTAGGGCGCGGACCGGCCACATCGACGGGAGGCGCCATCATTACCCTACCCCAAGCTGACTCAGGCTACGGGGAACAAGACTGGCGTCCCATCTGGCTCGCTCCACCAGATAGGCAATGATGGCGCCCCGCACGTTCCCTGACGATGGCAGCTCTCCGCCCCCTTACGGAAGCAAGAGGACGTCAGCAAGGACTCGACAGCCCCGACAGCTGTCCCTCCACCAGGCTCCAGCGCTCCTCCGACGACCACGACACCACACGAACCGGGTGCCAAAACCTCTCCGACTGCCACGATGGCATGTACTTAGGGCGCTAGCTCCCCTCCGCTAGACACGTAGCACTCTGCTACACCCCCATTGTACACCTGGATCCTCTCCTTACGCCTATAAAAGGAAGGACCAGGGCCCTCTTTACAGAGGGTTGGCCGCGCGGGGACGAGGACGAGACAGGCGCTCACGCAAGGCCGCTCGCTCCCTCACCCGCGTGGACGCTTGTAACCCCCTACTGCAAGCGCACCCGACCTGGGCGCGGGACGAACACGAAGGCCGCGGGATTTCCACCTCTCTCACGCCCGTCTCCGGCCACCTTTCTCCCCCTTCGCGCTCGGCCTCGCGCCGACCCATCTGGGCTGGGGCACGCAGCGACATTTCACTCGTCGGCCCAGGGACCCCCCGGTCTCGAAACGCCGACAGTATCACTTCTTAAGGGATCACCAACAAAAGGGAGATATCGAGATTGCATATATTAACACTAAAGATCAATTAGCCGATATCTTTACCAAGCCACTTGATGAACAAACTTTTAACAAACTTAGGCATGAGCTAAATATTCTTGATTCTAGGAATTTCTTTTGATGTTTTGCACACATAGCTCATTTATATACCTTTGATCATGTCTCTTTTATATGCTATGACTAATATGTTTTCAAGTATAGTTCAAACCAAGTCATAGGTGTATTGAAAGGGAATTGGAGTCTTCGGCAAAAACAAAGGCTTCCACTCCGCAACTCACCCTTCGCCGTCGCTCCGAGCACCTCTCCGTCTTTGGTATAATCTTCACTCATATTTTATTTGCCAAAGGGGAGAAAATAGTTAGGAAAGGGCTCTAATGATTCCATTTTTGGCGATTTATGCCAAAGGGGGAGAGAGAGCATGAGCCCAAAGCAAAAGGACCGCACCACCACCTAATTTTAAAAAGAGTTTTTCAATTGGTATGATTTTTCAAATTGGTATCTCATTATGTTCAAAAAGGGGAGAGAGTAGTATTTTCAAAATCAGTATCTTAAAACCCTCTTGAACACTAAGAGGAGATTTCATTGAGGGGGAGTTTTGTTTAGTCAAAGGAAAAAGCATTTGAAACAGGGGGAGAAAATTTCAAATCTTGAAAATGCTTCGCAAAATCTTATTCATTTTCCTTTGACTATTTGCAAAAGAACTTTGAAAAGGATTTACAAATGAATTTGCAAAAACAAAACAAGTGGTGCAAGCGTGGTCCAAAATGTTAAAAATAAAGAAACAATCCATGCGTATCTTATAAGTATTTGTATTGGCTCAATTCCAAGTAACCTTTGCACTTACATTATGCAAACTAGTTCAATTATGCACTTCCATATTTTTTGTTTGTGTTGGCATCAATCACCAAAAAGGGGGAGATTCAAAGGGAATTAGGCTTACACCTATTTCCTAATTTATTTTGGTGGTTGAATTGCCCAACACAAATAATTGGACTAACTAGTTTGCTCTAGTCTATAAGTTATACAGGTGCCAAAGGTTCACACTTAGCCAATAAAAAGACCAAGAAATGGGTTCAACAAAAAGAGCAAGGGATAACCGAAGGCAGCCCTGGTCTGGCGCACCGGACTGTCCGGTGTGCCACCGGACAGTGTCCGGTGCACCACCGGACAGTGTCCGGTGCACCAGGGGACTCCAAGCCAAACTTCGCACCTTCGGGAATTTTCAGAGGCGCTTCGCTATAATTCACCGGACATGTCCGGTGCACACCGGACAGTGTCCGGTGCTCCAGAGGAGAGCGACTCTGAACTCGCCAGCTTCGGATTTCAGCTCCGCTATAATTCACCGGACATGTCCGGTGCACACCGGACTGTCCGGTGAGCCAGTGGAGCAACGGCTACTTCGCGCCAACGGTCGTCTGCAACGCATTAAATGCGCGCCAGCGCGCGCAGAGGAGCAGGGCACGCGCGGTTGGCACACCGGACAGTCTACAGGACTTGTCCGGTGCACCACCGGACAGCCAGGCGGGCCCACACGTCAGAGCTCCAACGGTCGGAACCCAATGGCTGGTGACGTGGCTGGCGCACCAGACTGTCTGGTGCGCCATGCGACAGCAGCCTCCACCAAACGGCTAGTTTAGTGGTTGGGGTTATAAATACCCCCAACCACCCCACATTCAAGTTATCCAAGTTTTCCAACTTCCAACCACTTACAAGAGCTAGGCATTCAATACAAGACACACCCAAGTGATCAAATCCTCTCCCAATTCCACAAAAGCATTAGTGTTAAGTGAGAGTGATTTGTTGTGTTCTTTTGAGCTCTTGCGCTTGGATTGCTTTCTTTCTCATTCTTTCTTGAGATCAAACTCACTTGTAATTGAGACAAGAGACACCAATCGTGTGGTGATCCTTGTGGGAACTTTGTGTTCCAAGTGATTGAGAAGAAAATCTCACTCGGTCCGAGGGACCGTTTGAGAGAGGGAAAGGGTTGAAAGAGACCCGGTCTTTGTGACCACCTCAACGGGGAGTAGGTTTGCAAGAACCGAACCTCGGTAAAACAAATCCGCGTGTCACACTCTTCATTCGCTTGCGATTTGTTTTGCGCCCTCTCTCTCGGACTCGTTTCTATTTCTAACGCTAACCCGGCTTGTAGTTGTGATTAATTTTGTGAATTTCAGTTTCGCCCTATTCACCCCCCTCTAGGTGACTTTCACCGAGTCCCTTGGATGGGGTCTAGGTCCGGGCCACAACGAGGTCCCGGGACGGGGGACCCTGGCGTAAGCAAGGGTCCGGTACTGACATGTGTCTAGGCCTTATCCTGTGCGCTTGCGCTCCTCGCTCAGGCGGAGTCCCGATGCTGCCACGTGGTTGTTGCCCGTGACATAAGCCTGCGGGCGGAGCCTGACGTAAGGCCTCTAGGCGCGCGGACTCTGCATTTATTGCGAAAAGGACGCGCCGCTTGTCCGCCCTACTGACAGGTGATGTGCCCCTCAGCATTTAATGCGTCATGTCCACTCCGCTGGCAGGCGGCGCCAGGGCCATCCTACAGACGGCGCACCTGTCCTCTCCATTGTCAAACAGTGCGCCCGTGCTGCGCGGCGCACTGTGCTCATCATCCCTTATACGAGAAGCATCCCCTGCACACCGATGCTACGCAGATCTCGGATGTCAGGGCGCCAGAAGATTGCTCCAGCAGCAAACATTAGTAGCTCCAAGTACTACATCCGTTATGTTCCTGGGCCCACATGTCGGGGCTCAATACCCTTGTACGTGCCCCCCTTGAGCTATAAAAGGGAGGGCACACAACGTTACACGGGGGCTCTCTCAGACCAAACTCAGACTCTCAGCTCTCAAGCTTCGGCAGCAATCCAAAACACAGTGGAGTAGGGTATTACGCTCCGGCGGCCTGAACCACTCTAAATCCCCGCGTGTTCATGTGCTCAACGATCGCTTACACAGACAGGCAAAACGCTTAAGCCCCTTCCTCATCTTAGGATCTAGGGCGGGTGCACTCCGTCACCCGGCCGGAGAATTCCCTCTCCGACAGTTATAGTACCATAATATGTATTAATATCATGTCATGGGGCTTAGCTAGGGTTAAGAACATGTTAATTAACGTATAGGTACAAGGATATTCCTCTCTCTCTCTCTCTCTCTACATAGGGGGGCTATTGGAGGGTAAAATCCCCTAAAGCCACTCCTACGGGTTTACGAGGTGTTGTTCGAGTTAGCCTAAACTCCTTAATCAAATAGTCTTTCAAGAATCCAAAGTGCCTTCGTAAAGTGGTGTAGCACACATGATAATTTCTTATACATACATCAATCAAATCAAAGCCGTGGCGGGAGGCATGGGAGCCCAGCATGGTGGAGGAGGTGGCTTGCGACATGGGGATCTGGTGCGGGTGGTGCAGGGGTCACGTTGTGGCGGCATTGGCTGCCCTAACGAGCACGGCGTGGTGGCACAAGCGACCCAACCGACAGTGGGCATAGTGGGTGTAAGGTTGATCCCGGGTTGATCAACATCGTGGGTATAAGGTTGACCTCGGGTGATGGATGGGATTAAGTCCTTAAGGGCTTAGACCCACATGCATTGTCTTAATTAAGGGAAACCGACTCATTTTTTGTTTGTTCATAGGTCTAATGGAGCTATAAGATGGTAATGGTTCCACTCATAGCCATCATACTCACGATCCAAACGTCTGGGAGTATCACTGCTCAACTTCTGGTAGTGCCACTATGGCTCTGCATGAGGATCTCTCACCCGAAGAGGGGTCCGAGTTCGGTTAGACCAAGATTGTTGTTGAATCCATCACGATGATTATGAGGGGAGGGACTCTAGGACCCATCATGTCGCCGACCCTAATTCTCCTAAGAGTGTTCGCCGACCAGGGCCATGTCATCGGATGACTCAACATCTTGATCCATCGACGGAGCTGTAGGAGCATCAGCACTAACGGCCACATAGGGCATCATGTTGTTGATTCTCCTCGCGTCTTCATGCGCTTGTACATTATCCTAAGGAAATAGTGGGATGCATTTGTCTAGAAGGAGTTTGATCATTATGATGTTTTCAGACGGGGTGGCATAGACTTGGCCAACGTGGAAATCGACCACCTTGATCTGGTCATGTGCATCTCGACCATGTCATTGTAACTCTTCATGGTTCTTCTATCTTGTTGTCACTATATCTGTGTCATCATTGGCATGTTCTGAGGGTTGATTGAAAGGGAAATGGCCTTAAACCATTTTTTATATTGATTTTTGTGCTTGATGACTATCACAACCATTTGGACTAACTAGTTTGTCTAGTCTTTGATTCACACGTTCATAAGTTCAACAATTTATTCTCTAATTCGTAATCAGCTCAGATCCAACCAAATAGGGGTAAAACATGGAATAGATGGACTATCAATTGTTCTACTCTTTGGATAAGTTTTAAATGCCCCAAGGAACTTATTCAACACTTCTAGAGAGGTTGGAAAGCTTGAAATCAACATCTCACTATTTTGGAGCTAGTTTGAGCAAAAGAAAAAATATGAGTTAAAGAATCAAAATATTCATGGTCCATGACTTAGACTAGATGAAAAGTCACTTGATATATTTTTCTAAGTCATATGATCTCTCTCAAGTTTAGCCAAAGTAACTTGGAGAAAATTGTTCAAAGATCAACGACAAGTCAGAAACTCAAGTTCTGAAATCGCCAAGTGCGGACCGTCCGACCCCTTCTGGCGGACCATCCGCTACACCACTTTAATTTGACTTCGGACAGGAACTAAATCGTGGACAGTCCGACTAAATCACGGACCGTTTGGCTATACATCGTGGATCGTCCAGCTATAATTCTTAGACCGTTCGTACGTGAAGATCTAGTTCTGCCTGAAGCTGACAAGTTGAGCAAAAGAATTTTTAGAACTGGCGCGGACTGTTTGGAACCAAGGGCAGACCGTTCACATATCGTCACCAAGGAAAGACAATCGTTGGTCTGTCTGATGTATCCGTTAAGATGTCAGAACCGTCCGTTTGAGGGTCGCGGACCGTCCGGACCTTAGCTACAAACCGTCCACCGGTGTAATTTCTGAAAGATGCGCCCTACAGAGACTCGTACGTTCTGAGGAGAGGATAACATAATTAAGGTACCGTTGATTCATTTCACAAGGTTACAACATAAGCTCACAAAGGATGGAGAAGAGACAACGAGGTTACAACAGAGTGGTAGCTGTCAACTTGACCTAAACTATCGACTGAGATGACGTGCTGCACACCAACAGGCATCCAAACTACCATAATGAATATTTGCATCCACCGCCCCGTATGTGATGGAAGTTTGCTTACATCTAAAAAAAACTGGGTAGGCCCGTGTACACTACTTTTGCAGCCTAAAGATTAATCCATTGAGATTGGTAGCTCAACTCATCGCATGGACGACACAACAATAGACATACAATGATCTTATATTGCTTATGCATATTTAAATCAAAATACATATAGCGGTGCATATACAAATTAGAAGTGCATGCACGATTTTCCATTTTCGAGTGAGTTGTATTTAAATCTGAATTTTTTAAAGAAATTCAATTAAACAAACTAAATCTAATAGTTATAGAAAACACTTTTATAATTGTGCCAAAATGGTACATGTATGTCTACATAGTGTAGGAACATACCAAAAAAAGTTTGGTTGAGAAAAGAAAAAAAATTAAAAAAAAATACTTTGCCGAGTGTCCAAGAATAACACTCGTCAAAGCATGCTTTGCCGAGTGTCATGACTCGGCACTCGGCAAAGATAACGGACGTCAGCTATAGACGGCTGCTGACGGTCTTTTATCGAGTATAGCCGTTCGCCGAGTGTTTGACACTCGGCAAAGATTTTTTGTCGAGTGTATTTCTGTGCCGAGAGTTCTGCTCTCGGTAAACACGGTCATTACCGAGAGCAGGATTTTGCCGAGTATAGCACTCGGCAAAGACTTTTTTGTCGAGCCGATAAAAAGCACTCGGCAAAGCGTCAAGTACTCGTAGAGTCGGATTCCAGTAGTGGTGGATGCATGTATTAGCAACATATTTAGATTTAAAAACACATATTTCAATTATATCGAGTATGTTTAAATGAAAAACATGATGCTATTATAATGTTTATGCATATTTAAATTATATATATATATGCTAAGTTAAATATTGTCTTATTCTAAATACATGTAGTGGTATTATCTAAATTCTGATGGTACGAAAGGGATATCATAATATTTTTCATATCATACCTCTACCTATGATGGAGGTATAATTGTCTTTTCTCCGTTCTATAACATCCATATCTCACGCATTTTATGCGTCAACTGTATATAAAGAAAAAAAACGCAATTCAATGGCAATGAAGAAAATGCCTAATTTTCAATAGCATGTAAAGAAATATTCACCTGCCACGTCTCCCGTTACAAGGACAGAAATGGCAGCATCATGAGGCAGTTGACCCTACCCAATTTGGGGGCTAATGGCGCTGCGCAAAGACAGCAACCGAGGACAGGACATAATCGGGTAGGTTAAATAAATCCGGCGAATATTTCTTTTGCGGTAGCATCACATTCCCTGTGGATAACTCTAGGTCCAATTCAATAAGGTCTGATGGGGGTCCCAGCTCAGCTATTGAAAACCGCTTCAATAACAAAAAGGTAGGGTTGCACAATGATCCAGCGGATTTAGTGAAAATTATTATCACCAGAACAAAAAAATCCTGGTGACATGTGACTACGGATTTACATGTATATTATTTGTATACCTATTTTATCTGTGCATTTGTTTTGAACGTTTGACAAGTGAGTGATTGGACGACGCGAAGCATCAGCTGCGATTTGACAGCATCATTTTTTTGAGTATTTTGTCTCGCACGATCACAGTAGCAGAAAGGGATTGGCCTACGATCAAATTCTTGCGTAATCGTATCAGGATTCAGGATCCATGGCTGGAGGTTTTTCTTTTTGGCTTGTAAACATTGGTTGTTCTGTACGTATCAGGATTAATTGACACTTGAAGCAAAAAAAAAATATCATCCGATGCGCCATGACATCTGGCTTCTTTTGACGTGTTTCTACTGGATAGACTACTACACTGCTAGTATCACAGCCGTCATTTTTTTTATATGGATTACAGCTATAGAAGTCCGAATAATTAACTTTAATCTGAAACAAACAGCCACTAGATGCAGGTCATCAGCCGTGTGGCTCTCCTGTATTTCTATTCTTTAAAGCCGGTTCGAAATAGCGACGCGCACGATGTCCACGTCAGCGTTTATCTTTTTAGCCATCCGATGATACATCAACGGCAAAGGAAACCATGGCAGTACAACGAAGCAAAATGCAGCTAGCAAAATATCTTCTTCATGAATACTCTAGACCTACACCAACTCTAGACTTGCCTGGGACTTCGCGAACAGCCCCACGAATACTCTAGAGCTCTTTTATGCATCTTCCTTTTTCTGCTGCTTTCAAGTGGAAATTCTACTACTGCTTCCAAAACAAGCTGCCACTTTCAGTGGAAGTGAGCACAAAACAGATTGCTGCTGCATCTCGGACAAATAGCAGAGCTGTTGCCTCTGCTTTCAAAAAGCAGTGTATGGTGCCAAAAAAATTTGTTAACAAGAAAATTCAAAACCAAACAAAAGTTGACAACAAACGTGATGCCATAACATTCTATTTGCTAGCACCATCCAAAATTTTAGAAAATCAGTTTGATGCCATGAAACAGTTTGCCACCACCATTCAGAATTCAGCCATGTTCAAGATTACAACTGCATGACAAAGGAAAAACCAAACAAAAGTTGACAACAAACGTGATGCCATAACATTCTATTTGCTAGCACCATTCAAAATTTTAGAAAATCAGTTTGATGCCATGAAACAGTTTGCCACCACCTTTCAGAATTCAACCACGTTCAAGATTACAACTGCATGACAAATGAAATTCAGTTTGCTACCACTATCCAGAAGTGATTATTTTGACAAACATACACGACCAGAACGGTCTATTTTGACAACTGTGACGAGACGTGACCCATTTTGTATAGCGGCAATAAAGAGTGACATGTTTTAACAAATTCCTCATAAAATTAATTATCTCCATATTTACTTATTTCATTTCTATAATCTCATATATGCTTTGTGCTAGGTATACCTATTTATCATCTTTTCATGTTATCAAATTACATATCAAATCTCGTCCTTCACCGGCTCACCAGCCACTAATATCAATCATTCCTTCGTAAAACCTATGCTGGAATACGTGCGCGCTTGCGCGCACAATACACTAGTGCATATACATGCACGTGATGAACATGGGTGCAGGAGGGAAGCTTCTACCAAGGTCAATCGAACGCAGTAAAAAAGTTGAGCACTTGGGCCGACCGGCCGATACAGACGTTAGGCAGGGGCTTGTGGGCCGAATTTTTTTGTATTTTAGCCCCTAAACTGAAGTAAAATCACGTTTAGACCTAAAAAAATTTTAAATGCAGTTTTGGACCCTTAGCTCGGCGCCATAGGCCGTGGCGCCGAGCTAACACAGCTCGGCGCCAGAGCCTATGGCGCCGAGCTATGACGTGGCCAAGGCTGGCAGCGATGACGTGGCCGTCCGCGTGGCGCCTAGCTCGGCGCCACAGATCTTGGCGCCGAGCTAGGACTTAACCGCGGGGTCTCCGTTTCTTCTCTGTTTCTTCTCTGTTTGCCCGCAAGCCGCCGCTCGCCATTCTCGCCGCTAGCCAATGCCGCGCTCGCCGTCCGCAAGCCACCGCCACCATACCGGGCGCGGCCTCCGCGCTTGCCGTCCGCCGGCCGCCGCGCGCGCCTGCGCGCCCTGTTTCGGCCGCCCGCGCACGCCCTGTCCCGGCGACCGAGCTCCGGCCACCGCGCTCGTCGTTCGCCGCTCGCTCACGCCCTGTCCCGGCGACCGAGCTCCGGCCACCGCGGAGCGAGCTCAGCGACCGCGCTCGCCGTTCACCGCGCACGCCCGCCCCGGTCGCCGCTCGCTCGCGAGGTAATTTTTTTTATTGTTGTAAATTATTAGCTATTAACTTAGTTAGTAAATTGTTAAATATTGTTAGTGTTTAGTAATTAGTTAGATATTCACTTGTTTAGCTATTTTTTTGTTTAACATATAGTTAGATATTCACTTGTTTAGCTATTTTTTTGTTTAACATATAGTTAGTGTTTAGTAAATTTTTAGTCATTATATAGTTTCATTTTGTTTAGCACATTAATATTACATGTTCAACATATTGTTTGTTCTGTAGATATCGTGCACTTTTGTGTGTTGGCAACCATCGTGTTGTCGTTTATTTGCAGGTTCTATAAACATCACTTTATAGGGGAGGTGCTGCCAAATTTTGTATTGACAATAGTTTTTTTTGTACGTAGGTGTTCTTCCGACTTGACCTTCTCCACCGTTAGCTGGACTCGTACGCGATCTCAGGTATACATTGTTTTCTTACATTATTCATAGATTATGTAATTTTGTTTGATGTGGTCATTTAATATTTACTATATAGTTATTAGTTAGTATATATTTATTACTTAGTAAGTTTGTGACCATGACTTCGGAGCTGTTTGGTTACAGGATCAAATATGACAAAGCATGGAGGGCAAAGCAGCGAGCATGGAAGATGATATACGGGGATTGGGAGGAGGGTTACGAGAAGTTACCAGCATTGTTCAATGCAATGAAAGCAAAAAAACCAGGCATGCATTACGAGTACATCCCCAAACCTAATGAATGGAGGAACGGCAAAGAGATATTTTATCGTGCTTTCTGGTGTTTCTCGCAGTGCGTAGAGGCCTTCAGGCATTGTCGTCCCGTGCTCTCTATTGATGGTACTTTTCTGCTTGGGAAGTATAAGGGCACATTGTTGGTTGCCATATCATGCGACGCAGACAACTCACTGGTTCCTTTGGCATTTGCTTTGGTGGAGAGGGAGAACAGAGATAGTTGGTCTTGGTTCTTGCGGCTTGTACGCATCCATGCCGTAGGCCCTGGACGCGAGGTTGGTGTCATATCTGACAGACACCAAGGTATTCTTAATGCAGTGCAAGAGCAGATTCCTGGCTACGCACCCATGCACCACAGATGGTGCACTCGACATCTAGCAGAAAATCTTCTTCGAAAGGATCATAGCAAGGCTAACTTCCCCCTTTTTGAGGAGGTATGTCGTCAGTTGGAGGTTTCGTTTTTCGAGGATAAGTTGAAGGAACTAAAAGATGCAACAAATGCTGAAGGTAAGAACTGGATTGCTGGATTGCTGAGGGAACCGCACAAATGGACAAGGGCCTACGACGAAGGTGGCTGGCGGTTCGAGTTTCAGACTAGCAACATGGCCGAGTCATTTAACAGTGTGCTTAAGGGTATACGGGGCATGCCAGTCAATGCTATAGTAACATTCACTTTTTATAGGCTTGTGGCTTGGTTTAATGATAGACACGCGCAGGCCAAGGCAATGCAGACCCGAGGGCAGAGATGGGCACCTAAACCAACATCACACCTTAATAATGCAAAGGAACGTGCCCATAGACATGAGGTACAATGCTTTGATGAGGAGCTGGGTAAATACGAGGTAACAACACTAGGCGGCATAACTTCCGACGGTGAGGTGCGACCTTCGAGGACACATGTCGTGTTACTTGATGCATTCTGGTGTGGATGTGGTAAACCTAGACAATACCATTTTCCATGTTCTCATTATGTTGCGACCGCACGTCATCGTAACTTTGCATTTGAGAGCAGAATACCTTCTGAGTTCAGTGTAGAGAGCTTAGTACGTACCTGGAGCCCTCGTTTCGAGCCATTTCTTGATGAGTCACAATGGCCAACGTACACCGGTCCGGTATACGTTGCTGATCCAGCGCATCGATGGGACAAACGTGGTAGTAGGAAAAGGAGCCGGTGCAACATGGTTATGGATCAGGTTTCCGGTCGCAGTAGGAGAGGACGAGCGTCCCCCTTTCTCGTGGACCCAGAGCAGAATGAATGCGGAAAATGCGGTAGACTTGGGCACAACTCACGTACATGCATTTGGACACTTAGTCAGGTGTGATATATTTTTTTATACACAAATTTTATTCTAATATGTCGATTTTTTCGTTACACTTTGTACACAACTTATATTCTAATATGTTGATATCTTAATTTGCAGGATGGCGCAGTTCCACTTGCTGGACCCTCACTACGACGAGCACCACAGGGGCCGTCTCACCGCAGAGGGAGAGGTAACATTTTGTACATAAATTAAATTTTCGAATTAATATGTGCGACCTATATTTGACTAATGAAAATTCTTTTGATTGCTAGGTGTTGCCCGTTCTGCGGGTCCGGACCCACGACCGGTTTCTGGAGGAGATGAGGTACGATGAGAGGTACACTCCTCTCCTACAGAGGGCTGGCTTGGACGTCTTATCGTACCAGGTCCGCCGTGGGCTGCCCACTTTCAACCCAACGGCGTTGACGGCTCTGGTCGACAGGTAAAGACTTCTCTAGTTGTTTAATATTTACAATTATCAAATCTACTTTGCATACTAATGATTTTGTATTCTTTTGTCTTCCAATAGGTGGCGGCCAGAGACTCACACTTTCCACCTTCCCTGCGGTGAGATGACTGTGACGCTTGAAGATTGCCAGAAGATTCTTGGTCTCAGCATTATGGGTCGTCTAGTGACCGGTCAGGCATCACCAGGCGGTTGGAGGCAGAGGGTGGAGGCCTTTCTTGGGAGACTGCTTCCGGATGAGCTACGAGGTAGCCACAACACCGGAGTCCCACTGACCTGGCTTAGGCAGAGCTTTGGGCAGTGTCCACCTGGTGCAGATGAGCAGACGGTTGGATACCATTGTCGAGCTTGGATTCTCCATCTCTTTGGTTCAGTTCTTTTTCCAGACGCGACAGGCGACAGCGCGTCATGGATGTTTCTGCCCTGCCTGACTGACTGGGATACGACCGGAGGTTACAGCTGGGCTTCAGCAGTGTTGGCCTTCCTGTACAGGCAACTTTGCGAGGCTTGTCGTCGTTCGTCGAGGACCGCCAGCTTAGGTGGATGTGTCTACCTACTACAGCTGTGGATGTGGGCACACATACCCGTCGGGCGACCCAGAGAGTTTCCTCCTCGTGAGTGGTTCGTGGTAGCCGGACATCGGCTTAAGCCCACGGCTGCTTACCGCTGGGACCAGGTCGAGGAGCCATTCGCACGACACCAGCGTGCTTACGTGGAGTACTCAAACGAGCTCGACGCACTTACTCCTTCGATGGTGAGTTGTCTCCTTTTTTCTTTTTACATGTCCTTTCTACTTTTATCACACGACACCAGCGTGCTTACATGGGCTTTCTAAAACTTTTGCAGGTGACTTGGCAACCGTATCTTGATCCATATTTCGCCAGCATACAGTTGAGCAGCATGTGCTCAATAGATGAGAACCTCTACCTCATGAGGTGTCCCCTCATCTGTTTTTATGCTGTTGAGTACCACTTGCCCCACAGAGTTGCTCGACAGTTCGGATTGCGCCAGGAGTTTCCAGTGGAGCCATTCTCGACTTCAATAGAACTTCATAAGTGAGTTACTACATGCACTTGTTATTCTAACTAATAATTGAAATATCAGTTAGTCGCTAATATATGGTTCTAACTTTTGCAGGTTCGACAGACAGAGACAGAAGAAGGTCACGGACTTCGAGACGCACCATCGTGATTACATTGATGAATGGAACCAGCAGGGGGATCTGAACTATGAGAATGACCAGGCGCACACAAACTACAACTTCCGGAGGTATTTGATTTGGTATTCTGGTGTGACTAGGTGCAAGCTGAAGGGACAGTGGACAGCAGCAGACTACGCCGAGCAAGAATCGTCAGACGACGAAGACACAGCTTTCGACATAGCTGCTCGGCACGGGTCCCAAATTGAGGCTGCTCCAATCCTTGATAGAGTGGTAACTATTTCTTTACTAAAATTAGAGATTTCAATTCAATGGGATATGTCTAGTTTTGAGCATCCTAATGTCTTAACTTGTGATAGGGAAACTCTATGCTCGTATCTGTTGTTGAACTCGAGCGTATCTCACAGAGAACTTCAGATACTACTACGCTATCGTTACTATCAGTGAGTATCAATGTCTAACAGAAAACTTGTTTATTTGTATGTTGTAACATATGTCTTTAACTAACATTTCGATTACAGAGGGTATCACGTCGTCTTCGTCGAGCAGCGGCTCGGTGTGGATGCCGGTCTCTAGCGGGCGTTGAGGTGCAGCTGCCTGTGCCTCGTATGCAGCAGGACATTCAGCCTCCCATTTGTGCAGTTGGACCATCTACAGCAGGACTCAGCTCGTCGCGATCGACGCGGGACACGTTTGAGAACGTGGCCCAGGACGACGACGACGACGATGACGACGACGACGACGCTGGCGCTGGCGGTGGCGCCGCAGGTCAGGTGGAGATTGGACCGTCTCAGTTGCAGGATGCTCCTACAACTCAGCCATCACAGCTGACACCACGTAGAAGGCGTCCACGAGACCCTTACACTCCAGGCACCGACGCTCTTGGGGCCAAGGGCAAGGGTAAGACTAGGAGGAAATGAATACTTTTGTGATATGGACTGTGTGATTTGGACTTATGCTGGATACGTTGTAATATGAACTATGTTTTGTGTTTTGGACTATGTGTTGGGGAACTTGTATTTTGGACTTTGTTTGTGGACATTATATGAAGAACTATGTTCTGTGGATGTTTTAATATTCGATGTTATTTTGTAATGTATTATATGTTGAAATGCTTATATGTCTTATAATATGTGATTATTTGAACTGTGGTTGTTAATAAAACAAGGGGAACTCTTGCAAAAAATTTTTGTGAACTGTAAAAAACATAATAAGCAATAAGTAACGCATCTTTAGAGTTCTAAATTATTTTTGATACGTAAATACTACATAATAGGCTACAATTCTTCAGTCTGAATCACAATCTATGAGTAACTCATCTTCGGAGTCATCCGTCGCGCAATCCTCAACAACAACCTCATTCCACTTGCTGCATTGTCCTGCATCACACTTGTCACCAGTTCTTTTGTAATAATTGGCTTCTGCTTCATCTGCAGCTTGGGAGAATAGCTCATCCTTAGCCTCAGCCTCATCAGACTTCTTCTTGTAATAAGCTGCCTCTACCTCTGCGGCGGCCTGTGACAGAAACTCATCCTCTTCCTCTTGAGCACGTAATCCTGCCTCAGCTAGTGCTATGAGCTCACTCAACCTTGACATGTCGTCCTCCTCTTCTTCATGTAATCCTGCCTCTGCGAGGGCGATAAGCTCACTCAATCTAGATGTGTCGTCGTCCTCCTCCTCCATCAGCTCAACCGTTGCCATTTTATCCTGAACATATCTCGCATGCGCCTCATCGGCCAAATAGTTTACGCCGCTTCCAATCTCTGCAAATATAATGAGAAAATTAAGTTAGCAAAGTCAGGATAAATAAATTGTACTAACATAATTATAATATCATTTATCTCACTTACTTCCCTTGAGGCGATCAGCAAGATTATCCAACATCTGTTTCTCGGCTTGAGCCGCTTCCCATTCCCTTGCATCCTGTGCTCTCTTCTCATCTGCCGCCTTCAACCTCCTATACTCTGCACGCTTCGGGCTATCATAAAAGGCAGATTTAGCTTCCCTACGCATGTCGCGTATGCGATCGTTAATGTACGAATCAACGAGCCGAGATCCACAACGCATCTTATGTCCCATTATTCTCTTGGACTCTATTGTGCGCATCACCTCTCCTTTGTCGTCGTAACTCTCCCAACTGCATTTCCTCGTCTCCTACAAAAAAATAGTAAGTACCGCTATAACATTACATCTGGTGCAAAAAAAATACCAACCTCATCGTAATCGACCATATGTCCACAAAAATATCCAACACCAAGCTCCGAAGGAACTAATCCATACTTAGCTTCAATACCGCATTTGCAGAGTACTGGATCAAATTTGACCTCTTCTGCCGCCCACCCCATGTATCTCTTTTCCTTTACCTCTGGCTCTGGCCAATGGGACAAAGGACCATACAACCACTCTCTGAAACGACACTTACGCCAGCCGTATGGCTGCAGGAGAAAAAATTAGTAATTTATTGTAAATAAAAACTAGTTCATACATTTAGCGTATCAATGGGCTCACATAATCAATGTTCGGACAACAGAACTGCTTGTCATAGTCTTCGTCGATGACAGCACGGTCTCCACAATCGCATCGAGGCGGCGAGTCCATCCGTCTTTCTGTTGCTACCTCCTTCTCCGCATCCGTCATTGGTGGAGGATTCGGGGGAGGAGGTACCCAACGCTTAAAACGCTCATGACTGGTCTTTCCACTCAACCAATTAACGAAAAGAAGATATCGAGGGTCAAATTTATCAGGACCATCGATCCACTGGAAAAAGAAACACTTCTGATGTCCCTAAAATAATGGAAAGATGCACTATTACATATCTACAAAAAAATGAATGCGAACAAAGTTAAGTGACAAGTCATAAGCTACGTACGTCCAAAGTGCCACAAAGGTAGTAGCAGCGAGCAGCCGTGTCTGGATGTTGTGATTGATGTACCCAAGCCAGTCTGCCACAGTCACAGTTAGGCACGGGGAGTTCAGGAGGAACAGGAGCATCCTTACTAGATACGTCCGGATATAACTCCCGAGGACGACCTCTCTTCTGCCACAACGCCTCTCGGTGCATGTCTTTCATCTAATAAACGATTATAATTATCACTTGTACCTATTATGCTTTATAATAAGTCTACACAAACTAATATTCGAAATGATAATATAATAGGTGTATACAAATTATTTAACTAACAACCCAATATACAAAACGAATCAGTTGGAAATCATACCTTGGACTACGAAGTGAACCAACTCAAATCTTTGAATCCAGGAAATTTTGACGAAGTTTGGAAATGGGACGAAATGAGCTGCTCTCGGCCAGCCGCGCGGGCGTTTTTATAGGAATTCGTAGCTCGACGCCAAGATCTGTGGCGCCGAGCTACAAGGCCGCGCCGCCGCCACGTCAGAGCCAGGTAAGCCCTAGACGCAACTAGCCGTTGCGGCCACGTCATAGCTCGGCGCCATAGGCTGTGGCGCCGAGCTGTGTTAGCTCGGCGCCACGGCCTATGGCGCCGAGCTAAGGGTCCAAAACTGCATTTAAAATTTTTTTAGGTCTAAACGTGATTTTACTTCAGTTTAGGGGCTAAAATACAAAAAATTCGGGCTTGTGGGCGGCGATGGAATGGCACATTGGAAGGGGGAGAGAATGGCAGGTGTAAAGAAAAAAAATATAGCTGCCCTCTTCTTTCCTTTGGTACTCTCTCGTTGCAAATTGATAAATCAACCAAGCCCATAGGAATAAAAAATGTCGGTAAACGCTAAAACTATTTTTGTTTCATATTTTTTATCAGAAACAAAATCGGTATTTCAAAAACATCAAAAACAAAAGTTCGATACGGAAAATACACAGGTAACGGTCGAAACTTAAAATACGATCGGTAAACATACCAATATAAAGATATCTTAATATAACGAGTTCACAATATAATAACAGATTCACAAAGATCACAAGATCATAAATCACAAGTTCACAATTCACAAGTTGACAAGTTATCAAAGATCACAAGTTCACAATTTGTCGGTGTTTGGACCCGTGGACCTGACCAACCAATGAAATAGTGTCGCGCGCCCTGGGCCTAGATGGTGATACGAGTTGACACAACCGATTTATCCTAGTTCGGGCTACGAATGGCCCTACTTCCAGCAGAGGAGGGATGAGGCTTATATTATTCGCACCAAAGTGCTCACAGTAGGGGTTACAAGCACGGCGGGAGAGGGGAGGACCTCAAGTCTCTCGTAGTGATTGAGACAAGTGTCAATATCGTATGAGGGAGAATACTGCAAAGTGTTCGCCCGCCTCCCCCCCTGCGGAGCCATGGACTGTCCTACTCCTTGCGGACGGGAGCTAACAACGTGGTGTGAAGAGGTGTCTTCATGTTATGTAGACAGTATGGCCTGGTACTTTGCTGTTGACTTGTGCTCGCTTGTTTTCCGCTGAGAGCTGAGGCCAAGGCCGAGGGCTGGGTCACGTATCTAAGCCTCCTGGCGTGGGGTTGTCCATACCGTAGTAGTTTGCACAATGCCTGCTAGTGGTTGGCACAGTGCCTGCTATGGGAAAAAGGCTCTTACGGGATGTGTCAGCTCCACTGTTTTTTATGACGTTGGGAAGCCCTCTGTCACAGATATTGAGGGAAGAGCCGAGCTCGGACGAGGTGAAGGTCCATTCGAGGTTGCGACCGAGCCTTGTCTTGAGATTCGATGACGTGTGCCACAGTCGACGAAGTGCCCTTCCACGGGATCCGCGGCGGAGCAAGTAGTCGAGGCCTGGTTCGGAGGAGGCGGAGCTTTCGCCCGAGATTGAGTTTGGCATCGGGCGAGACAGAACTCGCGCCCGAGATCTTGGTCCGCTTCCTATCGTATTACACGTTCCGTCAGGAGCTGTCAGGCGGCGTGCGCACGCGTAATGATGTAGGTGAATCTTTGACAAGACTGTGGTCCTGTTGAAAGATTCACCTGCAACCCGACATGAGGTAGGTGCGTGCATTGAATGCAGACTGTGGTCCTGTTGACTAATTTCGGTAACCGAAGTAAACGCCCATTAAAATGGTACAGCGATTTCAATACCGGTTTCGACACAAAATTCCGATAATCGATTCCATTCCCGAAAAAATATCGTTACCGACGAATCCGATCATAGAAAAAAAATCGAAAACGATTTCCGAAATTCTGAAACCGTCGTCGTCGTCGTCGTCGTCGTCGCAGATACCGTCGTCGTCGCAGAACGCAGATGAAGCTCCTTCGTCATTGTAGAAACAGTTAAACATCTCTCTCTGAGTCTAAGATTAAGAGTTTTTCTTTCTCTCTCTCTTCCGTAGGATTTCGGAGGGCAATCCAGACGTGTGCCTTTATTTCTTCTCCATTGACATTGCACGGAGGGTGAGTGAAAGGGAGCGATACCTAACCAGCTAACCCGCGCATGCCCCTCCTGAGTCCTGATCCTGACTTGCATTTCGAAACCGTTTGCTATTTTTTTCCTCTAAAAAAACAGATGTGCATTTCTGATCTCTCAACGCAGCTTGCCGCTGCAATGAGCCAATGACTGCGCATGCTGCAACCTGCAACAGTGCAGTGCAGTGACCGGACAGCAGGCCTGGCCTCCTTGTGCACACACATAGCCGTGAAGAAAGCAACCAGCTAGGCAAAAAAAAAAAAAAAAAAAAAAAGAGGATAAACTCTCCCCGGCATCGTGTTCCACTCCTGCGGCAATAGAAGCCTAGAAGGTAAAAAGAACAGGCAGTTTGCTCATTTGCTGTCGTCTTTGCCTCCCTTTCGCCTTCTGCGAGCGAGAAGCCACGGCCCAAATGCGGAGAAAACAACGGAAAAGAGAAAGCACCAGATAAAAAGCGGGGAAGAGACCATGGCCATGGAATTGGAAGCTTCATGTGGAGCTGTCAGCTGTCGGGTGAACAACAACAAGAAAAAAAGCCAATCCGGCGCCTGTACAAAGCGTTCAACCGCGGGTCGCTGGATCGTCAAAACGTATGACGGTGAATCCAACTTGGCCTTGCCATGTATGTACGGACGTCGCAGATCTTGGGCAGTGCAGCCACTGTCGTTCACCGGATATATTTTCTGATCCGCTTTGGGCTGAAGCTTCCCTCGTCATCCACCCACCAACACCGATCACCGATCATGCAGGGGGGCGGCTCCACATCCAAGCCAAGCTGCAGGTTTGCCATACGGTTTGAAGGAGCCAATGGTCAGAAGGCTGGCAGCAGCCATGGGAAAACACTGGCACGTACGTTGCCGCTTCTGTGATCACCACGGCACACTCGATCTCGATCTCGGGCAGTGGCTGGCTGGCTCCACGCACGACGGCAACGGCGGCCATCGACCGAACGAACAGAGATAAGATGACATTGTTTATTGCATGGATTGGTCGTAGAAGGCGAAAGAGCTGGGGGGGTGGGGGCAGCCATCATGCATGCTGTTGACCGGGCGCCGGAACTTAACTTTTTTTTTTTTTGCGGAGGAGGACGTACTCTAACCTCTATCTATCTCTTCTCTCACCAGCCGCGCCTTTTGCTTTGCCTTGAGTGGATAGGGTTTTTAGGTCAAGAATATGTTCCTAAATTCACAGTAACATGGAAGACCTGTCGTCTGTGCTCATCAGATAGAGGAGAGCCTGCTATCTAGGCGTGTAGGCGGTACATATATATACTGCGTCTGCGTAGTACCAGCTCGGCGAGACGACCATCGGACACGTCACGGAAGCTGTCGCAAGGCAAAAGATCACCCTTGTCGTCCTCACCGCGCCGGCAGTCACGTCGTCGATCGGCGACCATGTCGTGGCACTCCGGGGAAGAGACGACACACCCCGGGACCGCAATAATCTCGACGCGATCAATCTCAAGTCACTTCATTCGGCGCAGTGCAGAGTTCAAGCAGCCGCAAATTGATTCCGTGCAGGAACGATCTCTATCTCTTCCCTGGGGTCAGTCACACGGTCGTCGTATAGTAACGTTTAAAGCCGATCACGTACAACAGATGAGATGAGGTCGACGAGACGCAGAGCTGCAGCACTTCTACTGGACCCATCAGCATGAGTTACTGTTCTGTTATAATATGCTTGTGCTGACAAAAACCGCTGGCGAATCTATTACTCTTTACGGCTGTTGACACTACCGTACTAGTAGTATAGTTGCAGGCCTTGCAGTGCAGCCCAAAAGGCAAAGGCCTTTAGTTTGTCGGCAGAGCTCGAGAAGCTAAAGCACAAGAAGAACTGAAGAAGCGGGGTGGGGGGTGGTGCAAATCGTTACCTAGCTAAAGAGAGACCCAACGAATGTAGAATCATTTAAATTTAGTTTGGCAACAAAAAATAAGGAAAAAAAACCTGAACCTAATAGGTTGATTTGGTTTGGGCTGGAATACCAGAAATTGGATCTGGTGTTACTTCCAACAAAGCAACAAGAAACCTTAACCGCTCTTGCTCGTCATGATGTAGCATACTATGAAGATAAGCTAGATGGTACAGGGTATGAGTAATTCATCCAATAAGTTAAGCAAAGCTAAAATGTGAATCCTTAAACGCTCTTGCTCGTTATTGAAATCTTGTTGTTCGACAATCCTTGATTATGTGGCTTGATTTGTTAAAAGTCCATATCCCTTCTGTCTCCAAAATAATGCAATTCTCACTTGCTAAGAAGTCAAATCTCTGTTCGACCAAATTTTTACTACAGTACTAAAATTTATGATACTAAATACTCCATCTGACCCAAATTAGTACTAGTAGGTGTTTTAGGTTTGTACACGGGAATTAAGGAAAAGTGAGGTTTGGTACCCAGAAATCAAGGAGAGAGAGAATGAGAAATGGGTATGGAGATGTATTGGGAAAAGGAAAAGGTGCATTGGGAAGTGGGTGTGTCAAGTATTTTGGGACACAATTTGAATCCTATAAGGTTAAGTATTTTGGGACGAGTGGAGTAAGTATCGTTAGATTGATTATAAAATATATTATAGTAAACCTATTTAAGAATATGAACTTGGTCAGACTTGAAGTTTTACTCGTTCCAAATCTATAATTGCATTATTTTTGGGGGCAGAGGGGGGTGCTTATTAACATGGTGCAGCAACAGCTTTGGATCATAATCACAGTTAGAGATGCTAGTGGGATCGGCTGCAAGCAACCTGCAAAATTAACCCTATATGTGTGTTTGCTTGCTAGCCCGCTTGCATCCCTAATCACAGAATGCATATGAGAAAAAAAAAATGTTGATTGATACTGAAACTGAAACTGATCTTGGTCTGAACTGCCTATTTTTGTTAGTTTCTAGCTTGACTGATACAAATCTCTGGGCCCTCGTTTGTCTTATGCTACCACTTACCAGAATCGCAATCGATAGTGACATCTCTTGTTATATTCATGAGGACTTACACGAGTTGTGATAGCTAGCTTGTTTGGTTTGTTTGATCTTGGAATGGTGCCTAAACTGTAATTTGGTCAGAGTTATTTCACTCAGATGTTCCAAAAAAGGTCGAGAGATTGTGCATATAGTAGTTGTTGATTCTTAGTGGTTGGTGTGATCTATACACATCACTAAGGACGTATCATTAGCATTCTATTAACAGTTTGGCATGCTCTATTTGGCTGGGGTTCTACTTGAAAGTAAACAAGTTGGGTCGCGACTACTATAAGATGTCAAAACGTGGATCTGCTTGTTTAAATCCTGTCAGTGGATCTGTTTGTTTGAGGTAGATTTTTTTTTTCTCCCGTGTTTGCTATCAGTGATCAATCAGACTGTCAAGTTTTGTGGTATCTGGATACATAGGAGAACAAAATTGTTAATAGATGGAGATGGAAACTGTTAATATTTGGCTCCTGTTTTGCAAGTGTAGCTGGTATGATCATGTCGTCCACGATGTATGATTGGTTCCACTGAGTTCTAATTTAAGTGTTACCAGTGGGCTTTACTGCAGTTATTTGCGATATTTAAATGTTACCCTTTGCTGAAAGGTTATTATTGTTGTATAGCTTTGGGGATTTCAGCATGCTGTCCAAATTGAAATGTTTGTTGTTATATTACTAAGTTTTTTTTGTGACTGCAGGACCACTGTGTTCAGCCACTCCCAGTCCCAGACTGTGGTTGTATGCCCTACTACCCTGGCTGCCAAACTGTTCTCTGCCAACCAACTGGTGTGGTGGGAAGGCCAGGCTCACCTAGGGGGAGTTCCTTCGGTCATAAGGGCGATTAGATCCTGCTGTCTCAGGCAATGCTTCTGTAAACGTGCACTTTGTTTGAACTTAGTTGACATCTACTAAGGTGCCGTTTGGTGGTAGTGAACTCAGTTGCGGGCGCTATTTGTTGGGGTTTAACTGGAAGTGTCAGTTGTCACAGCACATTTTTGCTACTTCTGATACAAATTGGGTGAAAGATGGCTTCGCACGCTCCTCGCGTGCACGCTCCCGGCGACGACGGCTCCACCTCGGGACCGTTCGCCGCCGGCCACCACCCGCCACCTACACCCCCACCGCCTCCACTGCCACCTCCCGCTGCTCTCCTGCCTACACCTTGCTCCTTGCCGGCGCTGCATGTCCGTCCTGCGCTTGAGGCCCGGCGCGGCGCGGCGCGACAAGAGGTGAGGATCTCGTCTGCCAGGCCAGGAGCGCTGCTTCAAGATCGATTCCTCCTCGATTTCCACCATGCCGTCGTCCCAGGTCCCTCCACCTCCCCCACCGCGTTTATCTGGATCACCCCTTCCTCCCTCTCCGCCCGCTACAATCTCTTCTTCGTTCGCAATGCGGTCAACTTCCTTCTGACTGTCTATCCGAGTCGCCTCCACGTTGTGCAAGTGCGTCCTAGAGTTTTCAGAGTCACGGTTGCTTGCCAGGTCATAGCGAACGCGCTCGTCGTCAGGGGTTCGCTGCGTCTCTCCTCCTCCGTGCTGCACGTTCACCTCTCTCTGGAAGACGCTTGCAAAGCGGCCATGGCAGTTCAGGAGGAAGTACACTTTGATCTCAAGGTTGACGAAGCAGTTATTGCCCCACCAGAACAGGGCGCGACTCCCGACCCCGCGTTTACTTCGGTCTGCTCTGATGTTCCTTCGTGCACTGCTCAAGACAATCCAGCTGGAAAGGAGCAGCCTCTGGGGCTCTTTTTGGATTCGCCAGATCCAGGGATGCCGGACTTCGGGGGAGCAAGAGCAACTAGTCCCCCTGCCTCCACCTGCCGCGGCCTGCTGCCAACCGCTGCCCCGCTTGCTGTTAATACGCCCCACCAAACAGCAGCCAAGTCGTACGCAGACGCCCTCCGAACCCCAACAAAAACCACACCGCGCGCGAGAAAACCTCTACCACCAATTACTGCCACCAACGTCTGCTTCCGCTGCCTCTCGCCGGAGCACTGCGTCCGCAATTGCCGCGATCCTGTCCGGTGTCGCAACTGTGGTGGTTTAGGCCACCGCCGTTGGAGCTGCATGATGCCGATCGCTCGCGAACTTACACCCTTCCACCCCCGCCGCCGCGATGCATCCTGAAAGTCGCCTAGAGGGGGGTGAATAGGGCGAAACTGAAATCTACAAATATAAACACAACTACAAGCCGGAGTTAGCGTTAGTAATAAAGAAACGAGTCCGCGAGAGAGGGCGGAAAACAAATCCCAAGCGAATAAGCAAGTGAGACACGGAGATTTGTTTTACCGAGGTTCGGTTCTTGCAAACCTACTCCCCGTTGAGGAGGCCACAAAGGCCGGGTCTCTTTCAACCCTTCCCTCTCTCAAACGATCCACGGATCGAGTGAGCTTTCTCTTCTCAATCACTTGGAACACAAAGTTCCCGCAAGGACCACCACAAGATTGGTGTCTCTTGCCTCAATTACAAGTGAGTTTAATTGCAAAGAAAGGATCAAGAAAGAAGAAAGCAATCCAAGCGCAAGAGCTCGAAAGAACACAAGCAAATCACTCTCTCTTGTCACTATTGTGTTGTGAGGAATTTGGAGAGGATTTGATCTCTTTGGTGTGTCTAGAATTGAATGCTAGAGCTCTTGTAGTAGTTGGGAAGTGGAAAACTTGGATGCAATGAATGGTGGGGTGGTTGGGGTATTTATAGTCCCAACCACCAAAAGTGGCCGTTGGGAGGCTGTCTGCTCGATGGCGCACCGGACAGTCCGGTGCACACCGGACAGTCCGGTGCCCCCTGCCACGTCATCACTGCCGTTGGATTCTAGCCGTTGGAGCTGCTGACTTGTGGGCCCGCCTGGGTGTCCGGTGCACACCGGACATGCACTGTTCCTTGTCCGGTGTGCCGGAGTGGGCGTGCCTGACATCTGCGCGCGCAGAGCGCGCATTAAATGCGCGGCAGAGAGCCGTGGCGCGGAGTAGCCGTTGCTCCGGAGTTGCACCGGACAGTCCGGTGCACACCGGACAGTCCGGTGAATTTTAGCGGACTAGCCGTTGGAGTTTCCCGAAGCTGACGAGTTCCTGAGGCCGACCTCCCTTGGTGCACCGGACACTGTCCGGTGTACACCGGACAGTCCGGTGAATTATAGCGCGAGTGCCTCTGGAAATTCCCGAAGGTGGCGAGTTCGAGTTGGAGTCCTCTGGTGCACCGGACACTGTCCGGTGTACACCGGACAGTCCGGTGCACCCAAACCAGAGGGCCTTCGGTTGCCACCTTGCTCCTTTGTTGAATCCAAAACTTGGTCTTTTTATTGGCTGAGTGTGAACCTTTTACACCTGTACAATCTATACACTTGGGCAAACTAGTTAGTCCAATTATTTGTGTTGGGCAATTCAACCACCAAAATTAATTAGGGACTAGGTGTAAGCCTAATTCCCTTTCAATCTCCCCCTTTTTGGTGATTGATGCCAACACAACTCAAAGCAAATATAGAAGTGCATAATTGAACTAGTTTGCATAATGTAAGTGCAAAGGTTGCTTGAAATTGAGCCAATATAACTACTTACACGATATGCAAGGAATGTTTCTTTCTTTATTTAACATTTTGGACCACGCTTGCACCACATGTTTTGTTTTTGCAAACTATTTTGTAAATCCTTTTCAAAGTTCTTTTGCAAATAGTCAAAGGTAAATGAATAAGATTTTTGCAACGCATTTTCAAGATTTGAAATTTTCTCCCCCTGTTTCAAATGCTTCTCCTTTGACTAAACAAAACTCCCCCTAAATGAGATCCTCCTCTTAGTGTTCAAGAGGGTTTTGATATGCTTTTTTGAAATGCTACTTTCTTCCCTTTTTGAACACAATAGGATACCAATTGAAAATATTCAACACTAAGTTTTTGAAATTGGTTGGTGGTGCGGTCCTTTTGCTTTGGGCTCATTTCTCCCCCTTTTTGGCATGAATCGCCAAAAACGGAATCATTAGAGCCCTCGAAGTAGTTTCTTCCCCTTTGGTTATAAACAAATGAGTTAAGATTATACCAAAGACGAAGTCCTTTTGCTTTCTCCCCCAAGGATGGAGAGTGGTATGTAGCGACGGCGAAGGTTGAGTTACGGAGTGGAAGCCTTTTTGTCTTCGCCGAAGACTCCAATTCCCTTTCAATATACCTATGACTTGGTTTGAAATAGACTTGAAAACACATTAGTCATAGCATAGGAAGGGGATACGATCAAAGATATATAAATGAGCTATGTGTGCAATCTAACAAAAGAAATTGCGTGAATCAAGAATATTGAGCTCATGCCTAAGTTTGTTAAAAGATTGTTCATCAAGAGGCTTGGTAAAGATATCGGCTAATTGATCTTTAGTGTTAATGTAAGAAATCTCGATATCTCCCTTTTGTTGGTGATCCCTTAAAAAGTGATACCGAATGGCTATGTGTTTAGTGCGACTATGCTCGACAGGATTGTCAGCCATTTTGATTGCACTCTCATTGTCACATAGCAAAGGGACTTTGGTTAATTTGTAACCGTAGTCCCGCAGGGTTTGCCTCATCCAAAGCAATTGCGCGCAACAATGACCTGCGGCAATATACTCGGCTTCGGCGGTGGAAAGAGCAACCGAATTTTGCTTCTTTGAAGCCCAAGACACCAAGGATCTTCCCAAGAACTGGCAAGTCCCCGATGTGCTCTTCCTATTAATCTTACACCCCGCCCAATCGGCATCCGAATAACCAATCAAATCAAATGTGGATCCCCGAGGGTACCAAAGCCCAAACTTAGGAGTATAAGCCAAATATCTCAAGATTCGTTTTACGGCCGTAAGGTGAGCTTCCTTAGGGTCGGCTTGGAATCTTGCACACATGCATACGGAAAGCATAATATCCGGTCGAGATGCACATAAATAGAGTAAAGAACCTATCATCGACCGGTATACCTTTTGATCCACGGACTTACCTCCCGTGTCGAGGTCGAGATGCCCATTGGTTCCCATGGGTGTCTTGATGGGCTTGGCATCCTTCATTCCAAACTTGGTTAGAATGTCTTGAGTGTACTTTGTTTGGCTAATGAAGGTGCCCTCTTGGAGTTGCTTGACTTGGAATCCTAGAAAATACTTCAACTCCCCCATCATAGACATCTCGAATTTCTGTGTCATAATCCTACTAAACTCTTCACATGTAGACTTGTTAGTAGACCCAAATATAATATCATCAACATAAATTTGGCATACAAACAAGTCATTTTCAAGAGTTTTAGTAAAGAGTGTAGGATCGGCCTTTCCGACTTTGAAGCCATTAGTAATAAGGAAATCTCTAAGGCATTCATACCATGCTCTTGGGGCTTGCTTGAGCCCATAAAGCGCCTTAGAGAGCCTATAGACATGGTTGGGGTACTCACTATCTTCAAAGCCGGGAGGTTGCTCAACGTAGACCTTTTCCTTGATTGGTCCATTGAGGAAGGCACTTTTCACGTCCATTTGATAAAGCTTAAAGCCATGGTAAGTAGCATAGGCTAATAATATGCGAATTGACTCAAGCCTAGCTACGGGTGCATAGGTTTCACCGAAATCCAAACCTTCAACTTGGGAGTATCCCTTGGCCACAAGTCGAGCTTTGTTCCTTGTCACCACACCATGCTCGTCTTGCTTGTTGCGAAAGACCCATTTGGTTCCTACAACATTTTGATTAGGACGTGGAACTAAATGTCATACCTCATTTCTAGTGAAGTTGTTGAGCTCCTCTTGCATTGCCACCACCCAATCCGAATCTTGAAGTGCTTCCTCTACCCTGTGTGGCTCAATAGAGGAAACAAACGAGTAATGTTCACAAAAATGTGCAACACGAGATCGAGTAGTTACCCCCTTATGAATGTCGCCGAGGATGGTGTCGACGGGGTGATCTCGTTGGATTGCTTGGTGGACTCTTGGGTGTGGCGGCCTTGGTTCTTCATCCTCCTTGTCTTGATCATTTGCATCTCCCCCTTGATCATTGCCGTCATCTTGAGGTGGCTCATTTGCTTGATCTTCTACTTCATCAACTTGAGCTTCATCCTCATTTTGAGTTGGTGGAGATGCTAGTGTGGAGGAGGATGGTTGATCTTGTGCATGTGGAGGCTGAAAGGGAATTAGGCTTACACCTAGTTCCTAAATAATTTTGGTGGTTGAAATGCCCAACACAAATTGTTGGACTAACTAGTTTGCCCAAGTGTGTAGATTATACAGGTGTAAAAGGTTCACCCTCAGCCAATAAAAAGACCAAGTGTTGGATTCAACAAAGGAGCAATGAGGCAACCGAGGGCACCTCTGGCTGGAGGCACCGGACTGTCCGGTGTACACCGGACAGTGTCCGGTGCGCCCAGAGGACACCAACTCAAACTCTTCACCCTCGGGAATTCTCGGAAGCCGGCGCGCTATAATTCACCGGACTGTCCGGTGTGCACCGGACATGTCCGGTGCTCCTAGGAAGCGCGGTCTCCGGAACTCGCCAGCCTCGGGTTCGCGCGGCAGCAGCTCCGCTAAAAATCACAGGACTGTCCGGTGTGCACCGGACTGTCCGGTGTGCCAGCGCAGCAACGGCTCCCTGCGGCACCAACGGCTCTCTGCTGTGCATTTAATGCGCGCGCAGCGCGCGCAGACGTCAGGCACGCCCATACCGGTGCACCGGACATCAAACAGTACATGTCCGGTGCGCACCGGACACCCAGGCGGGCCCACAAGTCAGAAGCTCCAACGGCTAGAATCCAACGACAGTGATGACGTGGCAGGGGGCACCGGACTGTCCGGTGTGCACCGGACTGTCCGGTGCGCCATCGAACAGACAGGTTCCCAACGGCCACATTTGGTGGTTGGGGCTATAAATACCCCAACCACCCCACCATTCATTGCATCCAAGTTTTCCCACTTCTCAACCACTTACAAGAGCTAGGCATTCAATTCTAGACACATTCAAAGAGATCAAATCCTCTCCAATTCCACACAAAGCCCTAGTGACTAGTGAGAGTGATTTGTCGTGTTCATTTGAGCTCTTGCGCTTGGATTGCTTCTTTTCTTTCTCACTTGTTCTTGTGATCAAAACTCCATTGTAATCAAGGCAAGAGGCACCAATTGTGTGGTGGCCCTTGTGGGGAAGTTTTGTTCCCGGCTTTGATTTGAGAAGAGAAGCTCACTCGGTCCGAGGGACCGTTTGAGAGAGGGAAGGGTTGAAAGAGACCCGGCCTTTGTGGCCTCCTCAACGGGGAGTAGGTTTGAGAGAACCGAACCTCGGTAAAACAAATCCGTGTGTCTCACTTCATTATTTGCTCGCGATTTGTTTTGCCCCCTCTCTCGCGGACTCGTTTATATTTCTAACGCTAACCCGGCTTGTAGTTGTGTTTGTATTTGTAAATTTCAGTTTCGCCCTATTCACCCCCCCTCTAGGCGACTATCAATTGGTATCAGAGCCCGGTGCTTCATTAGAGCCTAACCGCTCGAAGTGATGTCGGGAGATCACGCCAAGAAGGAGATGGAGACCGGCGAAAAGCCCACGACAAGCCACGGGAGCACTTCATCGGAAGAGTCCCGCACCAAGAGGAAGGAGAAGAAGAAGGACTCCTCCAAACGGAAGGAGAAAAAGGCTTCCTCTTCTCACCACCAAGAGAAGAAGGAAAAATCTTCTTCCCACAAGCCGCATCGGAAAGGCGACAAGCATAAGAGGATGAGGAAGGTGGTCTACTACGAGACCGACACTTCATCAACATCGACCTCCGACTCCGATGCACCCTCCGTCACTTCTAAGCGCCAAGAGCGCAAGAAGTATAGTAAGATCCCCCTACGCTACCCTCGCATTTCCAAACATACACCTTTACTTTCCGTCCCATTAGGCAAACCACCAACTTTTGATGGTGAAGATTACGCTAGGTGGAGCGATTTAATGCGATTTCATCTAACCTCGCTCCACAAAGGTATATGGGATGTTGTTGAGTTTGGTGTACAGGTACCGTCGATAGGGGATGAAAACTATGATGAGGATGAGGTGGCCCAAATCGAGCACTTCAACTCTCAAGCAACAACAATACTCCTAGCCTCTTTAAGTAGAGAGGAGTATAACAAAGTTCAAGGGTTGAAGAACGCAAAGGAGATTTGGGATTTACTCAAGACCGCGCATGAAGGTGATGAGCTCACCAAGATCACCAAGCGGGAAACGATTGAGGGGGAGCTCGGTCGGTTCTGGCTTCGAAAAGGGGAGGAGCCACAACATATGTACAATCGGCTCAAGACCTTGGTGAACCAAGCGCGCAACCTCGGGAGCGTAAAGTGGGATGACCACGAGGTGGTTAAGGTTATTCTAAGATCACTTATTTTCCTTAACCCTACTCAAGTTCAATTAATCCGTGGTAATCCTAGATATACTAAAATGACCCCCGAGGAAGTTATCGGGAATTTTGTAAGTTTTGAGTGCATGATCGAAGGCTCGAGGAAGATCAACGAGCTTGATGATGCCACCACATCCGAAGCTCAACCCGTTGCATTCAAGGCAACGGAGGAGAAGAAGGAGGAGTCTACACCAAGTCGACAACCAATAGACGCCTCCAAGCTCGACAATGAGGAAATGGCGCTCGTCATCAAGAGCTTCCGCCAAATCCTCAAGCAAAGGAGGGGGAAGGATCACAAGTCCCGCTCCAAGAAGGTTTGCTACAAATGTGGTAAGCCCGGTCATTTTATTGCTAAATGTCCTATATCTAGTGACAGTGACCGAGGCGACGACAAGAAGGGGAGAAGAAAGGAGAAGAAGAGGTATTACAAGAAGAAGGGCGGCGATGCCCATGTTTGTCGCGAATGGGACTCCGACGAGAGCTCAAGCGACTCCTCCGACGACGAGGACGCCGCCAACATCGCCGTCACCAAGGGACTTCTCTTCCCCAACGTCGGCCACAAGTGCCTCATGGCAAAAGACGGCAAAAAGAAAAAGGTTAAATCTAACTCCTCCACTAAATATGAATCCTCTAGTGATGACAATGCTAGTGATGAGGAAGATAATTTGCGTTCCCTTTTTGCCAACCTTAACATAGCTCAAAAGGAAAAATTAAATGAATTGGTTAGTGCTATTCATGAAAAGGATGACCTTTTGGATTCCCAAGAGGATTGTCTAATTAAAGAAAACAAAAAACATGTTAAGGTTAAAAAGGCTTATGCTCTAGAAGTAGAAAAGTGTGAAAAATTATCTAGTGAGCTAAGCACTTGTCGTGAGATGATTGACAACCTTAGGAATGAAAATGCTATTTTAAATGCTAAGGTTGATTCACATGTTTGTAATGTTTCAATTCCCAATCTTAGAAATGATAATGTTGATTTGCTTGCTAAGATTGATGAATTGAATGTATCTCTTGCTAGCCTTAGAGTAGAAAATGAAAAGTTGATTACTAAGGCTAAAGAACTAGATGTTTGCAATGTTACAATTTCTGACCTTAGAACTAAAAATGATATGTTGCATGCTAAGGTTGTAGAATTAAAATCTTGCAAACCCTCTACATCTATTGTTGAGCATGTATCTATTTGTACTAGATGTAGAAATGTTGATATTGATGCTATTCATGATCATATGGCTTTAATTAAACAACAAAATGATCATATAGCAAAACTGGATGCTAAAATTGCCGAGCACAACTTAGAAAATGAGAAATTTAAATTTGCTCGTAGCATGCTTTATAATGGGAGACGCCCGGGCATTAAGGATGGCATTGGCTTCCAAAGGGGAGACAATGTCAAAATTAGTGCCCCTCCTAAGAGATTGTCCAACTTTGTTAAGGGCAAGGCTCCCATGCCTCAGGATAACGAGGGCTACATTTTGTACCCTGCCGGTTATCCCGAGAGCAAAATTAGGAAAATTCATTCTAGGAAGTCTCACTCTGGCCCTAATCATGCTTTTATGTATAAGGGTGAGACATCTAGCTCTAGGCAACCAACCCGTGCCAAGTTGCCTAGAAAGAAAACTCCTATTGCATCAAATGATCATGATATTTCATTTAAAACTTTTGATGCTTCTTATGTGCTTACAAGCAAATCCGGCAAGGTAGTTGCCAAATTTGTTGGGGGCAAACACAAGGGCTCCAAGACTTGTGTTTGGGTACCCAAAGTTCTTGTTTCTAATGCCAAAGGACCCAAAACCGTTTGGGTACCTAAAGTCAAGAACTAAAATTGTTTTGTAGGTTTATGCATCCGGGGGCTCAAGTTGGATACTCGACAGCGGGTGCACAAACCACATGACCGGGGAGAAAAGGATGTTCTCCTCATATGAGAAAAACCAAGATTCCCAACGAGCTATCACATTCGGGGATGGAAATCAAGGTTTGGTCAAAGGTTTGGGTAAAATTGCTATATCACCTGACCATACTATTTCCAATGTTTTTCTTGTTGATTCTTTAGATTACAACTTGCTTTCTGTTTCTCAATTATGTCAAATGGGCTACAACTGTCTTTTTACTGATGTAGGTGTCACTGTCTTTAGAAGAAGTGATGATTCAATAGCATTTAAGGGTGTGTTAGAGGGTCAGCTATACTTGATAGATTTTGATAGAGCTGAACTCGACACATGCTTAATTGCTAAGACTAACTTGGGTTGGCTCTGGCACCGCCGACTAGCCCATGTTGGGATGAAGAATCTTTATAAGCTTCTAAAGGGAGAACACATTTTAGGATTAACAAATGTTCATTTTGAGAAAGACAGGATTTGTAGCGCATGCCAGGCAGGGAAGCAAGTTGGAGTCCATCATCCACACAAGAACATCATGACGACCGACAGGCCGCTTGAGCTACTCCACATGGATCTATTCGGCCCGATTGCTTACATAAGCATCGGCGGGAGTAAGTATTGTCTTGTAATAGTGGATGATTATACTCGCTTCACTTGGGTATTCTTTTTACAGGAAAAATCTCAAACCCAAGAGACCTTAAAGGGATTCTTGAGACGGGCTCAAAATGAGTTCGGATTAAGGATCAAGAAAATAAGAAGCGACAACGGGACGGAGTTTAAGAACTCTCAAATTGAAGGCTTCCTTGAGGAGGAGGGCATCAAGCATGAGTTCTCCTCTCCCTACACGCCTCAACAAAATGGTATAGTGGAGAGGAAGAATCGAACTCTTTTGGACATGGCAAGAACCATGCTTGATGAGTACAAGACACCGGACCGGTTGTGGGCCGAAGCGGTCAACACCGCCTGCTACGCCATCAACCGGTTATATCTTCACCGAATCCTCAAGAAGACATCATATGAACTCCTAACCGGTAAAAAGCCCAACATTTCATACTTTAGAGTTTTTGGTAACAAATGCTTTATTCTTGTTAAAAGAGGTAGAAAATCTAAATTTGCACCTAAAACTGTAGAAGGCTTTTTACTAGGATATGACTCAAACACAAGGGCATATAGAGTCTTTAACAAGTCCACTGGACTAGTTGAAGTCTCATGTGACGTTGTGTTTGATGAAACTAACGGCTCTCAAGTAGAGCAAGTTGATCTTGATGAGATAGGTGAAGAACAGGCTCCATGCATAGCGCTAAGGAACATGTCCATTGGGGATGTGTGTCCTAAGGAATCCGAAGAGCCTCCACATGCACAAGATCAACCGTCCTCCTCCACGCAAGCATCTCCACCAACTCAAAATGAGGATGAAGCTCAAGTTGATGAAGGACAAAATCAAGAAGATGAGCCACCTCAAGATAATGGCAATGATCAAGGGGGAGATACAAATGATCAAGATAAGGAGGAAGAGGAAGAACCAAGGCCGCCACACCCAAGAGTCCACCAAGCAATCCAACGAGATCACCCTGTCGACACCATCCTCGGCGATATTCATAAGGGGGTAACCACTAGATCTCGTGTTGCTCATTTTTGTGAACATTACTCTTTTGTTTCCTCTATTGAGCCACACAGGGTAGAGGAAGCACTTCAAGATTCGGATTGGGTGGTGGCGATGCAAGAGGAGCTCAACAACTTCACTAGAAATGAGGTATGGCATTTAGTTCCACGTCCTAACCAAAATGTTGTAGGAACCAAATGGGTCTTCCGCAACAAGCAAGACGATCATGGTGTGGTGACAAGGAACAAAGCTCGACTTGTGGCCAAAGGATATTCACAAGTCGAAGGTTTGGATTTCGGTGAAACCTATGCACCCGTAGCTAGGCTTGAGTCAATTCGAATATTATTAGCCTATGCTACTTACCATGGCTTCAAGCTTTATCAAATGGACGTGAAAAGTGCCTTCCTCAACGGACCAATCAAGGAAGAGGTCTATGTTGAGCAACCTCCCGGCTTTGAAGACAGTGAGTACCCTAACCATGTCTATAGGCTCTCTAAGGCGCTTTATGGGCTCAAGCAAGCCCCAAGAGCATGGTATGAATGCCTAAGAGATTTCCTTATTGCTAATGGCTTCAAAGTCGGCAAGGCCGATCCTACACTCTTTACTAAAACTCTTGAAAATGACTTGTTTGTATGCCAAATTTATGTTGACGATATTATTTTTGGGTCTACTAACGAGTCTACATGTGAAGAGTTTAGTAGGATTATGACACAGAAATTCGAGATGTCTATGATGGGGGAGTTGAAGTATTTCTTAGGATTCCAAGTAAAGCAACTCCAAGAGGGCACCTTCATTAGCCAAACGAAGTACACTCAAGACATCCTAAGCAAGTTTGGAATGAAGGATGCCAAGCCTATCAAGACACCCATGGGAACCAATGGGCATCTCGACCTCGACACGGGAGGTAAGTCCGTGGATCAAAAGGTATACCGGTCGATGATTGGTTCATTGCTTTATTTATGTGCATCTCGACCGGACATTATGCTTTCTGTTTGCATGTGTGCAAGATTCCAATCCGACCCTAAGGAATCCCACCTTACGACCGTAAAACGAATCTTGAGATATTTGGCTTATACTCCTAAGTTTGGGCTTTGGTACCCTCGGGGATCCACTTTTGATTTGATTGGTTATTCGGATGCCGATTGGGCGGGGTGTAAAATTAATAGGAAGAGCACATCGGGGACTTGCCAGTTCTTGGGAAGATCCTTGGTGTCTTGGGCTTCAAAGAAGCAAAATTCGGTCGCTCTTTCCACCGCCGAAGCCGAGTACATTGCCGCAGGTCATTGTTGCGCGCAATTGCTTTGGATGAGGCAAACCCTGCGGGACTACGGTTACAAATTAACCAAAGTCCCTTTGCTATGTGATAATGAGAGTGCAATCAAAATGGCCGACAATCCCGTCGAGCATAGCCGCACTAAGCACATAGCCATTCGATATCATTTTCTTAGGGATCACCAACAAAAGGGGGATATCGAGATTTCTTACATTAATACTAAAGATCAATTAGCCGATATCTTTACCAAGCCACTTGATGAACAATCTTTTACCAGACTTAGGCATGAACTCAATATTCTTGATTCTAGAAATTTCTTTTGCTAGCTTGCACACATAGCTCATAAATGTACCTTTGATCATGTCTCTTTCATATGCTATGACTAATGTGTTTTTCAAGTGTATTTCAAACCAAGTCATAGGTGTATTGAAAGGAAATTGGAGTCTTCGGCGAAGACAAAGGCTTCCACTCCGTAACTCATCCTTCGCCATCGCTCCAAGAAAAGGACTTCGTCTTTGGTATAATCTTAACTCATTTACTTATGACCAAAGGGGAAGAAATTACTTCGAGGGCTCTAATGATTCCGTTTTTGGCGATTCATGCCAAAAAGGGGGAGAAATGAGCCCAAAGCAAAAGGACCGCACCACCACCAATTTCAAAAACTTAGTGTGTTCCAAGAAATATTTATCAAATGGTATCCTATTGTGTTCAAAAGGGGGAGAAAGTAGTATTTCAAAAATGATATATCAAAACCCTCTTGAACACTAAGAGGAGGATTTAATTTAGGGGGAGTTTTGTTTAGTCAAAGGAAAAGCATTTGAAACAAAGGGAGAAAATTTCAAATCTTGAAAATGCTTTGCAAACTCTTATTCATTTACCTTTGACTATTTGCAAAAGAACTTTGAAAAAGATTTACAAAAGAATTTGCAAAAACAAAACATATGGTGCAAGCGTAGTCCAAAATGTTATATAAGAAAGAAACATTCCATGCATATCTTGTAAGTAGTTATATTGGCTCAATTTCAAGCAACCTTTACACTTACGTTATGTAAACTAGTTCAATTATGCACTTCTATATTTGCTTTGGTTTGTGTTGGCATCAATCACCAAAAAGGGGGAGATTGAAAGGGAATTAGGCTTACACCTAGTTCCTAAATAATTTTGGTGGTTGAAATGCCCAACACAAATTGTTGGACTAACTAGTTTGCCCAAGTGTGTAGATTATACAGGTGTAAAAGGTTCACCCTCAGCCAATAAAAAGACCAAGTGTTGGATTCAACAAAGGAGCAATGAGGCAACCGAGGGCACCTCTGGCTGGAGGCACCGGACTGTCCGGTGTACACCGGACAGTGTCCGGTGCGCCCAGAGGACACCAACTCAAACTCTTCACCCTCGGGAATTCTCGGAAGCCGGCGCGCTATAATTCACCGGACTGTCCGGTGTGCACCGGACATGTCCGGTGCTCCTAGGAAGCGCGGTCTCCGGAACTCGCCAGCCTCGGGTTCGCGCGGCAGCAGCTCCGCTAAAAATCACCGGACTGTCCGGTGTGCACCGGACTGTCCGGTGTGCCAGCGGAGCAACGGCTCCCTGCGGCACCAACGGCTCTCTGCTGTGCATTTAATGCGCGCGCAGCACGCGCAGACGTCAGGCACGCCCATACCGGTGCACCGGACATCAAACAGTACATGTCCGGTGTGCACCGGACACCCAGGCGGGCCCACAAGTCAGAAGCTCCAACGGCTAGAATCCAACGGCAGTGATGACGTGGCAGGGGGCACCGGACTGTCCGGTGTGCACCGGACTGTCCGGTGCGCCATCGAACAGACAGGTTCCCAACGGCCACATTTGGTGGTTGGGGCTATAAATACCCCAACCACCCCACCATTCATTGCATCCAAGTTTTCCCACTTCTCAACCACTTACAAGAGCTAGGCATTCAATTCTAGACACATTCAAAGAGATCAAATCCTCTCCAATTCCACACAAAGCCCTAGTGACTAGTGAGAGTGATTTGCCGTGTTCATTTGAGCTCTTGCGCTTGGATTGCTTCTTTTCTTTCTCACTTGTTCTTGTGATCAAAACTCCATTGTAATCAAGGCAAGAGGCACCAATTGTGTGGTGGCCCTTGTGGGGAAGTTTTGTTCCCGGCTTTGATTTGAGAAGAGAAGCTCACTCGGTCCGAGGGACCGTTTGAGAGAGGGAAGGGTTGAAAGAGACCCGGCCTTTGTGGCCTCCTCAATGGGGAGTAGGTTTGAGAGAACCGAACCTCGGTAAAACAAATCCGTGTGTCTCACTTCATTATTTGCTCGCGATTTGTTTTGCCCCCTCTCTCGCGGACTCGTTTATATTTCTAACGCTAACCCGGCTTGTAGTTGTGTTTGTATTTGTAAATTTCAGTTTCGCCCTATTCACCCCCCCTCTAGGCGACTATCAGAGGCTCTTCGGATTCCTTAGGACATACATCCCCAATGGACATGTTCCTTAGCGCTATGCATGGAGCCTGTTCTTCACCTATCTCCTCAAGATCAACTTGCTCTACTTGAGAGCCGTTAGTTTCATCAAACACAACGTCACATGAGACTTCAACTAGTCCAGTGGACTTGTTAAAGACCCTATATGCCCTTGTGTTTGAGTCATAACCAAGTAAAAAGCCTTCTACAGTCTTAGGAGCAAATTTAGATTTTCTACCTCTTTTAACAAGAATAAAGCATTTGCTACCAAAGACTCTAAAATATGAAATGTTGGGCTTTTTACCGGTTAGGAGTTCATATGATGTCTTCTTGAGGATTCGGTGTATATATAACCGGTTGATGGCGTAGCAAGCGGTGTTGACTGCCTCCGCCCAAAACCGATCCGAAGTTTTGTACTCATCAAGCACGGTTCTTGCCATGTCCAATAGAGTTCGATTCTTCCTCTCCACTACACCATTTTGTTGTGGAGTGTAGGGAGAAGAGAACTCATGCTTGATGCCCTCTTCCTCAAGAAAGCTTTCAATTTGAGAGTTCTTGAACTCCGTCCCGTTGTCGCTTCTTATTTTCTTGATCCTTAAGCCGAACTCATTTTGAGCCCGTCTCAAGAATCCCTTTAAGGTCTCTTGGGTTTGAGATTTTTCCTGTAAAAAGAATACCCAAGTGAAGCGAGAATAATCATCCACAATAACTAGACAGTACTTACTCCCGCCGATGCTGATGTAAGCGATCGGGCCGAATAGATCCATGTGTAGGAGCTCCAGTGGCCTGTCGGTCGTCATTATGTTCTTGTGTGGATGATGAGCTCCAACTTGCTTTCCTGCCTGGCATGCGCTACAGATCCTGTCTTTCTCAAAATGAACATTTGTTAATCCTAAAATGTGTTCTCCCTTTAGAAGCTTGTGAAGATTCTTCATCCCAACATGTGCTAGTCGGCGATGCCAGAGCCAGCCCATGTTAGTCTTAGCAATTAAGCAAGTGTCGAGTTCAGCTCTATCAAAATCTACCAAGTATAGCTGACCCTCTAACACTCCCTTAAATGCTATTGAATCATCACTTCTTCTAAAGACAGTGACACCTACATCAGTGAATAGACAGTTGTAGCCCATTTGACATAATTGAGATACAGAAAGCAAGTTGTAATCTAAAGAATCTACAAGAAAAACATTGGAAATGGTATGGTCAGGTGATATAGCAATTTTACCCAATCCTTTGACCAAACCTTGATTTCCATCCCCGAATGTGATAGCTCGTTGGGGATCTTGGTTTTTCTCATAAGAGGAGAACATCCTTTTCTCCCCTGTCATGTGGTTTGTGCACCCGCTGTCGAGTATCCAACTTGAGCCCCCGAATGCATAAACCTACAAAACAAATTTAGTTCTTGACTTTAGGTACCCAAACTGTTTTGGGTCCTTTGGCATTAGAAACAAGAACTTTGGGTACCCAAACACAAGTCTTTGACCCCTTGTGTTTGCCCCCAACAAACTTGGCAACGACCTTGCCGGATTTGTTAGTCAAAACATAGGATGCATCAAAAGTTTTAAATGAAATGCTATGTTCATTTGATGCATTAGGAATTTTCTTCTTAGGCAACTTAGCATGGGTTGGTTGCCTAGAACTAGATGTCTCACCCTTATACATATAAGTATGATTAGGGCCAGAGTGAGACTTCCTAGAATGAATCTTCCTAATTTTGTCCTCGGGATAACCGGCAGGGTATAAAATGTAACCCTCGTTATCCTGAGGCATGGGAGCCTTGCCCTTAACAAAATTTGACAATCTTTTAGGAGGGGCACTTAGTTTGACATTGTCTCCCCTTAGGTAGCCAATGCCATCCTTAATGCCAGGGCGTCTCCCATTATAAAGCATGCTACGAGCAAATTTAAATTTCTCATTTTCTAAGTTGTGCTCGGCAATTTTAGCATCTAGTTTTGCTATATGATTATTTTGTTGTTTAATTAAAGCCATATGATCATGAATAGCATCAATATCAACATTTCTACATCTAGTACAAATAGTGACATGCTCAATGGTAGATGTAGATGGTTTGCAAGAATTAAGTTCTACAATCTTAGCATGAAGTATATCATTCTTATCTCTAAGATTGGCAATTGCAACTTTGCAAACATCAAAATCTTTAGCCTTAGCAATCAAATTTTCATTCTCTAATCTAAGGCTAGCAAGAGAAATGTTTAATTCTTCAATCCTAGCAAGCAAATCATCATTATTATCTCTAGGATTGGGAATTGAAACATTATAAACATGAGAATCAACCTTAGCATTTAAACTAGCATTTTCATTTCTAAGGTTGTCAATCATCTCACGGCAAGTGCTTAGCTCACTAGACAATTTTTCACATTTTTCAACTTGTAGAGCGTAAGCATTTTTAACCTTAACATGTTTTTTATTTTCCTTGATTAGGAAGTCCTCTTGGGAATCCAAGAGATCATCCTTCTCTTGGATGGCACTAATTAGTTCATTTAATTTCTCCTTTTGTTCCATGTTAAGGTTGGCAAAAAGAGTACGCAAATTATCTTCCTCACTACTAGCATTATCATCACTGGAAGACTCATATTTAGTGGAGGAGTTGGATTTAACCTTCTTCTTTTTGCCGTCCTTTGCCATGAGGCACTTGTGGCCGACGTTGGGGAAGAGGAGTCCCTTGGTGACGGCGATGTTGGCGGCGTCCTTGTCGTCGGAGGAGTCGCTAGAGCTTTCGTCGGAGTCCCACTCTCGACAAACATGGGCATCGCCGCCCTTCTTCTTGTGGTACCTCTTCTTCTCCTTTCTTCTCCCCTTCTTGTCGTCGCCCCTGTCACTATCACTTGATAATGGACATTTAGCAATAAAGTGACCGGGCTTACCACACTTGTAGCAAACCTTCTTGGAGCGGGACTTGTAATCCTTCCCCCTCCTTTGCTTGAGGATTTGGTGGAAGCTCTTGATGACGAGCGCCATTTCCTCATTGTCGAGCTTGGAGGCGTCTATTGGTTGTCGACTTTGTGTAGACTCCTCCTTCTTGTCCTCCGTCGCCTTGAATGCGGCGGGTTGAGCTTCGGATGTGGAGGGATCATCAAGCTCGTTGATCTTCCTCGAGCCTTCGATCATGCACTCAAAACTTACAAAATGCCCGATTACTTCCTCGGGGGTCATTTTAGTATATCTACGATTACCACGAATTAATTGAACTTGAGTAGGGTTAAGGAAAATAAGAGATCTTAAAATAACCTTAACCACTTCGTGGTCATCCCACTTTACGCTCCCGAGGTTGCGCACTTGGTTCACCAAGGTCTTGAGCCGGTTGTACATGTGTTGTGGCTCTTCCCCTTTGCCAAGCCGGAACCGTCCGAGCTCCCCCTCGATCGTTTCCCGCTTGGTGATCTTGGTGAGCTCGTCTCCCTCGTGCGCGGTTTTGAGCACATCCCAAACCTCCTTGGCACTCTTCAACCCTTGTACTTTGTTATACTCCTCTCTACTTAAAGAGGCAAGGAGTATCGTTGTTGCTTGAGAGTTGAAGTGCTCGATTTGGGCCACCTCATCCTCATCATAATCTTTATCCCCTACGGACGGTACCTGTGCACCAAACTCAACAACATCCCATATACTTTTGTGGAGTGAGGTTAGATGAAATCGCATTAAATCACTCCACCTAGCATAATCTTCACCATCAAAAGTTGGTGGTTTGCCTAATGGGACGGAAAGTAAAGGTGCATGTTTAGAAATGCGAGGATAGTGTAGGGGGATCTTACTAAACTTCTTACGCTCTTGGCGTTTAGAAGTTACGGAGGGTGCATCGGAGTCGGAGGTTGATGTTGATGAAGTGTCGGTCTCGTAGTAGACCACCTTCCTCATCCTCTTTTGCTTGTCCCCACTCCGACGCGGCTTGTGGGAAGAAGATTTTTCCTTCTTCTCTTTGTGGTGAGAAGAAGATTTCTTCTCCTTCCCTTTGTTGGAGGAGATCTTCTTCTTCTCCTTCCCCTTGGTGCGGGACTCTTCCGATGAAGTGCTCCCGTGGCTTGTAGTGGGCTTTTCGCCGGTCTCCATCTCCTTCTTGGCGTGATCTCCCGACATCACTTCGAGCGGTTAGGCTCTAATGAAGCACCGGGCTTTGATACCAATTGAAAGTCGCCTAGAGGGGGGGTGAATAGGGCGAAACTGAAATCTACAAATATAAACACAACTACAAGCCGGGGTTAGCGTTAGTAATAAAGAAACGAGTCCGCGAGAGAGGGCGGAAAACAAATCCCAAGCGAATAAGCAAGTGAGACACGGAGATTTGTTTTACCGAGGTTCGGTTCTTGCAAACCTACTCCCCGTTGAGGAGGCCACAAAGGCCGGGTCTCTTTCAACCCTTCCCTCTCTCAAACGATCCACGGATCGAGTGAGCTTTCTCTTCTCAATCACTTGGAACACAAAGTTCCCGCAAGGACCACCACAAGATTGGTGTCTCTTGCCTCAATTACAAGTGAGTTTGATTGCAAAGAAAGGATCAAGAAAGAAGAAAGCAATCCAAGCGCAAGAGCTCGAAAGAACACAAGCAAATCACTCTCTCTTGTCACTATTGTGTTGTGAGGAATTTGGAGAGGATTTGATCTCTTTGGTGTGTCTAGAATTGAATGCTAGAGCTCTTGTAGTAGTTGGGAAGTGGAAAACTTGGATGCAATGAATGGTGGGGTGGTTGGGGTATTTATAGTCCCAACCACCAAAAGTGGTCGTTGGGAGGCTGTCTGCTCGATGGCGCACCGGACAGTCCGGTGCACCCTGCCACGTCATCACTGCCGTTGGATTCTAGCCGTTGGAGCTGCTGACTTGTGGGCCCGCCTGGGTGTCCGGTGCACACCGGACATGCACTGTTCCTTGTCCGGTGTGCCGGAGTGGGCGTGCCTGACATCTGCGCGCGCAGAGCGCACATTAAATGCGCGGCAGAGAGCCGTTGGCGCGGAGTAGCCGTTGCTCCGGAGTTGCACCAGACAGTCCGGTGCACACCGGACAGTCCGGTGAATTTTAGCGGACTAGCCGTTGGAGTTTCCCGAAGCTGACGAGTTCCTGAGGCCGACCTCCCTTGGTGCACCGGACACTGTCCGGTGTACACCGGACAGTCCGGTGAATTATAGCGCGAGTGCCTCTGGAAATTCCCGAAGGTGGCGAGTTCGAGTTGGAGTCCTCTGGTGCACCGGACACTGTCTGGTGTACACCGGACAGTCCGGTGCACCCAAACCAGAGGGCCTTCGGTTGCCACCTTGCTCCTTTGTTGAATCCAAAACTTGGTCTTTTTATTGGCTGAGTGTGAACCTTTTACACCTGTACAATCTATACACTTGGGAAAACTAGTTAGTCCAATTATTTGTGTTGGGCAATTCAACCACCAAAATTAATTAGGGACTAGGTGTAAGCCTAATTCCCTTTCACATCCGCCATCCCTGTTCCAGCTTCCCGCCAGCCAGTGCCCGTAGTTCCTTTTACTCCCCGGAACTCGACCCCGCCAGCATCGCTGCCGCCCCCGCCAGCCTCCCATGAGCAGCACTCTCTCCCCGCTATGCCTCCACCGTCTGCTCTGCCTGCTGTCTCTGGTGAGAATCCTGCCACCGCACAGCTGCTAGGTTTGTCAGCCCTCTTTGCTCAGCTCGCTGCTTACAGTCGCGTCGTCAGCTCGCCGCAGTTCTTCACTGCGCCCACGCCTGCTCGCTCCCGCGCGCCCAACTTGCCTGCTCGCCCCAATGCTCCTGCTCCCCCTTGTGCGCCACCGCCGCTGTTGCCTGTCGCCTCCACCGGGGCCGCTCGTGCTGGTGCTAAGCGTCGCGCCCGTGCTGAGAAGGTTGTGCAGCCGGAACGTCATAGCACCCGGCTCGCTCAGAAGGCCTCATCCAACTTCGTCAACATGACTGACAAGGCTGTTCAGCGAAAGGAAATTCAGAATTCCCTCCAGCCATGTTCTGCTGCTGTCAAGAAAGAAGTTCAGAAGAAGGGGCTGCTCAACAAGACCAAGGCCCCAATCTCAGTCGCTGCCCTGCGCAAGCTGGTGCGCGCTGCTGGCCTGGGTTGCTCTGCGGCTGACGCTGTGGGAGTGGTGCCGCCGGCCATGGGATGAAGATCTTCAGCCTTTGTTCCAAGCGCACTTTGGAGGTCGGCGTCCGTGCTTTTGTGTCTGTCGCCGCTATCTGCTCGTCCTGTTGTGCTGTTCGTCTCTCTGTTGTTGGTCGGCTCTGTGAGCCTGTTTTCTGTCTTCTGCTGCTTAGGCTAGACTCTTCTGGGTGGCTTGCTAATCTTTGTCCCTTGGTGTTATGTTTGTGTGGTCATGGCTAGTTGTGGTAAGAACCTTGTTGTAATGTCGTGGAATGTACGTGGTCTTGGCGACTCGGATAAATGTGTTCTTGTTCGTGATGCCATTGTCTCCTCTTCCCCAGCTATTGCCTGTCTCCAGGAAACAAAACTCAGCGACGTTACTGTGTTCAAGGCTGCCTCTTTCCTCCCTTCGTCTCTTGCTTCCAATTTTCTGCACATCCCGGCTGCCGGTACCCGTGGCGGCATCCTCACGGCCTGGAACGAAAATAGTCTACAGCTAAATTCTTACATTATTAGGCGCCATGCTCTTACTTGTTGCTTTACTCTCCTGGCTGTCAATGTTGTCATACACATTACCAATGTCTACGCTCCCTCCGATCACCGTGATGCTCCAGACTTCCTACAAATCCTTCAGGAGATCCACTCGCACATTGATGGGCCTTGGTTGATCCTTGGTGATTTCAACCTCATTCGCAATGCGTCTGAAAAAAACAAGGGTGCTGTCAGTCGGTCCCTCTGTAATCTCTTCAATAGTTGCATTGACAGACTAAGCCTGCGTGAGCTCCCCCTTCTCGATAGTCTGTTCACGTGGTCGAACAAGCGCCGCTTCCCCACGCTTGCTAGACTAGACCGAGCCTTCACCAACTCAAACCACGCCTCAGCTTTCCCCTCGACCACCCTCACCTCTCGGCTCAGACCTACCTCGGATCACAAGCCGATCCTTGTTACCATGTCGACCGCAGTCCCAAAATCAACCTTGTTCAGGTTTGAGAACGCCTGGCTTCAGTGCCCCTCCTTTCTTCCGTCAGTGCTCCTGGAATGGCAACCTGATCCTGCTATCCTTGACGCTGCCGGGCGCCTCGCTGGCTGCCTCAAACGCACGCGGTCTGCGGCAAAGGTTTGGTCAAGGCGTAACAGGGCGCCGCCCCACTTAATTTCCAATTGCAAATTCATTATTATGTTGCTCGACCACCTGGAAGAGTTTCGCACGCTGTCTGGTGCAGAAGTGCAGGTTCGGGTTCTGTGCCAGGACAAGCTGGAACTCCGTCTTCGAGAGCAGGCTGCATACTGGAAGCAGCGAGGGAAGCAGCGTGCATTTCGGGAGGCGGATGCCAATACCGCCTTTCACCATGCTCATGCTACTCACAGACAAATAAGAAACCACATCAGAGTGGTTGAGGTGGACGGCCAGGAACTATGGAGTCATGAGGATAAAACAGCGGCGATCACTTCCTACTTCGCAGGTATCATGGGCGCTAGTATTGCCACCTCCTGGTCCTTCGATGTGCAAGCCCTCTACAGCGGGAGGGCTCGTGCTAGCGGCGCCCTCACTGCCCCCTTCTCTGAGGCAGAAGCTGCTGCTGCTGTTCGATCGATGAATAGGTGCAGTGCCCCGGGCCCTGACGGCTTCGGGCCTAGCTTCTACAAGGCAGCTTGGTCGACTGTTGAAGTGCAAGTGATGGATCTCTTGGGCGCTTTCCACAGAAATGAGGTCGACCTTGAGCGTATCAACAGGGCGTACATGGTGCTGTTGCCAAAAAAACCGGGGTGTGTGTCAGTGGACTCCTTCCGACCGATCAGCCTACAGAATTGCAGTCTCAAGATTATCACAAAAATACTCACCACCAGGCTGCAGCGGGAGATTGCATCCCTCATTGATTTGGATCAGACAGGGTTCATTCGAGGCCGCTCCATCACAGAGAATTTTGTGTATGCTATGGAGCTTGTCCAATGCTGTCATAAGAGGAAGACTCCCACATTGGTGCTGAAGTTGGACTTCGCAAAGGCTTTTGACACTGTCAGTTGGGACGGCCTAGCCACCATTCTGTCTGCAAGGGGTTTTTGTGACGTTTGGCTGTCTTGGATGAAGATAATTCAGAGCACATCAAGGAACGCCGTGTTGGTGAATGGATGCCCGGGGCCTTGGTTTACCTGCAGGCGCGGGTTGAGGCAAGGGGACCCCCTCTCCCCGTATCTCTTCCTGCTTGTCGCCGATGTTCTGCAGGTGCTAATAAAAAATAGCGGCATGGTTAGGCACCCCATTCTTGAAGACTCAGCTTGCCCAATCTTGCAATACGCTGACGACACCCTCATCCTTGCCCGTGCTAATTTAAGGGACATCATGGCTCTGAAGCACCTTTTGGACTCCTTCTCCGCAGCGTCAGGCCTGCAGATCAACTACTCCAAAAGCACTGCGGTGCCCATGCATGTTAACCCTCAGGACCTGGCCCCAATGCTCCAAGTTTTGGGATGCAAGCAGGAAGGTTTCCCGCAGACGTACCTCGGGTTGCCTCTGTCCAGCACAAAGCTCAGACTCACGGCCTTCTCTCCCCAAATCGCCAAGACTGACAAATATTTGGCGGGCTGGCAAGCAGCCTTGTTAAATCCCGCTGGCAGGGCAGTCCTAGTGAACTCGGTGCTTGACTCTCAGCTCGTCTATGCCATGTGCGCTGTGCCTTTGCCACCTGGGATTCTCTCCAGGGTGGACAGCCGAAGAAGATCCTTTCTCTGGACTGGCGATGATCGGTGCTCTGGATCGAGCTGCTTGGTTGCTTGGGAAAATGTTTGTAAACCGAAACAGGCAGGGGGTTTGGGCATCAAGGACCTACACATCCAGAACACATGTCTGTTGGTCAAGCTCATTCACAGATTGCACTCTTCAGCCTTGTCGTCTTGGGCAGCCTGGGTGCGCTCGAATGTTAAACTAGCAACAATGGAGGGCGAGATCAGGGGGTGCCATTGGGATACTCTGAGAGCGTTGCTGCCCATCTATCAAGCGATCAGTTCGTCTCAGGTTGGGGATGGCTGCAGCACTGATTTTTGGCATGACGCTTGGTCTGGGCCTGACGACCTGTATACAGCCTTCCCAGCCCTGTACTCACACTGCATCAGGCAAAAAGTCTGCGTGAGGGAGGTGGTGCTGCAGGGTTTGCACCTAGTCCCGCGCCTCACGCCACAAGCCCGGGAGGAACTAGAAGCTGTGCTAACAATAGTAAACAACACAAGCCTCGCCGATCGACCAGATACCAGACATTGCTTCCTTGCGGATCACACTGGTAATTTTCAGACCTCTACTCTCTACAACCTGCTTAAAGGGTCCTTGGGGCATGGTGATGTTAGCACCACTTTCATCTGGGGTAACAAAGCCCCCCCGCGGGCACAATTTTTCTGTTGGCTGCTTATGCAAGGAAAAATTCAGTGCAAATGGAACCTGAAGAAAAAAGGGATTGTTGATGATGACTGTTGTGAAATATGTAACCAAGACAGTGAAACTCCTTCGCACATCATCTTCCACTGCCCGTTTGCACGCCAATTTTGGAGCTCCATCGGATTCTCTGTCGCTGATGATCTGGGCACCCAGGACCTGCCAAACATCAGTCGCCCTGATCGCCTTCCGGGTGCAGAATTCAACTCCTTTGTCCTCCTCTGCTGCTGGCAATTGTGGAAACGCAGAAATGGTGTCGTCTTCCGTCAGGATCATGCCACTCTTGCGGCCACTTTGCATTCATGCGCTTCTGAAGCAAAAGCTTGGGCGTACAGGCACAACAGGAAAGAGGCACAAGTATTAGGTGCTTGGTTGTTGGTGTTTTCTAATCCTATTATGTAATCTCATCATTGCTTCGCCCCTCTGTAACTATGCTAGCTACAATGCTGCTAGCTTGCTGTAAACTCTAGCCGCTTTGGGCAAAAAGACCGGAATGAAAATCAGGTGGGGATCCTCTCCCCCCGGTGACAGTCTAAAAAAAAAAAAGTGTCAGTTGTTTTGTTAGCTTGGCAGTGTACTCCATATAACAACTGATAGCGGTTGCTGTTTGCCCTCTTCCGCATTCCAAGAATGCAGATTTTGTTCCGAACATAAAGTATATAATAATTTTCTATCCAACTTATAGTTCAGTATATAATTTTCTATCCAGCAGCCTACCGAATCAACAACGAAAAAGAGAAACCCCCGGGTGAGATCCATGCTTTGGTCTAGTTCGAGCTTCGTGTTTTCTATATTTAGAATTTCTTAGTGATTGCAAATCTTGCAACAATACCTTCGTGGCGTGGCATGCAGACTATGTAAGCCACACTTTGGAGAATGTACGTATCTTGGATAGGAATCCGTTGCAACTGTTTTCAACTGCAGAACTTCGGAGAAGATCGGGTCAGGGAGGGTGGTGACCTGAATGTAACCTTTGCAGACAAATTCCTGAAAACACACAAGTCCCTGTCACAGACAAGACGCGAGTACGTGACAACAGGACACGAGATGTCCACTGGTTTCCCACGGCCACCATCATCCATGCCTGCCGGTTCCGGTGTCAGGTGCTTCCACGACGGAGTGAGGGACCGGACAAAGGGAGAAGGGATTGCTTGTTGTTCTGTCGGCTGGTCGCGTCCGGGCACTGTGCGCCGTATTCATCCAGAGCCGAGGCCGAGCCACGGTAGATGCATTATCCTGACAGAACGCGCCCGCGGCCGGTGACGTGCCTGAGACAGATACACCATCAACAGCCGCTCGGCCACAAGCATCTGTCACCAGTGAGTGTGAGTGACACCGGGCCGGCAACTGGACTTGGCCATGTTGACGGGATGGGCTAAGCGTATGAGCACCGCGCGTCGTCCATGGATCGGCTCGGCCGCTCTCTTCTGTCTCTCTAGACGGTTACAGTGAACCGAGCAACTAGCCCCACACGAGACACTGATGAGGTCGATCATCGCGTACAACAACAGTACACAATGGTTTGGTGAACTGTTGCGAGACCAACCAGCAGCACTGTCCGTCGATCTGTCGATGCAACAGCGTCTGCAGCCACAGTCAGCCGGTCGACCCACGGTGCCCGCGCGCGCCCGCATCTCGCCATGGCCGGCCGCTCCGCTGCTCGTCGTCGTCGCGTGCCCGGCCGGTTCAGACGACCCATTGGCTGTCTATGCCAGCTACCACGGTATAGCATTTGTTGGCCATGCTGAAGTGGTAGCTCAGCAAGTGTACAGCCCGGCGAACGAAGATGGCGGTGTTCCGTTCCGTCCATTGCTGCTGCTGCTGCAGGCTTTTAATTCGCTTGCATATATTACTGTGTATGCGTGCTCGATCAATTCGGATCGAGGAATACGTCCGCCAAACTTCTTTTTTTTTTCTTCAAAAAAGGCACCAAATGCCCTTTTGGGCAAGCAAAGCAAGCATGCAAGGGAGAACATTTCAGCACTCTGCTGCTGGAGTCCCGACTCCCCACTCCCGACCCTTTTCCTGCGAACCAGGGCAGCGACCGCATAGTCCCGCCATACTTTGACCAAAATTTATTAGCGAGAGCTCGGCTTTGACCAGGTGCCGTGATGTATTTAATTTAAGGTTAGCCTGGGAGAGAGCTTAAAGCGGTGAATTTTAATTTAAGGCTTTTGGTTGTAACTGCCTCTTTTGATTTTGGATATAGGGCTACCGCCCACGTGGCAATGACTGGATGGCATCAGTTCTTTTTGACAGTGGTGGATAGTTTTATTTCAAAAAAATCACAAAAAATAAGAGTTAGTGGAGCACACCCTACAGTGAATCCAGCCTTTATAGATTCACCGTTCCAGCGGATTTGAATCTGATGAACGTAAATCATTTGGCTAACTTCCTGTGAAATAGAACTGTGTTTTTGGTGAATCTAAAGCTGAATTTGGTGCAGCAGCTACTCGTACTCCCATAGGAAACGGTCCGTGTGCTTCTTCTTCCTACTCCGATAAACAGTCTGCGTGTTTCTCTGTTCCCTGCTGTCGAGGGCACGATCCGGCAACCTGTCCTGTGCGTACGACTCTCCTCTGCTACGTACCAGTAGTAGTAGTAGTACGTTCTTGCGCTACGTGAGAATAGTTACGGGAGTGGGTAAATGGCCAGCTAGCCATGCGTCTCAATTCTCACCTCATCACCAGATGCCGCCTTCCGTTCCATGTGCCCAAAAAAAAAATGCCGTCTTTTTTCCGGCGAAAACAACACGGTTAATTGCGCCGGTCGCCGGGCAGCGACAGGTGCCATGCAGGCGTCGGCGTCGGTTACAACAGGCGCTGTAGCAGATCTAGCCGCCCCGGTGGAGGCCAAGACCATATAAACACGTCAAGGTAGCTAGCCAGCCCAAAGCGGAGAAGCACCACACCGCATAGCTCCGCCGCTTCGCAAGCTAGCAAGAACATCTCGATCGATCGATCGATCGAGCGAGCGACTCTAATTAACTTGCTTCCGATTCGACCTTTGGTCCTCGGGCTAGCTAGCATCTCTGATCGCGCCTCGCAAGTCGCAAGCAAGTCGGTATATACGTGGGCAGTGGGCAGCATGGAGGTGGAGCCGGAGGCGGTCAGCTGCGAGTGCTGCGGCCTGGAGGAGGAGTGCACGGGCGACTACATCGTCGGCGTGCGGGCCTACTTCGGGGGCAGGTGGCTGTGCGGCCTGTGCTCGGAGGCCGCCAAGTACGAGGCCGGCAAGGAGTGCGCCCGCCGCGGAGCCGGAGCCTCAGCCGCGGCGGCGCCGCCCGACGTGGAGGAGGCCGTGCGCGCGCACATGGCCATCTGCCGCACGCTCAAGGGCGGCGGCGGGCCCGCGGGCCGCGTCGCCGAGGGCATGCGCCAGATGCTGCGCACCGCGTCCTGGAAGAAGGCCGCGTCGTCGTCTGCCGCGTCGCCGAGGGGACCCGCGGCCGGTCACCACCGCGCCTCGCCGGTGTCCGTCGGGCCCTGATACGGTTCGGTGGTCGCGCTGCGGGCGGGCCGGGGCCGGGGCCGGGGCCGAGGCGCGTGCAGCAGCCCTGGCTTCGCTCGCGGTCCTTTCGTCTCGTCGACGGCTTGCTACGCGCCCTCTAGGACGGCACCGGCTGGCCGGTACGTACCGGCATTCTTGCCTACTAGCTAGATCGCCGTGTGGGTCTTCGCAGCTTGTATGTAACTTTTTGTTTTTGATCCATTCCAGTGTATATGTATATCGGACCAATCAAAAGCCTTTGATATGATGGCTTAGTTTGATTAATCGAGGAATCAAAAAGCCTTTATGCATCGGATTCGGATATATATATCAAACCAACTGGTGGTTCTTGGATTAAACTCGAGCACCACCGTCGTAGATCCTCTACGCGGCGATGCCATCATTACAGCGCGCGCGGTTTTCCTTTTGGGACTTTGGACGGCGGCGGCGAACAGTAGGCGCCGCTGCGTAGCGCACCCGATCCGGCGTTCTCGATAGTAGGCTGGACTGCTGGTGGCCATGGCATGCGGCGTGCGACGTCGTGAGCACGTCCAGTATTCACATTTCACACTCGATCTTCTTCTTTTTTGGCTGGGCGTTTCGCGGCACCAATAATCCGCAAGCACACGCTCCTCCTGAATCTGGACCGTTGGATGACGACCTAGCGGCCGGCCCAGATCGGCGCTTGGGCTGCTGCTCCGGTGCTGTCCCTGTCGCTCCCATGGCCGCTTCTTCCTGCCTACCTCGTCGTCTTTGAATGCAACGTGCTTCGTTCCCTTGCGGACTTTCTTCCACGATTCCTGCACTGCTCAACCAATGGTATGTTTGAGCAGAACCCCTTCCTGGCGTCGCGTCTGGTTTCGTTTCTTCGTTCCGGAGGATTTCGTCGGTTGTTTTCCATGCAGAAATCCGGTGACCCCTCGTTCCCGCCCCGGCCGGGAGAGGCGTACAGACAGACGCGCGCGCACAAACTGACAGATGCAGTCTCTTTCTTGTTCCTTTTTTTTTGTTCATTTTTCTTTGCTCCCGAACCTTTTTTTAAAAAAACACCCATAAATTCGACAGGTTTATCCTCGGATAGGTTCTCAACTACCGCCAGTCCGCGCGCGGCCATGACAAGTAGCTAGACGGCGTAGTACTAGGGACGACAGCATACTGCTGCTAAGGCTACTCACAATGGGGATTTCATGTCTCTGTTTCCAAAAATGCCACATCAGATTTATGGATGAATGAAATATCCTCTCTCAATAGAGAGTTTCATCTCACTATTTCATATGTCAACATACTTCTTAAATGCTGCATATAAATAACCAATAAGATTTACTCAATTATATGAAGATGAAACAAAACACTCTCAATGGAGGTTTCACACAGTTTCCAAGATCTTGGAAACGAGTTAACATGGTTTCATCCCCATGAAACTCCATGAAACTCTTCCTTCTTAAATAATGTGACATGTCATCAAAATAGCTGATGTGGCAGGCTAATTAATACATGAAACACCCCATGAAACCTCCATTGTGAATAGCCTAAGAGTGTGGCAACTGCTTTCCTGCACTACACCTGGCTAGCTAGCCATGGGCTAGACAGGGATTGGTGTGGCCACATTTTTTCCTGGGAAACATGCATGCCTGGGCCGCTGGGCGAGATGTAGTGTGCAAGGGAACGTCAGAACATACTTTTCTTTTTCTTTATTGATTGATGCATGTTGATCAATCAGCGGATGGATGGAGCAGTGTGGGCAATGGATTATGACCCACACTAGGACATAAAAGCGTATTAGACTATTAGTGGCAGTCAAAGATCGATCTTGCGAGGTGGACGACAACGACGGGAGGACTGTGCTGCTTGATGCTTCTGAATTTTACCATGCACTTTTGGGCCAACACTGTGCTGGTTCTGAATTCCTGCACCTCCACGACCTGTCGTGTCACACCACCGCCTGCACTCACCATCGGATGAATGTGAGGATTCCCAGGATCTAAGATGGTCAGGTTCCGTGGTGACTGGTGATAATGAATGTGAGGATCTCCGGCACGACACTAATCTCTGTCTAGCCTGCAACCGCAAGCGTAGCAGAATCAGATTACGGAGCTGAAAAGAGGACGAGTGCAGACAGGGAGGGAGCGTTTGGTTGAGCTATCACAGTTCCGCTCCCAGCGAGAATTACTCTTGCCGAGTCAAACGATAAACATGTTGGGAGTGGAGTGAATTAGTCTCTACTTTGTACTAGAAAATGTAAGCAAAAAAACACACTTCCCATCACTCCCAACATGATCCTCACTCTTTAACCCCTCATGAATCACTTCATAACCTATTTGACAAACAGTTTTCGTCAAATAGATTCACTTGCAGTAGAGGATCACTTAGAATAATTTTATTAGAGAATCAGCTTTCCAAGCTAGAAAATTATGGAACAGAGCTCTACCAAACAAGCACTGATTAAGCAGTTCGCGGTCGTGCACATGTAACGTCGGCCTTTTTTTTAAAGCCTGATTGCCAGAACCCCTTCGGAGCAAAGTACGTACTACGTGATCCCGGTCAAACGACTGATGCATGGCGAAAGCTGCACCTCGCTCACTCACAGCGAAGACGGAAGAGTACAATGAATGCAGAAGCTTCCGATGTGGTGGAACGACGAACCCAAACCGACGCTCGATAGATAAGAAACCCAGGGATTATTAGCTCCGCTGGCAGCCTGACACTTGCTCGTAACCTAGGCACGGGACGGAGGAGATCAGGAGAGATCTTAAGATAATTGGGTCGACAATGACATGCCACTGGTCGGCGTCATCCTCCCTCAAAGTCGTCGATCTGGATGGAGCGTGCAGGGTCGCCAGACGCGGCCCGCCGCCCAGTTCGATCCCGTCCGGCGCGACGTCACTGAGGAAAAAACAAGGGTCGGGTCGGGCCGGGGGTCTAGCTAGCTCGTGTCCCATGCGATGCGAGGCCTATGGCCCTGGTCGCGTGCGCTTCGCCGAGGGACGGGCGGGCGCACACGTGCAGACACACGCGCAAGCAGCTCGTGTTTTGCCTGCCTTAGCTAGATAGCGCGCACGCGGCTGCACGCGGCTGTCTGGATGCTTTGCCGCCTCCCGCCAGTAGGATCAACCAGAGCTGACGCGTGTGCCTCGTCGCGTTCGCGGCCCGTCAACGTCGCAGGCTGTGGCACTGGCACTGGCAGCCGTCCGTCCGATGCTCGCCCGTCACCGGAGCACGCGGCCCGCGTTTCCTGAACCAGTGTCTGTTTATGTTTACAATAATAAATCCATTCGCCCTTATGATCGTCGTGTTTCCGACTCTTGATTCTTTAGTATTTCATAGTTTGATTTTTCTATTTATAAATATTGGATTCAGATACGATTTTCATCAATCTAGAGTTTATACCAAACATTTGTTTGACGATAAACGACGGCCAGCACGTTTTTCTCACCGAGAATCCGCCCGCTTGTTTCCGGCGGTGCAGGGGCCGGGCCGGTCACACCACGACAAGGATCTACTAACTGGCTCAAGGCCCATCTCGATTTCTGGGCCAAGGCAACGTCAGCGTCGCTCGAGTCGGCGTCCCGCGTCCCCCACGGATCCATTTCGGCGGTGCATCCAGTTCCGGGCCCAGATCAGATCTGCGGTCTGCCGTGCCTGCCTGCCACACACTGACACACCACACCACACGCAAGAGAAACCGAGCTCAGTCGACCGTTGCTCGCAGAAGCCGTTGCGCCGGCAGGCCGCTTCAAATTTCGAACACCTCGTCGGCCAGGGCCACCGTATAACACCGATCCCAACCCGAGAAACCCCACCAGCCAGCCAGCCAACCAGCCGACAGCCGACGAGCACGAGCCCATGGACGAGACGAGGGAGATGGATCCGGGTGCGGGGGTGCCCAGGAGGGCGGCCACCGCCAGCGGGACGCCCACCGCGTCGCGCGGCTCCAGCACGGCCTCCTCGTGCTCCTCCAACTCCAACCCGTCCGCCCGCGCCTCCGCGTCCACGTCCACGGGGACGCCGCCGTCCGCCGTCGTGCTACCGTGGGCGGCGCGCGCGGCCGCGGGGGACAGCTGCTACTACCCTGGGTGCCGCAAGGACGCCAACTGCTCGTGCGAGATGTGCCTCGCGAGCATCGACGCCACGCGGGACCTGGTGCGCGCGCCCGAGGCGCGCAGGTTCTTCGGGGGCGCCAGGGACCGGAGGCTCTTCTTCCGTGACCGCGCCGCGGGGGCGGGGTCGGGGTCGGGTGAGGGGTCCGACGCCACCGAGCCGCCGTGGACGCCGCCGATGCGGTCCACGGCCAAGTCCAGGCGGGCGCCAGGGCGGGAGGCGGCCGGGGGCCCCGAGGCGAGGGCCGGCGTTCGGTCGCACGACTGGCTGCTGTACGCCGCCACTGTTATTGGGTTCCTGCTCCTCATGTGGGTCGACACGGGGCTCGTCCCGGAGGCCGCGGCCAGGGGGTTTGGGCCCAAGCTATCGCCGGAAGCCGTGGCGCGGGTGGGGGCCGATGCGCGCCTCGCGCCTGGCGGCCTGGAACATAAGCTGCACGTCATGGAGCGCAGGGTCCGCCAGCTTGTTGGCGGTGAGGGGATCGCCAATTGCAGCTCGCGAGACTCCGTCTGGCGATTCCACCAGGTTCGCCATTCTTGCGGTTCTTGCTCTCTCTCATTCCTTCTTGATTAGAGGCCATCGATAACTGGTCTTTTTTTTTCCCCAAATATGTCGATGCAGAATGATCAGCAGGTGTTCCACTGGCGCTGCACGGTGTACAAATCCGTGGCGGAGGAGGTCAGCGTCTGGGGGAGCCCACTCCGCACCTCCGGTCTCCTCCCAAGAGCACTCTCGGCGCGGCACCTCACCCTCCTCTCCGGCGAGATCACCGAGGTAAGTAACAGCCAAGAACCAGCCCCCCTTCCTCGCCGTAACTAAGCACCACCAGCTCGGTGAACTCCCCCAGCGTGTGTCTCTTTTGCGTGCAGTGGTCCGACGGAAAGGTGTGGCCGACGGTGCGGGCGAGCAACGGGAGCTCCTGGGCCCACCGGAGGCAGAGCGCGGCGGCGGTGCGGCTGGAACCGGAGACGTGGGTAGTCGAGTACCAGAGGAGCGCGCTTTTCGAGGGCACACGGCTGCTACCGGCCGCCGCGGAGCTGATCGCGTCCAGGTGCTCGACGATGGCGCGGCGAGCGCGGCGCAGGATGCAGGGTAGGCGGCGACTTTTCGGTGGTGCACAGGCGAATCCAACCTGAATCGGGCTCGCCGGAGGTCAAATTGCTCTCTTGCCGAAGAACAAAATGCTCTCTAGGATGGCTTATATCTAGCTCTAGTAGTAGTAGATTCATCTCATTTCGTGTGAGATTCATCATGACTTCTGTGTTCTTTTGCATGGTCTATAAGTGTAGGCCGACGCTGGAACCATTTTAATCTTGTTATTATGATCACAAACAAAATCTTGCGACTATCATATGTTCTTCTGCCACAAACAAAATCTTGCACCTATCATCTGCGCTGAACCAGTGCCTATCGTCTGTCAGAGCGAATACCCTTCCCATCCATGCGCGGTTCTCCCTAGTCCCTTCAGGGATTAAGAGGGTGTTTCGATTGAGAAATCACTTTATTTAAAATAAGATTGCATCATGAAATTCATCAAATTTGTTGAGATGATATCATTTCTCATATTATTACTAACTAACTATAAAGATTACATCATGAAATTCATCAGTTTGTTGAGATGATCTCATTTCTCGGTGATACATCAACTCAATCCAGGGGCAGACTCAGCACCCAGACAGTGCATCTATCTGCACTGCCTTGTCCGGTTACAACTGCATCTCAAGTTTAAGTTTCATTCACAAACTTAAACAAAAAAAAGTGAGGAGTATGAATCGCCCTCTTTTCTCAAACCAAACACCCTATAAATCGTTCCTAAGTATCTAACTTTTGTAATCGAATTCGGTAAGCATTCGTCTGGGTCTGCCCAATCACGATGTTTCTACTGACGTCCCACCCACCAAAAAAACTGCCAATTTCTACTCCAATTAGACTTGCACGATCACAATTGGTGTGTGCCGCGGCAAGCTGTTGGCCTGTTGCGTCTACAATGTTTTGTTGAGGGAAAAAAAAGTGCAGCTGCTTTTAACTCAAGCGAACGCCACAGAACCATAATCCAACAATTCCAAACATCACTAAATCTGTGTGTGTGTATATTTTTCCTGCGTTTTCTTATGAAATTTCTACATGATTTCTATAAAATCTCTACGTTCTAAAGTGGTCCTAAGAGGTTGTTTGCATCTCCTCTAAATTTTAGAACTCTAAAGCACTTTATCTCAGTTTTAACATCTAAAGATCTAATATAGGTGGGCTACAATTTAGGTCTAACTTTAGACCATCTGTTTGAGACTCTAGAGGTCCTGTTTGTTTGGATCCCTTCTAAATTTTGGAACACTCAGTTTTAAGATCTAAAGGAATATGAGGTGCACTAAAGTTTAGAGTTAGACCACCTATTTGAGACTATCTAAAGTTTTAAGCTCTAAAGCTTAAAGAAGGGGAGACCCTAAATCACAATCACAAGTTCACAACAACCTCAGCCCCCACCCACCCACCCACACACAGATGCACCCATAAAAATCCCTCAGAAATCTTGCACTTGGCAGCGCATCAGCAGCCTCTTCTGTGAATTTTGAAAAGTATCCACATCAGAAATTTGCTCTGAGGAAGTGTTTCAGCAACCTGTTAATGCACATTATAAATTATATGGTCGACAAAACACAGGTTAGACGAGTGTAACATAATTATCGCCTGGTAAGGAAAATGTGGAGGTCCAGGTTCGGTCCATTTAGAATGTCACATTTAACGAATCTTAGTAGTTAGTACAAGCAGGTCCATAGAGAACCTGCGCATCCGCAGCACTTGCTGGTTTCATCCAAACCAGTCTTTATGGGGTAACCCGTCGGTAGGATGTACAGCTCATACAGCTATAACAACACAGCCAAGTTTGGTTCTATGGTAAACTACAGATAGTTAAGTTCCAAGCAAGTCTGCTATTACAACTACTTATCAGCAGGTAATCCGAACATCTCCCTGGTGACGCTTTGTGGTGCTTTCGCAAATCCGCCAGCAACTTTCAGCATAGACCTAAATTTCTCCTCCTCACGCTTGACTTGGTCCACGCGGCTTAGAACATTAGCGAGCATCGCACCATAATTTGAAGCATCAGACAAGGGCATGGGATCTGCAAGTTCAGCCCTTTCAGCGTCAAGCTGCCTGTACAGACAGAGGATGTGGTCTTTCTGGGCGTAAAGCTTCTGCTCCGCCACGCTATATTCCGCTTCCTGAGATTTTTTCAGTTCTTGAAGAGCAAGATCTATCTCATCCTCAAATTTAGCAGACGCGGCATTCTGATCTCCAGTAATGAACACTGGAAGGTTTTCTATAACCGTCTCGAAGTCATTATCAACCAGTGGATCTATCAGATCAGGATGCCCTGTAAGTGCACCCGCTTCAGGAACTTGCCGAGCCCCAAGCACAGTCACACCATTGGTGGTTGGGGAATTCTCTCCTGCGTTACATACCAAGAAAATAACCCAATCACGCACACAGAACAAATTGAACAACATGTCCCAATGCCAACCAACTTTATGTCATAACTTAAATTGTGCGGGATCACAAATAACACGAAGATTAGTCATTTTTACAGCACCGAGACTAGCATAGGTGTCAACCAAAGGGGCTATACATGGCAATTTCTATAAAAAATGATGTGCAGGATATTTTCATACAGATTTGGCATATATGATCCCAAATTTCTGTACCATCTACAGAGCTGAAATTTCTAAGAATTACATAAAACACCAAAGGCAAAAGTATCAGCAACCAGCTGAGATTTTTGGACGGACAATAAATCCTAAAAAATGGTTGGGGCTAACTAGAGTTCTGTCTTCCTATAATTAGTTGCACTGCTAAAATAAGTTTACCTGCATTGAGTGTTGTCCTGCCCTCGTCACCTTCCAATTTCCAGACTTCAACAAAATCAAATCCACATTCCAGCTGCATTAAGCAATAAATCATCAATCCATAACTTTAAATTATTTAAGATAAGTCTAACTAGGGTATTTTACAACCAAAATTGACAGTGTGTGGTATCACCAGTTCGGCAACAATCAAAGGAGCACTAAATTATGACAATAGGAAACATGCTATTAACAGATGATCAAATAGATCACAACATCACACTATACCTTTTCCATTGCTGATCTCATATGGTTCTCCAAGTTTCTTGCTCTCATTTGTTTTGATCCACGCAAGAGGCATAATCCCAAATTCAGCATAGGTTTGATTTGGTCCCTAGATTCAAGAGATTGGCATGTTTCCATGAGTTTCTCCACATGTGTCATTAAGTTGGTTTTGTTATCACAGAGCCTGCATAAATATTGGACATCCAAGCCAAAACTTCCTCCAACAGTTCCAGCCATGTAACATCGAAGAGCACATTCAAGGTGTGCAAAATGCCCACATATTAAGTTCTCTTCCACAACTGCCTCACATTTTATGCAGCTGTAACTTCCAAGAGAATAATCAACGGTCCTGTTACAGAGAAGGCAGCAGCACTCACGACAGAAACCAGGCTCTTTGCAGCAGATATTACAAACCCGTGCTGGTGATGATTCAACAAAACCTTCCCTTTGAAGATTGCACAAGCTATTCCTAGCCTTGCAGAGACCACCCGGATCAGCCACCACAGGTTCAGGTTCATGGATCCTCACTTGTCGGGTGCCTGAAAATACTTAGGTATTAACGAGCAGCATAAAGGAAGCAATCTGAAAAAGAATAGTAGTAACCATACAGAAACAATAGTGTACATGATGTATCTTGTGATCCATTAAACCCACCCACCCCATGCGCTTGCTCGCGCACACAAACACAAATCCCCATTCACCAAATCCAGATGTAACACGTCAAGCAATTTCAAGTATGGATGTACCAAGGAAAAAATAGAAAAACAGATCAGATATTTCATTACAGCCAAAGTACGATCTCCTGTGCTGCAGCCGGCGCTGCTGGGGAAGGAGATACTGCCGCTTCACTCTGGAGCGCGGTACTAGGTAGAAGGGTGTCATCGGCAGCAAGAGTTGGTCGTAAGCAGAGGCGGAAAGGATTGGCGGCTAGGGTTTGAGGATTGGGAGATGTAAGGGTTGGCTCTCTAGACCAACCATATAGAGTACAAGGCCACTGAAATGTGGTATGGGCTTATAAAACTTATACATGCAAAAAAAGTGTAAAAAACATGCCAAAAATGGAGAATGCAGGATGGGCCCAAAACTTATACAGTGACAGGAGCCCAAACAAGCCCACATCTAAAACGATTTAAATATCAAAATACTTCCCATATAAGATGTGAATGGAGAAAGATATTTTGAACAGACCAAAGTCAGACATGATTTTAACTAAATATGTTGCAAGGACACTAAATTGTATCCACCAATAAAGGTAATTGTAAAAGGAGATTCCATTAGCAACAACTACAGATGTGGAAAGGGTGAGAGAATAGCAGTATTGCAAAGAAACATTATACTACATGTCTGTGTGGATACTTCCTCATAAACTATTATTTACCACGCACAATTGGACATGCAACTCCTGCCTTTTATCTTTATAAAAATCAAATGCTCAACTTAGCAAAATGGGTCATCTTGCTTAGGGGAGATGAGTTATATGGCTAGGGAGGGAGGAACTACAGTTAAGAATACAAGGGTATACTACAGCAAGGAATTATAACAGCTTTCGAGACCTCAATGAACTACTATTTAAAGCACTAATTACATGACAACTAAACAACATAAAAATGCAATAGAAAGGTTTAACCTTTTTGGATCCTGTATCCTTCAGCAGGGATCTTCCAGATAAACATAGAAAAGAATGTGCTAGGATCAACATCCGGAAATTCTCTCTTAACGAATTCCTCAACTTGTAACCTACTTGCAAATCCTCTACTTGCAAATCCTAACTTCTTAGGAGCAGCGCCACGAAAACGGGATGGCGGCATAATATACCTGTTTATCCAAATAGTCAACAGCAGACATAAACTTCATTATTTTGGGCACAATCAATATAGAACAAATAAATTGTCCGCAAATTTTAGCTTGCCCTAATGCAAAAATAAGGAATTTATACATTCTATTTTTACTCTTTACATAGTACTACTTAAATTCATATCAAACATATCTGGACATGATAGGAGCATCACCTGTCAGCCCAATGGCCTGCTCCAGAAGCCCTGCTTCCAACTTTCCAGTGCCATATGTCTCCATGACGTGGCCAATTTTCAGGAGCATAGGGCAAACCTTTACCGTATGAATAGGCACGAACAGGTATGGCAACAATGCCATTATCAGTTCTGCACGATTCTGACAAATCAAGTTCCACATTTGTTTTTATCTCATCATGGATCTGGACAAAGAAAGTCTCCATCAGAGCAAGGTTAAAATTACACTAAATTCAGACAACATGATGATACTTACTCCCATGATGTCAATATCTCGCTAAAAATTCCTACACATATAATAGCAGTCTAGATAAAAGGAAACTTATCCCGGTCAGCAAGTGAACCCTAACAGCGTGTTTTGCTCAAGGAACCATCTAGTGCGGAATGAGTTGATCCCTCATGGATTCACCTAAGGATTGGACAGACCTTTGATTTGGAGGAAGTGGTCGTCTGTTGATTTCCAAGGAGCCGTATGTTCACAGAAATTGACTTGTTTACCAACTTACAAGGGATTGGTCGGTGATGGATGGGTCTAATAGGTGATGCAAACCAAACAGTGTGGCTAGCTTAGTTTTTTGGATCGGATCATTCCAGACCATGCAGTGACGCGAACCAAACACGCTCTAAACTCATTTTAGTCACCAAGTAAACTCTAACTACAATGGTTCATAATGATCTTTTCACAGCTACTATATTCGAGAATTTTTTTTAAAACTACAGAAGCATTCAATCAGTCGTTCATTGGTTGAGCGAATGAATCAACAGAACAATTAATATATAGAACATATCAATGAAATCGTTAAGGGAAAATTTTGCAAGATAACAACAAATAACATATAGCCATATAGGTAGTAGTTAATATAACGTATCTGTTTCAACAGAACTAGTGTTTACAATAAAACTAGAAATTAGCGATAATGCATGCATCAACAAATTGTAAGCATCATATCATAAAATGGTATAAAAGGGTATCTAGCTTACCACTAATAGATGAGATGACTTTTATATATAGAAGACACATACTATCCAAAATAAGTAGAGCAAAAAGTGAACTAGACAAGTTGGCATGTACAAAATAGTAAGTGCTTTGTTATGTACCAGTACCAAGATGATGCAAGAACAGATGCATGATGTTATTATAAGTCTACATGCTTTGGTGTTCAGACAAGCATCTAGTGAGCAAAAGAACTTGCTTCGACACTTGGCTCATAGCGAACATTGTAGCAAATAAAGTTAGGCAAGTGTGGCAAAGCCGTATGCTCAGCCACGACAACATGGTTGTAGTATATTTGGTAAAAAGACTCAGTTTATAACAAGCGATTCATCGGGACAAGGAAGCATGGTGGGCCATAATTTTGATAATCAAGTAAACATTTGCCAAAGAAAGCATGGCTCACCTAAATTAAAGGTGGCAAACTAGACTTCCTGATCAATATTACCAAAGCAATTTCCTTCCTCGAGCGGTGAGAACAAGTAAAATAAACTTAATTAATAATTCATCAAGTCCAAATAATGATACCTCACATTTGTCCACCGTCTTATCTGAACTTTCGGCAAGAGCTGACCCCTTCCGATTTAATGGAGTACGTTGAAGTATCTCCTTTGGCGGTTCTGTTCGCGCCTTTTTCTTCGAGGTACCTTTTGAGTTCTCAACGTCTTGACGTTTCTCCCTATTCTTACCAAATAGATCCATTAAGCTATCATAATGGTCAATCGTCTTCATCATCCATTTCTTTGCTTCTGGTTTTCTCTACAAAACAAAGCAGGGGCTTTCGGTGTTTTTTTTTCTATCCAACAGAGAAGTCAACGCCTATTCTTGACTGAATTGATAGCGCACACAAACCTCGATCAACTCCCTCCAAACATTTGGGTCGGCATTGAATCTTCTGCTCTCTGGGCACCACCTAAACCGATTATCTTCACCAAGGAGGTTCCTACATTCATTGAACGATTCCTTGATATGCTTTAGGCGATTTTTTATATTGTTCCGGTCGATCACCACGCCAAACCTCTCACCCACACCGGTGATGATGCTATCATATGCCACCGATGAGAATTTGGACTCACTCCTGTTCCCAATGGCTTGCTGGTGAAGCAGCGAATCAATAAGATATTCGTTCATTCTATCGGACCAGAAAACCGCGTCACGGCCTGAAGCATGGCCGGACTTATTGGGGGACATGGGGATTATGTCGAACCCAAAATTCTTGATGTAATAAACTCCACAGGCACCTTTGAGCTCCGGCTGCGCTGATCCTACACGAGGAAGAAAATCCTAACCAAATCACGGATAAATCGACTGATTAGTAGAGAGTGAGCGGGCACACAATTCCACAACTAACCGGATGGAGATTACGAAACCAACTCATACCCGGAGCAATCCGCCCAGCTAACCTACGATTACTCACCAGTTAAAAGAGGAAATCACCCCATGATCGGATTAACCTCCATTCCACTCCAGACCCAAGGGAGAATCCGGGACTGACTGAGGAGCGGCCAGTGGAGGACCAGCCGGAAACAACGGTTGTGCTCGGCGTCGGTGGAGTTGGGGACGCCGGGCGCGACTCGAAGTGGCGTCAGTTGTCGTTTGGTTCTATAGTAGATGGTGGAAAAGGGACGGCGATGTTACACGGTAAAACGTCTTGTACTCTAAATGTAGGGTTCAAACGCGTCCTCTAGGCGTCCAGCAAGGTACTTTATATGGCACTCTAAATTTTAGAGGACGCCGCACGCATCCTAGATGTGGAGAATTGCAGACGTCCGATATCCGGGCGAGGAGTCGGGCTCGCGCGGGGGTGAAAAATCCGGAGGCGCTGTTGTGCCGTCGCTGGCGACTTCGATCCATCTCGGCGAGGGGGCCTCGCGGCGCTGCTCCTCGGCGCCGCCGGCCAAGCTGGGCTCAAAGAGGCCGTGCTCGAGCGGGTCCGGAGGTGGACCGCTCTCGGTGGCTGGAGGCAAGGAGGTGGCCGCCGACGAGTCAAAGATCCAAGGAGCGGGTGTGACCGTCGGTGTTCGTCGCCGTCGAACCGCCATCGCCAAGAAGCTGAGAAGATCCACGGCGCCGACGAAGGAAGGTGGGGAGAAACACAAGCGCATCTCGACGTCGCCATCATCATCGTCTTCCATTCGGTCGGGTGGTCCAGATCCGAAGACAAAAAGGTAAACATTGAAGATCGATTTTGCTTTCTATGATTCTAGTACTTGAAATGCTACAACTCGTCCAGATCTAGGGTTAGGTTCACCGAACATACATTGGATGGATGTAGGATTCCTTGAGCACTAGGTTTTCTGTTCATAATTTTTGTTGCCATTAAGAAAATTTGATTGTGGTACAAGCTTCGATGTTCTAGTAAACGATGTGTATTTACAAATACATGGCGACTGCTTTAGACAGACTGAATCATGACCACTATTGTATCTCTTGATAATTGATGTTCACATTAAGGAAATTTCTTTGTGCTAGAAGCTTTGTTCATATAGGAATCGAGGTGTATTCACAATTACTTGGCCAATGCTTTTGACACACTGAATCATGACCACTAGGTTTTATCTTGATAATTGATGTTCATAATTCATGTGATGATTTGAACTGCCTATTGGCAATACTAGCTGCTCCGGAGTATATTTACCATCAATGTAGCAACTAGGCCACGGTATACATAAAATTTTCACGTACATATATTAACACAACCATATGTTTTATGTAGACCATGGATTCGAAGAACGCAAAGCTCCGAAGAGTACTCGCTCATTTAATCAGAGTAGTGGAGCAGCGTTGTGCCGACATCGTCGATGTCGTCCACGGTGCCTTCCAACCAGTTAGCGGACCAGTCCTCAATGAAATGAATCGTGCTTTAGTTCAGATCGAGGACCTTGCCAAGGACCTTGATCACCTTGCACTGGAAAAAGACTGGGAGATGGAGCACATGGCCCCTTCTCCAATTGCTGAATCATCAGAAACAGAGGATGAGCTTCTGCTTGATTATGATTCAGAGTTGAATCCTGACGATATCGTCGGCTACGACGACGGACGCGACTACTCCACCGACGACACCTATCCCTACTAGATTAGCATGCACCTAAGGAATATGTGTATGTGTTAGGTTTATGTTAGTGGAACTAGTCTTTTGTATGTGAACACAACAGATGTGTGGCACAAGTTAGTGGTTTAGTTGATGTCATGTTTATGTTGTCGACACCTATCTGGACGCGATGTTGATGACATGTTTATGTTAACGTGCTCTGTTAAATGTTATCAACTTTCCAATATATCTAGTCTCCAGCACTTCTGAGTTTCTTCTGCCTGTCCTGTTTACTTTTCTCATGGTTGTGCTTTCATTTCAAATGCTTGTCTCAAATGTAGTACACTTATTCATTTTAATCTCATGTATTTTTTATGTGAGTACCTTCAATGTACAGCATGGGTACGGATTGGAACCAAGTTATGGCACAGTATGGCAGTTTCCTATCTGAGGATGATGGCACTCAGTTTGACAACACTGCATTTCCTCCTCCACCTGATATACCAGCCCAGGCCTCACCAACAGCACCTCCAGTGAAGAAGCCTCCTCAACACACAAAGCTAGCCAATTTCACGTCTGAAGAGGATATGAGGGTTTGTCAAGCATGGTTGGCTGTGAGTTGTGATCCCATTGTCAACACTGGTCAGAAGCGTCAAGGATTTTGGAATCGGATTACAGAGGCATACAACTCTCGTAGAGGATCAATGCCAGAGAGGTCTACGAAATCTCTCATGAGCAGGTGGGACAGTATCAAAACTCAATGTTCTACCTTTGCTGGATACATGATGGCTGTGCTTCGACAAAACCCAAGTGGCATGACTGATGCAGATAAGGTACGAAAATGTTCGTAAATGTAATTAACCACATACCAGTGTTTCATGAAATGCTTTTTTTTGTTTTGCAGACTTCGCTTGCGGCTACTCGGTTTGCTGCTGATGAAAAGAAGCCCTTCCATTTCTTACATTGTTGGTCCATATTGAAGGATCAACCAAAATGGATGGACCAGCACATGGGCAACCAAAATCCTCCACCCAACCCAATTGGTACCCAATCAAATACTATTGACTTAGATGTTGCTGAAGACTCAGGTCCATCAAGCTTTACTTCGAAGAGGTCGCTTGGTCGTGATTCAGCCAAGGAAAAGGCAAAGAAGCAAAGATCAGAGAACACATCATCCACTGATTCCGAGTACCTAACACGGATGGGTGAGCTATCTTTGGAACGGTTATCTGTCTACAATCAGTAGCTTCAACTGAGGAGAAGAAGTTGGAGTTCATGAAAAAACAGGAGAGGCAGAAACTAATATTGGAGAGGAAGAAGCTAAATTTAGAGAAGATGAAGATGGAACGACAAAAGGTGAAGGAGGACACAGAACAGGAGGTTCTCATATTGAGCATGGATTTGACAAAATGTAACCCCCTACTTCGATAGTACTACGAGGCAAAACAACTGGAGATTCTGGCAAGGGTTACTGGAAGCTCGTCGTCAAGCAAGTGAAAGTTCATTCTAGTGCTTGAGGAAGTACTGTAATTTGTTTTTGAGAACAATTTTATGTTTCTGCACTTGGCAATTTTCTGTTGTGTGATGTTTGAACTCAGTCATGTTGCTTAATAATAGTAGACTTGTTATATCATTAGTCAATTAAAGCATGACACATTGGACAACCACAAATGTGAAGAACTCCATCTGTTTGCAGTACACATAGTAGAAACATAAACTTCATCATACTTAACACATAGTACAAACATAAACTTCATACTTAACACATAGTAGCTTGGGAATAACAGAACCGACGACATGACACATTAGACATGACAATAAGACAAACATACTTAACACATCACAGACATAAACTTCATACTTAAGCAGCTCCGAATCCATGCCGCGCCCAGTGGTGGTGGATTAGATCAACCTGCAACTGATTATATTTCACTGGATCATGTAGTTGGCCGTACCTATTGTTGATGTACTCATTCCGCTCCGAAATGGAACCATGACTAGTGTCCGCCAAAACTCCGATGTTGTTGAAGCTTGTGTTCAAAGACGAAGGACCTTCATCTTCTACGATCATGTTGTGCAATATGATGCATGTTTTCATTATATCTCCAATGTGTTGTGGAGACCAACCATATGCAGGAACACTAACTATGGCCCATCGCTTCTGTAGTACTCCAAATGTCCGTTCAATGTCTTTTCTAGAAGACTCTTGAATAGTGGCGAAATGTTGGGTCCTCACATCATACGGATGACGGATTGTCTTGACAAACGCTGGCCAGTCCGGATAAATACCATCTGCTAGGTAATATCCCATGTTGTACGTGTGTCCATTGACGGAGAAACTCACTGGTGGACTATCACCATTAAGATGCGAATCAAACAGGTTTGAACGCGGAAGAACATTGATGTCGTTACAGCTACCGGGCATGCCGAAGTATGCATGTCAAATCCATAGGTCATATGAGGCAACAACTTCGAGGATCATTGTAGGGTGTTTACCGCGACCGGTAAACATCCCCTTCCATGCAGTTGGGCAATTACGCCACTCCCAATGCATGCAATCCACACTACCAAGCATACCAGGGAAGCCGCGTGATTCTCCAACTTGGAGAAGCCTAGCGATATCAGTAGGAGTAGGTTTCCTAAGATAGTACCCTCCAAAAGCAGTTTGGATGGCGGTGCAAAAGTGTTTCAAAGCCTCATGTGTCGTAGATTCACCAATGCGTACGTATTCGTCAACGGCATCCGCAGGAACACCGTATGCAAGGATACGTACGGCAGCAACAACTTTCTGAAGGGCAGATAGACCTAGCTCACCGGCACAGTTTGGACGTTGAACGAAGTAGGGATCCACTTGTTGCACAGCAAGAACGAGGCGCTCGAACACATGGCGACGCATGCGAAACCTATATTGCAAACTTTTTTCAGTACAATTGTTAATTACGTACTATGGACGTGAATAGATGTGCGTATGAATAAACATACCTCCTCCGAAATTGTGCATCTGTGTACACCGGTTGCACGCAAAAGTAGTCGGCTCGGATTCTTGCATCACCACTGATATGGTCACGATGGATTCGAACACGACCGGGAATGGAACCAGCATACCGACGCTCGTTAAGTGCACGACGCCTACGATGTTGGTACGTCGCAACCTCGAGCCCATGGTCTTCATCTTTCATGTCTTGCGCCATCCTAAGAAAAATATTGGAATCTACGAACCGGTTCATTGTTGTGGAGGAGTGTATGCGAAGTGTGAGTGAAGTTTTGAAGTAGTGATTATTTATAGAAGGGATAGGCTTCGGAGAGAAGCCATGATCTTGTCGTGCAGCCGAAGCTAGACATGGCTTGTTGAAGAAGTGTCGTGGCTTACGGTGGAAGCATGTCATTTTCTTAACATATTTTTCATATGATGCAAATACCGTGACACATTTTTTCGACAACAATTACAGACAACATAAAATGGAATGTTATTTATTTTTTACAATTCGAAATTAATAATCAACCATTGTTTTAACATTATTATTTCTAAAATTATTGAATACAATATTTGTAGCATCCTTTGAATACCATGAAATGGGTACAAAACAAAGAAAACAGAAAAAGAAATGGAAAAAGGAATTCTGTTAACACTGTAGCTTTAGGGGATCGAATTTAGGGGACGTTGCTGGAGACATAGAAAATATAGAGGACAGAATCTTTTAGAGTGTGCTACATGGAATATTCCTTTAGGGGACGAAATTTAGGGGACGCTGCTGGAGACAGCCTTACAAGCTCGCTTGGCTTCAGGTCCGGTTTGGTTGCTTTCACCTCATTAAACTTAGGGTGTGTTTGGTTAGCGAGTTGATGTGGACCGGAACGGATTCAACCTACAATAACCTGTGTTTGGTTAAAAGGCTCGCGCCTTAGATTGATTTTGGATCGAAATACTTCTTGAAAATGTGGGTTCTAGGGATTCCTTAAAAACAAGTGAAACATTTTGTCGGCGTTTCGGACCCGCGAGGATCGTCAACCGACCAGTAAATTTATTGTTGTGTGTCGCTGCCCAGATGGGTTGATGCAAGATGGAACACAAGAGGGAAATGAGGCTTATGTTATCTCGCACTGGGGTGCTTGTAGTAGGGGTTACAAGCGTCGCGCCCGCCGCCTGTGTTCACGACGTCGCGACGTGCCTTAGGAAGGCCCTGGACATCCCCTTTTATAGATACAAGGAGATGCCCAGCTGTACAATGGGGTGTAGCTGCGAGCTACTGTGGCCGTCGGAGAAGCGCCTTGAGCCCTGTAGACGGGCTATCGTGGCCGTTGAAGAAGCACCTTGAGTCCTGTAGAAGCACAGCTGTCGGCGTGGCATGGATCCTGCTGACGTTGTCTTGCTTCCGTAGGAGGTTGAGAGTAATTCGACGTCATGGGCGCACGCGGGGAACCATCATTACCTGTTACCGGAGTAACCTTAGATGGGACACCGGTCTTGTTCCTTCGTAGCCTGAGGCAGCTAGCCAGGAGTAGGGTAATGATGTATCCCCTGTAGCGTAGTCGATCCGAGGCCCAGGTCGGGCGAGACGGAGACTTCTCCTGAGGCCGAGGCTGGGCTCGGGCGAGGTTGTGACTCCTCCCGAGGCCGAGGCTGAGGCCGAGGCCTAGGGTTGGGCGAGGCGGAGATCTTCTTCCGAGGCCGAGGCTGATGCCGAGGCCGGAGGTCGGGCGAGGCGGAGCTCCCTGTTGCGCCCGAGGCTAGGCTCGTGGGAGATCGTGACTCAATTTTATTCTGGTGGCTGGCATGGTAGCCGGAGCGGGGTGAACGGCGCTGTTTTCCCGTCAGATCGGTCAGTAAAGGGGCGAAGTGACTGCGGTCACTTCGACCTTGCCGACTGAGACACGCGTGTCAGGATAAGGTGTCAGGCGATCCCCGCATTAAATGTGCATGCGATACGGTCTGCTGGTAAGGCGATTTGGCCAAGGTCGATGTACGACAAAGTCTGCCCAAGCTAGGCTTCAGGCGAACTGAGGGTGCGCTCATCGCCTGAGGGGACCCTCGGACGAGGCGCGAATCCGTCCGGGACTACTGTTCCCGCCCGAGGCCGAGGCTGGGCTCGAATGAGGTCGCGTCCCTCGGTAGATGTGGCCTTGACTAGAACCGCGCTTTATCAGCCATGTATGGTTTGTTCCGAAGATGTTTTTCGGCCGCGTTTAGGAGTCTTGGGGGTACCCCTAATTACGGTACCCGACATATTTCGACCAACTTCCTATCCACTCTGTCGTCGCACATGCCTTATTCACTTGAGACCAGCACAGGGACCCGCAGCCACTACCGTCATGCTGGGACAAGAGACTCCGTAGACCTACCCTCTGACATTAATCTCTCGCCTGCCTCCCGTCGTCGGTCCCCCACTGGCCTGCCCTCCAACATGCTGGTCCCCGTCAGCGCTGTCAGACTCCCCCGCTAGTCTGCCCTCCGATGCCGGCGTGTTCTTTAGTAGCCACACCCGTCGCCGAACAGGTAAAGGTCAGTACTCATCATCGACTAGAAAAGCCTGCTAGTCATGGCAAATGTTACAAGTCCACTGAAATACATCCTGATGTTGCTGGGATGTTCCTTTAATTATGACTGAACTGTAACAGTGTGACCTCATCACTAAAAATTTATAAAATGGTTAATAATGGCTTTAATTTATGTATATCTTGTGCTTATGGATTTATCAAATATTAAAATATTGTCGGTTTTATTTATTTTGAATGTTGTCATCTCGTCTCATTGAATATATCATCCTGAGTGTGGTAATATGATCACGAAGGCGATCATACGCAGTTCACCCCTCATTTATCCCTCATCACAAAACAAACCAGAGATGGTGTAGCTCCAACCAACTTTAACCTTGTAATCAAACAATAAACTAGGTTCAACTTGTCACTAAAACCAAACAAAGAACGGGTCTGACCTAACCCAGAAAAATGGGTCGTCTCCGACCAGACCCACGTCGTTCCGAAACCAAACACATGCTTAATGACCAAAGTTTAGTCACTTAATTATCCCATTTGATTTTAATGACTAAACCTGACTAAAACATTAATTAGTGTGAATAATTACTGTATTATCTCTATTAATTAGTGGTTGTTTGCTGCACGGAGAAAGAGAAGAGTACAAGTGTCCCTTTTAGTCACTCCCTTGGTGACTAAAGAACTAAAGTTTAGGGGATGTTTGGTTTCTATGGACTAATTTTTAGTCCGTCTATTTTATTTCATTTTAGTGTCTAAACTAACAAATACGAAAATAAAATATACACTAAAATAGAATGAAATAGAGGAACTAAAAATTATTTTCTAAAAACCAAACACGTCTTTAGGGCCTATTTGGTTCCTTTAGTCCAGGGACTAAAATTTAGTCGATCGACTAAAATTTAGTCTCTACCCTGTTTGGTTATATGGACTAAAAGTATTTTAAATGCATTAAATGACTCGTAAGAAGACTAAAATGTCCCTTAATATTCTTTCGTCATTAGTGCAACTAAAATAAATGAGGGACAAAGGATTAAATTAATATGGTTTAGTCCCTTTTAGTCACCCCTCGAGGGACTAGAGACTAAAGCACTTTAATCACTATTTTAGGCCCTGTTTGGAAGGGCTTCATTTTAAGAATTGTAGCTTCGGTTTTCTAGCATCACCAAAAAACAACTTCAACAGATTAGTCAGAATTTAAGAGTGTTTGGTTTACACATAGACTCTAGCTTCTGTAATACAATTAATTTGTGCGAGTTTCCTTAATTATCATTGATGATTAACGAGGAAATAGACATGAATCGATATGTCATGTAACCAATGGTATGGTGGGTAATTTTTGTGCAACTTTGTGAGGAAGTATGGAAACAATTTTTTGAAGCATCATTTGAGGAGCTTCAAAAATTTTATGAAACTGATCTCTAGTTTCAGTTTTTTTTAAACTAGAGCTCATGAAGCTGGACCCGTTTGGATAGAAGAAGCTAAAATAGACATGAATATCTTGAAGTGAAGCCCTCCCAAACAGGCCTTTAGTTCCATTGTTTGAATATTTATTAACTAAATGAGACTAAATTGGAGGGGCTAATCTTTAGTCCCACAAATCAAACGGGCTTTAGTCATCTCACTTTAGTCACCTTGTTTACTTCTTTATAGACTAAAAGTGACTAAAGTTTAAGTCTAAACTTTAGTTACCCCAAACCAAACATGCCTTCATCTGAAACGATTTCTATTGCTTATATAGTGTTTTGTCTTTCTGGATTACATATGTCATAGTCTGAATAACTGGTTTTACTAACAAAGGTCGGCTCAGTCCGTTGTTTTTAAAAAAACTTTTTCTCGATTTTATTATAAAAATCACAATTTTCTATATTTATAAGGTTACGTCTAAGCACGCATGTACCAATACGATAGGTGTTTGTTCTAAGGAATCACTCTATCCAAAATAAGATGGTATATTATAGGTATATTCTTTAAATTTGGTTGGATAACCCCATTCCTTATATTAGTAGTAACTAGCTAAATATAGATGGTGTTTGGTTTGAGAAATCACTACATCCAAATTGAGGTGGTGCATCATAAGTTCATTCCTCAAATTTGGTGGGATGACCTCATTTCTCATGTTAGTACTAACTAACTAACTATGAGAAATAAGATGATGATGAATCAACTCATTACATTCTAAAAACCAAACAAAAATGGTGAGGAGTGAGAAGATGAAGGACTAGCTCATTCCTCGTACCAAACACCCCAATAAGGAAATCAACTCATTCCATTTCACAACCAAATAAAAAAGTGAGAACCGAGAAAATGATAAACTACTTATTTTTCAAACCAAACACTCCATAAATGTTGTTGATTTGATCATGTGTGAGTGGACTCTCTCGATACCGATCGTGTATTGAATGCTCAGATCGATATATATATTAACCCGATACGTTTTGATTAGTCTACACGTATATCATGTCAGATAGTTTTTTCCAACCATTTAAAATCTAAATTTTTATTTTTTTAAATCTCTAAATATGGTCTATGAATTAGATCTTTTATGATTTTTTTATTTTTTGTTTGTTTAGTTATGTATCCTGATGAATTTATATTTTAATAAAATATTGTATTTAATTTAAACTATAAAATAAAAATAATGTGACGTTAAAATGGTTGTAGGTTGACGATAAATTTGATACATTAGATGTTAACGATAGTCAATTTAGAATCAACTTAAGGCATAAAAAGGTTGAATATTACCATCGGTTCGAACTTTTTTACCCTTGGAGCATTTCCAATAGTTATAAAAATACTCTAAATTAATTTAAGATGATGCTAACAGATAATCATGCTCTAATAGTTTATGCGAGGGACCCCATGCCTCGGGCTGATGTGCGGGTTACCTCTGCAAGGGACCCTATGCCTTCTCCCCACCAGATAATTGTTGGCCTACACACATATGGAAAAGAGGATGACTTCTGATGAAGAACGATGAGAAGGGATGTGCCTTTCCAACCGCTATCGTTGTAGGCTTTGAGTTCGCCGCTTGCGAAGGGGCAGCATGTCTAAGATCTTCGATGAGCGGACATGATTGAGTTCTTCTGTGCAACTTGGAGGTGTTGTGACGGGGTGCGAGGGTGAATCAACTACTGATCATGTATCTCATGCATTTGCCAACATGTTAGGAGGCCACATATAGTAGCCTACAATTGCACCACCGCTAACACCAGTCGGGTAAGCATCTTACCGTTGGCTCCATCAAGATGTGTGTCAGCTGCTAAAAGACGTCTGGAGGGGTGAATAGGCGAAACCTGAAAAATATAGACTTTGAACACGAACTTCACCTGGGGTTAGCGTTAGAACGAGTAATTATTAAATTGGAGTGCGGAATATAATTCTTCTTGCCATAAGTTGCTCAATCAATGCAGATAACTTAGGAGCTAACTCAAAACGATTGCAAGCAAAAGAGCTTAGAGAGAGAGAGAGAGGAGAGGAAGGATCAAATCTCCATACAAGATTAACACAAAGACACGACGATTTGTTTCCCGAGGTTCGGTTCCAAAGAACCTAGTCCTCATTGAGGTGGTCTCCTAGGTCGAGTCTCTTTCAACCGTTTCCCTCTATCAAACGACCACTTAGATCGGTTGAGTGCTTCTCCTTAATCTCGAGGGTCACTTAGACCCTGCAAGGATCATCACACGATTAGGTGTCTCTTGCTAGCTTTACAAGTCACTTGAGAGTTTAGAAGGAGATGAAGAAAGCACGATCAAGAAACCAAGCAATAAAGAGCAACAAGAAAACACAAGACCACACTCTATCTAGATTTTCCAAGGCACTAATCACTAATGATCAATAGTCATTGTCGGAGAGGGAATTCTCCGGCCGGGTGGCGGAATGCACCCGCCCTAAATCCTAAGATGAGGAAGGGGCTTAAGCGTTTTGCCTGTCTTGCTAAGCGATCACCGAGCACATGAACACGCAAGGATTTAGAGTGGTTCGGGCCACCGAAGCGTAATACCCTACTCCACTGTATGATGAATTGTTGTGGAAGCTTGAGAGTTGAGAGTCTAAGTTCTGCCACGTTGTGTGCCCTCCCTTTTATAGCTCAAGGGGCACGTGCAGAGACACTGGACCCCGACATGTGGGCCCAGGGACATAACGGATGGAATACCCGAAGCAACTAATGTCCGTCACCTTGTGTGATCTCCCTGTGCCCCGATACTTGCTGCTTGCGTAGCATTAGCGTTCAACAGAAGCTACCCTAGCGTCGTGCAAGTCATGATGACCATGTCGCGCGCGCGCGGCACAGGCGTACTGCCCGCTGTCTGATTGGACAGGCACGCCGCCCGTAGGGTGGTCTGGTCGTTGTTTGCCAGTGGAGTGGACGGGGCACATTAAATGCCGAGACGGCACATCGCCTGTCAGCAGGGTGGACAGGCGGTGCGTCTTCTCCGCAATAAATGCAGAGATCGCGTGGCCCAAAGGTCTTACGTCAGGCTCCGCCCGCTGGCTTACTGAAAGTCGCCTAGAGGGGGGGGGGTGAATAGGGCGAAACTGAAATTTAAAAATATAAACACAACTACAAGCCGGGTTAGCGTTAGTAATAAAGAAATGAGTCCGCTAGAGAGGCGCAAAACAAATCCCAAGCGAATAAGCAAGTGAGACACGGAGATTTGTTTCACCGAGGTTCGGTTCTTGCAAACCTACTCCCCGTTGAGGAGGCCACAAAGGCCGGGTCTCTTTCAACCCTTCCCTCTCAAACGATCCACGGATCGAGTGAGCTTTCTCTTCTCAATCACTTGGAACACAAAGTTCCCACAAGGACCACCACAAGTTTGGTGTCTCTTGCCTCAATTACAAGTGAGTTTGATTGCAAAGAAGGATCAAGAAAGAAGAAAGCAATCCAAGCGCAAGAGCTCAAAAGAACACAAGCAAATCACTCTCTCTAATCACTATGGCGTTGTGTGGAAGTTGGAGAGGATTTGATCTCTTTGGTGTGTCTAGAATTGAATGCTAGAGCTCTTGTAGTAGTTGAGAAGTGGAAAACTTGGATACAATGAATGGAGGGGTGGTTGGGGTATTTATAGCCCCAACCACCAAAAGTGGCCGTTGGGAGGCTGTCTGCTCGATGGCGCACCGGACAGTCCGGTGCACACCGGACAGTCCGGTGCCCCCTGCCACGTCATCACTGCCGTTGGATTCTGACCGTTGGAGCTTCTGACTTGTGGGCCCGCCTGGGTGTCCGGTGCACACCGGACATGTACTGTTTGCTGTCCGGTGTGCCAGCATGGGCGATTCTGACTTCTGCGCGCGCAGAGCGCGCATTTATTGCACCGCAGAGAGCCGTTGGCGCGGAGGTAGCCGTTGCTCCGGAGTCGCACCGGACAGTCCGGTGCACACCGGACAGTCCGGTGAATTATAGTGGACTAGCCGTTGGAGTTTCCCGAAGCTGGCGAGTTCCTGAGGCCGACCTCCCTTGGCGCACCGGACACTGTCCGGTGTACACCGGACAGTCCGGTGAATTATAGCCGAGTCGCCTTTGGAAATTCCCGAAGGTGGCGAGTTTGAGTCTGAGTCCCCCTGGTGCACCGGACATGTCCGGTGGCACACCGGACAGTCCGGTGCGCCAGACCAGGGGTGCCTTCGGTTACCCCTTTGCTCCTTTGTTGATTCCAAAACTTGGTCTTTTTATTGGCTGAGTGTGAACCTTTTACACCTGTATAATCTATACACTTGGGCAAACTAGTTAGTACAAAGATTTGTGTTGGGCAATTCAACCACCAAAATATTATAGGAACTAGGTGTAAGCCTAATTCCCTTTCAATCTCCCCCTTTTTGGTGATTGATGCCAACACAAACCAAAGCAAATATAGAAGTGCATTAATGAACTAGTTTGCATAATATGAGTGTAAAGGTTGCTTGGAATTGAGCCAATATAAATACTTATAAGATATGCATGGATTGTTTCTTCATTTTTAACATTTTGGACCACGCTTGCACCACATGTTTTGTTTTTGCAAATTCTTTTGTAAGTCTATTTCAAAATTCTTTTGCAAATAGTCAAAGGTAAATGAATAAGAGTTTGCAAAGCATCTTCAAGATTTGAAATTTTCTCCCCCTGTTTCAAATGCTTTTCCTTTGACTAAACAAAACTCCCCCTAAAGGAGATCCACCTCTTAGTGTTCAAGAGGGTTTTGATATATCATTTTTGAAATACTACTTTCTCCCCCTTTTGAACACAATAGGATACCAATTGATAAATACTTCTTGGAAAACACTAAGTTTTTTTTTTGAAATTGGTGGTGGTGCGGTCCTTTTGCTTTGGGCTCTCATTTCTCCCCCTTTTTGGCATGAATCGCCAAAAACGGAATCATTAGAGCCCTCGAAGTGCTATCTTCTCCTTTGGTCATAAATAAGTGAGTTAAGATTATACCAAAGATGAAGTCCTTGTCTTTGATGCTCATTTCTCCCCCAAGGATGGAGAGTCTCTTGGAGCGACGGCGAAGGATGAGTTACGGAGTGGAAGCCTTTGTCTTTGCCGAAGACTCCAATTCCCTTTCAATATACCTATGACTCGGTTTGAAATACTCTTGAAAACACATTAGTCATAGCATATACAAGAGAGACGTGATTAAAGGTATATTGATGAGCTATGTGTGCAAGTTAGCAAAAGAAATTCCTAGAATCAAGAATATTGAGCTCATGCCTAAGTTTGGTAAAAGTTTGTTCGTCAAGAGGCTTGGTAAAGATATCGGCTAATTGATCTTTAGTGTTAATGTATGAAATCTCGATATCCCCCTTTTGTTGGTGATCCCTAAGAAAATGATACCGAATGGCTATGTGCTTAGTGTGGCTGTGCTCGACGGGATTGTCGGCCATTTTGATTGCACTCTCATTATCACATAGCAAAGGAACTTTGGTTAATTTGTAACCGTAGTCCCGCAGGGTTTGCCTCATCCAAAGTAGTTGTGCGCAACAATGGCCTGCGGCAATGTACTCGGCTTCGGCGGTGGAAAGAGCGACCGAATTTTGCTTCTTTGAAGCCCAAGACACCAAGGATCTCCCCAAAAACTGGCAAGTCCCCGATGTGCTCTTCCTATTAATCTTACACCCCGCCCAATCGGCATCCGAATAACCAATCAAATCAAATGTGGATCCCCGAGGGTACCAAAGCCCAAACTTAGGAGTATAAGCTAAATATCTCAAGATTCGTTTTACGGCCGTAAGGTGGGATTCCTTAGGGTCGGATTGGAATCTTGCACACATGCAAACGGAAAGCATAATGTCCGGTCGAGATGCACATAAATAAAGCAATGAACCAATCATCGACCGATATACCTTTTGATCCACGGACTTACCTCCCGTGTCGAGGTCGAGATGCCCATTGGTTCCCATGGGTGTCTTGATGGGCTTGGCATCCTTCATTCCAAACTTGCTTAGGATGTCTTGAGTGTACTTTGTTTGGCTAATGAAGGTGCCCTCTTGGAGTTGTTTTACTTGGAATCCTAAGAAATACTTCAACTCCCCCATCATAGACATCTCGAATTTCTGTGTCATAATCCTACTAAACTCTTCACATGTAGACTCGTTAGTAGACCCAAATATAATATCATCAACATAAATTTGGCATACAAACAAGTCATTTTCAAGAGTTTTAGTAAAGAGTGTAGGATCGGCTTTTCCGACTTTGAAGCCATTAGCAATAAGGAAATCTCTAAGACATTCATACCATGCTCTTGGGGCTTGCTTGAGCCCATAAAGCGCCTTAGAGAGCCTATAGACATGGTTAGGATACTCACTGTCTTCAAAGCCGGGAGGTTGCTCAACATAGACCTCTTCCTTGATTGGTCCATTGAGGAAGGCACTTTTCACGTCCATTTGATAAAGCTTAAAGCCATGGTAAGTAGCATAGGCTAATAATATGCGAATTGACTCAAGCCTAGCTACGGGTGCATAGGTTTCACCGAAATCCAAACCTTCGACTTGGGAGTATCCCTTGGCCACAAGTCGAGCTTTGTTCCTTGTCACCACACCATGCTCATCTTGCTTGTTGCGGAAGACCCATTTGGTCCCTACAACATTTTGGTTAGGACGTGGAACTAAATGCCATACCTCATTCCTAGTGAAGTTGTTGAGCTCCTCTTGCATTGCCACCACCCAATCCGAATCTTGAAGTGCTTCCTCTACCCTGTGTGGCTCAATAGAGGAAACAAACGAGTAATGTTCACAAAAATGTGCAACACGAGATCGAGTAGTTACCCCCTTATGAATGTCGCCGAGGATGGTGTCGACGGGGTGATCTTGTTGTATTGCTTGGTGGACTCTTGGGTGTGGCGGCCTTTGCTCTTCATCCTCCTTTTCTTGATCATTTGCATCTCCCCCTTGATCATTGCCGTCATCTTGAGGTGGCTCATTTGCTTGATCTTCTACTTCATCAACTTGAGCTTCATCCTCATTTTGAGTCGGTGGAGATGCTAGTGTGGAGGAGGATGGTTGATCTTGTGCATGTGGAGGCTCTTCGGATTCCTTAGGACACACATCCCCAATGGACATGTTCCTTAGCGCTATGCATGGAGCCTGTTCTTCACCTATCTCATCAAGATCAACTTGCTCTACTTGAGAGCCGTTAGTCTCATCAAACACCACGTCACAAGAAACTTCAACTAGTCCTGAGGACTTGTTAAAGACTCTGTATGCCCTTGTGTTTGAATCATATCCTAGTAAAAAGCCTTCTACAGTCTTAGGAGCAAATTTAGATTTTCTACCTCTTTTAACAAGAATAAAGCATTTGCTACCAAAGACTCTAAAATATGAAATGTTGGGCTTTTTACCGGTTAGGAGTTCATAGGATGTCTTCTTGAGGATTCGGTGAAGATATAACCGGTTGATGGCGTAGCAAGCAGTGTTGACCGCCTCGGCCCAAAACCGGTCCGGTGTCTTGTACTCATCAAGCATGGTTCTTGCCATGTCCAATAGAGTTCGATTCTTCCTCTCCACTACACCATTTTGTTGTGGAGTGTAGGGAGAAGAGAACTCATGCTTGATGCCCTCCTCCTCAAGAAAGCCTTCAATTTGAGAGTTCTTGAACTCCGTCCCATTGTCGCTTCTAATTTTCTTGATCCTTAAGCCGAACTCATTTTGAGCCCGTCTCAAGAATCCCTTTAAGGTCTCTTGGGTATGAGATTTGTCCTGCAAAAAGAACACCCAAGTGAAGCGAGAATAATCATCCACTATTACAAGACAATACTTACTCCCGCCGATGCTTATGTAAGCAATCGGGCCGAATAGATCCATGTGGAGTAGCTCAAGTGGCCTGTCGGTCGTCATGATGTTCTTGTGTGGATGATGGGCTCCAATTTGCTTTCCCGCCTGGCATGCGCTACAAACCCTGTCTTTCTCAAAATGAACATTTGTTAATCCTAAAATGTGTTCTCCCTTTAGAAGCTTGTGAAGATTCTTCATCCCAACATGGGCTAGTCGGCGGTGCCAGAGCCAACCCATGTTAGTCTTAGCAATTAAGCAAGTGTCGAGTTCAGCTCTATCAAAATCTACCAAGTATAGCTGACCCTCTAACACTCCCTTAAATGCTATTGAATCATCACTTCTTCTAAAGACAGTGACACCTACATCAGTGAATAGACAGTTGTAGCCCATTTGACATAATTGGGATACGGAAAGCAAATTGTAATCTAAAGAATCTACAAGAAAAACATTGGAAATAGTATGGTCAGGTGATATAGCAATTTTACCCAATCCTTTGACCAAACCTTGATTTCCATCCCCGAATGTGATAGCTCGTTGGGGATCTTGATTTTTCTCATATGAGGAGAACATCCTTTTCTCCCCGGTCATGTGGTTTGTGCATCCGCTGTCGAGTATCCAACTTGAGCCCCCGGATGCATAAACCTACAAAACAAATTTAATTCTTGACTTTAGGTACCCAAACTGTTTTGGGTCCTTTGGTATTAGAAACAAGAACTTTGGGTACCCAAACACAAGTCTTTGACCCCTTGTGTTTGCCCCCAACAAACTTGGCAACGACCTTGCCGGATTTGTTAGTCAAAACATAGGATGCATCAAAAGTTTTAAATGAAATGTTATGTTCATTTGATGCATTAGGAATTTTTTTCTTAGGCAACTTAGCATGGGTTGGTGGCCTAGAACTAGATGTCTCACCCTTATACATATAAGCATGATTAGGGCCAGAGTGAGACTTCCTAGAATGAATCTTCCTAATTTTGCTCTCAGGATAGCCGGCAGGGTACAAAATGTAACCCTCGTTATCCTGAGGCATGGGAGCCTTGCCCTTAACAAAGTTAGATAAGTTCTTTGGAGGGGCATTAAGTTTGACATTGTCTCCCCTTTGGAAGCCAATGCCATCCTTGATGCCAGGGCGTCTCCCATTATAAAGCATGCTACGAGCAAATTTAAATTTCTCATTTTCTAAGTTGTGCTCGGCAATTTTAGCATCTAGTTTTGCTATATGATCATTTTGTTGTTTAATTAAAACCATATGATCATGAATAGCATCAATATCAACATTTCTACATCTAGTACAAATAGTGACATGCTCAATGGTAGATGTAGATGGTTTGCAAGAATTAAGTTCAACAATCTTAGCACGAAGTATATCATTCTTATCTCTAAGATCGGCAATTGTAACTTTGCAAACATCAAAATCTTTAGCCTTAGCAATCAAATTTTCATTCTCTAATCTAAGGCTAGCAAGAGAAATGTTTAATTCTTCAATCCTAGCAATCAAATCATCATTATTATCTCTAGGATTGGGAATTGAAACATTACAAACATGAGAATCAACCTTAGCATTTAAACTAGCATTTTCATTTCTAAGGTTGTCAATCATCTCACGGCAAGTGCTTAGCTCACTAGACAATTTTTCACATTTTTCAACTTGTAGAGCGTAAGCATTTTTAACCTTAACATGTTTTTTATTTTCCTTGATTAGGAAGTCCTCTTGGGAGTCCAAGAGATCATCCTTTTCATGGATGGCACTAATTAGCTCATTTAATTTTTCTTTTTGTTCCATGTTAAGATTGGCAAAAAGGATACGCAAATTATCTTCCTCACCACTAGCATTATCATCACTAGACGATTCATATTTAGTGGAGGAGTTGGATTTAACCTTCTTCCTTTTGCCGTCCTTTGCCATGAGGCACTTGTGGCCGACGTTGGGGAAGAGAAGTCCCTTGGTGACGGCGATGTTGGCGGCGTCCTCGTCGTCGGAGGAGTCGCTTGAGCTTTCGTCGGAGTCCCACTCCCGACAAACATGGGCATCGCCGCCCTTCTTCTTGTAGTATCTCTTCTTCTCCTTTCGCCTCCCCTTCTTGTCGTCACCTCGGTCACTGTCACTAGATATAGGACATTTAGCAATAAAATGACCGGGCTTACCACACTTGTAGCAAACCTTCTTGGAGCGGGACTTGTAATCCTTCCCCCTCCTTTGCTTGAGGATTTGGCGGAAGCTCTTGATGACGAGCGCCATTTCCTCATTGTCGAGCTTGGAGGCGTCTATTGGTTGTCGACTTGGTGTAGACTCCTCCTTCTTTTCCTCCGTTGCCTTGAATGCAACGGGTTGAGCTTCGGATGTGGTGGCATCATCAAGCTTGTTGATCTTCCTCGAGCCTTCGATCATGCACTCAAAACTCACAAAATTCCCGATAACTTCCTCGGGGGTCATTTTAGTATATCTAGGATTACCACGGATTAATTGAACTTGAGTAGGGTTAAGGAAAATAAGAGATCTTAGAATAACCTTAACCATCTCATGGTCATCCCACTTTACGCTCCCGAGGTTGCGCACTTGATTCACCAAGGTCTTGAGCCGGTTGTACATGTGTTGTGGCTCCTCCCCTTTGCGAAGCCGGAACCGACTGAGCTCCCCCTCGATCGTTTCCCTCTTGGTGATCTTGGTGAACTCGTCTCCCTCGTGCGCGGTTTTGAGCACATCCCAAATCTCCTTGGCGCTCTTCAACCCTTGAACTTTGTTATACTCCTCTCTACTTAGAGAGGCGAGGAGTATTGTTGTTGCTTGAGAGTTGAAGTGCTCGATTTGGGCCACCTCATCCTCATCATAGTCCTCATCCCCTACTGACGGTACCTGTGCACCAAACTCAACAACATCCCATATACTTTTGTGGAGCGAGGTTAGATGAAATCGCATTAAATCGCTCCACCTAGCGTAATCTTCACCATCAAAAGTTGGTGGTTTGCCTAATGGGACGGAAAGTAAAGGTGTATGTTTGGAAATGCGAGCGTAGTGTAGGGGAATCTTACTATACTTCTTGCGCTCTTGGCGCTTAGAAGTGACGGAGGGCGCATCGGAGTCGGAGGTCGATGTTGATGAAGTATCGATCTCGTAGTAGACCACTTTCCTCATCCTCTTGTGCTTGTCGCCTTTCCGATGCGGCTTGTGGGAAGAAGATTTTTCCTTCTTCTCTTTGTGGTGAGAAGAGGAAGACTTTTTCTCCTTCCGTTTGGAGGAGTCCTTCTTCTTCTCCTTCCTCTTGGTGCGGGACTCTTCCGATGAAGTGCTCCCGTGGCTTGTAGTGGGCTTTTCGCCGGTCTCTATTTCCTTCTTGGCGTGATCTCCCGACATCACTTCGAGCGGTTAGGCTCTAATGAAGCACCGGGCTCCGATACCAATTGAAAGTCGCCTAGAGGGGGGGGGGGGTGAATAGGGCGAAACTGAAATTTAAAAATATAAACACAACTACAAGCCGGGTTAGCGTTAGTAATAAAGAAATGAGTCCGCTAGAGAGGCGCAAAACAAATCCCAAGCGAATAAGCAAGTGAGACACGGAGATTTGTTTCACCGAGGTTCGGTTCTTGCAAACCTACTCCCCGTTGAGGAGGCCACAAAGGCCGGGTCTCTTTCAACCCTTCCCTCTCTCAAACGATCCACGGATCGAGTGAGCTTTCTCCTCTCAATCACTTGGAACACAAAGTTCCCACAAGGACCACCACAAGTTTGGTGTCTCTTGCCTCAATTACAAGTGAGTTTGATTGTAAAGAAGGATCAAGAAAGAAGAAAGCAATCCAAGCGCAAGAGCTCAAAAGAACACAAGCAAATCACTCTCTCTAATCACTATGGCGTTGTGTGGAAGTTGGAGAGGATTTGATCTCTTTGGTGTGTCTAGAATTGAATGCTAGAGCTCTTGTAGTAGTTGAGAAGTGGAAAACTTGGATACAATGAATGGAGGGGTGGTTGGGGTATTTATAGCCCCAACCACCAAAAGTGGCCGTTGGGAGGCTGTCTGCTCGATGGCGCACCGGACAGTCCGGTGCACACCGGACAGTCCGGTGCCCCCTGCCACGTCATCACTGCCGTTGGATTCTGACCGTTGGAGCTTCTGACTTGTGGGCCCGCCTGGGTGTCCGGTGCACACCGGACATGTATTGTTTGCTGTCCGGTGTGCCAGCATGGGCGATTCTGACTTCTGCGCGCGCAGAGCGCGCATTTATTGCACCGCAGAGAGCCGTTGGCGCGGAGGTAGCCGTTGCTCCGGAGTCGCACCGGACAGTCCGGTGCACACCGGACAGTCCGGTGAATTATAGTGGACTAGCCGTTGGAGTTTCCCGAAGCTGGCGAGTTCCTGAGGCCGACCTCCCTTGGCGCACCGGACACTGTCCGGTGTACACCGGACAGTCCGGTGAATTATAGCCGAGTCGCCTTTGGAAATTCCTGAAGGTGGCGAGTTTGAGTCTGAGTCCCCCTGGTGCACCGGACATGTCCGGTGGCACACCGGACAGTCCGGTGCGCCAGACCAGGGGTGCCTTCGGTTACCCCTTTGCTCCTTTGTTGAATCCAAAACTTGGTCTTTTTATTGGCTGAGTGTGAACCTTTTACACCTGTATAATCTATACACTTGGGCAAACTAGTTAGTACAAAGATTTGTGTTGGGCAATTCAACCACCAAAATATTATAGGAACTAGGTGTAAGCCTAATTCCCTTTCACTTACGTCACGGGCAATAGGCCACGTGGCATCATCGGGTCCCCGCCCGAGCGGGGAGCGGGAGCGTACTGGACGAAGCCCTGACAAGTGTCTGCGCCGGACCCCTGTACAACCCTGACCTAGTCTAGGGTATTCTTTGTCCCAGGACCTTGTTATGGGTGATCCGGACCGCACACAGAGGGGTCCGGATCCCATCCGGGGGAACGTGAGGGTCCTAGACCATACCCGGAGGTCCGGGCCATGTACGCTGGGGTCCGGCACTCTCCCATGGGGGTCTGAATCCACCGAGGATATCATGGTATATGTTACTTTCCCTGGTCACTTGGCGGCCCCGGTGTTGCCTACGCGGTAGGGTTGGGCGATGTTTATCGCGCGTCTAGAGATAGACGCGCGAGTACCGCGCCTTCATACTTCAGTAAGGGGTACCCCTATTCTAGGGTACCGACAGTGGCCCTCGGGCCCACCTTAGGGGAGGTCACAAGCCTGCAGGTGAGGCCAAAGCCTGATTGTCGTGCCATTTTTGGGCACTTGCTGATGTAGTCATCATCAACCTGCCTTCGGTCATACTGAGAGCACCTAGAGGGGGGGGGTGAATAGGTGATCCTGTAACACTTCAAAATCTTAAGCCACAAAACTTGGTTAATCGTTAGCACAATAATTGCCAAGTGGCTAGATCGGAATCCTCAACAAAACACAACAACCAACAAGGATCAATCACAGAGATGACACGGTGGTTATCCCGTGGTTCGGCCAAGACCAACGCTTGCCTACTCCACGTTGTGGCGTCCCAGCGGACGAGGGTTGCAATCAACCCCTCTCAAGCGGTCCAAAGACCCACTTGAATACCACGATGTTTTGCTTTGCTTATCTTTATCCCACTTGCGAGGAATCTCCACAAATTGGAGTCTCTCGCCCTTACACTTAAAGTTCACAAAGAAGCACGGAGTAAGGGAGGGAAGCAACACACACAAATCCACAGCAAAATGCGCACACACACGGCCAAGAATCGAGCTCAAAAGACTATCTCAAAGTTCTCACTAGAACGGAGCTCGAATCACTGAGAATGACAAACGAATGCGCAAAGACTGAGTGTGGATGATCAAGAATGCTCTAAGGTTGCTTCGTCTTTTCCTCCATGCGCCTAGGGGTCCCTTTTATAGCCCCAAGGCAGCTAGGAGCCGTTGAGAGCAAATCTGGAAGGCCATTCTTGCCTTCTGTCGTTTGGCGCACCGGACAGTCCGGTGCACACCGGACACTGTCCGGTGCCCGATTTCCTTCCTTAAATAGCGAAGCCGACCGTTGGCCGCCAGAGAGCCGTTGGCGCACCGGACATGTCCGGTACACACCGGACAGTCCGGTGCTCCCTTCTAACCGTTGGCTCGGCCACGTGTCCCGCGCAGATCGCGCGGGCGACCGTTGGCTCACCGGACAATCCGGTGCACACCGGACAGTCCGGTGAATTATAGTCGTACGTCGCCGGTAAATTCCCGAGAGCGGCCAGTTTGCCCAAGTCAGTCTGGCGCACCGGACACTGTCCGGTGCACCACCGGACAGTCCGGTGCTCCAGACCGAACAGCCTTTTGGCTGTACACAGCCAACTTTTCTCTGACTCGATTTCTCCTGTTGCAAGCACTTAGACACAATACATTAGTCTTCAAAACAATGTACTAAGGCTTAGAAACATACCTTTACTCTTGATTTGCACTTTGTCCATCCATGGGTATAGATTCACATTTAAGCACTTGTGTTGGCACTCAGTCACCAAAATACTTAGAAATGGCCCAAGGGCACATTTCCCTTTCAATCTCCCCCTTTTTGGTGATTTATGCCAACACAACATAAAGCAACTAGAACAAGTGCAATATCACTTCAAATAAAAACTCAAATTTGTTTTGGTCCAATTTTTGGCATATATGGATCATCCTTTGCCACCACTTGGTTTGTTTTTGCGAATCAACCTCAAATTTCTATCTCTAAGTCAAACACACATGTTAAGGCATAAAGAGAGTCATTCCAAGAGTATTTGATTCAAGATTTCAAAAACTCCCTTTTTTATATAATCAACATTTCTCCCCACAATAAGCCAACTTTTGACAAGAGAGACAATAAAAGAGTTTTGACAAAACAAAAAACTCTATTCTACTGTTTTCAAAATCTCTCAAGTGGTAGCTGATCCATTTATCGCTTTGACCTTTATTTTCTCCCCCTTTGGCATCAAGCACCAAAACGGGATCAATCTTGGCCCTTTAACCCCATTGCCTCACCAAAATCTTCAATTAAGAGCAAATAGGCAATAAGAGTTAAAAGATGAACTTGGAAAAGTTACTCTTTTCATCGGAGTGCAGTGGAAGTCTTGCATGGTCCAAGTCCACCTTTTCCCTTTCAATTCTCCTTCGAGACTAAATCAAGCAAACTCAAGCATATGGTTAGTCTCAAAGGGTCAAGTTGTAACACATCTCCCCCTAAAACTGTGCATCACTTTGCAACGGACTTGTGAGGTCCAGGGAGTGTTTGTACAACTTGAGCACCATACTAAGCAACAAAATGCAAAAAGGAACATGATCAAGAGCATAAATACATGTATGCTACAATTCAATCCAAGTTTCGCGAATCTAAGACATTTAGCTCACTACGCAGCCTGCAAAAGGTCTTCTCATCTAGAGGCTTGGTAAAGATATCGGCTAGCTGGTTCTCGGTGCTAACATGAAACACTTCGATATCTCCCTTTTGCTGGTGGTCTCTCAAAAAGTGATGCCGGATGTCAATGTGCTTTGTGCGGCTGTGTTCAACAGGATTTTCCGCCATGCGGATAGCACTCTCATTGTCACATAGGAGTGGGACTTTGCTCAGATTGTAGCCAAAGTCCCGAAGGGTTTGCCTCATCCAAAGTAGTTGCGCGCAACACTGCCCTGCGGCAACATACTCGGCCTCAGCGGTGGATAGGGCAACGGAGGTTTGTTTCTTAGAGTTCCACGACACCAGGGACCTTCCTAAGAATTGGCACGTCCCTGATGTACTCTTCCTATCGACCTTACATCCAGCATAGTCGGAATCTGAGTATCCAACCAAGTCAAAGATAGACCCCTTTGGATACCAGAGCCCGAAGCAAGGCGTAGCAACCAAATATCTAAGAATTCGCTTCACCGCCACTAAGTGACACTCCTTAGGATCGGATTGAAATCTAGCACACATGCATACGCTAAGCATAATATTCGGTCTACTAGCACATAAATAAAGCAAAGAACCTATCATGGACCGGTATGCTTTTTGATCAACGGACTTACCTCCTTTGTTGAGGTCGGTGTGTCCGTCGGTTCCCATCGGAGTCTTTGCAGGCTTGGCGTCCTTCATCCCAAACCGCTTTAGCAAGTCTTGCGTGTACTTTGTTTGGGAGATGAAGGTGTCGTCCTTGAGTTGCTTCACTTGAAACCCAAGGAAGTAGTTCAACTCGCCCATCATCGACATCTCAAATTTCTGCATCATAACCCTGCTAAACTCTTCACAAGACTTTTGGTTAGTAGAACCAAATATTATGTCATCGACATAAATTTGGCACACAAAAAGATCACCGTCGCAAGTCTTAGTAAAAAGAGTTGGATCGGCTTTCCCAACCTTGAAAGCATTAGCAATTAAGAAGTCTCTAAGGCATTCATACCATGCTCTTGGGGCTTGCTTAAGTCCATAGAGCGCCTTAGAGAGCTTACACACGTGGTCGGGGTACCGTTCATCCTCGAAGCCAGGGGGTTGCTCCACGTACACCTCCTCCTTGATTGGCCCATTGAGGAAAGCGCTCTTCACATCCATTTGGTACAACCTGAAAGAATGGTGAGCGGCATATGCTAGCAAGATACGAATTGATTCTAGCCTAGCCACAGGAGCAAAGGTCTCCTCAAAGTCCAAACCTGCGACTTGGGCATACCCTTTTGCCACAAGTCGAGCCTTGTTCCTCGTCACCACCCCGTGCTCGTCCTGTTTGTTGCGGAACACCCACTTGGTTCCCACAACATTTTGCTTGGGACGAGGCACCAGTGTCCAAACTTCATTGCGCTTGAAGTTGTTGAGTTCCTCCTGCATGGCCAACACCCAGTCCGGATCTAGCAAGGCCTCTTCTACCCTGAAAGGCTCAATAGAAGAGACAAAAGAGTAATGCTCACAAAAATTAACTAATCTCGAGCGAGTAGTTACTCCCTTGCTAATGTCACCCAAAATTTGGTCGACGGGATGATCCCTTTGAATCACCGCTCGAATTTGGGTTGGAGGTGCCGGTTGCGCTTCTTCCTCCATCACGTGATCATCTTGTGCTCCCCCTTGATCACACGCCTCCTTTTGATGAACCTGTTCATCGTCTTGAGTTGGGGGATGCACTGTTGTTGAGGAAGAAGGTTGATCTCATTCATCTTGTTCCTGTGGCCGCACTTCTCCAATCGCCATGGTTCGTATAGCGGCCGTCGGAACATCTTCTTCATCTACATCATCACAATCAACAACTTGCTCTCTTGGAGAGCCATTAGTCTCATCAAATACAATGTCGCTAGAGACTTCAACCAAACCCGATGATTTGTTGAAGACTCTATACGCCTTTGTATTTGAGTCATAACCTAACAAAAACCCTTCTATGGCTTTGGGAGCAAATTTGGAATTCCTACCCTTCTTCACTAGAATGTAGCATTTACTCCCAAAAACACGAAAATACGATACATTAGGTTTGTTACCGGTTAGCAGCTCATACGACGTCTTCTTGAGGAGGCGGTGAAGGTAGACCCTGTTGATGGCGTGGCAAGCCGTGTTCACGGCTTCCGACCAAAAGCACTCGGGGGTCTTGAATTCTCCAAGCATAGTCCTCGCCATATCTATGAGCGTCCTGTTCTTCCTCTCTACCACACCATTTTGCTGAGGTGTGTAGGGAGCGGAGAACTCGTGCTTGATCCCCTCCTCCTCAAGGAACTCTTCCACTTGAAGGTTCTTGAATTTGGACCCATTGTCGCTCCTTATCTTCTTCACCTTGAGCTCAAACTCATTTTGAGCTCTCCTTAGGAAGCGCTTGAGGGTCCCTTGGGTTTCAGACTTATCCTGCAAAAAGAACACCCAAGTGAAGCGGGAAAAGTCATCAACAATAACTAGACCATACTTACTTCCTCCTATGCTCAGATAGGTGACGGGTCCGAAGAGGTCCATATGTAGTAGCTCCAGGGGTCTTGATGTTGTCATCACATTTTTGGTGTGATGAGAGCCTCCCACTTGTTTCCCTGCTTGACAAGCTGTACAAGGTCTATCTTTTTCGAAATGAACATTGGTTAAACCTATCACATGTTCTCCCTTTAAAAGCTTGTGGAGGTTCTTCATCCCCACATGTGCTAAGCGGCGATGCCACAGCCAGCCCATGCAAGTCTTAGCCATTAAGCATGCATCTAGACCGGCCTCTTCTTTTGCAAAATCAACTAGGTAAAGCTTGCCGTTTAGTACACCCTTAAAAGCTAGTGAACCATCACATCTTCTAAAGACAGAAACATCTACATTTGTAAACAAACAGTTATATCCCATATTGCATAATTGACTAACAGATAGCAAATTATATCCAAGAGACTCTACTAAAAACACATTAGAGATAGAGTGCTCATTTGAGATTGCAATTTTACCTAACCCTTTTACCTTGCCTTGATTCCCATCACCGAATATTATTGAATCTTGGGAATCTTTGTTTTTGACGTAGGAGGTGAACATCTTCTTCTCCCCCATCATATGGTTTGTGCATCCGCTGTCAATAATCCAGCTTGAACCCCCGGATGCATAAACCTGCAAGGCAAATTTAGGCTTGGGTCTTAGGTACCCAACTCATGTTGGGTCCTGCAAGGTTAGCACAAATATCCTTAGGGACCCAAATGCAAGTTTTGTCTCCCTTGCATCTTGCCCCTAATTTTCTAGCAACTATCTTCCTATCCTTTCTACAAATAGCAAAAGAAGCATTTAAAGCATGATATATTGTAGAAGGTTCATTTACTTTCCTAGGAACATTAACAACATTTCTCTTAGGCAAATTATGAACAACATTTCTCCTACCAACATTTCTATCATGCACATAAGAAGAACTAGAAGCAAACATGGCATGAGAATCAAAGGCATTATATGCATTACAACTCCTATAAGCATTTCTAGATTGTCTCCTATCATGGTACATAAAAGCATGGTTCTTTTGCACACTACTAGCCATAGGGGCCTTTCCTTTCTCCTTGGCGGAGATGGGAGCCTTATGGCTTGTCAAGTTCTTGGCTTCCCTCTTGTAGCCAAGTCCATCCTTAATTGAGGGGTGTCTACCAATCGTGTAGGCATCCCTTGCAAATTTTAGCTTGTCAAATTCATTCTTGCTAGTCTTAAGTTGGGCATTAAGACTAGCTAATTCCTCATTTAATTTAGAAATTGAAACTAAATGATCACTACAAGCATCAATGTCAAAATCTTTACACCTATTACAAGTTTCAACAATTTCTACACAAGAATTAGATTTACTAGCTACTTCTAGTTTAGCATTTAAATCATCATTAAAACTTTTTAACTTAGCAATAGTTTCATGACAAGAAGATAATTCACTAGAGAGCATTTCATTCCTCTTAATTTCTAGAGCAAGAGATTTCTGAGCTTCTACAAATTTATCATGTTCTTCATACAACAAATCCTCTTGCTTTTCTAACAGTATATTCCTATCATTCAAGGCATCAATCAATTCATTAATTTTGTCTACCTTAGTTCTATCTAATCCCTTGAATAAGCATGAGTAATCTATCTCATCATCATCACTAGACTCATCCTCACTTGAAGAAGCATAAGTACTAGTATTAGGAGTGCTTACTTTCTTCTCCCTTGCCATGAGGCAAGTGTGACGCTCGTTGGGGAAGAGGGATGACTTGTTGAAGGCAGTGGCGGCGAGTCCCTCATTGTCGGAGTCGGACGAGGAGCAGTCTGAATCCCACTCCTTGCCAAGATGAGCCTCGCCCTTTGCCTTCTTATAGTTCTTCTTTTTCTCCCTCTTATTCCCTTGATCCTGATCACTATCATTGTCGGGACAGTTAGCAATAAAATGACCAAGCTTACCGCATTTGAAGCATGAGCGCTTCCCCTTGGCTTTGGTCTTGCTTGGCTGTCCCTTGCGACCTTTAAGCACCGTCTTGAATCTTTTGATGATGAGAGCCATCTCTTCATCATTAAGTCCGGCCGCCTCAATCTGTGCCACCTTGCTAGGTAGCGCCTCCTTGCTTCATGTTGCCTTGAGAGCAAGGGGTTGCGGCTCGTTGATCGGACCATTCAAGGCGTCGTCCACGTACCTCGCTTCCTTGATCATCATTCGCCCGCTAACGAATTTCCCAAGAACTTCTTCGGGCGACATCTTGGTGTACCTGGGATTTTCACGAATATTATTCACCAAATGAGGATCAAGAACGGTAAATGACCTTAGCATTAGGCGGACGACGTCGTGGTCCGTCCATCGCGTGCTCCCGTAGCTCCTTATTTTGTTGATACGGGTCTTGAGCCGGTTGTATGTTTGTGTCGGCTCCTCGCCCCTTATCATCGCGAACCGTCCAAGCTCGCCTTCCACCAACTCCATTTTGGTGAGCAAGGTGACGTCGTTTCCCTCATGAGAGATCTTGAGGGTGTCCCAGATCTGCTTGGCATTGTCCAAGCCGCTCACCTTGTGATACTCGTCCCTGCACAAAGAGGCTAGCAACACAGTAGTAGCTTGTGCATTTTTATGAATCTGTTCATTAATAAACACAGGGCTATCCGAGCTATCAAATTTCATTCCACTTTCCACAATCTCCCAAATGCTTGGATGGAGAGAAAACAGATGAGTACGCATTTTGTGGCTCCAAAATCCGTAGTCCTCTCCATCAAAGTGAGGGGGCTTGCCAAGTGGAATGGGGAGCAATTGAGCATTTGAACTATGCGGGATGCGCGAATAATCGAAAGAAAAGTTTGAGTTAACCGTCTTTCGTCTATCGTGGTCGTCGTCGTCCTTTTGTGTAACACCCGGTTTTAAAGGACAAAGCCGGGTGCATCTCATACATGCGCCAAGAAGACAACATATATAATAACAGAGTGTATAGAGATAAATGTCACAAAACATCAGAGTACTTATTACATAGCGGAAGACTTATTACAAAATAAAAATAAAACCATAAAACGAACTAAGGATCGTTGGCGCCAATGTCAACTGAGAAACGCCACCTAGATCAGATCAAACTCCTCGCCTTGTGGCTCCTCCTGAACCACCTGTTCTTCTCCTGTGGGGGGGTGTGAGACAGCAAGAGTGAGCTCACATACGTTCATAGCTCAACAAGTCGTGGGGAATAATGTGGCATGAACTCACCAAAGGTGGGAGTTCATGTAGTGTAAGGCTGATCAATGAAATAAAGGCTGAAGCTGAGCATTGCTTTTATAAGTTGGTCAAAATTTTATTAGCAATTACTAGGTGTAAGTAAATACCAAACCTTAATAATAATAAAGAAAAGTAATAGTAAAATAATCCCAAATGCGATGCAAATGTCAAATTAAATTTAAGTTCCATAATTAATCATGTGAGGGTCCGAGCCGCTCATGACCGTGAGCACGGCTAGTATACCAGTTTTTACACTCTGCAGAGGTTGCGCATCTTTACCCACAAGTCATGTTACCCATCTGCCAAGAGATGGCCAATCCCATACACCTCTACCGAGGAGGCGAGGCAGGGTAACACTACGAGGCCTTTACAAAGTTCCACTAGCTTCAGAAATCCCGCTACAGTTTATAGGAAGCTCCAGTGCAGGGTTCTTGCCTGACCGCCATCGCAGCAAAATCAAACAAGGACCTCCCTACCCTGACCACTCCCCTACTGCCCTTGCCCCTTTCGGGTAAGGAAGACCTCCACTAGCTTTCCTAGTTAATCAGCCAAGGGCGTCCCATTAAACCCTTGTGGTAGCACTGTTTTCCCGGGTGGTCGCTCCATGTTCCCATTAATTTAATGATCTTAACATGAACAATAATAATAACAAGATAATAACAGAATAATCATGTGTAGTGTAACTCCATACCCAATCCACATAAAGCAATAGCAAGTACTACCCAAAAATATTTCAGGGGTGAACAAGGTATAGAGGTAATCAAAACTGGGGTAACATAAAGGCTCCCATCAAAATTAACCTATGCAGATCATTAAAATTAATAAGAACATGGCTGGGAAAAGTAAGTGATCAAGGGCACAACTTGCCTGGCACTTGAGATTCCAGGTACCAACGTGCTTTTCAGATGACACGTGTCCTCGCGCTAGTCGTAGCAATACAAACAAACATGGTATAGACAAAATTAACATCACACCAAACATAAATACAAAATGAATAATAATGATCTACGCGTTTCTACGAGACTTACGCAACTTGAACGGATCAAATCGGAGTTAAAACGTAGGAGTTATGAATTTATGAAGTTTTAAGTGTTGGATAACAGATTAAATAGGATATTAATTTTAATATGGCTTTCATGTTAAAACAGTGTTACCAAGGGATAAACATAATTAATACAAAATTATAGGAACTAGAATGGGTTAATTTGGACCACATATAAATTTTCTATGAATAAAATGAGTTTCTGGAATTATTTATGTACTAGAAATCATTTTCTATAATTATTTATTTATTTTTCACTGCTCCCTGGATCTCGCGCACAAAAATAGAGAACAGTAGGGTCTAACTCATAAAAGTTCTTAAGACTCAGTGAACACCGCCCGAGGACGGCGGGTTAATTCCTACTTTAATCAGGGGCTCATGTGCAAAAAGGCCAGGCCGAAGGGGTATGGTTAATCACTGGTCGCTGGATCTGAGATGGAAGGCTCAGATTTAAACAAACGAAGGGGTTTTCTGGATGTAATCTGGACCGTTGGATCAACGGTAGGCGGCACGGATTGGGCCGCACACATTATGCACCTGTACTCCTTAGTAGTCGTAGGATCCTGATCTAACAGTCACCAGATAAAGTCGCGAAGGGATACATGGCTTCTAATCGCAGCCGTCGGTGATCAGCTCGGTGGTTCACACACTTTCCCCCCCAGATCTAATCACAGCCATCGACGATCGATCGAACGGTATACAGCCTACCCTCAACCCCCCGATACGCGCAGACGGCGGCGCCAAGCTTCCCTGAGGCAAAGTCCGCCGGAGCTGCAAGATTTACCCACCGGCGCGCAAATCACCCAACTGAAAGGTGCTACACACAGAGGGGATGATGGTGAATTCAACATCAGGGTGCATACCAGCGGTGAGGACGGAGGAACACGGGTCCATGGCGCACGGCAGATTCACGACGGAGCACGCGCGCGACGAGTACTCCTGGGAACACCAGCCCCCAAAATCCCAGGGCGAGGGCAGTACAACCTCCCTGGAACGCGTTGAAGCTCAAAGATCTGGATCAAGGACACGACAGAAGCTCCAACCCATGTAGCTTGCGGCGGCGCCATTCTTTTTTTTTCTCGGTCCTAGGCAAGGCGCACACGGCGGCTGTGTTCTTGGTGCTATGGTGGCGCGCAGAATAGGTGGATGAGGATGGGGATAGGACTCGCCACGCGCCCATTGTAGCCCCGCGAGACCGGTTGGATATGCCCAGGGGAAAGGGCTAGGCGCCCGCACTAATCCTGCGTTGAACACATGCGCTTCCGAGATCTCCTCGGTTTGTTGCGGTGGAGACCAGGTCGACGAAGGAGGCGGGTCGTTGCCGCAGCGATTTTTCCGGTGGGAGAATGGCGGCCGCAGCAGGGAAGACCGAGTCCACCGGAGGACCACGCCGCTGTTAGCGCAGAACGCGGAGGGGAGAAGAAGATAGATCCTGACGTGCGGGTTCCACCCGTCATCTTCACAGCGTCGCGCTGCATGGGTTGGAAGGCGCCGACCACCCGGCCCCACCAGCCAGTGATCCAAGGCGAGAGGGAGGCAGCACTGGCGGCGGCTGGGCCGAAATGCAGATCGGCGGCCCAGTTAGCTTTTCTCTTCTTTTTTTTCTTTTTACTCCTATTTGAATTTTCCCTTTTCGTTTGAATCTCCAAATTTGAATTTGCATATAAGTTTCACCCCTAAGTCAGGTGTCACATTAAAATAATAGTATAGAAATATTATTTTATTTATTTATTTTGTATTATTTTTACTCACATAAAATTTTCTTTCTTTCCTTTTCTAGAATTTCTTTTAGATTGTCCAATTCTACTTTGGACTTTTTAGTGTATTTCTTGTCATATTATTATTTTTTTATGTTGTCACAAAATGCACACAACATGAAAACCCAGCATGATGCATATTTTGGTAGCATATATCTTAATAGTTATTTGGTTTTTTTTCTAAATATGGTGTTCACATGTGATGATAAGTAGATTCAACACATAAAATATAGGAAATGACTTTTCTCCTCTTTTATTATCTATTAAAAATTGGGTATTACAAATCCTACCCCCCTTAAAAAGAATCTCGTCCTCGAGATTTAGGAAGGTCTAGGGAAAAGATGGGGAAAATCTAAGCGGGGCTCTTCTTCTCTTTCCCAAGTTGCTTCATCTTCACCGTGGTGACTCCATTGCACTTTGCACATCTTTATAACCTTATTCCTCGTAACTCGAGTCAAAGTATCCAAAATCTTGATGGGGTACTCAGCATAAGTCAGGTCATCTTGAACATTAAGGTCTTCCATTGGTAATTGTTCTTCGGGCACCCTGAGACATTTCTTCAGCTGAGACACATGAAATACATCATGAACATCCGCAAGATGATCTGGTAACTCCAATTGATATGCAACCTCTCCCACTCGCTTTAAGATTAAAAAGGGTTCAATAAAGCGAGGGGACAACTTTCCCTTGACTTTAAATCTTCTCATACCCCGGAGTGGTGACACCTTCAAATAGACATAATCTCCCTCCTTAAACTCAAGCAGTCTTCTCCGGGCATCAGCATAACTTTTCTGCCTGGATTGTGCAGTTCTCAAATTCTCCCTTATTTGCTGAACTTGTTCCTCCGCTTCTTGTATAATCTCAGGCCCAAACAACTGCCTTTCACCAGTTTGATCCCAATACAATGGAGTCCTGCACTTTCTGCCATACAAAGCTTCAAACGGTGACATCTTCAGACTGGCCTAGTAACTATTATTATATGAGAACTCAGCATAAGGTAGACTCTTGTCCCAACTACTACCATGCTGAAGGGCACAAGCTCTCAACATGTCCTTCAATACTTGATTAGTCCTTTTAGTCTGTCCATCAGTCTGAGGATGGTAGGCCGAACCAAAATTCAACTTTGAATCCATATTCTCATGAAAACTTTTTCCAAAATCTGGAGGTAAATTGTGATCCTATATCCAAAACGATCTTCTTCGGTACACCGTGTAGAGACACAACCCGAGCCATATATACTCTGCCAATTGAGATCCCTTATAAGTAGTCTTGACCGGAATGAAACGAGCCACTTTGGTCAGTCTATCCACAATCACCCATATAGATTCATATCCTTTCGAGGTGCGAGGCAATCCAGTAATGAAGTCCATACCAATCTCTTCCCACTTCCACTCGAGTATCTTTAGTGGATGCAGTAGTCCAGCTGACCTTTGGTGTTCAGCCTTAACTCTTTGGCACACATCGCACATAGCCACATGTGCAACCACATCTCTCTTCAATCCATACCACCAATATTTTTGATTCAAATCCTGATACATCCTGATACTCCCAGGATGGATAGAATAATCCAAGTCATGGGCTTCCTTTAAAATAGTCTCACGAAGGCTATCAATCTCAGGAACACATATCCTGTCCTTGAACCATATGGCGCCTTGCTCATCCTCCGTGAATTCCGGACCTCGTCCTTCAGTAATCAAATCCTTAATCTCTTGTATTTTAACATCACCAATTTGTCCTTTGCGGATCTCTTGCTCCAAAGTAGGTTCCTCATCAATAATAAATCCTTCAGTGTGAGCAGCTATCCCCAGGTTAAGTCTCCTAAAATCCACAACAATCTCATCGGGTAGCTGGGCAACAACAGCTGAATGAACGTGCTCCTTTCGACTCAAGGCATCTACAACCAAATTTGCCTTGCCCGGGTGATAGTGAATTTCCCAATCTTAATCCTTAATAAGCTCCAACCAACGGCGTTGCCTAAGGTTGAGATCCTTCTGAGTGAATATGTACTTCGAACTCTTATGATCCGTGTATACTTGGCACTTAGTTCCCATAATGTAGTGTCTCCAAATCTTAAGTGCATGCACAACGGCTGCCAGCTCTAAATTATGAGTGGGGTAGTTCAATTCATGTTTCCGCAACTAACGAGAAGCATAGGCAATCACATGTCCTTCCTGCATGAGCACACATCCCAAGCCTTGGCCGCAGGCATCACAATAAATGTCAAATCCTTTATGTAGATCTAGCATAACCAACACTGGTGGTGACATCAACCTCTTCTTTAATTGATCAAAACTATCTTGGCACTTCTCGTCCCACTTAACTTCTTTGCCCTTCTCCAAAAGCGAAGTCATAGGCTTAGCAATCTTAGAAAATCCTTCAATAAATCTCCGATAATATCCTGCTAGTCCCATGAAGCTCCAAATCTCCGTAACCGTAGTGGGTACTCTCCACTCCATTATCTCCTTAACCTTAGCAGGATCCACTAATATTCCTCCATTAGAAATGATATGTCCAAGAAATGGCACCTTGCCAATCCAAAACTCGCATTTGCTAAACTTGGCGTAGAGTTGATTATCTCGCAGCTTTTGTAGCACCAACCTTAGATGTTGTTCATGATCACTTTCATTCCTAGAATAGATCAGAATATCGTCGATAAACACCACGACGAATCTGTCCAAATACTCCATAAACACCTTATTCATCAAATTCATGAAATAAGCTGGTGCATTGGTTAATCCAAATGACATAACAGTAAACTCGTATAATCCATATCGAGTCGAGAAAGCCGTCTTGGGAATATCCGATTGTCTAATCCTCATCTGATGGTAACCGGATCGGAGGTCAATCTTCGAGAATACTCTAGCACCTCTCATCTGATCAAATAAATCCTCAATACGGGGCAACAGATACTTGTTCTTTACCGTAACATCATTAAGAGATCTATAATCCACACACATCCGTTGTGATCCATCCTTCTTCTGTACAAATAGAACTAGCGCTCCCCCAAGGTGAAGAACTCGAACGAATGTACCCAGCCTCTTGTAATTCCGTTAATTGCTTCTTAAGTTCCTTTAGCTCTTCTACGGACATCCTGTATGGCTGTTTTAGAATTAGGAGCAGTCTCAGGTAAGAGATCAATGACCAACTCAACTTCAAATCTTTGTCCTTTGGAACTGGTGAGTTCTACGGTTCCCTTAGCACAGTGTATAGACTGCCTTTGCCTTTCTTAACCATGACATACCAAGGATCATGTCTATAGTGCTCTCTTCTAACACTATAGGGGTAGTTCATCTGAGTTAGAAATACAGGGTAAGAAAGGAAGAATTGTAGGCAAGGCGAGTAATTACGAGAAATGTTATTGCGGGGGATTTATTAGCTAAGTAGATTAGTGTGACACCCACTAAAGCTAATACATTACCTTATAGTGGTACATGCCAAGATGCCCGACTATAATGTTTCAATCAATCAAAGAAGCAAATCAAGCATTTATCATCAGAACAATCAATCAACATTTTTAAATAGAGAAAATAGTTTTAATTTCATCTTAGGTTCCCTATCTCTGGAAAAGTTCATAGTTGTAGGATTCCAAGGTGTGAAATCCATCATGTCTTGGAGTAGAAAAGATAAGAGTAATCAGAGTAGAACAGTAGAAGGTGAAACAGGATCAAGATAAGTATAGAGAGAATCAAAGTAAGGTAAGTATAGAGAGAATCAGAGTGAGGTAAGTATAGAATGAATCAGAGTAAGGTAAGTAGGTAAGGGTTTTGTCCATTTCTATCTAGGTTTCGTCCTACAGTCAACATTTCCTCTGATACCACTTCTGTAACACCCGGTTTTAAAGGACAAAGCCGGGTGCATCTCATACATGCGCCAAGAAGACAACATATATAATAACAGAGTGTATAGAGATAAATGTCACAAAACATCAGAGTACTTATTACATAGCGGAAGACTTATTACAAAATAAAAATAAAACCATAAAACGAACTAAGGATCGTTGGCGCCAATGTCAACTGAGAAACGCCACCTAGATCAGATCAAACTCCTCGCCTTGTGGCTCCTCCTGAACCACCTGTTCTTCTCCTGTGGGGGGGTGTGAGACAGCAAGAGTGAGCTCACATACGTTCATAGCTCAACAAGTCGTGGGGAATAATGTGGCATGAACTCACCAAAGGTGGGAGTTCATGTAGTGTAAGGCTGATCAATGAAATAAAGGCTGAAGCTGAGCATTGCTTTTATAAGTTGGTCAAAATTTTATTAGCAATTACTAGGTGTAAGTAAATACCAAACCTTAATAATAATAAAGAAAAGTAATAGTAAAATAATCCCAAATGCGATGCAAATGTCAAATTAAATTTAAGTTCCATAATTAATCATGTGAGGGTCCGAGCCGCTCATGACCGTGAGCACGGCTAGTATACCAGTTTTTACACTCTGCAGAGGTTGCGCATCTTTACCCACAAGTCATGTTACCCATCTGCCAAGAGATGGCCAATCCCATACACCTCTACCGAGGAGGCGAGGCAGGGTAACACTACGAGGCCTTTACAAAGTTCCACTAGCTTCAGAAATCCCGCTACAGTTTATAGGAAGCTCCAGTGCAGGGTTCTTGCCTGACCGCCATCGCAGCAAAATCAAACAAGGACCTCCCTACCCTGACCACTCCCCTACTGCCCTTGCCCCTTTCGGGTAAGGAAGACCTCCACTAGCTTTCCTAGTTAATCAGCCAAGGGCGTCCCATTAAACCCTTGTGGTAGCACTGTTTTCCCGGGTGGTCGCTCCATGTTCCCATTAATTTAATGATCTTAACATGAACAATAATAATAACAAGATAATAACAGAATAATCATGTGTAGTGTAACTCCATACCCAATCCACATAAAGCAATAGCAAGTACTACCCAAAAATATTTCAGGGGTGAACAAGGTATAGAGGTAATCAAAACTGGGGTAACATAAAGGCTCCCATCAAAATTAACCTATGCAGATCATTAAAATTAATAAGAACATGGCTGGGAAAAGTAAGTGATCAAGGGCACAACTTGCCTGGCACTTGAGATTCCAGGTACCAACGTGCTTTTCAGATGACACGTGTCCTCGCGCTAGTCGTAGCAATACAAACAAACATGGTATAGACAAAATTAACATCACACCAAACATAAATACAAAATGAATAATAATGATCTACGCGTTTCTACGAGACTTACGCAACTTGAACGGATCAAATCGGAGTTAAAACGTAGGAGTTATGAATTTATGAAGTTTTAAGTGTTGGATAACAGATTAAATAGGATATTAATTTTAATATGGCTTTCATGTTAAAACAGTGTTACCAAGGGATAAACATAATTAATACAAAATTATAGGAACTAGAATGGGTTAATTTGGACCACATATAAATTTTCTATGAATAAAATGAGTTTCTGGAATTATTTATGTACTAGAAATCATTTTCTATAATTATTTATTTATTTTTCACTGCTCCCTGGATCTCGCGCACAAAAATAGAGAACAGTAGGGTCTAACTCATAAAAGTTCTTAAGACTCAGTGAACACCGCCCGAGGACGGCGGGTTAATTCCTACTTTAATCAGGGGCTCATGTGCAAAAAGGCCAGGCCGAAGGGGTATGGTTAATCACTGGTCGCTGGATCTGAGATGGAAGGCTCAGATTTAAACAAACGAAGGGGTTTTCTGGATGTAATCTGGACCGTTGGATCAACGGTAGGCGGCACGGATTGGGCCGCACACATTATGCACCTGTACTCCTTAGTAGTCGTAGGATCCTGATCTAACAGTCACCAGATAAAGTCGCGAAGGGATACATGGCTTCTAATCGCAGCCGTCGGTGATCAGCTCGGTGGTTCACACACTTTCCCCCCCAGATCTAATCACAGCCATCGACGATCGATCGAACGGTATACAGCCTACCCTCAACCCCCCGATACGCGCAGACGGCGGCGCCAAGCTTCCCTGAGGCAAAGTCCGCCGGAGCTGCAAGATTTACCCACCGGCGCGCAAATCACCCAACTGAAAGGTGCTACACACGGAGGGGATGATGGTGAATTCAACATCAGGGTGCATACCAGCGGTGAGGACGGAGGAACACGGGTCCATGGCGCACGGCAGATTCACGACGGAGCACGCGCGCGACGAGTACTCCTGGGAACACCAGCCCCCAAAATCCCAGGGCGAGGGCAGTACAACCTCCCTGGAACGCGTTGAAGCTCAAAGATCTGGATCAAGGACACGACAGAAGCTCCAACCCATGTAGCTTGCGGCGGCGCCATTCTTTTTTTTTTCTCGGTCCTAGGCAAGGCGCACACGGCGGCTGTGTTCTTGGTGCTATGGTGGCGCGCAGAATAGGTGGATGAGGATGGGGATAGGACTCGCCACGCGCCCATTGTAGCCCCGCGAGACCGGTTGGATATGCCCAGGGGAAAGGGCTAGGCGCCCGCACTAATCCTGCGTTGAACACATGCGCTTCCGAGATCTCCTCGGTTTGTTGCGGTGGAGACCAGGTCGACGAAGGAGGCGGGTCGTTGCCGCAGCGATTTTTCCGGTGGGAGAATGGCGGCCGCAGCAGGGAAGACCGAGTCCACCGGAGGACCACGCCGCTGTTAGCGCAGAACGCGGAGGGGAGAAGAAGATAGATCCTGACGTGCGGGTTCCACCCGTCATCTTCACAGCGTCGCGCTGCATGGGTTGGAAGGCGCCGACCACCCGGCCCCACCAGCCAGTGATCCAAGGCGAGAGGGAGGCAGCACTGGCGGCGGCTGGGCCGAAATGCAGATCGGCGGCCCAGTTAGCTTTTCTCTTCTTTTTTTTTCTTTTTACTCCTATTTGAATTTTCCCTTTTCGTTTGAATCTCCAAATTTGAATTTGCATATAAGTTTCACCCCTAAGTCAGGTGTCACATTAAAATAATAGTATAGAAATATTATTTTATTTATTTATTTTGTATTATTTTTACTCACATAAAATTTTCTTTCTTTCCTTTTCTAGAATTTCTTTTAGATTGTCCAATTCTACTTTGGACTTTTTAGTGTATTTCTTGTCATATTATTATTTTTTTATGTTGTCACAAAATGCACACAACATGAAAACCCAGCATGATGCATATTTTGGTAGCATATATCTTAATAGTTATTTGGTTTTTTTTCTAAATATGGTGTTCACATGTGATGATAAGTAGATTCAACACATAAAATATAGGAAATGACTTTTCTCCTCTTTTATTATCTATTAAAAATTGGGTATTACAAATCCTACCCCCCTTAAAAAGAATCTCGTCCTCGAGATTTAGGAAGGTCTAGGGAAAAGATGGGGAAAATCTAAGCGGGGCTCTTCTTCTCTTTCCCAAGTTGCTTCATCTTCACCGTGGTGACTCCATTGCACTTTGCACATCTTTATAACCTTATTCCTCGTAACTCGAGTCAAAGTATCCAAAATCTTGATGGGGTACTCAGCATAAGTCAGGTCATCTTGAACATTAAGGTCTTCCATTGGTAATTGTTCTTCGGGCACCCTGAGACATTTCTTCAGCTGAGACACATGAAATACATCATGAACATCCGCAAGATGATCTGGTAACTCCAATTGATATGCAACCTCTCCCACTCGCTTTAAGATTAAAAAGGGTTCAATAAAGCGAGGGGACAACTTTCCCTTGACTTTAAATCTTCTCATACCCCGGAGTGGTGACACCTTCAAATAGACATAATCTCCCTCCTTAAACTCAAGCAGTCTTCTCCGGGCATCAGCATAACTTTTCTGCCTGGATTGTGCAGTTCTCAAATTCTCCCTTATTTGCTGAACTTGTTCCTCCGCTTCTTGTATAATCTCAGGCCCAAACAACTGCCTTTCACCAGTTTGATCCCAATACAATGGAGTCCTGCACTTTCTGCCATACAAAGCTTCAAACGGTGACATCTTCAGACTGGCCTAGTAACTATTATTATATGAGAACTCAGCATAAGGTAGACTCTTGTCCCAACTACTACCATGCTGAAGGGCACAAGCTCTCAACATGTCCTTCAATACTTGATTAGTCCTTTTAGTCTGTCCATCAGTCTGAGGATGGTAGGCCGAACCAAAATTCAACTTTGAATCCATATTCTCATGAAAACTTTTTCCAAAATCTGGAGGTAAATTGTGATCCTATATCCAAAACGATCTTCTTCGGTACACCGTGTAGAGACACAACCCGAGCCATATATACTCTGCCAATTGAGATCCCTTATAAGTAGTCTTGACCGGAATGAAACGAGCCACTTTGGTCAGTCTATCCACAATCACCCATATAGATTCATATCCTTTCGAGGTGCGAGGCAATCCAGTAATGAAGTCCATACCAATCTCTTCCCACTTCCACTCGAGTATCTTTAGTGGATGCAGTAGTCCAGCTGACCTTTGGTGTTCAGCCTTAACTCTTTGGCACACATCGCACATAGCCACATGTGCAACCACATCTCTCTTCAATCCATACCACCAATATTTTTGATTCAAATCCTGATACATCCTGATACTCCCAGGATGGATAGAATAATCCAAGTCATGGGCTTCCTTTAAAATAGTCTCACGAAGGCTATCAATCTCAGGAACACATATCCTGTCCTTGAACCATATGGCGCCTTGCTCATCCTCCGTGAATTCCGGACCTCGTCCTTCAGTAATCAAATCCTTAATCTCTTGTATTTTAACATCACCAATTTGTCCTTTGCGGATCTCTTGCTCCAAAGTAGGTTCCTCATCAATAATAAATCCTTCAGTGTGAACAGCTATCCCCAGGTTAAGTCTCCTAAAATCCACAACAATCTCATCGGGTAGCTGGGCAACAACAGCTGAATGAACGTGCTCCTTTCGACTCAAGGCATCTACAACCAAATTTGCCTTGCCCGGGTGATAGTGAATTTCCCAATCTTAATCCTTAATAAGCTCCAACCAACGGCGTTGCCTAAGGTTGAGATCCTTCTGAGTGAATATGTACTTCGAACTCTTATGATCCGTGTATACTTGGCACTTAGTTCCCATAATGTAGTGTCTCCAAATCTTAAGTGCATGCACAACGGCTGCCAGCTCTAAATTATGAGTGGGGTAGTTCAATTCATGTTTCCGCAACTAACGAGAAGCATAGGCAATCACATGTCCTTCCTGCATGAGCACACATCCCAAGCCTTGGCCGCAGGCATCACAATAAATGTCAAATCCTTTATGTAGATCTAGCATAACCAACACTGGTGGTGACATCAACCTCTTCTTTAATTGATCAAAACTATCTTGGCACTTCTCGTCCCACTTAACTTATTTGCCCTTCTCCAAAAGCGAAGTCATAGGCTTAGCAATCTTAGAAAATCCTTCAATAAATCTCCGATAATATCCTGCTAGTCCCATGAAGCTCCAAATCTCCGTAACCGTAGTGGGTACTCTCCACTCCATTATCTCCTTAACCTTAGCAGGATCCACTAATATTCCTCCATTAGAAATGATATGTCCAAGAAATGGCACCTTGCCAATCCAAAACTCGCATTTGCTAAACTTGGCGTAGAGTTGATTATCTCGCAGCTTTTGTAGCACCAACCTTAGATGTTGTTCATGATCACTTTCATTCCTAGAATAGATCAGAATATCGTCGATAAACACCACGACGAATCTGTCCAAATACTCCATAAACACCTTATTCATCAAATTCATGAAATAAGCTGGTGCATTGGTTAATCCAAATGACATAACAGTAAACTCGTATAATCCATATCGAGTCGAGAAAGCCGTCTTGGGAATATCCGATTGTCTAATCCTCATCTGATGGTAACCGGATCGGAGGTCAATCTTCGAGAATACTCTAGCACCTCTCATCTGATCAAATAAATCCTCAATATGGGGCAACAGATACTTGTTCTTTACCGTAACATCATTAAGAGATCTATAATCCACACACATCCGTTGTGATCCATCCTTCTTCTGTACAAATAGAACTAGCGCTCCCCCAAGGTGAAGAACTCGAACGAATGTACCCAGCCTCTTGTAATTCCGTTAATTGCTTCTTAAGTTCCTTTAGCTCTTCTACGGACATCCTGTATGGCTGTTTTAGAATTAGGAGCAGTCTCAGGTAAGAGATCAATGACCAACTCAACTTCAAATCTTTGTCCTTTGGAACTGGTGAGTTCTACGGTTCCCTTAGCACAGTGTATAGACTGCCTTTGCCTTTCTTAACCATGACATACCAAGGATCATGTCTATAGTGCTCTCTTCTAACACTATAGGGGTAGTTCATCTGAGTTAGAAATACAGGGTAAGAAAGGAAGAATTGTAGGCAAGGCGAGTAATTACGAGAAATGTTATTGCGGGGGATTTATTAGCTAAGTAGATTAGTGTGACACCCACTAAAGCTAATACATTACCTTATAGTGGTACATGCCAAGATGCCCGACTATAATGTTTCAATCAATCAAAGAAGCAAATCAAGCATTTATCATCAGAACAATCAATCAACATTTTTAAATAGAGAAAATAGTTTTAATTTCATCTTAGGTTCCCTATCTCTGGAAAAGTTCATAGTTGTAGGATTCCAAGGTGTGAAATCCATCATGTCTTGGAGTAGAAAAGATAAGAGTAATCAGAGTAGAACAGTAGAAGGTGAAACAGGATCAAGATAAGTATAGAGAGAATCAAAGTAAGGTAAGTATAGAGAGAATCAGAGTGAGGTAAGTATAGAATGAATCAGAGTAAGGTAAGTAGGTAAGGGTTTTGTCCATTTCTATCTAGGTTTCGTCCTACAGTCAACATTTCCTCTGATACCACTTCTGTAACACCCGGTTTTAAAGGACAAAGCCGGGTGCATCTCATACATGCGCCAAGAAGACAACATATATAATAACAGAGTGTATAGAGATAAATGTCACAAAACATCAGAGTACTTATTACATAGCGGAAGACTTATTACAAAATAAAAATAAAACCATAAAACGAACTAAGGATCGTTGGCGCCAATGTCAACTGAGAAACGCCACCTAGATCAGATCAAACTCCTCGCCTTGTGGCTCCTCCTGAACCACCTGTTCTTCTCCTGTGGGGGGGTGTGAGACAGCAAGAGTGAGCTCACATACGTTCATAGCTCAACAAGTCGTGGGGAATAATGTGGCATGAACTCACCAAAGGTGGGAGTTCATGTAGTGTAAGGCTGATCAATGAAATAAAGGCTGAAGCTGAGCATTGCTTTTATAAGTTGGTCAAAATTTTATTAGCAATTACTAGGTGTAAGTAAATACCAAACCTTAATAATAATAAAGAAAAGTAATAGTAAAATAATCCCAAATGCGATGCAAATGTCAAATTAAATTTAAGTTCCATAATTAATCATGTGAGGGTCCGAGCCGCTCATGACCGTGAGCACGGCTAGTATACCAGTTTTTACACTCTGCAGAGGTTGCGCATCTTTACCCACAAGTCATGTTACCCATCTGCCAAGAGATGGCCAATCCCATACACCTCTACCGAGGAGGCGAGGCAGGGTAACACTACGAGGCCTTTACAAAGTTCCACTAGCTTCAGAAATCCCGCTACAGTTTATAGGAAGCTCCAGTGCAGGGTTCTTGCCTGACCGCCATCGCAGCAAAATCAAACAAGGACCTCCCTACCCTGACCACTCCCCTACTGCCCTTGCCCCTTTCGGGTAAGGAAGACCTCCACTAGCTTTCCTAGTTAATCAGCCAAGGGCGTCCCATTAAACCCTTGTGGTAGCACTGTTTTCCCGGGTGGTCGCTCCATGTTCCCATTAATTTAATGATCTTAACATGAACAATAATAATAACAAGATAATAACAGAATAATCATGTGTAGTGTAACTCCATACCCAATCCACATAAAGCAATAGCAAGTACTACCCAAAAATATTTCAGGGGTGAACAAGGTATAGAGGTAATCAAAACTGGGGTAACATAAAGGCTCCCATCAAAATTAACCTATGCAGATCATTAAAATTAATAAGAACATGGCTGGGAAAAGTAAGTGATCAAGGGCACAACTTGCCTGGCACTTGAGATTCCAGGTACCAACGTGCTTTTCAGATGACACGTGTCCTCGCGCTAGTCGTAGCAATACAAACAAACATGGTATAGACAAAATTAACATCACACCAAACATAAATACAAAATGAATAATAATGATCTACGCGTTTCTACGAGACTTACGCAACTTGAACGGATCAAATCGGAGTTAAAACGTAGGAGTTATGAATTTATGAAGTTTTAAGTGTTGGATAACAGATTAAATAGGATATTAATTTTAATATGGCTTTCATGTTAAAACAGTGTTACCAAGGGATAAACATAATTAATACAAAATTATAGGAACTAGAATGGGTTAATTTGGACCACATATAAATTTTCTATGAATAAAATGAGTTTCTGGAATTATTTATGTACTAGAAATCATTTTCTATAATTATTTATTTATTTTTCACTGCTCCCTGGATCTCGCGCACAAAAATAGAGAACAGTAGGGTCTAACTCATAAAAGTTCTTAAGACTCAGTGAACACCGCCCGAGGACGGCGGGTTAATTCCTACTTTAATCAGGGGCTCATGTGCAAAAAGGCCAGGCCGAAGGGGTATGGTTAATCACTGGTCGCTGGATCTGAGATGGAAGGCTCAGATTTAAACAAACGAAGGGGTTTTCTGGATGTAATCTGGACCGTTGGATCAACGGTAGGCGGCACGGATTGGGCCGCACACATTATGCACCTGTACTCCTTAGTAGTCGTAGGATCCTGATCTAACAGTCACCAGATAAAGTCGCGAAGGGATACATGGCTTCTAATCGCAGCCGTCGGTGATCAGCTCGGTGGTTCACACACTTTCCCCCCCAGATCTAATCACAGCCATCGACGATCGATCGAACGGTATACAGCCTACCCTCAACCCCCCGATACGCGCAGACGGCGGCGCCAAGCTTCCCTGAGGCAAAGTCCGCCGGAGCTGCAAGATTTACCCACCGGCGCGCAAATCACCCAACTGAAAGGTGCTACACACGGAGGGGATGATGGTGAATTCAACATCAGGGTGCATACCAGCGGTGAGGACGGAGGAACACGGGTCCATGGCGCACGGCAGATTCACGACGGAGCACGCGCGCGACGAGTACTCCTGGGAACACCAGCCCCCAAAATCCCAGGGCGAGGGCAGTACAACCTCCCTGGAACGCGTTGAAGCTCAAAGATCTGGATCAAGGACACGACAGAAGCTCCAACCCATGTAGCTTGCGGCGGCGCCATTCTTTTTTTTTTCTCGGTCCTAGGCAAGGCGCACACGGCGGCTGTGTTCTTGGTGCTATGGTGGCGCGCAGAATAGGTGGATGAGGATGGGGATAGGACTCGCCACGCGCCCATTGTAGCCCCGCGAGACCGGTTGGATATGCCCAGGGGAAAGGGCTAGGCGCCCGCACTAATCCTGCGTTGAACACATGCGCTTCCGAGATCTCCTCGGTTTGTTGCGGTGGAGACCAGGTCGACGAAGGAGGCGGGTCGTTGCCGCAGCGATTTTTCCGGTGGGAGAATGGCGGCCGCAGCAGGGAAGACCGAGTCCACCGGAGGACCACGCCGCTGTTAGCGCAGAACGCGGAGGGGAGAAGAAGATAGATCCTGACGTGCGGGTTCCACCCGTCATCTTCACAGCGTCGCGCTGCATGGGTTGGAAGGCGCCGACCACCCGGCCCCACCAGCCAGTGATCCAAGGCGAGAGGGAGGCAGCACTGGCGGCGGCTGGGCCGAAATGCAGATCGGCGGCCCAGTTAGCTTTTCTCTTCTTTTTTTTTCTTTTTACTCCTATTTGAATTTTCCCTTTTCGTTTGAATCTCCAAATTTGAATTTGCATATAAGTTTCACCCCTAAGTCAGGTGTCACATTAAAATAATAGTATAGAAATATTATTTTATTTATTTATTTTGTATTATTTTTACTCACATAAAATTTTCTTTCTTTCCTTTTCTAGAATTTCTTTTAGATTGTCCAATTCTACTTTGGACTTTTTAGTGTATTTCTTGTCATATTATTATTTTTTTATGTTGTCACAAAATGCACACAACATGAAAACCCAGCATGATGCATATTTTGGTAGCATATATCTTAATAGTTATTTGGTTTTTTTTTCTAAATATGGTGTTCACATGTGATGATAAGTAGATTCAACACATAAAATATAGGAAATGACTTTTCTCCTCTTTTATTATCTATTAAAAATTGGGTATTACATTTTGGGAGGAGGAAGATTCGTCGCTGTCGTAGTAGACAAAATCCTTGATGCGCCTTGTCTTCTTCTTCCTCCCGTCTTTTCTTTTGTGGCCCGAGCCTGAGTCGGTGGGCTTGTCATCATTGGGCTCGTTTACGAAGGTCTCCTTCTCCTTGTCGTTGATCACCATCCCCTTGCCCTTAGGATCCATCTCTTTGGGCGGTTAGTCCCTTTCTTGAAGAGAACGGCTCTGATACCAATTGAGAGCACCTAGAGGGGGGGGTGAATAGGTGATCTTGTAACACTTCAAAATCTTAAGCCACAAAACTTGGTTAATCGTTAGCACAATAATTGCCAAGTGGCTAGATCGGAATCCTCAACAAAACACAACAACCAACAAGGATCAATCACAGAGATGACACGGTGGTTATCCCGTGGTTCGGCCAAGACCAACGGTTGCCTACTCCACGTTGTGGCGTCCCAGCGGACGAGGGTTGCAATCAACCCCTCTCAAGCGGTCCAAAGACCCACTTGAATACCACGATGTTTTGCTTTGCTTATCTTTATCCCACTTGCGAGGAATCTCCACAAATTGGAGTCTCTCGCCCTTACACTTAAAGTTCACAAAGAAGCACGGAGTAAGGGAGGGAAGCAACACACACAAATCCACAGCAAAATGCGCGCACACACGGCCAAGAATCGAGCTCAAAAGACTATCTCAAAGTTCTCACTAGAACGAAGCTCGAATCACTGAGAATGACAAACGAATGCGCAAAGACTGAGTGTGGATGATCAAGAATGCTCTAAGGTTGCTTCGTCTTTTCCTCCATGCGCCTAGGGGTCCCTTTTATAGCCCCAAGGCAGCTAGGAGCCGTTGAGAGCAAATCTGGAAGGCCATTCTTGCCTTCTGTCGTTTGGCGCACCGGACAGTCTGGTGCACACCGGACACTGTCCGGTGCCCGATTTCCTTCCTTAAATAGCAAAGCCGACCATTGGCCGCCAGAGAGCCGTTGGCGCACCGGACATGTCCGGTGCACACCGGACATGTCCGGTGCACACCGGACAGTCCGGTGCTCCCTTCTAACCGTTGGCTCGGCCACGTGTCCCGCGCAGATCGCGCGGCCGACCGTTGGCCCGGCCGACCGTTGGCTCACCGGACAGTCCGGTGCACACCGGACAGTCCGGTGAATTATAGCCGTACGTCGCCGGTAAATTCCCGAGAGCGGCCAGTTTGCCCAAGTCAGTCTGGCGCACCGGACACTGTCCGGTGCACCACCGGACAGTCCGGTGCTCCAGACCGAACAGCCTTTTGGCTGTACACAGCCAACTTTTCTCTGACTCGATTTCTCCTGTTGCAAGCTGAAAGGGAATTAGGCTTACACCTAGTTCCTATATAATTTTGGTGGTTGAATTGTCCAACACAAATCTTTGGACTAACTTGTTTGCCCAAGTGTATAGATTATACAGGTGTAAAAAGGTTCACACTCAGCCAATAAAAGGACCAAGTTTTGGATTCAACAAAGGAGCAAAGGGGCAACCGAAGGCACCCCTGGTCTGGCGCACCGGACTGTCCGGTGTGCCACCGGACAGTGAACAGTATCTGTCCGGTGCACCAGGGGACTCAGACTCAAACTCGCCACCTTCGGGAATTTCCGAGGCGACTCCGCTATAATTCACCGGACTGTCCGGTGTACACCGGACAGTGTCCGGTGTGCCAAGGGAGGTCAGCCTCAGGAACTCGCCAGCTTCGGGAAAAGCCAACGGCTCGTCCGCTATAATTCACCGGACTGTCCGGTGTGCACCGGACTGTCCGGTGCGACTCCGGAGCAACGGTCATCTCCGCGCCAACGGCTCTCTGCCGCGCATTTAATGCGCGCTCTGCGCGCGCAGAAGTCAGAATCGCCCATGCTGGCACACCGGACAGCAAACAGTACCTGTCCGGTGTGCACCGGACACCCAGTCGGGCCCACAAGTCAGAAGCTCCAACGGTCAGAATCCAACGGCAGTGATGACGTGGCAGGGGGCACCGGACTGTCCGGTGTGCACCGGACTGTCCGGTGCGCCATCGAACAGACAGGATTCCCAACGGCCACATTTGGTGGTTGGGGCTATAAATACCCCAACCACCCCACCATTCATTGCATCCAAGTTTTCCACTTCTCAACTACTACAAGAGCTCTAGCATTCAATTCTAGACACACTAAAGAGATCAAATCCTCTCCAATTCCACACAAAGCCCTAGTGACTAGTGAGAGTGATTTGCCGTGTTCATTTGAGCTCTTGCGCTTGGATTGCTTCTTTTCTTTCTCACTTGTTCTTGAGATCACAACTCCATTGTAATCAAGGCAAGAGGCACCAATTGTGTGGTGGCCCTTGCGGGGAAGTTTTGTTCCCGGCTTTAATTTGAGAAGAGAAGCTCACTCGGTCCGAGGGACCGTTTGAGAGAGGGAAGGGTTGAAAGAGACCCGGCCTTTGTGGCCTCCTCAACGGGGAGTAGGTTTGCAAGAACCGAACCTCGGTAAAACAAATCTCCGTGTCTCACTTGCTTATTCGCTTGGGATTTGTTTTGCGCCCTCTCTCGCGGACTCGTTTCTTTATTACTAACGCTAACCCGACTTGTAGTTGTGTTTATATTTGTAAATTTCAGTTTCGCCCTATTCACCCCCCCTCTAGGCGACTATCAATTGGTATCAGAGGCCGGTGCTTCATTAGAGCCTAACCGCTCGAAGTGATGTCGGGAGATCACGCCAAGAAGGAGATGGAGACCGGCGAAAAGCCCACTACAAGCCACGGGAGCACTTCATCGGAAGAGTCCCGCACCAAAAGGAGGGAGAAGAAGAAGAGCTCCTCCAACAAAGGGAAGGAGAAGAAATCTTCTTCTCACCACAAAGAGAAGAAGGAAAAATCTTCTTCCCACAAGCCGCATCGGAAAGGCGACAAGCACAAGAGGATGAGGAAGGTGGTCTACTACGAGACCGATACTTCATCAACATCGACCTCCGACTCCGATGCGCCCTCCGTCACTTCTAAGCGCCAAGAGCGCAAGAAGTATAGTAAGATCCCCCTACGCTACCCTCGCATTTCCAAACATACACCTTTACTTTCCGTCCCACTAGGCAAACCACCAACTTTTGATGGTGAAGATTACGCTAGGTGGAGCGATTTAATGCGATTTCATCTAATCTCGCTCCACAAAAGCATATGGGATGTTGTTGAGTTTGGTGCGCAGGTACCATCCGTAGGGGATGAGAACTATGATGAGGATGAGGTAGCCCAAATCGAGCACTTCAACTCACAAGCCACAACAATTCTCCTCGCCTCACTAAGTAAAGAGGAATATAACAAAGTACAAGGGTTGAAGAACGCCAAGGAGGTTTGGGATGTACTCAAAACCGCGCACGAGGGAGACGAGCTCACCAAGATCACCAAGCGGGAAACGATCAAGGGGGAGCTCGGTCGGTTCCGGCTTCACAAAGGGGAGGAGCCACAACACATGTACAACCGGCTCAAGACTTTGGTAAACCAAGTGCGCAACCTCGGGAGCAAGAAGTGGGACGACCACGAAGTGGTAAATGTTATTTTAAGATCTCTCATTTTTCTAAATCCCACTCAAGTTCAATTGATTCGTGGTAATCCTAGATATACTAAAATGACCCCCGAGGAAGTTATCGGGCATTTTGTAAGTTTTGAGTGCATGATAGAAGGCTCGAGGAAAATCAACGAGCTTGGCGACTCATCCGAAGCCCAACCCGTTGCATTCAAGGCAACGGAGGAGAAGAAGGAGGAGTCTACACCAAGTCGACAACCAATAGACGCCTCCAAGCTTGACAATGAGGAGATGGCGCTCGTCATCAAGAGCTTCCGCCAAATCCTCAAACAAAGGAGGGGGAAAGACTACAAGTCCCGCTCCAAGAAGGTTTGCTACAAATGTGGTAAGCCCGGTCATTTTATTGCTAAATGTCCTATATCTAGTGACAGTGATCGAGGCGACGACAAGAAGGGGAGAAGAAAGGAGAAGAAAAGGTACTACAAGAAGAAGGGCGGCGATGCCCATGTTTGTCGGGAATGGGATTCCAACGAGAGCTCAAGCGACTCCTCCGACGACGAGGACGCCGCCAACATCGCCGTCACCAAGGGACTTCTCTTCCCCAACGTCGGCCACAAGTGCCTCATGGCAAAGGACGGCAAAAAGAAGAAGGTTAAATCCAACTCCTCCACTAAATATGAATCGTCTAGTGATGATAATGCTAGTGATGAGGAGGATAATTTGCGTATTCTCTTTGCCAATCTTAACATGGAGCAAAAAGAAAAACTAAATGAATTGATTAGTGCTATTCATGAAAAGGATGACCTTTTGGACTCCCAAGAGGATTGTCTAATTAAAGAAAACAAGAAACATGTTAAGGTTAAAAAGGCTTATGCTCTAGAAGTAGAAAAATGTGAAAAATTGTCTAGTGAGCTAAGCACATGCCGTGAGATTATTGACAACCTTAGGAATGAAAATGCTAGTTTAAATGCTAAGGTTGATTCTCATGTTTGTAATGTTTCAATTCCCAATCTTAGAGATGATAATGTTGATTTGCTTGCTAAGATTGATGATTTGAATATATCTCTTGCTAGCCTTAGAGTAGAAAATGAAAAATTGATTACTAAGGCTAAAGAACTAGACGTTTGCAATGTTACAATTTTCGACCTTAGAACTAAAAATGATATGTTGCATGCTAAGGTTGTAGAATTAAAATCTTGCAAACCCTCTACATCTATTGTTGAGCATGTATCTATTTGTACTAGATGTAGAGATATTGATGTTAATGCTATTCATGATCACATAATCTTAATTAAGCAACAAAATGATCATATAGCTAAACTAGATGCTAAAATTACCGAGCACAACTTGGAAAATGAAAAATTTAAATTTGCTCGTAGCATGCTTTATAATGGGAGACACCCGGGCATTAAGGATGGCATTGGCTTCCAAAGGGGAGACAATGTCAAAATTAGTGCCCCTCCTAAGAGATTGTCCAACTTTGTTAAGGGCAAGGCTCCCATGCCTCAGGATAACGAGGGTTACATTTTATACCCTGCCGGTTATCCCGAGAGCAAAATTAGGAGAATTCATTCTAGGAAGTCTCACTCTGGCCCTAATCATGCTTTCATGTATAAGGGTGAGACATCTAGCTCTAGGCAACCAACCCATGCTAAATTGCCTAGAAAGAAAACTCCTAGTGCATCAAATGATCATAACATTTCATTTAAAACTTTTGATGCATCTTATGTGTTGACTAACAAATTCGGCAAAGTAGTTGCCAAATATGTTGGGGGCAAGCACAAGGGCTCCAAGACTTGTGTTTGGGTACCCAAAGTTCTTGTGTCTAATGCCAAAGGACCCAAAACCATTTGGGTACCTAAAGTCAAGAACTAAAATTGTGTTGTAGGTTTATGCATCCGGGGGCTCAAGTTGGATACTCGACAGCGGGTGCACAAACCACATGACAGGGGAGAAAAGGATGTTCTCCTCATATGAGAAAAACCAAGATCCCCAAAGAGCAATCACATTCGGGGATGGAAATCAAGGTTTGGTCAAAGGTTTGGGTAAAATAGCTATATCTCCTGACCATTCCATTTCCAATGTTTTTCTCGTTGATTCTTTAGATTACAATTTGCTTTCTGTATCTCAATTATGTCAAATGGGCTACAACTGTCTTTTCACTGATATAGGTGTCACTGTCTTTAGAAGAAGTGATGATTCAATAGCATTTAAGGGAGTGTTAGAGGGTCAGCTATACTTGGTAGACTTTGATAGAGCTGAACTCGACACTTGCTTAATTGCTAAGACTAACATGGGCTGGCTCTGGCATCGCCGACTAGCACATGTTGGGATGAAGAATCTTCATAAGCTTCTAAAGGGAGAACACATTTTGGGACTAACAAATGTTCATTTTGAGAAAGACAGGGTTTGTAGTGCATGCCAAGCAGGAAAGCAAGTTGGCTCTCATCATCCACATAAGAACATAATGACGACCGACAGGCCACTGGAGCTCCTACACATGGATCTTTTCGGTCCGATTGCTTACATAAGCATCGGCGGGAGTAAGTACTGTCTAGTTATTGTGGATGATTATTCTCGCTTCACTTGGGTATTCTTTTTGCAGGAAAAATCTCAAACCCAAGATACCTTAAAGGGATTCTTGAGACGGGCTCAAAATGAGTTCGGCTTAAGGATCAAGAAAATTAGAAGCGATAACGGGACGGAGTTCAAGAATTCTCAAATTGAAGGCTTCCTTGAGGAGGAGGGCATCAAGCATGAGTTCTCTTCTCCCTACACACCACAACAAAATGGTGTAGTGGAGAGGAAGAATAGAACTCTATTGGACATGGCAAGGACCATGCTTGATGAGTACAAAACTTCGGATCGGTTTTGGGCCGAGGCGGTCAACACCGCCTGCTACGCCATCAACCGATTGTATCTACACCGAATCCTCAAGAAGACATCATATGAACTCCTAATCGGTAAAAAGCCCAATATTTCATATTTTAGAGTTTTTGGTAGCAAATGCTTTATACTTGTTAAAAGAGGTAGAAAATCCAAATTTGCTCCTAAGACTGTAGAAGGCTTTTTACTTGGTTATGACTCAAACACAAGGGCATATAGGGTCTTTAACAAGTCCACTGGACTAGTTGAAGTCTCATGTGACGTTGTGTTTGATGAGACTAACGGCTCCCAAGTAGAGCAAGTTGATCTTGATGAGATAGGTGAAGAAGAGGCTCCATGCATCGCGCTAAGGAACATGTCTATTGGGGATGTGTGTCCTAAGGAATCCAAAGAGCCTCCAAATGCACAAGATCAACCATCCTCCTCCACGCTAGCATCTTCACCAACTCACAATGAGAATGAAGCTCAAGTTGATGAAGTAGAAGATCAAGCAAATGAGCCACCTCAAGATGACGACAATGATCAAGGGGGAGATGCAAATGATCAAGACAAGGAGGATGAAGAGCAAAGACCGCCACACCCAAGAGTCCACCAAGCAATCCAAAGAGATCACCCCGTCAACACCATCCTCGGTGACATTCATAAGGGGGTAACTACTAGATCTCGGGTTGCTCATTTTTGTGAACATTACTCTTTTGTTTCCTCTATTGAGCCGCACAGGGTAGAGGAAGCTCTCCAAGATTCGGATTGGGTGGTGGCAATGCAAGAGGAGCTCAACAACTTCACTAGAAATAAGGTATGGCATTTAGTTCCACGTCCTAACCAAAATGTTGTAGGAACCAAGTGGGTCTTCCGCAACAAGCAAGATGAGCATGGTGTGGTGACAAGGAACAAAGCTCGACTTGTGGCCAAGGGATACTCCCAAGTCGAAGGTTTGGATTTTGGTGAAACCTATGCACCCGTAGCTAGGCTTGAGTCAATTCGCATATTATTAGCCTATGCTACTTACCATGGCTTTAAGCTTTATCAAATGGACGTGAAAAGTGCCTTCCTCAATGGACCAATCAAGGAAGAGGTCTATGTTGAGCAACCTCCCGGCTTTGAAGACAGTGAGTATCCTAACCATGTTTATAAGCTCTCTAAGGCACTTTATGGGCTCAAGCAAGCCCCAAGAGCATGGTATGAATGCCTTAGAGATTTCCTTATTGCTAATGGCTTCAAAGTCGGTAAAGCCGATCCTACACTCTTTACTAAAACTCTTGAAAATGACTTGTTTGTATGCCAAATTTATGTTGATGATATTATATTTGGGTCTACTAACGAGTCTACATGTGAAGAGTTTAGTAGGATCATGACACAGAAGTTCGAGATGTCTATGATGGGGGAGTTGAAGTATTTTCTAGGATTCCAAGTGAGGCAACTCCAAGAAGGCACCTTCATCAGCCAAACAAAGTACACTCAAGACATTCTAACCAAGTTTGGGATGAAGGATGCCAAACCCATCAAGACACCCATGGGAACAAATGGGCATCTCGACCTCGACACGGGAGGTAAGTCCGTGGATCAAAAGGTATACCGGTCGATGATAGGTTCTTTACTCTATTTATGTGCATCTCGACCGGATATTATGCTTTCCGTATGCATGTGTGCAAGATTCCAAGCCGACCCTAAGGAAGCTCACCTTACGGCCGTGAAACGAATCTTGAGATATTTGGCTTATACTCCTAAGTTTGGGCTTTGGTATCCTAGGGGATCCACATTTGATTTGATTGGTTATTCGGATGCCGATTGGGCGGGGTGCAAAATCAATAGGAAGAGCACATCGGGGACTTGCCAGTTCTTGGGAAGATCCTTGGTGTCTTGGGCTTCAAAGAAGCAAAATTCGGTCGCTCTTTCCACCGCCGAAGCCGAGTACATTGCCGCAGGCCATTGTTGCGCGCAATTGCTTTGGATGAGGCAAACCCTGCGGGACTACGGTTACAAATTGACCAAAGTCCCTTTGCTATGTGATAATGAGAGTGCAATCAAAATGGCCGACAATCCCGTCGAGCATAGCCGCACTAAGCACATAGCCATTCGGTATCACTTTTTGAGGGATCACCAACAAAAGGGAGATATCGAGATTTCATACATTAATACTAAAGATCAATTAGCCGATATCTTTACCAAGCCTCTTGATGAACAATCTTTTAACAAACTTAGGCATGAGCTCAATATTCTTGATTCTAGGAATTTCTTTTGTTAAAATTGCACACATTGCTCTTTTATATACCCTTGATCATGTCTCTTTTATATGCTATGACTAATGTGTTGTCAAGTTTATTTCAAACCAAGTCATAGGTATATTGAAAGGGAATTGGAGTCTTCGGCGAAGACAAAGGCTTCCACTCCGTAACTCATACTTCGCCATCACTCCAAGCAACTTTCCATTCCTTGGGGAGAAATGAGCATCTGGGAAAAGAACCTCGCCTTTGGTATAATCTTAACTCATTTATTTATGACCAAAGGGGAAGATAGCACTTAGAGGGCTCTAATGACTCCGTTTTTGGCGATTCATGCCAAAAAGGGGGAGAAATGAGCCCAAAGCAAAAGGACCGACCGCACCACCACCAAATTCAAAACTTAGTGTTTTCCAAAAGTATTTATCAATTGATATCCTATCGTGTTCAAAAGGGGAGAAAGTAGTATTTCAAAATGATACATCAAAACCCTCTTGAACACTAAGAGGAGGATTTAATTTAGGGAGAGTTTTGTTTAGTCAAAAAGAAAAGCATTTGAAACAGGGGGAGAAAATTTCAAATCTTGAGAATGCTTTGCAAATCTTATTCATTTACCTTTGACTATTTGCAAAAGAACTTTGAAAAGGATTTACAAAAGATTTTTGCAAAAACAAAACTCGTGGTGCAAACGTGGTCCAAAATGTTATATAAGAAAGAAACATTCCATGAGTAGTTTTATTGGCTCAAATCCAAGCAACCTTTACACTTAAATTATGCAAACTAGTTCAAATTATGCACTTCTATACTTGCTTTGGTTTGTGTTGGCATCAATCACCAAAAAGGGGGAGATTGAAAGGGAATTAGGCTTACACCTAGTTCCTATATAATTTTGGTGGTTGAATTGTCCAACACAAATCTTTGGACTAACTTGTTTGCCCAAGTGTATAGATTATACAGGTGTAAAAAGGTTCACACTCAGCCAATAAAAGGACCAAGTTTTGGATTCAACAAAGGAGCAAAGGGGCAACCGAAGGCACCCCTGGTCTGGCGCACCGGACTGTCCGGTGTGCCACCGGACAGTGAACAGTATCTGTCCGGTGCACCAGGGGACTCAGACTCAAACTCGCCACCTTCGGGAATTTCCGAGGCGACTCCGCTATAATTCACCGGACTGTCCGATGTACACCGGACAGTGTCCGGTGCGCCAAGGGAGGTCAGCCTCAGGAACTCGCCAGCTTCGGGAAAAGCCAACGGCTCGTCCGCTATAATTCACCGGACTGTCCGGTGTGCACCGGACTGTCCGGTGCGACTCCGGAGCAACGGTCATCTCCGCGCCAACGGCTCTCTGCCGCGCATTTAATGCGCGCTCTGCGCGCGCAGAAGTCAGAATCGCCCATGCTGGCACACCGGACAGCAAACAGTACCTGTCCGGTGTGCACCGGACACCCAGTCGGGCCCACAAGTCAGAAGCTCCAACGGTCAGAATCCAACGGCAGTGATGACGTGGCAGGGGGCACCGGACTGTCCGGTGTGCACCGGACTGTCCGGTGCGCCATCGAACAGACAGGATTCCCAACGGCCACATTTGGTGGTTGGGGCTATAAATACCCCAACCACCCCACCATTCATTGCATCCAAGTTTTCCACTTCTCAACTACTACAAGAGCTCTAGCATTCAATTCTAGACACACTAAAGAGATCAAATCCTCTCCAATTCCACACAAAGCCCTAGTGACTAGTGAGAGTGATTTGCCGTGTTCATTTGAGCTCTTGCGCTTGGATTGCTTCTTTTCTTTCTCACTTGTTCTTGAGATCACAACTCCATTGTAATCAAGGCAAGAGGCACCAATTGTGTGGTGGCCCTTGCGGGGAAGTTTTGTTCCCGGCTTTAATTTGAGAAGAGAAGCTCACTCGGTCCGAGGGACCGTTTGAGAGAGGGAAGGGTTGAAAGAGACCCGGCCTTTGTGGCCTCCTCAACGGGGAGTAGGTTTGCAAGAACCGAACCTCGGTAAAACAAATCTCCGTGTCTCACTTGCTTATTCGCTTGGGATTTGTTTTGCGCCCTCTCTCGCGGACTCGTTTCTTTATTACTAACGCTAACCCGGCTTGTAGTTGTGTTTATATTTGTAAATTTCAGTTTCGCCCTATTCACCCCCCCTCTAGGCGACTATCACAAGCACTTAGACACAATACATTAGTCTTCAAAACAATGTACTAAGGCTTAGAAACATACCTTTACTCTTGATTTGCACTTTGTCCATCCATGGGTATAGATTCACATTTAAGCACTTGTGTTGGCACTCATTCACCAAAATACTTAGAAATGGCCCAAGGGCACATTTCCCTTTCACATACCGCCTACCACATCCGTCCCTGCAGCTATCGAGCATGTGGCCCCCACGCCCGGCGGTTTTGTCGGGCCGTGCGCGGGGCGTCTCGCTGCCGCCGCCTCAGTTAAAGATATTCCTCAACGGCCTTTAGGCGACGTGCGGTCGTGCGTGACGGTTTGCTTCACAGGAGGACGGTTCGCCTTCTCCGCACTCGGAGGCCGGTTCTCCAGGTGCGTGACATGTGGACCCGGGCCCCCATGTCGGGGGCTAGGTCAACGTGAGCAATAGGTGCGCGTCGGATGGGATTTCCAGGGGCGCGAGCGAGAGATCCCTCTTTGAAAAGGGGATTCATCCCGCGGTCTGCAGTTACGCTTTCACACTTTCTCTAACTGCTGCGTCCTTTTGCCTCCGAGTCCTCTGCTTTTCACCGCCGTAGCTGCCATGGCCGCGCTGGTTCATCCCGAGCGTTACCAGACCGAGAGGAGACTCGGCACGGTGCGCCGCTTGCTCGGTTGGAGTGCGCCGGCGCACGCCTGGAGGATCCGGGCCGGTGCTACTCCCCTCGGTGATCTCGCCGCCGGGGAGTTTGTGCTCTTTGTCTCCTATCTTTCATGCAGGTTGGCATTGCCGATCTCCCCCTTCTTCATGTTGCTGTTGGAGGATTTCGGTCTCTAGCTCCAGCACCTCACACCCCACTCCATCCTTCAGGCGGCCATCTTCGCTCATCTATGCGAGATGTTCGTGGGGGTGGCGCCGTGTATCTCTCTCTTCCGCCATTTTTTCGTGCTAGTGAAGTCCGGGAAGGCCAAGGACCATCTCGGTGCGTACTACTTCCAGACGAGGGCGGATTCGCCCGGCTCCTATATCTCCCCGCCTCTCAGCGGCGCGAGGTGGGAAAACTGGCGTGCCGAATGGGTGATCGCCAGTACCGAGGCCATCGACCGCCTTGTACTACCGAGTGATAGGCCGAGGCTCGACAAGAAGCAATGGAGGGCCAAGCCACCATTGACGTCGGAGTTCGAGCCCATACTGGGCAGGATCAAGTCCCTGGCGGCCGGTGGCTTGACATCGATGCACGTGGTCGGCGACTTCTTGAAACGCCGGATTGTGCCGCTGTAGGCGAGGGCTCGCCTGAGCTGCTGGTTCACTGGCCCGAACGACCTTGGCCGGGTCCATCGCTGGCCAGGCACCGACTTGTCCTGGGATGAACTGGAGCTCCTGATGAGGGGGATTACTAGTGAGTCCTTCGTCGCTGAGACCTTAATCCCTCCCGAGGGCATTCCTCCGCTCTGTGACGACCAAGGTTTGAGGGCAACGATCTTGGATTTGTTTCCGACCCTTGACGAGAGCGGCATAGCGGTTCGCCAGACCAGCGGCCGGGACCCCCACCGCGGGATTCAGATCCTCGGTGTACCGGTCGGAGGTTCCCGGCCCGCCGATGCCGGCTCCAGAGCTCCCCCCGCGGCCCTTACCCCTCTGACAAGGGCAAGGGGGTTGCGAGCAGTTCTTCTGCCCTAGGTGGTTCCGGGAGGTCGGAGGGAGAGAGGCGGCACCGACTGCGCCGCGCCGATGAGTCTTTCGTCATGGATCCGCCCCTTGATTCGGACCTCCCCCAGAAGCGCCAGAGGACAACTGGCGGGGTCGAGGAGGCTGCCCCCAGGACCAGGGCTCGCAGAGGCGCGTTAGTCCTCCACTAGACCACCATCAGTCCCGCCGCCACCGCCATCATCTGGCTCGCCACCGCCTCAGGGGCAGCAGCTGGGGCAGCGGACGTCTCGCTTCCAGGGTCGCTGGAAGGTTCAGGGCCCCAAGTATGTGTACCTCTTTTATTTCCCCATTGGTCTAGTTACCATATTGATGGGTAATAACCCATCCTTTTCTTATCAGGGCCTCTTCTCCCTCTGCTTCCAAAGTCGCTCCCACTGGTGAATCCGGCTCCCAGTAGCAGGTGTCTGCTAGCCATGATGCCCGCGACCCACTTCCGCCTGCCACTGCTGAGGCTGCATCATCGGGCCCCAGGTTCTGCCTGCCACTGCCGAGGCGGCACCGTCAGGCCCCCAGGTTCCAACCGCTACTATCGCGGCAGCACTGTCGGGCCCCCAGGTTCCAGCTGCTACTGCCGAGGCAGCGCCGTCAGGCCCCCAGGCTCCTGCCAGGGGTCCAGCAGCAGCAGCACCGCCGATGGCTACCGCAGACCCAACGGCGGCGGCGATGTCGTCAAATATACCATCGGCAATGGCGGAAGACGCAGGGGGCGCGTCCAACGCCATCCCGCCGCCCATTCCGGAGGAGCCGGAGGTTATTCTTGGGCGGTGGCTTTAGACCGACGCCGGGCCAGAAACCGCGCCACCTCCCCTCCCTCGGGTGTTGTCCCACGCTCATCAGGCTCTCCGGGAAAACCGAGGCGGCGATCCTGCGGGAGTGGGAGGCACTCGAGACTGAGCACCAGCGCCTTGGTGATTGGCGCACCCAGCTGGAGGTGCGTACCAAGGTCGTGTCTTGCCAATTTGCCTCGGAGCGGTCCGAGCTTGAGCAGGAGCGCGAGGACCTCAAGGAAGACCTGGAGAAGGTGCTCGACCGGGAGCGGGAGGTGACCCGGGAGGAGAAGAGGCTAGTCAAGAAGAAAGAGCACTTGGACCAGAGGGAGGCGGTCACCACGAAATTCCATGAGAAGCTGAAAGCTTATAATGCGATGCTGGAGAAGCAGCGGGATGAGCAGACCGTGATCGAGGCGGCTCTGCAAAAACTGCGGTAGGAGCTTGATGACAGAGCTAGCAACCTTTCTCTCGCCGAGGAAAACCTAAAGGCAAAGGATGCCTCCCTGGAGGAGCGGGCGACGGATCTCGTTCGGCAGGAGAAGGACCTCGCCTGGAGGGAGGAGATGTGGGAAAGGTGGGAAAAGTTGTTGGCCGAGCACGAGCTCGAGGCGGAGGAGAAGGAGAAGAAACTGGAGGAGAAGGAGCGGACACTGGAGGAGCGGGTCCACCGGTTCCAGGCGACGCAGGCAGCGCAGGTAGCCCAGACGGCGCAGGCAGCTTCAGGCTCCCAGGCGGTAGAGGTGATGAAGAAGACGCTAGAAGATCTCCGGGTGGAGCATCGCATCGGGGTCCAGTGTATCGCCGCATGGGCCGACGAGGCGAGCTCGACTCTGGTGCCGCTGGGGGTGAGCCCCATCCTAGTGTCAAAGCAGTCGGTGTCCATCTCCGACGCGCTCCCGGTGCTGAATTCCGCTGCCGACCGCCTTCGACGCCTAGATCAGATCCTTGGCGCCCGCCTGGAGGCTGAGGACAGCAAACTCTGCCGGATGCTGATAAAGTATGTCTTGACGTGCTTCCGGAGCCACGACCCAGCATCTCCTTGGGGCCGGTGATCGCCGGCCCAGTGGCCGATACTGAAGACACCGCCCGGGGGAGCGTACAAGACGCTGTAGACGTGGTGGCCAAGCGCTTCCAGCGGGATCCTGCTGATGACGAGTAGTCAGATCTGTGGAGAGAAAGCAAGAGTTCCGCTGGGAAGTGGCTTATTATATTTTGGTTTTGTAAGATACTTTTAAGTATTACTTGTCAAGCAACGCTACAACTTATCTGCATGCTACTTTCCCTTTGTTATGTGTGTCGTTGTCAACTTCTTCCCTGGTACTTGGCCCCTCTGGGATGTGGTCTCGACTTGTCGAGGCTGGATACCAGTATATTTAAGAAAGAATTGGTGACCTGGCCCCTAGGAGGTTATTTCGACTGGGACCCGGACCTGCACACAGCCTTAGCTAGGGGAGTTTTAGTAGCGCACTCATCGGACCCATTAACTGGTTTCTTTCATCCTTTGATTTACACAACAGGGCTTGTAGGATTTAGACTAGGGAGCCGACCCATGTGTCTGGGCCCCCTGGGTTACGGCTTCTAATTACTAGGATACTCGTCGCATGGTGGTGGAGTGCGTAGGCTTACGGTACAGGATCAGGCTAAGCAGCCACACATCTCCCTACCTCGCCACGGGACGAGTGTCCTTTCTTTAGAGCCGGACCTCGGGTTTCTGAACCCACAGGACTATAGTTCTGGGTACTAGGACATCCGCCACCGAGCGGTGGGGCATGTGGGCTTAGGGTACTGGACCAAGCTAAGCGGCCGCACGACTCCGGACCTTCCCAGGGACGATTATTTGTTCTCCTGGACTGGCCCCCAGGCTACGAATCCGGATGTCAATATACCAGCAATGGAGGGAATCCGTATGGGTGAGTTAGATAAAGATAATAGTTGCAAGCTTAAGCAAAATAAAATCACCATAAAGCAAATCTCGGGGGTGAATCTTCTCTTCATAACTTGATGTTCATGAGTGTAAACCAACAGACCGGGTTTATAAGGGCGGACCTTACCGGGCTGGCGTACATATATGTGCTACCTAGTTACAAAGGAAGAAAACTGTGATGGTGACTTATTTGTGTGCCAAATTTATGTCGATGACATAATATTTGGTTCTACTAACCAAAAGTCTTGTGAAGAGTTTAGCAGGGTGATGACTCAAAAGTTTGAAATGTCGATGATGGGCGAGTTGAACTACTTCCTTGGATTCCAAGTGAAGCAACTCAAGGACGACACTTTCATCTCCCAAACAAAGTACACATAAGACTTGATCAAGCGGTTTGGGATGAAGGACGCCAAGCCCGCAAAGACTCCAATGGGAACTGACGGACACGTCGACCTCAACAAAGGAGGTAAGTCCGTTGATCAAAAAGCATACCGGTCCATGATAGGTTCCTTGCTTTACTTATGTGCTAGTAGACCGGATATTATGCTTAGTGTATGCATGTGTGCTAGATTTCAATCTGATCCAAGGGAGTGTCACTTAGTGGTCGTGAAGCGAATTCTTAGATATTTAGTCACTACGCCTTGCTTCGGGATCTGGTATCCAAAGGGGTCTACCTTTGACTTAATTGGATATTCAGACTCCGATTATGCTGGATGTAAGGTTGATAGAAAGAGTACATCAGGGACGTGCCAATTCTTAGGAAGGTCCCTGGTGTCTTGGAGTTCTAAGAAACAAACTTCTGTTGCCCTATCCACCACTGAGGCCGAGTATGTTGCCGCAGGACAGTGTTGCGCGCAACTACTTTGGATGAGGCAAACCCTCCAGAACTTTGGCTACAATCTGAGCAAAGTCCCACTCCTATGTGATAATGAGAGTGCTATCCGCATGGCGGATAATCCTGTTGAACACAGCCGCACTAAGCACATAGACATCCGACATCACTTTTTGAGAGACCACCAGCAAAAGGGAGACATCGAAGTGTTTTATGTTAGCACCGAGAACCAGCTAGCCAATATCTTTACCAAGCCTCTAGATAAGTCAACTTTTTGCAGGCTGCGTAGTGAGCTAAATGTCTTAGATTCGTGGAACTTGGATTGATTTATAGCATACATGTGTTTTATGCTTTGATCATGTTCATTCTATGCATTTTGTTGCTTATTTATGATGCTCAAGTTGTACAAGCACTCCCCGGACCTCATAAGTCCATTTGCAAGTGATGCACACATTTAGGAGGAGATGTGCTACAACTTGACCCTTTGAGACTAACCATGTGTTTGAGCTTGCTTGATTTAGTCTCTAAGGTGGATTGAAAGGGAAAGATGGACTTGGACCATGAAAGACTTCAACTGCACTCCGATGAGAGGGTAACTTACTCCAAGTTCATCCCCATGTCTCTTATTCCCTTTTGCTCTTAATTGACAATTTTGGTGAGGCAATGAGGTTAAAAGGGCCAAGATTGATCCCGTTTTGGTGCTTGATGCCAAAGGGGGAGAAAATAAGACCAAAGCAAGAAATGGATCAGCTACCACTTGAGAATTTTGAAAATAGTAGAGTTAGAGTTTTTGTTTTGGCAAAATTCTCTTAATGTCTCTTCTTGTCAAAAGTTGGTCTCTTGTGGGGAGAATGTTTGATTATGGGAAAAGGGGGGAGTTTTTGAATCTTTGATCAATTTCTTTTGGAATACCTTTCTCTATGCCTCAACAAGTGAATTTGACTTAGAGATAGGAAATTAAGTTTGATTTGCAAAAACAAACCAAGTGGTGGCAAAGAATGATCCAAATATGCCAAATTTGAATCAAAACAAATTCTTGTTCTCATTTGCATTGATGTTGCACTACTATATGTTGCTTTTTATTGTGTTGGCATAAATCACCAAAAAGGGGGAGATTGAAAGGGAAATGTGCCCTTGGGCCATTTCTAAGTATTTTGGTGATTAAGTGTCCAACACAAATGGTTATGTGTTAAACTATGACAAATGGTGGACAAAGTGCAAATCAATACAAAGGTATGATTCTAGACTTAGTACATTGGTTTTTGTGTACTAACATATTTGTCTAAGTGCTAGAATCAGAGAAAAGACAAATGGAAAAGACTTGGCTCGAGCAGCCAAGGCTCTGCTCAGTCTGGGTGCACCGGACTGTCCGGTGGTGCACCGGACAGTGTCCGGTGCGCCAGGCTGGTGTCTGGTGAACTGCCTGCTCTCGGGTCTCGATGGCGGCGTATGACTATAAATCACCGGACTGTCCGGTGAGCCAACGGTCGGCCGAGCCAACGGTCGACCGCGCAATCCGCGCGTGACGCGTGGCCGGGCCAACGGTCTGAAGGGGGCACCGGACTGTCCGGTGTGCACCGGACAGTGTCCGGTGCGCCAACGGCTCCAAATCGTCAACGGTCGGCTGCGCCAGAATAGGAAAGAAATCTGCACCGGACAGTGTCCGGTGGTGCACCGGACTGTCCGGTGCACCAGTCGACAGAAGGCAAGAATTGCCTTCCCGGATTGCTCTCAACGGCTCCTAGCTGCCTTGGGGCTATAAAAGGGACCCCTAGGCACATGAAGGAGTACACCAAGCATTCTTTGATCATCTCTTAGCACCAAGACATCTCTCTAGCGCATTTGATTCGTTGTGATAGCAATTTGAGCTTCTCTTGAGTTGAGAACTCCGTGTGTGATCTTAGAGCTCAAGTTGTGACTTGTGTGCGTGTTCGTGCTCGTGCTTTGAGGCTTGTGTGCGTTGCTCTTCCCACTCTTACATCTGTGCTTCTTTGTGATCATTTCATTGTAAGGACGAGAGGCTCCAAGTTGTGGAGATTCCTCGCAAACGGGAAAGAGTAAAGAAAGAAGAACACCGTGGTATTCAAGTTGATCATTGGATCACTTGAAAGGAGTTGAGTGCAACTCTCGTCCATTGGGACGCCACAACGTGGACTAGGCAAGTATTGTACTTGGCCGAACCACGGGATAAATCCTTGTGTCTCTTGTGCTTGTTCTCCTGTGTCAATTGTGGTTCACAAGAGCTCTCTTTAGCCACTTGATTTCATTGTGCTAACACTTAATCAAGTTTGTGGCTTTAAGTTTCAAGTTTTTACAGAATCACCTATTTACCCCCCCTCTAGGTGCTCTCACTACCTCGTTCGAGTCATAGCTTTCATCCCCCACGGATGGTTCCTGCGCTCCAAACTCAACAATGTCCCAAATGCTAGCGTGGAGTGAGGTTAGATGGTGCCTCATTTTATCACTCCACATACAATAATCTTCACCGTCAAAAAATCGGTGGTTTGCCTAGTGGGACGGAAAGTAAAGGAGTGTGTTTGGAAATGCGAGGATAGCGTAAGGGGATCTTACTAAACTTACTGCGCTCATGGCGCTTAGAAGTTACGGACGGCGCGTCGGAGCCGGATGTAGAAGGTGATGAAGAATCGGTCTCGTAGTAGACCACCTTCTTCATTTTCTTTTTCTTCTCGCCGCTCCGATGCGACTTGTTGTGTGAAGGAGATCCCTTCATCTTGTTGCCGGACTCCCCCGATGGAGCCTTTCCGTGGCTTGTGGCGGGCTTGTCGCCGCCGGTCCCAATCTCCCTCTTGGCGGATGCTCCCGACATCACTTCGAGTGGTTAGACTCTAATGAAGTACTGATTCTGATACCAATTGAAAGTCGCCTAGAGGGGGTGAATAGACAAATCTGAAATTTATAAACTTTAAGCACAACTACAAGCCGGGGTTAGTGTTAGAAATAAAGTCGATTCCAAAAAAGAAGGCGAAAACAAATCACAAGCAAATAAAGTGGATGACACAATGATTTGTTTTACCGAGGTTCGGTTCTTGCAAACCTACTCCCCGTTGAGGTGGTCACAAAGACCGGGTCTCTTTCAACCCTTTCCCTCTCTCAAACGGTCACCTAGACCGAGTGATCTTTTCTCCTTAATCAACGGGTCACTTAGACCCCTTACAAGGACCACCACAACTTGGTGTCTCTTGCTTGATTACAAAGGTGTTGAGAACAAGAATGGAGGAAGAAGAAAAGCGATCCAAGCAATAAGAACTCAAATGAACACAAATATCTCTCTCTCACTAGTCACTAAGTCTTTGGAATGAGTTTGGGACTTGGAGAGGATTTGACCTTTTGTTTTGTTGGGGGGTATTTATAGCCCCAACCACTAAAGTGGTCGTTGGGGAGGCTGTTTGTCGATGGGTGCGCCAGCCACGTCACCCAACCGTTAGGGTTCGACCGTTGGAGCTCTGACAGGTGGGGCCACCGGACCATCCGGTGGTGCACCGAACAGATACTGTTCACTGTCCGGTGCGCCTTATGGCGCCTGCTCTGACTCTGCGCGAACTGTCCGTGTACTGTAGCTATGTCAGCCGACTGTTGAACTCGACAGTGGCGATGCCGACCGTTGCTCCGCTGCACACCGGACAGTCCGGTGAATTATAGCGGAGTGACATTTCCAGAAACCCGAAGTTGGCGAGTTTGAGTTGATCCACCCTGGTGCACCGGACACTGTCCGGTGGCACACCAGACAGTCCGGTGCGCGAGAACAGGGCAGCCTTCGGTTTCATTTGCTCCTTTTCTTTTGAACCCTTTCTTGGACTTTTTTTGTTTGTGTTGAACGTTTGACACCTGTAGAACTTATAATCTAGAACAAACTAGTTAGTCTAATTATTTGTGTTGAGCAATTTAACCACCAAAATCATTTAAAAAAAGATTTAACCCTATTTCCTTTCAACCGTCACTTCTATCCGTTCATTCACCACAAAAGGACACAAAGGAGTACGAGTCACGACTTGAACTTCTTGGCGCCCCCATCTCTCTCTAACTCTACGATTTTTTATACCATCCGTACTTGTTTTTGTACATATGACATTGTTAATAGTAGCTACCAGATAGCTATTAGTTGAGCACTAAGAGCATCTCCAAGAGACTAGCTAAATAGCTTGTCAAGCTAAATTTTAGCTACTTAATAGTATAATAGCTCTCCAACAGACTAGCCATCTAACTTGCTAAGCTATCTGGTTCTCCAAATTAACTCACTCACTAGCCAAATTTGGCTAGCAACTCTCGCTAGCCAAGTTAACTTGCATATTAGAGAGTCTGTTGGAATGAGATTTTATATATAGAGTTTAATATTTATGGAGAGACAAATAAAGAGTCAAATAGAGAGTCAAAAATAAAGAGTCTCTTCGAGATGCTCTAACTAATGGCTAGCTAGATTACCGGTTGGATCTATTGGAGTCTAAATAAGTTATTTATTAGCAACTAAATATTAACTTAATAAATTCAACCACGATCAATTTTTTTTTACACGAACTGTTGAGGAGCACAATGAATTCAATCAGTACCAGAACTTTTTTACATGAACTGTTGAGGTTGAAGGGTGGTTTTCCTTTTGTATTTTTTTGGAACGTTTTTTTTTTTGCATTATGTACCATTATGTTTACATTTCATATTTAAAATTATAGAGACAATAATAGTGACGAATATAACGTGCAGAATGAATAAAAAGTGAGAAAAGATTACCCACAAATCTGACATCAAAACGCAACAGTCTGTGCTTGGACACGTCGTGGCAAGTTACTAACACCAATGGCGTGCCGCCACGTTGACAGGTAGCCCGCGTGGACAAGCCACGGTAGCACCACCGTATCACCTTTCGGCTTTGGCGCACCACACCAGGCACCACCATCGTACATCAACGGCTTGGATAAGCCAACGTGGCAACACAATAAAACAACAAAAGAGTTCTCGTGATTAGAGAAGCTCAGAGAACAAAAGAACAGCTCGCCGCGGCTCCGAATGGCAACTTCCCCGAACCCCGCGACGATTCACCGAGCCGGCGCCCAGTGACCCTTCCAGAAGCTTCCAGAAGGTCACCGCCATGGCCGCGCCCTTCTTTTCCACTCCTTTCCAGCCCTACGTCTACCAGGTCCGCGTTCCTGCCCTCCCCTGGACGATCTGATTTTTTTTCTCGAGTGAGGGGCTCATCTCCGCGTAGGATGTTAGGGTTGGATTGGAGCTACGGGGCTGGATCTATCCGATCCGCTGCTCATGGGATCCTATTGTGTTTGTCTCTTCTGATTCGTTTTCAACTGTGTGGGATGGTTTCAGAGCCAGCAAGGATCTGTGACGGCGTTTCAGATATCCGGTGGAGATGTGCAGGTCCTGCAGGTACTTTCTGGTGCTCAAATATGTTTTGCACACCTGTAATTCCTTTCTTCACATGATTTGAACGTAATCAACTGGAATTGTTGGGGGCAAATGTTTTTTATTAGGTGATGCTGAAGTCTCAGGAGAAGCTGACTGCAAAACCAGGTAACTGGATTCAGTCCTTCTGCTATGCAGCTTGCCTGTTCAACTAAGTATCTTTGTCTGTGGCCTTCAGTTAAACTAAACCTAGTAAACAGGGTGCTAACTAGTCATTATGTGGCAGAAATTGACAAATTGTGTGTTTTAGATATCTTCGTACAAAAGTATGTAGCTCTAGTGTCTACTTTTCCTGTTGGCAGTAACCCTGCCCTTAACTCACAACAGATTAACCTTCTGGTCAGTAGTTACTGATAATGATAACCTTCTGGTTGGTAGTTATTGAGAACTATCTGTTATATATATAGTGTAATAAAAAGTTTACCATACAATCCTAGAAATTGTTAGCATGCGAATAGCGATTATTTCATCAGTCATTATTGTTGTTTTCTTTAGGTGCAATGTGCTACATGTCTGGGAATATGCAGATGGACAACAATTACTTGCCTGAAAATGATGGAGGCGTGTGGCAGTGGATTTTTGGGAAACGTGTAAGCAGCACCATTTTCTTTAATTCTGGATCTGATGATGGATATGTCGGGATTGCTGCACCATTTCCTGGGAGGATACTGCCGGTTAGTATTTTGCTTCTCTTCTACGTTTTAATTTTTCTCTTAGCATCGTCTTTTCTTGTGCAATGTGGAATAAATCACTGTTGTCGCTACTCCTCTTATGCTAACAAATTCAAGATTTGTTAGCTACTTAGCTGTTTATTTTTGGATTGCTCTACATCTTTGAAATTGTGATCTGCTATATGTCAGGTGAGGGTTTGTTAATCCTTTTGTTGAACTTTAACCATCCACTTGAATACATTTTTTTTCATTAGATTAGACACCAACCTAACCTAACTGTATGATCGTATACATATCATTACAAAGTGCTACCTCTTGCCAGATTTATGTCAAGCATGCATGTATGCTGCTGTGGAATGTGCTCGGTATTAGAGGTGTTGGCATTACAATTGTGCACTGATATAGTACTAGAATTGTACTTAGTCTTATTTTAGTTGCTTGTGTCTGTTACAGGTAGATCTAACAAACTTTAGTGGAGAACTTCTTTGCCAGGTTAGTTACTGTCTAAGTTTGTTTGAAAATCAAGAGAACTTTGCTTGAAATTAAGAGAACTTCATATGATTAATTATTAACGCAGGCAGATGCTTTTCTATGTTCGGTCAATGATGTCTCCGTCTCTAGTACAGTTGAGCCAAGGCCACGGAATATTGAGATTGGTGCAGAGGTTGGTTAACTTTCTTGAGTTATATTGTTACTCTGGATATTATTGCTTTGGATATGTACCTTTTTGGTCTTTTTATCTATGGTTTCTTACTAAATTGCATTCTGGAACTTGAAGCTCTACAATTTTTTTTATCTTCAGATGATCCTTAAACAAAAACTTAGGGGCCAGGGGATGGCTTTTCTTGTTGGTGGTGGATCAGGTACAGACTGTTTTGCACTTGTCACATGGCGAAATAGATATTGGTATATGAGAATGCAATGGCATCTACACAATAGCAATGCAAATTGGACGGATGCAAAGTATTGTGCCTATAAGATGAGCTTCATTGCTATAAAGTATTAAAGTGGTTTGGGCGTTTAGGATACACTGAAAGATTATATGATTTGCAATAGAAGTTACATGCAACATTAGGTTGGCTGGCACATTATGCATGAATAGATACAGATGTTGTTAACAATGCAAACACTTACAGTGATATATAATTTAGTTTATGTGTACGTCATTTGGTAACTGCAATAATTTAAATATAGCAGACCAGACACTCGGTGCCTCAGTTTGTTTTCCATGAACAAGACGCAATCTCATATCATTCTTTTCACTTTATCTGGTTATTCTTGACTGGTAACATGTGGATGGGATTTGACTGGGGACATTCTGCCATGCAATTTTCAGTCATGCAGAAAATCCTTGCTCCTAGAGAGGTGATAACTGTTGATGCTGCTTGTATTGTGGCTATGTCGGCCACCATTAACTTCCAGTTGAAGAGCCCTAACCAGCTTAGAAGAGCAGTTTTTGGGGTCAGTATATCATCCGTTCATGTTTCCTTGTTAGCTGTTCATGCCCACAATCTCTAAGAAACATGGTCTTATGCAGGGTGATAACCAGCTAACAGCATCTCTCACGGGACCAGGTGTTGTTTTCATTCAAAGTCTGCCATTCCATCGACTCTCACAGAGAATCGCCAGGTAAGATAAAGCCATGTATCCGTCACATTGTTCTGACTCACTGCTGAGCAGACATGACTGAAAGTTTATTCTTGTATTATCAAGCAGTAGATCAGTGGCAGGCCCAAGCTTGAGGGACAACCCAAAGTTCTTCATCCAGATTGTCATGTTCTTCTTCCTGGCCTATGTTATGATTGTATCATCCATAATTCTGACAGATGTTTAGGCGATTCAGTGAGCTTTTGGTGTATTCCTAGACAAGTTATCGAAGAGTTAAAGCTACCTCCCCAATGTTAATGTAGATGTAAGAGAACGAATTTCACAAGCTGTTGTTAGAAACCTTAGCAGAAGGTTCTTCATTTTTTTTTCTCTAACAGTTTGGAGGGGGCGGGGCGGGTTTCTTGGTTAGCGTGTAAAGAGGAAGACAGCAAAATCAAGTTGCACAGCGTATGGTGAATATACAGTAATTTTCCTCCTAAACTGGTGCGATGCATTTTGAATAATTGAATCAGTGATTTGGCTTGAGCAGTTGTGTGCTCTTTTCATCAGTCATGTACTCATGTTGTGTGACGTATCATCTCGAGATTTGCCATTCGCCAATGCAGGCTATATGCTTGCCTATTGCTTGAGCTTTTTTTTTACAGGTGCAAGGACAAGGACGTCACGAACTCACACACACTCGTGCGCGTTCAATACAAACATTAGAAAGAGATTGAGGGGTATCGATCTTAGAAATCGAATCCACGTCCGGTCGCTCGCTCGCACACCTGGTGAACGAAGGCTGCGGTCCAGTCTTCCCTAAGCTTTACTAGAAAGAGTCAGGTGAATAGGTTAAGATCTTATCTGTTGACACACGACGAAGCACGGCAATCCGTTCTACTACAACTCTACAAGGATCCAGCGGCCCTCTCTTGTCTCTTCTGGGGACGGGTCGGACCGTGACGAAATAGATTTTGTAACAGGCGCGCTTCCTTCTCAAGCTCATGCACCGCCTTCGATGTCCCCAATCTGTAAAAAACAACGAGCACCCGGCTGTGGTGTTTGGTAGTACTTTTTTATACTGCTTGTAACATCTTGCTTCAGCTTTTGCACAGCATCCAACACACTCGATATTACATATTCACACCCATCGTACTGGCTTACGTAGTAATCAACACACGCATAATTAATGTTTTACAAACTGTGACGATAGAGTGGATTGGTATAAGGTTATTCTCACTATATTGTATCTTGTTATAATATTCAAAGCTGTCATGTTATATAAAATTATATATAAGATACAACTTTTGCATGTATGATATATAAATTGTTTTTCATTCTATGCAGGATATTTAATTAATGCTAGCATGTACGAGAGTGTGGGATGTGAGCCATTTTGGATGGTTCAAGTTTCAATATCTATGATCACATGCCCAAATAATATATTTTTCTGTTCTTTTCTATCTGTCACGTTTTAGTTTAAAAATAAACCAGTGGACGATAAATATTCGAGAACAGAGAGCTTTCTTCTCTTTTCTGTTAACTCATTTGTCATGTCATGTCATTGAAAAGATTATGTAGCATGCATTAAATGAATGTATTATTATGGATAAGAATAGTCTAAAACATTTTGTATAGTGTGAGAGGTTATAATCAAATAGATGTTTTGGGTCTAAGATAAACTACAATCCAGTTTAAACTTGTAATGTATTTACCTAGTACTCTTGGCACTGGTTTCTGTATATACACATTATTGTGAAGGGGTCAACACGTAACACAACTTATACATGAGTTTGGTCTATCGACAATCCTTCCAAGCATCTATGTATTTTTACATGGTAATCAGAGCCACGATGAGTTCATCATATATATCTACCTCCATGAATCCTCTCTTTGCACTGCCTGCTTTGGAGAAACTAGCTTAGCGAAGTCCAACCATACTTTCTACGACATACAAAGGCTAGGGCTGCTATGCTATCCGCGACACAAAATTACTCGACTTCTTAACAGCCAAAATCTCTCAGGACGACAACAGAAAAAGAGATCGAGATGGATAATCTAGAGTATAAGGATTAGAAAGCCAGAGATCAACAGGTCTATATTCTCTCGTCGTATCAAAAGCCATGCCGATTAAACTTGATATTGTTTATGAATACTCCAGAAAGAAGCAAATTCCAGATAATAAGTATAGTAGGAGCTATATACGTAATAATTAATTTCGATTAGACTTGATATTGCGTTCTTAGTAAATAATTAGTTTTTGTAATATATTAAGTAGACCACTAGCTTAAGACTTAAAATTAAGAGGTCAAATTTTAATCATATCAGTGCCCTCTAATTCATGTAGGCTGAAACGGAGACACAGTTTACGGAACTTCACGCGCAACGATTTTATTGCTATATACACTGCGGACACGGTGTCGTTCGCGCATTTTTACAAGCGTACGTAGTTTTCTTAGTAAGTCCAAAAAAAAAACGGCACGCGCTACTGTGCTATTAAGCACGCTCATCCGCGCGCAGGCTTCTGATCGCACGCTTCCACTGTTCCACATGGGATATAAAGGCCACGACGACCTATGGCCTCGGGCGCTCCTGGTTGAGCCGGGCCGCTGTAGTCACCGCGTCCGCCACGCCGCCCGGCGTGGTCGCCATGTCCAGCTTGTTCCGTATCTCGGCGGACACCACCCTCTCGGCGTCCTCCCGCGTCGCCCCCTTGTCCGCCGGCAGCTTCTCCCTCGCGTTCTGCACGAACGGCAACGCAACTCACGGAGTCACGGTCAGCGCTGCGAGTCGAGAAAATAACAAACAAGGGCAGAGTACGTAGGTAGAACGCACCGAGAGGACGTTCCGGAGCTTGACCTTGTCCTCGTCGCGCGTGGCGCGGGCGTTCTGGTCGGCCGCCGACTGCGCCGCCGCGGCCAGGCCTCCGGGGACGGTGGAGTCGGACCCCGTGGCGCACAGCTCCGCGACCTGGACGGCCGCCGCGTCGCTCTGCTCGACCGGCCTGTCACCGACCATCGCGCCCACAGCCTCCAGCGCGCGGCCGATCGTGACGGCGTCCTTCTCCAGCGCGCCCGGCGGGTCCGTCATCGCCACCGGCGCCGGGCTCACCATCTTCCCCACCACCTGCCCGCCGACGGACTCGGTGACGACGCGGCGGCCCGCGAGCTCGGTCTCGGTGACGGTGGCGCCCGCGTCGGCGACGGGGCACGCGGTCTGAGCCCTGCCTACGTGGCCCGCTCGCGCGTTGACCGTCGCGGCGGACTGCAGGACGGCGGCGGGCCCGCCCTTCTGCGTCCCGCCGAGCACGGACTGCTCCGCGGCCTGCAGCCGCGCGGCGTCCCTGGGAGCCACGGGCTGGTCGGCCAGCTCGCCTGAGACGTCGAGCACGTCGCCGAACTTGACGGGCTTGTCCTGCGCGTGCATGCCCTCTTCGCCCTGCCGCCTCCTCGGCTGCCCCTGGCTCATGTCGATCTCCAGTTCTCCACTACTTAGCGAGTAGGAATATTGCTAGCTAACTAGTGAAGTACTAGTGATGACTGATGAGTGCCTCCGTGCTGTGAGAACCGCCTGCGCGCATCCGGTCGAGTACGTTGGTGCGCCCTTATATAGGTAGGGAGGCGCGAAAAGCGGAGACACGCAAGGGAGCCGGCGAGGCTACGTGGAGGCGTTTGGTTTTCGTGGGGTGCGTCCACGACATGCCCTGGTTTTCCCTTGCTCCGACAGGTGCCAGCCATGCATGCGGAACGTCGTGGAACGCTCGCGGTAGAGGCATGCGGCATGCACTCGAGCAGGTGCGCCCGTGCCCTCGTACCGTCGTGTCGCGTGCAGGTATGCGCGACTCACCATTATTTGGGGCTCATCAATTGTCGTGCTCGATGACTCGAAATTTGTAGCAAGGGTTTTATTGACAACTCGAGGAACTGATGGTAAAACCTCAACATGTTCAAAATATGGTTCTTAAACTATTAGAATTGGGACGTACATCTTCTTTTCCTCAAGGTTTATTTCTGGGTACCATGCTTCCCTTGATTACTCATTCTCTAATACTCCTCCATCTCCCATCTGTATCAATTTAAATTCGTTTTAGACAATTAATAGATCATACAATACTTGATATATATGTTTTATATATGTGTCTAGATTTATCATCATCCATCTAAATATAGACATAAAAAACAAGAGCTAAAACGGTTATTATTTTAGAACATGTGGAGTAATATTTTATGTCGTGTTTCTACAAATTTATTGTGTTTGTTTAGACAGTAAAATCGAAACTCTTTCGACTTCTGTGATAGCTAATAAAATGGCAACTTCTTGCCCTTTTATTCACTTTCCTTTGTTTAGGGTTAAAGATTATTGACTCAGCTGCTAAAGATCCCCAAATATACAAATAGTTCAAGTTTGGATTTCTTCCAGACTATAACTCATATTGAGTTTTAGGCACTAATTTAGTAGGAACTTTGTTGAGTACGTGGATAGCGGTTTAAACCTCCATCTATAAACAATATGGTAAAATAGAGTAACTCAACATACAACATGTCATGTCCATTGAAGTATGGTTTCTTCTTTCTGTAACTTCATTCTTGATTTAATTAGCCGACGATTTCTCAATGTTTTCCTATAGTAGGATACAATGCTACTTTCTTGGAGAAATCTTGCAAAGGGTTCTAGTACTTGTCCATATATAATATATGGTGTCTCTAATATACTCCCTCCCACGGTCATATATCACTATGTTGATCTTTAAATTATCTTGATTCTCAACTTTTATTTTAAAAAACTTGAGCTTTTATAAGAATTATGATCTTTCTTTAACAAGGTAAATATAGTCATAATCATCTATGAAGGTCATAAATAAATCATAACCATCTACTCCTCTTATTGAGAAAGAACCATGCATAAATGTTTGTGTGAATAATTTATAATACTCGTGTATTACGCTTGGTTGTTTTATTAAATTGTTTTGAAAATTTATCCTTAACACAATCTAAGCAATGTTCTAAATCTATAAAATCCAAAGAATAGAGTCTCTCCTCTAATATGATGTTTTATTCTCTCAAAACATAGCCTAAATGATAGTGTTATAATTTGGATGAGATTTTTCCATCATTTATTTTTCCTTTTGTTGCCTTTTTTTGTTGGCAGTGAATATACTATTTCAGTTACATTTGCATCATTGCATTAAATATTAAATAAAGTATGTCTTATCGAATAGAGAGATCCATATTGTTATTGTCAACTTGGATAATATATTTATATGGTCAACAAACTAACAATAAATGTTCTAATCATCTAGTCTCAAATATGAAATCAAATTTCTCCTCAATGAGAATACAAATAAACTATCTCTAACGAGTAGTACATAGTCATCATCTGGTGTTAGAGGTAAATCTCTAATGGCTTTGACGGGTGTTTAAACTTTGATAGCCACTCTAATTGTTCTTTGGTCATTTGGAAGTTTTTGTCTGGTATGAAATTGCTATAGAGAGTTCAACAAGAATAGTTATGAAATTGCTATACCATGAATGACTTACATATTCTATATATAATAACTCATCTATAAATTAAGGTTCATTAATCTTCACCGCTCTCTTTAGAAGGTACTTAAAAAAAATTGGATATTGCCTCTTGTAGTGTTTATCCTTTTGCTATATTGCTATATAAGGAGGCGTGTGATGGTACTATCCCTTAATTTTCATAGTGTACTGGCTTTTTAAACGTCTGCTTAAAGCATCTCCAACAACATGTTCTATAAAAACACCCTAAAATTATATATATAATAGAATTTAGAGCAACAAAAAAACTACAGTAAAGCCCTAAATAAAGTGATTAACCAAAATCGGCTAATCTACTCTTTCCATTCGAAAAGGAAGGTTTTGTGAAGCGTCCATTCGTTCAAATATAAATATGGAGCAGTCAAATATCATGCAATATATTTACAGCACTTTAGGATGCTATCTATATTTTTTGACCAATTTTTATAAAATTAGATATTATTGGAACAATTTTTTATAGCTTGAGCTATATAATTTTGTCGACGTTTCGACCCCGGGGGGTCCCTGGACCGACGAGTAAATTGTCGCCGCGTGCCCCAGCCCAGATGGGTCGGCGCGAGATGGAGCACGAAGGGGGAAAGAAACAGGCAAAGGGGAAACCCGCGGCCTTCGTGTTGCCCTGCGCCCAGGTCGGGTGCGCTTGCAGTAGGGGGTTACAAGCGTCCGCGAGGGAGAGAGAGAGAGAGACTGTCCGGCAGTGTCGGCGTTTCGAGACAGGGGGGTCCCTAAGCCGACGAGTGAGTGTGCTGCGTGCCCCAGCCCAGATGGGTCGAGCGCGTGGGCGAGCGCGGAGGGGGGAGAGGCGAGGCGGCCGGAGCCGAGCGTGAGAGAGGTGGAAGTCCCGCGGCCTTCGTGTTCGTCCCGCGCCCAGGTCGGGTGCGCTTGCAGTAGGGGGGTTACAAGCGTCCACGCGGGTGAGGGAAGCGAGCGGCCCCAAGAGAGCGCCTGTCCCGTCCTCGGTCCCGCGCGGCCAACCTTCTCTGAGAAGGCCCTGGTCCTTCCTTTTATAGTCGTAAGGAGAGGATCCAGGTGTACAATGGGGATGTAGCAGAGTGCTACGTGTCTAGCGGAGGGAGAGCTAGCGCCCTAGGTACATGCCAATGTGGCAGCCGGAGAGATCTGGGCACCCTGCTGGCGTGATGTCGTGGCTATCGGAGGTGCGGCGGAGCCTGATGGAGGGACAGCTGTTGGAGCGGTCGAGTCCCTGCTGACGTTGTCCTGCTTCCGTAAGAGAGCTGGGGGCCGCCGTCGTCATAGAGCTCGTGGAGCGCCATCATTGCCCCTCTGGCGGAGCTGGCCGGACGAGACGCCGGTCTTGTTCTCCGTGACCCGAGTCGATTCGGGGTAGGATGATGATGACGTCTCCTGTTGACGTGGCGGTCTGTGCTCTAGGCAGGGCGACGTGGGGTTTCCTCCGAAGCCGAGGTTGAGTCTTGCCTTCAGTTGCCGTGGCCGAGCCCGAGCCAAGGGGTCGGGCGAGGCGGAGGTCGTTCGGCCGAGGCCAGGGCGGAGTCCGAGCCCTGGGGTCGGGCAGAGCGGAGTTCGTCGTCTTCCGGGTCTTAGCCCGAGTCCGAGCCCTAGGGTCGGGCGGAGCGGAGTTCGCCGTCTTCCGGGTCTTAGCCCGAGTCCGAGCCCTGGGGTCGGGCGGAGCGGAGTTCGCCGTCTTCCGGGTCTTAGCCCGAGTCCGAGCCCTGGGGTCGGGCGGAGCGGAGTTCGCCGTCTTCCGGGTCTTAGCCCGAGTCCGAGCCCTGGGGTCGGGCGGAGCGGAGTTCGCCGTCTTCCGGGTCTTTGCCCGAGTCCGAGCCCTGGGGTCGGGCGGAGCGGAGTTCGTCGTGGCGCCCTTGGCAAGGCCTGATTGCCTGTCAGACTCACTCTGTCGAGTGGCACTGCAGTCGGAGTGGCGCAGGCGGCGCTGTCCTTCTGTCAGACTGGCCAGTGGAGCGGTGGAGTGACGGCGGTCACCTCGGCTCTGCCGGGGGCGCGTGTCAGGATAGAGGTGTCAGGCCACCTTTGCGTTAAATGCCCCTGCAGTTTGGTCAGTCTGTGTGGTGATTTAGTCAAGGTTGCTTCTGAGCGAAGCCAAGACCTTGGGCAAGCCGGTGATGTGTCCGCCATAAAAAGGGGGCCTCGGGCGAGACGGAAGTCTCTCGAGGTCGGCTGCCTTCGGCCGAGGCTAGGCTCGGGTGAAGCGTGATCGAGTCACTCGTGTGGACTGATCCCTGACTTAATCGTGCCCATCAGGCCTTTGCAGCTTTATGCTGATGGGGGTTACCAGCTGAGAATTAGGCGTCTTGAGGGTACCCCTAATTATGGTCCCCGACAGTAGCCCCCGAGCCTCGAAGGGAGTGTTAGCACTCGCTTGGAGGCTTTTGTCGCACTTTTTTGCAAGGGGACCAGCCTTTCTCGGTTGCATTTCGTTCCGGTGGGTGCGCGCGAGCGCACCCGCCGGGTGTAGCCCCCGAGGCCTCGGAGGAGTGGTTACACTCCTTCGAGGTCTTAATGCTTCGCTTTACGCTTCGGCTGGTCTGGTCGTTCCCTCATGCGAACTGGCCGTAGCCCGGGTGCACGGTCGGGGCCCAAGCTCTCGGGCTGGTATGTTGACGCTGTCAACGATTTGGCCGGAGCCGGTTTTTGCGAGAGCAGCCCCCGAGCCTCTGCACAGGGCGAGAGGACGATCAGGGACAGACTCGGCTTTTTACATACGCCCCTACGTCGCCTTTCCGCAAGGAGGAGGGGGGGAGCGCGCCATGTTACCCTCGATGGGCACCGAACATGGTGTCTCCGGTGAGCTGCAAGCGGGTAATCCGAGTGGACGTCCGTGCCCCGTTCGTTGGGGGTCGGCTAGGGGCCCAGAGGCACGCCCAAAAGTACCTGCGGGTGATTTGCCGGACCCGGTCCCCTGGCGATGGGGTCCGAGGGCTCGATGCCTCCCTCCGATGGGATTCCGTTACAAGATCGTTCCCGCTGGTCTCGGAAATGTCCTAGGGTACCTCGGGAGCGCAGCCCGAGCCTTGGTTATGTATCGAACGTACCCCTGGTCATCCCTCGCTCGGTGTCTGAGGCGACTGTGAACCCTTCGGGGGCCAGCCTTCGAACCCCTGATCAGTAATGGGCGCGGAGCCCGAGTAGCCTGAGGCGGCCATGGAGCCCTTCGGGGGGCTGGCCTTCGAACCCCTGACCAGTAGTGGGTGTCGGACCCACGCGATCTGAGGCGGCTGTTGAACCCTCGGGGGGCCAGCCTTCGAACCCCTGATCAGTAATGGGGGGCTTGGAGCCCGGTTCCTTCGTGGAGAAGGATCCCTTTCGGGGTATCCCCCTTCCCCGGTCCCTGTTGCAAGAGATAGAGAAAGAGGAAAACGGAAAAGGATACGAAATCGGACGACGTGGCGTACCTTTTCTGAAGCGGTTATTACGGCGAAGGTGAAGCGTCGCGCGCTCCTCCTTCCAGAGACGCCGCGTGTCCCGCCGCGGAGTTAATGCGACGGGGCGAGTGGTTGGCGGGGCGGCCATTGCGCGCGGGTGATCCGTTCGAGGAACGGGTCACGGGTGCACCGTCTTCACGCCGTGAGAGGAGGCTCTCTTGCTGTCTCAGGATGGGACGTGTGCCTGGCTGACGACGTGACCGCTGCGCCCGCCCGCCTGCCACCGCCATTACTGCCGGCCCACTTTCGGTCGCTTTGACCGACGCGCCAGTCTGGCGCTGTTGGGTCGCCTCGAGTCGTGGCATAGGCTTCGCAACCGAAGAGGCGCGATGGTGGCGCAAGTGGCGGTGCGGTTGCTTGCATGCAGCAACTGGCGTGCCGGTTGCTCGACGCGTGGGCCTGGGTTCCAAGCTGGCGTGTCAGAAGTCGGAGCGCCGTCGTCGCCACTGCTGGAGCAGGTGACGGCGCGCCGTTCGTCGGTCTTCCGTTGCTCCGCAGGCCTTCCCCCTCGGAGTGGGGTTGTTTGTACCTGCGGAGGGGGAACCGGAGTTCCGTTTGTAATGGCACTTCGAATGCCAGTGAATTCGTTCATTGTGGCTGTCGAGGCCTGAACGTGTATGTAATTTCGGCACGGAGCCGTGTTTTTTCCTCATTTCCGAGCACTAAGTCTCGCCTGTTTGATTACCCGAACCGCTTTACCAAGCATGAGTTGCCCCTGTGTCAAGGTGACGGGTGAGGTATCCGTATCCCGGAGGCGTAGGAATCCCTCGGCCCGTTCGGCCTTGTTATGTGAGGCTCCTCTAGCTTAGTTGAAGAGACCCCTCGGCCGCCCTTTGGCGGATCGAGGCCGGGGGTAGCGATATCAGTATGAACAGAGGCGGAGTTGACCCGAGAATGGGGAACCTGGTTGGCCGGAGCCTAGCCGTGTTGCCCGTCAGCGGAGCCGACGCCCAAGTCGGTCAGTCGAGGCCTCGGATCGGGCTAGCGCCCTTGGAAGCCGGTTGCCCGAGGCCTCAGGGGTAACCGGTTGAGCCGCCTGCTCGGGCCGGATTCCTGGAGGAGCCCCTGGACCTCGGCGCCGCCCGAGGCTGGGTCGGGCTTTGCTGAAGACGTCGTCGATGCCGAGGGCGCTATGGCTCCCTTCGGCGTGAAGACCCGAGCCTGCAGGATCAGATCATCTTGTAGCGTGTGCTTTCTGCGGCCGCCGAGGCCAGAAGAACACACCCTCGCCCCGCTTGCGAAGCTGCGTCTTTTTTCCTCCTGTTTCGAGCATCTGGACTTCGTCGGTAACAGGGATGTTTGTGTGAGCGAGAGTTGCTTTTCGCGGAAGGGACGAGTGAGGTATCCGTATCCCAGAGGCGTGGGAATCCCTCGGCTCGGTCGGCCTTGCCGCTTACGCATACTTTCACCCGTCCATGAGGCCCTGTCCCCGACTTAGTCGAGAAAGCTTGAAGGACTGCTTTGGCAGGAGAGCTTCCGAACGTGATGACTCGTTTGGTCCACGGAGTCGCTTTATCCGAGCGCAAGTTACTTATCGCAGAAGGGGATGAGTGAGGTATCCGTATCCCGGAGGCGTAGGAGTCCCTCGGCTCGGTCAGCCTTGGCTGCTTACGTGTACCTCGTCGTTTCCAGGATCCGCTTTCCGAAGTAGTCGAGAAGCACGAAAGAAATCCTGCTAAAAAGAGATCCTTTTTCGAGGAAAAATTCGACGCAGAGGGGGTCTCCCCCCTTTTAGCCCCCGAGGGAGGGTCGGGCTTTGCCGGGGCTAGGCCGACCCTTCCTTGACAACTAAACTTTGCGTAGGTGCGAGGTATATGGACAACTTGAAAACATCTTAAGGGTAGAAGCGACGTAGCTGTTTGATGTTCCAAGCGTTGCCGTAGATCTCGCCTTGATTGTTGGCCAGCTTGTATGTTCCGGGCTTCAGAACTTTGGCGATGACGAATGGCCCTTCCCAGGGGGGCGTGAGCTTGTGCCTCCCTCGGGCGTCTTGTCGCAGCCGAAGCACCAGGTCGCCCACCTGGAGTTCTCGGGACCGGACCCCTCGGGCGTGGCAGCGTCGCAGGGACTGTTGGTACCGCGCCGAGTGTAGCAAGGCCCTGTCCCGAGCTTCCTCCAGCTGGTCCAGCGATTCCTCTCGGCTAGCTTGGTTGCTTTGTTCGGTGTAGGCCCTCGCCCTCGGGGAGCCGTATTCCAGGTCAGTGGGCAAGACAGCTTCAGCCCCGTAGACCAGGAAAAACAGCGTGAAGCCCGTGGCACGACTCGGCGTCGTCCTTAGGCTCCAGACCACCGAGGGGAGTTCCTTCATCCATCGCCTGCCGAACTTGTTGAGGTCGTTGTAGATCCGAGGCTTGAGCCCTTGTAGAATCATGCCGTTGGCACGCTCTACCTGCCCATTCGACATGGGATGAGCCACGGCGGCCCAGTCCACCCGGATATGGTGATCTTCGCAAAAATCCAAGAATTTTTTGCCGGTGAACTGGGTGCCATTGTCGGTGATGATGGAGTTTGGGACCCCGAAGCGATGGATGATGTTGGTGAAGAATGCCACCGCCTGCTAGGACCTGATGCTGTTCAGAGGTCGGACCTCGATCCACTTGGAGAATTTGTCGATGGCGACCAGCAGGTGCGTGTAGCCCCCGGGCGCCTTCTGCAAGGGGCCGACGAGGTCCAGACCCCATACAGCGAAGGGCCAGGTGATGGGTATTGTCTGCAGAGCCTGAGCGGGCAGGTGTGTCCGCTTCGCATAGAATTGGCACCCTTCGCAGGTGCGGACAATTCTAGTGGCGTCAGCCACCGCCGTTGGCCAGTAGAAGCCTTGCCGGAAAGCATTTCCAACAAGGGCTCGGGGTGCTGCGTGGTGGCCGCAAGCCCCCGAGTGTACTTCTTGCAGCAGTTCCCGACCTTCGGCGATGGAGATGCATCGCTGGAGGATGCCCGAGGGGCTGCGATGGTAGAGCTCCTCTTTGTCGCCCAGCAAGACGAATGACTTGGCGCGTCGCGCTACCCGCCGAGCCTCGACTTGGTCGAGGGGTAGCTCTCCTCGACGGAGATATTGCAGGTACGGGGCCTGCCAATCTTGGTCTGGCGTGGCCCCGCTCTGCTCTTCCTCGATGTTCAATGCCCCGCCCTTGGGGGCCGAGGGTACCTCGGGCTGAGCCGAGGGTACCTCGGGCCGAGCCGAGGTTACCTCGGGCTGAGCCGAGGGTACCTCGGGCTCGGGCGCGTCGTCGAGCTTGACGGAGGGTTGATGCAGGTCCCGGGAGAAGACGTCGGGGGGGACTGTCGTTCGCCCCGAGGCTATCTTCGCCAGCTCGTCTGCGGTTTCGTTGTAGCGCCGAGCGATGTGGTTGAGTTCGAGCCCGAAGAACTTGTCTTCCAGGCGCCGAACCTCGTCGCAGTAGGCCTCCATCTTCGGGTCGCGGCAGTGGGAGTTCTTCATGACTTGGTCGATGACGAGCTGCGAATCACCGCGGGCGTCGAGGCGTCTGACCCCTAGCTCGATGGCGATCCGCAATCCGTTGACCAGAGCTTCGTACTCGGCCACATTGTTGGACGCCGGGAAGTGGAGGCGCAGCACGTAGCGCAAGTGCTTTCCGAGGGGCGAGATGAAGAGCAGGCCCGCACCGGCCCCCGTCTTCATCAGCGACCCGTCGAAAAACATGGTCCAGAGCTCCGGTTGGATCGGAGTCGTTGGTAGTTGTGTATCGACCCATTCGGCCATGAAATCCGCCAACACTTGGGACTTGATGGCCTTCCGAGGGGCGAACGAGATCGTTTCGCCCATGATCTCCACCGCCCACTTTGCGATTCTGCCCGAGGCCTCTCGGCACTGGATGATCTCCCCCAGGGGGAAGGATGACACCACAATCACCGGATGGGACTCGAAGTAGTGTTGTAGCTTCCGCCTTGTCAGGATCACAGCGTACAGCAGCTTTTGAACTTGTGGGTAGCGGATCTTGGTCTCGGACAGCACTTCGCTGATGAAGTAGACCGGCCTCTGAACGGGCAATGTATGCCCTTCCTCCTGCCTCTCGACCACAATCGCGGCGCTAACCACCTGAGTGGTCGCGGCAACGTAGACCAAGAGGACTTCTCCGTCCGCCGGCGGCACCAAGACCGGCGCCTTTGTAAGGAGTGCCTTCAGGTTGTCGAGGGCTTCCTCGGCCTCAGGGGTCCAAGCGAAACATTCGACCTTCCTTAAGAGGCGGTACAGAGGCAGACCTCTTTCGCCGAGGCGTGAGATGAAGCGGCTCAGGGCCGCGAGGCATCCCATGACCCTCTGTACCCCTTTTAAGTCCTTGATGGGTCCCATGCTGGTGATGGCCGCGATCTTCTCCGGGTTGGCCTCGATGCCTCGCTCGGAGACGATGAAACCTAGGAGCATGCCTCGGGGCACCCCGAAGACACACTTCTCAGGATTAAGCTTGACTCCTTTCGCCTTGAGACACCGGAATGTCACTTCAAGGTCGGAGAGGAGGTCGGAAGCCTTCCGAGTCTTGACGACGATGTCATCGACGTAGGCCTCGACCGTGCGACCGATGTGTTCGCCGAACACATGGTTCATGCACCGCTGGTACGTCGCACCTGCATTCCTCAAGCCGAACGGCACGGTGACATAGCAGTACATGCCGAACGGCGTGATGAAAGAAGTCGCGAGCTGGTCGGACTCTTTCATTCGGATCTGGTGATACCCTGAGTAGGCATCGAGGAAGGACAGGGTTTCGCACCCAGCAGTGGAATCCACGATTTGGTCGATGCGAGGCAGAGGGTAGGGAACCTTCGGACATGCTTTGTTGAGACCAGTGTAGTCTACACACATCCGCCATTTCCCCCCTTTCTTCCTCACAAGCACTGGGTTGGCAAGCCATTCGGGATGGAATACCTCTTTGATGAACCCTGCCGCCATTAGCTTGTGGATCTCTTCGCCAATCGCTCTGCGCTTCTCCTCGTCGAATCGGCGCAGAGGCTGTCTGACGGGTCGGGCTCCGGCCCGAATATCCAGCGAGTGCTCGGCGACATCCCTCGGTATGCCGGGCATGTCCGAGGGACTCCACGCAAAGACGTCGGCGTTCGCGCGGAGAAAGTCGACGAGCACTGCTTCCTATTTGGGGTCGAGCCCGGAGCCGATCCGGATCTGCTTGGTGGTGTCGCCACTGGGGTCGAGGGGGACGGCCTTGACCGTCTCCGCTGGCTCGAAGTTGCCGGCATGGCGCTTCACGTCTGGGACCTCCTTGGAGAGGTTCTCCAGGTCGGCGATGAGGGCCTCGGACTCGGCGAGGGCCTCGGCGTACTCCACGCACTCCACGTCGCATTCGAACGCGTGTTTGTACGTGGGGCCGACAGTGATGACCCCGTTGGGGCCCGGCATCTTGAGCTTCAGGTAGGTGTAGTTGGGGACGGCCATGAACTTCGCGTAGCATGGCCTCCCTAGCACGGCGTGGTAGGTTCCTCGGAACCCGACCACTTCGAACGTCAGGGTCTCCCTTCGGAAGTTGGAGGGTGTCCCAAAGCAGACTGGGAGGTCGAGTCGCCCGAGGGGCTGGACGCGCTTCCCAGGGATGATCCCGTGGAAGGGCGCAGCGCCTGCTCGGACGGAGGACGGATCGACGCGCAGGAGCTTGAGGGTCTCGGCGTAGATGATGTTGAGGCAGCTGCCCCCGTCCATCAGGACCTTGGTGAGCCTGACATCGCCGACAACGGGGTCGACGACGAGTGGGTATTTCCCCGGGCTTGGCACATGGTCGGGGTGGTCGGCCCGGTCGAAAGTGATGGGCTTGTCGGACCAGTCTAGGTAGACTGGCGCCGCCACCTTCACCGAGCAGACCTCCCGGCGCTCTTGCTTGCGGTGCCGAGCCGAGGTACTCGCCGCATGCCCTCCATAGATCATGTAGCAGTCGCGGACCTCGGGGAACCCCCCTGCTGGGTGATCTTCGTTCTTGTCGTCGTCGTGGGCCCTGCCACCCTCGGCGGGTGGCCCGGCCCTGTGGAAATGACGCCGAAGCATAACGCACTCCTCGAGGGTGTGCTTGACGGGCCCCTGATGGTAGGGGCACGGCTCCTTGAGCATCTTGTCGAAGAGGTTTGCACCTCCGGGGGGCTTCCGAGGGTTCTTATACTCGGCGGCGGCGACAAGGTCCGCGTCGGCGGCGTCGCGTTTCGATTGCGACTTCTTCTTGCCTTTCTTCTTGGCGCCGCGCGGAGCAGACGCCTCGGGGGCTTCTTCCGATGGGCGGCCCTGGGGCTGCTTGTCCTTTCGGAAGATAGCCTCGACTGCCTCCTGGCCAGAGGCGAATTTGGTGGCGATGTCCATCAGCTCGCTCGCCCTGGTGGGGGTTTTGCGACCCAGCTTGCTCACCAGGTCGCGGCAAGTGGTGCCGGCGAGGAACGCGCCGATGACATCCGAGTCGGTGATGTTGGGCAGCTCGGTGCGCTGCTTCGAGAATCGCCGGATGTAGTCCCGGAGCGACTCCCCCGGCTGTTGCCGGCAGCTTCGAAGGTCCCAGGAATTCCCGGGGCGCACGTATGTGCTCTGGAAATTGCCAGCGAAGGCTTGGACCAAGTCGTCCCAGTTGGAAATCTGCCCCGGAGGCAGGTGCTCCAACCAGGCACGAGCAGTGTCGGAGAGGAACAGGGGGAGGTTGCGGATGATGAGGTTGTCGTCGTCCGTTCCACCCAGTTGGCAGGCAAGGCGGTAGTCCGCGAGCCACAGCTCCGGTCTCGTTTCCCCCGAGTACTTTACGATAGTAGTCGGGGGTCGGAACCGGGTCAGGAATGGCGCCCGTCGGATGGCCCGACTGAAAGCCTGCGGACCGGGTGGTTCGGGCGAAGGACTCCGATCCTCCCCGCTGTCGTAACGTCCCCCACGCCTGGGGTGATAGCCTCGGCGCACCTTTTCGTCGAGGTGAGCCCGACGGTCGCGTCGATGGTGCTCGTTGCCGAGGTGGCCCGGGGCCGCAGGCGCGGTGTTGCGCGTGCGCCCGGTGTAGACCGAGGCTTCCCGCATGAATCGGGAAGTCGCGGCATGAGGTTCCGAGGGATATCCTTGCCTTCGGGATGCAGTGCGCTCGGCCCGCCGGGCCGCGGCGCCTTCCAGGAGATTCTTGAGTTCTCCCTGGATCCGCCGACCCTCGGTGGTTGACGGCTCCGGCATCGCGCGGATGAGCATTGCTGCGGTTGCCAGGTTCTGACCGACCCCGCTGGATGCGGGCGGCGGCCTGATCCTGACGTCGTTGGCGACGCGGTGCTGGAGACCTTGGGGCAGATGACGTATTTCTCCGGCCAGGGGTTGGCCCACCCATGCCTGTCCGACGTCCCGACGGATCGGCTCAAGCGCTCCTGTTCCCTCGTTGAGCCTGGCCTGTGCCTCGCGGACTTGCTCGAGTTGTGGGTCGTAACCCCCCGCCGGAGCGGGGACCACAGCTAGCTCCCGTGGGATGTCAGCGCGAGGCACCGGCCTAGGGAGGTCACCATCCTCCGGCATACCAAGATGGTTGCCTTCGGTGGGATCCCCCAGCTCGATGTGGAAACATTCGCGGCTCGGGCCGCAGCTCTCGTCGCCAAGGCTGCGGCTTCCATCGGAACAGTCGGACAGACAGTAGTCACACGCGGTCATAAAGTCCCGCACGGCACTAGGGTTGCCAAGTCCGGAGAAATCCCAACCGATGCTGGGGTCGTCATCTTCCCCGGACCCAGAGGGCCCGTAGGTTGAGACGTCCGTCAGTCGGTCCCAAGGCGTCCGCATACAGAACCTCAGTGGGGTTGCACTCGCCTCAATGAGAGCGCCCGCCAAATCGAGGTCGTTTGGCGGGTGGAGGCCGAGTCGAAATGACGCAAGATGGGAGTTAGTCGTTACCTTTTGGTCGACGAGGAGCGACGTAGTCACATCGGGGACTGGTTGCGCCGTCATCTCTGGTTCGAGGGCGACGTCCTGCAGGCTTTCCGCGAGCGCGCCGGCGTCGTCTTCTTGCTCAGGGTCAGCGTGCCGCGGGGGGACGGCGCTCGCCTCCGTCTCGAACACGAGGTTGACGTCCGGCGTGCCTTCCGTCGGGGCGTCGGGGGCGTCGATTCGCTCGACGGCTGACGAAGCGCGGCCTCCCGTCTGGCCTTGACGGCTCCGCCTTCCCCTCCGTTGGCGGGGGAGAGAACGGAGCGACCCCGAAAATAGCTCTTCCACCACGCGGGGAAGACGTCGTCGATTCCGCCGCCGGCGGGCGGGTTGTCGGCCGCCATTTTCGTGGTCGCACGGCGGTGGAAGAAGTATCATGTCGTAGCTGCCGTCGAAGGACATGAACTCTAGAGCCCCGAAACGAAGCACCGTCCCGGGCCGGAGAGGTTGCTGGAGACTGCCCATCTGGAGCTTGACGGGGAGCTATTCGTCAGCACGCAGCGTGCCCCTACCTAGCGCGCCAACTGTCGGCGTTTCGAGACAGGGGGGTCCCTAAGCCGACGAGTGAGTGTGCTGCGTGCCCCAGCCCAGATGGGTCGAGCGCGTGGGCGAGCGCGGAGGGGGGAGAGGCGAGGCGGCCGGAGCCGAGCGTGAGAGAGGTGGAAGTCCCGCGGCCTTCGTGTTCGTCCCGCGCCCAGGTCGGGTGCGCTTGCAGTAGGGGGGTTACAAGCGTCCACGCGGGTGAGGGAAGCGAGCGGCCCCAAGAGAGCGCCTGTCCCGTCCTCGGTCCCGCGCGGCCAACCTTCTCTGAGAAGGCCCTGGTCCTTCCTTTTATAGTCGTAAGGAGAGGATCCAGGTGTACAATGGGGATGTAGCAGAGTGCTACGTGTCTAGCGGAGGGAGAGCTAGCGCCCTAGGTACATGCCAATGTGGCAGCCGGAGAGATCTGGGCACCCTGCTGGCGTGATGTCGTGGCTATCGGAGGTGCGGCGGAGCCTGATGGAGGGACAGCTGTTGGAGCGGTCGAGTCCCTGCTGACGTTGTCCTGCTTCCGTAAGAGAGCTGGGGGCCGCCGTCGTCATAGAGCTCGTGGAGCGCCATCATTGCCCCTCTAGCGGAGCTGGCCGGACGAGACGCCGGTCTTGTTCTCCGTGACCCGAGTCGATTCGGGGTAGGATGATGATGACGTCTCCTGTTGACGTGGCGGTCTGTGCTCTAGGCAGGGCGACGTGGGGTTTCCTCCGAAGCCGAGGTTGAGTCTTGCCTTCAGTTGCCGTGGCCGAGCCCGAGCCAAGGGGTCGGGCGAGGCGGAGGTCGTTCGGCCGAGGCCAGGGCGGAGTCCGAGCCCTGGGGTCGGGCAGAGCGGAGTTCGTCGTCTTCCGGGTCTTAGCCCGAGTCCGAGCCCTGGGGTCGGGCGGAGCGGAGTTCGCCGTCTTCCGGGTCTTAGCCCGAGTCCGAGCCCTGGGGTCGGGCGGAGCGGAGTTCGCCGTCTTCCGGGTCTTAGCCCGAGTCCGAGCCCTGGGGTCGGGCGGAGCGGAGTTCGCCGTCTTCCGGGTCTTAGCCCGAGTCCGAGCCCTGGGGTCGGGCGGAGCGGAGTTCGCCGTCTTCCGGGTCTTTGCCCGAGTCCGAGCCCTGGGGTCGGGCGGAGTGGAGTTCGTCGTGGCGCCCTTGGCAAGGCCTGATTGCCTGTCAGACTCACTCTGTCGAGTGGCACTGCAGTCGGAGTGGCGCAGGCGGCGCTGTCCTTCTGTCAGACTGGCCAGTGGAGCGGTGGAGTGACGGCGGTCACCTCGGCTCTGCCGGAGGCGCGTGTCAGGATAGAGGTGTCAGGCCACCTTTGCGTTAAATGCCCCTGCAGTTTGGTCAGTCTGTGTGGTGATTTAGTCAAGGTTGCTTCTGAGCGAAGCCAAGACCTTGGGCAAGCCGGTGATGTGTCCGCCATAAAAAGGGGGCCTCGGGCGAGACGGAAGTCTCTCGAGGTCGGCTGCCTTCGGCCGAGGCTAGGCTCGGGTGAAGCGTGATCGAGTCACTCGTGTGGACTGATCCCTGACTTAATCGTGCCCATCAGGCCTTTGCAGCTTTATGCTGATGGGGGTTACCAGCTGAGAATTAGGCGTCTTGAGGGTACCCCTAATTATGGTCCCCGACAGGCAGCCCGTTCTCCCGCGCGGCCAACCTTCTCGTACGAGAGCCCTGGTCCTTCATTTTATAGGCGTAAGGAGAGAGCCCATGTGTACAATGGGGGATGTAGCAGTGTGCTAACGTGTCTAGCAGAGAGGAGCTAGAGCCCTAAGTACATGTCGTCGTGGCAGTCGGAGAGGTTTTGGCACCCTGTTCATGTGATGTCGTGGCCGTCGGAGGAGCGCTTGGGCCTTGTGGAAGGACAGCTGTCGGGGCTGTCGGATCCTTACTGACGTCTCCTTGCTTCCGTAAGGGGCTGAGAGTCGTCGTCGTCATGGAGCACGCGGGGTGCCATCATTACTTGTTTATCGGGACGAGCCAGATGGGACGCCGGTCTTGTTCCCCGTAGCCTGAGGTAGCTAGGGGTAGGGTAATGATGGCCTTCCATGTGACGTGGCGGGTCTGAGCCCGAGGTCGGGCGAGGCGGAGGCTCCTCCGAGGTCGAGGTCGAGTCCGAGCCCTGGGTCGGGCAAGGCGGAGACCGTCTTCCGAGGCCGAGGCTGAGTCCGAGCCCTGGGGTCGGGCGAGGCGGAGACCGTCTTCCGAGGCCGAGGCTGAGTCCGAGCCATAGGGTCGGGCGAGGCGGAGTTCGTCTTCAGGGGTCGAGGCTGAGTCCGAGCCCTGGGTCGGGCGAGGCGGAGTTCGTCTTCCGGGGTTGAGGCTGAGTCCGAGCCCTGGGTCGGGCGAGGCGGAGCTTCCTATGGCGCCCGAGGCTGAGTCCGAGCCCTGGGTCAGGCGAGGCGAAGCTTCCTATGGCGCCCGAGGCTGGACTTAGCTGCTGTCAGTCTCACTCTGTCGAGTGGCACAGCAGTCGGAGCGGGGCAGGCGGCGCTGTTTTCCTGTCAGGTCGGTCAGTGGAGCGGCGAAGTGACTGCGGTCACTTCGGCTCTGTTGACTGAAGAGCGCGCGTCAGGATAAGGTGTCAGGCGATCCTTGCATTAAATGCTCCTGCAATACGGTCGGTTGGCGTGGCGATCTGGCTAAGGTTGCTTCTCCGCGAAGACTGGGCCTCGGGCGAGCCGAAGGTTTGTCCGTCGCTTGTGGGGGCCCTCGGGCGAGACGTGAATCCTTCGGGGTCGGCTGCCTTTGCCCGAGGCTAGGCTCGGGCGAGGTGAGATCGTGTCCCTTGAGTGGACTGAGCCTTGACCTTAATCGCGCCCATCAGGCCTTTGCAGCTTTGTGTTGATGGGGGTTACCAGCTGAGATTAGGAGTCTTGGGAGTACCCCTAATTATGGTCCCCGACAGTAGCCCTCGAGCCTCGAAGGGAGTGTTGATACTCGCTTGGAGGCTTTTGTCGCACTTTTTTGCAAGGGGACCGGCCTTTCTCGGTTGCGTTTCGTTCCGGTGGGTGCGCGCGAGCGCACCCGCCGGGTGTAGCCCCCGAGGCCTCGGAGGAGTGGTTTGACTCCTTCGAGGTCTTAGCGCGTTTCGTGATGCTTCGGCCGGTCTGGTTGTTCCCTCATGCGAACTGGTCGTAGCCCGGGTGCATAGTCAGGTTCCAAGTTCTCGGGCTGGTATGTTGACGTTGTCAACGGTTTGGCCGGAGCCGGGTTTGCGAGAGCAGCCCCCGAGCCTCCGCACAGAGCGAGAGGACGGTCAAGGACAGACTCGGCTTTTTTCATACGCCCCTGCGTCGCCTTTCCGCAAGGAGGAGGGGGGAAGCGCCATGTTGCCCTCGGAGGGCGCCGAACATGGTGTCTCCAGTGAGTTGCTAGCGGGTGATCCGAGTGGACGCCCGTGCCCCGTTCGATAAGGGTCGGCTAGTGGCCCAGAGACGCGCTCCAAAAGTACCTACAGGTGATTTGCCGGACCCGGTCCCGTTCGATAGGGTCCGAGGGCTCGATGCCTCCCTCTGATGGGATTCCGTTACAAAATCGCTCCCGCTGGTCTCGGAAATGTCCTAGGGTACCTCGGGAGTGTAGCCCGAGCCTTGGTTGTGTATCGAACGTACCCAGAGTCATCCCTCGCTCTGCGTGCTCTAAGGCGGCTATCGAACCCTTCGGGGGCCAGCCTACGAACCCCTGATCAGTAGTGGGCGCGGAGCCCGAGTGGCTTGAGGCGGCTGTTGAACCCCTCCGAGGGGCCAGCCTTCGAACCTCTCACCAGTAGTGGGCGCGGAGCCCGAGTGCTCTGAGGCGGCTGTCGAACCCTTCCGAGGGGCCAGCCTTCGAACCTCTGATCAGTAGTAGGCGCAGAGCCTAAGTGCTCTGAGGCGACTGCCGAACCCTTCCGAGGGGCCAGCCTTCGAATCTCTGATCAGTAGGAGGGCTCGGGGCCCGCTTCCTTCATAGAGAAGGATCTCTTTCGGAGTATCCCCTTTCCCGGTCCCTGTAGCAAGAGAGAGAAAGGGGAAGAGAAGAAGGGACATGAATTTGAACGACGTGGCACACCTTTTTTGACGCGGTCATTATGGCGGAGGTGAAGCGTCGCCTGCTTCGCCTGCCAAAGGTGTCGCCTATCCTGCCGCAGAGTTAATGCGACGGGACGAGTGGTTCGCGGGGCGGCCGTTGTGCGTGCGCGGGCCGTTCGAGGAACGGAACACGGACGCGTCGTCTTCACGCCGTGGGAGAGGGCTCTCTCGCTGTCCTAGGAGGGGACGTGAGCCTGCAGACGACTTGACCGCTGCTTCCGCCCGCCTGCCACCGCCATTACTGCCGGCCCATTTCTGGCTGTATCGACCGTCGCGCCTTCTCCCGCGGCTGACTGACCCGTGACCGATGTGCTCGGTTGGCACCGTTGGGTCAAGCGCAGGGTCGCCTCGAGTCGCGGCACTGGTTCCACAGTCGAGAAGGCGCGGTACTGGCGCAAGTGGCGGTGCAGCTTCTCGCACGTAGTAACCGGCGCGCCGGTTACATGACGTGTGGGCCTGGGCTCCCATGCTAGACGCGTCGGAGTCGAAAGGGTGCGCCCCCTTGGTACGGTTGCATGTCGCCTGCATGGCGGTCCTCCCTTTCACCCGCTGGTCTGGGTGAAAGTGGAGGAGTGCTTGTAACCGCTGGGCAGTTGTGCGCTCCGCGTGCGGCGGTTTGGCTCCTTCTGTCTTGGGCCAGCTTGCATGACGCGTGGGACCCAGCCCCCGTGTCGTAGGAGGAGGATCTTGGAGCGTGTTGGTGAAGACTCAGTCCGCGACGGCTGAGGACACAAGTGGGGAGAGTCGCCTTTAAAAAGGGGTGACCCCCTTGGATGGCAACCATGTCTTCGCACTCCCTTCATGCATTGCGTCCTTCCACCTTCCGAGCCCCCGGATGGGGAGCGCCCGCGGTCCTTCTGTCTTGCCATCGTTGGAGGAACGCAACTTCGCGGACGTTGGTACCTTTCATCAATCGCTTGGCTTTAAGGATTTTCATCAGGCAGCCCGGCTGCATCCCCTTGCCGGTGGTAACCCAAGACGGTGACCACCAGTTCGATGGTGGGGAGAAGCGAGCCGGGCTGCGGCCTCTGCCCTTCCCTCAGCTTCAAGGATGTTCATCATCCTGGCTGGGGCGGAGGCCGGGCTGAGCCGGAGCTCTACCTCTCGCGCGGGTTCGTGGGTCACCTTCTCCCTCAGCATTCAGGGGAGAGGGCGCTCACCAGCCTAGCGGGAGGGTCGGACTTCGACAACGCGGGGCCGGTCGGCCGTGAGCGTCGTCAGCTTCAGCGCGTTGGGCTCGCTGGCTCAGCTAGCTCTGGCTCAGCGCCCGGTGCCCCCTCCCGCCGTGAGAGCGGTTGTCGCGCCGCGCGCACCGGAGGACCGCCCAAGACGTCGCGCGCTGCTAGGGCGGCGTTCGTGTTCTTGGGCTGTCCTGCCTTTGCCCCGGTACGACGCCTCTGCGCGGAGGTCGGTGCTCGCCCGTTCGGGAGGATCCGAGTGAGGATCTGCCGGTGGGCAGATGGCTTCCGTCGTCGGCGCTGAGGTGGTGGCGGCTGAAGAAGTCCTCGTCGCCGACGGGGTCACCGCCACCATCCGCGCTCCGGGCCTCCGGCTCTTCGGCTTTGATAGCTTGTCCTCGCCCCTCGAGTGGGGACGTGGGCGAGGGGCTCATTGCAGCAGCGTCCGCCCTGAGGCCATCGCTGCTGCTGTTCGGCCACCCGGAGCGGAGGTCGTTGTCGCTGCTGTCGGAGCGGGCGTCGGCGAGCCACCTGGGGTTTTGTCGCCCCGCAGGCCCTCCAATGTGGGGGGTTGTTCGTACCTACGGGGGCGGAACCGGAGTTCCGTTTGTAATGGCACCTTGAGTGCCGATGTCTATTCATTGTGGCTGTCGGGGCCTGAACATGTATATATTTTGGCATGAAGCCGTGTTTTTTCCTCATTTCGAGCACTAGGACCCGCCTGTCGGCTAACTGAACCGCTTTAACCAAGTGTGAGTTGCCTCGTGCGAAGGTGACGAGTGAGGTATCCATATCCCGGAGGCGTAGGAGTCCCTCGGTTCGGTCGGCCTTGCCGCCCGAGGCTTCTCTTGCTTAGTTAAAGAAACCCTCGGTCGCTCTACTATGAGCCGGAGCCGGAGGCAGCAGTGCCAGCACGGACAGAGGCAGAGATGGCTCGAAAAGAAGCTTCGTCGGCTGGAGCCTGGTCGGGTCGTCCACTGGCGGGATCAACGCCGGAGTCGGGTTGCCGAGGCCATGAGCTGGGCTGATGTCCTCGGGGGACAGCTGGCTGAGGCTACGGAGCGGCCGGTTGAGTCGTCTGCTCAGGCCGGGTTCCCGGAGGAGACCCCTGCGACGATGGTCCAGGCGTGGTGCCAACAGGTTCCTTCGAGGTGGAGATCCTCCGACCGTGTTGCCATCCGAGGCCGGGTCGGATTCCGCCGAAGGTGGAGTCGACGCCGAGGGTGCTGCTGCTCCCCCACTGATGCCTGATCCTGCAGGAACAGTTTATCTTGTAGTGTGCGTATGTTTTTTGCAGTCGTCGAGGCCCAAACATATCGTCGTCATGTTATAAAGCTGCGTTTCTTTTCCCCTTGTTTCGAGTATCTGGACTTATTTGTCGGTAACAGAATTGTTTGTCCGAGCGAGAGTTACTTTTCGCGGAAGGTGATGAGTGAGGTATCCGTATCCCGGAGGCGTAGGAGTCCCTCGGCTCGGTCGGCCTTGCCGCTTACGTGTGCTCTTACTCGTTCGTAGGATTCTGTTATCGATATAGCCGAGAAGGCACAAAAAAAGTTTTGGCAGAAAAGTTTTTGAGCATTAAGACTTGTTCGGTCAGCGGAATCGCTTATCCGAGCGTGAGTTACTTATCGCAGAAGGTGATGAGTGAGGTATCCGTATCCTGGAGGCGTAGGAGTCCCTCGGCTCGGTCGGCCTTGGCTGCTTACGTGTACTCCGTCGTTTTCAGGATCCCACTTTCGAAATAGTCGAAAAGCACGAAAAACGTTCTGGCAGAAAGACCTTTTCCGAGGAAAATTTTGACGCAGAGGGGGTGCCCCCCTTCTAGCCCCCGAGGGAGGGTCGGGCTTTGCCGAGGCAAGGCTGACCCTTCCTTGATGGTTAGACTTTATTGGCGTATGTAAACGAGGTGTATGAGCGACTTGAAAACATCTTAAGGGTAGAAGCGACGTAGCTGTCGGATGTTCCAAGCGTTGCTGTAGACCTCGCCTTGACTGTTGGCCAGCTTGTATGTTCCAGGCTTCAAAATCTTGGCGATGATGAACGGCCCTTCCCAGGGAGGCGTGAGCTTGTGACGCCCTCAGGCGTCTTGTCGTAGCCGAAGCACCAATTCGCCCACCTGGAGGTCTCGGGACCGAACCCCTCGGGCGTGGTAGCGTCGCAGGGACTGCTGATACCGCGCCGAGTGTAGTAAGGCATTGTCCCGAGCCTCTTCCAGCTGGTCCAGTGAGTCTTCTCGTTCGATTGCTTTGGTCGTCGTACGCCCTTGTCCTCGAGGAACCGTATTCTAAGTCTGTGGGCAAGATGGCCTCAGCCCCATAGACTAGAAAGAACGGCGTGAAGCCTGTGGCTCGGCTCGGCGTTGCCCTCAGACTCTAGACCACCGAGGGGAGTTCCTTCATCCATCGCCTACCGAACTTGTTGAGGTCGTTGTAGATCCGTGGCTTGAGTCCTTGCAGAATCATGTCGTTGGCACGCTCTACTTGCCCATTCGTCATGGGGTGAGCTACGGCGGCCCAGTCCACCCGGATGTGGTGATCCTCACAGAAGTCCAGGAACTTTTTGTCGTGAACTGGGTGCCGTTGTCGGTGATGATAGAGTTCGAGACCCCAAAGCGATGGATGATGTTGGTGAAGAACGCCACCGCCTGTTCGGACCTGATGCTGTTTAGGGGTCGGACCTCGATCCACTTGGAGAATTTGTCGATGGCGACCAGCAGGTGCGTGTAGCCCCCGGGCGCCTTCTGCAAGGGACCGACGAGGTCCAGACCCCACACAGCAAACGGCCAGGTGATGGGTATTGTCTGCAGAGCCTGAGCGGGCAGGTGGGTCTGCTTCGTATAGAATTTACACCCTCGGTAGGTGCGTACAATCCTAGTGGCATCGGCCACCGCGGTTGGCCAGTAAAAACCCTTGTCGGAAGGCATTCCCAACGAGGGCTCGAGGTGCTGCGTGGTGACCGCAAGCCCCCGAGTGTATTTCTTGTAATAACTCCTGACCTTCGGCGATGGATATGCATCGCTGGAGGATGCCTGAGGGGCTGCGGTGGTAGAGCTCCTTCCCGTCCCCCAGCAAGACGAACGACTTGGCGCGCCGTGCCAGTCGCCGAGCTTCGGCTTGGTCGAGGGTAGCTCTCCTTGGTGGAGATATTGCAGGTACGGGGTCTGCCAGTCTCGATTAGGCGGGACCCCATTCCACTCTCCCTCGACGCGCAGTGCCTCACCCTCGGGGGCCGAGGGTGCCTCGGGCAGGGCCGAGACCTTCTCAGGCTTGGGTGTGTCGTCGGTCTTGACTGAGGGTTGATGCAGGCCTCGGGAGAAGACATCCGGGGGAACCGTTGTCCGCCCCGAGGCTATCTTAGCCAGCTCGTCCGCAGTCTCGTTGTATCGTCGGGCGATGTGGTTGAGCTCGAGCCCGTAGAACTTGTCCTCCAGGCGCCGAACCTCATCGCAGTAGGCTTCCATCTTTGGGTCGCGGCAATGGGAGTTCTTCATGACTTGGTCGATGACAAGCTGCGAGTCGCCACGAGCGTCGAGGCGTCGAACCCCTAGCTCGACAGCGATGCGCAACCCGTTAACCAGAGCCTCGTACTCGGCCACATTGTTGGACGCCAGGAAATGGAGGCGCAGCACGTAGCGGAGGTGCTTCCCGAGGGGTGAGATGAAGAGCAGGCCTGCGCCCGCTCCTATTTTCATCAGCGACCCGTCAAAAAACATGGTCCAGAGTTCCGGCTGGATCGGAGCCGCTGGAAGCTGGGTGTCGACCCATTCAGCCACAAAGTCCGCCAAGACTTGGGACTTGATGGCCTTCCGAGGGGCGAACGAGATTGTCTCGCCCATGATCTCCACCGCCCATTTTGCAATCCTACCTGAGGCCTCTCGGCACTGAATGATCTCCCCCAGGGGGAAGGATGACACCACAGTCACCGGATGAGACTCGAAGTAGTGTCGCAACTTTCGCCGCGTCAGAATTACCGCGTACAGTAGCTTCTGGATTTGCGGGTAGCGGATTTTAGTCTCAGACAGTACTTCACTGATGAAGTAGACCGGCCTCTGGACGGGCAATGCATGCCCCTCTTCTCGTCTCTCAACCACAATCGCGGCGCTGACCACCTGAGTGGTAGCGGCGACGTAGATCAAGAGGGCTTCTCCGGCAGCGGGAGCACCAAGATGGGCGCGCTGGTGAGGAGCGCTTTTAGGTTCCCGAGGGCTTCCTCGGCCTCGGGGGTCCAAGCGAAGCGCTCGGTCTTCCTCAAGAGGCGGTACAGAGGTAGGCCTCTTTCACCGAGGCACGAGATGAAACGGCTCAGGGCCGCAAGACATCCCATGACCCTCTGTACTCCTTTCAAGTCCTTGATGGGGCCCATGTTGGTGATGGTCGCGATTTTCTCCGGGTTGGCCTCGATGCCCCGCTCGGAGATGATGAACCCCAAGAGCATGCCTCGAGGGACTCCGAAGACACACTTCTCGGGATTGAGTTTTACGCCTTTCGCCTTGAGACACCGGAATGTCGTTTCAAGGTCGGAGAGGAGGTCGGAGGCTTTCCTCGTCTTGACTACGATGTCATCGACGTAAGCCTCGACCGTCCGACCAATGTGCTCTCCGAACACGTGGTTCATGCACCTTTGGTATGTCACACCCGCATTCCTCAAACCAAATGGCATAGTAACGTAGCAGTACATGCCAAAGGGTGTGATGAAAGAAGTCGCGAGCTGGTCGGACTCTTTCATCCTGATTTGGTGATACCCTGAGTAGGCATCGAGGAAAGACAGGGTTTCGCACCCAGCAGTGGAATCCACGATTTGATCGATGCGAGGCAGAGGGTAGGGAACCTTCGGACATGATTTGTTTAGACCAGTGTAGTCTACACACATCCGCCATTTCCCTCCTTTCTTTCTCACAAGCACAGGGTTGGCAAGCCACTCGGGATGGAATACCTCTTTGGTGAACCCTGCGACCATCAGCTTGTGAATCTCCTCGCCTATGGCTCTGCGCTTTTCTTTGTCGAATCGGCGCAGAGGCTGCTTCACGGGTCGGGCCCCAGCTCGGATATCCAGCGAGTGCTCGGCGACATCCCTCGGTATGCCAGGCATGTCCGAGGGACTCCACGCAAAAACTTCAGCGTTTGTGTGGAGAAAGTCGACGAGCACTGCTTCCTATTTGGGGTCGAGCTCGGAGCCGATCCGTATCTGCTTGGAGGCGTCGTTGCTGGGGTCGAGAGGGACGGATTTGACCGTCTCAGCTGGCTCGAAGTTGCCGGCGTGGCGCTTCGCATCTGGCGCCTCCTTGGAGAGGCTCTCCAGGTCGGCGATGAGGGCCTCGGTGTACTCCACGCACTCCATGTCGCATTCGTACGCGTGTCGGTACGTGGAGCCGACGGTGATGACCCCGTTGGGGCCCGACATCTTGAGCTTGAGGTAGGTGTAGTTGGGGACGGCCATGAACTTGGCGTAGCATGGCCTCCCCAGCACTGCGTGGTAGGTTCCTCGGAACCCGACCACCTCGAACGTGAGGGTTTCCTTTCGGAAGTTGGAGGGAGTCCCGAAGCAGACGGACAGATCGAGTTGCCCAAGGGGTTGGACGCGTTTCCCGGGGATGATCCCGTGAAAAGGCGTCGCGCCGGCCCGGATCGAGGACAGATCGATCTGCAGGAGCCCGAGGGTCTCGGCGTAGATGATGTTGAGGCTGCTGCTCCGTCCATGAGGACCTTGGTGAGCCTGATGTTGCCGATGACGGGATCGACAACGAGCGGGTACTTCCCTGGGCTCGGCACGCGGTCGGGGTGGTCGCCCTGGTCGAAGGTGATGGGCTTGTCGGACCAGTCTAGGTAGACTGGCGCCGCCACCTTTACCGAGTAGACCTCCCGGCGCTCTCGCTTGCGGTGCCGAGCCGAGGCATTCGCCACATGCCCACCGTAGATCATGAAGCAGTCGTGGACCTCGGGGAACTCCTCTGCCTTGTGATCCTCCTTCTTGTCGTTGTTGTTGGCTCGGCCACCTTCCGCTAGTGGTCCGGTCCTGTGGAAGTGGCGCCGAAGCATGACGCACTCCTCAAGGGTGTGCTTGACGGGACCCTGATGATAGGGGCACGGCTCCTTGAGCATCTTGTCGAAAAGGTTGGCGCCTCCGGGAGGCTTCCGAGGGTTCCTGTGCTCGGCGGCGGCGACAAGATCCGCGTCGGTAGCGTCGCGTTTCGCTTGCGACTTCTTCCTCGCGCCGCGCTGAGCGGACGCCTCGGGGACGTCTTCCGGCTGGCGCCCTTGAGGCTGCTTGTCCTTCCGGAAGATAGCCTCGACCGCCTCCTGACCAGAGGCGAACTTGGTGGCGATGTCCATCAGCTCGCTCGCCCCTGGTGGGGGTCTTGCGACCCAGCTTCCTCACCAGATCGCGACAAGTGGTGCCGGCGAGGAACGCGCCGATGACATCCGAGTCGGTGATGTTGGGTAGCTCGGTGCGCTGCTTCAAAAATCGCCGGATGTAGTCCCGGAGGGATTCTCCCAGCTGCTGGCGGCAGCTTCGGAGATCCCAGGAGTTCCCAGGGCGCATGTATGTGTCCTGAAAGTTGTCGGCGAAGGCTTTGACCAGGTCGTCCCAGTTGGAGATCTGCGCAGGAGGCAGATGCTCCAGCCAGGCTCGGGCAGCGTCAGAGAGGAACAGGGGAAGGTTGCGGATGATGAGGTTGTCATCATCCGTGCCACCCAGCTGGCAGGCCAGCCGGTAGTCCGCGAGCCACATCTCCGGCTTTGACTCCCCCGAGTACTTGGTGATGGTAGTCGGGGTTCGGAACCGGGTCGGGAACGGCGCCCGACGTATGGCCCGACTGAAAGCCCGTGGACCGGGTGGTTCGGGCGAGGGTCTCCGATCCTCCCCGCTGTCGTAGCGTCCCCCACGCCTGGGGTGGTAGCCTCGGCGCACCTTCTCGTCGAGGTGGGCTCGACCATCGCGGCGGCGGTGCTCGTTGCCGAGGCGACCCGGGGCCGCAGGCGCGGTGTTCTGCGCGTGCCCGGTGTGGACCGAGGCTTCCCGCATGAACCGGGAAGTCGCGGCGCGATGCTCCGGGGGGTACCCCTGCCTTCGGGAGGCAGAGCTTTCGGCCCGTCGGACCACGACATCTTTCAGGAGATTCTTGAGCTCTCCCTGGATACGCCGCCCCTCGGTGGTGGATGGTTCCGACATCGCTCGGAGTAGTATCGCTGCTGCAGCCAGGTTCTGGCCGACCCCACTGGAAGCCGGAGGCAGCCTTGCCCTGGCATTGTCGGCGATGCGGTGTTGGACGTCCTGGGCCTGGTGACGCGCTTCTCCAGCCGGTGCTCAGCCTGCCCACTCCTGCCTGATATTTTGCCGAAGCTACACAAGTTGTCCTGCTTCCCCGTCGAGCCTGGCCTGTACCTCGCGGATTTGCTCGAGTTGTGCGTCCTGACCCCCGCAAGGACTGGGACCACAGCTAGCTCCTGAAGGATGTCAACACGAGGCGCAGGCCTAGGGGGATCACCGTCCTCCGGCATACCAAGATGGTTGCCTTCGTCGTGACCCCCTAGATCGACGTGGAAGCATTCGCGACTTGGGCCACAGTCCCCGTCGCCGAGGCTGTGGCTGCTATCGGAGCAATCAGAGAGGCAGTAGTCACATGCGGTCATGAAGTCCCGGATGGCACTGGGGTTATCGAGCCCAGAGAAATCCCAACCAGAGTCAGGTTCGTCATCTTCCTCGGAACCCAGAGGCCCGTAGGTCGAGACGGTCGTCAGCCGGTCCCAGGGCGACCGCATACGGTACCCCAGAGGGTTTGGACATGCCTTTACGGAAGCATCCACCGAAGCGGGGTTGCTTGATGGGTCACAGCTGGATCTAAAAGGCATGGAACGGGAAACGGACTGTACCTCCTGATCGACGGGTGGTGACGAAGTCGCGTCAGGAACGGACTGCACCGTTGTCTCAGGTACGAGGCTAACGCCCAACATGTCCTTCGCGAGCGTGCTGGCGTCGTCCGTCCGCTTGGAGTTGGCGTGTCGCGGGGAAACGGCGCTCGTCTTCGTCTCAGACGCGAGGTCGACGCCCGACGTGTCCCCCGCTGGGGCGCCGGCGCCGTCGACTCGCTCGACAGCCGACAAGGTGCCGCCTCCTGCTTGGCCATGCCTGCCCCGCCTCCTCCTCCGTCGGCGGGGAAGGTGACGGGACAGACCCGGATGTTGCTCTTTCGCCACGTGGGGAAGACGTCGTCGATTTCGCCGCCGGCGGGCGGGCTGACGGCCGCCATTGTCGTTGTCGCGCGGTGGAGGAAGGAGTATCATGTCGTAGCTGCCGTCGAGGGACATGAACTCCAGGCTCCTGAAACGAAGCATCGTCCCGGGTTGAAGAGGTTGCTGGAGACTACCCATCTGGAGCTTGACGGGAAGTTGTTCGTCAACATGCAACAGTCCCCTACCTGGCGCGCCAACTGTTGGCGTTTCGACCCCGGGGGGTCCCTGGACCGACGAGTAAATTGTCACCGCGTGCCCCAGCCCAGATGGGTCGGCGCGAGACGGAGCACGAAGGGGGGAAGAAACAGGCAAAGGGGAAACCCGCGGCCTTCGTGTTGCCCTGCGCCCAGTTCGGGTGCGCTTGCAGTAGGGGGTTACAAGCGTCCGCGAGGGAGAGAGAGAGAGAGAGAGAGAGAGAGAGAGAGAGAGACTGTCCGGCAGCCCGTTCTCCCGCGCGGCCAACCTTCTCGTACGAGAGCCCTGGACCTTTCTTTTATAGGCGTAAGGAGAGGGCCCAGGTGTACAATGGGGGGTGTAGCAGTGTGCTAACGTGTCTAGCAGAGAGGAGCTAGAGCCCTAAGTACATGTCGTCGTGGCAGTCGAAGAGGTTTTGGCACCCTGTTCATGTGATGTCGTGGTCGTCGGAGGAGCGCTTGGGCCCTGTGGAAGGACAGCTGTCGGGGCTGTCGGATCCTTGCTGACGTCTCCTTGCTTCCGTAAGGGGCTGAGAGCCGCCGTCGTCATGGAGCACGCGGGGTGCCATCATTACTTGTTTATCGGGGCGAGCCAAATGGGACGCTGGTCTTGTTCCCCATAGCCTGAGGTAGCTAGGGGTAGGGTAATGATGGCCTTCCCTGTGACGTGGCGGGTCTGAGCCCGAGGTCGGGCGAGGCGGAGACCGTCTTCCGAGGCTGAGGCTGAGTCCGAGCCCTGGGGTCGGGCGAGGCGGAGACCGTCTTCCGAGGCCGAGGCTGAGTCCGAGCCCTGGGGTCGGGCGAGGCGGAGTTCGTCTTCAGGGGTCGAGGCTGAGTCCGAGCCCTGGGTCGGGCGAGGCGGAGTTCGTCTTCCGGGGTTGAGGCTGAGTCCGAGCCCTGGGTCGGGCGAGGCGGAGCTTCCTATGGCGCCCGAGGCTGAGTCCGAGCCCTGGGTCGGGCGAGGCGGAGCTTCTCATGGCGCCCGAGGCTGGACTTAGCTACTGTCAGTCTCACTCTGTCGAGTGGCACAGCAGTCGGAGCGGCGCAGGCGGCGCTGTTTTCCTGTCAGGTCGGTCAGTGGAGCGGCGAAGTGACTGCGGTCACTTCGGCTCTGTCGACTGAAGAGCGCGCGTCAGGATAAGGTGTCAGGCGATCCTTGCATTAAATGCTCATGCGATACGGTCGGTTGGCGTGGCGATCTGGCCAAGGTTGCTTCTCCGCGAAGACTGGGCCTCGGGCGAGCCGAAGGTGTGTCCGTCGCTTGTGGGGACCCTCGGGCGAGACGTGAATCCTTCGGGGTCGGCTGCCTTTGCCCGAGGCTAGGCTCGGGCGAGGCGAGATCGTGTCCCTTGAGTGGACTGAGCCTTGACCTTAATCGCGTCCATCAGGCCTTTGCAGCTTTGTGCTGATGGGGGTTACCAGCTGAGATTAGGAGTCTTAGGGGTACCACTAATTATGGTCTCCGACAAATTTAATTCGGGATACTGAAATAAGTCAGTGCTGGAGATGCTCTTTGTTCTTGATTTTATGCTTGACATAGTTTAAATAGTCATCTTTATAGCTTTTATACCTTTCTTTTTTTAATACACCAAGCCATCACGTGATTCAGATTTTAATTCTCTTTTTTCTATATTAAAGCACCAGTTTTTTGTTTCTACGGTTGCACACATTTCACTATAGACAAAAATAGGATAATCTGCGCATAATCTCTAAGTCTACACCTACATAACCAATAGCCACTACCGGAATCCGACTCTTTGTCGAGTGCTCGACGCTTTGCCGAGTACTTTCTATCGGGCACTCAACAAAAAAGTCTTTGCCGAGTGCTACGCTCGGTAAAGTCCTGCTCTCGATAATGACCGCGTTTACCGAGAGCAGTACTCTCTGCACAGAAATAAGTCTTTGCCGAGTGCCGGACACTCGACGAATGTCAGTGCTCGACAAAGGGCGTCAGCAGCCGTTCATAGCTGACAGTCGTTATCTTTGTCGATGTAATGTTCGCCGAGCTCTTTTAATTTACCGAGTGTCACACTCGACGAAGCTTTTGCCGATTGTTTTTCGGGCTTTTACCGAGTGCTTCAGACACTCGGCAAAGCGTCTGATTCCGGTAACGGACACATACATGTTTTTTTGTTAAAATAGAGTCTATCTATATAATATATAAAAACTTATTATATAAAAACTGTAATAAATGTACGGACATCTGACCTATGTCATAGTGCACGAGAAAGGTTTTATAGTTCTTTGGAAGAGACTCTATGATCTCTTAAACTACAAACTTGTCACGTAGAGAGGCTGTCGAAGATAGCTGGGTAAGAGTTGTTGCGCAGTATAGCCGTATAGGTAGGGAGGCGCGAAACGGGGACACGCAAGAGAGACGGCGAGGCTACGTGGAGGCGTTTGGTTTTCGTGGAGCGCGTCCACGACATGCCCTGCTTTCCCCTTGCTCCGACAGGCGACAGGTGCCATACTGCCCTCCATGCGGAACGCTCGCCGTGGAGGCATGCATGCGCTCGAGCAGGTGCGCCCGTGCCCTCGTATCGTCGTGTCGCGTGCAGATACCGCATGCGCGCAGCGCGGTGCTTGCCTGTCGGCGTACGCGCTGCAGCGCTGCGTGCTGCGTTCGTGTCCGGGCAGAGATGTGTATTGTGATCGTTATGTTTTTGTTATCGAGAAGAGCGAATAGTTCGTGGTTGGGCAAATTGAAGTTGTGGTAGAATCAGTGGGACAATGCAAATCTCGTCGCCATACTTGTGCAAGTTCCATGGATGGCAGCAAGAACCAAGAACACTGATCTTCCACGAGCACATAACGCAACGATTAATAATTCATTCACTAATAACTCGACTCAACCGGCCGTCAAGGGAGTCCATGGACAGAGTCTGGACTACATACGATCAAGCTTAATCCTGCTTAGCTTCATCCGGAAAGGCCGTGCCCGTGCGCGCGCTCTCGTGTCCACAGTTGTGCTTCGCGGCCATGCCCAGCGCCGCGCTCACCCCGCGGGGGTTCGTCTTCGCTCGGGGATCATTCGCGGCCTCGGCCTCGGCCTCTGCCGCGGCCGCAGCGACCTCGCCAGTCACGGCCTTGCCCGTCGGCAGCTTCACCGTCGCCTCCCACTGAAAAGACACAGACATGCACGAAATCGTCTGGATGATATCAGCAGCCGTGCGAAAGGCAGGCATATATGCATGGTCGGTTGGTCACCAGCTAGCTTTAATTACCGTCAGCACGTCGGCCATGGTGACCTTGTCCTCGTCGCGCGCGGCGCGGGCGTTGGCCGCCACCGCGGCCTGCGCGCGCTCGGAGACGCCGCCTGGGATCGCCCCACGCCCCGCGGCGCTCGCCTCCGCGACGCGTATCGCCGCGGCGTCGGACGGCTCCACGTGCTTGTCCCCGATGGCCCTGGCCGACGCCTCCAGTGCCTCCGCGATCTTGATCCTCGTGTCGTACGTCTCGTCGATCACGCCGTCGTGGCCGCAACCGCCGTGCGCCAGCTTCTCGGTTACCGACTCCGTGGCGTCCCTCGGGGCGACGCGCTCGGCGTGGAACACCCGGCCGGGGTCCTTCGGCTCGGGCTGCTCGTTGGGTTCTGAGCACTCTATCCTGCTGGGTCGGGCTTCCATCGCTGGAAGACCCCGGATGATTTCGATTTCGATTTCGCCGTGTCGTCGGAGGTGGGCTGTGTGTGAGGTCTGTGCCACCGCTACTATGTATTGTAGCAGTTCAGCGGTGGTGAAGGAAGAATACGATTATACGACGTGGAGTGCAACATGTCACATTCCGCGTGACAGCTATAATTAGCTTACCGGTTTTAGCTCTTTTTTTATCTATTTTGATCGTAATAGGACAGAAAAAAACATCAATAATTAACAGGTGGACACATATTATTGCAAGTCTAAAATAGGTTATAGAGCTACTTATCTCTAAGAAGCATCTCTGTTAGGTTCGGTAGGGGTTTAGCGTCATCGTGATATCTCTACTAAGCCGATTAGGCCCTACCCAAGTAAACGGGTAGACGATGGATGTCACTACAGTAAAACCACAAAATTCCGACGGTCGGCTCTACGTTCTCTTTGTGAAATGTTTGTATTGCTTTAGGTTTCAAGAGCGGCAAAGTGTCAAGCGAGAAGATGAAAAATAACTCTGCTAAAGGCTAGTTTAAAAACACTATTTTTTCTAGGGGTTTCTATTTTTCCAAAGAAAAATAAACTAATTTTTTGTTGAAAAATGAAAATCTCTTTGGAAAATAGGATTTCCAAATTAGCCTTAAAAGTATAAAGAGCATGAAAAGAGGATGAAAAATAACCCACGCCTAGGACCATCCTCTCCTTTTTATAGTCTAAGGGAGTGGGCCAGGCTGGTAGCCGAACTGTGCCTATTTTATTGGAGAAGCAATAGATGTTATTTTATAGTCATGTATAAGCACAGCATGAACTGGATTGCCTTAATTAAAAAACAACCTCATCTACTTATAATAAGAGTTGAGCTTTCTGTTGGAATTGTTCATGCACATGATGCCATAATGTTAGGACTTGCCTTTAAAAAAATTTCACCAAAAAAGTTTAGCATAATTCACTTGACAATAAAAACTCTACCAGAACAAAGTTTTTAGTGTTAAGCCCTGATACCATACTATTTTATTCCTTCTACAACTCACTTGAGATATCAAATGGCATATGTAGCAAGCACAAAAAATAGTTTACTAGACAAATATTCACAAAGTTCTATTAGACATTTACACTATAATCTAAAGTAAAATATTTGCAAATAAATGTGTTGAACCATGTTACCCTTTCAAATTATATTTAACATACTCTTCTATCAAAACATATCCCTCTAGTTTATTTTTGGTTTTGTATCCATTTCAATATCACCAAATACATATACTTCAATTCTAAACATGTTTAAATAACTCGTCACATAAAAATGTCTAGTACACACATTATCGGATGTGGTAGAAAAGAAAACGAAAACAATAAGTTTACATTTTAACTCAAGCATCTAGCAACATAATTAAATGGTAGTGCAAATTATACCTTTTAACAATCTGCGTACCAGTTTCATTGCATGCACGTAAATTTTGGATTATATTTTCCTTTTCAGTTCACGCGCGCAAAAAATTGGATGACATGAGTCACATAGAACATAATTTTTATATAATGTCGCATAAATACTTACATCGTGTAGCATAATTGATAAAAAAACCTAATATCGGTCCAACTGAAAACGCCAACGGAAACTAGGGACAGTTTTATGACAGACGTAAAAATCTGACATTTAAGAATATAAGTGGTTTGATTTGATTTTTATGATAATTACGAACATGCGGGAATTAGAGATAGTTTTATGGTAGACGTACAAATCTGGCATTTACGAACATAAATGATTTGATTTTTTATGGTAATCACGAACAGCATAAATCAAGAAATTGCCTTTCTAATGTGCATGCAAAAAATATGCATGCAGTAAACTGATATACGAACTCCGAGTTGAAACATAAAATAGTATCGTTTTTAGCGTAAATAATACATGTGGTAGACATAAAACACAATAATCGAAAAGAAAACACGAATCAGAGGAGGTAGTCACCGGAGGACGTCGTCGACGACACAAGCACAGATGTAGGTCGTCACTCGGGCCGCCCGAACTGCATCGGATCGGAGGATGTTATGCGCGATCGTCGTTGCGCGCACCTCGCGCCTTTTGTGACGCCGCTCTAACCTCGTGTCTCGTGCATTGTCGTCGCTACTCGCACGTCGAGGGGCGTCGCTTGCTCGCCGGCCTTGGAAGTGCCACCGTCTCGGGGCCTAGGGGATGACGCTGCTTGCCCGCACAAGGGCCCCGCCGTCGCTCGCCCTCTAGATCGGGGAGCCGCCGCCACCGACCTAGGAACCACCGCCACTACTCCGGATCGAGGAATCGCCGCCACCACGCTTCGAGGTCAGGGAGCCGCGGCCACCGCCACGCGAGCTCTCGAGCAACCATCGTCGTCGCACGCACCGTCGCTAATGAATCGGGATGGGGCGTGAAAAACTGAACCCTAACACTCCGGGTTTTCTTTTATAGACGTCTGGACCTGGTCCGGCTCAACCGGATTGCACTGTCTGGTTGGAAGCCCATGGCTTATAATATACAATATATATATATATATATATATATATATATATATATATATATATATATATATATATATATATATATATATATATATATATATATATATATATATATATATATATAATATAAAAATCTACTCAAAAGTTGCAAATCATGGTTGATGGAGACTGCTAGTGCCAATATTGTATCACCAATCATGTTTACTCTAGCGTATACAAATGGTTGAACATCAAGTAGACTAAGACAGTAAACCATGTAGTCTAGAGGTCACTAAACAACAACACAAACCAAGTAAATTATTGATCATTAAGCCACGGTGAGATGGGTACGATATTATGATATAATTAAGTGTTGTCTTTTTTAGTTGTGATGAAAGATGGTCCATTTGAAAATGGTAGTTGTGATAGTTTGCACACGTTAATATGATATTGTTGAGCACACTTTTTGGCAGCACCGATGGTCCGGCCTTGAGGTCGGACGGTTCGTGGTCCGAACCGTCCGCGGTGGCGACACAGACGGTCCGCACATGCGCATTATCAGTTATGGTTTCCCGTTTCTTGCGAGATTTGTTAGCGAAACCTGTAGAATTAACTCGAAAGGTGACTTGCAACGGGTTCAGACCTCCTAGATAAAGGGGGTATGGCCGATTGTCTCCCCCACGATCTATCCAATCAATTCTACTTATCATTTTTACCTTACGCGTTAGGAGTAGCCTAAGTTTAGCCTTCGGTGAGTGCAACATGTCACATTCCGCGTGACAGCTATAGTTGACTTACCGGTTTTAGCTCTTTTTTTTATCTATTTTGATCGTGATAGGACAGAAAAACATCAATAATTAACAGGTGGACACATATTATCGCAAATCTAAAATAGGTTATAGAGCCGCTTATCTGTAATAAGCTTCTCTGTTAGGTTGGGTAGGGGTTTAGCGTCATCGTGATATCTCTACCAAGCCGATTAGGCCCTACCTAAGTAAACGGGTAGAGGACACAACAAGAGGATGTATGCTAAAGGAATATCGATATAGAGAGGTTTGGATCGGCTGTATATAATATTCTACGTTCTCTTGTGAAATGTTTGTATTGCTTTTAGGTTTCAAGAGCGGCAAAGTGTCAAGCGAGAAGATGACTGCTAAGTGTTAGTTTGTGAACTCTATTTTTCTAATATATTCATATTTTGCAAATAGAAAATGAACTAATTTTCTTTGGAAAAACGAAATACATGTGGGAAAATGAGATTTCCCAAAATAACCCTACGAGCCTGAAAAGAAGATGAAAAAGAACCCCCGTGTAGGACCATCCTCTCCTTTTTATAGTCTGAGTTATTTTTATAGTCTAAGGGAGTCGGGCCAGGCTGGTAGCTTGACTCTACCTATTTTATTGGAGAATTAGTAGACGTTATTTTATAATCATGTATAAACATGACATGAACTGGATAGCTTTAATTAAAAAACAACCTCATCTACTTATAATAAGAGTTGAGCTTTCCGTTGGAATTGTTCATGCACATGAATACATGATGCCATAAGGTTGGGACTTGCCTTTAAAAAATTTCACCAAACAAAGTTTAGCGTAATTCATTTGCCCATAAAATCTCTACTAGAACAAAGTTTTGAGTGTTAAACCCTAATACTATACTATTTTATTCCTTCTACGACTCACTTGAGATATCAAATGGCATATGTAGCAAGCGCAAAAAATAGTTTACTAGACAAATATTCACAAAGTGCTATTAGACATTTACACTATAATCTAAAGTAAAATATTTGCAAATAAATGTGTTGAACCATGTTACCCTTTCAAATTATATTTAACATACTCTTCTATCAAAACATATCCCTCTAGTTTTATTTTGATTTTGTATCCATTTCAATATCACCAAATACATATACTTCAATTTTAAACATGTTCAAATAACTCGTCACCTAAAAATGTCTAGTACACACATTATCGGATGTGGTAGAAAAGAAAACGAAAACAATAAGTTTACATTTTAACTCAAGCATCTAGCAACATAATTAAATGGTAGTGCAAATTATACCTTTTAACAATCTGCGTACCAGTTTCATTGTATGCACGTAAATTTTGGATTATATTTTCCTTTTCAGTTCACGCGCGCAAAAAATTGGATGACATGAGTCACATGGAGCATAATTTTTTATATAACATCGCATAAATACTTACACCGTGTAGCATAATTGATAAAAAAACATAATATCGGTCCAACTAAGAACGTCAACGGAAATTAGGGGCAATTTTATGGCAGAGGTAAGAATCTGGCATTTACGAACATAAGTGATTTGATTTGATTTTATGATAATTACTAACATGCGGGAATTAGGGATAATTTTATGGTAGATGTACAAATCTGGCATTTACGAACATAAATGATTTGATTTTTTATGGTAATCACGAATGTCTCGGAGGGGAAAATCTCTCCGGCCGGGTGGCGGATTGCACCCGCCCTAAATTCTAAGATGAGGAGGGGCCTAAGCGTTTTGCCTGTTATGCGAGATGGATGGACGAACACAAGAACACGCAAGGGTTTAGAGTGGTTCGGGCCGCCGGAGCGTAATACCCTACTCCATTGTGTGATGTATTGCTTTGTGAGCTTGTATGAACTTGTGAGTGTCTGCCTAAGATTGGGTGTGTGTGAACCTGCCTTGTAACGTCGCATGCCTCCCCTTTTATAGCCGAAGGGGGGCATGTACAAAGGTGCTGAGCCCCGACATATGGGCCCAGGGGCTTAACGAGTAATGTACTTGGAGCTACGAACGTGTGCTGTCGAGGCGATCTTCTAGCGCTCTGACACCCGAGATCTTCATATCCTCGTCGTGCAGGGGAGGCTTCTTGTAGAAGGGATGATGAGTACGGTGCACCGTTCGGCACGGGCGCACTATTTGCCAGCTGACAGGTCAGACGCGCTGCCTGCTGGATGATCCTGACGCCGCCTGGCATTGGATTGGATAGGACGCATTAAATGCTAAGAGGGTGTGTCGCCCGCTGGCGTGGTGGTAGGCGGCGCGTCCTTTCAGCAATAAATGCAGAGACCGCTCGACTGGGTGGGCTTTATGCCAGTCTTGGCCCGCTGGTTTAAGTGTCGGGCCACAAGCCACGCGACAGCAGAGGGCAGTGCAGGACAAGATCTGGACATGTGCCAGCACCAGACCCCTACCTTCGTCGGGGTCCTCCCCGTCCCGGGACCCTTCCAATGCTGAGGCCTTCCAGGGGATCCGGTATACCTTCTTGGGGTCCCGGACTAGTATGTCTTCCTGCGGGGGTCCGGTCCTAGCGATGAACACCGGGATGTACTCCTATTCCTTGCCACGCGGCGCTCCTGGACCTGCCCATTGGGCGCCATTCTCCACGTGGTTTTGAGGCGTTGCACGGGTGCGGCGCCTTTACGCAGTAGCAGAAGGTACCCCTGATTGAGGGTACTGATAGTGGCCCCCGGACCTGCCTCAGGGGAGGAGGCGAGCCTGCAGGTGGGGCCAGGGCCTGATTGGTGATCTTCCTGCTGCTCTTGCGGGCCTGTTGGCGCAATTACTGCCGGCCCGCCTATGGCCATGCCGACTGTCACGCCCGTTCCCACGGCTGACCTGCCCGTGACCTTCATCACTGGTGGGCCATGCGCGGGGTGCCTCGAGTCGCTGCATCAGCCCTGAAAGCTTATCTTTTTCAGTCTTCTACGACGGCCCCGAGGGGGCGTGTCATTGGCGCAAGCGACGGTGCGGTTCTTCCGTGCCTAGTAGCCGATCGCGCCGGCTGCATGACGCGTGGGCCTGGATCCGCATGTTGGACCGTTTGATTGTGGCGAAGCCGAGGGGCGCACAACCGTGGGGTGGCTGCTCGCCTCCCGCGTGACGGTTCGCCTTCTTGACCGCCGGTTTTGGCGAAAAATGAGAGGGCGCCTAACCGCAGGACGGTTGTGTGCCTCTTGTGCAGCAGTTTGCCTTCCCGACCGCCGGTTGCTTTGAAAGTGAAGGGGTGCATAACCCCGGGGCGGTTGTAGGCCCCCTGTGTGGTGGTTTGCCTTCTTCGCTCTTCGGGGCGGCTTCCACGATGCGTGGGGCCTGGCCCCCGTGTCATAGGGCGGACCTTTTGGTGCACACCGGGAGACTTTTCCCGTGGCGCTCCAGGGCGCAAGAGGGGACATCTTCCTTTAAAAAGGGGTCGACCCCCCGGTAGAAGTCATGCCTTGCTCCTCTTGCGTCCTTCACGCTCTCCCGCCTTCTGGGCCTCTGGATGGGGTGCGCCAATGTTCACTAGAGGGGGACGTGCCAGAGCCTTCCCCTCCGGTGGTCCTATCATCGGAGAGCTTGCGACCGTGGTTGGGCTGCCGATCTTGTCTTCCTTTTGCTGCCATTAGAGGAGTGCAACCCCGTGAGGGTCGGTGCTCTTCCGTCATCACTCGGCTTCAAGGATTTTCATCATGCAGCCCGGCTGCAGTCCCCCGCCAGTGGCCATCCAGAAGGATGACCACCAGCCTCGCGGTGGGGAGAAGCAAGCCGGGTTGTAGCTTCCCCCCCAGCCTCAGCTTCAAGGATGTTCATCATCCTCGCTGGGGCGGGGGGCGAGCCAAGTCGGGGCCCTGCCCTCCGCGTGGGCTTGCGACCCGCTTCTTCCTCCAACATTCAGAGGAGAAGGGTGTTTGCCAGCCTTGCGGAGGAGGCGGACCTCGGCTACGCGGGGCCGGCTGGCTACGAGCTGTCAACTGCACCGTGCCCGGCCCTTTGGGCTGGACGGCTTCGGCGCCGCCTCCGACGCTGCCTCCTGCCGCTCTGGCCGGGGCGTGGCTGTCCGTCCACCGCACGGGCGACGGTTGCGCCGTGTGCGGGTCCGACACATCCACCCCTTCTCCTGCCCGTCGGCCACACTGGGGGGATCGTACAAGACGTCGTACGTCGCAGTGGTAGCGGCGACGTTCTTGGATGATCTTGTCCTCACTCCCGTTGGTCAGACGAGAGCGAGGACCCCTTCGTACGTGTTGAGGCAGCCGCCACCGACCGGTACAGAGGTGGCCACTGTCGTCGGTGCTGAGGTGGTCACAACCGCTGGAGAGGCTGCCCCTTGCATAGGTGGTTGCCTCCGCTGGTGAGGGCATCAGAGCCATCTGCCGCTGAGTCCCCGACTTTTTGTCTTTAATGGCCTCGTTGTCGCCCCCCGTAGGAGGACGGGGGCGAGGACCTTTTTTCAGTAGCGCTCGCCCTGAGGCGATCGCTGCTGCTGTCTAGCTGCCCGGAGCGGAGGTTGTTGTCGCTGTTGGTGCAGAGGTGGTCGCTGCTGCCGGCAATCCATCGATGCAGAGGTGGTCACCGCCGTTGGTGGGGCTGTCCGGAGCCATCTTCTAGTGCGACTCCTGCTGGTACAGCGTAGTCCATTCCTGCAGAAATGGAGCTAGGGTCCCGCTTCTGTGCATCGCTCGCTCCTGCTGCTGTTGACTCCCCTTGGTGTTTGGCCCCCGCCTGGGATGCAGGCTTGATGTGTCAAGGTTGGATTTCAGCGCGTCTGAAAGGGTTGTCAACGGCCTTCGGGAGGCAGCCTCGCCGAGACCTGGATCTGTACACAGCTTTAGCTAAGTCGTGTTAGTAGTACACCCGTAGGACCCGCCATCTGACACTAGCCATCCTTTGATACATGCTCGGGACTTGCAGGGTCTAGACTGAGGGAGCCAAGTTGTGTGTCCGAACCCCCCTGGATGGTGGTTCTAGGTACTAGGACACTTGTCACTGGGTGGTGGAGTATGCAGGCCCACGGTACGGGACCAGGCTGAGCGGCTACACGGCTCCGGACCACCCCCGGAAACAAGTGTCTCTTCTCTAGTTCCGGACCCCAAGTTGTCGGACGCACAGGACTTATAGCTCTAAGTACTAGAGTTCCTGTCACGAAGTGGTGGAGTGCGCAGGGTTTTGGGTACGGAACCAGGCTAACCGGCCACACAGGCTCCGGACCACCCCATGGAACGGGCTCCCGTTCTTCAGAGCCGGCCCCCAGGCTGCCGGACCCTCCTGCTTTCGCACAGAGGTCCTATGCCGCAAGCCTGGTTGTTCAATTCAGATATCATCATGCCTGACAGGATGGGAACTGGTCGGGTGGGTTAGGTAAAATATAATCCAAAAACTGCAGGAGGAGACCTTGGGGCAGTAGGGTAATATTATCATAGAGGTACATCTGAGAGGGTAGTTTCCTTTGATAACTTATCATGCATGGGTGCGGACCAACAGGCCGGGTTTATGGGGACAGATCCCACCGGGTTGGCGTGCACACATGCACTACCTAGCTACAAAAGGGAAAAACTTCGACCCTCAGACTTGCTCTATAGATAAAACTTACAGAGATATTCCGGCACTGGGGGGGACACTCCTTCAGTCGTAGCTAGATAGTTGCCCTCGGGTCGGGGGATTCCCATTACCATGAAGGGTCCTTCCCAGCTAGGGGAGTGTTACGGAGCCCTAATTTGGTCTGGTACTTCTGTAAGATTAGGTCCTGACCCTGAGTTTCCATCTGCGTTCGACGAAGGAGGCCCTGCCTTTGGCTGTGGTCATTCCTGGATGAACCTGTCAGAAACCTGGACCCGTGGGGAGTCCAGATGGGTTTTCGGAGGAAGGCGTGCTTTAGCTCCGTAGGCCAGGGGACATGGAGCCCCGCCGGTGGTCCGTTTAGTCGTCGCCATCGGAGTGGGAGTCTTTTGCGAAGACGTCCTTTAGGTCCCCCTCGAGCGACTGGTACCCGAGGTCTCACTCAGCCGTGGATACCTCCTCGTCGTCGACCTTTTCCTTGCCAGGACGGCGACGAGGCGGGGAGCCGTCCATGGAAGACTGCTCACGCCGCTCGCTGACGCGCTCGTTGACGCGCTTTGCGAGATCAATGATCTTGCGACACTCCGCGGCACTGTGGCGACCGTTGGGGTGTACAGGGCACGAGCCGTTGCTACCCATTTGTGGCCGTGGGCGCTTGTTGCGGTAGCCCCGGCCCCCGGTCGCAGCTGCAACAACCAGTGCAGTTGACTGCGGCCTTTCGTAGCCGCGGCCCTTCTTTTTCTTTTTGCCGTCCTGGGGGGCGGCGCTCGAGCCACCTGTCTGGGTAACTCCGGTTTGTGGGGTCGAGTGCCATGCACGGTCCTCGGCGACTCTGGCGCACTTGTCAGCCAGAGCGAAGAGCGTGGGGATAGTCTCCACGTCATGTGTGGCTAGCTTCTCCAACATTTTCTTATCACGTACCCCCTGTCGGAAGGCCGTGATGATGGATGCATTGGAAATACGAGGTATAGTACCTTGTACCTTGGTGAAGCAGGAGATAAACGTCCGGAGGGTCTCTCTGGGCTCCTGTCTCACTGCGTGTAGGTGGGCCTCCACGCCATGCTGCTGGTAAGCGCTGGCGAAGTTCGCAACGAACCGTGCACAGAGCTCTTCCCAGGTGAAGATTGACCCTAGGGCGAGGTTCATGAGCCAAGTCCGGGCAGGCCTAGACAGGGCGACATGAAAATACGTTGCCATCACATCGGTATTTCCACCTGCTAGTGTGATGGCGGTGACGTACACTTGCAGGAATTCCGACGGGTTTGATGTCCCATCGTATTTTTCCGGCAGGTGCGACCGGAACTTGGGCGGCCATGACGCCGCGCGTAGATGGTCGGCGAGGGCGGCGCAGCCCACGCCGGCCAAGGGGACACCCATTTGGGACCGGGCGCCCATTGGTGTCTGCGGTGCTTCCGCAGTGAAGTCTCGGTGGAGGTTGCGACCCTCGATGTTTTGTCGGCGCTCACGCGCCCTTTCCAAAGAGATCCGGGTGTCCTCTCCCGTACGCCTACGGTTGAGCTCTGCCCGGAGGTCGTCGGTCTGCGCTCCCCTTACGGAGGGTGAGCGCATAGATGCTGTCGCCTCGCGTTGGCGTCGGGATGACTGAGGCCTAGACCTGGTCGAAGTGGAATGCACCATGCCGAGTAGCCGGTCGACGTCGTCACGCCACTGCTTCATAGCCCCCGGCGAGGCCGTGGAGCTAGGGGTGGCGTAGCAACTCCCTGGCTGCAGACAACGTCGTAGGCGCTGCCCTTGACGGAGTCTAGGAAGCTTGTGCTGACGTGCACTACGGCATGGCGTGCATAGCAGCAGTCCCAGACTCAGGGTGGTCGGGCACTCGTGGCGCGGAGGATGCAACTTCTTGCTCCACCACCAAATCTTCTGAAGCTTCGGCGTGGTGCTCAATGATCCGCACCATCATGCTGAGTGAGGAAACAAGCAAAAACTTCAAGCCTAGCCCCCTACCTGGCGTGCCAAATGTTGGAGGGGAAAATCTCTCTGGTCGGGTGGCGGATTGCACCCGCCCTAAATCCTAAGATGAGGAGGGGCCTAAGAGTTTTGCCTGTTATACGAGATGGATGGACGAACACAAGAACACACAAGGGTTTAGAGTGGTTCGGGCCGCCAGAGCGTAATACCCTACTCCACTGTGTGATGTATTGCTTTGGAAGCTTGTATGAACTTGTGAGTGTCTGCCTAAGATTGGGTGTGTGTGAACCTTCCTTGTAACGTCTCATGCCTCCCCTTTTATAGCCGAAGGGGGGCATGTACAAAGGTGTTGAGCCCCGACATATGGGCCCAGAGGCTTAACGAATACTGTACTTGGAGCTACGAACGTGTGCTGCCGAGGCGATCTTCTAGCGCTCTGACACCCGAGATCTTCATATCCTCGACATGCAGGGGAGGCTTCTTGTAGAAGGGATGATGAGTACGGTGCACCGCTCGACACGAGCGCACTGTTTGCCAGCTGACCGGTCAGACGCGCTGCCTGCTGGATGATCCTGACGCCGCCTGCCATTGGATTGGACAGGACGCATTAAATGCTGAGAGGGCGCGTATCCCGCTAGCGTGGTGGCAGGCGGCGCGTCCATTCAGCAATAAATGCAGAGGCCGCTCGGCTGGTGTCACACCCGGTTTTAGAAGGCAAACTGAATGTGAACCATGTACGTGCCAGGATCAGCAATTCACGTACACAGCAGTTACATAACATGGACATCATCACACAGTGCTTAAATAGTATTAAAAAGGGAAATAATAGTCGATTACATCATATGTCTGAGACATCCACATAGTCTTTACAATAATCAAAGTGTGGAAAAGAAACGTAGATAAACGCGGCCATCACAGGCAGCCGACTGGGGGTTGCCGCTAACCCATGCCTAGAACTCGTCGTAGTCTTGGAACTCCTGGAAATCTCCTTCCACGGCTTCATCTTCTCCTGAGCAGTGGTTGCAATGCTGACAACCTGGGGATGGGGGGGTTTGGTGTGTAGAGCAAGGGTGAGTACACATCAACATACTCAGCAAGTATCCTGTTTGGCTATAGTGGACTAGCTTTATATGGGGATAAGTCAAGCAGTTGCTTTTAGTTAGTCAGATTATTATTTACTAGTAGAAAGCCAGGTTTTAACATTAACCCAAGTTATTATCCCGATGTACCCTTTCCAAACGGAAAGAATACCACTTACCAGTACCATAGTCATAACCAGAACCATCAATCTCATTGTCACCTGTAAACCAAAATGTCTCTGATCAAGTACCACTAATCACTGGAGCTCCCTTGGCCGCTCATAACCGCGAGCACGACTGATATATCAGTTTTCAAACACTCTGCAGAGGTTGTGCACTTTACCCACAAGCCGTGATTTCCTTTCTGTCCGGAGATCATGACTCTCCATTGGTCACTACCAAGGTGACCCAGCAGGGCATCACTACGTAGCCTTTACAAAGATTCCCCGGGGCTGTAGTCACCCGTTAGGTTTCCTAAATGTACCGCACTCCTCCCCAAGGGACAAATCAACCTTGGCAGAGCGAGCCGCATACACCGAGCCCCATTGACGGCACGACGGCTAAGCGAACTACACCCCGGTTCCTCTAATTACTCAGCTAAGGGCGTCCCATTCCACCCTCATGGTTGCACTGTTTTCCCGGGCGGTCATCCAACGAACAGGTCCTTACGGAGAGGCACTCGAGAAATCGCTCGAGCCCCCTTGAAGACCACAAGTATAACATCATAATAAAGAGGGGAAAACAACGTATTATTGATAACTCTCATCATGTTCATTGATTAGAGTTGAGCAATAGCATAAGTCTAAGCAATAATAATCCAACCCAAATAGGTAAACAAGGACATGGATAACAAAAGCTAGTCAATCCTTAGGTATAAATGTGTAATGCGGGAGGTAAATTAAAGAATGAATAGGACAAAGATAGGTCAAGGGACACTTGCCTCCACCAACCGACTGCTGCTTAAGGGCTTCTCCTGCGAGTTCTTTGGGCTCTTCAACCGGATCGTTCTCTATGCGAGTGCAAACATACATTCATCCATCCATTGAAATTAGGAAACCAACAGTACACCATACAAGAGAACAAGTAGATTAAACATGCATAGAATATGACATGTGATATTGCATTTTCCATGGTTAGAAAGAAACAGGGAAGGGTCTTGCAGGGGTTAGGGCTTATGCACAAGGCGCACTATGGGTAGACGAATAACTAGACGTTACGTGTTCTAGTTCCACTTAACTCCAATAATAATAATTAGTCACATGCACTAATGGAAACATAGCCACTTTTAGTTAATCAACATTAAACGAGATAGACGATTAGCTATATGAATTAACTAACGTAACCGATTTCTAAATTGAGTTTCCTATTTTATTAACATGAGCAACGTGGTTAGCGCGCATAAAATATAACGGGGGGGGGGGGGGGGGGGGATAGACAGGCACGTCTAGGGGTAGACGAAGGCGCGACGAGTCGTGCCAAGGCACTGCGCACTACGCGAGCACGCGCGCAAGGCCGCACGCACGCGTCTCGAACTAGCCGTGCGCACGTCGGGGCCGCGCGTTGGCCAAGCTCAAGGCCGCGCGCCATAGGCACGCTGGGTCAAACTTGAGGCCGCGCCGGGGCCGTCACGACGTTAGCAGGACACGGCGGGGCGAGCGGGCAAGCACGCCGGGGCGAGCGAGCACGGGCGAGCGAGGACGCCGCGGGCGAGGCACGGGCCGCCATGGCCGGCAAGGCCACGGCCGGCCACCACGCCGGGGCGGGGACGGCGCGGGCGCGACGGGCAGGGGCGGCCGGAGCCGGAGCGGGGCGCGGCGGGGGCGGCCGAGCCGAGGCCGAGCGAGGTCGGGACGAGGCGGCGCGAGGGCGGGGGCGAGCTCGCCGGGGCGGCCGAGCGCGGGGCGAGGGCGGGCTCGCCGGGGCAGCCGAGCGGCTCGCCAGGGAGACGGGCGGGCGGGTCGCCGAGGCGGGGCGCGGCCGGGGGCCGGCGAGGCGGGGCCAAGGCGGGGCGCGGCGAGCGCGGCGCGGCCGCGGTGGGAAGCGCCGGCGAGAGGGGGAAGGAGGAGGGAGGGGAGGGAGAAGAGGGGAGGGGGAGGGAGGGCCTCACCGTGGGCGAGGAGGGCGGCGGCGGCGGCGCAGGCGCTGGGAGAGGGCGGCGGCGGTTAGGGTAGGGGAGAGAGGGAGAGAGAATGACAGGCGGGGCCCGCGGGGAGGGGATTTTTTTGGGGGGGAGAGGGAGGGGAGGGGCGGCTGGGCCGCTTGGGCCCAAAGCGGGGGGGCGTGGGGGGGGAGGTGAGGCCGGCTGGGCCGCCGCGGGGCCCACGCGGGAAGGGGGGAGAGGGGAGGGGGCGCGGCTGGGCCGGCCGGCTGGGCCGCGCGCGCCAAGGGGGGGGGGCGGCTGGGCCAAAAGGGGGAGGAGAGAGAAAAGAAAAGATTTTCCTTTTTTGATATCTATTTTCTATATGAATGCCTTCACACTTTCAAACAACCAAAAAATGCATGGTTCGGCATGATGCAGCAAATCAAAGAAATTAACTCTAGGGTTTACTATTATTACATAACTTAAAGTTTTGAAGACGGGTGAGGTTTTAGCGAAAAGAAATGGGAAAGAGAGGTAACACCCGAATTTGGAGAGTGAAGAAAAGAAAAAATTCAACTCCAAAAAAATTTTTGGGGTGTTACAAACCTATCCCCCTTAAAAGAATCTCGCCCTCGAGATTCAGGGTTGGCTAGCAAAGAGCTCAGGGTATTTGGCCATCAGATCATCTTCACGCTCCCAGGTTGCTTCTTCCTCTGAATGATGATTCCATCTGACTTTGCACATTCTGATGGTCTTTCTTCGGGTGACTCTGTCTGCGGTCTCAAGGATCTGCGTTGGCTTCTCAACGTAGGTCAAGTCCTCCTGGACTTCAAGACCTTCAACTGGCAACTGCTCCTCTGGCACACGCAAGCACTTCTTCAACTAAGACACATGAAAGACATCATGCACCGCGGACAAATTCTCTGGCAGGCTGAGCTGATAAGCCACTTCTCCACGCTTTGTGAGAATTTGATACGGACCAATGTAGCGGGGTGCTAGCTTGCCTTTGACTCCGAACCTTCTGACTCCTCTGATCGGTGACACTTTCAGATAGACGAAGTCTCCGACTTCGAAACTCAGCTCTCTTCTTCTTGTGTCTGCATAGCTTCACTGCCTTGATTGCGCTATCTTCAGATTCTCTCGGACCATCTTGATGTTCTCTTCGGCTTCAAGCAAAATGTCTAGCCCGAACACCTGCTTTTCCCTAGGCTGATCCCATTGCAACGGAGTTCTACAACTCCTTCCATAGAGCGCTTGAAATGGTGACATCTTCAAACTGGCCTGGTAACTGTTGTTATAGGAAAACTCTGCATAAGGCAATATCTTGTCCCACCCGGACTGATCTTGCAACGCACAGACTCTCAACATGTCTTCGAGGATTTGATTGGTTTTTTCAGTCTGACCATCTGTCTGCGGATGATAGGCTGAACTGAAATTCAGATGTGTGCCCAAGGCTTCATGCAACTGCTGCCAGAAATGAGAGGTGAACTGCGTTCCTCTGTCTGACACTATCTTCTTTGGCACACCATGAAGACAAATGATCCGAGACATGTACAACTCTGCCAATACTGCACTGCTGTAGTTGGTCTTGACAGGTATGAAGTGGGCTGACTTGGTTAAGCGATCCACCACTACCCAAATGGAATCGTAGCCGGCTCGAGTACGAGGCAATCCGACTATGAAATCCATACCGATTTCATCCCATTTCCACTGAGGAATTTGCAACGGTTGCAACAATCCAGCTGGTCTCTAGTGCTCTGCCTTGATCCGTCGACAACTATCACACATAGCCACATGCTCTGCGATTTCCCTCTTCATTCCGTACCACCAGAATTTCTTCTTCAGATCCTGATACATCTTTTCACTACCAGGGTGAATCGAATAAGCTGTCTCATGAGCTTCCTTAAGAATCAACTCCCGAATAGATTGGACATTGGGAACACACAAGCGGTCTTTGAACCATATCACACCTTCTGCATCTTCCCGAAAATCTTTGCCTCTGCCGTCTAGAATCAGTCGCCGGATCTCACTGATCTTCTCATCATTCTTCTGCGCTTCTTTGATTTCTCACTCCAAGGTAGGTTCCAACTCAATTGTGACTCCTCGCGAATTATTCAGGAATCCGAGACTCAACCTGTCAAACTCTTTGGCCAACTCATAAGGCATCGGACGAGCGACCATCAGATTGACTTGACTCTTCCTGCTCAAAGCATCTGCCACTACGTTCGCTTTGCCTGGATGGTAATGGATCTCCAACTCATAGTCTTTGATCAACTCTAACCATCTTCTTTGCCTCATATTTAGCTCTGACTGAGTGAATATGTACTTCAGACTCTTGTGGTCTGTGTAAACATCACATTTCTGTCCATACAGATAGTGCCTCCACGTCTTCAGTGCGTGAACCACTGCTGCCAACTCTAGGTCATGGATTGGATAATTCTTCTCATGAACCTTCAGCTGTCGGGACGAGTAAGCCACAACTCTTCCCTTTTGCATCAACACACATCCCAAACCTGTGTAACAAGCATCACAATACACTGAGAAGGGCTTGTGCACATCAGGCAAGACTAAGACAGGTGCTGTAGTAAACTTCTCTTTCAGTGCTTCAAAGGCTTCTTGGCATTTCTGGGTCCACTTGAACTCAACCTTGTTGCCTAGCAACGCTGTCATTGGTTTCGCAATCTTCGAAAACCCTTCAATGAATCACCGATAATATCCGGCCATTCCAATGAAGCTCTTGATTCCTCGAGCATCTGTTGGCGCTTTCCAGTTCAGAATGTCTGCCGCTTTCTTCGGATCCACAGCCAATCCTTCTTTGTTGATTATGTGACCCAAGAACAGGACTTCACTGATCCAGAACTCACACTTGCTCAACTTTGCATACAACTGGTGCTCTCGCAATCTCTGTAATACCATCCTCAAATGATCTGCATGCTCTTCTTCGCTTTGAGAATAAATTAGAATATCATCAATAAATACCACCACAAACTTGTCAAGATAGTCCATGAATACACTGTTCATCAGATTCATAAAGAAGGCTGGTGCATTTGTTAGACCGACAGACATCACAGTGAACTCATACAACCCATACTTGGTAATGAATGCCATCTTCGGAATGTCTGAAGGTCGAATCCTGAGCTAATGATAACCCGACCTCAGATCAATCTTGGAGAACACACTGGCTCCTCTCAACTGGTCGAACATATCTTCTATTCTGGGCAAAGGGTACTTGTTCTTGATCGTGACCTCATTCAAAGCTCGATAATCGATACACATCCTTTTGGTGCCATCTTTCTTCTCCACAAATAGGACAAGGGCGGCCCAAGGCGAGGTGCTTGGCCGGATGTAACATTTCTCTGACAGCTCATCGATCTGCTTCTTAAGCTCAACCAACTCTGGCCCAGATATTCTGTAGGCTCTCTTAAATATGGGGGCGGTTCCAGGAAGAAGCTCTATGGCAAACTCAACTTTCCGCTCTGGTGGCATACCTGGTAAGTCCTTTGGAAACACGTCCGGGAACTCGGACACAACCTTGATACTCTCAATCGGGTCTGCTTCACTGCTATCAACAGCCATTTGATGACAACTTCCTTTCTTCGGTTCAGGCAGGACTAACTCGGTCACCACTTCCTCTCCAAGTGGGGACATCAACTTGATTGTCCTCTTATCACAACTGATAACTGCCTGATACTTATCTAGCCAATTCATCCCTAGGATGACATCTATTCCCTGAGTACCCATTACTATAAGGTTAGCGGGAAACGCTATCCCCCTTATTTCCACACTTACATTCAAACAAATGCTATCAGTTCGAATTCTACCACCGGCTGAGTCAATTTGAATGGGGGTTGACATGGTAGTAATTGGAAGATTATGTGCTTCTACCCATGATGCAGTAATGAAAGAATGTGTTGCTCCAGTATCAAATAACACTTCTGCAATATGGGAATCGACTGGAAACATACCTACTATCATGCCGGGGGTCTCCTGAACTGCTTCAGCCTCCAAGTGGTTCAGTTTTCCATGATTGTAACGCGGCTGAGAGCGGTTGCCTGCTCCTGGCTGAGGCACATTCTGTTTTGTCGGGGCATTGGGGCCTGACTGTTGCTGGGCTGCCTTCTTCGGACATTGCATCACCCAATGGCCTTGCTCTCCACAGTGGAAACATGCTCTGTTTCCAACCTGAGCTGGTGCTGCTTGACTGTTCTGCTGGCTTGCTGGGGCAGGAAGACGAGGTGCCTGCTGATTCTGCCCCTGAAATTGACCTACTCCTGACTGATTATTCTGACGATTCTGATACTGGTGCTGAGGATGCTGCCTTTGAAACTGCTGATGCTGCTGAGGTGGACGCTGGTTCTGCCTGAACTGCTGAGGTTGATTGCTCGAGAAACGAGGACGATTGCTGCTTCCAGGCTGAGGTCCACTGATCTTGCGCTTGCAATCCTCCATCTCCTTATGCTTCCTCTCTGTCATGATTGCTCTGTCAATCAGGTGCTAGAATGTCGGGAAAGCATGATTCATCAGTTGATACTGTAGAGGGTCAACCAAGCCTCTCAGGAAACGGTATTGTCGCTTGGCGTCGGTGTTGACATCTTTAGGTGCATAGCGAGACAACTACAGAAACCTGTCCCGATACTCACTGACCGATGATGACCCTTGCTTAAGAGCCAAGAACTCCTCCTTTTTCACTGTCATCAGGCCTGCAGGCACATGATACTGACGAAAGCTACCTCTGAACTCTTCCCAGGTGATAGTGTCGGGGTGGGCATGGGTGGCGAGATAAGACTCCCACCATGACTGAGCTGCTCCTCTCAACAGACGGGGACCATACAGGACCTTCTCCCTGTCATCGCACTGGGTGGTATGCAACTCCCGCTCCATAGTGCGCAGCCAGTCTTCAGCGTTCATGGGGTCAGAGGAGTGAGCAAACATTGGGGGATGACCTCTCATGAATTCAGCACGCTTGTCTCTGGGCATCTGAGGCATCTGAGGCTGAGGTGGGGCCTGCTGCTGCTGCTGCTGAATGGCGGCCAGAGTCTGACCAATGGCTTGAACTGCCTGAGTCTGCATCAGAAACATCTGCTCGATGGACATCGGGGGCGGGGGCGGTAGATGCTGCTGCTGGGGCACCTCATCTTGCGGAGCTGGCCGCTCCTGCTGAGCATGCCTTCCTCCTCTGCGCCTGTTTTCTGACATCTGCAGAATGCAACCACACATCAGAACTGATCCTGCAAATCTTGCAGCATAAGAAAAGAGTATAGAATTCTCCACAACACTGAGCAGATGAACATCTTCACTGTTCTCCAACACAGACCAACACAGCTTTTCAGATAAAGAGGAAAGTGGAATAAAAGGCTTCCCAACTAAATAGCTAACTCCATTAACATATAACAGATAAACCGAAATGCAGGGGATACCCACATCCTGGTGACAGTCATTACAAAGATCCAGATCAAACATAGTTCATCATGACAAACATAAATGCACAGGATATAGCAAACTACCCTGTCTAACTAAGTCTAACTAAGAGCGAGACTGACGCTAAGACTATAGCTTCTATGTATATATATTCGTATTAATTACAAGATCTGACTCTAACGACCTATGGTTCTAAATTTATCTTGGTCTTGCCGTTGGGATTGCCATAAGACTGGTGTCCACGCCGAGGTGAGCGGTACGGGTGCTGAGTCCCGACGGGAGCGGGGGAACCATCGCCCAGGTGACGATGCTCCGCGCGCTCAGCCCGCAGCAGGGCGATCTCAGCACGAGCCCTACTCAGCTCGTCTAGCGCATGGTCCAACTCCGTGTTTAGCACGGCGGCTAGGTTGATTGTGCTGCTCAACCTAGGATTGTCCTCACCAACAGGTGAGACAATCATGCCTCCTGTGCTGCCAGATGGACGGTGGGGGTAATACTTCAGGTCGAGACCGTCAGCTACCCCACCGAGAACCGAGCAGTAGTGCGAAAGCGCATGCCGTGCGACATCTTGCATGGCCGCCTCAGCTGAGTCCCGCTCAGAGATAGAATAGTGCTCTGAGCAGGCCTCCGCGCCCTGGAGACTGTTCTCCGGACGGTGCACCAAGCAGGTCGCCTCCCAGCGGTCCGGGTAGACCCCGCGACTATGCTGGTAGACCACACAGTGATACTCGATAGACCAAGTACGTCGGTTAAGTGCCGGACGTAGCAGGGTGTCGAGCACATCGTGGAAGTGACACCCGCGAGCAGCGTCGTGAGTGATGGGTCGAGCAACCCATCCTTCCGGCTCCTGGTCAGCAGGGAAGTCAGTGTCGTGGCTCGAGCTATCGTCGCCACCTCCGTCGTCTGGGTCTCCTCCAGCAGCTACTCCAGAGGCTGGGGCGCCCAGTGGTGGTGCAGGAGGCGCCTCCAGGGGAAGCACAGGGGAGCAGCTCCTCACAGACTCTATCTCCTGCTGGAGCGAGAAAGAAGAGCCCTGCTGCTCCTGTCGTCGACGTTCCTGCTCCTCATGTAGGCGGTGGTGCAGCCTCTCCAAATGGCTGGACTGACCGGCCACGGGACGGCGAAGCGGACGCTCAGCAAGGCGGGAGGGTAAGAAGGGGATGACAGACTTTCGTGCAGTGTGTCTAAGACGAGCCATCTACAAAAGACACCGCATGCAAAAGAGTGAGAACAGAATTAGTATGACCAGCAAGTAATGAATCATAAATAAATGAAGGATTAGAATAAAACACAAATTTGAGCAAGGTATAATATGCAGTAGAACATAGTTTTGATCGATATGACCAACTTTTGAAGGGATATCAAAGTCAAGGCAGGGGCAGAGGTCGATAATCCTTAGAACGACCATTCTACTCTAAGTTAGCGGTCCTACAGTCAGCACGACTTTGATACCAGCTATGTGACACCCGGTTTTAGAAGGCAAACCGAATGCGAACCATGTACGTGCCAGGATCAGCAATTCACGTACACAGCAGTTACATAACATGGACATCATCACACAGTGCTTAAATAGTATTAAAAAGGGAAATAATAGTCGATTACATCATATGTCTGAGACATCCACATAGTCTTTACAATAATCAAAGTGCGGAAAAGAAACGTAGAAAACGCGGCCATCACAGGCAGCCGACTGGGGGTTGCCGCTAACCCACGCCTAGAACTCGTCGTAGTCTTGGAACTCCTGGAAATCTCCTTCCACGGCTTCATCTTCTCCTGAGCAGTGGTTGCAATGCTGACAACCTGGGGATGGGGGGTTTGGTGTGTAGAGCAAGGGTGAGTACACATCAACATACTCAGCAAGTATCCTGTTTGGCTGTAGTGGACTAGCTTTATATGGGGATAAGTCAAGCAATTGCTTTTAGTTGGTCAGATTATTATTTACTAGTAGAAAGCCAGGTTTTAACATTAACCCAAGTTATTATCCCGATGTACCCTTTCCAAACGGAAAGAATACCACTTACCAGTACCATAGTCATAACCAGAACCATCAATCTCATTGTCACCTGTAAACCAAAATGTCTCTGATCAAGTACCACTAATCACTGGAGCTCCCTTGGCCGCTCATAACCGCGAGCACGGCTGATATATCAGTTTTCAAACACTCTGCAGAGGTTGTGCACTTTACCCACAAACCGTGATTTCCTTTCTGTCCGGAGATCATGACTCTCCATTGGTCACTACCAAGGTGACCCAGCAGGGCATCACTACGTAGCCTTTACAAAGATTCCCCGGGGCTGTAGTCGCTCGTTAGGTTTCCTAAATGTACCGCACTCCTCCCCAAGGGACAAATCAACCTTGGCAGAGCGAGCCGCATACACCGAGCCCCATTGACGGCACGACGGCTAAGCGAACTACACCCCGGTTCCTCTAATTACTCAGCTAAGGGCGTCCCATTCCACCCTCATGGTTGCACTGTTTTCCCGGGCTGTCATCCAACGAACAGGTCCTTACGGAGAGGCACTCGAGAAATCGCTCGAGCCCCCTTGAAGACCACAAGTATAACATCATAATAAAGAGGGGAAAACAATGTATTATTGATAACTCTCATCATGTTCATTGATTAGAGTTGAGCAATAGCATAAGTCTAATAAGTCAAGCAGTTGCTTTTAGTTGGTCAGATTATTATTTACTAGTAGAAAGCCAGGTTTTAACATTAACCCAAGTTATTATCCCGATGTACCCTTTCCAAATGGAAAGAATACCACTTACCAGTACCATAGTCATAACCAGAACCATCAATCTCATTGCCACCTGTAAACCAAAATGTCTCTGATCAAGTACCACTAATCACTGGAGCTCCCTTGGCCGCTCATAACCGCGAGCACGACTGATATATCAATTTTCAAACACTCTGCAGAGGTTGTGCACTTTACCCACAAGCCATGATTCCCTTTCTGTCAGGAGATCATGACTCTCCATTGGTCACTACCAAGGTGACCCAGCAGGGCATCACTACGTAGCCTTTACAAAGATTCCCCGGGGCTGTAGTCGCCCATTAGGTTTCCTAAATGTACCGCACTCCTCCCCAAGGGACAAATCAACCTTGGCAGAGCGAGCCGCATACACCGAGCCCCATTGACGGCACGACGGCTAAGCGAACTACACCCCGATTCCTCTAATTACTCAGCTAAGGGCGTCCCATTCCACCCTCATGGTTGCACTGTTTTCCTGGGCGGTCATCCAACGAACAGGTCCTTACGGAGAGGCACTCGAGAAATCGCTCGAGCCCCCTTGAAGACCACAAGTATAACATCATAATAAAGAGGGGAAAACAGTGTATCATGGATAACTCTCATCATGTTCATTGATTAGAGTTGAGCAATAGCATAAGTCTAAGCAATAATAATCCAACCCAAATAGGTAAACAAGGACATGGATAACAAAAGCTAGTCAATCCTTAGGTATAAATGTGTAATGCGGGAGGTGAATTAAAGAATGAATAGGACAAAGATAGGTCAAGGGACACTTGCCTCCACCAACCGACTGCTGCTCAGGGGCTTCTCCTGCGAGTTCTTCGGGCTCTTCAACCGGATCGTTCTCTATGCGAGTGCAAACATACATTCATCCATCCATTGAAATTAGGAAACCAACAGTACACCATACAAGAGAACAAGTAGATTAAACATGCATAGAATATGACATGTGATATTGCATTTTCCATGGTTAGAAAGAAACGGATAAGGGTCTTGCAGGGGTTAGGGCTTATGCACAAGGCGCACTACGGGTAGACGAATAACTAGACGTTACATGTTCTAGTTCCACTTAACTCCAATAATAATAATTAGTCACATGCACTAATGGAAACATAGCCACTTTTAGTTAATCAACATTAAACGAGATAGACGATTAGCTATATGAATTAACTAACGTAACTGATTTCTAAATTGAGTTTCCTATTTTATTAACATGAGCAACGTGGTTAGCACGCATAAAATATAACGGGGGGGAGGGGGGATAGACGGGCACGTCTAGGGGTAGACGAAGGCGCGACGAGTCGTGCCAAGGCACTGCGCACTACGCGAGCACGCGCGCAAGGCCGCACGCACGCGTCGCGAACTAGCCGTGCGCATGTCGGGGCCACGCGCTGGCCGAGCTCAAGGCCGCGCGCCATAGGCACGCTGGGCCGAACCTGAGGCCGCGCCGGGGCCGTCACGACGCGAGCAGAACACGGCGGGGCGAGCGGGCAAGCACGCCGGGGCGAGCGAGCACGGGCGAGCGAGGACGCTGCGGGCGAGGCACGGGCCGCCATGGCCGGCAAGGCCACAGCCGGCCACCACACCGGGGCGGGGACGGCACGGGCGCGATGGGCAGGGGCGGCCGGAGCCGGAGCGGGGGCGCGGCGGGGGCGGCCGAGCCGGGGCCGAGCGAGGTCGGGACGAGGCGGCGCGAGGGCGGGGGCGAGCGCGCCGGGGCGGCCGAGCGCGGGGCGGGGGCGGGCTCGCTGGGGCGGCCGAGCGGCTCGCCGGGAAGCCAGGCGGGCGGGTCGCCGAGGCGGGGCGCGACCGGGATTGGCCGGGGCGGGCGCGGCCGCGGGGGGAAGCGCCGGCGAGAGGGGGAAGGAGGAGGGAGGGGAGGGAGAAGAGGGGAGGGGGAGGGAGGGCCTCACCGCAGGCGAGGAGGGCGGCGGCGGTGGCGCAGGCGCAGGGAGAGGGCGGCGGCGGTTAGGGTAGGGGAGAGGGAGAGAGGGAGAGAGAATGACGGGCGGGGCCCGCGGTGAGGGGGATTTTTTGGGGGGGAGAGGGAGGGGAGGAGCGGCTGGGCCGCTTGGGCCCAAAGCGGGGGGGCGCGTGGGGGGGGGAGGTGAGGCCGGCTGGGCCAGGGGCCGGCTGGGCCGCCGCGAAGCCCACGCGGGAAGGGGGGGAGAGGGGAGGGGGCGCGGTTGGGCCGGCTGGCTGGGCCGCGCGCGCCAAGGGGGGCGGCTGGGCCAAAAGGGGGAGGAGAGGGAGGAGAGAGAAAAGAAAAGATTTTCCTTTTTTGATATCTATTTTCTATATGAATGCCTTCACACTTTCAAACAACCAAAAAAATGCATGGTTCGGCATGATGCAGCAAATCAAAGAAATTAACTCTAGGGTTTACTATTATTACATAACTTAAAGTTTTGAAGATGGGTGAGGTTTTAGCGAAAAGAAATGGGAAAGAGAGGTAACACCCGAATTTGGAGAGTGAAGAAAAGAAAAAATTCAACTCCAAAAAAAAATTCGGGGTGTTACAACTGGTTGGGCTTTATGCCAGTCTTGGCCCGCTGGTTTAAGTGTCGGGCCACAAGCCACGCGACAGCAGAGGGCAGTGCAGGACAAGATCTGGACACGTGCCAGCACCGGACCCCTACCTTCGCTGGGGTCCTCCCCGTCCCGGGACCCTTCCAATGCTGAGGCCTTCCAGGGGATCCGGTATACCTTATTAGGGTCCCGGACTTGTATGTCTTCCTACGGGGGTCTGGTCCTAGCGACGAACACCGGGATGTACTCCCATTCCTTGCCACTCGGCGCTCCTGGACCTGCCCATTGGGCGCCATTCTCCACGTGGTTTTGAGGCGTTGCACGGGTGCGGCGCCTTTACGCAGTAGTAGAAGGTACCCCTGATTGAGGGTACTGACAACGAACATCATAAATTAAGGAATTGCCTTTCTAATGTGCATGCAAAAAATATGCATGCGGTAAACAGATATACGAACTCCGAGTTCAAGCATAAAACTGTATCGTTTTTAGCGTAAATAATACATGTGGTAGGCATAAAACACAATAATTGAAAAGAAAACACGAATCGGAGGAGGTAGTCACCGGAGGACGTCGTCGACGACACAAGCACAGATGTAGGCCGTCACTCGGGCCTCCCGAACTGCACCAGATCGGAGGATGTCATGCGCGATCGTCGCTGCACGCACCTCGCATCTTCTGTGACGCCGCTCGAACCTCATGCCTCGTGCGTCACCGTCGCTACTTGCACGTCGAGGGGCGTCGCTTGCTCGCCGACCTTGGAAGTGTCGCCGCCTCGGGGCCCCGGGGACGCCGTCGCTTGCCCGTAAAAGGGCCCCACCATCGCTCACCCTCTGGATCGAGGAGCCGCCACCACCGACCTGGGGACCGCCGCCACTACTCCGGATCGAGGAACAGTCGCCACCATGCTTCGAGGTCAGGGAGACGCGGCCACCGTTGCGCGCGCTCTCGAGCAGCCCTCATCGTCGTACGCGCCGTCGCTAATGAATCGGGATGGGGCGTGAAAAACTGAACCCTAACACTCTGGGTTTTCTTTTATAGACGTCTAGACCTGGTCTGGCTCGACCGGATTGCACCGTTTGGCCTAGGCTTCCTCTAGTTATTATAAGCCCAAGGCTTATAGTATACAATATATATATATATATACACACTCAAAAGTTATAAATCATGGTTGATGGAGACTGCTAGTGCCTGTATTGTATCGCCAATCATGTTTACTCTATAGTGTATACAAATCGTTGAACATCAAGTAGACTAAGACAATAAACCGTGTAGTCTAGAGGTCACTAAACACCAACACAAACCAAGTAAATTATTGATCATTAAGCCACGATGAGATGGGTACGATATTATGATATAATTAAGTGTTGTCTTTTTTAGTGGTGATGAAAGATGGTCCATATGAAAATGGTAGTTGTGATAGTTTGCATACGTTAATATGATATTGTTGAGCACACTTTTTGGCAGCATGGACGGTCCGGCCTTGAGGTCGGACGGTCCGTGGTCCGAACCATCCGCAGTGGCGACACGGACGGTCCGCACATGAGCATTATCAGTTACGGTTTCACATTTCTTGCGAGATTTGTTAGCGAAACCTGCGGGATTAACTCGAAAGGCGACTTGCAACGGGTTCAGACCTCCCCTTTATATAGATGAAGGGGTACGGCCAATTGACTCCCCCACAATCTATCCAAACAATTCTTCTTATTATTTTTACCTTACACATTAGGAGTAGCCCAAGTTTAGCCTTCGGTGAGTGCAACATGTCACATTCCGCGTGACAGCTATAGTTGGCTTACCGGCTTTAGCTCTTTTTTATCTATTTTGATCGTGATAGGACAGAAAAAACATCAATAATTAACAGGTGGGCACATATTATTGCAAATCTAAAATAGGTTATAGAGCCGCTTATCTGTAAGAAGCTTCTCAGTTAGGTTCATGTAGCGCCCCAGTCCTCTGGGACTCAAATGTGATACAATTACTAGTCCCAGGAGGCTAGTAAACACATTTATACAACAGATGATTCCATATCTGCTTAAACGAGACAAACCTATAAAGGTGGCGATCAACTTTAAGAGTTGGTCCACAACTCGGGACATAACATCAGAGTGGGGCTGAAGCAGCCCGATATACGCAGTGAAGCAAATCAGCAGTCCAACAGCCACATGCAAGGTTGGGAACATGCGTAACTCTTACCCGATCTCCTTTTCTGAAAAACAACAAATAAGAAAGGGTGAGTACAAACGTACTCAGCAGCCCACCTTCACCCGTGGAATGGGGAAATCAGATATAATGCATGGAATATGTGGAGCTCAGGATATTTTGCAGAAAAAACAATATTTTATGCAGGTTTATTTTGTAAAACATTTTGTATTTTGCAAAGTGCATCCTCTCCCAAAGGAGCAGGAAGTTTTTTCAATATAGAACAAAAACCCCTGGACTAAACCATCCAGGTATCTCAACAGTTTCCCACTGGTTTTCCTTTTTCAAAAACAGCTACTGGACTTCCCGTCCACCATAGCTCACGGCTCAACTGCCGGACCTTTTAAAAACCACTTTTGTCAAACACACCCTTTTTTTGAAAACAAAACACTAATTCTCATACCACACCAGACTCGTCCATTCCTGTGGACACAGACTATTCGAATAGGTTTGAAACTCTGCGCAGAGGGGTACACTTTACCCACTAGTCCGGTTTCTGCGATCTCACCGTCGTGAGACCCGAATGCCGAATCTCTTTCTTTCCTCGCACGTCCTTACCTTAACGGTTATACCGGAAGGAGTCAGGCCACCGCCATGCCCAAACTGCACAAAACATTGCCCCTCCTTATCCTCCCGGTGCTCCCTAGCCTTCATAACCCTGGGGTTTGGACCGTACAAGTTCAGATTGAGTGACTGCCCATACAGTCTCGAGTGGTTGTACTTGTCATGAGCACAGGTAGCGAAGGATGACAAACCAGTCCTTATGTGAGGGGACAATCCTTCTGCTCACACCTAAACCAGCTGAGCCAACATCTGAGGCCCTCCCCTAAACCAGGGAGTCCCTGATCATCCCTACTCAAAGGCGATAAGGGTGAAAACCCTTCATCATACACATTTTGAAAAGCATTTTCTTTTGAAAACTCACACCTTTTCTCAAATCATTTGTAACAAATATGTCAAGGATTGATTGCGGCAAGCGGCTGGGTGGCCATAATAACTTGTCTCAAAATCATATCATACATAAAATAACAGGCTGAGGGTTATGGTTGAAAAATCATAGGTAATTTATGCATCAAAGGGATCCAGTGAGCTTGTCGTGCTTATCCGGCAAAAGGGGGGGAGAGCTCGCGGAACTGGCTTCTAGCTCCACTGCCTCGCGTAGACTTGAGGATCTAGCCTCCATGAGACGGCACGAAGGCTCCGATAACTATGCAACATGAACAAGCAAACATACAAACCAACAAGTATACCAATAAATATTTAGTATAGTGGTCAGAATAACGATATATGGATGGGTAGAGTCTTGAGCAGAATTTGTGTCATGTGGTGTTGAGATACTACTGGTGGTGGAGCGGAGGTTCTTACCAGGAGGGTAGACTGGAGGCAAAGCGACACTATGCGTGTAGCCGGCGGAGCGGGGTAACTGAGTGGGTGGGGTGTTTGCCTTGGCTAAGGGTGTTGAGTGTGTGTGGAGAGGGAGAGGGTACCTGGGTGTATTTATAGCTGGGTGTATGTGGTGTAGCACAGTGAAGTTCACTGTTGGTGAGAATAGTGACGAATGAATCGTCTGACTTAGTATGAACAGGAGAGTTATAGGCAGAATATGGGACAAAAGTATTTTGGGAGTTTTCTGGAACATGAACCATGCTTAAGGGATGACATGGTTGGATAGGGAATAGTTTGATAAGAAATTAGAAACAAGAATTATTGGAATCGGAGTTTGGAAGCCTGGTTCAAAGGAATCTCAAAGTTAAGCATGCTCAACTTGGAGAAACCTGGGATGGGTGACCAGATGGGAAGTTCCCACTGGAAGGAAAATCATAGTCATCGGAGTTCGTATGACTGGAATATGGGTCTGGCTGGTCTTAGGTGGACTGGACAGCATTATGGATGAGTAGTTGAATTTTGGGGTGATCGGATGATCGATGAATAGTAACGATGAATAGTGTTGGGGGCCTTAGGCTTCCGAAGGTCCTCAAAAACATGATTTAACAATGTTTCTCGAAGTACAGTACATGAACAGGTACCTTCAGACTTGAGTTGAAACCACAGCGTAGAAAAGCACGAGGAGTACGAAGGATAGCGCAAAGCCGAAGCTGTGCGCAGGAGAGCTTCAGCATGATATCAGAAAAAGGAAACCGACTTAAAGATGAAAAGGCTATTTAAACCTCGATGGACTACTATAGAGTTGTTAGCAAATGTAAAGGGCATGAGTGTAATTTCACATGGGCTGCGTCCCGTGCCTATAAATAGATGAACAGTAACTCCATACTGTTCACGTTGACTTAACATTGATCCTTGCGTCACGCTGGTACTTTCACCTTTTTTCAAGTCGAAGGTACACTTGTAATCTAATATTGTTTCTATTTTTCCATAATAATGAAATAAAAATGAGATAGCGATAATATATGACTATTTATATTATTTTTATGGTTTATATGATTCTCTCTTCATCCTCATATGTTATGTTAACGAAGGTAAGTCCTTCGTTACCTTCATCCGAAAATCATTATATCCTAAGGGAAATAATGCTTCGAAGGACGAAGGGCTTTAACGTTTAACGTTTACTGTGTTGCCTTGTTCTTAATTCATAGCACTTGAGAACAAGTAACCAACATTGGCACCCACCTCCGGTGAATCCTTTTTCGACCACCTTCAGCAAGCATCAACCTTCGTCATGCCACCAAAGAAAGCTTCGGCAACAGGGGCTGCCGTTCTGCAGCCGCTAGATCCGAACTAGGAGACCCTTTCTCTTCGAGAAGCCCGAAACCAGAAGAGGAAGGCTACTAGCCCAACACCATAAGAGGATGAGTTGGACTAAGAAATCAGGAATATGGAGATGCTTCATCAGCAGGTCCAGAAGAAGAAGGAGAAGATGGCTCGGTTAGCTGACCTACAAAGGCAGATTGACGAAGCTACCGAAGAGGTGCGTCATCTCGCTCAAGATGAGCAGAATTGAAGGCCATACTATAGGGAATTGCACCAAGAGGGCTTCTTCAACGAGGATGACTGGTATGAGGGTTTCCATCATAGAAATTTTGCTTTTGATGATGCTTCTCCTCTGTCAGCAGAACTGCAGGCTACGCCCTGGCCCCCGTCTTACAAGCCACCCCAGCTCCCCATGTATGACGGACACTCAGATCCGAAGCAGTTTCTGATGAGCTACGAAGCAACTATATCTTCGTATGGTGGCAACACTGCTGTCATGGCAAAATCCTTTGTCATGGCAGTCAAAAATGTTGCACAAACTTGGTATTCCTCTCTTCGGCCAGGAACAATCACATCATGGCAGAAGCTAAAAGACATGCTGATCACCAGTTTTCAAGGGTTTCAGACGAAGCCGGTTACTGCTCAAGCCTTGTTCCAGTGCACGCAAGACCAAGAGGAATACCTCCAGGCGTATGTCCGAAGGTTCTTGCGTCTGAGGGCACAAGCGCCAACAGTGCCCAATGAAATTGTCATTGAGGCCATGGTTAAGGGGCTTCGGCCAGGACCTTCAGCCCAGTACTTCGCCAGGAAACCCCCTCAAACCCTGGAGAAACTGCTTCAGAAAATGGATGAATACATCCGTGCTGACAATGATTTTCGACAAAGAAGGGAGGAAGCTTATAGGTTCTCCGAAATGCCCAGGGGCTTCGGAGGGAGGATCCACCCTAGGCACGTCAGATCAATTCATTCCACTCAGAATGACAACAGGGGAAGTCAACAACAGAGGCCGCAATATTCTTCCTAGGCTTCGGGGCAGCAACAGAGCTATCCTCGGCCCCCAGCTCCAAGGGGCAGAGGCGCCAAGGGCTTCGGAGGAAGGTTTGGGGATCAGCCCAGGAAGATTTATTGTCTATTCTGCGGTGAGGACAAGGGCCACACTACCAGGATGTGCCACGTCACCATCCAGAAACAGAAGGAGATAGCAGAAGTTGCAGCCCAACAGAGTTAGCCGAAGCAGGTTATGCATACTGCTTCGTATCACTCGCCGTACATTCCAGAATACGTGGGTAACCATCCTGCAGCCTCTGTTGCTTCGGCAAGCCAATCTCAGGCATCTTGGCAACAGCCTCCACCCCCACCACCGTTGCAACGAGGCCAGCAGCCAGAAGGGAGCTAGCACATTCATCAGCAACGGGACTTCAGAGAGGAGTCAGAAGCTCGCACGGTCTACTAGAAGATATCCTACTTCTGAAACAGTTCTGGCATTCGTTATCATTTTTCTTTTTTAATAGAGAATTCAATTCCTTGTAATAGCTTCATCTTGGTCATAGTGGAAATATATCTCTTTTACAGACACATGAAATCCAAGAATTGGCGAAGCACGAAAGTTGCTCTCAAGAGGGAGCGGGGTTCATAATCACATTACAAGTTTTGTCGAGGCAATAAAAAGTCGTTCTAAGGAATGCAGTGTACGTCTCTCGAAGCAACAAAAGTCGTTCCTAAGGGAGCGCAGTGTAAGTTTTTTGCTCAAAAGTCATTCTAAAGGGAATGCAGAGCTTACAGCGAAAAATAAGCGCTGATTCCGCCGAAGTAAAAGGCGAAGCGCGAAAAGTCAATGCGAATACCGCTGAAGTAAAAGGCGAAGAAGCTCCTAAGGGAGGCTTACAGCGAAAAATAAACGCTGATTCCGCTGAAGTAAAAGGCGAAGAAGCTCCTAAGGGAGGCTTACAGCAAAAAGTCAGCGCTGATACACCGGAAAATAAGCTGTGAAGCCAAAAAGTAAACGGCAAAAAGATTGTGTGCTTCATTGAAAAGAATGGGTGTGTATTTTCAGCACAAATAACGTTTTGCATAGCATAATATCATTACATCATTTTGCATAGCATATCATCATACATCATCTTGCATCAATGGCGCGAGAAGGGGATTCAATGTTGATCTTCGGGGAATGATTTGAAAAACTAATGCCAAGGCACAACATAAGTATTGAGGAAGTATAGCTTCGTCAAACTCTAAGATGAAAAGGTGATCTATTGCTTACGAAGCATAATGATTTTACGAAGATCGGATGTTTTTTACGAAATATGAATGTTCTTCACCACACATGAAAAGAAGGGAAGGTGTTTTTTCGCCGAAGGCTCAAAAACGGTATGTATGTAAGGTTTCATGCGTCGTAAAGAATACAATTACAAGCAGCTTAAATATTGCATTCAAAATTATAAAAATACTACGCACTTTGTTCAGCAAATAATTATATTACAAATGTTTTTACAATAGAAGCTATTCTTCTTTTAAAACTGCTTCTGCAGCTTCGTTTAGCAGTCGATTAACAGCTTCGTCCAGAATAGCTTTGGCCACTTTAGTAACTTCAACTTCTTTTTCTGCTTCGGGGTTGGTCGTCAACTTGAGGGGCTCTGGAGGAGGAGATAGTTCAACTGCGATATAAAACGTAAATAAGTCCGATGTCGCAAAATTAGTAAAGATTAAAAAGTTATTAAGTAATACCTATTCGCCTCTCAAGTTCCGCTGCTTTCTCAGCTGCCTTCGTCGCTTCTTTTGAATCATGGGAATCTTTTTCACTCTTTTTTATCATTTCATGCGCCATCCCCCGGCCGCCGTTCTCCCAGATGTCAGTAAAGAATTTTCTGCCAATTAAGCTTGCTTCGGCCGAGGGATCTTTTGTATCTTCAATAGATAAAGCGGCTTCGGCTTGAGCCAAAGTTTTCACATGGTCGCAACCTGATTTTTCTAAGATAGCTGCGATTCCTCTGGCACCCGAGAAAGCGCAGATATCCCCGTGACCACTCAAAACTTCTTCAAAAGCTTCAGCTTCGTTATTGATCCAATCAATTGGTCCTTCAGGATCACCCCTTACGAAGTTGTCTTCGTTAGAAAATGCGCCAACATTGGCGAAACTAGTTTTTATTTTCTTAACACACTCTATAGATTTTTCATAGCACCTCTCTTTGGATGCACGAAGTTCATCAACTGTTTTTTGTAAGTGGTTTCTCCAATATATACTAATATCTCGTTCAGCTTCTGCAACACCGCATTTTTCTTTAGCTTCGAATAGCTGTTTCCGAAGATCTTCGATTTCGTATTTTTGAGCTTCAGCTTGGGCTTTGGAAGCAGCTTCGTCTTCCCTTATTTTGTTCAACAATGAGTGTAATATTTTGTCTTTTTCAAGACCTTCGTTCCTTAGTTCAATCACTTCGGAACGAAGGTTGTTCAAGGCTATGGTATACCCTTCATCTTCGGCACTTTTTTGCGCCTTGAGGGCGTTGCTAAGAATAAGGCCCTACAAAAATGCGGTATTAAGTGTAAGTAAATGGAAGATTTTGTCTTTAAATACAAAAATCTAACTTTCTCACTTTTAAGCTATTGTATGCTAAGCTGTCGGCCAACTCATCTTTTGATAACACTAAGAGCCCATCTTCTAGTGTAGGGAAGCCGAAGCTCTTGCTCATCTCTTGGCAGACAGAAATCTCTTTACTGTCTGGGAGACAATACAAGAAGTCTTCTTCCCCGCTGCCGTTGAATACCAGGGCCCCCTTTGGATATTTCAATCTTTGAGCATAAAATTGAGCCTCCCGCTTTTCTTTTTCAGATAATCTTTTCCCGAAGCATGTCGTATAATATAATCAGTAGCTTCAGATGATGTTTCGGGAATAGGAATGGCGGTTCTTCCAGTCAGAATTGTTTCTGCAGCTTCTTTCTCTATTTTGTCTTCGATTTCCAAGGATTTCTCCTTGGCGGGCTCTGAAGGCCCAGCTTCGGTCTCGACTTGGACCTTGGAGGCTTCGACCTCAATGTGTGTTTCCGAAGCTTCGACAGCTTTCTTCAGAGTAGAGCTTGAAGTTTTTATTGTTTCTAGCACATCTAATACGTTGACCATTCTCTTTCTCTTGGGGGTTGTCGAGAGATCCTTTTGTGCCTTCGGTATTGTCACCTCCGCCGAAGGACTTATTACTTCCAATATTCTCGTTTTCTCAACCTTCATCTTTTCAATGTTAATGACCTTCGGCTCATCTGATTTGGCTGCTGATGCCTTCGGCGATACAGCCGGTTCAATTCTCTGCGTAATCGCAGGTTTTTTGCCTTCGGTCACCGAAGAGGTCTCACCGCCAAATTCAGGCACTATGGCCGGTTCAATATAGCATGGTCGGTGAGTAAGGACCTTCACCCTTTTTCTCTTCGGTGTGGGCTCGCTCGGAGCAGCTGAAGCATCATCTCTCCTGGAATCTCCATCTTTTATTTTTTGCCCCCGGGGCGGGTAACGGTAGTCAGGATACAAAAACCCAATGGCATCAAAAACTCTGTTTAGTCTCTTCTTTTTCTGGTTCCCGAAGACCGCAGATAACGCGTTATCTTCTGCTCTGGAGTACAGCCCAAGCAGATCATCGCTTGTAGCTTCGACGCTTTTCAGCCAGTCGTCGTCTGGCTCGATAAACTGGTCTCTAAATCAGAAGGTATATTTTAGTCGAACCAGACCACCTTCGTGGGGATTGCTGATGGATTCTTTTGGCACCTCCCAGTCGGCTAACAATGGCCATATTCTGTAGGCCACGTGCTCTTGAACTAAGTCCCTTGTCTCGATGAAAAAGCACACTAAGCTGAAAGCCTTGCGACATTCTTCGGCCGCTTCGTCAATTTCTACCTTCGGTTTCCGGAGCCCAAAGCGTTGCTAGATAGGGCGCATGATTATATCTTTAATGTCTTCTCGTGCCTTTAAATCATTCTTTACATAAAACCATTCTTTTGTCCAGTCTCTGGGCCATCTCTTCCGAAAAGTCGGTACTGGGGAGCTTGAACCAGAACGAGCAACAAAGCTATAGCAGCCGAAATTATTATGATACTGTTCTTTACCCCAGGGCTTCGTCTCATATAACAATTTATGCATGCTGCAGAAACTTTTTGCATTTGGCTCCAAGCCTTGACTCCTTAAAGCCCACACGAAGATTCCCATTCTTATAATAGATTTGGGGGTAATCTGGTGAAGGTAAATCTGAAATATTTTCAAAACCTCGACTACGAAGCTACTCAGAGGAAGCCGAAGCCCAGCCTTCAAAAAGCTTCGAAAGATCACGACTTCATTCTCCTCTGGAGTAGGACAAGTTTTCTCTCCGTCGTCAACCCTCACAACAGACATATCCCAAAAGTATTTCCCCCTCATGTTGTCAAGATGGCTTTGTTTAATAGTTGATTTTCCAAAAACTGCATGGCTCGATCGCCAGGGTCGATCTTCGGAGTCCTCCCCGCCGCTCTCCACATCATAGCTATCACTATCACTAGTGTCTTCAGACAAACCCTCCAAAGTTTCCCTATCAATCTTCTCTGCATTTGTCCTTGCTATCGATTCAATAAAGCCAAGATTCATCTCCTCAGAAAGGCTCAGCTTCGGTTCAGCGATAGCTTTCTTATCCTCAGACATCTCCGAAAGTGCTGACAAAAGTGCTCTCAAAGCCGAAGCTTAAAAATTTTAAAAATCTAGGCAAGTGTTGATGCGCAAGAGCTAAAAATTGAGTAAGTAAGAGCAGATGGCAAGAGAGCGTGCCAAATGAGCTCGTGGTGCGCTCTTATTTATACGCCTGGTGCGTTACTTGCCGGAGGGCCCGCTTGTTAGTGGTTGTTGCTATTCTAGCAAAGGGAAGGTGTTTTTTTGGACCTTCGGCTCAGGGCCTTCGTCCTTGTTGTAATCTAAATTTATCATTCTAACAAATTAATATTGCGAGGGGCTACTGTTGGGGGCCTTCGGCTTCCGAAGGTCCTCAAAAACATGATTTAACAATGTTTCTGGAAGTACAGTACATGAACAGGTACCTTCAGACTTGAGTTGAAACCACAGCGTGGAAAAGCACGAGAAGGAGTACGAAGGATAGCGCAAAGCCGAAGCTGTGCGCAGGAGAGCTTCGGCATGATATCAGAAAAAGGAAACTGACTTAAAGATGAAAAGGCTATTTAAACCTCGATGGACTACTATAGAGTTGTTAGCAAATGTAAATGGCATGAGTGTAATTTCACATGGGCTGCGTCCCGTGCCTATAAATAGATGAACAGTAACTCTGTACTGTTCACGTTGACTTAACATTAATCCTTGCGTCACGCTGGTACTTTCACCTTTTTTCAAGTCGAAGGTACACTTGTAATCTAATATTGTTTCTATTTTTCCATAATAATGAAATAAAAATGAGATAGCGTTAATATATGACTATTTATATTATTTTTTATGGTTTATATGATTCTCTCTTCATCCTCATATGTTATGTTAACGAAGGTAAGTCCTTCGTTACCTTCGTCCGAAAATCATTATATCCTAAGGGAAATAATGCTTCGAAGGACGAAGGGCTTTAACGTTTAACGTTTACTGTGTTGCCTTGTTCTTAATTCATAGCACTTGAGAACAAGTAACCAACAAATAGTGATGATGAAAAAGTTACCGTAGATATCATCGATGAATAGTAACGATGATGAATAGTAACGGCGAATAGTAATGGTGAATAGTTCGTATGAACGAACGATGAACGATGAATAGTGACGATGAACGATGAATAGAAACTATGAACGAACGGACGAACGATCGAATGATCAGACGAACGATTGGAATTTCGGTAGCATAACGGGAGGACAAAGATTATCTGGAAGAACGATGAATAGGGACTATGAACGAACGATGAACGATGAATAGGAACTATGAACAAACGATGAACGATCGAATGATCGAACGAACGAACGATCGGAATTTTGGCAGCATAACGGCAGGAAAAAGATTATTTTGACGAACGAACGGATGAACGATCGAACGATCGGACGAACGGACGAACGAACCATGAACGATCGGACGAACGAACGAACAAACTAAGAACAGGTGGACGAACGATCGAAGAACGACCAAACGATCCTTGTGCTAGTGTGTGCTTGTGTGGGAGATGGAGTGGGCGTGTGTGGGGGACGGGAGGGGGAGAGTTGCAATGAAATGGCTTGGGGTGGGTTGAGAGGAGGCCCTTGCCCCTCTATTTATAGCCATGGTGGGGGGATTATGGGAGGGATGAGAGGATTAGTGGGAGGATGAGATGATTAGTGGGAGATTAGCATGGATTTGTCTTATATGAGTGTAATTAGCTTGTAGAGCTCACCGTATGACACCGGAGGCATATGTATACGTATGAGCATGAGGAAAGTTATGAAGAAAATATTTGTAAGGACTTGAAAAATGATTCTGAAGGTATTTCTCAGGAAGAAAATACTTGGAGGATTATCGGTGGAATATTTGGGCAGTATTTCTGGAAAGAAATTGAGGGGGTTACTGGGGAAATATCTGGGCAGTATTTCTGGAAAGAATTTGAGGGGGATCACTGGGGAAATATTTGTAGGATATTTTGAGGAGGATTTTGGAGAAAATATATACCACTATATTTTATTTGTTGATATCAACTCGCAAACAAATATTTTGAAATGAAATTTTAAATTCATTTTGAATTTAGAGCGAGTTTGAGAAAATTTTAAGATTTGAATTTTTGGGATGCTACAGTTCAGTAGGGGTTTAGCGTCATCGTGATATCTCTACCAAGCCGATTAGGCCCTACCCAAGTAAAAGGGTAGAGGGCACAACAAGAGGATGGATGCTAAAGGAATATCGATATAGAGAGGTTTGAATCGGCTGAGTATAATATTCTACGTTCTCTTATGAAATGTTTGTATTGCTTTTAGGTTTCAAGAGCTGAGTATAATATTCTACGTTCTCTTATGAAATGTTTGTATTGTTTTTAGGTTTCAAGAGCGGCAAAGTGTCAAGCGAGAAGATGAACTAATTTTCCTAATGTATTTATATTTTACCAATGGAAAATGAACTAATTTTCTTTGGAAAAATGAAATACATGTGGGAAAATGAGGTGTCCCAAACTAACCCTACGAGCCTGAAAAGAGGATGAAAAAGAACCCCCGCGTAGGACCATCCTCTCCTTTTTATAGTCTGAGTCATTTTTATAGTCTAAGGGAGTCAGTCCAGGCTGGTAGCCTGACTCTGCCTATTTTATTGGAGAAGTAGTAGACATTATTTTATAGTCATGTATAAACACAACATGAACTGGATTGCATAATTAAAAAACAACCTCATCTACTTTTAATAAGAGTTGAGCTTTCCATTGGAATTGTTCATGCACATGATGCCATAATGTTGGGACTTGCCTTTAAAAAAATTTCACCAAACAAAGTTGTCGGGGAATATAATTAGGGGTACCCTCAAGGCCCCTAAATCTCAGCTGGTAATCCCCATCAGCACAAAGCTGCAAAGGCCTGATGGGTGCGATTAAATCAAGGATCGGTCCATTCAAGGGACACGATCGTGCCTCACCCGAGCCTAGCCTCGGGCAAGGGAAGCCGACCCCGGAGAACCTACGTCTCGCCCGAGGACCCCCCTCCAGCAACGGGCACACTATCGGCTCGCCCGAGGCCCAGTCTTCACCAAGAAGCAACCTTGGCCACATCACCACGCCAACCGACCAAATCGCAGGGGCATTTAATGCAAAGGTGGCCTGACACCTTTATCCTGACGCACGCCCTCCAGTCGACAGGGCCGAAGTGACCGCAGTCACTTTGCCGCCCCACTGACCGGTCTGACAAGAGGACAGCGCCGCCTGCGCTGCTCCGACTGCTGAGCCACCCGACAGAGTGAGGCTGACAGCAGCCAAGGCCGGCCTCGGGCGTCATAGGAAACTCCGCCTCGCCCGACCCCAGGGCTCGAACTCGGGCTCAGCCCCGGAAGACGGCGAACTCCGCTCCGCCCGACCCAGGGCTCGGACTCGGGCTCAGCCCCGGAAGACGGCGAACTCCGCTCCGCCCGACCCAGGGCTCGGACTCGGGCTCAGCCCCGGAAGACGATGAACCCCGCCTCGCCCGACCCCAGGGCTCGGACATGGGCTCGACCCCGGAAGACGACGGACTCCGCTTCGCCCGACCCCAGGGCTCGGACTCAGCCCTGGCCTCAGCCGACGGTCTCCGCCTCGCCCGACCCAGGGGCTCGGACTCGGCCACGGCCACGGAAGACAGACTCGACCTCGACCTCGGAGGAGCCTCCACATCGCCCAACCTAGGGCGCGGACCGACCACGTCGACAGGAGGCGCCATCATTACCCTACCCCGAGCTGACTCAGGCTACGGGGAACAAGACCGGTGTCCCATCTGGCTCGCTCCGCTAGATAGGCAATGATGGCGCCCCGCACGCTCTGTGACGATGGCGGCTCTCGGCCCCCTTACGGAAGCAAGAGGACGTCAGCAAGGACTCGACAGCCCCAACAGCTGTCCTCTCGCCAGGCTCCAGCACTCCTCTGACGGCCACGACACCACAGGAACCGGGTGCCAAAACCTCTCCGGCTGCCACGACGGCGTGTACTTAGGGCGCTAGCTCTCCTCCGCTAGACACGTAGCACTCTGCTACACCCCCCATTGTACACCTGGATCCACTCCTTACGCCTATAAAAGGAAGGACCAGGGCCCTCTTACAGAGGGTTGGCCCGCGCGGAGAAGGACGGGACGGCGCTCGCTCAAGGACGCTCGCTCCCACTCCCGCGTGGACGCTCGTATCCCCCTACTGCAAGCGCACCCGACTCAGGCGCGGGGCTAACACGAAGGCCGCGGGATTCGCTCTCTCACACGCCTGCCTCCCTCCGGCTGCTTCCTTTCCCCCCTTCGTGTTCTGCCTTGCGTCGACTCATCTGGGCTGGGGCACGCGGCGACAATTCACTCATCAGTCCAGGGACCCCCGGGTTTCGAAACACCGACAGTTGGCGCGCCAGGTAGGGGCCTGCTGCGTGTTGACGAACAGCTTCCCGTCAAGCTCCAGATGGGCAGTCTCCAGCAACCTTTCTAGCCCGGGACGGTGCTCCGTTTCAGGAATCTTGAGTTCATGTCCCTCGACGGCAGCTACGACATGATACTCCTTCCCCCGCCGTGCGACAGCGACAATGGCGGTCGACAACCCTCTCACCGGTGGGGAAATCGACGACGCCTTCGCCACGTGGTGGAAGGACGACATTCGGGCTTGTTCCGTCCCCTCCCTCGCCGATGGAGGAGGAGGCGAGGCAACCAAGGCCAAGCGGGAAGCGGCATCTCGTTGGCTGTCGAGCGAGTCAACGGCGCCGGTGCCCCAACGGAGGGCGCGTCGGGCATCGATCTCGCGTCAGAGACGAAGACGAGCGCCACCTCCCCGCAACGCGCTGATCTCAAGCAAACGCATGACGCCAGCACGCTCGCGAAGGACTTGCATAGGCATCACCCTTGTACCTGAGACGACGGTGCAGTCAGTCCCAGACGCGACCTCGTCACCGACCGTCGACCAAAAGGTACCGACCGATTCCCATCTCGTGTCTTTTCGATTCGGCCTCGACCCACCAAGCGACTTCGCTTCGGTGAGCACTCTCTTAGAGGCGAGCCCAAACCCTCTGGGGTATCGTGTACGGTCACCCTGGGACCGACTGACGACCGACTTGACCTACGAGCCCTCTGGGTCCGAGGAAGATGGCGAGCCCGACCTCTGTTGGGATTTCTCTGGACTTGGTAACCCCAGTGCCATGCGGGACTTCATGACCGCATGTGACTACTGCCTTTCCGACTGTTTCGACGGCAGTCGTGGCCTCGGCGACGAGGACCGCGGCCCAAGTCGTGAATGTTTCCACGTCGATCTAGGGGGTCCCGGCGAAGGCAACCATCTTGGTATGCCGGAAAACGGTGATACCCCTAGGCCCGTGCCTCGCGTTGACATCCTTCGGGAGCTAGCCGTGGTCCCCGTCCCGGCGGGGGCTCCTGACCCACAGCTCGAGCAAATCCGCGAGAGGCAGGCCAGGCTCGACGAGGGAGCAGGAACGCTTGTGCCGATCCGCTGGGACGCCGGGCAGGAATGGGCGATCCAACCCCAGTCCGGAGAAGCGCGTCATCTCCCCAGGACATCCAGCACCGCATCACCGACGACGTCAGGGTGAGGCCGCCGCCGGATTCCAGCGGAGTCGGCCAGAACCTGGCTGCAGCGGCAGTACTCCTCCGCGCGATGCCGGAGCCATCAACCACCGAGGGGCGACGTATCCAGGGAGAGCTCAAGAATCTCCTGGAGGACGCCGCGGTCCGACGGGCCGAAAGCTCTGCCTCCCGAAGGCAGGGGTTCCCCTCGGAACATCACGCCGCGACTTCCCGATTCATGCGGGAAGCCTCGGTCCACTCCGGGTGCACGCGCAACACAGCGCCTGCGGCCCCGGTCGCCTCGGTAACGAGCGCCATCATCATAGCCGACGGGCCCACCTCGACGACAGGGCGCGCCGAGGCTACCACCCCAGGCGTGGGGGACGCTACGACAGCGGGGAGGATCGGAGTCCTTCGCCCGAACCACCCGGTCCGCAGGCTTTCAACCGCGCCATACGACGGGCACCGTTCCCGACCCGGTTCCGAACCCCGACTACTATCACAAAGTACTCGGGGGAGACGAGACCGGAACTGTGGCTCGCGGACTATCGGTTGGCCTGCCAACTGGGTGGAACGGACGACGACAACCTCATCATCCGCAACCTCCCCCTGTTCCTCTCCGACACCGCTCGAGCCTGGCTGGAGCATCTGCCCCGGGGCAGATCTCCAACTGGGACGACCTGGTCCAAGCTTTCGCCGGCAATTTCCAGGGCACATACGTGCGCCCTGGGAACTCCTGGGATCTCCGAAACTGCCGCCAGCAGCCGGGAGAGTCTCACCGGGACTACATCCGGCGATTCTCGAAGCAGCGCACAGAGCTGCCCAACGTCACCGATTCAGATGTCATCGGTGCGTTCCTCGCCGGCACCACCTGCCGCGACCTGGTGAGCAAGCTGGGTCGCAAGACCCCCACCAGGGCGAGCGAGCTGATGGACATCGCCACCAAGTTCGCCTCTAGCCAGGAGGTGGTTGAGGCCATTTTCCGGAAGGACAAGCAGCCCTAGGGCCGCCCACCGGAAGATGCTCCCGAGGCGTCAACTCAGCGCGGCGCCAAGAAGAAGGGCAAGAAGAAGTCGCAAGCGAAACGCGACACCGCCGACGCGGACCTTGTCGCCGCCGCCGAGTACAAGAACCCTCGGAAACCTCCCGGAGGTGCCAACCTCTTCGACAAGATGCTCAAGGAGCCGTGCCCCTATCATCAGGGGGCCGTCAAGCACACCCTTGAGGAGTGTGCCATGCTTCGACGACACTTCCACAAAGCCGGGCCACCCGCGGAGGGTGGCAAGGCCCCCGACGACGCGAAGGAGGAAGATCGCAAGGCAGGAGGGTTCCCCGAGGTCCGCGACTGCTTCATGATCTACGGCGGGCAAGTGGCGAACGCCTCGGCTTGGCACAGCAAGCAAGAGCGTCGAGAAGTCTGCTCGGTAAAGGTGGCGGCGCCAGTCTACCTAGACTGGTCCGACGAGCCCATCACCTTTGACCGGGCCGACCATCCAGACTACGTGCCGAGCCCGGGGAGATACCCACTCGTTGTCGACCCCATCATCGGCAACGTCAGGCTCACCAAGGTCCTCATGGACGGAGGCAGCAGCCTCAACATCATCTACGCCGAGACCCTCAGACTCCTGCGGATCGATCTGTCCTCGGTCCGGACGGGTGCTGCGCCTTTCCACGGGATCGTCCCCGGGAAGCGCGTTCATCCCCTCGGACAACTCGACCTACCCATCTGCTTCGGGACGCCCTCCAACTTTCGAAGGGAGACCCTCACGTTCGAGGTGGTCGGGTTCTGAGGAACCTACCATGCGGTACTGGGAAGGCCATGCTACGCGAAGTTCATGGCCGTCCCCAACTACACCTACCTCAAGCTCAAGATGTCGGGCCCCAACGGGGTCATCACCGTCGGGCCCACGTACCGACACGCATTCGAATGCGATGTGGAGTGCGTGGAGTACGCCGAGGCCCTCGCCGAATCCGAGGCCCTCATCGCTGACCTGGAGAGCCTCTCTAGGGAGGCGCCCGACGTGAAGCGCCACGCCGGCAACTTCGAACCAGCAGAGACGGTCAAGTCCGTCCCTCTCGACCCTGGCAACGACGCCTCCAAGCAGATCCGGATCGGTTCCGAGCTTGACCCCAAATAAGAAGCAGTGCTCGTCGACTTTCTCCGCGCGAACGCCGACGTCTTCGCGTGGAGTCCCTCGGACATGCCCGGCATACCGAGGGAAGTCGCCGAGCACTCTCTGGATATTCGAGCTGGGGCCCGACCCGTGAAGCAACCTCTGCGCCGATTCGACGAAGAAAAGCGCAGAGCCATAGGCGAGGAGATCCACAAGCTACTGGCGGCAGGGTTCATCAAAGAGGTATTCCATCCCGAATGGCTTGCCAACCCTGTGCTAGTAAGAAAGAAAGGGGGGAAATGGCGGATGTGTGTAGACTACACTGGTCTAAACAAAGCATGCCCGAAGGTTCCCTACCCTCTGCCTCGCATCGATCAGATCGTGGATTCCACTGCTGGGTGCGATACCCTGTCTTTCCTCGATGCCTACTCAGGGTATCACCAGATCAAGATGAAAGAGTCCGACCAGCTCGCGACTTCATTCATCACACCCTTCGGCATGTACTGCTATGTTACAATGCCGTTTGGTTTGAGGAATGCGGGGGCAACGTACCAGTGATGCATGAACCATGTGTTTGGCGAACACATCGGCCGAACGGTCGAGGCCTACGTCGATGACATCGTAGTCAAGACGAGGAAGGCCTCCGACCTCCTTTCCGACCTTGAAGCGACATTCCGATGTCTCAAGGCAAAAGGCGTGAAGCTTAATCCCGAAAAGTGTGTCTTCGGGGTCCCCCGAGGCATGCTCTTGGGGTTCATCGTCTCCGAGCGGGGCATCAAAGCCAACCCGGAGAAGATTGCGGCCATCACCAGCATGGGGCCAATCAAGGACTTGAAAGGCGTACAGAGGGTCATGGGATGTCTCGCGGCTCTGAGCCGCTTCATCTCCCGCCTCGGCAAAAGAGGTCTGCCTCTGTATCGCCTCTTAAGGAAAGTTGAGTGCTTCACTTGGACCCCTGAGGCCGAGGAAGCCCTCGGGAACCTGAAGGCGCTTCTCACGAACGCGCCCATCTTGGTGCCCCCGCTGCCGGAGAAGCCCTCTTGATCTACATCGCCGCAACCACCCAGGTGGTTAGCGCCGCGATCGTGGTTGAGAGACGAGAAGAAGGGCATGCATTGCCCGTCCAGAGGCCAGTCTACTTCATCAGTGAGGTACTGTCCGAGACCAAGATCCGCTACCCACAAATCCAGAAGCTGCTGTACACGGTGATCCTGACACGACGGAAGTTGCGACACTACTTCGAGTCTCATCCGATGACTGTGGTGTCCTCCTTCCCCTTGGGAGAGATCATCCAGTCCCGAGAGGCCTCAGGTAGGATTGCGAAGTGAGCGGTGGAGATCATGGGCGAGGCGATCTCTTTCGCCCCTCGGAAGGCCATCAAGTCCCAGGTCTTAGCGGACTTCGTGGCTGAATGGGCCGACACCCAGCTCCCGACGGCTCCGATCCAACCGGAGCTCTGGACCATGTTTTTCGATGGGTCGCTGATGAAGACGGGGGCCGGCGCAGGCCTCCTCTTCGTCTCGCCCCTCGGGAAGCACCTACGCTACGTGCTACGCCTCCACTTCCCGGTGTCCAACAATGTGGCAGAGTACGAGGCTCTGGTAAATGGGTTGCGAATCGCCATCGAGCTAGGGGTCCGACGCCTCGACGCTTGTGGTGACTCGCAGCTCGTCATCGACCAAGTCATGAAGAACTCCCACTGCCGCGACCCGAAGATGGAAGCCTACTGCGATGAGGTTTGGCGCCTGGAAGACAAGTTCTACGGGCTCGAGCTCAACCACATCGCCCGACACTACAACGAGACTGCGGACGAGCTGGCTAAAATAGCCTCGGGACGAACAACAGTTCCCCCGGACGTATTCTCCCGAGACCTGCATCAACCCTCCGTCAAGACCGAGGACACGCCCGAGCCCGAGGCACCCTCGGCTCAGTCCGAGGTACCCTCGGCTCATCCCGAGGTACCCTCGGCCCCCGAGGGTGAGGCACTGCGCGTCGAAGGGGAACCAAGCGAGGTCATGCCTAATCAAAGCTGGCAGGCCCCGTACCTGCAATATCTCCACCGAGGGGAGCTGCCCCTCGACCAAGCCGAAGCTCGGCGGTTGGCGCGGCGCGCCAAGTCTTTCGTCTTGCTGGGAGACGGGAAGGAGCTCTACCACCGCAGCCCCTCAGGCATCCTCCAGCGATGCATTTCCATCGCCGAAGGCCAGCAGCTCTTGCAAGAGATACACTCGGGGGCTTGCGGCCATCACGCAGCACCTCGGACCCTCGTTGGAAACGCCTTCCGACAAGGATTCTACTGGTCGACGGTGGTGGCCGACGCTACTAGAATCGTCCGCACCTGCGAAGGGTGTCAGTTCTACGCGAGGCAGACCCACCTGCCCGCTCAGGCTCTGCAGACCATACCCATCACCTGGCCGTTTGCTGTGTGGGGTCTGGACCTCGTTGGCCCCTTGCAGAAGGCACCCGGGGGCTACACGCACCTGTTGGTCGCCATCGACAAATTCTCCAAGTGGATCGAGGTCCGACCCCTAAACAGCATCAAGTCCGAGCAGGCGGTGGCGTTCTTCACCAACATCATCCATCGCTTTGGGGTCCCGAACTCCATCATCACCGACAACGGTACCCAGTTCACCGGCAGAAAGTTACTGGACTTCTGCGAGGATCACCACATCCGGGTGGACTGGGCTGCCGTGGCTCACCCCATGATGAATGGGCAAGTGGAGCGGGCCAACGGCATGATCCTGCAAGGACTCAAGCCTCGGATCTACAGCGACCTCAACAAGTTCGGCAAGCGGTGGATGAAGGAACTCCCCTCGGTGGTCTGGAGTCTGAGGACAACGCCGAGCCGAGCCACGGGCTTCACACCGTTCTTTCTAGTCTATGGGGCCGAGGCCATCTTGCCCACAGACCTAGAATACGGTTCCCCGAGGGCGAGAGCCTACACCGATCAAAGCAACCAAGCCAACCAAGAAGACTCACTAGACCAGCTAGAGGAGGCTCGGGACACGGCCTTACTACACTCGGCGCAGTACCAGCAGTCCCTGCGACGCTACCACGCCCGAGGGGTTAGGTCTCGAGACCTCCAGGTGGGCGACCTGGTGCTTCGGCTGCGACAAGACGCCCGAGGGCGGCACAAGCTCACGCCTCCCTGGGAAGGGCTGTTCGTCATCGCCAAGGTCTTGAAGCCCGGAACGTACAAGCTGGCCAACAGCCAAGGCGAGGTCTACAGCAACGCTTGGAACATCCAACAGCTACGTCGCTTCTACCCTTAAGATGCTTTTAAGTTGCTCGTATACTTCATTCACACACCAAGTCTGGTCGTCAAGGAAGGGTCAGCCTTGCCTCGGCAAAGCCCGACCCTCCCTCGGGGGCTAGAAGGGGGCAACCCCCTCTGCGTCAAAATTTTCCTCAAAAAAAGAAAAAAAATCTTTTCTGCCAGAATGCTTTTCGTGCTCTTCGACTACTTCAAAAGTAGATCCTGAAAACGACGGAGTACACGTAAGCAGCCAAGGTTGACCGAGCCGAGGGACTCCTACGCCTCCGGGATACGGATACCTCACTCATCACCTTCTGCGATAAGTAACTCGCGCTCGGATAAGTGACTCCGCGGACCGAACAAGTCTTCATGCTCGAGAAGCTCCTCTGCCGAAATGATTTTTCGGGCCTTCTCAACTGCGTCGGTAACAGAACCCTATGGACGAGTAAGAGCGCGTGTAAGCGGCAAGGCTGACCGAGCCGAGGGACTCCTACGCCTCCGGGATACGGATACCTCACTCATCACCTTCCGTGAAAAGCAACTCTCGCCCGCACAAACAATTCTGTTACCGACAAATGAGTCCAGACACTCGAAACAAGAGGAAAAGAGACGCAGCTTTACAACACGACGACTGTGTGTTTAGGCCTCGGCGGCCGCGGAAAACATACATACACTACAAGACGACCTGATCCTGCAGGCTCGGACGTCGACAGTCGAAGGGGGCAGCAGCACCCTCGGCATCAACTACACCTTCGGCGGGGTCTAACCTAGCCTCGGACGGCGACGCGGTCGGAGGGCCCCCACTCTGAAGGACGACATCAGCACCACACCCGGGCCATCACCGCCAGGGTCTTCTTCGGGAATCCGGCCCGAGCAGGCGGCTCGGCCGGCCACCCCGAGGCCTCGGCCAGCTGTCCCCCGAAGACATCAGCTCGGCTTACGGCCTCGGCAGCTCAACTCCGGCGTCGGCTCCGCCAATGGACGACCCGGCCAGGCTCTAGCCAACCACACCTCCTTTTCGAAGCCAACTCTGCCTCCGTCCGTGCTGACACCGCTACCTCCGACTTCGGCTCATCGAAGAGCAGCCGAGGGGTTCCTTTAACCAAGCAAGAGGGGCCTCGGACAGCAAGGCCGACCGAGCCGAGGGACTCCTACGCCTCCAGGATACAGATACCTCACTCGTCACCTTTGCACGAGGCAACTCACGCTTGGCGAAGCAGTTCAGATAATCGACAAGGCGAGTCTTGGTGCTCGAAATGAAGAAAAAACATGGCTCCGCGCCGAGAGTACATACACGTTCAGGCCTCGATAGTCACAATGAACAAAACACCGGCACTCAAGGTGCCATTACAAACGGAACTCCGGTTCCACCTCCACAGGTACGAACAACCCCACGCGACTGGGGGGGCCTGCGGAGTAACAGAAGACCGACGAACGGCTCGCCGTCGCCCGCCCCAACAGCGGCGACAATGAAGACTTCTGCTCCGGGGGGCCGAACAACAGCAGCGATGACATCAGGGCGGATGCTGCTGCCAGGAGGCCCCCGCTCGTGCCCAAACTCGTGAGGCAAGGACGGGCAGAAGGCCATAGAGTTGAAGGTCGGTCCACGGGTGGCGCCGGCAAGCTCGTCGGCGGCGGAACCTCTTCCAGCTGCCGTGGCGGAAGGCGGCACCGGGAGCGGCTCCGAAGCCGCTCGGCTCAGAGAGCCGGGCACGCTGCAGCTGCCCATGCCGTGAACGGCGGTCGCCCCTCCCCCCGATCACTGAGGGAAGGAGCGGACCACCGCCCACGCAGGGCCGACCCCAACTCGGCACACTCCCCTCCCCAGCACTAGTGATGAAAATCCTTGAGGCTGAGGGAGGGGCAGAGGCCGCGGCCCGGCTCGCTTTCCCCCACCATCGAACTGGAGGTCACCATCTTGGGTGACCGCCGACGGAGGGGTGCAGCCGGGCTGCATGATGAAAATCCTTGAAGCCGAACGATGGCTGAAAGGTACCAACTTCCGCGAAGTTGCGTTCCTCCAACGACAAGACGGAAGGGTTCCGGGCGTCCCCCGCCCGGGGGCTCGGAAGGTGGAAAGACACGATGCATGTGGGGAGAGCGAAGACATGGCTGCCCTCCAAGGGGGTCGCCCCCCTTTTAAAGGCGGCTCTCCCTACCTGCGCCCTCAACCGTTGCGGGTCGAGTCTTCTCCAACACGCTCCAAGATTCCCCCCCCCCCCCACGGCGCGGGGGCTGGGGCCCACACGCCATGCAAGCCGGTCCAGGGGAGAAGAAGCCAAACCGCCACGCGCGCGCGGTGCATGCAACCACCCGGCGGTTACAAGCACTCCTCCGCTTTTGCCTAGACCAGCGGGCGAAAGGGCGGGCAGCCATGCAGGCGGCATGCAACCGCGCCAAGTGGGCGCGCCTCTCCGACTTCCAACGAGCCCAGCATGGAGGTCCCGGCCCACGCGTCATGCAACCGGTGCGCCGGCTGCTACGTGTGAACAACTGCACCGCCACTCGCGCCACTACCGCGCCTCCTCGACTGCAGAGTCAATATCGTGACTCGAGGCAACCCTACAGTGCCAGTCAAGCGCGACGGTCAAATGCGGTCAAAATTGGGCCGACAGTAATGGCGGTGGCAAGCGAGCAGAAGCAGCGGTCACATCGTCAGCCAAGCTCACGTCCCATCCAGGGGCAGCGGGGGAGCCCTCTCTCACGGCGTGAAGACGACGCGCCCGTGATCCGTTCCTCGAACGGCCCGCGCACGCGCAACGGCCGCCCCGCGAACCGCTCGCCCCATCGCATTAACTCCGTGGCAGGACAGGCGGGAGAAGCAAGCGACGCTTCACCTTCGCCATAATAACCGCGTCGAAAAAGGTACGCCACGTCATTCGACTTCGCATCCTTTTCCTTTTTCCTCTTTCTCTGTCTTACAACAGGGACCGGGAAAGGGGGATACCCCGAAAAGGACCCTTCTCCGTGAAGGAAACAGGCTCCGAGCCTCCCTACTAATCAGAGGTTCGAAGGCTGGCCCCTCGGAGGGGTTCAACAGCCGCCTCAGAGCACGTGGGCTCCACACCCACTACTGGTCAGAGGTGATAGTCGCCTAGAGGGGGGGTGAATAGGGCGAAACTGAAATTTACAAATATAAACACAACTACAAGCCGGGGTTAGCGTTAGTAATAATAAATGAGTCCGCAAGAGAGGGCGCAAAACAAATCCCAAGCGAATAAGCAAATGAGACACGGAGATTTGTTTTACCGAGGTTCGGTTTTTGCAAACCTACTCCCCGTTGAGGAGGCCACAAAGGCCGGGTCTCTTTCAACCCTTCCCTCTTCTCAAACGGTCCCTCGGACCGAGTGAGCTTCTCTTCTCTAATCAAAGCCGGGAACAAAACTTCCCCGCAAGGGCCACCACACAATTGGTGCCTCTTGCCTTGATTACAATGGAGTTGTGATCTCAAGAACAAGTGAGAAAGAAAAGAAGCAATCCAAGCGCAAGAGCTCAATTGAACACGGCAAATCACTCTCACTAGTCACTAGGGTTTTGTGTGGAATTGGAGAGGATTTGATCTCTTTGAATGTGTCTAGAATTGAATGCCTAGCTCTTGTAAGTGGTTGAGAAGTGGAAAACTTGGATGGCAATGAATGTGGGGTGGTTGGGGTATTTATAGCCCCAACCACCAAAAGTGACCGTTGGCTGGATGCGTCTGCTCGATGGCGCACCGGACAGTCCGGTGCACACCGGACAGTCCGGTGCCCCTGCCACGTCATCACTGCCGTTGGATTCTAGCCGTTGGAGCTTCTGACTTGTGGGCCCGCCTGGGTGTCCGGTGCACACCGGACATGTACTGTTTGATGTCCGGTGCACCGGCATGGGCGATTCTGACTTCTGCGCGCGCTGCGCGCGCATTTAATGCACCGCAGGGAGCCGTTGGCGCCGCAGGGAGCCGTTGCTCCGCTGGCACACCGGACAGTCCGGTGTACACCGGACAGTCCGGTGAATTATAGCGGAGCGGCTGCCGCGCGAACCCGAGGCTGGCGAGTTCAGGAGGCCGAGCTTCCTTGGAGCACCGGACATGTCCGGTGCACACCGGACAGTCCGGTGAATTATAGCGCGCCGTCTTCCGAGAAATCCCGAGGGTGAAGAGTTTGAGTCTGAGTTCCCTGGTGCACCGGACAGGTACTGTTCACTGTCCGGTGGCACACCGGACAGTCCGGTGCGCCAGACCAGGGGTGCCCTCGGTTGCCCCTTTGCTCCTTTATTGAATCCAACACTTGATCTTTTTATTGGCTAGATGTGAACCTTTTGCACCTGTATAACTTATACACTAGAGCAAACTAGTCAGTCCAATATTTGTGTTGGGCAATTCAACCACCAAAATTATTTAGGAACTAGGTGTAAGCCTAATTCCCTTTCAATCTCCCCCTTTTTGGTGATTGATGCCAACACAAACCAAAGCAAATATAGAAGTGCATAATTGAACTAGCTTACATAATGTAAGTGCAAAGGTTACTTGGAATTGAGCCAATATAACTACTTACAAGATATGCAAGGAATGTTTCTTTCTTATATAACATTTTGGACCACGTTTGCACCACATGTTTTGTTTTTGCAAATTCTTTTTGTAAATCCATTTCAAAGATCTTTTGCAAATAGTCAAAGGTACATGAATAAGAGTTTGCAAAGCATTTTCAAGATTTGAAATTGTCTCCCCCTATTTCAAATGCTTTTCCTTTGACTAAACAAAACTCCCCCTAAAAGAGATCCACCTCTTAGTGTTCAAGAGGGTTTTGATATACCATTTTTGAAATATTACTTTCTCCCCCTTTTGAACACAATAGGATACCAAATGATAAAGACTTTTGGAAAGCACTAAGTTTTTGAATTTGGTGGTGGTGGTGCGGTCCTTTTGCTTTGGGCTCATTTCTCCCCCTTTTTGGCATGAATCGCCAAAAACGGAATCATTAGAGCCCTCGAAGTGCAATCTTCCCCTTTGGTCATAAATAAGTGAGTTAAGATTATACCAAAGACGAAGTCCTTTTGCGTTTGAGCTTTTACTCTCTCCCCCAAGGATGAAGTCCTTTTCCTTGATGCTCATTTCTCCCCCAAAGACGAGAGAGTTGCTCGGAGTGATGGCGAAGCATGAGTTACGGAGTGGAAGCCTTTGTCTTCGCCGAAGACTCCAATTCCCTTTCAATATACCTATGACTTGGTTTGAAATCGACTTGAAAACACATTAGTCATAGCATATAAAAGAGATATGATCAAAGGTATTTAAATGAGCTATGTGTGCAAGCTAGCAAAAGAAATTTCTAGAATCAAGAATATTGAGCTCATGCCTAAGTCTGGTAAAAGATTGTTCATCAAGTGGCTTGGTAAAGATATCGGCTAATTGATCTTTAGTATTAATGTAAGAAATCTCGATATCCCCCTTTTGTTGGTGATCCCTAAGAAAATGATACCGAATGGCTATGTGCTTAGTGCGGCTATGCTCGACGGGATTGTCGGCCATCTTAATTGCACTCTCATTATCACATAGCAAAGGGACTTTGGTTAATTTGTAACCGTAGTCCCGCAGGGTTTGCCTCATCCAAAGCAATTGCGCGCAACAATGTCCTGCGGCAATGTACTCGGCTTCGGCGGTGGAAAGAGCGACCGAATTTTGCTTCTTTGAAGCCCAAGACACCAAGGATCTTCCCAAGAACTGGCAAGTCCCCGATGTGCTCTTCCTATTGATTTTGCACCCCGCCCAATCGGCATCCGAATAACCAAGTAAATCAAATGTGGATCCCCGAGGGTACCAAAGCCCAAACTTAGGGGTATAAGCCAAATATCTCAAGATTCGTTTTACGGCCGTAAGGTGTGATTCCTTAGGGTCGGCTTGAAATCTTGCACACATGCAAACGGAAAGCATAATGTCCGGTCGAGATGCACATAAATAAAGCAATGAACCAATCATCGACCGGTATACCTTTTGATCCACGGACTTACCTCCCGTGTCGAGGTCGAGATGCCCATTAGTTCCCATGGGTGTCTTGATGGGTTTGGCATCCTTCATCCCAAACTTGGTTAGAATGTCTTGAGTGTACTTCGTTTGGCAAATGAAGGTGCCCTCTTGGAGTTGCTTGACTTGGAATCCTAGAAAATACTTCAACTCCCCCATCATCGACATCTCGAATTTCTGTGTCATGATCCTACTAAACTCTTCACATGTAGACTCGTTAGTAGACCCAAATATAATATCATCAACATAAATTTGGCATACAAACAAGTCATTTTCAAGAGTTTTAGTAAAGAGTGTAGGATCGGCCTTGCCGACTTTGAAGCCATTAGCAATAAGGAAATCTCTAAGGCATTCATACCATGCTCTTGGGGCTTGCTTGAGCCCATAAAGCGCCTTAGAGAGCCTATAGACATGATTAGGATACTCACTGTCTTCAAAGCCGGGAGGTTGCTCAACATAGACCTCTTCCTTGATTGGTCCATTGAGGAAGGCACTTTTCACGTCCATTTGATAGAGCTTAAAGCCATGGTAAGTAGCATAGGCCAATAATATGCGAATTGACTCAAGCCTAGCTACGGGTGCATAGGTTTCACCGAAGTCCAAACCTTCGACTTGTGAATACCCTTTGGCTACGAGTCGAGCTTTGTTCCTTGTCACCACACCATGCTCATCTTGCTTGTTGCGGAAGACCCATTTGGTTCCTACAACATTTTGGTTAGGACGTGGAACTAAATGCCATACCTCGTTCCTCGTGAAATTGTTGAGCTCCTCTTGCATTGCCACCACCCAATCCGAATCTTGGAGAGCTTCCTCTACCCTGTGTGGCTCAATAGAGGAAACAAAAGAGTAATGTTCACAAAAGTGAGCAACCCGAGATCGAGTAGTTACCCCCTTATGAATGTCGCCGAGGATGGTGTCGACGGGGTGATCTCGTTGGATTGCTTGGTGGACTCTTGGGTGTGGCGGTCTTGGTTCTTCCTCATCCTCCTTTTCTTGATCATTTATATCTCCCCTTTGATCATTGCTATCATCTTGAGGTGGTTCGTCTTCTTGATTTTGCTCTTCATCATTTTGAGCCTCATCCTCATTTTGAGTTGGTGGAGATGCTTGCATGGAGGAGGATGGTTGATCTTGTGTACTTGGAGGCTCTTCGGATTCCTTAGGACACACATCCCCGATGGACATGTTCCTTAGCGCGATGCATGGAGCCTGTTCTTCACCTATCTCATCAAGATCAACTTGCTCTACTTGAGAGCCGTTAGTTTCATCAAACACAACGTCACAAGAGACTTCAACTAGTCCAGTGGACTTGTTAAAGACCCTATATGCCCTTGTGTTTGAGTCATAACCAAGTAAAAAGCCTTCTACAGTTTTAGGAGCAAATTTAGATTTTCTACCTCTTTTAATAAGAATGAAGCATTTGCTACCAAAAACTCTAAAATATGAAATGTTGGGCTTTTTACCGGTTAGGAGTTCATATGATGTCTTCTTAAGGATTCGGTGAAGATATAACCGGTTGATGGCGTAGCAGGCGGTGTTGACCGCTTCGGCCCAAAACCGGTCCGGTGTCTTGTACTCATCAAGCATGGTTCTTGCCATGTCCAATAGAGTTCGATTCTTCCTCTCCACTACACCGTTTTGTTGTGGCGTGTAGGGAGAAGAGAACTCATGCTTGATGCCCTCCTCCTCAAGGAAGCCTTCAATTTGAGAGTTCTTGAACTCCGTCCCGTTGTCGCTTCTTATTTTCTTGATCCTTAAGCCGAACTCATTTTGAGCTCGTCTCAAGAATCCCTTTAAGGTCTCTTGGGTTTGAGATTTTTCTTGTAAAAAGAATACCCAAGTGAAGCGAGAATAATCATCCACAATAACAAGACAATACTTACTCCCGCCGATGCTTATGTAAGCAATCGGGCCGAATAGATCCATGTGGAGTAGCTCAAGCGGCCTGTCGGTCGTCATGATGTTCTTGTGTGGATGATGGACTCCAACTTGCTTCCCTGCCTGGCATGCGCTACAGATCCTGTCTTTCTCAAAATGAACATTTGTTAATCCTAAAATGTGCTCTCCCTTTAGAAGCTTGTGAAGATTCTTCATCCCAACGTGGGCTAGTCGGCGATGCCAGAGCCAACCCATGTTAGTCTTAGCAATTAAGCATGTGTCGAGTTCAGCTCTATCAAAATCTACCAAGTATAGCTGACCCTCTAACACTCCCTTAAATGCTATTGAATCATCACTTCTTCTAAAGACAGTGACACCAACATCAGTGAATAGACAGTTGTAGCCCATTTGACATAATTGAGAAACGGAAAGCAAGTTGTAATCTAAGGAATCTACAAGAAAAACATTGGAAATGGAATGGTCAGGAGATATAGCAATTTTACCAAGACCTTTGACCAAACCTTGATTTCCATCCCCGAATGTGATAGCTCGTTGGGGATCTTGGTTTTTCTCATATGAGGAGAACATCCTTTTCTCCCCTGTCATGTGGTTTGTGCACCCGCTATCGAGTATCCAACTTGAGCCCCCGGATGCATAAACCTACAAAACAATTTTAGTTCTTGACTTTAGGTACCCAAACGGTTTTGGGTCCTTTGGCATTAGAAACAAGAACTTTGGGTACCCAAACACAAGTCTTGGAGCCCTTGTGTTTGCCCCCAACAAATTTGGCAACTACCTTGCCGGATTTGCTAGTAAGCACATAAGATGCATCAAAAGTTTTAAATGAAATGGCATGATCATTCGATGCATTAGGAATTTTCTTCTTAGGCAACTTAGCATGGGTTGGTTGCCTAGAACTAGATGTCTCACCCTTATACATATAAGCATGATTAGGGCCAGAGTGAGACTTCCTAGAATGAATCTTCCTAATTTTGCTCTCAGGATAGCCGGCAGGGTATAAAATGTAACCCTCGTTATCCTGAGGCATGGGAGCTTTGCCCTTAACAAAGTTAGACAAGTTCTTAGGAGGGGCATTAAGTTTGACATTGTCTCCCCTTTGGAAGCCAATGCCGTCCTTGATGCCAGGGCGTCTCCCATTATAGAGCATGCTTCTAGCCAATTTAAATTTTTCATTTTCTAAGTCATGCTCTCTAATCTTAGCATTTAGTTGAGCTATGTGATCATTTTGTTTTTTAATTAAGGCTAGGTGATCATGGATAGCATCAACATTAATATCTCTACATCTAGTACAAATGGAAATATGCTCAACATTAGATGTAGAGGGTTTGCAAGATTTTAGTTCAACAACCTTAGCATGCAACATATCATTTTTAGTTCTAAGGTCGGAAATAGTAGCATTGCAAACATCAAAATCCTTAGCCTTAGCAATTAGTTTCTCATTCTCATTTCTAAGGCTAGCAATGGAAACGTTTAACTCATCAATCCTAGCAAGCAAATCAACATTATCATTTCTAGGATCAATGCAAACATGAGAATCTACCTTAGCAATTAATTTAGCATTTTCATTTCTAAGGTTGGCAATAGTGTCATGGCACATGCTTAGCTCACTAGATAATTTGTTACATTTTTCTACTTCTAGAGCATAAGCATTTTTAACCTTAACATGTTTCTTATTCTCCTTGATTAGGAAGTCCTCTTGGGAGTCCAAGAGATCATCCTTTTCATGGATGGCACTAATTAGTTCATTTAATTTTTCCTTTTGTTCCATGTTAAGGTTAGCAAAAAGAATGCGCAAGTTATCCTCCTCATTTTTATCATCATCCTCATCACTAGATGTTTCATATTTAGTGGAGGACCTTGATTTTACCTTCTTTTTGCCGTCCTTGGCCATGAGACACTTGTGGCCGACGTTGGGGAAAAGAAGGCCCTTGGTGACGGCGATGTTGGCGGCGTCCTCGTCGGAGGAGGAGTCGCTTGAGCTTTCGTCGGAGTCCCATTCCCGACAAACATGGGCATCGCCGCCCTTCTTCTTGTAATACTTCTTCTTCTCCTTTCTTCTTCCCTTCTTGTCGTCGCCCCTGTCACTATCACTAGACATAGGACATTTTGCAATAAAGTGACCGGGCTTACCACACTTGTAGCAAACCTTCTTGGAACGGGGTTTGTAGTCCTTCCCCTTCCGTTGCTTGAGAATTTGCCGAAAGCTTTTGATGATTAGGGCCATCTCCTCGTTGTCGAGCTTGGAGGCGTCAATTGGTTGTCTATTTGGTGTAGACTCCTCCTTCTTCTCCTCCGTTGCCTTGAAGGCCACCGGTTGCGCCTCGGAGGTGGAAGGCTCGTCAAGCTCGTTGATCTTCTTGGAGCCCTTAATCATGCATTCAAAACTCACAAAATTCCCGATAACTTCCTCGGGGGTCATTAGTGGATATCTAGGATTCCCACGAATTAATTGTACTTGAGTGGGGTTAAGGAAAATAAGAGCTCTTAGAATAACCTTAACCACTTCGTGGTCATCCCATTTTGTGCTCCCGAGGTTGCGCACTTGGTTCACCAAGGTCTTGAGCCGGTTGTACATGTCTTGTGGCTCCTCCCCCTGGCGAAGGCGGAAGCGACCGAGCTCCCCCTCGATCGTTTCCCGCTTGGTGATCTTGGTGAGTTCATCACCCTCGTGCGCCGTCTTGAGTAGGTCCCAAATCTCCTTGGCGTTCTTCAATCCTTGTACTTTGTTGTATTCCTCCTTGCTTAGGGAGGCAAGGAGGATGGTTGCGGCTTGGGAGTTGAAGTGCTCGATTTGGGCCACTTCGTCCGTGTCATAGTCCTCATCCCCTATTGATGGTACCTGTACACCATACTCAACAACATCCCATATTCTTTTGTGGAGAGAGGTTAGATGAAATCGCATCAAATTACTCCACATAGCATAATCTTCACCATTAAAAGTTGGTGGTTTGCCTAATGGGACGGAAAGTAAAGGTGTATGTTTAGGAATGCGAGGGTAGCGTAGGGGGATCTTACTATACTTCTTGCGCTCTTGGCGCTTAGAAGTGACGGAGGGCGCATCGGAGTCGGAGGTCGATGTTGATGAAGTGTCGGTCTCGTAGTAGACCACCTTCCTCATCCTCTTGTGTTTGTCGCCTTTCCGATGCGGCTTGTGGGAAGAAGATTTTTCCTTCTTCTCTTTGTGGTGAGAAGAAGATTTCTTCTCCTTCCCTTTGTTGGAGGAGCTCTTCTTCTTCTCCCTCCTTTTGGTGCGGGACTCTTCCGATGAAGTGCTCCCGTAGCTTGTAGTGGGCTTTTCGCCGGTCTCCATCTCCTTCTTGGCGTGATCTCCCGACATCACTTCGAGCGGTTAGGCTCTAATGAAGCACCGGGCTTTGATACCAATTGATAGTCGCCTAGAGGGGGGGTGAATAGGGCGAAACTGAAATTTACAAATATAAACACAACTACAAGCCGGGGTTAGCGTTAGTAATAATAAATGAGTCCGCAAGAGAGGGCGCAAAACAAATCCCAAGCGAATAAGCAAATGAGACACGGAGATTTGTTTTACCGAGGTTCGGTTTTTGCAAACCTACTCCCCGTTGAGGAGGCCACAAAGGCCGGGTCTCTTTCAACCCTTCCCTCTTCTCAAACGGTCCCTCGGACCGAGTGAGCTTCTCTTCTCTAATCAAAGCCGGGAACAAAACTTCCCCGCAAGGGCCACCACACAATTGGTGCCTCTTGCCTTGATTACAATGGAGTTGTGATCTCAAGAACAAGTGAGAAAGAAAAGAAGCAATCCAAGCGCAAGAGCTCAATTGAACACGGCAAATCACTCTCACTAGTCACTAGGGTTTTGTGTGGAATTGGAGAGGATTTGATCTCTTTGAATGTGTCTAGAATTGAATGCCTAGCTCTTGTAAGTGGTTGAGAAGTGGAAAACTTGGATGGCAATGAATGTGGGGTGGTTGGGGTATTTATAGCCCCAACCACCAAAAGTGACCGTTGGCTGGATGCGTCTGCTCGATGGCGCACCGGACAGTCCGGTGCACACCGGACAGTCCGGTGCCCCTGCCACGTCATCACTGCCGTTGGATTCTAGCCGTTGGAGCTTCTGACTTGTGGGCCCGCCTGGGTGTCCGGTGCACACCGGACATGTACTGTTTGATGTCCGGTGCACCGGCATGGGCGATTCTGACTTCTGCGCGCGCTGCGCGCGCATTTAATGCACCGCAGGGAGCCGTTGGCGCCGCAGGGAGCCGTTGCTCCGCTGGCACACCGGACAGTCCGGTGTACACCGGACAGTCCGGTGAATTATAGCGGAGCGGCTGCCGCGCGAACCCGAGGCTGGCGAGTTCAGGAGGCCGAGCTTCCTTGGAGCACCGGACATGTCCGGTGCACACCGGACAGTCCGGTGAATTATAGCGCGCCGTCTTCCGAGAAATCCCGAGGGTGAAGAGTTTGAGTCTGAGTTCCCTGGTGCACCGGACAGGTACTGTTCACTGTCCGGTGGCACACCGGACAGTCCGGTGCGCCAGACCAGGGGTGCCCTCGGTTGCCCCTTTGCTCCTTTATTGAATCCAACACTTGATCTTTTTATTGGCTAGATGTGAACCTTTTGCACCTGTATAACTTATACACTAGAGCAAACTAGTCAGTCCAATATTTGTGTTGGGCAATTCAACCACCAAAATTATTTAGGAACTAGGTGTAAGCCTAATTCCCTTTCAAGAGGTTCGATGGTCGGCCCCTCGAAGGGTTCAACGACCACCTCAGGCCACTCGGGCTCCACGTCCACTACTGATCAGGGTTCGTAGGCTGGCCCTCGAAGGGTTCACAGTCGCCTCAGACACAGAGCGAGGGATGACCATGGGTACGTTCGATACATAACCAAGGCTCGGGCTACGCTCCCGAGGTACCCTAGGACATTTCCGAGACCAGCGGGAACGATCTTGTAACGAAATCCCATCAGAGGGAGGCATCGAGCCCTCGGACCCCGTCGACAGGGGACCGGGTCCGGCAGATCACCCGCAGGTACTTTTGGGCGCGCCTCTGGGCCTCTAGCCTACCCCTATCAAATGGGGCACGGACGTCCGCTCGGATTACCCGCCAGCAGCTCACTGGAGACACCATGTTTGGTGCCACCTGAGGGCAACATGGCGCTTTCCCCCCTCCTCCTTGCGGAAAGGCGACGCAGGGGCGTATGTAAAAAAGTCGAGTCTGTCCCTGACCGTCCTCTCGCCCTGTGCGGAGGCTTGGGGGCTGCTCTCGCAAAACCGGCTCCGGCCAAACCGTTGGCAGCGTCAACGTACCAGCCCGAGAACTTGGGACCCGACCGTGCACTCGGGCTACGGCCAGCTCGCATGAGGGAACAACTAGACCAGCCGAAGTGTTGCGAAGCGCACTAAGACCTCGAAGGAGTAAAACTACTCCTCTGAGGCCTCGGGGGCTACACCCGGCGGGTGCGCTCGCGCGCACCCACCAGAACAGAATGCAACCAAAAAAGGCTGGTCCCCTTGCAAAAAAGTGCGGCAAAAGCCTCCAAGCGAGTATTAGTACTCCCTTGGAGGCTTGGGGGCTACTGTCGGGGACCATAATTAGGGGTACCCTCAAGGCCCCTAAATCTCAACTGGTAACCCCCATCAGCACAAAGCTACAAAGGCCTGATGGGTGCGATTAAATCAAGGATCGGTCCATTCAAGGGACATGATCGTGCCTCACCCGAGCCTAGCCTCGGGCAAGGGAAGCCGACCCTGGAGAACCTACGTCTCGCCCGAGGACCCCCCCCCTCCAGAAACGGGCACACTATCGGCTCGCCCGAGGCCCAGTCTTCACCAAGAAGCAACCTTGGCCACATCGCCACGCCAACCGACCAAATCGCAGGGGCATTTAATGCAAAGGTGGCCTGACACCTTTATCCTGACGCACGCTTTCCAGTCGACAGGGCCGAAGTGACCGCAGTCACTTCGCCGCCCCACTGACCGGTCTGACAAGAGGACAGCGCCGCCTGCGCTGCTCCGATTGCTGAGCCATCCGACAGAGTGAGGCTGACAGCAGCCAAGGCCGGCCTCGGGCGTCATAGGAAACTCCGCCTCGCCCGACCCCAGGGCTCGAACTCGGGCTCAGCCCCGGAAGACGGCGAACTCCGCTCCGCCCGACCCAGGGCTCGGACTCGGGCTCAGCCCCGGAAGACGGCGAACTCCGCTCCGCCCGACCCAGGGCTCGGACTCAGGCTCAGCCCCGGAAGACGACGAACCCCGCCTCGCCCGACCCCAGGGCTCGGACATGGGCTCGACCCCGGAAGACGACGGACTCCGCTTCGCCCGACCCCAGGGCTCGGACTCAGCCCTAGCCTCAGCCGACGGTCTCCGCCTCGCCCGACCCAGGGGCTCGGACTCGGCCACGGCCACGGAAGACAGACTCGACCTCGACCTCGGAGGAGCCTCCACATCGCCCAACCTAGGGCGCGGACCGACCACGTCGACAGGAGGCCCATCATTACCCTACCCCGAGCTGACTCAGGCTACGGGGAACAAGACCGGCGTCCCATCTGGCTCGCTCCGCCAGATAGGCAATGATGGCGCCCCGCACGCTCTGTGACGACGGCGGCTCTCGGCCACCTTACGGAAGCAAGAGGACGTCAGCAAGGACTCGACAGCCCCAACAACTGTCCTCTCGCCAAGCTCCAGCACTCCTCCGACGGCCACGACACCACACGAACCGGGTGCCAAAACCTCTCCGGCTGCCACGACGGCGTGTACTTAGGGCGCTAGCTCTCCTCCGCTAGACACGTAGCACTCTGCTACACCCCCCATTGTACACCTGGATCCACTCCTTACGCCTATAAAAGGAAGGACCAGGACCCTCTTACAGAGGGTTGGCCCGCGCGGAGAAGGACGGGACGGCGCTCGCTCAAGGCCGCTCGCTCCCACTCCCGCGTGGACGCTTGTATCCCCCTACTGCAAGCGCACCCGACTCAGGCGTGGGGCTAACACGAAGGCCGCGGGATTCGCTCTCTCACACGCCTGCCTCCCTCCGGCTGCTTCCTTTCCCCCCTTCGCGTTCCGCCTTGCGTCGACCCATCTGGGCTGGGGCACGCGGCGACAATTCACTCGTCGGTCCAGGGACCCCCGGGTTTCGAAACACCGACAAAAGTTTAGCGTAATTCACTTGACCATAAAATCTCTACCAGAACAAAGTTTTGAGTGTTAATCCCTAATATTATACTATTTTATTCCTTCTACGACTCACTTGAGATATCAAATGGCATATGTAGCAATCACAAAAAATAGTTTACTAGACAAATATTCACAAATTGCTATTAGACATTTACACTATAATCTAAAGTAAAATATTTGCAAATAAATGTGTTGAACCATGTTACCCCTTCAAATTATATTTGACATACTCTTCTATCAAAACATATCCCTCTAGTTTATTTTTGATTTTGTATCCATTTCAATATCGCCAAATACATATACTTCAATTTTAAACATGTTCATATAACTTCTCACATAAAAATGTCTAGTACACACATTATCGGATGTGGTAGAAAAGAAAACGAAAACAATAAGTTTACACTTTAACTCAAACATCTAGCAACATAATTAAATGGTAGTGCAAATTATACCTTTTAACATTCTGCCTGCGTACCAGTTTCATGGATGGACAACTATAAAAATATCACAAGCATAGGGTGATGTTGTGCCTAGGTATGCCCTTTTAGTCGTCTAGTTACCTTAAAATTTATTCAGTTATGAAGAAGGATGAACTTCTTGTTGCAGTTGTAATTTGACCTCTAGAAATATATTATTAACTCTAATCATAAGTATCTCTACTTGCAACATGTAGATCAATCAAATTCAAAGTTTAGAGGGATGGACAATGTAGGTGGTATATGTAGCTACGTGATATGTTGATTTCAATAAAAACATATAGATTCACAAAAACATGATAATGATGAGCCATATATAGTAACAATGTTGCTAGAGCAACAAGTATGGGGATAAGCCAATTGGAGCATAATTGACCTCCACGTCGCTTCTTTTTAAATGTTTGTAATTGTGGGGGATAGATATCCCCCAGGTCCACTGACAGAGTAAAAGACCTCACGAAAGGCCCAAGGGCCCAATAAATCGTAAGGTCATTCTTTTGTGGGCCTGGGGAGAGACAACCAGCAAAGCAGAGCGACATGAGGCCGGATTGGAGCAAACCCGGACGGCCCACAACGTCGAGCGAGTGACCGCAACAGAGATCCGACTTTCCCGCGCTGGAGCCCCCATGCAACGGAGCCGTGCGGGGATAAGTCGGCAGGGTTACGTGGAGATAAACTCAAGCAGTTCACTATCTTTTAGCTACTCGTTGTTATCATATCCACATGTATTGCTCCACGGTCGAATATATAAGGCCTAGGGGCACCCCTTCAAATCGATCGACCCTATTACTTAGCCATCCACGTCAACTCTCTGTATTCTCAATCCAGAGAGCTCTCTTGTAACCACATTCACCAAGCATACTCACCAGGATGTAGGGTGTTACGCATCTCTAAGCGGCCCGAACCTGTAAACCCTGTCTACTGTTTCTCGTGCAATCGGCACGAACCATTTTGCTACAGTTGTCGACACCGTCCTACTCCTAAAAACACCTTGAGGGGTAACCCCGGGTGTGCGGTCGGACCCAAAACGCCGACAGCTGGCGCGCCAGGTAGGGGGTGTGTCGACGATCCAAGCTAGCTCAATGGCCGTCACCTTCTACAGCAAGATCACTCTGCGTCCCGGATCCGTATTTTGCTTCGGAACAATCTCATCCATAGCGGATGAAGAGGGAACTCTACATCGCATTGCAGATCCGCTGGAAAAGAAGTCTCCTCCAACAAACTCCGAAAATGCCGGAGAAGCGCAACCTTCAGCTCTCCGGAAAAAGATCGTCTCCGGAGAATCGAGAACCGAGGGCCCACTGACCCGGAGAACTCCACTGTCTACTTCCCCGACAAAAGAATGGGCACAGATCGCGAGGAAGAAGGAGACCAAGGGAAAGCAAGTCGTTCTTTCGGTTCCTCCGCCCTCAAAGGAGAACGGAAAGAAAGTCGTCGCGACGACAGTACCGTTCTACCCCGACGTCCTCTTCATCGGGAGAGTGGAGTCGCCTATTGTCTCCGACGACGAGCCGACCGCACTCGGAGAAGAACCGCCTCAACGAGAATCCCGCCGGCGGAGGAACCGGCGCAGGAACATTCGACGACATCACGCGGCCGGAGAACGGGATCTGGAGCAGCCTGTCTCGCGAGACGAGGTCTCGGAGATAGGAGAGACTCCGGAAGAACGCGTCTTCAGGGAACGAAGGAACTCCCGACGACGTGACCGTCGACGAGCTCAGGAACAAGCCGAGCAAAACGCAAGGCAACACCGAGAAAATCCGCTACTCGGCCGCAACCTGAACCCCGACTTCGCCCGAGCCATGAATACGCCAAGTGAAGTCGGAGGAGTACTAGCTCGGATAACAGACGGACTTCCTCGGACTCCTGACGCTGAGGGCTATCGACGCCTGCTCACCCAGGCGGCCAACCATCTTCTACCGTTTGCTCACCCGCCGAACGATCTACGACACGCCATCAACAGTCGCCGAGACGCGCGAAGCTCCATTAATGCTTCGCGCGAACGGCGGCATGAGAACGAGATCCGCCGCCGGGAGGAGTACGACAGGGATCATGGTATCCCAGCTCAGAGCCAGGCCACCAGAACTGAGTCGGCAACGGCCTCAACTGGCGGCACCACTCGGGGACGGTCGAGGAACCACCACCACTACTCCCCTCCCCGGGACAGGCATCATCCCCGACGACAGGAGGACACCTGTGGAGTGTCTGCTCTTACTCCGCGCCTTAGGGCCATCCAATGGCCTCCCAACTTCAAGGTATCCAATGTCGACAAGTATGAACCTAAGCAGGATCCAGGGGGTTGGCTGGCCGTCTACACCACCGCCGCTCGAGCTACCGGGGCGTCCGAAGACATGATGACCGCGTATTTACCCATCATCCTTGGGCAAGACGCGCTGCAATGGCTACGACATCTACCCCGACACTGCATCGACGACTGGGGCGACTTCAGTCGACGCTTCACCGCCAATTTCCAGTCCCTCTCCGACAAACCGGCGCAACCATGGGACCTCAAATCCATCAAGCACCGGGGGGACGAAACTCTTCGGTCGTACCTCAAAAGGTTCCAGACCATGAGAAATCGTATCCCCGAGGTCACGGAGGCGGCCGTGATCGAGGACTTCTACAGAGGATCCAATGACTCGGTCTTTGTCCGAGCCATACTGCAGAAAGCGCCGACTACTTCCGAGGAGCTGTTCCGGGAAGCTGATCTCTACATCACCGCCGACGAGCGAGCTCAGGACCTCATCGGAGGAGTAAAGCCCGCATCGGCAGCACCACGACGAGACGCGAACCAGCAACCCGACAAACGTTGGGAGAAGAGGCCTCGCGAAGAAGTGCACGCCGCCGGACCACCTACCTCTCGCGCCCGAGGAGGACCTCACGGAGGCGAACGCACGCTGGACGACATCCTCGACACCCAGTGCCTGTACCACAAAGACATGCGTCACACTCTTCGTAACTGTCGGGACTTCAAGCACTCCATCGGGCACGGCCGACCCTTCCAACCTCTACCTCCTCCTCCGCCGAGGGGAGGACCAAATGAACCACGACAACCCCATCAGCAGGAGGAGGGGGGAGGAGGAGGAGCTTTCCCGCGCGTGGACAGAGAGGTCAACGTCATCTTTGGCGGACACGGATCGCAGGAGAACAAACGACAACAAAAGCTCAACGACCGCCAAATACTGGTGGCGACCATCGGTCCTCCCGCCCCATACCGGTGGTCGGAGTACCCGATCACTTTCACTCGGGAGGATCAATGGCTTAACTTCGACCATCCAGGCAAATACCCGCTCCTCATCGATCCGGTGATCCGAGAGAGCCGGGTGAAGAAGGTGCTAGTGGACGGGGGGAGCAGCATCAACGTCACCTTCCCCCGGACACTCCAAGGCTTGGGAGTTCACCTCAAAGAGCTCCACGAGTCGGACACTCCTTTCTTCGGCATCGTGCCGACGGAAGGGGAATACCCGCTAGGCCACATCTACATGCCAGTCACCTTCGGAACTCCGGAGAACTACAGAACCGAGTTCCTGAGGTTCGAAGTGGCGAACTTCGACTGCGGGTACAACACCATCATCGGGAGGCCAGGACTGGCCAAATTCATGGCCATCCCTCATTACACATATATGATACTGAAGATGCCAGGACCGCAAGGAATCATAACTGTGCGCGCCGACTTCAAAGGCGCCGCAGAGTGTTTCCGAGTGGCCATCCAAGCAGCCCTCACCACCAAGCCGTCGGCGGTCTCCTCGACACTGGCGAACTCTAAGCCTGGAGAGGACCTTGCAGTACTGGCAAACGAAGCTCAGGCTGCGACCTCTATGCGGCCGACTAAAGAAACCAAAAGAGTCAACCTGGGGTTCGCTGATGAGCGCAAGACTGCCATCATCAGCTCCAGCTTGGACGACAATTAGGAAAGCGCGCTCGTCCAGTTTCTGCAAGATAACCGAGATGTATTCGCATGGCAACCTGCGGATATGCCGGGAGTCCCAAGAGAACTGGCCGAGCACAAACTAAAGGTCTATCCCCAGGCGAGGCCGATTCGGCAAAAGCTACGTCGTTTCACGCCCGACAAGAGAGAGGTCATTCGTGCTGAGTTGGCCCGCTTGGTCGCGGCCGGGTTCATTAGAGAAGTGTTACATCCCGAGTGGTTAGCCAACCCTGTTCTTGTACTCAAAAAGAATAAAGTGGATTGGCGCATGTGTGTTGATTATACTGTTCTCAACAAACACTGTCCGAAGGATCCCTTCGGGCTCCCAAGGATAGATCAGGTGGTGGACTCCACCGCTAGGTGTTCCGTGCTATCTTTCCTGGATTGCTATTCCGGATACCACCAGATTAGTTTGGCAAAGGAAGATGAAGAAAAAACAGCATTCATTACTCCATTTGGTGCTTTCTGTTATACCTCCATGCCGTTTGGCCTCAAAAACGCTGGAGCAACCTACCAGAGAGCCATTCAAACATGCTTAGCCAATCACTAGGGCAAGCGTGTGGAGGCCTACGTGGATGATGTGGTTATCAAAACAGAGAACTCAGAAAACTTCATCGAAGACTTACAACTGGTTTTCAACAGTCTGAGGCGGTATAGATGGAAGCTAAATCCCGAGAAATGTGTTTTCGGGGTACCGGCAGGAAAGTTACTCGGGTTTATTGTCAGCAACCGGGAATTGAGGCTAATCCAGATAAGATTGAAGCCATCATGAAGATGGAAGCACCTCGATCACAAAAGAAGGTTCAGTGACTTACTGGATGTATGGCAGCTCTGAGCAGATTTATATCTAGGCTGGGGGAGAAAGGTCTACCATTTTACAAACTACTCAAAAAGGTGGATAAGTTTCAGTGGACTTCAGAGGCACAGGAAGCTCTAGATGCACTGAAGAAATTCTTGACAACACCACCAGTACTGAAACCACCACAACGAGCCGCGTCAACCCAACCGGCTGAAGATTTGTTGCTATATATCTCTTGCACGACTCACGTGGTAAGCACCGCGTTGGTAGTCGAGCGAGCAGAAGAAGGACATGCCTATCCCGTGCAACATCCTGTTTATTTCATCAGCGAAGTTCTGGGTCCATCGAAGAAAAATATCCTCAAGTGCAGAAGCTATTATATGCAGTACTTCTGACTGCCCGCAAGCTGTGTCACTACTTTGATGATCACAAAGTCATAGTAGTCACCGGCTTTCCGATAGGGGATATTCTTCACAACAAGGAAGCAATTGGCCGAATAGCTAAGTGGGCCTGTGAACTGGGGTCTCATGACATCGAATTTCGACCTCGAACTGCCATAAAATCTCAAGCATTGGTTGACTTCGTTTCAGAATGGACTGAACAACAAATACCAGAGAACCCAGAAACGGCAGAAGTATGGAAGATGTATTTTGATGGCTCACTGAAGCTGCAGGGAGCAGGAGCAGGAATTCTCTTCACCGCACCCGGAGGCGAGCACCTCAAATATGCCCTCCAGTTGCTGTTTCCGGCCTCTAACAATGCAGCCGAGTATGAAGCTTTGATCCATGGATTAAACATTGCCATATCGTTGGGTGTCAAGAGATTGATGGTATATGGAGACTCTCTGGTAGTCATCAGCCAGATAAACAAGGAGTGGGATTGTTCAAGCGATTCGATGGGAAAGTATTGCGCTGCCGTCCGAAAGCTGGAAGATAAATTCGAGGGTCTGGAATTTCATCATGTAGAAAGAGATCGGAACACAACAGCTGAAGCGTCCCCAATCCTCTGGGACTCAAATGTGATACAATTACTAGTCCCAGGAGGCTAGTAAACACATTTATACAACAGATGATTTCATATCTGCTTAGACGAGACAAACCTATAAAGGTGGCGATCAACTTTAAGAGTTGGTCCACAACTCGGGACATATCATTAGAGTGGGGCTGAAGCAGCCCGATATACGCAGCGAAGCAAATCAGCGGTCCAACAGCCACAGGCAAGGTTGGGAACAGTCGTAACTCTTACCCGATCTCCTTTTTCTGAAAAAATAAATAAGCAAGGGTGAGTACAAACGTACTTAGCAGCCCACCTTCACCCGCGGAATGGGGAAATCAGATATAATGCATGGAATATCTGGAGCTCAGGATATTTTGCAGAAACAGCAATATTTTATGCAGGGTTGTTTTGTAAAACATTTTGTATTTTGCAAAGCGCATCCTCTCCCAAAGGAGCAGGAAGTTTTTCAGTATTAGAACAAAAATCCCCTGGACTAAACCATCCAGGTATCTCAGCAGTTTCCCACTGGTTTTCCTTTTCAAAAACAGCTACTGGACTTCCCGTCCACCATAGCTCACGGCTAAACCGCCGAACCTTTTAAAAACCATTTTTCTCAAACGCGCCCTTTTTTGAAAACAAAACATTAATTGTCATACCATACCAGACTCGTCCATTCCCGTGGACACGGACTATTCGAATAGGTTTTCAAACTCTGCGCAGAGGTGTACACTTTACCCACTAGTCCGGCTCTGCGATCTCATGATCAGTGAGATCCGAATCCGAATCTCTTTCTTTCCCCGCACGTCCTAACCTTAACGGTTATCCGGAAGGAGTCAGGCCACCACCATGTCCAAACCGGACAAAACTTTCCCCCTCCTTATCCTCCCGGTGCTCCCCAGCCTTCATAACCCTGGGGTTGGACCGTACGAGTTCAGATTGAGTGACTGCCCACACAGTCTCGAGTGGTTGTACTTATCATGAGTACAGGTAGTGAAAGATGACAAACCGGTCCTTATACGAGGGGACAATCCTTCTACTCACGCCTAAACCAGCTGAGCCATCACCTTAGGCCCTCCCCTAAACCAGGGAGTCCCTGATTATCCCACTCACAAGGTGATAAGGGTGAAAACCCTTCATCATACACATTTTGAAAAGCATTTTCTTTTGAAAACTCACACCCTTTCTCAAATCATTTGTAACAAATATATTAAGGATTGATTGCGACAAGCGGCTTGGGTGGCCATAATAACTTGTCTCAAAATCATATCATGCATAAAATAACAGGCTGAGGGTTGTGGTTGAAAAAGCATAGGTAATTTATGCATCAAAGGGATCCAGTGAGCTTGCCGTGCTTATCCGGCGAAGGGGGAAGGGGAGCTCGCAGAACTGGCTTCTAGCTCCACTGCCTGGCGTAGACTTGTAGATCTAGCCTCCATGAGACGGCACGAACGCTCCGATAACTATGCAACATGAACAAGCAAACATACAAACAAGCAAGTATACCAACAAATATTTAGTATAGTGGTCAGAATAGTGATATATGGATGGGTAGAGTCTTGAGTAGAATATGTGTCATGTGGTGTTGAGATACTGCCGATGGTGGAGCGAAGGTGCTTACCAGGAGGGTGGACTGGAGACGAAGCGACACTATGCGTGTAGCTGGCAGAGCGGAGTAACTGAGTGAGTGGGGTGTTTTCCTTGGCTGAGGGTGTTGCGTGTGTGTGTGGAGAGGGAGAGGGTAGCTGGGTGTATTTATAGCTGGGTGTATGTGGTGTAGCACAGCGAAGTTCACTGTTGGTGAGAATAATGACGAAAGAATCGTCTGACTTAGTATGAACAGGAGAGTTATAGGCAGAATATGGGACAAGAGTACTTTGGGAGTTTTCTGGAATATGAACCATGCTTAAGGGATGACATGGTTGGATAGGGAATAATTTGATAAGAATTTAGAAACAAGAATTATTGGAATCTGAGTTTGGAAGCCTGGTTCGAAGGAATCTCAAGTTAAGCGTGCTCAACTTGGAGAAACCTAGGATGGGTGACCAGATTGGAAGTTCCCTACTGGAATGAAAATCACAGTCACCAGAGTTTGTATAACTGGAATATGGGTCTGGCTGGTCTTAGGTGGACTGGACAGCATGATGGATGAGTAGTTGAAATTTGGGGTAATCGGATGATCGATGAATAGTAACAGTGAATAGTAACGGTAAAAAGTAACGGTAAATAGTAACGGTAAAAAGTAACGGTAAACGGTAAAAAGTAACGGTAAATAGTAACGGTAAAAAGTAACGGTAAAAAGTAACGGTAAATAGTAACGGTAAAAAGTAACGGTAAATAGTAACAGTAAATAGTAACGGTAAAAAGTAACGGTAAAAAGTAACGGTAAACGGTAAAAAGTAACGGTAAATAGTAACAGTAAATAGTGATGGTAAATAGTGACGATGAACGATGAATAGGAACTATGAACGAACGATGAACGATCGAACGAACGAACGATCGGAATTTTGGCAGCATAACGGCAGGAAAAGGATTATTTGGACGAACGAACGGACGGACGATCGAACGATCGGACGAACGAACCATGAACGATCGGACGAACGATCAAACGATCGGACGAACGAACGATCGGAATTTCGGCAGCATAACGGCAGAAAAAAGATTATTTGGACGAACGAACGGACGAATGATCGAACGACCGGACGAACGAACCATGAACGATCGGACGAACGATCGAACGATCGAACGATCGAACGAACGAACGAACAAACTAAGAACAGGGGAACGAACGATCGAAGAACGATCGAACGATCCTTGTGCTAGTGTGTGCTTGTGTGGATGGTGGAGTGGGAGTGGGCGTGTGGGTGTGGGGGGGGGGAGGGAGTTGCCATGAAATGGCTTGGGGTGGGATGAGAGGAGGCCCTTGCCCCTCTATTTATAGCTATGGTGGGGGGATTAGGGGGAGGGATGAGAGGATTAGTGGGAGGATGAGAGGATTAGTGGGAGATTAGCATGGATTTGTCTTATATGAGTGTAATTAGCTTGTAGAGCTCAGTGTATGACACCGGAGGCATACATATACGTATGAGCATGAAGAAAGTTATGAAGAAAATATTTGTAGGGACTTGAAAATGATTCTGAAGGTATTTCTCAAGAGGAAAATACTTGGAGATATATCGGTGCAATATTTGGGCAGTATTTCTGAAAAGAATCAGAGGGGATCTCTGGGGAAATATTTGTAGGATATTTTGAGGAGTATTTTTGGAGAGAATATAGACCACTATATTGTATTTGTTGATATCAACTCGCAAACAAACATTTTGAAATGAAATTTGAAATTCATTTTGAATTTAGAGCGAGTTTGAGAAAATTTCAGGATTTGAATTTTTGGGATGCTACAGCAGCCGATGTACTATCCAAGCTAGGATCCAGTCGAACTCAGGTCCCACCCAGAGTCTTCATGCAAGAAATTCTACAGCCGAGTATCTCAATGGATCAAACAGAAGAGTGCAACATCATAGATCAACCCGAGTCAGACTCTGATGACTAGAGAAAGTCGATCATTAAGTATATAAAGAATGAGGAAGAACCAGACGACAAGAACTCGGCAGAGCGCATTGCCAGACAGTCAGCTCACTATACACTCATTAGGGAGACCTTGTACATAAGGGGTGCATCAGGCGTCCTCATGAAGTGCATTCTCTCGGCCACTGGGAAGCAACTTCTGGAGGAGGTCCATGCTGGGCAATGTGGAATACATGCAGCCTCCAGAACACTAGTTGGGAAGGTCTTCAGGTCAGGATTCTATTGGCCAACAGCAAAGAATGATGCAGCCGAGTTAGTTCAGAGGTGCGAAGCTTGCCAATACTTGTCAAAACAACAACATCTACCAGTATAGCAACTACAGACCATACCAGTAACTTGGCCTTTCGCATGTTGGGGACTTGATATGATTGGACCTTTCAAGAAAGCTCAAGGGGGATACACTCATGTATTGGTAGCAATCGACAACTTCACTAAATGGATAGAATTCAAGCCCATCGCATCTTTAACTTCTGCTAAGGCCGTGGAATTCATACAAGACATAATATTCAGATTCGGGATACCAAACAGCATCATAACTGACTTAGGATCCAACTTCACAAGTTCATAGTTCTTCGACTTCTGCGAGCAAAAGAGCATTCAGATCAAGTATGCGTCTGTAGCACATCCAAGGGCAAACGAGCAAGTTGAGCGAGCCAACGGGATGATATTGGAGGCACTCAGGAAAAAGGTCTTCGATAAGAATGAAAAATTCGCAGGAAAGTGGATAAGGGAACTGCCCTACGTCGTTTGGAGCCTAAGAACCCAACCTAGCCGAGCCCTGCATGGAAACACTCCTTTCTTCATGGTCTATGGGTCGGAGGCAGTGCTGCCCGCTGATCTCAAGTTTGGGGCGCCAAGGTTGATCTTCGAAAGTATAGCAGAAGCTGAGGCCACCAGGCTGGAGGACATTGATGTACTTGAAGAAGAACGGCTAAACGCGGTAATCCAATCAGCACGGTACCAGCAGACTCTAAGGCGCTATCACGACAAAGCCGTGCGGCAACGATCCTTCTCAGTAGGAGATCTCGTCCTCCGCCGAATTCTAACGGGGGAAGGACGGCACAAGTTGTCGCCCTTATGGGAAGGACCCTTCATGGTGGCAGAAGTCACTCGGCCAGGATCCTATCGTCTCACTCAGATGGATGGCACAGAAGTCGGGAACTCCTGGAACATAGAACACCTCAGGAAGTTTTATCCCTAGCTGCATTTTGAAAGCTATCGGGACGGCGATGTACTCTGTAAAATGGAAATATGTCATCAATAAAGAAAGGCTTCAAATATACTCAGTATGTTCACGGTTGACTTGCATTTTTACTTAACTCGGGGTGACCACTATGCCCTACTAACGGAGCAATCGACTTAAGTCGGCAGCAACTTAAGGCGGTGCAACATGCTCACGCTTACTTAACTCAGGGTGACCACTATGCCCTATTAACGGAGCAATCGACTTAAGTCGGCAGCAACTTAAGGCGGTGCAACATGCTCACGCTTACTTAACTCAGGGTGACCACTATGCCCTACTAACGGAGCAATCGACTTAAGTCGGCAGCAACTTAAGGCGGTGCAACATGCTCACGCTTACTTAACTCAGGGTGACCACTATGCCCTACTAACGGAGCAATCGACTTAAGTCGGCAGCGACTTAAGGCGGTGCAACATGCTCACGCCTACTTAACTCAGGGTGACCACTATGCCCTACTAACGGAGCAATCGACTTAAGTCGGCAGCGACTTAAGGCGGTGCAACATGCTCACGAACACTTGAACTCAGGGTGACCACTATGCCCTACTAACGGAGCAATCGACTTAAGTCGACAGCGACTTAAGGCGGTGCAACATGCTCACGCCTACTTAACTCAGGGTGACCACTATGCCCTACTAACGGAGCAATCGACTTAAGTCGGCAGCGACTTAAGGCGGTGCAACATGCTCACGCTCACTTGAACTCAGGGTGACCACTATGCCCTACTAACGGAGCAATCGACTTAAGTCGGCAGCGACTTAAGGCGGTGCAACATGCTCACGCTTACTTAAACTCAGGGTGACCACTATGCCCTACTAACGGAGCAATCGACTAAAGTCAGTGACGACTTAAGCCGGTGCAACATGCTCATGCCTATGCAATTCAGGGGATGACTTCTATATCTCGCAAACAAATTTCATAATCATCGTGCGTCATTTCATTACTGCAAATTTACGAAACTGATGAATTCTGATACAATAAGAGAGTAATTATATCATTCGAATGCTGAACTGATGTCCTCTAACAAATACTCGATCATGCTAATCGCGCGCTCAAAGTACGCAAAATGTTTCTCTATTTCGCAATGTCTTTTTCAGGAGCGACCGACGAAGAAGGGCGACTCGAGGAATCAGGGGCAGCATTCACATCAGCCCTTATGTCTTCAGGAACAACCACGTCGGGTCTCCTCATCAAGATCCGTCCCGCCCGAATAGCCTTGTCCATGGCTCTGTCACGCTGAGCTTTGAGAGTAACAGAAGTTTCTTCGGCAACTTTAGCAGCCAGTCGAGCAGTCTCTAGCTCCTGGGCAATGGATTTCTTGGAAGCTCGGAGTTCTTTGATAGTAGCATCCTTTGCTGATATCAACTGCTTGAGCCGGGTTACCTCATCCATGGATTCCTGCAGCTTACAACATTGGAGGTCTAATTCTTCCATGGTGAAGCGGTGACTCCTCTCCAAGATGGTCAGCGAGTTGCTAGAATCACGATACAATCTGTCAAGATTGTCACGAGAAGCAGCAAGAATACGCTTTTCTTCCTGCAAGCAAAAATCAACTCCTTCAAAAACCAAGCAAGTAATAGGAACACAGCAAGGCAAGGCACGGTTTTGTAAGTTACCTTTTCAGAATCAAGCTGAGCATGAAGAGAAGAACTCAAGGCATTGGCGTTGTAAGGAAAATGGACCCCGGGCCTTTTGGCTAATTGAGTTTTGGTGTTTGATGAACAACACAATCAGTGAACTAATAAGTTTTTCCAGTGTTTGTGTTTGTAGTTCACAGGATGCGAAGAGAATTGGACCAAGGCAAATGAGGATGCAACACCTCAAAAGAAGACATAAAAAGATGCATAGGAGTCCAATACTCAAGAACAAAGAAGCCCGAAGAAATCAGCGAAGAAATCCAAGACGAGGGCTGTCAGCCAGCGCCTGGTGGCGCACCGGACATTGGTGTCCGGTGTGCACCGGACTGTCCGGTGAGGTACCGGACAGTCTGCGCAGAGAGGCCACAGACAGGCGCTCTCTGGCTGTAGCACCGGACTGTCCGGTGTGCCAACGGGCAGAAAGGCAACGGTCGGATCCAACGGTCGACTGCTACAGGCGCCAACGGTCGGCTGACGTGGCGTGCATCGGACATCTACTGTTCAGTGTCCGGTGGTGCACCGGACTGTCCGGTGCACCCGACGACAGAAAGCTGCTGCTTTCTGTCCAACGGCTAGTTGGGGGTGTGGAGGCTATAAATACCACCCCAACCGGCCATTCTCAAGTGTGAGAGCCCAAGCAACATTCCAATACACATAGCGCATATCTCCAAGTGCTCAAACACCCAAGTGCTTAATAGAATCACTCGGTGATTAGCGTAGGTGCTTTGCGAAGTGCTTAGGTTAGTTAGACCGCTTTAGCGCTTGCTCTAGGTGAATCCTAGTTAGTTGAGTGAGTTTAGATAAACCTCACAACCCCTCGGCTCTTGCGCGAGCCGTTGTAATTGTACCGAGTGGGGCGAGAGTCTTGCGAGACCGTGACAACCGCGTTTGTGTCACGGCCGCCACCGTGTACCGGAGGGAACGAGGCCCGTGGCGTTTCGGCCGGAAGCTCGATAGTGGAGACGGCGGGGAGCGTTCGAGAGGAGCCGGAAGCGGAGCACCACTTGCGCGTGGAGAAGGCCCGCGGCTCTCTACGGAGTTACTCGACTGTGGTGCTTGGCCCTCGTGTGGGCTTCCCTTTGCGTAGGGGCACCAACGAGGATTAGTCGGGACCTTGCGCGGTTCCGGATACCTCGGTAAAAATACCGGCGTCATCCACGAGAGTTTGCTTCTCTACTTAGCTCTTTACATTCCGCATTTATATTAAGCATTTAAGTTTCAATCTTGTAGTCATACTTATTTAGTGTAGGTTGAAACTTAGCCTTTTGCGGTAGAGATAGCAACACTTAGACAAAACCTAGTTTGCACATTCTAGTTTTGATTACTTGCATAGGTTTTGCTCTAGGGATTTAATTGTGGCCTAGTTTAGTAAAAATTTTAGAAGTCCTAATTCACCCCCCCCCCTCTTAGGCGTCACCCGTTTCCTACAATTGGTATCAGAGCCCGGTTTGGCTCATTTGAAACGCTTTAGCTTCACCGCTAAAAGGAGCCGACACTTTTTAGAGGAAGGGATGGATACCCATAGGCCACCACACTTCGACGACACTAACTTCCCATATTATAGTGCTAGAATGGCTTGTTACCTAGAGGCCGTTGATCTAGGTGTTTGGAGAGTCACTCGTGACGGGATGAAACCTCCCAAGAATCCCGAGAAACCCACCACGAGTGAGGAAAAAGAAATACATTTAAATGCTAGAGCCAAAAATTGCTTGTATGAATCTCTTAGCATGGACATTTTTAACCAAGTATTTACCTTGAAAACTGCTAATGAGATTTGGCTAAAATTGCATGAGCTCCATGACGGCACATCAAATGTCCGTGAGCAAAAACATTGCCTAGTCTTAAATGAGTATAATTCTTTTGCCATGAAAGACAATGAGCTTGTTAGAGACATGTATTCTCGTTTGAATCTAATAATCAATGAGCTCAACTCTATTGGCATTAATAAGCTAGGTGATGCGGACATTGTGAGGAAGATTATCTCCCTGCTACCACAACAAAGATATGGGAGCATCATCACCATCCTTCACAACATGGAGGACTTGAGCAACATGACCCCGACTATTGTGATTGGGAAAATCGCGGCCTTTGAGATGTTGCGAAAAATGAGTCGGGGGGAGGAGCCAACTTCCTCAAAGCCATATGCTTTTGCATGTGATGAAAGGAAGGGCAAAAAGAAGGCTCCCACTCCAAGTTCCTCAAGTGAAGAAGAGGAAGAAGAAGAAAGTGATGATGATGAAGATAATCAACCATGCACATCATCCTCCGAGGACGAAGAAACAATCCGACGCGTCGGAAAGGTAATGAGGATGATCCGCAAGATTAATCTAATGGGTGTGCCCCTGCAGGTCGAGGATCTTCTCTTTAACATTGACAGGAAAAAGCAAAGGAAGAGAGGATGCTTCGCATGTGGGGAGAAGGGCCACTTCAGGGACAACTGTCCAAATATGGCCAAACCCAAAAAGGAGAGGAGCAAAGGCAAGGCGCTCACAAGTGTTAGAACTTGGGATGACTCTTCAAGTGAAGATGAACCTCCAAGGACGCGCAGCCACCGGTCCTCGTCACGATCATCACGGTCATCACACAAATGCCTTATGGCAAGAGGTAACAAAAGCATTCCATCCTCTAGTGATGAAAGTAGTAGTGATGATGAAGGTGAGGGAAAGGCCTCTCTAGAAGAACTTGCGGAAGCCGTAAATTTTTTCCAGGATGTTTGCACTAAGCAAAAAGCTCAACTTAAAACTTTGAAAAATAAGTTGGTTAGCTCTCAAAATGATTACAAAGGTTTGCTAGAAAAATTTGAAACTTTTGCAAACTTAAATAGTGAGCTATCAACTAAAATTGAGCTATTAGAATCTAGTGCTCCATCCACTGCTACCGATGATAGCCTTATCAAAAAGAATCAAAAACTTAAGGCTAAGTTAGCTAGCTCCCAAGAAGCTATTGAAAATTTGCTAGAGAAAATGGAAATTCTTAGCATACACAATAATGAGCTAACTACTAAGCTAGAAAACATTGGTAGCACCCCAGCAGCATCTTTAGTTGAAATACCTGAAATAATTAAGAAAGATGCTTCTACTTCCTGCTTTGATTTAATTGATGATTCTAACCCCTGCAACCAAGTCGTTGTTGAGAATATTGTTGTAGAGACATGTTCGGATGAGGTTGCAAAGGAAAATGAACAATTAAAGCAAGAAGTGGCTCGTCTTGGCAAGGCTTTGTATGACAAGAAAGGCAAAGCTAAACAAATCCGACCTCTACAGGATAACACCACTGCGGGAGTGAACAAGCCTGTAGAGGGAGAAACTGTGATTTGTAGGCTGTGCCACAAGGAAGGCCACAAGTCTTTCCAATGCAAGGCGATGACCGGGGATAAACAAAGGCAAAAGCTCAAGCAAAAGCCATCAAGCAAAATCTCCAACACCTACATCAAAAAGGTGGATAAAGAGACTGCTACACCATACTTGATCAAGAAGAAAAAGAATGGAAAAGTGATAGCAATCAAGGCCAATAAGCACGCCAACAGAGGAAAGGGGGCCAAACGCATCTGGGTGCCAAAGGAGATAATTTCAACCATGAAAAGCACCAAGAAGGTTTGGATCCCGAAAGGGAAGTGAGTGGACCTAAGGTCGTCGGGAAATTTGGAGACTTGGCTAAATTGGGATGTATATCATGGGATACATCATATTGGATCAAGTTTATTGCCAAGTGGGTTAGTGAAAAATTATGGACCCAAATTTCCCACCCATGACTAAGGTAACTAGTTTTATTGTATTCTTTGTTTTTACAATTGGTATCTATTTATCTTTTATCTAGTTTACCTTTCTTGCCTAGTATTACATTTGTTATGTACTTTTGTTCAAAATCATGCATACTAGGTAAATCATATGGTAGGATTGCTTGTTTTTAATTCATATACTTAAGCAAACCTACATGGCTTAAAACGTTTATTTAAGCACGGCACATAGCTTTTATATCACTCCATAGTAAATGATGCATCAATTGAAAATTTTTGATTTCTACAAAGTGTATCATTTAACTTATATGTGCCAAAGTTAGGATTATGGATAATTTGCCCCTCTTGATATCAAATCAAAGTGCATGTCTCCTACAAGTATTCAAAACTTGTATGCACACCTTTAGGGGGAGGTTACTCTATAATCTAACACTTTGAGACTAACACCTTTTCAAGTCTATTTTATGTGATAGTCTCATTGTAAGGAAAATGAAGTCCCCGGAGAAAGACAACAATCTTCCACTGCAAAATCTCAAAGAACTCTCATGTCTCTCAAGCTCGCCATTGATCTTCAATTGGTATCTTTTGAGACTACATTCAGTATCATTTACATGTCTTCTCCAACATTTGATTAGACTATATTTCATATCATATGCTTCCATGTTGCTAAAAATGCATAAGTGGTTATCTCATATTCTGTTACCTATGCATAAGGGAAGTTAGTCTTTTCAAATCATGTCTTGCACCTCTAATTTTCACATGCTTTTTCCTAAGTAGAGGATCTCTGTCAGGGGGAGTATTTCTTCATCTCTAAAGGGGGAGAAAAACTCTTTCTAAAGGAGAGTACTCATTTAGGGGGAGTAATCTTTTGAGGAAATTCTACACATGGTATCTTTCATTGTCTACAAGTGGTATCTTTCATGGCTTAATTCAATATCCTTCTAGTGATATCATTTGATACAATTCTTGTTGAGGGCAAGCTTTTATTTTCTTCCTACATGCTTTTAATGTCTTCCTTTTCGGTGGTTGATGCCAAAGGGGGAGAAGTTTAGGGGCCAAAGCAATGAAAACTATATCAAACACCAAACACCACCAATTTAAAATTTTATATCTCCAAATAGCTTTTTAAGTGGTTTTGGTTATTTGGTCCAAAAATAGGAAGTAAGTGAATTATGGAGTTAGGGGGAGGCTTAAGTCCATAATATCACATTGTGGGGACAATCATGCATCTTAGCAAGTAAAATGCATATTTTCATTCAAATACTTGTATTATTTGCTTGCTTTGGTTGTGTTGTCATCAATCACCAAAAAGGGGGAGATTGTAAGGAAAATGGACCCCGGGCCTTTTGGCTAATTGAGTTTTGGTGTTTGATGAACAACACAATCAGTGAACTAATAAGTTTTTCCAGTGTTTGTGTTTGTAGTTCACAGGATGCGAAGAGAATTGGACCAAGGCAAATGAGGATGCAACACCTCAAAAGAAGACATAAAAAGATGCATAGGAGTCCAATACTCAAGAACAAAGAAGCCCGAAGAAATCAGCGAAGAAATCCAAGACGAGGGCTGTCAGCCAGCGCCTGGTGGCGCACCGGACATTGGTGTCCGGTGTGCACCGGACTGTCCGGTGAGGTACCGGACAGTCTGCGCAGAGAGGCCACAGACAGGCGCTCTCTGGCTGTAGCACCGGACTGTCCGGTGTGCACCGGACTGTCCGGTGTGCCAACGGGCAGAAAGGCAACGGTCGGATCCAACGGTCGACTGCTACAGGCGCCAACGGTCGGCTGACGTGGCGTGCACCGGACATCTACTGTTCAGTGTCCGGTGGTGCACCGGACTGTCCGGTGCACCCGACGACAGAAAGCTGCTGCTTTCTGTCCAACGGCTAGTTGGGGGTGTGGAGGCTATAAATACCACCCCAACCGGCCATTCTCAAGTGTGAGAGCCCAAGCAACATTCCAATACACATAGCGCATATCTCCAAGTGCTCAAACACCCAAGTGCTTAATAGAATCACTCGGTGATTAGCGTAGGTGCTTTGCGAAGTGCTTAGGTTAGTTAGACCGCTTTAGCGCTTGCTCTAGGTGAATCCTAGTTAGTTGAGTGAGTTTAGATAAACCTCACAACCCCTCGGCTCTTGCGCGAGCCGTTGTAATTGTACCGAGTGGGGCAAGAGTCTTGCGAGACCGTGACAACCGCGTTTGTGTCACGGCCGCCACCGTGTACCGGAGGGAACGAGGCCCGCGGCGTTTCGGCCGGAAGCTCGATAGTGGAGACGGCGGGGAGCGTCCGAGAGGAGCCGGAAGCGGAGCACCACTTGCGCGTGGAGAAGGCCCGCGGCTCTCTACGGAGTTACTCGACTGTGGTGCTTGGCCCTCGCGTGGGCTTCCCTTTGCGTAGGGGCACCAACGAGGATTAGTCGGGACCTTGCGCGGTTCCGGATACCTCGGTAAAAATACCGGCGTCATCCACGAGAGTTTGCTTCTCTACTTAGCTCTTTACATTCCGCATTTATATTAAGCATTTAAGTTTCAATCTTGTAGTCATACTTATTTAGTGTAGATTGAAACTTAGCCTTTTGCGGTAGAGATAGCAACACTTAGACAAAACCTAGTTTGCACATTCTAGTTTTGATTACTTGCATAGGTTTTGCTCTAGGGATTTAATTGTGGCCTAGTTTAGTAAAAATTTTAGAAGTCCTAATTCACCCCCCCTCTTAGGCGTCACCCGTTTCCTACAGGCGTCATCCAAGGCAGCCGAGACCTGACCCAGTTCAGTTTGGCTCTGAGAGTACTTCTCCTCAAAGTCAACGCAACGCTGAGCCAATTCAGCCTGATCTCGGGAATGTTTTTCTTCAAGAGTGGAAATCTGCTGAGTCATGCCTAGCAGGAGATAATCAAACAAAATAATGGTCAAAATATAGAGCAGTCTACAGCGAAGGCAAAGAAAAGAAAAAGGGCACTAACCAGTGTTGGTTGCCTCCAATTCAGAGATACGACGTTGAAGCGACACTGGATTCCAACATGTAAGTGACGAAGCTACTTCTGGGATAGAAGCACCCTGTAGCCTCAGCTGGCCAGCCATCCCATCCACCAAAGCCTGATGAGGAAAACAGATGAGTGTAATGACAGCAGTTCACACAATGTGAAAACCAAGCTAAAATACATCACAATACCTGGAGGTTGGAAAAGAACGAAGGGATCCCCAAATCAGGAGAGATCAGTTGATAATCAGGCGTGAGGCCACCACCCGAAGCAGCGTGCAATGAACCAGTAGGAATCAGCTCGGTGCCTTCAACAGGGCCCAACACTCGGTCAGCAGGGACGCTGCCCTCTAAAGCGACTCCCTGATCCAAAGTTTGGGCTACCACCATACAGCCAGAGTGTGGAGGAGATCCCGCGTGAACGTCCATGGAAGTACAGGAAGGAGACCCTGCTTGGGCACCCTCGGGGGCTGGGTCATAGTTGGCACTGCCCACTTGAGCCAGATCATCCCCGGCAGCACCCTCGGGGGCTGGGCAGTGGCTTATACTCTTCACCCGAGCTAAGTCATCCCCGGCGACATCCTCGGGGGCTGGGCATATGTCAGCACCATTCTTGAGGTCCAAGCTCTCTGCAGTAACCACCTCTAAGGTTGATGGGCCTTCAGCTACTTCCATAGGACCAGGACGATCCAAGTCAGTCTCCCGGCCCTCGAGATCGCGCTCTAAGGTCGACGAGGCACGGGATGACCTCAACCCAGCATCGGGCACGTCAGCGCAAGCCTCCATTGCACCATCGTCCACTGGCTCTGATAACAGGTCCTCTGGGACCATATCCTCCAGAGTCTGATCAAAGTTGGCCAGGGACAGTTCTTGCAGACCAATGAGGGCAGACAAAGCAGGAGAGGGAACTCCACTACTTTCACCACTGGCGATGAACTGCCGACTGTTTTTCCGAGTCAGAGGAATCTCATTTTCCTCTTCCTCATCATCCACATCGGCAACAGATGGGGCACCCACTATGGGATCAACAGCGGATTGGGTACACCCATTGGGGTCAGCGTCAGCAAATCCAGTCACATGCACTTCTTCAATAGCAGGAACTGAGGTACCCGCGTCCTGATCAAAACTGGATACTCGCCGGAGGCGTCTTCTGTTCTTCTTCTGCTCATCAACAGAAGGATCAGGTTGATTGGTTCGGCAAGGGCGCCTCGGGCGAGCACTGACAGGCTTCTGAACATCCAAAGTCGTATCAGCCTCTAGGAGGGGCGCCACTACCAACGTCCCAGCAGGAGCAGCATCGGATGAATCCTCAGCTAGCAAATCAAGCATAGCGCTTACCTCTGCATCACTAGGGTTCAGGGGCACCTCAAAATGAACCTGCCGTTCGTCATCAGGAATCTCCCCAAGCGAGGCAACCAAAGCATTGACTTCTTCAGCAGAGGGTCGCACTCTAAGGCCCAAACCGCCATCAGTAATGGGTGGATTCGACACGAAAAGGGTGAAGGCTTTGGGAGGAGGCAAGTTCCAGGCCGAGTGCGCCACTGGAGCACCAACATTTGACACTTTGCCCCTGAGGATCATTTCAAGTCGGCTCACCAAGTCTGCAGAAGGAATTCTCCTGTTGGTAACCCGAGTTGAGTCGGCTAGCCCTCGATACAGATAGGCTGGATAGGCCCTGTCTTTCAGTGGCTGAATATTCTTGAAAACAAAGTCAGTAACCACAGCTTCAGCAGTCAGACCCCTCTCTTTCAGCAGTCCAGCTTCAGCTAGCAACACACCTGCCTCAGCTACCTCTTGATCTGTGGGAGACTCGGTCCAGCTTGGGGTGCGAACGTCCGGCTGTCTTCCCGACCGGGAGGGGAGAGAATTCCCATAATTCTCAACTATGAACCACTCTAGGCGCCATCCCTTGATGCTATCCTTGAGGGGGATCTCGAGATATTCAGCTTTCCTCCCGCGGCGCATCTCCAAGCTGGCACCCCCGACCAACTGATGTTGTCCCCCGGCCATCCCAGGGCGACAATGATACAAGTATTTCCACAAACCGAAATGTGGCAGCACGCTAAGAAAGGCCTCGCATAAGTGAACGAAAATGGAGATTTGCAGAATTGAATTAGGGTTCAAATGGGTCAAGTTAATATGATAGAAGTCAAGGAGGCCACGGAAAAAGGGGGAGATGGGAAGGCCAAGGCCGCGGAGAAGGAAAGGGACGTAAACAACGGACTCATGGGTATCCTCTGTCGGAACAGTAGACCCCTGGCAAATCCGCCAAGAACAGAGTTCCCGCGGAGGAAGAACCCCGATGGATACGAGGTGGAGGAGTTCAGTTTCAGAAATGATGGACATGTGGTTACCTGCGAAAGGCAACTAACTGTTGGGGTCGATTGGAGGAATCACCACAGCAGACGAGCTCGCGGTCTTCCTCTTGGGTGCCATCTCGATTCTACCAGCGAGCAGAGTGGAAGGCGAATGGCAGAGAGGATTCGGAAGCGGGAAAGCAAGAACTAGGGCACGGAAAGCAAAGGCGGCTAAAAGCGCAGCTCTTATGGGATATTCTCGAGCCAGATACCGTTTCAAAAAGTGCCCAGTCATCACCCGGCGGTTACTTCCAAAACCCCAGAATGCCACGTGGAAACCCGGCAGTTATCTCCAGAACACCGGTGCGCCACCTCATCACTCGGCCATCGTCGTCAAAGTGGCTCGCGCGGCCTGCTATCACTCGGCGTTGCCTCCAAAACGCCGATTTCGTGTTCAGTCGCTCGGCATTACCTCTAAAATGCTGACGTCGTTTTCCAATCACTCGGCGTTGCTTCTAAAACGCTGAATATAGTGTTCAGTCGCTCGGCGTTGCCTCTAAAAGGCTGATATTGCGATCAGTTGCTCGGCATTACCTCTAAAATGCCGATGTCGCTTTCCAATCACTCGGCGTTGCTTCTAAAACGCTGATATAGTGTTCAGTCGCTCAGTATTACCTCTAAAACGCTGACGTCGCCCTCTGGCATCATCTCGAGTCGCTCGGCATTACCTCTAAAATGCCGACGTCGCTTTCCAATCACTCGGCGTCGCTTCTAAGACACTGATACAATCTTCAGTTGTTCAGTGTTACCTCTAAAACGCCGACACCGTCCACAAGTTACTCGGCAGCTATTTCTGGAAGTATCAGTTTGATCCCCAAGTTATTCATCTACTGTCTCAAAGGAATCAGTTTTACCAACAAGCAAGACGAGTTATCAAGGAGAAGCCAACATCATTCTTTCATTAAAAAGGGAAGATAACAAACTTACAAATCAACTCTTCACGAGTTGATACTTCCCTATTAATACTACATTACATTACTACTACTGCTACTACACTATGCTATACTATTCTACATTACTACTACATTATTCTAACTATACTATACTAATATCTAAAAAACCAGTGGCATCTAGCCACTGGTCCTGTTGCTGCCGCCGCCGCTGCCGCCCCTGGTGCTACCCCTGCTACCGCCGCCATCGCCGTCCTTGCTGCCGCCGCCGCTGCCCCTGCCGCTGCCGCTGCCGTCACCGTCACCGCCGCCATCGTCGTCCTCGTCCTCGCCGCCGCCGTCCGAGTCCTCCTCATCCGAGGAGTACTCCGACCCATCCGAGCCCTCGAGCCCGAAGCGCTCGACGGCCCGGATGTACGACCAGACCTCCGCCGCGAGCCCCTGGGAGTCGTCTGAGTCGTCAGACGACTCACGCAGGGGAACGGGAGCCGGAGACCCCTCAGACCCAGAGGAGAACTCCTCCTCTGAGTACTCCGAGTCACCAAACTCCTCCGATGGAGGAGTTGGCTCACGCTTGCGCTTGTTGTTCTTGCCCATGGTGGAAGCAGAAGAGAGGGAAGCAGCAGAAGAACAGCAAAGAGATGTGAAAAAGCCAGAGAGACAACGACGTTATTTATAGAAGGAGAAGGCAACCGCTCACCTCCAACCGCGGTCACTGAACAGTCGCAAAGCATTCAATAAGCATTTCAACTCGTCTGAAGACACGTCGGGCGGCTGACGTCGTTTCACGCAACACAACACCCATTGGGACTCCAGTCAACAGCGCGGAGGATATGATTACACCCGCCGTCGCATCACATTACTACTCAGAAGCAGCCGGCTAAAACACTCAGCGTACCAAGCCGTCCCTTGCCCACACCCATTGGGGGGGGACGCCCAGGAATTATCAGTATATATTTCAAAATGGTCACATCTGTACAGGGCACACAGTGAATACCTCAAGACAAAAATGAGATATCAGTAAGGATCAGAGGAAAGCCAAATATAGCCAGTGAAGTACAAAATATGGTTGACAGAAGCGACTTGAAGACTAGACAGAGAACGTCCATCAAATGTCCAATCAGTCACAGAGCAAATAAATTACACTACCTAGCAAGATATGGATGGATTGCGAACTCGGCTGCAAAAGACAAAATACATGCTGACCTCTGAAGCATAATATTGATGACATAGTGCGGATGACATCATGCCGATTTTTTACAAGCAGAAAGGATAATCTTCAGCAAAAAGACACAAAAGGAAGACCTTCGAGTGGATTATCCTCAAAAATCCACTTGAAGGTCGGGGGCTACACCCATTGGGTGCACCTTCGGTGCACCCCATGAATCATCATTCCAAGCCAAGATAGTGCCGACTCCTAACGCATGGGACAAGATTAAAGACAAATCTGGCACTCAACCAAAATGTAGGAGTAAAAATGGGAATAATTTTTGGTGAAGACCTTCGAGTAGATTATTTTCTAAAAATCTACTCGAAGCTCGGGGGCTACACCCATTGGGTGCACCTCCGGTGCACCCAATGAAGTTTAGGGTCCTGCAAAGCGAAATGCCGACCTCTAAGGCATGGGAACGAAATAAAGCTTCGGTTTGTGAAGGATCAAAAGCAGGAGGAAACAGTAAGAAGTCGTTCTCTTCAAATCACCTGCAAGCTGGACCTGGGATCTTTGGGCTGATTACTTCTAAATTAACCCAAAGATCGGGGGCTTGTGGGGGATAGATATCCCCCCAGGTCCACTGACAGAGTAAAAGACCTCACGAAAGGCCCAAGGGCCCAATAAATCGTAAGGTCATTCTTTCGTGGGCCTGGGGAGAGACAACCAGCAAAGCAGAGCGACATGAGGCCGGATTGGAGCAAACCCGAACGGCCCACAACGTCGAGCGAGTGACCGCAACAGAGATCCGACTTTCCCGCGCTGGAGCCCCCATGCAACGGAGCCGTGCGGGGATAAGTCGGCAGGGTTACGTGGAGATAAACTCAAGCAGTTCACTATCTTTTAGCTACTCGTTGTTATCATATCCACATGTATTGCTCTACGGTCGAATATATAAGGCCTAGGGGGCACCCCTTCAAATCGATCGACCCTATTACTTAGCCATCCACGTCAACTCTCTGTATTCTTAATCCAGAGAGCTCTCTTGTAACCACATTCACCAAGCATACTCACCAGGACGTAGGGTGTTACGCATCTCTAAGCGGCCCGAACCTGTAAACCCTGTCTACTGTTTCTCGTGCAATCGGCACAAACCATTTTGCTACAGTTGTCGACACCGTCCTACTCCTAAAAACACCTTGAGGGGTAACCCCGGGTGTGCGGTCGGACCCAAAACGCCGACAGTAATCAAGTTAAACAATGGTTATATATATAAATCTACTCAAAAGTTACAAATCATTGTTGATGGAGACTGCTAGTGCCTATACTGTATCACCAATCATGTTTACTCTATAGTCTATACAAATGGTTGAACATCAAGTAGACTAAGACAGTAAACCATGTAGTATAGAAGTCACTAAACACCAACACAAACCAAGTAAATTATTGATCATTAAGCCACGGTGAGATGTGTACGATATTATGATATAATTAAGTGTTGTCTTTTTTAGTGGTGATGAAAGATGCTCCATATGAAAATGGTAGTAGTGATAGTTTGCACACGTTAATATGATATTGTTGAGCAAACTTTTTGGCAGCATGGATGGTCCGACCTTGAGGTCGGAGGGTCCATGGTCCGGACTGTCCGCGGTGGTGACACAGGCAGTCCGCACGCGCGCATTATCAGTTACGGTTTTCCGTTTTTTGCGAGATTTGTTAGCGAAACCTGCAGGATTAACTCGAGAGGCGACTTGTAACGGGTTCAGACCTCCCCTTTATATAGATGAAGGGGTATGGCCGATTTACTCGCCCACAGTCTATCCAATCAATTCTACTTATCATTTTACCTTATGTATTAGGAGTAGCCCAAGTTTAGCCTTCCTCTATCTCGAATCTTTCACCTCTCTTCAGCTCTACATCAACTAGAGGCGTCTTGGGTAGCCTACCGACCCCAAGAAACTCTAAGATCTCTCCTCCCCGACGGGGTCCCTCCCGGGAGGCAAGATCTATATCTGCTGCAACCTACAAAGAAGATGACCCTCTGCGCCATCACGGATCATCTGAGTCCTAGATGCGGACCATTTGGGCGTACATAGAGAAGGAGCCGCTCCTAAGCCCAAATCACGGATCGTCCGGTCCAGGGCCGTGGATCGCCACGCCTCCACAGAGAGCCCCACTAGGCGGTTCATCTCCCGGTGTTTGGCGCTCAGATCGATGCCAACAGATATAACCAACATAAAGTTCTAAATAATAAACACACATCCAAAGGTGGAGTTGATCACTCAAGAATACATGCACTCAATATATCATTAGCAAACAAAAGTATAAGGTTATCATTGATTGAATGCACCACTCTAGCGAGGAAGCATAGGCTCCAAAGTTTTGCTTCTCTGATGCTACTCATTTCTCTCATCACATCTTTCAATAACACTACATTTTTACGAACCTAAATTTAACATAGTTCTACATATACAATTATATATATATATATATATATATCAATTCTATTAACACTATTAGTTCATGTAATAGTACATCCAAAAAGCGTTATTTATACAACTAACGACTAACATGTGACACCATCATTTATGATTTACCCATTATTGCACATAATACCACAAAAACTTTTTAACTAAAATACATAAGCTAAGTGAGCCGCCTAATATTGTTGAGATAGTTGTTACGAGTAACATACAATATTTGTTGTCTACCTATATACATGTTCCCTATATACATAATTGTTTTTTAGTGAGTTGGTTGAGGACCATTAAGCCATCATGAGACATGCAATGAATAACATAATTCTTCACTCACTCACGCATACATATGTTACGTCACTCATTATGAACCACTAGACACCAAAGTAGACTAGAAATGCAACCCATGTGGCCTACAAGTTATAAAACATGAGCAAAACCAAATAGATTGTTAATCACTAAACCATGAAACAATGATAAAAGTAATGTGCGTAGTTAGCGATGATAAAGAGGGACGATATAATTGTGATTGCTTACTAGTGATATAACCAACATTGCGTCTAGAAAACAATGAAATATCCAAAGGTGCATATTGATCTAGGTGCAATTGATTACTCAAGAATCACACACTTAAAATATCATCTTATACCATTAAGTGAGATATAAGGTTTTTATTGATTTAACACAACGCTCGATCAAGGAAGAAAAGCCTTCCTTCTCCGTCGCTTCTTCGTTCCTCCAGCCACATCTTTCGATAGCGTTGTGCTTTCTCCTCTTACAAACTTAATAATTTTAGCATATATAGCTTCATACATACAACAATTGGAGGAACATCATCAATTCATGTAATAGTAGTACGTCCAAGAGTATTATTTCCTTATGTAATCTTTTCTACAAGTAACCATGTAGACCGCGCTGCAGAAAGCCATTAACTAAAACACATGAGTGAGGTTTTGATCGTTGAGCTAGTTGATATAAGCCGGCTTAGACACAATAACTAAGGAGCTTTGTGAGAGAGACAAGTGATGTCTTACACTAATAATGAAGAGCTAACTACTATATAGATATGCTAAATAGTATAAACTGCAAAGATTCTTGAAGCCAACAGTCGATTGTATTATTAAATCTGCTCTAACGATACCTACCACCTATCTACGCACAAGTGCTATGAAATTAATTCTTGTTGTGGACCTTTAAGCCAAATGTGTGGCGCATAAACATATTCTTATTTTACTCATCCATTCTATTCATGCATACTCTTTTCTCCCTTTTTATTCGTTAGACTATTTTCAACAGTTTCTCTATCCTATCTCTTATTTTATTCTATATTTTAAATTTCTCATGGCAAACATCACGTCCCTCTATTTTACACGAATTGAACTATCGATCAAAACGACTAGCCGTTCCTCGGGAACCCTCAAGCCTCAAATCCAGCTTTGTTTGTCTCCCCGTATCTTTTTCCTCCAAGCTACACGCAGCGCGGGCCGCGGCGACTCAACGAGCAGAGCTGAAAATTGGAGGGGAAATGTCAGTCCACACGAGCAAACCCCAAACATTCAAAAAAAAACCAGTCGTGACTGTCTCTGACCACTCCGTACCCCGCAACCCTCGCCAGGGTAACCAGATCAAACCACACTCGACCCAAACCCGCCCCACGCAGCGCAGGCCGCGTATCCACGGCCGAGGCTGCGGCGCAGACCCCGCGCGTCAGTTACCGCAGGCGCGCGGACGCAGCGCCGGATGATCCAAAAAAACAAAAACAAATAAAAAAACCCGCAGGAAAACGCGAGAGAGCACAGCACAAGGCCGCCGGTCCCTTCTCCCCAAGTTCTTCCCACTACTCGCCGCTTCCTGCTCGGACCGCCGCGGCGACTGGCCGGAGATCCAGCCGCCGGGAGCGCGGAGGTCGGCCGGTAGCTGCCGTTTCCTGCTGGTGAGCGCGGAGGCCGTCCGGGCTCCTGCTGGGGAGGGGTGGATGGATTCCCTTGTTCAAGGAGTTGTTTCCCCCCCTCTCTCTATCTCTTTGTTCTGCGAAGGAATCCGAATCTCCCTCCGCTCCGGCTCGGTTTGGTGCGCCCAGTGGTGCCTTACTGACCTATTCCTCTATTCGGGTGGTTTGATTAGGTGGTTGCTGCTGGAGATCGGCGGACGGAAGCAGTTGGTGCCACAGGGCTTCGTGCTGCCGAATTTCCCAGATATTTTGGGGGTTCGGTTGAACCCCCATGCCCGACGCCACTGTGAGTTGCTTTCTCTCCCAAATTGCCCCAGGAATTATGCTTCTTTTGCTCGCTTGCTTCCTCCCTTCCTTTTTCGGTAGGGTTGCTGGTGCGGAGTCTTTGCTTCAGACTAGTTTTTTTTTTCTTTTTCTGGGAAACGAATTACACGTAGTCACTTTGGCTCATTTTGTTGTCCGTTATATTTGCATTGTCCGGAATTTCTTAATCATGCCGGAGTAGGTTTAAACTAGGGTTTAGTGCAGCCCACGCTGTTTAGATGGCTTACCATTTCGTGAACTCTAGATGAGAGGAATAGTGGAGTTTGATCACCTGATGGGGTTTTTCATCTTATGTAGGGGCTTGAAATGGGCCTTAAAGGCTCTAAGGGAGCTCCAGTACCAGGAATGGAAGGGGGTGTGGCAAAGGCTCCTGCTTCCTTGGAGGAAAACAAGTCCTCTGCTGATGAGGATCTTGGCAGAGGGCCTGCCTTGACTGGGAAGAAAAGGAGGGACTGCAGGGGTTCTGCGGATGAGGACAGAAACGTGACAAAAAGGGTGTTGAGATCCGACGCAATGAAGCTGCGGGCTGAGGCTGAGGCAGCTTGTGTGGTAGCTGTGGAGGTTAGTAAAACTGACAGTTTGGAGAGGAAACGCTGTGAGGCTATTGTGGAGGCTGAGCCTTGTAATAGCAGGCTGCTGATGGAAGTTACTTGCAATGGTGAGGAAGCCAACGAATTGGTTAACTTGGACTCCAGTGACGTCTCGGAAGAGTCAGCTAGGTGTTCTGAGAATAATATGGGAATGCCTAGTGTTCCTGCAACAGATTCTTCTCAAGATAACGGTTTAGGCACGCAAAGTAGCCTTGCAGAATCAGATATTAAGACAATGAAGTCAGATGAGAAGATGTCTACTGCAACTCTTTCAGAGTGCAATGACTCCAGAGCTGGAATGAACAGTTTGAGTGTTGATGAGGCTCAAGATGACAAAGTGAGACATGGGCCTTGTCAGGGTGAGGTCATAGACTCAGCAATGGCTAATGATGCTGGCACAAGTACAAATTTAATCAAAATCAGCCCTACCAGCGGATCAGAATCTGTTAAGCAGGAGAATAATGTGGTTGGTACCGAGGAAGTGATACTCCACAGTAGCGATACGAAAGTTGAGAAGCATTCTCACATTGACGATGTTTGTACAGAAACTGAGATTTCTTTGACTGATAATGGAATATGCGCAGTAGATAACCACACCGATCTAACTGGGTGCACTAAGCAGGAGGAGAGGGGCAGCCCCATGAATGAAGCCAATGATGTTTCATCACATGACATTGTATTTACAAGGAGAGGTAGAAAATCATGTGAGGCAAAGCAGAGGACATGTGAAGAGGAGGCACGGTTTGAGAAGCGAATCACAAGGTCAGCTACAGTTAGGCAGAGAGAAGTTTCTGCGAGCTCACACAAAACTTCCACAAATGAGGCTGCACTAGAAGGCAGAGGGAGGAAGGGAGATATTGTTGCTCACTATACAAGGAAAGTAAGCAGTGCAGTATCTCCAAAAGGTCACCATGCTGAGCTGGGAGACTGTAATACCAGTATGCCGAAACAAACAGTGAAAGAAACGGTGGTTGATCGAAGAGACTCAGGTGTCCCTGAGAATGATAATCATGCGAATGTCACAGAGAATAAGGAGTCAGAAAATGGAAAGGAGATCAATTTGAAGACCCAACCACCTGTGGGAATTGTTAAGAAAACATCCGGAGGAGGTGTTTCTGCGGTGGATCAGAATGTCTCTGGTTCAGCCATCACTGAGAGAAATGATACGGAGCATACTGATTCTGATGGAGTTAAATCGGAAAATAAAACTCCTGTGCAGAAACCACTACTGTCTGTTGGTGCGAAGATTGTTGCCAGCAAGAAGAGGATATTGGAAGCAGAGCTTGATAAATCCACTGGGAGATCACCAATTGCTTTGCCATCCATGAAAAAGACAAGAAATATGTCTTCTGGTCCTGAGATAAACCAACCTGATAAGTCTACTGGAGATAAACTTATTGAGAATAATTGTGATTCGGGCAATAAGCGTGTTCTGAGGGAACGGCAGCATCGCAATCAAACAAATTTGTCAACCAGATATTCTAATCACTCTAATCAAAATGATATGGAGCAGACACAGGATCAATCTGATGATGATGAGATCAGCAGCGATACTTCCTACAGGAGAACTCGTAGCAGACGTCGTTGTGGTGCTGCCCGTCTTGCTGTGCCAAAACAAGAGGACTCTAGTGATTCTGAAGATTTTATTGCTGTGAAAAAGAATCGGCGGAAACGGAAGAAATCTGTGCATAAACAAAGGGCTGGATCTAAGTTGAAGCATACTTCTGGTCCTTCCAAAGCAGGTCGTTTGGGTAGACCTCCTCTGATCAAATCTGAATCTAGTTCCTTATCTCTGCAGCCAGGAAAAGGGGAAAGGAAGGTGCCTGAAGGTACAGGAACTCTTCGCGAAGAAAAGCAAAAAATAAGTGATCAGATAAAGGCCATGCTTCTAGATGCTGGTTGGACGATTGATTTAAGACCCAGGAATGGTAGAAACTACATGGATTCTGTGTATATACCTCCTAGTGGCAAAGGGTCTTACTGGTCAGTCACAAAAGCATATTATGCGTTTCGTGCTGGTATGGAATCTGAGCAGCAGGAAAGTCCTAAAGACCAGTCTTTGTCAACAAAATCTGTTGGTAGCCCCGACAAAAGGCAGGTCTCTAGTTCTTCAGGTTATACTTTAACAGAGGATATCCTTAGCAAATTAAAAAGAGTTGTTGTAAACAAACGAACAACCAAATTAGAGATTCAAAGGTTGAGACAGAAAAGGTTCAAAAAGGAAAAGAAGAAGAAGAACGTTTCAAATTCAAGAAGCCTGCATCTAGGCAATGAAAGGAAAAAGAGAGGTGGCTGTGCTCTACTCGCTCGTGGATCGAACAAGGAGTCTGGCAGCAGCACTGATGGTTTTGTTCCATATGAATGGAAACGTACGATCTTTTCCTGGCTGATTGATCTGGATGTTCTATCAGTCAACACTAAGCTGAAATGTATGGATGGAAGCCACTCAAAGGTTTTACTAGAGGGTTTTGCCACTAGGGATGGGATTAACTGCAGCTGCTGTAACGAGGTCTATTCAGTGCTTGAATTTGTGACTCATGCTGGTTCTGAAGTAAATAAGCCATACAGAAACATACTTGTGGATGGGCTAGACATTGACCTTTTGCACTGTCTCATTAATGCATGGAATATGCAGTCTGATGTTGAAAGGCAAGATTTCTTTCCAGTTAGCATTGAGGGCGATGACCCCAATGATGACACATGTGGTATTTGCGGCGATGGAGGCAATTTGATCTGCTGTGATGGATGCCCCTCGACATTTCACATGAGTTGTCTAGGACTGGAGGTAATGTATTTATGACTTTCACATGAGTACTATGATTGGCTGTTGTCTTAAACTCTTAATTATTTTTCATTAACTGTAACGATTCTTTTGTTTGAATCAGCAAATGGCAGTTTCCATTTATGTACCTTTATTTTGTTTCAAAGTTAGCTGTTACTGCATTAGGACATGATCTAAACATGAAATGCCCGATAATAGTGCTCCCAGTTTTCTGTGCTGATAAGACTCAATAAACTTTTCAGCACAGCATTCTCTAATCTATTGAATTTCCAATTTCACAGGTACTTCCCTCTGATTATTGGTGTTGTGCAAACTGCTCATGTAAATTTTGCCACGAACATTCTAGTGATGGTGCTGAAGACACTGCTGATGTTGATTATTCATTGCATACTTGTTCCCAGTGCGAAGAGCAGTGTATGTGATCCTTGTTTATACTTTTTCTGTAGTTCTTTCAAATTTTGAAGTCTGATACTTTTTATTCCCCATTTTCATTATTATCTCACAGTGTATTATTTTGATGCCCAATCATATCTTTGAGTATTGCATACGATGATGTCTGCAGATCATGAAGCCTGCTCTCCTGAGACTGATTCCATAACTAACCTTTCCAGTCAGACAGGCAATTTATTCTGCCAACAAAGCTGCAGACTGGTAATACTTCTCAGACTATTGTTCTTTTTCCCTTGACATTGTTTCTGGGTATACTACCTTGTGTTTTTAATAAGCATAATTCAAATGGTGACACTAGATATTTTACTTTGGTGACACTAGATATTTTACTTTGATGTTTGAGGCAGACATTGTTTCCTTTTTGTTAGTGACTCATGTTGGGTTTGGGACTAAAAGGCTTTGCTGTTGTTGTTATATGTTTGAAACCTCAAATACCTCAGTCATTAAATACCTGCACCATCGTGCTCTGTCAGCTTCATTTCTTGATTATGCTTATGCATATATGTTATTTTCTTGTATGCCCAAGTATCTGTACTTGATATAATACCGATATCATAGCAATGTATAGATATTCAGGTCGCTGGTTTTACATGAATTTCATTACTATAAGTCATTACATATAGTAAGGTATTGTATGGGTGTGGTATTTGAATTTTTATTGAGAATCTTGTCATTTTAATCCAACATTCCAACTATTAAAAGCTCTACTCTTTTTTTGAATTTAGTGCCTATAATTTTATTTTTGAAACTAGACAATTGGTATTTAATCTTAAGTCTATCTCCAACAACCTTACCCTATTCCAACTCTTATTTCAAACTTCATCCTATAAACAATATAGTCTACACTCTACCGTACAAAACAGTGTTTTGCACGGCCATATGCACGATCCGCTACTGCCTAAGAGATGTCAAATGCGGAAGCGCCATGGAAGTTTTGTCTTTTTGAAAATGCTCTGTTAACCACTTCTTTTTACCATCAAATACACTTCTTGTCTAGATCCTTTATATCTATTTGTTGTTTTATTTATCTTCTGGTTATTTAATGTATGTATGCCCTCCTCAGAAGCCCCAACTGACCCAAGAAGTTCTAATGATATAATCGCATAATCTAAAATCACTATTTCTGTGATGCAGCTGTTCGAGGAATTGCAGAATCTTCTTGCAGTCAAGAAGGATCTTGAACCAGAATATTCATGCAGAGTTGTTCAACGCATCCATGAAGATGTACCAGAAGAAGTCCTTGCTTTGGACAAAAGAGTTGAGTGTAACTCCAGGATTGCCGTTGCACTTTCATTAATGGATGAGTGCTTCCTTCCGATTATTGACCAGAGAACTGGCATCAACTTGATACGAAATGTTGTGTATAGCTGTGGGTACGCACCTATCTTTCTACAAGCTCCCTGTAATCCATGCAGTTTCATATCCTTTGTACAACATGCAAGCTGTTGATACTATGTCCTTTTAATTCATTGCACACTATCCCCCTTCCCGCTCTCTGTGTATCGGTCACTGTTAACTTATCATATATATGTAAGGCATAATGGAGAAGTGCATAACTCTTCATAGATTGACCTGCATGTATTAAATGGGTTTCCTCGTCATAAATTTAACTGCTTTTTACTATTCTGGGTAGTAAAGATTTTAGCCCCATTAATCTTGGATGTTGAATCATTTTTTGGTTATTCTAATAATTTTCTCTATTTTCATCTGTAACAACTTAGATCGTATCCTTATGGTATAGGGGGCATTGGCATATTGTAGTATGTATGAGATAATTGAAACTAATTTGCTCCATTACGTACTGAAATACTGAAGTAAACCATGACAATGCATACAATGCACATAACACCATCTGTTCTTTTAACCAATGTGGCAATGTTGACCTGCAGCCTTTCTGTTATCCCATTGACAACCTACCATTCTGTTCTGGCTTTTGCAGTCCTTTTATGCTTAGGTGTTCAGGGTGTCAGCTTGATGCAATCCTAACTTTGAAAAGATCCTAATATGAAAGTTTAGCTAGGGATAGGTATGTATGGGTAGTACCATTAAATGAAGGTGGTATGTGGCCTTATGTGGGATCTAACTTAGAAAATTATTATTCATAGAACTATGATATGTGATACTTGCCAAATATACATCATATATAGAATAATAAAAGGAAGCAAAGGCTCACCAAAGTTTCACCTGGACATACATCAAAAAATAAAAAGGATGCAATGCACCATGCGATTATTGGCACCATCAAAATGTAACTCCCACATTTCCAATTTACTAACGTAATCTATCAAAAAGCAGTTGATGGGTTGCTGGTTGATTTAATGGTTTCATTATAAAAAAATTCGGCCAGGGAGGGAAAGACCACCTTCTCGGTATTAATGCTTGGGGTCAACACTCAAGGTCACCACCTTCCCGGTATTAATGCTTGGGGTCAACACTTAAGGATGCACACAACCCACTGATGGCTAAGCAGAGATCAAAACATTGGTCCCAGCCGAGAAAATTCCCGAACCCTGACCTCCTATCACTAATGGGCCGGTGTCAACCCACTCTGCAACGACCCAACCGGAGGGTGGCGCACAGAACATCGTAACCTGAGAGCGGATGAGGCACAGCGAGGGGATTTTTTTTAACCAAGCTGAAAAATTCGCCCCCTAGGGTAATCAAACCTGGGACTTAGAGGTGCTAGTGCTACTCGGAAGCCCTTAACCACTAGGCTAGAGGCCCTTTCGCTAATGGCCTCATTATTTCTTGGAACGTTTTTTTGTTGACGTGTAAATTGGTGTATTCTTTTAACAGTTACAACTTTCTGTATTTGTCATCATGCTGTGATTGCTGTCACGGCAACTTGTGTTGGAGATGTCTAATTGCTCTTTTTGTCTTTCCTTGCATGCAGATCAAATTTTGCCCGGTTGGATTTCCGTGGATTCTATATATTTATTTTAGAACGTGGAGATGAAATAATAGCTGCAGCATCTGTCCGGTGCGTTGTTTCCTCTTGTTTCTTTTTCTTGCTATGTTTTGTGACTGTCTAGGCATCTATATGTCACTGAATGTTGTATCCAGTGAGATGTATACCCAAGCTATATAGATCTGAATACGAGTTTGGTAAAATGATAAGAAAGAATCATACTATAGGATTTAAAACCCCCTTGAACAAACCAAAGTTTGTGCCAATGTGCCGGCAAAAGATATTCTGAACAACATGCCAGGGGCCAGTGTTCTTTTCTTTGAATCAATTCATTTCTAATTTTCAAACACGATGACTTGATTTTACATATTTCTAGTACTGTTGATCTTGTTTGCTGCCTAACTTTAGTATAGTGATGTACCCGTTACTCACTTGAATTACTTTACATGATTGTTGTAACCATCACATATTACAATTTGAAGGAAAAGAAAATCCTTACTTGAATGCCTACTTGCCTAGTATTTTGCTGTACAGGTAATGGTTTGTTGGTGCTGAATAATAATTTATGGTATCTGCAGCGTCGTGGAGGCAAACCTCTCTTTATATTTCTTTAAGCTACTAAGAAGTTTTGAACGCTTCCTCTAGGAATGTCATTTCATGTTTTCATGAATATAGTTTGCATAATTAGTCATGCCTATCAGCCTATGCATGAACTTTCTGTAGCTTCCTAATAGACATCTGCCAAGGCATGTTATGCATCTTGTATTTTTCATACATGAACTCTCTGTAGCTGTTTTGTGTCTGTCTTTTACATCATTGGATGAACAGCTAAACATAAACAGACAGGCTCTCTACTTTTAGTTAGGTTTCTATTCTTGAATTGCTGGGCCCTTATATGATTTTGTTGTTTTCATATCTTATCCTGAAACAGAATACATGGAACCAAGTTAGCTGAGATGCCGTTCATTGGTACCCGGAATATGTATAGGCGACAAGGGATGTGCCGCCGACTTGTAGATGGAATCGAAATGGTATGCATGCTTCATGGAGCTATTGCTAGTGTAGGACAACAATTAGTTGCAGAAAATGCATTTAATCCTTCAGTGGTAGTTCCCTAGTTTTATTGGTAGCACTTGTATTGATATTGAATAGTAGCCCCATGGGTTTTATATATGGGAGTATGAGTCCAGCATGAGGTATAGGATTGCTTAACCCCTTGCATGTTACAAAGGTATTCATTATCTTATGTGTGCCTTTTCTGGTTTGTACAATCCTTGTACTGCTGAACTAGTGTATGCCTTACATGGTTGAACCGACTGGGCGCATTGTATTTTCAAAAGTGTCTATAGACCTTACATTGATGATGACCATAGTAGGTTAGATTAACTGATCTGATCTCTTGCTTAGTTGCACTTTTCTGATGGTGTTTAGTTATTGCCCCTTGTTTTCCATTTCAGATCCTCAGCTCTCTCAATGTTGAGAAGTTGATCATTCCTGCTATCACAGAACTTGTGGACACCTGGACATCGAAATTTGGATTTAGTCCACTTGAAGATTCTGAGAAGCAAGAAGTGAAATCTATCAGCATGTTAGTTTTTCCTGGTACAGGTCTCCTCCAAAAGCCATTGCTAAAGGCCTTGCCTAATGAAGAACAATGTTCCCAAGGAGGTTAGAACAGACGCCATATTCCTTGTTGATATCCCAATTATTTTCTTTTCCTTTCATATAATGGCCATCAGAGATTTATACAGCCTGTGCTGTTTCCTCTGTAGACAAAACTGAGAAAGCATCTGATGTAGTCAATGAAGATTCTCCTTGCTCTGATGCAAGTGCTGATCCCCTAGGTTTGGGGGTCAAAGAGCATGAGGACAGCAGCAAAGACGCTGATGGCACTTGTAACGGTGACGTTTCACAGGAATGTCCCCATTCTTGGTAAGTACAAGTGAAGCTTACATGTTCGGTTGAGATATCGATATAATCATGTAAATACTACAATGCTGAGATAAACCACCTAGTTTGATTTCGTAGTCTAGTTAAAATTCTGCTATATACGGTGGTGATGGTCGATATCTTTGTCGGGTGCCAGAACATAGCTGTAAATGTTAGTCATTCCACCGCCATTAAATCTGCCTCATGACCTTTTTTAATCTTTGTTGCAGATGGGAAGATTTGGTTGCAGTTTTCTAGGCCCCAAGCTTTACATGGACTAAGCCTCCATTTGTTTTTGCACCTCGAGTTTTTGATCCAGCAGTTAGCATGACATCCATCCGTTGGTGAGAAAGAGGCTTGCCGGGTTTTTTTTTGGCATATTATATTAGTTGATGGGGCACCCCTTTTAGTTTTACTCAGAAATTGATGATTGACGCGTCGGCCTGGGAAAAGAATCAACCCGTGCAGTTCTGAAAAGCGTTTACTCCATCCAGCCAGCTAACTTAATGTGCAGCTGAAAAATCGGCATGTAGAAGAATGTGGAGGATAACGTCCCTTCTTTTGTTTCTCGTCGTTAACTTGAGACTCCGAGGGCGAATGCAGCCATTGAATCGTCGTAAATGTTACAGCAGTTGTTGTTTTGTTAATAGGTTTTTTTATGTCTTCGCTAGCGCATTCCTGGAATCTAATCTCATTCCTGTAAGATAATTCACATGTCTGTAAGATCAGCTAATGTATGCGCAAAGCTAGAAATCATCCGCCTCATCCCTGTGTTCGTTCCTGTGGAAAGGATTCGCTTTGCTGGAATGTGTTTGTTTGTTCTTCCTGTGAAGGAAAGCTTTTGCAGGTCAAATCATCAGTTCATCACCATTAAGATGTGCATGCAATACAATGCCCCTGGAGAAGCAAAATCTACAGGCAGGCAGGCGTCTGCGATGCTGGTGCTGCTAAGGTTATCGAGGATCTTGTTCTTGACATCCTGTGGAAGCGGGGCGGACGGCCCTGCCAGCCTGCCTTGGAGCAGAACTCCGCCAGCGATCTGATCCCCTTCTCCAGCGCGACGTGACTCCTGCAGTGCAGTGAATAGCGTCGGCACGGCGTTCCTGTAACTGTGTCGACTATATTTTGTCAATTCGCTACCCAAGACATTTGGAACCTGCTTGGAACAGCTTTTTATGAATAGCTTTTCTGAGAATCTAGCGCATGTTCGTTTCTGAGTATTTTGTCTCTGTAGATTAGTAGCTACGGCTACAAAACAGCTAAGATTCTCGATATTCTACCTGTCAAAGAGAATCCTAGATGAATAGGTATGCAGGTTTAGGGCTAGGAAATGATGAATTTCTCTCGTCATGACGACAAAAAAATTCTGCATTTCCGTTGATTTGGCGATGTGTTTAGCGGTCAGAAGCTGATTCCAACAGTCAAAATCTGGGCAGAACCCGAAACCAACATGCCACTGGTATCGCCACTAGCCACTGTTTATGGGAAGCAGAGCACTCTAGTTTACTTATCCTAAAAGAACTGAGAATGTGGAAATTCATTATCATATCAGATGTCTAAACTTTGCATTCCTCTCGACGTAGAGGACGTGTGTAGAAAGGAAGAACAAAAAAAAAAAAAAAAAACGGCAAGCATGAACAGAAAACCAATCCACAAACCACTTCAATACTTCATCCCCTATTCGTTTCCGTCGATTGGGTCGTGGGCTGGGCCTGGCCCCCGATCCGGCGCTTTTTAAAGGCCTCGTGGTCGTGGCCGGATATTTGCGCGTTATTTCGGCGAAGAAAACGAGCGCACGTCTTTCTGTATCGAGCGACGAGATATTTTCAGCCGCGCCCGCGCGCCGGATGCCGGAAGCAGATCGAGAGACGAACCAACCAGCGCGACAAAAACCAAACACGGTCAGGATCAGGAAGGAGAGAGAAAGAGAAACCTCTAGGCGGCGTTCCGACGACCGGGACCACTCGCTTTCACCTTATCCCAGGGAGCCTGAGGTAGACCAACTCTTGTTCAAAGCTCATAATACTCGCATGTCATAAAGCTTTCAAATTTTACCTACACTATATATGGCTACACATCCATGCGTTTACTACTGTCGTCACCATAGCCAGTCATATATGATAATTTTGAACATATGAGTAGATATAGGTTAATAACATCAAAATAATTTATTTTGCATCTATTCATGGAGCTGTGACTCTCAACAAACGACTAAACATAATATCAGATAAAGTCAACACATACGATGATTCAAAATGAGATGGTGCGGCTAACCAATCAAACGGATAGTGGATAATATAAAACTCTCACGTTCAAAATAAATTATTTGGAAAAACTCCAGAACCGATGGAAGACAATTTTATTGGAATAGCCATTCGGTCGTGCCCTTTTCCCGGTCGTGCACTTTTCTTCTTCCTCCCGAGTCCTGACCGATGGGGCACGACCCCGCCGCGGGCGTGCGGCCGGTCATGGTGCAGCCACGCGCGTCTAGGACCGAACCGAGAAGGTGGCACGTATAAGAAATAGGCGTGGTCAGCACAACACCGGCTAGGGGACGACGTGGCCGCGTGTGGCTGTGTCTGTGTCTGTGTGGGCACAAACATGGAAGCGGCGGCGGGTGGCTACCCAAAGCTATTTTGGATTGCCAAATTGTGGGGGACAAATATTCCCCGGGTCCACTGGAAGGATAAAAGACCTCACGAAAGGCCCAAGGGCCCAATAAATCGTAAGGTCATCCCTTCATGGGCCTGGGGAAGAACGACCAGTGAAGCAGATCGACATAAGGCCGGATCGGTGCGAGCCCGGATGACCCAACAACGTTGAGCAAGCAACCACAACAGAGACCTGACTTCCCCGCGCTGGAGCCCCATACAACGGAACCAGGCGAGGATAAGTCGGCAAAACTATAGGAAGATAGACTCAATCAGTTCACTATCTCTTAGGTGTGCATTGTTATCACATCTGCATGTATTGCCTCACGGTCGAATATATAAGGCCTAGGGGGCACCCCTTCAGAAGGATCGATCTCACTACTCAGCCATCCATCCCAACTCTCTACCCTCTAGTGTTAGAGAGCTCCCTTGTAATCCACCACGTAAAGCATTCTCACCAGGACGTAGGGTGTTACGCATCTCCAAGCGACCCGAACCTGTAAACACTGTCCATTGTTCCTCGTGCATCCGGCACGAACCATTTAGCTACAGTCGGCGACACCGTCCTACTCCTAAAAACACCTTGAGGGGCAACCCCGGGAGTGCGGTCGGACCCAAAACACCGACAGCTGGCGCGCCAGGTAGGGGGTGTGTCGCCGATCTAAGCTAGCTCAATGGTCGTTACCTTCCACCGCAAGATCACCCTCCGCCCCGGATCTGTATTCTGCTTTGGAACTATCTCATCCGTAGCAGATGAAGAGGGAACTCTACACCGCATTGCAGATCCGCCAAAGAATAAGTCTCCTCCAACAAACTCCGAGAATATCGGAATAAGGAAGGAAAAAGCGCAACCTCCAGCGCTCCGAAAAAAGATCGCCTTCAGCAAGCCAGAGGCCGAGGGCCCGCTGGCCCGGAGAACTCCACTGTCTACTTCCCCGACGAAAGAATGGACACAAATCGCAAGGAAGAAAGAAACAAACAAAACCGGGAGGAAGCAAGTAGTTCTTTCCGTGCCTCCACCCTCAAAGGAGAACGGAAAGAAGATCGCCACGACAGCCGCACCATTCTACCCCGACGTTCTTTTCATCGGGAGAGTGGAGTCGCCCCCCGTCTCCGACGATGAGCCGACCGCGCCCGGAGAAGAACCACCTCAGCGGGAATCCCGTCGACGGAGGAACCGGCATCGAAATATCTGGCGACATCACGAGGCCGGAGAGCGGGATCCAGAGCAGCCTGTCTCGCGAGACGAGGTCTCAGAGATAGGAGAAACTCCGGAGGAACGCGTCTTCAGAGAATGAAGGAACTCCCGACGGCGTGATCGCCGGCGAGCTCAGGAACAACCCGAGCAGGAGGCAAGGCAACGTCGGGAAAATCCACTCTTCGGGCGCAACCTGAATCCCGACTTCGCCCGAGCCATGAACACGCCAAGTGAAGTCGGAGGGGTACTAGCTCGGATAGCTGATGGACTCCCTCGGACTCCCGACGCCGAGGGCTATCGACGACTATTCACCCAGGCAGCCAACCATCTTCTACCTCTCGCTCACCCGCTGAACAACCTACGACACGCCATCAACAGCCGCCGGGACGCGCGAAGCTCCATCAATGCTTCGCGTGAACGACGACATGAGAACGAGATCCGCCGCCAGGAGGAGTACGACAGGGATCATGACATCCCAGCTCGGAGTCAGGTCACCAGAACTGAGTCGGCAACGGCCTCGACTGGCGGTACTACCCGGGGACGGTCGAGGAACCACAACAACTACTCCCCTCCCCGGGACAGACATCATCCCCGACGACAAGAAGACACGTGTGGAGTGTCTGCCCTTACTCCACGCCTTAGGGCCATTCAATGGCCCCCTAACTTCAAGGTATCCAATGTCGACAAATATGAACCTAAGCATGATCGAGGAGGCTGGCTGGCCGTCTACACCACCGCTGCTCGAGCTGCTGGGGCGTCCGAGGACGTGATGACTGCATACTTACTCATTGTCCTCGGGCAAGACGCGCTACAATGGCTGCGACATCTACCCCGACACTGCATCGACGACTGGAGCGACTTCAGTCGACGCTTCACCGCCAACTTTCAATCCCTCTCCGACAAGCCAACGCAACCATGGGACCTCAAATCCATCAAGCGCCGGGGGGACGAAACTCTCCGGTCGTACCTCAAAAGGTTCCAGACCATGAGAAATCGTATCCCCGAGGTCACGGAGGCGGCCGTGATCGAGGACTTCTACAGAGGATCCAATGACTCGGCCTTCGTCTGAGCCATATTGCAGAAGGTGCCGACTACCTCCGAGCAGCTGTTCCGGGAAGCCGACCTCTACATCACCGCCGACGAGCGAGCTCAGGACCTCATCGGGGGAGCGAAGCCCGCACCGGCAGCACCACGACGCGACGCGAACCAACAACCCGACAAACGCTGGGAGAAGAGGCCTCGCGAAGAAGTGCACGCCGCCGGACCACCTGCCTCTCGCGCCCGGGGAGGACCTCGCAGAGGCGAACGCACGCTGGACGACATCCTCGACGCCCAGTGCCCGTACCACAAAGACATGCGCCACACCCTACGGAACTGCAGGGACTTCAAGCATTCCATCGGACACGGCCGGCCCTTCCAACCTCTACCTCCTCCTCCGCCGCGGGGAGGACCAGGAGAACTGCGACAACCCCAGCAACAGGAGGAGGGAGGAGGTGGAGCCTTCCCGCGTGTTGACGAGGAGGTCAACGTCATCTTCGGCGGACACGGATCGCAGGAGAACAGAAGACAACAAAAGCTCAACGATCGCCAGATATTGGTGGCGACCACCGGTCCTCCCGCTCCGTACCGATGGTCGGAGCACCCGATCACCTTCACTCGGGCAGATCAATGGCTCAACTTCGACCACCCAGGCAAATATCCGCTCCTCGTCGATCCGGTGATCCGAGAGAGCAGGGTGAAGAAGGTATTAGTGGACGGGGGGAGCAGCATCAACATCACCTTCCCCCGGACACTCCAAGGCTTGGGAGTTCACCTCAAAGAGCTCCACGAGTCAGACACTCCTTTCTTCGGCATCGTGCCGACTAAAGGGGAATACCCGCTGGGCCACATCTACATGCCCGTCACCTTCGGAACTCCAGAGAACTACAGAACCGAGTTCCTGAGGTTCGAAGTGGCGAACTTCGACTGCGGGTACAACACCATCATTGGGAGGCCGGGATTGGCAAAATTCATGGCCATTCCGCATTACACGTACATGATATTGAAGATGCCAGGACCGCAAGGAATCATAACTGTGCGCGCTGACTTCCAAGGCGCCGCAGAGTGTTTCCGAGTGGCCATCCAGGCGGCCCTCACCACCAAACCGTCGTCGACTTCTTCAACGCAGGCAAACTCTAAGCCTGAGGAAGACCTTGCAGCACCTGCAAATGAAGCTCAAGCCGCGACCTCTATGCGGCCGACTGAAGAAACTAAAAGAATCAACCTTGGGTTCGCTGATGAGCGCAAGACTGCCATCATCAGCTCCAGCCTGGACGATAAATAGGAAGGCGCGCTCGTCCAGTTTCTGCAAGATAACCGAGACGTATTCGCATGGCAACCTGCGGATATGCCGGGAGTCCCGAGAGAACTAGCCGAGCACAAACTGAAGGTTTATCTCCAGGCAAGGCCGATTCGGCAAAAACTACGTCGCTTCACGCCCGACAAGAGAGAAGCCATTCACGCTGAGCTGGCTCGCTTGGTCGCGGCTGGGTTTATTAGAGAGGTGTTACATCCCGAGTGGTTAGTGAAAGTCGCCTAGAGGGGGGGGTGGATAGGCGAAACCTGAAAATTAAAACTTTATCCCCCAACTAGATCCTTTGATTAGTGGTTAGGACAAGATGAACAATTATCGGAGTATAAAAACTAAGTTCTTGCTAGTAAAGAGTATAGCTTTCAAATAATGCGGAAGTGATAAATCAATACAACTAATAGTTCTATGATAACAAAGCAAGAAAGCTTAGATGAAAAAGAGCACTAACTCAAGTTCTTTTCTTGCTGAGTGTTGCTTCACTTAAAAGAGATTTTAACTTGAAGCAACACCAAATGATATGAGCAAAGAATAGCGCAAGAGAACTTAGAGTAAGGGAAAGCAAACAAATCACAAGCAAAAGCACAATGAACACGGGTGATTTGTTTTACCGAGGTTCGGCCCTCGAAGGCCTAGTCCCCGTTGAGGAGTCCACTTAAGGACGGGTCTTTTTCAACCCTTTCCCTCTCTCCCGATCACACAAGGATCGGCGAGCTCTTCTTCTTCTCAAGGATCACTCTCGATCCCACAAGGACCACCACAATCTTTGGTGTCTCTTGCTAGCTTTTACAAGCCTCCAACACTTTGGAGGAAGTTCGAATGGGAGTCAAAAACTCCACGCGCAAATGAACACAAAGATGTAGCACACACTATCTCTCAATGAATCTCACAAGGCGCTAGGGCTAAACTCAAATGAGTAGCTCTCAATTGCTTGCTCTCTCTTTTGTGGCACTTGTGTTGGTTGTAGTGGACTAAATCTTGTGTATAGGATGGATCAATGAATATAGGTGGTTGGGAGGGCTTGAGTATGTCAACTAGATGACTTGGAATGTTGCTTGGACTCCCACACCTTGAAGTGGCCGGTTGGGGTGGTATTTATAGCCACCATCCAAAAACTAGCCGTTGATGAAGTCTGCTGGCGATGGGCGCACCGGACAGTCCGGTGCACACCGGACATGTCCGGTGCCCCAGCCATGTCATCCTATCCGTTGGGGTTGGAGCTGGTCGACCGTTGGAGGCTTTTGTCCTCATGTGGCACCGGACAGTCCAGTGCACACCGGACAGTCCGGTGCCTCTCTGATCCTCTGCTCTGACTTCTGCCGCGTGTACTGTTGCGTGTACTGTTTACTGTCAGAGTCGACCGTTGGGCGCAGATGACCGTTGCTCCGCTGGCACACCGGACAGTCCGGTGCACACCGGACAGTCCGGTGAATTTTAGCGGAGCAGACTTCGTGAAATCCCGAGGCTGGCGAGTTCCGGAAGCCGATCTTCCTTGGAGCACCGGACATGTCCGGTGCACATCGGACAGTCCGGTGAATTATAGCGCGCCGGCTTCCGAGAAATCCCGAGGGTGAGGAGTTTGAGTCTGAGTCCCCTGGTGCACCGGACAGGTACTGTTCACTGTCCGGTGGCACACCGGACAGTCCGGTGCGCCAGACCAGGGGTGCCCTCGGTTGCCCCTTTGCTCCTTTATTGAATCCAACACTTGGTCTTTTTATTGGCTGAGTGTGAACCTTTTACACCTGTATAATTTATACACTTGGGCAAACTGGTTAGTCCAAAGATTTGTGTTGGGCAATTCAACCACCAAAATCATTTAGGAACTAGGTGTAAGCCTAATTCCCTTTCAATCTCCCCCTTTTTGGTGATTGATGCCAACACAAACCAAAGCAAATATAGAAGTGCATAATTGAACTAGTTTGCATAATGTAAGTGTAAAGGTTGCTTGGAATTGAGCCAATAAAACTACTTACAAGATATGCATGGAATGTTTCTTTCTTATTTAACATTTTGGACCACGTTTGCACCACTTGTTTTGTTTTTGCAAAATCTTTTTGTAAATCCATTTCAAAGATCTTATGCAAATAGTCAAAGGTAAATGAATAAGAGTTTGTAAAGCATTTTCAAGATTTGAAATTTTCTCCCCCTGTTTCAAATGCTTTCTTTTGACTAAACAAAACTCCCCCTAAAAGAGATCCACCTCTTAGTGTTCAAGAGGGTTTTGATATATCAATTTTGAAATACTACTTTCTCCCCCTTTTGAACACAATAGGATACCAAATGATAAATACTTTTGGAAAGCACTAAGTTTTTGAATTTGGTGGTGGTGGTGCGGTCCTTTTGCTTTGGGCTCATTTCTCCCCCTTGTTGGCATGAATCGCCAAAAACGGAATCATTAGAGCCTTTGAAGTGCTATCTTCCCCTTTGGTCATAAATAAATGAGTTAAGATTATACCAAAGGCGAAGTCCGGTCTCTTAGCTTTGGGCTCTTACTCTCTTTCAGAGACGAAGTCCTTTTCTTTGATGCTCATTTCTCCCCCAAGGAATAGAGAGTTGCTTGGAGTGATGGCGAAGTATGATATACGGAGTGGAAGCCTTTGTTTTCGCCGAAGACTCCATTTCCCTTTCAATCTACGACTTTAGCATGGTAATATACTTGGAAACATATTAGTCGTAGTCATGGTACGGGAATAATAGGATATACGCATTTGTACCAAAATGAAAGAGACATGATCAAGAGATATGTCAATTAAGCATGATCATAGTTCTATACAACATAGATTGCTCCCCCTAAATATGTGCATGGAGAGAACACATAGTTTGGCCTAAAATGCTAGTTGCACATAATTAGGTTAATGAGAACATATCTAAATCATATAGAATGTGAAGTGCATTGTGTCATAGTATATGTGTGATGCTCAAGACAGTTTATGCACTTATGAAAGCATGTTGCAAACATTTTAAGCATTTTCCTTTAAGGATTTCAAAGAGACTTAAGGACCATCCACCTTTGGAACAAAGGTAGCTTATCCTCGTTACAAGGTTAAGCTTTAAGCTCTTTGACAATAGAATCACTTCATCTAGTTTTAGCAAAGATGCAATAATGCATTAGTGAAATTTTAAGAGGTTAAACTAGGTATGAAGCAGGGATAAATGCAAAGGACATGCTTTCTCTTCCTTTTATACAATATATGTAAGGAGTGTATATAAGAGGAAGATTTAGGTACAAATGAAAGGAGATAGTTTTACCTTTATGTACCTTTACATAGGGACGCTCTCTTCATTGTGCTTGTCCTTAGTCTTAGTTGCTTTAAGACCTGTACTCAAGATAATATATGGAAATATTTTGTACAAGAGAGAGTTCTACGACTTGTGATCCTTTTCTAAGTCATGTTATTATATATATCAAGTAGATCACAAATTGCATAAATGTATCATGAATTCTCCTTTTAACTTAGTGCATATCAAGATAGATGTCGATTGAAATTACTAATTGAAATCAAATTGAAATTGCATGAAGCACTAAGAAGCACAAGTGATAATTGAAGTTATTCAATGATCATACAACAGGTGCGATCAAAAGAACAACATATGCATTAAATTTTCAATCAAGCTTAAAAATAGGAGAATCCAATAAGCATGCTACTTTAGAAATGAAAGCAACAATCCTTGATAAGAGCGACTTTATTTTAACAGGTTGGATTGATGTGTAGCAGCATACTATATGAGAAACATTATTCTCATGCAAGAGACTATATGAAATTACTGAGATAAAGCAATAGTCTCAACATAATCAATAATATAATGATGGACTCCCCCTAAAGATATGCATCAAGTAATTGAAAGAATTGATTTTGATGCATTCACTTTTAAGGACATAAAGGGAGACTCATTATACATCTTGATCGAGGCTTATAAAATTTGCAATAAACAACTTAAGCCTTGTATTCTCACAATGAAAAAGATCTAGAATGCTTACAACCACACCATTGATTGTTGTGAAGACCTTATTGTCCAAGTAGGTGTTGTTGTTCTTGATGTTCTTCCTTTTTTTATTTGAGTGTCCTCCCTTTGTAGTTGTCTCTTTTTCCTTCCAAACTTATTGAAAATACTCAAGAGAGATGTCAATAGCGCAAGGGAGTACATGATGAATGATGATTTCTTTTAGAAAATAAATATGAACAATTCATCATCCATAAGTCACACAGACATGAAGTAAAATCCTTAGCATTAGTGCATATCATAGGAAAAGAGGAATATGCACTATTTAACCATTTGATCAATCATAGGAATTTACTTCTTCATATTGAGTTTATTAATCATTACTTTAAAAACAAGTCAATATGAGAACATTTATAGCAAAGGTATGAAATAGATTCTAATGGATAAGTGCATTAATGAGAATGAGATTGAATGCATATCTTAGGCAATTTAAGTTTAACAAAGAATCTATTTCTTCACAAAGATAAAATTAGAGTGAACAATCATTGATGGGAACTAAATTTAAGAGATGAGTTCCCATACCTTTGCTTTGACTTTTCTTCCTTTTGGGTGAAGAGTACCCTTTGCTGCTTGTGGCTTTAACCTTGCATTTACTCTCTTGTAGATTTTCATAAGTAGGCTCAAGAGAAATGTTAATAGCAACACAAGCACTAGTTTCCCTTTTTGTAATCATTTTTGATAAGGAGTGAATTACTAAAGCATGGAAATTTCATAGCATGAACTAGATTATCTATAGAAGATGTTATGCTCAATTTTAACTCATAAAATAAGCATAACCAATCCTTTAAGATTATGGGAATAAATTTAATCCATAACATGGAGAGCGATAAATGTAGAAGAATCATATCCAATTTAAGCAGTAGGACATACAACATAAATTATTGGATTGATTTGTCTTGTTATGATAAATTACGCATCTCCAACGAGAAACATATTCTCTACTAGTGAGATTACATGGGTTACTTAGATAAAAGCATTTAGTCTCACTATTCTAGACATAAAGAAGGATCCCCTTTTAAAAGTGTCTTTAGGATTTGAATTCCTTACATGACACCTTATTCTTTTAAGAACATGGAATCTTTTTCTATATCTAGATCATGGCAATTATTGGATAATTAAAGTAAAACATGCCATGGTAACTTGCAACAATTTTAAAGCGTGTAGATTGCCATAATATAGAAATGAAGAATATGCAATCTACCATATGAGAGGAATTTCTTCAAAGAATGATGACATAATTTTAAAACATCCTTAAGTGCTTTCTATTTCTATGTGACTACACAAGACACATGACAAATTAAGATAATTGCACTTAAGAATATAAATGTTACCATCCCCTGACTTTCCTCCATGTTGTAGGCTTTGATATTCCGCACATAATGATTCTTTATTTCCTACAACATTAATATCTTCCCGAGATGATATGAGTTTTGAATACAATAAATTGAAGTAACCTTGGGTCAATCTTGAATATGTAGATCATTTGAAGATTGATAGCTTGAGTTGATAAGAATTGAATTAACTCCCTCAAGCACCCCAAAGGTTCATACCATCTCCTTCTCCTACAAAGCTTGTCAAGCACATTTTGGTACCCATCGCTTGATGGGTCCGTTAAGGTTAGTGAACAAAGATCTAGGAACCCAAGTGTCCTTTGTGCTAGCGCTTGGTAAACTTGTTACCTTTCTAGCACAAGTTGCAATCTTGGGTTGCCTAGTTATATATGAATCTAATGACAAGTTAGGAGTGGGAATTTTACCAATGGGACAATCTTTGCATTGATGTCCCTTCTTTCGGCATGTGTAGCATAGGCGTTTTCCAAGTTTTGAAGATTTCTTCTTTCCTTGTTTGTTGCCTGCTACATGGTTAGTAAAAACCTTCTTTTCTAACCCTATGCCTTTTTGTTTTAAATGGGGACAAGATCTAAGCATGTGTCCCTTCTTGTAGCATTTAAAACAAAGCCTATCATCCTTGTTAATAGTCAAGCCATTAATATAGGAACATGACCTAATCAAGTGCCCCACTTCAAAGCATTCACTACACCTCTTAATGTGAAGTGTGGCTTGATCATTACCTTGGATGTTACCTTTTGTGGAGGCGTGGTTGAGGCTTTTGGAGGAGGTGTTGAATTTCTTCTTTTGTTTGTTCCTCTTGGCAGTCCTCAAATCCTTGACATTTTCTTCAAGGGATGTAGTGCATGCCACGGTTGTTTCCGTCTCAAGCTTCTTCACCATGTGATCACGGTTATCTTGAGGAGGTTGGGCAATGCATTTCCCTTTAAGTTGTGTCAAGCTCTTCTTTAGCCTCTCATTTTCTTCTTTGAGCTTTTGATATGAATTATCATTTGTTCCTGCAGATTCTAGCTCAAAAGAAGATTTGCTTGTTGACAAACAACAAGCATTAGCACATGGTAATATAGTATCAATTTGAATACATGTGCATGAGTGAGGTTGTTGGGATTTTAAATTTTCTATCACAACCTCATGAGCAATGTTTAATATGATATGATCATCTATAAGATTTTCATGAGAACATAGAAGCATATCATATTTATTTTGAAAAGCTAGATTTTCAATTTTTAGCTTTTCTATTTGGTCCTTAAGCAAGGTATTCCTATTTACTAATTGAGCGATACAATGTAAAGCGTTATCTTGCTCAATTGAAATAGTTTCATACCTTTGGACCAAATCAACATGAGAGCACTTTAGCTCCTCATGTTCTTTAGTCAACTCGTCAAGGTGTTGCATCTTTATGGAGAGAATATCTTCTAGCCTTTGACGAGCTTCGCTTTGTTCTCTCGCTCTTTCTAGAAGTTTGCGCATGACCGCCTTATCTTCTTGGCTTAGGCGAGCGTAGAGATGCACAAAGCTTCTTTCTTCCTCCTCATCCTCATTTGTGCTTCCGCTATCATTTTCATTAGCCACACAACACATGTGGGAATCGAAATGAGAAGACAAACCTTTTGGAGAGGTGGATTCATCGTTTGGTCTCCATCGTTCATTTTCTTCTTCTTCCTTGCAAGGGTTAGTATCACAAATACCAAAGGAAGTAGAGACACAAAATGAACTATCATGTTTGGACTCATCAAATTTACGTCTAATTCTAGTCCAAATATCATGCGCATCGGGAATATGTTCATAATGATTCATTATGAGGGCATGATAATCTTCCTTGCTAAGAGAATTAACCAAGATGTCAAAAGCTAGATAGTTTAAGCGAATACATCTTTGGTCTTCATCGGAAACATCTTCCCTATCATAGTTAGGAGGGATAATACTCTTGTCTAAAATTTGTTCTAATTGTGGATCTACGGTTCTAAAGGCATTTATAACTCTAGTAGACCATGAATCATAATTAGAACAATCGGAAAGTAATATTTCAAGAGTTACCTCCGTGTTTTTCTTGGAAGATGTCTTCTTGTTCTTTTGGGATCTTTTACGAGCCATCACTTCGAGTTGTTAGACTCAAGATGAAGTGCCTAGCTTTGATACCAATTGAAAGTCGCCTAGAGGGGGGGGTGGATAGGCGAAACCTGAAAATTAAAACTTTATCCCCCAACTAGATCCTTTGATTAGTGGTTAGGACAAGATGAACAATTATCGGAGTATAAAAACTAAGTTCTTGCTAGTAAAGAGTATAGCTTTCAAATAATGCGGAAGTGATAAATCAATACAACTAATAGTTCTATGATAACAAAGCAAGAAAGCTTAGATGAAAAAGAGCACTAACTCAAGTTCTTTTCTTGCTGAGTGTTGCTTCACTTAAAAGAGATTTTAACTTGAAGCAACACCAAATGATATGAGCAAAGAATAGCGCAAGAGAACTTAGAGTAAGGGAAAGCAAACAAATCACAAGCAAAAGCACAATGAACACGGGTGATTTGTTTTACCGA